>NC_091820.1:41967500-46967500 GCF_041296235.1 Equus asinus | reverse complement strand
GAAAACTAGATCCAACAGAAGAAAGTCTCAGTGAACTCAAAGACAGGGCAGTAGAATTCATTCAATCAGAGGAGCAAAAATAAAAAAGAATGAAAGAGTGAAGACAGCCTAAGGGAATTATGGGGCATCATCAAACGAACCAATGTATGCATTATAGCACATTAGCAATAGTCAAGGTATGGAAACAGCTTAAGTATCTGTAGATGAAAGAATGGATAAAGAAGATGTGGCATATATATATATATATATATACACACACACAATGGAATATTACTCAGCCTTAAAAAGAAGGAAATCTTGCCAATTGTGACAACATGGATGAAGCTGGAGGGCATGCATTATGCTAAGTGGAATAAGCCAGATAGAGAAAAACAAATACTGCATGTTATCACTTATACGCGGAATCTAAAAAAAGAAAATCAAACTCATAGAACAGAGTAGGATGGTGGTTGCCAGGGGCTGGGGAGAGGGGGAAATAGGGACAGGTTGGTAAAAGGGTACAAACTGTCAGTTATAAGATGAAGAAAATCTGACGATCTAGTGTATAACATGGTGACTGCTGTTGATAATACTGTATCGTACTGGCATACTTCGGAGATATTGCAGGTTCAGTTCCAGACCACCCCAATAAAGTGAATACCACAATAAAGCGAGTCACATGAATTTTTTGGTTTCCTAGTGCATATAAAAGTTACATTTACACTTTACTGTAGTCTATTAAGTGTGCAATAGCATTATGCATAAAAAGTACATACCTTAATTAAAAAATACTTTATTGCTAAAAATGCTAACCATCATGTGACCTTTCAGTGAGTCATAATTTCTTTGCTAGTGGAGGGTCTTGTAAAAAACATAATATCTGTGAAGAACAATAAAGCAAAGTGCAATAAAACGAGATATGTCTGTTTAATTGAAATTCGCTGCGAGAGTAAAACTAAGTATTCTCACCCCAAAGCACAAAGAAAGATAAGTATGTGGAGTGATGAATGTATTAATTATCTGGATGGTAGGAATCCTTTCATAATGTGTACGTGTATCATGTTGTCCACTTTAAATATATTACACTTTTATTTGTCAATTAGCCCCTCAATAAAGCTGAAAAATAAACCCCAAGTGAATGGATAAACAGCCTGTTTTACATCCATATAGTGGAATATTATTCAACAATAAAAAAGAGCGTACTATTGATAAACACAATAACTTGTATGATGCTCAAAGGGTGAGTGAAAGAATCCAGTCTCAAAAGGTAAAATGCTACATGATTTCGTTTATATGACATTCTCTAAAATGTGAAACTACAGTGACAGAGAACAGATCAGTTGGTGCCAGGGGTTAGAGGTAGGGGCAGGGAGTAACTACAAAAGGATTTTGTGAGAGTGTTTTTGGGGTAGTGGTAATGTTCAGTATCCTGATATTGGTGGTGGTTACATGAATCAAAATGTGTGTTAAAATTTGTAGAAATGTATGCCCTCCTCCCCAAAATCAATTTTGCTTTATGTTAATCTAAAAAATATAATTAAAAAAGAACAATATAGTAATCATTGACATGGATTAGTACCACTAAGATAGCATTTGCTCTATGCTGGACAAGGTTCTAAGTTCTATGTATTAAACTTACGTGTGGAAAATAAGACCTAGTGATTTGCCTAAGTCAGTGTTTCTCAAACTTCACCTGGGGATCTTATTACAATGCAGATTTGAATACAGTAGGTGTTGGATGAGTCCTGAAATTCTCCATGGGATGCTAATGCTGCTGGTGCATGGCCCACACTTTGAGTAGCCAGGGCCTAATGTTCCACACCTAGTAAGTCAAGACCAAGGTTCACATTCTGATCGTTGGAGACAGAGCCCAGTCTTCCTTATATTCCACCCCTGCTATCTCCAGAGATTTTTTTTTCCTCCGGCTGCACTTTGATGGAAGGCAATGCGGCAGCTAATAACAGGCTGCCAGTTCCAGAGCTCAGTGCTGTGCAGCAGAAAACAGAAAGCACCCTTTTTCACAGTCAGCTCTCTACTCCACTAGCTGCCCTGGCTATAGGTAGTTGTCTAACCCCCAGTAGATCTACCCACGGGCACATAATGGTTCAGGATTGAACTTTTAAAAAACAGTGTGTTAAGATCGATAAGCCAGTTGTAGGAATCAGTGTGGCCTCTTGGACAGAAAGGAAAGGAGAAGGAAGAAGTGAACAGGCTTAGGAAAAAGAATGCGTGGACAATAGAAGAGGATGGAGGGAGAAAATCTCTAAATTCCTTCCGTGGTCTGCTAGGGAATGATTACAGTAATAAGGAAATCACAGGCATGCTGCTAATGCTTCCTGGTCAGGAGCAAGCCACAGCTGTTCAGGTGGACTGCTGAGCAGTGCCTCTGCCAAGGAGCCTGATGATTATTTATTTGCATCACGGATTCCTCATTTTGCAGGTCCGGCTGTCTCAGCCTGCACGCTGACTGGCTGTCCAGACGTGGAGCCATCTCTGATGATGATGGTTTTCTGAGTTAGCCCCATTCTCTTCCTCTGTGGAATGCCACACAGTCTTAAATGAGCATGCTGTAGAACTGTGCATGACTCTCCTGCTTCTGGAATAGGGCGCCAAGGACCAGTGAGAGGTTCAGATGAGCAGGGCCCGGCTCATTTGAGATGTGCATAGGCCTCCTTCATTCTTGCTAGATTTTGGTTTAAAAAGATATCCTGAGTTATACTAGCATAGGCTTTTTCCTTGTCCTTTTTAATTTACTTTTTAAAATGAGATATAACTTACATACCATAAAATAAATAAATCTCAAATTTGCTGAATTTTTTACAAATATAGAACCTGCCACAGGCTTTTGAAACTCTTTATCAACGCTTACAGACAGCATATCCCCAGTACTCATAGCACAGTGGATACACTCATGGGAACCACCTTCATGGTAATGAATCAAATCCCACCAGCTCTTGTCCCATCGCTGATAGAGGGCCCCTCTACAAGTGGTCCTTCAGGAGATCTTCTTTACGTGCTCGTGAAGGAGTCTTTCTTACTGCATCAGCCTACCTATTTCCACAATATTGCTGCATAATGTTTTAACTCAAAAACCTATGTGGTATTCAACTATAATATTTATTGTTTATGTAACTAGGGATTGTGACGAACATGGGTTGATCTAGGCTGGGATTCTCACACTTCTCGCCTAGAGATTGGCTCATCTAAGCTGGGTCCAGCTAGAATGGCTCAACTGTGCTACGTGTTGCACATGTGGCTATCCCAGGCACGTTTTTCTCACGGCAATGGCAAAAGGATGAGAAAGGAGATGGAGCTGGCACATCACTTCTGCCTCATTGTATTGGACAAAGCAATCACATGATTGAACCCAGAATCCAGGAGAAGGACACTCTGCCTCTTGATGGCAAAGGGTGCAGATACAAAGAATGATGAAGTCTTGTGGTCATTAATGCTGTGTACCACGTTTGCCAAGAGATGCTGCTCTCCCTCTTTCATCAGGCCCCAGAATCTCCCACCAGGTGCCACCACTGCTCCACATCATGACCAGGCCCATTGTGGAGGCATCAGACTCATGGATGGGCCCAAGATGTGGGGGAGGAAAGGAGAATGAGGTGCTTCCTCTTTGTTACAATCTGAGAGATGGGTGCTTATAACCCTGAGTCTTTTAGAAACCTAATAGAATGGTTTTTACTTATGGCCCTTCTCTCCTTAGTAACAGTATCACCCTTGGAGTTGAGATGGGGATGAATTTAAGTGAGAGCCACTAGATTTGCTCAGAATCACTGATTCCTCCAAGAATGTGGTCAAACTGGAGCCTGTCTTCTTCCTTTCTTCCCAAGATGACCTAAGGGAATCCTAGAGAGGTTGTACCAGATTTCCTTGCTTCATTAACAGACCTTCAGCTATTTCAGCATGATTCAGGCTTAAAATATATAAATGTACTTCTCATAATGACTGTTTAGTTAATGACTTTTTTGTCATAGCAGCTTTTAGACAGTTATATCACTTTTAGCACAACTATTTCTTTTTTTCTTATTCTTCTATATTCTCTTATCTTGTTTTGGTATAGTAATTATCTCACCCTCTAACACATTAAATAAATACACTACAAGAAGTGATATTTTGACATTACAGTTCTAGGGAAAGATACATTCACCAAATTAATTGACACATCGGTTTCTAGTCAGAGTATATCATATGGAACAAATTCACATGGCATACCATGTCTGGATAAACTCAGAATGTCTTGCCTTGCATATGTAGACCTAGCAAGAAGGATGAAGAGGTAGCATCTTCTATAACTTTTCTCTGTTTTTCATGTGTGCTACTTCCAAGTTTCCAAAGTGTTCTTTTGCTTAGTCTTTATTTTGTCCTAGAGATGTTTTTCTGTGCTATAATGTTATTTTTAAGGCACTTTAAATGCAAGGCAACCATGAGCCCAGGTAAACCGAAAAATTGGTGAAGAAATAGCAGAGCAAAAAAGAATGGAGCTTCCAAAGAATGACTCCCCTTGTCCCTTCCTCCATCACCTACCACTACGATCAAGTCTTCTCTTTTTCCTTTAACGAGAACGCTAAACCTTCATGGCATAATATTTTATATACAAACTGTATCTATTTACTTTCAAGTTGTTTATTATGTATAGCAACTTGTTTTTATTAATTGATATATATTGTCTCTCTGTGGATATTCCTTCCGTATCTCAGGTTCAAATGGAACACATCATAATTTTCATCATTAAAACAAATGGAACTTCTGGCATGGAACTTTCTGAAAAATTGGAGTAAACATAATTCACCTTATTCCTAAAAACCCTGGAAAAACCACGTGAAGCAAACATCAGAAGACATTGAAAGTTAGAGGAAAAATTGTTATGTCTAGGAAACTTGGGGTTTGAGAAATGACCATTTTGCCTCCTCTGTCTCCCAGCTTGGGTGCCAGAGAAGCTCACAAGGCAGAAACATCAAGCACAGAAAAGTCAAATTAAAACAAAGCAAAAAAACAAGGTAAGCCTTCTCTCTCTACACAAAGGACTGGGAGAGTGGAAACCCTTGCAGAAAAAAACCCTTTTGACACATGAGCCCTACACCATCTGAACATCACAAAAAGCGTGTGTCCTCCCAACCAAAACTGTGCAGGACAGCTGACACCAGGACAGGGAGAGCAGAGCCCTGACTACCATCCCAGTCCAGCAGTAATAAGGCAGCAACCCTCTGCCTCCTGTCAGGTAGGCACTGACAGAGCCTCTGTGTGTGCAAAGCCCTGACTACCACCCCAGGCCAGCAGCAGTGACCTGGGTCCCTCTATCAGCAGGTGGGCACCCGTGGTGGCAGCACCCCTTCTCCTCCTGACCAGTGGAAATCCACAGAGGCCGTGTTTGTGGACAGAGCCCTGACTACCATCATGATCTGGCAGTAATGAGTAACAAGATGTAAATAGGAGCCACAGTCTTGTAACATAATATGCAAATTGTCCAGGATACGATTGAAAATCATTCCCCATACTAAAAACCAGAAAAAATCTCAACAGGAATGAGAAGAGAGGATCAGCAGATGCCAACCAAGATGACATAGATGTTGGAATTATCTGACAGGGATTTTAACACAACCATCATAAAAATGCTGCAATCGATAATCATAAACATCTTGAAACAAATGAAACAATGAAAAGCCTCAGCAAAGAAATATCAGACACAAAGAAGAGCGGAGTGGAAATTCTAGAACTGAAAAAAATAATTAAAAATTATTTTTAAAAAAGCTCACTGGAGGGGCTCAATAGCACAATGGAGATGATAGAGGGAAGAATCAATGAATTTGTAGCTAGTTCAACAGAATTTACCCAGTCTGAACAATAGAGAAAATAGAATGAAAAAATCAATAAACACAACCTCAAGGGCCTGTGACACAATAACAAAAATATCTAATGATCATATCTTTAAAGTCCCAGAAGGAGAGAAGAAAGAGTATAGAATGGAAAGAATATTCAAAGAAATAACGGCTGAAAACATCCCAAATTTGGCAGAAGATGTAAACCTTTTGGAAACTAAAGACAAAGAAAGAATCTTGAAATCAGCCAGAGAGAAACGACACATTACCTACAGGGGAAAAGCAATTCGAATGACAGCAGATTTCTCATCAGAAATCATAAAGATCACAGGAAAGTGGCAAAATATTTTCCAGTACTGGAAGAAAACAAGTGTCAACTACAATTCTATAGCCAGAGAAAATAAACTTGGGGGTTAAGGTGACATAAAGACATTCTCAGATAAACGAAAACTAAGATAATTCGTTGTCAGCAGAGCTGCCTTAAAAAATTGCTGAAAGAAGTTTTTCAACAGAAAAGAAATGATAACAGAAGGAAACTTAGAACATGAGAATAAAGAAAGAACAACAGACTGGGTAAACATATGGGTAAATATAACAGACTATCCTTTTCAGCTTGAGTCTGGAATTATGTTAGAAAGTTAAAAGCGAAATGACAATATTGTCTTATGTTGTTCTCAATGTATATAGAGGAAATATTTAAGATGACTGAATTACAAAGAAGAAAAAATAAAAGAAGAAAAATGGGTAAGGTTCCTACATTTAACTTGAAAAGGTAACATATTAATACTAACAGATTGTGATAAGTTACATATTTATATTGTAATTCCTTGAGCAAACACTAACTACAATAGTGTTAACAAATGAACATTGTTGTGCCGTAGATCTCTAAAATGTTTTCATCTTGCAAAACTGAAACTCCATCCACTGAATGACAATTCTCCTTAAACCCCTCCTCTCCGCCACCAGCCCTGCCCCGGCCGCCCCGGCAACCGCCATTCTATTTCTAAGAGTTTGACTGTTTTAGATACCTCCTATAAGTGGAACCATGCAGTATTTGTCTTTTTGTGACTGGTTAATCTCACTTAGCAAAATGTCCTCAAGTTTCATCCATGTTGTAGCATACGATAAGGTATTCTTCTTTTTTAAGGTTGAGCAATATTTCATTGTATGTATGTATATCTATATCTATATATAAAGTGTGATTGATATTTATATCAATTGATTGAATATCAATTGTGAGATCTTTATCAATCACAATGTCTTTATTCATTCATTAATGGGCACAGATTATTTCCTTATCTTGGCTATAAATTCTGTGATGAACATGAGTGTGCAAATATTTTTTCAAGGTCCTGTTTTCAATTATTTTGGGTATATACCCAGAAGTGGGATGGCTGGATCGTGTGGTAATGCTATTTTTAATTTTTTTAGAAACTTCCGTACTGTTTTCCATAGCAGTTGCACCATTTTAAATTCCTACCAATAATGCACAAGGATTCCAATTTCTCCACACCCTTACCAACACTTATTGTTTTCTGGTTTTTTGCTAGTAGCCATCATAATGGGTGTGCGGTGATATCTCATTGTGGTTTTATTTGCATTTCCCCAATGGTTAGTGATGTTGAGCTCCTTTTCATATGCTTGTTGGCCATTTTTATATCTTCTTTGGAGAAATGTAAAATGTGAGGTTCCCATGTCCATTCTCCAGGCTTCTGGGTGTTGAGAGGTACTGGTGGCAGTGGGTTAAGGGCAATGGTCCCTTCTTGATTCTGGTTTCCTGATGCCTGGATCACAGCTACACTGCTCTGTTCTTGAACTCGATATTTCAGTGATGAACTCAGAGGCAGTGCTAATCTACTAGGTCAGTATTGTACTGTTCCATAAATCGTTCATGGGGGTGCAGCTTAGAAATTACTCCTTCAGGCCTTCCAATGATATCATAAGCTTGCAATGCCCTGTATTAAATTCCTTCTTTTGCATAACACTTACAGGGTTTCTGTTTTCTGCAATGAATTTTGACTGTCACTTCTTCTAAAATACCTACCAATTAAGCATGCAAGCTTATGCCAAAATAAACAAGGATCTCTTTGGATGCCAGCACTACCCAGGCATTTCCCTACTTTTCTTTATGATACCATAGCTATATTCTTGTCCATCTTTACCCTGCCACCCTTGTTGCATCTTTAGTTAAACAGACCTTGAGGTATAATAGGAGGACCGCAGAGAGAAGCAAACAGGAATCTCCCATGTGGCTAATTCCTTCTGAGCCTCCAGAAAAGAGGGCTCTAAAACAAAGATCTTGATAATGAAAGGTTTTAAGGGTTAGGATTTGTTGCCACACTAGGAAATTAGCACCCTCACCTTCTTAGATTGTTAATTTCTTTTCCAAAGTTTTTCTGACTGCTGGTTAAGCGAAGTCTCTCTAGAACTCAACTCAAGAGGTGGGGTGGATATGGGCCAATGCTCCAGATTTCAATAAACAAGTGAAACTCAGAATATGCATCTAAGGAGGAGATCCCATCAAGGCAAGTGTTGTATTTCCATACACCACGAAATGTGTGTAGCTAAAAGAACACTAGGAGGTGTAGGTGGGCCAAGGAGGCTTGTTGTGAGGGACGGGGGTCTTCGCTGTGGGAACACACCATAGGTGAGATGCTTTAGGAAGAAGTTCTTTTGATATTTGAAAACTAAGTATCTTTGGGTGGGTTTTTCAATCAGATCTCTTCCTTCAAACATATTTCATTTTGTGATAAATAGCTCCATAGAGAAGATTCAGTGAATTAATAAAGGGACTAAAATATCTTGTTAGGCTAGAGTTGTTAAAACTCATCAAACTTGCTCTTGTCTATTTTTTTTCAAAATTTATAGAGAAAGGAAAATTATATGGACTACACTTGGATTCTAGAAATAGTTATCAACGGTTTTATTTCAAAGAATATCTTGATAATGTGAGGAAATTGACATACTTATATACCGTTGGTGAGACTGTAAATTGGCACAAGATTTCTGGAGGGCAATCTGGAAATATGTTTCAAAATTTAAAATGGGCACTTCTTGATCCAGAAATTCAACTTGTAGAAATTTATCCTGAGGAAACAATCGGGCAACTGCAAAACGATGTATGTCCAAGGATGTTCACTGGAGGAATCTTTATAAAATATAAAAAATGGAAATAACCAAAAGGTCTGTTGGTGGAAGATTGGTTTAACAAAATATGTTGGAGATTTCCAATGGAATATTACACTGGATCATAGGGATTTACGTGGTTTAACATAAAAAGATATCTACAATAAACTGGGTATTGATACAAGTTAGGGAGCGTTTTTTGTATATCCTGTATATTTTTAACGATTTGTGTATTTTGCTACCATTTATACTCGACTCATGACAGATGCTTAATAATATTTAGTGAATTAATTCATGTAAATCTACTTTTATATATTTATGTATGCATTATACATTCTGGAGGATATATGCCTATCTGTTAACGGTGATTATTTTTATCATCATTGGGTGGAGCTGAAGCTTGAGGTCGTAGTGGAGATTACTAAAAACAACTTCTACTTTCTAATTTCTCTTCTCTTGCATTATTTAAATTTTAAATAAACGTGTTATTTTTAAGTTCTATTTCTATTTGGAAACAACATGGAGTTTTCAAATTTTGTAACAGACAAAGGCACCTAGAATATACTAGAATTCCCACAAATCAAATAGAAAAAGGAAAACAACCCAATGGAAGAATGGGCAAATGGGATGAACACGTTATTGACAGAATAGGAAAACTGAAAGGGCAATAGACATATGTCAGGGCGTCAAAGTCAAATAGTAAGGTACCACTTCTTAGCCACCAGATTGACGAAACCCTAAGTGTGACAATGGCACAGGTTTTGGAGCAGGTAGGGCAACAGGGGCTCTGGGTCACTGCTGGGAGAACTGTGAATTAGTGCATGCGCTTTGGAGAGCATCTGGTAAAATGGAAACTGCGCATGCTCTAGGAGCCAACTATTGCACTAAGGATATACCTTAGAAAGAAAACGTCCCTCCTCTGCAGAAAGAGAGTGCACATGTGTGAACCCAGGTTGTTGTAAGTCAAGTTACACCAGTTGCGCTCTCAGGTATTGTAGCGATTTGTAAAGAAAGAACTCCCCCAACCCGCAAGCCAGTGAAGGAGGCAGGGAGCAAGATAAAGGAGGGACAGAAGCCAAGCAAGCGTGATTTGAGGCCAAGTCCTCCAACCTCAGTTGGCCCTGAAGGGGAGCTCTGGGCTGTCATTCTCTCACACAGTCCAGTCATTGCCTAAGGGGCCTCTTGGACGGTATAAACGCCCAGGCACTTCTGACTTTCTGTGAGTGCAGGCAAAGTGGCTCCAGGAACCTGTGGGTAACCTGTAAAGAGTCTTCATTGCGGGCCGTTAGATACAGAAGCCCACAGAAGCCGAGAAGGGCCAGATAGAACTGGTGAAAAAAAAGACCCTGGAAGATCTGGATGGAGTAGTGACAGCATACTTTACAGGTGCAAAAAATACACGGGAATCGTATGTAATAAATTCATGATTTCATTGAGAAGTGGGAAGGAGAATAGGACTTTATCTACCTATAATGTTTTATTTAGTTTATTTTTCAAAAATGATGAATATACAAATACAAATAGTAGCCAATTCTGGGTGGTGGAAATATGGATGAAACCAGGGTCTTTGTGTGCACCCACACTGAGCATCAAACACACCCAAGCGTGCCTGGTGAAGAGGCAAGGAGGAAGCCCAAAACTTGATTGCAATAGGAACCAGGGAGCTTCTTGGGTGTGAACTCTGCCTGGGCCTTGAGCTTCTAGCACTAACACAAAACCTGGTGAAACCGGCAGAGAGTTAGCCATTGATGATTAAGTATCTAGGCACTAAAGGTTTTTTTCCTTTTTGCAATTGCTGATTATAGCTTCCAGCTGTTTAACCCACCCATTGTTAACTGTGCAGTTTAGGCAATATGCTGTCTGACTCCCCCTAGGCTCCTACAGATAACATCTCCCTGGAGCCTGGGTCACCATGGTAACGGGTGTGTGAGCTATTCTTCAGGAATTAGAACTCCGGTGTCTACTTCAGGCCAGTTGAGACCACCAACTCATCAACTGTGCCCCCTGAGATGTCTGATAAGTGACCTTTTGACGTCAAGAGGCTAAAAACTCCACCCTCAGATCATGCTAACGCCACCATTTTATGAGCATGGGTCCTATGAAGAGGCATGGAGTCTGACTACACTTGCGCAGATCATCAATGATCTCACCACTCCTCACGTCCAATCACCTCTCTCCACATTTCAGACCACCTCGCCCCCTACCCCATAAATATCCCTGAGTCCCTATTTTCAGGGAAGCGAATTTGAGGCTCATGTCCTCGCTTCCTCATGTGGCTGCCTTGTGAGTAAACCCTCTCTCTGCTGCAATCTCATCATCTCAGTGTTTGGCTTTCTGGGCGGCGGGCAAGAATGAACCTGGTTCGGTAACACTGGTTCATAGCAGGTGCTCAACAAATAGCTAATGAATAATGCAGCTTTGGGGGGCCTTAAAAGATTGGTATACAAATGCTAAATAAAGAGCCACCCCCCCTACTTTGCTGCAGACCACATCTTAGCTGTGGCACTTTGAGGATCTTACGTATTGGTGGCAACATCCAGAAAAGATTTCTGAGTTTGAGAAGAGCAGACACACCTGGGAGACACCCTCTGCGCACTTCCAGAAAGACCTGGGCCTGGGAGGCAGCTGAGAATGGTAATTTGTTAGTGGCTGAGATACTTCATAAGCAGGAGTGGGTTAAAATGGAGTTCTTTTGGGGGTGATAGAAATATTCTAAAATTAGATTGTAGTGTTTGTTGCACAACTCTGTAAATATACTAAAATTCATTGAATTGTTTACATAAAACGAGCGAATTTATGCTATGTAAATTATCCTTCAATCAAGCTATTTTTTAAAAATTGAGCTATTCTTAAAGAGATCTTAGTAAGTAGCAGAAATGGGACTACAGGGAACCCATGCGCTCTGAGAAGAACCATCTGTGCTTTTGCCCCACACTATGACTTTCTGCGGAATAAACTCGAAATAGTTGTTAATACACTGTTAATACGACTGACATGCCACAAATTGGCTACAGATATGCTGGGACATTACTGATCCTCATAGCCCTTGGGAAGGCTGCCTGGGGCCTGGGGTGCAGAAAAATCCTCTGTTGTTGCCTCTGGCCCAGAGCAACCTCCTGCATTTGCCCTGGTGTGTCAAACAAATAAGATAAATTGTCTTTGGGAACCATGATGTGCAAGAGTCTAGAAAGCATTGCCCTAAAGAAATGCCATATCTGTTGACCTTTTCTGTATTTCTTAGTAAAAACCTGGGCCTTGCAGAGGTGAGAATGGTGGTAGAACTCCTGCTATTGGCAGATTTGGGGCTTTTGTTAAACCAAAGGGCACGGGGCTGGCTGGCTAGGAGAGGGTGCCCTGGGTAAATGTGAGGGCGGCCAGCACAACTGTGGGAATCGACTTGGCTGCTTCCTTTACCCCTGCAGAGAATTATGTTTATTCACCTGGAAAGCAGAAACTGTTGCTAACTGGAGCAGAAAAGTAATTTCCATTTGGATGTGGCAAAAGAAGACCAGAGCATCAAGAAGAGGAACCCTCATATAAAAGAAACAGGCTCACCTTTGCCTCCATTTTCAAAGGCAGAAACCTAGGCCAGGAGTAAATCCAAGGGCCGAGGAAGCCACCTGGGAGGCACTGGAAGCACGTGGAAATTCAGAGTACCTTAAGCCCGCCTTCAGCCAGATTTTAAAAGCCCCTTCCTAGGCTTCTCCAAGCTTGTCTTACTTCTATGACCTACCTATCTTTGGAGAAGGTTAGAATCAAGAGATTGTACAGGGGAAGGATGTTTCTCGGGAAATAATTTGCCGCCAAGAGTCCTTTCTGGTGTCTTAGTTTGAGTTCCCCAAAAGCAGGCCCTGAGACAATGAATTGACTGCAAGTTGTTTATCTGGGAGGCACAGGGAACCCAGGGAGGGGAGCAAAGTAGCTCGTCAAGGTGGAGAAGGTAGGAAGCGAATAAAGGGAATGTTATCGAGAAGTGACCACTTGGGGTAACAGAGCTACTCCCACTGGGAATGTCTTGGAGACAGTGCATAGCACACATCTCAGGACTGTGCCCACTGAGGAGCCAGCAAGCTCCCCACTAGCTCCCAATTAGTTAAGGACTACTCTCAGGAGCATTCCTTCTCCAGCATTCCAGGCCTATTGTCCAGATGGGCAAAGTAGGGCCTGGGGGCAGAGAAAGCACTCAGGCAAAGGAAATGCTGGTGCTGGCAATTGCAAGCTTGGCCTGGGTGCACTGATACGATAAGGGCGGAAGATATGGGTGGGCACCAAGAGCCTCTGGTCACCGGGCTGGGGTCTTTCTGTGTTCTGGGTACCTGCTGCCTCTCCTCTGAAAAATCTTAGAACTGAGTTTCTACCAACCACTGGCTCTCAGAGCATGGGCCCAGGCACCACTGACTTCTGGGCCAGCACAGTGTGGAACTTGCAGCCACCAAGGGTGCCGCCTGTGCTGTTGGCTCTTCTGATAGCATTATTCATGATCCACCCACAGAAAGACTAAGGTGGGAGGAGTCCTGCACTGCCCTGTTGAGGACTTAGTCATCCTCGTCCATGCACTGTCTGGGGTTACCTGTGTTTGTGACGACAGAATCCAGAGCATCCGACCACTGCCATCCGATCTGATTTCTAGCTAGCTCTGTCTCTAATCTGGGGGAGACTCAGTGGCCAAAGAAAGTGGGCCACTTGGCTCTTGGCACATGTTTCTCAGCTGTCATGACATCCTTGTGAAATGACAGTGGGAATTTTGGTCCTTCTTGACCTCTCACCCACAACACACACACTTTAGCAAGGCAGTGCAATGCAGCTATCAAGAATGTGTGTGTGTGTGTGTGTGTGTGTGTGTGTACGTGCTCACTCTGGGGTTAAACTGCCTGGCTTCAAATGCCAGGTTTGCTACCCATGCAAGTAACTTAACCTCTCAGTGCCCCAGTTTCACTCTCATAATACCACCTCAGAAAACTGACGCAAGGATGAAATTATAGAAAACATCTAGAACATTCTAAGAGCACCTAGCAAGGGCTTGACAAATGTTGACTTTCTTTTATTCTGCTTAAGAGAAAATGAAAACCCTGGAAATGGGGAGATGCCTCTAAGGTAACAAGCCAAGTTGGCTTTACAGCAGAAAAGAACTGTGCCTAGCAGGCCCTGCCCAACCTCTAGCCCAGCAGCCCTCCTTCTCCACACATTCGGAGGCACCTGTCATTTTAATTCTCAGAGCTAACTCCAATCCTTGTAACAGCTCCAGCTGTCGAGCCTGGATTTCGGCATCACCTTCTCTGCAGCCACAGTTCTGATTATATGTCCCAAACCCAACTCCCCCCGTGTTCCTCAGTCCAAGCTCCACACCCCTGTGCCCTAATTCCCACGCCTTGGCTTCTCCCGTGGGCCTCGTTCCCTTTCCTTTGTGCATTCAGCACAATGCCTGGCACTGGGTGGGTACTCAGGCAGAGGGCATTGGTTGCGTTAGTCTTTGCCTAATGCGTGAGTACAAGGATGAATACATGAGCCCTACCTAGAACTAAAGTCCTTCCAGTGACAGGAAACTGCTCTCCACTGCTGGGCCCCTGGTGTCATATCCTTTTTGCTTAAACTTCCACACCCAACCGACCACTGGTTCCTGGGTCCTGTGTTCAGTCTCAGCTACCTTGTCCCGATTACTGGATATGTGCCTGGATGGAGACCAGAAGTGGCTGTGACTTCTGATGCCAGGCTCAGCTTCCAGGGAAAACCTCCTCTAGCAGCACCTGCAGCTTGGGCAGCACCCACAGAATCCACCCCAGTCCAGTGGATGGGTCTGCAGCCCATCCCCAACTCCTCCTCACCTGTCCCCTCTATTCAGTGATGGAGCGATTGGTCCAGCAGGCGCCTCAGGCCACGTTGGCTGCGCCATACTCATTTCTTCTCCACAAATGATAAACTAAATGCCTCTGACTTTGGAGTCCAATTCCAGATTCAGAAACTCTATTCCACCCAATCAGACACTGGCTGATTCTGAAACCACTAAATTTATAGATTAAATTCAAACTAGAGTAATTCTTGAGGCCTTACAACATGTCTGCTTAAACTCACCATTAATTTTTTTCATCACCAATTCTAGGTGCCAGAGGTACAAAAATTAATAAGTCACATCCTTTATCTCCTGATGGAGAAGGCAGATGTGTAAGCAAATAGCTATTATACGAGGTTATAAACGCTAAAATAAAAGTATCATTAAAATGCTATGGGAATGTCAATAAAGAAGGAATTAATCCTATGGGGAAAGGTCAAAGAAAGCTTCAAAAGAGAGATTATGTCTGAGCTAAGCTTGAAGGATGAGTGGGAATATGTCAAATGGAGAAAGAGGAAAGGGCATATTATTTTCTTTTTTCCTCCTTTTTAACGTGAGATCAAGAGGGTTCCATTAGCCATATCTCTCTGTTAGCAAACCCTATCTTCATTGGTGCATCAAATTTCTCTCCTTTGCTTTCTTTCTCTTCTCCTTTAGATCTTCAGTCCCCCGGCTCCATTCCCTGCTCCCAGAGGCACACTCTTCACAATACTCTTGTATTAGTGGTCCTCAAATATTCTTTTATATTTGTATTATACATAGTGTTGTTTTATGCATGTGTTTTTAATTCCCATAAAAGGTATTGTGCTAGAAGTGCCATTCCCTTTCTTACATTGTTCACTCTACACTCTTTTTAAACACCTATGCATGTTGGTATATGAGCATTTAGTTTGTTCTTCTAACTGCAGCGTAATGTTCTATGGTGTGCATACATCTCATTTGTCTCATCATCTCCTTTAATAATAGACACCCAGGTTGCTTATAAGTCCTGCCTCCCATAAGAACATCCTCCTAGATGTCCTCTTACAGACTTGAGCATGAATTTTTCTTGGCGGCATAGCTTGGTCATGGGCCATCTACAGACTTGATTTTACAGGGTATTGCCAAATTGTTCTCAAAATGCACATCCTAGGCAAAGAGTTGTTATTGAGCACCAACCACGTGGCAGGCACTATTCTAGTTACAGGGATTTAGCCGTGAACAAAGGCCCTGCTTTCAGTGAGCTTATAGTGGATTGCGGGAGACAGCAATGAACTAAGAAGTGCATAATGGAATATCACATGGTGAAAAGTGCCATGAGGAAAATGAAGCAGGGTAGGAGACAGTGACAGGGAGTGTTATTTGAGGTAGGGTCATCAGAAAAAGCCTGTCTAAGGCCAGCCCTGTGGCCGAGTGGTTAAGTTCACTCGCTCCGCCTCAGCGGCCCAGGACTTCGTCAGTTCGGATCCTGGGCGTGGACCTAGCACTGCTCATCAGGCCACGCTGAGGCAGCGTCCCACATACCAGAGCCAGAGGCACTCACAACTAGAATATACAACCAGGTACTGGGGCACTTTGGGGAGAAGAAGAAAAAAAGAAGATTGGCAACAGATGTTAGCTCAGGTGCCAATCTTAAAAAAAAAAAGGCCTGTCTGAGGGGTGGTATTTGATGAGAGGCCTGAATGAAGTGAGGGAGTGAGCCATGTATTGGGTCTGGGGAAGAACATTCCAGGCAGATAGAACAGCAAGGCTCTGAGACAGGAGCATGCTGGGTGTGTGAGCAAGAGGGCTACGTTCGGAGTTTGTAAGTGATGGATTTAAATTAGACGAGAATGCTAGTAAAATGCTTAACACAGTGCCAGGTGTGGCATAAGTGCTCAATTTTGACAAGCTATTACTATTATTGGAGTGCCATGAATAGACTGGAGGTTTGGAAAGGTCCCTTCACTGCAGAAGGAAGAAAGATGGGAGGATTAGAGGCCAGTGAGAAAGGTGTCACCTGGACTGGGGCAAAGGCAGTGGGGTTTGCCTTTAGAGTTGTTTAGACGGTCCTAGCTAACTTTTTTATCTTTTCGTTTTCATGAGTATTTCCTGAACAACCCTCGGGATCTGGTTTGGGAGCCAGGAATTGAGCTGATGGTCATCAACCATCTTCATCACCATTAGGGAGCTCCCAGAGCATGGCCCTTACAGAAGGGAGCTCCTTCAAGGACTGAAGAGGTACTCAGAAAATAAGCGGAACCAAAGTGCATCCTCTGCTTGTTGGGAGCTTAGCGCGAACAGCATCTTGGCGGGGTGTTCCAGGTAAATGCCCAAACGATCAACTAATTACTTGGGTCTGAACACAGCTGAACAAATCCACCTTCCAAAGTCTCTGCCAGAGGTTTGAGCAACTTCATTCTGGCTGGAGTTCAGCACCGCACACCAAGAACCAGATGACTGGGCCAGGAGGGGCATTTCGCACTTACCCGCTTCCTTCTGTTAAAAAATACTACAGTACAATCAGTTTTGCTACCTACTAATTTGACGGGGGTAGAGAAAATATGAGGAGATATTCAGCCTCACTAGAAATCAGAACTATGCAATTATAAACAGAAATGAGAGACCATTTCTCATCCACCAGGTTGGCAAACATTAAAAGGATTGATATTATCTAGTATTGGGGAGAGTGGGGAGAAATGGGCACTGTTGTACACTCTTAGTGGGAGTTTTAATTGGCAAGGACATTTTGGAGGGCAATTTGGCAGCTTCTAGCAACATTTAAAATGGTCATAGTCTTTGGCCCAGCAGGCCCTCTTCCAAACCAGCCTCTAGAAACTCTATCCCATAGAAATATTTGCACGTGTGTGTATATAGATGTATATGTAAATAGTAAAAGATGCAATTAATCTAAATGCCCATCCAGAGGGAGGTGGTTAAATAAATAAATTATGGCACGCCAGTACAATGGAGTCCTTTGCATGTACTGATGGAAGATGTTCAAGATATACTATCATAAAATAAAAGCAAGCTCTGAATAATAAGTAGGATAGAATCTTGCTAATATAAGAAAAGAAATCTATATATGTTCATTTATGTGTGTAAATACTTTTCTAGAAGGTCTGAAAGGACACACTTCAACTGGTAACTCCAACTACTCCCTGGGTAGGGGGAGAGGAAGTGGCAAGGCTGGTTTGAAAGGTTTTTCTTCATATACTTCTAATTTAGTGTTCCTGTACTATATGTGCATTCAAAGGTAATTTTATAAGAAAATAGGGGACTGCGTGGCATTTGTATTTCATGTGTTTCATCTTCCTCCTCTTCACCACCCACCATCACCCTGTTCATCACTTTCAAACCCCTGAGCCTTTTTTCTTCCTTGGTGCACGACAAACCCTGAATCCTAAGCATGCTCTCATTGTGGCCGATAGCTCTGTCAGCTGTTAATTATTCATGCTAATGGAAGGGGCTGGAGGCATAGATAATGCAAAATCAAGAAGAGTAAATCTTTCTGTCTCGGTCTCCTCCCCTCCTGGATCCCCTGGGAACACCTTGCATACTGTAGGTATTTACTCAGCAATAAACATTGATTGATATGGATTGATATTTGTCTCTGCAATTTCAAATCACCCACATTCTCAGACTTGTAGATGCACACCCCTGGGCAGTGCCTTCCTCAGATCCTTACCGGCCTGGCCCTGCTGGTGGGTGGCTGATCCCTGTAGGGGCTCCCCATGAGGACTGACAAGCCCCCCGGCATTATCCACCAATGGGCTATTCTGTGCATGTTTAAAGCAGAGATGACAGGAGTCCTTGCTGTTATTCGTTTGTTTTTACATAAACCGGTTGGTATGTTAACTGGCATCCTTGCCTCTTTAGTGGGTTTTCATCCAGCTTATGTTCAGAAAGCACAAACAAATCAAAACAAAGATTTCACATCCATTGGAAGGGCTAAAATAGAAAAAAGACTGACAATCCCAAATGTTGATGAGGATGTGGAGCAATTGAAACTCATATATTGCTGGTGGGAGTGTGAAATGATACAACCATCTTGGAAAACTGGCACTTTCTAATAATCATACATTTAACCCTACCACCCAGAAATTCCATTCCCAGGTATTTACTCAAGAGAAATGAAAGTATAGGTCCACAAAAAATGAAAGTATAGATCCACACTGAGACTTGTACCCAAATGTTCATAGCAGATTTATTTGTGATAGTCACAAACAAGAAACAACTCAAATGTCCATCAACCGGCAAGTGGATTAACAAATTGTGGTATATTCGTACAGTGGAATATATTCAACAGTAAAAAGGAATAATAAACTAATGATATATCCAATATTGTGGATGAATCTCAAAAACATTTTTCTGTGGAAAAGAAGCCAGAACAAAAAAGGATGTATATGATTCCATTTTTATGAAGTTCTAGAACCAGCAAGACTACTCTATGGTGCTAGAAGTTAGAAAGTGGTTGTTTATATGGATGGGGGAAAATGACTGGAAAGGGGCATGAGAAATCTTTCTGAGGTTGTGGAAATGTTCTAGATCTTGACAAAACTCATCAACCTGAACACACAATAAATGTATAGCTTGCCAGGACTGCCATAACAAAATGCCACAGACTGGATGGTTTAAACAGCAGAAATTTATTGTCTCACAGCTCTGGAAGCTGGAAGTCCAAGATCAAGGTGTTGGCAGGTTTGATTTCTTCTGAGGCCTCTCTCCTTGGCTTGCAGACGTCCACCTTCTCTCTGCATCCTCACGTGGTCGTCCCTCTGTCTGTTGTTACGTATGTCCTAATCTCCTCTTCTTATAAGGACACCATCATGTCGGATTAGGGTCCACCCTAATGACTCCGTTTTAACTTAATTACCTTTTAAAGGCCTTATCTCCAAATAAAGGCACATTCTGAGATACTGGGGATTAGCACTTCAACAGATGAATTTAGTGGGGCGGTTGTGGGGGCGGCGGCACAATTCAGCCCATAACGATAACTGCGTGTTTTAGTAATGTAGATAACATAGACCTAAGAAACAAGGAGGTGAAGTTGCCCATGTTCCTGGAAGTAGAGTGGAGCTGTGAACAGTGGGGATGTCCACTATACGGTGTTAAAGGCACAGTAATAGAGGTACAGTACCACAACAGCCAACACTTAGTGAATGAAGCCCTTTACATGTATCAACCGAGTTCATCTTTGCAAACATCCCATGAGGTATAGGCACTTTTATTGTCCTGTATTATAGATGAGGAAACTAAGGCACAGAAAGGCTGAGTAGTGTACTTAAGGTCACACAGCTAGAAAGTGGCTAAGCCAGGATTTGAAGCCCAGAGCCTGCACAACCACCACACAACTCTGCCCCATTGGCCAGAGAGGAGATCACTGATAGATGGGTGCCTGGGAAAGCAGATGTGTCCAGAAACCATGGGGCTCTCCTAAAGGAGAACAGAGGTACTCCGGGTTAGAGACTAAAGGAGGTTCCTGGGAGAAGTTAGCTGATCACTGTGCTGCCTAGCATAATGTTCGTCACATAGTAGGTGTTCGATGTTATTTCTGAGCACACTTGACAGGTTTCTCTGCCTGCTGCATGCAGGTCCACTTCTCAGGGAATCTGGCCCCACTTATAACCAGAAAGTCCCTAAGTGTGTGTGTGTGTTAGATTTTCATTAAAGGATAACATACATATAGAAAAGTGCACAAATCCCCCCTCATGCCCCTTTCCAGACATCATCCCCGCCACCAAGAGGAACTTCTTTTCTTTTTTTTTTTGAGGAAGATTAGCCCTGAGCTAACATCTGCTGCCAATCCTCCTCTTTTTGCTGAGGAAGACTGGCCCTGAGCTAACATCCGTGCCCATCTTCCTCTACTTTATATGTGGGACGCCTGCCACAGCATGGCTTGACAAGTGGTGCGTAGGTCGGCACCTGGGATATGAAGGGGTGAACCCCAGGCCACCAAAACAGAATATGTGAACTTAACCTCTGTCCCATTGGGCCACCCCCAAGAGTAACTTCTTTTAACACATAGATTGGTTTTGCCATCTGTATCAGTTTCCCAGAGCTGCCATAGCAAAGTACCACAAACCAGGTAGCTTAAAATAATAGAAATTTATTGTCTCACAGTTCTGGTGGCTAGAAGTCCAAAATCAAGGTGTTGACAGGGCCGTACTCCCCCTGAAATCTGTAGAAGAGGATCCTTTTTTGCCTCTTCCTAACTTCTGGTGGTGACCAGGAATTCTTGGTGTTCCTTGGCTTACAGCTGTATCGTTCCAATTTCTGCTTCCGTTGTCACATGGCGTTCTCCCTTCTGTGTCTGAGTCTCTGTGTCTCTTCTCTTACAAGGACGCCAGTCATATTGGATTAAGGGCCCGTCCTACTCCAGCATGACTTCATCTTAACTCATTATATCTGCAACCGCCCTATTTCCAAATAAGGCCACATTCTGAGGTATTGGGTGTTAGAACTTCAACATGTCTTTTTAGGGGACACAATTCAACTCATAACACCATCCAAATGGAGAATGAAATCATGCCGTATGAACTCTTTTGTGGCTAGCTTCTTTGATTCAGTGCAATGTTTGTGAGATTCCTTCATATTGTGATATGTAGTTGTAGTTTGTTCAATCTCATTGCTGTACAGTCTTCCATTTTCTGACTAAACCATCATTTAGTTATCCATTCTACTGTTGATGTGCATTTGGATAGCTTCCTGTGCGATGCTAGTATGAATAGTGTTGCTATGGATATTCAAGTATATATATCTGGTTAACTTACGTGTACATTTCCATTGGGATACATGTGGGAGTGGAATCACTGGGTCACAAGGTAGGCATGTGGTCAGCTCTCAGAGATACTGGCAAACAGTATTCCAAAGGGATTTGACCAATTTACCCTTCTACCAGCAGTATCTGAGAGTTCTGGTTGCGCCCCCTCCAACACTTGGTCCTGTCTTTCTCTTTCATTTTAGCTGCTCTGATGTATGTGTTGGCATCATATCATGTTTTAAACTTGCTTCCTTTTGTTTTTGGTTCCAGCATCCCATCTCTCTTTGCTCATCTTATATACTTCCTGGTTTCTTCATCACCCATTACCACAGCTAGTATCTCAAAATCCCTTCCTTATAGTCAGATGTCTTGATTCATAGGGAAACTAATGCCTTTCCCCATTTATCATCCTCTTACAGAAGATTTTTTTCTTGCAGCAACTTTCAACTACCTCTGAACTCGCTCATGCTGTAGAAGAATCCATGGCTGTTTGTTGATTATTTTGGTTTTTTAATGCCTTAAGAGCACAATTGGAACAAACATGAAGTTGGAGAGTAAGATGCTGGCGATAACAAATTTATACAGTCTGTAGCACATGCAAATCTACTTGTAACAAAGTCATCCCGGGGCCGGTCCGGTGGTGCAGTGGTTAAGTTCGCACGTTCCACTTCTCGGCGGCCCCGGGGTTCGCCGGTTCGGATCCTGGGTGCAGACATGGCACCGCTTGGCACACCATGCTGTGGTAGGCATCCCACATATAAAAAGTAGAGGAAGATGGGCACGGATGTTAGCTCAGGGCCAGGCTTCCTCAGCAAAAAGAGGAGGACTGGCAGTAGTTAGCTCAGGGCTCATCTTCCTCGAAGTGAATGAAAAAAGTTTTAAAAAGAATTTATCCCCTCGACTTTGCTCTATGGGTGCCTTTCTTATTGTATGATTGTTAAATGCACTTCATGGTGGAGTTACATTTAAGTGTCAGATCTCTAATGGAAATAAAGCAATTCCTGAATATAGCAGCCATTTTCTATTCAAATTACCACCATCCGGTCCCTCACTTAGAGGAAGAATTGAGTCTCTCAGACTAGAAACTGGGGCCAGATCCTTTCCTTCTCTCTGCTTGCACCCTGTCCAGGACGTAGCAAGTTTGAGTCTATTGTAATTTTACAAGAAAGCAGAATGGTATCTTGGAAAAGATACGGGCTGGTGGGGAGGATCAGTCACCTTAACTCCAACCCCTGTCCTGCCACTTGCTGACTATGTGAGAGTAGGAGCAGGGAGCTGAGCAGACGGGCATCCTTGAAGAAGCATGTGGTTCAGCAAGAGTGGAATGGGTCAGGGCTAGAGATCAGAAGCCCGCCCTGTGTGAGCCATAGTGGGCTGTGGTTTTGGTGCATTCTGGGCTTGGTCCCTTTTTGCCCCCTCGACTGTTCTGTAAAGTCTCTTTGAAGAGGCTAGTCTGTCTGGGGTACTATACAGATTTGGGTTGGAGATTTAAAGAGGAGTCACTCCTGTGAGGCCATCTGTGTGCCACATGGTTAAAGCGTGCTGGCTTCTCGGCCCAGCTCTTCCACCATCTGCAAGTGTGTCCTCTCAGAACTGGTAGAGAAGGAAGGGCAGTTGCCTACCAGCTATCAGTTTTGGACCTGTGTTGTTTCCAAAACTGGCCTTGAGTGAGTCAACTCTTGGTATTTGACATTTATTGCATGTGCCAGTGCATTTATTATGATGGCGAGGATAAATAAATTTATCGTAACCTGACCCTATCAGTACTTTTTATTAAACATTTACCAAGAACCTTACATCTGTAAAGGGAACCTAAAAACCATCCACACCCATCCACAGGGCTGACAAATGAGGCCTGTCAAATCTTAAGGTAAGTGGGATAAAGACTTTGCTCAACAGGTCCAAGAAACCAATGCCGGACCATGACTATAAGATAGAGTTATACTAGTTCTGCCGTTTACTTTAGCTTAGGCTTTCCTGTCTGGAAACAGCTGGTCTCTGTGACTTATTTAGGTGGAATTTCCCCCAAGCATTGTGTTCTTGTATTTATCTCCCAAAGGTGAGAGAATAATTGAGTTTGATGCCAAGCTGAATAGTAGTGGCCTCTTCAGGGAGGAGAGTGTTGGAAGGACAGTTTGTGGGCTTTGCTTGAGGTGCGAGGCCAAGAGGGAATTGTGGAGGGGGTAGACTAAGGAAGAGAGGACCCACTTCACCTCAGAGAACACTTAGGCTTATCTGTGGGTTGTCTCAAATCTATGCAAACTTGGTGGCTACACAAGGAGCTTCCCCTGAGGAGAGGGAATGACTGAGGGCATTGTCGTATGGTGACCAATATGATAAAGTGGAGAATTAACAAATGGGTTAACTTCCAGCCTACAGACTGAGCACTGCCCACCTAGCTTGAGACAGGCCCATCGCCTAATATCAAGAGGAAAGGATAGAAAGCTACTTCACAGTTGATACTTCTTAGGTATATCAAGATATCAACCTCAAAGTTGCTGGAAATCAGTGTCAGTTTTCTCACTGACATTCTTCTATGATTTACTCAATGATTAGTAGGTAAACTAAGTTGTGAGAATATACATTTTCCCACATGGGAATAAATAGAGTTATTTTCATTTAAATAAATCCTATCCAGAAGCATCTCTTCATTTTTTAAACCTGAATGGGCAAGAGTTTGTCCATCACTGCTCCACTCATCTGCCATAGAGAATGGTGGCCTCTCTGGGCCTCCAGTATGATTCCATAGCAATCCAGAACAACCATTTATATTTTCTGAGTTGGTCACTGGCCTAAGAGCTTGTAGTAGATGGCATTGTTGTTCTCAGTTCTTCACCTCTCCCCATATCCACACTTTCTGCCATGTGACTTTGCATGGCCTTCCCTCTCCATTGATATTGGCATTGGCCATGTGACTTGCTGTGACTGACGAGATGTTGGCAGATGTAATGCCAACAAAGGCTCGAAATGAGCGTGTGCTATGGGGCTTGCCCTTTCCTGTGGTGACTGCTGCCCCTTTATCCTGGCCTCAGAATGTAAGTACGTGGGCAGACCTGAGTGCCCCCTGTAGCTTAGATTTAAGCCCAACTGGACCTGTAGCTTGAAGTGGATCCACCAGCAGAGCCTAACCTGGGCCCACTGACCCACAGATACCTGCAGATCCATAAATGCAGAGATTAAATGGTTACTTTGTTTTCCACTGAATTTGGGGATGTGTAGTAATAGCTGAATGTTACAGAACTCTTCAAGAAGTTTTTCATTTAACTCAATAACGCTGTATGCGAGTGCTACTATTATTCCCATTTTAAAGATGTGGAAACTGATTCTTAGAGAGGTTCATTGATTTTCTCAGGTTCACATTGCGAAGAGATGTCAGAATGGTAATTCAAACACAGGTGTGTGGGATTCCAAACACACGCTGTTAGCAACTATGTTTTCTTCATAGCATGCAAACTTAAGGGCATAGAGCGAGGAGAGACCAGCTACCTTCTTCATTTCCTGCACAACTGAAATGTCTGCCAGCTGACTTCCTGTTTTTGCATCACTGGACACTTTGAGACCTTGAGATTTTGAACTTCTCTTCCCTATTCTCCCCTGCAGATGGGTTCTGTTCTTAAGAAAACTAGAGCTTACAGTGCCACTGACTTTTCAAAGTTCGGAGAAATTCCCTGTGATGTATTTGCTTACAGAACATTAGCCATTTAATTACCAAGAGGTGTAGGGGGTGAGAAGTTTATACCCCCTGGAAACTGAAGGTCCATTGTAAGCGATGACAAAGAAACTCTGAAGCCTTAATCCAAATCAATGGAAAATCAGGATTTGTTTTATAATGTATCCATTTCACTATAATTTTCTAGGAATGTCAGTATATGTAAAGCCACGTGGCTTCACTTTTATTGGCTTAGAATGTGGATTTTGGAGACAGGTCACTGGATTCAGTAACTAAGTGACTTTGGGCAAGTTACTTAAACTTTTCGTGCCTCAGTTTTCTCACCTATAAAATAGAGATAATATTACTACAGGGTAGTATGTGGATAAAACGAGATAATGCATATAAAGCACTTACTTAACACAGTATTTGTCTTTAAATTTTCTTGGCTACAAGGAACAGGGATCCTGAGTCAAAAAGGCATGAACAATTAGGAAAGGTACTATCTCACATAGTCCAGTGAGGGAAGAGAGCTCCAGGTGTGATCCAGTCGGGCCTCTGGTCCTGATCTGTCAGCCATTCTCTTGACTTGGCTGTCCTCAGGTTGGCCCCCATGGAGGAAAGATAGCTGCTGGCAGCAACTGAGGCAGTGGGATGGCTTGTTCATGGCCAGTGGGAGAGAAAGAGCAAACCACTGCCAAATATGGAAAGAAATTCCCTCCTTTCAATCTCATTGAAACCTAGGTTACTGCTACCATCCTAGGTTACTAGCTTCTGCCTGACTCAACAACTGTTGCCAGAGGAGTGCCCTGAAATGATTTGGGGAAGGCACTCAACGGCGATGACCACATCCGGCACAATGTAGATGCTTAATAATTGCCAGGTTTGCTGTTCTACTTTTGCAACCATAGGTTTGTTTTCTTTTAACAGTCAGTTGTGTTTTATGATAAGGCAACTAATATCTGGCCTTTAGTCATTCCCTAAAAGACAAATTTGGAAACTCTGGGGTGACAAGTGATTTGCATTGAAAGCTCATCTTACCTCTTCTTTTTTGGAAATTAATCTACCTGGAAAACAAACTCCAAGGACCTGTGAAGACTTGGAAGCTCTAAACTCAATTCTTCCTGTCATTGTCACCTTGAAAAGGCAAAACTGATAATGTACAGCAACTTTTCCCTCCTTGGGCCAAGCAATATTTTCCTTTAAAAATATTATACTTCAACAGTTTTTGTGCAAAACCTTGGCACTCTGTTGGACATCTATTGTTTCTGCCTATCCATCTACCTTTCCCTCCTCTCTACCTAAGACAACCTCTATTTCCTATGGGAAACCTATTCTGTGATTTGGATGAAGCTGACCTCATCTCCACACACACACACACACACACACACACACACACACACTCACAAGCCAGATTGATCAATTAGAAAACATCATCCCTTCCTTTGGAGGGAGTGATTAGTTCCAGGATGGGCACATGACTCAAGTCCAGCCAATCATCCAATTTCTCTCCTGAAAATTTAAACCTTGAGTTGAATGAACAAGTGTCAAAGGAGCCACAGCTAAATCTTTATATGGCCAGTACCTGGAAAATATACCTTATGCGTTCCTTTTGTTTATATCCAGAGCTGACGTGATTTTCATCAGTCCCAAGTTCTGCTTTTCTTGATTATTTAGCTCTGCGGGCTTCCCAGAATTTCTCTAACAAGAACTGCTATAGACTGAATTGTGTCTCCCCCAAATTCCTCTGTTGAAGCTCCAAGCCCCAATGTGACTGTATTTGGAGATAGGGTTTTTAGGAGGTAATTAAGGTTAAATAAATGAGGTCATAAAGGTGGGATCCTAATCAAATAGGACTGGCGGCCTTATAAGCAGGAGAGAGGGAGAGATCTCTCCATGCACAAGCACCAACAAAGACCATTTGAGCACACAGCGAGAAGGCGGCCATCTGTAAGCCAAGAGGAGAGTCCTCACTAGAACCGACCATGCTGGCCCCTTGACCTCAGACTTCTAGCCTCCAGAACTGTGAGAGAGAAATTTCTGTTGTTTAAGTCACCCAGTCTGTGGTGCTTTATTATGGTAGCCTGAGCAGACTAAGACAAATACCATTTTCCCTCTTAAGTGGCAATGTCTATTAGTTGCCAACCAATTAAGTCCTCATTTGGAAGTGGCAGAGTAGTTGGTTAAATTGTCACCCCCCGTATCTTCAGATACAGGCAATATGCCTAGCCACACAAACTACCAGGCTTAGTAGGAAAATATCAGGATGTTGTAGTGTGGAAGCTACTTCTTGTAGCTTTCCTCTAGGTCCTACAAGAAAGCCTATTCCATCTGGAAGCCAAAAAAGAGTAGCACATACCTCTGCCAAGAGAGACTGTGCCCAATGTGGGCACTGAGAAACATGATCTAGAGCCTCAGTAGAACTGAAAAAGCCCCATTTTATGCCCCAAGCCAAAGTTAGAGCTCACTAAGGCTCAGAGAGGAGGGAAGAACAATGGGGGATAAAATTGGTTCCAGGAAGAGATTTGCGGAAAATTGGAAATCTCTGGCAGCTTCCAAATATCTCCAGAAGAGTACTCTTTGCCTGACAAAGGTAATAATTATCCTTATTGTAATGAGTCATTCACTCAAATTGAATGGGAGCTTTTGAACTTGGAAGCAAGGGACAGATTAACTGGGCTTCACAACCAGCCCAATGTTTCTATTGCTCAAACGCGGAGGCCAAAACGGAAGCTGTTAGACTAAGAATGAGGGGTACCTGCTGCACACTGAGACCAATTATGAAAAAAAAGAAGCCACAAGGCAGGGCTCCAGGTTCAAGCACTGTAACTCAACAAGGCCTTCAGCTTTGATTAGAGCCACCTCTAGGATTTGTGTGGGCACCCACTCAAGTCTTGATTCGGAAGGGGATGGGGGCTACCTATATAAACAACTTGATTTTTTTAATGTGATACAAGATTCTTGGGCTCATGTGAGGTGTAGTGATTTGTTGACAAAGATTTAGAATGATGAGTAAAGAAGAGGTACTTACGTTTTTGTTTACGGCCCAATCAGTGCTTGTTAAGATTCTTCATAGTGTCCTGGCACCATCTCTTCCTGTTTCAGGTTCAGGAACCATTCTTTGTGTTCCTTATTGCCAAGAGTGTCATTCCTGGATAATTTCTTAACACTCACCACAAGAAAAAGATAGCAATGCTGTTATTACTCACAATGCCACGGCTCTTTGGAACCTATTTGTATTGAAACTATAGAGATCTTCTGGCCTGTTCAGTTTCCTCATACCACTTATTCCATTTACTCAAAGCTGGTTATACTACCCGGGATGCTGCATCATCCACGGTACCACCCATGAACACTGGCTTCCAGTGATTCTCTCAAAGGTCATGACTATGCTTCATTGATGATCATCACAAACGCAAGTCTTACTAAGTATGCCAGAAAATGCAAATGATAATTTGTTGTCTGGTCATGTTAAGTTTACTGTTTGGAATTTTATAGTTTAAACATAGAACAATACATCTTCCACTCATATCTTCCCTTGAGCTCTTTAGGCTGGCATCATTGCATTTCCAGAATGTGGTCTCTTTTGATGTTGACCTCACCCCTGCTTTTCACACATCACCACCAGTGGGGAGGATAGGCGAGGGGCCCATGGGCAGATAGAGAAGAGCAGTCTCACTTGTACAAGGAATGTTCAGCCCTTGCCCTGCATGGCTTGAGCCCAGCCCAGGAGAGCACAACATTGCATCAGTTGGAGGCAAGAGAGGACATAGATCAGAAAGGTCTGTTGACATTGTGGAGCAACAGTCTAGGGAGCCCTTGGAGGAGATGGGCATGCCCACCCCCAAAAGGACTAGGGGTGGAGCCTGAGAAAGAGTTGGGTGATCACTCTGGGTGCCAGCTACAGGAGGAACACAGGGCAATGGTGCTGTAGACTGGAGCTGACACTGTAGTCAGGACAAGGACAGGCTATAGCTGACACATGTCTGGCATTCATTGCTCAAGCCCAAAGGTCAGGAGTGAACTGTTAGTAACCCAGAGCCCTGAACTTGCCCTGTGTTCTATGTAAATAAGAGATACACAAAATCAGTGTGTCAACACCATTCTGGCAGCCCAGTCTCTGTGATCCTGCAAGAGAAATACTGGGCTGGCCTGCAGAAAAGATCCACTCACAAACTGCACTCCTGCAACCAGACCTGAGACAATCCTGCAGGTCAGAGCTCCTGAGCTCCTCAGAGCATCTATCAACCCCTCTTAGGGGATGAGAGGGATGTAGATGGTTGAAGAATGTCCCAAAGGGGACAAACAGAGACAAAGGCCCACACAGGTCCTGGTCTGGCCTCAGGGAGCCTCATCCAGGCAGATGGTGCTCCCAACCCTGGAGGGTAGGTCCTAATCACTGAAAGAAGACATAGGAAATGTTGATGTAGGTGCTTCCAGAGACCAAGACCCCTGCAGGACCAGGCTGGTGGGATGGAAGGCAGCGCCCAAACGGTATTCTTGGCCTGTTTAGGCATTGGAGGGATATTTAGAAAATTTCAAGGAAGTCACTCCAAAGTTGGGGCTCCCTGAGGCACCAAGATCAAAGTAGGGGCTCTGTTTGCCCATGTTTAAGATCCACATTGGCTTTGATTACTAACCAGTTGTCTTGTTGAGAAATCCAATGGCTGGTCGCCAACTGAGATTTTGAATGCCACTGCATTGCTAAAGTATAAAGTAAAGTTTCAGCAGCAGGAGTCTATGATTGTTCAGTTGTTAGGCAATCCCAGCCCTCTGTAACTGTGCTGACAGGCACTGAGCTGCTAAATGGATGTGTCCTCTAGAACAGAATTGTTTCTTATGCCTTCCTTGGGGAAGTCCGTGGAAGACAACGGTCAAAAGAAGTTCTCCCAGAGGTCACAGCTCTGACTGAGCCAGGTTCTCACTCCACAGAGCATGGGGTCTTGCTGCCCTCCTCCAAAAGGATATCTAATATGGGCTACAGTTCTTGTATATTGTTTCCTCCTCTCCTCTTCCTGAAAGGAAGGATATTTTATTATAGTTTTCATGTTTTCCGTCACGACTGCTTATAGGGTACATTGTGGGTGGTTACATTTACCATTTAGATGTGCGTTCTTAACCTGGAGTCTGAAAATTTAAAGACTTGTGAACTCGAGTGGGAAAAAGTCATGCTTATTTTCACTACCAGCTAACTAAAATTTAGCATTTCCTTCCAATATCATTGTAGGCAAGAGGCCATAATGGTATTAGCAGTCCTTGTCACCAATGAATCACAGATATTTTTGTATCGTATGAGAGTTGTGGTAGATATCTCAAAATGTCATTCATGGACACCACTTTGGAGATTGTGATAGTTATTGGACCCACCTCTAGATCTTACTATTTAATGCACTACTAAAGAAGTACATATATTTCTATGTCATAAATTTGTTTTATAATTTTTGCTAAATATATTTCAAACATAATTTTATTTTCTTTAGTTAAATACATGCTTCCAAGAAGGAGTTCATAGGCTTCACTAGATGGCCAGTGGAGTCTATGATACAAGAAAGTTTAAGAAACCCTGATTTAGATGGAAGTGACTGGCTCATGAAGCGCTATATCCAGACCTGTCTCAGGGAACAGAAATCCAGGACTTGGAGTCAAACTGATTATCTGGAAAAAACTTTAGCTTCCCACTCGTTGCCAGGGAGCTAAGTAGATGTGTATTGTATGTGAAATTGATGCATTAAATGGCGTAAGGACATTTTTGGCATGGTGTATATGGATTCTGGGCTTCCAAGAGGTGGAGTGTAGTGGGGATATAGCCAAGGGGTGTATTATAGTGGGTTAGTCCTACTTCTCAAGACTCTTTTCCTCTTTCTACTAGAAATGGAATCCCCTTTTCCTCTGTGAACTAAGGTTTAGTTGGGTCTGAAATCACCCAAACCCTCCCCTCTAATCCCTGCCCCAGGGGTAGACATGTGAGCCAGGTTCACCTGTCAGAGCATTCCATCCCCCTGGCCAGAGTGATGGGTTCAGAGCAGAACATGCGTCACACCAAAACAGACCAATTAAAGTGTTCCCTGAGATATTTTTGCTGAAAAAATCTGGGGTCATTTTTTGAGATTATTAATTATAAGGACAGGAAAACTAGAGCTGCTTGAAGCAATCTTTCCCAGCTCAGGGACAAAGCTGTTTTTAGTAGGAGAGAATAAGGCCAAGGAATAAGAAGAAGGGACAAGCAAAAACAAGGGTCAGAGAGAGACAAAAGCTCCGGTCAGTTCGGTTACCTGAACTAACAAATCCTCCTGGGTTTGTTTTTTTCTGAGTTTAAAATGGGTCTCTGTCACTTGCAACCAAAAGATTCCTGGCTCATACACTGAGAGAGAGAGAGAAAGAGGGAAATGTGTATGTGTGTTTTATCTCAGCAAGCATTGAGAATGATTGAGAATTGGATTTCTGTGTAATTGGTTGTAAGGTGTCTATTGTTTTTGTTTTTATAGATGAAGAAATGAAGACACAGATAGAAAGCAACAAAGCCAGGATTTGATCTATTTTATTCCCAAGCTCATATTCTATATGAACTCAAATGGGATAATGAGACAAGAAAAACATCCTTTAGCACTTGGGTTCTCCAAACTTATCTGGCGTTTGGCCTGGTGGGTGGACAAAGCACAGCAAGAGAGCCTCTTGCTCAGGGATCCCTTCACCATCTAAACTCTTTCCCCGCTTCTGACTCTCTCCCGCTAGCCTAGTGCTGGAAGGCCTGATCTTCCAGCATCATGCTGTCTTATGTCTAAGGGCTTTGAAGTCTAGGCTCTGTGACCTTTATGGCCGTCCTTTCAAAAGTCAAAATCCTTTTCTCTAGTTATTTGCTCTTTCATTTCTGCTTTAAGTCCATAAATGCTGCTGGTGGAAATGGAGGGTTCCTTTGGGAACATGGGGATTTCCTTCTTTTTTTTGTTCATTCCTTCCTGCCTTCTTTCTTCCCTTCCCTCCCTCCCTTTCTTCCCTCCCTCTTTTTCTCTCGTTCCCTTCCTCCCCACTCCCTCCCTCCTTCCTTTCTCTTCTCCTTCCTTCTTTCCTTCCTTCCTCTGTTTCAAGCTGTGTACTTATTTATTTTTTCATTATGTTTTATCAGATATCTCTGTGTGTTTGCAGTGGGAACACGGTGAGCAGGGTCCTCATCGGCTCAGTCTACCAAGTTATTGAAATGCAACATGTCTTTCCCACCCCAACTTTCCACCCGGTTCTCCATGATGCACTCAGACTACCTTTGTTCTGACTTTAAGGAAACTTGAATCCTGAGGGTTACAGATGTGATATCAGGGTGAGTTTGGAGAAGAGAGAGTGCCTTGGCCTGGGACTACCTGGAGATAGATCCTGGTCTGGAGATGGTGAGTTTGGTCCTGCCTCTATCCCGAGAGGCATCGCACATACCAGCTAAATCCTCTCCGGCATGAGGAGCCCTAATGAATGCATGTGCTCATTTGTTCTTCCCTGCTGAGGACTTCAGATTAATGATTACTGGGTGCCACATGTGTTATCTCTTATGTATCTTTAATAAAAATAACAATGGCTCCAATTCCAGTAGCCTTACTCTGCTCAGGAGCCTTCTGCTAAGCCCTTTACATTCAGTGTTTCATTTAATCCTCCCACTGCCTGATGAGGCAACTCTTGAGCATTTCTCTCACTGCATAGAGGAAGGAACTGAGGCTCAAAGAATTTCAGTAAATTTCTCAAGGTCACACTGCTAGAAAGAGGTAAGGTGGGTTTCACATCAAGGCTTGTTTGATTTCGTAGCACTTAACCACCTGCCATGGCGCTGTTATGTTTTAATGTTAAGGGGAAGTGAGAAATTTAATAATAGAACTTGTGCAAGGTGGCAATAAAAATGAGGTAGTGTTGTTGCATCACTCTTACAACTACTCTTCTTTCAATCCCCTTGCCTTTACATTCCAGAAGTGCTTGGAATACTGATGGGGCTGAATGATCAAGGACAGTATGACTGAGAAGGCAGCAGGCTCCTGATTCCAAGGTTGGCCTAGCCAAGTAGGAGGTGCCATTCCTGCCTCCAGGTCCACCAAGTAACTGTCAGAGAAGTTTAGGGTCATTGTGTGGAGGGGTGGAGGAGTGGTGCTGAAGTGGGATGTGCAGGGCACCCCTGCTGGTCTAGAGGACTAGACAGCAACCACCTCTGTGACCTTGAGGAAGTTCCTTAACCTCTCTGGGCTTGCTTCTGTTTTGCACCACAAGGAGGTTAGTCTATGTGTGCTGCTGGTTCAGGCAATCTATGATGCTCTAATTTTGAGAAGGACGAACAGAGAAGGCTGTCCTGGATGACACAGGCTTGGAAAGTTTCTGAGCCTGCCAGCCCCACATGGGTGCTTACCCCTCCAATGTTGTGTGAGTTCCCCTCTGGCTTTCTGATGCTGCCTTGTGTCATCGTATGGTTCCTCTTAACTGTTAGTGATCAGCTGTCAGCTGCATCCAGTACTTAGCTTCAACACAGTAGTGAGGAGCTCTGGCTCAAGGGTCAGATTGCCCAGGCTCAAGTTCTCGCTCCTTCACTTACTCTCTGTGCCTTAGTTTCCTCATCCGTAAAATGGGAGTAATAATGGTGCTTCTTTCATGGGGTTGTCTGAGGACTAAAGGATACATTCATGTAAATGGCTCAGCCTGTTTCACTTGATGCCAGGCACACGGACCTACATCTTAAATGTTAGCTATTACTAGCAGTAATTAAAGTTAAACCAGCAAACATTTGCTGAGTCCCTCCTAAGAGCAAGCCCCACAGGTAAGCACTAGCATAACCATGGCCCCTTCTCCTAGAGTCACTGGTTGTCCTCACCAGAAATGGACACGGAGAGAGCTTGGGGTATGAGATATCTGTTGAGGATCAATTCCTATGAAAATGGGTTGAAAGCAAGCCTGTACAGAGAAAGAACTGGAACTGTGATGCAGGCCCTACAAAACCTTGGCCAACCCAACAGGGAGCTCTAGAATGAGGATTGTCCCTCAGAGTGTTCCACGTCAGACCAAAATGACCAGGCCTTCATATACCTGCCTTGCCCACTCATCAGATGTGAGCCACCCCGGAAAGGACATAACCTTGAGTGAGGCAGCTCTCAGCAGCTCAGGCAGACCCTGAAGGCCTGAGCCCTGAGCTATCTATGGGGCTGAACAGCAGGTCCTCCCTTGAAGGGGGCTCTGGTGGTGCAATTAAGTGTCCACCATACTCAAGGAATTTATAAATGACGGAGGGCATGGACAGAGGACTAATACAGATAACAGGTTATCCAGGGAGAAGTTCCCAGAGCTTGGCTAAGCAAAAGAGAGCCTGGCTATAGGGAGAACTCAGATCTTCGTTGAGAACCAGTGGGAAAGCAGGAGATCTGTGCTCCATGCCGCAGTGGACGGGACTCAGAGAAGGGCTACACAGGGAAGTTAAGTCCAAGGTCAGAAACCTGGGGGGCCAGGGCCTGGAAGAAAAAAAACCAGGGCAAGCAGGCCTTATATTCTGACCAATGTAAGGACCATGGCTGGGTGTCAGCTGCATAACACACTGTTAAGCCTGAAGGCCTCAGGACTGGACACAGGCCCGATGGGGTAAAAGCTCAGTTAAATAGGGGTTATGAGGAAGAATCCAAAAACATACTATGGCCCCCATAAGATGCCTGTAGGTAGAAGTGAATTCAAATTCTAAAATCGGTGAGAAAGGCCATACAGATGGCCCCATATACTCTCTGACTCTCTATTCAATATGGCTCATTGTCCACCCATCACACTCCATTGTCTGTTGTCTTTACATCATGATCTTAACCACCATGATGACCTCAATACATTAAAAAGGCTCATTTTTGGTGGATGTGCTGAGTGGGAAGCAGGGGCAGTGGCTTTCCATCTTGGCCCTCTTATAAACTTGGAGACGCAGGCTGGAGGCATGTTGGGGAAGGCCTTGAATGTCAGACAAGGAGGGTGCACTTACTTTGGCAAGAACTTGGGAGTTGCTGAAGACTAAGTGGTCTGGAGAGATTAGACTTGGGCTTTAGCAGGATCCATTTGCTAGCAGTGTTCTGGAACACTGGGAGGGGGAGGTGGACACATAATACTGAGGGCTTATTGTCTTTGTCACAGAGGTGAGGGAAAGGCCTGAGCTGGGGGGGCTGGCAGTAGGGAGAAGGGTTGGGTAGGAGAGACAATGCAGGGCCCCATGTTTCTGAACTTGGCGATGAGGAGAAGCATGGGTTTCTCTAAGGGCAATAGTGGGTCTAGAGGAGGACCTGGCTGGGCGGGGAGGGAGCTGGAGAGGGAGAGAGCGTGCTTCTTTTTGTTATGAGATATTAACGGGGAGAAAACAGGATTTTTTATGCATAGCCCAGGTTGGGTTGCCCAGAAGCAGACCCTGAGATGAGGATTTGTGTGTAAGTGATTTAATTATGAGGTACTTCCGGGTGAGATCTACCAAGGAGAAGGGGAAGTAGGAAAAGGAAAAGGAAAAAAAGAGAAGGAGCCAAGCAGGCCCACACTCAGGCAAGCCCCGCCTGGCCTGACCCTGCATGGCAGCTCTCGAGGGGCACTGTGCCTCCCAGTCGGCCCACCCCAGCTAAGGGAACTGGGTTTTTACACCCCTGATCCCGTCAGTTAACGAGTAAGAGCCACCAGGGGTGTAGGCCAACTCCCAGGTACTTCCGGTTCCCTGCACAAGTGCTCAAAGTGGCTCCCGTCTCTTAGTCTGAGGGCCACCCTCCCAAAGCAAAGCATAGGTGCTGGGTGTTAGAAGTAAAAGTACAGTGAAGGAGCAGGGTGCACACACAAAGGGTCAAAAGGCATCCAACGGGATCTGGGCTGGGTGCCAACACTGTCTGATGTCAGAAGGAGCACCACCCTGAGAGAGGAGTGGCTTGCCAGCGAGTGTACTGGCCAGCCTGAACCTCCTCCGCCTCCAGCCATCTGCTGCTTCAAGGAACAGAGTTTGGAAGCCTGGACCAGTGACTGTTGCAGATTTCACCTCAGATTCACCCTTTTCCATAGAAAATGGGAAGCCAGAACGAGCCTTTCTCAATGTAGAGAGCCCAATGAGTTGTGATGTGCCCTGGCTGTTGGCACATCCCTGAGGCTCTGGGTTTGGGGGGAGGCATCCACTCAGGCCTGCAGAGGCCTCTGAGTTCCAGCTCCTTACCAATGCCAGTGCCAGGGCTTTGGAGATGGCCCTGAGTGCCTCAGCCCCCTGGCAGCCCTCTCTAAGGCCATCACTTGTCAGCAGTCAGGAGCCTGGCCCTGCCCCACTGGCTGATGCTGCCAGCCTATTAGAGCTTGCTGGAAGACTCAGGAAATGGAGGGCACAGGCGCACCATAATCATAGGTGAATTGTGAATCTTGTTGGCCTGGAGTATGCTGAGCTTGAATTGCAAAGTGAATTAAGCCAGGCCTCTAGGAAGGAGGGGGAAGGATGCCTCCTCCTTCCTTGCAAATAAATAACAAAGAAAGCAACAGGAATGCAAAGCAAGACTAAAGAGCCTCCTTCTCAGACCCTCCTGTGCTGTGAGCATTGGGCAAAGCACAGGGCCAGAGCCTCTGGAAGCTTAACTCGGGAAACAAAGGGGTTGGTCAAGATCCCGTTCCAGCCTCTGGCTGCCTTCTGTTTTGCGGAGTCCATGTCTCAGCCATACCAGTTGTGAAATATTTTGTGTCACTCCTGCTTACATCCACTCCTTACCCCAATCGCCCTTTGCCCCTCTCCTATTCTCTTAGCATGTTCCCTACACTTCACTCCTGGGAAGGCCAAAAGCAGGCCTGGCTTTGCCCTCAGCTTCCAAGCAGCAAATAAGAAAACAAATAGGAAAAAAAAAAGACAGCCGGGAGTCAGCTGTCCTTTTCCTAAAGCGCCACCACCATTTCTCTGCCCCTCTCCCTGTCGGAGAGCAGTGCTGTGTGCTCTACAGCTGTTCATCTGTGGGGCTGCTTCACCCCCAGCAAAGGCCTCAAGCTGGCCCTTTCTCCCGGGGTGGACCAGGCAGGCATCTCTCAACTCCCCTGCTTATTGCTGCTGCCTGGTTTTTCTCAGGTTTGGCATCCTTCCAATCCCACAGGAATTCAGCTGATAAATGAATTCATACTCAAAGGTTATTGACTTAATTTGTCACCCCCATCCAGGAGCTATTTGCACTGAAAAGAGAACCACCAGGGAGAGGAGAATGTTTAACTGCAAAGAATGCCTTTCTAATGGGGGGAGGGTTTCAGGCAGTGTGGCCTTCAGGCAGCCCCCCATCAGATCACCATCGAGGTGACGCTGAGCAAATGCCAGCTGCAGGGATTTCCCAACTGTAGGGTGCACTGGAAGGGCCTGGGGTACTTTGGAAAAACTGCAGCTCCCCAGGCCCTAGAGATCTGATTTAGTAGGACTGGGTGGGGCCCAGGGGTCTGCATTTTAGGCTGCTCCTCACTTTCTGATGGAAGTGGGCCATGGACCACATTTTGAAAAATACTTGGGTATCAGTTTGCTCGGGCTGCCATAACAAAGTACCAGAGACTGAGTGTCTAAAACAACAGAAGTGTCTGCTGTTCTGTTTGTTCAGTTCTGGAGGCTGAAGTCCCACATCAAGGTATGGGCAGCGTTGGTTTCTCCTGAGGCCTCTCGCCTCGCCTTGCAGACGGCTTCTTTTCATGGTGTCCTCATGAGGGATTTGCTCTGTCTGTGCTTACATCCCCGGGGTCTCTCTGTGTGTCCACGTTTCCTCTTCTTCTAAGGACACCAGTCTGATTGCATTAGGGCCCAACCCCTAACCGCCTCATTTTGACTCACCTCTTTGAAGGCCCTACCTCCAAATACAGTCACATCCTGAGGTCCTGGGGGTTAGAGCTTCAACATATGGATGTGGGGGAGGGATACAATTCAGCCCATAATAGGCATGTAGAAACAACAACAAAAAAGTAAAGACATTTATGAAGGGGCAACAGAAACTACTGAGTTCTCCCCTCTTTTCCGTAACTGCAAGAGAGAAAAAAGACCCAACTTGAAAGAGATCGTGCAGAAAGCCTTGGGGATCTGGCCGAGCGGGAGGCGGCTGGGCCTTGTACAGCGCCCCCTGTTGACGCTGCTGGCCGCTGTTTAGGCAACCACCTCGGCTCACCCTCTAAATTGCCTTTCCTGTTGTTATCCTTCCAGGTTTAGAAACAGCCTTTCTTCTTTCAGCTTCATGGGAGAGAACAGTCTTTGGCGCTGGCACCAGCGTGGCCGCCCGAGGCAGCCCTAGCCTCCGCCTTCGAGGGTTTCTTTCCCCTGAAAGAAGCAAGGACCCTTCACCCTCCCCATTCATCATCACCGCGGGCAATCTAATTACAGTCTTGTCTTAAAAGAGGAACTCATTTACAATGGAGACTTCTTCCTTATGAAAATGTAACGTCTTGAACTATGTTTTTATGGCCCCCTTTTTCAAAAATAAAAAAGGAAATTAATTAATTTCCTTGTACACGGGAAAGACTCATGAGGTCTTGCCGGTTGTGTGAGAAAAGGACGCTCTCTCCCTCCCTCCCTCTCTTTCTCTCTCTCTCTCTCTCTCTCTCTCTCTCTCTGGGCCTCCCGCTGTGTGACAGTGAAATGCTAAAATGATTTTGGCAGGAGAATATTCTCAAAGGCTGTTTTTATTTCAGCGGCAGAAGAGTATCTCAGAACGCAGGCTGCACCTCTGCCCTGTGGGGCTGTTTCTAATTGCACGAGGTGAGCTGCAAAAATCCTTCCCCCAGCCGGGTGGGGAGACAGCGGCAAGAAACCTAAGAAAGATAATCGTGTCTGCCACACTCAGCGCTCACCACTTAAAGGAATTAACTTGTTGGAATAAAATATTTCTATGGGTGCAGAAAACTATGCATTAGAATAATGAGGCTGACCCTTCATTGCAATCACTGGGGTTTGTTTCTTCTCTCTCTAATCACAACATGCTATCTTCCTCCTTGCTCACACCTCTGTAGGCAAGACTGGCTGCGAATACTTTAGATTATCACCTTCTCATTTTCAGTGTGAAATAATTGCCCAAGGATGGAAACTGACAAACAAGACTGTGGATTTCCGAAGGCAGCCCACTTGTTATTTAGGCTAGCCTAAGTAAAATGGAGACAGGTGCATTATAGCTCGTCAACTTCTATCCTCCCACTCGCCCCTTTAGAAAGCGAGTTGTGCTTTTGCAGACCTGGATCGATTTGCAATTTTAAAGACGGGGGGGGGGGGGGGGGGGGGGGGGGGGGGGGGGATGCTGATCTGTTTAATTAAAAACCGATACTATACAGCAGCATACGGGGATGAGGTTCTGGGGGTAAGCCTCGTGGGTTTCGCTCTTGGCACCACCTCTTACTGGCTGTGCGGCCTTGGGCAAATTATCTAACCTCTCTGTGCCTCAGTATTTTAATCTATAAAAATGGGCCAGTAATAATGCTTTATGGTATGGTGAGGGCTGCAGGAGTTAGTACATGTAAAGTGCTTAGAGCAATGACCAACATACAGTGAACACACAATAGATATCAGTTCTCTTGACGACTTACTATAAGACAAATTTGAATAAATGCTGAGTTAGGATAATGGTAATATCGAGTGGTGGCCATAAGAGGAGAAAGCCTTAATTGGAGTGGAAGATTGAGGATGGCATCATGAAGGAGGTGGCATTTGACCTTGCTAGGATAAAAGGTCTCTGTAAACAGAGAACAAAAGAAAGATGTTCCAGACTGTGGGAGACCAGGGACATAGGCAAGGTGGGAGAGAGTACAGGACTCCTTGAAAGAAAGGCAAGGAGGCCTGTGGTGTCGAGACAAAGGAATGGAGGGGCCCGGGGCTAGAAAGGCAGTTGGAGGCCTCATCTGTCCTGCAGCGACCTGGCACCCTGATTTTTATTTCCAGGTGGAAGAACTGGAAATGATATTGGAGTGTTAAATGTTCCCCATATCCTGCCCCCCCCCCGCCCATGAAAGAGTTTGAGAAAAAATTTTAATGATGAGCAAAGTCCTATAGTTACAAACTCTAATTTAGCAGAAAGAACTCCCCAATTCTGTCCATACAGGCCATTTATTACACCCGGGGAAATCTTTGTAGCCACCACAAAAGTGCAGCTACCTCTGGGGTACGATGCAGCCGCTATTTAACTGTCACGTAACATGACAATGGAGTGTCCTATTAGAGCTAAAATTTAATTGTGAAGACGGGTACCATATTTAACTGCAATCCTGGGGGGAATTTAGGTTGACAGGCTGTAATTACCCAAACTGGAACCTGGCCAGGACACACCTACTCTTTGCCAAAAGAGCTATGGGAGTTTCAACCACGGCAGGCAGGCCGACCAAAGCTGCCAGTTCTGTAGGGTGGGGAATCGGCACTTGCAGCCCCACAGCGCCCCCTAACAAAGCTCGGGGCAAGCGCAGGCGCTCCGGGGAGCACGTCTTTTCTGACCCTCCACGCTGGACAGTTTTCCTCCCAAGCCCTTCCCTGCCTCCACCTGGCTCCCATCCATCATGGGTTATCAGAAACTTTCCATTTAAGGTTGCAAGGCTGTGGGTCCCGCAGTCAGCTGCTTCCCGGGTCTTATCTGTGTCTGTCTGTCTGTTTGGCCCTCTCTGTGTGTCTCTCCCCAGGTCCTGCTGTTTCTCTCTTATCGTGATGGAAGTACTTGTCCTGATAAAATAATTACCCACCAGAGCACTGTGGTTCTGATCACCAGCTGCTGTTTCTACATGGAGATCAATTTAGAAGCATCTTTTCACTGGGAAAGTGGGCTGGTCGGGCCAGTTTACTAAAAATCCCATTAGGATTCTTACTGTGAAATGCATTATACTTCCGTCTTCCAATGCCGTTGCTACAGAAAAAATAAAAATTGGGCCAAGAAGAGGTGGAAATGTGGCTTGCTGATGTCATAGACGGGTTAAAAGGGAGAAAGTTCTGGGCTGCTAGCAGCAGTGTGAATAAATGTGGTCTTAATTTAAGGTTATAGATTTTTTAAAAAGCCTTGCTTTTTGTCTTCCGAAGTCTTTGCATTCATATCAGTTAAAAAAATAATTTAGACAGAAAATAAATGTTGGAGCAAACTCAAATTATGATGTGCATTTTAAATAAACCTGTGTTTTCTGCCGCAGACATAGCGTATGAAGAACAACATTAATAATGATCACGACAATTTGTCAACTGATCATCATTTCCCTCAGACCTTCCAGGCTGTTGGTTCCTGGCCCTGTAATTTAACTTAGCCAACCTGTCCTTCACGAGGGGAGCTGATGATAACAGCCCTTACTCCCTCTGCAGAGTAGAAAGGTAGAAAAGCCGGGGCTTCTAGCCCCAGCTCTGCTCTAATTAGCTGTGTGAACTTGCGCAAGTTGCTTAACATCTCTGGCCAGCTGTCAGTGGATGGAACGGTCTCTAAGGAGGCTCAGCAGGGCCATGATGTGCAAAAGGAAAAGCAGTATAGTAATGTTGCCTGGGAAGATTTTTTTCTTTTTTTTGAGCCAAAAGTTCTGAAAAACAAAAAGAGACTCAAAAAGCAACTTCAACAAAGCAATTATTGGACAGGGCGCGGGAGGAAATTAGATTAAGACTAATTTTTTAAAACATATGGGATGGTTTTCGACTTCGTTTCTAAGAACACACACATACATATACACATAGCTATACTTTGGTCAGAGGGAAATCCACTTAAAATGCTCACTTTTCTGGAAAGAGGGTTTTATTTCTCTACAAAGGTAACAACGACAGCAACATCAGAGTATTAGTATCTATTTAATTCCGCTGATAGTATGACACTGTCCAGATACTACCAGTGGAGCAATAAGATGTAAGGTTGAACCATATGAAATTGCCATTTCTATGGGTCAAAGAGTTCCACATAAGAAATTTTGTATGATTCAAACTAATATTATAATGTGTATATATGTATGTCGGTAAGGTATATGTGTGTGTACATATATCCGCCTTTTGAATAATAGTAATAGTACACTTGCAAGAACTGAGATTCTTCTTTATTCTTGTTTCTCTAGCAAATATTTTCTCAGTAAAAGATTGCTTCACCCATCATATTCCTGGCCTAATACTAAGATGACATAAGACTTATTGAGAGAAGACATTTTGGCATCCTAGGTTACATTTCTAAACATGGGTCCAGGCCCTGATTTGATCCTCTAAGACTATAACCCGAAGTTGACACATGGAAAGGTCGCTTAGAGGCACTAGCAGGGCTGCCGGCTCCCAGCAAAGGTGTAGGGTGCCCTGCGCACTTGAGGGGTATGGTTGGTCCCACTGGAGTTGGGCCCAGTGAAACCTCTGCACAGCTCTGCTCAGAGGTTTGAGAGCATAATATACGTCCCTGGGGAGAGAGACTTTTCAGCAGAGTTTATTGGCAGTTTTTTTTATTAGGGATTTTAAAAATTAAAAATACAAGTATTACACCCAATAATGATTTCGGGGCAGCTGATGTGATAGAATGTTCCAGGAGATTTTCAAAAGAAAACGATGAGGCTGCTAGGGGGAGGAATGCTTCCATGCATAAAGTGAGTGCCTTCCAAAATGAGTAATGAAATAATGACTCTGGAGAGGAGCAATCGGACTCACCACCCATTACAGCGCTCACTTCCTTATTTTTATTTGTGTACTTGTGTCTTTATTTGTTGTTTCTTCCACCTCTGTAAAACAGCCAGAATGACCAGACCAAGTTCTTCCTGAAACGTATTTTCCAATGGAGATAACTATAAATTTTCATTGTAAAAAAATCGATACATTGTGAAACAGAAGAAAATACAAATCACCTATAATCTCATGTGATTGCAGAGCACCTTCACCCAGACGTTTTCCTACAACACGCATGCACGCTTAAAAAAATGCTCAAAAATCAAATCATTCTACGCCTCCTGTTTCTGACTTTCTTTTGTTCCTTTAGTGATATCGACATGTCCTGGACACCTTTCTGTATCAACAGATGTAGAGCTATTCATCTTTTTAAAGTGACTACATCGTATTCCACTGTATGCTTAACCAAGCAGCTATTGATACCCGTTTAGACAGCTTCCAACTGTGCTACTATGAAACGCACTGACATGACCAGCCTTTTCATACACATCCTTGTGTACTTGTTGGATTCGTCCTTAGGATTCGTTCCTAGAGGTGGAATCTGTGAGTCAAAGGACAAGGCTTTTGTTACACATTGCCAAATTGCTCTCCAGAAAGGCTGCACTTATTTACAGTCCCATTAGTGGTAAATGTCAATGACTATTTGCCCTCACTTTGCCTGGGGATGATCAATATGTTTAATCTTTGCCAATCTGATAAAAGAAAAGTTATATTCTATAGGTTCAGTCTCACTGGTAATCAAAAAGATGTCAAATAAAACAGCACCTCTTCTGTCTTCGTATAGAATTGATTTCTATTTCTTCTATTTGTGAATTGCCTGCTCAAATCTTTTGCCCATTTTTCTGTTTGGGTATTCCTCACTCTCTTATTGATTGAAAGAGCACTTTACATATTAAGGATACTCTTCTTTCGATTGCTGTGTATGTAAAACATATTTTTCTCAGTTTTTCATTTGTCCTTTAATTATTTCTGGCTTTTTTTTTTTTGGTAATGCCAAAAAATACATATTTTAACGTATTAAAGCAGTCAACCTTTTCCATAGGGTTTCAGTCTCCAGGGTTGCTCTAGAAAGGCAGCATATTCATCTGCATTTTATTTTTCCAGTTGTACTGAGGTACACTACAATTACAGCTCTCTTTTCCCTCCAAATCACTTTTCTCATTACTTTCCAGACATTCTGGAGTGAAAGCATAAGGGACCTTGGAAACCAGAGCAAAGGGCACATGACTATTAATAGTAACACTTGACATTTCTATGTTCAATGTGCTCTAGGATCACTAATTAGTCCCCTTCCCTTAGCTCAGCCCCGGGGCTCACCCTGGCTGCCATTAATTCATCCTACAGGATACTAAAGCACAGGACAGGGAAGGCTGTGGCATTCCATTTGATGGGCCCCACTCTACCTGGCCAGGGCTTACATCGAAGCTCCAGACTCCACATCTGTGCTTAAATCAAGGTGAGGCAATTTCCTCCACGTAGGCTGGCAGATTCCAGGATGACACTGCTGTCCCTTCTCTCTTCCAATAAAAGCAAAATCATGTAACATATAGGATGGGTATGCAACCTCGGGTCTTCTGACTTTGATTTGTACCACAGAAGAGATTGTACCGCTTTTTAATTCACTGTTAATTTTTGACGATCAGGATGCCTACTACAAGAGTTAGGGAGGGAGGGGAAAGAAACAAGGAGGAAATGAGAGGACAGAAAAGGCCTTCTACTTGGTGAATGGTGTGCTCCCCAGACCACCTCCCGTGAAACTCATTCATATGGCAAAAGCTGACTGGGCTTCCCTTGCATTCCAGGCGCTGGGCTAGGGGCTGGGGAAACGGTGGTGTTTTGCAGCTGCAGCGGAGTCTGATGTGGACCATTACGTGGATGGTATGGACAGTCCCGGGCTCTATGGCAGCACAGAGGAGAGGCTTCCCGGAGGGGCGGCCTTTCCGCTGAGATCCTATAGATGCACAGGAGTTCATCAGGACAGCGCACACCCATGGGGGTGAGAGAGAGGAAGGCAACGCAGAAGCTTTTGAAAAGAATGGAATGGGCAGGAAGCCAGGAGAGCTGGATTCAGACAAGACAAGGCTTATAACGACGCTTCTTACACTATCCTTAGAGAGACTAGGTTCTCCTCCCCTCAATGTGTCACAGACAGTACTTTTGCACTAAAATGCAATAAGATGGATTAACAGACATTCAAAATACAAACTCTAATTTTATTATTAGATTCAGCAGACAAAAAATGACTATCGAATTGCTATCAAACTTTCTATTCTTCTTAGTTTCTGTACTTCTCTGGTTGCAGACCAGCAACAGTTTGCCTACTGGTCCCAGTCCACACGGGACGCTTTTTGAGCAGTGCTCAGCCAGAGCATCCCTGGGAAGAAAGGAGGTCAGCAGTGTCAAATGTCGCCAAGGTGTTAAGCAAAATGAGGTCTGGTGAGTCGCCTTTGAATGTAGCAATGAACAAGTGGTTGCAAAGAGCAGTCTCACTTGGAGTGCTTGAGACGGAAGCCAGAGCGAGCGGGTTGAGGAGCTCATTAGCATTCACAGCAACCCAAAAACGTGGAAGCCAAGATTAACTAAAACATGAAATGCTTAGGCTTTATGTTGATAACCGTCATTCTTGTTTACACAAAACAGTTAACAAAAATCTATCTTGTGACACATGGAGTAAGAACAGATAGTCCCGGAGAAAGTGTATGGGGTAGGAGAAAATGTATTGGTCTGAGTCTGGAGGCCTAGATTGTCATAGTAGAACCAGGCTGTCATAAGCTGTGTGACCTTGGGCAAGTCATTCACCCCCTCTGGTCCTCAGTTTCCTTCTCTGCCAAATGAGGGGGTTGTATAAGATCTCTTCTCTGTGTTTACTTCCTGCATTTGCATTCTATAATTTGAACGTTAAATAATCGCTGTAAATATTGATGTGCCTCAAAATGATGCAACTTTTTTGGAGTCCTTGAGTTCTGTTGAATCTGGCCGTTGACCTTGAAGAGCTCATCCATTGCCTGCAGCCAGGTGCCAGCAAACACCTCCTCCCTTAGTTACAACCAGTCAGATAAACCTGCTCCCCAAACATTTAGGAACCTAAACATGTGCTAAGATCCTACACGTTCAGGGTGTTGGTATAGAACCCACTTCGTGGTCCAGCTGGGAGGGACAGGAAAGACTCGGAAAGCATCCTTGACCTGCTCTGGGCTTTGAGAAAGCCCGAAGCCAAGGTGGTGGGGGAGTGGGAGTGGGGAGCAAGGTTACAGCTGTGATGCAAGCTGGGCAGGGGTCATGGAGACTCTGCGGTGGGGTGATTTTTCCTTTTCTGCCCAAACCCCTCTGAAGTGTCAGGGACGCTGGCCAGGTGATTGGTCCTCCTCCTTGTCCTTTCTGTAGCTAAGAAATTGACCTGTCGTTCTGTCTTTACAGTCCTTGATATCACAGCGTCCAAATCCAGCAAATCATGAAGTGTCACGGCAGGTCTTTCTCACATCCATTATCTACTATCTGTGCACATTCCTCCTAGCTTTATAGACCTGACTAGGAGTGTCTCCTGCGTTTCCTTCTGGGCAGAATTAGCAGGGACTCTGTGTGGTCACAGACACACACACACGCTGTATTCAGTCAGAGCAAAAGAAAGCAGTTCAGTGAGCTCAGGTAAACAATGAGTTGCCATGTGCTCCCTGATAATGGGCAGGGTTGACAGCAGGGGCTGTTTTCTGTGGGTCCCCTTGTAGCTTCACTTCGCTCTTTGCCCATTAAGCGAAACTGGAACAAGCCTTTTGGGTGGTTGTGACCACATCTGGCTGAAGTGCCCAGCTGTTGCTCTTTCCTCTCTTCGGTTTCCAGTCCCCGTGATGTGGACTCATTATGGCTGTGATCGTTGCTGATGACATTAATGCACTGTGCTGCGTCTCCATCGCACGTGCCATCTGCTCCCATCAGCCATGTGGGGTAAGTGGTAGGTAATTGTTTCCCATCCATAGTCCATTTTCTCAGATAAAGGATTGCGAGATTCAAAAATAAACATCCACTCTGAGTCATTGCCACGAGGCCAGTGTGGATCTGGGGGCGGCCACCCCATCTACTGTGAGTAGTGGGTGAGGCTGCCTTCCCGTAATTCAAGTCGAAGGGCAATTTGGTTCATTAACAGTGGCTCTGGTAGAGGAGGAGTTTCAGGGAAAGAGCAGAGGCAAAAAAAAATCCCCAAGAGTTCTTATAAACCAGCAGGGTCAGGACAAAAGAGAATAGGAGAGACAGCGAGAGAAATTGGCGATTCCTCCACGAAGGCTTGCTGTGGATGGAAATGAAAGATAAGAGCCTGTGTAGTTTCAGTGGTGGGAAACGGGCTGCGGCTCCACGACCTCCACTTCTTAGCTCTGGTTAGCGATGGCTTCAGCTTTCTCACCAAGGACCACAAGTGCCAGACCACAGTTGAAAACATGGCATGCCAAGGAGCACCAGGCAAGGCCCAGAAGGCAGGCAAGCTCTCAGAGAGGGCAAGATGGGGCGATGCCAGAGAGAAAGCAAAAGGCCAACTCACAGAAACTGTGATGAGGGAGAAACATGATTGAACTGCATCTTCCCAGACTCAGACTTTCAAGATGACTGGCAGAGTTCACTTCTTTTTTTTCCTGAGGAAATGACTTCCTGTGGTTCACTTTTACCCTGCTTTCCCTTAAGAACTGCCACACCGCATCCTCAGTTTGACTTTTGCCTCCCTGCAAAGCTCATCCCCACATACATCAGTCATTTATTCAACAAATATTTATTGCATCCCTGCCAGATGCCGAGCACCGTTCTCACTGGGCAGTTCCTATGGGCCCCTGGAGCTGGGCAGGCCCGGATTTGCCCTTTGCTGGCGTTATCCCGTGCAAATCTGTAACCCCTCCAAACTTTTGTTTCCCCAGCTCTACAATGGGGTAATTGTACCAGTTTCCTGTGATTGTCATGAGAATCAGATGAGAGAATGCATAGCTCAGGCCAGAAGCAGACGAGGCCCTGGATAAACACGGGGCCTGGGATGATGAGCATCCCTCCTTGAACACACAGTGGGACCTTCTCCGCACATATCCTTTCTCCCTTGCTGTCCTCTCGTGCCTCCTCCACCAGCCCAGCCAGGGCCTGCTGCCCTCATCTGCTGGCTCAGACCCTGATTTCACACCTCTCGTGCCTAACTGCTAGGGTGGGGCAGGGCTTTCCTCCCACGGCCCCTCTGGGTAACTGAGCTGATCTGGAGAGGTCTGTCTCCAGCTGCCTTCCTGCCAACCCAGTGCTCCTCAGTTAGAAGGAGATTCCCTAACACCAGGCTTGCTCCAATCACAGCCAGTCCCGCTAATTGATTCATGTTATTTTATTTTCTGTACTGGTGGTGAAGGCCGCGAGCAATTTTATGCAAATTTATGAACCTTATGCAAATGAGGGCATCCCTAGACTAATTGCACACAAAAATGGAAGCTTTGTGGGCACCTCCCCCATTCAAGTGTGCCCTGACTCCTACTCATCCCAAACTCCCCCATCACCACAAGCCCTCAATATCAGCGGCCTCCCCCTCCCCCAGCATCCCCACCTGCAGGCTTCTCAGCGGCCATTTGGGAATGTTTGAGGGACAGTGTCAGCCCTGTCTGCTAGGGCTAGCAGCTGCCTTGTGTGCCAGGAAACCGTAGCCTTGGGGGACACCGTTCCCAGCTTGTTTTTATTTTACGTCATGTGGATCCCACCCAGCTTCCTCTTCCGATTGGAAGTTAAGACCAGCCCAGGGCAGCCTGGAACCTGCCAGAGGCTCACAGAGCTGGCCTAATGCGGCCCCTTTGGGTATCGGCCGGGCTGTGTGGCCCTCCCACCTCTGGGGGACCCTTTCACCAATCTTAGGCCCATTTTTGGCCCCAGCACACTGACACCTAATTCTCAGGAAGGTGCTGTCTTAGGTGGGGTTCCCCAGAAACACAGCCTGAGACAGGAGGTTAGGGGCAAGTGGCTCGTTGAGGGAGGGCTCTCAGAAGAAGCCAGGGAGGGAAGCAGGCTGGGGCCAGTGAAAAGCTGAGCAGATGTGAGTTCAGCTAAAGTCTGGACTCAGCCTGATCCTTCAGCAGGCTCTGGAGTTGCCCACCTTGAAGCAAGAGGGTGGGTTTTTCTATCTCCTCCCCTTAGACAGGCATTGGCTGACAGTAGCCTAGCGGGCAGGGGTGGTCATCTCCCAAGCATTTTGGGGCAAAGGGGCTCTCACCTGGGAAGGGGTCAGCCAACACACAGCAGCTGGGGAATGGGCGTGTCAGCCCAGGTGGGGTATCAACAGCATCTTCTACAGGCACTAAATGAAAGGCTGGGTCACAACCACTGAGACCAAAGCCTTTACATTTCTTTCGGTTGTCTGTTTGTTTAACTGAATTTAACATCCCTGTAACGCAGGCATTTAGATCAGCCCCATTTTATCACATGAATATGGTAACTAGTGCTCGGGGCAGGTGGCCATGTGCTTCCAAGGTCATATGACCAGCGAATCTCCTAGACAAAGAAGGATTTGAACTTGGGCTCAGTGACTTTCCTGAGGGCCTGTCTGACCCGGCCATGGACCAGGACTTTTGTCTCCGGCCACTCAGATGTCCAAGTTTAGGATGCGCCACTTCAGAACTCATATACACTTAGCTTTTCTCAAGAGCCCTCCTTCCCTTAGTCTCCCTTTTGTGTGGCTCCTTTTTACAAAATTCCTCATAGAAATGTGTGTGTGGAGCGGGGAGCTATTGGGGGGCACTGGAGTCATAGGGGACAAGGAGCAGAGCCGAAGCTTTCCCATCCTCTCTCCTCCTTCCTGCCTGCCCCCTTCCTCCCGCCTTCTGTCCATTTCCCTCCCTGTCCCTCCTCCTTCTGTTCCTTCTCTTCTTGGCCCCCTTCCCCCACCTTCATTTCCTCCTCCTTTCTCCCCTTCCTCTCCCTTCCTTCCAGCTTTGGCTTCCCCCTTCCTCCCCTTCCCCCTTTCTTTCTCCTCCCTCTCCCCCCTTCCACTCTTCCTTTCCATCCCTCCCTTCCTTTCCCTCCCCCCTCCCCTCCCCCTCCCCCCTTCCTTCTCTCCTGTCACCTTTGCCCTTCCTTTCTGCCCTATCTTATCCCTTTTTCTGCCCCTCCTCTTTCTTCCCCCCCTCTATTTCCATCCCCATCACCTTCCTTCTCCCTTCTCTCCTTTCCATCCTTCACCCCCTCACCCCTCACCCCTGCCTCCTACAGAGCCACCACCCTCACCCCAACCCCAGCTCCCAGAAGAGCCAAGGTCTGTCCCTCTCAGCCCAGACAGACTGGGGACACCAGGGTGCTTGGCGTGCTCTGTACTGTTCCGGAGAAGGAAGCATCTCATCTCAGGGTGCTCCCCACTGGCCCCTGCCCGCTGTAGCAGGGAGCTGGAAGGGAGACCCGGGGCAGCCCCGAGTTCCGGGGACCATGCCTGGTGCCCTGGAGCGTGGGGCTGCCAGGGGCCTGGGCGGACCTGGAGGCGGTACCTGGATCTGCCTCGGCAGGGCAGTCCAGCTCAGGGGAGGGCACGGAGTGGGAGTTTGGTGGAAGACAAGGGCAGCTGGAGGGGATCAATTTATCTTGACCTGGAGAACAGCCTGCTGCCCGGCAGCCCGGGCCTGAGAATGCTAAGCAAGGAACAGCACTGTGGATCCACGAGGCTGCTAGAAACTACAAGTATACTGTGCTGCCAGGCGCTCTGCACAGGGGCCCCATACTCGCTGCCCTTCAGCCCTTTGTAGAGGCAGCAAGGCATATTTGACCTGCCCTCTCCCTGAGTGGTGTTCTCCTTCAGGGAAACCGCCCAAGGAATATGACCCTAATCAGTAGAGCTGACATCGCACTAACGCTTACTACGTGTCTGGCATTGTCTGCTAAGTCTCCCCATTTTACAGATGAGGAAATGGAGGCACACTGAAATGAAATCACACCGCTGGTGAGTTGTAGAGCCAGGACTCAAACACAGGAGATCTGGCTCCAGAATCTGGGCCCTAACCATTACGCTGTCAGCCTCTCTGTGCTCAGTGCTTTGCTGTTCAGGATGCCCCGAGATGCTCAGAGAACAGGTGAGAGAATGATCTGGGACCACTTTCTCAAGATAGCAGCCAGGGAGGCAGGCCCATTTCTCTGGGGCAGGTGGCCACAAAGCCGGGAGTTTCTCTCTACCCTTTCCCCGTGTCAATGGGCTGTGTACCTGGAGGTTCCTGTGTCTCTGGTCCTGCCTGGTGAGATTGCCAAATCTCAAACTGTTGGAAACCTATTTCCCCAGGAGCAGGAAAAAAATGTGCATTTCTTTTCTCCTTGGGGCTTGTCCTTGGAGCCGCCCCACACCACTGCATTAACCTTATACACTGCCCTCCCCAGCCCTTCCATCCCTGCCGGTGACAGTGTAACCTACAACCACTGCCACTCTTCGCACCATCGCCCCGGTGACTGGACAACTGGAATGAGCCACAAGGGTCAGGGCTTTGCTGTAAAGGAAGGAAGCACATCCCTATGAATTGGGCCAAGAACTGCCACCTTCCAAAATCCCTTCTAATTTAGGTGTCTGTGACAAAAGCAGCCATTTGTTGACGTCTTCGTCTGTTCCATGCTCTTTACAAACTTTATTAGTCGTCCTCCCAGCACCTCTAAAAGACAAGGATCATTATCCTCACTTGAGCCAGGAGACCTGAGGCTTGGAGAGGTTAACTGACCTCCTGGCCCAAGGTCCCGCAGGAAGTCGCCTGACGTCCAGACCTCTACTTTCCCCCGTGATGTGTCTTCCGGCTGGGGTCAGAGGAGGACTGTGCCATCTGCCTCCTGGCACCTCGCACTCCTTCTTTTCTTTTTCCAGTCCCACTTCCACCTGCTACCCTCCCAGCTAAAGCCCAGAGGGGGAGTGATTGGGATGATGGAGGGAATGGTTCCATTCCTTCCCCTCGCTGTGACTCCCAGTCCTGACTCTAATACAGTTACCCTACTTGTAATAGAACTAAATCGAAACCAGACTGATCACAGGGCTGAGGACACAGCCAGAACATGTGTGAGAGTGAGCCAGCCTGTGTGTGCGAGTGAATGTGCCTGGGCAAGCGAGGTGCCTATGTGAGTGTACAGATAAGAGTGTGCACGGGAGCCTGCATGTGACCACGTGTGAGTGTGTGCCTGTGGGAGTGAGCATGCATGTGCGTGTGTAGGAGAGTGGGTCTCAGTGTGGGTGTGTGCCTGCACACACAGCAATATCTGTAACGGGGAGCAGGGTCGATTTTAGTGGATTAGGAAAGGAGTTTTCCCTTAGGCTCCTTGGACACTCCGTTCTCACGGTGATGCAGATGGCTGAGGGCGGTGTGTACCCCAGCTTCATGGGGCCCATCTTCCGGCTGCCGTCAGAGCTGAGAAGCAAGGCTCTGGGTGGCCTTCACAGTGGAGGTGTATTTTGTTTGCTTGGAGGGTGAGAAGGGGGCTGGCCTGGAAAGGAAGGTGAGACTGGGAAAGCTCATGGCATTCGGGGTAACAGGAGGGAAGGGAGGCCATTTTGGCCGAGGGATCTTGAGGAAGGGCAGACTTCCCCACCCCTGTCCGGGGCAGACGCCTTTGACTTCTGGGACCTCAAGAAAGGAGAGCAGGGCGGGGAGGGGGGCTAAGAGGACATGATGGGGCAGTTTAAGGTCGAAATGAAGGCTTTGGCTAGGACCTCTCAGCCACTTGCCTCAGTGTAAAACTAAGGGAGGAAGGAGAGGCGGCAGAGGCGGTTGTCGTGTCCTAGGAGGACCCAGATTGCGTAAGTGCTTGTTCCCAAAGGCCTTGGGAAACCTCTCTGTGTCGTCCAACTCCCCACCCCCCCGCCCCTGTCCCTGCCAAACAGGCTGGACCTCGCTGCATTCTCATCATAAGAGCTGCCATCTGCGGTGCAGGCAAGGGCAACGTTCCTTCTCCTGCTGGAGTGCTGAGAAATTAGGTCCAGGGGCACATCAATCTCTTTCACAGCACAGTTATGTGCTAAGAACAGGCAACTTCTGTTCGGGAACCTGCCAGCAGTGGGGCAAAACGACTCGTATGCAAAGTCTTGGGTGTGGTAGACACATGCTTCCAGAAGACATAGACTCAGGCCTAATTCCAGCAGCCGTGCATCTCCATCTCTTCGTCTTTGCTCTGCTTTGGCACAAACACTGGAGTTACTAGGAGAAATACAATAATAAGACTATCGAGTGGCCTCCGCGTGTCCCATTGCCAGGAAGAGAAGAAAGCCGGGGACATCTGTGATGAGATTTCTGATCACTTCCTCCTCCTCCTTGGAGCTGGAGGGTTCTGGAGCTTCCCACGGCTGGGGCCCTGCGGAATTTCTGTAAGGCAGGAGTGCTTCCCAAGCCTTTGTCCCACCTGCTTCTGACCCATGCGGGCCGTGCTTTGCTAGAAGGAAAGCTTTTGCTGCCCCTGCTCAGAGCTTTCTTTCAGGTAGCACCTCCTCAGTCTCCATTTACAGGTGAAATGATGGATGAAGTCTCAAAGGACAGTGCTCCCTCCGTCTTCCCTTCTCATCCAAGACAGGCTCCCTCCAAGAAGGAGGAATCAGCCTGGCCAGGACGCCCCTCCTTGAGGCCCCTTCTGACTCCAGGTTCTGAGCAGATTTATAATGAAATTCAAATAAGATTGAGGTTGTCCAGGGTGAAGGAGTCTGCTCCCCATCCCTCCTTTCTCTGGACAGGGCTACAGACTATAGATCTTAACCTTCTCCAAGAATTGTTTTTGAAAGCAGAGTTAGTTAGACAGGATGGAGTAGATACAGGCCCGGGTGGGGTGGGAGGGGGAGACACCCTCGTTGTCCATTTGAGCCCTATGGTTGCCAGTCCTTAGCTAAAAAGGACTAAGAACAAGGGGCCTCAGAAGCTGATCAGAACACCTGTGCACCCCTGAAGTCTTCGGTGGTTTCTGGCATGGGCTCGCGATTGCTCTGCACACAAGCGTACCCTGTGTGTGAACCCCAGGCCCATTCCAGCCGTCATCTCGGGAATTGAACTCAACACGGTGGGGAGGGTACGCTTCATTGCCTCTTCTGGCTGAGAATGCTGTTTCAATTTTCAGCTGCATCTTTTCTTTCACCACCCGAAGTGTTAGCGCCACTCTGGGCTCTCCTAAGCTGACAGAAGGCAGTCCAGTGACTCAGAACCACACTGGCCAGGACTAAAAGCCTCGTGCCTTCTTCCCTCTGGTCAGCCACACTTCCTGAGTCCCCAGGCAGGCCAGGCCAGGCCAGATAGGCAGACTGAGGCGTCCCTGCTTTCAGGAATAATACAGCACTGCCGAGCTCTGGCCTCCAGTCTGCGGGATTCCAGCAAGGTGCCATTTCCACATTCTCTGGCAATAACTAATTAGCGATTATAAAGCTCTTTGAAATATGAAGTGCTGCATGATAATATCTGTAATGAGCCTGATTCTTTCCCTCTCGCATGGAGCGGGGGGGGGGGGGGGGGGGGGGGCGCGGGGCGGGAGCCGGTTTCACACCCATTAAGGGGAATTGGACCGCAAGGCAGCTTGCCTTCCTTGAGGGGCATCAGAGTCCTGGTCTGATCAAGTGGTCCTGGGGAGAGGGCATGGGGAAGCAGCCCACTGGCAAACAGCACTTTGAGGCCTGCCCTTCTCCGATCTTTTAACTAGCCCCCCATCAGCTGCTTACCAGCTTCTGACTCACCCTCCCCTGGGTGGGAGAAGGAGTGGGGAGGTGATGATGGATGGAAAGAGGAGAAGAGAAAGGTAGAGTTAGGGTGAGGAGAACAAGTTGGGCTCGTGGTCTCCTTAATGTGATTTAGAATTTTATATTAATATATCACCTCAGAAAAAAATTAATGAGAAACGTGAAGAAAATAGGATAATGAATATGATAATATATGGGGAGTGCTTTGGGCTTCTTGGAACAAAGGTGCAAGGAATTATTGCTGTGATTTTCTCACGGTGCATATATATTTTTATTAAACTCTAAAAAAATGCCAGTAGATTCACTTCTTTGCGAGGTATTAATGCCCCGCAGAGGAGTCGTTCTTCAATTAGTTCCCTGAGCCTTGGCCCACCTCTTGGCTGTTTTCTCGTCGCTCTTCTGGAGACTTCCAGCTTAAGGGACACGGAGAGTAGATTAGAATACTCAGTGGCTTTGCCCAGAGTGTCTTGTGTGCACGTGCCTGGGGAGCTGGCTTCCTGAGCAAGGGGGGCTCAGGAGGGCTGGGGAGCAGAACAGAGGGGCGTTGCATACAAAACAGAACTGAAATTCAGGGCCCTGAATGGATGAAAAGTTGGGGTAACCAGAGGGGAAAAACAACTTACTGTGTTCAGTCTCCTGGCCTCTCTCCTGCCCAAGGGTCCGCTTGGGCCAGACTTCTTTTTGATGATTTAAACATAGTTAAATATAAGTTCCCAGTTGGAAGGGAACTTTGTGGGCCTACCTTGCCAAGGGGCCACAGAGACTGGAACTAAGACAAGAACCCCAATCTCTATTTCTCTCTTCTCTATACCAGCAGTTCTCCCCGCACAGTCCGGAACAGCAGCAGCAGCAGCACCGGGAACTTGTGAGAAATGCACATGCTCAGGCCCCGCCCAGGACCCACTGACTCAGAACTCTGGGGGTAAGGCCTAGCACTCTGTTTTCACAAGATGCTCAAGTTGGAGTACCCGTGTGCTGGATTGAGTACTCTGCAGGAAGCTACACATTGTTCCGCTCTAGAAGAACAAAAGGAGGGGGCTGGCCTCGGGAAAAATGCATGAACTATGTGCAAAAGTGAGATAAGTGTTGGGAAGGTCTGGATACTGAATGCCACAGGTTGGATGTTCCAGAAGGCAGATTCTGAGATGGAGTTTAGCATGTGCGATGTTTATTAGGGGATGCCCTTGGCATGGGTACCTATGGGATGGGGGTGGGGGAAGCAGGAGTGGGGAGAAGGAGAAGTGGAGCTGTGATGAAGGCCAGAGCACAGCCTCAGCAGTCCCATGGGGAGCTCGGGAGCTCAGATGGCCCATCAGAGTTGCAACAAGTTGAGGGAAGATGGCCAGACCTTTACACCCCATCTCAAACAGTCATTGGGTATGGGGGCTCGGGGAGGGGCGTGGTCTTGAGTTTGGCTGCTCCCAGCAGCTGAGGCTGTCCCTGAAGAGGCTGAGAGCTGAGTGCTGCCTAGGGATAGCATGCCCCACACCTGGGCAGTGAGCCATTCCATGAGAGGGGATCTGGGTGGTGCATCACAGCACCCGCCACCCTGGACTGTGTAATTTAGTTGCTGCAGGTAAACAGGAAGCCAGAGTGAATTCCCACCCTCATTCCCAGCCCTCGAGTGGGCACAGATCTCTTGCTTCTGCCTGCACAATTTAGGCACCTTAACTGCACAGAATGACACCACGTATCCAGCCAGCAGCCAACAGAGAAACTGCTGAGGATCGCAAGGACCTGGGTCTCAGAGGGCCAGGGGCCTCACTCTCAGTTCCGTCACTCACCAGTTGGGTGACCTTGACCAAATTTCTCTCTGCCCCTCTAAGTCTGTTTCTTTGTAGGAATTGCTATGAGTATATACGTGGTTGTTCATAGGAAATTATAAATGCTTTCATTCATTCAATAAATACTTATTGAGAGCCAACTCTATGTCAGGCTAGGAATGCCCTTCCTGCCCTCATGGAACTGAGAATCTATTGGGGGGATCAGAAGTCCGATAAACACACAAATATTTAACTATGAATCGTGGTGTCATGAAGGAACAGAAAAGGGTGTCAAAGAAGACCCAAAGGGGCTTCATTTAGATGGGAGGCAGCTGGGGCGGGGAGGCCTCTCTCTGGATGCCACATTAAGCTGAGGAAAGAAGGATAAGGAATCTTCTGGGGGCGGTGGGGGGTGGGGAGGTCATTTTGGGCAAAAGGAACAGCAGATACAAAGGGCCTGAGGCAGGAAGGGCCTTGGCTTGTTGAGGAGTGGGGCTGAGGATGGGGGAGGTCGGATACAGAGCCCTGAGGGCTGTGCTAAGGAGTTTGGATTTTCTGCCTAGTGAAGTGGGAAGCTATCAGAAGGTTTGAAGTAGGGAAGTGACAATGATTGCTCTGGCTGCAGTGTGGAGAGCAGATGCAGGGACAAGGGTGAGAGCAGTTAGGGACTATAGGTGAGGGATGATGGCAGCTGGGACCATGGTGGTGGTGTCATGGAGGTGAAGGGCTGTGGACAGGTCCCAAATGGACTGGAGGGAGAACTGACAGGACTTGGTGGTTGTTTGGAAGTGAGGGGTGAAGGAGAGGAAGGTGTCCACTTTGGTTCCTTGGTTTCTGACTTGAGCAACTGAGTGGAGGGAGGCACAGTTCCAGAAAGTGGCCAAGGGATGCTGGGGGAGGCCCAGAGAGGAGTGGTGCTCAGCAAGGCTTAAGTCTGCCCGCCTTGGCTAAATGTCTGTTAAACTGAACCAAGGACTCAGGGACTGTTGAAATACAGGCAGCAAAGAATTGGGATGGTTAACAGGAAAGATCCCACTTATGCACAGCGAGAAGAGAAAGTGGAAGGAGAAGGGGAAGAGGAGAAGGAAGAAATCATCTGTGGCAAGTCAACAGCAGTTAGTACTTGCCATGGGCCATGTACTATTCTAAGCACTTTATAGATAGTATCTTATTTATTCTTGACAGCTATTCTTTGAAGCAGATAAAATTATCGGCTTCATTTTACATACAAGGAAAAGGAGGACTAGAGAGGTTATGTAACTTGTGCAAGGTCACACAGCCAGGAAGTGGTGCAGCCAGGCTTTGAAGCAGGCAATGTGGTTCTGGAGGGTGAGCTTGAACACGCTATACCTTGATGCCCCTCAAAATACCAGCTGATGCTAAACAGACATCTACCTGGGCCCTCTGAGCAGTTTCACATGCATTGTCTCTATTCTTCCCACAACCCTCATTTCACTAATGGGGAACCTGAAGGCTCAGAGGTTCAATAACTTGCCCGAGATCACTCAACTAGAAAAGAGCTGAGCCCGCCTTGAAACCCAAGTCTATCTGACTTCAAAGGCCCTGCTGTAACCGCCATACTGCACCTTTCCCCAGAGGCCTTCGGACTGTCTTCAAGAGTCAGGAGACAAAGTAAGTCTTTTATACTTCATTCCAATGGCCAGCTTTAATGCCTGTGGTAGGAACAGAGACATGCTGGATATCTCCCCTCTCAGATTCCTTGATACATTCTCCAAAGCTCCTTGGAACTGGGATCTTCATCCCTTGTCCATCTATCCATCCCTCAATGCATCCAGCTAGCCAGCCAGTCTCATGGCTGAGACTCAGCCATGTGCTTAATTCTGCTCTGGGTTTTCTGGTACATTCAAAATGAGTATAACACAGTGTCCCTGACCTTGGGAATTTTCCAATCAATCTAGTTGGAGAATAAGAGGGACCCTTTATGTAGCTCTTTTTGGTACCCTAAGCACCTTCACCTGTTTTTATCATTGATCCTTACTGTGCTATGCACGGCCCTTTCACAGATGAGAAGACAGAATTCTGCCAACAGCCACATGAGCTTAGAAGAGGATCCCAAGCCCCAGAAAGGAACATGCTCTGGCTGACACCTTGATTGCAGCCTTACGAGATTCAGCAGAGGGCCCAGCTAAAAGCTGTGCTCCAACTCCTGGCCCATGGAAATGGCACAAATGTACATGGCGGCAAGCCACTAAGTGTGTGGTAATTCGTTATGCAGCATGGGAAACTGGTTTTGGTGGCCAAGCAATATATCCCGTCCCACGCTCTCCCCTCCACTTGTGATTTTGACATTCCTCCCATCGAGAGGCAGAGTCTAATTTCCTGCCCTTGATTCCAGATGGACTCGTGACTCTGTTGATGATAGAGGCCATGGAAGTGAAACTGACTTTCAAGGCCGGGTGGTAAAAAGCAATGCAGCTTCCACCTTGCTGCTGGATCACGTGCTCTCAGAGCCCTGAGCTGCCCCATAAGAAGTCTGACTATGCTGGGGCTGCCTTGCTGTGAGGCTGCGTGCAGGCCCTCTGGTTGGCTGGCCAGCCCAGGCTCCAGACATGTGAGAGAACAAACCTGCAGCGGATCCTAGCCTCCAGTCCTGGAGTCTCTCCCAGCCTTCTAGTCTTCCCAGCGGAGGTTCTGGACAGCATGGAGCAGAGACAAGCCATCCGCTCTGGGCCCTAACCAAAGTCCTGATCCACAGAATCCGCGAACATGATAAAATCGTTGTTTTACATAACCAAGTTTTGGGGCAGTTTGTTACACAACAATAGCAATGAGAAAACACGGCCAAACCCCAAAACCATAGGGTGGGGAAATCAACTCTGCTTATTCTAATGTGAAGTACTAAAAATTAACATGGCAAAGGGCATAAATGTATAATTTTAATATAGCAAGGGCTTGCAGGATTGGGAGCAATACCACATAGAGCCACCATACCACCACCATAGAGCCTTATATCCATTTATGTTAAGGCTTCAACTGAGGCCCAGAGAAGGCTCCTGCTTTGTCCATGATCACACAGCGTCAGCATCAAGGCTTCAGAATCAGCCCTGGTGGGTATCCAGGACTGTCCATAGCTGTACACTTGCCACACCCTGATCTGGAACTGGTTGAACGAACTTGACCTGAGAATGACCTTCCCAGTAAAAGAGGAGCCCAGTGAATGTAGATCCTGGACAATCTCCTTAGCTTTTAAAAGCCCCGGGCTGGTACTGTTGTAAATGGTTGTGCAGTATCGATATTTATTGGACTTTGCATCCTATGAGTACGTTTCGTGGCTGCACACCCATGATGGGTCACCTTTTTTTTTTAAAGATTATAGATGTAACATGCAAAAATCATATTTGTTACATTTATACATATTTATATCATACATTTGCAGCATATAGAGGCACTCAGAGTATATATTATTTATAAGCATCGCTGCGGTTCAGGTTTGTTAGAAAGGCTCAGAATGAGAGTGTGTTTGTAAAGTGCTCCAGGGTCCTCTGGGATGAGGGCAGCTATGTGAGTGTAAGTCATTATCATTAAACTAAACTGCCTTCCTCCGATTACTGACAGCACCGAAGAGGTTCTCCCGCCTCCTCGGCCCCTGCGCACGGCCTGGTAATGCCGGGATAATATAAAGATAATATTACTGTAATAAGTGCTTTGCAGCATTTATGCCTTTATTAGCAGCAGCCATATTGTAAGGCAGGCAGAGGCCCCCAGGAGCGCCAAGGGGTTAGTGCCTAGGGCGGAACACTCGGAGCGGCGGGCAGAATTCCGGGTCCGAGCTAAGTGTGGGGGCAATGTAGCATGAGGTTAAGTTCTTGCTCCTTATTCCCTCCTGCTGAGCCTCTTTCCAATGACAGTTGATCCCCAAATATGCTACTGAGTCCAGCTGGGGCTGGGGCTGGATGGGGTATAACTGATATAGGGGAGCTTCTGGAATTCTAGCCCCAGGGGCACCCCGCTGCATTTTAAGTGGCCTCCAAACCCCGGGGAGGCCCCAAATTGACTGCATGGCCCCTCCCTCTGATTGAGGTGTAATGAAGAGGTCCACAAAGCCGTGGGCTTCCCAGAATGAAATTAATCTGCAGGGTTGAATGGCTTCATCGGCCGCCCCCATGTAACTATCATATAGCGTAAAAATAAGAAGGAGCTTCTGAATAGCTCTTAGATTTTACAAAGGGCCCCTTTCCCCTTCGAGTTGCATGTGTGTTATACTTGTTACAGGTAGCATCTATCTTCCTGCCATATACTTGCAAAGTAGAGAAACGTGTTATTTATAGATCTTGGATCTCAGGGCGTTGAGAAATCCAGGAGTTACATCCACCATCTCATGTGACCCTTCTAGCATCTCTGCGAAACTAGTCTTGTGTATCATCCCCATTTTATAGATATGGAAACTGAGGTCCCGAAGGGTTGAGTGAGTGGACCAAGGTGGTATGTCAGGAAGAATCAGAACTGGAATTCAGGCCTTTTGACCCAGGGTCAGCAGGCTTTTCCTGCCGGCTGTCCTGCCGAGGGAGGATTTGCACAGCAGAAAGGGACCTACCTTCCACAATTTTGCTTTGGAGGAGACAAAAATCAGAAGGGAGGAAGCCAAGGTACTGGTTCTCTATTGCTGCATAACAAAGCGCCCCGACACGGCAGTCGTTTTCTCGTTACCTCTCACAGTCCTGGGGTGACTGGGCCCTGTGAGGCACCTCTGACTTGGGGTCTCTCACGCCACTGCAGGCAGATGGCTGGAGGTGGGGACATCTCAAAGGCTTCTTCTCTCGCATGTCTGGTGCTTGGGTGGGGAACAGCTGAGGGCTGGCACAGCTGGGCTCCTGGCCTCTCCGTGTGGTCTCCCCACACCGTCCTTCCAGCATGGCAGCCTCAGGACGGCTGAATTTTTTAGATGGCCACTCAGGGCTCCCCAGGTGGGTGTCCTGTGAGAGACAGCCAGGTGGAAGGTGTCCTGCCTTTTACGGTCTAGCTTTGGAAATCACATAGCGTCACTTTTTGTTACTTTCATAACTATTTGTTAGCAGTGAGTTGTGAAAGCCAGCCCATATTCAAAAGGAGGGGGATTAGGGCCTAGCTTTTCACGGGAGGACTGTCAGAGATTTCAGAGGCAGGTTTTAAAACCACCAGAGCTCTGTTCAGACCACTTCTTCTCGAAGCTTCTTCCAGGACCTCAAGCAGGACTCAGGCAAGGGTTAGCCACCCCTCCCCACATTCCTTCCCCACTTGCCTCCTTTAACCAGCCAAACTGCCCTTGGCTCCAGCGTGATCTGATGAAGTGACTGGGGTACTGGTTGATGGCACCATGCTCGTGTGCTGATAACACCAAAAGGCCAGGCTAGGCTCATGGGTGGTGACCCACATCCCAGTTAAGGAGCCACAGCAATCCATAATCAAAAGCCCCGGTAAGAGGGCCTCAGCGGAAGCTGCTTGCAGGAGCGGCAGCCCCAGCAACAGACAGCCGCTGGGCCAGAGCGGCTGAGAAGGTGTGTTTGCCTTTTGGCTGAGATGCTTTAAAACCCCAGTGACTCGGTTTCATTTTGAACCTGACAGATAAAAGGCCGACTTTGACTGAGAATATTAACTTTCTGGCTCCCACCCAAGAAAGCTGAACAGATGAGGAAATAATATAAAATAGAAGGCGTCTGCAAACACTGATTGTCGGCTGCTTTCCATAAAATACGCCCACTGTTATGTGTAACACTCCCCGAGTCTTTCATTTCTTGGCCCCCTTCCTCTTTTTTTGCTCCTGGTGCCGAAGGAGCTGCCTTCTCTTATTTAGAAAAAAAGACAGACAGAAAGACAGGAAAGGGTGCATGTGCTGAAAACAGCTCCCAGCTTGTCTCCAGGAGACGCCAAGCAGGTGCACCCACAGGCTAAAGCTTCTGGCTCCTTGATGAGAAGAACGGAGGAGGCTCCCGGGCCAGCCCCAGGAGAACGTGGCCTCAGGGTCCCAGGGTGAAGGCCTGGAAGGGTCTCCTGCAGCTGCTCCTGGACTGCCCATCCCTGGCCCCTCCAGGCCGTGCAAAGAGAGAGGAGAGATGCTGACAGCAGAGGCTACAGGAAGTGCTCTGCGTTGCGCCTCTCCACTCCGCACTTCATGGCCGCTGCCACTTCTGTGGCTGCCCCTTAATTGCAAGCATGAGGCCTGGACTAGGAGGGACCACGCTTGACATGCCACGGCCTGCAACCTAAGAAAACAGGATGACTTGTATATTAGTCTGCTCGGGCTGCCTTAACAAAGTACCACACACCGGGCGGCTTAAACAACAGAAATGCGCAGTCTCACTGTTCTGCAGGCTGGAAGTCTGAGGTCAAGGTATCGGCAGGGTTGGTCCCTTCTGAGGGCCGTGAGGGAAGGATCTGTTCCAGGCCTCTCTCCTTGGCACATAGGTGGCCTTCTTCTCCGTGTCTTCATGGCATCTTCCCTCTGTGTGTGTCGGTGTCCACATTTCCTTTTCTTGTAAGGACACCAGTCATATTGGATTAGGGCCCATGATAATGACCTCATTTTAACGTAATCACCTCTGTTAAGGCTCTGTCTCCAAAACCAGTCACATTCTGAGGTCCTGGGGGTTAGGACTTCGACATAGGAATTTGGAGAGAACACAATTGAGCTCATTAACAACTCTGTGGCCTAAAAATGAAAATAACGATGGGGCATGCCCTCAGCTGTATTCCAGAGCAGCAACCTAGGCCCAGCCCACTGCTTGAGGAGTACCTCACACTGAGTCGCCCCGCCTTGGCCTGTCATTGTGCCCGGCCGCCTCTGCTGTCTATCCTCCTTCCCTGCCTGGTCAGTGAAAGCCCAGAGCTTGCAGGCAGGCGATCAAGAGGCTCCTTGAAAAGTAGAATACTTGTGGGTATTAACTCCCTGTGCTACACACTGGCATCTCCACGGCTGGCCTGGCTCACGAGGGAAGGCCTCTAGACCGTCTAGAAAGATAAGATTAGTAAGGAAAACAAGAACTGGAAGGTGGTCATCAGCCCCGAGCACCTCCAGTGCGTGGTCTGGGCAGCAGACGGAAACTGAAACTGTCACCAACTTGACCTGGGATACTGGGCAGGTCGCCATAGTTCTCCATGCTTACTTTTCGTGTCTAAAAAAAGGAAGAAAAGGAAATCTATCCACTTAACGATTTGAAACCTCATTGAGTGGGTCCAGCCTACCAAAGTCTGGCTGGGCCCATGACGCCAAGCCAGCTAGCAGGCCAGCTGAGGGGGGCTTCTCCTCCCACAGACTTCAGCGGAAAATGTCAAAGGTTCTCCTGAAGCCAAGACAGTGGTTCTCTGTCTGCCTCACCCATTGCAGGCACACAGCCTCAATTCTTTGGTATCCAGAGGCCTGAAGCAGTTGCGTGACCTCCGAGTCAGCCTCCAATGAACAGAATGGAGGGGAAATATAATTGCTCCCAAAGCAGTGCTTCTCAGACTTTTTTTGTTTTTTTTACTGCAGTGGTAAGAAATTCTCAGCACAACCTCTAATACACACACACACACATACACACACACCCCCACACACATTCCACAACCTGTACCTTCAAATTTTGTCCAGAACCAACCACTTCTCCTCACCTCCACTTTGGTCTAGGCCACCATCATCTGTCACCTGGATTGACACAACAGTCCCCCGACTGGTCGCCCTGCCTCACCCTTTCCCCGACTGGTTCAGTGATTTCTCAACCCAGCATCGAGAACGAGCCTCTTAAAATTTGGCTAAGTCAGATTGTGTCATTCTTTGGCCCAAAACTCTCGCATGGCACACCTCAGAGGAAAACCCAAGTCCTCTCAGGGGCCAACAAGGCCTTCTGGGTCTGGCTCCCTGCAACCTCTGGCCTCACCTCCTGTTCTTCCCCTCACTCCCTGTGCTCCAGCCACACTGGCCTGCTCGCTCCTCAGACACGCCTGGCCTCCCTGTTTCTTTTGCCGAGGACGCTTTTCTACAGCTCTCTTGTCAGGAGCCACGGGGAGACTTAGAACCCCTTCAGTGCAGGGCTCCCTGCGCTCACCTCTGCCCTGACCACAGAATGCCAAAAGGGGCCAGTGCCCACTCCTTGCCACTTCATCAAAAACCAGTTGACCATACTGCTATGAGTTTATTTTTAGATGCTTTATTCCGTTTCATTGATCAACGTGTCTATCCTTTTGCCAACACTGTACTGTCTTGATCATTGTAGCTATCCAGTAAGTCTGAAAATCAAGTAGTATGATTTCCTCATTCTGTATTCTTTTTCAGATTTCCTTTAGTCCTTCTAATTCCTTCGTCTTTCTATATAAATTTTAGAATCGGCTTATTTATATGTGCAAAACTCCTGCTGGGGTTTTGATTGGTGTTGCATGAAATCTACAAGTCATTTTAGTGAGAATGGACATATTTGTTTACGCTGAACTTTAACAATCCATGACCATGGTATATTATTCCATTTCTCCAATTCTCTTAGGTCTTTTTTGATGCCTTTTATCATTTCTTTGCATTTTTCAGCATACAGATCCTATACATATTTTGCTATATTTATGCCTAAGGAGTTCATTCTTTTCGAGTGGTTATAAATTGTATTGCTTTTTAAATTTTTGGTTTACAATTGTACATTGCTAGTGCATAGAATTACTGTTTATTTTTGTATGTTGCCCTTATATCTGCAACCTTGCTAAACTTACTAGTTCTAGGAGGTTCTGTTTTGTTTTGTATATTCCTTGGGATTTTCTATGTAGATAATCACATTGCCTGCAAATAGGGACAATTTTATTTCTTCCTTTCCAATATATATGCTTTTATTTCTTTTTCTTGCCTTATTTCACTGCCTAATCCACTGGTGTTGAATTGGAGGGGTCATTGTGAATATCCTTGCCTTGTTCCTGATCATGGGGAGAAAGCATTCTATTTTTCATCGAGTGTGATGTTAGCTGCAGGGTTTTCGTAGATGTCCCTTTATCAGATTAAAGAAGGACCCTTCTATTTCTAGTTTGCTGAGAGTTTTTATCATGAGTGGATACTGAATTTCATCAAGTGCACTTTCTGCATCAATTAATAAGATCTTGTAGTTTTTCTTCTTTAGGCTGTCAATATTGTATAAGTCAATATTGAACTACATTTATCTGTTTTTGAATATTACATTTCTGAGGTAAATCCCACTTGGTTGTATTATGGTTTTACATATTGATGCATTCAATTTGCTAATATTTCACTGAGAATTTTTGCGTCTATGTTCATGACAGATGTTAGTGTGTAGTTTTCTATTCTTGTGCTGTCTTTTTCTGGCTTTGGTATTAGAGTAACATTGTTACATAAAATGAGTCGGGAAGCATTCCATGCTTTGCTGAGTTCTCTGGAAGATATTTTATAGAATTGATGTTATGTCTTCTTTAAATGTTTGGTAGAATTTGCCATCTGGGCCTAGAGATTTCTTTTTTGGAAGATTTTCCACTACAACTTTAATTTCTTTAATAGTTAAAGGACTATTCACGTTATCTAGTTCATCTTGGGTCAGTTTTGCTAATTTGTGATTTGCAAGGAATCAATCCATTTCATTTAAATTATGAAATTCAGATGCATAGAGTTGTTCATATTATTATCTTATTATCCTCTTAGTATTTGCAGGGTCTGCAGTGACATTCCCTCTTTCCTTCCTGATATTGGAAATTTGCGTTTTCTCTCTCTCTTTTTGTCAGTCTGGCTAAAGACTTATCAATTGTAGTGATCTTTTCAAAGAACTAGTTGTTGACTTAGTTGATTTTATCTATTGCTTATTTGTTTTCTATTTGACTGATTTCTTCTCTTTATTATTGCCTTCTTTCTGCTTGATTTGGATTTATTTCATTCTTCTTTTTCTAATTGCTTAAGATGGAAGCTATTGGTTATTATTTGAGAACTTCATTTTCTAATGTAAGCATTTAATGCTATAAATTTCCCTCTAAGCACTGCTATAGATATGTCACACAGATTTCAATATGTTGCTTTTTTATTTTCATGCAGTGCAAAATATATTTAAATTTTCCATGCTATTTCCTCTTTGATCCGAGATTATTTAGAAGTATGTTGTTAACTTTCCCAGTGTTTGGAGCTTTTCCTTTTACCTTTCTATTATTGATTTTTAGTTTAATTCCATTATGGTCTGAGATCATACTTTGTATAATTTCTATTCTTGTAAATTTGTTAAGATTTGTAGTACATTGTCTATCCTGGTGACAGTTTCATGTTCACTTGAAAAAACTGTGTATTCTCCCATTGTTGGGTGGAATGTTCTATAAATGTCAATTAGATCCAGTTGGTTGACATCATTGTTCAGTTCTATGTGCTTGCTGATTTTCTGCCTACAAGTTCTATCTATGACTGAGAAATGAGTGTTGAAAAGTTTCTAACTATAATCGTGGATTTTTCTATTTTTCTTTTCAGTTCTGTCAGTTTTTGCTCCATGTAGTAGAAACTCTTTTGTTAGGTTGCATGCACACTTAGCACTGCTATGTCTTCTTGATGAATTGATCCTTTTATCATTATGTGATGTTGCTCTTGATCCTTGGTAACTTTCTCTGCTCTGAAATTTCTTTTGTCTGATATTAATAGAGCTACTCCACCTTTCTTTTGATTAATATTTGCATGATACATCTTTTTCCTCCTTTCACTTTAACCTACTTCTATCATTATATTTGAAAGGAATTTCTTGCAGACACCATATAGTCAGGTTGTGTTTTTCTTTTATTAATTAATTCTGACCATCTTTCTTTTAATTTGTGTGTTTAGACCATTTATATTATGTAATTATTAATATGTTTGCATTAATTCTACCATTTTGTTCTTCAGTTTCTGTTTGTTCCCTCTGTTTTTTGTTCTTCTGTTTCCCCTTTCTTGCCTAATTTTGGATTTTTGAACATTTTCTAAGTAAAGTTTTTATTTTAGAAAAATTTTTGGTTTGCAGAAAAGTTGCAATGATAATAAAAATTGCAGAGAGTTCTTATATATGCCTCACCCAGTTTCCTCTAAAGTTAACACTTTACATTACTATGATACATTTGTCAAAATTAAGAAACCAGTAATTGGTACATTATTATTAATTAAACTTCAGGCTTTATTTGGATTTCACCAATTTTTCTATTCACCTTATTTTTCTATGCTGAGACTCAATCCAAGATACCACATTGTATTCAGTCATAGTGTTATTTGAACAATTTTTGTATTCAATTTTAATTTATCGATTGCAATTTTGACTATATCGCATATGGTTATTTTAGTGGTTGCTCTAGGTATTACAAAATATATATGTTTTCACCATCAATTTAGAATCAATATTTTGCCACTTCAATTGGAATGTATAAAATCTACTACTGTTTAAGGTCCTTTACTCTCTTCATTTTGTGCTACATTCATCTTATATGTTATATCTATGTATATTAAACTCCCAGAAGATACTGTTATAATTTTTGCTTTCAATGGTCAAACATATTTTAAATATCTCAAAATAGAAGAATAACCTATTATATTTACTCAGATGTTGACCATTTCTGCTGCTCTTTCTTTATTTCTGGTATGCCAAGTTTCCTTCTGCTACCATTTCCCTTTCGTTTGAAGAACTTCTTTTAGCAATTCTTTTAGAGCAGATCTGCTGATTACAAATTCTCTCAATTCTCCATCATCTGAGAATATCTTTATTTCACCTTCATTCATTCCTGAAGTATATTTTGGCTCAATTTAGAATTGTGTTGACAGTTATTTTTTCTTAGCACTTTAAAAAGGCGGTGCCACTTCCTTTTGGCCTCCATCATTTCTGTGAGCTGTCTGCAGTCATTCAAATTGTTGTTCCTCTATAGGTGAGGTATGGTTTTTCTCACACAGCTTTTGAGAGTTTTTCTTCATCTTAAGTTTTCACCCATTATTTCTTCAAATTTTTTTTCAGCATTGCACCCTTTTTCCTCTCCTCTGAGTCTCTGATGACATAAATGCTAGACCACACAGGTCCACGAGACTATTCATTTTTTTTCGGTATTTTTTCTGTCTGTTATTCAGATTGAATAGGTTTTCTTGATCCATCTTCACATTAACAGACTCTTTTCCTCCTACTTTTACTATAGGCTGTTTTTAGCACAGCATCCAAAGTGATCCATTTAAAACCTAAGTTGGAGCAAGTCCCTCCTCTGCTCAGAACCCTCTGCCTCACTCAGAATCAAAGTCCAAGTCCTGTAACGGCCTACAGGGACCTCCACAATCTGACCCTTACTACCTCACTAGTTTCATCTCACAGTTCTAGTCTCCCTTGCTCATTTGGTTCTGTCCACATTGGCCTCTTTGCTCTTCCTCAAATATTCCAGCATGTTCCTGCTTCATGGCCTTTTCACTGGCTGGTCTTCCTCCCTGGGGCTGTCTTCCTAGCTATTCATAGAGCTGATTCTCTCACCTCTAAAAGTCTTTGCTCAACTGTCCTTTTTTCAGTGAGACCTTCCATGACCTCCTTATCTAAAATGCAGCCTCACTTTTGCCTTGCCCTGCTTTATTTTTCTCTTACCATTTTATCGAACATAATATATAATTTATTTATTCATTAATCCTCCAGAATGTGAGTTCCATGAGGGCATAGGGTTTTTTTCTTAATTTCTCCTGTATGCCCGTGCCCTGACATATAGTAGATGCTCGATAAATATATGTTGAAAGACTGAATCAAAATATCCAGGGTCTGCTTCAACTGTAACCTATAGAAGACAGAAATTTTAGCTGCTTATTGAGTGTTTCCAACTATGGGTATCAGAAAGTTCCTGAGTATTTACAAGAACAGATTAGATGTCATTGATGGTGTAGAATCTTCTAAAAGAAATCAATGGTTTAGACACCTGCTGTTACTGCATCCTCCTAGAACTGAGTATCCAAAATCCCAAGAATGTGAGGTTCTACACAGATTGACTCTTTGCAAGTGTTATAAACACATACCAAATTAGAATCTGAGAGCTTTGTACCTGGATTGATTCACAGGTTTCAGCTTTTCAACTTCCCAAGCAGTGCTGCTGCTGCTAGTTTCTGAAATATCTCACAAACTGCCAGCCCAGCTCTTGCTGATGTGTGCACATGCACACACAGGCACACTCATGTGCCCCCCTATACCAGGTGCTGCTCCAACCACAACCCGTTCCCCACCCCAGCTTAAGTTTGGAGTGCTCAGATGATTGTTCAAAGAGGCTTTTGCCAGGACAGAATTTCCCAAGCTCCTTGGCTTCTGAGGGAATGAGGTGTGTCTGATGGTGTCCACAGTTCCCTCCCACATCTGTCAGCACAGTAATATATGGCAGATAATAGGATTTCACTGCATTGTGGTGGTTTAAACAGGCATGACAAGATTGTGATTTCAAACCCGTGTAAGTCATAGACACCTAAGTGATTGTGGCTTCTCCTCCATCTTACTGGCAGGAAAGGTTAAACAGCCTGGTGTTAGACCCGGCCCTCCACCCTTCCTTCCCCTCCGCAGTGCAAGATAGGCCTTGTACCCCCTTTTGGAACCTCCCTCTTTCCGCCATGGCCCTGTATCCACAGGAATCCAGCCCCAAGGGCTGCCGTGTTCTGTGAAGGAAACTGTCTGCTGGGATTTTTGCACAGAATGGTTATTTGAGGTGCTTTGTTTCTTGTGTGTCTGTGTTAAGTGAGTTGTAGACACTCTTGTAGGAATAGAACCTGAGGAAAATGAAAGCCCTTTTCCTGTAAAATACACCTGGGCTCACAATGGTATGTATCATTTTATGGATGTCAGAGACTCTAGAGAGCCCAGGTTAACAATGCCACATCTACCATGTCAGTGGCTTATTTCTTTAATCAGTTTTACATATGTACAATTAACATGTAAAATGCACCCATTTTAAGAGTACAGTTTGATGAATTTTGACAAATGTATACACCTATGTAACCACTACCTCATGAAGATAAAGAAAATTTCCATCTCTCTAGAAAGTGCTCCCTGTGCTCCTTTCCCATCAAAACATCTTCCCAGCAAGGTACCCACTCTTCTGACCCCTATCACCACAGATGAGTTTTGCCTGTTCTAGAACTTCATGTAAGTGGAATGAGTATGTGCTCTTTTGTATCTGGCTTCTTTTGCTCACCACGTGTCTGAGATTCATCCATGTTGTTACATGTATCTATAGTTTGTTCCTTTTTATTGCTTAGAAATACAGATATACTACAATTGATTTATTGATTGACCTGTTGATGGACATTTGGGTTATTTCTGGGTTTGGGATTTTGCAAATAAAGCTGCTCCAAACATTCACATACAAGCCTTTGGATGTATGATTTTTCTCTTGGGTAAATACCCAGAGGTAGAATGATAGACATACGTTTAACTTTTTAAGAAACTGCCCAACTTTTCCAAAGTTTTTTTTTTTTTTACCATTTTATATTCCCATTAGCAGTATAGAACAGTTCCAGTTGCTTTTTGCATGTCAAAAGAAAATTCTAGGGAAAAGGCAATGATTAGTTCTCAGGGCTGACGGTGGTAGTAGAATTTTAGGAGTTAGTGCTGGAGGGAGGCATTTAGAGTTGGGGGAGTTTCCCAGAGTCCCACAAATCATGCCACATGAGTTATATTCCAGTGGGTATCCCTGCTTCCTCCAGGAATGAGCTTCCTCCAGGAATGAGCTTCCTGATGTTCATGTGCACAACAAGAAGGGAACCAAGGAAAGAAAGTGGGTGTGAGGAGATCGAGGGCAGGGTGGAAAAAGCACCGGACTTGTAACGAAAAGACCGAAGTTCAAGTCTCGGTTCTGCCATTGACCCTGCGTCTCAGTGTTCTCATGTGTGGAATAGGGATCATAAGGTCCACTCTGCCTGATGCACAGGGTTACACAGAGGCTTAGCTCTGACAGAGGGGCCACGTGTGCAAGAACTTTACCAAGGGCAGGGATTGTGATGGCATTGATGGCACTGGTACAACTGCCCAGAGTCTCAGAATTCTAGAGCCTTGAAATTCAGGCAGTGAGGCTGCAGATGATACCACTCCCTGGGCAGGGGCAAAGTCTTATATAGAAGAGCATCCTGCCTTGCTCCCAACCTAAAGTCTTGGATGGAGGGCGTTGGCATGGGCAAAGGAAATTGGAGGCCTGAGTCTCAGCCTCTGCTCTGTTAGCAACAAATAGGATAAAGCCTTTTAACTTCCCTGAGCTTAAATTTCCTTACTGGCAAAATAGAGGCAATGATACTTTCCTTTCCACACCTCTCTGGGAGCTGAAAGAACCCTGTGAGATAGAAGCACCTTTGCAACCTGCTGTGCTGTCTTCATGGACAGGTTGCAGTGGGGGAGATGGCTGGGGCTGGGGCTGGGGCTGGGGCTGGTGCTGGAGCCGCCGAGTGAGCCCAGAGACTCAGGCTCAGATCCTGCTGAAGCCTCCAACCCTTTGCTCAATACCTCAAGCCCCAGATCCTTATCTGTAGAATGGGGGTAGTGATATCTCCAGGGCTGAAGGGTTAAACAAGTCAAAGCATGTAGATAAAGTGCCAGACCCAGGGTTGCGCAGAGGGGCTGCTCAGTAAGTAAGCTAGTGGCAGCCAGTTAGAAGGTTAAAACTACCTCCGCCACCTACTAGCCATGTGACCTTGACAAGTTTGAGGTTCCTTCTCCTCCTACCTCAGATGGGGATCCTGGGGAAACACTGCGAGATGCAAATAGAGATGGGAGGGCAAGATGTTTACTGAGGAGCGCCCTCAGGATCAACAGCAGTGGGAGGGCAGAGCAGGCAGGACTGGGCTAAGGGAGGGATTAGCTGCAATGTTGTCACACAGGAGACCTCAGTGGATCCCCCAGGGGGCAGTGGAGCTGAGGCGGCCTTGCAGAGTTGTTTTAAAGAATTGAGGCGAGATGGCAGGCCTTTATACTCCTGCACGACCCTATCATTGAATGCGGGTTGCCCCCAGGAAAGGGGTGTGACCTTGAAAGCAATTTCTGGAGGGGCATTAAATGTTACGCACCTTAAATATACACAATCTCTATTTTAAAATAACTTTTTAATATGAACTGTCTGCTGCCCACACTCTTAGCAACTGGGGAAATGAGTTCCTCTGCCTTGAAGGGGCATCTGCGCAGCACGCCACAACATCCACTCTACCTCTCTGTGCCTCACTTTCCTCATCTGTAAAATGGGGATAATAATAGTGCCCACCTCATTGGGTTAAAATGAGGGTTAAAAGAGTTAACATACATAAAGTCTCTAAAATGGTGGCTGGTGTGTATTACTCCTAGTACTAGCATTTGAGAAAACAGTCAATAAATCCCTCTTTAGCAAATGAATGAATAGATGAATGAACACTTTCACCCCTGTCCAGAATAAAAGACAAATGTCGTGTTTGCCCCTTTGGGGAAAAAACCCACTAGCCGGGTGATAAAGCATTTGGCTGGAAAGCAGAGGGTTCTATATATTTCCAACCATGGGCCTCGTGCTCAGAGGAAATTTAAATCCCCCTCTCAAAACCTTTGCTGCACCTGAGGGTCCGGCATCCCCCGTGTAGGCATTGCCAAAGGCCTTTACCCTCAGTGTGTTGAGCTGCAGTATGGGGATTTGACAGCTGAAGACAGCTCAGCAGGGCGCAGGAAAGCAGACACTTAATGTGCTTTGACAATACAAAGGGTTATATAAACGACCCAGTTTCTGTAATTTTGCTGTAACTGTCATGGGAATTGCTATAGACAGATACAGAGAAGGCCCTGTTTATGCACTTAAACTTTAAAAGGTTTAACCACTAAACACACAGTCTCTTTCTCTTCCCCTCCCCTCCTCGCAATCCTGCATTTAAATTGTATTGGAGTCGGGGTGTGGGGAAAGAGGATAGCAGTTGAAATAATAGGTTGCCTTTATGTGCCCAGGTCCTGGACCAGAGCCCCCACTTTCTAACTCCTGGGCCAACCGCCTGCCCCTGGCCAGCCTCCTGGGGAGATTTCCTTACCTGCTCCCAACAACAAGATGCAGAGACGGGGAGGGGTGGCAGGAAGTGAAATGCACTTGCTCTGAGCTCACGGCTTCTGCCCAATTTAAATCTAGTTCCTGTCCCAGTGTTCAAAGCACATCGCTGTTTGATTCTTGCCATCTCATCTTAGAAGACTTTTCCCAAGGTGGGGGTAGGGATACTTCTAAAGTCAGAGAGGCAGGAGGCGGGAGGGCTTATACAGGCAGATACCACAGGCTTCCAAGCTAAGTGCCTTAGCAGGGAGAGCTCCTGGCTGCTGCTGACATTTCTCAGACAGGAGATCAATAAGTGGGCAGAGCTTGAAAAGCAAATCATGCTTCCACCTGCCATGGGGAACTCTCAGCAACTGTCATGGCAGAGGAGGCATCTCAGAGGACACCGGAAAAAGACAGGGGGACACAGATAGCCTTGATACAGTTGAGATGGGAGGGCAGGGAAATTGGAACTGCCCAAGGAGATGAAAGGAGCAAATTCTGCCATTCCCCGACTCCCACCTTCCCTTCACAGTTCTTGCTGAGTGTGTTACAATCCCTGACTTCGGTCTCCCAGGTAAAATCAGACACTTGGAGGTGAGTTTGTAGCTGATGTGGCATTTCCAGCCCCAATGAGCCTGGCCTGAGCATAGAAAGCTACCCCAGCTGGGTGACCCTCTATCTTGATGGGGGTCCCTCAAAGAGACAAAAGCCTTATTTCCTACCCCACCAGCACCTGTGAGGAGCTTAAAGATTCCTCCAACCCCCCTCCCCCACTCAGATGTACAAAGGAATTTTCTAAAGACTCAGGCTTTCTCCTGAGCCCAGTGTACTTTTTCAGGTGCTTTGTGTGTGTGTCCATGGGGGTGCACATGCGCTCATGCAGAAGTGGCCCACAGAACTGGGAGTGAGTAGTAAACTTGGTTTCGATCTGGTAAGCCTGGTCTATTCCAATAATTTAAATAATCTCTTTTGGAAAGTCAGCCTTTTTTGCTTTAGTTACTCTTTCCATCTTGCTCTCCCTTTCTTTATTCTCTCCAAGATGGCGCCTGGGTATGGGGTGGGAGTATGCCACATCCTTATGGTCATCGGGGTGGGGATCTATACAGTGTCACTCTTCCACTTTATGGATCTTTCCTGTCTCCACAGCAATAGTCGTTCACAATGCTGGCAACTGCTGAAGTCAATGGTTAGTGAACTTGCGGTGTACTCTCCCAGGGCCTTGTGATCCTCCCTGATGACTCAGGCCCTCCTCAGCCCTGGTTGCTCTTGAAGACTCCCTGAAGCGTGACCATGATCTTTATTTAGTCTCCTGTTCAGGTGGCCCAATCAGTTCCTTTGACTCTAGGATCCTTTTCCCTCCATGGTGGAAACTCCCTCTGGTGAGCTGTCTAGCTAGTGTCTTGCCAAACATGTATGTTCTCCTAGGGGCCTATAGATGTTTCTGGGATCTCTTCCATGCAAAATAAAGCCCAAGAATGCTAACACAGTCTTGCTCTCTTCCTAACCGGTAGCTGCCCTAGGTTATTGCAGGTGTACGGTGCTGGGTGGCTCCTCCTAGAGTCCCAGATAGAGAGTAGGTGACTGCACTTCTGCCCCTGGCTCTTGCCTTCACCAGCATCAAACAATTCCTCACTCTAAAACTTTGGTCCAGAGAAGGCCAGAAGGAGCAGGCTTTTCTGGTCTGGTTGGGACTTCACCCATGTCACATTCTTTGTCTTCCTGACCCAAGCTTCCTCACGGTTTAGCGTTAATGGCAAAAGATGAGCAGAAAAAGAAATGGTTTCCTGTCTTAGTTGGGGTCTCTTGAAAGGAGAGCATGAGGCGGGTCCTGGGTGGAGGTAGTTTATTTAAGACCTCAGCAAATAGGAGTAATGAAAAGGAGAGAGTGAGACAGAGAGAGACGAAACACAAATATAACAAAAGGCAACAGGGGCTGACTTCACAAGAGGTGTAGAGCATGCCTTGCAGGATTGTCCACTGGAAGGACAAGGCTGGGGCATTTATCTACCAGCTGCCATCTGACCCTGGTTGAGGATTGCCCCTGGGGGTGCTAATTCGCTCTCACTTCTGAACTACGCACACACACACACACATAGACCAGGCAAACTCCCACGTGGGTAGAGAAGGCCCGGGGGCAGAAAGAAGACAGACGCTCTCACTCTCAGCTTGAGGTGAGTCTGCCCACTGCAGCTGTAGCTGAATTTAGATGTGGGCCAAAGGGATGGTGTGGGTCACCAGAGGTGGCTGATATACTTCCCCAAAGGAAATGTGAACGAGGAGGAATTTTTTAGAACATATTACTCATTATGGCAGCCTTAAAGATCTGGTCTAATATCCTTGTTTTAAAGGGGGAAAACCAAGGCCCTAAGAAGTTGTGACTTACTCAAGGTTAAAATAGTTGAATACTGAACCAAAACTGGAACTTGGTGCCAGAGACTCACGTAGAACTCTTTTTACTACATCACACAGACACATTCAACCAATGATTGTATGTTTATTGACTGCATATGGTGTTCATAGAATTGCAAAGTATGGGCCACAATTCCTGCTTTTGAGGAATTTGCGATCTAGGTGATGAAAGAAGTTTGGTCTTTAGTCATGACATGTACTTGCTAGAAAGGGGACTGGCTTAAGAACCCTATTGATCAGACAGTGCTCTGGAAACATAAGGAAGAGACAACGGGCCTAGAAAATACAGAGTGGCTGTGGCGAATATGCATTCAGCAAACTTCGAGAGTTAGTCCCAGCTAAGGTGTGGAAGGAAGACTTTAAGCCAGCTCCCCGCTCCCTGCCTCCTGGCATTCCTGTCCTTCTGAAGTCCTCTCCTCCTTGAGCGTGGGCTGGACCTAGTGACTCACTTCTAACAGACAGAATATGGCAGAATTGCTGAGATGTCACTTCCATGATTAGGTTATGAAAAGACTGGCTCCTGTCTGGGTGCTTTCGCTCCCTTGCTCTTGCGGGGCTTACTCTAGAGGTAGCCAGGTGCCACATCGTGATGCAACCCTGTAAAGAGGCCCACATGCATGAGCTTGGAAACGAGTCTTCCCAGGCCTGCCAGCAGCCATGTGAGTGGGCTTGGGAGCAGAACCTCCCCCAGTCGAGCCTTGAGGTGAGACGGCAACCCCAGTGATTCTTTACAGCCTCCTGAGAGACTCTGAGCCAGGTGACCCAGTTAAGCCACACCCAGATGCCTGACCCTGGGAGACTGTGAGGTAATTCTTTTTTGTTTTTTTTCGCTGCTAAGCTCTGGAGTAAGTTGGTATACAGCAAAAGATAACTGATGCAGAAGGCACTGCATTAGATGTTGGCAATGAAAGTATGAGCAATACGTGGACTTAGGAGCAAGTCACAGAAATCTGTTTAAACTATTTTCAGCAGAAGGAGCACATATTGGAAGAATTTGGGGCTGTCTCCCAGAACTCAAGGGCAGCAGGACTCACGAGGACTGGGATCAGAACTTAAAATCCATCAGGAAACAGGTAGTGAGCCACTTTTCCCCTGACTTTCTCCACTACGAGGCCCTTACATCCTTCTGTCTCAGCAACTGGCACTTTCTATTTCTTCTCACACGTGGGAAAAATCTGGCATACCTTGAAGGCCTTACATGTTCTCTCCATTCAGGGACAGCAGGTACTTACTTGAATTCACAATTCCTGGAAGAGAATTATCAAATAGTACATCTTAGATCAGCTGTCCATCCTTGGGCCTCCCCAACAGAGGCTAGCAGATGGGGTTAGAGGGCTGGCTGCCCATTCAGAAGGGACTTTGAGAAGAACGTATGGAAAGTGCAGGCAAAGTATCTAAGAAATGACTTGAATTGCCTTCAGGAAGCTTGCAGTTGATTTGAGTGGGCTGAGAAGAAAGAGTCAGAATTGTGGCGTGCTTTACTGGCACATCCTTAACTGAAGGACTGGGGGTCTAGTAAGAGAACCACGTTCCAAGATCTTGCTGGGTGGCTTCTCAAGAGCCACTACTCTTTGCTGGGCTTTAGTTTCCTCATCTATGAGATAAGCAAGTTGGCCCCAGGTGGTCTCTAACAGCTCTCCCAGCTTTGAAATTCTGTGCATGTAAGGGAAAGAGAAAGCAGAGGTCCTCATAGAATTGTGGTGCTTGGCACTGTACGACCAGTTGGCCTAGGTCTCTGGCATGTGCTGGAGGTGTTCAGCACAGGGGAAAGCTCGAGGAGAGACCAACGGAGATTGGCGTTAAGAACAATCAAACCACAATGCCCCAGCTTTGAGAACAAAAGCACGTGTTTGGGGGCAACGACACAGATACAGCAAACTTGAGAAGCAACTCGGTGGCCTTGAGCCTTGACTTGTAGAGTCCAAGGCTACCTGGAGAATTTGTAGAGCAGGACATTTTAAAACTAGAAAAACAGTTTCACCCCCAAGGCTGTGCTGTCTTCTTGCAGAAGGTTGTTGGGATGACCAGAGTCGCTTTTCAAATGATGAGCTAGGGCACACACACAGGCAGTGTTAGTCTCATGCACCCACCCTCCCACTCTCCCATCCTTCACACACACACACACACACACACACACACACACACACACATGTTCTCCTGAGTCTTGAGCTCAACCATTCCTCTCTGTGCTTTCTCCCAGCCACTCAGAGCTCAGCCTGCTGCAGCCATCATCATAGTCGGAGAGCAGCACCAATCAGCCTGGCCCCTGCCTTGTGTCACTATTTGCATATCACTGCCTCATTCCAATGTTGGTGGAGAGTTTGGTTTTTGTTTTATTAATCTCAGTGTAGAAACGTCCTCCTACCCTTCGCATGTCCATTAGCTGGAAGAGCGAAATGGGTGGAAATAATTGCCTCTGTGCAGTTCAAGCCTAAAATAGAAGAAGGTGTGACTCGGGTCTGGAATCCGATAAGGAGATGCCTTTCTAGGAAACAGGGCTTGCACAAGGAATACCAATTTGATGTGGCAGACACGTTTTTTTCTTTTCTTTTCTTTTTTCCCCTCATTTCACAAAGCAAAGCACAATGTGCGCTAAGGGGCTGAGAACCAGGCCCCTTTGTGATGGTGGGAAGCCACCTCCCTCCCCAGTGAAGATGGATTAGTTAATGCCTTTTAAATGCTTTGAAATGAAATGTCTCCCACACCCAAATATTCAATCTGATTACAGCCCTAGGTCTGATATCACGGGCGGGAAATGCAGTTCCTGACTGACATCATAGCTGTCAAAATGGGCCTATTTTGTGGGATCTGTGAATGCTGCTTCCTCGCTAATCAAAGGACGACACATGGGAAAGGGGAAATGGCACCAGGGCCTCGCCCGGTGCTGAGGGATGGGGAGACAGGGGGCATATTGCCAGAAAGAACATGGGCAAGACTCATGAGAAGAAGCGGCGGGGGTGGGGCGGGGGGAGAGTGAGAATTCCAATCATTATAAGGATCAGAGAGTTGGAGTCTGCCCTCATATTTCTGTGAAACCTGCTCAAAACAAACATAGTCTTGGAAAAGATAAGGTTTACCCTTAAAAAAAGCTGCTATTCCAAGTTCAAGGGTCCAGGATTGTTTTACTTGGCGTTGCGTTATCTGTTTGCTTATTTGGTTGGTAAGTTGTTGGTTGGCCGCATTTTGTTATTTTAGTTTAAAATCCAACAAAAGATGACTCTTCTGTGTTTTGCCAAGGGAGCTTTCTCTTTTTGCCTGAAATGTGGCCTGAGCACCTGCCCCCAGCTGTGGGAAGAGGTAGCCCTCCCGCACATCAATGGCAGGTCCAGCCTGCCTGGCCCCTCTTGGATTCTGTTCCTGTCTTTGTACGCCTTGGAAAGACCTATGCTCGGGCCGTCATTCCAGCTGCCCTCCGGTTGCAGGCAGCTGAGGCTTGCTCTTCCCCATAGGTCATGCTGAGCCTGCTAAGTTGGATCCCCTTCTTTATCTGTGGGGGAGAGGACATAAGGCAACTCAGGGATAGAAAAGATAACGAGCAATGATGAGAGAGGGTTCCTGTCAGGGAAAATCTGACAAAGAGAAGGTGTGAGTACTGCTGAGTCTGAGAGTTGTCCACCCCAGAGGCTGTCAATGCCCAGGCCAGTGGATGCTCACCCAGAATGAGCTGCAGGATCATTCATTCATCCATTCATTTATCCTTTTTTCTTTTTCTTTCTTTCTTTCCTCATTCATTCTCCATTTCTTTTATTATATGTTCATCCATTCACTCTGCATTCATTAATTCAATTCCTTCTGCATTTGTTATATATCTATTCTTTCAACAAACACATATGGAGTGTCTTCTATGTACTAGGTATTATTCTAGGTTCTGGGCTTACAAGGGTAAATAAATAAGACAAAGATGCTCACTTAAAGGAATCAAACACATACTCAACTAACCATAGTATGGATTAAGCATGATGCTTGTCTTAAGAGAGGTACCAGTGAAGTTCTCTGGGTGCTCAGAGGAAAGTGGTTCCCTCAAACCGGAGGGGGCTCAGAAACTTTTGTAGAGGAGGTGGCGTTTGAGTTGAGCCTGGGAAAATGGAAGGAATTTTTCCACATGGCCATAGGGGATTGGCAAGAAATAAAACTGGCAGCAGGCCCAGTTCAAGAGAGGGCATGGAGGCAAGATGTTGGCTGAACGCCAGGAAGGGCAGGCCACTCAAGACAACTGGAGCACAGGGCAGAGCAAGCCGGGGCAGGAGATGGGGTGGAAGGCTGGAGAGTCCCAGGAGGCCTAAGGACCTCTTTCTGGGACAGTAGAAGTGTCTCCAAACGTCACAGTTAAAATACAGCCACTTGAGAGAAACAGGAGGGAAGGCCACGTGGATGGTGGGTGAGTGTCCCGAGGTTTTTTCCCATCAGTAATTCAGCCTGGAGGAGTTTGTCACATTTGCTAATTGTTACCAAAGAATCACGTATCCTAGCCCCAGCTTGTATAGCAAAATGGTTAAGAGCGCTGAGTCCGGATTTGCATTTCACAGACCAATACGACGTTTTAAAAATCAAGGGGACTGCCATCATGATGTCAACTTTTAATTTTGGCAGGAAATAATATACTCAAAATTTGCCAATTTACTATCACCATCTGTGGTGAAGACTGCTAATTGCCTACTGAATATCCGTTCTCCTGTTCTTCCTGATAAACAGAATGCTTTTATTTGGGGTGGCAATATGGCCAAATGAAAACCACATTTTCCAGCCTTTATCGGTCACTGGGTGGAGCATGTGGGACAGGTCTTAAAGGGGGCTGATGGGGCGGCATGCATCGTCCCCCCTCCCCTCTTCTTCCTTCTTCCAATCTAAAGTTACCACCCTCATGGGACCACGGTGCATCATGCCGAGTATGGGGCTCCCTCTGAGGGCCTTGCAGCTTTCCTTAGGAAGCAAGGAGCAACACATCTGCCCGTGCTTAGAATCCTCCAGACCTCTCTGGGTGTTTCTAGCTTCCTCGCTTGCTGCCCTCTCCCTGTTTGACCCTCGTAGGCATGTGAGGAGAGTGAGCATGCTGGAATCTGACTTCTGGCCTTCTCTCTCTTTCTGAGACTCTTCCTTCCATTGCCACATGAGCTTTCATTTGCTCCTCCCGTCTGGTAGTAACTGCCCTCGAATCTTGACCTTTTTGTTTCATGGATGGCACCGTGCCTTTTGTATCAGGGACTGTTCAGCCAAAATAGCATAAAGCACTCTAGGTATCTCAAAGTAGAGGAGACTTAATACACAGAACTGGTGACAAAAGTGTTGGATGGGTAGGGGGAGGAGGTGCGTGGTGAGCACCAAGACGCCTCCCTCAGAACCCTCCTCAAGGAAAGGCTTGTCTCAGCTTCTGGGAGTGCTGAGGGTGCTGGGCGAACTAGCTCCTAGCTGTCAGCCCTTTTCAGTCAGAATCAGCTGCAGAAAGCGTTTGCCCAAGGCCATGCCCTCCTGGGGCACCATTTTGGCCCACTGCCGGATAACTCTGATGGGCCCTCTGTACTCCAGATCTCCCTGTGGGTTTGGCCGAGGCTTGGTCAGAGCGGCATTGCAGTTTGACTTTTCCCTCTACTCAATCCTGCCGCCTCCTGCTCCCTAGCACTGATGGTGATCTTTACTAAGTGTCATGCCAAACTCCATGTCAGTGTCGGCTTCCAGACAACCCAACCTGCGACAGGAGGTAACTCTGAGATTAGAAACTAAGTGCAAAAGTCACAGACACCCTTAGGCTGAGCAACAGAGGGCAGGAGGCGTGTCACCAGAGCCTGGAGGTCTGCTCACCACTGACACAGCTGGAGCATTTGCTGGAACAGAGCCGTTGCTGAAACTCCAGAAGCCCCTCTGGAATCACCAAAGTCGCTGGAGCCTGGAACCACCCACTGCTGATAAAGATGCCGCTATGAATAGAAAACAGGAAAATGTCTTCTATCTCCTTCTCACCCTCCCAGTCACCTACCGCTTCTTCCGGTTAGAAGAGCCTGCCGGGAAGCCAGCTGGCAAAAGAGCCTGGGAAATTGTTTTTGCAGGGTTCCAACCCTGAGTGACACAGAGCAAAGAGAGCACAGAAGGGCAGAAATGGAACTGAGAGAAAAGAGACAAATTTCTGACAATAACCCCCACCTTAAGAAGGACTGAAGGGGAAGGGGGAGTGACCAGCTTTCAGATGAGCCTCCAGGCCTGACTGACAGCTTGCTTGCAGCCTCATGAAAGACTAATGCAGCTAAGCCCCGCCCGGATTCCTGATCTACAGACATTGGGAGACAAGAAATGCGAGTTGCTTTAAACTACTAATTTTTTGGTAATTTGTTATGAAGCAATAGATGACTAATACAGTGGGTGATCAACAGTGTGGGGTGGGAGAAGCCCAGGAAAGCATCTTAGAGAACGTTTGAAATAAAGAATACTGCTTCAGTAGGTAGCAAAGGGAGTAAGAATGTTGCAAGTAGAGAGAAGAGTAGATACAAGTGCAGGGAGGTATGAAGCTGCGTGGTATGTTTCAGTATCTAGAAGCAGTTCAGTACCGCTAGATTGCCAGATGTTGGGTTACGTGGCAAGAGATGAAGCCAAGAAGTCAGGAAAACTAGACCAGTGGTTCTCAAAGTGCAATTAGAATCAACCAGGGAGCTTTAAAAATATTGATGCTTGGGAGCCAGCCTGGTGGTGAGGCGGTTAAGATCCCACTCTCTGCTTTGGCGGCCAGGGGTTCGCTGGTTCAGATCCCAGGCATGGACCTATGCACTGCTCATGAAGCCACGCTGTGGGAGGTGTCCCACATACAAAATAGAAGAACATGGGCACAGCTGTTAGCTCAGGGCCACTCTTACTCAGCAAAAAGAGGAGGATTGGTGGAAGATGTTAGCTCAGGGCTAATCTTCCTCAAAAAAAAAAAAAAAATGATGCCTGGCTCCTGTCTTCCTCCCACCTCCAGAGATTCTGTTGTAATATGTGAGTTGCTGCATTGACACAGGGATTGAAAAATATTCTCCAGGGGGCATGGCAGGGACTATCGTGACACAAATGAGGTGCTTGCCTTGGATAGAAAATTTAAGGGGACACCAAAACTCAGTAATCAAGATAAGTAATATTTTAATGCAATAATTTAAAAAATTAAAATTAATGCAAATACTCCATGATGAACCTAATGTAAAACATTTAAATAAAGACAGAATCCTCGGGTGATTCCAATGTGCAGCCCACATCAGGAACCACTGCTCTAGTCCCTGAAGGAGCTTGTGTACCTCCCTGTGGCTCTCGGGATTTGTACTGGGCAAAGGAACCAAGCTAGGCCTCAGGCAGCAGGGAAACATGGTCAGATGTACCGTTGTGAAAAGTTCCTTTGGCGGCTGGATGGTAAGTTGGTGGGAAATGAGTAGGTGTGGCAGGATTACAAAACCAGGGACAGACTAGCTGGAAAGATGCGGCATAAATCCTCCTAGAAAGTGATTGACAGTGAACTCAAATCACTAAATCACAGCAAGGAGTTAGAGAAGAGGAAGACTGTGTCAGCGGTGTGCTGGAGCTCACTGAACCGGCTTGCAAGAGTGGATTGTGTGCGTCTCTTTCCCAACTCCACGTTCAGTGACATCATATTGGTAGTTCAAAATCCGCAGTGATGAAGGTATTTACACCAGAGAAACTGGCAAACATTACACATCAGAGGTGGTTTTTGTTTCGGTTTGGTTTTTTTTGGTTGAGTTAGTTGGTTGAGTTAGGATTTGATGATGAGTTAGACATGGAGAATAGTGGGAGAGAAGGACTGAAATGACACACAAAACGACTACATGGTGCCAGCAACTAAACTATGAACTGTAAGAAGATGGAGTTGGCCCCAGGTTAATTGTTAGTTGCAAAGGGCAGTGTGCAGGGAGGCGTCTGGGGTCCCCTTCGACATGTAAGCTCAGCAGCTGGAAGGAATACTTCTTTGGTGCCTTTTATTATAGTTCAAAGCAGCTCTGAAGAGCCACAGGCCCTAAAAGATTTAGGGTCTGCCTAGAGGAAGGACACTGAGAGCCAAGCTGACTAGGCAGGAATCCAGGCGTCCTCTTTCTTATCTCTTGGTCTGTGATCTCTAGGATTTTGTGTCTGGGGAGGAACCATGAGCATCACTGGTATGGAGCTGGTGTCCACTCAGGCACCATAGAAGCAACTGCACGATTAATGTTATCTGGTTAACTGGAAACTAGGCTGGAAGTGTTGATTCTAGGGTCTGGTCTGCCAAGACGTTGTTGGCTAACTAGGACAATTTGTTAAACTTCTTAGTGCCTCGTTTCCTTTATCTGTAAGATGGATTTACTAGTCCTTCCCATTTATGGTGTGATTATGAAGATAAAAGGAGATAATAGCTGTTAAGATTCCTCTAAAAATTTAAAGGAACTCTTCAAATACAATATATAATCACATAATTATGAAAATCATCATTATGCTAATAGTATTATGCTAATCATCTAATAACTTTCAAAGACCTGGATGGCCCACTGTGAAGTCACTGAATCCAGGCTCCTGGAAGGATTTGGAAGGCTAGTTAAGTTTAAATTCTATGGATGGCAACTAACTAAAATTTTGGCTCATTTTTCACTTCCTTCCTTTGGAGTTTAAGAAACTACTGCTCTCCCTCAAAGAGGGAAATTTATTTGGTTTCATGATAAGATATTTCAGCTTAGCTTGCCTACTTGCATTTGAGTTCAAAGTTTCTCTAGATATATTATCATTTAAACTGGAGGGAAACAATCTTGCTTAACCAGAGCACAGGCCATGACCTTGCCTACATGATGGGCAGCTAATCCACTTAGAACCAGTGACTTGCTTTGTATAATTTATAAGACCCCATGAAAAGACGGGCCTCCATAGATTAATATTTCAGCTGTCTTCCTTTCCATTTCATCCTCTGGATGTGGCAGCAACAATCACATGAATCATTCCTGAACGGAGTCGATATCAAACATCCGGAGCTTCATCTGCATTTGATGAAAGTTCAGCTCATTCAAGGGAAGTTCCTATAGGATTTCAAATACATGGATGATTTACCTTTGACACCTCTTACCCCAACCTGGCTGTGGCGGTTTAAAAAAACGTTTAAATTCTTTGACATTCCTCTTATTTGGAGATGGGAGTTTGGGCCCCCTCTGCTTGAATCTGCAGGCTTGTGACTGCTTTGCCCAATAGAGTACGGTGGATGTATGTTACGTTAATGACTTCTGAGGCTTGGTCATAAAATGCAATGCAGCTTCCTCTGTGTCTCTTGAAATGCTTGTTCTCTGAATACTCTTTCTCCTTTTCAAAGGATACTCCCTTCCAGAACCCAACTGTCATGCTGAGAGAAGCCCAAGCCACAAGGAGGAGCCATATACAGATGCTTTGGTCAACCAACCTGGAGAAGCCCAACCTTTGAATCATCTCAGCCCAGGCTGCAAGCATGTACGTGAGGAAGCCTCCAGATGATTCCAGACCCTAGTCATGGATTCAGCCAACCATTCAAATCTTCTTAGCCGGAGGCACATTGTGGAACAGGGACAGCTTCCTGACCCACAGAATTCACGAGCACAACAGAATGGTTGTTATTTATGCCACTAAATTTGGGTTGGTTTGTTACACAGCAATAGATAATTCGAACACTAGCTGACTAGGCTAATGTTTCTTTTCCTTTCCCAGGTCCATAAGAAATTACTGGCTTGGTCAAAGAGGATAAGTTTCTTCAAAACCAGCAAACTGTTCTGTACTTCTGGCTAAAGTACTGAACAAGCCTCTCTGTGGGAGCTCTAGATTGTTCTTCCCTGTGTGTTGACTTCTTGGTAGAAAGACTAATTCTTGGTGTTGGGTTTCCTTTCTCTGTCCTGTTTTTATAGGTTTTTGATGACTTATTCACTGATTCATTTATTTATCCAGTAAATATTTATTGAGTCCCTTTTATGTGGCAAGTTCTCTTCTAGATGCTCAGAATATGAAGGTGAGCAAAACATACACATGATCTCTGTCTTTCTGGAGATGGAGTCCAGTGCAGGGGTCTTAAGTTTTTCATGCCACAGACCCCCTTGACATCTGGTGAGGTCTATGGACCCTTTCTCAGAATAACGTTTTTAAGTACATAAAACGTATATGCTCATGAAGGAAATTAATTATATTGTAGTAGTTACCAAAATATTTAAAAGACACATTTGTGATATAATAATATGTTTCTTTAGTAATGCATTAAATAACAAGATCCAGTGGCGAGTCTAACAAATTTTGAGGTGGTAATGAGTCAATATAGTGAGATACTTGCAAAACTGCACTAGGAAAGTATCTGTGATTTCTGTTGGTGACAAAGACACAGGTACAGCCAATACTACTGTGGTTCATTGTCTACATTCCTAATAGAAAGAAAAGTTAAATTTTAGTAAGATTTAGTGAAAAGAAATATGTGATTTTTTTTCTTACCCCAGTTAATGGATCCTCTGGATTCTGTAGTCCACGGATCCCAGGTTAAGAACCCTTGCTCTGGGGCATGGACAGACATCAACCAAATAACAGCACCAATATATAATAACAAACTGTGATGTCTGCTGTGTGAATGTATTAGTTTCCTGAGACTGCTGTAACAAATTCCCACAGATTTGGTGGCTCAAAACAATGACAATTTCTTCTCTTTCAGTTCTGGAGTTCTAAAGCCCAAAATCCGTATCATGGAGTCATGCTCCCTCTGCAGGATCTAGGGGAGAACGTGTTCATCGTCTCTTCTAGCTTCTGGTGGCTGTCGGCACTCTTTGGCTTGTGGCCACATCACTCCAATCTTCAAGGCGAGCATCTTCAAATCTCTCTGCTCTGTCTTCACATCACCTTCTCCTGTGTGTGTGTGTATCAAATCTCCCTCTGACTTTCTCTTATAGAGACACTTGCGATTGCATTTAGAGCCCACCTGGATAATCCAGGTAAGCTCCCCACCTCGATATCCTTAATTTAATCACATCCACAAAGTCTTTTCCATATAAGGTTACATTTATAAGCTCCATGAATTAGGATGTGATTATCTTTCAAGGGGCCATTTCTCACCCTACCACAGTGACCAGAAGTCCTAATCCAAGCTGAGGGTGGTGATGTGCCAAGGATGATTTTCCTGAAGAAGAGACTTTGAGCTGATAACTGAACAAAGAGTAAGAGTAACTAGATGAAAGGGATGGACAAGGCAGGGGAGATCGATTCAGACAGGGGGACTAACTCAGGAAAAAATCCAGAAGGCAGAAAGTCTATGCCGGGTTCTGGGTATGGTAGATGGATGAAGTGGGCCCAGGGGGAGTGCTGAGAGATGCCCAGGAGACATCAGTGGGGGCCACATCATGAAGTGTCTTACAGGATTTGGTTATAAGAATTTCTCTTATAGCAATGAGAAGACATTGGAGGGTACTACAGGCTGAATGTTTATATCCTCCCAAAATTCATACATTGAAATCTCAACCCCAAGGTGGTGGTAGTAGGAGATGTGGTCTTTGAGAGGTGGTTAGGTCATGAGGGTGAGCCTTCATGAATGGGATTAGTGCCCTTATAAAAGAAGCCTGAGAGTGTTCCCTAGCCCCTTCCACCACATGAGGATACAGCAGAAAGGTGGCCATCTATGAACCAGGAAGTGGGCTCTCACCAGACAGCAGATCTGCTGGCACCTTCATCTTGGACTTTCCAACGCCCAGAACTGAGAGAAATAGATGCTATTGTTTATAAGCCACCTAGTCTATCAGTCTATGATATTTTGTTATAGCAGCCCAGATGAACTAAGACAGGGGATGTCAGAGCTGGGATTCTGAAAGCTCACCCTGGTTTAAGCGAGGAGAATAGATTATGGGGTGAAGGGTTGCAAGAATGGGTGGTAAGGGAAGCGAGTTAGAAGGTGTGGCAGGGTCCCAGTCAGGGATGACAGACACTTGGTCTACGGTGGAGGTGATGGGGGGGGGAAGAATTTGAGAATAGGTCAAATCAATGGACATTTTAGAAAATCCAGGGACTCAGGACACAGCTTGGTTAACTGTAGAAAAACGTGGACGATGTAAGTTGTCAGTGTGTGTAAGATGGGTTTTAATCTGCAAATCTGGGTGCAAGAAGTGAGATGTACCTTTATTTTACTAAGTTTAACATAATCTTCACTGAGCTGGTAGGAAACTCAATTTCGGTTACTACTGATTCTACATGCGCCCTTCCCAAGGCTGTGTGAAAGCTCTATACAGACGACATTTGAGGGAGGAGCCTGGGGTACGTTTAGCACTCAGTGGTCCCCACTGATATATATCTTGGAGTTCAGCACCCTGTTCCCCTGCAATTCCGAAGCAGTCTATGCCAACATGCGCAGCTCTTAGGTTTTTTTTGGTAGGCCATTGCCACCACCAGAAACCTTGAGATAGGGAAGCATTGCTACCCTTCCTATAACCTCACCAACAGAATGCAAGTCTCTGAACAAATTCTGCCACTTGCATGCACATTTATTAACTTTTTTTAAAGGAAAGCATGGAAACATTTCACGGAAGCCCTGGATCTCTGTCCCTTCAGGTGCTCCAACCACGATCTTGCTTGAAAAGTTCACTAGAGGCAAATCTTAAAACTCCAGAGGCAGGGTTCTCAAACCATGCAATCTAATCTCTCCTGTTCAAGGCTTAGTACAAGATCGCTTAGAGCTGGAGTCTAGAGCTGCCTGTGGATGTGGCCTACAGGCCTTGCTTGCTTCTTATGGCCTGTTCATGCCTCTGTTTGGGTTTTCCATAAGCCAGGGAGAGTTTGGTTCTCCCATAAGCCTGGTAGTCCATTTAGGAGGTGAAGGAGCTACCAGTAGGAGAATGGATAAGTGAGCCTCAGGAAGAAAGACTAGCCAGTAAAGGTATGTTGTCAAGCCAGTTACCACTATGGGAGACTAACTTAGACGTGTAGGAAAAGCATTGGGAGCCAGTGTAGCACACAGGCCTCAGAGTTATTCCATCTGAAAGGCAAGGGAGCTGGGGTATTTATGCACCAACTCTAGTTAATTATGGATTGAGGGCTACTCAAGAGGAATTAATTTCCTGGAACTTTTGGCCAGCCACACAGGCAGCAGAGTGGGCTCCAGCGACAAAAGAAAGACCCTAGGCCAGGCAATGCAGCTGTTGGCACTTGGCAGTGGGCTGGTAAGCCCAAAGTGTAAGGGCAAGGGGACATGGTTGGCATGCTTTCAGCATCTGCTACAGATGAGAAGAGAGCCCATTTCTGGCATTCTTCCTGCTGTCTAGCCAGCCACTAATTCCACCAATAAAAACGCATTTCTGATACTCACTGTATGCTAATTAGGAAAGTCTCAAGTGTTGATTGAAGCACTATTGACGGTGTGCTTGGAGGATCCACCTTTGGAAGGTAGCCTTTCTGATCTAATGTCAGCTGAGCTCTCCTGGAGTGGGGAGTCTCCAGTTAGCAACTGATGGCCCCTAGAGTTGAAGGTTAAACTATCACACACAGAAAATTACATGGTCTACGCCGAAATCATTTAGAGCAAATTATGAATATCATCATACTTGCCATCCAGAGCCCTTTTGTTGGAGGACCTGACCCTACTCAGTCACCATGTGTGGGAACAGGGCTTGGGTCTCTCACCACTAGCAGGACCTGCAAGAACCGAGTCCCTTTCCTCATAGAGGCTCAAACAGTCTTTACTTCTTCTCCCTCTTAAGGGGGATTTCTCCCTCTTAAAATCCTTGAACTCCAAATATTCTCCTCCAGTTCCTCAAGCCTGCGCCCCTCGCCCTCCCCACACACATGCGCAGATGCACAGCTTGTCAGGACAATTCTTTTCAGTCGCTGTAGGTTTCTGTAAAACAGCAGACTGGAGTTGCGCTTCCTATCCCATGCCCTGGGCCGGGCAAGTCTAATTTTCAACCTTCCACACAGAGCCCCTGAGGCAAAGGAGCGCCCAGCTCATCTTTCTGTGGGGGCTGAGGAGCAGGAGAAATCCCTAAAGCAGCAAGATCGAACTGCCAATTACTATCTTAATAAATTATCCTGCCACGGTTGTGTGAAACTTGCACTCTGCGCTTTTATTGAAAAAACAAGGTAACCTAAAAATACACAACATAGGTTGATGCTATCACACCTTAGCGATGTATTAGATGTCACCCATGTTTCAGGGTCTGTGACAAGATCAGTCTATACATTATGCCATCGAATTCTCACTAATCTTATGCAAGGCATGATTATCCCCTTTTTATAGATAAAGAAATTGATTTTCATAGGAATTCTTTTAAAAAAACACTATTTTTTATATTTACAAAAAAATGCTCATGGCAAGAAAATTAAAAAGTTAAAGAAGGAAATAGAAATCTTTAAAATCCCTCAATTCATAGATTCTAATTTATAATATTTTGATTATATCATTCCCATCTATTTTTTGATGTCTATTTGCACATACATTTTGAAAAACTAAAATTGGGCCCTTTCAGTAGCAATCTTTTTTATTTATCCTCTGAGAATGCTGAAGGATGATTTTCTGACATGGATTTTCTTGAGCTGGAAACTAAATCTTCACCGGGGCGATCCAAAAGCATGCAGCCTTCAAATCATCCACGGTGTGAAGAGATGTGCGCTCAACAGGGGCGGGCGCAGCTTCATTGTGCAATTTTTGTGGGTTCTTTGTAAGACTCTTGGCCTGCAGCTTTCAAAACCTTTGCTGGGTTTGCTAAATAGCCCTTCTCGCCTGGCCCCGGGATCTTCTATGTGACTGAGCATGCGCAATTTAGATTGTGTTACTTTAAAATTTGAGGCCATTATCATTGGTCATCTGGGAACATAACAAAAATCTACACATTTTATTCTACCTCTTTTCTATTTTCCCAAATACGAACTAGTTTGAGAACTCTAATTAAGTAGAAAACAACATTTTTCGAGTGGTTCTCAAAGGCTAAAAGGAAAGAAAAGAGAAGCCCTTCTTGAGTCTGGTCGCCAAGCTCCCCACAAGCCCACGATTGTTTGGGTTTGAGTCCCAGCTGAGTGAGCACATTCCCCGCCCGGGGCAAAGACGTTGCTGGCTTCTTCCCAGCCCTCCTCATTGTGATGGCAGGCTGAGCTCCACCACTGTGGCAGTGGGACGAATGGGGAGGACCGGGAACACCACGCAGTGGGGACTGGGTGGCCTCACCCGTGGCAACCAGGCTCTCTGTGGCCACAGGTCCTCTCAGGGCACTCGCAACCTCCCTCCCCTCCTTGGTTCCTTGCTGTAGACCATAATAACCCAGAGTGAGAATCCTTTCAGAGCAAGGACTGTGTCTGACCTATTTTTGAGTCCTCAGCCCCTAGAAGCACTGGAAGGATCTTTATCAAATGAATGAATGATCTCATTTCCACAACACCAAGGCACTTCCCAGAGGCAACAGGCCGCTTTGACCTTCAAACAAGGGTTATGGAAACAGGGGTCCCAATGCCGGAATTAAACTAACTCCTTTCCCCAAAGCCAGACCTAACTAACCAGAGCCAGAAACCCCTGTCATGCTCCACTTCTCTCTTTCTTCCCCCCATGTCTGGTCTGCCACCAGCCAACCTCAGAAAAGCCACTCAGATCTGGCTTCTGCTTGCTTGTCAACCTCACTGGCAACCTTAGCCAAGACCCTCCTCTCATCTCTCTTGTCACGGTGGGATCTAACCAATCTTAGAGCAAAATGCTTCCATCAAATGAAATTTGACCCAAAAGCTCAAGGTGTCAAACTGACCAAAGGTGTTGCTCTGGATGAAGGTAAAGGGCTGTGCCCCCTCCCATGCTAAACTTACTGTCACATGGAATCTTGGACTCTAGGGGCACACTTTGAGACCAACTGACCAAGACTTCTACAACAGCCTTATGCCAGGTCTCCCTGCCTCGGCTTGATGAAATAAACATTTAACCATGCCACTCCCCTGCTTAACAACTTGTATCGCTTCCTGTTATGGACAGGAAGACATCCGAAGTCCTTAGCTTGCGTGCAAGTCCTTCTTGATCTGGTCCCAGCCTGCATTTTCAGACCCATCCCCATTGTGCTTCCCACTGCTCCCTGGGCTTCAACCTTATCAAACTTCTCACTGGTCCCTGAACACCCCAAGACCTTTCACAACCACGCACCTTTGCATATGACATGTCCTCATCCAAGGATGTTGTTTGCTTCTGTTTTTGTCATTCAAATTTGACAGATTCTTTGAGATTTTTCTCATGTGCTCTTTCTGCCATTCAGCCTTCTCTGAGGACTATTTACATTTCTTTTCTTCCCTATTAGCTTGTGGGTTTCTTTGTGTCTGTGTGTGAGGAAGATTGGCCCTGAGCCAATATCTGTTACCAATCTTCCTCTTTTTGCTTGAGGAAGATTGTCACTGAGCTACCATCTGTGCCAATCTTCCTCCACTTTATGTGGGATGCTGCCATAGCGTGGCTTGACAAGCAGCGCTAGGTCTGCACCCGGGATCCAAACCTGCGAACCCTGGGCTGCGGAAGCGGAGTGCACGAACTTAACCACTATGCCACCAGGCCGGACCCAGATTGTGGGTTTCTTGAGGGCAAGGACTGTGTGTCATTCAACTCTGGACTCCAAAGGGCCTAGCATGCTGCTTGGTACAAGAGCAAATGATCAATAAATGTTGGTTGAATAAATGAATGGGTCATCAAATGCAAAAATAGATCATTGCTGGCTGAAGCTATCAAAGGTAGAGTACCAGAGAAGGTGAGACTCAAGCTGAATTGTGAAGCACAGGAAGGATTGGCATAAGTGGAAACTATTGGAGGATTTTAATCTGTTGTTGACTTTGGCTGAAGGAAGTCAGGAGTATTGCCCTGGCTGGCCTTCATCAAGAAAGCACGGATAGAAACTGAGATAGGAGTCTTCAAGGCATTTATTTACCTGAGTAGACCATGGGTCGAAATTTCCAGGCTGAACCTCATTCCCATTAAGCCATAGCCACTATGCTAGTTGCTCTCTATCTCCACCTCACTCAATCCAGCACCCATCCAGTTCCTACTCTTCTCATCCTTGAGGACTGCATCTCTTGGCTCCCTTGCCAGCTGATTTCTGATTAGATTCTGACAGTGGAAAGCACTGGCAGGAGATCTGGACTGTGGGAGGAGAGAAAGGTGAGAGTCCCTTCTCTTTCTTTGATTTCTCATCTTTGGCAGGGCTGTGTCATTCAAACACAGCTCTGTGGTGGGCAGAGTAATGGCCCTCCAAAAATGTATATGTTCTAATCTCCTGAACCTGCGAATATAATAATTTATATTGGCAAAAGAAAGGGTCTTTGCAGGTGTGGTTAAGGATCTTGAGATGAGAGATTATCCTGGATTATCTGAGTGGGCCCAGTATAACCACAAGGGTCCTTATAAAAGGGAGGCAGGAGATCAGAATCAGTAGTAGATGGGAGGACAGAAGCAGAGATTGGAGTGATGCAAGGAAGGGGCCATGAGTCAGGGAATGTGGGTGGCCTCTGGAAGCTGGAAAAGACAAGGAAACGGATTGTTCCCTGGAGCCTGCAGAGGAAACAGCCCCTCGGATACCTTGATTTTAATCATATGAGTCTCATTTTGGACTCCATAACTGTAAGGTGGTGAATTTGTGTTGTTTTAAGCTACTAAGTTGTGGTAATTTGTTACAGCAGTGATAGGAACAAATACAAACTCCTCTTGGTTTGTCCCTTTTCTGTGGCCCTTCCTTTGTGGTTCTAGGTCCTACTGGGTTCAAACAATTCTGATTATATCCCTCATTCTTGTTTCCTGCTTCCTGCTCTTAGTCTCTGGGTATCTCAGCCTTCCTCGTTGGGTCCTGTAACCCTCCCACATCTCTGACTTCTCCTTTCCTTAAAGGCTTTTGAACCATCTGATCTGGATTCTGCTTCCTACTAGGGCTGTGTCTAACTCGCCACCTCTGAGAAACATGGCAAAAATGATTTCTCTGGCCACAATCGTAGCGCTCTCAGGCTGAAGGGGCAATGTTCTGTGGTCAGAGCACCTTCTCAATGGAGTCTGACTTTCCCAGAGGCAAAATGCCTGCTGGCCTCCATGAAAAAGTCTGTCAGAATTTGAAGGCCTCAAGATAGCCCATCTAGCAGTGCAGCATGGAAATAAATCCCACTGTCTTTCTAGATTAGGAATTTTGAACCTTGGTGGTTCCTGAATGGCCTTAGAGGTAAGCTCTGTGAAACGCCTGAAATTGTGACTTTTGCATGCAATTTTGTGCATATGGGGAGGAGAGGGAAGGATCTAGAGCTTTCACTGAGTAGATTCGCAAGGGAGCTCTGCTCAGCTGCCGGGGTTTCCCTCACTGTCTCAGATGTGGCAGATGCTTTCCATGCCCTGTGTCACATCCCATGGCTCACCTCTAATTTCTGTGAAGCTAGGAAGGCTGGTTCCTGTGAACGCAGGCTCCCTCCCACTTTGTGAATCCCTCCATTTTTCTATTTCACAGTTATCTCTGAAGCTGTGGAAAATTGCAGGAATAGCCTGGAAGAATGGGGGAGTTCACACCCTTGGGGATAAGTGACCCTCCCCCTGTGAGGGCAGAAGTTGGTGGATAAATGCCCAGTCACTAAGCTCCCCGCTGGTCTCTCCCAGGAGGTGTTCTGTAGGCTTCCCAGAATGCCTGGGCAATCCACTTCCGGCCGCGTGCAATAACGCCTCCATCATACACTCTTACGTGTTGGCACGCTCTCCTTTCCTGTCTCACTCTTCCTGCTTCATCACTTCTTCTTCCTGGGATCACCCCTCAAAGAAGCTACCTGCCCCCTGTCTCAGGCTCTGCTTTCTGGAACAACAGACCAAGACACAGGGAGAGTTTGCCAGAGACTCAAATTTGGGCTCCGCAGGTGGAGCATTGCCTCACCCACGCAGTGATGGCCGGACACTCAGGCCCGCTGGTGCTTCATGAAGCTTCCCTGTTCCACCTGGGAGTTATTCCCTTCGGAAGAGTGACTCGTTCTTCCTTCTTCACCTTCTGGGACTCAGAATGGCCGGCCCCTTCTCTCATTTGTGAGCTTTGTCTCCCAACACCCCTCTCCAACACCCAAACCCACACTCGCTAGCAGAAACCCGAGGAATGGAAAAGTCCACGTTCCTCCCGGAGGAAAGGAATGCCACTGAGGCCTTACCGGCTTTCACAGCTTGCTGGTTGTGCCTTCAACCAAACATTCCAGCATCTGCTATTATTACCGGAACACCTCAACCAGATCTAGCACATTTCATGGGTGGAAATAATGTGACAGGAAGAAGGTAAGGAAGGGCTGAATCCATGTTTTAATCTGGCTGGGAGAAGTCAGGATCACCACCATATTAGTTATTTATTGCTACGTAGCAAAATCCCGCAAATTTATCTCCCAGTTTCCATGGGTCAGGAGTCCGGTACAACTTGATTGTGTTCTCCCCTCAGGGTCTCACAAGGCTGCAATCAAGGTGTTGACTGGAGCTAAGGGTCTCATCTGAGGCCCAGGGTCTTCTTTCAAGCGAATGTGATTGTTGAGTGAATTCAGTTCCTTGCAGCTGTAGGACTCATAATGGCTTGCTGCTTCAAGGCCGGCAGCATCATCTCTCTGACTTCTTGACCCTCTTGAAAGGGATCACCTGATTGGGTCAGGCTCACCCATACTCAAAAGGTGGGGATTATACAAGCGTATGGGTCATTGAGGATCTTCTTAGAATTCTGCCTCTCAACCACCCTGATTGGTCTCCTTTGAGAAATACAAACTGCGGGAGGGGATTGCAGAGAGAGGAAGAAGCTGATCTGACCTTAGTTGTTTTTTCTACTTGTCATTCTCTATGAGTAATGACTTCTCTAATGAGAAAACATTTTTCATTTTTAAATTAGCCATCAAATGAGAGAGAAAAGCCCAAAGAGTTTTGCGAATACAATTAACTTCTTTGGTGAGATTAGACAGAAAAAACCTCATGACCCTCTTTATCTTTGCTATCACCAGGTCCTCTAGTCCAAAACTGGGGGTTACTCTTGACACCTCTGCCTTCTTCTTCTACCATATAAATCATCGAATTCTGCCCGCTGTACTTCCTCGACGTCTAATAAATCCGTGACCACTATGGAGGCCTCCGAACTGTCTCTCTATTTCCACTCTTGTCCTCTACACTCCATTCCAGCCACAGCGGTCTGGCTGGGTGATCAAACTCTTGACCCGGGGCAGGCTGGTACCCTGTAACCATCCTCCTAGGCTGCTCAGTTCAGCTCTCTAAGGACAGCTCTGTGGTTGGCTCCATCACTGTGTTAATTTCCTGGCATTGTAACAAAGTACTGTAAACTGGATGACCGAAAACAACAAAAATTATTGTCCCACAGTCCTGGAGGCCGGATACCGGAAATCGAGAAGTTAGCAGAGGCATTCTCCCTCCAAAGGCTCTAGGGGGGATCTTTCCTTGCCTCTTCCAGCTTCTGGTGGCTCCAGGCATTCCTTGACTTGTGGCTACATAACTCTACTCTCTGCCTTGGTCTTCACATGGCTGTCTGCCCTCTGTGTCTGTGTGTCTGTATCTTCACATGGCGTTCTCCCTGCATGTCTGTCCAAACTTCCTTTTTTCGTATGGACACCAATCATATTGGATTAAGGCCCATCCTAATGACCTCAATTTAACCTAATCATCTGCAAAAACCCTGTTTCCAAATAAGGTCACAGTTTCAGGTACCGTGGGTTAGGACTTCAGCATATCTTCTTCCAGGAGGAGGGGGAGGGAACACAATCCATCTCATAGGAATCACTCTGATAGGAGTCCAGGTAGCCCACTGGTCTACGGTTGTCCTCACAGGGCAGCTGGACAGTGGAAGAACACAGGCTTGGGGAACAACTAGCGTGACTCCCTCTGCGTAGACATCTGGCTGGCTATAGACCCATCCAAGACCTCACTCTTGTGAAGAGTGGAAAGCAGCCTGGCTAGAGCTACAGTGTAGGTGATGTGACATCCCCACTCAACAAGAAGATGGGACTCAGAAACAGCAAGGACATTAAATGTGCCTTTGGCAGTGGCCTTTCTCTGGCTCCCACCCAAGCATTGCTCTCACCCATCCTTAGCCATCCTTCAGATCTCAATTTGAGCTATCCTTCCCCAGCAAAGCCAACCCTGACTCTCAAGGCTGGCTCAGGTCCCCTGTCACCTCTCTCCCAGCCCCTGTTCTCCTCCTTCGCAGCAGCCTCATAATACCACATTAGTGTGACTATCAGATTCATGTCTACCTCTCTTCCTAGACGGCAAGCTCCCCTAGTTCAGGGCCTGTGACAATTTTTCTGGGATTTTTCCCCCTATCCAGCACCCAAGCACATACATGGCTATGAGAAAGTGTCCAATAAATATTTATTTTATGAACAAATGATTGAATAAATGAATGAATGCCTACAGAACCATTTTGCTTCCTGGACATCTTGACGAATGGCAAAGAGATGAGAACAATTGGAAAACTATATAGCCCTGATATTCATGATGGATGCATGTTTTATGAATCCCCAAGTCTCCGAAAAAAGAAATGTTTATATAGGCTTTCTCCAAACTTACATTCTTATGGAAGGCAAGTGATTCCCCTACACTAGCTTCAAAATAGGTGTAATTTAAATATGCACTTTAGCAAAAAGTCGCTGGATTGTTATGGGCCTTCAGGGCCACTTGTGAAAAACTGGAGCTCTTTACATTAGACCTGGAGATGGCCAGGATCCGCTGGGGTTCAGTACAGAGGAACAGGGAGGCCCACACTCGGAGTGTGATCCTCAGATCTGCAGCAGCCACAGCACCTAGGAACCACTTAGAGAATCTGACTTTCAGGCCCTCCTCCCTCCCACATAATCAGAACCTGCACGCTAACAAGAGGCCCAGGTGATCCGCACGCACAGAAACATTTGGGAAGCATCGGCATAGAGTACAGATGGCTTCTCCACGTGCCTTGGGCCACTCACAGCGTGGCAACTGGGTTCTGAGGGAGGGCATCCAAAGAGGGGGTGTCCAGAGAGCAAGGATTCCAAGAAGTCAAGGCAGAAGCTGCAATACTTCTTCTAACCTAGCCTCAGATGTCACACGGTGTCACTCTCGCTACGTGCTCTTGGTTACAGATGAGTCAGTAAGGTCAGCCCGGATTCAAGAGGAGGGGAATACAGACACCACTTCTCAATGGGAACAGTGTCGAAGAACGTGTGGTTACCTTTAATCTGTCACACACCTCTTCTCTTCATGAATCAGAAATTAGTGTCTTTTGGGGTAATAACAGGCACATGGTGCAGGCACCTGAAACCAGGGAGTACATTAGTCAGGGTTCTCCAGAGAAACAGAACCAATAGGATATATATATATAGTAGGATATATATATGAATATATATATATATGAATTTATTATAAGAAAATGGTTCATGTGATTATGGAAGCTGAGAAGTCCCCAGATCTTCAGTCAGCAAGCTGGGGACCCAGGAGAGGCAGTGGTGTAAGTTCCAGTCTGAGTACAAAGGCCTGAGACCCGGGAGAGCCAATGGTGGCGTTCCAGTCTAAGAGCCAGCAGGCTCAAGACCCAGGGAGAGTCGACGTTGCAGTTCTCATTCAAAGGCAGGAAAAAACCCTGATGTTCCAGGTCAAGCAGTCAAGCAGGAGGCGTTCCCTCTTAGTCTTTTTGCTCTATTCAGCCCTTCAACTGATTAGATGAGGCCCACATTAGGGAGAGCCTTTACTCAGTCTACAGATTCAAATGTTAATCTCATCCAGAAACTTCCTCACAGACATACCTAGGATAATGTTTGGACAAATATCTGGGCACCCCATGGCCCAGTCAAGTTGACAAGCAAAATTAACTGTCATAGGAGGTAAAGAAGGTGAACTGAATTCCTTCTTTTCATTCTTGGTGGGAGCTTAAGCATATCCTTTGGCTTGTCTAAGTCTGTGTCCTCGTCTTTGAAATATGAATAACACAGTTGTCACTGGCTGATGAGAGAGTATTTTACATGGGAAAGATCCTGACACATCATCAGTGGTATATGAATGTTGGTTACCGTCGTCATTAATAGCAATAATTATGACAATAATGGGCTAGGCTGCTATATGTTTGCCTACTGCCAGAGGATTTCTAAAGATGATATCTTAACCCTGGAAAGTGGATTGGAGTTTCAGGAGGCATGGAGATTGAGGGGAAGATGTTTCTGGGGATAGAGGTTTTTCTGTGGCTGCTGTCTTGGCCGACACCTTCATTCGTGGTTGCCTTTGACATGCTCTGAATCTGGAGTTCCTGGGAGTAAGGATAGCATCACGGTCACAGCCATGGAAAGCAGAGTGCCTCTGGCTCTACTCCCACTCGCTCTTCAGGGGACAGGAACCCCTCAGATTCCTCCCAAATGGTTCTGAGCCTGCCTGCTGCGTTCAGCAGCCTCGTGCACTTGGCTGCCTGCGGCGGCGTCACCTCCTCCCTCCTCTGCAGCTGCTATGGCAGAGTCTCTCATCTCTGCCTAAGCCAAAATGGCCCTTTCACTCTCAACGCTTGCCAAAGGCACTGCCGCTGCTGCCCAGCCCTGCCAGAGATGCCTGGGCTGCTACTGGCAACCATCAATGTCTGATCGGGGTGCCGAAACCCTATACCAGATGGCTGGTGTCTGGGCAGAGGAACCACCTCTCGTGGGCCACCAAGGGGCTGGTGTCAGAACTGCCAGCCTTTCCCGACATGCTCAGCGCCCCACGGAGGGTAGAGAATTTCCACACCCTTTTATTACATATCCTTCCCTCCCCCTGCCTTGGGGCTTACAGGCAAGACGATCTTGGTGGAGGTCAGTGGTGCTGGCCAGCTCTCATTCGTTGTCCAAGAACCAAAGGAATGTGGTAAGAAGTCAGGGGTGCAGGCTCTAGAGTCAATTGGCTGGGTCCGAAATCCTTGGCTCCACCCTCACTAGTTGGGTGACTTTGGTTCGTAACTTAACTTCTTTGAGTCTCATTTTTCTCATCTGCAAATAGAGATGTTGGTAGCACCTACTTCATAGGATGGTTGTGAGATAATCCACGTAACACACTTGGTATAGTGTCTAGCACATAATAAGTGCTCAATAAACGCAAACTGTTATTATTTACTATGATTCGTCACACTTAGGGTGAGTTCTTTCCCAGGGGTCTCTTTGATCACAAATGCTAATAGGTTTGTGGCAGCCCCCACCTCTCCCCGACCATTCCTTGATTGGACGAGTTTGAATCCTACCATGACAATAGCTGAAGCCCAACCTGAGACAATTACTATAGTTAGAATCACTGTTCTTGGATTCAGCAAAGAGTTGAGATTTATTTCACATAGCATGGGTGCTAATAGTAACAATTATGGTAGTTAACACTTATTGAGTGCTTGCCTATGCCAGGTACTGGGCATATAATAAGCGTTTAGCTTATTTAGTCCTCATGACAATCTTATGAGGTAGCTGCTATTATTATGCCCACTTGACAGATGGGAAAACTGAAGCACAGAGAAATTAAGTAAGTGTCTCAAGGGTACATAGCTACTAAGCAGTGGAACCAGGGCTCAAGTCCAACTTTCTGGCTCCAGAGCCCCAGCTCTCTTCCTAAACATAAGACTTTTATCCTCTCATTAATGGGCAGATAAAATTTGGATGCTAAAAAACATCAAGTATCGTTTGCTGTGTAACAAATACCCCAATGCTGAGTGGCTTAAAACAGTGTTTTATTATTTCTCTTGATTCTGTGAATTGGCTGCAGGTTCCTGTGTTGGTCTTGCTGGGCTCACCCAGTGGGCTGCATTCAGTTGGAGGATTGGCTACGGGGTGGGCTCCGTGGGGATGGCTGGGGCTGCTGAGCATCCCTTTTCGTTCTTCATCCTACATGGATGGGGATGTCAGAGCATGGCGATCTCAGGGGTCCAAGAAAGTGGAGGTGGGAGCTACAAGGTCTCTGGAGGCCTAGCCTCGGAAGTCATACAGCAGCGCTTCCACTACATTCTATTGGCCAAACAAAGGTCACAAGGTCAGTTCATATTCAAGGGAGGGAGAAACAGACTTGACTTCTTGAAGGGAAAAACTGCAAAATCGCATTGCAAAGGAGTGTGCACACTGAGATAGGAGGAATTTGTAGCCATTAAACTATCTGCCATAAATAGACAGATAAAACTGGACACAAGATAACATGTAACGCATCTCTCTTAGTGAGGACTCTTGGTTGCACCTGACAGAAATCCAACTCAAACTGTCTTATCAAGAAACAGGAAGGGAAAATTTCTTGAGTCACTTTCTTTTTTTTTTTTTGAGGAAGATTAGCCCTGAGCTAACATCTACCACGAATCCTCCTCTTTTTGCTGAAGAAGACTGGCCCTGAGCTAACATCCGTGCCCATCTTCCTCTACTTTATATATGGGACACCTACCACAGCATGGCTTGCCAAGCGGTGCCATGTCCGCACCCGGGATCCGAAGCGGTGAACCCAGGGCTACTGAAGCAGAACGTGTGCATTTAACCGCTGCACCACTGGGCCGGCACCTTGAGTCACTTTCCTTTTAAATCCAAGGATTAGTCTGGACTAGTCACCAGCACTTGGTCTCTTGTTCTTTCCTTCTCTCAGGTGGGACCACCTCCATTTAGTGGTAAGTTTGACACTAGCAGCTTCATCCTTATAAGCCCACTAAAGACAACTTTTTCTTCCAAAGTTTTCTGACAAACATCCCAAGACTGCTCATCATTGGTCTGGCTCTGGACATGCATCCATGTCTGAACTTATCACTGAAGCCAGGAAGGAGTATGCTGGAATATGCTGATCGGCCATTCTTGGATGACATACCTATGGGATGGGGTGTAAGCCCAGGGGTGTGCTGGTTCTGGCTCTGGCATGAGGGGAGGGAGGTGCTCATTTCTAGTATTTGCCAAGGTCATTGGTAAAGATACTCCCACCATGGGTGATTTCAAGCTGCCGTCATGATGCCCATTGAAGCTGGAGTTAGGAAGGGATGGCATAATCAGAGCTGGTAGAAGTGGTCTCTAGCATACCACTATATAACTCCGCCCACAGCACAGCACTAGGAGTGAGGGAAGGGCGCTGGCCCAGAGGGAAACCCGGAAATGGAAACTAAACACACAATAGCAGCAGATTTCCAATCGAATTCCTTTATTTTCTTTCCCCACAAATGGGTCCTATTTAAGGGACTACTACTTTGCCTGTGATCCTGGTTGTTTTTAATAATCAAAGTCAGAAAAAGGTTTGGAGAGAGTAGATGTTCAACACGATAAAATGTTGAAATAAACCACATGCTCAGCATCTTTACAGGCTCAGTCAGTTCTTTCTCAACGTGATGAGTTATCAGCCTGTCTGACCTAGTTCTTTCCCCAAACCGAGCATAGATTGATAGTTGGTTTTAATATTCATGGTTCAAGTAACAACTAGTATTTCTGAGTGCTTTACTCTGTGCCAGGCACTGTGCCAAATGCTCTGCCTGGATTATCTCATTTCGTCCTCAGATCAACCTTATGAGGTAGTTGCGATTATTGCCCCCATTTAACAGATGCTGAAACTGAGGCACAGAGAAGAGAGGTAACTTGCTTATGGTCACACAGCTAGTCAGTGGCAGTGCTGGGAATGAGCTTAAAGCTGTCAGTCCCTCTAGTCAATGGTCTCAACGTCTACCTTCTATTGCCTTCTCACTGGCTAAGGTGGGGTATCTCATTATCCAAAAGATCCCTTTAGGGAATATTTTGCAAAGCTGAGGATCCCTTCATGATGTGTCTGTGACGTCATGTCCCATGTTTGAATATGGGCTTTCATTAACGAGAGAAAGACAAGGCTTTTGAATAAGCAGGCTCTAGGTGGCTTCTTCTGGGGGGACAAATCCCATCTGGGACACACGTGGGCAGGCTGTGGCTCAGGCTGCTACAGCACGGATCTCTGGCCTGTGATTGGTGGATGTGTGGGATCTTCTAGCCTCCACATCAGGGGCTGAAACCCAACCTCAGCTCCTTTGGGTCGGGAGCCTGGAGTTAGCTGCCAGTAACCTACAATTCCAGATAAGACTTAGGTCTCCCTTAGAACCTTCTGGACCATTTATTTGACCATCACTCATGGGACAATCTGGGGACAGTATAAGTGAAAAGGCCCCGGGGTGGGGAGGGGAGAGCCACTCCAGTGAGTAACGCATGTCCAGGAAGACCCTTGGCTGGACTGGGTGTCTCTTTCAGGCTGGAAACGATGATTTGTGGGTCTGGGAGTTTGGATTTTATGACCTGAACCTTCAGCTTTTCTGGGGCCTGAGAGAGAGGCCCAAGAGGAGAAGTTGCCAGAGGCAGTTAACGTTTGGCCTTAGTTTGATTTGTTCCAGTTGTTTTGCAGCTGCCATTCAGTCTGTTGTGATCGATTGCAGGGAGTCCCAGGACACTCGGCTCCCAAGCTGGAGTCAGGCCGTGGGTGGAAGAGGGCAAGAAACGTAATGAGGCTGAGGACCCTGTCTTCAGAAGACAGGGAGGTGGGCACAAGGAAAGAACAGAGACCCGCACATCGGCATGGGAGCCCCGGGAGCCCTTGTGCTTGGAGCCTTCAGAGCTCAGTGGAGGGGGGGAGGGGAGGCCCTTTGGAGGAAGGAGGATTCCTGCAATGGTTCAAAGGGCACATTTAGGCATCTAGAGAGGGAGGCGAAATGCACTGGAGCCAGAGGAATGGGCTGTGGACAGGTAGAGGTGGGCAGTTTGGGGTCTGAGAAGGAAGTAGGAGGCAGAGGACAGAATTGAGGACAGGTGGATGGAGGGGTGGGGAAGCCACTGAAGCTAAAGATAACCGCTGCTCCAAGCCTGGGGCAAAGAGGAACTCCGAAGGGTGGAGATAATGCAAACACGAATGAGAACAGGATCCCTGTTTTCCAGGAGCTTGCAAATGAACCTCTGCTGTTTTCGAAGAGAATCCGTGTTATTCAGGTAATCCCGGAAATTGAAGAAATTTGGAGAAACCCCTCGGAGAAAGGCATTGTCCAGGTTTCTGCTGCACGGGAAGTGTCTAAGTTGCATACTCAGATGCTTTTCCTCCACCCAGACAATGTTTTTCTTCTCCGGTAACAACAAGCCTACAGCTGGAAGGGGGGGAGTGAGTTAAAAAAACCATTCCAAGAGATAAATCTTGTAATACTAACCGCTGAACAGCTGGCCCTTTAAAGCATAGAACAGGCATTTAGCCATTAATCCACCCCTTTAAAATGCAGAACCATCCCACTCCTAACACACACACACATAAACACACACAAGCACGCACACACACGCATGCATCCGCGTGCACACAAAGGGTAGTTCAATTTCATTTGGTACAGCACAGCAGCCGCTGCTCTTGTACTTTTCATGTTCACAAATACAGCCGTGGCTCCCATTTAAAGAGTTTGAACCAGCAACGGGAACCAGGGGAGGGGAAGGAAAGAGAAGCAACAAATTCTAAATGCCCTTTCACCAAATTCCTCCCTCGGTGCTCCCCATGATCCTGGCTCCTGACACAGCAGTACCTGGTGCCCTTCTCAGATTCTCTTGCCTTCCCTGGGCTTCTTGCTCTCCTGGGAGCAGTCTGCAGGGGCAGCTGTCACCACCAGCCCCCACGGCCCACCAGACACTCACCAGATCTGCCTCCCAGGCCCGACTCTGCAGTTTCTCCATGTTCTTCCCAGTGGTCGCCTTCAGAGATCTATACCACATGGTGTCCCGATTGCGCCTAGTTGCTATAGGACTTTGATGAGACCATTCTGTTCACCCCTCCCTGCTTGCCATCTGAGTGGGCTCTTCGCGTCTGTGATTTGTGACCTTCTTGAGTGGCAAAGAAATAAAACGAAGCCCCATCACACACACACATGCACACACACGCACACACGCACATGGCTGTGACTGACAGGTTTGGAAAAGAGGAATGTGTGTGTGTGTGTGTGTGTGTTTATGAGAGAAAGAGAGAGGGAAGAATCAGATGAGTAACTGTCTAGGATGGGATGAATTGGTTAGCTGTCAAGTATAAAAAAATTAAGGCCATTAGCTATTTCGATTTTTTTTTCTGTCACTGTCAACAAGATTAGCAAGCCAAATGCTCAAGGAGCACGTTTGAGAGAGTTTTGAGTGCTCCATGAAAACTGCAGACCTCTGCCGAGGGCGATTGCCTGGAATTCTCTCCCGCCTGCCCTTTCAGTGGGAATAATAACAGAATTAGTGAGCAGACAGATGCCGTGCACTGGTGCACAGCGCTCGGCGGCGTATAATAATGAATATATTCACAACGGCTGTTTCAAGGGTTGTTTCCTAAAATGATAAAGTTAATTTTGCTGGGCCCTCCTTTATTTTTTAAACCTGAGCACCACAAAAGGTGGAAGCTGAAATCATCTCTTATTCTTTTATTCACAATAGTTTCAATATGACATTTGGAAATACAAACAAAAAAATCGTCTTCTGCAGGGAGCTAGGAAATACGCAAAGCCTGGTATACTCCCCCGGCGTCTGGATGTACAGTGATTGTCGCTTTGTTTTGATCTTGGTCGGTGGTCAGACAGGTGAACAGGGTCCTTGGGCAATGGGATGCTATTATTGCTATTTACTCAAAATCTAAGTAGGATTTTATACTTTTTATGATGTGATCATCATAAGACGTTATCTCAATAATAATAGTCATAGCAGTTGTAATGGTACTTTTGGTGCCTACTGTGCGCATGTCAGTACACTAGGTGCTTTTCAGATATTATTTTAAATCCTCACATAAACCTGCCATGTAGGTCTTAGGTTGAACCATGTGAAATTGCCCTTTCTGTAGATCAAAATATCAAATATAGGCAATGTAGTTCAAATTAATGCTATTTCTCCATTTTATAAAGAAACTGTCTAAGAGACATTAGGTAACTGGCACAAGGTCACCCAACAAGTAAAGGGCAAAGCTGGAGTTTACACCCAGGCCTGCAGAGCCTGAGGGCTCTCCTCTAACCCAAGCCCAATGAAGCTTGGGGCAATGGGTGTTATTATTATCTCTAATTATATCCAAGGACATCATGGCTTAGAAAAAGAAAATGACTTGCTCTAAGATATACACCCAGAAAGAGGCAAGGCGAAGCTCAAACTCTATGTCTTAGGGGAATCCATTGATCTTTCCCATTTTGCAATGAAAACCCAAGAATAGGATAAGCTCCAAGCAGAATTGCAACGACAGATGAGCTGGCACCTTTCCACTTGGCAATCAGCCACCTGTGTCACACCTCCTGCCCCCATCCTTGCCCAGGGGATTACCCTGAGTTCCTCTCCTACATTTCACTCATAACATGTTCACTCCTAAAGCCCCACTCACTCCTAACCCCTGAATCCTTGCCACCCTGGAGTGGTGGCATTTTACTGGAAGAAGTTTGGGGTACTGTCTTAGTTTGGGTTCCCCCAGAAGCAGATCCTGAGACAAAAATTTGAGTGCAAGTAGTGTATTTGAAAGTTGATCCCAGGAATCACTGATGGAGGGATGAAGAAGCGAGACAGGGGAAGAAAGAACACCAATACAAGGCGTATTATCAAGCGAGTGACCTCTGTGGGCTTCCTGTTGGAGCTCAACCCATCCTGGAACCTCTAGGAAACAGTGTACAATATGCCCCACGGTTATCCCAACCAAGAGGCAGGGAAGCTGGGGCATTTATCCATTAACTCACTGCTTGAGGGCTGCTTCCCAGGGTGTAAACTCCAGCTGGCCTTCTTTGAGTCTAGAACATGCTCCCATGGCCAGAATAAAAGCCCTCAGGTGAAAGCTTAGCAGGTGTTCACCATAAATGCCCACAGGATACAGGAGTGAGTGCTAAGAGCATGAGGGTGGGGCATCAGCAATATCTGCTACAGGCACCTGAACATCATCTGAACTGGAAGGAATGACTCTGCGACCATTAAACTCTACACCTCTAAGCTCAAGGGCAGGCAGTTAGGTAGTGATATCTTGAGGCACGAGCCCCAGTGCCATTCACCTGGTACCAAAAAAGCCATGTATTTCCAAGGTGATCCCTAACTGAAGTAGGACTTCCAGAATTTCTCTCCCTCTTTTTTCCAGAGCCGGTTACCCACAACTGTGAGATTTCTCTGCAATCTATCTTCCTGTGCTTTGTGAGTAACTATAAAGGCCGTGACTTTTCAGCCCACTGTCCGTCTTGAGATCACCCTCACCCTAGTAAAATGGGTGATTCCTTGGGGAGACTGGGAGACGGCACCTTACAAGTTTCAGAACTTAATTGGTGGTGAAATGTTTTTCTCCCTCTTCCCATCTTTAACGCGGCTCTATTTCTGACTTCATCGCAGAGCCGTGAAATCCAATTAGGAAATGGGAGGAGATGAGCAACCCCTTCAAGCACAGTCAACTTCTGATGGCTTCCCCAAAGCTCTAATGAGTCTGTGTAGACCTCCAGTAATAGAAGGGTGCTTTTTGCAGTACTTTGTTCTTCTTGTTTTCTAACGAGAAAAGGCCTAGAACATAGGTGCGCAGGTAGCTAACGAAACAAGGTGTTGGAGAGCCCTGGCTTTTTACAGCTGGGTAGGGAAGTCTTGGGGAGGGCAAGGACGCCAATTAAAAGCACGGAAGAGTGTGAGCAGCAGCAGCAACATCCAACCCTGATGGCGGGTCTGTTATGTATAAGCCAACGTGTTAGACATCGTATGGAAACAGAGAGAGAGCATACGTGATCCCTGACCTTGAATGGCTAGCAGGCTGTATGCTCAGAGGCTTGCTCCTCAAAGCGTGAAACAGTATTGTTACCATCACTGGAGAGCTTGTTAGAAATGCAGAATCTCAGGCCTCCTACCCAAGACTTACTGAATCACAATCTGAATTTTAACAAGATCCCCAGGGAATTCATACGCACAAAAAAAGAGATTTCGGATCTAATCATGTCACATAGGTGCACAGAAGTCTGTCCCGATCTCAGCTTCATTTCCCATCCTCAGCTCTCACCGCCCGCTACCATCCCTTGGAACTCTCCACTCTAGCGTCGTGAGCACATCATGTCCTTCCTCCCATCCTCATGCTGTTTCCTCCAGCAGCAATGCCCTAACCATCGGCCCTGCTTGTCAAAAACCCTCTTCATCTTCATGCCCAGGTATCTCCTCTGTGAAGCCTGACCTGATTCCCCAATCAGAATGCATCATTCCTTTGCATTTGCCACTGCCTGACTCTATTATTGTTAGATGTTTGCATATAGCATAATGGTCACCCTGAGTTTGAATCCCAGTTCATCCAGTTTCGATCTGTGTGTTCAGATTAGATCACTATTTTTAATTTTTCACACCCTCCCTCTATTGGAATTACACATCCACAGCCTTTTCTATGTCAGGTTGCAGTTTCTCCCACCCGGATGGGCATGAAATTCTTCCTTGTTCATTGATGTTAGTCTTGGCCATGTGACTTGAATCGGGTAATGGAATATGGGTAAAAGTGACCATGTGTGAGTTCTGAGCCTAGGCCTTAAGAAGCCTTAAATGACAGCATGTGTTTCTATTTGTCCCTCTGTGCTTCTATCATTATATCACATAATGGGTGGAACATACCCCAGATTAGCTTTGGGATCCAAAGAAAATGAGATACACATGGAACAGACTTGAACTCAACCTGCAGCCAAGTCAGGATGACCCACATCTTGAAGTGGAACTTCCCTAGCAGACCCACAGACCCACGCTCAATAAAAGTAAGGCTTACTATGGTATGCCACTGAGTTTTGTGGTGGTTGATTGCACAGTATTATTTGTAGCTCTAGGTAACTGATACACTATGCATCTCTAAACCTGTTTCCCCATCTGTATCATGGGTATATAAATATCTACCTCATATTATTGTTGTGATGATTAAAATGTGAGAATATTCAACAACAAAAAATCTGACAACCCAGTCAAAAAATGGGCAGGGGACATGAACAGACATTTCTCCAAAGAAGATATGCGGATGGCCAATAGGCACATGAAAAGATGTTCATCATTGCTGTGCATCAGGGAAACGCAAATCAAAACTACACTAAGATATCACCTTATACCTGTTAGAATGGCAAAAATAAACAAAACAAAAAGTAACAAATGTTGGAGAGGTTGTGGAGAAAAGGGAACCCTCATACACTGCTGGTGGGAATGCAAACTGGTGCAGCCACTATGGAAAACAGTATGGAGATTTCTCAAAAAATTAAAAATAGAAATACCATATGACCCAGCCATCCCACTACTGGGTATCTATCCAAAGAACTTGAAATCAGCAATTCCAAAAGTCCCATGCACCCCTATGTTCATCGCAGCATTATTCACAATAGCCAAGATGTGGAAGCAACCTAAGTGCCCATCAACTGACGATTGGATAAAGAAGATATGGTATATATATACAATGGAATACTACTCAGCCATAAAAAAGGGTAAAATCGTCCCGTTCACAACAACACGGATGGATCTTGAGGGCATTATGTTAAGTGAAATAAGCCAGATAGAGAAAGACAATCTCTGCATGACTCCACTCATATGTAGAAGTTAACATGTAGACAAAGAGAACAGATTAGTGGTTACCAGGGGAAAGGGAGGGTGGGGGGTGGGCACAAAGGGTGAAGTGGTGCACCTACAACACGACTGACAAACAGTAATGTACAACTGAAATTTCACAAGGTTGTAAACTATCATAATCTCAATAAAAAGTTTAAAAAAATGTGATATATATAAACTGAGTTCACAGTAGTGCTTGATAAATAATAGGTAACTTACAATATTATTATGTTGTCCCTCTAGACTGGAGACTCTTTCTGAGCAGGATCTTTGTGTTAGCCATCTTTTTATCCTCCCAAATGTCTGTCGGGCTCCCAAAGGCACTCATTCAATGAACAGAACCAAGCACTCACTTAGGAAGTTACTCTTTTGCTTGGGCAGTTCTTGCCTTGTAAACCCTCACTCAGCCCACAGCGATGAGCCTGAGCTTGTCAAGTGCAGATGAAAGCTCGGGACTGAGGGTCTTCTGTTCAAAGCAGTGGTTTATAGCAGGCCTTGAGGGTATTTTGCTGAGTTTTGTGTGTAGTTAAGGAATCTAATAGTGTTTTGATTTGTTTTTCAATTAGAACTGCCACACTTAGAATTTCACGGAAAGGAGGCATTTCTTCTTCAAAGGAAGTTGTAAGGAATGTGAAAACACCTGGCCCCTCTGCCTTCTAACTTCAAGTGTGAGCCTTAAGTAAATTCTTCACCCAGTCTTGAAGCTTAACCTCTGAGAAGCTGGCTGTGGAGGTTGGAAGGAGTGATGACAGGGGCAGGGCCCGGTGGCATCTGTCTCTTTAAGAAACAGAAATGAAACCTAATTAGCATAGACTGGCTGCAATTAACGTAGAAGTCCCAGTTCTGGGAGTTGGAGGAAGGGAAGAGGATAGAGCTAAAACTTAATGGGGTTTTGTTAGGCAAAATTAGCTTCCACAGAACAGCCATAAAAATATCTAAATTATGAGAGCCTCTTGCCATTTGCCATTAACACGAGGGGACATGCTAATATTTAGTGGCGCCATGTCCTGGAAATTAACTGCAGTGAAGGAAGCCTCAGGGACATCCCCGTGAGCAATAAGGGCATGTCCACTGTCTCGACTGTTACCAAACTGCTTGACTAAATGTTTTACAGAAACTTAGACTCGACAAATCACACGTGTCTCAGCCAGTCTTTTTGGCAATGGTTCCAGAACTGTAGGATGACACCTCCATGGGTGATATATGGAAAGCTGAAGTCTCTTTGTACAGTCTTTGAATTTGGGTACTATTTTCCTCAAAAGAAGACATTCCTAAGACTGATTTGTGGACATTGAAGATGCCTCCAATTCTTTCTCTCTCCATCCTTAACACCCTCCAAGAAAATCAGTCCATTTGCTTTTTGTACAGCACCAAACCAACTGGTATGAGTTTCATGGTAGACTGTTCCCATGGTTTTATTTCTTGCCTTTCCTAGAGGGGAAGCATTAAACCGTTATCTTTTATTTTTGCCTCCTAAATGTCACCAGTGATCACCTAAACATAGGAAGGATTTTCTTCATGGTCCTCAGCCTCCTTGACCCCCATTCATTAGACGTAGTTGACCAATCTCCCCTGCTTTGATTTCTGTACCAATTTTCTTTAAGGCTCTTCAACTTTTAGTGAGTCCCCTTGCTCCTTTCACATCTATAGGTATTGCCCTTGACTCTGGGCCTCTGCGCTAGGGTCTTCTCTTGCTATTCTTTTTAAAGTGAATTACTTATTATTTGCTGGTGTCCACCCTCACTTATAGGCAGGCGTCGCTCAAATCTGAAACCTAGGCCTAACTGTTAGTCCTGTGTTTCAGACTTCCTGCTCACCCCCCCGATCCATCATCCTTGCCTATTTTATGAAGATGCTCATTATTTCCTCCCTACCCCTCATCTGCCTCTTTATGGCTCTGGAGAGTACACCATATAAACTTATCATTCTCATCCTCCTCCACAGCTGATTGGATCAGGATCCATGAACACCTGACCCAGAAGCTCATCTTTGGGTTGGCCTATACCCTATCAGATCCTTACTCAAGAATTTGAACTCTGTAGAGAACAAGAGCATCCTGGAGTGGCATGGTGGAGTGAAGATCCATAAAATGTAGCTACCGAGGTCTCCAAGCTTAGCCTCTTTCTTGCCCTTTCTAAAGCTTGGGTGATCAGCTTTCTCTTGCATTCTTCAAGATACCCTGAATTTTCCAATAAATTACAATTTTAAATGAGTTCTAACAATTTTTTTGCAGCCAAAAATATTCAGCCATTCTGACTATACTACGCTTGATTTACCTGCCTTTTCCGGCTTTCCTTTAGCTATCTTTGACACCACTGTTTTCCCAGGCTCCAAAAGGATAAATTTGGTAGGCATCTTGGAAGCCTTCCTTTCCTATTCTAGAGCTGATCTGTCTTAATATCTTGCTATTCCTTCCTCTGAAATGCCCCTGAGATTTCAGATCTTCCCTTATCCAAGCTCTGATCGCCTTCAAACTGGGCTTCTCCACTCTCAGCCCTACGCTTCCAGTCCATCATTCATTTCTTCTTAAAATACTGTTCTTGTCACAGTATCCCTCTGCCAAAGAACCTCTGAGGGCTCTTGATTCTCTTTGCTCCTCCTGATGTTCAGGACCTTCATTTATCTTGACCACCTAATTTATTTTGGTCCCGTTCAGATCATTTTATCCTATATACAAACTTAGCTATTCTCCAATGTGTCAGCTTTAGTTGCATAACAAGCTATCCCAAAATTTAGTGGTTTAAAATAGCATCTATTTTATTTAGCTCTTGATTCTGTGGGTTGGCTGGGTATGGCTTCTGGTCTGAAATGGCATGGCTGGTCTCTGCTGGGCTTGCTCATGTATCTGTAGTCAGCTGGTGGGTTAGCTGGAGGTTGGATGATCAAGGGATGATCTTCCTCATATGTTTGGTGGTTGGCAGGCTATTGGCTAGCATGCCTCAATTCTCCTCCGTGTGACCCCTCCAATAGGTTAGTTCAGGCTCATTCACATAGTGGTCTCATGGTTCCAAGTGTAGCAAGAGGACAAACCCCAATGTGTAAGTTCTTTTCAAACCTCTGCCTGTGTCTCATTTGTTAATGTCCTATTGGCTAAAGCCAGTCATGTAGACAACCCAGATTCGAGGAGATGGGAAATTGACACTGTCTCTTGATGGGAGGAGCTGCAATGTCACATTGTGAGGAAGTGGATGCAGAGAGGCAGATAATCTGTAAGCATTTTTATAATCTACCACACTCAGCGTGAACTGGGAGTGAGTCTCATTAGTGTTCTCTTCTCGTCCATTCTGTCATGGGAATTTCCTCCCTCTTTGCTCTCTTCCCTTAATTCAAATTCTTCTTCCCAAATGTTAGGGACAACTTGACTCCTCTTCGAACTCTGCTCTAAGGGTCCCCAAATAACCAGTTCTCTACAATTTCTGCTCTCTGCCCCCTCCCTTACTTCTTGCCATTTTCTGATCATTTCTTGAACTCATGCCTGTCTTCTCAATCAGAATACAAATTATCCAAGGAAGACTTTTCACATCTATGTTTATGAAGTATATTTATACTTTTCATATATCTTTACTTTCATGTCTAGTACAGTGTTTAGCATCTGGAAGGTGCCAAATAATACTTGTTGGTTACTTGCTATCAAGGAATATCTCAGAATTCTCCTAAAAGCCATTTTTCTCTTAAATTCACTTAAGTTTAAAAAAAATAAGTATATGCTCTCAGCACTCCTAAGAAGGTGGTAGGGAAAGCTCAGATGATGTAATGATTTTGGTTTTCTGACTAGGTGAGAATCGTAGCTCCAAATGGAGTGTTTCTTGGGGCTCAGTGAAATTTTGTGGGCTTTCTCAGACAGTTGTCTTCAACCTCCTGGTCACACAACTACTCTTAAAGGCCCTTAACTGTCACTCTGTAGGCTCAACATCATACTCCATGGCTGCCAATCACCCTCCTTCTCAGTTGTGACATACCTTTTGAGAGAACTCCATGAAAAATACCAATTTTCCAGGCCTCAACAAGGACAGTTTGGAGGACCACAATCTGGAAAGACCCTTTCCCTCCCAGCTGTGATTTTCTCTGGCCCCCTGCTCAGTTAGGGTGCCTCCTCTATACTGCCAGGGACCTTCCACAGACAGGTTGGCATAGAACTTGCCTGAGGAAGGTCTCTGCTCCCGTCAGGCCTTTCATTGTGTAAACTGCTTGGCCAGCCCAGATTTGTTTACCCAGGGCCCTGGTTGCCTCATTTGGTTGATACTGGAGTGTGTTTGTCTCCTGGGTTGCATGTCAGGCCTACTTTCTGAAACCTGATAGGTGTCCCTTCTGTCATTTCTCTTTCTTGGAATTTGAACAGGAATCCAGGAAGCCCTAGTCATATTTAGCTACTGATTTTGTTTACATCACTCTCAAAAATAAAAACAGTGACCAAATACCAAAACAGGGCTTAGCTTCTAGAACATTGAGGTGATGTGGAGTTTTGGAGCAAGCTCAAGGATGCTCTGTGGTTTGTGATCCTGACACTGGCTTTTTACACTGAGGGCTCTTTCTTTTTTTTTTTTTATTAATGTTATGATGGATTACAAGCTTGTGAAATTTCAGTTGTACATTTTTGTTAGTCATGTTGTGGGTACACCACTTCCCCCTCCGTACCCTCCCCCCACCCCCCCTTTTCCCTGGTAACCACCGATCAGATCTCCTTCTCAATATACTAATTTCCACCTATGAGTGGAGTCATATTGAGTTCGTCTTTCTCTGACTGACTTATTTCGCTTAACATAATGCCCTCGAGGTCCATCCACATTGTTGTGAATGGGCCAATTTCGTCTTTTTTTATGGCTGAGTAGTATTCCATTGTGTATATATACCACATCTTCTTTATCCAATCATCAGTTTCTGGGCATGTAGGCTGGTTCCACGTCTTGGCTATTGTAAATAATGCTGCGATGAACATAGGGGTGCAACGGACTCTTGAGATATCTGATATCAGGTTCTTAGGATAGATACCCAGTAATGGGATGGCTGGGTCATAGGGTATTTCTATTTTTAACTTTTTGAGAAATCTCCATACTGTTTTCCATAGTGGCTGTACCAGTTTGCATTCCCACCAACAGTGTATGAGGGTTCCTCTTTCTCCACAACCTCTCCAACATTTGTCGTTCTTGGTTTTGGATGTTTTTGCCAATCTAACGGGGGTAAGGTGATATCTTAGTGTAGTTTTGATTTGCATTTCCCTGATGATTAGCGATGATGAACATCTTTTCATGTGTCTATTGGCCATATTCATATCTTCTTTTGAGAAATGTCTGTTCATGTCCTCTGCCCATTTTTTGATCGGGTTGTTTGTTTTTTTGTTGTTAAGCAGTGTGAGTTCTTTGTATATTATGGAGATTAACCCTTTGTCGGATAAGTGGCTTGTAAATATTTTTTCCCAATTAGTGAGCTGTTCTGAGGGCTCTTTCTGATGATATAAGAAATCATGTATTTCTGGAAAGATGGAGAAGAGTGGATAAGAAAAGTGTGTGTGTGTGTGTGTGTATAAAGAAGAATAGCAGGTTTCCCAGTCTAAGAAATGTTTCAGCTGTGGGACTAGATTTACGTGCCCCTCTGTGTCGCCGAGACTCAGTATGTTTGGAGCACGTCGTTGGGGTGCCTACATCTCAAATCACTGGCTCTGTGCAGCCTTGATGAGGCGCCCGATTTACATATTCTCAATTTAATCTAAAGTAGCTACTAATTGATTACTGCTGAATGTCTGCACGCTCTGATTATCTGTTCAGATCCTGAGGGGGTGGGGGAATAGCAAGGGATCTTTCTTCTATGAGTAGGATTTTGTTTCCTCTAATCCAAGAACCCGAAGGCCCAGCAAACCCTCCCTCCAGCCTCTTCCCATCTTCACCCCCAATTGCTGAAATTAAATACAACCAGGTCCATCACTGATTCTTTTCATGTTGTAGAATAAACTATTCTCTATTCAGTTGCTCAGCATTTATCAAACAAATACTTTGGAAATGTCTGCCAAGTATATGTTATTGTCATCTCCATAAAGGCAGGACTCCATACGGCTTGAGAGTATAGACTCTGGAGCCAGATTGCTGGGTTTAATGCAGGCTCTGTCACTTACTAGCCGTGGGACTTTGGGCAAGTTGCTTAACTTCTCTGTGCCTTGGTTTAGCCACTTGTAAAATGGGATTAATAGCAGTCCCCACCTCACAGGGTCATCATGAAGATTAAATGAGCTCATACATGTAAAGCGGCCCGCCAAGCATCAATCCACTATACCGTGCTGTCTCTTCACAGCTCTGTGGAAGGTTTGCTAGGGGAGGAGGGCAAGGATCTTGATCAAAGTTCCCTTGGGGAATCTTAGAGTCTTCGTTCATCCTTGTCTTACCTGTCCTGCATCATCTCAGGTATCAACAATGGCAGAGAGCAGGTATAAGAAAGTGTAGATTTTGCTACAGTGGAATATTGTTAGCCAAGGAAGGAGGAAGGGGAGGCTAAAGGTGTTAGGTCAGTGAACATTCATCCAGTGCCTTCTGTATGCCAGCCTCCATGTTAGTACTGGTGACACAAACATGAAAGCGATGGCCTCTTCTCTGAAGGAGTTCACTGCTGAGTGGCACCACTCCCACGGTTGGAGTACAGCATGTTCCCTCTGTTATTACTCCTCGGGCATTTCTTTTAGGTTTCGCCCCCACAGCTGAATTGCTAGTCTGATTTTTGTTCTTTTTTATTGATGTGTAACATGCATGCAGAAGAAGTGCCCAAGTCATAAGTACACAGCTTGATGAATCATCACAGAGTGAACACACTGTGCAAGCAGCGTCTGGATCAAGAAACAGAACATCACCAGCCCCCAGAAGTCCCCTTCCCACCTGTGCTCCCTTCCAATCACTACCATCCCCCAATAGGTTATCACCTTCCTGACTCTGAATCCTACCCTCAGGTTTCCCAGGTGGGTGCTAGTCCCCAGCCACGAGAAGCCCAGGGAGCAGGGCTGGGAGATGTGACAAGATCAGACATGATGGGAAGTGTCTGGACCATTACAATACTGGTCTAGCCCCTGGTGACTGCGTGGCTCCCCTTAAGACTGCTTTGACTCTTTCAAAGGGAAAACCATTCTTGGCTGCTTCACATAAGAGCCAGCTTCGGGCAGAGCAGGGCAGCCTTTCTGTTGGTCCAAGCAGGCCCCTATCCAGAAATGTGTCCCCAGCCTGTCTATCGAAGTGCCTGGATTTGCCACCCCGGGCCAGCCTGGCTCCTGGGATCTCTTATGAAGACAGGCATTTTAGCAGAAGACCCTGTGATGCTTTGGAGGGCTGACGATTAGTCAAGTAAGAGCTTAGCGAGGATTGAGTGTAGTTAACACTTTCAGAATTTCCTCCTCTCATTCAGAGGCTTCAGGGTCTTAAGAGAATGGGAAACAGAAGAGGTAGATTTCGCCAGGCCCATCCGGGACATCACAGTGGGGAGTTGTGACCAATCAGGACGGTGTTGCCCTGAAAGGACTGAGGCTGAAGAGCAGGGTTGTCGTTGCAGGTGTCTATTGCTGCATAACAAAACTCTCCAGGCTTAGTGAAGGGAAGCGACCTCCATTTCATATGTTTGGGGAGGCTGGGGGTCAGAAATTCAGACAGGTCACAGCAGGGGCGGCTTGTCTCTGCCTTAGCTGGGAAGACTTGAACAGCGGGAGGCTGGGGTCATCTGGAAGCTTCTTCACCACACGTCTGGCACCTGGGCTAGGAATGATGTGCAGGCTGGGCTCAGCTGAGACTGTCAACAGGTGGCTCACACGCAACCTCTCCAGGTGGCCTGGGCTTTTCACAGCACAGAGGCTGAATTTCAAGAAACAGCATCCCCAAAGAGATCGTCTAGAGAGCAAGTGTCCCAAGATCCCCAGGCGGAAGCTCTTTCTGACCTAGCTCCGAGGTCACATGGAATCGTTTCCGCACATTCTACTGGTTACTCAGCGAGTCACTAAGGCTGCCCAGCATTCAAGAGGAGGGGAGTTGACTCCACCTCCTGATGGGGGAGTGGTAGGTCCCATTATAGAATTGCTTGTGGGATGCGAGCTTTTATTTCAGCTATCTTTGAAAAACACCGTCTGCCACTATAGTTAAAGCTAGGACTCTGGAATGAGACCCACCTGGTTTCATTTCCTGGCTCAGACACACATTAGCTGTGTAACCTCCGGCAAGTTTCTTAACCACTCTGTGCCTCAACTGCCACATGAGTGAAGCTGGAATAATAATAATAATTCTATCCTCATTGGGTTATTTTAAGAATTCAACTATGTGAGCCGTGCATAGTGTTAGCAGAATGCCTGATGCATGGTAAGTGCTCATAAATGTCGCCTTTAACTGAGACCTGAGGAGGTAATTGCTCAAGACCAGCCTTGCCTATGACACCTTGCCTTAGGCCCATCCTAGGTGGGAAGGTGAGCCATGCAATTACCATACCAGGCTGTCTAATAGCCCAGGACCCACTAGCAGTTAAGAGGGACTACAGAGACTAAGCAGTAGGGTACAGCACTTTACAGTTTACAAAGCACTTCCAGACTTATCCTTCATTTAATCCTCCAGACAAGTCTGGGGGGCACACAGAACAACTCTCATTTTACAGATGAGGCTTCTCAAGATGTGACTCACCCCAGGTCACAGAGCTAGTAAACTACACAGCAAGGCCACAAGCCCGGAACTCCTGTCTGAAGTCCTTGCTCTTATCTTCTCTAGTGATCTCAAGGGCATTGCTAAGTCATCAAAGGAAAAATACAATTTAGTTAGAATTTAATTAATTGAAAAGTGCCCAGTAGTCTACTAAAAGTGAGGACAAAGGAGGGAGGTCAAATTTCCAACAGCCGTGGAACGTCATAGCCAGGGCAGGATGGTGACTGCCATGCGCAAGAGGGGACCTAGTTATCGTTTTCCTCCGAAGAGCTCAGAGGCATCCCTGGAAAAGGCCCCATGATGCTCTTCAAATTTCCTAGCCAACCATCAGCCAAACAGAACCTTTTGCTCTGAGAACGCCGAATTCCCTGATCACCCCTCACTCCTTAGAACCGAGAACCTGGTGGTGCCCTCTTCCTTCCGTGTTTCCCTTCAGATTTCAGTCCTCCTGGATCAACATGGAAATACACAAATGCTGGGAAAGCATTGTAAACCTCTCTGGTGTTTTCCATTTATGTGACAGGAGGAAGGATGGCGCCTTCATCCACTTTTGGAAACAAACCAAAACACCCATAAATATTCAAGCTTATAATATTGACTTAAAGCTCAGTTAGAGCCCGAGCTGCAGTCAGCTCCTGATTATCCATGTGTGACTGAGCCACAGCTAATTTTAAAACTCAAAATTACTTCCTTCAAACTTGCAGCGCACCCTTGGCCCCTTCTGCGGGTGTCGGCTCAGAGACAACGTGAGATGAGGTGGAACTGTGCCGAGCTGAGAATCCAGCGACCCTCTGCTCTTGACACAACTCCTGATTAGCTGTGTGACCTTGAGCACATGTCGTTAGCTCCTGGGACCTCCTAGGTTTTTCAACTGTAAAATGAGGAAGCTTGCCTTTGTGCTTTTTAAGATCCTGTCTCGCTCTCAAATTCCATGAGGTAGCAAAGTAGTCAAGAGAAACAGGAAGATAAGTGTGCTGCAAAGATATAACATTGAAATTAGCGGTCCAAACGGCCCGTTTTCTGGATAAGATGGTGTGTGGCCTCAGAACTGGTGGGTGGCAGAGACTCCAATAGTTATTTATGAATTCCAAGGCCAAACATGCAAGATTTTTGTAATTTCCAAATTACGGTTGTCCTCAATGAGCACAGATAGTCCAAGATTCAGCTCTGTCTGAACATGGGAAAGGCTATTTCTGTATTTTGCAGAACCTTGGCTTTTCCTTCTGATGGAGCCAAGGTGTGGACCCAGAGCTATGTGTCTGTGGGAGTCAAGGCCACTGCACCACCCCCAATAAGGCCCAATGGGGGGATCAGCAGGAAAGCTGCTGGGTCCTTTTCTCGTCCTCTCTTCTTCCTCCGCCCACCCCTGCCATTCCTATGGACCAGGAAAGATGCTCCCTGTCTTTGAAAGGAGAAATCTCTGGAGTCTTTTTACTCCCTACCTCAAGCTCAACCCGCCAGATCCAGGCTCTCCTTAGAAGAGTAAGGAGGAGCGTAGAATAATGGTGGAAAGGGACTTTAAGGCAGGGATTAGAGAGAGGGTGCAGTGGGATCCTGCCACCACGCCCTTTGACCAAACGTATCTCAAGTGCGTCTGTGCCAGGCACCTGGGTGAGAAAAAGAAACGCTCATCTTGCTCACAAAGAGATCTAGGGTTCAGGGAAGAGTAGGGCGAGACATATGTGAACATGGTTTTCATAAAGTATCGTAGATGCTATGAGAAAAAGATGCAGGGGACCAGGTGGTGGCAGGGAAGGGAGAGGACACAGAGACGGAAGCGATCAGCTTCATCCAGGGTAGGGGTTATCAAGAAACACTGCCTAGAAAAGGAGATGCTCAGTTCTGGAGCTGAAGTGCATGACGTCAGCAACATTTTAAATGGTTATTCAGTTCTCCAGAAATAGCAGTGTCGGCCTTGTGGTTCAGTTCGATTAAGGGTTAAGTAGCATTGGAATGCGGGCCTGCAAACCCAAGGACTCCTTATATCACTTCTGTGGGACAAGCCGTTCTATGTTCTAAACAACTTGTAAACGATCTTTAGAAGACAGAGCGTTCCTTAGATGCATACTGCCTGTGTTGTGCAGAAAGACACCATCACCTACCTGAACAGCACGTGGTGTGAAATTGTGAAACCACAATATGGTTGATATTGGATGCTTTGAGGTCTGAACAAGAGCTTCCCTGTTTGGGACCCACACTTGTTTCCAGCTAGCTGCACTTTGCTTAAGATGAACAACAGATGAAAGAACATACTTGTTGGAAACGCTATCACCCAGGAGAAATGTGAGAAGGGAGGCTCCTCTTAGCCTCTTTGTGGATTTGTTTGTACTCCCTCTGGTGGCTGATTCAGATCTGCATGTCCTGTCCCTTCTGTGTGTGAAGCAACCACACCCTGTCTGATTCAAGAAGCCCAGAACACTGGGATCTTGGCCAAATCCACATGAGAAAACGTAAGAAGATTCAGTATCAGTTTTGGTTTGGGTTTTAACCAGCTATTGGTTTTGATGTTTGGAAACTTATGATTTAAATTAATATACCTTGTTCTTTTTGTGCCCAGCACACAGTTTATACCATATAGCCTCGTAAAATGTCAGAGAATCATATACCTCAAGCTCCTGACCCTTCAGCTTTAGCTTCCTTTGCAAATGGATCCCTTCTCTTGGTATTTCTTCAGTTTATATTTAATAAAGAGGGAATATGATTGGCCAGACTTATCTTTTAGAGCCAGGCCATGCTAGGGTCAGGGACGTACCCCTGGCTGTGGGAAGGCTGCTTTTTGAATCAGCCAAAGGCATGGCAACCACCGTAATTGGAGTATATAGTACTCACCTGAAAGGAAACTTTGATCTCTTCTAGTTTATTTTATGGGAAAATTGATACCTCTGAGAGCTGATGAGACCTAAGATTACATCCATAACCAAGGGTGGCAGTGGGAGGATGAGACCCACGTTCTCCTACAGTCTACTGAGGCCGTCTTTACACTAAACAGTGTCACGTCCTGTTAGGTTGTATGGTAGGAATGTTTGTATGCATGGGTGTTTTCTTACTCACCTACTGTGCTTGCAACCTGGGGATAGATGGTCTTTTCTTTTCCGCTGCCTTCCTTCTCCCAACCTTCTGCCTAGATGTCTAGTATAGGACCCATACCAGCAGCAGAATGCTGCTTAAGAGAAAGGTGTTTGAAGTCAGCTCCTTTTAGTAGCATTTGTTTCTATCAGAATTCATAGCTGGTCTATGTGCCAATGATTTCAAAGTTACTAAATTCAAACTAAGCTTGACAGCGAAGTGTCCTGGTTGCCAAGTAAGATTCATTCAGAAAAGGGGAATTATGCAGTAAACTTGAAATGAGAAAACTTGATAGATGTACCAAATTCTGATGTAGGTAACTTGTCAATTGAAATATTTCACCCTTTATTTCTCCTTAGCTGAAGATATTAGAACACCATTTTTGGGTCATCCAGATTTAGAACTTGAGGTAGATGCTTTCAATAGGCTGCACTTGAATTTTGATTTAAGAGTCTATACTCCTTATACTTTTTCTGAGACTCTCTTACTAGAAAAGAAACTCTAAGAAAATCATGATATACCAATAACATTGACAAATTTGTTCATGTGGCTGGAATGCTGCAGTTAATGCAATGGGATTTGTAAATAGGAGAATGAAGACAACATCATCTCCACTGTTGGGTTTAGTAGGTTAACATGACTCAAGGAACATCCATACAGTCATTTGTTCATTCATTAAATATTTATTGAAAGGCTACTGTAAGATAAGCACTATGCTGAGGGTATAAGGGTGAACAAGACACTGTTGCCCACAAGAAACTTATAGTCTAGTGAGGGATACAGACAAGAAGAGAATCACGATACCAGATCCGAGAGGCTTGGACATATCAATGTGAAAGGAGACTATGCTAAACTGCCTGGCTGTCCTCTGGTATGACTGATTTGACTGTAATCCCATCAACCCTCTGATAACACTGTCCAGATGTCATGACCTCATAAGCAGATGACCCTCATGCCATATGTCAATTTCCCTTGCAGGAACATTTCAGTAATTATGTTATAGTCTGTTAAGTCTCATCTCTTGAGATCTGCAAAGTAAGGCATCCTCATGGGAAAGAGGGATGTTCTTTTCTGAAACCTGAGGTTATTCCCAAAGCAGATACCCTAAGAAGGGTGAATCCTTAGACAGGGACCCCGAACTCCTGGAGCAGCCTCAGACAGATGGGAGAAAGCTCAGCCGTGCCCTTGCCTTATTTTTGGAAGCATCTGGACACCTGAGGTATGATGCTAGGAAGAGAGATTTAAAGTCATAAAAAAGCAAGAAATCCAAGAAAAGAGGGATCCAAGAAAGATTTTTTTCTTTTTCCTGGATCCCCCTCAGATGGGAAAAGACAAGTGAGCCTCAGAAAGCAGTGCGTGCTTTGCAGCCCAGATTGTGCAGCTTTATGGCACGCCCTGCTTAAAGCCCCTTAACCAGCCTCCAGCCGGCGCTCATCGAAGGCTGGTCAGGAAGCACCTGCAGCAGATTCCCCTGGGCACTGGGTAAGCATGCAGATTCCTGGGTTCCACCTCAGCTCCACACCTCTGAATCAGAATGAAGGGGGAGGTGGAATTTGCATTTTAGTAAGGCTCAAGTTTGAAATCCCCAGGTCTTGTCAATGAAGTCTTTTGTGGAGGTTTAAGCATTGGTTTATTATGGTCCAGCTGCACCTACTCATCAAGAAATGTGTCTTCCAGTAACATACTTGGAGATGCTAGATTTTATTATCACCTAGATTTGTACTTGATTTTATCACCTGGAATCTGACATTCCTTTATAACATCTCCCTCCTCAGAACGTCCTTGTATCATGCAATTAGTCTAGATCAGGAGTTGACAAATATTTTCTGCCAAGGGCCGGATTATAGATATTTTCCCCATTGTGGGCTATACAGTCTCTATCACAACGACTCAACTTTTTTATTGCAGCACAAAAGAAGCCATAGGCAATACTTAAATGGATGAGAATGGTTATGTTCCAATAAAACTTTATTTACAAAAACAGAGAACTGGTAGAATTTGGCCCATGGGGTATAGACTCTTAGCTTAAGCCATTAGGCAATTAAATACATACTTCCTTGTAGCATCTCCTTATATTGAAATGTTCTGCATTGTATTAGTGGATTAGTTGCAAGGAATGGAAGCCCAATTCAATTACCTCAGTGGTTCTCAAATTTGAATGTATATTAGAATCCTCTGGAGGGTTTGTTGAAACAGATTGCTGGGCCCACTCCTAGAATTTCTGATACTGTAGATCTGGAGTAAGGCCCAAGAATTTGCATTTCTAACAAGTTCCCAGATTGATTCTGGTCCAGGGATCACACTTTGAGAACAATTTCCTTAAGTAAAGGGGAAGAGGTTATAGAAGGGATTTGTGTGGGCACTGGGAGTCTCAGTTCTGTGACCGTGAGGCCAAGAACACAGGATCAGCTCCCCAGAGATCCTCCCAGAGACTGGAAGGATCCCTACCGCTCTAGAAATTGGGTTATCATGGGTCCTAGTCACCCTTACCATCATGGGGCTCTCTCTTCTCTAGGTTTCTGTTCCCATTAGAGTGGTTATTTAAAACTCAAATATGATCAAGCCACACTTCCCTATCCAGAAAAATCTATTTTTAGACACGTTCTTAGTTAAAGTACAAACTTCTTAATCTGACTTGTAGAGCCCTTTATGACCTTCCTGTCTGCTCCATCCTCTACCCTCATTGGCCATTTGCCATCCTCTATTGGTCCATAATAGCACTCTGGCCTCTTCCTCTACCGTATTCTCCACACCATCATGCATCCCTTGTGCAAACGGCCATTTGCCATGTTGACTGTGAGCTTTAGGAGAACTGGGACTGTGTTTTTCTTGTTTTATCGCCAGTGTCTGCCACGGTCAACATTCAGTAAATATTAGATGAATGAATAAATACGTGGTTTCTTCCTCAGATTTGCTACCAGATACAAGAGAAGAAGTGAACTTAGGGACACAATAAAGGTAAAAGCTTTTAGGGGGTTGATGGCCCAGGAATTTTCATGGTAACAACACTTAAAAGTGGAGAGAGACCATAATGAGAGACCACATCACATCCACTAGGATGGCTTTAGTCAAAAAGACAGATAGTAACAAGTGCTGGCAAGGATGTAGAGAAAGTAGGACCCTCACACATTGCTGGTATGTAGTCACTTTGGAAAAATTATGTAGTCACTTTAGAAAACAGTTTGAAAGTTCCTCAAAAAGTTAAAAGTAGAGTGACCATATGACCCAGTCATTCCATTCCTATGCATATACTCGAGAAACATGAAAACATGTTCACACAAACTTGTACGCAAATATTCACAGCAGCATTATCCACAATAGCCAAAAAGTGGAAACAACCCAAACGTTTATCCACTGACGAACAAACAAAATGTGGTATATCTATACAATGGAATATTATTTTGCCATAAGAATAGAATGAAGCCCTGATAACTACTACAACATAGATGAACTTCAAAGACATTATGCTAAATGGAAAAAAAACCAGTCACAAAAGGCTGCATATTGTCTGATTCCATTAATAAGAAATGTCCAAAATAGTCAAGTCTATAGAGGCAGAAAATTCAGTGGTTGCCAGAGGCTGAAGGCAGATGTTGGGGGGATGTAATGGGAAGCAACTACTAATGGATATGGGGCTTTTTTCTGGAGTGATGAAAATGTTCTAAAATTACATACTGGTAGTAGTTACAAAACCGTAAATATATGATGATATGTAAATTATATCTCAATAAAATAGGTGTTTAAAAAAGTGGAGAGGAAATGGCTCAGATCAGTGCCAGAAAAAAAGAGTTCACTGCACATTCAGAACATGCTCTGTATCTACACTGTTATCCTTTGACAACAAAGTGCAGCATTGGAACAACTTGTCTAACAATAGAAGCCACGCTGTATTTATTTATATCCCCACACAGCTTGGAACACAGTGAGTTATAATTAAAAGTTTTTGATTTATTGATCTGATGAGAGAAATTCCTAATTTTTCTTTTGTCCATCAAAAATACTGAATACCTTGAGTATCTAGCACAATTTCATGCACCCCCTTAACTTGGTCTACTCTTATTGATGAAAATGATGAATTCCCCCAAAATGCTAAAATTGTTTTTGTTGAAACACAAAGCAAAGCATAGTCTAAATTCATTTAGGACATCCATTGAAAGAGGCTTGCATTGTTTACAGATCTGCATCTGCTTTATACACAAAGAGCTTTTATACTAAAGGCCAACTGTTATTGTTTTCTTTCTTTATCATGGAACCTTTCCTGAATTTATGGCTCTGAGCAAACACAGTTTAGTGAATCAATGTAGACCAGCAAGCTCCCTTTATTTTTGTTGATGTTATATGATGCTGAAATTCCCATTAACTGTTTCCCCCATCAGTGATATTACAGACTAATTCTTATCATTTCTCTAAAGCAAATAAGGAATGGCTTGTGATCAAAAACGTTTTACAGAAATAACACAACCAATTCAGAAAAAGGAACAATATTGCCATATATGGATGTAAGCATGAAAACATTCATATTTGGGGAGGATTAAAGGCTTAACAGAATGGAAAAGAAAAGATACAGCAATGTCAATCTAATGTCTCCTTCTGAATCTGAAAAATGATACTAGGATAGAGGAGTTAGAAATTACTCAGTTGGTTTTCACTATATGTGGACTTGCAAAACCAAACTACAGCCCACAGCTGGACAGTGGTTTATCAATGGCTTTAGGTCACTTGGTCATTTTCCAACTTGATCTCCAGCCTCAACAGACAGAGGCTGTCTTCTCCGAGATGTTTTCCCTCTCTCAATCAAAATTATCTTTTTCTGAAATTCTAGCATTAAAAATCAGTATCTTTAAGTCTTTAAGGGTTTTACAACTTTCCAGAGTCCCATATTAAAGCACAAATTGCCCCCGACAGGCTTAAGTTAGCAGCCAGTTTTGTGCCATGAGAGCTGGAGCACAGAAAACGTAGGAGGTCCCACTTGATTTTGCATTAGACAGGCCCTTCCTCTCAGGCTCTCAAGCTCCCTTGACATCCTGTGAATATGTAGCCCCTTTCCATTCCTACTCGCAGTGGTGAGAGGAAGTCATTTCTGAGGATTCATCTTGCTGGAGTTTCCTCAGTCAGACAGTTGTCACAGGTGACAGATGTGACCCAAGTGCTGTGTGGTTTGTGTAGTGCGAAGATAAAGAATCTAACTCTGCTCAGGTAACCGTCGCTTAAGGTTTCACCATTGAAGCCAAGGAAATAATTAAGAGTGGCATCTCTGTAAATTTGATTAACAATTTATTAAGCAAGAATTGGCATTTTCAAGGCCATTTTAAAAGTGGTGAAAAACCATACATTCAGGCCTTTCATAAAATTCTCCATCTCATGACAAATGAATAACAACTTAAACAAAAGTAGTTTATAAGCCTTAAGATTTTATGATTCTTTCTTCTCCAGTCTTCTTTCCTTTATTTCGCTCACTCAGCTTCAATCTATCGCCTCTCTCCACTTTTCTGCATCTTTCCTTTTTTCTGGAGACTGCCTTCGTCATAACTCTTTTCTTACTTTTTTCTCCAACTGTCCTTCTAGCTTCCCCTCCCTCTCCACCTCTTCTCTTTTTCCTCTGCTCACTTTACCTTCAGCTTAATAATATAATATGAAGCATAGATACTTAGAAATAATTGATTAATAAAGTTTTATTTATTTTTCTTAACTTTTGTTTTAGATATTGTATATTTTAGTTCTAGAATTTTTATTTGGTCCTTTTCACAGTTTCTATGTTAAGATTTTCTATCTTTTCATTTATTGCAAACATATTTTTCCTTTAAGTCATTGATCATAGTTATAACAGCTACTTTGAAATCCGTGTTTGCTATTTCCAACATCAGGGTTTTTTTTTTTGGAGGAAGTTTAGCCCTGAGCTAACTATTGCCAATCCTCCTCTTTTTGCTGAGTGAGACTGGCCCTGAGCTAACATCCATGCCAATCTTCCTCTTCTTTATATGTGGGATGCCTCCCACAGCATGGCTTTTGCCAAGCGGTGCCATGTCCGCCCCTGGGATCTGAACCAGCAAATGCCAGGCTGCTGAGAAGCAGAATGCATGAACTTAACCACTGAGCCACTGGGCTGGCCCAATCGGGGTTGTTTTGAGGTTAGTTTTCATTGATTCCCTTTTCTCTTGAGAATGGGTTACTTTTTCTGGCTCTTCATATATCAAGTAATTTTGGATTATATCCTGGATGTTGTGAATGTTGTAGGGACACTGGATTCTGTTATATTCCTCCAAAGAATATTTCTCTTTTTTAGTTGGCAGTTAAGTTGGTTGGTCAGCTTAAGCTCTATCTCTTCGGTAATAGCTCAAATCTCAATATAATTATTTTGTCCTTAGCTGGGATACTTTGTGGCTTCCCTAAGCATGAGGCTCAGGGGTCAGCTGGAGATTTAGGCAAAGGATATATACAGAATTTAGAGTTCCTCTTCTCTGGATCACTCCTTTCTAGGATTTTTTCCTCATGCTCTAGTGGCTGCGGGTGCGGGTTGCCCCAAGCTCTTCAGTCTGGAAGGACTGGATTTTCTATAGGAGTTTTAGCAGCCCCCTGCAGTGTCGACTACAACCTAATCGCAGACTAAAAGCTGTAAAAAGCAAGAGGTCATCCCATGTTTCTCCCTGCTTCCCACTGTTGATTCCCTTGCAGGATCTGCTTATTTTTGCTCACTCTCCAGAGCCTTCAGGTAGCTGATTTTTGTATTTTGTCCATTGTTTATAGCTGTTATCTGTAGGACAGTTAGTCCAGTAGGAGCTTACTCAGCCATATTGGGAGCAGAACCACCTTTTCTTGATTTTTAAGATGATAGAAGTTCAACCTTTCCTATGGCTCTCTCCAAAAGAATGCTAATTTACATGGGGGTCAGAGCCTTTGATTGATTTTTTTTGTGGGTCAATAACTTTCAATAGACAGAGAGTTCTATAGCCCAATCATAGGGAAAGATGTCACATCAAGCTCCATCTCAATGTATTCAAAAACATTTACTGTCTTCCTGTTATGAGAAATCCCTGGGTTGCCTGTTGTGGTTGTCCAGGGATCACCCTTGAACTTTGTGAGAGTGGGGAAAAACTGACTATCAGAAAGATTACATATCTAAGAAGAAAAAAAAAGATCTTCTTAGCTTTGAGGAACACTGATTCTGTATCAGGTAATCATTTTACACATGCTCTCTTGTTTCACCCTCATAACTCTGCCAGGCGGATACTATTGTTCACTTTTTATAGATGAGGGAAGTAAGGCTCAAAGGCTGCACAGCCGGTGATTTTCATAGGCCTTTAATAAAAAAATGAGTCAGTGCTGAAAAGAAATTTGGTTGGTCATCATACCACGTTCTCAAAAATAATATTAATAATGATAATGAAAATATCCAAGGGGCGCTTTTCCTCTTAGCAGAATGGGGTGTGACGGAGTACAGCCCCTGACCTTTGACTGACAAGCTTCTATAAATGCTAAGTATAGTTTTCTATTAAGATTGAAACCTATGAGAAAAAAGCCGTGGGCTGACCCATCTTCAAAGTGTCCATTTAAGATTATTTTCTGTCAGCCAGGTGGCTAATGGGCTGTGTTAGACAATGGATAGATATTGTATTCTGTCTGAAACCATAGAATTGGAGAAAAAAGAGCAATTCCACATTTATTTGGCTTGTCTACTGCCCGGGAGCCCAAGCTGCAGAGAACATTTATTTCATTTTAACAAATGGATGGCACCTCCCTCTTTTAGCCTGGAAGAAAACCTCTGCTCTGGCTTCAGTGCGAACAGGAGCATTGGTGATGGAACAGCCAGTATGAGTCATTGTCTTCACTCTGGTCAAAAATAGTTAAAGCGTTCTAGGGCAATTCTAAGGGAAATTGTTCAGTTAATGGTAGGTTTATCTAATACTGGATTTTTAAAAAATGTATTGACTGCTTCATGTTTTACAAAGGGAACTTGCAGACAACAGAAAGTGAGCTCCCTATTGAACTGAATAATGACTCTGTTAAGAGATGAGAACACAAGAAGAGATGTTTAGAACACATTCGGAAGAAGGAAGTAAGAGCCTGACAGACAACAAGCAGTAGCCTCGGCCTGGGCAACTTCAACCCCAAACCCACTCGGTCATGGGAGCACCGTGGCCTGTAGGGTTGCGTTTCTCCCCCAAGTTCTGCAGCTTATCTTGTGGTTAGTCGTTTGACCTTGGCAAAGTCATTTCACCTCTCTGAGCTTTAGTTTCCTCACCAGTAAGGCAGGGCAGTTGGATTATGTTCTTTTCGGTTGTTTCTGGCTTTAGCTTTTAAATATCCAAGAATCTCTCTCTATTTTCTCACCCAGGTCTTTTCCCACTCCATCCAAGAGTCAAGAATTCTACGTGTGGGAAAGCAAAAAGACGTCAAAGTAGATTAGTTACTGGAAACTTTTGAATTAGAATGGAAACAAGCCATCATAAAAGCAGAGAAAATACATCTTTTGCACCTGAACTAGAAAATAGATGGCAGGTGATAAATGAATAGACTTTGGACTACTCTCTGACTGTAAACTTTCCTACACTTTTATGTGAAACTAACAGTTCACTTTAAATATCTACAATGAGTTCTGACAGAGAAGAGCAGGCAGCTCAAATAATGAAGGTCAGCAACTAATGCCCAAATCCCACTGCTTTAGAATGTGCTCAAACACAGCCTCAGATGCATGAAGAGGAGCAAACACATTTGTCCCACCCATGACCCCATCAGTAGCAGCCTGGGCCGGTGGTGGACGTGGCTGGAATCCAAAGGTCAAATAGACCCAGAGAGAAGGACACACAATTTGGGAAGGTCCCAGTGTGACCTTGATGGGATAGATGGAATAAGCAGTTCAGGCTTAAAAGCCTAAAGTGCTGAGATCATGGATTGCTTTTGAACCATTATTATAGCTTTAAGATGCTTTGGAGGTAAAGGAACTGAAAGTGACATAGAAAAGAGACAAGGCTGTTTGTTTGCTTCCTGAGGAAATAGTATTTCTCAGTATTCCTAGAATCCAAACCTTTCCTGTCTCAATGTTTTGGTTTTCTAAGGGATAGATGAATCCTCTCTCCAGACATATAGAGGGAGTGAATGAATCCAAAACCACTGACTGAAAGGAACCCAACAGACATGAAAGAAGGAGGAAAAAGAGAAGAGGAGGAGGAGAAAGAAGAAGGGCAAACTATGTCAACCGTGTGATAGAGCATCTCTGGGTTTTCAGAGAGGCCAGCAAACCCTAGTAATAGCATTGCTGGTGAGATCTTGAGTTGTTAGTAGAAACATTCCCTCCAACATGCTTGTCTTACTATTGGTTCTCCCGAAAGCAGCCCTTGAGATGAGGACTTGGATGCAGATCACACAGGGCTCAAATGAGGGAACGGGAAAAGTAAGACAGGAAAATGAGGCCAATCGAAGATATGTTAATGAATGGGTTATTCCTGCCGGCAATTGGAGCTCGAATCCCTGGGAACTCTCTGAGAAACTGTGTAGAGTACCTATATTAGCTTCCTAGGGCTGCTGCAACAAATAACCACCAACTTGGTGGGTAAAAACCACAGAGATTTGTTCTCTCACAGTTCTGGGGACCAGAAGTCTGAAATCCAGGTGTTAGCAGGATTGGTTCCTTCTGAAGTCTCTAAGGGAGCATCTGTTCCATGGCTCCCTCCCAGATTCTGGTGGTTGCCGCTAATCTTTGACATTCCTTGGCTTGTAGATACATCACTCCAATCTCTGCTTCTGTCTTCATGTCACCTCCTCTCTCTGTCTTCTCTTCTCTTCTTTTACAAGACACTTGTAATTGGATTTAAGGCCCACCCTAATCTAGGATCATCTCATCTTGAGATCCTTAATTACATCTTCAGATCTTTTCAAAGATCCTTTCTCCAAATAAGGTCACACTCACAGGTTCAAGCTTGACATATCTTGTGGGGGACCAACATTCAACACTCCAGTACCCCTTAGAATTGTCCCACTGAGGAAGCTAGGATATGTGGTCCACTTACTCTGATCTGCTATTGGTTAAAGATTGCCCATAAGAGGGCATCAAATCTCCGGCCCTCTGTGCTGTCCTTGTTTGGGGCCAAGCAAGATCCTTTGGTGAAATCCCCAAGACAGAGAAGTAGAGAGATGCAAGTGCTTGAGGTGGGAAGTAGTCAGAGTGCATGTGCATGGAAATGACAACCCCTGTTCCAGGGGACCTTAGAAGTGGGCCAGGAGGATGTGAGTAAGGGTCAGTAGTGACTGCTACAAGGCATAACAAAATAAAGACACTGCTCGAGGTGACTGTGAGGTGAGTTGGTGGGAATGGATGAGGACAGTGTGAGAAGGCTGGGCAAGACTGGAGAGAGCAGAAAGGAATTCAGATATTAACTAGCACAGCGGCATGACTTGTGCAGACTCAAGCTTGCAGCCTTATGAGTCACTCAGCAGCCCTAGGCCCGCAGGAAGTGGTGAAATGTTTACTTCAGGGAATGACCAGCTACGCTGGAAAAGCCATCCAAAGGCTCAGACAGCGTCCATTGGGTATTGCAGCCTTGTCCTACTTCAAGAAACATTTAGGTGGATCTCAAAAAGACTGCAGAACTTGGTTAAATCCTTAGGGGTTGAGAAGGTGTTTCCTGAATGTCTGTCATTGGTGAAGACCCCAACCATCTGAAAGCACAGAGACAGACTCCATCCCTGGGAAAAAACAGGGAATAGCAAAAAGCAGCCAGGATAGTAAGGCCCCAGTAGATAACCTTGGGTTTAGGATAGGGCTTTGTTCTGGGTGAAGGGAGAGGAAACAAGAAAACAATTAACCAAAAATAAGGGTGGAGTCCTAGGCAGGGTTCCAAGCCTGCTGCCTGGAAGAAGCGGGAAGGTTGTCAGCACAATGCCCAGAGGCTTCACAGGGCCCTGAGCTAATCTGAGCACCAGGTCTGGTCAGCATCAAAGGCAGGTTTGGAAGGAATGGCTGGGTCCCCAAGATGACAGAATGCCAAGCCCCACTGGATTGAGGGCAGGCACTACCGAGATATTTTCTGCTTCTTTCAGGCCTTTGCTGGTGGACCTGACAGTTAGGGGAAGCTGGAGAAAGAGGAGGAAGGTGGTACTTGAGGCAGTCCTGGGTCAATGATGTCCAGACTAAATAGGATTGCTTATTTTAACTTCATTTTCCTGGCTTAAGTTTTCTCCATATTGTACAGAGAGAGATATTATCCAATAATTCCTTTTTGCTTTCAGTTTCGATTTAAGGATCCCCAAAATGCAGTGTTTGTATTAGAAATACCTGGTTTGTAAATGGAGGTAATGCTAACTGCTATAAGAAACTAACTCCAACACGTGTGATACTCAAACATGGTAGAAAATTATTTCTAGCTCACTTGAAGTCCGAAATAGATACCCGTGATTGATGGGAAGGTTCCTTCTAAGGGGATTCAGAAACCCAGGTTCCTTCTGTCTTGTCGCTCTACCATTTTCAACACATGGCTTCCAAGGTCACCCGTGTATGTCAAGCTCAGATTAGGGGAAACAGCTTAGATAATCCCTCTAAGAGGTTTTTAGTGGCCAAGACTGGAAGTGACGTGCATGGTTTCTGGCTTCTCTCCTGGTCTATTGTCTAGAATTTAGTCATGTGGTCTCCCCTAACTGCAAGAGAGCCTGAGAAATGTAGTTGTGTACCCAGGAAGAAGAGGAAATGAGGCTTGTGAACAGCTGGCCAGTTTCTATCACTCCTGAGCTAGAAGCATCAGGACATTACACTAGTGCCCAGGCAGGAAGGAGGCTCGCAGACCCGACTGGGTTTACCCGTAGGTGGGATTTGGGAGGGATGGCTTGTCTCTGCTCCACGTGGTATTGGCTAGGCTGACTCATGTGGCTGCATCATCTGGTGATGGGCTGGCAAGTTCAAGATGGCTTCACTCACATGTCTGGAGCCTTGGTTCTGGCTGTGGGCTTGGGCACCTCGGTTCTCCTCCCCGTGGTCCCTCTTCATAGCCTCTTTCTCTAATTGGGTGGCCTGGACTTCTCTGCATGGCGAGTCAAAGCAAAGAGCAAAAGCAGAAGATGCCAGGCCTCTTAAGGCCTAGACCTGGAACTGGCACAGTATTACTTTCACTGCATTCTGATGTTCAGTGCAAGTCACATGGCCAGTCCAGATTCCCAGGGGAGGGGAAATTGACTCCATCTCTGGATGAGGGAGAGGGTCATGCATGTACAGGATGGGAGGAATTGTTGGTGGCCATATTTGCAGGCAATCTACCACAATGTCTAAAGAGAGAAAGTTACCTAAGCAGCAGGCAACAGGAGGGAACCCAGGCTAGCAGGTAGTGAGCCTAAGAAAGTACGACAGTGGACAGCAGGCAGATGTCTTCACATTTGAGAGGAAAGGTAAGAGGGACGGCCAGCAGCTAGTGATGGTGGCCCAGCCATGGAGACTGGCGTTACAGTTACTTCAATTTCTAGAAGGCCTGATGGGGGCAGAATCAGGTTAGAAGTCCCAAGCTTGGGTTAAGAGCCTCATGCATATGTCTACCCATGCCCCCTGAGAGAACTCTGCTCACTCTATTAATAATAACTTAGATATTTTTCTGTGTTTTAAGGTCCTTTAAGGTTGGTGTGGCATCTTATTCACTGATGACCTTAGCACTTAGCACGGTGTCTGTTACATGGTAGATATATAATGAAGGTTTGTTGAACATTCTGTATGGGCAAGGCCTACAGAGCTCAGCATGTTCTTGACAGGGCTGCAGCTCCGTTGACATTGACAAGGCCCAAAACGGGTCTGCAGAAGGGTTCACAGAGCTCTGTGGGCTCTTGGTTTGCTACAGTCAGGTCCCCTCCCTCCAGACCCCAAACCAGCCTTCACACTTGTGTATCTACTGTAGCCCCTCAGTAGAAACAGCCCCTTCGTTGATCGGCACGAGTAGGCTATGATTTCTAGTTCTATACACTCTTGCATGTGCCACTCAACAGCTACCTTGTGAGATGGAGAGCCATTATGAGTAGCCCCACATCCCCATTAAAGACTTTCTGGCACAGAGACGTTAAGCAACTTTCCTGAGGTCAGTCATATATTCAGTGGTTGAGTTGATAGTTGAACTTCAGGATTCTACATTCAGATTGGATGGTGTTATAGGCCATATAGGCCATAAAGATTCTTATTTACCAAGGATGCAGTAAATCATAACATGAGTATCCCAGGTTTGTTCCTGTAGCTGCATTGCTTGCACAGAGGTACTTTTCGGCCTTGTGGTGCCCACAGGGACTAGTAAAGTCCACATTTGCCTGTTTTCCTTCTTCTCAAACTCAAAATGCTGACTGAGTAAAGATGGCCACACCACATTTACATGTATTTCAGCCGTAGAAGATATGTGGTATTGTTCTTTCTTTATTTATTAAGTAGTCATCCATATTACTTTATTTCTAATTTATAATCATACATAGTTTTGTTATTGAAGAATGAAACTATGGTAGTATTTACTAAGGAACTCTTGATAAGTTTTTTTCTAAACATCGAACAGGTAATACAGTTCATACTTTGTTTTTAATCATGCTACATTCAGATATGTAATTCTGAAGTACATATAATATGTATTACCAATATGTAGCCCCTACATAACTCTGTTCTCCATTAGGAATCTTTATTCTTCAGGATCTCCCAACATTTGATGAAGAAATGCTAAGTGGAAAGATGTAACCTCTAGGGGGAGCTCAAGGCCTCTCTCTCCTCCCTCTATCCTCTTGGGAGGCTAAGGACTGGTAGAGATGGGTGAAGGGCAAGGACGTTATTGGGCCCAGGCGTGGGCAGGTGGCCTTTCACTGTACCTAGTCTGGAAGTTAGAGGGCTTCACAACTGCATAATCATGGTCTTTTGACCTTCTTTTGGGATGCAACCTTTTGAGAATTCTTGTCCCATATGGCTGATGTTATAAAAGGGGCCCTTTCCACACCCAAGGAGTGATGGCATGAACTAGATGGGGCAGAGGAAAAGATGATACTTGGATGTGTGTTAGTCTGGGCCTTAACCCAGAGGAGGAATGGAATCCTGTGGCTTGCCATGACCCAGCCCTGCTCTCCAGATCCCGGGGTTAGACAAAGGGGTCTGGGGGAATGGGTGAAGGTCAAAGCCATATGGTATCAAGCAGAGGGACTTTACCTGGGAGCCACTCTGCTGAGCCCTTAGGGGAATCTAGTAGGGCTGTCTGCGGCCACAGTGGGCTAACATTTGTGGACTTGGGGATCAAGAGGCCTGATTTGTCCCTTCATTAGTAACACAAGTAACGCGAACCCACACAGCAATCCAATTTATGGTGTAGAAAGTGTGTCCTGAGAAAACATATATGATATAAACATAAATACAGTACTCTGTGTTTATGCAAATAAGTTATAAAATTATATACGTATTGAGTAAATTTGCAAGTGGTGCATTACTGAACAACACAGAACTCCAGTTTACATATTCAACAAAATGAGTACATGTGGCATGGAGTCAAGTGGAGAGCTCTGGCCTGGAACTCAAGGGGCTGGGGCTCATGATCGGTCACCGAATTGCCTCTGCCAGTTCACAGGATGTTCAGAGATGGGACATTCACCTAGTGAGAGGGAGGGCCCTCCAGGGGAAAGAAACAGAAATCCTTCAGCTTCTCTGGACCCCTATCTTAGTGTGAATCCCCTCAAAACAGACACTGAGAGGAAGACATGAGTGTAGGCCGTGTATTTGTGAGGTGGTCTCAAGAAACACAACTGAGGGAGTGGAAAGCATGATAGAGGGAAGGGAGGAGAGTTAATAAATGTGAGTTATGGTGTGGATTACTGCTCAGGGCAACCAAACTTCAATCCTGTGGTGGGCCATGTGAGACAACATGTGGTCCACACCTCAGAGTCTCCTCCCTGGAGGATGGAGAGGCTGGGGCCTTTATGTACCATCTTCCATCTTCCTCTTATCAAAGGTTCCCCCCTTGGGCATTGACTTACCTGCACTTCTGGGTTGTGCCCATGATTCTGGAAAATGAGGTTGGGAGTAGAGGGCAGATTCTTGAGGCGGGAAGCTGTTAGTGTACCCAAGATTGTCCATGACCTCAGGTGACTCAAGTATGCTGGTGGAACATGGGATGGGGCACTAACAACATCCTCATATCAAGATTGAGACTAGTCTAGATGACCTCCAAGGCTGCTCCCAGCTATTACGTTCAATGATTCTCTGATGTATGGAGTTGTCTGCACCATGAGTTGTCTATTCTTGGTGGTAGTGAGTTACCCATCTCTAAAAGTAACTAAACAGGTGCTTGATAACCACTTGGAAGGAATGTTGTAGCATTAGATATGTCATTAGAATAAGGAACTTTTAACATACATACTGTCTTAGGTTGAGTTGCCCGGGAACACACCCTGCAATGAGGATTTGGATGTGACTGATTTATTAAGAAAATGCTCCCTGGGGAGGTCAGTAAGGGTGTGGGAGAAGCAGGACACAGGGGAAGGAAGCCAAGCAAGGGCTCCATGTCCGGAAAACTGCCAGCCTCAGCCGATCCCACGGGGGAGCTCTCGAGTGTATGCTACACCTCAGTTTTGTCGGGACTGCAGACAAGGGAGGCGGGGTTTCATACTTCCTCAACCATCAGTCATTAGCTAAGGACCATCCCAGCCGGATGTAAACTTCCAGGCATTTCTGGCTCTCCAAGAGTACGGGCAGAGTGGTTCCAGTCGCCTGAGGACGGTCTTCTGAGGAGAGCAGGTATAGGCAGCCAGAAGCAAAAGCACGATGAAGCCAGAGGGGTGCGCAGAAACAGTAAAAGGGATCCAAGGAGACACTGTCACTGTCTGCTACAGTTACTATGAGGATGGCAGTCACACTCATGTGGGGGGTTTCTCTGTTCTGATACAGATTTACAAGGCTTTGTTGGAAAAGTCTTGGCCCCAGGGCTCCAGAAGTCCTGACCTTGACCTACTCTAATGCTGTAGGCAGCTGACAAGCAGGAGACTTAGCATTTCAGAGCTTGAACTTCCAGAATCCCATGAGGCTGAAGAGGGCAACCCAGAAATTAGAGCTTACAGAAATTAGGTACAGAAAGAATGACCCCAAGCCCTCATGCAAACTATGTGGAATCTTTTCAATCTGAGGTAGATTTGGGACTAAAGACAGTACAAATATTTCTGAAATAAAGGGATAAATCTAGCTATGCAGAGATGCAGCACAATGCCATCATAAAAAATCCACTTTTGTCCATGCCACAGCCCTGAACCTCCTGTGCACTCAATCAGAGACCCTGATAAATCTGGGCTGCTAGAAATGCCAACCAGCTCATATGTTTTCAGTGAGCAATGACAGGGAGCCAAATTGCTTTATTCCGATTAGGGAAGGGCCTCTGACTGTAAAATATACTGTGTGAAAAAAAATATTGAGTTTTAGTTCGCTGACACATCAATTTAAGAGAATTATGGCTCTCACACGGAGGCCAAGCAGGTATCTCCCCACATGTATGTGCAATAAAAATTAATTGTGGCCTTTTATACAGGGCACTGTTCTCACTTGTGGGATCAGAGGGTGACCTGAGTGTCACCTCCAGTGGCAAGCTGCAACACTGGAGGTGTTGGTTCTTTTCTGGGAAGGCACAGAGGGGAACAAATGCCAAAAGCCACAAACAAGCTTCATGTGTAACTTTCTGAATTTGAAAAAAGATCTGCAGCCATGTTATGTTCATATTTTTTTCCTAAAGTATATACATGTTTTATGGATGTAATGTATATATATCAGTCAGGGTCCAGACAGGAAAACAGAAACTTCAGCAAGTCTTTCAAATTAATTCAGGGAATTGGGTACACAGGAAATGCAAGAATGAGAAAGCCAGACAAAACGATGAGGCAACCCAGAGATGAGCAACAGCAGGAAGCTGCTACCACTTCGAGGGCTCAGGGCACACAAGGAAGAGGTGGTTTCATGGAGACCAGGAACTGGGGCCATCCAGGGGTAGGTTGAGCCGTGGTTGGAGCTTCCCAGAAGGATATATGGCCACAGGGGGAAGGGCTGTCTTGTGGGAGCTGGAGTATGTCTGCTGCTGGAGATGCCACAAGAAGCAGAGAGTAAAAGGGGTAAAATACCCTGGCTTCTCTCTTCCTCTTGCCCTCCAATCCTCCCCCAATGACTCTCATTGGTCAAACTGAGCTGGAAGCCAGACGGCAAAGGACTCTGGGCAATGTAGTTCCCTGTGATACAAGGCACAGCAGGGGAAGTGGATCTTTAATTTGACTCTGGGAAATGGATCTCAGAGTAGTGGGGCAGTTGACAGGCATGGTACACATGTAAGTCCCCCTTTGTTGGTTTGTATCCCAATTTGACAACTCTGTAAGACTGCAGACTGTGGGATTTGGAGAGAAGAGAGTCGACCTGATGTTCAATTCTGAACTGACTGTGGCATCTTCAGCTTTGGAATCTATTGTATCTGATTGGGATTGCACAGGGGCAAGGCCCTTTTGAGACAGCCTCCAGATGGCTGACAGACATCCCACACACCACAGGGATAAGATTTTAGTAGTACTTCCTAGCAGACCCCTCCCTTCTTTGTTTTTTTGTTGGTTTGTTTTTGTTTTTTTTAAAGATTGGCTCTGAGCTAACATCTGTTGCCAATCTTTACTTTTTCTTTTCCCCAAAGCCTCCCAGTACATAGTTTTATATTCTAGTTGTGAGTGCCTCTGGTTGTGCTATGTGGGACGCCACCTCAGCATGGCCTGATGAGCAGTGCCTTGTCCGCGCCCAGGATCTGAACCAGTGAAACTCTGGGCCGCCAAAGTGGAGTGTGCGAACTTAACCACTCAGCCACAGGGCCAGCCTCCTGGGCCTCCCTTCCTTGTGACTGCATCTCTTTGACTACACCCTATACATCGCTGATGCCAAGATAATTAGGTTTATGGCTTTCGGAAAGGATGAGCTCCACCTAGAATAAAGAATTCCATGTCTTCTTCTGAAAGGAGGTGGCAGGGTAAAGCGAAGGAAGTCGGGGAGAACTGGACAAAGCAATGAGGTGCCAGGGGCTGGCTTCCCAAGGCAGGGGGAGAGTGAAGACTCCAAATATATTGGAGTGAGAAAACTAAGAACAGACGGCTTTGGCATCACTTCCTGTTGGACCTCCGGGAGGAACCCACCTCACCGGGGGCCCTGTACCATCCTGGTGGGGTCACAGCAGAGGATAACGAGGGTGTCACGTGAGTGGGCAGGAACAGGGCTTTGGAGCCATCCTAGCTCCTGGGTGGTGTGGCAGGGATACAGATGTTCCAGTTCACCCAATGTGGGAACAGAGGGTATCTGGATGAAGGGCAGTAACCAGATGTTGGGCCTCCACGACTGGCAGGATGACTCCACAGTAGTGGCTCAAAGGAGGAGGAGGAAAGTGATAGAGCACAAGCCAGAGGCAGATGAAGGGTACAGCTGAGGACTGAGAGGGTCTGCGGTGGCATTGTGAAGGAAGTGAGGTCAAGAGAGCCAGGTCAAGGAACTCCACGCCCTGCCCTCACCAGGAGTCCAGACAGGAGTTTTACCCACTACTGACTTCAGCACCAAATGTCAGTGCAAGACACCAGATGTCCCCTTACAGGGGGAAGCAGAAATTCTTCCCAGGAGGCACTTCGGCTTCTGGGGAGTCCGGGTTCTCAATCCAGGGTGCTGAAACAAGACCACTGAAATAAGAACCACTCTGACTTCACACTACAGGTGAGCACCATGCACTCTCGACCTGGATCCCAATTCTAGGGTCCTGGCTAGCAGTGGAATGCTGGTGAAGGGGAAATCACGTGGTTGGGCCTCAGACAGCCTTGGCTTGGTTTCTGGCTCTACCAGTGTCTGGCTGTGCATTTCTTGGCAAGTTCCTTAACTTCTCCCAGATCTCACAGATTCATCTTCTATAAAACACAGATGACCATCCCTACCTGCTAGGGATGTCAGGAAGAGTAGAGCTAATGTATTTAACTCTCAATAGAGTACCAGAAGTGGAATGGGGGCCACAATAATGGGTAGTTATTATTATCAATAATAGTAATAACAAATATAGCCTGTGTGGTGGAGATTGATTGGCTGCTGACCAGATTGTTCACTTCTCTTCCAGTTTGGTGTGACCTTGGGGTGGAGTTTGGGTCGATGGGATGTGAGTCAAATTAAAATACACAGCCTCAGGGCCAGCTCAGAAAGCCTCTCACGCACTCCTCCACACTCTTTCTTCTCGTTTGTTGGCCACTTGAAGGAATGAAGTGAAGGCTTCTGAGGCCCTCAGGATGGCAAAGTCTCAAGACAGAAGGCCCCGGAGTCCTTGAGTCACTGCTTGTAGGAGGGCTGCCAGACCAGGAAAACTCACATTGGACTGCTCCGTGGTGAGAAATACATTTAATTTTGTTAAGGCACTGAAATTGTGCGATTGTTTGTTGAGGCAGCTAACCTGACTACTACAGCCTATCTCTTCATTCAGCTTCCCCCTCTCTACCTACCTTACAGGGTGTATTATGAGGATAAATAGGAAAATACATGTGAAAGTGCTTTAAAAGCCTAAAAGCACTCTAAAAATGTAAAGTACTGTTAAAGATGAAATCAATTTCTTCCGTCTTGCAAACCACACTCATTGTCTTTACTCTGACTATTGGTAGTGCGATGGCATTAGTCTGAGTCCTGTGTGCCCTTGTTTTTACCTCCTTGAACTAGCTTCCCCTTTTGGAGGAAGGAGAGAATGTGAGATGGGAGAGAGGGGTACCATCTCCCACCGAGGCAGTCTAGAAGGGATTTCAGAGTCTCCCTTCCCTGCTCTCCTGACCTGAATGTTCAGTCACTGGCATCCCCTCGTCCTCTGCACTGGAGGTGTCTGCCAGTAGGGGCATTTCTGGGGATCCAGACCTGATCAAGGACAGAAGCAGTTCTTGGGACTCTCAGTTCCAGTGAGGGGAAGTGGCCCATTTAGCAGTGCCCACACTGTCCTGTCACCCATACCTCAGCCCTGTTTCCCACACAGGGGATAGTAGGCACAACAGCCAGCTCACAACTGATGGAGCCAGTGGCCTAGGGGGTGACTTAAAGGCACCTGAAAGGACCCCCCACTATTTCCTTTCTAAAGACTTCTCTCTTGGCCTATCATCTTGAGGTCTGCTCTATCAATGTAGAAACACTTTGGCGGGGATGGAGAGTGAAGCGTTAAGCTAGTGTTAGGCACTAATATTGTAGAATGAATAGTGGCTCAGATGTCTCCCCTCTGTGACAAGTAGCTGGGGGTGAGAGGTTTAGAAGGTGCAGGGAAAGAAGAGTCATTTTGGTGTGGAAGTCACTGACCTGGAAAGTAGGACCAGGTGGGCATGAGAAAGTGAGGAATAAGAAGCTTTCCGAGGAAGGAGACAGGAAGAAAGGAAAGGGTGGCAGGAGGTAAGGAAGCCAAACTAGGCCTGCTTTCCCCAGGAGCAGGCTTGACTGCATTAACCCACCACCAACTGTACTTTTAATAAAAAGAACAAACAGCTAGTGTTCTCTATGTGCCAGGCATTGTTCTATGTACTTTATGTCCTCAGAACAATCTTTGGGGGGTAGGTACCATTATTATCTCTTCAAACGGTGTTGTTGAACACCACCTATTGCCCACGATCATATAGCTGATAAGTGGCAGAGCTGGGGTTTGAACCTGAGAAGACCGACTCTGGAGACAGTTCCCTTAGGCACTAAATTATAGTCCTCCTCAAGCTATCAGAACTGAATTCAACAAACACTTTGGGGGGAACTTTGTATGAAACACTACGGAAGCTGGAAAGATGGATGAGAGATACCATCTTTGCTCTTCGTCAAGGAATTTCTACTACACTGAAGACCAGCCAGGCACAAACTGTGAGGGGCTTTGGGACAGCAACGCTAGACAGTCAAGGCAAACAGGTAACATCCATGAAATTGCTTCCCAGAAAGAGGGTCTGCAGGCATCTGGCTCAGCTTGAGGACAGGATTCCTGTCCTAGATGAGCAAAAACAAAGAAGACCCAAGGCCTTGAGGGAAGGATGGCAAGAACCTGGGGATAGGACAAGTTATTGACGTTAAAATTCAAAATGAGACTAAAGGTGTAACACACTGTATCAGTTCGGAATGACGTTTCAGCTGCATCTCATTGGAAACCTAACGTTGACCTGGTTTTCTTTCATTTACCTCCTCCGCCTCCCTGAACCCCTACAACTGGGCCCATCAAACTTCCCAACTGCGCATTCAGCACTGTCCTGGGTCCCAGAACAATCTGTCGAGGCAGGAAGTTTTCAGTCATCCGTGACTTCTCTCCTCCAATGTGATGTGAGTTGATCTGGAGCCAGTCCCCCACACTCCTTAGGCTGACCAGGAAGCAGGGAATCTCCTGGCCTCCATCTCTAGGCTTCAGAGTTGGGGATCTGGGGGCAGCTTGCCCCAAGCCCCCGGGAGTTCTTTCCCCAAACCCCAGCTCCAGTTAGTACAATTGTCAGCGGCAAACAGTCTTAGTTATCTGCTTAGCACCCATCCTGCCTTCTTTCTTTCTAACAGAAATTCAGTTTTGTCTGGGAGCAATACATCATCCCCAGGCACTGGATCATGATTTGTCTAAGCCAATTATGACAATTTTCTTCCCTATTTTCCCAGCCTTATGGAAAACTAGGAATGTCACATAACCCAATTCATTTAGCCAATGTGTGCGAGTGTATGTCGGTGTGCATGTACACGTGCAAAGGGGGGCATATTCTGGGGAATTTTTTTTTCCTGATCTAATGAACACACAAGGCTTGCATGGCCCTCCACCCACCTGCTCCTTGTCTTAAATTTAGACTTGATGTCTGTGGTTTTTTCCCCCTAGTTTGTGGCTTCTGACCTAGGTATTTAGACTTGAGCATAACTGAGGCATCATCTCACCTCCCAAACTGCTCCTTCCAAAGGTTACAGTCCCCTGATTTCAACTGCATACATCAGTCACCCAGGCAAAAGCTGAGGGCCATGTGTGCTCCCTGGTTCTCCGTCACTACCACTCCCCACGGCTCCCACCCTATCAATCGCCCAGTCTTATTCATTTGACTATCTCTTGAATCAGTTTCCTCTTCATCACCACGGCCACTGCCTTAGTTCAGACGTCCATCCTGCCTCACTTTGATTGCTGCAATGGCCTCTTAACTGCTCTCCTCCTCCCCTCTGAACTCTTCAGCAAGTCCTCCAAAAGTGAGTTTGAGTTTCACTTCTTTTTTTTTTCTCCCCAAAGCCCCAGTGCATGGTTGTATATCCTAGCTGTAAGTCCTTCTAGTTCTTCTATGTGGGCCACCACCACAGCATGGCTACTGATAGACAGGTGGTGTGGTTCCTCAACTGGGAACCAAACCCAGGCCTCTGAAGCAGTGAGAGCACCAAACTTTAACCACTAAGCCATCAGGGCTGGCTCTGAGTTTCACTTCTAAAATGCAAATCTGATCAGGTCATTTCTCTGCATAAAATCCTTCCATTGCTCCCCAGGCTTTAGCTTAGGCCCCTCAAGATCTGACTTTTAACAGTCCCTTTAGGCTGTGGTCCCTAACTACTTACTTCTCCTGCCATCCCCAAAAGGTGTCCTTCCATCCAAGTTTATCAAATGCAGTGTACACTTGACATCATCTCTGCTTTGTTTCATGCTGTTCCCTCTGCCTGGATTTGCCTTCCCTCTAGCCCTGTTGAGTAAATTCCATTTGACCTTTAAAACTCAGGTCAATTTGTCACTCTTTCCTTTCTCAGGAAGCCCTTCTCAACTCTCCTCCTCTTCTGTCTACTTTAGATGTCCTCTTCTCTGTTCCTACACCTACAATATCACCCTACACACTGATCTGTCATTTCTAGCTATGTTTTTTATGGTTAATACTCGTTTAGATTTACTCATCTGTTTCCTGAGTTCATCGTTCATCATCACTTTTTGCATCCTATCTCTTCCTTCTGGGTTTAATTTCTGAGTTCCATTTCTGAAGTAAATCCTTTAGTAGTTCTTTCGGTTAGGATCATAAGTGTAAATATTCTCGGTCTTTGTTTGAAAATGTCTATATTTATTTTACCCTCACTTCTTTTTGATTTTGGTATGAAAAATTTCAAGTATACAGAAAAGGAGAAAAAATAGTCTAGCAAACACACATTAATAATTTTTAACATATGCCATAATTGCTTCATCTATTTTTTTCTGAAAATAGATTACAGGCATCCTCCCTTTACCCTGTGCAGAATATTTTTGTTCTCTCTATTTCTGTCACTATCCTGCTCTGTTCTTAAGAAACTGACCTCTAGGGACTACGTCCCCAGACTGTCTTGCCCTCTGGCTCTCAGTTGGGTTTGGTCAATAGAAAGATCCAGCAGAAGATTAGAAGGTAGGCTGAGACTTGGCAGCACTTGTGTTTCTCCACTGAAGTCCACAGCTTCTTTCAGGAGACCTTCTGGAGCTATAGCCACAAGTCTTTCTCCAGGTCCCAGTAATTTCTCCCTCCTTTCCAGTAAGACCCATGATTGAGAACTCCTATAGCTCTGGGGTGCTTTAACATACTTTGTGGGTTTCCCTACATCCTGACTACACCTTTGTAGATAACCCCTTTATTAAACTTTATTATCCCACTTGATCCTGACTAATACAACACTCCTAAATACTTCAATATGTATCTCTAAAAAAAGACTTTTTGAATATAAACATAATACCACTATCACACAAACTAAATAAAATTAACAGTAATTCCCTAATATCATCTAATATTCAGTGTATATTCAAATTTCTCCAGTTGTTCCCAAAATTGCCTTTTACAGCTGATTTGTTCAACTCAGAACTCAACCCAAGGATCTCATATTGCACTTAGTTGTTATATGTCTTAAATCCCTTTTAATCCAGAAAAGTCTCCCTTTCCCTTTCTTTCAGGTCAAATATTTTTGACAAGAATTCTTCATAGGCATTGTTGCCTATTTGATACTGCATGATATTGGGAGGCACATGTGGACCCACAATTAGTAATGCTGAGTCTGATCACTGTCACCCTCACTCTTGAATGATAGTTTAGACGGGTATAGAATTCTGAATTGACAGTTGTTTTTCCATCTGTTCTTTAGCCATTGTTTCTTCTGCCTCTATTGATGCTGCTGCAAAAGTCTACTGCTGTCATTCAATTGCTGCCTCTTGTAAAGAATTTTCCTTTTCTCTTAGGCTAATTTGAGACTTCCTCTTTGACTTTGTTATGTATTATGATGCACCTAATTGTGGATTAATTTTCATTTACCCACAGGACATTGTGCTCCTGAATCTGAGGATTCATGGATTTCATTAATTCTGAAAAGTTCTCTGCCATGAGTGTTACTAATTTTGCCACACATTCTCTAGTCTCTACTCCTGGAGACTTTATTAGATATATGTTGAGCTTTCTCATTGCACCCTCCATGTTCTCTAACCTCTCTTTTATGTTTCCCGTCACTTTATCTCACTTTAAATTGTAGGCAATTTCTTCAGGTCCATCTTGAAGTTCACAAATTCTCCCTTCAGCTTTGTCTCTTATTCTGTTTAACTCAACCATTGAATTTGTTTTTTTTGAGGAAGATTAGCCCTGAGCTAACATCTGCCAGTCCTCCTCTTTTTACTAAGGAAGGCTGGCCCTGAGCTAACATCTGTGCCCATCTTCCTCTACTTTATGTGTGGGACACCTACCACAGCATGACATGCCAAGTGGTGCCATGCCTGCACCCGGGATCCGAACTGGCGAACCCTGGGCCGCCGAGAAGCAGAATGTGCAAACTTAACCACTGCGCCACTGGGCCAGCCCCTGAATTTTTAATTTCACCATTTGTTTTCATTTCCAGGAATCCTATTTGCTTCTTTTTTGAATATGCCAACTTTTTGTTAAATGTAGTGTCATGTCCTTTCATTACGACTTGTACCTCTTTTATTGATTTAATTATTTTAAATGTATTTACTTTACAGTCTCACTCAGTCGTTCTATTGCTTCAAGTTCTTAGGCTGCTTATATTTTCATTTGCTTATTTGTTTTTCTGCTGATTTGCTTCATGACAAATCATGTCCTCACATGGATTTTTAATGTGTTTTATTGTGAAGTAATCTTCAACAGGCTTTTTTAGGAGGTTGGATGGGAGTCTTGGAAGGTGGCAGCATTGCTCCAGAGGAGTTTTCCCTTTGCTTTTGAGGGCCAAATTTTACTTAACTTTATGGCTTGAGGAACTCCTATATCGTACACCTAGGGTAAATTCAGATTCTATAGGGCTTTAAATTTTCATCAAGGGCTTTGCATTTACTACTTAGAGGTCTGGGAAAAGAGAAGATGCTACTTGCCACTATCCTGGACTGATGGCAAGCTTGTCCACTATCTTTTTTCATCCTCATAAGGTATCAGCCTTATGCAAAATCTCACTTTCTGCTTTGCCATTTTATGAGGGCCCACAACCATATTTGTCGACTCCACATCCGTGTTCAAACTCTGACCCTTAGTTCCTAAAGCATTTTTTTTCTGTTAGACTCCCAGGATGCCATAGCATCAGTTAATAAAATTATTATGCTGGCTTAACTTTCTATTTGATCCTGGCACCTTGGGAGTCTCCTTTTCCAGCCTGTACTAATTTTTGTTTAATAGTACATTTTTCCAACTTTCTAGGTGTTATTATTATTGCCCAGAAATTGTTATTGTCTGTCTAATTTATTGTCTCCATGTCTAGACTGTAAGCACTTTGAGAGCATCATATATGACAGATTCAATTTCATATTTCCCAAATCTAACAATGTTCCTGGCAGATAGTGAGTGCTCAGTGAATATTTTTTTAATGTCTGAATGAATAAATTCTACTGTAATTGTGAAGCTAATGTTTTCCTAGGCATTGATTTACAATTAGAATCTCCTTGTGTGAAAAGTCTTCATTAACCCCCTTTGCCTATTGTATCATGGAGTCTGGCTGTTGACTTTATATGTTCACATCCATTCTTTCTATATTTTAGAAGAAAACATTTTATCCACATATTCGTTATGCACATTCCATTGCCTTCTTCTTTAATATATTTTCTTATTATTTGTTAGTATACCATAACATGACAGTTAATTCTATTTAGTCTAAAATATAAATAATAATAAAAGATTCTTCTGTCTGTAAGGAAAAGAAACGCACTCAAGCTAGCTCAAGGAAGAAGGAGGTTTACTTGTGAATACACGCATCTTACAAAGACCCAAGAGAAGGAAATGGAGAAGAGTAAGTGTGTTGTAAACTGGACCAGGAATGGAAATTCACGAACTCAGGGTCTCACACTCTCAGGGGCCATATGGTCTCTCTCATCCTGGGCTCTCTTTGTGAGCTCACCCAGATTCCCTCTCCCTTTAAAGGGCTTCCTTCACTTACTCACTCTGTGCATAGCCTGTCATAACCTCCCCAGCCCTGAATCTACATAGCCCTGCAGTTTCAGCAGGGTACTCAACAGGGTACAGGCACAGGGAGGCCAGGCCAGCGGGTATGCACATAGTACCTAGAGGGGCTCAATATGGGTTTACAGAATGACTGAATGAAAGAAGGTAGGTATGAGAGAAACCTGACACAACGCGGGTGATTCAGCAGGAAGCCCTGAAGGAGGATCACAGCTCTGTTCTCAGTAGCATCTAGGAGGCACGACTTCATCTAAATTAACACATCAACCTAACCTCATCCACTCCTGGGACCCTAAGCACATCCACCCCCAAAATTCCAGGCACCAGCTCCCGTAAAAGCTGCAATGAGATACAAACCATAGAATCAGAGACTATTTAAAGAGAATGGTACCCTAGAGGCTATTATGGGGCTTATTTCATTTTGTTTCATATTTTGTTATTTGTGTAAATGTATCCCCCCAATAAATTTTAGAGTCCTTGAATGCCAGAAATGTGTCTCCTATGACATTTATGTCTCTAAAGCACTGAGCACTTCGCCTTGCTCACGTTTTTGCCTGGCTTCAAATCCTAGTCCAGCATGTTACTAAGTGTACGACTTTGACAAGTTACTTCATCACTCTGACCTCGGTTTCCTCATCTGTAGATAGGTGATAATAGTAGTACCTACCTCCTAAGCTTGTCATGAGGATTAAATAGCTAACATGTGGCAAATAATTTAGAACAGTTCCTGGCATGTAGTAAGCTCTTAAGGAACGTCAGCCATTATTAACAGGTGTTGTTTCCAGACTGAGTTGAATTTTTTAAGGCTCCTGAGATGTCTATTGACTGATCTCTCTGTTGACTTTGTTGTTTATCTGCCACGTCTCAGACAGCTGTAACTGTAGAATCTGGTGGGCCCTACTGGCATCTGGAGGTCATTGTTGAGGATAGAAGCTGTGTCCAGCCAGAACCGAGTCCCAGGCAAAGTGGTTGTCACTGAGTCCCTACCTCAGCACGCTGGCTTAGGACCCAGGCCCTTCCGCACCTAAGGGTGCACCTTCATGCTGCCTGGGAGCTGTGCAGCCCGCTCTACACAGGCACGCATACACATGCATATGCACACACACACGCACAACCTGGCACACTCCCTGCCACCTGCCCTTGCCGTCGTCATTGCTGTTGAGTCCTGCTTCCCCAGGGCCTCTTTTACCCTGTTCTCTGACACCCCCTCCCCCCATTAATAATCTTACATCTCTTGGTTCTCCTCTCTCCCTGCCTTCCCAGGCGACAGATAACTCCCCTGATGGAGCTTCCACGTGAATCGGAGAGAGGGAGAGGACGTTTCCTCCCTCACTAAGTTCTCTGTATGCATTTTTACAAGGGCTATTGGAAGAGGACCTGCCTTTATCTTACTCAAGTTGTGAATCCAATGATGTGCACCTGTCTTAGTTTGGTTCTTCTGAAAACAGAACCTGAGACCAATACTTGCGTGCAGGGCATTCATTTGAGAGGTGATCCCAAGAATCTGGAAGGAGAGAACACGGAGAAGGAAACAAGAAAGGGGGGAAAGCCAATGTAAGTGTATGTGTTAACATTGCTGCCACAGGCAACCAGGGTCTGGCCCTGCTGGGATACCCTGAGAAGTATACGGCATGCTTCTGGACCTGTCCACCTGAAAGAAGAGAGGCAGGAGCATTCAACCCTGGCTCCCCTCCCCCTGTTGGTTGAAGATTGCCTCCTTGGGTGTTAACCTTGCACTTGTGCACTGACCAAGGGAACTGCTGCAGCATCAGAGAAGCCCTGGGGCAGAAAGTGGAAAGACTAGAGGTCCATGCCTGAGGTGGGATGCTGCCAGTTGGAAGTGAGTCTGACCTCACAGGAAACTGACTGCTGCTAGCTGAGGCTAGCCAGAGGATGTGCTTTTGGGGACCAGAGTGTCTGATAGTCCATGGCAGGCCAGCTGGGAGGTGTGTGAACGTAGGTATCACAGAGGCAGTGGGTAGGGCCCATCCTCCCAGTATAAGAGGCACCTGGCTGAGAATAGCCAGAAGCATAGAAATAGCCCCCTTACACCACCGCCTCCTTCTCCCTGCTGCCTGCTCTTTCCGGAAGGACAACAGAGGCCCCAGACTGTGTCAGACACAGCTCCATCCTGCCTGGAGCCCTGAAACCTGGCTTATGCACTGCAGCACTAATGCACGGCAGCCCACCTTGCCCAGTCGCAGAGTTTGGCTGGACTCTAGGCTGAAGCTGTACTTCCAGCCTCCCAGATTTCAGTGCTGGCTGTGCTTTGGTGTCCGTTTTCATCCAAATCAGTTCTTGACTTGGTTGAAGGAGCTGCAAACGGGGTCCTGAAAGGCTCCATCTGAACTGCTTATCACATCCCTTCCTCAGGGGATCAGGGAAACTTCAGGCTAGCCCTCCAAGGCTCAAACAGGACCCCCTGATCTCTGGGTGCGAGGGAAGGTCCTGTTTTATCAGCATGAGAGACCTCAAGCTGGGTGACTGGAAACTGACATGGCTTCTATTTATTTATGAAATTTGTAACTGTGAAAATTAGCCTTAGAAGTTGTAGACCCATTACTATTAGCTTTATCGTCCTCCTAAGACATACCCTGAGGCATTCCTCCAGATTGAATCCTATTGTGCTTTGCAATAAACCCGTAATTGATAATGCCACGGAGCTTTAATATGGATGGAGAAATGAAATCTAGAAAGTAAATACATTCAGAATTTTGCTAGCAGGCTGAATTTAAAACTGATTTTCTGAACCTACCAGGATTATTCCTCCTCAATAATGATTTAATTTGAGTGAGCCACCCTGAGAGCTCTTCTGGGAGGAGGGAGGGAGGGCGAGTGTAGCCTGGTTTCTCACAGGGGCCCCTTAAAGAACTTTATCCTGCATTTTGCACCTGTAAGTTTGTGAAGATCAAATTAAACTCTGAAATTATACGTGATGGACCAGTAAATAACACAGGCGCCCAGGTCCTGGCTGCAGTTCCAGTGTCCTGATGCGATCACTTGTCACTCACGCCGTCAGCAGAGGGGCGCTGATTCAGTTCACTTCTACAAGACGAGCAATTACGCCGTGTTTCTCCACGAGCTGGGCGGCAGCAGGGAGGGCCAGGTCAGAGGAAGGGAGGTTGTCTTCCTAACCGCTGGCCTGGAAAGAGCCGCTTGGCTTGCAGGTGTTTGGAGAGCCTCCATAGGCGGTCCCTCAGGCTGCCTCTTAGGAAAACAGAGCCTTGGTGGACCCCTGAGGAAACCCATTTTGCTCCCTTTCTAATAGACTTGTAGGGAGGCATGAGGGGAGAGTCCAGATTGCCACCTTCTCTAGGTCGCATTCCATCATCGAAAGTGTTGGCACTCAGCTATCCATCAGCCAGGACTATGTGGTTCGAAGTATGGATTCTGGAGCCAGACTTCCTGGGCTCATGTCCCAGTTTTATCACCTGTTAATGATGTGGCCTTGGGACCATTGCATAACCTCTCTGGACCTCAGTTTCTTGATTTGTAAAAGTGGGATATCGAAGGTTCAGGTTCCCAGGAAGCCCTGTCTGAGATGGAGATTAGTACACAGGAAGGTTATTAGGGTGTGCTCTTGGGATCAAAATGCATGGAAGGGAAGAGAAGGAAGCAAGGTGGGCTGAGGGAGGAGTCAGGATGTGATGGCATCTCAAGAAAGGCTTCAGCCGACTTCATAGGAATCTGTGAAACGGGGATGGTCCAGAATTGGGGTGCGGGGGTCCGGCCTTTATAGCTCTGTATTGATCAGTCATTGGATGAGGGCTGCTGACTCTCTGTAACCAAGGCATTCTGGCAGAGACTGATAGCCTAGGGACATCTGAAGCAGCCCTCGCAGCAAGGTGGGAGGGAGACATCCTTCATTCTTGAAAGGGAGGGATTACCATTTCCACTGCGGAAGATAAATAAAAGAAGCTGCTTCGCAAGCTTAGGTGACTTAACATGCACACAGTGCTTAGAACAGTGCCTGGAACAAAGAAGACACGATGGAAGTGTTCGCTATTTGTATTACAAAGCACTTTGTCCTCTCCCCATTGACAGGATCCATGCAGTCGGCAATAAGAGAGTGGGCAATTTTATGGGGGGTGTATAGAAGAGTTTGAGAGGAAACGTTGAGGGGTAGCAGGCTTCTGTCTGGGGTTCAGCCAGCCTACGTTTCTTCTTAACACTCATGAGGAGAAGCAGGGTCTGTGTGTGGACGCGGGGCACCACTACCCCAGATGACACACTTCCTTCCTCGACTAGTTCCGGGTAAAACAGCCACACAGGCAAAGATGGTGTCTTAGTCGGCACAGGCTGCCACAGCAAAATACCACAGACTAGGTGACTTCATCAACATTTAGACATTGAGACATTTCTTTCCTCACAGTGCTGGAGGCTAGAAGTCCAAGATCAAAGTGTCAGCAGGTTTAGTTTCTTCTGAGGCCTCTCTCTTTGGCTTGCAGACAGCTGCCTCCTTACTGTGTCCTCACGCGGCCTTCCCTCTGTGTGCGAGCATCCCTGGGCTCTCTCTGTGTGTCCACATTTCCTCTTCTTATAAGGACACCAGCCAGATTGGATTGGGGCCTCACCCTAACCACCTAGTTTTAACTTACTCACCTCTTTAAGGGCCCCACCTCCAAATACAGTCACATTCTGAAGTCCTGGGAGTTGGAACTCAATGGAAGCACTTGGGGGAACTGGCAGTTATAGTTACATTCATCCCCCTGTTTTCCAGTAGGTCCTGCTCATCCCCCACCCCACTGTACTTCCTTACCTCACTCTACCCTCCTCCACATCCTTCCTCCCCACAGCCAAATGTTGTCTGACTGCGCCCCTGCTCTGCCAAGTCCCTTTGCCCTTCTTACCAAAGCTTATCTTTTTATTGTCCTACTTCCTCAGAGCTATGCTGGGTGACTGCTTTGCTTATGGCTAAAAATCAAATTATACTAAGGTATAAATGGCTGAGTAAGTGACACAGGGTTTTAGATTTATTTTTACAATGAAGAGATTTCTTGGGGCAGCTATTCCATGGGGTGCGGGTGACTTGTTGGTAGGAGGATGATAAGACATTTTGGAGATGATGAAGATTTTGACTTTTGGCTAAATCGCACTGAGTTTTTGTCATCAAACCCAGGGCTGCACAGATTTTACTGTGCACGTGCATCCCCTGGGGCTCTAGTTAAAATGCAGATTCTGATTCAGGAGGTCTGGGGTGGGGCCTGAGATTCTGCATTCCTAACCAGCTCCCAGGTCCACAGACCACACTTTGAGAAGCAAAGGCCTAATTCATCCTTTTTAACTTCAGGGTATCCCCTGGGGTTCAGCCCTCTATGACTACAAAACTTCCATCCTCAGGTCATGAGAGTTCCTCTCCCAATGCCCTAGGAGTTTCCAGGAGAAAGGACCTTAGAGCCCACCCAGCCTGTGAATCAAGGTCCAGATCCCTCCCCTTTGGTGCAGCCTGGGGGAGGGAGGGTGAATCTGGCCAGCGGGGAGTAAAGGCACGGAAGGAAGTCAAGAGATGTTAAACTGGTAGAACTGATTTAGTTCAAGATTCATTTTACAGATGACAAAGGTTGTGCCCAGAGAAGTTAAAGGAGGACTCTTGGTCCATGTTGAAAAAAGGAGAACAAGGCAATAGTGGGCTTGGCAGGACCACCAACAGGCTAGACTCCTCCCCTGAACCAAACCAAGGGCATTTCTTTAAGCTGTATGTTTCTAGCTGCTAGAGGAAGGATATCATCTGGGAAGAGCTGTGTTTCACTAGACGAATATTAATTAAGCCTCTTTGAACAAGGCAGGAACTGTGGTAGACTGGAAGATAGAGATGACCAGCACAGGTCCTTGCCCCAAGATCCCCAAGTGTAGGGGTTAGGTTGGCAAGCTGGGGCTTAAGTTGAAACTGAGCCCACCCCAACCACATGACCTCAGGACGCATAACTCTTTAAAAGTTTTTCACTTTCTTCTTTCTAAGATTTTTCTTGATATCAACTCCAAATCTCACTCTCAATCCACACATTTGCCACTCACCACTCATCTTTCATCCATCCACTGTCCTACAACCACTCGCATATCCAATCTACCTAGTCATCACCCACCCACCCGTGCATCCATCCTCCCAACCACTTGCTACCCATTTCACATCCATACACCTATTCACCATCCATCCAACCACATGCTCACTATCTGACCATCAACCACCACCCATCCATCCCTCCTTCTATCCACCATCCACAACCCACCCATCTCTCACCTATGTCTCCTACCCACCAACTATCCACTCACCCATCCAACCACCCACGTGCTACCCTCCCAGCATCCATCTATCCATTTATATATCTGTTCGATTCTTTATTCCTTCAACATTTAGTGAGACATACAGTGGTAAGTAAGTTCCAATTTATGTCCTCTGGACATTCACATCTTAGCATATGAAAATAACAGCACTTGATAAATACTAGATGAAAAGAACAGGAAGAATTAGTGATTAACGCTGCCTTGTAGCATCAGAAAAGGATTCTTAGAGGAGCCAAGATGGCGCCGTGAGTAGTCCTCTTTGTCTCTCGCCCTTCGAGTCTACAATTATTTGGACACTTATCGCTTGACAAAGGATATCCAGACAGCATCTCAGGACGTCTGAGACACCCACGCGACTATACATCGGAAGGCGGATGGACTTTCCTCCGGGAGGATGTGGAAATAGGTGAGGGCTCTCCGACCCCGACGGGCAGCCTGGTACCCGCAAGCGGCTTTCTTCCAACGGACGCCCCCAGAGGATCCACGCACGTCTAGGGCAGGAGCGAGAACACAACAGAGGAGCGACGGTGGAAACAGGTGACCAGAACCCTACCTAAACCCCCTGCAATTACTCCTAAACGCAGAGGGAAACTTTGGAGTTGCACACCTGAGCCCACGGGGAGAGTCTCTCCCCGCCATTGGCGGGGGGATCCAGCCTGGTGCTCGGGGCGCCCGGAGGGTCCCAGAGAGAGACACGGAGGGCACGGAGATCTCCCAGCTGCCGTTGCCCGCCCCGTGGGACTAGGGATTGCCGGAGATCTCGGAGAGGACCGGGGCGGGGGGAATTTTCAAAGGCCGGTCCTGCGACCCGGAGGGGAAGCGCCGGAGCTCCGCCCGGTCAGCAGACAAAACTCTCTGTCTGCCATTAGCAGAGGGGCCACGCTGAGCATTCACGGCTCCGGGAGAGGCCCGGAGAGAAGCCCTGAGGGCGGGGCGACCCCCAGCTGCCGTTGCCCACCCCGTGAGGCTAGGGATTGCCGGAGATCTCGGAGAGGACCGGGGCCGGGGGAATTTTCAAAGGCCGGTTCTGCGACCCGGAGGGGAAGCGCTGGAGCTCCGCTGGGCAGCAGACAAAACTCCCTGTCTGTCATTGGCAGAGGGGCCACGCCCAGCATTCACGGCTCCGGGAGAGGCCAGGAGAGAAGCCCTGAGGGCGGGGCGACCCCCAGCTGCCATTGCCCGCCCCGTGGGTCTAGGGATTGCCGGAGATCTCGGAGAGGACTGGGGCTGGAGAGAGTTCCAGAGACCCAGCTTAGTAGCCTAGGGGGAAACCCTACAGGCTCACAGCAGCCTTAGGGAAAGCCTCTGCACAGCACCAGTAGAAGGCACCCAGCCGCCAGCCACAAGGCTGGAAGACCCCAGGGCAAAAGCAGCATAACTAGGTGTACTAACCACAGACTGTAGAAGATGCCAATAGCTCTCCTGCGACCTATAGAGGACAAGTGAGATTTGGTGGGTGCCGACAGCAACGGAGCGACAAATATAAGTGATCCCACCCCTGGCTGCTGGAAAAGCCCATAACACCGTTGCAGACCCCAAGGAGAGAGCACATCTAGGTGGGCTGCAACAGTAGGCACCTGCAGCCTGAAGCCCCCCTGTGACGGCCCCCACAGCAGAGGAGGGAATCCAAAGGGCCACTGTGGCTACGAAGAGGGGCCCAGGCCCAGTTAGCAACTACGGACAGGGTTCCTGGTTGGTGAAATATAAACAGCTGCTCCTCCCACCGCAGCAGCTGAAACAAGTGAAAGGAGCAACTAAACTCTATCTCCATGCGGAGGCACAAATCAACAACATCAAGCAATATGAAAAAATACATCAAATCTCCAGAACAGAAAGAAAGCAACAAATACACAGAAAACAATCCCAAAGAAAATGAGATGTATAACCTAAATGACGATGACTTCAAAACAGCCATCATTAAGATTCTCAATGAGTTAAGAGAGAATTCTGACCGACAACTCAACGAGTTCAGGAGCTATGTCACAAAAGAGTTTGATACGATAAAGAAGAACCAAACAGAAATATTGGAAATGAAGAACACAATAGAGGAGATTAAGAAAAATCTAGATGCTCTGAACAGTAGGGCCGATAATATGGAGGAAAGAATTAGCAATTTGGAAGATGGCAATATAGAATTGTTGCAGGCAGAGGAGGAGAGAGAAGCAAGACTTAAAAGAAATGAAGAAACTCTCCGAGAATTATCAGACACAATTAGGAGATGCAACGTAAGGATTATAGGTATACCAGAGGGAGAAGAGAAGGAGAAAGGGGCAGAAAACCTATTCAAAGAAATAATGGCTGAGAACTTCCCAAATCTGGTGAGGGAGATGGATCTTCAGGTGACAGAAGCCAATAGATCTCCAAACTTTATCAATGCAAGAAGACCAACTCCACGGCATATAGTAGTGAAGCTAGCAAGAGTCAACGACAAGGAGAAAATATTAAGGACAGCCAGGCAAAAGAAACTAACCTACAAAGGAACCCCCATCAGGCTATCAGCAGATTTCTCAGCAGAAACTTTACAGGCTAGAAGAGAGTGGAATGATATATTCAAAAATCTGAAGGACAAAAATCTACAGCCGAGAATTCTCTACCCAGCGAAAATATCCTTCAAATACGATGGAGAAATAAAAACTTTCCCAGACAAACAAAAATTAAGGGAGTTCATTGCCACAAAACCTCCTCTTCAGGAAATCCTCAGGAAAACCCTCTTTCCTGAAAAATCCAAAAAAGGAAAGGGGCTACAAAACCAAGAGCAGAGGAGATAAGTAGAAGGACAACAACAGAGAGTAGTAGCTCTACATCAGAACAGATTAAACCATGGGACGAGAAACAAAGGAAACTGAAGAAAACCGGAAAACAAGACACAAAATGGGAGTGGTAGGCCCCCACGTCTCAATAATCACTCTAAATGTAAATGGATTGAACTCCCCAATCAAAAGACACAGAGTGGCAGGATGGATCAAAGAACAAGATCCAACAATATGCTGCCTCCAGGAAACACACCTCAGCCCCAAAGACAAACACAGACTCAGAGTGAAGGGATGGAGAACAATACTCCAAGCTAATAATGAACAAAAGAAAGCAGGTGTCGCTATACTAATATCAGACAAGGTAGATTTCAAAGCAAAACAGATAAAGAAAGATAAAGAGGGACAGTATATAATGATAAAAGGGACTCTCCACCAAGAAGACATAACACTTATAAATATATATGCACCCAACACAGGAGCACCAAAATTTGTAAAGCAACTCTTAATAGAACTAAAAGAAGACATCAACAACAATACAATAATAGTAGGGGACCTCAACACACCATTAACACCAATGGACAGAACATCCAGACAGAAAATCAACAAGGAAATAATAGAATTAAATGAAAAATTAGACCAGATGGACTTAATAGATATATATAGAACACTTCATCCAAAAACAGCAGGTTACACATTCTTCTCAAGTGCACATGGAACATTCTCAAGGATTGACCATATTTTGGGAACCAAAGCAAACATCAATAAATACAAGAGAGTTGAAATAATATCAAGCATCTTTTCTGATCATAACGCTATTAAACTAGAAATCAACTACAAGAAAAAAGCAGAGAAAGGTGCAAAAATGTGGAGACTAAACAACACGCTTCTCAACAAACAATGGATCATTGAAGAAATTAAAGAAGAAATCAAATATTATCTGGAGACAAATGAAAATGAGAACACGACATACCAAATCATTTGGGATGCAGCAAAAGCAGTCCTAAGAGGGAAATTCATCGCAATACAGGCTCACCTCACTAAACAAGAAAAAGCTCACGTAAGCAACCTCAAACGACACCTAACAGAACTAGAAAAAGAAGAACAAACAAAGCCCAGAGTCAGTAGAAGGAGGGAAATAATAAAAATAAGAGCAGAAATAAACGATATTGAAACAAAAAAGACAATAGAAAGGATCAATGAAACAAAGAGTTGGTTCTTCGAAAGAATTAACAAAATTGACAAACCCCTAGCCAGACTCACCAAGAAAAGAAGAGAGAAAGCGCAAATTAATAAAATCAGGAATGAGAGAGGAGAAATCACAACAGATACCAATGAAATACAAGAGATCATAAGAGAATACTATGAAAAACTATATGCCAACAAATTGAACAACCTGGAAGAAATGGACAAATTCCTAGACTCCTACAATCTCCCCAAACTGAATCAGGAAGAAATGGAGAATCTGAATAGACCAATCACAAGAAAGGAAATAGAAACGGTAATCAAAAACCTTCCCAAAAACAAGAGTCCAGGACCAGACGGCTTCTCTGGAGAATTCTACCAAACATTCAAAGAAGACTTAATACCTATTCTCCTCAAACTGTTCCAGAAAATTGAGAAAGATGGAGAACTCCCTAACACATTCTATGAAGCCAACATCACTCTGATCCCCAAACCTGACAAGGACAACACAAAGAAGGAGAACTACAGGCCGATATCACTGATGAACATAGATGCAAAAATCCTCAACAAAATTTTGGCAAACCGATTACAGCAATACATCAAAAAGATTATACACCATGATCAAGTGGGATTTATACCAGGGACACAGGGATGGTTCAACATCCGCAAGTCAATCAACGTGATACACTACATCAACAAAATGAAAAACAAAAACCACATGATCATCTCAATAGACGCAGAGAAAGCATTCGACAAGATCCAACACCCATTTATGATAAAAACCCTCAGTAAAATGGGTATAGAAGGAAAGTACCTCAACATAATAAAGGCCATATATGATAGACCCACAGCCAACATCATACTCAATGGACAAAAGCTGAAAGCCATCCCTCTGAGGACAGGAACAAGACAAGGGTGCCCACTTTCACCACTCCTATTCAACATAGTACTGGAGGTGCTGGCCAGAGCAATTCGGCAGGAAAAAAAAATAAAAGGAATCCAAATAGGTAACGAAGAAGTAAAACTCGCGTTGTTTGCAGACGACATGATCTTATACATAGAAAACCCCAAAGAATCCACAGAAAAACTATTAGAAATAATCAACAACTACAGCAAAGTAGCAGGGTATAAAATTAACGTGCATAAATCAGTAGCATTTCTATACACTAACAATAAACTAACAGAAAAAGAACTCAAGAACTCTATCCCATTCACAATCGCAACGAAAAGAATAAAATACCTTGGGATAAACTTAACCAAGGAAGTGAAGGATCTATACAATGAAAACTACAAGACTTTCTTGAAAGAAATTGACGATGACATAAAGAGATGGAAAGACATTCCTTGCACATGGATTGGAAGAATAAACATAGTTAAAATGTCCATACTACCCAAAGCAATATACAGATTCAATGCTATCCCAATCAGAATCCCAAGAACATTCTTCACAGAAATTCAACAAACAATCCTAAAATTCATATGGGGGAACAAAAGACCACGAATTGCTAAAGCAATCTTGAGCAAGAAAAACAAAGCCGGCGGAATCACAATCCCTGATTTCAAAACATACTACAAAGCTACAGTGATCAAAACAGCATGGTACTGGTACAAAAACAGGTGCACAGATCAATGGAACAGAATTGAAAGCCCAGAGATAAAACCACACATCTATGGACAGCTAATCTTCGACAAAGGAGCAGAGGGCCTACAATGGAGAAAAGAAAGTCTCTTCAACAAATGGTGCTGGGAAAACTGGACAGCCACATGCAAAAGATTGAAAATCGACCATTCTTTTTCACCACACACTAAAATAAACTCAAAATGGATCAAAGACCTAAAGATTAGGCCTGAGACAATAAGTCTTTTGGAAGAGAATATAGGTAGTACACTCTTTGACATCAGTTTCAAAAGAATCTTTTCGGACACTGTAACTCCTCAGTTGAGGGAAACAATAGAAAGAATAAACAAATGGGACTTCATCAGACTAAAGAGCTTCTTCAAGGCAAGGGAAAACAGAATTGAAACAAAAAAACAGCTCACTAATTGGGAAAAAATATTTACAAGCCACTTATCCGACAAAGGGTTAATCTCCATAATATACAAAGAACTCACACTGCTTAACAACAAAAAAACAAACAACCCGATCAAAAAATGGGCAGAGGACATGAACAGACATTTCTCAAAAGAAGATATGAATATGGCCAATAGACACATGAAAAGATGTTCATCATCGCTAATCATCAGGGAAATGCAAATCAAAACTACACTAAGATATCACCTTACCCCCGTTAGATTGGCAAAAACATCCAAAACCAAGAACGACAAATGTTGGAGAGGTTGTGGAGAAAGAGGAACCCTCATACACTGTTGGTGGGAATGCAAACTGGTACAGCCACTATGGAAAACAGTATGGAGATTTCTCAAAAAGTTAAAAATAGAAATACCCTATGACCCAGCCATCCCATTACTGGGTATCTATCCTAAGAACCTGATATCAGATATCTCAAGAGTCCGTTGCACCCCTATGTTCATCGCAGCATTATTTACAATAGCCAAGACGTGGAACCAGCCTACATGCCCAGAAACTGATGATTGGATAAAGAAGATGTGGTATATATACACAATGGAATACTACTCAGCCATAAAAAAAGACGAAATTGGCCCATTCACAACAATGTGGATGGACCTCGAGGGCATTATGTTAAGCGAAATAAGTCAGTCAGAGAAAGACGAACTCTATATGACTCCACTCATAGGTGGAAATTAGTATATTGAGAAGGAGATCTGATCGGTGGTTACCAGGGAAAAGGGGGGGTGGGGGGAGGGCACGGAGGGGGTAGTGGTGTACCCACAACATGACTAACAAAAATGTACAACTGAAATTTCACAAGCCTGTAATCCATCATAACATTAATAAAAAAAAAAAAAAAATAATAAAAAAAAAAAAAAAAAAAAAAAAAAAAAAAAAAGAAAAGGATTCTTAGATGAGAGGGCTTTTGAGTTGGGGCTAGAAGACACTTTAGATTTCACCAGTCATTTCAGGCAGAAGGGACAGTCTGATCAAAGGCTTGCAGGGGGTGAAGAATACTCTAAAGTTTGGGGAGTGGTTGTAAGCAGCTGAGACTTGAGACAGTGGGAATGGGGAAAAGGCTGGTAGGAGACGAGGTTGGATAGGCTACCTGGGAGCAGCTTCGAGAAAGACTTTGCATGTCATGTTATGGGAGTCGAACTTCATTCCAAAAAGCGAGAGTCATCAAAGTGCATGACCATGATTTGTGCTTCAGAATAATCTTTGGTGACAGTCATTAAGCTGAGACAGAGGGAAGAGACAAGAGGCAGAAAAATCAGTTAGAAGACAATTGCATTATTCTCGATAAGAGATGACAGGGATCTGGCTGAAGAAGGAGAGAGGAGATGACAAAATCTGAAAATGATTTAGGTGGTTTGGTCATTTGTATTAGTGGAACTGAGGTTTCTACCAGGGGCCACAGAGTTGACGGTGAGGTCATTTGCTGAGATCGGGAGCTGAGCAGGAGGAACCAGATGGTGCAGCCAGAAGCGAGAAGTAATCAGCTGTGTCTTGCCTGAGCAACACTCAGGTGGAGCTGCAATATTGGAGGCAGGTGGGTATTCAGTCCCGAGCTCGGAAGAGATGCCCTTTGGGTCGTGGGTGTGGCTGTGGGGATTAGGGTTATGTGGAAAGAGCAGGAGGACAAAATAGAATTCTGTGTAGCATCAGCGCCTAGGGTGGGCAACAGAGCACACTTACCAATGGGGACTGAGAAAGAGTAATCAGAAAAAGGGGAAACAAGGAAATGGGAGTCCTAGATGCCAAGTGAGGAGAGGTTTTTTTCATAAATATTGTCATTATTTTATATGCTACTATTCTTGTTATCATTTAACTTTCTATTTTGAAATAATTTTAGACTTACAGGAAAGTGGCAAAAATAGTGCAGCATTCTCATATTCCCTTCACCTAGCTTTCCATAATTTTAATGACTTACATGACCATAGCACACTTTATTAAAACCAGAAAATTAATGTTGGTACAAGACTATTAACTAAATTATAGACTTCATTCAAAGTCCACCTGCTTTTCCACCAATGTCCCATTTTTCTGTTCCAAGATCCAATCCTATTTTGCATCTGGTAGTGTCTTCTTAGTCTCTTCTAGTCACTGAAGCGAGGAATTTGAGGAGAAAGGAGAGGCCCAGGTCAAACGCTGAAGATAAATCTGGTGGGATGACTACCACGAAGATACTACTAGGTTTGGTCATTGTTGGAGTCTATTCCAGTTACAGTGATGCTGAAAGCTATGCCACCAGCATTTCCAATACCAGCAGGGTCACCCATGGTGGACAGGTTTCAGCGGAGCTTCCAGACTAAGACAGACTAGGAAGAAGGACCCGACCACCCACTTCTGAAAAAATTGGCCATGAAAACCCCATGAATAGCAGCGGAGCATTGTCTGATAGAGCACTGGAAGGTGAGAGGGCAGAGTCTGTACACAGGGTTGCCAGGAGTAAGGGTGGACCCCATGGCACTAACAACAAATTCTAGTTGCTATTTCTGCAAAACAAATTAACCCAAAATGGAGTGCCTTACAACAACAACAAAATCATTTCATTATCTCTCAGTATTTAGAACAGGGCTTAGCAGAGATAGCGTGTCTCTGATCCACAATATCAGGGCCTTACCAGGAAGGCTCTAAGGCTGGGGGCTGGAATCATCTGGACACATCTTCACTCACATGTCTAGTGGTTGATGCTAGCTGTTGGTTGGGACCTTAGGCGAGCTATCAGCCAGGGCACCTCCATGTGGCCTCTCCTTTGGCTGCTGGGCTTTCTCTCCGCATGGTCACTGGACTCCAAGAGTGAGCATCTCAAGAGGACTAGGTGGAAGCTGTATCACCTTTTATAACCTAGAGTCACTTCTGCCGTAGTCACAGGCCTGCTCAGATTCCAGGGAGGGAACATAAACCCCATCTCTTGATGAAAGGAATGTCAATGTGACATTATAAGAAGAGCATGCAAGATGGGAGCTCTTGCGGTGGCCATCTTGAAAAGTAGAACGTGCCACAGGGTCTTCGGGTTTCAGGGTGCGGTGGGGGAAGAAGTCAGACTGAGAGGGATGCAGGAAGTAGAGAGAGCATGCATGATGTGCAGCTTTGGAGGTGATTTGGTATGAGAAGGACACAGGGAGCCTTAAGGAAAAAAAGTAGGAAGCAAATGTTTATTTTAAAAAGAGAGAGAACTTGAATGTGGAGAGATAGAACCATTGCAGAGATTAAAGAAATAACTGATGGAACAATTTCCCTCACAAAAGTAAGAGAGTCAGCATCCTGCAGTTGCTGAGACATTGGACCCTGGAGCCAGACGGCCTGGGTTCAAATTCCTGTTCAGCCACTCATTACGGGGTGGCCTTGAGTAAATTACTTCTCCTCTTTGCACCTCACTTTCCCCACCTTTAAAATGAAGGTAATAATAGAACAAACCTTTTAGAGTTGTTGTAAGTATTAAAGAAGATAAAATATTGGAACCGTGGCTGACACAGAGTGAATTGCTCACTCCCGTTAGCTACAGATAGCTAAGAATCAGGAGGGGGTGGTGCCATTCTGCACAAGGAAAAAGCAGTTATTCTTGGCAAGGAAAGGGGATAATTTTCTTCAGAGACAGATGAAAAACAGGAAAAGGTAAAGTCTGAAGGCAAGGGGGATGGAATCTAGAGAATTTATGCTTCAACTTGCCTCTGTTTTGTCTTTGAATTAGGATATCAAGGCACCTAAGAAGACTGAGGGAGCTGGAGGTGGGGCTGTGAGCTGGAGGAGGGAAGAGAAGGAAGGTGCTGAGGTAAGGAATGGAAATGGGGTGGGGGGAGGGCAGAGTGGTGGGGTCATGGGGAGTCCTGGGCTGGGTGAGAAATGACCACCCCTTGTCAATAGTTCCACTGAGATAGAATATGATCAGTTTGCAATCTCCTTCTTGGACTCAGTTGTGAGATTTTCCCCAACAGGGGACTGGTACCAGGGAGGGGGAAATGGAGGTTTGGACTGACCCAGGTGCTCAGGTGGGAAGACCGGGAAGAGGGTTTGAGGATGCTGGTAAGGCCACGAAGTTGATGATCGCCGGTGGAGTCCAATGCCAGTCTGAAAGGGAAAAGAGGAGGATGTTTGCTGAGGAATGGGAGGAGAAGGAGAGCCTGGAGGCCCGGTGGACACAGAAGAGTGAGATAAATGGAATGAAAGAGTGAACGGATAGGAAACAGTGGTCAGGGAGGGAAATCTCTGAGCTGACAGCTTTCACATGTACGGAGATCTTGGCCAGAGAAGAGATGTCCGCTCAGTATAATTTGCTATGGCCCTTGACTACTTCCTGGGGTTCTGCCTTCACCTACTTCCTAGCTGGCCTTTCTCATGAAGTCCCCACCCACCCAAAACACACACAGACACACACACACACACACACACACACACATTCAGCCTCACTCAGGTCTTCTGAGCTCTGTGTTACTGGGGTTTCCGGTTAGAGCATCCCGGAAAATCCCCGGGGGCTGCTAAAAGTCAGCAGAGGGAGAAAGAAAGGCTCAAGAGTGTGGAGAACAGTAAAGAAGTCCCCCAGGGCTATGGCACCCAGGAGTACTGGGTGTGGTGGGTGGCGCAGCCCCTCGGTGCCCCTAAGATCTGGCATCTTGGTGTTGAAATGGGGAGAGTTATTTCCATGTGAAATTTCCCACAGTCTTGTCACCTGGCACATCCTGCCCTGGTGGTGTTGATATAAAAACAACCTGGGGGGCTGGCCCATGGCCGAGTGGTTAAGTTTGCACGCTCTGCTGCAGGCGGCCCAGGGTTTCGTTGGTTCGAATCCTGGGCACGGACATGGCACTGCTCATCAAACCACGCTGAGGCAGCGTCCCACGTGCCACAACTAGAAGGACCCACAACAAAGAATATACAACTATGTACCAGGGAACTTTGGGGAGAAAAAGGAAAAAATAAAATCTTAAAAAAAAAAAAGACTTGGAAGAAAAACAAACCAGAAAAATGAGGAAGTTCGCATTCATTAAGCAAAGCAAACATTTCTTTCCCTTCTAAAATTAACTCTTTGACAGTCTTTCTTGGTGGTTGTCTGTGAAGAAAGGAGGACAGGAAATGAAAAACCAGTGTTGTTTGGATTCAGGACATACTTCCCAGCCTATGGGGTTCAGCAAGTTTCTAAAATTATAGAGTTCTTTGTGTTATCAAAATAATAATAACTACAATAATAAAATTGCCCATTTATTGATAGCTTACTGTGTTCTGGGCACAATGACAAGCCCTTTTCCCACAGTCTGTTTAACTCTCATAGCACTCCTCTGAGGTAGACGTTAAAATGCTCAGTTAAGGAGGACAAAAAAGCTTCGATTAAATAACTTGCTCAAGATGACACAGTAAGGGATAAAACTAGGATTTGAACCCAAGATTATTTGATCCCCCAAATCTATGCTTATAATCGCTATGGTACATGGAAATTTGGAAAAGAAGAAAAGTCAATCCAAAAGCAGCGTTGTGACATAAGGTTGGGGTGTATTTGCATCTTGCCTTTTTATGTTTAATTTCCGTGTGTGCTTCTCAGTATGAATCTACGTGATTATCGCATACTGCTTTGAGCAAATTCTCCTCCTCTTTCCAGTTAACATTATGTGACGTTTCTTTTCCATGGTGATATCCAGTCTTTCTAGCCATCATTTTTAATGGATTCATAATGTTTCATTTGGTAAATGTACCACACTTTATTCTATCAGTCCCTTGTAGCTGAAATTTAGATTTTGGTATTTGGATTCTGCTGCTATGGCATTCCCATGCATATAGTGTTTTTTCCATGCATATAGTGTTTATGATCATTTCCTTAGGCTAGATTTCTCTGGATAGAAGTGGAATTGCTGAGGTTAGGTATATAAACTTTTTTTTCCTTTTTCTCCCCAAAGCCCCCCGGTACATAGTTGTATATTCTTCGTTGTGCGTCCTTCTAGTTGTGGCATGTGGGACGCTGCCTCAGCATGGTTTGATGAGCAGTGCCATGTCTGCACCCAGGATTCGAACCAACGAAACCCTGGGCCGCCTCTAGTGGAGCGCACGAACTTAACCACTCGGCCACGGGGCCAGCCCCATAGGTATATAAACGTTTTTATGGATCTTAATTCATATTTACCAAATATCTTCCCAATATAGTTGCATTAATCGACATTGTCATCAGCAACAATTTCCCCATACCCTCAGCAGCACTAGGTAAGTTTTTAGGCAATTTTATTGGCGGAAAATGTCACCTCATTATTTTAACTTGCAATTATTTTTTTACTAATGAGGTGTGACATTCTTCTAAATGTTGGTGAACGAGCTGTGTTTTCTTTTTGGTGAATTATCTGCTCCTGCTCTTTGCCAGTTGAAATATTAGCAACTGAGTGCTTTTCTTTTCTCCCCGTTTTCTGATCTCTACATAAGAAAGAACTTTGTAGCAAGTATTTTATAAATATCGTGTGCGTATATGATTTAAATATAAACAAATATTTTCAACTTTGAAGCTAAGCTGGTTGGTCTTTTTCTTTTCTGGTTTGTTCTATCATTTCAGCATGTAGAAAGTTCTCTTTCCCTCAGAGGCTTGCTAAATATACACTTCTATTTCCTTCTGCTTTTTCTACTAGGTTACATATATATATATATATATATATGTGTATCTTTTCTGTCCACGTGATACTCTTTCGTGCATATATTGAAAGGGGACAGCTAACTCTGACAAAGACCACCAGCTTGAACAATGAAATTCATAGGCAATCCAACAACAACAACAACAAACAGAAACCAACTAAGCGTTTTGAATGATTCCTCTGCTAAATCTTTCCAAAGAACTGATAGATTATGTCGTAAAATTGACCAGGGAAAGTTTATTTCCCTTGTCCAGCCTTTGGTTGAAGGGCTGATAAACTGTGAAATGACTCAAAGGAGAGCAGACAAAGGGCCTGGGAAGCCCATAAACTGGTCAGTAAACCCTCCTCTCCCCAACAATTGACAGGTGCACATGGAGCTCCAAGCACCAAGTCAAGAACTCATTGCAATGGTCAGAGAGGGTGGAGACTAGTGTGCATTCTTCACTTTTCTAGACTTCTCTGCAGAATTTGATACTGTTGGCCGATTTGCGGAACCTTCCTTGACTTCCCTTACATCATTTCCTGCTCTCCTCTGACCTCTTTGACTATTCACCGCCTCCTCTGCTGGCTCCCCTTACATGGCCCACTCCTTTGATGTTTATTTTTTCCTGGAATTTGTCTTCAACCTTCTTTGTTCCTCCCTCAGCTCACTTGCCTTGGATGAATTCATCTGCTCACATGGCTTCAATTACCATCTACATGCTGTTGATTGTGAAATCCACGTCTCCTCTGAGGCCATCCATCCAATTGCCCACAGGACATCTCCATCTGGAGGTCCCCACCTGTGCTTTGCATCCACGGGACCCCAAATGAGCTCACCAGCCCGCGCTATCCCCTCCACCGAAATAGCCTCCTTCGTTTCTGTCCCTTGGATACACGGGCTCAGTACAGGGCCTCATTTTCCACCTGGTCACTCAAAGTAAAAACCTTGGAGTCAGACACCCCTGACTTTTCCACACTGGCCCTGTCCTGTCCTTTCCAGCCTACCTCCTTCAAACCTCTTACACCCTTCTCTGCCAATTTGATCCACGTTCTGCCCCCTTGATTTCAGCGCTCCCATGGACTGTTACAGTCGTCTTCAGACTGGCCTCCTCTTCTCACCTTCAGGGACCCCCTCAGGGACTTTCTCTGGCAAGCCACGTGGGGCCTTCTGTGACTGAGTGCCTGTTTACCTCCCCCTTCTCGTTTCCTTTCCCTCCATCCCTTACAGCCCACACAGCAGCCAGGTGAATTGTGGCTCCTTCAATGATGCCATGATTTTGTACATGCTGTTCTTCCTGCCTGTAATGCCGTCCCTTGCCCCTGGGGTCCTCATTTCCAAGGTTTTGGTGGTTTTAATGGGTCTCCTCGGCTATGCCATGACTAGACTTCACATGCACCCTGCGAAGGTAGAGATGAGACCCAGACACCACTGGCCAGCCCCTAGCTCATCCCCTTGGGCTCATCTCCAGGAATAGACACATAACATTCTGTGAGGTTTGCTCTAATGGAGGTCATGGTTGGTCGAAATCCAGGTCAGAAATCTGGATAAAGTCTTTTTTTTTCTTTTTAGGGCTTATTTGGGGGCTGCCGACTTGTGAGAAAGCCAAGATGAAAGCACAATTTGATTTCCATTTTTGAAAAAAGAAAACTCACGTGTGTTTCATTCTTCACACTTGGATGCTCTTTAGTATTCTTTGTAAGATTCTTTCTCCAGGGTGGCTTAGCTGAGCTATGTGGCTCTCACATAAGCTGCGGGGCCAGACCTGTATTTGCATACATAATCAGAGCTGCCTGTCTGCACTAGCCTCCCCAGCGGGCAGCTCGCTTGGGAGAAGGCTCGGGCTGCCCCAGTAGATGTGGGTGGCATCTTCCTGGCTAGGAGGGCACCCGACTGCTCAAAAAAACACAGTTCCTGAATACCAGCAGGATCCCCATGTGGCCAAATTGGGCCAGCGGGTCCCGTGTCCTTGATCACTCATTCCTGTGACATTTATTGGGCACCTACTGTGTTCGGGGCACTGTGTGGCTGTTGAGGTCCCTGTCTTAGTTTGGGTTCCCCCCAAAGCAGACCCTGAGACAAGGTCTAAAATCCAGATCGTTTATTCAGGAGAATCCCTAGGAGGCACAAGCGAGAGAATGAGAAATTGAGACAGGGAAGGGAGAAAAGCCAACGATGGGTGCTTTAATAAGCAACTCACTGCTGGGGGCAACTGGGGGGCAATCTCCCTGAGGACTCTCTGAAGCCCCATGTAGAACCTGCTGGGAATCCTCTCTCCCCCAAGGCTGAGAAGCCTGGGGCATCAATCCACCAACTCTCACCCCTAGGGCCATTAACTTCCGTGGCCCCAGGGGTATTCCCTCCCCTGCACTTCAGGCTTGTGCCTACCTGCAGCAGAGCAACCTCCTAAGGTGCTGTGGAAACCCTGGGGACCCGGAGCTGAGAAAGGCAGGCTCTTGAGGTGGCAAGTGGTCAGTGTACTTTGAAGCCGCCCACCACGGCTGCAGGTACCTCAGATGGGTCAAGGGGATGAAGGACGAGAGAAATCAACAGGGTCGGCTATGGATAGGGAGGTGAGTTAGACATGGTACCTCTGCCTTCAAAGAACTCGCCACCTTATGGGAAAGACAAACAGGCCATTCAACAATCTAACCATTAGCTCCTGGGCTGAGTCCCGGCTCAGAGATATATACAAACCACGTGGGGGCATGTAATGCCCTGGGTTGGGAGAGATGGGTGACATCTTCCAGGAGGACATGATATTTGGGCCAAGCCTTGAAGGATGCACATTTCCTAGCCACAGAGGAGGAGCAACGAACTTCAGGGAGCACAGGCAGCAAGCCCCAAGCGTGCAAGGCATGTGCAGTGAAGCACAGGCCACCTGGCATGGCCAAAGCTTTGGCTGCTTTACAGGGAGCAGTGGGCGATCTGGCCAGAATGCAGGCTGGGGCCAGATTGTGCAGGAACTTGAATATACCAGAAGGCATTTGCACTGCAGCCCCCAGAAGGCAATGGGAGCCTATCACTGTTTAAATAGCAACATGTTCTGAGCTTTAGAAAGCTCACTCCAAGAGCAGCTTGGAGGGTGGGCTGGATGGCGACAGGTGAAATTGGAACCCAAGGATCATGATTAGGAGGTGTGTCAGTCAGGCTCTGGGCAGGAAACAGATGGCACTTTCAAAAGGAGTGGAAGAATTCCCAGACACCGGAGAGTCCCATGGCTCCAGAAGAGGGCCACTCGACAGGAGCTGGGAGGTTAGGAGAGGAAAGTAGCCAGGGCCAACCTCATCCTGGCAGGAAGGGTGAGCGAGCCAGAGGAGTAAATGTTCCAACCTCTCTGTCTGTCCATGCTCTTGGCTCCTGCCTGAGATGCCCATTGGTTAAATCCAACCAGAAGCCAGATGGCAGGGCTGCCCAGTTGATGCATCCCGCAAAGGCTGGCCTTTCGAGGCTCAGAGCAGGGTGGAGAAACACAAAGGAGGGGTCTGGAGGGGCAAATAGGATATTCATCCCGGGAGGTCCTTGCAATTGGCTAGGTCAGAAATGATGGCAAGTGAGTCTGAGGTGTCTGTGGCACTCTCTAGTGGAGGTGGCGAGTGATCTGAGGACAAAGGGCTGAAATTCCTGTCATTAAAGGATCATTTCTTAGGTGTCAATCCCCTTCTAATGAGCACATACTTCTGAGAGGGGTAAGCCTTTGCCTGTTACCCACTTTTAACTTCAGTGTAAACTGAAGTGTTGATGGCGAGTAGGGGCAAAGTCTGAATGAATCTTTGAGAAAAAGAGCCTTGAGGAGAGGAGCCATCATAGGTCTCCATGGAACCATGTTGGAACCCGGTAGCCACAGAACAACAGGATGGGAAGGGAGACAGCACCACTCTGGGGACAAAGAGCTAAGGAAAGAGAGTGTGGGAGAACACTGGAGAAAAGCTTAGCCTGGGCTGTAAGTGCCAAGGCCTGATCTTAACCAAGAGTCTGTGAGATAACACAAAAAGAGGCCAGCTTCATGGAAACCCACCTGCTGTACACACACAGTGCACACATATACACACACAGGCAGTACACAAAGATAATCCCCCCAAATTAGTCTGGTAGGACTGCTGTAACAAAGTGCCACAAACCCAGCAGCTTAAACAACAGAAATGCACTGTCTCACAGCCCTGGAGGCTGGAAGTCTGAGATCAAGGTGCGGCAGGACTGTGCTCCTGCTGAAGATGCTAGCGAAGGATCTGGTCCAGGCCTCTCTCCCAGCTTCTGGTATTTCCTTGGCTTGTGGCTGCATAATTCCGACCTTCACACGGTGTTCTCCCGGTGTGCATATCTGTCTCTGTGTCCAAATTTCCCCTTTAGTAAGGACACCAGTCATACTAGATTGGGGCCCACCCTGACAACCTCATCTTAACTCGATCATCTGCAAAGACCCTATTTCCAAATAAGGTCACATGCACAGGTACTGGGGGTTAGACCATATCTTTTTTGTGGGACACGATTCAACTCATAACATCCCCCAACACTCACATGGATTTGGGGTGACCCACCACTCCCTAAGTCAATCTTTCCATGGGTCCAAGGAGTCTTGGGGATGTTGACAGCATTAACTCAGCAATCCTCCCTAGGCCCGCAGAGTGTAGGGCTGACGTGAGCCCACAGAGAGAGGAGACCTCCCTGGAGGGCCTTAAGGGAATTTTTTAAACAGACACACACAAATGTAGGCATAGAGACCCACAGATGAATTTCAAATATCCGGAAACTACAAGAGTAATGTGGTACATTTGTTAAGCACTTGAGTCACACCAATGTCTGGTTTTGGCTTTCCCCAAGCAGACCCTGAGACAAGGATTTGGGTGCAATAATTTATCAAGGAGGCTCTGTGAGCGGGTGGAGCAGTTAGAGAGGGGAGAGAGGAAAGCTAGTAAGGGATGAGCAAAGGATTGTGTTACCATGTTGGGCCACTGGGGCTCAACGTCTCCAGAGACCTAGGAGAAACGGCATGCAGCATGCCTGGGTGTGGAAGCTGGGGTTTTTATCTACCAACTGCCATCTGTCAGTGGTGGTGGGGCCCTCCAGGGCCAAAGGACGTGCTCAGGTGGAAAGATGCAGGAAGCCAACAGCTGAATGGGAGCTGGCTGCAGTTAACCTCCGGCGCGGCCACAGGCATGTGGGTGGAACACCTGCTGGCCCCAGGGGTGGCACTCGAACCTCAGCACAGAAATATAAAGTAGTATTATTACTGTCACTCTGCAGATGAGGAAACCAAGGTTCAGGGGGTTCAAAAGCATTCTAAAATTCACCAAGTTAGTAAGTGCTTTATCCAGGATTAGAACCCATTTCTATGCGATTTTTTGTTTTTAAAGATCAGCACCTGAGCTAACATCTGTTACCAAGCTTCTTTTCTTTCCTTCTTCTTCTTCTCCCCAAAGCCCCCAGTACATAGTTGTATATTCTAGTTGTAGGTCCTTCTGGTTGTGCTATGTGGGATGCCGCCTCAGCATGGCTTGATGACCAGTTTTAGGTCCACGCCCAGGATCGGAACTGGCGAAACCCTGGGCCGCCGAAGCGGAGTGCACGAACTTAACTGCTCAGCCATGGGGCCCGCCCCTCTATACTATTTTTAAGCCAACATTCCTAACTACAAAACTTTATGACTGCTCAACTACTGGTTTTTTTGCATGTGTGTGAGGAAGATTGGCCCTGAGCTACCATCTTTTGCCAATCTTCCTCTTTTGGTTTTTTCCTCCCCAAAGCCCCAGTACGTAGTTGTCTATCCTAGTTGTAGGTCCTTCTAGTTCTTCCATGTGGGACGCTGCCACAGCATGGCTTGATGGGCAGTGTGTAGGTCTGCGCCCAGGATCTGAACCAGTGAATCCCGGGCCACCAAAGCAGAGTGCGTGAACTTAACTGCTCAGCCATGGGGCCGGCCCCATACTAAGTGTTTTATGTTACGTTATTCTAATAAGATGAGATTTTTTTCCTGAGTTGGATTGGGAACTAACACTGACACAAAGTAGGGACGCAGTGACGCGGGGCAGACAGCTTACACCTCAATCACCAGACTTTTGAATGGGAGCTTAATTCTCTTGGGTTTCTCCACACAGTGCCCTGAGATTTGTTTCTGAGATGTGCTGGAAAGGCGAGGCCCCTGCCTGGACTCCCCTGGATGTCAGGACAGAGGCCCACGGCGGTCATACCCAAGTTCCTGTTGGCGTCCACGTGATCCCCGGCTTTTGTGGACTCTCCCTTTGCTAGGCTTGCCACTGTCTGTCCCTTCCCAGCTGTTTGCAAGACCTGGGGCAGCAGGGAGACCCTGCCGAGGGGCCGCTTAAGTCTCTCACCACCTACTGCTGCGATGACATTCTCCCCTGGCTGGCGTGGAGTGACAGTGATAGATTAAACGCACCAATTAAATTAGATCCTATTTTAAAGAGCTTGAGCTGGATTTACTTTTAATTATAGTGCTGTGCTCGCTGATGAGGTATTGTCGAGTACTTAACAATTGGTTGATTGTGCATCCGAGTGTTCAGAGCACAGTTTCTGGGGAGAGACCGGGGAGGGCTTTCTTCCTGAGGGGCTCCTTGGGCTAAGACAGAGGAGGGAAGAAGCAGGCAGGAAGGGAGGGAGAGAGGGGAGCATGTCCTAGCCCCACTAAGGCTCCATTTCTCTTCTCCTCGTTTTCTGCTTTATGAGTCCCAGGTCACTCGGAGGTTTAATGAGCCCAGCACAGGGTAGAGAAATAGGCAGGAGGCTGTGGAGTCACACCAGCTGGGGGCCCCATCCTGCCTCTGCCCCACTTGACTGAATATGTTAGCCAGGCCGAGGAAGCTAACCTGTCCTGTCTGTTCTCTTTCAGTGAGTCATTCGTTCATTCATTTCAACAAGTCTTTATTGGGCTTCTAGAATGCACCAGCACTGTTCTAGGTGTTGGGAATAGAGTGATGGACAAAACAGGAAAAGATTTCTGTCCTCGTGGAGCTCACATTCTAGTGGTGGGGGTGAAGGGGGCAGCAATGGACAAACATGTTACCCACCATCAGGGAGTGGTAAGCTCTGAGAGGAAAATAAAGCAGGGTAAAGGCAGATGGACAGGAGACTGATTTAGATGGTGATCAAGGAAGGTCTCTCTGAGGTTGACATTCGAGCAAATTCCCGAAGTGAGGGCCTGAGCCGGGTGGCTATCAGGAGGAACAACATTCTAGGCCAAGGACGGAATGAAAGCAAAACCCCTGCCCCCGGTCAGGGGGTGTCCTCGTTGCCCCCTAGACCCTCTGCCATGCTACCAGCTAGTCCATGTGACCACTTCCTTCTGCCTTTAGAGAGGCAGGCTCTTGGATCTTTGTGATGGCGCTACTGGGGGTCCAGTCGCCAGAGGTCCTGATCTACAAACATGTCTGCTCAGGGAGGGAGGGCTCACACACTGATAAAATGATGCATCCTGGCTGTCCCCCTTGAAGACACTGCCTTTGGGATCTGATGCTTTCTTGTAACAAGAAAGGAGAAAAGTTCTGAACAAAAGTTCATCAGCCGAGTTTACACGTGCACGGTTGTACTAGAAAAGTTCCGTGGACCATGAATCCAGATGCTTGGGTTTTGACTCCTGTTTTGCCTGCCCCTTACAAATCAAGTGAATTTGGGCAAATCTCTCGCCCTTCTGAGCTTCAGTTTTGTCTTCTGTGGAACATAAAATGAATCTGTTGTACTAGGCTTACAGTACCTTGTAGCTAAGGATGGGGGCAGGGGGCAAGACTGAGAATCATGAAATCATGAAGAGGGAGAGACAAAAGGCCCAGGAAGAGATCAGAGAGGCCCCCAGCTTTGGCCCCTGGGCATCAAGAGTTTTCGGAAATCTTTGTCTTCAGCTTAGAAGTGACAGCCCCATTGGTGGCTTGGGTGGCAGAGTTCTTCCTCTGACCCAGTTTGGGTCCCCAGAAGGAGAATTGAGACAAGAATTCAAGTGCAAGCAGTTTATTTGGGAGGTGATCCAAAAATACATTAGTAGGGAGAGTGAGGAAGTGAGACAGGGCATCATCAAGCCAGTCGCCACTGTGGGGATGTTGCGGGTCTGTGTAGAACACGTGCCGTAGAGTTGTCCCACCAGAGGGCAGGGAGGCGGGGCATTTATACACTAGTGGTGTCAGTCAATAGTTGAGGGTTGCTCTAGGGCATTGGGAGGGGTGTTAATTCTGTGGCATTTATAACCCTCAGCAGCAGCAGACAAAGTACACTTCTAAGCTTGACAAAGCCCTGAGGCAAAGAAATGAAGGAGCCTGTGGTTGAAAGTTGGGTGGCATTCACAAAAGTGAATATGATCAAGATTCTGACAGTAGGACTCGTACAGCCACCAAAACAGGCAGCACCTCCCCAGAGCAACCTTGCTCACAAGAGACTCTGACTTGGGCTCCAGATCCACACCAGGGAGGGCCACCCTTCAGCAGTAGGTGGCAGGTCTGGTCCCTGGCCCGAGGTCCACACCCATGTGGTCAGGCCTCTGGCCTTTGGGACGTAGCAGGAACAGCAGTCAGGAAAGGGGAAGCCCAGCTGAGAGAGACTGAGCTTACAGCCCTGTGAAGTTCAGTATGCTGTGGAAATACCATGTGCTCAGCCCCTCAGAGAGCGGACAAGGCTGGCAGATGGAGACGTCTCTGTGTGACGCCCCCTGCAGGAGACGCCATTTCCTGACTGACAAGAGAGTGGCTGGCGGTATCACCATAGTAACCAATAAGACCCACCCAAGGACCCTCCAGTGATGGAAGACACAGTGGGGAGACCAGAATTCCAGGGAATGGACCTCTACGGCAGGTGGCCAGAGCCAAAGATTGTTAGTTTCCTTGCTCTTGACATTGTAATTCTGACCCATATTACACACACACACACAGACACACACACACACTCCGCCCTAAGCTGGTTGCGGCCTGGGAAAACACCTGTCACAATGTTGTGCCGACTTGCTGTGTAAGCAGGAACAAGTGGGTGTCTCTGTTTTCCCCTCCATAAAATGATTCAGATGGTACCGGTTCCTTGGCCTCCACCGTGGGAGGCAGCAAGAGCTGACGAAAGAACGTCTGAGAAGCATTTGGAGCATCTTGAAAGAAAGAGGTTGTCAAGAATTCCAGTTACGAAATGCTAAGGTTTTCCTTTTCTTTTTAATTTGAAACCTTATGAGTTTTCCAACTGCATTTAAGATATTTCAAACCGGCAGCTGCTTTGAGACCACAAGCCATCCAGAGCCGTTGACCGCAAAGTTGAGGTAAAAAATAAAATCCGAATTAAGAAGATGAGCTCCTGACTTGTGGCCAGACTCCAGGTTGGCTCTTAAAAGCTTCCTCTCTGGCCAGCTTCCTGTGCTGACCCCCAGGCTCACTTAGCTCTGGGCTGCTGCTATTGCCTGCCATTAGATATTGAAAACAGGAAATTAAGGGGCCTGTCGGGGGATGGTAAAGCTTGAAACAACTTCAGAGAACAAGCTGATGAAGTCATAGATCTTATCTGCCTGCCTTTTCCTTGTCGGGTTTCTTTCAAGATAAGGTGGTGAATCAAAATGTTCTGCCCTTTTTTTTCAAGATGGAAGCAGAGGAGGATTTCTTTAATACCCCTTTCCCTCCCCCTGTTTCTAAAGATAACCAGATGAGAGAGACGCCTCGATCATGCGCACGTGCATGTAAAATGCGATTACAGGACAATTTCCCCCGTCTTGGTCCCTGAGGGCTGGGGGAAGAGCGGGAGGAGGGGTGAGGCTTGGGATGGACAGGAGGCAGGTAGCCACTGGGGCCTCGAGTCATTCTTGTTGATGATGTTTTTGTCGTCCTTATTGTTTTATTAAGGCAGGGCTCAAGCCAGAGGGGACGTTGTGGGCCCATGGCCAGTTTGTGCTATAGAACTAAATGAAGATGACTGTCAGGGGAGGAAAGAAAGAGGCAAATGCTGTGTGTTTGGGTCCTGCCTGTGAGATGCGGGGCACATCCAGCAGCAATGCCAGTCCCACGGGCATATTCCTAAGTGCTGGGTTCCCGAGGCGGGGCTGGGTCGGGCAGCAGTGTTATATAAGGAGGGCCTTGAAGCAGCCCAGGAGGACAAATGTGAGAGAGAGTGAAGGCAGGAAGGCACCCAGCTGGCCACTCAGGTCTGAGGGGTGGGGCCAGAACAATGAGCCGCAAGCCCAGATATTGAGGGGAGCAGCGAAGGTGGGAGGCGGGGGAGGGATAGCTTAGGGGGAGCAAGGACCTTAGGGTATAGTGACTAAGGACACAGGCTTTGGAACCAGCAGATCTCAGTTCAAATCCAGCTTTGCCATAGGCATGTGACCCAAGCCTCGGGGTTTTTTTCATAAAATTGGTCCATACCTGTGGCTGCCCCCGTGGCATAGCGGTTGAGTTCAGCACGCTCTACTTCGTAGGCCTAGGTTTGCGGGTTTGGATCCTGGGTACGGACCTACCCCACTGGTCAGCCATGCTGTGGCAGTGACCCACAAACAAAATGGAGGAAGATTGGCCACAGATGTTAGCTAAGGGTGACTCTTCCTCGCCTCTTCCCCCCCCAAAAAATTGGTCGTGGTGTTGTTATGGAAATTAAACGTTAACTTTTTAAAAAGTGCTTGAGGCTGTGAGCTGTGTAGGGTGCTGTAAGGATGTATTTATGTGGTTCCTGCAAAATAGTGCTAGGGGAAGGGGAGCCTGCCAGGTTAAGAGGAAAATGCAAAGGTAGACGCTCAGCTTATTTATGAAACAGCTTCTATGGCCTTTTGGTGAACCTAGAGAACAATTTACATCTGGCAAAGCAAAACTGTGATGAGCAAGAGATTCTGGGTTTTGTGAGCTGTTTGGGGCAGCCCACTGGGAAAGGAGGCCCCTTGACTCTCTTAAGCAGTAGACACCTGGCCTCGGCCCTGCCCCACCCTGCCAAGGGTGATGGATGTGGGTCAGGCCCTACAGAGGCCAGGGTTCCCTCTTGAGGCAGTCAGCAAAGAGGAACTTGCAGGAAATGAAGTAAGAAGAAGGGATCTTTGGGGTGAGGGGGACTGGGGAAGGATGGCCGGATAATACAGCAGAGGTTGGGCAGGGGGGTTATGCAGTGCACAACCTGCACAGCTGCACAGAGGAGCCCAGGAGTGGGCATGTGAGAAGAAGTAGAGCAAATTAGAGAAGAGAAAAGCGACAGGCAGAGCAGCAAAGAGGTACACGAGGAATGACTGTTCCAGGTTTGATTTTATGCACAGCCCAAGAGAATTTGGGACTGTTGGCTTTGGAGTTCTCTCTTCCGCAGAAAGGTTTAATGTAAATTACAAAGCACAGGCCACAGGCCATGTGCTTGTCCCAAAAGAAAAAAGCAGAGAAGATGAATTAGTATCCCTGGGAGAGGGACTCAGCAAACAGGCTTATTGTTCTCTCCCCTCAACCTCTGCATCTCTCGTAGGGGCACCAGCACTGGAGGAAGGGTCTTCCAAATACTCTCTCATCTCTGCTCACGGCCCCGTTCCCACCTCCTCCCACCCCCTAGGCCCTGGGGAGCTTGCTTCTGATTAGGGCAGAGCCTCCTATGTGCACATTCACAGAAGACTATTGGCCTTTGAAACCCCCTTCCAGGTGAGCGGAAGCTTCCAGGGGGAGCATTTTCATGAACTTCCTCCAGGCGTCTTGGAGCAGCCTGGCCTTCCCGCTGGACTCCTGGGAGCCGGGCTCTTCTGGGTGGGGGAGGGGGTGATGGGAAGCCTTTACACTCAGCTCACGAGTTCAAGATGCCTCCATGACACATGCGCAGGAGGAGCCAGAATGGCTCTTCAGTGGAAGGGGCAATGGGCTCCATCCTCTTCACTGGTGATTCTCAGCCCCGGCTGCCCATTCGCATCACCAGAGGAGTGTAACAAATTCTGCTCCCAGGTTCCACGCTGAATCAACGGAATTAGAATCTCTAAGTGTGGAGTCCAGGCATCCATATTTCTTAAAAGCTCCTCCAAGTGATTAGAACAACCACGGTTGAGAAATTACTACTCTAAGAACTTAAATGACTCCAAGCAGCAACTCCTATTCCCTCTCTGGGCCTCAGTTTACCCACCAGCAAAATAAGGGTGTTGGATGTCATAATCTGTATACCCTGTCAGTTCTATTATTCTGCAACTCTGTGACTGAGCAGAAGGTAAGACACCCATAAAGTATACTCAAGAGTATATAGGCACTAGACACACACACACAACACACACACACGGTCCTCTCCTGCTCTAGTCCACAACTTTCAACTTGTCCCTCTCAATGTACAGAAATCCTTGATCTCAACTGCTCCTCCAACCCTACCCTTCCTTCCCCAAAGGAACTCTCAGAAAATTCCAGAAATATTTTAGATAGAAGACAAAAAGTCAAAAGTCCTGGGGCAATAGCAAGAAGGTGAGTTTGCTGAGAGAGCCGAAGAGGCAGACACAGGTTCTCAGCCTGGAAGTGCCCTGGAAGTCCCCTCGCACCCCTCCGATTGTTCCTGAAGAAACTAGACTCCAGAAGGAGAGGTTAGTTGTCCAAGGTCACTCAGGTAGTTACTGGCAGAGCCAGGGCAAGTTCAGGACCCAAAGTTCTGGTCTAAGGATCTTCTGTATGAGAATGATCCAGGGAGTAGCTTAAAATGCATATTCCCAGGCTCCATCTGAGATTTAACATGGCAGACTCCTCGTGTGTGGGGGAGGGGCAGGAATCTGATTTTGAATCTGCTTTCCTGATGAGACCAGAACTATTCTGCATCCCACCCCCCAGAAGGCAAGGAAACAGACCTGGCATGCTAGAGGCCAAGTAGCCCAAAGGCACCTACGTCTGCCCTTTTCCTTCAATCCTGAGATCTGGGTCAAGCGTGGGGCTCGTAAGGCTTGGTGGTGAGAAGTGCTCAGTGCACGTCACTCTTTCTTGGAGAGCTGGGTGACTCAATGATGGTGAATGGAGAAGCAGTGATGGGAGACAAATGACCCAACTGTGACGCAAGACTGGTGCCTGCCTGGGTGGGCTGAGGTCACATGGCCATTACCGACCCCCTTCCCCACTGGGAGTCCCCTGGAGGAGTGCCCTCATGGATGGGAGCCCCAGTCAACATCTGCAGCCCAGTCCATCAAGGAGGGCAAGGCTGAGTTCAGGGGTACAGCTGTGACACGGGCAAGGCCGAATCGGGGTCTGAGTCCGATTGGATGTCATTCACTCTTTTATGGCTCAGCAGATGTTAAATATGCTGTCTTTTGACTCTGCCTCGACTATAATCCCTTAGTGAAACTTTAAACTCGAGGCCTGCTCTGCACAAGGCTTTCTGCCAGCCACTTCTGTTCGCAGAAAGGGCTGGTAAAAATAATCGTGGGTGGCGTGAACTGAGCACCTGTTATATGCCAGGCTGTGCGCCAGATGCTTTACAGACATTTCCTTGTTTGATCCAGCTGAGTGTGATAGGCAGGATAATGGCCCCCAGAGATGTCCACATCCTAGTCCCCAGAACCTGTGAATGGTGCCGTATCTGACAAAAGGGACTTTGCAGATGTCATTAAGTTACGGACCTCGAGATGGAGAGATTAGCCTCGAGTATCTGGGTGGGCCCAGTGAAATGGCAATGGTCCTTATTAGAGAGAGGCAGGAGGGTCAGAGTCAGAGAAGGAGATGTGAGCATGGAAGCAGAGCTTGGAGAGGAGAGAAGACACTACACCTACACTACTGTCTTTGAAGATGGAGGAAGGGGCCATGAGCCAAGGACTGCAGGCGGCACACCTAGAAGCTGGAAAAGCAAGGAAACGGATTCTCCCCGTTACCTCCAGAAGGAACGCAATACTGCTGCCCCCTTGATTTTATCCCAGGGAGGCCCATTTTGGAATTCCGACCTCCAGGACTGTGAGGGAATAAGTTTGTGTTGTTTTAAGGTGGTGTTGGTAATTCATTATAGCAGCCCTAGGAAACTCATACAAGAATTATTCCCACTTCACACATAAGAAAATCGAGTAGGAGAGGACTTGCCAAAGGTCACCCTGGTGAGTGGCATAGTGAGGATCAGAACCCAGGTCTGTCCACTTCCAAACTCTGTGCTGTTTTTAACTCTATCTCCTACTATGTCCTCATCCTTCTTTCATTCATCCCATTGCCTGCTGCATGCCAGCCACTGTGCTCAGCCCTGGAGCTACAACCAGGAACGCGACAGCCTCAAGCCCTGTTCTTAGGAGCTTGCACTCCATTGTCGGGGGCTGAGTAAACAGGTGATGACAATGCAGGCCACCAGGGCTGGGCCAGGGCAGAGGCAGCTAGGGTGCCGCGAGAACATAAAGAGCAGGGCCTGTGCCACATGCACAGGGTCAGGGAAGGCTTCTCCGAGGAAGGGTGAGTCGGGGTTGGCCAGGGTCGGGAGTAGAGTACACGGAGAAGAGAAAGTGAGCTTCGATCTCTTCCTAGTGTCCCTCCTCCACACTCCACTCTCATGTTATACAAACCATTCTCAGTAGACGTTTTTGCTGGTCTGCCTTCTTTGGGTAAGAAGGTCCCTGACTTTCCCCTGGAGAACCATGCCTCCTCTGCAGCCATGCTTTGGGTGGGACTGACCACATCTCAGGTCCCAGGGGGGCTCCTGTTGGCTTAAACCAGTTGAAGACTCTCTCTCCTTGGCCATTTTTGTGCCGCCGAGTCAGTGCTGGAGCCTCTGGGGGGCAGGGGTTAAGGGGCAGAATGTTCCTCGTCCTTCTCTTCCTTTTTCTGGAGCTTCTGGAAGAGAATTTCCCTTCCACTGGATGATGAAGGGTGAAGGCAGGAGGCTCTGCTACTCCTGGGCTACCTACGACCACGAGGTGGGGCCTGTCAGTGGTCCAGCAAGTGTGAGGCGAGTTGACTGCCTCTCAACTGCACTGTACTGTCACTGTCTGCGAGAGGGGCCCTAGAGTGAAGTGAGGGCATGCCCGGAAAGCCTGGCAGAAGAGATATCTATGTGAGAACCCATTGTATCATGGGAAAGACAATGACCGACCAGGCCAGAGGCTCCTCTTGGGCTTTCAAGCAATGACTCTGCCATGGAAGATAAGCCCCAGTCTTATACCTGAGTAGTGGCCAATAAACGTTTGTTAAATGAATAAATGAATGAATGAAAACTAAGCGGGAGCAAAGGGCAGCTAGGAGCACAGCAGAGCAAGTGTGTCGCCCTGTAATAGCTGTTAACTGACCTCAGGAGGAAAGATGTGGAGCCCTGATTGAGACAGAGCTCTGATTTTGAGGGGAGTGGGGACTGAGCCAGAGGAGCAAGCCATGCATTATTCGGTGAGTAAATGAAGGATAATTGCCTCTGAACAGAAGCCATGGGGGTGGGGCAGGGGCAGGTTCAGCCAGGGCCCATCCTGGAGTAGCCAAGGGAAATTTCAAGCCAGAGTTCTAGAAAGTTCACTGAGGGGGCCAGAGCTGGTGACTGTTCTTGGTACTGTTATCGGGGACCTTTTTTCATTCACGCTCCAGCATGGTGGGGAAAAAAATGGATTATTTAACAAACTAGATCCAGCTTCCTCAGTCTGAGGTGTGTCTCTTTTAAAGTTTAACTCACTTTACAAACCCTCATCTGGCAATGTCTCTTCTCTAGCACCTGTTGCTACCCTTCCGTCTCTCTGCATCCCGTAATAAGTCTAGGCAGCACCTGCTCACTTGTCCACGGAGTCAGAAAAAAATGAGGAAGTCTTTTTCAGCCGTGGGCCTATTACCATCTCTTACCAAATGGTCCTTGTGTCCATCAGGAGACGTATTTCAGAATAGTCACAGCAATATGGCTTGAGACAGCCAAACTGCAAGCAGCCCGATGGCCTTCAGCAGGGGAGTGGATGGATACATCAGGGCGTATTCACGCATGGTGCAAGGAAGCAGAGCAGCTACACGCAGGAACACAGATGAACCTCACAACCACAACACTGGGCAAAAGAAGCCACATAGAAGAGTCCAGACGATGTGTGTCCACTTATGTACGTATTTCAAAGGCAGGTCAAAGTAAATCGTGGTGTCAAGAATTAGGATGGGGAGAGTGGAGGGAAGGGCTACGGCAGGAAGAGGAATGAAGGAGGCTTCTGGGATGCTGGTAACGCTCGATGTTTTGACCTGAGTGGCAGTTAAGTACCACTTTGTGGTAATTCATCAGGTTGGACACTCATGGGTTGTGCGCTTTTCTGCATGTGTGTTTTACTTTATAATGAAAAAAGACTGGAGTCTATAACACCATTACCCAGGAAGAAGGAAAATTTACATAGCTGGTACTACCCAGTCTAAGACTTACTTTGCCATCTCATGCTGTGGGAACCCAGGCACATGACTACAAGTATTGTGCTTAGCTGTGGTGGTCCCAAGTCATAGGAGGCCTGGGCTCCTGGGCTCACTGTTTTATTTTTAGACATCTGGTTCACTGGACGCCCATGCAGATATGCGATTTTCCAAGGGCACGCCTATAGTTGTGAAGGCTGGGTCAGGAGAGGTGTGGAATGCCTCTCGGCACTACAGCTTCTCTTGACCTCCTCGTGCACGGATGCCTCATGAACACCGGGCTTCTTGCTTGGCAGACAACTTTCAGCCCATCAGGGATAGTCTAAAGCCATCCTGGACCCCCCAAAAGAAGCGCTCAAGGCTTCAACCTCCTTTCCGCTATAAGATCTCTTGCTCCCTATGTAAATTTGCCTGCACCTTCCTTAGAGAATATTGAGTTCCTCCTCCCTGAGCTTTAGCGAGGTGCCAGGACAGCCTTTTTCAAGCCTTCTCCGTAACAGTGGGCGTCTACTTGCCTTACAGACACCAAACTGAAACGTCCAGCTTCAGTGATGGATTCTTCATGACCAAAAACATCTGCTCCCTGGGGATTTTAGGTCTCCTCTGCTAGGCGTGAAGAAGCTGATAACTCTTAAGGGTTAACCTTTCTGCCTCCTTGGTTCCCAGCCCCGTAACTTCCCATCTCTGCCCTTTGCACAGCTGTAAATACGTCTATAGTCAAGATCGTCACATTTGTTTCTTTATCTTCACTCATAGCGCAGTGCCTGACCATGGTGAGCCCCACCCCCCAACGATGTTGGTTGAATGAATAAGTGAATTATGGGCAAATCCACAATTACCCCCACAGCCTGGCTGGTTGGGATTTCTAGGAGTGTGGCTGGAGTGAAAAGCCACCTTTTGGTTTAAACCTGCACAGGAGGGAAAGGGGGAGGGCAAGGAGGAGGAGGGGGGAGGGACAGAGGGAAAGGTGGGTAGGGAAAAGGAGGGAAGGAGAGGGAAGTTCAAGGAAAGAGCGAGGGAGGGAGGGGAGGAAAAGAAGAGAAGGAGACAAGGGAAGGGCAGAGGGAGGGGAAGTGAGAGGGAAGGGAAGGAAAGAGGAGAAGAAACAGGAAAAAACAAAGAGAAGGAGGCTATTGTTAAGAGCCAGGAAAGGTCACTAGCTACAAAGAGAGCATCCGTTCATGGGTTTCCCTGGTGGTTAGCCTTAAGCCAAACTGAACTAGCAAGAGTGCAAAGCCCTTGCAGGAAGCAAAATTCTACTACAGGGATGCATGCCTCCATATGGAAGAGCAGGACCACGTAAGTCCAAGGAGATTTTGTCCTACAACTAAAAGATGTTGCAATCCAGGTGAAGCATTTCCAAAGTCAGGAGGACTCCAAATTTAGCCTGAAATTAGTGTATTTCAACTCACAAAAACACTCCCCCATCACATAACACTCGAATCTTCTCTCTCAGATCATACAAGGATAGGGCCTTGATGGCCTGAGGTCGAAGCTTCCCTTCTCTGTCTTTTTGTCCCCCACCATGCCACTATCCTCCTTTAACAGCCCTGAGTTCTCAAGCATTTCCTAGATGCCCAGGTGGAAGTTCCATTCCCCTTGCCCTGAGGTGAACCTCCTTACTCATCTCCTACCAATAGCCTCCTTTCAGCTAGGAATTGGTCAAGACATGACTGATGGACCTTTGCAGAAATACAGTTGCCCAGTGTATCAGTTAGGGCAAAGATAGCACTAGCTCAAAACAGTGGAAGTTTATTTCTTCTGCAGCAAAGTCCAGGTGGTGGCAGAGGGAGGGACCCAAACTGATGGAAAGCTCTGCCTCTCTGAGAGTAGAGATCCTAATTCCATTGGTTCAGGGTGTGACATGGGCACAGAATTCTCCTCTGGTGAGTCTGATGGGAAGCCAGGGCTGAGAGTCTCTTGTCTTCCAACATTACCCTGGCATCAATGCCAATCACCAAATACGGGAAATGAAGGAAACAGATCAAAGGGCCCTATCGGAAATATTTACGTGCAAGGCCTAGAAGGAAGACGCATCATTTCTCTCTATGTCTCATTGGCCAGAAGTCAGTCACATGGCCACATTTCACCCTCAAGTGTAGCTGGGAAATGTAGTCCAGCTGAGTGCCCAGGAACAAAGCAAAATGGGTTAAGGATCATCCAGCTCGGTCTCTGCCCACCCAAGACCATTGCTATCTCTGAAATATGATCTTAAGCTTAAGGGAAACATTTCAGTTCTTTTTGTTTGCTTGTTTTGGATGACAAAAAGGATATGGAGCCAAAGGAAATTACAAATTTTAGAAGTCCCCGAGGGAGTAATGGCATGGCCCCCTATTGAGATAGTCTGACTGGAAGGCTGTAAATGATGCGGCGTTCCTTCACCCTTGAGCTGAGCCAGGAATGTAGCTATAGAACTAATGGATGTTTGAGGAGGGCGTGGTGGGGAATTGGGAAAAAAGAGTCCCCCAGAAAATGATGCAAGAGGCAAGACTGAGCAAGGCAGAACAGAATCCGGGAGGCAAAAGAAACAACCATAAGGAGAGAGAGGAAAGAAAGGGTCATAGCTTCAAAAATGGGTGAGACACATTCCCCGCCTTCAGGAGTTCATAGGCTCTGGGGAGAGGGCCAGGTGCGTGTACACAGCTCCTTGTAGGAAAATGCTAATTGGACGGATGACTGTATCTCATGCACAGCTTGCTCTTTCAGGCCACGACTGGCGTGAAGAAGAAAGAGAGTATATGGTCGAGGGGAGGGGAAGGGACAGAATGCTTCTCTGCCAACGCTGGCCTGCCTAAGTCATATGTGTAAACCACCATGTAGGTTCTGGAGGACTCAGATTAGCGAGATGTTCATGCCGGGGAACTGAAGACATTTAGAAAGACTTCTCCATCCAAGGACTGAGCCAAAGCCATTTGCTGACTGCTGACTTTGGTTTTTGCACCTCAGAGCAGGTTAATGAAAGTAGGAGTGATCCAGAAAAGAGTATCTGGAAAGTTCCATGAGGACAAACTTGAAAGGTGGGGGTATCCTTAATTTGTCTTAGTTCAGGCTAATACAGCAAGTTAGCACAGACTGGGTGGCTTAAACAATAAACGTTTCTTTCTCTCGGTTCTGGAGGCTGAGAAGTCTGAGATCGGAGTGTCAGCATGGTTGGGTTCTCGGTAAAGGCCCTCCTCTTGGGTCACACATGGCTGCCTTCTCGTTTTATCCTCACAAAGTGGGAAGAGAGAGCTCTGGTCCCTTCATCTCCTTGTAAAGGCATTAGTCCTATCGTGGGGGCTCCACTCTCGTGATCTCACCTACACCGAATCACCACAAAGGCACCACCTCCAAATACCACCACATTGGGGGTTAGGCCTTCAACATATGAATCTGGGGGGACACAAACACTCAGTCCATAGCAGCAAGTGAAGGAAAGTGATGAACATCTGTAAATTCAGTGTTTCCACCCGGTCCAGACCAAGAGAGGTGGGTCGACGCCACCGGAAGCTGCTAATGAGGCTATCCTGGAACAGGAAAAAAGATTCACTTGGGAGGAGGAAACTCAAGCTCCTTTCTGCCCAAGTGGTACAACAGGCCTCAAACGGAAGCAGAATCCAGAATGCTGGTGGAACAACGGGGCTGGTGAAGCCCAGGGGTGGTGTGTGAGTCACGGATGGGTGGCCATATTATTTTATCTTCTTACCAAGTTGAGAGAGACATGGAGCAAAGCGCACAAATCACAGATGGACAACTTGATGATTTTTTACCAACTCAACACAGCTGTGCAAACAGCTTCCAGATCAAGAAACAACATGACCACACCCTAGATGTCCCCTTGTATTCCCTTCCTTTTTCACCTATACCCAATGGCGACCACTTTCTTGACTTCTACCAGCATAGATTAATTTTGCCTGTTGTTGAACTCTGTATAAAGGGAATCAGGTAATATGTACTCTTTTGTGTCTGACATCTTTCATTTAATATTATGGGAGATCCATCCTTATTGTTACATTTAGTTCATTCTCATTGTTATATAGTGTTCCATTGTGTGGATAAACCGTGCTTTATTTCTCTCTGCTTCTGTTGATAGACAGTTGAGTGGCTTCCAGTCTTTGACTTTTAAGAATAGTCTTGTAAGTGTCCTTTAGTGAACATACGCATGCGTTTCTGTTGAGTGGGCACCTAGGAGTGGAATTGCCGGACAAGAGGTGTGTGTTTCTTCAGCTTTAGTAGCTATTTGCAAACAGCTTTCCAAAACTATTATACCACGGAGACACTTTTGAGAGTGAACAGGATTGCCAACTAGATAAGATACCAGAGCCACAGGAATAAACTGGGACCATCCCAGGCAAACCAGATCAAATAGTCATCCTGTTCACGGAAGGCCTGCCCATCCATGCTCCCCAGGCGTTACCGGCAGGGCCCGCCTCCGAATAAGGTGGATGTGGTTTGAGGCTGGAGGGACATTCGTGCAATTCTATGTGTTCCATAAAGCTGAGAAGCTGCAGATGTCCTTGCAATAAAAATCCATAAAATAACACCTCTCCCGCAGCAAATAAGGGGTTCTGGACACATACCCTCTGGCTAAGATCTTCTTTTATTATTTATGAGTATTCTCCCAAACATCTCCTTCTCCAGCCTTCTTCAGGGAAGTCGGTTGAGGCTGAAACTTTTGGCAGGCCCCCAAACTGCACAGCCAAAACACGATATGCTGTGCGCATCTGCAGCGAGGCACGTGAGGCTTTCTGGGGGAGATTTATTGCCTCCCTTCCCTCCTCCTTTTGGAAGGTTCCTGGCTGCTGCTCCTTGCGTATCGCATGTGCCTCTGGATTATCACTACAGTAAGTATAAAAGCAATTAATGTTTCCCCCTTTTGGAAAGCAGAAGTTTTAACTGCACTTCAATACCATTTGCATTTCTGATTTCTATCAAGTTCACACTTCCAGCAAAGAGAGTCCTGCTGATATAATTTGTTTTTTTAATTGCATTTTCTCTGGCAGGAAGCTGCTTCTCTTGCCTCCAAAGCAGAAAACATGTACACATTGGAAGGAGCTCAGCTCTCAACCTCTACTGCAGGTTAACTCACCTCGCTGGCATTAGGGAGGTGAGGACAGGTGTGGGAATTTGGAGTAGGGCCCTCCTGCATTTTTATGTAGACATTCACATATGCTGCGCTTGTGAAAATCAATTGGCCAGTTTGGGTGACGTGGGCAGATTTTGAGAACCATGTCTTCACACTTGGTTGTAATTTACTCATGTGTCCAGAGAAATTTTGCTAAAATAGACCAGATTTATTTCTTGCTTGCTTTCACTGATTGATATCCTTTTATACTATTTCTACATCATTATGTAGACTTACAGAATGTGTAGGCTTTAAGGGACCCAAGGGACCATGTGGCCTGATGATCCACTCTTGTTATAGATGGGGAGAGTGTGGTAGATTGAATGCATGGTCCCAGTGCTTCACCCCACCTTGCTTCATGGCATTGTCATGGGTGGATATGCTTCCCTGCCCATTGATATGAGTCATGGCCAAGTGACTTGCTTTGGCCAATGGAACGGGCCTTAAGATAATTATGAGCCCAGGCGTCAAGAGGCCTCACATATTTCCACATCCTCCTGGTACCTCTGCTATCATATGAGAAGAAAACGCCCGCCTAGCCCACTGGTCCAGGAGGAGCAAAGTTGGCCCTGCCAGCCCCTACTCCTGTGACATGAAGCAGAGCCCCTGCAGCCTAGAGTGTTGCTGCCACACTGAGCTCATCCTAGACCAGCCAAACCCCAGCTGCTCCCTAGATCGGTGTGCTAATTACTTATTGTTGTATGCTACTGAGACTGTGGGTATTTTTACGTGGCGATTGCTAACCAACACAGATGCTGGAGGCCAGCGAGGACAAGTGACTCACCCATTGTCATACCACTGGCTTGTGTCAAAGGCAAGTCTAGAACCCATGTCCCCTGTTCTCAGGCCTGCAGCAGTTACCCTGGGATTTTCACACACATGTGAAAGATACTGCTTGGTCGTAGGTCTTGCAGCTTTTGGAAAATGTAGCTTGTAAGAAATCGTTGAGAGAAAACAGATGAAGCTTTACATGGCTCTGGGGATTAATAATGTAACTGGGATTGTTCCACTTCTGGTTTGAAGTGAATTTGAACTGGCTGTTCCACCTCCTCTCCTCCTCCTCTCTGACAGCTGTAGAGTTCCCCAGGACGAAGAGTTTAATGGCTTGGGAGCCGCTCCAAATAGCATCTGCAAGAACCAGGGCTGGAGTAGCCCTGGAGATCATCAATGCCTGGAGCTGGGATTTGGCGCTTTTCTAGACAAGCAGGAAGCCCCCACCTCAGACCCAGGCCAGCATATGAGGGAAGCACGAGGAAGACCTGGAAAGATAAACTGCCCCGCACCCCACCTCTCTCTCTCCAAAGATTCAAGTCCCATGTTTAGAACTCTGCCCCTTTATGCTAATGGCCGCTGAGACACAGGTACTTGATGGAGGTAGACATGGAAGAGAAGGAGTGTCACACTTAGCTTATGTCACCCATTTACGCCTCTCTGTACATAAAGGCTCCCACCGCCCTTTCCAGGATTTACCACTTACAGACCTGTCTCCCCTTGACCTGCAGAGAAGGAATGATGGTCATAATTAGAAAGCCAATGGCTAACAGAATTTCTGTGTATTTTCCTTTCTTACCAATGACTGCTATGGCTGCCTGCCTCCTGGCACAACTTGGAACTTTTATCATGCTAAAGGATTCTCTTGTCTCCACCTTTAAAACATCCTGCCTTGCTATGGGCTTGGACTTAAATAGAGGATGGGTATGAGTGATGGGGAGAAGAAAACTCCATGCTGTCATATAATTATGTGTATGCGATATTTGATCAGTATCTGCCTCCATTTCATATTATACTTTCAAAGAAGGGAGAGATCACATCCACTTTGTTCCCTGTGGTATGCCTGCTTCAAACCACAATACCAGGCACATAAGCAGCATCAGTAAATATTATATGAATGAATGAATGAATAAATGAATGAACACAGCTGTTCTGAGAGACAACCCACAGATGGCATCTTTGCACATCCAGCCTGACACTGTTCAGCATGTCAGACCTGGACGTATGAGTCCTTTGGCATCTGGTTGAGCCCCCTCTGCCACTCCCCATGGCACCACGCCATGCTAAGCTTGTCTTGACAGATCAGTCACTGCTAAGCTGACATCTCTATCAGCCAGGCCTCCCTTGTAACTGGAGGACACAGGAAAGAGACTGGGAACTTTGGCAGCCATGGCAAGTGATCGAACTCTCCTCTCCCCCTGGGGGAAACCTGGTCTCTTGCTCCTGCCCAGTTCTTACTCTGGATTCGCTGGCAGGAGTTGGCGTGCTGGCAGCATCTGCTGCTGTCTGGGACCAAGCCTGTTCATCTAGTGTCTCGTGCCAGTTAGGCAGCAGAACAAAGTCACCAATACAAAGGAGAGTCCAGACTGGCAGGTGCCACCAACCACCTATGACAGGGAGGAGAGTCTGACAGGAGGTATCTGATAAGGGGATCACATGGCCTTTATCCTTGCTCATTGCCATGAGAGGTTATCTGAGTCCAGTTCAGAAAGGATGAAAAAAAAGGTTTCTGAGTGCTTCTGGCTTTCTCTGGTACCTGTGTACTGCCGTAGTCCAGGTTTCCCTGAAGGCCGACTCTAAGGCAAGACCTGAGGGTCGTCGTTAAGTTGGGAGGTAATCCTATAGAATGGGAGTCGGGGAGCAGGGAGAGTGAGACAGGAAAGGGAGGAAAGCCGATTTAGCATGTGCTAATGAGCTATGGGCACCTGGCGGGGATCCGAAAAGAAACCCGTGGAAGACCTCAGTGAATGGGAGGCTGGGGTATTTATCCACTTCCCCTAGAGCCCCATTGCTTGAGGGTTGCCCCTGCACCATTAACACCTTCACATTTCCCACTTGCACCTGTGCTAAGCTAAGCACGCTCCCATGGCTCAGGAGCAAGCCCTTAGACAGAGAAGCTAAGAGATGAAGGACCCTGGGGTCGGTGGGGGGGGGGGGGGGTGGGGGGTGGGGGGGGCGGGAAGGCTAGCTGTAGTGTGCTCGGGAACTGTCCACCTCAGCTACAATGAAGGCAGGTGGGTCCAGAGAGTATGGATAGGGCATCAGCAGGGTCTGCATATTTTTGCTTACAATTGGCCTGGAGTCGCAAGACGTGGGTCCCAGGCTTCTTCCATCTAACTATGAGATCTTAGTCAAGTCAACTCCTCCTCAGCCTCAATTTCCCCATCCAGAAAAAAGATACTAGATTCTACGTATCCAACTTTAAGGGGTTGTTGTGGGAATCAAATTCAAGCAGAAAATCAAATATAAATTATTTTTATGTTTATATGAAATCCTGTTCCTTTAATTAACTTGTCCAAAAAGCTATACTTACTGCTCACCTGTCAGTAGGTTAAATATGGAGGGTTTCCAAGGATACAAGTTGTCAAAGATGCTTTAAGAGACCGAAGGTAAAATCCGGTTTCAGATGGGAACATGTCAATGAGTCAACCTACAGTGGGTTCCAGATGTTCCTCTGTATAAATTTGGTCCCATAGAAAGGAAAACTGTCATTACCTCATTCAGAGAATTCTTCCCAGATTTGGCTGGCTCTACTTCAGCCTGAGTTATTGGTCTCCTCTTCCTTCAACCTCCTTCCCCATAAATTCCCCAGTTCCTCACGTGATGCAAAGGACATCTTTGCCTCTTGGGTGCCCTCTTATGTCGGTGAAGGTAATACTAGTTGCTGTAACTGATGAACCTTCACATCTCAGGGGCTTATCACAACAAAAAGGTTTTTTATTTGTTCTCACTCACGTGGCAATCCAGCATGGATTTTTGCTTACAATTGGCCTGGAGTCAGAAGACATGGTTCCCAGGGACATGGGACCCATGGGCCAGACAGTGATCCTGGTCAGGAAAAGTGCCTCCATACCATGATCCCAGAACCCAGGCATCTTCCATCCGGTGGCTTTGCCATCTTCAACACAAGGCTCCTAAAGTTGCCTTGAGGATTGTCTCTATTTCCAGCCAACTAAAGAGGAGAAAGAACGTGGACAATCAAATGACAGATATTTAAGAGTCCAGGTCTGGAAGTACTGTACATCAGCACTTCCACCCATGTTCCATTGGCCAAAACTCAGTTAACACAGCCACACCTAACTGCAAAGGAAGCTGGGAATGGTGGTCTACCTGAGTGCCCAAGAAGAAGAGAAAAGAGTTTGGTGGCCAGATAGCAGTCTCCAACATAGCTTCCATATTCATATGCTCAAGGAAGAGCTAGAACTGGATTTTCAGCACAACAGGAGACATTGGCCAGGAAACAAGTCAAATCCAGGGAAATCAGATGAGGCCAGGGAGGAGGACCAGGCAGGGGCCATGGTTGAGGAAGCCAGCCCCATGGATTTGTTATACTCCCTGATGTCTATATACCCTCCCACCCACAACCCTGAAGTGCTTAACCTTTTCTCAAAAGCCATGGACTTTTACAACCCCTTGTGTTTGCCTGGAAACTCTCCCAGCCTCAATTAACTGGCCAACTGTGGGTCAGCTCCAATGAACCATGCCTCCTGGTATTCATGCTCTTGTGTAATCTCCTCTCCTTGAATCTGGGCTGGTCCTATGACTACCTAACCAATAGAATACAGTGGAGGTTGGAATGTAATTCTTGGACAGCTCCTAGCCTAACACTTAAGAAGACCTGGAAGCTTCTGCTTCTTCTGCTTGGGATCCCTGAGTCACCATTTAAGAAGTCTGACTACCCTGCTAGAGAAACCACGAGGAACAACTATGTGGCAAGGAAGAGGCCCGGAGACTACACGGAGAGAGAGAAAAGCTCAGCTGAATCCAGGCCCAGCCAAACTGCCAGCTGAATTCAGCCACAAAAGTGATTGACAGTGAGGCCAGTAGAAGAATCATCCAGCTGATCCCAGCCCAGACTGCAGGATCATGAGCAAATAAAATGCTGTTTTAAGCAACTAAGTTTTGGGGCGATTTGTTAGGCAGCAGTAGATAACTGGAGCAATATCTTTCAAGTATCATGCCAGCCTTTGCCTCTCCTCAGATGCAGTCCCCTTAGTCCTCCTTCCACCTTCTCTAACAGATGTTTAGCAGAGTTAGGAGTCTTCCTTTTTGACACTTTTCTCTACCCCCACAGAATCCTATACACGCATCTCTCTCACTGTTTCTCACTCTGTGCCACATCGTTTACATTCTTGTCCCTCTACCCTTAAGGACTGTGTATGCACTTTTTGATAGCTTATACCAAATCTTATTTCTTCCTGTGTTTCCCATGCCCACTACACTGTCTGACACATAGTAGGTGTTCAAAAGTGCTTCTTAAACAAGCAATCATTTTTTTAATTGGCTCATGGACTGGAAGATGGGCTGAATCTACAGGAGAGAGCCCAAGGGAATGAGAAGGCATATCTTTCACCCAAAAGTTCATGAAGGGAACTCAGAGCAGGCCGGTGGGAGAAAATTGTGCTGGATAATCAGATTCACTTTTCTCAAACTCCAGTTGAAACTCCTTCTATTTGGAGGTGTTGGAAAGCTAAAAACCACATTTTGAAGATTCCTTTCAAACTAAGGTTCTGCCAACTTATACCGTCTTGAGAGATTTGGAAGGTGGAAGAGAGGCAGAGGCCATCTCTCTGAGGCAGTTCAGGTGGCCAAGTTGGCTCTGTCCACATGAGCGTTGGCAGCAGCTATACTCCATTGCCCACTGTCTGGTCAACAGCTTTATGGATGTGAGTGGCTATGAAGGAAGTGCCCAAACGTTTTCTGACCTCTGGGTAAAAGCAGAAGTGGCATCTGTCCTATGACACGAAAGCCAAAATATTTTTCTCCCTCCTTACTTCCAATGATTTTTAAAGCACCTATTTCCCTGTATTAAATCCCTTTCCACTCAAAATACCTACATTGCTCTCTGTTTCCTGCACTGACTCCTGATGCACGCATGCTGATTGTGAACAATGAATAGGAAGAAGGAGAGAAATTTCCTGTACATGAGAAGTTGTGGAGGAAGCAGAGGTGAGGCAGCCCTGGGGAGGAGCTGAGAGGCTTGGCTGGCTAAGCCCTAAGCAGTGTAGAGAAAGTGCTGCGAGGGCCTGGGGTTCTGGAAAACATCATTGGCCATGGTCTAATGAACGCTGAGAGCCCCTGTGGCCTAGGGTAGGAAAAGGTTCCAAACTATGGGAGACATAATTCCGTCATGTAACAAGGAGTTTCCATCAGAGGATGCCTCTGGGGACTAAACAGGAATTGGGACCACAGGCTCCAAACCCAAGGTTTCTGCACACCATCTGGAGGAGCAGGGCAACATGAACTCAAGACCAGGAACTGGGGCAGGGAGATTCTATATCTGGTCAAGGATGACGGAGAAGAATCCAGGCTAAGGTGAGCCATTTGGGGATGAGCCTCAAGCACCATATAGTCAACCACGTTTTGCAACATGGTGTAAATGAGGCTCTAAGTGGGGGCAATGCTGGTTTGTTGATGACATATATTTTCCCAGAGGTTAGAAAGTAGAATGGAATTTACTCCACTTCCATAACAACAACCGAAAGACCCCTGAGCCCTTGCTGCAAGGGACACCTCTATGTAAACATTGAAGACAAGATGGCACAGTGGTTTGGAGCAAGGATTTCACATCAAGAAGTCTTGGGTTGGAGTGTCAATTCCACCACTTTCCAGTTGTTTCACTTGAGGCAAGTCAATTAACCTCACTGAGCCTCTATTCCTCAGTTTGAAAATGGAGACGCTAATACCATCTCCATCATAAGGTTGCTGTGATGACTAAATGCAATATTGCTTTTTTTTTTTTTTGAGGAAGATTAGCCCTGAACTCATATCTACTGCCAATCCTCCCCTTTTTTGCTGAGGAAGACTGGCCCTGAGATAACATCCAGGCCCAACTTCCTCTACTTTCTATGTGGGATGCCTACCACAGCATGGCGTGCCAAACAGTGCCATGTCCACATCCGGGATCCAAACTGGCGAACCCCGGGCCGCCATAGCAGACCATGTGAACTTAACTGCTGCACCATCGGGCTGGCCTGCAATATTGCCTTTTAAAGCACAAAGAACAATGCCTGGCCAAGAGCAGATGCTTTCAAATAATGGCCACATATCCAGTGAATTGCCAGTCTGGGGCAATTCACTTACATGAAATCTATTATATTTAGAAATTCTTTGACCAATACTTAGAAGAAAAAGAGACATACAAAACTATGGTACTGTTTGTAAATATATTTATATTCATAGTACAAAGTAGAAAAAAGTGACGAAATACTTATTTTCAGTGACTGGCAATGATAAAATTTAATATTTATTTATTAAGGGTTTACAGTGTGCTAGATACTCTTTGAAGTAATTTATATGCATTAAGTCATTTCATACTCTCAACGATCCCATAAGGCAGATACTATTATTCCCCTCGTCTTATCATAGATAAGGAAACTCAGAGCTCAGAAAGGCTAAATAACTTACCCAAGGTCACACAGCTAGCAGGAGGTCGAGTTCAGATTTGACCCCAGTTGTTCTGGCTAACCAGCAATTAACCTCTACCATAAAATGCATCTCACTTGAAGAATATTCTAGGAGAATTGCAAGATCAGAACTTAATTTGTAAGCAGGAATTGTTCTGTTATTAAAGAACTTACAAGGGAGACTAGAAAAAGAAATATATTGGTTGTGCAAGTAAATATTTACATACACCAAAATATTTATGTTCATATATGTGAGTACTGCTTTCCGCAGGGGGAGAGGAAAATGTGTAAATATTTACTCACTGGAAATAGCTGACAAGAAGTTAGGAAATAAGAATATTTATACTGTACATTGCTTTTGTGCTGTCAAATTGTTTCATCTGGAGTCTATGCGCTAATTCCCAAATTGGACAAGCAACACAAGAATCCTAAAATTGTAAATTCAAGGCTCCTTTTGGAGGTTCCTAACTTGGTTATGAGACTGATTTCCAAATAAAGTTAATTCTGATTTTCCTAAATCATATTTTCTAAAAATGTACACTGCCTTTTAAGATGTCCTGATTCTTTCCAGGAGGAGTTATCCTAAGGCCAAAAAACCAGAGGTTCTATCTTTCTGCCCAGAGTCCCACACTGTGGGTTCTGGCTGGAAGACATATTCTAGGGGCCACTTCTGGACCAACAGTTGGAAGTGGTTGGGTAGCAGGTCAAATACTGAATTGGCTGGACAAGACCTAGTTTGGTGGTGACCCCCAGACAAAGCCAAAGGCAAGAACATTTTCAAATTAAAAGAACTATTTTTACGTGAATACTGGGGATTTTGAGAGAGACTAACAAAATGAAATTCAAATAAATGAAAAGATATATATTGTGGGCCTAGTATTGGCTTTGGGTTGGTGCTTTCACATGTCACCGTGTTTCATCCTTATTGTGGGAGATGTCCGTTATATCAATTGGATTGCCTTTAGCTGCAAATAGAAAATCTTGATGCAACTGATTTAAACAACAAAGGATTTATTACTTCATGTGATAAGGAGATCCAATGTGGGGATGTTCTGGGGTGGATTACGTCAGTGGTTCACTCCTGCCATCTAGGTCTCATGTTCCTTCCATTTTTCCCTCTGCATTCTTGGTGAGCTTGCCTCATGATTGAAAGATGGCTGTTACGATTCTGGAAGTCATTTGCAGATACAACGAAGTCTAATAGGAGAGAGATTTTTATCTTCATGCATCTCCCTTTCGTTTCTGAATGTTTCCCAGAAGTCTTCAACAGACCTCCCCTTACATAGCGTTGGCCGGAATTAAACCACACGCCTGTGCCTAACCAATCGCTACCAAAGGAAATGGGACCACCATGTTTAACTTAGATGAATCACGAGTTCTCTGCCTTCTGAGGACAGGGCTGAGGGCTGATTCCTTTGAAGCACGCGACCTCCTTGAGCAAGGGGGATTCCTGAATGACACTGAGGTTTGTTTGGTAAGAAAGGATGAAGTGGGTAAATAGTTACTAGGTAGGCAATGGACAGGGTCCACCGCATCTCATTTGAAAGAGGAGGAAAGCAGGGCTCAGAGAAGTTGTGACCATGCGTTTAGTAAATGCTACAGCTGTAATTCAGACCCAGAGCCTTTTCTGCCGTACCATGGCTGCCTTAAGTACCTCCAACTGCTGCTGCTTTCATGTTACTGGAGCACTTAGATACGTGGGCACAATTGATGTTTTCCACTGAGCTCCATCTCTATCTCCTGTCTAGACAATTGTGAAAGGGCTATTTGTGTAAATTTAATTCATTCATAGGCATTACCCACCCACCAATGGCTACAAATCTCCTTTCTCCCTCCCTCTCCAGCAATCCTTCAGGGGTTACACTTGCCTTAGCTCAGACACCTGCCCAGAAGAGCATCTCTTTTTTTTTTTTTTTTAAAGATATGATTTTCTTTTTTTTTTTTTAAGATTTTATTTTTTTTCCTTTTTCTCCCCAAAGCCCCCTGGTACATAGTTGTATATTCTTCGTTGTGGGTCCTTCTAGTTGTGGCATGTGGGACGCTGCCTCAGCGTGGTTTGATGAGCAGTGCCATGTCCGCGCCCAGGATTCGAACCAACGAAACACTGGGCCGCCTGCAGCGGAGCGCGCGAACTTAACCACTCGGCCACGGGGCCAGCCCCCCAGAAGAGCATCTCTTGACCTGGGCAGCAAACAGTGAGAAGCCAGAGAAGCAACTATGGCTCCTTGGCCAGTACTGCTTTTGCTGTAGGTGCCTGGGCCTATCTCACACTCTGTCTGCCTTAGGCTCAGACTCTGGCTGCCCAGTACTCAGCCTCTCCAGCTTGGGTTGAAGATCGCCTGTCCTCTAGCTCCCTGGCCCTCTGGACTCTGAAAAGTGTCTGCTCCTCTCTTCTTAAGACCATGTCTCCAGTATCTCTTAGTTTGGGAGTCCTGACTCCTTGACACAGAGCAGGATGTGCCTGCTTTCGGTTCCCTTTGTCTCTAGAACTTTCCTCTCCTCCCACTTAGATCATTGTCTTACATCAGACTGACATATTAGTCTGTTTCCTCTTTATAGCGTGAGTTTCCTGAGGGTGGAGTCTACAGCTCTTCCTCTTGGCTCAACCAAGCCCAGTGAAGATGAAAATATCTTTAACATGGTGGCAACCATCTTCCTCACAAGATGTGAATGCGTGAACTTTCATATGCATGGGAGCTTCTGTGTTTTGGCTAATGAAGAAGGAAGGAGATTTGTTCACATTTGTTTGTTTTGTTTATTTGTTTGCGTTGCTTGTTTACTTGTTTTTAATGTTAAAGCACTGGGAGAGTAGAAAGGAGAGAGACAAGGAAGTGGAGAAAAGAATATGGCATCTGTTCTACCATGGCAGAGGCTGCTGGTAGCCTACCTAAATATCTTAAATATGTTCCCCTTATTTCTTATTAACACAACCTTCATTTTGTTCGGGGTGGCAATATGCCCAGATAAAGGTCTACATCTCCCGGCTATCTTGCAGCTAATGGTAGCTACATGCCATAGTTTGGCCATTGAGATATAAGTAGAAGTCATTATGCGGGGCTTCCAGGAAAATCTGTGTGGTAGACTCTGGTGTACCACCCAGACTTCTCTTCGGGAATGAAGAACTTGTTGCCTCAGCCATTGGGAACGCTGCTGGCGGACATCCCTTGGCTGTTAGCACCTACATGGATTGCCTCGGCTGATGAAATCCCCATCCCAGGAGGCCAGCCTCCAATGCTTATCAACATGGGAGATTAATATGCGGCCTCTTCATCCCAATTTGGGTCAACTCCAAAGGGCCATGCAAGGTCCAAAGCTCCCAATGGGATTGGTTGAGACCTTCACGGCCCAACTTCTCCCTCTGCTCACTCCTGCTTCCTTCCCCTCCCTTCTCCAGATATTGATCCTAACAGTCCTCTCTAACAAACCTCCTACATGCTAATCTCCATCTAAGAGTCTGAATCCTGGGGAGCTCATCCTACGACAGCTCCTTAAAGAAGAAGACTCATTCAATTTACACCTTTTGACCTTTGGCCTCCCCCTTTTCTCCCACCTGACACACAGATGGCACAGCAGCCATCTTGTGACCACGAGACAAGAAGCGTAGGATGAAAGCCACACACTCAGGACAGCCAAATGAAAGCCTGAAGGAGCCTCTGTTCCTCATAGCATTGTGGAATCATGGCATAGTTCTGAACTGACTATCTCTGAATTTCTTGTTCCATGAAAAATAAAAACAAATCACAATTTGGCTGTCACTGTTTCATGCAGCAAAACCTATTTCTAACTAAAACAGCCATGAATAGCACCTGAAAGACAGTTCTGAGACCTTGTGAAAGAAAAGTTCATTCACTTAGTAGTCAACAAAGAGTCAGTGTGCTCCTATTACTATTTCCAGGTCTGCGCTGGGCATTGAACTAGCATTAAATAAGACAGACAAGGTTTCTGTTCTCACAGAGCTTAAAGTCACGTGGTGGAGACAGATAAACACATAAATGAGATAAATAGACAAAGTAATTGCAGAGTGTGATATGAGCTATGAAAGGAATAACCTTTATTTTCTACTAATGCTAACTTGGAGGGGTCTACTTTAAAAAAAGGGGGTGAGGGGCCAGACTGGTGGTGCAGTGGTTAAGTTCACACGTTCTGCTTCTCGACGGCCCGGGGTTCGTGGGTTCGGATCCTGGGTGCGGATATGGCACTGCTTGGCACGCCATGCTGTGGTAGGCATCCCACATAGAAAGTAGAGGAAGATGGGCGCGGATGTTAGCTCAGGGCCAGTCTTCCTCAGCAAAAAGAGGAGGATTGGCAGCAGTTAGCTCAGGGCTAATCTTCCTCAAAAAAAAAAAAAGGGGGGGTGAGAGAAAGGCAGTCTAAAAAGGTAACAGCAAAGTGATTTCTAAAGCATGAGAGGAAGTGAGTGATATGAAGATCCAGGGGAAGCGTATGCAAAGGCTCTGGGAAGAGTGGACTGTGTCTGAGAAAGAGAGAGGAGGTGTGTGTGCCCAGACTCTGAGGAGCACGGAGAAGTAGGTGGCGGCCAGATCACACAGGGCATTGTAGAGCAAAGCCACGCGCCTGGGTTTTAGTATAATTATTTATAACGGGAGGCCACTGGAGCAAAGGCACGTGACGTGTTCTAAGTTGCTTTGTTAAGGATCGCTTTGGCTGTGGTGAAGACTCAGCTGTAAGGTGGCGAGGGTGACAGAGGAGAGGCGATTTAGGAGACCAGGTGAGAGAGGACAGAGGCTTGAAATAAGGCGATAGCTGTGGAGATGGGAGAGGAGCGATGGATTCAAGATTTTGGAGGTAAATCTAGCAGGACATTTTTGCGGACTGAATGTAGGGAACGGGGAGAAAAATCAAGGATAAGTCCTGGGTTTTTGACTTCAGCATCTGGAGGAAAGTGAGGCCACTTACCAAGATGGTGAACACCTAGCGGGAGCACATATGTGGGGAGGAGAATCAAAAGCTTCATCTTTTTTCTATGTTAAGTTTGAGCTGTTTATTAGAAATTCAAGAAGAGACATTCACTAATATTGGAGCGATGAAGCTGCACCACACGTCTCTTAGATCTCTTGCTGCAGGAAGCAAACTTGATTTCAGCTGCTGCACTTCGGAACACGGAGGCTGCATTTCCCACAGGCGGCTCTCAGGCAAGGACTGAGTACAATGGGGCCACTCCTGCAAGATGTGGAGACATCTCTGACAGGCGTCTTTGGCTCAAGGACTCCCTATTGGCCTGGCTGAACATTTTCTAGAACTGTGCTGCAGTCTAAGACTCTTCCTACCCAGGTCTCCTTCCCTCCCCCTCCCCCTCCACAGGTGTCAGACCTGCATGTCTGTCTGGAGACTCCTCCTGCCTTCTCCAGCTCTTCACCTGCTCTGCTTTAGAGGAGCTTGCCCTCAGTGAGTCTCTTACATATCCAATCCAGTCAGCTCTTGAAGGACCCAAATTAACGCAATGAGGCAGGTAGATACAAGAGCCTGGAGTGCCTGGGAGAGGTCTGGGCTGGAGATGTAAATCTGGGATATAGGTGATTCCGTATTTGAAGCCATGAGACTGGATGAGATCACCTCAGGAGCGTGGGTGTGGATAAAGAAGAGAATACCTAGGACTAAACCTTGGCGTTCTCTTCCTAGAGGTTGCGTAGAGGACAGAGCAGAAATTTTGCAATGGAAGCTGAGAGACGGAAATATTTTAAGAAGCAAGGAGAGGGGGTTGGCCCAGTGGCATAGACGTTAAGTGTGCATGCTCCACTTTGGCAGCCTGGGGTTCACAGTGTCAGATCCTGGTCGCAGACCTACACACTGCTCATCAAGCCATGCTGTGGCGGTGTCCCACATACAAAATAGAGGTAGATTGGCACAGATGTTAGCCCAGAGACAATCTTCCTCAGCAAAAAGAGGAAGATTGGCAATAGATGTTAGCTCAGGGCCAATCTTCCTCACCAAAAAAAAAAAAATGAAAAGATAAAAGAAGCCACGAGGGGCCAACTGTGCCAAATCCTCCTAAGACAACCAGCAAGATGAGGAAAGAGGAGTGTCCACTGGATTTGGTAACTTGGTAGCATGGAAGTCAGAGCAGGCAAATTTGTTGTTTTAGTGTTGAAAAGATAGAGGTTCTGTGTGATTATTTCTACTTTCTCAGCACGGAATGAGATGAGGTCATAAACTTGCAAGTAAGGAGTGGGAGAAATATAGAAGTTTCGAAGAAAGAGAAGAGAGTATGAAATAGTTTTATCAGAAGGTGAACTTCTTAGGGAGGCTTGCCATGTGGTTAGCGTACACTTTGGAGGTGTGTGGCCATACATTTTAAGTGAAATCAGTCAGTGCATTTGAGTAAAGGTCAACATGCAAGACAAGGACAAGTGGAGCTGTCCAGGCCCCAAGGGATAGACAGTCAACCAAGTTTGCAGAGGACGTCATTCTCCCCCATCTCTCTTCACCTTAGATCTCAATGTAACTTTGACATCCTAGGAGTTCAAGGTCAGTGCTGCCAAGAAAGAACTGCTGTGTGGTGGAGCTTTGGGTGTGACTATGGCCCCCAGAGGGGCTGTGTCCTCTGGAATGCTGTGGAGCAGGGTCCACAAGGAGGGGACTTGTTCCTGTACAAAGTCAAGTCTCTTTCTGGGTGTTCCCAGACACACTTGGAGAAGATGTTGTGATCCTACATCCTTGTAGGTGGGAACAACGCACTGTTGCAACTTAGACACTCAGATGGTTATTTTTATGTGTCAGCTTGACAGGGCCACGGTGCCCAGATATTTGGTCAAACACTAATCTGGATACTTCTGTGAGGGTGTTTTTGGATGAGATTATCATTTAAATCAGTGGTCCTTGAGGAAAGCAGATCGCTGTCCAGAATGTGGGTGGGCCTCATCCAATCCATTGAAGGCCTGAATAAAACAAAAAATTGACCTCCCCAGGAAGAGGGAGTCCTGTCAGCAGATGGTCTTTGGATCTGCACTGCAGCGCTGGCCCTTGCCTGGGTCTCCAGCCTGACAGCCTTCCGCCTCGTACTGCAACGTGAGGTCTTCCCTGGGTCTCCAGCCGGCCAGCCTACTCAGCCGATTTCGGACTTGCCAGCATCCGTAATGATGTGAGCCAATTCCTTAAAATAAATCAATCTCTCTCTGTCTCTATCTCTTTCTCTCTTTCTCTCTTTGTCTGTCTCTGTCTCTCTCTCTCTGTCTCTCTGTCTTTCTCTATAGATATAGTCAGATATATAGATATATATTCACATCCTATTGGTTCTGTTTCTCTGGAGAATCCTTACTAATACAGACATAAATTCTAGTGTGACCTCATTTATTCTCAAAGCCCCTGGGGAAGTCTAAGTACTAAGATTACATTTTCTATCTCCAGGACCCAGAACAGTGTCCGTCACATAAGAGCCTACTGAGTATTTGTTGAATAGATGAACACATAGATGAATGAATGAATATAATAGAAGGATGGACGGATGTACAGATGGATGAATGAATGGATGAATGATTGGAGAGATAATTGGACGACACTGTGGTGGAAAGAGTGCTGAGCTTGAAGTAGGATGTTTTGTATTTCGTTCCCAATTCTGCCACTTACTAGCTTTGCGACCTTGAATATTTCTTTGTAATAGAAATTGGAACAACAATAAATCACAATACTTTACCTACCAACTCCACAGCAACCTTGTGGCAATTGAATGAGACACCTAAAGAAACTAGTGCCCTCCTAGATTGCGTTCATAAACAGACAATACTCACATCAAAGACCTAATAGTCGCATGGTGCTCTGCAGCGTTGAGACCACATTTAGAGTGCATGTTGAGAGCTAGTGATGTTTTAGAAACTACGAAGCACTCTATAACTCCAAAGCACTTTTATTATCATCATTATATTTTCTCAGTCTCTGAGCCCAGTGTTTTGAGCCTTGCTTTAGTTGACTTTCCTGAAAATTCTGAGACCTTCTTTGCTGCCTGTCTCCCTGCTAAAGAAGCTAGATAGATGTGGTCCACTTGATCTTTTATTATTTTTTAATGGAAAAGGGAGTTTATTGGTTTATAGACCTCTGAAATAGAAGGCTTTGTCTGCATATAGGAGTTCAAATTCAGAGTCCATCTCTTTTTCTCCATCTCACTGTTCTCCTTGGCATTAGTTTCACTCTCAGGCAGTCTTTCTCCACGTGAAAAGATGTTGTGTGGGCCTTCTCTTACCTTCAATGTTTGTTGAGTCCAGCTCAATTTCTGATCCAGCTCCCTTTTCTCTTAAGTCACCCCCTTGTCCCCAAACAGACACGCTTATATTCAACCAGCATTGTCTTCTTGCCTCATCTTCTGATTGAGAATCAGACCAACAAATGGCAAAACCGATAGAATATCTTCTACCAAGCTGGCCCTAGGCTAAAGAATGCAGTTAACCCACTGGGACTCCAGACTGGCTGGCTACAGAAGATTCTGTGATGAAAAGTCCTGATGTGTTGAATCCTTGAATCTCTGAAAAAAGGTACTCCTGGGATGTCATGGGAAGACTTTGGGGATATGGGGCTTCATTTCCAAAACTCAGCTGTGGTTTTGAGTCAAGACAATTGAGTCCAAGAGGCTCTTTGAGGTCACCCTGAGAAGGAGAAGCCTCGACAGTCATTGAGATAGGTTAATCATGTCTGATTTAATCACATCAGAGAGCAGCCCCTCTCCAGAGCAAAATAACGACAGCTGTCCATTTGTGGAAGCATCAACCACTTTCCTCCTGTCCAGAAGAAAGTGGAAGTGGAATGGGGCCTCTTGTAATATCAACTTCTCTAAAGTATGGATATGCAGACGTCCAAAAATATAAGGGTCATGTCTTCACACAGCGCTGAGCCTATAGCGATGCCCTGAAAATAGTCCTCCATTATTTGACAATCTGACTCTCAGCCGTTGATCCTGTCCCATTAAAATGAAAATTAGAAGGACGTAAGAAATGGCTCTCCCGGCCAGGGTCAGACAGGGTTCCGCAACTGGAGCCTGCTGCTTTATTTCCACGGGACAGCGTGTTCAGATGTTCATTCAGGGTCGTGAGGGAAGCACGGCACTGGCAAACAGCTCCCTCACCCAGAAAGGCCATGTGGGCTTGAACAAGAGGCAGGAAGCCAGGATGCCATCCCAGTTCCTGTTCTGAGTGCTTCCGCCCCGGCCCTCTGAAACTGGAACACCACAGGCCAAGGTCACCATTTCGGCTCTGTACTGGCAAAGAACGCCAACACAGTTTTCTACTTAGGATCAGAATGTTATTTCTGGGAGGAATCTTAAAGATCCGTCTAGTTCAGTGTTGCCCAACACAAACCATACTAAGGAGGGGTAAGCTCTCCAATTTCTCCAGTGTGGATCAATTAAAATTATATAGATGTAGTATCTATTTATTAAACTCTTCAATAAACAGTGGAAACCTACTTAAACTCTTTTGCATTCATTTCTTTTATCACTGAAATAAAACATTAATTCACATTAAAACCATTTCATTTAAAGATGAATTTTATAGATCTTAAGGAATAAAGGTTTGCAGTGGCAAATTTGCTGTCTGGAAAACTTGTCCTGGACCGATGCCAGATTGAATGTCAGGAGACTGAGTCTATTTCAACCTGTTCTGTTTCTTCTATGAAGAGAGAGAACTGAGGCCCAAAATCATAGAGCTGGGACCTAAACTCGGCTCTCTGGACACCAGTCCATTGACCTTTCTGCTTCCTGGGCTCCTTCACAATGGAAGGCAATAGATATCCATCAATCTACAAATAGATTTGGTGTCGGTAAAGCTCAGTTCTCCACCTAAGCAGAGGACAATTTGTATTTACCATCTGGCAGAATTCACAGGACACGTTTTCAACATATTGACCACTCTGGTGCCCAATTTCCATCATCAGTAGGAAGGAGTAGCTAAGATGTATTTCAGTACAACAGAAAAATCTGCCTAACAGTGGCTTCTGCCACAAGTACGCCTATGGCTTACTTAATAAGCAGTCTGGATGTGGCAGTTGCAAGATTGGGTCAGCAACTTAACAAGGCCAACCAAGGCCCTCCATTGCATAGTCCCAAGCCTAATACTTTTATCCTCAGGTTTGCTGCCTCATGGTCTCAAGATGGCTGCTGCAGCCTCAGGCATCATCCTCACATGTCACCATCCAAAGCAGGAAGCAAGGAAAAGGTAAAAGGCTTTATTCTCCTGAGGCCTTCTGTTTTATCCAGGGGCTAGTATTTCCCAGTATCCCTCCATCGCAGATCCTCTTACATCTCATTGGCCAGAATCAGATCACAAGATATCAGTTAATTGTGAAAGAAAACAGAATTGCTCTAGTTGTCTGGGTCTAATCATGATTTATCCCCTGAGCCTGGGCGCATTGCCACAGAACAAACCAAGGTTCTATTAGCAAGGAAAAAAGAGGAAGGGCCTTTGTCTAAACAACCATTGGTGTCTGCCACACATACTCAGTCACACACTGACACACGAAAATGAAAGGGTTTCCACTGGCAGAACCAAGCATGAGATGATGCCCCACTTGCTTTCAACATTGTGAAGCCATGACTAATTTGTCTCTAAAAATACAGAGAAACCCCATCACATAACACATCCTGCGCCTAGAGAAGTCCATTGAATGAGAATTTGTAAGTCCTTGTCTTAAAAACACATCAACCCAGAGGCAGTGGGGCTCAAGGCCAGGAGCAGCCCCCTCTCTGCACTTCTAGAACCTACCACTTTACCTGCCACTCTGTTCTCTTCCAGTGCCTCTGAGCCTTCAGAAAGGAGGTCTAAAAAATCTGCCAACACCCCTGCCTGATTTCCCATTGCATCCCACCTGGAGGAGCTCCCTTCCGTACAAACTGGGGGCCCAAACCTGCAAGCTGGCATCAAGGAAGCTGATGTCAGAGGCAGCCTGGAGTACGTGCTATTGCCACACAAGATATGAAGAGCTCTACAGATGGGAGAAATTATTTTTTAATAGCCGAGAAGAAATATTTCTTTCACATTGACAATTTGGGTATTGCAACACGGAGCAAAGACTAGGGAGAGAAGCTGCTTAGGGGTTCGCCTGTAGCCCCCAGATCACCTCATCAGAGGACACCGCTTCCCCTGCCCAGGTGGACAACCTCTGGCCCCTGATGGTCCCTTTTATAGCCTTGCTCTCCCAGGTCACCATGGCCCGGCAGCCCCAGGCACCAGTCATCTCCCAGGCAGCACCAGACAGCCCCAAAACTCTGGTGTCCACCAGCTCGTTCCAGACCAATGTGTGGCCCTGGCTAACTGTAGAAAATTCTCAACCCGCCTGCTTGAGCAAGTCCATCCCGTCTCCAGGCCTCAGGAAGGGAGCCGCGTCTTTCACAGCGCACCAAAGTGTGTCAAAGGCTTTGCATTCTAAAATTGCACATCTTAGGTGACTCAGAGTGCCGTCACCGAGTTGCTGGCTCTTTGGAGTTGATGTTCCTGAAGTTGTACAGCACACGAGCACATCCATGTCATTCTGCAACTCTCTCTGCCGTGGAGGCTCTGTCTCTGAAAATGTCTCTGCTTCCTCCTCCATGCTGGGTGCTCCTGGAGCCCCGGGCCAGTGTCTTATTTATCTATGCATCCCCTGGGCCTGCCTCTCAGAGGGGCCTCAGTAGCTGTTTCATTAATGACAAATGACACCTACCTAGACCAAGAGGAAGGATAAAGCTCTACCCCGGTCTAAAGGCAGGGTTGAAAAAGAGAGAGAGACAGTTGTGGCCTTCCCTTTCTGGCAGAAGACCCACCGCGATGTCCTGCAGTCCTGAGTTACCCCACACTCTCACGCGCCCACTGCGAGTCCCACAGCTGCCTTCCTATTGACCATATCCGTGTGGCCAGGGCTGTTTCCGGTGTTCGATTTAGATCTATCAATAGAACACACTTGGAGAGTTTCACTTCGTGCTTCCTCTCCCCTCTGCACTAACGACATGAATGTCCTTGTTGCAGCCATACTCAGGGCCCGGTCTCTGGCCCTCTGTGTCCGATCTACTCCAGGGCTATAGGAATCCACCATCACCGTGGGGCTTTTTCCCAGAAAGCAGAGACTAGAGTTGTCTCTTCTTTCCCAGCGCTGACTTCAGATCAGGGAGCCGGGAGTGTGATTATTCTTCTGCGGGACATTTTCTCTCTCAATCTCTTTCTCTCTCGCTCTCTCTCTCTCTCTCTCTCTGTCAGATTGTAACCCCCTTATCACATGTTTTAAGGAACAAGGAACCAAGGACAGGGAGATGCTATCAAATGTGATCAGGATTAAGCTGCCTGTGTGTCCCCACATCTCCAGAAGATGCCCTGGGCAGGAGAGAGCAGTGTTTGCTTTCATCTGTGTGTTGGAAAAGGCACCATCTGTGCACGTGGAGAGAGTATGACCTGGGGCACTCGCCAAATGTGATGTAAGGAGGGGAGGGTGCAGGCTGTGCCATCCAGAACCCCGTCGCTCCTGCTCACAGACCACCCAATGGGCCCAGAGCTCCTGCAAGCACGGCTGCCTGGGCTGGCCGTGTGCATTCACGCTGAAGCATTGCCTCTTTCTCCTGGAGCACCTGCCATTCAGACCCACTGGGATGCAGAGGACACATACACATTGTTGTTTCCAGCTGTGCCAGAGCCTGGAGCACACAAGCTCCCAGAAGCCAGTCTGCGCTAACACAGGCCAGGGCAAGACTGAGGGCTGGGAAGCAGCCGAGGATAGAGTTGAAAGAAGTGGCTGATAGCCAAACGAGTCAGTGTGTACAAGCTTCCCTGTGCCTCAGTTTCCCCAGCTGTCAAAGAGGAATCACACTCTCTACTTGCCTTCTCTTACATGTATTTTGTAATGACATCTTAAAATATCACTTGCTAAGGGTCTGACACTGTTTCAAATGCTTTGACTTTAGTAATTTATTCAATATTCACAGGCACCACAGACGAAAGGTACCACTATTATCCCCAATTTTCACATACGAAATAGAGGCACAGAAAGATTAAACGACTTGCCGAAGGGCACACAGCTGGTAAGTGACAGAGGTGGGATTTGAACCCTGGCAATCTGGCACCAGGGTCAGTGCTCATGACTACCACACCATACTGTTTTGTGCTGCTAAAGATAAATGCTCTAAATAGTCAAAAGTTCCACACAATGTACTCTTACAAATGGGGTCGTGGGGTGGCAAGGGTCGTACTCTGCTCTGGAGATGCTATTGGCTTCTGTCACATACTCTGGGACTATTTAGGTGGGCAGTGGAAACAGCCCTCAACCAATGTCAGACAGGAAGTCGGTGCCTAAATATTCCAGCTTGCTCACCCCTTGGGTGAGACAATTCTGAAGAGTGTTCCCCAGCATCTCCCAGAGGACCCAGTGGGACTGAGCCCCAGTTGCCCACAGCAGTAAGCTGTGACGGCCTTTCTTTCCCTGTCTCACTTCCCCACCCCCTATCGGTGCTTCCTGGATCACCTTGCATATAAACAACCTAAACCTCAATCCTGTCTCAGAGTCTGCTTCTTGGGGAACCCAGAGAAGACAACGTACGCCTTCTAAAGTGCTGTCTCATTATTAGCCTTCATAACAATCCTATGAAGTAGAGAGGGCAGGTAATATAACCCCTGTTTTACAGATGAGGAAACTGAGCCCCCAGAGCATTCAGAGATGGACCCAAGATCATAAGGCTTATAAGCGGTGGAGCTGGATTCGAACCTGGCTGTCCCAAACTCAGAGTCTGGGATACCTACATCACATGACTCTGAGGTCTCTTGGGACACTGATGTGTTGCTGGGCACAAGACAGTATTTCTAAGTATTTTCCACTGTCAGCAAAAGGATATTCATGATTCTTGAGAGATGCAATCCATGACTGCTGAAGACCAACACCCTACCTATGATACTGTGACAGCAAGGTGACGTTTCCAAACTTTGTTGATTTCACAGCTCATCCATAAAACATTTTGAGTTCTCCCATTAGATATATATACACTTATAAATTACATATATATGCTTATAAATTATATAAGTATATATCTCTGCACTAATATAATACACATATCATATGGTAAATTGAATCATTCTTTCCAGTCCTTCACTCTGTTGTGGTAGTATTGCATATTTGCATCCTTGCTATGACTTCATGGCGACCAGAGTGTCCTTCCTCACCTCTTGACTTTGGGCTTGTACCTGTCACTTGCTTTGGCCAATGAAGCAGAGGCTCGAGTTGGGCTAACCCTCCAACATGTAGGCAGTTGCCATGAGAAGAACATGATGCAGCTAGCCAGCAGATCCAAGGAGAATGAGAGACACGCGGAGCAGACCTAGACTCAACCTGCAGCTTGGTACAAAGTCCAGCCAAGCCTAAATTAAATCAGCCATCCCACAAATATGAAAATGAGAATAGAGGATGGTTGTTTTAAGCCGCAGAGCTGGAGAGTAATTTGCTACTCAGCATCATTGTGGCAAAAGTCGACTAATCCAATAATAAAAACATCCAGAAAATAGAAATTTAGAAGAAATATCTGTGTACGTGTATGTAATACTTCTTTTGGCTGCCAATGGCTCATTTTATATGCCTCTTGTGATAGGTACACCCTATTTATGATACCATTTCACTGAATGTACAGGAATCACGTGTGTATTTGTTGATTTGTGCATTCAGTGAGCATGAATTGCGCATGTGCTACGGGTGTAGAGTGACAATACATACTGGTTACCCTGGAACAGTCTTGGTTGTCTTGATGTAATTGTTAAGGACATCTCCTTTCACTCTCAGAAGTGAGCCAGTTTGGACCACAGATTCTTTGGTCATCCTCATCATATGCCAAGCACTGTGCTGGGTATAGGGAACTAAAAGAGGCACATCCTCTGAGGGCGTGCGGAGTGGCGGCAAGAAGGCAATGCTTCTTGAGGAAGCGAGGCATGGGCTGAGTCTTATGAGACAGAAGTGGAGGAAGAAGAAGGAGAAGGTGCGCAGGCACAAGGCTCACAGGTACAAAGGCATGGGTGCCTCGGCGCGTGGAAACGAGGCCATGAATTCAGGGGGCGGGAGGGGTGAGGTTGGATCCATAGATGGCCGCCTTGTTTGCCATACTAAGAAGTTTGGCTTCTTCCTTGAAAGCTATGGAAAGTCCTAAAGGGTTCTAGCAGAGAAGAGGCATGATCAGATTTGCATTTTAATAAGAGTATCCCAGCAATAACATAGAATGGAAAGGGTCAGAGAATGGAGGCTGGAGGGCCCGTCAGAAGCCCTTGCAACATTCCTGGTGAGAGATGATGAAGGCTTGAATGAAGACCCAGTGGGGAGGCAGAGAGGAAGGGGCAGGAGGTAAAGCCTACGTGACATGATGTCAGGCTAGATGAAAAGAGGTGGAGGGCGAATCATGTTGGTCACTGATATCAACAACATCTCCTTGGTTGTAGGAAGAGTGGCTCTGATAGTGTCCTTGGGTTCCACACAGTGATCTGAACGTGCCACCTTGCTTGTATATGACATGATGGACATGCCTATGAGTAAGCAAGAAGCAATGTCATTTAGTGGGTGTAGTAGACGTGGCCAATGCCCTGCCCATGTCCTCTTATCCCACCCAGAAGGTCACTGTTGAAAGTTCCAGTGGACGCCTATGGCCTACTGTGTCTCTCTGGCTGAGGCTGCTCTCTGGCCATGGGGGCATGCAAGGACTGGCTAAAAGGGTCAGACAATTAACACACCAGGAACGATCCTCCACACTGGGTTGCATCCAGCCTCTCAGAACGTTCCAGCATGATGGAGCCCAATAGCCCACGGCAGTAACCCACTTATTAACACATTCTTTATCAGCTTTCTTCCCTTTTCTGCCTCATTTCTCACCATGCTTCCAGAAATCATCTCCCAAATAAATTACTTGAACCCGATTGTTTGTCTCAAGGTCTGCAGACAGCGTGAAGAGCCAGACTTCCTGTATTTGAATACCAGCTTTGCCTCTATCTGTATGTCTTTAGGCAACTTCCCTCTCTGTGCCTTGTGCCTCACTCTCCTTGTCTATAAAGTGCCAACAATAACAGTACCTTTCTCACAGGGTTGTTGGGAGGATTAAATGAGTTAATATAGGCATAGTCCTTAAAATAATGCCTGGCCCATGATAAGCCTATTTATACGTTAGATATTATTATTATGACTATTAACCCATTTGTCCCAACCAAATGCATTTTGCAACATGAGATTATGATGTTAAATGTCTGCCATGATTAACGGAAGGGAGACTTGCCCAGTGGCTCTCATCAAACACCATTGCCCCTTGATCTCTACTTCACATAATGGAATACCCAGTCAGGAAAACAGAAGCCACCTGGGTGTTTCAGAGGCACTTTAAAACAGGGCATTGGTTACCCACATATTGGAAGGTTGAAAGAGGCAAAAGAGGAACGTAAGGTAACTTAAAGCTTAGAAACTGCAGGAAGCAGTGCCCACCCCTAAGGCTAGGAGAACCAAAGGGCGGTGGTTCCTAATCCCTGTGGGTGAGAAAGAGGGACCACCATCTCAGGAACTGAGACTGTGGAGGCTTAGACAGGGCTGATCCCAGAGACCCCCATAGCGGAAGGAAACAAAAGGAGAAAGAGCAAGAGAGGCACACAACGCTGCATCCTACCTCCTGACTTCGGATCTCCTACCACCGCCTCCCTGTTCCTTTTGGATAGTCTTGAGGGTCTTACGAGCTATTATTGAGTCTCCCTTCTTTCCAGGAAGAAGTTTTCGTCTTCCTGTAACAGCCTATCCATCCCCTCCCGTTTGCAGAGTCCACGCTTTCCCTGAACCTGTGCTTCTGCTGACATACATGTGATTTGGGCCTAAAGGGCCAGAGAGTCAGAATTTGTGTTTCCAATAGGGCAGCTGCCTGTCACATAAAGCCGTCCTGGAGTGAAGCCTCTAGCCTGTGACCTTTGATCTGAAGGCAAAATGAATATGGTGGCTTACGCCAGTGGGTGGTTGGAGGCATTGTTTGGTCCTACGCTCTATAGAATTCAAGGTTAACATTCTCATATTCAAGGCCAGAATGGGAGAGGCGCTGCCTGCTTCTCAAAGAAACCAAATGTCCTCATGTATTGTTTAACAGAGAATACACCAGATATTTTTCTTGGATATCAGACTCAATTCAGGCAATTCAAGTGTTTAGCACCAACTCTACACGTGACATGTTTTAGATACTACAAAGGAGGAAGGCCAGCCTTCCAGGAATGCTCAATGGATTGGACATGAACTAACTAATCATAATCGTGATAATATAAACTAAGATTCATAAAATACCTTGAAGTTTTCTGTATGTAAAATTACCTCATTTTCTCACAATCATGCTGTGAAGTAGGCAGTATCATCACTTTACGAAGAGGAAACTGAGCTCAGAGGAGTTAGGTGACTTGCCCAAAGTAACGCAGCAGATAAATCCCAGAGTCTAGATTTAAATGTGGGTCTGAGTTCAAAGGTGAGTTCCTTTCACTCTGTTCCGCAGCACATGAATAAGCATCTAAACGAATATGAGAAGAGTTAGGGCCCACAGGAAGCCAGAAATGGAGGAGGTCAGCAAAGGCTGAAGTCAGGGGCGACAACTTTGAGATAAGATTGGGGCTGCCCACTGAGGGATGGACGGGATTTCGAGAGCCAGAGAGTAGAGAGTAGGCGTTGCAGCGACAGATCTGTATTTGAGAACTGGAAGGGCGGGAGCTCAGAGATCACACAGCTACTTACCCCAGGACCAAATGGAAACCCCCTGCGTTTAAGAGATTTGTGCAAGGCCATCCAACTGGGTAAAGGCACAACTTCAATTAGATCTCAGGGTTCCTGACCCCAGATGCTTTTTGGCTTGCCCTCGGTTCTTGGCTAGTAAATAGACCAGAACCAAGTTTCTAAGAAAGCATCAAGGTCATCATCCCTCCCCTAGGATTTCTGGGATTCACATCCATGGATTGATCCTATCCCATCCCACGGTGCCAGTCATGACATTGGAGAGCTACATGTCCCCTGCTGCAGCGTGGGCTTTGAACACGATGAAACCCAGGGTTGGAGCTTACATTAGCATTCACTTGCTGTGTGACCTTGAATAAATTCTCAACCTCCCTAATTTCTGTGCTCCCATTTGTAGGAGGGGATAATAGAGCCTGCTTCAGAGGGTGGCTCTAGGAATCAAAGGAGGCATTAAAAAGAAAAGTCATAGTAGGGGCTCAGTAAATAGTAGGATTGCTGGGTTTTTTGATGGTGGGAGTCCCACTGCCATTGAACAACCAGAGAACCAAAAGGCCAAAGAGAACAAAAGGAAAAATTGTCACATAAACTAAATAACCCACCTGATATGTTTAATATAACTAAGAATTCTGTAGCATGTCACACACAAGTACAGGTGCCATCTCTCACCCTGTCAGGTAGATTTCATGGGAATCCCTTTCACAGATGAGGAAACTGAGGCACGGGGCATGGGAACGATTTGCATGAGTTCCCGCAGCTGGCTGGTGATGGAGTCAGGACTCCAAACTGGGCCTCTCCCCTCCTAAGCCTGTGTTCCCTCTGCTGTGCTGATGAGGAAAATGCAAAGTGAGGAACTGCCAAAGGTTCTAGTGCAATCTGAGAGACGACTGCAAGATTTAAACCAGGCTGCTGGGGACTGTGGGGCAAGAAACAGGTGTGATGAGTTGCCTGGGGAAGAGGGCTTCAGTACATTACAAAGGAGAGATCCAAGGAGAAAGGCAGGTTTTGGGCATCAGGGAGAGAAGAAAATTAGGTAGAATGTGTGCCTCTTTGTGTGCGTATGTGAGAGAGAGACTATGAATGTCACCAGCTGGCTTTCCCAGGAAGCAAACTCCTGAGTTTAGCATGTAGGATGTTAATTAAGGAGAGACCTTGGGATCAACATTTGGGGAAGGCAAGGGAAGGAAACAGGAGTGAGCAGACAGAGCTGACAAGCTGCTGTGAGGCAGTCCTGGTGACAGCCTTGGCCAACTCCATGGGGAGCTGGAGGGTGAGAATGGACCTTCAGGGATGGGTTGAGAAGGCCAAGACTTTATGTGTCAATCAGTGACTGAATATGAGCCAACCAGCAAGGAGCATGGCCTCAGGCAAGATGCTCTCTACTGCTGAGGCCATCCCAGAAGGGGTGACAGCTGGAGGGTGTCCACTTGCAGTGCTGGCACTCCCAACAGCTGGGCAACAAGACCTTCCTTGATGGGGTATCTGGGTGGCTTGTCAGTGGACCCACCAAACTGTGTGTGTGAGAGAGTGTTTGCGTCTGAGTGTGAGATTTGTATGTGTGTGTTCTCTGTCCTCCCAGTGGACTTGGGTTCCTGCACTGAATTCCCACAAGAGCCATTGATCCTCTAGTTTCACTTTCTGTGCTAGTCTGGGAAGAATCTGGACAGCAGAACAACTGTGAGCACCAAGCCTGCCCACAGAGGAACCACCAGACAGAGGCCCAGAGCCACCCATTGGCAGCTGGCAGGGCAGGGACCCTGAGTCGGGACCTGAGAGCAAAGTGTGCAGGGCAGCCAAGTGTAGATACAGGGTCATGAGCAGACATCCTGCTGGAGAGTGACTCAGGGACATGAAGCCTGAGAAGACAGAGAGAAGAAGCGAGAGAGACAGAGAAAGGCACACATACACCATGAGACACAGAGAGAAACATGGGGAAAGACAGATTTGCGTATACAGAAAGGGAACGAGATCGCACGAGTCAGACAGGATCGAAGAGACAGAGAGACACAGAGGGCACAGAGAAAGAGACCAAAAAGCAGGCAGAGAGAGATGCAGAGACAACAAAGAGAGAAACACAGAGGGACAAAAGACAGAGAGACACAGAACAGAGACAGAAGTGACAAAGAGAGGGGTCTTTGGCTTCTTCCCCTCTTTCGGATGAGGGGGTGGGCCAGGTGATGGCTTGGCTCCCTTCCAGCTCTCTGATTCCATACATTTAGAGGCTTCTGTTTTTCATTCAAACATCCAGTGAGTTTAATCTCCTCCATATCTTGAGGCTGCAGCCTGAGAAAGACACCCCTATGTAGGAGCTGACGGCGAGTTTGAGAGACAGAACAGAGCCGCTGGGTTAAGGAGTCATGGCACACTGGAATGAAAATGCACCTTGGAGATCCTAGGGCCACCAGACTCAGTGTGATAAATGAGAAAACTAGGAAGAGCTAAACTGGCCCTGCCTTTTCTTTCTTATTCAAAGGAGGTGATTGGACGGCAGTTGTTAAAAAATATTCGAATTATAAGGCACGTAGTTGTTGTGTTTAAAGAAATTTAGTCTTAGTGTTTCCCCCTCAGTTATCATCTGTGGCAGACTGTACATTTGTCTTCCTCTTCGTCCCTTCCCCCTCTGAACCATGCCTCATGGTATTGCCTTCTTTGTGAAGTCCCCTCCCACACTGACTTGGGGACTGGCTATGCAACTAGCTTTGGCCGATGGGACACTAGCAAGCGTGAAACAAGCAGAAGCTTAATAATCGTTTGCACATGGGGCTTGCTCTCTTGTACACTCCCTCTCAGATCCTAGCTGCCACGCCGGGAGAAGCCCAAGCCATCTGGAGAGGCCATGTGGAGGAGAACTGAGGCTCTGGCCCACAGCCCCTGCTGAGCTCCCAGCTGAAAGCCGGCACCCACTTGCCAGCCACTTGAGTGAGCCAGCTTGAAAGTGGGTCTTCCAGCCCCAGTCAAGCCACCCCAGCTGATGCTGCGTGAAGTAGAGATAGGCCTTCCCCACCCACCTCTGCTCAAATTGCAGAATCGTGAGCAAATAATTGATTGCTGTTGTTCTAAGCCGCTAACGCTTAGGGTGGTTGGTTACCCAGCAATAGATAGCTGGAACACCTCATTCACACTGGGAAGAGTCGGATCCCCCTCCCCGGGTCTGACAGAATTCCTAATGGCTTCTCCATTCTGCCTCATGGGGTTTCTGCCTGGGATTCACTGAGTGCCTTCCATCCTATTCAGGTGGGGCAGAAGAGCTGCTAACGGGCTTTCAAATTCTACCTTTGCAGTGATGGGTAGGTTGTTTCTCTGTGTACGTGTCTTTTTGAATATAAGTTTTCTTCCTCAAGATAAACGTCTATTTGCATAGACAAACAAGGGCTGGTGAGATCGGAAGAGCTGATTTAGGGAAAGGCTCTATAGTTTGCTTGCTTAGCAGGTGCTTATGGGATTTGAATGCATCAAGGTCCCAAACCTAAAGGTTAATGTTTTGACACTGAGAATCCATCAGTCAGGGAGTGAGGATGCGGGGAGAGTTTGCATTAATTGTTAGTCTGACTCTTAATTTGAATCAATGAAAATGCCAGAATGTCGGAGGTGTTTGGACTGAATAATAATTAGTAAGGCTGGCATGGGCCTGAACAGAGTTGTAGGAGATGAGGACAGAGTCTGCAGGCAGAGGACAGGCTAGGGAGGCAGGGCTGGGCATGGACAGGACAGAAAAGCAAAAGTTGTGGCCAGAGATTCCTGGCCTTGGCTGGAGTCACTGGGGAGGCTGAGAGGAGAGGAGGCACACAGGGCAGGGCAGGGCCAAACAGCCGTCCTGTGGGTCTGGGCCATGACAGAATGCAATTTCTGGAGCATCCTTAGTGTTACTGCGCAAACATGACAGTTAAAGCCAGTTGGCTTCTGAATGTGCCAGTTGTTGCCCTTTGAGAAATGGGCTGAGTCGTGGATGCTTCCTTGGATCAAGACATAGCTTCAATACGGGACTGGAGATGTCCCATTGGACTTTAGATAGCAGCTGTGGTCATGAGCCACTTTAGTTTGCAGATGAGTGAACTGAAGCTCAGAGACTAGAGGGACCTTGGCCAAAGTCACACACCTGGCAAGGGACAGAGATAGCAGGACACTAGGTCTTCTCACTTCTCCCCTAGTTGTCCTTCCCTCAGGCCCCAGTGTTTGGAAGCTCTGTGTAAATTAACTATCCTGATGTATTTCCACTCTCTGTATTTCCACCAAGCAGTTAGGCCCTTCCCTGGTGGGGAAGAGGACAGGATCCTTCGAGAGAGACGGCTGTTGGTTGCGTGGGTAAGAACGGACTCAGCAATAGCTGGAAGGGGTAGCTGGTTCATTGCTGGACTTTGCGAGAACCCAGATTCTTTTGTGCCAAAATAGCTTGTCTAAAATTTCACTGGAAAGTCATTTCTCTGTATTAAACGTTTCTATCTTCCTATGGTCCCTTAAAAAATATAAATGCCCCTGAAAGGGACAGTATAAAAGTAATTAATACACATCATAGTATGAATTAACATAATTAAGCCATCTACTCATTTCACAGACATGTATCCAGCACCTCCTTTGCTCCAGACCCTGCCCCGAAGTGGAGTCCTTAACTGGAGAAGCTCACCATCTCATAGGGGAGACAGGCTTGTGATAGCAATACAGTAACTGTCCTTTGCTGAGCATCTGCTCTGTTCTAGGCACTGCATAAGGAAACCCAGTTTTAACAAAGCCCATCCCCCCTCACAGTGTTATCTGCAGGTGGAGAAATTCAGTACCTTCCCAAGATTACATAGCTAGTGAGTGGTAAAGTTAGAATTTGGACTCAGATCTGCCTGATTGCCAAGGTTGAGTGTTTTCCACCACCTCACACAAAGGCCCATGCCTCACTAAAACATGCACTAGATATGATGGGAGGAGAGTGGAAGCAGCAGGTCTAATAGCTTGGACTTTGAGGCCATCTGGGCTGGTAAGGGTGTGGGGACGGTGAGAGGGTACTAGGCATTGTTCATGGGAGGGCATTATAGGCAGAAGGAAGAGCTTGGGCAAAGACACACAAGGATGAAAGGATTGTCTGCTTTCAGGAAACTGTAAGTAGTTCGTCATGACTGAAGCCAAGGGTGTGAGGGCAATCTGCCCAGGAAACTAAGCTAGGCAGGCAGGCAGGGCCAGCTCTCCCTGGGTGGTGCTAACAAAATCTGGATTTTATCCTGAACTGTGGGAAGTCTTTGGCAAGTATTAAGCAGAAGAGTGTTTGAAAAGACATAGCTTTAAAGTCCCGGACTCCTAGAACACAATGCTTAAGAAAACATGCCCTGGTATCAGATCTGGGTTCCATCATGCTTCACAACTATCTAAGTAGCTGTTTCACTGGTCTCTTTCCCCCTGGAGTCTAAGCTTTCTGAGGTCAGCGACCATGTCTTCTTAATCACTGCTGAGACCATGGGATCTGCAAGTCTCTGGCATACAGTAGATGCTTGTGGAGTACTGTCAGTTGCACCTCCAAATCCATTCTTCCTTTCCTCCTGGACACATGGTCACCCATGTAGAGATGACAATTCCAGCCTCCCTTGCAGCTAGATGTGGCCATGCAGTTATGTTTTCCCCAGTGGAATGAAAGTGGAAGATGTACATGCAAATTTGCCTCACTTGCTTTAAAAATTACCTGCCCTCAAATTCTCCTTTCACTGTATCACAAGCTAGAACACAAATGTGCCCCGGACCAGGCTTTGAGCTTACAGATGAGAGCAGCTCCCTAGTGGTTGGCAGAGTACAAGAGCATATGATCTTGGATTCCTGAAGCACCACCCGGAGCTGAGCTGCCCTGCAAACCTGGACCACGACCTTAGAACTGTTACATGGGACACAAATGGATCGCTCTGTTTGTGAGCCACTGCACTGGGGGGACTTTTTGTAACAGTGCCTTAGTCCTTACCTTAACTAACATAATGCTCAATAACTATTTGTTGAAAACAAACACATAGATACAGAGAACAAATTGGTGGTTACCAGAGGGGAAGGAGGGGAAGGGAGGGCAAAAGGTGTAAAGGGGCACATATGTATGGTGACAGGTGGCAACTAAGCTTTTGGTGGTGAACACGATGCAGTCTATGCAGAAACTGAAATATAATGATGTACGCCTGAAATTTATACAGTTATAAACTAATGTGACTTCAATAAAATAATTTAAAAAATAAGTGAATAAAACAATAAATAAATATTTGTTGAATGAAGGAATGAAACATCTGGTCCTATATATGCTTTAGGGACCTTGTATTATTTCTCCAACAAGATCAGACCTTGAATGCAGGGACCCAATCTCTGTTTACCATCTCCAAAGCGCCTAGGTTGGTGCCAGACTCTTGTTGAATTGAATTAAACGGAAGAAACTCAATTCTGACTAGATGTGTCTCATTAGATCAGCCGCTTTAGTAGTTGGCTCTGCCAGAAAGGAAAAGAATTATCTCCCTCAACTGGTAATAAAGAGTTTAGGAAGTGTTTAAGGCTCTTTGGATGAGGAGTTACTAAGTGCAAAAAAAAGTCGAGGTGGCACAACTAAGGTAAAAACCTCCTGGGTGACACTAGGAAATCTGCAGAATTACAGCTGGCGGAGCTCAAGCATTTGCACGAAAAGTCACAGGGGGGAAGGGAACTCTCTCTGTCGAGAGAAGCATCATGCATCCAATTTAACAACGTTGCCCCCCCCAACACACACACGCACACACAAAACCGTGTTCTGCTGAGAACTCGTTAGTTACATCAGATGTGACATATGGGTGGGTAATATAGTCTGGAGCCTAGATTTCTTTAATTAACCAATAGCAATCAGGAGGGAGGGCAGTTCCAGGGCAATGGTAATTGTCTGGAAGTTCTGGATGCCTGCAGGCTGAGCCGCAGGCCAGAAACCCAGCCAGCTCTGTCCCTTGCGAAGCATGTGGAGCCAAGGTCACGACCGCCATTTTAAACAGGGTCTTTTTTCAAAAAGCTCGAGATCACAGCTGATTGTTGTGGGTGAGGATTTCCTCTGCGATGTAGACAGCATTGGGAGAGTGAGCGAGCTGCGTGGGGCATCCCATAGATCCACAGCAGGGAGTATACAACCCGCTAGGCCTCTGGGGACCAAATTCTGCAGGGGCTGGGTGACCAAGGACACGGGGAGGTCCATCTGAACTGGGGTTCTTTGGTTCAACAAGTACTTCCTGTATAACTAGTATGTACCAGGCTTGAGGCCAGGTCTAGATATTTATGAAACAATTTTAAACATTTGAGAAGAGATGCAAAACAAAATATTTTCATGCGATGACAGTATCCACTATTATGGTAAACTTGTGCATAGAGATGGCATTGTTTTCATCTTCGTATATGCCACAGGACCCACCTCATGCTCTCCAGGGAATAGGAGCCCAGTAAATGTCAAACCGAATTTAAGTTCACAGAGTGATGCTAACTAGACCACCAATGTGTTACTTTAAAAGGTATTTTGACATCAGCTTTAATAACCTGATAAGAACGTCACATGATTTTTTGCCTGTAAATTGGTGCTTTTAAAGGGAGAGAATGGGTCTTTTTCCTTCCTTAAAGTTGTTGAAATCATTCCCTAACAATGGGGCATACATTCTCAATTTGCATGGCAAGCTCTTTTTTCCCTGATAATGCAAAAGTAAACCAACACCCATCAGGCCCCTCTCTGGATCATCACAAATTCCAAATAAGAGCAGTCTGAATTAATGAGGTTTTTTATTTACTGTTCTAAGTGAAGTTGGAAGATAAACAGCTCTCGTTTGTCTGAGCCACAGGACACTGAGCTCAGAACACTCCCAGGCTTAAGGCAGGACATTTAACATCCCGGAGGAGTTAAGCTGTCAGACAGGAAAACAGGAGGGTGGTTCTGGGTCCCTGAACTCCCAAAGAAAGCCTCAAGCATGAATTTGACCTTGGAAGGACGTTGAGACTTTGTTCCTGTCACAGGTTGTGCTCTCTGGCAGCAGAGGCGGAGTTTGTGGGACAAGATGTTTGTTCGAGATCAACACCTGTGGAAGAGAGGGGCAGGAAGCAGGAGTGGGCGGGGGGCGGGGAGAGAGTCAAGCTGCAATGTGTGCTTGTCCAAGATTCGGCCAACCCTGTCGGGTGCTCTGAGCAAGGACGGCCCACAGAAAGTCTCATGTTGGGCAGAAATGGCTGGCCCTTTACACTCTCCCGCTGCTCCCTCCGGAGGTGGTTCACCCCGAGGAAAGGCATGCCCTCGGGCCAGGCAGCTCTCAGCAGCCAAGGTGCTCCCAGAAGGCGCTGACAGCTAGAGGCTGTCTGCTGACCACGCTCCTCGCAGCTGGGAATCTGGGTAGCGCATCTCTGGCCATGACAGATCCAGAGGCAAAATTGGTTCTCAGTGCTGCCCAGGGCTTCCTGGCTGCTCAAAGCCTCCTGCCTCGCTCGCCTCAGCTTGACTTCTCAGTCATCTGAGGAGCTCCAGGCAGAACCACAAAGAAGCTGGTTGCCGTTCCCCATGGGGTCCCTCTCTCCTCCCATCCTTTTTCAGACCCTTATCCTTTCTCCTCCTCTCCTTTAGATATAATATACATTTAAAAATATTATCAACCACCAATTCACGGCCCCAGGCCTGGGAATAAGCAGAGATAAACACAGACTGGTCCCTGCTCTCAAAGAGCTTGCATTCCAGAGGAGAAAAGGATATTGAACTTCTTAGGTGTTTGCTCCATGCCAAGAGCTGTTCTAAGAGAGGCTACCTGTGCTGACATCTGTTTCTCACAGCGAGCCCAGGAGGTGGGTTCGATTACAACCGCCATTCGATTACAACCGCCGTTCGATTACAATGTTGAGGCTCAGAGAGGTTAAGTAACTTGCTCACCATCACTCAGCTCGTAAGTGGTAGAGAAGGTTTTAAATTCGTATGGTCTAGCTTCAGAATTCATTGTCTTAACCTTTATGTTGCACTGTCTCTCCCAATTATTTGATACAGATAACAACTGATTGTGACCCCTTGGGACGGGCAGGAAGAGGAGAGGCTGGCAGGCACAGAAGTGCTGGGGAAGACCCCAGGAAGGAAGAGGGCTTACAAAGATGAGCAGATGGGCACGAGAAGAAAAGGGAGATTCCAGGCAGGAGAATAGCATGAACGAGGTTTGGAAGAAATAGTCACAAGATCTGTGTCTTAATTTACAGGAAAGGGTTCAAGTGCAAGTACTTTAGTTGGGAGATAATTCTAGAAAATGCCAGTAGGAGAGTTGGGGAAGAGAAACAGGACAGGGAAGGCAGTCAACAAAGGGAGCGTTATCAAGCTAGTTACCCCTGTGGACGACTGGAGAGTAATCCCTCTAGGGACCTCTAGGGGGCACTATGGGACACTCCTCAGTTGTCCCAACCAAGGGGCAAGAGAGCTGGGGTATTTATCCACCAGATCCCATCAGGCATTGCTGAAGGCCTGCTCCCAGGGTGGAGAGGGAAGGGTGTAGGGCACATCAATTCCCTGGCTCCTTTCTCCAGCCATATGCACAGGCAGAGCAGGATCCAGTGACCAAAGGCCCTCACACGGAGCTGCAGATGCTGTCAGTTGGAAGTCAGCCAGCATGCACAAAAATGTTAAATATCGAAGGTCCATGGTCAAGACAGTGGCAGGGTGCGCTAGGGAACATTCTAGAGATGGCACAGGAAGTAGCTCTGTCGGGGAGGGAAGAACACACCTCACGATAGGCTGAATAAGGTCCCCCAGTGACATCCACGTCCTAATCGCCAGAATTTGTGAATAAGTTCATTGATATGGCAAAAGGGACTTTGCAAGTGTGATAAAGTTAAGGATTGTGAGATAGAGAGATTATCCTGGATTACCCAGATGAGTCCAATGTAATCGTGAGGGTCCTTCTAGGAGGGAGGCAGGAGTCTGTAGCAGGAGATGTGATCATGGAAGCAAGAGGTTGGAGTAATGTGAGGAGGGGGCCCCAAGCCAAAGAATGCAGGCGGCCTCCAGAAGCTGGAAAAGGCAAAGAAATGGATCCACCCCTCAGAGCCACCAGAAGGAACCAAGTAGGCCAACACCTTAACTTAAGCCTAGTGAGACTGATTTCAGACTTCTGGCCTCCAGAACTGAAAGAGAATAAACGTGTGCTGTTTTGAGACACCAAGTTTGCGGTCATTTGTTACAGCCACCATAGGAAGCCAAGAGGCCTCTCCTGTCAAGTTGCTGTGAGCTCTACAGGAAGTTTACCCTTTCCCTCATCACCTTGCATTTGTGTGGCACTTAGATTTAGAGACTTTCCCTGTGGCACCTCGTGGAAAGCTTCTCTTGGCAGTCTGATGGATTAAGAGGCCAGTAAATGGGGGTCAAGGGCATTGTTCAGTCTAAGACGGCCCCTGAGCATGGTTCTGGCATGGCTGCCTTCCCCCCCACACCAAGTCCTTGATTCCAAAGGATGGGGTCTCAGGCGGTGACACCTCATGACAACCCTTTGAGGTAGATAAGGAAGGTCTTGCCTCCATTTGTCCAGGAAACCTAGTCTCAGAGAAGCCAAGGGTTTTCCCTGGGCTGCTCAGCACCTTGGCAGAAGAAAATGACCGCTTCCTCAACAGCCCTTCTACCCTACTCTTGGCTCTGCACAGCTTGCATGCTGTGGGCCCTCTAATTCCAGAGGAGGCCTTTTGCTTCCCAAAGCCACCAATCCATCAGCAGCTCTGGCCAGAGCCTTTTGGCTGCTGCCTGGGCTGGGAAGACTCTCAGGGGGTCACCGCCTGAGACCCCATCCTTTGGAATCAAGGACTTGGTGTGGGGGGGAAGGCAGCCATGCCAGAACCATGCTCAGGGGCCGTCTTAGACTGAACAATGCCCTTGACCCCCATTTACTGGCCTCTTAATCCATCAGACTGCCAAGAGAAGCTTTCCACGAGTTCACGGTGTTATGGGAGGGGCCTCCTATATTTTGGTCTCCTTCATGTCACCCTGGGGTAGTGAGAAAAGATGGAACTATTCCTAACCCTGCTACTAGAATGCTGAGTGACCTTGGGCAAGTACAGTACGTCTCTGACACTCAGTTTCCTGGTGAAACAAGCATTTCTGGCTTGCCTTACAAAAAAGGCATAGTTAGGGTCACCGCGTAGGGTCACTGCAACAAAAGCTCTGCCTGCAAATTGATAAGGCGCCGAAAATTCCACCATTAGATATTCAGTTCTTTATGGAGATGATCTTCTGTTTTTTAAGAATCCCCTGTTAACATTAAAATACCCCGAGTAGTAGTTATACCTCAGGTTATGATGCGTTATCACTTTAACTCAGGATTATTACGTTCTTTCTAGCCTTGTTATTTGTCTGAATTTAGAACATAAGAAGAAAGGAGCCTCTTTGGTAGAAAGATGGGGATAGGTTCTTTATGAAGAGAGGTAAGGAGATGCTGAAGAAATCTCCATTCTACCTTATCATTTTGTCCTAAGCTGGTCTTAAGACCAAGGTCTGAACTCAGTCTTGTTGGCTCAGTGACTCACATCTCTCAGCCAATGATCTATCCTTGGTAAGTGTTCCTTCCTAATCTAGCCTCATAAGACACCCGTTTGTAAATCCACATGCCATTTTACAAAAGTGTCTGTGCATCTAAGGTGAAGAGGGGCTGTGTAATAAAGTCACCTGGTGAATCTGGGGTCCCCTTCCTGCATTTGTGTATCTGAACAGTCAACTATAGAAGACCCCTAGCTGGGGTCCCAGAGGCTGAGGCCAATGTACTTACTGATGCTTTGTGATGGAGGTGACCCAGGACAGCAGGAGTGAGGGGAAAAGAGAAGGGAGGCAGGGAAGGAAGGAAAGTCAAGGCGAGGGGGTGCATTTCACAGGATGCACAGTGATAACTCAATCATGGCAGATGTCTTCAAAGATGCCGTGCAGAACCACTGCATTTGGAACCATCTGATGGAGGTGAGGGGCCCTGATGCCAGCCCCTTCCTGCCACTTGTCTCTCTCTTGTCACAGCTCGCCCCTGGGAGTGTTAACACCCCCACACATCCAAGCTATGTTCTTTGGCCTCTCCAGGAGCTTCCAGGGAAGCCAAAGCCTTCATGGTTCAGACCTGGTGCTGGATACATGGCAGTGGGCAAGTGGGAGGCCAGGGAGAAGCCCACCGAGGCAAGGGTGCTGGCACTTCACAACCGCAGGAACGGGAGCAGCGACTGACGCCGTCCTGGCTAGGAAGCCCAAGTGGTCAAGGGGTGGAGGTGGGGAGAGATGGGGCCAAGCAGAACTGGGGTGGTGCCTAAACTTGGTCTGGAACAGTTTTTCGGCACCAATTCGGAAAAGCAGAAAAGAATGGGCATTAAGGATCATCTCATCCAGTCCCCATTCAGTGTCAAAGCCCAAAGTGTCACCTTTCCTCCTCTACTGACCCCTGAAGCTATCTGATGAGGATGGAACATTCTGGAGTTTAGCATGCAAGCCATCTGATCAGATTGGTTTTCAGGCATGGAAGTGGCTCAGCAATCCTTTGCCAGGCCACATTACCACAAGGTTGGGTTTGAAGAAAATAGTCCTTCAGCACAAGGGCAACACTTCTTCCGAGTTATCAAAGCCCACTCTGCAGATGGCCTCTTCCTCCTCTGGGAAGTTAAGCAGAGGGACGCAAGCAAAGCTCGAATAAAGACTTCTGTGTTTCTGCTTGTGTTCTTGTACCAAAACCATTGTCACGAGAACATGGCTGGGCTAGCCAGCTAGCAGAAGAAAGATGTAAGGAGCGGAGCCAAGCCACCCTAGTCTTACCAGGCGAAGCCGCTCTCCATCAGCTGATAACAAGCAGACCCTCAGACCTATGAGTCAGTCTAGCCAAGGTCAGAGAGCCGTCCAGCTGACCCACAAATGCATGAGCAAACGCAGCTGACGGAGCCCAGCCCAGCATAGCCGAAACTTGCAGACCTCGGAATGAAACAAATGTTTATTGTTATCTGCCACTGAGATTCTGTGGTGGGGGCTGGGGGGAGCATTACACAGACTTATTGTGGCAAGAGCTGACTGATACAACTCCATCCATCCCAAGTTGAACTCTCCCTCTGTGAATTCCCTTTGGCTCTCTCTGTACCGGTCTCTCATCCATCTAATTCTTTCATATACACGTGTCACCTCCCAGACCCCACTGCAGGCTCTCGAGTGTCCAGGCTTACATTTCTCCGTTTCTTTACAGAATGTTTAGCAACCACACGGAGCACGGAGCAGACCTTCAAAATGTTGATGTGATTTCTAAGCCCACGTGGCATGGACTATTTGCATGAATTTCCAATGCCACTGCTATTTGCTTTTCATAATTTTAAAATATGAGAACTAGCAGAGAACTTAGACAACATCAGACTCCGTCCTGTTACAGATGAGAAAACTGAGGCTCAGAGAGATTAAATTACTTGTCCACAGCCAAGTGGCTGGCTGGAGCAGAGCTAGACGTAGTGGTCAGGTCTCCTGGCCAGGATTCCAGTGCTCCTTCCCTCAGTATTGATGCCAGTCCAATAATTGATTGGCAGGAGCTGCCTAGCGCCAATGTGATGAGAAGGATTCTGAGGCTAGATCTGGGCACAGCAGGAGAGAGTCCCATGATCAATTAGCCATGTCTTCCAGGAAGGAGGAAGAAATAAGTAGGGGTAGGTATACCTGATGGCCACCATCTCTGCTACATCTGGCTGCTTATTGGTTATATGTATTACAAAGATGTCACTTTGTTTATTTCACCTTCATCTAGTTTCCGGTCTGAAGTTCACTGTGGAGACCTCCAAAGGCTCTGGTTGACTCCTTCAGCTATCCATTCTCCTCGCTGCAAGGCAGTATTGTAAAAACTCTTCTTCTAGTGATGCTGTTCAAGGTGGCGAGCACACAGCAACGAAGCCCCACGCCAAAGATTGGAAACGTCAATGTCAGAATCCGGCACAGAGTTAAGGGTAGCAAACGGAGATATTCTAAGCTGAAGAACAACTGTTGATTTTTTTTTTTTTTTGCCTGCCTCTAAAAGCTGGGTTCTCCTTGCCTCAGTCAGTGTCATTGATTCCCAGGTTAAGAGGAAGGGACATCACCGAATGCAGCGCAGCCTGCCTTGACTGCCTGTAAAGGAGCCAGTAGTCTGTCCTGCCAAGGAGCCACGGCTGGGGAAATCCCATGAGAGTAGGATGAAATGGGGGCTGTATTTTCCTTTCCTTCTTCCTAAGAAAATTGAGGGCTCTTTTCCCAGCTTCCTGTCCTTGCATGGGCCTCAATTTAATGTCGCTTCCTCGGGGAAGCCCTCCCTGATGCCCAAGAGAGGGGCAGGTGCCCCCTTCCTCGTTTTCACGTCCCTTATATTTTTCCTTTATGGCAAGGGTACTTCGCTGAATCTGAGATTCATCAGTTATAAGCCTTAGCAATATTTTATGTACCAATCAGAAAAAATATGCCACCATTTAAACTATAACACAGTGCTTTCATATTGCTTAGAATTTTTATTGTATCGTTATTAAAGAGCACTTTTAAATTTATTTAGACAGACTTGTATGATATAGCACTCTTGCGCAAAGGAAAATATGCTCGAAAGTAACTCGTTGAGGTAATAATCCTTCACCTGCCTCACACTGAGAATTTGAATATCTGTCATCGCTTTGTGACTCGGAGTCATCAAGGCTGGTGTGCTGGTCTCTATGCCGTCACCACCATGCTATCCATGGACTCTCTCCAGCTGCTGTGCTCGCTGTCAACAAAGGGATTTTAGATACTCTAATTCATGCCGTCCCCATGAAAGTCTCTCCAAGTGAAGAGGACTGGAGATATTTTTATCTCCAGCTTGTAAATGTGGATTTTGAAGCTCAGAGCTATGAAGCCGCTTGGTCAGGTTTATATGGCAAAGTAACCAGCAGAGCTGGTATGGGGCCCAGATAGGCTTAATTCCTGGGGAAATGCTCCTTCTGCAAACCTTCTTTATGTTCATTCCTTTTACAGATTAAAATCCATGATTCCCAGAAGAGGCTAGTTCTTGCAGCCGGGCCTTGCAGGGAAAGAGACCAAGGCTGGAACCGCAGCTCTGTGACTCTCTAAGTTGTGGAACTTGGCCGAGTGTCTCCACATCTCTGGGACTCGGTCTCTTCATCTGAAAAATGAGGCTATCAGACTACTTCGCGGGGCTGTTGTGAAAACGCAGTAGGTTAATGCTGGGAATGAGGTTAGCACGTGCCTGGCACATAGTAAGTGCATGATAAGTGCTGGCTACAATTGTTATTGCAGTGTTATATGTATGAGGGTCAATGCTTCGTGCAATGGGATGTACAAAACTGGTAACACCTTAGCAGCAGAGAGAGCCCACGTACATAAATAAATACAGCGCATGAGAATGTCTGATGAAGAGAAGCACATCCTGCTCTGGATGAAGAGGGGAGGGAAATGTTCATTCGATCAAAAGTATCTGGGAAGTCTTCAGGGCAGGCTGTGGCATCTGAAGGATGGGAAAATGTCCAAAGGTTCAAATGGGGGAGGGACATTCCAAAGGTGGGAGCTGTGAAGAAGTGGGACATCATAAGCCAAAGGGAGGGTCTGAAAGTATCAGGTGTATTCTCGCAAGAGTGGATTGTTCCTTCGAGCTAGAGGGCAAGAGAAGAGAAGAGCAAGCAGCAATCTGAGTATTACTCTATGGGAGAAGGGAAGTCACTGAGAGACTTCCAGCAAAGCAATGCTTGGCTCAGGGCCACCGTTTGGAAGGATAACTTATTGGCAGCGTGGAGAATGGCATGACGCGGAGCAAGATGGGAGTCAAGGAGATGAGCTAGGAGGCTGTGCCAGTAACCCTGATGAGAGGTTCTGAGGGTCCAGTCTCAGGCACGACTGGTGGGAACATGAACAAAGACCAATTAACTTGAGCCACGCTATGGAGGGAGAACCAAGTGATGTTGTGGTTATTCATGGGGTGGCCAAGGCGAGCCAAGGGATGAGAAGACAGAGCAGTTGAACAAGTCCCTCCGTATGTCTGAGTCCTAATGGCCGGGGCCATGTGGAAAGAGCAGCAGGGCCCTGATGGTGCAGATCTAGGCTTAGGAGAAGGGGCCAAGGTTGGGAATGGAGGAAATAGCCCAGGGAGGGGGCGTAATGAAAAAGGAGAGGGCTCAGGACATGAGAAGAGTGGGGTCACGCCTTGCATCGGGTTCAAGGGTCTTAAGTCACTCAGCAAGATCACACAGGGTCAAAATCCCTCACAGAGGCAAGGTGTTGGAGAGCAGCTCCTGATCTCTCTATAAATTTGACACAGCCACCGTCCCTGCACTGTTGGAATAGATCACTCTTTCTTTCATGGGTCACCAGATAAGGCAGAAAGTCTCTCCAAGTGAAGATGCTCCATGCTATGTGAGCATGTTATATGAAAAAAAAAAAGTCAATTTTCATATTAAAGTCATACTTAGTGGAAGGAGACTGTTACATTAGAAGACAGAAATGCTGGAAGCAAAGATGACCAAGGGACCCTCCCCGCCACATCCCAGGCAATCAGTGTGGAGCCACCCTCGCCGCTTAAATTGTTCTCCCCCTTTCTCACACATACGCACAGAGCCACGGTTTAATTCGCTTCAGTAAAATGTGTTTGTTGTGTGATTCCACTGCATTTACACAAAGCCCTTTTATCAGGCGTGGAAGGTTGTAGAAGACGCTAGAGAAGGCAGGCCCGGCCTTTGAGAAACTCTCAGTTTAGGTGAGATGAGCCTAAGAACTCAGGACTTGGAACAATCCCAGGGTTACCTAGTGGTGAACAGTACGTTTTCTCTACACATACAAGCGCATTGAAGAATCTCATAGGAGGCAAAAGACTATGACCCTTTTGAGAGATGGAATTAGGAGGACGTGAGTGCAGATCTGGTTCGTGAAAGAAAAAGAAAATTGATAGCAACAGAAAGGAGTGAAGAGGGTGCTTCAGGCAAAGGGAACAACATGAGCAAAGACAGAGATTTAAAATGATTGCAGCGTATTAGAACACAATTAATGTATCAATTAGGATTGTGTTCAGTTGCAAGCAAGAAAATATCCGGTAGTAATAGCTTAAATAAATAGGAGTTAGTTTCATATAACAAGAAATATACAAGTTGAAAGTTGCTGGTGTTGATTCAGTCACTCAAAGATGTCAGAAGATAGTATTTTTTCCACTTTCCTAGCCTTTCCCTCATGCTAGTCCCAAAATGGCTACTTAGTTCCAGCCATCACATCTGTATCTGCATTCATGGTGGAAGAAAGAGGGAGAGTGATGCTGGCTATTTTGGTTTGGGTTGCTTCAAAAGTAGACCTGAAACAAAGACTTGGGTGTACATAGTTTATTTGGCAACTGATCCCTGGAAGCAGAAGAGGCTTAAGCAAGGAGAGTGAAAGAGGAAAGGGAAAAAAGACAAAATAAAGGTGTGCTAAAGAGGTTGCTGCCATGGGCAACAGGGGCTCAGTTCCACCTGGACCTCCAGAGAAGTGTACACAATGCCTCCCAGAATTGTACCCCTGAAGGACAGATGTCTGGAGCCTCTACCCACCAGGCTCCGTCCCCCATTGGTTGAGGGTTCACCCCAAGGTCATGAACCCCACACCTCCAGGCTTTGCCTGTGTGCCGGCCCAGTAAGCTTACATGGTGTCGGAGAAACCCTGGAGCAGAAAGCAGGAAGATGCACAGCACACACTTGAAGTTGGATGTTGTCTGTGCAAAATGAGTCCAAATAATACAAAACTGTCCACTCCAGCTGCGGCTGAAATCAGAGGTTGGCTGAGGGCATGTGACACGGGGTGCCACGGTCGTCTGCCACACCAGCAGCCATCCTGGTGTCTTATTGGCCAGGACTGCATCACTTGGCCGCTGCCAGCTGAAAGAGAGGCTGGGAAGTGAGGATCTTAGCTTTTCCAGCCACTAGAGCAGAGCAGGAGGAGAAGAAAAAGATTGGAAAGGCTATGGATGAAATGAAACATCGTAAGATTTCACATCCTCCCAGGCCAAGCTAAATAGATCAGCCACTCTGATCGCACCGTTGTATACGTGAGAAAGGAGCCACGTCCCGGGTCGGGTGAGTGCCTTGCCTGGCCCAGTCCTGTAGTTGGGGGAGCTGGGGTTTGAACCGAGCCTTCCAGCTTTGGAGACCTTTCCACTCTCTCCATAAGAACCCTCTCAGGCTACAGAAGAATGTCTGGCCTGGAAAGCTGTTTAAATAAAAGAAAGCAAAGCAAAGCAAAAAGCTTCTGCACAACTGAGGTGGGGTCTGTTGTCACAAGACCTGGAACAATAAGCCCAGGCATTTGGACTTGCTCTGAGGGACAATGGGGAGCCACTGTAGAATCTTAAACAGGAGCGTGGCAATTTGAGTTGCTTGTAGGTAGGTATTATATAAATACAAGGGGTTATTTCTCTGTTGATTACGGCTGCTGATTCAGCCAAGGGGAAATGGAGTTCTGGACAGGCTTGCACCTCCAGCCGTGACTGCAGGTGCTGTGGCGGGGCGGGGTGGGGGGGGGCAGGCTGCTGTCTGACATTCTCAAAAGGCCCCTGCTCTCCTGAGAGCGGCTTGATGCTTATTGCTAATAACAAGGCTGGCAGCCGGCTGCGGCTTTCACTCAAAATTCTCCAGCTTTCAGTAATCAAAGCCAGGCCTGGGTTGTTCCCTGGCCCTAGACTGCGAAAGGAATTTCCTTTATTTTTGAACCTGGAGAGAATAAAGAGAAGTACAAGTTGTTTTATAAGACAAGTGGGGCAGCAATTTGAAATAGGCATTTAGGCATCTCTTAGGGATTAACATCAGGACTCATTTAAGGGCTTGGAGTGTTAATAAGGATGAGATGTAGTTATTTTTCCCTGGGTTCTTTTTAGGAATCCCTGGGCAACGTTCTGGAATTGATCTACACTGGTTCAAATTTCACACATCCCCCCATTTTCCATGCTGACTCTCCCACCCCTCTTTTGACTGAGTTGTACCTCCTATTAACTTGGAGAAAATGCCCCATCCAGGGTGCACAACCGGGCGTAATTGGTACCCAGAAATACTGTTCATCGGGTTGAGGCAGCTCTGCAAACACAATGACCCTATTTACCTAGGGAATCTGGTTTGAAAATTGGACATTAAGTTACACTTCTAATTGAAATGAATTTGACGGTTTCAGAACAGTCCCCAGCGATGCCAGCCCGCATCATAAAAACCACCAGACGCAAATTGGCACCACTCAGCCTTGGCTCAAACAGGCTAGGGAGTAAAAGAAGATGTAAACTGAATTTGTGGTTGTTTTGATCTTCAGATAGACAGGCTGGGGGGAGCTTCCAGAGAATTCTTGGGTCAGATTACAGCATTTTCCTGAGAGTCTCGGAGGCAGTGTGGGATGGTAGGAAAGCACTGGGCTAACAGTCTGCTCTTGTCCCTGCCAGTAATTGATGTTATGTGCTTTGGTAAGTCATTAGATCTTTCCTTGCCTCAGTTTCCTCATCTGCAAAATGGGAAGATTAGCACCACCGTGGCTCATGGGTTGGTGTTGACCTCAGGCAATGACAGCTGAATGGTTTGCCCAATGGACTGAGACAGCCCCAGAACCCAGGGTGGCTGACTGATGGACCAGTGTGCACTTTCCACTCCACCAGCTGACATCCAAAGGGCAAGCTGCTTGTCCTCCCATGAAACTTGGCTGTGAGGTTAGATGAGCTCAAAGCAAAGGAGGGTGACGCGACAAGGAGGGAACTCACGGTGGACAGTGACTTCCATCACTAAGAGGCCTTGAGCCACCTCATTGTCCACACCAGCTCCTTCTGTATCTCAGGCACATCGACTTAAGTGGCAATACACATGTATTCCGTACCTACCATGAGAGATGCCAGCTCTGGAATGCATACTTTATGCCAGGCATCCTGCTAGGAGATTTATACTTACCAATTAGAATCGTCTCTCCAACCACGTCAGGGTGATTTTAATAGTCCCACTTTACAGATAAGAAGAGTGAGGCACAGCAAGGTCACACGGCTTAGCCCGGGTTGCACAGCTAGTACATTATTGAGTAGAAATGGTACATGCCAAAACCTGTCTTCCCACTCTACTGTATTTTCAATCACTATTCTAAGGAGAAAAGGTAAACATGAATAAGACCCAGTTCCAGCTTTTAAGAAGTTCATAGTTTAGTGATTACATGCACAGAAATATATGTGTACAAGCAAAGTAAAGGTCCAGAGGTCGCAGACACTATTACTTTTAGGAAAGGGAAATGGAGCGAGAAAGGGAGAGGAAGGGGAGTGTATTTGTCAGCTCTTGCTGCCATCACAAACAACCCCAAACCTCCGTGGCTTAATTCTTACATCTCTGGGAGTTGGCCGATCTGGCCTCGACTCCACTAGGAAGCTTTGCTTCAGGCTGGGTTCAAGCTGCTGGTCAAGGGCCAATGAGGGGGCAGCTATGTCCTGGGGGAAGCTCTTCTTGTGGCAATGACAGAGACACAGAGGGAAAGCACAACCACACCAGAACATTTCAAGGTGCTGCTCGCTTCATTTCTGCTAACCTCTCATTGGCTGAAGCAGGTCACATGGCCCAGCCCTAAAGTCAAAGGGCAGAGCAAAGGGTAGGGAGGGATACAGAAGGGGTGAAGAACCAGTTCCGGCCATCTAATCTACTCCCAGAGAGCTTCAGTTTTTACAGCAAAATATCTGCATTATTAATTTTCCAATGATAAGCATGGATTATTTTTTAATATAAAATCCCAATTTAAAAAATAGTACAAGGCAAAAATCCTTCCAGGAAGATTAGAATGGACATTCCCTGCGGGGACACAGCCCGAGATGATATTTCTCATCCCGTTTCCTATATCCCAATAAAAACACAATTTCAAACACACACACACACTGCAATCTAGTGGTTGCTGTAACCTGAGCGTGTCCCCAGTGCTCTGGGGGCCCACCGGAGAGGCATTGGTCATTCATTCGTTCTACAAAGATCTGCTTAGTATTACTGCATGCCCAGGCATCAAAGACAGAGACCCAAACCGGACGGGTTGCTGCCGTCGTGTAACTCAAAAGTCTAGTAATGAAAACAGAGTCTGAGCAAGTATAACCAGGATGAATTATTGAAGGAGGGGCGGCGGAAGCTATGGAAATAAATAAGAGGACAACGTCATTTAGACGGGGGTTCTGACAAGGACTCCCAGGGGTTGTGCCCCAATATCCTTTCCTTTAAAAACAGTCAAACTCCCAAACTTTAACTGACCACGTGGGTACTTGGGATAAAGAGAACGTTTCCTAGCCTTCCTTACAGCTGGCTGTGACCGCTAAGTTTTGGCCAACAGATGTAAATGGACATGGCACACACAACTTCTAGAAAATGCCCTTAAAGGGAGGAGGCATGCTCCTCTTCGCTTCCTCACCCTTCCTGCTGGCTAGACTACGAATGTGATAACTGGAACCAGAGCAGCCATCTTGGACAATAAAGTGACCTTGAGAATGGAAACCACTCAAGATGAAACAAGATACCAGGAGCCTGAGTCCCTGAGGATTTCTTGGAGGAAAATGGCCAACCCCACCCTGCACTGCCTACCTCTGGGTATTTGTGTGAGTGAGAAATACACCTCTATGTTGTTTAAATCGCTGTTATGTTGGGCTTCTGTTACTTGCAGCTGAAACTTATCCTAACAGATAAAGGGGTTCAGGGGCAGGCCTCCTTGCAAAAGTGAGATTAATCTGATAATGAGTAATGACTGGACAAAGGGTGTGGGTTAATCTGCTCCAAACAGAGAGAACAGCATATGCAAAGGCCCAGAGGTTGGAGAAGATGGGAGTTTAGGGCAAGCGTGGGAGGGAAACAGCCAAAGATTGCCATCGTGAGCTTTCAGTTACCCATACACCTGTTCCCTCCTCCCCACCTCCCCTCTTTCTCCTTCCTCCCTCTCTGCCTTCTTCCCTTGTTTCTGTTCTTTTTCCCTCCCTCCCTTTCTTCCTCCATCTTTTCCTCCCTTCCCCCTCTCCCTCTCTGCCTTCCTACCTCCCTTCTTCCTTACTTTTTTGACAAATACTTGTTGAGCACCTACTATGTGGCAGGCGTCGTACTATGCACTGGGCACACCCCCTTGTGGAACTGACAGTCTGTGGGAGGGATGGATATGAACTGGAGAGGAGGGAGCCGGGGGGAAGAGCACGTGTTGACTTTCTGCAGCAGACATGGAGAAGCGCTGTTCAGATCCCCCTTCAAGAAAGGACTCGATGCCCAACTCCAAGAATTGCAGTTAGCTGACGGCCTCCAGCTGTTGGCTTCCTCGAGGTCGGCCTCAATATAGGACTGGGGTCGTGTGCTTCCCAGGGCGGCCCCCAGCCAACAGCCAAGGAAGGCGGGGACACTCGGGGCTGGCCGTTTCAGCCCTTGGAGGGGCTCCTCTGATGGGTACCCTTTTCAGCTCTGCGTGGCCACCCACCAGCTCCCCCGCCCAATCCTGCTCCCGTCCTTCTCCTCTCATGGGCGCTCCTCCCAATAAACCCTTGGCTCGCCTGACTCCATCTCAGCGCCTGCTTCCCGGACAACCTAAGCTTCAAAAGACCTAAAAGCAGGTGAGAGCTTGTCACATGCATTAGAGGAACTGAAGGAATACCTGGATGCATGTGTCTGGAGCACAGAGAGTGAAGGGACAGTGGTTGGTGATGAACCACGGGCTAGAACACCATGCGTGACTTGTAAGGAGCTGAGACATTATCCTAAGTGCATTGGGAAGACTTCGAAAGGATTTTAAAAATTCATGCTAACTTCTGCGTGGGTCGGAGGGGCCAGAATCCCAGTTACGAGAAACTGCAGTTAATCGAGGGGAGAGATGAAGGGCTCGCACTAGTGTGGTGGCCACGGGAGTGGAGAGCAGCGGGCAGATTCTAGATGTCCTGGGCGTTTGTGGAAGGAGAATCAGCAGTTCTTAGTGATGGATTCGGTCTTGGAGGGAGGAGGGTGATGAAAAGGGAGGTATCGAGGGGGGACCACGGGGTGGAGGGATCTGTCGTTTGCTGAGATGGTGAGTATCGGTGGGAAAGTAACAGGTTGGAGGGGCCTCAAGAGCCCAGTTGCAGAAGTGGGGCCATGGAGACTGTTGGATATACAGGTCTGGAGTCAGAGAGTGGTCCAGCCGTGAGAGACACATTTGCAAGTCGTCATCGTGCTGAGGGGATTGGAAGCCCTGGCTGTTGACCAAGAGGTGTCAGGAACGGTCCCCTTCCCTCCAGGCTGGCTAGGATGTCTTCTTTCTCCTCTGCTCGCAAAAACTTCTAAAACTTTATGTCCTTCCAGGGAGTCCTCGCAGGAGGAAAGGACAAAGTGGGCTCCGGGTCTGCCCAGCCCTGCCCCTTCTGCCTTAGGAACTTCAAGGCCTTTACACTCCCTAGCCCCAGCCCCAGCCTAGCCCTTCGAGCAAAGTACCCTTGTCTGATGAGCCTTTCCAGTCATTGCTGTGCCCCTCACCATTACAGGCAAGAGCCCCTATGCTGGGGATCAGCCGCTGCAGACAAGGAAGGCTGCCCCGGCACAACCCGGGGACTCAGGAAGGCTTTCCTTCCCCCTGTCTGGCTCTCAGACGCTGCCCATAAAACACTCTGCCTGCTAATATCTAGACCGCACGTCGCAGATATGCAGTAAAAGTGTGTTGAATGTATGAGGTCATTTTATCATTTATTTGCCCGATCAGCGTGTCTGTCATAAAGCCCATCTCTTCGATTTTACCTTTCAGCGTAGATGAAAACAAGCTGACCGTTATTTCCCAGGCAAGTACTTGTCAAGTGAAAGTTCCTCCTCGGGAAGCTGCTTGGCACGGAGGGGAAAGCGTGGGCAGAGACGCGCATCTCTCTCATCCCCACACCACACACCTCACAACTAAGTTGTTCTGGGAAATGAGCGACTCCCTCAGCCCCACAAGGCGTTTGCCTTCACAGGGAGGTGACGGGCTTATACACCATTCACCCCACCCCAGCCTGAGTCGTCTTTGTTGAATGGAATAATCCCAGTTCCCTCATTTTTCCTTAGACATGACATTGTGCAGCAGAACATTCGACACCTGGAGGCCTTGGGAACTGGCATTGATTCACAGATAACACGCAGCGTGCTGGACATTGTCATACTTTGGCCATGCACACCTCTTTCCTCTTCTAAAAGCCCACTAGTGTCGCTTGTGGAGAATTTCCTTGCCCCTGTTGTGTCACGTGGGGTGGGGGCGACTGCGCATTCCCTGTGGAAGCCGATGAGGGCTCTCCTTCACTAGTCTGATCCATTAACGGGCAGTCAGTTGACCTAATCTTCTGGAAGGCCCTTGAATAGTGAGCAGAAAGACACAAAGCCAGGACGGGGCTTGGGGGAGATTCATTTGCCCCAGGAGAGGTGCCCTGTGCTGACTGTAGTGCCTGTGACCCAGCTGGGCTCCTGGCCAGGGTTCCCGCCTTCCATCCTTGATCTAAGCTCCCGAGATGACCCCATACCATCCCCTTTTGCCCAAGGTAGCCAAGACTCCATTTTTGTCACTTGTGACCACCAGATTTTGAACTGATACAGGCAGTTTCTGAAAGGGGCCCTTATTTTATCATGAATATCCAGCATTGCTGAAGAGGAAGGATTAATTAGTGCAAACCCTCTTACCGCACCTATCTTTGGGGCGGTCCACAGAGGATTCATCCCTGAGCCATTAATGAATTTTGCAACTGTCACAAAACAATGCAAATAAGTAAGACCCACATCTGCTGAACACCATCATGAGGTCAAACTGTGTGTAAATAAATGCTTGCTTCAAGGAGAGGGTAAATCCTAAGGTGAGGAGTGACAGGGCTTTGTTTGCATAAACCCAGCAAGGTATTATGGGTAGGATATTAATTAAATTATGCTCCTGGGCCTCGCAGAGCCCCAGCTCAACGGCTTCAGCTTGTTGACAAACCGAACGCAGAGCCCCCGGAGAGAGCACTAACATTTTGATGAACAGGTTTGTTGGGGGTAATGTTTCCTAACTAGCATTTTAATATCGTTTTTGGCGCTTTATCTGAGCAACCAGGAAAGACGGTCAGATAAAATAGAGGCGCAAACATCAGATGTCCAGATGATGACGCTTCCATCTCATTTTGGTCCACTGGAGTTGCCTCCTGGGAAGAATCTTTCACTACCCTCACCCTGCCCCAGGCCTTCCTGCATTCCCTCCCCACCCCCCCGGGTCTTACCCGCCCCTCCCCGTGCACACACAGCTGGGAGAACATCTCGGAATCGTGCTGAAGCTGCCTCAGGTTTAAATGAAGATTTAGTGATTGTGATGGTCCGCCTAAGACCCCTTCCATCTGTCCTTCTGTTCTTCCTCGCTTTGGGAAGAAATTAACCTGATGGTAGGTACTGTACTGTCCTGTCTTCACGGAAAGGGCTTTTGTTTTAAGGATGAAATAAAAGAACCCATCTCAGCTAGAGCGGAAGGTTGGTCATTGAAAGACTCTCTGTGACCACCAGATGTGCCCACTCTCTGAGAGACGCTGACCAGCTACGTTCAAGCTCCTTCTAATTGACTAATGACCCCCTCGCACCCATCCCAACCATTCCCATCTTCATTTGTACTACATGGCCTCTTTCAGCTCAAAATTTCATACTTTGTTTGAGGATTATAAAGCCTCTTTTATCTGAGAATATGCAAACAAATATGAACTAATCAATGTCCCCACTATCCCCCTGGGAGTGTGTGATCGTCCTATGAGCCACCGACTTCCCTGGCATTCCCTGACTTAGGCTGATGTCCAGTATCAAAGGTGTCCCTGCTTGGCCCCTTCCCTCCCCTCACCACCCCCAGTCAGCCGTTCTCAACCCCGTTTCCTCCAAAACACATCAAGAATCTGTCTACTTCACACCATCTCTGCCGCTCCCAGCTGGCTTCTTACCTTGACAACAAAACCAGACCCCCACTTCTTCTCTTGCCCCCTCCAATCTATTACCCAATTCTCTACCCAGCAGGTCTAGGGAGATTTCTAAGACACAAATCTGGAAACATCACTTCTTGCTTAAAGCCCTGCAATGACCCCTTCACCGCAAACCCCTCCCTGCTCTCCTCATCCTCCCCAACATTGATCTTTCAGTTTCTCAAACACGCCAAGACCTCCCCTGTCTCAAAGCCTTTGCACACATTGTTCCCTCTGCCAATATTTGGACCAGGAAGTGTCCAGTATGGCTGATCTCTTCCACAAACTTAAGTCTAAAGAATTATTCTAAGTCTCTGAGTTTCAGGGTGCTTTGTTAGGAAGCATTATTGTGGCAACAGCTAACTGATACAGCAACCATTCTCCTTTCTTCTAATAAGAACACATGGAGTCTATTTTGGAGGTCGTTCCTCCCCCAGTCTCCATCCTCATGATTCTAGTGGGCATGATGCCACCCCCAGCTCCAGACATGGCCGATCAGAGCATTCTATCCCTCTTGCCAGAGGGACTGGGTCAGACTCAGTGCACGACCCAAGCTAGGTCAATGAGATATACTTCTGGAAATTTCCCCAGAAATAATTAGAAGGAAAAGAGTTTCTAGGGGCCGGCCTCATGGCCGAGTGGTTAAGTTCACGCTCTCCACTTCAGTGGCCTGGGGTTTGCCAGTTCAGATCCTAGGTGTGGACCTACACACTGCCCATCAAGCCATGTTGTGGCAGCATCCCACATGGAAGAACTAGAATGACCTACAACTAGGATAGACAACTATGTGCTGGGGCTTTGGGGAGAAAAATGAAAGGAGGAAGATTGGCCACAGATGTTAGCTTGGGGCCAATCTTCCTCACCAAAAAAGAAAAAAGTTTCTAACAGAGTTTTTGAGCTCCTAAGTGAGAAGACTATAGCTGCCACCAGGAAGAAGGAGCTTGCCTGAAAATCAGAAGGAAAGAGCTGAAAGGAAAGGCACAGAGATCTGGTGACATCGAGTGCCTGGATCCAGCTATTCCTGATGATCTACCCCTGGACTTCCCAATTTCATAAGCCTATGCATTCTTCTTTCTTAAACCATTTTGACACGGTTTTCAAATCCCTCATGAATTCAAAACTCCTGTCTTGTCCGAGTTCCTGCTTGCGTCTAGCTCAGCCCTGACACTACACCTCGTCTTCAACCATGTCTCCCCTGACCAGCTCCTTGCCTTAACTTCCCCCTTATTTCTCTGGTCCTTCTCAGTCTGTGGCCTTATCTTTAGGGCCAGCCCTCCCCCTTCCCTCTTTCTAGAAATCAAGTAAGAGGCAACAGCTCCTTTCAGAAAATAGGAGTGAAGTGTCATCCCAAGGTCCCAACCACTCCATAGTTCTCCCGTGAGCATCAAGGCAAGGAGAAGACTGGCGGGGCTAATGACGTGATCTAGGCATGGTAGAGAAAAGTGGGACAGGTGCTCTGACCTACTGCTTTGAAACTCTTTTGATTGCAAGATGTAGAGAAAGAATTCAAGTCCCAAGGGATCCCTGGATAAACTGTGCAGTGTATGGACTGCTGAATGTCTGACCCGTTTGCATCAATGTTGTTGTCTTTAGGTCAGCTCAGCACAGAGTTTCTAACAAGCGCTGTTTTCCAACATGGCCCAGGGTTCGTGTTGTGAATCAAGCACCGTTAATCTATTTTCATCAAGTAAAAGGTGTGATGAGAAAGCAATAATCCTGCAAATATTTTAAGCAGAATAAATAAATGAATGAGCACTTTTTTTTAGAAAGTAAGAAAGTAAATAAATAAACACAAGCATTCAAGTGACTGGTTTCCTTTCAGAGAAGTCAGCGATGGGAGCTCTGTACCTATTGTGATGATGCTGCCATCGCTCTCAACATTTCTACAAGTCCTACTTTGAAAGACAACCCTCTCTGGGTTATATACACTCTAGTATGGGCTTATTGAGGCGTGATATTAGTTTTGGATTTTTAAAAATTTTCCTTTTCATCCTTCCCTTTCTTAGTGTTTGAGGACGGAGGATACCTGATCTTTGGAACAGAGTAATTCATGTTGGTAGGTGTCATTTAAGCCCCCAGAGATTGCTTTTGACCTTCCAGAAGTTGAGGCTAGCCCATCTGGCGTTCTTCTGCTAGTGCCTTAGTCAGCTGGGGCTGCCATAACAGAATACAATGGACGGGGAGACTTCTAGACAACAGACGTGTCTTTCTCGGTTCCGGAGGCTGGAGATCCAAGATCAAGGCACCGGCATTGTCTGGTGAGGACCTGCTTCCTGGTTCACAGACCTGTGTCCTCACATGGTGGAAGGGGTGAGGGCGCTCTCTGGGGCCTGCTTTATGGAGGGCATTAATCTCTTTCCTGAGCGCTCCACTCTCATGACCTAATCACCTCCCAAAGGCCCCACCTCTAAATACCACCAAATTGGCAGGTAGGTTTCAACATGTGAATTTTGGGAGGACACATTCAGTCTATAACAGCTCAATATCACCCACATTCTTAAATCTTACTAATGTAAAATCATTCAATGTTTTTAATGACCAGTTTCTCAAGTCACTATCTGACTTGATATAAAAAGCTCTTCCTTCTAAACCAGTAGCGATACAAGAGGTATATAGGAAAGATTTCCTCTGTGGCTCTATGCCATTCTCTCCAAATAGTTCCACACATTTAAAAGCTCCCTATCAAACACTGATGCAGGCACCATTCCTTTTAGGCAGGCGGCACACTGCTAATGATCTCTATCTGCCCTGGCCAATATGGTAACCACTAGCCACCTGTGACTATTCAAATTTGAACTCAAATGAATTAAAATTAAATACAATCTAAAATTCACTTCCTCAGTCTCACTGGCCACGTTTTAAGTGCTCAATAGCCACATGTGGCTACTGGCTGCTGCATTGGACAGCACAGATAGAGAATGTTTCTATCGTCACAGAAAGTTCTGTTGGACAGGGTTGAGAGGGAAAGAGCACAGTCTGGCCCTGCCATTTAGTAAATGGCCTTGGGCAAGTTTCTTCACCTCTCTGAGCTTCCTTCTCCTTTTCTGTAAAATGGGGATAATCGTAGCTGCCTCACAGTGATTTTTCATGTGCGAGAGCTGAGGGAGACGAAGTGTGTAGGAATGCTGAGCACACGTCAGCACTCTGGTTCTCATGTGAAGGCAATCGCTAGGCTCCCCCAAAGGGAGCTGGGTCCTCAACACTCAACGCCGAGAACTATTCCAGCTCTTCTTCCCACCAGACTCCTTCCCCTATTTCCTACCCGTCTGTGGTCCCCATAGCTGTTGGGACTGTGCTGTTCTTGCCTATTTTTCCAGGACAGGTTCCCTAGTCCTCTCTGTCTGTGTCACTTGGCTCAGGTGTTCTGTTAGCAACATCCAGCCCCAGTCCTGGGCTTTCAACTGTTTCTATTACATCTCCCTAACCCTCCATCCACTCCAACTCAGTATTGTTGGCCTTTCTCAGCTCCCAGGAAACTCAGCCACCCCTCCCATGGGTGACAGGCCCAATCTCAGTTCTTGATGGTGCCGCAGACACCTTGAGGTGTGGTCGTGACACCCATTCAGCCCCTGGGTCAAGTAGCAGCATCCTTCCCCGATAAAGTCCCCAGACTGACTCTCAGTTGTCCTCTGCAGTCTCATTAGGGCCTGTGGAACTTATGACCACCTTACACAGCACCAGGGAGCTGAGAATGGCTCCACATGCTAGCTCAGTTTCATTTTTCTCTCTGTCTGCCTGTGGCAGACTGTATTTTTCAAAGACAGCGGCACCAGCATATCCCATCCAACATGCCTTCTTACAATGTGAAGTTCACACTCATTCTTCAAGAAATGGGGCCTGTGTTCCCTCCCCTTGAATTCAGGCAGACCAATGATTACAGCAGAAGTGATGCTATATGACTTCTGAGGTTGTAAAAAGATAATATCACTTCTACCTGGTCTTATTGGGATGTTCAGCCTTGGAACCCAGCCATCACATGGTGAGGAAGCCCAGGTCTCACGGAAAGGCCACATGTAGGGGTGACATCCCCCCTGAGCTCCCAGCAGACAGCCAGTAGCAAGTGCCAGATGTGTGAGTGAGTGGGCCTTCGTATGATTCCAGCCCCCAGTCTTTGAGCTGTCCCAGCTAATACTTTGTGGAGCAGAGAAAAGCTGTCCCCACCAAGGCCTGCCCAGATTGCAGATTTATAAGCAAAATTGATGTCATTATTTCAAGCCACTTCACTGGTGGGTGTTTTCTGTTGCATAGCAGTAGGTAATCAGCAAGCGATCTGATCAGACTGCACTGCCATTTTGACTCTGCTGCTCCACACATGGTTATGACCAGGTGCCCTGGGGCCGCTCTGCCTGGCAGTCTTCAGGCCTGAGTTCCAAATGGGGAACAGGAAAGTCCCACTGCTGCTGATATCCTCCTTAACTCCTAGGATCGCAGCCTAGAATGGGGAAATAAGAGTCCAACCATATGCTTTTCCTCCCTCTCTCTCTCTTCCCTTTCCCGTTCTCCATCCAGGCTGGGAGGGGCAGATGCTTCTCTTCCCGTCTGTATGGAACTTCCCTCGTAACAAAACCTCTTCCTTCCCAAGAAGGTATATGCCTCTCCCCTTCCTCGGGGTCATGATGGCAGACGGGGTGCTGGAAGAGACGCTGCTGTACCCATAAAAAAGGCCCAAAAATATTTAACCTGCCACACAAGAATCTACTTAAGTTATTGACCTTGTCACAGAGTCACAATGTGATAGGCACCATCAAAGGAGGAGAACACACCATGGAGGGCAGAGGAGAAGGACCATCCCTGTGTGATTTTATGTGTGAGGGCTTCCGGATGCTACTGATACACTGTATAACAACAGAGTACCCATATAGAAGCCGAGACGCAGAAAATGCCTTAATCTTATTGCCCGACTAAGATGTATTTCTAATAGTCTCTCCACATGCACAGGGAATACTTTCTTCCCTTTTCATTCCACTTCCATATGTCGAATTCTCTTTACCTGCAGGAAGCCCAGATATGTGGAGGCTCCTTCCTTGAATAAAATCTGCAATCATTTTAGCTTTCCTGACAACAAGTCCATCCTCACAGTGAGTTGTCCTTTCACATTTATAAGGATGTGAATTTATCCAGAAGCAACCGCATTTGCATAGCCTCATTCATGTTCTATAGCATTATAATTGCTAATAACGCTATGTTTTAGAATTGGCAGAAAGCTTCAACATCAGTGTAGTAGATGCTTATTGCTGTGTCTGCCCGGTCCTTCTTCTCTTAAATATTGTGCACGTCATGCACAAAGTTTGCTTCCAACACACTCGGCAGCCATGTTTTTTGCATGACTCCACTTTCCTGACTACGACTGACTTGCCCAGGAGCAAACACATGATAAAAAACCCATCTGAATTCTCTCTCTTCAAAAATGTAGAATGTATGGAGACATTCAGAAACTGGAGGTTAATTGTTGAATTGCATTAATGACAGAGTTCTGGTGGGAAGTAATGTGAGAGAGGAGGCAGCGAGTTCTGATGTCCACGCCATTGCAGGGAAATCAATTTGTGGCCCTCAATAGCTCCCCAAAGTGTTCGTGTGGCTTCTCCTCTCCCATGATCCACACTGATGATAGATATGATGACCGTCAAGTCCATGGGTTGGCAAATGGCCTGACTTAGTTTGGGTTCCCCACAAGCAGATCCTGAGGCAGGGTTCTAAACGTAAGCGGTTTATTAGGGAAAGACAAATAAGGGAATAAAGAAGTAAGTATATTAGTGAGGGTTCTCCAGAGAAATGGACCCAACAGGCTGTGTGTGTGTATATGTGTGTGTGTGTAGTGAGAGAGATTTATTTTAAAGAATTGGCTTACACAATTTTGGGAGCTGGCAAGTCTGAAATCTGCAGGGCAGGCTGGCAGGAGACGCAGAGAATTGATGTCACACGTTGAGTCCGGAGGCAGTGGAGGCAAAATTCCTTATTGCTCTGGGGGAGGTCAGTCCTTCTTTGTCTTAAGGCCTTCAAGTGATTGCAGGCCCACTCACGCTATGGAGCGTACTCTGCTTTGCTCAAAGTCTGCAGATTTAAATATTAATCACATTTAAAAAATACCTTCCTAGCGACACCTAGACTGGTGTTTGACCGAAAACTGGGTACCGTCACCTAGCCAAGCTGACACACAAAATTATCACCGGAAGTGAGACGAAGAAGGGAAGTTCCACTAGGGAACTCTGGGAGACAATGTAGAAAATACACCTTGGGGGCCAGCCCTGTGGCCGAGTGGTTAAGTTCATGGGCTCCACTTCGGTGGCCCAGGGTTTCACTGGTTCAGATCCTAGGTGCGGACATGGCACCACTCATCAGGCCATGTTGAGGCAGTGTCCCATGTGCCACAACTAGAAGGACCCACAACTAAAATATACAGCTATGTACTGGGGGGATGTGGGGAGAAAAAGCAAAAAAAGGAAAAAAAGAAGAAGAAGATTGGCAACAGTTGTTAGCTCAGGTGCCAATCTTTAAAAAAAAAAAAAAAAGAAAATACATCTTAGAGTTATTGCAGCATGCAGCTGGGAACTAGTCTGAAATGCATGCACAGGGGATAGGTAAATGCTAAGGGGATATAGGTGGAGTACCCATGGCATCTGCTACATTATCATAATCCTGGAGAGAAATGGTCTTTGGGGCTCTAGAGGATCATTAGAGAGATCAGAACTCCTCTCCATCATTCAACTGAAGATGTGTTACTCTGCACGCAACTTCTTTCATCCTAAGATCTCACAGGCCTGTTGACAAGTACACTTCAGGAGGAGAGACAGCATGAAAGATGAATAGTTGTCCCTGGCTATGCAGAGATCCCCTTGACCCACACTCAATGACTTTTTCTGAGCTCATTCAAAATGTAAATGGAGAGACAATAGAATTGTGCCCAACACTGCAAAATGCCTACCCATGATCCATTTTTTCCTTCTGATGCTCGTAGAATCCCAATTTTGTTTGGGGTGATGATGTACCTAGTTGAACATCTTACTCCCAGACTCCCTTGCAGCTATGCACAAGCAAGTAACCCAGTGTGGGCCAAAGTGATATAAGTGGAAATTACTGAGTAGGACTCAGAGGAATTTGTTGATTGTTTTTCAAGGTGAAAGACTCAGCAGGAGTGAGCCCTTTGACCTGTGTTCTTGTTCTTCTCCTGTCATCCTGACTGACGTATGGTCACAATGTTGGAAGGCAGAGCAGCCATCTTGTAGCTATATGAGAGCAGCAGAACAAGAAGCAAGAAGCGGTCTATAACCATGATGATTTCCTGGAGCAAATGCACCAGGCCTAGGCTGCCTGTTTCAAAACTTCTTATCACAGAAGAAAAATAAAGGCCTTTGTGCTTAAGCCATTGGAGTCTGGTTTCTGTTCCATGTAGCCACATGCAATCTAGACCGATGGGAAGTACCAGAAAGAATGCACAGCTAATTAGCTGCAATTATTATTCCACTTACTTATGTATATCCCCTGCTATAATGTAAGCTTCATGAAGGTGATAATTGTGTTTATTGGTTTGCTACTGTATCCCCAATACTGAGTACTGTAGAGACCCAACAAGTCATTGTTGAATGAAGGGATAAGTGAACAAAGAATGATCCTCCCGTCCGACTGCTCCATATGCATTGTTTTATTTCCCCAACAAGATTATTCCTCAAGTGCTGATACCCAGACTTCCTTGGTGTCCCCCAAAGCACACATCACAAAGGCAAAGCGTAACTAGATAAAAGAATGATTGGTGGTCGTCGGTTTGAATCCCAGCACAGTCAGTTACAAGCTGAGTGGCCTTCGGCAAGTCATTTACCCTTTCTGAGCCTGGTTTCCTCTCTGTAAAATGAGGAGAACACCTACCTCACAGGGTGGTTGTGGAGATTCTGAACAACGTCTATGTCTTAGATTGGGTGTGGCTAGTTTATTTGGGAGGTGAGCTCAGGGAGAAAGAGTGAGGCAGCAGAGAGAGAGAAACAGGGGAAGGAGGAAAAGTCACAGTAAAAAGGGATTACAGAGTCCTGTAATGTAGGCAACTGGGGGCTTGATTCCACCAGGACCTCTGAGAAACATAGAATGCCTCCTAGAATTGTCTGCCACAAACACAGGAGGCTGAGGTCTTTTTCTTCATTAGTTGAGTTGAGCATTCCCCCCAATAGAATTATCTCCCCCACATTTCTGGGCTTTATTTCCAGGTTGAGCAGGTTCCCATGACTTTACAAAGGCCATGAAGCAGAAAAACTAAAGATGCACACTGCGTGCTTGAGATAAGACACTATTTCAGCGTGAGTCTGAACTCATACGGACTGATCCATCTGCACTGGGGCAGATAGCAGATGTTAGGGGCACCCCAAGCATCAACTGCATTGTGTCAAGAGCCTGCCCCTTTATAACCATCCAAATGGCCCTCATTAGAAAGGTGAGTCTATCCAGTGTTGATGAAGATGTGGGGAGAGGGGCACTCTCATGCACGGCTGGTGGGCATGTAAACTGCAGCAGCTTTTCTGAAAAGCAATCTGATTTTGGCTTAGTGAAATTTAGCTGGCACATGCACTGTGATCCAGTGACCCTCCTCCTGGGTGTAAAGCCCAGGGGAATTGTCCCATGCACAGGTCCAGAAGGACATCTTTATAAGGATGCTCACTATTGAGCTCTTGTTGGCAACAACTTGGAGGAGAGTTGGACACAACCTGGGTGTCTATCCTTAGGGGACTGGATAAGAAAAATAAAGTGGATGTATAGTGTGAAATACCATGAAGCAGTAAGAAGCAACACACAAAATTGATATACGGCAACATTGATGGCTCTTCCTGACATCGTGTTGAGTGAAAAAAGGGAAGAAAATGAATGAGATTTATAACACAATATCAGTCATGTAAACTGAAAACCCACTCGCAAAAAGGTGTTACCTATTTTACATGGGTCCACGCATATATAAAGGACACACACCAAGCAGACAAAGGGGATGCCTATGTGGGGGAGGGGAAGGAAAGTGAGGATTGGAGATGATGGGGGAAGGGGGAGGGAATAAGACAAGCAGGGCCTTACATGGCCTGGGTTTCCTTACGGGCTACGAACTGAGGATGATTAACCACCTCCCTCTACCTAAAGGCCTAAATAGATTTTTTTTTTAAGTAAATAAAGTGCCTGGAACACAGTAGGTGTTCAATAAACGGTTGCTAAGAATGTGACTACAGGGACAATTGAGCAATTTGCCACAAAGACAAAAGCCTGACATCTCCCCTAGAAACTAGAAGGCAGAGAGGAACGGCTTTCTCCACCCCATGTCTCATATCTGGGGGGGAGGGGCGGGGCGGTTAATATCAGGTCACTGGACCCCCAAGGCGGTCTGTCAATTTGGATGGGAAAAAATCGTATATATTTTTTTCACTAACCTGTGACTGTCATTTAGCAAGTCCACAGTTGCATTAGTAGTATCTATGAGTTTATCACCAAGAGGAATCACAGATATTTTTATATCCTACTGTAGTTGTTGCAGATATCTTGAAATATCCTCAGCACTACTTGGAAATTATGGTAGTTATTACACCTGCCACTAGATCATATTTAATGCATTAGTAAATGTGCATTTATCACATATCTGGGTTTTTCTTAATTTTGTAACTGTATTTCAACATAATTGGTTTCCTTCTGATTTTCTATGTTTTGCTTTATGTGACTAAAGCTATTATTCTGAGAAAAGGTCTGTAGGCTTCGCTAGATGTCACAGGGGCCCATGGCATAGCAAAGGTTGAGACTCCCTCAATGGGTTTTGTCATCATCTCCTTCAGTTAGAGGATTTGTGAGAAATCCACAAATAGGACTTTCCATTGCACTGTCCTCCCTGGGCAAGAATGAGTTAAATGGTGGTCATCCAGCTGGTGTGGTGGCTGCTGCCTCTCAACCCTAGGGGGGTGGGGAGGAGAGGAGCAGAGAGGAGGAAGCACGAGGGAGGAAAAAAGGAAAAAGAAAGAAATGGGGAGATAATTTCCCTGGCTTCTTCACATCACTGAATTGAACTTTGCTTTTAATGAAAGTATTATTAAATAGAAATGGCGTGCTCATTATTTTGCATTTAGGTGATATTCAGAGACACGGTCCCAGTAATTATTTTCACTAGGCAATGCCGGCACGTTCTAGTTTTTTTTTTTTTAAAGATTGGCACCTGAGCTAACATCTGTAACCCATCTTTTTTTTTCCTCCTTCTCCCCAAAGCCCCCCAGTACATAGCTGTATATTCCAGTTGTAGGTCCTTCCAGTTGTGGCATGTGGGATGCCACCTCAACATGGCTTGATGAGCGATGCCATGTCCGTGCCCAGGATCCGAACCAGCAAAACCCTGGGCTGCCGAAGCGGAGCGCGCAAACTTAACCACTCGGCCCCGGGGCCGGCCCCCATTCTGGTTTTCCGAATGCAGTTGAACCAGCATCTCCCCTTCCAGGCATAGACTTGCCCCAGGCTATGGAGAGGCATAGACAGTCTCTACTGTCTTCTTCCCCTTGCTGCCCTGGAACCAACAGGCACCCTTAACTAGGCCCAGAGGTTTTGCACTGGTCCTGGGGTACCTCATTCTGACATGGAGAAATATCCCACCTCCATCACTGTGATGTTTGCGTTGGAAGGCACCCCAGAGAGAGGCGCTCTGTTCTTTGTACGCCTTACAGCTCTGCAGACCCAGGTTTACTTTAGGTTCTCCTCAAGGCAGACCCTGACACAGGATTCAAGTGCAAGTGGCTTATTGAGGAAGCCCTGGTAGAGACAAGGGGCGGCAAGACAATTCCAGAAGGGAGGGCAGCCAATAATGGGTACGTTATTAATCCAGCCACCACAGCGGACAAGTGGATCTCCATATCCCGGGGAAATTCCGGGAAAGGTGCAGACCATGCACCTCAGTGCCACCCTACCCAAGGCACAAGGGAGGCAGGGCATTTATACACTAACCCCCAGAGTCATTGGTTCAGGACTGCTCCCAGGTGCTGTCACTTCTTCAGCACTTCCACCTTGCACAAGCAAAGCGGCCTTTTGCAGTTTTGAAAAAAGTCTCGGGCACAGAGCTGCCGATGCTGGCTTTGGGGATGAAGGGAGCCCGCTGAATCGGGAAGGTGGGTGGGGAAATGGTGGGCGACCAATAGTATCTGCTGCAGGCGCAGTGCTTGCAAGCAATCTGCTGGTCCTTGCGGTGACAGTCTCTCCACCTCTCCGGCTCCATTTCCCCATCTCTGCAAGAGGCAAGCGTCTCTCCAAAGGTTGCAAACTCGTGGCCTGCAACCACATGAGGTTCGCAGGTGTGTTTTGTTTGACTTTTTTAAAATTTTAGAATTGCACCAACTTAAAATGAGGAGGTTTCGGGGCTGGCCCAGTGGTCGAGTGGTTAAGTTTGCGTGCTCCACTGCAGGCGGCCCAGTGTTTCGTCGGTTCGAATCCTGGGCGCGGACATGGCACTGCTCATCAAACCATGCTGAGGCAGCGTCCCACATGCCACAACTAGAAGGACCCACAACGAAGAATATACAACTATGTACTGGGGGGCTTTGGGGAGAAAAAAGGAAAAAATAAAATCTTTAAAAAAAAAATGAGGAGGTTTCACCTGAAAACATGACTTTTTATTTTCTCTAGAAAAATCTAGTTGGCAACACTAGAACCCCAAACTGGATGATCTAACACTATTTAGCTCTGGGAATCTGCTTTCCCCTTTTCCGCCCAAAGCCAAATGGTTTAAGGGAAAACTTTTGCAGCTTGCCAGCAAATTCTCTCCTATCGCCTTTTTGGAAATTGTTTTTTGTCTGTTTTGTTCTGGTTTTTGTAGAAGACAATGCAACTTCTCTGCCTTTTTACATAGTTAGGGGTGGGGAATCAAGTTAACATCCCAGGTAGCCTCAGCCTGCCTGGCCAGGGTTTAGAACCAGGATGTTTTAGCATCAGCTGGCAGGCCCGCTGCTCACAGGGAAGGCCCCGCCATCTGTCCCCAGAGATGGGGAGGGGGCCGTCTTTCTCCCTCCACACCTGCCCTCAAACTTGGGCCCAGGAACATTTTATATTCCAAGAACAGCTCTGGTCTGTGCCAAATATAGGACCCCAAATGCCTCTGCTCTTTCCCACATCCTCCTTCAGCTCCTTGCTCTGAGATGAGTCAGATGTCTCCAGCTCAAAGAATCTCTCCTCGGCTGTTGGGCTCCAGCCAAGCTCCAGAGGCCACCAACTGTGCCCATCAACAGAAGTGGAAGTCGAGGGCTCTCAGCCGGTCGCTTCGCTGCCCTGGGAGTCAGCAGCTGATGACACAGGCTGGCCCCTGATTGCCAATCTAGATGGCGCTTTAAAACAGCCATCCCCGGCGATCCCCTCAGACGCGGATGTGATTAGTCTAGTCTCTGAGGCCTTCGAGAAAAACCTCAGTGACTGAATAATAATGGGAAAGCCGGGCTGAAAGGGTGGAAAGTCTGAATCCAAGGGTCTTCTCGAATGAAATAAAGTTTTATTCATTCCACGTGCGTGAAATAAGGCGCACAGAGGGTCAAGGAGCAACTCTGGCTTAATGAATGGATGACAATCATCCACTGGGTCACTTTCTTCTTTTAAGAACAGAAATGGGTACCGTTAAAATGATTTTCTAGTCCTTTGAAGCAATTTGAATTCTTGACTGAGTTGGGAGTTGCCTTTCTAAACATGATTGAGAACATGGCTCTGGCAGCAGACTGCTTAGGTTTCAAATTTGGGCTCTCACTGTGTGAGCTTGGGCAAGTCTTAACTTCTCTGTGCCTCAAAATCATCACCTGTAAAATGGAGAGAATAATAAGAACTCCCTCACAGTGTTTTGAAGATTAAATGAGACATCCATGTAAAACACTGCAGACAGATTCTTGTTCAGAGTCGGAACTCAGTAAATGTTATACATTATTGTTGTATTGTCATGAATGATTTTTTTCCAAGGATAGTGCCAAGATTAACATCAGTTCTGGTTCTCCATGACAAAAAAAAATAAATCCAAATTTCTGAATAGTGGGGTCTGAATTGATGAGCTCTTCAGAGCATCTTGCTTTGCTACCAGCCCCTGTCACAGTAAATCTGATAAGCAATGTAGGGGGTGCGCGCTCACCGACAATAGCCCTCAGTGGGGCTGTTGGCACAGCCCAGACTTGGCTGCTGGCCTTGGTTGAGAGGAGGGCAGGGGCCTGGCCCTGGTGGAGCAGGGTCTCCGTGCAGTGCCCACGGGCCCAAGGAATTCGTGTATCCAGCTGGCCTCCCCCCTGCATATTCGCAGGTGGAGGGGAAACATCAGAATCCAATTTTTTGTCACCTTGTGAAATTATGAGCCTCCATTCCAGTTGTGTTGGTATCATCAGAGCACAGGGGACACGTGGGGTGATGGCTGTTGCTGGGTTACTCCTTGTAAGTTCAAACAGTTCCACATGCTGAATGACAACATATTTGCCGTGACCTGGGTAAATTAAACTGATGCTTCCTGCCTAGGTAGACTTTGACGTGATTCGGTACATCTGCTTCTGATGAAGGGCATGCCTCACTCAGTAAAGCAGGAAATAAAAAGGCAGCACTACCTTGCCGGTTAGTCTCCCTCCCTCCGTTCCTTCCTTATTCCCGTCCTTCTCTTCCCCTCCCCTCCCTTCCCCTCCCCTTTCTTCTTTTGCCCTCTCTCTTTCCCTCCCCTTCTTCCTTCCTTCACTCCTCTCTTCCTTCCTTCGCTCCCCCTCTCTCCTTTCCTCCCTCCCTCCCTCCTTCCTTCCCCTTCTGCCTTCTTTCTTCCATCCTTCCTTCCCTCCCTCCCTTTTCCTTCCTTCCCTCTGTCTCTTCCTCCCCCTCCTTCCACTTTGCTTCTCTCTCTTCCATCCTTTCTTCTTTCCAACCTTTCTTTTTCTTCTCACTGTCATTTTTTTTTTCTAAGAGGAGAAACACCAGTGCAAGCTGCTCTGTGTTCTTGGCGCCAGACCCTGTTCTCCATGTGTACACAAGTCTGAGTCCTGTGTCCAAACAGAAGACAGAAATGTGATCAGGGCCGGGTACAGGAGGGGATTTGACAGGTCTTCTGCATCCCAAGTCTCCAAGATGCAAAGGTAAAGTCGGGCTCTTTTCTTAAAGGTTAAATTTCACATTCTAATTGCCTCACGTGGAGGCTGCTCTGAGCCGGGGCTTCCACAGTCGGCTTGGCAGCACTCCCAGCTCGCTGAAGCTTAGGTCTCCCGCTGAGTGCCTCCCTGCTTGCTCCAGCTCCATGAAAACTGAGGCCACAACAACAACAAATACCAACGGGCTGGGCAATAAGTGAGTCCGCAGTGCTAGGGGAATCCCATTTTAGCCCTTCATGCTTTTACCGAGTGGATGCTTGTTCCAGCTACTGTCACTCTAAGACTTGGTGGCTTAAAACAACAATTATTATTGTCTCTTGGGTTCTGGTAGTTGACTGAACTCATCTGGATGGTTCTCGCCTGGGGTCTCTCAAGCCATCGCAGCCAGATAGTGGCTGGGGCTGGAGTCTTCCAGAGGCTCAACTGGGCTGGATCGCCAAGATGGTGCAGGCACGAGGCTGGTGGTTGATGGGAGCTCAGCTGGGACTGTCCGCCCGAATGCCTACATGTGGCCTCTCCATGTGGCTTGGGCTTCTCTCAGCGTGGCGATTGAGTTCCAAGAGTGTCCTAAGAGGGAGCGCAAGAAGCTGAACCTTCCAAGAACAAGCATCCAAGAAGTAGTATTCCAAAGGAATTAGGCAGAAGCTGGGCGGCCTTTGATAACCGAGCCTAGAAGTTACATAGTAGCACTTTCTCCGTAATTGATTGGTTAAAACAGTCACAGAGCCCACGCAGACTCAAGAGGAGAGGACCTGGACTCCAAGTCTCAAGGGAAGGATGTCAAAGAATTTGGGGGACATATTTTAAACGTGCTACAATGTTAAAAAACAACAACTCTGCTCCTTTTCTGTGGCTTAAAGGTCCTGATTGTACTGAAGTCTAAAACACCAGTCTTTCTCTGCTACGAATGCCAGCATCTGGAGGGGAAGCTGGAGGATTTGGAGGGAGGAACAAATGGCACATTTTACTGCTTCTCTTTCAGTTGTCCTTTTAGGGCATAGATAACAAACCGGAAATGCCCAAGATGAGTGTAGCCTGAAATGAGTTTAAAAAATTCATCCAATATTTTAAAGGTTGGAGATTTCACATAAGACTCTGAATTTCCAGCATCTCTTTAAAAAGTAGATCTGAGCTGAATGGCAGCTGCCCTCTTTAGACGGGGCTGATGTGCACCAGTTAGCCACAGTCCCCACCCATTCCTGTTGCCCCCAATACTAAGATTGGATATCAATACCCATTTATCTATATGGCTACACTGTTTGGGTTGTCTTTTTTTTTTTTTTGCTTTTATTTTTGTTTTAGTTAGAAAAACATTTATCTTGGTACCATATCTTTATCAAAAGTGGGAGAATACAACACTAGACCAAGAGGGCCGCATATCCAACACAAATGGGAAAAGACATTTTTAATGGGCATAGAAAGCTTCCTATGTGTCTTTAATACACTCCAAAGAGGATCTGTGTTGATTGTTCTCGTACCCTTCCCTCTCTCTCCTCTTCCCTCTCTTCCCTCCATCTTCCCCATTTCCCCCTCTCCTCTCCCTCCCTCCTTCTCTCTCTCTTGCTTTCAATAGTTAGCGGGAGAATGGGGAAAGGCGATCAATTCTTGTTAATAACGCTGAATTGATTTCATTTTTAGTCTTATGCTATTACTTGAGTTAAAACAGTTTTTTTCTCTCCTGCTGTTTGTCTTTTACACGACAACCAACAAAATAAACATTTGGGACCTCAAAACACTATCTTTGGTATAAGAGACAGATCAAAAGCCCTCCTGGCCAAGCCTAAAGCAGTCTCCCAAATGAGGTGGGTGGTCTGCTCTCCCCCGGAAGAGGCCCCTTGCCAGCGCAGCCCTGGGCCTTTGTGGCTGTGTTTATGTTCCAGGCCAAGAGAGGCAGCTACTCCGGAACAACCACTCCAACTGGTTGTTCAAAGTGCAGCAAACTATGAGACAACTGACAAGTGGTTTCTTTGGACTGACAACTCTGTCCTGGCCACATTTGGTGTTCAACACTTGGCTACAGAGTCCAGCCCCCTTGGCCTGAGAGAGGTCTGTCACCTTTCCATGCTTGGCTCGGGATTCTTCTGTTCCATCCACCATTTCCAGCCCTCATTTGATTGATTGCAGAAATCTGTTTTCTTCTCTCTCTCTCTTCCCCGGAGCTTGGGTCCGACCCTGTTAGCCCCTTGTTCGCGGTTCTCCCTGGCAGCACTTGGCCCTGGTTCATATACTGCAAATGAGCGTGTTCGAACTCTCTGCTCCTTTAACACAGACAGCAGTCTTCAGAATGTCCCTCCTGGATTTCTTTGAGGAGGAGAAGTTCCTTTGAGAGGGAGCCTCCGAACATCCAAGTCCTAAGGAGAACAAGGGGAGGGTAGCTAGAAGAGGGGCTTAATGACCATGCGGACCCTGCTGGTGGACGCTCAATGGCAGGTCTTTCTCTGCAGGACAACCTCCCACGCTGGCTCACAGCGTAGTCCTGGGAGTCCCTGGATGGAGGAGCGTCCATCCTCCGGGGGCCTAGTACCCTACAGCAGCACCCATTGGGCACTATGAGGTAGAAGAGCCAAGGTGGGGAGTAGGGGCTGGTTCACTTGTCTCCATGTCAAAAAAACAAATGTTTTGGCAGAAAATTTCCCTTCAAGAATGTTCCGATTTTTGAAGGAAACATTTTTCCAAATCATTTCCTCAGGGGAAACCACTCAGCTATCTCAGGGAGCAAAATATTCCCCCTTCTGAGCTCAGGATGCTACTTCGACTCATAGAGGAGATGTACCTGTGAAGTAGTGAAATTGATTTCCCGACTCCTGCGCGAACCAGCTTGCATGTGGGTGTGTGTGCATGTGCATGGATAGGCATTTGTGTGTGGGCATGTGTGTCTGTGCACACGTGTCCACGTGCATGTGAGTGTGGGGGGGGTCTGCATTTGCTTGCATGCACGTGTGTGTGTATTCGTGATTGTACATGTAGGCACAAGGAGTGTGTGAGCCTGTGTGTGCATATGTGTATGTGTGTGTACACATGTGCACTCGTGCATCACAGAAGATCACAAAGGAGCCTAAAGGGAAAGAGGGAAGGCAAAGGCTGCTCTGCCGAGAGCCTACTGAAGGGTGGGATGCTGGAAATTCCGCACAGTGCCCTTGCTCCCATGCCTCGCCCACAACTCAATGCCCTCTGGCGTCTGGCCCCATAAAACCCAGAAGTGAAGTCATTTCATGTGTCCACATGCCCGTCACTGCCTGAGGCTGGGTCATCAGGGAAGCATGTGAGACTGTCCCCCAACCTACAGCCCCCACCACAGTGGGACCCCGCAGCCAGGTGTTTGCCCATGGTGCCCACTCTCACACCTGCTCAGAGCTTCCTAGACTTCACAGTGACACCTACTTCTGGGCATTTCCTATTTTACGACATAAAGAATCCTAAAATTTTGAAGTTGACCAAGAAGGAAATGATTTGAATTTAATGATGCGGGACAAGGACCCTAAATTATTTGAGCTTCTGTGTCCTCATTTATGAAATGAGGATGCTAATATCTTCTTCCTCAAAGGACTCAGTGTGTGTGCAGCTGGCTGGTAGATGTATGTAAAACTAGCCTATTACATGGACTGACGTGGATAGGGTCATAATGGGAAACAGAATTTTCTCCAACACCTGCCTTTAACCCTGTAACCATCTGCTCCCCTCTCTATCCTTGGACATCTTTACCAGCTCCCATACCTTCCAGTAACCTTTGGGGATTGAATTGCCCAATCTGATCACTCCAGCCTGGCCTCAGGTTTGGGGACCTGCCGTGGGAACAAGGAGGACAGTCTGTGCCTGCACCGTACCACCATCTCACACGCCTCCAGCCCCTTTCTTTGGCTATTTCTAGGTCTGCCTTCTTTCCTCTCCTAATGCATTGGAGTCTGGGAGGAGGGATGGGAGAAAAGAGCACCTTTCATACCTGACTAGCCCTCCCATAATCCCATCCTTGGGCTCTCTCCAAGGAGGGACCCAAATCATGTGCTCTCGTGGGGCATATTTATGGGCGCTTGGGAGGTTCCGCAAGGCCCTCAGCACTGCACCGTCCCTGACGACCTCACCCTCTAGCTGAGCTCACATGGCACCCTCTCAATTCCTGCCCATCCTGGTTCCCCCCACGAGCCCTCCCAGCTGAGGCCCCTCCTTCAGCAGGCAGCTTACCTCCTGCAGGGCTCCCTCAGGCCCGGGCAGCCCACTCCCTCTGACCACTCCAAGTCCTGGGAGTGCGATCTGGCTGCCCCTTCCTGTGTCTCCCTCATCTGCCATCATGGCTGATTCCAGCCACCCTTCCTCCTTCCAGATTCTTCAGGCAGAAAGCAGGCGCCGGTCTCTGCTCTCTTATGTCTCCAGCCTCCCACGGCCAGGTCAGGCTCTCCCAGGAATTCCAGGGCACAGGTGCGGGCAGTCCAGAACCCTCTGCAGCTCAGGATCACATCTCTGAGGAGAGTTGCCAGGTGCCCCTTCTGGCAGGCTCTCATTGTACAGATGACAGCACTTCTCCTAAAGACCCTGACTTGTGCTGGTGGCAGGGTATGTGGCGGGAAGTGGAACATGGGAAGAGCAGGAAAAACACCAGGTGCCTCCCTCCAGATGAACTCCCCTCCATACAGACACACACGCGCACACGTGCGCGCACACACACATAATTCTCACATTTCTAGACAGTCAGCTTACAAAGGTTTACAGGCTCGGGAGGGAGATGTTCATGAGGCAATTTTTCACTCACATGAAGTTGAGTATGGTGGTTGAGAGTGCAGGCTCGGGGACAGAGTGTCCGGGTTCAAATCTGGGCTCTGCCGCTTCTCAGCTGTGTGCCTTTGGGCAAGTTACTTCACCTCTCTGTGCCTCCATTTCCATGATTGTGAATAAGGACCTTCCCTATAGGATTGTTGTGAGGGTTAAAGGAGTTGCTATAGGAACGTGCTTCATAGTTCCTGGTACGTATTGGCTGCTCAATCTGTGATAGCTATTGTGGGATCCAGCCAGTTACCATATGAAATGCTAGGCACTTAGTATATAGTGAGCACTCAATAAGTATTAGCCTTTAGCCCCAATAAAGACATACAACATTTTGGGGCTTAAAGTGTAGATCTTGCAGTCCAACTTTAATTGACACTTTAAACTCCCAGACAAGGAGATCTGATCATGCCATTCTTCTTCTTTTAATCTTTTCGTCATTCCCCTTATTGGGGACCAAGGTGTCACTTCCCTCCGGCCCACAGGCATGGTACTTAACTACTTGTCATCTCCCTGGCTTGATATGCTCACTCTTGCCATCAGGCGTCTGCTCATGCTGTCCGCCCTGCTGGAAATGACTTTCCCCACCTTCTCCGCCACAGTAAACTTCATTTAATGTGACAGCCATGGGAGGGCACCACCCAGGCTTCCTTCCCGTGAAGAATGTTCTGGGAGGAGTGCTGTTTGTTGACAGCCCCCAGCTGCTGCCCCTTCAGGATCTGCAACTACCGAGGCCACACTCTTCCCAGGCTGTTCCCATCCATGACTGAGCACGGTGGTGGCACCAGAGCCGGGCCATTCTGCCTGACACGGGACTTCTCTCGGGGGCAGTCTTTGCTCTGGGGCTCCGCATTGGCCTGGCTGAGATTTCCTCAGAGCTGTGCTGCTTCTGTGGCTCTTCCTATGCCATCCCCCTTCCTTCCCTCTCCTTTCTCAGGGGCCAGCCCTGCATCCCAGTCTAAAGGCTCTCCCTACCTGTTCCCACTCCCTCCGCCTTGGTCCTTCACAAGTGTCTAATTCCATCTTGGTGTCTGCTTCCCTGAGGACCTGAACTGACATGCTCTGCCATCAAGTCCCAGCTCAACCTTCACTTCTTGGAGGTATGAGAGATCCGCCTTCCCCCAGGCTTCTCTGGGCTCCTGGACCACCTTGTGACCACCTCAGCCAGAGCCCTTCTATTCTGCTATACTCATCCACTTCCTGTCTATCTCACCCAATAGCTGAGGGGAAGAGATCTTCCTATTACTGTCTGAATTCACAGTGCGTGATAAAATACCAGGTGAGCAGTAGGCACTTAAGGTTTGTTGAATGACTAAATGAATAGCGTAGGAAGCCAAGCTAGAGAACCTATGACTATGGAGCTGGGAGGATGTGAGCATGGGAGAAATTCTTCAGAACCAAGAAAAGAAAAAAAAGATTTAAAGAGCAATTTCCACATTGTTCATGGATTTCAAAACCCTGAACTCTATGGCCTGACCATAATTCTAATGTTTCATGAACCAAAATACACACAACTCAGTTTATTGCCAATCCTTTTCTTCTTCTAATGATGATATTGCTCTTCTTTTAGAATGGAATTTGCTGAGAAAAATAGGACCGGCTTTAGAGCAATTTGGTCCCCAATTCTTCCGGAATTTGGAGGACCACTAGTTTAACCAAAGATTGCTTGATTTCAGAAAACTGAAGCCTCCAGAGCTAGCTAAAGTAAGGGCTCTTCAGGTAAGGAAGCTGGGCTCGTTCCGAGGCCCCAGGGCACACAGCCCAGGCAGGTCTCAGGACAAAGGGCAGCCAAGAGCTGGGAGGTTAGGAGCTGGGGTCAGGACCTCCTAGCCCGCCAGGCCATGGGCCTCTGTCCACACTTCTGCCTGACAGGCCCTCCTTCTGAATAAAACCAGCTGTTCGTCACTTCTCAGAGCTAGCGTCTGACTCAGGAGATCAACTAAACCCCTTCGGGGCCTGATCCCAAAGTGTTGAGAAGGGTCTAGCTTGGGCCCTCAGTTTATGGCCAGAGGGTGTGGTCTCAGAGCCATGAGTGGGGCTCTTGGGGTGACACTGGGAGACAAAGCGTGGACCAATGTGGAATGCGTGCAGCCCTCATCCCCACCTCACAGTCACAGAGCAGGCTGGAGAGGCAAAAGGGGCCCAAACCTCTCTGTGCCTCATTTTCCTCACCTCAGAGATGCAGGGCACGGAGAGCGCGACATTTGGACTCCGTTTTCCTTCAGAGCCCGTAAACCCCATCACTATGCGCCCCCTGCCTAGACTCTTTAAAGTAATACTCAGCAGCACTTTCCCCTCACGTTCAGCAAAGCCATGAGCTCTAAAAAATATACTACATTTAACATTTGAAGGCAAATTTTTATGTAATTCCCTCATAATAACAAAAATCATTCAAAGCCACTTTACCGACAGAAAAGAAATATCTATGCATACCCTTAGATCATTTAAGCCAAATGCCTTTTTAACAACATTTCTCAATTAAATATTCAGCAGCGATAATATTAAGTCTGAAGCATTTTATCCAGTTTAAAAAAAATCTGAGGTGAAAGAATCCAAAATGTAGAATATCAGAAATTAGAATGAAAGTACCACAGCGTCTGACGCTTGACCGAAAGGGCAGAACGACAGGTCAAAGCCGCCTCTCTCTGGATTTGCTGGCATTTAACTAGATGCAAAATGTCAGCACAGAAAATGCCTTGTTCAATGCAAATATTAACAAGAGAGGAGTGTGTCGGCGTGTAAATGGAGCTTCGGCGACCAGGGCCTTTCTGGCTCACCCCCCGAGGTCGCTCCCAGGCCACAGGGGAACTTCCTTTTGGCTTATTTTCACCCTCTCTGCTGGAGGTAAAGCTGCAGGGCATTTGCTTCATGAGAGAAAGGGCAAGCTGATGCAGGAACCACTAAGCAAGATGGTTTTCTTCACTTCTGGTGAGGTCTCCTTGTTCTATTCTAGCCTATTCTAGCCTAGCCTAGCCTATGCTAGGCCACTCTCCTCTCCACTCTACTCTACTCTACCCTATCTTATCCTATCCTTTCTATTCTATTCTATTCTGTCCCATCCTATCCTATCCTATCCTATCCTATCCTATCCTATCTTATCCTATTCTATCCTATCCTTTCTATTCTATTCTGTCCTATCCTATCCTATCCTATCTTATCTTATCCTGTCCTTTCTATTCTAGTCTATCCTTTCTATTCTATTCTATTCTATTCTATTCTATTCTATTCTATCCTATCCTATCCTATGCTAGGCTACTCTACTCTCTTCTATCCTATCCTGTGTTAGGCTACTCTACTCTACCCTATTCTATTTTCTTCTATCCTATCCTACACTGGGCTGCTCCACTCTGTTCTGTTCTATTCCATCCTCCCCTATCCTATGCTCCTCTACTCTATTCTTTTCTAGTCTATTCTGTTCTGTTCTAATGTTTCTCCTGCATGTGTTCACAGGAGACCGGCACTTAGTAATTGTTAATTTTATCAAGACTGGAAAGAAGGAAGAAGAGTTAGAAAATCTTTTCCCTTTTCCCCCCTCTTTCCTGCAGTGAGGTTTGAGTGGTAGCTCAAGCTGCGCATTTAGCTCTCTGTCCTTGCTCTTCTCTGCACAGAGTAGTCTCAGAAATACTTTCCTTCTGGTGCCTTCCCCAGCTCGCTGCATTTGTGGTCTTGCTCTGAAAAGGGAAGCTTGCATATGAGTCTGACTCAGTGACAGGTGGCAATCTTAGGGCTGCTCTCTCAAATATTAAGAGCCTTGATTCGAGAGACACGGAGGAGGGATGTCTGCCCACCCCTGTCTGAGATGGCAGTTTGATGAGTCCACCGCTAGTGACAGTCAGACCCTCAGCGTGGCAGCCTCAGAAACTGGATGCTGTCAGCCCCCTGAAAATGGATTGGCTCACTCCCCCAGCTCAACAGAGACAAATCTACAAACCAGGATGACTAATCAGACTAATGCAGAGTCTTGCCAAACATTCCCACCAGCCTGGCGATCGTATTGTCTGCTTATGAGCAAATGATATGGGCAGCCACATTAGCTGACAGCGGCTTGGTGTTTGGAACAAAGTCTGGCTTAATTGGAGCATTAAAGGAATTGTTGAAGGGATATTAGATGGTTCATTCACCAAGTTGCCGGTAAAGCTACTGAATTAGCCTTGGAAAGCAGGTAGGATCAGAGGGCAGCTGGGGAGCCAGACTGAAGCCAGTAAAAACATCAGCTTGTACTGCCAACAGATGACAGACACTCCACTCCTTTGATCACTGGTGTCTTCTGAAAACTGGATGTTGCCGCCACCATGGCTGCTGCGAGAAAGAATTCTTCACTTTTCCTGGCTCCAGATCTATGGCGAGTATACCTAACGGGCTGAGCCTAAGTGCATGTGGCCTACCACTAGGAATGTTTGAAGGGCCAGTATTTCGTTTGGGTTTCCCCAGGGAAAAATCCTGAGATAAGAATTTGAAGGCAAAGAGTTTACTTGGGAAGTAATCCCAGGAAGTACCAGGAAGGAAGCCAGATATTGAGAAAGGAGAAAGGAGAAGCTGATAAAGGATGTCTCTTGGAGCAAGTACATCACCACTGTGGGCAACTGGAGCTCATTCTTCTCCGGGACCTCTGGGAGGCAGTAAAGACCCTCTTGGAGTTGTCCTACCTGAGGGGTGAGGATACTGGAGTTTTAAGCCACCAATTCCCATCTGTCATTGGTTGAGGGTGGCCTTAACTCCCGGGGGATGTCAACTTCCCTGTCTGTCCAGCTTGCCCTATGTGGAGAGTCACACGTGCTTGCATTAGCACATATAGGAGCCGTGAGTTCCAAGAGCTTATGCGTGGGCACCATAGTGTCTGCTACAGTAAGCGCCGTGCATTTTTAGCTGCTTGAATGACAGGGGGCTCTGCCTCCTACCTAGATGCAGAGAAAGGGGATCAGATGCCGAGCAACCAAAACTACAACATTCTCTACAAGTGGATACCTTTTGCTTTATCTGCCAAACTCCTTCCCCCCCTTCCTCTGTCAACTGCCCTGGCCCCCAAAGCGTGGTGGTCCTTATGGGAGTGACTACTTTTTAACATGGTCACTGGGCTCTGCTAATTGATCCAGAGTGGCATCTGACCCACGAAGGGCCAAACCGGAATTCTTCCTTGGAGTTTTCTAAACTAGAAAGGAGCAGGTCTTTCTCAAGTGGCCTAGGATTTAAGATGCAAAATTCAGAAGCTCTGAATGGGCACACGAGAGAGAGTAAGATGCACACCGAGAGTCCCAGATTGGAGGGGAAGAAAGCATCTCAGCGGCATTCAAGTCCCTGGTATGAAGACTCCAGTCTCTGACAGGAAGGCTCAGCGCTTTCCCTGTCTTTCCCACCTTTCAACTTCCCTGGGATTCTGTGATCCAACATGTTGTCCTCTTTGCCTGTTTGCAACCAAAGAATCCTGACTAATATGGCGACCACAGAACTAGAAGGAAGGAGTGGGGTGATTTCTGCAGTTTGGGCTCCCCAGGGAGCAGACCCCAAGAGGAGTTGGCACAGGACGTCCCAGAAGTTTCTGGAGGAGAGCTCTTGGAGTGAACGCTGGTGGGGAGTGAGAGAAGCCGGATCCGTCAGAGGAGGAGCTCAAGCTGCAACACCTACAACTGAGAGGCCTCAGCCAACCCAATGGGGGCTTTGGAGCCGAGAGAGCCTTGCAGAGTTGTCCCAAGTTGGGCTGAGGGCCCTGGGCCTATGTACCCCGCAATGGTCAGCCACTGGATGCAGGCTGCCCTGGGAAGGGAGCCAACCTTGGAAGAGGCAGCTCTCTGCAGCTGAGGCCCTCCCTGCAGGGGCAGACAGCTGAGGCATTTCTGCCAGTGGCTGTCTCAGCTGCTGGGGGAGTCCGTCCTGTGGTCCTGAAGGGGAACCTGGGTGGCAGATCACAGCATCCACTACAGCGACCTTAGAAACATCTCTCAGATAAGCCTGAATGAGGACTGGCTCCTAGCGGAGAGGACACGGTGGCTCGCTAGTCGTAATCATTTACTGAAGGCTCTAGGCTTAGGCCTCTGCAAGCATCGTGCTGGCTTGTCCCTCCCTGAGGCTGGAACTGCCTCTCTGTGCTACAGCCAGGGAAACTGGAGCTTAGAGAGTTTAGGAGCTGGCTTAAAACAGCAGAGCTAATAAGTGGCTGAGCCGAGATTCAAAACACACCTCAGACCTCACGGACACCCTCAGCACATTGCGTTGTGATTGTCATTGGGCTGCCTCTCTGCACTCCAGGCTGCGTCTCGGCACACCCACTGGTGTATTGCCGTCACCCCACCCGAGGGTGCTCAAGACATATTTCTTGAATGAAGATTAACTGGCCCTCTTTAGAGCTTAGCTCAGGTGAATCCACTGTCCCAGTTGGTGTGAACATCATGCCAGGCCTCCATCTGTTTTAAAGGATAGAAGGGCATTCCTTCTCTTTGGGGAGAAAGTGCAAGGATTTAAGGAAATGTTTCCGCAGTTGAGGCTACGGATGATCTGTTGACGTGGTCTGAAGGGTTGTAGGCTGTTTAATGTCCCTCTGTACCATCCATTCTGCACTTTGTACCTACTCAGCAAATTGGTATGAATTTAGGCTACTGACAAGGACCTTGGAAATAATGTGGCTTCTGCAGGTTTAAGAAAGGAAAGAACTTGAAAGCAGTCCTAACACAGTCTGAGATCATGACCTCCGCAATCCAGTGCCTCCAAGGACTTGGCCCGGGATGGACTACAGCGGCACGTGTGGCTTGCTTGCCTCTGGTGCCCCTGCCCGAGGGCTCCAAACCTGCCTCAAAGTGCCAGCCTGGAGACTCGGCGACCCTCACTGCTGCACCCCTGTATTTCTCCTTGCAGTCAAATGCCCGAAGCACGTTATCTGAGGGCAGCCTTCCAACCCCAGAGGCACTGTTGCTTCTCTTCCGTGGCTTGATGTAGGAGGGTAAGCAGACTCTGGAATTAGAAGACTTGAGTATGACTCTGACTTGGCCATGTACTGACTGGGACTCCACATTTCCCAAAGAAGACCCATTGAGTGCTAGCATCCTACCACATGTTAAATAGGAACAGTGTATCAGGGAGCTCTTGCCACTAACAATGATGCTGGATTACAAGCAACCCCGAAACTCAGTGGCATGCAACGGTCAGCATCTATTTTTTACTCATGCATCTGCAGGTTGGCTGGGGCTGTTCTGCTCCATGTGTCTCATTCTGGGGTCCAGGCTTCAGGGGCAGCAGCCCCCCGGGCATGTTCTTCTCACAGAGACTGGCAAAGCACAAAAGCCAATGGAGAAGCCTAGGGTTGAAACTGGCATGCTGTCACCTCCACCCTCATTCCATTGGCCAAAGCGAGTCACATGGCCAAGCCTTTCATTCATGGGGAAAGGAGGTCTACTCTTTCCATGATGGTTTAGAGAAAGGAAGTGAATTGTTGTATAAAAATTTCATCTGCTACACTGCATGGGGAAAAGGTTCCATGGTCGAATAAATTGAGATGTTTTTTAAAAAAGCCAAAAAGAGTTGAAGTGTTAGAAGTTTGGGAGGGGTGTCAATTAATTTTAAAAAAACAGTCAGAGTTCTCAGAGCCTTTAACGTATAGGTCTGCTCTGAACCTCCAATTGGGAGGTAAGGAATGTAATGTTTTCTAACATTTTTTCCACCATGCTGCAGTGTTCTACAGAAGTCGCTTTAGGAAAGGTTGCCGTAGACCACGGTCAAGTCACCTAACCTCCCTGCGCCCCGGGGAGCCAGGCTGTTTTAACAGGAGGAACGCTATCTGCCCTGGAGGATGCTCTGGTGATCCCGTGAGACAGGGTGTGTGCAGTGTTGTAGCACAAGGTTGAGGGCACATGTATGCCACTTCACCAGGGAGTTCAGCCCGTCTAGAGACCCCATAGTCAGAAAGAGGGCTCCCTCGCATGGGACAGGCCAGATCCAGGCCACTGGGCATTCATGCACTGGACTGGGCAGCAGAATCAGCCATAAAAACGGATGTAAAGTTGCCCTGAACTCTGACAGTGGTGACACGCAGCAGCGGCCCCACAGATGGAGGAGTGGTAGGGGTTACAGGGTTCCGGGGTTCTGTGCGAGCAAGTTTTGAGAGACTCCGGGTCAAGCTGGTGTGACTACAGCTGGGCAGCAACGTTTCAGGGAAGGTTCCAGTGGGACGCCGGCCTGAACTGACCCCTCCTCCTGACCCCAAGGAAAGGCCTTCAGGTCAGAGATCGGGAGCCCCAGTCAGGTTGTAGTGCCCTATGGGGCAGGAAGCCATGCACATCACAACACCCCAGGCCCCCAAGCACGGTCTGGTTTCAGTCAGAACCCTGTCTTTTCTCTGCACCCTCCAGAAGTCTGTGTCCTTTTGCTTCTGTCCCACCCCCTCCCAGCCAGTGGGAGACCTGGTCCTCTTTGCCTTTATCTTAACAAAGCAGGACCGTCCCTTCCTGTGGCCTCCACAAACAATGAAATACCAGAGTTATTAGCATAAGGACACGGAGGCAGGAACAAAGTTCACAGAAGATTTCCATTCCGCTCAGGTATGAGGAGGAAATTCTCCACGGAATGGCATGCTTCTCCTTAGTTACACATGTGGTTTGCGTTTCTGTGGAAAAAAAAAAAGTCTCCAGGTGCTGTTCTCGAAAATCTCACCCCCATCCCCGCCTTGGCAGGCTCCCAACTGCCCAAGTCTGTAGACGTGCCAGGGCTGGGGCCGACAGCTTCGAGCATCTTCCACAGCGCCCCCAGGAAACACGAGAGACTGCTCTACACAGTGGCTTTTCTCCCATCAAAAACACTCAGATATTTGTCCTCTGCACCTCTCGGGGTTGTGTCTCCTATTGTTCATCGGAACAATATTTTCGGGTTTCTCGCTCCATTTAAGGCAGGGATCCTCACCCTAAAATCGCAGGAAATGCGACTCGGAGGCCTCCAGGGCTGTGCCGTGAGCTCCAGTGTCTCTGAGCGACGAAGACGGCGCAACATCATTTCGCTGTTGTTCTTGTGTTTCGCTTGTAGACATTTTTAAAGGAAACAGACACGGCATCTTTTTCCTTTGGGAAAATATCTTGGGAGGGAAATGAAATCCTGGAAATATGCAGATGCGTCCTTAAAATGAAAACATCTCAGGGTGGAAAAAAGCTTGTAATAGTCAGGTCTCCCTCCAGGCGTCTATTTGAAGGGAATAGTGTTGGAAGGAAAAAGCAAGAGAGCTGGGCCCTTAGGATGGCCCGACGATGAGGGAGCGAGCAATAACCTGCGACTTTACGGTTCCATAAAGGTGCCCAGCTCTGCTACTTAACCAGCCACGTGACTTGGAACAAATTACCCAATCTCCCCGTGACTCAGTTTCCTCCTGTATCAAATGTAGACTCTAACATGCCCACTTCATGGGGTTGTTATGAGAATTAAATGAATCAAGCTTCATACAGCTCTTACCACAGTACCTGGTATGTAGTAAGCACCAAGTGTTTGTGAAATAAACTCCAGGAAGAGGGCTACCCTGAGAACATAACGTGGGCCAACACCCAGGACATCCTGGGAAGACAAGCAGCATTCATCTTTCTTATCATTGCTTTGTCCTTACTGGCTTCCCCCACCACCTCCGTTTTCTCCATGCTCTTACCTTCACACAAATGCCCTCTCATGCTGCCTTTGCGTGTTCCACTTCCTTCTTTCAAAAGGGAAAATGAGAAAAGAAAGAAAATACAATTCTAGGAATGATAGCGAGAGGACTTGTATTTTAATGGCAGAGAAAATATAAAGTCAAAGGAATGAACCTCTAATTGTAGAATTTGTGGTTGCTGGTGAGGGGACAGCTTGGTGAGGCAGAGGTGGCAGAGCTGGGCAGGATAGGAGGCGAGGAAAGAGGCTCAACCTAAAATCCCTCCATGCAGGCAGCTGCCTATTGGACCTGCCAGAAATGCCAGCCCCTCCTGTGTGCAAGGAAACATGCTTCTCTGGAGGTCAGTCCCACTCCAAATGGAAGGAAACCCACGCATGCCCTGAACCGGTTCTCCCAATTATGGAAAAGGCCCCCAAACATCCCCTGATTGGCATACCACAAAAGCCGCATCCCCATGGTAATAGTGATGATAATAGCATTGGTAATAGCCGCGATGCAGCTGTTACTCAGCCTTGTGCATCTTCAGAGCCTCCTGGGGATTGGCTATGTGCTAAGAATAGTCCCAGCGCCAGCACTCAAGAACAATAGGCTGACCAAAGTGAGCCCCGCAACGCGGGATCCTGCTTGCCGAACCGGCTGCCAGCCGTGAGGGGCGGGACAGAGATCTGCTGAGTGTGCTGTGTCCAGGAGGATCCTCGGCTGTGGGTTCAGGCCGGGGAAACCCTGGAAGAAGGGCCAGGAAGGGATTCTTCTAAGCCATAGCATTCAGACTAACCCCGCTGTCAAATCCCACCTGTGGCCTGGCTCCTAGGACCAGCTCCCTTACTGACTTCACCGCCCGGAGCCAAGAGAGTCAGCCGTGTGCTCCGTGACTGGCATGGAGAAGACGTAGTGCCGCCGGGATAGCGTTAGCTATGAGTGACGGAAGATGCCATTGAAGACTGGTTGAAGTTTCTTTCTCTCTCATGTAAATAAGGTTCCAAGCTAAAAGGGTGACTTCAGAAAGCCGACAGGATCCAGGCTACTATTATTATCATTATCATTGTATTACTGTAATTTGCGTGAAATACACAGATCATGAAGGTACAGAGTTTGACGAGTTTTGACAGATGTGTACAGCGTGTAATCAACAACCCAGTCAAGATATAGGACGTTTCCATCATCTTAGAAAGTTTCTTCGTGCTCCTTCTGGTTGACCTTCGCCTCTCAGGGAACCACTATTCTGACATCAATCCCCATGGAGGGCATGGTTCTGCCATGTTGTCATATGTATCAACAGTCTGTTGAGTTTTGTTGCTCAGTAGTATTCCATTGTATGAATACACCACAATTTGTTTAATCACCTGTTGATGAACATTTAGATTGTTTCCAATTTGGGGTATTATGAGAAAAAGCTGTTATGAACATTTGTCTGCAAATCTTTGCGTGGGCACAGGTTTTCATTTCTCTTGTGTAAACAGGAGTGAAGTTGCTGAGTATAGTGTAGGTATATGTTTAATTGTACAAGAAATTGCCAATTTTCTAAAGTGGTTCTACCATATCAGGCTCTTTCTATCTTGCTCCTCTAGCATCCTCCGGACATGACTTCTACCTCACGGTATTCCATGGCTGCCTGAACTCCAGCCATCATATCCACATTCCAACCCACAAGAAGGAAGATGGAGGAAATGGTATGCTTCCTTCACTTTGCTAACACTTCCCGGAAGCTTCACATAATACTTCTGCTGACATCCCATTAGCTGGAACTTAGTCACATGGTCAGGCACGGATCATTTCTGTCTTGCTCAGGGAGGTTTCTCCAGAACTTATCTTGGGCCTTAGCTCATGGGATGGGCTCAACAAATGCTTGTGAAATAGTGGAAGGAGGGAGGGAAAGAGGGAGAGAAGAAAGAAGAGAAAAACAGCCATGGCAGCCAGCCCCGTGACTTGAGAAAGTTCTCTGGGATCATTATGCTCATCTGACAAGAGGACTGTTTTTAAAGGGCTTTCACAATGCTTCAGTTAAGTTGTTTCAAACATCTCTTGGATGCCATTAAATGTCATTGTGGGAATTGTCAAGAAAGTCCTTCCGTGGTCTGATAAGTAAGGGACATTTTGACTTTGTTATCTGATGCGGATAGTTTGGGAATTTTGTTTTCCAATGTAGAGTAGTGTGTGTGTGTGTGTGTGCACGTGTGCATTCACTCACACAGGAAACCTGCTTTGGACCTTTTCCTGTCAGAGTCTCACAGTCCGCGTGGTGATAAACGTGTTGTCATCGAGAGCTTGTGCCTTGGATATTGAAATGAGGACGGAAACGCCGGAGGGGAGGGAAAAAAGAGCACCAGCCGGGTTGTCTGGGAGCAGAGCTGCAGCAGGCAGCGGGAGCGGCGACTTGCGACAGGGCTCGGTGTTTCCAGCCGGGTGCCCCTTCAGCAAATGAGGGGGTCAGCAGGTTATGTTATTTTATGGTACAAAAGCAGATACGGTCCGCTGCCTCCGCTCTACCCTGATAATTTTGTTTTCCTGGCAGGTTTGCCATCAAGGATCTGACATGCCATTAGGTTTTTATCTCTGTTGCCCAAGGAGGGGCAATGGCGAGCGGGGTCTGCTTTTCATTAAAATGAGACTGGGCACACTAGCACTTCTTTGAACAAAACAAGCACGGTTCACGAGCAGGTTAGGGGGAGGCGGGGCAGAGGGAAGGTTATTAGTTATTACCTCCGCTTCCTTACGGGAGTGGGGGCTTCTCTCCTGCGGGGTTTGGCCCCCTCCCTGGGGGGCCGAGAACTAATTCTGCGCTCAGGCCACGATCCCCAGGCCCGCCTCAGAAGCGGCGCCTTCTAATCATGCCCAATCATCGGGCTGATGCTGTGACATCAACTAGTATCCATTAGGGAACGGGCTGACACCAAGGAAGGCATGTAGCTTACAATCTCGGCCGGCGCCGGAGTCGCAGCCCTAGAGGTGAGAGGCACAAATCTGCTGGAGGGAGCTCAGCTAGGGCAGCTCGCCCCATCCCACCAGAGACACGGGCCTCCTGCTTGCTCCAAAGCTTCTGCCAGGGTTTCTCGCCCCAAGGGACAACAGTGTCTGGGAGGGCCTGTGAACAAGAGGGAAGACTGGGGCCCTGGGCTGCAGTCAGCCCGAACTGGCTTTGCGCCTTGTGGAAGCCCCTGGTCCATTCTAGGTCTTTCATCTGCATTGCATTCCCTGCAGCAGAACAAAACAAGCAGAGGCATCCACTCAGTAGCAAGTCAGAGGGGAAAAATCTTCTGCAAATATCTCCGTTTTTTCTGTTGAGATGCAGGCGATCATGGCGGTGTCAGGAGGGGTCCCAGCTGTTTATGGTGCTGACAAAAACAGCCCGACTGACTTGAGTCGTTTCTGCTCGGGGCTGGTTTGGTCAACCCAAGCACACCAGGCCACCTGTTTGTGTGGTTCCCATCAGCAAAATCACACCACACTGATGCTCAGTGTGGCGGGTCGGGCTCCCATGAAATGTTGTCATCATAGCTGGTGGCACTCGGAACCTTCCTCCCAGCCAGCCTCCCCTGCCTCCTTCGCCACCATCCTCCCTCAGCCTCCTCCGCTGCTGGGCATGATTTATAAGCTCGGAAATCCTCCTGATCCCTGGGATCTGTGGTTGACTTCACCCAAGAATTCGGAGAGCGGCACCCTCTCCCTCGCAAAGTGAATTATAACACGAGCATAGAATATTGATTCCAGGCGTGTGGAATTTTAATCCGCAAGTTCCCACGAAACGCTCCTGTCCATGGAGAATTGGCCCAGCCTTTCGAGCAGCGAGGAGCGATGACCACCACCGCCCCCCACCCCCGGCCACCACTGTTTACAGTCACTTGGGGGGCCTCTGAGTCCTCCGCATCTCCCTCTCGCGACTTGGTGTCTGCTCTCAGGTGCTGCGTGCAACTCTGGTTTGTGTTTCTGTGGAGCCTGACATCCATCGGGCATTTTGAAATGCCCCTGCTGCCGGCAAAGCCGAAGCCAGGCTGCCGTCTTCAAAATGTCACCAGCCATTAACTGCGAGCAGGGATGAATTATGCTCATCACCATCGCCAGGTGCCCTGGGAAGAGCAGCTCGTGGAGGCAGCCTGCCGCGCCCTGTGAGGGAACTCCTGCTCCGTGTGCTGCCCCGGGTGGTCCTGGACTGCCAGCCCGGGTTTCCAGAGACGCGGCAGCTCTATTTGCAATTAGGGTGGGCTTTATTGGGTATTAGCCCCTATGATATGCCAGGCCTTGTGCCCAGCACTGTGATCCCAATAACTCCCCTTATTTCTTGGTTACAGTTGAGAATTGAGAGGCTCAGAGCTGTTGGGTACGCTGCTCAAGGTCACACAGCTTGTGTGTGGCAGAAACGCATCTGCCACCAGGATCTGCCTACTTCTTCTTATTCCAGCATTACACCCAAAGAAGCTTCTGCCAATCTTCTGCGTGGTTTTGACAGCCTGCCCCAATAAGATCACTAGGACGAGGCACCCACATTTTAATGATGATACAGCTGGAGCCCAGAGAGGTTAAGTGACCTGTGCAAAGACACACAGCCACGTAGTTGGAGGGAGAGCAGGCACTATAACCTAGAATGCCACAGACATTAGTTGAGTGTTCCCAGTCTGCCAAGTTTGTGCTAAGCTTTGGGGACACCCAGCTGAATAAGATCAGAAGACTGGCGCCCACATGGGGCAGACTGCAATATACTCGATTATATGCAATTCCAAGTGTGGAATATTATTTGTCTGGCGTGTGGGGAAGGAGCCCAGGGTTGGAGTGAGTCATTCACGGAGGAGGTGACATTCGAGTTGGTCCAGGAAGGATACAGAGGAAGGAACCTGCTGCAAGGAGAGCATCCTGCCCTGCCCCGCCCCGCCCCCGCAAACCTTTCCTTCTGCTGGGCGGCCATTTTGCTGTAAACGTCAGCAAGAGAATGTCAAACAGCCTGTGCCATCCACTAACTCAGTGCTGTCCAACAGAACTTTCTACAATAATGGAAATGTTCTAGAGCGATGCCGTCCACCATGTTGGGCGCATGCCCTACTGAACACTTGAAATGTGGCTAGTGAGGCTGAGGAAACAAATTTTTAATTCTCTTTACCCTTCATTTATATTTCAGTTTAAAAAGCCACCTGTGACTAGTGGCTCCCATCTAGGACCGCCCATCTCACAGGAGACTGTCACACGCCCAGCTGCTCCCAGCGTTCCCTTGGGAGAATGGGTCACTGCCACCAGGAGGCAAGCAGGAGGGCCGGCTGTGGTTGCTGGAGGTCCGCCCCGGGTGTGGAGCCCTCCTCTCTCTCTAGGAGAGGCAGGGGAGTTGCGGGCCCTGGCTGTGGCGGGGAACACGGCTGCGCGGGGCACCCCAGGACCAGGGTTCTGGGACAGCGCCATCTCCATGTTCATGCCATCAAGGGCACTTGCAGCAACCCGCTGCGCCCCCACCCCACTGGAATAACCGCCTCTAGCTTCGAGTCGTCTTTTCCCTACGTGTTCACGGCGGCAATGGGGAAAAGAGGAAAACACGAATACAGAGGGCACTAGAGCCAGGACCTGACCCCTTCTCACGACCCCCACGGCGGCCGCCCTGCTCCTACTGGCATGGCATCTGCTTCTACAACAGCCTCCTCATGGGGCTCCCACTGCTGCCCTTGCCTCTCTCTAGCCCGTTCTCTCAAAGCCCTAAGCCAGATCCAGGCGCTCCCGGCTTGTAACTCTGCACTACTGCCCATCTCACACCAAAGCTGAAGTCCTCATCGTGGCCTGCACAGCCCATACAGTTGGCCCCACCCACCCTGGCCTCTCTGACCTCATCTATTCCTCCCCCTCCCCCTGCCACAGGTCTGTCCCAGACGCATTGATGTCCTTGCTGTTCCCGTAACGTGCCTGGCACAGCCTTCCTCAGGCCATTTGCACTGCCCACCTCCCCTGCCTAGAGTGCTCTTCCCACAGAGAGTGACATGGCCCACTCCAGAGCTTCCATCGTGCCTTTGTTGGAGTGCCACCTCCTCGGGGAGGCCTTCCCTGGACACCTCTTTTTTTTTTTTTTTTTTTAAAGATTTTATTTTTTCCTTTTTCTCCCCAAAGCCCCCCGGTACATAGTTGTGTATTCTTCGTTGTGGGTTCTTCTAGTTGTGGCATGTGGGACGCTGCCTCAGCGTGGTCCGATGAGCAGTGCCATGTCCGCGCCCAGGATTCGAACTAACGAAACACTGGGCCGCCTGCAGCGGAGTGCGCGAACTTAACCACTCGGCCACGGGGCCAGCCCCCCTGGACACCTCTTTAAATGCACAATGCCACCCCTCCCCTAATATCCCTTCCATTTGCCTGGTCTCTTTTTCTCCCTAGACTTAGCACCTTCTGCCATACTAGATTTTACTTACTTAATCCATCTTCCTCCCCTTGAAGGTGAGCTCCATGAAGCTGGGGTCTTCTTTCTGTTCCGTACTCCGCTCAACCCTCAGTGTCTAGAACGCACCTGGCACAACGTAGGCTGTCAAGAAATATTTTGGGAATAAGAGAACGAGGGAATGAATGAATGGAAATCACCCATATCTCATCACCCAGAGAGAATCATTGCTGCAAGTTGGCTGTATTTCCTTCCAGACTTTCTTCTATTGAGTCTCCTTTTGACTGAGTTAAGTAGGAGTCCTGTGGTCACCAACAGGGGGCTGAAGAGAGCAGAGAGACAGCTGCTGTAAGAACTCTTTCAGGATCTGTCTCTGCCTGTGATCACCTTGGCTGGCCAGAAATCAACGCTTTTCGTTTAGTAGGATGACCTAAACTAACCAGACTCACAAGAACCTGATGGATAAAACCAAAGACCGCCTTACTAATCCCTCCCCCTTTCCACTGATCCTGCCATCGAAGAACACTGCACTGGAAACCAGAGCTTCACCTGGAGGAGCTGGGATTTGTTGATTGCCCACAGGGTTGAATTCAGATTTTAGAGACCTTCAAGCACTGAAAAGATTATGGCACCCTGCACCATCCCATGTGTTATTCAAAGTATAAGTAATGCTCAACCATAAAACAATGAAATTGCAATGAAGACAACGTTCCAATTTTTTCCCCTATGATCACTTCAGTGCTTTTAAAAATATATATTAAAAATCAAATTGCTACTTTTTTAAATTGTTTTTTGCTGAGGAAGACTGGTCCTGAGCTAATATCTGTGTCCATCTTCCTCCACTTTATGTGGGACGCCACCACATAGCAGTGCTATGTCCATGCCTGGGATGCGAAGCTGTGAACTGCGGGTCGCCAAAGTGGAGTGCGCAAGCTTAACCACTACACCACCAGGCCAGCCTACAACTTGCTTCTTTTAACAATCACCTTTGTTCCTTCTGCTTTGTTGGTGCCTTGGGCATGTGCTCGGGATTCCTGTGGGACAATTTAGCTCTGACTGTCACCCCAGCATGCTTTTCCCTACCCTTGCAGCAAAAGGACACTGATTTTTTCCCTTGGGGGACTTCTCCCTCATTTTCAGCCAGGGTGATTTGTGGGGTGGACATCTCCTCCACCTCCAGGGGCAAGGTCAATGACATGTGAGGAGAAATTTGGTGGGACTTCTGAGGAAGCCCCCTGGGCAGTGTGATGTGAGGATACTTATGATCTGGTGTTGGGTAGCATTCTGTTATCATAAAGGTCCTGAAGCAAGTAGGGGCCGCCACATGGGGTTGGAGCCAACATGGCATAATTCAGAGAAGAGAGATGAAGGTGCTTAGTAGCATGCTTTGTGCTTCTGGATCAAACTTTGCCTGAATCCCACCTTTCTGCTCAACTTTTTTTCAGTTATGTGAGCCAATACATTCCGTTGTGGTGTATGTTAGTTTGAGCTTTCTGTCACTTAAAACCAAAAGATTTCTAACACATATACCTTGGAAACATGAATCATAGCCTAGAGAATTGAACAGTCTTCAGCACCTTTCTAGATATACTAAGACTGACATATTCTTACAACTTGTTCTTTTAGCTTCTGTGACGACTGCTTCCTTTCTATTGAGAGTCGTATCATCTTGGGTGTGTTATAATTAATTAGATCACTTTATAAACTCCATAAGGGCCCATTCTTAACTCATCAGGAAGAGGGGAAAGAGCTAAGCTTTGCTGTGCTCCAGCCCTAGGTCCGGCACAGTTTGGGTGTGTTTATAGCCAGCATCTTATGATTATACGTGAATCCCCCACCACACACACACAATACCAAGACTGTGGTCTTCTTACTCTCATTTGACAAATGAGGAAACTGAGGCACAGAGATTTAAGCTACATTCCCAAGATCACAAAGCTACTGTGTGGCAGAAAACAGTTCAGTTTAAAGGGGTTCTGACACGGAAATCACAAGGGTGTCTGGGACGTGGTCAGCTCTTGGAAAATTCTAGAGATCAGTAGAGTCACGCATACGAGGTAGGTTTTTATTAGATTCCTTTTCAGAGACGGATCCTCTGTGACCTAGGCCCTCAAATGTGGAGGAGGCAGCCTTCCCTGCACACATTACACACGCGTGGGGGGAGGGGAACACACGGCAGCATGGCGGCTGCAGCATTAGAGTCCATGCAAGCTGTGTGTCGATACGCAAGGGCATTGGCACAAGCATCACTGTACGTAAAGTGATGGAACCTTCTGGTCACATCCAACCACCCAGATGTATTCCCAGCACGGCCCCAATTTAAGCAGAGCCTGCGATGCGATACTTCTCCTGTGAACAAAAAAAATGACCGAAGAGTCCGGGCACTGGGGCCTAGGGGGACTCAACATAAACCAGGAGAGAAATGCGACCCCACCTTCCACTGTCCGCAGCGAGAATTCACACACCCTGCTCGGGCCAGTTGCTTTCCCTCGCCCCCTCCGTGCTTCACGTGGCTTCATGGAGCAACACTCCCAAGGGCCATGAGGATGACCCCGAGCTCAGTTCCATGGGAAGAGCCCCGTGGGAGTCAGAAGGAGCAGGGACACGTTAATGTTGAGCACCTCCGGAAAAGCCTCTGTGCTCTCTGGGCTCGCTCGGCAGCCTCCCTGGGGAACGGAGTGAGGGATACAGAACTGGCAAGCTCCGTCCCTCCACAGCACCGCAGCAGAAACTTAGTCCTGGAGACCAGCAGCCTGTGACTGGGACTCTTCCGATGGGGGAGCCAGATCTGGTTGCAACTGTCCGCTGAAGGGCACCCATAACTCTGAGGGCACCCATCACTCATCCCGGGCCTGGTTTGGAGGCTGTGGGTGGGTGTACTGGGGAGCAATCCAGCAGGAGGAAAAGGAGAAGGTGGGGAGAGAGGGATGGAAGGAATGCCCAGGTTTCACAAACTCTGACTTGCACAGGCGGCTGCCTGTTTCTCCCCTCTTGGCAGGGAAAAACAGAAAACCGTGTGTGTGTGTGTGTGTGTGTGTGTGTGTGTGTGTGTGCGTGCGCACACACGTGCATGCACTTTTTTTTAACTCACGCAGGTCACAGGGGAAACTGAGAAAGCAAACATCTAAGAGAAAGAAAAGATTTCTCTCCTTTGTGTTTTCCCTTCTGTTGAGCCAAGCGCCCCAGAACGTGTTGGAAAAGGCGGGGCTGGGGCCTGGGGAGAGAGCAGGGTGCTGTTAACACTCCTCGCCCGCCTTTGAAGGCGCCTGGGCCTCTCTGTAAACACAAGTGACTTCTGACTTCTCACGGCTCTAAAAATAATCAGAGTGTGGGGGTTCTAAAGCAGGAACAAAGAAGAAACAAAGGGTTAATGAGAGGACACAAGTTTGATGTTTCGTTGGATAAACACAGAATCAGCTAGAGCGAAGGCGCCAGGGGCCGGCCCTTGCCAGGGGGACCCGGCACAGCTTTTAGTCCTTGAAATACTGTGCGTGGCTATTTCTTCCTCACATTCACAAAGGGCACCTCACACCCCATTCTCTGGATCAGCCCCTTTCAAAACCTTACCAGCGAGAAGTTGACCCTTTCATCTATCTCGGTCCCACTCCCTAGTAGCTTCACCCCTCTCCCCTCACCCTGATCAAAGCCTCACGATAAGATCTAATTCATACTAACTTGTAAGTGACTGATACAGCCCTGGAGGCAGCAGCTCATGTTTACAGCAGGGCTGGCTTTCTGCACACTCTGTGTTCTTGTACATTCTCGCAACACCTCAGGAAGCATCACTACCACGCCCACGTTACAGAAAAGGGGATGAAGGATGACCTTGACGTCCCCACAGTCCCAGATCCAAGTCATCAGATCCTGGAGCCTCACCTCTTAGCCCTTACTCCTCTGCATTTCAAGCCAGGGGCTTCAGTAGGGAGGAGTTGCCTAGAAGCTGAGAGACGTAGGGTGACGGGGCAGGGCAGCTGTTCCCGGCGCCCCTCAAAAGACTCACCCTCTCAAAAGAAGAGAGCTGTCCTTGTCCAGCATTAATAAACTTTGGGGGCTGTCCTCTGCCCACTGCCCCAACCCCACAAAGTGGGCAAGGCTCTTTCAGGGATTCACGCACACAGCCATCAAGCTGTTTACAGTCCAACAAGCAAGTTCCAGTCCCAAGCACTAGTGATCAGCTGCATGTGTGACGTGTGTTCTGGGGGAGGGGGGGGCGTGGGCAGGCAGTAAGGCGGGAAACTGTGAAGGCGGGAAAAGCCCGCCCCCCCCCCCCAGCTGCAGGTCTCTTTACTAATCCCGTTGAACTAACAGGTCACAGTTCCTGGCCTAGAGGGGGCACTCAAAGAATATTTGTTGAATGAATGCACAAGGGAATGGAGGAATGAACAAATGAACAACTCACCGATGGCTCCCTCCCTTCTTTCCTTCTACTGTGTTCTCGAAGTCGGGGGCGGAAATTCCTGGGCCCGTAATGTGCACACCCATCGGATGGCGGAGCAGTTTCCGGTTCCAGGCAGCTGGCTTGACACCTGAGCTTGTGCGCATCTAACCAGCTCCCAGGTGACGCCGATGCTGCTGGTCTGTGGACCACACTTTGAGTAGTGAGCATCTAGGTCCCCTGGGTCTTCCTCATGGCTGTTGTCACAGTTCAAGGTCACAAAAGAAGACAGTCTCATCTTTTCCATGGAATTATTTGGATCCACCTTCCCCAGCCTCTTCGTCAGTGTTGGTTTGCTTTTACTGTCCAGTTTTGGTCTGAGGTCCCAGTGCTGTGTGTAAAGATCTCACCTGTGCTGGCTTTTGTCCCTGGCTGGTGCAAAAGTGGATTTCCTGGGAAGCTAATGAAGCTTAAACTTCAGGAGCCCTCACTTGCACAGATCCCTTCCCACGTCCTCAGGTATAGATACCAATATATTTTCACGATTACGCGTTTTTGTAGATTTGCAAAAGTACAAGTATAATGTATTTGTACAAACCTATGGCCCCATAGAAGCCTGACTCCAATCCTTTAGTTGCCCTGTTGAGTTTCACAGAATAGATAAATATTTCTCTGGTACCCATGTCTCTATCAAAAAAGGAAAATAAAGGAAAAGATGGCCATGAGTTTTAAGAAAAATGTCAAAAAGCGTAATTCTTTAAGGAAGGGAAAACACACCTGTGCATATTTAAATATGCAAACCTCGAGCTCTGATTTAAGATTTGTGCTCCCCACCTGGGCCCATGTAGGTCTCTGCGTTTGCCATCACTAATCTGGCCTTCAGTAGAGAAGCATTACAAAGAGAAAAGTTCCATGTGCGTCAGCCCGTTGCCCTGTAAAACTCCACGGACCCCGGGAGCCCTGGTCTCCTGGACAAAGGGGCTGCTCAGGGAGGGGGCTATGAGTCTACGGCACAGTTGCACAGTGCACCGTGTTGACACGGAGGCGTCAGTGAATTGCATCTGCTCTATTTAATGGATTGTCACAAGCGAGCCTACATGGGTGACAAACCTCCAAAAAGCTGGCTCCATGTATGAAGCCATGTGAAGACTTCGAGCAGTTCTAGTCAACCTTGGCTGCACCTTGGAATCACCTGAGGAACTTTGAAAAATATTGTCACCTGGGTCACGCCCCCAAAGAATCAGATTTAACAGGTCGGGGATGCCGTGTGGGCGATGGCATTTTTTAAGGCTCCCCAGGTGATTGAAATGTGCAGCCGAGGGTGAGAGACACGGCCTTAGAGCATCAGATCTGGCCAAGAGCCTAGACCCTGGCTACTCAGGGTGGTCCTCAGACCAGCAGCATCAGCAACACCTGCCCGGCTGTTAGGAATGCAGACCCCCAGGCTCCACCCTAGACTTACCGAATCAGAATCTGCATTACAACCAACCCCCGGGGATGCGCATGCCCACTAGAGCTTGAGAAACACTGCCTTCGAAATCAGTGCTTTCCAGATCAGCCTCCCCCAGTTTCGAACGCAGAAATCAGAACCCAATCACTCGCAATGATTTGGTCAAGGTCCCCCAGAAGCATGCTGAAACCCCCAGCCTCCATCTCCCAGCTTCGGCCACACTTCCTTTTCCCCAACTGGACTTCGAGTCATTCCAGAAGGGCACCGAGAGTCCTCAAGGATCTCCACTCCCATGTTTGGACAGCCCTGAGTCGGAGACACAGCTCTCCTCGCAGGGTCGTGGAAGCCACAGTTTACTGTAGAATTTCTGGCTTTTTCTTGCTAAGGGAGAAATATGTCTCAGTGAGATCCATTATGTATTCTGGGTATACACAATGAGTTTGTCTTGAGACATATTTATGCCCGAGAATATTATGTATTCTCTTTATATACCATGCAAGGTTAAATTTTTTGAAAATTTATATTTGCTTTTTATCACCCAGACATATAAGCGGTTTATAGCCAGGCCTGATGGATTGGAATCAGATGGCAAAACCCAGATTAACCCCATGGATCCTGGTGGCCCTTGGTCAGCCCTTGCTATTAATGATGTTTTCACCTGAGTGAATGTGGTAGACTTTGCTTTAGAGATAAATATGCAGGTGGGTATCATTTTTGCAATGCAGGCACTTCCTCTTGCTGCTTTAAGTTCATTCAGCATTTTTTTTTAAAGATAGACATATTGAAGCAGTCATACACTGAATAATTCATGTGGAAAAATTTGGGGGAGAGCTAAATAGAGGTGACTCGTGGTATTTTCCGACTTGCTGGTTGTTAGAAGATGGAGAGCCCCTGTATTACATAATTGCTATTCACCAGAAACGCAGTGGTGGAAGCCGCTAGGGACCCTCCACGTGGCATCTTTTGTGCCAACCCTTTAGTCCCTCAACCAACTCTTAAGAGGCATCTTTTGGAAGTAAGAGATGCTCAGAGGACACTGGACCAGCCCAGGGGAGGTCAGGGAGCACACCAATAGGAGCTTCCTACTGAACGCACAACTTTATCACACCTGCAGGTGCACGGGGCAGGTGCGCATCCCCAGCGCCAGGGCCATCTATCTCCCACAATTTTCTGCCAGACCCAAAGAGGATCTTTATGTGCAAATCCCTGGCCAAGGGTGGTCCCACAGAACTGCTCAGCATTCACCCGGGTGACAAGGCAGCCAGAGGATGAATCATTATTATTTTTTTAATCAAGTAACAGACCCAGGTGTAGCAGCAGCCCAGCTTTCTAATATCACCGTGGCTTTGATAAATATGTCCCATTCCTTGATAACTTTTCCAAATCCTTTAATATCCTGCAGCTCAGTCCCTGATGTCTGGCTGTCGCAAAAAATGTCTGAAGGGAGACCAACTGTCAGTCAAATCTCCCTGCCTGCCTCAACCCAGTACGTAATCAGCCCCAAGGTAAATAAATGGGACGTTAGCCATCCGCTGCCGGGGACGGAACAGCTGCTGAGCTGGCTTTCATCTTTGCCTTCCTATGGGGCTGACCAAAAAGTCTTCTTATCCCACTGTCTTCTGGGGCAAGGTGTTGGATTTATTTTCCCCCTTTTCCTTTTTTTTTTCCTCCCTTGGAAGGACAGCCTGTTCTGCTTTTCTGAAACGGCTGTCCGCTTTCAGCTTCGCTCTCCTCAACTCTATTAAATCACCTTTCATCACATTAAATACAGGTCTTCAGGGTGGTCAGAGAGCTTCGCTCTGAGGCATGATGTTATAATGAGGGCAACGTGTATGAAAAATCCTTTTTCAGCTCAATCCCAGGCAGGCCGCAGGGAAGCCTGAAGGGGAGGGGCAAGGCGCAAGCGTGTCTCGCTTTCCACTGGAGCCAAGTTCCTCAGGAGAGGTTTCATTCGTTCATTCATTCATTCGTCAAACACAGAGAGAGCACTACTCCATGCCAGGCTCTGGGAATACATTAATGAACGAAAGAGACAAAGGCAGCCCTTCCCTCATGGAGCTTCCACAGGTAGAGGCATTTGAAAGCTTCTCGGGGAACACGCTTAACAACAGACTCACACAAAAGCAGAAGCGCAGGCGATCTGAAGAGCTCTGAGTGCCCCTGCCCGTCAGTTGCTCCCGTGCCAGCACCAAAGAGTGGTATTCTTCCAGGAGACACTCTTTCTTTTGAGCTCCATCGTCCTTTTTTCCAAGAGCAATTGTCCTTGGAAGGGATTAGCTGTTATCACTCTCTAGCACCTTAGTGTGAATTTATTTATGGGCTCCTCTTCCTGCCTAGATAGGAGGGCCTCCAGGGCTGCCAAAGACAGGAGAATCCCAAAAAGGCAGGGACGAGAGAGAGGCTGAGGACAATTGGGGCCAGCCTTTCTCCTCAAAGTCCCCTGGGCCACCTGTTAGGCGGATGCCGCATCCCCATCTGGCCCTGCTGAGTAAGGGTCCCACTCCACAGCCCACGAGCCCCTGCATGGTCCCTCCCCATTAAATGACCCAGGGACACTAAAGGAACTCATTAGGGATCAGGCCAAATGACATTGAGGTTCTCCAAGTTCAGATAACTTTTAGCTGCCCTTCCTAGTGGCGGTGACAGCTCCCCACTGCTACTTAGCGGCAGGTACTGCACTATGCTTGGTTGGTGTCTTTAAATCCTGCCCACACCTTGTAAACAGTCTCTTTAATAAATGCATACCCAGTTTGAGTGTGCCATCTGTTTGCTGCCCAGACCCAGATCCATGCAGGGGGTCAAGGGAGAAGTGGAGAGAGCAGCTCTAGGGCTGGAATCTGGACACAAGTGGGGGAAAAATGGATGCCTACAGAGCCTGATGTAAGGCAGTGTTTTCACACGTAGTAGGCACAATAAGGTCCATAAAATGTAGATTCCTGCCTCACAGCCCCTGCTAACTCACTGGTTCTGATTGGAGGCCTGAGAACGTGCATTTTTAACAAGCATCAATTTAATACATGTTGATTTAATAGGTCCTAACTAAGCATGGTGACTCTCTTTTGCTACAATGTCATTCTCCTTTCCTTTTTATCTAGAATCTCTACTATCACAGCCACTAACAACTTAAACAGCAGATGCATGGCAATAAAATACAGGAGGATAAAGAAGAGCTAAAGAAAGAACTATTCCATTTTCCAGAAGAATTTAGACAAAATGTAAAGGAGCCAGGACTTGCTGGGTTCAAATATAAAAGTCTTTTTCATCCCTGCTCTTTTCTGGCAAAAGAGTCTCAAAGTAGTAATTGGCATCTAGGCTGCCAGTAAAACATGGCCTCAGAGTAAGATCAGATCAAGGGTATAGCTGTAAGACCCTTTGTTGAGATCTCAAAAGATTTAATACAGTGACTTGTAGACCATCTCATGTAGACAAAATGTTTTCTGAGAATCTTAAAGATGCTGTCCCACAGCCCTGACTTGCATCCTAAAATAGAGACAGATCTGTCTCAAAGAAATTTGTGGATGTGGCTTTTGTTTAATGAGGTACATTTATAACTTGATACACAGGAAATCCACTAAGTTCTGAAAGGAATTACATTGGCTTGGACTGAAAGGACAGAGAGAGTTCAAAATAAAAAAGAGACCTCTGAGTCTTCAACTTCCTAAAGAGAGGGAACAGGCTGAAGAAGCTACTCAAATGCAAACATGAATATTTACTACGGAAAAGGAAAGGTGACTCAGAGGGCAGAATCAAGAGCTACAGGGACCCCTTCCCAGAGAGAAAGCCTGGCAGCTTCGATTTTTGTGCTCTTAAGGAAGTCAGCTGCTGTGTAAGAAATCCAACTACCCTGACAACCAGCATGCTGTGGAGAAGTTCAAGCTAACCACGTGAAGAGGCCACATGTAGAAGAAGTGAGGAACCAAGCCCCTGGTGAGAACTGAGGCCCCAGACATCTGAACCAAATCAAGCCATACTTGCTGGATTCCAGCTGTTTGAGCAGCTCCTGCTGATGCCAGATGGAGCAGAAATGAGCTGTTCTGGCCAACCCTTGCTCAACTTATAGAACTGTGAGCAAATAATTAACTGATTGTTGTCTAAAATCATTAAGCTTGGGGATATTTTGTTATACAGCAATAGGCAACTAACAGATGAGCTTAGCATTATGCATTTGTAAGGAGTCTGGGGACTGGTTGTCCTGGGGCCTGGGACCAGCTAATGTAAATGTCCTCTCATAGATACACACTCACTGTCACATCCATGGCCATGCATGAGAGCATTTGGGTCATAACTGGAAGAGGGAAGGGTTTGAGAGGAGAAAGGAGGAAGACAGGACATGGTCTGATCTCTGATCTAATGTTGTCCTCTTGGACTAAGCAGAAGTGTGAGAACCAAAGCTGAATCAGTTGTACCGATAAGAGATACCGTGAGTTCGGGTGAGGGCTGAAGGCCCAGGCTGACAAAACGATCCCTGAGAAATGTTTGTAGAACCCAACCTACTCTGAGCAGAACAGAGAGGAAGCCATGGTCATCACCCCTGCATGCTCTGCTCAGGCCGTGTACCTCCCACCTCATGTGCCAGGGATCCCCAATGTCCATATCCAGCCCTGATGTACAGTGGGGTGAAAATGGCTCAGAGAGGTTAAGTAATCTGCTCAAGGTCATACAGCTATTGGTTGCTGAGACAGGCTTTGAATTCAAACAGACTAACTCCTACAGCCTGACCCAAGACAAACTATTGACTCCCTAGGAGAGATAGGTTCCCCTCAGTGTCAGTCCTCAAGCCTCTTTAATTTATTTCACAGGAATTTCATATGAATTTCATTCATATTATTTATTGCAAAATTCTAGGCAATTTTCACCCTGTCAAAGAATGAATGGAACCAAGGTTAGTGTTCTAAAATTTACACAGATTGAGGCCGGCCCGGTGGCCGAGAGGTTAAGTTCGCGCGCTCCGCTTTGGCGGCCCAGGGTTTTGCCGGTTCAGATCCTGGGTGTGAACATGGCCATGCTGAGGTGGCGTCCCACACAGCACATCCATAAGGACCTACAACTACAATATACAACTATGTACGGAGGGACTTTGGGGAGAAGAAGAAAAATAAATTCTTTTCAAAATTTACACAGACGATTTCATGAGCTATCATGGCTCACCTTCCATCACACTTACCTGCTCTAGGATTATGGGATGGTGTGGGGTAGGGGGGAAGGAACAGGCCCCAAGCCCCCAGCTCCCTTCCCCACCACCCTTGCCCCTAGACTTCTCAGTGTGCCCTCTGCAGTGACTTTGCTCACGCTGGCGCTGTCACTGGAGTTGCCCTTTTACCTCCTGCTCTAGGCAGTATTGCTGAGTAACAAAGTACTCCAAAACTTAGTAGCTTAAAACGATGATGCTCATGGATTCTGTGGGTCAGGACTTCAGGCAGGGCACAGCGTGCTGGTTTGTCTCTGCTCCAGGGTGTTCGAAGCCTCAGCTGGGAAGGCTCAAAGACCAGGGATGACTTGCAACTGGGGGCTGCAATCAGGAATCAGCAGAAGGCTCCTTCACACCTGTGTCTGGCTCCTGGGCTGGGAGGACTCAAAGACCGCCAGCCGGACACCTACTGGAAAAAGCCCATGGGGCTTGGGCTTCCTCACAGCATGGCAGCCTCAAAGTGCTCAGACTCCTTACATGACAGTGCAGGGCTCCCAGTGCACGTGATCCAGTGGCAAGGTAGAAGCTACATCCCTTTCCATGACCCAGCCTTGCAAGTCCCCCAGCATCACTTCCACTGTATTCTACTGATGGAAGCAATCAAAGCCCCACCACCGCATATGCAAGAAGAAGGCACAGAGACCCCACCTCTCAATGGGAAGGGCGTTAGGGTCACATTGTACAAGAGCCTGTGGGTTAGCAGATATTGTTGGCAGCCATCATTGGAAAATATAATCTGTCAGTCTGCTCTCTGACCACAACAATTCCTATCCTCCCACCCATCCTTCCATGCCTGATCTAAGCCCCCTCCTCCAGGAAGCCTTCTCTGATCACTGCAGTCCACTTTAACCCCTATTTTCTCTCTATCAGTTCTACTTAATATCACAGTGGTGGAGGAGGAGGAGTATAGCTAACATTATGAGGCATTCAACATTTCTCTCTTTTTTTTTTGGGTGAGGAAGATTGGCCCTGAGCTAACATCTCTTGCCAATCTTCCTCTTTTTTCTTTTCTCCCCAAAGCCCCAGTACATAATTGTGTATTCTAGTTGTAGGCCCTTCTAGTTCCTCTAGGTGGGACGCCACCTCAGCATGGCTTGATAAGCGGTGTGTAGGTCCACATCCAGGATCTGAACCTGCGAACCCCAGGCCACCAAAGAGGAGTGCATGAACTTAACCACCCGGCCACGGGGCTGGCCTCCAACATTTCTTTTATATTAACTCATCAAATCCTCAGAACAATTTTATAAGGTAGGTGCTATTATTCTCACCCTTTTACAGCTGAGGAAAGTGAAGCCCAGAGAAGTTAGGTTACTTGCCAAAGCCACACAGTTAACAATCAGCAGAGCCAGCATTTGGACCCCGGCAGTCAGCTGCAGAGTCTGCCGTCTTCCTCGCCTCCTAGCCTGCCTCTCAGTAGCTCTTATCACAGTTCCGTTTCCAGTAGTTGGTCTGAAACAGCTACACCCCTTGGCATGGCCACAATCCCTGGCATGGTGCTAGGCTCACCCGCACTCTGGTCGAGGGATTTCTAAATGTGCGTCCACTGGTGCCAGCAACCCCCCACCCAGAACTGAACACGTTCACAAAAGCCAGGGTGCATGTTCGTGTAACTGACCTGCTGACTCCAGCCTGGACCAGGCCAGGAGGATGCTATTTGTGGAGTTTATAAAAGGGCTTCAAGAGAATCATTCCACACCCGAACCCCTTGAGCAGGGCAGGGCACCAGAGGCTGATGGCCAACGGGGATGTGTGAAGTGCCTGCATAAGCATACCAAAAAGGCAAAGGGAAATAGGCCACGAGATGGAGAAGTAAAAATTAGATTTCAAGATGGTTTTAATTCTGGGCTCCAAGAGTCCCGGGGACTTGAGTGGAGAGAGAGAGAAAAATGATTTAGAACCGCAGGGTTTTTATGGGCGGAGGGGCCTCTTTCAGCCTGAGCAGGCAGATCGAGAAATCCGTAAACAACCACGGAGCGAACCCGAGATAGAGCGCGATCTCACAGGCGAGGGATAACAGCGCTCGAGTCCAGGGAGGCCCTGAGCCACATGGAAATGATTCAGGGCAGGAAAGACTGCGCCTGGGCGCGGCGTCTCTTAACAAAAGCATTCCACGTGTGCGTAAAAGTGGCTTCAGGAAAGAGCAGGTTTGCCTCACTCGCCATTCGGGCCTATAAATTAACGCTTCAGACCTTTACCTTGAAGCTGCCTTGGGCCTGCAAGAGCTGGTCTTGGAGGTGAAGTTGGGGGGCATTCAATATTAGCCAGAATATCCGCAATTCTTGGCTGCCTAGTGCCTGAAAGTGTGTCTTCCATCAGCCCTGGCCTGTCTGCGGGACTCTGGAGAAGCAAAGGGACTCTGGAGGGCAATGACCTTGGCCTTAGGCAGTGGAAGCAGGAAGAAATGCGCAGGTGGGCAGATGACCATGTCATCCTTAATGGGCTACTTAACTCCTTGGGGAAAGGGTCAAGAAGCCACCAGCGGCATGCCCCCGGCAGCAGAGGGCAGCGTGGGCAGCCTTCCGCACTGCCTGCGGGAGGGTGGCTGAGATTGGGTTACCCCGGAAGACGACCCTGAGACAAAGAAATGGGTGCAAGTAGTTTATCTGGGAAATGTGAGAAACACTGTTAGGAGAGTGGGGAAGAGAGACGGGGAAGGGAAGGCAGCCAATAATGGGTGCATTATGGAGCCAGCTGGCACTGCGGGCAACTGGCACTTCATCCCACTGGGGAAACTAGGAAAGACAGGTATGTGGGTCAAGGACCAGGTTGTTCGGTGTCGTTATCAATCCATTGTAGACGGATACTTTTGTAAAGTACAATACCAATGGCACGGCAATGCCAAATTGCTCACAAACTTCCTAAACGCTGACTCTCTCTTTGTGTACTTATCTCAAAGTGGGTGAGTAATAAACATTTCACAGCTTGTCACTGGTTCACAGACCACACTGGTTTGAGTAACACTGATGTCGAACACGCACCTCTGAGTTATCCTCGCCCCCACAAGGAGCCAGCTATTTATACACCAACTCAGGCTAGTCATTGGTTGAGGGTGTGTGTGAGGGTGGGGTAATTCCTCCATGCACACAGGTAGAGGGATGGTGCATGGTTTCTAGAAAGCCACTGGGCAAAGAGATGCAGTTACTGGCCTGAACCCACCAAGGGAATAGGGCAGGGCCTGGAGAGCATCTGCTAAAGCCCCATCCTATCCTTTCCCCCATCTTGTCCCGGTTAGCAACCCTCTGGGGCTTGAGGTCAGAGCAAGGCAGAGGCCAGATAGGAGTGCCCAGAAACCAGGGCGTTCAGGCCTCCCAAGTCTGGGCTTCCTCTGGCTGCTTGTAAATGCAGAGGCAGTAACGGGGGCCCTATTTTAGCTGCCAAGCCCAGCGTCTGAATTTAGCTCTCATCCAAGCAGCCAAGTCACTGTTAAAAGGAAAAAAACCCAAAGCCACCTAGCACCCCGTGTCAGCTTGGCTCAGCCCCGAAATGCAGAAGGACCATCTTCCCTGACCTGAGGCTGTTCGCTTTGCTCCCACCTGGAACGTGTGCTCCACGGGCCTCGTCTGCTGCGGGCTTGTTTTCCAGGGGACCTGGCAGCTGTTTCTGGCTGCGCCATCAACTCTTGGTCTGCAAGTCGGAGGCAGGGGGTGACTGCAGTTGTGGTGAGGGAGATCAGGGGACTGAAGAGTCTATCTGGGCGGTCCAGGTGTCCTCAGACCAGCCTGGCCACTCTGCGGTCAGCACCACTCCTGGGACAGTTCAGTTCAGGGCGCACGGGAAGATGGGGATCACAGTGCTGCTCAAACGATGATGGTATCAAGGACGGATCCCTCCAGACTCCAGCGGCATTACCTTTCTGCTGGGCCATTTAGACACACTATTTCAGGGTTCCAGGAACAGTTCCAAGGCGTGTGTGACAGTGACTGAGGGCGACGGCTCAGCGGTCACACTGCCTGGGGCTGGATGCTGGATCTTCCACCTCCAAGCTGTGTGACATAGTGTGCCTCAGTTTCCTCATCTGTCAGATGGAATTCCAACTACCTCATCGAGTGGTTAGGGCATTAAATGGGCTAATATCAGTGGTGTGCTTAGACCTGGGTAAGGCCTAGAGTCAGCGCCTGCAACTCAGGAGTCCTGGACCCATCCTGGTCAGGCCCCCAGCTCAGCATGCTGGCAGCTGCTGGGCCTCAGGCCAGCAGGGCCCCTGGCTCTCTGGGTAAGTGACTAGTAGCAGGTCGGCTGGGCCCCCCTGCAGCACAATTTCACCCTTGTCACACAGATGGCAGCCAAAGAAAGGAGTGTGACTAAAACTTTCCATTGTCGACTGTTAGCTCTGTGATGACATGCAGGCCCCAGACTGAGGGCTTCCGCCAACTGTGGCCGCCGCCACCGCTGCTACTCTTATTATTGCCACCTGGGAAACTTCTTAAGCTCACTGCCTCGAAGGCCAGTGGGGTTTTCACCTCAGGGGACGGACCCTGGGGTCGTGGTCGTCCCCTCAACCTCTTTGGGTAATGTTTCTCCCCACCATTCTCCCACCATCGGCTGTAGGGGGTGCCCAAGAGGATGATGGGATGCAAACCATTCCCAGATTAGGTAGGTTAAAGGTTAAAGGTTCGCAGATCTGCCTTATCCAGCCCGGAGTCACACATACTCCAGGCCTCTGTAATCATTTCCAGTTTCCTAATTCGTTCTCCCTTATTTCCAACCTTGGTTCAGGCTGCCAGATAAAATACAGGATGCCCAGCTAAACTTGATTTTCAGATAAACAACGAATATTTTTTTAGTATAAATATACCTTCAATATTGCCTAAGACATGCTTATACTAAAAACTTATCCATTGCTTATCTGAAGTCGAAATGTAACTGGGCATCCTGTATTTATTTGCAAAACCTGGTAACCATTGTCCAGGGCCACAGAGAGGTCTCTCAGGATCATCAATAAACTTGGTCCCCTCCCATGTCAGTTTAGGGGCTGTCTTAGTTCATTCGGGCTGCTCTAACAGAATACCATGGAGTGGGCGACTTCTAAATGGTAGACTTTTATTTCTCACAGTTCTGGAGCCTGAAAGTCCAAGATCAAGGCAGATTCTGTGCCTGGTGGGGGCCCTCTTCCTGGTTCATAGACTGCTGTCTTCTCGCTGTGTCCTCACATAGTGGAAGGGGCAAGAGAGTTCTCTGGGGTCCCTTTCATAAGGCACTGATCCCATTTGCGAGGGCTCCACCCTCAGGACCTGATCACCTCCCAAAGGCCCCACCTCCTAACACCATCACCTTGGGGGTTCGGTTTCAGCACATGAGTTTGAGGGGGACACAAACATTCGGCCCATAACAGGTGCCCCAAGAAGCCAACACTGAGAAAAGACTCCGATGCAGGTGGTGCGACTGGGAGGTGACACAGGAAGCACAGGCAGGGAGCAGGGAAGGGAGAGAAGGCAATAAAGGGGGCGTTAATGAGGAGATTACCCCTGTGGGCAACTGGGACTCAGTCCTCCCAGAGAACCTCCCAGAAACCTGGCAGAACGTGCCTTAGAGTTGTCCCACCAGAGGACAGGAAAGCTGGGGCATTTATCCAGTGTTAGCTCCAGCTGTCATAATAAAATACCATAGACTGAGTGATTGAAGCAGCAGACGTTTATTTCTCTGAGTTCTGGAGACCGGAAAGTCTAAGATCAAGGTTCTGGCAGATTCGGTTCCTGGTGAGGGCACTCTTTCTGGCTTGCAGAGGGCCACCTTCTTGGTGTACCTTCACACGGTGGAGAGAGAGCTCTAGTCTCTTCTCTTCTTATAAGGACGCTAATTCCATCATGGGAGTCCCACCCTCACAATTTCATCTAAACCTAAGCACCTCTCAAAGGCCCCACCCCCAAATACCGTCACGTTAGGGGTTAGGACTGCAACACACCAATTTCGGGGGGACACAAATATTTAGTTCATAACATCCACCAACTCCCATCCTCCACGGCTGCGGGTTGCCCTGGAGACATTAACTCCCCTGCACTTCCTAGTTGCGCCTGAGCTCAACTGAGCATGCCCAGGGCAGAGAAGCGGGGAGAAGCCGGTGCTAGAGGGGAAAAGCTGTCAGTGACCTGGAACCCTCTACCTCAGCTGCAGGTGAGCAGCCCTACACCTGAGCCGAGAGAAAAAGCTGTGGGACGTCTAGAGCATCTCCTTCATTTTCCTTTGCCCAAGGCTGAGCCTTCGGTGCAGGAGGATGGAGGAACCTGCTTAGCTGGCCTCAGAGGGGTGTTGTCAAGGTCGGATGAGATCACGTGTGAGAGGCTGCTGTAGACTGAATGTTTGTGTCCCTCTCAAATTCATGTGCTGAAACCGAACCCCCAAAGTGATGGCATTAGGAGGTGGGGCCTTTAGGAGGAGATTAGGTCATGAGGGTGGAGCCCTCAGGAATGGAATTGTAGCTCTTATAAAAGAGACCCCAGAGCGCTCCCTCATCCCTTCTGCCACGTGAGGACACAGCGAGAACATGGCCGTCTGTGAGGAAGTCAGCACCCCACCACACGAACCTGCTGGGGCCTTGATCTTGGACTTCCAGCCTCCAGAAGTGGGAGCAATAAAGTTCTCTTGTTTATAAGCCATCTAGTTTGTGGTATTTCTGTGGTATTACAGGAGCCCGAATGGACTAAGACAGAGGGTGTTCAAAACTGTAAGGCAGTAGAGAAATTGAAGGTGTAGTAAGCGTCAGTTAAGGAAGAGAGGGAGAGAGAAAGACAGAAGGAGAGGAGGAGGGCGAGGGAGGAGGAAGAAGTCAGAGGAGGAGGAAGGGAGAGAAAAATATACTGGTTACTAACAGCATAGAATAATACCCAAGGAAATCAATTTTACGTACTCTACACATTTTTATTGGGCACTTTTCTTCATTCCAGGCCCTGTTCTGGATATTAAGGATTCAACGGTGAACCAAACAGGTACAAATTTTGGCCTTCACAGGGCCTACGTTCCAGTGGGGGAGTAAAGTACATAGCGAGCTGGTGAAGTGCTATGGAGAAAGATAAATCAGGAAGGGGGCTAGGGAGGGTGGGGAACAATAGGGTGGTCTGGGAAGGTGTCACAGAGAAGGGGACTTCTGGGTCAAGCCTTGAGGATTGGAAGGAGTTGTTCTAAACAAAGGGAAGAGCCAGGGCAAAGGCCCTAGGTGAGCGTGCACCCAGCCTGTTGGAGGCAGGCAAGGACGCCATGGTGGCTGGGTGGAGAGAGCACTGGGGAGGATGGCAGGACGTGAAGCCAGGGTGGTGGGGGGAGGGGAGGTCATGCAGCGCTGTGTAAGCCACTGTGTTGACTTTGGCTTTACTTGGGGTGAGACTGGGGGCTGTTGGAGGCAGTGAACAGTGAAGCGGCATGGTCTGACATGTTCTGAAGAAGCACTTTAGCTGCCACATTAAGAACAGGCTCCAGGCTGCTCGGTCGCTTACGAGGCTACTGCTGTAATCCAGGTGAGAGCAGATGGTGGTGGCACCAGGACGGCAGTGGCAGGAAGGTGAGAAGTGGCCAGATTCTGGATCAGCGTTTTAGGGTATTGCCAATGACAGGGTTGACTGCAAGAATGGATGAGGAAAAAAAGAGTTAGGGAGGAATCTGAGGTTTTGGACCTGAGCAACTGGAGGACTGGAGCTGCCAAAATGGTGATAGAGAAGACGGGGCAGCAAGGTTCGTGTCGGGGCTGATGGAGAGCGTGGCAGAGTTTGACATGCTGCTTGGGGTTCCCGTGGAGATACCTGCACTGCAGACAGGAATCAGGCAGTCCTCAGAGTGGAAATTCAGCACCACAGGACTGGATGAGGTCACCTAGGAAAAGGGTGTAGACAGAGAAGAGATGCAATGCTGAGGGAGTCCTGGGGCTCTGCAAAGGTGAGAGGTCGGGGGGCCAGCTCCATGGCTGAATGGTTAAAGTTCTGCAGGCTCTGCTTCGGCAGCCTGGGGTTTGTAAGTTCAGATCCTGGGCATGAACCTACTCTACTCATCAGCCGTGCTGTGGAGGTGACCCACATACAAAATAGAGGAAGATTGGCATAGATGCTAGCTCAGGGCTAATCTTACTCAAGCAAAAAAAAAAAGAAAAGGAGGATTGCCAGCAGATGTAAGCTCAGGACAAATCTTCCTCACCAAAAAAAGAAAAAAAATTGGTGAGAGGTCAGGGAGGCAAGAAGGAACCCACAAAGGGGCTGAGAAAGAGTGGCCAGATGGATGAGCAAAACCAGGAAAGGATGATGCCCTGAGCCAAGAACAGGGTGACCTTAGCATCGTGGGCTATTGGAGTAACACCACCACAAAAGTTCCCCCAATAACATCAAAAATCCTTTCAGGGAGAGCGAACTCCTGGAGGCCTTTCTGCCTGGCTCAGTGCTTTCCTGGCCTCCCCTTGTAGACAAAGCTGCACCCAGGCCCCCAGGTGCCTGTTCCCTGTTTCTTTCAACATGCTGCTAGATCACCTGCCCACATCCAGGCCTGGCTTCTGTCCTGCCCTCCGATGTCATATCTCCTGGCACCTGCCCCAGTCCTCAGCGAAGCACCCATGAGCCCCAGTCTGTGTGTGTCTGTCCCAGCTTCACTCTGGTTCCCACCTGGTTCTGGACCCACCATCCACTCCTTCAAATCAGCACCTGCCCGCCCGCATTTGCAGCTGCACTAGCCTCAAATCACCTAGCAGCGCCTCCACGGCGCCCCTCCTGGCACAGGCTTGTTTTTGACTGTGCGCTTGTTGGCCAACACATCCTGTCCATCTATGGCAGCCTTCATCCTCTGGAAATGCTCCAGCAAGCACACCTTCTTTTCTCTCATTTGGTCCACCTCAAAGTTACCCAGCATTCCAAAGACCTGGTAAGCAGAGCCAGTTAGACTGGAGCCGACTTGCTGGTGAAGCAGCACAGAGGCGCCCATGCACACACGCCACCGCCACCACCAGCATCCTTTGCAACCAAATCCATTGCTGAACCACTCAGCTGTCAACAGCTATTGGGAATCATGACTGAAGAGGCCAAAATTGCGTGTGCACATCTCTTCTCTTCTTGCCACTCCGAGGCAGCAAGGGCCCTTAAAACCCGATTAGAACATCCTCCCCTCCGACAGAGTAAATAAATGCTGGTCTCCGAGGAGGGAACGGGGAAGGGAGGCTGGGAGGCATTGGGTGGGTTTTTCCCTTGTCACAGCAACCTCTTCACTCATCGGAGGCTGGCTCAGAGGTTTTAGAGGGAGGCAGGGCTGTAACTCACGAGATTAAAACATGCCCGCTTCTCCTCAGACATGTATTCTATATGAAAATGTGGTTTATGGGCATCAGGTCCACAAATCTAAAGCCCAAGCAATTCTACCTATGACCATCAGTCATGGAAGCTACACTCACTGAGAATGAAAATTTACACGACCACTGTTAGCCCATAACCAGCGACGGAGCGTCCCCCTCCCCAGGAGCCAGGTCTCCCTGACAACAACTATCCGCCCCGTTTTTACTGGCTGGTACCCAGACGAGTGGCAATGACTCTCCAATGTGAGTATTTATCATGAGACGCTCTCAAGGCCCATCTCTTCTACTTTGTAGAGAGGGGACTAAACTAGGAATCAGAGAAAAGAGGTTGATTTCTACCTCTGCTACTGACCGCCCAAGTGCAATTCAGCCTTTCACCCTCTCCATCTCAGTTTCCTCCTCTGCCCACCTGCCAGGAGAACCTCATTTGCAACAGTTGTTACCAGAATTGTCAAATTCCGCAGAGCAGAGTGGTAAAGCCCTTAGGCTCTGGAGTCAGACTGCTTTTCAAATTCGGACTCTGTCGCTGACTCTGCAACCTTGGCTGAGTTAGTTAACCTCTCTGTGCGTAAATTTCCTCCCCTGTAAAATGAAGGTAAGAACAATACTTGCCTCGCAGTGGTGTTATGAGAATTAAAGGAGTTCATATTGGTATAGGGCTTAGAACAGTGCCTGGCACGTGGTAAGTGCTAAATAAGTGTTAAATCAAATTCATTCCTTCAACATTTATTGAGCACTGCATTCGTTTCCTAGGAGAGCCAGAACAAAGTACCATGAACTGAGGGGCTTATTACAACAACAGAAACGTGCTTTCTCACAGTTCTGGAGGCTGGAAGTCCAAGATCATGGTGTCGGTGGGGTTGTTTCCTTCGGAGGGCTGTGAGGGAGACCCCTCTTGGCTTGCAGAAGCATCACCCCAATCTCTGCCTTCATCTTCACATAGTGTTCCCCTCTGTGTGTGTCTCTGTGTCCAGATTCCCCTTTGTTATAAGGACACCAGTCAAAGTGGACTAAGACCCACCCTCATGACCTCGTCTTAACTTGACAACACCTGTAAAGACCCAATCTCCAAATAAAATCACATTGTAGGGCACTGGGAGCCAGGACTGCAGCGTATCTTTTCTGGGGGAAACAATTCAGCCCATAACAATACCTACTAAGGACCAAATGCTCTGCAAAGTGCTGAGAATAGCAAAATTAATGAAACGTGCTTGTGCCTTAGGGAGTTCACATTTGAATGTGGGAAACAGATTTATGGGCATTAACTCAGTAAATATGGTACCAGGAAATACACAAAAGACAAGACAAAAGGAACAGGGGCAGTGGCACCAGAAAAGGGATTTCAAAAGGCTTCACGCGTGTGCTGGGCCTTCAAGGATTAGCTGGATTGACGTGCCCCAAAGGGGTAACACAGGATCAGAGCCACGGGAGTCTGGAAGCACATGGTGTTTTCCGGGAGCTCAAGTCCTTGATGTGGCTGTAGTGTCAGATGGAACTTGGGAAAGATGAATCCAGAAACATTGTTAGAACCAGATTTCGAAGGGCCTTGATGTCCAGATGGAGGAGTTTTCATTTTATCCTCTAAGTACTTGTCTTAGGTCAAGATTCCCAGAAACAGACTCAGAGATAAGGATTCCTGTGAAAATAATTTATTAGGAGACGTGACCAGGAAGAGCTTGAAAGGGAGCAGGGAAAGGTCAGCAGCCAAGCCGAGGGGCCGTAGTAAGCACCGTCCCTCCAAGGGCAACTTTAGCCCCATCCTGCAGAGGAACTCTGCAGACAGAGTTGTCCAGATGGGAGCAAGGGGGCTGCAGGACTTACAGCACCCACCGGTCAGTCACCGGCTCAGCGCTGTCTCCAAGCACTTCGGGCTGTCCACACTCCATGGCACAGGTGAAGTGGCTCTGGCGGCCTGAGGACAGTCCCTCAGCAAAGAGATACTGGCTGTCAGGAGTGGAGGCACGCTGGAAGCCGACGTTCACACGAATGGCAAAGAGATGAGGGGGTGAAGCACTGACAGTGTCTGCTACACTTATGGAGAGTCGTTACACTGTGAATCAAGGAATCAGTGACCTATCTCTGTGTCAGAAATCTAACTGGTAACGGTGTAAACAAATGGAATGGCAGGGAAACAGTAGCGGCTAGGCAAGCACTTAGAAAGCCATGGCAATGGTCCAGGCAGGAGCTACCGGGGACCCAAACAAGGGTGGGGGATGGAGAGGGGGAGACTAGAGCGGAGAGGGGGAATTAGAGAAACATTTACAGCTAGGATCTGAGGACCATTTGGCTTTGAGGGGATAAGGAATATAAAGCAAGTTTACTGAAGAAGGTGGGAGGATGGTGTTGGACATGCTGAATGTGTACAGGATCGCCAGCTGGAAATGCCCAGTAGGCTCGTGAAAATATGGTCCTGGACATCAGGAGAGAGGCTGGAGCTGGAGCTATAAGTTAGGAAGGCATTGGTGTGTAAGTGGAAGATGACAGTAGGAGCCAGGCAAAAAGGGTATAGAGTCCGAAAAAAGGTCAAGAAGAGAACACTAGAGTATGGCAATCCTTGAGAGATGAGCCAGGGAAAGAGAGGAAGAAAGAGCAATAAGATAGGTTTAGAACTAGAAGAGATGTGTAGCAGGAGGCAAGTGAAGAAGAAGTTGCAGGAAGGAAAAGGCGGTTAATGGCATTTATTGATGCCTAGATGTCAAAGGAGGGTAAGGATTGAATAGAATTCGTTACATTTGACTATCACACAACCACGGTGGAGGGAAAAATCACATTGTACTAGGCTGAAGGGAAAACAGGAGAAACAGGGGTAACAATGTATACCGGTGCTACCCAGAGCTTAGTCCACAGACTAGCAGCATCAGCATCATCTGGGAGCTTGTTAGAAACACAAATTCTTGGGCCTCATCCCAGACTTACTGAATCAGAAATTCTGAGGGTGGAGTCCAGAAATCTGTTTTTAATAAACCCTCCAGGTGATTCTGATGAAGGCTAAAGTTCGAGAAGCACTGATGTATACAACTTTCAAGAAGTTTGACTGTCAGCAGGCAGTGCCAAGTTAGGATCGAAAATTGGACAGTACTTCACAAATAGAAGGAGGTCCTGAGAGAACATAGAGAGAGTCCATTGGTTTTGTAACTAACGAAGAATAGACAGCCTGCACATTATCAGCTGGCGTGGGTGAGACTGACATCCGGGAGCAAACTGCTAAGACAAGCACCCAGTGGAAATGGGGCGTCTGTTTCTTCTAGAGCACAAAAATCGTCATCTGGATGATAATTTTCACGTAGATCCCTTCCAGCATCTTAACCCGAGCAGTGACTGGTTATGACTATGTGTACCCAGTGCAAAACCAACCATCAACCAGGTCACAAGAAACAATTAAACGTCTGTGTTTTTAGAGGCAGCTAAGTTGAGATACTAAAGTGAGATGGTTGTGGCAAATCTTGCTGCAGAACCTAGACTTCTATTTTCTGATGTTGACTTTCATTCCAGTTTTCTATTGCTGTGAAACAGGCCACCCCAAACCTACTGGCATAAAACCACAAGAATCAGTTATTGTTATCATGGCCGTTGGTCCTAGCGATTGCCTGGGCTCAGCTAGGCGATTGGAGCTGTGGTTTCAGCCATGCGGTGGCTGATGCTGGAGTCATCTCAAAAGCTTGCTCATTGCATGTCTGGCTGTTGACGCCAGCTGTTAGCTCAGACCTCAGTGGGAGCTGTTGTCAGGAACATCTCCATGTGGCCTCTCCATGTAGTCTGGGCTTTCTCACAGCATGCTGGCTGGGCTCCAAGGATTGTGTCCCAAAAGAGAACCTGGCGGAAGCTGTACTGCCTTTTTTTGACCCAGCCTTGCAAGTCACATAACCTCACTTCTGCTGTACTCTACTCGTAGAGGCAGCCATACAGCCTGCCCAGATTCAGGGGGACGGGGGGTGGTGCACAGACTCATCCTTTGCATGGGAGCGAGACAAGGTTCCAGAAGAGCATGTAGGGCAGAAATTATTGTTTTAGCCATTTGTGCAAAATACAATCTGCCACAGAAAATAAATTCTCAATGGTCAACCCCATTATGACCTTGCTCCTTGTAGCAGGTAAGCTCCAGCCCGTCTCTAATTACCCATGACCAGGCTGATTTGTCATTCCGGTGACCTTCCTTCAGAGGAGGAGCATGGACAGTTGGAAGGCAAATCCTCAGAAGGCCTCCACGGCCAGCAATACTGCGTGGGTCCAGGCTGGAGGCTCTGGAAACCCCCTGCTGAGAGTCCCTTCCTCCTTTAGGAGTTAAGCACGGGAAGGGTGTGGTGGCTGGAGGGACAAAAGGAATTGATCAACAGCCGGAATGACATCACCCCCTCTCTTTGTTCATTTTTCATTATTGTTGTGGTTCTTTTTCCTGTGTTTAATTTCTCTCCTTCCTCATTCTCCCCTAGGACCTCCCCCTGAGAGATGGGGTTGGGGGGTTTGATTGATTGGTGCTGAAAGCAGGGAGGTTGCAAGTAGAGAGAGATCACCTTACCCCAGATAGTTTCCATGGCAACAGGGACAGGTTGGTGGGAGGGGCGGGCGATAAGGGCCCCACTTTGGGGTTCAGTGTGTGGTGGAGGTGAAGGCTGGAGTGTTTACAGTGGAGAGAGAAAAAAACAGCCTGTTCAGCTGGGTCAGGGAGTGGAAACATTATTCGAGACAGCTTGGAGGCTGGCCTTCGCTGACCTCTCGCCCTTCCCTCTCCCCTTGTTCATTACCCGACAACCTTAGCAGCAGCATTTGCGTGCCTGCCACCCCTCGTCCTGACTTGCAGCCCTTCTGGTCATTATTTCCTCCAGGAAAAGCTCTCTCCTCCTCCTTCCTCTCTCTGCCCTCACTTCTCTTGTTCTGTGTTGGCTTCTAACCTAGGAGAAGCAAGAAGCCCAGTTCCCATCCCACCAGGTCCTGGGTGAGGGAGACAGCCCAGCTTCCTGCCGCAGCCTGGGTGGGGGGTGTCCCCTGGCCCTCCCTCCCGCCTCCCACAACAGCCTTCACCTGGCATTGTTCCTCGGGGCCGGAGGTCACTGGGAAAGAATCTGAGGAATCGCCGAAGGCCATTAATTAGCCCAGAATACACAGGAAGGCCCGAATGGTGACCACCCAGGCACTGGACACCGGTGTGTGCTCTCCCATGCCTAGCACTCCAACACTGCCAGACCTGGCCCGCTAAGGTGAGGTGTGGCCTAGCAGTTCCCCTTGAAAGCAAAGAGAGATTTTCACCCTTTTGCTTTGAGGTTACTCCTCCCTCCCCAAGGACGGATCCAGAAATTGACTTTCTCTGCCCTCCCCCCACTGCCTTCCCTCCTCCATCTCTTAACTCACTGGTGCTGACGGCCCCACACTCAAGGACTACAGCGCACTTAGGTGCTCTCCGCTCAGTTTCTTTAGCCCCCGTTGGTTTCCTTCAGTGTTACTGAGCAACAGAAATCTCTGGGGTTGCCTCATCCTAGCGTAAATGTTCCTCCAGTTCCCCGAAGGAAGGTGCAGAGTGGGGGAAGCAAAATGGAGGCCCTCCAGCCTGGACTGGCAACCACGAGGACTGGGGGGTGCCCCGGGTATCAACAGGCAGGTCCACTGACTCTCCCCTAGACTGGGGCCTGCAAGGCCAGGGGCCAGGTGATGTTTCTCTCTGGATCTTAAGGGTCTTTTCAGTGCCCGACACATAGGGGGACTTCAAAATGCATGCTGTTTCTCAACAAGTTAAACAAGTACAACTACCATACGACCCAGCAATTCCACTCCTAGGTATAGACCCCAAGGAATTGAAAGCAGGGCCTCGAACAGATACTTGTACAGGAGTGTTCACAGCAGCATCATTCACAATAGCCAAAGGTGGAAACAGCCCAAATGTCTATTAATGAACAAATGAGTAAACAAAACGTGGTCTATCCGTACAATGCACTATTACTCGGCCGTAAGAAGGAATGAAATTCTGACACATGCTACAAGGTGTATGAGCCTCAAAAATGTTGTCTTAAGTGAAAGAAGCCAGACACAAAAGAGTGCCTATTGTCTCCTTCTATTTACGTGAATTGTCCAGAGTAGATAAATCTATAGAGGCAGAAAGTAGATTAGTGGTTGCCAAGCGCTGGGGGGAGAAGGGATGGGGAGTGACTGCTAATGCGTGTGGGGTCTCACTCAGGGGCGTGGAAAAGTTCTGGAACTAGAAAGTGGTGATGGTTGCAGAACATTATGAATGCACTTCATGCCACGGAACTGTACACTTTAAATGGGAAATTTTCTGACATTTGTATTTAACCACAAGGAAAACAAAATGCGTGCTGTAAGGATGCTGCGCCCGTTAGGAGCCAGGGCTCCAGAGACTTGGAGCTGTCTGCACTTATGGCGACCGGCCGAAACCGCGCTGGCTTTCCTGGGGCTACCTTGGTTTTAGCCTGGAAGGGTCTCCATTCCGGGCACAGCGGGCTGATTGCTGACTCCCTTCGCCCTGGAGTCCTGCCTCCGCCTGTCTGCGGGAGCTGGGGCAGCAGCCTTCCCTTATCTGAGTCTCGGTTTCCTGCCCTGGGGGTGTGCTGTGGGGTTAGATGGAACAATAAATAATAACACAAATCTCAGCCTGAATCTGAGCCTGAATCTCAGTACTGAGTACCCCGGGCGCTGTTCTCAACCAGGGCTCCTAGGGTGCACTGGAACTCGCTGGGGGCTTATAAACAGGAGGACTTGGCTTCAGCAGCTCTGGGGCAGGGCCTGAGAGCCTGCATTTCTGACGAGCTCCCGGGGGATGCGGAAGCGGCTGGTCCACAGATCACACTTGGAGTACCAGGGTTCTCAACTCTCTACCCATGTTAATCTGTTTAATCCCACAACATCCAAATGAGGACAGAACGATTCTATCCCCGTTCTACAGACAGAGCCAGAGGAGAAAGGAAGCTCCGGGACTCGCCCAAGGTCACAGAGCTAGGATAGGGTGGCAGAGCTGGGACTGGAACCCAGGGCAGTCTGGCAACAGGCCACAGTGGTAACCAACCCCTTTTTCTGCTGCCCAGATAATGTGGGGAAAGGATTCAGCGCCAGGCCTGCCACGGGGTGACCTTTCAAAGAATAGTAGCTATTGTTGTCATGAGTTACATTAGAAGCCTCCTTGTCCTTGAGAAAGTCAGTCATCTTTTCAGAGTCTTCACTCAACCACACGGTCTCTAATGGCCCTCCAGCTCTCATCTCATCTGCAGGCAACGGGCAGCCCTCCCAGCCAAGAGTTCAGAGCAGAACACTTGTCTTTGATTTCAGTAAGTTTTTCGGGACTTCTCAGGAGCTGGGCCCCAGGGATGGGCTGCTCTGCGACTCTGACTCTTGTCTACAGGACGCAAAGCAAGGCGGATGAGTCTCCCACCCTCTCATTCAACAGAAAGCCCCCTCCGCCGCCCCCCCACAGGGAGCCACGGATGACGACTTCCTCATATCTGTAGTCCCCAGTGTCTAACCCAGGCCCTGGCACAAGTGCTCGAAGAACACCGAGTCCCTGTTAGCCACTCCTGTGCCTCTCAAGTCCGTTTGCCACTCTGTAAAATGGAGACATTAATACCGACCTAGAGTTCTATGCAGTGAAGTCAGTTACGAACAATCCTTTCCCACGGTACTGCGAATCCATGATTAAACACCTACTGTATGCCTAGGACTATGCTGCAGCCAGAGAGAGAGGCATCTGAAACAGAAACCTCCCTGGCCCCCATCTGGCAGTTTTGTGATTTCTCATGGCAGATGGTTCTAAAGAAACTGGGGGTCAAGAGGCAGACTGCATAGCACAATTGAGTGTTTTTAGGCCTTCTGACCAGGGTGTGGGAGGGAGCCCAGGAAGGCTCTGTGAGAAAAGGGGAGGACAGGCTTGATCTGGGTCTTGATCAAAGTCCAAGAAAATATTTGGATTTAGAGAATAGAGGAGGTTTCCCAAGCCAGAGAAATACCAGGAGCTGACAGCTGTCACCCCGTCCCCTGTAGGCCCTGTTCAGAGTCTCCTGGACTGTTCTGGGCTGGGAGGGAGTGCGAGGCTGGAAGCTGGGCAGAGAGGGCAGCCAGTAGGACCTCCGTGGGCTGGGGCTCCTCGGAGTCAGTTTGTGCCAGAGAGGGCTGTCTTGAAGTGGTCCCCGCCCGCCCAGGCAGACCCACAGCCTCCTCAGTCTTTTCAGCTCTCGCTGCCCCCTCCTCCCCGCCCAGGCCCTCCGCAGGGACAGCTTCCAGAGGTCTCCCTGAATCCATATGTGGGTTTTGGCTCTTCCTGTTTTTGGCTCTGCTGAGCGGCGGGGGATTTGAGGGGTGCTTGTGTGATTTGTACAGCTGTCATTAGGGTAATTGCACGATATTTTCCCAAATTTCTCTTGCAGCTTCAGGCTGGGTTTCCAAACTTCCTGCCCTAACAGGGGCTCTGGTGAGAGGGGGCTGGCTCTGAGCCTTCTCGGCAGCTGCTGATGGCACCCGGGGCAGCCCTCCCCGCTATTCCCATGGGACCAGGCCCCAGGGGAGAGGGGTGGAACGGGGCCCCTGGATTGGAGGCGCAGTGGCTTCAGACAAAAGGCACAATTGTGGCCATTGGTAATTGTACCCAGTGTCGTTTCCCTCTCTCAAAATGGAAACAGATACAAATCAACCCATGTCTCTTCTGAAAAAGCAAAGATGTCTTCTCGTGACACCAGGATTTGGAAAGTCCCTTCACTGTACTCAAAGAAGGATGACAGACCAAAACGCTGCATCCCATTTCTCAGCAACTTATCAGCTCAGCCCAAATTATCCACAAAGTGAGGGTCTGAAGGTGGCTTAGGTTAGTGCCCAGGCAGCTGGCGTTGAAACGAAGTAGGGAGCTGTGTGGGCCAGGCCCAGGTGGGTATTCAGGGCACTTTCGGCAAGGCGAGTTAATGGATGGCAGGAGGAATGAACGCTGGGGACAAGTTTGGATCTGACTGGTGAAGGATTACCTCCTTCCTTCTCAAGTGAGTTTGCCCACCCGCTTCCCACTCAGCCTGACAGGTTAATTCTCTGGACTGACTCCTCTAGCTTTCCCAAACACACACACACACACACACACACACACACTGTGAGAAGGAGAGTAACCCCTTTTTTTCTGCTTGTGTGTGGGAGCTGGGATGAGAAGAGGCGTGGTCCACGGCTCCAAACCAAGCCCTTTCAAAAAGGGAAAAAGTGCTGGGGCCGACACTCCCCGGACCTGGCTTTCTAGACAGCTGGGGAAAGATTCTCAGCCGTGGGTCCTCTGAGGCTGGAACAGCCAGGGAGATCACAGGGCAGATCTGCCGGCTTCAGGCCTCGGGGCTCGTGTTCCTTCTGACCTGCTGGCTGGGGAGCTGGATGCACCGTGGAGAGCCTCGTCACTTAGCATCGTGTCTGCTCCGACATGATGCCTCCGAGTAATGTAATTTATATTTCATGCACAATTGAAGCAGCTAATGGTGTAATTCTCCAAGGGGGAAACAAGTTGTTATAGTGTTAATTACATTGCAGGCGTGTTCCCTCTCCTTTGCCCCCCAAGTGCTCCAAGGGAAGTTACAAGGTAGCAACTGAGTGGGTGCCCAAGACAGTGGCTTTGGTGGGCTCCCCCAGTGTCAGAGCTGGGCAATGGCGGGAGGGCCAAGGATGCCTTTTTCCTCCAAGCTGGGGGCGGGGCAGGGGCGGGGAGGGCAGGGGGGTGTGGGGTGGTTTGGCTTAAACTGCCTGGTGGTCGGGGTTTCCTTGTCCAGCCTGATAGTGGAATCCCACTGGGATAGGGTGTGTCTTTCTGTTCACTGGGACACTGCTGGGGAGCGCAAAGTAGAAATGATACATTTGGGAAAGGAGGAAAGACCATCGAAACGAACCAAACCTAGTCTAGAGGTCGACAGAGGACACTATGGAGGGTGGTGGCTGAGCATGTGGCCTCTGAGGGCAGACTGCTGGGATTTGAAGCCCAGTTCTCCCACTTGGAAGCTGGGGACCTCCCAGGAAGGTTGCTTCACCTCTGAGCGCCTCAGTGTTCTCAACTATAGAATGGGAATAACGAGTCATTAGCCTCACAGGCTTGCAGTGAGGCTAAAGGGAGTCAACAGGCATGTAGTACCTAGAACACTGGCACATAGCATGTGCTCAGTAAATGTAAGTTCTTATGGCAGGAGGGTGTAAACGGAGTTAAACTGTCATAAGTTTCTGGGATTTTCTGTGACGTGGTTAAATACATATTTTCTCTATGTTCGTGCAAGCTAAATCTACTGAAAAAGAATAAATGTCTTGCTTTTCAAAAGGAGAAATGTAGATTTTGAGGAATTATAGAAGCATAAATTGAGGATGATTCCTAGGAAAAAAATCTTTGTCAACTATTTAAAAAGTGGTTTCTGAATTCCTGGCAAAAGAAAGAAAGAGAGGGGGGAGGGGAGCAGAAGAAGGAAGGGAGGGAGGGAGGGTGAGAATCAGCATGGATTCATTATATACAGGTCAGGCCAAACTTCCTCTGTATCTTTTTACAAATAAAACAGAGTGAGTCACCCAATAGATCAGGGAAAAGGAATACGCCTAATGATTCTTAATTTATGCAAAGCACTTTACAAAATCTCACAGCTTATCCTTATGGAAAATATGGACAAAAGTGGGCTGGCTGGTAGTACAGTTTGCTGAATTATAGCTGATTGAATAACTGCGTGCCTATCTGGGTTTGAACCCCACTTCTGGTACCCATTCCTGTATTGCTCAGGGTAGGCTAACAGCTGTAACCAACATCCCCAAAATCTCAGTGGCTTAAGCAAGAAAACTGCTTTCTCCCATCACAGCACAATGTAATCAGCAAGAGGGGCTTTGCCCCCACATAGTCATTTGGACACACGGGTCCTTCCATCTTCTGATGCTGCCATCTTTAATTTATGGCCTCCAAGGCTTTTGGAGAAGGGAAAGAGGAGAATGTTGTGTGGGAAGATTTCTGCAAGCCAGGACTAGAAATGTGTATATCATCTCCACCCACATTCCACTGGCCAGAATTCAGTCACATGGGACCATCTGGCAGCAAGGCGCTGGGAGATGAGGTTCAGCCATGTGGCCAAGAAGAAGAGGAGGATATGGATAGTGGTGATCACCAGCGGCGTCTTCCACAGCTATTGATATGCACACATGTCAGGCTTCAGGGAGGTCTCTGGTGGCAAGCCAAATTCCATCTCTTGCTCTGCCCTAAGCAACACTATTTTTTTTCAATGACTTGGTTGAAGACACAGAACGTGCCTTATTATCCCTTTAGTGTGTAACTCATTCAGGCAAGCTTGTGTAAAGGCAGCTTACTGCGAGGGTCTGGTAAGAGAGCCATATGGCTAGATCTCACACTGATGGATTATTGCAGAAATGGAAGAACCCAACGCACCCTTAGGGGCTGGATTATCCCGTCCACCAGCTCCCCTTCCACAGGCAGCAGGAGTTCACTGATGTCCACTTGATGCCCTGTCTTATGTGTGATTCAGCCACACTTGGGGACTCGCCTCCATCTGTATGTCCTTCTACTTCCTCTCCTCCCACCAGGTGAACGCTTCTCTGGCCGGCTTCTCAGTGGCTGTTCATGAGAGGGAAGGAGGGAGCACATCTGATTTCTTCAGGGGAGGGTTGTGATCCCTGCTTAGGCAAAGGGTGAGCTTTTCACGCCAGATCCGCTTATGGGCATTTGGGCAGTATAGGCCTTGGCTGACTTCAGATAGGAAATTAAGCTTTTTAGCAAGTTTCCAGGTAAAACCAAGCTGGAAACAGAGGCCATTATGATAGATGAAAAACTAAGCCTTGCGAAGATTTCGCTGGACTGGAGTGATGAGCTGAAGTCAAGGAAATTAAATTGCATCTTTCAGAGGCCCAGCGGGGACAAATCACACACACTCAGAAGGTTTAATTGAAGAGAACGTAACGCAGGGGCTGTTTACAGAGGTGGAGGTGGGGTTCAGGGAACTTACGTTGAATGGTGACACACCCAGGGGCTAGCAGGAGCAGGAGGTTGTGACTACTCCTAGGCCTGTGCTGTGGACCGAATGTTTGTGTCCCCCCAAAATGCACATGTTGAAATGCTAACCTCCGAGGTGATGGTGGTAGGAGGTGGGGCCTTTGGGAGGTGCCTAAGTCATGAGGGTGGGGCGCCCCTGAATGGGGTTAGTGCCCTGATAAAAGGACACAAGACAGCTTGCTTTCTCTTGCTCTGCTCTCTGCCATGTGAGAATACAAGGAGAAGACAGCTATCTACAGACCAGGAAGCTGGCTCTCACCACACACCAGATCTGCTGGCACCTTCATCTTGGGCTTCCAGCGTCCAGAACTGTGAGAAATCAATGCCTGCTGTTTAACCAGCCCAAACTGACTAAGACAGCCTCAAAGGGCAGGGGAACGAATGGTTTTGCCGCAATTCAGCATGGCAACCACGGAAGAGGGGCCACCAGATAGGAGCTGCGGCTACAGGTAGAGAAATGCAGCCGCTGCCAATGTTATGACCTGGAAGAGAGATTTGGGGGTAGGACACATGCTCAATCTCGCCCCCTTCCCTCACTCCAAACTCCTTTTGGTGCCTCCCTGTGGCCGCACCCGACAGGGAGCCAGAGGACCAGGGAGCCCAGTGATGCCTTCTGCAGAGGTCAGCCTCCCAAGGAAACAGAAGAGAGCGAAGATCAGAGAATGGATACGGAGGGGGAAAGGAGGATAACTGGCACAGAGATGAACACAAATACATGTAAAATGTCACATTCCGTTTAGAAAGTCAGTTGCATAGAAACGAGATAGGACTTATTTCAATGCACAATGAGACACATTTCATGTGAAAAGTTTCGGAAGTGTGACTAACTCTAGGTTCTGTGTGAAGCAACCGTGGACACATTAAGAGGAGCAAGGGGTCTTATTCAGGGGAGGTTATGGTCCATGTGCCACTGCTTTCTGTCCTGATCAGATCACCTGGGGTTCTGAGCCAGGCTCAGTCCCATACTTTAGGAGAGATATTGACAAACCTGTATTCAAAGAGGCAACCACATATTGAGGAGTCTGCGAACCAAGTCGAATGAGAAAGGGCTGAAGAGGATGGGGAGCAGCCCTTCAGCTAAGGAGAAGATGCCTTAGGGAAAGGACTATAACTTTCTCCAAGTATTCAAAGGGCGGACAGGAGGACTCCTTTTTGGGACACACCCTCCAACCCCTCAAGACCCCCAGACTGCATGGTACCACTTCTCTGAACTCCCACCGGAAACCAGGATTTTTCACAGACTTTTTCTGCCCAAACTGTCCATTTGCTTGTCCATCTTTCCTACCAACCGAAGACAACAGATACTTTGTCACCACTGCATCCCAATATCTAATGCTTGGCTCCTGGGAGGTGCTCAGAGTCTCTGTTCAATGAATGAAATGCTCCAGCAGAAGCCCCCTGCAGGAATGCAGGAAAGGGAATGCGTGTGGTGGATGGAAGGGGGCGCACCCCTTCCAGTGTGAAAGTCCGCGACTGTAGACGCGTGAGTCTGGACACAGTTACCCGCCCTCTGGAAACCCTCCGTTTCCTCGCCGTTTCTCAGGGCCAGTCTATTCGCAAAGAGCTCAGAACACGGCAAGTGCTCCGAAAATGGCCATTGTTGTTATCGCTGTTATTTGAATGACTCAGGCCGGTGAAACTGTCTCCAGGCGGGTCCCCAGAAGCAGACCCTGAGACAAAGATCCACATCAAAGTGACTTCTTAGTAATTGTTCTCAGTGAAACCCAGGAGGGCAGTAGGGAAGTGGGGCTGGGGAGAGAAGGAGGCAAACAATGATGTGGTATCAGCAGAAGTCCCTCAGAGGGTAACTTTGGGGACAGCAGAAGTCACACCTCAGAGTCGTCCCCATCAGGAGCATGGAGCTGGAAGATTTACCCCACCGTCACACACACCCGTCAGTTATTAGGCAAGGACTGCCGCAGGGGAGCATAAATTCCCAGGTGCTTTTGCTCTCCTGGCCACCAGGCAAAGCAGCTGCAGGACCCCCCCACCCCACCCCCGCCTGCAAAGGGCACAGACTCTGGGGGTTGACACGGAAAGTCCAGCAGGAGCAGGTATGCCCGGAGATGGTAAAAAGATGATCTGCTACACTAACACAGACACAGACAGGGGTGGCCGGAGGCCAAGGTTGCCAGGGAAACCTCACTCACCTCTCTCCAGGCTGCGGCCCCGGCCCCCGGGGCTCTGCAGAGTGTGGGAGCTGGAGCAGCTGCGTCCCCGAGGAGACGTCTGCTTCTCCCCCGCCACGATCGTACCAGTCTCTTTGGAGTATGTTTGTCCTTCGAGACCATCCCTGGCTGTTAGCAAATAGGACTTGCCCCTCCTGGCCTCAGGGACCCCAGGGGCCTGCAGAAGCTGCTAAGAGTGGATTGGGCCAGTGGAGCAATACTCCCCGAGCTGATTTTTCGGAAGCCATTTGCTCTTTTTCTCATCCTAAGTGTGTGAGATGACACCCCTGTGGATCCAGCCCTGACCTCCCTCCTCTGGCTCCAGGCGACACATTCCTCTGGAGCCGGGGCCAGTGTCTGTGGTGCTGAAGGCCATCAGGGTGGGATCATGACACTGACTCCTCCCTGGCTTGGCTAAGCTTCTTTCGAATGGTTTCTGGTTGTAGGAGGTTGCACAGCTCCTGCTCTGGAGCCCCTACCCTGCAGGTGGGAGGGGAGGAAAAGACCCACCATGTCCAGAATCCAGGTGCCCTATGTCCCAGGGGTTATTGATCCAGACCCTGGAGGTGCCCCCAGCACAGACCCAGGAGGTGCCCCCAGCACAGACCCAGGGGCCCTGAAGGATGTGTGTTATGGACTGAATATTTGTGTCCTCCCCAAATCCACATGTTAGCTGCCCTAACCCCCAGTGTGATGGTATTTGGAGGTGGGGGCTGTGGAAGGGCTGAGGGTTAGATGACGTCATGAGATTGGAACCCCCATGACAGGGCTAGCATCCTAATAAGACGAGACCAGAAGTTTCTTTCTCTCTGCCATGTGAGGACACAGGGAGAAGGCAGCCATCTGCAAGCCAGGCAGAGAGCCCTCAGCAGACACGGAATCTGCCAGCATCCTGATCTTGGACTTCCGGCCTCCAGAACAGGGAGAAATAAACATCTGTGGTTTAGCCCCCTGTGCGCGTCACTTTGTTACAGCCCCCTGCTTTCAGGAGCTGGTGATTTTTAAGATATCCTATACTGACATCACTTGATACCCCAGAGGTTGCCTCAGGGCACACGTAAACTTCACCTCCCCCCATCCTCCCCCAGTGTGGAGGAAGCGGACATCCCCACATCTGTGCCGACTTCATGATGCACTTTCCCTTGTATTGGGTACCCCAAAAGTGCTTATGAGAGCTCCTGGCCCAGCCTGAGGGCTGTGAGGGCCAGTGACACTGCTGCTGGGGACGTTCTCCCCATCACAGCATGCTTGGGAAGCCAGGGGCAAGCATCGGCGCCCCCTGTAACAGAAAGGAGACTAGGATTTGGGGGAGTCAGGAATGTCCATGCTGGGACTCAACCTCCATTAGCTCCGTCACTCAGTCAACATTGCGTAATTTGTGTGGCAGGCATCCTACAGAGTTCTGGAGATTCATGTTCTCAGCAAAACAGACATGAGCCCTGCCCTCATGGAGCTTACAATCTAGTCAGGAAGATGGGCTATAACCAATTAATCCCATGACACTTGTGCAGTTGCAAACTAAAACAGTTCCTCTGCAAGAAAGGATCCCAACCTCAAGTTGAGTGGTGCGAGAGCTGAAACATGGAAGACAAGGAGGAGTGGACTGGGCCAGGAAGTCTCAACCTCCAGCGAGCATCAGAATCCCCTGGAGGGCTGGCTAGAACTCAGAGTGCTGGGCTCCACCCCGAGAGTGATTGAGCAAGTCTGGGACGGGGCCTTCAGATTTTCATTTCTAACAAGGTCCCAGGTGATGCTGGTGCTGCTGTTCCCAGGACCCCACTGTGAGAACCACTGAACCAGCTCAAAGAGAGTTGGAGGAGAGTGTTCTGAGCTGAGAGAATAGCATGTGCAAAGGCCCTGGGGGTGGGAAGAAGAGTCCGAGGCTGTGAGGCCAGTGGCTGGAGCCCAGTGGGCGAGGGGAAGTGCCCATCAGAGGTGGAGAATGAGGCTGAAGATGTCCACAGGGGCCAGATCATGTAGCACAACTGTCACAAGTTTGGTTTTTAGCCCAAGAGTGATGGGAAGCCAGTGGAGGCTCAAAAGCAGGTCAGCGCTATGGCCATATTTGCATGGCTCTGGCTGCTTTGCAAAGAAGGGGTATGAGTGGACACCAGGAGACCAGTCAGGCAGCTCCAGGCTTACAAATGTCCCACTGAGGTTTTTGTCCACTGCCTGGTTCTGCCACCAAGCAAACTAACTATCCCACATCCCCACCCTGTGCTCGTTGAGGCAAAAGCTTTTGTGGCTGTTGTTGGCTACAAGGTGAAGGTTCTCCTCGGGGGGCTGAACTTACAGAGAAGGCCCGGACTCTCTCCTTTAGGAGTCTCTATTTGCGCTGCACCGTTTGACATTTGTCCCCAAAGTTAGCAAATTTAAGACCAGAGGCTGGGAAATGTGGGCTTTTGAAAACATCAAAACCACAGCAAGAATCAGTACAAGTTGACATTCAGAGTTTATTTCTGAAACTGGAGTGTTTGGGAAGGGATGGGAATCAGTGTTTCTAATGCTGGGGGTGGAGCTCAGCTCCGAGCATTTCAGAGCGCGTGCTGGAGGGCATTGGGCGTAGCGTGGTGGTTGCGAATGGGAGCTCGGGAGCTGGTGTTCCTGGCTTCAAATTCCAGCGCTGCCTCTTAGTCATAGCGTCTCCTGGGGAAGGCACCTCTCTTTGCCTCAGTTTTTCCCACCTGCAAACTGAGGATGCCGATCGTAACTATTTCATAGGGTGGGGATCGGATGAGAGAATCAATGTGAGGTATGTAGATTTGTGCCTGTTTATGTTCGTGTTCGGTGACTGCATCACCATCATCGTCATCATCAGGCGCTTTCACAGGAATTGGAGAGGGATGGTTGGGCTTACCACGGGATAGGTGACCGATGGCTCCACACGTCATACCTGTTCTGCTTTGCTTTTGATTTGTCTTTTAAGAACAATGGAAGTGAAGCTGAAGGCTTTAGGGGAAAATTGAGAAGGCTGGGGGAGGTGAAGAGGAGCTGAACGGAGCTGGCCTGGCTGGCGTAGCAGACAATGTCGTGCTCCACTCAGAGCCCCTGGGCTGCCTGTTCCCTGCCTCTGGCCCCCACTCCTGAGCCCGCTTTCAGTGGCCTGCACCTGCAGCCTGTCTTCCGAGGACTGCCCTGGGGCTAATGGCTCTCTGCCTACAAGTGTGGGAACCCAAAATGCCTGGGAACTTACATCCCCCACCCTGGTTCCCCACCACTGTTGATGAATGACTGTCCCATGCCCCTGACCTGGGGCGGACAACGCCGAGGCATAACTTGCCCTCCAGGGTCCCCTGCACCGCCAGACTGAGGCTGCCTTCCAAGGACCTTGACTGAGATCGTGCCTTTGCCTGTCTCCCCCTTCCCAGGTCTGTCCGCCCCCGCCCCTTACTAGTGTCCCCGGGCACTTCCTTCACAAATTTCTTACACAGAAATCCTCATCTCGGGGTTTCTTTGGGGGTTTTTGTGTAACCGCATTCAAAACAGTCAGTTTTTTAGGAGGGGGTACCAGTATGAGAGTTTCGTACCATCCGAACTTGGGTCAAAGGGGTTGTATTTGCCTTGTGTAGGTGCCCTCAAGTCAAATAATTAGAGGAGGCAGGAGGGAAGAGCACAGTCCCTGAAGCGGGGAGATGGCCAGGGCAGCGCCAGGAGGCCTCGCTTCTGGGGTGCGCCCGTATGTGTGCTTGTCTCCGACCCACGCAGACAGCTAGAGCCTCGAGCCAGCAGACCTGGAACGAAACATGGTAAAAATAGACCATACGCCTGGGAGACGAGGCTGCCCAGTTTGACTGCAGCCCTTGCTCACTGACTGGCTGGCAGGACTGGGCAGGCAGAGAGGCAGGCGGGGCGGACAGAGCTGCTGGGTGAGGAAAAGAAAATTCAGTGCTGGGCTCACCGGCTCCACAGTCTGCCTGGGACGCACTCTGAGGCTGTACACTGCCACAGGGTCCAGGAGAGAGAGAGACAGAAATTGAGAGAGAAAGAGAGACAGGGAAAGAGACAGGCGGAGAGACTCACAGAGAAGCAGAGAGACAGAGAGAAATGGTGAGAGAGACAGAGAAAGACAGACACAGGGACAGGGAGACAGCTACAGAGAGAGAGGGAAGAGAGACAGCAAGAGAGAGACAGGGAGAAGTAGAAACAGACAGACAGGGAGAGGGAAAGAAAGACAGGAAGTGAGATAATACAGAGAGATAGAGACTGAGAGACACACAGGGGCCAAGAGATTTGGGGACAAACACAGAGGGACACCAAGACAAAAGGAGGACCAGAGAGACAGAGAAAAGCAGGAAGAGAGAGACAAAGGAAGACAGAGGGTGAAAATGAGAGACAGAGAAACAGAAAATGGGGAGAGATGCAAAGAAACAAAAACAGAGGGCAGTTGGAGGAGGGGCGAAGACTGCCGAGGAGATAGCCAGAAGGCCATAGAAAGGTGCCAGGGAATGCTCTCAAGGACTCAGGTGGGAGCAGGCAGCTCCAGAGCTAGAGGTGGGGGCTGCCCCTCAACCTCTCCAGCTAAGGGACAAGGCTGCACCATCAAGGCTCACCTTGAATCAAAGTGGAGGGTCCCAACATCCCAGAAAATCCTCGGGACCCCAAGGACCAACCGCATCCCTCTGCTGTGCTGGCATCATCAAGCTGAGAAGTGTGCGAGGCCCACCCTGGCTCACTGCCCTGCCCCTCCAGCTTCCGGCCCCAACTCGGGGGCTCAGACACCCAACACCAGGCCTACACACGGAGCACACAATCTCCCATCAGAAAAACTCTCCGCGGCGGGGTGAGCGGCGGAGAGGGGCCAGTGGGCCGTACATTGTCAGGGAGCTTGTTTCCCCAGGAGCCATCACTGTTCAGATGTGCCATGAGCAATTGCCACTCGGCGTGCCGTCCCCTGGCAAATTATTCTGCTGGAGTTTCTTCCAACGTTCGGAGCTGCGCTGCTGTAAATGCCAGAAATCATGTACATTAAGCCCAGAGTGACGGCAGGCTTATGGATGGATTTACCTTCAAACAGAGGCCGCGGAGGCGCCCGGCTTGGGGGGCGGCACTTTATGGATGCCGCTCGCTGCTTGCCGAGGCCTTAAGCGGTCAAGTTGGCCGCGTAATCAATTTCTCATGTAGGCCTGGCTGTGGGCCACGTGCTCTTGGGCAGGGATTTGGGAAGCAGCCACTCTACCCACGATCCCCCCCGCCAGAGTTTGCCCGTCCTTGGAGAGGGATGTGTTTCCATCTGCCTGGGGTGCTGGTGGGAGGGGACAGGACAGGGGTGACACCAAGCCAACTCAGACAGATGCAGAATTCCAGGGCCTGCCTCTCCTCCTCGAAGCCCCTTCCCCAGTGCCCCTTGCAAAGGCAGCAGCCATCCTCAATGCTAACTCGCCATTCTGGGCCTGGCCCCCACTCTGAGCCCCTCCCCTCTCCAAAGCTGTGTCTGAGGTCTCCATAGGGCAGTCTGAGCTCAGCTCCTCTTCCCCACGATCCACTGCTCCACCTCCCTGACCTGAGATGCCTGGGTCACTGGCTTTGCCACCTCCCCTGCATGGCTGCCACTCAGCCCCTCCCCTCTGTCACTCACCACCTGCTGCTTAGCTTCTCCTGCCCCTTGGGAGTCCTCCCCTCACTGCCTTCCCTCAGCCTGAATCTCCTAGGGCTCCTGCTCTAGGCAAGTCTCTGTTCAACACCCAGTTAGCACCACTGAGCAGTCCCCTCAGGCAGCTAGATGCCCAAGATAGAACTCTGGGGGGGTACAGTCTGGGTCAAGATACCCCTGTGGGACTCTCACACTGTCCGGGAGCCCCTGCCATCCCCCATCTGTGGCAGATTGTATTTTGCAAAGATGGCTGTTCTTGGTGACTCAGACACTCTTTCCACGGAGAGATGAGGTCTATGTTCCCTTCCCTTAAACCTAACTATGGTGGAGGTGACCCTTTGTGACTTCGAAGACTAGGTCATGAAAGACGATGCAGCTTCTGCCTGGCTCAGTGGAACACCCAGGCTTGGGGCCCTGAACCCCAGCCCTCATGAGCCTGAGGCTGCCATGCTGTAAGGAATCCCCAGCCAGCCCACACTAAAAGCCGTCATGGAGAGACCTAGAGACTGCAGACAGAGAGAAACGCCTGGCCAGCCCCTCCTATTCCAGCTCCAGCCCCTTCCGACAGTAACCGCATCAGAGGCCCCAAGCAGAACCACCCAGCTGAGCCCTTCCCGAATTCCTGACCCATAGAAACCATGGGAGATCTGAGAATGCCTGCTTTCATTCCAGCCCACTAACCTTCCATGTCCACAAAACCAATTTTCAAAAGCCAATGAATGTAAATACAGTAAAAACAGAAGACATGCAGTAATTACCGAAACAAGATGAAGCAATCCCACCTTCCTTTGATCGTCACAAGGCAGTCAGGGAGCTGCCGAGCGCAATGGGTTGAGTGTCTATTCTCACTGCACAGGGCCGGGTGTCAGAGAGAGCCTTCTAAGCCACCACAACCCCCAGACCCTCCCTCCGTTTCTTCAGAATCCAGCAAACTGGAAAGCACGCGTGACCAGAATTGTTTGGCTTCTTAACTCCTGGGAAGGGTGAACAAAGAAAGGACAAAAAGACAGGAATCGTTCCCAAAAGCAATGCCTATGGTCCACACATATTTAATCCAACACTTCCAGATATTCTCTCTGGCGCCAAGAACTGTGTCCTCTACCAACTGGGTGGGTTTTGATAACTGGTAATCCGGGACACGAGGTGTCTTTTTTTTTTTTTTTTAACATGAGGAGTGGATTTCCCCAGGGCCTGGGTGCTGCTGTACGGCTCTGCTTTGGAGCTTTCCAGAACTTCACTACTCTTGGGGAAGATCCTTTCATCTTCTTCTCCCACTCGGGGCAAAGGAGCACTGAAAGACTGAAAGAGATTACAGACCCTATAGGAGAGCAGTTAAGAATAGTAACGCTGCCACTTCCGGCATGGATAACCTACACCGAGTTACTTAGCCTCTCTGTGCCTTGGTTTGCCCCTCTGTAAAATGGGAATGATAGTAGGCCTTTCCTCATCAGGCACTGTCAGGGTTAAATGGGCTCGTGTATGTAGGAAGCTTAGAACAGGACTGCATACAGCAAGGGCTGTGTAAGTGCCACCTATTATTATTACTGCTGCTGTTGTTACCAGCACTGAGAGATGCCGTTCAATACATTCTCAGTGGTATAACTGCCAGGTGAGAATTTAGCATTCTTTACGCTATCTTCAGCCCAACTCCTGTCCCTCACATACATGCACGCACACACACGCACACTCGGTAGTCAGTGCTTGTTTGCCACAGGCCACACCACGGTGATGCGTTAGTGCGGCAGGATCAAGCCTCTTTATCTTCCTCTCCAGGCAGAAGCGCGTGTGGAGAAGATGGATGCAGAGCATCTGCCTGCATTGACAGAGGAAAACACATCTGGGCTGGCTCCACAGCCCCTGGAGAAGCAGAGCAGAGGCTGGTCCTGGGGGCCAGACCCCAGGAGTCCTAGGGGACCTTGGAGGCCGGGTCCCGTGGGTCACTGCCACTTCTTTCCTAATGGCAAGCCCAGTCTCCCGGCACTTGTCAGTTTCCAAGGCCCCCTCCCTCTCCTGGCTGTTGTCTCTGCCGCAAGCTTTCTGCTGTGGACACAGTCTCCAAGGGGACGTTGCGCTGACTGTGGGGCAGAGGGGCGGGGATGGGAGCGAGCCATGGAGATGAAAGACATACACAGCCTTTCCTTCTAGAAGCAAGCAAGCCTCTACTTGGATTCTTGTCTCATGGCAGATCTGCCCCCAAGGTGGCTCTGCTGGACCAGGGCTCTCTGTGAGTGAGCGAACCCAGCAGAGTCATGTTGTCCACAAACAGTGGAGCAGAAAAGGCCCTGGGCCTCTCACCCTGCGGGACTTTCACAGCAAGCTGCTCCAGTCCCCGACAAGTTTTGCAAACATAGATTAATATCACCAAAGGGAAAAATTTTAGAAATAAAGGAATCAATCTCATCTTGGGGCTACATTTAGCAAAAAGAAAACAAACACTTCAGGATGGATTAGCTTTCCAGTTTTGCAATCATTTAACGAGTATTTATGGAGTGACAACTACATGCGAGGCCCTGCAGTTGGCTTAGGGCCTCTGTCCCAACAGAGTTCAAGGTCTTTCCCTTTCTGGTAGGCAACTTATTGGAAAGCGACTGTTCTGGAAGCTGTGCCTCACAGCTCTCCAACTTCAGGGAACATAACTGCACGAAAGCCCCAGCTGCCGAGCTCTGAAATCCATCCCGGCATTGGGGCCAAGGCTGCACTTCCCACTGGCCGCCCTAGCCAACGACTGAGCGAGGCGCAGGGCTAAGGCAGGCCTGTTCCTGTGAGAAACAGGGCCCCCCTGACAGCCGATGTCGCTTTGAGGACAGTCTGCCAGCCTTGCTGAACCTTCCAGAGACTGCACAACAGTCTACCAGGCTGCCACCCACCTCTCTGCCCTATCACCTTCACACCTTCACTCGGGTCAGACCAGCATCACAGCCTCTTGGCTCTCGACCTTTCCAGCCTCCTCCCTATTTCTCTCACACGCATTTCCCCCAATAAAATCTTTGCACATTTCTTCCTCTTCTGGCATCTGCTTCTCAAAGGACCCGGACTACCCCAGAAGCATTGCCATGTCCTCCTCCTTTTTCCTTCCCAGATGGATCACCCCACCTCTAGCCCATATGGACCCTTTGAAGACACTTGAATTGGCTCATTCCTTAGGAGCCTCTTTATAATCTGGCCTCTCCCTGGTAGACTCTAAGTTCTGTGAGAACTTACAACATCCTTAAGGCTCTTCTCTGATGGTTCTCAGAGGTGTTGCTGACCCATGGCAGGGAGGTCCTTGCCATCAAGCTCTTACATCATATTTCAAGATGACTCTATCATTTATTAATATACTTCACAATAACTATAGCACAATGAGCCCCTAGCACCTTGCTAAATTCTTTCCATGCATTACCTCATTTAATGTCTAACTGTCTCAGCACACACCTCCACCGCCCACCCATCCACCCATCCACCCAGAGGATGCCCTCCTTCGAACAACAGCTCTGTGGCTTACTCTCACCCGGCAGCCCCTTCTCCACTGTGAATCCAAATCAAGACATTTGCAGGCAGAACACGAAGATCCGATCTTGTAAAGTGTGAGCATTTTCCAAGAGACAACCAATACCCAGGTTGAGAAATTCCAGGCACATGGCTTAGTAACAAAGTCCAGCTTGGCCCAGGCTAGCAGATGATATAGTCAACTCCTCTTTTTAATCCTATCCCGTTTTACACCCTGTGCCCCAACCCAGCCATTTCTTTCCTCTATGTGTCTCAGCTTCTTGGTACTTGAAACACAAGGCGTCTAGGCTCACATCCAGGACAAATCCCAGGCATCCGCTGACCCTCCAAGCTTGATTCGTGCCTCCCCAGCCCCCACATTTGCAAATGTTCTCCAGCTCACTCTGAGACACAGCCCTACATACTCAACAGAAAGCCGTGGGCTGGCTGGTCATGGGACCTCACACAAGGTACTTGGCATCTGTGAATTTCGATTCCCTCATCTGTAAAACAGGGTCATTGTGAGGATTAAAGGAGAGAATGAAATTGAAAATTACTGTAAATCCTTACTACTCAAAGTGTGGTCCTCGGACCAGCAGCAGCAGCATCCAGAAGCATGTTAGACATGCAGACTCCTGGGCCCCACACAGACGCAATGAATCAGAACCCCTAAGCTCCCAGCACCCCTTTCCTCCCAGGGGATTCCTGTGCACACTGAGGTTTGCCAAGCCGTATTCTCTGAGTTTGTAGAACTTCACCATTCTTCTCCCTTCCTGGTAAATACCCTAGGGAAGGATTCCTGAGCTGATCCCTCTGCCTTTGCTGTTTCTCCTGCTCCTCCCGATTATTCCTCGTCTTTCTCACTTCCCTCCCTCCTCTTCCTCTCCCCAAGCCCTTCAGGGCTGAGCTCTCCTCTCCTCCCTATTCCATAGCTTTCTCTCCTTTGGTCGATTACACAGTCAGCACTCCCCAAACCCACGGTTTCTACTGCCTCAGCAGAAAGAGGAGCACAAGGGGAGACCTGCAATATATGTACACTTGCAGGGGACCGCTCATCACAGCCTCACAGCCTCCAGGGTGTGCAGAGAGGACTGGAAATGCACAAAAGGGCCCAGCCAGGGATAACACCCGGGGCCAACCAATGCATCCATTCACCTCTGATCCCAGGCCCCACTGGGTGGTGAATTGCCCCCATTCCATGTGCCTGATGTGTAATATATTCTGTAATTACGGTGGTGTCGTCTGTGTATATGTTAAATGACTATAGCAGTTAATTATTTGTCAGTAAACAAGGGATGCCTCTCTGCCCCAGGAGAGACTGAAAGACGCCCAGTTAAAGAACCACAGGATCAAAGAAAAAGACGAAGAAAGTAAGAGGAAAAGTTGTTCATCCCCTGGGAGCTTCTGGGAGGGAGGGGTGAGCGGATCTAGCCTTTGAGGAGATCTCGAGCAAGGCTAAAAGCCTCTTGTAGCAAGAGCAGACTGTCCTCAGGGACCCAAACCAAGGTGTGGCGATGAGGGAGGGTCTCCAAAGACTGGCAGGAGCGCCCCAAATGAATGCCAAGCAGTCCACACACAGCCTCTGCCTCCCAGGGGGTCCGTGCAGCCCCAGGGAGCTTTGTCAGGGGCATACATCCAGAGCCTGACAGTTGTCCCAAATATCCATTTTCGTCTTCTCTCTTAGGCATAAAATCCCCAGTGTTTATCGGACACACATCCCTCTCCGCTAATAAAGACTGCATGTCCCAGTTGGTGGGATGCCTTTTCGTTTTGTTCATGGTTTCCTTTGCTTTGCAGAAGCTTTTGAGCTGGAAGAAAATATTTGCAAATCGTATATCTGACAAGAGGTTGATTTCCAAAATATACAAAGAACTCATACAACTCAATAACAAAAAAACAAACAACCTGATCAAAACATGGGCAGAGGATATGAACAGACATTTTTCCAAAGAAGATATACAGATGGCCAACAGGCACATGGAAAGATGCCCAACATCACTGATTCTTAGGGAAACGCAAATCGAAACCGCAATGAGATATCATCTTACACCTGTCAGAATGGCTATAATTAACAAGACAAAAAATAACAAATGTTGGAGAGGATGTGGAGAAAAGGGAACCCTCATCCATTGCTGGTAGGAGTGCAAACTGGTGCAGCCACTGTGGAAAATAGCATGGAGATTTCTCAAAAAATTAAAAACAGAAATACCATACAACACAGCCATCCCACTGCTGGGTATTTGTCCAAAGAACTTGAAATCAACAATTCAAAGAGATCTATGCACCCCTATGTTCATTGCAGCATTATTCACAATAACCAAGATGTGGAAGCAACCCAAGTGCCCATCAACAGATGAATGGGATGGATAAAGATGTGGGATATATACACAATGGAATACTACTCAGCCGTAAAAAAGACAAAATCATGCTATTGGGAAGAACATGGATGGACTTTGAAGGTATTATGTTAAGCAAATAAGCCAGACAGAGAAAGACAAACACCATATGATTTCACTCATATGTGGAAGATAAACAAACACATGGATAAAGAGAAAAGATTAGTGGTCACCAGAGGGAAAGGGATGGGGGGAGGGCGAAAGGGGTAAAAGGGCACATATGTATGGTGATGGATAAAAACTAGACCATTGGAGGTGAGCACGATGCAGTCTATACAGAAACTGATATACAATGATGTACACCTGAAATTATCCAATGTTCTAAGTCAATATGACCTCAATAAAATAATTAAATAAAAAAAAAGAAAGAGTACATGTCCCAACCTTAGCTTGCAGCCAGGTGTGACCATGTGACCAAGTCTGGCCAATGGGATATAAGCATAAGCAACTTCTGGAATGAGTTCTGGAAGGGAAGGGAAGGCATCCGTCTTTGGCCTCTCCTCCTTTTTGCTGGCCAGAACAGTGATGTGATGGGGAGCTTGTGCAGCCATCTTGAACCATTTGGTAATCTGGGGACTGGCAGTCATGCGGAGCAGAGCAGCAAGACCAAAGGAACCTGAGTCACTTACACTTAGACCTTACAGGCCTGATGCCAACCATCTCACCAGCCTGGGACTCCCAGCCTCTGGGCCTTTATGTGAGAAATCAATTTCTGGCATATTTAGGTCACTGTTATTTTGGAGGTTTCATTATTCAGACAACCAAAAGTGAACTGATAAAGATATGTAACACGGTGTCTTAGATCAGGTTCTGCAGGATGCAGACTTCAAGATGGAAATTTGCATGAATGGAGGAGGTTTCCCCGGGCGTGGCCTCAAGGTCAGTACTTGAGTCGGAGTGAGGGAAGAAGATTGGGCAGAGGAGAAGCTGGGTGACAGTGCAGTCACAACAGTGGCCTTGGTGGCTCCCACAGTGACCTCCGGAGTGAAGATGACCCTTCAAAGCTCTGAACTGAGGCAAGAGAGTTGAGCCTCTGGACTTCTCTGGGCTTTGGTTTTCTCATCTGTAAAATGTGTATGTTACTAATCTTATACTTGTAGTAAGGATAAGAAAAAATGTGTGTGCAGGGCCCAGCTCACGACCCTAAGAGACAGCCTGGGGAAGCCTTGACAACTTGGTCCGTGTCCTCTGGGGGACTATGTCTGTGTCTTGACGAATTGGCCTGTATGTACATCATAGAAGACAAGCAGGTGACTGTTACTCTTCCAGAAACTTCTCTAACACTATCACCTTCCCCAGCTGGGAGAATTCACAGTCTCCCCCTGTGTGCTCCTACAGCACTCGATTCTTAACAGCAGCATGGCTCCTATCACACTGAACATGCCTGCTTTCCCGGGGCTCTGAGCTCCGTGATCACCTCTCTATCTCTAGCTCCCAGTGCCCGGCGGGCAGGAAATGATTGTCAAATGGACGAGCTTCAAAGAAAGGATCAAACCCCAATGATGTCATGATGACAAAGACTATTTCCCTGAAGCCAGGAGGCAGGGCTTTGAGGCTCCATCTTACCATTTCTTACTCATAGCCTCCCGAGCCTCAGTTTTCTCATCCATATAATGGGAATAATAATAACAACAAATGGATGTTGTGATGCTGAAATGATATATTGGTTTAAAAACTGCACAACATGACACAGGTGTTATACTATGGGAGATGGGGTGGGGGAGGTTTTTATCAGTTGAGTCTAAGGAATTCTGGGGCATTGTTTTCAGTGCGTAGACTGGCTACAGAGTTCTGCAAAATTAGGCAGCCGCCAAAGTGTCGGGCCAGGGACAATTGGCCGCATCGCGAGGGTAGCCCTAACGCCAGCCTCTCTTGCCTGGAAATGCAAGCTGGCCACACAGGCCACCAAGTAACTGCTCCCTCTCCAGTTGACCCCAGTCCTGGAAGTACAGATGCAAAGGGGCAGCTAAGATAGAGGAGTTGGATGTGGGACCAGAGCCACATCACACCCTGCCCACGATGGGGAGGAGGCCCCTGCATAACATAGGACCTAGGGACAGACCAGGCTCCTTCGGAGGACAGCTGTGAGGGGCAATAAAGAACCCAGGCTCTCTGGCTGTTCCAAAGCACGCTGAAGTGAGGGGCCCACCAGGAAGCCTGAGGGCGATGGTGATGCACCTATGCCAATCTGGCTGGAGGAGGAGGCATTCAGATCCCAAGCTGAAGCACTGGGGGCACAGAAGGAACTTAGAGAGCGCTGGTCCTGGGACACAAGTGATCGAGCAGCCACACCTTTAAGAGGTAACAGATCAGAGTGGTCAGGAGCAAGCGCTCGGGAGCAAGCCGGCCTGGAGTCAAATCTTGCCTCTGTAACTAATTAACTGTGTTGCCTTGGTCAGGTTATATAACCTTTCCTTGACTCAGTTTCCCCATCAGCAAAATGGGAACAGTCGTAATCCCTACCTCAGGTTGTCGTAGGTGCTGAGCTAGCATAGGTAAAGAGCTTGGGGCCTGGCACGTAGTCACTGTGCCCAGGGGCTGGGAACTGTGAGGAGGCTGTGGGGGGCCATCTGCCATTTCATCAGTAATGACCACCTCCAGGCTGCTGGCACACACGAGACAGGGCCCCCTCAGGTGAGGCTCTGTCCAGTTGGAGATATGGGTCTCCATGTGAAAATCAAAATAACACTGCGAAGCTGACTGGGATCAGAGCTCAATGAGAGGGAGAGGGAGCAGCAACCCAGAGCTCCAAACAGAGAGAGGTCTCTCGGGGCTGGGGCAGGCGGGACTCTTGGTGGTAAGGTGGAGAAACACCACTCAAAGTGACTCAGTAAAAAAAATAGAGTGCATTAGCTCACAAAACCAACACGTTAAAAGATACTTGGCTTCAGGTATGGCTGATTCCAGGCGCTTATCCCAAATGGCAACAAGATGGCCACCAGCAGTTTCAGACTTACGTTTTATCAGTAGAGCAACCGTGACAGAAAGAGTGCCTTCTCCCACCAGTTTCAGAAAAATCCCCAGGGCTGTCACTGCCCGGCTAGAATTGGCCAGCATGGGCTATGGCCCACCCCAGGACCCTGGGAGCGTGGCTGGCTTCACTTGAACCATGTGGGCTGGAGAGAAGATGCGGAATGGATGCTGACTTCTCTTGTTTAACAGTAACCAGCCCTTGTTCAAGCCACAAGTTGCAAAGGGCTGGCACCTACCCTGTTTAATCTCTTAGCTCACTGGAATCATTTCTAGGCAGGGGGAAACTGACCATGCAAAGCCCCAGAGGTAGGGTGGGCCCACAGCAGGGGAAGCTTAATCTAGCAGCTGTGTGTAGGAGGGATCAAAGGTCAAGAACCTGGCGGGCTTGTAGGGGTGCCATTCTTTCCAGCCTGAGGGGAAGGGGCCTAGCCCTGTCATTTTCCAGTTCATCAGTGAAGATCCAGGGTGGTGTGGCAGAGGGACAAGGAGAGGGAGGGCCGTAGGAATGGGATGACAACCAGCTCAGATTTGGAAGCAGGCTTTGGAGGAGGGGTGGGCAAGTGGAGCACTATTCTCAAGGGTGGGCTGAGAGAATAGTGACAGATGTCTCTGCCAGAGCTGGGGCTCTCTGTTGAGGGAAAGAGGGGAGATTTGATTTGATTCATTTGAATCAAAAGTGCCACAAGAGAATTCAGGTGAAAGTGGCTTCAGGCTGAGGCCAGAGCTATGGATTTCAGGATCCTGAGGTCACCACGGAGTCCCCTGGAGTGGCTCGGCCCAGCTCCCAGGGGAAGTTGGAGCAGAGAGAGAGAAGCAGGAAGGCAGAGAGCTGGGCCTTGGGAGATGCCCGTGTTTAGGGGACCGGACAAGGAATCCAGCGCAAAGCAGACAGTGAAAGCTCAGCAGAAGTAAGGAGAGGCAGGCGGAGAGGGGCAGGGGCTCCGCAGGCCAGGGGGGAGGACCCCCGTGGGAAGGGCGGTTGGTGTAGAGGGGTCCCTGGTCCTTGGAATGAGTTCTAACAAGGGCTGGGGGACCATGGCTCATGTCACTCCAACAAGCACATACGGGGTCAACAGAATTCAAACAGGCCTAGAGAAGGTGGCAGAAGGGTGTTTAATCAATGCTTTCGCCATAAGGCCTGGAGAGGAAGGAAAAGAAGGGGACGTAATGAAGGGCAGAACTAGGAGGAGGAGGCGAGTAGCTGTGGCACCTCTGCACACACACACACACGCATGCACGCGCGAACACACACTCACGCATGCATGCATGCACGTGGGCTTGAGAAGGGGAGAGAAGTCGTTTCTGTTCCCAGAGAATTCCTTGGAGAATCCTCCCCAGACGCCATCTTCGCCTGAAACATAAGGTTCTCACACCCGGGTGCACTTGCACACACACACAGTCACACAGAGGCACACGTGTCAACGCAGGGACAGGGCTGCCTGGCTAACACTCAGCTGGCTGTAGAATGACACAGCGGTGTGGGCACGGAGCGAGAAGAAGCCAGCCGGGGAGGGGGCCACCGCGCTGGCCGTCTGCGCCCAGCCTTCGTGGAGCCGGGGATGGGGCCGGCAGCCCGAGCGTGGGCGGATGGGAGCGCGGTCCTCCCTGCTGGCAGGCCTGGGCAGGGCCGTCCCCAGATGTCAGAGCTAATGCCTTGATAAACAGGGAGCTCACTGGAATGTGGCTGTTAATTGGGGCTAGAGCTGCAGCCTTTAGCTCCGGGAGCAACGGTTAATGACAGGCCCGCTGGGGGAAGCCGCAGACGGTTGCCACTGTTCGAGTTCTGTCCTCTGCTTCTTAAACTGCAGTTTATCTAAAAATTGCAAACACTTTCCTGGGAATAATTATTTCTTGGAAGCTACAGGACTGCTATCAGATTTCGCAGCCTGCTGTCGGGTTGACCTTCTATAGGCCAAGGGGCCGGCTGCCTCGGATGCTGGGGCCAGCTCTGCTTCTGTTTTCCCCTCTTCCATCTCCATCCGGGGTCCCCACTGCACAGCTACTGTGGGCATGTTTGAAGGGGTTTTGTGGCTAATTTAGGGCTGAGAGGGAGGTTCATTGAGTGAAGGTAGGCCCAAGAACGAGTAACAGCAGGAGGGCGAGAAAGAATCTTCAGCCTCCCAGGGGAAGATGCTTCTAGAACCGCCAAAACCCACCTAGAAGCCTCAGGGTCTCTGTGCTGACTCCTGGCTTAGGCCGAGCAGCAGGTCTACTGGTGGGAGAGTGTCAAGGAAAGGGGGCTGTAGTCACCAAAAGACCATCCGTGGGCCCAGTTTCTTCCTCAGAAGCTGTTTCCAGGCACCAAGCTTGCAGCCGCAGGGGAAGGGCAGAGGGAGGAGGGCAGGAACTCGAGGCCCCGCCAGCTGTTCAGATGCAGGCAGGGGCAGCCCGGCCCGAGGGGGCGCCCCAGAGCCAGAGCTGGTCTCTCCTTCTGCAGTCCGGTCCGGGCGCAGGCGCGTCCGGGCGCAGGCGCCTAGGCTGTGATGGAGGGGTGAGAACCCATGCCAAAAGCTGACCCCACATGTGTCCTCCCAGGGTCAGCCCAGGCCAGACCGCAACAGGGCACTCAGCCTGGCAACATGGCCGTGGGCAGCATCCTCCTTGGATGTGGAGGGCAGTGACACAGGCGGTTACACTCAATGTGCTGGCCACAGGCCAGCCTTCCGGCTTGGCAATTACGCACTGTCTACCTCCGCCTCTCCCTGCTACCCCATCACCTCCCTGTCAGGCAGCTTTAATGCCGCTCGCCTCTTCCTGTCAGCAAATGTTTGTGTGTGTCGTTGCCGGGCGACAGTTGGACAGGGCCTGCATTTTCCTGGCCCCTGGGCTCCTGGCGGAACCTCCCCTCGGAGGGCTTTGCAGGCCTTATGTGTCAACGCCGCGTGAGCCACAGCACGGAGAAGCTCAGGCCTGGCTCCTGGAGAAAGGGTCGCTCTGGCCACATGGGCTGAGGGTAACTGAAAGGTGCAGCTGGGCCTTTCTCATGCTCCCAGCTCCCCGGGGAACCGTGCTGTCAGTCCCCTTCACAGCCACATCTGGGGAGACTGCAATTCATTTTGCCAAATGCCGATAAAGACAGGAACCATGACTCCGCCCCCAAGTGAAGTCACATGTGGCTCCCTGCCCATGGGAATCTGGACAGCAGGGTGGACCACCAGGCATTCTGTAAACATGGTATTTTTAAGAAGACACGCTGAAGTTTAGAGGCAAACTTGGATTCCAAGCCAGGCCCTGCCAACCACCAGCTGTGTGGCCTCAGCATCTCACACCGCCTCTCTGGGTCTCTGCTTTCCTGTCTGTGGGGCAGGGTGGTAAAAATAACCCCGACCTTGTTCAAAACTAATAGAGCTGCTTTCTTGCTGTAAGTGTGGACGGAGAAGCCACAATGGAGATGTCAGAGGGGGAAGGACCCTCTGTGCAAATGAGGAAAACACAGGGGAATCAGTGAGCCAGGGCTCTGAAAAGGAACCAACGTGGACAGGGAAAAGAAAACCGAGACATGCAAAATGGCTTTTTTGGTGGGGGTGGCACCCGAGACAATGACGCCTAACGGGAGAAGATGCTGACAAGTTAAAATGAGAGCTGACGAGTTCAGGTAAAGGGCAGCAGGCCTGGAGCAGGAAAGGCAGCACAAAATACGGGTCTTCAGGTCACCCAGAGCTAAGCCCAAGTTTTTGCTGCGACCCGTCCGAGCTATGTGACCTTGGGCAAGTTACTTCATCGCTCTGAAATGCATCAATGAAATGCAGTACAAGCACTCGCCGCCTAGGGTTGCTGCAGCCTGGCGGGTGGTAGGCACACAGTGAGTCAGGCCCTCAGGCTGTGTGGGGGAAGCGGACATACATGCGGAAAAAGACAAATAATCCTGCAGAGGCAGAGAGGCAGTCAGCCAAAGGCAAGGCCCGAGAAACACGTGCACGGGGCTCCAGCAGGGCTGGGGGCAGCCAGTGAAGCCGTGTTAGTCAGGATTCTTGTGGCTCCAAGTGACAAAAACAGAGCTGGGAGGGGAGCGACAACAAAGGGAATGTAATGGCACAGGTCCAACAGGACAGGAGTGTCAGCACCCTGCCCACGTGCACCTGCCCTAGGCACGAAGGCAGCCAGTGAACACCAGGCCTTTTCTTCTGGCCCCAGAAGCCCCCTGGGCCATGTGCAGGGCTAGCCTGAAGCACTAAGGAGAAAATGCCCCCAGAAGCAGCCCTGATGGGGACAGTCAGGGAGTCGATGGATAAACACCCCAGCTCCCTTGCTGTTAGGTAGGTACCTTAAAGGCATGTTTTACACTGTCTCCCAGAGATCCCCAACTGGATGAGCCTCAATTGCCCGAAGGGTAACTGGCGTGGTAACACAGTTGCTGCTGGCTCCTTTCTCGTCCCTGCTTTCCTTTTTCACTCCCCTACACATGCTTCCTGCAATCAGTTCACAAATAAACTACTTACAATCAAATCCTTGGCTCAGGAACTGCTTCTGGGGACCCAAACCAAGACAAATACCAAGGCTTCAGGTCTGGCTAGTTCTAGGTGCTTAAGCAATATCCTCAGGAATCTGTTCCTCTCCATCTCTCTGCTCAGCTCTCTCTATCTCTTACCCCCATCCCAGGTGGGGATGAGACATATTCAAAGTATTTACAGAAAAATAGATAAAAATTATATTTCAGCTAGAGGTAGAGTCTGGGAATCCTTTAGAATAAGAGTGGGAAAGGGGAGACAGACAGCCATGAGGGAGACAGAAGTGAATGGGTTAGGCAGAGGGCCAGGGTAGCTGGATTCCTCCCCTGAACCTGGTTTGTGGAAACGTACGGGGCCACTGGAAGGCACAGGCAGGGGCAAGAGCTGTTGTCCTCGGAAAGACAGAGTTATAAGAGGGTGATGTAATCACAGTCTGAGGGAGGACTGTGAACTGCAGGGGGGTGTGTGTGTGTGTGTGTGTGTGTGTGTGTGTGTGTGTGTAACTAGTGGTAGAGCTGGATCATGGGAGCAGTAGGTATCCTGTGAGCTGGAAGGGGGACACCGAGGCAGTTGGGATGGGACACGTTGGATGTGGAGCCTGACGCAGAGAAATTGAACGCCAGAGCTCCAGACGTGAGAACCCAGGCAAAGGAGCCGAGATTAGGGTGACCAATCATCTCAGTTTGCTGGGGACTCTCTCAGTTGTAGCATTGAAGGTCCATGTCCTGGGAAACCTCTCCATCCTGGAGGAACTGGGACAGTTGGTCACCTTAGCTGAGATGCTCTGACACATACTCCCAGGAGAATGCAGATTCTGAGCAGAAGAGCAGGACAGAGGCCGCCTAGATGGAGCAGACAAGCTAAAAGAGAAAACAATGCCACAGCCAAAGGATTTCAAGAGAAATGCCTGCCTATCTATCAAAATTTTACCTGTTTAGAACTTTTGACTCAGAAACTCTACCTCTAGTCTTTCTTTCAGAAATAGTCACTCTCACACCCAAAAATACACACACACAGAGGTCTCCCACAGCCTCATCTGTCACACTGAAAACTTGGCAGCATGGTAATTATCCCAGAATGGACAGTAATAGGGGAATGGTTACAGAAATCATGGTACATCCATACTGTGGCCTGCTTGGCAGTTAATAAAGAACAAAAGGTATTTCTAGGTTGTCACAGTTTGGGTTTCCACAGAAAGAGACCCTGAGACAAGCATTAGAGTGCAAATTATTTATTTGGGAGGTAGAAGAAATGCGGGAGAGGTGTGAGTGGGAGGTGGAGGGGAGCGGGGAAGAGAGACAGGGAAGAGAAGGCAACCAATAAAGAGTGTGTTCTCAAGCTCATCACCACCGTGGGCAACTGGGCTCCGTCCTGCAGGGGAGCTCCGGGAAATGCCTTGGAGTTAATGCGCCCGCCGAACAGAGAGGATGCTGCTGGAACGGCACACCAACTCCTGAGTTTCCTCGGTTGAGGGCTGTTCCCTGAGCTGTTCATTCCCCGGCATTTCCAGCCTCCTCTGCTTTTCACAGAGCCTTGGAGAAAGCACTGAAGCCCGAAGACGTGGACCTTGGCAGCGAGCAGGTGCAGCAGGAAGTGGGCAGGCTCAGGGGTAGAGTCAGGCACCAACAGCATCTGCCAAACATAAGCGTTGTCCTGGGGTTTCCCCTGCTACACTGTTTAAGTGGATGGGGGGGTGGGGGTGCAGAGGGCTATGAAAATGTGATTGCACTTTTATTATTAAAATGTGTGTGTGCACGTGTGTGTTTCAGGGTGCACCTATACACATGTATAAAAGAAAAGAAAAAGAAAATAGAGACACTGAGCCGTCATCAGGAGCAGAGACAAGGTCCTCTATTTCCATAGTCCGAATTTTTCCAAATAAGTATTACTTTTGTAATCAATCATCATCATCATCATCATCATCATCATCATTATTATTTAAAGTGAGGGGGAGAAATTAAAGAAATAGAATGCATCATCTTCGAGGGGAAAAGGTCCACAACTCATCCGAAACTCTTAGGACCAGCTAAGTTTCAGAACTGAGCAGTTTTTGTACATCACGAAGGTACGAGCTGTAGAAAGCGTGTCTGTGCTGAAACATACGAATAGTCACGCAAAGGGGGCTAAATAATGACTACAAAAAGCCTCACATCACCTCAAACCAGGTTTTGCTGCCAAATACATTTGTGCCGACCTTACATAAAACCTTCGGGTTTCCGTTACAGATAAGGGATTGTGGGTCGGTTGTAAGGAAAGAAAGGAGAGCTTCTAGAACCAGAGATGGGGGTGACAGGGTCAGGGAGGTGGAGTAACTAAGCCTTCACAGAATAATACAGGGGTGAGACCCTTCTGTCCAGTCCCTCCCCGGGGCACAGTGACCAGAAAGGCCCCACCCACACCTGGGTGTTTCTGGGGAACCCGCTTCCTGATAAAGTACCCATGCCACCTTAGAGCAGTGCTTGGTGTCACAGCCTAATGTTATGGACAGACGATTCCCCTGGGGATCTTGTGAAAACGCAGATTCTGAATCAGCGGGTCGGAACCTGCATTTCTAACACATCCCCAGGTAAGGCTGATGCCGCTGGTCTGGGGACTGCACTGTGAGCAGCGACACCATACAGTCAATTCGATTGAACCAAAGTGGGTCTCCACATACGTCCCCCACATCAGTCACAGCAGCCACAAAGAACATGTCAGATTGTCCAGCAGGGAGAACATGACCTGGCAGGGCGGTGGGGATGGAGGAGGACCCAAATGGGAAAGACCCTATTTCTTTGGGAACATGAAGAAGACTTGAGAGATAGTGGGACCAGGAGCAGAGAGCAAATAAAGGCTGCGTGAGAGGCGGAGCAGATACCTGGACATGACTGCCTACCGCTATTTCATAAGCTGGGTGTCAGGAGGTCCCCGCCATACAGATGATCTGGCGCATTTAAACCAGAGCATGGCAGACAGGGTATTGTACTACGGAACTGTGCTTCTGGTCAAGCTTAGCAGGAAGAGCTCACATCTAGTCACTCCTCCTCCCCATCCTGGATGCTGCAATCTTGCTTCCTAATTCTCCTCCTTCCTGGCTGCAATAGACAGGGAGAGAGGAATGTTGTCCAAAAACCCAGGCAGAGAGCAGAGGCCAACAGCACAGGTCCTATGCGGAAGAATCTGGGCAGCCTGAAAACAACCTATTACGTTGATGGTGACAGAAGTCAAAATCACTGTCACCTCTGGGGAGTACTGATGGGATGCAGGCAGGAGGGAACCTTCTGGGTAGGGGTAGGGGGCTTGAAAATGTTCTATAATTTGATCTAGGTGGTGGTTCCATGGATGCATACACACGTAAAAAGTCATCCACCTGTACGCTTAAGATTTGTGAACTTTGTGTGATTGTCCTATCTTTTTTTTCAGGTGTACAACATAATGATTCAATATTTGTATCTGTTGTGAAATGATCATCACAATAAGTCTAGTTAACATCCATCACCATACAGTTAGGAAAAATTTTTTCTTGTGATGAGAATATTTAAGATCTGCTCTCTTAGCAACTTTCAAATATGCGTACAGTGCTGTTAACTGTAGTCACCATGCTGTACATTACATCCCCAGGACTCATTTATTTTACAACTGGAGGTTTGCATCTTTTGATCCCCTTTATCCATTTTGCCCACCCCCACCTCCAGCCTCTGGCAACCACCAGTCTATGCTCTGAATGAGCTTGGTTTTCAGTTTTTGGTTTTGTCCTTAGATTCCACATATAGGTGAGATCATACAGCATTTGTCTTTCTCTTTCCTTACAATAGAACTTTATAGCTCCTTCCATCAAAGGGTAGAGTCTATTTCTCTATCCCTTAATCTGAATTGGCCATCTGACTTTTGACCAATGAGATAGTAACACAAATAACCCAGGCAGAGGTCTGAAAAGCACTTGAGTATTGGGACTTGCCCTTTTGTTGTTCTTGGAACCCTCCGATGGCCGTGTCAATGAGCTCGGGCTAGGAAGAGAGACCATGGGGAGAGAAGACCCAGCCAGCCCTGCCGACACACCAGCTGGCTGGGGCTGGCTGCACGAGTGAGCCCAGTGGAGATCTACAGAGTCCATTCCCAACCAGAAGAAGCACTTGGCTAAGCCACAGACTAGTGAGAAATAATAAACGGTAGTTGTTTTAGGCCGTTAAATCTTGGAGTAGTTTATTAAACAGCAATAGCTGACTGATACAAGGGCACAGCTCTTGAACGGCGAAGTTCTCACCACCTTATCCTGGGGTGATAGCAGTGAAGAAGGAATCAGAACTGAACTGGAAAATACAAGACACCCCAGCCCCATGTCACCCTCAAGATTCCTCCCTTTGTTCCTGACTTTTCCCGTCTCTCAGCTCCAGGAGCACAGAGAGAAGTGCTGGCTGACCTTTCCTTTTCTCGGCAGCGGGCAGTGAGCGGGAAGAGCAGGTGGCCACAGGATGGCCGTAGAAGCGTCACTTTCCTAGGGCAAATGAAAGGCTCAGCTCCGGAAGCCAAGGAAAGGAGTGGGGGTGGAGGAAGACGCAGCCCTTGGGGCTAGTTTATGCCTTTAAAACATGCAGACGTACAGAGAGAACGAACGAGTCTTTTCTATTATAAAATATGTGCTTAGCATATTTATGTAATAGTTTCCCCACGTGCACTGAATTGAGTTACTGCATTACCGAAGGAGGTTTGCTTTGCTGCCTTTGACACACTTTGTTAGCTCTGCAGCCTTTGTGCAGGTGGTCTTCACACACAAAAGGAACCCCAGTAGCCGGCAGGAGGGTGACCTGAGGTGGGAAACCGGCCCACCAGCCATGCCCAGCTTCACTTTGAGGGCCTCTTGTATGTTCCCCCATGAAACACACACGTGAGGGTGTTTCCTGCAAGGATCCCACGCAGGACGCTGGGGGCAGCCCCGAGAAAGACGCGGTGCTGGGAAAAATTGGAAGACTAACCAGCTTGCAAGGAGCTGGCTCCTGGGGCCACTGGCCAGGTGAAATGATATGAGATGTGGGGCTCAGCGGGCAGAAAAGACCGACCTTGCTGCAGCATTTGGCTTTGCACCCCACTCTCTCTCCACAGAAGCCCCTTTCATTTTCTTCCTGACTCTTTCTCCTCTTCTCCCACTTTCTTTCCTCCCTCTCTTTCAATCTCTTTCCCCTTAACTTTTTCTATCTTAATTGGCCATAACATAGAAGTGAAATTCTTTTTATTATCTACTATATTTATTGAATACAGTTTTATGTGCTTTGCTCTTAATTTTTAAAGTGGATGAGCTGAACGCTTTATGGTTTTCTTTCAAAAAAATTTTATTTCGCAGCAGTAGTCGTTATGGCTGTTCACAAATATTCTGATTCTCCTTTCGGGCGCATGGCTGGAGTGAACACGCCCTCCTGTTTTGGAGTTACTCCTAGCCGTGTGACATATTTTGGCCAATTAAATGTGAGCGTCCCTGGGTGGAGGCTTAAATGCCAGCAAGTTTTGGGGCCACCTTGTTTTCCTGCTGCTGTGGTGATGGGGGAAGTTTAAGTGGAAGTGAAAACTTCTTCTGCCTGAGTGTCTGAGTGATGGCCGTGGGCATAGTCTCCCAGCCGGCCATGTCAGACACAGAGGGTGAGTAAGGGAATAACTTTTTTCCTATTAAGCCACTGACTTTGTTACTCCAGCACAGTCTTACTCATTGTGACTGATGCAATTATTTTACTACGTACCTTCCTCGTTTGAGTATCTTCTCTAACAAGAAATCATTTACTGTGATGCTAAAATTATCTATGCTAATATTTTCTTAATCTTTGGTGGGGGAGGGGTCAGGATCCCTTTGAGAATCTGATGAAACAATGAGCCCCTTTCCCTCCAAAATGTACACATGACATTTTGCATGCAATTGCAGGTGTTCCCTCGCTCCAGGGTACAAATGCCTTCTAGAGAAAGTCTCAGAAGTCTCGAGAAGTCTCAGAACAGGTGCTTCACCATCTCTGCTCCGGCTGGGCATCTTCACTCCAAGGTGCCGGGTCAGGTGAAGTCTTTCCTCCTTGTCCTCGCCTCTGCCTGAAGTACTGAAAACATTGCAGGCACAGAACCCTGACCAGTCTAGCGGCATCCTAATGACAAGCAGCCATGCATCATTTCAATCGCTGGAGCCTCAGCAAGCATTGGAATATGGATAATTAGGTTTCCACGGAAGTTTCCTACGGTGGGAATGAACATCTACAAGGATGTCCTTGGCAGCAGACAGGGACTTGGGCACTCTGGGGCCACACCTTGGAACCCCCCTATCAGAGTAGAACTGAAAATCAAGGGTGGCAGGGAGTGGGGAGGAGGCGGCAGGATGCAGTCACAAAGCACTTGACCGTGACCCCGCAGGCTCATGCTCATGGATTTCTTTGTACTGAGAGCTCCCTTGTTCTGTGACACGATGCGCCCTACATCTGGAAGAATGACTTCTTTTTTCACTACACCACACGTGACGCCTTTTTGCCTTTCTGAATGTCAGTTTCATCATTTGCACAGCCTAAATTACTGGCTGAAAAAATTCACTTGCAAGCTGGTTGTTCAGAACTGGGAACAAATGTCCCCCATGAAAAACAGTGATTAAAATGGTGCTCAGTCTCCTTAGACACATCACCAAAATCTATCCGATGTATCTGAACACCAGAAAATGTTGGAAGCCAAATGTGGTAATCTATGCCACGTGATAAGAGAGAGGAAATCTTTCTTTGGGGCATTCTCTTCCATGTTCTCTCTCATCTCCCTCCCACTGTCTCTTCATTCAAGTCCTCGGTGCCTGAGGCCTCTTCCCATCCCCAAGGCACACTATGGCTAAAATCGTCCCACTTTCTCACTCCAAACCTCACTGTCTCAGTGTAGCTGAACCCAAAAAGGTGTTTAGAGAAAAGCAATTTTATCTGATTAATTTTCACTAAAATGTGAGTGACTAGGAACCCCTTCATCCTCTCAGAAGTACTCCTGTTTTTTAAAGACAAATCTCAGAAATCCAACTGGATGCCTGATTGGTTGACCATGTATCAAAGTAAAAGAAAAACTATTAAGAGCAGAAGGAATGTTTTCTGGGAGTTGGCCGCCTGGAATCAAATGCCCAAAGCACAGCTCTTAATTGTTAGAGCCTCTTTACATCTTTCCACCAGTCCAGACAGTCTCTAAAACAAAAGTATTTTTCAAACTAACTCTTAAAGTCACCGTATTGAGGCTTTGGGTATGCATGCGTGTGTGCATGTATGAGGGGTGTGTGCACGTGTGTGCGCACTGAGGGGGCATTGCAGACAGGAAAAGCAGCAGCTGTCAGCAGCCATGGGTCACTGATAAATCCAGTGTCCGTCAAACCAGAGGACAGCCTAGAACAGGAGTAATGACGCCTTCTCCATGCAACTTCACCCAGAATCTCCCATAACAAGTGAGTGGCATTGTCTGCAAAGCAATCTGGCATCTTGGGAAAGGGAAACCCTTATTTGAGGGAGTGGGCGGTTGGGGGTGGGAAGGAGACATTTTTCATTCCTTAGAAATCACTCACAGAATATAAAATTAGTCACAGCCCCTTGATACTGGGAACAGAAATCGAACTCACATGGTGGCTCATTTTGCCTAAAAACACAACTCTCTGTGCCACGAGGCTATGTCCAGAGGTCTGACAGACGACAGTCTTCGTTCCCTTCCATGGGGGTGGGGATGTGCCTCCCAGAAAGAGGCTGGGTGCAAAAACGACGATTTCACCCCTTCCTTTATTCAGCAGCTCTGTCTGCAGGATTGACGAAAGGCTAGTTGGTATATTTCAAGGGAGCAAATAATTAGTTCTCTTGGAATCTCATTTTAGATTTTAATTCTTAGTCTCAGAGCCAAACTATAGGAGCAGAAATTTCTATCTGCGGCTGGAAGGATTCAGTTTCGGCACACTAAATAAAGGCCCTGCTTCGGAGGCATTTTTCCATGCATGAATCAAATTATTCCAGCTGGGTTTTACCAACACGTAGGCAATCAAAACCTACTTTAACTTGCTATTTTATTCTTTATTTACTAGTTCTATAAATACTATGATGGGTGTGCTTTTATATTGGGCCGAGGGGGGGGCGGAGCGGCAGCTGTTCCAGCAATGGGTCACAGGCAGGTCTAGGGTTTGTGGGGAGACAGGCCTGCCGCCGTCACCCCATCTGTGGGGACCGCATCTCCTGCCCACTCCAGTCTTGGGCTCATGACTGTGGCCACGAGGCCTCCATTTGTCAGATCTGTACCAAACACCTTTGCCACCTTCCTCTCCTCGGTGGGATGCCAAGGCCAGCCTGATTTTTCGGAAAGGGCACCCAAGCCTGGCCAAGAAATAGAAACAAAATACTATTCAAATCCAGGGAAGAAGCAGACAAATACGAGCGGCAGGCAATTCTGGCCAAGGCTGGCGCATCTGGAAATGGCATCGGGAGCAGGAGAGGGGACTTAAGATGAGGGGTTGGCCTCGGTGGCCTCTGGCGCTGACAGCTGCTGATTTGATGAATGATACTTGCGCACGGGCCCCAGCGGCTAAACCAGGATTAAGGGGTGAAGTGCTGGGAGGCAGCTTCTGACTCGGTATCAGGACAAATTTGAGAAAGATTAGAGTTGTCCAAAAGGAATTGGGTTGCCTTAGGGGCAGCAAGTGCCCTGTCTCTGTGGTGTTTTCAAGCATGGGGTGACCCTGAGGAGTGGCCGTGGCGAGAGGACTCGAAGCTCTGAGGAAGCTTGGATTTGGCGGCGGTTAATGTCATCTCTGACTCAGGAGTCCCACAGCCTCTGCCTCAGGGGCTCCAAACTTCCAAAGGAGGTTTGTGGGCAACTCGGCCCCCGCCACCTTGCCTACACGGACACAGCTCCTTCTGCCCGTGGGGACAAGAGACCCTCCTGTTAGAGCCAGCACAGGAGCACATAAGCAGGGGAGAGGCCACAAAGTCGCGGTGACGGAGAATACAAGATTTCGAGGGCAGAAAAGTGCTCCCCTGATGGACGGAAATGTGGAAGGCCAGTAATATACACACACACACATACACACACACACACGCACGCACGCGCGCACGCAACATCTGAAGAGGCACAGGCTCTCTGGGCCCCTGGGGAGTTGCCTCAGAACAATCAGAGCCTCGTCATGCAAATTATCTGCTTGCTCCCAGAGATCCTTTCTCAAGGCCCTGGAGGTGTGCAGCAGCCCTGGCCTTGCTGTGTGGCGGTTGTTTTTACCTTGTCAGGACAGATCTCCAAACTGGCAACAGCCTGCAGGCAGACCCAGGCTGCTGGGGCTTCGGGGCCAGGTGGCGGTGTGCCCTGCCCAGCACTGGGCAGAGAGTGCCACTGTCTCCCCATCTGCCTTCTTGAGTGAGCCCAGGCCTGCCCTCTACCCCAGCCCTCTTCTGGGAGATTGGGCCTGCTCACAGCTCGGGAGGCCCCTGGAGGGCCCTGGGCTCCCACCTTCCCTTGCAAGCTCTCAGTGACACATGCCTGCCGGAGACATGGAGGTGGGCCGAGCGTGGCCTGGCAGGACTGTGGCACAGCCGTCCTGGACACTCACGTGATGAGCGAGTGAGAAATTCAACTTGACCCATGTCCTGAGTTGAATAGTGTCCCCCCACAATTCATATCCACTCAGAACCTCAGAATGTGACCCTGTTTTGAAATAGGGTCTTTGCAGATGTAATCAAGCTAAGATGAGGTCATACTGGATTGGGTGGCCCTAAATCCAATGACTGGCGCCCTTATAAGGAGAAGGATATTTGGAGACACACACGTAGAGGGAAGACAGCCACTTGAGACAGAGGCAGAGATTAGAAGGATGCGTCTACAAGCCAAGGAATACCAAAGATTGCCAGCAACCCCCAGAAGCGGGGAGAGGCAAGGAAGGCTCCTCCCCAGGGCCTCTGGTGGGAGCAGGGCCCTGCCGACACCTTGGTTTCAGACTGCTGCCTCCAGAACTACGAGAGTCATCTCTGTCGCTTTAAGCCATCTAGTTGGTGGCACCTTATCACAGCAGCCCCAGGACACTAGTCCAGCAAGCCTGTCTGCCCCCAGCTCCTGTGGGTTCTGATGGGCCATTTCTTTTGCAAAATGGGAAAACCTAGCCTCAGCAGCTAAAGCAGAGAAGCCCGTTGTCCCTTTTAGGTCTGGACACGTCTCTCCAGCTTCCCACAGTCTCCAGCACCATCTATTACTCTCTGACATTGAGGCGAGGTATCAGTTGCCATAAATCATTTCTTTTCATTTTGCGAGTCTGGTATGGTGTTACTAAGAGGAGAGTAAAATATTTCTTTCACTCATGTCTCTATCCGAAGCACAAAAGGAAAGGGCTGTGTCTTTAAGGGAAAGTGGGCGTGAACATACATCTCAGTGGAAGTGGAGATTCTTCTTTTGAGATTACCACCGCAAAGTGTTTCTGCTCCTAACACACAAAGCCTAAGATGCCATTATGGGGAAAAAAGAAAAAACCCAAAGAACCCAGCCTTCCATCACCTGCTCCATCCCCATAGGAGGTTGACTTTGAAATTCCTGCAGAAAAGACTAAACGTTGTTCCTACATCTTCTCTTCCTCAGCTTCCGACGACGTGGCCCCAACCAGGGTCCCCGCTAATCTCTCTCTCCAGTCTCTTCCGTGGGACTTTCAGCGGAAACCTGATAAAGTTTGGAAGATGCCACTTCCCCTTTTTAATGGCTGTTATGGTTACCACAGCCTGTAAGACAAAGGCCAATCCTTTGAGCCGCCCTCCCCCCCCACCCCCATGCAACCTCACTCTCCAGCCACTCCAACTTCCACAGGTCTCCTCTCACCGAGCCTGTTCTCCTCCGCCGCCGCCATGTTTCCCCCCTCGCACCTTTGAGCAAGCTTTTCCTTCCATCACAAATGTCTTTCTTTATGGTGTTGAGGTCCTGCTGGCCTCATCAGCTCATCTACCTCAGAAGCTTGGTGATGTCACGACAGACTTGCCCAGAAGGCTCATTTTCACGTGGGCCTCTAGACTCCTTGAAAGATGACTTCAATACCTTGGAGCGTTTTGTTGTGCCACCCTGGGGAATTTACTGTTTCTCTATAAATAGAAACCTGCCAAAACTTGACCCAGCCTCTGAGAGCAGAGCAAGGACTCCCATGAGGCAGGCCTCTCCCCTCCCCACACAGCGAGGGCAGACTGAAGAGCGAGAGTCTTGGCAGATCTTGTGTCTAAGCCCAGCACAAGAGACGTTGGTTCTGGGCTCCAGTCCCTGGAAAACGAAGTTATACCGTTTGGGTATCTTAGAGCTTTACAGTCGCTCAGAGATCTAACCACATAATTTCAGTGGTAATTACTTGAAGAGGAAAAATCCTTGAACCTCGAAGGCAATAAAACTTCAGTGACCTGCAAAATACAGAGAGCTGTGGGCAGCAGGGCAGCCTGGAGTACCAAGCAGAACGCTGGCTTGTAGGGGGACTAGGTCAAACATAGCAATTGCAGGAACGTTACGGAAAGAGGAGGGGTCTGTGTACCCCTGGAATTATCAGCCAAACCTCCAATGCTCCCCTTTCCACCAGTTAACCTCCATCTACTAACAAACTCCTACTCAACAGCGATGCCCCATTTGGAATGCCCTCTCCCCTGGGAAAGCTGCCCAGATCCACTACTCTTTTCCTGTCCTTCAACTTGATGACTTTCATAGTGCCTTCCCTGCCCCCAAATCAGTGCAATAGGTACCCCATCAAACAGTCCTTACCCTCAGAACTCTTGCCTCCACAAATCATCATGGGCTTCACTTTCCGATGGCTCACTTGTATTTCTTGTTTCCTGTGCCAGCTCTTTGATAAAAAGCCAGTCCTCCTTCTCAGCTGTTCTCTCCTTTGGACTAGGTACTTTGGTTGGGCTTTCTGTGACAAATTTGCCCCAGCCCAGGCACAGACTCAATTCCTTTTGTTCCATGCCCTGCAGCTATGGGCCAGCGGGGTACTCCCACATGTAGTCATGGCTCCCAGAACTGCAGCCTGAGCGCAGCTCCAAGGACCTCGGTTGCTCAGTATGGGAGGGTAGACATCCCAGCAACGAGAGTCATTCCCACCTCCGTGCTCCGGCTGCTCCTTTGTCCCACATCTCATGCGGAACACCCTCTGGTAGTTTGTCTGTCTAGCTCTCTTGCCATTCTGTGCTTCTCAGAGACCGAGAGCCTGTCTAATCTTTCTGGGTCTCTTTAGAGCTTCATGTAAGGCCTGATACCTAACAGGTTGTGATAGATAATAGTATTTTTCCATCATTCTTTCTTTACTCCTTGTCTCTGACACTGTTTACCATGGACAGAGTGTATCTCCCCAACTTCTGATTTCGAGCTTGGCCATGTGAATTGCTTTGGCCAATGAAATGAGGGTGAAAGTGACAGTGTGTCAATTACAAGCTAAAGCTTTAAGCTTCTTCCAGGCCTCTTGAAGCTTGTGTCCTCCATTATGAAAAGGGCATGTCCCAAGTAGCCATTGCTCCTTCACCTGGGTCTCAGAATGAAGCCAGGTGGGGCAAACATGAACCCACACTCAAATCTAGCCCAGCTTGAGCTGTAGCCAATCCCCAGATCTGCGAGTATGCAATAAACATTTACAGTTGTAAGTCACCGAGAGTCGGGGGACTGTTTGTTACACAGCAAAGTAACTAATACACAGTCCCTAAGGACACTTTTAAGGGATAAACCAATAGGGAATGAATGAGTGGAAGCAAAACTCATTCTTAGACTCAGCTCAGCCCCAAATATAGTTCACAATAACTCAGTGGTTCCCCAAGTGTGGTCCCCAGACCAGCAGGATTCGTATCACCTGGGAACTTTTTAGAAACTCGACCTTTCTTGCCATTCCCAGACCTACTGAATCATGAACTCTGGGGCGGGGCCCAACAACCTGTGTTTCCACGAGCCCTGCAGGGGATCCTGATGCACACTTAGGTTTGAGAACCACTTCAGTAACTGCTGAAATAGGACAGCTTCCTTCAATCTAGGAACCATTTATTTCCTTAAATGCAGACACTCTAGAACTTTAAATGATAGAGCCCAATTAACCAAATGCCTTGAATGAAGAGCACCATCCCATTTAATTGAAGGTGCCCTGAGGCATTCTATCCAGGCCTAGAACTTTCTAGTCCAGTGGCTCTCAACCCTAGCTGTATAATAGAAACTTTGAAAAATTCTGATACCCAGGTCACACCCAGACCAATTAAAACAGAATCTCCGGGGTTGAGGCCCAAGCATCAGGATTTTTTAAAGCATTCCCAGGTTATTTCAATGTGCAGCCGAGGTTGAAAATGACCTTTCCTTTTTTAAGGGACCCGGGCTGACCCAGCACTGGTCCCCCCCGCCACTGCCTGCTCTCACTCCCCACCATGCAAAGCATTATGCACGGCCTTCCTGCCCCAGCTCTTAGGAATCTTAAGTCTGGTTAAAGGTCCTGTGTCTGGGTGCATTTTTGGCAAATTTGAGAGACTGAGTCCGACCAGCTGGGCCTCGGGGAAGCATGGTGCACAGGCTGTAAGAGCACGGAGTAACTTCATGTAGTCATTCATTCTTTCAGCATATCCAGAATACCCACTACATGCCAGGCAGCATGCTCATCACTTGCAAGTCTTAACCAGTGGCCAAACTGAGCTAAGCAGCCACAAGAGTGAGGGCCTGTGTCTGGCTAAGTGGCCCTCCACACAAGCTGGTGCTTTGGAGCACCACTGATGAGCAGTGGCTTCCCTGGAGGGACGCAGGACCCCAGGCCCCTCTTAAGAGACCGATTGCCTAGCAACCCTCCATCTCTAGCCGAGCCAGGAAGGAGTCGGGCAGCTTAACTTCACCGCCTCCCTCTCCGCGTGGCCTTTCTCCCTAGAAGACTTCCTCATTGCCTTTCCATTCCCTCTTCCCAACTCAGCATAAGCCTGCTCCCCACCCCCTGAAGCCCCTCCCTTGCCTAGCTGTCTTAGGCAGAATTCCCCAGAAACAGACATTGAGCTGAGGATTCTAGTGCAGGCGACTCAGGAAGGAAGTGATCCCAGGGGAAACTGGTAGGGGAGTGGGGGAAGCAGGACAGACAAAGGGAGGAAGCCAACTGCGTGTGCAATGGGGTGCCCAGCTCTGCAGAGGGGAGCTTCAGCCTGCCCCTGCCGACCCAGGGCAAGAGAGCTGGGCTCTCACTGTCCTGTACCCAACAACCATTGGCGGTTGGCTAAAGGGCCAACCTGGGGTGGGAGGTGGGGATGTAAGCTCGTGGGCGCTTCCCCTCTCTACATCGGCAGGCAAGTGGGCTCCAGCAGCCCAAGAGCAGACCTGCAAAAAGACTCACAGGTGCGGCCCACTGGGAGCAAGACCCCTGAAGCTGCAGGGAGGGGTGTGCAGAAATGCTAACAGAGATCCAAGGTACGGTTGCCAGATTTAGCAAATAAAAATATAGGCTGGCCAGTGGCATAGAGGTCAAGTTCGTGTGCTCTGCTTCAGCCATCCGGGGTTCACTGGTTTGGATCCCGGGCAATCAAGCCATGCTGTCCCACATATAAAATAGAGGAAGATGCGCACAGATGTTAGCTCAGGGCCAGTCTTCCTCAAAAAAAAAAAAATACAGGATGGCCAGTTACACTGGAATTTCACATAAACCATCAACCATAGTTTTTACTATAAGTATACTCCTATGCAATATTTGGGCTATACTTATACTAAAAAGTATTCTTTATCTGAAATTCAAATGTACCTGGCCATCCTGTATTTTCTCGGGCACCTCTAGTCTGAAGGTGACAAGATAAGCCTTTGCTTTGCTGCTCCCGATTCCTAATTATGCTTCTGTGCATATGTGCTCTGGAGAACTGCTGGTATGGCGCTGGGCCACCGCTTACAGCATTTGCGAGTAGTGGCCACTGTGTTGGCTAGAGCCAAAGCTCTAGACTGAGAAGACAGTGGGGCAACCAGTATTAAATGTCTCGTTGGCCCCTTTGGCGCCTCTTCTGAATTAGACTAGAGCTGTGTGGCTTACCAGGAGCTACCCTACCCCAACGCCAGGGATCAAAGGATGCCCAGGTGCCCGGTCTTCCCGCCTGCCTCAGAGATCAAGGTGCTAACGCCCTCTGACAGCCTGGGCCTCAAGTCCTGAGCCGGTCTGTCTCTCGGTCAGCCTGACCCTTTCATTAAGTATTTTTGCATCCTTTCACCAGTCTTTAAATAATGAAAAGAGGACTCCAATAGTTCTGGAAGTTGTCCCGATGGCTGGCAGGTCCTGAAAATAGGTTGGGATTGATTGATTGTGGTTATAACCAGCATGCCCCGCCGTGGGCACCCCCGGCCCATGCATAATATAAAATATACAAACAGCAGACAGGGAACAAAGCCAAGACTGTGGCTCTTTACTTTGATTTGCGATCAGCTCCTCTGAAATCCCCTGTATTTAGAAGACTCTGAGAATTAATATGATCCTGCTTCATAGGCCTGGTCTCTCCCAGGGTCCTGAGACCTCAGGAGCTGAGGACATAGATGCAAAGTGTGTCCAATGCTTGAGCCTTTTATGGGGCAAAGTCGACTAAAGGGAGGAGAAGGCAGTGGACAGTTAGATGCTTTTGCGACATTCAGGTGGGGATCGGTACAGGTGGTCACATTGCAGGATGTCTCACTCCTAATCATTTTTTTTTAATGAATTAAAACATGAGAGAGAGAGAAAATGCCTCTTGATGGAAAACCTCGGTCCCTGATGACATTGCTGAGCTGCAGAATTACCCAACCCGGAAGCACCGACGGGGCTTCTTAAAATGTAAGAGAATCCATTTTTCTTATTATTTAAAAGAAAAAAAAAGCCTCTTGAATGATTCTAAATGCTCTTAAAGTCTTGAGGTATTTTTAAAAGGTATTTCCATGTAGAAACTTCAGGCATTTTATGTCAAAAGTGTAAACACTTGAAAATCACAGGCGTAACTGGCTCCTGGAATGAATTGGAGAGAAATAGAAGTCATTGTCTTAGGCTGGGTTCCCCCCAGAAGCGGACCCTGAGACAAGAATTTGCATGTAAATAGTTTATTCAGGGACTACCTCAGGATGCACTGTAGGGTGCTGGGGAAGCGAAACAGAAAAGAGAGGATGGGCCTCTCCGCTCTGCGCCACGCTGGGGAACAGTGGACAATAGTTTTCCCCAATGAGCTATGGTGAAGGATTAGGGGTTTTTTCTTTTTTAATTTCCAAGCCATGGTGGACCAATACTTTTTTCCTGGATACTTTTGAATAGACAATCAAAATGAATTACTAGAAAAATTAAAAAACAAAGACAGACAAAATGCAAGCCCAATTCTTTATTATTACGTGCAAGAGACCTATAACTGCTCTATGAAATTCCTACAGAAGTTCCTAAATGCTTCCTCTCAGTTTCTGCACTTATTGCAAACCAGTAATAGACAGTTCCCAGACTGGCACCAGTCCGAGCACCACTCCACACCTGTGTCTCAGAGTTCACTGGTGAGGGCGAGGGAGCTGGGGTATTTATCTACCAACATGTTGGTTGAGGCTGGCTCCCAAGGAGAGGAGGCAGGGGTGGAAGGTTGGCACCAATTCTCTCTTGCTGTGTGTGCAGGCACAGCAAAAGCCCTTGGGCAAGGAGCTGCAGAGGGGAGCACACTAGAGTGGCTAAGGGCTATGGGTGGGCAGCCGCAGCGTTCTGGATTCACGTGGCAGGAAGGGGCCACGAAAGTCACCAGGCCAGTGTCTCCTCCAGCAGGAGATGGAGAACTGGTCCCTGAGCCAGTCATTGCCCCACTGTGGCACTCAGATGTTGCTGAGTAACACTGCTGCCAGGCCTAGGGGAGAGGGAAGGGCTCTCCCCAGTTGCTCTGTCTTGCCTACCTTGGCATTCTTCTAGACCTCTAGCACCAGAGGGACAGCGGCCAACTGGGAGACAGGTCACCCACAGCAGGGCCAACCCCTACAGGGGTGAGGCCTGGCTAAGCTCTCGTTTGCCCGTTCATCTGCCAGAGAGTGGAGGAAAGGTCCACGGACTTAGCGCAAAGCCGAGGCTAGACTGCAGATGGCCCGGCTTGAACCCACCGCGTGACCCTGTGAGGCTCTGTGTCCTCATCCATAAAATGGAAATGCTAACCTGTGCCCTACTTACCTCCCAGGCCTGTCGTGAGGATCAAGTGAGATCAATCCGTGGAGAAAGTTTCTGAGAAGTTTAAAGTCCTCTGTAGCTGTCAACTCCGCAAGGCGCTCCTTCTCGGCAGATGAGCTGGCCAGCGCCCTCAGCTCTCTGAACACGGCCCCCAGCTCAGTCGTGATTTTCATAGGTCTCTGAGTAAGTTCAACTCACAATCTTGATTTGGATCCTGGACCAAAGCAACTAACACTAGGAAGAAAATTACTGAGGCCATCGGTAACATGTGACTAGGGCCTGTGTCATAGATAAGTGTTGCATCGGTGTCAGATTTCTGAATCCCTGTGTTGTATCAACGACAAGTTTCCTGAATTTGATCATTGTACTATGGTTACGTGGGAGAACGTCCATGTTCCTAACACGTACATGCAGAAGTCTTGAAGATGAAAATATCATGACGTCTGCAACTTACTCTCAAATGGTTCAGCCATAACAATAACAGTAATAATAGTAGCAACAATAACAAGAGCACGCACGTGTGTATGTATGTGTATGTTCACAGAGAGAGAGAGGAAAATGTGGTAGAACGCTAGAACTGCTGAATCTTGATGACTTGTGTATGTAGGAATTCACGACACTGCTTTTGTAACTTTTCTGAAAGTTTGATTTTTTTCAAAATAAAAAGCTTTTCAATAAATAAGTAAATTAATAAATTGATCATTCCTTCCTCAAGAAAAAGTCTCTGAGACATTCTAGACACGGTACTAATGCTGGAAACTTCCTGGGCCCTCGCTCAGAGCTTACTGACTCATATTCCACACAGACTTCTAGCAAACTTGGTTATCTGATTTCTCAGCCTAGAACAGAATTAGAAACTAAAAGGTAGAAGGAGGTAATGGCAGGAGTAATGATAACAGAGAAAATAATAGTGGACATCTGGATATGAAGAGATGAGACACCAAAAAAACCCCAAAAGGCAGAGACACAGCTGTAAAACCTCAGTACTGTAATGGATGCCATGATGCTGAAGGCTAGACCTGGAAAGGGCTTCGCTTCACAGCAAAGAATGAGGGTGTGACTCAGTGAAGAACTTGCAGCCAGTTGGCAGTGGAGCACGAATTCATGAATACTTTGAGTATTCTCCTTTCTTTACTTTTTTTTGCTTCTCGAAGAAGTAGCTGTGGCAGACGGTTTGTTGCCTCTCCCACTTCTTTCTTCCTGTCAAAGCCAAGAAGGCTAAACTGCCAGATAGTCACTTTCCCAGGCTCTGTTGTGGCTAGATCAAGCCCATATAACCTTGTGGGACATGAGGAGGAGGTTTCTGTACAGCTTCTGGGAAACATGCTCCTCCCTGATTGAAAAGAGTATGCAAAGAGGAACTCTTCTTTATGCCCTGCCTTAGACATGATTGGGTAAGGATATGATGCCTGGAGCTGTGGCAGCTGTTTTGTGATCATGAGGAGATATGCTGAAGATTAAAAAGCAATATTTTGAGAATGGTAGAGAAGGATAGGAAGATCTTCAGTTTTTAATGACCTGTCTAAAAAGCTGAATTAACCAATCCTGCAACCAGAATTCTTGTTAGATGTTGTCATTATTTAAACCACATTTAGTTTGCTAATCTAATACATCCAGCCAAAAATTCTTGTCTCACACTGGGAAAGCATCTGTTTTCTGGAAACATCTATTTCTGCAGAGCCCTTCACTCTCTGCAATGCCTTACTGTGGCCCCAAATGAGCTACATCATGATAACCAAGGAAGTTTGTTAAAAAATACAGATGCTGAGCTGCCTTCATTTCTTCAGGTTCAGAATCCTGGAGTGCACAAACCATTCATTCTCACCAAAGCCTTGGTGAGTTTAGTAAAGTTCCCAACGGTTTTACATCAGCCTCTGGTCTGTGCTTTCTGGTTGCTTCCCTTCACGCTTCCTTCTCCCTTAAACTGGTTCCCCCTCAAACAAAATGAATTCCTTCCTCTTCTCTTGAAGAGTAATTTTCCCACCCAATTCAGCTTCTCGAGGCACTCCCACACAACTACAGTCCACTCCCGCAGAAACGTGGTAATGAATATAAATTTATCCATCTTATTGCATTGGCGAAAATCAGCTGGGATTGTCAAATATGGTTTCTAAGTCAAAAAGGCTCTGAATTTTTCAGGAAATAAGAAGAGAGCATACTCATAGAAATTCCCCTGAGGGGTCCTAGGAGTTATTCTTATTTTTCTCTTGTGGGTGAAATTTGGCCCGTGGTTCTACCGTGTTTTCCAAATCAGTGAGTTTTGGTCTTTCCTAGCCAATCATGTCAGGGAATTCAGCTGGAGCCAAGCAAGGCCTGCTTCAGGGCATAGGAGAGAGCCATGCGGGGCTAAATGTGGGCAGGACCCTTGCAAAGAAGGCATCCAGCCTCCCCACCAGGGACAAGGACTTTGCTGTACCACTTCCTTCGTGCTGACTGCCCTGCTCCTCATGAAAGAGAAAAAAGCAAAAGGGAACTGTGGTTGGCTCACTTGATACCCGTTCCAATGCCCATAGCTTGCCTTCCTCTATTACACGGCCTGAAAGCTAAAAACTACAATTCCCAGGATCCTCTACAGCCAGAGGTCAGGCACATAACCTGAGTACCACCAATTAGTCACACTCAGTATAATTTGCATGCAGATGTGAGCGATGTGAGGCATCAGACCCTTGCAAGGACATCAGATCTCCTGGCAAGAATTGGAGCAGAGGCATCTGGTTTGGGACAGCTGAGGCAGAAGTTCTGGCACCCAGTGCTGAGGGTCAAAGGTGCTGAGCTGCAGCAGAGGGAGCAGGGATGTTTCAGCTAGAACATTCTAAAACATTCGCTTGCTGTGGTTGGGTGTTTCCTGCTACGTTGTCCTGGCCGCATTGCCCTGGCTCTGAAGCATGTAAGGCCAGGTCTTTGGTCCTCCTTGGGATTACATTAGCTTTTTAATATTTTCTAATAAATCCCTTTCTGCTTAAACAATTTAGAGTGGATGCTGTTGTTTGCAAGTAAGAACCTTGAGTTATTGGGGAAGCAATTTAACTATTCTCCCGTTGTAAAAAGAGATGAAACTAATGTCTTTTTGTTTAATGCAAGAAGTAAGAGCTACAGCAGTGCCACTCACTCAGAAAACTCTGTTGCACCCATTTCCAATCAACAGCCATCCAGAGGTGACCATTGATGTGATTCTTATCACCGTAGATTAGTTTTGCCTGTTTTGAAATTCATGTAAATGGGATAAATCATACATTATATACTTTTTGGGTCTGGCTTCCTTGCTCAACATTTTTTCCCATGAGATTCACCCATGGTCTTTCTTTTTCATTGCTGTATAGTATTCCACCGCTTATTTCTCCATCCTGATATTGATGGACTTTTGGATTGTTCCCAGTTTGGGGCTATCATGAATAAAGCTGCTGCTGTGAACATTCTGTGCACACACCTACAGCTGGAATTTCTGGGTCCTAGGCTCAGGTTTAGCTTTAGCAGATATTGCTAAACAGGGTTCCAAGGGGGTTGAACCAATTTACATTCCTACCGGCAGGATATAGGGCAAAAGATCTCAGCTAAGGTCTTTGACAAATTTTAAAACAGCCATAAAGAGTAGGGAAGTCCCCAGCTACCAAAGCTGATAATAGTGCAAGTGATATTTATTACAGGAAGTTTGAGGCCTCAAAGAAGCCCCTCCTCAGTTTTCTATTGTGGAGATCCGGCGCTGGGCAGGAGCAGTGGAAAAGCCCTGGGCCTCCAGTACCCAGACTCGCAGGCAAGGTGTGACTGCACAGGGCGGACAGAGCCCTACAATAATAACTATAGTCCTAAAATGTCAAGTTCACGGATGAGCCTGATGGAGTATAAAGGGGTTATTTTCCATTCCTTCCCCTTTTATCCCACCAATTCCAGGTTAGAGATCTTGGGCCCTCAGTCATAACCCCCATCCACCCACCCACCCCACCCAGTCAATCTCCTGCTAAAGAAGAAAATCCCTGGGCGCTCATTTAGGAGTGTAGACGTTGACATTGTACAGATTCCTGACCATGGCCAGGGCTCGGGGGAGGCAAATGAGGTGCCTGGGTGCCAAATGTAAGGGGTGGCACTTGCTTGACCCTGAGAAGGAGGGTCTCCTTACATTTTGTGCCCTAAGGGCCTCCCTTGCCTCATCCTAGTCCAGACCCTGATCCTGACTGTTACTTATGAGTTGTACGTCTTGGACAAGTTACCTAAGTTCTCTAGGCCAGTTTCCTCATCTGGAAAATGGGAATAATATCAATACCTACTTCAGAGGCACTAATAATGTAAAGTGGTAGCACGCACTGGATTCATAGTAAATGCTCAATTAACTTTAACTGTTGTTATAAGTTGATAAGGTTGATTTTTGCTAACAGTGCCATTGTGGGAATTTTGGTGACCCTGAGCAAAAATTACTGAAATCCGCCTCTCTCCCTCCTCCTATCCCACCCAGTTCTGCTCCACCTAGTCACGTGATCACCCTATCTAGTCACATGATGATCCCTTCCCTCACCATTCCCCGGACACTTCAGTGTGAAGCTAAATAATAATTTTGAGCTTGGCTAGCTTTGGCTATGATGGAGATGGTGCAGCCCAACTCCCCAACTCAGAATCCCACCCTTCACACTCTCAAGGTCAGTCTCAAAGTCCGCTTGGGGCAGCTAGTATACCAGCCTTGGGTGGGGATAAGGGTCAAACAAACCAATAAGGTAACAGTCCGGAATAGACTAGTGTTTTCTCCCCAGACAGAGTATAAGACTAAGCCCCCACACCTCTTCAAAAGGGAAGTCTCATTCGTTTCCTTTGGAGCACATCGCTAAGATGTTAGACTGGCTCATCGTGCTGCCAATCATTTTTCTCCCAGCCCAGAGGGTAGGAGGGACAAGGGCAATGTCTTTTACACGCTCTTGGAGATCTCTCTCTCTCTCTCTCTCTCCTCGCCATCATATATTCATGGAATTTATTTGGTATCAGCAAAATAAATGACGTGCGCTAGAAACGTTTTTTTACTTTTTTTTAACTTTCTTTTTTTTGAGATTGGCCCTGAGCTAACATCTGTTGCCAATCTCCCTCTTTTTTTTTCTCCCCAAAGCCCCAGCACATAGTTGTATACGCTAGCTGTAGGGCATTCTAGTCCTTCTATGTGGGACGCAACCGCAACTTGGCTTGATAAGCAGCGTGTAGGTCTGCGCCCAGGACCCAAACCTGCCAACCCCAGGCCGCCAAAGCAGAGCACGTTAAACTTAACCACCAACAATTATCAATTCGTGATCAACCTCCTTTTAAACCCTCATCCACTTCTCCTATCCCTACCTACATTATTTTAAAGCAAATCCCAGACATCGCATTATTTCATCCATAAGTATTTCACCACACATCACTAAAGATAAAGACTGTCTGTTTAACATAGCCATAATTCCATATCACACGCCCAAATTTACAAAAATTCCTTAACGTCATCAAATATAGTGTTCAAATTTCCAACAGTCTCAAAAATGTCATAAAAATAATCATGACACATAGTTTGTTTTGAATCCAGATCCAAATAGGCTTGGGATTTTTCATTCATCTTTACTGTTGTTCTTTTCTCTGCTCATGGCCACCTCTCTGGGGATGATTACATCATAGCTCTAAAATGCCTGCCCCAAATGCGCACATGGCTCACTTTGCTGATACCACGTAAATTCCCTGAATACATGATGGAGGAATCGGGAGGGGCTCAGCACACACTCCTAATTGTAGCCATCAGACCGCTATGTGCTGGGGCTCAAACTGTCGACACATCATAAATTCACAGAATTCTCAACAGGGAATAGGGGGCTGGGACCCTTTTGATTGCAACCTCTCAGGGAACATTGTGTTCCCGGGTTCTCTCGGCTTTGCTAATTCAGCATCCATTCTGCCAGCACAGGAAGGGCTGGGGGACAGATCTGTTTCCAGAATGGACTCTGTCTGCCTCCAAAGTGGTTTACTGGCTCCGTCAGCTCCTACAAAGTTCTCGACCTCCTCCAGACCCGCTTGCTCCACCAGCCCACTCATCAGCCCTTCACGCGTGCTCGACTGCTCTGTAATGGTCAGACAAGGGCACCAAAGTCACCTTGAGGGCCCAGGCAACCACCGCGAGAGGGAATGTGTTGAGGGAGGGCCAGGGCGAGTCACGGGGAGTGGGGTGTCTCTGGTACAGCAGTGCCCGCAAGGAGATGCTGTGACTGCACAGAAGACTCCCTGCCACCTATCTTTCCACACCCAAATCTAGTCCCCACCGCACCTGCGCTTTATGTGAGCACATTTCAGGCAACTGGCGCCCTTCTAGATTCTGGAGCCCCCCAGAAACAGATAAGCCAGCCAAAGCCTTGTCTCTCCAAGTATGGTCCGTGGACCAGCAGCACTGTGGTGCTTGTTAAAAATGCAGACTCTCAGGCTTGCTCCAAGCCAACTGAATCAGAGTCTGCGTGTTAACAGGATCCCCAGGGGGCTGGTGTGCATGTTACAGTTTGAGAAGCATGGGAGCAAGGATGAGTTTCTGAGGAAAGGACGGCAGGGCTGAGAGCTTGAGAGTTCCGACGGTTTCCTCCGTGGCCACGTGGTTCAGAAGCACTCCCAGTGCAGGCCAGGCCGCCGCTTCTAAAACTGTGAAGGCGGAGCCCGGCAGAGCTGGCCACCTTGTAATCAGGACTAATGGGTCCCAAGATGGAAAATGAGGTTCTTCTTTCTGCCTGTTCTCAAGGGCACAGTCCCCAGCCCCCTCCCTCGACACCCACGGGCGCCCTCGGAGATCCCTGTTGAGGAAGAACTTGGTTTTAAATGAGAGTCAATGGACCAGGTCGCGAAGCTGTCAGACGCAGGAATTTCTGCTGCTCGTGACTGTTGTAATTAAAATCATCCGAGTTGACTAAATCGGCCGAAAAGGAACCAGGCCCACATGACTGCCATTCAAAGGGGAACAAAATAGCTCCTAATTTGTTAATTAAAAATATGAATGCACTCCACACGGAATGGCTGTGCGTTAAATTCTATTCAGATTCCATCAGAAAACAAATAAGCTCCACATCCTGATTAGAGGGACTCTGTTTCCCCCAAATCTGTGTGGATTTTGTTGGGCTTTTCACAGAGAACAAATTTACAGCTTGCAAAGACCTTGCGGAGAAGTCAAATTCCTGGGGAGATTTCTCTGGTAAATCAATCTGGTAATTAGAAAAACACGCCAATAGATTAGATCTGCTCTCTATTTCTTTATCATACTGATGAGACCGGTTCAAAGAACATATATTTCCAGAGAGATGAGCTAGGCATTCCCTGCCTGCTCCAAAATCCATCCACTATGGAAACTGACGGAAACTGATGGCTTGGCGGCTCGCGGCAGGGGGTAAGGAAGAAACTGGCAAAATGAAGCTGAGTTAGGGAGAAGGATGGGGCAGGAGCCGGTGCCCCCTCCCCCCCAATTTCTGCTCCACCTGCCCCTCTCTGCCACCAAGCAGCCCCGGGCCAGGCAGCTGAGTCTCAATTTCTCTCTGAGAATAAACGCTGGGTCGCATGCTCTCCCAGGAGCCTGCCAGCACCCAGGTCCTGTCCCTTCTCAGGCCCTGGGTGTCCCTGAGGCTGCCTCTCTCAAGCTCTCCAGCACCGAATAGTCTCCATTCTCAAGCCCAGCCCACTGGGGCCCACACTCTGAGGTGGTTTCTGATGGGTTATAGCCTGAGGCCAGATTGGAAAGGCTCTCTCCGGAGGAGCCTGGTTAATCTCTGCCTCCCTGGGGTTTGTGCTTTCCTGAGGGCCAAGGTTTCCTCCAGCAGTTCGGCATGTCTCCTCTCCATCGCCTGCCCAGCCTCCCGCCCCTCCTTTGTCGATGGCTGGATTCTGCTTTCCATGCTGCCTGCCTCTTAGCCGACATACATGTGTCTTGGGGACACGGAGGCCAAGTTGGATACCCGACCCACAACGGGAATCTGGGCTGACCAGAGACCACATGTCCTGGCACATTGACTGTATCATGCTGTGTTTGTCCCTTTGGCACACTGCGGCCCACTAAAGGCATTTATGATGGCGCAGCTCACCAAGCTCTCAAAAGGGAGAAACTGCACAGGGTCTTGGGTCCCACTCCCCACCCCTGGACGGGGGCCAATCACGCCCTCTCGGGGGGCATGGGGCACGCAGCCGACCCAGGGCAGCACCTGCCTCCAAGGGCCTCCGGAGCAGCAGGTCGGCATCTGCCAGGAGCATTTTTCTAAAACAGCAGCAGCTCAAGGCTGTGTCAGGATATATTTACTTTACAGAGTTGCTGGTGTTCTTTTAAGGTGTAGAAGCTGTGGCTTTGCCTTTATTCGAGTGAATTATTTTAACACTGTTTAAAATGCGTCGTCAGAAAAGGTGCTGTCTATGTGCCTGCTGTTTTCCACCAAGAGAGAAGCTAGGAAGCATAGAGGTCAAGGGCACACACTTGGAGTCAGGCCGACTGGGTTCAAATTGCAGCCACCACTTCACCATCACTGTGACCCTGGGCAAGTACTTAATGTGGCAGATGCTGCCAGTGCCCTGCTTGCGTGCACTCAGCACTCACCATTCCCATGCAAGCTGGCAGCTTCTCTCTGCGAGAACCTGCCAGAAGCCTGCGGGCTTGCTCTGGCTGCAGGAGCAAATGCCACTTTCCACAGAAGGGCTCAAAAGCTGAGACTCCCATGAATAGTCTTCAGCCAACTAGGTCAGGAGTTGGACGACAAATCCCCTAGCTCCCTTGCCATTGGGTGGGACAACCCTGAGGCGTGTTCTGCAGTCTCCCGGAGTCCCCCAGAAGGATTGGGTCCCAGCTGCCCACAGCAGGAACCTGCTTATTTCTGCTCTTGTTCCCCTCCTCTTCCTCCTGGTGCCTTCTAGAATCACCGCTTTTCATTTACCACTTGCACTCAAGTCTCACCTCAAGGTCTGATCCTGGGGAAAACTCACTTAACCTTTATTTACTTATTTTTTTTGCTGACAAAGACTGGCCCTCAGCTAACATCCGTGATGTCTGCCACAGCATGGTTTGACAAGTGGTGCATAGGTCCACACCCGGGTCTGCACCCGGGATCCAAACCGGCGAACCCCAGGCCACTGAAGTGGAACGTGCGAACTTAACCGCTGCGCCACCGGGCCAGCCCCTCACTTAACTTTTGAGTTTACTTACCTATGAAGTTGGGGCAATAACAGCACCTTCCTCACAGGAATCGTAAAGGGGACTGAATGGCGTGAGGCATGGAAAGCACTTGGGACAGTGCTTGGCGCCTAGGAAACAGTCCATAAGTTTGAGAAATTAATATTATCAGCTAATAGACTGAATAATCTAAAGAGTTCTTTCCATTCTCAGAGTCCTCCCCTGACAGTCCTCGTCAGCACAATACATGGGTCTTGTCCATTCATTCATTTATACATCACACACAAAAACACACAAATCTATTTTAGGTGGCTTTGATGTGCCTTCAAACACATCACAGTGTCCAGCCCCTTTGATTAGCTTGGCCTTTTAAGGGGCCATTTCTCTAGTCCAGATAATGAGATGGGAGGTCCCCGGATGCCCCCACGCTTTCCCTGTAGCTCCTCAGGCCCCCCCCTCTAGGTTTGGGTGCATACAGACCCCCACCTCTCACTTCTTCACTAGAAGAACAGAGAACTGCTACTGCTGAAATTCTGAGACAGCCAAGTCCTGCCTCTTAACGCTTCTGTGTCCCGCATCGGCCAAGAAGCCAGCAGAGTCCTGGGCTGCAGGGAAACACAAGCCCGGAAGGATGGAGCCAAGTTTTGTGAAGCCTCGTCAGAGTTCCAGAACGTCACTGCCCCCTCACCAAACTATACAGCCCGGGCCAGCTTTAGCGGGTACATAACATGCCCCAGAGCTCCATTTCTGCCAACCACTGAGCCTTTAGCGTGGGGCACAGGCCCCCAACCCCAGCAGAGCTCTCAGTCACTTATCCTCACTCATGCTCCTGCTAACACTCGGTTTGGAGGGTGTTTAGTTATCTATGGCTGTATAGAAACCATCGCAAAACTTAGAGGCTCAAAAAACCACGACTGATTATTTGTCTGAGGAGTCTGGGGGCTGACTGGGCAGATCTTCTGTCAGCCGAGGTCACTCATGCAGCTGCAGACGTCTGGAGGCTCAGCTGGGGCTGGAATGCCCAAGATGGCCTCCCCCGTAGTTATACTGGTTGTCACTGGCTGTTAGCAGGGTTGCCGTGCTCTCCTCCACATGCCCTCTCCACACTTTGGCTTGGGCTTCCTCACAGTGTGGCTACTGGGTACCAACTGGGCACATTGCAAGAGGACAAACTCCAAAGTGGAAGTGTTTAGTAAGCCTCTGCTTGCATGATGCTTGCTAATGTCCCTCTGGCCAAAGCAAGTCACATGGATAAGCCCGCAGAATGGCTGTGGCAAAGGACTACACAAGGGCATGAATACTGGGTTCTGTGGTTCACTGGGGGCCCCCAATGTGACAGGTACCACAGAGGGCACCAGCTTCACAAGGCCTCCTTAATCAATCATGCACACAGCATCAACCTCCCAGGATACATAATCAAAGCAACTGGGGATGTTCCACCATCATCTCCCTATGTACTTTTAACCTGATGGGGCTGACCCACTCAGCCATACATGTTAGGTGAAAAAGCCTCCGAGTTACTGGGTCAATTAGAATTCTTTTGGTTGCAAGTCACAGAAACTCAATTCAAACTCTTAAAACAGTGAATTTATTGGTTCATGTAATTAAAAAGTTCAGAGGTTGCTAGTTTCAGGCATGGCTGGATCTAGGTGTTCAAATGACATGATTAGTACTCATTCTCTCTCTATGTTCCCATTTATTGGTTCTATCCTTCTTTGTGTTGACTTTGTCAGGAAAGCTTCTCTGGAGTGGTGGTAAAGATGCCCCATTGGCAACTCCAAGCTCATAACCTACTACCTTAGAAATTGCAGCAGAAAGAGAGTTTCTCTTTTCAAATAGTTCCAACCAATGTCCCAAAATTAGCACTCATTGGCCAAGCTTGTGTCACATGTCTATCTGTGAACAAATCACTACGTGGCTGGTGGTTGGCTTCTGCTGAGACGTCAAACCTGGGTTGTGTGCTTGCCCCTAGAGCTAAGGGCGTGAGCATCTCAGTCAAACCCCACAAAATGAAATGGGAGGATTCTACAGAGAAACAGAACTAATCAGATGTGGAGGGAGAAAGGGATTTATCTTAAGGAATTGGCTCATGTGATTCTGGAGGCTGGCAAATCCAAAATCTACAGAGTGGGTGGTCAGGCTGGAGACCCAGGGAAGAGCCAATGTTGCGGCATGGATCCAAAGGCCGTCTGCTGGTGAAATTCCCTCTTGCTCTGGAAGGTCAGTCTTTTGTTTCCCTCAGGCCCTAAGTGATGGAATGAGGCCCACCCACATCATGGAGGGCAATCTGCTTTACTCAAAGTCCACCACTTTAAATGTTAATGTCATCAAAAAACACTCTCACAGAAACATCTGGAAAAATGTTTGACCACATAACTGGGCACCATGGCCCATTCAAGTTGACACCTACAATTGACCATCACAGTTAGTTTCTCAAATGACAATCAAGATGCTATCAGATAAAGATGCAGATAAAGGGAAGCCAAAAACACAAACATCCAGGGACCAGCCCACTGGCACAGGGGTTAAGTTCACACACTCTGCTTTGGCGGCCTGGGGTTCACGGGTTCGGATCCTACATGCGGACCTATGCACTGCTCGTCAGGCCATGCTGTGGTAGGCGTCCCACATATAAAGTAGAGGAAGATGGGCATGGATATTAGTTCAGGGCCAGTCTTCCTCAGCAAAAAGAGGAGAATTGGTGACAGATGTTAGCTCAGGGCTAATCTTCCTCACAAAAAAAACCCACAAGCACAAACATCCACTAGAGTTACAAAATAAATAGTGGAGCTCAACAAAACCAACTGCCAGGTGTCTGGGGGAAGATTACCCAGGCCTCCCCACAGCTTCCCCTCCATGTGCTCTCTCCTCCTGCGTGTTTTTGACCATTTCAGCGCTCAGAAAGAGTCTTCCTACTGGGGAAGATACAAGAGGCAAAGCTCACGTCAGTAAATTTCCTTGTTTGCTAATAACCCTGATTCCAAGTTCCCTAAAGAGGGAGATAAACAACTCTTTAAAATAAATAGCACATTGTTTTGTTATAATTATTATTGTCATCATCTGGTGATCCTGAGCGTGTTATCTAGTCATTTCTGAGACCGCCAGTTATCAAGGATGAATTCTCTTCAGGATGACACACGGCCTCTTTCTAACAACAGAGAAGGACAGAATGCATCCATATGAAACAATGGCTGCTAAGAAGCAGGGAAATTTCCTGCTGCCAACAGGAAGGCTGCTGCCATAAGCTCTGTGAACTATTGTTGCAAATGCTAAGCGGGACTGCAGAGCATTAGTACCCGGCAGGCAATCCCAGGGAGCCGAAGATGTGGCACCTTTCTTCAGGGGATACTAGACCAAGAGCCCCTTGGAGCAGGATAGAGATGAGGAGAAATGGAAGCAAAGAGTATGTGAGTTCATGACAAAGTCATCAAAAAGTGAGGGGCCCAGGACACTGTCAGCAAAAAAGAGCTAAGACCTTGGCTCCATGGGCAGCTCCGGAACCAGAATGGCCCTTCAGAGTTGTCCCCCATGGGGCTGAAATGGCCAGGCCTTTACACTGTCACATCGATTGGTCATTAGACGTGAGCTGTCCCGGGAAGGGCTGTGACCCAGGGCTCCTACCACTGAGGCAGTCCCCGAAGATGCAGAAGGCCCAACACCTCTGCCAACAGCTGGGTCAACCAGTCCTTCACTAGAGGGGGCCTGGGAGGTCCATCCCAGTGCCCGCCCCAAGTGCTGTCGTTCCAGCAGTCCCCCCAGAAGGAAGTAGACTCGTAATGAATACAGTGCTTGTTATTGCGTCTCATGTGCCACGGATGTCTCCTGTAACACCTCAACCTTCAGGAAACAAGGTTGGAGCAGAATGCCCTGTTGGAGATGAAACTTGTGTTTTCACCTCTACTGTTTTTAGAGAAGTACCAGGGAATCTCTTGAGGTCCCTTTGGAGCGTGAGTCACCACTGAGGCATGACGTCCCACCGGGCTCGATAGAATCAGCCTTTTGTGTTTAAGGATAAAACAATGGGGAGCCACCAGGCCACTGTGGGCCTCCCTGAAGCCAGCATATAAAAGGATTTTGGGATCTAAAGGTCTGGACTCAGCTATAGACAATCTAGTTCAATTGCCTGAAAAAGTGGGTAAGATCAGCCCTTTGGGGATGGAGGCCCTAAAGAAAGGGGTGTCCGGACCCTGAGGAGCAATAGGGAGTCAGGGGAATGGCCATGGAGGGGACTTCGGGCCCAAAAGGTAGCAGAGGAGCCTCCCCTGGCTTGTCTCCAGGTTGGTTTGTGGCCCAGGAGACTGGGAGGCCTGTGGATGTAGGAAGCCTCATGTGACTGCCCAGTTTTACACACAAATCTTTTAACAGTAGATGAGTCTTTTATTGCACAATACAGAGACGAAGCCTGAAGGGCAAATGGTCCCAGGGGAGGTAACTCCTTTATCTGAAGTCACACTAAGACATAAAGGATAGTGAAAAGAAGTGTCTAAAGGAAAAAGGAGGGGGCACTGATGACGGAGGGGACAGGAATGATAAGGCAGAAGGAGCACTAAAGCAAGAGGCTATGTATAAAGACTTCATCCTTTTGCTTGGGCCCACCCTGATGAATACGTGTAGGTTGAGGCCGCTGTGACTTTGTCAGCCTAGATTCATGGTTCTCAACCCTGGCTGCACCTTGGAATCCCCTGGGGAGCCTTGAAGAAGTACTGATGCCTGAGCCCCACCCCAGACCAATTAAATCAGAACCTCTGGGGGCAATGCCCGAGAGTAGGGATATTTTTAAGCTCTCCAATAATTCTAAAGGGCAACCAGGGTTGATGTATCAGTCAGCTATCATCACGATACTCCTGCATAACAAACAAACCCCCAAATCCCAGTAGTTCACAATAGTAAACATTTGTTTTTCTCACTCACATATCTGTAGGCCAGCTGCAATTTACCTGATTTCAGCTGGGCTCAGTTGGACTCAACTCCAGATTAAAAACTGGATCCATGGGGCCAGCCCAGTGGCATAACACTTAAGTTCACACACTCTGCTTTGGTGGCCTGAAGTTCACAGGTTCAGATCCCGGGTGTGGAACTAGCACCTCTTGTCAAGCCATGCTGTGGTAGACATCCCACATATAAAGTAGAGGAAGATGGGCACAGACATTAGCTCAGGGCCAATCTTCCTCAACAAAAAGAGGAGGATTGGGAGTGGATGTTAGCTCAGGGCTAATCTTCTTCACCAAAAAAAAAAAAAAAAGATCCAGGTCTGCTATACTTGTCTCATCCTGAGACAAATGGCTACGCAGAATAAGTTCTCCCCACAGCAATGGATGGAACATAAGAGGCCAAGGCAAATCATGCAAACACATGTAAAGGCTCAGCTTACACCACAGCCACTATCATTCCATTGGCCAAAGCAAGTCCCACGGCCAAGTCCAGCAGCGATGTGATGGGGAAATGCAGCTGAGGGTAGTAGGAAGTACCACAAAGTTACATGGCAAAGACTATGGATGCGTCACTCCCTACCACGGAGGGAGTGTGAAGAATTGGAAACAGTCATCTTATCTACCACAGTTGGAAATCATTAGCCTCTAGGATAAAGAGTAATTCTGCCTCCAAGTGATTTTTATTAAGGGATGCTACTGTTTATGGGGTTCAGCTTTGCCACTTACCAGCTGTCTTCCATGGGAAAGTCACTTCACCTCCCTCATCCTCAGTTTTCCCATGTGTAAAATGGATGACAATTCCTAACTTGCCTCTCTCGAGGGGCTGGGGGAAGGGAAATGGAAGTGAGCGTGTGTGAGAACACACTGCTTCCTCTCCGCCTGGCTCTGTAAGAAAGATCACTGGAGCATATAAACAAGTTTATCATGGGAGAAAATATTTGCAAAAGACCTACCTGATAAAGGACTGTTTTCCAAGATGTACAAAGAAGTCTTAAGATTCAACAAGAAGAAAACAAATAAATGGGCCAAAGACTTTAACAGGCACCTCATCAAAGAATATATACAAATGGTAAATAAGCACATGAAAGATGCTCCATAGAATAGGTCAGCAGGGGAATGCAAATTGAAACAACAAGGAGCTACTACTGCTCCTTTGGCCTATTAGAATGGCCAAAATCCAGAACACTGACAACACCAAACATTGGTGAGGATGTGGAACAGGAACTCGCATTCTTTGCCAGTGGGGATGCAAAATGGTACAGCCACTTTGGAAGACAATATGACAGTTTCTTACAAAACTAAACATACGTTTACCATACAATCCAGCAATTGTGCTCCTTGGTATTTACCCAAATAAGCTGAAAACTTATGTCCACACAGAAACCTGCACATGGACGTTTATAGCAGCTTATACATAACGGCCACAACTTGGAAGCAACCAAGATGTCCTTCAGTAGGTGGACGGATAAATAAACTGTGGTACGTCCAGACAATGGAATATTATTTAGTGCTAAAAAGAAATGAGCTATCAAGCCATGACAAGACATGAGAGAAACAAGTGCATGTTACCAAGTGAGAGATGCCACTCTGAAAAGGCTACATACTGTATGATTCCACTTATATGACATCCTGGAAAAAATAGATCCATGGAGACAATAAAAAGAACAATGGTTGCCAGGGGTTGGGGGAGGGAGGGATAAATAGCAGAGCACAGAGGATTTTTATGGCAGTAAAGATACTATAATGGTGGGTACATATCATTGTACATTTGTCCAAATCCATAGAATGTACAAGAACAAGAGTGAACCCTAATGTAAACTATGGACTCTGGGTGATAATGATGTGTCAATGGAGGTTCATCAATTATAATAAATGTACCACTCTGATGAAGGATGTTAATCATAGGGGTGGCTGTGGGTGTTGGGGCAGAGGAGAAGGCATACGGGAAATCTCTATATCTTACTCTCAATTTTGCTATGAGCCTAAAACTGTTCTAAAAACTAAAACATTAATAGCAAAAAAGAAAAGTCTAATCAAAAGCCAGATACACAGTGAACATCATGTCTGTGTGTGTGACTGGCAGTTACTAAAGGCTCCTGGAGGTGACTCAGGAGCCTAGGGCAAGGACAAGAGCCAGCATCTCCCCGCCTGCTGTGGCCAGGAAGGCCAATGTGGGCCCTTCCTCCCTGACCTGAAGCCCTGACCTAAAGCAGCAGATTCTGGGGAGACATCCATGATGGACTCTGTGAAGCACCTCCCAGATCCCCCCTTCCCAGCTGAGGCTTGCATTCCTCCAGCTGCCAGGGTGTCAGCTGCTGAAGACCCTCAGCCAAGTCACCTCTGGGAACTGCCCAGGTCAACAGAGCTGGTTTCACCCAAGGTCATGCCCCGGGGGTATAAAGGCCCCGCCTCCTTGCTTCAATTTCAGGACAACTCTGCAGGGCCATCCCCGTCCCAGAGCTCCCCGTGGGATCAGCTGAGCCTCTGTGCAATCAGGTCACAGGTCAACTTCTCTGCCCAATCCTGCCTCCTGTATTCCCTTACAGGTGTTGTTCCCCAGGCACCACTCCTCATGCCCCTGCATGCAAATCTCCAACTAGAGCCTGCGTCCTGGGGAACCCGACCTGGGCAGCTCCTGGGAGAAATAGTCACCGGGTTCTCACAAACCAGGCAGAGCGTGCCTTTCCCTACAGCAGAGAGCTTGGAAGCCCTGAGGGCTGTCCTTGGCCACAGACCACTGGTCCCTGGTCTGGTGGTGTGGCAGTGAACTGTGGGACATCAGATGCTAAACACAGTCAGAAAAAGCAGAGGCCTCTTCACTAGAAAGACTTCAGCTGCAGCTGAAGGTGGAGCCGCCAGGATGGCCCCTCCCTGCTGTTTGTGCTGCGAGTGTGCATGTGTGTATTTGTGTGGTTGAAGTGAATAAATGTTGAAATCAGTGTGTCAGTTATAATTAGAGCCACTCTCCCCTCTTCATCGCAGAACGATTTCTTCATGCTTAACGCCTGGAATGTCATTTTCCGCTGTGAAATCCTTATTCTTCAAGGCCTAGTGCCAAAGTCGGCTTCGTGAGGCACTTCCCCCACCCACTCGCACCTCCCCATGCCCCAGACGGGATCTGTCTCTCACTCAGCGGCAACCCCCGGGCACTTGACACCCAGCCCTGTGAGTCGCCTTCACCACCCTTAGCATCTATTCTCCCAACTCCACCTCCTCAAGGACTGGGGCTATGCCCCATTCATCTGCTCAGCGCTGGTTATGCAAGGGGTGATCAAAATGGGGTGAATGAACAATAAACAAGACCAGGAGAGAAATAATTAATTCTGGCCACACCCCCGGAGAAAGCACCCTAACTGGATCTCAGGGGGTCCCACCCTATAGCACTGTCCTGGAGCTGAAGGATTTCCAGCATTCGGAGAGGAAACAGAGCCACCTGCACCTCTCCTCCCAGACACCCTGCATGTGGTTAGCGATCCTCCAGGCAAAGCAGGATCTGACTTGCCAGCACCTGGGAAAAGGCTGGGGCCCAGCTGCCTCCACCTCAGCCCAGCGTGGAGGAGGGGTGGAGGAGGGGCGCCCCAGACCTCCCTCCCCACCCCCTCACCCTTCTTGCTATAGGGCCTGCCTGCATAGCTAGCCTCGGAGTGTTCAGGGCGCGGCTGCCTTGGGCTGACGGAGCAGTGCCTTCTGTCAACCGATCGACTTAGCATGCACAGTTTGATGTGTGTTCGGGGCGAGTGTTAACCCAGGGGAAAAGCCATGGATTTTCACTTGAAATAAATCCAAGCAGAAAGGCATACCTTACTGAAGGAGGCTTCCCTTCCCCGAAGGCAGCACCCCCGCCCTCCGCCGCCCATGCTTGAGAAGGGTCTTGATGGGAGGCAGGGCATGAGGAAGGACCAGACCCTTCCTAATCCTCTCCTTCAAAGCCACAGCTGAGGCAGCCAAACGTGCCTGCCCTTTTGAAGGGCCTTTCAGACAGCAGCGTGTTGTTTGGGGAAACTTATTTTTTGTTAAATGCCTCCCCCAGTTACTTCCCCCAGAGAATGAAAGAACCATGGACTCCTAGCCTAGGCACAGCATGCACGGGCCCAGGGAGAGCCCACGGGAAGATGGGCTCCCTGTTGGAGAAATATTTCCCCTGCAGAAAGCTCTGAAGCAGACCCCGGGCTGGGACTCAGGCCCCCATCCTTCTGGGGCCTGCATTCCTCAGGGGAGAAATAATTGGCCTGTCTATAGAGCATCAGGATTTAAATAAAGCTTAAAAACGCACGCAGCCCTGTGAATTCTATAAATGTGGAATTATAAATGATGGCCCGCCACCATATACACACACGTGCGCACACAGCGCTGAAGGCTGCCTCTGCTTTTCTCTGATTGTTTTCCAGATCCACCTGATTCAAATAAGTCCCCTCTCATTTGAACTGGAGGCAATCGGGGTGGAAAATACCCTGTTCCGTTGGTGAAGGCCCAAACTGTCACCATTTGGCATCCTGACACGCCGATGTCCCCATCAGCTGTTCAACGTCAGCCAAAGGGGACCTCCCCCAGCCAACAAATCAGAGATTTCATTAACCAGCAAAGCCTCCCAGAAGGATGAGCGACCTCACGTGGGCCTCCCCCACCCCATCCCCCTCACCTCCCCCCTCCCTTCTGCTACACAAACAGGCTCGCAGCAACTAGATTGGATTCAGATCTTGTAGATGAAGAAATTCAGATACGCCAGCGGCGCCTCGCCAGACCCCGAGCGAGGGCCCAGCCCTGCACGGCAGCTGGGCCGCCTCAGTAATAACCACTCGTAATATCTGACAGAAAGAACCCACACTGGTCATATCCGATCCTGCCACGTGAAAAGAAGCATTACACAGGCCTCTCGGGGGCCGGGGCTGGGGAGAGCCTCCGCACAAATCAGGAACGTTTTCCACGAAGCTGCTATTCAAGGGCTGGAAAATCAACAGGGGCTGTTTTCCTGACATCCTGGGAGCTGCTATTATTCTCCGGGCGGCACAGCTCACAGAACGCGGCAAGGCCAGCTTAACCCGAATTTGCTGAGCGTTTGGCATTTCTGAGCTCAGAGGCCTTGGATGGGTGGGAGCAAAAACCCATGCTGGTTGTGGGAGCGAGCTGTGGGGCTCCACGGGGGTGGCATTCAAAATCTTTAATAACCAGGACAGCTGGGCCTCAGCCATCCAGAATGAGCGCTGGCGTCAACAGTGGGGCAGTGATCCGGGTGCCTTGAGCCGTGTCAGGGCGGCCAGGATGGAGGGGGCAGTGGGGCCAACTTACGCAGAAGTACTTCCAACTATGGCTGGTATAGTAGGGCTGTTGGTATGAGCCCTGGTCCAGAAGCCCCTTCCTGAGCCAGGCTTGGGAGCACCATAGCACCTCGTCCTTTGGTGCCCAGGACAGCCCTGAGCCACTCCCCCGAGCCAAAAGCTTCCAGACCCAGGGCCCTGCCCTAGTAGAGACTGAACTGGAGGACTGGGTCTTCCAAGGCCCATGGCCACCTAAACCAGAAACTTACAACTTGGGACTCCCAGTGTGTTTCTCCAAGGCTGGATTTTAAATTTCGAGTGCCTCTAGACACCTCCGCCCCCCTATGACAGATACTCAAGGGATGGCCCTGCCGATGGTCCCCCTTGCTTCTTCGCCAAATTCTAGTCCTTCTCATCTTGTCATTGCCACAGGCATTGCCCCAGCCAGGAAGAAAGGGCTAGACTCGAGAGAGATCTAGGTAGAGAGATCTCTACAATCCCGGGCTCCCAGCCCCGGCCTCCTCCTGGCTTAGCCTCAAATACCTATGGGGGTCTTAGGGGCTGCAGTCACTTGGGGACATTGGGTCCCCAAGTCCTTGCCTTTTTTGTATGAAGCAGCTTTGCCGCGGGGGACCTTCTGACATTTCAGCAAGGTGAGGTGACCTCTACTCAGCAGTCACCTTCGTTTTAAAGCAACAGATGTTGAGCTTTACAAAGCTGTTGATGAGGACGCAGGTAGTGCATCCTGAAATCTCATGAGCTGGGATGGAAACAAATGAGGTGTATGCAGTTGACTTCACTTTGCTTAATCCATTTCCCCACTGGTAAAATCAGGCCAGCGTGGCTTTTCCGTGCCTCTGTTTACTCATCCAGGAAATGGGAGGAATCTACATCCTACCTATATCACGGGTTATTGTGAGGATCAAATGATGTTGTGTGTGAAAGTGAGCCCTCTCAGCTGTAAAAACGGACACCCCAAATAAGCCTTCCATAGCCCAAGCCCCTGCCCAGCGAAAATGCTCAGTCTGCCAAGCCTGCTCCCTTGGGCAGCAGAGTGTGCCCAAGTTTCCTCAGCTGGCATTACTGGAGTGCAATTTTCCGAGGACAAAACAGCCCCAGCGCTCAGGCAAGGACCTGCCGCAAGACAGCGCGTCACCTCAGCATTTCTATAAAAAGATTACTTGGGCTCTGGAGCCTGGCTGACAGGCAGGGCTGGGAGGGTGTGTGCGTGTGTGTGCAATGAAATGCTCTCGTAACAGCTGGCCTCGGCCAAGAATCCACGCTCACCCTAAAGCCCCCAGCCCCGCTGGCGAGAGGGGGATGGATGCAAGAAGGGAAGAGAGGCAGGGAGAGAGAGGGGGAGACAGCCGTGCGCTGAAGAATGGAGCTGAGCAAAGAGATGTCTTCGGTGTTGATCTGTCGCTCTGTGCGGCCAACACAATGGAGCTCTGGGTGGGCTCAGAGAACCCCCCACCCCCGACCTCCTGCCCGTGACACAGATAAGGACCCGAAGGACTGCTCCGAGCTGCTGCGTGTGCCCTGGGCCAGCCGGCAGCGAGGCCAGCCTGGTGTGAGTGGCAGCAAAGATAAACGGCGGCCGCGCGGGCATTGACTGCCCCGACACAAAGACGGCCTCTCCCCGAGTCCCTCTGAGGCCCAGATGGTCAGGGAAGCCCTTTCCCGCCTCACAAAGAGGATCGCTGCATGTCTTTTTCTTTTAAAATGGAATAAGAAAAAAAAGCCATTGCTCACAAAGGACCTGGATGAAAAATAAACCCTTAAAAAAACCCAGCCTCTCCTCGCTCAGCAGCCCGGCATTTCTTCCGACTGTCAGACTTAGCAGATTGCTTTCTGGAAAGGATCCAATTGGCAAGACCTGCCGCTGTGCAAATGAAATTTTAAAACCCCGCTCCTTGTTGCACTCAAAGAGCTTTTCTCTCTCTGCTTGTTCTACACGGCCTCGTAGAATTATTCTCTTGTCTCTCGTTGTATCGGAAACTAATATTCCCCCCACTTTCCCGCCCCACGTGAGGGGTCCTCACCCCAGCCGGGGATTTGGGTAATCAGGGGTGGCTGGAGCACCACTCCAGACCCCCATCTTGATTCCCCACCTGGGCTTCATCTCCCAGAATCACCTACTAATTAGGAGAGAGGCTCGCTCCTGAAGAGAATAAACACTTCCCTCCCTCCCCAACCCCCCCCCGCCCCCTCCATAATGAGATAAGCGTTTGGGTGATGAGGGAGAGAGGATAACGCGGACGTTCTTCACACACGAGATTTGACACCCGTCAGGCCTGTGACACCAGCTCTGTTTGGCTGGCGTCCCCCTGGTGAAAAGTCAGCGGAAAAAATAGCCACAGGACTTGTCTGGCTTTGACAAGCTGCCTCGGCATGTGATGAACTTGTACAGAGGAGGCAGCGTAAGGTGTCAGAGGCGTCCCAGGCCAGGGAGCTGGCTGACTTGAGTTCGAATTCCAAGTCTGCCCCTAGTAGCAGCATACGGGACTCTGCTCCGCTCTGACCATGTGTTCTGTCCTGCTTCCCTCTGTGCTCACACCCCGGTAGGTGTGGGTTGATCAAAACATTGCCTTGTGGGGTAGATCGCCTTGGTGTCCCCAGTTCTTCGCCCCTCCCTGTAGCCTTGCCCTTTACCATGAGACATGCGTGGCAGTTCCTCTCAGTAAAAGGGCCAAGTATATTTCCCCACCCTTGGAGTTCAACCCTAGGACATCCTTTGGCCCATTGAATGAGGCAGAAGGGACAATGTCCCCCCTACTCTACCCACCCCCATCCAGAGCCTAGGCCTCAAAAGGCATGGCCATGTTCTGCTCGCACTCTTGTCTCTCTGTCATCCTGTGAAAAGAGCTGCCTCTGGTGGCTGCTGCCCCCTCAACCCGGGCGCCCCAAAGAGCACACGTGAAGTGGACGTGGTTTATAAGTGCCCTTTGGGGTGACGACACCCCCTCCCCCAAGTGGTGGCCGCCTGTATTCTGTGTTTTGAAAAGAAAGTACCCATTGCAGCTATCCTGAAGGATGTCTGTTAAATTCCACCCCTGCTGTATTTGGAGCAAGGGTATTAACATCTGATCGTTCTTTCATTCATCACTCACGTGTTTACTAAGCATCTATTGTGTGCTAGGAGCTGGGCCAAACACCCCTAGAAAGAAATATGGGCTTCCAGGTGATGACAAGGCCATCCTCCAGGAAGGGGAGTCTGTGATCAGTTGATCCATCAATATATGTCCTGATTTCCTCAGTCGTAAGATGTTGAGAAAGGGAAAAAAGGAGGCAAGGCAGACAGTGTGTTGGGGGCCCATAGCTGGTGTATGAAATGAAGAATATGCAGATTGTGACCTGCTGAGTGAGGAGGCACCAGCCACCCACACAGGGTGGGCAGGGAGCTCCCTCGGCATCCGAGCTCCCACTTTGGGGAAATGAAACCCCCAGGGTCGTTTTGATCGAAGGCACAGGTTCAATACACACACACAAAGAAAGTAAAGCCATAAGATTTATTGCTTCCACATCCCAGAAATGGGGGGTGGGGGGGGCGCGGTCCAATGAGCCGGGGCAAGGGCAGTCCTCCCTCCCAGGTCACCAGTGAACAGGAGATAGTGAGCAGGGTAGCCAGCACCTGCTCCTTATAAGGTGGTTGGGGCGGAGGTCGCTAACTTTGAGGGCTCGACTCTAAGTAGTTACTTTAAAAGGTGCCCCAGGAAAGGCACAGTGAGAACTTGTGGTGGGAATTCTAAGGTCAGGTCCTTATCTCAATGTCCAGATTCTGGGTGTGAGCAGGGGTGTCGACCTGTAAAATGCCTAGGCAGCCACTCAAAATAGCTGTTTTCTCCTCACAGGCAGGTAGGCAGGCCACCATATTAAAGGAATCCACCAGATGTAAATGATGGCATCCTGATTTCAGAAATGGGCAAAGAAAGAGTGTGTCACAGGAGCAAGGATGCCCATGCTCCATTGTGCACAGAATATTGGAAAGAGCCCCCAGAATCTTTCGGTTTTCAATGATTCACAAGGCCTAGCTCAAGTCTCCAGGTGATGTGACATGTCCCATGTGAGCCACCAATAGTCCCCTCAGGTGTTCTTCACCCAAGAGCCTTCCCACGAGCAGGAGCTGTGTCAGTCATTCAGGAGGTAGGGCCAGCTGCTTGAACTCTCCCTAAGCCGGGGCTTCACAACCCATCAGCCTGACGGTTCAAACGGCTTGTGGAAAGGGAGGTCTGTGCCCAAAGCCCCGAGTTCCCTGGAGAAGGAGGGACAAGGCAGTGTCACGCCCAGAGCAGCAGCTCCCATCCTGGGAAGCTCCGGTGAGTCCGAGCACAGAGGAGAGGCGATGGCAAAAGGCCAGGCTGACTCGGTATGGACTTCACTGTTCAAGTGACCAGATCTGAGAGACAGGAGGAGGAGAGGCCAGGGCTGGGGCTGGAGCCCGGTCAATCCATCTGGGGGAAAGGCAGGTCAAAGCTGCGGAGGGCCCGGCCCAGCCCAGGCCCCAGAGACCCAGGACGGTGGCGTGCACCAGGAAGTCCAAGACTCAGGCCGAAAGAGCCAGTGGCACCTTGGGGACAGGGTGGGGAGGAGGCAGTAAGGCCAAACTCGCCAGGCTCTTTAATGTCCAGGTAGAAACTCAGAGAGAACTTTCTACAAACTCTGCCAGCGGATGGGGAGATGACTGCGACTATTTTGCCAGGCTGGGATTCTGCCAACTCCAGGGTGAGGTCTGGGGCCGAGCCTGGAGGTGGAGCACCCCCAGTCATCATAGCTGGGGCAGGGCTGACCCAACGGCACACCCAGGTCTCAGTGTCCCAGCCAGCCCTTCTCAGGACTGCGCTGGAAACAACAGCTCAGACATATTCAGGACTCGCAGGTACACATGTTCTAGCTATTTGACTCTTGACATACTCTAAGACTGGTTAGCAGATAACTGCAGGCCCAAGGTCCCCACCCCGAGTTCTTCCCGCCAACCCGGCTCTCCCCAGCTCCCCCCACAGGACCCATGGACCTCCACACAAACCAGCAAGTAAACAGTTAATGCCCACAGCGCAGAGGCCAGTGTCCCTCCCGACTGGTCAGGGACAATGCTCCCCAGTTGTAAAATATTTTGCACATGCCACCTGGATTTGTCGAAAATGTGAAGTGCGCTGCCCTGTCCTGTTAAGCATGGTCTGGTATGTGCGACAGCTCTTCTCAACCAAGGGACAAGCCCTTCCCCAACTATCAATGCAAGCAGGATAGTGTTTCCTCCATCCCAGCCCTCCTAAAGGAACCCAGCACACCCACCCGAACGGCCTCATCACCCCATCCTGGTCTCAGCCCCCACTAGATCCTTGGATCTGTGACCTAGTGAGGGTTTAATTTACTAACTTGAACCTTGACCTTCCCTTAAGACAGGGATAAGCATCACGCAGCTTGCCGAGCTTTTCACAGGGCCTGCGATCTAATTCACAGGCAGAACGCAAGAAGTATTAAAGCAGCAAATATCAATGCCCTTTCCTCACCTGCGTGCACTGGGACGCCTTGCCCACGCTGAGCCATTCCAGCCGGCCTTGCCTGCTGCCCTCCTCCCTGGGGGCTTATGGGAGAAGCTGATCTACTGTGTAGGAGGGAAAGACCATTTCATTCATGTCAATTGGGGTACTTCCCCCGACTTTCTGCCCGAAGGCATCTATTTGATGGTCCTGCCCTTTTGCTCACGGCAGATGGTAAAGGGGATGTGCCCAGGGAAGGTGGCTCAGCTCAAGGCCAACCTAGTATCCGGCTTCCTCGGGTGGGTCATGGCTGGGGCAAGTTCACTGTCACGGGCAGAGCCTCTCAAGTTAGTGCCTTCTCACTTCCTCAAAGACAGTCACCACTCTCGCTCTCACCTGACTAGAGGTGGCTTCCTGAACCTGGAGACCCTGGCATGAAGGATGCTGGTGCTGGGGCTAGCATCCTCTTGGAGCAGGATGGCCCCACCGTAGCTCTAGAAGCTGAGATCTAGGTTCAGTGTGGCCAGGCCCCTCCTGCGGCAGGGGTGGGCAAGATCCTCGGCCACTCAAAGGCCCAGTTGAAGGGCAGATACCTGGCAGACCACGTTCTCCTCCCGATGAAGTCAGCTGGGGGCCCAGTTAGGAGGGAGAAGTGGGGAGCATCATCAGTAATATCTGGCAAACCCAGGAATCACACCCTCGATGTCACTGACTGAGCCAAGAGCATCCCCCTCTGGAACAGCTGACACTGTGTCCACTTCTGGGCTCTTAAGCATCTCTCAAGGTTAAGGACAGATGCTCCCACAGTGAATTCAGGTTGCAAAGACCAGGGGTCCCTACTGATTCAACTTAAGGAAATAAATCAAGACGCCATTCAGGTAAATGTCAACACTTGCGTCATGGTTCAAGGCGAGGAGAGGAACTGAAGGATCCAAGGCTTTCAGATGGACTTGAACTTTCCGGAGCACATCTAGATAACAGTCTTCAGATTGCAGGGTAAATAGTTTTTTATTCTTTCGGATATTTATTTAATCGTATCGAGCACTACCTACGTACCAAACACCACCTTAGATCCAAGAGATGAAATGGGGTAGGCGCCTATGATGAGCTACAGAGAAGAGAATCCACTTTTGCTTATTTGAGCAGAGAAGTGTTAATTGCAGAATCCTTGGCAGGGCTCAGAAACAAGTTCTAGATAGAGCTTTCAGGAGTAACTAACTGCCCAAACCACGCTGTGAGAGTGGCCTGCCAAGGCTGTGCCATGACGAGGACCGTGGTCAGAAAGTCACTGCCTCTGCTGTTGGATCACACCGCCTCTGCCACAACCCACCCAACAAAATGGATGCCCGGAGGCCGCCTGTCATAGTACTCACACGAATCGGTGCCCAAGTCCGAGACTTGCTAAGTTCTCTAATTGATGAAACCAAAATCATCTTGTGCTGCATATCGCACGAGCCAATCCACTGATTTTGCCACAAATAGTGAACAAGACAGACCCAGTCCCTCCTCCAGAGGGCTTACATGGTGGCTAAGGAATTGGATATTAAACATCCAGTTGCCTAATTAATCATCTGAGGAAGACTGGGAGAAGTGCCAAGAAGGAGAAGTATAGGGTGAGACAACAGGGCATGTGACCCAGTCTGGGAGTCATGGGAGGTTGCCTGAGGAAACGGCTAAAGGTTGAAAAGGAGTTAAGTTTGGTGAAGAGGGTGGGAGAGAACCTTCCAGACAGACGGAATATCATGTACATAGGTTCAGAGGCAGGAAGGAGCATGGCATGAGCAGTCCGTGTGGTCGAAGCCTTAAAGGATAGACGAAAGGTTCAGGGCACCAGCAGGGAAGCCATTCTGAGCATGCGTAAAGACATGGCTGCAGCCCCTGGCTGGTCAGGAGTGCATGTAGCTGGGGAGAACAGGCAATGATGCCTGGAAATAATAGCAATAGTTACCACTTACCTTGCACCTTCTATGGGCCAGGCACCAGTTGAAACACATTTCACCAATTAACTCATTTCATCCTCACAATACCATGTTCACAGTATCCCCACTTTCAGATGAGGAAACTGAGGCATGGAGAGGTTGAATAACTGACTTGTCCACAGCCACACAGCTAGTAAGTGGCAGACGCACAATTCAAACCCAGCAAATCCGCACTGCAGGGTCTGCAATCCCAACCGCTGCATGCCACTATCCCGGCGACAAAGAGCAGGTTTGGACCACGTGGCAGAGGGCTTTGAATGGCATGGGGAGGAGCTTCTAGAAGCAGTATTAACAACATGGGGCAGAGTTCAGTAAACAGCGAATGAGGGGAGCAGTGGAAATATGCTAAGGGGGTTTGTGGCAGATGCTGTGGGTGTCCCACCTCTGACCCCCCACCTTTACCATATCAGTGCACGTGGTCCTAATTTCCAGGCGCCAGCACCTACATCTCTTTGCCGGAGGGCTTCTCTCGCTGCCAAAGCCTGCTCTGCCCACCCATTCAGCTGGCCAGAAACGCCAGGGGATTACCACCACCCCAGGAGCAGCCCTCAGCCAATGACTGAGGACGGTTGGAGGACAAATACCCCCACTACCTTGCCCCGAGGAAGGGATAACTACAAGGCGTGTGCTCCACAATAATTCCCAGAGTTTCCCAGGGGGATTCAGCCCCAGTCACCCACAGTAGGAAGTGACTTGATAGCACACCCTAAATTGCTGTCTTCCCTTCCCTGTCCCATGTCCTCACCCCCTACCAGTGCTTCCTGGGCTCACCTCCCGCATAAATTACTTCTACTCAAATCCTTGTCAGAGGAGGTGGGATTGAGGGTAGGTACAACTCCAAGATTGAGGCAGGCAAGAGGCAGGTATCATTCCAGGGGAGGGGACAGCATGGTACCCATATGAGGCGGAGGGTCTGAAGTAGCCTAGTCATCGTTTATGCAGCCTCAGTGTGTTCTTGCCCAGCAGGGGCCTCCTATGCTGTCCTCATCCCCAGCCCCTGTCAGAGTCCTCCACTTACTCCCACACCGAGCCTCAGCCAGCCCTGGGGGCCACGTGTTCCCAGGTGGCCAAGCTGAAGGTCACACACTCAGACTCTTTTCAAGGCTCTGTTCAAAGTGGAGAATTTACCCTATTCCTTCCAGCAAAGGTCACTGGGAAAATGTCACAGAACTTGGCCACTGCCAGCTTCCTGGCCCTTCTCCTATCAGTGCCCTCATAGCTGAGCAGGAGGGTGGGGGGGGGTATCTCTACTCTCCCCTGCAGAGCCCTCCAGAAGGGTATATGAGATTCACAGTGTGGCAGATCGATTTTCCAGACATAGCTGCAAAATATATGTATCCCATCCCCAACACTCGCTAACGCTGTGACTGACACTCTCCCCACCAAAAGGTGGGGTCTATGTTCCCTCCTCTTGAATCTGAGTGGGGCTGATGACTGTCCTGACCCATAGCTTATAGGGGAGATGATGCCATGTGACTCCCTAAGCCAGGTCATAAAAAGGATCCAGCTTTCACTTGCTTCTCTGTTTCTGGAAAGTTCACTCTGGGCACCCAGTCACCACACTGTGAGGAAGCCCAAAGCAGCTCATGAAGAGCGTTCACACAGAGGCATGGAGGAGAAGCACCAAGGTCCCCCAGCCGACAGCCAGCATCAGCAGCCAGACATGTGCATGTGCAAGTCTCCGCATGGCCCCAGCCACCAGACTCTGAGGCTTCCGGCTGAGGCTCCAGACACCATGGAGCAGAGACAAGCAGCCTCCATGTGCCCTGTCCAAACTGCTGATCCACAGAATCTGCGAGCGTAAGAAATGATGATTGTTTTAATCCACTAAGTTGTGTGTGGAGGGGTGTGATTTGTTATACAATCATAGTAACTAAAACATCAAGCTTCCAAGATGCTGCCATTTGCGACGACAAGGATGAACCTGGAAGACATCAAGCTAAATGAAATAAGCCAGACACAGAAAGACAAATACCGCATGAGCTCATTTGTATGTGGACTCTCGAAGAGTTGAACACACGGAAGTAGGGGGAACAACAGTGTGGCCAGGGGTGGAGAGGTCGGGGAGTGGAGAGGTGTTGGTCAAGGGTACAAAGTTGTACTTAGATAGGATGAGGAAGCCTAAAGATCTAATGTATCACACGGGGACTATAGTTAATGATACTGCATCGTGTACCAGAAATGTGCGCCAAGAGTAGATTTCAGGTGCTCTCATCACAAAATAACAGTCCCTATGTGAGGAGACGGATATGTGAATTAGCTTGACCGTAGTAATCATTTCACTACATATAGGTATATTGAAACATCATGTTACACCTTAAATATATACGATTTTTATTTAATAATTTCATTTAAAAATAAACAAAATAAAACACCAAGCTTCCCCAATTCCCGGGGTTGAGTTGCGTCTTATCTGATTTTCCGTGACATTCGTCTGTCCCTTCTGCAAGAAGGCATCGTCTGTGTCGGGGTTCCGGCCCCACATGCCTTGCCAAACACCATCCCCTGACTCACAGGTCTGAAGGGAACATGCCTGGCGTTTCTACAGGGACGTCCTTCCCAAGAGCTGGGAACAGCAGTTTGTCAGATGATAACGGGACCGACTGGGGTGACTGACGTAGCTAATTCCCAGCCACTCTCATGGTCCCACCTTGTCTCTTGTTTAGTGCTGACAATAACCTCAGGACAACGCCGTCCAGGGAGGCAGTGTCCCTCTACTGCCCCGTCCATAATGCCCCATCGCTGGCTTGGCGAGTTTAGAGACCCCTCCACGTCTACAGAAGCAAATTGGCGTGGTCGGGGGAGCAAGTGTCTGCAGAATTTGTTATTTATTCAGGTGCTCACGTCTGTAAGCTGGGCCCCTCTAGGGCTCGCTCAGATGTTTTTAATCTCCCTTTTGGCTGTTCCCATCTGTGTGGCCCGCTCACGCTGGAAACACTCTCAAAGTGACAATGCTTAGCCCAGGGTCCAGCCCAGCCCTGTGGACAGATGGTACTTTAGCGGTGACACTGACAATGACACTGATGTTGAGCAGCCTAACCCATTATCCCTTCCCACGCACACCTGGCTAAGGGAATGCCCATGTCAACCTGCTCCCATAGGCTTCTTCTGGCAACTGATGCCAGGAGCTAAAAGCTTCACGATCACGGGCTAGTAAGCAAAATCACTAACTCCTTTTGAAATTGATTTTGCTTGGGAGCTGGGATGCCACTAACTAGCTGTGTGACTTTGGGCTCATTACGTAAACTCTCAAAGCCTCATGCTCATGTGTAAAATATGGCTGGCACCTACCTCAAAGGGTTTGTGAATGAATTAAATGAGATAACACATGCTTATCGAGCGCTCCCTGTGTTCCAGAAACGACGCCACATCCTTTGCATGTAGTATTAGTTACTTCAGCCCAGAAGCCTGTAATAAATTTCTGCCGCCATAAGCCTAGTTGGGATCCAAGAAACTATGCAAATTATTTTCTTGTGATTGACATTAACCATATTAAAAGGACTTGAAACAAGTGAATAATCAGTGGGGACAGGAAAATATCTTGCAAACTGATTTGTTTTCTTTGTACTATGAATCGCACGTGACGTCAGAAAGCAAGCCAGCCTTCGTTTTGGTTCTCAAGTTAGCCACGTGGAGGAAGCACTGATGTAGGAGTGTGGCAACCTGGGCTCTCCTTCCACAGGTGCCCCTACAGCAGCCACACGAGTGCGGTGCTCCAGTGGCTTCCCATTATTTGGGGGACACAATCCAAAGACCTCCCCATGGCTGCAAAGCCCTGTGGGAACTGTCCCCAGCTATGTCCCCAACCTCAGAGCCCACCACTCTCCCCGCCCTCATTTCACTCCAGCCTCCCTGACTTCTTTGCTGTTCCTTGAACAGGGCAAGCCCACGCTTGCCTCAGGGCATTTGCACTTGCTATTCCTACTTCCTGGAATGCTCTCCCCCTCATAGTCCTGGGCTCACTCTCTTACTTATTCAGACCTCTGCTTGAGTGGCCTCCTCCATCATCTCTCCTCTTAACATGCTGTATTTTTTTCCTTAGGGTGCTTATCCTGGCATTATATTACATATCCGTCTGTGTGTTTACGGTCTGTCTCTCCCCACTAGAATGTAAGCTCCCTAAGAACAGAGATTTTGCTTTGAATTCACCATTTCATCCCCAGAATCTGGAATAGTATCTGACTCATAGTGGGTGCTCACTAACTATTTATGGATGAGCAAACGCCTTTTCTAACGTCAAACTGCACCTTCAGTTCGCTGAGTGAGTCCCCTTGGTCCTCAGGGAAAGACATGCAGAGCCCGTCATGATCTGGCCTCTGCAATCTCTAGTCACCTCCCCACGCCATCCTCTCCCACCACTCCCACTCCCACACACACACAAATGCACGCACGCAGATCCACCGACACACACAGATACACAAATACACAGGGAACACACACAAACATATGCATGGACCTACAGAGAGACACACTTATACGAACATGCATGCACGTACATATATGTGGACACAGGCAAATGCACACACACAGAGACAAATATAGAGACATATACAGGCATACCGGGACGGACACACATATATACACGCACATGGACAGACTCACACAGACATGGACATTAGCGTGTTAGATGGACATTAGATGGACATTAGCGTGTTAGATGGGCATACACACACTCTTTCTAGTCTTCAGTTCCACAGACACACCACACTCGTAATCACCTCCAGGATTGTACCACTTTGCACATGCCATTCCTTCTGCCCTGCTTTTCTCTCCTAGACAGCTCCCACTCATTCCTCAGGTCAGAGCTCTGATATCATCCTCCCCAGAGATTCAGTATAACATGGCGGTAAAAAGTGCAGACTCTGGGACCAGACTGCCTGAGTTCAAATTTTGGCTTTGCTGCTTGCTAGCTGTGTGCTCTTGGACAAGTTGCTTAACCTCTCTGTGCCTCAGTTTCCTCCCCAACTGGGATGATAATAGTGCCTACCTCACAGGGTTGTTTGAGTTACTACATGTAGTACAGTGCCTGGCATCTAGGGAAGATGAGTTAGGTATTGTTGTTTCCTGTCCGCCCCTAAGACTGGATTAGGTGGTGCTCCCAAGACCTCTTAGCATCAGTACAACTCTCCGGATGGAGCAGGGCCCGTCTGCATTGCAAATATGTTTATTGTCTTTCTCTGCAACAGGCCTGGGAGGCTGTGGAGGGCGCCCCATGCCCTCGGAGCCCCCGTGGCCAAGCCCAGCACCTACACACCAAGGTGCTCAACAAGTATGTGCCGAGTGCAAGCATGCCCTTGGCTGAGCCCCAGACTGCCCTGGGCTGCCGCTTTCTCTTCTGTAAAGTGAGCTCATTGGCTGGGAGTTTCCTAAGTCAAATGATCTGTGATTCTTCACTTCCATGCCTGACCCTCTGTGTGAAGAAAAGCTCTCCCGTTATTATACCAAAACCGTAATCGGTATCTTCATGAAAGCTCTTCTCAACTCTTCCAGATCTTTTCCAAAGGGAACGTGAAAATGATAGGCATCCAGGGCCCTTAGAAATGAGTTGAATTCGATCTCTCTTTGAGGAGAGGGCTGAGGTCCGGAGACTGAGCAGGCTTGCTCAAGGGCACTCAGCAAGCTAAAAGAAGAGCCAGGGTCACAATTCAGGGGTCATGGCTCACTGCACTATCTTTTTCGGCACAAAAGAAATATGATTTGGGGAGATTTCTTTAGCAAAGGCAGAATAGTGAAAGCTAGCAAAATTTGGATAGAAATTTGAGAGAAAGGATGAGTCATATCTCTTTAAAGTATCACTCGGTGCTTTTGCTGTGACACTACACAAAAATAATACTAACTAACTGGTTTAGTGAATTCTTGCCACCAGCCAGGCACTGCATTAAGCACATGACACATTTTTTCTTATTTAAATCTCCAAATGATGCCATCACAAATGTACCCATTTTACAGATGAGCAAACTGAGGATTAGAGAAGAAAATAACTTTCCCAAAGGTACCCAGGTGGAAAGTGGTAGAAACAGGATCCCAACCAATGTGGCATGATTACAGCTCTGGGTACCTAACTATGGCATCCTCCTGCATACCAGCCCCACTGTCAGAGTGTTACCAATGCATCCTCTCAAATTAAATTAACATCCCTGGACAGACTAATGCATTTATCAGAAACAAGTTCACGCAGAAAGTATGGGCTGAGCGTTTCTGTGCTGTAACTTTTCCCCTTGTTTTCCCTTATTTTTTATGATGACTTGCTGTGTAGGCAGTGTGGGTGTCACAGACACAATCTCAAAGAAGCGGAAGTGGGAAGTAAATTACAGAAGCTACGGGTTGTATCAGTCAGCTATTGCTGGGTAACAAACCACACCAACTCTTAGTGACATATGACAACAAGCATATATTCTCATACCCACAGGTCTGAGGGTCAGCCGGAACAGCTCTGCTCCACATCTATGGGTTGGCTGGTCTAGGCTGGACGGGACCTTAAGCTATGGAGTCAAGTCAGGCCCACAGGTCTCCTTGTCCTTCTGAGGCCAGTTGGCTCCCTGGAATGTGTTCTCCTTCATGACAATGACGTAAATGCAATAGGGCACGTGCAAACACATGATACCACTTAAGGCTTGGACTTGGAACTGGTGTGTCTTCAGTTCCGTCTACATACCAATGACCACAGCAAGTTACACGGCCAAGTCCAGTGTCAGCGGGATGGGAAAGAGACGCCATCTCTAACGGGAGGAATGGCAATGGGCATGGACAGAGGAGGGGCGAGAAATTGGAAGCAGTTATGCAATCTACTGTAGGGGTCGTTCAAAAATTTAGCAAGATCAGAGCATCAGCACGTTTTTATTTTGTGAAGATGCGGGAGAAATGGAGGAGGAAGGATGGGGACTGGTGTGACCTGCATTTCAAATGCTGGGACAAGATTTCCCGCGTCATCTTGAACTCAGGCCCAAGGTTTCCAGGGGTGCTAAGAGAGGCAAGGAAGCTTCTGGACTAGACAGGGGACATGAGGACTAGCAACCTCCTGAGGTGTGTTCCCAGTCCATGATCAGTACAGCATTCGTCTCTGTTAAATCAGAGACTTGTTTAGTGTGCAGCCTGCGTGTCATGAAGGGCTGCGACCCTAACCACTTCCAGGGGGCTTACAGGGAAAGCACATGGGCAAATACAGACGGCCCAAACTCCTCCACGCACCCAAAATGCCAGCCAGATGACCACGCGCATCTTGTGCTGGCACAACTCCTCCCTGTGGCCCTCTTCCTCCTCCCCCCACCCACCATCTTGAGCTAGCAGGAGGAGCAGGAGGGTCTGGAGCCTGGGAAGTGTGACAAGGGTGGTTCTGTCCCAGTCTTGGAGGCAGGCAGGCCGGATCCAAATCCAAGCCTCGTCACCGTCCAGCCTGGTGACCTCTCTAAGCCTCAGTCTTTTCACTGAGAAATGATCATAATGATGATATCGACCTCCTAAGAATGCCATAAGGAGGGTTAAATGAGGAAAATTCGGACAGTGGCTGGAAGAGTACTCTGAAATTCACAGCTGTTACTCTCATCCATCTCTTCGATTTCTGATGCTGGCGGGAGCCTCCTGTTAAATCTATGCAGGCACAGTCTGCTGGTGTGGCGGCCAGGTTCTAAACATCTCACGTCAGCCCTGCCAAAGTGCAGCTTTGCCAGTGGCCCCTGGAAATTCATTCATTCACTCACTCATTCATTCATCCATCCATCCGATCATTTTTATTGGTGGCGCACCATATGCCCACAGCCAATCCAGACACTGGGGGAAATATGAAGAAATGTAAAAGAACTCATCTCTCAAGTAGCTCCCAGTCTGCCTGGGAATTAAGGCCTTCAAGCCTAGGACGGAAAATCTGAGACAGGAGGGGCTCCTGGCCCAGTTCCCACTCAAGGCAAGAAGCCCCCTGCCCGATTCCCCATAGATCCAGCCTCCCCTGCAATAAACCTGGAGACAGGCAGCGCAGGGCCTGACCATGTAGGCGGCTAAGTCTTTTCAGTCCTAATTGCAAGAAAAAATCTCTCTCTGACTTTGAGCTGAAATTCAGCTTCCTGTGACCTTTGCCTCCCTGGCACGTTCGCATGCAGCTGTCCCGTCTCCCCTGAGCCAGACATTCCTGTTCCCTAAATGGTTTCTCAGCTGAGTCCTCGCTCTTCATCTCCAGGTGCCAAGCCCTTCCCACAATACCCCTTTCGTGTAAGGTGTAGAGGGGACATCACAAGACATGATATTGATTAATTTGCTAAATCTGTGTTTTCTGGAGTGTTCCGGGGAACACTAGTTCCGCAGAGCTTAAGTGAGTATGTGTTCCAGCAAAATAAGTGCTCGTCCATCACTCCATTTGAGAAACTCTAGGTAAGCGAAGCCGACTAGTTTTCGTTCCTGAAAGATATCACTGCGAAGCCTCTAAGAGAATCACGTGATGCTGCAAAAGGTGATATAGAATGCAGCATGTGCCCAAATCTTTTGATCCCAGGACTGGACTCTGTTCACGGAGCATTTCCCAGAGCCAGTGTCCCTCAGAGAACTTTCTGGGGGAAAGTAAAGTTAAAAAAAGAGTAATCTGACTACAAGCACATAGGCAAGAAAGACCATTCTGAGTTGGACGGTGTAGCAGAAGCCGTTGATCCTGCCCACACCCGCTCGGCGCTTAACATATTCATGCATGTGGCCCTGACTTCCGATTGCCAGCACCGCACATCCTCCTGAGAGCTTTCTGGCTACCAGAGCCCACTGTGCCCATGACTGCGGCAGGCTGGAATTCCTAGAAATCCAGCGACCCCCTCCCTCGGAGCATCTGTCAACCAATGATTGACAGCCCAGCTCCTCAACCCTTGGTTGGGATAACTGTAAGGTGCATATTCTACAGCGTCTCCAAGAGTTCCCAGTGGGACTGAGCCCCAGTTGCCCGCAGGTGGTAAGTGACTTGCCAACACACCCTTGGGTGGTTCCTTTTCACCCCTGCCTCAATTCCTCACTCCTCTACTATTTCTTCCTGAGATCTTCTTCCAAAGAAACTATTTACACTCAAATCCAGGTCCGGGCTCTGCTTTCGGTGGGACCCAAACCAGAACAGATGGTCTGGGGAATTTTCTCTGCAGTGTTGGGGCTGAGCATAAAGGAGGATGTAGTGTCTCGTAGGGAGGAAGGAGGAGGAGGGAAAGAGAGGAGAGAGATGAGAGGTGTGTTGCAGAGGCGGCCAGGCAGACCCCGCTTGAGCCCCTCCTGCCCCTGTGTACAGTTGTCCTCACTGCCTCCCGTCTGCCGTGGATACACACCCTTCTCAAGTCCCTCCCTCCCTCCCACCCTGCCTCAATTTCCCCACTCGTTTCCCCCCGCCTGGGGACTTGGTCTGGCCAGGGTGGAAGAGGACTCCAGACAAGGAGTCATGGGAAAGGAGGAGCGGGGTCTCTTGGGCACATAAATCACTCTGCAGCTGAGAGGGCTGGCGTTCCCAAGCCTGGAAGGTAATTCCCAGGGCTGAGAATAACTTGGCAAACAACCCCCAAGTCAAGGCGGGACACAGGGCCAAGCTTCTGGGTTGCTTTCCTCCATTTTACTGTGGGTGTAACCTTGATCCCTCTGCAGAGGTAAACAACAGGGCCTGAATTATTTGGTTTGGAAAAGGAAGAGGCCCCAGGGAGGTAAAGGCTGCAGTAATAAATGCAGAGGAGAGACAGCTGTGCACAGCGTGCCCGTCTCCCCTCCCTTAGCACAAACCCGGGGCATCTCTACAAGAGAAAAGGCGTCGCTCTCCTCTCCCTACAGCGTGGGCCGGAATTGCCGAAGCCACAAATCACTAAGAAAAGTGCAGAAGACTGTTCGCCATTTCTTGGAATGAAAATAATAATAAATAATAATAATCTGTTCCTTGTATTTAGCCAAGACATTTTCTCCGGGGAGCTTTGCACTCAAATTTATCATTAACTCCCCAGAGTGTAGATATTTTTAATTAAAACTTTTATTGGGGAAATCATACAAATAAAAAGGAAGGAATTTACCCCCAGAAGTAAGTTACATGCAGGTGATCACCGTCTCGCATTTCTTTAGCATTCGCCTTTTTATTCTTTCGCCATTGGGGAGGTTACGTCCTGATCAGTCCTGCCGTGTTGATTGTTCATTGCAGGTGCTCTGGAAAAGAGAGAGGAAATGCACGGGGATCCATTGACCATCTCTTAAGTGCCAGGCACATGGGACACACATTGTATTTTTAATTTTCTTTACAACCCCAGAGTGACCTTCTCAGTGATGCCCACGCACCTGCTAAGTGCTTTCAATGCATTCTCATTAAATCCTCACGAAATCCTCGGATGTGATTCTTTTAGCGTCCCCATGTTTCAGATGAGGACATTAAGGCTTGGAGAGGGTCAAACGTGAGGAAAATCTCACAGGCGGAAACAGGAGGAAACCAGGTCTGACTGGCTGACGCCGGGGCACTTGTGCGTCAGGCTTTCCCGGAAGTCATGCTGAGACAAGGGGCCCTGTGCAGGTGAGTTATTAAGGAAGTGCTCCCAAGAGAAACCTGTAAAGGAGAGGGGAGTGGAACGGGAGAGGGGAGGAAGCCAGGTGAAGGTGCGAACTCAAGTCCCAGCGTCAGCCTCATCCCATGGGGGACTCCAGGGAATGACTTGCACCCTAGCATTTGTCCTGCCTCCAGGGAATGGAGCTGGGTTTTTTACACCACACCAGTGACTGGCTATGGGTGCCCTAAGGTGAAAGTAGGAAGAAGGACAGAAAAATTCTAGGTGCTTCCACCTAGGGAGGCATCATGTCCGAGGGCAACCCTCTGAAGGTTGCAGCTGTCAGCAGCAGCGCCCCCTGAAGCTGGGGACTGGGCCCACAGACCTGACAAAAACGGATCGGAGTAAGTCTGGGTGGGGCACCAGAAATTCGAGCCACACCTGGCAACTTCAGTAAGAAAGGAGAACCTGGATAGCCAGGACACGTGCACGCCTCATGTTTTTTGCAGGCAACCCTCCTCTTGTCCCATATCGGTGACTGCGTGAAGAGCTTTGGGAGTGGGCCATTATGTTCTGGATGTAACTGTCAATAGCCTGCCCCACCCACCAGACTGCACGACACAGACCACCCAGCCAAGGCTGAGGGGATGAGGCATGGGCCATTGACCCAAGCTAGCCAACTCCTCGCTGAAGAACAACCCATCAGATGTTCTCACTGAGGATTGGAACTCGGAGGTGGCATGCGTTCCAGCCCCGGTTTCAAGGAGCCCAGCTGCACTTCGGTCCCTGTGCCTTGAGACTGCTGGTGGCGGTCTGATAAGCCTGCTTTGCCTGTGGCAACCACAGGACCTTGACCAAGGCAGACAACCAGAAGCCTGAGTCACAGGTATCTGGCCAGAAAGCAGTGTAGATGTGGGGTACCGCTGGGCCACGGCAATGGCAGAGCACAGGATGGGGGCTTTGGGCCTGGGGCTGCCTTGTGCCCCTCCCTGAGGCTCACAGCTTGCTGTGAGGGCTTTCTGGGTCCTCATGACAAATTCCCCACTGAATCTGGCCAGGTTTGAGTGGGTGTCTGTGCCTAGCCATGTCAGTCTCTAAGACACTTGGCATTTCAAGCGCCCAGAGTAAGTGGACCTCAAGAGGACAGCCCAGGACACATTGAACTCAGGTGCAAGGACTCACACACACACTCATACGTACACAATCACACACACAATCGTATATGCTCACACGCTCATATACATTCATACACAATCATGTACACTCTCACACACTCACACTCATCACATGTACACACTCATACATACAATTTCTCTCCCTCTCTCACACCTAGCCTGTCAAAGCACAGAAAAAACCCATATCAGGGCACACATTACATTTTCTATATTTATACACACTGATACTTGTCAATTTACTTCAGTCAGTGGAATAAACCTTCTATTGTAGGACATTTAGGAGTTCTCCACTGCTTTGCTATTGCAAACAAATAATGTTGAGTGACAAAAGTAAGTTATCAAAAGGATATGTGGGGGCTGGCCCAGTGGCATAGTGAAGTTCTCACGTTCTGCTTCAGTGGCCCAGGGTTCACTAGTTCGGATCCCAGGTGCAGACATACGCACCGCTCACCAAGCCATGCTGTGGCAGGCGTCCCACATATAAAGTAGAGGAAGACAAGCACAGTTGTTAGCTTAGGGCCAATCTTCCTCAGCAAAAAGATGAGGATTGGCAACAGGGGTTAGCTCAGGGCTAATCTTCCTCAAAAAGAAAAAAAAAAAAGGATACGTACAGGATGCTACCCCCATGTAAAATTTAAAGACATTCAAAACAATGGTGTATATGGTTTACAGATACATACAAATGTGGTCCAAGTCCAAAATGTGCAGAGGAGGACGCGCCAGCCTTTGGGAGATGCTGGCCTGCTGAGAGGGAAGGAGGGAGGCAGGCAGGGAGGGAGAGATGGCGTTCTTGCTATATTTGGAAATTTGTATTTTTTAAATATATGAAAGAGAAACCAAGGAAATATGGCGAAATGTTAACATTTGTCTAATCTCCGTGGAAGATTCATGGGTATTTCATATTACTTCCCAAACTTTTTTATACTTGGAATGTTTTCTAATTTTAAATAATGTTTTAATGACTTTTTAAAAGTTCTCCTGAAACTAAATATCAGCGTACCCTACGATCCCGCAATTCTACTTTTAAGTATAGGCTCAGTGCAACATGTCCACGTGCTCGCCAACAGACGTCCACAAAGGACATCCATCCCAGGAAGGCGTGTAGCGGCCCCGCTGGGAAAATGAGCCCATCGACCATGAAGAGCAGAATGGACGAGTCGGTCGTGGCGTGTTTGTGCAACGGACTACTAATCCATGAGGATGACCAAACTACAGCACGCGACAATGAGAATGAAACTCACACACATCATGCTGGGCAAAGGAATCGAGACACGAAACAGCCAATACTCTATGGTTCTATGGTTCCCTGTATATGAAGTTCTAGAACAGGGAAAATGACCTCTGCTGTAAGGAGTCAGGAGTGTGCTTATGCCTGAGGCGGGGAGGGGCTAGAAGGCGCACGAGGGCTCTCTGTACTGCTGGAGATGGTCTGTTTCTTCATCTTTCCTCTCCAGCTTTATTGAGGTATGATTGACAAATAAAATTGTATATATTTAAAGTGCACAACGGGATGATTTCATATACATATGCTTTGTGAAATGATTACCACAATCAGGTTAACTAACACATCCATCACCTCACACAGTTACCTTTTGTGTGTGAGGGGTGAGAATGCTTAAGATCTACTCTCTTAGCAAATTTCGAGTGTACAGTACAGTATTGTTAACTACAGTCACCATGCTGTACATTAGATCCCCAGAAGTTATTCACCTTTTTAATATTTTTTTTTTGGCTTTTGGTGAGGAAGATTGGCCCTGAGCTAACACCTGGTGCCAATCTTCCTCTCCTTTTTTTTTTTTTTTTTTTTTGCCCCAAAGGCCCAGTACACAGCTGTATATTCTAGTTGTAAGTCCTTCCAGTTCTTCTCTGTGGGATGCAGCCACAGCGTGGCTTGGTGAGCAGTGTGTAGGTCCGCACCCAGGATCCGAACCAGTGAACCCTGGGCCACTGAAGTGGAGCCTGAGAACTTAACCACTCAGCCACGGGGCTGGCCCCTCATTCATCTTATAACTGAAGGCTTGTACCCTTTGAACAACATCTCCCCATTTCCCCCACCCACCATCCCCTGGTAACCACCATTCTACTCTTTATTTCTATGAGTTTGACTTTTTTTTTAGATTCCACATATACAGGAGATCATTCAGTATTAGTCTTTCTCTGTCTGACTTATTTCCCTCAGCATAATGTCCTCAAGCTTCGTCCATGTTGTTGCAAATGGCAGGATTTCCTTCTTTCTCGGAGCTGAATGATATTCCACTGTATACCACAGCCGCTTTATCCATTTGTCCATCGTCGGACACTTAGATTGTTCCCGTGTCTTGGCGACTGGGAATAATGCGGCAGTGAACATGGCATGTGGATATATCTGCGAGACTCTGTTTTCTTTTCCTTCCTTTCTTTTCCTGTATTTCTTGTCCTTTTGATAAAAGCCATTCTAACAGGTGAGGTGATAACTCATTGTGGTTTTGATTTACATTTCCCTAATGATTGCTGATGGTGAGCAGTTTTTCATGTACCTGTTGGCCATTCGTATGTCTTTGGAAAAATGTCTTTCCAGGTCCTTTGCTCATTTTTTAACTGGGTTATTTGGGTGTTTTGTTTTGCTATTGAATTGTATAAGTTTCATATACTTTGGATATTAACCCCTTATCAGATATATGATTTGCAAGCATTTTCTCCCATTTGGTGGGTTGCCTGTTCATTTTGTTGATGGTTTCTTTTGCTGTGCAGAAGCTTTTTTGATTGATATAGTCCCACTTTATTTTTCTTCTGTTGCTTGTGCTTTCGGTGTCTTATCCAAAATATCCTTGCCAAGACCAACGTCAAGAAGATTTTTCCCTATGTTTTCTTCTAGGAGTTTTACAGTTTCAAGTCTTACAGTTAAGTCTTTAATCCATTTTGAGTCGATTTTTGTGGATGGTGTAAGATCGGTCCAGTTTCATTCTTTTGCGTGTAAATATCCAGTTTTCCCAGCACCGTTTACTGAAGAGACTATCCTTTCCTCATTGTGTGTTCTTGGTGCACTTTTCAAAGATTACTTGCAGCTTTATTTCTAGGCTCTCTATTCTGCTCCATTGATCTATGTGTGTGTTTTTATGTCAATACCATATTGTTTTGATTACTACAACCTTGTAATATAGTTTGAAATCAGGAAGTGTGATGCCTCCAGTTTTGTTCTTTTTTTCAAGAGTGCTTTGGCTATTTGGGGTCTTTTGCAGTTCCATGCAAATTTTAGGATTGTTTTTTCTATTTTTTGAAAAACGCCCATGGAATCTTCTTAGGGATTACATTGAATCTATATATCACTTTGGGTAACATGGACATTTTAACAATGTTAATTCTTTCGAGCCATGAACATGTGGTGTCTTTCCATTTATTTGTCATCATCAATGTCTTATAGTTTTCAGTGTATAGGTCTTTTATCTTCTTGATTAAATTTATTCCTAAATATTTTATTGTTTTTGATGCTATTGTATATGGGATTGTTTCCTTAGTTTCTCTTTCTGATAGTTCACTGTTAGTGTGTAGAAACACAACTGATTTTTGTGTACTGATTTTGTATCCTGCAACTTTCCTGACTTTGTTCATCAGTTCTAACAGTTTCTTGGTGGGTGCTTTAGAGTTTTGTATATATAGAATCACGTGACCTGCAGAGGCAGTTTCACTTCTTCCTTTCCGGTTTAGATGCCTTTTATTTCTTCTTCTCACCCAATTGCTATGTCTAGGACTCCCAGTACTATGTTGAACAGAAGTGGTGAGACGGGGCATCCTTGTCTTGTTTGCAATCTTAGAGGGGTAGCTTTCGGCTTTCACTGTTGAGTATGATGTTAGCTGTGGGCTTGTCAGGTATGCCCTTTATTATGTTGAGGTACATCCCTTCCATGCCTAATTTGGTATAGAAAGTTTTTATTTATGAAAGAACATTGAATTTTGTCAAATGCTTTTTCTACATCTATTGATATGGTCAAATGATTTTTATCCTTCATTCTGTTAATGTGGTGTATCTCATTTGTTGATTTGCGTATGTCGAACCATCCTTGCATCCCAGGGATAAACCCAACTTAATCACGGTGTATGATCCTTTTAAAGTGCTGTTGAGGGGACTCCCCACAGCTGAGTGGTTAAGTTCACACACTCTGCTTTGGTGGCCCGGAGCTCACTGGTTCAAATCCTGGGTGTGGACACACACACTGCTCATCAAGCCGTGCTGTGGTGGCGTCCCACATAGAAGAACTAGAATGACTTAGAACTAGTATATACAACTGCATACTGGGGCTTTGGGGAGAAAAAAAGAAGAGGAAGATTGGCACCAGATGTTAGCTCGGGGCCAATCTTCCTCACCAAAAAGAAATAGTTTAAAGTGCTGTTGAATTCTGTTTGCTAGTACTTTGTTAAGGATTTTTTGCGTCTATATTCGGTGGGAATATTGGCCTATAATTTTCTTTTCTTGTAGTGTCTTTGTCTGGCTTTTGTATCAGGGTAATGCTGGCCTCACAAAATTAGTTTGGAAGTATTTTCTCCTCTTCAATTTTTTGGAAGACTTTGAGAAGGATTGGTATTAATTCTTCTTTGAAAATTTGGTAGAATTCACTAGTAAAGCCATCATGCCCTGGGCTTTTCTTTTTGAATTTATTTGTTTTAATTGTATAAACTTCAGGTGTACAGCTTTATAATTTGATGTCTGTGTACACTACAAGGTGATCACCACCACAAGTCTAGTCACCACCTATAACCGTACAGTCGACCCCCTTCACCCATTTTATCCAGCCCCCCAAATCCCTTTCCTGTTTGATAACCACTAATCTGTTCTCTGTATCTATGAATTTGTTTTTGTTTTATTTTATTTGTTTGTTTTGTTTTGTTAGATTCCATATATGAGTGACTTTCTCCATCTGACTTATTTCACTTAGCATAATACCATCAGGGTCCATCCATGTTGTTGCAAATGGCAAGATTTCCTTCTTTTTTATGGCTGAGTAGTATTGCATTGTGTGTGTGTGTGTGTGTGTGTGTATATATATATATATATACATCTTCCTTATCCATTATTCCATCTTTGGACACTTAGGTTGTTTCCTACCTTGGCTGTTGTAAATAATGCTGCAATGAACATAAATGTGCATATATCTTTCAAATTAGAGTTTTCATGTTCTTTGGATAAATACTCAGAAGTAGAATTGCTGGGTGATATGCTAGTTCTATTTTTAATTTATTGAGGGTCCCTGGGCTTTTCTTTATTGACAAGTTTTTGACTAGTGATTCATTCTCCTTACTCATTATTGGTCTGTTTAACTTTTCTATTTCTTCATGATTCAGTCTTGTTACAGTGTATGTTTCTGGAAATTTGTCCATTTCTTCTAGGTTATCCAATTTGTTGTATAATTATTCATAGTAGTCTCTTATGATCCTTTGTGCTTCTGTTGTATCAGTTGTAATGTCTCCTCTTTCATTTCTGATTTTATTTTATTGGAGTCTTTTCTCTTTTTTTCTTAGTCTAACTAAAGGTTTGTCAATTTTGTTTATCTTTTCAAAAAACTAGCTCTTAGTTTTTTCGATCTTTCTCATTGTTTTTCTGGTTTCTATTTCATTTATTTTTGCTCTGATCTTTCTTTCCTTGATTCTTCTAACTTTGAGCTTAGTTTGTTCTTCTTTTTCTAGTTCCCTGAGGTGTAAAGTTAGGTTGTTTATTTGAGATCCTTCTTCTTTCTTAATGTAGGCCCTTATTGCTATGAACGTCCCTCTTAGAACTGCTTTTTCTACATCCCAAAAGTTTTGATATGTTGTGTTTCCTTTGTTGTTTGTTTCAAGATATTTTTTTTATTTCCCTTTGATTTCATCTTTGACCAATTGGTTGTTCTGAAGTGTGTTGTTTAATTTCCACATACTTATGAATTTTAAAGTTTTCCTCTTGTAACTGATTTCTAGTTTCATACCATTGCTGTCAGAAAAGATACTTGGTATGATTTAAATTTTCTGAAATTTGTTAGGACTTGTTTCATGACCTAAGATATGATCTATCCTGGAGAATGTTCTGTGTGTGCTTGAGAAGAATGTGTATTCTGCTGCTGTTGGATGGAATTTTCTGCATGTGTCTGTTAGGTCCATTTGGTCTAAAGTGTAGTTCAAGTATGATGTTTCCTTATTGGTTTTCTGTCTGGATCCATTGTTGGAAGTAGGGTATTGATGTTCCCTACTATTACTATATTGTTGTCTATTTCTCCCTTCAGATCTATTAGTATTTGCTTAATACATTTAGGTGCTCTGATGTTGGATGCATATATAATTCTTATATCGTCTGGGTGAATTGGCTCCTTTATTATTATATAATGACCTTCTTTGTCTCTTATTACAATTTTTGACAAAGTCTATTTTGTCTGATATAAGTATAGCTACTCCTGCTCTCTTTTGGTTTCCATTTGCATGAAATATCTTTTTCCATCCCTTTGCTTTCAGCCTATGTGTATCCTTGAAGCCTAAGTGAGTCTCTTGTAGGCAGTACATAGTTGAGTCCTGTTTTTTAATCCATTCAGCCACTCTATCTCTTTTGATTGGAGAATTTAATCCATTTATATTTAAAGTAATTATTGATAAGTAAGGACTTACTAATGCTATCTTGTTAATTGTTTTCTGGCTGTTTTGTAGTTCCTTTATTTCTCTCTTCCCCTTTTGCTCTCTTCCTTTGTGAATTGATGATTTTCTGTAGTGGTGTGCTTTGATTCTCTTCTTCTTTATTTTTTTTAATCTTTCATGTATCTACTGTAGGTTTTTGCTTTGTGGTTACCATAAGGCTTATGTAAAACATCTTATAGTCATAACAAACTATTTTAAGCTGATAGTGACTTAACTTTGATTCTATACAAAAATTCTGCCCTTTTATTCTCCCCAGACATTTTATGTTTTTTATGTCACAATTTACATCTTCTTATAGTGTGTATCCATTAACAAATTATTGTACCTATAGTTAGTTTTAATACTTTTGTCCTTTAACCTTCATAGTTAAATGATTAACACACCATGATATTACAGTATTAAAGTACTCTGAATTTGACTATATACTTACCTTTACCAGCGTGATTTATATTTTCATATGTTTTCATGTTACTAATTAGTGTACTTTCATTTCAGCTTGAAGAATTCTTTTCAGCATTTCTTGTAAGACAGGTCTAGTAGTGATGATCTCCCTTAGTTTTTGTTTTTCTAGGAAAATCTTCATCTCTCCTTCATTTCTGAAGGACAGCTTTGCTGGGTAAAGTATTCTTACGTGGCAGGTTTTTTTTTCTTTCAGCACTTTGAATATTTCATCCCACTCTATCTTGGCCTACAAAGTTCCTCCTGAGAAATCCACTGATAGCCTTATGGGTGTTCCCTTGAATGTGAGGAATCTTTCTTCTCTTGCTGCTTTTAAAATTGTCTCTTTGTCTTTGGTTTTAGAGTTTTCCTATAATGTGTCTTGGAGAAGATCTCTTTGAGTTGACTTTGTTTGGGGACCTATGACTTCATGAACTTGGATGTCCAAATGTTTCCCCAGATTTGGGAAGTTCTCATCCATTATGTCTTTAAATAAGCTTTCTGCCCCTTTCTCCTTCTCTTCTCCTTCCAGGATTCCAATAATGTGTACATTGTTTCACTTGATAGTACCCCACAATTTATGTGGGTTGTCTTCACTCTTTTTCATTCTTTTTTCTTTAGTCTCTTCTAAGTGGGTAATTTCAAATGACCTGTCTTCGAATTCATAGATTCTTTCTTCTGCTTGATCAAGTCCTTTATTAATGCTCTTTATTGCATTTTTCATTTCATTCATCACATTCTTCAGTTCCAGAATTTCTTTTTTTTATGATTGCTATATCTCTGTTAAACTTCTCATTTTGTTCGTGTATTGTCTTCTTGATTTTCTTGAATTGTCTGTGTTTTCTTGTAGCTCACTGAGCTTCCTTCAAACAACTATTTCTAATTCTTTATCAGGCAAATTGCAGATCTTCATTTCTTTGAAATCTTTTACTGGAAAGTTACTGTGTACTTTTGGTGATGTCATGTTTCCTTGATTTTTTTTATGCTCCTTGAAGTCTTGCATTGCTGTCTTCACATTTGAAGAGGCAGTCACCTCCTCCATTCTTTAGTGACTTGTTTCAGGAGAGAAATACCTTCTGCCAGCCCTACTAGGGATTCTAAGGTTTTCTTAGACCTTCTCTGTGGATACGCCTACTCTACATTTCTTATTCCCTCTTGGGGGGACATTCTTAAGATTGCATGCCTTCTCTCAGTCTTACAAAGCCAGGCCAAGTGTTGATAGACTTCTGTTTGCTTTCCCTAGGGTGGAATGCTCAAATTTGTGTGTTTTCTCCCAGTCCAACAGAGTTAGGTCAGCCTTCTGTGCATGCTCACTAGCTATCTGCAAAGGCTCACACTTGCTGCCCTCAGGTGCATACATAAGGAGCCAGCCATGGAGGAGAGGGAGTGTGGGTGAGACATGTGGCGCACTGGGGGTGCCTGTGGGCCATTTAGGGGGATTCACAGGTGAGGTGTCCCCAGTAGCTCATGGATGGGCTCCCTGATGGAGTCCATAAAGTAGTTAGAGGATTCACATCCCTTTGATACTCTCTGATCTCTGGCTGCTGTTCTCCCAGTCCCTCCCTGCCCATCAGTCATGCAGCTCACCTCAGTATTCTGGATGGGGCGAGAAAGAAGTATATCTCTTTGGCAGCATCCTGAACAGCTGAGAAAGCCAGGTGCCCACTTATACACTCTTACTTCCCCTGTAGAATAAATCACAGGCTGAGGGTACTGTGATCTCAGAACCAATCTCTTGGTACTGAGCTACACCACCTTGGGAAAGAGGTGATACAAGAAAAGTGAAACTGTTGCTCTTACCCTCTTCAATGCATCCAATCTAAAATTTTTTGCTCCAACATTGTACTGTAACTTCTCTGCTGGACTCCTGGACTTCCACAAAGGCTGTCTCATTCACGGATGATCATCAAAATCAGTGTTCTATAGGGGAAGATGATAGAAAACTCCTCTTCCACCATCTTGATGAGATCACTCTCCGTGGTTCGCTTCTTGAACCAGGTGTGATTACGTGGATGTGTCAGCTTGTGACAATGCATCCAGTGTACACTTATATGATTGTATGATTATCTTATATTTGAATAAAGTACACATGAATTTTTTTCCAAAAGTGAAAGTTAAGGCACATTCATCACAATGATCTCTGCCTAGGCTATCATATGAAAGCCATTGTCAGCCATTAATTTCTCAGCTCAAATTAATCTATTGATCACCACTGTTGTAACATACTCAATATCAGACATGAAATTATTGACCTGGAATAGCCTCTACATTGCTGCAGTAATGGAGGGTATGGGTGAGGGGCTCTGTTAATGGCATTTCACAGGAGGCATCATTGCATCTCTGCATCTCTCCAATGGAATGTCCATTTTTAGCACAGACCCCATCAGAAAATGACTCATCCCACCCCCCATTGAAATCAAACTATCTCTCCCTGCTCTAGAGCAGTGGACTGATCACAGCCGGGAACAAGTGCCCAGATTAGAGGGGGCCTGGTGGGCAGCTTAAGGAAAAAGCCCATCTGCCCGGTCCTTGAGAGAACAGACTTCCTTAGACATCACTCACAAATGCCTGGGTCTAGAGGGGCCTTTGAGCATGGGGCTGAGCAAGTGAGCAAGCCAGGAACACATAGCCTCTCGAGATAGGGATGGCACATGCACTGTACATGTGCCCCCAACCTCCCTGCTAAGCCCCTGGCAGACATCATTAATCAATCAAGGCCCTCTGAGGTGGGACAAGGCCTCACAGTCCTTCTCAATGTCTCTCTGGGCAGCCTGGAAGAAGATCTATCAGAGAGACTTCCCTGGGTTAGGTGGGCAGCAAGTGTGAGCCTTTGCAGATAGCATAATGAAGGTCATTCCTAAGAAAAGCAGTTGGGACTAGACAGAACAATGCACTGTTGATTACTCTGGGTTTGATTATACATTTATTCTTTTGTTAATTGAATAGCAAATATGTGTACTTATTATTTCAGAAGGTAGACTGCCTTCTTTCTGTGGTTCTGATGTAAAGTACCCCTTTGGCCCATTGTTATATTTGCATAGTTGATGGTGAGACCTACACTGGTGGTGTAGGTGTCCTCTTCCACCATAGTGGGGGCAAGCCGAGAGGGGAAGAAGCTGGAAACTTCTCCTGTTTCACAATTGTGTGCAGGCTAGACCAGGGCAGAACCCCAAGGCCAACTGACTCCTTAAAGCTAAAAATGATGCCTTTCCGTGCAGCAAGTATGCCCGAAGGGACATGTTACTAATGGACAGGGCTGCCATTGTTGCACATGGGGACACCAGTCACATTGTATTTTATACTATTCTCTTTCCTTTGAAGCTGTGCTACATGGCAGCCCTGCCCACAAGTGACTGCATCGAGACCCAATGAGAAAGGCGGCCCATGACCTGCAGCCTGGAGGGGCACAGCGTCTTGGGAAAAGCCTTCTCAGGCCAGGATCAATCTGCCCAGCAGTGAAAAAAACAGAGCTGTGTCTCCCCTTCAGCTGTTGTTCCCTGTGTGTCCAGCTCCCCATATAGGGAAGGGAGGCTCAGGGGAGGGGTCAGGCCCCTGAGCCCTTTCTGCAACCCCAATAGATTCTGAAGCTTGGCTGCCAGTGGAGAGGGGAGTTGCTGACGAGCCTGCAGACAGCCCTCTGTTATCACATCCCCATCCTGGGAGGACCGACAACCACATGCAGCCACAACGTGGCTCCCAGGCCAGCTGCTGATGTACAGCGTGGCTCAGATCCAACCATTAAAATGGCTTTTTCTCCATGGCTGAGATGGCAGACTGAGTCTTCCTCTCCTAGGGGAGGCTGAAGTGGTGACTCAGTCGCTGTTAACCCCACGTTGAACCAGTCTCTGCTCCTGACATGTGGAGCCAGCTCGTCTTTATTCATCGCAGTGCTGCCTGCTCCCTGTGGTGACCGTGGTGTGCCAGCTCATCTGCCTACACTTAGCTCTCCATTTCTCCCTTGGTTCCTCAGGGACACCCCTTCCCTCCCCTCCTCCCAACCCCTCTGCCACACCCCAGAACTGGACCTAAAAAAAAACTTCTAAGGACTTTGCAAATTTCCATTCCATTTCATTCTCTGATTTTAGACCCAGCTCATTTGGGCGTTTATTCTAAGACTGATAGGATGAATCTCAAGTCTTAGCTCTCTCTCTGGGCTGAGTGTCCTAAAAGTGAGCATGTTGTGGATGTGAAAGTGGACAGGGGGGGTGCTTCTCCCCAGTAGCTGAGCACTAAGTATTTTCTACCTTTGGAGCAAGATCAAACTTCACAAAACTGAGTATCCTTCTTAATGTCCTATTTTGCCTCTCACCAGGAGGGGCCCAAATCAGAAGAGGTTATAGATGAGGTTATGGCAAGGGGACCTGTGCAAGAGGGCCATATCTGGAGCTGGCTTCCGGATGAAGGGCCTTTAGCATCATACCAATACATTTGGGCTTTGATTTGTACCTAATTGGGAGCCATTGAAAGTCCTTGAAGAGGAGAATATATAAGCAGAGGGATATTTGGGGAAGATGTGCGGGAGAAAAGCCTGGGGATAAAGGACCAGTTAGGGGTTCTGCAATAGCCCAGGAGAGAGGAGAGGAGGACCTGGCCCACAGCAAAAGTCCAGAAAGCTCCAAGAAGTAGGGGCAAGCCACAAAGCTGAGCAAACGAAGAAGCTAAGGTACCGGTCTCCTCTTAAAGCCCACATGGAACGGAAAGTAGATGCTTGGAAGTGATGTAGGCTTCGAGAACATTCAAGCTAGCCAATTCCTCTTACAGGGAGGAACCTGAGACCAGAGGTCCAGAGGAAGTGACTCTGTTAAGTGCCAGGTCTGGGCCAGCCGCTGTGCAAGTGCTTTATGACTTCTCCCCACCCTGAGTCCTCCCAATAACCCAATGAGCCATTTTTTGGGGGAATCCTGAAACTTAGCATAGAGAGGTTCCTGAATTTGCCCCACTCCAGGGCTAGATGCCAGCTTGCTCTTTACTCCACACCATGCCTGATCCTCTAGAAACCAGCAGCGATCTGAGAAAAACAGCCTTGGTTTTAGATCAAAGGGCAATGGTCAGAGAGATGAGCCGAAAGCACAGTGCTTGCTAAGGGCCGAGGATGCAATGGGGACCCACACGCTGGAACCCGGGGCAGCCACAAGGAGCCTCTGAAAAGAGCAGCAGCATGACGACTTCAACCTGTGCCGAGTCCGCAGAAAACCAGAAAGCGAAGTTGAACTATGAACTCCGTGGGTAACAACAGGAGCTCCTCGCCCGCGGTCAAGAGCCCTGGGGAGAACTGGCCCACACTCAGAGAGGGAGGACCGCCAGGAAAGGCCGCATTCCCTAGAAGCAGAGGCCAGAGGGAATGCTCGTGATTTCCCCAGGGAGGGCTCTCAGGAGGAGCTCAGAGCGGAGTGAGAGAAGCAGCCATGGCAGGGCAAACAGTGAACCAGAGCCCTGGGCTCAGCGGAAGACAAACGCAACCCCAACTGTCCTGTTTTGCCCAGGACAGAGGGTTTCCCAGGACACACACTTTCGGTGCTAAAACTGACAGTCTCAAGAAAATTGGGACAGGTTGGGCACCGTACCTCAGCCTGATCCCACAGGGAGCTCTGGAGCAGAAAAGTCACCACAGAGTTGTCCCCTCCCCTTAAAGCAGAGAGTCCAGGCTTTTGTACCCCTGGTAGAGGTCGTTGGCTATGCTTTTCTCCCACCCCTGGGTGGGGTATAACTTCCCAGATACCGCTGGGTAAAGTGAATGCCATTGACCAAGGACAGTGCCCCTGAGAAGGAGGCAGCTGTGGGCTGATGATAGCCAACGCCGACCCTGGCTGAGGGACAGGTGCACCCGCCAAGGAAAGGGGATCTGGATGAGGCACCAATGGTGTCTACTAGAGGAAGAATGTAGCCTCTGAAGGAAAACCTCCTCCTGTGGCCCTTGCCCTGGAGCTCGCAAGCCGCCCCCTCTTTCCCCTTGAGAGGCAGCGCAGTGACGCCAGCCCTTATTGATAGAAGCGTGTGCCCCAGGGGCTTCTCTGGGGGGCATGTTTGGGGCTAGGTTGGCTCCGTCCCTTGCCTCCCACAGGTGCTAGTGGCCTTGTTCAGGGTTTTCACCAAGGCCTCTTTAATGCAGGTGAGCAAAAGGCTCCAGGTTGACCTTGTGGTTCTGCTCACCATCAATGACACGGAGCACGATAACGCTCCATCTACATTTAACTGAGCTTTGAGAAAAATGAGAAGATGTGCACTCATCAGCAGCCACCTATAACCTGTTACTATGTTTTTTCTGACTGCAAGGGTTCCTTAGGACTCCTTAGTGGTGTATCAAGTTTGATGAAAGTTATTAGTTAACACCTTTAAAAGTACAGTTATTGTGGAAAGAATAGAGATGTGAAATGCAACATATTCCTAAGGTTCATATTAGGTTCCCCAGGAACTTGCTCAACAAGCATTTATTGAGCAGCTACTATGCACCAGACAGCTCTTTGTGCTGCAGGTAGAAGATGAATGGCACAAGGCCCCTACCCTTGGGGAGTTCACGGTCCGGTGGGGAAGCCAGATACGGAAACAAGTAAATCCCAGCGGAAGTGCTGAGGGCTTATAGAGTAAGGGGCATCAGCCTGAGGCAGGGCACTGGGGGCAGGGCGTCTCGAAGGCTTTCTCTGAAAGAGTTTGTCAGGTTGAGGCAGACGCCGCTAGTCATCCCCCAATATCTGTTCTCCACTGTTTCCTGATTTGAGGTTGGAAAAAAGGACATCTAGAATAAACTACATTTCCCAGACTTCTTTGCAGTTAGACATGGTCATGTGACAAAGTTTGTTGGTCAATAGGATTAAGGTGTCCTGTGTGACTTCCAGGAAGTGTCCTTAAATGGAAATGCCATGCCCTTCTTCACCACTCCCTCCTTCCTGTTGGTTGGTGGACTGCAGAGGTAATGGCTGGAGCTTGCACAGCCCTTCAGAACCATGAAGTTCACTCATGTGCTGAAGAGGGTGGAGCAAGAAGATGGAAGATGCCTGGGTCTCTGATAACTTTGTGGAACTGCTTGAACAGCCTTGGGCTGTGTGACTCCAGCTTTATTTACTGAGAAATATACTTCCATTATGTTTAAGCCACTGTTACTTTGCATTTTCTGCCACTCACTGCCAAACCTAATCCTAACAGGTAAAGTAGGGGTAGACCAATTCTACCAGCCGGAGATTACCTTGCCTCTGGCTGGCTTGTTTGCGTAACTTTGCTTGCCCCTTCCAATTTCCCATGAGCTCCTTCTGCGTTTTCTCTCTCTTAACCCCAGTGGTGGATGCCGGGGTGTCCTGACCAGACCCCTTTTCAGGAAAGAAGGACTCGCTGCCCCAGCTGCTGGCAGCGGTGTCTGCAAGTAGCCTTTGGGGGCGGGCATCTCACTGAAGGTCATGCTTCTTCCCGATGGAGGCTCCACCAATCACTGATTGATAAGGGGATGGGGAGGCTGGCCACCTTGGCCCAAGTGAGGACCCCTCCTTGGGGCCATCCCCTGGCTCGAGGGCCACGCCTGGGACTGTGGTTGAACCAGCCTTGCAGATCAATTCTCCCCCTGCCGGCTCCTGCCTCCTTCACCTCCCTTCCATAGAGGCTGAGCTCAAGGACACTCCTGAATGATATTGTCCTGCGTTTTCAGCTCCATCTCCCAGTCTGCTTCCTAGACTTTCCAGACCCAACTTGCAACGACCCTAATTTCTTGGCCCCTGGACTCTGTCCCAATCTTTCAGCGTGTCCTTTTCCCCTCCATATCTTAATAGCAATTTAGGGCCAGTGACACCAACACCTAACACCATGTGCAATTAGCACCTAATATAATTAGCACTTAATATGAGCTTCCCATGATACCAATGGAAGCCTCTCAGCTGAGCTCTAAGTTAGAGGTCCTTCTGGACTTCTCCAAGTGGCCCACGGGGTAAACTGAGCCGTGAGTGAAAATCAGGAAACCCGACTTCCCTACCCGCCTTTGCCTCCATGCTGTGTGGGCTCAGACCAGCCACTCAACGTCTCTGTGCTTCAGATGATTGAACCAGAAAGCAAAAACCACAATTTCAACTTTATAGGACATTTTTGTCACGAAACCAAGGGTTGGCAAACTATGACTCGTGGATCAAATCTAGCCTGTGGCTAGAAACTTTAAAAATAAAGTTTTATTGAAACACAACCATGCCCATCTGTTTCAATATTAACTACGGCTGTTTTTGTGCTACAATGGCAGGGTTGAGTAGTTGTGACAGAGACTGTATGGCCTGCAAAGCCTAGAATTTACCATCTGATCCTTTGCAGAAAAAGTTTGCTGATCCCTGATCTAAACGAATTAAATTGCTGTTGCATTTCTTGCCTCAAGAGTTCGGACTGGTATCTGTCCATTCATTCAATATTTACTGAGCACCTCCCAGGTGCAAGGCCGCATTGGAGACCCTAGGGCTGCCTAGTGAACAAGCCAGGTACAGCCCCTGCTCTCCCAGAGCCTACATTCCAGTGGAGGAGACAGACAGTAAACAAACAAACTAATAAATATATCTCAAGGGGTGGTAATGCTCTGGAGAAAATTAAAGCAGGGCATGGGAGAGAAGGATAGGGGTGGGGTGGGCCTGAGATTTTAAGTCGAGTGGTCAAGGAGGGCTCCTCTGTTGGGGTAGCATTGGAGCAGAGACCCAAAGGAAGCTAGAGAGCAAGATATGCAGATATCTGAGGTAAAAGCATTCCAGGCAGAAAGAACAGCCAGTGCAAAGGTCCTGAGGCAGGAACACCCCTGATATGTTAGAGACACATAAGGAGGCCAGTGCGACTGGAGCAGAAGGGACGAGGGGGAGAGACTCAGGAGATGAAGCCAAAGTAGTCTTGGGGGTAAGATCCCAGAGAACTCTGCAGGGCATTGGAAGGACTCTGGCTTTTACTCTGAGAGAGGTGTGGTGTCACAAGAGGGCTCTGAGCAGAGGGACATGTCTGACTTCGGTTTAAGGGTTCTTCCTTCTGCTGTGTGGGAGAGAAACTGTAGAGGTCGTGGGGGAGCGGCCAGTAAGAGGGAGGCCGGTGGCGATCCGGGTGAGAGAAGAGGATGGCTCAGCCCCGGGAGGTGAAAGTGGACGTGGGGAGAAGGGGTCAGATTGCGGATGTTTTGAGTATAGAGCCAACAGGTGAGCATGCTTGTTCCAAGAACAGGGCTTGGGCTGGAAGGACCCACTTTTGCCTTGTCCCCTGCTCTTCCTAAACGGGGTTATTGTGCCCAAAGTCATTTTCGGACGCGGGGCATGGTAGGAATTTACTGGCCCTGGAAGTCCGCCCTGTCAGAAATGACCTATGGGAGTGTCACCGATGAGGGCGAAGAGTTTGTCCTCACCAAAGGGGATTTCAGCAATTAGAGAAGGTGGCAGAAGGTCCCCTGTCACCCCCTCCCTGTTTACTTGCAAACCCCTCCCCGTGGGGTCCAGAGCTGGTTCGGGGGCAGAAAGTGGGATCCTTAAATCTAATTACAGGTGCCCTCCTCCACTCAAAGCCCTCCGGTGACGACCTGGGTCAGGAGGTGGGGTCTACGCCCCTCCTTTTGAGCCCAGGCTGACCTTAGTGACTCGCTGGTAGACCACCGAATGGAGCAGAAGTGACGCAGCACGATGACCAAGGGGAGGTCAGCAAAGGCCAGGTGGCTCCCACCTGACTCTCAGACTGTCACTCTGGGGGATGCCAGGCACTGTGCAAGAAGCCTGACCACCCTGAGGCCGCCATGCCGGAAGGTCTTCCCGTAGCTGCTCCCATCAGCAGTGCCAGCTGAGCTCCTGGGTGACAGCCCGGGGCAACACCAGCCCCGTGGGGATGCCATCGTAGACGTGACTCCCTCTCAAGCCTTCAGAGGCCTCCAGCCCCAGCTGGCATCTGGGAGTAATGGCCTGAGAGACCTCAGCAAGAACTGCTCAGCCAAGCCCTTCTCAAGACCCGCGAGCAAAGGAAAGCTGCAAAGTTCGGGGACAAGAGGTTGCACAGCAATAGTTATCAAAACACCGTTGATTTTGGAGCCCCACGGCCAAGAATCTGTAGGCAGACAAGAGCAGGTCATGCAATGTCCCCCACACGCTGCAGAGGAGTCGCTGTCCCAAGGCCAGCATTGTGCCACCACGGGCTTTCCTCCTCTGGGATAATCCCCACTGAACATCCAGGGTGATGGGGCACTTGGTGTCCTGTGCCCGAAGGGACAGTAACATTGCTTTGGTTTGGATCTTTCTTCAGTCAGCTCTTCTACATGGGGTTGACATGGAATGGTGGTGGCAAGGGAGGTGGGGGTCCCAAACGCCGGAGAATCACCTCCGTGGGCTGAGCCGTGTCTGATGCCAAAGGGAGAGTGGGGGGCCGCGAAGTCCAACGACGGAGAGATTTATGCCTCTTCCTCTCCATCTGCAAAGCAAAACAAAAATAGCTGAAACGCCGGTTTTCTGCTTTATCGGCTCTGTGAATAAGCATATAAATTTCTATGACATTTCTGGAGGCTTGCTGAAGGGGAAAAAAGCCATCCCCCAGGACGCGGCCAGCGGCGGCCGCGGCATATGGTTTGCTGAGAGCGGAGGCAGAGCACGTTGTGTGTCTGTGAGCACTGGAAAAGGTGACTTTGCGGGCAATTTCAGACTCAAGGCAGAGTTTTCACCTTTTTTTTTTTGATTTTCCTTTTTTCATTAAAAAAAAAGTCTTGCCTAAGCCAAGGCAGCTGTCACGGCCAATCACTCCTCGGCGGGGAAGCGGGATGCTGCTGGGCTGGGAGGAGGACGAGGAGGCCGGTCGGGTCCCGAGCTCCTCTGCGCCCCAGGTTGCCCTGAGATACCGCGCTCGGCCTCTGGAGCCGGGGCTGGCACCCCAGGAGCAACCTCTCCTGGGAGGCAGCGGGAGGCAGTCCACAGGACGTGCGGGAGGCCCAAATCGCTGAGGAGCACAACAGGAACCGTCTGGCTTCTTGTCTCACTCCAGCGACTCCTCCCTCCAGTGAGGACTCAAGCAGAAAGTTCAGCGAAGACTTCTCCAGCCCCAGCAGGCAGGAACCAGCACTGACACCCAGTTGACATCGGCCTGGCAGGCAGACAAGTCCCACCCCTCCTGCCAGGAGGCAGAAAGGGCACAGCCTGTGTGCGGTGTCATGGGGGTAGAGAAGACCGACTAACTATTCAGCTCATTCCATACTTAAATTCTACAATTAGATTGATTCTTATGGCTCAGGCCAAACAAGGCCTCATCCCCTTTTAGGCTGTAATTATGCCTTTCCCTGATGTACATTAATATGGTGGCTTTTCAGTCATTTACACTTTAGTATAAATGAATGCATTAGAAACTACCCTGAGAGTAAATTGAATAGGGAAGATGGAGACAGAGAACACGAGGGCAATGAGCTGGGGGAGGGGGTTATGGCAAGACAGGCAGAGAGGTTCAAGGGAGAAATAGAGAAGGAAAAAGTATCCCACAGACAAACCTAGCTTTCTTCACAGTTTCTCCCAGGACCCCACCCTGCTGTCAGGAGCCAGGCTGCTTGAGGGGAGAAAATGGCTGGAAATACTCAGAAAATGAAATAGTGTATGGGGCCAGCCCCGTTGCCGGGTGGGTGGGTTTGCATGCTCTGCTTCAGTGACCCGGCTTCACTGGTTCAGATTCTGGGCACGGACCTATACACTGCTCATCAGGCCATGCTGGGTGGTGTCCCACATAGAGGAACTAGAATCACTTGCAATTAAGACATACAACTGTGTACTGGGGCTTTGGGGAGAAAAAAAAAAGAGGAAGATTGGCAACAGATGTTAGCTCAGGGCCAATCTTCCTCAACAAAGAAATAAAGAAAAGAAAAGAAAAAAGAAATCATGTATATAGAAGTGCTGTGTCAGGTGTGAAGAAATGAGCTGTTCTCTCTCCCTCTTTCCAGGAGTGCCAGCTGACGGTAGGAGAGCAGACTCGATCCTGCTCCTGCCTGAATGCCCCCCTGCGGTCACCTAGACCTGCTGCCCTGAATATTTGCCGAACAAAGTGGATACACCTGCAGAATAAAGTGAAAACTTCTGACCTTTGCATGCGAAGCCCGTCACCACTTGGCTTTGCGCTTTTGTCCAGCCATATCTCCTCCAGCCCCTTCTGCCCATCCCGGCTGTAGCCTTGCACCCTGCTCTCCAGTCCCATCTCGCCATGCCTTAAGTCTATCTCGTATTCCCCCACCTCTCTCTTTGCCCAAACTATCTGCCCTCCCAGGATTGCCCTTCCCATCCTCACTGCCTAGCCAACTCCTATACTGCTTCCAAAACCCAAACCAAATACACCTCCTCAAAGAAGGTTTGCAAGATCTTCCGGTAGACTTCCTTCTTCCTCTTTCATTATTCCTTAGCAGGCTGGCTGAAGGTGTCTTGTCACACTTTATCTTGAGTCATAGTTTGGTTTCCCCCAAAAGCAGAGCCTGAGGCAAGGGTTTGGGTGCAGATCGTTTATTTGAGAGATGATCTCAGAGATGGCAGTGAGGGAGTGGGGAGCATGAGATCAAAAAGAGAGGGAGGCCCCTAGTGATGGTTAATTGTATGTGCCAACTTGACTGAGCCACCAGCTACCCAGACATTATTCCGGGTATGTCTGTGAGGGTGTTTCTAGATGAGGTTAGCATTTGAAGTGGTAGAGTGAGTAAAGCAGATTGTCCTCCTTAATGCGGGTGGGCCTCATCTCATCAGTTGAAGGTCTGACTAGAACAAAAAGGCCGAGTAAGCGGAAACGCCTCCTGCCTGACTGTTTGAGCTGGGACATTGGTCTTTTCCTGCCTTTGGACTTGAACTGAAGCCTTGGCTCTTCCTGGGCCTCAAGCCTGCGGGTTCTCAGACTGGAACTTCCAATATCAGCTCTCCTGGGTCTCCAGCTTGCTGACTGAAGATCTTGAGACTTCTCAGGCCCCATAATCATGTAAGCAAATTTCTGATCAAGAATCTATATCTATACTTACCTGTATTGAAAGAGATAACCTATTGGTCCTGTTTCTCTGGAGAACCCCGACAGAAACAGTCCTTTAGGAAATTGGGGCTCGGTGTCCCTGGAGACCCATGTCTCAGAATCAGCCCCTGAAAGCTGGGGGGCCTGGCGCATTTCTCCTCCGACCTCATCCCCCATGAGCCAAGAAGTGGCTGGAGTCACTGCCGTTGTCAGCACAGGGCTGGGTGGGAGTGGTATAGACTGGAACACACACAGGCCTGGCCTGGGAGGGTCTCCCACCCACAGATTGGCAGTAGAAGTCACAGAAGTTGGGCCAGATCCTTTGTCCCGTAGATGCGACCAGACCCAGAGGTCTTATCAGAACCTGGGTCAGCAGAGACGAGGGTTCTGTCTACAGCCAGAGAAGCCCTGGTCTTCCATCGGCTCAGCTGCGGTCAAGGGGGGAAGGCAACTAGAAAAAAGCAGAATTCCAGAAAGCTCTTGGAATGCTGGGAACCAGGCGGTTGGCAGATGGGGAGCAGGTAGCTGCAGAAATCCGTTCTGCGATCTGCTCAGGACGTGGGGCATCACCATTACCGTCAAGGCCTCCAACCTTGTCCTACCGTCTCTTCCTGGCTCGTGCCTCTCCAGCTGTGCCAGCGGTGTGGGTTCAGTGGTGGCCTCCAAAATGCTATGTCCACGTCTTAACCCCTGGAACCTGGGGATGTGGGCTTATTTGGGAAAAAGGATCTTTGTTGACGTAACTAAGTTAAGGATGTTAGAGAAGACCATCCCGGATGATCCAAGTGGACCCTGGCTCCAATGACAAGTGTCCTTAGAAGAGACGCACAGAGGAGAGACGCATGGAGAGGAGAGAGGCCATGAGAAGACGGAGGCAGAGATTGGAGAGCTCGGGCCCCAAGCCGAGGAAGCCCTGGAGCCCCCAGAAGCGGGGAGAGGCAAGGAAGGCTCCTCCCCCGGGGCCTCCAGAGGGGCACGGCCCTGCCGACGCCTGGATTTCAGGCTGCTGCCTCCAGAAGGGAGAGAGTCCATTTCTGTTGTTGTAAGCCACGCAGTTGGTGGACATTTCTTACAGCAGCCCTAGGACACTAATACGACTGGCCTCCTTATGGTTCTGCAGACAAGCCACACACACACTCCTACCTGAAGGCTTTTGCATCTACTGCTCCCTGTGCCTAGAATGTTCTTCTCCCAGATGCCACTGTGGCTGGCTCCCTCGCCTCCTTCGGGTCGGCTGACACGTCACATCGTTCGGAAGGCATCATTGAACTGCCCCAGCTAAATTCACCACCCCACAGACGCCCTCTGCACTATCCGTTTCCCTTCTTGGCTTCATCTTGTCCACAGCATTGATCGCCTTGGAACATACAATAACTGGGCCTTATTCATTTTGCTTATTGTCTGTAGTCTCTCCTCTATGAGAAATCCAGCTTCCCGAAGGCGAGCATCTTTTGACTATTTTGTTCACAGTTGTTTCTGCAACACTTAGGACGGTGTCCAGCCCATAGTAGACATTTGATAAATATTTAGTAAATAAATTAATAGTCTGAATGCATTAAGAATATTCAGGAAAATAAAAATTCCTATGCAACGGTGCTTTATACATAGCTGACTGCTTTCACCAGCGTTCTCTCTTTTGACCCTCACAATGGCTCTGCAAGATGATGTTATTGCTTCACATCCCAGAGAAGGAGGCCGAAAGAGACAGAATAATTTGCCCAAGGTCACAAAGAGGTGGGGGTAAGATTCAAACTCAGGCCTGACCGCGAACCCTCTCTTTCCAATAACATTCATGCAAGGCTCTGTGATAGGAAGGTGCCAAGAACATGGGGACTAGCACTGCGAGCTCAGCGGAGCTAACTATAAATCATTTAATACATGTTTAAGCTCCATATTGTAAGGTTGGCATCTGTGTGTGAGTGTGTGTGTGTGAGTGTGTGTGTGTGTGTGTGTGTAGTTAGAGTTGAGGGGGCTTGTTCCTGTTGACTATGATATTTGCCAAAATCATTATCCCTATGTTATAAGGATGTGAAGCTCAGATTTATTCACTCAACAAACATTCACTCAACAAACCTTTGAACACACTGACCTACTCTTATCCCCTTGGCCCATTCCGGAGGTCACCTGCAGCTTTATGGATCGTTTTAGACACTCTAAGGGCTTGCTATCTCGACATTCATCTCTCTGCCTCCAGGCTTTCTTTCTCTGGTGGCAGAAGTGTACTCAGCCCACACCACGGGCAGCCTGGACATGCTCGGAGGTGACAGCCGAGGGATGACCCTCAACCAAAGGGGGTGGGGGCAGAAGTTGGTGGATAAGGACCCCAGCTTCCTCGCCCCTCCATGGAAGGCAGCCCCAGGGTGTGTTTGCAGCAGGACTGAGCCCCAGTCCCACCCCTGCTCCTCAGCACAGCCCTTATTAGCTTACACCCGCTTGCTCTGCTCCTTGGGGTCTCTTCCCAAATGAAGGATTTGCACCCACATCTTTGTCTCAGGGTCTGCCCTGAGCAAACGGGAACAGGGACACTCGTCATGCGCAGCCCACTGTGCTGGGAGGTGGAGATTCAGAGCAGAGGAAGCGGTGGCGAGGTGCCCAGAGTCACAGACTGACGGCCCCAGCAATCGAGAAATCTGGAAAGTTGGCTCCCTCTGAAATGTGGCACTCCGTCTGGCAGTGTGTATCAGCTCTATGAACTCTGGGGACGTGCCACAGGGGTGACATGTCACTAAGTCGTTTTCTGAAAACACCTTCCAGGGGCCGTTGACAAGCCAAGCAGGAAAGTCAAGCTGATCCAGCTGTTGTGATTTATCACACCTCGTTTTTGCTCCTGGAAAGGGTTTGATCGTTCCTTTATCCCACAAACATCTTCTGAGCACGCTACCTGGAACAGCGCCACAAGCCGGCAGACCCGGATTGCAAACCTTGGGGCCACACTCTCAACTGATTCCCAAAGTGTGGCCCACAGGACCAACATCTGCTGCCACTGAAGCCACGTGAAAACACATGGCACAGGCCCCAAAGGCACGTCCATGAGATGTGTCCCCGAAGTATTTTTGAGTGACGGTAGCCACCTGGCAATAAGGCAAGTGTCTCCCAAGATGTCTCCCTCAGAGACCACAATGGGGACAAAAGCCAGCTCTGAAATGCTGGGGTTTAACCCCAGGTCTCGTTAGTGTCAAATTAGACCATTAATGGTGTTAAACCAAATAGACAGACAAACAAAAGATGGAGAATGTCACCCGTACTCCCGCAGAAGGTCCCCCAATAAGCCAAGCCAATAAGCAACCTGTGGTAGGCTCCTTCCACTCCAGTTCCCAGAACAGCACCCTCTAGAAGCTGCAAGGTTGCCCTAGGCCAACCACACAGAAAGCCAAACCTGGCCGAGGCCAGCTATTGATCTGGTGGCCTGACTGACCCCAAGTCCTCCCCACACTCTTGGCTGAGCCTCTGAGGAACAGCAGGACCCCTCGTCCTGGCACTTACGGCTCCTGGCGCTGCCAGCGCGGAGAGCCGGGACTCTTGAGCCCCTCGGTTTGGGACAAGGCAGCTTTCGTGCCAACCTCGAGGTCCGTGCCAGCAAGGGTTTGTTCTGGGCTTTTCCATTTAGCCTGCCCTGGGCTAGATGCAATTACTACAAGGTGAGGCCCAATTCTCCCTTTCCTCCTTCCGCCCAGGAGGAAAGGCATTCCTGCACCTCCTGCAATCACATCCTCCAAAAGGCTGTGGGGACTCCAGGGAAATGTGCCCTTTTGTGCCCTCTCTCCTGAGCTGGTGCCCAGGAAGAGGCTGCAAGGGGCAGGCCCGAAACCTCCTCCTGGCTTCTGCCCACAGCCCGCCGGGCACCTCCCCGCCCCCTTTGAACCATTTGACTTTCTTCTCTCGGAATCCCGAGTTCTCTCCTTTTCTTTAATTCATCAGGAGCTGGTAGCTTGTGGAAGCTCCGAGAAGATCAAGGGAAGTAGAATGGACTCCCTGGAAGGCATCGGGCCTCTCTGAGAGGGAAACATTTTCTAACCCAGGAAAGAAAAATCCATGTCTTGGGCGGTCACTAAAGATGGGTTATGCTCCCAGGACCAGGAGGAGGAAAGAGAGCAATTATTTATTTTTTCAAATGCCACCCAGTGCAGACAGGGGCAAGTCACACTCTGAAATTCAGCAGCCAGGCCAGCGGAGCCCAAGGCAGACTGGAGATTCCAACTGTCTCCAAGGGCCACAGCAGCTACCTCTTTGCCAACTCCTCTCCAGGTTTTTCCAGGGGGCCAAAGCAAAGGAACTCATTCATTCGCTCATTCATTCACTCAACAAACGCTCACTGAGCAGCTAGTCCATGCTAGTCACTGGAGACACAGTGAGGAGGCAAACAGACATAGCCTCTGCCCTCAGGGGGTTTACGGTTGAGTGGGGCAGCTGCACATTTAGCAAAGACTCCTAGATAAATGTATGAGCTATGCTGGAAATGAGGTGTTATGAGCCTCAACAAGAGAAAGTGACCTAGTCTGGGGAGTGAGGAAAGCATTTCCCGAGGAATTCATTTCTGGGTTAAGATCTCAGGGTGGTGTAGGAGTTAACTGGGTGCAGGAGATGTTAAGAGCATTCCAGGCACACCTTGGGATGCCTGAGGTGATGGATACAGGCAATGATCATCAACGCAAAAGGAGACGAGCCATTCAGACACCTCAGCCCTCGCAATCAAGTTCACGGCACCACCGATGACGTACCCTCCCCCCACCCCAACGAACCTGGCTCTGATCAAGTCTCTAGCTCTAACTACTCAATTTACAGAAAGTACAGGTGACCGGGGAACACGGTGTGACATTACAAGGATATAATCAGGAAAAACCAAACTGTACAAGACAAACAACCTGCTTTCCTTCAACAAATAAATTGCAAGAAGAAAGAGAAAAAGAGAGCGAACTTAGAGGTAGCTATTTGCTGTGTGGCCCTTATTTGGATCCCAATGCAAACAAACCATTAAAAAAATTTTGATATTTATGAAGCAATCGGAAATCGCAACGCTCATAGTAGTTCAATACTATTAAGAAATTGTTAAAATTTTTAGACTCGATAATGGTCTTTGTTATCTTTTTTAAAAGTCCCCATCCTTTCCAGATAGATACCATAACATTTGCAGGTAAGATGATATAATACTGCAGTTGGCTTCAAAATACTACGATGGGAGAGGGGAGTGAATAAGGTATGGGTAAGAGATTGACCACGATTTGGTACTTATCCCAGCTAGGTGTTGGGTGCATAGATTCATTATACTATTCTCTTCCACTTTTTGTGTATGGTTGAAAGTTCAATAATTACTAGCTATTTTAGAGCCATCCTGGGCAAAGTTTACAGCATGTGCAAAGGCCCCCAAGCAGGAAGGAGCCTGCATATTTCAGGTCCCAAAGGTGGACAAGTGTGCCTGGGGCCTAGGAGGGCAAAGAGTCATGGCAGGCTGGAGGAGGGGCACTGCCTGGTGTAGGGTCTCAGGGCCTAACACTCGCCCCCTTGGGCTTTCTAGGGCGCTCCTTTGGCCCTCTGGGTGGATACAGTCCCAGGAATCTGACTGCCCGCTTGCAGACCAGAGGAGGTGGAAGCAAGGAATGCGCACACACAGCATACGTGCCTCTTGAATAATTGATAATGGGGTCCCTCTTGGAGATGGCCCAGTCACTGTGGGTAATTTCCAAATTGGGAGGCAAGTCGTAAAGCCAAGTAAACCAAACGTAGTCCAGTCTTGGAAAAGGAAAGCAAAGATGTGGAAACGTGTAGTTTCCTGTGGCTGCCGTAAAAAATGACCACAAACTGGATGAGTGACAACAACAGGAATTCGTTCTCTCATGGTTCTTGAGGCTAGAAATCCAAAATCAAGGTGTCAGCAGGGCCATGCTCTTGCTGAAGGCTCTAAAGAAGAATCTTTCCTTGCTTCTTCCTAGCTTCTGGTGGTTTCCAGAACTTTCTGGCACTCCTTGGCTTGTAGATGCATCACTCCGATCTCTGCCTCTGTCTGCACATGGCCTTCTTCCTTCTGTGTGTCTTCAAATCTCCTTCTCTTTATAAGGACACTAGTCCCTGGATTTAGAGGCCACCCTAATCCAGTATGACTTCATTTCGACTACATCTGCGGAGACATACTTCCAAAGAAAGACACATTTACAGGTACCGGGACTGAAGACTTCAACACAACTTTTGGGAGAACACAATTCAACACACGGTTCATCAAGTGCACCACGGAGCTGGACATAAATGGGTCCACTTGGATCTGCCACAGACCCCTCAGGGTCTTCACCCTTCTCAAAGTCGCGGGGTCCTGAGGGCCTGGAATGTTGGGCTAGACCAGCCCTGCAGAACATCGGATCCCATATCAGCCCTTGGCGGATCCCAAGCTCCATTAAGAATCGAATGAAAGCTGTGGGCTCTCTCCCCAGAAAAATGCTCACTTGCAGCTACTTATAAATGTTTGGATAGAACTTTGGGAGATTCGAGGACCTCTAAGGCCCCAAGGGCCGTGGGACGCAGGTTAAGAGGTCACGGGTTTAGTCTTGCAGGTGAAAAGCAGAGTCCCAGACAAACAGAGTGGGACAGCTGAGTCTCGCAGCCAGCTTGGGGGAGAATTGGAAGCTGCCATCCTGACAGTAGAGCGGTCTCAGCCACAGCCCAGCTATCTATCTGCTAACCCAGAAGGGCAGACTGGGTCTCAGGGGAGAGCCACAGGGTGGGAATAAGTCCCAGTGAGGAGGCTGCTGAGGGATTGAGACTTCTCTTTATCTCAGGGCCACCTGCACAATGTTGTCAAATATATTGAATGAAACCCTGCCAGACACAGAGCCCAAGCAGTCCATCCGATTGCCTCTATCAGCACGACAGACAGCATCCAGCCGCCAGGACTACAGTCTTCCAAGATAGCTGGGAACTAGGTCATCATTTTCTCCAGAGAGAGTTTTGGGCAACCCAAGTTTCCCCTGGACTCCCGAGCCCATGAGTGTTAAGCCGTCGAGCCCCCACCCCCCACCACGAGAACACATGGGCATCCCGGGGTGAGCCCATATGAGCCCACGGCAGGCCTCTTTCATCCCTGCTTCTGGGCTCTACAGTGACTTCCGTTCCACCTTGTTGGTCATGGCCACAATCAAGGGCAAGGCCTCACCCCAGCCACAGCAGCCAGTGCCTCAGCCAGGCACTGTCAGCCGGCCTAAGGGCATGACCTCAGGATACTCCCAAATGTGGCCAGCACACCCAACAAGCACCTCTCAGGAGTTAGCATCAAAACAAAGTTTAATTTTTTTTTTCTCTCTGTTTGGAGTTGAATTGTGTCCCTCCGAAAGGTCCATCGAAGTCCTTACCCCTGGTACCTATGAATGTAACTTTAGGGTCTTTGCAGGTACCATCGAGTTAAAATGAGGTCATACTGGATTAGGGGGCCCTAATGCAATGGCCAGTGTCCTTATAAGAAGAGAGAAATTTGGACACCGAGACCCACAGAGGAACACGATGTGACGACAGAGGCAGAGACTGGAGTGATGCATCTACAAGCCCAAAAATGCCAAGGATTGCCGGCAGCCTCCAGAAGCTCGGAGAGAGGCCTGGAACAGATTCTCCCTCAGAGTGTCCAGAAGGAACCGACACTGCTGACACCTTAATCTGGGGCTTCCAGCCTCCAGAACTGTGAGACAGTACATTTCTGTTGTTGCAAGCCACCCAGTTTGTGGCAATTGGTTACAGCAGCCACAGGAAACTAATACACTCTTACTGTCCCTTTAAAGAGATTTCAGCAGGGGAGGCTTTGCCCCCACTCCCAGGCCCTGTGACTCTTCTGATTCCTCTTTCATAAGGTTCCTATAGTCACAAACACACACACACATACAGAGTCTCCATTTGGTCCCTGGAATGACACTCATTTCATAACCAAAGCTGCTGTAATCTCTTGGTATTGCATCCACGGTCCCCTCACCCTCTGACAGAAGCCTTTGCCTTAGTTTGGTTTCCCCCAGAAGGTTTGGGGACAAGGATTCCAGTGCAAGTCATTTATTAGGGAGGGGACCCCAGGAAACACCCGTAGGAGAGGGAAATATGGCAGGGGAGGGAAGGCAGCAAATCCAGGTTGCACTCTGAGCACAGCACTGCTGTGGGCAGCTGGATTCATCGCACTGGGGACTTGAGACACTACGTAAAGCCCCCATCAGAGCGTCCCACACAAGGGAAGGAAACCGGGTGGGGGCAGCGGCGGGGTGGACCCATCAAGTCCTACATGGTACTGGTTGAGTGCTGCGCCCAAGGGACATTAGCTCCCTGGCACTTTGGGACTGCTCAGCTGGGAGCCAAGCACATTTCTAAGGGAGAGAGTGCCCTCAGGCAGAAAGCTCTAGGTTTATACAGGATGAGTGCTGAAGGGCTTTGTGGAGAACCCAGGTACCAGGCCTGCAGCCCTCTTCACTGAATCTCTCACAGAGATGACCCTGGCCCAGGCCAGCATTCCTACCCAGTTATTTCCTATTCAGAAGCAGCTGGCTTGCTCTCTCTTCTCTCTCTCTCCGCCCTCAGGCAAATAGCCCTGGCCTCTCAGAGAAGGAAGTCATGTGTCCAACCGCGGCCACCAGTGCCCTGGTCACCGCTGGCATCAAGTATCACGGGGCTCTCCATGCGGAGCGCTGACGTCATTCTTTCTAGGCTTTTGGTTAGCGCCCTCCCCCTACCGCCCCATTCGTACATCTTTACCTGCTTTTTTTGGTTGGGAGGCTGGGGCTCCCAGCAAGAGAGCAGCTGTCTCCAAAGCAAAACCCAGTGTCCCCTCTCTTCACCCTTTTATATCCTTCTCTGGGTTTAAAGTCCTTTAACCGGTTCTTTGATATTTCCTTTGAAAAATCTGCATTTTGGTCTCACGTTGGAATTTCCTAGCTATTGTCTTTGGCGCCCCAGGCAAAATGTGCAGTTTAACATCCTAACCCTGGGGCTCAGCTCTCCAGGCAGCAGAGAGCTACCTGCTTCCCAACTCCCACCCACCCTGGGCTCTGCAGAGGGGAGGGAGCGTGCCCTGCTCCTCCCCCCAGGCCCACTTCTGACCAGGCGCCAGAGCAGCCCCGGGGCTGCCATGCTTGGCAGAATCAAACCTTTCAGGACACCTGCTTCTCTCCTGCCAACCTGCGACCATTCTCTCCCTCCAAGTTCAAAGGGGCCAACATCAAAGGCTGTAGTGGATTGAACAGTAGCCGCCCACAAAAGAAATGCCCATTCAGAGCCTGGGAATGTGACTTTATTTGCAAAAAGGGTCTTTGCGGACGTAATCAAGTTAAGGATCTAAAGATGAGATCACCCTGGATTAGGGTGGGTCCTAAATCCAGTGACAAGTGTCCTTATCAGAGAAGAGAGGGGGAGACAACACACAGAGGAGAGGGGGACATGAAGATGGAGGCAGAGATTGGAGTGATGAGTCCACAAGCCAAGGAAAACCAAGGATTGTCAACAGCCACCAGAAGCTAGGAGAGAGGCCTGGAACACATTCTCCCCGAAAGTCTCCAGAAGGAAGCGACCCTGCCAACACCTAGATTTCAGACTTCCGGCCTCCAGACCTGCGAGAGAACAAATTTCTGTTGTTTTAAACCACCCAGTTTGTGGCACTTTGTTACAGCAGCCCTGGCAAACTAACCCAGGTGTGAGTATTTCCATGAGACGATAAGACTAAGGGGGCAGCCTGCCCAAGGTGACCATCAAAAGGCAAGGTGGTGGGGCCGGCCTGGTGGCGCAGCAGTTGAGTTCGCACATTCTGCTTCGGTGGCCCAGGGTTCGCCGGTTTGGATCCCGGGTGCAGACACGGCACCACTTGGCAAGCCACGCTGTGGCAGGCATCCCACACATAAAGTAGAGGAAGATGGGCACAGATGTTAGCTGAGGGCCAGTCTTCCTCAGCAAAAAAGAGGAGGATTGGCGGCAGATGTTAGTTCAGGGCTAATCTTCCTCTAAAAGAAAAAAAGGCAAGGTGGCCATGGCAGGAGACAAGGAGCCCTGAGATGGGTTTCCCTAAGGGTCAAGAGTTTTGTGATCCCTCTTTTCTGCTTTCCCATGAATGAGGGATGGCTTTAGGTTCAGGCACACCTGGTTTCAAATCTGGGCTAGGTCACTTTCCAGCTGTGGGACTCAGCTGGATTCTGGGCTTAGCGTCCTCACTTGAAAAATGGGAACACAATCCACATCCCAGGGTCAGTAGGATTAAATGTAGCTCACGTGGGGCCTGGTGCATGGGACGCCCCCTCTGTGAGCTGTCTTTGATTGGGTTCCTGACACAAGGATTCAAGTGCAATTGATTGATTTGGGAAGGCATCTCACGAATCTTTGGTAGAGAAGTACTAAAGTGATACAAGAAAAGAAAGAAGGCAATAAAGGGTGCATTCAGAAGCCAGCTACTGCAGTAGTAACAAGAGCTTAATTCCCTGGGGAAACTGAGAAATGGCATAAAATAGGTGCCTCCAAGTAATCCCACCTGAAGGGCGAGGGAGCTGGGGTATTTATCCTCCAGCTTGCACCAGGCGTTGGTTCAGGGCTGCTCCTGGGGCAGTGTTAACTCCTGTATGTATTAGTTTCCTACTGCTGCTGTAACAAATTACTACAAGTTTTGTGGCTTAAAGCAACACAAATTTATTATCTGCTGGAGGTCAGAGATCCAAAATGAGTCAGCAGAGCTGTGTTCCTCCTGAAAGCTCTAGAAGAGACTCTGTTTCCTGGCCTTTTCTAGCTTCTAAAGGCTGGCCACATTCCTTGGCTGCTGGCCCCAGGTCACTCTGATCTATGCTACTCTTGTCACATCTCCTCCTCTGCTTTCATCAACACTTCACATGCTCTGCCTCCCTCTTATAAGGACCCATCTAAATAATCTAGGATGATCCCCCTATCCCCAAATCCTTAACTTACTCCCATCTTCAAAGTTCCTTTTACCATAAGGTACCATATTCACAGCCTCTGGGGTTTAGGACGTGGACGTCTTTGGAGGCCATTTTTCAGTCCACCACACTAGGCCTCTCTGGCCTGCCCCACACAAGCAGAGCTGCCTCCTGGGGTGAGGGGAGGCTGTCAGGTACAGACATGTAGATACACTGAAGGGGTGGAGGGATATGGGCAGGGCACTGAAAAAACTGAGGTCCAATGGCTTGCTCCAGGTCACACAGTGGAGGAGTGAAGACCTGCTCTTGCATCTGCTGGCTCGTCACCCAGTGCTGCTCTCACTGCCCCGCCAAGCCGCAGCAGATCTTGGAACAATCCTGAATGAGCCTGGTCTGTGGCCACACCCAAGAAGAAGCCAGCCCCTCAGTCACGTTATCTTCTACCTCTGAGCCTTTGAGTGCCTGGCGGAGCTGCCGGAATTGAAAGAGACCCAGCAGGACTGTTGATGGATGTGATTGCCTTTACCAGAAGTTTAAAAATGTAGCTACTATGGTTGAGCTTTGTTTAGAATCTATCTCTGGTAATTTGCCTCCCATGTGCGTACATGCAAGATCAATTGCCAAATCCTGTTGCTCGTACCTCCTCAATCTCTTTCTCCCCATCTGTCGCCTCTTCTTCCTCCCCACTCTCCCAGTTCAGACCTCCCTCGCCTCCCACCTGGAATGCAGCCAAAGCCTCCCCATGTGTCCCTGTCTCCTGAGTCTTTCTGCTCCAATCCATCTGACTTCCTGCCGCCTATTAACTCCAGCTAACTTCAGTAGAGGAGAGGCTGTCAGCGCCCCCTCCATATTCCTCCAGACTTTCCAGTTTGGTGCTGGTATCTGTATCTCCATTCCTGAGGGTTTTTTTCAGAACCACAAGTTGGAAGGGCCAAGGAATCAGTATCCCCAGAAAATAGCCCTTAAGCAATGACCGAAGGAGAGTTGGTAGGTAATTGCCCAGCTGCCTGTCCCTGAATTGAGATAAGTCTGAGCCGTGTGTCCCACACCGTCTCCCAGAGGTCCTAGTGGGATTAAGCGCCAGTTGCCACCAGTGGAGACTTGCTCGATAATACCCTTTATTTTGGCCTTCCCTTCTTTGCCTTGCTTCTCTACTCCCCTGATGGTGTTTGCTACAACCGCATTCCAGATAACAACTTGTCCTCGAATCCTTTCCTCAGGGTCGGCTACGGGGGAACTCAAGCTGGATAATCGGGTTACTCATCTCCACAACAACTTGCCAGAGAATGTTTCTCCATGCCCTCCTTAGCCTGCTGGCCAAGGCTTTCCAAGGCTGGGCCCAGCCCATCTTTCCACTCAAAGTCTATTTCTCCACCACGTCTGTGATACCCATCTCAAAGAGCACTGCCCCCATACTTCTTGCTTTCACACTCCACGCCTTTGGTAAGTGGTCTCTTTTACCTAGAGTCTTGCCTCCTTTTCTTACCATGTTTCCTCCAGCCTACAAAACTCAGTTTAAAGAAGTAGGAAATAAGAAGGGAAGAATGTTGATAATTGTTGAAGTCAGGCATGGATACACGGAGGGTAATTATACTATTCTGTTAACTTTAGTATGTCTGACATTTTCCATAACAAAAAGCTAAAAACCGAGCCAGCCCTGATGGCCTAGCAGTTAAAGTTTGGCTTTCTCCGCTTCGGTGTCCCAGGTTCAGTTCCTGGGTGCGGAACCACACCACTTGTCTGTCAGTAGCCATGCTGTGGCGGTGGCTCACATAAAAGAACTAGAAGGACTAGAACTCACAGCTCACATAGAAGAACTAGACTTACAACTGAAATGTACAACTATGTACTGGGGCTTTGGGGAAGAAAAAAAGGAAGAGTGGAACATTGGCAACAGATGTTAGGCCAGGGTGAATCTTTCTCAGCAAAAAAACAAAACAAAACAAAGCTAAAAACCAAAATCTATTTATACGCGTGACACATATTGATGGTGTCCTGCCCATATGCTCTCATGTGCTCCCATAGCTTCTACAGCAACCATCACCCCCCGCCTCTACTGGAGGGCGTTCTCTAGAGTGACAGCGTGCTCAGCTCCTATGCGGGGCAGTCAGGGACACCAGGGAGCTAACACTTCCCAAAGCAGCTCTCCACCACGGGTACGTGGAGTTAGTGGATAAACACCCTGGCTTCCTCACCCTCAGTGTGATAATCCCATCTCCCAGCAGTGCCCAGTGGGACTGAGTCCCAGCTGCTCATTAGTACACCCTGTATTGGCTTTCTCCTCTTCCCTGTCTGACTTACTGACTTCCCTACTGGTGTTGCCTGAGATCTCCTCCCAAATAAAGTGCTTACATACAAATCCTAGTCTCAGGGCGTCTTCAAGGGAAAGCCAATCTAAGACAATGTCACCATCACCGTGAAAGCATCTGTTCTTCCCCGACTTAGAGGTGATGTCTTCCGCCTCTGAGCCTCTGGAGCACATCATCTGGGCTCTGGAAGACTCAGGACAGATTCCTTCTTAAAAATGTTTGGAAGTATGGCAAGAGGAAGCCTGATAATGAAATTAACAGAGTGAAACTTTAAGTCCTGGAGGTCAGGGCTTAACTAAAAATAAACGGATTATTAATTCTGGCTAGACCCAGCCTCAGAGTCTCTTCTGTGCACACCATCCCCCGCTAAAAAAGGGCAAGTCACTGTGCCCTTCATTCCCTTATGGCTTGCCTTGCTAATTGGCCAAAGGTGGGCGCCTGCCCCAAGATGGTTCATTTTTGGCAGCCTAGATGGTGGAGGTCACAAATGGAGAGTATGCAAGGGCCTGGAGAGAAAGAAGAGACTAGGCAGGGGTGAGGAATGGGAGGCAATCCCAAGACTGACAGGAAGACACTGGTGGTGGCAGGTACCGTGGGAGACCAGTGCCGGCTCCCACATAGGCCCTGGGGAAGGCAGAGCCTCTGCTGAGAGTATTGCTTAAAACCTGGAGCCTGGACCGTAAACTCCACGGCCCTGAGAGACTCAGCGATGATCTAGGGCCCATGGTGGGCTCTGATAGAGCGGACAGTATAAGCAAAAAGCTTTGACAATGAGCAGCTCAGTGGCCATCACTGTGGCCCTTCCCCCAATTTCTAGTCTGCAGAAGTCCTAGGGACTCATACGGCTCTAGAGAAGGCAAGGAGTCTCGCAGAAATTACTGACCCTGGCAAGCAGGGCCTCAGAGCCGGCCCAATAAAATGAGATCAAATGTCTTGCCTTCAGTTGTGAAGCAGACACTTATATGCATTTATCCTGTAGTGTCACTGGGGGGACTGACTTCCAAGGATAGCTTGAAAAAGGCCATGAAGCCTGTGCTGTTTTATTCTAGGACATGTGCCCTAAGAGCCCTGCTGCCGTGCTAAGCTTCCCTGCCGGAGAGACCACGTGGAAAGATCCTACAGAAATAGAGAGAGATGCCCAAGGAGCCCCAGTTGTGACAGCCCCAGGTGTCAGAGCCAACAGCCAGCATCATCCGCCAGAAATGTGAGTGAGCAGGCCTGCGGGTAATCCAGACCCTTGCCTTCAAGCCAACCCAGGTGACGTCGGGTGGAACAGAGAAGAGCCATCCCTGCTGAGCCCTGCTCAAATTGCAGATTTATGAGCTAAATAAATGTTGTTGCTTTAGGCCACTAGGTTTTGGGGTAGTTGACAACATAGCAATAAGTAACCAGGACACCACTCCCACCCCTGAAAACTATGTGTGGCAGAGAGAATGCTGTGTGTTCACCAAACTCTAATTTACTTATCAGTTGGGTACATAGGAAGACTACACTTCCCAGAAACCTTTGCATTGGGTGGGGCCAATGACTGGGTTCTAGACAGTAAAATGTGGGTGGACTGAGAACTGGTCTCTGAAACTGTCACACAGTCTTATACACTCTCTCCCATCCCTCCTCTGCCCACTGGATGGAAAGGATCCAATGGAGGACTGCAAAGTTCTAGAAGATGGAAGAACCAAAAGATGGAAGGAGCCCAGCTTCCTGAATCTCCCCGTGGAAAACTACACACCAAACCCCTGCATGTGTTTAACCACCAATATCTGAGGGTTATTTGTTATAGCAGCTAACCTTCCCTGGGTGATACACACTTACGTTATCTTATTTTCACTTCCAAAGAACTACTTGGGGGAAGGCAGAGTGGACACTGTTGATCTTCCACTTTATATTTTATGCCATAATTCCTCATTATTAGTATTCCTGTCTTGGCTTCTTCACTAGGTTACAAAGTCCCTGGGGGAAAATTACACGCCTGAGTAACTGTTGTATCCTCCAGACTCAACACGGTTCCCTGCACGTTGTGCATGCCCCATCGTCACTTGTTGAGTGAACACAATAATATTGACTGACATTTATTGCAAATACTACGAATTCTATGTGCTCTAAAGTATTTAATCCACACAATAACACCACGATGTAATTATTACTATTGCCTCCAACTTAAGAAATTGAAGCTCAGGAAGGTTAAGTGACGTTCCCGAGGCCTCACAGTAGGAAGTGGCAGATGGGGCATAGAAACTGTGCCTGGCTGGCTCCTCATCCCTTTTGCCTCTGCCTGAGCACACTGCAGGTGTCTATGTTGCTGCATCCCCTTTCCAATTTTCCGGATCTGTGAAAATAAAAGTCATCCCTAACTCAGGTCCTTACCGGCTGCTCTCCCTGAAGAGGGCTTTGTGCTCACCCGAGCAGCAGAACGCCAGGCCTGATGACTTTCCCTTGGCTGCCGCTGGGCTTGACATATAGGCCTCCCCAGCACCGGTGCCCCCGACTGCGCAGCAGCTACAACACGCAGCCTTCCCGGCGTGCCTCATCAGGCTGCACAGCTCCAGTTACATCCTGTGCCCTCCGACCAGCCACCCAGAGCAGCCTCAGGGCTTCAGAGGGGACCCACCAAGGCGCATGGGTGTGGTCCCCTGGTGCTTGTCCAAAGCCGCCCACACCCGTCCCAAGGCCAGCTCTGCATGCTGCCCCAGTGATAGCACAAACCCATCAAAAGAAAAAGAGAGCACGAGTGCGTGCGGGGGCGTGCGTGTGTGTGTGTGTGTGTGTGTGCGCATATGAAGAGATTTGCTTGGAAACGCCAACCCCTCACCAAAGATGTTCCCAGCCCTCATTTGTACACACTGTCTTCAAACATCAAAGTGTTTGTTAAGTGTAAATATTTTTATTCGCTCCCCTCCTTCTCCTCCCCCTCCTCTTCCATCCCGGCTCCGAGCTCAGCGGATGCCAGGAGACCCCTCTGACTCAGAGCCAGCAGGGATGGTTTTGGGAAAGGGCACTTCCAGGTCCCAGCGGGCAGCCAGCAGCTGCGCCTGACAGCCGCCGGGGACTGGCTCCCAGCAGCAGGCTCCTCTCTTGGCGCCTGTTTCCATAGGAACGGGCAGGCCTGGGATTGGCGGCCGTGGGAGCGTTACCCACGCTGGCTGCTTTTCAAGCGGTCCCTCCATGTACCTCCCCTCGCCTCCCTTCCCTGTGCCCAGGCCTCTGCCCTGGAAAGGACCAAGGGCCTGGAAAAGTGCCCAAGTATAGGGGAGCAGCGAGACTCCCCCCACACCCTGAATGCTAAGACACAGGAGTCTGAGACAACACCTTGCTTGGAGCCTTTATCACCCAGCAGTCCCCCGCCTTCCTCCACTGGGTACTCAACAGCATGCCCAGTTGAGCTTTCCCACAGGGCTGAGGCAGAGAGCCCGTCGGGGCCGTGCAGGAGGAGGCACTGAGCCACGTGGGGCAGCCGCCGGTTCATATCCAGAAAAACCGTCTTACTAAGCACCTCTCTGCTCCACGGCTCCTGCACACTGCAGGCCAAACCGTGCTCTGTCTCTTCATTTCCCCGCCAACCCTGTGCTGTGCATCTCTCATTATTAAGCGGAAGCCGGGAAACAGAGGGCCTTTCTGGGTCTCCAAAGCCAGCACGAGGATGGCCCTACCAGAGATAATTGAGAATGAGCACATGATTGCTGCCTTGCTCCCGAGGTCGGTCCCCCGCTGCCAGCGGATCTCCTGTGCCCCTCCTTTGAGGAGGCACGTCAGGGGGGACGTTCTTTGACGCTGTTCCAGGTTCTGGCTGTCACCACGCTTTAAACCCTAGTCTCCTGTCGCTGCAGTTTTTCTCGCCCTTATCAGGCTGGCCCGCAGCCCCCTCAGGCCTCCCCACAGATGCAGACGGGGCCTCCTGAGGTGGGGGCTGATCCGAGCTCTGCAAAGTTCAAAGGACGCTCCAGGAGAAGCTGGGGTTCTGCTGACCGGCTTGAAGAGTCTGAAAACTCCTGCTCAGAGACAGAGGTTGAAATGCCAGCCCATCAGCAAGAACTAAACAGCTCTAAAAGCAGAAGGACACTCAGAACTATTGATCAAGGATGCACAGACTACATCTATAATTAGACCCAGAAAGCTGCTTGAGCGTCAGAAAGAGAGCGAGAAAGACATGACCATGGCTTTGATAAAGCCAGACATACACCAGGATTGCAGGAAACCAACAAAAACCCCACAGCTGAAAGTGCCCTGTGCTGTTAATTCCCTGAGTCGCACACTTCAATCCTGTAAGAGCAGCCAGATGTTATGAAGACCCTGTTCACAAGGCAGTGGCAGCTGACACTGCAAGTCGATCGCAGCTAGCCCTCCCAGCTCCATCCGTGGTGGCTGTGACCTCCCAGACCAGGGCAGCCTGGCAGCTGGTGCCCTGGAAACCCAGGGAAGCGAAGTGACTATTGAGAAGTTTCGCTTGCCTTTTGCATTATTAAAAGTGGCAGGAAAAAAGGCTCAGTTTCTGGGCATTTTGTGGCATTCGTTCGTTCTTTTGTGTAATGAATCTGATTTGGGAACTGCAGCTAAAATTTGGAGGGGGAGAGTCCATTAGAAAGAAATACTGTTTGTTGGGGCCGTGGAATGCTTGTGGCAAATTGCCCTTCCTAAGTGCTGTTTTTTGAAAACTCATTCCTGCGGTAGGAAAATAAAGCAGATTTCAAACACTTAAGAGATCATTTTCGGAATGGTCTAGATGCGCGCTGGTGTGCTGGTACATTTGCCTCTCATTGTTTTTTAATCACTATTTTGTCAAGTTTAATTGCTGCCACGCTAACAACCCAAACGGGAGAGAAACAAAATAGGGGATATCTATCATTGGTGAGAGCATTTTGATGGAATCTATATCCATTTGCATCTTCTGCACCAAATTGAGAAAAAGGAAAACAGAAAAGGTTTCCTCGTTGCCGGTAGAAGGATCAGTTTCATGGGTCTGGGTAGGGAAATCGCCAGAGTAACCTGCAACCTGGGCGACCTCCCACACATCAGCTCAGCCTGTAGAAACCGACCTGGGATTTTCTCGCCTGGATTTTCCTTCTAGGGGTATTGTGAATTCTTACAAGTTCTGCTGGGTGGTGAGAACCTCGAAGGCAGAGAGAGACTGCCTTAATTATGCGCACATTTCCCGAGTCTGCTCCCAATTCTCCTTTGGGGTCTTGTGACAGACAGGGAGAGGCATCACTCAGAGCGCCTTCAGGACAGGACTGGGCCCAGCTGCCCCAAGTGGGGTCAGCTGACAGCCTCCAGCTGTTGACTTGGGCACGGTCTGCCTCAGCTTTTGAGCTAAGGTCACACCCTTCCCCTGGTGGCCCCCTGCCAACAGCTGAGCAGGGCGGGGGCACTGGGGGCTGGCCATTCCTGCCCATTGAGGGGCTCCTCTGATGGCCTCCCTTTGCAGCTCTGTGTGGCCGCCCGCAGGCTCCCCCGGCCCAGTCCTGTTCCTGCCCTTCTCCTCTCACGGGTGCTCCTCTTGTGTTATTATTTTGTGCCCAATTACATATGGTCCTTCCTGGAAGTCGCTGAAGGATTAAATCAGCTCTCATAATCACTAACTCCATCTCAGCAGCTGCTTCCTGGAGAACCCAACCTGAAAGACGACCTTTTCCCCACAAGATGGCTTTTCAGAGCTCAACTTCCAACCGCCTTCGGTTACTATTTAACGCGAATATATTAGGTGCTTTGCTGAGTTCCAGGAACACTGAGGGGTTTTAGCAACCAAGGGAAAGTGCCAGGCCAGCTGTTCTGAAGGACTGAGGGTGAAACCCAGGGTGAAGTTGGGTGGCTCTTTAAGGAGTTTCCAGAATGGTCAGTGCAGGGCTTGCATCCGGCAACTTAGTAAAGAAATGCCAAGAACCCACAGTCCACAGGCCCAGTTCTGGGAACGGGACTTTGGAATGAGGGCCTGTGTCCCAACGGGGCTGGGTTTTGTTATCATTTGAAGGTTTACTAACCCCCTCGCTCCCTGAATAGACCGCCCGTCAGCCCCCTGAAGGCCAAAACACACCTGGGTCTTGCTTGCCACTCTGTCTCCAGGGTTTAGAACTGTGCATGGCACGTGCTTGTTGCTCAGTGAATACTTGAATGAATGAATGAATGAATGATCAAACCTCATATATATCATTTTATTACTATCACCCCAATGCTCCCCCATCACCTTGAGGATGAGGTCCGAACCCCATCACATCATAGTCAGGAATATTTGTGATCTGGGCTTCATGTACCCTCGCTCCGGCCATAACTCATAGAATTCACAAAGCCCGTGGCCCCCACGCAGTGGCTGCACCCTCTACCACTTTTGGGGCAGGTCAGCGCCTCCTTGTGCTGAGAAGACTTCCCTCTGCCTTCCCCTTCTGTCCTCCATCCCTGCCTTCCGACCCCTGGGCTGCAGGACTCCAAGGGCAGTGCCAGTGCGGGACACTCAAATCCCAGGGCCCCAGGTGAAAAACAGTAATCGGAATTTTTTCCTGGGCTGCCTCTCAGGAAGGTCCTGGCTGAGAGCCCTCATTAGCGCTCTCTCTCACACCATGTAGTAATAATACGTCACACTTCAATGTGGAATTCGCTATATTCCAGGCACTGTTCTAAACACTTTATATGTGTTAACTAATTGGAGCCCTACTCCATTCCCGTAAGACGGACATTATTCTCATCTTCACTTTAGAGATGAGAGCGCTGAAGCAGAGAGAGGTTAAGCAACTTGCCCCAAACACACAGCTCGCTACTAAACAGTGGAGCTGAGATTTGTTCCTGGGCAGTCCGACTCCAAAGTTGATGCTATGACCGGATCCATTGTCTCCCTGCCTGTGTGGCTGGCGGCTAAGGCTGGTCATATACATCCAGCACCTTATCTCCCACAAAACCTTGGCCACCCGGCTGGCACCTTCTGCCCTTACCAAGAAAAGGCCAAAGATGGAAGATGTGGAGGGAATGGGAGGAGTGTGACGAAGGACAAGAGCCTCCACACTCCCAGGCTGGTGACCTCACACCTCCCCTTCTGCTGGGGGGCACTGGCGTGAGGGCGAATGTTGGGGAGCGCCTGCTAGATGGCGGGTGCAGGGCCAAGCACATTTCGCCCTCACAACGTCCCCGTGAGGTGGATTTTCTTTGCATCCTCTTCATCACGGGTTTGCACTTAGAAAGCAGCAGGGCTGAGATCCGAGCCCAGGCAGGTCTGACTCCAGGGCACAAATGTTAGCCACTGTGTTCTGCCGGTAGGAGCAACCAACGGCCTCCCCATGGCTCCAGGCCGGCAGAGGCCCACCCCTCCTCTCTCCTCCCTCCTCCCATTCCCGTCTCCCTGCACACCCTCCCCAGCCTTAGTCCCCTTTGGTCAGTATCTCTTGTCTCTCTCCCAGCCACCGCTCCCTCGTGTCCATCCCACTGCATTTGGGTGTCCTCTGCTGCCTTTGGAGTCCCAGCTGGAGGCTGCGCTGACACTAGGCCTAGACACTGCGCAGCTTCCCTCCACTAAGTGACAGCTGGCTGGCCCTGCTGCCCAGATGCCCAGCACTGCTGTGACAGCCTGGCAGGCAGACACACGCTGGTCTGTGCTTTGGAAAGTCCTATCATCTGTCCTCAGCTGAAAGAAGAATGTCTATTACTTCTTCCGCATTTGGGCTGACACATTCCTCCCAAGGCTTCACAGCAATCTTTTTCATAGATTTCATTCATTCTTCCAGAAGCAGGTAACAGGGCCCCACTGGGTGTGGGCTAGGTATCCTGGGAGCTCTCAGGGAATTGCAAGTCCTGCTTAGATATGCTGGTGGAACCCAGAATCAGATCGATAGAGACAACACCCATAAAACCACAAGAAGCCAACAAGAAGATGTGTAAGGCAACTGCTTCAAGAAGGGGGACACTCCCGCAGCAGCCCTTGTTGATGGCCCACCCTACATCCCCTCCGGACACCCAAGTTCACCCCGAGCTATAAGAGACAGCTCACGCGCTCACAGCTTCCCACCTCAACCGCCTGCCTCTCCCCGCTCCTCTGTCTCACGGCTTCCTCCAGAATCAGGGGCAGGGCAGGGCACAGGGGAAAATGAAAATGCAGGGCTTCTTCATAAAGCAGGACACAAGCTTTTTCCTCTCTTCCGCACACTCTCTCTCTCGACCTGTCATGGCAATTGTTATTTGCTATTTAATGTCACACTCCCTCTGGCAGGGGGTTATTCACAAGACAAGGCAGACCCTCATCGGAGCCCTGCTGCACGACTTGGTGCCCGCCCAACCTGCCCAGTGCCTGTGCCAGGTTCCTGCCGAGGCCCGCCGAGATCAGCAGCAGTGACAGTGTGGGACGATGGAGCAGGCGACTGCCAACCCACTGGGTGGAGGCAAGGCGGCAGGGAGACACAGCAGGCAGGACAGCACAGGAGCGCATGCTCCATTGTCCCAGCAGACTTCACTTGCAAAACACAATTGCAAAGAGAAAATGATTAAGAATTGTAAGATGATGACTGCAAGGCATTAAACCCCAAGTGTGGCCCCTTCTGCACTGGTCGCATACTGAGCAGGCTGGCCCTGGCCAGGGAAGTATGCTCTCCCTAAAGCGGGAGGAAATTAACAGCCCTGGGGGCAGCCCGCAACCAAAGGGCGCAAGAGTCAGTGGGTAAACGCCAACCTGTGAGACGACAGTTTTGGAGGCCGGAAGTCCAAAATTAAGGTGTTGCCAGGGCCACACTCCTTCCAAAGCTGACAGGGGAGGGTCCTTCTTTGTCTCTTCCAGCTTCTGGTAGCCTCAAGCATTTCTTGGCTTGTGGATGCATCACTTTAGTCTCCGCCTCTGTTATCACGTGGCTGCCTTCTCCCTGTATGTCTCTGTGTCTCTTTTCCTCTTATAGGGACACCAGTCATATTTGATTGGGGCCCACTCTGCTCCAGTATGACCTCATCTTAACTAATTACATCAGCCACAACTCAATTTCTAACTAAGGTCATATTCTGAGATCCTGGGGTTAGGATTTGAGCATATCTTTTGGGGCAGACACAATTTGACCCACAACATGAGGTCATTAGAAAAGTGTTCATGGAAGAGGGGAACTTGACCTTTGTCTCCGAGCAATGCTCCCCAAACTTTACTGTGCAGACGAATCGCCTGGGAATCGCGTCCAAATGCAGACTCTGATTTGGTGGGTCTGGGCGAGGCCTGAGAGTCTGCGTTTCTAACACTCCCGATGATGCTGAGGCAGCTTTCATATGAAGGTCGGAGGGAGAAACGGTGAGATAGGCCCGTGTCCATCTGCCACGGCTGGGTTCTAAGAAACCTCAGGCTCAAGGGCACATCCTCTCAGCTTCGAGGGAGAAAGCTGTCACTTACGCCCCTGTTTGATGGAGCTTTGGAAGCAGGCCACCTCATAGACCACTGGCCAGTCTGTGACTTGGCTGCCCTTGGGCAATTGCCCATCCGCCCTCCGTGCAGTCAATATATGTAAGGGTGGCAGCATCTCATGGCACTGGCCCGGAGCCTTTTTAGAAGGAATTCCTCGGGAGAATGCTGTGGGTGTGGCAGGAATTCGGAGCCCTGGTCTTGCTAATAGTGTAAACAATTTACATCAAAAGGATTGGGAAAGGGAAACACGCTGTTCAAATATTGAGATGCAGACATTTCGATGACTCAGAAGGCACAGGTGGTGGGGCGGTAAAGTGAACCAACACAGACCCACTCAGGGCTGAAACCAACCCACTGATTTAGGAAGGGCCTGGCTCGGCCTCTCCAGGGTTAACTAAGACTTTAGCTAACGAAGTAACTCAAAGGACCCTTGTGGTCCTAACCCAGCTCTGTTACAAGGAGATTTCAGACATATCTAACATGTGCCCGTGGAGGCTTAAGAATTCTGCTTGACTAGGTAGGTGTATTAGTCTGCTATTTCTACAGTAATGCTACATAACAAACCATCCCAAAATTCAGTAGTTTACCAAACAAACCTTTATGTTTCTTGCTCACAAGTCATCTTGGGAAGCTCTGCTCCAGGCTCGTGAGTGGGTTTGGGTGGCTCCACATATCTTCTCATTCTCCTTGGGCCAGTGGTTTCTCGGGACAAGTAGATAGCAGGAGCGTAAAGCATCAGAGCAGAAACACCAGACTGGCACCCTGTCACTCCTGCCTACATTCCATTGAACAAAGCAGGTCCTGTGGCCAAGCCTGCTGCCCAGCTTTGTGAAGGGTGCTGAAAAGTCACGTTATGTCCTGCTGCTTCAAAGAATGGTCGCCTCCACTCTCCTGGCCCCATGACCGTAAATTCCTTGGTGAGTATCATGTCAAGGGTACACTCTTCGTTGATTTCTTCCCTCTCTATTTTTTCATTGTTTATAATTAATTAAGCATTGGAGGCGATATGTATGTTTTGTTCTGTGAATGCAGAGTTAAGTGTACACTGCATATTACTTATGAAGCGATCTACTAAAGAGCCACACTGAAGAGTAATTAATGATGAGCAAATTCCTCATTAGGCTATGTTATAATTCACTAATGATAACCACGGAGATGATTTTATCCATTTTCACAGGATTTTTGTCCTATTTTAGCCTAAGGTGATTTCAGTTTATGGGCTCAGGAATGCATCCAGTTTTTTATTCTCCTTTGATAACTATGATTTAGGTCAACAAGAAGTAACCCTACAAGAGGTTTTCCAGAAACAAAATTCCTTCATAAGACAGAGGAAGGCAGTACAGATAGCCGGGAGTGGCGGCGGTGAGAGGGGAGGTAGTTTTCAGAAAAATGGGCAGAAGCCCAAACATGCCCATCCCTCCTCATGCACAGACAGCTCAGTGAGAGCAGGACGCAAGAGCTTTCTAAGGGGAACACGCTCGTCCCCTGACCCCATCCCGGGCGGAGGGAGAGTGTCTTGCTCTTTCTCTGTCAGGTTTCTCCACCCCTCCCCCCAGCTCCTGTAGATTAGAATACTCTTCCCAACAGCTCTCCCCTTGAGCAGTGTCTCCCGAGTCCGCGTGAGTGTCGAGGCCTGGGGTAAGCATCAGGAGTTTTGAAGTTCCTAGCTACTGGGACAGTTTAGATGGACTGCGCATCAGGACTGCGTGCCAGGCAGCCACTGAGGGGCTCAAGAACTAACACAGTGGTTAAAGGCCAGGCTTTGGGGCCAAATACAGATGCGTTCGATTCCTGGCCCCACCGCTTACTAGCTGGGGACCTAGAGCAAGTTGTTTACCTCTGGGCCTCAGTTTCTTCATCTGCAAAGTGGGAACAACAACACTGTACCCTTGCGCTCACCCACCCACCCACACATACACACACACACACAGGGTTGTTATTAATATCGGATGTGAGGCATTTGTTGTGTATCGCATGAAACCCTGTACCTCACAGTCAAGCACATGAACACTTCTGCAGCAAAATGTATGAATATTCACATTCATTGGGATTAAATAAGGCCTTAGATGGCCCTGCATCAGTTCAGGCTTTTGCCACCAAACGAGTTCTTGGCAAACCTTCACTTTCTGGGCGTTGGGGCTTTTAGTACTGCGGGTAGGTCCTAGGCATTCGGACTGCAAGGGAGAGGGCGCGGAAAGGGCAGATGGTGTCACGCAGAGGCCTCTTCTGTTGGGGACTCAACAGCCGCCCTTCTCGGGGCAGAGGGAGAATGAAGGCGAATGAGAAACCGGCCACCAGGCAGTGGTGGTGGGAAAGGAGGACAGACTGTTCCTGCATTTCCAGTAGCATCATTTTGCTCCCCAGAGATCCAGAAAATATTCATTCCCAGACCCCCTCTATGAGCCACTGAATAGCTGAGTAAATGGATGCAAGGCAATGAATAAATAAACAATAAGAGAGGAGAGAGGAGAATGGCTGGGTTCTGCACCCTAAGAGAGGTAAGCAAGCCAGACACCCCTCTCCACCGGGCATTCCAGAAGGTGCCCTCAAGGACCACTGGTGATGCCCCAGCAAGAGGTGCTGGTCAAGGTGAGCATTCACCTGGCCGCCAGCTATGGGGCAGAAGGGAGCAAAGCCGAGATGACCCCTCGCCAAAGGAAATTATCCTAGGGGAGCTACTTGGCCCTTTAGCCTAGGAGTTTCAGAAGCCCCAGGAACCGAATAATTCTATTATCCTGGGTTTTGTTCCCAGGTTCCTGATAGCAGCCTCTGGTCGATCGTTAGTAGCAACACTGCGTGTGTGTGTGTGTGTGTGTGCGTGCGCAGGTGTATGGGGCGTATGTAACAACAGAGACACACAGAGAAAAGAAAACAATGGTTTTCTCTGAGCCCCGAAGGGAGCAGCCCGGTGCTCTGGAGCTGAGCTGAGGGAGAGCGAGTTGCATGCTCTCCTCCCCGTGTCTTTTCTTATTTTGCATTTCTCATTACATCCGCATGTCACGGGGCTGCTGGCTGATTTATAATTTATTGGTTTAGTGTCTCGCGGCAGGGAAAGGATGCTACGCTATATTTTTCAGGGACATTCAATTCAACTTTGGTGAAGCAGCCAGGGCCACAGCTGTGAGGGGCACAGAAGAAAGATGTGTGAGAGGAGGGGGCCAGCGAGCCCGGTGTTGTTGGGTCTGTCCGGGTTAAATGCTGTTCCCCCTCAGAGAGGCTGGCCTGTGTGGGGGTTTTTGTTGAAGTAGAGGTTTTCTGGTCGGATTTTGGAAAGTCCATCTCAAGCAGGCCTGTAAACATGCATCCACAATTCTGGGCACTGGGTTCCAAGGACCTGGTGTCAGCCCCCTTTCGTGGGTTTCCCATGGCAGACCCTGAGACAGGGACTCATGTCAGAGGGATTTTCTTAAGAAATTCTTCCAGGAGAAAGGGGTAGGAGAGGGTATTAATTGGCTAGAGCTGCCGTAACAAAGTGCCACACACTGTGTGGCTTAAACAACAGAAATACACTGTCACACAGTTCTGGAAGCTGGAAGTCCAAGATCAAGGTGTCGGCAGGGGGGGTTCCCTCTGAGGGCGGGAGGGGGCACTGTTCCAGGCCTCTGCCCAGCTTCTGGCGGTTAGCCGGCAGTGTTTGGTGGCCCTTGGCTTGTAGGAGCATCACCCCGTCTCTGCCTTCATGTTCACGTGGCCTCCTCCCTGCGTGCGTGTCTGCGGCCAAATTCCTCTCTTTATGAGGACACCAGTCACACTGGATCAGAGTCCCCCAAACGACCTCATTTAAACTTGATGCCCTCTTTAAAGACCCCATCTCCAAATAAGGTCTCTTTCTGAGGTACTGGCGGTCAGGACTCCAACACAGGAATTCGGGGGGCACAATTCAACTCCTAACAGGAAGTGAGGAAGTGACACAAGGAGAGGAAGGAGACCAAGCGAGGGTTCCATGTCAAGTGAAGTCCCACAGAGGAGAGCATGGGCTCAACCCCGAAAGGCATTCCCAGGGACAAGGGAGGGAAGTCACCCTCAGAGGTGCCTGACTGGGGAACAAGGCAACCAGAGTACTGGATAGAGGAGGCCCCCAGAGGGGTGTCAATTCCCAGCTACTCCCAGCCCTCCTTGAGCACAGATGAAAGGGGTGCTGGCTGCTGGCACAGATGAGCGTGTAAATTCCCAGAAAAGCCTAGATTGATATTGAAAAGCCAGTTGTTTTTGCTAGGTTTTTCTCAGTGGTAGATTGTCATTGTGGAGGGAGGAGGGGTGGGCAGCCTACAGACAGGAGAGAGGACTGGCCATTCTTGTGTAAAACAGGCAAAAGGGAATACACTTCGGGAGAAGTGGTAATGATCGACTCTTGGGGTTAGAATCACGGTCTTTGATTGAATAACATGGCAGGGTTTTGATTCAATAGTAATCCGATTTGGGTGGCACACCAATAATAAATTCTCCAGCAAACTGAAAAATTCTGTAGGGTAATGGAAAGCATTCGAACCCCATGGTTTTCATTGAATTAAATATGAAAATGTATCACCCAATCGATATTGCAATATTTGATTCAATCAGCATTTCGGGATTGGAACCGTTTTCTCTCATTTGTTTTTATGCTGTCGCAAAATATTTCAATTTGCTTCAGAATTTATTATTGACAAATCACCCTGCCAGTCGTTGGGGGTTGGGTGGGGAGCTTGTCACAGAGGATTGGCAGCTGAGAGATGCTGGGCCAGACCAGGCCTGGAGAAGTAGCCAGGACTGTGGAATGCTCAGGTGAAATTCCAGAAAGGAGCTGATCATGCACAGCGAGGAGGGAGATGGGGACATTTGTCACTGGGAGACTGAAGACAGGACAGGTGGCCCTGCCTTTCCTCTGGATGGGGGCTCCTCCTGGCAGCAAAGACCTTCCCTAGGCAAAATTATGAGGCAGGCAGAGATGGCACTCCCACCTCCTCTGCTCTGTGACCCTGGCCTTCAAGAGGAAACGGTTTTCTTCTGTAACCTTGCAGTAAGAGGCCTGATGCCATCCTGGGATCTTAGAAACTTGGATCTGAGTCTGGGTTCCTCCACTAACTGGCTGTGTGGCCTTAGGTGAGTGACTTAACTGCTCTGTGCCTTTGTTGCCTTATTTGTGGAATGGTGGTAAATTCTTACCTTCCTCATAGAGCTGTTGTAAGTATTAAACGAACGCATATTAAATGAATGTGTGTACCATGCTCAGTACTTCGTAAGCAACTAGTAATTGGAAGCTATTATTATTATTGTTATTATTATTATTTCAGTTAACTATTGCTGTGTAATTAACTCACAATTTAAAACATAGTAGCTTAAAACAATAATGATTCTGCTGGTCAGTTCTTCTGGGTTGGGCTGAGCCAGGCCCCACCAATCATGGCTGGGCCCACATAGGCGTTTGTGCTCAGTGAGAGGGTCACCTGGGGGCTGGATAGTCCTGAGTGGCCTCACTTACACATCTGGAGGTCGGCTGGCTGTTGGCCATGGTGATGACAGGGCCATGTGTCTCTCTACCCCCACTAGACCGGCCCAAGCTTGTGACATGGCAGCTGGAGTCCAGGTGTAGCAGGAAGGCAAGCCTTGATGTGCACACATGATTCAAGTCTCTGCTGGTGCCCATTTGCTAGTGTCCCTCATTGGCCAGAGCAAGACACAAGGACAGCTCAGATTCAAGGCATGGAGAAAAGCTTCACCTGAAACCTGAAAACACTTTTCAAGGAGGGGAAGACTCCACGGCCACTGTTGCAAATGAGCATTGCCATCATCAGCATTTCTTTCAAGGTGTTTATCCTCCCCCGCCTCGTGTACAGCTATCGACAGGAAGCGTCTCTCTCACTAGCCTAGAGCGCCTTGAGGGCAGCACATCTGTGCATCTTTTGTACCCAGCAAGGTAACAGGTGCTCAAAAAATGCTTTTTGAGTGAATTATATAAGTAGAATTATATAATTTTATAAAAAGGAATACTTCTAGAAATAGATTCTTACTCAAGAGTTAAGTAATCAAAATGGCACGCCTCACAAGAGTGTTTGTGTTTCCATGCTAATGGCAGGAAAAGGGCATGGCTTTACATAAATAGAAGTTCTGAGGAGAAGTTTAGGAATCTGATGGCTGCCTGCTTTAGCAGGGTCTCTCTCCCACATTCCTCGAGTAGCGCCATTAGACAACGTTCCACTCCACTGACGTGTGGCTGCCCTGTCTGTGGCCCCTGGGGAGGGGGGTAGCTGATGGGGGTTGCGCCATTTCCCTGGTCTTAATTAGTCCCCCATGGGGTTCTAGACTTCACCGTCCCACTAGCTTCAGGCACGCCTGCGAAGAGGGAGAAAGAGCTAGCAGGAGTTCACTGGAATTGAGAAAAGCAATGAGACCAAAATTAAGCTTGACCCGATAAGCCCATAATCAGTCAACTAATCAGACACGTCGAGAACCTGTTATGTGTCAGTAACTGCCGGGGACACTAGGGATCCATCAATGAGCAAGAGAGACAAAGTCTCTGCTCTTGTGCAGCTCCTGTTCTAACGCCTGCTCCAAAGGGATCGGAGCCAGAGAAAGCGGGAGGCAGGAGCGAGCCCAGGGGACAGGCTGCAAAGCATTCAAATCCCAAGCACCAGGGTAGGTCGTATAAAGTCTATTCCATCCCAGCTACTCACACCCCCTGCCCTCCCTTTAGGCAACGGGGCTGGCAGAAACAGGGCAGGCAGCGTGACGCAGGCATCAGCTTTCTGGGAAAGAAAGCCCAGATTTGCAAGGCATATGTGTGTGCCATGCCCAGGACTTCCTAAGCACACATTCCAGTCACCGTTCTGAGCATCCGACATGTATGAACTCATTTAATCTTCGCGAGAACACCATGACTGTATCCGTCAGCTGTCACTGCATAACATCATCACAAAGCCTTAGTAACATACAACAATCAGCATTTGTTCCTCAAGCGTCTACAGGATTCAGCTGATCTGGATTCAGCTGGGCTGGGCTGAGCAGCTTTGCTGATCCTGCCTGTACTTGCTCGTGCATCTGGGGGACAGCGGAAGTGAACTGATGTAGGCTGGCCTCAGGTGGAGCCACTCAGCACCATTCCACATGTCTCATTGCCCAGCAGGCACGTCCTTATGGCAGTGGCAGGGGCCAAGACAGCAAGCCTCAATGCACCAACTTCAAGCATCTGCTGATGTCCCATTGGCCACAGCACGTCACATGGCCGAGCCCAGAATCAAGGTGTGGGCAGACCACTCTGCCACAGCGGGAAGGCACTGAGAACTTACAAGGCAAAGGACATAGATTCAGAGAGAGCTGAAGAAGCAGGACCAAGAAGGTAATCTACCACAAAGAAGTAGGCTGTCATTACGCCCATTTTACAAATAAGAAAACCGAGCACAGAAAGTTTAAGGTACTTACCCAAGGCAGCCCAGCTAGTAATTGGGGCATCCAGAACTTGACCTCAGGACATCTGCTCCTACCAGCTCCTCTTTACCATTTCACTTCTTAGCTCTGGCTTAATCCAAAGATAAATCTAAGAGTATAGGATATATGGACTGTGTCTCCTTCAGGAAATCCTTCATAAATATTTCTTTCTTCCAGCCTTTGGCAGGCATTAAACCACAGCGCATTCAAGGTTAGGCTCCCAGTCAAACATCCAGAGTTCGGGAATTAAGTGTTACCATTTGGACGTGGAGCCACATGCTTTAACAATTAGCACGCTGGGTTTTGACATTTGGGGAAGCTGCTGAGGACACACCCTGATATGAAGGATTCTCTCCCTGCCGTGGGGGGTAGGGGTGCCAGGGAGCATTTCTAGGATAGCGCCATAGGCAAAGGCAAGGTTTTACTCAGAAAGTTGGGTCCTTTTTAGTGCAGAGGAGAAAAAGCAATCCCAGAGTTGCCTGCCATGGAGTAGAGTATCTTAACCGCTTTGGGGTCACAGGCCCTTTGAGAATTGATGAAGGTGAAGGGTCCTCCCACTCATCCTCTCTGCCGAAGGGTCAGGCTATAATAATTTGAGGCTGGACAATTTCTAAAGCAGATGTCCATTTCAGTCAAAAGCTCACAGGCTGTTGAACTCGGAACCCCGGAACTCCCTGGTTCTGCAGCCCTTTTGAGAGCAACTTGTGGCAAAATATCCTCCTGGCTAGATTCCAAGTCAACAGGGGGTCCTCCATGAAGAAGACTCTGCTCCTCTATTCTAGCCCCATCCCGGCTCCTCCAAAGATGTACCCAGAAGCCCACACTCACATGGCTCCTCTCCCACAGCCAGCCAGAGGGTACCAGGCGCCGGAACGTCAGTTTCCCCAGGAAGCCACAGACTCACAATGCTGCATCTCTGGCCTGAGTCCAGTCGGGAAAGTCTTAGGGCTTTTCTGCAGTGAGAGGCACTGGGTGGCATGGATTCGAGGGCCAGGAGCACAGAAGTTATCAAAGCAATCTCTTCTCTCTCTCTTTTTTGACTCTCTCTCCCTTTCTACTTGCTATCAGAAAAGAAAACTCTATTGCTCTCCACCACCATTTATTTTTCAGATCTCATTAAGGGCTCCTGATTGGCCCAGCTTGAGTCATATGATCCCCTTGGTTCAGTCACTTTGGACCAGAGGAGAGGGTCTTAGGATTGGCTAGGTCTGGGTCACATGACCATTCCATGGCCCACGTGCAGGTAGGGCTTTATGACTGACCATTTTTTTTTTTCCTAAACCACAGAGGATGGTGGAGGAGGGGTCCTGCAGCTGGAACAGTGTTGCAGGGCAGGCAAAACCAGGAGACATCCACTGCAATCACTGAGCGCTCTTATGAGGGAGAGCCCTATAAAGCCCACTACTGTGCGGGCTGTTGGGATGGGATGTTGTGGAAACATTGCTTATCATACTGGAGCGTTTCTCAAACATCAGCGTGCTTCCGAATCACCTGGAGAGCTTATTTAAACACAGATTACTGGGCCCCACTCTCAGAGTACAAACATAAGAATGTGCATTTCTGGGGCCGGCCGGGTGGCGCAGTGGTTAAGTGCGCACGTTCCGCTTCTTGGAGGCCCGGGGTTCACCAGTTCGGATCCCGGGTGCAGGGTTAGCTCAGGGCTAATCTTCCTTACAAAAAAAAAAGATTATGCATTTCTAGCAAGTTCCCAGGTGATGATGCTGCTGCTGGTCCAGACAACACTTTGAGAACCACTGTCAAATTGCTTAGTGCCCTCTCTAAAAAGATCCCCCCAAAAAGTCTCCGTCTGGTCTCAGTATTATACCATGATGAGTGTTGCTTCCGACCATTTGGTTTCTTTTGATTTGTGTAGACACTGAATCTTATAAATCCTGTCTCCCACTTTGGACTGGCCTCCGGAAAGCTCAGGGCTGACCGTGTGGCCCAGTTCTATCACGTCTGTTGAGCCACAGAGCCTCAAGTTCATCCGCTAACCTTAACCCTAGCTTCATTTTTCAGTTTCCTTTCTGTTTTTCCTTCGGTCTAAAAGAATGATTTGGTTGAAAGTGACAGAAACGAACTTGAACTATGTTAAGCAAAAAAAGGGAGATTTATGATAAGGATACTAGAGTGTCCCATGAAAGAGGAATGTGGTCAGACCAGGAACAGCTGGAGCAAGGGACCACTCGATCGCCCCCCCATCAGTCATCTTGACTTCTCTCTCACTTCCTCCTCAATGCCCCTCTCTCACTGCAGCCCAGCTTTCCCCACGGGGTGGAAACATGGTCACTGGTGGCTCCTGAGCTTTACCTCTTGAAGCCTCCATTGGCTGACCTGATGCTTGCTCCTACTCCAGGTTTAAAACTCCCAGGGAACAGCTCTGCTTGGCCCAATCAGGGCAGATGGCCAACCTCGGGCCAATCGGCTATGGCAGGGGTGGGATCATCTAGCACCGAATGGCTGCCCTGCAGTAGGTATTGGCTTGAGTTTGGGGGACTATAGCTCTCATAAATGGATGCTAGGAGGGCAATCCCTAATCCATTTTCCTAATTCGTTTTATTTCATCTTGGTTATTGTATATGTTAATGTCAGCCACTTGAAATAATTTCCGATCAACTTAAGGGATAGACAGAAGAGCAAGAAGGAACATAACAGTGGGATATTAGAGTTCTCCAAAGAAATGAAAGAAAGAGGTTTTAGAGAGAGAGAGAGAGAGAGAGAGATTATAAGGAATTGGCTCGTGCAATTATGGAGGCTGGCAAGTCAAATCTGCAAGGTGGACCAGCAGGCTGGAGACCCAGGAAGGGAACAATGTTCCCGGTTTGAAGGTCCTCAGGCAGGAATAGCCAACGTTGCAGATGAAGTCCAAGACGTCTGCTAGAGAATTCTCTCTTGCTGAGAAGGCCAATCTTTCTGTTCTATTCAGGCCTTCAACTGTTTGGGTAAGGCTCACCCATGTTAGGGAGGACAATCTGCTTTAGCCAAGGTTTACTGATTTAAATGTTAATCTCATCTAGAAACACCCTCACAGAAACACCCAGAATAACGTTTGACTGGATATCTGGACATCCCATTCAAGTAGATGCCTACGATTAACCATCACAGATACCTTTTTTAAATGGTGTAAATTACATTTTATCTCATTTCTGAATCCCCAGCACCTAGCCCAGTGTCTGTCATATGATAAAAACTCAGTAAATGTTGAGTGAATAAATGTACAATTATATTTTCAATGACCTGGAGGTGAGGGGGGCAGGGCTTCATCATTTAAAGGAACCCCGAGGTTAGGCCCTTCCTAATGGAATGTGAGGAATTACACCCTTAGTCACTCAACTTGTAGATTCTGACTTTAATTTATTGAGTCTCCTTAACTCGCTCAGTAGAGGGGTTTGGTGGTTTTAAGTTTCTTTCCTTCTCAAACGACCGGGGTTGTGATGGAGACACACACTTTGTGACAGAGACATGAATTAGATTAGATTTAGCCCTCTACTCAGCCCCAGAATTTCCGGCTCACTGGGATTCTGTCCAGGTGATCTGAGAAGGAGACTGGCCCCCGTCTCCCACACCTGACCCCAAGAGGTAGGCTGCACCTTCTGTGGCTGGGGCTGCCACGTGGCGGGCAGGCCATCCTGTAGCACGTCCCAGCAAAGTCATCAAACTGAAGATGGCAACTTTCCACTCCCGGGTCTGCCCCCGGCGTTTTGCTGGAGTGGGAGGGGTAGGAGCACGTCTTTCCAGAAGTGAGTTGCCGAATCATGTTTTTTCCTCTAGCTGAGAGCCTCTTATCGCCCAAGTTCCTGGTTAGCTACATTTGAAGGAAGTTCCAACACCACACAGGGAGAGAAGGTAACTGTGGGGATCTTTTGTCCAAATCCTAAACCGAAATATTCAAAATGTGTAGAGATTCTATGCTGGAGCTCGAAGAGGGCGGCCAGGAACTCAGCAATCCTCTGGTTCGCTGCAGTGAGCCTCAGTCTCCTCCTCTGTAAAATGGGGATGATGATAATGCACAATGTTGCTGTGATCATTCAATCATATCGTTCATTCATTTGTCCACATGCGTTTATTGAGCCCCACTTACGTCAAGCATTGCCGCGCAGATATGACCCCTGCCCTCGTGGGCATTTAAGGAAAATGAGCCGGGCATCGCTGGGCTGTGCCTGGCACAGTAGGTCAGGGCAGCGGCCACCACCATGATACAAGAGGTAGCAAAGATCCCCAGGCGATCTGAGGCCTGTGGTCACAGGCTGGGGTTTGGAGGGCCATTTGTCACCACCCTTGTGCCTTTGGCCACTCTACTGGAGACAGTTGTACGGCTGACATGGCATCACTTTGAAGAGAAATGGTGAATTCTTTAGCAGTGAGGAGGTGAAGTATAATGAATGACTCACTCATCTGGATGACTCGATGGCCCCAGGCCCTTGATGGGGGGCAAGAAGCGAAAACACCACCCAACAAGCGCAGCAGGCAAACCACATGAAAATCAGCTCAGAAAAAGAAATCAGACACTGAAAACTTTTAGAAAAAATGTTAAGTTACAGAAGAACATAAAGAACACTTATCATGGATGTGCGTGCAAACGCAGCAACAACAGAGCCAGGCACACAGTCGGTGCTCAATAAGTATACACTCCTAGGTATTGATTGGAGGGGAAGCAGGGTGGTAATAATGCAGAAAACTTGACTTTTGAGTCCTGGATTTCGATCCAGATTTGCAATTTACTGGTTCTGTAACATACCTTCACTGGCACATCCAATAATTATGGAGTGCTGACTGTGTGCCGGGCATCCTTCTAGCCTGAGGGATGCAGCTGTGGGAAAGAAAATAGACAACAATCCCTGATCGTGGCGTTACATTCTAGTGGGAGAGACAAACAATAAACAAGTGAAAGATAGACTGTCAGATGCTGATGAGCACCGGGGAGGATGGAAAGGGGCTGGGAGAGAGAGTTGCTATTGCAAAAATGACTTGACCTTTTGAGCCTCAATTTTCTCATCTGTGAAGTAGGTAGCAATCGCCACCTCGTTGGATTCCCTGATAATTACACTAGACAATGTAGACCAAGTGACGCACAGCGCGTGGGCCCTCGAGGACCTCAAAGGATGTGCCCTCCCCCGTCTTCCCTTAACCTGCTGATGCCAACTGAAACCACTGGCCAACGCTGAGCAGCAGCATCTTCCCTATGGCATTTCAGAATAGCCCTGGTCTTTGGGGTCTGTATCTATCGTGAAAGCATCATCTTGCCATCAGAAGATTCCAGGCATTTGTTGTAATCTATGGGGAAGCACCCTCTGTTGTGGGAAATGCAGACTTCGGAACCAGACAGACATGAATTCAATCCTGGCTCTGCCTCTACCAGTTGTTGGACCGAAGCTTTCATTTCATTGTTGTTAAACTGGAAATTACAGTCCCTATGGTGGCGGGCACTGAGAACATTCCTTGCCACAGTTCCTTCTCTTCTGCTATGAGCTCCAGAGAAATGAACTGTCATCTCCAGAAGGCCGGCTGGGGACAGCATCAGCACCAGCATCAGCACGTCTGTCTGCTATCAGTCAGGTGCTGCCGGGAGACAGCCTTCACCCTCCGAGAGGCAGATAAACAGTCTTTGATGGAGGGTACACATCCAGAAGTAGTGACAAGTGACAGGAACCACGCGGGCATATTGAGGCACCCGGAAACAAGGAACACCCGGAAGCCGTTAGCGCTCTTAGAGACGAGGGGAGGGACTGGTTTTATATGGGAGCCCAGGGAGAGGTGGAACCTTAAAGGGGGGCCTCCAGTGGGAGCGGCAATGATGGAGGAACATGACCTGCCTCATAGCAGGGAGGGGAGTGGGGAGAGGGCGAAGGAGAAATGCTCCGACCTCTCTCTTCCTGCCTCAGATCTGCTGTTCCCCATCGGCCGAGCCCAGTAGAAAGTCAGCTGGCATGGAGCTCAGAGAGTCAGCCCACAGAGCTGGGGCTCCAGGACACAGAACATGGTGGAAAATAGTTGAGAATGGATCTTGGAGGGCAGACAGAGGACAAACAGCACACCCCTACCCCATGATGTTTGCTCCTGAGATGCTTCGAGGCATCAAGTGTTCCTGTACAACAGGGGCGCTCACGCTGGAGTGTGCCTGCCAGTCCCCTGGGGCTTGTTAAACACACTGCCGGCCCCACCCCCGGAGCGCGGAGCGACCGATTCTGAGGTCTGGGGTTGGGCCTGAGAATTTGCATTTTACCACGTTCCGAGGTGATGCCGATGCTGCCAATCTGAGGACCACACTTTGAGATCCACTGCTTTAAACGTGAGATTTCTGGAGAGAAGCTTCCCTTCTTCTGTACTTAGTGTTTCACCGGGTCCACTCTGCCCCAGGACAGCTCCATGGCCGGCAGCACCACGGGCAGCTCAGGACCATCGAGGGCAGCCAGCCGCAGCTCCCCTCCCTGGACGCTGCCAGATGGGTTGCCCTCGCCTTGGCTTCACTCCCCCACTGCTTACTCCCTCCAGGCCCCGTCTCCTGCCTGATCCCTGTTAAGACACTCGGTCCTGCCTGCTTGCCCACGGTTAACACCACACGCGCACAGGCACACCCACGTGCGTGAAAACACACACGCTGATTAACTGCACCTGGATGCCTGCCCGTTTCCTGGGGGAAGATGAGTCAACCACTCCTTGGGGCCCTGCGACATCCTGTGCTCAGGCCAGGAGGTCACAGCTCCTGGTCACGCGACATTGCCTCTCTGCAGGCAGCCCTGCCAGTCTGCAGCTTCCTCTGACATCTTTGTTTTAGACGAAATGAACACAGAATGCTGCTAGTCCCTGCCAGACTGGGTCAACCGTGTCCCCTCCTCAGTGCCCTGAGGAGCTGAGACCCATTCAAGAGCTGCTTGCCTGTCCCCTTCTTGTTTTCGCCCAGCGCCTCATCTGACCATCCCTCTTCTCGGCTTCCTGCTTTGAGGATGTCACTCCAACAGCAGCTCCTCTCTTCCGTCTTCCCTAAGCAGCTGCCAGAGTAATATATGAGATGCCCCAGGGAGTGGCAGCAGCGGAAAAGGCCTCCCGGGAACACATGTTGTTTGCACCCCTTCTTCTGGGGATCCCCACTCCCAATTTACGCAGTTCTAGTCTGGTTCATGGTCCCATCACCCTGTGCCCTTTCCCCAACCCCAGCCACAGGGCAGGAAGACAGCACATCCTGGGCAATCATCACAGCCCATTCCCCTGGACACAGGGCTCAGTCCAGGGCTTGGCCTGAGTGTCAAGCAGAGGCAACCAGACTGATTTCCTAGCATAGGCGTGCAGACACTAGAGCAGCAATGTGCTGGAGCCTCCCTCCCACCAGCTCATGAGAGTCAAAGATGTGCCACTCTTGGGTAGCTTGAAATTGACCACCATGAGAATATTTGTGCCATGGAGAAATTGGCAAATGCTACAAATCAGAGCTGTTTTATTTGGAGAGCCAATCGTTAAACATTTACCAGCACACAACTGCATGGAAAAGAGAAGCTCTATTTCCATGAGGTGGCAAAACTGGAAGGCTGTGAAGGCAGCAGCTTCTTGTGTTGCATGGAGACAGCTGTGTGCAGCAGCAGAGAATGAAGGCAATGTGAAGAGAAAGAGAGTCAAGAATAATGGAAGGGAGAGAGAGAGCTGACAATATGATGTGTGCCCCTGGATCCAGCTATGCCTGAACTCCAAACTATCCCAGTTACATAAAACTAAAATTGCCTGTTCTGCATTAGCTAATTTGAATTGAGTTGTTCCTTCAAGCAACCTGAGGAGTCTTGACTGAAATGGGGCTTAGGAGAAATTATCTTCCACTTGGTGATTCCTAAACTTGACACCACAAAAGGGGAAGCTTCTCAGTTCAAAAGGGAGTCAGTCTTCTCATGGTTCCTGGGTGGAAGGAGATGGAATCTGCTCAGCCCCTGCCAAGGAGGGTGCAGGGCATCTAGGGTGTGGCTCTCCAGCATCACTCCCACTTTCAGTCCAGCTGGGGCAATGCCAGCCCCTATGCCCCAGGGGTGGGGTGGCCACCTTAGAGAATTACCCACCACCACCATCACCATCATGAAGCTGAGGTTGGACTCCTCTGGTTTCCATTATTGTGACTCTCAGGAGGCAAGTGTGTCCCACTGGCCCTGTAGGGGGGCAGAATTTGTCACCCCAAAATCTGCCTCTTTGGCACAAGGATTATTTCAGGCTGGTGATTTTTAAGAAACAGCAGACACAAGAGAAGCTCTGTAAACCAAGTAGAACCTAGAAAGATGAAGGTTCTTGGCTGAGATGCCTGTAATAAAAGATTAATGGGGGACGGGGCGGGCCCCGTGGCCTAGTGGTTAAGTTCGCACACTCCGCTGCAGGCAGCCCAGGGTTTCGTTGGTTCGGATCCTAGGCGTGGACGTGGCACTGCTCATCAAACCACACTGAGGCAGTGTCCCACATGCCACAACTAGAAGGACCCACAACGAAGAATATACAACTATGTACTGGGGGGCTTTGGGGAGAAAAAGGAAAAAAATAAAATCTTTAAAAAAGAAAAAGATTAGGGGCTGGCCCCATGGCCGAGTGGTTAAGTTCGCGCGCTCCGCTGCAGGCGGCCCAGTGTTTCGTTGGTTCGAATCCTGGGCGCGGACATGGCACTGCTCATCAAACCACGCTGAGGCAGCGTCCCACATACCACAACTAGAAGGACCCACAACGAAGAATATACAACTATGTACCAGGGGGCTTTGGGGAGAAAAAGGAAAAAAATAAAATCTTTAAAAAAATAAAAAAGAAAAAAAAAAAAGAAAAAGATTAATGGGGGAAGGACAGACATATAATAACAAGTAGCCAAGAGAGGGCATTCTAGTGCCTTTGCCCCCAAACAAGATGCGGTTGCTCTGCTCCAGGCCCCTCCCACAGGGGCATCGCTGCACTCCTGGCCCCAGAGTCGCCCGGTTGCAGACTGAATCTGGAGAAACTGACCCTTTCTGAAGTTCCCACTTGTGTTATTTCTCGGCTGATCTCCCCAGTCTTTTTCCAGATCATAAACACCGCCATCTTTTTTGTTTTCCACTTGTTTTTGTTTTTTGAGGAAGATTAGCCCTGAGCTAACATCCGCTGCCAATCCTCCTCTTTTTGCTGAGGAAGACTGGCCCTGAGCTAACATCCATGCCCATCTTCCTCTACTTTATATGTGGGACGCCTACCACAGCATGGCTTGCCAAGCGGTGCCATGTCCACACCCAGGATCCGAACCAGTGAACCCTGGGCCGCTGAAGCAGAATGTGCGAACCTAACCGCTGCGCCACCGGGCCGGCCCCAACACCACCATCTTTTGCTGCAGCCTGGTTACTCCTTCCTCGGGCCCCTCCTATCCTGCAATGTGATTGGCCTTGAAACCCTGACACCAGAAGGTTCTGTAGGTGTTCCTTCTAGGAGAGCAAAGGAGGAAGAGGGGAGACTGTGGCTCATTTTGCAGCCTGGCCTGGGGGAAGGAGGGTGCCCTACCATGGAGAGAGGGCAGCGGGCTGAGCCCCAGGAGCCTGGGAGAGGGAGACAACCCGGACAGCCCGCTGGGGACAGAAAGGGACCCTGGAGGGAGAGTGCAGCCAGCAAGGAAGGGCCCGGGGGGTTCAACCCCGAGCCGGAGCCTGCCCAGTCTCTGCATGTCCAGACCCAGCCTGGACACACATACACCCACACACACCACATACATATCACAAACATGCACACGCTGCACGGAAATGCGTACCACAGATACACCACACATGAACACAGACCACTCAGCCCACAGTCAGCACTGCATAGACAGGAGCACACGCAGACACATACACACCCTCACACACGTGCACGTCCACACACATACATAAATGCACACACATAATCACATATGCATACACATATATGCCAAACACACATGTGTGAAGACACACACACACACGCCTGTCCTACAGCTCTTTGTAAAACTCCAGTTCGTAAAGCAATCTCTGGGATGCTTCCTTGATCAAACTCCTTCCCTCCTCACTGACCCAGTGCCATTTCTCCTGTCCCCACTGCCACCCCCCCCCCAGGAGTGGAACCACTTTTGCCACTCCTCCCCCGACCCCCAGGCTTGTTTTCTTTTCCTGGGCAATTTTAACTTACCATCTGTCGTCTTAGATCATTAATCCCAAGACAGAAGGCCCAAGAAGCATACCCCACATAGCCAAGCCATTAACTAATTGCAAAAGGTGCGCGCAACGCATTATATTAATCCCACTGCAGCAGCCATCGCCCGCGCCTTGCTTCCTGAGTCGCGCTGATAAAAAGGACGAGCCGCCTGCTACTGCCCTAGATGGCATTGCGGTGATGGATGGCCTGTGTCCGGAAAGGGTGTGGGTCAGCCGTGGAGACTCATGTGTCAGGCTGAGGAGGGGGCTGAGAGGCGGGCAGGAGCGAGTGGCCAGCTGCCAGGATAATTGTTTCTGCAGCTGAGAAGGAGCCAAAACTTCCTGTGTCCCCAGATACCGCTGCCCATGCCGGGCCGGCCTAGACCACTGCCCCAGGATGGCAGGGCCTCTGAGATCAAGGTGAGAAGACCTGAAAGGTCCCCAGCCCCCTCCTTCCAGCAACGGTTCTCTCACTATGTCATCAAGTTCAAGGAGACTGGCTTTCAATCGACCACCCACGGCCTGCAGACACAAACCTTCTTTCTGACGGTGGTCCTTGAGGACGGGTGGTCTCCTGGAGCATTGAGCTTCCCCTCGCCTCCACTGGGGGCTTAGAGGCCACGCCAGCACCGTGCAGGGACTGCCTGATGGCCTATTTCCCAGCAGGGATTGTCGGCGAGTCTGTGTGCGTGCGTGCACGCACATCCTGCTCCTCCACCTCCAGGATCGGAGTAAATTGCCTGATTGACAAACCTCCTCTGTAGTTCGTGCGCACTGCGCCTGTGGGTCGGCTGCGGCCACAGTTGCAGTCAGCTGACCTAATCCATTTATCTTATTTATACTGTGTTCCATTTTCCATATGGGGAGTTGGGGCCTCCTGGATCTGGTATGCAAATTAGACACAATGATTTGCAAATGAGCGGAGGCCTGACACTTTTTAAAAATTATCATTAAGAACGTTGCCCCCCTGCCACTGGGTAGGAGGAGGCAGGCTGGAAGGGAAAGCGTGTGAGACATAGCCTCCTTCCCTGGGCGCTGGCCAGCGCTGCCCTCCTCCTCTCAGCCTTCCGGGAACAAAAGACAGAGGTTCGTCAGCCCAGTTTCTTCTTTCACGGGGGCTGAGGAAGCTGGGCCCATGGAGGGTGATTCCGAGGGAGCTGCCTTTAGTGAAAGCAGGCCACTCGAAAGGATAATCATGGATCAAACTGCCCCCAAACAAGCTTTGTACGACCCGCTCCGAGCTTGGGGAGGAAGATTGAGTCCTACGCTATAATCCATGACCATGCAACGCTACAGCACCTTCTTTCCCCCTCATTCTCCCTTCAAAATCCCCTTCAGGAGGCCAGCCCCGTGGCACAGCAGTTAAGTTTGCACACTCCACTTTGGCAGTCTGGGGTTCGCCAGTTTGGATCCTGGGCACAGACCTACGCACTGCTCATCAAGCCATGCTGAGGTGGCATCCCACATATAAAGTGGAGGAAGATGGGCACGGATGTTAGCTCAGGGCCAGGCTTCCTCAGCAAAAAGAGGAGGATTGGCAGCGGATGTTAGCTAAGGGCTAATCTTCCTCAAAAAAGCAAAAAAAAAACCCTCCAGGCAGATGTGTTTGTTCAAAAGTACAGCCAGCTGGACCTAGCTTAGTCTTTATCAGTGGCCGATAGCTCAGAAGGCAGCACACAGATGACGCCAAGCAAGAGCATGGAGTCAGAATCTTCCTCAGGGACTGCAAGAGGTGCGTTGACTGTGAGGCACCGGGTGTGGTCTCACAAGGCATCCTGGAGAGAGTGACCGCTGGTAGGCCGAATGGAGGCCAGCAGGGGGACCCAGGTTTGAGAAACGGGAAAGCTCCGCCATCGAAAGGTCCTTGGTACAATGACCGTGGCCCTCTGGTTTCCCCCGCTTCAGCTTCTGGCAGCCTGCTGTGTTGCTTTCTAGTGTGATATTCTAGAAAGGAACCTTATTTTTGTTCAAAGTTCTGCAGATTAATTTGAAGCCAACGTCTTACTTTTTTTAATACACTAGAGAAAAAAACACGTAATCCCAGCTTTTCCAAAGGCCAAGCAACAGACTTCAATAACAAAGTTATAGTGCACTTGGCAATCAGAGAAAGCTGCCGGTTTTTTCTGTGTCCTTGTTTATTGTTCTGTTTCTAAGAATATGCAGAAGGGACAGCGCCAGGGTAGTAGGAATTCTTCCACCAGGAATTTCAAACATGGCATTCAAAACATTTTGCCAATAGTTAGGCAAATGTGAGCCAGTGCCCAACACGCAAATGGCATCCGACGTCAGGAACGGTATGGCCAGTTGTCTCCGACAAATAAGACAACATTCATAGAGCTTTTAGGAAAATTAAGTACAAGATCCTGAAGAGGATAATGCCAGATTTAACCCCAAAGGGCCTGGTTTGCGTTAAGAACCTACTCAACCTTGCTGGCTCTCAACACAAACCTAAGTCCCCTTTGAATCTTGTCTCAATACGACTCATTAAGGGCAAGCCACCATCAGTGACCAGACGATGTTTTTAATTACCGTGTTCCCGTTCACTTCTGTATGGTCTTGTTGTTATCATTCCGGTAGATACTGACAAATATGACTTCTATGGGGGTTCCCTCTGATCTCCACCAGGGCTGCAGCTGCTAATGAGAGCCAGGCAGGCCCCCAGCCAAGGGGGCCGCTGATTAACAAGCCAAGAAACATCCAGACTCAGAAACTAATGAGCTGGCAGAGAGACCAAAACAGACTGAGAATGTGGAGCGCAGCCCTGGGGAGACAGGCCACCAAGACAACCTCAGGAGTGAGACGGAGAGGGGAGATAAACTTTCCTTCTATCCGAACATTTGTGGTTCCTAACAGATGGAGCACCTGTGTTGGCGGCAGCTGAGGGAGCTGTTTATTTGAAGGTCTTGGAGATATGACTGTAGCCCCTCAGGGAAAGAATGTGCAGGCCATAAAGAGTAGATTTGTTCCCTGGGGGCTCTGCTTACTCAGGGAGCCAATGTTTAAAACTCAGCTCTCCCCCGCCGTTATTCTCCCTGCCTGGGAAGATGCCTCCTGTCGACCTCCACACCTCTGCGAAGCTGTTCCATCATTCCAAGGCCGGTGCACGTTCCAGCCCCTCGACAGCACTGCCACCGCTGGTTTTATTCACCAAACACTTATGAAGTTCCTTCTGTGTCTCACGCCTTGGGCCAGGTGCTGGGGAGATGATTCTCTGATGCTCACTGCCCTGAAAGAAGAGCTGGGAAGACCAACATGGAAAGGAACACCACGAAGAAGTGGGCACCTCAATGCTGTTCCGCTCACTGAGAAAGTAGTCTCATTCTGCCTTGTGACCTGCTCTCGCCGTGTGGTCTTGATCTGAGATTTCACTCTGGAATTGTTTCAGACATATGCCTTGGGGCAGAGACGGGCCAGGCGCTCACCAAAACCGTTTCCTCTTCCTGGGCACACAGGTAAACGAATTTCGAAGCCTCCTTTCATCTTGATGAGAGACTAGCTTTCACCAATCGAATGTGAGCAAAAGGGATGAGATATCGAGAATGAGGCTGCTTTCTCCCCTCTCATTCTCCCCGCCTTCCTCCCGCTCTCGCTCTCCCTCTCTCCCTCTCTCTCCCTCTCTGCCTCTCCCTCTCTCTTCCTCTCCCGGCTGCTAGCTGGATGATTCCAGAGTGACCTTGAAGATACATTTTAAAGATGGAAGAGCCACAGCATATTACAACCGAGGTCACGTTCCCTAAAAGCAGAGCTTGAGATGGGGATTCCTATGCAAGGGACTTAGTGACAGAAGGCTCCCAGGTGAAACCTGCTTGGGAGTGGGAGAAGCAGGATGCGGCAAGGGAAGAATCTGAGCAGACAGGGAGTTTGAGACGAAGTTTAGCTTCTGACCCCCCAGGGCGCTCTGGAGCGTGCAAAGCTCCGTGGAGTTGTGTTCACTGGAAGCCAAGGAGCCAGGCCTCTGCTCCCCTGGTCAGTCAGTCATTGGCTGTGGGCTACCCCGGGGCTGCCTGTGCTCTCAGGCATTTCTGGGTGGGGTGGCTGCCTTTTAACTCAGGGCAAATAGCTGGAGAGTGGTGCGGCGGTGAGCAATCAGCAGCCAACGTTTACAAGAGCTGCGGGCTGGGAGCGGCAGCCTGATGAAGGGGAACTGAGAAAAGACCTGGTAGCATCCACCACAGTGAGTCCCTGAATGACTGCCTGGAGCAGAGCCCCCACCTGCATTCGACTGCGACATGAACAAAAAGTAACCCTCTATTGTCGTAAGGGTTAAGCCACGGAGATTTTGGATTTGTTTGTTACTGCAGCTAGTATCTGACTAGTTATACACCTAGCCTCCTAAACAAGAAGCTGGTGAACTTCTTCTATAGAGGGCCAGATCATAAGTATCTTCAGCTTCTCGGGCCATGTGGTCTCTGTCGCTACCACTGGCCAGCTTTGTCTTGTGGGCCGTGGTTGGCCAACACCCATCCCAAACCACAGCCCTCAAGGGTGGGAGCCTGCCTGGAGTTCTTGCTTTTCCACCTAAGGCCTAGGACAGAAGCTTACCTGTACTATGCAACCCATTCAAGCCCAGGGGATCGATTTGAAAATTAAAAAATAAAAGTAAGGTTTGGGTTACTGCTGTTGCTTAATTTGATTTCATCTTGAGTGGCTACAAAAGGGTTGACTTTCTGGGTCTGGTGGAGATTGTTCTGGATTCTGTGTGGGCTCCTTATGGGTTCCCATTGAAGATGGCTGGCTGCAGCTCCCTGTGCTTTGGGACCTCCTGTCTCAGGTCTCTGTCACCAGTGAGAGTAGAAGTTGGCGGGAGAGATCAGCAAGGTCCAGCAGGCCAGCAGGGCCAGTGCTGACTGTGGAAGACCCAGGTGTGCAGAAGGACCAGCAGCCTCATGTGCTAGAATCTTGAGGCTGATTACAGTTTCATCCACCCAGCTCTTAAGTCCCCTCTGCTACAGTCTCATCTTAGTGCTCCCACATGCGGTTTTAACGGTAAATAGACAAATATGGCAGCCATAGGCTGAGAAGAACATGCTAACCAGAGGTCCAGACTCATATGCAATGAGAGTCCGGCTCGCCCCACCAGGAAAGCTGCCTAGATGTTGCTAGCAGAGGTGCCAGCTGAGTGTGACATAAGACCATTCAGAATTCTAGAGAAGGTCTTCCCAAATGGGGCAAACTTACCTAAGGAGCAAGTAAATTGCAACAGTAGAAGGGTAGACTTAGTGGACACTGTGGACGTGGCACAGTCCATGTCGAGGCCGACACACTCATCCCCCAGGGCTGGGAATATCAGTCACTGACCTCTCACAGCTGTGCCCTCCACGGGGCATTGCCCTCAGTCCCAAGGAACTTCCCTACTCAAGTTTATGCTTCCCTTCCAGGAGACAGCCGTCAGCCTGCCCTGCTGATACAGAGGCACAAAGCCTTGGCCCCCCTCACTGCAATTTGGGACAATTCTGAAGGACCAGCCCAGCTCCAGAGCTCCCCATATCTGCTGAGGCCTCAGTTGCAACTGCCTTCTGAGTCGGCCTCCCCATCCCGCCTCCCTCACCTCCTCGCAGGTGCAGCTCCTGAGACACTCCCAGGAAACCTTCCACACAGAGAAACCGACCAGCTGATCCTAATCCTCATACGAAGATGTAAAGGGACCAGAGCAGCCAAAACCACTTCAAAAAAGATAACATTGGAGGGCTTGTACCTCCTGCTTTAAAACATGCTACAAAGTTACAGCAATCAAGATAGTGTGTTACTGGCATAAGGAGAGACATGGAAACCAACGGAACAGAATCGAGAGTCCAGAAAGAAACCCTGACACTTACGGTCAATAAATTTTCCACAAAGGGGCCAAGACTACTCAACGGGAAAGGATAGTCTTTTCAATAAATGATGCTGGGCCTACTGGATACACACATGCAAAAAGATGATTCTAGATCCTTATCTCTTGCCAGACACAACAATTAACTCAAAATGGATCATAGATCTAAATGTTAGAGCTAAAACTATCAAACTTTTAGAAGAAAACATATGATAAAATTTTGGTGGACTTTAATAGTCTTAGACATGACACCAAAAGCACAATCCATACAATAAAAAATTGATAAATCGGACTACACCAAATTTTAAAACTTTTGCACTTCAAAGACACCATTAAGAAAATGAAAAGACAAGGCACAAACTGGGAGAAAATATTTTCAAATCATATATCTGATAAAGGTCTTGTATCTAGAAAATGTTTTTTAAAAAAATTCTTAAAACTCAATAATAAGAAGACAAACAACCCAATTTTTAAAAATAGGCAGACAAATCTGAATAGCCATTTCATCAAAGAAGATATACAAATGGCTAATAAGCATATGAAAAGATGCTCAACCTCATTAGGGGAATGCAAATCCAATCCATAATGAGATGCCACTTCACACCCACTAGGATGGCTAGAATCTAAAAGAGAGACAGTAGCAAGTGTTGGTGAGGATGTGGAGCAGCTGGGACTCTCGTGCACTGCTGGTAGGGACACAAAGTGGCACAGCCACTTTGGAAAACAGTTCGGCAGTTTCTTAAGAAGTTAAACATAAATTTACCATATGACCAGCAATTCCACTCCTAGGTATATAACCAAGAGATATGAAAACATACATCCACACATAGACTTGCACATGAATGTTTATAGCAGTGTTATTCACAGTAGCCAAAAGTTGGAAAAAGCCCGAATGTCCATCAACAGATGAAGAGACAAGTCAATGTAATGTATCAATGGAATATTATTCGGCCATAAAAAAGAACAAAGTACCAATATGTGTTACAACACGGATGAAGTTTGAAAGCATTATGCCTAGTAGAAGAAGCCAGACACAAAGATCACATGCTATATAATTCCATTTACATGAAACATCCAGAAAAGGCAAACCTATGGAGACAGAAAGTAGATTACTGGTTGCCAGGGCTACCATGGGTGGTGACTGCTAAGGTATACAAGGGGGCTCCTTGGGGTGGCAAAAATGTTTTAAGTTGAATTATGGTGATGGTTGCACAACTTGGTAAATTTACTAAAAATCTTTGAACTATATGCTTAAAATAGGTGAATTTTACAGTATGCAAATCATATTTCAATAAAGCTCTTTTAATTTTTAAAACCTACATACATATCTCCATCTCAAACCCTATTTCCGGGGAACCCAATCGACGACAAGATAGATTGCATTTAACAGAAATGCCTATGACTTTTTATCTCTAGCCAAATTTGAGAAAATTGCAGTTTCAATATGAAAAGCTCCGAAGTATGCCAAAGCACACAGAGCTCATGCACACACACACACACACACCCCTTTTAAGAGCTCTCTGCCTTTATATCACAGTCACCGTCACTGTCACCTTTGCTGACACAGGTTCTGGGACACAAAAACTGGAATTCTTTCCCGCAAAGAAAATAACTCAATTCCTGCCCACATGAAGCAGTTACAGAAGCACATCTTGCCATTTCCCATCATTTTTAATTATAAATTCCTACTGTTAATAGATGTCTTGGTTCTCTGCTGTTTGACATAAAAATTCTTTGGCCTCAAAAGCCCTGATACCTTGAGGTGTAAACACTGGTGATATAAATCGCCCGTGTTTGGTGGAGAGCGAGGGTCAACGGGTTGGCAGCCATGAGCCCACGAGACAGACTGGGAAACAGAGAAGGGAAGGGAAAAAAAAGACGAGTTGATAAATAAGGACTCCGAGTTCATCCCCACAAGGCTGGCTGCTCATTGCTCAATGTTGCGAGACACTGACTTCTTAGAGGTTTGCAGTAACAGCTCGCTTGAGCTGGAAATTGCTGTGAACGTGCCTTCTACCCGAGGCTGAGCTTGTAAAAAGAGTTCTCTGGCGTCCTTGCCTTGCTGACAGGTCTGGGAATCAGGTGTGCCTTTGGGGGCAGCTGAGTGTGAGCCCCAGAACCCTGCCCCCAGGCTCTTGACCCCCAGACTGATCATCAGTGAACTGTCCCATCTCACTCCCTACCTCTCCCAGCACTCGCTTCTGCAGTCTAGCACAGTCCCATGTCCTTCCCGCTGTGGGAATGCCCTGCCCTCACTATTTCATCCCCCAAACATTTATTCAGCATCTACCATGTGCCAATGGAAATACCTCTGGGCTAAGGTCTGGTAAATCAAAGCATGAGTAATACAGTCCCCACCCACAAGAAGCTGGCAGATGTCAAAATTAGGTGTTCTTTGTACTGTGATGCGTGTAAGGGGGAAATGTTGAGGACAGAGAGGAGACTCGGGACAAGTCCACCTAGGAGGAGATGTCTGGGGAGGCTTCCAAGAAGAGGGGATGCTTACATGGTCTCTCAAAAGGGTGGCCACCTGCAGGTCAGGTGTCAGATTTCATCTGAAGGAGAGAGCCCGTCGATTTAGCCAAAGCCTGAGAGCAGCGCTGTCCATCAGAACTTTGCGAGATGATGAAAATGTCCTGTATCTACACCGTCCAAAACGGAAGTCACTCCCTAGGAAGCACCTGAAATGTGGCTAGTGCAACTGAGAAATGGCTTTAATTTTATTTCATTTGGATTCATTTTAACTTACATTTAAATATGCACATGTGGGTGGTGGCTACCAGTGGACAGCACAGCTCCAGAGGCACAAAGCAGCAGGGCCCACTTCCAGAAGCGCCAGTGGTCACACGAGACAGAAGCCTGGGGTGCCCAGAAGCAGCTACTAGAAACATAGCCAGCAAAAAAGAGCCTAGCTCACAGAGGAGCTTGTGGGCATGTCTGGGTCACTCACCCTGACAGTGACACATAGACACCCTCCCAGTGAAGTGACTCATCTCTGCCCTCCACTGTCCTCGATTCCAAGAGTTACAAACTCAAATGCTCACAGCTGCCAGGAGAGATGAGGGGAGAAAGGGCATCCTTCGTGGGTGGCCTGGGCACCGTGTCCAGCTGGACAGTGCAAGCCCCATCGAAAGGGGACAGCCGCTGCTCAGCATCAGCTGCGCTATTGTCTCCAGATGCAGACCCAGAACTGCCTGATCTTCAAATGTTTCAAGAGAAGCCAGAAATCAGGATTCTTTTGTGAAATCTGTCAGTGTTTGAATGTTGGATACATTTTTTTAATGCCTGCAGCCCAAGGAAAGCCAGTCTTGGGGCTGCGATTTGGTCCTTGAACTACAAGTTTGCAACCAATACTCCTGTCTCCCCCTCTTTTGTAGCACCTGTCATGCTATATAGCCTGTACCTATGTTTTTGTTTGTTTGTTTGTTTTTTGGTGAGGAAGATTGGCCCTGAGCTAACAACTGTTGTCAATCTTCCTCTTTTTGCTTGAGGGAGATTGTCGCTGAGCTAACATCTGTGCCCATCTTCCTCTACTTTATGTGGGATGCCGCCATAGCCTGGCTTGACGAGCGGTGTTAGGTCCACGCCCAGGATCTGAACCTGTGAACCCCAGGCCACCGAAGCAGAGCGCACAAACTTAACCACTCTGCCACCAGGCCAGCCCCAGCATATACCTATGTTTATAATGCCCATCTCTTCCCACTAGGCTCATCATTCCTCAAGGACAGGGACTAAAGTCCATTCATCTGTCATTTCCAGAACCTAGTACGATGCCTGTACATGGTCTGTGTTTTGTAGATGTTTGTTGAATGAATGAATGACCTCATTCATTCGTGAAATTATTTTGCCAGCCAAAGCAGCGGTTCAAAAGACAGCAGCAAAGGAGTTAAGAGGCAGGGAATGAACCAAGCTTTGGGATAAAGCCCCATTAATTGCCATCTTACTAGAAATCCTCTTCTCTGCAAATCCACAGGCTGTAAATTAAGATCTGAATTGTTGTTTTGAGCACAGCTTTCTCCAAACCACAGATTTGCAAACACTTCTCTTCCTGGTAGCTTGAGGCCTCACAACAGTCTTGTGCTATTAAATCTTGCTGGAAAGTAGGCTGAGACCACTAGGCCCCTTGTGAAAATTACCAGACTCGTGGACGGCTGGTTTGGGATTCAGCAAGCTGTCTCTGCCCCTGTCACCAGGGAGAGCCCAGCCAAGAAAAGGTACTTTGGGGAGGAGAATCTCTGACCTCAGATGACCCCCAGAACTGCGGGGGGCAGCGAGGGGGGGAGCAGGAGTTAGCAGGTGGCCTCCCAAAGTAGAAAATCCAGTCCACGGTCCCCTTGCTTGTTCTGCTCCACATTCCTACGGCAGCTTAGGGGAAGTCATTTAAACTCTGTGCTCCAGTTGCTCCAAGCGATGACTGGGAATAAAGTGCTACATGGCACGGCAGCTTCCTAAGGCCAGGAGGACCTTCGGGCAGCAATTTCAAACTCGTGGCAGGCAGGAAGCGGGAGACCCAAGCCGAGAAAATGCACAGAGAAACTTCTAAAAGGTTGGGGCTGGGACAGTGACCACAGCAGACCAAGAAATGCCTGCTGCGGACATACCCACACCCACCCTCCCCGTGGACGCACCAGATTGTGTTCCTGTGATTTTTCCTTTGGGATCATTTTGGAGATAAACTGAATGCCTGAAATTCATCCTTGCAGAATGAAGCGTGAAAGGCACCAGAGGACTTTGAACCGACTCCCTCCGCCGCACTGTGAAGATGAGGAAACCGAGGCCAACGTTTCTTTCATGCTGTGTTCACCTGCACGCCCTGGACTCCCCCGGGAGCAGCCCAGCACTGTCCTTCGTCCATTGCACCATGGTACCCCTTGCTAATCCATAGATCTGAGCACACCGCAGCATCCTCTCTGATGACAAAGGCCATTTTTCACAGGAGGGCATAATCTGCTAAAATCTTCTCCTGCATTCCAGGCTAAGAGCTCCCATATTTCACAGAGTGGGTTAATCATCACAACTATCAAGCAATAAGGTGGGAAGAAGGGCAGAGAAGGGAAGGAACCCTCGATCTCCGTGGAAACTTCTGTTAGGGGACCCATTTTGCCTCCCCAGCTCGTACACCAATAAAAACATCCTAAAGGCTTGTAACATTTAGCAAAACTCTTTTCAATATCTGGATACAAAATAATATTCTCTTTAAGCCGATAGACAATTTATTTAGGAAAGATAATTGATGAGTTATTTATATTAGTCTCCAGTGTCCGGCGCCGCCATCATTGAGATGAAGTGCCCGGGAGAGAGCGAAATCCCTTAATTACTCTCGCATGTGTTGTGTGTTGCGGGGAAGGAGAACATAATGCAAAGTGCTTATATATATTTCAGCAGCATAATAGCTTGATGAAGATTTCTGAATTTTTCAAAATGTCATTTCTTTCCAAAAGATGGATTATTTCTGGTGGGGCTTAGTCTGCCTAATTATTCCTGCCTTGATTACTTAACTACTCCAGATATTTCATCCCTCCACGCTCTTATCATGTTCGTTCGGCATGTTAGAAGGACCGAGGCAGCTTATTAGCAGAAAGTTGACAATCCTGTTTTCCCGGCAGTTAGTGTGGAAGGGTGGGTTACAACATGCAGCGCCAGGAACCGCTGCGAGGAAGCAACGGCCCCACCGCAGAGCCTTATTGCATCTTCCAGACCCCATCTAGTGTCCCCTCTTCCCCCCATCCCAGGAGACAAGGCGCGTTAATTCCCCTTTGCTCTCCGGGCTCTGCCACTCTCTGCCTAGTACTTTACCTAGACCTTGCATATGGGCTCTGCACTTCTTTCTCCAGGGGAGTGCTTCTCAAACTTCAGCCTGAAGGGCTTGTTAAAACAGAGATGGCCAGGCCCCAGCCCCAGAGTGTCTGATCTGCACTTCTAACAATTCCCAGGCCAGACGATGCTGCCCGTCCTGGGACCACACTTAGAGAACGCTGCTTTAAGACAACTTTTGTCTTTCTTTTTAAAAAGATTTTTACAAATTTAATGCCGTGGTTAGTGCCTGTATTCGGTTGGAAATTAGAACCTAATAGCATTTATTTAATTGATTTTATAAATATCTGAACAGTGTCCAGTTCGGGATTTAATGAGCAAAAGAACTATTTTAACAGTAAGGACCTCGAAGTGGGAGAGAAGCAGGGAGGGAGCAAGGAAAGCAGGCAGGCGGTTGGGAAGGGCAGCTTCCAGAACATCTCTGGAAGGTGCGATTCTAAATCTATGCTCTGAAGAGTCTGGGAGCAGGAAGGTCAGTCACCCTACCAACGGCGCGAGTCATTCTTCACTCAGGCGGGGGCGACGGGCAAAGGGCAAGCCCGGAGCCCAGTGGCTGCCCCAGGCGCACCTGTCACGCTGAGGGAAGGAGGCCCGCGCCCTTTGGCTGATCCCACAGCCTGGAAAACAGCCAGACTTCGCTGCCTTTGAAAGCCTGTTCCTTGGAGCAATCCTGGCTCGCTAGGTTTAATTGTTTCGTCTCTTTTTTTCCGGTTTATGAAGCCGCCCCGCCTGAAGTCCGCCCCTTGCGCAGCGGCCCGGAAAGGTGGGAGGAGCGCAGGCAGCGCTCCCGGCTCGGGCAGAGCGAGTTTCTATTTCCCGATTATAAAGAAGCATTTGTTGGGAGCTGATGAATTGCGGCGGGGCTGGGGCCGGGCCGGACGCGCACCTGTGATGCTCCGCGCCTGCCGAGTCTGTTTATGCACCAAATGTGGCCACAGATTTTCCCTGGCGCTTGGGGAGGGCGAGGTGAGGAGGGAGGAGGGTACTAGCGCAGCCCTTCGCCCCCCTACAAGTTTGAAAGCCTCTAATACCTTGCTACTCAAAATGTGGTCCACGGCCCAGCAGCATTACCCGGGAGCTAGTTAGAAATGCAAATCTCGGGCCCCACCCAGACCTATTGAATCAAAATCTGCATTTTAATGAGACCCTGGGGTAATTCCCTATTCATGTCAAAGTTCGAGAAGTCCGACAGGGGTCCGCGGTGCAGAAAAGGTTAAGAGCTCCCGCTCTCAGTCGAGGAAAGGGAGGGTGGAGGGGGGGAAAAGTTCAGTCCCTGATTTGAAAAGGGGGAGAGGAGAGTTAACCCTGAGGTTTGCCGTCTGGAGTGGAGGACAGAGAAATTAACAGATGGAGGGAGTGAGTGGGGAAGGTTCAGGAAGCTGGGCATAAACTCGAGTTGGGGGGTAGCTCAATTTGTCTGGGAGGAGGAGTGGAAAAAGAGGAGCCAGAGTAAGTGGGTGCCACCCACACTCCCAGGCAAGCTGGGTAAGTTGCATTGCTGGCACCTTTTCCTCCACCTGCTGGGTGTTTTCTGAGACCCAGTCGAGGCGTTTTAGCACGTCCAAAGGGTAGATGAGAAAACAGCGGTGGCCAGAGCTGATGGCCGGCCCCGGCCTGGAGCCGAGGTCAGAACACCTGGGAGTTTCTTCATAAGCAGGCTGACATGTGGTGAATAAAATTTTAATGCTGGAAGAAACAGAAAGCACATGGTCATAAAAACGTGTGCCTGCGTCGCAGCATCATGACCAGCGGACACGCCTGGCAGGGAGCACACGTGGAGCCAGCGGTGACGCGCACACCATCCTCTTGCCCGCCTAGTGGCAACTCACATCTGTGCCCAACAACCAGCCTGTTCTCCATTTTCTGCACTAGTGGAGGGGAGACGAGATACTGAGCGCATTAAAGAGGAGGTAATCCAAAAAGAAGCAATTTGGAGTTGGTGTAAGAGGTGTGATCCATGCAAGCTTTCCTCCACCCCCATCTGACCCTCTCTCTTGCCTTTGCCTACTGTCACCCTCGCTGGGACCAGGTGGCGGTGGGGAGGGAAGGAGGCTTCAGTTAAATCTCATAAAGTCCAAAGTAGGTGACACTCAGACGCCCCTCCGGGCCTCTTCAACAATTTTACGCATGGAGCAGGTGGACCAGTAGCAGACACACACCTATCGACTTCCTGGCTGCCCCTAAGCTGGCAGGGTAGTTAAAAGACTGGATGATCTACTTGGATTCCAGTCGTGTTTCAACAGACTGTTATAATGGAGCGAGTCGGTCAAAATGGTATTGACTTATTTATTTATATGCTCCTTCATCCTCTGCCATGAAGGGGTTGAGGTGACTTGCAGAAATCATAGTAAATTAAAATATTAAAATAAAAATGTAGAAGTCAGGTTTCGTTCTAGTATCGGTTAGGATTGGAGGTCAAAACCGGTACAGATGGTGACATTTAATAGGAAAAAAATAGAAAGTTCTGTCCTGGATCTAGAAAGCCGGAGCCCAGGTATAAGACACGAGAAGTGTGGCTTAGCAACATTTCAGATAAAAAAGAAACTCTAATGGACAGTAAGCTCAGGATAAGTAAAGAGTCGGATGTGGCGCCTGCAAAAATAAAAAAGAACCCCACCCCAGGCTATAGTCACAGATGTGACAGTCTCTCAAAAGGGAAGGGATGGTCCCAGTTTGTCCCGCTCTTCTCAAGACCAGTTCTGGAACATTCAGATCAGTTCTGAAAGTCACACTTTGCAAAGGTCATTGGCAAACTGGACACATTCAGAGGAGAGCAATCCGGAGAGTGAAAGATCGTGAAACACCACAGTGGGCTATGTGCTGGCCCTGTGTCAGGTACCAAAAGGACAGAGTCACAGAAGACACGGTCTTGTCCTTCAGAAACTTACAGCCCAGGGAGCAAATCAGATAAGTAAGTAAACCACAGAAAGAGAGGAGGCAAAATGAGGATGTGGAATCTTGGAAGAAATTATGAAATATTTTGGACTGGGTGACATCCAGCATTCAACACTCTCAAAAGCTGGAGAAATGAGTGCCTCCATCTCAAAGGAAGAACGTGAGCCATGCCTCCCCTCTGTACTACATGTATCAAAAAGCCTGACTACAGTGGTTTAAACACGTAAGATGTATTTTGCTCACACGACAAGAAGAGAGGAAGTGGGCGAATATGGGTCCAAGAATGTCAGCAGCTTAGTGTCTTGATTCTCTTGGTCCTTCCCTCATGGTTACAAGATGGCTACTACTGCTCTTGCCTTCACGTCTACATTCCAACAGGAAGAAGGGGAAGGAGCAACACCTGAGAGACAAAAGCTTTCCCAGGAACCCACAGCAGATGTCTGCTTACAGTTCATCATCCAGAACTGTGGCCCCTGGTCCCAAGACGTGGCTCATTATCAGGAATGGCGGTTTGCTCAGCCAGCCAACCAACAGTGTGTGCCACAGGTGGGTTTCAAGTTTCAGGCTTGGGAGGTTAAGGTGATGGTGAGAGGCCCAGAAAGGCTCAAGGTGGGTACCGGTTTGGCATTTAAGCATGAAGTTGGGGGGAAGAGAGGAGTCTGAGAAGTGGGCTGGGAAGAAACAGCCAGAGAGGCAAGCGGGAGACCACGAGAGAATGGTCCACAGAGGCCGGGGAGAGCGAGCCTCTCAAGGAGGGAGAGAGGTGCAGCCCAAGCCATGGGGGCCCCTCCCCCTTTCCCTTCAGCCCTCCTCTGAGCTCACGCACAGCTGGCGGCTGTTCCTTCCTGTGCACGCTGCCAGCTTGCCGCTTGAGTGCTTGTACAGAGAGACACGACTTTCTCTGGCCCCACGGGGGATTACACAGCCAAGTGTGGGCGCAGTTTGGAAGGTAGGGAACTAGGGCCCCAGAAGCATCCCTCAGCCTGGCAGGGGATCGAGGGGCAGAGCAGGAGCCATTAGAGAAAGGCCACGGCCTTCCCAGTTCTGCGCTGCATCCCACGCAGGTTCTCAGAGGACCCTCAGAGGAGACTGAGCCCCAGTTGTTCACTGCGGTGACCCACTTGCTGGCTTTGCTCCCATCCTCATCTCCCTCTCCCTACTCCCTCCCTTCGGCTTCCTGCCATCACCTCCCCTGTCAACTACCTGTGCCCAGTCCTTCTCTCCCAGTCCACTGCACGGGAACCTAAACTCAGACAACAGGGCCAAATGGAGCAGGGGGGCCGTGGAAGGCCATGGCCAGGCCTGCCAACAGAATGCCCTTCGGTAGACATCATAAAACCTCCTGGAGCCCATGGAACAGGTGCCCATGAAGGGAGATGGCTCCGTGCAGGCACAGCGAGAACTGCAGGACCTGGAGCCCAGAGTTGGGACGGTCTGACTCTCTGGGGAGCAGAATTGCCTTGCGGGACAGTTTAAACTGTTTCAGGGCATTGACATGCGTGGATGTAGAAGGCAGTGAGCCCCCCGTTCACTGTCCTGAAGATTCTCTCAGTGCCCTTGGGGTGCCAGGCCCGTCGAAGTGTGAGCGTGACTCAGGAGACCTCAGGGAGGTCATGGGGAGCCACCTACCACGGCCATCAACATCGTTTCGATCTTTTGTACGGTTTAGTTGTTGCCTCAGAAGTGACTCAAGCTAAAAGCAATCTCGAGCCAGGTCCCAGTCATCATTGTCACCCATCCTAGACTCTGTGGGTTGACTCAGCCCGGAGGTCAAAATACACGAGAGAAGGACAGGAAAGCAAAGCTTGGCTTCGGCAACGGGGGTCAACATTGACCTTGGACTGAGCAGTTTGAGATATGGTGGTGGCTGAGGCCAGACATCGGGCGATGAGAAGTAATCAAGGAGAAGAAAGTAGGGTCAGCCGACGTAGAGTACACTCTCCAGACTCCCGACTCCAGGGGCGCAAGAGCCCCAGGACCACAGCCGGAGTGTGATGCGGAGTCAAGGGAGGGGGTGGTTTTGTATTATTTTGCTTTGCTTCGCTTTTGACTTAAGATGGAGGTGAGTTGCTGGAAAAGCCATTCTATAGAGAAGGCATTGGAGGGACAGGTGAGAGGATGGGGGTGAAGTGCATCTCTGGGCGGGCGGCTTGGTGTAGGAGGGCTATCTCTTCACCAGCCTTCAAGTAAGGAGGAAAGGACAGGAGACAGAAGGTCACCCAGCAGGCGATGCAAAAGGGAGGGGCAGTCTTACCTGATAACCTTCATTTTCACATTAAAGGAGGAAGTAACAAGAGAAATGAGTTCCTACTCCACCAAAGGACATGCACAAGAGTGTTCATTGAGGCTTTAGTCAAAATAGCCCCAAACTGGAAACAACCCAAATGTCCATTAATCAGAGAATGGAGAAATGAATTCTGGTGTATTTCATACAATGGACTACTATACAGCAATGAAAACGATCGAACTGTTCAGAACAGGATGGATGAATCTCACAGATATGATATTGAGCAAAAAAAAGCCAGATATGGAAGAGTATATGCTGTATGATTCCATTTATATGAAGTTCAAGAATAGGTGACACTAATCGACAGTGACAGACGTCAGCATAGTGGTTAGCTAGAGAAGGGAGGCTATTGACCAGGAGGGATCCAAGGGGAGTTTCTGGGCTGATGAGGAGGCTCAGTATCTTGATTTGGGTGGTGATTACGTGGATGCAGACATATGTAAATATTCATTAGGTCACACTTCAGATTTGTGCACTTTACTGTGTGTATTATATTTCAACAAAGGCAGAAGGTAAGATCAGTAGTAGGTAAAATGGGCATTGACTAGTAGGACAGAGGACAGAGGTCAAAGCTTAAATGAGCTAAAGACTAGTAGTTACATGACTATTAGCCAGAGACAGCCACATGACCAAGGGCAGAAGAAAGAATGTCAAGATGTGTTTAAGGCCCAGCTAAGGATGAAGATGAAGAATTCATCCTGTTTCCAGGCCACAAGGGTGCATTTTCTTCAACAGGTCTCCGTGGCGCGGGTGTAAGAAGAAAGACGTCCAGCAGCCAGATTGATCCAGGAGTTTTGCAGGGCAAGTGAGGCAGAAATACAAAGCAAACGGAAAGGCAGGGATGGCAACTGAAGGAGCTGAAGCCCAAAGTCCCCCTTAAAACAGCTAGAAAGTCCTCCACTTGAGGGGGTCAAAGCGCAGGTGTTTGATGGGGAGGGGGAGGAGGGGAAGAGGGAGGAGGAGGAGGGAGGGGGCAGAGAAAGCACAGATTTCAGCCATGGGGCCAGCGTGGCTATGGAGGTGGGTTGCTGGAGTCGTGCTCCAGGACTGAGGAAAGGACTGCAGATGTTTGAATTGGAAGAAAAAGATGGCGACAAGCATGGGAGCTATTGACAACTATTTCAAGTGTGATTATATGCGGGAGAAATTAGATTTGTTCTGTAGGACTTGAGTGGGGCGAACCAAGACCAACTGTGGGAGGGGGAGCCTAGTGGCTCTTAATAAGTGTGTCTTCTTCCACCCTTGGATCCAGGACTCCAGGTGCAAAGCGACCAGCTGGGTGTAGAGACAGACCATCACCTCCCTGGTTCTAGCTTATAGACTTCTGTTCATGCTGTGCAGCTAGATAATACTTCACTGTATTAGCTTACAGGCTTTTTTTCTGTCTGTTGTCCCCTTTGTTTTTGCCTTATTCAGGCGTGCTTTTTGCCTCAGGAGAGTTAGGTGACAGGACAGCCTGTGGCCCAGAGGGAAAGAACATTTGTAGGGACATATAAAGTTTTCTTGAAGAGACATGAAAAAAGATCCATTTCCTCCAGACTAGAAAGAAATGCCCTGGGGACTGAGGGGAGGAAAGGCTCAAGAGAAAGTTGTTTGAGTCCCCAGAGGCAGCTAGGACCCAGGAGGAATGGCCCCATGGAGGGTCCAAGTCAAAAACAAGACTACCCACAGCCTCAGCAAAGGCTCCCACGCTCTGAGCACCACACGAGGCAGCAGCGAGACCTCGACCCTACAGGACGGTGGGAGGAGGGGTGAAGACCCAGACCTGCCCCACCCCACCCCACCTCCCCGCCTAAGATCCCGGAACCAGCATAACCCTGGGGAGGGAGAGGTCCCACAAAGGGCCCTTGGTTCAGTTTCCCACTGGCCCCGTGAGATGGGGGCTCTGAGACAGAATTCCACTGAACTTACAGACAGTAACAAGAACATGGCATGTAACCCCCAATGAAGTAATGAATCTGGGCATCGGGCGTCAGTGGTGCTGAAAGGACACAAAGAGGATCCACCAGATGTCACGTGCCGGCTGAAGAAATTAACAAATACTGAGCCTCCGTCCCATTAAGGCCCTGGATCGAGTTAGCAAATGGCAGTCCGTCCACGGGCGGGAGGAGCAAGTTACACTCTACCCCAGAGGCGCACTCTGACACACCCACACTCTGGGGGACTCCGGGTGACGTGGGGCCAGGTCCTTCAACAAGTCATCTTGAGACAAAGAGCGAGAGAGAGACAGAAGAGAAACCTACGAGGAAGAGATTTAAAAGACAAATCAACAATCGCAAAGTGTAGAACTTTCTTGACTCCTGATCCAAAGAAACTTTAAAACATGAGGTCTATGAGACAGTTAAATATTTGAACACTGGCTGGATATTTGATAATATGAACAGATAATTACTAAATTTTCGATGTGATAATGATATGGTTCCATTAGGAAAAGAGCCTGTATCTTTTAGAGATACTGATGAAATATTTACATGTAAGCCATAGTGGGGTTGGGATTTGCTTCAGAACAGCCCAGTGGGGGGTGGGGGATAGAAATGAAACCAAATTGGCATGAGTTCATAATTGTTGCAGCTGGATAATGGGTACGTGGGGGGTTATTATCTTTGTCTACTTTTGTATATGTTTGAAATTCTGAATAAATGGTGGGTAGGAGGGAGAAAAGGAAGGAGGGAGGGAGGGCAGGGGGAGGAAAGAGGAGAGGAGGGAGAGGTGGGGAGGGGAGGGGAGGGGAGGGGAGGAAGGGGAGAGGTGAGGTGGGGAGAGGAAGAGATCACACAATTTTCTCCCCAGACTAAAACAATCAAAATAAACAGTAAAAAGCCCACAGCAGCCACAGAAGAAGGGATTCTAGTTGCTCACAGCCTCACCTGATTCCGCCCTTGACTCACTTGATGCTCTCCAGGCCTTTTTAAAGGCGCCCTTGTTAAGCCTTATCTATCCAGCCTGTTACTTGGGCCGGAAAGTGACTCCTCACCCCAGAGCTTAAAATAAGGGAAATAAGTTTGCCCCTGAGAAGTAAACAAGGCCATCAACATGAATGTGTCAGAGCAAAGTCACCTTGAAGGAGTAGAATGCCCCGGCTAGCTAGGCTTGGCAGCAGCCTGATTTAGTGTTAGGAAATTAGAATGTGTCCCTCAGAGGGTGGGCTGGGGAGGGCCCAGTGGACACCTTGCATTTTTCCCTCCTGAATGGCTCCCCTCTCTGCCCCACCTGCGCTGGCCCTGGCAGGCTCACCTATATGCCTTCTGTGTGCTTTGGGGAGTTCGGCCAATGGGAAGCCCCGGAAGGTGATGGAGAGCAGGAGAGTGGGGTGACTTCCTTCTTCCCCGAGCTGCCTCCCTGCAGGGCCGTGGGCTGGCCGCACCCCCTCACAAAGCTCACTCACTGCTCTTCTCAGGCTCCTGATCCAACTGGGTTCTCCTAACCACTCGGTGCTCTCGTTGCTCTGGGCTTAGGGATGCTCCGAGCCACTCCTCTGTAAACATCGCCTTTGAAATAAGCCTTCCTCAAATTATCTCAAGTGAGTGTGCCCACCATTTGCTGTTTGAACCCTGAGGGAAACCGAGGCAGAAACAGGAGTTGGGAGCGTCCGTGGAAGCAGTGTTCAAGGCACATGCCACCCTCCGCAAGGCGGGCTCAAACAGTCTCGTCTCTCACAGGTGCAGCCTTATGCAGGGGTTATGGAAGGACGCTCCAAGCCTGGACCGGGAAACTCGAAAATTCTGGAACTCCCTACTCTTGCCCAGAGTCTGTGCCAACCTGCAAGCCTCCAACAATGAGGAGGTTTCATGACAAACCTGCAGGGCCAGCGCCAGCTAATAGCAGCATGCAGTGAACCAGGTTCTCATTGTAATGACTGCGTGAACCTTCAGGCTCCTTCCCGCAGCCTCGTGCTCGCTTGCTCCCAGAGCTGCCTCGCACTGACCACAGTGAGACGGAGGGTCTGAGCCTACAGACCCCAGAGCCACGTCAGGCTGTGGACAGGCCACCAAGGTAGACGTGCCTCTGAGGGGAGCTGGCTAAGGCCCAGCTGGCCCTGCCCGTGTGACGGTTCTGCACCTCTGAGCCTCACATGCCATTGAATTCTATGCTATGAGTCTATGCAATGTCAAGTCCAAAGTGCATAGAATTCTTTTTTTTGGTGAGAACATCTGAGTCCCACCCTCCCAGCAAACCTCAACCATACAACGCAGTTATCACCCCAGCCACCATGCTTACGTCAGAGCCTCTGACCTTCTTCAGCTCAGGGCCGAAAGTTCGAACCCTTTCACCAGCCTCTCCCTACTTCCTCCAACCTCAGCCCCTGGGAACCACTTTCCTGCTCTCTGTTTCTATGAGTTTGACTTTTTTTTTTTTTTTTTTAGATTCCACATGTAAGGGATACCATGCAGTATTTGTCTGTCTCTGTCTGACTTATTTCACTTAGCATCATGCCCTCAAAGTCCATCCACGTTTCATAAATGACAGCATTTCCTTCTTCCTCAGGGCTGAATAATATTCCATTGTATATATACCACAGCTTCTTTATCCATTCGTCCATCAGGGGACACTTAGGCTGTTTCCACGTCTTGGCCATTGTGAGTATGCTGCAATGAACATGGGGGTGCAGGTATCTCTTCGATATCCTGGTTTCATTCCTTTGGATGATTACCCGGGAGTGGAATAGCTGGGTCACATGCTAGTTCGATTTTTAATTTTTTGAGGAACCTCCATACTGTTTTCCATAGCGGCTGCACCACTTTATTGCCCAAGGGCAGTGTCCTTTGGACCACACCCAGCACTGCCTGTCTACCCCGGTGCATCTGGGTTTGGGGGTGCAGGATCTATCAGCCAGCAGCACTTTCCAGCCCTCTCAGTCCTGAGGCATTCTCAGAGGCGGTAGGGTGAGTTTGCCGGGGGAGTGGCAGAGTGCAAGACTCACTAAGACAGGCAGAACTGGGCCTGAGTGACCCTCTGGAATCTTCTTAATCTCTCTCAATCTTTTCCTCATCCGCAAAATTGCAGCTCATAATACCTTCTTTCACAAGATTGTCATGAGGGTCAAATCTGATTCTGCACAGGAAAACTCCCAGCCCAGCGCCTGGCATGAAGTGGGGACTCAGTAAATGTTACTGGAAACGAAACAAGAGTCTGAAATAGTTCACCAGGTCCAAGCGGAGGGCGGCACCCGCCATCCTGACCTTACCACCTTCCTCTAGGGTGACGTCAACACCTTCCTCAACACCCTTTAATGTCAAGGAAAATGTCACAGATGCTGTCAGCGCCTTGCCTGGATCCCCTCAGCTTACCCCGGGGGTCACACACCAGTTGCTTTGTCTATCCCTCTGCCTAAGGGCAATCTCTGGCTGCAGCAGCACGCTCGCCCCAGGTCTGGGCAGGCTGGGAGTGCCAGGGGTTAGGACCTTCCAGATCAGCCCTCAAACAATGAGGGCCAGGAGTTGGTGGAGAAACGCCCGGCTCCCTCACCTCTGATGGGACAGTATGGAGCCGTATTCCAGACATCTCTGAGAAGGCGCCCTGTGGGACCGCGCCACGGTGCGCATAGTGGACACAAGCCCAATGAAGCACCCTCCATTGGCCTTCCCTCCTTCTTTGTCTCACTTCCTCTCACTGTGCTTCCTGGACTCGCCTCCCAAAGAAACTACTTGCACTGGAATTCTCATTTCAGGTCTGCTTTCAGGGGAACCCAAGCTAAGACCAAGAACAACAGGTGAAAAGAAATCACGCTGAGTTTGGCTGGGGTCACGCTGGGGCTCCCCCTGCCTGAGCAGCCCCAGGAGGTTGGAGAACTGGCCCCTGGGTGTCTGGGTTCTCCCTGGAGAGCATCGGCCCTTGGGAAGAGAGAACTGACCAGCTGGCCCCATGCCAGAGTGCAGAGCTGTGTCTGAGCGAGGATAGAGCAATCTGTCACGAAAATCGTCCACCTCCCTAGTCCAGTGGCATTCTGTCCGCACCCATGGGCAGAGGGATTTAGAGAAAGAGCAAGGAAAGTTGAAACAACCGGGACAAGGAAGCACCTCACCCATGCAGCCTTGACAGCCGCGGCGAAGGCAGAGGTGGGCCCAGGGCCCTCCACTTGGCCACCATCAGGCTGCTCTTAGTGGCAGTGCCGCGCCTGGCCCCGCCATCCCAGCAGCTATCCTGGAGATACGGGGAAGCTTCTCAGGCTTCTGCCTTCCAAAATGCCTCCACCTCACACCCATTAGAATGGCTATTATCAAAAAACACCCCAGGGGTCAGCCCGGTGTTGTAGTGGTTAAGTGTGCACATTCCGATTCGGTGGCCCGGGGTTCACTGGTTCGGATCCCAGGTGCGGACATGGCACCGCATGGCAAGCCACACTGTGGTAGGCATCCCATGTATAGAGTGGAGGAGGATGGGCACGGATGTTAGCTCAGGCCAGTCTTCCTCAGGAAAAAAAGAGGAGGATTGGCAGATGTTAGCTCCTGGCTAATCTTCCTTGGGAAAAAAAAAACAAAACAGAAAATAACAAGTGTTTGGAGGATGTGGAGAAACTGGAACCCTCATACACTGCTGGTGGGAAGGTCAAATGATGCTGCCACTGTGGAAACCAGTATGGAGGCTCCTCCAAAAATTAAACATAGAATTACTGTAGGATCCAGCAAATTCCATTTTTGGGTATTTATCCAAAAGAATTAAAAGCAGGGGCTTGAGTAGATATCTGTACATCGATGTTCATAGCAGCATTACTCACAATAGCCCAAAGGTGGAACCCGGCCAAGTGTCCATCTCTGAATGAATGGATAAACAAAATGAGCTATAGCCATACAAGACAACATCATTCAGCCTTAGAAAGGAATGAAGGACTGACACGGGTGACAGCCTGAATGAACCCTGAGGACATTATGCTAAGCGAAATAAGCCAGTCACAAAAGGACAAATAGTGTATGATTCCACTTATATGAGGTCCCCAGAGTAACCAAATTCAGAGAGACAGAAAGCGGAATGGTGGTTCCAGGGGCTGGGGGGAGGGGCAGTGGGGAGTCAGTGTGTAATAGGTACAGAGTTCAGTTTGGGACAGTGACAAAGTTCTGGAGATGGATGGTGGCGATGGCTGTACAATGTGAATGCACTTAACGCCACTGACCTGAACACTTAAAAATGGTCGATTTTATGTTGTGTATATTTTGCCAGAATTTAACTAGATGCCTTCAGCACCCGTCTCGTCCCCTCTTTCCCCTCCTGCCTCTTTTCAGCACCCTGATTTCTCGAACAGTCGGCTCCATACCGTGGTTCCTGCTCCCGCCCCTGCATCGATGGATTGACAGCCAGCTTGTGATCCGAACTGTGACTTTTAATACCTGTCTTGGGTTGGGTCCCCTTGAAGCAGAAGCTGATACAGGAGTTTACACAGGTGAGTGAACAAGGAAGGGCTCTCAGGAAGAACCTGTAGAAGAGTAAGAGAAGCAAGAGAGGGGAGGGGAAGACACTGACCGGGCTGTGGGCTCAGCTGAAGTCTTGCCTCAGCTGGATCCTGCAGGGAGCTCTGGAGTGGGACAGGATCCAAGACTTGCCCACCTTGAGGCAAGGGAGTGGGGTTTCTACCTCAATATCAGTCAGTCATTGGCTGCTGGCCACTTCAGGGTGGGAGGACCTTCCAGGCATTTCCTAGCGGGGGGCTCCCATCCTGCTGAGGGCAATTGTCAGGAGAAGGGGTGGCCATGAGTTGTCAGCAGCCAACACTTAGCGGCAAGTAGAGGTTGGGTGCACCAGCCTCAGAAAGGGATCCTGGGCCATAAGCAGCTTCTTCTATGACACCCTTCCAGAAAACAAGTTCTGGTCTCTGTCCTCTTTCTCTAATCTTGCACAAGTAGATAAGAGACACCTCTGTTTGGAAGAAGCAGCAGTGTCGGGATCGAATTCTGGCTCCACAACATACCACGTCTATCATCTAGGCAACTTCATTTCTCTCTCTCAGCCTCAGTTTCCACATCTGTAAAATGGGAGTAGGAATGTGGTAGTTATTGTTTGAGATTAACGAAGACTCTCCAAACCTAATTCCCTTCTTCTGATAACAGGCCCCGCCCAGCCATTACTTAGCCATGGGGCACGTGACACAGGCCTAGCCAATCAGAGTATCCCATTCACCTGCCCACTCAGGAACAGGACTGACCCAAGTAGGCCAATCAGAGCCTTCTCCGGGATTGTTCCAACGGGAGCTAGCGGGAAGGGCCCATTGCCTGAGGGCCATGGAGCTGGAAACATGTAAAGCAGACACTGGCTGCGGCCATGTTCCCCACCATATGTAGCAAGTCTGTCCGCCAGAGGAAAGGGAGGTCCACACCACGAAGAGAGAGACAGAATGAGAAAGAAGCTGGCCCCTATCATTTGTGGCCCTAGATCCACCCATGCCTCTCACCAGCTCCATCACTCTGCTTCCCAGGTCCCGGGCCAGTAAATTCTGTTTCTGTCTAAGTTGGTTCGAGCTGGATTCCTCCCACTTGCAAATAGAAGAAAGCCGACTAGGACAAGGAATGCCTCCCGTGCAGGGTTGTTGTGAGGATTAAATGAGGTAATATCTGCTCAGAGAGGTGGCTAATAATGGAATCTTATGATGCCCAGAGGGCTGAAACAAAACAAGAGTGGGAGCCAGTTCCTCTGTCACAGGTGACCATCAGCTCATCGGACCCCCAAGCAGTGAGCAGACACCCTCCTACTCAGGATTTCACTTTAAAAGCCCTTTTAGGGGCTGGCCCGGTGGCGTAGTAAAATTCACGTGCTCCACTTCGGTGGCCCAGAGTTCACAGGTTCGGATCCTGGGCATGGACCTAGCACCGCTCATCAAGCCACGTTGTGGCAGCATTCCACATAAAAGATAAAGGAAGATTGGCACAGTTGTTAGCTCAGGGCCAATCTTTCTCACACACACACACAAAGCCCTTTTGGATGCCCCGGTGTTGCTTAAGCCTCAGTTCACTCTTTAGCCTTCCTGACACCATTAGTACGGCTCTTTGCAAGTGTTTTTATGTTCATCATTGGCTATATGCCAGCTCTTCTGCATGATTTTAAAACTCGTGGTCATCACAGCCCCTTGCATAGCAGCAGCAGTTCATCGGGTTCATCATTTCTTCCTCCCTGGGCTCTTTGATGGTGGTTAACTTGGAATTCCATTATTGCGTTCTTCCAACCTTCTGGATGGTCTCTATAACGTCTCAAGCTGTGAGTTCCTACCTCTGTTTTCTCTAAAGCATTATTCCTCAAAGTGCCCTCTGGGGCTCCATTGCAAAAAGAACGGCTGAGATCCCTGGCCCCGCTCCCAACAGACCCAGTCAGAATGTTGAAGGCAGAGCCCGGGGGTTCCGTAGCAGCCCTTGATGAGGCGTATGGCCCTCGAGCCTGAGAACTACTGCTCCAAGCCTTTTGAAGTCTGAACAGCCCACTCTTCATGACCCTCATTCTGAGAGGACAGACTCACCTTCTGACTCACCAGGGTCCCATCCTGCTCCCTCACCAAACAGTTGCTTCTTCTTGGTTGCAATGAACTCAAGAGTAGCAATCCTTCTTGTCCGTTGCTCAATCTCCCAGGAGGTGAAACTGTCAGCAACAAGAGTTTGTTCGATGCTCTGCTTTCAGCTGATAGGGACTCTGAGCAGCTGTCCAGCTGGTGGTGTCCCCCATCAGTGGGTGTCTTGACTCCAGGCCAGTTGTGTGGTCTCAGTCAGGAACCCATCATCAGTTTCCCACATCTGGTCTGGCAGCCTGTAATATGCTCCTACAACAATATGACTTCTGTTCCCCTTGCCTTTGATCTCCACCCACATGGTTTCCAACACAGCCCCACCCTCAGGATTGTGGATTTCCACGTGGGTGTAAATCTTCTTATCATGTGCGGATGCTTCACTTCTCCTTCTGAAGGTTTCTTTTTAACAAGGTCAACCTTCCTATGTCTGCCCTACCCACAGTTCCGCTTCCCACTTCTGAGGGAACTTGACCCTCCTGCTCAAGTGACTTTGGCCACGCCTAATTGGACCAGTATTTTAGTGTGGGTTCCCCCTGAAGCAGACTCCAAGGCAAGGATTCATGTGCAAGTAGTTTATTTGGGAGGTGATTCTGAGATGCACCAGGAGTGGAGTGGAGAATTGAGACAGGGAAGCAGCCAATACAGGGTGCCCTGTCAAGCAAGTTACCACTGTGAGCAGATGGAGCTCAGTCTCACTGGAGAATAGTCCAGAAGACAAGCCTTGAAGTTATCCCACCAAAGGAGCAAAGGAATCAAGGTGTTTACACGCTAACTCTCATCAGTCACTAGGCATTCATACCCAGCACTTCTAGCCAGCCACGCCTGCCAAGGCACAGTGGCACCCAGGCCGGAGAAACCCCCAGACCAAGAGACATCAGGGCTGGCAGTTGGAAACGCAGCTGGTGTGCACTGAAATGGTGAAGGCTATGGGCAGCACATCTACTCTGCCAGCATCTACTCCAACCAGGCGTGAGTCTCCCGGCTTCAGGAAGCACACAGCGATGTCAGAGTCTCCAAAAACTTGAACCAAGAGATGCAGAAGCTGCAATCCCTCAGTATGATTGCTTGGATGGTGACGCTCGGCAGAAGTGGGATGGAGCAGTCTTTCTCAGCTGCCTCCGTGCTGATGGGTAAACAGGAAAACCCATCTGCAAAGGCACGGAGGAGAATGGGGAAGATAAGCAGAGAAATGAGAGTATGTGTGGCCCCCAGGTCAGCAGCCTTGGATCCTACTGGTTTGCTTGCAATGCCGGCTCCCCAACCACTGTTCCTTGTCCCATAAGATGCCCCTATGTCTTTTTAATGAAGATCTCTTTAATTGAGCCAATGTAAGTAGGCTTATGTTCCACCCAACCAAAAAGCTTTGGCTAAGACCACCTATGAGGTCTTCTGTTAACATCTCAAATTTGTTGGGTTTGTTCTCATACTCTGTACACAGGTGTATGAATTTCTAAGGCAATAGGACTGTTCCCAACGTCCTTTTCAATCACTTGCTTGAAGTAATTATACAAGGGATTTCTCCCTTGTCCTCACTCCTTCCATTTCCCGTTAACTCCGATCAACACATCTCACTACAATGTAATTCTTCTCTGTCCTTATGAGAAGTGTTGCCTCAATACCTCCAGCCCACTGTGACCGTGCCTTAAACCACGATGCTCACCACATCATGCATCGTATGTGAGAAATCCACTACGAACCCTGAGCCTGGAATTCTTCCACAGCCTGAGCTGAGGGTCCGTTTCCCACTGCCTCTTTGCAGCGAGTGTGTTACAGGCGGGCTGATGACATGATCTTTAGATGCCGTACGATCACGTGGCTCGCCGGACCCCAGGAGGACTGGAGAGGGCCACGGGAGCTCAGAGTCAGAGTTTCCCATGAGCTCTTTACTGCATTGGTTTCATGGATCCTGGGACTCAAAGCAAAGACGCGACTCTGCAGCCTGCGGTCTGGCTTCTCAGACCCTGGTAACCACGTGTCTGGGAATAGCAGCTAAATGCCAGCTACCCAGGGCTGGGTCTTTTTCATCCTGGTTAAAGATCCCCATCTCCCAGTTCAGACACCTCAATCCTGGTCTTGATCCAAACTTTGCTCAGTGGGTCTGAGCTAGGAGCTCGCGATGAAGTCAGATCTTGTGGTGCTTTATTTTTCCAATTTGCAAATGTAGCACTATGGTAATACAAGGTCATTTATTTGGCCAGAAATTCTGCCTTAGCAGCGTTTAATTAATGCGTTACCTTAGAAGTTGCAAATATTTCTTGGAAGTAGGTGGGGAATTAATACAAAACTAAATAAATAAGCATTTTCTTTCTTTACAGCCGGTATTTTTGACGTGCAACAAATGCTTACCAGATTAAAAACTCAATTCACTGGCGCCTACGCTGATGAAAATCCTGAAGTCATGGGATGTATTTTGGACACTGAGCTTTTAAGAAAAAAAAAAGCACGAATGAAAGAAACAGCACAGTTCCTTCAACTAGGCTGGTAGTCTTTTTTTTTTTTTTTTTTTTTTTTTGCCGTGTGAGGAGGTTTATTTGAAACAATTGCAGTACTAGTTTAGCAGCTGGCTTCTCATCCCCGATATGATTACCAGAGCCCCCTCCTGTACAGGCGAGAAGCAGTCCAATGTCAGGTGGGCTGTTTTCCATTCGCATTCTCTCCCCTCCAGCCCTCTCCTCTGGGGCGCTCCATTCTTTAGCAGCCCCCTCTTGCTACACAGCTCGCACAGGCCCTTCTTATGACCTCAGTGCAGGAACTATTGGTCATCTTCCTGCGGGCAGTGATGTTCAGGCTGGTACTCTTGAACCATTTGGTGATGGACTTTATTTTTTTAATTTTAGTATTTTTTTAATTAGAAAATTAACAGGAGATCACGGTAAAAATTTCAAACTTGAGCTAAATGACAAATAAAAGTTCTTCTTACCCCTATCCTGCCTCTAGTCTCGGGCCCAGAGATATCCTCTATTAACAGTTTCTTCAGTGTTCTTCTAGAATTTTCCATGTATATACAAGTATACATGCAGCATAAATTTGGTTAATCTAATGGAATCATACTTAGCATCCTAGTCTGGCATTTGCATTTTAAACATAGTAATATGTAGATTAGCTTTCTTAAAAAATAAATAAGGTATATCCTGGACTCGGTATGAATTCAGCCTCTGTCTTTTAAATCTAGAGTTATGTTTGGAAAGAATTGATGTCCAGTCTATAACCCCCAAATTACATAATGCTAATTCACCAAACGTTCAGTTAGTTTTAGTATCCTATAGCTGTTAGCTTTTTCTGAGTAACAAACTACCCCATAACTCAGTAACTTAAAACGGTCACCATTGATTTAGCTCCGAATCAGTGGACCGGCAATTTGGGCTGGGCTTGGCCAGCAGTTCTGCTGATCTCGGGCAGGCTCACTCACACGTCTGTGGTCAGCTGCCAGGTCAGCTGAGGTCGCAGAGGGGACTGGGCCACAGGTCTCCCATCATCCAGCAGGCTAGCCCGGGGTTCATTCACGTGGTGGCAGGGGCCCCCAAGAACATGAGAAGATGAGCCTCAGTGTCTCTACTGTGTCATGTTTGCTGAGATGTCATTGGCCAAAGCAAAGCACACGGCCAAGGTCAGAATCAAGGGGTGGAGAAAGTGTCTCTACCTCTTGATGGGAGGGGAAGAATTTACGGCCACTTTTGCAATCTACCACACGTGTTTTGGGCCAGGGGATGCGGGGAGTGGAGAAGAAGCAGGACCTCATTTAAACAAAAATTTAGGTGAACCAATATCTCACCCTCACCCTAAATGTTTCGAATTCTTCAAGTGTTATCTACGAAGTAGGAATAAGAATGTGGTCTGTTATACAGAGCTAGTCCAGAGCTAGCTGGAGTTCTGGCTCTGGGCTGTGCTTCAGTTTATGTTAGCAATCATGGATGGTGTACACATTAGAAACAGGAAAGGCAGCAAAACACCGGAATGTTCTAGCAGATTCTTCCTGATGATGTCCACAGAGAAAGGGGTACAATAAACACACAGACATTACCTAGAAACAGCACACACAAGCCCTTTTCTTTTGAGATTTGGTCATTCGGCTGATAATTAGAAAAGAAACCCATTGTGATGGTATAATATCTTGAAGTAATAGCGGAATTTTCTTTCCTGCATTTTTCCTCTTGCCTCTACAAGCCTTTGGTGCATGATGTCAGTGGCATTCATGGTGTGGGGGGTGGGGAGGGGTGAGAATACAAAGAAGCCATTTGAGTTTCGGTGTAGATTTTTAGAAAATTCAGAGCGGAGGCCAAAGTTTGAAAGGCAAGGCTTTCAATGACAAGCACAGAGCTCTTGAGAGAGCAAAGGTTTCTGCGTGCCAAGAGAATCCGAACCTAAGGGGCCCGGAACAGACACTGGAGCTGCAAACAACAGAGCAGGAAAGAGGACGTGTTCGGGCCTCAGAGTAGAGCAAGGCTAGGTCAGCTGGTCAGGGGAGAGATTTGGAGGCGAAGAGATTCGAGCTTAGATGCTGGTGAGTCCACCATCAGAAGGGGCCTCCTAACTTTTCCCCAACTAAGCCTGGCTGATCCCTGGGTCCAGGACAAGAGGCATGCGAGGGGAAAGGGCCGATGACTTTGGCTGAATCCCTGAGCAAAGGAGCCTTTCAGAGAAGCCCTAGGTGGAGCCAAAACAGTGCCCAAGGGGTAGAGTGCCTGTGTTGGTAGCAGATCTTGGGGCTTGAAATGAGAAGGATCTCAGAGTGGTGCTCACAGCTCAGCTTGGACCAGAGTGACTGAGAGGGGGCCGGGAAGGTCTGGAGGGGATCCACAGCCAGACAAAGTAGCTGCTGGGGGACTGCACGCACCATGCGAGCTGGGTGCAGAGAAGATACAGGCGTTTTCCATGCACAGGCGGTAGAGTGGATGCTAATCACCAAATATCCACAGAGCCTGCACTCTAGCCAACAACCAGAGCAGGACAGAAACCAGCCTCATGTCAGAAGCCTCACTCCCATGTCAAGACAATTGTCAGCCCACCAGAGCTTGGAAACATTGGAAGTTGGAGTTAAAAAATCTCTAAGTGACTCCGTTTATGTGGAGGCCTAGGTCAAGTTGTCTGCAATCTGCTAGAACGGAGGGCCAGACCACTTTCAGTTCGATTTCATAGACATAAAAAAGGCTATACACTTAACTCAGTGATTGTGAAATTTGTACTGAAATTCTCTCATTCCCTAATCCCCCATCCACTGTTAGGCTTGGGAGAGGGGCCATTTGTTAATTCCTGGGAGACAAACAGATATTTACTAATATTCATTGTGATGATAAGAAATGGAAATAAAAGTCATTCTGATTACTAACATGTTGGGCATGTTTGGCAATTGCTTCAAGAAGAACGCTTGTGCAGATAGCATCCTTGTACTCCAGGGAGAATCTAGCCTCTTGTAACTTGGGTAATGACCCATCTAGCAGGAAGCTGGAGACCAGATGGCCAGAGTGGAGAGGGGACTCAGGAGCGGGGCCCGGAGACAAGAGCGGTACGGCAGAGTTCCTCGTGCCCAGAAATCCAAGTGCAACTAGTTTGATGGTGGAGGGGGGATATCTGTCGTTCTCGGTCACTCATGCCATGGCTGCCTTCCCAGCATGCATAGAGACAGTCAGGAGCCGAATGGTCTCATCCCACCATCGAGTCTCCTTTGTATGCACGGCCAGATTTGTCCTTCTTGTTGGTGTTATTGTAAGCACAGTTGCTATTGTGCCTCTCTCCACTTCAGACACCATCTGTGGATCTCCATTGCACGCCACTGTGGTCCTTTCTCCTTAGCAAAACCCCAAAATATAAAACAGAACAACAAGGAGCTCTTTACTTGGTCTCCTGTCGTCTGTATCGGTTAGGATTGGGTTGACTACAAGAGAAATCACCATAATACATAGATAGAATTTGATTTCTTGCTAACATAAAAGAAATCCATAACAGCCATTGCACGACTGGTACGGCGGTCCATGTGGTCAGGGACTCATGTTATTTCTATTTTATTACTCTGCCATGAATGGCTTCCAATGTCACTTCAGACTCGAAGATGTGCATCTAGCCAGCTGGAAGGGAGAAAGAGGTTTGCACCTCATCCCTTGAAGAACACTTCCTGGAAGTTACACACACCACTTCTACTTAAACCCTATTGGCTAAAACATGGTCACATGACTACACCTAGATGCAAAGGAAGCTGGAAAATGTAGTCTTTATTCTGGGGAACCCTGCTAAAAATCAGGGCTACTATAACTGAGAAAGAAGATGAGAACAAATGCTGGGGGACAAGCAGTCTTTGCCGTGGTCCCCAAGGCAAGGGACTCCCTCAGACACATCTAAGGAGCCACTGTACTCTGTGAAAATTTTTGAAACCAATGCCCATGGGAAGAATTCCAAAATCTTTATCCTGGTATCCAAGAGCTCTCATAACATGAAGCCAACTTTCCTTTCTGGCCTCATCTCCCATGGCCCTTCATGAGCTTCCCGTGCCTATCTAAAGACTCTGCCCACCTCTGTACCCACTCACTCCTGTCTGGACATCTTGCTCCTTCTGCTCCCTCAGACTGGAATGGCACCGTCCCGTCTCCTCTCTAAATCCTACTTGTCTTTTATGTAATCACAACAGGTATTCCACAAAGTCTCTTCACATCCCTGGGACAAGATAGAGAAATGGGGGCTGGATGATGATTAAATTAGATGAATTTCTAATGTTTAAAATACCAGACCCAAGGAATGCAGAATAATGGACCACTGGCTACCCAGAGGACAGTCTGTGACAGTGAGACATAGGGATCTAGTCATCTTTAATAAGTCAATTCAGCATTGCTATCATTGACACCAATAAGAACCCTGGTGACACCATGATGAAATCTTCAGATATTACGAGACTTGAGAAAAGAGGGGGTACGGATTCCATCCTAAATTTAAATATTTTGGAGCCCTGATTCCATCAAGATAAAAATTTGATAGGAAAAAATATAATGTCCCTCATTTGGGTCCAAAAGATCCATGGCACGGGTCCAGAGCTTGGCAAGTATGTAAGAAAACTTTCAGTTCCTACTTGACAGCCAGTTCAGTGTAAGCCATCGGTATGGTTACCTGGAAAGGTCATTAAACCTTAGGTTGAAGTGATAGAAACATGGTGTCCAGAAAACGAGAGGGAATAATCTGGCTCTGCTCTGCTCTGATCTGATCAGATCAAATCTACAGAAGGTTGTATTAATGGCCCCAATTCTTCAGCCTTTACATTGTCGATGCCCTTTGCCATGTCACTTTAAAGTTCCTCCCACAAAAAACCCAGATTTTCCTACCTCCCTTGGCTTCAAGTTTGGCCATGTAATTTGTTTGGTTAGCAGGCTTGACATGACCAAATCTTTGAAAAACATTTGTACAATTGGACTTGCTCTCTTATGCATCTGCCATCTCCATGAGAAGAACATTCCCAGGCAAGCCTGCTGGTCCTCACTGGAGACAAGAGACATACGATACAGACTGAAGAGCCCCAGGCAAGCCCAGCCTAGATAAGCTGCCCCCAGAAATGTAAGCAAGCCCAGTCAAGATCAGCAGGATTGCCTAACCAAGCCCAGCCTAGATGAGCTGGGCCCCAGCCCATCCAGAGACTCATGAGCTAAATAAATGCTTACTGTTGCACGCTGCTGGGATTTTTGTGACTGGTTGTTACGCAGCACTAGCTAACTGAAACAAGAACTGTGTGCAGTTCTGAGAGTCATGCTTGACGAGAGACACTGACAAACTAGAATGCATCCAAAGGAGAGCAGTGAGAACCATGAAGGGTCACAAGGCCGCAGGATATACGGAGCAGTTGATGACACTGATAATATTTATGCTGAAAAAGAGGAGACTCATGGGGAACACAAACATGATTGGCAAATATGTGAAAAGCTGCCATAGGAAAGAGGGCTCGGATTTACTCTTTATAACACTTGGAGTCCTAAGACCTGTTGAGAGAAATTATAAAGGTAGATCCCATTACCAGAGTTGTCTGGGACTAGAATGAGTTTTCAAAAGTCTTCTGTTCCTTTTTGCTGGTGATATTCAATTAGAGGCAGGACCCCTTGGTGGGATGGCTGTGGAAGACACTCAACAATAGAGAGACCTCTGAGGGTCCTTCCAACCTTGCAATACTTTAAGGGACCACCACCTGGCCCACAAAACCTTTGTCTCACTGCTGCCCTCACTAAACTGTTCACGCCCCTGTCACTCTCCCTGCTGGTCTCTGGCTTCCTGTCTCTGCGCCCCAGCACGCCTCCCTGGCCCCGTCTTGGGCTGTTTCAGTTCCTCAGCAGCACCCCTCCCCAGCACTGCATCTGAGGTTTATGTTCTCAGTTTCGATGATGAAAGCAGAGTGCTATTCACCACACCTGGGTACATGTCGGGGAGCGGCTCTTGTGGTTTTCCTGGGTCTGTATTCGCACCAGAGAGGACCTTGGTTTTGTTCAAGCTCCTCTCCCACCATCTGCTGTGTGACATTCTCCCCGCCGCCATCACTCCCCACCCTGGTCAGCCAGAGCCCTCACGCAGGTCTTCCTTCCTCAATCAAAACCTGGCTGAGAGTGACTGAATGACTCTCTCAAATGTGTGATCTACAACTTAGCATGCCCTGAAGCCCAAGTCCCACCCTCTCTCCCAGGAGCACTTGGGTTTGAAGGGCTGTCTCTTGCCGTGGAATGAAGCGCGGTCGACCTTGCATCTTGCTCTGGGAATTGACCATAGCCGCGTACTTTCCCTTTGGGAGCCAACCTCACTTGGGCTCCTCCAGCCCCTGTCTTTACATCCATAAATAAGGATTTAAATAGAGTGGGACACTCCATGTGTGAGGTAGTGCCTCAGACACCAGCCCAAACAGGCGTCTGAAGACAGAAAGTATTAGTCAACAATCCGATATTTCTAAGTAATCCCACCTACTTAGTGGTTGGTAGAAATAGTCTTCAGCCTGGGTCTTTGCAAAGGTCATTTCTTAAAAATTCGCTAACGGTGGGGAAAAGTCAGAGCAGAAAGACTTAGTGCCCCAAATTAGCAGCGTGGCTCCAGTCGAATGTGTTTCTGTGAGGAGCAAAACCCGATGGTCACGGGCAGGTGTGTGGCCCCGGCTTGTCAGAGCTATTGATTGACTGCTCGCAATATTGCAGGTGATTTAAAGAGTTCCCTGCCACCTTGTTTGTTTAATGTCACCTCCATATGAGAATGTCAGCCTCTGACATGTTTGACTTCTCCATAGGACAAATGCCAAGCCACGTGCGGTTGTCCCGACATAGATTGTTCCCTACCATCTGCAACCGCAATGATGACAACTATTTCTAAAAGCTTAATTTAAAAGAAGCACTAACTAAATCTTTGGCCCTCTCCTGATCGGTGGCATAACATGATTCTGGCATCGGGCTGAGAAAGTCTATCCCGTTCACTTTTCTTATCTATACGTCTAAAATCTTCCAAATCCGTATCACACTTAGTGGTACTGGGTGGGGGGCGATGCTCTCTGTGAGGGAGCTGGGGGTTGCAGGGGGCAGGGAGCGGGCACAGAGCCAGAGCCGAGACTGTCTGGGGCCAGAGGCCAAACTTGGCCAGCCCAAGACAAACACAGACTGGAGATAAAAGGAAGAAAGCGGGAAACACAGCCAGAGCTGGCAGAGACAACAGCGATGGAGAATAAACAGCACAGAGGGCTGGAAAAGCAAGAGTCTGTGCTGCGGGGAGAGGGAGGATGTGCCAGAGGAGGGGAAGCAGGGAGCGAGGCCGAGAGGCCAGGGGTAAGGAGGGAAGAGGAGAGAGAAATAGACAGAAGAGAGAAAGACGGGGACCGGAAGCCCAGCACGGAAGTAGGGAAGAGTCTGGAAGACTCAAAGGGAGACAAAAGAAGGAAAGGGGGAAGACAATGGGGGAGAAAACAGAGGAGGGGAGGGGAAGAGGAGGGAAAGTGGGGGCAGCAAAGGGCAGTGGCCGGCACAGGAGGGAGGCATGAGCATTTAGGACCCAGTGAACACCCAGCCATAGACACAACCGATTATTTTTAGTGGAAAAAAAATCCCTTGGTCTGGTGTGTTGTTGAAACATCATAAGTCTGGGGCACTTTTAGAGCAGAAGTAAGAAGAAATGAAGTTCACATTTAAATTCATAAGGTTTTTTTAATGTAATATGTTCAAACTGTGATATCAAAAAACAAAGTTCTTTATGTATGTATAGATCAGTGGTCCTTGACTTGGTGGGGGTGGTTTTGCTCCCCAGGGGACATTGGCCACGTCTGGAGACATTCTTCGTTGTCACAATTGGAGAGGGAGGTGTTGGGGTGCTACTGGCATCAAATAGGTAGGGGCCAGGGTGCTTTTAAACAACCTACAATGCGAGGACAGCACCCCCAACAAAAATTTATGCGACCTCCAATGGCAGCAGTGTTGAGGTTGAGAATGGACCAGTGGCAGCAGCAGCAGCTGGGACCCAGTTAGAAAGGCAGATGAGCAGGCCCACCCCAGACCTCCTGAAGTGGACACTCTGCCTGCGGGTGGGGCCGGGGCCTCCGTGCGTTAACCCGCCCTCCGCATGATTCTGATGCCCACTAAAGGTTAGGAAATGTTCCTCTAGAGCTAAACTGTCCAGTACAGTAGTCACGAATATGTAGTTATTTAAATTAATTAAAGTGAAATAAAATTTAAAATTTAGTTCCTCAGTCCCCCTAGGTGATTTCAAGTGCTAAGTAGCCACATGTGGCTAGTGGCTGCCATATTGAACAGGGCAGACAGAACATTCCTATCACCATGGAAAGTTCTAGAGCTTTGTTCATCAAGCTTTTCTCACAGACAGGAAAAGCCAACAAACACATAGGATGAGGAAGAAGGTCTCTTACCACATCACCTCTACACAGAAGCATCTTAAAGAGCCCTGACTGAGGTCAGGAGGACAAGAGTTGTCCTCAAGATTTGAATCTCAGTGTCATTTTTAGGAATGTGTGACACTGGGCAAGCCACCTGCCACAAGTGAACTTCAGTTCTCCATCTATACAATTTGGTGATATGCCATCCCTGTCCTACTGTATCAGTCAGAGTAAGGAACACTAGCTGCTTTAACAAACATTCTCTAAATGTTCCTGACATCGCCTGGTGAAAGGTTTGTCACTCACACCATAGTTGCATGTGGCGATTGAGGGCCACAGTGGCGGGATTTCTGTCCCTTGGGGCTGTGGACTCCTTTGGCAGTCTGGTGAAGTCTATGGGCTGCTTCTCAGAAGAAGGTTCGTAAATGCATAAAATAAAATAAAATTACAAAGAAAAGCAATTACGTTGAAATGTAGTTATCAAAATAAAAAAACACAATTGTGATATTGTAATATATATGCTTCTTTATTAACGCAGTAATTAATAAGATAGAGTGGCTGGTCTAATAACTGTTGCAATTTCAAAGAAGTGATAAGTGAAAATGATATTTTGAGGTATGCGTAACAATAGTAATATGATATGAAATGTCTGTGATTTCCACTGGAGACAGGTCTCAGGTACCGCTAATGCCACCGTGGTTTGTGGCCTACGTTCATAATTGAAGGAAATGCTAAATCTCATTAGAAAGTTAGCAGAAATAAAGAGGTGATTTTTTCCCATCCAGCTTCACAGCCTGATGGGTTTGGAGCCTCTGGTGGCGTGGTTCCGCCGTCCCCAGAGGGCCTCCAGTCCTCACAGGGCTCTCCTCACTCCGCTGGCTGACGTCGAGCAAAGACAGACAGGGGCAGGGTGACAAGGGAGGATCTAGGGACCAGGTCTGGAAGTGGCAGTGTGCACGTCACTTCTGCCCTCTCTCCATTGGACAGAACCACTCCTACGCCCACCTAAATGCCAGGAGGTGGAGAAATACCATCTGGCACTATGCCAGGAAGGAGGGCCCCCAATATGGGTGGACACATGGGGTTTCCATCACCCCTAGCTACCTCAAAGATCAAATAAGAAAATGGACATGAAAGCACTCTGTCACACCAGAAAAGAGTTTGATTTTCTGAAGGCAAACTCATACGAGAACTGGAGACAATATGATGGGGACACTTCTTCCTGCAGTGGGGAGCTGGCGAGACCAGTAGGGGGAAGAGTTTAAGGGCAATCCCAAGACGTGAGGTCCCAGCCCTAGACCAAGGCCACTCCTGCACCATTTCCATCCCAGACCGTGCCTTTCCGCCCCCTCCCCCACACCAGAAAAACCCAGAAAAGATCCAGGACTTCAGGCCAAGTGTGGGCCACCTCCCGTGGTCATTCAAATGGAGGCCTGGCCAGCCCCCAGGAGGGAGGTAACAAAACTAAAAATAGCCTCTCCTCCAAGGAAAAAAATTAAAAATAGATTCCAACCCGCATGAAAATTTGGGTGGAAAGAAAGGAAAGGAAAACAAAATGAATCATCTTTACGTGTTTTGCTGAGCGAGAGCCCGTTGCCATGGCTACGGGGCCCTGTGTGCAGGCCTGGTCTTTTCCAGCAAGTTCAAGGCCCGTCGAGGAGCCAATGGGGCCAGCCCCATCACCGGTATATTATAGCCATCCGATGTGCGATTCCCCAACGCAGTCGCTGCCACCGAGCAGGTCGTATTAATGACTGTCACAGTTAATTTAGTGTTTCCTTCCATTGTGATCTGTCTATTGCTATAACTGAGCAAACGAGAGGCCTTGTGTGGGTCTCCAGGGAGTTTAGGGGAATCTAGCCTGGTTTTGCAATCGAGACAGTCAGGCGAGGTTATGCGAATTTGTAGAGGAGCCAGGTTTTGAATCGCAGAGTGGGAAAGGCAGCTTTCCAGCCAGCCACTGCCTGCCTTCCTGGTGGGCTCACCGGCGTGCATGAAAGTCCCCAAGATGGCAAGGAAAGGCGAGAGGGTGAACTGGCCAGCCCCACAGCCCCCGTGGCTGGTGAAACACAAGAGAGTGTGACTCGATTCCTCAGACAGGTGATCCACTCGGGGGACAGTCTCCCAGATTACGAAGGGCTGGATTCATGAGGTCCCTTCTCAGAACTGGAGTTTGAAGCCTTACCCTAAACTGGAAAGGGCAGCTTCGGGCTTTGGTGGAGCCTCTTGTCTTATATCCACTTTTCTAGAACAGTAGCTTTCTGCTTTTAAGAAAACCCAATATGTTGAAAATCCAAACTTACAAAATAAATAAGATGGAGGCAGGAGGAAGAGGAGACTCACTTCATAAAGAATTCTTCACTTTAAAATCATTGGCCTGGAGGGGCCAGCCCCATGGAACAGAGGTTGAGTTCCCGCGCTCTGAACCCGAATTTTCGAGTTCGGATCCTGGGCACGGACCTACACACAGCTCACTGAGCCATGCTGTGGTGGCATCCCAGAGGAAGAGTGGCACAGATGTTAGCTCAGGGCCAACCTTCCTCTCCAAAAAAGCCCCCAGAGAAACAAATAAATAAATAATTGGCCTGGAGAAGGAAGAGACATGTCAACTAAATGCGATGTCTGATCCTAGACTAGATTCTGTACTGGAGGGGAAATGCTTTTAGAAACATTATTGGGGCAATTGACAAAATGGGAATCTGAATGCTAGCTTAGATAAAAATATTGTGTTGATAAATTTACTGAAGTTGGTAACTATACTGTTGGTAACCGTACTGTGGTTATATAAGAAAATATCCTTAGTCTTAGGAAATATTGACATATTTCAGAGTAAAGGCCCATGATGCATGCAACCTACCCTCAACTGGTATAGAAAAAAAATGATGTGTGCGTGTGTAGATAGATAAATAGATACAGAGAGAGGGTATGCAAAGAAAAAGCCAATGGGGTAAAATATAAAATGTTAAAAATTGGTGAAAGTGGATAAAGGGCATATGGCTTTTCTCTGTACCATGATCATTCTTGCAAGATTTCTGTTAAGTTGGAATTTCTTTCCAATTAAATTTTTTTAGTTGGCTTTGGTTTCATTTAATTCCACGAGATTCTATTTACATTCAAGTTTTTAAGGATAACTCTGGTACATGAAACTCAAGTACATCTGGAATTATATTCCTTACATCTTTCACATATGGCAAAAATACTCTAGACCAGAGCTGTCCAATAGAACTTTCTGTGATGATGGAAATGTCATTTATCTCCACCATCCAATACCATAGCCAGTAGCCATGTGTGGCTATGGAGCATTTGAAATAAGCCTAGTCCTAACGGAGATGTGCTGTAAATGTAAAATACACACCAGATTTCAAAGACTGGGTGTGAAAAAAAGGAGTGGAAAATATTTTGGATATATTGGGTTAAAGATTTAAAAGGCTTAATGTCCCCTCTTTCTTTTTACTCTTTTTAACATGGCTACTAGGAAATTTTAAATTACCTACATGGCTCAAATTTGTGACTCACCTTATATTTCTATTGGACAACACTGTTCTAGGAAGCCATGGAAGATGGGCTGGTTCGACTCAGCCTGTGGCTGAGGCTGGAAACCTCTTCTGGGCCCGGCCATTCTGGCCTGGGGGATGCTCTTGGGGAATAATGGCTAATTTCAGGATCTCCGAGGAGCTGGATCCATCAGAGCCCGAGAAGGGGACATCTAGGCAAGGGAAAGAGTCAGTGGAGAGGTGTTCTGAGTTGATGCACCATTTGTGGAGGTGATGTTTTGTTCAAAGCCCACAGGTGAGAGAAGGCATGGTGAGTTTGAGGTGCAAAGTGGTGCTCAGGGTGAGAGGAGAGCAAGTGGCAAAAGGGAGCGTTGGAGATGGAGGCCTTGCAAGCCCCACTGAGAAGCTTGCATTTTCCCTAAGGCTAAAGAACAGCATCAAAAATATTTTAAGCAGGTGTTATGCATGGAATGTTTGTATCCCCCCTAAATTCGTATGTCGACATCTAATCTCCAACATGAAGGTCTTAGGAGGTGGAACCTTTTTGGGAGGTGGTTAGGTCATGAGGGTGGAGCCGTCTTGAATGGGGTCAGTGCCCTTACAAGAAGAGGCCAGAGACTTAGCTTGCCCTCTCTCCACCGTGGGAGGACACAGCGAGAAGATGGCTGTCTGGAACCTACAAGAGGGCTCTCACCAAAACCTGACCGTGCTGGTATCCTGATCTCAGACTTCCGGCCCACAGCACTACGAGAAATAAATGTCTGTTGTTTATAAGCCACCTAGTCTACGGCACTTTGTTATAGCAGCCTGAACTGACCAAGACAGCAGGGAAGAGCTCTAATCCTCGTTGAGTTTGCAAACGGTCATTCTGATAGTTCCCTTAAGTCTGGCCATGTGGTCGAGATCCATGTTTCTACCACTGTAGACTGTTATTGAGGCAATCAGTCAAGTCTCTGTTCCTTCCAGCCGGAAGACCCTGACCAACAGGTCCCAACCAGAGGAGAGGACAGGACCTCACTGAGGACAGCCCCAGTACGGCCGATGATATTTTCAAAAGATGCCTGGACTATGGTCTCACGTGATCTTCCAGCAATTTGCACTTCCCATCAGAGGTGGAGTCTACGTCCCGTGACTGCCCTCACCAATAGTGTCCAGCAGAAGTGATGCTATGTGACTTGCAAGGCTAGGTCCTGAAAAAGATATTGCTTCCACCTGGCCCTCTCTAGGGACACTGGTCTTTGGAACCCAGCCACCATGCTGTGAGGAAGCCCAGGCCACACTGAGAGGCCACAGCCAGCTAAAGTCTCTGCTGACAGCCAGCATCAACCACCAGACATGTGAGTGCACAAGCTTCTAGATGATTCCAGCCTTCAGCCTTTGAGTCTTCCAGCTGAGACTCCAGACATCATGAAGCAGAGACAAGTCATCTCCGCTGTGTTCTCTCTGACTTCCTGACCCACAAAATCTGAGAGCATAATTAATGGTTGTTTTAGGCCACTAAGTCTGAAGATAATTTGTGTTGCAGGCCTAGTACCTGGAATACCCAGGATGTGGCCTAAAGCATCCAAGCTTTACGGAAAAAAAGGCAGTAGCAGCAATGTGTGCTGGGGCATGGGGGTGGCGCCTAAGCAGTAGCCACTTGCCACCAGCCTCTAGCACACCATGGGGCACATACCAGCTGGTATCCCGCTGTGAGCTTGGCATTTGGCGGCTGGTAGATAGTTCTCAACTGGGTTTTCTAGAATTATCAGTGGCATGGGCAAGTTTTCAGAGGAAAGAGTCAAATAAAATGCAGAGCAGATTTAAAAGCACTAAGTTTGACATTAAATAGGTGTTAAAATATGTGTCATCTATATTGCCTTTCAGCTCGAGAGAACCCCAATCATGACAATAATTAATATAATGGCTTGATTTATTGCTTCTCTTCCTCAGGATCGTATTTATTTCATTATTTTAAAATGTTTGAATCACCCGGGCAGGCTGGCTAAGGTGAACGATTGCGGGGGATGTTCTGCCAGGAAAAAGAAAGAAAGCAAAAACATAATTTATAAAATTAGTAACATAAAGTAAAAGCGACTGCCCATGTACTTTAAAAATAAACTGGCTCTAGGCAATCTTGAAGGTGAGGTCAGTTGAAAAAAAAAACTGAAGAAACCAAAAGCTGAATCATGGAGGCGGTCAGATGATGTGTCCTTAGCAGCTGATTGCTGGTGTCCCGTGACCCGCCCGCATTTACTAAAATGCCTGACGGCACCCCAAGGAAAGAACAGCATGGTGGGCCTTCCAGCTTGGGTCACGTAGGGGAGCAGGGGCCCACCCATATGCAGTCACCCACAGGCACACTCTCCCTTGCCATCCTGCCTCGCAAGAACGCATCCCTCTTGCCTGGACAAAATGCCCTCATGCCAGCCCACTAGCGTGAGTCACTGGGTTGGGATGGGAGCAGGGGAGCACAGAGGAAGGTGCCCCTCCCAGAGAAGGGCAATCTGGAAAGAGAGGACCGAAAAAGTCTGAAGTGATCAACCTTTTGAGTGGGAGGGGGAGGGTAAATGCTGGGGCTGTCACGTGGGTGTTCTCCTGACCCCGAGCATCATTTCGCTTAATCCTCACGACAAGTGTATGAAGGAGATCCTTGTAATCCCCGTATTACAGACAAGAAAGCGGAAGCTCTAGGTTGAATTTCCTAAGACCACAAAATGAAAAATTAGAAAACAATAATACAGATGGTAATAACTAATATTTTGGGGGCTCTTACTGTGGTCCTAGGAAGTATTCCTAACAGCATAACTTGCATTACGTGCCTGTTATTATACGCACTGTGCAGATGAGAAGAGTGCGGCGAAGAGAGATCATTTGCCCAAACTCGGAAGAACCCCACCCCTACCCAGCCAACTTATCCCCAGGCTGTTTTTCAGCCCAGAGAAATGGGAAGGCAGCGCCCAGGGCTTAAATGAGGCAGCGCAGGGTGGGGCACCTGGGGGGGCCCGGACCGCTCTAATGGGTATAGTGCAGAGAGTGTGTCCCCACGGAGACACAAGCAGCAGCAGCATCTCTGCGGATGGTAGGGCCCAGGGATTCACAGCCTAATGAACTAGATCATGAAATCTCATTTGCCTGTTCGATAGCTTCTGCGATGCGCTCAGGTTCACTTAGGACGAAAAGAAAAGGAGGCGGGGAAAAGGGCTCCTTTCTTGCACTTTCAAAGAGTGAGAAGATTGGGGAGAGGAGTCCCAGGGGGCCCCCGGGAGGCAGGCGTGGCTCGATAAGGCTGAGAGAGCAGAGAAGCCTGAGAGTCAGCACCAATAGCCAGATGGATGTCCTACACAAGCCATCGCCAGCATGGCCGCCTCGCGGAGGAAGGCTCTCTGTCGGTAATTCATAATGTAATTTACTGAGAAGGCAGCTCCGCGCACCCTCCTACGATCTCCCCGCTGGAGGATGCTGTCGGAGGGTGGCCGTGGGACCCCACAGAGCAGTGCTTCTCCAACTGCCTGTGGTGACGGACCAGTTGTTTTGTATTTTCTTTCCCAATCTGTCACGGACAAACCTTTAGTAAAACATAATAAAAATGAATTACTGGGGGGAAAATGAAATTTAAAAAGCCCAAAGTATTCGGATTCGACCAATGTAAAATTACGCTGTCGTATTGTTGAGTTGCTAAATGCTTCTTCTCAGCTTCTGTACTTATCTTGTCGCTTACGGGGAACAAATCCTTCCCGAATTGGCCGTGGTCTGCAGACCACTCTTTGAGTAGCACTGGCTCAGAGGACTCCAGGATGCTTGGGCGGAGTCTCCCAGCGGGGAGACATCCTCGAAGAGGAGCTCTCTGGGCAATGGGTTTGGCAGGACAGGAGCACATGGCAGTCCTTAGCTGAGTGTAAAATTCTACAAACATTGATGCTTACCACACTTTGACTTCTGACACATCCCTGAGGGAAGGGCCTGGGAGAAAAACTACATTTTGACTTACTTAAATCGGGAAACCCAGGCTCAAGGCAGTAAGGGGCTCATTCAAGTTTACAAGGACTTTGTGAAGCGCAGGTCTTCCTCCCCATTGCCAATAACCTCTTAGACCAACTTCCTCATTGCAATGAGTGGACCCCATCGTCTACACAGAGGCACCCCGAGGAAAATCTCCTCTGCAGGGGCCCCTCCTTTCTGTGGTCACTGATGGCTTCAGTGGGAGTCTCTCAGATGCTTCCTAACGCTCCTACCTTCCTTCCTCATCCCTTCGTCCATAAGGAAGGAGCAGAACAGGGGACCCAAACCAGAAAACCTCTTCTTGCTGGCAACAGGAACCAGGAGATCCACCTGAGAGATTTCCTCTCACTCATCAGCGAATCGGACCTCCTGCAATAGAGAGGGCATCTGGGACCACTGGAGTCTGGCCCTTCCGTGCCCTTACTCCCACTGCCTGCCGGCTGGGCCTATCTTCCATCTCACACTCAGGAGGGCTGTGCAACCCTCTTTGCCCACCATGCCATCCACAAGCCCCACTATAGGTGGACCACCATATCCCGGTCCGGCAGCCGCCAGCAACAGAAAAATCTGCTTTGGCCAGTTCCACTTTTGCCAGCAGATGTCACTGCAGCCTGACCTCAGGTTACCAAAAATAAACCACTGATTTTGGTTTTGAAGCTCCAGAAGGACCAGGGACCAATGGGCATCCAGAAGATACATTCCTTTTGCTCTTTTTCTTTTCTTCTACATGGCAGACTTGCTATCTGGCTGCTGGAAAGATGCCTCTTACGCCTCTGTTTCACCATCTGGAAAATGGACATTTCCCACATGTTCCTTTCCTTCCTTATGAGGATGCTGTCGGCTTCCAGAATGGCTGTGCTTGCTCCAGAGCTAATTGGTTCCCCTGCTCACAGAACTTCAGCTATCTGCTCAGACAGAGGATAGAATCAGAGCACCCCGGTGATAACTGGCTGACCGTGTATTTGCCTTCACAGGTATCCCGGAACCACCTCCACCTATTCCCGTTTCCATAGTAACAGAAGAGTCCAAAAAAAAAAAAACTCTAACAAAATAAGACATCTAAGAGGCATAAACAAAATATGTGATGGTGTGGGAGGCTGTAAAGTTTTTATTGCCACCTGTTTGGGAAGACCTGCATAATTCAATCGTGCTCCTGGCATTTGCGATGGAAGCAATCACCCCAAAGTTGTGGCAATAAAGCCTTTATAGCCCCCCCATGCTGGCACGCCCGCTTTCTAGGTACAAAGCCCCAGTATGATAAACTTCCGCTTCTCACATTTGCATAATGGAAACGGACGAGATTTTAAACCCAGGCTGTTGGGAGGCATAACTTGCAGCTCTCCTGGAGGTGAATCATGAGCTTGTCTGGGTGGAGGTGCTGGGAGGGACACCAAACCCCACAGACAGGGCTGCAGGGCTGGGCAGGGGCACCAGGAAAGACGGCCCCCTCCCCGCCAAGACACGGGGCCAGGCCAGGTTCTGGTTGAAGGTCGCATTACCCTGCATCAGAGAATCATAAAATTAAAGTACCTTCATGGTGAGCCCACTGGCTGAGACAACCTGTCTAGTGCCAGTTGGGGGCAGAAAAGGTAGTTGCGACCTGAGTACGCATTGATGTTCCCGTCAACCCCCCACTCTGCTCTCTCTGGAGCCCTCACATTTTCTGCCCCCCCCATCTGCCATCCATCACCCACCACTCCCACAATTTCTTGCAGAGTGTACCCGTCGGGGCAGGGGTGGGAGCAGGAGTAGCAGCGGCTGCTCCTGGTGCCTCCCCCTCTCGGGAGATTACCGCAGCCCTGCCGGCGCTCAGTGGTAAAAGTTTGAACGTGTCTGCAGAGCTTAATCAAATGCTAATTCCGTGTGGTGAAAGAATTTGCTGGAATCTGCAAGGGAGCTCCTGGCAGCAAGAAAATGCGTTGATTCACTCCCAAATCTGCTTTGCCCAAGCCGGGTGCGATTTAGACTGTAAAGCTGCATTAAATCACAAAGTGCTGTGTGGATCACACGGCCATCCTTTGTGTCGTTAATGAAGGGAAAAACAGGGCTTTATTCCGAAGCTTTGTGTATAATCAGATGCCATGTTGTAAAGCTCTGGAAAACACACCAGAAATCATAATTGGGAGGAAATAAAAGGGTTAGTGCAAAACAGCATATGATTTAAATAAGAAGCAAAAAGAAACTGCCCCCAAGATTTGTGCGTTTCAAGAATCAACTTTTAATTCATTCGCAGGGAGATGAGACAAGGGGAGGAACAGCCTTTAAAATAGTATGAAAAGCTACTTTAGATGTAAATGAGAGATAATGGGCTTTCGCTTGGAAAGAAGCAAGGGGGACAAGTTTGTGCCCAGGGCGGGGAGAAACGGTGGAGGGGTGTGACACATCTTGACATGCCCGGCTCCGAAGGCCTCTGGACCCAGATACGGCAGAGAAGACAGGGTTTGTGGCCTGGTGGGAGACGGGAGGTTTTGTGGCATAGGTTCTGGTAACCAGCCTTCAGAGCAAAAGGAAGGTGCTGCTGCCTGCGGTGGGCCCCAAGGATTCAGGGGCTTGGTGGGCTTGGGGGGCGGGAGAGCATGATCGCTGCTTTAACACAGAAAATCTCCTCGGTGTGAGCATTTTGAGGTCGCTAAGGAAGGGGGTTGGGGCTTTTACGCTCGTCTTACAGCTGGAGTTAAGGAGCGCTGCGCCGAGCCCTCCCCAGCCCTAATTCACTAATGATTTGCTTATTAGTTCGGATCAGGGAGCCAGCTTCTGGAGAGATGTGAATTGGCATTGATTTAATCCTCTTCCCAGCACGCGCTCCCGGCCCAGGGTGAGACTGGGAGGGGAGAGGGGGGTTGCCAGCACGTTCAAGAGCAAGTTGCTGCTTCTCCTGCCTCGCTTTGTCTGCTCTCTTTACCATCTGCTCTCAGGCAGAGGAGCGGGTGGATGAAGCCCGGAGTCTAGACCTGGCTGGCTCAGTGGATGATGCTGAGCTCAGCGGTCTCCTAGGGCAATGAGAGGTGTGGGCGAGATGCTGTGGAAAGTCCCTCGGCTCCAGCATCTCTAATTGGATGGACTGGGGCCTCTGGAAAGTTTTGGGGGGAATAATTCTGCCCAACATTTTTTCACTATTCTGTGAGCCAGGTGCTGTTCCATGTATTATGTCCCTTAAACCACCCAGCAGCCACTCTGGTAGATATCTCACCATCCACACTTGGTAAGGGAGGAAGCTAAGCCTCAGAAAGGTCAAGTAACCTGCCTAAGCCCACACAGGTGAAATGACGCATCTTCACTCTTCAGCACTACTACGCTGTGTGACTTCATCTGAGCTGCTTCAGCTCTCGAATGCCGTTTTCACCTTTGATGATCCCTTTGCACACTGCCATCAAGAGCCTTTATCTCCATCCTTCTTCTAACTAGGCAATCTAATGATAGTCGAGGACTTAGTGTTCTAGAGCATATTGCCCGTGGCTCATCCTAGTGACTGGGTACCCTTTTCTGAACTTGACAAGAATCATAACCCAGTGTTTGTTTATTCCAACCAGACTGGCCTAATTATAGTCCGAGCTCCACATCTTTGCTCAGGCGGTTCCCATGACCTATGCTACCCATCCTTCTCTTTTTCACTTATCTAAGGCCTAGCAATACTCTCACAGCTTAATTTAATCCACTGGCAAGTTTATAGTCATCTTGTCCCCATGCTGACCTCTTCTATGGAGACTTGACTTCTCTGTACTCCCACAGAGCATTGGACACATATAAGCACCGTATGTGCTTACTTCTCTTGTCTCCCCTGCTGGACTCAGCTTTCGAGAATTGGAACTGAGTCTTACCCTTCTCCACATTTCTAATTCTACAGTGTCTTGAACATAGTAGGCCCTCAGGAAATATTTGCCAGTTGACTGATTAACAGAACATGGGACTTTATTTGTGGTTTCTTTGAAAATCTCTGGTGGATATCTTTTCGATCCCCATAAGCCCTGCGACTTGTCAAAAGAGATCTATTACAGATTTCACCTGCCAAGGACTCAGTTTCAGAACGCTATTAAGGGTCCAAATAAAGGAAGAGTTTCCAAGAAGTCTCTGGAGTTGGCTAGTCCTAAGTGAGTTCTAAAAGAGTCCAACCAGCATGTGTTCAACTCTTCCCGTGCTGTAGTGTGGACTGGACTGGACTGGACCCGGGCACTGTGCGAGGCCTTGAGGACACCAAAGTGAATTCCATATAGGATCTGCCTTTCCATCTAGAGGATTACAACCTGAACCGGACAGCTCTTATGTGGGTCTCACTCACTAAATGGTAAACTTTGTAAGAACCAGGGTCATGCACTAGTTTTGTTCCTATGAGACCTCCAGCATGTAGCACGGTGGAAAGCCTGCTCGGGAAATCTATACTGAATAAATGAACACGCACAGAACTCTGCCATGTTACCTTGTCTAATTTTTGCCCCAACACAGTGAAATGAGTACAATGATCTTTCTTTCTAATGATGAGAAAACAGGTTTAGTGACTTTACATAAGTTTCTGGAGATCGTATTTAGGGTGGAGGGGGATTCGGATGCGTGTCTGCCTGACTGCAAACTCAACCACCACACCCCTCCCCGGGGACTCCCAGGATGCCCTCCTGAGTCGGTAGAAGATGGGGCAGAGAGCTATGAGCCAATTCTGATTAAGTGTAGGTTGCTATTGTCTCCTCAACTGCCAGCTGACATCCCAGCTTAAAAGGAATCGCTCTGAAAGAGCCCACCTGGCTCTCGGTTTCTAAATACCATTTTCCATGAAAAGGAACCAACCTCCTCGGAGAAACAGGTGAAAGGAGGCTGAAGAGACGACAACTAAATGCACTACTGGTCCTGGATTGGATTCTGGATCAGGAGAAGAACACGATACAAAGTAAAGTAGAGGGACTGTTGGCAAAATTTGAATATGCACTATATACTAGATAATATTTTTGTCTCAGTATAAATTCCTTGAATGTGAAAATGGTCTTGTGGTTATGTAGGAGAATGCCCTTGTTCTTAGAAAATTTGGCTGAAATATTTAGAGGTGAAGTGTCACAATGCCTACAAGTTACTTTCAAATGGTTGGGGAAAAGAGATAGACAGACGGAAGAGCCAATGTAGCAAAATAATAATTAGTGAATCAAGATGTGGGATATATGGGTGCTCATCAGACTAGTCTTTGTATTTTTCTGAAGGTTTGACATTTTTTTAAAATAAAAACTGGAAGAGAGAGACCGACACAGAAATGGCCCTGAAAATTTTGCCCACATCTACCGGGAAAGTCTGGGACAGAGGCTGGGGCCACAAAGGCAGATGTCTTGCTCACCGTAAGTAGACAGCAGCTGTGGGAATGGATGCATTAGCCGGAGCCCATTCTTACAAGAACACTCGCAAGAAGCTTCTGTCAAAACAGACAGTTTTTACAGGTGTTTTCAAACATGAAACCAAATTAACTATACTACACACCATTAAATACAGAGCTGTACACGCGAAAACCCTTGAGTAGTAACCCAGAGCGAGGTGGAAGCAGGTTAGAGGTGTCCCATCTCCACTTCAGAGACTAAAATCTGGGCCACTTATTACCTCGGGTAACACCTAAATGTCAAAAGGCAAGGTCGGAGCCAGAGAGCAAAGCTCCCTGTGAATACAAATGGGAACAGGCTTTAAAAATAAAGCCGGGGTTCAGGTTCCAATACTCCAAATGCCAATCAAAAGACTCATTTATTTTTTAAATGTGTGGGTGAGAGTTAAGAATTATGTCTGAAGGGCCGCTATCAGGAACAAGTAGAGAGATCATCCTGTAGATTTCTGAAGTTCTGTTTGTCTGCCTCTGCTTTAGTTTAGATTTTTTTTTAATAGTAAGGGGAGGGGACTACTATGTCAAGGTTATTTTTTTTAAGATTTTATTTTTCCTTTTTCTCCCAAAGATCTCCAGTACATAGTTGTGTATTTTTAGTTGTGGGTCCCTCTCGTTGTGGCATGTGGGATGCCACCTCAGCATGGCTTGATGAGCGGTGCCATGTCCGCACCCAGGATCCAAACCGGCGAAACCCTGGGCCACTGAAGCAGAGCATGTGAACTTAACCTCTCGCCATGGGGCTGGCCCCATGTCAAGTTTTTTAAATGAACATCTCTTTGTGAGATTTTTTCAAAATAAAAATTTGGGTGAAAGGAAAAGAACTGCTCAGCCCTGGCCCTGAAAATATCTGGCCCAGGTGGGTCTGAGGAGTGGGGATGGAGAGAAACATAATCAAAGAAAAGGGAAAAATAGGGCCTGTGATTACCAATACTGTGTTGTGTACTTAAAAATGTGCTAAGAAAGTAGATCTTATGCTAAATGCTCTTATGACAAAAGAAAAAAACACAAAGGGGTGGGAGGAAACTTGCGGAGGTGATGGCTATGTTCATGGCATTGAAAGTGGTGACGGTTCCATGGGTGTGTGCTTATCTCCAGACGCGTCAAGTTGTATACATTAAGTATCTACAGCTCTTTGTATGTCAAGCCTACCTCAACAAAGCAGTTTTAAAACAATAAAGAAAAGAAGGGCGGGGATAGATTTTAGGTCTAAAGTTTTGCCCTAGGTGGAAAAATATTTGACGACAAGGATGAACTTTGATGTCAACACTTTGAGGAAGGGGCAAACTCAAGATGGCTTTCTGAAGACAGCCTCCTTGCTAATGAAAGTTGAGATGCCTTGGCTTCACGGCTTCAAATTTCTATTAGTGAAGTTCTGGTGACGCCTTTAGTAGCTGACGGCAGAATGTCCTCCTAAGGCCTGCAGTTGAGAGGCACTCTCTGACTGGGGCAGTTCACACATCCAACCACCTTGTTCTCAAGTGGGAGGGTCCAGCTTGGTGTGAAGGAAAACCCTTACTGTCACCACGACCACCCCTGCCATCCCAAGCGGCTGCTCTGAGAGCCAGGTAGGGGCGGAACTTCTGCTCAGAGGAGCTCAAAAGAGGAAACTGTCTCTTCCCTGGCTGGGCGCCATTTTGTTTCTCCTGAGAAGAAACCCAGAGCAAGGGCAAGAATATTGCTGAAGAGAACCAGGGACAGACCCTGCCAACAGAAAATACCCCATGTGGAAAAATAGGGACAGTCCAGTTCATTGCTATAGGCCATGGTTATTGCTGTTTGAGTTTTGGTCTATTTGGGGGAGGCGGACTATTGTGGGGAATATAGTCAAAAAGTTATTCAACCTTCTCCTGCTTTGCCTTCCAAGAGTTCTCACAGAGAAGTCTCCAGGCTGAAAGGAAAAGGGCGTAAGCCTTGTATGATACTGAGGCTTTGGAATTTATTCAGGTTGCCTTTTTGGTAGGTTACATTCTCTCTTTTTGTAAATGTGCCATGTGAGTTCAAAAAGAGTGTGTAATCTGTTTGTTGAGTGTCAAATTCTATTCACATCCATTAGTTAAAGTTTATTAACTGTGTGATTCCAATCTTCAATCGCTTTATTTATTTTTTTTGTCTTCTTTATTCCATTTATTCGTAGAGAGAAATCTTAAAATCTCCAGCTATACTTGCTGATTTATCTATTTTATTTTCCAGTTCTGCCCACTTTTGTTTTAAATGCTTGAGGTTATGTTGGTAATTGCATGGAATGTAAATTCTAATGAAGATAAGTATTTCTGTCTGTTTTGGTCCATGTTGTATCCTTCAAACCTAGAACAATGCCTAGAATATTGTAGGCATGTAATATTTTGTTGCATGAATAAATAAATGTGTGTTCATCATTGCTATATACTCCAGAACTATTATTCCTTTCCCCATGTATACCATCCGCTTTTGAACTTTAGTGTCTGTTTCCTTGAATTCTAGTTTGCCTGATAGCAAAATTGCTACCCCAGCTTTATTTGATTTATTTTTCCTGGAATATATTTTTTTCTATGCATTTACTTTCAGCTATTCTGTATTCTTTAGCTTTAAGAATACAAAATAACTGAAAGTAGACAATAGCAGGCTGGGCCCTGACCTGTGAGTTTGGCCCACTTATATTTATTGTAATTACCTTTTGGAATTCATTTTACGATCTCATTTCTCATTTTCTATTAACCGTAATTTCTTTTTGTGTTTGTTTTCTTTTACTCCTGACTTTCATTAAAAATTCCAAATGTTTCTCTGCTAGTTTATAAGCTACACATTCTAAGTTTATTCTTCTGGTGATTACCTCTAGATTATATATACTCATTTCTTCAATCAATTTATTAAACTTATCAACACCTATACTGTGGCAGATTGTATTTTCCAAAGATGGCCTCAACAATGTCCCCCATCCCACATACTATTCTACAATGGGACCTTGACACCCTTCCCATCAAGAAGGAGTGGGGGGTGGGGGTGAGGTATGTCCCCTCCCCTTGAATCTGAGTGGACTTGTGATTTCAGTGTAACTTGAAAGCAGTGAAAGCGACACTGTGTGACTTGCAAGGCTAGGTCAAAATAGGTGATGTCACTTCTACCTTGCTTGTCAGATCACCTGTTGCTGGAGCCCTGAACCCCCATTTAAATAGTCTACCCCAAGGCTGCCATGCTATAAGCCCAAATAGCCCGTTTGGAGAGACCTCATGGAGAGGCCTCATGGAGAGGCCCTGAGACCACACGAAGAGAGAAAGATGCCTGGCCAGCCCCCAGTTGCTCCATCTCCCTGCTGTTCCAGCTCAAGCCACAGTCTGACTGTAACCACATGAGAGACTCCAAGCCAGCACCACTCAGTCAAGCCTTTCCAGAACTCCTGACCCACAAAAATCATGAGAGATAATAAAATGCTTGTGGTTATTTTAAGTCACAAACTTTTGGAATGATTTTTATGTGAATGTAACAACTGGAATGGATATACTTCCCCTGGAACAAGAGAAGTACTATAGCATTACGTCCTTCTAGTTTTTACATACCTGTTCCCTGCCCCCTCCCCCTACCCACTATGTTGGTGTCACTAGGATTTTGCTCTGATAGGAGGAGGTGTCTTACCTTTTTATAGAGCAACATACTTACCAAGTTATGAAATCATTCTCACTTTCCATATATCTCATAACTGGAGTATTTAGTCCATTTATTTTGATGTGTGATTTGGTGTATTTATGTATGCCATCTTATTTTGAGCTATCTATTTACTATGCTTCTTTTTTATACTCCATTTCTTTTATTAGATTACCTAAGTTTTCTTTATTCTCTTTTTTCCCCTCTGCTGGTTTGGAAATTATGTACTCCATTCCTATGCTGTTAATGTTTCCCTTACATTTTTAACATATATACTTGACATAACCAAGTTTTCAGTTAATCAATAGCTCTGCTCTCATCCTGAACAATGTGAGAACCTTAGGGTACTTTAATTCCGATTACTTTCCTCTATCTTTTATGGTATTATTGGCCTATTTTGGTTGGTGCTTCAAATTAGACAGCACTGCTATTATTTCACAAATCTGTGCTCATCAACTTATTTACTTAACATTGCTTCCTGCATCACACACTTCCCTTCTAGGATTATTTTCCTTTTTTCTGGAGTGCGTCCTTTAGGAGTCTTTTCAGTGACAATATGTTACTGGTAGACATTTTTCGTTTGTCTGAAAATGTCTTTGTTTCACCTTCATTCCTGATTAATGATTTAACTGTCTTCACTCAGCATCTTGAAGGGATTATTCCATTGTCTTCTGGTTTTTATTGTTGCTGGTGAGAAATCTGCTGCCAGTCTTAATGTTCTTCCTTAGTAGGTCATCTGTCTCTTATCTCTGATTGCTTTTTTTGTTTTGGTTTGTTTTTTTGAGGAAGATCAGCCCTGAGCTAACATCTGCCACCAATCCTCCTCTTTTTGCTGAGGAAGACTGGCCCTGAGCTAAAATCCGTGCCCATCTTCCTCCACTTTATATGTGGGACGCCTGCCACAGCATGGCTTGTCAAGCGGTGCCATGTTCGCACCCAGGATCCAAACTGGCGAACTCCAGGCCACCGAAGTGGAACGTGTGAACTTAATCGCTGTGCCACTGGGCCAGCCCCTCTGATTGCTTTTAAGATGCTCTTTTTCTCTTTGGAATTTTACCATAATGTGGATAGGTTTTCCTTTTATTTATTCTACTGAGGATTTATTGTGCATTCTGAATCCATCTTTTATCAATTCTGGAAAATTCCGTCTATTATGTCATTGAATATTGCTTCTCCCACACTCCCTCTGTTCTTCCTTCTGAAACTCCTGTTAGTTGTATATGGGACTTTTTTTTATTTTATTCTCCATATCTTTTCACCTCCCTTTCTTGTTTTTATTTTTCTGTGCTGCATCCTGGGTAATTCTTTAACATTACTCTCTGGTTCAGTAATTCCTATTTAACTCATACACAGAGATTTTTATTCCAACGATTATATTTTTCTTATTTCTAGAAATTCTGTTTAGTTATTTTTTCAAATATGCATTTTTTCGTAGGGTTTTGGTTCTTTTCTTTGTATTTTTTCTATGTTTTTAATCATTCTAAACATGCTTATTTTATGGTCTCTGTATTAGGTTCTCCAGAGAAACAGAACCAATAGGATACATAGAGATATATAAGAGGAGATTTATTATAGGAGTTACCTTGCATGATTATGGAACCAAGAAGTCCCATGGTCTACCATCTGCAAGCTGGAGAACCAGGAAATCCTGTGGTGTAATTCAACCCAAGTCCAAGTGTATTCCAGTCAGAGTCCAAAGGCCCAAGAATTAAGAAGGAGATGTCCAAGGGCAAGAGAAGACAGATGTCCCAGCTCAAACAGACAGCAAATTTGCCCTTCCTCCTGCTTCTTGTTCTATTCAGGCCCTCGAGGGACTGGATAATGCCCCCCCACACACACATTGGGGAGGTCAATCTTCTTTACTCAGTTTATTGATTCAAATGCTAATTTCTTATAGAAATATCCTCACAGACACACCCAGAGATAACATTTTACCAGCTATCTGTGCATCTCTTAGTCCAGTCAAGTTGACATAAAATTAACCATCACAGTCTCTAATAGATTGCTATGTTATCTAAGGTTCTCGGTGTCTAAGCCTGCTGTCTCTAGCTCATGAAGGATTGTTTCTTCAACTGTTTCGTATTTTTGAATTGTGAGCTCATCTTAAGCATGGCCTTATCTGTGGGAATTCTTGAGGCCTAATTGACAGGGTGTCCTTCTGGGACATTTTGTTTTTGTTTCTGCCAAGCTCTGCAGGGGTTTCACTCTCATTTTTGTAGCAATTTCTTAGCTTGGGGCTTCCTGGACCACACAAGCAATATATATTTAATTCCGAACCCTCATGAGATCTAGGTTGAAATTTCTCAGGAGACACTCTTTTCCACTCAGAGCCTAGACCAAGACAGACAAGCCCCTCTGGCAGTGGGCAGATTTTCTTATAATCTGCCCTCACACTGAGGGTTCCAAATTGATGGATGCATCTCAGGTCCAACTCTTGCCTCACAGGATGCAAGGCATCAGCTCCTGCCTCTCCCAAAGTGGGCATTAAATTGTCCAAGGCCCTAGAGTAGTAAGACAATGTCTTTCTCCATTCACTCCCACCCTAAGGCAGCCACATCATCATTCACAAGCTTGCTGCCCTAGTTTTCGGTACCCTTTTCATTCACAGCCCCTGTCAATTTCCCATGTGCACATCCATTCATTCAAATAAATATTTGTTTCTTTCTAGATAACTGTGGAAAATGGGTTTTCAGGTTATCTTGATCATAATATTGCCAGAACTAGAAGCTAAAATTTATTTGTATAAGCAAATATGAAATCCACCATTTGCTGAGATTCCTGGCTGTGATATTGATAGTCTCTCCTTAAGTATTTCTGACAGACAAATATACTGGTTTATATTTTTTGCACATATTTTTTGATATTGCGATCATAAAGGCTCACCACTGCCCTAAGTTTCACTATATAGTTGGTTAAAATTCCTGGCATAATATTTGGCCTGCTGGCTGGAATTGCTCCTTCATAATCAGGACTCTGTCTTAGTATCTCTTCTGCTGATCTTAACCTAAAAATACCTTTGCTTTTATGCTTTAGTCATACCATAAGTCATTAATGAAAGAGGCAGTACAGAGTATGAGAAAAAATATACACGGGCTCTGGAATCAGCAAGACATGGCGCCATTACTTTCCAGCTGGGCGTCCTTGGGAAAATAGTTCTGAGTCTCAGTTTCCACCATCTGTGAAATAGAAATGATGATACCTACTTTGCAGGGATGAGGTCAAAACTAGAGATAATGTTTATAAAGCATCCAGCACAAAATAGGTTCTTGAATTATTATCTAATCCACCTTTGAGGTCTTTCCTTTTAACTACGTAAGTGTGTTCCTCGGCATCAGCCACTGTGGCTAAGAGGGGGTTCCTTCAGTGATGAGTTCCTTTATCTCACTAGTGACCAACTATTTCCTTTTCTTAACATTAACTAAATTCCCCTTTTTATATGCTTCTGGTCATTTAGGGAGCAGTCGCCTTAACTTCAATTGCCTTAACTAAACCTCCATACCCAATAAACGTGCCTTGTTTCAGCCATAAAATTAATCCTGGCTTTATCTGCATGTTCTTAGCTGGGATGATGTAAGTATGAAAGGCGAGATCGTTTGTAGGTTTCTAGTTGGAACACACCTGATCCAGAGAATGTCAGAGCTGGAAGGGACCATAGAAACCCCCAAGATGAGCAGTCTAAGGGCCAGCAAAGAAAGCTGACCTGCCCAAGTTCACCCACCCAGCGAGTGACAGAGCAGAGATCAAAAGCCAAGCTTTCTGATGCCAGGAGCAAGGCTCTGACTGGAGTCATTTTCACTGACCAAACTACAAATTGCAACTAACCTTCTGGAATAATCAGTCGGTAATCTGGAAGCAAGCCAAATTGTCATTGTTAATAATTTCTCTTCCACTTTGTTTCTGGGGCCCTATAAACCTATCAGTTGTAGCTTTCCAGGGAGCCTTATGACTCAGCGTACATAGTAGCTGTTGAATGACTGTGCGTTCAATGAAATAGTGAAGGACTGTCTTGCCATTCTCTGACATTATGTGCCTTGAATTCTAAGCCTGAATTGGACCCTTTTACATTCTGGATGCATGTTAGAAGTGGCCCTTATTGTTCTCCTGGCATTGCTATTTTTATGTGTTTTTCATATTTTCCCCACATGGGAACTGAAAACATGTCTTTCTTTCATTCCTGGGTGGTTAATCCCTCTCAGACGCAGAAAGTTGGCAACCTTTCCATGAAGACTGGTCGTCTCCAGACTGTGCTCTGCACAGTGACCACCCAGCTGAGGGGTGGATGTCATTTGGCAACAAGGAGCCAGGCTGCAGCAGGAGGGGGAAGGGGAGGCTCAGAGGAGATGCATTATCTCCATGAGAAAATTCAAACATTGCGTCTCACCAACAGTGGGGTGGGAATGTGGTGGACCCAAACAGAGGCGTATACTCCCCTGGAGCTCAGCCAGGTGTTAAGAGGGTCCCGAGAAGAACTGGAGGCCAAGGACGAGTGAAAGCATGTGTCCCAGACTGTGGGAACGGCATCACTGTCACCCAACACGGCAGCAGGAAGGTGGGAGGGCCAGCAGCCCTGGTGATCTGGGTGGGCAGGGGTGGGCACCAACGCAGATGCACTTTTAAGGTCTGACTGGTCCATTTGGGCTGGCCATTGGCTTGGGGGTTGCATCCTGCAATCAGGTGGGCCTTCCTCTAAAGTGAAGGAAAATATTCCTTCAAAACTGGGAGTGGAAGCGTGGGACTCCATAGGATTGGGCTGGATCTGGCAGCTCGTACTCAGACCACACCCCATAGAAATAGCTGTGCCATGGAGGTCCCTGAAACAAAATTAGCTGTTCTGTCCTTGAGGCTTGACAGTGTCCACTTGAGTCTTTTGGGCCACAAGAACCAATCAATTCAAAACAGTCCTCTCACTTGGGAGGTGCTATGGAGACAGCTAGGTGTTCTACCAAAGTTTGTGTCCTTACCCCCCTTGCATGGTATACAGTTGCCATTGATGCACAGTTGTGCAGCCAGAGCCTACATTTCTCAATACCTTTGCATTCTGGAGTGGCGATGTGACTAGTTTGTTCATCTATTGAATGAGAGAGGAAATGACGTTTATCACTCCCAGATTGAGACATTTAAGGAATATGCACCCCTGCCTTGTCTGTGCTCTCTCTTCCCTTTCCTTTAGACTGGAAACTGGGAACACCTGAGTCCCAGAGAAGTGGCTCTCAGTGTGGCCCTTGGACCAGCAGCATCTGCATCATTTGAGACCTCATTAGAATGCACATTCTCAGGCCCCACCCCAGACTTACTAAACCAGACACTCTGTGGGTGGAGCCCATAAATCTGGAGCCCTCCAGGAGATTCTGACACTCACTAGTTCGAGAACCACTGCCCCTAGGAGATGGCAGAGCCACAAGACAGAACCCTGGGTTCCTGAATCATCCCATGGAGGAGAGCCACCCACCTTAGCCAGCTGGCCTGGGGCTTCTGGAGTTGCTTTCCGCAGCTTGTGCAGAGCTGGAAGTGCCTGGGAATTTCTGTTCCCCAGAGAGACACTTAGTCAAAGAGGGACTGCTATGGGAGCATAGAGTCCGGCTCCTTTGCCTCGAGCTGGGATAAACTTGGAGGATAACTCACACCCCAGAGCTCCCCTGTGGGATCAGGCTGAGCTACGACTTAGCCCGAGATCCCACCTTGCCTGGCTTCCTCCCCTCCCTGTCTGCCTCCCCCACACCTCCCTGGACCAGCGGACATGATGTATGTGACAGCACTTTGTAACTGCCACGGAGCCCCGTGTGACTATCCTCCTGTGCGGCTTTTCCTCAGCCCTCCCCCTGCACTGTTGGTGTGTCAGGGTGAGATAATTATTTCAGCAGCTGGCAGTGGAGTTCTTTTTTGGGAGGAAATTGTCTCAGTTTGGGAAAAGACCTTGACGGGGCAGAGGAGGCACTCAGGGTACTCTTTAGAGGGAGACTGCTAAATGAGGTAAATAAAATGCTGTGCGCAAGGAATGAACAGGAAGTTGGAGTAAGGAGGGAAGAGAAGAGAGGAGAGGCGAAGGCTGGCAGAGGGGAAGAAGGTAGCTGGACTGGAATCCACAACAGTGGGATGAAGGGAGAAACTGGCTCTTACAAGCTGAGCAGCTGACATGGCTCTCATGTCACTCTCCACCCCACTGTCACAGCCCGGACCCTCAGTAAAGCCAGCTGTGCATGCAGCGGCCTTGTGAGAGTGGTTTTTAGGAACCAGGTTCCTGTTTTGGGTCATCATGGAGCAGGGAAGAGGACACACAGATCTCGCTCCAGGCTGTGGCCACATACGCCAACTGCCGACGGGAGGGCCCCACAGACGCACCGCCAGTCTGAACACGGCCCTGCCTGAACTCACCACCTCCCCTCCCCAAACTCCCCCTTCTGTGGTCCTCTGGTGCTCCAGTACTCTTATCACCCTGTGACAAGCCATGATAATTTTGTTCCTCCCAAAGCAGACCCTGAGATGAGGACTTGGGGACCCCAGGTGAGGGGGTGGGGAAGTGAGACCTGGAAGAGAGGAGAGCCAGTAAAGGGTGTGGACAACTGGGGCTCCATTCTGCTGGGGGCCCTCTGAGGAAGTGTGTGGAACACGCCTCAGAATTTCCCACCCAAAGGATGGGGAAGTTGGGGTTTCTTCCAATGGCTCTCATTGGTTGCGAATTGCTCTGGGTGACTTACATTCCTGGAACTTCTGCGCTGCCCAGTGCCTGGGTTGAGTGGCTCCTGTGGTGCCAGAGAAAGGCCTCAGAGCATCAGGGAGGTGTGGGTACCCGTGGTGGGAAGCTGTCAGTGTGCATGGGGACCTGCCCACCGCAGCTGCAGGTGAGCTCAGAGATAGGCCAGAGGGGTGCAGGGTGGAGCCCCGACAGCATCCATAGAAAAACCTCAAGCTCCAGCCAGCCCCTCCCTCACCCTCGCTCCTCTCATCCCATCGCTCACCAGAACTCCTGGTCGTCTGCTCCTTCCCTGCCACTCCCAGCCACTGCCAGAGCTCAGGCCCACATCCTCTCTCCTGGAAACAATAACTCACTGTCTGACGGAAGTGTGTCCCCAAAATTCATATGTTGAAGCCCCAGCCCCCAGTGGGGCTGTATTTGGAGATGGGGCCTATAAGAAGGTAATTAAGGTGAAATGAGGTCATGAGCATGGGGCCCTGATCCAACAGGACTGGTGTCCTTCTAAAAAGAAGAGGCTACAGAGCTAGCTTGCTTGCTCTCGCTCTCTGTCTCTCTCTCTCTCTTAGTGCACAGAGGAAAGGCCATTTGAAGAGACAGCGAGAAGGCAGCCATCTATAAACCAGGTAGAGAGGCCTCAGGAGAAATCAACTCTGCCAGCACCTTGATCTGAGACTTCCAGCCTCTAGAACTGAGAGAAAATACAAGTCTGCACTTCAAGGCCCCCCAGTCTGTGGCATTTTGCTATAGCAACCTGAGCTGACTGAGACACTTGCTTACCGAGCCCCCACCTCCCATCTCACTCCCTCCCATGGCGATTCAAGGGCTCTTTCTGAAAGGCAAAGCTGGCCCTGTCACTCCCCAGTGCAAACATCTCCAAGAGCTCTCCAATGCCTCCAGCATCTAATGGATAGCCTTGACATTGGCCCCAAGGCCCCACACACCCTGTGTAGGTGTCCAGCCTTGTCCCCTGATACTTCCTGGCTTGCTTTTGGCATTCCAGCCACCCCAACCTATTTGTAGCTCCCCAATTCTGCCATGTCACTGAGCGGCAATACTGTTCTGATGGCCTACAGTGCCTTTCTCCCCTGTCCCCCTGACAAACCCCTGCTCCTCCTTCAAGGGTCCCTGCCTTTCCCCTGACTCCTCCAGCCAGAGTCCTACAGGCCATGACCCTCCCCGGGCTTCTCACATCCATTGGTATTGGCCTTGTCCCCCCACCTGTCTGCCTGCCTTCCTCCATCTCCCCAGCATCAGGACCAGTGTCTGGCACATAGTAGATGCTCATGTATTTAGTCATCAATAGGGAGGAAGGAAGAAAGAATTGCTCTTTCACAGGGCGCTGAGTGTTCCAATGGAAAGGAACTTTTTAAAGATGCTTTGGTTCAAGTTCCAGATCTTGCAGAAAGGAAAGTGCACTGGGGGCTTTCTCTGGCGTCTGGCACCTGCCCTGCCCATACTTGCAGCAGGCCAGAAATGCCAGGAATGAATGCCTACCATCACCCCAGGAGCAGCCCTCAACCAACGACTGACAGGACTTGGTGGATAAATACCCCAGCACCCTCGCCCCTTAGTCTGGATGTCACTGTGGCGTGTTCTACAGCGTCTCTCAGAGGCCCCAGCAGGACTGAGCTCCAGCTGCCCGCAGGGGTGACTAGTCTGACAATTCCCCCTTTATTGATTTCCTTCACTTCCCAGCCTTATTTCCCACTTCCCTGACAGTGTTTCCTGGGATTACCTCCCAAACAAGCTGTTTGCACTTGAATCTTTGTGTCTGGGTCTCTTCTGGGGGAACCAGAAGCTAAGACAGAGACTGAGGCTCAGACAGGACAAAGAACATGGCCAAGGTCACACTGCTGTTCAATGTCAAAGCTAGGGCTATGTGTACGTCTCCTGGCTCCTCCTGCCTACAGCGCATCCTACCACCCTGCACACGGGACTTGCACAGTAACCCCGGGCCGCAGGCCAGGAAGTGCAAACCTCTCCCTGTGTGAACCAGGGGAAGAGGCCCGCGCCCCTTGTGAGTGGTGGGCCTAAACCTGTGCCTCAGGTGCCAGGACGAGGGCCCCATTCTTTTCCTTCACTGCCCGACCCTGTGCTGTCACTTCTAAACCACTTCTCACATCCTCTCTTTCGGGCCCCAAACTTTCACCTCCCAATGCAGGCAATTCCAGCTGGAAGACTTTCTTTGGAGAACCTGAAAACGGTTAAGCTTCACACCCCACCCCAGCCCTCACCCCCATCCCTTCCGATTTCAGGCTAGAGATGTCAACTTCCAAGCCAAAGACAATGAATCTTATATTTGAAAGCCCATTTCAAGCCCCTCAAGCTTTGGGAATTGATACTAAAAAAATCTTTCATTCACACACACACACACACACACACACACACACTCTCTCCACAGCAGACACACATAACACACAGCACATGCAATGCAAACATGGAAAGCATACAACGCACAACGTATAAACACAACACATATATGATACAGACAACACACGAGACCTACACAACACACACAAACATGACACACACAGGACACGTACAACCCACATAGCAAACAGCAGGCACATACAAAAACACACACGGACCACAGGTGCACACACACCACCTCATTTCCTTCAGTGCCCTCCCCACCTGGGCAGGAAGCGACGTCTGGAACAGGCACAGCACCAGCGACGATCTTGTCAGCGCATCTGGACGGCGCCAAGTGCCATGCTGAAGAGAGGTTATTCCAGTTCATTTTCACCGACTTCTCTCATTTCTTTCTCATGCTTCGGTATTAATTAGCCCCAGGATTTAAATCTGATGCATTAGGCAAAAACAATTCTAAATGCTTTTGGAGAAACAAATTCCAAATTAGCTGTAGCTGAACGTGCATCTCTTTGAAAGGCAGGCAGCATGAACACTGCTGCTATAAAAAATAGAAGTGAAACCCCTCTCAGAGGGCAGGCCAAGACCCACGGGGTTTGTTGACTGCCTGGTTCACAGCCGGCCCTGGCGGGGGCTGTGGAATAGACATTCTTGGGCCACAGGAGGGTAGGAAGGAAAAAATAAGCTTGACATCTGGGTTACAGGTAACGGGGGAGGGGTGACAGCAATTCTCTCTCCTTCCTGCTTTCCCATCCTGGCCCTTTCTTGTCTTTGGAACAGCCCTGCCTGGAAGTCGAGAGACATCTCCTAAGGCAAAATCCATCTCAAATTTCTCCCTGTGCCAAGCAGTAATGTTCGTCCACCTGCCTTGTCCTCTTCTGAATGGCCCATAGGGTGTAGGGTGGCGGCAGCCCCGCTGGGGACCGTCCAACACAGCACTGCAGTGCCTAACACCTCGCTCGAGTCTCTGATCGACTCATGGAGCGCTGGCTTTTACCCTCCTTGAAGTAAGACTTGAAATTCCTTAAATGCAGGGATGCGGCACCTTTGTGGTCAGGGACACCAGGCGTGCAAACGTCTCCTGAGTACAGCTGCCCAACTGGCTGTATCAGCTGGAGTTGGTCGGGAAAGCCGAGCCAGACAGAGCAATCCGGAGAAGGGCAGTTACGGAGCTCAGCCCTGACGCGTTGGAGGGGGCCGATTAGGCAGTCTGTGCACAGCTACGGCTTCTAGGCCTGGTGATGGCCCTGAAGGCAGCATGGCCAGAGGTCAAGAAGGAAAGATGGACGTAAAGTGAGGAGGTCAAAGACAAACTGAACCTGTGAGGACAAACTGGGACCCGCATCTATCTCTCACCACCTCCCACCTCAAAAACATGGGGTGACCTGCAGCCCGGGCGGGTGCCCCCTAGCACGAAGCTGCACACACACCAGCCCCGGCACTGGGAGAAGCTGAGGGAGGAGGTCTGGCGGGCACTGGAGGGGCTGCGGGCCCGGCTGCCGCCCACACCAATAAGGTGACAGTAGATGGGTGACGTGTGTGAGCTGCGACAGCACCTGGCTGTCAAACCATAGAAATGACTGCTCCCTCACTTCCACCTTCCAAATCTCACACAGATTTCTCTTGTGGCCAACTTTAACCCAGAAGCATACAGGGAAGTGAATTCTGGGACACAGAATTCAGTCTAGTTAAGTTGACACAAAGCCATCAACTGGATAATCACTTCCTCATCTACTCAATGCCCCCCAGTCACTCACATTTGCACCAGATAGTAAATAAGCTGAGTTATTGGTGTATTGGTCAACTTCTGGTGTGTAACAATCTTAAAATGAGAGCAGCATCCGACAATGAACATTTATTTCTCACTCTCAAGTTCACACATTGGCTGAGGGACCCGCTCCACAAGCATCTCATCCTCCTCCTAGGACTAGTGCGAACTGGGGCACTTTCTTCTCATGGCGATGGCAGAGGCCCAAACAGACAAGCAGAAACTCGTGAGGCATCTTGGGGCCTCTGCTCAGACCAGAACACTGTCCTTTCCACGCCATTCCATTGGCCAAGCAAGTCACACGGCCAAGCCCAAAGTCAAAGGTGAGGAATATATATTCCACCCCAGACGATGCCACTGCAGGCAGAGGTGAAGATTTGGGACCAATGACTCAATCCACCACAAGGGGACAACTCCTTCCATCTGGACAGAGCTCTCCCACCATTTCCGTCACCAGCCCAAGGAGACTTCATGTCTCTTGCACTGTCGCTTTCCTCAACTTTGCTCAGTTAATGAATCTCCAGCGACTTCTGTGTCACTTTTACCCCTCTCTTTCCACCTTCCCCTCTTCCAAATCTTGTCTGGTAATTACAGGGAAAAAAAATCTCTTTTTCTTTTTCTTCCTTCTGCACCTGAGCTAAAAACCACATGACGGCCATGTGAAATTCTGCCACAGATACAACTGAACAGGGGCAACGAAAGGCTATTGGTTTTGAAGTAAAATTAGATAAAATAAAGAGTCAATGTCATCAATCTCTAACAGCCCTTGAAATTGTCTGGAAGTGCCATCGATAATCACAGCAACGTCTCCATGCGCCCTCTGAGACCCAGCTAATTTCTATCTGCTTTTCCTCAAGCCCAGGTAGTGAGCGATCAGAAACTTTCTCCATTTAAAGTGACTGTTGGTGGTATGTGTACTTAATGACTAAGATGAATCTCTGCAAGTTTACAGTAGAGGAGTGAATGAGTTAATCCACAGAATGCGCCTAGCACAGTGCGTGACACACAGGAAGCGTCGACAGTTGTTAGCCAGTGAGTTGTGGCCGTGGTTTTCCTTACAAAGGCAAGGTGCTTCGGACGGCTATTGCTGAGTATAAACTGCCCCAAAATAGAGTGGCGAAAAAACAACAGCCATTGTATTAGGCTGCCAGACGTCATACATTAGGAATTCAGACACGGCACAGCAGCAGTGGCTTGTCTCTGCTCCACAATGAGCGAGGCCACAGCTGGAAAGACTAGAACAGTTAGGAGTGACGTGAATGACTGTGGGTGTGTCGGGTATCTCTCATCTCTCTCTCTCCAGCCTCAGGGTAGTCAGGCTTCTTACATGGCAGCTCAGGCCTCCAACAATGAATGTTCCAGCAAACAAGGCGGAAGTTGCATGGCCTTTTGTGACCCAGCCTCTGAGGCCACGTTATATCACTTCTGCCATGCTCTATTGATTGAAGCCGTCACAAGCCCATGGGACTCCAGGGGAGGGGACACAGACCCCCATCTCTCAACTGAAAAGAGCGTGAAAGAATTTTCTGCCATGTTTTAAAGCCACCACTCAGCTATTTCTGGTACATTGACAGTTGAATGGCTTTTGTGGGTTAACTGGGAACTTCTAGACTCTTCTTAGCAGTGTTTCTATGGGAACTATGTTTTTAGATCCAAAAACCAGACTTACAAGTTAACTTTGGGACACAACTCATTCACAAAGTGGACTTGCTGAATTCTCATTTCCCTCCCAGAATGTCTAACCCTGTGAACATAGCTACTGACAGGATTTATTAATTATCAATGCTAATCGAGCGCTTCCTATGTCCTAGGCTGCGTGCTCAACGCCCTCCATGGACTGTGTCATTTGATCCTCCAACAATCCTATAGATGCTTTAGTTATTTTCATTTTATGGATGGGAAAATTGAGACTTTGAGAAGGCAAGTGACAAGCCGAAAGTCACGCAGCTGGCACTGTGACACAGATTTTGAAACCAGGTCTGTCTGATCCCCAAACCCGTGTTTAAGGACCACAGCGCACTGACTCCATAAGTACTATTTGAGGAAAAGAAAACTTCCAGAGATGTGCGAAGGCCAGAGGGCTCTCTCCAGGGGAGCAGGCCTCACAGGGAAACTGTCAAAGATGTAGCCATCAGTCCTCGTCATGGGTGACCTGTTCTTGTGCCAACAGGTCAAGGGGCATCAAAGAGACTGCCCTCCTTCCTGGGTAGATGTGGGTCACACAGTCCCTTCACGTGGTCACAGCCAATTTGTGTCCTCTAGCCATCCCTGCCTTGCCCCTGAGCTCCCAGCCTGCTCTGTCCTCACCAGCTCCATCTTTCCTAAAGCAGAGCAAACCGGGCCATACTCAGCTTTTTGTCCCCAGGCATGGATGGGGAATGAACAGCCGTTTTGTCCCCAGCTGGACAAAGCCATTTGTGCAGGAGCAGCTCTGGGCAGCGGGTGGGGAATACGGGGTGGGGGTGGGGGTGAAGCAAACACAACCCCATTCTCCCAGGCTGGTTAACAGACAGCAACTGCATGCAGGCGGGAGGCAGAGCTCAGGCTGGAACCCCTGGCCCGGGGGCTGCTCAAGAGGAAAGAGGTTGTTGCTCTGGTGGGCTGTCCCCAGAGGTTTCACAGTCAAGTGTCTGTGTCCGTGGCCCCAGGCCCACCCCCAACTCCCTGTTTCCCCAGCACCTCTCCTCTGCCCCCATCCTGCAGTTTGGGATGAGAAAACCCCCTTGTTTGGGGTCTTTGCAATAACGATGAAAGCCTTTTTTTCTTTTTAAGAATTCATCTCTGCATTCCAGAGGGGGCATTTATCACCCCGTGCCCAGGCTGCAGACATCTCCCTCCTTCAGATCCTCCTGCCCAGAAAGGCGGCCTTGTCAGACACATGAAACCAGCCCCTCCGGACATCTGGACAAGGCACAGCCCTTTGGCTGAGCACAAGGCCATCCTGAATGCCACAGACAGTGAAAGGAGAGCCCTTGTTCCTGGTCCAAATGGCCCAGCAAATAGATGCAGCTGGGCACAATGGGGGAGGCAGCAGGGGAAGCGGGGAGCCAGGCCCTCTTGGCGGCCACCCCAGGCACCTCCATGCGGCAATCTGAAAGGCAAGTTTGCATTCGGAAGAAGGTCCTGGAGCTGCCTTAGTAACACCATTTCACCAAAGTTAAGAAAGCTTGGGGCCGGCCAGGTGGCACAGTGGTTAAGTTCGTGCACTCCGCTTTGGCAGCCTGGGGTTTGCAGGTTGAGATCCCAGGCAGAGACCTATGCACCGCTCATCAAGCCATGCTGCAGCAGGTGTCCCACATATAAAACAGAGGAAGATGGGCACAGATGTTAGCTCAGGGCCAATCTTCCTCAGCAAAAAGAGGAGGACTAGCGGCTCAGGGTTAGCTCAGGGCTGATCTTCCTCAAAAAGAAAAAGCTCAATAAGTAATTGGTAGCGGGTAACTGGCTTTTGTCTCCCCAGCACCATCACGTTCTAGACACAGAATCTTTCTTTCCTAAGGACCACCAATTCCATTAAAGAGTCTGAGCCTGCCACCACTCCCTCCTGCACCGCCCCCATCCACAAAACCCTGTGACCCAGCCCTGGCCTCCTGCCAATCAATGTTCTCCAATACCCGGCACAGTCATTGGGCATTTGACACCAGCTTGGCCAATCAGAGCCCTCCTTGGGACTCTTCTCCCGGAGATAAGAACTCTGTTTCCACTAGGGTAGCAGCCATCTTGGCCGCCATGCGGCTTGAAGTTGGCTAGGAAATGGAGTGACAGAGCTCTAAAATTACTGTTTGATCCCCTGCGTCTGAAGTTACGTGCTGAACATTTGCATTCTCCGAACCAATAAATCCTACTTTTTGCTATAGCTGTTTTGATTTGGGTTTTCGTCATTTGCACCCCAAAGAGAGTGATTCATAGTTCCTCTTCGAACAAATATCAAGTCCTCCACTTGGCATTCGGGGCCCTCTGTGACACAGCCAAAGCGTAACCACCTTGGGACCCCATGGGGGCAGCGAGGCCAGCCTCATCCCTGCTTCAGGAGGGTTAATCCCGGCCCGGCCCTGTGGGAGCAGGCGTGCCCCTAACCAAGAGGCTCTGGGAGAAAATAGGAGGACCTGTAACTCTAGGATCTGTGACCAGCTGTGGCCTAAAGGAGCCCCGGAGGGACCCATCACCCTCACATCTTGCCTTGTGATCTGGGCAGGACTCCACACTGCTGGTGGCAGGCCAGCCACCGATGCTGGACATGCAGCTCCCACCCGCAGCAGTATGCTCCAGTGCCCTCAACGAAGGTGGCAAGATGCAGGGATGTCCTGGGACTGCCCGGGGCCCAGCTGCCCTCAGAGGCATCTTGGGGGCAGTCATCTTTAGGAGCAGGTTACCAGTCCTCCAGCATAAAAGAGACTTCTGGCTCCACAATAGGGCGGGAGCACGCAGGACCAGCAATTTGGGCCAGGCGCCTTAGACAGGCCAGGAGAAGGGCCCAGGAGCACTGCACTCTCTGAGTATCTAGGCAGGCGGGCCTGAGTATTGAATCTTTACTCCACTAACAGGGGCTGCAATTTGCTTCCCCACTAGAGAGCAGGAGCCCCCGGTTACAATGACAGTTCTCTCTACAACCATACCCCCGCCCCCACCGCCCAGTGCCTGGCACACAGTAGGCATTTTGGCAATGCTGCTGGAATTGAAAGCAACCTTTAGGCTCGGAATTGATGTTCAGGCACACTGGTAAAGTCAATCAAGTGTGAAAATATTGAAATACCCATGTAAAGTTTAATTAATCACCATTGACCCAAATCCTCTGACGGTCCCCCCCTCACCTAGCCTTCTGACCTTCCTCCAGGGCACCACCTAAAGGGTTACTCCGGAACCCTGCCACAGCCCCGATCCAGCACGAAGGAAGGCATCTCTTTGACGGGCAGGTGCCCAGGCCTTACTGGTGGTGAAATACTCTCTCATCCCCACTTAAGCGGAAAGCCAGTGGCTTGAGGTGAATGAACCCAAGTCCGTTACCCTGAGGCGTGGGGCACAAGGTCCCCGGCAAGGACTGAGGTGACCACCCAGCTTCCCTGGCATTTCTCACTGAGCCTCCCTCCCCACATACGTGTGTGTGTGTGCGCGTGTGTGTACAACCAGGTACTAGATCAACCTCAACAGATACATTTCACTTGCCCTCATCCTCTTCTTCTTCCCCAAATCATTTTCCGCCTCAACCCCACCGTCTCTCACGCTCTGCCCCTAGTGACCACACTCGCTGAGAGCATTACTGAGAGCCGACCTTATGCCAAACTCTGGGCTCTTTACGGTACTTGTAAGTAGGTATTGTCGTGCCCATTTTACAGAAGAGGAAATGGAGGCTCAGAGGGTTAATCAAGTGGCTCCAAACCACAGAGCAGGTTTGAGATTTGAACCCAGGTCTGAGGGGACACCAGCGTCCACGACCTTCCACTGTGCTCCGCCACCGCCAACATAGTCACGTGCAGAAAACACTGCCTTTAGTCCGGTGAACTGTTTGGAAACGTTCTGGAAATGCTTTGGCTCTCCTTCCCTACCTGGACCGTAGAGCCGTGAAGCACAGAGACTCCATCCTTTCTCCGTCCTTTAGGCCCCGTCTTCCTCCAGCGTTGGCATTATTCAGGCACTCGGTCAACATTGATTCAATTGAATATCATAAGATGCACAGAACTAAGCCATGCAGCCAGGAAGGCAGCAAATCTCTCTAAAACAGGGAGCTTTTGGACATGTTACTTCTGCTCGTTGGTCTATAAAAAGGGAGTAACAGCAGTATCTACTCCATAGGTTTGTTGTCAGGTTCAAACGCAAAAAAAAAAAAAAAAAAAACAGCATAGTGCTTGTACACAGTAAGTGCTCAATAAATATTAGATAATATTATTGTTGTCCTTATTCCCAAGCAATGGTCCAAGCTTGAAGCAAGCTTCTTAATTGCCTTTACTGCATGACACCACGACAGCTCTGCCAATTGTGTCATTCAATGAGGGAAACACCCAAGAAGACAGATCCACATAGCCCAGGGACTGTCTCCGGGGGCTGTCGTGGCAGGATTCGAGCTGCTTTTAAGGTCCCTCATAAACGCACCGCTCTGCTGGACTCTCAGAGAAGAGAGGGAGGGCTAGCCGAGCAAGCCATTTTGTGTCTTATTTAGAAGCAGTCTTGCACGCTGGTGTAAAGGTCACTGTAACGCGACCACGTGACTGAGCCTGTGCCCAGCAAAAGGCCCGCGCCCAGGATCCGCTGTTGAACCCGCTCCCACTTCCTGTAGGTCACCAAGCACAGACCCACCGTGTGCCTGAATGCCAAAACCATTTAATGATTTAAAAAGATCGAGATCAATGGCTTCAGCAATTTCTGGGAAGTGGTAACTCAGCGAGCTGTGGAAGGTTCTCAATTTGCTGTCTCCAGCCTGGCCTCGTGGCAGGATTTATGCTGAACAGGCTCCATGAGGCAAATATATCCTGGGATGGGGCCCCATCCAATCACCCCGCCCAGGAAGCGCTGGCATGCTGACATCACCCTCACGCCTGCCAAGTCTCCCTTGCTCTGAGGGGCACTCTCTCATTTCACATTAATTAGAAGGCCATTTTCCAAGCATTTCCATCCCATAATGAAGGGCTTTCTGCATTGGCTCAGTGAAATATTAAAACATCTGACTTGGAATCTTAAAAAAAATACATCCTGCCTGCTTAGTCTGTATATCGTATAACCCTTCATATTCGGCGGCGGGGGGGATAAGTTCAGAAGTAAGGACTGATTGTCCAACATGCTGGCAGGGGGCATGGGGGCGGGGAAATGGCCACACCACCACCATCACCACTCACACTGCGCTGTCCTCCACCCCGCCCCCCACATCTGCCTTTGATGGGGAGATGGGGAAAGTGGGAGGGAGGAAGAGATGAGAGGATAGGGAATACAGAATAAGAACCTCTAAGAGGACAGACAGAGTAGTCCTCTTGTGACAGATGAGGATGTGGTGGCTCCCAGTGAACTGCCCCTCTGAGTATTCACCCCCTGGTATAGTTCCCTCCCACTCTGACTCTACACCTGGTCATGTGACTTGCTTTGGCCAATGGGGCCTTAGCAAGAACGATGCAGTCACAGGCTGGATAAGCACACGCACACTGTTCTCTTGGAACACTCGCTCTTGGGATCCAGCCACCACGCAGAGAAGCCTAAGTCAGCCATGAGGAGGGACCATGTAGAGAGAGAGAGAGATGGGCCCCAGCCTTCTGGCCATGCTCCCTCAAACGGCCAGACATGCAGACGAAGCCATCGCAGACACTCCAGTCCCATCCACCATCTGACTTCAGCCACAGGAGACAGCCCAAGCAAGACCAGCAGAAGATCCACCCAGCTGAGCCTTAGTCAACCCAGAGAATCATGAAAAGTAATAAAATCATTTTTGTTTCAAGCCAACACGTTCTGGGGTAGTGTGTCATGCAGCACTGAAGAACCCAAACATTCCATTATTCTCTAGGGGCCTCAAGGTCAAAACCACATTTCCTGCTGATCCCTAACGAAAGTGTCCCAGACGTCTGTCATTAGCATCCACTGATCTGCTCTGGCTGCTCCTAACTGCCACCCTTCTACCCTCTGGTATATTCACCTCTCCTGCTAAACAGAAGTAGCGTTTCTCTTGGGGCCGGCCCCGTGGCCGAGTGGTTAAGTTCGCGCGCTCCGCTGCAGGCGGCCCAGTGTTTCGTTGGTTCAAATCCTGGGCGCGGACATGGCACTGCTCATCAGACCACGCTGAGGCAGCATCTCACATGCCACAACTAGAAGGACCCACAACGAAGAATATACAACTATGTACCGGGGGGCTTTGGGGAGAAAAAGGAAAAAATAAAATCTTTAAAAAAAAAAAAAAAAAAGAAGTAGCGTTTCTCTTAAACCACAGCATCCACATTTCTCACACAGTAAATCTTGATGATCAAATGCTTCACTCAGTCATGGTCCTTTACCATGATAACAAACTGGGGTTCCTGGGTTACAAGGATGCAAAAGAAAATCTTCGTTCCACCCTGTATGGTACAAGGTGCGTTTGTGTAAGGCAGGGTGTAAATGCTGAGTAACGAGATTTGAATTACTAAAGACTCTAAATTTTGCATATTTAGACATATATATGTGTGCGTGTGTGTAATTATATCTAGTGGTTATATATATAGTGATACATAGTGATTATATATATAATTTCCTGGTTCATGCTATATCACAAACTAAGGTAAGTATCCAAAGGCTGTTTTGCTATGTGGAAATCCTTGCTATAATGAATTAATAAGAACGCTGTGCAATCAACATATTAATTGTATGTAAATGGTGTTTTTTAAATGCTTTAAAACAATTTATTCCCCTGAGCATTTTAAATAGGCCCCCTGGAAAGTTGTTTATGTAGTCATTTGCTTGGTGAACTTCTCCCTCCAGGCGGGTTCCTTCAACCCACAAATGAACACTTGAGGAAATCTTGCTGGCCCCTTCCTCTTCCTGCAAAGGTCCCAGGAGCTAACGTCCTGAGGGCTGGGGCCTGGGATCTGCCAGAGTGGTTCTGAAATCCGACCGCTTGTTCTTTGTCTCAAATGTCTCTTGTCTCTTTTGTCAACTGACGCCTAGCCTGCATGAGGTCTGGGTAAGGTGACAACGTCAGTGACCATGGGGACAAAAGAGAATCAATCAACCCACTAACAATCGCTCCCTTGGCCCTGCCATGTTCCCACCTTGACGTAGAAGGAGAAAGTTGCTCAAGCCAGACATCCTACATGTTCCCAAGACGACCACCCACATTAAAACACCACAAGTCACCCAGGACGCTTCTCCAGGAACTCCGGGACCTTCCCATCAAGCTAAAGCAATAAACCAGAAAACCCACAGCGCCAAAACAAGATATTCCGTAACAAAAATGCATGTGTTTAAGACGTGGAATGAGCCACTGTTTTGTTTTGGGCTTCAAACAAATTAACCCAATTTCCAAATTTACAATTTCCAAATTAACCCAACTTCCCCAGGACCTTTGCGTTAAGTAAGGTTTCCCAATAAGTAAGGCCGGATCTGAGGTAGGCCTGTTGTCCATCTAGAATTTTCCCACCGGCCCCGCAGAAGTATAATTCTTTTTATTTTCTTGAGATACACCAGATCCCAGTATAGCAGAACGTGCAGAGCTCTGTCTGGGCAGCGTGTTTAGAATTCAGCTCCTCTCACCTGGAACGTTCCAAGGTAGGTCCTTGGAAAGTGGACTTAAGTCTTTCTTCTCTGTCTCCCCTTCCCGCTTGGGATGACTCCACTTATTTTCTCCAGGTTCCCAAGAAGCAAAAGCACGAAGCTTGAGGGGACAATTAATGAAGCCACTGTACATTGTGACCTGGACTACAGCCGCAGTCACTTTGGTGACAAAGGTGGCCAGGAATACCCAGCAGGAGAGTGGAGATGGAAATCCAGCACTCCAACAGGCTGGAGGCCGTTCTTGTGGAGTCCAGGATAAACACAAGAAACCTGTGACCTGTTACTGGGGCTGACCTCAGCTTGATGACGTTCGAAAAGGTCTCTGTCACCCGGTTTTGCCATGGCAGCAGGGCTGTAGAAGGCCTGGTCCTTGCGCTGGTCAGATGCTGGTTTGCTCCATGCCCACACTTCTCCTGACCTGCCCTGTACTGCAAGGAATCACAGTTCGGGGCTCCCTTGCCCTCAGGCTTCCAGGGAGGTTTGGCCAATGAGAGGCCATGACAGAAGATCCGAGGGCAGGAGGAGGGGAGAAGCCAGGGCCCTCTGCTTCCTGTGGCCTCCCCATGGCTCTTTTGTGACTCCAAGGCCCCTCTCTTAAGGCCCCACATGCCATATGGACCTGGCTTCTGGGTTCCAACAGCACCATTTCCTCCCTGTAGGCCTCCAGCAGAAGGGCAGTAGCAGCTTCCTGCTACTGGGAATCTCCGGATTGGCTTGCCTGTGTGGGTTCAGCTCTTCCAACACCTGTGTAACCAGTTCCCTGCATTAGATCCCCTCAGTTGAAAGACCTAGTACGGTTTCTGCAGTAGCCACCCACTCTCTCTCTTCTTCTGCCTAATTTAACTCAAACTATGATTTCTCCCACAGCCAAAGGTATTGCATTGAGTTTCAAAGAGCAGTAAGAATTGAGAAAAGGAAGAAAGGAAGGAACAACTGACACTCAATGAGCAATTACCTTGTTAAATAGATATGCATGACCTCATTTAATCCTCACAACAACCTTATGAGGCAGTACTTTTATTATCCTCATTACACAGATGAGAAAACCAAGGCTCCAAGAAGTTCAGCCATTAGCCCAAGGGCACACAGCTAGGAAGTGGGGGTTCTGGAGTTCAAACCCAGGAAGGATCTGGGGAGCCCCTGGGAGCTGAGCCCCCTAACCCATCAGATGGCCCATCTCCAAGGAGAACCCTAGGAGGCCGGGGGGCATTCCAAGCGAGCTTCTGCAAAGGGTGCATTCTATGCCTGGCTCCAAAAGGAAATTCTGAAAAGGTTGGTGCAGCCAGCTTTGCTTTCTCCAGCTCAGGAAACCTTAAGCAGTGGTGAGCTGAGGGTCTCTCTGCTTTCCTTCCTGAGTCCGTGTATGTGGGAAGGTGACAGGAGTCAGCTGTGGCTCTCAACACGGTCACCCACAGCTGGCCGTGACCAAACCCTGGAAAGAGGTGTGGCAGCTGCTCCAGATTTCCCCAAGCACCTAGGCCAGGGTGCTGAGGACCAGGTGGGCACCATCTGCCCTGCTGTGAGACCCCCACCTCAGGCCCCCAAGGGCTGCCAAAGGCCCTCGCAAACAGACAGCAGTGTCTGTCTCCCAGCCAGGCAGGCAGATGAGGGCAGGGGGTTACGCCATCCCGGCCCCCCCCCCCCACCTCGCTGCCCCATGCCCAGGCACGAGATTTGCAAAGACGAAGATAGAAAGAACATGTGAAAACAGGATCACAGGGGAGGCCAGAGCTGAATACAAAACCATGAAATCACGGCAGAGATACTGGGAACCAGGAAATCTGAGGGTCAATTCAGTCTCTCAAGTTCACCATTCGGTCACCAACTGGCCACCTAATACTTTTGGTAAAAGCCGGTCTGGGGGCAGTCTGTCATCTCCACTGACCAACCAGAAGAGAAGCAGCCCCAGCTGCACCTGCTGTTACCTGTTTCATTGCTGGGTTGGGGCGAGTGGGGGGAGGGGGGACCTGGGAGTGAGGCATTGGAGGGTTGGGGCTTCTTACCAAGGAGTACGGAGGCATCTCGATATTTTAACAACTGCTAAGGCCTTGCTGGAGCAGACCAGCTGAGTGCCACCCAGGACAGGGTCTCCTGGTGGGAAGCTGCAGGGGCAGACAACTGCTCTGTAAGACAGGTTCTCCCAGGCTCCTGGAAGGAGCCCACATGAAAGAAGGTCCCTTCCTGAGAAGACATGCTGCCACCAGCACAGCAGAAACACGGTGGCCTGCAGGGCTGGCACACGGAGACATCTTCCCCTGTTCCCACATGGAGGACACGGGTGATTTGAACTGAGCTGTTCTCTCTGTTTCTGGCCCAGTGCCCCGTCTCTGAGGCCAGCATTTGTGAGCAGAAGGAGGAGGCCAAGGCCCCCACTGGCTATTCTCTATGAAAAGTTAAGTGGCCTGGGGGGGCTGGGAGGAAGACCTTGACCTCAGGAGCCTAAGCCGCCGGCTGAGGGCAGGCAGCAAGGGGGGCCCTTGGGAATGGCGCTTTATTGAGGGACATTTGTCTTCATTTGAGGCAGCCTACATCTCATGCCACAGGCGCACCCCGAGGCCGGAGTCTCCCTGACACCTACCCCATTGTCCCTGCCCTGGGTGTTCAGGGAATTGAAGGGGAAGTGACCTCAGAGCCAGGGCGACAGATGTCAGGGAAGAGTAACAGGAAACTCTCCCCCAGCAGGGCCCCAGAAGGCTCCCAGGCCTCACCCAGGAGAGGCGACCTAGGGCAGAGTGGACACCTCACAGACTCAGTCCTCAAAATCCGGGTGCTCCTCGACCAGCCAGCGCTTCTGAAAGTTCAAAATTCACAATCAGCATACTAATCACAGATTTGGGTAATGAACAAAATTCTACTTATGGTTTTCAGAATGCAGACTAATGAAACTAAGCCTCCTCGAAATCTTTGTGGCTGGTCAGGAGGTTCCCAGACCCTCTGCCTTCTCTCTCATGGAAAAAGGATCTGGTGGGAAGGACTCTGCAAGTGGGCTTTAGAATCTGAAAATATCACAGTGCAAGATTTGGGTGGGATTTTTTTCCCTGAGAAAGGATATTTAAAATGTTGGAAGACCGTGAACTCCGCCCTCGACGCCGCCACTAATCGGCGGAGCTGTGAATAAATCATTGCATCTCCCCGTGCCTCATACATGTTTCCAAATATTAAAAAACAAATCGCCTTATCATCAAGAGCTGGCCGGAAGCGCGGCCACCGAGGCGCGCCACGGACGCCGAAAGACCCCTGACCCACGTTTCCAACTCGGCTTTGCCTGGGAACGGCTTGGGACCCTCTGGGCCCGGGGGGCTGTGGAGGGGGACAGTATGAAAGGCCTTGGCCAGCTGCACCGTGCTAAGCACAACCCTACAGCAGGTTTAGGGAGCTGGGGAGAGGGAAGCACAAGGCACGTGGCGCCCTCGCTCCAGCAATTTCCAAACGCACAGCGGTGCGGACAGAGCAGCTGGTGCCCGAGGGGCAACCGGGGACCCGATGCCCCCACCTGGAGGGGATTGATGTCGCGTGAAAAACGCGGGTCCAAAGGGGCGAGCCGCGTGGGACGTGGGCGCTCGCCGGCCCCGCTGGCAGGTTCATTTCCATTCGGAGCGCGGCGCGCCCCAGCCCCCTGATCTCGCCGCCGCCGCCGCCGCCGCTCTGCAGGCGCGGGCGCCCCAGGCTCCCTCCCTTCGCTCCCCCGCCCGCGCCTTTGTCTGGCCCGGCGGCGCGCTCGGAGCCAGCAGGGCGGGTAATTGGCGGCCGGAGGAGGCGAACGAGCCCGCCCGGCCTCCGCTAATGAGCGGGCGGAGCCGTGGGGAGGGCGCGGCGCGGCCGGGCGCGGAGCGGGGGAGGGGGCCTTCGTGGCCGCGCGGACCACTGGCTGGCCCACCGGGGCCCGACCGCCCCCTCCCGAGCTGTGTTGCGGGGACTGGCGTCCCGAGGGACGTCCCCTCTCCCTCCCTTATGAGGTCCCCGGCGCGCTCCAATTACCCTGCGGCCGTGCCAAGGCCTCCGGCTGCCCCCGGGCCGCCCCCGCGTCCCCAGAGAAGTGCCAGGGACGGAACGCGCGGGCGGGAGGGGGCTCCCTGGGGGCTTTGCCGCGCTGCAGGGGACCCCGGCGGCCCAGGCGGCCCTCGGGCAGGGGCACTGGGGGGAGCGGGTGCCCCCGGGGTGCGATGCCAGAGCGGTCTCCCAGGGAAGCCCGCAGGCAGCAGCGAGATCTGCTCCCGCATAGATGGTGATAAAATCCGCCCTCGTTTCTAAACTAATTATACCGAATCCTCCGCGCTCAGCCAGCCGGGGCTACCGCAGCCTTGGATGGTCTGTACCGTGGTGCTCCTTGGTCCTCGCTGGGGGAGGGGGTGATCATGTGGTGTTGGCTCCAAGAGCCCCCTCTCCAAGAGAACTGAGTGTACTGGGAGTGACAGGCCAGCGGAGCTTTGTAGACGGGAGACACGGACAGGAGACTTCCAGGAAGCCTTTCTCCAGCCAGCCCTCCTCCTCCAGGAAGCCTGCCCTGCTGCCAACACCTGCTCCAGAAGCAAGCCCTTTCCTGCGGTCCAGTCCCAAACTGTCAGGAGTCGGATTCCTAGCAAACTGGCCCTGCGGGCCCCACACTCAACTCCACTCGTCTCGTCTCCACTGAGTTCACCGGCATCTCCACTCCCTCCCGTGGCTGCGTTGCAGGTTCTTGAAGTCCCCGATGCTTCATGTTAACAGGATTCTTCATGGCTGCCTTTCAGATGTGGCATCTCAGACTTGGAGGCTGAGTCTCACTTGTGAAAGGAAAGGCCCAAGTCTCAGGAACTTGGGGGTCTGCTGGGGAGCCCCACACTGGCCCCAGCACAGCCTTAGGGAGCTACAAGCAGCTCAGGACAGCCCCAACGGGAGAGATCCCCAGTGGCCTCCAGGGTCACTTGGCTAAACGGGGACTGCCCCCTCCCAGGAGAAGAGAGGACATTTTCTTCCAGAACTCCTCACCTAGAACCCCTCACCTTTTCCCCTTTCCTGCCAACTCCCTGGCAGCGGCCATCTGGGAGAAACCCACCCATAGCAAGCTTTTTCCCTTTTTATTTACATTTTTGTCGAGACATAATTTACATACAGTAAAGAACACACATCAGAAGTGCACAGCTTGATGAATTTTTACGTACATATATGCCTGCCTAATCACCACCCAGGTCAAGATAGAGAACTTTCCAGCAGCCCAGAAGGTTCCCTTATGACCCCACATAGTCAACATCCCCAACTATTCTGCCCTCCGTCACCATGGATTAGTTTTGCCTGTTTTTGTAAAGGAATCGTGCGCTTGTGCTCTTTCGTGTATGGCTTCTGTCACTCATTGTCTGCCATCGGCCAGGCTGTTGCACAAAACAGTAGTGCATCCTTTTTAATTACTGAGTGGTGTTCCATTGAGTGAAGCTACCACCATTTATTTATCTATTTGACTGTCAATGGCCCTTTGGATTGTCTTCAACTTGGGGCTGTTGTGAAGAAGGTGGTTGTGAACATTGTCGTATATGCCTTTGGGTGGATATGAGGACCCATTTCTGTTGGGCGTATACCCAGGAGTGGAATCGCTGGGTCATAAGTAGGCATGTGTTCACCTTTATTGCCAGTTTTCCAAAGTAATTGTACCCGGTCAGCTTTCTAAAGCTGCAATCAGGATACAAATGCTATTCTGAGAAGTAAGTTGCAGGCACAGTGTAATAATGACAGCGACCATAACTCGAGCGCTTGGAATGTGCTAGGTACTGTTGTAAGGGATTTGCATGTAATTAACATTTACATACAAATATTCTTAGAATGAGAACAAGATCTCAAGGCCTAGATCATATTGATCTTGGCACTGCCTACTCCAATTGGGATCCAGATACAATATTCTGTGCTTGTGGATCATCTCCATTTTACAGATGAGGAAACCGAGGCCCAGAGAGGCGGTAACTTGCTGAAGGAAGATTCCAGGGCCAGTGAGTGGCAGGGCCAAGCCTGCAACTCAAGTTTCCAGGCTCCTGGCCTTGCTGATGTTCTTACGAACGTAAGCTGGACCCTACTTGAAGGCTCCTTTAATTTTCTCCTTCTTACACCCCAGGTTGACACCATCAGCACTCCAACACTCCAATCTTTTGGGACCCTTGTCTTTCTTTTTCTGTTATCTGTTGTTGTGTAACAACCCGAAGTCTTAGTGACTTAAAACAACCGTTATTATTGTACCTTGAGTTCTGTGAGTTGACTGGACTCACCTAGATAGTTCTCGAGGTCTCTCTAGTGGCTGCAGCTGTAGGCTGGACATCCAAGATGGCGCACACACAGGGCTGGTGGTTGATGCTGGCTGTCAACTAGCAGCAGCACAGCTGGGGCTGTCAGCTGGAGCACCTCCATGTGGCTTGGGCTTCCCCACAGCATGGTGGCTGGGTTCTGAGAGGCATGTCCCAAGAGCAAGAGTCTAAAGAGGCAGCAAGAGGAAGCCAATTAAGGGCTACACCAGGAACGGGTATACATGCACTTCCAGCACATTCTGTTGGTCAAAGGAATCACAGGGTCTCGCCAGATTCCAAGGGATGGAGAGACAAACTTGATGGGTGAGTGACAGGTCGCATTGCAGAAAACCATGTGGGAATGAGAGCTATAGTTGTGGCCATCTTTGTAAAGTGTACACCTTCCTTCTTCACTTACCTTGCTTCCCTGCTGGGGGTCCAGGAAGACTAGAAACATCCCTCCACCTCTTTGGTTCTTGGAGATTCAAAGCTCCCAGGACTCCTTCCATTTCAAGTCAAAACCACCATACTGAGTCATCTCAAAACCGGACCCTTGGCATGCCCCAGTTGTGCCCACCCTACATCATGCCCTGAGCCAGCTCACCATTCCCCTGAGCACACAGCTACTCCTGGTCCCTGCCCACGCACCTCAGTTCCTCTCCAAGTTCTGAGCACTGTCACCACTCTGGAACATCCCAAGGTGAACCTTGCCCTCTTGACTCCCCAGTCCCAGCTCCACCAGTCCGGACCTTCGCCTCCTGATAATCATCTCTTCTCAGACAAACACAGAAGTTGCTTCGACCTCTGAGCAAACTAGGATTTTCCCACAGCCATCTAAGCTGTGGGGGCAGGGCATTGGCCTCTACGCCTGTATATTACCCATTTGAAAGAGCACAGACTTTCCAGCTAGGAGACCTGGGTTTGGATCCCTGCTCTGCCATTAACTGGCTGTGTGGTCTTGGACAAGTGGTCAAACCTCTCTGTGACTTTGTGTCTCTATCTACAGAATGGATGTCATTACTGGACCCAGCTCAGAGGGTGGGTGTGAGGATTAAATTAGGCAGTAACATAGAAGCGTTTGGTATACAGCAAGGGAAAGAGTAGACACTCCCGGAGCCAGGCCTTTCCTAGTTTCCGAAGCCAGGTTTTGAAAGTCAACTTTTTCCATGTGATTAGTTTTTATCTTTGATGAATTTTCACCAGGCAGACACCCACATAACCAGCACCCAGATCATGAAACAGACACGACCAGCACCCCAGAAGTCCCTGCCCCCTTATAGGTCCTACCCACCCTCTGAGACTATCCAGACTTGTAACACCCTAGATTAATATCTGGCCCCATTTGTGGCAGCCAACCCTCGTGCAGACCAGCGAAGGAGATAGTCATCTATCTGGCTCTGAAAGGAGCCAGCAAATGCGGCTCCCACCGTGCCTACGTTTCCTCCATTATTGAGGGATTCCTTTGTGCTAAGCATTGCTCTCACCCACGGTTCTCTTTTAAAATGCAAATCCATCTGTGTTGGGGCAACAGCCCTTCTCTAGTCCCGTGGAAAAAAATATCTGGTCAACCTTTCCCCACTGGCTCCTAGGATAGTAGGACCTCTTTAACCAGCAAAGAAAGGCAGACCAAGGGGAAGCGTGGACCGAGGAAGACAGGCTCTACCTGCTTCACACTTCTGCCCAAGGTCGGTTGAGACCTTTAGCATGGTTTTTTTTAGCCTATTGCAAAATCTGGTGTTTAAGGGAATTAAGAACCCATTCTCCCCTCTTCCCCCCGCCAGCCGCCATCAACCACAGCAATTCCATCAAGCCACCCAACACATCGAAAAGAAGCGGGCGGCGATAAAAATGAATCCTGTGGGTTGGCTGGGGCGCGACCCTGCCCTGCTCTCCCAATACGTACACCTTTTCTAAGCCAGACCCAGGAGAGCTTCTGGCGCTATGACGTCATCAGATGTCAGGCCTTTGACAAATGAGTCCAGCCCGCATCTGGAGCCTTTGATAAGCCATTTGCAGGCGTCTGGGAGACATCCACGCTGGTCTTGGGAATGCATCCTAGCCCCATCTCAAATTCACATCTTTTCATGTTTTTTTAAAAGCGTGCCACGCATCTGTGAAGAATCATGGCTTAAAATATTTTTTCTTTTTTCTGACATTTCACCTTTTCTCCTTTTTTTTTTTTTTAAGGAAAAGAAAATATTCACTCCAAGGTTCATTTAGTTTCTGGGTAATAACTGTCAGATATTAAAGGATAGCGCCATACATCCAGCATAAAATAATAGAATTTGTTGAGTGCATTAGACATCCAGTGATGGGCACGGCGGACAGTGTTGTAGTGCTGAAGAAAGGCTTCTCTTAGTAAAAGAGAATGCATGCTATGGAAAACAATAAACATAAAGGACGTTTGTCAAATGCCTTCTTGTACCTTTATACATTTACACACGAAGGTCCCCCTACCTGGAAAATATTTTCTTGACTTTCTCTCCCATGCAGCTCCTCCTCATCCAGCAAGACTCAAATCAGCCTCATCTCTTCCAGGAAGGATGCGCTCGCCCCTCCTCTGTACTCGCATCCGTCACACCCTGTCCCCATAGCATCCTAGGCTTGCTCCTGCCAACGTACTTGTCATACTGCATTATAACCGTCGACTGCACTATCATCCTGTGTAAACTCTAAGCTCCTTGAGGGCAGGGCTGTGTCTTTTTCCTCTGCGTTCCCGGCACCTAACACTGTCTGAGACTCAGTCTAGCAGATGCTGCTGGTGCCCACCTGTGTCCCCTGACCATTTCAGTGCAGACCTCTCCAGTTCCGATGGGCAGCATCTGCATCTTCGCCTGACTGTTTTCTCTGGCTTCCAGAGCCTGCTTTCCTGCTCCTGAGGCAGGCTGGAAGTGCTAGGGAATTAAAGCCCTTCCCAGCAGCCCTCAGACGACGCCTGAAAGGAGTTGGCATACTCTCAACCCCCACCGTGGGAAAACTGGGGCTCGTGTTCAACATTGGCTTTGAAAGTTCCCCAGTGATATTAAACTCCAGTTGCCCATGGCGTTGCTGGGCTTGATGACATGCTCTTCATTGCCTGCTTTCCCTTCCCTGCCTCCCTTGCCCGCTCCCCTACCTATGTTTCCTGGGATCACCTCCCAAATAAACCACTTGCATTCAAATCCTTGTCTCAGGGTCCGCTTCTGGACCACATAGTAGATGCTCAATAAATGATCTTTGAGTAAGTGAAGAAAAGAGTGATGGAATTTTTATCAGAACAAATATAGAAAGGAGCTCTCTAGGGCTGGATTTTCTGTAGGGTCTGTATTATCTATTTTAAGTGACCACATTGAGTCCAATTCAAAGTCGCCTTGAAAAGTTCTCCTTCACTCTGGACCAAGCAGACAAGGCCAAGTGCCAAGGAACAGGGAAGACTGCGTGGTTGTGGCAGAAGCCATGCCAATTTGGTTTTGATTGGGGTCTGCTGGCCTCCCTGCTTCCCCCTTTCCCTTCTTCTGTAATCTATCATGTCGCAGCTCCAACTGAGTCGTGGGGTTCTATTTAAGGGAGCAGCTGTCAGCCTTGTGCTATCCCTTTCCCCAGGGAAGACGTCAGCAGCTGAGAGTCTGTCCTTTCTGTCCTCGCTGCTGTCCCTCAGCTCCTTTAGCTAACACATGGGGCCAGGAAGTCAGGAAATGAGAGGAGGTTTTGTCGGGAGCGCACAGTCTGATTTTACTGATTGCCCTTTCCCCAACGATCACCCATCCATTAGGCTCCTGCTTGTTCGAAAAGACCACCTCCCGCCCAGCCTGATGTTTCTGCCACTTACATGGTTCAAGGGGCTTTTTCTAGAAGTACTCGAGCCTATTGGAGACAAAGCTGACCACTGACATTCTTTCTACTTCAAAAATTCTTTGAAAATTTTAGAATGTCCAGACTTTTAATGAACTAACATTTATTTGCCATTCTCATCTCCCTATGTTTCCTGACAGATCTCAGAATTGAGGTTTTTCTTTTGTAGGCAAAAGAGGCTAGATAGCCACTGGGTGCACAGGTGGGAAAGGAACCCAAAAAAAATAGCTAATATTTATTGAGCCTTATAATGTGCTAAGAGCTCTGTGTATGTTATCTCCCTTAACCGTCACCCAACCCACGGACACTATTATTGTCTCCATTGGACAGACGAGGAAAGTGAAGTCCAGAGAGATTATGGAACTGGCCAGAGTCTTCAGGAGAGTAAATGACGGCACAGGGCACATGCCCCAAGCCTGGGCACTCTACCAACCCAACATTTCTTAAAGATTTTTTTTTCACTGTTTTACTTTTTCTCCCGAAAGCCCCCCAGTGCATAGTTGTATATTCTTAGTTGTGGCATGTGGGACGCTGCCTCAGCGTGGTTTGATGAGCAGTGCCATGTCCGTGCCCAGGATTTGAACCGACGAAACACTGGGCCGCCTGCAGTGGAGTGCACAAACTCAGCTGCTCAGCCACAGGGCCAGCCCCCCAACCCAACATTTCTTGATCGCTCATTATTGCTAGGGGTAGTAAGGTAAACTTTATTTGCTTTTCTTGTTTAATCTTCTATCCAATATGTTCTGTTTAGTAGCATTTCTCTTCGTTTGGGTTCCCCCAAAAGGACACTGTGGGATAAGAATGTGAATGCAAGTGGTTTATTTGGGAGGGGATTCCAGAAGGCACCAGCAGGGGTGTAAGGAAGTGAGACAGGGACAGGAAGGCAGCCAGCAAAGGGTGTGTTATGGAGCAAGTGTCCACCTTGGGTAACTGGGACTCAGTTCTGGGGAGCTTGAGGAGACGTCAGAGAACGTGCACCTCGAGGACCGTGTCCAAGGGCCAAGGAGGCTGGGGGTTTATCCACCTGCTCTCCCAGCTCCTTAGTTGAGGGCTGGCCCCCTGGCCTGCTGCATGAAGGCGGAGGGGGCTCCTGGGCCAGAGGAAGCCAAGAGGTGCGGATGCCAGCAGTTGGAAGACAGGCCTGCGTGCATTGGAGGACAAGGGTATAGGGAATATGAGCAAGGTGCCCACTGTGCCTGCTACAGTATTATGATCCTCACGGTACAGATGAGGAAACAGAAGCTTTATCATATACTGCAGAGGTCTGGGGAACTAGATAGAGGCCATAGGAACTAGAAATCTTGAGACAGCAAGGACAGACAGCACTGTCCCTGCCCTTAAAAGACTTCTTGCTTTAAACTAGATCAGGGTGATCCCCTTCTAGAGGATTAGGTTGTTGGGGGATGGCTGGGTCCCCCCGAGATGCCCCAAGGAAGACAGAGGCAATAGACAACACGAACAGAAGAAATCGAAATAATAAAAGTAATAAGAGAAAGATTTTCAGTATGCTTGCTGTGATATGGCAAAACCTAAAAGAGAGGAAGAAAATTCCACAGCCCACGGGGCCAAGGTTTTAAAATCTTTTTTTTTAAAGATTTTATTTTATCCTTTTTCTCCCCAAAGCCCCCCGGTACATAGTTGTATACCTTTTTTAGTTGTGGGTCCTTCTAGTTGTGGCATGTGGGATGCCACCTCAGCATGGCCTGATGAGCAGTGCCATGTCCATGCCCAGGATCGGAACCAGAGAAACTCCGGGCCGCCGCAGCAGAGCACACGAACTCAACCACTTGGCCACGGGGTCAGCCCCCTAAAATCTTTTTGATTATTCAAAAGCAACAACAACAACAAATATCCTGTGCTTAAAGAGCTATCTCCAAGTTTGAGAAAGAAAAAGCCGTGTAATAAATGACCTTCCATCAGGGAGCTTTCTGCTCTCACACCATGTCCTGGAGTGACAAACCCACCTTTGCCCAACCACGGGAAAGGAGAATTGCCCTGAATGAGAATGCTCCCCGGAACTGATCTGACTCCCAAATCAATGATGCTCTCAGCAGAACATTCCAGGAAAACGCCTTTATCCCAAGGGAGAAAATCCAATTCAATTCAGCTAAGAGAATGGCTCTTGAACCGTAGAAGTTGAAGTCGTTTTTCATGATTCTTCATAGGGCTGTGTTGCCAAGGGTGGTAGACAGAACAATGGCCCCCAAAGACGTCCCCATCCTAATCCCCAGACCTGTGAATATGTAACCTTATACAGCAAAAGGGACTTTGCAAGTGTGATTAAGGGAAGGAGCTTGAGATGGGGAGATTAGCTTGGATTATGGCGGGCTTGATGTAATCACAAAGTAGAAGAGGGAGGCAGGAGAGGATGTCAGGAGCCTGCCATTGCTGGCTTTGAAGATGGAGAAAAGGGGCCATGAGCCAAGGAATGTGGGTGGCCTCTAGAAAGTAGAAAAGGCAAGGAAACAGATTCTCCCCTGGGCCTCTAGGGAGCACAGCCCTGCCGACACCTTGAGTGTAGCCCAGCGAGACCCATTTCAGTCTTGTGACCTTCAGAACTGTAAGATGATAAATTTGTGTTAAGTCACGACATTTACGGTAGCTTGTTACCACAGCAATACACTACCAACATACCGTGGTCTCCGGGGAGCTCCCGAGCTGGCAGGCAGCTCAGGTCCCCCATGAGTGCTGTGGGGATGGAGTAACCTCGCAATTACCCACTTGAGAGGTTCAGGAAAATTGCAGAGGGTCCCCACTCCTTGGGAGATAGACAACAGTGGTCCCCAGGAAATCTGAGGGCCTAAGAGGATCCCTGCATCCACCTGGGAGCCAAGCGCCACAGGAGTTAGCAAGCAGCTCCCTTGTAGGGATTTGCTGAGTTAACTAAAAACTCTACCCCAGCTGTTTCTCATCATCTTCAGATGGCTTTAATCACATCTAGAATCAGAAACCAGTGGTTCCCAAATCTGGTCGGGCCTCAGAATTACTTGGGAGCACTTGCTAAAGAAGCCCAAGGCTACCCCGTCTCTGCCCTTAGCTGTTTCATCCCAGGCCTCTTGAGTCAACATCTCTGAAGGTGGGGTCTGGGAATCTGTGTTTTTAACAAGCATCTCCCGGGGATTCTGGCACCTATCTGCGGACCAGGATTTAGGAAACACTGTCCCAAACTGCTTAGCTTTCAGAGCCCCATGGGGTGCTTCAATCAGCTGGGATAGTTGGATTCCAGAACCCTCAGGAGAGCTGTGTTAATAAAGGGGTTTTGCCATGAGAACGTCAACTTGCAACCTAAGTAGCTTTCACCTGGATGGTCTCTAGCTGAAGGTTGGTCCCAGAGCTGAGAGTCCACCACATCAGCCAAGGCCCCTGCATCCAGGCTCCGCCTCCACCATATTTTTCAGAGCCCTGGCCTCAGCCCTGATATCCCACTGCTCCAAGACCTCCATTAACAGAACAATACTCAACATGGCGGACACTATTGGTTGACTTCTCAACAGCCTCTCCTTCTTTATTCCTTGCTCACAGAAGCCTGGTATTTGCTGGCTTTCAGCAACTGAGCAGGAAAGGTGGGTGTCTCCCTCAGCCTCAGAGGACAATTGCTCTAATCCGGCTGTGGGAATCCCAGTCCTCTTGGCTAGTGACTGGGGAAGAAAGGATCCCATGACCCAATTCCAAATAAGGAGTCTGATTGGAACTCTGCTGGGCCCTTCCTGATATAAGGGAAAGCATTTCAGGAAGATTTCTTTTCTGCTCACTCTCTTCTTTCCTGCTTGGGACACTACTATGTGGGGACATAAAGCATAGTGCTGTAACTGCCATCTTGTGACCATGAGGTGACCGATTTAAGGGTTGAAAGAAACATGCTAAAGATTGCAGAATGGAAGGATGAAGTAGAGTGGCCCTTGATAAAAATTATCTGACAGCTTGACCAGCCTTGTAACACCTAGCTCCAGACTTCTTGGCTTAGGAGATTAAATAAGTATGTGTTGGGTAGGCCACTGTTAGATAGTTTTTCTGTATGGCAGTTTTAAAACATGCCCCCCTCCCAATTTGTTGACATCCCCTCCACTGAGAGGTGGGGTCTAAATCTCCTCCTGTTGGATCTGGGCTCTGTGACTGTTGATCAAAAGAATATGGTGGAAGTCTCTGCCAGTTTCCAGGCCCAGGCCTTAAGAAACAGGCCATCTTCTCCTTCCTGTGTCTTGGGATGCTTGACTCCCTCAGACTCCAGACTGTGAGGAAATGTGAGCAGCCTGTAGAGTGGCCTACATGGAGAAGAAACGGGGGCCCTGGTCCCCAGCCTGGCTGAGCTCTCAGCTGGCAGCCAGCACCAACTTGCCAGCCATTTGAGTGAGCCATCTTGAAAGTGGATCGTCCATTCTTAAGCTGAACAGACCCAGCTGATGCCACATGGAGCAGGGGTGAATCTTCCCCACCAAGCTTTGCTCAAATTGCAGACTCATAAACTAAAGAAACGATTATTGTTATTTTAAGCCACCACGTTTTGGGGTGTTTTATTATACATCAGCTTACAGGAATACTCCACCGCTTACAGCTGAACTACATTCAAATAGGTAGAGAGCCATCCTGTAGACCAGAAGTCTGCAAACTTTTTTCTATAATGGGCCAGATAGGAAGTATTTTTGGCTTTGTAGGCCATACAGTCTCCCAGTGCAGCATGAAAGCAGCCACAGACAATAAGTAAAGCATGGGTGTGGCCATGTTCCAATAAAAGGTAATTTATAAAATCAACTGGGGAGCAGGATTCGACCCTCAGGTCATAGTTTGCCGACCCCTGCTGTAGATCAAGGCTACACATTCTGCCTCCTCCCAAGCCTGACTCCTTCTCTTAGTCCTTGCCCTGGTCCTCATGTCATCGGAGACCACTGGACCTATTGTCATCATCCATCATGATGTTTTAACCAGCCAGCAGGGAAGTTGAAAAACTCAACTTTCCACTGTGCATTGAACCTGGGGCCTGACCAGAAAGCCTTCCAAAAGCCTGTGGTTTCTCCCAGGGAGCCCAGATAGCAAAACCATAAAGACTCTTCCCCAGGCAAATCGTTACCCCCACTTGACACTCTGTTTAATGGAAAGCCTTTCCCAGAAATAAGTACATTAAAATAAGCCTTGCATTTTTTTACATTAACTGAAATTTGATGCAAATTGATAATAAATTACCTTCCCCCTACTCATTCATTTGGGAATCACATAAACTAGTTTACAGTTGTGTATTATTACATTTCACATTAATATAGCCATAGGAAGCTGGGCTTTGGAGAAATTTGCTTCCCAGCAAACCATCAGAAATCGAGGAGGTAAAAGTTGGATTTGGTAGGATATCTGCATCTCCTAATGTGCCAGCCACTCAGAGTTGTGCAAAGTAAGGCATCAGGGAACCACTCGAGGCCCACCTAATTCATCAAAGATCACCGTTTGTCTTATTTATCTGGTGTGATTTTTCCCACTTCAGGATCTAGCCATCTTCCTTTCTTCCTCTTTCTTTTCTTCCTTCCTTCCTTCCTCCCACCTTTCTTTCCTTCCTTCCTTCCATTAACTTCTCTACCTGAGTACTTTCAGGACCATTCACAATGCACTACCTCTGGATGGCAAGAAGTAAGTTACAGAATGAAAAAGATTTCCTGTCTAATGGAGGTAAGACAGGTAGACAAACGTGCAAACTGAATGAAGGTATTCCAGGTGGAATTTCTAAGTACATCTTCACGTCTAAAATATACGTTCAATGGAGACTTCTGTTTAAAGATGGCGGATTGAACACACACATTCACCTCTGCTTCCTCTTGAAGCATCACTAAACGGCAGAAAATGAATTTTTAAAAGACAGACCCACAAAGGCAGAGAATATGGGAGAGGTGGCCAAGCAACAAATTTTAGAAAGCAAAGGAATGGGTAACTACTAACTTAGCAAACTGAAGAAAGTCAAGACTAAGTAAGCAGTAGGGCTGGGGAGAGCCTAGACTCTAGAGCCTCAAGTGCACCACAGAATTGCCCAAACACTCAGAAATGGGTGACACCAGATGCCTCTAGAAATAGAGGTAAATGTGGGGCTGAGGATGGAAGAATTGGTTGAAAGTTTGTTTAGAAGACCACTCTAGGTTCCCCACTCTACTCTATGCAGACAGGCTATACACATTCCCATGGATGCATGGTCCTTAGGAACATAAAAATGAAGATCTTGGACAGGGAGTGACGAGACAGAGTAGAGTTGAAGGTATGGGTACCATCTGGAAAAGGAGTTAAGTGAAGTTAATGTTCTGAATATGAGGGACACCTGTTCTCTTCCTCACTAGCTGTCAGAATGATGGCAGGCAGACTTGTCCATCCCCCCGGGTAAGAAACTGGAATACCCAACTCTGAGGATTGTGGCCAGCCCGAGAAGAAAGGTCTGAAAATACTGAGACCCACTCTTGAGCATGAACCAATAGTCAACGGTCAGCAGACACCTGTGGGAGGTCTCTAACTTGAAAGAGAGACATCAAAGCCAGTGAACGTCTGAGAAATAATATGGTGATAATTGCTAAAATTTATTGAGTGTTCGCTACATACAGATACTATTCTAAGCCTTACACATTAATTAACTCATTTAATCCTTGCAATAGTCCTATAAGGTAGGTACAATTATTATCCCCATTTTAAAGATGAGGAAAACGAGGCCCAAAGAGATGGAGGAAGTTATTTAACTTTATGCAATTAGAAGGTTGGATCTGAACCCAAGATTGGCTTCAGAGTCTGCATTCGAACTACCATATAGTTTTGCATTCCTGAAGCAAGAACAGGACAGTATTAAAAAGGAATATTTGGAAAACCCAAAAAGAAAACAAAAGAGCTCTTGAGAATTAAAACTACTATAGAAGAAATTAAAAAGTCACTCAGACTATTGGAAGATAAACTTGAGGAAACTTCCCAAAAAGTAGAGCAAAAACAACAGAGATGGAAATTAGGAGAGAAACAATAAGAAAATCAAAGGACTAGTCCAGCAGGCCCAACATGTGAATAATAGCCTTTCCAGACAAAGAGGAAGAAAAAGGAAGGGGATGATATCGTCAAAGAAAAACATTCAAGAAAATTTCTTAGAACTGAGAAATATAAATTTCCAGATTGAATGGCGCTCCTAAGTATCCAATCCAGTGGGAATGGATCTACACGAAGGCAGACCATTGTGAAATTTTAGAACTCAGAACAAAGAGAAGGGCCTAAAGGCTTCCAAAGAGAGACACTATGGATTGCATTAAAAAGTTGAAGAATCAGGGGCTGGCCCAGTGGTGTAGCGGTTAAGTGCACATGTTCCACTTTGGCGGCCCAGGGTTCGCTGGTTCGGATCCCGGGTGCTGACATGGCACCACTTGGTAGGCCATGCTGTAGTAGGCATCCCACATACAAAGTAGAGGAAGATGGGCACAGATGTTAGCCCAGGGCCAGGCTTCTTCAGCAAAAAGAAGAGGATTGGCAGCAGATGTTAGCTCAGGGCTAATCTTCCTCAAAAAAAAAAAAAGTTGAAGAATCAGAGTTGTATTGGATCTCAACAGCAACTGGAAGCTAAAAGATGATGAAGGAATGCCTTCAAAATGGTAAGAGTAAATGATTTCCAACTTGGCATCCTGTACTCAAAAAATATATAAACTAAACATGAGAAAGTATGAAGACATTTATAACCTGAAGATCCTTAAAAATTTACATTCTCTGAACCATTTCTCAGGAAGCTAAGGGAGGATGTGCTCCACCAAACAAAGGAGTAAACCAAGAAAGAAAAAGACATGGGATCAAGGGAACAGGAAATCTAATATGGTGGAGAGAAAAGGGGATCCTGGGAAGATGGTACAGAGAGATTAGGCAGGACAGTCGTAAAACAGGAGAGGGAGAAAAAGACACCCAGGCCAGAGTAGGCCAGAAGACTCCAGAAGTGATGTCTCTAGGAAGATGGAATTAATAGAATATTTTATGTGCTTGGTTATATTAAGAGGAGATTTATCAGCAGAGATTTGGAGGTTGAGTTAGCAATAGGTACATAGAAAAATGTCACAGTTATCTACTGCTGTGTAACAAACTACTCAAAAATTCAGTAGCTTCAAACACCATCACTTAATTTCATCACAACTTGGTGGATCAACAGCTTGACTGGGCCCATCTGAGTGGTTCTACTGCTCTCACCTATGGTCACTTACGCAGCTGCAGTCCCCTGGTGGTTCAGTTGAGGCTGGATGGTCCAAGACGGCCTCACCCACATGTCTGGTGGTTGCCAGGCTGTTGGTGGGAAGTCTCAGTTTTCTTCCATGTGGCCCCACCAGCAATAGAGCTCAGACTCAGTCACATCTTGGTCTCAGGTTTCAAACTGCATCACATTTGCTAATATCCGTGGTAGGCTGCATAACAGCCTCCCAAAACTGTCTGCATCTTAATCCCCAAACCTGCGAATGGTACCTTATACTGCAAAAAAAGACTTTGCAGATGTGATTAAATTAAGGACCCTGAGATGTGGAGGTCATCCTGGATGATCCAGGGGGCCTGATGGAATCACAGCAGTGCTTAGAAGGAGGAGGTAGAGTCAGATGAGAAAGCGATGCCATGGTAGAAGCAGAGATTGGCGGGACGCACTTTGAAAATGGAGGAAGTGGCACAGGTCAAGGAATGCAGGCGGTGACTCGAAGCTGAAACTGGCAAGGCTCCCCTCCAAAAGAAACCAGCCCTGCCGACACCTTGACTCTAGTCCAGTGAAACGGATTTCAGACTGCTGGCCTCCCAAATTCTTTTTTTGTTTTTTTTTTAAAGTATGGTTTTTGGTGAGGAAGATTGGCCCTGAGCTAATATCTGTTGATAATGTTCCTCTCTTTCTTTTCTTTTCTCCCCAAAGCCCCAGTACGTACGTAGTTGTATGTCCTAGTTGTAGGTCCTTCTAGTTCTATGTGGGATGCCGCCACAGCATGGCTTGATGAGTGGTGTGTGGGTCTGCGCCCAGCATCCAAACTGGCGAATCCTGGGCTGCTGAAGCAGAGCATGCGAACTTAACCACTCAGCCACGGGGTGGGCCCCAGAATTCTAAGAGAATAAAATTGCATTGTTTTAGGACGTCAATAGGAATTAAAAGATAATGCCTAAAACTGAGAAATCATGGAGTAGCAGTATAGGTGTGCTATTTAGAGTTCGAGAGGTAAGCACCCAAAGAGATAGCCAGAGGAGATGTGGGGGGAGGGGGAAAGGTCTGCTAGAGACTTCTGTTTGTTCACAAAAAGCCTTGTAAAACTATTTCACCGGTTAAAATATAGGCATGTATCATATGACAAAAATAGAAACCAGTATTTTTGCAAGGAAGGTGCACTACTTCTCTTATATAACAATACAGTCTCTCATTGACAGCCCAAAGCCAGTGCTAAAAGCTGTGTTTTTCTCTCACTAATAAACAAGCAAAAATTAATTTAAAAGGCAACGAGTTATACAAATACAAGCAGATAAAACGAAAAGGCCTCACTTGTAGAAGTGAAGACTCCAAGCTATGTTGCCTGGAGGCTGATGAAAGGCCATCATAATGTTAACAGGCGTTTGCCTGATAGTTATAAAGGTAATTTATACCCAGACCATTCCCACCCATGTGAAAGAATGACCCTCCATTTTACTACATGTTGTATTAATGTCAATCAATATATGTTTGAGGGCTTTATACATTATGGATAATAACGTTGGAGCTTTGCAAACCATTCCTCTTGGGGGAGCTACACAAAACGCTGCCGGAGAGAATAGAGCCAAGCAACCACGGCGTGACTGGCTGAGCTCTCATTGGGTTCAGCAGCTGTCAATCAGCTCAGCTATGCAAATGAGACCAAGGCAGAAAACAGGAAATGCCCATCACGGGGGAGGCCGTTTGAGATGGGAAAGCGGGTCTGGATCTGCTCAGGAAGGAGGCTGAGTGAACTTACTCCTGGACCATGATGCTGAGCCCGGGAAAGACAGCCATGCAGACAGACTAGGGGACTTTGGCCAAGTGACTTAGTTAGTTTACACTTCAGTGGTTGCTTTTTAAAATTGGACATACTAAATTAACTCGAGGAGGGGAATCCTTTCACAAGGTATATGTATATCAAGTCATCACATTGTACACTTTAAATATCTTACGATTTCATTTGTCAGTTATACCTCAATAAAGATGACATATAAAATAATAAAATAAATAGGACATACTAATCACCTGTACTTGGAGTTGTTGCGAGGGGAAAAATCTAGGTACTATATATTCACTTTTGAAATTTTTTATTTCTCCTTGTGGTAAATTAAATTATTGGACCCAATTCTTCCCCTCTGCCTGCATCCACCCCCTTTGTCATGTAACTGTGCAGTCCATTCTACTTCCCCCACCTTGACTTTAGGCTTGGCCATATGACTTGCTTTGGTCAACGGGATGAGGCTGGAAATAACAGTGTGCTGGTTCTGAGCCTAGACGTGAAGAGGCGTTGCTCGTCTCTGCTGGCCTTCCTGCCCCTCTGCCATTGCCTTGGCAGAACGCACCCCCAGATCTCCCACTGGTCCAAGTAACGTGAGAAACGTGTAGAGCAAATCTGGATTCAACTCGCAGCTTAGAGCCCAGCTCGGCTGACCCAGTGTGCATTAACAGAGCCATGCCAGCCGACTCACATACGTGAGAGAAATGTTTATGTTTGTGTCACAGAGATTGTGTGGCTGCTTCTTACACAGCAAGAGCTGACTGATACGTGGGACCCAGCTGAGAAACTATAAGGAGAAGAAACCCAGGAGCTGGAAGGGAAGGAAGCTGGCAGCCCACCTGTAGGCAGTGACCATCTGGAAAGCGCCTAGAGGGATGTGATCTTGGAATAAAGAGATGCTGTGTGCCGAGAAGCTCCAAGTATGGTACTAGAGTTCTTGAGATAGGGAATTCTTCCTCCATAAGTGGATACTTTTGTGCCTTTTTTAATATTTACATTTTTAGGATTTCTTTTTTTCCTTGGCTTTTGAGGTGGCTGGCCACTTTGCCAAGGCGGAAAGAGAAAGATCTGTGTCCACAATAGGCCTGGAGAAAAAGAGGAACAGTGAACTTCTGGGGTTCAGGTGCAGTCATGGAAATGAGTATAAAAACATTGCCGGGGAAAAGGCAGAAATTCAAGGGGACAAAATTAGACAGCACAGGTGGCTCTTCTTGCCTGGAGTTGCTTCTCCTCTGAGATCTTCTTTCATCCACTGGAGCACTCAGCACCATGTTAGGCTTAAGGGCGTAATTCTTGTATGCAACCAAAATTTACTTGGCTTTGAATTGAAGGCATAATTCAAAGTCGTTCTGCTAGACCCTGAACTCCTTGAGTGCAAGAACGTCTTACTCTTTGGTGCATCTCCTGTGGCTTGCACAGTGCCAGGCTCACATTACAGGGATGGATGGATGGTTGGTTGAATGCAGGGATGGATGGATGGATGAATGGATGGACGGATGGATAGATATTCACTTCTTGGAATTTGTGGAAGAGTAAACCTACAAAGAATAGAGACATTTTTGCTTGGAGATAATCCTATTGCATAAGGACTTCATCTCAAGTTCTTTAAATCATTTTGTATATTGTAAGTGCTCAAATATCTTTAACATCATTGCTATCATTTAATAACATTTTGGAGCTTCCTCCACTATCTTGTAACTAGCGGAACTCATTTAAAACAAGTTCTCTGACACCTAGGACCTTACTGTGTAATGGGATGTTAATGCAGTCTTTAAATTGCAACAGTATTCATACCTTTGGTTATATGTCGTTTCTCAGTCTCATTAATTTCTATTTTTTGTGCTCTAAATGCTAAGGTGTCGATGGGTGCAGAGGTGTTACAACCGTGGGCCAGGTGAACCAGATGGTTAACGAAAGCAGTTTCTCTGCCCTGTGATGACAGAGGACACTGGAGCCCCAGCCGCTCACTCAGATTAGAGCACTGCTCACAAACAGGACATGGTAGCCAGAAACTCACACGTTGAGCACATCCAGGTGAAGGTGACAGCCCGTGTCATCGCAGATGAGGGGCAGAATATGTTTTCCCAAACAGTTGCCTCAATGTCACCTCTTTCTGGCCCACTCCTTACCTCTGTGATGCCCACGACTTCCCTCACCGCCACCTGGATGCTGCCTCCAGGCTCTGAACACCCTCACCTGCCTGATGATCCTCCTGCCCTCCCCTGCCCTTCTCTCCCACCTCAGCACCTGCCCCAGCCCAGAAGACTCTCCTCCCAGACCCAGGACCTCCCACTGGCAGCATGGAGAGACAGAGACGCAAGTGGAATTTTCCGGAGCTGCTGGTGGCAGCGTTGCTAATATGGCTGTGAAGTGTACCTGCAAATGTCGAGGCATTTATTTCTCTTCATTGATTTCAATTTGCTGTGCAGTCATTTCCTGGGCTCCCATTGGCCCCTGCACTCAGAGCTCTCTTCTAGGTGCTGCTGAGAGGAGCTCTGAGTTCCTGGGGCAGGCCAGTCCTTCGTCACAGGGCACCACCCACAGCTCCGCGGAAGCCGCTTCAATATGTGGGCCAGCACCGAGCAAATGGGAAAACATTTTGAAGCCGCAGGCTTCTCCTGAATTAAATATTTACTCATTTCATGCCTCTCCCTCTGTCCACGGAGAATCCAGCTCAAACTAAATAACAAAGGAGGTCAGGCTTGTGATCTGCACAAAAATACTTAGCCTGCAATTATAGGAATATTGGGCCTTACAATTAATGCCAGGCCTGTGGAACTTGGAGAAAGCCCAAAGAAAAGCAACAGAAATGATGAGGGGGCAGAAAGATAAAGCCGGTAGGAAAAGCTAGAGAGGTGGGGCTTGTTTTGAATGGAAAAGACCTTGGGGGTGCCTTAATTACAGCCGTCAAGATCTTCCCGCACTGGAAAATGGCAGTGTGGGGTCTCCAGTTCCACCAGGGACTTGCTTCACCTCTGTCATCAGGTCGGCCACCTCTTGTGTTCAAACTTTTTGATCTCAGTTCCCTATGAATAAAACCAGATTGAATATCCACTCCATAATTGTGTTAAAATTATTTAATTTTAACTTGTATCATTGTCCTCATATTATCTTCATGATGAAATACACAAAAATGGAAAGTATTAAAGGGCGAGATCAACACAACTTTAAATAGATATACTAAATGCTCTTCCCATATCTCAGTGGATCACCTTGCCACCATACCCACTTTGGAGTCCCGCCTCTGGACTGAAAATGTGCTCAGCCACAAAGCCTGCATGAGGACCTCGCCATGTCTTTCTTGTCCAGAATGGCAACTGTTTGGTCCAGACCAAGATCCCCGGAAGCACATTCTGAGATGAGGATTCATGTGCAGGTGACTGATTAAGGACTTGCTCCCAGGGGAGGTCAGAGAGGGAGCAGGGAAGCAAGACAAGAAAGATCACCCAGAGTGACCGAAGGCAAGGGAGCCCCGCTTTCACACTCCCCGCGCTGCCGGTCATTGGTTAACGTAGGCCTCGGGGCTGGGGCTCCTGGGGTGGTGCACACCCCAGGGCTCCTCCGGCTTTCTGGGCAGGCCAAGTGGCTCCAGTAGCCTGAGGACGATGCTCTGGAAAGGATCTCTCAGTGCTGCCTGGTGAAAGCACACTGTAGGAGTGGAGAGATGCAAAAAAGGTGGTCAAAACGTCTGCAAGGAGATCTGGAGGACACTGACATTGTGCCCTATGATAACTCATTCACGGCATATGCTCAATTAACGTTCACTGACTGACAGACTGGACTGTGCGCCGTGTGCTCCCCAGTCAGTCTCGTGCTCTCGTGCGGGGGTCTGGAAGCTCTCTTCAGATGAGGCTGAGACAGGCGAGGTGGCCAGAATCCCCTCCTGGCCCCGCATTGCTGAGGAAGCACTGTGAGGAAGGAGCTCGTTTTTTTTTTCAATTATTTTATTGAGGTCATGTTGCTTTATAACGTAACATTAATTTCAGGTGTAGATTATTACATATCAGTTTCTGTCTAGACTGCATAGTGCTCACCACCAATGGTCTAGTTTTTATCCATCACCATACACATGTGCCCCTTTACCCCTTTCACCCTCTGCCCCCACTCTTTATGACCTGCGTGTGTCGCAGCCCTCAGGAGATTGAGACCAAGGCGTGTGCTTTGTAAAACACCGACAAAGACAAAGTGCTGCCCCAGACGTGGTGATCCGGCAAGCTGGAGCAAAGCCTGCACTTTCAAACAGCGTTGCTCTAGGCTTGCCTGAGCGGCAGGAACCTGCCGCCCCTGGAATTTGGGACCAAGGACCGAATGCCCCATTTGCCAGCTCCTGCTGTGGCCATGTGACCTTGGGTAGAGTTTGGCTTCTCTCAGCGTGGCCATTTCTGCATCTGTTAAAATGAGAAGGGCTGTGCTTGCTTCTGCCTGATCCACATATAAATATCCTGCTTCTGGAAAACTCAGGAGCCCTTGGGAGAAGGGAAATGACAAGTACCTGGAGCCGGGGCTTTATCGTTTGTGGCCTGGATGGGCGGGCAGTCGTCCACAGCAGAGTGGCTTGTTATGTGTTTGTGGCTGTGTCCTGAAGCCCAGAGCTCGTCGTGTGGCCATGTTCACAGAAAAGAAGCCCCGCGGCTCCCTGTTGTGATGTTATCTCCCTCTTCTCTCTGCTCGTGCCCATCTCAGATCTCTCGCTATTAACATTTCGCCATTCTTGCAGCCTTCTTTAATGAAGAACTCTATTTCATCATCTGAAATGCTGTGGCGTTACCAGTCTGTGGATGTGGATTCTAAGGCCACTGGATTTCTGACTCACCACACAATGATCAAATTTATATTTTTCTGCACCATCCGCCTTTTAGATGGTGTTTATGTTTCATGTTAAATATAATTCTCTTTGGCTTGCCCGGCTGCCTGGGGCCTCGTTCTGCTCTGTCCTAGAGCAGCTCACCCGGGAGCTGCCTCTCCATGTGGCCTCTGGGGTCGATTCATTTTTCTCCCAATGCCTTAATGAGTGATGATTTCTAGAGACAATCAGATTGGCTGTGCGGGAGATTCAGCTCCATCATTACGACAGCCGGATACATCACAGGCACCATTTTTCAAACCCATGTTTTTCATCACACAGATATGACTTGATTAAACCTTTGTGATATTACATTGGGATATTTGAAAATAGCCGTTAGTGGCCAGCATGGGGGTCTTGCTTCTGATAAATCTATTTCTGCTGCGTGAGGTACTTTTATATACGGGGTTTGAGAGCAGAGACTGAAGCCAGATTCCCCGGGTCCAGATCCCAACTCTGCTGCTTACTGCTGTGTAACTTTGCTCAAGTTACTCAGCCTCTCGGTGCCTCAGTTCCCTCCTTGATAAACTAGAAACAATATTAATAATAAGATACTTGCCTCACAGGGTGGTCGCCAGGTTAAAGTGCTGGGCATGTAGTAAGCGCTATAGATGTTTGCTATCATTTTTCTTATTATTATTACTACTACTACTGTTATTGTTATTTACTCCTCTCTACAGTCCTGTGAGGAAGACTTTTGTAGATTAAAAAACTGATAGTCGAGGGGCCGGCCTGGTGGCACAGTGGTTAAGTTTGCACATTCTGCTTTGGCAGCCTGGGGTTCACTGGTTCGGATCCCGGGTGCAGACCTATGCACTGTTTGTCAAGCCATGCTGTGGCAGGCCTCCCGGATTTAAGTAGAGGAAGATGGGCACGGGGGTTAGCTCAGGGCCAGTCTTCCTCAGCTAAAAGAGGATTGGCAGCCAATGTCAGCTCAGGGCTAAATCTTCCTCAAAAAAAAAAAAAACCCTGATGGTCGAGAAGGGTTAAGTAACTTGTCCAAGCGGTAGAGACATGGCACCAAATTTCACCTTCAGAATCCAATGTCTGTGCTCACTGCTGTTTTACATCTTCTCTCCCCCTTCAAGGTCAGCCTTTGGAAGAAGGTAGATGAAGATGTTGTAGATGAGGGGGAGCTCACCCCCACCCCTCTAACAAGCAAAAGGAGCACCTGAGACGCACAGTCAGTTAGGCAATCAGTCACTGATCAAGCCTGGACCAGCATCCACTGTGTGTCCGGTGCTGTGCCAGGCCCTTGAGGATCTCACAGGCTGTCCAGAGAGCTGGACAGAGACACAGCTAACCCCATACACCCTAATGAGGGCCAGAAAGGACACCCGTATCAAGCGCTATGGGAAAAGAGGTCTGAGGAAAAGGGAATCAGGTGAATATTGTTGGCTTCCCTGCTTCATGCCTTGTATCAGTCAGGTTTCTGCCAATACTGCTGCATAACAAACAGCCCCCAACTCTCGATGGCTTACAGTAACAATTACTTGGTTTTTTCAGCTGAGCTTGGACCCAGGTTGCAGGTTGGTGTCTCGGCTGCTCCACTTAACTGCCTCCTGAGACCAGCAGCTACCAGGACACATTCTTCTCGCAGCAACTAACAGGAGAGCAAGAGGACAATGCAAACCACACAAGCACATTTAAAGCTTCTATCCACATCACTTCCGCTGACTTCCTGTTGGCCAAAACAAGTCTCATAGCTGAGTGAGATGAACAGCACAGGGCAGGATACTCTGCCTAATCGAACCGAAGGACCTGCAAAGTCACATTGGTGTGGTTGTATAATCCTATTATCAGGAGAGAGTAAAGAACTGGGAGCAAGAATGCAAGCTAGCAAGAGCACCACGGGCAGGGCCGAGGAAGGAGAATAACGCAGGAAGAGCTCCAGGAACCAGGGCGCAGCTACTATATTTATTAGGTGAGAGACAGACACTCAACTCAAATTCCCTTCTGCTACATAGCTGGGAAGTCTGGGGTTTTACTGAGTTCCAGTTCCACTGCTTCCAAAGTCTCAAATGATGTTGTCAGGGTTCTGTCACTCTCTCTCCATCTTTCTGTCCTGATTTTCTGTGTAGTGGGAAGTTGGGCTTGTCAGCCTGAGGATTTTGTGATCCTTACGGCTTGAGCTCCCAGAGGAAGAGAGAGTCTCCCACAGCATTCACATAACAGATCTCAGGGAAGCTGCCAATGGGCCCAGCTTGCCCCATCTGTGTATCCCTGAACCAATTATTGTGACTCTAGATTAGAATGCTCTGGGTGACTAGCTAGGAGGATGGTGGCCTGGGGACACAATGATTGCCAGCCCCACTGAGACCACTTAGAGTGGAGGAGGGAGAGTTCTCCAAAGGAAATCAGCACATTATTTCAGGACAAAGAAGAAACAGGTGCCAGGTACTCCTAAAGGTTCCAATTCAGTAAGTGTTGCTGTTAGATCTTGCTGTGTGAGAAACCACCCCAGAACTTAGTGACTTAAGATGACAATTTATTATTTCTCATGGTTCATCTGCTGGTCTCATCCTGGCTTATTCATGCTGCTGCTGTCACATTATGGATCCTCTGGGACTGAAGGATCCAAAATGACCTCATTCACGTGTCTGGAACTTGGTGCTGGCTGTTGGCTGGGGTGCCTCGGTTTGCCTCCACATGGCCTCTCACCCTCCAGTTGGCTGAACTGGGCTTCTTCACATCATGGTCGTCTCAGGGGTCCAAGAGAGGGTGAAATGTCAAGCTTCCAGGTCTCTGAAGGCCTAGTCTCAGAAGTCACCCAGTGTCACTTCCACCACGTTCTATTGGTCAAAGCGAGTCACAGGAGGAAAGGAAATAAACTCCACGTCTTGATGGAAGGAGAGGCCAAGTCACTTTGCAAAAGGGCCTGAGGGATGGGAGGATTTGTTGCAGCCATCTTTGCAAACCATCCACCCCAGCTGATTTGGAGGGGACCAGGACTCTTGGTTGTCAAGCTCCCCCAAGTGATATTGCCGTGGGTGACCAGGCACACTTTGAAAATGCATTCGGTTCCTCCCCACTGCCATGCTCCCCTGTCAGACAGCTGCACTCTCCCCCATCCTATATCTACCCTTCAAGGCAGACTCCAACTTCAAACCTCCTGCAGGAAGCCTTCCGTGTCCCTCTGCCCCCCCCCAACTCCACGCCCACTGTTCCAGGTATTCTGAAATAGATACTATAGCGTCCTTTCTTGCCTTCTTTCTCACTGTGGCCCTCCAAAGTGAAAGCCTCCCCTTCTAGACTGCCAGATCGGGGAGGGCAGAAGGTACGTCTTAGATGACACCGACTCCTGCCCCTTAGCACTGGGGACAGGGCAAAGACCCCATGGCACTTAGCAACTGGTGGATGGATAGAGTTGCCACTCCATGTGGGACCCTGCCCTTCCTCCAGCCCCTCCTAAGACAAAAACTCCATCCCTGTAGTTGGATGTCATTCCAGCTCCTTGCTGGAAAAAGAATCCAGAGTGAAGGTGGGGGAAGCAAAGAGGAAAGAGTTGAACTATTTAAACTCTCCTGGATCCAAAATGAGGAAGTAGAGCCTAGTGCAGTTTAATTAAAAAGAAAAAAAAAGAACACCACCGCCGTCGCTACAAACCACAGGCTCACTGAGCAGAGCCTTAGCAGCCTGGCTTTCCTCCATGGGGCGACGAGAACCATCCCCAAACTCTCTCTTGCGTTTCTCATTCACGCAGTTCTTAAGTAACAGGAAAGAGCATCATATTAGCACTCGCCAGAAGTGGTGTTACCTACCATTAAGTGTCTCAGCTCCCATCTAATGCTCATTAATGGGGCCGATCTGATATTTGCAATGTACTGTTGGACTCGCGTAAGAAAGGAACTTGATACAGGAAGCAGCAGGGGCTGCCGCTGTGAGCTCTGTGGAGTCCCCCCTCCCCTGCCCACTCCCACAGTTTCTAGAATGTGCGATTGTGAAGTGGAATCCCACGGTTTGGGAGAAACACGGTTCTCCTCCCGTGCCATTCAATAAACACCAGGGAAGCGTGCTGCCCTTTTCGAGGGCTCCCATCTTTGGCCAAGGTTCCACAAAGCCTCCAGACCCTCCCGACAGGCACCCCCATGCACATTTTCTCAAAAGAATCAAACTGCTTTATTTCCCTTGGCAGAGGTGCCTGTGACATAACTCCAGAACAAATGCTCCCCCGGAAGGAGGACCGCCTTCCAGACTCACGCTGCACTTGCTCACGGGACCACACTCTCCTCTGCTCATCAGATCGTTTGCAAGGTTTGAAATGCATCCATACCAAACCAGGACTACAGCATTTGCCTTCCCATCGGCATTCTGCAGACTCTATGTAGGGAGATGATGCAGCCCTTCGTACTTAGCTGGCAGGCTGGCTCTCGGACAAGCCATTTCATGAGAAATAGCCCTGAGAAGTTGAGAGGTTGGCTTGTAGCGGGTCATCGCAGCATGCTGTGTGCTGAGAAGGTGGATGCAGGGGGATGCCTTGGTTCCTCCACTCAGGAAATGGTTATGGACTGGAACTGAGGCGCAAGCCCCAGGGAGAGGTCAGACGCCGAGCCACGAGTGGACTCTGCCCGTAGGAAGTTCGCAGTCTGGCTAGGGAGCAAGTTCCTTCCCAAATGCCTGCTAGAGAATAATGCACAAGCCAGAAGTGGCAAAGCACTAGGCAGGAGATGGAAGGAACTGGAAACAGTGGCCTCAGAGCCCTGAACATTGTGTCGACAAAGTCAGATCCGGGCGCACCAGCTACCGGACGAGAAATGGGTTCCTCTGAGTTCATCAAACCAGAGGACATTGGAAAGAAGATCCAGAAAGACCGGAAGACTGAGGAGAGGGTGAGATAAGTCGGTGGAGCAGGGGGATTTGGAACAGGCTCAAAATTCATTAAAACGTTTCTCTCTCCAGCTGTCTGTCTTTGTGCCTCTATTTCATTTTGTCTTTTTCTACTTTCTCTCCCCTCCCCCTCCTCCCCCTTCCTCCTCCTCCTCCTCCTCCTCTACTGTTCTCCTCCTCTTTCCTTCTGTGTCTATTTGTCTAGCTCCTTCCCTGATCATTGTCTCTTTCTTTTTCTGAACTCTTCTCTTAGATTCTTTCGGTTTTTTTCTTTCCATTCTTTTAAACTATCTTTTCATCCTTTGGTCTCTTTTTCCTCTCCTCCTGTCTCTGGCAAAACTAGACAAGGAACTGAAAGTATACTTTTTTTTTTCATTCATTTGCTTCAAAACCATTCTGCTTGATTGTTTTATTTCAAAAAGTAGTAAGTGAACCAGAGTTTTAAGGGGAAAAAATAAACAATATTCAAAGTTGCAGATTGTCATAAGTTGCCTTTGTCTGTGGTCTTCATTAGGTATTTGTCTGTGTTCACTGTTACCAAAACAGATAAGGAACTCTTCGAGATTGTTTTAAAAAATAAAACAGGGAAAAACAGTGGGGAACATAGGCCAAATTATATAGGTAAGCAATTCATAGGTAGGAAACCCCTAATAACTAACGAGAAGATGAAGAGAGAGTCACTCCCATGAGTTACTAGAGAAATGCAAATTGAAACAGCATCACTTCACACCTAAGACGTCGGCAAAACTTACAAAGTTGAATAAAACCAGATGCTGCAGAAGATGTGGGGAAATGGGAGTGCCCATGCACTGCTGGTGGGACTGCTAGGTGAGCCTGTCGTTCTGGAGAATTATCTGATGATGCTTAGAGGGATGAAGTCTGTGCAAATCCTATGACCTAGAAACCCCCTAAGTCTTCAGCCCAGAGAATCTCTTGTACAGGCTCCTGACGGGGCATGATTGAGGCTGCCTCTCACAGCTGCATCTGCAGTGCCAGAGAGTGGGGGACAACTTGGGCATCCCTCACAAGGGGAAAGGAGAAGTAAGATGGTAGTGGATGTGCACGGCAGATCCATATGATGGTGGTAGATCCATATGATACAATTCCTTGTAGCAGTCAGAAGCAATGGACCAGATTTACATACGGCACGTGGACAGATCTTTAAGACATAGTGTTGAGTGAAAAAGGAATAAGATCTATGGCTTTATATTAAATTACTATTTGTATAAATTGAAAGCACATGTATACCGTATATCTTATAAGCATAAAAAACACCACTTGTCTTTCAAAGGATATACATTAAAGTAGGTGCCAGACCTGGGGGTAGGACAGGGAGGGAAGAATAGAGTAAGGATGGGGGAAATAGAGGACAAATTTAAAAATAAATAAAACAAGAGGGCTCTATGCCTGGATCAATGAGGATGGTAGTGTAACATGATCTGAGGTGTATGATTAACTCAACTGTCTGCATCTGAAGGCCGTCGGACAGAAAGACAAGAAGAGAGGAAGGGAAGGAGGAAGGGAGAAGGGAAAGCAGACGAGCAAGGTCATTGTCCTCAAGAAGTTCTGAGCAGGTATGATAGAGCCTCTTTTTAAGAGGAGAAAAATGAAGGTCAAAATGAAGGCATTGAAAGGCTTGCCCAAGGTCGCACGACAAGGAGAGGCTTGGGCCCAGGTCTTCTCACTTCTGGTTCAGGCTCTTCTGGGGTCTCTTTCTCATAACTCAAGGAAACAGTGTGTTTTCAACGGCCCAAAATCAAGATAACCAAGATGGTGGCCAAAAGGATGAAGGGAGAAGGAAGGCCAGCAAATGGGCATGGTCAAGTGGATGGGGACCCTGCTTTGACCAGCCCAGACAGCTAGGCCATGGCTCGGAGGGGCTGTGAGCCACTGCTAAACAAAGGAGCAACAAGACCCAAGGCTTGAATGTATACGGTTCCCATATCCTCTAGGGAGAAGGAGGGAAAGGTGAGACTTATGGGGAACCTCTTAGGAGGCTTTTCGCCACTCTTTTTGCTGCTCCGGGCTGTTCCAGATATTTCCTTTCATCCTAAATCAGCTTCATGTAAATATGCATGCAGTCAGAACTTCTTCAGTTGTAAAGGACAGAAACCCAACTCAAACAGACTGAAGGAAAAAATACCAGGCTGGGGGTTGTCTGCTACTGTAACTGGCCAGTTCATGGACTATAACCCACTTCAGGCATGGCTGGATCCAGAGTTTCAAGCTATGTCAAAAGATAGCCTGTTTCTCCGTCGGCCTGTGTGTGTGTGTGTATTGTGTCTCTGTTTTTGCCTGTCTCTCTCTCTCTCCCCGCACCAACCCCACCTCCCTCTGTTTCTATCAGTATTGGCTTCGTTCCAAGGCAAGATGTCCCCTGGCTCCCAGCAAAGATGGTTGCTGGCTGGACCAGGCTGATATTCTGCCCACTGAGCAACACCAGACACCGGAGAAAGTCTCTTTTCCTGCAGCAGGATCAAAAGTCACAGAAAGGGCTTTCCTTGGTCTCTGTTGTGTCATACGCCCAAGCTTGACCCAATCATCATAGCCAGGAGTACCCTGAGCTCTGACTGGGAGGCTGTGTCATCCACCTACCCTCAGAGTTGGGGGGATGTTAAGGTCACTACCATCCGAACTACATGAACTGAGAATGAGGGTAGTGGTTCCCCAAGAGGAAATCAGGCTGCTGTATAGGCACGACTTCCAGATACCCACCACCACGTGTGTGTATAGATGTGTATGCATGTGTATTTATAGATTTGTGGATGACTGTATGTATTTATTTCTTTTTAGTTATTTTTACTTAGCTAATAAATTCACATGACTGGAAATTCAAAAGGTGCGAATGAGTAGACAATGAGGAGCTTCCTTCCCATCCTTATCCCAGCCATCTGGTCACCTCGCTGTGAGGCAGCCCGTGGCGTTGGGGTCTTATCTTTCTCCGCACAGAGGCTGTGTGGATAGACAAGGCCATCTGTAAACCATTCTCTGCCCCTCCCCCGCGGGCCCTCTGTACACAGATAGAAGCCTTCTGGACGAGGGGCTGTGCCTCTCGGTGTGCATTTTGTGGTGGATGGGGAGCGGTTTGACTCTGGAGAAGACTCGCCTGGGCAGCCTCTCCCTTCCCCCTCCACCCAACCCCCACCCCAAAGGCCGAGGCAGGCTGGGCAGGGCTCAGGGAGGCGGGTAACTCGCTGGGCCCACAGAGCTCCCTGCCAGCTGTCTTGGAGTCATTTGCTCTGGGAGGAGCCTCCGTTCCCTGAGGGAGAAGTTACAAGGGAATCCCAGCGAGCAGGGCCAGGGTGGTAGCTCTCCACGCATGGGAGCTTGGCCTGCCTCTGACCTGACACTTCCTTCCAGGCCAGGCCAGGGGACCACTGCAGGCCTAGGAGATGAGCCCAACCCCAAAGCAAGGGGGCAAGAGAGATTGGCTGAGCAGGGTGGAGTTCTGGTGGGAGGAGCAGTGCAGGAGAGGGGGAGGGAGGGTAAGCCGGCCAAGGTTGTCACAGCCCAGGGCAGGCATAGGAGGGGCTGGGCCTGAGCAGAGGCCCAACACAGCCCCCACCTTGGCCTCTCTGGGAAACAAGATGACTTCAAAGGGTGGCCTTTATAATTGGTGGGCCCCCTTACACCATATCCACGACTGGACTTTGGCTCTGCTGCTGGTTAAGTGCCAACCTTGCATCAGTGCTTTGCCAGCATGAGCCCGTTTAACCCTCACAGCTGTCCTAGGAGGTAGGAGGTAGGAAGTAGCTTATTCCCCGTTTACAGACGAGGAAACTGAGCCTCAGCTGGGTATACTGGGCAAGGATGCAGACCCAGGTCTGGGCTGCACCACTTGGCCTGCCTGGACACCACCGCTCATAGGCTATGCCCACGCCCGGCTCCCATCTCTGCCCCTGCTTGATAAACTTCCAGCAGGACCACAAAAATCAGAAGCCTGAAGGTGGCCAATCATGGAAACGCCCAGGATGCTCAAGCTGCACCTGACTTTCCTTCACCTGTTGCTGCTGGTACCCAGGGCAGGTTCTCCAAATGGAGGGGGCCAGGTCCTCCTCTTCCTCCCTCTGACCTCGGTGGGAGGTGCACGCTTCTAATGGCCAATGGCCTGCAGAGGCACGGAGCAGCGCGCAGCCGCCAGGGTCCCAGCAGTTAAGTGTTGTCATAATTCTCTCCCCTGGAGCAATGAACTCCATCTCCTTCCAGTCTGTGTGGGAAGAATGTAATCCAGTTCTCCCTGGAACTCAGCGCACATGGTGATTCCTTTCTCCTTTCGTGGTCAGGAAATGAGTTTTGCTCTCTTTTTCACTTGGGGGCTTATTATGCAATTGCTTAAAATATGCAATGGGATGCAGATATTTATATGAGGATGTTGAAATGACGACTTTTTAATGGAAGCAATCTAATTATGCCATATCTGTGTCCTTTTCATTTTTTTTTAATTATTTTTACGGTGTTTGAAAGAAGAAGCGATTTTTGTGTGCGCGTCTGGGTTGTTTTTGTTTTTGTTTAGGGTATGTGGTTTTATTTAATCTCTCCGACTGTTTAAATGGATTGCAAAGGAAAAAAAAAAATTCCAAAAAGTATATGGCTGTGATTTAACAAGATAATTAGCAGCTGCACTTTATAACAAAATCTAAGGCAATTATCACTTCAGGAGGACCCAGAGGAATCCCAGCTGCCAACATCTTGCTTCTCTGCCAGAGGGAATGACATCATAACTGCTCCAGACAAAGGGGAGGTGGTTTCTGGTCACTGTGATGTCACTTGCTCCAGCAGACAGTCCCAGACAGCTGGAAGACAGGTGGCAGCTTCCTAGGAAGTAAGGAAAGAGGATGGGTACCAGAAGGACATCAGTTAATTACAGGCCCAAACCCCGCCCTCTGCCCCACCCCCCACCCCCGCTTCCATTGGGCCACCAAGACAGAAACACGCTTACTTAGGCTTCTCCTCTTCCCCAAGTCCTTGTTGGACCTTCTTTAGAGAAGTTGAATTGTTCCTCTCTGAAGTCTCATTTCTAAAGCTTTGTCCCAACTAATTGAACTTTGGTGGCTTATTGGGTCTTGCTCACAGTCAAGTTTACCACTTAGCTGAAATATGTCCCTTCAAAGATGAGAATTGCTAAGTTACAATGGACAGCAAGTCAAAGCAAGCTTGAAAAGATTTGTGTTTTCAGGTCGGAGTTGTTTTCTTTTACTCTGTGGCAAACGGTTTTGCAATCTAGGTTCCCAAACAGTTTGGGGATCAAAAACAGATCACTCCAACACAGTTTCATCAAATTCCAGGTAGCAAATAGACTTTGTCACTGATTGAATATTACATGTAAAATTGAGCTGTGATTATCTCATTCCATGATTATGAATTCCAGCAAATGTTTAAATGCATGCTGGGACAACCCACGATGCACTTAAATATTGAATGCACAGTCAGTCTTCTGATGGTGCCAAAGGATGGAGAAAGCAGGTCTGATTTCCTTGTAAATTGTAGGAGCCACAGAGCACCAGCCTAATTCCGGTTACAGGCAGCCAAATGTGCCCCCCTTCCCTTCATGAATCTATAAAGTGGCAGCCAAGTCCTTCTACGTCACAATGCCAGATGACATCCTTGGTGCCCGGGTGGGAATTTGTCCTCTGTTCTTTGACAGATAAACCACAAAAAGATGTGGGCTTGCTCTCACTCTCTCTCAATTCTCCCTCCCCCTGGAAGCCATCCATCCCTCTTAGGCCCAAGTTACAAACCAGGGGAGAATAACAGAGTCGGGACATCCTTCTTTCCTTCGCCCAACGAAATGAAATGAGATTTGAACAGCCCCAGGAAAGCCACCAACTCCTGGGTCTCGTTCAAACACCGATGCTAACCCCGAGGGAACAATGACAGGCCTGCCCACAATTCGGCCTCCCTCTGGAACTGGGCAGAGTTCTGCAGCGGGGGGCTAAGTGTGCAGCCCACACAGCAGATCCTTTGGCCCAGTGCCATTCTCAGTCTTCTAGAAAACTTCCTGCTTCCTTTATGGAAAACAGGTGCCCATGTCTCCATGCATTAGGCTGGACGTCAGGCAGGACCCTGGGCTACGGCGGCTGTGCCTGTTATCTCTTGCTGTTTAACAAACCACCCAACCTTAGTGGTATAAACAACGATCATTTTAGTATGCTCCCGGATTCAGTGGGTCAGAAATTCAGACAGGGCACAGCTGGAGTGGCTTGAGTCTGCTCCACAATGTCTAGGGCCTCAGCTGGGAAGACTTGAATGGCTGAGGGGTGACTCAATGGCTAGGAGCTGGAATCATCTGGAGGTTCTTTTGTTGACTTGTCTGGCACTTGGGCTAAAATGACTTGAAGTCTGGGCTCACTGGGATGGATGGTTGGTGCACCTACATGTGGCCTCCTCATGTAGATTGGGCTTCCTCACATCATGGCAGCCGGTAGTCAGCCTTCTCACATTGCAGCTTGGAGCTCCAAGCATGAGTGTCCCAGCAAAGAAGGCAGAAGTTGCATGGTCTTTTATGACCTAGTCTTGGAAGTCATATAGCATCACTCTTGTAGTGTTCTTTTGATTAAAGCAGTCACAAGCCCACCCAGATTCAAAGGGGGGGGCCATAAAACCCACCTCTCGACTGGAAGAGTATCAGAGAATTTTCTGCCATGTTTCAAAACCACCACGAGGCTGACTTGAACAGTGTGCACTTTCACCTTCAGCCAGGTGTTCAGTGTCACTTGAACACTAGAGCAACGTTTTCCCATCAGAATCAGTGGCAATAGTGCAATGCTTAGGATAAGGAGTGGAGGGCAAGGTGCAAAACTTTGTTTTGTCTTTTTTCAGCGTCTAATTCTTTTCTCTCATTTCTGAGAGTCTATAAAGTCCTTCAGACCCTCCGCCTTCAGCTTTTCTTCCAAAGTAGATGGAAAAGGATGAGCCACGTGACAGCCACATTCTGGGTGCAGAAAATGTAGCTGCCATTGCACAGAATGTGGGGAGAGAGAGGCAGGTTTCTTGGTGGGCCAGGGGTTGGTGTGATCTAGACTGGAGGGGCCCTGGTCAAGTTGGAGGTACAAAGCCATTTCACTTCCTTCCTCTTCCCCCGCATCCGCCCAAAGCCTGAATGCAGGCTGGGTTAGTCAGTGACTCCATCCCAGGGCTTCTGTCCTGAGAAGGGAAGTGTTAAAATAGAAAGCGATAAAATATCTGAGATTATGGCCAGAGTTCTTGGCAAGGCAGGGTTCTGGGGTCTTTGCTTTTTGCCCCAGTCCCTAGGATGCCCCTGGTAGCCTGCCTGGGCTTCTGAAAAAGCACCCAATGTTTATACAGACACTTCTAGGTGTTGAGATAGATAACAGAAGAGGGATCCCAAGTCGGGGCTGGAAGGGAGCTTCGGGCCAGGGGAATCCACCCTCATCCTTTTCACGGCTGAGGGAACCAAGGCTCAGAGGGATTGTGACTTGCCCAGGGTCACCAGTGTGTCAGTGGCCGAGTTGGAACTATGCATCACCCTGCCCTCCTGCCATGGGCATTTTCCACAGCCGACTGACCGCCAAGGGTTACGCTCAGGGGAAAGCCACTAATCACCAGCATTTAGCCAGCCCCGCCAGCTGCACTGGGCCTCTGGGCAGCTCTGGGCTTGCCAGGAGGGTCCTGCCCACCCCCAGCAACCCGCAGAGGCCCCCCAGGCTGCCAGGACCATGGCACCGCAGCCTGCGGTCTGCCCAGCTAATGGCAGCGGCTGCAGGGAGAGCGGAGCCACGGTCATTACAGCATCAAGGAATCACAAATAGATCTGCAAAGATGACATTAGGAGCTTTAGACCTGGCACGGCTGCCTCCGGAGAGGTCGCTGGGGGGAGGCCGGTGCAGGGGCCGGGGGGACAGAAGACAGACTCGCCTCTGTCTCACCCCTCCCCCTTCGTTCCCAGCCGGGCTGTGATGACAATGCCAGGATTCACGAGCCCCTCACAGAAACCACGTCGGCCGCCAGTCTCGTGTGTGTCAGCAAAGATAACAGATGTCTTTCAGGGAGAAATAATTGCTTGAAACACAACTGGACAACCCCCCAGGAGGTTGCATTAGAGGGAGGGAGCCCCCCTCCCCAATTCCCATGATCCTTTGACATCCTAATGAGCTGTGCTGGCCTCTGTGGAAGATAATTATTATGTCAGCGATGCCCGCCTGCCCCTCTGGCAAGCCCGGTTGAGGGGGTGGCAGCGGGGCGGGGCTTCCTGGGAGTGGGGGATTTGTTGCTGGAGGAATTCCCCAGAGGCTAGAGGGGGCTGAGAGAGGAGGAATAGAGGGATCAGTTATCATCTTCCAAAGCCTGAGAAATGGGTCAGAAAAGGAAAGTCTGCCTTTGGCCGAAGCTGGCACCAGTAGGTGTCACTGTAAGGAAAGGAGGGGCCCCGGGGGCTGTCTGCGGACTGTGCTGGTAAAAATAGAGCTCGCCTGTGTTCCCACTGCCAAGTCGCCAAGGCTGGTGATTTATAAGGCTGGGAGCAGACGTGTGTGTAAATGTTTTTGCGTGCGAGATGTGTAGCCAACCGCGGGCTGGCTTTTTCAAACTTACAAGGAGAGAGCGAGGGAGGGGAGGGGAGAGAGCGAAGGCAGCCAGGGTGGGAAGCACATGGGCCACTTTTATGTAACACTCCTCTGATACACGCCGCAGTGGGGATTTATGCTCTCTTTGAAGTAAATTGCATCCCGGTGCACCATAGCATGAAAGTTAAGATTTACCATGGCTGGGACCTCCGAGACCCTGCTGGAAGCTAGAATAATTAGCACAGCATTTGGCTGCCTCTCCTCCCGCTCTGCGGGCGGTGACAGGAGTGGCACTAATAGATCTTCCAGGCCTGGGCCCCGTGTGTTTGTTATGGGGTCCACGGTGGCTGTGGGCAAAGGGGACTCTGGTCAACTGGAGACGTGAAGGCGGGGAAAGGGGCTGGGACCGAGCCCCTTGCTGGGAACAGTGGGATCCGCTCCTCCTGGAGATGCTCCTCTGTCAAACGGAGGGGCTGGGCTGCAATGAGCACTCTGGGAACCCAGGGAGCTCTTTTATAAACAGATTCCAGTGCCAGACTCCCGGCTCGCTACAGATGGGCGTCCTGGAGTGCCTGGCCAGTGTGGGGATCCCCCGGATTACATAAGCTCCAGTATTCAACGGTCTTCAGAAGGCAGTGCCTGGGCCCCGCCAAGCCCTCCTGACTTTTCTCCCTCCCCCCTGCAGGCACCTTCCCTGGGGCCTTTCCCAGATCCTTCCGCTGGCCTCGTGCTTTCATGCTGGAGCCGCTGAAAAGTGAACTTGATCAACAAATCCTGCTGGGGGAGGAGTCCTAACAGCCGCCTGGTCACCCCAGCTCTGCCGCTAACCAGCTGTGTGGCCTTGGGCAAGCCCCTTCCCGGATCTGGGCCTCAGCTTCCACTTGTGTATTATGATAGGGTTGGATTTTCACTGGATCGTCTTCAAGGGCCTCCTAGAACATTCTGTGATATATGTGACCCTCCTGTTCCCCAGGACACCTGCGTGGAGCTCTAAGGAATCAAAGCGCAGAAGTAATGTTCAGTTAAGGGGTCCCAGGCTCACGATAGGACGCTGGTGGGGGAAGGGGCCAGCCAGCACTCCTCGTGGCCAATATTGCAAGCGCCTCCTCAGCAAGAGCTTTCCTGAGGTCGGGATACGGTCATATGATCAGTTATCATTCCACAGAGCAGAGCACCTTCCCAGGACCCCTAGAGACCCCACCTCGTAATCACATTGGGTAGCATTTCCCAAAGCTTTCATCCAATTCTCACAATGTTCATTTAAGATTGCTAATAAAATTGTCCTCATTTCACATCTGAGGAAACTGAGGCTCTGGGAAATTGACTGGCCCAAGTGAGTCAACAGAACATTGTAGAAATATAGATCGTGAAATCACATCCATGTGAGTGTAAATCTCAACTCTGCCACACTGGTTGGGTGAACCGGGGTAAGTGAGAGGCTCTCAAGCCTCAGTTTTGTCATCTGTAAAATGGGCATTAACTTGACCTAAATGAGGTCTTGTAAGGGCTCACCAAGCTAGCACACATGAAGGGGACGCACAGGGCAGCCTCCCCATAGGTGAGGTTAGTGAGCAGAAGTCCCTCGGGCCAGAGCTGCACAGCCAGCCATGGCAGAGTCAAGCTTCAGACCCAGGCCGCTGGCTGCAAGCCACCTTTGCCTTCTGGGCCTCGAGTGGTGCCTGGCACAGGTCAGGCCCAGTAAATATTTGCTGAACTGAATTACACTGGCTGCCACCACAGAGGCCTCACGGTCAAGCAGTTGGAGAAGCAGCAGGTAAAGCTTTGAGAGCTGCAGAAGATTCTCAAAGGGAATCGGGGGCCAAGCAGCGTGGAGAGAGGGGGCCAGTGGTGTGGAGAGTGTAGGAAAAGCGGGGAACCAAGTTTAACAAGCTCATGCTGCAGGGTCTGGAGCACTGTGCAGGTTGGGACCAGAATCCGAAGCGGGCAGAGGTTCTTGGGCAGGGTCTGCTGGGCGAACCCCCGAAATGCCCTGAGCAATCTTTCAGATCTTTCATTCAAGGCTGGCGATCTGGGGAAAATCAGATCAATGAAGTGGAACCAGCAGCCACAAATGCCAAGTGGGATTCCTGGACAAACCATCTTCCTGCTCCTCTCCCTCCCCCTACCACACCCTAGTTCCCTTCTGTCACACAGACAGGGGTATGAGAGGGAGAGACGAAGTAGGGCTCCCCCCAGTGCAAATCCTAGACCCAGAAGGGTGGGAGGCTGCCCGAATCACCCCAGCAAATGGCCAACCCCTCTCCCCACTCCAGGTTCTCCAGCCTCGGGCCTTTCCCTGAGATGAAAGTGTCCAGACAGCCCAACCTCTAGAATATTCCCGAATGTTCCATGCCTTCTGCTGCCGGGGGGCAGGGGAGGACGCAGTGAGAAGAACCTTCCCCATTGATGGGGCCTGAGGCTGCCCTGCATCATTACACCTTGCACAGAGGCACCCCCCTTCCCTGAGGTCACATCCAACACAGGTGACACAGACTTACCGAGCAGACAGGCCAGCAGAATGTCCCAGTGTTCTTGATCTCTCCTCAAAGATTGGGGATCGATGGATGGATGGATGGACAGACAGATGAACCAAGTTCCCCAGCCCCTGCTGGCTTCTTGCTCCGGAGCCTTACAGTCAGAGGTTTTTCCAAGTGGCTTGCCTACTTCTGCCAACTACAGCTTTAAAACACTCCCTGTTCTCTGCTCCCTGGGAGACAGCAAACAGTCAGGTGATCTCCTGTAGGAAATTGTCACATTTAGTTAACTACCATTCCATACATATGACATCATGGAAAGAGGGAGGTTTGAAGGCAGACAGACCCAGGTTTGAAAACCAGACCTAACACCACTGAACTGTGTGACCTTGGACAACCTACAAAACCTCTCTGAACTTGTTTCATCATCTGTAAAATGGGGGTCATAATCGTGACCCCCTCTCTCTCTCAAGGATATTACAAAAAAAAAGAGATCATTCTCAAGAAGTGCCTGGCACGTGGTAGACACTTTCTTTTCAAGGAAATGAGCTACGGCGGTGGAAAACAGCCTGGACTTTGGCATCTAAAGGGGTCTGGGCTGGAAGCTGCTCAACCACTGACTGTGTGTCTTGAGCCAAGGCAGTGAGTTCCGAGCCTCAGCCTCCTCATCCATATAAGGGGTTAATAATACCTTCCTTTTGGGGGTTGCCATGAGAAAGAGACGTATTTCATGGAAAGCTCCAAGCACAAATGATAGCTGTTATTATCTCCTGTCAAAGGAGATGGGGAAACTGAGGCACAAAATGACCTGCTCACACAGTGAAAGAGTGATGGGGTCCAGGCTCCCGTGCGGCCTACGAGCCCTGCCGAGGCACCACCAGCAACAACATGAAGTCCGCCTGGTGCCCGCTCAGCAGGCCTGCAGAAACAGAACACCCCTGGCTCCCTGGTGACTGCCATCTGGCCTGACCTCTGGTTGCTCGCTCGCAGGGTGGGCAGGGGCCTGAGAGCTAATTTTGTCCAGTTTCCTGGACTCCCAATCCAGCGCTCTCCCCACGCCTTCGGGAGGTGGCAGAACAGGTGATCCAGAACACTGGAGCCATGCCATCATAGCTTCCAAACCTGATGCCACCGCTGCGGGTTGTGCAACCAGTGGCCACAGGTGGCCCCTCTGGGTCTCCGTAATGGGAATAATGATGGTGCCTACCTCAAAGAGTTGTTGCGACGGTGAGACAGTGCCTGGCACATGCGAAGTCCCCAGTCAATGTTAGCTGAGATTATTATTCGCTCTTTGCCACGTAGAGCTTTGATCTCTCAAAGACTCGTTAATCGCTCACCCCCTTCTTCAAGGGATTAAAAAAAAAACCAGCAAATGAAATTCTACATGAAATCATCGCTGTAATATTTCTGCTGCCAGGACAAATCATTAGGAGGGGGAGAAACCTGGCAGTGATACCGCTGGCCTGCTCAGAATAAAGAAGGGACATTAATATAGCAGCTTCCCGTCTAATGGCTGGGCGAGAGGGAGGGGAATCAGAGGGCCGCTGAAGGAGCAGACACTGGAAGGAAGGGGCCTGTCCAGCAGGTGCCCCCAGGAGGTGGAGGGGTCTCTGCACGGGCAGGGAGAGGAACAGAGCTGGCCAGAGCTCAGGGAGATAGGAAGGCCTCCCGGGGGACCACTGCTCAGCATCCCCTTGGCCTCAGCCCTTGCTCCTGGCAGTGGTCCCGCAAGGCAGGCAGCATCCGGCCCGGCTCTGGCTCTGATCAGGGGACTGATGAGATCAGGGAACTTCAGGATCAGGGGACCTAAACTGCCTCCGGTCCCCACCCCTGAGCACTGGACCGAGGTGCTTCGTTATCCGGAAGGCTGGCCCAGAGCGACAGCTGACCCCGGGTCGTGCGGCCTCTGCCTCTCTCTGACCTCTCCGGCCCTTTCAGGGCAGCGGTTTCCTCAACTGCAGAGTGAAGGGTTCGGCTGAGGTCATGGTTTTGAAAGCTGTGTCGGGGACCCAAGGGTACGCAGGGGGCTGGTGGAGGTCCAGGTCAGGTGTGGGCCTGCACCTTGCTTCTCCCGGAGCTGGCCCACCATTAGCCGATTTGAGGACTGGGGTTACAGATAAATATGATTTTGTTCAGCAAAAGAGTTCAGTTACTTCAAACTCAAGAATGTATAAAGCCCCTGCGTAGAGGGTCTCCAGCCACCCCTGTCTCACCAAGCGTCTCCTGTCCTGGGAGACAGCAAGGACAGGCCAGAGAGGCTGGTTTGGCCCTGGCTCGGGGTTCAGAGGCCTTGCTGATCCTCCCTCCCAAGTGGCCACTGGGACTTGCGTGTCGCAGTTTATCTTCCAGCAAGGGCTGGCTGGACACAATGCCTTGGCCCAAGGCCCACCTGCGGGAGCCAAACCCAACAGCCTCCTCCGCTTCCTGGCTTGTGCCGCACACTCCTCGGCGGAGGAGGTGACAGTGGGCAGAAGCAGCGCTGCTCTGCCTGGGCTTGGGCACACCGGAAGGGTGTCTCCTTGTCCCTGAGGGGCGGCTGAGGGTCACATTCTGGGCTCAGGCCTGGGGTGTCTCAATGGGCAACTCGTCCTGCTGGGGTGGATGGGCAGCACAGGGCCCATCCAGGGTGTGAGGCCTGCCCAAGCCCCCCTGGGACTTTCAGGAAGTGGTGTAAGCAACCAGGCCCCCAACCACACTGCAAGCCCCCAATTCTAAATCCAGTCCTGGGGGTCCCTGACCAGAAATGTTTCCTTGAAGGAGAAAGAAAGGCCCAGAAAGGACGGCCAGGGGCCCATAGCCTTCTTCATAGTTTTGCTGAGTTGTGGATCTAGGCTTTCCCACCTCAGCAGCCAGCCTCTCCCTGCCACATGGCACTTTCCAGCCTCTCTAGACCCAGCAGTTCATGAACAATCTTATGCCTCTGTGCCTTCGCACATGCCATTCCACATAATGGAATGGCCATCCCTTCCCCTGCCTTCCTCAGCCTTATCTGCCTGTAGGCTCCTGCTTGCCCTTCAAAACCCATTGTCCCTTCCTCTGTAAGGCCTTCTCTCATTCCTTCCAGAGAGAAGTTATCCCCCTTCCTTTGCTTCCCCACAGTATCTTACACACACACACACACACACACACACATGTTGCTTGTGGCAATTATTATTTTTATTGGAAGAATTTGTATGCACATATACTTGCATAATTGCGTGTATTTTTGTCTCGCCTACCTAAAAAATTATTTGAGATCACATCAGGAATAATGATAACCAGCATTTATCAGCAGCCCAGCGTGTGCCCGGCACCCCACAGGTATTCCCCACAACACGCCTACGGTGTACTATTACTCCATTTCACGAAAGAGGAAACCGAGGCTCAGGATGGTTAGGTATCCTGCCCGAGGGCGCACAAACAGCGAAGCTAAGCCAGGACACGATCACTGTTCTTTTAGATTCCAGAGCGCAGTTCTTTCACTGCTTTCTTGCCACGCTGCGCTACTGCCCGGAGGCCTCCCCCCATTTCTCTATCCCCGTGCCGGCCAGTGGATGCAACCTCTGTGCTTGTGAAGAGGATAGACCAAGTGAGGGGACAGTCTGATCACAAAGAGCCTGACAGTCACCCCCAGAATGAGTGGCCCTTGTTACTCAAAGTGTGGTCCTTGGACCAGTAGCATCCACACCACCTGGGAGCTTGCGCCGAATTACAGGTTCCACCCAGACCTCAGAATCTGCATTTAAACAAGATCCCCGGAGGTCTGTGTGCGCAGTAAAGTCTGTGCTTTAGGCCCCTGTTTCCACAAGAAAGAGCCGGGGGAAGCTTCTGGCAGACAGAGCTCGCAGAGCAGATGGAACAGATCACTTTTCTAAAAGCACCTCCGAAGTTTCTCACCTCACAGGTTAAAATCGACATTTCCCTTTCTCGTTGCCACTTTGCTAATTTCTCCCACAACAATTTTTCAGAATATACAAGGTATCAAAAAATTTTTAACTATATTTTTTTCCTTTCTTTGATGTGTTCAGCCTTAGGAATGAAGAGCTGATGTTATGGAAAACCGTCTGGCCTTATCGACTGAAGCTGAACATATATGTATAGCCTTAGTTCCACTCCCTGGTGTCCACCCACAGCAGGTGTTACATGTGTGCACTAAGAGGCATGCACTAGAATGTTCCCAGCGAGGCTAACCCGCCGCGAAGCCCATCCCTAGAGGGAAGGATGAAGAAATGGGGGACTCGTCACACACTGGAACGCTCCACGGCAGTGAGAATGAGCACACTGCAACTACACGCAACACAGCGGACACACCTCCCCGTCGTAATGTTGAGCAGAAGAACCGCATCCCACATGCGGTATGATTCCGTTTATGTGAGCTTCAAAGACAGGGAAAGCGGCTCCCTGTGTCAAGTCAGGATCGCCCCCCCCCCAGGGGACACAGGGACCGGGAGAGGGCATGAGGAGGCTTCCGTGGGGACTGACGCTGTCCTGTGGCCCGACCTGGCTGCTCCCACATCTGTGCTTTCAGCCGTGAGAATTTATCAAGCTGGACACTTAGGATAGGTGTGCTTCTCTGAATGTAGGTTATACTCCAATAAAAAGTTTTTGGAAAAAAGCTAATGTTGCCTGATGGCCTCAATTCTATGAATATGCAATAAACTTGCAGCATAAGAATTTTGTCCTGCAATTTGCCGCTGACTCCGTGTTCGGGAGGCGTCAGGCTAACAAAGCACCCCAGGGTGCGCATTTGACAGGAAGCATTAGCTGCCTCCCAGGAGCCTCAAATATCTGATGGGTTTTCTCCTGCTTAAAATTAAAAACCTGCCCGAAGATGCCGAGGAAGGGAGAATGAGCCACAGCCCGCATCTTGCAAGGTTATTAACCGTGGGAGTTGAACGCAGTGGGGAGCGGCACTCGTCCACAACTGCCTGGCCACCAGATGCCGGTGCCTGCAGGACAGGCCGGTGGCTTCTTTACCTTTAAACCCCACATTCATGTGCACACATGCACGCACGCACAGCCTTACTCACAAAGGCCCGAAGACGTCTGTTGCTTAATATGGTTGCCTATGGACCATAGTTCTATGGGGCTGGAAAGGTAATAACATCTCACTTTGACTTTGCACGTGTCGTGAGCCCGGCACTTATTAAGTGTTTTGTACACGTGACTCATTGAATCCTCACGACCATCCTGCGAGGAAAGGGCATCATTCTTCCCATTTTACAGATGAGGCTTGGAGCTTGCCCAAGCAGAGCTGGGATCCTCCAGGCAGGGTGTGGATCCAGAACCCATTTTGCCTAGAGGCTTCGCTGCCTTGGAGACCTTGCTGGCTAAGCCTCCAATTTTACAAATGCAGCCACTGAGTAAGGTTGCCAGATTAAACGAATCAAAGTACAAGCCGCCCAGTTAAGTTGAATTTCAGATAAATGATGCATGCTTTTTTAGTATATCCTATGCAATATTTGGGACATACCTGCAGTAAAAATGATTTGTTCGTTTATCTGAAATTCAACTTTAGCTGGATGGCCCATATTTTATCTGGCATCCCTACCACTGGGGCTCAAGGAAGTATAGTAACATATGAAGTCACACTGGTGGTTTGTCAGTCAGGGGTCTGGGACCGGGGCTCCCGATTCCTCATTCGATGCTCTTTCCACTGGCTGGGACCACTCCCTGAACCGCCTCTCACTCTGCGTGTTTACCACCAAGCCCAGGGCTTTCCTCATGGACCGCCTCTCACATTGCTTGTGCCCTACCAAGCCAGGCTTGCTGTGCTAAGACGCCTCAAGGTTCACAGCTGGGGTCCCTACAGACACCCTCAGGCTCAGCCCAGCCCTAGGCTGTGGGGAAATGGACCCCTACTCGGGGGGAAACCCAAGGGATCTCGAATTCCTAGCCTGGGGGTTCAGCCTCGCGATGGCTCCCTCTTCCACCTGGAATCCCGCTCCGTAAGCAGGGACTCCAGGCAGCTCTTGTCGCATAATTAGCCACTCGTAAATCGAGAGGCTTAAAACATAACAGTCATTCATTTTGCACATGAACCTGCACTTTGGGTAGGTCTCGGTGGGGAGGACTCATCTCTGGACCATATGGAGTCATCTGAGGCAGGTTGTGGGGCGCCTGGAGGAGTCGCCTCCCACATGGCTGGCTGACATGGCTGGCAAATTGGAGCTGGTAGTTAGCCTGGCGCTCAGTCAAAGCTGAGGACCAGGGGCCTTGGCGCCTCTGCATGTGAGCCTCTACACACAGCCTGGGCTTCCTCACAGTGTGGCAGCCAGGTCCCAAAGGTGAACGTGCCAAGAGAGAGCCAGGTGGGAGCAGAATCGTCTTTCACGGCCCAGCCTCAGGAGTCAAATGGTGCCACTTCTCTTTTAGCCAAAGCAGTCCCAAAGACCTGCGCAGGTTCAAAGGGAGGGGACATTTCTCCCTTGATAAGGGTGTGTCAAGGTTCTGGAAGAGCATGTGGGACTGGAAGTATTATTATGGCTCTACTGGGCTTGTTATTTGGGACCACACTGGCACCTTCTACCCAAGGCCAAAGGAAGACCTTTGGAGACCCCTGGCCTGGAAAATGTTATGGCATCACCTTCCTAGGTGTTGGCATGGAGCTCAAGAAATTGCTTGTGACAGAAATAACATTCAAGGCAGCTGGAAAACAATGCATTCAAGATCATATCGTTCATATTAAAATGCATTCACAAAAATTCTAGGTTTCTGTGTGCATATATGTGTATGGAAATGAGTTTTTTAAACTCTTAGAGAAGAAGCATCCAAGGAGATAACAGTGGTCATATCTGGGAAAGCGACGGATGAGGCACCACCAGGAATAACAAAGGGGACGCTGGCTTTATCCACGGAGCTTGAATAATTTACAGTGGAAACGTACTCTTGTGTTAGTTGGGTAATTAAAAATAGAAAGAAAAAAGTAAGAAAAGGAGGGAAAGAGGAAGGGCAGGAAGAGAAAGAGTTACAAAGGTTTCTAGCTGGTGTTAGAATAAAAGGCACAATTCTTTTTTTTTTCTTTCTTTTAAAGATTGGCACCTGAGCTAACATCTGTTGCCAATCTTCTTTGTTTTTTTTCCTTCATCTTCTCCCCGAAGCCCCCCAGTACACAGTTGTGTATTCTAGTTGTAGGTCCTTCTGGTTGTGCTATGTGGGACGCCACCTCAGCATGGCCTGACGGACGAGTGGCGCCATGTCTGCACCCAGGATCCAAACCGCCAAAACCCTGGGCCACTGAAGCAGAGCGTGCAAACTTAACCACTCCGTCACGGGGCCGGCCCCAAAGCACAATTCTTCACATGGCCCACATGGTAAATTAGATTAGGTTGCCCAACTTTTCCCCGCTACCTGAGACAGAATCACACATCCATACCCTCTGCCGTCTGACTGCAGGCCTCCTCGTGGCGCAGGTACAGGCCCTTTCCTTGTCTGCTGACTTAGGCTTTATGACTGGCTTTGACCTGTGAGGTGTGAACAGAAGTGACAGCGTGCCGGTTCCAAACCTTGGCCTTAAGAGGCATTGTTTCTAATTCCCCTCTTGAGCTTACCCTCGGCTGTGAGAAGAGCCTGCCTCAAGGAGCTGTTTCTCCTTCAGTCTTGGACCCAGAAAGAGAGAAATGTGGAGCTGTCCTGAGCCCAACGCAAGGCCGGGGGCCCAGCCTTGGCCTGGAGAGCACAGCTGAGCCCCACTGGACCACAGGCAGTCGAAAGACCTATGAGTAGAAATGAACGCTTGATCTCTCAAGCCACGGAGACTTCAGGGCTGTTTGTTAAGCAGCATTATTGCAGCAGAAACCTGACGGGTGCAGTCTGTAAGACCCTGAATAATCTAGCCCTTGTCAACCATTCCAGCCCCATCCGCCCCTTGGATAACCAAAGGCTAGCCCCACTGGCCTTTTTTAGTGCCTCCAAGTTTAATAGTCTTCTCATGAGAGACTCATTCTACCTGGGCTATTTTCTGCCTTATTCTAGCTAATTCCTACTCCTACTTCATGTCTCGGAGGATGTCATCTGAACATCCAGCACCTCGCATCCAAATTCGCCTCTGCCTTGTTTGGCTTTCTGATAACGCCCTATCTATTCCTCAGAGCCCTTAACGCAATTTATAATTTTACATCTCTGTGATTATTTGATTTCTGTCTCCTCCCCCACTGTCCAGTGAGCTCCATAAGGACAGAGACCACGCTTATTTTGTTCCTCATTATATCCCCACTGGTAATGAGTAAGGTGCCTGGGGCTAGTGCCTTACTGCAGAAGCAAATATAGCTGAGTATTTCCAATCACGGTACAGGAATCAGAGGAGGGCTGGGCTGCAATGAAAGAAGCAGGGTTTAATCTGAACCCTAAGGTATGGGTGGAAGTTAACGTGAACAAAGACATGGCCGTGGGAAACTCCAACGACTCGAGGGAGAGTGAGAGATGGAACAGTTGGGCTAGGTCAGATGAGTCATGCTGAACGGGGAGCAACAAGGCCCTTCCCCGCCCAGCTGTGGAGCTCCAACTTTATGCAGTGGGGAGCTATGGATGAGCAAAGACAGGGAGTGAAAGAGAGTCATTAGAAGTCTCTTCTGGAAGATGTCAGCAGGGAAGCCGGTAGACTGGTGTGAGGTGAGGAGGGCAGGAGGGATGACAGAAGGAACACTGCTAAGTAAAGACAGTCCAGGCTTGGGGGTGAGCACAGAGGAGCTCTCCCACTGAAGGAGTTCAATCAATATTTGTTGACGATAATGACTGGATATGGTGGACTAACGTTGACACTTCTGCCTTGAATGACTGGAGGAAATGATGCGACTACTAAGAGATACAGGGCGGCTAGGAGAAGGAGCGAGTCTGATGGAGAAGAGAGCAAGTATAAACTTAGATGTGTCACGTTTGATGTGAGCACAGGTTGTCCAGAAGGCAATTTGAAGATGAATAGCAGTATCAGGAGAACAGCTAGAGAAAATGCCCTAGTTTGGGTTTCCCCAGAAGCAGACTCTAAGACGAGGATTTGTGTGCACTGGTTTATGGGATGATCTCCAGAATCACCGAGGGGGGAGAAGGGAAGTGAGATGGGGACAAGAAGAAACCAGTAAAGGGTGCGTTTTCAAGCACGTTAACCCTGGGGGCAACTGGACCTCAGTCCTGCTGGGGACCTCTGGGGGGCGGTATCGAGCACCCGCCTTAGAGTTCTCTCACCTGAGGGCAGGAGCCGCAACGTTATACACTGACTCTTATCAGTCCTTGCTTGCAGACTATTACACTTATTCCTTGGTACTTCCAGGTGTCCTGCACACAGGCAGAGAGAGCTCTGGCGGCCAAAGAAAGCCTTCAAGCCAGGAGATGAAGATTCTGGCAGTTGGAAGTGGGCGGCCATGAACAGAAATGCAATGGAAATGGTATGTTTTTAGTCTCTGTTATGTGCCAGGCGTGCCTCTAGATACTTCCAAGTATTATCAGTTCCATCCTCACAAGAGCCATTTTAAAGAGGAAACCGAGCCCCAGAGTAGTAACTAACAGCTGTAAGTGGTGGGTCGCTGAAACCCACTTTGCCAGAGGGACCAGCCAAGGAGACATGGGACCATGGTTTTTGCAGGGCATTGGTGGGACTCAGAAACTTCCAGCCCCAACAGCCCACTGTGGCAAGGGGAAACGAAGACAGACAGAGAGGATTCTTGGGAGAGCCATAGTAACGGGTGCCATGTTTAACTCCCTGAGTAATAACTTGTCACGAAAGACAAAGTTAGAAAAGAACATGGAAACCCTACTATTGTAAGTCGGCAAGACTGAGTGGTAGTCATTCTAAGATTCTGAAGGAAATGAAGCATTTAAATGGCACTGATGTAGACAGAAATGGGAAACCTATTCAACAGCGTCTGCTCCTGAAGATGAGAACGTCACCCGAGCGAGTTCACTTTGAGGGGGTTCATCTAGGGGCTGTCCCCTGAGTGCCTGTCTGCACAGTTTGTCTCACTCCTGGGAAGACAAGAGAAATACTGAAGGGCCTGGTACTGCAAATGGACCACCGGGCTTTCTCAGCCACATCAAGGACAAAAATAAAGGAAGTTAACTTACTGATGCCGTGTGAAGGCAAAGAATTGGTTTTGAAGAATTGTAGCAAATGGCTGGGAAACTATGGACCAAAAACATTAGAAAGCTCAGTTAATACTAAACAAATTATTAATCATTAACAGTAGTTGGAAAACAGGCCTGTGCGGGCAGATGAAAGGAAATGAAGTTGAGAAGTCTAGAAAGGGGAGATACTCGACTGGCTTTAAGCATATGAGAGGTCATTAGTTATTTTCTTGTAATTTGGTGATTATTACTGAGGCACTGTGGGAGGAGGGGCTGGGTAAAGAGGGAAAGGCGATTATATTATAATTACCTGGGAACTTTTTCAAAATACAGGTGACCCATGCCTCCTTTAACTTTAGCAAATCTTTCAGGAGGCCTGCCTCATGCTCACTTTGAGATCTGACATCTGTTGTCATATAGTCTTATCAAAACTGTCATCTTCATGTCCTGAGGGTGGGCCTCACCATACCTACCCCTCTTCTGCTGGCTTCCATGAAAAACAAAGAGCGGGCAGAAAGTTCTTTCTCCCCCGTGGTCCCTGTGACCAGCACCCAGGCGAGATTGTTGAGCCCCCGAGAACAAGACCTGGGTGGCTTCATGCATCGGCGTCCCTCCTGCCCCCTCCACAGTGCCCAGCACATAGTCACAGACGTGGTTATTGAATGAATGATGCAGGCACATCCCCAACCCAACCCGAATGACCCCTTCCAGGCAATTCCTCCAAAGCAGGTAGATCGCTGATGGCACCCCAGCCTCTCCCTAGCTGGAAATGGTCAAAGGAGGAAGACCCGCCAGGGGCAGCAGGAGAATGGGCCAATGACCTCTTAAGGAAAATGTGAGTCGTCTCAGCCACAAGAAGCAGCAGCAGCAAGCTGGGGCCAGGCTATGCTGTCACAGGCCTCCCATGTGTGCTATGGCTGTCCTAGCTCCTGTGGGTGACATGGCTGTCGTGGCAATCTCGGCTCCCTCGGGAAGGGCTGCTTAGGAAGATCTCAACCAGACTGCCCTTGTCCTGGGCCCTGGGTGATTTATGGCCACATCCATACACACACACTCGCTCATCCTGTCCACAGACTGAATCTGGGCTAAGGCCCATAAAATAGGCAACAGCTATTGGCAAATTCATTAATTAGGTTTCTGTTTGTACTTTTATTGTGAAGGAAAATCATTTGTCAGCTTAAAGTCAGACCCAGTGCCTGATGAGAACTGTTATTCTAAGGAGGTATCGACTGACGGCTCTATGTGGCATTCCCTCTCTCTCCCCGTCTCGGCCGCTCCTCCCCAGCCCTGCCTCAGTCAGAGAAAACCCCCTGCCCCTCCACTTGAGGCAGGGTCTGTGCGGTGGGTTTTGTGAGCTGCCTTCCCGGCAGGCCCACCCCCTCTTCCATGCCAACGTAACTCCGATCTTGTTCAAAGAAAGGGCAGTTGATACCCGCCAAGGGCCACTGGGCCCCTCCTAATTCTAGAGAGTGAAGCTTGACAAGTCAAAGCTAGTCATGGCAACTCCATTTTCTGTCCCAGTGACACAGTTCTGACCAATGAGATGTAAGAGGAAGCCTACTGGGGTTCTTTTCAAGGGACTCCAGGAAGGCATATTCTCTCATCGAGCCTTTGGGCTTGTGTTGGAATGTGACACCTGGAGCCAGTGCAGCCCTCTTGTGAACATGAGGAGGCCAGACAGAAGACTGACACCAACATGCTGAGGATGGCAGAGCAAAAAGGTGGGAGGGACTTGGGTCTTCGATGACATCAATGAGCACTGAATTAACCAGCCCCAGAATTGTCCTGCCACTGGGCTTCTGGGTCACAGGAGGTAGTCTCCCACTGTTGACACCATTTGAGTGGGCTTTTTGTTATTAGAACTGAAAGCATTGACTACAGCTGCAAACATCCTGCTGCATTACAACCAACTTCCCATAGATGGGAATGCCTCTGCTCTAGCTAGTGCAGATGGCTGTCCAATTTCAGGCTCTGCCTAGACTCCAGTCGCCCTGCCTTTGTTGGGAAAGAACCAAAGGCCTGTGAACCACTTTCCCGTCAGCCATCTCCCCCGCCGAAAAACCAATCAGGAAACTTTAGGTCAGAGTGTGCAGACAAAACACACACACACACAAACACAAAAACACACACAAGCATATGAATCTTGGAGGGGCACAATTCAACCCATAACAAAGATTGTTGTTTAAGCAGCCCAGTTTGTGGCGCTTTGTTACGGCCGCCCCAGGAAATTTATTCAGTCTCTTAGGTGAACATCTCTAAACTGTAAAGTCCCTCCCAGTGTCCTCAGACACAAAGCTAGCTGGGCAGGCCAATTGGGCAACAGTCCAGGGCACCAGTCTGTCAGGGGGTCCAAAATACTGCTGGACTAAATAGAAATACTCACGCCAGTTGACGCAACTTTCCACAATCTCCTACCAAAGTAAACAGCAGCCTTATATGGAAATTTTAAAAACCCCCCTGGCTGGCACTGACCCCTCTCCTTGGGTATTTTTATAACACACACATCTAGTTGCGATCAGCTGAAATTCTGCAACCAAGTAAAGCATGGTGTAACTTTCCTGCTTACCGCAAACAATGATTAATTTTATTATATAATTTGTAAACCCTTTAATATGCTTCCCCCACCAAATTGTCTGACTTGAGAAATGGCCAAAGAAAATTGATGTGAGTTAAAGAACTACAAAAAGTGTAAGACATTTTTCCATTTTTTTTAGCTCCTTAATTTTTCTACAGCCAGCGCAGGTAAATTAGCGAGTAAATCTGTGCGTAAAATGTTTTAATTAATAATTCATAAGTTGGGCAGAGTCTGCTTCTTAACACACAGTATTCTCTCTCTCCTTTTCCCGTGCTAAGAGAATCAGCAGGTTGTAGCTGGGCACGTGGCCACCCCGAACAGACTCGGTTTCCCGCCTCTCCCAGCTGGAAGTGACCATGTGCTAAGTTCTGGCCGATGAGGTATAATCAGAAGCATCCCGTGACAGTTCCAGGAGCCCTCTGCTGCTGCTCCTGCTTCTTGGTCTTCTCCCCCACCCTGCTGGCCAGAAGGCACCTGCCGTGCTCGTCTTGGAACGTGAGGTGGTCTGCGGATGGGAGGCCGTGCATGGCAGAGCAGCCCCATAGAAGAAGCTCGTAAAGCAGAACCACCATGTCGGGCATAGAGTGCCAGCGAGAGAGGACTCCACCCCGGCCTTGGTTCACGTCCCTCTGTGACTTGCAGCCAAATGCTGTTCTGATGGGAAATCCATTTCCCCCTGCGTGCAGGAGCACCAAGTTATTCCCCTCGGCAGAGGGTTGCTAAGTCTTGGTGGGGCCTTGATGAGAGAAAGCATGGCTCTCTCTCCTGGTCTGGCTTCCATGAAGGCACGTAGGCGGCAGGTGGTGTGCGGACAACCCTGTGAGGAGAGAGGCCAGGCATTGGGAAGGGCAGGGCCCTACGTCCTAAGGCCTGCGTGAATGGGGAGGAAGTTGTGCACCCCTGTGGCGGTTTTTGAGCGTGGCTGCAAATTCTTTAACCTTTCTTCCCCCAGGAGTGTAGCACGATGGCTTCCCCTTGAACGCAGGCCAGCCTTAGCGATGGGCTTCTAACAAATAGAATCTGGTGGAAGTGCCTCTGGGTGACTTCCAAGGCTGGGTCGTAAAAGGTGTAACAGCTTCCACCTGGCTCTCTCTCTTGGGTCGCTCGGCCTTGGAACCCAGCTGTGATGTTGTGAGGAAGCCAAGAGCCACTTGGAGAGGCCAGGTATAGGCATTCTGATCGACAATCCAGCTGACATCTCCGCCTGCAGCCAGCATTAACACCAGACACAAGAGTGAGCCAGCCTTCCAATAATTCAACCCACAGCTTTAAGCCACCCCAGCTTGGAGCAGAGATGAGCTGTCCCTGCTGAGCCCTGCCCGAATAGTGTGTCTGTGTGCAAAATTCATGTCATTATTTTAAGCTACTAAGTTTTAGGATGCTTTGTTATATAGCAAGAGATCCTGCTACAGCCACCCACTCTGCCCTACACGCCTGCATGCCAGCGTATGTGAGTCCCCTGCTACCACAGAGGCTTCTGGAAAGTTCCAACCTCATTTCAGTGGGCTCCAGAAAAGAAAGCAGGGGTCCTGGACCACACCTGAGCTGGAGGGCCAAAGGGGGCACGGGTTGGTGGTGTCAAGTGTCCAAAGAAGGGGAGGTTGGGGCAGAAGAAGCCAAAAGCCCCTCCCTGCCTGGCAGTTCTACTCAGAGAGGCTGCCCACGCTCGTGTGCACACACACATGCACTCACACACACAGAGACATGGGAGAAGATGAAGCTCAGGCCAGATTCCCAGCCCCAGGATCCACAGGCAGCACGCCTTATCCCCATCCTGCCACCAGAAGCTTCTCCTTCGAGGGGCCACCTGAGAGGGCCTGGGTCTCACTTCGTTAAGGTCAGCGGCATTACCTGGGTGCAGCCTGACATTTCTGGGAGGATTTTCCGCAATGAATTCCCAAGCCCGAGTAGCATTAAGAGAATCTCCCCAGCTCTCTGCTAAGAGTCAAAGGCCCCTCTCTGCTAGGAGCAAAATTGTGTCCCCCCCTAAAATTGATATGGGGAAGCCCTAACCCGCATGTCACTGTATTCAGAGATGAGGCCTTTAGGGAGGTAATTCAGGTTAAATGAGGTCATGAGGGTGGGGCCCTGATCCCATAGGTTAGTGTCGGTATAAGAAGAGAGCTTGCTCTTTCTGCCTGCACACAGAGGAAAGGCCACCTGAAGACCCAGCAAGAAGGTGGCCGTCTGCAAGCCAAGGAGAGAGGCCTCAGGAGAAACCAACCCTACTGGCACCTCAATCTGGGGCTTCCAGCCTCCAGAACTGTGAGAAAACAAATGCGTATTGTTTAAGTGACCCATTCTGTGGTATTGTGTTGTGGCAGCCTGAGTTGACTAGTACACTCCCCCAGAGAAGCAAAGAACAGGGAGGGTGGGAGAGACAACCCCCTAGGCCATCGTGGCTTCCCTGTTGGTGACTCAGGGGAGAACCTTGTCCTGGTGTATTCTCGGCGGCACAGTCCCATGCAGGGATCCCCTGCAGGCAGCATGAGTGGGGGGACGTTTGCTGGGAAAGCCCTATCCTTCCAGCTTTCCCTCCAGATCGCCCCTCGTGTTAAGCACTGCCCCCTCCTCGCCATCCCGCAGTCAGACGCACACTCTCCCATCCCCTCCCTGCTTGCCTGTTTCCCTGCCAGGTGGCCGGGAGATCCCTCTGGCCAGGGCACGGGGGGAAGACGTCTGAAGACCACTGCCTGATTTCCCCTGCAGGTTTTCTGGAAGCTGGCAACCTGGCAGCCTCTCCTCGGTTCAGATCGAGCCTGCCTGCCTCTGTTCTAGTGGCCCCGCTGGCCTGACAATTCCTGCTGCTCAGCAGCTGCCAACATGTGTAGGCTTTCCCTCTGGGCTGCTTTTGTGCTTTGAATGTAAGTGTATTTATATCTGATTCCCCACCTGCTACCACCCATCCCCAACACTTTAAGGAAGGGAAGGAAGAAAGGAGGGAAGGAGGGAGGAAGGGAGGGAAGGAGGGAGGCAAGGATCTGTACTACAGGGCTCAAAGATCCCTCCATCTCCCTACCCCATCTCCTCGTGCCTTCTCGTTGCTTCCTCTAGCTCCCCCTTAAGGGCACCGTGCAGGGAGCCCCAGGCTGCCATCTGCCCTATTTGCACACAAGCCCAGCAGAGCTGTGTGGTGGCCAACATAGACAATCTGGCAGAACTCCAAGACTTCCGGGTTAGGACCCCAGCTTGCAACGCATTACTGAGCCATCCTTCATCCTGCATTCATTCAGCAAACAATATTTGAGAATATTCACCCCACAGCTGTGGGCCAGGCCCTGTGCTAGGTGCACTGAGCAAGGTACACAAGGTCCAGGTTTCTCCTTCTGGGAGAGACAGACAGCAAGCAAACAAATGAGCAGGTGGCAAGTGGAAGTCCTATGCTAAGAACCCAAACCCGGTGCTGTGGTGGAGCGACAGGGAGCTCCTTGATGCGGGTGGGCAGAGAGGGCCTCCCTCAGGGAACCTGGAAGCTGAGATCTGAAAGACACAAAGAAGCAAGCACGTAAAGACCGGACAGAAGAGCATTCCAGGCAGTGGGAACAGCTCATATGAAGGCCCTGAGGTAGGAATGAACTAGGAATAGCAGGAAGGCCAGTGTGTCTGGAGTTCCCAGAAAAGTGAGAGGAGATGACAGCACAGAGCTGTGGCCAGATCACATAGGACTGGGGACACCAAGACAAGGAGTTGGGATTTTAACTGTAGTTAGGGAAGGGAGGTGACCTAATCAGGTTTCTAGTTTTTAAAAGATTGCTCTGCCCATAAGATACCCATCAATTACAAAGGGAAAAACAGTAACATAGTGGAAAAACCTGGCAGACACCACCTTAACCAAGAGATCAAAGTGACATCGCCAGGAATGGATGAAATGGACGTCACGTGCCTCCCGATACCATGCACTGAGAAGGACACACATCGCCTCAGTGGGATTCCTGCCAAACGTGCGGAACCTGAATCTAGGCACAGGAAACATCAGACAAAGCCCAACTAAGCTGCAGTCCACACAATAACCAGCCTGTACTCTTCAGAAGGGTTCATGTCATAAAAGACAAAGTCAGACTAAGGGACCACGCCAGGTTCAAGGAGATCAAAAAGACACAACAACTGAATGCAATGTGTGATTCTAGATTGGATCCTGGGCCAGAGAAATATTTTTCCTTTTGTTATAAAGGACATTAGTGGGGCAACTGATATTTGACTAAGGTCTGTCCATCAGGGAACAGTATTGTATCAGTGTTAATTTCCTGATTTTGATCAACTGTACTGTGGTTATTTTAAGAGAATGTCCTTGTTTTGTTTTTGCTTTTTTAGGGAATACACCCTGAAATATTTAGGGGCAAAGGAGCATCGTGTCTGCAACTTAATCTCAAAAGATTCAGGGGAAAAGACATTATGTGTATGCGTGTAGCAAGAGAGAGCATGTGCTCACAAACTGGTAAATGTTAACATTCGGGGAACCTGGGCGAAGGGGATACAGAAACTCTTGGCACTATTTTTGCAACTTTTCAAGTCTGAAATTTTTTCAAAATCAGAAGTTTATAAAATAAAAATTAAAAAGTTCCCTCTGGCTGCTGGGTGGAATATAGACGTTGGGGACAGGGCAGAAGGAGGGGCACAAGGGCCAAGGCTTTCAGACCTGATTCATAAATCAGGACCTTGGGAGAGCCACTCCGTCCCTCATCATTCCACTAACAAGGGGTCCAGCCAGTGCCCGCCAAATGCCTCCTGCTACTTTCCTTTGCAGCCACGCTGAGAAGCATTCAAACGTCAGGGAGGCCGGAGCAATGTGGCGGGCACTCAGCTCCAGGAGCCCGTCAGGGAAGCTAGGGACTGGCTGCGGCCCCTGCTGCCTCCTCACCTTCATCCCCGAGGGTCCCCTGCTGCCTGGGGCCCCCTTGGCTGTCCTCAGCCCCTCAGGAAATAAGGCTCTCTGGGCCCCAGCAGACCTTTGCCAAGATCCTTTTGGCCTGAGCTGGGACAGGCCAGGGCTTGGTCCTGAAAGAATAAAGGCACAGCCTTCCTTAGCCCCTCCCGGCCTGGTGCAAGCGACGCGTGGCACAGCCTGCGAGGCTGTCTAAACAAGCAGGGGGTTAGCCGCACACCAGGCGCCACACTCATTAAACTGGGGCCAGCCGCAGGTCTAATCTGCCAGGGCTGCTTCCAGGCACCCAGGTCCGCAGGTGGACGGCCCGCCTAGGTCCTGAGCACATCTCGGATGCCGAGTGGTCTGATGATCCGGGACAAAGGTGCAGGGGACAGAAAAGCCTGCTTCTCCCGCCCTCCTTTATCATGCACAGAAGCACAGCGCTGTTGGGAAGGATGCAGGAGGTTCACACAGCCCGTGTTTGATGGGCCTCCTTTCCCTGCTCAGCAGTTCACAATATGACACCCACGGCCCAGCCCGCTTTGCTGGATTAGAGGCATTCATGGCTTGCAGAAAAAGGAGGCCCAAATGCAGACGTGCTGAGAGATTGCTATCAGCAGGCCCCTAGGAGAGCCTGTTCCTTTATTCTTTCAAAGTCTTTCACGGAGACGGCCGAGGCGTGGTGACTCAGACGCTCCAAAATTGGGAACAGCCAGGGCCGTGGGTCTGGGTGGTGATGTCGGCCTGTGTGTCAGGCCCGGCCCCTGGCGCCCAGCCAGCTGGGAGGCTGGGAGGCTGGAGGTTTGCAGGCTCATAAAAAGAAAGCCCTTGTTCCTCTGCCAGATGAGAATGCGCCAGGTTCAGCGGGGAGAGAGGGATGCTGCTGGTGCCGGGACGTTCACACCCAAGACCGTGTCATCCTACAGATTGGGAGGGGGCCAGAGATCTGCCGCTTCTTCAGGCCAGGCGGCAGCCACATCAGGAAGGGACTGAGCCGCTGACCCACTTGCAGGTGACCCAGTTGCAGGTGAGGAAACTGGGGCGCCTGGAGATGGAACGACTTAGCCTGAGGCCCCTACTAATACCTGCCCCCGCTTCCCTACGGGAAACCTGAGGGCCTAAAGCCACAATGACCCACACCTTTCAAGTCAGCCTGGCCCCTCGGCTTGAGTGCTCATGCATTTTGCCCAGGCTGGGGCAAGCCTATGATGGTTCCCAATTTTTCAGAGTCTCTCCTCTTGACTTGAAATGGCAAGGCATCAAGCAGGGTTTCTCAAACTATTTACAGATGTAGGACCAGTCTTGTTTGTGTTTGTTTGTTTGTTGATTAATTTCAGTCCGTCATGGATGAATACTTTTTGCCAAGTACAATAAAAATGATTTGCTGGAAAAATGAAATGAGAAAGAAACACAAGCTGTAAAATACAAGCCCAAACTTTTATCATTAGGTTTAACAGACACAAACATACACTATCAAGTTGCTATCAAAGTTTCTAAACACTTCCTCCCAATTTCTGCACTTAGCTCGCCGTCAACAGGTGCCAGGTGGTGGATTGGCACTGGCTGGTGGGGCGCACTTTGAGTAGCGGCAGCAAAAAGTCAAGGTCAAAGAGTGTGAGTTCTAATGCGACCTCTGTCACTAGCTGGCTGCGTGACAGCTCTGAGCCACCACCTTCATTTGCACGTTGCAGACTCACAAAGCAACTCACACCTCAGTCAGATGCGCAAAGAAGCCAGTTCTTTCCTTCATGTGTAGCTGATCTGTTCTCGGCACAGCAGGACGGGGTGGGGCCGTGAGATGTGAGTTATGGAGCAGGCTGAGCACAGCACAACTGCGTCCACCGTCCCTTTACACAAGTGCCCAGCTTGCTTCGATTTCCCGCTCCCCCCCCACCCCCGCCGCCCCTCTCTCCTACAGGATGGTGTTTGAGCGTGCGGGGGAGGAGACTGGAACTTGCACCAGAGCTTCTCACACTTGACTGTGCACACAGATCCCCTGGGGAGATTGTTCAAGCACAGATGCTGACTCAGCAGGTCTGGGTTGGGGCCCGAGACTCGGCGTTCCTACCAAGTTCCCAGGTAATGCCGAGGCTGCAGGTTCTGAGACCACACTTTGAATAGCTCATAAAGGATGAAGGGTTTATGGGGACTTAGGGAGAAGAAGCAGGTCCTAGAACAACCTGCCCTCTCAGGACCCCCCCCCCCACCCCGGAAGCTTCCAGGTTGCTGCAGTGGAGTGGCTGCTCTGGGCTGCCCGTGGAATGATGGTTGCTGAGGTGCAGACAGCCCTCCATCCCTGACTGAAGTTGGAGCCTAGAGAACTCCTGGCCTAACTCTCTGGGAGTCTCCCCAGACAGCTCTGCCTCCCCTCCGCTCTCATTGGTACTGTGGAATCCTTGAAGACTCTGGGACATCCCCCGTCTGAACCCTGGCCTAGGCTCCCTGGCCCTCAACACGGCTACCTTCCAGTGAGAGGATCGCTGGGTACCATCACCGGCTCCCCAGAACCAAGGGCAGCTCCGCTCACCACACGGTGCCACTTCCCAGTTTGCTTTAATACGGAGTCTGCCAGATGAGCTTGGGGTACAGCCTCCAAACTGTCCTTCCAGAGCCCCCAGCACAACTAGGGGCAAATACGCTGCTGCCCGAGGCATTCCCCTCACTTCTCAAACATCCGTCCCTCTGGCCGGGTCCCAGAGTGGGCGACCAGAACTCCTTTGGATCGGCTCCCCCGGCTCCAGCCCCATCTTCCCACAGTCCTGCCAAAGCAGAAGGAGCAGCCTCTTCCCATTCCTTTTCCTGTCTGGTTGGGACTTCCCTCTCAACATAAAGTAGGGACTAAAGGAATGTAGGAAATCCTTTCTCTCTGGACAATGCCTGACTTCTGCCCAATTTCCTCCCTCGTTTCCTCCCTGTGGGTTGAAACACAGTCTGATTTGACCAAAGCTGAGTGATGGCTTCCTTGGTGAGCAGTAGCTGCTTTCCCTGGTGCTCTGGAAGCCCTGAGACCCACTGGAAATCCACATGAAAACACCACTCCAAACAGTGCCTGCTCCATGGGAAATACACACGTCTCCCTCACCAGCCCCGAGAATCTCCGAAAAGGCCATTCTCTTAGCAACTTGGAGACAGAGCCCACTTCCTAGGGAGACCTGCATCTGGGGCCTCAGAAGATGCCATCACCCCACAGGTAATTAGTGAGCACCTACTGGGTGCCACGCAACTGTGGGGGACTGGAGACATAGGAGGTCAAGGCCTTGCTTTCAAAGCACTCACAAGCTTAAGGTGACGACATCACCATCCCCCGTGGTGGGCACTGTGACATGCCACCCAGATTCCCCTTCAGGGGTCTGCCTCACAGCACCCAGCCCTCAGTTCCAACCCCTTCAGGGTCTGCCTCAGCTGCTGAGAGCCCCCTGGCCAAGGCCACGCCCTCCCAGGGTAGCTCACACCCAATGACTGATGCCTGCAGGGGTGTCACCTGGGGACCACTCTGATGGGCCAGCGAGCTCCAGAGCTCCCTAAGGGCTCGGCCAATGCTGTTGTTTTGGATCACAGCTTGGCTCCTCCCTCGACCCACCCCTGTTCATCTCCCTTCTTCAGGTCTGAATCCCAAAGGCCCTTCTTAATAAACATCCTGTATGCTAAACTCCACCTCAGAGTCTGCTTCTCAGAGAACCCAACCCTCATCATCCCAGTGCCTGGGAGATGGGTAGATGGGGGGATGGGAAAGCAACCGGTAGCTTTCCCTGGGCCCCTTCTGAGGAAGAGGGGGGCTGGGCCTGGGGCAGGCTCTGCCCCTTCCACCTCAGCTGCCAGCCCAGGAAGGCAGGTCTCTGCTCCAACTTCTCCTTGGAGGCAAGCCGTGGGAGGAGCGTCTGCTGGGCCAGAACCTGAGGGAGCCAGACTGGAGAAACTGCAGGAGAGGCAAACATCAGGGTGGGAGACGGGCTTGCAGGCTAGAGTGAGGAGAACAGACTCAGTGGGGGGAGGTAGTAAGGTGCAGGGAGGAGACACTGGCCTGGCCACCAGGAAAGGCAAGTTCCGTCCCATCCAGGCTGCACTGGGTGACACTGAATAGATTCTTCCTCTCTCTGCGCCTGACCCCTCACCTGTCAGATGAGGGGTGTGTATCTGGGGATTAGATGGCCTCTGAGGCCTTCTGGCTCTGACATTCTGTCCTCGTGCTAGGCTGCATTTGAGGCCCAGAGAGCTGAGAAAGCAGAGCAGAATTCCCCAGGGGAGGTTGCTCCTCTCCTTAACAGATAGGCCAGGGGGAGTCTAGCTGTTATGGGTTGAATTGTGTCCTCCCAAAAGTTGTACATTGACGGCCTGCCCCCTAGGACTTTAGAATCTGACTGTATTTGAGGTGAGACCTTTATAAAGGCAATTCAAGTAAAATGAGGTCATCAGGGTGGGCCCCAATCCAATCTGACTGGTGTCCTTACAAGAAGAGGAGAGCAGGACAGAGATACGCACAGAGGGAAAATGATGTGAAGACCCAGGGAGGAGACAGCCAATCTAAAACCCAAGGCGAGAGGACCCAGAAGAAACCCACCCTGCCAACCCCTTGATCTTGGACTTCCAGCCTCCAGAGCTGGGAGACAATACATTTCTGTTGTTTACGCCACCCAGTCTGCGGTCCTTGTCAGGGCAGCCTGAGCAGACTAACACATTGGTTGATGAAATGGATAGACAGTCCCAAACCTAGCGCTGGAAGATTTTGTTCCACATCAGGAGGCTCGGGCACTGCCGAGGGGTTCCTGGCTGAGCAGCCCTGGCTGCTGTGCTTGGGCTCCAGGCCAGGCAAAGCTCCCGCTTACCATACAGCGGCTCCGGGAGAGCTGCCCACGGAGGGAAGCTGCGTGCCGGTCGCAGAGCTGAGAGCTGTTGGCTGGGGCCTTTGAGCACATGCCTGACAGCCCCACACTGTGTATGCCCAGGCCTGGGTGTTCCGCAGCAAGAGGGGGAGAAGAGAGAATGTTCTGATGGGCTGTGGGCCACCACTGCTGTCTGAGTCAGTTTCCTCACCTCTGAGGGGTCTTCTGGTTCCAATATGCATATGGTTCTCTGCTCACCGTGGAATATAATCAGAGACATAATAAGCGGCCCTCACAGTTCACAGACTCACCGAGTGTCCACAGCCCTGTCATGGGCTGCTTTGCCCACTCCAGACACCCCAGGGTGTCTCAGGAGGGCGGCCCGAGCCCACTCCCAATGCCCCAAGAGCCGACTTTGCTTAGGAGAGGCCTTTCTCTAAATATTTTCCCTCCAGGCTTGGCTGGAGGCAGTCACAGCTGGTCAGGGGGCTTGGAGAGCACACTAGGCCTGCCAAGAGCCACCTGAGGACTGTCTTTATGAAGAAAACGCAGAGAACAGGGCTGGCCCACTCCCAGGCAGCAAAGGGACAGGCCCACCCTCCCCTTCCTGGGTTCCAGCCAGGGCACCCACTGTGGCTGGGGAGTTTTGGACCCAGGCAGACCCCAGAAAACAGCCCGCAGCCCTCTGCCATGTGTTTGTTTTCACAGCTGCTCCTCCTTCTCGGCTGTTCCAGTGAGCAAAGGAATCTGTTTGTCTGAGAAAAAGAATGTGGCAGAGAGGCAGGAGGCGGCCCCGGGCAGCCTGGGCAGCCTCAGCAGCTACACAGCTCGCCAAAACCAGTCAGACACCCAGGGGAGTCACCCAGAGGCCTATAGGCCAAGGTCATGGACTCAGAGACACCCTCTCCCCTCACCCTCCAAATAGTCCTGCTCCTCTGTGGGCCAGGGCTTTGCCCAGAGTCCTCAGCACAGGTGCTGGGCTGGCAGCCTGAGCACGCAGAACAGGGACCCACCCTCCCGAGGTATTTTATTTGCTTCTTTCTCATTTACAGATGAGTCCCTCCCCCGCTCCACACACACACACTCTGAGAAGGAAGTCAGTCAGCTGTGTGCACCAAGAACGAGCACATAGGACTGAAAGTGAACAAGCCCACAGCCAGGCCTGCAGTGAGCCTGGAGATGAAGAGATGAGGCGAGAGGCGCCCCAGCCCCGAGGCCAGCTGGGTGCCAGCCCAGCCGAAGGAAGACATCTGCCATGCTGAGGGTCCAGCCACAGCCCCCAGACCTGTCATCTTTGTTCTGGAGCATTCTAGGCAACCCAGCTGGAGCCCAGGCAGGGTCAGCCCAAAGTCACCTGCCTTTGGGTGGGTTTGGCCACTGGGATACCTGAGATCCAAAAACAGGGGTTCTATCCCGCCAGCCACTCTTGGTACACACATCCACCCATATCCCCTCACCAACCCCCTGGACTGACCAAGAAGTCACCCTCGGGGCTGGGATGGGGGTGGAAGGAAGACATAGCTTCCAGCTAAATTTTCGAGATTACAGCAGGCTCCCGCCCTTAAGTGGTCAGATTCGGGCTGGAAAATTCCCTACTGCTATTGCCATCTGGCTTGTACTGAATCCCTCATGGTGTAGGACCAGAATATATATTAACAAATCTCCCCCAGAGCGTTTCCTGCTCAGATTAATAATTTAGATGTAACTGAGCCCCTCCCATGAGCCAGCCTGTTCACCCCTGAAAGGCTCTAGGAGGTTGAGGGACTTGCCCAAGGTCATAGAGCAAGAGTGACCAAGGGAAGATGTCTTAGGCTGGGCTCTTCCAGAAGCAGCGCCTGAGACAAGGATTTGGGGTGAAGGGATTGACTTGGGAGTGGAGAAGTGAGGCAGGGAAGGGAAGCAGCCAGGAAGGGAGGTGTCCGAGAGCAAGTCACCAGAGGAAGACACTGGCGGTCAGTCCCACTGGGCTTCTCTGTCAAAGACGCCTCAGCGTTACCCCCCTCCCCCGCCCCGGGGAGTGGGAAGGCTGGAGTATCTATCCTGTAGCTCCTATCCATCGTAGCCAGGAAGATGCTCCCAGGGCATTACTGTGAAGCCATCAGGTGGGTGGTCTCATGCCCTCAGGGAATGTTCTGGACTGGTGAGTATCAAGACAATCTGGGCTGAGCACCGGGAACATCTGCTGTGGATGTTGACCACAGTTCTACGCGAATCCAGAGTCTTACTGGGTTCCCCGCCCTGGGTCCCCTCACCTAGCGCCTGAGACTGGAATCGTCAGGGCCCTCCAGCTGGTCCGTGATGAGTCAGCCTGTCAGGAGTTGGGGGGAGAGGTTGGGGTAGAAATAGCCGCCCCAACACACGCGTGCACACACACACATACGTGCACACACACGCACCAGTGTGTGCCACTTGACTGGAGTTGGGTTTCTGTGCTGGCTTCAGAATGGAGATGCCCTTGAGAATCCGCGACGCCACACAAAGCAGGTAGGTGGGGACCTCTGGGAAGGTCCCCATGCTTTGGGAGTGAAGACCTGCACCCAATATCCAAATTTACCGCTGTGTGACCCGGGCAGGGGACAGGTGGCCAGATGCCTCAGTGCGTGTAAAATGAGGATGTTAAGGCCTGCCTCAGCCCCCAAGGCTTGGTCTAAGAGTCAGAAGTAACAGGGTGGCCTTCCTCCCACAAGACCTGGTCCACAGCAGGGGTAGTAGGCCATATTTTGCTTTATGGAAGTAAAACTCACATAATGTAAAATTCACCATTTGAAGCATTTTAAAGCGTACAACTCAGGGCATTAAGCATATTTATAATATCGTGCATCTATCGCCACAATCTAATTCTAGAACATTTTATCACCAGAAAAGAAATCCTGTACCCATTAAGCAGCCCCTCCTTATTCTCCCCTCCCCTGAGCCTGTGGCAACCACTAACAGACTCTCCGTCTCTGTGGATGTGCCTCTTCTGGACGTTTCATAGAAATGGAATCACACGATATGTGGCCTTTTGCATCTGGCTGCTTTCACCCAGCACAATATCTTCAAGGTCCACCCATGTCGTAGCCTGTGTCAGTACTCCATCCCTTTTTGGGGCGGAATACTGTTCCACTGTATGGATAGACCACATTTTGTTTATCCAGTCATCAGTTGATGGACATTTGGGTTGTTTTCACTTCTGGGCTATTACGAATAATGCTGCTATGAACATTTGTGTACACAGTTTTGTGCGGATATTTGTTTTCAATTTCCTTGGGTAGGTGCCTAAGAAAGGAATCGCTGGGTCACATGGTAACTCTCTGTTTAACTTTTGGAGGAACTGCCAAACTCGTTTCCACAGCAGCTGCACCATTTACATTCCCGCAGGCAGTGTAGGAGGGCTCCGATTTCCCCACATCCACTCCAACAATTGCTTCTCTTTTTTTATGATAACCATCCTATGGGTGTGAAGTGACCTCTCAGTGTGGATTTGCATTTCCCTAATGATTAATGATGCTGAGCATCTTTTCATGTGCTTATTGGCCCATATATTTTTTTTCAGATGTCGATCAGTCTCAGCAATAATTACCCTGGGATTAACCATACACAAGAGTGGACTGAGGTCAATAGGGGAGAGGACTCCGGATCGCCCTGGGCCTCCATCCCCTTGGTCCAGACGGCAGAGCCACAAGATGGCTTTGAGAGCCTGGAGTGTGGCGACAGCGAGGTAGCTAGGAGCAGTGGCTTCTGGTGGCAACCCATAGACAGAAGAGGAGAGGTATATCATATCAGCTAATTTATCTACTTTTTTCCTCCTTTTGGATGAATTCTCAGGATTAAGACCACAGGATAAAGGGGACAGAAGTCATTGTCCCTGTATTTTTTAAACCACCACGAGCTACATATGTACACAGTTTCACCATTCATTCTGACCTCTCAAGCATTGGTTAGCATTAGAGCATTTTAAATTTTTTTGGTAACTGCCTATAAAATTGTTTTATATCTGTGTATTTTGCTCATTTATTAATATTTTATCAATTCAGATGAGCTCTTTCATAAAATAACTATATCTACCATATTTTTTTCCCTCAGTCTGGTTTCTCTTTATAATTTGATTGGAATGTGGTTTAGGTTTTTTTGTCTTTGTGTTAAGCAGTTTGGATTATCTGTGCAGTTAACCTTTATTTTCTATTTTCTGATTCCTTCCATCACATCCAAACTTCAAAAGTCCTTCCCCGGGGGCAGAACATGGTTTTAAGCTGAGATTCTTCAGAGGAAAATGTTCCAGCTCTTAAGAAATCGCAGAATCCCTCTGCTGGATTCGATGACATTGGTTTCTTCCTGTCCCCAAGGTCCTTCCAGGGAGGATCATTTAGCATCTCAGTTGAGAGCATGGGTTCTGGAGCCAGACTCCCGGCTCTGCCACGTGGGCAAGTTACTTAATTCTCTGAGCCTCAACTTCCTCATCTGTAAAATGGGGATAATAATGCCCCCCGCTTCATACATTGTTGAGAAAGTTAAATGGTATCCTAAGTCTAAGTTTATCTAAGGAAAGCCTTGGATCTGGCTTGGGGCCTCAGATCTCTCGTGGCAAATGATGCAGAAAGATGAGACGGGTATTACTTCTGGTCCTGCCCAAATAGAGGGCCACCGACAGGTCCAAGCCTGGTTCAACAAGGGGGACGGCCCGCTGGGCTCCTGGCGTTTCTCTGCCAGCTCTTTCCTCTCCTGCCTTCTGTTGGGTTTGACCTGAAGTTGACAGGCCACCCAGGCTGCTAAAGGGGGAGAGTAAGCTCATCCCATCTGCCGGCTTACCTGCCCAGAGCCTGCCATGGGTCTTTGTTTTTACATCCTGAGGAGGCAGCTGCAGACGAAACCAGCCCTGATTGTCTGGTCACTTGGTCGCCTGTGATCTCCACAGCCAGGGCCGCTGCCCTGTCATCTCCCTCCCCTCAGGGTGGCTAGACCCAGGAATTTTAATTGACCTGGAATTAGAAACTTTGTCAACAAGAGTAGCTAAAAAGAGACGTGAGAGGGATTCAAACGCCTGTGACTTTCAGGCGGAGAAGTCAGGTCCCCAGGAAGCCAGTCAGTTGGGGGTGGTGACACGGCCTCAGCCGGACAAGCCCTGGGGCTGAGCCCAGAGTCTCATCACTGTGGAAAACAATGATCCCCACATTCCTCCAGCCAAGGTGGAGTTCAAGTTCCTCAGCTTAAAATGAAACCTCCCTTTCCTAACTCTCCCTCCTCACCCACACAATGGCTGGCCTTGCCTTGGATTCGCAAGCGCTTCTCACATTCACTGTTGGAGTCATTCCTCTTGTGACACAAAAGAGGAGAGCATAATTGCTCCCATTTTACAGAGGAGGTGACTGAGGCCCAAAAAGGTGAACATTTAGGTCCAGGTGTGATCAAGTTGGGTCTCAATCCAAGGGTTGTTAGTGTTAGCCTAAAGCACGAGTTCTCCATCTTTAGGGAGGGCCCCAGGTACCAGCCCCACCTCCAGAGTTTCTGGTTTTGCGGCACTATCTCGGGACAGAGAATTAGTTTTTCTTTTTTTCCCTCCCCAGCTTTATTGAGGTACAATTGCCAAATAAAAAATTGCATATATTTCAGGTGTCCGACTTGATGTTTTGATATACGTATACAATATGAAATAATCACCACAATCACCCAAAGGAAATGAAATCAGGAGGTCAAAGAGAATTCACGTCTCTAACTTCCGGGTGATGTAGCTGCTGAAGCTGCGAGGCTGGGGCCACACTTGGAGAACCGCTGGCCTAAAACTTTTGCCACTGCATCATACCTCCTCATTGTGTTCATAAAGAAATGCCTCCGGGAGCTACGAATGGACAGATTCGAGCGTTTCCCAAAGAATCTGTCAATGGCAGCATATCTGCAACACGAGGGAGGAGCAGCCACCTCCAGCTGGATGAGAGAGGCTGGGGTGTCCTGGGTTGGGGGCTGAGTACAGGGGGTTAATTCTGAGTTCCTTCTGGGGAGTCCAAGTGACAGGGAAAGAGAAAGGTGGAATGATTGCTTATGTATAGAACCATCAAGGTCCCGGCTGTGTAAAACCCAATCATTACTTCCAGGTAGTAATGCGTTTTAGGCAATGTCTGCTGCTTATGCTCAGCAATGCATGAGTCTCAGAGCGGTGGCCAGAGAAATGGCGAGTCGTCGGATATTGAGCGAGTGATAATGGAATCCAGGAGGTGGAAATTACAAGTCGAAAAGTAAAATCGATGCCTTGACTGTGAAATGACTGAATGCCTGGTGAGGAGCTGTGTAGAGACGTCCCCCCCTCGCTCTGCACTGACTTTTAAGATGCTCGCCAGTTCAGAAGTTCCTTGAGGGCGGGGCCATATTTTAATCACGGGTAATCATATCATGTCAGGGCTGAAATGGGCCTTAGAGAGAGCTTCCAGCCCTGGAATGGCAAATCGGTTTCATTCTGATGCCAGCTACGATCCGTTCGTGATGGCTGCCCGAAGCGCTGGGCTGAGAACCGTCTCTGGGCTCTGTGGGGAGCCAAGCCCCGATCAATTAGCGATGCTTACCACGGGCAGGGGGGTGGGGAGGCAGTGCCTTGCTCCAATTAGCCAACCCTGGTCTAGTCCTTCCTGCCCCGCTGCCGGATGAGGAAAGAACTGCTCCATGGCCATGTCTGTGTCCCCAGCCACACCCTAGCGCACTCCTGTCCCCAGCAGCCATTCCCTACCAGGTCAAGGTTGTCTGTGCATAACATTCGAGGGTCCATAAACTTGGATGAGAAAAAAAAATTACATCTTCAGTTTTACTAACCTCTAACTGAAACCGAGCACTTCTTTCCATTATGAATGTAGGCAAGAAAACCATCAGCAGCAGTGTGACTGTCACCAGTAGAAACCACAGCTATCTTTACAGCACATCAGAGTTGCTGTAGGTATCTGGAAAGATCGCTTACACTCCTCACTAAGATGAAACGATCAGAGTTACTAGATCTCTTGCTAAATCTTGTTGTTGAATGTATTAATAAAGAAGCACGTATATCCCCACATCACAGGCTTGTTTTAAAATATTTGGATAACTGCATTTCAATAGAATTGGTTTCCTCTGTAATCCTATTTTATGCATTTAAGTACATTATTCTGAGAAAGGGTCCATCGGCTTCACCAGATGCCAAAGGGGTGCATGGTCCCAAAAAAAGGCTAAAACCCCCTGCCAAGGTTTGCTGATGGTAAGTCCTGTGTGCCAGGGCCCCTCCTGGCCTCGGGCTCAGTCAGAGGAGCGGATGTGGGCAACAGGGGCCGCCTTTGGTACCTCGTATTCTTTGCTCTGACTTGGCGGCAACTGGCAGCTGAGACAGTGCGAATTGGCTGCTGTCCACTCTGGGGAGACAGCTGACCTCGGGGGCTCCCTGGGCTCAGATGCCCAGACGGTGACAGCTCTGGCCCTGCGCCAGGCCTCCCCAGTTTGGCCTTCCACAGCAATGGCCAGTCTGGGTCACAGACACGGCAGCTCAATGTTTGGCTCCAGCCTTCTTCTTTCTCCTGTGGCAACCCTTCCCTTCTGCCATGCCATCCCCCAGGAACCTGAAAGGCAGGCTGCGTGGATATCTTACTGCTGTGTCTGGATGCCTGCTTCTCAGCCTCCGGGCGGGGGAGAAAGATATCCTGGAGATTTCAATCACAGAGCACAGACCACATCACGGGCGGCTCACCTCGCTGTTTTCATTTCATTTTCAAAATGCATCTATCCTCCTTCCTTTAGGCATGCAGATGCTGAATTCTAGGTGATTAGCCTTGCAAGGCACCTCAAAAAACTGTCTGCTCCACACATTCCCCACCCCCTTCACTTTACAAACCAGGACACAGGCTGGGAAAGGCAGCGTGACCTGCCGTGTGGCACAGACCTGGAGCCGCCAGGCCAGTCCTTTCCCCAACATTGCACAGTCTCATAAATAATGTAAGATTTTGGCATCGCAACCATCTGTCTCAGATCAGTGAAAAATAAAACTGCAAGTTCGTCGTATTCAATATCACCATTTGATTAAGTCAGGAGAATTGGGGCCACTGCCACCACCCACTTCCAGGGGGCTCTGTTCATAGTGGCTCTCTGTGACCGGCACATCTGGAGGATCTGTGTGGAATTCGTGTTTGTTTTTAGTTTTAAAGACGCCTTGAGGAATTCTAGAAGTGCGGGGTAGAGTGGAGGCCTCCCATTTTCCATCAGCATCCCAGACAATGCCTCCGAGATGCTTCTGGTTTGGAAGCTGCTCCTTTGCCCAAGGAATCTTCTCCACTGCCTTTCAGGTCAACAGCCAGGCCCGAGACACAAGGTCCTTCAGTTCGTCAAGACAGGCAAGGAGCTGTAGCAAGCGTGCCCCAAATCTCCATGGTTTAACAGAATGTGGAAAAGCCTTCTTCCTCACTCATGTCACATTCCAATCAGGTGTCCCGGGGAAGTCTTCCACATGGCGATTCAGGGAGCCAGGCTTCCTTCATCTTGTGGAAAACAGCACTACCAACTTCGATATGTGGCTTCCAAGGTCAAAATAGAACAGGAAAAAAAATGGAGGAGCCCAAGTGGAAGATTTTATGGTTCAGGCACGTCGCTTCTACCTACTTTCCAAAGGCTAGAACTCAGTCACATGGCCCCAACCTGACTTCAAGGAAGGCTGGGAAATGTAGTCCAGCTGTGCACTCAGGAAGATGAGGAAATGGATGTTGTAGGAACAGAGTGCTGGCATTGCCACGGTCATTAATGTTATACTGTTGTCTTAGTAAACGTTCTTTGGGTTACATGTGACAAACTAGCTTAAGTGGGGCAGGAAAATGTTGGATGGAAATGACCAAAAGGATACCGGATACCTCCCAGAATCCAAAGGAAAGCTGACCAAGGAGATTCGGGAAGGGCTGGTTGAGGGAATAGAGAATATCAATAGCTTCCCATTCTACGAGATCCTGTGGTTTTTGACCCTTTTTCTTTGCTTCATTCATTCATTCAACAAATATTACTGAGTTCCTACTAGATACCAGGCCTGGCTTTACCGCGGTAAAGCAAACAGACCACATTTCAGCTCTCATGGAGTTGACATTATGTTCAATTCTTTCTGCAAACCAGTTTTGCTTTTCTTTGTGCCCGTGTTCCCGAGGACCACTGTGGCCCTCGTATGGGATGTAGTGCTGCTGGCACTGCAGCTCTCCTCTTGCACGACTATGGAGGGGCCATGCTGCCCTGTGGCTCTCCCAACTGCTATTTCTGTCCCTTTCCCCAGCTAGTCTCCCCCACCTTCTATGTACAAGATGTCTAGACAACTGGTTTGTGCAGTCACTTGTGAGGGAGGGACTATTAGACGGGACTTCCTGCTTATCAGGCAGGCCAGGTGTCCTAATTCGAGTTCCCCGAAAGCAGACCCAGAGACAAGGATTTGGATGTCAGTGGTTTATTTGGGAGGTGAGCCCAGGAAGCACCAGTAGGGGAATGAGGAAGTGTGATGGAGAGCTAAGGAAAGGTAATAAAGGGTGAGTTTATGAGCTGCTCCCTTCTGTGGGCAACTGGGCTTCAATCCCGCTGGGGACCTCTGAGACACAGTGTGGAGCATGCCTCTCAACTGGCCCGCCAAGGGGCAAGGAAGTTCAGTATTCATCCATCAACTCTTGGGTGGTCATTGGCTGAGGGGATTAACTCCTCTGCTGCAGGCAGCCAATCACAGAACGCTCTCCAGCAGAAAGACTTGGGAAGCATGGGCGGGGCGCTAACAGTCACCACTGCACCAGGGGTGAGAGCTCAGAGCCGAGCTCCCCGGAGTGTGGTCCAGGACTCTCCACTTAGGAATCACCCATGCGACTCGTCATGCCTTCCCCTAGCTCCACAGACCTTCGGCTTCTGAGTAGCTGAGGAGGGGCTGGAACGGGCACTGTTTACACACTCTCTAGGTAGGTGATGCCCACCAAAGATTGTCACCTACTACTCAAGAAAATCATTCCAGCTCCTCACCATGGCCCACAAGACCCTCCTGATCTGGCCCTGCCTACCAATCAGGCCCCATCTCTCCTTCCCTCCACACTCAGCACCCTCTGTTCCAGCCACACTGGCCTGTTTGCTGAACCCTCCAAGCCTCATACTGCCTCCGGACTCTTGCACTTCTTTTCCCATCATCTGACTGCTCCTCCCTGTCCCCCATCTGCATCCCCTTGTCTGGGTCTCTACACCAAAGCCCTTCCCCGACCACCTTGTCTAAAATAGCCCCTCACACCCTCCTCTTACCCGACCTGACTCCTCTCCATGTAAATGACATGAGACATTCATTCATTTCCTTGTTTGTTGCCTGGATTTCCACTCAGGTGGAAGCATCCTGAGGACAGGGACCTTCACTGCTCTGTTCACCTCTCAACCCGCATGATGCCCAGAACTGAGCCTGGAATATAGTAAGTGCTCAGGACACGCTGGTTCAACGAACAGACCCGGACACCTCCACCTGCTTCAGGATCTAATTTGAGGAGGAGTCATCTCCTCATGCAAAGCAGAGGAAATTCAACATGCGGGGGGCTGGGGGGGGGGGGATCTTCCAAGGCAGCAGGCTCAGACTCTAAGAAGGAAAGCCTTTAAAACTGCTTCCCACCGCCTCCCACGTACCCCGCCAACCCCGCATGAGCCCCTCACCTACCCAGACGCTGACCGCTGGGAGTCCCAGGCCAGACCCACAAAGAGAGGCAATCTGGAAACCAGGAACTTAGAATCTTGAGTCAGGAACCTGTCTGTGGGGGCAGGGGGTGGGGAATACCTCGGTGCCCCCAGTCCAAAGCACCCACCATCGGGAGTCCATGAATGAGAAGGAAGCCATTCTAACCCTGGCTGGGTCTCTGTTTCTTCCTGCAGAAAATGGGTGTCAAATTTACCAGAGAGCGTTGTTATTAGAATTAAGGGAGCGAATCAAATTCACATAGAAATACTTAGCATACTACCCAGGGCATGGGAGCCTTCAATAAATGTTGGCTTAGGTTTCTTTTTCCTATTATCAGTCTGCATGTCGCCCAGTGCCTGGCCCACAGGAGGCCCTGGGAGTCCCGGGGACTTGAAAATTGGCCTTGACCTGGTCCTTGCGGTCCCAGGGGCCTCCTGGGTTTTTACGACAGTCAAGAAGTATTTACTACCTATGGCAAGCACGGTGATGGAGCTGGGGAAACCCAGCCCCAGAACCCGGAGGAAGGAATCGGGGCTAACTTGATTGGTGGGGCCTCTGGGAGGAGGAACCAGAGCGGGCTGAGACCCTGTTCTGTCTCAACCGCCTCGAAGCTCCCAAGGACGAGGCTCGGAAAGGCTCTTCCACAATTGCTGTCACCCAGCAGGACTGTCCTATGTCCTTCACTGAGTCCCCACTTAGAAGCTCGATGAAAATGAAAGAAAATTCTCACAACCTCCATTATTTCCATCTCCAACCTCACTACCTCATACTCACTTATTTTTATAAACCTTACTTTTTGACCTTGATCTCTTCACTCGGGCTATGGGGCCCAGACGTGGCCCAATTTTGTCTTGTTCCTATTTGCCCCTTTTCTGGAACCTGCCACCTCTGTCGTGGTGGTCAGCTAGAAGCGGGATTTGCTGAGATCTCCCAGGGGGAAGATTATGAGATTTCAGTTGCTTCTTGGGTTTCAGCCTCCCTTCTGATCTGGGAGGGGGAACGAGGCAGCCCACGTGGGCGACTCGGAAAACAAGGCAAGATAAGAGCTTCTTGACAGGCCGGGCTAGCAGGCCCCTCATTCACACCGCTTCAAAGACAAACACTTTCCGTTTGTCGATTTGTTTTAGGCCTTGCCGAATCTGCAACTCTGTGGCCTTGACTCTAAAAATAAATCTCCTGCAATAATGACGAGGCTGTTGCAAAGAGGAAGGCGTGCAGAGAAGGGAAGACCGAGGGAGGCAAAGCCGAGAGCAGGCGAGAGAGAAACCAAATACCCAAACAGGAAGAAAGGATGTGGGGCAATTGCCCTGGCCCCTTCCTCCCAACCGATGGCCGGGCCCACTGCAAAAGCCAACAGCACTGGGGAGGACGCTCCGCCAGCGGCACCCCCCCCCCCCCGCGCCCCGCCCCGGTCGTTCATTAGAACCCAACCATGCAGGAGAAAACTGTCCTGTGTAGCCATTGTGACCCAGCTACTAACTGTGGTCCCTGCATCAGCAGGTCAGCATCACCTGGGAATCTTTTAGAAATGCAAATTCTCCGGCTGCATCCCAGACCTGCTGAATCCGAATCTGCATTTTAACCAGCTCCCCGGTGATTCGGGTCCACGTTAGAGTTTGAGAAGCGAGGCAGAGTCCCTGGTGTTTCACTGAATGCAACTTGTAGATGAGCCAAACAGACTCTTAATTCTCCTCCCTTCCAACAGACCACAGGGGTGCCCCTCCCCAACTGAGGGACCTCCTCCAGCAACCTTCCTTTGGAGAAAGGAACCTAGCAGGAACCAGTTAGGTTCCTTGTTGACCACAGTTCATCTTAATAGAATGTTGCGTTTCCCATCCACTCCCAAGATAATTAGGAATCTCTTTGACCCGTCCTGTGAGCATCCAACATTCACGTGGATGCAGGAGGCAAACTCATTACAGATCTAGTTACTCCCGGAGGTCTCTCTGGGATTCGTCAGCTGAGTCCCTTCGCTCCAACCCTCATTGCTTTGTTTCTCCTTCCCTGGCTTCCGGCCTGAAATGTTTCCCTGTCTCCTTGTCTTTATGAAACTCTATTTCACGGCCTCGGTGCAAGATTTTGATACACGCTGACACCCCCCTCCATTCTCCCCTCCCCTTATGTCCCGCTGACATATTTCAACCCTCCTTACTGTTCTCATCAGTTCTCCAAAGAGACCGTCCTCTCCTCCTTTCTGCCTCAGCAGTCATCACCTCCATTATTAGTGCGCAATGCACTCTGGTCCTGCTCGCTCCTGCCCAGGCCGGGCAGGTGAGCAGTCAGGCCATTGTTTAGATGCCGAGCGAGTGACAAACAGTTATGGTTCCTCTTTGCCAGAATTCTAAATAGTAGCTGTCACTCTTCATTGACTATAAAATGTACAAATGTGAATGATAAGAAAGAACATAACTGTGCCCCATCTTATCAAATTTATTTTAGCTGTGCTTTAAAATCAATTTAATTTGTAAATTATTCATGGCATGTAGCAACTATTACAGACTTGCACTATCCAAACCTACGCTTTAAAGATTGTACTAACTTTTTCGAGACATTTTGTGGATGTTTTTTATCATTTTTTATTGCAAAGGTAATGCGTATCTATTTTAGAAAATGTGGATACTATAGATAAGCGAAAATAATTATTTTATTGTTATCACCTCTAACCCTATGACCAAGTAATAATCACTGTTAACATTTTAGTGTATATCCTTTCAGTCTTTTTTCATTCTCCACACATACACACTCACACACGTATATGTATCTTTCTTTTTTTTTAGGGTCATTGTACACGTGCCAGCTTGTCTCCAAACATGGCTGCCGTCAGTTCCTTCTTCATTGTTCTGAAGCCCCACTGTGTTCTGGAGCCAGTCCGTACCAGCTCTCCAGAGCCGACTGCGTGCGTCTCTTCCCAACTTTGCGTTCAGTGACATCATGTTGATAGCTTGAAATCAGCCATGGTGGTAAATGCTACCAGTCAGGGCTTTTTGTTTTTTTTCTTTTTCGAGGCATCCAGTTTTTAAACATTTGCCTGCGTATCACTGTATATATATATATATATATATATATATATACATATATATAACTAGGACCAACTTCATGGCCGGCAATCTGAGCAGTCACACAGGGCCCTGTGATAGAATGGCCGAGTGCTGGGTTTAATGCTCTGCTGTTGCCCTTTTGAAGTTCTTAATAATTTTAGGTTTGAACTTGAGCTTTCTAAGTGAAGTGTGGTGGGACCACAGAGCATGCGCATGGAGAGAGGAGATACACACAACATGTGTGTCGTCCATTTCTTGTTGCCCCATTCGCACTGGTGTTCATGGTGTCCCTGAGCACAGAATTCTGATGGTGAACCCCCAATGCATGGGATTCAGCGAGACTCAAAGCAAGTACAAGGCAAGCGTGCAATGTCTCCAGCGGAGTAAGTGGGGGGGGACTGACAGCCCCAAGAGCCCACGCTTTCCATTTGAAACTGTACTTTCTCCAAAGGCAGAAAGAAAGCTATGGTTTTTGAAGAAACACAAATAACCAAGGAAACCTAGCATATTCTTTCTTGTGTTACTTCAATATATTAGCCAACCACTCACACTGAAAATGGCGACATCGAAGGAAAAAGAGAGATAGGGCAATTCATGGTTCCTTCTTCTCTCGGTCCTTCCTTACTCATCGGGAAGCTGAAGGCAGAGCGTTGGCAGAATGTGCACATATCAAGAAATCAAATAAAATAGTCGAGTTAGTTTTGTGCAGCATTTCCACTGTTCTGCTAAGAACGAAATATATGTGCATGTACGAGCTATGAAACACAAATTATGTAATTCCAGCGATATTGTGTGAGTTAAATGCTCTTATAATTTGCATTTAAAACTGACATTGCATAATATATAGATGAATGGTAAATTCATGCTAATAATTTTAAATTTTAATTTTTCTTTACTTAGAACCATATTAAATAGCAAATTAAAAGACACCATGGCAAGTTAAGAGAGAGACCATGAGAGAAAGGGGAAAAGCTTTTTGTTTTAGTATCTTTAAATAGCAATTTCGTCCTGCTTTTTTCGAACAAGGGGCCCTGCATTTTCATTTTGCACTGGGTCCCAGAAATTGCGGAGCCAGCCCTGCACACGCCACTCTCCACCGAGGGGTGAAGTCTATCCCTCCACCTCTTGAATCTAGTCTGGCCTGTGACTGCTTTGACCAGTAGAATTCCGTAGAAGTGAGCTTTGCTGGTTTCAACTTCAACTTTGAGAGGACTAGAGATTTCGACTTCCTGCCTCTTGGAGCCCTTAGCCACCATGGCCACCATGGCCACCATAGCCACCAGGCCACTGTGCTGGAGAGAGAGACCACATGCAAGAGCACTGGAGCACCGGACATGTGAGTGAAGAAGCCACCTTAAAGGTCCAGCCCAGTCGAGCCTTCGCATGGCTTCACCCCAGCTGCCTTCTAACCGCAACTGAGGGAGAGACCCCAGGCAAAAACCACCCAGCTGAGCCCCGTCAACCTACAGAATCACGAGCAATAATAATAAGCTGTTGTTTAATGCCACTAAGCTTTGGGACGCTTTGTTTGGCAGTAATAGATAACTACAACAGTATCCCTTCCCTTTGGTAACCTGTGTTTTTAGATTTTAAAGAGAAAGTTCTAGATTTATTTCTTCTAGGAGTAGGAACACTAAGTAAAAAATATTAGGGTGAGATGCAAGCTGCCATGAAGAATGAGAGTAGATTTCAAAGTTTAGTGTGCCTGAGATTCACTGGGGTGGCAGGGGGTGGGGGGAATTGGGGACACATTACAAATACAGTTCTTCTGACTCCAGCCTTGTACATTGAGATTCTGCAAATCTGGGGTGTGGCCGAGGCATCTGTACTTTTCCAAGCCACCATAGGATTCGGAGGCGGGTTTGTGGTGGACCACAGTTTGCAGAACACTGCTTCAGGGGGTATCACTCCACAGTGGCAACAGGATGCTGTTTTCACAGTCAGAAGATTCCCATAGCTGCCCCAGCTCCCAATTACAGAACTTGATGATGCCCTAGGAGGCTTAACTGGAATAAGGATAGACTTGCTCATCACAGAACTTTCCTCATCATATATCTGAAAAACAACAGAGGAAACAAACAACAAACTATTCTTCTTACATGTTAAGCAGAACTTTCGGGAAAGGCATCCAACTCTTATTGATTATTCATAAGACCATGCACAAGAGTTGAGAGAGAGAAAACACCTTCCAACAACTTCCATCTGTGTCAGTCTCTTCTTTTCTGTCATCATTCCAAAAAGAGACATGGGTGGCCCCAAAATGCCACTTGATTTTAGTTCTTCAGAGGGAACCAAAACCATAAGAATCTTTCAGGTAGCCAAACCGGAAGAACTAAAATTCAAATTTCAGTTAGATTGTGACCTATGCATCTTTGCATTCCTGGCTCCTCACATGTACCCGCCTCAAAGTGAATGAGCAGTAATTATCTGCCAAATGAATTCATTTGAGTTATCAATAAATTTGAGGCACCAAAAAATCTACAGTCTTTTTTTTTTTTAATTGACTTTAGTGGAGTCATTTTATATCGCTTGTTTTTTTTTTTGGTGAGGAAGATTGCCCCTGAGCTAACATCTGTTGCCAATCTTCCTCTTTTTTTTTGTTCCTCAAAGCCCTCCTGTATATAGTTGTATATTCTAGCTGTAGGCCTTTTAATTCTGCTGTGTGGGACGCCGCCTCAACATGGCTTGACAAGTGGTGCTAGGTCTGCGCCCAGGATCCGAACCAGGGCACCCCAGGCCACCAAAGTGGAGCGTGCAAATTTAACCACTCAGCCACGGGGCCAGCCCCCAAATCTACAGTCTTGATGTCATACTGACATCACTGGATTTGATTAGCACTCAGTGGAGATAATCTGATCCTTGTAGGAAATGTCCTAAAAGAGAGAGACAATGAGCACATCCTAGTGAAATAAATTCACTCGAAGTTTCCAGAAATGTCTGAATCCCTGGGAAGCAGTTTCGATCTGGGAGAGATTTTTAACGGAGCCAGGTTCAGTGAGTACCCCCACCCACAGAGGGTGAGAGATGGCGGGTGCTCCCTGGTTATTGGGGCATGGCCACAGAGAACAGGTGTGACCACAGACTCGGACCAAAACCCAAATGGGCATCTGAGTGACAAGCAGAAAGAGCTTATGATCTTCAAGGTGACGTGAATGAACGCTGTTCCACCTTACCTTCCTCATCTGTAAAATAGTGAAAACAGTACCTATCTCACAAGATTTTCACGAGAATCCAAGGTAACCCACATGAAGCCTTTGCACGGTGCCTGGCACACAATTGTTCCCCAAAAAATGTTATTTCCCACTGCCTTTCCCTGAGTTCTCACTACCCGAGATGATTCTCTCAAGCTTCACGTTTCCCTGAAGATACAGGAGTGTTTGTTTTAGAGGAAGCTGGAAACGGGTAGTGTATCAGTCAGCTTTTGCTGCATAACAAGCCACCTCAAACTTAGTAGCTTAACACAACACAAATTTATGCTAGCTTTCACATGTCTAGGTCAGCTAGTCTCAGTTGGGCAGCTCCACTTGTGGCTGCTAGTCTGCTTGGGCGTGGCTCCTCATTGCAGATTGGGGACAAGTCTGACTCTGGGTCCCAGGTGGAGGGGCAGCAGCTGCTGGGGCGAAAGTGCTTCTCATGGCAATGAGAGAGGTGCAATGGGTAAGCCCAACTGTGTGACCACATTTCCAGCCAGAAGGACGGAAGGAGGAGATGGTAGGAGTACAGCCCAGAAGCTAGTGCCGCCTGGCCCAAGCTGTAGCCACAGTCTATCAGAGGAAACAGAAGCTGTGGACGAGCCCTGGCTGCTACAGCGATGCCACCCAACACAGAGAATGGGGAAAAAATACCCCGACTTCTTGGCTCTTCCTGCCTCAGGACTACCATCAGCACCTCCCATCGGCCAAACATACCAGGAAGCCAGGGCAAGGTGGCAGAGAAATGCAGTTCCTGTGAGACAGAGCAGGGTAGAAAAGGCAGGGACGGATCTGGGAGCAAACAGGTGAATGTGACAACATTTACTTGGCCTAGACCTGTACGCACACCCACGTGAGGCATTGCCCAAGTGCGGTAGCAGTCACACCCAGCGCCCCACCCATGCCTCTTGGCACTGACGGATCCCACACCACAAGTGTCTTACTGGAGCCACCTGCAGCTCTGCCTGAGGGCTTTTCCTGCTCACAGGAGTGTGCTTGGGCTGTGCGCTGGGCAGGCTGGAAGGGCTGTGGAGTTGGCATTTCTGGGAGTGGCCCTCAACCAACAAGGGACAGGAGTTGGTGGCTAATACCCCAGCTCCTTCACCCTATGAGCGTGTTCCTTGTTGTCTCTTAGAGGTCCTTGGTGGGACTGAGCCCCGGTGGCCCACAGCGTTAATCTGCTCGTTACCACATTCATTGCTGGCTTCCTTTCCCTCCCTCTCCTATCTACTCCCATCCCAGATGAACTCCTTCAGCCAACCTGAGACAGACACCGCAACAGGGCTCCCAGCCCGCATTTGTGCCTTACCACCATGCCTTAGTGGCAAAGTGGGAGCAAGCCCCAGGGCCAGGGCCAGGGGCAGGCCCAGGACTGGGCACCCCTGTCTCCATCCCTAGGATTCATAGCCCCCCCAAACACTGGGGCCCTATTTGGCTCCTCCCCCCCACCGCAGAACAGCTTCCTTTCCACTCCTTCCACCAGAGGAAGAGCAGAGCGAGAGAGACTCAGGGACCCCCTCCAGGAAAAGTGAGGGGCAGACTTGAGTGTAGAGATTCTACCAGAATCTCTACACTGTTCCCACTCCATGCCCCCTCATCTGGCCCCAGCATCCCGGGAAAGGCCAGCCCTCCTCAGAAGGGAGCGAGTTAAGTGCCGCGTTACCGAGGAACTGCCACACTAGCCACCAAAGTGACTGCTCGTTATTTGAACACTTTCTTCTATTTGACTGAATACAGGAAAAATGTCACAAATAGAATATTCATCACCCCTCTCACGCGCCTTTTCTTCCCTGCTTATCTCCCGGCTGTCATGTACGAATGCCGGCTTCAGGTTCATTTGGTATGTTGAGTGCGTGCCCAGGGAGAGGATGACGCCGAAAGCCTTGCCCACACGCTCCATGCCACGACAGCCCTCCCTCCCCACTGGTGACACGCCACCAGACAAACGCCACTCACACTGACCCCTCGAGAATAGGACAACGTCTGGCTGAGCAGAGGGGCATTCTGCTCCACGCGGAGGGAACATAAAGGACCCGAGGAGCCTTCACAGCCATTTAGTGATTCTCGGCATGTCACTTTTACAGACACCTCAGCTTCCAAGCTTTTATCCTCAGGTGCTTCTTAGAAGACGCGGGATGGCATTCCCACCCCACTTCAAACACCGCCTGTTTCGTGATCCTCAGAGGGGCTCATGCCGCCTGCCAATTTCTCAGCTACAGAGTCATCAGCGCGGAGCGCCTCTCTCTGCCTCTTTTCCATCAGCGCCGGAGACGCGGGTTCCCCAGCCGGGTCCTCCTCCAGCCAGGCCCCACCCTGCCGATTGCCCTGTCAGGCTGCAGGGAACACGTTTCTAGGAAGGGAAAATCAAAGTGCTTATTGCCCTGACAATTAAAGATTATGTTCAACAGCAGTAACACAAGCCTGAAAACGGGTGGCTTAAACAAGAGAGGAATTTCTTTTTCTCTCCTGTAATATCAGTCTAGAGGCCCACCATCCAGGGCTGATATGGCCACTCCATGAGGCCACCTAGGACCCAGCCCTTTTCTCCTCCATTCTTAGGGGGTGACTGTCACCCCATGTTCTTATAGTGTCCACTGGAGCTCCAGCCATCACATCAGAATTTCAGGCAGGATAAAGAGAAAGGACAGAAAGGGGCTCCCAAGCTGATTCTGCCCCTCTTCTAAGGAGCTTTCCAGAAATCTCACCCAAGAACTCCAGTTTACATCTCATGTACCAGTACCTATAAGGGAGGCTGGGAAATCCAAGTTTGTAGCTGGGTACATTGCCATCATGCATAAAATTGGAGTTTTATTAATGTTATGGACTTAAGTGTGTCTCCCTACAACTCAGATGTTGAAATCCTGACCCCTAGTCCCTCAGAAGGTGACCGTATTTGGAGACAAGGCCTTTAAAGGGTCATTCAGTCAAAATGGGGTCATTAGGGTGGGCCCCAATCCAATGTGACCAGTGTCCTTATAAGAAGAGGGATTAGGACACAGACACACACAGAGGGAAGAGCATGTGAGGACACAGGGAGACAGCAGACACTTACAAGTCAAGGAGAGAGGCTGCAGAACGAAACCCACCCCACCAAGCTCCTGCCACCTTGAGCTTGGACTTCCAGCCTCCAGAACTGTGAGAAATGAAATCCCTGCTGTTTAAGGCCCCAGTCTGCGGTTCTTTGTCACGGCAGCCTGAGCAGACGAAGACCAGAAGGAGGAAGAGAAGAACGGTCATCAGACCTGGCATACTGGGAAAACCTTGTCTCTATTCCCTGCGCTTTTTAAGATACATTTTAAGTCTCCACACACTTTTTCAAAGATCCTTTTTAAGGTACTCTTCATTCAGTGGAATCCGGAGGGCCTGTGCCACCCGGACCCTTCCCCAGCCAGCTCCTTGCCAACCTCCATTTCTCTCGTCTTTGCGTGACTCTCCTCTCTGGAAATGCTTCTATAAAAACTGTGGCCTCTCTGGAACGATGTGAGAAGTACTGAAATAGCCCTCCCTCCCTTCCACTGGCCAGAAATAGCCTGAAAGTCTAAAGTTGGTGCTTCATTCCTTTGGCTAATCCATTATCTCCTATGAAAGTGCAAATTAAATGGCAAGTGATCTAGATCTGGTCAGCCCAGGTTGTGACGGGGGAAAAGCACAGGGCCAGGGAGGATGGCTGAGAAGGGGGTACCAAAGAGCCAGAGGCCAGAACCTGGGCACAGAAGGCCCAGGCGGGGCTGCTAGCAGCAGAGGGATCCCTCAAAACCTACTGGGCCCATCCTTCTTTGCTAAAAGGGGACGTGGAATGGTTCTGGGGTCACCACCAAAATTTTTCCTGGGGAAGACCCTGTATCTCCTCCCCATCTCAACCTCTGATAAAACCACATTTAGAGGCCACCTTCCCGCACATTCTGTCCCCTGCCTGCCACGCTTCTCCACAGGAAACCAACAGCCCATTGAATCAGGATGTTCTGCCTCTGCTGTGTGCCAAGCCACTGGTCTCCTCTCAGGAGATGCCAGAGACACAGGACATGTGCCTCTGTCTTTGCTGAGTCTCACAGTTCTCTGTCTTCCTCTTTCTTCAGTCCATTCACTTTTGCTCTGACGAAAAACACCTCGAATAATTCTTTGAGAAAGTGTTAAACTTCCCAAGCCCTTTTGTATCCGAAAACATCTTTCATTTGCCGTCACACTTGAATACTAATTGGCCAGTGTACCAGTATTTACTTGTTGTCTCAGCACTAGCCCCACCCTTTTAAACTCAGCTCTATAACGCTGGGTTGGGGAGACTGCAAAAGACACTTCCCAGCCGCCTTTCTGGTAGGTTCTGCCAATAGGAGGCACTGGTGGGAGGTCGGAGGGCAGGGGAAAGGGGGAACATTCATGCTCCTGGCTCCAAAGGATGTAGCTGCTGGTTTCCCTTTTCCTGGTTGGACCCTGACTGATGCAGGCGGAGACTTCCAATCTCAAAATGATCTTCCTTCAGAATTTTGAAGACACCATGCCACCGTCTCCTGGCTTTCCAGCTGAGGTGTTTAACACCAAGTTACTATTTTTCATCTTTCTGGAAGATTTGGACTTTTTCTTAAATTACCCTTGGAGTTCAAAACAGTGATGCCTTTAGGGGCAGGTCTTTCATAATTCCTCTTGTTTGGCACTTGTCTTCTCCCTAAATCTAAAGATTGAAGTTTCTCTCCAGCTCAGGAAAGCTGTTTATTCTAGTATTACTTTGATAATTTCCTCTGCTACGAGCTCTCTGTTCTTCGCTTCTAAAAATTCCTGTTAGATCAATATTTGAATTTCAGGTCCTGAGCCTTGTCTCTTAATTTTTCTTTTCCACTTTTTTGAAAAATCTCCTTATCTTTTTGTACTTTCGCAGCGACTCTTTCAGCCCAGTCGCCAAATCAATCTGCCACCATGGCCCGTCAGCCACTCCATCCCATGAGCTTTATGATGTCAGCAGTTGTCCTTTTTCTCATCCCAATAACTCTGACGTCTTCTTTTGACAGCAGTCACCTCTTCATCTATGGATAGCACTTTTCCTTAATTTAAATACCTCTCTATATCCTGGGAGAATTCTTGGAGATTAGTTCTCTCATTGGCTTTGTTGGGGGCCTCTCTTTCATAAGGTTGGTTTTCCTTGAATAGGTTTGATCATTCTGTACTCTGTTCCTGTGACAGCTAAAGGTCCAGTCTTATCTACAGTGGAGGCTCCAGTGAAAAACTCCTGCTCTTGTGACAGTGAAAGCCACTTCCTGTTACGGAAGCCCGAACACTCATGCCCATTTTGGTGAGGAAGGCTTTGCATCAAGCCACCTTTCCCTGTTGGCGTTTGCTAGCTTGTTCTCTAAGCGCGGGGATTCCCTTCCCTAATGGCCATCCCCTGGGCCACGCCCTTTTCTCCAGTCACTGTCTGGGGGGGGTAGCCAGGGGGAGGGCCTCCAGGTTGGAGAGTTGTTTTCATGGCTTTCTCTGGAGGCAGGTGTCAGAGCCAGCTCTCTGAGAGCTGGGGTCAGGGCAGAGCCCTCAACTCACGGCCTCACCAACAGCCCTACAGCCCATCATCCCGCCTCCAGTCCTTGCTGCCTCTGGTCCCCAGATTCTCCACAGGTGAAAGACAGCTCTCCCTGTCAAAGGTGAAAACTCTAGAAGAATTTCAAGACCAAGGGCCCTTACACCTTCCCCAAACTCCTGGCCCACTGATGACAACTCTCCCAACCTCCCAGTTTAGGCTTTGGGTTTCGTGTAACATTTTAGTATGAGAAACTTTGTGCGTATACAAAAGTAGAGAAAATGTTATAATGAGCATTATGCTAAGTGAAACAAGCCAGTCACAAAAGACAAATTCCGCATGATTCCACTTATACGAAGTATCTAATCAAAATCATAGAGACAGAAAGTCGAAAGCTGGTGGCTGCCAGGGGCGGGGGGAGAGGGGAATGGAGAGTTGACGTTTAATGGGCACAGAGTTGCAAGATAAGACGTTTTCAAGTTTTGCAAGACGAAAAGAGTTCTGGAGATTGGGTGCACAACAACGTGAAGACACTTAACACTGCTGAACTGTACATGAAAAATGGTTCTGATGGTAAAGTTCATGGGATGTGTATTTTACCACAATTAAATATTTTTTTAAATATTATAACAAATCTCCCATGGACCCATCACCCAGCTTTGACAAGTACCAATTGGTTCATCTGTTGTCACACTCACTAACCCCCACACACCCCTCAACACATTTTTTTGAAATTTTACTTTTCTGTCATTTGGATGGAGTTTGAAAAGGGAAGATAAATGATAAATCGGCAATCTCGAAACACAAACTCGTTTCTTCATAAATGCTTGAGGAGATTTTTGAAGCTGGGTAATGGGTACATGGGAGTTCATTACGCTCTTCTCTCTACTATCGAGTGTGTTTGGAAAATTCCCTAATTACGAGTGTTTTTAAAAAAGGAAAAATCATGGGTCCGGCCCGGTGGTGTAGCAATTAAGTTCGTGCACTCCGCTTCAGCAGCCTGGAATTCGCTGACTCAGATCCTGGGTGCAGATGTACACATTGCTTGTCAAGCCATGCTGAGGTGGTATCCCACATATAAAGTAGAGAAAGAAGTTAGCTCAGGGCCAATCTTCCTCAGCAAAAAAAAAAAAAAAGAGGAGGATTGGCAGTGGATGTTAACTCAGGGCTAATCTTCCTCAAAAAATAAACAAAAAAAGGGAAAAGTCATGATAAGGTAAGCCATTATCCAGGCTTTGAAAATAAGTAAATAAATAATAAAAAGCAAAACTCAGTGTTTGAAGAGTGAGCAGTACTGGAGGAAGTATCTTCTCCCAGCTGTTTCTCTGGTGGTCTTCTAGCCCGGGGATTCTCAGACAGCAGGGCGGGGCGAGCGGCGCCTGTCTCCTCCTGTTTCAAAGAGTCATGGAGAATCACAGTGTGGCTGAGACAATTTTCAGAGAGGAGAGCTTTGTCCAGGTGAAGAGAGTCCCCCATAGCTGCTGGGAGCCCCGAGCCCCACCCCCGACCTGATAGAAGCCTCCCCTCAAACGAAGCTGGAATCCACAGAAGTCCCTTGTGAGTGGGCATTTTCGGGTTTCCCTCCTATACTTTATTTGTTCCAAGGCCTTAAAAGTGATCTCACACTTGGAAATCTAAACTTTGATGGATTTTTGATTGTATTAAGGAATAATTCATTTTTATTATTAATTTTTAGGTATTTATCACTTAAATGCTACCATGAGTACGTCCTGTTTCAGAGATTCATACTAAAATAATGATTGGTGAGATGGTGTGATGCCTGAGATCAGCTTCAGAATAACAAAGGAGGGTGGGTACATCCACATACGTTCACCCGACGCCTCCAGAATCTTCACAGCAGCTGTTCAGGATGGCCTCCAACTTGCACTACCCAAATGCCAAATAAAAAGGGAATGGATAAACCGTGGCACATACTACAGGGGAATACTCCTCAGCAATGAAAGGGAATGAATTACTGACAGACACGCGGCCTGGGTGAATCTCACCAACATAATATTGAGCATCAGAAGCCAGACTCAAGAGGCCATACCGTCCGATTCCATTTATACAAAGGTCAAAACCAGGCAAAACCCATCCCTGATGTTAGAAGTCAGGAGGGTGGTCACCCTGAGCGGGGGGAGCAGAGGGGTGTTTCTGGGGGTCTGGTCATATTCAGTTTCTTGTCCTTTGTGCTAGTCACACGCAGATATGTCCAGTGTGTGAAAATGTGCTCAGTGTCTACTTACAATATGTGCATTTTTAAGTATATATATTATACTTTGATTAAAAATCAGGGCCAGCCCCGGTGGCCTACTGGTTATGTTCAGTGCACTCTGCTTCAGCGGCCCAGGTTCAGTTCCTGGGTGTGGACCTAAACCACTCTGTCAATGGCCATGCTGTGGTGGTGGCTCACACTAAAAAAAAAAAAGGAAGAAAAAGAGGAAGATTGGCAGCAGATGTCAGCTTAGGATAAATCATCCTCAGCAAAAAAAAAAAAAAGAAAAGAAAAAAAACGTAAAAGTCATAGTCACACAGGAGAGGCATATGGATAGGGCAAGATTGGCCATGGGTTGATGGTGATTGGGACTGGACGAGGGGTACATGGAAGCTCATTATACTGCCTAATCTACTTTTGAAATTGTTCAATCTAAATTCAAAATTCTCCATAATAAAATAGCCTTTTTTAAGTGATCTTATTTTTTAAATACGTATTTTCTCCCATGAGGGTGGTGGAGGGCTGTGATTATCATTTTTCATGGGAGGAAAAACATAGCCAAGTTCAACGCCCTGTACTTCTTTCTATTCCAGTAAGGGTAGATTTCCTGGTCACCCCCACACCTCTTCTTAAAGACCCCTCAATCCTGCTCTCACCTCCCCCCTCAACTGCCTCCACCTCCGCAGGAAACAGGCCTGTATATTCGGGGACAATCGTTTTCACAAGAAGAAAGCTGTCCAGAGCTCCCATTAGCCACTATGCATTTTTATTGATTACATGTGCTTTGTTCCAAAGATGTGTTTAAGGTTTGCAAAGACACGTACAATAGAACAGCATAAAATAAATTACAAGTAAATAGGAACAAATGAGATAAAGGGAAAACAAGAATAGGAAAGTAAGATGGAGCCAAGCGTGAGGTAACTACACAAAATACCTGCCATGAAACCCACTATACTCGCCGGAAGCACAACACAAGATTGAGGCTGAGTTCCCCAGCAACCCATGCAAAAAAGGAAGCTGGATCACACCGTGATTTACAGAGCTGGTGATATAAAAACAAAGCTGACAGTCAGGAGATGGACAAGTATTCCTAACATGCAGATCAAGGTGGCAGGTTTTCACCATGGATTATCATAAATATAACATCGTGAGCAACACACAGCAAGAGAACACAAGACTTTCTTACCCACATGCATACTACTATACAGCAATGAGGGCGAACAATGTATGCATCTCTACACAATTTTCTCCTAACTTCCTTCAAAATTGGCTGATGGAAACTTCTAGATGCCATTCAAAGAAAATCATTCTGTGGGGACCAAAAGGGATCCTCGCACTGGGGTGGCTTTCCATGGGACAGACTTTGGAGTGTCCAAAGCAAAGACTCATAGCCTAGAAGCCGTGCACCAGGACTCAGGGGGTCCGGGATTCCTTGGCACTCTAGGCAAAAGTGTGTGCGTGTGTGCATTTTTTCCAGGGAGTGGGTCCGTAGCTTTCATTAGATTCTCAATGTTGCCAATGAATGCAAGGGAAGCGAAGAACACCTACCTGGAGGAAAAGAGGCAGCACAGGCTTTAAAACTTCTCCACAAACGCTGCTTCTCTCAGGCTCCTGCCTCATAACTTCTTGGCTTGCCAGTGAGGAGTGGAAAGGTAGGTCTAACACTGAGCGGAACTGAGGCTAGGACTGGAGTCCTCCTGTGACACTGAGCTGATCAGAACCAGGTCCGACTAGAAGGCCTCCCACTCCTGCGCAGAGACTGGCAGGGGGAGCTCCCAGGGGCAGGGTAACTTGGAAATGATGGAGTGATCCAGGTGTCCCCGTAGTTCCAGGCCATCAAACAGGGCTGCAATAATCTCTACCAGGAGAATTTTTTTCTAATTTAAGACAATTACAACTAAACACCCACCTAAATCATTAAAAAAAAAAAAGTCATTAATCTTTGATTGTGTGACTTTCTAATGAATCCTCCAAGCTCAACTAGTGCCAAATGTGCTCCAAGGTGACCCGGGTTACAAGCCAAGCACTGTGTACACGCTGGGGAATCTCTACCACAAACAACAGCTTCGGCTTCAGGACAATTAGACTAGAGTTCTTGCTGCCAATAATTAGATAGAAGCTGTTATGAAAACCATTGCCGGATGTCATTACTGACAATAACAATAGGTGACATTTATTAAGCATTTATTACTTGCCAGGCACTGTATCCTGTGATTCTCACGACATCACTCTGATGGGGGGCTGGCCCGTCGTTCTCATTTTACAGATGGGCAATCCAAGGCTTAAAGAGATGAAGTAATGTACACAAAGTCAAAATGTAAGCCAGGATTTGTCTGACTGATCTGCCTTTGCCCTCAGCCACTAGGTGGTAACATTCATGATGGGGAAACATTCAGCTCACCAACAGTGGTAGGGAATGGCTAAGGAGTGAGTTTCAAAGGCGGGGGAGCGAGCAGTGGCAGCGGGGAAGAAAGTCCTGCTTATCCCCCGAAAACGATTGTTATGTTCATTAAGAGACCATTCTGCCTGCTTCCATGATCTGTTATTGTGTAACAGACCACCCCACACTGTGGTGACATAGAACAATAATTTCTGATTGACTCTCATGTTCTGTGGGTTGACTGGGCTCTGGTGGGTGGCTCTTGCTTGAGGTCTCTCAAGCAGTTGCAGTCAGGTACTGGCTGAGGTTGGAGTCCTCTGGAAGCTCAACCGGGCTAGAAATCCAAGATGGCGCACGCACGGGGTAGACGATCGATGCTGGCTGTCATCTGCGAGGTCAGCTGTCAACTGGAGTGCCTACATATGGACTTTCCATGTAACTTGGGCTGTGAAATTTGAATTTCAGTTGGTTACTTGTTCAATTGTTTAATGAATAATTTCTTAGTATAAGTATATCCCAAATATTGCACAGGGCATACTTAGACAAAAAAATTCTTTGTTGGGTAAGGGCAAAAGGCGTAGAGGGGCACATGTGTATGGTGACAGATGGCAACTAGACTTCTGGTGGTGAACATGATGCAGTTTATACAGAAGTTGAAATACAATGATGTACGCCTGAAATTTATATAACGTTATAAACCAATGTGATCTCAACAAAAAAAAATTCACTGTTTATCTGAAATTGAAATTGGGGACATACTTATACTAAAAATATTAGTAATTCATCTGAAATTCAAATTTAGCTGAGTGTCTTGTGCTTTTATTTATCTGGCAACCCTAGGAGGAGACCACTCTTTCCCCATCCTCAATCATGCGGTTGGCAGAAGTTGACCTTACCCCTGTGTTAGTTTCTTTTACTGTGTAACAAATTACCACAAACTTAGCAGCTTAAAACACCACCCGTTTTTTAGCTCACAGTTTCCATGGGTCAGAAATCCTGGCACAGAGTGGCGTAGCCGGATCCTCTGCTTAGAAGCTCAGAAGGCTGAAATCAAGGTTTTGGCAGGGCTGTGTTCCTTTCTGGAAACTCTGGGAAAGGATCCATTCCAAGTTCCTTCAGGTCGTTGGCAGAACCCAGTTCCTCCTCACATTTTCCACACGGCCCCCTCCATCTTCAAGCCAGCCAGGGTACATCAAGTTTTTCTCCTGCTTTGAATCTATAGGATTGTCCCTTCTGCTTTCTCTTTTGTCCCCAGCCGGAGAAAGTTCTCTGCTTTTAAGGGCTCATGTGATTAGATTGGGCCCACTCAGATCATCTCCATTTTTTAAGGTCAACTATGCTATACAGCGTGACACAATCACAGGAGTGAAATCCCAATACATTTACAGCTTCAGAGGATTAAGGGGTGTGGGATCTTGGGGGGGGCCATTCTTAGAAATCCGACCTACCACACCCCCAGACCCGAGGGTAGGCCCTGAGTGTCTTACACCAATGCATGTTTCTGGTGTCCAGCTTCAGCCCTCAGCCAGTGAGCTGGAAGGAAATGTTGGCCCAGGATTTGGAGAAAGCACTTTTTCTCTTCTACAGGATTGGGTGTCATCTGGGTATAGGTCTGGAGGTACCACCATCTGAAAGCCATGAGGAGGGGGCTGGAGGCCAGCAGGGGCAACCACAGAGAGCAGGAGAGGGATCCTGCCCAAGGGAGCAAAGGCAAGAACTGGGCTGGTGATAGCGTTGCAGCCCTGAATCAGCCCACTCCAGAACCCCACTCTACTTGTTGACTTTTTACTCATGGGGACCTAAGAAGTTCCAGTAGGTTTTTCCCATCAATTTCAATTGAAGCGTTCTTAACTGATGCAGGAGGTGATGTCACTAACCCGGCTGGAGTGTTTCTGGCTCCTGGTTGACTGTGTGAAACAAGCGTCAGATAAGTTCCTCATTTACAAAAACAGGTCCTGTGCTAGGTTACTGGCAATCCAACGGCAGGAAAAGTTCTCTCCCTCGAAGTAGGGAGAGAATGAAATCACTCTCAGAGAACAGCAGGTCTCCTATAGATTCCAGAAGCTTGTTCCCCTAACTCTCCCAACTTGGAGGGCAGTCAGGCTGACCCAAGGGTTAACACGCAGAAAAAAGCAGTATGCTTGGCCTGGTTCTCTGTTGACTGCCCTTTCTAGAACTTTCTCATGTCTTTTGATTGCCTGCCCATTCTCTTTTCCAGGGATACTTTAGGAAGAAAGTTTTGGTGAAACTTCAGCCTGGTGTTGAAGTTCTGCCAGTCCCTATTAGCACTGACAGCTCCGGGGCAGGGGAGTGGGTTAAGAAAAACAACACAAAACAACTTCGGGTGCTAAAACCTCATCTCTAAATAACTAGGCTCCCCATCTTCCAGGGGTATGAATTTGTTCAGTGTAGAAGGAATTCACGTTCGTTGAGCAGCTACTATGTGTCAGAGGCTCTACATGACAGTGACAGGCAAGCACACAAAGTATTAGAGACACACAGATACAACGAGTCCCACAGCACCTGAGCGAGGAAGGGGTATTTTTTCATTTCTTTTACAGACAAAGAAATGAAGATTCAGAGAGGTGAATTAACTTGCGCCAGGACTCAAAGCAAGTGGAGGCCAGAGGCAGGATTCACACAGAAGACCACCTGACTCCAAAGGTGGTGAATTCCAGTGCCCCATTGTGGGCGAGCTGAGTGAAAAGTGGCTGGGGCAAGAATCTCAATTTGTCTACTTTTAATCCTCCCAATAACCCTAAAAAGTAGGTATTATGAGCACTGGCCCCATTTTACGGGTGGGGAAACCACTTACAGAGTCACTTTTTCAATATTATAAAATGGGTTAAGTGCAGAGGTGGGGTTTGAACCCAGGGCTGGTATTTTTTCCTCTGGGCAATATGTGATGGAGGAGGATCAGAGCAAAGCTAGGCAGGAATTTGAGGTCAGAGATTAATAATGCTCAGGTGTCATCCATACCCCCATTAATTAATTTATGCATTCAGTTATTTATTGAATACCTCTGGAGTATTACACTGTGAGAAAGGCTCATATCACTGGTCTTTGCCCTCAAGAAATTTATAATCTATCAAGGAAGATGATTTATTTGAGTGCTCAAAAGGAATGGCATTTGGAAAGTGTCATAAAGGTACGATTTCTGCAGGTGAGAACAGAGTCTGGGGGTATGTGAGAAATTGAGGGCAGAACATTCTAAAAGGGCAGGAAAGTGGAGCGATGGCAGGAGCAGAATCCAGAATTCACTGCAGGGAACAGACCTTGCTTCAGGTATTTTAACAGGAAGGGATTTAATATAGGGAATTGGGTACTAACAATATTATTGGAAGTGCCGTGGAGAAGACATTTATGCAGACCTTCTAGGAGTGACCCCAGGACACCACAGGACTGACCTTCCAAGGGAGCTACTCCCTTGACCACAATGAGAAAAGTGGGAATCAGGAGGTGCCGCTGGGACTACTGAGTTCGAGAACACAGCCAGAGTTTCGATCTAAGGATCAAAAGGCTGGTGACACTCAGTTCAGGAAATTGGAACGTAGAGCCTGGCTGCTGCCACCACTTCTCACCACCCACAAAGTTGGAGACTGGGTAGCAGAATGCTGCCACAGAAAATTCCTCGTCTCCACAACCTTGCTTGCAGACAGAAAACCAGCCAAAGGCACAGAAATATGACTACCACCTCACTTCCATCTTCCAAATCCTGAGCAGTCAGAGCACGCACATCAATTGGTATAACCTATTTCACACCCAGAACCCAAGTTGCAAGGGAGTCTGGGAAAGGTGGGTTTTTCTAGCTTTCTAGTTTCTGCTCTACCGGAAGGCACACAGATGGAGCTGGCAATGGATGCTGAGCACCAATAGACAGTGGAAGCTGGTAAACCACCAACCCCTCAAAAATAAAAAAGCCCTGATTTGTAACATTTGCCAATTTCCATGGTGTAAATGTTGTCTTGGTGGCTGCTTTTAAGCTACCAATATGACGTCACTGAACTCAGAGTTGAGAAGAGATGTGTACAATTGGCTCTCACAAGTCGATACAAACCACTCAGCCCACCTCCACTAAAAGATCATATCCAATGTGTACGGCAGAGGCAGCGGGGATAGAGGATGGAAGTGAGGGAAGGATTCAAGGTGCCACATTTGCTGCAATGAAAGCAGGCTCCCCACTCTTGTCCCACATCCCCCCGTTTTTGGCTTCCTTCCTACGTGATACCTGCAGGCTCTGCTGGCTTATCTCTCAGTGCTAAGAATCTGATCTGTGCGGATTGTCTCCCTGAACGAGGGAAGGAACACAGCCAGTGAAATTAGAGCTTCCCCACAGATGGGAGACCATCCCCTACGCTGCACCTCCGTGTCCCTGGCACGTGAAGATTCGCGGTTCTTCATTTTGCTCTCAAATGTTCGCAAGATGGCAACACAAGGGAAGTGGAGAACTCCAAGTGACAGAGCTAAGATGGAGACCATTTGCTGACCAGTTTGAAGCATCTTGGCCAAGAGGGGCAATCTTCTGGGCACCCCTTTTTGGTTTTTTGGCTTTCGTTTTATGTTTAGTTGGAGAGAAATCCTCAAGTTCAACCACTGGGAATTATTGAACCAAAGAAGATAAACTTCCAAAGAGACTGCCTTCCAAAAGTAGCATGAAAGTCACCAGGAAAGAGAAACAAAATGATAATTAAAAAATTAGATCTTAATTTAAATTGGGCCTGGAATATAGGGAAAGGAGGAGGAGGCTTTATTTTTTAATGGAGAACATAAACCCTTTGTGGCTGGGAGCAAGAGTTAACGTAAGACCAGGCGAGACCTTGCTGGGGCCTCCCGGACTGGCAAAGGAAGACGGCCTGCCCCCTCACTAAGTTCTAATTGGCTTAGGCCAACAGTAGTGTGGGAGCACAAATAGGGGGGTGTCATATATAAAAAGTTACAGGACAGTTCATCTACCTCAAGTGTCTTACAGCGCACACCTCTTGAATTTTAACGACCAGAGTTACGACTGGGCAATTAACCTCCGGCGCGGTAGCCCTCCACCCGAGACAGCTCGAGACAAAAGGCAGAGATGGCGGGACGCCGTCTGCGGTCAACAGCCAGGCCTCCAGCCTCCTCCTCCTGGGCAGAAGTAAATGGCTTTTCTTTTCACACCAGGATCTCCCAAAAAGGAAGCACGCATACAAGAGAACTACTGTACAAACTTATTGTTAAAAAAAAAATCCTGTTTCATTCAGATATACTGTAATTTTAAATGTTTAAAGGACAAGTGGTAAAAATCCCTTTAAAAATCCAAACCACCCGAAGCAGGTTTTAAGCGGCTAAGAGTGTTGGCTACTTAATGATAATAATTAGCTATTCAAGGCAAAAATCACTTTTCTATCCAGGCTGGCACAACAATGAGGAATGAGTTACTGAAAGAAGTTAAGAACATAGTTTCCAAGGAAATCCTTCTGCTCGCTGGGAGGTGCCTTTCTAGGGGGCGGGGGTTATGCGACATCTTGGAAAAGGGTAGCATTTTGCCAATTGTCCCTCATCCCCTGCCCGGCCCCACCCCCTTCTGACCAAAGCAGCGGAAAGGGCGTGGAGACAGCCCGCAGCTGACAAAGTGCCCAGGAGCAGAGAACAGCTGTTGCTCTTTTCAAATAGGGCGACAAGGGTATGAGAGGATGATTAAGATGGAGTTGAAGATGGTCTCTTTTCACATACAGTGGCTCCCGATGCCCAAGCTGCCATCAAAGCAGTTCCGGAAACAGAAGGGACAGGACCATGTGTGATGCCAATGCTCTAGAGGCAAGAAACAGATTTATGAAGTTAAGTCACAACCCCAACCCCCTCAAGTCACATGCAACAAGCTCTGGAGTCCTTTTTCAAGCCCTTGCCTGATCTTGTCCCTCTTGGTTATACACCACCAGAGACTGCTATGTGCGGTTTCGTTAAAGAAATTACGGGATTGTATTAACGACAAGTTCACTCTCTATAGGAAACTCAGTAATGGCTACATTGTGTCCTCCTTTTGTGCAGGCAGGAGTTAAATCTGTTCTCATGGACCCCACTGCCCATGATGGGTGTCAGCTGGTGGGGTTGGCGCTCTGAGTTGGAGGCCAAATACTGAGGAGACATAGACAACCCCTCTGGGAGCAAGTCTCGAGAACCTAAGCCTTTTGAGCATTGGTCCTATCACCACGCAGGGCCGGCTCCATGGGCAAGCGACCAGGGCGGTCACATTGGGCCCCAGGCTCAGAAGGGTCTGGTCCTTGGGGGGGTTAAGGCTCTGCGGTGGCCATGCTGAAATTCTGAATAATTTGATCTTTGGATTTGTGTTTTGTAAGTGGAGTCTGCTAGGACTATAGAGCGTGACTTGGGGGCTTAGAGCCTTCTCACACACAGTCCCGCCTCTTGCCCATCCCCCCAGCAACCACTGCCTCTCCAGCCCTGGCGGGAGATGGGCACTCCCAGAACGGCAGGATGGAGCATGATGGAAGCCATCCCCACCCCAGGCGGGTAGCACCACAGGGCGTCCAGCATGCCAGCCAGGCCAGGGTGAGCCCTTCACCCATCCCCATCCGGGTACCCAGCCCATCCCAGGAGGGAGACAGCAATTCCTTAGCATACTCCTGCGGGAAAGGGAGATTGACTGCCCTGCCCCCAGCCAGGACCCAGCATGTAAGTGTGGATGGAGAAAGGAGGAAGCCAGCAGCTGGTGGGCCAAGAGTGCAGAATCATGAGAGGATCCCCAGGCACCCGTGAGGGTCCACACTTGCCCAGGAGTGTACCCGAGGGAACATGACATTACGTAGCAAATGAAAAACATGATTGGTTGAAAGAAACTGCAGAAGAAAGGAAAAGGTTTTATATTTTAGTACCTTTCATGGCTCTTTTTTCTTGCTTTTTGAAAAGGGGCCCTGAATTTTCATCTTGTACTGGGTCCCTCAAATTAAGCAGCTAGCCCTGTCACCATGTTTCACCCATATTTTGATCCTGAGGGCTAACACAATTCTAGATGGCCCCTCACTGACTTCTATCATTTCTATTGGCCCTCAGGCCTGCTCAGGCTGAGCCCTGACCTTCCCCATGCACAGCCAGGACTGGGGGCCCCAAGCAGGGTGCCTGGCCCGGAGGTAGGCTGCTAATGATGGACAAGGGTCCTCCAGACCTGATAGCCCTGGTTTGTAGCATTTGCCCATTTCTATGGTGCAAACACTCCCACTGGAGGGGATTTCAAGGCTCCAATGTGCCATCACCGAATGCAGAATTGGGAGGAGAGCAGACAATCTGCCCTGTGTGCCATAGGAGCTGGCTCCAGCACAGGACACCGCCTCCGAATCCTCGAGGCCTTAAACCAGGGCCCCGGGAAGCAGAGGCAGATAATGGAGCAAAAGAGCTTTCTCCTGAATGCAAGATTCTCCATCTGGACGGCACATTGGAATCACCGAGGGACTCTTAAAAATGCGTATGCCCAGACGCATGAGCATCCCCGGAGGAGGACCAGGCAGCAGTATTTTTAAACCCCCAGCTGATTTCAATGTGTGGCCGAGGTTGTAAAGCTGGTGGGCCAGTGGTTCTCAAACCTTAGTGTACATCAGAATCCCCTGGCGGGCCTGTTCAAACCCCCATGCCTGGGCCCCAGGCCCCAGCTTCTGATGCTGAGGTCTGGGGTGGGACTCAGGCATTGGCATTTCTAAGAAGTTCCCAGGTGATGCTGATGCTGCGGGTCCAGGGACCACACTGGGAGATCAACCGTTTTAGAAAAAAAAAACCTGCCTGGCATCAACCACCTGGGGTTCGCCCTGATTAAGAAGGTGCTAGGTAGAAAGCTGTTACTTAATTGGAGGCCCTGGCGTTGGGGTTTACAAAAAACCTCCCTCCTGTGAAGAAGCTATTTGTTAAGAGAGGCAGGAGCAGGATAGTAAAAGGCGACTGAGCTGTGACATGCCACCTGCTTCATTAAAAATGCATACGAGGAGGTGGAGGCCAGGTTGATCCGCCCTAGGTGGTCACCGTGAGGGATCTGCTGCGGGGCAGGGCTGTGTGAGAGGGAAGCGGGGCGAGAGGAGCCGGGCTGTCTCTCTCTCCAGAGACTGCCAGCTGCTTGGCACTGGTTTTATCCTCTCCAAAGGTGTGTCAGCCGCCCATGCCTGGCTTCTAAACTCCCTTCAAGTTCTTTCCTGTGTTTCTCTACATTCTCATTCCACTTCTGCACTGTAGCCCCTTTCACAGATTAGAATAGGGAGCCGTGCTTGGCAAACAAACTCTGGTTATTAATAATATCAACTTGTTTAAAACTTCGGTACTGGAGTTCCCGCTGTCTTGTGTCTGGAAACCAGTCGGGTGAGACCTTGGGAAGGTGAGCGTGGGGAAACCCTTGTTCATAGAGCAGCTGTCCCACCTACTGTGCTATCTAAGCCTCATTCTTCATAGAATCTTGTGAAAGGTAATTGGAACTAAAACTAAACACATGCAAATATTCCCACCCAGGAATTCCACTCCTAGAAATACCCAGGAGGAAGGAGATCACATGCCCACAGAAAGGCATCTGTGTGAACATTCGTGGTAAGTTTATTCCTAAGAGCCCCAAAATGGAAACATCCCAAAGTGCCATCAACAGGAGAATGGATAAATAAGTTGTGGCGCATTCATACAACAGAATACTACCTAGCAATGAAAAAGAAAGAGCTACTGATACCTGCAACAACATAGACGGACCTCACAGACATTCGGAGTGACAAGAGCCAGGCATGAGAGAGCACCTACGTTCTGATTCAATTTACATGAAATTCCAGAACGGGCAAAACTAATCAATGGTGATAGACCTCCGGATAGTGGTTAAAGACGTAGGGTAGTATAGACTGAGAAGGGGCAAGAGGGAACCTTCTAGAATGCTGGAAATTCCGTATATCTTGATCTGGGTGGTGATTACACAAATCTATACATATGTAAAAATTTATTGAGTTGTACACTTAAGATTAGTGTGCTTTATGATATATCAGTTAAACTTTGAGTTTAACAAAAAATTATTTTAGGCTATGTGGCCTCAGAAGATAGTTTTTGATCCCTGGGAACTGAGGTTTGAAACTCTGACAAATTAACAAAGATTTTTTCTTCTTCTTCTTGAATCAGCCAAGATAAAGAAATGGCTCTTTCTAACCCAAGACCCTGACAACCAACACACTAGGGTTTGACCCCTACCACTAATGTGTATTGAACGCTTACCGCAGGCCAAGCCCTGAGCCAACATTGTACGTGACTTCTCTCCTCACAACAGCCCTGAAGGGTGGGGACCTATTTCATTCCTAGTTCATGGACAAGGAACCTGAGGTTCAGAGAGCTTGAGTAACCGCTGAGAAGGGAACCCAGCCCTATTGTCACCGAGGGTGAGCGCTCACCGTCCCATCAAACTGAGTGTACGGGGGAAGACAGCCTGTGTGTTTCACGGAGAATAGTCCTTACGAAGGGGTCATAATCTTTTTTGTGCCATGGACTCCTTTGGCATCCAAAGGCTGGTGAAGCCTATGGACCACCACTCACAATAATGCTTTAAATGCATACGATAAAATCCCATGGAATTGCAAAGCAAGCCAATTATACTGAAATAGGCATCAAAATGTTTTGTGATATAGTCATGTATGTGCTTATTTAATGCGTTAAATAGTGAGGTAAAAGAACTGCTGGAATTTCAGAATAACGATGAGTGTAACTGCGATTTGGATATCCGCACTAACTGTAACGTGCTATGAAAATATCTGTGATTTCTGCTGGTGACAAAGCTACTGCCAACATCACTGTGGTTTCTTCCCTCCGTCCATTAAAGGAAATGCTAGATTTCGGTTAGAAGTCAGTGAAAATAAAGATGTAATTTTTTTCCCATCCAAGTTCACGGACTCCTGGCGTCTATCAGTTTAATAATCCTGCCTTCCAGGAAGCAGCCGGGGGCCCTGGAAGGAGAGGGGGCAGCTGGCCTGGATTTGGGGCCTGGCTCTATCAGGAGCTCACTGGGTGGCCTTCCAGAGCTCACTTCCTCCCTCTGGCTCTGGTCCCCTCCTCTGTGAAAGGAAGGAGGTCGCGCTTAGGTACTCTTCACAGTCCCTGGCTGTGCGCTTGTCCCCAGAAGCGCCATGGCTGCCTCCGGGGCTGTCTTCAACCAATCAACGCATGTTGAATGTGGCCTTACCCTGTGCTAGGAGCCCCTGGGCTTCCTGGAGAATGGGGCCTCCCCTCCTGAACCTGGGAGCCGGCGAAAACCCCCACGTGCACGACTTCCTTCCTGGCCAGCTCCCCGCCAGGAGTTTGGTGTGCCTCCAGAGAACTCTTATCGCTGCCTGCCTTGCTTTCGAATGATCTATGGGCGCCTCTCTCCTCCCCCCGGCAGACCTGGGAGGACCAGGAATGTCTTCCTCATCTCTCAACGCCCTTCGTTCTGAAGTGGGGGCATTTGCAGTTTGAAATTCTTCGTTGCATTGATTCTGAACCTAAGGGAATCGGGGTTAAGGGAGAGGAGAGAGCATATAACCCAGGTTCGAGTCAAAGCAGTAAACACCAGAGAAGATAAATAACAACGCAAGGGGCAGATCAGGCCCAGGAAGGCGTGATTAATTACCATCCACTTCCAAAACCCGGGCGCTGCAAGAGGGAGCACTCCATGGGATCCGACGCGTGTCCAGAGGCTTTTTGCAAACGGAAGGGCTGCAGATGGGCCTTGAAAGCTGGCAAGATGTGAACTGGCCGAGGGCAGGGGGCCCCAATGGCAAAGGTCAGTTGATCAGGTCCCAGGGCACATCTCTCCACCGGTCCCACCAGTTCCACAGTGGGCCTCAGACCTGGCGCCCAGCAGGACCACTCGAGGGCTTTTTTTTTTTCTGCTTTTTCTCCCCAAATCCCCCCAGTTCATAGTTGTATATTTTAGTAGTGAGTCTTTCTAGTTGTGGCATGTGGGATGCCGCCTCGGCGTGGCCTGATGAGCAGTGCCATGTCTGCGCCCAGGATTCAAACAAGGGAAACCCTGGGCCGCCGAAGCGGAGCGCACGCACGAACTTAACCACACGGCCATGGGGGCCAGCCCGGGGGCTTTTTTTAAAGGCAGTGCTGCCTGGGTCCCATCCTCAGAGATTCGGATTGAACTGGATCAAGGTGGGGCCCAGGCATGGGGATTTTTTTTAAATCTCCCCCGATGATTGGATGGCAGGGCTGGGACTGTGGACCACTGCTGGCAGTGCTGTCTGTGCAGCAGCCAACTGGGAAAGCCACTTTCCTCTTTCTCCCTGCGGGCGTGGGAAGGGCACTTCCTGGGCTAGAAGGCTCTCCAAAAGAAGAAACCTGCGGGAGAAGGCCGGGGGGAGGGCTAGGGAAGATGAGTTCGAGGAACTCTCTGAAGTAAGCCTGCCTGTTCCCGCTTTCACTGGTACTGGCCAGTGTAGACACCCGCTGCTGTCTTTTCCCCTTTCACTCAACAAAAACGTAGCAAAAACATCTGCGAGGGCCACAGCATATGGTCCAGGGGTAGTGGTGGATATTAGATGGTCTGCGAATGTCTGGCCTTACCTTCCAGTATGCATAAACAAAATAGCCTTAGCAGCAACGGCAAAATGCCACCGTCATTTCTCCATCCCTCCACTGAGCGCTAGCCAAAGCTTGCTCCGGTGTTTCTGGAAACCCCGAGAAGGCCTCTTGGGTGGCCCACATTGAGCTCCCTGCTCTGCTCTGGGACCCTCCAGCCATGACAGGGGTGGGGGGTGGCCTTCCTGACACCACTGCTTACAGGACTCCTGGGGCCCTCAGGGTGGCAAGGCAAGGCAAGGCCAGAGACCTGGGGGTTGGAGTGGGGGATTGGGGGCCTGGGAGTGGGGAGAGCATAGTTCTTTCTCCCGCTCTGGTCCTGCTTTATTACCAAGGCACCATTCCAGCGTTTGCCCCAAGCCCCACATGTTCACATATTCAACAAATACTGAGAGGCTACTGTGGGCCAGGCACTGAACCAGATGCTGAAAACACAGCAAGAAACAAAACTGATGTTTGGTTTTTGGTTTTTTTTGGTGAGGAAGATTGGCCCTGAGCTAAGATCTGTGCCCATCTTCCTCTATTTTGTATGTGGGTCGCCACCACAGCATGGCTTCATGAGCAGTGTGTAGTCCGTGCCCAGGATCTGAACCAGCAAACGCTGGGCCACCAAAGCAGAGTGCACAAACTTAACCACTATGCCACCTGGCTGGCCCCAAAACTGATTTTTTAAACCTCTGCCCTCACGGAGGCTGCCATTCTAGTGAGAAGAAAAGGCCTAGAAACAAAATAACAGGGTAAACTAGATAGTGGGCCAGACAGGAATGAGTGCCAAAGGGGCACAAGAAACAGGGAGAGGGGGATAGGCAGTGCATGGCAGGGGGGAGATAGCCAAGGAAATCCTCACTGAGAAGCTGACATCTGCATAAAGACCTGAAGGGAAGAAGTGGTCTTTCAGCATTAACTAGGGGAAGAACATTCCAGACAGAGGGAAGAGCAAGTGCAAAAGCCCTGAGGCCGGAGCAGGCCTGCTGTGTTCTGGGCAGTGTGGCTGGAGCTGAGAGAACAAGGAGGGAGGAATACAGGATCAGGTCAGACAGGTGATGGCCTGGGTCATGTAGGCCTTACAGGACACCACCAAGGGACAATAGAGTTGCCATCAATGCCGCTTTCACTGTGAGTGAGCTGGGCAACTTTGGAGGGCTTTGAGCAGAGAATGATGGGGCCTGATGGGGGCACACTGGCTTCTTCACTGAAACTCAGCGGGCAGGGGTGAAGCCGAGAAGCCAGCAAGGACTCAGAGCAGAGAGCAAATCAGGACTCTGCCCAGCCTGGTGGCAACCACCCATGAAAACAGTCTAGGGGCGTTTTGACAGTGCGGCCAACAGGGTTTCCTAACCAAGCAGATGTGGAGGAGGAAAGAAAGAGGAAAATCAAAGGGGATTCCAAGGGTTTGGGCCTGTGAAATGGTAGGAAGGGGTAGCTGTTTACCGGGCTGGCCAGGGCAGGGGGCTGGAGTGACTTTGGACGGAAGAGGGTATGCCAGGGAGGGGGATGGCAGGTGACACTTGAGGAGCCTTTCCGCATCCCATTGGCGATGTCAAGGAAGTTGAGCAGGCAACGGACCAGGCTTCCACACCCTGTTTCTGAGCTTCGTACCCTAAATACCACCCCGTATCCTGGGGGAGGGCGCAGGCAGCCCACACCGACCATCCTCCGGAATCTTTACCCTCCACCACCAAAGAAAGACCAAGCCCCGAGGCCCATCAGCTCCTGCAAATCCTGGAGAACCTTGTCACCTGAGGTCTGCCAATGCAGGAAAAGCCCTCCGAGAGTGAAACCACTTCAAATAGAGACCTAGGTCCCTGAGTGAAGACAGGGAGAAAATTTTAACTGGGACTTGACCTCAAAAACGGCACAAGTCATAAAAATAAGTTATTTTATCTTTAATCTAACAAAATGGAGTTTCTAACTGCAACTGTGCACTAATTCTTAGCAGTTACAAAGTGCTAACAGGTTTGGTTGGGAGTTCAAAGCTCTTCTTTGCCCCCTCCCCCACCAAAACATCTAGCGGCACAATGGCCTCCAATTCACCATTGACTCTCACGTCATCGTGAAGATAATCATTTGGGCAAAAAAGGTTCAAGGCCTTCATCAGTTATCCCAGAGTTCTCTCTTGATTCTTTGCTCTTCAAAGGGTCCTCTTTTGGAAACTCCCATCATGCCTCCTGCTTGTGGATCGTCTTTCTGCTTGAGAACCCAGCTAACCGGGCCAGACCCTGATTAGTGGCTCCTCTGTAATGGTAGCAATTCTCCAGCCCCGTTTTCGTTGACTTCAGGAAGTCCAGCAGCTCTTGGCTTGACTTTACAATTGCACTGCATTGTATTGAGCTGTGGTCACGTCCTGGAGATTCCAGAGCGGGAGGGACTCAGCTGCTAAGCAAGGAGGAATGTCGATAGGGACAGATCTCATGTGGTCAGTTCATTACTGAATATTTTTCTGTTTTGTTTTGTTTTGGCTTGAGGAAGATTGACCCTGAGCTAACATCTGTTGCCAATCCTCCTCTTTTTGCTTGAGGAAGATTCGCCCTGAGCTAACATCTGTACCAATCTTCCTCTATTTTGTGTGTGGGTCGCCACCACAGCGTGGCTACCAACAAGTGGCGTAGGTCCGTGCCTGGGAGCCAAACCCAGGCCGCTGAAGCAGAGTGTGCCAAACTTAACCACTAGGCCACAGGGCTGGCCCCTAAATATTTTTCTAATATGGCAACTTCTTCTTTCCTATCCAAGCACATAGCTGCAGAGACCCAGAGAGCAAATGTTTGGAGAATGAGGAGCCCCTGTATGTGGCCAAGGGCATTCTAATAGACCCAAATCTGTACCCCAGTTCCAACTCTGCTAGGTCACCTCAAGGAGTCGCCATCTAAGAGACAGAAACATGCACGCACGTTTCCCATCCTGCAGCTACAATTCTGCAACCCAAAAGTCTTTCTAAACCACAGGCTGCATTTTCTCCTTTGCTTTGCTGTGTTTTTCTTCACGGGCCAACTCTGGAGGCAGGGTGTTACCCGTGCAGAGCTCTGCCCCTACAAAGCCACGTTCATGTAATCATTCCAAAACTCACAACTCTTGAAAACTTTGAGGAATGTTATTAGGCCCTGTAGGCCAGAGGGCCGTTTCCAGGGTAACTGCAGCTCCACACTGAGGAAGCGAGGCCTTTCCTGTCCTGCACGCCTTTCAGAGTTCAGGCCAGTGCAGAGAAACACACGGCCGGAGCCTGAGGGACACTTCCCGTGGTCCTCACCCAACAGGCCCAGCAGCCACAGTAAGGACACATCACTGGTCTCTGTGCACTGAGGGCCACACCTCCTACCTCACAGACCCCATCCTGTTTTCTTGCCATAAATCCACCCATACTTGTCCCTCAGCACATCCCATTTGTGGTCTGGAAAAGTCAGCAGAGATGTGAGAGGAACTCCTGCGCAGAGTCTGTTCACAGTGTAGCTCGAGGCCAGCCGCCTGGCTTTTGTTTGAAGCAAGGTGGAAACAAAAGCTGTGTCTCTAAGGGAGAACAGGCTGTTTCCAGGTGCTTGAGCCAGGCCGGGAGAGCTGGACGCTACCTCTTGGACCTTGGCCCAAAGATAAAACACCAGTGTCCTTCTTGCCTGAACAAGACACATTTCCCCATCTGATAAGGAAGCTTGGAAATGAGGAGAGAGGCCCGCAGGGAAGCATTTCGGAATCACTGGCCATGGAAGGCTTTCTCCCCTGCATGAGTTGGCTTTCTGTGTTCCCTGTTCCAGCCCAGCTCGGGCAGAACCAGGGAAGGGGAGCCGGATTCAGCCACGTGATAGACCTCCCACTGTGGGACTCATGACAAGAATAGGGCGATAAGGCTCATGGGGCCAAGGCAGGTCATGGCCACCCGGTCGCTCCACCGGTTCCCCCTTCCCCATCCCTGCGCACCCCACCTCCCCTGCCCCCATTGACACAAAACACAGCCTTGGCCTTGCATTTTCTTGTCAGTTTCTTACTCAGTAAAATTCGGAGCTGCGGCTGGAAAAGCAGATGATTCTGCCCATGACTCTGAACTTCCCTGCTTCACATGGAGTCAGACCTTCGCATTCCTCCCGGGTGTAGAAGTGAGTAACAGGAAGCCCTTGGCACTGTGGGCTTTTTACCCTTGAGAATGGGAAAGCCCAGTGGAGGGAGAAAATTAACACATCTGACAAAATAAGGGACGAGGGCAAGGCTGAGTGGCACAATTTAAATTTAACAGCAATTCAGAGAACGGAGCTTCCAGGGTAGGCCAACTTGAGGGGGGTGGGCTGGGATGGGGGGTCTTGACTGAAGTAGAAGATTTCCATAGAAGGGGAGAGGCAGGCAGGAGGGCGGCAGAGCCAAAACACAGAGGTGGGCATGCCCCTGGCCTGTGCGAGCAGAGAGAACAAACCACAGAAAAATAGGGTTTGCTTACTTCACTTAGAGAATTTTCAAACACAGATTTGAGCCACTCAACACTTACCAGTCACCAGTGGGCCAGGCACCATGTTGAGCACTGCAGGCTGGTTCAGGAGGACCAGGAGAGACCAAACAAGGACAAAAGACAGGAACAAACAAAGTGACATGTCTGAGTTTGAGTCCCCCAGAAGCCAACACTGAGACAAAGACCTGAGTGCAAGTGGTGGATCTGGGAGGAGGCAGGTGACCGCTGTGGGCACCTGAGGCTCAGTCCATTTGGGCACCTCTGAGAGCCTGCACAGAACAATCACTCCGGAATGTTCCACCATGGGGTCAGGGAGCTGGGGTGTTTATCTACCAGCTCCCAGCAGTCAACTGTTGAGGGATGTTCCCAGGGAGTATTAACCCCCTGGCACTTCCTGCCTGCTGGATGGCCAGAGATAGCCCCCAGGCGTGGGACACAGGTGCTTGAAGCTGTGTGCACAGAAATGGTGAGCACAAGGGGATGTGGGGGAGGTGTCGATAGCATCTGCCGCACATGTGGTTGAAAGAGGGGAAAGAGGACGTGGTGGTGGTCATAAAGACACCAGGACAGAGATGGGTCCAGAAACAGTCCTCACAAGATCCTCAGGGTTCAGTATGCCAAGCAAGGGAGTGGGGAGTACAGCAGTTCGCATAGAAGCAGCAGCACGAACAAAGACAGCCAAGCAACGGTCATGTCTGGGGTGGCCAAAAGGTGCCGACTTGACTGAAGCACACTGTCTGGGAAGGTTGGAGGTTGGACCTGGGCCACCCCGCGGAGAACGCAAGACCTTTATGCCAGGCAACAGCTTTATTCCTCATTCCAGAAGCAATGGGAAGCCACTGAAGGTGTTTGAGCGGCAGTGGCATGGAGTTGTGTTTTGGGAACATTAGCTTGGCCAAAAAGCAAGGGGATAATTCAGAGGTGGGGCAACCAGGTAAAAAGTCCCCAAATGAACCATTTGTTAGCCACAGCGGTGATTATTTTGCCAAGGAGAGAGATGAAGGGGGCTGCCTGTGGCTCTGGCCCCAAGAGAAAGGCCCCTGAAAAGAACCGCGTGGGAGTTGCTAAAAGGGGGCCCAGCCCCTCAGCTGCCCGGCCTCATTGTTCCTTCTGGCAGAGATGTGGGCCCACTCATTTCTCTCCTATTTTCTTTCCTCCAAAAACGCTTTTGGCCTCTGGTTTCCGAAAGCTCTGCTCAGTGAGTTTAAACAGCCTCTCACAGCATGGCCGAGCAATAACAAATGGCGCCTGGTGGCTCGCCTGCTGGTGGCTTAAAAAACAATTGATGACTTTTAATCAGCTGAATGAGCATGGGACAAATGACAGCATGGCCTGAATGCAGCCCAGACGTCATCGGCTGACATCAGTGGGGAGGAGGGAGGTGCCCTTCTGGCGAGCTTAGGGACAAACAGGAGCAGCTCCTGGCTGCTGGGCTCTGGGAGGCAGTGCTGCCCACGCCCCGAAGCCACAGCCTTCCTTTCACGCCTTTTGGGGAGACCAGGAGAACTGGCTGCGGAAGCATGAAGAGTGAGGCTCCGGGAATTACATAAACCTGCAGGTGATGTCATGAGATCTGGTGGGCAAAGGGCTGGGGCCCTAGAAGGCCAGGGTTCAGGCCCTCCAGCTGTCCCTGGTAACTGGACAAGTCAGTTTCCCTCCAGACTTCAGTTTCCCCCTCTGGGAAATGGAAGCCATAAAGGCAAGCTTGCTTCCTCTGTTTGGCTGCCCGTCACACACGTGAGAGAGCTCCAGGAGAGGGCTGAGTCTCTAAAGGACTCCACTTAGAGATCTGTTTGTGTATTCTGCCCCTTAGCACGGCCACCAACGCTCCCTGCCCCCGCCTGCCCTACCCACACACCAAATGGATACTCCGCAAGCATCTCTGATAAAGGAGTGTGAATTACAGCAAACGAAGCAAAAACGGCAGGACTGAGAATGAAGGTATCTATTGAGCCTTTCCTAGGCCTTGGGCCCTGAGCTAAGCACTTATGGGCATTATCTCATTATCGCCATGTTACAGGCCAGGAAACAGGCTCTGAAGGGTTTAAGGAATTTGCTCGCACTTCTAGTGTCACCACGCAGGGTGAGGGATCTGAACCCACGCCTACCGGATTTCAAAGCCTTGCTCTTCCTCACTTTTCCAGCTCAACCTGGGCACAGCAGCAATCTAACAAAGCAAGAATCTGGGGGCACATGGGGCCCATTGCAGAAACATATAAAGTATATTAAGAAGTTCCAGAAGTCTGACTAGGCCGCTAAAAGTAATGCTTACAGGCGACACCTTGGTCAGAACCGTAGGAATGCAAGACCTTTATGCCATGATCCTCACTGACCACCAAAAATTAGGGAGCGAGAATCTGCTTCCCAGGATGATATTTTTTGGCTTCAGACTATCTGGACCAGGGACTCTCCTGATACCGTCTGTGCCCACAGGCCCCTTCCCAGTTGTCCTTATGCCTCTCCTAACTGCTCCCTCCCTCCTCTGAACTTCCTGGTACTTACTGTCCCCTCTCTACCGCCAGCCCATCACTAGGTCCATATCACAGACTCAGTCCCTACGCACAGGAGGAAATGCAGACGCTTCTGCATCGCCGCAGGTAATGCCTGCTCACCCAGCCTCCCCGCCCGGCTGCCGCTGTGTCTCTCCCTGAGAAGGACTGGCTCTCTCCGCCTCCCTGGCTTATGCCAGGTTGCCCGGGAGGTGAGCTCTGAGATGGAGACCAATGTACAAGAGGTCAGCTGGAGGCTGCTCTCAGGACAACACCCGTGCGAGAGTGTGGGCGGCGGGACGGGGCGGAGAAGTTGAACTACTGTGCAGTTGCAACAGAGGCCACAGCCAACACCCTGGAAAGCTCTGGAGCTGGGGCAGCCCTTCAGAGGTACTCCAAGTTGAGGCCAGGGGGTGAGTCCTTGTATTCCCCTCCTATAGACTAGTCATTGAATATGAGTTGGGCCCCAGGGAGGGGGGGTCGTTACTTTGAATAAGACAGCTCAGCACCCATCAGCTAACAGCCATTCTGAGTGGGCGGCCATCCCCGACTCCTGAAGGGGCGATCTGGATGGTGCACCACCGCATCCTCTACCCCGCCCAGCAAAACTCCTGCTCACCTTCCATTGGCAGCTCAACCTCACCCATCCTTGGCCGACTCTGAGCCACTACCTGAGCACCTCGGACTCGCCACTACGGCACTCCTCATTGTCCTGTTTCAGAAATATCAGACAGCTGCTCACCCTCCATCTCCACTCAGTGGGGAGTGGAGATCACCTTTACCAGCTGAGCTCGGAGCACCGTTCCTAGCACATCCAAGTCTCTCCCTGAGTGCTGAGTAGATGGATGTTGCATGGGAGGTGCCGGCAGGCCCACGGGAATGTTCCAGCTTCCACGATTTCCACTCTGTCAGTGCCTCACAGTGTCTACGTGGCTTATGCCGATGACAGGCAGGCACAGAGAAAGCTTGCTTCCACAGCCAACCTGGCAACCTCTCTTGGGCTCAGGCCAAGAAAGTCCTGTCCTTGTTCCCTTCCCTGTCCAGCGTTCTGCTGCAAGTCCATTTCCCAGCGAAGAGGGCCAAGTGCATTTAGAGGCCTCCGTGCCAGGGAAAGCCCAGTGCCACTGCCAACCGCGCTACATCGCCGTTCTTCTGAAGGAAATTACTATTGATCCCACAGCTCTCCTCCCCAGGCTGTTTGCCGGGGACAGCCAAGGATTCCCGCGCCAGCTGGGCTCCCACACGGCTCCACTGTTCCCACACCAGATGGCCAGACCAACACCCTCTGGCTGCCGCACGCCCCCGGGAGACGAGGCTCTGACGTCTATCTGCCTGGCTTGTTATGCGCGGAGGAGGGGCGAGGTCAGAGATTACAGGGCCAACCACATTATCATAAAAATCTCTGCACAACGAAAAGATTTCCAAACCCCAGGCGTTATCAATGGAACCAGAGAGGCAGGGAAACTTTTTCTGCAGACCTGACTTTCACTGCTCATTCAACAGATAGCAGTTGAACGCCTACTCGGCCGGAGGGATGCAGTGGCAAATAAGACAGTCCTTACCCTCAAGGAAGTTACACTCTAGCCGGGCATAGGAGGGTGACTCAGTCATTTATTGTTCAAGCCAGGACACCTTCGAGAACAATGAATAGTTAAACCAGGGTACTAGGCATAAACCAGGGCTTGTCATAGGCAAACCAGGACACTTAGTCACCCCAGATATAGCTACAACAGGACCAAAATGGGGGAGTCCAGATAACGGGGGGTGTGGTAGTGTCAGGTTGTGCCACAAGGTGGCGCAATTGAAATACTCGTAGCTTTTCTTTGTTTTTGTTTTCTAGCTTGATGAAAACTAATTTTTCTTTCCATCGCCACAAAGCAAATAGAACCCTTCCAGGGTGTGCTGGAGCCAGATAGCACTGGTTTGTGAGAGGCGAACATTAAATTTTCAAGAGTTTTATAGGGCAATTGTTAAACACAGCCATTAATACAAATTAAATTAAAATAATGAAAATTAAAATAATTAAAAACTGAGAATGGAATAAACCATGTTAAAAACAAAGGCCATAAATACTCAAAACGCACGCCTTCCTAATGACTTTGCTACAGTGTATCTATGTTTGTATGATAGCTCTGGATCTATCTACGTTTCTGAGGTTAGTTCATCTGTCGTATCTGTGTGGTGGAAATGCTATTTAATGGGGTGCTATTGCACATCTCTTCCCAACTCCACGATCAGAGCTATCGCAGGAGTAGCTAGACACCGGCCCGTGGTAGGAGTATTTACATCGTGGAAATCAACAGACGCCACAAACCAGGGCTTTGGGAAGGGGGATGGGGCAGCGAGTTGTTAAGCATTCACCAGCACGCTGCTAGAACCAGCATTTCAGTTTCATAATTCCTGTGGCCAGTTTTCATGTACTTTGGGCAGTTCTAGCACATTCCCAAGATTTACAGCGTCGTCCCCCCTCAAAAAAACAAACAGAAACTTAGGGGAGGAGAAGGTCATGTTCCTCCTGTAACCTCATCTGGACACTCAGGGATGGAGAGCCCGTACAGACAAGCCAGTTCGGTGCTAGATGTCACGACAGGAGTGAGTCAGGGGGTCCACGGCTAGGCTCTAGACTGCTGTGGAAAGCTTACCCCAAGGAATTGCCACCTAACATTTGCATATTCAAATTGACCAATGGGGAACTCAAGGTATCTTGTCTGTGATTGGTGAGATGACTTCGGGACTGCCCAGGGCACCACTCACGAGGTCTGGCACCAGCAGGAAGGGATGGCGCACTCAACAAGAGAGTTCATTGGAAAGAGTTTAGCAAAGGGACTGTTTACAGAGGTGTGGGCAGATTATAGAAACCACAAGGGATAGGGAAGTGCCCTGGGACTAGCGACAGCAGGAAGGGGCAAGGGGTGGGGACTGTTAGCAGACCAGGAGAGAGCTGTGGGTGAGGGCTGCTGTGGGCACAGGAATGCAGCCCCCACCAAACTTCAGCCCAGCGGGGAAAATCAATACCCCCGCCTCCTGACTCCTCTGCCAGGCAGACTGCCCGTGTGTGCATGTCATTGGCCAAACACAACCAGAAGCCAGTAGCCAAGGCCGCCCAAGTGATCCATTCCACGAGGATCAGCTTCCTGGGATCCACGGAAAGCAGATCTAGGGGGCAAACAGATCTGCCCAATCGCTATGGCGCTGCCCTTACCAGCCTGCAGGTCCCGAAAGGACACGCCAAGGACCACTCACCTGCGTGAGGCCGGGCCCAGCAGAACAAACCGCAGGCAGGCTGTGACCTGGCAGAACTACGCCAGAGAGCCCAAGAGCCGTCCAGGACCATCCGTTGGACCCACGCTTAGCATGTGGACGGACGTGTCTTAGCTACACATCTGCCCATAATTAAGCCTCCATACAGGTGGGTTTTACCTTGACCCTACTAAAGCTTAACGTTCAGGGCCCTTGGCTTGCACAGGCCCCTTCTAAGGGCCTGGTGGGGCCCTAGAGTGGTAATTTGTACCTCTGCACTGCGCTTCTTCAAGAAGGCCCCAAAACTCGTGCATACATTTAGGCCCCCAAACTTGGATCTGATCCTGCCGCTGTGACAAGAAAGGGATTAGGCTGGTTCCTCTGGTTTCTCCCTCCAGAAGTAAGTCCATTCATGGGGTCCAGGAGGGCAGAAGTCAGGCCACAGGATGGGGACTCTATTCCCCCCACCCTGCCCTGAGGGAAAAGAGGGGTTTCTGAGCTTCTATCTCAAAAGCAGGACCCAGGAGCGAGCCGCGCCCCTGCCCGGCTCCGCTTCTCTCCGAGCACCGTTTCCGACCGACCTCCTCGCCCAGTTCGGGAGAGGGTTCATATCTGCGGGGGTAGGCGAGGCCTTTTGTGGTCAAACACTCTGGAAACGATTGGCGCCTTCCCCTCTGCAAGCTTCACAGTGTGCATTAGCATAGCAAAGGCTGTAGAAAAAGAAAACGTTTGGCTTTCTTTACTGTGGGGGTTGCCGCACTTCCTGGAGCTTAAGCTGAAAGCGAAAGGCTGGGTCGGGGTTTTTAGATAAGAGTGTTTAAGGCTGAGGGCAGGGCCCAAGCGAAGGCCCGGAAAAGCCTGGAGAACGGGAATAAGTTGGGTGCAGCTAGAGGGAAGAGTCCGAGGTGGTGGCACGGGGCGGTGTGGCCCCAGGGAGACCGCTCCCGCAGGCTCTGGGTCCTGAGGGCCCCGGGCAACCATGCGCCCAGAGCTAGCGCGCCCCAAAGCGAGGCAGCTCCGCAGGCGGGGCTAGCTGCCCCTGGCATCCTTCCCCCTGTGACCAATGTTTAGGGGGCAAGCAGGAGAGGACTCAGACTGTGGGATGAGTGTGTCCTCATGGAGCTTCTCCCCCATAATCTGGCTCTCCTCATCCCAGAACTGGGGGAATCAGAGTGCCCAGTGGCCCCCTGGCAGCCAATCACCCTGCTGGCCCCTCTGAGGCGATGCGCGTTTCAGGCTGGTTCCCCAGGAACCAAGAAGGTAGATATCTGTGACCCCCTTATGACCAAAGGCACTGTCCCCAAAACCCCTGGCCATGGGGTGCAGCTTGGCACCATCCAAGAAAGTTTGGCTCTGGAAAAAAAACAAATAGCCTATAGGGGTGGCGCTGGCTGTCTCTGAGCCCTCCGACGGCCAGTGACAGGGAAAAGTGAGAGTTCACAGATGTACCCTCTTTAGAAAGGTCGGGGGACGGACAGAGGTGGTATTCGAACAGCTGGCAGGACATCACCCCTCCCGGCCACCCCCCTCTCGGTGGAGAGCCTGTCCTTTCTCCCCAGCAATTGCATCTCCCAGGCCGGAATGCCGCGGAGGCTTTGCTTTCCAGCCTCAAATTACCACCCTCCTTCTGTCAAATATGACACATTCTCCAAGCTAACGACCTCTGCCCCCGCCTTAAAAAAACAGCCCTCCGCTTCATCTGTCTTTGGGCTGGGGAGGACCGCCTTTCCTCGAGCAGGCAGAGGCTCCAGCAGTTCCTTTGTTTCCCAATGATGCTATTTCTTCTTGATTCCTCTCCTTTCAATCTGATTTCCGTCCATGTCTCTCATAGAGCAGGGTTTCCCAGCCTCCTGGCTCACTCTGGCCCCAGACGGAAGCCAGTCTGGGGGGCCTTTGATTCAACGTACCGATTTGCGGGGTTGGCACTCGGCTCTCAGATTCACACCCAGAGTGGCCACTCAGAAAGAGTTCTGGGTCTCAGAGTGTGGTCTGGCCTCGGGACTGACTTTCCAGAGCAGCGGGGCAAGCTGGTGGGTAGAAGCCAGCCTTTCTGGCAGCAGGGGCCCTGAGCAGAGCTGGCCCAACTAGACCCAGGAACAAATGGAAGAAGAAATACAAGTCACAAGCAGCATGACGGCTGGAGTGTGGCAGCTGGTCCCCTAGCCCTAGAGGGGCACAGGAGTGTTTCTGGTGCCTAGAACCTTCTGGGACAGGGACAAAGGAGTGGCCAAGAGCTTCTAGCTCCACCCTTGACTCTACATGACCCTGTGCACACAAGAGTCCCACCTAAATCGGTAGAGAACACAGGAGCCTGAGTGTTGACCCCTTTGGCAGTTCAAGTTCTCCAGGTAGCAGATAACAAGATGGAATCAGAAGTTCAAGAGATGAATTGGGGGAAATGCCTTTGAAGGATCAAGGGGGAGGGAGCAAGAGTAGGTGGGGAGACCGCAATGTGGGTCTGATTCCTGAGAAAGGAGAGGAAGAAGGAAGGAGGATGGGGTGGAAAGAGCCTCAGATGCAGTGCAGCTCTGAGAAAGTCTTGATCAGGCCGTTGGGGAGCCCAGAGCAGACTGCCCATCAGAGAAGTCCCCTGCCAAGCAGAATGGCCCAGCTCTATTGCCCGCCACCCCATCCTCTCCCCATGCTCAGTCATTGATGGGAAGAGCACCCGAGAGTGTGGCTGCGGCAGGATGCTGCGTGGATCCCGAAGGGGCAGCAGCTGGGGGCTGGCAGCTGACAGCTCTCCTCCCAGCAGGTTCTCTGCTGAAGGGAGCCCTGGGCGGTGCTCTCCAGTGGCTGCCACAGTCCTTCTGTGCCAAGGCAAGAAAATGGACCAGGGAGGGGCGCTGGCTCTAATCCTGGTCTCATGACCTCAGCCAAGCTTTTCCCCCTTTTAGTTTCCTAGCGTGTGGATGAAGAGAATTAACTATCACCTCGTCTGTCCCCATCTCTATGGGGATGCTGAACACCCTGGATTCCGGGTATTTTCATCTTTGAACTCCTCAAAGGTAGATCCAGAATCAGAAAGGATCCAGGGACTGAGGGGCCTCCACGCCCAGAGATAAATACATTCAAGAGGGAAAGGGTCCCATCCCTCTTCCATTTGCAAGTGCTGGAGGGAGGTGGGGCTGGCCCCCGAGACGCTCAGCTACCCAGGCACTGATTCGATTATTCCATAAAGGTGTAGGGAGCACCTGCTCCCTGCAGCTGACGACCACGACAACGTGCCCGAGGTGGGGGGGGGAGCTCCTAGAGACCAGAGGGGCTTGAGCTGGAAGACCACGCTGCCCACTCCCCCATCTCCCGCCCAAGCAGTCTGCCCATTCGCAAAGGGGAGGGACAACATTCCAGATCACTCCCACTCGACCCTGAGGAAGAAAAATGAGGGGACTCAGAAGTTCCCTAAGAATAGAGAGTTTAATCCCACTGACCCACATACACGCTTCCCCCACACCGCCAATCCACAAATACATGCACACAGGCACACGTGCGCGCACGCACACAGCTATCTTTGGCATCATTAATAATTTATCTTCCTAGAACCCTGCACAGTTGACAAATATTAAAGCTTTTCCTCATTGTTTTAATCACCACTGCTTTGGGGTAGCCTCACGCCTCCTGATGATGAAGTTGGGCTCAGAGATAAGACTTGAGCAAGGTCAAATGGCCAGTAGGTGCTTCTTAACCGTTGGGGCCATCTTAGATCCGTGTAGGAACCACCCCACACCCCCCCCCCCCCCCCCCGCAAAACGCAGACCTACGCAAAACCACGCTCACGCTTTTGACACGTGGCACTTTCCTACCCCAGGCCCTTGGAGGGCGGCCGGGGTTAACACCCCCCACCGCCCCAGTGCTGGGAGGCCAGACTAAAGTTTCGGCCTGGTGGGGCTGAGGCAGAACGGGCAGCCCCTGGATGCAATCCGCAAAGGAATGTGTGTGACACCACAGCAGGATTAGATAGCTCCCAGGCCAGGATGGGCAGCCAAGGGTTAAAGGGGTGTAGGGTTTTGTTTTTCCACCTCCGAGGACTCTGTTATGGGTCATTAAGAACACACAAGGCCGAGTGAGCATTCCATTCGCCCAGCTCTGCTTCCCAACAAGATAAGTCCTGTGCAGGAAGACAATCCTGCTTCCCAAAGAGACAGATGGGAACTCGCCCCAGATAAGGGCTGTTGCTCCCAGTTCCAGAGGCACACAGGGCGTTTCTGCTCCAAGAATGGCTGCATTTCTCCCTGGCTAAGGAGGGGAAAGGCTTTCTGAGGAGTCCCCCAACACACTGCTGTTCCAGGCCGCTCTGGAGAAGAATTCTCCCCGGGGCAGACAAAAGCAGAGCTGCCTCCAGGTGGTGGAGAGGGGGGCCTCGGCGTCCGTGTTCCCGCGATGGGGTGGGGGTGGGGGTGGGGGTGGGGGTGGGGGGGGTGACGGGCTCCAACGGTGTCTCAGCTGCCTCCTGCTGGGCCCGCGTATCTTACCATTCCCCTACCAGGGCCTTCGGGCACCCCCGCCCCACTTCCACCACCCAGGTGGTACCTGTGCCCGCGCAGGTGAGGAGAAAGGCCTGTGGAAAACACCATTACTGATAAGTAACAGCCCCTTTCAGGTTTAATGACACGTTGCATCCATCCTAAAGCTCTCAAAAAAAAAAAAAAAAAAAAACCCCTCTCGAGGGACGGCGCCTCGCGCCTGTAAATAGGAACGACAGGCCGGGGCGCGCGGGGGAGGGTGCACAGCGCGGCGCGGGGGTGTAAATTAACTGGGGACAGCAGAGTAAATACATTACACACGGTATTTATTATGCGTCCGGACCTCGGAGGGGTTCTCCGGCTCCCGGACGTGGCAAATCTTGTCCGGAGTGCCGCAGGCCGCGCTGCCGAGGGGGCCGGAGGGTGGAGGGTGGGGTGGCTTTCCGTCCAGCTCCCGGGAGACCAGGCAACCCCCTTCCCGCGGCTGAAGGCGGGGGAAGGGCACAGGCAGGGGGAGACGTGGCCCAGGGCGCCGCTCGGGCGAGGGGCCGGGTGGGGAGGGTGGCGGGGTGGCAGCGGGCGGCGCGCCCGGCCCCTTAGCATTCCGCTGGCGCGCCCGCCATCGCCGCGTGCGCCCCCGCGCCCCGCTGTAATTACCCCGATTACCAAATGAATCTCGCGCTTTTGTGCTCGCCGGGCGGTGGGTGCGGGGAGGCAGTTCTAATAGTTGTCATTAGGGCCGGGGGAGGCGGGGCGCGGGGGCTGGGGGTGGGAGCGCGGGGGTGGGGGAGGCCCGCCGTTCCCTTGCTCGCTCGCTAGCTCGCAGGCGGTCCCCGGCGGCGCGCAGGCCTCTGCTGGCTGCTGAGTAATGATTTTTTTTCTAATTGGAGGCGAACAGCGGCCCTAATGGATGGAGCCGCTCTCGGCGCGCTCGCTACGCCCGCCCCTCGATCAATATACTGCTCGCTACGACCGCCGGGCCGAGCTCCCCCTCCCTTTGTGGTCAGGGAGGCTGCGGGGGTCCCCAGTATCCCCCCACCGCGCCCCGCCCGGGGCGGCTCCCGCTTCCCCGGACACCCTCCCCCCCACCTTCCAGACCCTCCATCCCCTCTGTCCTCCCACCACGCCCAGCAGCCCGGTCCCGGTGGCTTTTCAGCCGGGGCAGGTTGTCAGGGAGGCACAGGGGTGTAGGGGGAGGGTGGACCCTGGATTGTCACCCTCCTCCGCGACCACGCTTCCTCCGAGCGCCTCAGGCACGGAGGAGAGCCCGGCACGGGCGGCCGCCTCCGAGGGTTTGCGCCGGCTGGTCCGGGAAGGGTTGGCTGAGTCCAATTAAATCCCCGCGTTCTTTCCTCCCTGGGTCCTCTCCAGCTCAAACCCGCTCCTCCTCGGCCCCTTCAGCTTCCGGAGGAATAGAGCCACGGCGCGCAGACACACACCCGGGGGTACCGTTCTCCAAGAAGCCCCGGCCTGTTTAGCTTGGAAACTGGACAGGGGAAAGAGTCCTTGGGGATAAGGGGTCAAACGTGCCCCCCTGTTTTTCGGGCCCAATTCTTGCACTGCGACTAACTGGCTGGTGACCTTGGGCAAAGACAGCGCCTGGGGGCCAGGAAAACAGCAGTCAGAGGAATGGCCAAACTCGCCCGCACCCACCCCTGCAATTCGCAGACCCTCCTCCCCCAGCCCAGCGAGAAAATCCTGAAATCCGGGCTCCTGGGAAACCCAAGCTGCCCCAGCTTCTACCCTCCTTCCATTCTATGCACCTTCTGTTGCTCAGGGTCGTTCATGCGTAGCATTTAACATCGCTTGACATAATAAACACTTGTTTATTGTAAGTCTCCCTCGATGCTATGTAATCGCCATAAGGACTGGGATTTTTTTTGTCCATCTTGTATCCCCAGCACCTAAAACCCAGCCTGGACCATAGTATGTGCTCAATAAATATTAGCTGTATGAACGAATTGAAGGAGTTTGAACGTGGCCCTACTTCTTCACCTCCTCTCCTGGGAGCAGATAAGACCTTGGCTCTTCACCTCTTGGGTTCTGTAGCGCATCGTATTTGCCAAAAATGGCCACAGCAATATTTCTGGTCCCAGAACCTCTTCCGGAACCTTGCCACTAGCCCCCTTCAAGAGGAGGAGTCTGTGTCCCCCCCTCTTGAACCTGGCTGGGCCTTTGTGACTGCCTCCATGAATAGAATGTGGGCCGAGTGATGCTGCGGGCTTCCTAGTCTCGGTCATCAAAGGTGATATGGCATCCATCTGACTCTCTTTCTCTCTTGGGACTGGTCACCCTTGGAACCCAGCCACCGTGTTGTAAGGAAGCCCAGGCCACATAAAGATGCCAAGGTAGGTGTTCCAGCCAAGAGCCCCAGCTAATGTCCCAGCTGACAGCCAGCACCAGCCACCAGATAGGTGAAAGAGTGACCCTTCAAATGATTCCAACCCCCGGCCTTTGAGCCATCCTCGTCAATGCCAACTGGCGTCAGCCTTCAAGCTGCCCCACTGACACTGAGTGAAGCGGAGACAAGCCATCCCTGAAGCCCTACCCAAGAAGCAGATTCATGAGCAAACTAAACGTTCGTGCTGTCAGTCACTAAAGTTGGAGATGGTTTGCTACCTAGCGGTAGATAGCTGGGTCTCCCACTCCAGGGACTTCTCTTCAGCCCCCTACTTCCTGGGCACACCATGGGCCTCCTTGTCACCATACACAGAACCACCCCTTTTCTGAGGCCCTCAGCTCTCAGCTCCATCCCTTCAGCTGGCCACTTTTTGGAGGGTCCTCAGTTCCCCTCTCCCATTGCCATGGCTGCCTAGATAAATGGCCCACGATGGATCCAAGCTGGCCCTTCTCTGGGCCTGCTCCCAAGAGGCCCAGCTCAGCAGAAGAAAATCACCCTGCCTTACAGAGCGGCACCACCACCATACCTGCTAATCTCTGATATCTCCCTGGTCAGCTCTCTCCCACCCTCCTCACGGCTACTCCCCACATTCTCCACTAAGCTCCGACTTCAGCCCCATACCTTCCCCCCCTCCTACTTCACAGAGACCATGGGAGTCACAGACGAGATCCCCCCCAGCATCTTGTCCCCACACGTCTGTCTACACCACCCTGCACACCTGTCCTCCAGTTCCAAGGGAAGAGCGTCCCTTCGCCCATCTCTCGGCTGATCCCACTCTCGGACTCTGGGTCCCCAGAGCTCAAACCCTAGGGCAGCGCTGTACAATAGATCTTTGTGCAATGATGGAACTATTCTGTATCTGCACTTTCCTAGTCAGTAGCCACATGTGGCTATTGAACACTTAATAAGACCAAAGAACTGAATGATTTGATTTTATTTTAATTTAATTAATGGAACTAGTTGAACGTGGCTAGTGGCTCCTGCATTGTACAGTGGAACTCCAGAGATTAGCCCCTCCCTCTCCCGTGTCCCCAGCCTCCCCCTCCCCATCAACAATTGACATGTCCTTCTTTCTCTCATCCCCTTCCAGCTACACCCCTCCCCGCCCATCTTTCTCTGATCCTTTGCAGCCGAACTTGTTGATGGATTTGTCTCCCCGGCCTCTTCTCCCACTCACGTCTCACCCCACGGTCATCCAGCTCCCACACCTGCTCCCTCTCGGTGTCCCAGGTCCCACATGCTCTTGTCCTCCCCACCCCACCCCTGTCTCCTCCCCATCTGGTGAACTCAGATCCTCTTGGAAGCCTCAACTGAAAAGCCACTTCTCCCAGGATGCCTCACCTGATGCCCTATCCCCAAAGAGAGTGGGTGTCCCTGCTGTGTGCTGCCGTGGTACCCAGTACCCTGGGACTGTGCATGTCACCGTTTATCGCAATTGCCTGTGTAATGGTCGGTCTTCCCTGCAGACTGGTTGCCCCATGAGGGTAGAGGCCAAGCTCTCTGCCTCACCATCACGCCCCTGTGCCTGTACCAGGCACATAATGGGTGCTCAGTAAATATTTGTTGAAGAAATGCCCTGGGAAGAGGGGGACCAAAAGTCATGACCTAGTGGGCAAGACTAAAGCTTGACAAGCAAGTGACAGCTGCTTCAGTGGAGGACCCAGTGGGTGAGTGGGAGCACTCGGCAGGTGGGGAGCTGGGTTGGCAAAGGCTTCACCAGAAGGTGACATCTCCAGTGTAACCGAAGGGACACAGTGCCTTTACCAGGTGGGCAGAGTGGGAAATTATTCCAGGGAGAGAATTGTCCTGAGCCAAAACCCAGACATGAAATGGCAAGAAGCAGAAAGAAGTGGAGCATTGGCCCAAGGGATCAGAGAAGGGAGCTTCTGAGACCCCTGATGTTTGATGCCCCTCTCGGCCACAGCCTATCTTCCTGTCCCAGGACCGCCTGTCCAAGATGCCTAAGAAAAAGGTGGGGTTTTTCTCTGGCTTTCAAGGTGGTTGGTGCTTTTGGCTCAAAAGCCTGAAAGATGATGTTCGCAGCCAGGGGGTCAGAATCCCTGAGAACCACTCTTTGGAGAAAGCTTCTGGGTAGCAAGAGGAAGAGGAGGAGAGAGGAGTCCACGCCAGGCCTGCTGAGCCTGCGCCTGGCCCTGCCCATGTTCGCAATGAAGGCCTCCTTAAGGAGAGGGTGTGGTTGTTGGTGGCGCCCCTCTCAGCTGCCCTCTGTGGGGGTCTAACCAGTGGTGTGCTTGTAAATGTTTAACAACCGGCTCTTGGGGAGGAGGCTTAATTTCTCGCATTTGCCGATTTCCATAGACTAAGTTCTCCTACCGTAGCCAGTTCCAAGCTACCGACGGTTGTCACTGAACACAGAGGTGGGAAGAGATGTACACAGTTGGTTTGGATCTTGTGAACCAGAGCTGGCTCCAACACACCGCTGGGTTTAGCCCCATAGCTGAAGGAGTGACAGCTCCTCATTTATGGCCAGAGACTCCTAAATGCAGAAGGGCAGGTTGGGGAGCAGAGGAATCAACAGGATGGGGCAGGGGTTAGGGGCTTTGACTGCCCATTGGCTCGGCTGAGGTCCTGGGAGGGGAGGTGGCACCGGCTGCCAGATCAGAGCCCAGGGTGTTGCTAGACGTTCTGGCCAGCATTTGTTCGTGTGTTTGCTGTCTCTTTCTGGTGACTCTCTAGAACTCAGGCCTTATGTAGGGCAGATGCTCGCTACATTTCTAATTGAGAAACGTGTGCAAGCTTAGATCCAGGCCTTTCTCCCAGAGGTGTCCGGGGAGAGTGGCCTGATGAGAGGTGCTAGGTCCGTGCCCAGGAACCAAACCTGTGAACCCTGGGCTGCTGAAGCAGAGCGTGCAAACTTAACCACCATGCCACCGGGCCAGCCCCTTTCTTCCTTTTCTTTGTACAAAAAGGGGAAGGCAAGTCCTGCTCAGACCTGCTCCTCTCCAGGAATTGCTGAGAATTAGACTGAATGACGCCACACACGCGGCAGAGGACGGGGTCGGTTCCCAGAGCCCTTTATGGGCACCTCTGATAACCACTGTGGTGGCCGTGCTTCATACCAGCAGCTCATTAGGGTTTCTGGGGCCAGGCCAAGAAATTGCCAAGGACAAGACAGGCGGCGTCTGCCTGGAAACTCCGCGGAGCCCGCTCCCCTCAGAGGCCTTCCTTCAGTGCGAGCGAGGGGGTGAGTTCCGCTGAGCTAGAACCGCGCCTGACAAGTGACACTTTGACGAGAGATGTGATGACGAGTCCCTGGGGAGGCTGTGGAGTCTGGTGCCTGCAGACAGTGTCTCCCCTGAGGCAGTCTTGAGTGCTGAGTGTGTGTGTGTGTGTGTGTGTACACATCCTGCTTCTCTGAGGAGGATTCTCCAAGCTCCATAGCGAGCTTGACAGAGGCCCTCCTGAATGGTCACGGGGCCCACGGATGTGGAGAAGAGACATGGCCAAGCAGCCACTGGCTGCTGAGGTGAGGAGGTCCCTCCCAGGGTCGCCCTGTCCTCACCTCCTTGTTCCAAGCCGGTCCCCTTCTGAGCTGCAGATCCTGCCCCGGGAAGGCAGGGGAGGGAAGAGCCAGGCTCCAGGCATGTGATTTTCCTGACTCAGTCCGAACCCCCGGGTCAGCCTGGGCCATCGGCCCTGTGCTAGAGAAATAAATAAAACAGCGTCCCTCTCTGTAGAGAGCTTGCCACCTAGGCACTGTAGAAGATGGTAAGGGTCATATGTTCCATAGAGGTCAAGGTCACATGAAAAGCTTTCTGGAAGAAGTGGCACGTGAACTTGAAAAATACCTGGGCTGACAAAAGCCCGCAGAGATGGAACAGGCAGGGGGCTGCGTCTGTCTTCCAGCAGGGGCTTATGGGGCGTCAGAGTTCCTTTTGGGGGAAGTCGATGGAATGAATGGGAGGGAGCAAAGAATAGAAGAAGCTCCGGGCGGGATGGTGTGTTGGCCATCGGGTCCCCCGGGGTCCCTTTCCAGATGCCAACAAGCAGCCTCAGCTTTTCCCTTCATGCCGGCAGGCAGTGCACCAAGGTCACACGTGGTCCCTTAGTTAGGTGGCTCTGAGTGTCTTGAGTCCCCACCTTCACTGAGCCAGAAGGTGCTGCTCCCCTGCTATTCTCCCTGGGCCTGCAAGGACAAATGTCACTCCTTTTCCACGAACAGCCCTTCAAATATTTGAAAGAGCAGGCTTGGTTATCTACTGCTGCCTAAGACGCTCCCCAAAACTTAGTGGCTTAAAACAACAATGGGCCTTTTCTCGTGATTCATGGGCTTGGCTCGGCGGGGGATCGCTCTGTTCCACATGGCATCAGCTGGAGTCCCTCGGGCAACTGCACCCAGCTGGGAGTCTGACTGGGTCTGGGACATCCCAGATGGCCTCCTTCACGTCTTTGGCAGTTGGCAGTAGCTGTTAGCTGAAGGGTCTCTCTCCTCCTCCACTCGGCCTCTCTCTGCAGCTGGGTAGCCGGGACGTCTCACCTGGCAGTTCCATTCACGAGAGCAAAACCAGGCGCCGCCAGACCTCTTAAGGCCCCGACTCAGAAGTCACGTGGCAATACTTCCACTGTCTTCTATTGGCCCAAGCAAGTCACAAGGCAGCCTAGATTCAAGGGGAGGGGAACTAGACGCACTCTTTCTTCTTTTTGACCGGAGGAGCGGCACGCACACACAAGGGTAGGAGGAATTGCTGGCAGCCAGTTTTGGAGACAGTCTGCCAGAAGCCATCCCAGCCCCTGTGTCTCAACTCCACCAGGCTGCTGCGTAGCCTGCATCCCTTCAGAGGCTCCTGACAGGCCTGCAGTCCCTTCTTCAAAGCCATCCCTCTGCCTCTGAACTCACCCTGGCTTGGGCGCATCCCTTTTAGGCCTGCCCTAGAACCTCCTTCAGCGGGACGGGGGTCCTCGGAGCAGCCTGGAAGGCTGAGGGCTTTCAGGGGAGATCTGAGGAGACGGGTGGAGGCCAGAGCTGACTCTGACCTCCAAGGCAGCCTCGGGCAAGAGAAAGGGGTGAGGGAGAGGAGCCTCGGACCGAGGATATTTGGAGACCCCCTTTTCCTAAGGGCCCTTAGTAAAGAGAGCTTCCTGGCTGGTAAAGACTCCGGAAAACCTGTCACACAGCAGAACAAAGCGTTCTTTACGAACCTTAAAGACTCTGTGTATCCCAGCTGGTCACTTGGAGCAAACACTGCTGGTTAGGAAACTGGGAGTGCTTAGCTGGCAATTAATCATTTTAAAGCTTTGTGACGTCCCACATATTGTCCTGGTTGTTATTTAATTCTGGCCTTGTTTATGCTGCCAGGCGCTGGGCGGAGCCGCTCAGAGAGACTGCAGACCGGCCCAGAACACCTTCTTCTGGTGAGACAGTCTCTCTCTCTTAAGGATCATTTTTATTTTCTTCTTTCTGTTCTTCTGTAGTTTTCAGGTTTTTTCTATGAGAAGTATATTATACTTTCCTAACAAGAAAAAAATGTTATAAAGAAATTTAAGAAGCCCGTGGCAAAGATGTTCACTGCAGCATTATTTATATTAACAGAAACTTGAGAACAGCGTTAGTGCCCAGCAACAGGAAGATTGCTAAATAAATTAGGATGAATCCACGGGGTGCAAAATTCTGAAGCCATTTAAAATGACGCTCTGTAAGAGTTTTTAATGATACAGGAAAATGCTTATAGTAAAACATCAGGTGAGAAAGCGGGCAGCCTTCAAAATTCTTAAAGGCTTTGATCTAATGTGATATATGGAAATATCCTGATATGAGCTAGCAGCTATTAAGCACTTTCTCTGTGCCAGGACTTACAAGAATAATTTCATTCGATCCTTGCAACACCCCTATATGGTAAGTTCTATTCATATCCCCATTTTCAAGATGGAAAAGCCGAGGCACAGAGAAGTTAAATCACTTATCTAAAAAGACACAGCTAATGTTATAGGGCACAGATTTGAACCCTGAGAGCAAGATGCCCGTCCCACATTCTGAACCACTACACCGTGTGCACGTTTATCACGGGCTGGAAGGAGCTGTGGTAAAATGTTAACAGCAGTGATGTCTAGCTGGGGATTAGAGGTAATTTTTACTGTCTTTGTTACACTTTTCTGTAGGTTTGAAATTTCCCACAATAGAGCATGATTTCCTTTGATCACTAGGAAGAAATAATCATTATTTTAAAATAAGAATAAAAACAAATGGGCTCCCTCCCTGGCAAAACTCTACCCAGTGGACTTAAGGCTTGCAACCTTCCTTTGATGCTCTGACCGGCCATCCTGGCTTCCACTGGTTCCCCTCTTGGCTCTGCTCCTTGGGAAGCAGAGGGATAAGGCCCCCCTCGCCACACCCCCACCCCCACTCCATTCCTGGCTGCTGTTCATCAGTATTTGACTGGACCTCGCAGGTCCTAAATGAGTGTGGAAAGACAGTTGCTTCCCCCACGCAGAGCCACGCCCCATCCCTCCTGCCATCCCACCCCGCCTGTGCACCCCCCGCCCCGGTTTCACAGCCCCAGCATCTGGCAGACACGTGTGTCTTACCCCCACTCCTCCCGGTGCCGACCGTGCCTTGCACACATCCTGCCGTCACCCATGGCAGCCGACATCTTGACATAGATAATCGCCTCCAAAAACATATCTACCCGCTGGCTGCCGGACACAGGGAAGCCCAGAAACAGTGGGGCAGTGCAGACAGCGCAGAGGTTACGGTGGGAGGGAGCGTCCTGCCAGACCCAGACATCCCAGCCTGGCCGGGAGAATCCAGGGAAACTGTCCATCTCAGACGAGAGCCACCCGATGGGCCAGTGGGGCTGTTGGAAAAGAAGCAAGAAGGAGCACCAGCAACTCCATTCCTGTGATGGAACCTGGAGGGGGGGTCTTGCCATTACTCACAGCAAGGAGGTCATCCTCAGACTCATTGACATTCAGCCCAAGCCCCAATGGGATTCGCTTTGTCCCTGTGAATGTCAGCCTATATTCATCAGTCAGTCAACAAATATTTATTGAGCCCAAGGCAGCAAGTTACAAGGTACTTGGGTTAGGGCCGGGGTTCGTGGGGGTTGGGGAGGGACAGGGGGCCCTTCATCTTCTCCACTCACCCACCCCCAACCACACACACACACACACACACACACACACACACACCCGCTGATGTAGGGACTTAGGAGATTGGACTGGTAGATTTCATATGGTTTGAACGGATGGCTTACAGTCTGGTGGATAGAGAGTAGAGTGGGTCATTGTTCCCCACTTCCTCTCCCCTCCCTGCAGCAGAATTATCCAGCCATACCCATTGACGTGTGACTTTGCAGTTTTCTCACTAGAAGTGGAGTATATTTCCCTGCCCCTTGACTTCGAGTTTGGACCTGTGACTTGCTTTGGGCGATGGGATATTGGTGGATGTGATACAACCAGAGGTTTGCAACATGCTTGCCAAGTGAGGCCAGCCCTCTGATGCTTCCGCCAGTGTCCTGAGAGGAACAGGGCCCAGCTACCTGGCGGGTCCAAGTAGCCAACCCGGACTTCCCTCCGCCTCCGCCTGGATCTAGAACTGCCATGGCTAAGGTGCCAGGCAAAGCCCTAGAACATCGACTATCTCCCTCAGTCCTCGCAACAGCTCTGAGATGGGGCCCATTTTACAGATGAGGACACTGGGGCATAGGGAAGTCACCTGACCAAGGTCACATGGCTAGAGAATAGCAAGTGAGATTTGAACTCAGTAGTCTGGCTCCAGAACCTTCCAGGCGAGCCACTGTGGTGAGCTGCTTTTCTCACTCTCTCCTGACTCCCTAGGAACCTCATCAGCTGGTAGACTCAGGCTCCTGGGTCAAGTCCAGGCCAAAGGGAACATTCCTCACCTATGGTGACCTTGTCGCTGTATTTCATCTCAATCTCCGGCTGAGAAAAACTCTGGAACATTCCTGCCACTACGGCCATCATCACACTCACCTGCTCCAGAGGCCCCGGACACCTCACCTTCAGCCACGGGCCACCAAGACCAGCCTGGGACACCGAGCGTGGCTCTGGCCCCATGACACCCCGAGAGGCGCTGGGGACTGGCCTCCTGGTGGGGCCCCACCCTCTCTCACACTAGAATTGGAAAGCTCAGGCAAAGAACAAGATGACCACTTGTTTCAAGCTCCTGCCAGGGCCATGGGCTCCCTCAGTTACAGCCACCACAGGCAGGCCCTCCTGATCCCTTTCTCCAAACCCCCAGGTCCCCCACAGAACTCTCAGAATGCGGCTCCCCTGCCTGACAGCTGCAGGCATGAGGCCCTGGGCGCGGACTAGAAGGAGACGTTCCTCTCCAGTCTGTAGCCTCTGAAATGTCCCTAAGGGTCTCTGACACACGTATGTGCATGCAGCTGATACATTCATAGATGTCGTCTTAATTTTGACCTTAAGGTCTTGAAGGGCAGGGCAGGGGGTGTAAGCACTATATATTACTATTAGGAATGGAGATTTGTTTTAACCAAACGCTAATTTGTACTAAGTCCAGAGGATGGCTGAGCAGTCCTTCGCTTTTCTCATCGGGTTCCTTAAAGTCCCGGCAGAGCACATCTCCACAAGTTAGCACACGGTTCGCCTTCGAATAACAAACACCAAAAATAAGAGTGTCTTAAAGGAGTCAAAAGTGTATTTCTCACTCAAATTCCAAGCTAGGCAGTCTGGGGCTGGTATGGCAGCTCTGGTCCGTGAATCCTCAGGGACTATGACAGGCGGTATTTTCCAGAACTGGCCTCGCAGTATCTCTCATCCCTCGTGCTCTTGTACACTGTGACCTTGATGCCCCTGCCATCGAGAGACGGAGTCTGCCTCCCCTCCCCTTGACTCTGAGCAGGCCTGTGACTGTGGTGGCCAACAGAGTTGGCAGAAGTGATGCTGAGAGACTTTAGAGAGCGGATCGTAAAAGATCATGCAGTTTCCTCCGTGTTCACTGGAATATTCCTGCTTGGGGCTCATGAGAGACATCCAAGTACCCTGAGGCCATCATGCGCCAAGCTACGTGGAGAGGCCATGCATAGGTGCTCGCGTTGGCAGTCCTCCGTCAACACTGCGAGGAACGAAAGACTTTCCCAGCCGAGGCCTGCCCAGACTCCTGACCCACATAATCTCTGAGCACAATCAAATAGCTATTTTAAGCCACAAACTCTGGAGTGGTTTGTTAAACCCCAAAAGTAACTGGAACAGGGACTCAGGTTCCATCCAGCTCATTGCTCTGTCACACCTGAGGGGTGGCCTTATCCTCATTATTCAAAATGGTGTCTAGAACTGCAACCATCACACTTGCATTGCAGGAAGTAGGATGTCGGGAGTGGTGAAGAACAAGGGCAAAGGGCAGGGCCCAGCTGTCTCTTAAGGAAGTTCCTGGAAGATGTCTCAGGACGTGACGTCACGTGGGCCAGTATTTAGTCACGTAGCCATGCCTAGCAGTAAGGGAGAGTGGCAAACATCCTTATGTTAGGTGACTGTGTGCCGAACTAAAAATCAGGAGTTCTGTTCCCTAAGAAGATGAAGAAAAGGAACATTACAGCGGTCTGCCACAGCATCCCAAAGTTCCTTTGCTCCCTCCCTCCTCTCTTATCCTCCCTTTATTTATTTCTACACTCTCAGCGCACCCCCGGGTCCTAACCTGAATGTCAAGGCTGAAGAAAACTATAGATCTTCAGAGTGAACATCCAAAAGACAAATGAGGGCTTCTCTGGCTGGTACTGAAGGCGCCTCTCAAAGCAGAATTTCTGATGCTAACCGAGTCCCTGTCTCCTTTCTTTCTAAAGACCCCTGCCTACAAAGGATGAGGAAAGATGGTAGGTTGGAGCCGGGGGGTCTGGCCTGCCACATATATTGATTAAGCATCTGTTAGCGTGGCCAGCACTGCCTCATCTAATCCTCGCCCTAAACAGGGCGCCACCGTTCTCTTCATTTAACAGGTGACAAAACTGAGGCTCAGGAAGCTTCAGTGACTCACGCAAAGTCACACAGCTAGGAAGTGGCAAGGACAGCAGGGCTGCTGTTGCAGCTGTCACAGCTCATCCTTAAGCACTGGGGCAGGCGCCAGGCACCCGGGTGATGGCTCTGTGAACACCAAGTGCAAGCGCATCCCTCGCCTGAGCTCATCAGAGGGACTGCATCTAAGGGGACGCTGCGTCCGTCCCCCTCCCACAGGAGCACTAGTGAGTATGCCTGAGGGCAGGAGGCCAGCGTTGTGTTTAATCAGCCGCCACCTCTGCCAAGAGCAGCCACCTTGCCTCCTGTGAGGCAGGCAGGCGCCACACACAATAAGGTCATCAGAAGCTGAGAGCTGGGGGAGCAGAGGGGCGCTGTGGCCACAGCAGAGGCACCAGGACAGTGCTCCCTTTCAGCTCTGGCTGAGTCAACCTTCAGACGTGATGCCCCAGCCTGAGACACCCCCCTGGCTCCCCTCAGGGGTGGGCTCATCCTTGTGAGAGAGTCAGGCAGGTGGGGACAACCCCCATAGCTTGCAAGTCAGCGAGCTTCGCTATGTAAAGAACCATGGCAAAGGATGAACAAGTTCTGGAGACGGATGGTGGCGATGGTAGCACAATGATGTGAATGCCACTCAAGTGTACACTTAAACATGGTTAAAATGGCAATTTTTATATAATATATAGTACCACAATAAAAAAAAAAAAACCTCAAAACTTAGTTGCTTAAAACAGCAACCATTTATCAGCTCATGAGCCTATGGGTCTGCAACTTGGGCTGGGCTAGGCTGGGTGGTTCTGTCGGGCTCACCTGGGCTCACTCATGGAGCCGTGGTCAGCTGGCAGGTCGCCTGGCACTGACTTATCTGGAAGAGCTTCACTCATGTCCGGTGATTGGTGCTGGTTGTCAGCTATATGGGCCACATCCCTCCAGCTGCCTAATCCAGGCCCATGCTGTTGTAACCCAGGTGTAGTCACAGGATGGCAGTTGCAAGGGGTCTCAAGAACTGCAAGGGGGCGAGGCCCAATGCACAGCACTTTTCAAACCTCTACTAATTGTGTCTGATAGTGTCCCGCTGACCAAAGCAAGTCATGCAGCCACGTCCAAAGTCAGTGCAGGAGGAGACTACACCAGGGGGTGCTTGCAAGGACATGTGAGCCAGCTGAAGGCCACAACGGCCACACGGCTGGTCCATGAATGACTTGTGGCAACTAGAAGGTACAGGTGTGACTGCACAGGGGCATTCATTCAGAACAGAAAGGAAAGCCGGTTGCCCAAACCAGCAGCTACTTTGGTCATCGAAGGCACAAGATGCTCCCCAGCAGGAGTGCAGTTTCCAAAAATGAAGACCAGAGAGAGAGAACATTCTAGCATGAAGTCTTCCCATAGAGACCAGAACACAGCCCCCATCCTCAGCTCTTGGGGACTTCTGCCAAGTCTAGAGGAGCAAGCGGGGCACCCCCAGCTCCTCCTGAGCCTGGTTTGTGGGGTGCCAGGCTCTCCCAGCCCAGCCCCTCCTCACTGGGCAAATGGTGAGTCCTGGGCCCCACTCCCGTCAACAGTGATATGCTGAAAATCAGGGGTTGAAATAGGAGGGATGGGTGGTGAGAAGCAGGTGAAAAATGACTCCTTCCCTAGTTTTCCTTTCTGCCCCGCCCCAGGAAAGAGGAGCCAGAGGACAACAGCTGACTGTTCCGTGTCACAGGCGACCCATCTCTATTCCAGGAGCAAGGTGAGTGGGGTGGTCCTGCCCCAGTTGCCTGTGGAGGACCAGCCACCACAGCTAAGTGATTGACCAGAAAAGCAGCCACACCCACAGCACAAGTCGGCACAGGGAGGCAGACGGTCTGGGTCAGCCCCACCAACCACTGCTGAGTGACCCTGAGTCAGTGACAGCCTCGCGCTGTCAGTTTCCTCTTATAAGTAAAACGACGACTAGAGTAAGACTTCCTCTAGGGCCATCCCACCGTCCTATGTCCTAAGCCTTGTATGGCAGTCCAGGGCACACAGAAGTACTTAACAACCACGGCTTGTCTCAAAATGGCCGTCTCTCCAGAACCACAAGAGAATAAAGCTTCTATGATCTAGGCCAAGGTCACGGGGCATCAAGGTTGCTTTTAAATCCATGTCTGGGCCACACATCTCACAGCCTTCCCTTCATCCAAAGGGCCATTATGGCAGCGGTGCCCCTGCCCTCTGGGCCTGATTCCAGACAGCTCCCCTCTCCTCTGCCCAGGAGCCATCCCCAAGTGTCCACCTACCATTGACTAAGGCCGTCCCAACCATCCCTCAAAACCCTACTTCCCACTTGCTGCGGCGGCATCTGTGAGACGGCCTGACGGGAAGGAGGTGTCACCTCAGAATGGGGGGAAGTCACAAGCCACCATCAGGGTGTGTCCCTGCAGGTCCCAGGAAGCAGGCCAAATCGAGGCCCCAAACCCGCCTCTCCAGAGTGAGCGAGCCGCACTGTTGAAAGAGTTTTGATTTTTCTTTTCCCTGGACCTTCTCCCCCTCAATCGCCAATCAGAGGGAAGTAGGGACAAGAGAGCATTTCTAAAGCCTCCATGTGGTAGCAGCAGTCCTCCAGCCTGAAGCATCCTTCGGGAAAACAAGAATTAGGATTCTCACAGACTGGAGAAAGACTAGAAAGCCAGGAAACGATGCTCTCTCATCCCCATTCCGTGAGACAGACCCCCTTTCACATCCCCTTCGGTTCTCCAGATTTCACCACTCAGCAGCTTCCATGTCTGGGGCTGGCCTGAAGCACTCCCCCGAGAACCCAGGCTCATCTTCCGTGTTTACTCCCCAGACACTGTCCCCACCTGGTTCAGTTGTTTATTGCAAGTTCACTGGTCTCCCTACACCGCCCCCCCCCAACACACTCCACCATTTATTTCTATAAGTCAGTTTCATCATGTTTTCTCGTTCTTTCATGAGGTAACAAAAATGTCTCTGCCTCCCAATTTTTACTCAGACAGGGCTGGAGGAAGGGAGACAAGCGATGGCTCAGGAGTCTGCATGTCACCCTGGTGCTGGGGGACGCTTGAAGGCTCACAGACTTGAGCTCTCCCACAGAGGCTGGAAAGGATGAACTGCCACGTTTTTCTTACAGGTCAAGCTGAGAAGGCTGCAGGCCTCCGGCTGACCCCTTGGGCTCCCTGCCTCCTCGTGGCTAGGGGAACATACCACTGTTAAATTGGGGGCAGCACATAGATATGAGGGGGCACTAGAGGACCCTGATAAATCCGTGCTGGCTTTGAAGCTCTAAATAAGAGCTAGCCTCGCAGCCTCCTTTCTCCGGGTTCAGAAACCTGGACAAATAGCTCCCCGCCTCCCAGGGCCAATGCCCAGATCCGGATGGAGGGGGAGGAGAGAGCGGGCTGCGGGAGGGAGGGGGTGGCATGTGGCTACCGCTGCTGCCGCCGCCCCCTGTGTATAAAACTCCCTTTGTATGCAGGTCGCCGGCTGCTCCCCATGCCAGGTGCAGCTGCCAGGATTCTCAATGTGGTTTGAACACAATTTGCCAGTGTTGGTTCAGCTCCGCTGGCTTCCAGTTGGGGGGCCATATGCTGCCTTTAATCTGCCTGTGCGATTCTCACCGATGTCAATAGGCGCGGGCGGGTGGGTGGCTCAAATGGCCCCAGAGCCAGGGCCAGGGTGGTGCTCCCACTGCTGCCAGGCAGCCCTGCTCTCCACACCACCAAGGACCACCAGCAGGTCCTTGCAGGAGGCTGTGGCACTGGGCGGTGGGGACAGGCGGGCCCGGCCGCTGGCAGCTGCCCCTGTGTTTGGCTATGGCGCGTGGGAGCCTCTCCAGTCGGCCATCCCCATAGCCGTCATTGGGCCTTCCCCTCCGCAGAGATCCCTGCCAAGGAAGTCGGCCCGGGAGGTGCCAGCGCTCAGTCCAGACTTCACATTTCCCTCATTCTTTCTTTAATTGGATTTTTGGTCCTGCTGGGCAAAATAAGCTTTCCACTGGCAAAGCACTCCTGCCTCTTCTGAACGCGCGATGGTGCCCGGCGGCTCTGGGCGGCCCTAGGCAGAGCGTTGCCTTCCTCCCTTGCCAAAGCATTCATTCTTTCTCTCCAGGGACACAAGAGCGTGGCGCGTGTGCACACACGCACACACGCGCACTACATACCACACGCCACATGCACACACACACACACACCACCATATGCACACACACCCACTGCACACCACATGCACACAAACACACACCCCCCACCGCCACATGCACACACACACACACACCACCATATGCACACACACCCACTGCACACCACATGCACACAAACACACACCCCCCACCGCCACATGCACACACATACACACACCACCATATGCACACACACCCACTGCACACCACATGCACACAAACACACACCCCCCACCGCCACATGCACACACATACACACACCACCATATGCACACACACCCACTGCACACCACATGCACACAAACACACACCCCCCACCGCCACATGCACACACATACACCACATACCACATACACACACACACCACCATATGCGCAAATATACATCACATACCACATGCACACACACACACCGCCACCACTATATGCACACACGCATCACACACTACATGCACACACCACACACATACACCCTGCCAGGTCCAGGCAAACTCAGCCTCCCTCCGAGATCTTGACATTGAGGTCTTCTTTGCGAACAGTGATTCTCACTAACCAAGTGACATCCTCCCTCAGAACAGCCCAGCATCTGGCGCCACAGACTGAGCTGGGCCCAGGGGCCGGCCGCACCCTCAGCAGCTGGGCTGCCTCCTCCTGGGAGTTAGACCCTCCTGCCCAAAGTGCTGGAAGTCCCAGTTTTGTGCCCCAGTCACAGATTAAAGTACCAAGAAGCCATCTCCCGCCGTTCCTTGACAACCAGGCAAGCAAGCTTAGCTTAGCGTGGATTTGGGGGGCTGGGGGAGGGAGGGGCTGAGGGAGAAGCGCCAGGCAAGCCGAGTCTGCCTGAGAAGTGGCATTCCACTAGCAACATGCAACGGAAGACATGTGGATACTCAGGCCTCGGATTCAGCATTAGGGAGGATGTAGGAGGAAAAGAAGGGAGAGAGAGGGAGGTGGAGGAGGAGGGAAGAAGGAAGAGGAGGAGAAAGGGAGGAAGGGGAGAGAAGAATGGGAAGAGGAGAGGAAGCGGGAAGGGAGAAAGGGAGGGGAAAGAGGAAGAAAAGGGGAGGGGGAGGAAGAGGAGGAGGGGAGGAAGAGGTGATGGAGGGGTAGGGGAGAGGAAGGAGGAGCGGGGGAGGGGAGGAAGGCTGGGTGGCAGGGAGGCACCCCCCACCCCACACCCCCCACCGTCTTTGAAGGAGGTGTGTTTTAAATGGAGGTGGCTCCGAGGGCAGGCAGGCAGAGGCAGGCCTAAGCTCTTGGGATTTGGCTCAGCGTCGCAAGGGCACACTGCCCTTTGTAGGATCCCCACTCCCACACCCTCCGGGAGCCGCCACTGGCCGTGGGAGCCCAGCGGGCCTCAATCTCTGCTCCTGGGCTCCGGAGGCCCCGCGTTGCCCTGCATCTGCAAGTGTTAGAGACCCCCAAGGACCACCTTAAGCAGCCCTCGCCCCAGGGTTGTGAAGGCGCCTATTAAAACACCCAGCGCTCAGCCCCAACAGCGCCAGAAAGCTGCTGATGGTCAAATATATCACAATCTTTGCGAGTCCCTGTTAACAAGCACCCATTAAAATTTGACAACCAGATAGTGGCGCAGAAAGTGCTCATTTTGAAAAGACTTGAGCGCTTTCTGCTGGTTCAGCAAGACAAAGCCAGTTTACCTGTCCCTTGCATTTTAAGCCCGCAGCTCGTGGCCCCAGCTCCTGGGCGATGCCTGGTTCATGGGACACGGGCGTTTATCCGCCAGGCCACATCTGAACCGACTTGTTAATAAGCCTGCCGTGGTAAGCTCACTGTCAGTCAGCCTGCCTTTTTTTAATCAAAAGATAAAACATTCGGTTATCAAGGATTAATGACTCTTACAGCATCCATATGAGGCTCGTATTTATCTTTTAAAAGAAAACGGAAGGAAGAAAAATGACCAGATTTTGTTTCAGTAAGCAGTTTAAATCTGCTCGGGTAAGTTGAATTCATTCATTCATTAATTCAGTCGTGTGTCTGGGAGAAGCCAGCAGGAGCGCCTTCCATCATAAGAACTTCTGACTGTGAAATAAACCCCGAGTAACCAGATTAACTATGAAGTATGTCTCCGTCGGGTTTTCGGCATTAGTTCAAGTGTAGTTTCTGGACGTTCCGGCTTATTGTAGCAAGTTGCCGATTCTGGTATTCCAAGCAGCGCTTTGGGAGGGGGAGAGCTCGTGTGTGCAATGACATTATTGTGCAGTGTTGATTTAACTGAGAATATCAATATTTTAAATAGATTCCCATATGATTCGTATATTTTTGCATCTCACAGAGTGTGTAAATATCTCTCTACATCGGAACACACAGAGGCATATGTGCATGCATGAGCATGCGCACACACGTGCACACACACACACAAGCACCTGTATCACATATATATATGTAAGTGACCATGCGACGAGGATGGCTACCAATATATTCATTTAAACAGTTAGGGGCCTTTGTTGACAACAGATAGTAGGATCCTGGGATCTTTCATTTAGCAACCCAGGTTATAGTTTGGCCCCCAAAAAGGCTAATTGGCCTTGCTCTCTTCCAAAGTGGGCCCTGCTGTTTTCTAAGTTGGCTGTCTTCGCATTGGCCTCTTTCTCCATCTTCCCCATCCTCTTTCTGAGTGTCTGTGTGCTCTGGGGGATGAAAGGTATAACTAGTAGAGGAGGGTACTTGAAATCACAAGCAGAAATGTCAGGGTGCTCCTTCCCACGTCCTCAGCAACGAGACGCACTCAGGTTACACTGCCGGCCATTTCGGAAATTAAATGTTTACAACCCCACAGCACATCATTCTATAGCTTCAAAGAAAGGCGAATACTAGTTCTGGAGTGGTCTGCAGATCACAGACAAATTCAGAAAACCCAAATGAGGTCAGTTTACCGAGGTTTAACCTCTTCGGGTCTCAGGCTTCTCGCCTGTGACTTGATGATATTAACACCTGATCTTCCAGCCCACGGGAGACCTAGAGAAGAGACATTAAAGGACATGCCTGAAAGGGATTGTTTCAGGGTGAGGTAACTAACAGCTCCGTTCCCGTGGGAAGGGTGTCACCTGGAGGAACTGGACCCCCTGCTGTTTTGCAGATTGCTGTTCTGACCTCTGGGTTGGGAAAAGAGGCTGTTGGAGGTGGGAGTGTGGAGCAGGAGTCTTGATGAGAGGTTCCAGAGCCCCGTCCTCGCTCATAAAACTGCGAGGTCCTGGAAGAGCTTCTCCTCCAGAGGGAGTTGGAAATGCAGGCAAGGGGCCATTCCGCCTCACCATGCCGGTCATTCCTTCTGGTGACCAAAACCCTCAAATTAGTAAAGGGCTTTGCCCTCAAGATCCCTGTTAACTACAAAGGGAAGAATCCCCACTTTCCTTTGGAGAACGCTGCCAAGCACCCCCTTAACCAAATCACGAACTGACGTCACGTGCCTCCTGAAACGAAGCAGCAGCAAGGACACAGCATCACTTCTCTGATATTCTTGCCAAACACACGGAACCTGAATCTGGTTGTGAGGAAACATGACACAAACCCAAGTTGAAGGACATTTTGCAAACTAGCCAGCCTGTATGCTTTAAAAATGTAAGGTCAGGAAACGCACCTAAAGGCTGAGGGACTGTTCCAGATGAAAGCAGACTAAAGGGACAGGACAATGAAAGGCAATATATGATTCTGAATTGGATCTTGGGACAGAAAAAAGTTTCTTTTCTTTTGCTATAAAGGACACTAGTGGGACAATTGAAGAAATGTGAATTCTGTAGATTAGATCACAGTATGAAAGCAATGTTAATTTCCTGATTTTGATAATTGCATTGTGGTTATGTAAGAGAATATCCTTGTTTCTTAAGAAATCTATTCCAAAGGATCAGAGGTAAAGGGTCCCCATATCTGCAACTTATTCTCAAATAGTTCAGAAATATCTATATCTATAGCTAGCTAATCTATCTATCTATCTGTCGAGAGAGAGAGAGAGAGAGAGAATAAAGGAAATTAGTAAAATGCTAACCCTTGGAGAATCTGGGTGAAGGGCATATCAGAATTCTTTGTACTATTTCTGCAACTTTTCTGTGAGCCTGAAATTTTTTTTAAGCTAAGAATTAATAAATGTATAAAGGACTTTGAATTTCTCTTTGGAGCAGTGAGGAATGAGGAAGCAGGGGAGAGGACCGGAGCCAAGACTTGGTGAGCATGAGGGCCCCCAAGGGTCAGTGAACAGGGTGGCCAGCACCCAGAGGAGAGGAAACCGGACAGGGCCCAGCACTGGTGTTGACCTCAGACAAAAGTTGCCTCTGGAATTTTCTGCAATATGTGTACTGAAGCAGACTGGGAAAGTGTTTTTACGGCTTAGTGTCTAGCACGGGGCTCACCGTTTAGTGCATGGTCAATCTGGTTTTGTTGCTGAATGAATGAAGGAATGAATGAATGAATGAATGCAGATGCTCCTCCCTCTGCATCACACAAGACAGGGCAGCAGGCTCTACAGGTCTGACCAGGGCGTTTACTGGGTTCTCCGTTTCCTGGGTTTACCAGCTTGAGCGGCAGTGGGAGTCAGGGCCTCCTGCGTTCATCCAAATACTTATGTGAGATTCATCATTTAAGCCACAGCACATCCCCCAAATAAACACGTGCGTCTTTGCAGCCCACAGCCCGGGAGCACTATTAAATACACAGCGCCAAAAGGCCCAGGCCCTGGCTGCTGCGTGCAATTTCCAGCCGGCTTGCTATTCCTTTGTCACCGCCTTTTTATTGGTTTTCTCAAAGTGGTTACAATGCTGTTATTGTAAAACCCTCACGCCAGAAGAGCGAGAGAGGCGGCGGTGATGGGGAATGGAGCAATTTCTGCCAGGAGAGCCTGCACACCCGGTGGGGGAGGCTACCTAGCGAAAAGGGGGGGAAAGGAGCCTTTCTTTGTTCAGGTCCACTTGACCCGCTCATAAATCCACTGGGAACTGGGGCAGCCCTTGAATTCCCTGGAGGGTAAATGGCCTTGGCTCTTTCTGCCCCTGGGGAGGCCCCTCGGAGGAACCCCAGCAGCCCCTCCTCCTTCACAGTCCAGCCCAGCTTCTTGATACATGGCCAGGCTTGGCCCCAGGTCCGGGGCGGTGGGGAAGACAGAAGCCACACTCTTGGGGGCTGTGACTTCGCCAGCGTCCTCACTCCTCACCTGCAGGAAAGATTTTTTTCATCCCATCGAGTTATAAGCGTTAAGGTATAGTTTACATGCCATAAAATGTGCAGATCTTAAGTGTCCGTATGCCTCAATGACTTTTTACACCCAGCTCAAGAAATAGAGCAGTGCTGTCCAGTAGAACTTTCTGCAAAGTCGAGAATGTTCTGTATCTGTCCCATGTGGCTATGGAGCCCTCGAAACGTGGCTAGTGAGACTAAGGAACCGAATCTTTGATTGTATTTCGTTTTGAGTTACACAGCCACATGTGCCTATTGGCAACTATATTAGACAACACAGATAGACAACATTTCTGTCATCCTAGAACGTTCTGTTGTGCCCCTTCCAGTCTTTTCTGACTTCTGTCACCATGGACCAGGGGTTCTCCACCTCAGCACGATTGACATTGGGGGCCAGATCATTGTGGGGGCCAAACTCTGCCCTGAAGGATTTAAGCAGACCCCTGGCCTTGACACCCTAGATGCCAGCAGCGTCTGCCCCGAGTTGTGACAACCAAAAAGTCCCCAGACATAGCCAAATGTCCCCCAGTGAGGGGTAAGGTAGAGATTCACCCCTGGGTGAGAATCACTGCCCTAAATTAGTTTTGCCTGTTTTTAAACTTCAAATAAACGGAATCATACTGTGTGCAGCGTTTTTTCCCTTTTACAAACAGCAGAAATGTTTTGCTCACTGTTCTAGAAGCTGGAAGTCTGAGATCAGGGTGCCAGCACAGTGGGGTGAGGGCCCTGTTTCACATCACAGACTTCTCACATCATCTCCTCACTTGGGGGAAAACCATGTCCAGCTTCTTTTGCTCAACGTCATGTCTGTGAGATTCCTGGAGGCTCTTGCCCATCCCTTGCCCTTCCGAGTAGTAGTCCGTCGCATGGGTGCACCACAGTTTCTTTATCCATTTGTCTGTCGATGAACATCTGGTTGGCTTCCCCTTTGGGGCAATTATGCGCAAAGTGACTGTGGACATTCATGTGCAGAACTCTGTATGGATGTGGGTTGTCATTTCTCTTGGGCAGATGCCGAAGAGAAGAACTGTTCAATCACAGGTAGGTGTGCATTTAACTTCATCAGAAGCTCTCCTCCATTTTGCACTGTGTCCTTCTCCGTTCCCGCCAGCCCTGTATGAGTGTTTCAGTTCCTCCACGGCCTTGCCATGTGGCATCAACTACCTTTTTAATTTTAGCCCTTCTAGTGAGAAGGCGGCTTCCTAAAGGCCTCAGAGCCAGCCAGAGGAATCAGATTAAAAATGCAGCTACAATAAGAAAAGCACAAGAGGGGGCTGGCCCAGTGGTGCATCGGTTAAGTGCGCACATTCTGCTTTGGCAACCCGGGGTTCGCCAGTTCGGATCCTGGGTGCGGACATGGCACCACTTATCAAGCCATGCAGTGGTAGGCATCCCACATATAAAGTAGAGGAAGATGAGCATGGATGTCAGCCCAGGGCCAGTCTTCCTCAGCAAAAAGAGGAGGATTGGCGGCAGATGTTAGCTCAGGGCTAATCTTCCTCAAAACAAAAAGAAGAAGAAAAGCGCAAGAATTGGGAGGGGCCTTGGAGACTCAGAGCCCAGGGAACTGAGAGCACCCTGGAGGCCCCCAGTGGGGTGTGGCAGGTTGCCTCCCCACAATTCTCTTTCTGCTCCACAGCTTGCAGGAGGGGAGAGGCCATGGGTCGTGCTACAGGGGAAGGAAGACACAGACAGGATGACAATTCCTGGAAGACAGGGTTTAGATCACAAATGAGAATAGCAAGTAAAATGTGTTCTATAGCAAACCCTCAACCCCTCCCCCTCCCTATCCCCACCCCACTTTCAACACACACAAACACACACACACACACACTCCTCCACTAGAGACACAGGACCGCAGTTTGTTCTCTGCAAGGGGTGGGGTAATGTGGATGAGGGGACAGACAAGCAGAAGGAAGAAGAGTTGCTTAGTTCTTACTGGGAGAGTTCACAATGGGTTGGCTAAGGACTTGCCAACCTTTGGGGGACATGCCTTGCGAATATTAGAAATTAGACACTAAAAGATGGGAAATCCAGCCAAGAAATAAATCCCAACCCCTACCCTACCTCCGTGCGGCTTCTGGTCTAATTTTCAGTAGAGAATAACTAGTGCCACTCAGAAGCTGGAGATAATATAACGCCACGAGAACCCGGACTCAGAGAGCTGCCTGTGTCGGGACTGACAGAATGTGACAGGTTAATCCAGAGGGGCTTACCAGAGGAAGTCGGGAATCTGAGGGAGACGAGCGCCTGGAATGAACCTAGAGACAGAGGAAGCACCCGCCGGTCGAATAAGAGTGTGTGTCTTAACATGCTCTCTTGTTTGGTGCTGCTTCTGAGGGCCTCGTTAACTGCAGTGCTCCCTGAAATTGCTACATTGGGGAAATGCTCTTCCCCCCTCCAAAAGAATTAATCTCTTTTTAGAATAAGCAAACTCCTGGTAATGAAGCAACCTACCGCCCTGCTGAGTAAGTGTCAGTCTCTTGCAGGCTGCCCAGGAAGGTCTCTGACAATGTTGTCCTGTGGGGGGAAGGGGAGTGAAGGAGCAGGGGACAGGGGTCTCCTGGAGATGGCACCACCTGTTTTGTCAATGGCTCAGGAAAGAATGGCTGGAACTGGGAAGTGGCCCTTCTGGCATTCTGACCCTAGTTAACCCAAAAACAGGACTTGGACCTAGTTTCCTTGGGCCTAAACATCTTGGGGCTAGAACATTCTTAAGGGCGCTCACCTGTGGTAGGGCTCAAAGTTGGCATCTGCTTGGGGAGAAGCGATGTTAGCCAGCCAGGAAAACATAGCAGCAGGGACATCAGGCTGAAGATTATCAGCCAAATGCTCCAGGTTCATGTCTCTCCGTGTATTTTCTCTTTGCCCGCTTCCAAAATATTTACTAAAATGTGAGCTGCATGAAGGCAGGGGCGTCTCCGTTTTGCTCACAGCTACACGAGCAGTTGGAGATGTGCCTGGCACATTGCTCACGAAATATTTGTGAAGGGCTGAGCAGCAAAGCCCTAGTTGAATGCTCAGACCTGGATTTCGTTGAGCTCCTCGCTCATCTGGGAGGGCAGAGTATTAGGGAGCATAGAAGGCGTGGTCAGGGTGCGGCAGAGAAACATGAAGCACCCTTGAGACCAGCATGACAGTCTCAGCGGTGACCAGGGGAGGAGCCCAAGGGGAAGGTGACTTCTCCGAAGTTCCAAGTCCAGCCACATTGTCAGCCCCTCAGTGCCGATTTGGCTGCCATTGCCGGTCTCTGGGGGCAGTGGGCCTTATTTTACTCAACAGTGCCGTTACGTGGCTTCCTTCCTTCTGCAGGCCCCTGAATGGTCACAAGCCAGTTTCCAGGAAGGAAAAACTCCAGGCAGACAGGGGAGGCTGGACTCCCAAACTTCCCTCCCACAGTTTGTGTGCACCCAAGAAAGACGCCCCTTATGACTGATCCCAGGAAGGACAGAGTCCTTTTCTTTGTTTTGCTTCAGCAGAGTGGAGACAGGTAGATATTTTTTTTAATGCTTTTTCTTTGGTGAGGAAGATTGGCCCTGAGGTAACGTCTGTTGCCAATCTTCCTTTTTTTCCTCTCCCCAAAGCCCCAGTACATAGTTGGATATCCTAGTTGTAGGTCGTTCTAGTTCTTCTATGTGGGATGCCGCCACAACATGGCTTGATGAGCAGTACTAGGTCCACACCCAGGATCCGAACCGGTGAACCTCAGGCCACTGAAGCGGAGTGTGTGAACTTAACCACTCAGCCATGGGGGCAGCCACGAGACAGGTAGACATTTTAAAAATGAGCTTTGCTAAAGACTGAAAGAGGAACAGAAACTTAAAGCAGTATAAAATCACACTCAGTTCACAAGTCCAGACTCCAGGAGGCAGGCACGCCCGGATACAAAGGAGCACCCTTGGCTCCAAATCTGTGCTCCGGAGTCAGATAGGGGAGCTGGAGTGCCAGCCATCGGCCCCGGCCTGCAACAAGCTAAGGCCACCTTCCTGCAAGAGGCAGACACCATCTCTGTTCCAGGGCCTGCGGGGAGTCACTTCCCTGTCCTTCTGTCTCGAGGATGGCACCTCGCAGCTCCCCTTGGTCTCCCCCATGACAGGAGGGGGCAGCAGGCCTGTGGATGATTTGCAGGACAGCCGTGGTTGACAGCCAGCAAATAATAGAGCTCTCTGGGTCTAGTTTCTCTAATCCACCTACCGCTGGAGCTTCCCTTGGCAACTCACTCAGGAAGCGCCCCTCCCCCCACACCATCTGGAAGCGCTTTTTGAAAAATCTACTCATTATTGTTAAAAAGCAACACGTAGGCTTTTGCAAGATACAGTTGCCACAGCGGCCCCTAAACTGTAAGTTCCTGGAAGGCAGAGATTTTCCTCTGTGCTTCACTGTATAACCATCACCTGGCACACAGTAGGAGCCTAATAAATGGTGATGGAATGGATGAGGAATGAATAAATTTACAAAAAGCGTGTTCCAGTATCTCTGCATAACAATTATTCTGAAATTTAGCAGTTTAACAACCATTTAATCATGCTCAGGATTTCAATGGGATGGGAATTTGGACAGGGCACAGCAATGAAGCCCGGTCTCTCTGCTCCATGATGTTTGGGGGCTCAGTTGAAAAGACGTGAAGGTTTGGGGGCTGGAATGCTCTGGAGGCTCCTTCACTCACACGTCTGGCACTTGGACTGAAATGACTGGAAGTCTGGGCTCAGCTGGGACTGTGGATCCAGGCACCTACATGTGGCCTCCTCATGTTGATTGGGCTTCTTCACAACATGGCCGACTCAGGGTAATCAGAGTTCTTACGTGACAGTTGCTCAGGGCTCTAAGGCAGAAGCCACCTGGCCTTTTATGACCCAGCCCTGTCATACTCTTGGTTGAAGCTGTCATCAGCATATCCAGATTCAAGGGGAGAAACAGACCCTACCTCTCATTAGAAGGAGTGTCAGAAAACTTTGGGCTGACATTTTTAAACCACCACAAAGGCCGAAAGATTAGAAAACCCTGTCTCCTAAGGATTTTGCGTTCATTCCTTCAACAGAATTTATCTTGGGCATCTGCCCCGTGTCAAGCCCTGGGTTGGGTGATGTGTAGGTATTTAGTAGGTGAACGAAACAGACATTATCTCTGCCCTCAGGTAGCCTGCATTCTACCAGAGGAGAGAGACATTAAAGAAATAAACACACAAACAAATGCAGAGTTACAGATCATCATGAGTGCTATTAAGTGGGGAGAAGTGCCCGGAGAAAAAACAGGGAGACCCAACTGTGACGGGAAGTATCTTGCTCCTCTAGAAGCAAAATCTTATGCAAGGTTTCGAGTGCAAGCAGTGTCTTTGCAGGCGATTCCCGGAAGCACTGTAGGGCAATAAGGGCCTGAGAGAGCCGGGAAGGAAGCCAGAGGATGTATTCATAAGTAGGCTACCACGGTTGGCCAAGGGCGCTCAGCGCCGTGGGTCATTTCGTCTGGTTGACAGCGTGGAACACACTTCAGATTGTCCCACCTGAAGGATGAGGAAGCCGGGACATCTACCCACCAAATCCTAAGAGTTGTCGTTGAGGGCATTCATGCCAGCTGCCCTCCCTGTGGGCACTGCCCACTCAGGCAGCCAGGAGAGCCTCCTGCAAAGGGCCCCAAGTGCTGGCATAAGGAGCCAAGGGGATATGGAGGGACACCAAGGCACCTGCCCCAGGGATCACCGTGGCCCTCCTTGAGCAAGCAACCTTCTCAAAGAAGGAGTTCAAGGGTCAAGAACGTAGGAATTGTAGATGGTCCATATATTTGTCTGTGTATGTGTGAGTTTTCACCAAACACCACCCCCATGCCGGCCCTTAGCCCGGTGCCTTCCATAGCAATGCGTCTAAGGTTTTCCTCCCAATGCTTATGGGTTTACAATGACTGTCTGCACCGAGCACCCTGCCCCCACCTGCCCGTCCCCTTGTGACTAATGGAAAACATTGGCAAAATTGCCCACGGGGCAGGCAAGGTGGGGCTGTTTGTGCCCAGGAGAGCGTTTTCCCTTTGTGTGAGGTCAACTGCCAGGAGTTGTGGGCGCCACGCCCTGCAATTCTGACCTCAGCGGAGCTTAGCAGCAAAGAGACTGGCCCACCTTGAGTTACCATGAAGCAAGTCGTGGGGCCTTGTTCAGGCCTAGTCAATCCCCCAGGAGGGAAGCACTTGTAGGAAAACCTGGTAAGCAGCACCCTGGTCAAGGTGTGCTCACATTAACCGGAGACCATCATACTCTTGACACGTCCACGGCTCACTGTCAAGGCTGGCAGGTGGCTCTCCAGCTCTGGACCCTTTAGTGAGATGTCAAGAGAACACACACGGTTCCTCAGCAAAGCTTCACCACACTGGCTTCCACCAAACCTCAGGGCTGCCTCGAACTGGGAGTGATTCTCTGAAAAGACCATTTAATAAGCTAGAGCAACGGGAGGAAAAATAAGTGAGCAGAAAGAAAAAGAATTTTTACTGAGACACTATAATACCCTTTTATTTTCAAATAACTAAATAGAATTTCTATTTTCAAGCAGCATTTGTCTTAATGACCTTTTGAAAGCATCCTTTTCCAATTCAGCTGTTACCGAATACCAAGTATATGCCATGCCTTGGGTTAAGCAATTTTTTTAAGGTAAAAATAATAACAATGACTGCCGCGGTAGTGAAGGCCCTTGGCAGGGTGGGCAACTGAAGTCAGGAACGCAGCCCTTGGCCACTTGTCGACATGCCTCCCTGCTGTGCGCTCCACTCTGTGCCTGCTGCTTACCTGAGGGGCGGGTCACCTGCCAGCAGGCTCTTAAGTGCTCTCCCACGCTGTGGCCCATCCCTGTGTGTTGCCTGGGTCACTGCCACCCTGAGAGGAGGAGGGAGGGAGACAGAGAGGAAGGGAAGGGGAGGGGAGGGGAGAAGCAGGGGGAGGAAGGGAAGGCAGGGGAGAAGCGGGAGGGGAAAGAAAATGGAAGGGGGAAGAAGGGAAAAGGGACAGACGGGGGAGGTGAAGGGAAAAGGGAAGGAGGGGAGAAGGGAGAAGGGGGAAGAGGAAGGGAGGGGAGAAGAGGGGAGGAGAGAGAATTCTACTGGGATGGAAAAGCCAGGAAGTCAAATTCCTAACCCGGTGATAAATAGAATCCCAGCTGCAGCAAGAACAGAGCAGTGGTAAAATCATTCACACTCGGAATTCCTGACAGTGGAAAATAAACTCGTCATTGCTGGTGAATGGAAACTTCGGGGAGATGATGTCCTGGACTCCAGACCCCACATCCCCGTCCCTGGTACAGGGCACAGAGTCCTGGTGGGGTGAGAAAGAGGGCTGAGGGCCTGCATGGCCATGCACCCTTCCAAGCCTTCAGGCCAAGTTGCTAGAAGTCCAGTGAGGTGGAGGAAGGAAGCCAAAGGACGCAGGGAAGAAGTGGGAAGTCAGAGGATGGGATAGAGAGCAAGGCAACCTGGGGCAGAGAGGGGCCTGGAGCTGGAGACAGAACACCGGGAGCCTTGGTGGGTGGGGTGACCTGAAGAAGAAATCCTGCAAGTCGTCGGGACGAGGAGGTGGAGGGAAGGAAGAAGGCTGCTGCGCTGAGGGGAAGACAAATCAAACCCCAGGCATGGATTTCAAAGCATTTCCAGCAGCAATTCTCCGAAGCCTTGCCTGAGTGGCCGGAATCCTGGGTCTGTGGCCCCCTCCCCCATCCACAGTGTCTGGGCGCCCCCAGGGGTTGGGCTTGGCCAGAAGCTCCTGAAGCTGCCGCATCCTCCTCATCCAGCCATCCTTCCCCCTGATGGGAAGGGAAAGGCCTGGGCAGCACCTCGCCTCCTGACTCCAACTGCCTTCCCCATTCCTGACCCCAATCCCGTCCAGGCAGGGGTGCTGGCCACTGATGGGAGGGAGAGACGGATCTCTCGTGTCCCTTTTACTGATTATAAGCGCCCCTTCCCCAACTTCTGTGACTTTCTTGGAGCTACTGAAGCTGCTCACCCTCAGAGAGCCAGAAGTGTCTGGGAGTTTCTAGCCCCAATCCTAGGGTAGCCCTTAGCCACCGACAACGCCTGGTGAGGCAGCAGGACAGCTCAGCTCTCTCACCCGGAGTCGGGGACAGACTCTGGGGTAGGACTTGCCCTCCAGAATGCCTCCCCCACCTGCACCATGGGGTCAGATGGAGGCTCTGAAATTGGCTCCCCCCTTCCCAGTCCTGCCTCCCCCACACGCTTACGGGACATCACTTGGAAGCATGTCCCTAAGAAATCACTTCCATGCCAATCCTTGTCTCTGAGTCTGCTTCTGGGGAAATGGAAGTCAGAGGGCCTGTGGGCTGAGCAATAACGCCACTTATGTGGGTAGACACATTACAGACGGCCCCTCATCCAGGCCTCTGAAGGAGACAGCCGCACTGCTGCTGAGCGCAGCGCACAGAGGAAGCGGAAGCTCGGCGAGCAGAAGGGACTTACCCAGGGGTGGCCTAGCTGGTGTGCAGAGCCGCCCAGATTAACCCCAGCTGTTGCCAGCTCCGAAGCCAGCGTTTAGTCCTTGACATCCCACTGAGATGACATGGGGGCTGCAGGCTCTCCTATGGCGAGCCCTTCCTTGTCTGAAAGGAGCTAACATCTCTGAGGTCCCTGTGTCAGGGCAGGGTGATCGGAGTCGGGGCGCAGCCAGGTACTTAGGACCATGACTAAGGAGAGAGGGAAAGCCCTCAGTTTAGGCTCACGAGGAGCCAGTTCCCCAAAGCCTGCAGCTAGGGCCCACCGGTTCATCAAACTCGCCGATAGCCACGTGGGTTTTTAAGACAACCCCGCAGAGCCAGCACTTACTAGGAGTAGTTCAGAAGCTGCCAAAAACACCCTATGAATAAATGTTCAGGGTTCTATCCGGAGACGCCCACAGTGACTGATGAGTCATCAGATGACCAGCTGTCACCACAGAGCGCTATATATAGAAGGGGAAGGCCGGAGGGGTGCCTGGGACCTACTGCAAAAGGGAAGACCGTGCACCTAGGAGGTGAGGCACTGGCTGGGGGTGGGCCTGGAGCACCTGGAAACTGAGCCCTCAGCTCCCCCAAAATAACGGAATCTGGGTCAGTGAGGCCCCAGCTCGGAATGCTGCTTGAAGCGGAAGCAGGCAGCACTGGGGCCCGAGACGAGCTATGCCAGCACACCGATGATCATTATCGCTAATGAGGGTAATGGGAGAATAATGGCTCAGAGACCTTCCAGCACATCACCTCGTGTTCTTCCCATCCTATGTGCACGCAGAGGGCTTACGCCCATCACTGCCACTTAGGCAGCCCACATTGACGTTCCAGACCCCAGACTTCGTTAGGCTAGGCCTGCACTGTCCAATACGGTAGCCACTAGCCACGTGTGGCCACTGAGCGCTTGAAACGTGGCCAGTCCAATTTGAGATGTGCTGTAAGCATAAAACACACACCAGATTTCCAAGACTTAGTTCCAAAAAAAGAAAGTAAAATAGCTCATTAATAGTTTTTTCTTGATTCCGTGTTGAAATGATATTTTGGATAAGCTGGGTTAAATAAGATATATTATTCAAATTAATGTCACCTGTTTCTTTTTACCCTTTTAATGTGGCTACTAGAACATTCCAAATGACATACGTGGCTCACATTTGTGGCTTGCATTATATTTCTATTGGACAGCACTGGGTTACAGGCTAGAGGCCAGAACCTTCAGGAAATCCTAGTTATGCCCTCTCCTGACAAATAAAGCCTGCTTCCTGGTTCAAGGCTGCTCTCCAGACAATGCAAGTGGCCGGCCACGGCTCCACACACCAGTCACAGAAGGCCCAGGTGACACACAAAAGCCCCTGAGTGTCTATGAACCTCAAACTTGCCCCTCATATCTTCTGAAAATTCCCAGCCTTCCTGAGGAAGAATGAGAAATCCTCTCTGGCTCTGTGTTCTCCCTTCTCCCACTTAACCCCCAGAGAGTTCGATGCTGTGTGATTGCAGAAAGAAACAGTAAAATAAAGCCACTTCACAAATGAAGCGGCCCTTTCCCTCGCATATGCAAACAGCAGAGTCAATCAAAGGAAAGAAGAGAAATGAGAAAGAGAAATGCAGATGAGAATTGTCAAGAGACAATTCACACCAAGAGGAAGAAACTGTATCCCAGAGACAGACGCGTAAATGTCACACGCTCTGCCCACTGAGACCTGGGGGAGGGTAGAACGGAGAGTGTGTGCGCGTGTGCGTGCACGAGAGCACGTGCGTGCACCTCACGTGTGCATGTGGAGCACCAGAGAAAGGTTCAAGAACAAGGTTCAAGAACAAGGCAGACGGAGGAAACAGAACAAGGAAGAAAGAAGGGGCAAAACCAAACGCCGGCTGCGTGTGTGCTTGCGAGGGGAGCCGGGGGCGGGGGGGGGAGGGGGGACAGCCTCCCTCTTGTGGCAAGAGCTGCCCTTTCTTTCTATGTCAGTTTAAATTATTCACGTCAGGACAATAGAAAGAATATAGCAAAATAAAAAATGCATCGGGGCCAGACAGAGCCTGGATTCATGGGATGCAGAAAGAGCCCTGGGAGGAGGAGGGGCTGCCCACCCTACGCCCGGGGGCAGGGGGGGTAGAGGGGGTGCTCGCCCGCCTGCTGGTTAGGCACCTCCAATGTTGACAGAGCCGGGCCTGAGCCGAGCACTCCCAGGGGCCTGGCTGGTAGACTCCGGGAGCTGTGTGAGGAAGCAGGTTCTCCCGTCAGGCAAGACTTGGTGGGCACCCACACCACACCCTCTCCTGGGCCAGGCTGGGGGCCACCCTGCTGCCTGACGCCTCCTCCCAGCCCTAGACTGACTGCCCCTTTGCACCAGCCTCCTGCCTACCGGAAGCTGACCCCTCACTGGCAAGTCCAGAGACCCCACATGACCCCCAGTTAATCCAATCAAAGCAGGCTGCCAGGACAGGATGGGGGAGAAGGGGTGCCTCCGTCCCAGGGCTCCCACCCCTCCCAGCTAAGTACAGCTCGGGAGAAGCCTCTGGGAGCCTGTGCCCCCCTTGGACACCTCACCGGAAGTGGGCTTCCCTAAAGAGGAAGCAGGACGAATGTGTTAGTCTGCTCCGGCTGCCATGACAAAACACACAAGATCTTGAAGACTGGGGGGCCTCAAGAACAGACATTCATTTCTCACGCTTCTGGAGGCTGGAAGCCCAAGCGCAAGGGGTCAGCAGAGCCGGTTTCTCCTGAGGCCTCTCTCGTTGGCTTGCAGACAGCCAGCTTCTCTCTGTGTCCTCACGTGGCCTTCCCTCTGTGTTCACATCCCTGGGGTCTCTCTGTGTGTCCACATTCCCTCTCTCATGAGGACACCAGTCAGATTGCATTGGGGCCCACCCTAAGGCCTCATTTTAACTCACCTCTTTAAAGGCCCTGTCTCCAAATGCAGTCACATTCTGTGGTCCTGGGGGTTGGGGCTTCAACATAGGGAATCTGGGGGACACAATTCTGCCCAGAACAACAAAGAACAGAGAAAGACCAGACCACGCCTGCACAAGGACTAGGGTGGGGGTGGGGACAGTTCATGCTGGACCCCCTGTATCCCTGCCTATGCTTAGGGCCACCTCCACGTACATTTAGAAAATCCGAAGGTGACAATTTGGGGGGACATGGGGCTTGGGGGGATCTTCTTCTCACGGCTGACAGTTGCTGTCTTCCTGGGGCTGGAGACTTTGCAGCCGCAGCTCCTAGCAGGGACACTGATGGGAGCGTCCATCTAGACCAGAGGCTATTAGGCAAGACTCTGGGTCCCTACTCATCTAGCATCTTGTCACAATGGAAGTGAGTCCAGAATGAATCTGGGCTTAATTCACAGAGGCCCTTTCAAGGTTAAAAACAAAATTAAAGAAAAAGCAGTGTGGCAGATTGCATTTTCCAAGCTGGCCAAGACTAGATCTTGCACGCCTCATGTCCTTCCGATCTGATGTCACTCTTCCCATCAAAAGCTGGGGGCACTAGTCCCTCCCCTTGAATCTGGGTGGATTTATGACAACGGTAGAAGTGTCACTGTGTGACTTCCAAGGCTTTCTCTCTCTGGAGACTTTCTCTTAGAAACCAGCCGCCATGCTGTGGGGAGGCCCAGATGATGCAAGTGTGGAGAGGCGTCATGGAGATGTTCCAGCTGACAGCCCCAGCTGAGAACCCAGGGAACAGCCAGCATGGATGGCCACATGTGTGAGTGAGGAAGGACGCCTTTGGTGTGACTTCAGCCCCAGGCATTGTCTGATGGCAATAGCACCAGACAGAGACAGAGACAGACAGAACTTGCCTGGCTGAGGTCAGTCAACCCCCAGAACAGCAGGAAATAATAAAAGAATCGTTGTGTTTTTAAGTCACTAAGTTTGGAGTGATTCATTATGTAGCAATAGATAACCAGAACACAGACCAACACACACATGCACGCGCGCATGCACATGTGCACAAAGGTCCCCCTTCACAGGGCCTGTTTAGAGGGTCCTGGCAGCAGGCCTGGGTGCTCACTCCGTCGGCTCTGGGGCCAGGCTGCCAGGGTCAAATCCTTTTCCCATCACTTCTTAGTTGTACAGCCTTGGAGGAGTAAAGGAACACCCCTGCCTCAGTTTCCTCATCTCTGGACAGGAAACCGTCCTCCAGCCCTCCCTATGGGATGGCTGTGAGGATGAAATGCAATAACCCACATCAAATGCTCCCAACCGCACCAGGCGCACCATGAATGCGCAGTAGCTGCTTGCTGTGATGATATTAGTCAACATCTCCCTTTCTGCTTCCTAACAGGTGGGCCGAGAAACATGCCATTTCTGGCAGACACTCCACCGACCGTCTTTTTCCATCACACTGAGGTCACCGGCTCTGCCCCACACTTATTTGTTTTGTAAAAATGTCAGCAGCTGGGCCCCAGGCCCTTCCCCCAGGCCTTGTGGGAAACCAGCTCCCCTCCCCCTGCGGTCTTTGAGTTCTGTTCCCTGCCACTGTCATCTCTCTCCTTTGCCTTGCAAACCATTGATTAGTAGAAGACAAAACACTGGCTAAGAGCTGACCTCAATACTTGTTTTTAAAGTCCCTTGGCCTGGCCCAGCCACAGAGCTGTGAGACACAGGATGGGCAGGCAGCACATGATGACAGTTGGCTGGGTTTGCAAGACCCTCTTGCCTCTCCTTTGTTGGGGGTGGGGGGGGTGCTGAACATTGCAGCCCCGCGGTGCCCGGTTCCTCCTACACACTGCTGGAGCCTGGGACCCACCTCCCACCGGCGCTCCCACAGCCCGCGGTGGACCAGGCCATGCCAGGGGGGCTGCAGCCATGGCGAGTCCTCCCACTGCCGTGCACCCCCTTGGGGTGCCAGCAGAACCGGAGGCCAGGCCCTTCCCCGTCAGAACTGGAATAGAGGGGTGCAGAGCAGAAGGAAGTCAGCAGCAGGGACCCTGTCTGTCCAGCTAAGGCCTGCCTGGCCTCCACCTGGGCCCGTCTGCCTTTTTCTCTGGGCAACCCTCTGATTCCGCCCAGCCCTAAACCCCCATCTGAGACACCCGTGCTTCTCTGACTCTCCAGCTGTCTCACCCCCAGGGCCCACTTCACAGTGACCCACTCACGGCTCTTCGTTCTCACCCTTCTTTGGAGGTAACTGGCTTCCCTACCCAGCACACACACGCACGCATACATGCACGCACACACTCATGGGCACTCTTCGCTCCAAGTGGCCGCAGCTGGACCTCAGTGGGTCCTGGGGCATGTCCTCCCCCAGCTTCCTGGGGCTGCAAGTTGCGCAGGCAGGCTTTCCACGAGTTCACTAGCTCTTACTCAGAATAGTCCCTGCCTCAACCCCTTGGCTCACCTTGAAAAATGATCCTTGGGCTCTAACGAACCAATGGGTTCTTTAGAAAGGACATCTGGAACTTTCTTAGTAGCAACTAGCTTTGTCAATGGGAGTACTACTGGTGTCTGGGCTTGGACAAACCTCCATTGTATGAGACAGTCCCCCCCCATGGTAGGATAAGTACCCTTGGCCTCCTGCCCACTAAATACCAGTAGCACCCCCTAGTCATTGTGACAAATAAAAGTGCACCCCAATTTCCAAATCCTCCCCAAAGAAGTGGGGTGGGGGTGGTCCCTGAATAGGGAAACACCATTCATCTCCAGATAAAATTCTTTCTACTCCACAACAATCGCCCGGCTGCATCTCCCCACAGGATCAGTTCCACAGTCTCGATGGACACAATCTCCCTCACGTTATTCAACCCGGACTACCACCGCAGCACAGCAACTCCCTTCTCCCCTTCCACACTCACGTGAGCACGCTGCGAGCAGGGGCTCCGAACCCGGCGCAGAAACTCACTCCCTCACTCTGTTCCTCTTTCTGAAGCCTTACGTGTGGGTTGCCCCGATAGATGGCTCGCAGCAAAGCGTTTACTGAGAAATCATTTGTATAATTCCACACCTCCCCTTCCATTGCTGGCATTACTTTAAAAAAATAAAAACAAAAGAGCAAGCATTGCTGGAAGAGTTCCATTGGAGCTGTTTGTTTTTCAAGGTCTACTGAGTCAAAATTCCCAGTTTAACCCTGAGCCCTCGGCTCCTCTGCCTCTGCTGTGAGGTTGGTGTTCACACCTTAACAAGGGAGGGGAAATGGTCTTTTAAAGAAAGAGAAAGGAGAATAAAATAACCCTCCCTCAACAGTGTCTGCTGGATGCGTTCACTTTTCAATATAACGTAGGAGCACTAAAACCTTCCGCCTGTCCCTTGAGTTATCTTTTTACCGAAGCCCATTGCTAGTGTGAGGCCAAGTGCCCACACCTGGATTGGCCAGGAAATGAAACATCTGTTCTGACAGGGACAGAGCTTTGACGCACGTGCCAACAGCACCGGCTGTCTACGGGTTTAGCTGAAGCAGGTCCAGCTAACGGGCTGTTTTCCTTCTTGGAACAGCAGTTCTTAACATCAGGAGCGTCTTGCTGATATCTTAGAATCCCAATCTCATAGTGACGGCTTAGGCCTGAAAGCTTAGGGGTTTTAGTCTTTTGGGGTCCACTTTTGTGGAGCTGAGGAAATCTGTGGCATACGTGTGTCCCTGGCGGAGGTGTGCATATGCATGCAGCCACTCACACGAAATCAGAATTTCGATCCCAATTGTGAAGCCTCCTGAAGCCTGTTCACAGGCCATGGCTTGAGAACCCAACGCTGGTTTACCCCGAGAGGAAATCTGGTGTGAACGCAGCTCTGGCAGCACATACAGGTAAGACTTGGTTCCAGTGGTAAGGTCATAATCTTTCCATCCTCCTTGCCATCTGCCACCGAACCCTAAGCCAGGACCATATATTTTTAGGTTTTTTGTTATGGCTGAACCCCACTTCTAATGCCAATTTCTGTATAGGCTGGATTATCTTGAGGTAACAAGCAATGCCCAAAATCTCACTACCCGGTCTCCCAAATCTGGATCATTCTCTCAATGGGGTCTTGTCTCAAGGTGGCTACACCAGGCTTCCTCGCATGGTGAGGGCAGCACCGCAAAGCCTGAGCACTTATTATGTGCCTGCATATACTTGCTGATGCCCCATTGGTCAAGGCAAGTCACGTGGCTAATCCCAAAGTCAACGTGACAGGGGACTACCCACAGATGTGGATCCTGGGAGGTATGATTCACTGGGGGCCATGTCAGTAATAATCCACCACACACGAGAAAATATCCCCCCACCCACGGGATGCCTGCAATACCATCATTTACCTTCTAGACCTTTGGCCTAAACATTGCCCTCTTTCGGCTTGCTCTTTTTTTTTAAGTTTATTTTATTTTAAAGTTTATTTAATTTTTTTGCTGGGAAAGATTTGCCCTGAGCTAACATCTGTTGCCAATCTTCCTCTTTTCATTTCCTCCCCAAAGCCCCAGTACGTAGTTGTATATTCTAGTTGTAAGTCCTTCTAGTTCTTCTATGTGAGCCGCCACCACAGCATGGCTACTGACAGACGAGTGGTGTGGTTCTGGGACCGGGAAGGGAACCCAGGCAGCCGAAGCAGTAAGAGCACCGAACTTGAACCACTAGGCCATCAGGGCTAGCTCTGGCTTGTTCTTTTAAAAATCTTTTTAAAATGGCTTTATTGCATAGCCTATGATCCAGCAATTCCATGTCAGGGTGTATAGGCCAGATAAAGGAGCGCTTATGCTCACCAACAGCCATGTACACAAACGTACAGAGCAGTTTTATTCATAATAGCGCCGAACTGGAAACAACCCAAATGCCCACCAAGAGGAGAACAGATAAACTGACCAGGATGTATTCACACAAAGGGACACCACCTAGCATTGGGAAAAGAACAAATGACCACTCCGTGCAACCACATGGATGGAAGTCTCAGGCAATGTTGAGCGAAAGGAGCCAGACACACAAGAACACGTATGGTAGGGTTCTATTTCTTGGAGGTGCAAAAACAGACAAACCAAGTCTATACTGTTAGAAGTCAGAAGAATGGCTGCCTTTGGGGGACCGTCAGTTAGGAAAGGCCATAAGGAGCTTCTGGGGCGGGTGCTGCCAATGTCCTGTATCTTGAGCTGGGTGATGGTGGATCTATACTTATGCAAAAAGCCATAGACTTGTACACTTGAGATTGGTGGGCTTTACTGTATGCATGTTAAGTCTTTTTTTTTTTTGAGGAAGATTAGCCCTGAGCTAACAAGTGCTGCCAAACCTCCTCTTTTTGCTGAGGAAGACTGGCCCTTGAGCTAACATCCGTGCCCATCTTCCTCCACTTTATATGTGGGACACCTACCACAGCACGACTTGCCAAACGGTGCCATGTCTGCACCTGAGATCCAAACCGGTGAACCCCGGGCCGCCAAAGCAGAACGTGAGAACTTAACCACTATGCCACCAGGCCAGCCCCCTGCATGTTAAATCTTAATTGTTTTTAAAGTACAAAATTAGAAGTAAGAATGGATTTCCTAGTTCAGTGGCTCTGGACAGGGTGGCAGGCAGAGGTGGTGGCCTGAGGAGGGATGGGTGGGAGCGCCTGTCCCAGGCCTCTTCCATCTGTCCATCTCCATTGCCAGCAAGGAAAAGATCTTGCTCACGGAGGTGGGGGTACTCAGGGCTGGGCCAGTGTCGGTGGCCCTGTGGGTTCCTCCGTGGGGAGGGAAATGCTTTGCCAAGCCTTTGTTCCGGGAGTTGATCAAGGAAACGAGCTGGTAACGAACAGCAAAAATAACAATAATTAATAATGGGCAGAATAAAAATGGATTTCAAATCCTGCAGCTAATTTGCCAGGAGACTTATTTCTGCGGCAGGCGGCCGCTCTCCCCTCTGTCAGACTGCTGAGTAAACCAGGAAGTGGCAGGGGCCCGCCAGCCAGCTCTGCCTGGGGTGGGTGTGTGTGTGTGGGGGGGGGGGGTCGGGGGGGGAGAGGGGAGAGAAGGCGAGGAGGGGCAGGGAAGCACAATAACCCTGAAGAGTGGGAGTGATCAAGAGCTTGTGTGGTTACCCGGCTCTGCCATGGGCTCTGCACCCTGCTGGGAAGGGTAGGAGACCCCAAACCTCGAGGATGCCTCTCAGAGGCCCCGCAGCCTCCCCCATTCCCATGACAGCTGCCAAGCCCAGGGTACCAGCCCCTCGGACTCTTGGCCCCTTGGCATGTCTTCCTCACTAATACTGCCCCCTCCCAGGAGCCGAAGTTGTGGGGGAAGGGGCGCAAGACCACACAACAATGGAAGGAAAACCCTTGTCAGAGAAGGATGATTCTCACTGGAGCCCTAAATGCTCCAGAAAGATTATCTTTCCGGTTCCCATTGCACAGAGAGCAACTAACAATCGCCAGGCCCCTAAACCCTCACGGCCCTTTCCTCCCCTCCCACCCCGCCCCACCCAAACAGGCTGACTTGGACAGCTGTTATCAGTCCATTAAAAAATGAATGCTCGGGGATCCTTCCAGCTTCCTCCAGGATGGCGGCAAAAGGCAGCCTGGGCCTCCTCTGTTGGTTTTTAGAGCGAGATCTCGGGGGCGGGGGGCGGTGTCAGGACTTGTACGTGAGGGCCAAGTCTATTAAGACCTGCTCACATCAGTGTCTTCGGACGACCTTGACTGTGGCCAGTGAGAAAAATGCTTCCCTTCCCATCATGCCCTTTCCTGCTAGTCTCCAGTCCCCTCCGGCTGTCCCTGGCTTCTCAGGGCTTCTGGCCTGCCGCTCCCCCGGGGGCCCAGGCTCCAAGCGCCCTGTTCCCTGATTCCACTTTGTTCCCATATGTGCTCATCAGGTGTAGGGGAAGCCAAAACCTCTGTGGCCGTCCCTGTCTTTGCCCACGAGGCTGTTGGAGGCCCAGCGTCTTAGCCCCTGGCCGGGGGACAAGCGTTGAGGGAACTCCTTGATTCTCATGACTTGAGTGGCTGCCTACATTGACAAATGGATCGCTCTCCCTTTTCACCTTTAGTAAAGTGGATTCTTCTTGCTAAAGGCTAAGTACTCGCTGAGTTGCAAGTTTCAGAAAATGAGGCCATTGTGGGGCTATTTCTGAGGGAAAGAAAGGCCGCTGGTGCCAGCGCCAGCCCTGTCTGCCTCCCACAAGAATTGGGCACCATTATTTTTACATCGGGGAAAATTCCATCTCCTATTTCTAAAACAGCTGAATCTGGCTTCATCTTCTGCAAAAGTGTACACTGGGGAGAGGGCGAGGGTTTAACTCTTAAGGACAGTTCAGAGCAAGGGATCAAAAGGAAGTTCAGGATGAAGATGACTTGGCAGCGTCCAGGAGAGCATTGCTGGGGAGGCCTCTACAGTTAGGGTCTCAGCTGTGGCGTAAAGGCGGGTAGAGAGAGGCCCTGCAACAGCATCCTGCTGAGAGCAGAGCCATGCTCCAGGCAGGAAGCCAGCCCCCCAGGAAGGGGCCAGGAGAGACGGGGCTCCTGGTAGTTTTTGAAACCAGTGTATTAGTCAGCTCAGGCTGCCGTAACAAAGAACCACAGACTGGCGGCTTAAGCAAGAGTGTTATTATCTCAGTTCCAGAGGCTGGAAGTCCGAGATCAAGGTGTCAGCGGGGTTGGTTTCTTCTGAAGTCTCTCTCCTTGGCTTGTACGTGGAACCGTCTTCTCCCTGTGTCTTCACATGGTCTTCCCTCTATATGTGTCTCCGTCCTAATTTCCTCTTCTCAAAAGGACACCAGTCAGTTTGGATCAGGGCCCACCCACGAGACCTCACTTTAACTCAATCACCTTTTGAAAGACCCTATCTCCAAACACAGTCACATTCTGAGGTACTAGGGGTTAGGACTTCAACTCATGAATTTGGCGGGAGACAATTAACCCATACCAACAGTACAGGGCTTCTCCTCTGCTTCTGCAATTATGACCTGTTCAAACTCCACTCAACGGAGTTCCTGGGCTGGGACAAGCTGCAGGGCTGGAGACAATAGTAAGAGGCTCCTTCTCTGCCCTTCCCCCAGGCTCCGCTCCGTGCAAATTCTTCTCAGCATCCACTCCCATCTCTGCCAAGAAGCCCTGCCTGACTGCTGACCTCACGTGGAGCTTTCCCTTTGCTGAAGTCCACTGCACCACAGGAAGGATCTTTAGGGTCCAGTTCTTTGTGGCCTGAGTATAAATCTGCTTTCTGAGTAAGATCTTTGAGGACGGGCAAACACACACACACACACACACACACACACACACACACACAGCCAGTATCCACTTCCTCCCTTTCCCAGCCAGGCAGTTTGATGAATTCGGGTTGGCCACACCCCCAGCTCCAGGGATTAGCTTGATTGGCTTAATGAGAGAACACACGTGACCAAACTGGTCCAATCAGAATGAACAATCAGGATTTTTGCTGGGAATGTTGGGACACAGTGGGACACCCATATTTGTGGTGGGAGAATGCAAGGCTTAGGGTACAAGGCTGCAACTGAGGGGGCGGGGCAGGGTGCTAGAAGTTCCAGGCATTTGGATGGGGTTGTGGAGGAGGGCGGGAACAATCACTGTGAGCAGCCAGTGAAGCCCGTCCAGAAGAAACAAAACAAATAATGGGTGCTGGTGTCATATTAAGGTTCTAGATCAAACCACACCTGAAGTAGGCCACCTCGGAACCCTTCAGCAACATAAACCAATAAATGTCCCCTTTTGCTAACATTAGTTTGGGTTAGGTTTATAATGGAAAGATCACTAACTGATACAATTTCTTTCAGACCCTCCAGCAGCCTAGCTCCGTGTTAATAAAGACCCTCAATAAATAGCCCAGAATTACAATGTCACAACCTGTGAAGGCTTTGTAGATAAGGAAACTGGGGCCAGGGGTAAAGGGATTTGCCAAGTCTTGTGGCCAATTAGTGACAGAGCCTGGATGACAGCCTAGGTCTCCAGTCTAGTGCCACTCTCACTCCACCAGAGGGAACAGAGGCCTCTGTTCCTCCTGCCCTGCCCCCCCAAACCTTGTCCCTGGGGGAGAGGGAGGGGCCAGAGAAAGCCAGTGCGAAGCCACAGCACCCTCAGCCCCCCAAACAGGAAGACTCGGTTGCAAGCCAAGAGCCCAGAGCGGAGGGGAGGCAGGAAATTGAGCGGCTCCGTGTCAACCACACGTGCCGAGTCACCTGGGAGCTGTGAGCAAGAAGCTAGTACAGAGATGGGGAGCAGCTGCCAACACAGGCAACGGGCACGTCGGCATCCCTAAGACCTCGAAGGGCCCCATCACATGCTCCGAAGAGCCCTCTGCCCTAAGTAAGGGTGTCCCCAAGTGGAATAGTGGGCTTGGCAGGCTCCAGTAGGGGCAGAAATATGTGGCCCACAGAACAGAAGAGTCAGCCATTGGTTGTAGAGAAGCGCTTATGGCCATCTGCGTAGCCATCCATGCCACGGATTCTCCAGGCCAGTGGGCATTTCAGTCCTCTGTGCTGCTGTCCCCAGAGGGGCACATGAACTTCAAGCTCCAGAAGCCATCTCATGGCTCTGAAGCGACTTTGGGAACAGAAGCTGAATCAGTTCTCCACTGCTGCATAACAAGTCACCCCCAAACTTAGTGGTTCAAAACAACATCATTTGAGTCTTTTTTTCCTGGTGGTCCTGGGAGTTGACTGGGCTCAGCTCGGCAGTTCCTGCTCTTTCGGGAGTTTGTGTTCAGATGGTAACCAGGGCTGGGAGCATCTGAAGGCTTCCTTATCTGCATGTCTGGGGCCTGGGCTGGGAAGACCCCAACATCTGGCGGGGCGTGGGGTGCAGAGTACCTGGGATACCTCAGGCTTCTCTCTCAATATGGTGGCTTCAGGGCTCCAAAGACCTGTGCCCCGAGAGGCAGAGACAGAGAGAAAGGAGCAGGTGGAAGTCACATTGCCTTTTGTGACCTAGCCTCGGACGTCACATAGCGTCACCTCTGTCTCATTCAATTAATTAGGAGAGTCTGGCCCACATTCAAGAAGAGGGGACCTAGACTCCGCCTGGTTGGAAGAACTGCTGAAGAATGTTCGGACATGGTTTTAAACCACTGTAAAAGCCACACTTGGCAGAGCAAGAACGCCAAGGAGCTCAGGACTCCGACCCTGTGTGATGCCAGAGCTGCCTCTGACTGTCTAAATCTGGACTTCCTAAACATGAGAGAGAAATCGAATTCTCAATTGTGACACGCCACTGTCCTTTGGGATCTTTCAGTGATTCTTGGCCCAACTTAATCCTGATTAATACAGAGAGCACAAACTGCCGTGTCCTGTTCCTGGCACAGAGCAAGCTCTCAAACCAAGACTCGCTAAGCAGGAGTGGATGGGCTGAGCGAGGGAGGGAGGTAAGGGGGTATGTGGCAGGGGCGAGCTGGACATCAGAGCTCAAAGGCACTATTCCATTGTCCCGTCAGTTCGCTTCCATTTCATAGGCTTTGTCCCATATCTATTTGTTAAAATGAGAAAACACGCAAAGGAAGCCTGAGGAAACAGAGTGCAAACAGTAAGTGCCTATCAATGGCATCACTGAACAGACGAGTAAGTACAGGGCAAAAACAGACAACAGAAGGTCCCCAAAGCAAAGACTCGCAGACGTGGCCAAGGTGCGCAGGCTGGTTCTAGGTCACGTTATGAAAAAGTCCTTTGTGTTAGGACCTGCCTCTTTTCCTCTCCTACTTCCCCTCCTCTCCTCCCCTTCCCTCTCCTGCCCCCCCCACTCCCCCTGCTCTCCACCCCCCACCATCTCTCTCCTCCCACACCACCCAGTGCATATTCTTAGCACTCTCTTCCCAAGGAAACCAGGAATTTTCTGATTCCCTGGACAGAGGCAAGACAAAGTCCATCCCTCCATCCATCCCAAGTCCTTGGCGGGCCTGGCGGATGTGGTCCCAACACTCCAGCCCCCCTTCTCTCCCCTCACCACTTCCACCCATGCTCTGGTCACCTCGCCACATTCTCTTCCCCTCCCTGTCTTTGCACACGCTGGCCCCTCTGCGGAGATTCCCATGTCCCCTTCCTGTTTTGGTCAACTCCTACTTGTCACTCACCCCTAGCGCAGATGTCATCTTCTCTGGAAAATGCCCCAATGCAAGCGGACATGGCAGGCCCTAGTGGGGAAGGTGCCCTTCCTGTGTGCCCCCAGAAGCCTGTGCCCACCTTTGTCAGAACCCTCATCCCACCAGGTTGGGACAGTCTGTCTTGGTCTCTACCGCGAGGCAGGGAGCTGCAGGGATGGTGTGCTAGCATTGCAGAACCTGATAGCACACCTTCCAGAACGTCTGTAACAGCAGCTCTGATGGCTTAGTCTTCCCTGGATTACAGCAAGGACTAACCCAGAAGAGGGAGTCTCCTGTGCTGTAGTACCTGGGGTGAGCACCTTCTGGCATCTCCCGGATCGAGGCAGGTGGGCAGCCCCTATGTTGTGTCTGGGCCTAAAGGACCCCTGGGTGTTCTTTGGGCCGGTTCCCTGGAATGTGAGTTCTTAATGTGTTTGGGCAATGTCTTCTCCATTCTTTCCCTGGACACTTCTGTTATGATAGATTGTATTGTTCAAATGTGGCCACTACAACATTTCCGACCCCATATACTCTTCCAGAATCTTGGCACTTCCATCAAGAGGTGGTATCTTTTTCCTCTCCCCTTGAACCTGGGTGGGTTAGTAACTGTTCTGGCCAATAGAATATAGCCGAAGTGATGCTGTGTGACTTTTGAGACTAGGTCAGAAAATGCAAACAGCTTCCATTCAGCTCTCGCTCTCTCTTTGGAGACACTCACCCTTGGAACACAGCTGCCATGCTGTGAGGAAGCCCAAGCCACACTAAGAGGTCACATGTAGGTGTTTGGCCAAGGGCCCCAGCTGAGGGATCAGCTGACAGCCAGTATCAACTGCCAGACATATGAGCAAGCACGCCTCCCTCCAGGATGTGCGTGCTTACCTGACAAGCAGGCTCCCCCAGCGTCTGCAGCAGCAGAGAAGCCCCGGGCAGAAATCGAAAGGCACAGATGCACAGTTCGCGCGTTGAGTGAGAGGCTGTCAGTGTGAGTTGAGTCGAAGCCCTCACGGAACTGTCCGCCACAGCCACAGCTGCAAGGGGAGGCTCGGCCACGGGGGGAAGTGAGCCAAGGCACCAGAGGCAAATGATCCAGCAAGTTCTTTAACCCTTCTGTCTCAGTTTCCTCTTATGCAAAATGGAAATCATAACAGGGCCATTGTGAGGATTAAACGCGATGAGCCATGCAAAGTGCGGGGTGCGTTGGAAGCGCTCCGTGAATGCCAGTCTACTGGCAACGAGAAGGCTCCGAGGTCCCACGAAGGCTTCAGTAAGTCTACAGCTGACCCACTGCTCTTGAGAGCCCTGAATTCCAAATGCAGGCACCAGGTGCTTGAGACAAAAAGATGTTCTGGAATTCTGCAAACTTGGCTTTTTAGAGGCCTTGGGCTTGGCATATACACAGAATGGGGAGGAATGCAAGCGGTTTTGCCGCCATGGGGAAAGGGAATCAAGTTTCCACCAGTTTGAGAGGTTGGCTGGCCAGCAGAAAGGTCTCCAGGCCCACGGAGGTTCGGGGACAGGAGAGGCACAGGAAGCCCAGAGACGCTGACGGGCGTGAGGAGGAGAGGAGAGGGAGCAGGGCCTGCGTGCCCCGAGAGAAAGTCCACACTTTCTGTGCAGCTGCAGAAGTAAGCGGCTGTGGCTAAAGGAGGGGCCTCAGGAGTGGCCCCAAAGGTGGCCCGGGCCGTGCACACCCCAGCACAGTGGAGAGAACAGCCAGGAGCACCCAAGACCCCACAGCACCCAGAAGGGCTGACCAAAGGGGCCCACCAGGGGCATACCCAGAGGGGAGCAGCATGCAGGGCCTCTGGACCCAAGGCTGTGGCTGCCCCGGACATCAGGGTCTGTGTCCCAGTCTGGAGGGCCAAGCACAACTCATCCAAGGCCAGTGAGCCCAGTGGGTGGGGTCAGGAAACAGGACAGCGTGTGGACACATGTCCCTCACTCAATGCCAGGATGGCATAGGACTCCCTCCTGCCCTTCCCAGCCCAGGGCCGCGGCTCACGCCAGGGCAGAAAGGGCAAGAGAGAATCCTAAAGAGACAGCACGGGCCTCAAAGTGACCATGATTTCAACTTGAAGTGACTGTTACCTTGACTTGGAAAGTTCAAGTCATCCACCATCAGCAGAAATTGGGGCTTAAGAGCTCAGTTAAGACTGCAGTTTGGGCCGGCCCACTGGCAGAGTGGTTAAGTTCGTGCACTCTGTTTTGGTGGCCCAGGGTTCACGGGTTCAGATCCCGGGCGTGGACCTACACACCACTCATCAAGCTATGCTGTAGCAGTGACCCACATACAAAGTAGAAGAAGATGGGCACAGATGTTAGCTCAGGGCCAATCTTCCTCACCAAAAGTAAAGAAAAGACTACAGTTTGGTAAAAATAAAGAAAAGCTACATCTCAGCACACCTGAGTGTCAGGAGACTCGAACTTCAACCTACTACACAAGACTTTCCTCAAGGTTTGGGAATAACAGGACGGAATGAAGTCAGAGCAGAGCCTCCACATAAAAAATCCAGTCGACAAGTTGTGACTTGCTCTCCAGGGTCCACATCCCTGCAGGAGGCACACCCACAAGAGGGGGCAGGCAGCGGAGGAGGGGCAGGATGTCAGGAGTCTGTCCAAAAGAAGACAAAACATGTGAGTCTCCTTTTTGGATCCTGCTGCCTCGCTCAACAACTCTTAATTACCAGCAATCAGCTCTTAATTACCTACAACAAGAGAGACCAGGGAAAACACAGATAAATGAAATCCACAGATAATCCCCCAGCCCCAGTTTGGTCGATAGCATCATCCAGCTTCCCCAGGTAGCATCTTGCCAGGACTCCTGCTCTCCGACAAGCTGTAGCATAGAAGGATCCCCAATTCCCCGGCTTCCTTTGCCCTGGCCCTTGCCCCTCCCGAGGATGCGGGACAGAAACCCATGGGCCCTACATAATGCCCCACTAGATACTATTCCTCTGGTCCCTCGGAGGCGGCCGCACAGTCCCCTGGCCGGCTGCCAGGCTCCGAGCCTCCTGGCGCGGGACTGTTTTCACTGTCTATTTGCCCAACAAACAGGCGTGCTGGCTGCAAATTCAAGCCACCGTGGAGGACAGGAAGGGAGGATGACAGGTTCCAGGACAAGGGGTCCTGGGACCACAAGTGTCCAAGAGCTGCTGTGAGCCACAGTGTGTCCCACAGACCCAGGGACCTCTTTGTCCTGATCTGAGACAGGATGGCCACCCAGAGCAGAGGACAGAACTAAGGCAGGTTGGAGCCTGGAGCGAGAGCAGACACGGAGGAGAGATGGCGCATCCCCGGGGGCTCCCTGTTCCCTGACTTTTCCACAGTCAGGGATTCAGAAGTGTTCTCTCCTCTGGAGTGGGCGGGCAGGGCAACCCCTCAGACACCCTCCCTGGGCCAGCAGAACGCGGGGAAAGCTGCCCGTTCTGCTGAAAAGGAATGTCTTGTGGTCATCACTGAGGGAGAAACGTCCAGTGGTGACCCAAGGGCAGCAAAAATTGTGCCCAATATTAATTAAAAAGAAAAAACTAGACGGCAGGGAGATTCATAGAATTAACATCAACCCCCACCCCCCGGCCCTCCCCATGGCCAAGACAGTTGTCAGCAGGTGCCCTTAGGAGCAGGGAAAGTTGGAGCCAAACCTGAAGGTGGCTCTCCCTTTTCTGACTTCTCTTTTTCCTCCAGTGCAGTTAACACAGTGGACAAGCCAATCCTCATTCCCGCAGGCCTCGTTAATGAACCTGCAGCAGCCAATGTGCCTTGTTATTGCTGGAAACCTAGAGGCAGCACGCACCCCACCAACGTGCAAATACCACACAGAAAGGTGCCTCTTCCCTCCCCCGCCCCTCGCCAGTCCTCCCGCCCACGCACCGGGGTTCACGCCGCTAACGCCTGCCTGCAGCTGAAGCTTCCAGTGCCCTGAGTGCTGCTGGGCAGCCTGTCCAGAGCACACCGCCTGCCAGCGGCCTGTGTTGTCCGTCTCCCCACCCCCATCCCCCGCTGCCCTTACTCATCCCCCTCCCAGATTTCTGTGGGGGGCCAGACAGCGCATGGAAGGGGGAGCACAGGGCCCAGGTTGAAGAGGAGACTAAGGAAGGCTGAGAGCTCTGAGGCCACAGTGTGGGGGGCTCTGCTGTGGCTTCATCCCCCACCCCTGGCCCTGACAGGGTCACGGCCCCTTCCGCACTCTAAGTGGGCATTAATGCAGCCAGCGCTAACTCAATTTTGTCACAGGGAGACAGAAATCATTTTTCTCCAGTCCTTTGCTTCTGCTACGTCTGTCTCCTCTGATGGGGACGGTTGGTTCTGCCTCACGAGGTCAGATTTTCAGGCTCTTTGGCCTTTTCTTACTCGATAATGACAACTGGAGGAAGGGAGAGGCCAGGAGGGAGAGATGGAGCAAAACGCAGGCTCCAGGTACGAACTGGTTTCCTATAATCCAGAGCCAACATGTTTCCGGGGAGCCATTAGGCATCTCTCCTGTCACCTGGTGACCCAGGACGCTGGAGGGTCCTTCTCTCCAAAATTGATGGGAAATCAAATGATACAGGGAAGTTTTTAGAAGAGAAAAGAAGAAAGAGAGCAAGCAAGACAGCATTCGATTTCCCCCACTGAAGAGGCTGACATCACCCTCCGCCAAGCAGAAATTGCCTGCCTTTCTCCAAGCCAGCATTCTGGAGCTGTTTTCTGATTATTTCAATCAGCCTAATAACGTGTACGTTTGAGACAGCTGCCTTGGCGGTTCAGAGAGTTTGGCTTTTCTGCCGCCTCCTGCAGAAGCATCATTTTTGCTCCCTGAAGTTCACGTGCAGCCAGGGAAAAAGGGTTTGGATGGATTTCCCGACTCCAAAATACAACCATCCCTGGGTCTGGTTCCAGGCCCAGCCGTCTTTTTGCATTGCCTGGCCGGATCAGAGGCCCCACTGCTGTGGCTAGTGTGGCATGTGCACGTTCTCGGCCGGCTTCCTCCCCGATAATAGGAACTGGCTACATTTGGGTCCTGTTAATTCCTGTTTGCAGTCTGCTGGCCTCGGAGCCCCATGGGGTGTGCTGGGTATGACGGTTCCCCCTGTGGCTTGTTACTTCATGCCAGGCGTGTGTGGAGGGCTTGCCAGCGAGGCTAGAAACCTCTTTGAGAGCAGAGAGAGTGGAGAGAGAGCAGACGACGGTGCTGTCCGCTGCGTGCCAAGGAGCCCAGAGAAATGGGTGCAATTCATTGGCCGGTGCTTAACTCAAGGCAGCCTTCAAGGTGCGCAAGGTTAGAATAAGGCTCCTATCGGGAAAAAAAACCCTCAGAACGGCACCAGAGCAAGTTAACCAACGTATTATATAGCACCACATTTATTAGAATAATAACTCTCCCATTTCGAGTGCCTGCTATGAGCGGGAGCCGTGCCAGCAGTTTTTGCATACGTTACTTCGTTTAATCCTCTCAACAACGAATGCAGATATTACAATCACCATTTTCATCTCAGAAATCTGGAAAACCCTCCTGTGAGTTCATTTTTTTCTTCAATTTGCAAATGTTCCCTTCTCTGGGCCTGTGTGTTTCTAAAACACAGGCAAGGCTAAATAAACATTAAAGGATCGTGATCTTTAGAAAGCAACGCAGGAAGAGGCCGGCCTTCCTGGGCGCCGTAACGGATGGCGGGGTGGACCAGACGGAAGGTGGCCTCTGGCTGCACATGCAGGTGAGCTCGGGCAAGGAGCCGCGCTGCTAGGGCTCCTCACAGCTGTCTGCACCCACCTCATCACTGTTTGGGGAAAATATCTCTTTTTTGCTTTTTTTGGCTGTTCTGTCTCTGATGGGAAGTATCTTTCTGACACCACTGAACACATGCACAAGTTGGTTAATATCTTTCTTTATGGTTGCAAAATATTATCAGCAACCTAAGTGTCCTGCATATTTCCTAATGTTTGTCATCCTGCAGGTTTTTAGAAAATGGGAGGCAGGGGCTGGCCCCGTGGCCGAGTGGTTAAGTTCACACGCTCCGCTTCCAGCAGCCCAGGGTTTCGCCAGTTAGGATCCTGGGTGCGGACATGGCACCACTCATCAAGCCATGCTGAGGTGGCGTCCCACATAGCACAACCAAAGGGACCTACAACTAAAATATACAACTATGTACTGGGGGCTTTGGGGAGAAGAAGAAAAAGAAAGATTCTCCACAGATGTTAGCTCAGGGCCAATCTTTATTAAGAAAAAGAAAGAAAAGAAAATGGGGAGGAGCTTGTCACTGACTCTGGAGAAGCCGATGTCCACTGCCCACCACAGGAGGCAGAAAGTCAGTCAGACAAAGTATTGGTTGAACATCTCTGCGCTGGGCTCCCCAAAGCTCACAAAACTCCCGACCCAAGGAGGCAACAGGGTCCTGCCCTCACTGAGCGGGGCAGAGCCTTCCTGGGAGAAGCCAGTAACACAGCAGGGTGAGCAAGTGGGGAGACTGATCTGTCCCCTAGCCTGTACCCCAGAGCACAGACACCCAAAGGTGTCTTCCTCACTGCTGACAACTCATGAGGCCACAAACTTATTTCCATGATGCAGTCATCGCTGAAAACCTTGAGAAACTCCACTTTTAGGACCATTGCCAGAGACAGTTGACAGACCACATGAAAAACTTGGTTGCATTGCCTTAAGCTTTGTCTCATCTTTGCCCCTCTCCTAAGGTACTAGTCCCAGTGGACAGGTAATCTATTCGGGAGGTGACCACAGGAAATACAATCGAGAGAGCACAGAAAGTGAGATAAGATAGGGGAAAAACACAGGGGCCAGTCTGGTGGCATAGTGGTTAAGTTCGTGCACTCCACTTCGGTGGCCCGGGGTTTGCCGGTTTGGATCCCAGGTGTGGACCTATACACCACTCATCAAGCCATGCTGTGGTGGCATCCCACATACAAAATAGAGGAAGATTGGCACAGCTGTTAGCTCAGCAACAATCTTCCTCAAGCAAAAAGAGGAATATTGGCAACAGATGTTAGCCCAGGGCCAATCTTCCTCACCAAAAAAAAAAAAAGAAGAAGAAGAAGAAAGGGGAAAAAGACGAAAAGAGTGTGTTAAGCAAATTTCCACTGTGGGTAACTAACCCATTAGGGACCCTCTGGGGGGCTGTAGAACACCCCTCAGAATTGTCCCACTGAGTAGCAATGAGACAGAGATATTGATCCATTATCTCCCCTGCCTCGTTGGTTGAGAGTCGCTCCAAGGGTGTTCATTTCCCAGCACTTGCATTCCCATTATCCTGCCTGCAAGCTACTTGGAAGGGCCTTCACCCCTTCCAAGGCCAGACAACCCCTTCTGGCAGAGACAGGCAGGAAGCCACCTGCAGGTACAAGAACTGTCAGCAGGGGCCTCGGGGGAGGGGAGGGGAGGGCCCGGCCCCTGCTGCAGAGCTGGATGACTTTTGAACTGTCAGCAAGTAATCGAATCCACCTTCAGAAGATAGCGCTTGCTATCAGCGGAGATCTTTAGAAGAGTAATAGTAATAGCTGAAGTTTATTGAGTTGCATATCGTGTGCCAGCTGCCGTTCTAAGCACTTTATATGCACTAACCCTTTTAGTTCTCACACATCTGCATTATTAGACCCTCTTGACAAATAAGGAAATGGATGTGCCACAGACTCCAAGGCAATTCCACAGACATCTTTGAGCAGCGAACCCATCATTGGAATAAACAAACAGTCATCCAGGTGATAGTTTTAAGGAGATAAGGTAGATTTGTGTATATATAAATATATGTATATGCAAATGGGATTTGAGTATGTTTGTTAAAAGCAAAAATAGTCTCATTATTTATACATGAGCCAGTGAATAGCCAATTGAATTTTGACCGCCTGAAAGGCCCTAGGAGTTTAGAAGCGGGAAGAGCATGTGCCGGAAATACTAAGGAAGGCTTGATGGAAAAGATGGGCCTGGAGCTGTGTTGAAAGGTGAGGAGGCAGCATGAAATAAGTGCTAACGGCAAGATGGCGCAGGGCACGGAGGGGCCACTTCATCTGGCGTATTAGTCCAGATGTCAACAGTACTGTTCACCAAGTATTTCCAGCTCTCTGCTTTCCTGGCATGTGGTAGAATTATATTTTTTTCTTGCACTTCTTTGAAGTTACATGTGGCCATTTGACTTGATTTGGCCAATGAAATGTTAGCAGAAGTTACCTGTGCCCCTTCTAAGTGGAAGCTCTAAGAGTTAGGGCATGACTCACCTTCCTCTCCCCTCCTGGAAGTGATTACTGAGCACCACTTAAGATGAACTCGCCATCCACCCGGATACCTGAGTGGCTATGACAAGAACACCCTCTCCCTCTGCTGATCCACATGAAATATATAGAATGGGTGAGAAATAAACCTTTGTCATCATGTTGTAAGCCACTGAAATTCTGAAGTTGTCACTATAGTATAACCCAGCCCATCCTGACCAACACACCAGGCTTAAGTTGCCATGATGAACAACCCTCAGACGTCGGTGGCTCAACAAGCAAATTTCGTGTCCCTGCAAGGCAATGGGTGAAGGGGGAAAGATGTTCTACTCCATCCAGTCACTCAGGGACTCAGGCTAATGGAAGCGCCACCATCTGGACCATGGCCGCCGCTCACCCAGCAAGAGTTGAGAGAAGTTGGAGGGTCCGACAGGGCCTTCCCATTGCTGCAGTGTAAAAGGATCACCTATCACTTTCACACATACTTCACTGGCCAGAACTGGTCACTGGCTCTGCCTAACTGCAAAGGGACTGGGGAGTGTGATCTCCCCCAGGTCTAGGAGGGAGAGAAGAACTGGCTATTGGTGACCGCTAATAATGTCCACCACACCTGGCTCCAGAATGCTGGCAAGGAGTGTGCAGGGGGAGGGATGGAGAGCACGGGCACAGAAGAGGGAGGCTTTTGAGAGCCAGAAAATGACCCGTGAGGTATCAGGGAGCCACTGTAAGTGTATGAGCAGGGCGGGGACGTGACAAAGGCTGACTCAAGTATCGTAGGACTGGCAGTCTAATGCTGGACAGACAGGCATGCAGGGGCCAACAGAGGTAGGGTGAGGACTATACGCATATTCAAGGAGGACTTTGGGGAGGCTGCTGTATTAATCTAGGCCTGTGATGGCGAGGGCTTGGCACCCACTGTTGTCAGAAGAGAGATGAGGAGTGAATCCTGTGACATCTTAAGGAAAGAGGAAGCACGGTGTTTCGAGAGCCCAGGCTTTCACATCAGACAGACTAGGATTCAAATCCCACCTCTGACACCTAATAGCTTTTGGATCTGGGGCAAAATACATAATCTCTCAGAGCCTCAGTGTTCTTATCTGCAAAATGGAAATAACAATATTACTTACCTTATACAGCTATTGTGAGGATTGGAAGACTAGTGATTATGTTTGTAAATTGGTAGTGGAAGTGGTAGTGATAGAGGAGAGCATGATGGTCATGGTGGTGATGATGGTGGAGATGGTGGTGGTCGTGGGGATGATGATGATGGTCGTGGTGGTGGTGGTGATGATGGAGATGGTGGTGGTCATGGGGATGATGATGATGGTCGTGGTGGTGGTGGTGATGGTGGAGATGGTGGTGGTCGTGGGGATGATGATGATGGTCGTGGTGGTGGTGATGATGATGGTGGTGGTAGTGATAGTGGAGATGGTAGTGGAGATAGTGGGGGTGGCAGTGGTGCTAGTGACTCATAAAAGACTGAGATTAAAGCTTTGGGGAATAAAATATCTAGAATAAGGGGCCAAGACAAAGGAAAGGCTCCTACTATGTAAAATATAGAAGTCACAGTGAGAAGATGAAAAGTGAACTATGAAATCCAGCATCCCAGAAACCAAAGGGAGAAAGAGTTTCAGTGAGAAGGCTTAAGCTCAAAGTGGACATGGAAGATATGAACAACAGCCATTAGATTTGACAAGAATAAAGTGACTACGACCTGGTGAAAGAGCAAGTTAGTGGTAAGAAATTAAGAGGGACTAGGAACTAAGTGGGGCGCAGCAAGTGTAGCTCTCCCGCATAAGGAGTTTGGCAGTGGAAGGAAGGAAGATAAAAGGACGAGTATCAGTCAGGAATGCTTTTGTCTGCAAGTAACACGTTTTTTTTTTTAAATCGAAGATGTAAGAAAAGAAGTCCCTGGAGAGCAAGAGAGTAGAAATATTTGGAAAAAGATTTTGCATTCACAGAGTTGAAAGGATCAGCCATAGAGAGACCAAAAAAAAATAGATAAAATTAACAAGGTTCTATTTAACGTAGAGCTTCTTTCTTTTCCTAACAGATTTTTACAGAGCATTTACCTTGAAGGACCCCAATGTTTAGATGAGGTTGAGCCATTTTTTGTAAAGTCCTTAGAAGCTGTCCCCCAACATGTCCTCTCTCCTGGCCACCCGGGGGGAAAGACTATATTTCCCAGCAAAGTGTGGCCATGTGACTAAGTTCTGGCCAATGGGACGTAAATGGAAGCATGACATGTCAGCTTCCAGGAATCTTCCTTAAAAGACAGTCAGTCTGTGCCTTTCCATCCCTTTCTTTTTGTCACTTCCTCTGTCCTGTCGCCTTAAACATGGGTGTCATGGCTGCCATCTTAGACCTTGGGGCTAAAGGCATCATTCTTCCAAGGGCAGAGCATAGAGCCTGGAAGATCCTAGATCCTAGATCCCTGAGGATTTCAGGTATCAGTCATTCTAGCTCTGAACTGTGGCCAGAGCCCACTTCCCAGACACAGTCCTTGGAGAGGGGACAACCGGCCTGGATGCTCACCAGGGTGGTCTCGGAGATTCACCCAGAGAGACCGGCCCAGTCTCCCAGAAGGCTGTCCCCAGTCCTCCTAGGCGCCACTTGTAGGAGGGGAAGTGAGGTCCACACTGCCCTCCGCCTCCTCCTCAAACTGGAGAAATCTTAGAAGGAAGGTGCCCGAACGGTCCTTCAGAGCATCTTGGTCCTTATGAGACACTTGGCCTTGGCGTTGGCTGGCTGGCTGGCAGGAGGACAGACTCTGATCTCAGTTGCGCATAGCTAACAAGCGGTGACTTCACATTGGCCAGGCCAGCCGATTTGAGTGCTTTCAAGGACAAGGTCTGTCCTGCTATCTGGAGGTGAAAATCAGAACCAAGGAGCACCACCTTGCTATTTCTAGAGGCAAAGGAAAAGCTTTTAGGGGTTGGTTCCATCCCTGTTCTGGAATGAAGGCCTCTCCTCGGCCACACGAGCCCATACGAGCTTCTGCATCATTTCCCCTATGACTCATCCAGCGCATCCCACTACCGCCCCGCCGGCGCTGTGACCATCTTCTGGGTAGGTGTCCTCTCTCCTGCCATCTCTCCCATGACCCCATTATGAACTCCAGGGGAGCAGGAACCCTGACCTTTTCACCTCTGTCATCTCATTACATAGCACTACACCTGGCACGCAGCAAATGTTCAAAAAAGGTTTCTGATTAATCATTACTGCATGAAATTTGGGTATCTTTGCTTGCAAATGAGAGGCAGGAGGTCCAAAGGAGTCATTCTTGCCATCCCTAATGCCAGGCCAGCCTAACAAAACTGCATCTGGTCCATTTCAAAGGCCTGCCTCTCATTACCTCCAAAGTTTCAGAGAACTTCCATCAGCCCTCCTTGGTAAAAGGTAGTGATAGAGGTTTTCCAAGGACTAGCTGAAATTTCTCCTGTCGCAGTTTATAACCACTCCACCTGCTCTTAACGTCAGTGTGACAGCCCAGCTGCTCACTGCCACCTACAACCTGGGCTGACATTCAGCCGAAATGCACAGCTACAACAGCTGTACTGGTTGTTAAAATATTGAATGCTTCTGTGCCGTATAGTAAATAGCTACTGCCCCACGTCCCCTGAGTGTCCCCCACTGCCACCCTGACCACCCTTGGCCACTCTCTTGGGACTCCCAGAGCACAGAGGGCTTCCAGAAGCACAGATCTGAGACAGTTCTGAATGGCCGATGCCCACATTAGAATCTCACCCCGCGCTGGCACCCTCACTCCTCTTCCCCAAGCTGCAGAACAGTGGGTCCAGCAGCCCGGCCCCTCCCCTCAGGCATCAGTGTCAATGACAGCAGCCCCTAGCAGATGTGTAGGTCCTGTGCCGACCACAGATTGAGGATGGGTGCAGCGAGCTGTCCACGATGAGCGGAGAGGTGGACTCATGCAGCAGGGACAGTTGGGGCCCAGATGCCCAGAGAGGGGACAGGGGACCAAAGCCTGGTCTGTGAAGCCACCAAAAGCCAGGATGGGGCTGGGCTAGATTCAGCTGGAGCCAGAGTGGAGCAGGATGCCCATAAAAGACTAGGTTCTGGGGCAAGTGTGAGGTCAAGGCCAGCCAGGTAAGACACAGGCTTATCTGGGCTACCGGCTCCCTTTCCCAAGCCTAGGTATGCCCAAGAAATGAGAAGGTAAAATATATTCCAGAAGCAACCAAAAACCCATGAGAAACCCCAGGGGACACTGAAGGCAGCCTTGAAGCGGTATCTGTAGGAATGGTAGGTGGCCGGAAGCAGAAATGAAAGACTAGGTAAGAGGAAAGCTTTTGAAATTTGGCTCTTGCATCCTCCCATCCGCCTGAGGCCTTGGAGCTGCCATTTCCTGCCCCACCATGGCAGAAATCGGTGGCAACAGCCGGTGTTGCCGGTGCCGGGGCCTTGGGGCACGATCAGGTGACACAGGCCTGCTGGGTGAGGAACTGATAAAAAGAGGTGCTGGCTGAGCAGGAGCTCCCGGCACCCTCCTTCTCCTTCCCCCCCAGGCCCCAGGCTGGTGGGCTGGAGCCCAGCAAGGCCGCCCCTCCTCTGCTGCAGATGGCTGACGGTTGAAAGGAAAATCCCCATCCCGAGGATTTGTCCGGTCCCATGGCCGCAAACTGGAGTGACCAACACTGGTGCTGTGTTGGGATTCTCCTTAAACTTCCCGGGACTGCCACTGCCCAGCACCTGGCCTTCAGCCCCAACCCATGGCACATGACCTGCCAGGGCAAGACAATGAGGCCCCTAAGGAGAACGCCCAGCACAAGGACAGACCATGTACCGGACGCCAGAACCAGCTGCAGTGGATGGCCGTGACTGGAACAGAAGGTCCGGGCATTTAAAATAAGCATGAAGAATATACTTAAGGAGAGAACAGAAGATAGGAGCGACCTCGAACAAGAACACAGGCTCATGGAAAAATACCAAGTGGAAATCAGGGGAAGGAAAAGAAGAGACAAAATAAACAGCACACTGTTGGGAGAAATACTAGGATGGGTACAGTTAGAAACCAACATGGTGAGCCCGTGCTTCTGACGCCTGTTCTTCTGATGCTGTCCATGTCCCACCTACATCCCTCGGGTCCCTATGGCGTTTTTGTGCACGCCCAGAAGCCAACACCAGTGTCCCTTGGCTGGAGGACTGTGCTCGGGCTGTCGGACTCATTTTGCCCACGCACACAGCAAGTTAGAAGTACCTGAAGTGCTTTAACCCATAATTGGAAGGCGAGGTAGTAAACATTCCAGCCCCCTTGGCCCAGACCAGGACCAGCTCTGAGGTGTGCCTCTGTCTCCCAGAGGTCCCCTGTAGAACCGAGCTCAAGTACCCTCCACGGGACTTTGCATGGTAGGTACAGCCTGGCTTGGCCCCCGCCACTCCCACATCCCAGTTCCCTAGTCTCCTATTTCTTTTCCCTGAAAGCAAGTCCTAATGAATCAATTTCACCTACATCCTTCACTCGGGGTCTTGCTTCCGGGGTATCCAATAAAAGACGCAGGGCAACCCTTCTCAGGGGATAACACCGCCATCTCTCCTGCTGCCCAAGCCACAGCCTTGGAATCAACCTGGACTCTACTCTCTCCCTCATCCCCACCCAATCCACCAAATTCCCTTGCCTCTAGACCCTCAGTGTCGCTGGAATCCCTTCTTTCTCGCAGTCGCGTCCTGCTTGGACTCCTGAAACAGCTCCTAATGGGGCTCATCCCTTCCTGTCTTGGCCCCTCCAATCCTTTCTCCAGGGCAGCCTGAGCGGGCCCACTGCAGTGGGCCTCGGAGGGGCTCCCTGTTGCCCTCAAGCTAAAATTCAGGCTTCCACGGGCTCATAGGGCCCTCCCTGCCCCTGCCCTGCAGCCTGGTCCAGCCTCGTCTCTCACCACCCACCACCGCCCAGGTCCCACCGAACCGGCCATACCCAGACCTTCCCACACGCTCTTCCCTCCGCCTCCAACAGTTGTTCTCTCCCCTGCAGCCAGCTCTGAGCTTGCCCTCCTCCGGCTCTCCATCTAAACATCCCCAGCTCTGGAAACCTTCCCCACTCTCTCCCCAGACCAGGCCAGCTGCACTGTCATATGCCCCCTATCACTCTGGAACGAACACTCCGGGTGTCACCTCCTCCTTTTCCACAAGCGGCCCCTCTCCCCATCCACATGGTTTCCAGAGGCAGCACCATATTAATCATTCATAACCCCACCCCTTCAATGAAGTTGATGGGTCCAAAGCTGGACACCAGACCAAGCACGGCCAATGAGACCCTTCCCCAGAATTTTTGGGCCTGGAATGGAAAAAAGTGAGTGAATCTCCGACTGGCTCTCCGAAGCCGTGAGATATAACACCCCAAAGCATCACATATTATGTTCTCTGTCACGTGAAGGAAACTAGTCTGCGTGAGAGAGAAGAGAGATGCTAAGGAGCATAGAGAAGACAGAGAGAAGAGGCTCGTGGGCTCCCAGCCTCCTGAGCCCAGACGCATTGCTGCCTTGAGCTCTGAGATGCCCGTTTCCCCATAAAGGATGGCAGAACGTTCACTTCGTTTTCCTTTAAGCTAGTTGGAATTGAGTTTTGTTCCTTGCAACAAGAGAGACAACTCTTAAGCAAATGTCAGGCTTTATTTTAAGTCCTTATTTAGTTGGTCTCCTTCAAGTCAGTGAGCTCCTGCCCCTGTCTTCTTCTCTGTAGGATCGGGGCAACAAGCGCATTGCTCGGCAAGCGTGTGAGCAATGGTGGTGGCGGTGGCAACGGGTGTGGCGGTTGCTCGCTGCTGTGGAACAGGCACGGGCATAGACTGGCCACTTCTTCTCTCCAGGGCCTGCCCAATCGGCAGCTCCTGCGTCCCTTCCTGTACCCTGCGGGCAGACAGAGGGGCAAGGTGGGGCACCGGCCCTGTGACTCAGTCCAGTTCGGTGCTTCGGGAGCCCAAAGTGGGTATCTGACAGCTTAAGTGACATGCCTAAGTAGCTTTGGGCCTGGTGCAGGGACACATTGAGTTATGCCCCTGCAGGGGTCTGGCTGACCCCCATCATAGGCTCAAGAGTGGATCTGCTGTTATTCAGGGGCCCTTTCATTTGCAGGGCCTGACGACGAGGACGTACCACACGGAAATCCCCTACCACGTGGCTCTGGGCTCTTCCAGAGAAATGGGCTCCTGTTCCCTCAGACCAACACGCTCACATTTGAAGAGCCAGGGAATACAGCCCAGCTTGAATCAACCCACAAATGCGTCTGGAAAATGCATGTGGCATCCTTTAGAAATGTCAGCCCCCGGTCATAAGCGAGGGTGGGGACTGTTCTGTCACTCCTTGGAGACAGCACAGCCTTGGGAGAGTGGGTGTTTCCCAAAACAGACCCACAAGGGGAAAGCAGGTTAGGTACCAAAGTTTAAATTAGGCATAATTACTCAGCCTCACAGTTGCAGACTCTTTTTTTTTTAGTTCTACAAAGGCTTCTGTCTAGGCTTCTGGAAGCCAAGCAGGCCTGTGGCTTTCCTTTTCTTTGTTTATCTCCCTCTCATTTTTTATATTATTATAACACGTGTGAGGATATTTCATGTTACTATTTTGAATATGTATTATCATGTCGGCGTGGGACTTACTTTTATTCACACAGTGCAGTCTCCACTCATCTCTGTCCCCGTCTACCCAGTGCTCCCCCACCCCGACACTGTTTCTTGTGTCTCTTTCCAGAGCTAATTTATGCAAATACAAGCAAGTACAAATACATTTATTCTTGTTTCTCTCCCCTTTTTACATAAAAGGTAGCATATTATACACATTGTCCCGCACCTGGCTTTTTTCACTTAATCTACCTTCAGGATTTCTCCAACCATACACAGGAGGATCCCTCATCCTTCGTTCAGCTGTAGATTATTCCAGCACATGGAAGCCATCATTTATTTCGCCCATCCCCTACTAATGGCCATTTTGGTTGTTTCTATCACAAGCGATGCTACAGGGAAGAACCATGCACAAATGTCATTGCACACCCGTGGTGGACTGATGGCACTGATGGCCCCAAGCCTTTACCTCTTCCTGTCTCTCTGCCCTTTGACCCTTGACTTTGTTGCTTCTCTCACTAAAGAGGCACAGCGTATTTCCGCAACCCTTAAATCTGGACTTCACCATGTAACGTGCCTAGCAGAATGGATGCAAGCAGAAACTTTAAAAAGCACTTGAGGTTTCAATTTCCCCTTTTGTTTCCCTGCAACTGCCATGGAACATGCCCAGGCCAGCCTGCCGGAGGATGAGAGCATGCATGGAGCAGGGCCGAGTGGCCCAGCGGAGGCAGTCCTAAACAAGGCAGCCCCTGGCCAATCAGCCAGCTGACCACAGATACATGAGTGAACTTAGCCAAGATTAGCTGAGTCTAACCCAAATGAGCAGAACCACCCACGCAACCAACTAATGAGCAATAATAGAGTTGTGGTTTTAAGGCACTAAATTTGGAATGGTTTGTTACGCAGCAATAGCTAACTGATACAGCATACAATATATGGGTAAGTAAGATAAATTCCCAGAAGTGGAACTGTGGGATCAAAGGGTGTGTACATTTAAAACTTTGATAGATATTGCCAATTTCTCTGCATAAAGATTGGACTAATTTACACTCCCACAAGCAATGTATGAGAGCACTTGTTTATAGACAGCCTTACCATCATAGCATGTTATCAGTTTTTCAGATTTTTTTCAACCTGCGAGTTGCAAAAGAATATCTCAGTGTAGTTTTATCTGCATTTTCTTATTATGGGTGAGAGTGAGCAATACTTCATATGTTTAAAAGCCATTTGTACCTCCTTTTTGGTAAACTATGTGTTCATATCTTTTGCATATTTTTCCTATTGGATCACTGATATTTTTCTTATTGATTTCTAGGAGCTCTTTATATATTGGTGAGATTAGCCTTTTGCCTGTGATCACCCTTCCTTGAAACCACATACTCCAGATGAGAAGCCTAATGGCAGACAAAGGGGGAAACACAGACAGCAGAGCTTGAGCAGAAGGCAACTTTTCCTCAAACAATCAGCAGCTATGTATTGAGCACTTTCTTGGTTCAGGACTCTGGGATAGGTATCCCAGGAAAATATGATGTGATATTCAAGGAGTGTTCTAGAGGTGACTATGGTTAAATCGCCATATATATCTACCCATTGTCCCTGCCTAAGGGGTGGGCTAGGGGAATATACATATTCCTCATGGCCCAACCTCCCTAGCCACTGCTGATTAGCCAGGGCAATGTCTGATCCAGGGTGGAGCCAATGGACTGAACCAATTCGATTCTCTTTTGAGATTTTGAACTCAGAGACATGTGGGCCCTGGCGCTGTCAGCCCACTTTGCAGAGTTGGCGCTGCCATTTTGGGCAGCCATATGGAGCCATGTGCAATCAAACAAATGAACCAAGGAAGAGCCAGGGGGCATTAACAAAACACAGCAGTCACTCAGAGACCCGCAGGGAGGAGCAGCCACTGGCCCCAGCCGGAGGCAGAGCCAGACAAATTGCAGCCTCATTTCTAGCTCTCCAGGGCTCAGCTCCCATCCTCATGGCCCCCAACAGTTTTCCTGTAGTTGGGTTCTGTAAGAGACCTCTGTATCCTGTTACTAAACCTCCGATTTCCTTGAACTAATTTAAGCAGTGTCCTTATTCTTGGTATCAAGAGTGTCCTAAGACAAGAAATTTTCATATCAGCTGAAGAAAAAGAATAAAACCTTTTCATCTCATATGGCATATTTCTGCTTTAAAGAGTTTCCTGGCTGCCATCACCTCTCACTTTATAGCTGGAGAAAATAAAACTGGAGAACCTGGAGGCCTGGCCAAGGTCACCCTGACCACAAAGGGCAGAGCCCAGTCGTGTGCGGGAGGCGTTTGCTGCCAAGTGGGCTGCCGCCACCCCCCTTGCTGCCTCCAAGCCGAGGCATTATATAAGCGCCTGCTAAACCATGGGGCTGAGGCTCTGAGTGCTGAGCAGTTCCCAGGAGAGGGCGATCAATACAGGCTAGCAGAGCCAGAGAGGCTGGCCAGGCCCCAGTAGACCTCTCCGGCTCCCGCCCGCCTTCCCCCAGGACCCTCAGGGACACTTCCCACGGTCACCCGTGCTTATTTATGTGTATGGCGCCCTTCCTGGGAGGAAGGCTGGTTCCCTAAAGGAAAATCAGAGTACTGGTTCCCCAAAGAGATGCGCTTGGCCTGCAGGGCCGCTCATGTGTCCCTGCAGAGGACCAGGCGTCTCTGCAAGGATGCGTGTGGCCACACATTCCAGGCAGGGAATGCTCTTCCCACCTACCCATCATCCCTGACCATATTTCACATCAAAAGCGGGGAAAGGGGGATGCTGAGCCAAGCGGCCATCCACTGCCCCCTCCCATCCCTACTCTCTCTCCCAGCAATCAGCAGAGGGGCCCAGGGGTCTCAAGTGTCCCTCTCATGTAGGATCCTGACAAGAAGATGGGGCGGGCTAGGCTAGGGGGTGGGAGGGGAGAGGTCACAGGGAGGCTAGGGCAGCCTCTCGCATGGAGGACTCCACCTCCCACCTCCCACCTCCTGGACCCAACTTGCAGACCTCCCCTGTAGAGGCAAACGGGTCCACTGAAAGGAATCCGCTTTGTCCCTTCTGTCCACAGCCATATGGAAGAAAAGAATTAGCTTGCCCAATTGTTCCTAGGCACCCACTATGTACGAGACATTCTTCAGGGCACTGGCATGGGTCCTGGAGGTTTCTGGGTGCATTCTCTAAGGGGAGGAGGGGACAGGGCTGGAGCCTGGGGGGAAGGGAGCAGGAAATTCACCTCCTGCCAAGTAGGACGGAAATTGAATTTCTTCCCCTCCCCCTTCTTCTGCCTCCCTCACCCCCACCCCTGACGACTCACTTTTTATCTCTCTCCAATTACAGTTTTAAGCATTTAGGGTGTTGCTGTTTTAGTTTTAAAATTTGTTAGGCTCAATTTATGCCACTTAGTAAAACCTCTTTTCCAAATGAAACCAAATTAGAACTGAAACACTGCAAGCAGTAAAATGTGGGCATTTCATTTGGGTTGGGTTGGCTTTTTGATTGTTTGTGTAAATGAAGCTGAGAGGAGAATTCAGGAGCCTGTCTCAGGCCTGGGTGCGGGAAGCGATTCCCTTGGGTCCCCCGCAGGTCTGTAACGGGCTCTGGCCAGCCTGCCTCCTCGCCCTCAGGTCTGCCAGAGCGGGTTCTTGTGCAGCTGGGTGAATAGGGAGCCTTAAAACAGGCCACTCTATCTCTTGGCAATACGCTCCCCTCCCTGACTCCTCGGCTGATGGTAGGAGCCACTTCCTGCTCACCAACCACAGCCTGGCAGGCCCGGCACAAGCCAGTGGCAGCGACCCACTGCCACTGCAGAGTGGACAATAAATAGATGGCGGATTGAATTGAACTGGCTATAACTGGGGGCACAGTCTGGAAATATCCCCTCCCACACCCTTGCTGTGCAATGCCTGAAAATATGCCCCTAATTTCAATGACCATCCCATCAGGGTAAAGGTGGAGGGGAGGAGAAAGAAGGAGGGGAGGGAGGAGGGAGGGAGGAGGGGAGGGAGGGAGAGAAGGAGGGGAGCTTGAGCTACTAATTAGGCATCTGGTGTTAGGAGAGGTGGCTGCCAAGCGGGTCAGAGAAGTTCCTGGCTGATGAGCCAAGGATCTGAGCCACAAGCTGGACCGCCCTGGGGCCCTCAAGAGGTGACATCTGGGGTTCCCAGGCTGGCCCTGTCTGTGCCAGGGGAAGAGGGCAGTGAATACCGTGAGGACTGAGAGCCCAAGAGGGGAGACTAAGGGAGCAGTGATGGCCACAGTGATGAGAGAGTGACTAAGGGCTGGCATGTGGCTTGCCAAGAGATTTGGCTTGTCCCCAGGCCAACAGTAAAGGCCCGGTGTCTGGCAGGAGATGGGGGTTTTGTGTGCAGAGGGACCCCGGCGGACAGCCACAATCATCAGGAATGAGCTCGAGGGGAGAGCAGACATGAGGGGGCACAGGAGCAGAGGCTGGACTCCGGGTTGGGGGCTGTCTGGGGAGGAAGGGCAGAGGGCAGGATGAAATGGAGTGGACTAAAATTCATGCTGAGGACCATAGTTCGGGGGTGGGGGTACCCTAATGAAGAAATCTACTCCATTTGGGATAATCTCTCAAAGCAAGTGGAAACAAAGTACAATCAGTGGAGGAAACTTCTGGAACAATTGAAAGGGAACTGGAAGAAACCCCCCAGAGACTATAATAAAATGGCATCTGGAGTCCTGCTGGTCCCTGGGATGGAATCCATGACCCAAAGTCGCAGGCTGCCCTCTGTCACAGGCTCGGTTTTCTAGAAGCAGATGCCAGGATGGAGTTTGTTGGGGCAAGATGTTTGGGAGGGCTCGCTCCCTCTGAAAGGAAGGAGGAGGGAAGCAGGACTGGGCAGAGGAGGGAGTTAAATTGAAATGCAGGCCTAACAGAGTCTTGACTAAGCTGGTGGAGAGAGGTCTGGAATGAAGGGTGCCCAGCACAGTGTTCTGCCTGGAGCCAAAATAGCTGGACCTTTATAATGGCCCCCCCACCGCAGCCTGGCCACCAGAGAGGGGCCACCCAGGAGAGCATGGCCTTGGGCGAGCTTCTCAGCAGCTGAGGCCGACCCTGAAGGGCTGACAGCTGGAGGCTGTCTGTGGACTGCACAGCCCCCAGCTGGGCAGCGAGTCCTTCCTCGAAGAAGGATAAAGGCGGTGCCGCCCCGTGACTGCCGCATCTTCTCCCCGCCCTTAATTTCTAAACTCCCGGCACACCTGGACAGATAAATCTCTTTCTTTTCCGCCGGGCTTGGTTGCCCCCTCGCTGTTCCTCCAGAGGCTGATTTGCGTCTGGAACCTGGTCTGGCCGTAGCTAGCCCAGCCCAGTGTTTTAGATTTGCTTAATTCTCCCAGGCCCATGGAGGAGAATTCTGGTCTTATTTCTCCATCATGATTTCCTCCTACACTCAGGCACTGTGTCCTGGTAACCAGCAGCCATCACAGCTTGCGACTGCAGGGGGCCTAATGCTTATGGCTTGTTTCGGGTGTAGCATTGGTTCTGCAGCGCTGGTCATCAGGCGCCACTGTGCTGCCCGCCAGGGCACTGGCCGGCCCAGGACAAGCCTCAGATGACCTCAGCCTTGGTTAAATAGGACAAACCAATCAGGACGGCAAAATGTTCACTGCTTGGCCCATCAGCTGTGGCAACTTGGTCCGCACCGGCCTCTGGCTCAGCCGCCTTCCTTCCACGGCTTGCCAGGAGCCAGCTGTTCCTCAGCCATGTAGCTTCACCTCCGAAGAATCCAGAGCTTCAGCTCCACTTTTGAGCCTCGTTATTGGAATAACTGGCACATTCTCCAGATACCTGCCAGCTTCCTGATTTGCCCAGGCTCTGAAGAGGCAGGACTTCTCTCTCTGGACTAATGTTAAGTGTCCTGAAGAGGAACAGAACAGGTCCAGGGCCGGAGCTAAACATTCCGGGCAAAGCTCAGCCCTCCTCTCTCTTCCTGGCTTCTGTCCTGTCCTCCCCGTTTCGCAGCCCCTGAAGCCCAGCCATGGTGGCACAAATTATGGCACAAAACGAGCAGGATTGGGGACTGACAAGCGAAGCCAAGAGCTGCTTCCGGTGTATGTGGTAGTGGGGAAGGAATGCCTGGAACGCCGCTCTAATACGAGCGGGGGAGGGTGTGGCACGCACAAGCACAAGTGTGCACACACGGAACCAGCTAAGCCCAGCCATGCCACTCGGCCTGCTTTGCTGGGCTCCCCGCCGTGGTCTCGTGCTCCTGCCGGGAGGGTGGTCTTAGTCAGAAGTGCCCGGTCTGCTCTTGCTCGTAACTTGAGTCAGCAAGGAGCTGTGGGCTTCTGGGGGTGGAATCCTGGAGGAAGCCTCCTATAGGCTTACTTAACCCCCATTACATTCATTCCCTAATATACTTTTCACCTTCAGCAAATAGTGCAAATTTGAATTTTTACTCACTGATCAAATATTTACCCTGTGAGCTGCCAGTCTGGCTGAGCTTGACTCCTACTATTCTCCACGTTTGTATTAGATGCATTAGCATTTTATGGTCGGCCCGCCAGTTTAGGACTCGAAGGGGAGAATTAGGAAGACCAGAGGTAGCAACCCAAGAGATTCTTCACGAAGAATGGATTCTGTTTAGTCTCGTGTCTTAGCGTAAGTGACAGGTCTTCCAAACAACTCATTGGCTATTTACAAACATCGTTTTGGAAGATACGGACGATAATTGCTTCTCAAGAACAACAACTTTCTGTACTTTTCCTCTGTGCGACACACAGCTTCGAAATCTGGTATCCAGGAAAGTGGGTTTAAGGTTCCCCTGTTTATTTGCCTTATAAACTTGGGCAAATCAGGTCTCTGAGCCTCAGTTTCCTTATCTGCATAATGGGCACAATAACTTTAACCCTGTCAGAAGGCTGTTGCAAAAGTCGAAAGAAATACTGAAAGTGACAATACTGTAAAATGCAAGGTGCTAAAGGAAGAGTCGAATAAGATAGAAACTGGACCCGTTTTAAAATATAGCCCCCAAATTCTTTGATACTCTTCCCATTGAGAATTGGGGTCTATGTCCCTTTCCATTGAATCTGACTGTGCTTGTGACTACTTCAATCAATAGAGTATGGCACACATGACAGTGTGTGACTTCTGAGGCTGGGTCAGAAAAAGCCATGTAGCTCCCACCTGGGTCTCTTGGGACAGTTACTGTGGGGGAAGCTGGTAGCCGTGTAAAAAGTCCAACCACCCCCAAACTGCCCTGCTGGGAAGATGTTTCAACCAACAGCTCATGCCCACCGAGGCACCAGACATGTGCGAGAAGTATCTAGACCCAGCACACTCAACAGTGGGTGGTCTCAGTAGATGCCACAAGGAGCAAAAGAATCCCCCAGCTGAGCCCCACCCAAATTCTGGCCCACAGATTTGTGGGCTTAATAAAACGGGTGTTGTGCTGCGCCACTAAGTTTGGGGTCATTTGCTACACAGCAGTTGTGACTGGAACAAAAACCATTTACTAAGTTCCTGTATCTGCCCAGAGATGCAATGCCCCATCTCTTATCTTGTTTCCTCATCCACACTCGACTCTAAGAGAGAGGGTAGGGTGGGCTTGCGTACGACCCCACTTTGTGGGTGCGGAACCACATGCCCCAGCATCCAGGGAACAACGAGAGGCTTGAACCCAGGAGTCCTGCTGCCCAGACCCCTGCTTCTCCCACAGGACGGAGCTGCCAGGACCTCAAAAGGAAAGGCTGTCCTCATGGGTTCTGATCTCACGTCAAAGAATTACTAGAAAACTCCTAATTACCAAGCCAGAAACGAAATGGGTGCCACAGAAAACCACAAACAGGCCATCATCCACAGTTCATTTCTTCTTGACTTGGGAATGCTGGGGGTTCTGTCGCTGAAAGAGATTGTCCTTCCCACTTACGTTTGGGCTTCTTCTAAAATGCCAAAAAAAAAAAAAAAGAAAAAAAGATTGGCCTCCCCAGAACCTACACTGCCAGAAGGGCGTGAGAAGCGTGCTGGCAGGGGCCTGCCAGGGATCTGAAAAATACCCTGCTTCAGAGAATCCGGAAGCAGGCGACCCGCACCTGGAAAACAGGTTGCTGGCCGCACAGAGGTTTCCAAGTCTGGATCCCGTTTTCACTTGCCGAAGCGCAGCCTTCTAATTCCAGCCGCTCATGAAAAGGCACGTAGGTCCTCCGTGACGTCAAATCGCTCTTTCAACTGAGCATAATTTCTTTCAATGATGGGCTTGGAGGGGTTTCAGCGACAGTGGGGGTTTTTTTTTAATGAATCATAAACATGCAGATCAGATTTAGTGTTATGACTGTAGTGCGCGGAGCGTCACTGTTAATTCTTGCTAAGCGCTGACAGCAGGATCAACCCCCAAACAGCACAGGCAAATACACCATCCCGGCCCCGGGGGCTTAGAGACTGCATAATTACAGACGACGCACAGTAGTCATTATCATCACCGGAACAGTTCAGCCCAGGCACGGCACCCCCGACCCAGAGAGCCCGCTGGAGCGTCTGCCAGCTCGGGTTCCCTCAACCGAGGAGGAGCTCGGTCCCATCTCTGGGCCAGACCATGGGTAGAGGTGACCAAAAGCGGGGCAGGGCAGAGCGGACAGAGCCGGAATGCCCACTCTCCCGTCCTGGAGGTTGCAGTCTGTGGCAGTTGCAGCTTGTTCTGAAACGCTGCTGAGTACAAGCTGGAAGGGAAGGGGTGCCGGGCTGTGCAGAATGCACGCCAGATTTTGCTAAATGCCGAACAGCTGAACAAGTCCCCAGGGCTGAGGAAAGAACGGTCTCCTTTCCCGCGAGCCACTCGCTCTCCTCAGTGTCTCTCATCAAAGGCAGGTGGGGGTGGGGGCTGGAAGTCAGAGCGCTCAGCTGGGGTGCCCTGTCACTGTATGTGCCCCAGGATGGCCCGGGGAGGGGGGGGGGGCAGTGGGAGTCACGACCACTCGGCGGCTTTCACAGCGCTCAATAAGGGCATCATAAAACCCACATCTGGAGTTTCTACTCCATCTTTCCTCCAAAAGGTTTCAAGGGAAAACCAAACTCCTGGGGTCTGTTGAACTCTGCTGGGTTCTCCTGCTCCTTCTCTGTCAACCTGCAAATATTTAATGAGCCTCACCCAGATGCAAATGATGGAGTTGGAGCCAAGGGGGCTAAGAGGATAGAAACAGGCAGCCTCGAGACCAGGCGGGCAGGAAGGTGATTTTTAATCTTTCAATTCAGTGTTTTCTGGCGCAGGAATGCTAGGAATCGCTGTTATTGCCCACCCTTCCAGAGCCGGCTCTGTGCTCCGCGCTTCACACACGGGCTCACCCGGTCCTCCCCAGGATGCCAGGAGGTGGGTGTCACCACTGCCCACTCGACAGATGAGGGAGACAACTTCAGCTGTCTGCTCAAAAGCACACAGCTAATGCGGCTCCGAGTTTGAATGGAGCTCTGTTCTTTCTGAGGCTGAAGCCCTTTGGATCAGCGGTCCTCACCCGGGGCCACACGCTAGAAGCCCCGGAGAGCTTTCAGAAACCTCCATGCCCAGGCTGCTCTCCAGACCAAGTGAGTCTGCATTTCTGGGGCTGGGATCGAGGCATCCGTCCCTTTTAAAGCCCCCAAGGTGATTCCAACTTGCGGTCAACGTCAAGAACCAGTGCGCTGTACTGCTGTAGTAATCTTGCTTTCTCTTTCTTTCCTTCCTTCTTTCCAACTGATATGCACCAAGCGCTTCTTAATGCCGGCTGGGCACTAGGGCTCAGTCAGTGAGTTGTCTTCCCTCTAGAGCAGTGGTTCTCAGGTGTGTGCGTGCGTGTCCCACAATCACCCAGAGCAACGAGGGGGTGACCCTGACACGAGTGGGCTCACAAGGGTGGCCAGAGTAGAGGCAGAAATCAGGGTGTGGTCCAGGGAGCCCAAAGATCCCTATCAGCCATCCTCTCGCTCTGCTTAGACACTCCAGAAAAGGGTAGGATCTGAAGGTGACCACCCCAGGCTCAGAAGGGTTATTCCTAAAGTGGCTTCCGTCCCTCCCAGAAGATTCGCACCCATGGAGGCCGGAGCTCAGCCCTGGGCCTGCAGGGCCACCCATAACCGAGGAGGGAGTCTTGGGCTACCCCTGCTGTGCCCATGAAGCTGCTGGTGTGGGCTCCGCCAGGTCAAAGGGTCCCCTTCCACCATCAGGAACAGAGGGAGAGCGGGAGCACCCTGCTGCCGCTTGAACAGCCCTCCCCCCGCCCCCGGAAGACAGAGAAGGGTGCCGCAAATCAATCGTTTTCGAACTAAAGGATGCCCTGATGGCCGTGCTTCTTGCAGTTTGCATTCCAAGGAATGCGAGGCTTCCCGTGTCAAATGAAATATGGCGAATTTTCTTGGGCAGCTGGCAGAAATTTTTTTATCTTTAAGCCATGACGTGGAGGGAAAGCACTCACTCCTCACCTAACCAGCATCGGGGAAGAAAAGGTCGTTGCAAAGAAATGAATTTGCAAGCTAAGTAAAGGTCTCCCCCTGTAAACTCCAAAACCTAAAAACTAAAGTGCACCGATTTTCAAATAAACCACATCTAAACTGCTTACACATTGCCCTGTTTCCTTTGCTGGCCCTGACATAGTGGAAGTCGTCTTGCTGGCCCACTCCCTCAGAGCATCGACGACTGTGTCGGGCTGAAAGGCAAGCGGCCTTCTGAGTCGAGCTGTCCCTTCACTAGCTGGCCCCGCCCTGCTGTCCTCCTTGAGCTCTTGTTTCTGGTTTGTTCCCTTCTCTTCTTTTGTTCAGATGTGGACAATAACCCCTTCCTGCTGCTTTCAATATCCCAGAGGCCTCTCGGTCTGTGTCCACACTGGAACTCATTACCTTCCCCTCCACCTTGCTCCGCCTTCTCTCGTATTTCTGACCCTGGTTAATGGTACTCGTGTTCACCCAGCCCTCGGAGTCAAAACAAAAGCAAAAACAGAAGCAGGAGTTGGAAGGAATTTCAGAGCCATCGAGTTTGTTAGAACAGTGTGTGAAATAAGAGTAAGGAGACTCAAATGAAAAATGATCTGCACGCTTCTACGGTGAACAGTCAAAGGATGTTAGAGTAGAGAATTCCTAACATATTGTGGCTCTTCTGGATTGTTCCAGATACTTGAGGTTGCTGAGTCAAGTAACTTCTGGGTAAGCAAGGTGTTCATAGTTTTTTGCTTGTTCCCTTTTGTTTAAGGCCTCAATTTTGTATTATTCCGGAAACAGGCTACAATTCGGGGGCTTGACGGGAGCTTTTGACTTATCTCCCCTTCTCAATTGCCCCATTACACCATCCCCCAAAGGGCCAAGACTCCAAGGCAGAAAGGGCAGCTGCTGGACCAGGAACAATGCGCAATGAGGGCTCGGCTTCCTCCTTCCCCCCCTTCTCCTTTTCGTTTCCTCCTCCACGGGGGTGCACCCCCACTCCCGCCCCACCCACAGCCCCCCCCCCCCCGCCTCCTACACCAGCCAAAAACCAAGGCAAGGGGAGCAGTGTCCTGGAATAAGAGAGTGGCCTAGCAAATAAGGTTTGCTAAAGCTACCAGAGGGGAGTGGGGCTGTCAAACAAGGGACAGGGGCGGGCACCCTGGCGGACACCACATTCAGGAGCTGACTCAGAAACAGGATTGGGTCACTGCCCCTCGAGCACACCAGGGGCAGCCAGGCCTGACTCACCCTGGTCAAACTCAAAAGACTGATGCAGAATTCCGATGCCAAAACAGCCACTGGCGACGGGGCAGATGCCTTTCCCAGGGCAGGAAAACCCGCGCCCACCTCTGAACCATCATCTTTGAGGTTCCAAGGAAACTGAGTCAGAGTGTTGCAAGTGTGTCACGGAGAGGAGAACCAGAAGTCATGGTCAGTGTCTATGTCTGGGCGGCCCTGGATAAATCCCGCTGGTGGTCGTGTTAGACCTCTCGACTCCATGCTGACCACCCCCTGCCTTTAGCACCATCTACCAAACTGGTCACACTACGACAGGGTAGGCCAGAGCTTTCTTTGACGTCCCGAGATGGTAGCCCTACGTGGTGGTAGGCCAGGCGATCCCAGCTGTCCCCAGGCCCACCCCTGGATGAGTGCAAAGGGGAAAGTGTTTGGGAGAATGAGGCAGGTGGACTGGCCTGCAGAGGGGTTCTCGTTTTCCCAAGCTCCGTACCTCTGCAGTTCCTCGCCGAAGGCCCCCGTAGACTGACTCCGAGCGCCACTTGTAAACGAAGTCCCTCCAGTCTTCCCTAGCGGCTTCCTGGAGCCCGGCGGTTAACCATCAAACTGATTTCAGATTCCGGATTCTCAGAGAAGGTCTGAAAGGAGGCGGGAGCGGAGATGGCGTGGTGTTCTCCACTGGACACCCGCCCCCTTCTCCTGAGCACCAGATCTGCCCCGACTGCTTAGGGCTACCCAGGTACCCCTGTCCTGCCCTGTCACTCACCAGAGGAGCTCTCCTTGACCTCTTGGGAGCCGCCCGGGAGACCAGCCTGGCGGAACAGCTCTCCCACAGCCTCCCGGCCGACCTCCCGGGCAGCCTTTCCGAGCTGTCTCTTTGGCTAACACAGAAGCTTTGGAACGAGACAGGGAGAGAAAGACATGAGTGGGGGCAGCGGGGGGAACCTTTCTCCAAGCTTATTAAAAATCTTTTGTGTGTCATAGAATAAGTCCAGTCTTGTCCGTCCTGCCCCCCCAGCACTTAACTTTTTCAGGCCTGATGAGCATAAACGCTTCAGTTAGTCCATGAAACCAAAGACCCTCCTTGGCCTTCGACCGTGTCTGGGTTTCCTTTATGTGGCCATCATAATTAGGCAGTGGCCCGACCCCGCGGCCCGAGGTGCCTGCTCCGACTCTCCACAGCCCTGTCGTGTCTCTGAGGCCCCGCACGCTGTGCCAGGCTGGAAGAACAGTCTGGTAGGAAAGCCAGTTGTCAAACAGATCATCGTTCTGGGAACACAAAGCCGCGGGGACCCTCGGGGTGCTGCTGACACTCGGGCCGGCAGCATCAGAGAGTCGAGTCTCCTGTGTGGCACTGAAGCCCCAAGTTTGGAGACAGAAAGCTGGCTGGTGGCCAACAGCAGCGGCGGCGGACACCTTAGCTAAATAAAGGGAGAGGGCGCAGAGCGCAATGTTATCGCAGGCACACAACAGGCTCGCAGGGGAAGGGGTGGGTGGACGCTGCGTGGGTGGTTTCGTGTTGCGATTTTTTTTTTTCTTTTGTGGCTGTTGTTTTCTTTTTTATCTATTCGGTTTTGTAGTATTCAACAGCCGGGCGCTTGGCAAAACCTGGCAGCGATACCCACACGGCCCTTTCCAGTCCAAACGGCTCCTGTCAACTTTTACAACCCCGCGCTAGAACTCCAGGCACGTCTCTTATTGCCAGCAGCACGTTATTTATTTGCCCTGCCTGTCTGGCCTCGCATTTTTCACGTGTGTGTTACCCCCGTAGTTGCTTCAACTCCCCTCTGGCCCTTAAAATGCCGGTAAACGCCCAGTCCAATTTAGAGCTGGGCGGTGTTCAGCATTTCGTGCTTTCAGGATCCTGGGCTGGTTAATGTCATTTTCATCTCCGTTCAGCTTTTGACCTGAAGGAAGAGGAAGATTTCTCCATTGTGAAAATTGCTTTCTTTCACTGGAAACCATTGTGACTAATAATAACCTCACCAGGCGCACCGTCAAAGGGCGCGCCGTGTGCCCCCTGCCCGCGGGGGTTGGGCGCACAATACTCAGAGGGGACACAGCTGGCCCAAGTCAGCAGGTGAGGGCCACAGCCTCGGCCACTCCTGCAGCCCCATCCGTGTTCTGGAACCCTGGTCATGTTCTGGAACTGGGCCTTTCATTCCTTTTTAATCCTTTACACAAACACTGTGTGCGTGCGTGTGTGTGTGTGTGTGGCTTTGAAATCATCCCCCCAAAAAATAAAAAGGGTTTTCATGGTTGAGCCTGACCCGGTGCAATGCAGAATATATTATTTCTTTCAGAGCGTGGATAGCAGATCTGCACGTGAAACACAGATCAAACACGGCCCCAGAAACAATGGCGGGAAGCATAACCAGAGTGAATCGATTCCTTGATCCTGCTGTACCAAAAAATTAAAGAGGAGCACTCCTGGGGTTTTTAACCCAGATACGACTTCAGTCACAGCCGTGTTCCCATGTTCTGGGATCTCTTGTTCTGACTCCCTTTTTCTGTGTATGAAACGTGCAATAGAGTAAGCAGTGTCAAGTCCTGGAGGTCCCTCTGGCTTTTTAAAAAAATTAAATAGCTCCATCTCTTCGTCCTCAACACAAGCACATGCATGCGCACGCACGCACGTATGCACAGGCATGCACACGCACGCACACACACAGAGGCTTGTTTCACCTTTTCCCCAGAGATAAACACCTAACAGGACAGACACTGCCATTTCCCCCAACAGGACAAGGAGAAGGAGAAGGCAGAAAGGGCCCTGGCAGGCGACAGGAAAAATTCTTAAAGCAAAGAATGTTCTAATCCCCAGCCTGAGGCCCATCCTGTCTCTCTATCCCCAAGGGATGACACGGGCCGGTTCGCTCTCAAAGGTCTGTTTAAATATGTAGGTGGTCTTGCTCAAGTCAGCTGGGTTTTATGTCGGCATTGACCCCGGGCTGCCCCCAGCCCTGAAGATCCCCGATTGCCCTGCTGGCTGAGCTCACAGCCTGCCCCCGGCCTTCGGATGGGCCTCCAGCACTGCCCTGTAGGGCTGGTCAGCTGCAGCCAGCGTCCTCTCTCGACCTCTGCTCTAATCCCAGAGATGCCCTTTATTTAGACACCACAGTCCAGCCTGATCCTCAAGTCCCAGACTCGCTCACTGGAGACAAGCCAGGGATGGTCACAGGCTGGCTCCAGAAGGCTCTGCAGAGGAGGCCTGGGGAGGGCAGGTCTGGCTCAGGCAGGCTCTGGCTGAGATGAAACAGAGATCACAGGTTTGAGTGTCCGAGGCCTGAGTTCAAATTCCAGCTCTCTCACTGGCTGTGACCTTGGGGTGCTGTGTGACCTCCTTGATCCACATCAATAAAATGGAGGAAGAGGAGGCCATGTGGGGACAGAGCAGAGAGATTTGAAGATGCTGGCCTTGAAGTTTGGAGTGATGTGGCCACAGGCCAAGGAAGGCTGGCAGCTATCGGAAGCTGGAAGAGGCAAGAAACCGACTCTGCCCTGATTTCTCCAGAGAGCACGGCTCTGCCGCCACCTTGATTTGGCCCAGCGAAACCGATTTCAGCCTTCTGGCCTCCAGAACTAGGAGAGAATAAACTTCTGTCATTCTAAGCCACTGAGTCTGCGGTCATTTGTTACAGCAGCAATACCAGAGGAACACAGGTTTTACCCAGGGCCACCAAGAGGCTGCCATGACATGGTGCCACATACTTCTGCGACCTGGCTCTTATCTGAATGGGCCTTCGCAACAGGCCTGTAAACTACAACAAGCTTGTCAAGTGGTGGACAAGGCAGGCATTTTCCCTCTTGTTACTGCTGTGGAGTGGATTCTGACTCCGGGAGACCCCGTGTCCAGCAGAGCGGACCCCTGCCCAGTCTTTCTGCACCATCCTCTCCCCTTCCCCCACTCTGTCAGACGATGCCCCACTGCTATTCAGAGGCTTTTCATGGCCAATTTTTTCGGAAGTGGGTGTCCATTTCCTTCTTCCTACTCTGTCTAGTCTGGAAGCTCCGCTGAAACCTGTCCGCCACGGGTGAGCCTGCTGGCATTTGAAATACCAGTGGCATCGCTGTCAGCATCCCAGCAACACACAGCCGCCACAGTGTGACAACCGACAGACGGGTGGTGCAGTCCCCTGACCGGGAAGCGAATCCCGGCCGGGCTGAACCTTAACTACGAGACACCGGGGCTGGCATTCCTCTTTTACTGCTTAGGAATTGGAGGCTCTGAGAAATTAAATGTCTTGCTCAAGGTCACCTGCTGTTTGGTAGCAGAGCTGGGACTAGAATCGAGGTCACCCAGAATCTGGTGCTGCTTTCTCTCCACCGCCCACCATGCCCTGTGCCCACCGTCTCCCCTCTGAACAATTCCAAGCAGTGGAAAGGAGGGCTCGGCCCCCAGAGGGAGCTGGGCAAGGCCTCCAGGGCCTAGAGGACAAGGGGACTACTCTCTCTCACCATTCCCAGCCCTGCTGTTTGTATCTGGACAAATGCTTCAGCAGAGGCCACCTCTCCTCCCAGAGGAGAGGGAATCCGGGGACATGGATTCTTCCTCGGTGACTCACCTCTGAGCCCTGTCAGGTCTCCGGGGCCTCAGATTCCTCTGTGGTGACATGGAAACGCTGACAGGGCCGCCCCCTCCTCGAGGAGCTGCGGGATTAGAGAATGCACACCTGTACAGAAACGCCTGCGGTGAGCTGTTCCTGGGTCCCACTCTCCCCTCGGGTCCCAAGAACAGGAGGGCCTCAGGGGAGCCTGCCAGGGGGACCACACAGGGAGCCCACCAGGGAGGCCCTGCTCAGCCCCTCACCCACCTGGGCCCTAGGGAAGGGCCTGGGGCCCAGCCGTGACTCCTGACCCTGCCCAGAGAGCGAGCCTGGGACAGCCAGGGACCTTGGGCTGCACTTGGACTGCACTGCAAGGCTCAGGTTCGGGTTGTGGGTGCTCTCTCTCCCTCTCCCTCTGCCCCTCTCTCTCTTTCTCACATCCCCTTCCTCTCTCCTGCTCCTGTCTGCCCTCTTGTCTCTTGCACTGGTTCACTCTGGCTCTCGCACACTTTCTTTTCTTTGTCGCGCCTTCTTCCTCTCTCATGCTCTCTGGTACCACTGACATCCCAGAGCTCCCCCTCGGGACCAGGCTGAGACCAGACTTCCGGGGAAACAACATCCTTGCCCAGACTCCTCTTCTGCCTCTCCTGCTTCCCTCACTCCCTCACTGGGCTCTCCTGAGAGCATGCGCTCCATAAATCAGCAGCGTGTGACTCCCATCTCAGGCTTTGCTTCTAGAGAATTTTTATCTAAGATAGCACGTTAGGTTCTAGGGAAGCGAAACCAGTAAAGATGTGCCCCTGCCTTCCAGGAGCTTCTGGCCTGGTGCGAGGAGCGGCATGAGGGAGAATCCAGGGCGGTCTCCAGTGTTCTGTTTGCTGTGATGGGGGTCTGCTCAGCCCACCATGGCACACAGGGAGCAGGCAATCTGTTGACCATGTGGAGGCATAATCAGGGAAGGCTTCATAGAGCAGGAGGAAGCCCAGGTTAATGGGGAAGCAGGGGAGGGAAGGGAGATGAAAAAGAAGCGAGAGAGAAAAGACAGGGTCACAGTGTAGCCTACCAGGGGGCTGCCAGCTGCTGCATGTGGTTGGAACATGAGGTGACCAGGGTGAGTAGCACAGGATGAGGCTGGAGAAGTTGCAGGGCTTCATCACAGCCAGCCTCTGGGGGCTCAGATCCAGAGCTCAGACTTTCTCCCCAGGCCAGTAGGGAGTCATCGAAGGTTTTAGAAAGATCCCGGTTTGTTTCTGAGGGCTTCCCTTGGCTGTAGGGGGAAAAGAAAGATTTGCGCAAGGCAGCTGGAGCCAGAGGTTTGGATAAGATGACCTGTCGGGTTCTAGAGGTCTTCAGGGAAGACAGGAAGAGCTGTGGGACATGGAGAAGAAAGAGGGCAAGAGCTGGCCAGTCAACTCCCCTCAAGGACAGCTATCAGGAGAAGCAGCCACACAACTGACGCAGAGCCATCCTCACGTGGGCCCAACGGATGGCAGAAAGGGCAGGAGGACAAACAAGGACAACAGAGACAGCAGGGCTATGATGGACTGGGGAGCAGCCACGTAAGGCCCTGGGACAGAGCCACGGGGCACAAGACCCCTTTAGTCCTCTCCTAGGTACGCACGCTTCCATCTGTCCCCACCCCTGCCCACTGCTCAGCTCTGCATTCCTCCCCTCCCCTAGTGGGGCCAACTTGGGGGAGGGCTGTTCTGGCCACCACCAGTGTCCTGAGAGGCCCAGGTGGGGCTCAGACCACCCCTCAGAGAGAGGCCTCCGCTTGTGGCCTTTCTGCAAGTCTGGTGATGAGCAGATCCAGCAGAGCAGACAGCAAATGGCCAGGGGAGGGGAGGGGGCACGGCGAGGGGACGCTTCCTCGTTAGCATGCCACGCAGCTCTGCAAGCCTCTCTCTGGTGCCCTGGCCACTCTGCCAAGAGCTGTATGCAGCACAGCGGGAACAGACCAGGACAAGGTGCCCAGAACCAGGAGTCCCGGAAGACAAGCAGAAGCTTGTCGGGGTTCTGGGAAGTGGCCTCGGCCGCAGGACCCAGGGCAGGCCCAGGCCACCTGCAGAGGCGGGGGAGGGGGTGGTCCCTGGCTCCCAGGGAGGGGCTCTGGGAGTCGGGGGAGCAGCGCCGCCCTCCTCGACACCTCATCTCCTGTCCTTTCTGCCTGGCTCCCTCTTCCTTGGCCTTCCAAGCCCCCCGTGGCAGAAGGAGCCAGCTTTAATTCCTTTCTGTGTCATTCTGCTAACCCAGAGAACTCATCCTCAATTGGGGCAGCGTGGGATGGGGGGGTGGGGCAGAGCTGAGTGAGGTGGGAGGGGCCTGGGGGGGGTGGAGCTCTACAGGCAGCTGTAAGTCATTCTCACCCCTGCCCTCCAGGAGTTTGCAGTCTAAAATGGGGGGAGACAGATATAGTCACCACCACCCACGGTGCAATCAGATCTGGAGGATAAATGGCATCTATACTTAGTACGGGGGCGGGGTGTGCTGGTGGGGGGAGTGCTGGGGGGATCATCCGGAGCTCTTACCCCATCTCAGGGGCTGCTCTACGTGGTGGCCGTGCGTTACCCCACCTCCTCCCCATCAGCTCTGAGGCAGGGGCCGGTGCTCGCCCCCTTTTACAGATGAGGCAGCCGAGGCACAGAGACCTTGAGTAACTTGCCCAAGGTCAAGCAGATAGAGTGGGATTTGTCCCAAGTGGCCTGGCTCCCAGTGTCTGTGCCCTCAACCACCAGACCAGACAAAGGGATAATGACATCTCTTTGGTCTTGGCGGCAGCACTGGTGCGTGCTGGAGCGCACAGGGCCTTGAGTCAGCTAGAACTGTGTCACTCTAAGTGGCCTTGGGCAAGCCCCTTGCCCTCTCTAAACCTCATTTTCCTCACCAGTAACATAGGGATGTTGACAGGACAGTACCTCCCTGGAGGGGCCGCCGGAAGGAGTAAGCGAGTGGAGGGGGGTGGGGCTCTCAGCACGGGACCACCAGCAGACAGCTTGATTTGCGTGGGCCTTTAAGAGCCTCATGTGCTTTCACAGTAGTTCATTCAACTTGACCTTGACGGAGGAGGAGCCAGGTGGGAACTGTAGGGGCCCCAGGGCCAAGGCCCCCAAGGGCTGAGGGCTTCAGAAATGGCTTATGAAGGGGACAGTGGACTAGCCAGATCCCCAGAGCGTCTCCCCGAAGCCACCTGCCCTGGCTTCCTCTCACCCTGCAGACTCCTGAGCCATCACACAAGGGCATTGATGGCGCCCTTCCTCAGGGGTAGGCCACGACTTGGCAGCCCCCAGCATTTAAGGCCCAGGGGCCCAAGTCAGGCAGCATCCAGAGGCCAGACGTGAATCTGAGGCCGAGGGCCAGAGAGGACAGCGGGGGCTTGGGGGAAGCACCTGCCCCACCGAGGAGCTACAGAGCCTGCCCGGGATTAGCTCCCCACAGGAAAGCTGCCCTCAGGCCACCACCCCCTGCAGGGCGTTCTGCAGATGGCTCCCTGATGCGACATCTAGGGCCCTCCCTGGCTGGCATCCACCAGCCTCAGATGCAATTAGGGGAAAATAATGTGTAACAAGAGCTGGAAACTGTGCTGCTGTGGGCAGGCACAGTGGCTCCCTCGTGGGCTTCAACCCTGGGCTGCTACCCACCTCTGTGACCTCACAGCTCCTCGACCTCGAAGCTCTGTGACCTTGCACCTTCATGGCCTTGAGCTCTCTGACCTCACAGCTCTGTGACCTCACAGCTCTGTGGCTTTGCACTGGCTCTTTCTTTTCTGAGCACCTTCCCTACTCCATTTTGTCTGCCTGGAACTATCCATTTCCAGCCCCATCTCCACGGCACTGTGATGAGACCTCCCATCACACGCGCCTGGCCACAGACACACACACACACACACACACACACTCACACACACACACGGGTTAAAGCTTGTCTTCCTCTCCTTATGCCCAGGTTGTGGTGTGGATACGCCTATGTTGAAGAGAGTACCACACGGTGTTACGTTTTTTTCTCTGACCTATCCCCCAGTTCCAGTTGTCCATTGCTTCATAACAAATACCCACAACTTAATGGTTTAAAACAGTGACATTTACTCTGCTCACAAATCTGTGATTTCAGCAGGCATCATGGAGACGGCTCTTTTCTGCTCCACTCGCATCAGCTGAGGCGGCTGGAAGGCTGGGGCTGGCTCATCTGAAGGCCTTCTCGTGTCTAGGGGTTCAGCTGGTCATTGGCTGGGGCCGGGGCCACAGCCCCTACACCTGGCTTCTACATGTGGCTGTTGGGCTCCCTCCCAGCAAGGCGGCAGGTTCCGGGAGGGAGCGCCCCAAGACCAGGCAGAGGCTCTAGTCCCCTTTGTGGCTTCACTTCAGATGCCACACAGCATCACTTCGACCATAATCACAGGCCCTCCGATTCCAAGGAGGGCACGCAGACCCCACGTTTCAGTAGAGGAGGGTAACAACCAATGGGAAGGAGAGCACGTGGGAGGGCACGGATGGATACAGCTGCCTTTAGAAAGAACGCTCTGCCCCTTTCCGCCTCCAGACCGTATGACCCATGAGGACAGGTGACGTTAGATGGTGCTAGAAAAAAAGATGCTTGCAGAAGGAAGGGAAAGACTGAGGAAGGGAAGAAGAGAGAGGAAGGGATTTTACAACCAAAGTGCAAAGATTCTTTAGAGCTGGAAGCTCCTGCGGGGATCACGTGGTCTAACTCTCCCATTTTACAGAGGAGAGAACTGAGGTCCAGGGGCGTACACCCCTGCCCAAGGGCGCAGAGCCAGGTGGTAGGATCCAGGCTCTGAGTCCCCCTTCTCCCCGTGGTGGGGGAAGCACGGCCACTTGACACTTGAGGTCTTGGGCTGGCCCAGTCCCCAGAGCCAGTGCCATGTGGCATTCAGGGAGCATCACCTCCATCCTTGGACTCAACCTCCCCAGACTTTGTTTCTCAGGCCTGGCCTTCCCCTCTCCCGTGCCCCAGTGCCCCCCTGCCTCCCCATGTATGGGCTGGACTGGGGCCAGTGGCCAGGGCCCCCCTCCACCTGTCCTGACCCCACCTGCCTGGGGCTGCAGCCTGCCCTGACCTCCAGCCCACTGTCAGCCTTCCTGAACTTCCACGTGTCAGCCCATCTGGGACGGCTTGACCATCAGACCCCCAACCCCACCCAGGAAGCGTGGGGTCAGAGAGAGTGCACTAGCTGGGTAGTCTGATGGGTGTCATCTGAACACAGGCCCAGGTTGGCGTGGCCCAGGGCATGAGGCCTTCTGACAGGTGAGTGGGATGGGCTCAATGGAATCTTATCTTTAAAGGATGCAGCAGCCCATTAGAGATGCCCAGAGATGGCAGGTCTCTGCTCCTCTCCCTGACCCTCCATGGCCTCAGGAGGGGCAGCAGCGCCCAAGCCAGGGCTTTCCTGAATTCCGGAAAATGGAGCTTTGGAGGGAAGGGGGTGCCTGCCCTCCGGCTGGCCAAGGAAGGTGGCAAAGTCCAGCCTGCTCAGCCACTGTCCCCTGTGGAGGGGAGAGAGACCACCAGCCCCTCTCCACAGCCTGGCAAGAACATTCCTCAGCATCATCCAGCTCCCACTACACATTGTCATAGTCACCAAATAGTCCAGTTATCTCTTGCTGCGTAACAAATGACCCCCAAACTTAGTGGCTTCAAATGGCCATTTTATTATCTCTCATGATGTTAGAGCCAGGAATTCAGGCAGGGCTCAGCTGGGGAATTCTTTTATTTTTCTTTTTTGAGGAAGATTAGCCCTGAGCTAACATCTGTGCCCATCCTCCTCTATTTTGTATGTGGGATGCCACCACAGCATGGTTTGATAAGCTGTGTGTAGGTTTGTGCCCAGGATCTGAACTGATGAACCCCAGGCCATGGAAGGGGAGCACACAAACTTAATCGCCACGCCACCAGGCCATCCCCTCTGCTAGGCAATTCTTCAGCAGCACCTGGCACTGACTGGGGTCACTTGGTGGCATTCATCTAGTGGCTGTGCTGTCTGGAGGATCTAAGATGGCTTCACTCCTGTGCCTGGTGCCTTGACAGAGGAACCTTGGAGAGTGGCTCAGCTGGGCCTCTCTCCCTGGCCACTGGGCATCACGACCTCTCCATGGGGTTTCTCAAGCAAGGAGGTCCAACTTCTGACACAGTGGCTCGGGGCCCCAAGAGACCAAGGCAGAAGCTGCCAGCCCTCATAAAGGCTAAGCCTGACACGGGCACAGCATCACTTCTGCCATCCTCCATTAGTCAAAGCAGCCATGGCCCAGCTCAGACTCGGAAGAGGTGACAGACCCTGCCTCTCCCTGGGAGAAACGTCAGAGCACCGACGGTCCCCTTTGATCTGCTGGAGCCAAGTGACCTTTGGACCCAGGGCGTGGGCTCCTGGGTAGATCTGTCTGCCCACTAGGCAGCTCTGTGCCCAGTGTCAGTCCCATGACTCATGCCAGATTGAGCTTGCTATGGGCTGAATTGTGTCCCCACCCCCAAAATTCATATATTGAAACCCTAACACCCAGGACCTCAGAATGTGACTATATTTGGAGATAGGGCCTTTAAAGAGGTGATTAAGTTAAAATGAGGCCATTAGGGTGGGCCCTAATCCAATCTGGCTGGTGTCCTTAGAAGAAGAGGAAATGTGGACACTCAGAGACCCGAGAGATGCTCACACAGAGAGGAAAGGCCATATGAGGACACAGGAAGAAGGCAGCCTCCTGAAGCCAATGAGAGAGGCCTCAGGAGGAACCAACCCTCTGGCACCTTGATCTGGGACTTCCAGCCCCCAGAACCGTGAGAAAATAGAGGTCTGCTGTGGAAGCCTCCAGTCGGTGGTATTTTGATATGGCAGGTGATGCAGAGCTCCTCCAGGTAATTAATACCTTGGCATTCTCGCGTCTATTGCTCTCTAGTGAATTTGGAGCAGAGTCTGTTACTCAGCTGCGCTGAGAGTTTGATTAACATGACAAAAGTTCACAGAATGGGCGGGACAGGGAATCCAATTCCACGCGCCCCCTCCCTCCGCTGTGAGCCCAGCCAGGAGGGTGACCCGTCAGCGCCCACCTGTCCTCACCTCGCCCGCCATTCTGGGGTCCAGGGAGAAGCAATCGGCCTCACCTGGGCCTTGGCCAAGATCCCATGACCCTGTTGAAGAGACACTGAAGGGACAGATAAAGGACACGTGTCTGAGGTCCAGCATTCAGAGTGTCTAGGCGTTGGCAGGGATGACAGATGTTTGTCATGCGGGTCCACAGCGGTCTCCCCTGTGGCTTCTGTCCCCTGGGCACCTTCCCTGGCCTCCTGCACAGCTCCGCGCCACAGTTTCTCCCTCCTCCACGTGGGATGGTGCTGCTTGACCCCAAGGCAAAGTGATAGCCTCCGAGATGTAATGTCTGCAGAGAGCCTGAGTTCCAGGGAGCGGGAGGTGACCACTGGGGCAGCGACGATTGTCCTTGTTGTCATTTCCAGCGGTGGCACCTCTCCAGAGGGAGACACCTGTGCTCACCTGAGGCCCACTTAACTGTCCCTCCTCTGCCCAGGCCGACTCCCTGTCAGTGTCCCCCATTGTCACCCACTGGGCTTGGGTCACTTGCTTAAGCTTTTCTGCACCCAGAAAAACAAGCAGAGCACCAAGAAGAAGGCAACAGCCCTGCCGGGAGCCCTGCCTCTGAGGGACAGGGCCCCAGCCCGCAAGCCACCAGCCTGGGGCTTGTGCTTCCACCAGAAGCCCCCTACACACCCACCCAGGGTGGCCTGGGCTCCTAGGCTAGGGGAGGAATGGTCACTCCGGGACAGTGTCGCACAGGGTAATGTGGTCCTTGGCTGGGGGAGGGGGACACCCAGCAGAAGAGGACGTTTCAGCTCATCCTTTCCAGAAGCATGAGTGCCCTGTAGCAGGTCGAAGCAGAGGAAGGACAATGACGAGAACTCACAGTGGAGACCCGTGGTTCCCGGGCTCCAGCAGGGCACTCGGCCCCCAGGGCCTGGCGGGCAAAGGCTTGTTTCTTCCTCACAGCAACTTCGATAAAGGATGCTTTATTTTAGCTTCCTTGTATAAGGTCAAACTGAGGCTCAGAGAGGGGAGGTGAAAGAGTCAAGGTCACACAGCTGGTGAGAGGCAGATTCAAAGCCAGGCCTGTCGGATGCAGTTTCCGTGCCCTTCAATGCCACCCTATGCTGTGCTGCCAGGGTAACGAGGCGCAGTAGGTACATGCGTGTGCGTGTGTGTGCATATGTGTGTGTGTGTGTGAGTTTGGAGTCCTAGAAATAGGTTTCAGGACAGTATAGGCAACAACTTAAACGACACTGCACTATTTTACAAATTCACCAGCAGTTTTGGGCGTTTGGGAATTTCTCCCCAGCCTGATTCACGGCCATGTCCACAGCTCCTCTCCTTTGGGGCCTCTTCTCTCCCTGCCCCTTTCCCTCCCTGTGCAGACGGCATCCTGGACAATTCTTCCTATTTTCTTAAGCAGAGCAATTCAGTCCTCACTTCGCCTCACCCACCTACCCCCCAACGCCCCCCAGACTGGGGCAAGGCCCAGTAAGGCTCAATGAAGCGTCGCACTAGCTGTAGGCCAGCCAGAGGAAAACACCCTGGACTCTGCCCCTCTTTCCCTCCGCTGCCTTCTTTCCTCTCCACAATGTGAGACCCTAAACTGGAAAAAGGCCAGCATTACCTAGAGCAACTGTCTCCCTTTACAGATGAGGTCACTGACACCCAGATGGTGTCATGGCTTGTCCAATGCCAACGGGCACATTTCTGGAGATTCAGGGCCGGAACCCAGAGACAGAGATGCCTAGATGTTCCTTAGCCCAGATGTTTCTTCACATTCCGTGGATCGCATCTGCAGGATTGGCTTTGCTGTTCTGGTGACAGAAAGCCTGTATTCATTAGCTACTGCTTGGTAACAAGTTGCTCCAAAACTTAGCAGCTTAAAACAGCAAAGGTTTATTATCTCACACAGTTTCTGAGGGTCAGGGAACTGGGAGCAGCTCAGCTGGGTGCTTCTGGCTCAGGGTCTCTCACAGGCTGCATCAAGCTGTTGTCTGGGGCTGCGGTCTCCCGAGACTTCACTGTGGGAGCAGGATCCACTTCCAAGCTCACTCATGCAGCTGCTGGCAGGAGACCTCAGTTCCTCGCTTCGTGGGCCTCTCCATAGGGCTGCTCCTGACATAGCTTCCCCAGTGTGAGTGATCCAAGAGAGAGCGAGAACCCAAGACAGAAGCAGCAGTCTTTTTATAACCAAATCTCGGAAGTAACAGGCCATCACTTCTGCTATATGCGATTGGTCACACAAGCCAACCCTGGAACGATGTGGGAGGGGACTGTACCAAAGTGTGAATCCCAGAAGGCAAGATCCTTGAGGTCTATCTTAGAGGCTGTCTACCATAAAACCCAAGAGAGTAGTGGCTTAAACAAGAGAAAAATGTATTTCCCTCTCTCACAGATAAAGTCCATGTAAGCGGTCCTATGTTAGTATAATGTTCCATCTTCTTGAGGGATCCAGACCTCTTCTACCTTGTTTCTTTGCCACCTCATAGTCCAAGATGGCTGCTCAAGCTCCAGCCATCACATCTGCGCTGTAGCCAGCAGAAAGGAAAAAGGTCCCCTTCCCCTTTAGGAAAACTTCCTGGAACTTGCACATGGCATTTCTACTTACATCCTCTTGGCCAACAATCACAAGGTCACTTCTAGCCTGCAAAGGAGGCTTGGAAATGTTGTCTTAATTTCACATGGCCTATGTGCCCAGAAAGAATTCAGGGGCTCTATTACCGGGAAAAAAGTAGATGTTTTCAACTAGCAATCTCTGTCTTTGATAACCCACTGAAGGCTACGAACCCTTCCACAGAGAAAAAGAAATTGTGTGCATGCAAAATTGTGCATACAACTTCAGATGGCTTGTGGATGCCTATGAAGTCGGGTCATGGATGTCACGTGGAAAACCTCAGCAGCTCTGGCCAGGACCTCACCCTGTTCCTTGTGTGAACAGTGTCGACTCAGACCCCTTGGGCAGGGGGAGGGCAAGGTGTGCCCTAGACGGCCCCGGTACATTTCCTCAACAGTGTGGGGGCAGCGTCGTCCCGCCCAGCAGGATGTCCCATCCCAGAAAGAGCTGTGTCAGCATCTGACAGAGCGTAGGCCTCACTCTCCCGCTATGACTTAATGCAAAACAAAGCTGATTAGTGAGGACAACTGACAACCCCAAGTGCTGGCAAGGATGCCACACAGCTGGAGCTGTCGGACATGCTGATGGGTGTATAAAATGGTACAGCCACTTTGGAAAGCAATTTGGCAATTCCTTATACAATTATGCATGCACTTGCCATAAGACCCAGCTATCTGAGCCCCGAGCACCTGTGCAAGAGAGATGAAAGCATTTGTCCACAGAAGGTTTTGAACAGGAATGTTCACAGCAGCATTACTCACAGCAGCCCAAAACTGGGAGCAACCCAAACGTCCATCAACAGGTTAATGAATATCCAAGCTATGGTACATCCATACAATGGAAAAGCACTCTGCAATAAAAAGGAGCAAACTATTGCTAGACACAACAACTCAATGGTCTCAAATGCATTATGCTGGGTGAAAAAAGCCAAGCATGAAAGAGAATACGCTGTATGATTCCATTTATGTGAAATTGAAGAACAGGCAAAATTAAACCATGATGATAGAAATCAGAAAAGGGAAGGAGCATGAGAGAACATTCTGGGGATGATGGAAAAGAGCTATATCTTGATGGCAGGATGGATTACACGAGGGCAGACATTTTGCAAAACTCTTTGAAACTTAGCACTTAAGACGGGTGCATTTCACTATATGTAAATTACACCCAAACTTAAAAGAAGGAAAAAGTGATCCAGCAAAAGCGCAGGAGCCGGCACCCACAGACCAAACCCCAGCCAACCGCCTGCCCAACGTGCAGGGCCGAGCTCAGTGCTGGGTGGGCCAGAGCAGCACAAACTGAGCGCTAGCGAGGGCTGCCGGGGAAGGGGCCCGTACCACGGTCCTGTTTGAAGACAGCCAGAGACCCCCGCCTGCCTGAGTTCTGCTGAATACGGTCCCTCTACTTGGAGCACCTAGCTCCCCAAAACGCACAGGGGGCTCTGGCTGGGACCCACTGCCCTAGCGCGTCCTTTCCATCCCCTTCGGCCTCAAAAAGACTGCCAAGATGACCAGGATGGAGCAACTGTAGACACCACCAATGTCAGCTTCCAGAGGGCCTCCCAGTCAGCTCCCGTCTTAGAGAGGAGGAAATCCAGAGGGGTAGGGTCTGGCCAAGTGTCACCTAGGGTCTGAGTGGCAGAGCCTGCAATAGCACTCCACTCCTGGACTCCTATTCCAGTGCTCACATATCCACACACAACTTCCTCTCTTGGTCAGTACTTTCCCATCAACATTTCCAAAGGTACTGAAATGAACAAAGAAGCCTGTTTTCCTCTGTCGTCTCTTAAGAATTTATGGCCCCCAAAATCATCTTGTGGTGGGAGTGGGTCTCTCCTCGGGGGGATTACAGTCCATTTGGGCCAGAATGTTACAAAAATAAAGAAGTACAAAAGTTGAGGGGCTGTTCCTCGACCCATGAATCAAAAGCAGCCGGTGCTTCCACACATCCCAGCTGGCGTGGCCAAGGCAGGTCTCAACCTGGCCGCGTGAGGGAGTGGGGCCTCTCAGAGAGGGCCCGCCTCCCCTCCCCGCAGCTGTGGGATGAGAAGATGGCCAAGCCAGCGACCAGGGAGCCTTGGGAACCCTCTTCCCTTCCCAAAGTTCCTCAGCTCACACTAAAGAGGGCCAAAAGCCCAATGAAAGAGGCCTTTTCCCAGGACTTGAGTGACAAAATGACATTTGCATGTCCAGACACCTTGACACTCTCCCCTCCTCTTCCCTCCCCTTTGTGGCAGCACCCATCTCCCTCCTACACACTCGCAATCTAGAAGCCTCGCCCTGCTCCCTCTCCCCAGCCCTCGTGACTCTCGTGATACCAGAGCAGCTGTGGCAGCTAGCTAGAGTTCCCGGATCGCAAACAACAGAAATGGATGCTGACCACCTCGGGCAAAAGGGAATTGACTGGAAGATGATTGGAGATTGGCATCATAGATTGGAAGTCTGGAGAAGAAAGCTTGGCGTTGGCAGGGGCCAAGGCAGACCCAGAGACAAACAGCATCTACCCTGCTGGTCAAGATTCAAATGGCAGGCCACCTTGGACAACAGTCTGGCAGCTTCTCACAAAGTGAAACATACAACTACCCTCCAACCCAACAATTCCACCCCCGGATATTTGCCCGAGAAAAAGAAGAGCGTATGTCCAGAAAAACACTTGCATGGGAATGTTCATAGAAACTTTATTCGTAATAGCTCCCAATTGGAGTCAACTCAAAGATCCAGCAACTGGGGAATGGATAAACAAACTGTAGTGTGACCATATAATGGAATACCACTCAGCCCAGTAAAGGAGTGTGCTAGCAGTACTCGCCACAACGTGAATGAATCTCACGGATGTTACGTTGAACAAAAGAAGCCAAACACAGGAGGACACGTGCTATATGGTCCATTTATATAAAATCCAAGAAGAGACGAAACTAACATACAGTAACAGAACAGGTGCTGCCTCTGGTGACCAATAGCATTGACTGGGAAGGGGACAAGAGTGCTTTTGGGGGCCACGGAAATGTTCTATACCTTGACTGTGGCGGTAGTTCCACAGATGCATATATTTGCTAAAACTCATCAAACTGTACACCTTCTGTGCATTTCAATGTATGCAGATTAGGCTCTAATTAAAAAATTAAATTAAAAAGAATCGCAGGCAGGGCTGGTGCCAGGAGCTGGAGATGCGAGAGTGAGCAGGGCAAGCACAGCCCTGTCCAGAGGGAGCTTCCTTCTGACCCCAGAGCTAATAAGTGACAGAGCCGGGGGCAAAAGAGAGTCCCCTGCTGCCCCAGTCACTCCCAGCTTGCCTCGGCGTTGTCCTGGACAGCACACCTCCGAGCACGATGGGAGCTCCAGGGAGGGGGCGGGCAGCTGTCCCTGAGGCCAGAGGCCGGTCCTCCGAAGCCAGGGGGCTCCAGGCTGCCCAGCACAGTCGGGCCCCTCCCTGAGACAGCCCAGGCTCAGAGCCTGCCATGCCCAGCCTGCCCAGCCTGCCAGGCCTGTGTCTCCTCTCTGGAAGACTCCTGACCCCCAGGACCTCACACAAAAAGGGAAACGTCAGGGGCCAGCCCCGTGGCTGAGTGGTTAAGTTCACGCACTCTGCTTCAGCGGCCCAGGGTTCCTCCAGTTCAGATCCCGGGCACGGACATGGCACCGCTCATCAGGCCATGCTGAGGCGGCATCCCACATGCCACAACCAGAGGACCTACGACTAGAATTCATACCTATGTACTGGGGGGCCTTGGGGAGAAAAAAAACAAAAAGAAAAAAAAGAAGATTGGCAACAGATGTTAGCTCAGGTGCCAATCTTTAAAAAAAAAAGTACAAAAGCCATCAAGACCCACTAGAATAGGCTCACAGTTATTTGGTTATAAAAGCCCTTAAAAAAAAAAAAAGAGGGAAATGTCATTTCTTTATTTCTGAGCAGAGGAAATACAAAAGACTCAGGACCAGAAACGAGCATATCATTCAGAAAGAACCAAACGATTAAAGGATTTTCTTACCCTTTCTGGCCAGTTAAAAGGCGGGAGGAGAGGAGCCAGCCCACTGGCAGAGTGGTTAAGTTCATGTGTTCCACTTTGGCGGTCCAGAGTTCATGCGTTTAGATCCAAGGCACACCTAGCACCACTCAAGGCATGCTGTGGCAGCATCCCACATGAAATAGAGGAAGATTGGCATGGATGTTAGCTCAGCGAAAATCTTCCTCAAGCAAAAAGAGGAAGATTGGCAGCAGATGTTAGCTCAGTCACAATCTTCCTCACCAAAAAAAAAAAAGGTGGGTGGAGAGAGGTCTCAAGAGATGTCGGGGAGACCCACGGCGACTGGGGAGAGGGGAAGGGCAAGGCATTGGCTCTACTGCGGCGGGGAGTTGCCCACCACTGTCTGCTGTCTCCTTGGACTAAGGTCCTCAGAGCATCACTAGGCAGCAGTCAGTGACTTAATGACTGTTTAGGCTTTTGTCACTTTGGCCCTTAAGCTCCTAGAGGCTGGAGTGGCCAGGAGAACCCACCACAGTAGAAACTGTCACCCACATAAGCCCCAGGTCCCCCAATCCTGGCTCAATGGCAGCACTCCAAAGAATGTTCTCAAGGCCACCCAGGTAATTCCTTCCATCTTGTAGCATTTTGCAGCATACGTCATTCAAGTAGCCCTACCTTTGTGAGGTCGGCATTACTGTCCCTATATTACAGATGGGGAAACTGAGTCTTTGAGAGACTTTGGTCTTTGCTCTGAGAGACACAGACAAGAAATAGCAGAGTCAGAGCAAGAACCCAGATCTTCCAAGTCCCACGTTTGAAGCTCTTTTCTCCACATTCGTCTGTAATGACAGGCACTTTCTCAGGCCCAAGAACCTTCTAGGCTGGTGAGGCTGACCAAGGCCCTGACCCCTGTGGCAGGAAGCCTCTAAGATGGCTCCCAGTGATCCACACCTCCTGGCATTCACACTCTCTGAGTGTGGCTGGACTGAGGACTAGCTTCTGACACACAGAATAGACCAGAAGTGATAGGATGTCACTTCTGAGGTTAGGTTACAAAAAGACTGTGACTTCTGTCTTGAGCTCTCTCTGGCTCACTCCTTTTCTCTCTCCCAGGTCCCTAGTTGACACGTCATGAGGACACTCTGGAAGCCTATAGAAAGACCATGTGGGGAAGAAGCGAGGCCTGACAGCAACCACATGAGTGAGCTTGGAAACGGATCTTCGGAGGCCTCGTGCCAACAGCCACATACGGGAGCCATTTTGGAAGCGGGTCTTCCAGCCTCAATCAAGCCTTGAGATGACTACGGCCCTGGCTGACCTCTTGACTGCATTTCATGAGAGACCCTGAGCCAAAACCACCCAGTTTAGCCTCTCTGAAGTCTTGACCCTAAGAAGCTGTGCGAGATAATGAATGTTGCTTTAAGCTGCTAAGTTTGGGAGTAATTTGTTATGCAGCCATAGACAGTACAGCTCATAACTAAAACCCCAATACTGCTGCACACAGAGCTAATATAATACCCCCTCACCTCCAAGTCTTCTCAGGCCAGAGCATGTGACCCTGACTTTCCTGGCCTGAAACACACACACACACACACACTCACACATATATGCACCTCCTCCTCTGATATCTTTGCCTGTTTGACTTAATTTCCTTTTCCCGTTTTTCTCTCTTCCCTTTTCCCTAAAAAGCATGTCAAAGTTGGTCCTTCTACACGGAAAACATTTCAATTTGCAGCTGCATCATCCCAAGAAAAAGCGAGCCTTGAGGTTCCACACGCTGTACCAGCTACCTTGGCTGCCTGGAATACCTCCCCGTGCCTTTTGCGTGGCTGCCTTTGTTTCGAGCACACCCTAAATTGCCACTGTGCCAAATGCTGAATGTGACCAGAAATGACACGGGATGAATAATGTGGCATATAATTATCACCACATTTCAGATGAGGGCAATATGCATTTTTCTCGGAGCCGAAGGGATGCAATTTTATTTTGTAACACAAAATGCTCCATTTGGGGGTCAGTTTTCGAGCCGCCCTTCATTCTGCAGCAATTTCACGTGAATAAAAGCATTTGTATTCATGCGCCGCGTAATGCGCATTATCCCAGCCCTGATTCCTGGTGTATACCTCTCCACATGATTCCGGCTCTTTCTAGTGAAACCAGCCCCAAATCCGAATATGAGAAGGTGGCTTTGAAGGTGTTTTTGACTTATTCCAGGTCTCCGGATCTTTGTCTCCTTTTCTGCCCAATGGGGATGAGCTGGCTTCTCTAGAAACTGCTTTGAGGCTCCGCTATGGAGCCTGAGTCTTTAATGCCTAAAGTAAGTCCACAGGGACCTGAGGGCAGCACTGAGCTTCTGTCCCTGGAGGATGATGTCCTGATTTCCTGTCCCCCCAAAAGCAGACTCTGAGCCAAGGCTTCAGGTGCGGGTCGTTTACTTGGGAGGTATATTCGTCTGCTCAAGCTGCCATACCAATATACCACTGACTGGGTGGTTTAAGCCACAGACATTTATGTCCCGCACTTCCGGAGGCGAGGAGGCCGAGATTACGGTGCTGGCAGCGTTGGATTCCTCTAGGCCTCTGTCCTCGGCTTGCAGACGCCCACCCTCTTGCTGCCTCGTTACATGGTCGTCCCTCTGTGCGCGCACCCTTGGTGTCTCTCTGTGTCCAGATCTCCTCTTCCTATGAGGACACCAGTCAGGTTGGCCACTCCAATGGCTTCATTTTAACTTAATCCTCTCTTTACCAGCCCTATCTCCACACTCAGTTACATTCTGAGGTCCCGGGGGGTTAAGGCTTCCACCTATGGATTTGAGGAAGGACATAATTCAGCCCATAACAGGAGGTGACCCAGGAAGGATGGGGAGGGGCGGGCAAGTGAGACTGAGAAGGGAGGATACCCCGATGAGCAGGGCTTGGTTGCAGGTCCTCAGGGGACCCGTGGGACAGAACTGTCCCACCGAAGGGCGAGGAAGCTGGGGCACTGATGCACCAACGGATCCCCTGTCAGTTCCCACTTCACTCCTGGAGGCATGTCCTTCCTGGTGTTCCCAGGCCAAGTGCTTACTTCTGCCCGGAGAGCACCCTTGGGCGGAGCCACGGGAACCCCCGGGTGTACACAGGAAGAGGCTGCAGCAGGGATCAACCGAAATTCAGAATAACAGGCAACCACCTTGAAAAGAGAAGCAAACGTGGACGGGATTTTGATTTCCAGGTTTGAAATGATTCTCATCAGAAAGTCTCAAGTATAAAACGACCCCAGCAGAACTGGACCATCTACTTCAGGCTCCTTGCTGTGCAGACAGACAGCTGTGGCCCAGGAAGGTTACCTGGCGGGCCTGGAGTGGACGAAGTGGAGGGGAGAAATGAGAACGAGACTCCTCATATCCAGACTCTCAAGCCAGTGCTCACCCCACGCCAACGGGCTGCTTCCTGTGTCACTTTCTTTCTTGCCAAGCCAGAGCAGGTTTGGAGTGGACAGTCCCTTTGCTGGTGAATAAACTCGGAGCTCGCCAGAAGATGCAAATGAACAACACAGAAAATGTAAGAGAGGTCAGTGGTCATTCCCTCCCCGACACACACCGTTTCTGTCTCTGAAACAGCCAGAGAGAGACCCCAGGAGCCCAGCAGAAGAGGCCATCCTCTAGTCACAGGAGGCTGCATATGGAGCCAAGCCCGAGCCCCGGATGTGAGCAGAGGATGCTTCGCGAGCTGCAAGGTCTAACCGAGAGGCCACTAAATGCATCTAGGGTCCCTCAAAGGTCCCCCATCCTACAGGGCAGCAGCCTCTCCCTACGGAGTCTGCCCACCAGTAACAATAAAACTAGACACTTTCATAGATTTCCCAATTTACGTTGCTCAATTATTCCTCACACAACAACCATGTGAGGTCAACATCACTGGTCCATTTTATGAATGTGCAAACGGAGCACCCTGGCCCGGTGACTGTCATCTAGAAGCATACTTTCAGGTAAATTAAGCACTTCATCTTGAAATTGGAATGCTCACGTGGGAGGCCAGTCTCCTCTAAGGCAGCCTGCAAGGGCTGATGGGAAACGGGCTCTCTTGTTTTCATCTCTAAGGGGCACCAAGGGCTGCTGGCACCAACAGTGCAGTTAAAGCTCATATCTCTCTTGCCCAGGACCATGAGGTTTCTAGAAGCTTCCAAGAGCCACAGCCCAGCTATAAGTCATGCAGAACCACTGCCAGTTATGATCTACAGCAGAGGAGAAAACCTTGAACAGTCACTTGCAGCCTGAGGAAAAGAAAGATGGTGGATGGTCACTTTACTTTCTACATCAGGAGCATCCGAAGTCAGCTGGGGAGAAAAAACTCGAATTCCAGAACTGACGACCACTGAGCTTCTGGAGTGCGTTCACACCCAGACCTAGGAGTGGTGAGCAGGGCTCCTGCCAGGGGCCAACCAACATCCTTGGTCTTCAGACGTTGCCTGTAAGACAGAAGTCACTGGAATACTTATCTAACTTCCCTCCATCCATCCATTCATTCATCGATCTTTCATCCAACAAATATTTACTAAGCGCCTGCTTTGTGCCAGGCATTGTTCTAGGCACTAAGGACACAGCAGTGAACCAAACAAATGAAATCTTTGCTCTGATGGGGGCTTACACTCCGACAGAGGAGGAAGAGACAATAATGAAGATCAATAAGAAAGATGTGCAATCTCTTAGGTGGTCAGTTCGAGGGAGGAAAATAAAGTCAGCAGGGGAATAGGGAGTGCTTGGGTGAGGGAGCTCAGTTCTCCACAGAGTGGTGGGAGAACGTGACCAGGAGATGTGTAGGAAGGGAGGGAGGCAGCCCTGCAGATGACTAGGGAAAGAGCATTCCAGGCAGCAGGAACAGCAAGTGCAAAGGGCCTGGGGCCGGGTGTGTCCAGGGAATGGGAAGGATGGCAAGGAGGCCAGTTGACTGGAGTAGAGTGAGTAAGGGGGACGTGACAGGTGATGAGGTCAGAGAGGTGATGGGGACCATTCTGTAGATAGTTGGAGGCCATGGGGAGGACTTGAGGCCACCTTGCAAAGCCATTGGAGGGTTCTGAGCGAGGAGTCCATCACCTGACCTAGGCTTTAACCAGCTCACCTGGGGGCTGTGTTGAGAATAGGATGAAAAAGCACCAAAAGGGGAAGCAGGGAGACCGAGGGGCGGGGGGCTGCAATAATCTGGGTGAGAGAGCATGGAGGCTACACCGGGGGAAGCACAGACCGGGGCAGGGGGTGCTGAGACTCTCCATCTCTCCCGAAGGCGGGTTCTGGGCGAAGGATCGGCCGTGGGTGTGAGAGAGGGAGGGCCCAAGGACGGCACGGTGGAAGAAGGCTGGCTGGAGAGGCTGCTGGCGGGGCCGCGCAGGGCGTGCGCTCGGGATGTGCTAAGTTTCTGACGTCTGCTAGACATCTAAGCGGAGCGGCTAAGGGGGACACTGGATCTATAAGTCAGGGTTCGGAGGGGAGGCCAGGCTGGAGTTATACATTCAGGGGTCTTCGGCACATAGGGCATTTAGGGCCATAAGAAGGGATGAGAGCACAAAACAGGGAGAGGAGGGGAGGGGAGAGGAGAGGAGGAGCGAGCCAGGGGCCTGAGAAAGGCCTGCCATGAGCCACACCATAGCAGGTGACCACAGGCTTCAAGAAAGTCCCAACCTGAGATCTCAGCCCCACTCAAGGAACCACGGCCCCCAAGAGCAGATGGACCTCAAGGTCCAGGAGACCAAGCCTAAAGGAGAAGAGAGCAGGTCACAGCGCGGCCTCTGCTCATTGGGACGCGTGCCCTTTTGCTCTTCTGGGGATCCAGGTGCAGTTGTCACTCTTGGCAAACAGAACACCTTATGCCCGGGGCAGGGGCAGGGGGAGTGCAAAGGGGCAAGGAGTCTGTTGGCGTGCAAAAAGCAGGGTGGTGAGGGATGGGCAGGGCCCCTGGCACGAAGGCCCCCTTTCTGATTTTGTAATTGGCTGGCTTCGGGCGAGGTGTGAGCCCTGACGCAGGCTGTTCCAGGCTGAGCTGGCGCGGTAATTGCCAGTTAAATATGTCTCTTATTGACCAAAAAGCAATAAGTGAATAAATTCATGGCTTAACAATTAATACACAGACTCAGGAGGTGACACCCAAGCTGCCTCCTGACGGTAGAATACGGGTGATCCAGGAGCGGCTGGAGAGAATTATTCTAGAAAGAGGGAAAGCAAAGTCCTGGGGCAGCAGCGCGGTGCCTGCTGGGCACACAGTTGCTGGGGACCTGGAGGCGCAGGTTTCGAGGCAGAGGGCAAGGAGGAGTGAGGCTGGAGAGGTGGATCCCAGAGGGAGTAATAAACCATCGAAAGAAATTTGGCCTTGCCTCCAGGTCTGGAAACCCCACAAAGGGTTTCCAGGAAGGAATGAGAGTCCAATGTGCATTTTAAAGAGATCGGTCAGGCAGTTCTGCGGAGGGAAGATCTGAAAGGATCAGGCAGGCAGCCGAGAGGCCTGGGAGTGGGGTGGGGTGGGGGGTGGCGGGAGCCTCTGACTGAATCAGTGGTTTCCCCCCCTCACCCCGCACACCCCTCACCCCCGCCCCAGCCCGTGGAATCCATGGGCAGGAACCTCTCGCCTTCCCCACATAGCCGCTGTCAACCTGGGACCCTGGGAGAGACACCATAAAAGGGACCCTGGGGGAGGGGGGGGGACCTACTGCTGAGGAAGCCTCATCCATCAGCCCTCCTGCTGACAGCGGGCCCCTTGGGAACACCGGTGACAAGAGGTCCCCAGGCCAGGCAGGAGGCTGAAAGGTGAGACGGGAAGGTGCCTTGGAAACAATCCTGGGAGCCACGGGGTAGGAGGGTTAGTTAGTGGCAGGAGTGGGTCACCAGGGAGAGAGAGGGGCACCGTGATTCCAGACGGAAGCCTTGGTCCCCCAAAGGGAGGAGGGCTGTCCAGAGCCCCCTGGCTGGGCACCCCTCACCCCACCCCCTCCTGGTCCTGCGGGCGGGGAGATGGCTGAGGCGTTTCCAGATCAACACACTGGAGCCTGCTAGGAGACAGCAACCAGGTAGGCCAAGGCCTGGTCACTCGGGCTTAACTCAGTGTGGAGGACGGCCATCTGGACCCCAGCCCTGAGCAGACCCACCCCACCCAGCACCACGCCCCTCCTCAGGGCCCCTCACCCCTTTCTCATGAATATTCTTTGTCTCCCACTAGGATTCCTCATCCTGCTTCTGTGAAGGCCCCCCGTGCCAGTGTTGGCTCTGGTCTACACTGCGGGCCTGGGAGATTAAAGACCTTCCCCCAGATCCCCCAGCAAGTCACAGCAGCACTGGGGAGCCACAATTCCCAAGCGGGGAGCAGAGAGCAAAGCCCGTTGTCCAGGCCCCAGGGAGCCATCCCTTGGCTGAGACTTCATTAAAGCTGCGTGTGTGCGCGCTCGGTGGCCTGCGTTCGCTGCAAACCCATTAAACAGCCGAGCTAATCCATTCATACATAAAAATAAGGGAAGGGGAAGGAACGCGGTCCCACAGGATGCGCGTCTGGGAGAAACAGTTTCCATAAAAATCCAAACAGAAACGGAGTTCACAGGGAGGTTTTGGCTGCAGTCACTTCTTGGCTTCTGGAAATCCTAGCCAGGGAAAAATCCCCTTTGTGGCCCATTTGGAAGCGCTCTGCCTCCGATTCAGAGACAGGGGAGGGGAGAGGGGCTCCCCGGGCTCTTTGCTGACCACCTTGCAGCTGAGGAATTGTTCTAGAAACCCAGGGTACTTGTTCCAGGTGGCCAGTTGGGACTCTGGTGGCAGCTCACAGGGCTGGGCTGAGAAGGGAGCAAATCACAGGTTAACACCAGCCTACCTCGGCCACCCCAAAGCCAGGCCACCGGGCTGAGTGTCCACAACAGCTGTGGCCATGGAGACGCTCCCAGGCCCTTGGAAAAGGGAGGAAGACTCCAAGACTTCAATAACTCAGGCAGCAGGATTCCTGCTCCTTCCCATGAGAGACTAGTCCACAGGCCAAGAAACCCGACGAAAGGGACCCCTCTTGGCCGCCCTCGCAGAGGCCAGCGGGCCTGCCGTGGACACGCGTGCACAGACACACGTCGCCTTGCCGAAGAGGAGGTTGGGAGCTGTTGGATTATTTTTTTAATAAGCTGGTAAACCAGTATTTTTATTCTCTGTCATCTTTAAGAGAAAAAAAAACCCCAGAAGAATGCAGCTAGTTTCTTAAATTAGAGATCTGTTGTGTAATTAGTCCATTTTATCTTCTGCGAGTTGTTGCTGTTTTCCCTCTGTGGTTTCCAGAAATGTCATTGGCTAGGCTTAAAAGGAGGGGGTTTTTTTCCTTCCAGAGAAAAATTCTATAAATATTTTCTCCCTTTTAGCATGTTTTAAATTTGAACGACATATTGTAAAGATAGCAGGAGTCAGGAAAGTCTCTCCTGGCCGCCAATGAAAGGCGGTGGGAAAATTGATTAGAAAGGGGACTTCTGTCCACAGAAAACGCCACTGGGCCGTTCCCCCCAGGGGTTCAGGAGCCAGGATACCCCAGCTGCCTCTGCTCACCGGCACTCAGGCTTCAGAGCTAGAGAGAGGGGAGGGCCACCCTCAGGGTAGGCAGACAAACGGTAATACTCCAGGAAATGGTGTCCCTTGCTGATGGTCAGAATTCCATCCTTAGTGATTCATTTCTTTTGGATGAGATTTGATTGAAACATGGATTTTACATAATTAGGCATCCCTCAATGGTTTTTCACATTAAAATGCGTACCCTTTTCTCCAGCAAAAGTACACGGATATACCACATGTGAGTAAAACCCTAGGTAAAGCCATATTCATAGCCAGGTTATTTGTAGCTGTAAAGGACCAGAAACAACCTGACTGAATATCCATTAATAGGAGACAGGTTCAACAAAGTCGGGCAGAGCCTAATAATAGAAGGTTATGCTGCAGTAAAAAGAAAGCAATAGAGCTATAGGTATTGACGCAGAATGCTCTGTGAGGCACAGCGTCAAGTGAAAAAACAGGATGTACAGACCTTTAGTGTATGTCTGTAGTATGACATCATTTGTTTCTTTAAAAAGGATATGTAGATAAATAACCTTGTATGGGAAGTTGGCGGCAGGGATGGCCTTCAGGAAGGGGTTGAACAGAGTCAGGAAGGTGACTTGCTCTTATATCCAGATACAGACGATAGACGTAGCTACAGATCTAGACAGCCTGTTGTACTGTTGGCTGATCGTGGGTTGTTTGCAGTTTTTGAAAAGGATACATTTATACACAATCATATTCTTATATCCTCCGATAGGCTCCGACCATCTCTGGAAAGAGACAGAAGAAGGAGGGGACAACAGAGGCACACCTCTTGATTCTGATGTATGCCCTTGAAGTAATTTGCTATTGTAAAGAGGCTGCCCTCCCAGGCTGCGGGGGCACTGATCCTGGGCAGGTGTGCTGGGCACCCAAAAGGTGGGAGAATCAACTTTACGCTGTTTTGTGTAGCTTCGGATCCACACAGGGAATTAGTAACGTGGGTTCATGCTCCCAAATGCCCCCGGGCGCCCCTAACCTGCACCCCACAACCTCCCGCGCCTAGAGCCATTGCTCAACATTGGTGATCCGACTTCTCTGACTGTCTCCATCCCTGGACGGGGCGCTCCTTGCAGCCGAGGATGAGTTTTACTCCTCTTGGCAGCCCCAGAGCCTGGCACGGTGCCTGCGGCTTAGAAGTAGATGCTGGAGCCACTTAGATGTGGCCACGGCCCTGGGACCTTGGGCAAGTGACTCCACCCTTCAGAACCTGTTCCTTCATCTGTGAAATGGGAATGATACTAATCTTCCTCCTACTGCTGGGACAAAGATGAAGTTCAACAACAAACGTGCGGGGCGCGTGGCGCGTGCACAGCGGTAACAACGGTTCAGTATAGTGTTGGATAGCGTCTCAATGAAAGCTATTGAATGCGTAAGTTCATCCCACGAGGCTGAGATGGGTCAGTATGCAGCCACTCTTAAGGCTGACACTTCCGGGCCCTGTCACCAGGTACAAATGAATTCATCAGACAACTTCTTATCAGGGGCCCTTTGGCTGCCTGAGGATACCTAGCACGCAAAGAAAGAGGGGGCACTCGAAGAAAGATGGAGCTTGCCAAGGACAGGGGAGTCACCGGACTTATGAATGACAATAGCAGTTACTTCCCTGGGCGCCTGCTCTGTGGCAGACACTGCGCCCAGCTCTTAGGAGTGTTATTTCATTGAACTCTCACAATAACCCCTGAAGCCATCTCCTTTGTCCCCATTTACAGACCAGGGAAAGAAAATAATTCACTGGAGTTCCCGTGGTGGAGCCAGGATTTGAACTCAGTTCTATGTGATTCTAAAAGCAGCCCGCTGGGCCACCCGTCGAGGAGCCTGCAGGTGGCTCTGTGTAGCCCCTACCTCCTCGTGTCTGCCAGCTGTCTCTGTCTGTCACACCCCTGGAACTGGGGCGCCAGTTCACCAAGCCCCGGGGAAATCTTCACGCCGAAGGGGCCTGAAAACCTCTCCGTCACAGATGAAAACGAATCTCTGTTCGGGGCCTGTGCGGTTGGTGGCGGCCAGGCCCTGGGGAGCACTCCTCCTCCGAGCCACCACCTGGAAGGCAGGCAGCCTCTTCCCCAGCTCTCTCCTCGCCTCCCAGCAGCCTGGAGGTCTCTGACCATTTGGAAACCACTGAGCTCTGATAGGAAATCAATCTTGGTGCACACGAGGGGAATGTGTGTGGGGGCGGGAGGAAGGGCATCCAGGCTGTGTTTCCTTTCCCCCTCTAGCCCTGCTCAAGAACATTCCAGAAGTCCTGGAAGAAAACTCATAAGTCCCCAAGGAGGAAGAGACTAAACTGCAGGCCCTCCCAAGAAGGTTTCACCCGAGGTGGACCTAAGGGGCAGAGACTAGCAGGTGAACAGGGAGAAGGGGATGTCCAGGTAGGAGCCTGCACCACCACCCCCCCAGCAGACTCCCTGGGCCGCCGGAGAAGGCACCGATACTCTATGGAGGGTCCACCAGGCCAGGGAATCGCCTTTTTGAGCAGTGGGCAGCCTGCCACACTGCCAGGCCTCCTCCCGCCCGCCAGGAGCCGGCGGCCCAGCACTGGCAGGAGACTCTCTTGGCCTGGCCTAGCGAGCCAAGGGGCAAGGCTCAGGCTGCTAAAATGGCACTGGCAGAAAGAAAGTAAAGGGCATTGGAATTCTAGACAATATTTCGATTTTGGCTGGTTTCGTGTTGCCCTCCAGCGAAAGCTGTGCGGCTTCCAGCACCTGAGTTCTTACAGGAAAGGAAACATTTCCGTTCAGGGCCCGCCTTCAGAGGGAGGGCCAGGACACACAAGAGTCAACTGGTGCGGGTGGGGGGCAGGATGGCCACCCAGGGCCCGGAGAACCATCTGCCTGTTCACTCTTAGCCCAACAAACAGCCAAACAAAGATGAGCTTCTGACTGACCCCGACAGCTGACAGTGGCCAAGGCCAAAGTCTGTGGTGGGAAGCCAGAACTTTGACATCTGCTAGCTTACAGGTCAATGTTGCGGTCTCTCTCTGCAGTCAGCAATGCACTGGAAGCCAACGAGCCAGATGGAGTCAGTCCGGAAATCAAACTTTCAGAAAGAAAAACTTCTTAGTCCTCAAGGTACATATGCAGATCGCCTAAAAGCAAAAGATCCAGAGGCCATAGTGGACCCCAGACTTCACAGACTTTAGAAATAGCCTGCTGTTAGAAAGTGGTCTCAGTTCACCCCGGCAGACTTCTGGGGGCCTGGCTCCCATGTCCTCCTTGGGGTACTCCTGGGCCTGCCCCTCAGCAAACTCAACCCTTAAGCATGGAAGGATGCTTGAGTTCCTTGGTTCTGAAGGTAGGCTGGAATCCCAGTTTTTCCACCTACTAGCTGCGGTCTTTGGGTAAGTTATCTGCGCTCTCTGAGCTTCACTTTCCCCTTCTGCAAATTGAAGCTATTAATAATAGCGATGTCAGGGTGGAGTCGTGATGCTTACAGAGCACAAAGGAAATGTTCGTCATTTAACCCAGTGCCTGGCACACAGTAGGCCCTCAAGAAATGTTTGTCCCTCCAGCTGTCCAGAATCCTATCTCAGGACAGCCTGGAGTGGGCTTGCTAAAGCTCAAAGCAGCGAGACAGCTGCCAAAGTGAATTCTAATCACTGGCTGATATTCCAGAAGGCCAAAGTGAGCCCTACTCACTGGCTCATTTTTCAGAAGGCCCTCTGAGTCCGCGCATCCCACACTCTGGCCCAAAGAGGAAGCCGGGACCCTCTGCTCACCGCCCACCCAGCCCCTGCACCGTCCTCACAGCAGCACGGCCCAGGTCTTGCTGGCACAGTTGCCCACTGCCCTTCCGATCAGGGGTGGAGGGTGGGGGGCTCTCCCTGGGCCCCCAGCAGGGAGGGGCCCCCGTGAGCAGGGTACAGAGGAGCTGGACCCCCGCGCGCCAACAGGCCGCAGCCGCAGCACACACCAGTGATGCTCCAGGGCGCTGCGCTCAGACACACCTTGAGGGGAAACTGCAAGACTGAGCTGTTGTGCTTATTGGCGCCATAAATCACCAACTGTTCTTGTCCTGCCGCACCTCCCTGCCCCCACTCCCTCCCAGCCAAGCTGTCCCCAGGGCCCCCCCACCAGCCCCCCGCCCTGCACGACTCTCCCCACTCAGGGGCCAGAGCCAACCGCTCACTTACAAGCAAGATGAGTTAGGCTGAGTTTATTTTTTCTCCTTCTTTTTCACAAATCTGAACTGCCTTTGTTCCTGAACAATGAGGAGAGCGCAGCTGTGGAAGGTGGAAGGGGCTGAGGGCCAGGGGTGGGGTGGGGTGGGGTGGGGTGAGGACAAGGGCTTGGTTGCTCTGCGCGCCTCGGACCAGCACTCTGCCGAGCACTGCCTCTTGGCCAGCCCTCCCCAAAGCTGGCTTCGGTCTCCAGAACATTTTCTCTGCTACGCTGTCCACAGCGCTTTTTCAAAATCAGTTACAGGTTCCCCTCGAACTCACCAGACGCAGGCCCAGTTCCTGCCTGCGGGCATTTGGGAAGCCAGGGGAGAGTCTTGAGCCATATCAGCCGCTGAGTCCCATGGCCTGCCAACCCGCTTGCTGCCCACGTGCGTGCAGAGCCAGGGTCACCTCTAGGAGTCCCTTCCCTCCAGGGACGCTGCCACCAGGTGGTCTTCCTGATTTCCTCTGCTCCAGCAGGAAAGACCATGCATGCAGAGGCCTTCTCTTTTCCTCAAGAGCCTTTGGCTTCATGACCTGGGCAGAGGAGCTCCAGATGTGTCCTGGGAAACTCCCAAAAAGTAGAGAAAAAGTCCCAAATCAGAGCCAAAGCAAGGAAGAGGGAAAGGCGGAAGGAGGTTGTCAGGGTACAAGATTGCATCCCACATCTGGAATGGAAGGCCCTCTCCGTGCCCGCGTGCACACACGCACACACACACACAGTAACACGGTTCGGGAACATTCCAAGACCCCAGCAGCAGTCATCTCTAGGTAAAATGGGGTTCTGACTGATTCGGATTTGCCTCCACATCCCAGCTCCCCTTGACTGGCTGTGTGGTTTAGGGGAAGTTATCTAGCCTCTCAACACTCACTTTACCCATCTGTAAAATGGGGTCACCGTAACTACAACGAGATATCACCTTACACCCATTAGAATGGCTATAATCACCAAGACAAAAAATAACAAGTATTGGAGAGGATGTGGAGAAAAGGGAACCCTCCTACACTGCCGGTGGGAATGCAAACGGGTGCAGCCACTATGGAAAACAGTATGGAGATTCCTCAGAAAATTAAAAATAGAAATACCTTATGACCCAGCTATCCCACCACTGGGTATCTATCCAAAGAGCTTGAAATCAACAATTCAAAGAGACCCACGCACCCCTAAATTCACTGCAGCATTATTCACAATAGCCGAGATGTGGAAGCAACCCAAGTGCCCATCAACAGATGATTGGATAAAGAAGATGTGGTATATATATACAATGGAACACTACTCAGCCATAAAAAAGACAAAATGGTCCCATTCTTGACCACATGGATGGACCTCAAGGGTATGATGCTAAGCAAAATAAGCCAGACAGAGAAAGACAAACACCAGATGATTTCACTCATATGTCGAATATAAACAAACACACGGACAAAGAGAAGAGACTAGTGGTTACCAGAGGGGAAGGGGGCTGGAGGGTGGGCACAGGGGGTGAAGGGGAGCACCTATATGGTGACAAATAATAACGTACAGCTGAAATTTCCCAATGTTGTAAATTATCATAACCTCAATGAAAAATTTTTTAAAATCTTAAAAAATGGGGTCACCATAGCACATATCTCAGTGTGTCATTGTGAAGAGTCAATGGAATGACCCACAGCAAAGCGTGAGAGCAGTGCCAGGCATGTATAGTCACAGAGTCAATAAATATAATAATTATAAGCATTGTTACCTATTCCCTTAGTCTTTTACAAGGGGTGTTCGTTGCTTTTTAAATTTTGTAAAAAATGTTTTGTAATATTTGCTTATAAAAATTCAAACAATCCCCAGAAAAAGAGGGAAACTGTCCTGTCATCCTCCATCCTGACACAGCTCTCCTCCTCGGAGGGACCCAGCACCCGCAGGCTGGCCATATAGCTCAAGGTCTTTCTCTCTGCATTTATAAATGCACGCAAGGATTGTTGTGTATAAAGGTACTCATGCTAAACACATAGATTTGCAATTTGCTTTCTTCACTTCACATTTCTTGGAGAATATTCTATGTGAGTACATATCATCCTTTTTAACTGATATATAGCATTTCATGGCATAGATGCTCCTTATCTCCTTAACCATTCCTTCTTGTTGGACACTTAGGTTGTTCTCAAATTTTTGCCATAAAGCAATAATGCTATGAACATCCCTGGATGTACATTTGCCTGCTCATGTAAGTTTGAAACAATGAGACTTAAAAGTAGAAATTCTGGGCAGGGGCTATGACCACATTTCAGTGTGCACGGATAAGCCAGATTGTTCTCCAAAGAGGCCGTCCCAATTTCTATCCCCACCAGCAGAGTGTTTGTTTCTTTCTGTCCTCTCCAATATCCTTCTTTCGTTTTTGCAGACGTGACAGGTGAAAACAGCATCTCATGGTCGCTCTGATTTGCATTTCTTTGATTGTAAGTGAGCACATAGCGTCATCTCATCTGTTGTGAGTTACCTGTGTTGGGAAGGTCTTCCTACTGCATGATCATTAGACAGTCCACGATGAGATTTCATCTCAGGTTTTTACAGTTTTTCGTAGTGTTTAGATTTTCAAGCCACTTGGTATTTATTTTTGTGTAGGGTGTGAGATTGGGCCCTAATTTTATGCTAGCGTGGATGCAAATAAGCTTTTTAAGAAGCTATTTAAAAAGAAAGGCCCTACACATAGACACACACACCAGCTCAGTGAGTGTCTGGAGAGCCAAGGGCAGGGCGGCCCTGGGTAGGATGTCCAGGCCGAGAAGCGGGTGGCTCCCTAGTCAGAGCTGGCCTGGGAGGCTCCTGCAGGCTGGGGCAGCCCCAGCGAGCAGGTGTCGGCGGGAAAAGGGGCCCTCGCCATCTTCCCAGGCCGGGCTTTCACCCTCCGCCTTGTTCCTCACCCAGCCCCCAGCGTGCTGCCAGGGGACCCCCACAGCTAGACCCAGGCTTGGCGGGAGGACTTGTCCAGAGACCAGCATTCCAGGGCACAGACCGAGGTAAACCCAGACTCCAGGAATGCAGTCTGCCCCTGCAAAATAATGCTGCTTGCCCAGATCCCCATCATAAAAGCTTAACGTAATTACGCAGGAACGAGGAACTTCCGGTTGGTCAAAGTCAGGAAGAAGAAAGCCTTCTAACAAGGCCAGGCCCCCTGCCGAGGCAGGAGAGAGGCCGCCCAACCAGAGGAACGACTTGGCTTCCAGACCCCCTCCACCACCCCTACCTAGCCCACCCAGAGCCTGCATGGGCCTTGGGGCCGGTTTCCAAAACAAAGGTCCCACTCACAGCAGAGCATGAGGGGTTTGGGACAACCTGAGTGCCACCAGGCAGTGTGGCCCATCAACCACCATTTGGAGGGCCCCAGGGACCTGGGGCCTTGCAACAAGGACACTAATGGTAACAGTGGTGTCCACACTGTGATGAGGATGGGCAGGAAGAGTTAGGGAAGGGAGGAGCAAGGCGACCTAACACAGACTCGGGAAGTCAGGGAAGGTTCTGGAGAAGAGGATCTGGAATTTGCTAGTCGGGAGAGTGAGGAGGGAGAACCTAGCAGGAGATCTGAGAGCTGCCAAGGCGTCGTGTGCCAGGGAGGCCAAAGGAACTGAGTCGGATAAAATGTACAGTGAGGCTGGGAGCGGGAAGCAGACGAGGCAGGCAGCTGGTGTTGGCATGACCATCCCTAAGGGAGGGACCAGGACTGGCACAGAAATTGCCTGTCTTGCAGCCATCTCTTTCTCAGCTCATCCTCCCCACCATCGCCCCCCAAAACCACTCCATCCTCTCTGAGACCGGCCACTGTTGACCACTCCTCACTTCTAACCTGCAGACAACACTTCTCTGAGACCGGCCTGAAAATTCTACAGGCTTCTTCTCTGCGCGCCTGTCCCCCGGCTCCGCTCTGGAGATAGCACAGCGAGCCAAGCAGCCTTGGTCCCTGCCTCGTGGGGCTTCGCTTACGGTGGGGGAGACAGAAAAAACAGTTCAACAAGCAAAAGTCCCTACAGTTAAAAGCTTCGGAAAGGATGATGGGGGAGCGGCTGTGGAAACTAGGAAAGACTGACGGGGCCCCGTTTCCGACTGGGGGCTGCAGTGAGATGTGAGCCTCGGGCTGAGTTAGCCAAGGGAAGCACAGAGAGAGCGGTGCGTGCGAAGGAGCTGGCCGGGGTCGGGGGGGGGGGGGGGGGGGGGCGGGGGAGGGACTAGTTTGGAGCCTTCAAGGAACTGAAAAAAAGGCCAGCGTGCCGGGACCCAGGGAACAAGGGCAGGGTCACGTGGCAGAGGGCATTTTCCAGTCTGCTCTTCCACAATGTGACTTTGGCACTCTTCCCATGGAGAGAGGGAGGTCTATGTCCCCTTCCCTTGAATCTGGGTGGGCTTCTGACTGGCTTGTAATTGCCAGAACGTGGCAGAAGTGACACCCCGTGACTTTGGAGGCACGTTGTTCGTTGGAACACTGGGTCCCTGGGACGCCATGCAGGAAATTGAACTACTCTGAAGGCGCCATGCCATGAGGAAGCCCAAGCCACATGGAGAGGCCAGAGTAGGTGCTCCAGGGAGCAGTCCTAGTCTTCAAGTCGCTCCCCAGCCTCGCAGGCTTCCAGTTGAGTCCCCAGACGTCGTGGAGCAGAGATCAGCCATCGCTCCTTTACAATGTAGAGAATGGACTGGAGGGGTCTATCTGGTGGGAGACCAGGCAGAAGGCGTCTCAGGAGAGGGAGGAGGGGGACCAGCTGAGGGAGGGCAGTGCCCTGAGGACCAGTGGATGCACTTGGAGACAAGCTGGCAGTAGCAAGATGGTCAGGGCCAGGAGCTGAGTTGGATATGGGGTGTGAGGTATCAAGGATGGCTCCCGGGTTTCTGGAAGGAGCCACTGGAGGGCCGGAGGAGCCGTGGACTGAAGTGGGAAACCCCGGAGGAGCAGCAGGGTGGGGCTGGGGGAGGGGCTGGACCAGGCATTCTGCTTTGATCGCCTTGGGTTTGAGGCACCAGTGAAACTGCCACATGGGCCGCCGGCGGACAGGTGGGCTGCGGACTCTAGAGCTCTGGGAAGAGGCCTGGTCTCAAGTTCTCAGCACATGGAGGGAGTTCAAAAAGCCACGGGAGGCCGTGAGATCACCCAGGGAGAGAGGCCGAGGGAGAAGTGGAGGGTCTGAGGACTGAGCCCTGGGACAGCCAACACCGAGAGGGTGGGCTGAGGAGGAGGTCTGGGAAGAGAGACTGAGAGGGAGCCCCAGAGGGCCCAAGGAAAATCCAGACACAGCAGGGTCCTGGAAGCCAAGCCAAGAGACAGTTTCAAGATCAAGAGGGTGGTCAACCGCGCCATATGCATCCTAGCGACATTCCGTGCATGCACCCTTTCAGGTAGAAATGCAGACTACCAGTTAACGTCTTATGGAACAATCTTTGGATAGGGTTACTCTGGATCCTAGAAGGAGCTGCTCTGTACTGAAAGCCAACAGCAAGACCAGGAGGCCATTTGCCACTCAGCGCCCCCATGAGAACCTCTCTTGGGAACCCTCGAGAAGCTTGTGGTCCAACTGAATTAACAAGTCGAATAAGAGAGCCATGCAGTAAATGGCAATGACCACCTGGGTCACAGACTTCTGTCCTCCCCTTTTCCTCAGCAATCAAACTCCCAAATTTTTCCCGGCACATGACCGCCTGGAACAAAGACTACATTTCCCAGCCTCCCTTGCAGGTAGGTATGGCCACGCGCCTAAATTCTGGCCAATGGGGTGTAAGAGGAGGAAGGGTGTACAAAGACTGGTAAGTGAGAAGCACAAAAACAGAGGGCTTATGAGCCAGAAGCTGGAAGGATACTGCCTGAGTTCAAATCTTGGCTCAGTCACTTCCTAGCTGTGTGACCTTGCACAAGTTACTTAACCTCTCTGTGTCTCCATTCCCTCATTTGTAAAATGAGGCTAATAACAGTACTTACTTCATAGGGTTATATGAAAATTAAATGTACTTGGAACAGTGGTTGGCACACGGTAAATGATGCATAAGTGTTTGCTGCTATTATTATTATTACTAACCTTAAATGGAGGTGGCATGCCTTTCTCTTTCCCTTTCCTCCTTCTTACTGGCTGGAATGCAGTCACAATGGCTGGAGCTGGAGCAGGCATCTTGGTCCATGAAGTGGCCTTGAGAACCAAGGCTATACACGGTGGGCTGGTCTAGCCAGGAACCTCCCTGGGGAACTAGAATAGAAAGGCATGTCTCCTGAGATCTATAGGCCAAGAGGAGCAGAGAGAGAACTAAGTCACACGAGCTGGCACAGCCCCAGCTCAGAGTCCCAGCTGCTCACAAACAGAGGCAGCATCTGCCTAGGAGTTGGGGCAGAATAGGAAGGGGGGTGAGCTGGGTCCCCACTGACCACTGGGGAGCTTCTTAATTAAATGTCAGGAGAGGAGTGCCAACTTGAGCAGGCAGTGGGGAGCCACTGAAGGTTTGCAGACAGAGGAGTAGCCGCATAAGAGCAGGCCCCGGGAGCTCGGCTGCCCGCTGTGAGCTGATGACTCGGAGGAAGGGAGATGGTGCTTCGGGTGGCTGGTCAGGGGCCGCCACACGAATCCAGGAAGAAGGGGACAGGGCTGCGCTGTGCTGGAAGTCACCCGACCTCAGCCGCATGCATGCTTGCAAATTGCAAATTCTTCTTTCTGAGCCCCACCCCCCATGTGGGGCTGCTCCAGCTTCCTCCTGCAGCCCAGTCAGTGAGGTTTCCAACCTGAGGTGGCTGGCCCGGCAGCGCCAAATAAATAAGGAGGCTGATGCCTGGCGGCACCGGCCTTGGCTCATCAGTGTCCCACAGATGGTAGTAAAGGAGCCCGTGGGGAGTGCCACCACCCGGACTGCAGATGAGGGCAAAACTGGACTGCAAGCTGCCGGCTCCCCACCTCTGCAGGGTCTCAACTTTCAGTGTCCTTGGTGGCGAGGAATCGAATAAAACAAAACATCACCAGAAAGACAGGAGGGGACCATTGCTACACACTGCACGGCTCCCGCTCATAGACATGATGTTGGGCGAAAGAAGCCAGACACAGAAGGGGACAATGCTGGCTGATTCCACTTTACAGTTAAAAGCGGGCAATCAATCTACGGCGATAAAGGTCGGGAGAGCGGTTGCCTCTGTGGGTGGGAGGGGCATTACAGAACCTTCTGGAGCGATGGGGAAGTTCCATATCTTGAGCTGGGTGGCGGCGACATGGTGTAGACATATGTAAAAATCCGTCAGGCTGCACACTCAGTGCACTGGGACTCTTTACTGTATCTGTTTTATACCTCAAGGAAAAAGAAAACATACAAAAAGGAGAGGGACCTGCTCTGAGGAGGAGGGGGAGCTGGCACCAAAAATGAACCTTTTTATCTGCCTTTTTATCAAAGTCCTGTGCAGAAGCTGCAGCCACTTGGCCAAGCTCTGCCAGGCCTCTCTCCTGCGGTCCCTCTATTAGCGTGGCTCTCCTCAGCTGAAATGCAATTAGGGGAAAACAATGTCTGTGGCCCAGATGCCACCGCGGAAGTGACAGGGAGGAACAGCGGGGGGCGGCCGGCCACGGGAGGGAGTCGGAGCTGCGGGGGAGAAAAGCAAGCAGGCACGTGGTGGGGCCGCGCCAGCCCACTGTCCCCACACCCACAGACACATCTTTTTCCTGGAGCCCAGGGGGAACCATCATGGAGCAGAGGAGCCAAAAGCCTTGCAGGGGAGGACAAGGCGGAAGCCATGCCGTCGTCGTCGACTCTCCAGCCACTCAGCGGAGGCGGCGACACAGGACGTGTTTAAACATAAATAAACCAGAGCAGCGAAAGGAAAGAGAGAGAACAAAGACAGAGGGGAGAGGGAAACAAGACGAGGGGCTGGAAATCAAGCCTATCTCTCACTGGAATCTGAGGTGCTCCCGGCTCCTGTCTGTCCAAAGATGCTTCTGGACCCCAGGCCCGGGGTAGAATGCACGTGCTGCGCAAAGCGCGAAACTGAAGTACGCCCACGTCACCCAGATGCTCCACGCCCATTCGTCCCATCGATTCCCATTTCAAACTGGCTGCTGCGATCGCGTGGGGTCTCGGAGCCTGCAGTCTCACCCCCACCTGCCCAGTCCTGGGTGGTCCTCACACGTCCAGTGTGGGGAATATTTAACTTGCAACATTGCAAAGGCTGGGGACCTTACAGTTTCAGTTTTTCCAATTATAATGTCTCTCCAGATCTGTTAACTCCAGAAAATCAAAATTCCATCTACCTCTGTCCTAGTTTTAGATTTTTTTCCCCCAAAGCAGACCCTGAAACAAGGATTTGGGTACAGGTAGTTGATCTGGGAAGACACCCCAGGAATCGTGAATGAGAGTGGGGAAAGAGACGGGGCAGGGAAGGAAGCCAATAAACAGTGTTTGCTGAGCAGGTCCCCACTGTGGACGACTGGGGTGAGGTCCTGCCGGGGACGCTCAGAGAGACTGTGTAGAAGACACCTCTAGATTGTTCCCCCAGGGGCAAGGGAGCCAGCGTATGTACCCATCCATCTCAATCTCTCATTGGAAGAGGGTGGCTCCCCAGGCGTTAGTTCCCTGGCACTTTAGAACTGCCCCCCGTCCACACACATCACACACACACACACGTGAAGCATAGTTCTAAAGCCAGAGAACACCTCAGGCAGAGAGACACAGGAAGCCACTGGCCTGTAAGGAAACAGTCTGCCACGACCTCCAGCATGGGCCAGCAGGGCACCATCAGCACCTGCTACTTTTAGTCACCATAGAGAGGAGCTACGCTCTACTGATCCGAGAGGCTAAAAGCAACTCCCAAGTTTGCCCACTGAACTGCAAGCAACACAAACCCAAGTCAAATTAGCTGAGATAAAACAATGGGAATTTACTGACTCTTGTAAGTGGGCGGTCCAGAGAGAGGAATGGCTTCAGGCATAGCTGGATCCAGGGGCTGAAGTAGATCCAGAGCTCTGCCTCCCTTCAGAGCTTGGCTCAGCCTGACTCTGTAGACAGGCAGGCCTGCCAATCCCAGCAGCACCAGATCCACAGCCTCCCAGTTTAGCAACCCCAGCAGAAAGAAAGAGCTGCCTTCCCCATTGGCTCTGGCAGAGACACCCTAAGGAAGATTTTGGCTGGCCTGACTAGAGTCACATGCCCATTCCTTAACTAATCACTGTAATCAGAAGGATGGGACACTCTGACTGGCCAGACCAGGGACACATGCTCCATTTCTGTGGTCACAGGAGAGTGGGCCACCATGATTGGCAGCCCCTTGGGCTACAAGGTATGGGACAGGGGCCTTTTCACAAAGAAAAAGGCCCTCACAAGGTAGTGACTTGCCAAAGGCTATGGCAATTCATCAGAAGCAAGGCCAGGACCTTGACCTAGCTGCTTTACCCCAAGCAAAGGCAGCCCGTTAGTGATTAAGAAACACGAATTTATTGCCCTGGCAACCAGGCTCCTTGTGCAATCTTGAGCAAGGGTCTTAGGCTCTCCGAGCTTCAGTGTTCTCATCTATAAAATGGGACAAATCACACTTTCCCACGGGATGGTCGAGATGACTCGATGCCCTAACCACACATCTTCTTTTTCCAGCTTCCAACAGCCTCATAAGCCAGGAAAAAAAGAAAGGCATCCGTGCAGTCTTGGACCCTCTCGAATGACATTTTGAAGGACAAAGAGAGGCGTCTGTAGAAAGTTATCTATTGCTACATAGCAATAGCTAGGCTCGGAGGTTCTGACCTGGAGCCTGTGGTGAGCTTGCCGTCAACGTGTCAGCCAGGGCTCTGGTCATCTGATGGCTCGAGCGGGGCTGGAGGATCCGCTTCCAAGATGGCTCATTCACATGGCTGCTGGCAGGAGGCCTCGCTCCTCGTCACGTGGGGCTCTCCATTAGCCACCTGAGTGTCCTGACCACATGGCAGCTGGCCACCCTCCTGAGGGGAAGAGTGTCACAGAAGGGGTGGAGTTTCCACCAGCTGTTTCCTCCCCTCCTCACGCCTGTCCAGCTGGGCTCCCGACCCCTCTCTCACTCTGCATGGCTCACATTATCCATGAAAGCAAGTTCCAGGAGCAGACATGGCTTGTCTCAGAAGCAGCCATGTAGGTCACACCGAAAAACTGGGAAGAGCAGAGTGGCTGCAGGGTGTGGCGGTGGCCAGGGTGGGGAGCCTGAGCATTCACACTCGTGGGCCTCAGATGTCCAGTAACCCAGGGCACATGGTGCCTGCATCTTTGCCCTGCACATCTGGGCGTCCTCCATGCTTTCAGCACACGTGGTTGTGTTCTCATAGGATGAAGGCTGTTAAACTGCCTGGTGGCTACAGCGGGCCCTGCCAGCGGCTGGGCTCAGACTGAATGAGTTTCTATGCCAGGGGCAGCCCCCACGGGGATGTCAGCTCTGAGTGGGGGTGCACGAGTCCCTGGGGTTCCCGAGAGTAGGCAGGCCTGGTCCTATAAGGAAGGAGCTGCTATATAGCTCTTTTTACAGAGGAAGAAACTGAGGCTCAGAGAGGTTGAGCAACTCACCCAAAATCACACAGCTAGTAAGTAGTGGAGCCAGGCTTTGAACCCCAGCCATGTCCCTTGCACTAAACCATTTCTACATCACATTTAGCATATTATTTAGGGCAGAGCTTCTTAAACTTTGCCTTCAAAGGGCCCTAACAGCCTCCTGGGGGTTTCAAGTTAGAGCTCAAAGTGGCAGCTCAGCAATCTGGGCATTTCTCCGCCATTCCACGTTCAGCTTGTCATTCGTGCCCTTCTGCCTTCTATTACATCAGGCGGCCCTGTGCTTGTTTTAATATAGAAGCAACATTGACGGTCACTTAGAATCAAATACAATTGATCCTCCAAGAAGCACCGCCACCTTGAGCCTGAGGTGCCAAGTGCCCGGACAACCCTGCAGAGACGGGAGCAGAGAGACCCCCATCTAAAATCACAGACCAGAGCCCCCACCAGGTGGCTGCCGCTAGTACCCCCACAGCCTGAGTCCCATCCAATGCCAGCACAGCTCCCTTCTCTTTTGTCACCCCCATCCCCGGGGAATTCTCAGCAGCTCTAAACTGAGGCAGGAAGGGGAGACTAGGGCTGGGGTGGGGGGCTTCTCCCACCTTGCTGCTTCATTCACACCCCCTCCTCCTCTTCCCGCCCCCCCCCCCAGGCCCACATCAGCCCAGAACAGAACTTTGCGCGTTCTGGAACAGAGCAGTTGCAGCTGCCACCGATACCAGAGAGGAAGGGGTTAAAAACATCTTTCATCTCTCAGCAGCGCCTTTATATAGTCGACGTGTGACTCTGAATGGTTATGGCTTTATATAGAGCTGCTCTGTGCAGAGGGAGAAACTGCCGTAGTTAAGGGAACAAAGAAGGTTCTAGTCTAACGACCTGCTTTTATTTGTAGGGACCGCATCTCCAAAGGACGGCCTTCAGGTGACATCTGCCATGTCGAGCGTGCGCCTGAAGAATTACACCAATAAACACTGGAGATGCAAATACAAGAGGGGTAAGAACGCGCACAAATAAACCAGAGCCACTCCTGGTTATTGTTTCTGGAAAAAAAGGAGAAATCCCGCGTTTCCCTTTGGATGTTTTCACACATAGCCGAACCTTCAAATGTCAGCTTTTGCAGGGTGTTTGACCTAAAAATAGTCTAATTTCGGCATCATTTGAAAAGCTGTTTAAAATGACAGGCTTAAGCCTGATTTTGCAAACATCCATCTGTAATGTCCTGGGGCCCCACACACCTTTGCATCTTAGATTATAGCCAGCCTCCACTGCCCCTGGGGCGCCACAGGGTGCAGCTCTGCGCCGGCACTGCCCAGCTCTCAAAATGAGCAAAGCCAGGAGTTCCAGCCGGGCCCTCCCCGCTGGCCAGAGGATGTCACACACACCCTGGCAGGCAGGCCGCCAGAAGCTCGCGGTTTGTTTAGACAGCACAGGTCATTCCTGTCCACACCCCAGGCTGACGCGGCTTTATAAACACAGAGCACGGAATGCAGTCTGTGAAGTAACCAGGTCAGAGACACAGGCTGCAGAAGGGGCGGGGCGCATGGACAGGCTCAGGTGTGAGAGCTCTGACCAGTTCTGCGCCAAGATGGACACATTGCTCTGCCCGCTGGAAGGCCCCCCGGCTTGATGCAAAGTGCGCCAGGTAAAACTGTCCCCCCAGTGCCACAGTCAACTTCGAGAGATAGTCACCATCCTTGAAAACTATGCCAAATGGGACCCTTAGTCCCAATGCCCACCGGACTGGACCATCTCTGAAGGCAGGAGTGGGCTGGACTCCTCTCGGCAGTCTCCACAAGCCCCAGGAGCACCGGACTGGGAGGCAGGAAAGTGCGGTTCAAATCTTACTCTGCCGTAACTGGCTGTGTGACTTTGAGCAAGTCGCTTAACCTTTCTGAGCCTTCATTTTTCAAATAGGGGTGTAGGCTAGATTCAAAAGTCTTAGCATTCTGTTGGATCCTCAATTCACAGTCATTAAATGTATGAATGAGCCAACGAATTAATAAATTAACAACTGAACAGCCTACAATAGGGGCCCCGAGCCTGAGTCACCTCTGCTCCGAGCCCCACTTTGCACCCGAACCCCTTCTCACCGTCTGCAAGTCCCCGAGGGCTTCTCATCCCAGAAGAGGTAGGCCCTGGAAAACTGCTTCCTGCAGACACTAATGCACAGACCCATTGTGCAGGCTCCAGCGCCCAGCCGCCCCCACCTGGAGCAGTTACCCAGGGCGCTGCCGGAGGTCTGCCCTCGGCCTGCTGCCCCCAGAGCTCCGGGGAGCCCCCCGCCAAAGCCGCCGGGCAGCCCCACGAGCCACGGTGGGAAAGCAGCCCGGCGCCCTCTCCCTCCCCGCACTTCACCAGTGGGCTCGTTTCAAAGCCTGTGGGTGTATTTCAATGAGAGCAAGATGAAAACATGGGCGGACTCTTTTCTCTCGAAAAGAAAAACCTGGAACAATAAGCTGAAGTAATAACAAGGCAGAATGGGGACATCTGCACCCCGCCCTGGACGACGCCCCGGCTTGCTTCTTCCCGGCCTTGTCACAGCGCCGCACCCCCAGGCATGGATTGCCAAAAAGTCCAAATTAATTCACCTGCATCCACGAGGCATGGCTACCTGCTGATGCGTTCCTTGCTCCTTATTTGTTCACCCATTAAACTAAAATGCGGCGCGTCCTTCCCAGGTGCAGGGGCTGCGCGGCGGGGGCTGTGGAGGCTTCCTTTTGAACGAGGCTTTAAGGAAGCCTGCAGTCTAATGGAGGAGCTGAGACAAGCCCATTAATAACCATGATGCAGGGAGAAACGAGGTGAGGCATAAATGCAGGAAGTGCTAGGGAAGGAAAAAAGAACGTTCGTGTGTGTGTGTGTTTGGGGATGGAAGCGATGGGCAAGGAAGGCCTCATGGAAGAGGCGGCATTTCACCTGGGCGTGAAAGTCTGGATGAACTTGCACAAGTATTGCTGGAAGGGAAGGCCTTCTGGGCAGAGCACACTGAGGGAGGAGGCAGATGTCAGCAGCAGGGATGTCAACATCATCCACATTCAGTGTGAGAGTTCAGGAGCGATGGCAGATAAGGGCAGCAGAGCGGACAGGAGAGGACCCAAAGCATGTGGAAAGCTGGGGAGTTCGAAGTTTATGGAGTGGGGAGAGGCTTCTTTGCCAGGGAGTGCGTATAGTCATTCGTCTGTCTCCTCAGATCCATGCCCTGCCCTTCTCTTGCTCTCCTTGATACAGCAGGGAACTGCATTTCCCAGGCTACTTTGCAACTGGCCTCTATCTAGGTTCAACCAATGGGAGATAGTGGTGGGAGACTGGAGGGCAGGAAGAGGATGAAACCAGGGTATTTCTCCCCACTTTCTTGGCCTTGGGCAGTATCTCCAGCATCAGTTGCCTCTCCTGCATCTTCTCTGTGGTTCCAGCTCCTGTTAGCCGATTCCAGCTCCCAGGTTCCTGTAACACTCCCTCTCCCTTTGTCCCTCCAGCCCTAGGGACGCTAGCAGCTTCCTGCTGTTACTAATCTCTGGGTTGCCAACCTCTGCCTTACGTCAATGTCCCGGGAGTCCGGCTTTTTGGCTTCTCCAGCATCTGCAAGCCAATTTCCTGGATTAAATTCTCTACGCTGAAATACCTAGAGTGGGTTCTGTATTCTTGTGCAGGGTAATTGGATCCAATTTGGCTTCTGGAGGCTAGCATTGGCTGCAGAGGGCTCCATCCAACAGTTTTTGCCATGTCCCAGGGGAAGGGGAAGGATGGACGAAGATGACAGGAAGCAGGGCAGTGGCATGAGAATGGACTAGGGAAGACGTTCAACAAGCCCCAGAAGAAGTGACGCAGCAGGACCTTACAGGGGCATGGGATGGGCCACCAAAGATGATGCTGGTCTTCAGCTTGAGCACCCAGTAGAGATGGGAAGAGCAGGAGAGAAGTTGAACTTTTCTTTATTCTTTTTCTCCATTTTTATTGCTCTTTTTTCTTTAATCCATGCACTCGGCTGTTGGGCTTTTGCTCATTGATTTTGGGTTGAGGAGATTGATGGAGGAGACCTCTAAAGGGAGGGAGCACCAGGAGACCAGAGCGGGGGACACAGGACTCCTTTGAACCAGTAGGAGGGCCGAGCCTTAGGAGGGGGCACGACGGAAAGTGGGGAGGGGACACAGCAGCATGGAGAGGAGCCACACAGAGCAGAGAGCCTGAGCACTGGGCAAGCGGTGGGCCTGGGCCTACGGACTGTTGGGGCCTGCAGGGAGCAGCGTCCAGAGCAATGGAGGTCACAATGTGGGGGCAGCAAGCACAGAGGGGTTGGTGACAAGCAATCCGGCAGGGAAAGACAGGAAAGAGAAGGCAGGGGAAGATTTGCTCAGGGAGAAGGTGGATTTGAGCCCGTGGGAAAGGGCCAGACTGAGTGTGTTCATTCATTCATTCAGTCGGTCAGCAAGTACTTACCATGTGCCTCTATGTGTCAAACAATGATTTGAGCTTTAAAGATAGAGCAGTGAATGAGAGATGAAAAGTCCTTGCCTGCTTAGAGCTTTTATTTGAATGGGAGGGGATAGAAAATAGACAAAAACACATTAAATATGTCACACTGCAGGTGATGGTTGGTAATGGCTGTGGAGGGGGAAGTTCAGGAAACAGAAATTGGTGGGCGGGGGTGGGGGGGGGAGTTGCCACTTAATAAGGTAGTTGGGGAAGACCTCACTGGGAAGGAGACATAAGGAGGTGAGGAAGCAAGACATAAGGATATCTGGAGGAAGAGCGTGCCAGGCAGAGGGAACAGTCAATGCAAAGACCCTGAGGTAGGAGTGTGCCTCGTATGTTCCAGGAATGCTAATGAGGCCAATGTGGCTGGAGTTGGGTGGGGGAGGGGCATGGGTAGCAGGGCACCAAGCCAGGGAGGTAGAGAGGAGAGGTCAGATCAGGGAGGGCCTTGTCAGTCAGAGTAAGGGCTTGAGCTTTTATCTGAGGGAAATGGGGAGCCACAGGAGGGCTCTGAGCTAGAGCACGACGTGATCTGACTCGGGGTGGTGACTGAGAAAGGAGGTGAGCAATCTGAGGACTGCACAGCTACAGCGGTGAGCTGCCTTCCTGTGGGAACGAGTGGCCCGGAGGCCCAGCTGCGGCATAGGTTCTGGGAAAGGGCCCGCTTTCCCGAGAGCAGGTGGGGCGAGGACAGAGCCGGGGAGTCCCCGGGCCTCGGCCACGCCTTCAGCCAGGGGGCGCACAAGTGCACTGGCTTTGCCAGCACGCAGTCGCACTCGGGGCTTCCAGCGCTGTGAAGGGCCCTTGAGCCTCATGCTCACGATTCCACAGTGTGAGGTACTTCTGAGCCTCGGGAAGACTCTCTCTTGCCCGGAAGCCCCGAGCAGGGGTCCTGACGGCCTACGCTGGGCGTCCGCTTGAGGGGCAGGAATCATAAGCCTCCAGCCTTCGGCGCTCCTCTGCTCCCAGAATCCTCTGCGCTGGCCCTCACAGCCGCCCCCGGCGTCTCCGGGCTCCCTGCCGGTCTGTCAGAGAGGCAGTCTGCCTACGGGGCCACTTCGAGGCACTGCCCGCAACCTGGGCCTGCCCCCAGAGCCATCTTCATCCCCCACAGCCACCCAGCGGCGTTCGTGGGCCTCAGTGGAAGGACCTGTCACCCCTAACTCCTGAGACGGCCTGCCTCTGGGAAGACCGCGGCTGTGGCTTCTACAGACCTCCGACCAGCAACGGAACCCACGGAGCCAGGGCAGTCGACTTCGGGGCCTTGGCTGGCTGTGATTCGTTGAAGAGCTGCGGCCTAACCTCTTCCCCCCAGTCTCTTTGGGCATCGACCAGAGTGTGTGTCTCTGTGCCGACATACACAGGCCTACTGGACGGATCCTTTAGAGGAGTGGCTTCTCACAGCCTGAGACAGCAATTTCCCCTCAGACCTCCGAGGACAACAGCAATACCTGCTGGGCGCTCAACAGCACTGTGAGCAGCCATGTTGGAACTGAACGCCATTTTGCAGCGGGACGCCATGTTTGTGCTGGACGTCATCTTGGAACTGGATGCCATATTTGAGCTGGAGGTCATGATGGAGCTGGACGCCATTTTGGAACTGCAGGCCATGTGGGAGCTGGACGCCATGTTGGAACTGGACTCCATCTTAGAAATGGACGACACGTTGGAACCGGACGCCGGGTCAGAAGGATTTTAGGTCTGCTCAGGCGTTTAGGTCTCCTCACGGTGGACCTGCACCTCTTTGTAGAAACGCTGCTGCCACGCTCTGTCCTCACAGCCTCAAACTCTCAGTCCCGAGGAGCCCAGGTGTCCTCAACTGGGGATGAAAGATGCCGCCTTCAGTTTTCGAATCTGTCACCAAACCCTTTGAAACGATCAGCTTTAGTCTCCCCGCTTGCCTTGTGAAAGTTGACACTTTTCTGCTCTACATAAAGTTGAACGTTAAAAATAATAGCTTTTGTGTTGGAGTATACACTTTCAATATTCATTTTCCACGCTTCAGGATAAAATATATGACCATTAAGTCACTACGGTAAGTTGAAAAACAAGATTACTGCTTTCACACCCTGTGTGAGTCGTTAATAGTCTTGCTGTTATCTTGACATTATGGTCAAAAGATACTGCTTTTAAAGTTTGTGGGACTGAATGTGCCCAACATGATGGTTTTTCGAAGGGAAAGAGGGAGGACGGGAGACTATGATTTTATTGGGGCGGATATGATGTCTTTTTAAACTTTTGATGATGGAGAATTTCAAGCATATGTAAAAGTGTTGGGAATTGCTTAAGAAAGTTCTGGGCCTCATCGCCAGCTCCAACAACCTGCACCACGAGGGCCACTGCTGCCCCGACCCCGGAATGGTTGGAAGCAAGCCCCAGGCATGGCAGACTGCGCTGGGGCAATACCAGGTTTTCTTTCTTTTTTTTTGGTTCTACATTTTTTTTTATTGAGTTATTGATAGGTTACAATCTTGTGAAATTTCAATTGTACATTAACGTTTGTCAGTCATGTTGTAGGTGCACCACTTCACCCTTTGTGCCCACCCCCACCCCACCTTTCCCCTGGTATCCACTAAACTGTTCTTGGTCCATAGTTTTAAATTCCTCATATGAGTGGAGTCATACACAGATTATCTTTCTCTCGCTGGCTTATTTCACTTAACATAATTCTCTCAAGGTCCATCCATGTTATTGCAAATGGAATGATTTTGTTCTGTTTTGCAGCTGAGTAGTATTCCATTGTATATATGTACCACATCTTCTTTATCCATTCGTCTGTTGCTGGGCACTTAGGTTGCTTCCACGTCTTGGCTATTGTAAACAGTGCTGCAATAAACATTGGGGTGCATAGGACTTTTGGGATTGCTGACTTCAGGCTCTTTGGATAAATATCCAGTAGTGGGATGGCTGGATCGTATGGTAGATCTATTTTTAATTTTTTGAGGAATCTCCATACTGTTTTCCATAGTGGCTGCACCAGTTTGCATTCCCACCAGCAGTGTATGAGGGTTCCTTTTTCTCCGCAACCTCTCCAACATTTGTTGCTATTAGTTTTAGATATTTTTGTCATTCTAACGGGTGTAAGGTGATATCTTAGTGTAGTTTTGATTTGCATTTCCCTGATGATCAGCGATGATGAACATCTTTTCGTGTGTCTATTGGCCATCCGTATATCTTCTTTGGAGAAATGTCTGTTCATGTCTCCAGCCCATTTTTTCATTGGGTTGTTTGATGTTTTGTGGTTGAGTTGCGAGAGTTCTTTATATATTAAGGATGTTAAGCCTTTGTCAGATATATGATTTGCAAATATTTTTTCCCAGTTAGTGGGTTGTTTTTTTGTTTCAATCCTGTTTTCATTGGCCTTGAAGAAGCTCTTTAATCTGATGAAGTCCCATTTGTTTATTCTTTCTATTGTTTCCCTTCGCTGAGAAGGCATGGTGTCCGAAAAGATCCTTTTAATACTGATGTCAAAGAGTGTACTGCCTACGTTTTCTTCCAGAAGCCTTATGGTTTCAGGTCTCACCTTTAGGTCTTTAATCCATTTTGAGTTTATTTTGGTGAATGGTGAAAAAGAATAATACCAGGTTTTCTTAATAACGTAGAGGATTATTGTCAGGGTGAGACTTCGGGCTGTGGCCTTCTCTCCCTACTTTGGTGAAGCCAAGAGAGGAGCATTAGCCAGGCCTGTCCCCAGGAGCCACCTGGGACATCCATTTCCAGACCCGGGCCACCTGGACTTGGCTGCAGGCGGAACAGAAGGCGTGTCTGTGGCTTAATGAAGGCCTGAGAGGGGAGCACGGCTGGAGGGCTGCATGCAAGGCTTCGCTTCAAGGGCCCCCTGGATCCCTGGTGCCTGTGGGGAAAACACCGCATCTGTAAGAAATGACCTTTCGAAAAAATACCGTCTGATCCCAACATTTAGTATCAGCTTAAAATTACTCGTGGGGCTTCCCATGGCCCTCAGGAGCCAGGCCAGACTTGCTTGGTGTGCTCCAGCTCTGAGAGCTTGCGCCCCACACCACCCCTCTGCCCTCATCTCTCCCCAGTGCCTCCCACACACACACTGAACAGGTTACTCCAGGCCCCTACTGCAGGTGCCATGGCCAGGTCCCATGGGCCGGATCCCGGCGCCTCACCCCTGCTGACTCTCTGTCTGGAATACACAAATCCCTTCCCACCAGCTATACACCTCCTGGTCCTTCAAAGCTCAGCTTTTGTCACCTCCTCCAGGAAGCCTTTACTGGACTCCCAAAAGAGAGCCACCCCTCTGTGCTCACAGAGCACCCCACATTGCTTCTCACTGAATCATTTTTTTCAACAAATATTTACTGAGCATCTACTATGTTTCAGGGACTCTTCTAGCCACTAGTGATATAAAAGTGTGAAGAAAAAATTAGAGGGGCCAGCCCTGTGGCCGAGAGGTTAAGTTCGAGCGCTCCGCTTCGGCGGCCCAGGGTTTCGCCAGTTTGGATGCTGGGTGCGGACATGGCACCGCTCGTCAGGCCATGCTGAGGCGGCGTCCCATATGCCACAACCAGAGGGACCAACACCTAAAAATATGCAGCTGTGTCCTGGGAGGCTTTGGGGAGAAGAAGAAGGAAAAAAAAGAAGATTGGCAACAGATGTTAGCTCAGGTGCCAATCTCTAAAAAGAACAAAATAGAAATAAGTATATGCTCTCCCAGAACTTCTATTCCAGTGGGAGAAGACAGAAAATAAGCTTGTAATAAATTAACTAAGAGAATGTCAGGTTCTGATAAGTGCTACAAATAAGATGAAATGGAGGAACAATGGTAAAGGTCGGAGGGGGGCAACTGGTTCAGGGAGAGTGGCCAGGAATTGACATCTAACTTGTGCAGCAGTTTAAAAAAAGGACCACAAAATTCTTTAACATTCTTTCAATTGAGGGGGGCGGGGGAGGCCTACGTCCCCTCCCCTTGAATCCAGGCGTGCTTGTGACTACTTCAACCAGTAAAGTACAGCGGAAGTGACGTCAAGAGAATCCCAAAGCTAGGTGACAAAAGGCCATGGAGCTTCTGCTCGGTTCCCATAACACTCGCACTGGAGCCCTGAGCCGCCGCATGAGAAGTTTGGCCAGGCCTTGGCCGCCACGAGGAAGCCCAAGCAACAAGAGAGGCGAAGTGTAGGTGCCCTGGGAGCCGTCCCAGGTGAACCGAGGGTTTCCGACCTCCCAGCGCAGGAGCCAGGAGCCCCCAGAGAAGTCCAGTGCCCAGCTGCAGGCCACGTGCAGCCTTTGTGTCTTCTCAGTTGGGACTCTTGTCATGGTGGAACAGAAGAAAGTCACCTGCTATTCCCTGTCTGAACTCCTGACTCCCAGAACCCATGAGCATAAGAAACTTCTTGTTTTATTTTTTTTGGAGTGTTTTGTTTTGGAGTGGTTTGTTATACGGCAACAGTAAGCCAAACACATCGAGTTTTAAATGATGAGAAAAGGCAGCTTTGCAAAGAGCTGGGTGTGAAGAGCAGAGCAAGTGCAATGGTCCTGAGGCAGGGCCAAGCTTGGCCGCCTGAGAAACAGGTAGGGACTTATTATAGGCAATGTGAGGAGTTAGGACTTTATTCTAAATGTTACAGGAAGCCACTGGAGGGTTTTGAGCAAGGCAGAGACATAATCTGATTTATGCTTTAAAAAGATCCTTCAGGGGCCAGCCCCGTGGCCTAGTGGTTAAGTTCAGCATGCTCCGTTTTGGTGGCCTGGGTTCAGTTCCTGGGTGTGGACCTACACCACTCATGGGCGACCATTCTGTGGCAGTGACCCACATACAAAATAGAGGAAGACTAGCACAGATGTTAGCTCAGGGCCAATCTTCCTCACCAAAAAAGAAAGATCCTTCGATCATACCAAGTTTTGAGAGGATATGGAGCAACTGGAACTTTCACCCACTGCCTATGGGGACATAAATTCTCTAAGAAAGAAATGCCATCCTGGGTCGGGTAAATAACCCAATGTCGTTTCTCTCACAGGGTCCCCAGAAGACGTTGGCTGTGAGGGGCAGGCTGCTCCCTCAGCTCCTTCCTGGCACTCGCGGGGCCTCTCCCACTCCCCTTGGAACCTCTGAACACCCCGGCAGCGCACCAGTGGGGCTCAGCGGTCTGCCTTCTCCTCGCCCTGCCACCTGCCCTCACTGCCTCTCCTCTTCCTTGTTTCTCACGTGTGGCCCAGGTGAGCAGCTCGTCCCCTCCCTTTACTGCTGCCTTGCTTGCCTGGACTATGGCATCAGCCTCCGCACAAGTCAGCCTGCCTCTCCCCTTACCCATCCTCCCATTCTCCACCCAAAAAGCCTGAGGGATTTTTGTAAATAAACTTGTAATTAAAGCAAAACGTACATAAAGAACAGTGCACAGGTCATACGTGTACAGCTTGGTGACATTTCACAAAATGAACTTACTCCTATGTCACCAGCGTTCAGATCTAGAAGACAAGGCGCATGACCAGCACTCCAGAAGCCCCCTGGGGCCCCTTCTGGTGACTCCCCTGCATCCCCAAGGTTGACCAACAGCATAAATTAGTTCTGCCTGACTTTGAACTTTGTATCAATAAAATTTACAGTAAGTGTTCTTGTGTCTCTGGCTTCTTTTGCTCAACATTATGTTTCTGAAAGTTTCCATGTTGTTGCATGGGGTAGAGTTTGTTCATTTTCATTGCTGTCTATTATTCTATTGTGTGAATATGCCACAATTTATTAAGCTATTCTACTGCCAATAGCCACTTGTGTAGTTTTCAAGTTATTTTGTTTGTTTTTTTACAAGTAGTATTGTAATCATATATTGACCCTGAGGAAAGCTTTCTTGAGGAATAAGGTGACATACACAGCAGAAAAGAGCCAAGAGATTGGCAGATAAATGGAGTTGGAGCCCTGATCACACCACACCTGAAGCTTATCCAACTGCTGGATTTTTCAGTTACTTTAGCCATTACATTCCTTTATTGTTTAAGCCAAATTGAGCTGGATTTTCTGCTACATGCAGTTGAAGTCATTTCAATTGATACTGAGGGCTGGGAAGGAAAGGATCTTGAGGAGGTAGAAAGAATGCTACAAAAGCATATATTGGATGAGAAGAGGTGAGAAGCCTTGGGTCAAGGCAAATACGTGGATTCATTCCAAGTCCAGGACACCTCTAGGACGGTTGACCATTTGAATTACACTTTGGTAAATATTTACCCCTTCCCCTCCCTCTGTGGGTCAGAGTATACCGCTGACCCCTGTATTGATATTGTGTTGGACCATGTGACCTAGTCTGGCTGACGAGATGTTAGCAGACTCTAATGTGAGCAAAGGCTTAAAATGTGCTGGTGTGGCTGAGCTCGGCCTCTGTGCTTCTGCCGTCATCATGGAAGAAAGCGCCCCAGGCAGCTGGAAGGGAGATCCGTGAAGCAGACCCGAATCCAACCCCCAACCTGGAGCCCAGCCCAGCTGACCAGCAGATGTGTGAGTATGAATACATGCTTGTGGTTACAGGCCACAGATTCTGGGCGTGGCTCATTTCAAGGTATGATTACAATAGCTGACTGATACACGAGGCAAGAGGAAGGATCAAGGAGAACAGGAGAAATTCGCCTAGGAGGGTGGGTTGGTTTCCTTGGGCTGTTGTAACGAAGTACCACACACTGGGCGGCGTAAATAACAGAAACTGGTGGTCTCCAAGTTCTGGAGGCTAGAAGTCCAAGATCACGGGGTCAGCAGGCTTGGCTCCTCCTGAGGGCTGTGGAGGAGGACCTGTCCAGGCCTCTCTCCTGGGCTCTAGATGGTCGCTCCTCCCTGCGTCCTCACATGTCTTCCCTCTATGTGTGTTTGTCTCAAATCTCCTCTTCTTATAAGGACACCAGTCATACTGGATTACAGCCACCCTAATGACCTCAATTTGACTCAGGCACCTCTGTAAAGAGCCTACCTCCAAATACAGTCACATTCTGAGGTCCTGGGGGTCAGCACTTCAACATACGAATTTGGAGGACAGAATTCAACCCATAACGGAGAGTATGTTTGTGATCATGGCAAAACAGCAACCACGGTAACAGGGAAAATTCTCCCTGCTGCTCACGAGCCTCACAGCAGACATCTGCGTCACACTCCAGACCCTCGTGGGTTTCCGACAGATGGGGTGGGTCCTCTACTGCCTGGAAGGGGACAGCATAGAGAGAGGAGAGAAAGGTCTTGAAGTCACACAGTCCTGCACTCAAAGCTTGACTCCGCAACTAACTAGCTATCTGACCTTGATTACTTGAATCCTCGGAGCCTCAGTTTCCTCATCTGTAAAAGAGAGATGTCAATTCTAGCCCATTGAGTTGTTCTGAGGGTAAAATCATGTATGGCACTGAGATTTGCATTTGGTAAGTTACAGAAAACCCCACAAGCCATGGCTTAAGTAAGGTATTGGTTCGCTTCAGACAAAAAGAAATGAAGAGGATAGCTATCTAGACCAGTATGGCAGCCCAGTAATATCTCTGAAGACCAGGTTTCTTCTGTTTTCTTCTCTGCCATCCTCAGCATGTGGCTTGTTTCCTCCTGATCACAATATCGCTGTTGCACCTCCAGGCATCAAGTCTGCATTCCAGGCAGCAAGATGAGGGGAGGGAGAAGGACAAAGCGCTAAAGGGGCATGCCAGCTGAGGTGGCCATTTATCAAAAGCTTCCTTTTACCTGCACTTGACCAGAAATGGGTCACATGGGCACCGCCAGCTGCAAGAGAGCCCAGGAGATCCCGTGTTTGTGCTTTCTAGCCTCTGTAATAGAGGAAAGCCAAGGAAAAGGCAGTGTGTATGCTAGTCCACTGTTTCTGCCATATCAGATAGGCCAAAACTTCAAGCACAGTACCAGTAAGAAACAGGCATTTAATAAATGTTTGCCAGAGTTCATTTTGTGGAAGAAAACATTTCTTTTTTTTTTTTTTCTTAAAGAGTGGCCCCTGAGCTAGCATCTGTTGCCAATCTTTTTTTTTTTTCTTCTTCTCCCCAAAGCCCCTCAGTACAGAGTTGTATATTCTAGTTGTAGGTCCTTCTAGTTGTGGCATGTGGGACGCTGCCTCAGTGTGGCTTGACGAGCAGTACCATGTCCGCGCCCAGGATCCAAATCAGCAAAACGCTGGGCCACTGAAGCAGAGCGCGCGAACTTAACCACTCGGCCACGGGCCGGCCCCTGTGAAAGAAAACATTTCAGACAATGCATGGCATCCCATATGTATCCCTACCCACTTGAGTCGCTGTGATCGCTCTAAACCTTACACCAGAAATTCCCCACCGCCAGTTAGATCGGAGAGTTAAATAGACGAGTGTGAGCATCCTTGAATCTGATGCCACCCCCTCCTCCCCTTCGAGCCTGGAGTCACCAGCAGAGATTCTAGATCCTATGGGGGAGTTCTGAAGCCCCTCCCAGAGCCCTGGGACAGTATCCAAAATCCGCAATGGTCAGCCAAGAGCTGGGGACATTCAAAGGCGCCGGGCTGTGGCAGAAGTGGCCCCAGCCGGAGAGAACCAGCTGGCATCTCTGAACACCATCCCAGACCACAGCTGTTGGCTGATCTGACACGCAGGCATGGGACGGTCCCCAAGCAAAAGGGGTCAGCTCTCGGAACAGCTTCTCATACCCGAGGCCCACTTTTTATACGGTCCAAAAGTTCTCCTGCTGCACTGTTGGTATCTGCTGCAAACCACACATAATGACGTCAAGCAGCTAGGAATTGTGTAAGGCTGGCGAATACCGTATTTTACTCATCGCAGCGGCACTGCAGACATTTGGAAAATGGTCATATTTCTCCGTGCAAGACATAATATTTATTCAGCCTACATCCATGCAGACTGCTGGCCCAAATATGGATGGGAGGAGCCCTTGCTCTCACCAGACAGCCCGGGCATTGAGTAACAGAAGTCAGATGCCACGACTCCCCGGAGCTGGGGGAGAGAGAAGGCTCCAGCGCTGCCGCTGAGAAAGACAGACCCGCTCTCAGAGAGTCACGGAGAATGTCCTCCGCCAGCCCTCTCGGGAAGGGTGTGGGATTGCACTTCACGTGGGCAGAAAGGTCAGGAACCAAACAAGGAGGCTGCGGCAGGCTGTGTTTTGTAGCCCCTTGATTTATGAACATCCCCCCCTCACGCTCCCCCCCCACCCCAACCCCACCCCGTGCATTTCATTTTTCCCGATGGGTGAGGTGGCTGGGGCAAGTCAACTCTTCCAAACTGTGCCCTTTGTGGGGACAGCTCTGGGAAGGACAGTGTGTCTGTGCCGCCACCTCTTTGGGCTCTGCAAGCTGGCTGCCTTGGCCTCCTTCCTCTCTAGATTTGGTCATTCTTGGGGTTACAGCTCAGACAAGCTTCCATGCCATGGGGATCTTCTTCCTCCCCTGCTCAGATCGGCTGAGGCCGATGTGGGCCTGGCCACTGAGCCAGCAAGAGACACCCGGGTGATGATGCAGGCTGCAAGAAGCCCCTGGGCATTCACACACCCCCACCTCCCATCCCCCCACCCCGGGCCCCTAGAAGCCAGTTTGCCCGTGGAAATGCAGCTGGGCCTCTAGACTCCAGCGCTTCCCTCTGCCTCCCCTCCTCACCAGAGTCCAGGCCCCCCAGGCCTCCAACCAGGTCTCACTGCTGTCTGTCTTCCTTTTCCAAACTGTTCGCCTGGAATTACTTTGAATCATACAATTTATCACCTCACCCCCTTGCTTAAAAACTTTCTGGTGGCGTCCCACTGTTAAAGCCCTAAACTGAAAAGGGGCCTGAGACCCCCTCAGGATAGGCTGCACTCCCTCCTGTTTCTTTCTCCAGGCCTCTCCAGCCTGCCTCAGGGCCTTTGCACCACCACTGCAGCCTGGAAAGCCCTTCCCATAGTGCTCACTGAGTGATCTCCCTCTTACTCAAGTTCAACTCAAATGCAGCTTCTGCAGGGCAGACTTCTCGGATGACTCAGACCAAGTGAGGGCCCCTTATACCTTCTCAGAGGCCTTGATGCCGTGGCCCCATGGCAGATGGGGGCCTGGTGACTGTGTCTCCCTTAGGCTGTGAGTTCCGGGAGCCCAGGCACAGGGTCCATTTGCCTCATGTGTGCGGTCCCAGCGCTAATCACTCTCTCCTACCCGCTAGGTGCCCAATGCGTATTTATTGAGGCAATAAAGGTAGAAATAAAATACATTCATTTTCAATTACTTTTTCCTAATTTTAAAAAGTAATGCGTTCCTTTAGAAAATGTAAAAAAAAATAAAGAAAATTAAATCAACCATATTTCCAGAGATAAGCACTGATAACCATTTTATGTCTTTTCATCTTTTATCCTTTTTGTTTTACTAAACTGCAATTCTATTGACTATACAGCACAAAGCATTCTAGAACAATTATTTCTCAAAGAACGTGACTGTAGCATTTCCTCTATTCTTTCTTCTGTCACTTTTTTTTTTTCTGATTTAACAATAACGTGGAGCCACTGTAGAAAATTTGGAAATTACCAAAAAAGTATAAAGGAGAAATGTAAATTACCTATCATTGCCAGCTGAGGATTTTCCGCGGGTCGCTCAGTGCTGGGTATCCTTTCAGTAGGTTTTGTGTGTAAATTTCACTGCATTTATTTCTGATAAAATCACAATGGCACATTTCCAGGTGCCCTCTGCCCAGAGAGGGAAAAGGGGTGCTTCTGGCGGGATTTGACCTGGTCCCTGCTCTTCTAGCTGCTTAAAGAGAAGGGGGTCGTCTGGGTGGGTGAAACTATGGGGGCCACCCCTGCGTGCGCCCCCCCCCCACCCCGTAAAGCCACGGTGGCCTGGTGCGCTTGGCAACCTGATCCCCTTCATCCCCCCATCCCTACAGGTTTCCCTAAGAAGGCCAAATTTATGTGCCCCAAAGGGAGCCCAAGCTGCCGGCCCCCCTGCCCGGAGCCCACCACCACCCTCCCCAAGGCCACAGGGCATTGACAAAGGGGTCGGGTGGGTGGTGATAAAACCGAAGCCGGCCCTGGTGTCAGGTCGGAAACTCCACCTCTCTGAGTCCTGGGGACACAAGACAGGGAGTCATAAACAGGAAGCATTTCCACCGCGCCTAGTGGGAGGCAGGCGGGGCTGCTGGATGGACTCGAGTCTGAAAAAGAAAGAAGCGCCAGCTGAATGCTCAGGCCGCCTTGGCCACGGTGCTTCACCCTACTGGGGTTCCTGCTGGGTTGTCATTTCTCCGTGGACTTGGCAGGGCGGTTAATGATGTTCAGTTCGGCTGGCGGCCAGAGAGGGGACAGGCAGACAGCACCCACCACCTGGGGAGGTAGCGGGCAGCGTAAGTCCCCTGATATGTTGGGAACCTGGCCCCCCGACTGGAGCCAGGGGGAAGGCTGCAGGCACCAGGCCCGTGCCAAGGAAGGCTGTCCCACACTCAAGCATCCAGAAGATGCATTCCTGGAGCAACAGAACACAGGAAAAATGGATTTCCCGCCCGGCCATACAGTCTCTAGAGCCACACCTCTCAGGAAGGAAGGCTTCCGGGAGGGCTCTGCTCCTCCTCTCCAAAAACAGCTGAGCAAGAGACTGATGGGGAGAAGCGGTGGAGGTGAAGAGGGGCATGGCGGGAGCAGCCAGTAAGGAGCCCTCTGAAGGGGGCGTCCCTCTGTGGAGCATGGTCCCCGAGCGCCCACCCCCAGTCACACCTTCTGCCGCTTCTGGCAAAACCCCGTCCATGGGACATGATCCACATTTGCTATCGGCTCCTTCCTGAAGCCACTCAGCGTACAGAATCAGGGTCCCAGAAGCGTAACAGGCTTTCAGCATGGCCAGTCTAGTGTTTCCCAAACTGTGTGTTGTGAGAGCCAGTCAGATATACAGAGGAGTGCCCTGGTCAGGTGACTTTGGGAAACAGTGGGTGGTAGAGTGCCTTGGGGACCCCAATACTTTATCCTTCCTGGAATCCACGCCCTTTGCCATGGAGCTTTGCAGTGCCTTCCCATCAAAGGCGGGGTGGCCTGCCTGGTCCTTGGCTGGGTGGCCAGTGGGATGCTAGCACCCCTGAGGGGAACGGAGGCCTGCAGTGAGGTGGGGCTCTGGGCTTGCTCTCTTGAGGCTCTGCCATCGCCATGGGAACAGGCCCAGGCAGCTGCTGGAGCGGGAGATACAGGAGGGATGGAGTGGACCTGCTGTGGTCATCCCAACCAGGACCAGCTTAGATGGACCTCCAGGCAGCCACCGCCAGCCAGGTGAGCATGCCCAGCCAATCTCTGGGTGATTCTAGACACATGAGCAATAAATATGTGCTGTTGTAGGCCGTTGAGGTTTTGCAGCATTATTGAGCAAAAAACAACTGACACAACCCTGCGTACTAGAACTCTCCTGGAGGAGAGTGACAATGCACATTAGCCTGTTAAAGGCCCCGGGGAGTTCTGTAGTAGGGGAACCTGTTTAACTTTGCTAAATGCGACATATCCCAAACTCATTGCTCATGGAACCCTTGTCTCCCAAGTATCACTTCAAGGAAGGGGTGTTCAGAGGATTGCACACCAAGAAACGCTAATGAAGTCCCACCCGCCATTCTATGCATGAGGGAACCAGGCCCAGAAAGGGGGCTTTCCTGGCTTCCGGGCCATGATTTCTTCTTGGTGGTGTTGCCATTTACTGTAGGCAATGGTGGTACGTCCCTTTACTAAACTGAGGTCTGAACCACACAACTTCGCATTTGCCATTGGCTGTGTGTTGTTTTCTAATTGAACAAGAAAGTTTTCTTGAGTACCTCCTGTGTGCAAGGACCTGGACCTGTGCTAGGCACCAGGAACACCCAGAAAAGACACAGTCCCTATCTTCGTGTAGCTCACAGTCTAGTGGAGGAGCAAGGCAAAGAAAAAGATGGTGACAATCCAGTATGAGAAGTACTGTGAAGGAAAGCATTGGATGCTATGGGACACAAAGGATGGGGAAGTGACATACATATCAGGGAAAGCTTTGCGGAGGAGGTGACATCGGAACTGAGTCTTGAAGAATAAATAGGAGTTACCTACCCAAGAAAGATGAGATTGGATGGGACGGGTGGGATGGAGTCATGAGGGGGATTGAAGGCAGCGCGAGTGGAAGTGTGACTGAGCAGAGCTGAGTCAGTCAGGGGTCAGTTACAGAGAATAGGATCCACTCCAGCTGGTTTCAATAGAAAGGAATTTCTTGTAGGGCATTAAGAGGCTAACAGGATTATGTGGAGGGCTAAAGAGAGCCACTCAATGCTGAGCTTCCAGAAAGTCCCCCAAAGCCACACCACAGGACTGAGCTGCCATGCTCAGGGAGCCATGACACAATCAGAAGCCACCACTGCCAGTCTGAGAACCATGTAGCCTCGGCCATGATCCACATCAGCAAAATGCATGCCTCTCTCCCTCCTTAACTGAGCTTCAAAGTCAAGTTTCACACAAGAACATCTGATTGGCTGAACCTCATCATATCTGGAACCCTAGCTGCAAGGGATTCTGGGAAATGTACTATTTAGCTGTCTAACAGAGGTTGAAATGGATGCTGAACGTGAATCTGTCATATCCCACTTAAGGAAAGCAAGTTCAGTGTGTATTTTGGGCTCATCCTCCCAGAAATATTCTCAGCTCTTATGGCTTCTTTTTTCTGTCTCCCTTGTGGCACCTCCCCTGACTCCTGGGCATGCCAGAGGCGCTTATTAAAGGCCTCCAAAAACCCTGCGCTTATTAACTGGCCTCCTCACGGCTTGATCTCTGGGGTGGGCAGGTATCAAGATGAATAAAGGCAATCTTTTCTTTTGGTCTTGCCTGGAATAAATTGCTACTTTCTTGAACACACAGAAGGATGTATTATTATGAAGGTGTTCTGTATTATTACTGAGAACAATTACTCAGAAGCCAGAAGCCTAGAGCTGACGAGGTTATGTTCTCTGAGGAGAAATTCCAGAAACCATTACTCATGGACTTTTTGCCTGTGAGAATAACCTTTTCCTTCTCCTACGTGGCTTTCCACCGAAGGAAGGACTCAACCCTCCATGTTCACACTGCACTGGGGAGTCAATGACTGGGAAGGCGGTCACCTCCATTCTGAAGCCAAAGCTAGCAGGCGGTCACCAGATGGAGCCTAGTTGTAGTGCTCCACAGAGGAGGACTCTGGGAAGGAAGCTTCGGCTTGGGAATCCTGAACAAGTGTGTTTCCAGAGAAATCCCACGATCGAGCCTAACAAATGAATCCCGTCTGCCTAGCTTCCCTGGCAGCGATGGGTCAGGTGGCATGGCGCTTTCCTCTGTCCAACCAACCCCCTCGTGCTCTGCCCTCATATCAGTAAGACAGGGCCTCTGGAATCAGACATCTGTCCAAACCCCACAGGAGGCGTGGGAGGCCTAATTAATTAATGTCTGTGGAACACCTGTACAGCCTCAAATGAGAGGTGTGAGGCCACCACAAGCCCAATTAATTACCACCACTGATGGAGGCTTCCGGCCCCACCTCCTCTCTCATTTCGGCCGCCTCACCCTCTCTCAGGGCGAAGTCAGGCAGGCTCCGACTGAGAGGGGAAAGAGCCAGCGAGCAAGAGATCCTGGCCAGGGCCTCAGCTCCCTGCAGCCAAGGGCCACGAGCTCTCAGAGCCACTGGAGGTTTCTGGATCTGACTTTGCTCCACAGAGAAAATGGCTACATTCCTCAGAGAGTACGAGTTCCTGCCTCGGGTGATGTGCCTTCTCCCTCAGAGCAAGGCACTCGTGCCAAGCTGAGACACCGACTAAAACTCTGGCCTCTGCTTTCAGGTGGACTGGATGCCCCGAGAATATCTGCAAATCCCCAGCGACTCCAAGGGCAGGCTTCAAATTCGCTGCAATGGAGTGCAGATTCCAACACGCATCTATTTCTCTGCCACTATCTTCTCTTTTTCTCCCCGACTCTCCAGCATTACCCCTTTCGGGGAGGGAGGGGAGGAAGAGGAGAAAATGTGCATACAGGAGGACCTGGTTTTATTAGAGCAGAGGGAATGCACGAGCATCCATAAATGGGGTGTGGAAATGGGGGGCTATTTCACATTTCATTCCTTGTGCATTTTACCGCATAAGAGATCACTGGGTGTTTAATTTTCCAGCTCCAAGCACAGGCTTCAGCCAGCCTAGCTCCCTGGACGAAAGTTCAAGGCTGCCTTGGCCTTCCTTTGTCCACAGGTCACCAGAGCTAAGCGGGCCTGGCGGCTAGCACAGCTGAGACACTGGAACATTCAGGGAAGCTGGGGGTGGCCACACAAGGTGAGAGTCGGCTGGGGTGGGGTCTGTAGGGTCAGAGGGCGGATGGGTTGTGTCTGCAAGACCGGGCGGGGGCTGCGTGGCCAGGCTTTACACGGCCCAGGGCTGCATAACCAGGTTCTGGCTGACCGAGGTCTGCATGGTCAGGGCCTACGTGGCCTGGGTCTGTGGGGCACGGATATCACCACCCCTTTAATGAGTCTAAAGCCTCCTGACCCAGAAGGGGAGATGCTGCCCAGCTTAGAACAAAGCTTCAAGGCAGCGGGAGTGGGGGCCACGCTGGGGAGGTTTGAGTTGTATCTGGGTACTCCCCAGGATGACATGTCCCCTCGGGGGACTCCCAGCCCCACGTCTCTTTAGGCCAGAAGCTTTTCCCCTGGGACCTTTGACCGGGGAGGCAGTTTCCTCCTCCCTGGCCCCTGCAGTCCGTTCCACCCCCGGCATCCATCCATCTCCTGCTTTTCCTTTCGCCGCCAGCTGCTTTCCTGTGGTGGCCAGGGAGGATGAGGAGCCAGAGCTGCGCTGTCCCAGTGGCCCCGGCACACAATCCTGCCTCTCTGGGGGACAACAGAGGGTTGTTTTCCTTACCTCTCCTGACCTCGGAGAGCAGGGGGCTCCGGCCACATTGCTCAGACAGGGGAAGGGCCGGGCCTGCTGGCCTTGCAGGCTGGGGAAAGACACGCTCAGAAACACCACGAAACGAACTGTCAGCCTTCATTATTCATACCCGGTGTTAATATTTAATGTCAGAAAACTGCAGCTCCCTTCTCTACACTGTCACCAGACCTGCACAGGTCACGCGGAGCAGAACTCTTACATCTCAGCACCCCTGTGGCTGGGTGCCAAGACCAGCAGAGCGGTTTATGTTTGCTTAAAATGCTAGGTGCAAAATGAACTCCAAGAGAAGAAAATTAAAATGAAATAGACTAAGAAATTATTTTATTGCTGTTGAAATCAACCCTGTTCTTTAAGCGTTTCGAATACACTGCGTTCAAATGCCAGAAAGTTTAGAAATGGGGCGAGGCATACGTGGAGCCCGCAAGGGAGGGAAGGGTTCTGCTCCACGGAGCATTCTGCGTGTTGTTGACATTCCAGGAGTATTTCTTAATCAGCAGCAGCAGTGCAGGATGGATGCCACCAAGGAAATCTGAAGAATTCGATGGACAGCCCAAGATGAATTCAAGGTATTGAAAGAACAGAAATATCTGCCGCTTAAGCAATCAGCTAACTCTTACCTATCCAAACCAACTGGTTTCTCAACCCGGGGCACGCTGTTAGCATTTGTGGAGAGACAGTCCCTCATTGCACAGGGCTGTCCCACACACTGCCCCTGCCCGCTCACCCCATGTGGCCCCCTGACGTCATGACCATCCAAACCACTATTTTCCAACACTCCTGCGTGGTGGGCCGTGCAGCCCTAGTTGAGAACCCCTGATCTAGGCGCCCCGGGCCACCAGTGTGGGTTTTTTGGCAGGCACAGAGGGGTACAGGCAAATTCAGAAAGAACCGAGACACAGGCCGGGCCGGCAGAGCCAGGCCAGCCTCGTGCTAAGGCATTCTGGAAGGCGACAGGGTCTGGGGCTCGCCTCCACACGGTGCGAAGAAGGGTATCCTGTCCCCCTCGCCATCCATACCCCACCCCCGCCCCAGGGCAGGGCCCTCCACCCTTCTTGCTAAGAGTGGGTGCCATCTCCATCTGCGAGGTGGGGAGTGGCCGCGGCTTGCAAAGCTTTCATCTTTGCGACTTCAAAGAACAGCCTCGAAAAAAAGCCCAGGGCACAATTTTCCAGGATCCAGGAAACTGGATGACTCACTCACCTGTGTTGGCACCAGCCTGGGGTCCCGGCTTGACTTGAACCACACCCACCAGGCCCGAAGCGCACCTCGCCACCAATCAGCAGGCATTCTTAAGGGGCCTGTTCCCAGCACTGGGTCCCTGACGTGGTTGGGAAAGCCATTTAGAGGGATGTAAATAGAAGATGATTTAATTTGAAGGGAATCTTCTCCCTATAAAGTTTTTTTATAGTATTTTATGGAGAAATAATTTACATCCAGTAAAATGCAGAAATCTTAAGTATACAACTTGATGCATTTTTACATATGTACACACTCGTGTGCCTTATAAAGTTTTAAGGAGCATAAAAAAAGAAATTTCAATTAAAATACATACACACTGGCTGGAATAGCTAAAAGGTAGGCGAGTGATAACACTAAATGTTGGCAAGGAGCTGTGTGAACTCCTGTACATCTCTGATAGGCGTGGAAATGGTACAATCACTTCAGAAAATGGTTTGACAGTTTCTTATAAAGTTAAATGTATACCCACCATGTGACCCGGCCCTTCCACTCCTGGGTATTTACCCAAGAGAAATGAAAGGATGTATGCACGAACATTTGTAGCAGCTTTATTTGTAATAGCCCAGAACTGGAAGTAACCCAAACAGCCACCAACGGACCAATGGATAAACAAAGCGTGGCGCATCCATACAGTACAAGACGAGTCACCAATGGGAGGCTCAAGCTCCTCCCTGCTCCACACAACACGGATGAAGCTCAAAATAGTCCTGCTGAGTGAAAGAAACCAGAGGGTACCTACTGGCTCGTTCCATTGATATTAAACTCTAGAAAATGCAAACTATTCTTTAGTGACAGGAAGCAGATAAGTGGCTGCCTGGGGATGGGGGACAGGGAGAGGCAGGCGGAAGGACTACAAGGGGGCATGAGGAAATCTTGGAGAGCAATGGATCTATTTCAAGATCTTGATTATGGAGATAGTTTCAGGCGTGGATGCATATGTCAAAACACATCCAGTTGTATGATTTAAATGTGCAGTTTATTGTCTGTCAGTTAGACCTCAATAAAGCTGTATTTTTTACAAGATGCGTGTTTCACTGTATGAGAATTATACTTTAATTTATTTTATTTATTTATTTATTTTTTGGTGGAGAAGATTGGCCCTGAGCTAACATCTGTTGCCAATCTTCCTCTTTTATGTTTTTCTCCCCAAAGCCCCAGTACATAGTTGTATATTCTAGTTGTAAGTCATTCTAATTCTTCTATGTGGGACGCCACCACAGCATGGATTGATGAGCAGGAGCTAGGTCTGCACCCAGGATCCGAACCAGCGAACCCAGGCTGGCAAAGCAGAGCGCGGGAATTTAACCACTCGGCCATGGGGCTGGCCCCCTACTTCACCACTCTTCTCCCCACCAAAAAAAAAAAAAAACCCTGTACAACAAATACAGTGGAATTTCACATATCCCCCTGTCTTTGGGATCAAGCAAGAGAAATCCTACTTCAGGCCCAAGGCAGTGTGACCAGAGTGTGGCCAGCACACTGCAGCAGCAGCAGGAAGGCGGGTCAGCGTGCTGGAGCCCAGACCTGCCTTCCCTCCACGTGGCCCCACTCTGGCTTGCACGTTACCACCAGGCGTTTACTCCCAGGGTGAACCACGTACAAGGCTCACGTCTCCACTTTCCCTCTCTCCGCTTCTTCCTGTTCCTCTTCCTTCTCGGGTGACTATTCACGGCTGGGGCTCGGCAGGAACTCCACACCAGCAACCAGAATACTGCCCCGTGACAACTTCATCTCTTAATTATAGTAAACATTTACATAATGCTCGTGCCCAGCCAGTGCGGAAAGATTCGTTAATGCAGAAACATGCCCTTTAGCCATCCCGTTTTATTACACAAACCCCCCGGGGACCTGAGCAGCCCAAGATTTGCAAAAGATGAGATATTAAGCCCCTTTCCAGGTGCAATTAAAAGTGGGATGGAGAGCCCTCTGCTCACACAGACACACGTTTTTTTCATTCTGTATTCATACTGTAAGAATTCCGGGTACCTAGTTGCTGTCAGAATTCCAGCATTTGCTGGAGATGGGCTTTTGTTTTTATTCTCGTCTGCCCCTCTCTGTTTCTGAATTGATAACCCTGCCGTTTTTGCTGGGAGGTCTAATATTTCCACGGCCACCCAAGCACAAGGCCAGCTGGAAATAAACCCAACAGCGAAGCCCCACGAACATTATGAACGTTCTCCTTGCTTCAAGCCCTTGATTCTTTAAAAGAGACCCTCTCTAGAGAGACCAACTTTAATCACATTTCCTCAAGCAAAACCCAGCTGGCCTGGGGAGGGACGGCCCAGGCCAGGCTCAGAGCGGATGAAGGGGCGCCGGAGTGCCACGGCGGGCTCCCCACTTTCAAGAGGATTTGGACCAGTGGACAAGGAAGGTCACTTAAGCAGGAGGAAAGACAGCAGGCTTCGAGAAAAGTCAAATCTGAGCTTCCTTCCGGTCTCTCCATGGCCAGCCTCTCCCTGGCTGTGTGACCTTGGGAAAATGACTCCTCTCTGTGCCTCAGTTGCCTGATCTGTAAAACGAGGACAACAGTCCCTACTTTGCCAGGATATGGTACGGCTTTGGCGAGGTGGCTCTGTAGGGAGCCTCCAATCAGGGCTGGCAGGCCAGGGCCACGCACGCCATGCTCAGTGGCAGCTCAGAACCACCATTACCATTTTCTTACCGTCACCAGTATTATCGCCATCCTTCTCAAACTTCAGGCAGCCAAAGGCTCCCTCAGGCCACCTCCCTAGCAATGGAATGGTACTCGAGCGCTCGCACAGCTCACTTTCTCCCTTTGTGACTGAAAAGATGAGTCCACCTCCAAATCAGCTAGGGAAAGCCGCCTCCAGGGTTCCCACTCAGATTGGCAAGAAAGGCCCCTGGGCTGAGGGTGGGGGTAGACGGAGCAGCTGCGAGCAGTGAGTGGCCAAGGGGAGGGCACTGCCATGTGAGAGGGTGGGGCAGGCAGGCTGAGGTCAGGGCCAGCCAGGAACCCAGAGAGAAGTTCAAGATCCCGCAACAGCGAGACCCAAGGCCAGCCCTGGGGAGAGGCAGAAGGCTGGCGTGGGCTCTGCCTTGTTCGCACACACATGCAACAGCAAATGCCCTCCCCGACGACAACTTTCAGTTAATTAACTTACTTCACAGACATTTGTAAAGCGCTTTAGCTGTGCCAGGCACAGTTCTAGCACTTGATAAACACTACTTTGTTTAATTCTCACTACCACCCTATGAGACAGATACCGTTATGATCCCCATTTTACAGATGAGGCAAGTGAGGCTCAGAGAGGTTCCTCAGCTTGTCCAAGGTCACACAGCTAGTGGGTGGCAGAGCCGGAATTTGAATCCAGGGAGTGAGGCTGCTCAGCCCACACTCTCAACCACTGCAGATAATACATTCTGCGGGGGTTCACAGAAGGAAGGGACCCAGTCAGGCTTGAGCTAGGACTGGAAGGATCAGATAGGGCAGGCGGGGGGACAGAGGAGAGAGGCAAAGGGCTTTCCAGGTGGGGACAAGAATGTGAACGAAGAAGGTAGAAATGAGGGCCACGTGGCTGGTTGAGAAGGACAGGAAGAAAAGAGTTTGTGTTATTGCGTGGGAGATACAAAAAGAGCGTGTCGTGGGTTCTTTTGACTACAAGTTACAGAAAACCTCAACTCAGACCGGCTTCCACCAGTGGCTTTAGAACTCTTTGACCTCGATCTACAGTAAGAAATACTATTTCCCTTTGGCTCTGGACCCGCAGTCCACGTCACTAGACAGAAGTTTCACAAACCATGCCAGCACATGAGGCACTCTGATGTTTTCGGTTCTGTTCTTCCCTAATCCTACTTGTTTTTTCACTGTTGATCGTGACCCACTCAATTGATTTCATGGCCCACTAATGGGTTCTAACCCACAGTGGGACAAATCCTGGCTTAAGCACTGAGGGAATTGATGGCGCCAGTTAACAAGGAGTGCAGAGGTGGGGCTGGCTCCAGGTAGGGGCCATTCAGCAGGTCAACGATGTCCACAAGGACCTGGGTGCCCCCATCTGCCCACTCAGCTGGCCTCATGTCAGCCTCATGCTACGACTAGTTTCTCTAGAGGTCGTGAGGTGCTCCCGACCACCCCAGATGACACATCGAGGCAGACACAAGTCAGAGGAAGGAAAAGGCAGGCTAGGCTCAGCACTGATCTTAGGAGCAAGCCAATATTCCCCAGAAGCCCCCAGGGGACGTCCCCTCACGCCTCATTGGTCAGGACTGAGCCACAAGTCCATTCCTGACCCAACCCCAAGCCAGAGAAATAGACTGACCCCCAGCGGGGTGATAGATATCGGGGAGTCGGCCACCATACCCTCAGCAAGCCTATAAGGGCAGGCCGTCGTTTGGATGTCAGCCAGGAAACGCAAAATTGACCTCTTGGGGTTTGCAGCAGAGGTGACAGGGTTAAATGTGGCAAAGGACAGGGATCCAGAAGGGCCACCCAGGGAGAAGGCTGGGCTGTGGGGATGGGAGGCATGCTGAAAGAGGACAGAGACCACCTCCCCGGGGGCCACTGACCAGTCCCTAGAGGCTGGCTCTCGAGGGTAGCCTGGAAGGCTTAGATGGTGTACGTGTTGGGGGAGGGCAGAGGGGGCACCCACTCCCAGTCCTACCTCTGGGAAAGACCTGCAGGGGACATGCAGTTGAGGCAAGGGAGCCAGGTGACAGGACGCAGGCAGCTGAAGGCAGGCGCGCTGTCCACAGGGGCCAGACCTGCGAAAGCGGGTGCTAAGAATCAGATCGAGTTTGAAGTGGGATTCAGTCTGCAAGAAGGAATGTGGAAGATGCTTTAGGGGGTTCCCCCAGAGGCCAACTTTAAGACAAGGATTCTGGGGCCGGTAGTTCACGTGTATTTCAGTTACCAATTGCCAGGCACTGAACCACTCCCATACTTGGTGGCTTAAAATGAGTGACAATCATGTATTTGCTCACAATTTAACAATTTGAGCCTCAGCCAGGACAGCTCAACTGGGCTGGAGGACCCATTTCTGAAAGAGCTGGCAAGTTGACGCAGCCTGTTATCTGCCAGCTCAGAAATTCACCTGTCACAGGTCTGGAGGCCAGAAGTTCAAAACCAAGGTGTCGGCAGGGTTGGTTCCTTCTCGGGGGCTCAGAAGGAGAGTCTGTTCCAGGCCTCTCTCCCAGCTTGTCGGGTGCCAGCAATCTTCGGTGTTCCTCGGCTCCTACTGCATCACCCTGATCTCTGTCTCTGCTGTGACATGGCGCATCTGTGTGTCCACCTCTGTGTCTTCACTCCCTCTTCTTAAAAGGACACCTGTCATTGGATTTAGGGCCCACCTACTGCAGTATGACCTCATCTTAACTTGATGACATCTGCAACCACTGTATTTCCAAACAAGGTCCCATTCTTAGGTACTGGGGCTTGGGACTTCAACCCATCTTTGGAGGGGACACAATTTAATCCATTACAACATCCCACCTCTTGGTAGGGGGAATGACAAAGAATTTGCAGCCATCTTTAATCCGCCACAATCTGAGTGATGAGAACAGGAAGGGAAAGAAGTCATAAAGTTTACGTTATCAAGGCAGTTGTTACTGTGGGCAACTGGGTGGGACTCAATCCCACTGGGGACCTCTGGGCGACAGTGTAGAAGGCACCTCAAAGTTTCTCCCACCTAGGGATGAGGCGGCTGGAGTGTTCGTCTGCTGGAGCACCACTTCTGGCCCTCGCCGTGCCCCGCATGCAGCAAGAGGATGCGGCCGGGAGAAACCCCTCTGGCAGAGAGCCACAGGTGTTCGCACTAGGCAGTACTCTGAGCACCCCATGAGGGTTGCAGGTGGGTGGGTGGGGCACCGAAAGTGTCTGTGAAGAAGGGCAGGCCAAGGCAAGCCAGCGGCAGGAGTAGGGCTGCCCCGTGGCAAAATTCCAACCCCACAGGTTTAGCCAATAGGAAAGGGCGAGGGGCACAGGGGACTATATAGAGGAACCCCAGGGCCCGCCCCTAGCCATTTGAATCTGACCACGGGGAGCCAGCAAGGGCATAACATGAGCTCCTTATGGGTGGGCCACTGGAGGTCAGGTTGGGGACACATGGAACCCTGCCACTGGGCAGAAGAGGGGGCCTAGACTGCGGCCTTGGCCAGGAGCTGGGGCAGGCCCCAGGCTCCAGGATGAGCTTCTGGGGAGTTGCTTCCAGGCCCGGGAAGGCAGAGGGGCTCCCCATAGCCACGCTCACTGCTGGGGTGACTCAAGCACAGCCATCTGGGATCCAGGCGCGGCTGGGCCTCCGATCACCCAAGCGGCTCTTGCCGCCAGGAGCAGCAGCCCTTCCGACCGGGGCCTGGGGCAAACACAGGCCGGAGAAGCGATGGGGGGGCGGGCAGGATGGTTTTCCCTCTCTGCTCTTCATCTTCCTACGAGGCACTGGTGGCCGCAAAGCCGCCTGCAGAAAGCACAGCCATGCGTTTCTCATGAATGATTTTCAATGAGTCTCTTTCTGTCCGTGGGGGAATCACATATCAAAAAGCCAGCAAAAGCGTGGCCAGCAGAGGGTTGCTCCGGATGGCTGCGGAAAAGCAGATAGCGTGGCCACTGGAGTTCAAATGGCAAGGGGTCCTGGGAGAGAAACGGGCTCCCCAGGCCACGGCAGGCTTGAGTCCGGGGCGATACCCTCCGAAAATCAGGCCACGATGCACCCACCCGGTGCCTTGCCTGCACGGCCCCAGTCAATCCCCTGACCCATCATTTGCTTGCTCATTCGTTCATTATGCAACAAATAAGCGCTGAGCACTCGCTATGTGTCGCCCGCTGTTCCAGGCCCTGGGAAACTGTTGTGAACAAAACAGATTTTTTAAAAACCCCTGTAGTCATGGAGCTTACATTCTTGCGGGAGAGAAAGGTAGGAAACAAATAAATAAGCAAAACCTGCGGTGTGTTTTATGGTGAGAAGTGGGAAGGAGAAAAATAGGACAGAGAAGGGAAGAGAAAACATAGGGCCCAGGGGCCGGGGGAGGCTGTAGGTTTCCAAGAGCATTCAGGACCGACTTGCTGAGAAGTTGACACTTCAACAAAGACCTTGAGCAAGTGTGGGAGGGAGCCCTGTGGACAATGGAGAAAAATCAGGCCAGGGAACAGGCAGTGCAAAGGCCCTGAGGCGGGAGGGGCCGGGTGTATTCCAGGAACCACAAAGAGGCCAGGGTAGCTGAAGTGGAGGAGGAGGAAGTAACAGGCCACCAGCTCAGAGAAGCGAGGTGGGCAGGCACCCCATCAGGCAATGCCTTCCTAACACCCTCAGCTTTCACTCAGCTGATACAGGAAGGCTCTGGAGCATTCTGTGCCGAAAGGGACAGGATCTGACTTGGGTTTTAAGGGACCCCTCTGGCTGTTTTCCAAGCAGATTGTAGTGGGGTGAGGGCAGAAGGGGGATTCCACTGAAAAGACTACACTACCAATAATTGTCCCTATTCAGACACAGAGAACCACAGATGTAGTCGGTATTAGGAATTGTTTTCACGTCATCTCCAGCACTCTGCAAAACCCACCTTCTACATTATTTTCACTTCAATTTAAACAGACTCAGGGAAGCGCAGTAACTTACTCACGTTACCCAGTTGGTAAATTCTTTGACCAAGAAAAATCTGGGATCGATTTCCCATGAGGCCTAGCCATATGAAAACCCAAATGTATCTAACTCCTCTTTCTGCTCTTCCCTCCTTCCTTTGAGTAAAACAGAAAGTGGACAAAAAGCCCCATTTTGTCCACTGGTCTTTGGGTTGATGCCTGACTCCTTCTGCGACTCCTCACGCTTCTGGCCTTTTCCTTGGGAGGCAAAGTGGCATGAGTCAGGGCTGAGGAGTCAGATGGGCTGGGCTGAGCCTGGGGTCTGACACCACTCCCAGGCAGGGCAGTTTCCAGAAGCACAAATCCAGACTTCCCCTCCTCCGGCCATAGGTCCTTTTCTCTCCACGGGCCAGACGGTAGCCAGGCCTTGGCGTCCCCAGACTCTGGGCTTTCATGGGCAGGGCTGCGGCCGAAGTTGCCAGGCTCCCAGGAGCCGACCCCCTCCCAGGCTTTTGTTTTCGACTGAAACCAAAGCTGTGAAAGGATTACATGGGATCAGCCGTTCTCAGAGCCTGTTTTGTATAGCGCCAGAGGTACACAGACCGGTATTTTTTAATAATTATGGTTATGTATTTTGATGTGCTAGGAAAAAGAGAACCAGCACAGCCAACCCGTGACTTCATGAATATTATCGCTCAGGAGGAGGCTAAAGTATTTAGGATGTTTTTTTTAAAAAAGAAAAAAGAAGATTTAAATAAAACATATTATGTTAATAATAACATAGGTGGTACAAAATACAGAAAATATCGTGGAGGAGTTTCGGAATAATCCTGTGGTAGATTGTCCCAGGTGGGGAGGAAATGAAGGGAAGGGCTTTCCCCCTCCAGCAATCTGAAAGGTTTTTTTTTTTTAATATCCATTTAATATAACAGAACAACAGGCATACTGCAGAATTAGAAAATACAGACCATCAAAAATATTACAATGAAAACCTCACACTCTCACCTCCCCGATAGCACCACCAAGAACTAAGTGCACATCTGTCTTGGTTTTCTATCGCTGTGTAGCAAATTACCACAACTTTAGCAGCTTAAAACACCACCCATTTATTACCTGCCACTCCTGCAGGCCAGAAGTCCAGCTGGACTAGGTTCTCTGCTCTGGGTCTCACAAGGTCAAAATCAAGGTGTGAGCCAGGCTGTGCTTTTATCTGGAGGGTCTGAGGGAGACTCCACTTCCAAGTTCATTCAGGTTATTACCAGAATTCAGATCCTTGTGGCTGTAGGACTGAGGTCCCCATGCCCCTGCTGGCTGTCCTCTGCTTCTTGCACATCTTCAAGCCAGGGACAGCACATCTAACCCCTTTCATGCTTCAAATCTCTCTAACTTCTGCCTGCCTCTTTTGCCACCGCTGGAGAAAACTCCCTGCTTTTAAAAGGCTCACCACATTCACAGTTTCCGAGATGAGGGTATAAAATCTTGAGGGGCCATGTGTTTAGAATTCTGCCTACCATAACATCTTTCTCGATCTTTCTCGGTATACATATATTTATAAAGACATACAATCATGTGTCGCTTAACAACGGAGATACTTTCTGAGAAATGTGTCATTAGGTGATTTCATCATTGTACAAACATAGAGCGTACTTATACAAACCTAGATGGCATAGCCTACTACTCACCTAGGCTATGTGGTACTGATCTTATGGGACCGCCATCGTATATGTGCTCCGTTGTTGACCAACATGTCATTATGCAGTGCATGACTGTATTTGTATTTTAGATAAAATAAGCAACCTGCTTTTTCCAGTCAAGGATCTCCATCTTTCCATTTCAGTAAATATTCATCTCAACTAATATCCAGAATATATTCAGATGTCCTCAATGGACCCAAAATGTCTTTACAAACCAGTATCCAGTCCAGGCCCAAGATTGCCATTGGTAATGTCATTTAAATCTTTTTTGTCTAGCCAAGTCCTTTTATTAATGATCCTGATGTATTAAAGAGAACAGGATACTTGTTCTGCAGAATGTCCCACCTTCTAGATTTATCGGGCAGCTTCCTGTGGTGTCACTGAGCTTGTTTCTCTATCCCCTGTATTTCCTCTCAGCTGGAAGTCATACACTGCTGTGGTGGCATATGTTTCACACCCAGCTCTCCAGGGGGAAAAACCCTGATCTGGGGGGTCAGCCAGTTTCCATGGTGTAAATACTTCCACCACAGCTGATTTCAAGCTACCGAGGCGCTATCCCTGACTTCAGAGTTGGAAAGAGATGCGCACAGTCTGCCGACTCAAACCAGGACAAGTCAGTTCCGGCGCACGCGGTTTGATGGATGGGAAGAGGCTTTTCGAGGGGAGGAGGTGGAGGAAGCCATCAGGAGAAAGACGTGACGAGCCTCCCGCTCACATCCCCAGAAGACTGTGAAGGAGACAGAATGACATGCCCTCCAGGAGCAGAGGAGACTGGTACCCTCTCACCTCCAAGAGGAACGTTCGGGAGTGAAGTGAACCACACAAGCTGTGGTCTCAGGAGCCGCCGTGCCAAAGATCCCGGTGGTGGAGCCCAGCCTGGAAGCACGCACAGTACTTAAACCCTCCAGTACCCTGACTCCTTGTGTGGGTCCCTCTCCACTGACTTCCAGAAGTCCCCAGCAGGGCTGGGCCCCAGCTGTCCACAATAATAACTTGCTTGATACCCATCGCTTCATGGGTTTCCTTTCCTTCCCTCCCCTGACTCATCTCTGCACCCCTCTCCTGGGGCTTCCTGGGACCACCTCCCAAATAAAGGACTGGCCCTCCCATCCCGGGGCAGAGCCTGCCACCAGGACCCAAGCTGAGACTGAAGGCGGCCGGGGATTGGAACTGAAATGAGGTTGTTTCGAGGTTTTATGTTTTTTACAAAGGGATGTATTCATCTATTATTAGTGCAATTAAAAACCAATTTTAAATAATAAATTTTTAAGGAGAAAAACTACGGCTGGAAGATCCAGGAGAGTCACTGAAAGAGACCAGCACGTCCCTCCCTATCTTCTCACCCTGAGAACCTGTGGTCCCACTGACCCCCACACCTCTCTCCACACACCCCAAGACACGACAGCGGCAGGTGAGCATTTTAAGAGGAGCTGACATTTGTCGAGCAGACACTGTGCAGAATGCTCTGTGCAGATGATCTGTGTTACATACTTAGAGCACGCCGACTTATCTCTCCCTCCTCCCGAGCTCCCTTTCATATGATCGGGAAGGAACAAAAAAGGTATAAACTCACAGTAAGGAAGGGGGGACAGGGTGAGAGCAGATGAGGGATTTCAACACATTTCGGGAAGACAGAGAGCAGAAGGAAAGGTGGTGACAGGTGACGCAGAGCAGAGAGCCACAGCTGGAACCCTCCCAGGCGGGAAGTGCGAGGAAGAGGCTCCAGGCTGAGACTCTGGGGGCCCCTGAGGGCTTGTGTGGATATTAGTGCCTTGGAAGAAAGGCCCCCACGATCCATCAATGGGGAGACCCCAGTTCCCCACCCACTCCCCTCAAGTGGAGCTCACGAGCCACCAGTCTCCACCCGTGCACACGGTGCTTATGGTCCCCATTCCTCCGGTGGCACAGGAAGAAACACCCGCCCTGCTTGTTCATCTGAAGAAAGCTTGCAACATCAAAGAGAAAGTCAACAGAGAACAACAGAAAAATCGACCCTGGAGGAAACGGAGACAATTTAGTAAACAGAGGAGAACTTCAAAAAGAAAGAGGAGGAAGAGGAGGAGGAGGAGAGGAAGAGAAGGAGGAGAAGAAAAAGAAGAGGAAGGCCCCTTTACATAGCACGGTCACAGAGCTGCGAGAAGCTCTTGCATCCATCAAGCAAGAAGGCGGCGCTGACAATTAGAGAAAGTAAGAGCACTAGAAATTAAAAATATGGGGACAGAGTGAAAGAAATCGATTGAAGACCTGCCTGAAAGAAAAAATCAAGAGACTCTTCGAGAACATAGAGCATAATGAAAGAGACAGAAAACACAAGAGAAAAGATAAGAGACGTAAAGAATCGGTCTGGGGGGTCCAACCTGTGAGGAATAACAGGATTTTCAGAAAGACCAGAGAGGGCAGAGGGAAAGAGTCTGCACATGGTCCCAACCCTCGTGGCTCAGGACCATGCTGGACGAGGCGGGCTCTGTGAGGCGGGCTGTGACCCCGCACGCACTGCGTAAGCCAGGCTGCTGTGGTTTGTGTTTTCTGCGTCGAGTCCCCTTTTGTCCTCCCTTGGTATTTAGAGGCCACAGTCAAGCCAACAGGAGCCAAGTGGGAGAAAAGCGTGTCCACGCAGGGGACCCAAGTGTAAAATGGAGAGATGGCAACACTGGGGACCAGCGTGGTGGTATCAGTGGGCCTCAAAATGAGGGTCCCCAGGGGAAGGGGACTCTGGGGGGCACAAAGTCAGAGCTGCTCACTTCTCATCCGCTAAGAGAGTATCTCTCCAGAGCTAGATCCTAGAGGCCCCAGGTTTTGTTTGAAAAAGTAGTGGGATTTTCCCATACAGGTTATCTCGTGGAAGGGAAGGTCAACTGGTCCAAGATATCTTCTATCCAGAGGGCAGTACTAAGGTCAGCAGATGGGGCTGACGGGAGTTGACGGGGGCAGAAGTTATGAAAGACTTCTCAACAGATGTGGGGTTTTTTTGTTTGAGGAAGATTAGCCCTGAGCTAACATCTGCCACCAATCCTCCTCTTTTTTGCTGAGGAAGACTGGCCCTGAGCTCACATCCATGCCCATCTTCCTCTACTTTATATGTGGGATGCCTACCACAGCATGGCTTGCCAAGCAGTGCCATGTCTGCACCCGGGATCTGAACCAACAAACCCCGGGCCACCAAAGCGGAACGTGCGCACTTAACCCCCACGCCACCGGGCCGGCCCCTCAACAGATGTTTTTGATACTGGAATGGAATGTCTGGCAAAGGAGTGAGCCTTTTGTCACTGGAGGCATTTAAGCAGAATCCAGACAATTGTGTTAGAAAAATTACAAAAGGAATTGGAACCCTAGAACAGGCCAATTCACAGAGCTAGAAATTAGAATAAAGGTCACCGGGGGTGGGGAGAAGGGAGCAATAAGGAGTTAGTGCTTAATGGGTGGAGTTTCTGTTTGGGATGACGGAAGAGGCCTGGAAATAGAAAATGGTGATGGTTACACAGCATTGTCAATGCACATAATGCCACTGAACTGTACACTTAAAAATGACTAAAATAGGGGTCGGCCTGATGGCACGGTGGTTAAGTGTGCACGTTCTGCTTCAGCTGCCCGGGGTTCGCTGGTTCGGATCCCGGGTGCGGACATGGCACCGCTTGGCAAGCCATGCTGTGGTAGGCATCCCACATATAAAGTAGAGGAAGATGGGCATGGATGTTAGCTCAGGGCCAGTCTCCCTCAGAGAAAAGAGGAGGATTGGCGGCAGATGTTTGCTCAGGGCTAATCTTCCTCAAAATTAATTAATTAATTAATTAATTAAAATAAGAAATGACTAAAATGGTAAATTTCACGTTATGTATATTTTACCACAATTTATAAAATTAAAAAAAGGGGCGTTGGAACCTACATACACTGCTGGTGGGGATATAAAATGGTACAACCACGGTGGAACACAGTCTGGCAGTTTCTCAATCAAGTTAAACATCGAGTTACTATATGACCCAGCAGCTCCACTCCTATGTATTCACCCAATGTTCACAGCGGCTTAATTCACAATAGCCCAAAGGTGGAGACAACCCACATGCCCACCAACAGATGAAAGGGCAAACAAAATGTGGGCTATCCAGACAGTGGAGCGTTATTTGGCAATAACAAGAAACGAAGTACAGATACATGCTACAACATGGATGAACCTTGAAAACACGATGCCAGGTGAAGGAAGCCAGTCACAAAAGACCACATAGGGCACGATCTCATGTATACGGAATAGCCACAGTCGGCAAATCTACGGAGACAGAAAGGAGATCAGTGGTTGCCTCGGGCAGGGGGTGTTGAAAGAAAATGGAGAGTGACTGCTAATGGGCACAGAGTTTCTTTGGCGGATGATTAAAAGTGGCCATGGTTGCATTTCTCTGTGACTGTACTAAAAACCATTGAATTGTACACTTTAAATGGGTAAATTCTATGGTATGTTAACTATATCTCAATAAAGCCATTTTGAGAAGAATAAAAGATGAACTGGCCCGGTGGCATAAGCAGTTGGGTTCCGAGCTCCACTTTGGCGGCCCAGGGATCGCTGGTTCGGATCTGGGTGTGGACCTACACACTGCTCATCAAGCCATGCTGTGGCAGTGTCCCACATATAAAATAGAGGAAGATGGGCACAGATCTTAGCTCAGGGCCAATCTTCCTCAACAAAAGAAGAGGAAGATTGACGGCGGATGTTAGCTCAGGGCTAATCTTCCTCAAAAAGAAAAACAGAATAAAAGAAAGAGAGGCTTTCCACCAAGATGGGAGCTGGGGCCAAACGACCTCGCTCCACTCCAAGGTTGCATGATTTCCATCCAAGGCTCCACCCTCAAGGTTTGCCAGGAGGGCTTTCTCCGCAGCCCGGACACACTGACGCGCTCTCCATTGTGGTGCCTGCTAGTGGCTGAGTCAGAAGGCACCCCCTGCATCACGCTGTCAGCCTGGCCCCCTGGGCTGGTTTGTTTTTCCAGGGCATAAACGTATTTTATGGAGAAATAAAATGCACAATAATAAAAAGGGGGAGGGGAGTGTTTCCACAGGCTCACATTTTATCCAAAGGGGCCATGATTTGGCGTCCCTGGCTCGAATATGAAATTATTACACAAGAATTGACTCTCGGTGTCTCCGATGCTCCCTGGGATGATTGCTTCTATAACTTATGGAGACAGCTGAGCGTTTGTATTCAAGTGATCACATAAATTAATATCCATATGTGGAAATGGTGTGCTGGGAGCGGGCCTGGTTTCAGAATGCATTCCTTGTAATGATCCTTGCACCTGAAGAAAAATGCCCAGCCCGGGCTCTGAGCTCAGGTCTGGAAGGCTCCAGTCACGGTTCATAAGGGTTTGAAGTAAAATACGGCACGCAAAATGTTCCCCCTTTAAAGAGGGGGAGAACCGAGCGCTGTGTTCAGCCGTGATGTCATCAGAGAGAATGAAGGGAAGTGCTTTTGTGGGAAAAAAAAAATTGTTAAATAAATAAATCAAAAAGCATGTGCCTTAAACTGTAATGTTTTGCTCCCCAGACATGGGTTTAGCCCAAAGTTCTAATTATACGTGTGGCAGTAAAGGCCTTCCAGGTTTCGTGCGTGCCAAAAGCTTTTATTTTGCTACGTGACAGGAGACAAAATTATTCCTTTCTCCTTAAGAGATTGCCAACACCGTGCCAAGGGATCGACGGGGGCGGCGGCAGCACCAGCAGGAATTAATGCTGGGCTTTGTGTGGGTAGGGCAGGGGATCGGGCGGGAGGAAACCCAGACTCTGCCCTCGGATCACGGATCACAGATCACATAGCTGATCGCCAACAGGGCGAGGCTGCCCGCCGGGGCTGGGGAGTCACGGTCGCCCCAGTTGGGTGCTTGAAAAATATTTGCTGAATGGAAATACAGAAGGAAAGGAGCAGAGGCACGCAAAACGACTTCCACCTTCACCCCCTCACTCATTCCTTCCTTCACTCACTCATTCAGTAAATGCTTCTCGAGCGCTCATTGTGTATGGGCAAAGCCCCAAAGCCGAGCTGACGCGAGATGAAGGGGAGTCAGCCAGCAGAGTCCATGGCGTACATTTAATTCCTTTCGATTCATTCCGGGGCTTTTCAACACCGGGTAGATTTATAACCTTTTCAGGTGATGGATGACAAATTCGTGCTCAATAGAAAAGGACAGAGAGGGGCGGCACCTGGAGATTCCGCCACTTCCTCTCGTCCTTCCTGTCACAGGCCCTCCTCTGTCCAGGTGGCAGCCCATCAGCCTGACGCAGGACTCGCTGAATTTAAAAAGAAGATGTTTGAAGGCTGTTTTTCTATACTAAGACCTGAACACACACACACACACACACACACCCTTCGTTCCTATATCCACCTCCACCCCCATCTCACAAACTCTCATTTTGCCTTTACAAGGAGAACAGTAGATTTCCCAGAAATCTCGAGAAAGCCTTGTCTAAGATTTCAATGGTACAGACTTGTCCCTCAGCAGCAGTGATGTGCTGGTAAATGTTTAACAACTGGCTCTCCAGGAAAAAAAAAAAACCCTGTTCACAGTGTTTGCCGATTTCTGTAGTGTCAATACTCCCACGGTGGCCGATTTCAAGCCGCCGACTCAATGTCACAGACTGCAGACCTGGGAAGCGATGTGTCCAGTCTGTTGTCAGCGGCAGCTGAGCCCCGGCTCCTGCAGGCCCCCTTCGGAAGCCGGCCCGGGAAGAAGGCATTGGGAAAAGCAAGGGGGCGCGGGCGTGTCTCCAGCAGCTGTCACAGGGTCAAGTCTCAGTCCCCTGCTCCGCCTGGAACCTATTCCCATGGAAAGCAGCGCGGAGACTTTCCAGCAACACAGCCCTTCCCCCGAATGTGCAGAAGACTCCTCCTTCTCGCTCTCCTGGCTTCTGAAGGACTCCAACAGGAGACGTCTGAAGGAAGAGACGGGGCTCTCCAGAAACTTAATTGTGATTTCTCTTAAAAGATTACGCCTTCCCACAGTCCAACATTCCATTGTAAAAAAAAAAAAATGGGCATCAAAATTCTTCCCCACTCAGGATGAACAGTGGAATGAAAGACAGAGAAATCACTGAGGGGGAAAAATTGATTTGCAATATCCAGCGCGGATTCGGTGTCCTTCCCTCGCCGGTTGAGTCCTCTACTTCTGCTGGAGATTGGATTTTTTTCAGGGCCAGGTGCAGTTTAATTATGCGCACTTTCCATGCAAGCCAGAAAGGGCATGTGGCGGCTCCAACACCAGCTCGCTGAGGACCCTCGAGAGCTCCTCCCGCGTCCTGCTCCCTTGACATCTTTTTGTGTGGTCCCAAGCTGGTAAGTTGCACTCCTCTGCCTCAGGCTCTGGTAGCTGGGCCCTCAGGCTTTCCTACTGCACTGTGTGCACTGCGGTGGACGGCATCATTGCTCAGCAAATGTTCACCCCCCTTCCCCACTCCAGCCCCCTCCGAGCACCCCCTCCATGGGAGGCATATACTTCCCGGCCCCACTGATGTGGGCTTGGGCCATGTGCCTCACTTTGGCCAATGGAATACAAGTGAGCGTGATACACTCAGAGGTTTTAAACGTGCTCGCCTGCTTTCACCCGGCCTCCGGCACGCCTCCCATCACCGTGGAATGAACTCGCCTCCAGATAGCTGCTGCTGCGGCTTCCACCTGGGAGCCTGGGATGAGAGATGCGTGGCACTGACCTAAATGCAATCCCGAGCCTGGAGTGGAGAAGCCACAACAATCCGTGGGTGAGAAATAAGTGTTGGTGGCAAGCCGCTAGGAGCTGGGGGTCATTGTTACCCAGCTGGGTTGTAGCCATGGTTATTGCATCCACTCCAGCTTATGTTTAAATATCAAGCCTTTAGCAACCGGCTCCTACAGAAGACTTGGCTCCTCGCCAATACGGTCGGAGACCTTCCTGCACATCCACTTCCTAGGAGAGCAGCACTTAAGGGACGCACGTGTCCCTGTGGCCGCCTGTGATTCCACACACAGACGCCTTCCTGAATTAGCAATGGAGTTTGGGTTCTTCTTTTTCTCCCACAACGAATCATTGGCTAGGTACTTACTATATACCAGAAACTGCACCAGGTACCTGGAACCCATAATCAAGAAGGGTACAGTTACGCTGGGGACCCGAGGACACAAAAAGGGTAACATTTTAAAGCCCAAGGGAATGATACAGAGGCAGAGCGCCAGGGATTCAAGGGGGAAAGAATGGTCCCTTTTTCAGGGCTGGAGCCAGGAGCAGTGGGAACGCAGACAGGTTTCCCAGAAAAGGAAGAACCTGAGATCAATCTTCAGGAAGAGTTGGTCTCAGATGCGGGCTGGGGCCTACAGCCCAGGCAGACAGTGATGAGTTCAAGCATGCTCATGGGAGGTTTGAGGGGCGATGCACAAAACAGACCACTTAGAGGGAACGGCAGCCGGAGTCAGCTCACAGCGGCTTTCGGGGGTCAAAAGACTCTGGAATCTCGTTCTACCCGCTATGAAGGCTCACTGTACAGCTACAGTGACCAGGACAGTGTGGTACTGGTGGGGGGACAGATGCTTACATCGATGGGAAAGAACGCAGAACTCCCAAAGAGACCCACACGCTCATTGTGCAAAAGCTGTCTTTATACTCATGCCAAAACATAGCATTTTTTGGGCCAGCTGGGTGGCACAGTGGTCAAGTTCGCACCTTCTGCTTTGGCGGCCTGGGGTTCACCAGTTTGGACCCCGGGTGCAGATCTATGCACTGCTTATCAAGCCATGCTGTGGCAGGCATCCCACATATAAAGTAGAGGAAGATGGGCACGGATGTGAGCTCAGGGCCAGTCTTCCTCAGCAAAAAAGAGGAAGACTGGTAGTGGATGTTAGCTCAGGGTTAATCGTCCTCAAAAACAAAAACAAAAACATAGTGTTTTGTCCTTGCCATTTTCTATGAAGTCCATCTTTCCCTCTTGTAGATATTACAAATAGGCTCCTATTTTCTTCCAGTTTTTGTTGTTGTTTATATTTTTGTTTTGTTTTTGTATTTAACTCTAACCCACCCAGAATTTTTTTTTTTGCAGCCTCTGCTGTGACCTATGAATCAAGTTAGTTCTTCTCTATACCAATAAATTGTACTAATGGCATCTATTAAATAATTACTCCTTTATCTTTGATTTGGTTAGTCGTGGATTAAGTGCTCATAGTGTTTCAAATCTCTTTCTAGAATCTTTCCTATTCAGTTGATCTCTGTTTTTGAGCCAATTACGGAGGATCTTGGTTATCACAGCAGTAAATTTACCCCTTGACAGTTGAAGGGAATTGAAAAAAAAGGAGTCAGGATTCTATTTTGTGGCTAAGCAGGACCATTAGCAGTTTTCAAGCATAACACAGCAATCTTCCTATGCTTGGGGTTCATGAGGGTGGGGCGGAGAGTGTGTGACATCTAGAAGATGGAGTAGATCTGGAAGCCAGGAGACCAGGTGGCAGTCTGAGATGATAAGGCTGAAGCAGAGGCAGAGACAACAGAAAAAGCTACGCTTACAAAATCAGAATATATTAGCCATAAAAAATCTTCTAAAGCATGCACTCACAAAGATTCACTCTACAAAAGAGGAAACAGAGGCCCAGAGTGGTGAAGCCACCTTCCCAGGACCACACAGTGAGTTAGAGCAGAGCTGGGAACAGAGCCCAGATGAATTAATTAAGAATGCTACAAGTAACAGAAATTCTGAGAAACAGTGGCTTGAGTAAGGGGTTTCTTTTTCTTTTGTAATGAGAAGTCCAGAGTAACATACAGAATCCAGGGCCCATGCGTCTGCTCAAGTTGCCAAGGACCCAGACCCTTTCTATCTTCCTGCTCTGCCATCTACTGCACGTGGTTTACATCCTCACGGTCCCAAGATGGCTGCTGCACCTCCAGGCACAGCATCTGTGTTCCAGGCAGGAAGAAGACAGAAGGATTTAGTCTTCTCTGTTCAAGGTTTTACCCTATTTGGGAAGGGAAATCCTTCCCAGAGGTTTCTGCTTACCTCTCAGTGACCAGAACTGAGTCACAGGGCCATGGCTAGCTCTAAAGGAGCCTGGTGATTTGAGAATTTCACTACCTGGCCTCTACAGTAGAAACTGAGAAGGCAGAAGGGATTGGAATGGGTATGAGTGAGACTAACTAGAGTATTTGCCTGACACCAAGTCTCTTATCTCCTGGTCCAGGGCTCTTGGTACTTGACACTGTGACAGGGCCGGCTATGGTGGGGCTGAGAGGAGAGGGAGCCACACACATTCTCTAGGCCAGAGCCAGGGAAGACGGCCACCTTTTTCTCAAATACTGATAAGGCGTCATGAAAGACGTGGAGCATTAGGAACTGCTCCAAAGAAGGGAGACAGAGATCAATGTCTAGAGGACAAGGGGAAGGAAGCGATGTAAGTCCCGCCGCAACAAGCTCTCAGTCACAGTCGCCAGGCACTTCCTCCCAGGTGCTGAGCAGCGCTCCCAGACGGGGCCTGGCAGGTGACTTTAAGAGTACAACAGGGAAGATGAGATCAAGCGGAGGGATGAGAGTCGAGAAGACGTCCTTGGAATGGGGGCGAAGAAACAACACAGAAAAGCAAAAGAAAGGAAGTTCATCTTGGGAGGAGAGGCTTTGGGAGCAGAGCGTGAAATCCTGGACAGGCTCCACCAGAAATAAAAGCAAACATTCTTTCCCGGCAGCGACAGGATGAAGATGCCCCAGCACACAAGGTCCACTTCTGGGTGGGTCCTTTGGAAAGATGTAAAAAGAGGCCCAAGAAAGAAAACTAAAATGATGACAAAGCTCCTTGGGCCAAGCACTGTGGTAGGAGAGATCTGGGTTCCCATCCTGGTTCCATACCTTCTGGATTGAACTTCTTGGAACGTGTCTGGGGGCAGTGACCTCTATGTTTCCCCAGGGCGGCAGGTAAATCAAGAATCTCTCCACTGCAAGTGGTAGAAAACCCAAGTCAAAGTGATTTAAGCAAAGAAAGGGAATTTATTGGCAGGCATAAGTGAAATATCCTGGGGCAGGGCTGGCTTCAGGTTCAACAGGATCCAGGGGCTGAAACAACGAAGATTCTGTCACCTGGCTCTGCCCTGTCTTTGTTGGCTCCATTCTCAGGCTGCCAGCCAGCCTAGGCTCATAGCCTATCTTTTTGGTAACCCCAGTAGAAAACACGATTCTCTTTTCCACTAGAAACAGCGAGTTCTAAAATTGTCTCTCTGGGACCCACACAGGTCACATACCAACTTCTGAACCAATCACTGTGGCCAGAGCGAGGTGGGGAGGCAGGTTCAAATGCTCCATTCACCCCTTGCTGCCTCCAGGAGATGGAGTCAGACCCCTCCCACAAAGCATTTAAACTGAGCGGCAGAGAGGAGTGGTTCCCACACAAAGTGCAGGTTCACGAATCTAGAAGGGGACCAGACATTGGACAGGCAAAGCCAAAGCTTTCTACCAAGCTGCCCAAAAGTCAGAAACACCAAACCTCCCACTCAATCAAAAACCACCTTTCCCTGATTCCAGCTACATCCAGTCTGGAGGATCCGAACCCCAGCTACTTTTAGCCTGGTCGAAGAAATTGCCAGAATGTCTGAGCTGAAAAGGCCCAGAGGGGAGGAGGCCTGCGTAAGCATGCGGGCCACACCAGCTACGGAAGGGGACTAGAAAAGACCTACAAAAATTCAGCCAAGCATTCTTTCACCTCCGCCTGCAGCCTCTCTGGGAATGGTACATAAAGGACTAAATGAAACCCTGGAGAATGTCACCAGAAATGGGGACAGGTCTGGCCAGCCTACTGTGATAGTTCAGTGAAGAATTTCTTTAGGGGGAAAACCCCTCTTGGACTGGTGGAGGCCAGACCGCAGGAAGGGCTAAGATGTGCTCGGCCCTCAGGTGTGGATCGGGGACAGTGTGGCTAGGGACGGAGGTGGTGGCAGGGCACTTTTCCATGACAGGCTGATTTGGGCGGCAGAGAGCAGGTCCAGGGCTGAAAGACCCTTTAGGGACATGATGCAACAGACATCAATGAAAGAATCCGCTGACGGCGCTCCGAGAAACTGCCCGCCTTCTTTCTGACGCCACCAGCCAGGTGTCTTATCAAGACCTCCCACGCCGACCTGCTCCCCACAGTGAGCTCTGCTTCCCTCGTTCCCTTGGGAGGTCACGGGTCCCCTTCGTGTTTTCGCCAAAAGGGAAAATAGGGCCCCTCCCCTGGCTTCCCTTTCATCTTTCCCTTCCTCGCCAACATCCGGGCCTGGCAGTACAGTTCTCAGAAACTCGGGGACACCCTCGGCAAGTTTATCTGGACAGAACATCCTCGTGAGGGAAGAAAGCTTTCCGAGGGAGATGTTGCAATGCTCTTTATGATCGGCCGCCTTCTTACCTCCTTGCCTTCTTTACAGGACTCGAGTGGGAACACCAAATGGCCTCAGACCCCAAGGCATTTGAAAGGATTATCATGATTACTTAAGCAAGGGTTTTCTGAAACTCCCAGCCTTCTGAAGTCCTAGCCTTGCAGGGATTGGTTAGATAAGTGTGGGGCCCGAGCAAACAGACGAACCTGGAGCGTTTCTCCCATTAACTCTTTCAAGGCCTAGAAAACAGGCCCTGGAGGCCCCCCGAGGCCCCTCTGGGCCCTGGGACTGTACTCTGTAATTTACCAAGACAAGCCTTTGTTCCTTAGATGAAAGTTCACCCACCAGTCCTTTCTCTGTCTGCTCTTACTCCTCCCAGGTCCCCTAAAGCACAGCAGCTGCGGTGGGCCAGGCCATCTCATTCTTCCAGGGGGACAGGTCCCTTAGGGAGGGAAGCCCCCATTTCCGGGGTGGGGGTGGAAGCAGGGAATTCTGTATTCTGCAAGCTGGGTGCCTCGCCTCCCTCCCTTCTCAGCTGCCGCAGGGCTGGGCAGACTGTCGGAGAGGCCTCACCTCTGGTGGCCGTGAAAGAAGGCCATCTACCAGTCACCCTGGCAGCGGAACCAGACCCAAGGCTTGGCCTGGTGGCCGCTGTGTGCAGCCTCCCAAGATGGCAACATATGCCTCGCCTGGGTCTGAGGAGCAACTGAGAGGCAGTCTCGAGCCACATACATCACCAGGAGCGTTTGCTGGAAAAAGAAAACTGCAGGAGACCAATCTCTGTAGCTGCATAGACCTCAGCGGGGCCCAGCAGGTCAGAGGTGGGAGTTGAGCTTGGGGCCCAGAGCAGGCAGCCCCAATGTCAGAGCATAAAGGCGAGGAGTCTCTGCTTTCAATTTCCCCCAAGTTGCAAAAAGGAAAAGAAAAAAATCTACAAGAAGTGAGCCGAATCTGTGTAAACTCCGGATCCAGAGTCCAGGCCTGCCCAGGTCTTGGGGACCCTGGCTGCCTCACCGGATGACTTTATGTCAGTGAGGGCGGACCCAACACTTGCAGCTTGGGGGAATGAAGGGAAATTCGTAAAAAATAATGTTTTTTTTTTTAAAGGTGCTTTTTTGAATTCTGGAAACAACCCCTACAACACGGGGGTGCACCAAGACAGGAAGGAGGAGTAAGTTTCCCAGAATTTGGGAAACCCTGTGGGCCTTGCCAATCTCGGACCCCAGAAAGTGGGGGGAGGGGAGGTAACCAGCCCCTAGCAGGCTTCTTGTGAGTGAGCCCACCCAAAGTCAGCCCTAGGCCACCACTGACAGCCTTCTACCCCGCGAGGGCCACCAGAGGCCTCAAGTCCCACAGCCCGGAGCCCCGAGAACCCGTCCCCACCCCCGCGCCATTTCCAGTCCTACAGGCGAGGGGGTCAATGTCGTTCTAGTAATTTTTCTGCGAACACAAGATGGCAGCCTTAAATAAATGCAACCCTGCGCAGCTTTTAATCTTACACATCATTAAATTCCTAATTTACACATTATGTTTTCGTGGGCCAACCCATAACTCATTAGTGTTGAACTCACGAGGTATAAAGACTGACGCACGACGGGCGCCGGGGCGCCGTCACCTGCCTGGGTTAACTGTCCCTGCCGCGGGGGCAGGGAGGAGGGCGCGAGGGGGCTTGGGGCGCGCGCGGGGCCGAGGCTGGGGCGCGGGTGAGTCCGGGTGACAGGCCCCGCGCCGCCGCCGCGCTCTCTGCACGGCCACCGAGAAAGTGCCTGGGCCGGTCCCTCCCTCCCTCCTCTCCCGGGACTCGCGCGCGCGCACACGCGAGCACACACACACACACACACACACACACCCCGCACACTCACACACCCGGGTGGCCGCGCGGAGCTCCGAGCCGCATAGGCCTCCTTGGCAGACATCTTCCTGTGGGAGGATTGCAAACGAGCCGTGAAAGCCAGAAACTACACGGGTTACAAACTCCGGAATCCCTGGCCGGGCCCGGCCCGCTTCCCCACCTCCGACCCGGCCCCCTCTGCTCGGCGCCGGGCCAGGAACCCACCAAAGGGCAAAGCGCACCCGCCGTCGGCGCCGGGAGACCCCGGGGACGCAGGAAGTGCCCGAAGTCCCATCTCCCTTCTGAGCCGGGGACCGGCGGCCGAGTGCCGCGCAGCCAAGCTCGACCTTGCGGAGCTGGGGTGGCCCAGGGCCACCCGAAGCGTGCGGGCTTCAGGACCCTCCCGGGCCGAGGGTGGAGTGGAGGGTCTCGTGGGCAACCCGCCACCCGAGGCTAGCCGCCGCGCCCCCTTAACGCAACTCTCCAGGGAAGGACGTCACCCAGGCGAAGATGACTGCCCCAGGCCCTGGCCAGGGAGAACCCTAAGTGGGAGGCTGGTGCCTGGAAGGGCCTGGGAGCCAAAGGAAGTGGTTTGCGCGCAAGGGCAAGGCCCCAGGCGGGGGCGCCGAGGACGGCTGTCCAGGCGGCGAGGGCTACGACTGGCCTCGCCCTGCGCTGAGCCGGCCAGGCCCTCGAGGGGCACCACGCCTTCCTAGCCTAAAGCCAGCTCCGCGCCGGCGGCGGAGTGGGAGGGAGGAGGCCGGGCGCGCGTCCCGCCCTCGCCGCCCGCGGTCACAGGGGCAATTACACTCCTCGCTGCAGACGGTTACCAGCTCGCCTGCGCATCCCTCTCCCCTCTCCTCTCCTCCTCTCCTCCTCTCCTCCGCGGACCTGCTGGCTCCATCTTAGCGAGCGCGCCTGGGAAGCGCGGCCGAGGCCAACTACCTCTGGGGATCTCCCGAGGCTTCTCGCACGCTGTGCGCCCCCCGGGTCGCCCGGGCGAGCCCTCCGCACCCCGCAACGCGTCCCACGAGCGGCACAGCCCTGGAGGCGGCTGTCGCGGTCCCAAAGGGGTGACAGGACCCTTCTCCACGCGCCGCAAGACGCCTGCGCTCGCGCTTTCCTCCGTAATTCTGCTCCCAGCCAGTGCAAGCACCGTCGCGCCCCAAATTCCAGGCGCGCCCCTGTTTTCCAGGTCTCTCCCGCGCCCGGCCGGTGTGCTTTCCAACTGCCAGCTCGGCGCCTAGACCACTGGCCTTTGTGGTGCCAGGCGTCCTCTGCTGCACGCAAACCGTCCCCCTCCTGCCCCCTCAGGTCTATACTATTCCGGAAGGTGTCTTTGAACCTGTGGTGAAAACTCGGGTTTTGGATTAAGGGCTTCATTTCCAAGTAACAGCGTGACTCGAGCAAAGTTTCTTAACCTCAGTTTCCTTATCTGCAAAATGGGAGAGACGATGCCTATATAAATGCGTGGCTGTGAGGTTTAAAGAAGATATATGTATATGTAAACTGCTTGGCACAAAGTCCTGGTGGTTAGCGTTATTATTACCATACGGCCAGAACCGTGGCGCCGTTAAAAGCGAGGTGGCCTTTTTCCGATCAGAAGTGAATCCCCGCGGAGTCCAGGGCCACCTCTCACAAATCGAGGTGAGCCCAAGCCACCGGCTAGGCCTGAAGGGAGGACAGAGGAGCCGAGGGGCAGCCAAGCGAGCGAATCACTCAGCCTTCCGCCTTTGCAAATGAATAAGGCTCTGTCTCCGGCTTCCGCCATTCCTGCGCCAGGTCTGCAACGCCTAAGGCTTAAACCTGGCGCGGCGGTAAATTTAGCCTGAAGGCAGCGCCTCCTAAGGGGCGGGGATGTCTCGTCGGAGGAAGGAAAGTGAACTGGGTAAGAAAATGGAGTTGCCTCTAGGAAGGGGAGTCAGGGAGAGGAAACATTCAGGGCCGCCGGCGGACCACTGACAAAAAGAAATCGAACGCAGAAAAAGGACTCCCCAGAAATTGGGCCACCGTGGGAGCGCGAGACAGACTTCCCATCTGGGAAGGGCTGCCTACGGGTAATTGGGTTTGCTTGAGTTGCCTCTATAATTAATAAGTGATTTGACTTGGAGATTGGAAATAGTCGTTGAAAGGAAGCCGCGGGCGTAGGGGTGCGAGGCCCGCGAGCCTCCCTCCGAAATCCACTGACCGCGGAGGAGGACGGTTTAAGGAACACGAGGAATGTGATAATATTGGCATCTAACCTTCCAGTGTTTGAGTAATTCGTTGCTTAGCTACTTTGGATAGGCCATTATTTTGCAAACTGGAAACATTTGCAAGTGGTGATATTTTGCTCCTGCCTGACGCAGGGGCTGCAAACCTAGCCCGGCTCTGCTGAACTCTTCGAAATATATATGCATAAATTGTTCCTAATGAGACCATCTGTTTTTTATGGCCCCTCTGGAAGCAGGAGGAACCCGAAGACTGCTCTGTCTTGCAGAAATCTGTGGCCAGGCAGGCCCGGGAAATAAATAGGGAAGATTAGAAGGGTGTGCATGATTTAACAATATGCAGACGCGGGGGGGGGGGGGGGGGGGGCGGGGATGGTCGGCGGTCGAGATGTGTGCTTGGGTTCCCAGGGGTGCGGGTCATTTAGGGTGACTCTGGGCTGCTTGGGGCAGGAGGGTTCCAGCCAGTAGGTCTCCTAGGAGGCCCAGGGACTGTGCTGGGTTTCACAGCACACACGAACCTCGCTTTGCCATGCCTGGAACACAGCCAGAGCCACAACACGAAACTGACAGCCTGCCGCTGCTCCGGGGGCCCAGGACATGAACCGAGCGGTGGGTGGCCCCCGGCCTCGCCCACTAGCCATGGGTCCCCCCCACCCCCCGCCTCTTCGGAGGTGAAGGGAGCCGGATCTGGGGCACACAGCCTGAGAACGCGCCTTGCTCCCCCCCACCCCCGGGCTGGAGCGCGCGCTCACCCGGGGCCTATCCCAGAGGCTGAGCTTGCTGCTCGGCGTGCGTCTGGCAGGCCCAGCGGCGCGGCCTGAGCCCGCACCGAGGGTGGCAGGGCAAACACTTTTCACATTACCGGGTGGCTGTTAATTGGGGCAGTGCAAAAGACGCCGAGCCTACCCCTTTGTGGCGGGGGGGTCAGGAGCGGGCAGTGGGGGCTGCTTAATAATAGAGGGGCTTCCCTGGGGAGCCTCAGATATCGGTAACCCCCATGATTAATTCATAACTCTCCACTGCGCCTGGCACCGTCTCGGGTCTTTAATCGGTTCTGAATGTCAGCGAGGCTTCCCCGACAGGCTGAGCGCAGCCTTTTGAATGTGTTGAAAGTCGCTGCGCGCACACCAGGAGACAAAGTTGCCATCTGCTCCGGGGACCACGGCAACTGGGCGCTGGGCGGGGCCTTCCTCCCGCGCCTCCGGCTGCCCCGGGCGGCCTCCTCTTCCCGGCCGGCCCCAGTCCTGCCCCAAAGCCAACGCTGTCCCCCGCGACACCTCCACCCAGGGCGCACGCCTGGTGGAAAGTCTGGCTCGCTGCGAGGTAGAGCGCGGCGCCGCGGCGCGCCGGGAGCCTCTCGGTCACCCAGACCCAGGCCTATGCTAATGAGATTACGAACCGGAGTTGTTTGTGCGCGAGGACGTGGAAGGGGGCAGATAAAGTGAGGAGACCGGGATGACTTAGAGGGGGAGGGGGAAGCCCAGGGAGAACAAAGCTCCGGGCCGTCGGCCTCCAAAGAGTAGCAGAAGTGACCGCCACTGGCTGGTGCACAGGCGGAAGCGGGGGGAGGGGGAGAAGCCGGGCCTAAAGCGCCCTCGCTGGTTTAGAGAACGCAGGGAGGGCACTGGGGGTGGGGAGAGGCTGAACCAGTAGTTAAATGTTTGGACCTTCGGGTGTTTTTTACGGAGATCGATCTCAGGAAGGGAAAGGGGGCATCGCGCCCCGGAGAGGTGGGCGTGAGAAGCCCTGTCCCCCTTCTCCCCCTCCCTCCAGCCCCAGGCAGCAGAGGGTGTGCGGTGACCGACCTCCCAGGTCTGGCCCGGGAAGGGGACAGGCCGCTGGCCCAAGCTGGTCCGGGCGTCTGGCCGCGGCGGGCCTGGCCCTCCGCACTCCCCGGCTCCGCGCGTCGCGTCCCGCGGCAGCGCCTCGCTTCCCAACTGTAATTCCACACTCCGCGAGCGCCGGGGCTGCGGAATCGTTTGAGGGAGCTGGAACTGCATCAGATGAGCACGCCGGGAGGTGAGATCGGGTAGAAAGCAGACGAAACTTGGAGTCGCGCCCCCTGCCCCCCCCACACATCATTTCCCCTCCCCCTTCCCAGCCGCCACCTCCCCCACCCTCTCGATTCTTCAAGGTTTGCAGCCCAGTCCTGTCATATGGTTTTGTTTCTGTGCTGCTTTTTTTCCGGACACGTGGAGAATTAGCCGGGCTGGAGAAGCGCTGGGTGCAGACTCAAACAATGGTTTCCAGCAGCGAAGCGAAGGCAGCACCTTCCCCACCCCCCCCAAATGACAGCCCCATCGGGGTACAGTGGGTACACCCCATTACTGCCCACCCCTCCCCCACAACAGCCCCTTCCCGAGGGACACACACCCCTAGGTGGGCCTGGACTGCCGGCTCTGAGAAGAGTATTGCGCATGGCATCTTTGGGGACTTCCAGTAAAGGGCCTGCTGTTTGTCCAAAGACGCCACCCACGTGCTAATGTTTAAAAACCCACCCAGGCTCCAGGCCTCTCTATCCTTTGGCACTTCCACCCTTCCTAGGCTGTACTTTCCTATGCTGCTAGGAGCCCCCCTCTCATCAGAGGAGCCAGTCTCCAGGTGGCCGGGCCTCTTAAGAGCCACTTCCTTTAACGATTGTCTTCTCCAGAGGCCCCATCCTCCACAGCAGCTCCAACCTTGGTCCCCAGCCTCTGTGAGGCCCCCTGGACTGTGCTGTGCCAGCAGCAGCCGCAGCCCCCCAGGCAGCTCCTCTCACGCTGAGCGGCCTGCGCATCTCACCCGGGCACACACCACACAGAAGCTCTCTGCCTCCCGGAGCTGGTTTCCTCTTACAAGCTCCCGTCAAAACTGCTGGGGCTGTGGCAACGCCTGCGGCTCCCTGTGCAGCCCTGGGTCTCCCTGCAGCGCTGCGAGCTGTGAATCTGCCTTCTCTTCTCTCCCTGCAAAGGTCAAGCCATCTCCTCCTCTTGCACCGCCACAGTTCGAGTCTGGCCTGCAGAGCTTGCGTACTGCAGCTTGGATATGAGGAGCGGGGGGGGGGGGGGGGGGGGGGGGGGGGGCATCCTTGCAGGGGAGAAGTCACCCTCCAAGCCAGGGGGCAGGGACCAAGGGGTGTGCGATTCAGGAAGGGAAACACTGCGGACAAATCCCAGAAAGCAGTCCAGGATTTGCAGCCAGAGACTCAAGAGAGGGAGAGAACACAGGACAAAGGCTGTTGGGCCTTGACTCCTGCCGGGTAGGCCTTTCTCCTCCAGAGGCTGTGCGACAGGAAGGCCTGGAGAAGAGGCCTCGGGTGTCCACAAAGGGTCCTGTCCCTAAGGCCTGAGCACCTCCCATGAGGCTGTGCTCCACTCCAATCAGCAGTCAGAAGCAACCAACAGGGCTAAGACTTTGAGCTCAGTGGTTATGGGAGATCCAGTCAGCTCCGGCCCCCCAAAGAGAGACCCCAGAGAGGCCTTTCCACCACCCACCCCAACCCCAGAGAAGCCCCTGAGCCCTGCAAGCAGCAGGGGGTATGGCTGCAACATCTCTGATGTGGAGACAAATGAGAGGAAACGCCATTAAACTTGCTTCCTCTAAAGAGCGCTAGCCCAGGTTCGCTCTGAACTGTACCTAAAAAGTCAGGAGAGAGAACTCGTTAACTTTTGTTTGGTTTAACATTGCCAGCTTCAAGTCAACCATAGGCCCCCCGAAGGTTTTGTAAAATATTTAATCTAGCTCAGACAATTTCCTGCAGTCCCTAACCGGACCACCCCACTTACTGAGCGGCTGCCAAAAAGCAGGCTTGGCTGCAGGCTGGCGACCAGAGCCTTCCAGCCGCCTGGTTGGCCTGTACCCTTCACTCCAGAGTCTGCACAAGGCCCTTCACAGAATCCAGAAAGACCAAGACCGGGGAACCCGCGAGGTCCAGACCGGCAAGAAGGAAGCCCAGGAAATGGAGTTAAAGACGCTTTTCTAAGCTGGTGTCTGTATGACCTTTTTTGGCCTTCCTCTTTCCTAAAGTCTGTAAAATGGGAATGTGGATGTCTCACCTTCCCGGGGCGCTACGCCATTTGAAGTGCTCGCCCCGTGAGAGGGGGCGACCCCCTGCGTGCCCCCCAGCGCCCTGCACTTCCACCCGTTCCCTGTTTTCTTCCACGTCCTCTCACTAGGGAGCAGAGCAAGCGGGAGTGGGATCCTTCGACTGCGCTGAGCCTCAGCCCCTTCCAAACGTGAGGCTCACGGGGAGAACTCCTGCTCTGCCCAGTTTCCATTCCCGCCTCCAGAATAACGAGCCGAAAACATGTGTACTGTAAATAAAGCCTGGCTAAATAAAGCACTCGGTAAAGGCTGCCGAGAAAACACTCGGCATCGCTCTGTGCTCAGAGAGTGAGTCAGCTTCCCAGCTCCCGGGGAACAATGGGGACCTTGCCAAGGGTCCCCTTCTGTCGACCCCTGACGGTCCCCAGGCCCATTTAGGTGGCGGAGGCGCCAGCCCACGGGGACCTTCGGCCTCGAGGTTCCGGAGGGGGAGGGGCGCTCCCGGCGGCGAGGTTGGGGTCCAGCCCCAGGATTAGCGCCGCCGGGGATCCCTCCACCCGCCCAGCCGCCAGGGGCGGGGGTTAAACAAACACGGGGCATAGGGGCGAGCCTGGGGCGCTGTGGAGCTGCGCGGCGCGGAGACGGGAGAGGAGGGGACGCTGGGGGCGCTCGACACGCAGCCTCCCGGAGGGAAGACGCCCCCTCCCCGCTCCCAAGCCAGGCTCTCGCCCACTCGGCTGGCCGCCTCTCCTCCGCGGCCTCCCAAGTCTCAGCGGAAACGAACGTAGCAGCTGCCAGAGTCACCCCACTCCTTTTACAGTCCCCATGGGCCCATCCACGTACACCAGCCACACACACACACACGTGTGCTGGAGACTCGAGGAGGCCCGACCCCAGCGCTCGCAGTGTGGGCGCCCAGGCCGAGTGAAACGGCACTCCTTTGATGGAGGGCAGGGTTGGGACTCGTGGTGACCTCTGCGCTACATCTTCTATCGTGTCCCCCGGGCTTCCACGCGGAGCTGGGCACCCCCCAGGAGAGTTCAGCCGGGAGCGGTGGCCTCTGCTCCGGCGTGGGCCGGTGGTTTCCCCGCGCCCGGTGACCTTGAGGGTCAGTGATCCACCCGGCAGGCCCGCGGTTTCCGGAGCCGCGCGGCCAGCCCTTCCTCCCCGCCTCTCCGGCCAAGGCGGCCCCCGGGCGCCCAGCCTCGTCGCGCTCAGCCGGCCGGTTCCCGGCCCCGGGCTGGGGCGCAAGGGTGAGAGCACCAAGGGCCTCCCCCGCGCCCTGCGGACACGCGCTCCAGCAGCCTGAAATTGCCCAATCGTCGCTGGGCAGGGGTGGGGGCGAGGCTTTGGGAACCGGGTCTGAGTTGGAGAAGGCGAGGAAAACAAGTGAAACGGGAGGGGCAGAACGGGGTGACGGCTCATAAATCACTCAGCCCCACCCTCGGGCTACACCGCAGAGGCGCCCCAACCCCGCGGGGGATGGAGGGTCACTCGGCCACTCCTGGCCGACCTCTGAGCTCTCCCGGAGCCAGCGCCCCACCCTGGGCTCAGGCCGCGCTAGGACCAGCTCCCGGCCGGGATCGTAAACCACCCGCCGGATTCGGCGGGAAGCCGCCCTTGGACGCAGCGCGCATCCGCCCAAGGGGAAGTTTATTTATAGCTTGTAAACGTAAAGGAAACCAGACCGCGCTGGCTCGCCGCGCTCGGGCTCCTACGCTCCCCACCTGCCCACCAGGGAGGGCGCAGCGGGAGGCGAGGAGGACGCCTGGGTTCTCTCTTTGCCTCCCACCCCCACCCCCGCTCCGGTCCGCTCCCGGGGGGGAAACAGGGTAGGGTCCTAAGAGGCTGGCAAGCCTTAAATTCCTCTCGGGACGCCTATCCAGTGCCATGAAAGCCGGAGAGGGTGGAGGACAGGGCCAGGGCACCGGCGTGGTGAGGGTGGGGGCGGCCGAGCTGTCCCACTTGGCATTCACTGGCGGGCAGGCCAGGCAGTGCGGCGCGGGACTCCGCAGCTCCCTCTCCGGGCCCGGGGAAGTCCTGGAGAGCCCGGGATGGGGGCGCTCCGGGAGCCTCTCCTTGGAAGGCGGGATGCTTCCCCCGCTCCTCCCGAGCACGTGTCCTCAGCAGAGCAAGCAAGCGCTGCGCGCCTGGGGCTGCGATCCGCGAGTGACAGCGGCTGAGAGCGCTGCTTCCCCAACCCCCACCCCCGCCGTCGCCGCCTCTCCCGGGAAGCTCCAGGCTCCGGGGTGCGCTCGGGGCAGGCCGAGGAGCCGAAGAAAAGGAAAAGTGCCAGGGAGGAGAATAGGGAGAGAAGACGTTAAAAAGCCGAGCCCTGAATAGACAAGCAGCGGAGCCGAAAAAGACGGCTGAGAGCCTACCCCCCACCCCGCCGCCGCCGCCGTCCCAGCGGCCTCTCCCAGTCCCGGCGGAGCGCACCCACCCCCGGCCTCGGCCCGGGCGAATTCCTGTGTGTGTGTCTGTATGTGTGTCCGTGTGTGTCTGTGCGCGCGCGCGCCCGCGCGCGCGCCAGACGGGCAGTTGCGAAACGGGCTCTTGGCTGCAGCGCGGCATAATGGAGGTGGCTGGAACAATGCGCGCTTTGTGCGCGCGGGGAGTTGTTTTCCACCCGCCTCGCCCCCCTTGCTCGGGCCGTATGGCACTTTAATCCCCGCCACGGCTCGACACAAATGCACTTGTGTCCTGCGGGTCACCGGGGGCCGTGCGGCTGGAGCCTGCGCCCTCCACCCGCGGACCCCACCGCCGGCTGCCCCATCTTCCTTCCTGCTTGCCCGCCACCCCCATCTCAATTCCCGGCGTGGGCCAGCAAGCCGGCTTGGAAGCTTCCGGGCCCGCGGACCACTTTTATTTTCCGTGGAGACGGCGCATCCCCCCCTCCCTTCGCGAGCTCACACAAACAGACACCCAGGCCGACCGCAGGCCCCACACTCGCCGCCCTCCCTCTGCTCGCCTCGGCCCGCCCGCCCCCGCCCGCCCCCGCCCCGTGCTCCGGACTCTTGCGAACAATAGTAAATGTCAACAGATTCCGCGCGGCGAGTGTCTGACTCGGCCGAGATAAGGGTGCGCGGTTGGCCCCGCGCTCTGCGCCGCCTCGGGGGGAGCCCGCCCTGACCCCGGCAGGAAAGAACTGGCTGTGACGAAACCCGGATTGGGGAGGGGGGGTGGAAAGAGAGGAGGCCAGCCTTCCCAACCCCGGGGGGAGACCAGGCCCTGCCCCGCCCCCACCCCCACCCCGCCTAACCCGGTGTTCCTAGGGCGCCGATGGGCACCGTGAGAGCGGCCGGGTCGACGTGGCGCTCCGGCCTGCTTTCAGCTCACGATTCCAGTCCCCCGCGGACGCCAGCAAAACGCTGATCCGGGTCAGGACGCAGGCAGTTTTCGACCTACTGGGAGCCGGCACACGAAAGACGCAAAGAATTCAAGTGCTTGTCTCCAGAAGCTCATTAAAATATTTTTTTAAGCGCGCACACTCTCTCAGGTCTTCCTCCTCGGTCGTCCGCGGCCCACCACCCAACCGAGTTAAAATTCGCAAATTGATTCTCACGCGTTGGTATTAATGGGTTGTTCCTCTTAAATTGTTGCCAACTTTGCTAATGGATTATTATTTAAATGATTTCTTTTTTATAAAGTACGTGTTGTTTTATAGATGCGTATTTACTTAAAGAAATCAACTGCATCTATTAACATATTAAAGAGAGAATAAAGCATCGGGGCCGGTGTAATGTACTGTTCAGCCTTACTTTGGGTGCTCGCGAAGATAGGAAAATCTTATTTGTTTAATAATAAGTCACTCATGAATATGCAAATAGCATCGGTGCAGTACCTCACTTCTGTCGCTATTAATGAGTTGCAAATTAATGTGACAACAAAAGGAAAATCTATTTAGTGGAGGGACTCGGGTTCCTACCTGGGGAGATCCCAAGCAAGCTTGGAACCTGGGTCTCCAGGAAGGAGAGGAGTCGGGGTGGACACTTCCTCACCCGGTCCTTTCCTGGAGCGTCCGCTATTGTTTGGTCTTAGGGACCTGCTTTGTCAGGAGCCCCTTAAAATTCCAGGAAGAAAGGCTGCTCCCGGGTAATTAGGGCCAAGTGTGATTAATGGAAATCAGCGCACAGTTTGAAGTAAGGCAGTTGGTGAAGCAGGTTTGGGGCGGGGGGGTGCAATCTCCCCCCGCCGGCTTAAAGATTCCCCGAAGCCTTTTTGGCCTCCGTCGCTTTGGACAGTTAGGACTGTAAGGACCAAAGCCGGCCTCACAGGCCCGGCCACAGGAATGGAGACAGGCCCCCGTGCGCCGGCGTTTTTACAAGGTGACTCTGCTGACGGGGGCCTGCAGAGCGGATCGGCTCCTTCTGACCGCCTGCTTCCCAGAGGTTACCTCCAGAGTGAAATCTAGTTGTCACAGCCTGTTTTTATTTCATCGATGGATGCTGGAGAGAATGTTTCTAATCCGGTTAAGTTTGGAGATGTCTCGGAGAAAAAATAAATGCTGACCTGCCTGCCCGGAGCTGTGGGCTAGTGGTTCAGGTAGCTGGGTAGTATTTCAAGAAGCTGGTTGACTAGGGAGCCTTCTGGGGAGATGCAAATATTCTGTATCTAACCTGATTGATGGCTACATGGTTATATACAAACGTAAAAATTCATCAGGCCGTACACTTAAGATTTGTACACTTTACTGTGTGTAAGTTATATCTTGTTTTGGTTATCTATTACTGTGTAAAGCCACCTCGAAGCTTAGTGGTGTAAACAACAATAATCATTTATTTTGCTCAAGAATCCGCAATCTGGGCAGAGCTTGGCAGAGACAGCTCGCCTCTGCTCCACGCTGTCATCTGGGGCAGCTCAACTGGGACTGGCGGATCCATTTTCAAGATGGCTCACGCACATGGTTGGCAAGTTGGTGCTGGCTCTGGTTCTTCTCCATGTGGGCCTCTCCACAGGATTACTTGGGCTTCCTCACAGCATGGTGGCGGGGTGCCAGGAGCGAGCACCCAAGAGAGAGAGGAAATGGAAGCTGCCAGTTACTTAAGGCCTGAGCCTGGAAATGAGCAGTGTCAGTTCCGCCGTATTCTATCGGTCAAGCAGTCACAGAGGCCAGACGCAAGGGGGAGAGGACATCCACCCCTCACTCTTATCTCTCCGTGGGAAGTGTGTCAAGAATCGGGGCTATGTTTCAAAACTGCCACATATCTCATTGTATAGGAAAATAGAATATGTGACTTCATTTTTTTGCTTTGTGTGCCGCCCCACCTTTACCTCCTTCCACATCTCTTTCCTCCCAGCCATCAGTGGGAATTCTGTGATATCCCAGTAAATCCGTGTGGGTGTGTATAGAAAAGACCATTCACATTGGGGTTTTAAATTACTAATTTGTTAAAGTTCCAGGTTTTAAAATCGAGACTTTCACAAGTCTTTAACTTCCGTTTATTAACCTTGCTATTTTTATGTAGGATTGGAGCGAACATTTTCAGAAAGGGCTTTGATTAAGGCTCCATCAAGACAAGGTGAACAGATTAGATGCTCTTAAACTGTTCCACTCACTTATAAATTTAGCTAAATTTTCCTAAACATTTTGGACTGCAATAATACTGAATTTGTTTCCTTTTCTTTTAAAGCGTTCAAATGCCTGAATGGACAAGCTTGTGCCCCTAAGAAGCAAAACCTTCTCGAGGACTTAAACATTTGTAAATCAAATAAACTAGATTTGTAAATATAGTGAATATCCAGTTGTCTTAAACGTTGCAACTCGGCTTTCCAAGTCAAATTTTACTTCCTTTTACCTTAAAATTGCCTCTAAAGTCTATTATACAATTTTAAGTTGGAATCATAAGGCCAATCTGTCAGATTCTTTACTACCCCCAAGTTTTCATACACACTACGAATTAAGTCACATACACAGATTATTCCTGAATTTAGCGCTGAAATATCACTACGGTATATTTGATTGATTTCATCTTCTCCATATTCAATTCTCAACCTTCCCAAGGTTAAAGGGACACCCTCTGAGGAATGTGCGTGGCCATCTGGGAGGGAGCCGAGGTTACTAGATGTATGGAAAAATTTAAGACTTTGGAATAAGGGGCCGGCCTGGTGGTGCAGTGGTTAAGTGCACATGCTCCACTTTGGCGCCTGGGGATCACCGGTTCGGATCCCGGGTGCGGGCATGGCACCGCTTGGCAAGCCATGCTGTGGTAGGCGTCCCACATGTAAAGAGGAGAAAGATGGGCATGGATGTTAGCTCAGGGCCAGTCTTCCTCAGCAAAAAGAGGAGGATTGGCAGCAGTTAGCTCAGGGCTAACCTTCCTCAAAAAAAAAAAAAGACTTTGGAATAAGCAAGAGAGATGACTGGTTATTCCTTCAGTGGGATGCTGGAGCCCGAGGCGGGGTGAGATTGTCTGAACCTAGGGGGACAGGACCCTTTGTTTTAGGCTGGGCTATTTTACAACTCTGTAAGGTGCTAATAATACTTCTTGCCTATAGACAAGCAAATAACTTCTATCTAGGGAAGGGACAACCCCCACCCTCACCCCAAAAGCCAGTTTTGTGTCCATTCGCCAATTTATTTCAGTAATCCCGAGCTATAAATGTTTCTGTTATTGGGATTCTCCAAGAATCCCAAGCAGTATCTTGGGATTAGAGTGGTACTATCTTACTCATTGCCTCGTTTAATTAATGACTTAAATAAAACCTTTGACATATGTTCAATTTATATTTGTAAGAGTGTCATGAGTTTGCCCTTTTTCGAGAATTACTCTTTCATATTGGTCAACGGTTCACCACGCAATGTAGATAACACTTGGGGCCACCTAGAAATTGGAGGCCAGGAGGCAGAATCTGGGCCCAACCAATCTCCGACAGACCAACAGAGCCGTTTTTCACCCTTTTTATAGTCGCTATGATAACTGAAGACCCAAGGCTATACCCTTCAGGTGGAATCTTTTTCTCAACCTCAAGTTCTAAGTTCAAAATAAATCTTACCCTGATTCTTATCCAACCTCTTACCTCTCTCCACTCTGTCATCTGATTGGAAGAGAAGGAAATATATAGTCACCACCCATGTTGCCTCAACACTTGACTGGATTCAATTAACCTATTTACCACCTGTGGTCGTTTTTAAATATGTCCACAAATTCTTTGATTCTCCGCCCTTCAAAAGGTGGGGCCTGATTTTCCTTCCCTTGGTTGTGGGCGATGCTGAGTGACTCACTTCTCATGAATAGAGTGTGACAGAAGTGACTGTATGTGACACCCATGATTAGGATATAAAAGGCATTGTGGCTTCCTCGTTGCTATCTGGGGAAAGCCAGCTGCCATGTCATGGCGACATTCAAGCAGCCCTATGGAGTGAGCCATGTGTCGAAGAACTGAGGCCTCCTGCCAACAGCCATGTGAATGAGCCGTCTTCGAAGAAGATCCTGCGGCCCCAGTGGAACCTTCAGCAGACTGCAGCCCTGGCCGACATCTTGATTACAACCTCATGAGAGATCCTGAGCCACAGCCATTCAGCTGAGCTGCTCCCAAATTCCTGACCCACAGAAACTCTGAGATCATAAATGTTTGTTGCTTTAAGCCACTAAATTGTGGGGTGATTTGTTATGTAGCAACAGATAACTAATACATGAGTCAATCTTGATTTGGACCTAGCTCTAAGCCGTTCTCCTAACACTAAACACATTTCTATTTTGCCTAGACAGGTGGACATGACTCTCCCACCTCCAAAGGAAGACGCCTACCCGTTTTTCTCAATCTCGACAACCATTTTCTAAAAGCCACAAGGAATAACCTAAATCACATTGCTGGGAGGGAGAGAAAAGAGTGAACTAAATATATGACAAAATAATGTTTTCGGCAATAACAGTGCTGATAAGCTAGGAGAAGCAGTCAAACAGTTTTAAATAGTTCTTTTGATCACTTTGCAAGTTGAAAGTCGCATCTTTGTAAGAATTCATTACCATTTAACTTACAGAGAGGAACCATTCTTGGAGACCGAGTCAAAATGAAACAAAACACATACTCACACCCTCCAAGCAGCCACCAGAAGTATGAAAAGCAAAACTGGGCTGATTAAGTTCTGGAGGAGCGGATCTCCTATAGGTATGCCCCGAAGAGCTACTTAAAGACAAAGTAACTTCCTTTCTATGTGTACGGTATTTTTCAACAACTGAAATGATAAAACATTTGGAGTGTGACCTAAATGACTCAGGTTGCTTCCTGTCCCAGGAAAGAGGATTTGGTAGCGTAGCTGAGACTTCCTCGAAAAGAGGAGATAAACCATCACATATTCAGATTACTTAGTCCCACTCCTTTCTATGAACTTGGATGGGAAAAGGGAAGCTGTGTGTATGTGTGTGTGTGTGTGTCTCACGTTCCTCCACAAAAGAGCTCAGTAAATTTATAATAAAAGTATAATAAGCTAATAGAAAAATATAAATAATAAATAACAGAATCTAGGAGAATCTAAGTAAGGAGGATGGGACAATATGAAGGCCATAGAAGGACTACTTTTTTCTAGTGATTTTCCAGTATTCAGTATTTATTTATCTGAACAATATTTATTGAACAGCTACTATAAGCTAGATGGCCATGATACAAAAATATATAAGACGCAGCCCATTGTTAAAGATGCTCCCAGGGCTGGCCTAGTAGTGCGGGGCTTACGTTTGCACGCTCCACTTCAGCAGCATTGGGGTTCGGATTCCCGGCAGGGACCTAGCACCTGTGGCGGCGTCCCACATAAAGTAGAGGAAGATTGGCAACAGATGTTGGCTTAGGGCCAATCTTCCTCACCCAAAAAAAAAAAAAATACGCTCCCAGTCTAGTAGAGGGTAACAGGGATGCAAATTGTAGTGATGTGCAATAAAGTGTTGCAATTGTTGCAACAAGTCTTTGTGGGTGGCTAGATACAGATGCAAGCAGAATTGTGTACCTGTGTTTCCTCAAAGGCAGGGCTTGCTGGGATACTGTTGGGCGTGACCCCAAACTGGAAACTACCCAAATGCCCACCAACAGCAGAGTGGGGAGAGAAACTGTGGTGTCTTTACACAATGGAATACTATATAGCAGTGGACACGACAATCTATAATCCCACACAGCAATTGGGAGGGATCTCACAAACATGATAGTGCGCGGAAGAAGTCAGATGTCAACAGGCGTGTGCTGTATGATTCTGCCGATCTGGAGTTTAAAACCGGGCCAAACTAGCCTTTGCAGTTAGAGGTCAGGACAATAGTCACCCTGGAGTCGAGGGGAGGGGGTAATGACTGGGAGGAGGCACAGGGGACCTCTGGGAGACTGGGAAACTTCTGGTCCTTATTCTGAGTGCTCCTTACACACAAGTGCAACTAATCTTCTCAGTTTATGAAAATCCGTTGAGCTACACACTTATGATACACGCACTTTTCTGTATGTGTGCTGTCCTTCCAAAAATGTGTAAGAAACCCAAAGTCCACCCTTGGACAGAGTGGGAGGCCAAGAAGGAAGGCGTGGGTAGCTCATCTTAGGGTGGGGACTTAGGAAAAGCCTCCTGGACAGGTGCTGTGGCCTTGCCTTCACAGGGGAGTCCGTTTCCCCTTGGGGATGAATGTGGAAAGTTGTCCAGACGGGGCGGAAATGCCAAAGCCAACTCAGAGAGGCTGGAGCCAGCCTGAACACTGGGGACTGTAAGGAAAATATCACAAAATACCAGTGGCCGGGAGAGACGAGCCGGCTTCTGGCGCGTCTTTATCAGTGATGCTTTTCTCCCACTTGCTCGCCGGTGTCGACTTGGGAGCTGGCGCTGGAGAGGACGAGATTACATTTGTGTTTCAGGAAGTTCCCCTGGGCAGCCGAGCAAGCTGAGAGAACCTTCTGTGTGGTCCAGGCCAACGGGTAGAGGAGCGGAGAACACTGAGAGACGGCGAGGGCTGCCATGGGAGAAAATGAGAAAGAACATCAGAGAGCGAGGAGAAGAATGAAAAGGGGTATTTTTAAAGCTTCCAGTAAAACACATTTAAAAATACAGTCTGTTCAGCTTGTCTATAAAGGCAGCTTCGCTGGATTCTTAAGAAGGACAGAATCAGTCATCAAAGGGATGCCCCGATTTCTCTCTCAAATAGGGCTTCTTAACTTGGGATCTGTAGATGGAATTCAGCAGACTTGTGAACTTGGACGGGAAATCTTTTTATTCCTCTTTTCATTACCCTTTAACTGAAATTGAGCACTTCCTTCCGTCATGCGCATAGGCAACAATTACAATGGTATTAGAAGCACCTATGATTTGGCCACAAATCCAAATCACAGATATATTCATATTATGTTACAGGTGATACCAATATCCTATCATATTGATTACACTCATCACGAATTCGAAATTATGGTATTTGTTAAGCCTGCTGCTAGATCTTAATTATTTATTTCATAATTAAAGAGGCACATCCTTTAGTGTTCTGGTTATCTATGCTATGTAACAAATTTCTCAAAATTTAGTGGCTGTAAACAGCAACAATCTTTTCTTTTGCTCTTTTTTTTTTCTTTTGGTGAGGAAGATTGACCCTGAGCGAACATCTGTTGCCAATCTTCCTCTTTTTTCGTTGAGGAAGATTGGCCCTGAGCTAATATGTGTGCCAGTCTTCCTCTATTTTGTGTGTGGGACACCACCACAGCATGGCTTGATGAGCAGTGTGTAGGTCCACACCCGGGATCTGAACCCACAGACCCCAGGCCACCAAAGCAGAGCACACACACTTAACCACGCCATCTGGCTGGCCCCTCCTTTGCTCTTGAACCTGTAATTTGGGCAGGGCTTGGCAGGCTGTCTCATCTCTGCTCCAGGCAATGGCAGAGGCCGCAAGTGGAATGATCCAAAAGACAGGGGGCTCCTTGGGCATCTCCATGTCCCTGTCCCTCCAGGCTGCCTCCTACCCATCCATGACGTCTGTTCCAGGGAGCCTCCTATCATGGCAGCCTCTGGGTAGTGGGGCTTCTTCCATGGTGGCTCACAGCTCCCAAAAGAGTGCTCCAGAGAATAAGGAGGAAGCTGTCAGGCTTCTTCTGACCTAGCTAGCCTTCGAAGTTCCAGAATGTCACTTCTGCCACGTTCTATTGGTCAAGCAAATCTCTTACCAGGGGCAGCCTAAATACAAGAGAGGAAGACACGGACCCCAACTCTCAGTGGGAGAAGTGTCAAAGAATTTGCGGCCACAGTGACTATATCACAAATTTGTGAGGTTTTGGTACTTCGATGACATATTTCAATATAACTGGTTTCCTTTGTAATCCTATTATTTTATTATATGCATTGTAAAACACCATTCTGAGAAGCTTTCTCACACTGGCACAGGGGTCCATGATGGAGAACTTCTGCTCCAAAATATCCCTCTGATTATAGGCGTCCCCTTCTGTCCGCTCCCCACAGCCTCAACCTTGGCCCAGGCTCCGATCCTCTCTTGCTGGCCCACTGCAATAGCATCCTTATTGGCTTCTGTCACTGGGCTCTTTCATCTCAAATCCTTCTTCCAGAGTCTATCCTTTCTTAAGCCCAGATTCATTCAGTCATTTATTCATTCATCTACCCATTCATCCATCCAGTCAATGAATGAACTATCTTTTTTTTTTTAAAGATTTTATTTTTCCTTTTTCTCCCAAAGCCCCCCCAGTACAAAGTTGTGTATTTTTAATTGTGGGTCCTTCCAGTTGTGGCATGTGGGACACCGCCTAAGCACGGCTTGATGAGCGGGGCCGTGTCTGCGCCCAGGATCCGAACCGGTGAAATCCTGGCTGGCCAAAGCAGAGTGCACGAGCTTAACCACTCGGCCATGGGGCCAGCCACTGAATGAACCATCTTATATGGCCAAATGTAAAATGATCCCATGTTTTCCAAATGAGAAAGTCCTCAAACTTACCTTTTGTGACTACCTTGAACTCTAATTCCTAGAACATTAGATGCAGGCCCGGGCTGCAGGGCCAAAGGGGCTGGAGAACCAGGCAGTTGTTGGCAGGCCTCAATTCCTTGCTGGCAGTGGCCAGAGGCCTCCCTCACGCAGTCACCTCACGGGCATCAACATGGGGCAGCTCCCAGCCTGGCAATCGGCTTCCCCCAGACATAACGATCCAAGAGACAGCAAGACACGAAGCAAGCAGATGCCCACGGTGCCTTCTAAGCTGGCCTCCGGAGTGTCACACCTCATGGCCCTTTCATTCCTGTCATTAGAAGCCAGCTACTCGGTCCAGCCCACAGACAAGGGAAGAAGAATTTGGCTCTAGCTGCTAACAGAAGGAGTGTTAAAGAATTTGTGGACATATTTTTTAAACCTTCAGTTACCTATATGTATTTAAAAGCACAGATTACTAAAATAACACATTCATTGAAATTGTATTGCCTTTTCCACTGTCACAGCGCAAAGCTGTTTTATTCAAACTTCTCACAAATCTTTGACATTAGTGGTTTTGTCAGCACTCTCCTGCATCCGTCACCTGACACAGCTTTCCGGAGCATGTCACCTGCCCTGCTCACTGAGTGGTTTGAGACCCTACGCTTTCTGTGTGGAAATTTTATCCAAAGCTACAAGTATTCATTGCCCAACTATTATACTCTCTCTCTGATGCCTTCTTTCCGAGTGCCTTTGCGGCCTCCACAACAGAACCAGTGATTGTGTTGCTTTTGAAAACAAGTTTTAAAAGGCTTGTTCACTTAAAAAGAAAGAAAAAAATGGGGCCGGCCCCGTGGCCGAGTGGTTAAGTTCGCGCGCTCCATTTCAGCCGCCCAGGGTTTCGCTGGTTCGGATCCTGGGCACAGACATGGCACCGCTCATCAAGCCACGCTGAGGTGGCGTCCCACATGCCACAACTAGAAGGACCTACAACTAGAATACATAGCTATGTACTGGGGGGCTTTGGGGAGAAGAAGGAAAAATTAAAAAGCAAAAAGGCTTATTCACGACAACATTCAGTATTTGTGTTGTAACCGGGAATAATGACTAAATGTCGATTAGCTTGCTTTGCCTCTGGAATGGACTGAATGTTTGCGTCCCCCTCAGACTTGTGTGATGGGGTCAGGAGGTGGGGCCTTTGGGAGGAGATTAGGTCCTGAGGGTGGGGTCCTCAGGAATGGGATTAGTGCCCTTCTGAAAGAGACCCCAGAGAGCTCCCTGGTCCCTTGCACCACGGAGGTCACAGCAAGAAGATGGCCGTCTATGAACCAGGAAGTGGGTTCTCCCCAGATATCAGATCTGTCAATGCCTCAATCTTGGACTTCCGGCCTTGATAACTGTGAGAAATAAACGTCTATTTATAAGCCACCCAGTCTATGGTATCCTATTATAGCAGCCCAAACGGACTAGGACAGCTTCCTTTCTTTTGTTCTCTTGTCTTTTCTTCTTCTTGTAACTAATTCTGTTAGACGACCTCTCTAAGCGGTGCAAACCAGCATTGACTGACGGAGGCCATTTGGGGTTCATGGGTCTTCCCCAAACACCACTTTGTTGTTCCAAATAAGGTCATTGAGACTGCCCTCCAAAGCAAGAGATTGTGTTGGGACTCAAATATAAGGCCACCGTGGCCAACCCTGTGGACCAGTACGTCGTGGCCTGTTCACAGACCGGAGCACTGCACAGCCGAGAGGGTGAACGAGCTACAACCGGGCATTCATGTGGGTGAATCTCACAAATTCACGGTTGAGCAGAAGAAACCAAAAACAGAAGACTTCGCACAGTATGCTCCCGTTTATATAAAATGTAAAAACTGGCCACACTAATCTATCACGCTAGAAGACAAGCTAGGGGTTCCCCTCGGTGGGGAGGGGACTGGAAGGGGACACGAGGGGCTTCTGGAATGCTCGTCATGTCCTGCTTCATCTGGGTGCTGGTTACATGAGTGTGTTCAGTCAGTGCAAAGGCATGTATTCCTCAATGTGTATATTTATGATTTGTGTACTTTTCTCTCTTTTTCTTTTTTTTTGAAGATTTTTTTTATTTTTTATTTTTCCTTCTTCCCAAAGCCCCCCAGCACATAGCTGTATATTCTTAGTTTTGGGTCCTTCTAGTTGTGGCATGTGGGACACCACCTCAGCGTGGTTTGACGAGCAGTGCCATGTCCGCACCCAGGATCTGAACCAGGGAAACCCTGGGCCACTGAAGTGGAGTGCGTGAACTTAACCACTCGGCCATGGGGCCGGCCCCTCTTTCTTTTTTTTAAGATTAGCTCTGAGCTAACATCTGTTGCCAACCTCCCTCTTGTTTTTTTTCTCCCCAAAGCCCCAGTGCATAGTTGTATATCCTAGTTGTATGTCCTTCTGGTTCTTCTATGTGGCACAGCACCACAGCATGGCTTGATGAGCAGTGTGTAGATCCACACCGAGGATCCAAACCAGTGAAAGCCCAGGCCACCCAAGCAGAGTGCACAAACTTAACCACTGGGCCCTGGGGCCGCCCTGCATGATTGGTGTGCTTTTCTGGACGTTACATTTCAATCAAGCTGGTGAGGGCGAATTTGGTCGCGTGGTACTTGGGCCATAGAGACACAGAGTGAAGGAGACGATGCAATTGCTGCCTTCACGCGGCTTTCAGATGAGAAACACACAACCACATATGTTTCTACGTAATCGTGTACATGATAATCAATTTATTTACAGAGAAAGGTCTGCGGGCAAAGAGGGTTTAGAAAGAGGGCTAGAGGAGTTGGACCCAGCTTCCCCGGAAAACTGAACTTAAGCTGAAATTTGGAGTGGAGTGAGAAAGCTGGGGTGATGGAGGGGAGGAGTGTCTCCAGGCAGAGGGCACCGCCCGTGGGAAAGTCTCCAGGAAGAGAAGGGGGGCTGGGAAGAGGGAAGAGAAGTGGGCAAGAGCCAGACCATGCAGGTCTTAGGGCCTACTTCTCTGTAAAACTTATAGAAAGCTCTAGAAAGTTGAGAGCAGGAGTGATTGGATGGAATCCGCCTTCGAAGAGACCTCTCAGGAGGCAGGGTGGATGGAAAATGAGTGCAGCCACGTGTCAGACCAGGAGCCCTGGAGGAGGAACCCCGGGGGAAATCAAATCGTGAGGTCAATGTTGAACAGTTTGAGTTTGAGGTACCTGGGGAAATTATAGCGATCATAGCAGCAGCTATCATGTATCTGGCACTGAATACATTTATCCCATATGCAGACACTGCTAAGCATTGTCCTAAGCAGTTTACCTCTATGATCTCATTTAATCCTCACAGCAACCCTGGGCATTATTCTTATGCTACTTTACCAAGGAGGCAACTGATTTGAACCCAGATCAAAGTTAAAATGTAGATCTGATTATATTCTCTTTACTGCTTTTTTCACTACTCTTTTTTTTTTTCTTTTGCTGGGGAAGATTCGCCCTGAGCTAACATCTATGCCAATCTTCCTCTATTTTGCATGTGAGTTGCTGCCACAGCATGGCTGCCAAAAAGTGGTGTAGGTCCAGGCCCAGGAACCAAACCTAGGCTGCTGAAGCGGTGCACGCCAAACTTAACCACTAGGCATGGGGCCAGCCCTTCTACTCATTTTTAAGGTAGACTGCTAAATCAGTTAAGATTAGGGTCAGTTATGTGGTACAGAAAGGCTATAATAATAGTTGCTTCACAAGAGTGATGCTTATTTCTCTTTCACTGAACGATGTATAAGGCTGGTATGGCCACTCCATGTCAGGAATCTGCTCTCCTTCTGTTTTGTTGCTTCAGCATTCTGGGCATGACATGGCTGCTCAAGCTCCAGCCATCACACTTGTATTCCCATCAGCAGAAAGGAGGAAAAAGTCCTTACTGTTTCATGTCTGTCTCTTTCTACTTGCCCTCAAACCCAGTGTCTTTTCTGAGATCAGCTCTCCCACTAGACTGCAAACACTAAGAATCTGGGAACTGTCCACCGTTGATATGCTCCTGACGTGGTGCCCAACCCATAGTAAGGGCTCCATAAATAATTCTGGAATAAAGTGAATATCAGGCTCCAAGCTGTTCTGTGATGTGTATTATGCTCCTGCTTCTGTATCTAGCCTCCTACCTCTGCTGCCAGGCTCTGCCTTTGAAATGCCACTGCCCTTCAAGACATAGGCACTTGTCACCTCTTCTAGAATGCATCTGTTATGAGTTGAATCATGTCCCCCTGAAATTCATCTGTTGAGTTTCTAACCCACAATACCTCCGAATGTGACCATATTTGGACATAGGGTCCTTGCACATGTAACTAGTTGAGGTCAAACTGGAGTAGGGCAGGCCCTGATCCAGTGTGACTGGTGTCCTCATAAAGAGAGGAATTTGGCCGCAGACACGCACGCAGGGAGGAGGCCACGTGAACATGAAGGCAGAGACGGGGTGATGCTCCTACAAGCCAAGGGCCGCCAAAGACTGCCGGCTAACCGCCAGAAGCTGGGCAGAGGCCTGGAACAGGGCCCCCTCCCGCCCTCAGAGGGAACCCCCCCTAGCGACATCCTGATCTCAGACGACTGTCCTCCAGAACCATGGGACGAGAACTGAGATGATAACAAGGAGCTACCGACGTGGCACTTGGTGCCAGCAGCCCTAGAAAGCTCAGGCGGCGTCTCGTCTCCCGCCTCGGGCTCCCGGGGGCACTTTCCTCACTCTCTCTGGAGCAGGTTGTGAAATTCGCTTTGGACAGACGGAGCCTGTCTGCCCCAGTCCCGTATGTGAGTCCTGAGGAAAAGGCCCTGTGGGTCCTACAGCATGTAGTGACCCTCCCAGGTACCCAGGAAGGCACAGATAGTTGTGAATTCGACAGGGCCCCACAGTGCCCGGAGACCCAGGAGTCAGGTCGTCTCTGAGGCAGTAGCATGATGCGGCCATAGTTTTCTTTCTTGTGCTTAAAAAATATAGTTAACACCCTCTAGTGCAAGAGAAGTAGGACCTTTTTAGCTGTCTTAAAAACCAAGCAATAAAATCCAAGAAAACCAGGGGCCAGCCCGGAGGCATAGTGGTTAAGATCGCACACTCCACTTCAGGGGCCTGGGGTTCACAGGTTCAGATCCTGGGCATGGATCTATCACTGCTTGTCAAGCGATGCTGTAGCAGCACCCCAGATACAAAATAGAGGAAGACTGGCACAGATGTGAGCTCAGTAACAATCTTCCTTGAGCGAAAAAAGGAAGATTGGCAACAGATGTTAGCTCAGGGCCAATCTTCCTCACCAAAAAAAAAAAAAAATCCAAGAAAACCAGGGAGGGTTTTCTTTTGCTGTTTTTTTTTTTTGGTTTGGGTGGTACCAGACCTTTCAAGGCAAGACCCGTCTGCTTTGTAGACTGCCTGATTCAAATGATGAGGAACAGTGAACAGGAAAAAGTGGGGTCCGTGCAGATGGGCAGGAAGGGAATGGCAGTGTGAGGAGAATGCGGCATGAGGCTTCGAAGGTCAGAGGCCCTGCTGGAATGGAGGTGGCCTAGATTCTGAAATCGCTGAGCCTCTTGTGTCCAGAAAGATGCAGGATCATGTAATTAATTAGCAAACAAATAAACAAATGAGTAAATAGCTTCGCAGCACCCCAGAGGGAAGAGTGACTCCGGAGTCTGCTCCTGCATGTTCGGGATCCTGCACGTTCGGGCAGGGCCTGGTGCTCAGCCCAGGGAACACAAAGAAAATCCTCTCCAGCCTCAGAGGTCTTGCAATTTAGTGACAGATGACACAAATTCCTACAGGTAGATTGCCCGGGATCCGAAGTGGCCAGTGTATACAGAGGGAGCCTTAATGGAGGGGCTGCTGTGTGGACGGCTGAGGGGACTCGATACTCAGGCGGGCACAAAAGACCTTGGCCACTTGTCCTCAAGGCGCTCATGAGAGCCCAGGGTGGAAGGACAGCGTGCCTGGCCTGTTCCAGGGCCCAGAAAAGAAATGAGCCCCTCCTGGGCCTCCGGAAGTTTCCTTTTCAGCGTGGAGTTTGGGTGGTGGCTTACATGTTACTTCATTTCGCTTTCTTTCTTTCTAGAACTGCTATGTTGGGGAGGGTTTCTGAAAGGGCTGAAGGAGGGGGCAGGTGGGAGGGTGAAGCCACCCCGCTGGGAGGAAGAACGATTTGCAAAGGTTGGTGTGGAAAGTTCGGTGGTGGTGGTCTGACAGAGGAATTGGAAAGTGGGATGAGGCTGGGCCTGGTGTATGGGAAATGGCACTCTTCCAGGCTCCAGAGAGTTCCTTGAGGTGAGCCAAATGCCTCACCTGAGGGCCGCCGGGCACCCTGTGCACTCAGAATAGCCAGCCCCTCCCTCCCAAGCCAGGCAAGGCCGGGCGGCCACAACTACACACACCTTCCTCCCAGATGCTCCCTTGGCCTGCCCTTGGGGGCCCCTCTCCCTTCCAAGACGCTAAGGCCTTGCCGTCTGATATTAGGCCAGCGACACACAGTGAGCCAGAGCCAGGACCTAACCAGCACAAATAAGCCTGACGAAAGTCTAGAAGCAAGGTCAAGAGGTCAGGCCCGGTTGTTGGAGATTTGGGGGGAGTGTAGGGGGCATGTACAGGCCAGGCGCCAAGGAGAGGGGAAGCCAGAGGAAGGAAGGAGTTTGAGAGAAGGTAGAAGTTTCTGGAAGGAAACCCAGGTGACAGCAACAGATTTCGTCAGGACCAAGGGGGCCTAAAGTGAGGCCACTTTGTAAGAGGGGACTTTGGGGGACTTGTGAGCTTTCAGGCCTCGCCACATGTCCTTGACCTCTATTTCAGGTTGTGGCTGTGTCTACTCTTTATTCTACCTGCTAGGTCTAGGAAATGAGCCCGCTGACTCATGGGAAGTGTCAGGACAGTGGTGGTGGGTGACCGTGGGGACATGACATTCTTACGCTAAAATGGGAGGAGGAACTTCAGATGAAGCAGTCACGTGCAGAAGCAGCCAGGTCGCCTGTCCTGAGCGTGGCCCCCGGGGTGTGGTTGACCGTGTTCCTCTGACCATGATCCATCAAGAGCTCATCTGTCTTTCTGTGATGTTGGTGGCCTTTGACGACCACCGTCTAGACTCCTAGTTCATTAGGGGCTGGCTGCCAAATGGTGATATTCTAATTCTATCATTTATTCTTCACATATTAGCTAGGATACTTCCACAAAATAAAAGGTCAGCTGGTCAATTATCCTAAAGAAAGGAAAAATAAATGCTTGATTCTTTCCTCTGATTAGCCAGTCTTCAAAATGCTGTCTGCTCCCAACTGTCCTGCAAAGCGACAAATGAGGTTTCTTTCTCTCTCTCTCTCTTTTTTTTTAGTATCATGATTAACTCATGAAATTGAAGATATGTTATGTGTGGCGATTCATTACAGTTCCTTTTTTTTTTGGTGGGGAAGATTGTCACTGAGCTAACGTCTGTGCCCATCTTCCTCTATTTTATATGTAGGATGCTGCCACAGCATGGCTTGATGAGCAATGTGTAGGTCTGCACCCGGGATCCAAACCTGCGAACCCTGGGCCGCATGCACTTAACCACTATGCCACCAGGCTGGCCCCTCAGTTCTTCTTCTTGATGTTCAAATTGTCCCATCTTTCACTGATGGAAGCCCCTTCAAGTTGGCCCCAGAGCCCTCTCAACATAACCGATGTCAAACTTTCAAAGTTTCCTTGCTTTCTAGTGTAAGATGTTCCAGATTCAGCTTGAACTTTTCCTGCCCCAGATGTGGAATCAGCCAGTTCTCCAAAAAGCCCTGATTCCTTTGAGTGGAAAATGGTATTTAGAGGTCACAATTTGGGCACTAGGGTTTCTCAAGGGGCACAGACAACGAGAATCAAGGCTGCATTTCCCAGCCTCCCTTGCAGCTAGCTATGATGATATGACTAAATTCTTGTCAATGGGATATAAATGGGGCTGTTGGAGATGACTTTTGGGAAATGCCTTAAAGAAGGCAGCTGTGTCTTTTTGGTCCCTTCCTCATCCCTGCTGTCGGGAATGTGAATGTGATGGTTGGTGCCCCAGTAGCTTTATTGAACCATGAGGTGAAAGCAGTGTGTGCAGAGAGGCAGAGCCAAGAGATGGTACATCAACATGGAGTTGCTGACTTCTAGACTTGCCTGATGAGATTTGAACTTCTGCCTTCTTTAAGCTGCTATTAGTTCATCCATGTGTCATTCTTCACTTTTTTGGTTCTGGCCCTCAAGTCCAAAGCTATTCCTAACTGGTACAGCAGGGTGTTGATTAAATAAATCCTAACACAGTAAAATACCGTGTTAACCATCAAAAACAGAAACAGAGAAATATACTTATTGTATATTGGAAGATGTTCACAACATATTAAGTTTAAAAAGCTACTTATAAAACATGTGTGTGATACAAAAAAGCAGAATCGATGTACTCACAGAAAAAAAAGTGGAAAGGGTTCACCAAAACCTTGCCTTCCCCCCCTCCGTGAGCTTGTGGTTCATTTGTGTAATAAAAAATTCCAAATTTTTAAATTAAAAGAATTTTTTTAAGTTCATACTCTGGGTTCACTTATTTCTTTGCTAAGAAATTACGTGAGAACCTGGCCCAGGGGCCTCAGTGCACTGTTTCTCTGGGGAGCGTCTGAGGAAGATGCTCTTTTAACGGTCTCTTTGCCCCTCCCCAGGGGATGAAACCCCCAGACTGAGCATAGTTCTGGAAATTTCTATTCCATATTTCCACGTGAGTGAAAAAGTCTCCATGGACTTATAGCAGTTTGCAAACTGGTGGGCCCGGGGTCTAACTGGGATGGCTCTGTTTGGCCTACACAATGTTTTAGCAATGTCATGAAATGACGGTGAGAGTTCACAGAAAGATCCAGATTACTGGCTTCTCTTCTGAAAAGTCAGAAGACCCGCCACCCAGAGTCCCACCGCAGTGACAGCGCACTGCTGGGCGCCAGTGGCCCCTTCGGACCCGCACTGCTCCGGTGGCACAGGGGTTCCCTTTCGTGGCTTTGTGAAACGTAAACCCATCTGCAGGCATTTCAGAGGGGTTCTTTGCCTTCCACTCATTGAGTGGTTTCCCATCTGTAGCGATTCGGGGCATGTGTGAGGGAAAGGGGTGTGATGGCCTTCAAACAAGCCTCCAGATTCTTGGACACTCTTCTCGCGAAAGATGGAGTCTAACCTGTGTCTTCTTAAACGCAGGCTGGCCTCAGCTACTTGCTTCTAATGAATAGAATGCGGCGAGAGCGACCGTGCATGACTGTCAGAGGTGGGTCATCAAAGGAAACACAGCTTCTGAGTGGTCCTCTCCCTCTCAGGGATGCTTGCCCTTGGAACCCAGCCACCATGTAGGGAAGCAGCCCAGGCCACACGCAGAGTGTAGGTGGTCCAGCTGACAGCCCCAGCTGGAGTCCCAGCCAAGAGCCGGCTTCAGTCTCCAGACGTGTGAGGGAAGGAGCCTCCAGATGATTCCAGCCCCAGCCTTTGAGCCACCCCCACTGACGCCAAGTGGAGCATAGGTGAGCTGTCCCAAAGGAGGCCTGCTGGAGTGACGGATTCACGAGCAAAATAAAGGCTGCTGTTTTGAAACAAGAAGGGTTTTTTTGACATCTTTGTTGAAATATGATTTACACACCATAAAATTCACTCATTTAAAGTGAGTTCAATGGTTTTAGTATATTCACAGAGTTGTGCAACCATCACCATCAATTTTAGACCATTTTCATCACCCCCCCAAAAGTCCCATACTCCCCTTTCTCCACCCTCCCCTCAGCCCCTGGCAACCATTAATCTACTTTCTGTCTCTATGGATTTGCCAGTTCTGGACACTTCATATACATGGAATCATACAATATATGACCTCTCGTGTCTGGCTTCTTCACACAGCATAAAGTTTTCAAGGTTCCTCCATGTTGTAGCATGTGTCAATGCTCCAGTCTTTTTTTATGGCTAAATAATATTCCATTGTATGGAGAGACCACATTTTCACATTTAATCATTCATCAGTTGATGGACATTGGGTTGTTTCCACTTTTTGGCTTTTATGAATAACACTGCTATGAACATTCGCATACAAGTTTTTCTGTGGATGTGTGTTTTCATATCTCTTGGGTATAACTCTAGGAGTGAGCGGAATTGCTGGGGCATACGGAAAATTCTCTAACATTTTGAAGTACTGCTAAACTGTTTTCCAAAGTCATTTTACATTCCCACCAGCAATGTACAAGCGTTCCAGTTTCTTCACATCTCCACCAACACTTTTTATTATCTGTCTTTTGATTAGAGCCATCCTAATGGGTATACAGTGGTATCTCATTGTGGTTTTGATTTGCATTTTCCTGATGGCTAATAATGTTTAACATATTTTCTTGTACTTATTGGTCATTTATAGATGTTGTTTGCAGAAATGTTTATTCATATTCTTTACTGATTTTTAATTGAGTAATTTAATTTGTCTTTTTATTATTGAGTGGTAAGAGTTCTTTATATATTCTGGCTGTGAGTCCTTTATCAGATATGTGATTTGCAAATATTCTCTCCCATTCTGTGGGTTGTCTTCTCACTTTCCTGGTGGTATTATTTGCCGCACAAAAGTTTTTAATTTTGAAAAATCCCAATTTAGTTTTTCTCTGGTTGCTTGTGCTTTTGGTATCATATCTAAAAAACCATTGCCTGACCAAGATTTGCTCCAATGTTTTTGCCCAAGAGTTTGCTAGTTTTAGTTCTTACATTTAGGTCATTGCTCCATTTTGAGTTAATTTGGGGGTACGGTGTGAGGTAGGGGTCCGACTTCATCTTATGCATGTGGATTCAGTTTTCCTAGCATCATTTGTTAAAAAGACTGTCCTTCCTCACTGAATAGTCTCGGCACCCCTGTCAAAAGTCAGTTAACTATCTATGTGGGGGTTTATTTCTGGGCTCTCTATTCCATTCTATTGCATTGCTGTATATGTCTGTCCTTATGTCAATATAAACCATGAAGTTTGGGAGTGACTTTTTTTTCTTACTCAGCTAGTCCTCTATTAATGGTCATATGGGCTGGTTCCAATCTTTTGCTATTACAAAAAGTGCTACAAAATAGAGCTTTCTGCATACAGCATCTCATGTATTTTGCAAAACATCTTTGGGATCGATTCCTAGAAGTGTAATTGCTGGCCCAAAGGGTAAAGCATATATAAATTTGCTTGATATTGCCAAATTTCCCCCATAATGGCTGCATCATTTTGTATCCCAACCAGCAATGTATGAGAAGGCCTGTTTCCACACAGCCCCACCACAGAGTACGTTGTCAGACTTTTGGGTTTATGTCAATCTGACAGGTAAGAAACGGGAACATAGTAATTTACGTTTCTCTTGTTATTAGCAAGGTTGAACACCTTTTCATATATTTAAGGGCTATTTGCATTATTTTCTATGACCCTTCTAGTCATATCTTGGTGTGTTTTTCTATCAGGTTGCTGACCTTTTTCTATCCTATTTTCAAAAGAATGAGCTAACGTTCTAAAGAAGGACAACAGACCCATCAACACAGAATTACTAGAAAATGTAGTAGGATGGGCTGACTTGTACGCAGCCATCATAACTGGAACAGAGAGGGAGCGGGGAGGGGAGAGCGGACAGAAGGGATTTAAGTGAAAGATGGAGAGAAAGAAAGAGAAAGGTGGCTGAAGGAAGGAGAGACAGGAGCCTTTCTCGCTTCCTTTTGAGTCTTCTCAAGCCTATCCTTTGCTTAAATTTGTATCCCCTAATAATGCCAGCCTTGCACATGCATAAGCAGCCAGCTTCTGACCCCAGGGAATGGGCCATGAGGGCTGGCATTTCTGGAGGACTGAAATGCAGTGGCATAACAGAAGAGCCAGGCCAATTTAGAAAGCTTTCAGGGGCCGGCCCAGTGGCGCAGCGGTTAAGTTCTCACGTTCTGCTTTGGCGGCCCGGCGTTCACTGGTTGGGATCCTGGGTGCGGACATGGCAACGCCTGGCAAAAGCCATGCTGTGGTAGGCGTCCGACGTATAAAGTAGAGGAAGATGGGCATGGAAGTTAGCTCAGGACCAGTCTTCCTCCGCAAAAAGAGGAGGATTGGTGGCAGATGTTAGCTCAGGGCTAATCTTCCTCAAAAAAAAAAAAAATGCTTTCAGACTTGTCCTTATCCATCCCAAGCTTTTAGCCCGAAGCCTTTGGTTGGGGGCATTGTTAGGACTTGTACAGAGCTTGCAAATCTAGCAGAGGTGGAGGTGGCATGGCAGAAGCAGAAGTTCAGCCTGGGGCCTATCAGCCAACCTGACAGTTGCCTTCAAAGTACATTCAGGGTCATGCTCCCACCCGCTAGCAAGATTAATCTGTAGAGGAAAGCCAAGCAGATAAGGAATAATTGCAAACTCTTAGTTTTCCTTGTAGGACTGTAGACAGAGGACGTGCCCGAAGACCAGAAACTCTTTACTTCTGTTATTTTAAGCACCACAGGCTTCAGTCAAAAGAAACTTCCGCTTCCAAAATTCATATCCTTGGCATTTTTTTTTTCTTTCTTTCCTTCTTTCCTTCTTTCTCTCTTTCCCTCTCCCTCCCTTCCTTTCTTTTTTCCTTCCTTCCTCCCTACCCCATCCTCCTCCTCCTTCTGGTGACCATTTCCTTCCCTCCACTGCCCCCACCCAGATGTAACATCTATCCTGAATTAAGTATGTATCACTCCTGTTCTTATTGGTATTGCTTTACTAAGTAGTCAAAGACCCGTTAAGAGTATAGCGTAGTACTCTGCCTGTTTGTAACTGTTATATGTGTCACACCATATACAGTCCGCTATAATTTGCCTTCCATTTTGGTCAATATTATGTTTGTGACGTGCATCTCTCTTGGTTGGTGGAGCTGGGGTCTGGTATCTTGCTGGTTGCCTATAAGCCAATTTATCTACCCACTTGCCTACTCGAACATCACCTCCCCCGAGAAGCCTTCTCCGACCTGAAGACCCATCTAAAGGCAACGTTTTTCTTTCTTCCTCTTCCTCCTCTGCCTTCTTTTAATATAAACACACTGAGGAGAAACACCAGCTTCCAGAAGCAAATCAGGCCCCTGCCACCTCTGGCCCTAGCTGTCTTGTACAGTACGTGTGACAGAGGCAAAGGGGGTGTGTGCTGGGGTTGGCCCAAAAGCAGATGCCAAGATGGGATCAGACAGGAAAGCGAGCCAGTGGGGAGGAAGCAGGGCAAGGTGAGGAGAGCCTTTGACCCCATGAGGTCTGACAGGTGTGGGAGGAGAGGGGAAGGAAGGAGGAGCGGCTAGGAAGACTCAGGCTGCAGCGTAGTTCCAAGAAAGGCTCGGCCGGGCCCCAGGGGGTCCCGTTGGAGGAGCCCCGCATCTTGTCAGAATGAGCCTGCCTCAGTACTGCTTCTGTGCTCAGTCACTGGCTGGCAACAGCCCACGAGAAGTGCAGCGGAGGCCTGAATGGGGCGGGGGTCTGGGGGAAGGGGCAGCTGGGCCTTCCAAGACCTACGCTCTGTGAGGCGGGTCTGAACAGTGTGTGCTCGTGGCCGCACAGCCACTCTGGCCAGCAGCTTGGTTCCCACGGCCTGCTTGCAGGTGGTTACTGAGGACTTCCCTCATCAGGCTGAGATGGGGCTGACCAGTTCACCCTCTAAAACCCTCCCCTTTGTCCAAACCAGAGGGCCCTGGGAAGGAGGGTGTTACAGCCGGAACATTTGTGTCCCCTGCAAATTCATGTTAAAATCCTAATCCCAGTGCGATGGTATTAGGAGGTGGGGCCTTTGGGAGGTGGTTAGGTCATGAGGGTGGAGCCCTCCTGAACTGGGTCAGTGTCCTTATAAGAAGAGTCCAGAGAGCTAGCTAGCTCCTCTTCCGCCATGTGAGGGCACAGGAAGTTGGCAGTGTGCAACCCGGATGAGAGTCCTCACCAGAACCTCACTATGCTGCTGCCTTGATCTTGGACTTCCAGCCTCTAGAACTGTGAGAAAGAAATTTCTGTTGTTTATAAGCCACCCAGTCGATGGTACTTTGTTATAGCAGCCTGAATGGACTAAGACAGAGGGGACTTCCCCCGTGAGGGGGAGAGACACCCCTCCCCCAAACCAGACACCACTCCAAACCCCAAACTCTGAACCTGGGTTTTGGGAGGGGCCTTGGTGGGGAGGGGCTGCAAAACCTCTTGGGCCTTCTGTTTTTTGTGTGTGGGTGAGGAAGATTGGCCCTGAGCTAACATCTGTTGCCAATCTTCCTCCTTTTGTGTGAGGAATTGTCACCGTGCTAACATCTGTACCAATCTCCCTCTATTTTATGTGGGATGCCACCACATTGTGGCTTGACTAGGAGTGCTAAGTCCACGCCTGGGATCTGAACCTGCAAACCCCGGGCTGCTGAAGTGGAGTGCGTGAGCTTAACCACTATGCCACTGGGCCAGCCGCTTGGGCCTTCTGTTTTTGACAGAATTTTAATACCTTTTAGAAAAGAGAGAAGAGTGACAAGGTAATAAATGTTTTAATCTGTCTTTGTTTCATCTTTCTCTGAGGAAACAGATATGAGAGGCATTGAGAAAAGTCTGAGATGAAAATTACAATTTTTTTCCTTTTTCCCCTCAACTTATTATTTTGAAAATGTTCAAATCTATAGAAAAGTTGCAAGAACAGTTGAATATACCCTTCACCAAGATTCATCAATTATTAATATTTTGCCATACTTTTGTTATCTGTGTGTATATAGTCTTTTTGCTGAACTTTTGCAAGTAAATTACAGACATCATGATAATTCACCCCAAACACCCTAGCTTACATCTCCCAAGAATAAGAACATTTTCCTAGGTAATCACAATGCCATTATCACTCCTAAGAAAATTTACATTTATTCAATAATACTCTCTAATTTATAGTCTTTATTTCAATTTCCCCATTGACTCAGTAGTGATAGGAACCACATCGCTGGTTGCCTGGGGGAAGGGGGGCATTGAAAGCAAAGAGGCACAAAGGAACTTTCAGGGTGATGGAAATGTTAGATTCTTTTTTTTTTTTTTTTTTTAAAGATTTTTTTTATTTTTTCCTTTTTCTCCCCAAAGCGCCCCGGTACATAGTTGTATATTCTTCGTTGTGGGTCTTTCTAGTTGTGGCATGTGGGATGCTGCCTCAGCATGGTCTGATGAGCAGTGCCATGTCCGCGCCCAGGATTCGAACCAACGAAACACTGGGCCACCTACAGCGGAGCGCGCGAACTTAACCACTCGGCCACGGGGCCAGCCCCGGAAATGTTAGATTCTTGATTGGGAGTGGTGGTTACATGGGTTTAAAATTGTCAAAACTCACAGAACTGTGCCCTTAAAATGGGTGTCTTTTCTTGTATATAAATTCTACCTCAATAAGATTGATTTGTAAAAGCTTCCCCAGTGGTCCCCAAAATGTTTGATCACTATTTCTTCCCCGATCTGGGATTCTATCAAGGTTCATGCTTTGCACTTGGTTGCCTTATCTCTTCAATCTTCTTGAATCTAGAACGTTCCCTCCTGCTTTTGTTTTTCATGATACTGATTAAAAAATAAAAGGCCAGGCAGAATGTCCCACATTCTGGATTTATCTGTTTCCTCGTGATTGGTTTCGGGTTACACGTTTTTGACAAGAACACTGCAGAAGTAACGCTGCGTCCTTCTTATTCATCGCATTGGGAGGTATGTGGTGTTAGTCTGTCCCTCTCCTAGTGAGGTGCGCCTTGGACACTTTCTGCTGCAGACTCAGGGTCAGCCATTTCTTCGAGCAGCCCCGGTTCTTCACAATGGCGAATGGTATTTAGACACCAAGAACTTGGTGCTAGCTGTGCTCATTGCTGCTGGGGTGTCAAAGTTTCTTAGGCCCTTTCAGTGAGCAGACAGAGCTTGGAAAGCCACATTGTATTTGTTTTGTTTAAATCTTGAGTTCACAATTCAAATCCAACATCACAAAGTTCTTTCTCCCTTCCCCCCATTCCATATTCAGACCTCTCTTCTCACACAGTGGTTTCCAACATCACCAATAAATTTATTGCTTGCTCTATCTTACAATGCATATAAAATACTTTCAGAATTACAGAGAGGTCTGCTAAGTAAAGTTCAAGATACCTTTGCAGTTACTTTGGTCCTTAGAATATATTCCACTAAAGATGTATACTTTGTGTACTATATTCGAAACTTACTGAGGCTCATTCTTTTCTCTGTATGGTAATGTTGCCAGTGTGATACAAAGTTTAATTTGTTCCTGTTTGTATATTCAAAATCAGCATTTGCTCTTATTCATCTGTTTTTATTTTTTGTTTTTGGATATTTAAACCATTAAAATCTATATAATTGGTGTACAGAGATGTCTTACCCCATCCCTGACCTCTCCAGCCTTTGTCACTGAGAGCTAGCATTTGCCATGGTTTCTATATCTTCCAGTTTTCCTCGTGAATGAGTCATTACCAGATGGTAGAGATAAGAAAAACACAAATCTAGTTTGCAGGAACTTGCAAATTGTGTGTGAGAGGGCAAGTTCATTTCAGGGTCCTTTTTTTTTCCTTGTAAGTACACTACATTTATTTATTTATTTATTTATTTATTTATTTATTTATTTATGCTGAGGAAGATTCTCCCTGAGCTAACATCTGTTGCCAATCTTCTTCTTTTTGTATGTGAGCCACCACCACAGCATGGCCACTTGACAAATGAGTGGTGTAGGTTCACGCCCAGGAGCAAAACCCAGGCTGTGGAAGTGGAGCATGCCAAATTTAACCACTAGGCCACTGGAGATGGCACAGTACACAACTTTTTTAAAAGGAGCCTATACTATCTGTTGGGCATTGTGCTTGGTGCTCTGCGTGCATTATCTCATTTCTCCACACAACTCTGAAAGAGGTATTGATGTTCACAAAAAAAATTATTGTGGAAAATTTCAAGCATACCCAAAAGTAGAGAGAAGAATATAGTGCAAATAAACCCCACATACACATCACTGGCTTCAACTACCAATTGATGATCAGGCTTGTTTGGTGTATACCTCCTTCCCCTGCCTCCTGGATGACTTTGATGCAAATACGACATATCTTATCATTTCATCCATGAACATTTCAGCACATATTGCTAAAAGATAAGGACTCTACCAAAAAAATGTTCAGTGTTCCTATTTCCCTAGTTTCACTATTTGGTTTTTCAATTTGTCTGTTCAAATCAGACTCTGAGATCCATATTTTGCAAGTCTTGGCATTTCTAAGTCTCTTTTACTCTATGGGCTCCCCCTCCATCTGTTTTTCCCCCTTACAATTTATTTGAAGAAACTGAGTCCTCTGCCTTATAGAGCCTCAAACAGTCCAGCTTTGGCTACATACATACCCATAGTGTCTTAACATGTTCCTCTGTCCCCTATATTTCCTGTAAATTGTAAATAGATCTAGACCTGCACTGTCCAGTATGGCAGCCACATGTGGCTATTGAGTGCTTGAAATGTGGCCAGTCCAAATTGAAAAGTGCTGCAAGTGTAAACTGGACACTGGGGTTTTTTTGGTTTCTTTTTTCCTTGAGGAAAATTGGTCCTGAGCTAACATCAGGGCCAATCTTCCTCTATTTTGTATGTGAGCTGCTGCCACACCATGGCCCCTAACGAGTGGTGTAGGTCCATGCCCAGGGACGGAACCCAGGCCACCAAAGCGGAGTGTGCCAAGCTTAACAACTAGGCCATGGGGCCAAATCCCACATTGGACTTTTTAATTCTTAGTACCAAAAAACAAAACTCAAATATCTCATTAATAATTTTTATACTGATTGCAAGTTGAAATGGTAATACTTTGGATATATTGAGTTAAAATAAAATACAAAAGTTAATTTCAACTTTTGCACTTCTTAAAATGTAGCTACTAGAAAATTCTAAATTACACATGTGGCTCACATTATATTTCTACTGAGCAGCATTGCCCTTGAGGTTTGATCAGTTTCAGGTTCAATGTTTCCACAAGACTCCTTCATAGGAGGTGAAGTGTTTGCCCCTGAGGAGGCTCGTAATGCCTGCTTGGGTTTTTTTGTTTTCTTCCTATTTGGGGGAATGTTGGCATTCATCAATGATCATTCATTGCCTAGATCCACTATTTCATTAAGGGTTGTAAACTGGTAACATTATATAATTTCTTCTTATATTGGCCGGAATGCTATTGCAAAGCGAAACGTTTCCTCGATACAGGAAAGGCAGGGGAAAAGCTTGATTCTTTCCTTTTACTTGCCAGTTTCCCCCCAACATCCCTCCAAAGGGTTATCAGTGAGTTTGTTGTCTTGTAGACCATTACAAACTCATGGACTTGAACATATTTAATGTTTATTTATATTCATTGCAGTTATACTCATTGGTGCTCAAAGTGGCCCATATTTATCCAGTGGGGGCTCCTTCAAGTTGGCTGCTGAGTCCTTCTGATACAGCCCCACCAGCTTATTGTGTATTTCCATACTCCCTTCCAAGCCTCTCCCTTGCCAAACTAGAATCAACCATTTCTCAAAGGAACCTCAATTCTCTTTAGTAAGAAAAGGTAGTTAGAAACCACAGTCTGGGAGGTAGTGGTGCTTGCTTCTATTAGTCAGTTTCTAGGCCCTTTCAGTCGACTGAGCTAGGAAACAACATTTTTAAAGACAGAATTCATCCTGAGTTCATAGTGATACTTCTCATTCAAGATCAGGACTACATAATTTCTATTTAACCTCACCAATCCTCCATTTGTATCTCCTTTCTCCCATGCTGAAAATCCCAATCCTCAACAATATCAAGTATTTTTGCTTTATCTCAACAACACAAACGGAACAGTTTCAGCATAACAATGCTGATACTACAGGATTACTGAAAATAGTTTAAAATGGCTTCATACTTTTCTGTCCTTGGGGTACATCTACAAGGTTATCATATAATCAATTTATTGTTTTTAAGTCACTCGAAATAGTTCCTTTCTGTGTGGTCGTGTTGCCAACTGGATGCAGTTAGGTTTATTTGTTTCAATTTGCTTTTTGGTTTATAATTATGTAAACTCTAAAGTCAAATCTACACCAAAAAATTCAGAGAAGCATAGCTTCCATTCCTTCCCCAGAGGTAACCATTTTTAAACAGATAATATTCTTTCATTTTTTACATAAAGCCGATATGTGTAGATGCTCGACTCCCCATCCTCTTCTTAAATAGTAGGAAGCCACACACACTTTTCTTCACATTATTTTTTCATTTAACATATCCTGTGAAGAACACAGTAAAGCAATTTGGAGAGCTAGTCCTCAATTCCTTGCAGTTGCACGGTACCCACTGTGTACCACTGTTAATTCCACCAGGGCCTGGCAGATGAAGGTTTGGGTGTTTTCAGTCTTTTGCTATCGTAACTATCAGGCCAATTTGACAAAAGAGGAGAACAAAGCTCAAAGAGCAATGCGCCCAAGTGCACGCAGATGGTAAGCATATTAAGATTAGATTTGACTGGAGTAGTAGAAAAACTCAGAATACCAGTGGCTTCAACATAACGGTTTATTTTTCTCATACACCTTTTGTGTGTGTAGGCCGGTAGGGTAGGGCTGGTGTCTCTGTTCCACCAGGTCCTCAGGAATGCAGCTCCTCCAAATGCCTTGTTTTGAGTGCTTGACTTCCACACTTCACTGCCCCGGGTGGCTGCTCTGGATCCAGCTGTCACAAGCACATTCTAGCCAGGAGAGGGAGGAAAGGACAGAGGGCGTGCTCTTGAGCTTTAAGGGCACCTCCCGAAGTTGGATGAACCACTTCTGCCCTCCAGCCCCAGTGAGCATATGAGTGAATCTGCACCTCTGGTGCCACTACAGCTGGGGTGACCTCATCTACACTCTCTTCACCTGGAGAGCTCCTCTACACCCGGTGTGATATGGTCTACACCTGTGCTCCCCTCTCTTCCCATGGCGGGGTGCTTCTACCACCATGGTCATCTCTCATCCATACTCCAGGTCAGTCCTTTCATTCTTCTTCACCCATGTTTTCAAACACCCTGATGGTTCTTGCAATAAACGTTCTTTCCACCTAACCTAACAGCTCCTCCAACTGCATGAACCACAACGTCAAATGTCTCCTAAAGCAAGTTCATTCCTTCTCCCACACCACTTAAACCTGGGGCTCCCAACTGTTTTCTTGGCTTAATTAACAGAATGACCTTCATCCAGGATAGAACCTCAGTTGGCCTGGGGCCCTCCCGTTGCCTCCAAACAAATACAAACACAAAGAGCAGAATGCCCTGGAGTTCTGCTTTGCTTTAATTTGGGCTCTCGGGAGCCCCCGGCCTACAGCAGTCCAGGCTCACCAGTCCTCTTTCGCTTACGTCATTCCTGCGGGTCTCTTTTACTGCTCTTGCTATTTGCTTTTTTCTCTCTTGTTCCCACCTGATGTTTGAGGTGACTTCCTAAAAGACAAACATTTAGCAGACTATTAACAGTGGTTTTAGCTCTGGAGTGGGGGAGGAAGGGAGGCTTGGCATGGGATGACAAGAACCTGTATTTCTGAAATGCTTGGAATTTTTTCTTTTTTTACAGTGAAAGTGTTTTTTTTTAATCAGCAGAAAAATTAACAGATCAAAAAGACTTGTTGGCTGCCTTTTGTCTCCAGGAGTTTCATTTGGTACTTCAAGTCTTCCCCTGCCAGGGCTTTTTCTAAGTCTTCCCCAACAAGGGCTTTCTCTCTCATTCCACACACAGGTTATCGGACCGTGCTGGGTTTCCCAGTTCCCAACTACAACTTGCTTTTACCGCCTGCCAGGCCACAGAGCTGGCTGGCCTCTTCCCACACATACTTCAGGACTTCACCTTAAATACATTAGCTCCATGGCTTCTCCTTGACCCCAGAGCCCCCTTCCACCTGCTCTGCCTTGGCATTCTCAGGCTTCAGTGCACGACTGGAAAGCACCCAGGGCATCCTGAGCACAAACAGCCTTCATACAAGGAATCAGAAGCTCATAAAATCTTCGGGAGGACCAGAGGAACGTGAGTCAGGGATGACACTGGAACCACTGGGCTCAAGAACAATCTGCCAAGGTTGTCATCCAGGCATGACAAAGCTGTAGACCTGATCTTGAAAGGCTGGTCTAGTCACTCCAACTGGCTGGCATGTCTCCCTGACCTTTCTTAGCAGCAGCCACTAGAGAAGGAAGACACCTCTACCTCGCTCTGCCTTCCAAACCAAACAGGCATTCAGAAACCTAGCTGCAAGGGAGTCTAGTAGTTCTCAGCTTTCCAGCCTCTGCGATGAAGGAAGGACATGAAAGGATGTGGGACGAAAAGCCTACTAGGGTATCAAAGGAGGCGGGGAAGAGAAGGATCTGAAAGACATCATATTCTGAGTATAACTCCCCTGAAATACTCTAGTCTGCTTTGATTTATAGACACTACTCATTGCCCTGAAGTCATCTAGAAGGAACTGACCATCAACGTCACTTCAAAAAAATCCAAGACAACAACACTTCAGGAATACATAGGACACAAAGTACTTCAATTTTCTCCTTTCCTCAACAGGTTTATTGCCTTTTAAGAAAATTTTTGTAAAATATAAATACAAAGGCAGAGAATTTACTTACAAAGTTAAAACACAGATTTCAAACATAAACACACAATTCAGAAAATTTTAGTTTTATGTACATTTTCAAGCAACCTCAACATATTATGTTAGTTTTCAATATTTTACAGGGTACAGAAAAAAATAGCTCAAAGTCTTCTTTAAATAAGAGCATAAAATGTTTAAACATATAAACAATCCGGTTTGACGCGTGAAAACTAATTTCACAGCTTTTAAATTAGGATATAAAAGTTTCATACAATTAGTTGTTGTGTGTGGATATGGTTTGAATTTATATTACACACTACTGGATTATATCCAATAGCATTGACCTGGCCCGAGCAGGTACTCTGTAAACAAAACATAATGTTACAACAACGCCAAGTGCCATCACCAAATTTGCCCCCCGAAACCAACCACACGGTTCTGACCACACGCAACAGTTACAGCCTCTGTCATCAGAGCTTTGTATGAAATTAAGTCAAAGCGTGGAGCTCCTTTTCCTCATTTTTTTTCCTTAAAAAAGAAAAGAAAAGAAACAAATGTTCCAAGTAAAAACAAACATATCCCAAAGCATGTGTGAAAAGTAAAGAAACATTATAACAGCTTCATAAAAATTGACTTAAAGTTTAAAAAGAAAAAAACATGTTTCTAAGTCCTTCCGACTGGAGTCATTTCTCTTATATAAAGAAGAGATATTTCATATGTAATAGTGTCCTTTCTTTACAGAAATAGTCGTATTATGACACATATGCACAAGGATTAACACTATAACACACTGTACACGGAGGGCCTGGCGAGCTCACCAGTAGTCGTCTGAGACCATGTCATTGGGGTGTAGCCATTCCACCGATGAGCCCAGCAGAGTCTGGAGCTCGTTAGTGAACTCCACCAAATGTACGAGCTCATTGCTTTCAGGATTGAAGGCTTCCAGGTCTTTGGAGCAAGAGAACAAGAGACTTGCTGAAACCTGCCGGTAGAACTCCGCCTCTGTGATGTTGACAATTTCCACATTTGGGAAATTGCAGCGGAATATGCGCGAGGACATTTTCAACTTCTTAAGCACGTCCGACAGCAACAGCCAGTTTCGGGGCCTGCAAAAGAGAAAGGAAAGTGGTTCGAGTTCCTGGCAAAATTAAAAGCGCTCCCAACCGTTAACTACCACTGTGAGGTGCTCAGGGCCCTAGCGCTTGGAGGGCTGGGGACTTGTGCTGTGACACCACTGCCCTCCCCCATTTCTCATTGTATCTCAAAGAGAAGCCCTACCGCTAGCGGTGGGAACTCTGGACCCATGTGGATCCGTTAAGAGACCATCTAGGAAACACCAACCGACTCAGAGGGAAGCAGAAACAGCACCTCTGAAGGAGCCTCGTCACAGGTCGCCTCAGTGCTGCCGGGCCTCATGGAAACCGACAGGTAAAGACCTGCTCATAACTCGGGTCCCCACTCTCCACGTGAGTGCCCCGCTAGTGACTGGGGGAAGCCAGTCTGTATCCCAGCCTGAGAGTGACCATCAATGCCTCTTTGATCTCCCCTCTCCTCCGACCCTCACAAACAGAGCACTAAAACCTCTGGCTGGTTCTCCTCTCCTGTCACACAGCTCCACCCCCATCCCTCAACGCTTTCAGGAGCATGTTACATTCTCCACATCCACCCTGCCCCACTTTGATTTCTATCACTCATAAAATGTCACTGTAACGGAACAGCGTATGTGTTTATAGCCTCAGAGCCCAAGGAGGACGTTACTCTTTAAGCACCTTTGTCCACATACATGAGAACAGTCTCCTGACACATACACCCCAAGAGATTGGTCACCAGGGCATGGTGGCCCAACCCTGGGGGCAAGACTGGATCTAACCATGTCTGATGACACACAGACTCCAGGTACCACATAAGGCTTTTCCTAATCTTACATGAGAAGGGGGTATATGAGTATAGTCCAGTAAACCTCAAATGCCTTAGAAGGTGCCTACGGTGGCCTGTTGGGGAGGCTCCTAAGGAGGACCCCTTCCCAAAGAATTTAGTGACTGAAGGCTTCTTGCATGAAATTCCAGTCACTGACTTCAATGTCCTTTGGGCTCTGGGGGTGTGTTCTCATGAGGGCGGTTATACCATGCTGTGCCTCCACCCCGGCCCCAAGGACACCTTTTCTGGAGAAGATCGACTGCGTTACGTGAAGTTTATGGACACAGGAATGTCCTCACCCACCCACCGTCACCTGCTTACAGGGGTTTCTACCCCCCGACCCTGAGAGCAGCCGGGCTAGTTCTCAGCCACACACTAGCCAGGCTCACCCCTGAGTGACGGACACTTGGACGTTGTAACATGGCAAGAGGGGGCTTTTTGAGAATTCAAATTCAAACACATCGCTGTAGGCCTCGTCGTCATCATCCTGGTCCTCTGGTCCCGGGGGGTTTGCCAGGACATCACAGCCACTTTCATTAGGTGGTTCTAATGGAGAGCAAGCGAGAGAGAAAGGAGTCAGTAAGGGAGAGCACAATTTCAGCTGGTGTCCAAAAGGGGACTCTTTAAAGATTCTTTCCCAACTGAGCCCTGCTTACAGCACCCACCCCCCGCCTCCCAGCCCCTCACCCACATGAGAGAGAAACGTTCTGTAACTCATTCACGTCCCCCGGAACTAAAGAGAACAGTGCTGCTCACCGCACACGGAGCTGCCGTAGAACTCCCAAGCGCCATTGGTGTCGTCATCACTGCGACCCTGGAGGTCGTTTAAGTAGTCTGCAGAGGGAGAGAGAGAAACGATAAAACCCGCTGGGGAGACTCAAAGGCTGGCAGAGTCAAGGGGGGGCTGGCATGTCACTCCCTGTGCGTGCCTCTCCCATACCCTATTCTCTGCCCTATCTGACCCGAGCCCACACACCTGCTCGCCTGCCTTCCCGATGCACAGACCACACCGGCCCACCCACGTGACACCATGGCACGCATCTCTTCTTCGAACTGTGGCTCTCTTCTTTGACAGACTAACTTTATGCTGCTTTCCCCAGTAAGTGTAACTCGAGGTAAACAAGAGTGGGCCAAAGGAGCAAGTGGCATTCTTTGACTGGACCTGTGAAGTCACCTTCTAGACCTTTGAATAAGACCATTTCTTGCACTTCGTCGTACCTGTTAAGAACTTTTCCATGAGTTCACTGTGGGTCATTTTCATAATAGTTCTTCCTGAGTATGTAGCCAAAGTGGGGTCAGCACCATAGGAGAGGAGCAAGCGCACAATCTCCAAGTGATCGTTCTCGACGGCGTCATGGAGAGGCCTGGGGGAGACGCGCAATGGGATTAAACTTGGGCACGCAACGCTTGCCTCCAATGAGAGTGGCTATGTGGGTGCCAAGCTGCCCAGGTGCAATACGTCACCAAGGAGGTGTGTACTGTCACTGCCACTCCAAACAGGGAAACTGAGGCACCACAACTGGCCCAAAGTCAAGCAACAAACTACTGTGTTGTTATCTCTACACTTAACCCTTTATGGGGCAGGTGAAGGGGCTCTTTCAGGCCTAATTCTCAAATGTAAATCTATCTTAATCCAGGGCCTAAGGAGGACCTCGAGCCAAAATGAACCCGTTTTCAAGGAACTAAAGTAGTGACAAACTGTGAGATAATTTATGGGGGAAAAAAATCCCATTATCATGGAAGCCAGGACAATATGCAATTGTTATACCATTAAAACAGCCTACTCCATTCTTAAAAGAAACGAGGCGTCAAGCAGAGCCTCTCCTCAAAGTCAGATGCCCGCCGTCCGGAGACCCACGATCCACCCTCTGGGCAGAAGCAGAGACCCGGGCCAAGTTCTGAGGGGGCCCAGACGCCTCCCGCCCGTGTCCGCTGAGTCGGAAGGCCGCAGCAGCCCCCTCTTGAGGCAATGCTGTTTGGAACCCACGAAACGCCATATACACTGCAGTTTTGCTAATTGTATGACTGTCAGGAAAGCCCTAGAGCCCCACCTCCCGGTAGCACCCCCACACAACCCAAAAGATCCTTGGGTTGACTCAGACCTGGGCCTCTGACCAATGAACCGAGGTCAAGGACAGGGTGGGGGCCGGGCCCGGGGATGTGGGTGGACACGGCAGGTCCTACTGAGCCAGAGGCCCTTGGCCCTCTGTCTGTACTCCTGGGACTTTTAACTCACATAGATTTTAAACACTGTGCTTTAATAGATGCTGATGAAGACTCCAGACTCTTCTAAGGCCACACCCTTGACTATTCACGCAGGCTCAATATTTTCAGAGACTTTTATCCATGGGAGCATTACAACCTTTTAAAGCTCTATCTAAATTTGCCAGAAAGGTCTGCTCAATCCCATTCTAGAGACTCCACCATCAATGTGCTTACGTGTCACTCTCCACCTCTCCCTCAACGGTTCCCTCCATACCCTGAGAAGCACCGCCTGTGCCCCAGTAGGGCCAGGCCGAGAGCAGGACCGGCTACTGACCTGGTTCCATCCTGGGCACTGCAGTTAACATCAGCGCCATACTCCAGCAGATGTCCTACGATGTTGAGCCACCCTCGAGCACAGGCCTCATGCAGGGCACAGTAACCCGCATTATCTCGATGGTTCACGTCACAGATCTTGTTCTCCAGGCAGTACAAGACTACCTCCTGTGGGGAGGGGAGGGGACGCCATCAGACCACCACACAACAGGCTTTGTAAGAGTGACTCCCCATAGCTTGGCAGTGCCCACGTTCAAAGGCATAGACCCTTGGGTTGCAAAGCCCACTACGGTGCAGGCAGGCTGTGACGTCTAGGGCTCTGCTGCCCCACGGCCTGGCCCTGGGCAGGTTACCCTTGCACTTTTCCAAGCCTCCATTTCCTCCTCTGTGAAACGGGAGACTAAGAGGCTCCCTAGGGCTGCTGAGAGGACGCAATCAGACAGCTGTAGGAGCCCTCAGGCCAGGGCCTGGCGTGGCCAGCCAGTACAGAGGTGTCCTGGCTGCTAATACCTGAGATGAGGCACTGACAAGTACAGGGCCATGCTCCCTCGATGGGTCCCGTCAATAGATGGTAGTGGAGAAGAACACGATTTAGATAAAAGTATGGATGACCGATTCGTAAGAGAAATTAAATCATAAGGAGAACATTCTTCCACTTAGAGAGGGAGGCCCAGGTTAGTCAGGTCCTCAGACCCCAAATCAGAGCCTAGGCCACAAATGCTGCTGTTTGTATGTGAAGTAGAGCAAAAGGGGCTCTCTCTATGCACCACACACACCATCCAGAAATGACACACAATGCTTTGATTAACCCCATCCTTTTTTTTTTTTTTTTGATGAAGAAGATTGGCCCTGAGCTAACATCTGTGCCAATCTTCCTCTATTTCATGTGAGATGCCACCGCAGCATGGCTTGCTGAGTGGTGTGTAAGGTCTACACCCAGGATCCGAACCCTGGAACCCCAGGCCGCCGAAGCAGACTGCAAGAACTTAACCACTACGCCACTGGCCTCCCTCTCCACCCCACTCAGAGCTGAATCAATAGAATGTTTTCATATTTACTTAAGTTAATGACAGGGATCTGATATACCACATACTGCAACCTACACATTTCCAGAACTAAATAAAATAAGTTCGCCCTTCCCCCTTCTCAGAAGGTGTTCTGTGTCAACAGTTTGCATTAGAATCACTGTTATTAATCTTACTTCTTTGGCGTGTTAAAATATTAATATGAGCCGCTCCCAGTAAGCAGAGCAGTAATTTATTCAATGTTTTATTACCTTGATTAAGAACGTTTTCAAACACATAGAACAGCATTTGCCACCAGAAAACACGTTAGACTGTTTTCCTACAAGTCATGCCCAGCAGAGCGCTGTCAGGTTCGGAGAGCCGGGGGCAGGCAGAGCCCACGTGCGGCCCAGCACATGGTACACTTGCTAAGGGGGAGCTGGACGGGGTCGGGGCAGGCCCCCCGTGACAACTCTTAAATAACTCATCCGTTCAACCTCAAACAGGGGTCATTCATGCCACCTATAGATGTGAGGTGGGTTCTAAAAAACCTTTAATGCCCTTCAGGGGACACATCAAGTGACCATTCACTTGGGAGCTAACTAGAATGTTCCATATGCTCAACCTGGGAACCCAATGTGGCATGCTGGTAAACCTGGCCATCAGGGCCCAGTTGCTTCCGGTCACTGCAGCAGCTCCCTGTGAAAACCAGGAGGTTTAGAAGGCATGCCCACAAACTCATTTCTTCGTTCAGATCCGAACCTGCCAGAAAGCCCACAATCCTCTGGGCTCCCAGGCCACCTGCCCTGAGCCCTGGTATCCAGGATACCGCATGAAGCTGCTGCTCTTTTAGCAGGCCCTCACTAGCCAGACTCGAGTGGACGGCTGCAAGCTAATGAGTTGTGTGCCCCAGCCAGGGAGAGGCCCAGTCACGTGGCTCTGGGATCAGGTCTGAGCGCCACCGACTGCTGTGCACAGATCAATTTACCCGGGTCCCGGTGGCCTGCCTCATGTCCTATCAACCCAGGGTTTATTTGCTCTGACAATTATGGCCTTCACCTGGAAACCTCCATCGCCACTAGGGCCGATTCGAGGGTACCTAGAAATGAAAGGACATCAAAACTGATGGGTAAGTCAACTCTCTTTTCCTGGAGGATGGCAGCAAAGGCAGAAGTGACCGGACAGCCAGGTCAGACTTTCTGCTGTGGGCTGTCCTAACTCATCCGTGTTGACATTGCTATTTACTTAGCCCTTCTCATTTCCTCAAATGAATACCTTCCGTTACCCCACAGCACCCTAGGAGATATCAGGAAGGGACGGTGGTACTGTTCTCATGCGACACTTGGGGAAATTGAGGCCCAGAGAGGTTAAACGCCAAGTTCAATCAACATGAAGTACTAGACCCGTAACTCAGGTCTTTTGGTACTTGGGCAGCTAGGAAGATTCAAAAGGCCCAAGAGACCCCCAGCTAGAGGGACGCAATCCAGCCAGAGATGCAATCCAGCTGTGACGGGCCACCCTGCAGGCCCTCTCTGTTGGGGTCAAGTGGGCCAACCAACTTTCTTAGCTGGGAGGGCGATGGCCTCTGAACAGATGGCAACCACTGTCCCCAAGAGTTAGAGAGAATGGTTAAGAGGCCAGGTAAGTCTGTCTACCCAGTACCTTTCTTGGTTTATTTTCTACACTAGAAATGGGAGTGTTTGAAGGGCAGCCCACCCGTTCCCAAACCAAATCACACTGTTTTTGTTGGACAGTTCTCTGTTAAGTGGCTATAAGCCGAATGCCATTAACCGCAAAATGTAACCATAAAGGCCATAAACCCGACATTGTTAATTAATTAAATGCCTCATTAACTTTTTTAAAAACATGATTTATTCGATTCATAGAAAATTTAACCATCACCACTAAACGCACAAGCATGTGGTTGCACATTGGTATTTTAGCCTAAGAAACAGAAACCTCTTTACCGGGAGGGAAAGGTTTCAGTGTCGCTGGCCACACAAGTGTCTGTCTAACGCAGATCTGAAGACAGAACGTGTTGCTAAACCTCAAGAAGCAGATTCACGACATAAAGCTTGGACAGCCTTTTTATTGCACAGGGTGTCTTCAGCTAAGCAGAAAATAGCAACGGTACAGACTAACTTCAGGAAAAGCCTTGCAAACCTGTGCATCAAAACCACACCCGCACCGGGTTAAGCACACTGTCTTGCAATTTTAAAAGGTTTAAATTGCCTTATCTCTTGACCGGGCCACCATCCCAACATTTTCATTTCTGTCCAAAGAAATCCTAGAAAGTTGGATTGAAAGTTGAAAGCTTTCATCTAGTGGTTAAAATGTTCAGCATCAAAACTGGTGACCGGTGCAATTTACATATTGACATTTACATCTGAAGAAGAAAACAAACCACTTGTCCTGCCATAAACATTCCCAAGGCTTCATGTGCCATCAAAGGCCTGGTAGCCTAAAAAATTACAGATCGAGCGCTCCTGGGTCCAGGCCTCAGACCCACCAACTCTATGAGAACAACCAAAATGGGGTCCAGCCCCTGGCCCAACAAGGGTCTCTCAGGGTCTCTGGTCCCAAAGGGAGACAGGTGGAAATGCCAAGATCAAAGGTGAGGCCAGGAGCCCCGCCCTCCAAAGCAGGTGGAGCGGGCTGCCCTCCTGCCCTCCCTCCTCTCATTTCCAGTGTTTGCTGGAAGCACAAATCTATTTTCTCAACCACAACTAGTAAGGAGCGAACACTCGGCACGCGGGATCTAGCTCAGCCCCACGTGCAACACCTCCCCTGTCCTCCAGAGCTGCTGCTCTCAGCTCACAGGAAACCAACGCTTGCCACCTGGATTTCATCTGCAAGCAACTGAACTGACCACCGAACCCTCAGAGAGTCCTCTCCAGGTAATCAGAGACCTCCGGAAGAGACACGTTGATACGAACAACGCCCCAAAACATCCCCAAACAAAGAAGGCGCTAGTTCTTCCAAACGTCCTACTTGCACCGTCAGGCCTCGGGGTGGGGTCAGGGTGGAGGCAGTCACACCAGGAAGGGCTCCCGACACAATGGACAGGGGCACAGAGCTGGCTGGGCAAATCCTGCGAGCCGTCAGCAGAGCCTGGGGCCTTCTCGGCTCCTGCCCCGCCGGCGCTCCACACCTCCACACTCAGCCTGCTGAGCCGCATTTTATCTTCACCATTCAACTCCCAGAGGGCTGATGCCAGCATAAAAAAATGCCTCTGCCCTGTGGGCTATTACATCACAATTTCAACTGACAAGTGTGGGGGGAGCCGCGCCGGGCAGAGAGAGCAATCCATCTCACAGAGGGTTCGGATTGTAAAAAGGGCAATTCCAATGTGAGCCAGGCTTGGGCGGGGGTGGGGGGAGTGTGGGGGCTGGCCTTTGGAGCCAGACTGCCAGACGGCTACCTCTACAAGTATCGCTGACCTCCTCTAAGGCTCAGTTTCCTCATCTGGAAGCAGGATAACGCTAGTTACTACCACACGAGGATGTCGCAGGGGTGAAATGAGTTACTAGGGATCATCCGGGTTAGAAAGATATAAGCTATCTTTCCACTGATATTGCTATAGCAATATAAGCTATCACTGTCATTGGTCATGCTGGGTGGGGACACAGGAGGTGGGCAGTGAGTTTGGGGCAAAGCCCGAGTCCCCGGCCCTCATTAGCCCTCAGGCTCCCTTGCCCTCTGTGAAAGAGACTGCTCAAGTTTGTCCTCTCCCCGACCCTGCCCTGCACAGACATTTCCCACCCGCTGCCCCACGGGGCGTCCGCTCTGCACAAGCAACCCGAAATAAAGCTAATAACCTCTCTCCCCCTTGCTAATCAGAATCCAAAAGGGCTCATTAAAATTCCCCCAGTCGCCAAGGCCTGGGTTATGTCAGATTTTATATCAGAGATAAGGTGAGCGAGACTGGAGGATGCCGAAGCAGCCTACCTGCCCGGACACGAAGTGAACATCAGAGAGGCCTTTCTTTCCACACCGCGATTGAACAAGCCACCAAAGAGACGGGAGCGCGAGTGGAGATGAACACAAACATCCTGCTGGAGCACCCAGCCCCGCCCCCTGATATGGAGGGGGCTGGGCTCTGAGTCCCTAGCCCTCCCCTGCCCCTGCCCCAGCCAGTGTGCTCCCCCCATCCTCAAGGAGCAACAACCAGTGGTTTCTGAATCCAGGGCACCCACAGGGACACTCACCTCGTAGCCCAGCCTGGCAGCCCGCTGCAGGAGGGTCTCACCGGCGTTCTTATTAACAATCAGTCTCCGTGCTTCGGGTGGCATCGGGCGCGACTGGGAGGTCTCTGGAGGGGAGCCTGAGCGTGGCAGCTGCGAGGACTGGGAAGCTGGTAGCAATTGTTGCAACCGGTCGAAGGTCTTCTGGTCCTGCTTGGCTGGTGACAGTTCGTAGTGGGAACCGGGCTCAGGTCGCTTCCTGAATCTCCGGACAGTCCCCTGTGACAAAACCAGGCAGCGCACACATTTAAGGCGGTCTTCCAACGCCCGCCTCTTGCCCTCCTCCCCGAGTTATGAGCCAGAGCGCAGGAAGGCACTTTTTCCTTTCCTTCTGTTTGGGGGAGAGGGGGGTGCCCAGGGGGGCGAGGGGAAGGGGCTTCATTCTTAGTAGTTTGAAACCACCACCACCACCCAGGAGACACGCCCCTAGGACAGGGAGTGCCGTTTGCGGGGGGAGCTCGGGAGAAGGAAAGCTTTGTCCCCAGAAGCAGAGCAGCAGGCAGGCGGGATGTGCTCACACAGGCCCGGGGGAAGCGAGGAGCAAGCGGTACCTTGCCATCAGCATTCTCCGCGTAGTAGTCCCCTGTCAACGACAAGCCCCGCCTGGGCTCCTGAGGGATCAAATGCTTGGTTTTGCACAGTCTCTTCCCGGATGGTTTCTCGCTGTTGCCGGTGTATTTCTGCAGCAGACAGGCAGCCTGGCAATCCTCCTCTTCGTCTGTGCACAGCACATCTGTCTTCTGGCTTTCTTCAATTTTTTGCCGTTTGGCAGACGGCCTTGAGGCTGGTGTGCAGCTTGGCTGAGTCTGCTTTTTGCCGCTTGCATTGGTGGATAAAAGGCTCTTCATGGGCGGAGAGCCGGAGAACACAGGCAAGCCTAAATCCGGAGGGGGTGGCGGGGGGCGGGCGGGCGGGAGGGAGGGGGAGAAGAAGCAGGCGTTACACAGTTGTAGCCGGTGCAGAAAGAAAAGCCCATTGTTAGCACTGATCACTGGAGCGGCTTCAGTTTTTAAAGATATACCAATTATGTTTTCAAAGCATTAATATTTTAATTATCCCACATTCAAACGGCAAATAGGTTAACCCACAATACGCCAAATGGCAAGTTTCTTCAAAGGGCCGGGACAAGGGGGCAGAAGCCAGCCCTTCCTGCTCTCTCACCCCCAGCCACTGGAGGTCTGGGTGCTCAGGACCTAAGACTGGACACAGCCTGAAGCTGGAATGAGGGTTCTGGCAAGCCCCTGGGGTCACCCCGACTTCCCTTCCTGCCCAGCCATGGGCGAAGCTAAGCCTCCTCCTCTCAGGGGCCCTCCTCAATGTCCATTCCTGAATAGAGTGTGGAGGCTGGACGGACATCAGGCAACAGCTGCCCCCACCACATCCTAGGCAGTCAACTTCGGCGCTCAGATCCCCTCAAGGGCCCGTTCCCACAGAGGGTGAGGGACCCCCTCCGGGAGTGGGGCAGGGACGGGCGGCCTCCACATACCTTGTTCATTGTCACTGGATTTGAGAGACTCTTCCAACCAGCTTCTGTTGCCTCTAGCGTCCGTTCCTTTCCTGCTGGCTTTCTCTTCGGAGATGTTAGTGCCCTGGGTAACAGCCCTAGGCTGAATTGCCTGGGTCACTTCCTTCCTGCCCTGCCGGCCAGGTTTGCTCTCTGATACCTGCTGCTCCCACCGTTCTCTAAGGTGCAGCAAGTGCCGTTGCTTTTTGGGATGAAGCCCTGTTAATTCAATGCACACCTTCAGGTGGGTCAGCTCACTATAATGTGGGTCTTCTAAGTGGTTAGAGGAATTGTTTGTCATTTCCCTCTCAGGCCAGTCATCTAATGGAGAAATAACTACAAATTAATGAAAAAGCCCCCTGGGGGAGGGGGGAACAAACTGTCTTATGCATCACTAATGGGGGTGGGGGAGGGGAGGGGTGTGGTCACTGTCTCTGCTGGTACCAAGCCTTGGGGAGGGGGCCTATTTGTCTTTGGCCATCTTTGGGCTGGAGCTCCTGCATCTGGCTTGGGGGAGGGGAGGTGTGAGCGGCTTTCCCCAGGGCTCCAGGGTGGGAATGGTAACCTCCAGTGCTCCGCCCTGGGATGTCCCCTGGGCGCCCTGCGGCTAGGGTGGGCAGCCCGCCTCCTGTCTGTCCACCTTTGGCCGAAGCCGACCGAGCTCACCTTTGGAGACCCGTTTTCGCTTGATTTTCAGCAGAGGGTCCTCTGGCAGCTCTTCCACAGTGGTGTCAGCGTGCTTGCTGTCATCTGAGATTTTACGCTTTTTCTCCAGCTGGAGGGTGGGGTCGTGTGGCATATCCGTGGCCGCCTGGTCAGCGGGCGGCTCACTGGCGGGCTGTCTGTCCACAAAGTAGTTCTCCACAGCAAGATCTTTGTCCTCCGGGGCTTCGAAGGGATCCTGTTTGTTTCCAGCACTATCCTCGCCTGGGGGAGGGGAGACAATAACACACAGATGAAGGCCCAAAGGTCCCCAGGAGAAGGCAGGATTTGGGGAGCAGCAGGCGGGACCTCCATGTCCAAGGTAAGCTGCTATGAACAGACCCTTCTTTGGAGACTGGGGGCTTCACACATCGGAAGCACAAAACCCTCAGGAACAGAACGCCCCAAAGGAAGGGCAACCGAAAGACCATCAGCAAGCGAAGCGGAGAGTGAGGTGTCCGGTACACCCACGACTCTTGCTTTCCACCTTTTCATAGTTGGGACAGGGGAAAGTCAAGGAGCTGAGGCATCAACACTAAATTTTTTTTTTTTTTAAGTACATCATGAAAGAACTCCCCGCTTGCCACAGTTGATCAACTTCGATGGCGCTCAGGTCCCCTCCAGGGCCCTTTGCCAGAGGATGGGTGATCCCCCACAGCAAGATCCAACCCTAAAGATCTCTCTGAAAACATCTGCAGAGGTCATGATCTTGAAATAAAAGGAAGGCTGACAGAATCAAAAGACCAAATATCTCCCAAATGTCACCTACACACGGGCTAACGCCAATGTTCACTTATCAACAGGGGAGATGATGAAGAAAGAGGGACAGGCGAGTATTGGGAAGCAGGGAAGCTGGGAAACCAAGGGCACTGGGATGGGGAGCCTCGCAAAGCCAAAGGACAGGTTTCCTGGCACGCACACAGGGTCAGGCGCAAGTTCAAAGAACTCATGCATGTCCCTCTGTCCTCTTTCTCACACCCTCGCTGACACCATGCATCCCCATGGGGATGCTAGTCACTCCACCTGGCACTCCTTCATGCCTTCCTTCACATGCAAGCATGTAAGGACACCACAAAGACAAGACTCCGCCCCTCCGCCAGAGGTGCCTTGTCCACACCAGGCCAGGGCTCGCTAAACCGCTCCCTCCAGCACCGCCTGTGCCGCCTTGCCTTACATCATCTCAGCCCAACATCTGTCCTGACTCTTGCTTCAGCCCAGGAAACAGCTCACCGACTGCTTTGCTGGTCAGACTGTTTCTAATACACCAACATCCATCACTGCTGTCAAGGTGTTCCCCCAAGACCCCACACATCACCAGGGGTAGGAGTTTGGTATTTCGGTAACAGTGAGCTAAGCGGCCCAAGTCCATTTCCAGATGCAATCAAACACTCTCCTCGTATGCTGATCCCAATCCTCCTCCTTTCCCCAGTCCACTTCAGATATCACCCCCACTTCTCACCAGCCCTGCTGCTCCCCTGCTCAGCCTCCTCTAGGTCATTCCAAGCATCTAGCAACCGTCAGGCAGGGCGAGCTTCACCCTGGCCTTGGCCAGCCTGTGCTCTCAATGGTGGAAGGAGCCCATTCACCTCCTCTCCAGGGACATCCCAAGGCAGGCCAGAGGGGGCCATGTCTACTCATGCACAGAAATGGTGGCATTGCCCCAACTACATGGATCTTCTGTCACGGCAGTGTCCTAACACAAAGCTTGGTGGCAGGATCGGTGGCAGGAGAAACCCCGCAGCCCGCCCAAACCTCTGGCCTGTGCTTTACGGGCGAGGTAGTCAAGACAACCACCAGACTCGGTTCGGCTGGGCAAGCGAAGGAGGCGGCTGCGACTCTCACTCGGGCTGCTCCGTGACCCCCTTAACTGCACTGGCAGTAACAGCGTCACTTTACAACCTGGCCCCCTTCAGTTGTAAAGTGGGAATATGATTGCAAGCTGCCTCCCGGGGGTGGGCTTCATAAGCACACACCTAGCCCGGCAAAGGCCAGAGAAATGACTTTAACAAAAGGATGCCAAGACTCCCAGCCCAGCTTGAATTTCAACCCCACTACGTCTGAAATTTTAAGATGTGAGCCCTTCTACCCTTTGACTTCTCTGGTCCAATCAGTCTTCCCCGAAAGCCCCATGGGAGGGGCTAGGGATCAGTGTAAAACTGTAAGAGCTATCTTAAGAACCACCACGTGCGATTTTCAAGTTAATTTTTGTATATTCCCCTCCTTCCTGCTTTAGGTAGGAAAGATGGTTCAAACCAGGTAGGTTGATATCACTGGGTAATGTCAACAAAGGTCTTCCAGGGTTACACTAAGGCAGCAGCTTAGCCAGCGTGGGCCCCACCCACAATGAGCTGCTCCGCCCTGCCACCTCTGCCCACACTTGAGATGTCCCCCAGTCAGATTAAGAATCTGTCAAGCCCGAGTGTTTCAGATTTCACTTCCACAGGTTCCAGGTCAACTCTAGGTCTCACAGTCACCTATGTCCATCACAGGCTCAATCTGTCTAAAGAAGCGTCTTGCTCGGGGAGAAGGTTTTCCACTGAAGTTTTACGCCCTCACGGCAAGCATCCTTCCTAACAGTGAAATTAGTTGATCTCTCATCTACCCAGCCTTTTGCCACGACGGCCGGCATCTCCTGCCCATAGCACCCCCCCTGGAAGACTTGTGATGACCTATTTCACAGGTGCCAGCAGGCAGTGACGGACCAGGGACCTCGTCTCCCTGCTTCTCGCTGAACAAGAGCATCCTCACAAGATGAGCCCTTCCTCGCTGTCTCCTCCAGGCCTCCCATCCAGGAACAGCTGCCTGGGTGCGGAGGGCGCCCCTTCACCCACCAGGACAGGGAGTGCGTGGCACGTGCGCCGGTCCTCCCACTCAGCTGGGCGTGGCGCTCCTGTGCCTACCTTCTGGATGATCCCCTCCTGCCTTGCCCCCAGGGACCCCTTGGTGTGACGTCTGTGCTTCCTCATCCTGAACTATTACCAGCAATCCTTCATTGCTAAAGTTGGGGTTCACTGAAATCACCCACCCAACACACAGTTTAGATACCGTGCTCCCCATTATGCATGAGGATCTTTTCCCCAACTGGGTCCATCCATCCTGTCCCCTAACCTTGAGCCTCTCAGAGTAAAGACGACAACTCCCCTCAATGAAGGCCCCCAAGACCTTATGCTAGGGTGACCTTACTCAGGCCTGTAGCAATCCTGAAGAACACCTACCCTACCTGCCCAAGATACACATGGCTACCAGCTATGAGGCAGAGACTCCATGTGACATTCCTACACACCTGGCTTGGAGCTTCTCAAGGAGGCTATTCCAACCACAACTCACAGAATTAGCCTTCGGGTCAAAGGAGATGGAGAGAGAAATAGATACACGGGGGTCTTAACCATCAGACTCCACCACTGCTACTACTTTCAATCCTTCCATAAACAGGAAGCCACGTGTCCCGGTCACTTGCGCTAAGCAGACGTGAACATGGCTGAGTGGTTCCTGGTTCAGCATCTACTCTATGGCCTTATGACTCACAGCACATACATCCCATAATTCATCATGGTTGTGCCATAGCACTCTATCACAGAAGCAGTGCCATGGCAACAAGTCACTGTGGCAACAAAGCACCCTCACAACTGTTGAGCCATGCCCAGGGAGCTCTAAACAAGCTGGGAGAGGACAGAGAGGCTGGAGGGTTCCCCACGATTGAAATTCCCTCCTCTGCAGATAACCATAGCACCCCCAGCAAAGGCTAACCTTGTTAAAACTTACACCCTCCACAGAAGAGACAGCGGGAATCTCTATTCCAGACTCAAAGTAGTTTCAAAGCACCCAGGTGCTCTGCCACAATGAAGAAGCTTTGTGAAGCCCTTTGACTGAGCTTTCTCCAGTTCCTGCCCAGGCACTGCCACTGAGCAGGTCCTGGGTCGGCCCCAGTCACCCTAGTTCAAGAAGGGAGGGATCAATGCCTCCTTGTCCCTCCCCATCTTTGAAATGCCACTGATGGTTGCTATGACGGAATGCCCAAGTTGGAAATTCCAAATGAGTTAGGAGCCCCCTCAAGCACCCCTACTATCATAAAGAATAAATGACAATCCTGACCCTCGTGTTTCCATGTTAGTTCACTTTTCTTAAGCAAACCCCTCCCAACAAGACAGACCCACACCTGGGCCGTGCAAGAAGCACCCAGCATCTTAGAAGCTCCTGGTGCCTCCAGGGGTACAGGGCTGCCTCAGAAGAGGGAAGGCGTCCTGTACCCTCTAAGACCCCTGCCCGCCCCAAATCCCCACCTCAGCTCCCACGTGCTCCCAGCTTGGCCCTTGGCCACAGTGACACCCGTGAGAAGAAAACTGGAGAAGGGAACCAATGCAGAGCAGGGCCTGAGCCCACATGGGCTCCAGACACGAGGGCCAAAAGGACAAGAAGGCCATTAATTTGCAGCTGAATGTATCCAGCACCTGCTGTCGCCTGGATGAGGAGGTGGCAGCAAGGACAATGGATCTCTAGGTTACTCCTCTTGACCAACCACAAGCCCCAAGTCCCCAGAAGACTGAGGATGGTGACCCAGCTCCTTCGTTGCCCCAATGTATAAAACTGAGCCCTTCACCTTGCCCAACCCGTCTGCCCTCGGTAGAGATTTATGGCTCACCAGGCCCTGTTCTGGGGGCTCCAGGGAAGGGAACAGGGTGGGGAGGCCTTTCTGAATCATCTGGGGCTCGGGCCCTGCTCCCCAGCGGCCACCCCGAGTTCTCATCTCTAGGTTCAGCAGGAAAGACAGGGAAGGCCACAAATTTCTCTGAGAAGAAAGGTGGGGTGAGGTCATTGAGACGTGAAGGGCAGCGGCCACCCTGGGTCTGGCTTGTTACTGGCAAACCAGAGAAAGGGCAGGAAGACTCGAGGCTGGCTAACTTCCTGCTCCCTTCTTCCAGCTTCCCTGGCCATCCACCCAGAACAAAGAGGGCTTCTCCCTCGAAGGCAGTCCCCCCTCCTCCGAGAAGCACCTTCCCATTAACTCAGCCTTGCCCACGACTACCAGTCTCTCGGAGAAACTTCCCCAAGAGCTGGCCTTATGAGGCAGCTGAGAAGGGAAGGGCCGCATGTCCGCAGTGAGCGTGGGCAAGGGGGAAGGCTCTCGGCTGCTTTACTCAAGAGAGGCCGGATGCTCTATTTCCACCTTTCAATCCCCTGAGGGGGAGGAGTAAAGAAACCTTCACTTCAGGCCCATCCGGAGTCCTTGGTACTCGGGGAAGGCCGCCATCGACTAGCAACAGAAACTCCCTTCTACGGGACTAATGGGGAACAAACTGGTGCTGGTGTGGCTCGCCCAGAACCCTGGCCATAGGCCTTTGTCTGACCCCAAGGATGAGCTGGGGGTGGAGGATGGGGACTCGAGAAGCACACTCTCCCAGACCACAAATTCTCCCAGGCTCCATCAGGCACCGTTGAACTAAGCGTGCATGGGAACGCTGGGCCTGTGATGCCCAACGGCACAGAGGCCTCAAACGCACCCCCACCCCTGACTGTACCGTTGCAGGAGGATTTCTGTGCCCACTCTCCTTGACGTTCACCCAATGCCCTAATTCACCACCGCTCACGAGCTTTCTGAGGTCTGGAGCAGGCTTCAGGCCTCAAGCATGTACATTTAGGAAATGAGGAGAAAGACCTCCACTTGCTGCGCATGCATCATATCAGCCCAGGAAATCTCCTGGGCAAATCCCAAAGTCAATCACAGCGGGGGACCAGCTAGGGGGACTGAAGAGTGTGACTGGAGGAAAGCCCTAGGTTTCGCTCCACATTTTGCCTCCAAAACATAACACACCCTTTGTCTGGTGGGAAGATCCCCCTTGTGTGTACCACATCCGTGGATTGTGTTGTCAGCTCCTGATGATGGGAAACAAACCTGCCACAGAAAAGAGTTCTGCTCATATTTATGGTGCCTTCATCAGCCTGCATCCCATTTTAACAAAACCCCTCCTCTGGAGGGAGAACACAGTACTCTCCATTCCCAAAGAGACACTCCCTAGGGAGGATGGGGGAGCCGCCTCTGGCTGGAAGTAGCATTCCACTGCTACAAAACAAAACAGAACACATGCACACTTGCTACAGAATAGAACATACACCTGCCACAACTATGTTGCCCACTGCCGTGGCAATACTGTGTTACACTGTTACTAACTACAGGGCCAGTGTTTCTCTGGAAACGGAAATGTGGCCCAGGAAACAATCTTTCACAGACGCCTCATTCCGGGATGCTACAATGTTCAAAAGGACAATGAGCCCTTCACTCCATGGACGACAAGAGCACCAACTCGGTGAACTATTGTAAGCGAATTGCTTCCTCTCACCTCCCTCAGCTCTGGGAGCAGATAGGCCCGTTCCCACCGACATGGTCCCACGCAAGCCGCCTGGGTTCACTTACATCTCTCACTGTCGTTCTGGTCGGCAATGGCCTCCTCCAGGGCGACCGACTTTGGCTTTTTGTCCTGATTTCCTTTCAACCTCTCCCAGTCAGTGGGGCTGAATTTGCACACCTCGGAGTCTTTGGTCGTTGGGTGGCCCCCTTCTCTCTCTTTCATCTCCAGCTCTGAGAAGCGCATCATTGCACGCTGGAAAGAAAACGGAGATGGAAAAAAAAACAACGCCTTACCATAAAAGCTATTTCATTTGCCTTACCTTAAAGGAAAGTATTTTCAAAGAAAAGTTTGCCCAAAACCAACCACAATTTATGATACAACTGAGATATTTTTAAATTTAACAGATAAAAATTTAAGGGTATCTATATGTAAGTAGTCACACAATCTTTATTCGTAAAGCCATATGTATATAGATATATATGTGGCGTGTATGTATATCTATACATACACTAGTGCAGAGAGACAGACATTCTCTTGAAGGTAAATAAAACGAAACAAAAACACAACGCAAAGAAAACAAAACAAAAACACAACAGAAAAGAAAATAAAATGCACAATGAATAAAGACGACCATGGCCCACAAACTTCCCTTTGTATATTTGGAAATGAAATTTAACTCAAAAGGTTTATGTAAGATTCTAGTAATAAAAATTTGAAGAACTGACCTCACAGTAAGCAGCGGGTAGACATAAAATACTGTCCTCTTGTAATCCTTCCATCTATGTAATTAAAATGGGCACTCAATGGATCATTTAGATAACTTCATCCATTTTTATAAGCATAAACCAATTTTTTTCTTAACATTGCAAAACAATTTGGCTTTATTTATCTTTTAATTAAAAGTAAAATATCTTAAGGAAATTCCTATACAACATCTATCATTCACTAGCAAGTTAAATACATACTCTATCCCTTTAAGCGAGCTTTTTTTTTTCCTTTTTTTTTTTTTTTGGTGAAAAAAATTGCAAGAATCCCACAGACATGCGGCTGCTACACACTTCCACCGAGTATCACGTAAGGCATCCTAACAGCACTTCTAGATATACTCGTTAACGTACAGTAACGGCAGAGAAATCAAAGCAATTAATAGGTAAAAGTCATGCAGTCTTTAGACATCCTTCGCAACAATTAAAACTTCCGTTTTCAGCATTCGAGTGGAGTTCTCTTAAAATCTACAGAGTAACTTACAAGTATCCAGACACATGAACCTCCAGTACTGCCACTCATGTCCCCTTACTGGACACATTTCCTACATTTCAATTACCATAAGCTTCCTTAACCAAATCTGCCTGGTGTCCTGCCCTATACTCCCCAATCCTCTTTACACATTAAAAAAAGCTGACAACTGGTAAAGTGATTGAAATTCGGGTGGGGGGCTCACCTGCAATGCCCGCTGCTCCCGGCTGAGCTGACTGGAATCTGCGTACAGTTCGGTAGTGACACACTTGAATCGGTCACCCACGTAACCAGCGGAGTTTGCGATTCTCTTTGCCAGCTTAGATGGCTTCGGTTTCAGAACTTTGCCATCACTTGATTCTGCCTCATCAGCTCCATCTTTGGTATAGGTGGGGGTGACGTCCACACTCGGTGGGGCACTGCCCACACAAAATGGTTTGGGATCCTCTTGGGTTTTACCAAAAGTTACCGCAGGGCCATCACTTCCCAGAGTTGGCTCCAGGAATGGAGTCGAGACTGGCACCCCCAGGTTCTCCTTGGTGGTTGCCGCTGGAACGTTCTCCTTGCTTAAGCTGAAGACTGACTGGCCCGGAGCCTGTTTGAAAGTATAAGCTTCGTGGAAGTCACCGACGCGCCCCATCTCCTCTCTCAGGGCGATGAAGTCGCGGTGTGGCTGCAGGGCCGGGTCAGTCGGGGGCTTGGCAGGCTCCGTGCTCTGGCCAACACTCTCAGCTGCGAAGCCGGGTTTGGACACGTTTGTGTCGGGTTTAGCATCTGGCTCTTCCCGGAGAAGGTCTACATAGACAAGCTTGTCACTCTTGACGACAGTTTTCCCTTGATTCCAGCTGGGGCTTGGCTTTAGGTTCTTTTCGGCGGGAACTTCTGGGTGTAGCTTGGTGCTGCCAGCTTCCAACATCTCAGAAAACCGGTTCCGGAGGGTTGGGTCCTCATAGCGGCCTCTCTCATGGGACCGGGACCTCCTCTCGGGTTTCTCCTCTTTAGTGATCTCTATGGGTGTGTGAGGTATCAACATGGGGTGCACCATGCCCAACCCCAGGGCGTCTTGGTAGGTCACAAACTCCGGCCGTCCCGTGGGCAGCCCGTAGGGCAGTCCGGGCTTGGGGGCAAGGTGCCCAGGAAAGAGACTGCCACTGGGCAACAAAACTGGGTGAGGGTAGACAGGTCCCTTGCCATGTAAGGAGAGGGGACTTATAGCGATGCCCTCAGGCGCTGGGTAAGGGAGGTAACTCCTGGGGTAGGGAATTGGTGGGGACCTGAACGCCTCAGTTGGAGAGAGAAATATTGAACTCGGCGGAAGGCCGTTCTCGTTTGCTTTGAAGCTCGGTTCGGGGTTGCCGGCTTTGGCGCCCTTGCTGCTGGTGCCACCGCTGTGCTTGGCAGGCGTGGTCGGGGGCTGGCCCACGTGCTGAATGACGGATGGCGTGGTGTCCACAGAGCTCCTGCTGGTCTTGCTGCCATCTGCGTTGGCATTTGGGGCTGGCGATGCAGAGGCTGGGCGGCCCGCGCTCGACACCGACCCCGAAACGTTAGTGACCACGGCGTCTGTACCGCCCATGCGGGGACACGAAGAACTCCGCTGCTGTGGTATGGCCCAGTCCAAGGCTTTGTTTTTCAGCGGCATGCCTTTGCCATTGTTCTCTTCATTAGGACTTGGCCCGGGCACCACCCAGGATGAGGGAGCCGTGCTGATGATTTCCGATCTATAGAGCGCACAGCCATTTCCTGGAGGAGACAACGTTTCTTTCGGAATCTCACTTCCGGAGAGCACTAAGCCACTTCCAGCTCTGCTGTGAACCAGGACTGTGGGAGCCATCTTTTTCATGTGGTCAGCTTTGGAAGCATCTACATCCACCACTTTAGAAGACAAGTCTAGCGGCTTATCGGTGATGTCTTTGGTAACCGTCTGCTTCTCCAAGAGAGGAGGTGAGCCACCATCCTTTCTGTCTTGACCCGCTGCTTTCCTGGCGTGCCCGGGAACCGGCTGGGCACTCTCAGCCCCTTCTGGAGCCTTCGGGTACTTGCCATTGGAGAGCCTGGCCGCAGGGAACTCACTGCTGACTGTCATGTATGGCTTCGACAGAGTGACCGAAGGAGACGTGGAGATCCTGGCGTAGTGCTTGTGGAATTCGGAGTAAGTGTCTGCAGCGGGCTGGGAGGGAAGGTGGACTCGGGGTGAAGGCCGAGGCGAGGGGGGCAACAGGAGAGCTGTGTCCCCTGGCAGGCTACTGGTGACCTTGGCAGAGGGCACCCTAGGCTGTTTACTGTTCTGGATGTGGGGATAGGCATGGGAATCGACGGGGTTCCCAGGACTGACGCCCATCTTCCAGGGCAGGCTTTTGTCTGCGCAGTGGACCAGAGGTGGGATGGCTGGGGAGGCCGAAGGCGTCGAGAGCCTCATGGGAGAAGCCAGGGATGACGGGATGTGGGGACTGACGTAGTGAGGTGGTGGCAGGTAGAGAAAGCGCTCCCCGTTGGTGCAGACCGGAGAGTACAGCGGCTGGGCCAAGCTGTAGGACTGCTGAGGTAGCAAGGCCTTGTACATGTTCAGTGAATACTTATTTGGTGAGTCAAGGAAAGGGTAGATGGCTGGTGTGGCACCTTCCATGTAAGGGTTGACCCAGGGCAGCCGCAGGTAACTAGCACCATTGATGTTGAGAGGGCTCTGCTTGTCGCTGGCAGGCCTGTCCAAGCCCAGTGTCTCTGCTGTCGGGACAGCACTTTTTTGTATTCCAGGTGGCGTTTTGTATATAGCACTGAAGCCATTTGGGGGTTTTCCAGAGACAGCGGAGGCCTCCACTGTCTCAGGTGTATTCGGCTTGAACTGCATCTCTGGATTTCTTTCGGAGGAAAACCCAAGACCACCGAGAGTGCTTGTGGCAGCCTCCCGACCTTTCTCTGAGCCCAGTCCACACAAGCTAGAATAGACGATGTTGCCAGGGACACGCAGCCCTTCCCGGATGAGGCCAGTGCGGTCCATGCTCAGCGCTGCCAGGCCATCGATCCGATGGGCTGTGGTTGCGTCCACCTTCGCAGAAGAAGAACACGGGTGTTACTTAGCACGCTCCTTCCAAGCAGCAGAGCCCGTCCCCAAGAGAAACTGCAGACTAGTTCTACAGGACATCAGCCTCAAGATCCGAGCAGAAAAGGTTAAGAAACAAAGGATTCCCCGGGTCTGTGGCCCCTCCTCCCTTATCCAAAACCCTTTGCTGCCTGCCTTCTCACCTCTGTTCGACTCCATCCCGAAAGCCAGGAAAACATGGATCCCTTTAGACCTGAGGTCCATACATTAATGCAGTTACCTCTTAACTCTGGAAAATTCACTGTCTCAGCAAAAAGCCTTTGCTGCAACAGAGATGACACCAACTCTCCGACTCTGGGCACCACCCTCATGGGGTACAGAGCTCGCACTAACCTTCCCTGGGCCTGTCAGGCTGCGCGCAAGGGCGGTGTTCACCCGTCTTTCCCGGAAGGCCTTATTTAACATAACAAGAAGCGATCTTGAGTGGGACAACAGGAATGGAGGGCTTTGGATGTCTCATTTCTAAATCAATAAAGAGGCCATGGGTCAAACCGTGGCTGGGTCCTTTGACTTCCTCTCCCCGGTGTCTGAAGACAGGTCTGTGTTTCCTAGTTTACCGGAAAGGTAGACCCTAAGGGTCTACTGGAGGCTGGAAATTTGACCAGCTGGGAGCACTGATGTGGCACGTGGCTTATGGAAGGAAAGAAGGCAGCACATATCCCACCAGTCACCAGGGGACAGGGACATAAATGGCGAGCATGTCAAAAGGAGGGCTCGGCCAGAAAGCCTAGACAGGAAGAGCTGGGGTGAGGGTCTGGTCCTGCCAGAGGCTACTACTCAGCCTAGCCCCGAAACACCCCCACCCGGCCCCCAAAAGGCCCTTTAACGGTATGCAAATGAATGCACGATTGATTACAGATCACTGATACTCAGATAGCACATCAACAGAAGCCATTAGTCTCTTACCACGTTGTGGTTCAAGGGATTTTCTTCCCTCAGTTCCAGTCTGGTCTTTGAAGCATCACCATCATTTACGGGAATTTTCCTATTTAAGAGGACACACGAACTTCATGAAAGCATTCCTCACTTAACCCATCTTTCATAGATTGCCCCAGAACAGACCAGTTTCTAGTAACTCCATTATTTCAAACTGCCTTTAAAAAAAATTCCTCCCCCATGGCCTATATTAAAAGTTGTCCCCAAATGGTGATTCAACTAGACTGCCAAAAACAAAGGAAAGGCAGGACAACGGAGACGTGAAATCACAAATATGTCCCAAGCTGGGTAAGGAAGAAATCAAGCACAATCACTCCTCTGGTGCAATCTTTTCTCTGGAGAGGCCACGTAGGCCATTCAGGGCTCTGCTGTCCTACCACACCCTTATAAGCTGAGGACAGACATTAAACAGTACAGTGGCCAAAGACCAAGTGGAGGCCACAAGGCTAGAGGCTCTTGGCTGGCAGCTTCAATCACTTCTGTGTCACCCACGAGGGCAGACTTTCAAAACTTTTCCCCAAATAAAGTTAGGTACCATGTCCTATGAAACTGGTTTCCATGGTGATAATGAAGCCATATTTGACTGCCTCTATCAAAATGATGCAGGAAACACACTAATATCACACAAATGTCAGCTGCTCTAGGCTCCAGAGGAAGCTGTACATCTGTGCCAGGCTGCTGCGGCTGCCCTGGGACTTGTTATCAGAGAGCATCGATAAAGAAAGTGCTTGGTGCCAACTTCCAAATCCCCAGGATAAAATCACTGACAAGCAGCAGAGGAAAGTTTCATCATTACCTTGAAAAGCAGCTTCAATCGTCTATTGCTTAGTGCCTCTACCCTGCAGTCCAAAATTACTGATCAGGAAGCATAACAGAGCTGTTGGGTGACTGAAACCAGGGGCCAATGGCCTCACTGAACGGGCAGCAGAGGACACGGAGAAACCCCAGGCTTGAATGAAGTAAAGGGTGGCTACCCCCCCATTTATTACTGAGCAAACTATTTGTTTTAAAAGCACATCGAATGCCGATCCACCTGGGCCCACACTCCTGACATTTAGAGTTAAAGCAGCATATAGACCGGGATTAATTCTCCTTCATAAATATGAAATAATAAATTAAGGACGAAAGTGCACTTGAAAGGCCGCTTTAGGGGCTAATCTTTTAAAGGGCGGCAATGCTTCGCTGAGCCGGGTTGCCTGTTAAAACTGTAAATCAAGGGCCGCCAGCCAGGCGGGAGATCTTTCTCCCCCACCCTTTGTGGGCCCCCTCTGGCTGTAAGAAGGTGAGGGGGCTTCAGCCTGAGCTCTGCTCAGGAGCCCGGGGCCTCAGGCGGACAGGCGCATTCACCTGTCTTCGTTGATCCCACACATGCGGACCCTCTCGCTGTTCATCCAGCTGTGAACGTTCCCATACAGGGGGGTTGCTGAAAGCATGTCGTCTTCTTGGATGGCAGCGTTTCTTCAAGCGTCTAGTCTGTTAAAAAAAAAAAAAATTCCCAGGAGGTTGAATAAAGAGCCAGAGAACAAGAGAAGCCCTCTTCTGCTTGAAGCTCTACAGGAGCTACAGGATGTCCAGGAGTGAAGGGACACACCTGACCCGAAGGTACAGGAGAGGAGAAAGGTAACTTCCTTGGCAGGAGGCACCCAGGGTGAGCAGAAGGTTAATTAAAGCACCACGCCCCACGCCATCCAATCATAGAAGGTGGAGCCCAGGTCAGCCCCCTCCCCCGCCTCCTGTCCAGGGCCATCCTCCCTTCCCCTTTCCCAGCCTTTGGAGAACACGCTTGAAAGCATCCACGGCTGGATCCCAGGGAACCACACACTGATTCTTCTTGAAGCTGAAAGGATCAGAGGTGGGGGAAGGCGCCACAGTCAGGTGTGGCGGCCCCAACTACGACAGGTTCCCAGGGCTGAATTTCCAGGGCCATGGGGTGTGTAACTTACAGATGGAGGGTTAAAAGGAGCTGGTGGACCGATGAGCCACCCCACCCGAGCCCTAGATTAGATTAAGCACCAAACCCGGGTGGTTTGGCCTGGGTGGTTTGGCCTGGGAGCTGCAGAGGGAGGCGGCTGAGTAATTCAATGACGCCTGCACGCTGGGGACAAGAAATCATTAGCAAGCGCAGAAGTCTTAGCAGCCCAGGCTGCCGGGCTGCGAGCCGCTGGCATTCGGGGAGCGGGCAAAACCACCCATTTCCCACCACCCGGGAGGGGGAGGGCTGCTGAGGCAGAGGAGGGAAGAGCACCCCCCCTCCTTCTCTGCCCACCACCCCCACCCACATCACATTCTAGTTTGCTGCATGAGTGAAGGGTCAGGACAAGCTGCATTTTATTAACAGGATTATCACGGCGCGTGATTTATCCTCGTGCAGGATTTTAATTGCTCTTTGGAGGTTGAGCCGTTTCTTTTGACTGCGCTTCAGCCCATATCCTGCTGTTAAATGCTGGGTTAATAAGTAGGGGAGCCTTTAATGCCTGGGACCGATGGCCCTCGGCAATTCCCTGCTCACAAACACACTGCAGTGTCCCTTGTCCAGGACCCGGCCACAGCATCTTTACACGGGACCCAAACCCGAGTGTGAAATCACTGGTGTGCAGATCATCAGGGGAACTTTTCTTTCTCCTCCCTCACACACCCCACCCACACAGTTTCCGAAAGCCCAAATGTTCCCTAAGTCGACACATTTCCTTTGTTAGCAGGAAAAAAATATGCAAATGCTTGCTTTTACACTTTAGCACACGCAACGAACGGACTGCCGGGTCGGTTGGGTTGGAGACACCGGGTTCAGAGCCTCTTTCTGGGAGTAACTGAGGGTGCGGGTGAGGGAGCACCTGGGAGAACTGAATCCAAAAGCTAGGCCATCCTTCACATTTCTTTGTCCTAACCAGGTCTTTTGTCCACCAGCATCCCCCATCGGCCCTCTATACATGGAACACCGTCTGTGAATCAAGAGCCACGTACAGACACACCGCACAGGGTCGGAGCTCAACAATGAAACTGGAGGAGGAGAGGAAGAGGCAGAAATCTGCAGAGTTGGGGCAGGCCTAGTGGGCTTCTGAAGAAGCTACTTCTCTAGGAAGTGTCTCTCTTCAGATAGACCGGGGCGTTTCCAACGGGCTAGCCACAGCGCCCCAAAAAGACAGAGTCCAGTGCCGAGGAAGGTTCTGTGGGGGCTTGTGGGCTTTTCTTCCATCTTCCAAATATACAAATCAAGTTGGGGGAAGGGCACCACTAGTGCTGGGCCGACCACAGGGACATTTCAACGGAGTGTCCCCTCCCTAACCCCTGCTGCCCCTTCTAATAAAAGGAAGACATTCTGGGTGGCCTAATGGAGAGGGTGGAACAACATTCCTTGGGGCAAGTGTCCTGGTCATCAGCAGCAGCAGTGGGACCACACCATGCCATCCCATCACTGTGTGACATGATGAAATGCGGACATTACATCAGGAGCAAAAGGGTCACTCACTCAAACCCAAGAGAGGGACGAGGGAAGAAGAGAGTGTGTGTCTTCGAAACCTCCATCTGCTGGTGTCCCAGTGTTACAAACCGGCCTTCCCTCAACCAAGCCGCGTGCTACACGCCTCCTTTAGATCCCTTGTAACAAGGACCCCCGCCTCAATCATCCGAGAGCTCCCTCCCCGTCAAAAAGAACCAGTCGCCCCCTTCCCTTGAAAGGGCTTCGCTTTAGAAAGGGCAGCCTGGACGGGGGCAGAAGGGTGAACAGAGTTTAGCGACACCTGGGACCACTGGGTGCTTTCAAAGCTTCTCCCCCTCTCCAGGGCTCGTCCTGTGGGGTTTTCAATATTAACGCCGTAGAGATAAATGACACCAGGTGTCAGAATGAAGCGTTCTCACATGCATAGGGTCAGACGGAGGGTTGGGGCCCAGCGTGAGGTTCAGTGTCATGGGGGTGGGGGGACAGAAGGACAGGGCTGGACATGAAGCAGCAAGGAGGGGGGGACACATTGTCGGATCCTGCTGACTACACACACATGCACACACACACACTCTTATAATCTTTAGCTGCCCCATGAACTTTTTGTGAACTGTTTAAAAGTGGAGGTCTGTTGAACAAACAGCGGCGCCACTGCCAGCCATAATTTCATTGCAACAAGCTAAAGACTTTTAACTCTTCAGGTGCCTGGCTAAAGATGGAGCTGAGTGGAAAGGGCCAATGAGCAATGGCCCTGCCTGGCAGGAAGCCCTTCTCCAGGGTGACTGACAGACAGGAGGAGCAGCCCAAATCCCCGGCAGGCAGAAACTTTCTCAGTGGAGGCCACAGTCCTTACACTCCGCCATTATTGAAGGATGGGCAGCTCCCCTCCCCCATCTCCCTGGGACGCAGAACTCAGGGGTACGCTGGGGTGAGAAACACAGAGACTGAGGCAGAGATACAGCAATGCTCATCCCACTCCACTTCTAGAAGCAACTGTTGAAATAGTTAGGGCCTTTTTTTTTACCTCAAAGGGAAGGAAAGCGCTTCAAAACCGACTTCTGACCCTTGGCGGTGGGACATGGCAGAGAGGGCCACTGATGTGATTTCGATGACAAACAGATAGGTACTTGGCTGGATAAAAGGCTCATCTGCCCTTATTTCTCAACATCTCCCCCCGCCACACACCTTCTCTTCCACATGCAGGCTATGCTTCTAGAAGTGCCAAGATGTGTGAAGTCACTCAGGAAAAGTACTTTACAAGCACCAACCTGTTTCCCGTGTGAGCTGCTAAGCTACACCTTGGCTCTGCTTTTAACCCTTTTTTCCAGCAGTGGCGAGAAGGGGCAAGGACCCGGACTTGGGATGAAGAGGGAAGGCGGCTGAGAAGCGGCCAGACGGGGGGACTGTAGAGTGTCTGCTTTCTAAAGAACACAGTGGGAATTGTAGTGACCGCCCACTGGAGTGCCTAGGTCCGGGAGAGAAGGGGCTTGCAAGACGCACAGACCTGAGTGGTCTCCAGATCTGGATCTGGTGGGAACCGAAAGCACAGGAGACTGGGGGTCTCCCTCGACAGACTTAGGCAGGCGTTCATCTGCTCTGGGAGCCGAGTTATGATTAGTATCTGAGTTGGCCTGGAACTGGGGAGAAGGGCCTGATTGGCAGAAAGAGGTCAGATGGACCAAGATTAGGAGCTATCATCCCAACCCTGGCATCCCAGAGAAGGGACACTTGCGCCCACTGAAAAGACATGAGGGGGCACACGGGAGCTTAGCAGTGCCCACCACCATTTCGTTTATTCCTGCCACGAGGACATCGTTATGTGCTGAGGAACAGGAGAGAACGTTTGGGTTTTTTTAAAGGCTCTTTACCCTGGCAGCCAACAAATAGCAGGTCGAACAGGAAGAAGGAGTGACCATGACAGGCCGGGATGAGTGAAGGGAGGGGAGCCAGCACCAGACCACTCTTGGCACCTCTCCTTTCTCTCCACCCCGGCTCCTCCTGGCACCAGGCCACTTTCCACTGCCTCCACCCTTGAGGCGGCGATCCGTTAAAGTCTGCACATCACGCTTGTCAAGTGGCACAGACAAAATGGAAAGCATCGCCACCAAACCATCCCAACTCCCATGCGCTAATGGTGACTGACCCCTCCTAGTGTCTCTCTCACTTGGCAGCCCTTGCCCCGACTAGGCAGTTATCCAGTTAGGGGCCAAGAAGGCCTGGACAGGTTTTCGGGGGCTTCCAGCTCAGGCCAGGCAGGCATCAGGGATCCTGGCCAGTGTGCAGAATGCTGGGGTCCTCAGTGGGCTAGGGACCGCTTCCGGGAAGGGGTCTCCCTCACTGCACGGCTGGCTGACTCTGGAGAACATGCAAGAATGTGGTCACCACAGCCTCACCCTCAGCCACGGCATGTCTCTTGGCAGGTGGCAGAACCTCTTCAACCTCGGTCCCCTCATCTGTAAATGTTTGGCACCACGTTTTCCCGAGGATTAAACCATATTATGGACTTGAGTTTTGCCTGGCGATAGCTGGTCCATGTCACGTTTAACCCCATGAAACAGCATCGGACTCCATTAAACATACGATGTAACAAACCCCAGAACTGTTGCATAGTCTCTGTGGCAGTGGGAAGGCTGAGGCAGGGACACAGAGGGGGCCAGGCCAGGGAGGGGTGACCTTCAGCAGAATTGTGGGGATTTCATCGAAGCCCAAAGCTAACCACGCGGGAGCCCTTCTTGGGGCTGCTCCAAGCACAGACTGAGTCACGCACAGCGGCACTTCTCTAACTGGTGTCAAGGAAGGGAGGGGTGAAGAAGTTCCTATTTTAGGATGGGGGGGGCTGTGTGGGGGTGGGAGATGAGAAGAAAAAGCTCTCCCGGATGTGCAGTGTTGGGGCGGGTCCTCCTGGGCTTCTTTCCCGGGTGTGTGTAGCAGCCGCTAGTGGGGGGACCCCAAGGCTGCCCTCTGTCCCCAAGGCCCAGGCAGGGCCACAGTCTTCCAGGGGTATGGCTGAGGGAGGTCCCTGCTCGGTCCTCCCGCCCTCCCTGGGTGCTGGAGGGGTGGGGGTTGGGAGGAGTGGTCCAGCCTGCCCAGGCGCTGTCTCTTGGCACACTCCAAGCCATGGCCATTGCCTCCGGGGGCGTCCCCACCCACGCCCCAAGTTTTGCATTAGTAACAGACTGAGCTGCGGAGCAGGAGGGGAGAAAGAGAGAGAGAAAGAGAGAGAAGGACGGGAAACTCGCGCGGCCCTGACCCTTCGGGTAACTAGAACCTTCCCTGCCTCCTCCCAGGGCGCCTGGGTCAGAGCAGAGCCACTCGGGTCGGTCGGGGAGTGAACTTGGCCCTCGGGCGGCCGAGGCGGCGGCTGCAGGGAGAGCGGGGGAGGGGCGCCCCCTCCCCCGCCTCAGCCCAGAGCACGACCGGTCGGCAACAAAGGGATTTTCTCTCCCACCACACACACCCGAGCTGCTCCGGGCTCGCCCGCCCCTCCCCGCGGCTCCTCCGCCGAGGTCCCCGCGCGGGCCGCGCCACGGCACACACCCACACCCTCGCGACGCGCCCCCGCCCAGCCTTCCAGGAACTCCAGCTCCGTCCCGGAGGCGGCCCGACCTCCGCAATCCCCCGACCCCAGTTAACCCCTTGGGCCCTGCGGCCCGCACGCTCCCTTTCCTGCGCCCCCGCCACGGAGAACTCAGGACATGCTGCCGAGCCCACCCCGGGAATGGGCACTGCAGACCCCACCCAGCCATCGTCCTGGGCTCCCTTCCGACCAGATTGGAGTGCTGCTCTCCGTGGACGCCCCCTGCCCAGCAAGATGCAAACCAAGCGCAGCCAACCGTAAAGAGGGAGGAGTTGGGGGGGGGGGGCGCACCAGCAAGGATGGACCCGGAGAGTCGCTGCCAAACCGGGGCTGCCTGCCACTTACCACCCCCCCCCCAACCAGGCAAAGCCATGGCCCACCGTCGGACACTTCCCCTTCTCCCCTGCCACCCGTCCAGGCCACTGCCTCGGCTTTTTGTTCCTTTCACTTTCTTTCACGGTTTTGCCACACACAACCACGTGTGTATGCAAGAGGGGGCCCGTTTGGAAGCTGGTGTCCCTCAACAGGAGGTGGCCCAGGACAGAAAACCTAGATTGAATGCAATTAAGCACCCATACTCCCCCTTCCCTGCCCCCCCACCCCCCCAAACCTCACATACCCCCTTGGTCTAGTCCCTATAGAGCTGGGTTCCCACTTGGAGTCTACACAACCTGGGGGCAAATCCAGAATAAACGATCCATACCACAACTCTAGAGGGGGTGTCAATGCACTGCAGTCTCCACCAGGGCTTTGTAGGAATAAAACGCACTTAATGTCCCCCCCCCAAAGGGACAAGCTATACCATAAGGCTATTAACAACAGCTATCATTAGTACACACAGGAAGCACAAAGGAACTTTTTACGCATAAAAATTGCATAATACACAGGGTCCTGCGATCTGCACCAGGGTTCCTTGCTGATTGTGTGCCGCCTGGGAGTCCTGGGAAGGCTGGGGATGAGGGTCAGAGGAGGAGAGGGGCTCCCACTTTCTCTACAAGGAACAATAGGAACCCCACGTCTGCTCCTCAGTCTTGGAACTCAGAACACCCCAAACAAAGCTGCGAACGACTGCTGTATAGATGGGGGCCCATGAATTTTTGTAGCTGTTCAGAGCTTAATTACTCCTCCTTGATCCGTGGGACTAGACACGACACCGCCAAGGTTAAAATGCCCCGAACAGCGCCGAGCAGATGTGAGCGAGCTGGCAGACGTGCAAATGAGGCCTGCCTCGGAGCACGATAACAAGTGACTAATACATTGCATATCGTTGAAAGAAAATTATTTTTCTCTAATTTGCATTTGCTTGGGGGAAAAAAAAAGCCAAGCAGAGTCCCTCCTCACAAGCCCGAGTCTAATCCTGGAAATACAGCCCGGCTGCTTTAAGAGAGCTGGAAGGAGGGAAAGACTGCCAGTGTTTTGGCGTTGCAGGCTTGTTTATCTTTCCGCCTTTCCTCCAAGGCGAAACTCGTTTTGCAAGCAACATTCCTACAGAAAATGGCACACGTCATAAAAAGAGACCAATTTATAGAACTGGCACCGAAGTTCATGTATCGCTCCAGAAGCATCTCCCAGCTCCCCACTAGGGAACCCAACTAGATGTAGAGGTCCACGTTAAAACTCAGACGGTAGACCAGGTGTGGGGAGGACAATGAACTTGATTTGCAGCTATCCTGTAGGCTGTACACCCAGGGATCAAAGTCACATAGAAGGACAGGATGTAGAATTATGTCAGCTCTAAATGAGCCTCCAAACCCAGGGGCCAGAGCTGCGAAGGCTTCAACCTCGGGATGGGGGGGGGGCGCTTTTTACACCCAGCTTGCCCCAGGACAGCCCCGAGGCAGGCCCACCTTCTTGGTCATCCTGAGCCCGCCTGCTTGGGCCAGCCCTGCATCTCCAGGACTGGCAGCCACCAACTGCTTTCCCTCCCACCCTGGCGCCTCCCTGCAGTGGCTGGCGGAGGACCAGCAACTCAGAGAAGGCCTGTGGCTGTGGGCATCTAGTTGATTAAGTCACAGAGCGGGTGGCGCTGTGGGCAGACCTCAGGACTGCACCTTTGCGTCCTGCAGCTAAAGGCAAACGCGCTCTTGAAAATGGGGAGGCTTGGGAGGGCAAGTTCAGCCATGTGGGTCATCCAAAGCCACCCTGCGCCCATTTCCCCCAAATGCACCCCCCGGGGGGCCTGAACCTACACAAGCGTTTCCAATCAAATCTGGAAACCAGTGCCGAGTGCATAGAACACAGCGCCCGCCTGTCTCTCTAAGTTGTCTGAATAACAGGACCATTTCAGAGGGGGGAACAACGGCCTTCAGAGCCTCTGCAATTTCCAGAAAGCCTTCAGCTAATAATACATTCTTTCCAACAAGCTTGCTTAGGGCTGAAAGTTATTTTCCCAAATCTTAAAACCCCTGTCCTAAGCAGCTGAGGACCCAGGCCCACAGATCCCGGCCAACGTCCCCCCAGACAGTGACACTCATGACCCCGTGGGCCTTCTCTCACCACCTCTGCCTAACAAGTTTCTTAAACCACAACATACAAACCATGCTGCACCTCCATGCCAATCCTGGGAGCCATGAATGTGTGTGTTGGGGGGCTGGGCGGGTGGGGGGTGCTGCTGCGCTCTCTCTCATCCGAGGACACTCTGGCCAGAAAGTGGCGGCCACCTCTGCAGCTCTGCGCGGGGCTGCATAGTGCGCGCTTTGTGTAAGTGCCGAGGAGGCGCAGCGCTGCTCGCGCACCAACAGCTGTCACATTATTTGCACTCGCTGTAAACAGCCTTCACATTCCCCCCTTACCACATAGTTAAAGCCAGACTAACAATCCACAGTTAGAGATCAAACCAACAACAGCAGCATTGTGTCTGCCTTCGCTGCCTTCGCACCAAGCCCAGCAGCTGGCAGGTTTCTCCGGAACAAGGGACCCCCTCTACCCCACCCCTCCGGGCTCCAGCCAAGGCTAGCCAAGGCAGCTTGCGTTTGTCGCTGCGGATTGTTAAAGCAAAAGAGCACAGCCATTTCGCGGAGATTTCTGCGGGGTTGATCAGCTCTCCCAGAGTTTTCTCCTCCTGGTAGCTTGGGCAAGCACCCCTCCCCCATTTCCTCAGCTGGGAAGAAAGGTTGTTCAGACTCCCAGGGTCGGTTTCTATGCTCAGCAAAGCGTGGGCTGGCCTGCCCTGGCCATGCCTGGGGTCAGGGCAGGGAGGCCAGGCAGCTCTGCGCTTTCTGCAGCCCGCGGCCCAACGCCTTGTGTTTCAGAAATGTCCCACTCCCGGAATACTTACTGGTCGCCCCACTGATCAAAATGTCTCCTTTATGATTTTTGGTTAAGTCGAACATTTCCATAATCGTCATTATTAGCGCAAATTACACGCCTAATCGGTCCTTAAATAGATTTTAATTAAATAATCATACAAGGCTCATTTTATGACTTAAGAAAGGCATTACTTTTCGTTATAAACTTTCCACCAGGATAGAGAATAACGATAGCAGACAAATACTTATTCTTTGAAAATCACCAATAACCAATGGGCAGAGTATCATGAAATAGAGCCTGTTTCACCTTCTCGAATGGACGCAGAGACCAGACATACAACATCTACACAACTTTCCTCTCGAGAAGAGAGGGGATTTCTTGCTCCAAAGCATTACTTTTGTCTCCTCCTTGGGGCCAGTAGAAATAAACCCGAAACGCTACTTTTCCTTACCCATCTGAAGAGATTTCTCCGGCTAGAAGTCTCTTCTGGAGACCACTGCTCCCCGCCCCCAATCGTTCTCCACCCCTTAGTCTGCTGAGAGCCGGGGTGCAAAGCAGGCAGCCTGTACTTGTTAAATGCTGTGTAAAATGCTGTTAATAAAATAATAAATACAAAGGATCGAGGCTGCCGGGTCCACGGGTGTTTTGACTGGAAATGCCTTGGCACTTGTCATGTGTTTATGGGAGGGCAGACAACTCCAGGATTTACATAGTTTGGACATTTCTGTACTTCATTTATTCTTTCCGAAATGACGTAGGCCTACAGCTATTTCAAGTTTGCGTTCGTACAGAACTGTTAAATGCCTAAGAGTTTCTCCAATTAAACCAAGTTTTAAATCAGACCCAAAGCTGGAACAGACATACTCTCTGACTTGCCCCACTCAGCCCTCAGCCCCTGTTGCTGGAGAAAACAAACAGACCCTCAACAACAACCCCCTGTCCTGGCTCTCCCCACCTTCACCCCCTCTGGGGGCAGCGAGGGCAAAGGTTAAGGTGTCTTCAGATTACAGGCAAGGCCCTGGCTACACACACGGTGGAAATCATCGCAGTCCGGCGCATCCTGGCCAGACTCTACCTCTAAACCAGTGAGCTAAGATGGGGGGAAAACCGCTGGCCTGGTAAAACCCACTGTTCACAAAACAATGTCAGCAAAGGCTGGAAGGCATTCTTTAGAGAGGGACGGGGATTCGTGCCTACTGAAGCTCTTTCAGCACAAAGGCTTTTAGGGGAAGAAGGGAAAAAGAGGGAGGAGGAGGGGGAGAGGAGGAGAGAAAGGGAGGGCTTCTGTTTCAGAGCAGGCATCCCCTGAGAGTCAAGAACCAAGTGTAGCTTCAATCAAACGCTGACTTCCCCTCTGGGAGCGAGGAGGAAACCTGATCACAGTAGCTTACTACCGGCCTGGATCCATACAGGTCTGGTTTTCTTCTCATGCTAGTAATTTTTTTAAATACATATCAATATAAAAGAAGCAATCCCTGGCCGACTTTATTGAAAACCACACTGAGACCTCATAACATCCGGACTTAATCCCTATCAAACAAACCACAGCACCTCTGGCCTCTGCAGCAGGCCACCCCTCTCCTCTTCCAACCAGGTTTCTCCCCTCCAGCCACTGCTGTTCCCTCCCCGCCCCCCCCCCAAAGAATGACGGGAAGACTTGCCAAAGAGCACCTAGATACCGGTTCTGGAATCAATTCCTAACCATATAATGATCCCACTTAAGGGAAAAAAATCCAAGTCCTTTCATATGGAATCCTTTAAAAGGCAGAATGCAAAGAACTGCAACAAAGAGAAAGGAACCCACGGAGGTCCGGAGGCGTATTCCTGGGAATACCCTGGGAGGGGAACTTACCCTCCATCGCAGGTCCCTGGACACTGGCCTAAGCAGGTTTCAAGGGTTCTCAGAGGGTCTTAGGGGCCGCAGGGAATGGAGGAGCAACTTACAGGAACATGATCAGTCATTCAAAGCAGTTACTAATCCTCAGGGCCTACTATGTGCCAAGTATTCTTTGATCCTAAAGGTGGATAATTATTCCCAGTCTTACAAATGAAGAAACTTACTGAGGCTCAGAGGCCATAAATAACTTGCCCCCAAGGTCACACAGCTAGTAAAAATGGGCCACGGTCAAACTCAGTCCTGGAGTTGCGGAGAGGAGCCAATTATTGGTCTAATTGTGCCATTCGAAATCCCCAAGAAGTTGCGAAGGCTTCCTGAGCCCTCGTACTCAAGCACAGTGGAAAAGGATACCGTTTAACACCTATGTAACTCAGTCCACAAGGAACCCAGAACCCAGTTTCTCCTACACTCAGTAATCTCTTGGTTCATTTGAAATCTTTCACAATTTCCCTGACACCTTACACATCTCCCTACACTGGGATTACCCTGGTCTGAGGCCAGGGCTCTCAACATGCTCCCGTCTCGCCTCCTCCAGGAGCCCAGAATAGGCAGGGTAGGTGGTTCAAGACTCTCAGGCCTCCGCAGAAAGCGCTGACTCCTGGTCCTGGAACGAGGCTTGCCACCCTAGTTTTGCCACATAAAGCAATAAATCAAATTATCTAGATAGAGCAAAAGCCCTTTGGAAACAGTGCCTACACTTACCATTCCCAGGGTTTTAACAGAAAAATCCCAGAAACCAAAGTGGGGTGGGGAGGGAATTAAGAGGCAAGCGGCTTGCAAGATGTCAGGCCCTACTGGACGGCCCCCCCCGGGGGGGGGGGGGGGCACAAAAAGCCAACCTCCGAAGACAAGCTGGGGGGCTGGAGTAACTTTCCTTTCCCCAACCTCTCGTTCCAGAAGCTCAGGTCGGCGGCCAACCTGCCCTCCCCAGACCATCCCCAATTTCCAGGTCTGCCCCAGGCTTTCAGATGCTCCGGGAACTCTCACACCCGACGCCACGGGCTCCACAGCCGAGGGCCGTTTCCAGCTCGCTCGGTGGGGACCCGGCCGGGCAGGCGAACCGGGCACTCGGCCGCCCTTGCGGGCTTCCCGGCCCCGGACCGGTTGCTCCTCCAGAGGCCGAGGCTCCGGATGTGAGAAATGGCCCCAGAAGCGACTGGACAGGCAGGGGCCTCGGCAGCGGGAGGGATGGAGGCGATGGCGGCGCCGGGTCCTCACCTCGCTAGCCAGCCGAACACGCCCCAGCAGCCCGGCCGCCCCTGGCTTCTGGCCAGTGGCTCTCTCTCTCTTTTTTTAAACTTTCCGGCCTTGGCGATCAGGGCAGGGTTTCCAGTCCCCGCCACCACCACCCTCCCAGCTCGCTGCAGTGCCTTCCAACCTCCCAGGAAGCGACCCCGGCAGACACCCCACCCCGCCTTGGGCCACCTGGAGCGGGCGGCTTCCCGAAGCGATCGGCGTCCGGCCAAGACTGAGACGCCTGCGTCCGGGGAGGAACTCCCGCAGCCTCCAACGGGCCGGCTTGCCCGCGGTGCGCGTGCGGTGCGCCGCACACTCGCGCACTCTCGGGAAGAGCTCGCGGGGGCGGGGGGGGGGGGCGGTTAAGGGCTGATTTTTTAGAAAAAAATTCTTCAGCTACGAGAGTTTTGGGTGTCCCAGGCACGACTGCGAGCGCTCGAGAAGAACAATAGAAATGGGGGTGGGTGCCGGAAATGGTGCAGGAAGACCCCTATAACCCTATAAACCTCTCCTCCCCCTCGCAATTACTATTAGCATTAAAAGACCCCAGTGCCTTCAATGCAATAGTGCCTGTTTATAACTTTTTTCCGCTAGCTCCCCAGACCCTAAACAAGCCCCCTCCTCACATTATGAAATCATAAGGGCAAAGATCGCTCCCAAATTTGTGACCTCCTGAAGCTCTTGGGCCTCTCACCTGCTCTGCCCCTGGCACCCTGACCTGACTCAGCCCCCCTCCCCCAGCAGTTCCTCTGGTTTGCACCTAGACAATAAATTTAGTTTAATTTAGCTTCCGGTCTTTAATTTTAGCAGGTCTCCTTTTTGCATGCAAATCAATATGGCAATTACCATCTAAAAGCTCGCCCAGCCCCGGGTCAATGTAAATTGATCATTGTCCGCCTTCCACAAAATAACACCGGGAGTCTGTGGTGCATAATGAGATTATACTGGAAACTGTCTTTTAGATCACAAATTATATTTTATGCTGTCAGGGTCTTCTCCTAGCGGACTTCCCCCGCTAGTCTAATCACGGGGAGCCGAGCCCGTGGGTGCTGAGGGGCGATGTTGGCTGTGGAGACCTGGCTCTAAAAAATAACCAAGTGAGGACCCCCATTCCCGAGACCCTCGATTAGACACAGGCGGAGAGGAGCCTGCGCTGGGAAAGGGGGCCTTCTACAGAAATATCGTAGAAAAGTCTCGTTAATTAGTTCTCGTCCGACACAAAGTCAGCTATTTCTTCCCCACGGACACACTGGGGGCAACCAGCGAGGCCGTCGGGCCGGCCCGGAGGTCGGTGGTCGTCCCGTGCCAAGTGCTCGCGACGAAGGCGGCTTGGCCGCCACGGGGGCGGCCTAAAGAGGCCACTCACTCCTGCCCTGGCTGCTTCTCAGCCCGGCCGCCGTCTCCCGGGCCCCAGCAGCGCAAACAGACGGAACCCCGCCGGCCGTACAGCCCGGCGGAGTAGCCGGGGCGGCCGCGGCCTCCCCTCCACGGCCTGGGCGAGGCCCCGCTGGGCCTGAACCGTGTGAGCGGGCGGGCGGCAGAGGCCTCCGAGCGAGGAGAAGGTCTTCTGTCGCCGAGAGCACGGCTCTCCCGCCCCTGCGCGGCCCCCAGGGCTCGGGTGTGACCCTGGGGCCTAACAAAGGGCCTTCTGAGCTCCTTGCGGCCGCGGCGGGGCGGGGGAGGGGCGGGCCGGCGGTGAGCAGCGGCCCGAGTGGACCGCGCGGCCCCGACCCGGCCCGGCGCCCTCGAGGAAACCACCCAGGTGGCATGGCCAGGGCTGCCGGGCGCTCCCGAGGCCCATCCTGGTGGCCCAGGGTTCGGGCGGCCCCGAAGCCTGCGAGCCTCCCGCCCGGCCCGCGGCCCAGCCCTGCCCCGCCCGACCCGGCGCGGGCTCCACCCGAGTGCGGTCTTCCCTATAAAAGCTGAAATTCCCGGCTGGGCTCAGACAAAGAGGGACCGCGGCAAATCGACGCCGCGGGCAAACCAAACCCTAGGCCAGTTTACGTGCGCGTCTGGGGTCACAGAGGCGCCTGCTAATCCACCCTCTGCAGGCCGTCCCTGCAGGGTCCCCTCCAGGAAAAAAAGGAAAGCATAGCAAAATGAAAGCATAGCTCCCCTGTATTCCTCCCAGAGGCCGAACTTCGCACTTCTTTCGGTTCTGTCTTTGTCAGTCCACTAGGCCCTGAGCCGCCTCCGCAAACAGGACTTGGAGCAAGGGAACATCCATTCCTCCTGACCCAAAGTGGAAAGCTCTTCTTCCGCTACCATCCATCCGCTCAAGGTCAAGAACTCAAAACCTCTTAGAAATCCTCCTACCTGATCGACACATACCCTTCCCCCGCCCCCAGACGGGAAGAAACTGTAACCAGAAACAATCTTACTAATTGAGAGCCATCCACCCTTAGCTAGGCCTGCTCTGCCCTCAGTTTCCTTCCAGCCAAAGACACATTATTTCTCTGTGAATGAGCCTGCGAATGTGGTCGTGGGGCCCACACTTCCCTGCCCACGTCGGTTTCACTCCACAGGAAAGTCTGCGTGAGGCGTTGAGGAGTTTTTGTCATTCAGCCCGTGTATCTAAGCATGGATGTATGCATATGAATGGTTTTTGTGTTTCCAAGTGACCCTCTTCACACCTTTAAAGGGGCTTTTGTCTCTGAAACGTCCTTACAGAAATTCTGCCCCAGTTTCCAGCTCAATAAAGTCTGGGATTTTCTCTTCCAATATTGCTATAGGTCTCTCTATTTGCATATCCATGTTTACATTCCTCTTGGCCAGTTCTTTATCTCTTATGTATCTCTTGTTCCATGTGGGCATCGAAACCCAAGTGTCTTGATTTGTCTCGGCGCATGTCATCCAGGCGCACATCTTAATCTGAGCATTCCTGTCTCAGGCATACACCTCCCTCACTACTTACATTCTTGCTGTGCCTGTAATGTCACTCGTTCCCAGGCCAGACCAATATGGGTTTGCAGTTTAAATGTAACTAGAGGATACCCTAGACCACAAACTCTAAAAGAGAGGAGAGGAGGAATGAGACAGACCAGTGTTACTAACGATTTATTTATATATAGGGTTAACCCACCTACAGATTTCAACCTCTAGAAAGAACCAGACCAATGTCTGCAGAGTTGTATTAAATTTTTAGACCAATTCAATATTGGCCCAGTGTGTGTGTATACAAATGATCGATCTTGTACACATCACTGTCCACCTCCAGTTTGGAGGCTGTCTCCCTGCATATATCTGATTCTAACTCCCCACAAGTTCATGGTTAAAAGTGTGTTTACTTATACTGACAACTCAAGGACCCCTTTGCTCTCCAATGCGTACCTGTACACACTGGCCTGGCATTTCAAGCTTGGGTCTTCTGTCTGCAGCAGGCTTGGTCAGAGGCCCCACCCGACTACGGCTCTGAGCAGACCTTCCCACACTGGATTGCTGCCATGAATTCTCTCTGGGGACACTGAGGTCTACATCTGCATCTCCCAAACTCAGTTCTTTAAGTGAGGGTGCCCAGTGTGTGTGTCCACACCTCCCCCATTGAGAAGTGCGGTCAAACGAGATCATCTAGCAGCTGCGTTTGGTTTGTCGAAGAATCAAGCCAGTGCACCAGGATGTGAACGTGCATACACAGAAGAGAAAGGAAAACCCAAGGCCCCAGACTCCCGTCCCCTCCCCCCGGGGGCTACTCTGCCTCCAGAAATTTCTACAAGGCTCTTTGCCCCCGCTCCTCTTACACTCTCTCCATAGCCTTTAAAGGGTTAAGAGAAACCCTCGCAGCCTTCCCTCCACCCTGCTCGCTGGGCCCGCAGGCTTGCTCGCTCACTCGCTGCTCACGGGAGTCTGCCGCCGCCTCCGCGGCCCGCCCCCCCTTCCCGTCCTTCAGCCGGGAGGGAGCCTGCATGCCTGTCTAGACCGATCTATCACAGGCACACCAACAACACCCGCGAGAGCGCGGAGACCCTGCCCAGGTCCCCCTGCCCGCACGGCTCCCGGCGGACAGAACCCGGGGAGCGTGACCGCGCCTGCGGGGTGGGGGGAGCCTCCGGGCGCGGGCCGCCCCGGGCGCAGCGCGGGTCCTCCCCGGCCCCGGCCCCCCGCGGTCCCGCCAGCCCGGCTGCCGGGGCACAGTCACAGCTCTGCGCGCTGGGCAGTCCTATTTTTATCTTGTCTAATCCCAAACTGGGCGGGGAGCACAGGCGTCGTGCTTAGAGAACAAGAGATAGGCGAGGGAGGCGGGGAGGAGCAGCCAGGCGGCGACGCGAGCGGGAGCTAGTTAAAGACACAGTCGGGGCGACCGAGAGCAGGAAGAAAGAGCGGGCTGCGCGGGCCTCGCGGCGCCGCACGCAACACGCCGCCCGGCGAAGTTACACTCGTCTCCCTGTCGCCCTCGCTGCCGGTCCCTCCCCACTTCCCAGCGGCGCTCTCTGCAGCCCGGGCCGCGGGGCCCCGGCCTGTGTGGGAGGCAGAGGCCCGGCCGGCCCGGCAAAGGGCTGAAGAGAATCGCTAATGAGCTGCGCGGCCCATTGATCCGGAGAACACTTCCTAATTAACTCTCAGTCACCTACTGGTGACAGCGCCTCAAAGGACAGCGCTGGGGCCGTCCGAGCCCCAGCCCCGACCTGCCCACCGAGCGCCTGGCGCCCGAACCCCGCGCGCTCCCCAGGCAATCCCGGCGAGTGGCGGCATATGCCCGCACACCGAAGGCCAGCCTCGGATTAAACCTGGACGGCATATTAATCACCACCATCTCGCCCCCCCCACCGTCCTCCACGCGGTGAAATCATGCCCCAAATAAACACGAGCACCAACACTGCAAAGCCCAGACCAGAGAACAGGTCGGGGGTGGAGTGGGAAGGGTCGAGAAGCAAACGTATTCTCCAAATGTCCACGTACAGAAGGTCTCCGAAGCCGACAATTAAAATGCCTTCCACACACGCAATTCTGTCGGCAAAACCGAATCCAACACCTCGTAAGGATTGATTTCGGCCCGCGGTGTCCGTTTCCAGTGCCACAGGAAGTGTCAGATGGCTAGAAATACCCAAGTCTGTCTGCGTTCACCACCCACTACCTTCTGGGGTGGGCCATTTCCTCCCCGTTTTTACTCCCAGCCCACTTTAAGGATTTTTCTCCAAGAGGCTACCCCTAGAACCAAACACCACTACCCCTCCCCTAGTCTTCTCTCACAAAAAGAAAAAAAAAAACAGCTAAAAACCCTGCGCTGTCTAGTCCAGACACAGCGAGGCTGCGCGGATACCTATTTGAAGCGCGCTGGTTTCTTTTTAAGGTTTGTTTTTAAATACACATAACCCTCCCCCTTCCTTCGCTCTCCCATTCCCAACCCCCAACCTAAAGACGCCGGCGGCGCGCGCCCTCGTGCGCGGGCACTCACAGCCTCTAGCTGGAGATCACGGACTTTCTGGAAAAGATTCATTAACAGCAAATTAAGCCTCGCCCGGCCTCGGCCTACACGCGATCAGACTCCGCCGTCTCAGGGACCTGGGGACGTGCCCACTCGAGAGTGCGAGCGGCGGGAAGCCCGGCGGGACCAGGAGTGCCTCCAGCCGCCCAACTCCGCACACGGCGCCCCAGGGCTTGCTTGGTAAACAGCAGGCGCACGTCGCCGTCGCCGTCGCCGCCGCCTCCCCGAGCCCCCGAGTTGGCGGAGGCTCTGCAGCGCAGCCGCCCGCCTGCTTGGAGCGCGGGCCCCGCGGCGCGGCGGCGCCTTGCCCTCCCCGCCTTGGCCGAGGATCGCGCCCGGGTGCGCAAGTTCCTCTTCGCCCTCAACCTCCGCGCCGCACGCCCTCCGAGTGGGACCAACTTCCTCCGGCCGCAGACTCGCACACGCCCAACAAGGCTTCCCACCAGACTCCCCGCTGCCCAGCGGAGGGCCCAGGTCTCACCCCCCCCCGCCCCAGTCCCCGCCCTCCCTTCCCGCCGCCGCCCCCGCACACGCACATTTCACCCCCACCTCGGGGGCTCCTAACTTAAAACGCATCTCGCGACGTTGGGGGAAGGTGGGGGTGAAAGGGGGTCGCGGATAAGAATTTTAAAAGAACATTTGCAAAACAAAGCGTCTGACCTGGCGGACGGGCCGAGTCGGAACCCCTCGCTCTGCTCGATTTCCTAGTAGTTTTTTTTTCCTTTAATCCACGTGATTCGTGCTTTCGGGCAAGCCAAGAAAAAACCCGGGACTCCCCTCCCGAGTTGCGCGGCGGCGGCGGCGGTGGCAGCAGGTCGAGCTCGGCTCGGCCCGGGGCGCCCGCCACACACCCTCGCGCACGCACACGCCGTCGTTCCACTAGGAGGAACGACCGGCCCCCGGAGAGGCGAGACGAGGCGGCGGCGGCTGGGGGTTTTTACAGTTCTTTCCCGAGCCGAAAAAGAAAGCAGACGGGAACCCGCCGCCCTCCCCTTCCTGCTCGCGAGCTAACGCCGAGCCGAGCTTCCCAGCTTCCAGCCCAGCTTCCCCCCGCCCCCCCGCGCTCGACTCGCTGCGCTCAGCGGCAACCGCGCTCCCGCGCACACAGACACACACAGGCTGCAAACTTCCACTCCGCGAACTCCCTGCTCTCCTCCCAGCCCCCCGGGAGGCGGCAGGCCCCCCGCCGCACCCCTCCCTCTCTGGTGCCCATGCGGGGCCGCTTAGGTTGGCTGCATTTTTAATAACATAGCGATGAAATAAAAACGAAAGCGAGCAAAGCAGCCAAAGGGAAGCGCGAGGCGAATGCTTCGCGGGGTACGCGAGAGAGGCGGAGGAGCAGCCCACGGCGGGCGGGGGCCCCGAGGGAAGGGGCCGACTGCAGCCCGCGGCGCGCCCGCCCGCCAGCCCGCGCGGCCTCCCCGGGGAAAGGTGTTCCGGGCACTGACCTGAAATCCCCGGCCGGGGAGTAAGCAGGGAGCCTGCGATCCGGTGCTTTGAAGTTTTCCCCCCGAGCGGAGTCAAGGCGGCGAGGAGGAGCGAGGGGCGGCTGGGCGGGTGGGGAGAGGTGTGCGGGGTTGGAGGAAAGTGGGGTGGCGACGTTAGCGAGCGGAGAAGGAGCCGGGCCGGGCAAGCGCGGCGAGCAGCAAAGTTTGCCGTCCCCGGCTGCCCGCAGCCCGCTAGAAGCGCCGCGCTCGCTGGCCTCCCTCGCCGTCTGCTGCCAGCCGGCTGCCCTCGGGGTCGGCCCCGCCGAGGGGTGGGCTCTGGGCCGGGTGGGGGCGGGGCGGGGCGGGGCGGGCTCAAAGCCTCCGGGCAGGTGGCGACAGCCCCGCGCGATCCTCCGGGCTCCCGCGGCTGGGCCGGGCTCGGCCGGGCTCAGCAGCTCCCGCGCCACCGCTGCTGCCGCCCGCGCTCGGGCAGGAGCCCCAGCGCCATGTTGACGGATAGCCGCGAGCGCCCGCTCGGGCTGGGTGTGTGTGAGTGTGTGTGTGTGTTGGCCAAGTCGTCCCTGCACGGCGACAGCGCGGCTTGGGCTCCCCGCCCGGTGGCTCGCGGGCTCCCCCTCCGCCGCCGCCGCCGCCTGCCTCTCTCCCGCTCTCGGTCGCGGTCTGGGCTCCGGCGCGTCTCCCCCGCAGCCGCCGAGCTCGGCCCGCGTTCAGCGAGGAGCGTAGCTCTGCCTCACCTTGCCGCTGGGAGCCCGAGCTCCGTCTGCAGCCGCACGCCGCGATCCCAACGCGTCCCCCCTCCCTGGTTCCCTCCTCTTCCTCCTCCCCCTCCCTCTGCCCGCCCTCCCTACCTCCCTCCCTCCCTCCCAGCAGCCGCCTCCCCTCCCCCCGCAGGCGCAGCGCTCGGGCGACAGCCGCCCGCCCGCCGCCTCCAGCTCTTGCAAGTTTGAGCTCCCCCAGCCTCCGCTCACCCTCCGCTGCGGCGCCTCGGCGGTGGGGTTTCGGAGGGGTGATTCCCCAAGAAAGGTTTGCCCGAGTTTCCCGAGCCCGCGTTTCGCCTCTCTGGGTCCGAACCCGGGACCACTTGGGTGGCGCCCCCGTCGCCCCTAGCCCTCCCCACCCCCGCTCGGACCGAGTTGGATGCGCACAGCCGGCCCGGGCGCGCGTCCTGGGCGAACCACAGACCGACTCGGGCGGCGGCGGCGGGGGCGGCGAGGGCGGCTCGCAGATCCCGAGCCGAGGTGATGGGGGGCGGCGGGGGCGGCTCTCCCAGCCGCGCACCGAGACTCCCCTCGCTACCCAGAAGGCCAGTGGAGGACCGCAATTACCATAAAGCGCCTCGCACTCCGCTCAGCCAAAGCTGTCAAACCCCAGCGGCAGCCGCCGCTGCCTCCTCTCACCACCAGCGCTGCGCTCTCCCGGCCGCGCGTCCCCTCCGAGACCAAGCAGAGCCTGGCGAGTGCGCGTCGGCGCCCACCCCTACCCTTGGTCGCCCCTTACCCCCGGAGGAGCCCTTTCCCATTTCGGTGTTAAGAACTACCTGAAAACACCACCCCGGGCATGAGTGGCCGTTCCGCCCGAACTCCGCGCCCGAGTTCCCTGGACGTTTCAATTGTGTGGGAATTGTTTGGAGAGGCGGGGGGTGGAGGAGGCAGCCCGTGGGGCACTAGGAGGGCGGAGGTGGGGGCCGCAGGGGAGCGGAGAGCCGCCAGAATCTCTGCCCGTTCACAGGATTTCACAGTCTGCACCTCAGATGGTTGAAGGGTCTGTCCTGACCCTTCACTTGGGCCTCGGGAGATTATCTCCCGCGTTTTATTTTCCTTGGCAGGGAGCAACTTTTGGCTTATATCGTTCGCCCCATAAATTTCCACTCGGTAACGTCGTGCTGATCGGTGCTCGGCGGCGGCGTACAGCCTGCGCCCGCAGCAGTTCAATTCAATTGACACGTATTGAGCTTCTCCAGCGCACCCGGCGCGGCGCTGGGCGCGGGGGGGAGGGCGGGGGCAGGCAAGCAGGAGGGGGAAGCGGAGAGGCGAGGTTCCGGCCTCCCCGGAGCGCAGAGCCTCTAGGGCGAGCCGAGAAACCCCAGTTCGTGAAGCTGGCGGGAAGGGGTGGGAGTGGGGGAGGGGTGTTCCGGCCTAACCGCACCCAGACCGCTGGTCCGGACGTCGCGGCAAAAGGTGACTCCACTCAGCTGCTCGCTAGGGTCTTTTTATGCTGGGGGTGGGGGAGTCTCTTTCTGCCTAAGGACAAGATGGTGCAGGCTCGATGAGAACATCAATCCGAAATGGAGGTGGCTTGTAAATCCACACGGAAAGTTTTAAAATATCCTGGAGTGTCTCCACGCCAAAAATAATCAAAAGCATCTCAAGTTGATTACTAAGCCAAGGTCAAGGCCAAAATCAGCTCTAGCTAGCAGATCCCTTTTAAAAATTAGTGCTAATATTGACTGCGGGGACTGGCGATAGGCGCGATTTTATTTATTCTGTTTTAGTTCTCAATACATAGTTATAAAAAACAGCCCTTTTCAAAGCAGAAGTGAAACATCTCTACCGTTTGAAACCCGAAACTTCGGGCAGAATGAAGTCTTCGTGCTCCGGAGCTGCTTAGAACAACTGATGCAAAAGACAGGCGGGCGGGTGCCCCCGCGCGAGCAGTGCCCAGCCGCGCTGGGCCGCCACCGCTTCCAGAACCCGCGCCTGCATAATAGAATGCACGCCTTTTTCTTTCCAGTCTTTCTGGAGGTGGATGTCTCTGAAAGCTAACCCACACATTTTTTTAATCTCCGGTAACAAGCAGAAAGACACCTGGACTATTATGCTGTAAAGCTATTTTTTATAAAGACATTTTAGGGCCAGACATTAAAAGTTATTAGACTGAACGCATGCGAGTTACAGACACAGCTGGAGAAAAGGCCTCTGGTTGTGTGTTGTAGCAACATCTCTTTTTGAAGCGACTCCTTTTATTCAAAACAAGTCTAAAATAACCGGGAAGCCTGAAGTTGGGTATTTGTGGGGAAACTTTCTGAACGTGGTTCCAGACGAGGAGGCCGCTGTGCCACTGTGGGCCTTGCCAGAGAGCTGGCCTGGGCGAGTGCAGAGCCGTGCCAGTCTCTTCCGGCTCGGTTAGGCCGCCACAGAGCCCCTGGCCCCATGCCCAGCCACCTTCTCTCCCCTCCCCATGCCTCCCCAACTCTCCCCCCAGGCCTAGGCTTTTCCTGGAGTTAAGAGTTGCATGCAGCCGTCCAGAACTTTTAGAAAATCCAGGAACCAAGCGAGATCGTGGAGCCTGCTGCCTCACGAAGTCCTGTGGCCTCCCAGGGCTGCTGACAAAGGGGCCTGTTTGTCTAACTTTAAAAGTCCTGGAGTTAAAATGAGTTGGGGAGGGGGGTGGTGCTGTAAATTCGAAGGGGCCTAGAAGAGGGCTGACTGTGGGAGAAATTTGATGCTGGAGACAAACAGGCCAGTAAATTCGCCTTTGACGTAATTTGCAGCATTCACACACACCCCCTTTTTAAAGAAGTCTAGCCTCCATGGTGTCCTCATTCCGGCTGGTGGGATTCAAAGGTTTCTTTTCTATCTCCAAGGGATACATTTTCCAACTCTGTGGGATTTTAAAAGTATCTTATTAATGGAGTCCTAAGAGGCATGGGGGGAGGGGGGGGCCTTGGTGACTCACTGAGAATTAAAATGTGAGATTTTGCCCCGAGGTGCTCTAAGGGGGTGGGGGGTTGGGTGTTTACACCTATTGGTCGCTCAGTTGGAATTGATCCAGGGAGGAGAAGCAGAAAGCTCAGGAAGGGTAGTCCCATCTTGCGTCCCCTTTTGGGAAGGGGCTCCGGGAGCTGGGGACACTGCATAGCCTGCAGCGTGTACCGGCAGCCAGGGCCTTCTCCTGCTCCCCCCTCCCTTGTCCTCCCAGGAGTCCCTCGGGAGCTGACCTGGAGGTCAGGCTGCTACACCCGGCACTCAGCAAGGGGAGGATTTCAATGAAAGCAGAGGAGGAGGTGGAGAGGGCCAGCGAATTCAGCGCACAGGCAGCGGAGAAATAAAGAAATAGGCACCAAAAAGGAGAGGTGCTTCGAGTTGAGCTGGGGGGGCACCCCACCCTCACCCATCTCTTGTCCCTCACTGGCCTCCTGTCCCAGTAATAACATATGTAAGGTTCGACCTCAGGCTCTCGAGAGCACTCTCCGGATGCAGATTCTATGCTGGCTCTGCAACTGGGCAAGCAGGTTGGCGCTTTAGGGAGCAGGCCTGGAGCACGGCCGCCTCATTCAGGCCAGGCTGACTGTGCAAGGCCTGCCAGGGCCTCTTCCACACCTTCAGCCACCGCCCGGACCTTGGGGAAAGGTCATGCATCCTGTGCTGAGGTCCTTAGCCCGTGTTTGGGGGACCCTGGGATCCCAGCATCGTTTGTGGGGTTTGTTTGTGGCATATGTGTAGGATCTAAATCGTGAAGCTCGGTGGGCCCTCAATGGCGCTCTTCAGAGGCTGTTTTCACGTCAGGGACACTGGTTACTGGAATAGGTGGGACTTGGGTGATTACAGATAATGTATTTTTATATAGGGTGAGCTAGCCTATTATTGTTACCTATTTTTAAAAATACACTAATACCCACACTAACAGTCTTCCCTAGTCACTTTGTCAAAGAACTCTGGGCTTACCCAGTGGCACTTAAAAGACCCACTGGCCCAAGCACAGGGCATCCTTGTCCCAGGGATTTCAGTTATCTGGAAACATCTAAAGGTAGCTGCCTTGCATGGCAAGAGACTGCTAGACTTAGGGGTCACCAGGTTGAGAATGGCTGCTCTTTCTGCCTTGCCTTTGAAGGGTTACTGGGCGTTTGGGGGAGGAGGGTCCGAAAGACAGGCCCTACGTCGTACGTAGTAGCAACCGCCTCTGGGAATTTATGGTCTGGGCTGGATTAGTGTCAGGTTCCGAGCTCCCCAAACCCAGACACCAGTGGGTGAACTGCCGTTTACACTGAGGGGCCCTCTGGGTAGACGGGTGTCAGCCAAAGGAGCACAGAGACAGGCGGCTTCGGGGAGGCAGCGTCCTGCGCTCCACCTGGTCCCAGCTTAAGAGCCCTCGAAGCCGCCGCACTGGGCCGGATGCTCCTGCAGATAAACCCGGCCGCCACGTCCCGCCCCGGCTGCTTATTTAGCAAGGCGCCTCCAGCTCATATTTGACCCTGCCCGGGGCACTGAGTGGGGACCGCGGGGAGCGGGGGCGGAGAACCACCAACTACTTGCTCTCGGACCCAGCCCGCCGGCCTTCCGCCCCAGCCATCTTGTAGCCTGGTCCCTCTTCCACTCCCGCGGGAACCCTGCGGAGACGCAACACCCCGAGCCCCTTCGCGGGCACCACCCTAGGGACTGGAGGGATCTGGAAGGCTGCGCGAGCCCCTTGCTCGGGACAGGAAGGGAGTACGGCCCAGCAGATGGAAACGCGGCACTGATGGTCTCTAAATACCTCTGAAGCCCCCACAAAGTCGGGCGCAGAAGTGAGTGGCGGCGGGTGGTCGCCTCAGAAAGGTCGCAACCAGGAGCAAAGCTTGGGGGTCGGGCAGGACAGGGGATTCCAAAATCCGCGGCACTTTTTACCCGCTCCCCTTCCCCCTCCTGGCCCACTCGGCTCTGCCTTCGCCCCCATGACTCCCCCTCCCCCCGCCACATCCCTGGGTCTGCAGCACGTTAGCAGCCGCGCAGCCCCAGGTCGCGAGTGCCGAGGGTGAGGGGGCGCAGGGTGGTTTGTGTTGCGAGGCCTGACAGAACCTTCTGTGTGCGGCGGAGGGAGGAGGCTAATGCATAATGCACAGCGCCTGGAAGCCCGGCCATTAGCGGCCTGTCGGTGACACAGACAAACGACTGAGGGGGAGGAGATCCAGCTCGCTCTGGAGTTTAAATATACCAGCGTGGAGGGGAAACGCCATGATTTAAAAGTGTGTGTTTGCAGACACTCGCATATATTTTAATGATTTCCAGCAGGCCTTGCGTCCCAGCCTTGCATCCCCCTCCCCAAAAGGGGGATGTGTATAGAGGAGGGGGAATGAAGGCAGAGTGAGAGGCCTCAACCCGAGACCCACCGCCAGCTTTCGAGAGATGAAGAGAAGAGGTTGGTAAACGCAGCATGGAAAAAGCGAGGCCTAGGGAAGCCCCACGACCCAAGGCCATCCTCAGAATTTTTAAAAAATCTGGCCGTCAAGCCTTCCACCAAGGAGCGGACCCTCTACGTTGTACTAGAAAGATCTGGGGGGGGGGGCATAAATCCCGCCACCCTTGCTTCCCCCAGGCGCCCTCATTTTTGAATCTTCCTTTTCCACCGACAATCCAGAGACCTCCTTCCTCCGGTTTAACACACCAGTGTTTTTTAGCAATTAAGGCGAGAAGGGGGTGGGGATAAAGATAAGCCAATTTTTTTTTTCCTGCCATGCAAGTGTGAAAGATAAGATAACGCTAAGCTGGGGCAAAGCGGCTGCTTACAACCTCCCCTCAGCGATTTTGATCGGTCACTTCTTATCTCGCAAAAATGCTCCTTTCGAAAACTGCATCAAAAAAAAAGAGAAAGGCTGAAGGAAAGCATTTTCATTTGGAAGTGACATTTAAAACCCACCTCCTCTACACCAGCAGCCCCCTCTCCATCCGCAGGGCTCCCCAGGAAAAGTCGCACCTCGACTACGGGGTTTCAGGCTTTCTCGTGGGGGGCAGGATTACTAGTGTAATTAGGCTGAATAAAACCAGGGATGCGTGATGAGGATTTATCCTGCATCCGACCCCAAGCTCGCGGCCGGGTTTTCCTTCTCTTAGTTACCGATCGGTGTTTGTGTTTTACCATCGCGTTCGTGTGTTGAAACTAAACAGGTAGTTATATTTGGGAGGGTCATCTAACTATGTCAACATGAAGTGGCTGTTAATGTGAAATAATAAGAAACTCTGCTGATTATTACAGACTCCAGGAAAGGGCAGGAAAGGCATCACACGCCCCAGAACCGGAGAACTCTCAGCCGAACCGGACTCTCGGGGAGTTTTATAAAATCCTTTTTTTCGCACAAAAATCTCACGAAGGGGTTTCCGGAAGACTTTGTATTTGTTGAGGGAGGTTTCGGTATTGAACTCCAGGCCCGCAGGGTGGCCTGTAAATTCCCCCCAGCCCAGCGGCTGGCCCCCGATCACAAACATCAAGGCGGGCGCCCCAGGCCGAGCTGATGAGTCTCCGCGCCCACCTCCGGCTTTGAGCTCCAAAGCGCCCACCTCCTCGTCCCCCATCCCGGGTTCGCACCTTGGCGCCTGGCGCACACCGAGTCGGCCCTCTTTGGGCCAGGCTGCACGACCTGAAGCCCGGGGCCAGCTGCGGCCGGATTGTCCCCGGGGAGCCGAAACCGCCGAGCGGGGAAACCCCTCCTCTCGCCCTTCCCCGAAAAGCCTGGCCGCGGCGTAGGCGCCGAGCGAGCGGGCATCCGCTGACAGCCGGGCCTCACGTAAGGCCCACACGCGTCCCATTAGTCAGCCTGAGTTCCCCTCGGGCGAGCCGTCTGGCGCGGCCCCAAGGCCGGGCGCGGGCGGGGCGGGGGTGCGGGGCCGCAGCGAGCCGGGAGCGGGGCGGGGGCGCGGGCTCTGCGGGGCCCGGCCGGGCTCGGTTCCGCGTTCCTGGGCCCGCGGGTAAGCTGAGCCGGCGGGGCAGGCCGCTCCCTGGCTGGCGCCGAGGCGCCGAGCTGCGCTTCACGTGCCCGCCATATCAGCGGCGGCGAGGAGAGGGGGCAGGGAGGCGCGCCGCAGCCCCGCAGGGTCTCCGGCCCCCGTCTCCCCCTCCCCGCTGGGGGCTGGGCCGGGACCACCCGGCAGCCCCCATCCCCGCGCGAGCCGAGAGCCGCGCTGCCAGACGCCGAGAAGCTCCCAGGGCGCCGTTCCGAAAGCTGCGCGGCGGCAGCAGCCAGGGGAGGGTGCTCCTCGCGGCCGCCCCGGGAACTTCCCAGCCGCCCCGCCGCCGCCGCCGCCGCCGCAGTCACCGGGACCGGAAGCCCTTGCGCCGCCCCGAGCGGCCTGCGCTGGCCCCCAGGGCTGTTCCAGACGAGGACTGGCTGCGCGTCACCCTCGATTCCTCCCGGCCCCAGGCGGCCGCCTTCGCCCTGGGGCATCCCCATTTAAGCCCAGAGGACCCTTCTCGCGGTCCGGGGAGACCTCCCTCTATTATCGCCAACAGCGCCGCCCCACCCGCGCCCCCAGCCCCGCAGCTGGGACGGGAGGGGCGCGGAGCAGCCACTCCGGCCGGGCAGGAACACCTGCTCCTGGGCCCTGCAGCTGGGCGCGTGGTGCCGGGAGAGGCTGCCTACTGTTGTGTGCAGAGATCGCGGAGGAGAAAATGGGGCTCCGAAGCTCAGGGCCAGGCGCAGCCGCGCCTCGGCCGCCCCCATCTCCCACCCCTTCTGTGTGATCAAGCCCGAAGCCTGAGGACTCGGGTCTCGCCACCCCTGGGATCCGTCTTCTGGCCTTAAGAGGTCGTTCGTAAGACAGATGGGGCAGAACCTGTTTTGGGAGCCTTCCCGGTGTTCGCCCCCGCTCTCCAAACCAGACACACTCATCTCCCCTCGGCCCCTACTCTAGCCGCCGGCAGGGGACCGCAGTAGGTCACGGTGGTACCAACAACGACCCCCCTCCCCACGAAGGATCTGGTATGGGGTTCGGACTTGGCCACTCCGCGTGAGGAGGGCCGCTGGACCCTCCCCATCTCCTCCATGCCCTGAGGAGATCGGGCGGCCGAGATGACCTGCGCTGCTTGCCCTGCCTCACCCCCCTCCCCCGTCCCGCCCTCCCCGGCGCTCCTGGCTCAGGGCCCGGCCGGGGAAGGCGTTGTTTTGCCAGCGGGAGCCGAGCGAGTGCGCAGAGAAAAGCCTCCCTGCTCTAATGAGAGTGCACACAGCGCTGCAGCGAGGAGGATGATTACCCGGCGGGCGGGGGGGCGCGGGCCCGGGCCGCGGGCGGCGTGTGCGGCGGCCCCGCGGGCCCGGAGTCCCCGCCTGTCTGGCTGCTAATCGCACGCTTTCTGCTGTTACGGAGGCAGGCGGGAGCTGGCGGCCGAGCCCAGCGCCGGCGACTCGGCGGGTGACACGGAAACATGGCGCAGCGCCCCTCCCCCCCCCCGCCCCCCCCCGCGCTCCCGCCTCCCGCCTCGCACTTCCTCCCGCCCGCGCGGCTTTTGCAGTTCTAATGCTCTGCTGTCGGCCCGGCACCATTACGCTAGCAGCCGCTTCTCGGCGGCCCCGCGCGTCTCTTTCCCCTTTGTTTTCAGGGTCTATAGAAAACGTTTGCTTTTGTCCTGAGCTCTCGTTAAACCAAACTTGTGGTGGCAACGGAAGGCGGTGCGGGCGGGGAGGGGCCCGGGGATTTTGGCAGCAGGCGACCAGAGCGTGGTGGAAACTTCTCTCGCTGGGTTCCCCGCCACCCCGCCTTCCACCCTCCACCCTCCCCTCACACACACAGGCCAGCCGGCCTGCCGACGCTTCCCCCTTCTCCCCCGAGAGGCCTCAGCACTCCAGGAAGGAGATCTGGGCCAGAGGGACTGTGACCAGGGGTGAAGAGCCTGGGTGCGAATCTGTGAGCCCCAAGTTTTTGGCACTCGGTGACCTCGCTCCTCGCAGCCCTGAGTTGCCTGTCCCTCCCGTTGGTCATTCGGGGCTTTGTATCAGCCGGTGGAGAAGGAAGGGGAGGGAAGAGAAGAAAGTGGTTCGTGTGTGTGGTTTTTCTATTAAGGGTTTGGTGGAATCTCTCCCCCCCAAATGCAGCCTCCTTTATAGGAACTAGGACGAGATGGGGGAAACGTGGGATCCCCTTCTGGGGATAGGGTCAGAAACCTAGGCCTGGGGGCTGGATCCTACTCTACTGGCCGGCTCAGCCACATGCGGGGTGGTACGACCTTGCAGAGTGGGAGACAGGAGGGCCAGGTCCCTTGATCCAGGAGACGCGAAACCTCCCTCCCCCCGGGCCTGAGCGCAGGTCCCCCCTGGCGCGCTCCCCACACCAGCGCGCAGGCCTTGGCTCTCCGCACCGGAGCTGCTCAGGCGGCAATTTTTTAAGCCTACAATTAAGCGAGGCGTCGCCGTGTCCTCTGCTAGTGTCGATCCTGTCAGTCGCACATGGCCTTGGTGCTCCGGTCCGAGGCCCTGCGATTAGTCACAGGCTCGCTTCGCTCCTTCCCTAATCCGCCTCTGCAGGCAGCCTGGGGACGCGGCCGACTTGGCGGCGCTGGCAGGGAGCCACCGCGCGCGAGGCGGGCCGCCTGGCCAGTACCAGCCCGGCTGCGCCCGAGCCGGCGCGGGCCCCGGGGTGCGGGCTTGAGACGCCCTCCCCCTTCACAGCCCCCGGGCTGGGGCGGCTGCGCCCCTCCTCCTCTCGCCCCACTCCCGGGCCTGCGAGATCTATTTGTGTGGTGTCATTTGCATAAAAATAGGACAAGTGTTTCAGTGCGTTCGAACGCGGGAGGCGAAATCCTTATTGATGTGTCTGTGTGGAGCCCTCGGTTGTCGGAGCGGTTTGATTTAGGGTGTTTGTGTTGCCTTCTGCGAGAAATGAGAGGAAATCCTGCGCAACGCCTTCGGCGGCCCGGGCCCCCCAGAGCATGCCCCTCTGTGCGGCCGGGAACGGTCCACCGCCTGGACCCCGGCGCGACGAGTCCACAGCGAGCAGGTTGAGGGCCAGGCGGGCGGCCCATTATGACTCATAAAACCGGGCGGCATAATCACCAGCTGCCAACCGGTTTACGTGTGGCGTTTCCCAATGCTCCCTTCGCCCAGCCCGGGCCTCCAGCGGGTTCGCCCTGGACGCGGCCACAGCCGCTCAGTAGGGGCTAATCAAGGGGCCGCTCGGGCCCGTCGGCAGCGCGGCTTCCCTGCCCGGGCGACCCCCGCTCTCCGGCCTTTGCGCTGCTCGCCAGCAACTCCTCAGCTCGGACGAATAGCTGGGAGGGCGGCCGCGCGGAGCCAGTAAATCAATCATTAACTCCCCAGCGAGGCCTGGCCAGGGAGGGAGCGGCCGCCAGAGCCGAGGCCGCGAGGCGAGCGCAAGGCCCCCACCCTGGGTCGGGAGCCGTCCACGCGCCAGCGGACAGGGTGCGTGAAGGCGGGTCTCCCCGGCGCCTTCTCATCCCCTCCAGAAGCCTCCGCCCGCCGGGCCTTTCAAGCCCGCACCTCGTCTCGCCGGGCAGGTCGGGTTGCTGTGCGGCCCCGGGGCGGGCGGGAGCATTAACGAGCCGCCCGGGGCCTCGCGGCCTGCTCTCCCCAGGAGAGCCTGCCGCGCTTGGGTAAGCGCCTCGGAAACGGTCGGGCTCCTCCAGACTCGGGCTTGCCAAAGCAAGCTGATCGCCCTTGTGTCCACCGGTCTCCCTGCGGCGCCCTCCCCACGGAGCCCACCGTGGGGCGGCACGCCGGGAGTTAAACGCTCCGGTTCGCCCTGGCTCCTCGGCGGCGCTGAGAAAACGCTGATCAAAGTGGTTACGGGGAAGGAAACACACGCACACTCGGGCCTGGGTCGAGGAAGGCCGACTGGAGAGACGGCTCGGAGCCGCCTGCCTCGACCCGCTTCCCACACTCCCGGGAACGCGGCGGCGGCGGCGGTGGCGGCGCTGGCCCGCGCGATTCCCTCGGCGGAGCTCGGCGCGGCGGGGCCGGGAGGACGGCGGGGAGGGGGGAGGGACAAGGGGGCGGGAGGCGAGCCCGGGCTGCACGCCAAGAGGCCCGGAGCCGCAGATTAGTCACCGCTCGCCTCGGCGCTCACGGATGCGCCCGGGAACCGGGAGGGCAGGCGTCGGCCCCGCTCCGCCGGGCTCCGGGCGCCTCGGCGCCGCGGCGCGGGTGCCCCCGCCCCGAGCTCCGCGCGCGCCCCGCGCGGCTGGATGGACTCTCGGGGCTCGCGCTGTCGAGATCCACTTGTCAGTTCAAGGGCAGGACAGAAACTCTGCAAGCGGAGTCTTGCGAACAGGAAATTTCTCATTGACAAGGTGCTGCCCCTCCCCCACGCCCGGCTTCAAAACAAAACAAAAACCCAGCGCGAGCCGCCGACGCACCCAGCAGCGCGCGCCGCCGAGCCCCCAGCCGCCACGGCGACCCCCGCGCCGCGGCCCCGGCCCCGGAGTGGGGAGCTCGCCGAGCCGCGGGCCCCGAGCGCAGGCGGCGGCGCACGGACGGTCAGGCCCCGCGGACAGGCTCCGCTCGGGCCCCGCCGAGGGCGCGCAGCTGCTCCCCTCCGGGGCGCGGGCAGGGGCGGGCGGGGGCGCCGAGCCCGGGAGACTCCGCGCCTTCTTGGGCTGTGAACCCGGCGGAGCGGCTTGGCGGAGCTGCAGGAGGCCGCCAGGTCAGCAGCTCCCCGGAGGGGGCGAGGGGCGGGGAGGCCGCGCGGCGCCGCCGACTTGGCGAATCCCGCGGCGGGGACCCGGGAGGGCTGCGAGCTCGGCCTGGCAAAGTTCCTGTGGAAACTCCATGTTTAGAAACTCGAGCGGCGGGGCGGGAGGAGGGGAGCGCGCGGCGCGGGGGCGGCCGGCACCCGCCTTCCACGCCCGGGAGGGTCGGCCCCCCAGCCCGTGGGCAGTCTAGAGGGGGGCGAGGAGGGCCGGTCCCCGGGCCCGTTCCTTTGTGCCTGCCCCACTCTTTCCTCCACACTCGAAAGGAAATTTCTAAACCCCTTTCATTTATTGAATTCAGCAAGAGAGGAAGGCTGCCTTTTTAGGGACCCTGATATTGAGGGTAATTTCGTATTTGACACATGTAAATACTTAGTACTCTCAGGTAAGGTCAAATTATTTATCATCTTAATTTATATTTCAATAGGCCTACAATTTAGAGGCGCGAAATGCCTCCTTATGAATCATTATGGTCTATTAGGAGAAGTAATGTATAAACAGCACTATTTGGGAGGGAATCACTTATGTTGACATTTAAATGGCTCTTCAATAGTTAAAAAAAAAAGACATTCAAGTGCCTTTGATTAAATATACAATTTACAAGACCATCAGCAAAGCCATCAGGAATATAAATTCTTCCTGGGATTTTTATTTATTTATTTCCGATTTTTTTTAAGCCTTCCAGGGCATGTCATTTAATCCCTATGGGAAAATCTACACATTTCAAGCAAAATATCATCCTCCTCTCCCTCGGTTAACGTCTTCTCAGGAACCCAGGGAAGTGCTGATTATGTGAGCAAGCACCCCAGTGGGAAGTTTGTAGATCTTTGTACCTGGGTAACAGAATCAAGACTTTCTAACGATATTGCAACTGATTTGTGAAACATGGTAGCTTCCCTGCTCGAGTGGAACCTTCCTGAAGGCCTTTGTCCATCCATCCTGGTGTTCCCACAGCACTCAGCACAGGGCCTCCTCTGGTAATTTTGTCATCCTCCTACACCTGCTACAATATCCCTGCAGAAGCTCTTCCTGGCTGCCCCCTCCCCCAACTCATGTGCTCTTTATTGAATTACCCTGTCTATTCATTCCCTTGAAGCATCTCCCATCTTCAGAATGCCCTTCCTTGACCCCACATCTCCTTCCTCGGCTCCCTATTTATCTGTTCCCCTGCACAGCTGTACTTCTCAAAGGAGCTGTCTACATCTATGGAGCATTTCCATTTTCTTACCTTGTGTACACTCTAAAAATCAGCTAGGTTTGAAGTTATTCTATGATTTGGAGATAAATGCAGCTTTGTTTGTAACAGCATAACGTTAGAAACAAGCTAAACATCCAGCAATGGCATTGATGTTGCATACGTGCAATGAAATATTCTGTAGCTATTTTAAAAATAAAGATCTGCTCTGTGTACTGATATGGAATGACCCCTAAGGTCTGTTGTTAAGCGGAAAACATAAGTGCAGAGCAAACGGATGTATATAGTATATTACGATTTGGGTATGTTACAGTTTATGTTAAAACAAAGTAGGGGAGAATGTAGACACATATTTGTAGGTGCGGTAAACATCCTGAACACTCCTGGGGAGCACCCCCTACCACCACTTTTCTTTGTACATCTGCATGCCCTCCAGTTTCATTTTCAGAAACGGGAACACTGCACAAGCTATTCTGTATCTCACCTATGAAACTTATCGATACATCTTGCAGGTCATTTTCTATCAGCACTTGGAGATGGGCCTTGTCTGTGTCAAGGTTCATGGAATTTCACTGTCTAGATACAACGTTTATCACACTCTTCACCCCACACCTCCATCCTCCCTGGCCATTCTGCAGAAAGAACTCAAGATCACCAGTCATTTCCCTGTTGCCAGGAGTGGGGGTGGGGGGGGTCTCAGTCCTTCCTTGGCCTTGGAAGCACTCAACGCCCCGGACCACTCCCCCCTTAAACTGCTCTTGGCTTCCCAGATGTGGCACACACACGGTTTTCATCCTACCTGAGTCTCTTTCTGGACTCTTCTCTGTGCTCTACTGGTTGCTTGGGCCTGAATCCTCCCCTTTTCGCCCCAGTCTCATCCAGGCCGATGGCTTTAAATACCACCTACTTGCTGATGACTCCTAAATTTTTTCCCCAGTTCCAGACCCCCATATCAAACTGCAGACCTGACTTCTGCGCTTGGCAGTTTCTGTCCAGCTTAGTCATGCCAACAGCTAACATTTGCATAGTGCCGGCAGCACTCTTCTAAGCACTTGCTCTAAATTAACTGTGAATCCTTACGACTACCCTATAAGGTAGGTAGAATTATTATCCACATTTTACAGATGAGGAAACTAAGACAGAAAGGTGACAGAACATTCCCAACGTCACTCGGAAAATGGTGGCACTAGGATTCAAACACAGGCAGTCCTGTCTCCAGAGTTCATGTTCTTAGCCACTCTGCTTCACTGCCTCTAGCATGCCTAAAAGTGAATTCTCTTAAAAAAATTAATGAATCTACAAATATTTGGGGGTATTAACTAGATGCCAGGCTCTGTGGTGGGTGCTGGGGAAACAGCAGTAAGCTGGACAAACTGTCCCTTAGAAAGGGACAAGCTCTTCCCTTGCCACCTGCCCTTTGTCCCAACTCCCTTCCCTATCACAGAAAATGTCTCAGCCACTCAAGCGCTTAAAGCAGAATCCTGGACAGGTCATTCTTGGCCTGTCTCTTTCATCTCCCACCTTACCTTCCTCTGGTTCACTGCAAGGCTAAAATAACATTCTACTTCCAAGTGTTCTAGCAAATAAGCCCACTTCTTCCCGTTGTCCCACATCCACCTTAGGCCAGGCCACCATCTTCTCTTGCCTGGATTAGCATACAGAATTATTATTCCAGCTGGTCTCTGTGCTGCCACTGTCACCTCCCTCCAACCCATCCTCCACATGGCAGCTAGAAGGGTCTTTTGAAAACATGTCACATGTCACTACCCCACCAGTTCCCACTGCACTTGGAACAAAACCCAAACTCCTTAACAAGGCTTACAATCCCTGCCACGTCGTAGCTTGCCACTGTCTATCTCACCCTCTGAGGACCAGCACACAGGCCTGTTGTCAGCTCCTTAATAGGCTCTGAGTGTTTCTCCCTGGGCTGTCATCTCTCCAACAAGACTGTACACTCTGTAAGGACAGAGCGCATCATCACCATCTACTAAGTTTGCATCGATGTCCAGCAATGAGCACATATAAACGTAATGTTCTCATAATGTTGTTCGCAGCTGCATCTCATGGTGCCTAGCATGGTACCTGGCCTGTATAGATGCTAAAAAAAAATTTGATAAACAATCAGCGAATGACAGAATGCTTAATACCTTTTTGCTAACTGATTCTATATCCTATATCATGGCCAGAGAAGAAACCAAGTTCAAGAAAGCAAGACAACTGTAGGCGTGTGCTTCTGGAAAAGGGGATGCTGGGCGGGCAGGGAGTGGCTCTGTCGTTCTGGTGAGGATTGAGGCAGAAGAAATTTGGAAAGTGAAGCATGAAGCCGGAGGTGCCATTATGGTCTGGGGAGGTCCAGGGGAGGCCCATGGGAGTGTGGGGTGCGTGGCTACAGGTCCGTGTCAGAGGAGCCGAGGTTTCTGGGTGTGCACAATTGTGCGGAGGCCTTGGACCTCCTATCCTTGCTAAGTGCTGCAGAATGTCATCCCCGGGAGATGAGAGAGGGACATCCTAGCCGAGAGCAAGACAGAGCCCAAACCAGAACTCCTTAGAGTCCTTTGCCTCTTGCCAACCATTTGGCGGCAAAAGATGGAAGCTGTTTTGCTTCTTGAGACCCTCAGAAACCAGAAGAGTGGGTCCTGGTTACACTTGATCTTGGGCAGTTGGAGTTCTCTCAATTCTATGCCCTTTGACTTCTAACAGTAACTGTGCCGCTACAATGCATTTGATAGCAAAGCAAGTGAGGATGACAAATCCCTACATGATAAAAATAGCTACTGTTTATTAAGGACCTTCACTCTTTTCAGTTACTGTATTAGGTACATTTCCAAGTTACCTCACGTAAGCCCCAAAATAACCCTATGGGTTAAGTATCACGATTCACATTTTATAGTTAAGGAAACTAAAGCTCTTACAATTGCCCCCAAAATACATAGCTAATCCAGCCACGGGGCTTCTACCTGACCCCAAACCTGGGCGCTTTCCAGTAGAGTCTATTGCTTGCCTCCCACACGCATGCACTGTTCCCTCACACCTTAAACTATTTCTGGGATTCGATCCTATACAGCTCTCCAATCATGTCCTTCTGGGGTCGTCCTGGCAACTCACCAACTGCAGTAAATATCGCGAAAGGAGTTTGTCTCTTTCTGGGATCAGCAGGTCTCAGCTGATCCGTTACGTTCACCATGGGAATCTAAGAATTTATCATCTGAGTGAAGAGTTGCCTTCCTCCCAGGTAAGCTCTGAAAAAGTGTAGGGCCAAGTTCAAGGGAAAGACTTCCTCCCCAGAACAAGTGGATTATAAACACCTTGAAATCTTATACTTCTGGGCAACATTTTTTCCTACTTTGAGCTTCCATAAAGATGACTCTGCTCTTACCATGGGGAGAGCTGGCGCAGGGAAGGGATCATAAAGGAAGAAGCCACCACACAGCCCTTCTGAAGCTGGACAGCTCTAGAGATTTGGGGCTAGGAGTCATTAGCTTTTTTCAACTTTTAGAAGAATAGCTAGGATTTAGTAAGAGCTTACTCTCAGTCAGGCACAATTCTAAACACTTTATATGCATTAATAATTTTATTTCATAGAGAAAGCTACCCTATAATAAAGGTACTATTATTTCCCCATTTCACAGATGAGGAAACTGAGGCTTAGAGGATAATTAGCGTGCCCGCTTGCCTGGACACTCATTGCCTGATTCCTAGAGCCCCAACTTTTATCCGCGCTGTCTTTCGGACTTTCCTGGCACCTGTGGTCAGCTTCATTACTCTGCCAATTCCACCGGCTCATCATAATTGGGTGCTTTATTGGGATCTGAAGGAAATGGTCTTCACTGCATCCTGGCATGCAAACGATGTCCCCGGAGGACATGACAGCACCGACTGTGTCCAGCAGGTCCCTCTGAGATGCCTCTTCTCCTCTGTAGCTTTCCAAGATGAGGCCCGTTCAGGGCGAGCAACAGCTCTGGTAGGATCCCTGTGACAGAGTGCGGAGAGCCCAGCCCTGCTCTCTTGGACAAACCACACTAGCCAGTGGGCGGATGTCCTCGCCCTTTCAGTGTCAGTGGCTGCGCGGGGACCTTCCTGACCTGCTTGCTGGCAGAGGGAGCGAGGAGGAGGGAAGATCAATCTCCAAGATAATTTAGGTTCTGTCTTTCCTCGAACCAGCCTCTGTCCTCTGCTCTAGGTCTGACGACTATGATTAATGCACCAGCGAGTATTTCCTCTCCTCGGCCTCTTCCTTGCTTTGGGGTTTATTTTACAGCCGTTGCCAGAGTTTCTCCTCAGAAGAGAGTAAATACTCAGAGACTGGAGCACAGCCCTCGGTGTTACTCAGAAAGCGTCACAGGCGGCAGGTGGCACTGGGCCATTCCTGGAGTCGGTGATGTGACTTAGGGGGTATGATTAGCATTCAGTGGTAACCTACCCCCTCCACCAGTGGAAGCCTAATCTTTTAATTATTCTGAAAATACCAAAACTAAGGATGGCAGGCGAGGCAATTAATAGGATCATATGGTCTGTTCCTCATTTGTAATTATATATTATTATTTTTCTCCCTACTTTGTTCCAGTAATGATTTAAGGCTGCTTCCAAAGATACACAAAACCCAGCAAAGATAAATAGAAGTGGGACATGAGTTATAATGTCATGCCTGCTCACACACCTTTGCCCCAGTCCACATAGGAGGACTGAATTTATAACGCCTTTCAAAAATGAGGTAATTCTGCCCTTTTAGTGGTAACACTAGGCTCTTTGTAAAGTGAGGGAGCGGTCCACAGAAATGGAAAGAATGGTGGAGGGGACAAGAGATCCGGTTTCTAACGCTGGCTCCCTCGGTGTGTGACCTTGGGCAAGTCACTCACCCTCTCTGGACTTTGAATTCTGAAATTCTCAAAGGCCTCTGCCAATCTCTGAGGACTCCTCCTCCCTCGCAACCCCTTCTCCCTCCCTTCCCCACCCGCCAGCATGCAGGCGTAAGCCAGCACTGCCCATCTGGCATGGGGCTCCCTAGGAATTACTGTTTGAGAAATGGGTTCCCAAGAAGTGCGCGCCCTCTCTCGCTCTCGCTCTCTGTCTCTGTCTCTCTGTCTCTCTCTCTCTCTCACACACACCCACACTGAAAAATCTTCCCAGACACTGGGACAATGGAACTTGAATTGTCTCTTCCCCCAAGGCAAGGACCCCCTTCAACCTTTAGCTAAAGAGAGACTTCCTGAAGGGTGGCGGGGTAGCATGGAGGATATCCTTTGGGGAGGCAAGAAGTCACGCCCCTCCAGACCTCTCTCTCCCTCCCTCAGTGAGCTACTTTCCTTCCTCCTCTTGCAGTTCAAGACCCTCTTAGAACCCGGCCAACTCTCTAGATCCAGTCTCATCTCCCCTGCATTCCCTTCGCACCACAACTTCCCCTTTTTGATCCCTGGCGGCACCCAGCACACTGCTTAGCATATCATTTTCTGCCTCTACTAGGGCTTCTCCAAGTTTTTCTCGAAGGATTCCACCGGCCAGACAGGGCTCTGGAAGCTCAGCCCTCAAGACTTGCCGCACGTGGGAGGCTGCTGGGAGACCGTTTTGAAAATGCAAGCACACACAGCAACAAGGACGCATCCCACAAATGAAACGTTCCGCAAAAGAAGTCTGCCTCAAACGACTGTGCACAATAGTGTTCCATTTACATCAAGTTTTAAAGGGGGCCAAGCCAATCGAAGGTGTCAGAAGCCAGTGTAGGGGCTACGTGGAGGAAGGGGGACAATGGAGAGGGGCATACCCCTTGGGAGGGGGCGCAAGGGGGACTTCTGGGGGGCTGGGCATACTCTGCACCTTGATTTGGATGCTGGCTACACGGGTGTGCTCAGCTTGTAAAAATTCATCAAGCTGTACATTTAGGATTTATACACCTTTCTGTCTGCGTGCTGCACGTCGATAAAATGTTAACAAAATAAAAAATACAATAAATTAAAAAATACATAAACAGACTGGGGAAGAGTAAGGCTTATAGCCGCTCTCGAGCTCTGCACAGGAGACCTGGCTGCAGGAGAGGGGACCACTCGGGGCGCGAGGGGAGGGCAGTGAGGTTGTTCTAGAGACAGCCAGGAAGCACAGTTTAAAACCACGTGAACAGAAGCAAACTTTCTGCTCCATAAGAGAGTGACGCGCGGGCCACATGCGCCATCTTCACCCTGAGGGTTCACAGTGCCGCTTCGCAGCCGCCCTGCCCACAGCCCAGGACTCCCGAGGGAGAGGGGAAGGTAGGCAGCATCAGCAGATAGCCAGGCTCCCCATCCTGTCTTCCCTCTCTCTTCCTCTCCTCTGCAGGAACTTCCTTCCACTCCAGCCAAAGTGGACTGTTGGCCATCCCTGACACAGGCCCAGCCTTTCTCCAATTGTGCGCGCACGTTCCCCTCCAGGAACTCCTTTCACCCTTCCTTCCTCTAGCCGTGCTTCTTCTCCCTGGTCCCCCCATCCAGCTGGTCATAACATGCAGTTCTGCAGAAAATTCAGTTCGGGAACCTGGAAGTCGCCTTTGACCTCTCTGACGGCCTAACCCCTCCCCAAATCCTCTATGCAGCTCTAGGAATCACACATCCCCTCTGTATCCAGCGCCTGCCCAGCACAAGCTCTTGCCTAAGCCATGACAACGACCTCCTAACCGGTCCCCCTCATCTACTCCTGCCCCTCTGCAGTCCATTTCCCACACAGCAGCCAACGCAACAACCGCCCCCCAGGATACCAACCGCTACCGGGTGCCAGGTGCACTTCCAGGCCCTCAGCCTGCCCTGGGGAACAGATCGGATACCTGCCTTCAAGGTGCTTATATTCCAGCAGGAGAGAGATGGATGATAAACAATAAAGGTAACAGAGCATAAAATTACCTTGGGTGGTAGACAGCACTCTGGGAACAGTGGGAGCAGGGAAGGGGCATCAGGAGGGCAGAGGGTGGGGAGAGGGTTCCAGAATTCACGGGGGGTGGGGGGGTGGGGAGGCCTCTTTGAGAAGGTCAGATGTGACCAAAGACTTGAGGAGATGAGAGCGTGAGCCAAGAGGATTTCCGGAGGAAGAGAGCTGCAGGCAGAGGCATAGCCAGTGCAAAGGCCCTCTGGCAGAAGAGTGCCCGCTGTGTGTAAGGAACACCCAGGATTCCAGGGGGCCCAGAGTGTGGAGGAGGAGAAGGGATCAGAGCGCGAAGGGAAGGCAGCTCGTGTGGCCCGAGCAATGGCGCTCCCATGGTTTTCCGTGTGGAGATAAAGATGAAAACCCTCAGCCAGCCCACCAGGCCCTGCTCTTCAGACCTTTGCTCCCGGCTTCTGTTTCTAGTCCTTTCCCACATCGGGGCCTTCCCAGAAGCTAGCCCAGATGCAGCTTCCCTCCACTCCCTTTGCCTAGCCACTCAGAGCTCTATTCAAACAGCACTTCCTCTAGGACACCTTCCCCGAACCAGGTTAGTGCCCCAGCTGCACCTCCCGAACCACCCTGCCCTACCCCACATCACAGGCCTCACGGTTCACAGCAGTCTGTTGTGAAGTCTATATTAGTTCATTGGGTTCCTTGCACATTTGACAGGTGTTTGCTCTGTGCCAGGCACTGTGCCGGGTGCCAGGGCACTGTGGAGAACCGGAGAGACAATGTCCCTGTCCTATGGCAGATGGACCATAAAAAGAAAGCAAATAAAGAAGATAATTTCAGGGGGCGGCCCCGTGGCCCAGTGGTTAAGTTCGTGTGCTCCGCTGCAGCGGCCCAGGGTTTCTACGGTTTGGATCCTCAGCGCCGACATGGCACCGTTCATCGGGCCACGCTGAGGTGGCATCCCACATGCCACAACTACAAGGACGCACAACTGAAAATACACAACTATGTACTGGGGGGATTTGGGGAGAAAAGGCAGGAAAAAAGAAAGATTGGCAACAGTTGTTAGTTCAGGTGCCAATCTTTAAAAAAAAATTTTTTTAAAAAAAGAAGAAGATAATTTCAGATGATGCTACGTGCCCCAAAGAAGATGACCCAGGGCAGTGTGGCTGCGAGGGGTGAGAGAGAGGGGCATCTTTAGCCAGGATGGCCAGTGAGGCCTCATCCAGGGATGGCTTTTGAGCTGAGAAGGGACCAGCTGTCTGAGTGTGGGGGAAAGAGAGCCCCAGGCAGCTGAAAAGCAAAAGCCCTGAAGTAGGACTGACCTTGAACTACTTGAGGAAGAGAAGGACACCAGCCTTTAAGGCCGGATCAGAGGGGGTTGTCTCTCCAGCTAGAATAGCAGTCCCACAAGACCCAAGACCCCTTGTGTTTTCTTTGCGGTTGCACCCGTTGTGCTTGCGCACAGTTGACGCTCATGGCATTTGTTGAATGAAGGAGTACATATTTCAGTTCTGCCCCTCCTTCAATCCCGCTTTCTCTTTGAATCTTCCCAGCCCTCGCCAGACCTCCAATAACACCCCCTCCCCTAAACCAAGACCTCAGAACCTTCACTTGAGATCCTTAGATGGTCTGCTTGGGGCTGGGCAACCCTTTACGTGGCACAAAAATGGTGGCCTCAGCGCCTGTGTCCATTTTCCTGGGGGTGCATGCATCGGAGTTCCAGAGGGTCTGAGAGGCGAAAAACATTTATGAAACTGACCCAACCCCTTGCTTCGCAGATGCAGAAACTGAGATCTACAGGAGGGCCCGCGTGTCCTGGGCTCCCCATCGGGCCACCAGCTACCAGGCCACAAGATGCACCCCAGCTGGCTGCGAGAAGCCAGGGTGGGCTTGCTTGTTGGCATTTGCAGCCTCCCAGCCTCATGGGAGGTGGCTCACCACCGGTCCCTTTGGTATGGTTGCCTTTGCTTTGCTCTGTAACATACAGTAAGTCCCTTGTGGCGGGTCCATGTCCTCCCTTCTCACATTATATATTTCTTAAGGGCTGGAAGGGCTTTTTTTTTTTTTAATGTCACTTTACCTTATTCTTTACTTCTGTGTCTACACGCTTCCAATTGTGGGACGTCATGAGCACCGGCTGCCTAGTAAGCTCCTTCCTCTTATGCCTGAAGGGCCACGGAAGCCGCCACGTGGGGCGTTAACTGGCTGTGGTCAGCTCTGTGGCTGGATATTCTTAGCAGCCCTCGGCCGCCGGTCCCAAGAATTTCAACTCCCCTGTCACCAGGGCTTAGATCCCTCACCACCAAGGCAGAGATGTTTTCTATTTCTGAGCAGACAATTCAGAGTTCAGAGAGAAGCAGAGTGTGCTCGTTGAAAAGGCCCACAGCCCAGCGTCACACTTAGCCTGTCACTACTCACTGCTGCCTCGGGCCGGACTGACAGCCAGACTGTTTGGAAAATCCGTTCTGGCTTAGCGACACTGCTCGGCACGGCAGGAGCTTTTGGCCACAGCGAGGCAGTTAGCACATCTGACCCTTTTGCTGGGCCCCGGGGCAACTCGGAGGCCTGGGAGTCTCGGACGCTCACTGACCTTCCTTTATAGAGGTTTCAAGACGTCCACTGAGGGCCAAGCAGCAACTTAAGAAAAAAAAGAACCGCGGGGATCAGAAATCCCCATTTTGGCCCTTTCCTGAAATCCCTGGTGACTTCCCCTTCTGGATGGAGGTAGCATATTTGGCCTGCCACCAAGCTGTGTGTGCGGTGGTAGGGGCGGGCACGGGGGTTGAGAAAGGGTCTCGGGGACCCTCCACCAAGGCACTGTGGATGGAGGGGGCTGCGCAGAGTCGGCAGGGACGCTGCCGTCAGTGAAGCACGTCTTTTGGTGAAAGTTTCTGCACATTCACTGTCAGTTCATAACGGTGTTCAGAGATGGAACTGAAGTCTGACTGCCCCGCAGAGTCACAGCTCTGGCAGTGGGTGGTGGCTTTGTCAGCCTTTCTGTTGGGCTGCCACCCCCACTGTGTCCCTGAGCTGTGCTGCGTGCCCATCAGAGCCGCAAGTAATCTGGAGCTTGACGTCTCCGAACTCCATGCCATTTCTCCTTGTTTTCTTCCACACGTTCTCATTTCTCTTGGGGTGGCTGTACCTGCAGCTGTGTCTTACTTTCCTTCATTTATCTTGCTCTGGAAGTGCAGGGGCACAGCCTGGGTGGAGAGGCGGGCAGGGGTGCAGGATGGCTTCCTGGGGTGTGTGTGTGTGTGTGTGTGTGTGTGTGTAAGGAGGTTCAGAGAGAGCAGAAATGCTTTCCCTCCCCAGCACCAGCATTCCACCAATCCACAACAGGGAAAAGTCAGGTTCAACGTCAAAACCCCGCATCTTTGAGGGTGCCACATGGTGAGGAAGGGCAGCTGTGGAATGGATTCGGGGGAAGGAGCAGAGGCCTCAGAGGGGAGGAATGAGCACCAGAGCAGCTGTGATAGGAGAAATCTCTGAGATCAATCCTATTCTACAAACACTTATTAAACACCCCCAATGTATAAGTCAGGCACCATGGGAATGAGTATAGGTGCTCTCAAGGGAGACTGCCCTGGAAAAGACCCTCCAGGCACCTTGAGGGAAGCGTCAGGTCAGACGGAAGATGGAAGGGTTTACATGGGGGCGTGGAGGGGTGGCGGTGATAAAGGCAGCTAGGGCCAGGCTGGCTTGTCCTGTTCCAGGAAGCTGCCCACACAGCCCACTCAAGGCCAGCTGAGCGAGCAGGAAAATTGGTGGCAAAGGCAGGCCAGGTCCCTGTGGCCTGTTGGGGGGCCCAGCAGTGATGTGTTAGGGGTGGTGCCTGGGGGAAGGGGTGTGTCTGCTGGAGAGAGCGAGTCTGGAGAGTTTAAGGCCTGTCGTTGGAGTTTGTCCTCACTAACCGCACAAGGGGCAGGTAATAAAATAGCAGATATGGTATTACTAGCAGCTGGCACGTTTGGGCACTTACTATGGTGGGCACCGTGTCATCTCCTGTAGTAGGTTAAACATGGCCACGACTTCTTTGCAGCTCCTCCCACCAAGGGGGTGTGTTATGAGCTGAATTGTGTCCCCAAAATCTATATGTTGAAATCCTAACCCCTAGGTTGAAGTCCTACCTCAGGATGTGACTATATTTGGGCATAGGGCTTTAAAGAAGTAATTAAGGTAAAATGAGGTCATTAGGGTGAGCTCTAATCTAATACGACTGGTGTCCTTATAAGAGGAGGAAACATGGACACAGAGACACACACAGAGGGATGACCACGTGAAGACACAAGCCAAGGAGAGAGGCCTCAGGAGAAACCAACCCCGCTGACACCTTGATCTCGGAGTTGCAGCCTCCAGAACTCTGAGACAGTACATTTGTGCTGTTTAAGCCGCACAGTCTTTGTTGTGGCAGCCAAGCAAACGAGTACAGGGTGGACTCGATCTCCTCTGCCCTCGAATCTGGGCTGGCCTGGTGACTCGCTCTGACCAACAGAACGTGGCAGAGTGATCCTGTGTGACTTCTGAGTCAAGCCCTTAAGAGACCTTGCAGCCACCTGCTTCACCTTCTCAGGCAGTTCTGAAAATGTCACTGTGAGGAAGCCAGTCTCGTGTACTAGAGGATGCGAGGTGACAGGGAGGAGAGCCACAGTTCCCCCCAGCTGAGAGCGGGCACCAACTGCCAGACTGTGTGTGAGGCCATCTTGTGCCTCCCCTAGCTGTCCTCTAGCTGACTGAAGCTGCATGTTCAACCTGGCCAACACACCCAAGAGTGAGGAAGGAGAAACTGTTGTTTTAAGCTACTATGTTCTAGGGTGGTTTGTTACACAGCAACAACAAACTGATACATCTCATAGAAACATACTGTAGGAAGGTTTCCATCTGAAAGTTTTAGAAGCAAATATGTTTTCGTGAATATTGGGCAAAGTACTCCATTAAATGGGAAAAACCTTTATCCAGGGGCCAGCCCCATGCCTGAGTGGTTAAGTTCACGCACTCTGCTTCAGTGGCTGGGGGTTTGCCAGTTCTGATCCTGGGCATGGACCTACATACCGTAGCTCATCAAGCCATGCTGTGGCGGTGCCCCACATAGAAGAACTGGAATGACTTACAACTGTGTACTGGGGCTTTGGGGAGAAAAAAAAAACGGAGGAAGGTTGGCAACAGATGTTAGCTCAGGGCCAATCTTGCTCACCGAAAACCTTTATCCACAATTGTTTCTTCTCTCGAGGCTTCCCAGCTACCTCTGGGTTGCCCCAGCACTGTGTCTGCGCCTGCTGTTTTAAATTCTGGGGTACACACAGGGTACCTCTCAGGAGGTAAAGGGGGCAGGGAGCTCCCTGAATCAAGGAAGAGGATGACCTCCATTTCTTTATCTGCCCTCTAACAAGTGGCCACCTCTGCCAGTCAGATCCCTGGATGTCCTTTAATTAGACACCTTCCAGATACACAGCTGTAGAATCACTGTGGAAATAGTCGCCATTTATTAAGCATCTACTAAGTACTAGGTACATATTTAATGCATTCTCTTATTTAATCCTCATGGAAGTATAGTCAAAACAAGCCACTAGTCACAATTACTACCCTCTTTTGAAGATGAGGAAACTGAGACTCAGAGAGGTTAAGTAGCTCTCCTAAGGTCACAAAGCTAGTGGGCCTGGACTTCCAAACTGATGGTCTTTCCTCTCCCCTAAGTTTTGACGCTTAAGGAGAAAGGGGCTGTTTGCCCCAGTGAGTAGAAAAGGAGGAGCTGATCATATAATGGGGGGCTAGACCTCGGTGGTGGGGCTGGGGCCAGACCAGGTATGTAAGAAAAAGAAAGAACCTTGGGTGGAGCTGCCAGGAAATGCCTCAGGGAGAAGGTGAAACAGTCTGGAGGGGGGAGGAGCTGGGAGGCCTTGGGGAGGTGGGGGTAGGGCAGGGGCAGAAGCTCTCCAGTCCTTACCCGGGGTAGGAAGGAGTACAGAACCCACCCCTGGAGCAGGCTGTCCCTCCCACCACTCTCCCTCTGGCCTCCTGCTGACTTCTTCTCCATGACTCCATCTCCATCTTCCCTCGGCAATTCCCCAGGGGCAATTCCCCAGGCGCCCCTCCCTCCTTCCTTGGCCCCTGCTGATGCAAACCCCTAACATGTGAAGACTGACCTGATTAAGGGCTGACTAGGACCAGCCCCTGCTGAGTGCTTATCCACACCCCCTCATTTCATCCTCATGGCGACACTTTGAGAGGGGCACCTCGTTACCCCTGTGTTACAGATGGGGAAACTGAGGCACAGAGCTGTGACAGGATGGGCAGCCCGCAGTCCAGCCTAGCCTAGTTACTCAGTGCAGGAGCCCTCTCCTGGCCTCCCCAGTCCTCCGAGACCTGCCTTCCCATGGATTCCTAAGGTGCTGACACATGTATCACTTACTCGGGCCCATGCTGTGTGCTCATCAACTTGTGCTCCCCAGCCAGCATCCTGGAGGCTGTGGACCATTTCTTGCCCTTAGCTCAGTGTCAGGCACATAGCAGGAGCCCACTGTGAGCTCTGGCAGCTAAACTGTTGCATTGCTGTGCGGCATCAAGCCTCACACTGCCCTGCTCTGAACAACACGGTTGCCCAACCATGAGGCTAGTGGTGGTGATGGGGGAGGTGAAGGAAGCCCCAGAAGGAAAAGCAGGAGGACCAGAGAGAGCAGCTTCCTCAGACTGCCAAACACAGGCCTCACCGCCTTTTTCTAGAATAAGAGTGTGAGCAAGAGGGGTAAAGGGGCCCCTTCCTCGAGCGAGCTCTCAACCACGCCCTTCCCAAATGACAGCAAATTGTAGCAGACACAGAACAGCTCCCCCCTCTTTGGTCCTGCCTTCCCAGGGTACGCTGTTGGGCAAATCCTAACCAGTCTGGCACCAACTGGAGCCTCGCCTCCCTTTTAATGCTGAGGCACCCTCAAATGCAGCTCCGGAAGGCAGCCTCTCCCCCACCTTCCCCTGGGAGCCCGAGAACGGGCCCAGAGGGTCTCCCTTTGACCTTTCCTCAGCTCCTGGACTCTTTTCAGGCCTGCGGTGAAGAAAGCTGGGTCAGAGAAGGGACTCACTCCTGAACATGAGGTGGAAGAACCACGTCCACAATAGTCACTCGCCACCTGTGTTTTCTTAGCTGCCACTCGGTTCACCACCCCAACACAAATGGGCTTCCCAAGGGCCCCACCCCAGGGTGTTTGTCCTGAAGACATTATGTCTTCAGCCAGGTGTTCCCATTCAGAGCCCAAGAAGCTTCCAGTTGAGCCCAGGGACATGGGCTGGGCTGATAGGGGGTCTCAGGGAACCATGGGAGACCTTGTGGATCCAACGCCCATGCATCCGACAACTCCCATTGGTAAATCAGAAGGTGCCCCACTGCTGCCCAGTACTAACTATCCCAAGGCCAGAAGTGACTAGAAACCAAGAAAGATTGTCCCTTCACCCCATCCCTACAGCCCAGCAGACATGAACAACTGCAAGTGGAAACCTAGCACCCGGCACTGATTTTGCCCTGTGAGCTCCTGGGCCTTAAACCAGAAGGAGGGGCATTCACATCTGTCCAGCACTACAAAGAGATCATCTCACTTAATCCTCGCAACAACCCCATGAGATACAGTGGCGGTCTTCAACACGTCTGCAGGTTATTTGACACTCTTTCCACCAAGAGGTGGGGTCGATGCCCCTGCTCCTAGAAATCTGGGTGGGCTCATGACTGGCTTGAACACCACAGCAGTGATGCTGTGAGATGTCTAAGGCTAAGTTAGAAAAAGGTCATGCAGCTTCCTCCTGGTTCCTCGGGCATCCATTGTGGCAGAAGTCAGAAAGAAGTCAACAGCCATGCTGGGGAGTCACAGGTAGATGCCCCAGTCAACAGCTCAGCCAAGCTCCCAGACAATGGCCAATATCAACTGATAGTCACGTGAGTGTGCCATCTTGGACATCCTTCGGATGGCTGCAGCCCCTGTTGATATCTGACCGCAGCCCCAGGAGAGAACCACCCAGCTGAGCCCTTCCCAGAATTCCTGACCCACAGCATTGTGAACAAAATAAAACAGTTGTTTTAAGTGGTGAAGTAACTGTTGGTAAATTACCAACAAATCTGGGGTAATCTGTTGCACTGAAACAGATCTATGGTGCTGTTCCCATTTCACAGAAGAGGAAACTGAGGCTTCCAGACGTTGAGGAACTTGCTCATGGTCACACACCTGGGAAGTGGAAGAGTTGAAACTCAAATCTTGTCCCTCTAAATCCAAAACATTATACCCTGCCGTCTTCACGGCGCCCCCTGACATCTTTTTACTTCTTAGAAGAGAACATTCTTTTCAGACTCAACTAGTTTCCAAACCTGGCTGTGCATCAGAGTCAGCTGCGGCGAGCGTTAAAGATAGAGATTTCCAGGACCATCCCAGGCCGACTGAGGCACACTTTCCAGGCCTGGGGTCAGGACTCTGCATTCCATGCTGACACCCACGCGACAGTGAGGCAATCAGTGTGTGAGCAGCCAACAGGCCCTGATGCTCAGCCAGGTTATTATGGACAATTAGAGGAGACCAGCAAGCTCTCTTTCAAAACATATCCAGTGGCAGGAAATCACTAGGATCTACACTCATCGGATTAAATTTAGACTTTCTGGACCCTAACATCCGAGAAGTCTTCTCCAGTCCCACACGACTAAGAGGAGAACCCAATGGCAGTGTATGCGATCAATAAGCAGGTCATGGGCAACTCGTGTGTAACACCTTGCTAGACTCTATGGTTCCCGCCCTCTAAGAACTTACAACTGAACCAAGGAGATAAGATATAACAGAGCAACCAAATGATGTTTTGTGGCTGTGACAATAAACACAAAGACAACTGGGAGGATTAGCCTGAAAGCAGTAGTCCGAGAGGGGGTCTCTGGAAGAGGTGTGCCCGCAACTGGGCGTCAGAGGCAGCAAGGAGAGCACTCTGGGTGGGGGGCCCAGAAGCTGAGGCTCCCTTGAAGGGCAGAGCGGGCAGGAGGGCATGGGCGGGCAGCGGGAAGCCTGGTGGGTGAGCTTGTGGCTTACTGAAACCAGGGTGGAGCAGGACCAGATTGGGGGAGGGGGGAGGGCTTGAAGCTTCCTCCAGATTTTTATTTTCTCAGTTCCAAAAGCTACTGTCATTAAAGATCAAGGACCAAATTTCAGATTTCCCTGAAAAGTAAAAGAAAACCACAGGCTTTTATTTCCCAGGGCATCAGCTAACATTTTCCCCATGACGGTTTTCTAGGGAACACTTGGGAGAATTTTCAAGGAAGAAAAATACTTTGTTCCTGCCCTTTAGGAGGTTAAAATCTAATAGAGTCCACCAGAATACCCAAAAGGAAAAAGAGAAAATTCTAAATACTGGCAAGGAGAACTCTCATACTCAGCTATAGGGGTATAAATTGGTAGAAATTTGGAAAACTTTCTGGCACTATCTATTAAAGCTGAAGACAGGCCCAACCTATGGCCCAGCAATTCAACTCATGGGTTGAATACATACACCCAGCAGAAGTGTGTCCACCAGAAGGCATGCATACAAGTGTTCATAGTGGCACTAAGAGCCCTGAAGCAAGATTGCCCAAGTGCCCATCAACAGTGGAACAGCAGATAAACAAAATGTGGTGTATTCACACAGTAGAATACCACACAGCAAAGAGAACGGATGAACCACCCCGCACACAATATGGATGGCTCTCATGAGCATAATGTGGAGCTAAAGAAGGCAGACACCCACAAAGTTCATATTGTAGATTCCGTGTCTATAAAGTACCAAATCAGAGAGCACTCACTGATGCCATTAGAAGTTAGGAGCCCAGTTGTCTCTGGGCCCTCAGTACTTGGAAGAGGGCACAAGCTGATTTCTGGGGTGCTGGTGACGTTCTGTTTCCTGATCTGGGTACTGGCTATATGGGTGTGTTCACCAAGCCACACACTCATGATATGTGCGCTTTGCTGTCCAGCTATTTTGCCTCAATAAAAAGTAAATCATCGTCATCATCATCTTCTAACGGGGAATGAAGGACTGAAAGCACCGAAGGGCATCTGGGATAGAGCTGCAAGGAGATTTACAGTGAGAGTGACAAAGAAACCAAGCCGAGGGAGGTTCAGACACAGGTAAGTTCAAGATGGACGCAGTTACACCAAGCAACGTTGCCAGCGAAATCAGAGACCAAGTGGCAGTTGCGGGAATGCCCGCTGTCCTCCACAATGGCGGCTGGTCTAGGAGGCGATTACATGCAGCTGGTCCCCCTTCCAGGTCTAGGCTAGGATTAGTTACAGAAGATGGATCACCTCATACACCTTTGGAGACAGGAGGCAGAACTCTCCCGAATAAGAGATGGTCTGAATCCCCACGGGGTCCCACCATGAAAACATCTGTCCCAGCGCTCCATGCTCTCTGCTTACAAGATGTAAATCTTGATGCTGCCACCTCGAATTTTTATACAGTGGATTTCTTTGATTGGAATCACTTTGGGCAAAGGCGATTAGATTCCATTAGCTGTCGGAATCAATTGAACAGCGAGCTTTCCTTCCTAAGGGGAAGGGCCAGCTTCCAGTACTTGGCTGACTGCAGAGCCCTGGAGGGTGCATTGAAGGGAGGCTCCATTCTAAACATCACTTGCTGAAGAGACACTTAGGGATCCCTCCCACATGATTCAAGGAAGGCATGAGAAAGGCAAGGCAGGACTAGGGGGAAAGGAGCTGCAACAAAGACCTGGAATCTTCGACCTACACCCTTCTACAACACATCAAGGTATGTCCTAGACTGCCAGTGAGACTAGCTAAAGGTCTAGTTGGTAGTAGCGTGATGCCCAATGGTGACACCTCCTGCATCTTACTCCAGATTTGTATCACTCCAAGACATGCTCAGAGGCCAGCAAGGATATTTGCTAGGTCTGGGTTCTCCTCTGGTCTTTCCCACACGCACCATCCCTGCACAGAAAGCCCCGGCAAGAGGAAAGGTCTCCATCATGGCCTTCTGCTCTCCCAGCACTGGAACGGCCTGTGGTCCATCTTCCCAGGTTTCCAGAGGTTGGCAGCCATGACCCAGAAGCCTCTGGTCCCATAATAAACCACTTCAGGCATGCTAATGTGTAATTATTGCATGGATTTATTTAAATTTAATCTAAAACAGAAGATTCCAGCGAAGGTAGTTATAGCACTTGATATATGTATTTGTATATATAAATGTCATAGCTAGAGATACATAGTTTTGGTTTGAACCATCTGTTCCCAATTCTTCACCCCACCCTGCATCTACGCCCTCTGCCATGTGACTTTGCAATTCATCCCGCTAGAGGTGGAGTGTACCTCCCTGTCCCATTGATGTCAGGCCACAAGATGTCCTCTGGCCAGTGGAATGGAAGCAGAAGTGACAGTGTGCAAATTCTGAGTCTAGGACTTAAGAGCCATTGTGTTTCCACTCCACCCTCTTGCACTTTTGCCATTGCTATGAGAAGAGCATGTCCCAGGTAGTCCACTCGTCCATGGAGGATGAGAGACACATGGAGCAGACTGGACTCAACCACACTTGGGAGTCAAGCCCAGTTGAGCACAGTCTAGATCAGCTAACCACAGGTGACCCACAAACACATATGTGAAAAATAAGTGCTTATTGATGTAAGCTACCACATTTTGGGGTGGTTTGTTATACAGCATTATTATGGCAGCACTGACTGATACAACACCTAAGTACCTCATTCTGTCAACCCAAGACTCGAAATGCACAATCTACCATCGAAAAGAACATCATATCTCTCTCTATCCCCTTATTCTTCTTTTGTTTTTTAATGGAGGTATAATTGGTATATAACATTATATTAGTTTCAGGTGTACAACATAATGATTCAATATTTGTATACGCTACAAAGCGATCACCACAATAAGTCTAGTTTCCATCCCTCACCATACAATTGGCCCCCTTCACCCTTTTCACCCACTCCTATCCCCCTTGCCCTCTGATTACCACCAATCTGTTCTCCATATCTCTGAGTTTCGTTTGTTCATTTGTTCTGTTTTTTAGATTCCACATATAAGTGAAATCATATGGTATTTGTCTTTCTCCGTCTGACTTATTTCACTTAGCACAATACCCTTGAGGTCCATCCATGCTGTCACAAATGGCAAGACTTCCTTCTTTTTCTTTTTATAGTTTTTTTTATGGAGTTCATAATAGTTTACATCATTGTGAGATTTCAGTTGTACATTATTTCTTGTCTGTCACCACGTAGGTGCTACCCTTCACCCCCTGTGCCCACCCCTCACCCCCCTTCCCCTGGTAACCGCTGAACTTTTTTCCTTTTCCACGTGTTTGTTTATATTCTACATATGAGTGAAATCATCTGGTGTTTGTCTGTCTCAGTCTGGCTTATTTCACTTAGCATAATACCCTCCAAGGATTTCCTTCTTTTTTTAAGGCTGCGTAGTATTCCATTGTATCCTTCTTAATTCTTCATAGCCTTTATGGCAACTTGAAATATTACATATATTTTTTGCTCATGCATTTATTTCTCTCTCCAGTAAAACAAAGTTTTTTCCTTCTTCTTCTCCCCAAAGCTCCCCAGTACATAGTCGTATATTCTAATTGTAGGTTCTTCTAGTTGAACTACAGGGATGCCGCCTCAGCATGGCTTGGTGAGCAGTACCATGTCTGCGCCCAGGATCCGAACTGGTGAAACTCTGGGCTGACGAAGTGGAGCATATGAACTTAACCACTCGGCCACGGGGCCAGTCCCAAAAGAAGTTTTACGATGGCCAAAATACTGTTTTGTTCCCCGCTAGAAACACCTAAAGCCTTGGTAGGTGGGTAGTGGGCCTTAAATAATTATGTGCCAAGTGGATGGATATAGTCCTATTTGTCCTTAGTTAATATGCCTCTTGGGGCCAGCCCAGTGGCACAGTGATTAAGTTCACACATTCCACTTCAGTGGCCCGGGGTTCTCTGTTTGGATCCCAGGTGTGGACCTACACACTGCTTGTCAAGCCATGCTGTGGTAGGCGTTCCACATATAAAGAAGAGGAAGATGGGCATGGATGCTAGCTCAAGGCCAATCTTCCTCAGCAAAAAAGAGGAGGGTTGGTGGCAGATGTTAGCTCAGGGCTAATCTTCCTCAAAAAAAAAAAAAAAACAACCTCATCTAATTTATGTTCCAGTGTGCAGCTCAGTGACTTGGCAATAGGCAAAGTTGAGGAAGAAGAAAACATGTTTTGGAGAAAAATCTGCAGACAGGAGACCTCCGCATGTTGTCCCTGATGAGAGATGTGTTAGTCTTCCTCAAGGAGCCACTCACAGTGGTTAGGGCCCTCAGAAACCACAGCAGGCCTCCAGAACCGTGACAAGTCAGCAGGTGGCTTGGCCAGTGCCATCCAATGTAATCGCAACACAGCTAAATTTCTGTACCCCGTATCAGGGGCTGTCCTCAACCTTAGGAGGTTTCTCCATGTGTCAGTTCACTGGGGGGAACTTCAAAGGGACTGGTGTGGCTTCCAAGAGCTGTCAGAACGTTTGACTTGCTGGCGTCATGCCAGCATCACATGTTAATTAAATTATATGGCAGAAACACCACTATGTCAAGGTCGGATATTACAGCCATCAAAGCCTAACATTAGGCGCAGTATTTTACAGCACGGAGCAAAGTATACCTTGAAACAAATTTCTTTATCTTTCCCGTGTTGTGTCCTCTCTTGCCTCTGGCTCTTAAGATAGCCACCACTCGGCCATTCCTATGTGAACAGCATCCGGGCAACTTCGTCTGGGAGTCCATGAGACCCTCTCCGCTTGTCAGACAGGGGGGCTCCAGGGATCACACCCACTTGCCCGTCTGACCCTTGACTCCAGCCTGAAAGGAGCCTTTGTGAGCCTGGAGCTCCCTGAGGGAGGACATGTTCTTCCTGGCTCTGTCCCTAAAGCAAATGCTGGTTGTTTCTTCAAAGATGGTTCTATCAGCAGGGCAGCAACTAGCCAGGCTAGAAAATGGGGGGGGGGGGGAGATTTTTCCCTCCAAATGTCTTTTTAATAAGTACAGCGAGAAACTCCCCGTGAGTATGGAAACTGTCCATGGGAAGCTCCAGCACTGACATGCCACTCCGCCTCGGCTCTGCTCCGCGCTTGGGCGCAGGCAATTCCCTCAGGCGGCCAAGGATTACGAAGCCACATTCCTGGTTTCCTTGGGCCTCTCTCGCGGTTACCGGTGAAAACTCGAGGCCGTGAACCCAGGGCCAAATGATTTCCGTGCAATCACCAAAGCAAAGGGGATACCAAATGTGTTTAAGTCTCAAGTCTCCTCAATCCTTATGAAGCCCCTTCTACATGCCAGGTGCTATTTTAAGCACTTTATCTCCATCCACGAGCTGAATTCTTCCAACATTATGAAATCTGTTGGATTACTACTCTCCATTTTCTGGAGGGGCAAAGCGAGGCCCCAAGAGTAACTGCCTAAGGCCACACAGCTAGTCAAGTGGCAGAGGCAGGTTTCGAACCCGGGCAGTCTGGCTTCGCCCTACCAACTATGGTGTAGTCTTTGCTGGTGAATCCCACACGCTTTATTAAATGCTGACTGTGAATAAGGCCCCCTGATAAGGTGCTAGGGGCTGCGGGGAGGGAGGACGAACAAGCAACGTATCTACGAGGGCAAAGTCTTCCTAAGTAATATTTTAAGATAAAGTGAAATTAATTCAGATCTTTGAAGGGGTTTTGAATTCTTTCCAAAGGTAGGCGTGTTGAATAAATATAGCGCTTTTGAAAATCTGCCTTCGGATATGGGTGTTCATTGTACTGTTCTTTCCATTCTTCTGCAGGTTCGGGATTTTTCAAAATAAAATGCATTTTTTTTTCAAGAATTAGCCTTAATAGACTAGCTTGGGAAGGGGCAGCTAGAACCCGGGAGCAGTGATCGCCTGCAGAGAGGCGAACGGGGTGGCTGAGGACTGGGAGTGGGAGAGCTCGCTTTTCCTCTGCACACCCTCTATATCCTTCGCATTCTGTACCATGTGCAGGTGTTACCTGTAACATCTGCCGTGAACGTGACATCAGCTGGGTGCAACCTCGGGAAGGAAAGCACAGAATTCCCAGTTCCCAACTCCCTATTCAGCAGGTCGGCCGCTCAGTTGGGAGAATGTTTGCTTATCCGCCTGTATGTGGAAAGGGGGCAGAAGCACGCTATCCACCCTTTGGCTTCAAAAATGTGTGCCTGAGGAAGAAAACCAAGGGCGCCTCTTTCTCCTGGCTTTGGTTAGCGGGAGCACAGGGAGGTTTTCAGCCACGTGGGGCTTCTCTCTCTCGGGGAGACGAAGTTCTTTAAGGAGGGGCCCAGGGCCTGGGAGCCTGGGGTCTCCCTCAGCCGCCCCCAACAGCTACAAGCATGGTGCCCAAGAGACAAGGGGGACTTGGTCGAATGCTTGAGGAATGAGTGACTGAGCCGTGCTCACCTTCCGAGAAGGACCATGTGGCCCGATGCCCTCCCCGTTATATGTGTGGGTATCTCTTGGGACCTGGATACGACACTTAGCACGAGTTAGCAGTGCTTCCCAGCCTTGACACACATAGAATGTGACATTTTTATGGTACACTAGGGTAAACAGTGACCAAGTGTTCACAACTGCCCAACATGGCTGCTCAGGGCCCGAAGCCACCAATCAGGGGACTTAGGCCACTCCTCGACCCACAGGCCACCCCAAAAAGGGCTGGCCCACGGGCAACCCACTCTCTCTCGGGAAGCTCTGGGTTAAGGGACTGAGGGGGCCATTGGTGGCTCTGGGAGGAGCAGTCTCTGTGGAGAGAGGGCAGGCTGAGAAGGCTGTTAAAGGGCAGCAGGGCTTCCTGGGGCTCGGGCTGGGTGCAAGGGTGTGCCCAGATCTGGGGGGTGACGTGGGCCCGAGTGGTGGGCTGGAGAGGGCACGCTGCCAGCTCGGGCTGGCCCGGAGCCAGGAAGTCTGACTGAACTTGGGCCAGCCCTGTTGGCCCACAGACTCTGTAAGCTGAACTGCTCCGGCGCTCCTTGGCCTCTTTGTTTTCACTTCCCCACAGCTCTCCCTTAGTGTTTAGGAATGTGCTTTGAAGGTTCCAGCGTGTTTCGCCTCTGCTTAGGGAAACCAAGAGCAGAGGCTGGGCCACGGCCAGATGGCTGCAGGCAGGGCACCTGTGATCACACTGCGAGCGCCCCGAGGGGCAGGTGGAATCCGGGGGGCACAGAGTGGGGGGCACTTCAGCCAGCCCCGTTTCTCTGCTGGGAGACTCCGTTTCCAGTGCTAAACCTTGGAGAGTCTCGGGTTTGTTTTGTTAAGGGAGGCGGTGTTCCCTTACCGGCTCCCCCAGAGAGCTACACTTGTCCAGGAGCTTTTGGGGATAAGCTATACTCTTCGATTCGTCCAGGGCAGGAGAGAGAACTGCAATGAGTGCTGGAGCTGGAACAGATGCCACCTCAATTTGCATTCGACTGATTTTCCTGGCCTGCCTTGGGAAACAGTCAGGCTCTCTAAGGCGAGGGAAGTGAAGGGCCCTGGCCCAGACGACCTTTCTTGGAGAGAAGTCTCCTGTCCAGGCTGCCCTCCTGTAAACCTCACTGTGGGCCGCATTTAAAAGTGGTGCCCGCGAGCGGGGGCTTCCTTTTCCCCTTCTCCAGCCTCCTCGGCCACCGTCCTTCATGGCCTTTGTTACCAGACATGGATAAAGGACCAAGGCTCCCCTGCTCAGTCCTTTGAGGGCTCACAGCACTGCCGCCTCGTGTGCCCAGCACAGTGCTTTGCACACAGCAAATAAATGCTAAATGACTAAAATCCCAGGCCTCTTCAGTGACCAACAGCACCCTGGATCTTGCTCTAACAGAAGTCGCTTTCCTCCTCTGATTTCGTTTCCCAAAGCAGGGAGCTCTGGGTTCCGGTACTTTTGCCACTAACGTGTCACCTTGAGCAAGTGTTTTCACCCTCTGAACTGATATTCTCAGCAGGGTTAAATGGGGGCTCCATTAAAGCCCTAGCGACTGTCACTTTATCCCCAGGTCTGGCCACTTCCATCCTGCCTGGGCCCAGCTCTTAGTGGGGCCCCTGGCCCTGGCTGAGGGTTCTCCCTCTGCTTTTGCACGGTCTGTTTAGCTTCACGACACACACCTGGTCCTTGGGCTCCTGACGTGGCCGTTCCTTTCTGTCCTCACAGCCATTTATACAGCTCCAGCCTCTGTGTGTGATGGGGCCGTGGCACATGAGCAATAACTCCAACGCCACAAGGGCACCCAAGTCATTTTTCTGCAGCTGGCATTGTCTGTTTGGAGCTCCGGTGGACCTCCCTCCTGCCTGGTGGTGACACAGGCCCTGTTTAGTTCCGTGCGAGCGGGCTACGGGGGTTTTTTTTCTTCCTAATTTCCATTTCTCCTTGATTTCAGCAGGAGAGTTAATGTGCACTCCAAGACTCTGCTCAGAAAGTGCCGTCAGAGGGATCCCTGCCTCCTCGCCCTCAGAAGATTCACTTTCTCTGCCCAGGTAAGGACGGCCTTTTCCTCCCAGCTTCCTCTCAGCCTCCGTATATTTAGTGCACGCACATTGCCCTGGATAGAGTTTAATTAGGCACCAATGCACCCAGGGGCAAGAACCAAGGACCCCTCTCGGGTTGAGCAAATGGGGCCCAGCCCCAACGCAGGAGCCTGCAGCCAGCCTCCCTCCGCTGGTAAGTGACGGACTGGCAGCAGGTAGAGGAGGGTGTCCATTCTCAGCTAATGATCGCCTTAGGCGCCAGGTGATGGAAAATCCAGGCGGGCTGGCGAGCTGCAGGGCGCAGCCAGAGACAACTGTATGGACCAGTTTAACATGGCTGGGGGAGGGATGGCAGAAGGAATGCTGTGTCTGTGTGTGTGTGTGTGTGTGTGTTTGTGTGTGTTTCCCCCGTCTCTCTTCTCTCCCCTCCCTGCTGCCTTTCCCTCCTTCTTGCTCTCGCTTTCGGTTTTCTCTTCTGTTTCTAGCCCACGCGAGTTGAAATTAGAAAGGTCTTTGCATTCATTTATTTGTTTTAATAAAGACAGCATTTTTAAGCAGCATATTTGCAGCAATTGAGTGTTAAACTAAACACCAAGCCAACTAAATGTGTTAGGGGGAAATGAAAAGTCAGTTTACAAGAAACATATAATTAACACGTTCCCTGACTTTCCCTAAGCCTTTGTCTGGCTGAGGACAAGACAGAGGAACCATAATCAACTTTAATAAAATGAAAGATGGTATCGAGGCAAAAGGGGAACACGAAAGTTTGGAGTGAGAAACAATTCTCAAGAGGGGATTCTTGAGTTATAATAAATACGTTAAAAAATGAATCTTTTGTTGCCTTATTTTTAGTCAACAGCCATTTTCTACTTGCAACTACAAAGGCTCCAGAAGGCTCCAGTCTGTTCTGTACCTGTTAACAACGACTGGAGACTGGAGCCGAGACCTCGAGGGGGTATGGGGAAGGTGGTACAAGGAACCGGCAGGAGATGCATGGGAGTTTCCGGAGGCTGATCTGCCCAGGCTCATGGAAACGACTATTGCACAACATCGGAGCCTTCATGTGGCCTGACTTCCAATAAACTGTTCCCCTCCTCACCCCTCGGAGAAAGTGAAATAAGACATTAGACTTTCAATAATCTCATATGGTGATGATCAATCAAAACCCAGAGGAGAAGGCCAATTTATAGAAATTGTATCTGCTTCACTGGGCGGCTGGAACCAGGGAGCTGAAAAGAACATTGTGCTCGCCTTTGATGTGTGAAGTTGCCTAAAAATGACAAATGCCAAAAAACATTGCATGTACACATGAGGGCTTTTCAAAAGGAGAGAGGGTGCTCCATGGAGGCCTCTGCGGGGTGGACCAGGGTAGGGACCTGCCTGCCAAAAGGCACAGCACATGTTGAGGCCACATCAAAACTATTTATTTTTATTATCTTTTGGCTATTTTAAGTTGGCGCTTCCATCTTTCTTGTTTGTTTTATCGCCAATGAAGTTTATTTACTGAATTAACTTTTAATGGATCCTCTACTTTGTTCTTCAAAGTTGGCTTCTAGGACGTGGGCTTTTTCACCAGGACCCCTCGCCTTTGTGACCAGCTCTCTCCACCGCTCCCCCATCCCGAACCTGGGGGTGAAGGGCTCAGCGTCTGTTAACTCCTTGCCTGCTGGTGTCTTTTCTCTGTAGCTACTAATCACCTCCTTTTGATCATTGCCAAGTTCTCAGGTTGAAGGAAGGAGAAAGGACCTCTTGACCATTATGGCTGGCTTTCCACATGAGCCTGAAAATGTCGACAAATTTGAAACATCTGCCGGGCTGCTTTGGTTTGATTGCTAAAATATGCCGACCTCAAGCCCCCTCCCCCCCGCCCCTTTTAATCTGTTTCATATTCACAAATTAAGCATTTAGTCTGGGTAATAAATCAGGGCGGTTTACGAGGCTCACACGAGACAAACAAGCGAGTAGGGCGCAACACAAGCCCCTGGAAGCGGAGCGCGCGGAGCTGCCAGGAGTCGTGAGCTCCACGCGCTCGAACGCGGCGAGCAGCCCCGGCGCGCCCAGACACGCCGCCAGCACCCACACTTTGGCCCGGGCGGGCGGAGCGGAGGGGTGCAGAGGAGCAGCCCCAGCCCGGGCCCACACCCCTCCAACCTTCCGCGCGAACTCGCGGCGCCCGGCCCGCCCCAGCTCTGGGCAACTCGACGCCCCCGCCCCGCCAGGGAGGGGCCGCTGGCAAAGGCGACAGCCTCACCCGCACACACCCTCTGGTGGGCCCATTAAGCCTCTCCCAGTCGAGAAGGCTGGATTCCCCCCTCCCCCACCTCTTCCATCCGGCTGGGCTCGGCCTTAAGGATCCCAGGCCCACACTCGCCAGAGAAGCAAATGAACCCCCTCCACATCCACGTGTGACCTCCACGAAGCCTGGGCGCTAGGCGCCCCGCCCCCTCCCCAGTCTCTCCGCGTTGCCTCCTCCCAGGTTTCGGTCCCAGCAGCCACAAAGCTACTTTCAGATTCAGAAGGGGGGGCGGGGGAAGGGCTCTCCTTTAGAGTGGATCAAGGCTTAAGAGAGGCATGGGGGGGGGGGGGACAAAGGCACAAACAGGGCCCAAGCCCCCGCTGCAGAAACCTAGGCCGAGGCTTTAGAGACCACCCAAACTCAGGGGGTTCCAACCTGTGCGTTTCCCGCCCTCCCCTGTGCATCAGCGAGAACCAGACCTGGACCGGGGGTCTCAGACCAGTCCCAGCCCAGGACCTTGGGAGACCCTGAAGGGGAGAGTGGCTCCAGGTCACCTCGTCCGGGCCTCCGTCGCCCTGCCATGCTCAAGTTCCCCATCGACTGGCGGTCTCAACGCTATCGTGGGACGCGGCGGGAGAGAGGCAGAGGGCGGGAAACCGGGAAGCCGGAACATGCAGCCCACCCCGGACCAGGAGGGAGGCACAAGAACAATTCCCCCACCTCACAACACAGTACACACATCGCCCTTCCTCTCTTCTAGCACACATTCCGACTGCGAAAGCCATTACCGCCGGCGCGCGAGAGACTTTTTAAATATTTACAGCCCGCTCTCCGCACGGTAGCCTGATCCATCTTGTGGGCGCGGAGGCGGGGCGCGGGGCTCCGCTCCGGGGGAGGTGCGGAGCCCGGGAGCGGGGCGCAGCCGCCTCCCCCCGCGGCCCCCGTGTCCTCTCAGAGCTCTCCACCTTATCCCCCCGGGTGGGGAGGGGGCCGGAGACTACGCTCAGCGCGCCCGGGGCCCTGCCGGGGCCTGAGCAGGCGGGGGGCAGCGTCCGGGAGGAGGGAGGGCCGGGAGGCTGATTTAAAGGTTCTCACCGGGAAGCGAGCGAGGCACAGACCTGAGAGCCGCCGCGCGGTGAAATCCGAGGAGCTCTCTTGGCGAGGAGGGGCTGTCAGAGGCCATTTATCTCTCGCCAGAGTGGAGGCTCGGCTCCCACACCGCCCGCGAGTAACAATGGCAGCGATCAGCAGCTCTGCACGCGCTTCAGTGCATGAATGGATTGCGGAAGATGCCTGCGCTCCTCTCCGCTCAGGCGGCTCTCGGAGCGCCCCCTCCCCGCCCGCCGCCCGCCGCCCGCTGCGCCCCCACCCCGGCCTCCTCAGCCCGAGAGCGCGCGGGGCGCCTCGGGGTCCGCGAGCCCAGCCCCGCGGCGCGGTCACTCTCACCCCGACCCCCCGCCGCCGTTCCCAGGGCCTTGGCACCTTGCCACCGAGTGTCATTAGGGGCTGAAACTTGACACAAGCCTTCCCGACGCAGACACCCCCGCCAGCCCCCTCCCTCCTTAGCTCCCCTCGCGGCAAGTTTACTTTCAAGGAGTTGGACTGTGTTTCCGCCTCAGAGACCGGCAGCGTGCGGGCCTAGGGGGAGGGGGCCGGCTCCGAAGGGTGTCTTCACCTGCCCGACGGCCTAGATTGTTCGCAGGGCCCTGGCTGGCCCTCAGCCCAAGCGCCCGAGACCGGCGCCCCCTCGTCCCCCTTTATAGCGGCTAATCCACCAAGAGTCCCTGCGATCGGCACATGCACACGCACTCCGGGCACCCCCACCCGGACCCACACATCCAGCCAACTTTCGAGTCCGTGGCACAACCGTGTACTCATTCTCGGCGGCTTAGTCGAGTTCGAAGAACACCATAGACGGCACGAGGTAGGCCACAAAAGTGTTCCCCTCTAACTCTGCAAAGTAGGTCTCCTAAAAGCCCCCTCCAGTTGCTGCCTAGGGCTGGGAGCAATGAGGAACGAGGAACGCAGTGAGGGATACTCCAAGCCCTCTTGGCTTGGCTTCGGTGGAGCTAAACCAGAACCTAGGGATGTTTCAGTCCCGGAGGTCGCCGAGCCCCAGATGCGTCCGCCTAGGGCGAGGGCCGCAAGGGGTGGGCACTAGCAGCGATCCCCCAAACAGTGCCAAGTAGCGCGCGAGAAGAGGCCGAGCTGAGCCCGGGTTGAGGGAAGGCGGCCACACGTGCGCAAAGAGCGAGGCGGCGTAAAAGCCGAGATGCACTCGGAGAGGCAGAGCGCGACCGGTCGACCCAGGAGACTGGCGAGGGCAGGCGAGAAGCTGGCAGCGAGACAAAGCGGGAGGAGAGAGCCGGGGAGGCTCAGCCGCAGACCCGGAAACGCAGGCAGCAGCAGACGCCCGAGCCCCGCCGCGGAGGCGTGCGCAGCCAGACCCAGCCTGGCATGCCCCCGTGCGCGCGCCCAGGGACGCCGACGCGGACTGCCGGCCGGGCCTACTGCCAGAGCTGGTCTCTGCCGAGCCTCGGCCGGCCTGGCGAGTCAGTTTGGGCCTTCCTAGCAGATGGCTGGGGGGGGGGGGGGGGAAGGGGTGGTCTGCACTGTTAGGGACCCCTCTGGTCTCCGCCCTTGCCTGAGCCCCGGACAAAGGTAGTGGGTTAGAGGACCTCGGCACGGTACTTTCCCAGGGCTAGAGCACCGCCCTCGGAGAACCCGTCTCTCCGCCCTGGGGGACCTCGGGCAACTGTTTATCTGACTGGGAGGCGTTGGAGGGCCGCCACCCTCCACCGAATTAACACTTGGGCTTCCTGATCGCAAGACCCTGACGGCAAAGCCCACGCCCTGGCTTCCCAACACTCTGGAGTCCAGACTGGACTTCCCGAAACCAGGAACAGTATAACGTGGCAAGAGGCTCCCAGCCTCAGGGTCTCAGCCGCTCCCTCCCACCGCCTGCAGGCTGGGCCCAGCAGCCCCTGGTCCACCCTCCCCCCCCCCCCCACACGCCCCTGCCGCTCCAGGCCAGCAGCGTCCCCCACTCTCTGCTCTCCTTCCATCTCCCCCACCGGTTCCTCAGCCCGGGACAGCCACCAAGGAGCGCACCTCTCCTCCCTCCAATACAGCCAAGCGCTTTCCTGTGGCTGTTGGCTTTGCCACACTCGCTGCACCCACCCCCACCACACACACACACACACACACACGCATACACATGCACACGCACACACAAACACACAGACACAGTTTCTCGTCCTTCCTGCCTCCCTGCTGGGCGTCCTGGAAACCTGACTGCCTAGCCTGAGTGTGGAGTCACGGCTCTGCCCAGAGCCTGGAAGCCCAGCGGAGTTGGCCAAGGCAGAGGAGGAGAGGGCCCCTGATGGAGGAGGGGGTTCATGCCTGAGAGAGAAAGAAGCCAGCCAGGAGACACAGCCTGCAGGAGAGGGCGAGTATAAAGGGAAAGCCAACACTAATCCCTCAGCCTGCCTACGTGGGGCCTGACAGTTTACAAAAGCCTTTTCCCTGAATATTATCTCATTTGCACCAGCCTCACCACGGGGCTGTGAGCGGGGTAGAGCAGATAGCATCACCCCCTTTGGCAGAGGAGAGAGATGGGGCCCTGGGAGGTTAGGAGAGGTCTGGACCAAGGTGGCAGAGCTAAGAGTGGTGAAGGAGGCCCGAGGCCTGGGGTTTCCTGCCTCCAAGTTCACTTTCCTGTTCAGTAGCTCAGTATGTGTAGTCTAGGTGAATATCTGTGTGGAGGGGAAGGCGGATGGCCGGACAGGAATGAACATCCAGTTAGGGAAGTCCAGGAAGGAAGGACACAGCCCCACACCTCTTCCTCAACCCAGGTCTCACACAACAGCCCCAGCTCTTTCCATAGCAGCCTGTGAGCTGGCCCCCAACCCCCTGCCCAGGGGTGAGCTGTCAGGGCCGGGCTGTGCCTTCAGCAGTGGCTACTCCAGAGGTCTGGTATCTTTGGGAGGCCCCGCTCTGCTTGTCTGCTCAGCTCTCCTCTGCCTGTCATCCCCGCCCCCAGCCTCGGCTGCAGGATGCCTTGCGTCCAACTGTGGTTTCCGGGCAATAAAACAACTATTAAAGTCTCAGGCACGGCTGGTGATTTGCATCACATCCTCTCGTGCATGGATTCAATATTTAATACACAATATTGAATACGGATATTAAAAATCAATAGCTGAGGACCCCTGGGGAGGCGGCACAGTGCGATCCTGCTTCGGGAACACAACCAGCTCCTCTAAAAAGACAGGAACGGCAAGTTCAGCCAAGCTGAGCCCAGCGCCAGGGGAAGCGAGGAGCAGTGGATGCCTCTCAGCTTCCTGCACCATTCCCAAGCTAAGCTAAAGGGAGGCCACAGGAATTATATGCCCCCAGGCTTTACTAGTTGGGGGGTGAGGTGGGGTAGGATTTGTTTCCAAGCAAGCTACCAGGTGAATGGAGCGGCTGTTTTTGGTTGCTGTTTGCACTTTGGTTAGGTTCAGGTCTGAGTCCTGCAGGCAAGCACTCAGCTCTTCCCACCATAATGGCTCCTTCCCCAGGCCTCATGACATCCATCACCAGAGGCCCCATGGGGAGCTCCTGGCACACGCTTTCAGGGAGATGGAACAGGAATTCCAATAGCTCAGAATATTCTTTGCCCAGGAAAAGAAATGTGAATGCCTGATGCCAGGCTGGGAGTCGCGGGGTCTTCCGAGGCACCACCAGCCTTCAAGACAGAAACCCTTGGCCCATGTGACCCGCCCAAGGGCCTGGTGATGGCTAGGTGGTGACAGAGGGAAGGAGCCGACCAGGAGAAAGAGGCTGGGACATCGAAGCACTCCCGCTCCAGAACGAGAATCCAGATTGTCTGTTAAACAGCCAGGAGAAGAGCAAGCTCCCGGGATGCATAATTATCTTTTCAGGCCTGAAGAGGAACACAAATTACTCTCTTCTTTATCAAAACATAGAAATACACTTTACCCTACAGAGAAACAAGGTTCTCCCAGACTGATAGGGTAGGGTTGAAGGAGAATAAACATCTTTGAGAGGATTCATTTTTTTCCACTACAGAAAGAGAAGAGAAACTAACAGTGGGAGACACACTTAGGTTATCTGATTGGAAGGGTCTGGAGGCTGTTAGATGCCAAAGAACTAGATGAACTTGACCTGTTGAAGTGCCATCCTCGACACCAAGTTATAACATTAATTTTATAGATTCCCTTTTTATCATAGCTTAAATCAATAGGGATTGAGTTGGAAATTTTGCTCTGGTTATAAATAGATTGAGAGGACACTTCAGGAAACCCCAAAGTGGCGATTCGTGTAAAAGTCACAAGGGAAGGAAAGAGGTGTTGGAAAATGACAGTTAATGAGCTGGTGGCCTTGCCTCTTTGTTCCCTAACAGTTGTCGGAGAAGCATCAAAGGGAGGGAACAGGCGCTCTTCTCAGAACCTCGCAGGAACCGCTGAAGCTCTCTGGCTGCTACAGACCCCCTCCGTGGTGGTTCCCAGACGCAGCCCCCTGGGAATTTGCGTGTGTGTATTTACGCGTTTCCGGGCTGGGGGTGCAGCCACTTTTACAACATCATTGGGCCCTGTGAAATTCACTAGCAAGAGTTCTACTCAGAGAAAAAGACATTCCAAGATGGACGTTGGATATAGAGCAACTGCTCCAGCATCATCAGCAACATCTTCTTGAGTCCTTCAGCACTATCAAACAGCCTCACTTTTTCCCACCTTGGCCATCGGGCCAGGTTCTGGGCCTCCTATAGACCCATGCAGACCTGGCAGTTTGCAGACCCAACACTTTGCACCTAGTGGGGACATGTGGCTAGCCTATGAGATGGCTGGCCAAGGGAGACGCCAGGCTCAGCTGAGGGGACCCAAAGTCCAGGAGGGCCTCTTGGCACAAGCTTGGAGCTGACTCAGCTGGGGGGACGTGAACCTCCAGAATCCACTGAGGCAGACACGTCCCCCCTGGCACTTCAAACCAAGAGGGAAAGTGGCCTTGCCCCATTTGGGTGGACTATAAGGCCCAAGGCGTAGGAGAGCTCCGCTGCATGAAGGACCTGCATACACATGAAGTCCCAAATGCAGAGAGAGATTGGGGGCAGTGCAGGAGGGAGGGGGCATCTTCAGGCCTCCCACCATTCCACCCTTCTGTAACGTTTTCCTGGAACGAGTGAGCTTGTTAGTGGCGTTGTTCCTGAAGCCCCTCCGGGACTGTCACTACCTCCTGGTGCTAGACAGCGGAGCCGATGGCTTTCTGCCGAGAGGATCTCCTGGGTAGTATTCGAGCTCACCAAAACAACGAGCCTCGGATTCTGGCGCGAAGCCTCACAGTTCCGATAAAGCTCTACCTCCCCTCCCGCGCCCCGCAGAAAAACAGCCCCGAACTGCTGGGGTGAACACGGAGCCTGAGGCCAGGGTCAGCGGAGGGACGGTCCCCACCACCAACAAGTTGCCGGCTGAGATAACAGCTGTGGGAGGGGGAGGGGAGCCGCAGGCAGCCACGACTGAACGGTTGCGATCTAGAAAATTCAACAAGAGGCCGCCGCGGTGGCGGCGGCGGCGGCTCCAATTAGCTGAGCCAACTGGGAAGGCAGAGAGCTAGGCGGCGGCCCCGCCGATCGTGCCCGGGGCGAGCAGGCGGGCGGGGGCGCGGGGCCTCGGAGCTGCCCGGGCGGGCCTCGCCCGGCCCCTCCCGCGGGCTCTCGGAGCGCGCCTGGTGTTTACACACTGTCCTTCCGACACGGGATCAAGTTTCAGGCCGCGCTGGAGGCGCCGGGGGCCGGCCACAGGCCCGGGAGAGGGGAAGAGCTGGAGCGGGATCTGAGGCAGCGCTGCGCGGACGAGAAAGCACGGCGCGCGTGGGCACAGCAGTGCGGCCGGCCCCCGGGGGCGGGGTGGAAGGGGAGTCCAACGGCCCGGGTGGGCAGGGGCAGGTGGGGCTGCGGGGCGCTCCCCGCAGGGAGAAGCATCTCCGAGTCGCAAGAGTGGAGTGCTTTGCTCACTCCGGCCGGACAACTTAACCCTGGTAGAGGAAGAACCCTGACGCAATGACTGCTCGGAGCGCCCCTTGTGAGATCTTCCCCGCTCCCCCCCAGTCCCTTTGATGTACTACCCGATTCAGGTCATTGTTGGGAGGGGTGGAGACAGCCTGTGGGCTAGGGGAGGCGAGCGCGATTGGAGACCTCGAGCCTCCCCGCGCGCCCTGGCCCAAGAGCTGCGGAGGCCTCGGGCCGGGCGCCGGAGGGCTCGCCGCTCCGCGCCGCCTCTGAGCTGGCAGCGCGCGGGTGCCCCACGCTGTCAGACGGCGGCGGGTGAGCTTCCAGCAGCACAGGCACACTGTAAACAGCTGCGTGCGCGCCCTCCCCGCCCGGGCTGGGAACCTCACCCAAACACCATGTCGCCTGCTCTCTGGCTCCCGGCAGAGGCTGGGGGGGCCGCGGGGGGCGAGGCTTTGTAGTCGCGCCTGGAGAACGAGGGCCCCCACCCCGCCCCCAGGCCACCGGGGCCCAGGACCGAGCGTTCTAAACCTGCAGGGGTGCGGGGTGCTGCGGGGAGGGGAAGCAGTCAGCGCCTGCCCCCTCCCCACTGAATGTCTGCTTTGTTCCGGAAAACAAGGGAAGCATTAGGCTGCTGCCCCCGGGGAAACACAAAACTTCTTTTTGAATCTCGGGAAGGGCGGTTGACTGCGCTACGGGGCTCCCGAGACAGACCAAGGAGGGGAAAAGCTGAGAGGGCGGGCGGAGACAGGGAGACTCCCGGGGAGAGGACGACGGACAGAGTGGGGGAAAGCCGCTTAGGGTGACCCGGCGGGAGACCCGGGAACCCGACTCGGCGCGAAGGTGCCGCGCGAGTTCCAGAGAGCAGCCGGCCCGGCCAAGTGGCGCCTGCCCAGCCGGTGGCCGTGCCAGCTTCCTGCCCTGCCCAGGACCGCGGAGCAGTTGGGGACGCCGCCGCAGGCTGGCCCGGAATCGCAGGAGGACAGCGGGGGTGGGAGGGAGGGCGCGAAGCCACAAGTAAACCCCGACTAGAACTTTCTGCACGCACCGCCCCCCCCCCCCAGAGTGGGCCCGGACCCCGGGCCTGTGGGGCGTCGGCTCCGGGCTTTCAACCTTGGAGGAGGGAGGGGGCAAAGGCTCAGGGAGCTCCCCCGCGCGGAAGGTGGAGGACAGTCTGGGGTGTCTTTGGTCTAATTTGATGACCGCTAATGGGTTGGGCTCCCAGGACAGCCGTGCCATTCCGAGGGGCCGAGCCAGTTCGGCCCTGGCCAGCAGGAGCGGGCAAGGGGATGGAGCGAAAGCAAACCTGGAGCTCGCTCGCTCTCTAGCTCTCTGTCCTCCCCCGACTGCCACCCCTCACTGCGCCCTTCCCGCACCTAAGGAAGGGGAGGGCCCCCAGGCTCTGCCCCACCCCCCCCGCGGGGCTCTCCCCTCCGCCTCGGAAGCTCAGCCTGAGCGCGAGGGTTTTCCCCCTTTCCCCTGGGCTCGCTGGGTTTCTAACTTCCTCTAAGCCTCCCTCCTCGCTCCGAAAAGCCCCGAGGAGAGGAGCAGAGAGGAAGCACGCCGCTAGTGTGCGAAATGAAGACCATGTGTGGGGACAGCGGCATCAGAGTGCAGCCGCCGGGGGTGGGGGTGGCTGAGGCCCCCGCGTGGCCGGAGGCTCGGGGCGGCAGCAGCCAGCGCCTCTGCTCGGCGTTGGGGACCCGGAGCCGCAGCGAGCAGCAGCGAAGAGGCTGGGCTGGCCTCGTGGCGGGCGGCAGGGAGGGGTGCGGGGGCTGCCGCGCCGTGGGGGGCGGGGGGCGGGGACGCAGCCCCGGCTTCCTGGGCCGCAGCTGCGACCGAGGGCGCAAGAGCAGATCGTGCTCGGCGGCGGCGGCGGCGGCGGCTCGGGCCCGCCGCGCTCGCAGCTGAGAATCAACAAAGGGAGGCAGCGGGCGAGCGGGGGAGGGGCGCCGCCGAGCGTTCGCTGGCTGCTGTGGAATAATAAAAAATAATTAATAATGATAATAAGAGAAAAATCCCCGAGCTTTCATGGCTCTGGGTTTCCGTGTGGCTGCAGCGGGAAGCACGCTGTCCTTGAGGCGGCCTCTCTCGCCTGGTCTACCCGCCCCTCCCCCTCCCTCGCCCCCTCCTCTCCCCGGGAACCGGGAAGAGAAAGGTCTGCAGCTGACAAATATTATCCATTCTCCCCATCGATCGCGGAGTGTACAGATGTGAGCGCTTGATGTGCCCGCGGAGCGGCGGATCCTCCCTGCTCGCTCGCTCTCGCCCAGGCTCCGCTCGCCGCCCCCCTCCTCCCCCTTTGTTCTCCTCCCCTTTCCCTCTCTTTAAATAGATTTCAGGGCGCTGCCTGTTGGAGAGCAGCTGGCGATCTCTCCCGAGAGAGGGAGCGAGCGCAGCCCGAGGTGCCCTGTCACCAGCCTCCCCTCCCCCACCTCGCCTTCCCAGTGCGGGCCCACCCCCCCAAACCTTTCTCGTTTCCAAAACAGAAAACACCGGGAACACCCACGTCCACTGCACCGCCAGTCTCTCGGAGCCCTTGGAGCCCTCGAGCTGTCCCCGTGTCCCTGTGCCGGTGTCTGTGCGGAGGAGGGAGGGAGCGCAAGGAGGGGACCAGGGGACGTGCCGGAAGAGCCGAGGGTCGGGATCTTTCCCCGGCAGCAGCAGGGACGCAGCCCCGGTCACGCTGAGAGGGGACAGTTTACCCATTAGGGAAAGTCGGCAGAGGCGGCCCTTTTATTCCTCTTTTGCAGATGGCAGATTAAGCCGGCAGCGTCCGGCCTCAAAGGGGCCGGCCGCTCGGCGAAGGGTTAACCCGTCGGCCGGTAATCGCGGGCACACATACACACACACTCACACACACACGCGCGCGCGCGCGCGCGCGCGCGCGGCGCGTCCTCCCCGCCCGCCCGCCCGAGCGCCCGCCACAGCCCGCAGTGAGCCCGGGGCTGGGGGGGGGCCTTGGGGGGGAGGGGCGGGGCGGGCTTAACCAGGCCGCTCGACTGAGCCGAGGCCACCTCGCCGTCTGTCACTTAAATGATTGTCCTCCGCTCCGCTCGGTGCGGTCAGTACGGGCTGTTAACAGGCAGTTGCAATCAGTTTCCGAAAGGTCAGCCAAGGTCCTCCGGCTCTCGCAGACGGAAGGCATTACGAAACCGCTTTTGTATCTGCAGGCACTTTAGAAAAAGAGGCGAGGAGGGGCGCACCGCAGCGCCGCGGTGCTTCGAGCCCCGGGAGAGGGGTGGGGGCTGCGAGGCGGGGGAGCTCACCCCCCCGCGGCCTAGACCCTGCGGCGGGGAAACCACCCGGCGAGTGACCCAGGCCCTCCCTGTTTCGATGGGGAAGCAGGAAGGAAGGGGGGTCGCAGGCGGCAAGGGAAGGAGGAATGGGAGGAAGTGGGAGAGGCGTCCTGGCTCCCCTCCTCGCCCGGCCTGCGGCCCACACCAGGACGCAGACGGGGGCGGGCAGCCTTGGGTGCGGCAAGACCCCGCGCCGACTCTCAGGTCCTCCTGACGCCGGGAAGTGCGGCGGGGGTTGGTTGGGGGAAAAAGAGAGACCCTCGCCGAGCAAGCGAGTCCCCGCGCGGTGTCTGAAGACGCTGCTGCTGCCGCCGCTAGAAGTCGTCCATCAGCAACCAGTCCAACCTGCCAGTGATAATGTGCGATCAACACCAAATCACCCCCGCCAGGCGCGATCCATCATCGCTGTGCGCCGCGGGCCCGCGTGAGGCTGAGTCGGAGCTTGGGGGGGGGGGGGTGGTGTGACGCGCGGAGCAGGAGGCGGACGCCCAGCACACCGTGACTCTCGGCGCACCTGGCTGCCCCTTCCGGAGGCCTGCACCCCGGCGTTCATAACTCTCCAAGTTCCCCGGCCGCAGAGCGCAGACCCGGTGGCTCCGAGTTCCCGGCACAGGTCACTTAAGAGCCGGTGCGTCCTCTGCGCCCTACTACCCGGGTCACACCATACAAAGCCGTCCCTTCCTCGGAGTTGCCCTGCCCCTCCCCTCCCCCTCCTCCGAGAAAGCCTAGCTGGCGAGAAATTAATATTTAATATCGTGAAATTGATTAAAGGGCTGGAAGCCGGCGATGGGGTGGGGGGAAGGGTGGGGCGTAATTAAAGATCTGAGAGTCGTGGCCGCTCCTCATCTGCCCTAGCCGCACGCGGCCTTTGTGAGGCCGAGGCGGGGTCGCGCGGAGCTGAGCCCAGCGGTCCCAGCGCGGTGGCCCGCGCTGCCCAGGTTTCCGCCGGCGCCCGAGGGCGGAGGGCAGAGGCGGCACGGAGGGAGTAGGCTGTCCCGGAGGCTGGCGAACAACCTTAGCGCACCTAGGGCTGCCAAAGAGCCGCACCTCCCTTGCGGGCCTGTATCGTGGGTTCATCTATGCCCGCAGGAGTCTGAGAAGGTCGGGTGCTGCAGCTCCTCGCTGCTAGTTTGGCGCAGAAGCGCCTTCGCCGCCCGGGAGACCCTTGAGGGGGCATTCCCCCTGAGACTCCAAGGTCCCCGGCGCAGCTTCACAGTGTGCCCCATTCCGAGGTCGCCGCCTCAACCCCTGACCCGGGTCTCCCTGGCCTCCCACGAAGCCCTCCGAGAGCAGGGAGTCAGGTCCACCCAGCTCTGTAACTAGGGGATCCTGAGTCCGAGGCTGCCCGGAGCTCCCGCTGGTTCTCTCTCGTCCGGGCCCCATCCTGGGCTGCTCACGCTGGGGGCAGCTTAACTCGTTCAGCTGCACTGCAGATGGGGCCTGCCGCTGGAGGCGGCGGTCTCCAGGGAGTCGTCACCGAACCAGCTCCGCTGGCCGCCTGTCGTGCCATTGATGGTTACTGCGCCTCCCAGGAAGGGCAAGGGGCAGGACAGGGCTGGAGGTGGGTGCGCCCGGGCAGGTGCTACTAGAGGAATTCGGTGGACGCAAGATCAGTGGTAACCCGTTGGCGGTGGCTACGGTTTAGAAATCGGAGGGTGGGCTCGGTGGCGGGATGAACCCTCAGCTCGTGGAGGCCTGGCTCCAAAGGGCCGCTTTGAACTTTTTCTTGTATACGATTTATCTTTTGCTGAAGCAGTCTGTCTGAAAAGTACCAACAAGTGTGCAGATGGGAGAAAACACACATAAACACATGCAGCGTCCTTGGCCCTAATCAGCTGGGGGGCTAGGAGGGCCCGGCAGGCTCCAGACCTGCTAGAGGGAAGGTCAGGACCAGGGAGGCTTAGGCCCAGTCTCGGGTTTATTGCTGTACTTGAACAAAGGCCCCCGGGGGTGGGGGCTGCCTAAACTGGGGCAAGAGAGAGGTAATTAAAAAAGGGGCTGCAGAAGGAGGGAAAGGCTGGTGTGGCTGCTGCCTGGGTGGGTGGAGGACACGTTCTCCATAAGAATACAAGCCGCTGCAAACGTTATGCAGCACGACTTTATTTCACCAAAACAAAACCAAAAAGTTCACCTTCAGTCTCTCACGTTGAGCTGATAAGCAACATGCAAACTTTGGATGGAACCTTGAACCAGTGGGAGGTGTCAGCCCGCAGTCTACAAAGGGCAATGGGAAGCTTTTCCGGGTACTTCTCTGTTCCTATCATTATGATTCTACCTACATCAGCTACTCCCTAGGGGGGCCCTTCTGACCTCCCAACCTGAGCCCGAGGCGAGATCATTCAGAATGCACCGCATTCATCAACGCCATTTCTGGTAAATTGGACCTCAGCTTTTGGAGTGTCCAAGGAGGACGGCAGCCTACACAGTGCGCATACCGATGTCAGAGCAAATGCGATGGGCGCCACACGTTCTGGAGCCTTTACTAGATAATACAGATTTCACCACCAGAGGTACCAGACCTTCCAAGACGTTCCTGATCTCAAGAGGTCTGGGCCCTGTGTCTTACCCAGGCACGATCCCCGACCTTTGGTCACTGGTATCGTGGAGTTGTGCACCAAAAGGGTTCCAAGGCTTACTGGCCAGGCTGCCAAGGTCGGAAGAAACCGCTCGGGTGTGAGGCCTGCACACACTGGTACCCGCTGCTCCTCATCCACCATGTGTAGTCTGGCAGTCATCCTCAGCCAAGGCCTGTCCCTACCTCCTCCTAACAGGATTCTGGGGGATAAAATGTCCCTTTAAGGTCCTTCCAGGTAGGGCTCCTGGCAGGGAGACCTGGCTGCGGAAGTCGCAGGACTCGGTCCTCCGGGGTCCCCGTGGGCCGAGGTGGAGCGGCCTCCCGGCCGAGGGCTCGGCCGCGCGCACGGGCTCCCGAGGGGCCGCCGCCTGCCTCTCCCCCGGGCGCGGGCTGCACGCGGCCGCCATCTTAGCCGGGCGGCGCTGCCCCCGGCGGTGGCACCTCAGAGCCGCAGGCCGCGCCGAGGCGGCCGCGCGGGCGTGCCCAGGCCGCCGGGGACGCGCGGGGCGCCGTGCCCGCTCCCGCCCGGCCCTCCGCGCAGCGGGGCGCGGCCGAGCCCTGGCCCCGGGCGGCCTCTCCTGCTGAAAGCGCGGCCGGTAGTCGCCCCCGCCGCAGCGCCAGCGCGGCTCTGCATCCCGAGAAACGACCTCTTGTTCCCGGCCTCCTGCAGCAGTCGACACTTGATCCCTCTCCCGCGCCGGCGGCCGTCCGCGCACCCCGGACCCCGGGCTGCCGCCCGAGCCGGCCGCCACCTGCGGAGGCAGCTCCCCGGGGCGCGGCCTGCAGCCCTGTCCCCACCGTTCAAGGGGTTCTAAGGCGCTGTCGGAACAAGAGAGGATTTGAAAGTTATCTCTGTTGAAGGGATCGCGATTGGAGATTGTCACTCTACATGCCCACTTTTTGACATGCGTTTATCGAGACGCTTGCTAAGGGCTAGGCACTGTGTGTCCCAGGGGAATCCGTAAGTGCAAAAGTGAATTTTTTTAAAAAGCACCCCTGGCCCTCCAGTAATTTACAATCTAGGTGGGAAGGCAGACTTGTAAATGACTAACTAAACACAATTAAAAGGCAACTCGAAATGAATGCAAACAAGGCGCAGGAATCCCGCGGTAAATGGCCTGGGGAAGGGCCAAGTAACTATTTTAAAAATAACCTTTAGTTCTAAAAACTTAGAGTCAGTTCTGCAAGGGGAGACAGGCGCAGGGGGCTGGGGGGGGGAGCAGGGTAAAAATTTACTAACACTGGATAGTTCTAGGGTTCCAGGGAATAACAGTCATCACTTCTGAAAGGTTGATGTTTAGGAAAAATGGTGAAAGTTTATTTAAACTAAGCAAAATACCAAGAATCAGAAACTTTGGATTCATTTCTCAGCTCCTGACATTAGCTGGGTGGTAGAGATGCAATTGTCCATCAAAACACAATACCCCCGTTTGAAATCAGTAAAACTCCCACCACGCTTTATAAAAAGACAAGTTTTAGAAAATAAAACTAAAGGGAAGATTAATAACGTCTAAAAAGGTTTCAGACTTAAAGAAAATGGGAATTTAAAAAAGCAACACACAGAAAAAAGGTCAGCTTATTTGCAGATGGTCTCCAAGATGGGAACGTGCAGAAAACTTTCCCAAGATGATTTGTGCTGAGGCTGGAGAGTGTGGGAAAATCAGTCATAGGTCAAAGAAAATTAAGCAAATAAAACAACGAGGCAATTATTAACTCCAGGAAGAAAAAATCGCGCGGGAAAGGAAACGCAATCACTCAAGCTCATTTGCCTCAGCAATAAACAATATATATGTGGTCACAAAGTAAACACTGGATATGAATTTAATAAGAAATTATGATAGAGTGCTATTGTGAGAATGGGGGAGGGGAAGTATGCTGCAGAGAACTAAAATCCTCTTCTACCATATTAGGAGGTCAACAGATGATAGTCACTATGGATGATTTAAGAGAAGGCCACATTTCCATATTACTTAGAAATATGATGGTATCTTCCAGAGAAACAGGCAGAACAAGGCGGAGGGTGGGGAGGGTATCTCCAGGGAATTGCTTTTTTTGCACCAAGCCTTTACATATATTTGGCTTCACAAACTTTGGGCAAATATTCCTTTGTGCCAAACACAAATTAATTTTTTCAATTAAGAACACACCTACTTAGAAAAATAAAACTCTGAGAACTCCCAAACAGTCACAATGATGTAACTAATGTCCTTTGAAACTATCTTCCTTCAACATACCCAACTGAAATGACCCAAAGTGTGGAAAGAAACAGGGAGGGAGGTGCAAGGATTTGGGGCTCCTGGCCTATACGTTCCTGGTTATAAGGGAAAAGCAAGCCATTTATGGCTCTACTGTGGAAATACTTTTCCAAGTATTTATGCAATTCCGAATACCAATACCGTCCGCTGTAGAAATGAACAGGAGCAAGCTCACAGGGCTTGTTCAGGAGGCTTCCAAAGGCTTCCCCCCACCGGCCTACTGCTGATACCAGAAACCCCCCTCTTTGGAGTTGCTTAATTTTGATTAGGAATTGCTTTCTCCGGATGATCCTCCACTTTTAAATGCAAATTATCTGCATCCATTACACATTAGTGTGAATTTTAGTTCACAGGTAACTTGTTAGGATGTTAAACTCGATTGCACCACCTGTTAGGGTCTTACACGCAAATGCCTGCACCCAGTACATACAGGCCTGGGGTTAACAGCATTCCTTAAAGGCTTCCCATTCAAAACCAAAGAAAACATACCCCCCCACCCCCCAACCAAAATTCCACCTTGCTGGCTGAGCAAGACACATAGGTAGGGTGACACCCCTATCTTTTTTTTTCTCTCTCTCTTTACTCCAAATAAAGCCTAGAAAGGACCCAGTAATTTATGAACATTACACTCTGCAGATGAGAGGTGACAAAACAAAAGAGCGAGAAAATGGACCTACTGCTCTAACCTGCTGGGTAACACTGGCTTGGTCTGCAGCCTTAGGCTGGCCCACTCTGCTCCCAAGATGCCCTTTTGACCTCTGTCCTGCCCTGTGTCACCAACTCTTTTCTTCCTGATCACAGAGAGAATCTGTTTCTCCTCTGCCCTGAGAACAGAACAGCTACTAGCCTACTTGGTGACTTTGTGAGAATTGGAGAAAGGTGCCCCTCCTGGGCCTGAATTCCAGCCCTCACTCCCTGTCTTGGCTGCAACCTTGTGCAATGCACAAACTGCACACCCTGACGCAGCGGCCCTGCCTGAGAAACCAGCTTATTTCTGGGGCCACTCTGAGTGTTGCTCGGTTCAACCCACAAGGTTGCTGCTGAATCTGGGTTTCTTTGGTTTCCAGCATAGAAGCAGTCGGCCCTGCAGACCCAAATCACCTGAAGGGAGGCTGGGGGGAACGAAGTACATCCTGAGAAGTCGAGGTGAGGTCAGGAAAGGGACAGGTAGGTCAGAGTTCACCCAGTTCTCCACTAACTCTGGGACTTCCATTTTCATTGAGATCTAAAACATGAGCATCATGCCCCGAAGCCTTGCTGAAAATTAAATCTTCATGAGCGAAAAGGAAAGCAGGCCAGAGGGTGCACATGCCTTTTGGATTTTCAAAAGCGGGAAAATGATTAGATTTCAGATTTAGGGAAGGTGTGTCACATTAAGGGAGCCAGAGAAAATAATAACTGCCAATTCCAAAGCAAAACAAAATCATGTTTTTCCACCACGTTTCTATCTCTGTCTCCTAGTCGAGCCACAATGAAATAGCAGATCAAATAGCAGATCAAAGGCAGAGGCAAATACAATTATGTTGCCTGTGAACCCCCTAGCATGAAATTAGAAGTCAAACTCTCCATTCAGGGGTTAGAGACAAGGATAATGGGAACCTGGGGCCCTCGAGGTGTACCCGGTCGCTTTCAGTCACAACACTATCCACGCTGGATATTTAAAACCACACCTGGGGGCAGGAGACAAACATTAAGCATTAGAGTAATTTCTTATTAATGTATTATTTTTTCCATACTTCTTTTAGAAAATGCATTGACTACATTTCCAGCCGTGTGCTACATAAAGATATCTGGATGTCGAATAAAAAGGGGGGGGGCGGGATTTGTAAGCAGATAGTGAAAATAATGCTGGCTGGAGCGACGAAGGGTTCCCACAGATCCCTCCAAGATGGCAGGTGAAGGATGGCGGCAGACAAATGGCCAGTCCTGTTCTCTATCTGCTTTCCCTTCCAATGCTGAAGGACCTAAAACCCATCGGATCCCACCCCCTAGTCCTTCCTCAGTCCTCCCCACACTTCACAAGCTCGCGGAGAGAGCTGGCCTTCAATATCTTCTATTTTTCATAAAATCCATATTTGCTTTATGGCTCTTTCACCCTGGCCTAATTTTAGCGCTCTGCCTCCCTCACCCCCCATATAATTTATGCAGCCTCTTGAGGGCACAAGCTCCTATTATAACATAGACTATTCTGTTTAGAGCCATTGCTAATTAAGCTTAGCTCTCAAGAGTACCCGGCATAGCTCTTTTTTTTTTTTTTTTTGCCAATGGCCACAAGTTCTTTGAGGCTCCTCCCAATGAGCGGTGGGGTCTATGTCCCTTCCCCTTGAATCAGAGCAGGTTGTGACTCATTGTAACCAGTCGATTAGAGTAGAAATGATTTCAAGTGTGATTTCCGAGGGTGCGTCAGAAAAGGTGACACAGCTCTTGGCTGGTTTGCCGGCATGCTTGTTTCCGGAGCCCTGAGCTGCCACTATGTAACTTCAAGTCCTACTCCCTTTAAGCTACCATCCAGTGAGGAAGCCCAGGCCATATGCAGAGTGCGCTTTGGTGCTATGGGACACAGCTGAGGTCCCAGCCAACAGCCAGACATGCGGCTGAGGCAGCCTCCACGATTCCAGCCCCCAGCTGTTGAGTCCTTCCACCCCAAATTCCAGACCCACAGAATCCACGAGCAGAATTCAATGGCTTCTGAGCCAGCTCCCTTGAAGCTGACTTGTTACAACCCTTATTTTCAGGATAGTAAGTAGCAAAGATCAGTTTTATAACATGTTGCTAAATTCATGGAAGAAGGTGAGCTGGATGAAAAACAGAAGCGTGGCGGGCAGGACATTTTCGGTCAAGACCCGAATCCTCCACCTTTGATGATGCAATGTCTTGTTCTTCATGGAATCCCCATTTCCGCTAAAGGATCGGGTTGAAAGGACCCCATCTGTTGTTCCCTCCTGATGGGTGCTGGCTGCACAAGGGAGTCAGTTCACTGGGCAGGAGAGGGCCAAGCATTTCCAGCTGTCCGCCTTTGCTCTCCAGCTATGTTCTCCTCTCCCATTTTTCTTGCCTCTTCATTAAGGTTCTCACATCATCGATGGGAGGGATGGAATATGGAAGGAGTGTCAGCTTCCTTCATTTTCTTCCCAATTCCTCCACAATTTCACATCTTTTCATTCCCTGACCCCAACTACCCCACTTGTGTCACACTCTGGGCACGTGGGTTTTCATTCACAATACTCGGAGTCACATTTGCTAAGCCATACCCATAGAACCACCTAGCAGTGCCTGGGGCCTTGTCCCTCCTCCCCTCCCCTTTCCTCCCCTCCCCTACTCCTCCCCCAAGGCAGGCACCAACAGGCTAGATGCCCAGGCAGCCCTCCTGGGGAAGTGCTGAGCTCTGGGGAGACCTGGGGATGAGGTGCAAGTCATCTGGACTGCAGAGGACTGAGGAGGGGAATGTGGGGCACCCACGTCCTGCCTTCTCCCGCCCCCAGCAAGCAGGGCAGCCACGGAGCAGGAGAAAAGAACACGTCACCTGCAATGTGGAGAAAAACAGGATTCGGGATTGTCTGTGGGGTGAGGGGTGAGAGGTAGGGAGCTACTGAACAGGCCAGGATGGGACCAGCAGCAAAGAGAAGGAGGCAACACCGGCCCCTGCCCTGCCTAGGGATGAACTTGCCAAAGATAAAACACAGCTGTGAAACGGGAGCAAAGGTCAAGCCCAAAGGGACAATTCTCCCCCTGACCACAGAAAGCCAGCACCAACTGGGATTATCTGTCAGCTGCTCATCCGGGGCGGCCTGGCCCTCAGTGCACAACCAGGGCTCAGCCGCAAGTCAGCCCTACACAGGGGAGCCCTTCCCCAGAGCCGGCACGGCACCCTGAGCTCACAGCTTGGGGGCTGCCTGCCCCACTGGACAGTGGGGTTCTGGGGCTCCGATTCGCAGGGCTCCTGGAGCACACATTTGAGAAGCAATTCTCTCTTCTACCCCAAATTCCAGGCCAGAGAGACCCACATCCAGCTAGGGCCTTGCATGAACCTTCCTTCCTACACTTCAAACAATATCACCCAAACCCTCCCTCACTCCTTCAAGAACAAGGGCACAATGTTCATTAAAATCTTCTTATTACCTTCCTGGTGCTTCCCATGCAATCACTTCATCTACTCTTTCCCCAGGCTTGTGAAGTAGGCATTCTCGTGCCTATTTTACAGATAAGGAAACCGAGGCTCGGAAAGTTTACACAACCACTGGGGGCAGAGCTCCCACCTTCAGCCCAGATGCATCTTGTTCCAGAGCTTTCCACCAAACCTGTGATCTCCCAAACATTTTGATCCCGTATTTCGTGCCAGGCCTGTGCCAGGCTTGCAAAGATAAAGAAGACGGTCTCTGCCCTTGGGGAGTTCATGGGCTTGTGGGGGAGACGGAAACACTGTAATACAGTGGGACAGGGGCTCTGAATGGGGACAATCTAAGTACCAGGGAGCCCTTCTGACTGTCTTGATCATCTTTGCCCTTCCACCCCACCTCTCTTTTCTTAGCCCCTCTGGTTTCTTCTCACAAGGCCACTCTTCTCGTCTTTCCTTAGGCGCTAGCTGGTGGCTCACTCCCACGCCTGTCTCTTTTTCTCCTGTCAACAGGGTCTGCACCCACCCGCCTAGCAGGCATCCTGACACCCTACCTGCCTGGAGAAGCTGCCTTGGTTGGGTGGACATCCTTGGCCTCTGGGGCCCCAGGGGAAGAGAGGGATGCTCACTGCAGCCCCAGGCTTCCTCAGCTGGGAAATGGGCACAGGGGCTGGACACTGAGCAGGCTGGTAGGCCCTAGCAAGGCTTTTATTGAAGCCTGTTAAAGGGCTTCGGGCTTCCTCTGATGAAAGGCGCTTAAGTGCATCTGGTTTTGATTACAGGGGAGGAGAAAGCCAGGCGGTCTCTTGGGGGTTGGACCAGTCATCTGGCTCTGCCTTCCTCCGGGCAGAGCTGGCTGCTGGTGAGGCCAGGAGGCCAGGTGTGGGGGGCAGGCAGGAAGCAGAGCCAGTACAAAACCCTTCAAGGCTCCAAGGCTCCTGACCCCAGCCTCTGGTTCTGCCAGGCGGGACTCCCAGCAACAGCGTGATAGCTCAGAGATGCAGCTCCTTTGAGAAAGTCAAGTTCAGAGGGACTGCTGCCCACCTCTGACCAGCGACTCTTCACTGATCTCCGCTCCCTCATCTCCAAAATACCTTCCCAAGAACCCCTGACCCTCCAACCTTTCGGGTTGCTCTTCTCCCTCAGACGAAGTTAAAATAGGTTTCTGCCTCAAGGGTTTCCGCAGAAATGCAGACCTTTAAAAGTTAAAAAACCCTCAGTGTTTCCTTTCTGCTTTTCAACTAGCCGGGTATCATTTCTCATAAAACAGACATCGTTAAGGATGCCACGTCACTGTAACGGACAACCATGCTGAATTAAAGGAAGAGATTAATATTAAAATAAAGTGGCTATCCCGGAACGTCATCAGGCAGTCCCAAGCCGCTCTGTGCCCCACACTTGTCCCTGCGCGGGACTCCACGTGGGCACACAAAGCTCTTGGGGGATCGGATGGGTTAAACACAGTCCGCGGTTCCAGAAACGAAATTGCATTTTCTTATTCCCGCCCAGATTTAATCCTGCTGCGTGTTATTATTGTCAAGTCTCTTCGCACCACCGTTTCTAAAAAGAAAACCCGTGGGTCTGCGCGGCCCTTCGCCGCCTGCTTGGCTTTTATTGTGAGCGCAGCCTGGTCTGTCTGCGTGGATCCAGCACGTCGTGACCGCCTCGCAGGCGCGCACGGACACCCTCGGATTGGCATTTCGATAAGACCTGGGCGCATTGTCTCAGCGGCGACACACACACACAGAGATAATAAAGGTCTACCCTCCTCGCAACCCATAATTAGAAATGACCTTTGCGAAAGGCAATTAAAATATGGTAATGATCGATGCGCTTGCCCCTTTCCAAAAAGGAAAATACACAGGTGTTGGCTTCAGGAGGCTTCACCTGGCCCGGCCAGGAGGCCTCCTCCAGCTCATGAATGAACTCTTTCTCCCGGGAAGCTTCGATTCCCCGCTACCTACGCGAGCGCTGGCTCCCCTCCTCTCCTTCCCCTCCCCCACCCTTGCTTTGGCAGCCAGGAATTGCTGGCGGCGGCGGGGCTTTGTCATCTGAACGCACACACAGACACGCACACGCGCGCACCCGGTCACCACCGGACCGCGGCGGCCGCTGCGCGGTGTCCTTCCTCGCTGCGCTCCCCTCCCCGCCCCCTCTTTTTAAGAGCTCCTCCAAACCCTTTCTTCCGTCCTTTATGTGTGCGGTCCTTTTAATCGAGGAGCTCGGGAAGCATTTTAGGGGAGCCTCCCGCGGGGCGTGGGACGGCAGGACAGAGGACGCGCTCGGAGGGAACGCGTGGGCAGCTGGGCTTTGTTCTGCCCCTGGCCGGGGTCCCGAGGGCGGAAAAGCCTCTGCCACGCTGGGGCCTACCGGCGCGTTGGCGGCGGCTAACACCCCCCTTCAACTGCAACGTGAAATCCCCTCCGGAGTTCACTCCGGACTTGGTCCGGGTGGGGCGCATCGCCTCGGGGAGGGTCTCCTGGTCCACGACTGGCTCTCCCCATACAGACAAATGTGCGGTGTCATTATGGTGGCTCCTGTTGCTCGAGGCCCCGGGGGTGCTCCGGGGGCGCGCGCGCACCCCACCCCTACACAGCGCGGAGGGCGAGAGGGGGGCCCAGGGGCTGGAGCTCCCTGGGGGGCTGCCCGGAGGAGACGCCGCGCCGGGCCCTCCCGCACCTCCAGGCTGCCTTCCGGGACCGCGAGCACGGAGCCAGGGCGGCCTCTCGCCTTTCGTTACCGGGCCTACGAAAGCAGCAGCCCAGGCAAATATGTAGCTATTAAAATTAATCGCCCTGCGTTGTCAGCTGAACATAATGCAAATTATTTATGGGCTGTCTGCGCAATATTTATCATCGTGCAGGCTCCAGGCGCTTCGTGCCTCCCGGCCTCCCCCGCCCGCCCCGGCCCGCGCAGGGCGAAGCTGCGCGCAGGCTGCGGCGGCGGCCAGGGGCCCCTGGGCACCGGCATGGGGTTCCGAGGGCGAGGCCGCGAACCAGGCTGCCTTCCAGGGCGAGAGCTTCACTTTAGTTTTTGCCACTCGTTCCACATTTGTTAGAGGCCTACTACGTGCAAAACTAGGAGGGGCTGCGAAATTAGGGGGCAAAAGCCAATTCGGAGAAATCTGAACCAGACCAGCTCGGCCCCAGGGGCGATGCAGGCGAAGGCTCCTCGGCTGTCCAAGTGGATTTTCCGAGGCTCCAGTCTGTCCTCCAACCCGGGAAACCCATGTTTGCGGCAGCTAGATTCGCACTTAGAGAAACCGAGAGCATCGGAGGTGCCCAACAGATCCCAGCACAACGCTGTCGACTGGAACAGGAATTCGGCGTCCTTCGAGCCTCAAAACTTGTTTGCAGATCGCAGATAACAGATTAACTGCTAATTGTCGAAATCGGCCAACCATTTAGTTTATCACTGCTGGAGGCCCCTTGGTATTCGCTGCACTTTTTATATGTAAAAACAGCCTTGGTACCTCCTAAACGGCTTTTGTGTGGCTTTTGTTTCTCTTTCAAATACGGTGTTTTAAAAAACAGCAGCAACACGCCACCCCACCCCCTCTCCAACCGAGCCTTCTCGGTTAAAAAAAAAAAAAAAAAGAAAGAAACCCAGGAGGAGAAATAATCTATAGGACAATCCCCCCCTACTGGTCGGCGCTGGCGTTAGGGCTTTTTACGCAGATCGAGTCGCCCTGGGCTGCAGAGGTAAACAGGCTTTCTGCACCGCTGCTAAATGAATCACGAGGGGAAGGACGAGGACGGCGGGGCGGAGGAGGCCTCGGGATCCGGGCTGGGTGCCAGGGAGGGGAGGGCGCAGCCCGAGGGGCAGTGGGGTGGAGGCGAGTTGACCCCGCCCGGAGGCCTCAGGCCAGGGAAGGGAGAGGAGAGGAAGGTCGGTGGGCGGTCCAGCCAGAGGCCCCCGCTCGCAATCGGCGAGGCTGGGTGAAAGCGCAGCCTGGGGCCCTAAACCCAGCGCGCCTGGGCGCCACCTGGGGCGGGTCACGCCGCGTGAGTCCATCTGCGGGGAAGGAGGTCACGGGACGCTCCTTCCCACACACAGTTTCAGCAGCTCTGGACCTTCTGGACGCAGAGGGAGGCCTAGCTCTTTCTTCTGATGTTCATTTTAAGCAAATGACTGCTCTTCGTCCCTGTTGTCAGTCTGAACGCCAGCGTCGCCTTGCACTTAGCTGACCAAACCTGAGTCGGGGCCTACTTCCGGGGTCCTGGGGGGACAGAGTGGCTATGGCATCTGTTCCCCAGACTATCAGAAGGGTACAGAGCCAGGATGCGACTTGGAATTTATATTCTTTATCCACTTTTCTTCTCCTTAAAATGTGTTTTGACCCAATTTAGAGGTCTTTTTTCTTTCCCCTTTAACCCCCCAATTTTTGACAGGGATTTTTCTTAGCACATTCCAAAGATTCTCCCATTACTTCGGAAACTTAATTTGAAGTGATGTAAAAGAAAAGAAGGCTCAAAATATTAAGTTGCTCTTGGAGTCCCTTTATCTCGTACATTCCTGCATGGATTTGAGTGAGGGCTGAATTTCACTTTGTTTTGTTTTTTAATCAGCAAATCACTGTGTTTTCTGGGGTAGGAGACTGAACGTGAACGCAGTGAAGTGGAAGGATCCTGCCGCGTTTACCAAGCGCTTTATAACACTTTGGTCCTCAGAATCCCACCTGAGTGGGGCGGGGTGTTATTGTTCCCATTGTCCAGATGAGGGGACTGAGCCCCAGGAGTTTCAAGAATCTAGGCGTCCTCATTAGACGGGGGCCAGAAGCCAGGCGAAACCCGCCGGCTCCTGCCCGCCTCCACCTCCCTCTAGATCAATGTCATTAGTAAATGCTGCATCCTTTTCTGAGATGTATCGACTGGAACCCAGGCCACCTTCCCGGCTGAGGCAGCCCACATTTTAGGCAGTTCCTTCTACAGCCTGCAAATCGCACGGATCGTCTCTTACAACCGTCTGTTTACTCACTTCCCTCCACCGGGTCAATTCCGACTCCAGGCCCGGGAGGACAATTTTAAAGTGTTTCTGCAGACAGACCCTCTGGCCGCACCGGAAATGTTTTATGGACCTGTGAGCCGACTTAATCCCAGGAGGGGCGGCAGGATTAGTCCCTGGTGTGGGTGGGGGATTCCTATGTTAGGGTTTAATCCTCATGGGAGAAGAGCTGGGGGTCGGGTGGCTTCGGCAATGTGTGCTCCCTCCCTGTGAAACTCCCAGATTTGGGCCAAGGCGGCAGAAGGTCCAGAGCTGCTAAAACTGTGTGTGGGAAACTGAGGCATGTGGCCCTGGACCCCCAAGCCTCAGTCCTCGGCGAGGCATACTGTAGGGGGCAGAGGGCGCCCCGCGCAGACGCCCCGTGGGAGACCAGCACGGCCCCGGAGTGCGAGTGGAGAGCGCAGCCGTGCGTTTTTTCCCCAGGTTTTATTCTTCCAGCCCTGTGCAAAGGAGGAGAGCCGCAACCCGGGGAGGGAGCCGGAAAGAAACACTTAATCACCGGCGTCTCGCTGCTCGTCACGCGAAGATGGCAGCAGCTCCCCTGGGTTTCAAGGTTCCGGGAAAGGCGTGTGTTCTGCCTTGAGGCGCGCGGGCTGCTGCGCTCCCTCCCTCGCCTCGGCGGCCGGCCCGGGCTCACGGAGCCTTTCTCAACGCCCGCAAGGGCGGCGAGGTCGGCCAGCCTGCCCCTCGGCGGGCCCCGGCGGGGCGGTGGCCAGGGCAGAGGGGTCCGTGGGTCCTTGAGAGCTAAAAGCAAAGCTTGAGGAGAGAATCTGATCGTCCGGCGCCGCCTGGGACCACGAACCGCCCCCCACCCCCGCGCGCCCCCCTCCTCCCCGCGCGCCCCCACACCGGCCCGGGCACGCAGGGACGTCAAGCTGCAGCCAGTACGGGATGCAGGGGAGACTTCTACTAGCCGTAGCCAGCCTTTGCGAGAGAGGAGATTCATCGCCAGCCCCATTCACGCAGGCCCCACTGCCTGGCTCTCCCCTTTGACCCCCGGGCCATCATGAAACAGAGCGCACACGTTCCTGCCAGTCGCGGCCCCCTCCCGGAGGGGGCTGGCATCCACAGGCTTGGCTGCACGCCCCAGGGGTGGCAGCGTGCGCATGGCCGCTGGGGAGGCGGAGGGCAGCGCGGCCCCTCCACCCTGACTCTTCCTGGCGCGGCACACAGCCGCCCCGGGATCCCGAAGCGCCCGAGCGGAGAGGAGGAAGGGAAGGCGGAGGCCCCGGAGGCGGGCTGCGCACTTGGAACTCGTGTGTCTGTGTGTGTGCACGCGCCCGGAAAGGGGGACGAGTGTTTAGGGGGGCAGGGTGAGCGTGAGCAACCCGGAACCAGCCGTCCCAACCGGGACTGACTAGCTGGCCTCTCCAGCCCCCGGCTGTGGGGCTCGGTGCCCAGGGCGGGCGGCTCAAGCGAAAGGGAGCCCGGAGCTGCGGAAGGCGCTGCCGGGCGTCAGGCCAGCTCCGCGGGAGGAGCCCGGGGACGCGCCTGGAGCTCAGGGACTGGTGTGACCCAGCCGTCCCCGCAGGCGGCCGTTTAGCTCCGCCTCCCAGGACCACTGACACTCGGTGATAAGGAGTTCCTCGGCAATCGGCTGTCCCCAGCCCCCAGTCACCTCCGGCGGACGTGAACGCCGGATGCTGTGCGGCGAGGTGGGGCGAGGGGCCTTTGCACTGCCTTCCCTGACCCCTTCTCAGCCACAGAGCCACAATAACGTGCTTCTGTGCGACGCTCCGGAACCTTACTTTGCAAAATAAGAGCCAAATGCTGGGCCTTCTCTTCTCTTGCCGGAAATTTTTCCTTTGGACGGTGGGGGCCCCAGGCAGTCCCCTCGGAACACTCCCCAAACAGCTGGCCTTCACTACACAGTGCTAGAGAGATGGCACAGCCTTTCCTCCGTCCCTCCCCCCCTCAGGGCAATCCCTGCCCTATCCCAAGCTGTGCAGCTTTGAGCAAGCCGCTTAACGGTTCTGGGCCTCAGTGTCTTTATCTGGAAAACGAGGCCAATAATAGTGTCTAACTGAAGGCTGTTCTGAGAATAATATGAGTTAATACATAAAGCGCCTAGAAACGTCCTCGTGTGTAGTGCCACAACGTGTCTGCTGTTAGGATTTGGTACTCTCTTACCTTAGGATGGAGTGAGGGTAAGAAACCGTCCAGGTGAAAGTTCCCGAAGCCTATATGGAGTTGGGTGTGGCAGGGTGGAAAGGGCACTATCACTCACAAAAACGCTAAGCAGATACAGGCTGGAACTGTCTCGACTAGACTTTCCCTTACAGGCCTGTGTGTGTGGTGGAAATGCAGAGGGGGACTCGTGCTTTAATGGCACTCATTTAGACTGGCTTCATGGGAAGCTCCTGGCAGGGCTCAGGCATCATTATCCACCCTCTTCCTGAGGCCTTGGGCAAAAGGCACTGGTTTAGAGGACCTCCAGGGGACTTTTCCAGGACACCCTTTTTAATGGCTCAAGGCCACCTCCTATAAATCAGTTCTTGGAGGCCCTGCGCAAAAGCCACATCCTCTGGGGGGTGTACTGTAGCCAGGGCATGTGTCCCTGGGCTGTCACTGGGCCTTATTTTAGGGACACACAAATGCACACGATTTATGTAAACAGAATCAGTCGGATTTTTCATTTCAAAAAGCTTTCCATTTCCTTTGAAATGGGGTCTCCTGCCCCATGGGGAGGTGTTGGGGCAAAGAAGGGCCTGAGGAGGCCTGGCCTCTCCCAGGTCACTCATAATTCATTAGGTGGGACAGCCTTTTCCTTTTCAAAGACAACGCAAATGGCCTTTCCCTTACGTGGCTGCCGGCCTTCGCCTAATCACTGAAATATGCTGGCGGTGCGCTCTCACTCTGCTCTCAGTTGATCCTTATCGGAACTGTGCATGCCAGGCTGCCTGCCCCGCGAAAGACAAAGACATGGGAGCCTCCAGGTTTGCTCCCGAAGCCTCAGGGTCACCTCCGGGGCTTCCCCTTCACAGCCACCGGTCCCCAAGCCGCTGCTGGCCAGCCTCCGAAACAAAACCCGCAGCCCTAAGTCAGAATTCCAGTTCTCGAGCGCCACCCGGAGAGTTCACATTTCCCCTCCTCCGAGGCCGCGTGGTGCGCAAGCGAGAGTCCGGGGGCGGCGGCAGCACATGTCTGGGGAGGGGGGGAGAGTGCTCCCCGCACCCAGCAGCACGTACGCAGGAAAAGAAAAAGTCAAGAGGAAAACGTGGGCTATAAAAGCCAAAACTCAGGGCCATCTACTACTAAGTACGAACAACCCCAGGCAGGAGTTTGCAAGGAGTCATCAACCCCCAAATAGAAACTACAACCAAAATAAATCCCCTTTTAGAGTTACATTAAAAGTCCTTGATGATGGAGTGCAAAGGGGACCGCGCCTTCTGAGGACACACACGGGCTGTGCCAAGATACATCGTGCTCAGCCTGGCACCTCCTGCACACACGTTTAATACCAGGCAGGGCGCGAGCTTCTCATCTACCAATTAACCAGCTCTGACAGTCTTTTTTAACTGACTCAACGTGTACTTGATTAAAAACAAAAAGATTGATTTTGCTTGAAAGATACCTGGACAACCTGTATTTAGATGGGCTAAGTTCCCGCAGCTCTCTGACCCCATTTGTCTGGTCTCTCTAAGAATCCACGTTTTCTAGCCCGGGAAGGGGCAGGCGGCCCTGGTGGCTCCTCCTTTCGCGGTTTCCTGGCGAGGCGCCCATCATCCCCAAGCACCGGGAACGGAGGCGGCCGCATTAATACTCGCGGGCAGGCTGCTCTGACCTACACTGTCATTTTTTCCATCGGTCAGAAACGGGCGGGGAGGGGGGGGGGGTCCTCCTCCGAGGGGCTCTGCACGGATCATTGGGTTTTCCCCGGCGAACTTAACACGGAGGCAAAAGGGGCAGATGGAAACCAGGCCTCGGCTGGCCGGGCGCGCGTAAGCGCCGCACTCAGCAGCTCGACGCAAAGCCAGGGCTGGATTTTCGCGGCCCGGGCCGGCGGCCTCCCCGCGCCGGCGCGATCCTCTCTCCCTCCGGCTGAGCAAACGTGCTCGCCTAATTCCGCCCTGGAGACAGCAGCTGTGCGGCGAGTGGGGGAAAAAAAACCCCGCAACTTTTCCAACAGAAAGTGTATGCGCACAGGAGAGGTGAAGGCCCACCCCGATTCTGTGCACGTACCGACACAGCATCTAATCAGTGTCACTGCCAGGAATACGCTTCCGCGGCGGGCGACACCCCCGCCCCCGCCAACCTGCAGGAGGGAGGGGGGATGCAAATGGCGTCTCGCGTCGTCCCAGACTCTGCACAGCTCCCGCTGCCGCGACTCCCAGCAGACGTCGCAGCAGGCAAAGCGCCGCCACTCTGGGGACTCCAACACGCCGGCGGCCCGAGCCCCTCTCCTGCGTCCTGCGCCCGGGTCTCGGGAAAAGGAACTGGCACCACTCCCGGTTCCAAGGCCATTCCCCTGCCCCCACCTCTGGAAAAGCCCCCCTTCCCCGACTGGAGGGGGGGCGCGGGAGACCTTGCGAGACGACTGTTCCCCGGCTTCCCCGCGTGGCATCGGAGAGGAACGTGGGTGGGTTTTCCGTCCGAGGCCTGACCACACTCCCCCACTCTTCCAGGCCTCGGACCTGAACCTCATGGACTCCGGGTGGGGGGCCATTTCGGGCCACTCCGGGGGGGAGACCAAAGTCAGGCGTCCTCAAGGGCTCTGGCGGATGGCCAAGTTTGTGTCCTTTCCCTCCCACGCTGGAGTAGCGCGCGCCACTTTGGAGAAGCGTGAGTCTCCTCACCCCCAGCCACGAGGCCCACCCCTGTCTTCAAGGCGGGGCTGACGGTTTCTCTACAGCACCCTCTCCCGCTCTGCGGCCCCGCACGGCTCCCACAACCCCGGGGAGCCCCCAGAGATGGCCCGCGCCTTCCCGCGCCCGCTCTTCCGGGGCAGGAGGAGGCGTGTGCGTGGTACCCTCCGCGGAGCCACCTCGGCAGCCCTGCCTGGCCACGGCCTTAGCCGATCCCCGCCTGGAGTTGACCCGCTGGATGCAGCCTCCCCCACGCGTAATGGGGCGCCCTTGGGACGCAGGCAGGGATGGCGGTTCCGGTCGTTCCGGGATTTGCGTGCAAGAAGAAAAGAAGGCCGGCGACTACAAGAGCCGCGCCTCCATTCTCGGGGTTCAGACGCCCGCGCAGGCTCCGCGTCAGTCCCGCTATCGCCACCCTTGCCGGGGGGACCACTGCCGCACCCCCACGCCACCGCCCAGCCATCCCTCGCCCCGCCTGTGCCGCACCACGCGGAGCTCCAAGCACCCCGGCTCCCACACCAGTCCCTCCATAGCTCGCGCGCCTCCCTCGCCTCGCGCTCGGGGCGCCGCTCGCTCCCAGCGCCCCGCGGACGCCGGTTCCACCCTCGGCTGCGAAAGCCGCCGCCCCGCGCCTCCCCCGCCCGGCCCGGCCCGGCCCGGCCCGGCCCTTGTCCCAGCCCGGCTCCCCCGCCAGCTGCGCCGCCACCGCAGCACGTGACCCGCCCCCGTCGCGGCTTCCGCTGAGCTGCCTGTTCCGGAGCACAAACAATTTCTGCTCTGACGCGGGGTCTCTCGGGCCCTGGCGTCCTCTCCTCCCTGCCCCCCCCCTTCCGGGTACGAGAACTCAAAACAACTCGCTGACCTTCGGGCGGACCAGCTCCGGCTTCCACCGACTCCGGCATTCCGTTGAAACCCGGCAGCGGCGGCTTCTAAGATTTCACTCCGCGCTGGGCTGGGGGGAGGGGGTGATTTCTCCGGGAGGGGGTGTCTCAGATCGAAAGAGCCACTTCATGCTCCTTCCTCTCCTCCGAAGTGAGTTTTTAGACTCTCCGGAGGCCTTGGGGAAACACGGGCAGCCGCGCGCAAAGAAAGCCCCCCTTCCTCCCAACACACACACACACACACACACACACACACACACACACAAATGCCGCCTTGACTAGTGTCTGACCCGATTTCCAGGGTCACGGCCCAGCAGCAGAGCGCCCGGGCAGCCTCCGAAATACCACCAAGCGGTGGGCTGTGGCACCCAGCAGAGCTGGGGTGGAGGTATCGCGCTAAAAAATAGTAGCTCAGACTTCCACGCTCTTTTCTAAGTACTTGACAAGCCCTCCAACTTTACAGATCAAGAAACTGAGGCATAGACAAAGGTCAGTTAAGTATCTCGCTCAGAGTCACCCAGCTAATTAAATGACCTAGTGGGAATCTGAACGCAGGTTTTCCAGAGCCTCGGGTGGCTAACCATTATGCTATAGCGCTCACCTTGGAATCACAGAGCCACCCACAATACGAAACTTAGTGTTCGCTTGATGGCTACATATTTTGTACGTTACATTGTGGCTGGCACAGAGGCACTCGAAAAATATTAGTGGAAGGAATGGGTGTCTGAATAAGTGATTGACAGAATCATGGATGGCAAGTGAGTTTAGAGAAAACAGCGCCAACCATTGTTCCTTCTAAGAGGATTGTCTTACCTTAATAAAACCTCTAGCTGTTTTTTGAATGTTTGCAGGTAACAGGAAACTCTTATTCAAAAATATATGAACTTCCCACCCCTGCTCCTCAGCCAATCAGCCTGGCAGCATTTGAACTTGCTGGGGCACATACCCAAAGCAGCTTTTACTTGGTCTCAGCCATTTTTTCCCCACCCTGTTCCTTCTCTGTAGGCTTCCGCTCAGGGTCAGGCAGCCTGGAACTGCATTTGAAGTGATTCTGAACATATAGCAAGAAAGGAGTGTATACCCACCAAACATGGCTCACTGGCTTCCCTTCCACAGGCAGGTGGTGGTGGGGTGAGGGGAGCGTGGCTTGCAGCTCAGTGCTTATTTTTTAATTCTCGGACCACATAAGGAGCACGACCATCCGTGCAGCTTGCTTCAAAGTCACAGCCCCTCACCAGCTGTGAGGTCACACCTCTCGGAAGGCAGTAGTCTACCTTAACCAACAGCTCTGAGATGCTCATCAGTGGGACCACATCTGCAATTTGGAGAGCTGCCACTGGTGTTCTGTGCTGTCCTGCTCCTTCCGGTGGCCCAAGAGAGGATATGATTTTTAAAAAGTTGTTCTATTTAGATAATCCAGTACAATGTACTTTTATGCTACGTTGTTATCTTCCTCCCCTCCTTTTCTAGACCTAGCCAGTTGTCTCTTCTAGGTCGCTAGTTGGGCAACCTGAAATGAGGACAAGTTTCACTTCAAGTTACCTGAAAGTGAACTTTCGCCTTTCCAATTTGATTCCTCCAACATCTGTTGAATGGCTCTCGGTGTAAGTCACTGTACTAGGCGGAATATGGAGGAGGAAAATGCCTAGTCTCTGTTTCTGATTATTGATATAGTCTGTCTCCCTCCCTTCCCCTCCATTCTCTCCCTTCCTCCCTCCTTCCTTGCCTCTCTCTCTTTCTTTCTTTTTTTTTTTTTTAAAGATTTTATTTTTTCCTTTTTCTCCCCAGAGCCCCCCCGGTACATAGTTGCATATTCTTCGTTGTGGGTTCTTCTAGTTGTGGCATGTGGGATGCTGCCTCAGCGTGGTTTGATGAGCAGTGCCATGTCCGCGCCCAGGATTCGAACCAACGGAACACTGGGCTGCCTGCAGCGGAGCGCGCGAACCCAACCACTCGGCCACGGGGCCAGCCCCTCTCTGTCTTTCTTTCTGACAGTTGTCTATTTTGGCTCACGTTCCTACAATTATTAACCAAGAAATGAAAACGTTGATTTTCTCTGTAACAACCCAATCTTGATTCTGAGGCTGGGCTTTTGGCCTCTTCTTTTACAGCCTGGTCTGGAGGGACCAGCAGGACCCTGTGACCTCAACTTGTGGCCAGCCCAGGTTGGAAGCATCAGGTGATTTCCAAGGAGGCCACAGACTTCCATCCCACGTGGCCAGGTCGTAGCAGAGAGCAGCCTTGCCGAAACTCACTTACCCCTTGTGCAGGGGGGCCTGGTGACAAGTGATGCTGAACTGGAGGTTCGGGATGCTGATTTGATTTATTATCTGTGTACAGCTTGGGGAGGAGAAAAGGCTCATAAAAGTGTTCTAGGCTGGTCATTCTGAATGTGAACATTTATTTATCTGCAAAACTGCCGAATGTCCCCGCAGGAAGTCGCGGGCGCAGCAACCCCTGACTGCACAGACAAAAGTCTCCCCTTTACACAGGGCTGCTTTTATTGTTTCCAACAGCTTTGTGCTTTCCCTGGGGGAAAAGGAGAGTCACATAGCGAGTTTTCTTCCTCTTTTCTCACGCTGCAGAGGAAGTGATGTTGTGGAAACAGTGGCATTAACTTGGCTTGCAAAGCGCATCGGAGCCAGAGTTGGGAAAAGCTCGTGCCAGGTGGCATTCCTATGGCTTTCCTCCTCCAAGCCCCAAGAAAGCCCAGCCTGGGTCTGAGCATGGGGATGGAGTGCACACACAGGTGGCACAAAGCCAGAGGAGCCATATTTGGATTCATTCCCTGGGTATAAGGGGCTCCCAGGGAATGGGTGCTCCTGACCCCTTGAGCTGCTTCCGATTGGGAATAAAGTCCCCAAAGGGCTTCTGGAGCACTTTTCATTCATTCTTCATTCTTTTCTTGGGCAGCATTTAGGAATTTCCCCCTTTGTGTCAGGCATGGTGGTAGGCCTGGGTACACAATGGTAAGCAAAAGACATGGTCCCTGCCCTCATGGAGTTTACGCTCTACTTTGCTTGGCACACAAGAGGTGCAGGCTATGGTCCTGACATCAAATCCTGTAGGTCCTGCCTCCTTAACACCTATCCTATGCTCTTCCTTGTCCAGCTGCCTTCAGTCCGAGCCTTGAGGACCCATCTCGGAACAGTTGAACCCACCCTCCCCAAACTTACCTCCTCCATCTGATCGTGCTACCCACTGCTTTAAATCCTTCAAGCAGCAAGAAAGGGAGGGACAAGGGGTGAAAGGGGCGTCCCCTTCCAGCTGAGTCGGTCTCCTTTATAAGGATTTCTCAAAAGTCCCACCCAGTGATTTCCACTTGTGTCTCATTGGCCGCCTCTTGCTGTAAGGGAGGCTGAGAAATGTTACTTTTGAGCTTGGGTACATGCAGCCTCAAGTTACTAAGGAAGAGGGGAGATGGCTATTGGGGCGGGCAACGAGTCACCCTGCTTGTGTACTCACAGATGGTGTGTGGCAGATAGTATGAAAATACTTAGTAAGTGGTTGACGGGATTCAGTCGAGACCTTTTGGGGTGTATTCCTGGTCCATGTCCCAGTTCTCTGGGAACTGCCCTTTGCCTCCTGCCCAGGGTTGGGATCCACAGCCTCTTTGTTGCTGTAGCTGCACATGGAACTTGCCCCTAGCTGAGTCAGTTCTGGCCTTTCTCCTGGGAATGGGGGATCAGGAGAGAGAAAGCCGGTCAGTCAGGGTTGGGCTGGCTCCATGGCATCTGGCCAGTGCAGTCACACAGCCCAGTGCTCAGAAGAGCCTTACACTTGGGGTTTAACGCTCTGCGGTTGCCATCTTGACATTCTGAATGGTAGTATTTTGCATTGGTGTTTGGTAGGTGAAGTCTGGTGGGGCGATGGAGCACGCACCAGGGGCTTGGAACCTCGGCTCCTGCATGGTCCCACCTCCTGCCACCTCCTGGCTTACCTCCCTGAGGTGGGTTCTCAGATGCCCGCTGCCGCTCCCCTGCCCGGCCTCCCGCACACCACCTTGGCCTGGGACAGCTGTCGCCCTCTGCCCCTGGCAGGGCCTGGGTGCTAGCATTGGGAAGGGCAGGGTCAGGGTCGGGTGTGTTTCATGGCATCTTGGGATGGGGCAAGGTGGCAGGAGCTTCTCCCCTACCACAGGTCCAGGCACTGAGTGTGTCCCACCGTGGAGGTTGGGATCCCTTGGAGGCCATCGACTACCATGGGTTGAGGCAGCGGGCCTGTGGGAAGGGGAGACTGACTTCCTTACCCCTGACTGGGGCTCTGCATTTTAATTTTGTCCTAGGCCCTGCAAATTATGTAGGCAGCCCTGCCAGACTGCGCGGGCCATTGTGTTCAAGTCTGTGTATGCCAGGCCAGGGGCAGCTAGTCTGCAGGAAGACAGAGAATAATAAAGAAGTGCAATAAGTAACAGAGCGCCTTCAGAAACAGGGGCCCCAGAGAGGGCAAAGATGGGCTCCTGAAGGGGGTTCGGTGCCCGGGGCCAGCCCCCCTGGAGGCCTGGCTGCGCTTTTGCTCCTGTGTTCTTCTAATCAATTCCCTCCTGTTCCTTGTGCTTCTATGAATGGATTTCCCTGATTGCCAACTAAAAGCTCCCCAACCACGACGGAAAGAGGAGCTTGGTTTGCAGTTCATAGCATTGGGCTTCGGTCCCAAGGTTGCCATTTAACTAGGTGTGTGATATTGGGCGAGTTAGCCATTCTCTCTCAGCCTTCATTTCCTCAGCCTGAAAAAATGACTGGACGTAATGGTGCCAACGTTGTAGGTTGCAAGGAAAATGATCTGTTCGTGCCCCTTTTGGTTAATAGAAGGACTTAAGACACAAAACATGCAGGAAATTTAGAGTGAAATGACTCCCTTCTCTCACTATTTTCTCAGTACTTAAACACTGCTTGTTTGAAATTAACTCGAGGAGGTAGAATAGGGTCAAACAAGGCAGATGTCATGGGGTTGAGCAGGGGACGGGTTTGTTAGCACATTTCCGTGACTGAAGACTAAATGCATACGGTAGATATTCCGCTTACTGTCGCTGCACAGTGAACAGCCCCCCACTCACTGGTTTAATGTAACAACTATGTCACTCTATCTCATAATCTTGTGGGTCAGGAATTGGGGCGGTACTGTGATGGGTGATTCTTCTGCTCTATATGGAGCCGACTAGGGTCTCTCAGTGGTACTCAGGTGGCGGATGTGCTGGTCTGGAGGGTCCAAGTTGGCTTCACACACGTGTGTAGTGCTTTGGTGGGGATGACCGGAAGGCTGCGCTCAGCTGGGACTGTAGAATGTGGCTCCTACCTGTGGCCTCTCCAGCATGGTGGTCTTGGGGTAGTCCTTCTTACGTGGTGGCCCAGGTCTTGCAGAGAGTGTTCCAAAAGGCCAAGACAGAATCTAGAAAGCCTCTTCTGACTTAGCCTTGGACATCATGCAATATCACTTCTTTTTTGGCTCCAGAGCCCATGCTTTTTTTTTTTTTTAGCAAGGAAGATTGGCCCTGAGCTAACATCTGTTGCCAAGCCAATCTTCCTCTTTTTTTTTCTCCCCAAAGCCCAAGTACATAGTCGTATATCTTAGTTGTAAGTCATTCTAATTCTTCTATGTGGGACGCCGCCACAGGATGGCCTGATGAGCAGTGCCATGTCTGCGCCCAGGATCCAAGTGAGTGAACCCTGGGCTACCGAAGCAGAGTACGCAAACTTAACCACTGGGCCACGGGGCTGGCCCTGCAATATCACTTCTGCTGATTCACTTAGTTACTAGAGAGTGACAAGCTCACCCAGATTCAAAACCAGGGGACTACACAAGGGCAGGAATACCAGGAGGCATGGGTCGTTGGGGGCATCTTTAGAGACGAGCTATCACAGTGGGCCAATCACTCGTTCATTTGTGCCCTTGGTCCTGGGGGGCAGAATGTGAGTACACGGATGGAAGAGCTCAGATCCATCCCCATTCATCGTCAGGAGGGGTCCGGGAAATCCTGAGCGAGGAGCGGGAGGTGGAAGGGCTCTTGGGAACAACAGCCCCTGTGGAGGATCTGAGAGCTGAGTCCCTGGGATTTGGATGTTAAACTCTAGTCCTGCTTCAAAACCAACCTCATGGGCTCTTGAACTTACAAAAAAAAATCTCAAATTCTTATGAGGGAGCTACTATAATTCTCTCCATTTTCTATATGTGGAAACTTAATTAAATTGCCCAGAGTCACAGTTAGAAAATGGTACAGCTGGAATTTGAACCCAGATATATCTAACGCCAAAGCAGTAGGTCATTTTACAATTATAGTTTAAGTAACTTTCCCAGGGTCACCCAGAGAAACCAGAAATACAATTCAATACCCATTCATGGTAAAAACACTTAGCAAACTTAGAAGAGAATGGAAATTCCTTCATCTGATAAACAGTATGTATAAACAAAACTTACAACAAACATTATATTTAATGGTAAAATATTGAAAGCTTTCCCCCTGAGATCAGGAACTAGACAAGGATGGCTGCTATCACTTCTTCTATTCATTATTATTCTGGAGGTCATAGCCAGTGCAAGAAAGCAAGAAAAAGAAATAAAAAGCATTCAGATTGGAAAGGAAGAAGTGAAACTGTCGTTATTTGCAGATGATGTGATTATGCACATGGAAAGTCCAAAAGAACCTACACTCCAACTGTTGGAGTTAATAAAGGAGCGGCTGGCCCCATGGCCGAGTGGTTCAGTTAGTGTGCTCTGCTGCAGCAGCCCAGGGTTTCGCCAGTTTGGATCCTGGGCACAGACATGGCACCGCTCATCAGACCACATTGAGGCAGTGTCCCACATGCCATACAACTAGAAGGACCCACAACTAAAATATACAACTATGTACTGGGGGGCTTTGGGGAGAAAAAAGCAGAAAGAAAAAAAAAGTTAATAAAGGAATTCAGCAAGGTCATGGAATTTAACATAGGGCTCTTCTGGGGCTTCAATGAGAAGTTTATATCAGATATTAAACCCTTATCTATTTAATCCTCACAACCACCTCTCTTTGGCCTGTGGCACTGGTGACATTTTCTCTTTGATGTCCCCTTTCCCCTGGCTTCCTTGACACTATCCTTTATGTCTCATCCCCCTCTCCCTCTGAATTTCTCTCCCAGCCTCCTCTTCTGGTATCTGCTCCTTCAGTGCCGGCCATGCTCAGAGTTCTGTCCACAAGCAGTGCTGTGGGGAGCACAACTGCACTGTGTTCCATGTGGATGGCTCCTCCCATGGTTGTCTGACACCCTCATCATTTCTTCCCTGAACCCTCTTACTGACATAGTCCTTGGCACTCCCACCTCCGATTTTTTTATTGTGGTAAAATACACGTAACATACAACTTACAATCCTAACCATTGTAAGTGTACAGTTCAGTGGTATGAAGTACATTCATATTGTTGCACAACCATCACCACCATCCTCCTGCCTCTGGTCTCACTCCCTTTGCATTCATCCGTCACATAGCCCCCGGGGCTGACCCTCCTAAAATGCAAACTTGATCTTGCCATCTTTTCCCTGTTTAAATTCTTTCAAGACCTTGAGACGCCTTGGTTGAGTTCAACATCCTCTGCATGATGTAATAGCCTTCCACGATCACTGTCCTGCTCACTCCTGATGCACCGTGCATGCTCTCTCTCTCTCTCTTCCATGCCTGTCTTAATTTGGGTACCTCCAAAAGTTGACCCTGAGCCCACGATTTTTGGGCATAAGAGAGGTGATCCCAGGAAGCACAGGGAGGGAGTGAGAATTGAGACAGGAAAGGGAGGAGGGTCAAGAAAGTGTGCATTACTGATGTGGGCAACTGGGGCTCAGTCCTGCTGGTGCCTCTCTGGAATCCTGTGTAGCACACCCCTCAGAACTGTGCCAGTGAGGGCTGAGGAAGCCAGAGTGTTTATCCACCAGCTCCCATCCTGTGGTGTGCTGGTAAACCAGCTTTCTGGGAGAACAAAGAAAGTCCCAATTTAATAGTGTTTGCCAATTGTCATGATATAAATATCCCCACTGTGGCCGATTCTATGCTACCAATGGTTTAACCATTGGCTTGCAGATTTTCTGAGTAGGTAACAATCAGGCTCTCCAGAGTGAGTTCCACTGCTCCAGCACACCCCAGCTCTCATTCCACATTAGTTGAGGGTTATTTCTGGGAAACCAAGCTCTTAGGATCTGCCCGCACATATGGTGGCCAGCTGAGCATGCTTCAGAGGCCAGAGAACATCTTCTGATGGAGTTTCAGGAAGTCCTCATTGTATTTGGGAAGTCTTTTCAGGTGCCTTCTGGGGGGTGTGGAGGGACGTGGGTGGGGCACCGTCAGAGCTTGCTAAAAGGTCTTTGCATGGCTCTTCCCCAGCCTGGAATGTTGCTCCTTCTTAACCCCCATGCTGAGCTCTGCTCATCCTTCGACACTCAGCTATGTCACCACCTCTGTGAAGCCCTCCGTGCCTTCCCACAAACCATCCTTGCTCTCATTACAGCCCCAAAGCACGTCCTCGGCTTGTTAATTACTTGTCTGTCTTTCTCACTGGACTGCAAGTTGCCAGGCCAGGGAGGTTGTTTATTACTTCCCATGCTTTAGCCCAGTGCCCAGTGCAAGCTTGGCTACCTAATAAATAGATAACTTGCCCCACCCCAGCTCGGCACATAGTAAAGGATGAGTCAGATTAGCACTCTCCTCTCCCCTATTTATATATCTACTGCCCAATCAATCAATCGGTGTCTCTATGGCTTTATTGCTCATTCCCATCCCTTTCCAAAGAGGACTTTAGGCAGCAAGCAGGTGCTTCCTTTCCCGTGAAGGTGTGAGCGACCATATTTTCTGAAGCAATGATCAGAACACGTGATCTGACACATGTTCCAACACATGGTCTGACAATGGGACAGAATATTTTAAATCACCACTGTCTCGGAAAATCCGGGCTGTGTGGCTCTGTGTAGAAAAGAGCCAGGAGCCACGGCCTCATAATGAACACCCAGGGCGGGTGGGAGTTCTGTTTGAAAGACCTCTGTGATTTTAAGAGCGGCATGTGAAGATAGCTGCAGAGAGAAGTTGATTTCTGTGGCACTCTAGCTGGAGCGATCATAGGGAGCAGGGAAAAATTTGTGGCAGAAACAAGCTCTCATGAAGACCATATGCTGTATTTCTAATCGATGGCTCTTAGAAGCAATTCCCCGACATTTCATTCATTTTTACTGCCTCCCCTTCAGGGGCAGGAAGAACAGTGTTGTTAGCCTGCATTTATAGATGAGGGTATTTAGAAACAGAGGTTAAACGGCTCAGCCCGAGTCACAGAGTGAATCAGAGACACCGCCAGCCTCGAATCCAGAATTCCGACTTGAGCTTCTGTGCCAAGATCCCTCGGGGCACATTTTCGCTCTAATTTGCATAAATCATCAACATTTTTTTCCAAGCTTGTGCTGAGAAAGCCCCTTTTCAAACAGCGGAAACTCCCTTTGCCTTCTGTCGCCTTAGTTTTATTTTATGAACCAAATTCTTTTACTTCAACACGTAGACTTGCTATTTTCCCTTCCATCGAGCCCTTTTCAAAAGAGGTCGTGACCTTTGCTTATAGATGCAATGGAAACGGGTGAACCCAAATGAAATAAGACAGATGATCGGGAGACCATATAAAGTGTAATTTCAACTAATGTTCAAAATCCCATGCAGTTGATTATAAATCTTGGATCCTGGCAGGCTATCAGAAGAATAAGAATGGATAAATGCCGCTGCCAGTGTCTGAACCCTGTTGGGTGTAAGACGTGCCTCTAACTTTGGGAGCAGATTCATAGGATTAGAAATAAGAAAGCGGCCGTACCAGGGCCGTGCAAGTTTTGAGAAATTTCTGTTCGGACGTATGTAGGGAGTCATACCTGAGACTGTTGGTACGTGAGCTTGGGCTTCTAATCACCCGCATAATTACATAGTTACAATCCTTCCACATGTTTGAGAAATTCTTAGCTCGTGACCTCATCTGTCTGATGGTCCTTAGGTGACTCCAGCGTTGAAGGTTCTGAGCCTGAACTACACTTCCTGGGATCCCAGGTCAGCACTTAACGCATTGCTGATGCTCACGAAATCATAATAATCCTCTTGAAAGTAAAAACATATGCAACGTGTTTGGGAAAAAATGTGCCCTCCCTGTCGAGTACGTTAGATAATGAAAATAATTGATGGCTTTCCTGTTTAACCATTTGGAGAAAAGGGGTTCTATCTATTCAAAATCTTTGGTGAAATAGAATTCAGCTTAGAGAAACAGCTTTTTCTCTACATGCTAGAGTAATTTACTTTAGTACTCATCACATTAGTCAGCTATTGCCGCAGTAATGCTGGGTAACAAAAGTTTTAAACACATCGAAACCCAGGGGTTTAAAATGTTGATTTCCTGCTTGTGAGTGGGTGGGTCAGCTGCAATTCTGTTGATCTCGGGGGAGTTTGGCTGCCCTCAGTAGTTTGGTTCTGGGCCTTTTCCACGTGTCTCCTCCTTCTTCCTGCACCAGCAGCTTTCTGGGGCATTCCCACCTGAGAGCAGATCACCAGAGAGCAACACGAAGGCAAACGATGCAAGCACATTTACAGCCTTTGCTGGCATCATAGCTCCTCACGTTCCATGGGCTCAAGCGAGCCACAGGGTCAAGCCCAAAGTCAGTGGGACAGGACAGCACACCATCTCAAGAGGGAGGGGAAGGTGAGTGAATATTTGCTGACTAATACTGCAGTCTCCCACAATTATCACCCCAACAGCCTGTGTTACGGGCTGAATTGTGCCCCCCCAAATTTATATATTGAAGCTCTGACCCCCAAACCTCAGAATGTGACTACATGTGCAGATAGGGCCTTTAAAGAGATGATTAAGTTAAAATGAGGCCGTGACGGTGGTTCCTACTCCAACCTGACTAATGTCCTTATAAGAGGAGGAAATTTGGACACACAGAAAGACGCTAGGATTGTGCGCACACAGAGGAAAGGCCGTCAGTAAGCCAAGGAGAGAGGCCTCAGGAGAAACCAACCCTGCTGACACTTTCATCTTGGGCTTCCAGCCTCCAGAACTGCGAGATAATAAATTTCTGTTGTTTAAGCCCCACAGTCTGTGGTATTTTGTTACGGCAGCCCAAGCTGACTCATATAGCCTGTAAACCCCTTGTGGGTGACTCAGGGCTGTGTCTTACTCATTGTGCTGTCCTCACACAGTACTTAGCACATTACCTTGTGTTTATGTATATTTGGTGAATGAATGAAACCTCTCAGTCTCAAAATCATTAATTATTTTATCAGACAGAACACATGGTGGCAAGTGTTAGAAACCCATTTAAAGTTGTTTAAGCAAAAAAGAAATCTTGAGAAGACCGGAGTAGCTTCTAACATCTACGGAGTAATTTCAGGAACCAGGGCCTCAGGTCTTGACACAGGGGACCGCACTCCTGCCAGGTCCTCTGTCCAGACTCTCCCACTGAGATACTTGACTTTGTTCTTGCAGAGAACATGGCTACCGTGAGAGAGGCAGATTATACAGTCACGCACCATGTGATGACGTTTTGGTCAATGACGGACCATATATATGACCGTGGTCCCGTAAGATTATAACAGAGCTGAAAAATCCTATTCCCTGTGACGTCATAGCCATCAGAACGTCATAGCACAATGCATTACTCATGCGTTTGTGGTGATGCTGGTGTAAACGAGTCTACTGTGCCGGCAGACATATAAAATACATACAATTATGTACAGTACATAATACTTGATAATGATAATAAGCAACTATGGCACTGGTTTATATATTAACTATACTATACTTTTTATCATCATTTTAGACTGTACTCTTTCTACTTATATAAAAAAAAGTTCGGGGCCGGCTCCGTGGCCGAGTCGTTAAGTTCGCGTGCTCCACTGTGGTGGCCCAGGGTTGGGATCCTGGGCGCGGACATGGCACCACTCGTCAGGCTACGTTGAGGCAGCGTCCCACATCCCACAACTAGAAGGACCTGCAACTAAGATATACAACTGTGCATGGGGGGTGGGGTTTGGGGAGATAAAGCAGAAAAAAAAAAAAAAGATTGGCAACAGTTGTTAGCCCAGGTGCCAATCCTTAAAAAAAAAAAAGTTCACTGTGAAACAGTATGCTGTCACACCAGCAGCCGCCGCTTATATCTCGTGCTCACTGTGTCTCTTGACTACATCATTTTCTCTTGTGCTTGATTTGATCGCATGTTGTTTTGTTCATCATGGCCCCTAAGTGTGCAAAATCCACTGCTAATGTTGCCAGCAAGAGGCCATGTTGAGTGATTGACCTGGAAACGAAATTAAAAGTGATTAAGGAAAAAAAAAGTGATTGAAGATTGCGAAGGTGGAAAATCAGTGATGGTTATTGCTCGCCAGTCGGGCATGGCCCATTCCACCATAGCTGTGATCTTGAAGAAGAAGAACAAAGTGATGGAAGCTGCTAAAGGATCCGCTTCATTGAGGGCAATGAGACTAACAAAAATTTGAGAAGGGCCTATGTCAGACACGGAGAAACTTCTAATGACCTGGGTCGAAGACCAGACACAGGAGCATATCTCTCTCAGCACCGTGACGAGCATGGGCAAGGCAAAAAGTGTGTTTGCCATGTTGCAATAAAAGGCTGGACCTGACTGTGATGTGGAATTTACTGCTACTTCTGGGGCGTTTAAGTGACTCAAGAATCGTTATTTATCACACAATGTGCAAGTGGGTGGTGGGTCTGAGAGCGCTGATGTGAAGGCAGCGGAAGAATTTTTGGAATCTCTAGATAAGCTGATTGTGGAGGAAAATTATTTACCAGAGCAAATATTCGATATGGATGAAGCTTCCCTATTCTGGAAATAAATGCCTGAAAGGACCTTCACCCATAAAGAGGCCAAGTGAATGCCAGGTTTCAGGGCTTCTAAGGACAAGATAGCAGTCTCGCTCGGGGGCAATGTTGCAGGCTCTAATGGAAGCCCTTTGTGATCTGGCACAGTGGGAAGCCCAGGGCCTTCAGCCATATCAATAAGCACACACTGCCAGTGCACTACGGGAGCAATAAGAAGTCATGGACGACCCAGCTCTTCTTCCAAGGTGCCCTCCTGAACTGCTGTGCCAGCGAAATAGAGAAGTACTGTTTGGAGAGTCACAGACCTTTCAAGATGTTGCTTGTTGTTGATAATGCTCCTGGACATCCTCCCTTTATTGGTGACCTTCATCCCAAGGTCAAAGTAGTGTTTCCAAGTTTCCCTCCAAACCCCACGTCTTTGATCCGATCAATGGATCAAGGAGTTTCAGCAGCTTTGAAAGCCTACTACCTGAGGAGGACCTTTGCCCAGGCTGTTGCTGCAACCGAGAAGACAGTGATGCACTTCTGGAAGGACTGCATCTATGACCACACCGAGGGCCTTGCTTGGGCCAAGTAAACCAAGCCAACCACCATGGACATACTTCTGAAAAGAGTGACACCTCCCCAAGAAGAGCTTCAGGTAGGTCCTTCAGGAGGTGTTCCAGAAGAAGGCATTGTTCTCATAGGAGATGACAGCTCCATGCGTGTTATTGCCCCTGAAGACCTTCCAGTGGGACAAGATGTGGAGGTGGAAGACAGTGATGTTGATGACCCCAGCCCTGTAGGCCTGGGCTAATGTGTGTGTTTGTGTCTTAGTTTTCAACAAAAAAGTCTAAAAAATTTTAAAAATAGAAAAAGGCTTATAGAATAAGGATATAAAGAAAGAAAATATTTTTGTACAGTTGTACAATGTGTTTGTGGGGTTTTTTTTAAGATTTTATTTTTCCTTTTTCTCCCAAAGCCCCCTGGTACATAGTTGTGTATTTTTAGTTGTGGGTCCTTCTAGTTGTGGCATGTGGGATGCCGCCTCAGCATGGCTTGATGAGGGGTGCCATGTCCACGCACAGGATTCGAACCGGCGAAACCCTGGGCGGCAGAAGCAGAGCGTGCGAACTCAACCACTCGGCCACGGGGCCAGCCCCTGGGTTTGTGTTTTAAGTTAAATGTTATTACAAAAGAGTCAAAAAGTTACAAAAAGTAAAAAGTTTGCAAAGTAAAAAAGTTACAGTAAGCTAAGGTTAATTTATTGCTGAAGAAAGAAAAACGATTCTTATGAATTCAGTGTAGCCTAAGTGTACAGTGTTGATAAGGTCTCCAGCAGTGAGCAGCTTCCAGTCCTGCAGGCTCCCTTCCTGGTAAGTACTTTATACAGGTGTAACATTTTGTATATTTTTCCTGTATCCTCTCTATGTTTAGATACACAAATACCATGGTGTTACAGTTGCCTATGGTCTTCCATACAGTAACATGCGGTACAGGTTTGCAGCCCAGGAGCAACAGGCTACACCATAGAGCCTAGGTGTGTAGTAGGCAATACCATCTAGGTTTGTGTAAGTACACTCTATGACGTTTGCACAACGACGAAATCAACTAAAGATACATTTCTCAGAATTTATCCCCGTCGTTAAGCAACGCACGACTGTCTTATCAAAAAATGCTGGCAACAATATCTCCTATCCCAGACACTCACCTTACAATGTGACTTTGATGTTCCTCCCATTAAGAAATGGGGTCTATGTTTTCTACCCACAAATCTGGGTGAGACTGTGACTACAGCAGCAGTGACACTGTATGACTTCCAAGGCAAGGTCATAAAGGACGATACAGCTTCTGCCTTGTTTGCTGGAAGATTGCCTTTGGAGTCCTGAACCGCTGTGGCAGAAGTCTGAGGCTGCCATGCTGTCAGGAAGCCCAAGCTACGTGGAGATGCCACTTGAGAGTGTTCTAGCCAAGAGCCCCAGCTGAGGTCCCAACTAATGGCCAGCATCAACCACCGCATGTGACTGAAGATGCCTCCAGATGATTCTGGTCCCATCATCGAATCACTCTTGGCCTTTAAGTCCTCCCTGTTGAGGCCTCAGATATTGGGGAGGAGAGACAAGTCCTCCTCGCTGTCTCTGTCAGAGTTCCTGACCCACAGAATGTGTGAGCGTGATAAAATGGTGGTTTTATGCTGCTGCACTTTAATATAATTTGTTAAGCGGCAATAATAAGTGGAATGAGAAGCCCAGGATCACACCCTTACAGCTACCCCTCCGCTTCCTCTTTAGAAAATTCTAGGAAAGCTCTCCAATTGGCCAGGCTCGGGGGGAAGGTCCACCCCTGGAGCCAACTGCTCTGTCCGGAAGGAAGTAGAGTGTCTCTGGCCTAGTTTATGTGTTAATTCCTGGGGGTCAATGGGGATGTCATTACTGCCAGCCACACCAGAGGCCCGCAGCTCGAGTTATCCACCAAGGGTGATGGGGTGGTGTCAGAGGAAAGGATACAAGAATGTGTTCTGGGCAGACTAACAACAGCTTCATCTGTCACCTTCACTTTATTCAGTAACCTTTTCTTTTGGAGGTTTAACACAGTTTCCTTTAGAAGAAGACTGGAGAACACGCTCTCTTACCTACAAGCTGTGTGACTTTGGGCAAGTTACTTTGCCACCCTGAGCCTAATAAGAACTTTTTTTCTCCCCAAAGCCCCAGGGCATGGTTGTATATTCTAGTTGTAAGTCCTTTCAGTTCTTCTGTGTGAGCCACCGCCACAGCATGGAGACTGACAGATGACGAGTGGTATGGTTTCGTGCCCAGGAAATGAACCTGGGCCGCCGAAGTGATGAGAGCAGCAAGCTTTAACCACTGGCCATCACGGCTGGCTCAAGAATATTTTTGAGGGGCCAGCCCCATGGCCGAGTGGTTAAGTTTGAGCACTCGGCTTTGGCAGCCCAGGGTTTTGCTGGTTTGGATCCTGGGTGCGGACATGGCACTGCTTGTCAGGCCATGCTGAGGTGGCATCCCACATACCACAGCTAGAAGGACCCACAACTAAAAATACACAACTATGTACTGGGGGGCTTTGGGAGAAAAAGGAAAAATAAAATCTTTTTTAAAAAAAGAATATTTTTGATACTTCTCCGGCAATTTGTTAAGAGCTTGTTAGAAACACTTCTCATTTTAGTCAAAATTCATTTTGGTTCGGGTGGTCATTACTTGGAAGCAGGGACTTCAATGTCTGGCTGAAGTGTCCACAGTACTGTAAGCATTAATTTCCACATGGCTGCCATCTGCCCTTTTCCACCCCAAAATACACATGCATACACACATGATGCACACACACATATTAAATATATATATTTTTATACATTCCCAAAATAACCAAACTTTTCCTCTTTCCCAAAAGCCAGTAATATTTTTGCAGCCTAGAAATATTCCTAAGGTCAATATTCTCTGTCAGAGATCCTCCAACTTTTTCTGTATAGGGCTAGAGGAGAAATATTTTAGGCTTTGTGGGCCATATGATTTCTGTTGCAACTACTCAATGCTGCCGTTGCCCCAAAAGCAGCCACAGACACTATAAAAGCAAATGGGTGCAACTGGGTTCCAATAAAACTTTATTTACAAAACAGATGGCTAGCCCGATTTGGTGCACAGGCTGTAGTCTGCTATAGAAGCTGTAGCAGCACTGGCCAATAGAAATACAGTGCAAGCCACATATGGAGCTGCAGGGAGGGGAGAGGTCTCCCCAGCATCAATTCCCAGCATTCAGCAGCACGAGCTCCCTTGGTGCAGGAGAAAGTAGCCAGGCAGAGCATTAGAGACATGCACACGCTGGAGGAAGGAAGTTGTCAGAGCACAGTGAACTGTCTCCTGCAGCTGCTCAGGCAGGCCGAGGGGATAAGGAATGGGGGAGGGGGAGCATCTGCCTCACAGAGCAAACCTGAGGAGAAAGCCTGTGCCTCGGAAGACAGAACAGTGAAATAGAGAGGTACTAGGCATTGGAGACATTATAGTGTCGCTGGATCAAGCCTTGCCTGAAGCTAGTGCTACCTCTGGACTTTAAGGTCATGCAAACCAATACATTCCCCAACCAGTGTTTAAGCCAGTTTCCAGAGGGGGTTCTATGTCATGTAACAGAAACCACACATCATTAAGGAAAATGAATAATGGAATATTATTCAGTCATAAAACAGAAGGAAATCTTGCCATTTGTGACAACATGGATGGACCTCGAGGGCATTACGCTAAGTGAAATAAGTCAGACAGAGGAAGACAAATACTGTATGATCTCACTTATATGTGCAATCTAAACAAAACCCAAAGCAAACCAGACAACAAAAAACAAGCTCATAGATACACAAGACAGATTGGTGGCTGCCAGGTGGGGGTGGGGGGTGGGCAAATGAGTGAAGGGAGTCAAAAGGCATCAACTTCCAGTTACAAAGTAAATAAGTCGTGGGATGTGATGTACAGCATGGCGACTATAGTTAACAACACTGTATCGCATATTTGAAAGTTGCTAAGAAAGTGGATCTTAAAAGCTCTCATCAGCTCAGCAGTTAAGTGCACATGTTCCACTTCCACAGCCTGGGGTTCACCGGTTCAGATCCCGGGTGCGGACATGGCACTGCTTCACAAGCCATGCTGTGGCAGGCATCCCACATATAAAGTAGAGGAAGATGGGCACGGATGTTAGCTCAGGGCCAGTCTTCCTCAGCAAAAAGAGGAGAATTGGCAGCAGATGTTAGCTCAGGGCTAATCTTCCTCAAAAAAAAAAAAAAGAAAAGAAGAAAGTTCTCATCACAAGAAAAAAATTTTTGTAACCATGTATGGTGATGGATGTTAACTAGACTTATTGTGGTGATCATTTCGCAGTATATACAAATTTTGAATCATTATGTTGTACACCTGAAACTAATATAATGTCAATTATGTCTCAAAACAAAAGAAAAAGCCATACCATCAGTCCAAAAGAGATCAGGGCAGGTATGGCTGGCCCCTTAAACCCCCATTTCAACTGCCCCTCGCCGACAGTCCTTTAGAACAAGGCTTTAGAGACGAGCACCAGCTTTCCCAGGCATCTGAGCAGTAGGGGTGGCCATGTGACTCTGCTCTAGCTGGTGGGATGCCATCAGAAGTCTGCGGGCACTGCCTCTTTTGCTGCTTTCTCCTTTTGCCTGGGGCTGGATGCAGCTGCCACTGCCAAGGCTGGAAGAGGGCCAGGCAGCCAGACCCTGGCCTCGGCTTGGCCTTTGTGGGGCTCCCTTTCACACCTGGACTCCATTACCCTGACTTCTTACTGCTGGAGAAAAGTCAGGTCCTTTTCTGTTAAGCCACCGCAGTTGTTGACTTGCCATTGTGGGCGGCCGAGTGCAGTCCTGTGTGACACAGCCTTATGCAAGCCTCTTGGCTTTTACCAGGGTGTTCCCTTACCACCTGCCCAAGGATCATGGCACGTGGAGGCCTCAGACGGCCTAAATTGTGACTGGGGTACAGATCCAAATCAGGACAGATAAAGGTGGAGATAGGAGAGCTAAGTGACCACAGGAGGACCTGTCCAAGTTTATTTAAAAAAAAATCCTCAGGGCCAGCCCCAGTGGCCTATTGGTTAAGTTCCCATGCTCTGCTTTGGCGGCCCTAGTTTGGTTCCCGGGTGTGGACCTACATCACTCATCTGTCAGTGGCCATGCTGTGGTGGCAGCTCACATACATTAAAAAAAAAAAAAAGAAGATTGGCAGTGAATGTTAGCTCAGGGTGAATCTTCCTCAGCAAAAAAAAAAAAAAAAAAAGTCTTCAGGGAATCCAAGGGAGATCACACAGGGTTGGCTGGTGAACAAGAAGCCAGTTCTTGCCCCTCATTAATGTAGGCTATTGGCAAGTAAAAGTGTCCAGATTCCAATTCAAATTTGTAGGGGGTAGGGGGGTTCCCCATGCCACCAACAAGCAATGCCCTGGACACCAGTGGAGTATCCCAGAATTCAAGCTGATTCTGACACTATCTACTGTGACCTGTGGGATGCTATCTTCTCACCAAAAGAGCCCTGAACTAATTTTCCATTTTTTTTTCTCCCCAAAGCCCCAGTGCATAGTTGTATATCCTAGCTGTAGGTCATTCTAGTTCTTCCATGTGGGACGCCACCACAGCACGGCTTGATGAGTGGTGTATAGGTCTGCGCCCAGGATCCAAACCAGCGAACCCCAGGCTGCCGAAGAGGAGGGCGTGAACTTAACCACGGTCAACTTACTAGCTGAGTATCCCTGGGCAAATGACTTAACTTCTCTGAGCCTCAGATTCCTCGCTAGGTGATATTGCGAGTTTTAAACAAAATAATGCATGTAGAGGTTCGTGGTGAACTCTGAGGAGCCATACCCATGTGGTTGTTGTTGCTATATCGTTACAGTATTGGCATAACTTTGTGCATCACATTCTTTCTGGAGTACCAAAGGGCCTGTCTGAGGGTAGGTGGGGTAAGGGAGAGAATGGATACAGAGAAGGACTGGCAGGGTGAGGGCTGCGACGAGGGGCTCTGATGGGTGGGATCGAGGAGAGACGACAGGGGATGGCCAATGAGTCCCTCTGGCAATTAGTGTCATAGCAGACACTATTGATGTCCATCTCCGGATCCCCTCTGCCGTGCCCGCATTCATGGGCAGCTGCCGTGAGCTGTTTCTGGAATGCCTACCGCGCCTGTCCTCTTTCCTTCTCGGCCTATGGGCTTTCTTTGGCACCAGGGATCTTGTTGTAACCATGCAACCAGGAAACGCCACGGAGTCAGCACCATGGGGAACCCTCGAGCCGGCCGCCCCGAGCTGGCTGCTTGGAGTGGGGGATGTGTTCTGAGGTGTGCCTCACACGGCCCCTCAGCAGGTCCCCAGGGGGATCGAGCCTCAGCTGCCCCCAGCTGCCCATGAAGACCCCCTGAATCGGCTTCCCCCTCAGTCTCACTCCCCCCACCACCATGCTTCCTGGGGCCACCTTCCAAATAAGTACCCTGCACCCAAGTCCCTGTCTCAGGCTCTACTTTTCGGGGAACCTCAAGCAACCCCCATCCCCAACCCCGTTCCCCGACATACAAGGTGGAAAGGCTGAATACTCTCTTTCCTGGCTCCCTTCACAGTTTCGACCCACTGCCAGCTGTTGGCTCATAAACTGAAGTCTTATGGACCATTTCTTGGAAAGTTTTCACTTCTTTCTGAAACGAACAGGTATTTTTGGTGCTGGTCCTTCCCCCCCCCCCCCCCCCCCCCACCTTCCTGCCTTGACCGTGAACATGCTCTTCGAGCTACAGCAGTGGTCCTGAGACCAGAAGGAGAGGCCAGGAGAATCACAGAAACACTGTTCCTCACGTTGTAAGTCGCTGAACACGCGCCTATAGACATCTAACTCTAGACTCCTCCTTATGTGAGGAAAACAACCCTTGGGTTTGTTGAGGACGCAGTTCATGGAGTTCTTGCTTACTTGCGTCCTAGCGCAGTCCTAACGGAGACAGTCACTCAGGGCGCCAGAGGCAACAGAGGCTGCTTCCCGCGTCTCCCAGTCGTGGAGCCAGTGAGTCGGCTTCACTCACTTTCCAGCCCCAGTTTTCTTCTGTTTCACTGGGAAAGCTCTGCAGGAAAATGAAAAGAATCTATCTGCCTATTTTGGACAATTCCCTGATTCCCGGGGGATTTGCATCTCTTCTTCACTCTCTGTCTCGTTTTGCCCTCGAATGCAAGCCCGTGGAAGCTAGGCTGAGGGCTGCTTTGGGCTGAATCACGGACAGTTGGTCACGGGGACTTCCTGAGAGTCTGGACTGCCCTGGGCTAGGGAAAATGCCGAGGACAGGGAAGAGCTGCCCTGTCCTCAAACAGGCCACCATCTAGAAGGGGTGGCACAGAGATCACGGGCATATGTTCTGGGGTGGATGGCCTCCATTGCACGAGGCATTTAACCTCTCTGTGCCTCAGTTTCTTCCTCTGTAAAATGGAGAGAACCATTGTACCTAACCCCTGGGGTCACTGGTGCAGATTAGGTAAATCAGCTCTGCTCTTGATGAGGATGGAAGTCACGTGTTCATTCTTTATCTCCAAGTGCCCAGGGCAATGCTCTGAATAGCCTAAGTGGCAGGAATGGTTCCCTTCATCCACACGATGTATGAGTCCTCGGTACACACCAGGCCCTGGGCTAGGTGCTAGAGGTACGGTGGCAAAGTAGACAGGTAAGGTACCTGCCCTCATGGGCTGGCAGGGACGTGGACATGAGAGTCATTATGCCTGTGACAACTAAGTGTTCCCGGCAGAGGGCCGCACCGAGGTCCAGGCCTTGCAATGGGAAGTGGGTGGGGCACTGGAGCCCAGAGGGGTAGATGGAAGCGAGGCTGGAGGAGGGCCCAGATCCTGTGGGCCTGGAGGGTGAGGTGTAGGCGGACCCTCAATGTCAAATATCAGTGATTTGGACCAAACGGGTGGTAATTCCATCATGTAGGCACAGGGCAGGGTGTGTGAGAATCACGCCCGGTGCCCCCTTTTGACCTCTGCCCTGCCCCCTTCCCAGGGGAAGTGTGGAGGGCTCTGGGGCCCCTGCAGGAGCCAGGCGACGAGCTCCTGCAGGCAGCAGTTCTGATGCAGCCGCGGAGGAAGATTAGCGATGGAAGATTAATTTCTCCTTGTCATTTCCCCGAGGGCCTTAAGCAATCTCGGGAGCAATTTTCCTCACCTAGAACACCGCCCTCGGGAAGCTGGCGGTGATCTGCTGTGGTGTGGCGCCGGGTGAAGGACAGCCCTGGAGTCCCAGCCTCGGAGCTGGGTGGCGAGCCAGAGAGATGTGCCTGCCGAACTGTCATTGCTGGCCTGCCATGGACGCAGAACAAAAGAAGGGCAAGCAGAAGCCTGCTTTTGCCGTGTGAAGGATGCTGGCCCCAGAGCTCTGGGACCCTCAGTGAAGACGGTCACCCGGCCACCCGGAGCCAGTAGCCTTTGTCTCCAATGAGATTTCTTTGCATAGTCGCGCCTCTGCCTGGAGGGCGGGTTGCCGGATCCAAGGGCACTGTTTCCCCCTCCTGCTAAACAGAAGGCAGAAGGCAGGGCTGTCTCGAGCCCTGATCGGGGGACCAAACTGCACTCGGACAGCTGAGTCTGAAGGCAGACCTTAGGAAGGACTTCCTGGCCATAAGGGTAGTCTTCAATCTGGATTTTGATCAGAGGCTTTTTGATCAAACAGAGAAAACTGTGGTTTGGAGTGAATTTGAAGCAGCTTAGGCTGGAGAGTCAAGGAGTGGTCAGAAGATTGGCACAGGGTGCCTCCCACACAGGGTCGTGTTTCCCGGCCCCGAAATGGCTGTACCCTTCAGCCACTCATCTACGCCCCAGCTCAGTCGTTCAGTCGCCCATGGCACCTTTACTGGGCACTGATTGTATTTAAAATAGTGTTCCACCAGGGTGACGATGGATGTGGTATTAACCGCTCAGATTCCATTGCTTCATGCCTAAAGTGGGATTCAAAACGTCTTCCTCACAGGCCGGTTTAAGCTGAAGGAGACAACGTGCGTAAAGCAGGCGGTGGATGTGGCCAGTGCACCAGGAGTGCCTTCAGCTGTAAGGAACAGAGGACCCAGCAAAACGTGCCTTGACAGAAGGGAGCTCTGGCTCACAAGAGAAGAACACCTGAGGCAGGCTCGGTCCCTGGGGCGGGGCGGGGGGAGGGTCTGGGGAGTGAGGGGCTTCCCCTCCCTCTGCTCGGCTCTCCTTGGCTTGTTGGAGGCGACTCTCCTCTTGGCCTAAAGACGACTAAAGCCATGCCAGGCATCGCACGTTCAGCTTAAAGAAATGGACACCTCTGTCTCTGTGAGTATTTTATTAGTGCGTTTGACTTCGGGTCCCATCATCCAGGACTGGGTCACAGGGCCATGCTCAACCCATCTTTGGTGAGGGAGATGAGGCCACTGTAGCTGGATTAGACCAAGCAGGATTCACCCCCCTGGGACTGGGGAGGGGGCCCCCTTCCCTGACCACAGCGGAGGGTGAACACCAGAACAAAATTTGGGCTTGGCCGTGGAGGAAGATGGAGTGGAGTTGGGAGCATAGAAGGAGATTAACCCTTGGATGAACAGCCCAGTGGTTTTGGCCGCAGCTCCCTCCCTCCCTCCCTCTCTACCTGCCTGCCTTTTTATTCTTGACTGTATGTCATATTTTCATTAACAGAGAGAGTATAAACGCTTGCTGGCAGGAGCTGTGTCAATTTTTCTATTCTTCAGCCCTGGCACATAGTAGGCACTTAATGAGCATGTGTCATTGATGATGATGACATGTATAACTGTAGAGTGTGTACATATTTCTCCTTTTTTTTTGAGAGCTGTAAGGTACTTTAAAACATTATAATTGTCGAAGGGGTTCTTAAAGTGTCACCCTAAAATTCATTATGAGAGAAAGATCAAGGAGGGGCTACGACGGAGAAAGAAAAGGATGTTGTCTGGCGGGAGGAAGTCTGCAGAAAAAGTAACCAACATGCATCTAAGGGAATATATATACACACAGGCCTTTTGGGGGTCGAACTTTCACTTCCTGCTTTACCAAAGTAATCTACATCGAGAATCCTACCCCCGCCGCACCCCCCCTGCCCCCCCTCCCCCGTAGTAAAGTGTTTTTTACAGTTTGGTTAAGCCAACAAATCAATAGTGGCACCCAGTGGCTAGAAGGGTTAATCAGGGAACAGCGATCCCTTTGTGCATCTCTGTTCTACCACCCATAGCTGTGTTTAAAAATTAAGCCACTGAGTCAGGCATTTGAAGCAAATGACTTTTGGCTTAGACTCGGCTGAATTCTGTTTCCCACGCCTCCTCTCCCTGAGCTGCGAGATCTTGAAGGCCCATCCTCCACCTTGGAGCCCAGAACTGGGCGGGCGAGCAAGCCTCTCGCATCTGGCACGCTTATGGGGGTTGTTAAAAGCTTATTTATTTGGTGTCCTCTCTAGAACGGAACAAGTGTAATTACGGGCATCGCTGGAGTTCCAAGTCTTTCCTCCAGAGGACATTTCCCCCTAAAGTTGCTGACGTCTGGTCCTTCCCAGATTTCATGAGGCAAGTGAACCAGAGGAGACCGAAACCTCTTATCCAGTTAACAGGATAACCAATTAACCAACCCAGTGCGAGGGAACGTGAAAGTGCCCACATCTAGCTCCGGAGTTTCATCTTCGTTCTTCCAGCCATTAGCAGGGTAGAACACGTGACTTAGGCTTTGCAAGGTTCTCAGTCTTATTTATTAGGCGACGTGGACTGTGCCTCTGCCTCAGAAGGGGAGGTAGGCCCAGGCCACTCACTGACACACGGAACGAATTATTTCCTGTTCCAAACAAGCTGGAAGATTCCCCATGGCAGAAACCATTAATTGTCCCTAAATAGCTCCTTCTCCCACTATTTATAAGTAATAGAATTTTAGCTGGGCACATAGCCTCCTGGAGAAAAAAACCGCTTATTTCTCAGCTTCCTTTCAGCTAGGTGTGGCCACGTGGTTAAGTTCTGGTCAATGGAAAGAAAGTGGAAGTGTTGCATGCGACTTCTGGGAAGTAGGAAGTGTCCTTAAAGGGAGGGGTCTTTCCCTGCTCCTTCTAACATTTGCTTGGAATCTAGTCCTGAGGGCTGCAGCTCAGGCAGCCATCTTGGACTATGAGGTGGCATAGAATGGTCAAGTGGCAAAGTAGAAGAAACATGAGTCCCTGAGTGCCATATCAGTTCTGAATACATTATAGACTTTTTCCCCTAGCATTTTCCTACTTAAAATGTAGCCTTGGACCAGCAGAATCAGGATCACCTGGGAACTTGTTAGAAATCCAAATTCTCAGGCCTTATCCCAGACTTAGTGAACCAGAAACTCTGGGAGTGGAGCCCAGTCATCTGTGTTTTAACAAGCCCATGAGTGATTCTGATACACTTCATAGTTTAAGAACCACTGCCCTAGACTATTAAAGTATTTTCCTGTTAAGGTATTTTTATTGATTTTTCTCCCAAAATCTATTCAGGAAAAGTATTTAGGACTAGGACACCCTAATACTCCTTTTGTCATTTCTTCTACTTATTTTCCCCCAGTTAATTTAAGAGGAGATGTTATCAACATCAATACAATTATGAAAATACATACATTATGTATGCGTGAGGGTAGGACTCCTTAAAGCATAACATTTAGGCCATGCAAGAGCAAAACTGGTACTACAAGGGGGCCAGTCCCACGGCCGAGTGGTTAAGTTCACACACTCTGCTTCAGCAGCCCAGAGTTTTGCTAGTTCGGATCCTGGGTGTGGACATGGCACCACTCATCAAGCCCTGCTGAGGTGATGTCCCACATAGCACAACCAGAGGGACCCACAACTAGAATATACAATTATGTACTGGGGGCTTTGGGGAGAAGAAGAAGGAAAAAAAAAAAAAAGAAGATCAGCAACAGATGTTAGCTCAGGGCCAATCTGTAAAACAAAAAAAAACTGGCACTACAAGCTAAAAACGTCCAAGGATAAACAAGTTGAGCTGATGGAAGACAGTGTGATGGCTAATTGTAGGTGTCAACTTGACTGGGCTACGGGGTGCCCAGGTATTTGGTCAAACGTTGCTCTTCAGGATGTGCCTATGAGGGTGTTTCTGGATGAAGTTAACATTTAAATCAGCAGACTGAGTAAAGCAGATTGCTCTCCCTGATGTGGGTGGGCCTCATCTAACCAGTCGAAGGCCTGAATAGAACAAAAAGGCTGACCCTCTTGGGAGTAAGGGGGAACTCCTCCTGCCCGGCTGCCTTCCAACTGGGACACTGGTTTTCTCCTGCCTTTGGACTTGGACTGGAACATCCGCTCCCCCTCGGCTTTGAGCCTGAAGGCCTTCAGACTGGAACTCCACCGTCAGCTCTCCTGGAACTATTCTGTTGCCTCTGTTGGGTCTCCAGCTTGCTGACTGCACATCTTAGGACTTGATGGCCTCCAAAATCATGTGAGCCAATCCCTTATAATATATCTCTGTCTCTCCTTTCACACACACACACACACACACACACACACATTGCAGACACATCCTATTGGTTCCACTTCTCTGGAGAACCCAGACTGGAAGGCACCGTGACAAAGAACAAAGACCCAGAGAGCCCTGTATCCGAATTCTGGTTCCATTACTGGCTGGCTACAAAGTTGCTTAACCTTTTGAATCTCACTTTCTTCATTTGTAAAATGGGACTATTCATACCTTCTTTTCCAAGATTTGGACAAGATTAAAAGACATCACATTTGTAGAACACCTAACACTTGGTGCATAGGGAGCCCGGCGCATAGAGAGATGCTCAGTAATTGACCACAAGGACATCAATGATGATCGTTACTATGGTCAAGATGATGGGGCCAGGCCCCTCCTGAATGAATATGGGAAGGGAAGCCACATCCTAAATCTTTTAAGATAATGTTTCTTGGCCAACATCTTTCTCAAAAGTCGTGAGTGGGAGAACCCATGATATGTCTGACCTACTGTCCTTGTCATTATTATTCATCATTATCTACATAGAGAGATGATGAGGGGTGTGGTAGCCAGTCTCCAGGATGGCCCCATTGGGCCTCGCCTCTTAGTATTCCTGTCCCTGTGCCATGCCCTCCTACACCAAATTAGCATGAATCTATTCTGAATCTATTGTGACTAATAAACTCCTGCAGAGGTGCTGGGGTGTGACTTTGAGGTGGGTTATAAAAGGTGTTGCAGCTTTCTTTTTTTTAAGGTATTTTTACTGAGATGTAATGGACATATAATATTGTGTAAGCTTAAGGCGTACAACGTGTTGATTTCATACATTTATATATTGCAATCTGGTTACCATTGTGGCATTAGCCAACACCTCTATCACATCACATAATTATATTTCTTTTTTTTTAATACAGAGTTTTTTTTTTTACAGGGAAATATTCACCTTGAGCCATTGAATATCCGTTGCCGATCTTCCTCTTTTTTTTCCCTCCCCAAAACCCCAGTGCATGGTTGTATATTCTAGTTGTAAGTTCTTCTAGTTCTTCTATGTGAGCCACCGCCACAGCATGGCAAAGATAGACGGGTGGTGTGGTTCCGTGCCCAGGAAGTGAACCCGGGCTACTGAAGTGGTGAGCATTGAACTTTAACCACTAGGCCGTCAGGGCTGGCTCTCATGATCATTTCTTTTTAGTGGCGGGAACAATTAAGATCTAGTCTCTTAGCCACTTTGAAGTTTACAATGCAGCAGTGTTGTCTGTAATCAGCCTGCTGGGCACCGCAGCTTTCGCCTTGCGCTCTCGTGTTGCTTGCTCTGGGGGAAGCCAGCCGCCATGTTGGAAGGACATTCAAACAGCCTCATGGAGAGGTCCACATGGAGAGGAACCAACAGCTATGGGGGTGAGCTATCATGGAAGGGTATCTTCTGGGCCCCTGGCTTCGAGTCTCCCAGATAAAGCCCCAGACATGGAAGAGCAGAGACAAGCTTTCCCCCTTTGTCTTTCAGATAAAGAATTATCTGAATTCCTGACCCACAGAAATCAAGAGATGTGATAAATTATTATTGTTTTGAAGCCACTACATTTTGGGGTGACTTCTTATGATAACTAATATGGGGGGTGAGTTCCCTCAGAGCTCAGTCACAGCTGACTGTGCTCATGGAGGTAAATGACCTAAAGGGGACATGTCCAGCAGCCTCCAGTCATATAAGAGGAGGTCACAAAAGGACTATCTATTCCCCTTGAATAAGTTCCCATTCTCATGGTATTTAGGCCTACTTTAAAAAAAAATTCAAGTATTACATGAGGTTTTAAGATTCAAGTATTACATGAGGTTTTAAGAGATGTGTAGACATTGCTTCAACAGCTGTCTTTCCAGAATGGATGTTGGGAGACTGAAAGTTCATATTCCCACAGTCTCAACTCGGTGGAACTCAAAGCCCTCGATAACAGTGGCCTACACAAGATAGAAGTCTGGAGGAAGGCCATCCAAAACCAGGATGGCAGCTCCTTTCTAGGAAATGCTCCCGGATCTAGACTCTTCTGTCACCCTTCTCTTATCTGTGGTGCGGGTCCTCCATTCCTAAAGTCATCTTGTGGTTCAACGTGGCCGCTCAAGCTCCAGCCAGGATTTGCTACCTGATCTGTGGGGCCTGGTACAAAATGAAAATGTGGGGCCCCTTGTTCAAAACATTATTCAGATTTTCTATTCAGCCACAGCAAAGCACTGAACCAAATGCAGGGCCCCTCTGAGTGCGGGGCCCTGTGTGGCTGCATAGGTCACACACCCACGGAGCCAGCTCTGCCTTCCCAGGCCGAAAGGAGGAAGGAACAAGGATGGTTGTAGCAGCAGCACACGGCCATGGTGACTTCTTGCAGAGCACCTTCTGTAGAAACACAGGAAAAACATGCTCTGTACTATTGTTTTTGCCTGTCTAGCATCCGTTCTCCCTCCCTTCAATGACAGTATCTCTTCCACTTATCACTGCGTGACAAACTACCTCAAGACTTAATGGCATAAAATAACCCAAATAACAGCTCACGAGTTCTGTCAGTCAGGAATTTGGCCAGGGCATAAAGGGGCCAGCTTGTCTCTGCTCCGTGACATCTGGGACTTCAGTGCGAAGAGTCAACAGCTGGGGCTGGAGGATCCACTTCCAAGATGGCGTCTTCCCTTGCCTGACTGGCACCTGGGCCCGGATGGCTGAAGGTCAGATTCAGCTGTGACTGTTGGCGGAGCACCCAGATGGCAGGCTCAGGCTAGAAGGATGTATTTGTTCCCCAGGGCTGTCATGACAAAGTGCCACCGAGTGGTGGGCTGAGACAACACAAACTGACTGTCCCACAGTTCTGGAGGCTGGAAGTCTGAAATGAAGGTGTTGGCAGGGCCACGCTCTCTCAGAAACCTAGTCTAGGAAAGGGTCCTTCCTGGTCTCTTCCAGCTTCTGGTAGCCCCAGGCATTCCTTGGCTTGTAGACAGGTCACTCCAATCTCTGCTTTTGTTCTCACATGCGTCCTCCTTTCTCTCTGGGTGTCTGTGTCTGAATTTCCCTCTTCCTATAAGGACACCAGTCATGTCTGATGAGAGCCCACCCACACCGCTATAACCTCAGCTTAACTTGCCAAATCACAGTCGCAATGACCCTATTTCTAAATAAGGCCACATTGTGAGACACTGGGGGTTAGAACGTCAACATATCTTTTGGGGGGACACGGTTTAACCCATAACAAAAGACTTCTTCCAGGTGACTCAGTCACCAAGAAGAATTGTCCCCCCCTCCCCTGGCCTCCAAATAAGGCAGAATCTGTGTGGCTTTTTCTTACCCAGCTTTGGAAGTTATAGTGTCACTTCTGCTGTTGGTTGAATAGCCAGAAGCCCAGCCATCCAGGGGTCCTAGTGTGCTCAGGCTGCTGTAACGGAACACCACAGACTGGGGGCTCAAACAGCAGACATTTGTTTTCTCAAATTCTGGAGGCTGGAAGTCCCAGATCACAGTGCTGGCACATTCGGTTCCCAGTGAAGCCTCTCCTTCGGGTTTATAGGTGGCCCCTTTCTTGCTGTGTCCTCACACAATCTTTCCTCTGTGTGTGCAGAGAGAGTTCTCTGAGTCTCTTCCTCTTCTTATAAGGACCAGTCCCATAGAATTAGGGCCCCACCCTTAGGACCTCATTTAACCTTACTTATCTCACTAAGGGCCCAAATACAGTCACATTGGGGGTTAGGTTTTCAACCTATGGATTTGAGGGGACACGATTCAGTCCATAGCAAAGTGCTTCAGTATAGATAGTGTGACACGTTTGTGTGTCTTCGCTGCTTTTGAGCTAGATTGTAGAAGAGGTGGGTTTACATTTGAAAACCACTAATGAAGAATGTACACCTCAGGGGTGCTGAGTTAGGGTTCACGAATTAGCATCAATGTTGGAAATAAGTTTTCGCTGATAAAACAGGCAGTGTTCAAGACATGGGAGTCGGCCAGAAATATGGTGCCAGCGCCTCTGCCGTTGCCTGAATGGCGTGTGTGAGTCTGACAAGCCCGGGGGCCAAGAACGCTGGGGGTGGCAGGCCAGGCCACAGGCTCAGTTTACTCCTGTGGCCTGCCACGTACCAGAGGACATGGTGCCTGTTCTAACTTGAGGGTCAGCGGACTCCTGCCACTTAAATATTGTCCCTTCTGTACTCAGTGTACCTTTCAGCCAAGGCAGGGACCTGGCGCTTCGCTGAGTGACAACAGCAGATGACGGAATTGTTTTTTGCGCCTGCTTGTGATAAACGTTTTTAGGCATGATTTCCGATTCAGTTGGAGGCTGGCTATGATTTTTTAAAAAAAAGATTCTTAACGGAGCAGCTGGTAGTGAGGTTGTGAGAGACCGGACCAATAGCCTTCACACTGGGGCTCTTAACCTGAGGTTCGAGGATAGAATTCACAGGGTCTGTGCATTGGATGGGGAGAAAATGCCGTCTTCATTTTCACTAGCCTCTGACTGAAATTTAGCATCTCCTTCAATTGCGAACGTAGGCAGCAAACCTCAGGGGTATTAGCAGTACCTGCGACTCTGTCACCAATCGAAATCACTTTCCCATTGTTGCAGATATTTTGAAAGATCACATATGCTCGTCAACATATGAAATGATGGCCGTGATTGGATCTGCTACAGGACCTTGTCACAGAATGATTTACTAAAAAAGCACACAGACAGCTACAAATTTGTTTTAATAATTTGATAATGATTTCAATATTGTTGGTTTCCTTTATACTCCACTGTATTTATCTGCGGTTAAGGCCTCTGTTCTGGAGGCTTCTGCTGCTCACCGGAGAGTCCCAATATACGATGTAGACTCAAGGCCAGGCTTGTCATTAAAACGGCAGTGATTGGGGACTCGTGTTTCAAGTTGTCTCTTGGTATTTTCAATTTGAGGGCCGACTTCATCTCAGATCTGATTAGATCATGGTTCTTTTGGCCTCATGATGTGGCTGACGAAGAGCTCGTACTAGAAGAAACATCTGTTCTACCTCCATCTTGTTCGGGCATGCTTGTACTATTTCGTATTATTTTTAACACATGGTTTCTTTGCAGGAATCTTCTTAAGCCCTATGGCTCATTTGGGAGTTAAGTTAAAACTAGGTCATGTGATCAGTAAATCCACATCACTAGACACCTGTAAGCTGCCATGCGTCACAATATGCTGACAGTGGAGAAGGGAGGGGGCCTCCGGCGCTTCTGAAGCGGCGCGGGTGCCACCTGTGACCACGATTCACAGTTGTACTGGCCAGGTGAGGGCATTCACAAGTGGCAATCTGCACGGTCAACAGAGAGACCAGTCACATTGATTTTAATCTACAGATAAAAAGGAAATTAATGTCTATTCATATTTACACGACAACCATACCCTCTGTATATTTTTTATCGTAACAAAATAAGAGAGAAATTAAAGTCGTTAGGCTGTCAACGCACCCCGGTGGAGTGTCGAAGACCGTGACTCTGCAGCATAAGCCTTTGGGATTAGCATTTTTTGGCAGTCACATGACACAACAAATTCATGTGGCGTTTCCTAAAGCCCCTAAGTCATATTCATCCATGCATTTATTTCGTCCATTCATTCATTTATTCATTCACTCAGCAAGTATTTACTAAGCACTGTTCCAGGCCAGATTCTGCTAGGTGATCAGATTTAAAGATGAATAATCTACCTTCGCCACCCTTCCTTGGCTCTGCCCAAGGGGAGATGGGTGAGCAGTCCTGGGATGCTGGGAGAAAGATGCCTTTGTAGGTGGGTAGGGGTAGGGGGCCTAGGCCCCGGGATGGGGGGCTGCTGGCCTGTGCATGGCTGAGTCTGGAAGTGACCCCTGGTCTGGACAGAGGAGATGCGTTGGGTAGGGTGGGTGAGTTGGAGAAGTTCTGCCGACTCCCAGAAGGAGCTCACAGGAGGTGTTGGGGCTGTTGTTCATCATGGCTGGTGGGCCTGTGAGGGAGTGACAGGCAGCAGGGCGGGGTCAAAGCCCTGGGCCACAGGGCCTGGTCCTTGATTATATCATGGAGTGACGGGATGGAGTTTTTTGGTGTGGTTTTTCTTGGACAATAGGCAGGACTTGTTATTTTTTATTTTTTTTAAAGATTGATACCTGAGCTAACAACTGTTGCCAATCTTCTTTTTTTTTTTCCTCTGCTTTTTCTCCCCAAACCCCCCCAGCACATAGTTGTATATTTTTTTTAGTTGTGGATCCTTCTAGTTGTGGCATGTGGGATGCCGCCTCAGCGTGGCCTGATGAGCAGTGCCATGTCCGCACCCAGGATCTGAACCAGCGAAACCTGGGGCCGCAGAAGCGGAGCACGCGAACTTAACCACTCGGCCACGGGGCCAGCCCCAAGACTTGTTATTTATTTCAACCTGTTGAGATAGTTTCCCATCTTGACTAGTCCTACATTTTATGCCCTGAAAGTTGCAGATGAGGACTGGGGTACCTCCTGCAAATCGCTGAAAGCAGCCAGTTCCACTAAGGGCAATATGCGAGGTGACCGATGCTCACCTGCCTACAGCTCTGGTGGGGGGGCTGGGGAGCCAACAGTCGACCCACTTGCTCTCCATTTTGGTGTCATTTTGACGTTAAATAAACCACTGAAAGAGATCCTATATGAGTGAAAAATCCCTGGCCATAAAACATACCATGCCATATTCCGAGGTAGCAGGAAAATACCTCCCTATAAGAAATGACAAGTGAATCTGTGTTATCTAATTATACCCCAGCAAGTTCTCCTTCAACGAAACCGTGAACATCGCCCATCACCACTTCCACTCCTGCGCACAACGGCGCCGTGGGCCCAGACATTAGGAAGTTTACACTGGGGAGACTCTGAGATCACTTGATGATGGAGAGTTTGAACTTGGATGATTCTTGTCCCTTTTTAGTGGGATAAAATTGGCCTAGATATTTTTGCCTTCCCAAATATACACGGGGATGTGGCTGCTGGTGGAGGAAGGCAGAGGCGGGAGCTAGGCCTTTTCATCTTTGCATGGAAAATCGGAATTCAGGCCAGGCTGTCGTCACTGAGCTTTATCATCATCTCCTGGGTGCCTCCGTTTCAGAAGGTTGCTGCAGCCCGAACTCTCCCCGTTTACTAGCCGTGTCCAAACACTCAAGTCTCTCTTCTTGGCCATGGCTTAGAAGAGGCTTTTTAGCAGCTCCTGTCTAGGTGGGTCACTCCTTGTGCTTGGGCCTCAGCTGTCACCTGGGGCTCACCCTCCCTCATCATGGAGACTCCCTCTGACTCTACCTTTTTGTTTGTGGGTTTTGAGGAAGATTAACCCTGAGCTGACATCCACCACCAATCCTCCTCTTTTTGCTGAGGAACACTGGTCCTGAGCCAATATCCATGCCCATCTTCCTCCACCTTATACGTGGGATGCTACCACAGCATGGCTTGGTAAGTGGTCTGTTGGTTCATGCCAGGGATGTGAACCAGCGATCCCTGGGCTGCCAAAGCGGAGTGCGAGAACTTAACCACTACACCCCTGGGCTGGCCCCCTCTGACCCTATCTTGAGTGGCATCCCTAGTTTCCTAAATTCCACATTTTCCTCTTTCTTGACTTTTCCCAACATTTTGGCGGATCATCTCCTCCCATAGCTTCCTGAGAAAAGATGCACAGGCAGCAACTTTTTGAGACCTTGTGTGTCAGAGAAGTTATTTTTCTAGGCTCACACTTAATTGGTAGCTTGGCTGGATATAGAATTCTAAGCTGGATCATTTTCCCTGGGGATTTTGAAAGGCATTTTCTCCCAACTTCCAGAGTTGCTATTGAGAAGTCCAAAGACAGGCTGCTTCTCAATCCTTTGTATATAATACATATTTTCTCTTTAGAAGCTTTTAGGGCCTTTGTCCCCAGTGTCCTGAAAGTTCACAATGACGCATGTATTTACGTGGGAGTATTTTCATCCATTGTATTAGGTACTCCAATGGTCCTTTCAATCTATAAACTTGTGTCCTTTAGGTATGGGACATTTTCTTATTTCTTTGATGTTTCCTTCCTTTCTGTCTCTCTGTTCTCTCTAAAACTCCCTTTATTTGGACTTATGGACTAATTCATTAAAAAAAATTTATTTTCTATTTCTCATCTCCTTTCCTTTTCTCTATTTTCTGGAAAATGCTCCCAACTTTATATTCCAATCCATCTACTTAATTTTTCATTTCTGCTGTCACATTTTAAATTTCCAATAGCTCAATTTTTAGTCTCTGAAAGTTTCGTTTTATTCCCTGAATGCTTCTTTTTAATGCTATTAAAATAATGTCTCTTCTGGGACATTACTGATAGGTAGGTGTGCATGTGTGTGTGTGTGTGTGTGTGTGAGAGAAGTTCACACTTCTCAGCGTAGTTTCTGTTTCCTTCAGCTGGCTTCCTCTGTTTGTTTGGGCCGTGGTCATTCATGCGTTCATGTTGGAGGTTTTCCATAGATGTCTGGTGATCACGAGTCATGTGTCCACATTTACATCAGGGCACTAAAAAGCTGCTGGGAGCCTCTATGTGTGTGGAGGCGGCTTGCCAGTTGCAGACTTCAACTGTAGAGCTACACTTTTCAAAGTATGCTCCCTGGAACGGCAGCAGGAGCAGCATTTGGGAACTGCTAAGACATGCACATTCTTAGGCCCCTCTCCAGATTTATTGGATTTGAAACCCCGGCAGTCTGTGTCTTAACAAACCCTTGAGGGGATTCTGATGCAGGCTAAAGTTGGGGAACCACCACTCTATGTGGTCTGGCTTGGCCTTTTAATTGGGAAATCCCTGATGTCAGTATTCATCTCCTTCCTAGAGGATCTAAGCCTGATGTCAAGTTTCTAGGAGGTGAGTGGGCAGGACAGCTTGGCTGGGAGTACAATATTTATAAGAAAACTTACGCCTGATCTCCCTTTTTTCAACTGGGCATCCTACTTTCAACTATGCCTGGTGTCTCTATCCAAAGACCTTCTTGTGAAAAAAATTATTTTATCCAGGCTGGCCCTGTGACATAGTGGTTAAGTTCAGGGGGTTCAGACTTATACCACTCGTCAGTCATACTGCGGCAGTGACAAAACAGAGGCAGACTGGCACAAATGTTAGCTCAGGGCTAATCTTCCTCAAGTCAAAAAAAGAGGAAGATTGGCAACAGGTGTTAGCTCAGGGTGAATGTTCCCCAGGAAAAAAAATTATTTTATTGAGGTCATATTGGCTTATAATATTGTGTAAATTTCAGGTGTGCATTATTATATTTCAGTTTCTGTATAGACTGCATCGTATTCACCACCAATTGTCTAGTTTCCATCAGTTGCCACATGTAGGTGCCCCTTTACCCCTTTTGCCCTCCTCCCACCCTCTTCCCCTCTGGTAACCACCAATCGGTTCTCCTTATCTATGTGTTTGTTTACTTTCCACATATGAGTGAAATCATATGGTGTTTGTCTTTGTCTGACTTGTTTCACTTAGCATAAGACCCTCAAGGCCCATCCGTGTTGTTGCAAATGGCACAATTTTGTCTTTTTTATGGCTGAGTGGTATTCCATTGTGTATATATACCACATCTTCTTTATCCATTCAGCCATTGATGGGCACTTGAGTTGCTTCCTAGCAAAGACTCCCCCCCCCCTTTTTTTTTTGGTGAGGAAGATTGGCCCTAAGCTAACATCTGTGCCAACCTTTCTCTTTTTGCTTGAGGATGATTGTCCCTGTGCTAATCTCCCTCTATTTTGTATGTGGGTTGCTGCCACAGCATGGCTTGATAAGCGGTGCGTAGGTCCATACCTGGGATCCAAACCTGTGAACCTCAGGTTGCCAAAGCAGAGCACACGAACTTGACCACTATGCCACCAGGCTGGCCCCAAAGACCCTTTTATTTTAACCCTCTCCAGATAATGAAAGTCCAGTCTTCTGTCTGGAGTTGTGGGGAGTGGTGAAGGGACAGTCACTTAGGTGTACAGAGTGGGGGAAGGCATCTGAATATCTGACTGCTTCTCAAATGGACTTTCAGTTGATCCCCCATTCTTAGTCTCGGTTTCACCTCCCCTTCCAGAAACACCTGGCATTGCCACTTCTGAGTCTTTGGAGCAAGGAGAGGTTCTGCGATGCAATCCACATAGCTTTTCAGCTTTCCCCATGCCAGCTTCAGATTCAGCTTTCTTTTTGGTTTTTTCATTTTTTTCTTTTCAAGATTGGCACCTGAGCTAACAACTGTTGCCAATCTTCTTTTTTTTTCCTGCTTTTTCTCCCCAAATCCCCCCAGTACCTAGTTGCATATTTTAGTTGTGGGTCCTTCTGGTTGTGCTATGTGGGACACCACCTCAGCATGGCCTGATGAGCAGTGCCATGTCCGCACCCAGGATCCGAACCGGCGAAACCTCAGGCCGCAGAAGCGGAGTGTGCGAACTTAACCTCTCAGCCCCGGGGCCGGCCCCCGGTTTCAGCTTTCTCAGCGCTGCTGTAAGTCACCAAATAACCTTCTGCTTTCCAGCTTCCAAAATTCATGGCTTTTTTCTCCTTTCCTGTTCTCTTGATACTTGCAGGTGAACGCCTTTTAAAAATCCCTTTCCTCTCATTGTCATGAAGTCTTGGAATGAAGCAGAGGAGTGAATGCATGTGTGCAGCCTTCCATCTTTAGCCAGACATACCGTTATTCTCTGAAAGAGCTCCCTTTGGGGATGAGGAACTATAAACCATCCCTGAGAGAATAGTGGTTCCATAATTGCCCCCTGCCCCTGCTACTGTAATCCACGTCAGGGCCGGGGGCTGGCTGTGCTTTGGCCTCTCCGAGGCCCCTGGGGAAAAGGGCAAGGGGATCCAGGGCCTGCTGTCATCAGGGCAGAGTAACCTTCTGAAAATATGGCTGCCAACACCTGCAGTGTCTGTTCCCAGGGAAGGCAATCAAGGCTTGCCTTACCTGCGCTTCGTTCGACTCGCCCAGCACACGGCTCTGACCACAGACACTGGCGTTCTGGCTCCCTGCCTGCGCCCTCACACCCCGAAGGCCCTCTCTCTCCCTTTGGCCTGTGCAGACCCCCCCATCCCTCCAAGGCCCACCGAGGTGCCCCCCCGCCCCCGGCAGTCTCTGTGGCCTTCTCCCTTTTCTCACCTCACACACTCGTTGTCAGCAGCACTCCACGAGGACGAGGGCCATCTCCCACCCATCTTCTGGGCCTCCCACCGGGCCCAACATCATGCTGGGAGCACTGGATACTAAAAATATATTTTTGATTGATTGGCGAAGACATACTGTGCTCATCTCATATTCTTTATTATCAATTTATATTAATAGTCATGCGTTGCTTAACAACGGACACATGTTCTGAGAAATGTATTGTTAGGTGATTTCATCATTGTGTGGACATCAGAGAGTGCACTTACACAAACCTCGATGGTACAGCCTACTGCACACCTAGGCTGTATGGTAGTAATCTTACAGGGCCACCGTCGTACGTGCGGTGCGGTATTGACTGAAACGTTGTTATGGGGTGCATGACTGTATATATTCTTTATTATTAATATATCAATACATGTAACACATAATGCATATTAATATATATTAAAAGGTAATGAGCAATATCTTAGCTCGGTCCTCAGTTTCTCTTTCCCTATGATTCTTCTCTTTGCACCATCTTGCCCCACAACTCTTAAGAAAAGGTAAGAGGTTTTGCTATAGTTGACAAAGGTCTGTTTTTTATTGTAGAATTTCTACCCGACAGTTTTTTCTTAAACACATAAAAAAATACATCTCATAAACTGTGTTTTAACAATTTTTTCAGGAATCAAAATAAATTCACCAATCGTCCTATCATGGTAATGCTTGGAACAGTTTTTATTTTTCCGTGTTCCCTTTCAACCTCCTCCTAATCCACCTTTTAAAAAATTGACGTGAAATTCACATAACATAGAATTAACCATTTTAAAGGGAACAATTCAGTGGCGTTTAGTACATTCACAATGTTGTGCAACCATCACCTCTGTCTAGTTCTAAAATATTTTCATCACTTCTAAACAAAACCCTGTGCCTGTTAAGCAGTTACTCTCCATTCCCTCCTCCTCCCACCCCTGCCAATCACCGATCTGCTTAATCCACTTTTAAAAAAATTAATTTTCACAGTAAAATAGACATACCATAAAATTTACCATTTTAACCATTTTCCAGTGTATAGTTCAGTGGTATTAAATGCATTCACAATGTTGTGCAACCATCGCCACCATCCATTTCCAGAACTTTCTCATCTTCCAAAACTGAACTCTGTGCCCTTTAGGTAATTATTGCCCCTTCCGCTTCCCCCTAGTCCCTGATAACCACCTTTCGACTTTCTGTCTCTGTGAGTCTGACTACTCTAGGGGCCTCATATAAGTGGAAGCATACAATATCTGTCCTTTTGTGACTGGCTTATTTCACTAGCGTAGTGTCCTCAAGGTTCATCCATGTTGTAGCATGTGTCAGAATCTCCTTCCTTTTTAAGATCAAATAATATTCCACCGTGTGTATACAGCACACTTTGTTTATCCACTCCCCTGTCAATGGACACTCGGCTTGTTTCCACCTTTTGGCTCTTGCCAATAGTGCTGTTATGAACATGGGCACACTGTATCTGTTTGAGCCACTGCTCCTAAGCCACTTTTAACATAGTTGCACCAGTACTTCCAGCACAGTTTGGAGTTCTATTTCATTTAAAGTTATGTCACACCTGCCTTTTTCCATGTTGCCACATCGTCTTTATACTCCCCCTCCTCAATAGCTGTGTAACAGTCCTTGGAAGTAACTCGGTTTTCATAAAGAGGTGCAGCGCCAGTTCAGACAAGTTCTTTGGTGCCTTCTCCTCCCGCGTCTTTTGAAGGTTTGGAGCCGGACCCATATTGGAAAACCCTCCCCGGGAGAAGCAGTTGGAGCCTATAGCACGGACAGGCCTCGCCTCTCCTCCTCTCACCCCCGTCCCCACCCTCATCAAAGCTTCAGGAAACAAAAGGAGACATCCCCGTCCTGAACACAGATAACAGCAAGCTGAAAGGCAGAGAAAGGAGTTTCTCTGATGTTCTCTACTGAAAATAAGAGGGGAGGAAGGAGGCAAGAAGAAGCTTAAAGCAAAACAGAAGTGCATCCCGGTGAGCTGGCCTCCAGCCTCAGGGCGAGCTGAGTGCCAGGTCCTTGCTACCTCTGCCTTCACCTGCATCCTTCCTGTGCATCCTTAGGTAGCGCCCATAATGCGCCGGGACGCCGACCTCCATTCTTGCCCTGGCTCATGTCAAATGATGTAAGCAGCACTCACGCTCCAGAGCAGGAGCAGGCAGCAACAGAGGCAAAAAACGGCTTTCAAGAACCTAGGGACCGGCTGCCAACAGCCCTGGGTGCCTGGTAGGGAAAGACAGCGTTTGGTCTGGCTTTGTTTTCTTCACAGAGCCTCCTCCTGCAGCCCTTTCACCTTTACCGCATCACTCGAAGCAACAAAGTAGCTTAATTATGCTGCCTTTTAAAACTTTGAGCAGGCAGGCTTGATTCCTTGCGTTAAAATCCTTAAAGAGCTGAAAGGAGCTTCCTTGCTCCGCCTGCTTTTAAAACCCTCACACTAAGCATGGAAAATTCTATAAATACCAAAAGCAAACCTGGAGTTTAACCTTTAATTCTTCCGGCCTCCAGCCCAACCTCCCGATTCCACTATTTTCTTTCTGCACAGATGCCCTCTTTAGACTCTGTCCGGAGCTTGATCAACATTGACCAAAAAAAATGTCCTTGGGATGACTTTCAGAGCCGCCTGAAAAGGAATAGGAATTGTAAAAGTGGGTGTGGCCTTCGGAGAACCGCTCATCTGGAGGCCTGATTGTCGCATTGTTGTGGGGGTTTGTGTCAGCTTGACGGTCTCCGAGCCCTGGAAGGTCCCCTGAGCAGGGAAAGCCTGTATGTTGAGTTGGCTCCATTTTCTCCCAGGTGGTCTCTTGGACGCATTTGTTCTGGAGACTTTTGTTCTGGTTATCTATTGCTACGTAATAAACCACCCCCAAATTAGTGGCTTCAGCAACAATCATTTATTTTGCTCACAAAGCCGCAGTCTGGGCAAGGCCAATGGGGATAGCTTGTCTCTGCTTCACACAGCATCCTCTGGGTAGCTTAAAGGACAGGCGGTAACTTGACCACTAGAGTTGCAATCATCTGAAGGCTCTCTCACTCACAGGTCTAGTGTCCATGCTGGCTGGCTGTTGGGACCTCAGCTGGGGTTGTCCATTCTCCATGTGGCCTCTCCATGTGGCTTCTTGGCTTCCTCAGAGCATGGTGGCTGAGTTCTAAGGGTGACAGTCCGGAGGGAACAAGATAGAAGTGCATGGCAGTCTTATGACCTAACCTCAGAAGTAACATGGCTTCACGTCTGCTGTATTCTTTTGGTTGAGGCAGTCACAAAGCCCTGATCAGGTTCAAAGGAAGAGGGCATAGATCCCACTACTGGAAGCATCATTCCTATTGTAGTGTCATTGTCACACTGAAGAAGAGCCTGTGGGATGGGAGATACTGTGGTTGCTATCTTCATCTGCTTGGGTCGCCATGACAAAATCCCACAGACTGGATGTCTTAGATAAGGGAAATTTATTTTCTCACAGTTCTGGAGGCTAGAAGTCCAAGATCAAGGTGTTGGCAGGGTTCGTTTCTCCTGAGGTCTCTCTCTTTGACTTGCAGACGGCCACCTTCTCACTGTGTCCTCACACGGCCCTCTGTGCATGCACACTGGGGTGGGGCTTCAACATATCAATTTTGGGGACACAATTCACTCCCTAGCAGTGGCCATCTTTGGAAAATACAAGCAGCCACAGGCCCTTAGCTGTTTTCCTTTCTCTCTCTGCGTCTCTCAAGCAGAAATCATCCTTTTCTACCGATAAGCAAGTCAAAAAGACAGTGTTGAGTCTGACCTGAGCTGAGACAGGGAAGAGGCTGTCCCATGAAGGTCTTTCTCTTCATGAGCCAAGTCCACCTGCCGAGCCTGGGGCACGGAAATGTTTGAGGACTAGCAGCCTAATAGCAGGCAGCCGTCTGCAAGCCAAGGAGAGAGGCCTCAGGAGAAACCAAGCCTGCTGACACCTTGATCTTAGACTTCCAGCCTCCAGCACTGTGAGAGAACAATATGGCAGTCCAACTAGCTGTGTAAAATTGTGACAGCGGACTTTATGGCAGTCGGTTCAAATCTTGATTCCTGTGGTGGTTTTGTATTGTGTCACTTTGGCTAAGCTAGAGTGACATTTCCCAGAATCCCGTTCCTTTTATGGTTCTAGATTAGAGTTAGTCAGAAGAGAAATTTGTACAACATTTGGAAGGTGGAAGAGAAATAGCTGCCACTCCTCTCTGGTCATTGTGGTTAAATGCAGTCTAAGATGGAAGGTCCTAGAAGGTGCCAGCTTGTCCTTGTTCTCTCCTGCTCTGCATGCAGCTCTGCTTCCTGACTGCTAAACCTGCTGAGTCACAGCCATACCATTCTAGGCTCGCCACCAGACACAGACACATCTTCCATGGGCTTCTCCCCAAGCTCTCCTTCATGGCCCCACTCTGCTGCTAGACTCTTCTCTGACCCTCCAACTTCTCCTTCGGCTCCTTCCTTTCCCAGACTCTCCCACAGTTGGATCAGGTCTTGCTCCTGCTCTATGATCCTCGTCGTGGTCTGCATCCCTGCTCCACCCCTGACTGGTACAACCCTCCTCACCCTGTCTGTCCCGGTCTCTTCACAGTAACACACCAGCATGGGCAGCGTCCCGTGACTTGATGAGAATGATTCATAATTGAGACCTTGGGGTCAACCAGCGTTCTCCCCTCCACCTGCAAACCATACAGTCACCCTATACTTGCAGTGGCCCCAGAAAAGCCTGGAGACAAGGACCACATTCATGCACCCCGCTCCTTAAATAGATTCTACACTCAAAGGAATATAAGACGAAGCCCTCGCCTCCCTGAGGCCTGGCCCACATCCTTGAGCTAGGACACACACACGCGTAACTCTAAGCGACAATGCCTGAAGACAAAATGGGGTCAGCACTGTAGGGGAGATAGAAATGAGCTCAGGGCTTCAAGGGAGGAAGATAGTTTCTGGAGTACAGGGAGTGATCAAGATTATTTGACACTTTATCTTTTAATCAGAATTTGGCGTAAAACTGCGACTGCTCAGTGACTACAGCCAGAGCAAGAGTTGCTCAATGCAGGGAGAGGAAACTGATGGGTTCAGAAGTTTCTGGTTGAGAGTGGGGTGCGTCTCATTGCCTCCATGCTCCGGTGGGGGTGTTGGAGTCGGGGCAGGGCAGCAGAGGTGTGCCCTGCAGGACTTTGCGAAGCTGGAAGGAGCCTCTGGGCCGGCAGCAGGGCCTTCGTGCCCTCCATGAGGGCCCTGGCCCCCTCCACTGCAGAGTGCTTCAGCTCCCGGCTCTGATGGTTCTCATTAGGCCCTGTGCGAGGTGTGTCCTCACTTTTTCCGTGACATCATCTCTCCCCCAGGCTTTAGAAGCAGTGTGAACACAACAAAACACTGGAGAACCCGTGGTTCTGCACACTGGGCTTCGAGAGGACAGGCCTCGCCCTATTCAATGACGGCACCATACTGATTCCTCAACATTAAAACGAAAGGAACTCACCCGACAAGATAATAAATCAGCTTGATATTGTGAGGTCAGTTTCAAGTGACTTTCAAGTGGTCTCAACCCAAACGGTGAAACATTTTTTTCAGCACCCCCCCTCCACTATATGGATATTTATTTACTTAGAAGTTACAGTCACGTGCGAATGCTTTTTGCTAAGATCGTAAGGCTGCATATATGTGTGTGAGGTCCATGATTAACAATACAAGCTGAAAATCCACATTTCAAGTGATCTTCCCGTTAAGTTTGAAATTTTTCAAACGTACTCCTTGTCAAATCGCGTGAGATCGTGTTGATTCCTCCTAATGTGGCTGGCAGAGCTCTCGAACTTGGAGAATGTGAGCTCTGCCAGTTTCTTCCTAGCTTATGCTTACATTCACAGTGTTATCTTCAAGCCATGGTTTCTTTGAAGGAGCCATTTCAAGCCCCTTGCCCATTTTGTGACGATGAGTTTAGTTAGAGCTGAGTAATATAATCTGTAAATCCACTCGACATGGCACCCATAACAGCCTATTTACTGACAGTAAAAAATCATGAGAGGTGGGTGCTGTCCAAGTTATGGGACTGCCACTCTTCCCTTGGCATTCCTTGCCTGTCACACCGGGTGCTGGGCAGTGACATACAGCCTGAATGAGGCCCCAGTTTCCATCTGCATGTTGCATATTGCTCATTGTCACGGTCAGCTCTTGCTGCAATGACGCTGCAGGACACACACTCCGAAACTCCGTGACTTACAACGATAGGCATTTCTTTCTCTTGTTCGTGGTCCTGCGGGCTGTGAGGGTTTCATCGTGGCCGCGCTTGGCTGTTTCAGGCTGCAGGTTAGCTGGGCTTGGCCAACTTCACTGGACGGGGGGAGTGTATTCCTCCCACGGTGGGAGGCACTGGAAAGTTCATGGCAAAGGGTATTAATTCTATTCCAGGTGAGTGACAAATTAGGATCCATAAACCAAACTACCACAACGGTAGAAATGGAAGTTCTAAAGTTCTGACATTTCTTTCCTACCTGTATGCATTTGCTAGGGCTGCTGTAACAAAGTGCCACACGCTGGGGGGCTTCAACAACAGACATTTACTGTCTCCCAGTTCTGGAGGCTGGAAGTCCCAGATCAATGTGTCTGTGGGGTCGTCCCTTCTGAGGGCTGTGAGGGAGAATCTGTTCCAGGCCCCTCTCCTTGGCTTGCGTTTCCCCTGTGTCTCTTCACACTGTCTTCTCTCTCTGTGTATCTGTGTCCAAATTTCCCCTTTTTATGAGGATGCTAGTCATATTTTTCAGGGCCCACCCGAATGACCTCATTTAAACTTGATAACCCCTTTAAAGACCCCATGTCCAAATAAGGTCACATTGTGAGGCACTGGCGGTTGGGACTTCAACATAGGAATTTTGGCTGGGCACAGTTCGTCCATAACACTGCCCCGAAAGGATGGTCTTGTGTACCACTTAGGGCGTGTGTTCCCCTGCTTTGGAGACTTTCTGGCACAGAGACCAGTGGAGAAAGTTCTCTCGCATCTCGCCATGGCTGACACCTCTTGGCCCAGTGTTGAGCAGAGGACAAAGACTCCAGACTTTAAGACCCCGTCCCCAGCCCCACGGCCATCAGCAGAAGCCCCGACCTCCTTGGCCACACGGTACTACCCAAGTCTGAGGTTAAGTTCACCAACCCATCTCACACTCAGTTTGCTGGGGGAAAAAATCTCCCCCGTTGGCTATGAGGTGTCCTGGAAGCAGAATCTGTGTGTCAGTCTTACCACCTGTGAAACGAGTACTGCGCATCTTTCTAACTGGGTGTTGCGATGTTTGCGAGAGGAGCCCCGGAGGAGAGGGCAGAGTAACTCCCACTGATGATTCTGTAGAACAATCCTGCTTTTCTTTTTGTGCACAGAAAGGGGTCTGGGGAAGATGATTGAACTCACACAAGCTGGTGCTCCAACAAGGAGGGCGGAATGGGCCGGCTTGTAGGCACGCAGTAAATAACTATAACACTTTGGAGGAGCAAGCGAGAGGCAATTCTCTTAGCAGGCTGCCCCGTAACGCTGGTCTGATTCATTCCTGAGTGATGTGGCCCACATGTGCTCCCTGCAGCAGCAGAAACAAGTGTCCTTTCTGCCCCGTCAGCGTTTTCCATCCTGGCGTAAATTAGGTACACTCCAGCCATTTCATTAAGAAATTACGTCTCTGATGTGACGTGTCGGGTTTCCAGAGCTGGACAGGAAAGACTGCCCGTGGCTGGGGCCAGCCATTTCCCCTGAATACTGAATACAATGACCGCTCCTGAGACACCTGGCCATCAGGGAGAGGAAGAGGCACAAGCAGCCACACTAGACATGCCTCTGCAGACGACGACGATGACAACGACGAGGAGACTGCAACAGAATGATCAGCAACTTTCTTTCTTCTTCCCCACCCCCAGGCCTGGTGTTGGAATATTCCAGACATCTGGAATTATGACTGGTTAAATGCAGTCAAACATGCATTTCTTTTTGTGGAAATATTCTGATCTGAGACCCAGGAGGGCAGGGATATTGGGTAATTGCCATCCTTGCAATAAACATATTATGGAAGTTTATAAACTTGGCCTATCTCTTGGCTGCTTTCGGCTCCTGGTGGGCCGGGGATGGCTTTGATTTTGAAATCACTCAGACGATAGGCAGACTTTTCCTCTCTTTGCATTTGCAGTGCAATCTGATAAACACATCTGCGGCAAGCCCTGTTTTTCGCTCGTTTGGGGCAGACCAAAGGATAGAGTACTTTTTACGAAATAAATACATACCTAAAAAGCATGCATGTGACCCAGCTGGAGTTGGGAAGAATGGAAATACCACAAGATATTCTGTGCACACGCTATCTAATCTCCCTCTTAGACAGAAGAAATTCAAATGAGCCTCTGCCATTAAAACTCTGATTATCAGAAACTTCATTTTAATCAGAGCTTGCCATAAACTCTGTGTGCTCAGCTGACTTGTGTATTTAACATTCTTGATATTATATGCTGTTCCAATTATCCAAATTTTTCTTAAACTCAATTTCCTAGGGCCTCGTGGTGTTCAGCTAATCAAGCTTTAACTTTTTAAAAAAGTGTTTATCTCCAGCTCTCTATATACACACTGTGTATATATACACACAGGCAGCATCCAGGAAGAAGTGGGGGTGCGTTAGAAACAGCCAAATGCACCCCCACGGGGTAGTACTTTGCTGATGAAGTGGCAACTCTGGTGCTGTCGGGAATCTAAATGCTGCCAGCTTTATTCCTGATCACGTCAGTGCCCTGTGCCAACATTTCTATGCTGCCACCCTGTGCCACCCACCCCCATGCCGGCCCCGGGGCTTTGGTCTTGACCATCAAAGGCACAGGGTGCGCTGTGTAGAAAGATACTGTGGCAGCCCCAGTTTCTCTCTGCCCCCTTCTCAGCTGCTCAGAAAGATTAGCCTTCAGGAATGCGGGTTAGCACACACTGCGCTCGTAACTCAACCCAGAATATGACAGCACACAATCACAGGAAATACCGCATGTCATTACAACGTGCCCGCTCATGCGTCAGTCCCCACACATGCCCACGTACCTTCCGTTCTGCACCCACCACTCGCTGCACGTGCCCTGCATACACTTGGGCCCCAGAGGTTACGGGAGAGGATTTTTTTTTTTGCTTCCCATTCTAGGCTGAGTCCACAAGGTCAAGAATTGTTAAGAAAGCCCATCTTGGCCCCCTTCCAAGAACCGGAAGGGTTGGAGCCAGAGATTGTGTTATTTTAGGCGAGGGAGGGAGGCCCACCGTTGCCTGCCTTGGATCCAGCGTGATTATCTCCTGCAGACCGACCTCGCCAAGCCAAATGTCCACTCAGCATCTTCTACGCGTGCCTACCAAACCCCTTTGCCCTTTGAACCCAGCTCTTTTCTACCACTGGAATGTTCTTTCCCCCTTTCTCTGCCTATTGAAATCTTCCTCTTTCCTTAATGCCTGGTGCAAGCCCCACCTCCGCTGACGAGGCCACTGGAAACACGCTCTCTCTCATTCCAGCTCCTTCAAGGCTTTATTTTCGACAGCGCTCATTGGACCCAAAGTCAATACCATCATTGGGGGTTTGGGGTTTTTGTGCATGGGAGAGCAGGCCCTCTGCTTTGTACTTCTCTCTTGCTGGAGCCTAAATCTGATGACTTACACATAACAGACACTCAAGAAATGTTTGTGGATGATGATGATAATACTAGCAGCTACTGTTCATTGAGCACCTATCGTGTGCCAGGTGCCTTATCCAGATGATTCTGTTTAGTCTTTTTGGTTTTGATTAAATACATTTTACACATGTAATACTTTAATATGTACTCTTCATAAAAAACTAGAATTTAATACATAGAGTAAAAAGTGAAAACCTCTCCCATTCCACCCTCTGCCCCCTTTCCCCCACCCCCTTCCTTCCCTCGCTAGAGATAACCACCCTTAATGGTTCGGTCTATCTGACTTTTGTCTAATATACAGCCACGTGTTGAATAATGATGGGGATACGTTCTGAGAAATAGGTCATTAGGTGTCTTGTCGTTGTGTGAACATCATAGAATACACTTACACACACCTGGATAATATAGCCTACTACACACCTAGGCTATCTGGTACTAATCTTATGGACCACTGTCGTATATGTAGTCTGTTGTTGACCGAAACATTGTTATGTGGCATGTGACTATCTTCTGGAAGCTTTCTGGGGAGCCGCTTAGGTCTTTCAGCAGGGGCACACATTGTGGTTCTCAGTGATATCCTCAGATTGAGTCTTTCTTTTTTGCAGGGGAAGATTCGCCCTAAGCTAACATCTGTTGCCCATCTTCCTCCTTTTTCCTTCTTCTCCCCACCCCCCACCAAAGCCCCAGTACATAGTTGTGTATAGTTGTAAGTTCTTCTTGTTCTTCTATGTGAGCCCCCACCACAGCATGACTACTGACAGATGAGTCGTGTGGTTCCACACCCAGAAACCGAACCTGGGCTGCCAAAGCAGAGCACACTGAACTTTAACCGCCAGGCCATCAGTGCTGGCTCTCCGATTGAGTCTTTTCTGAGGGCACCTGTCCAAACATCCTGCTAAGGTGGGTCTGCCTAGAAAGATCTACTTGAGCTGAGGCCAGTCCCTGTCTATCTGCTCTAGTGACAGCTAGAAGGAGCTCCAGAGCATCTGGCCACCTCAAGAGGCTTTTTCTTCTGTGGCTCGTACTCTCTCCTGCTGTGGTTTCAGAGAGCAACCCTTTGGGGATGCTGTTGGCGTCCAGCCAGGTTCCCGCAGCACTTGTTCAAAGCTGGGTGGCTCATAGCTTCAGCCTTCTACAGAGGACTGCTCTCTGCCCACAGGAGCAGCCTCACCCAGAGCTGATGGCTTGGGGCTTATGAGCCCTCCTGCCCCCGTGGAGGTGGCCTGCAGTCAGTGACTGACCGATATGGGAGATATAAAGGCCTGGCCCCCTTGTGCCAAGTATGGGGATGAATCCTATGATGCCGATCCTCCGTCTCCCCACCTCGCCCCCAGGGGCTCAGGCTGAGCCTAGACTTTGGCCGCATCTCCCTCTTTGCTTGGCTTCTTCCCCTGCTCTACTCTGCTTGCCTCTCGTCCTTGCCCTTGTCTCCTGAGAGCCTCCCTCAATAATTCACTTGCACAAGAATCCGTGTCTAGGGCTCTGCTTCCATGGAACCTGACCTGAGACACCGCTGGTCACCACGTCCTGCGGTAATGACCCTCGCAATGCACAGCGACTGTTAGCAAGCCATCCTGTGGCCTCTTTGTCCCGCACTTAAGTAATTAGTTCCCTCCCAGGGCCTGTTTTCTAGCCACTAATCAGAAGCTGGCATCGGAGAGGGGAAAGTATGATAAATGAAAGAGGGAGCCATGGTGCAGTGTGAAGCTGAGAAATACCGTCATCTGGGAGCCAGGAACAATGGGAAGGCCCCACTCCAAACCAAGTGTCAAGTCTACCAGTTGGAGGCACTAATTTGCCTCTCCTTGTCTGCGCATTTGCATCCTTGAGGTCAGGAGCCCTGAACACCAACAAAATAACATTAGTTAGTGCTGCTTGCTGAAGATGCGTTAAACCCAACATAACAAAGGCTGGATGCATGGAAAATCCGGAAGAGAGTTTTAAACCTGTTTATGTCATTGCATTGGAGGTTTGGAGGTGCAGGAAAGTGCTGGAAGTTCACACAGGCCACTGATGTGGACCTGCCCCAGTTTATTATAGAAACAAAATGGCCACCAGGTTATACAGAAACTGATAAATAATAATGTACACCTGAAATTACACAATGTTATTAACCGTTATGACCTCAATAATTGAAAAAACAATGGCCACCAGAAATGGCTGTCCTGTCCACTGCCTTTTGGTCGAGCACTTTCTTGACAAACATCTGTTGACATCAGAGCCTTTGAGTTTCTCTCTGTGCTGCAGGTCCCTGAACGCTGTCATTGCAGAAACTGTTTTGTATGCAGGTGACACTGCTGTAATTTTGGACATTTGGTTTTTAACTCCCTTTCTTAGCTCTCATGATTTCAATACAAAATATGATATACTAATTAGGGCAAATGTAAAGAAACACAAACACCCAGGGGCAAATTTAGCAATTTTTTGCATACATTTTAACTCCTAAATAAATGCTTAGTCATCTTCTAAGTTTTCTTCTTTGGCTTCAAGGAGAAGCTTTAATTTCCTCCCAACCATGTTTCACTGAATTTTAAAAAATGTCAGGCCGGGGGGCCGGCGTGGTGGCGCAGCGGTTAAGTTCACACGTTCTGCTTCTCGGCGGCCCAGTGTTCGCCGGTTCGGATCGCAGGTGCAGACATGGCACCGCTTGGCAACAGCCATGCTGTGGTAGGCGTCCTATGTATGAAGGAGAGGAAGATGGGCACGGATGTTAGCTCAGGGCCAGGCTTCCTCAGCAAAAATAGAGGAGGACTGGCAGTAGTTAGCTCAGAGCTAATCTTCCTCAAAAAAAAAAAAAAGTCAGGCCTGGGTAAATCTTGCCAGCTCCCCCAATAACTGAGTGTGTCCATGTGGATGGTCTAATATTCACTCAATTAACCAACTGTATATATATATATATATACAGTCATGCGCCACATGACGATGTTTCAGTCAAGAACAAACCGCATATACCGCGGTGGTCCCATAAGGTTAGTACCATGTAGCCTAGGAGTGTAGTAGGCTATACCGTCTAGGTTTTTGTGTAAGTTCCCTCTATGATGTTCGCACAACGACGAAATTGCCTAATGACGAATTTCTCAGAACATATCCCCGTCAATAATCGATGCATGAATGCATATTTAATAGATTTTTTTTATAGAGCTTTAGGTTTACCGGAAAACTGGGCCGATAGTATAGAGATCCCATATGCATCCCCCCGCTTCCCTATCATTAATATCTCACATTAGAAGCTTGGCTCAATATTCATGAATCAGTATTGATACATGATTATTAACCAATCTCCATATTTACATTAGGGTTCAGTCTTTGTTTTATACATCCTATGGGTTGGGACAAATGCCTAATGTCACGTACCCACCATTAGTGTCACACGGAAGTCTCACCACCCTAAACATCCCCTGTGTTCCATCTGTTCACCCCTCCCTCCCTCCTTCAGACGCCCGAACCCCTGGCAACCACTGATCTTCTTACTGTCTCTGTGGTTTTGTCTTTTCCGGAATGTCACGTAGTTGGACCCGTAGGGTATGTATCCTTCTCGGATTGGCTTCTTTCACTTTGTAAACGAATTTAAGCTTCCTCCGCGTCTTTTCATGACTTGATAGCTCGTTTCTTTTCAGCGCTGAATGCTATTTCGTTGTCTGGATGTACATGCCCCTTACTCTATACTAGACATTGATATGAGAGCTGAAGAGATCCAAGGGGGTCGAAGAATCAGTCTCCACCTTTGAGGAGCTTCTAGTCTGGTCGCGGGGAGAAGACACACACCCTGACAGCATTAAGCAGTAAGTCAGACGGGCTGAGAGACACCGATGGGGTGACGAGCTGCTGTGACAGTCAAGAAGCAGGAAGAGTCATGGAGGGCTCCACCAGGGAAGCCAATGGGAGAGAGGACATGGGGGATTCGAGGGAGGCTCTGGGGTCTCAGCTTTTAATGCTGTCTCCTCTCACCCAGGCTGAAGACAGAGGAGAGAGACGCGGGAAATGATGTGCCCGCAGTGTGTCCACTTCTTCGGCAGGAAACTGTCCCGCGCAGAGAGTTTCTCCGGCCGTCAGCTCGTGGGGCGCGAGCTCCTGCCTGCTCTGAACAGGGGACCCAGCAAAATCTCAAATCTTTAGCTGAACTTTGTGTGCGCGTGTGTGGAGTATAACGTTTACTTAGAAGAGATCATTTTTTTAATACTGTTTTTTATTGTGGTAAAATATATGTAACATAAAATTTACCATCTTAACCATTTTCAAATGTACAGGTCAGCGGCATTTAATATGTGCACGTTGTCGTGCAGCCATCACCACCATCCGTCTCCAGACTTTTTTCATTTTCCTAAACTGAAACTCTGCGCTCATTCAGTGCTAACTTGCCACTTGCCCTTCCCGCAAGCCCCTGGTACCCACCATTCTACTTTGCTTCTCTCCAAATTTGGTTACTCGAGGCACCTCATATAAGAGGACTCATACAACTATTGACCTTTTGTGTCTGGCTTACTGTTTTCCACAGTGCCTGCATCATTTTACATTCCTGCCAGCAGTGCACAAGGTTCCCGTTTCTCCCTGTCCTTGTCGACACTTGTTACTTTCTGTTGTTTCTGTTTTTTTAAAAAAAGATTTTATTTTCCTTTTTCTCCCCAAAGACCCCTGGTACATAGTTGTTTATTTTTAGTTGTGGGCCCTTCTAGTTGTGGCATGTGGGATGCCACCTCAGCATGGCTTGATGAGCAGTGCCATGTCCGCGCCCAGGATCCGAACCTGCGGAGCGGGCGAACTTAGCCACTCAGCCACTGGGCCGGCCCCTTTTTCTGGGTTTTGATAATAGCCATTTTAATGAGTGTGAAGTGGTCTCTCATTGTGGTTTTGATTTCTTTAGCTAGATTTCTTTATGTTAGGGAAGCAGTTGGGAATAATGATTCCTGTACATGTTAACTGTGAGTGGACTCAATTTTGCCGGTTAGAGGCTGGCCCTCCCCGCCCCCCCCCCCTCCCCGGGCAGTTCACTCAAGTCCTCTGGGGCCTGCTGTATAAAATATGTATAAAATGCTAAAATCCTTTCCCCGCACCTCATCTACCTTCCCCAAGGATTATCAGTGTATCAATTCATATGTAAAAAGTTTTTCTAAATATTTAAATGCACACAGATATACACATACAGTTGTGTTTTATCCTTTTTTAACTCATGTTTTAAATAGCAAGCAAGTTCAAACACAGGGGCCCCAAAGGCTGGGGTGGGAGGCCTGGGTAATCCCAGCCTAAGAGCCCTGGGGGCTGGACACAGGGGAGGGGAGGGACACAGAACTGGGAGCGGTCCTTCAGGTTTCTCTTTTTCCCACCTCTGTTAGCAAGACGTTTGTTTTTGTTCTTGTAACACATTCTGGTGTCTGCTGTTAAGCACACATAGGACTTTCTAGGAAAGCCGCGGCCAAGGCCTGGCTGATTTGGCTGATAAAGATGCAGCAAGCCATGTCCAGATTTGGACAGTTCATTACATCTGTAAGAGTGAAGGAGGATTAGCCAAAGGTGCCAGCTCCTGGCTCCTTGCCCCACACCAAAAAGGATGACATTGAAGTAGATGGGGCCGGCTGGGCTCATTCTAGATGGGCAGTATAAAGTGGGCAGGTCTATGGTCTGTGGCTCTATCCTGAGCGGGGCGTATGAGTCTCAGACCTCAGAACCCAGGAGGTGATGAGAAAGGGTCTCCTGAAAGACTCCAGGGGAGACAGGGGGTGTTACAAGCTGGACTATGCCCCTCTCCCCCAACTCAAATTTATATATGGAGATTCTCACCCCCAGGACCTCAGAATGGGACTGTATTTGGAGACAGGGCCTGTAAAGAGGTGGTCAAATTAAAATGAGATGATAGGAGTGGGCCCTAGTCCAATCTGACTGGCGTCCTTATGAGACAAGAGATGAGGGCACAGACACACACAGAGGGACGAGCATGTGAGGACACAGGGAGAAGACGGTCACCTGCAAGCCAAGGAGAGAGGCCTGGAGCAGATCTTTCCCCCACGGCCCTACGAAGGAACCAAGCCTGCCGAAACCTTGCTCTTGGACTTCCAGCCTCTAGAACGGTGAGAGGTGAACTTACTGTTGTTTAAGCCCCAGCCTGCTGTACTTTGTGACGGCAGCCTGAGCAGACCCTCGCGGGCAGCGAGTGGAAGATGGCCTGGGAGCAGCTCCACACAGGCCTCCATCTCTTCATGTTCTGCCGAGACTCGGATTCGCTACAGTTCGCCTTACCTGCGTGACCCCTGTGGACACGTGGAAGGTCATGAGAGCCCCATGGCAGAGTCGTGCCTAGGGGGAGACTGCCAGTCGCCTGCTTTGTGTATAAGGAGATGTTGTGCTAGCCGTGCTTTCCAAGTATTTTAATATACATATATATATTCTCTCGTAAAGGATTTTTTTAAGTTAAATATCTATTTTAAAAATGGGATTATGGGGCCAGCCTGGTGGCACAGCAGTTAAATTCACACGTTCCACTTCGGTGGTCCGGGGTTCACCGGTTCAGATCCTGGGTGCCGACATGGCACTGCTTGGCAAGCCATGCTGTGGTAGGCGTCCCACATATAAAGTAGAGGAAGATGGGCACGGATGTGAGCTCAAGGCCAGTCTTCCTCAGCAAAAAGAGGAGGACTGGTAGTAGTTAGCTCAGGGCTAATCTTCCTCAAAAATAAATAAATAAATAAATAAATGAAAATAGGATTATACTCTGCCTACTTTATTGCAAGACACTTTTTTCACTTGATGGGCAGTGTCATGGGCAGTCTTACGGTGGCCTCCTGCCCTCTGGATTGCCACTACAGTACTATACTCTTGAGGCCAACATTTCCGCAGGCTGTCACCTGAGTCCCCACCTTCCTGACGGTGGCAGAGATGACTTGAGAGGTGAACCAGTGAAGAGACCATTGTGTTTTCAATAGCAGAGGTCACGGTGGCTTTAATAGAGGACAGTGGCAATGGGGAAGGAGAAAAGTAGAATGTGGATGTACAGAATATGGAAAATGTCACCCTTTCCTCTCCTACTGCACCGCCTTCCCTAGTTCATAGGACAAAAGTCCTTCCAGCTATTTAATAAACATGAATCTCCACATATAAAATTCTGTTTCCATCTTTTGTTTATCTAAAAGTGGAATCACACTGTACATATGTTTTTTTGTGGGATGCTGTTTTTCTCTCAATGATGAGTGGACAGCCTCACACATCAGAACCCACAATGTAATACATTGTCTTTTTATCAGCTGCATACTATTCCTAGTCAGGATGAAGCATTATATTATTTTTTTTAACCCTGTCATTATTAATGAACGCAGAGGTTGACCTCACGATTTTTTTTTTTTTTTGAGGAAGATCAACCCTGAGCTAACATCTGCCAATCCTCCTCGTTTTGCTGAGGAAGACTAGCCCTGAGCTAACATCCGTGCCCATCTTCCACTACTTTATATGTGAGACTCCTGCCACAACATAGCTTGATGAGAGGTGCCACGTCTGCACCCGGGATCCTAACCGACGGACCTCAGGTTGCCAAAGTGGAATGTGCACATTTAACCGCTGTGCCACCGGGCCAGGCCCTGACCTCATGATTTTTTTTTTTAAGATTTTATTTTTTTCCTTTTTCTCCCAAAGCCCCCTGGTATATAGTTGTGTATCTTTTAGTTGTGGGTCCTTCTAGTAGTGGCATGTGGGATGCTGCCTCAGCATGGCCTGACCAGTGGTGCCATGTCCATGCCCAGGATTCGAACTGGCGAAACCTTGGGTCGCCAAAGCAGAGCGCGCGAACTTAACCACTCAGCCACGGAGCCGGCCCCCTGACCTCACGATTTTTTAATGTTACAATAAACACCCTTGGACATGCAGTCTTGTTCTGTCAGAGGTTTCTGTAAGATAAATTCCAAGAGTAAAAAGTGTGGTCAAGAGGTATATATCCACAGAAGTGTGTTTCTATGTGCACCAAAAGTCTCATACCAGAATGTTCATAGCAGCACGACTGGCATTGGCGCCAAACTGGAAACAAACCAAATGTTCTTCATCAGTACAGCAGAATATGAAAGTTCCATCTAGTCATACAGTGGAATTCTATACAGCAACGAAAATGGATGTTCTGCTTCACAGAGCAACATAGATGAAACTTAAAAATATAATATTTGATGAAAGAATAGAGACACAAAAGAACGCACGCTCTGTCATTCCATTCACGGAATGTTCAAAAACAGGCAAAACCTGTTAGGAGTCAGGTCAGTGGTTACCTTTGGGAGGATTTACTGACCAGGAGAAGGCAGAGGGGCTTTCTGGGTACTGATAAGATGTCTTTCGTGATCTGTGCAGTGGTTACGTGGATGTGTTGTGTCTGAGCCACACACTCAAGATTCACGTACTTTTCTATATGCATGCTCTACTTCAGTAAAAGGTTACTGACATTTCTTTAAAGATACATGTATTTATAATAATGATTGGAACCGCCAAATCGCCCTCTGAAAAGGTTGCACCAATTTACACGCTCACCACCAACACACACGAGTTCACCTTTCCCCACTTCCTTGCCAACAGCAATGCTCGAAAGTGTTTCGATTTTTTGCCAATTTGATGGCTTTTGAAAAAAGTATGTTCTCATTTCCTTCGCATTTTCCTAATCACCAGGAAGTTGAGTATCTTTCATCTTCATTGGCCATTTGAGTTTCTTTTTCTCTGAATTGCCTACTTGTACTTTTCCCCATTTTTCTATTGAACTGTCGTCTGGTTTGCATTTACGTATAATAGATACTAACTTTGGGTTGGGTGTGCTGCGGACATGTTCTCCTGGAGCATCTTGTGTCTTTTCACTCAGTTTGTGGCACAGCTCAGGGGCCTGCTGAGGCTAGGCAAGTGATGAGATTAAGTGAAGCAGGCTCGAAGACGTCGGCAGGCCACGGAGCGGGCGCGCGCCCCTCTGCTGGGCTGCGGCTGAGCATCGCCGGGTGCGAAGGTGGGGACCAGATCTTCTGATTCTTCAGGAGATGCTGGAAATACACATTTTTATGGGAAACCCTCCAATTTTAAAATGCCAGCAACTTGTTCAAAAAATTGTAAAGCCCTATAAGAGGCGACACATGTTTGGGCTGGGTTGGATCTGCATTTGCAACCTCTGGTTGATGCTGTATTTCACAGCCAAGGAGGTTTGTGTGGTTGCGTCTGTCCATCTTTTCCTTTATGACTTCTGAGTCGTCTTTTTTTCTTTTTATCCATTTAATACGTTTTTTTTTACTCTCTAAATCCTTCTCTTTTAGGGATACAGAGAGAAGCTTTTCATACTTTTATTCAAATCTCCTTAATGAGAGATAAAGGCGAGTACACACATTCCTGGACTCAGAGAGCAGAGGCGGTCCAGACCTTGGGGATGTGAGTGGCTGAGCCAGGAGATGGCTAAAATACCAAAATTAGAATTCCTTCCTTTTTTCTCATTTAAAGCCAAGGACCCCCCACATGGTGGGATTTCAAAGGAAGAGAATAAAGTGTTTTATTCCACGATGAAAGCAGAGACCCTTGGGAACACTGAAATTCATACTAAAATGTAAATGACTTACTTCAAACTCCTTCCTGGGAACAAGTGTGCAAGTCAGAACAGGGAATGAGCAGCTGGGCACTGCAAGCCCGAAAGTGCAGGAGGATGGAGGAAGACATCTTGAGCCCCACTCCCCTGTCCGAGGTAACTTCACCATGCCCATTGCGTCTGCCTTCCCCAGACCCTCCCTGCCCCACTTGGCTCCCACTCTGGCTGGGAGTACAGGCCCTGCTCCAAGTGGAGTTGAGGAGAAGCAAAAAGAACACCCCCAATCACTGGGGTAGTTTAATGGCAACTGTGGTGGTATCCTCTGGGCATTTCTCACTCATTCTAATGAGCAGCTTGCTTTGGCCAAGGTAGCACACCTAGAAACTGCTCTAAGCGGAGAAAAAATGTATCTGGCTGCATAGACAGCAGGACCCAACAAGGGACAAAACAGGGCATGGCTCATTCCTTTTCTGGCACCAGATGACTGAGATGCTGCACCCAGGAGAGTCGGTGTTGACGGGCATGCGTTTATTCCTGATAATCATAACTGCATTTATCCAGGGCCTAGACCGTTAGGGTCTGTGCAGAGCACTGTATGTGCGCTGCCTCCCCTTTAATCCGCACTCAGCCTGCGACGTAGGACTGTTACTCGAAGCGCTGAGGTCCAGCGTGAACCAGGCGGCCTGCACAGTCTACTTCCAGCCCAGGGCTTCCTGCCCTCTCAACCCCAGGCCAAGCAGGGGCGGCGCTCCCTTCCAGCAACCTCTCCAGCCCAGCTTTGCACGCCCTTGGGTTCCTGGTCTCCAGCCCGTGGGAGGTGTTTGGAAGTGGCCCTAGGTACCGACTGCGCATGCTCCAGGCTCACTGGCCCCGCCCCTTCTGCTTTGCCTCAGTGGTCCCGCCCCCTCTTGCCTGGTGCCTGGTGCCTCTCCCTTCCCGTCTTTCCTCGGGTTGAAGAGCAAGGTGTTCTGAGACACTAGCTAACAATCCAGGTGTGAACCAATAATGAAAGTGCTGGAAAGGAAGGGTTTTAAGGCGGTTTTTTTCCAGGCTGCATGCATTCATAAAAAGCAGCCCAGACACTATAGCTTATTTTCTGACTGTAAAGGCAATTCATGCCCTTTGCAGAGAAGTCAAAGATACGGAGAGAGAGAGAGAAGGGAAAAACTTCATCTTACCACCTGGAGAGAAGCATTGTCAACATTTTCAGACGGTTCCTGCCAGCCATTTTCATATATCTTTCATATATACATATATATAAATTTTCAAATATATATAATTTTCAAGCCAAGTTGAGATCATTCTAGCAATATCCTTTTAGATCAACTCTTTCTATGCATTGTACTATGTGTGAGCACCAATGGAAGGGACCCCTGGAAGGCAAAAGGCTTTCTGGGTAAGATGGAAGAGCCAAGGAAAGGGGAGGGCGTGGGGTTTTCAGCTGGGGGTTCCCTACCCCACCCACGACACGGTCGCTCCTGGGCCTCTGGGGTGGAGAGTGATGCCGTCAGCCTGGGTGAGGGCAAGGAAAGATCCCTCTGCCACCCTCTTCACTGTCACTCCCCAGTTCTTGGGAGGATGGGGAGTTAGCAGGGGCCTCTGGTCATGCCCACCCCCACACCGTTGTGAGCCAGGTCCCCACAGCCGCCCCTGCCCTGTGGATGTGTGTGTGTGTCTCCAGGGGGGCTGTCTCGTGGAGGGACAAAGAGACTGGCGTCTGGCTTCCTGAGGCACTCCAGTGGTGGAGGCAGGGCACCCTCGGCCGAAGCACTTCCTGCCTCTTGAGAAAGAAGCTGCCTTTTGGCTGTGACCGCCGTGCTGCTGACCTCCATTAGCTGTTTTCCTAGAAGTGAAAATGGATTTGCTCTGAGCTCTCTCATCCCTTGTGACCCAGGGCTCACAGAAGCGGTTCCGAGAGCACAGGACTGGCCACCAAACGGAGTCATGCTAAGTGGCCCTCAAGGGGACGCGTGCTGGGTGCCAGCCTTGTCAGCATGCCCCCTGCCTCCCTCCTCCAACCACCCAACAAAGACAAAGTTCTGGAACTATAGCAAGGTTTGGGCTTCCCTGGAAGGCTGTTCATTCTTTGGTGTCAGTGACGGAGGCCCTGCTGGCCCATAGCGGTTAGAATGAGAGATCTGAGTTAGAGCTGTGCCACCTTGGGCAAGTTACTTAACCCCTCTGAGTTCAGCCTCCTGGCCTGTAAAATGGGCCTAACAGCACTTACCTCACAGAGAAGCTGTGCAGAGTAGGGGCTTTAACTTACATACAGAAGGCACCTACCATAGGGCCAGCAACACAGCAGGTGCTCAATAAATGATCTTTGTTATTGTGTCTTAAATTTACTCCTCATAACTTTAGGCAACACATATTATCACCCCATTTTAAGGAGGGAGCAGCTGAGGCTCAGAAAGGTTAAACAGCGTATCAGTTCTTTATAACTGGGTAACAACCACCCCAAACCGTAGTGGCTTAAAACGACACTGATAATGAATGAATGAAAATTTCTCATGATCCTCTAGAGTGGTTGGGCGGTTCCTGGGCTCCAGGTGGCGTCAGTAAGGGTCTCTCTCATGTGGATACAGTCAGTTGACAGCTAGATTGGGCTCAAAGGTCCAAGAAGGCCTGTCACCTGCCTGAGGCCTGGTACTAGCTGTTGGCTGCGCTGCCTCGGTTCTCTCGCTCATGCCCTGTCGCCAGGCTAGCTTGGGCTTCCCCAGGCCTGGCAGTTGGGTTCCAGGAAGGAGAGTTCCAAGAGGACAAGCCACAGGGTGCTTCACATCGTGCTTGTTAGTGTCCTATTGGCCAAAGAAAGTCGCATCCCCAAAGCCAGAGTCCACGTGGGCGGGAACGACAGGGGGGCACACATCGTGGGAAGCACGGCTCCCTGGGGGCACCCACGTCACAGTCCACCAAAACAGGCTGGTCTGGGATCCCATGGCTATGGAACGGCATAGCTGGGATTTGAACCCAGGTCCATCTGACTCCAAAATCTGTGCTACTCCCTCAAGGCGTGGCTGAGGCTGGCTCTCTGGCGGTCTGGCGTTTGTAGCTCCACCATCAACCTGATGGCGAGATGACTTTCCATCTCATCTCCGGCCCACCCCCGCCCCCAGCACTCTGTGGTGTCCTGGTACCTCTCCTGCTCACCTGACAGAGGGGAGAAAAGCACCCTTATTCCGCTGGGCCCCTCTGCCCTCTTCTCTCCCATGTCGACCACAGGAAGCTATTCCTGCTTCCTCCAGTGTCCCAGCCAGGACGGTGGTGGCTCTATCACTTCCGACCTCTGTGGCTACAGCAGCATCCTGCCTCTGCTGGCTTCAGGGCACACACACCCCTCTGGACCCCAGCTCTATTTTCAGGGGCACCCTTACTAGGAAGGTGAGAGTCATGGGAACAAAGACAATATCAAGTTCAAGTTTATAGCACATTGTCATCATCCCAGTGGACTTCCAGTCTGTCTACCAGCAGGGCCCCTGAGATAGGCCACCTACCCTGATCCCTGTCTACGCTCAGCCAGAGGCTGATATGAGCTGCCCCCACGGTGGTGACTGTGGAGACCCAGCCCCTTTTGGCTCCTGCCTACCTCTGACTGAGTGAGGCCCTGGTCAGTCCACCCACTGGTGTGACCCCTCGGCCCGGCACCTAGACTAGGAATGCCCTTCTGCCGGTCCTCCCCTGCTCCTAGTCCCGTGCTGGCAGTGAGCATTGCTCGCTTTCCTATGGCTGGACCCCCACTCACTCCTCTTCTGAAGGCCCCAAGAGGGTAAGCCATTTGTTCAACGTCCTCTCGTGAACTGATGGCAAAGCTGGGGCCTTGAACCTGGGGCGTCAACTCCAGCCGTTATTCTTACAGGAGCCCCAGCGCCCCTAGCCTACATTTTTGGAATCTGAACAGGGCCCACAGCTGTTCCGCCTCAGCGTGGAGTGAAGGCTAAGAAAAAGCAAAGCCTCTGGAGAAAGAGGAAACGTTTTTTGGATGTTGAATTGGTGACCTTGGGGAGGTATGTGTGTGGGGGAGGCCTCTGACTTGTGCCCACGGAAAAGCCATGGTCAATGAGAAAACCTTTGATGGAAAGAGTCTGAGATGGAGCGCACGAGTATCATCATGCAGCTGCCCGGGGTGGATCCGGGACCTCCGTCAGACCAAGCCAGTTCTCCTGACATAAGATCAACAGGCCGAGGTCCTGGGATACGGAGCTCCCAGGAAGTGAACTGGGACGCGTGAGGTATGTAGGAATTAGTGGTGTCCTGTGTGGTCTCGCTGAGGAAGCCAGGCAAAACCTGGCCACTGAGCTGTAACAGCCAGGGCTCTGGGCTCTGAGCAACAGGAAGCAATCCTGGTTTATTTAAGCAGAAAAGGACTTTATTGAAAGGATCTTGGGTCGTTCACAAAATGACCAGGAGGGTTGGAGAACCGGGTTTGGAAAGCAGGCCAAATGGAGACGGCCACGCAGCAGTCAGGACCGTGGCCAAAGTCAGGCCAATTCAGTGACAACCCCACTGCCAAGTCCAGGACGACCCGGCTCACACTGCCACCTCTGGGCATGGATATGGTCCCTGCCATCCCAGGAATGGAATGTCATTGCTCCGGTGACTGCCAGCCCCCACCAGAACGGCCCTCTGTGCTCCCCGCATCTCTGCATCCCTAGCTCCTGACTCAGAGTCTCTGATGGGGCATCTGACCGGTCGAGACTAAGTCAGGAGCCCATGCTCACCGCAATGGCGGCTGGGAAAGTGGCTCTCTGGTGTTTTCAGCTTCTCTGGTGGGAGGCAACTAGGAAGATGGAGAATTTCTCAAACATGGTGGTGGAGGTTGCACACAGGTCAGCTGTGCACCTGTCTCACCTGGAAAAATGTAGAGCTGCTGTCCCCAGTGAGTGCTAGAGAACTGTATGCTTCCAGGGACAGCCTGAGCTTATCTTCCCTTCCTCCAGATGGTGACTGGAAGTGTGTGTGTGTAAGGACAGGAACAGTTACAAACAAAAGAGGCTGCAGGCGGTCAGGAACATCGCCCGAGGCAGGGGTGGGGTCAGCAACCCTGGGTTAGATTCCGAGTCCCTTCTGCCTGTTGACCTTAGACAAGCTGTTCTCAATCTTGGGGCCTCAGTTCCACTCAGCCTGCTGTCCAGCCTTTGAGCACGCAGAAGCTGTGTGGTAGCTTCCGCTGTACTCTGGGCCATCAGGCTGAAAGATGCCCCAAGACTGCCAAAGCCCCAAATGGAATGGGGCCCTTGGTTCCATGTAACAGATGAGAGGGCAGGTTTTGGAACCCAAGAGATCAGGGTTTACCAGCCGTGTGACCTTGTGCATGTTCCTTAACTTCTCTGGACCTAGTTTCCTTATCGGCAGAATGGAGATCACGTGGCAGGAACCCAGCCTCCATTCTAACCTCGTCCTGTGGTGCCTCCACGTTCTGCAGAGGCTGGAAGGCTAAAAGCTACAGTTGCCAGACACCTTTGCAGCGGGGGCTGCAGATAAGAATTAGATTTCACCAATTAGATGCACTTGTGTGAAGTTAGGAAGCCAGCTGTGAGGCAGAGACTGCATGCCTGCTACCCTGGCTGTGGCTGCCCGAGACGTTGTGTGTGTGTGTGTGTGTGTGTGTGAACATTCTAGTGTTTGATCAGTCATTGGCTTTGTGGGTATGGAGAGATGTTGTAGTGGCAGTGGCTTCCTGACCCCTGGATGGCAGCTACAATAGCGTACTCTTGAAATCAACATCTCCATGGCTGGCCCACTCCCCATCACCACCCTGAGGGTGGCAGAGACGGCAGCAATCTTGGCAGCCCAGCTCGGTGGTGTTGTGGGAATCTAGGCCCTGCTCCTCTGGCCCTCTCAATGATTTCGTAAGCACCAAATTTCCTGTATTAAATCTCTTCTTGCTTAAAATAGCTGGACAAGCGTTCTGTTTCCTGCAAGTGAGCCCTAACTGCTATCGAGGTAAGACTCCATTGCTCCCACAGTTGTTGGAATGAGATGAGACGGTGGATGCTGCACAGTTCTGTAAACTGTAAAGCCCTTTACATGTGTTAGGCAGTTTTCCAGAAAGGGTACGCCTTTTGTCAGAGGAGACTAAATGTGATAGAAACCTTTGTGCTGAGCCACTCGAAGTTAACCTGCCCCACAGAGCTGCTGGGGCAGAAGACAACGGGAAAGAATTCAGGTACTTTTGGGGGGGTCGTCTGCTTTCGGAGGCCGAAGGGTTTTTCTGTGTATTCATGGGGAATCCCAGCTCTCTGTCCATCGTTAGAGCAATGACTCTGTGCCACAGGAGTGCCACAGGCAGCTGGCAAGGTGGCGGGCTTCCTGGTGGAGCGGGCAAGGCCAGCTGCCATGGGGACGGCTCCCACCGTTCGCACCACCAGTTTGTGTTAAAGACCACTTTAATTCGTCACCCCTCCCAGTTAAATCTTCATATTTATGAAACCTTCCCCTCCCCCTCATCGGGTGTGAAGGACCTCCCTTTCGATGGTGAACAACGTTCTCACGGCCGTGGCGCCGGCCCATTAGTGCCAGAGTTTCCAGAGTAAAGAAGGAGAATGTAATGTCTTTGGAGTTGCTCAGGAAGAAGCTGGGGAACCTGGGCAACTCCAGCCCAAGCGCGCTGGGTGCTGAGGGAGCAGAGGAACACAGAATTGGAGAGAAGGGCGTGAAAGTAGTGGGGGATCTTGTAGAGACGCCTAGTCTGTTCAGTGAATAGATTGCTTTTCTCCCCTCAGAGATCCAAACCGCTCACCCTCTTGCTCTCCCTCATTCTATTTCCTGCCACAAAATGGGGACCCTGTGTGGAGTGAGGGGCCAGGCAGGTGGCTCTAGGGGCTAGGAAGCTGGGTGGAAGCTGGGCTGGGGTTGGTTGCCAGAACAATCCAGGCTTCACTCCAGCCCATCAGGGGGCTTGAGGCTGAGTGGGCAAGATAAACCCTTTCCGTGGTTTTCAGGAGCCCTAATCAATTGCCAGGCAGGGCGAAGCCCTCCGGGGACAGATAAAGCCAGCCCTGCGCTCCAAGCCCGGTTGGAGCCAACGTTTGTGTGGTTTGAACTTTCGTGCGGTTTGGACAAGTTGGCTGGGCTTTGCTGGGGCGGTGCGCTCTGTTTCCAAAGTGCAATACAGAGAGGCGAACGGCCCTGGGCCCCACAAGCCACCCCTGAAATGAGATAGGTGGCCTGTCCACTCTCCCCGCACGGTCTACAGGCTCGGGGAAGGGAGGGTGGGCATGTCCGGGCCATACCCCGGCTTCTCGCCAGGGGCGCGAGATGCAGACGGTTTTAGAAACGCTCCCTCGCCCAAGGCGGGCGAGACCTTCGCGTTGGGGAGTTGAGCTGCTGCAGGTTTGATTGTCTGCTCCTGCTTCTAAACTAGAAAACCGAATGAAGGCCCACTCTGAGATTCCATCTTCAGCCGCAGACGCCTCAGGGACGCGCAGTCGCGCCGCGCAGAGGAAGCCCGGGACGCTGGGGACACCGCCTGGAGCCTCCGCGCATAGCACCGGGGCGTTTTTTCCTTCCAGCTTGAGGTTTGTCGTTTAACCTCTAAGGTGCCAGAAGATCCGGAGCGCTCGCGGGCAGGCCTTTGGCTGGCTCCGGTCGAGGCTGGGCACCCCAGATCCCAGCGCCGCCAGCGGGCACTCCACGCGCCCATGTCTCTTGCACTTTGTGTGCGTGAGAGCAAGGCTGCCCGGCGAGGTAGACGGCCGCTAGGCAGGAAGGGATCTGACAGTGCCCTGTCCCTTGGGAAGCCTGTGCCAGCCTGCGGGGGCCACAGGAAAATAGAACCAGGAACATGTGCTGCCTGGGAGGAAAACTTGCGCTTGGCATATCTCGGTGATGCTCGCACCCTCCAGGGACCTTCCTGCCTCCACAGAAGGTGGAGACTGAGAGAGAAGCGAGCACGGAGAGAGAGAAAGGGAAGTGGGAAGAAATTGGTCACGGAGGAAGCTATTTTTATTCTTTGCTACAGCTGCGTGCGTTTCTCTGACCAACTAGGCGACGAAAATTAGACTGGCTCCTGCTGAAAACAGACCCTAAACTTGGGGGGGGGGGCAGGTTGTGGGAGGTGCACAGGAAAGGGGTGGAGAGGGGGACATCCCTGAGGATCCAGCAAACCAGTCTCCAGAAGCCCTCACTGGTGCAGAACAGCGCCCTGTGCCATCCCTAGCCTCAGATGCCTCCGCCTTAACCTTGGCTCTCAGAGTTGGGGCATCTTTCTCGTTTGTGTGTCATCTTGGGCACGATGCTGAAAAGATTGGGAATTTGTTCAGCGTCTTCTGCTGTTCGGCCTCAGAGGAGAGCTTTATCCCTTCCGACAGGGGACAAGACTTGCTGAGGGGTGTCAGTTACCATGGTCACCCCAGCACCTGGAGAAACTGGCAAATGTTCCAAACAGAAAACCAAGACTAGGGGTGAGAACCCTAGAGTTAGAATCTTTTGAGGCCAGGATTGTCTAGTTCAGCAGTTCCCAAAGCGTGGGCAGAGGATCCCTGGGGTTCCCGAGACCTGTTCAGACTGCCTTTGCTAACTGCAAAGCTCTGTGAGGCTGGAGTTTCTTCCTACACTTCAACCCAAAGGAGGTATCATGGCAGATTGGATGCGGAAGTAGCTATGAGAAAGCTACTGTCTTCTACGAAACCAGATATTAAAGAGGTTTGTAAAAGTGTAAAACACTGTCACTTTTTCCCCTCAATTTTGTTTTGTTTCAGAAGATTCAGTTATTTTTCCATAAGTCGTGTTATTGACGTTAACATGTATGAGTCATCTATTGCTGTGTAACAAATTACCCCAAAACTTAGTGGCTGAAGATGACAAACATTTATTCTCATTTATTCTCTGCAGGTCAGGAATCTGGGAGCGGCTAGTTTAACCGGGTGGTTCTGGCTCAGAGTGTCTGGCGAGGCTGTGATCAAGGTGTGGGCCAGGGCTGCAGTCATCTTAAAGCTCAGCCAGGGAAGGACAAGATCTACTTCCAAGCTCATTCACGTGGCTCTTGGCATGCCCCGGGTCCTTGTCATGTGGACCTCTCCACAGGGCTGCCTTGTGACATGACAACTGGCTTCTCCCAGAGGGAGTGAAAGAGAGCACCCAAGACAGAAGCCACAGTCTTTTTATAATCTAATTTGGAAGTGCCATCTATGGCTTCTGTCCTGTCCATTAGAAATGAGTCAATGAGTCCAGCCCACATTCAAGGGGAGGAGATTACTCAAGGGTCTGAATGACAGAAGGTGGGGATTCTTGGGCACCATCTTAAAGGCTGCCTACCGCGCATAAGTTCATTATTGTTATCTTTGTATCAATTAATAAATACTAAAAAATTTTCTTTTTTCATTTTTAGTATGGGAAATATTGATAGATATGGCCAATATACGCAAAAGCTTTTTGGAGTCCTCAAGAATAAATTAAAAAGTAAAAAGTTCCCAAGACCTAAAGAGTTGAGAACTGCTGGTCTAGGTGTTATGGTATCTACAGGAGAAGTACCTTGGTACCATGTGGAGGCCAGTCCCCCCACCCATCCATCCGCCCAGCCACCCACCCACCCATTCACCCATCCATCCCTCCATCCATCCTTCTATCCATCCATCTATCCCTAAATCCCTCCATCCATCCTTCTATCCATCCATCCTTCCATCCATCCATTCTTCCATCCACCCATCCTTGCATCTAGCCACTCATATATCCAGTCAAGATGTTCCAACCACTGGGCCAGAGCTGGTGCCTTAACAGTGAACAAGGCTGCTAGAGACTGCTCTATGGAGTTTATAATAATTTAACAGATGACACAGTTAACAAGTAAATAAGATGAATTTAATGTAGTTATTTCAGGTTTTGATAATTTGAACCCCCAAAGCCTGGAGCCCAGGGAAGCAGGTACCCTCAAGTTGGCACCATTTTGGGGGGTGACATCACAGGTGGCCTAGACTGAGGGTAGGGTGGGCCCAGGCTGCAGGGTCCAGGGAGAAGGGAATGTGTCCCAGCTGTGGTCGGATGGGTATGGGGCCCTGGTGAGCCAGAATGATCTGGTGTATCTGGAGATCTTCATGCCTAGTTAAATTTTGACCTCCCCCCGCCCCCAAGTTTTTCATAAAAGTACAGCCTCCTTTAAATCTCTAGGGGAACCCTGGGAGTAGGGAGAAGGGGGACTTATCTAGGCTTGCCTAGAGGCCAAGGCATTGGTGACTGTGGGACTCGGGATGAGAGACCTTCAACCCACATGGGCAGAGTTCTGATGTCTTGGTTCAATTTCCCTTTTCTCAATGGACGATCTCCTTTGGGAACTGATTTAACACGCTCTGGCTTTTATTTTGAGCCTGGAGACTCCTCCATGGCTTGTAGTATCCCGTGTGAATCCCTGTGCCCGAGGTTCCACCATTTGGGAGCCTCCAGGAAAATGCTAAGACTCATGGGAAGTGCCTCAACCTACCGCCCCCAAATATGTAAAGATTGGGTTCTTTTATCATCTTGTCACAGACATCTCGGAAGTTCGAAGTGGCAACCTTCTGATAGGAGGAGCTGGGGGAAGTCTGGGGCAGAGAGAGGCAGGAAACCCAGGCTGGAGACATAAGGAGGCTGGGCTCCAGAACAGGAAAAGCAGGGTGGCTGGCCAGGATGGAAGGAACACATAAATGCTAAGTAGTGATCTTCTCTACTTCAAAGCCTAGCTTTGCCAGCTCTGCTCTGAGGGTCAGCTAGGGTATGAGCCCCCCAGCCCCTCTTCCAGTCTCTGAAAGCCATTGAGCATTTTAAAGAGGTAATGTGGCCCCTCACTGGGTGGTTTCACGGTGTGAACTGTGCTCCAGAAGGCCGGGACATCCACCTCCTCAGGGAGCACGGCAGCTTGAATCAGTTAGACTTGCTTTTGGTGACTGTGCCCCAGCCCTGAAGGCTCCAGAAAGACCATGCCAGGCCTCTCTGGGATGATATATGTCAGCAATGCTTTTCTAGGGGAGGAGGGATGTGGCTTAAAATGTGGCCTTTCTGTGGCCCTGCACAATTCTTCCATATAGTCTTCTCCATGATGGTCCATTGGTGGCTTCAGGCCTCAGGTTTGAATGTGGGCTGTGTCTTAGCAAAATGCTAAAACGATGTGACTATTTGTGTTCAAGTTCAACCCCTATTTGGTTCTTGAGCCCTTTTCAGGAGGGAATGGGGTGTTACCTTTGGTTTCAGGCCTCATCATGGATGAGTTTTGTGAACGAATCCTAACCAGCCCAGTTGCCCATGACGTCAGGAGATCTGAAGGCGTGACCCCTCACCAGCAACATCAGCATCGCCCGGAACTCGTTAGAAATGCGAGTTTTGGGAGCTCACCCCAGACCTGCTGAGTTAGAATCTTTGGGCTGGGGTGGGGCCTGGGAATCTGTTTTTTTGGCAAGCCCTCCAGCTGATTCTGACGCCTGTTCAAGTTCAAGTTTGAGAGCCACTGTTTTATTAAGTTTATTATCCCCATTTAACAGATGAAGAAAATGAAGTTGCGAGGGGCTCGGTAATTCTACCAAGGCCATGTGGCCAGCCAGTGGGTTGCCAGGACTGAACCCCAGGGCTTTCATTAGAGAACTCTGTTTTTTCTTTTGTTCCTTCGGTCCTCTTCCTTTCCGTCCTCACCCCTCCATCTTCTCTCAGTCTCTATCTTCTAACCCGGAGGTGCTCAACTTGCCTGCATATTGACATCACCTGGGGAGCCTTAAAAAATAATATTGCTGGTAGGACTCTACCCTAAGAAACCGAAGAAGCTCCGGGGTGTGACTCTGGCATCTGTACTTTTTATTCCCTGTTCACAGGCAGTCTTACTAGATTCCTCTGCTTTTCGAAATGTTTCTGTCGAATGCATTTGCACTAAGGTGTTAGTAACGGGATGTGTTACCTTTCTCAGGGCATCTGCATTTGAAAAAAGAACCAGGGACATAAAATAATGAATTGCATAAGCATCCTAGCAAGTGGGAGAGACCAGCTTTTGATCTGGTTTCTCCCACTTGCAACAGACTTATGGCTCTCGCACATCCTGCTAGGAATCCACCCAGCGCTCTCAGCTGAGATTTCTGAATACGCTGTCTTTTTTTTTTTTTTTTAAAGATTGGCACCTAAGGTAACAACTGTTGCCAATCTTCTTTTTTTTTCCTGCTTTTTTTCTCCCCCAATCCCCCCAGAACATAGTTGTATATTTTCAGTTGTGGGTCCTTCTAGTTGTGGCACGTGAGACGCCGCCTCAACGTGGCCTGATGAGCGGTGCCATGTCTGCACCCAGGATCCGAACCGGCGAAACCCTGGGTCGCCCCAGCGGAGCGCACGAACTTAATCACTCGGCCATGGGGCTGGCCCCCCGCTGTGTCTTTTTGAGGGGATTTGGGGGCTAGAAGAACTTGAATGCATCATTTTTGAATGCCCTTAAACAACCACCTTGCCCACAGAGGGCTGAGTTTCCGAAATCAGTAACAGCCAGTGAGTTCCATTCTAACTAGCAGCAAAACCAAAATCGCTTTAAAAAAATTGTTTTTAAGCATTCAAGAATGAAAGCTAAGGATCTTCATCCCCCCCCAGGTCTTTCTCATACCCATTCAAGCATATTCAGCCACAGAAACTGAGGTGGCACCTAAGCCATAAGTTAGAGTAATTTCCTAGACCCCAATTCAATCAAATCCCGCGAGACCCAGAGCATGGCTACTTCCAGGACCTGCCAAGATTCAGATGTTGACCTAGGCTGTACGGCCTCCTCCCCCTTTTTACATAAAGCTTTGGTTCTTTTTAAAGTGAGGAAAAATAAAAGCCTACCCTAAATGATTTTTTTGTAAATGGCAGCTACTGTGTCTCTACCCCGCTTCCTGCACCTGGCCGGGGACGCGGCGCATCTCCGCCCTTCAGGAAACAGCCCACTTGTCAGCAGCTGGGCTCCCAGGAACAAAGGCCTAGGTTCATTACCACAGTATTGACCCTGACACGTTCCACCCGGGCCACCTCCCCCAGAGTTCCTCAATTCACACCCCAAATGAAGCGTAATTGGACCTGGACACCTTTGAAGTCCCCCGAGCAGATTGCCAGCATTTTGAAATGTCCTTGATTTGCATGGTGAGGACCTGGTTGGAGGTGACTTTTTCCTTTCCCTCATCCTACAGTTTTAAAGACAGAATTATTTTAAATGACATTCCCCAGTCAGGAAGAGTTACCAGGGAAGAAATAAAAATTCTCAAAGCCCAAAACAGAAAAGGCAAAATAAGTCCGAGGATTGGATCAATCTCTAATTTGCCCTTTGGCCCAGTTTTTCTTTCCTCTCAAACTTCTCCTCAGGTCCCCAAGCTGGGGGAAGGATCCAGGAGACGTGGCTAGGAGGTTCTGGAAGCCCGCAGGCCGCTGCCAGACCTGAAGCAAGGAAACAAGCCGTGCTGGTGGCTGCTGAGACAGGGAGGGAGAGCTGTGGCGACTGGGGATCATGTGTCCTCCCTCCCAGCTGAACCAGGGCCGCTGCGCAGAAATGACGCCCGGGCCCAGAGATCAGCGAGCCCATGCGCAGCGTGGATCTGAAGCCTGCTGATTTCCCGCAGCCCCCAGAGGGGCCCGCCTCGGGGGATACACGCCTGCGGCCTACGCGGGCATTTCTGGAGCCCACGAGGAGCCAGCTTGGGGGTCTGCTTTGCTCCAGGAAGCAGCCTGCCCCAAGGTGGCTGCCACCCACCCAACTCTGCCTCTGTGAGCCTCCTCAGGATAGCCACGCTCTGAAGCGAAGGATGCACTTTTCCCTGGAGTAGCCCTGTCCAGTAGAACTTTCTGCGAGGATGGAAATGTTCTCTATCTGTGCTATCCGACAGGGTGGTCCCTAGCCACATGTGGCTATTGAGCACTTGAGACATGGCCAGTGTGACTGAAGAAGTGAATTTTTTATTTTTTGAGGAAGATTAGCCCTGAGCTAACTGCTGCCAATCCTCCTCTTTTTGCTGAGGAAGACTGGCTCTGAGCTAACAGCTGTGCCCATCTTCCTCTACTTTTTATACGTGGGACGCCTACCACAGCATGGCTTGCCAAGCGGTGCCATGTCTGCACCCGGGATCCTGACTGGGAACCCTGGGCCACGGAAGCGGAACGTGCGAACTTAACCACTGCGCCACTGGGCTGGCCCCTGAAGAAGTGAATTTGAAGTTTTACTCAAGTTTATTGAATTTAAATAGCCACATGCGGCAGGGACAGATGGCACAGGGACACGTGATCAAATGAAACTCAAGTGGATGCCTCGGTTTGGGGGGTATACGGTATTGATGAACAACCCCCCAAAAGACCATCGGAAACACTTCGTCAAGCAAAGCTAAGTGCATTCGACCCCCTTCGGTAAGGGAAATCACGCCTTGAGAGACTGTCCGTAATGTCTCCAAGCAGAGACGTTGGGGAGGGGATTTGTAGCACCTTAGAGGCTGGACTGGGTAATTTTGAAATTGGACCTTTCAAGACAAGAAACTGGAATTGGGGAGAGTTTCTGACAAAATAGTTTTGGATTGGTGAACCCAGTAGGGCAAAGGTCGGATGAGCTCGCTGTTGGTCTAGATAACAAGCTGTTTGAGTTGGTTCAGTCTTATCTTCCAGGAGCAAGTATTTCTTAGAGCAAATAGCTAAGTTATTTTTGCTTCTTCTGGGTATTATTTAAACATAAGGACAGGAAAGTATGCCTGGTCCCAGTATTGTTTAATGTAGGGAGACGGAATAACAAATTCCCCCAAAACGTGGTGGCTTAAAACAATAAACGTCTATTATCTCACAGTTGCCGAGGGTCAGGAATCTGGGAGCAGCTGAACTGGGTGGTCCCGGCTGGTGTCTCTCAGGAGGTTGTAGCCAGGAGGTTGGCCAGCGTTACCAGCAGTCATCTGAAAGCTTTACCGGGGCTGGAGGGCCCACTTCCGAGGTGGCTCACTCACATGGCTGGTGAAATGGTGTTGGCTGTTGGCAGGAGGGCTCAGGTCTTGCCGCATGGGCCCCTCCAATGGCGCCACTTGAGAATCTTCATGGCACGGTAGCCGGCTTCCCTTGGAGCGAGTGATTCAAAAGAGAGCCAGGTGGAACCCACAATGTCTTTTATGACCTAACCTCAGAAGTCTCACGTCATCATTTCCACGATATCCTATTGGTTATCCAGGTTGGCCTTATTCTGTGTAGGTGGGGACTATGCAAGGGAGTCAATGCCAAGGGGTTGAGAATCACAGGGAGAGGGAATTAGGTGGTTTCAGTTCCTGGTGGTAAGTGGGGGGCAGTGGTGTAAGGGGAATGCAGAGGGTCCTGGGTTTCGGAGCTGAGACACAATGGTGGCAGGTCTGGATATATGGGGGAAGGGGGAACCCACCTGCTGACGCAGCCTTCCACCCACCTTTTTATGGCACACTGTTCCAGTTATCATTGCTATGTAACAAATCACTCCAAAATTTAGTGACTCCGAACAACCATTTTATTATGCTCACAGAGTCCATGGGTCAGGAATTCAGATAGAGCACAGTAGGGGACGGCTTGTCCATATTCCACAATGTCTTGGGCTTCAGCTAGAAAGACTCAAAGCCCAGCAATGATAGTCGGGGGCTAAAGTCCTCTACAGGTTCAATCATTGACATGTCTGGTGCCTGGGCTGAGGGGACTCAAAGACTTGGACCATGGACTGGAGTACCTACAAGGTGGCCTCTCCATGTAGCTTGGGCTTCCTCATGGCACGGCGGCCTCAGCATAATGGGACTTCTTATGTGGTGGCTCAGGGCTTCAAGTGTAATTGTTCTAGCAGACAAGGTGGAAGCTGCATGAGCTTTTATGACTCAGCCTTTGGAGTCACCCAACGTCACTGCCACTGTACTTTGTTGATTGAAGCAGTCACAAGCCTGCCCAGATTCAAGCGAAGGGGACGTAGATGCAGTCTCTCAATGGGGACCGTCAACGTCACACTGTAGAAGAGCATGTGGGGTGGATGATATTGTTACAGCCATTCTTGGAAAATACAGACTGCTACGTACACCAATTTCCCTAGGCTTTTGCCTTTGATGGGTGGGAGCAATGGGGGCTGGGCTAATTTGGGCCTGGGACATCCCACATCAGCATCTTTGTTAGACAGTGCTGGTTCCTTCCTGATCATAAGCCACTGGCCCAAGTCCAAGGTGAGTGGGACACAGGAGGAGGAAGAAATGAACCCAGGGGTGAGGGTTCTCACAGAGGCCCATAGGACAGCATCCTAGGGGATGGGGCCAGAGAGAGCTCCGCCACTTACTGACTGTGTGGCCTTGGACAAATGGCTGAACGTTTTTGTGCCTTATCTCTAAAGTGGGAACAATAAGCCCTGCTTGGGAATCACTTCGGGGGGCAGGTTAGGTGAGGTATGTGGGGCTGTAGCAGCGTGCCTGGCACATAGTGGGTATTCAACAGATGGGGGCTGCTATAATGATATCATATTTACTTCCTCAGCCGTTATCCAACCTGAGTTCAATCATCTGTGACACAGTATTAGTTATATATTGCTGGGTAAAAAATCACCCCAAAACGTAGTGGCTTAAAACAACAAAAGTCGGGGCCGGCCCCGTGGCCAAGTGATCAAGTTCATGCACTCCACTTCAGCAGCCCACGGTTTTGCCAGTTCGGGTCCTGGGCAAGGACCTAGCACCACTCATCAGGCCATGCTGAGGCGGCATCCCACAAAGCACAACCAGAAGGACCCACAACTAGAATATACAACTATGTCCTGGGGGGCTTTGGGGAGAAGAAGAAGGAAAAAAAAAGATTAACTTCCTTTTAAAAAAAAAAAAGTCATTTTTTTTCACTCTGCTGGTTTCTCGAGCACGGAAATCAGGAGCTTGGTGGGCAGCTGTAGCTCAGGATCTCTCAGGAGTTGCAGTCAGATATCAGCCGAGGCTGCAGTCATCTGAAGGTTCAGCTGGGGCGGGAACATCCATTTCCAAGGTGGTTCACTCACAGGGCTGGCAAGCTGGTGCTGGCTGCCGGCAGGGGGCCTCCGTTCTCTCCATGTGGGCCCTCCACAGGGCTGCTTGAGTGCCCTCATGGCATGGTGGCTGGCATCCCCTAGAGCAGGCTTCTCCAGGACGGCAGAATCTGGATCTGTCTTGGTCCCCCCTGTATCTTCAGATCCCAGGCTAACGCCTGGCTCAGAGCATCCTGTGAGGGTTTGAAAGACTGAGAGATGCCTTAGCTATTTTGTTCTAGCTCCTTTTCATTCTTCTGCAGGGTCTTTTGGTGTCTCCACCTATGTTGACAGCGGGCTCAAAGTTTTAAAGGGGATCCCAAGGTTGTGGGAAAGGTTAAATCAGGGAAAGACAGCCACCAAGGCTCAGGGCACTTCCTTGTTGGAAACTCTTTCTCCAGAGTTTGACCTTGGGCTTTTGAGTGTGTTCTAATGGAGTCCATGTTCACAGAAACCCCAACAACTGTCCTACAAGGCTGAGAGCTGTGTAGGCCCTGAGAGAGAGAAGGAAGTGCATGGGAAGGAGCTCATGTCCTGCTGAGGGTAGCCAAGGGGCCCAGGGTTCCAGCTGGGCCAAAAAGGACAGGTCAAAGTTACTGTTCTGGGGCCGGCCCCATGGCCGAGTGGTTAAGTTTGCGCACTCCACTGAGGCGGCCCAGGGTTTCGCCAGTTCGGATCCTGGGTGCGGACATGGCACCGCTCATCAGGCCACGTTGAGGCAGCGTCCCACATGCCATAACTAGAAGGACCTAAAACTAAGATGTACAACTACATACGGGAGTGGTTTGGGGAGAAAAAGCAGGAAAAAAAAAAAAGAAGATTAGCAACAGTTGTTAGCTCGGGTGCCAATCTTTAAAAAAAAAAAGTTACTGTTGTGGTTAAGTAGCAGATGCAAAGGCCCTGAGGCAGAATGGTATGGAGCAGGTCCTGAGGCCTTTGAGCAGGAGGGCTGGGCTGTGAGGGGGGGGCCAGATGAGACTGGAACATGGGGTTAAGCAGAACAGTGGGGTAATTGAGGCAGCCACAAGGAGAAAGAGTGGCTGGGGCGGAGAGAATGAAGCAGGGAGACTGCAGTGTCTGGGCTGAAGTCCTGAGGTCTGACCCACTGCTGCAGCCTTGGGAAGGGGATGGGAGGAAAGAGGAGAGGCAGGTTCAAGAGCTATTTAGCTGTGAACTTGACCGGATTAGATGGCCAGATGGATTAGAGGGGAGGGGGTGGAGAAGTGGTTTCCCTCTGAAGGTTTGGAGGCAGCAGTGCTTTAAGGAGGCTTAAGGGATTGGCTCAGTGTCCTGGGACAGAAAGAGAACCCAGAAAGCCGGGGGCCAGCAGAGCTTGGGCCGTGATGTCATTCACACAGGGGGCAGCCTGTCTGGGGTGAGGCCCCCACTGCTGTTTGTCTCCCAGGCAACCTAGTCTGCTGAAAAACGCACAGTAATGATGTCTGGATGTGCAGGTGACCGAGCGCTTGCACATAGATCTTTGTCACATTTAATTGTCCCAATGGGAATTGATATCCCCATTCTACAGATGAAGCAACCAAGGCTTCAAGGCTCAGAGAGGTGTGGATCTTTTCCAAGGTCAAGAGGTGGCAGAGCCAGGCCTGGAACCCAGTTGTCCTAACTCCCAGTTGAGTCTTCTCTCCAACATACTTCCCAGCTTTCTTGTCTCACAGGCCTCTGAATAGACACTTCTGTTGAATCAGGTTCACAGGTCCTGCATTTGCAGAATTCCTCCAGGGCCTCTGGGATGGGGGTAGGTGTGGCAGGTTTGGGTAGGGCTGTAAGCAGCTCTGGATTTTTTTGGGTGGGGGATCCTGATAGGTGTGTTAGAAGTGTGGGTGTATGGTAGGGTGAGAGTAGGGGGGCGAGGGACGGAGAGATCAGAGCCATCAATCAGAAAGGGGTCCCTGAAAGCAGGCTGATGTGGCTGGGGCCATCTTCCGGAAACCCATCAGGATGACAATGATCTTGGGCAAAGGCCCATCAAGGCAGGTGTCAAGTCCACAGAGATCCTGATAACAGGGCTCTTTGCTATCCCCCTCTTCTGGTGCCAGATGTTCAGGAACTTGACCCCCTTTCCTGGTTTTGTCTTGTTTCTTGTCCTCTCCCTGCCCCCCACCCCCACCCCGCCATGTCCCGCTTTGCTGGTTCCGTCTTCCCGGAATGGGTGGCCAGGGTAGGACCAGGACCCAGAAGGGAGCTAAGACCTCTAGCCCCTTAATTCCTTCCCCAGCTCCCCTCGCTGCCGGGACACCTACATGCTTTCTGCGACAAGCTCTCTAAATGATTGGAAGTTTCTCCCAAATCAGCGCTTTTTCATGCTACATTAGCATTTATTGGTTTGATATTTACATTTGGCAAAGGAGCACCCAGTCTCTAGGTCCCTGGGAGCACACACTGTCAACTGAAACAGACTCTAATTGGCACTCACAGCCCCCCCATCTGCCACCTGCCTTGTCCTTCCCCAACCCCCAGTCCATTAAAAAAAAAAGCTTAGAAGGGTTATCTTCGCAGACCAAAAGTTCTGCTGAGCGACAGGGGCCCTGCCCAGAAGCAGAGGCGCTCCCAAGACAAAAGGCCCTGCGGGGGCAATTTGAATCTGCACTGCACTGCTGCATAAGCTTGCTAGCTTCGCCACGGGATGGTGACTTCCTTGAGGGCAGGAATCTGTTTTAGTTCTTTGAATTTCCCCATATTCCCCTCCAGGGCCAAGAACCAAGCTATGCGAACTGTAGGTTCTCCAGAACATTTGTCTCCTCTGGAATTAGTAGGAAGTCGTGCCCTCCCTCCCTCTGACAGCTGCTGCGGGAGAGGGTGGAGGAATCATCCCCGGAATGCCAGAGCAATAGGGGCCACACCGTAAGAAGCAAAGTTCTCCCTTTCAAACACCCCAGCAGATTTGGCCAAAGAGCCCAGCCCGCGAGGTTGCGGTGGAGGAAGGAAGCCGTGTGGTGATGTGGTTAGAGCTCAGCACACCCAGCTCCAGAAGTCAGCCCTGCTGTGTGACTGGGGGAGGCCTCAGTTTCCTCTTTGGTGAAATGGGGATTATGGCCGTTCCTTCCCTCCCAGGCTGGTTGCGGGGATTAACGGAGATGAGGTGCTTAACGGGCTTCGGGTACCCTGCAGGGCATCCCTTGGCCTTCAGAGACGGCGGGTCCTGGGATTGACTCAGACCTGTGGCCCCATGCCCTGCGGGAGTGGAGCCCTAAACGTGAATCATAACTCCTCAAAGGCCTGCCGGTCTATTTCCTCTGTGCCCTGTGGTTTTCAAAGGGCAGGCTCTCACAGCAGCCCGGGAGCCTTGCTACTCAAATTAGGGCCCATGGACCTGGGAGGCTGTTAGGAAGGCAGACTCGCCCGGAGACCTGCCAAATCAGAATTTGTATTTTCAGACCCTGAGGTGAGTCATATGCACATTAAAGTTTGAGAAGCACTTTATCACCCCCCTGTGAAATCTGCGATGTGGAAATGACTGGTCTCATTTCGAGGATAGGAAAACGTCCTCAGAGAATCATGACTTCTTTTGCTCAAACTCCTGAGCTATCTAGAAGACAGCTTGTGACTCCTGTGTGTCCTGGATCCTTTGCCCTGCCCCTGGCTGTTTCCTGAAGGATCCGCATACTCCGGTGCAGGGTGGAGATGAACGGGGCCAGGGGCCAGGGCCTTATCTGCAGCCCCATCTCCCTGGACGGTGCCGGGCTGGCTGCCTGCCATCGGGGTGCTGTGTCGCGTTCACTCTGAGGACTATAGGGTATTGGCCCATGGGCTTCAGCTGGGATGACAAGGAGGCCAGAGAAAAATGTCATGTCAACAGACACAAGCATTCCTCTGTCGAAGTGGAATTTTCAAAAGGTTAAAACACTGCACTCGCGTGCAAATATAAAATGACCACATGTCAAAGATTTGATTTAAATCGGTCATTAATGAGGGAACCTCTAAGATGTTAAAACCGGTTCCAATGAGAATGCAAGCAGCTAGGTATTTATAGGCAATTTCAGAGAGGAATGTTAGGGTGAGAGAGCTGGGTTAGAAATTATTTGCATCTCTACCAGACAAAAATCTGAAAGTTAACCAACCTCTGCCTCTATGGGATTGTAAAATAGCGCAGTCGATAGGAAATCGATTGAAGGTGCCAGGCCAGCACCGCGCTGAAAGAACACCCAATAATCTCTTTCACCTATTTCCAATTCTGGATAATTTTTTCCGACACTACCCTCGGTTAGTCCTTGAGAATCCGGAAATAGCTGTTGCCTGAGAATTACCCTCAGAATGGAATGTGGGTCTTGGAAGGAAAGGAGGAAAAAAAGATGAGCAAGCCCGTCTTCTATCAGATTGGGGACGTGCTCTCCTGTCCACTGACCATCCCTCTGTCCTGCCGAGGACGGTGCAACTGCTCGCAGAGAGCACGAGCTGGCATTGTGCAGGAGAAAATGACCGTTCACAGAAAGGAGACAGTGCGGGCTGCTCCTGACTCCCCCTCCCTCTGCAGAGGGGATGATGTATCTGCAAACATATGCAGCCTCGTCCAAAATATTTCCCCCTCCCGTATGGTTCTTGCCAATATTGTTAATCTGTGGGTTGACTTCAGACCAAAACAAATCTCCCAGCCCTGGCCACCAGCTAGCTAATTTTACTTTGTAACCGGGGAATAGAAAGTGAGGGCCCTCGGCCGACCATTCTGTGTTTATTTTGCTTTCTTTCTGCTGCAGTTTAAAAATCACATTTGGAAAAGTAGACTCTCTGTGCATCAGTGCAGCCACTGAGAGAAACAACAACAGAGATGGACGGACCAAAGAGGCAAGCTCTACCCTGGCCCGCCACATTTGTCCCTCTTCTGAGGATTCTGATCGTCCCCACTGGCCTTTTCCATGATGTCTAGAGTTGTAAAATGTGCCAAAAAGCAGGGGACGTGGCCATTCCGGGAGGATTTTCTTAGGACTGGGTGCATTCTGTCACTCTTGTCGGTCACTACCTAAGAGAATTTAACTCTGGGTTCTCCTTGACCAGTCCTAGAGGAAGCAAATGGATAGAACCTTAACACATCAGCCCCAGAAGGCACCTTGGAGGGCATGTGGTCCAGCCCTGCCAGCCGAGATACAGGATTACCCGAGGGTTGGGAGCACAGATTTGGAGCCAGACAGCCCCACTTTGAAGCTGACTCCACCGCTTACCAGCTGTGTGACCTTGGACAAGTTACTAACCTCTGCCTCAGTTTCCTCATCTGCAAAATGGGGATAGTGATAATCACACCTACCTCACAGGACTGCAGTGGAGATGAAACGAATTAACATATACAAGCATCTAGAACAGCACAAAGCATACAGTAAGTGCTTGATAAGCTCAAGAAATGAGGCTCAGAGACCTCCCCGAGAAGCAACCTCCCCGAGGTCACCCAGGGAGTTGCCAAACTGAGTTGGACTCGGTGAAAAAAGAGGAGAGGTTATTGCCTCTTGGAAATTCCGACTAATAACTGTTTTTCTTGCCTGTGTTACATCAGCCTCGCTCAGCACTTGGAGGGAGCCCTAACGTGGAAGGCAGGGCGGCGCTTCCTAATCCAGGCGCACCTCTGACCGACGGTGGCCCTGATGGTCATCAGTTTGGGGCTGAATGGTCTCTGGGGTCCCTGTTGCTGCTAAGATCTTATAATCCAAAATTAGGGTCTGCACCTTCCACTCAAGTCAGTCTGTCTTTTCCCGCAACATTCTTTCAACTGATTTTCCACCCCATTTCCCTCTGACATTTTGCCCAACTGTACCTTGTGGACATCAACAACTGGTTTCCTTTTGGCTCTCCCACTCCATCCCTCCCCACATGGCTCCCTCTCCCCTCCCCCCTGCTAGGGCAATCATGGGCTTCAACTGCCCCATATCTGAGCCCTGCAGTTACCATGTCTAAGTTGATTAGACACTGTCAGTCTTGTAGGTGCCTTGAAAGTAGGGACTTGATTTATTCCTTATCATGACCCACTTTGAGAGCCCAATAGAGTGCCCTTGGCAGCGTGGCTTATCCATTATGGTTTGTTGACTGGCTCCAAAACAAGTTGAGATATTGGACAAAATCTTGTATTATCAAGGCTCCCTCTGGTACATTCAGTACAGTTGTCACAAATGTCCTTTGTTTGAGAGGAAGCCAGTATTTTCCAAACTTCAAAGCCTGTTAAAAAGGGTATTTTAGAGCAATTAAAATTTCAAACTTGAAAATTTCAAGCTGGGACACAGGAATATGTTAGACACTTCCTCTGCCGCTTTCCTTTCTCCCCGACCCCATCCCACATCCTCTCTCCCTAAAACACAGGCCAGAGTCAAATGTTAGGTTGCCACCTGTTGGTGAAATGAGGCACTGCAGCTCAGCTCTACAGGACATTGCACACACCTGGAGGGAAGTGAGCAGGGATGGAACGAACGCTGGCAGATGAGAATATAGGGTCAGGTGTGGCCCAGAGAAATATTTTTTGGATTAGGTTGATTATGGGAGGCTATTAGCAGAGGGGAGTCCTGGAGTAAGAGAGACTCTGCACTCTAAGGACTGCAGAGGAAAAGCGAATAGTTATTTGGGAACACTAACTTCCGTAAGGCCTAACACTGCTAGCGTATCTATATCAAGGCTCTGCATACCGTTGGGCTGACCACCAATGTCATCCTGCCTTTTTCAAACCTTTGTCCTTAGTCAAAGTTATCAGAGCCCAATTTAAAACTCTACCTTGGAGAGCAAGGCAAAAAGAGGTTTCACTATATAGTTGGGATGGCTGCATTTCAAAAAATGGCTGCAACAATATCCCACGTGCTTTTCTGCAGCATGACCTGCCACTCCCCTCCCAAGAAGAGGGGTCTGTCTCTCCAACCCCTGAACCCGGGTGGATCCTGTGACTGCTCTGACTGATAGAATGAGGTGGAAGTGATACTGTGCGATTTTCAGGACGAGGTCACAGAAAGCCTTGCAACTTCCACCTGGGCCTACCAGAATGCTCGCTTTGGAGACACTCCCTCCTGGAACCCAGCCACGATGCTTTGAGAAGCCTGAACTACATGGAGAGGCCACATATAAGGCACTCCAGTTGAAACCCCAGTTAAGTTCCCAGCCAGGAGCCAATGTTAACTGCCAACCCTACGTGTGTGCCCTCTTGGACGTCCAGCTCCATTAAGCTTTCAGAGGACTCCAGCCCCAGCGGACACCAGACTGCAACTGCATGAGAGACTCCGAGTGAAAAGCCCCAGCTGAGCCCTGTCAACTCACAGAACCATAAGAGATAATAATACATTGTTGTACTAAGCCGCTAGGTTTGGGGGTGCTATGCAGCAATGGGTAACCAGGATAAGAGCAGCTTTGGTTAGAGACATGAACAGCAGAGTGACACATAATTAGGTATATTTTTTAAATCTTGGATTCAGCTTCAGGGCAACGAGACCCTAACATCACAGAGCAGTACTATTTCAGTTCACATCTGCTGCCTCTGATCAAAACACTGTCTTACACTTCCTGAGAGAGAGAGCACTTCCTGACAGGTGTCCCCTCTCGTCCCCATCTGTGTGACTGTGGAGTTCAGTGTCTCTCACACATTCTAGCACAGCACTTTGGTGCCCTAATTGCAGGCCAAGTGGGAAGAACCCGTGCTGTTATTTCCAGAAGGTTTCATGGGTGGGATTGTGCCATATATAATGAGAATCCACTCACACATTTTCTTTTAATCAACTTTATTGATGTGTAATTTACAGGTAATAAAATGTACAGATTGATGAGTTTTGACAAATGTAACCCATGTAACCACCGCTGTAATCAAAGTAGGAAACATTTTCATCACCCCAGAGAATTTCCTTGTGCCCACTTTGCAGTCAATACCCTCCTCCCTTCCACAGCCCCAGGCAAACACCGATTTGCTTCGCCACTATAGATAAATTTTTGTCTTTTTTGGTATTTCATATAAATGGAATCACATAGAATGCCTTCTCATGTGAGTGCACAATACTTTGTTTAGCATAATATTTTTGAGGTTTGTCCGTATTGTTGTGTGCCTCCATAGTTAATTTCTTTTTTGTTTTTACTGAGTAATATACTATTGAATGGATGTCATAATTTGTCTATTCATTCTTCTATTGATGGACATTTGGGTCATTTACAGTTTGAGGCTATTATGAATAAAACTATGAATGTTTGTGTACAAGATTTTGTGGCCCTATGTTTTTATTTCTCTTGGGTAAACATCTAAGAGTGCAATTACTGGGTTATATGATAAGTGTATATTTAATTTTGTAGGAAACTGATACATTGTTTTACATGCCCACCGGCAAAGTATGACAGTTCTGGTTGCTCCATTTTCTTATCAGCACTTGACATTGTCAGTCCTTTTACTTGTAGCATCCCTGCTGAGCGTAATGGCACTTCATTTGCCCACGGGTTTTGAACTGTCTCCCCCCCCCAGACTGTAAGCAGGGACTTCTTTTTTCACTGCTACATCCCCAGCACCTGGAATGGTGCCAACACCTGGAACAGCTCCCAGCACCTGGAACAGTATGTGGTAAATAGTTTTGGAATATGAGTTCATATCTCCCTGAGTTTTTGTGTGTTTCTGTAAGATTGATTTCTGTAGGGGTTATTGAGCATAAAGGATTTATCCACTCATAATTGCGAGAGAGATTGCCAAATTGCCTTTCAAAAAGTGCCGAACCAATTTACCCTCCCACCAACACTAGCTATGGTCAATTGTTTAAATTTTTCCACCAGTGGAACAAGTCAAAAATGGTATTTCATTTTGATTTTAGTTTTGTACTACTGTTATCATTGGATGAAATTGAGCATCTTGTCGTGTGTGGCTGGGCCTTTTACACTTCTTCATCTGTGATTTGTCTTACTCTATTTTGCTTATTTTTCATTGGACTATTTTTTTCTAATTAATTTATAGAAACTCTTTGCTTATCAATGATGGTGACATTCTGTCTGTTATGTATGTGGCAAACTTTTGTGGCATGACAAGCAGAATGGTCCAGTGATGACTCTGGCACTCCTTCTCTTGTTGCCTGCTCAGGTTGAGGACCCCTGCCTTCCCCCTAGCGGGAGTAGCTCTGACTAAACCCAAGTTTGCACTGGGCTGAGGGCTCCCCTTCTTCCAGCGTGCATGCAGCCAGGTCTTGACAGTTTATTCCCTATATGTAAAGCCTCTCCAAGCTTACACAATTCAAAGGCAGCATACAGGGAGGGGAGGGCAGGGTCCCTCCCCTGTATCACGGCCTGCCATGCATCCAACATCCAGAGCCCTTGCTTGCCTCTGTGGGCTGATGAGAGAGCAGGGTCTGTGTGCCTCATCTTGCTGAGCATTTATTTGAAAAATTTCCCAATAAAACCTGCCCCTTCCAGCCCTTCCATGTGGCATTGTGGGGTTTGCCTTTACCTTCTTCTCCGCCTATTTCCTCCCAGTCTGCCACTCTCTTACACATTGTTTACGAAGTCTTTTTTCATACACAAGGTTTTACTTTTATGTAGTCAAATCTGTCCATCTTTTCCATGACTTCCAGATTTCATGGCTTGCCTATGAAAGCTTTCCTCACCCCAATCGGGTGAAAAATTAGTTTGTGTTTTCTTCTAGTACTTTCATAGGTTTTTAATGTTCGACTCCTTATCCACCTTGAACATACTTTTTTCTTTAAAGATTGGCACCTGAGCTAACATCTGTTGCCAATCTTCTTTTTTTTTTCTCCCCAAAGCCCCCAGTACATAGTTGTATATTGTAGTTGTAGGTCCTCTGGTTGTGCTGTGTGGGACGCCACCTCAGCGTGGCCTGATGAGCGGTGCTAGGTCCACGCCCAGGATCCGAACCAGTGAAACCCTGGGCTGCTGAAGCAGAGTGCGTGAACTTAACCACTCGGCCACAGGGACGGCCCCTTGAACATGCTTTTAAATGTGGGGATGGCTACCTCCTAGGAGTCAACAGCAGAATTTCTATCCTTGGAGCTGCTCTCAGAGTATAATGTTACTGTACTGTATTAGTTATCTATTGTGGCATAGCAAATTATGCCAAAACTTAGTGGCTTCAAAGAACAACAAACGTTTATTATCGCCTTTTCTATGGGTCAAGAATTCAGGAGCAGCTTAGCTGGGTGGTTCTGGCTCAGGGTTTCTCATGAGGTTGTAGTCAAGACGTTGGCTGGGGCTGCATTCACCTGAAGGCTTGACTGGGGCCAAAGGATCCACTTCCAAGACAGCTCACTTGCATGGCTATTGGCAATAGGCCTCGGTTCCTCACTGGCTATTGGCAGAGCCCTCAGTTTCTCACCATGTGGACCTCTCCACAGAGTGTCCTCACAGCATGGCAGCTGGCTTCCCCTAGATAGATTGATCCAAGAGAGAGCAGGGCAGAGGCCACAATATCTTTGATAATCTAGCCTTGGAAGTCACACTCTGTCATTCTCACAATATCCTATTGGTCATTCACAAGGGTGTGAATAACAGGAGGTGGGGATCACTGGAGGCTATCTTGGAGGTGGGCTACCATATGCATTGTCTGGCCAACAGTCTCGACTCTGTGGTGCCTGGCCCTGTGGGTGAGGGTCCTGTGGGTCTGAAGTACACTTAAGAAAGTAGAGAGCTATCAAAGTCAGACAACTACTCTAAAGGTCTGAAAAGGAAACTGAAAATTCCTGTTATGAGCATGAGCCCCAAAGACTCTAATTTTGCTCTTTTAGAATCCAGGGAAAAGGTAAACTTTTCAAAGTGAATCAAATTGAGTGACGATGGGGCCAAGACTTGATCCCAGGGTTTCTGACACAAATTCCATGACCTTCTCGGCTCTTCCTGCTCTCACTGGTCCTTGCTAGTTAGAACGGTCCACGTCCAGTCAAGAAAACAAGAACTACTCTAGGTATTTTGAGTAGATGAAACTTAATGCACAAAATTGTTTACACATGTGATGGAGAATTGAGCAGCCAAACAGGAGAAGGTGAGGCAAGCCAGGCATAAGCAAGTGCAGGAAGCCTCTCTTGCTCCTAAAGCTGGAAGGATGTAGAGCAGAGCCAGGTTGTGGAGCCCGGAAGTGGGGTCAGCAGGCAGAAGCCAGAGCTGCAGTGGTCCTGTCCTCTGGGATCCGCAGCCGCAGAGGAGCTCTAGCTGCTGAGGCAGAGAGCAAGGAGGAGAAACACTTTGGCTCTTCCCTTCCTTCTGTTCTCCAGTCTCCTTCCAGTGCCATCCATGGACACCAAGAAACATGCAGACAAAGCAGAGCAGAGGAAGATGAGGAAAGGGGTGGAATCTGAGAGTACCAAGCCCGGGACTGGCACAATAATGTTGGGCGTGAGGCAGATTTTATTTTCCCAAAATGGCCACAACACTATTTCTGGTCCCATGTGTTCTTCTAGAACCATGACACGCTCTCATCAACAGGTGGAGCCTGAGTCCCCCTCCTTCATCCTGGGTGGGACTTTGTAATTGCCTTGACGAATAGAAGGAGACAGAAGTGATGCTTTATGACTTCTGAGGCTGGGTCATAAAAGGCAATACAGCTTCCACCCCCGGGTAGAGGCTCTTCCTCTTGAGCCGCTCTGCCTTACGATCCAGTGGCCGTGCTGTGAGCAAGTCCAAACCAGCCCAAGCGGAGAGTCCACATGGAGAAGCTCATGGGGAGAGAAACTGAGGGCCAAGCCAATGACCGACGCTATCCTCCAATCCCCCAGCCGGGGCCCCAGATATCACGGAGCAGAAACAAGCTGTTCTTGCTGCCCCCTGTCTGAACTTCTGACCTGCAGAATCTGTGAGCATAATTCTTTTCTTTCCTTTTATTGCCACTATGTCTCGGGAAAATTTGTTACGTGGCTATTGGAACTGAGACAGTGGAGGCGAGGGGCAGGAGGTGTTCAGGTGTATATCCAGGGCGCAGGGCAACATCAGCCTCCTCTCAGATCTTCTCTTTGGGGGCAGAATCCCAACCAATAATTGGAATTGGTTTGAGAGCACATGGAAACTGGTCTCACTCTTCTGCAAATTCCTCAAACCTTGTTTTTGGAGCCATTCCCTTGAAGAATTCATTAATTCATTTCACACTTATTATTGCCTGAACTGTGCTAGGCAATTCGTAGACACTTAAAAAGAAAACAGGCACAGCTCCTAACTTCAGACGGAAAACAAATGGCCTTATATGTAAAAATATAATTACAAACCGAGATCAGTGCTCCGAAGGAAAAATGTTGGATGCGGAGAGAGTATAATCGTGGATCTGGATTTTGTTTGGGGTGTTGGTGAAGGAAGTGCGATTTCTCTCTCTCTCTCTCTCTCCTCTTTGCTTTCCTAAACTTACCTATTTCTACAAAGCCATGAAATGTTTTGTAATATACTTTTAAAAGTTAGCAAAACGAGATTTTTCACTGAAAATGAGAGCTGGACATACATATACAAAAAAGCATTTCTTCAGAAGAATCCAGAAATCATTGGGAGTTTTTGCTGGGAGATATAGGAAAACGAGGGGCTCCCTCCCTGGAAGAGTAGCAGCACACGGAATTTGTCACAGAGTTTGAGGGGAGGGACTCGTAGTCCCCAGGGGCCAGGGCCCCCAGGCTGGCCGGTGTGTGTGGCTAGTCTCAGCTGTGACCGTTGTTTCCAGAAGTCCAAGTGCGGGGGAGTCGGCTCCGGGGAAGAGAAGGGCAGGAGGGCTGCAGGCGACAGCGGAGCTGTGCCTGGGACGCCCGGGCAGTGGGGACTGGCTTGCAGGCTGCAGGCAAGACCAAGGAGCAGGTCAGGTCCCTGTCCCAGCCGCCTGCTGTGCCCTGAGTCTGATGAGCTGAAATTGCTACTTCGGGCAGGCCCCGGGGGGAAAGGGGCAGGTCTGAGACCACTCCCAAGGCTCTTGATTTCCCTTCCACTGGAGACGAGGGGTCCCTCCGGAGATGGGGCTGGGGTCTTTGCATCTGCCGTCTCTCCATTGGGGCGCTCCTGCCCGCGGTGGCATCTGTCCGGTCTGTCGGCACTACCCTCACACCCAGCCTCTTCCAGCTCCACTTCTCCTTGGGCCTGAGAGTGGACATTGATGGCTTACCGCACCTCCTCCACCACGAGTGGCCCATGCACTGCCGCTGCTGCCTGCATCCGCACAGCCTGGCCCCCACAAGATGCTCAGCAAATGTCCCTTGCAGGGATGGTCATCAAATAGCACTCAGCCAAACCTCAGAGCCGCAGCCCCGTTTCATGATGCTGTGAGGGACATCCGGGGCTCGCCCAGCAGGCAGGAAGGCAGCAGTGAGGGCTTGAGGCCAGGGCTGCCTTGATGGCCCTGCTGGGGTCCATCCAGGTCTGCTTCTTCCAGGTCTGCTCCCCGCTCTGACTCTTCCCTCCCTATAGATACGGAGACCAGACTTACTAATGGGTGATCATTGTGAACACACTTGCCTTTAACTTTGTTGGGGTCCAGGACAAGAGGACACACAGAGGCCCATATACCGTATCTCTAAATATTTAAAAATTAAAATCAAGCTTACCAGTCATTACATAAAATAGGTTGACAAATGTAACATCACAGTGACGTGAAAGACCAGGGACAACTTCAGAATTCTTGGATTCCTCCAAGTTCTGGAGCAAGCTGGCTCCCGGCCCCCATCGGCCCCTTCTCTTCCCTGCTGTGGGGCTCGGTCTCATGCCGGGAGGGGTCTGGTGTGAGTACATGCTCGCCCTCCAGCCCACATGGTCCAGCTCTGTCCATTTTCTTCCCCGCCCCAATCCTCCCCCTGCACACAGTCACCCCTCTGCTACCTAAGGGTGCGAACAGATGGTGACGTGTGCTCCTGGGAGGGTAGACAAGGGGAGGAGACCTGGGCAGTCCGTGGTAGTGGGCTCAGGGCCATCTGGCAGGGAATTCTGGGGTCCCGGCATCCCAAAGAGCATCCAGACAGAGAGAACAGCCTCCAGGTGGGTGTCCCTTTGGTCCTGTGGACTCCTTGCCCCCTGGGCAGGGGTGTGACCAGAGCAGGGCCTTCTAGAGCATGGGCCCCAGGCCATGAGCCTTGATTGCTCAGTTCTAAGGGTGCTTCTTGTCCTAGAGAGCAGACCAAGTCTTGTGCAGTAGAAGTACTCTGTGTCCTTTGAGCTGTCACTCATTTCCTTTTCTTTCTTCCTGTGTAGCTGCTAGGAACCTTCATCGGGGCTAGTCATCGCCCTGGCACCCATTCTTCCAAGGGCGATGTTTGAAATATTTCACCACCGTAGAGTATAGGCAAGGACCAATCAGAGCAAATGTCTGCCCAGGGCAGAACCAGCATTCAGGAAGTCCTCTACCGGGCCGGGCATTGATCCTTCTGTGTCTGGGTCGTGGGAAGATAAGAGGAGGAGTCAGGGCCACAAGGAGGGACGTGGGGGGGGGGCGGTGAGGCTTGGGGAAGGGGCCATTTATCATCATTATGGAGATATTTCAGTATTTTAAACGACAGTGCTGCTGTACCCATGAATATCCACCCTGCATTCTTCCCTCTTCCTTGGATTTTATTAGGGGCAGCATTGTGCCCAGGTAAAAGACTACATTCCCAGCTTTGCTTGAAGCTTAGAGGTGGCCAGTAATATATAAGGGCAAGTCTTCAAAGAAGCTGATTCGGCTGGGAGAAGTCCCCTTTGCCCTTTGCCCTTCTCCTTCTTCCTAAATCTGTCCTGCATGGAATGATGATGGCTGGAGCTCCAGCAGCCATCTTGTGATCTTGAGGATGGAAGCCCCATGCAAAAGAAAGCAAAGCAGCAAAATTAGAGAAGGAGCCTGGGACCCTGATGATGGTAGAGCTGCCATACCAGCTCCAGACTGCCCACCACTGGACTCTTTTTATGAGAGTTTTATGAGTTTTGTAAACTTCAAATTTGTGTAAGCATCTGAATTTGATGGCTAACTCATTTCAATTCCAGTCCTCAATGCCCATGTCTCCTCTGGGCCGGTCTGGGGTCAGGATGCGGAAGAGAAAGGAATCTTCATTTGGCATGTGCCTTCCATAGGCTAGATGTGTTTTGTCAGCTAATCCTTAAAACCATTCTGGCCACTAGTGTTACCTTCCTCATTGTGACAGGTGAGAAAACTGGTCTGAGAGGTTATGTGGCTTGACCAGTGGCAGAACTGGGGCCAAGACCTGGACCTCGCAGGCTCCAGAGCCCACGTCTGCCCCACCCTACTTCTCAGTCTGTGCAGGCAGGACTGGAGTCCCCTTCGTGCTCGCCCCTGGGGGAAGTGCCAGGGAGGTTCTCGGAGGCTGGGTACCATGGCTCGGACTGCGACATTTGCACATCCTCACTGGCATCCAGGCAGGCCTCTGCCTGTCCAGAAAAGCGGGGTATGTGTGTCAGAAGGGAGCCTTTTAAAACTCCTGTTTTTCTCCACTGTTACTCTCAAGAGAAAAGCCCAGAACACCTCAGCAGGGCTATGGGCCAGAGGGTAAGGGAAGAGCTGTGAGGAGGCAGCCTTCCGCCCTTCCCGCTCGGGGAGTGGAGACTCCCTGGGCACAAGAGGAGCGGGGAGGGAGACAACTCTGAGGCGGACACCTCCGAGGTGCGTGAGCAGGTGCTCGGGCTCCGCAGGCTTGGTGGCCGCTGTGTCCTCTGCCCAGCTCACTTGTTCCCCTGAAAACCAGCTTCTCGCTGACCTCCGATGGCGGCCACAGCTGGAGGGCCATTTTCTGAGGCGGCTTTACTGTCCCAAAGGTCACTGGTAGATGCTGGTGGAGGCGCAGCACCTGGAGGCTGGTCCTCCCCCCTCCTTGGACCTCTCTGCTCGACTCACTTCCATTCCTAGTACATTTTGTGAGGGCACCGAGAACTGTCCAGAAGCCGAGGCCCTCGCATTCCTGCAGCTCTCCCTGAGTCCTGCATGACCTGTTTTGCTCTTCAGGGGCCAGGGCCTCTCGTTCCACCTCCCCTCCACCTGTGCAGGGACTTGCATGGGTGAAGTGCGGCCTCTGACACCCCCAGAGAGGGCCTGCCCTGGGCGAATGCCTTCCCGAGCACTGGAGAAGGAGCGCGCAGACGCAGGGCGGGAACAGAGGCTGCGGGGGCGGGAGCCTCCCCTGGCCGCCTCTGACAGCCCCTCCCTGTCCCCGACTTCCCTCGCAAAACATGGCCCACCAGGCCCCCCCGCTCCCAGGCCGGCTCCCAGGCGGAGGAGATGGAAAGCAGACTCTCCAGAATGTTTAACTTCGGCGGAGATGATAATAACTTTCCCATGGACGCAACTGGATCCCTTCTCCGCGCTCCTGCGGGGATCCCAGGCTCCATACGGTTCTCATTTGCAGCTCGTTCCTGAGGAGGCCTCATTTCCTCGCCACACACCCCTGATGTGGTCAGGATCTCCCTCCCGCAGCCCGGGGGAGTGAGGCGGGGGGAGGGGGGCTTCCCTGAGTTTGTCTCTAATGGCTGCCCCCCTTTGCCTGCCCTGGCCTCCCCAGTCCCCTCTGTTGGCCTCTGCCCTTTCCCTAACCTCTGCCCCCCAACGCCTCAGGCCTTTCGCTTCCTGCTCCCCACGCCCAGGGGCTGTGGTCAGGGCTGTTCCCTAAGCAGATGTGCCTTTCTAGAAGCTTCTCCCAGTCAGCTTGGTAGGCATGTCGGATGACTCCAGGGTTCGCCAGTGGCACTGTATCCTATGTGAATGGCGCCTCCTGGAGTTAGAAGGCCAACACTATGCTGGTAGGCCCCCCCCAAGGAGAGTCGTTTCAGAACCCTTTCCAGCCAGGAAAAGATCCCAGTGGCTTTTATTTCCACAGCCCAACCCCCTCTTGCCCGTCAGCTCTGCTCCCCAACCTTTCCCCCCCACGCCCCTTGTCACTTTGATCTCTCGGGAGGAGCTGAGCGGAGGAAAGAAAAGAACCCTAGATTCTCCTGTTTGCGTGGCCTGTAGTTCTGTTGTTGTTGTCACACTTTGACGTTCCTGGCATCTCTCAAGCTTCAAAACACCCCTGCGGGGGCCTGTTATTGGCATCTGACAAAACAGATGAGGAAAAGGATCCAGAGAGGTTGAAACAACAAACCCGGATGTTAGAGCCAGCCAGGACCCCTTAGGTCTGGCGCTGCCCACGGCCGGTTTCCAAGGTCACGAGGCTGGTGCTTAGTCGTGAGGTGTGTGCACGGTGGAGCCAGACCGCCTGGCCTGCGTGGAAGTCTCCCGCCCCAGTGTTTGCAAATTGCGTGACCTTGTGTGAGTCACTCCACCTGTCTGTGCCTCAGTTTCTTCATCTGTAAAATGGGGATTATGGTAGTAGAGCTGTGGGTTCATAGAGAGACCGTGTGAAGAACAGTGCCAGGACTGAGTGAGTGATTCCTGTTGCTGTCAGCAGATGAGGGGGAGCCGAATGAAAGGCTACCCGAGAGCCTGGCTTCCCCTCCCTCCAGCCCGCCTGTCTCCACACGGCACTCTTGGAGATCCCTGTGGATGTTGCTGCTGTCGCCTCTGCATCTGGCTGCCAGCTCAGGTCTCGCTTTCCAGGCCTAGTTCTGAAGTCACTGGCCGATGGTTTCTCTCCCCCTGGGGCTGTTGGCAGCTCTCCGGGCCGAGCTGGGGCTCAGGGCTCCCAGGACCACCTTCTTGGTTACCAAGGTCCTGAGTACCCACAGAAATGCAAGCGCTCCAAACGGGCCTCAGGACCCCCGGTCCTTCCAGTTGGTTCTTTTGTCTCAGGCCGGACCCAAGATAAATAGATGTGATTAGGAGATCAAAGCACTTTGCACAGGTTTGGCCTGAGGGGGCCCTTTGATCTGCCATCCCTTCAACCCCTCCCTGTCAGCCCCACCATCCCCGGAGTCCTCTCAACTTGAAATCTCTCTCTGCTTTCGTTCCTCTTCTTATCAAGCTGCTGCCTCAGCCTCCAAGCCAGGCCGTAGAGTCTTGCCTGTTGATGAGGAGCTGGGTTTTCCCCTCCAGCTTGTTTACTAAATCACCAGTTCGAAGCTGAAGCCAGCACGCTGCGGCAGGTCTGCGAAACCCAAATGGTTTCGTTTTGAGCCTCAGTTGCAAAACCTGAAATCTTGATATGCTTGTAAATGATGGGCGGGTGAATCACGCCTGGCTCTTGGGGTAGCTAATTAGATGCAGGTCCTGCCTGGTCTCCCAGAACTTGGCCCAGTGAAGGGAGAAATCATTATGAGTATTCTTTCTTTTTCCTTTGAAAAGGGTAGAAATTCCTGTAAGTGCTTACTGTAGAGAACCTGTGGAATTTTCCTGAAAACTTGAGAGATGGCTTTGACCGATTGTGTTGTAACGGCTCAAAATGTACCCTCTTGACATTTATGAGCTCCTCCTCAGGCCATTCAGGCTGCAGGGCCCCAAAACCAGAAGAGGGGTGTGCTGAGGCGAGGCCTCTCCCAGCCTCCTGGGCGCATTCCAGGCCAGGCCACCTCAGCCAGGTCTCTCTGCCACCAACACAGACCACGGGGGCCTGCTCCTGGAGCTCTCATTCCGACCCTGGGTCTTGAGTCCAGCTCAGGAGTTGATGACGTGCAGGGCAATGGGGCGCCCGTGAGGGAAAACTTCCTCATCAAATGAAAGCAGTGGTAGGGGACATGGAGGAGCATTTCTGGAAGAATCTCCAGGCAGGAGGGAGGTCCCTGCCCCGAGCTTCCATGGAGCGCAGAGAAACTGGGGGCTCCGGCTGCTTTTACCTCCAGGAGGCCAGGCCTTGGGGAATCTGCTTTTTCTAATCCAAGAGCGATGGACACCCTGGGTTCATTTATTCAGCAAATGTTTAGTGAGCGCCTGCTGCGTGCCAGGAGCCAGTCTAGGCACTGGGGATAGAGCAAGGGGCAACACAGATGGGAGAGTCCACCTCTGGTGAGTTTATAGTCTAGGAATGGGGGAGACAAGCAGGAACCGGGATAATGAGCAAATGATCTTATCTCTTAAAAAGGGGAGAAGCGCTATGGGAAAACGTACGAGGAGAGGAGAAGGGGGACTAATTGAAGGGGAGCAGAGTTTGTCACCCCAAAAGCTGCCTCTGGCGTAAGGAGCATCCTGAGCTGGTTATTTTTCAGAAAGAGCAGACACAGGAGAAGCTCCGAAAACCAAGTAGAAGTTACCCTTTTGTAAGAGACGTTCACATTTATAAGGGAGTCTCCATTTGTGAGGCTGTCTCCCTCTGTACCTGGAAGAGAAGCCTGGCTCTAAAGCTCTAGAAGCTCCTATCAATGGAGAAGGCAGGACTTCAATCCGCATAACCACCTGACCCTTGTCTGCTGTGCTTTGCCCGATAACCTCTCATAACTGGCCCCCTCCCCAACACCTCTTGTCTTCAGTGGGAGATGGTATTTAATGGGGTGTCTTGGACCATTTCGTGGAGTTACTCAGTTTTCCTGGGTCTCTCCCAGGTATACTGGAGGTATACTTGTTGTTATATGTCTGCCTGTTTTTCTCCTGTTAATCTGCCTTTTATTACAGAGGCGTCTCAGTCAAGAACCTAGAGGGTTAGAGGGAAATTATTTTTCGTCCCCTACAGTGGTCAGGGAGAGGCTCAAAGGAGGTGAAGGAGTAGGCTGGGCGACTATCCGGGGAAAGACCATTCCAGCCAGAGGGAACAGCCAGTACAAAGGTCCTGAGGTAGGATCACCTGGAGTGTTCCAGGAGCAGCAAGGAGACCAGTGTGGCTGGGGCAGAGGAAGGGAGAGAACAGGACACTCAGGCCGAGACATAACAATGGGGCAGATTCTTGTACCCTCTTGGAGGCCATTGCTGGGACCTTGGCTTTTACTTTGAGTAAAATGGGGAACCACTGCAGGGTTTTGAGCAAAGGAGTGACTTAGGTTTTAAAAGGATCACCTTTTCAATATGAACTTTCCAAAATTCTCATGCAGAATAAAAAGGGAATGAGCAATACTAAATTTCAATATTGAGTGTCTAATATGTACTAAGCATTGTGTGTCCTGGTTGCTCAGAATATAGCAGGCTCTTCATTTAAGGACTCACTGTATATGTGTGTGTGCACATGAGGGCTCGTGTTAGAGACTGGAAATGAATTCAGTGACCACACCAAGTGAAGAAGCACAGAGGTGATGGGAGGAGTCAGGGAAGGCTTCCTGAAGGGATATCAGAACTGGGTTCTGAAGGCTGAATAGGAGTTTTCCAGGTTGGACAAAGCGGGAAAGATCATTTCAGCAGAGGAAATAAACTGCGGAAAGGAATGGAGGCTTGAAGGAGCAGAGAATTATAAGTAATTCAGGGAATGAGTGGACATTGTACTGTGGAATGTGTTGGAGGGAGTGAGCAAAGATGAAGTAGAATTTACATGAGGAGTGAGGGAGCTGGGGTATTTATCCTTCAATCCCTTTAGTCGTTAGTTGAGGGCTGTCCCTGGGAGCCACAACTCCTTGCCTCTCCCAGGCTTTCCTGCAGCCAGGGAAAACCCCCAGGCAAAGAGCTGGAGATGTGAAAGATGGGTACCAAGTGCACATGCATAGGCACCCACAGCATCTGTTACAGCTGTATACATTTCTTCAACGACCTACTAGGTCTGCAACACTGTGCTGCAGAGGCCTTGAGCCCTTCTGTGGCCAAGGAGGACACCGAAGTGGAAGGCGTCAGGCAAACCAGGCCCAGGCCCACACTCGGGCATTCTGGGCTCCATCTTGTGACAGTCCACGTGACAGAGGCTCAGGGGTAAAGGGAGAGATAGATGAGAAAGGCCCAGCCTGCACACTTGCTCTTGAGTCAGGTGTAGTGGAAGGGTTTGCAGTGCAGAATCTCTTCTCAGTGTTGACAATCTCTCTCTCCTTTTTGTGTGTGGTAAAAATAGACATAACGTAAAATTTACCATTTTAACCTTTTTTTATTTGTTTTGCAGATGAAGATTTGCCCTGAGCTAACATTTGTTGCCAATCTTCCTCTTTTTTTTGCTAAGATTAGCCCTGAGCTAACATCTGTGCCAATCGTCCTCTACTTTGTATGTGGGACGCCTCCACAGCATGGCTGACGAGTGGAGTAGGTTTGCACCCGGAATCTGAACCCGCGAACCCAGGCCACCGAAGCAGAGCACACAGAACTTCACCACTATGCCACAGAGCTGGCCCCCCATTTTCCATTTTTAAGTGTACCATTCAGTGGCATTAAGTACATTCACAATGTTGTGCAACCATGACCACTATTTCTAGAACTTTTTCATCATCCCCAGCATAAACCCCATACCCGTCAAACAATAAATAACTCCCTCCCCTCTCCCCCCACAGCCCCTAGGAACCTCTGAGCTACTTTCTGTCTCCATGAATTTGCCTATTTTGGGGACCTCATGTAAGTGGACTCATACAGTATTCGTCTTTTTGTGTCTGGCTTCTTTCACTTAGCATAACGTCCTCAAGGTTCACCTCTGTTGTAGTGTGCATCAGAATTGCCTTCCTTTTTAAGGCTGAATACTATTCCATTGTCTGGCTACACCACATTTTGTTGATGGGCACTTGGGTTGCCTCCACTTTCTGGCTATTGTGAAAAACGCTCATTGAGGAGCCGCCATCTTGTTTCCCACGGCGGCTGCGCTATTTTACACTCCCACCAACAATGCATGAGCATCTCTGTTCAAGGCACTTTGGTACAGCTCTTCACATGAGCTGGGGAGGTGGGGACGGGATGAGGACCACCCCCACATGGAGGGATTACGGCAGGGCCAAGTGAGCACACACCCAGACTTACCCGGCAAGGCCTGGAAGGGGACCCTTCTGGTCTCGGGTGTCCAGTTCATTCTACCACAGCTGTGTCACTTCAGCTGGACTATGTCGTAGTGCTGGACAGCTGGAAGGACACGGGTTTGAGTCCTGCCTTGACTATGGCTGTGTGACCTCAGACAAACGACCTCCCCTTCCTGAGCCTCAGTTTCCTTCTCTGTACAGACAAATGAATAGGATGAGGTTGGGCAGGTGATGAGGTAATGTGAGTCCAGCGCTCGGCACAGGGCCTGGCAGATGGTATATGCTCCAGCAGTGGGCTTCATTGTCACCATGATCCATTTCTGGGGATTCCTCTTAGGGTGAACCTCTAGGTGGCAACTTATGCTCCTAAAGTCAAAGTTAAGAGCCTATTTGGTGCCCGTAACTGTGCCAGGATTTGGGCTTGGAGCAACGTGGTGGACACCATGATACACGCCCAGATCCCCCTTTAAGAAAGGACTTGCTGTGCTAGTTTGTGGGGCGCTCTCAGGGGTACCCTCGAGCTGTCAGCACCTTCAGGGGCTGCCCTCAGCTGCAGAGAGTGCCTTGGTCAAAGTCACACCCTTCCAGTGACCTTTTCATATGGAGGTATAAAGGCCTAGCCACCTAAGCCTATCTCTGGGCAGCTCTGTGGTAGGAGTGTCCCCCAGCCCCCCAAGAACATCCTAGTCCCCAGAACCTGTGAATATGTTTATCACCTTGCGTGGCAGAGGCACTTTGCAGATGCGATTGAATTAAAGATCTTGAGATGGGCGATCACCCTAGATTATCCAGGTGGGCCCAAGGTAACCACAAGGTTCCCTATCAGAGGGGGACAGGAGGACCAGAGTCACAAAAGGAGATGTGACGATGGAAGCAGAGGTCAGAGGGATGTGACTGCTGACTCTGAAGATGGAGGAAGGGCCCCCGAGCCAAGGAATGCAGGTGGCCTCTGGAAGCTAGAAAAAGCAAGGAAACGGATTGCCCCTGAAGTTTCCAGAAGGAACACAGCCCTGCCGACGCCTTGATTTTAGATCTCTTACCTCTAGAACTGTGAGAGAGTAAACACGTGGTGTTCTAAGTCGGTAAGTTTGTGGTAACTTGCTCCAGCAGGAAGAGGAAACCAGCCAACTCTGAAGCTGGGTCTAGCTCCTGAGCGCCCCTTGGGGGCGGGGGTGGGGGCACAGAGCTCCTGCCCCGGAGACCCTCCCAGTCTAGGTGGGGAGCGCAGATGGTGCCAATGTCTCTGAGGCCCAGAGAGCACCAGGCAGCAGACCCCACGTCAGCAAGTGTCCGGCCCGGGGCGCAGAGAAGCAGCCTTGGAGAAAGGCAGGAAATGGGAGAGGCGACCAGAGCCGACAGGGCAGGCCCTGTCCTGAAGGGGTGGCTCCCAGGGTCACAGGCAAACTCGTCTCAAGAGTCCTGAGTGAGGCAGGAGGCAGGTGATGCAAGCAGCGCTAGACTAGGGTAGACCATCACCTGCCTTTGTGTTCCATTCCATTGTCTTTCTAAGCCGTTTTGGTTTTGTTTTAAATAGGCCTCCACCTGCTTCTACGAGACTCTATTCATGAGAGCAATTATAGAATAGTGCCAGCTGCTGGGCGAAGCACCTCCCGCGGGTTCGCTCACAATTCGCCCAACAACCCTAGGAGGCAGGTGCTATTTTCATCCCCCTTTCACTGAGACTCAGTGAAGGAAGGCCACTTGGCCAAGGTCCCATGGATAGTGTATTAGTGTCCTAGGGCTGCTGTAAGAAATGTCCACCAACTGCGTGGCTTACAACAACAGAAATGGACTCTCTCCCTTCTGGAGGCAGCGGCCTGAAACCCAGGCGTCGGCAGGGCCGTGCCCCTCTGGAGGCCCTGGAGGAAGAGCCTTCCTTGCCTCTCCCCGCTTCTGGGGGCTCCAGGGCTTCCTTGGCTTGGCGCCCGAGCTCTCCAATCTCTGCCTCCGTCTTCTCATGGCCTCTCTCCTCTCCATGCGTCTCTCCTCTGTGCGTCTCTTCTAAGGACACTTGTCATTGGAGCCAGGGTCCACTTGGATCATCTGGGATGATCTTCTCTAACATCCTTAACTTAATTATGTCAACAAAGACCTTTTTCCCCAAATAAGCCCACATTCCCAGGTTCCAGGGGTTAGGACGTGGACATAGCATTTTGGAGGCCACCATTCCACCCGCTTCAGTATGGGAAGAAGGGCACCAGGAGTCTGAACCTCAGAAAAAGTATCTGTCGTCCCTGGAATGTGATGCAATCTTTCCAAGAAGAGCCAGACAGGTAGGAACCCCTTTGTGAGGGTTTTACGATGTGGCCCCAAGTTCGACACTCCTCCCATTGAAAAGTGGCGTCTGCCCGTAGCCTTGAATCTGGATGGGCTTGTGTTTCACTTGTCCCCAAAAGAATGTGGCAAAGGAATGTCGAGTGACTTCCAATGGTGCATCAGAAAAGGCAATGAAGCATCTGTCTTTTTTGCAAAAACATCTGCCTTTGGAGCTCTGAGCTGCCACATGAGCCATCTGACAGCCTGGAGGCCGCCATGCTGGAAGGAAGCCCAGGCCACGTGGAGAGGTCCCGTGGAGGTGTTCTGACCAGCTCTAGCTGAGACAGCCGACAGCCAGCATCCTCCACCTCCAGATGACTCCAGCCCGCAGCTGTCCGGTCACCCCCAGCCATGCAATCCTCCCAGCCAAGGCCTCAAGAAACCATGGAGCAGAAACAAGCTGTCTCTGCTGTCCCCTGTCTGAATTCCTAACCCATGGAATCAAGGGCTGTTTTATGCCACTAGGTTTTGGGGTGGTTCGTCAGACAGCACTAGTAACCAGGACACCCCTCCTTGTCTAGAGAAAGCCCCAAATAGGAGGTTAGCAGTTCCTGAGAAATAGGTCTGATTCAGAAGGACAAAGAAAATATATCCTGTCTGAACTAGCACCGCCCCCCCCCCCCGCCCCAATTCCCAGCGGTTCTGTGATGAGAGATGAGATGAGATGGGGGGGGTGGGGACACAGAAAATGGAAGCAGCTCCTCTCAGCATGAGAAACCGCCTCTTCCCAAAGCCCACTCACAGGGCCTGGCGGCCCGAGGCTCCTGATCGGGGCTACAATGGAGCACAGCTGCGGGGACAACTTCCCAAGCAGCTGCAGCAGACGGCAGGCCCCTGGCCACGGCCCCCCAGGCCTGGCCACCTGACTGACCACACGGCCCTCAGGGCCCAGCCCACGCTGTCCCCAGGAGGTTGGCTCCTCCAGCCCTGCCTGAGCCAGGGCCCGGGTCTGTCTGCCACCCTGGCTGCCAATTCCAGCACCAGCCCATTCGTTTGCTGGATTGGCTCTTTGCATTTTGTCATTTGCTATGCGGAGGTTTTCTTTCTGACTAATTTGTTTACCAGGTTTAATTCTTCAATCATGTTTTCATTTTAAGAGATTTCAGGGTAATTATGAACTTTGAATAAATCCATCTGAGGCACCGAAGTGCTCTCAGCCCAGCTCTGCTAGCGCTGCCTTTGTTGCTACACTTGAGGTTTGGTGTGAATGGAACCTTTCCTGCCCGCCCCCACCCCCCTCCTGCAATTGAAAACAGCTGGGCCTCTAGGAGCCAAGGTCAGGATTGGAGAAAAAGCCACAAAGGAAAACCACACTGGAGTTGGGGAGAGATGAAATCAGGCTGGTGTGTGAGTGAGGCTCCGGAACCTGTGAGAACCAGCCCTTCTCCACCCGCCTCGCCCAGGCTGCTCCTCCGGGCATCGGGCAGAGGCGCCCAAGGCCCAGGCTGCCCCAGCATTGCCAGCTGAGTGTTTGTCGAAGCAGAGTGCAGGGACACCCGGGGAAAGGACCGGGTGCAGAGGCTGTGCCTCCAGCTCCAGCCGCACAGTCCCTGAGCAGTGGATCCGTAGGCAATGTCTCTGAGCCCTCAGGAGGCAAATAGAAATATCTCGAGGATGATGGTGACAATTCCTGTTCCCTCCACTTTGCAGGCTTGTCACGAAGGAGCAGATGGAGGGGGAGGCATTTTGTAAGCTGTGTCCCATGGCACCGTTGTGAGGTGGCAGTGGTGTGGAACAAAGTCTTTCGGTCATATCAGCAGGGTCACACTGGCAGGCTGGGGTGATGTGACACCTGAACAAGTGATATAAAGGCAGGAAATGCCACCAGGCCCCTAGATGTCTTGACTTCATCACCATTTCTCAACCAGCGCATCCTGGCTCCTGGGTGTGCTGGGATGGTCTCTATGGAGGGTGTGAGTGTATGAATTGTGACTCCAGATCCCAGTTCTGGCCTCAGCACCTTATCAACACCACACAGGAGGGCTGCCTGTGTCCTGCATCTTATCAGCATCAACAAATTAGGGTTGCCTCATTTGCATATCCATATCAAACCCACAGCCAGCCGGGGGGTGGGTAGGTAGGTATAGTGCAGCATGTGCAGTAATCATAACCAGGATCAAGGGATTAAGCTTAGCTAATTTACATGCAGCCAATCATAGCCAAGGTACGAACAGCAGAGCTGCCCGGGGAACCAATCACATGAAGAGAGCTCTCTGGCGTAGAGTGTAAGCCCTTGAGCTTCCGGGGTTTGAGGGCGCTTGCTCCCCCTGCAGGGGGAGAGGCTGTGTGGGATCTCAGGACTTGCCCTCGTCAGAATCGGGAGCTGGATCCCATCCACAGTGACAGCGCAGGCAGCCAAGGTCGAGAGGAAGGGAGCGGCCATGCTGTTGTAGTTTGGGTTCTCCCAGAAGCAAGCCTGAGCTAAAGATTCTAGTGCGGGAAGCACCAGCGGGGGACCGCGGGGGTGTGGGAAGACAGCTAATAGAGGGTGCACGATCAGGCCACTGTGGGCAACTGTTATAGACTGAACTGTGTCCTCTGCAAATTCATGTGTCGAAGTTCTAACTCCTGGGACCTCAGAATGTGACTGTATTTGGAAATAGGGCCTTTAAAGAGGTGATTAAAGTAAAATGAGGTCATATGGGTGGGCCCTAAGCCAATCTGGCTGGTGTCCTTATGAGAAGAGGAGAGCAGGACACAGACACATTCGGAGGCAAGATCACGTGAAGACACAGGGAGAAGAAGGTGGCCGTCTGCACGCCAAGGAGAGAGGCCTCGGGAGAAACCAACCCTGCTGACACCTTGATCTCGGACTTCCAGCCTCCAGCACTGTGTGACAGTACATTTCTGTTGTTTAAGCTGTGCGGTCTGTATTTACGGCAGCCAGAGCAAATGAATCTGTCACAAAGTCTCATTTCCACTGTAGGAAGGAGTGTGGAGCACGGGCTTCCAAGTTATTCTCCCGAGAGGTGAGGAGGCTGGGGTATTTATCCCCCACGTGCATCTCTCATTCAATAGGGGCTGTTCCCCGGGGGGCATTAGTTCTCGCACTCCATCCGCCACAGGGGCAGGCAAAGCAGCTTTGGTGACCAGTAGAAGCTCCCAGGTGAGCAAACTAAGGGATTGCCATTTGAAAGTGGGGCCTGGATGTATGAAGTGGTAAGAGTGAGGGGACTTGTGGGCAGCAACGATGATGGCATCTGCTGCCCAGGCCAATGAGATGAATAACGGGCTGTCTTAGGTACCCACCTAGAGGCTAGGCCACCAAGGCCTTTGACCTCTACCCCAAAGGAATATGCATGTGTGCAGTGTGTGTATTAACAGGAAGGTTTAGTCTAGGTAGAATACACACACCTATATTGCATAATCCTGCGTAATGTCGTGTGACCCTATAATAAATATAACTTACAAGGGTCCCTCTGGTTAGTTTCCATGCCAAAGCCAGTGGGGCGAACAGAGCATGCAACACAGTTCACTGTGGTCTTGGACCCCTGTCACTTTGGTGGCCTCCCTAGCGAGGCCTGGAAACATTTCAGTGCCTCTTGCTAATTTTAGACTCGTGGACTGGGCACAGCTAGGATGAGGGTGCTTTGAGTCAGGCTTCTTGGTTTTAAGCAACTGAAACCAACACTAGCCTACTTCGGTCAGAAAGGGGTCTCTGGAGGTTGGGAGGTAGTCCACAGACTTGAGGGGAGGGAGCAGGACTCATAGGCAAGAACATTCTGCTGCAGAGTGGGGGCGACTTGCCAGGGCACTGTTACTGCTGGACCCTTGAGATTGCCACCACAGTGTCATTGTTCCCTCTTTATGACATTCCCTTGAGATTCAAAGTCTTGGGGCACCCTGGCTGCTGGGGTTGGGGGAGGGGGTAGTTTCAGGGAGAGCAGCTTGGCCATGAGCTTCTCTAAATGGGAGGCAGACCATGTGTTTCCCCAGTATTACCCAAACCATATGGGAGAGACACTTGTTCTTGGCACATGGGTGGGTGAAAATTCTAGAAGAGGGGAGATGAGGGTGGATTTGTTCCTGTGAGTCCTGGCTCTTTTGCTCAGTCTTGGGCCAGGCTAGTGGAGACAGTGGGTAGACTGGATATCTGGCTGTATGTGGGGTGAATGCCCTTGACCAGGGATCCCTGTGGGCACCAAGACGAAACAAGGGGGAGAGGCAGGAAGATGAAAGGACACTGGGTGTTCTGCTTATCTATTACTGCATAACAAACCACTCCAGAACAGTGGTTTAAAACCATAGCAATCACTTAGACTGCTCATGAATCTGGGGCTCGACTGGACTCGGCCAGGCAGTCTCTTAGGATGCAGTGACATGGCGGCAGGGGCTGGAGTCATCAAAGGCTCCTTCACTCACCGTCTGGCTCCTGAGCTGGGAAGACTCCCACAGCTGGGGTCGGAAGCAGCTGCGGCTCTTTGGGGCTCCCTGTCTCCATGCGGCCTCTCCACATGGCCTTTCCAACATGGCAGCTCGGGGCAGTGGGACTTCTTACACATCGGCTCAGGGCTTTCAAGAAAGAGAACCAGACAGAAGCTGTGTGGCCTTTTGTGGTCTAGTCTTGGAAATCGCTCAGTATCACTTCCACCGTATTCCAGACGAGTCTGGAAGGCCAGCCCATATTCCAGGGAAGGGGGTTAGACTCCTCCAGCCTTTGATGGGAGGACTGTCAAAGAATTTGGGGACATGTTTTAAAACCACCACAGTGGGCTAGGAGATGGCAAACAGCCACTTGCCTTGACTGTTTGACTGGACCAACACATTTTTCCTTGTCGATTTTCTAATTTGGCTGCTTGTTTCCCAGGATGCAGACAGGCCCTGGCTCAAGCTGCGGGCAGCATGTTAGTAACTAACGTGTTTGCACCTCGTGGGCTGGACCCACCGTCTCCAGTTAATCCCACTTCATCATTATGCCAGGAGAGCTCATTCCAACTGAAATTTGACTATTGGTTTTTAATTTGGGTGCCATTTTTCATGCTGATGGCTCTCCTGGCTGACAGTGAATTACCCCGGGTGCAAATTAAATACAATAGAATTGCTAATCAGGCCATTAGAATACGCTGACAGGAGGAAATCTACAAGTTGTCAGACCTGGGCCGGCTCTCCCCTTGCCTTTGGGACAGCATTCACTTGACTTCGAATGGTCCTGTTCCTAGGACCGATTCAATGTTGGAAATAGACACCTGCAGGCAGCCAGAGGGACTGAGCAGGTGGCTGCCAGGCCTGCGATCTTACACTGGTTCATCTGATTCTTTTTGCAGGAAACATCTTGTCCTCTAAGGAGACATGCCCTGGGGATCGCTGTCTAATGTCCCATACATTCTTCTCATGCAAGGAAGTGTCGCAATTTAATTCTCAACCTCCAAGCCCATATAGAAGGCACCAACTGCCTCACATAATGAACAATGTTTTTGGATTTCTAAATTTAGAGGGAAGGTGAGAACACACCAGCAGTTTTTCTCTTGTATCTAATTCTGAGCAAAGATAGAAAGACGCTTATCCGTTGAAGCCTTCATGTCGCACGTTCAGTCACAGTTTCTTTGTATATATATTTTTTAATCCCTACAAAACTGAGTGAAAGGAAATAGATTCAGGAACACTTCCTAAGGGTGCAGCGCTTGCTGCCAAATAGTGGTTCTGTAAATCAGGAGGCGTTCGACCTTCAGAGAAGACAGAATGTGGTCTTCGAGGGCGAAGATGCAGGCCCGGATGCTGGGCGGTGATTTTGCTGGGGGAGGGGAGGTGTACTGGGATCATTTACAAATGAGAGGAGGACCCCACTGAATCCATAAGAGCTAACACTTATCGAGCCCTGCCAGCTGTGTCTGGCCACTAGAAGTGCTTACAACGTTTAATATTCACGACAGCCCTCGGCGGTGTGGATTACTATTTTTACTCCCATTTAACGGATGGCAATCTTGAGGTTAGGTAACTTTCCCAGGGTCACCCAACGAATTAGTGGCAGGGCCAGTGTTACTAGATTGGGTTCAGCTGCCAGAGACAGAAAAAAATACTGGCTTAAACAAGGTAGATATTCTTTCTTACACAAAGTTTGGAGGTAAGCTGTCTAACTCTCGTATGGCAGCTCCATAATCAACAGCCACCCAATTTCCTTCTGTCTTGTTACTCTGCCATCTCCAACATGAGGTCCCTGCCCTGGGCTGCCAATTAAAATATGGGACACCCAGTTAAACTGGAATTTTATATAAACAACGAATAATTTTTTAGTATAAGTATATCCTGTGCCATATTAAGTAGTTAAGTAAAATATTAAAATTATAGTATTAGGATTTTTTTAATTAAGTAAAAATAAAAAAATATATGTGTTTTTTTGCAGGGAAGGCTTCACCCTGAGCAAACATCTGTTGCCAATCTTCCACTTTTTTTTTTGCTCCTCAAAACCCTAGCGTATTGTTGTACATTCTAGTTGTAAGTCCTTCTAGTTCTGCTATGTGAGCTGCCACCACAGCGTGACAACTGACAGATGGGTGGTGTGGTTCCGAAACCAGGAAATGAACCCTGGGCCCCCGAAGTGGTGAGAGCACCGAACCTTAACCACTAGATGATCAGGGCTGGCTCAATAATAAAATATTTTAATTTGCTCAATCTGGCAACCCTATCTCTGCCTCATGGCTCAAGATGGCTACTTGCACTCCAGCCTTCAGGACCATACTTCAGGCAGCAGGAGGGAGGAGGGTTGAAGAAGGGTCTCCCTCTCTTTAAAGACACTTCGTGGAAGTCACACTGCAAACTATGGCTCACCTCATATTGGCCACATGTGACTTTTAGGGAGGCAGGGAAATACGGCTTTTATCCTGGGCAGCCATGGGCCTGGCTGACCATCAGAGCTTCTGTATTAAGAAAAATGGATATCAGGGGTCAATTTAGCCTCTGCCACACCTGAGATTTAAATCCACGTCAGAATGGCTTTCGAGGCTTAGGGCTTAATCACTCTGCTGTCTTGACTTTTCTCCTTTTCATGAAAGAAAGGGTGGGACAGACATCGTGTGTGTTTCACACAGCCCTTTTTGAATCCTTTTCATGATTTCTGGGTGCCTCTTCCCTGACTTTTCTGTGCTTTAGCTGCAACAGCCTGCACGTGTGACACTTTTCAGAGGCCTGCCCTTGGGCTACTGGAGCCTCTGCTCACACCTGGGAGTTTGGATGGCCCTTAGCCAATGACTTACTGTGCCGGAGTAAGCAAGCCCAGCTCCCTTGCCTGGAGTCAGGACGAACACTAAAGCGTAATTTACACTCTGGAGCCCTGGCGGGGTCAGGCCAAGGCCAAGTGTGAGCCCTTGCTCAGCTGCTCCCCTTTTCCTGTCCACCTTTCCCTGCTCCCTTAACTGGTCTCTCCTGGAAGCACTGCCTCCATAAATCACTTGCATGCAAATCCTTGTCGTGATGTCTTCTCGGCCTAAGACAAGGGTTTACCCTGGAAAATATAAATAGGAAGTGGGACAGCACTTTTGAAGACAAAGCAGTTCTGTTGTCACGTGCCCCTCCATGATGAAGAGGCCAAAGTGACTCATAAAGCCCTTGAGCTTGAATTAGGTCACAGGCAAATCCTGAGCTGTGACAACTTGGACGAAGTTGGACGTTTAATATTTATTTCTGTCTTCCTCCAAGCTGGACATTTTTTTAGGGGATGTGTATTCTTAGTCAGGGTTTGGTCAGGAAAACGGCACCCTGTGTTTCAAGTAGGAAGGGACTTTAATACTGGAGTTTAGGCGTTTCTCAAACAGTTGGAAGAGCTAGAAGAGCAAAGGTCCGGGAAAGCCAGAACTAGTGCTCAGATTTCCTCCACACTTCCGGAGCGTCAGAAAGTACAGTGGGGAGCACACCAACCTGTAGGACCAAGGTCGATGACTGTCCAGGAGGTGCCTGGGGATTGCCGTGGAAGTTTTCATTTGCTGTCCCCTTCCTACCTGTCTGCTGCTGCTGCTGCTGCTAGAGAAGTGGTCATTCTGGCTTCTTGCCTCCATTCGGCCGTCCGAGTCCTGTGCAAGTACCGTGGCTCCTCATTATTTGTGGATTCCCCATTTGCAAATTTGCCTACTCACTAAAATTTATTTCTAACCTCAAAATCAGTACTCATAGCACATTCAGGGTCGTTCATGGATTTGTGCAGAGCAGCAAAAAACTTGAGTGCCCAATGCGCCTGTTCCCAACTGAGGGTGAACAAGGAGACACTCTGCCTTCTTGTTTCAGCTCTTGTACTATAAACGTGTCCTTTTTGTGGTCTATTTAGTGCCATGTTTTTTCTCTTTTTTTTGTGCTTTTTTTGGTGACTGTGCTGTTTAAAATGGCCCTGAAGTATAGTGCTGAAGTGCTGTCCAGTGTTTCTAAGTACAAGAAGGCTATGATGTGTCTTAGAGAGAAAATATATGTTAGATAAGCTTCATTCAGGCCTGAGTTAGGGGGCTGCTGGCCATGAGTTCAATGTTAATGGATCAATGATATATATTAAATAAGATGCCTTTAAACAGAACCACACATACAACAGGGTTACGTATTGATCGGTTCGCAAAAATATTGTGATCAGAGGCTCTTAGGAACATGAACTTGTATTTCCACTAGGAGCAATGGTTCAGTATTCACTAACTCAGTGTTCTCGGCCACTTTGTAAAGCATACATGAATAATGAGAATCAACTATGCTTCTCCTTGGTGGAATCAATTTAGTAACCCATTTGGCAAAGAATGCTGGATCCCAAGCTCCCAGATGGTGCAGTACTTGGGAGAGCATAAAAGGGGAAATGGTGCTAAGTTGCTGTGAGACAATCCAGCACAGTATGTGAAAGCATTTAGTGCTTTGAAAAAAAATTTTAATGGTTGCCTAGGGTTCACAGTAATTAATTCATCAGTGTCCACCTTCAAATAATATCATGCCACTTCACATGTAGTGTAAAGACCGTATAACAGTATACTACCAATTCTTCCTTCCCATCCTACATTTTACTTTTAATCATAGCATAAACACACAATGCATTGCTGTTGTGTTGGCTTTAGACAGTCAGTAATCTTTTAGAGCAACCTAAAAGAATTAAATGAATTCTTATTTACATTGTTGGTTTCATTTCTAGCCCTCTTTATTTGTGTAGATCCAAGTTTCTGTCTGATATCACATTCCTTCTACCTGTCACTTTTCTTTTAGTGCAGTTCTGCCAGAAAGGAATCTTCTTGGTTTGTCTTTGAGAAAGTATTTCTCTTTTATTATTTATTTATTAAAATGGCAGTATGTTTATTGCATTTCTTGTTTTCCTCCGGCTTTATTGAGGTATAATTGATAAATAAAATGGTAAGATAAAGTGTACAATGGGATGATTTGATATATGTATATATTGTGAAAGGATTCCCCCCATTGAGTTAATTCACACATCTATCACCTCACATATTTACCCATATTGCATTTCGTGAAAGTCAAAATGCCAAATCTAAAACAAGTAATTTTTAAAAATCCATTTGCTAATTACATCTCTTTTATTTTTGAAATATATGTTTGCTGGGTATAGAGTTTGGGATTGACATGTTCTTTTCTTTTTAAGCATTTTAAAGATGGCACTTTATTGTCTTCTGACTTGCATGGTTTCTGATGAGAAGTCTGCCCTAATTCCTGTCTTTGTTTTACTGTATATAATGTGTCTTTTTTTCCTCTGGCTGTCTTCATGATTTTCTCTTTGTCTTTGGTTTCCAGCAGCTTAAATACAATGTGCCTAGTTTTGTTTTGTTTTTATTCCTGCTTGGTGTTTTCTGAGCTTCTTGGATCTGTGGTTGAGTGGCTGTCATTAATTTTGGAAAATTCTTGATCATTGTTCCTTTGAATATTTCTCCTGCCCCATTCTCTCTCTTTCCCTGGGATTCCGACTACATATATGTTAGACTGATATTGTCCCACAGCTCTTGGATGCTGTGTTCTGGTTTTTTTCCCCTCACTCTTTTTTCTCTTTGTCTTTCTGTTTGGATAATTTCCACTGACCTGTCTTCAACTTTGATGATTCTTTCCTCAGCTGTATCAAATCTCCTGATGAGCCATCAAAGGCACAGTAGTGTTTTTCATTTCTGGCATTTCCATTTGATTCTTTCTTACTATTTTACTCTGTCAGATGAAATTACCATCTGATCTTGCAGGTTGTCCACCTTTTCCACTAGGGCCAGTGTCTGGTGGTCTTTGCCCCAGGCAAACAGGTGCTTATATGTTGTCTCATCTTAGAGACAGCTGTCTTTCCTTGGAGTTCAGGTCACTTGGTTGCCCCGTGACCTTGGCTCCCTGATGAATTCAAGAAAAGTTGTGATTTTCAGATTGTCCAGATTTTTTGTTGCTGTTGTTCTAAGGGTGCTCTTTCCAGCATTCTACATCCTAAGTGGACTACTGCTTGTTTTCTGTTTTTTTTTTAGGAGATATGCTTCTGTAGGAAAAGCACAAGAGTTAATTTTGTGTTTAATTCCTGGTTTATTTTAGATCCTTGAGATGTGCACATATAAGCAAACCAAGACATCTGTATTTACTTGGTGGAATTTAAGAGGAAATTCTCAGTCTCCATAAGCCTAGCCTATAAGCATTCGTAAGTGGTATAAATGACTGATCAAACTTAATATAGTAACCCCTGTTATTGTGACTGAATTGTGTCCTCCCAAAATTCATATGTTGAAACCCTAACCCTTAATGTAGCTGTATGTGGAGATGGGGCCTTTAAAGAGGTAATTAAGGTTAAATGAGGTCATAAGGACGGAGCCCTAATCCAATCTGACTGGTGTCCTTATAACAAACGGAAGAGACGCTAGGGATGTGTGAGCACAGAGGCAAGGATTCTGGTCACCAATTACAATATATGGTTTTTTTTCCCCACATCAAGTAATTCTCAGGCACTAGCTGGGTGTCCTACAATTCAACTCAATTCTGACACTATCTACCTGGAGGTAACATCAGATTCCACAGGTTAAGGGCTCAGTCCCACTAGACTGCTATCCCCCAACTTCAGATGCCAGTCACAAGCCCAGGTTATCACCTGTGCTTCTGACCACCAGGCTATAGATCAGAGGTTCCAGTGACCCCCCCCCTCCTTGGGTTCAATTAATTTGTTAGAGCAGCTCACAGAACTCAAAAAAACATTTTACTTACCAGATCACCATTGTATTATAAAGCATATTAAAGGATACGAATCAACAGCCTGATGAAGACATACATAGGGCAAGGTCCTGAACAAAGGATCTTCTGTCCTTGTGGAGTTTGGGGCCAGGCATGGTGGCATGTGGATGCATCCTGGTTCCCCAACTTGGAAGCTCCTCAAACCCCATCCTTTTGGGTGTTTATGGAGGCAACATTACAGAGGCATGATTGATTAAATCATGGGCCATTGGTGGTTGATTCACCCTCCAGCGCCACCCCCTCCCCAAAGGTTGGGGTTGGAGGGACTGAAAGTTCCAACCCTCCAATCACATGGTTGGTTCCCCTGGCAGTCAGCCCCAGTACTTAGGTGCAGTCCAAAAGTCACCTCCTTAACATAACAAACGATGCCTTTATTGCTCTCATCACTTAGGAAACTCCAATAGTTTTAAGAGCTCCATGCCGGAAACAGGGACAGAGACCAAATATGTATTTCTTATTATAAATCACAATATCACAAGAGGAAAGACCAAGTGTGGATGCAGTGAGAAGGCAGCCACCTGCAAGACAAGGAGAGAGGCCTCAGGAGAAACCAACTCTGCCTGCAACTTGTCTTGGACCTCCAGCCTCCAGAATTGTGAGAAAATAAATTTCTGTTGTTTAAGCCACTCAGTTTGTGGTATGTTCTTATGACAGCCCAAGTAGACTAATATACTCCCAATGGCAGCTGTGGTAGATTCTTAAAAACGGCTCCTGGGGCTGGCCTGGTGGTGTAGCGGTGAAGTCACACATTCTGCTTTGGTGGCCTGGGGTTCACCAGTTTGGATCCTGGGTGTGGACATGGCACCACTTGGCAAGCCATGCTGTGGTAGGTGTCCCACATATAAAGTAGAGGAAGATGGGCATGGATGTTGGCTCAGGGCCAGTCTTCCTCAGCAAAAAGAAGAGGATTGGCAGCAGCAGTTAGCTCATGGCTAATCTTCCTCAAAAAAAAAAAAAAGTCTCCCAATGAATCATGTCTCCCAGTGTTCACACCCCTTTGCAAAGTGTCTTTGCAGCTTCTTCCATTAAGTGGTGGAATTATTTCTCTACTGTTTGAATGTGGGCTGGCCTGGACACTTTGTTTTGATGAATAGAATGTGGCTGAAGTGATGTGGGTGGAGGGTCTGAGTCCAGGCCTTGAGGGGCCTCGTGGCTTCCACTTTTGCCTGGAGGGATCTCCAGCTACCGTGTAAAGAAGCCCAGACTATCTGGCTGGACAGAGAAACCCATTGGAGGAGAACCCAGGCTCCAGACACATTAGTGAATATTGCCAACACCATGAGAAGACAGAGGCCCAGACATCCTCGTGAGCCCCCAGCCATTTGCACCACCATGACTGAGCCATCCATTGTGCAGACATTTGGGTTCTCCAGCTCAGCCAACATCCAGCAGAACAGAGAGGAGTCATATCCTCCTGCAAATTCCTGACCCACAGAGTTGTGAGAAAGAAAATGGTAGTTGTTTTAGGCTACTAAGTTTTGGGGTGGTTTGTTAGGCAGCAATAGCTAACTAATACAGCAGAGACTTCCCGTTGCCCCACAATGTTCCCTCTCCTCTTTGTCCTCTTTAAAAGCAAGGCTCATTTTTCAGCTAGATACACAGTCACCTGAAATAAATTTACATTTTTTTAACTCTCCTTGCGGCTACATGCGCCATATGATGGAGTTCTGGCCAATGGCGTATACGGAGGAAGGGTGTATGGAACTTCCCGGGCAGTATTTATTTTTGAGGCCTTCATCTTAGCAATATAGCAGAGCCTATTGGAGACTTCCCTGCAACTGGGGAGACAAGAACATTTTGCATCCATCTTTGCTTCGTACCATACCTGAATGAGATATGGGTGGCTTTGGTGCCTGTTCGGAAAAAACAAGAGCAACAGCAACAAAAACACTGTACTTTAGGCAAGGTGTGAGGATCAGCGGAGAAAAAAGGAGCTAAAAATGACGCGGTGTGAGGATGTGGAGAAAAGGGAACCCTGGTGGGAATGTAAACTGACGCAGCCACTGTGGAAAACAGCATGGAGGTTCCTCAAAAAATTAAACTAGAACCACCATATGATCCAGCAATTCCACTTCTGGGTATTTATATGGAGAAAATGAAATTACTAGTTCAAAAAGATATGTGTACTTCTATGTTCATTGCACCATTATTTACAACGGCCAAGCTATGGAGACAACCTAAGTATCAACATGGATGGACCTTGAGGGCATTATGCTAAGTGAAATAAGTCAGAGAAAGACAAGTACGGTACGATCTCACTTATATGTGGAATCTAAAAAAACAACGACAAGCTCATAGATATAGAGAACAGATTGGTGGTGGCCATAGCAGAGGCAAGAGGTAGGGGGTGGGAGAAACGGGTGAAGGGGGTCAAAGGTACAAACTTCCAGTTATAAAATAAATAAATCATGGGGATGTAATGTACAGCATGGTGACCATAGTTAGTAATACTGTATTGTATACTTGAAAGTTGCTAAGAGAATAGATCTTAAAAGTCCTCATCACAAGAAAAAAATTTTTGTAACTGTGTGTAGTGATGGATGTTAACTAGACTTACTGTGATGATCATTTCACTCTATCTGCAAATTCTGAATCATTATGTTGTACACCTGAAACTAACATGTCAATTATACCTCAATAAAAAAAGCATTTTAAAAAAATTGACCCAGGGAGCACCAATTGGAAAGACTGCCTTTAACTCACTGGCAATCCTCTAACTTTTTGAGTGCCTTGAAAAATATGTTCTGGTGAGTCTTCTCATTGCAAATGGATTTAAATCAAGACTTTGGGCCTGGAACGTTCTGCGTTGATAACACAGGACTGGTAGTTGCACCTCAATTACCCACTCACAGTTTATGCTTGTGATCTTGCTGTAATAGAACTTACAAAGACCTCCTCGCTATATCCTTACTCCAGGTAAACAGTCCTTCCAGGTGTGGTAGAATGTGGAGAGGTATGATTAAAACTCTAGATGGGAACCCACGACTGGCATAGATGCCTCTCTAGGGCTCCTCGTCCTGTTTGCCTTTAGGCCTTGTGCATTCTTCATCTCTTTTGATTCTGTCACTTTCTCTCTCTCCATAGCCACTTTCCTGTTTTCAACCTTTGGAATTTCTCTCCAGGGTACCCTGCCCCCTGCCCTTAGTCCTGTCTCCTCAAATCCATTCTCTGCTCTACAGCCACAGTGATTTCTCTAGAAAGTATATCAGATTCATGACATACCTGTGCTTAAAATTCTAGCAAGTCTCCCCAATCCTTCCACAGGAAGTAGAAATCCTCATTCAGGCTCTGCGTGATCTAGCTCCACCTTCTCTCCCTGCCTCATCCCTCTATTCCTCTTCTTTCACATGCTGGCTATACTCCAGCCACTCTGGATGACTTGAAAATTCCTGAAGCAGCCCTGCTGTCAAAGCCTCAGGGGCTCTTTTCTGCACTTACCTCTTATCTCAGGATCTGCTTCTGGGGGAATCCCAAACCATGATGGTACCTAGTCTTGTTTGTCTGTGTGTCTTTCCACAACACCTAGTTGAATCCCTGGCACAGAGTGGGTCCAAGATAATAACTTGTCAACTGGCTATCTATCTGAATGAATAACTAAATGAATTAATGGTTGCCAGGACCACTCTTCTGGTATTATCCCCTATGCCTCTTGTGGTAGACACAGAGATGTGTCACCAGATACTTCTTCAAGGAAGCTCTTGTCACCCAGCCCTGGGATGTGTGATGAGCAGACAGCCCCCAGCTGTCAGCTCTTTCAACTGGTCTCAGTAAGAAAGCCACCTCGCTCCAGGGCACACCCTTGACAGGCAGCCCACACCCGGTGACTGAGTATAAAAGTATGCTTCGGCAGAAAGTATAAAAAGGGTATAAGAATGTGGCCATCTCACCTATCTCAGGCACACTCCGGTGGGTGACCCTCGTTCTGAGCTCAAGGCTTTGTGGGGCCCACGCCACAGCTCAGCTTCTCCCTTTGCTCTACCCTGCCTCTGTCCTCTTCTTGTCACAAGACTCAATCCCTAATAAACATCTTACCTTTCAAAAACCATCTGCTTCCAGAGAGCCCAACCTGTGACACCTCTCTCCCATAGAGTCTGTGCTTTAGTCACCTTGATTCTCTCACTGTCACCTCCACAGACTTCATGCTTTTGTGAGCCCACCCCACTGTTCGCACTATTGTCCACTCCCTCCGCCCAATGATAATACCTGGACAATGCTTTGCAGCTGACCAAGCATCTCCCCAGATGGTATCAGATGCAGTCCTCACAGTAGCCTTGGGAGGTAGGTGTTCTGAGTCCCATGTTTCAGATGAGGAGACTTAAGTTTAGAAAAATATCAGGATTTGCCCAGAGTCACAGAGCTTCCAAGTGGAAACTGGAACTCAGAAGCCATTGGCAAGTGCAGGAATGTCAGCAGATGCCCTGCCTCTGGGTGGCCCGCAGGGATATGGGCTGGGCCACATCTGTGACAGGAACTATCTGTGGCATTTCAGTTCAGATGCTGAAGATCCCAGTTGAATATTCCCTGGGAACAGTTGCAGCCCCCAGCACTTTCAGCTGAATGAATATGTGAGATTTGCTCAGGAGTCATCTGTGCAGGTGAGATAGTTGTAGGGAAAGGCCCAGAGGGGTCCAGGACTGAAGGCTTGGGGAGGTGATGGAGGATCCCCTAGTGCTTACAGAAGGCAGTGGGCACTGAGGGAGGAGCAGGGGATCTGTCAGGACTTCACAGTGGGGGTGTACCTCCTGCTGAGAGCTGCCTGGTGAAGGGTAGTCAGGGGAAGGTGGGATGGGGTGCAAGATTCCCATCAGGAATCTGAGAATTCTCCCGTCAGTTGACAGAGGGAGGCTCACCTATGGAAGTCAGTGGGCAGTGGAAGTCAGTGGATGACGCTCCACCCAGGTGCTGCAGAAGGGCTGCACTGAGTAATGTTGCCCTGCAGATGAGTGGAGGACAAAGGCTGTTCACGTCTTACCAGCTGGTGATCCCCACTGGCAGTGGAGGGACACACCTGGGGAGGAAAACAAAGGAGGCTCCAGCCCCAGACAGTCACAAATGAATGGGCAGTTTAGGTTGGAGAAGAAGCCAGGGGTCCATCTCAGATGAAGTCAGGCAGAAGGTAGCTTTGGCCTGACCCTGGGGTTTGAGTTACACCTCAGGGTGATCCCACTCAAGGCAAGGGAGCTGGGCTTCCACACGCCTCCCCCAACTCACAATCAGTCATTGGCAGGGTTGCCCCACCCTGTGGGGAGAGACATTTCCAGCCATCTACCACTCTCTTCAATAAAGCTGTTCTGGGAGCCAGAGGGCAGGCCCTCGAAAGAACAGAGAAGTGCTGTTTATTGTCAACAAAAGCTCACTGAAGCCCGAGAGTGCTCAAAAACAGTACAGAGGTATCCAGGGGAAGCCAGGGCAACACCAACGTTGGCAACAAGGATTCTTAGTGAAGAACAGGAAGTTTTCCTGACCTCCTGGCCCCTTCCAGAGCATGATGGGTGCTCCTCCTGTGCCTCTCTTGCCACTGTTATAATCATCTTTGCTCTTGCTCTAAGCAACATGGGATCAGAGACTGTGCAACTTCGTATTCCGAGCATTGAACATAGCCTGCCTGAATCACTGTTGCCAAAGGAATGGAAGATAGAATGTTTTGTCCAACAAGAGCTCAAACCACGAAGACTGGGGGCCAAGACTGAAACATGGCTCATATTTCTGGGAACAAGGCAGAGGTCAAGGCATGGACTAGAGCCTTAACTGGCTCTGGAATGATCGTTTTGAACCTGGGGCAAGTTCTGCACCCTCTCCATTAGCCACCAACTCATCCTCTTGAATGAGTGATGCCTTCTGGGAATGTCAAATACCTGTAGCTGTTAACTTTTTGTGTGTGGATGGGTGAAGGGAGGGGAACAAAGGTGCCTCTCAACTTCCCCAGGGAGAGCCCAGATGGTCCTGAGCTTAGAGAAGAGTGAGATCAAAGACAAGCTGGGCATCTGGGCCAGAGGGAATCAGACTTTGGGGTTAGGGGAGAAGTCTCCATTGCAGAGCCGATTCAACTGGGGGACTCTAGTGGGTATGCTGACCCCTGCCATGGTCCCCACTGAGGCACTGGTCACCCCTTTAAGCTTTTTATCTCTTAGTCTTTTCAGATCTGACTGTTACTCTCCCAAAGCAAGAGGGCTCTGGGAACTGACTCATAGCAATTAAAATCACATGAGATTGGTATAAAACCCTGGAAAGTCATTATTAATTTATAGCAAGAAATCCAGTTGTTTAGTCATTTATTTATGCCATGAATATTTATTGTGTGCCGACCTAAGCCAGTTTGGCCATGCATAACACTCAAGTTCTTTCTGGAAGGTAGCTTGGCCTTTAGGCAAGAGACAAAAACCACACAGATTATTTTAACAGAGAGAACTTAGTATAGAGAATTGTCAGCTACGTATAAGGAAATATTAGTCACCAAAGAACCAAAAAAAGCAAAAAGGGAACTCTAACGTGTCATGGGATAGTAATTTCAGGCAGCAGCTACCACTTCTGGAAAACAAAGGGGAAAAGTTGGAATTATTAAAACCTAGAAGCTTGGAGGAGGGCTCGCAGGGGCCTGAAACTCAGGAGCCTGGGGAAGGGGCACCTGCTGGCTGGTGCTGGTGTCTGAGCCCAGAGGAGGGGCCTCGTGGAGCTGGGACCCAGATTCCTGAGGAGGGAATGCTGGCCAGCTGGTTTTGGTGTCTCTGAGCTCAGAGAGGGATCTCACGGAGCTGGAACCCAAACCTCTGAGCAGGGGGTCCTGGCCAGCTTGATGTCTTTGGGGTAGGAGGTGATGAGGCTTGTTTTGTGGATGACAGAAAAACTGCAAACTGGGTTCCGCTACTGCTACAGGAAGGAATTGCTGCTGCCGGAGTGAAGAAGCATGGGGTGGGGGTGGGGCGTGGGGGTTGGCACTCACAGGATGAGGAAGCTAACAGGAAGCCCTAGGAAGCCAACAGGAAGCCAGCAGACACCCAAAGGAAGAAACAAGTCCCTTCTTCTTCCTCTAGCCTCGAGTCTTCCGCTAGCACCTCCTATGGGCAGAGCCTAAGAGGAGGCAGCCGGCAACGCAGAAACCGGGTTTGCAGGGTCCCAGCCCCGGCATCATAAAGAAGCATGGGTTTGGAGCTGGGACACAGTATCTTACTAACTGACACATCTCCAAAGAAGTTTGAGGTGAGTGAAGGCGAGCCAACCCCCTCCCCCACAACCTCACTCCCAGTTCACACAAAAGCAAGTCTCTGACCAAATTCTGTCACACACGGAGATGTTTAGTAAACATGTATTGATTAGCAACCAGGCAGAAAACAGTTCCTGCAACCTGTTCTCGAGGCTTGAGGAAGTCCGGGCTCTCAGCCTTGCCCTTACATGCAAGGTCCACTCAAGGCAGATGCAACATTCCAGAAGCATCAGGGAACTGGAAATCCTCCAACACGAAAGGTTGGACCGAGCCTCGGCTGCCATCTGTAAGGTGCAGGCTCCAGGCATTGCTCGATTCTGACAACCTCTTCATGTAAAGGCGGAGAGTATCCGGAATGTATTTAAGCAAATCCATCGATCCTGAGAACCTTTAATTTCACCGACAGGAACCTCTTTCCAATGTTCGTCATGCTAATTAACAAGCCACCAATTTCATCAATGAAAACCCATTTCTGACTCTCACTTTGCAATTAGCAAAGCCACAGGTATTGATGAAGCCCTTGCGATCTCACATTTGGATATGACCTTTCTGAGGCAAAGCTAGCTGTCTAGCTGGAGAGGGGGCATTTTCGAGGAAGGCCAATGACTGCCCCTGGAATTAAAGTTTTAACTAACACAGACATAATATCGCACCACTCAGGTGGAAGTATTTAAAAAATAAAACACAGGCGTTGTAACAAGTACGTTACTCTTTGTGCTGGGTGCCACCAGGATCCCATGGTGGGCCAGGCCCAGTCCTTGCTCCAAAGGAGCTCACAGCCTGGAGACAAACGACAAACATGACTGCAGCATGCGCGAAGTGCACCATGGGGGTCGGCCAGCGTGGGCTGAGGGCTTTTATGAAAAGAGAGGTTCTGCTGCTCGATTGTGAGCAAACCTTCTCTGTTTAAATTGACAGATAAAATCCAGGACACCCAATCCAATTTGCATTTCAGATCAACAATGAATCATTTTTTAGTTTAAGTGCTTGTATTTGATGTGCTAAATCTGGCTATCCTACTTGGAGGCAAAGCCAGGAGGAAAGCCAAACGGGGCAAAAGTCAGCTTGTGGCTCAGTCGAGGAAGGAAGGTGAGACAGCTTTAGGTTCTGGGCTGGAGTTAGCTGTTTCCATCTGCCTCCCCAGGCAAGCCCAAGTGTTTTGGAGATCTAGAGGTCTGCTCCCCTGGGCAGTGCCGATCCCAAGCCGTGTGTGGTCTCTCTGAGTTCTCCTCTCATAAATGCTGCGGAGTGAACCCCTTCTGCCAGCACATTCTTTCTTAAACAGACCCCCAAATAGCTGATTATGTGTAAGCTTCCATAATGACAACGCCATTTCGCTTCGCTCTTCTAAATAGGTCGCCTGAATGGAGTTTGTTTGCTTCCAGCCTTCATTTTCTTTTTCCACTGATGGCTGATCTTAGTTTCCTCTGAACACTCAGAGAGGTTAAGAAACTTTGCCCAGGGCTAGCCAGCTGGGACTTCATCTCACCTCTGGCTTCAAGAGCTGTGCCCTTTCTGCCGTTTGGTGTCAGTCTGTGTCCTGGAAATTGTGTTCCTTGTCACAGAGAAGTAGCTGTTGGAGAAGATAAAGGCCACTGCGCTTGGAGTCAGAGGACTTGGGCCTTGTTCAGAAATGGCAACACCAGGCATGGGGTCAGCAGCGTGGGGAGCGCTGGATGCTTAGGAACTACCTATGTTCTGCCATTCGTGCAGGTTGATCTGACAGAAGCCTTTGATAAACCTGAACTCTGGGCACACGGAGCGACCCAAGGCTAGGCCGTGTTAGTGATGTCCCAGCCCCAGGTGGCACAGTAATTAAAGGAGCAGCTCTTGGGTCAAAGGCATGAGACCCTGCTGGTGGGAGCTCAGGGCAAGTGGGAGCTGCTGCCTTTGATAAACCTTTGAAAAACCAGCCCCATTATTCTAGCTCTGTGGTCTGGCAATGCAGGCTCATCTGGAAGATTCAAGGGGATGGAGGGCAGGTTCATGACCCACCCGAGACATCATGATCCTCAAATCCACCAGGCTGGGACCAGGAAATGATGGCAGGGCAGAGGAGCAGGGGTTAAACGAGCACAGGCTTTATGGCCAGCCAGGCAGGAACTTGACCCTTTCCTTTACTAGCTGTGTTCTACAGTGACTAGGCAATCTCTCTGATTAGCAATTTTCCCATGTCAAAATGAAAATGACATAATCCACCTTTAGGGGTTGTTTTAAGAATTAAAGATAATGTATGTAAATGTCTATAGCACAGTGTCTGGCCCGTAGTTGTCACTCAATATGAAATAGTGCTGCTGGTGGTGGTGATGGTGGTGATGGAGGGGATGGTGATAGAAGTGATGGCGGTAGTGATAATGATGGAAGTGACGGTGCTGGTGGTGATGGTGATGGAGCTGATGGTAATGGAGGTAATGACGGTGATAGAGGTGATGGCGGTAGTGATAATGATGGCGGCGATGATGCTGATGGAGGTGATGGTGGTGATGGTGATGGTGATGGAGGTAATGATGGTAGAGGTGGAGGTGATAAAGTTGGCGGTGGTGGCAGCGACAGTCGTAGTGGCAGCAGAGCTGGCGGCAAAACACTGAATCCAAGACATCGCTCCAAGACATTGAATCCTTGTTGTAACTTATTCGGAGAGTCTGGGCCAAGGATTTTGTTACTATTGTTTAAAATTTATCTATTCCTTTTAATTTGCATACCCTACTCCCATTATTTACCCCTCTCTACGGTCAATCATTCTATTTTGTTTAATGTGCATATCGAATTTGTATTTTCTCTTAGAAAATGTATATTGCTTTTTGTACATGTATGTTTCTTTTACTTTAAAAATCTTTATTGAGGTATAATTCACATGCAAAAAGTGTACCCAAGTGTACAGTTTGATGATTTTTGACAAATGTATGTACCCATTTAACCACAGGTTAATCAAGATATAGGTCATCCATCACCACGAAGAGGCCCCTTGTGCCCTTCTGCAATCAGCTGGAGGGCTCGGTCCCTCAAGATTGCGTGCCCCCTCCAACTTCAGATGCCAGTTGCAAGTCCAGGTTGTCACCTGTGCTTCTGATCAACTGGCTATAAACAGAAATTCCCATGACCCCGTCCTTGGATTTCATTAATTTGCTAGCGTGGCTCACAGAACTCGGAGAAACATTTTACTTACTAGATCACTGGTGTGTTATAAAAGGATATAACTCAGGAAGTGCCAGATGGAAGAGATGCACAGGGCAAGGCGGGGGAAGGGGCACAGAGCATCACGCCCTCGCCAGGTGCCACTCTCCTCCCATCTCCATATGTTCACGAACCTAGAAGCTCTCCGAACTCCATCCTTTTGGGTGTTTATGGCGGCTTCATCACACAGGCATGACTGATTAAATTATTGGCCATTGGCGATTGATTCACTCTCCAGCCCCTCTCTCCTCCCGGGAGTGCAGACGGTGGGACAGAAAGTTCCAACCCTCTAATCACGTGGTTGGCTCCACTGGTACCCAGCCTTCTGTCTTACGATGTTAGGCGGGGGAAACATCCCCCAGTCAGATACAGTGTCCATGCCCCTATCACAATCGGGTAAAAGAGACGCAACCACTCATGTAAAGCCTGTTCCAACATGCAATTCTCCTGCAAACTTTTGCTGTAATTCCCTCAGCTCTTGTGCTCCTGATGTGGCCTCCTTTAGGACTTCATCCACAGGTTTCAGTTTGACAATACCAGGTAGGGGAGGTGTTCCCCAGCCAGACAGAATATCCATTCCCGTGAAACAGTTAGGTAAAGTTGACACAATTTCTTTACAGAATTCCTGCTTAGACATTCCAACGTTCACAATCCTATGGCCCATGACATTTTTATATTCTCTCCATCTAATTGCAGGAGGAGCCAGGGCTTCACCAGTGGGTTTTGGGACCACAGTTTGGGAGACTTGATACCAAACCTCTTAATCTCAAGTTCATGTGCCTGATGTGCAGGAAGCCAATCACTGAGACATCAGTGCTTGGAGATGGAGGAAGCTTTATTCGAATTGGCCAAAGAGAACTCAAGAGGATAGGTTCTCTCAAATCTGCCTTAACAAGAGAAGAAAGCAGGGTATTTTTTTTTTTTTTTAAAGACTGGCACCTGGGCTAACATCTGTCACCAATCTTTTTCTTCTTCTTCTTCATCCCAATGCTCCCGCCTCCAGTACAAAGTTGTATATTCTAGTTGGGAGTGCTCCTGGTCGTCCTACATGGGACACCGCCTCAGCCTGGCCTGATGAGTGGTGCCATGTCCGTGCCCAGGGGCTGAACCAGTGAAACCCTGGGCTGCCGGAGCAGAGCGCGCGAACTTAACCACTCGTCCACACAGCCGGCCCCAGCAGGGGATCTTATAGAGCTAAGGGGCTTGGCAGGAGGAGTTTCAAGAAACAAAGAGGTAATCCATGCTTCTTTCACTCCAGGTAAGCCCTTGGGCGATTTGATTCCTGGGCATCAACGGCAGCTGGGGGCTGGTTAACCTGGTGATGTCACTTCTTTGAAGGCATTCTTTTTATTCTGCAAAACAAGCGCATATATCCTTGTGACCTTTGGGTCACCCCTCAGGTTAAACAAGAAAATGGTAAATTGACAAGATTAACTTCTTTTTATCTAAGTCTGTGTTGGGAACAAGGTCAAAGGGTAATCATGTTCTCATTGAACATTTACAGTAACCCTAGGGCACTGGGCTTCAGACCCCCATATCAATGAGTCCTGGAAACTTCTCTTCTCTACTCCCTGACCATTTTACCCACTCTTGTGGAAAAAGCTTTGGGTCCCCAGTGACGGATTGAGCCAAGGGACCCTGGCCCTTTCGTCAATCTTTAACTTGATTAATCTGCCGAGCCACTGCCCCAAGTGATTGCTGTTCAGGTTTCTTGTTGTAACTTTTGCCTTCTGGCTTTTACAATTTCTCTAAACTGTGGTAAATAAAAGAGACTTGTTTGGGGCCCTTTAATATTGCAGGACCAGGGCTGGCCCCATGGCCGAGTGGTAGTTTGCACACTCCACTTCGGCGGCCCAGGGCTTCACCAGTTTGGATCCTGGGCATGGACATGGCATCGCTCCTCAAGCCATGCTGAGGTGGCATCCCACATAGCAGAAGCGGACGGATCTACAACTAGAATGTACAACTATGTACTGGGGGGTTTTAGAGAGAAGAAGAAAAAAAAGATTGGCAGCAGATATTAGCTCAGGCGCCAATCTTTAAAAAACAAAGAAAATATTGCAGGACCAATAGGGAGTCCCTTTGGCCCACTGAACGTTAGGTAATGCTGTATTTAACTTTGTTTTAGTTCCATCCAATGTCTATTTTATTCATCCCATTTCTTTTTTTTTTTTTTTGAGGAAGATTAGCCCTGAGCTAACATCTGCTGCCAATCCTCCTCTTTTTGCTGAGGAAGACTGGCCCTGAGCTAACATCTGTGCCCATCTTCCTCTACTTTGTATGTGAGATGCCTACCTCAGCATGGCCTGATGAGCGGTGCCATGTCTGCACCTGGGATCAGAACCAGCGAACCCCGGGCCACCAGAGCAGAACGTGCACACTTAACCGCTGCACCACCGGGCCAGCCCATTACTCATCCCATTTCTTGATAACAATCTACAGATTTTCACTGTGCTGGGAGGAGTCCTGTGACTCTTTTCTGTTTCACTTTGTTTCCCTCTTATCAATATTAGCTTTATTCACCTTATTTCTTAATAAGTTTACAAATTTCCACCTAATTGACAAGAGTCCCTGCACTCTCTCTCCCCTAGGCCCCTCCCCATTCTCTTGTTAATGTTTCTATTAGCATCTATAAGACCCTCAAGGAAGCTGCAATAGCAGATTCATAAGGCTTCCCGAACTGTTTTTCGGTTTTATAACTGTCGACGAAAATAATCCATAACCAATCTATAAATGAAAATTTGGGTGAGTTTATTCTGATCTTAAATCTGAGGATTATAACCCCGGAGAGTGTTTCCACAAAGGAACAGAGCACTCCAAAGAAGTGGGGGTATACAGGGTGATTATATACCCTCAAAGAGTATGTTTCACATATGATTGAAATGTCCCTTTTACAATAGTCACGAGGCTGCTCTGTCAGCACAGCGATTGACTTGACGGAAACGGCAGATAGGTCTGCTGTCTCAGTGAATGCCGTGGGGTGGCAGGTGTGTTGCCTCGGGCTGGGGGGTCACAGATGAGCGCAGCAATCAGTTTCTAGCCTAAGGAAAGATACTTAATCCTTAAGGAGACGCCAACGTTGGGAGGGGGAGGGAAGTTGCGCCTTTATCTCAAGGGCCTTTGCTCTTGCCATAGGGAATCTCTAAAGCAGACATACAATGCATGCTCAACGGCCACGGTCAGGCCCTTTTGGAAAGACAAGGTCAGGCCAAATTAGGTTTACACCAAATGGCTTCCTCATATATTCCAATATGTCCTATTACTTGCCATTTTTATTTGTCATAACAATAAGATTATATGAGGTGCCCATGTGAAGGGACGCCTTAACCACAGCATTTACCACGACCTGGGAAATGGGCATATTCAGCGGGTGAATATCCCGGTCATCACAAGGCCAGTCCCGCAGGGCTCACATACGAAGCCTACCAGCTGCTTCATCTGGGGGGTTCCACCTGGCATTCACGGGGGGATGGACAGTCCCCCCCTCAGGGTAAACAGACCTTACAGTGGCTTTTATCCAGTCCACCAGGCTGCCTATTTGCTCACAAATACCCTCCCGTGTGTCTGGATCATGTATAGCCATCTGGGATCGTTCCCTAGTGAGCTGTGGGTCCTGCGTCAACCCAAACATGCTCTTCCACTCTGCAGCACTGGAACCCAAAGACACAGCCCCCAAGTTAGTCCCTCCGTAATCCATTTGAGTAAAGGTTCCTCGGGAAGCTGCTGAAACAGCTCCTTCACGCTACACCTTCTGGTTCAACAGTTTCTTGGGTTCGCCCTTCCCCCGTGTTGACTTTTCCCTTGGCGGGCGGCTTTGATGCTCGCCGCCAAAGCTCAGACTCACTGAAATCTAGCTTGGTCTAGCATCAAGGTCCAACCTAGCATTCTCTCTGACTTTTAGTTGAGCCGTCACAGGTAATAATAACCAAGGGGTTGAATATTTTGCCTTTTTCTTATTCTGCATTTCCTTGTGCAGACAGTGAACCAACTCCCTGGGAGCTGGATCCACCTGAGTAACGGATTGCAGCGCTGCTGCAGCTGCAGACCACGGTGACCACGTGGACACCAGGAATCAAAGGCCCCTCATCCCCTGCCCTTTCATCCTTTCTCTTCCCAAACCACGTGTTTCTGTGAGCCACGCCGTTCTAGCAAATCCCACTTCACTGACACCAACTAAATAGGAAAGACCTCAGTTCCACCTGCATAGGGAAAAACCTAGCTCTTCCTACTGTGAGTTTCTTCCCTGTGTTTTCTTTACTATTCACACAAAACACTTCACTCCTGCTACTTCTGGTCACCAAATGTGTAGAGATTTTTCCCACACTCAGCAATTCTCTGAGACACCAACCGGGTGCCCTACGAGTCAACTCAATTCTGACACTATCTGCCTGGGGATAGCATCAGATTCCACAGGTGAAGGGCTCAGTACCACGAGACTTCCCCCCACCCCCCCGCCCCCCCGCTGCAACCCTCCAACTTCAGATGCCAGTTGCAAGTCCAGGATGTCACTTGTGCTTCTGACCAACTGGCTATAAATGAGAGGTTCCCCCGACCCCCACCACAGGTTCGATTAATTTGCTAGAGCGGCTCACAGAACTAAGAGAAACATTTTACTCACTAGACTACCAGTTTATTATGAAAGAATATGACTCAGAACAGCCAGGTGGAAGAGATGCACAGGGCGAGGTGTGGGGAAAGGCCACAGAGCTTCCACGCCCTCTCCAGGGGCCACTCTCCCCTCACCTTCACATGTTCACCAACTTGGAAGCCCTCAGAACCCTGTCCTCTTGGGCGTTTGTGGTGGCTTCATTACGTAGGTGCCATTGATTAAATCATTGGCCATTGGCAACTGAACTCAATCGCCAGCCCCTCGCCCCTCCCCAGAGGTCAGGGGGTGGGACTAGAAGTTCTAACCCTCTAATCACATGGTCAGGTCTCCTGGCAACCAGCCCCATCCTTAGGTGACCTAAAGGCTTTCCAAAAGTTGCCTTATTCATGTAACAAAAGATACCCTTGTCTCCCTAACACAGGAAATTCAAAGAGTTTTAGGAGCTGTGAGGGGTGAACCATGGACAAAGCCCAAACATGAGAGATATATTTTGGTCATCTGAATGACCAAATATATATTTCTTAAAGATCACAATATTGCACGTTCTTAATCCAAACGGTCCCCACTTACAGGTGGTGTTAGATTGGGATCCAGTTGCAATTTTTTTCCATTTGGTATACCAATTGTTTTCTCAACTCCACAGGGGCCATCTCAGAAGACCTCCCCCTGCCCCTTTCCATTCACTACCCATCATAGATTAGCTTGCTTTCTTTTTTTGCTTCATACAAATGGAATCATACTTTATGTACTCTCTTGTGTCTGGCATTTTTGATTCAATATTATATTTATGAGATTTATCCATATTGTTGCGTCTAGTTGTAGCTTGTTCATTCTCATTGCTGTATAGTATTCCATTACATAATTATACCACAATTTATTCATTCCACTGTCAATGGGCATTTGGGCAGTTTCCAGTTCCTGGCTATGAGGAACAGTGCTGCTGTGAAAATTCTTGTACACATCTTTTGGTGAAAACATGTATTCATTTCCACTGGGCCATAGGGTATGCTTATGTTCAGCTTTAGTAGTTTCTGCCAAACATTTTTGCAAAGTGTTTGTACCACTTTACACCCCCACAGAATGATGTGAGAGCCCCAGGTGCTCCACATCTTTGTGAATGTTACCAAGCCCTGAGGAACTGGTGACCCACAAGTGGGTCCTTTTGCCGAGGGTCGCTCGTGCCAATAGAAGAGACTGGGTTCAGAATAGCAGAGCAGAAACTTTATTCGTTCATCAGTGAATAGAGGAGGCAGAGCTTGTGCTGTGAAACACCTTCTCCCCAAACGGAGGGTGAGCAGGGTTCTTATGGGATACGAAGGGGGAGGGGTCCCTGCGTCATCGCTGGGCAGGTGTGTGGCAGGCATTTGGGGCATGTGAAAATCTTCCCTTCCTGCACAAGGCACCTTTCGCACACATTTCCTCTTGCTCGTGGCACTCCATCGCCATCTCGGACCTTTCTGGTTTGGACCAGTTCTGCAGTTTGGCCATCTGGCAATGTTCTGCCTTGGTTCCTATAAGCAAGCACAAGTTAAAAACAAAGCAGTAGACATGGAAAATGTTGTAGGGACTTCTCTGCGTGACATTAATACTTGGTATTTTCCATCTCTTTTTCATTTTAGCCATTCTAGCGGGGGTATCGTGGTATCTCATTATAGTTTTAATTGACATTTCCCTAATGCCTAATGAAGTTGAGCACCTTTTCAGATATTTATTTGCCATTTAAATACCTTATTTTCTGAAGTGTCTGCTCAAGACTTGTGTCCCTTTTTCTTTTGGGTTGTCTGTCTTTTTCTTCTCCATTTGTGAAAGTTCTTCATATGGCCAGGATATGAATCCTTTTTCTGATCTAGCTCCTGAGAATATCCTCTCTCACTCTGTAGGCTGTCTTTTTATTCTTTTAATTTCAAATAGTCCAACAGTGCTTTTTCTGTTCTGTTGAAGACATCTTTCCCCATACCAAGTCATGAAGATGTTTTCTTCTGAAAGCTTTACTATTTTACCTTTCATATTTAGGTCTGCAATTTTTCTGAAACTGATTTATATGTGTGGTGTGAGATAGGGATCCAAATTCTGTGTTTTTTTCCCATTTGGATATAAAATTAACCCAGTACCATTTATTTAAAAGGCTTTTTTCCCCCATTGCATGCCAGTGTCACACTGTCATAAATCAGGTGACCTGAATGTGTGTCTGCTTCTGGATTTTCTTTATAGTTTTGTGCCAATTATAAATGATGTTTTTTTTTTAAAAATTACATTTTATAGTTTCTAGTTATTTCTAGGGGTAAAGAACTGCTCCTGATTTTGTAGTTTGATTTTCCTGTTAGAATTGAGTTTGTTGATTGTATTTTTGTTTCTAGATAGATGATCATATCACGTGCAAATAGCAGTTTAATCTTTTTCCTTCCAATAATAATACTTCTGTGATGGATAATTTTATGTGTCAACTTGGCTAGGCTGTGGTGCCCAATTGTCTGGTCAATCACCAATCTAGATGTTGCTGTGGAGGTATTTTTTAGATGTGATTAAGATTGAAATCAGTAGACTTTGAGTAAAGCAGATTACCCTCCATAATGTGGGTAGGCTGTATCTAATCACTTGAAGGTTTTAAGAGAAAAAAGACTGATATTGCCCAGGGAGGGGAGAATTCTGCCTCGAGAGCGTCTTCGGACTTGAGCCTCAACATCAGCTCTTCCTTGGCTCTCCAGCCTGCCAGCCTACTCTGCAGATTTCAGTCTTTCCAGCCCCCACAATTGCATGAGCCAATTTCTTAAAATAAATCGCTATCCTTGTCTATCTATCTATCTGTCTATCTATCATCTACGTTCTATTGGTCCTGTTCCTTTGGAGAACCTTGACTAATAGAACCTCTTAATTATTTTCATTTTCTAACATTGGCTAGGACTTTCATGCTATATTAAACAGTAGCAGTGATGAGGATATCCTTATCTTATTCACAATCTTAAAGGGAATGTGTCTAAAGTTTTCCCATTAGGTATATTTTCTATAGGTTTTGATATATAACTTTTATCAAGAAAGTTTCTTTATGTTCCTAGTTTGCTTGGTTTACTGATATTGAACCTTTGTTGAATTTATGAGATAAAACCTTTACTACGATGGACTGAAAAAAACCTGAGGGCTGGCCCTGTGGCATAGTGGTTAAGTTCACAGCCTCTGCTTTGGCAGCCCAGGCTTCACTGATTCAGATCCCAGGTGTGGACCCATGCACCACTTATCAAGCCATGCTGTGGTGGCGTCCCTCATATAAGATAGAGGAAGATGGGCATAGATGTTAGCTCAGGGCCAATCTTCCTCAGCAAAAAGAGGAGGATTGGCAGCAGATGTTAGCTCAGGGCTAATCTTCCTCAAAAAAGAAAAGAAAAGAAAAGAAAAAGAAAAACAAACTTGTTGAATTTAGTTAGCTAATATTTTATTTGGGATTTGTACATCTGTATTCATAAATGAAAAAGCTCTATAAGTGTCTTTTTAAAATGTTGTCACTAATTAGTTTTGGAATTAAGATTATACTGGCCTCATAAAATGAGCTGGACAGCCTTCCTCCTTTTTGTAATCTCTCAAACAATTTGTGCAAAACAGGAAACATTTCTTGAAAATTTCGTAGAACTCACCTATAAAGCCATCAGAGCCTGAAGTTTTGGGCGAGGGGATGTCTTTGACTACCATTTCAATATCTTCAGACTTGTTGGCCTGGAATTAGTCATCTTCTTCTTGATCAAATTTTGATATCTTATATATTTCAAGGACTTTATTTCATTTTTGTTTTCAGTATTGTCACCAACTAATTGTCCCGAGGAACTCAAGGGAGGTTTCGGAAGCATTTAACTGTTTCTCTAAATTGTTTTTTTCTTTTTTTGTTATGTTAAGAGATGCAATCACCAACAACCCTGAACCAGCCCAAACCCTACCACAAGAGTGATGACTGCGCAGACGGGCTGAAAAGTGCCCAAGATTGACCTTCGCCTCATTTTTAATGCTAAGATCTCCACTCTAGGAGGAGTTTAGGCTTTATTACCATAACATGTGATGTATGTGGAAGCATGTTTTCCAGTTGAGCCTGCGCAAGCAAATACCCACCTCTCCCTTTTGAATATTCATTCCCCATCCCAGATAAAAGGTCCCTGCTGCCCTGTGCTCAGGGACAGCTGTGACTTTGGAAATGGTTCTGCATGGTCTCCCATTTGCTGCAAATAAACTCTACTTTGTGTGACAACTACTTCTGGTGGAGAGTCTGATTTTAACTATCCAGGAAGTGAATCCACTTTGGTTTGGTAACAATATTAGTAGTGCAGAGTTATTTGTGACACTTTTTTTCTTTTTTAGCCATCACTTTTATGCTGTAGTTATTTCTTCCTTATCTTTCTGTATTTTATTTATTCACATCTTCTCTCTTTTATTCTTGATAATACTTGCCAGAGGTATGCCTTTTTTTTTTTCACGTTTTATTATTTTTTTCCTTTTTCTCCCCAAAGCCCCCCAGTACATAGTTGTATATTCTTCGTTGTGGGTCCTTCTAGTTGTGGCATGTGGGACGCTGCCTCAGCGTGGTTTGATGAGCAGTGCCATGTCCGCGCCCAGGATTTGAACTGACGAAATGCTGGGCCGCCTGCAGCAGAGCGCACAAACTTAACTGCTCGGCCATGGGGCAGCCCCCAGAGGTCTGTCTTTTTAAAAGTCTTTTCATAGAGCCGGCTTTTGACTTTTAAAATAACGCCTATGGTTTTTGCCGCTGTTCTCTATTTCATAGAGTTCTGCCAGGATCAAGCCAAGTATTTGCAGTTGTTTTCCATAAGAGTTGAACTTGCATGCTGAAGGTCAACTCCAGTTTCAATGTATCAATAATTGGTTATTTTATCTGTCACAATATAGTCTCACCAAAGCTGCAATTATTCTATAAAGATGGTCAAATAGTTACCTTGGCCATGTACATACATCGGCGAACTGTTCACAGGAAAACATGAGAATAGAGTCTAATACTGGAATGACAGCAATATTGTTGATACATGCCAGGACTCGCCAGGACTTGTGGTCTATTCAGCAAATGCACCTCCTTCTCCTTGGAAAGGACCATGAAATCCTGGCTAAGAATTTTGCAGGGCCAATCTAGAGACAGGACCTTTTGATTGTGGTAGGCTTCTTTTCAGAATCACTTGATATGCTCATGGTTCCAGCTCAGACCTCTTCTCTCACATGCTCGGATCTTCAACAGGCAATTTACAGCACAGTCACTGCAAGTCACTTATCTCTGGTAATGGGTCTGACTTTGCCTCAGTTGAGTATAGAGGATTTATGGATAGGAACCTTATCCCACTGTCACCATCCTCCCCCAAGCCCCCAGATAAGTGGGTAGATGATAAAGCTGGTACAGTGTGCTAAGAATGTTCTGAAGTAGATTACTGGAAAGATGAGCCATAAGACATGCCAGGTTTCTCACTGCCCCAAATGTCACACACTATTCAACTTTTACAGCCAGTCCTGCTGAATTACCATGGGACCATCCATCAAGAATGGTCTCAGCTGTCTCCACACAGATGAATAAGTATGATGTCTGAATGCCATCCTGTCTGTAACTGTATTTCACTTATCTTTACCCTATGAGTTAGTCTTTGCTAAGACTTGTGGGGTTAGACCAAGGGTGGGGTCTGCTGCTAGAATAATTACTACCAGGATGCTCAGAGCACAGTTGGGTTAGTGTGGCATTGTCCAATTGATCAATGGTAAAATCTCCCTCCCAGTTATAACTTGAGGAAGACAGACCAATAGGAATGTCTCCTTCAGTGTCACTGGTGTTGATTTTTCAGAGACTCATTAGGATTCCTCAAAGCTGTGAGGATGGAAGCAATAACTCCTCAGTCACTGCAACTATACCCAGTATTTTACTTGGGTAACGACCAAGAGTACTGGCGTAAAACAGTTTGTCACAGGCCAGGTTCCCTGGAAACAGAGATTTGTGTGGGGGAAGTTTATTGAGGAGCGCTCTCAAGATCTACACCTGAGGGGCATGAGGGATGCAGAATTGGGCACAGGGAGTTTAACTGTGATGGGGTTGCAACCAAGGCCCAGCAGATCTCATGGGGAGCCCTGGAACTGAGAGGGTCTCTTTAGAATCGTCCCAAATTGAGATGAGAGGGCCAGGCCTTTGTACTTCTGCATTGACCATTGCATATGGGCTTGCTCCCTGGGAAGGGGACGTGACCTTGGGTGAGGTAGGTATCTTCAATTGAAGGCAGTCCCCAGTGAGAGACTCAGCTGATAGCTGGTAGCTGCTGACACGCCCAGCAGCAGAGGTAAGGAGTGCTTCGGTCCTGAAGCAGGACATTTGGGCAATGTGCCGCAGCACCCACTACAATCCACCCCTTGTCCCACTCAGACCCTCTTGCTTCATAGAATAAACTTGAGGACCAACTCATTCAGGATGCAGTGGGCTTCATTTCCTGGAAAAATTTACAAGAGGAAGGTTAGTGAGATGAACTGCAGACCCAGCTACTGCAACTTGAGGCTTCAGCTGGTATTCACTGTCTCCCTACTCTACTACCCGTTTGAAATTCCCTTCATGCCTAGAGAGCAACTCTGTCAGTTTAGGTGGCTGACCTAGTAACGCGATGCAGGTCCTCATCCCTGAGAGGTCTGAGCCCTGGTCACCATGCCTTCTTTAGGCCAGGCTTGCTACAGTTGTCCATTTCCTATGAAAATTAGGCAAGGAAGTACCAAGAGTTACCTAGGATTATCATATGAATGCCAAATACAATCCTCCCTATCTCCATTATGTAACACAACCCTATCTCCTCGTGAAGACGAAGGCCAATTAGACCTTCTAGGAAAGTGACTGTTCCTATTGCCTGCTCGTCTCTCAGTGCAAGAAGCCTAAAGTGACTGGGTAGAAGTCATAGTTTAAATTTTAATAGGACTTTTGCAGAGTCCTTGGTGGAAGGGTTATCCCTGTGGGAGTCAGAACCTCTAAATCTGTAGACCCTAGAGTTGCAGAACAAGAAGCACAAATTCCTCATGCAGGTTATTGAGAGTAATGGTACATGGGGCCACTCCTGCTTTCACCCTTTCTTACTGGACCCTTGTATTTCAGTGACTGAGGACATAGCAGCATATGTGGTCATTAATTTAGGGTGTAGGCAACATCTTGGAGGATGACAGAGTATCAGTTCCAAGTTGGCACCTCAGCTGTGCCTTCAATGAGCTGTTTCATCTCCATATGAGGCCAGCAGCTTCTGGATGATTCAGTATGTGATAGGACCAAATGGATGTCCTTTATTATACCTCCTTTACTACAAAGGGGGTCCTTGGTCTAGCGCAATGTTGTACGAGATCCCATTTTGATGGATCAAACATTCTGTAGGCCCTCAGAGTGGTGCTGGCTAAAGCCCTGGGGACAGGAAAGGTAAACATTTATTCTGTAGATGTGCTGATCTTAGTCAATATGAATTTCTGTGCCTTTCAGTGTAAAAAAGGTCCAGTATAATCAATATGATACCAACTGGACAGTTATTCTTGAGGAATGATGCTATATCAGGGCCTCATCATTGATCTCTGTTGCTGGCAGATTGGACATTCAGAGGTGGCAGTAGCATGATCAGTCTTGGTGAATGGGAGCCCATGCTGTTGGGTGCATGCATAACCACCATCCCTACTACTATGGCTACTCCTTTCATGTACCCATTGTGCCAGAACTGGGGTGGCTCATGGCACAGACTGGCTGACATCAACTTGCTGAGTCAATCTGTCTACTTGGTTTTCTGGTTCATCTTCTGTGGCCAACGTGCTCTGATGGGTATTAACATGTGCTACAAAGATCATCACACTTTGTGTTCACCTCCGTATGTCCACCCACATACTTCTGTTCACCTCCTTATCGTTGGTCTTCCAATCTTTCTATTTCCAGGTCCCTGACCTACGAGCCAAGGCATTCACCACTTCCCATGAATCCATATGTCTTCTAACCATGGGCCACTTCCATTTTCTCACGAAGTGGGTGAGTAGGTACACTTTCTAGAGCTCTGCCTTGTGGAAGGATTTCCCTCTCATCACTACTTTTCAAGCCCACTTTTGAGTGGGACTGTAGTACAGCCAGCCTCCATCCTTTTTTGTTGTTGTTGTTGAGGTGAAAGTCACATAATATATAGTCAAGCATTATATAATTCAGTGGCATTTAGTATATTCACAGTGTTGGACAATCACCACCTCTCTCTAGTTTCTAAGCTTTTTTTTCACTCCAGTAAAACACACTATACCCAGAAAGTAATCCTCCGTTTCCCCCTCCCCGACTCCCTGGTGACCACTAGTCTGCTCTCTGACTCTATGGATTTGCCTGTTCTGGTTATATCATATAGAAGGAAGCATACAATATTTAACCTTTTGCGTCTCACTTCTTTCACTTAGCATAATGTTTTTGAGGTTCATCCAAATAGTAGCATTTATCATACTTCATTCCTTGTTATAGCTGAATAATATTCCATTGTATGAATATGCCATAATTTGTTTATCCATTTATGGACGTTTGGGTTTCTTCCACCTGTTGATTATTGTGAATGACACCACTATATACATTCATGTACAAGTTTCTGTGTAGACATTTGTCTTCATTCCTCTTGGTTTATACCTAGGAGTGGAATTGCTAGGTCATATGGTAATTCCATGTTTAACTTTTTGAGGAGTTGCCAAGCTATTTTCCACGACAGTGGTACTATTTTACCTTTCCACCAGCAATGTATGAGGGTCCCTCTTTCTCACATCCTTGTCAATACTTGCTGTTGGTTTGGTTTGGTTTGGTTTGGTTAAAATTACACTAGTGTGTGTGAAGTGGTTTTGATTTGCATTTCTTCATTGACCAATGATGCTGAACACCTTTTCATGTGTTTGCTGGCCATTTGTACATCTTCCTTGGAGTAATGTTGTCTTTTGTACATTTTTCAATTGAATTGTTTGTCTTTTTGAATTATAGGAGTTCTTTATGTAGTCTGAATATTAAACTCTTATCAGATATATGATTTGCAACTCTTGTTCTGTAGGTTATCTTTTCACATTGTTGATTATGTCCTTTGATGCACAAACATTTTCAATTTTTGTGAAGTCCAATGAATCTATTTTTTCTCTCTTTGCGCATGTTTTTGGTGTCAAATTTAAGAATTTATTACCAAATCCAATGTCGCAAAGATTTACCCCTATGTTTTCTTCTAATAATTTTATAGTTTTAGCTCTTATATTTAGGTCATCAATCCATTTTGAGTTAATTTTTGTATATGGAGTGATGTAGGGGTCCAACTTCATTCTTTTGCATATTGTTATCCAATTGTCTGGGCACCATTCATTGAAGAGACTGTTTTCCCCCCACTGAATGGTCTTGGCACCCTTATCAAAAAATTAATTAGTCATAGATGTTTGGGTTTATTTCTGGGCTCTCATTCTATTCCATTCATCTATATGTCTATTGTTATGACAGAACCACACCGTTTGGATTGCTATAGCTTTGTAGTAAGTTTTGAAATAAGGAAGTGTGAGTCCACCAACTTTGTTTTTCTTTTGTAATGTTGTGGCTACGCAGGGTCACTTGCAGTTCCATATGAGTTTGAGGATCAGCCTTTACATTTCTGCAAAAAGCCATTGGAATCTTGATAGAGATTGCATTGACTCTGTAGATCTTTTCGGGGAATGTTGCAATATCTTACCAATATTATATATTTTGACAATATTAAATCTTCCAATCCATGAATATGGGATATCTTTCCATTTACTTAGGTGTTTAATTTATTTCAGCAATATTTTGTAGTTCTCAGTGTACAGGTCTTTCACCTCCTTGGTTAAATTTATTCCTGGATATTTTACTCTGTCTGTGTACTTTTGTAAATGGAATTGTTATCTTAGTGTCCTTTTTGGATTGTTTATTGCTACTGTATAGAAAGACAACTGATTTTTTTCACTTTCCCTGGGTTTGCTATTATAAGTAACACTTCCAGTTTTTTTATCTTGCTTTTGTTTTCTCTTTGCTTTTTTTTTTTTACCTTGCTTTAATGTGTCTGTTTTTTTTTAAGATCTTATTTTTCCTTTTTCTCCCCAAAGGCCCCCAGTACACAGTTGTGCATTTTTAGTTGTGGGTCCTTCCAGTTGCGGCATGTGGGATGCAACCTCAGCATGGCCTGATGAATGGTGCCATGTCTGCACCCAGGATTTGAACTGGTGAAACCCTGGGCCGTCAAAGCAGAGCACGTGAACTTAACCATTCAGCCATGGGGCCTGTCCCCTGTTTTTTTTAAAAAACAAAAATTTATTCTCTTACAGTTCTGGAGGTCAGAAGTCCAAAATGAGTTTTAGATGGCTAAAATCAAAGTGTGAAAAGGGCTGTATCCCTTCTGGAGAAATTCTTCAGGGGAGAATCCACTTCCTTGCCTTTTCCAGCTTCTGGAGGCTGCCTGCATTCCTTGGCTTGTGACCCGTCCTCCATCTTCAAACTCATGAGTGTAGCATTTTCAAATCTCTGACTTTCTACTTCTGTTATCACATCTCCTTTCTCTATTTCAGATCCTCCTGCCTCCTGTTTTTTTAAATTGTGGTAAACTACACATAAAATTTACCATTTTAAAGTGTACAGTTCAGTGGCATTAAGTACATTCACATTGTTATGCAATCACAACTGATTTTTGTATGTTGATCTTGTATCCAGCAACTTTGCTGAATTCACTTATTAGTTCTAGTAGTTTTTTGTGTGTATTCCATGGGATTTCTCTATATAGACTCATGTCATTTGCAAACAGAGACAGTTTTACTTATTCTTCTCCAATTTAGATGCCTTTTATTTCTTTTTCTTGCCTAATTGTTCTGGCTATGACTTCCAGTACTATGTCCAATAGCAGTGATGAAAGCAGGCATCCTTGTCTTGTTCCTGATCCTAGGGAAAAAGCCTTCAGTCTTTCACCATTGAGTGTGAGGTTACCTGTAGATTTTTCATACAGGCCTCTTTTCTTGTTAAAAAAAAGTTTCCTTCGATTCCTAGTTTGCTGAGTGTTTTCTTCATGAAATAGGGTTGAATTTTGTCAAAGGCTTTTTTGGCATCTATCGAGATGACCTTGTGGATTTTTTCCTTTGTTCTTTTAATGTGGTACATTGATCTATTGTCTTATGTTGAACCACCTTTGCTTCCCTGTGATAAATCCCACTTGGTCATAGTGTGTAATCCCTTTTATGTTCTGTTGAATTTGGTTTGCTGGTATTTTGTTGAGGATTTTGTGTCTGTATTCATAAGGAATATTGGTTTGTAGTTTTCTTTTATTGTGGTGTCTTTGTTTTTGGTATCAGGGTAATGCAGGCCTCATAGAATATTCTGGGAAGTATTCCCTCTTCTTCTATTTCTTGGAAAATTTTGAGTAGGATTGCTGTTAATGTTTCTTTAAATATTTGGTAGAATTACCTAGTGAAGCCATCTGGTCCTGGACTTTTCTTTGTTGGGAGGTTTTTGATTATTGATTGAATCTCTTGTTCTAGGTCTGTTGAGATTTTACATTTCTTCTTAAGTCAGTTTTATGAATTTGTGTATTTCTAGGAATTTGTCCATTTCATCTAGATTGTCTAATTTATTGGCATACAATTGTTCACAGTATTCTCCCATAATCCTTTTAATTTCTGTAAAGTTTTTTTTTTTTTTTAGGAAGACTAGTCCTGAGCTAACATCTGCTGCCAATCCTCCTCTTTTTGCTGAGGAAGACTGGCCCTGAGCTAACATCCATGCCCATCTTCCCCCACTTTATATGTGGGATGCCTACCAAAGCATGGCTTGACAAGCGGTGCATAGGTCCTCACCTGGGATCCAAACCAGCGAACTCTGGGCCACTGAAGTGGAGCGTGTGAACTTAACTACTGTGCCACCTGGCTGGTCCCTGTAAAGTTGGTTTTTAAATTTCTGATTTTAGTTGTTTGTGTCTTCTCTGTTTTTTCTTAGTCAGTCTAGCCAAATGTTTATAAATTTTTTCAATTTCTTCAAAGAACCAAGTTTTGATTTGGTTGATTCTCTCTATTGTTTCTCCACACTCTCTATGGTATATTTCTGCCACTGTCCATTTTTAGTGTATATCAACATACTGAGCTTTCCCATCCATGAACCAAGCTTGGCCTTTTCCCTCTTCCATTAGCTGGTCACGAGGAATGCTCCATGAGGCCATAAGTGTGAGTGAGGAAGAAGGACGGGGGAACAGCAGTGGATAATATGGGGATCTGGGTCACTTGCTTTTGCAGCTTGCTTGTACCCTCTGGCTCTGTTTATAACGGATCAACATATATCACTTCTATCTGTTGAAGAATTGCTTTTTGGCTCTCCTGAACATATGACACAGTGGATCTGATAGAACCCAGCTTGTGATGGTTAGTTCTGGCTGTATGGTTATTTGGTGCCTGTTGATCAGGCCTTTGTCTCTTATCAGGCATCCACCTTGTTCTGATGGTTAAGTGATATCACCTGCCATCTGTTGTTTTGAGATTCTGTCATCCTCATTGATATCAGTAAGCTTCAGTCTGTAAGAGAATATCCTACCATCATCCCTGGCCTACAGAGGATGGACACTGAGTTTCTCAGTGATGCTGGTTCCCCTGTCACCTGTGCCATTTTTATTGCTTTGGTAAAGAATGTCCTCGGGGTCCTCCTGTGAAACCTAATCATCTAATGGGCTTTCTAGCCTTACACAACATAATCTCTGTATCAGTCTGCTCAGGCTGCTGTAACAAAATACAACAAACTGCACTTCTGATTTTTAGTTCCACGTATAAGTAGCTTAGATATCACCACTCTGTCCTAACAAGTAAAAAGCTGAGCAGACTGAAAAGTCAACAACACCTGGATCTGTAAGAGACAGAGGACACAGGACAAACTGCTGCCACTGACATCAGAGAGACAGGCAAATACTGGAAGTCACAGCTAACCAGAGCAGAGATTTACAAGTGGAAATCGCCACAGGAATCAGTGGCAGAGTGGAAAAACCTGAACTGTAATTGATGAATTGCTGGAGGCTCAGTGTGGACAAGTCTGAGAGATCAATAGTCCAGGGGGACCCAGTCATAGGGAGACCGTCACAATTTTGTGAATTTTACTTCTAGGAGCTCTACTATTTCTCACAATAAAGATCAGAGCTAAATCCCTTTGTGTTTCTGGTAGGGGGACAGGAAAAGGAACTATTTTGAAACATGCCAGAGCATTCTGTTCTTCTTAACAAAGCTTGCCCTCAGGAGAAACTAGTTAGCCAGAGCCTTAACCTACCAAGGAATTATCAGAGCCTAACTGACCTGGAGGAAGGGGATACCCAACTCCAGCTTCCTCAAGCCTTCCACATGGGAGAAGGGAAACACCCAACTCCAGCCCACTCTAGTCATCCTGTCCTACTTAGAGATGGAGGAAAAAAGCGAGAAACACTTGTGAAGTTCACAGTCCAGAGGCATAGACTCACTAGAAGACTGGGACACAATCAATCATAAGACTACAGTATGCTTCCCCTGCCCCCACACCTCATCACTGGTTACTAAGGTCTATTTCCAGCAGTTCCTTTTCCCCAGTACATCGTGTCTGGCTATCCAGCAAAAAATTGCAAAACATACCAAAAGGCAAAAACCACAACTTGAAGAGATAGTGCAAGCATCAGAACCACACATGGCAAGGATGTTGGAATTACCAGACTGGGAATGTAAAACAACTATGATTAAAATGCTAAGGGCTCGAATAGGTAAAGTAGAAAGCATGTAAGAACAGACAGGTGATGTAAGCAGAGAGAGAGAGAGGAATCCTAAGACAGAACCAAAAAGAAATACTAGAGATAAAAAAACCACTGTAACAGAAATAAAAAATACCTTTGATGGGCTTATTAGTAGACTGGACACGGCTGAGGAAAGAATCTCTGAGCTTGAGGATATATCAATAGAAACCTCCCAAACTGAAAAACAAAGAGAACAAAGACTGAAAAAAAATGGAATGGAACATCCAAGAACTGTGGGACAACTATAAAAGGTGTAACATATGTGTAAGGGTAATACCAGAAGGAGAAGAAAGAGAGAAAGGAACAGAAATAATATTCGAAAGAATAATGACTGAGAGTGTTCCCAAGCTAATGTCAGACACCAAACCATAGATCCTGGAAGTTCAGAGAACACCAAGCAGGATAAATACCAAAAGAACTATACCTAGGTATATCATTTTCAAACTATAGAAAATCAAAGATAAAGAAAAAATCCTGAAAGAAGCCAGAGGAAAAAAATACCTTACCTATAGAGGAATAAGGATAAGAATTACATCTGACCTCTCAGAAACCATTCAAGCAAGGAGAGAGTGGAGTGAAATATTTAAAGTGTTGAGAGAAAAAACCCCACCAACCTAGAATTCTGTACTCTGCAAAATTATCCTTCAAAAGTGAAGGAGGAATAAAGATTTTCTGAGACAGACAAAAATTGAGGGAATTTTTTGCCATTAGACCTGCCTTGCAAGAAATGTTAAAATAAGCTCTTTAGAGGCAAAGAAAATAACATAGGTCAGAAACTTGGACCCACATAAAGAAAAGAAAAGCATCAAAGAAGGGACGAGTGAAGTTAAAATAAAAACTTTTATTGTTCTTATTCTTAATTGATCTAGCAGATATCACTGCACACCTATTAGAATGGCCAAAATCCAGAACACTGATAACACCAAGTACTGGCGGGGAGGGAGAGCAACAAGCAACAGAAACTCTCATTCACTGTTGGTGGGAATGCAGCATAGTCCAGCCACTTTCGAAGACAGTTTGGCAGTTTCTTACAAAACTAAATATACTCTTACCACATGATCTAGTGATTGCACTCCTTGGTATTTACCCGAAGGAGCTGAAAACTTATGTTCACAGAAAAACCTGTACACAGTTGTTAATAGCAGCTTTATTCATAATTGCCAAGACTTGGAAATAACCAGATGTCTTCAGTAGGTGAATAGATAAGTAAACTGTGGTCCATCCAGACAATGGAATATTATTCAGTGCTGAAAAGCAATGGATATCAAGCCATAAAAGACATAGAAGAATCTTAAATGCATATTACTAAGTGAAGGAAGACAATTTAAAAAGGCTATATACTGTGTAATTCAAACTATACGGCATCCTTGAAAAGGCAAAACTATGGAGATAGCAAAAAGATCAGTGGTTGCTAGGGGTTGGGAGGGATGATTAGGTAGAGCTCAGAGGATTTTTAGGGCAGTGAAAATATTCTGTAGGATACTATAGTGATGGATATGTGTCATTATACATTTGTCCAAATCACAGAATGTATAACACATGAATGAACCCTAATGTTAACTATGGACTTTGGCTGATTAGCACGTGCCAATGTAGGTTCATCAATCATAATAGTTGTACCACTCTGGTGAGTGATGTTAATAATGGGGAATGCTATGCGTGTGTGGGGGCAGGGTGTACATGCGAAATCTCTGTACCTCCCTCTCAATTTTTCTGTGAACCTAAAATTGTTCTAAAAAAATAAAGTCTTTGAAAAAAAATAACATAGACTGTGTGGTTTATACAACAGAAATTTATTTTCTCACAGTTCTGGTGGCTCAAAGTCTAAGATCAAGGTGCCATCAGGGCTGGCTTCTGGTGAGGAATCTCTTCCTGGCTTATAGACAGCTGCCTTCTCACTGTGTCCTCACATGACCTCTTCTCTATACGAGTGGAGAGAGAGAGAATGAGAAAAAGAGAGAGAGAGCTGGCGTCTCTTCTTCTTATGACACCAGTCCTATTGAATTAGGGCCCCACCCTTATGACCTCATTCGACTTTAATTCTCTCTCTAAAGTCCCTATGTCCAAATACAGTCACATTAGCATTAGGGCTTGAACACATGAATTTGAGTGGGTGGGTGGAGGAGACACAATTCAGTCCTTAACAACTTTCTAGCATGTTTATTTTCTGTGCTTTTTGATCCTTTTTTCTACATCCTGCTGTGGCAGTTCTGGGATTTATACCTCACTTAGTGGTGCCCATTTGTTTCTCCAAGGTCCCAGTAACTTGTGTAACACTGTCTCCCAGAGTTCCTGCCAACGTTTTGAATCCTGTATTATACATGAGTGGGCACACATCAATAAACTCTCCCCTAGTCAACTTTATGGTTTATCTCTTGAATTGGCTTGCTGGGGCTACCGTAACAAAGTGCCACACACTGAAAGTCTTAAAACAACAGGAATTTATTGTCTCATAGTTCTGGAGGCTAGAAGTCTGAAATCAAGGTGTCAGCAGGGCCATCCTCCCTCTGAGACTCTGAATAGAACTTCCTTGCCTCTTTCTGGCTTCTGGTGGTGACCAGAAATCCTTGGTGTTCCTTAACTTGCAGCTGCATCAGTTCAATCTCTGCCTCCATCTTCACGTGGCATTCTCCCTGTGTGTCTTTACATCATCTTCCCTCTTTGTGTGTCTGTGTCCAAATTTGCCCATTTTACAAGGACATCAGTAATTTTGGTATGGGACCCCCTCAAATGACCTCATCTTGACTTGGTTAAATCTGTAAAGACTTAGTTTCCAAATAAGGTCACATTCTGATGTACTGGGGGTTAGGACTTCAACATATCATTTGGAGGGACACAATTCCCCATAACACCTCCTATGACCCAGAACCCTCAGAATCCCACCCATACTCTCTGGGCTTCTGCCAGTATAAGTTGGTAAGCTTCTGCAGTCTTTTGAAATATAGTCCTCCTTCTTTCAGCAGGCCTAGCACTTCAGTGGCTGGGTTACCTTATGACCCAAACTTAGTTATTGGCCTAGCAGCCTGGAGGGAAGTTTGGGAAAGATTCTGGTAGGGAGTGGAGTACGTGTTATCTTGCAAATCAGAGGCCTGTGCACCATCTTCAAACAAAGGGGGAGCACTGGCCTTAAAGTCTATTTTGTCTGATAGCAGTGTAGTGGTTCCAGCTGTCTTTTTGGTTACTGTTTGCATGGAATATATTTTTCCACCCTTTTATTCTCAACCTATTTGTGTCTTTGGATCTAGAGTGAGCCTCTTGTAGACAGCGTATAGTTGGATCATGTGTTTTGTCCATTCTGCTAACCTCTGACTTTTAATTGGAGAGTTTAATCTATTTACATTTAATGTAATTACTGGTAAGGAAGGACTTACTTCTGCCATTTTGTTATTTGTTTCCTGTATGTCTCTCATTTTTAAAAATTCCTTAATTCCCCTATTACTACCTTCTTTCATATCAAGTGGATATTTTTTAGTGTACCCTTAAATTCCTTTGCCATTTCATGTGCTATATATTTTTGTGTTATTTTCTTAGCCCTAGGGACTACAATTAACCTGTTAAATTTATAACAATCCAGTTTAGATCAATGCCAACTTAATTTCAATAGTATACAAAAACTTTTCTCCTATAGTGCTCTGTTCCCCATTATGTTGTTATTTTCACAAACTATATATTTATACATTACGTGCCCATCAACATAGATTTATAAATACTATTTTTTTTAAAGATTTTATTTTTCCTTTTTCTCCCCAAAGCCCCCTGGTACATTGTTGTGTATTTTTAGTTGTGGGTCCTTCTAGTTGTGGCATGTGGAACGCCGCCTCAGCATGGCCTGATGAGCGGTGCCATGTCTGCGCCCAGGATCTGAACCGGTGAAACCCTGGGCTGCTGAAGCGGAGTGTGCAAACCCAACCACTCGGCCATGGGGCCGGCCCCTATAATTACTATTTTATGCAGATCTTTTTTTACTTAATTATTTTACTGAGGTCATCTTGACTTATAACTGTGTAATTTCAGGTGTACATGATTATATACCAGCTTCTATATAGACTGCATTATGTTTATCATCAATAGTCTAGCTTTTATCTGTCACCATACATATGTGTCCCTTTACTCCTTTTGCTCTCTCCCCACCCCCTGTCCCTCTAATAACCACTGATCTTTCTCCTTGTCCATATGTTTGTTTATCTTCCACGTAAGTGAAATCACATGGTGTTTGTCTATAACTCTGCCTTAGCCTTCATTTCCTGCTTGCACAGAGCCTGAAGGTCAGCCAGAGATGAGAACTTAGGGCCTTCTCGTGTCATTCCTGAGCATGCACACAGCCCTGGGCATGCACGTGGCCTTCTAGAGTGCCAGGAATATGTTGGAGCTTTTCAAAGCTCTTACTCCCAGAGAACTTCCTTACTGAGCTTTTTCTCTCAAGCTTTTTGGTTAGTCTATTTTTGCCCCAACTGTTATCCATTGCCCCAGACAGCAGTGACTAATGTAGCTGCCTATAAATGTTTTCAACAAAGTCCTGGGTAGTCATCTCAGCAGTGGGAGAGTTCCAAGTTAGATGAGATAAAAGCAAGCCCGTTGAGATTGTCCTCCATGAAGCCACAGACAGGTAAAAGCAAACAGCCACAATTCTTTGTGAGTAAGGTCCGTTCTTCTCCCTCTAGTAGAAGTACTAGTACTGGGAATGTGGGCTGTCATTAAGGCCACCGCCATGATGGGGCGAAGGTGATAGGACCAGGTTAGTCGAAATGCCACAAAGCTCACTGTTCTTATTGAGATTCAGCCTGTTTTTCTTGGTTAAGCATTTCCTTGGCTGCTACTTTTGGTTACTTTCCAGAATTCTGAAAAATTTGATTCTGACAGTTTTTGTCGGTTTTTTCACTGCTTTTGTGGAAGGATGGACTTTTGGTGTTCCTTATTCTGCCATTTTCACTAGCACTGGCCTTTGATATGGAGGAGTGGGCCACTTCTGAAGGCCCAAGGGATTTAGGGGTATATGGTGAGTTAAGATTTTTCGATTGCATTGATCCAGATGTCCCTATTCCATATCTCAGGGCCCCACTCCTTCCCACTCAGGGCCATGGTCTGGGTACAGCAGACTCACTGGAGTTGAGAATTTTACTTTCTCTGGAGCTCTCGTACTCTTGGAACTAAGTCCTGGGCCTGACTCTCAGCTGTTCCTATCCACTGGCTACAGGAGATGAGTCTCTTTTAATGCAATTGGGATGGGATCCTGACAGAAGGGAATTTGCTGGCCTGGTGTAATATCTCAGGCATATAAGAGGTAGAGGGAAAATAATAATTATAAAGACTATGGAATTAGAAAGATGTTCCTGGTAGCAACTGATGCACTGAAGAAAAACAATAAAAAGTTGAGAATGATTAATCACCAATTAAAAGCTAAGAGTAAAACCTATATTGGGGCTGGCCCCATGGCTGAGTGGTTAAGTTTGTGCGCTCTGCTTCGGAGGCCCAGGGTTTCACCGGTTTGGATCCTGGGTGCGGACATGGCACCGCTCATCAGTCCATGTTGAGGCGGTGTCTCATGTACCACAACTAGAAGGACCCACAACTAAAATATACAACTATATGCTGGGGGGACTTGGGGAGAAAAAGGAAAAATAAAATCTTTAAAAAAAAAAAGCTATAGAGCCTCCTTCAAAATGCTAATAAATAAGTAATACCAAAAACTACTACATTAATCCAAATGAAGTCAGAAAAGGAAAGAAAAAGAAATACAGAACTTGCAGGACAAATAGAATGTCTTCAGCAAGGTGATAGACAAAATTAAATATATCATTAATTACATTACATGTAAGTAACAGGATATATACATATATATATATATATATGGAAAACAAAAAAAGAAAACTGATGTGACTATATACTCAGAGAAATAAGCTTTATAGCAAAAAATATTACTACCGAGGGGCCAGCCCTGTGGCCGAGTGGTTAAGTTCATGCCCTCCACTTTGGCAGCCCAGGGTTTCACCGGTTCAGATCCTGGGCACAGACATGGCGCCACTCATCAGGCCATGCTGAGGTGGTGCCCCACATCCCACAACTAGAAGGGCCCACAACTAAAATATACAACTATGTACCAGGGGGCTTTGGGGAGGAAAAGGAAAAAATAAAATCTTTAAAAAAATGCTACTACCAATGAAGACTTCATAATGATTTTTAAAAGTGTTTGATTCACCAAGAAGATATACGAATTCTAAATGTGAATGATTCTAAGAAGAAGGCCCCAAAATCAAGCAAAATATGATTACAAAGGGAAAGCCCAATCCTTGATAGTAGTGGGGCATTTTAACACGTCTCTCTCAGTAAGTGATAATACAAGCAGACAAGAATATCAGTAAAGATATGGAATATTTGCACAACTCAATTAACAAACACAGTCTGGTAGATGTATAAAGAACAATGTACTCAACAACTATAGAAAATAGCTGCTTTATCAACTGGAATGAAACGGTTACAAAAATTAACTGTAGATTGGGCCATAAGTGAGGTTTCAACACATTGCAAGAAATGAAGCATGTTCTCTGACCACATTGCTTATAAGGTAGAATTCAATAATAAAAAGGTAACTTTAAAGTCCTCATGGGTTTGGTTTGAAAAATACACTTATGAATGACCAAAAAAGGTCAAATAAGACATCACAATGAAAATAAGATAATATTTTGATCTGAATGATAGTGGAAATGCTATATACCAAAACTTGTGAAACACAGCTAAAGCGGTGCTTGCTAAGAAATTTGGACCCTTAAATGTATATATTAGAAAAAGAGAGAGACTGAAAATTAATGAGCTAAGCATCCATATCAAGAACATAAAAAGAACAGCAAATTTAAACCAAAGAAAGTAGAAAAAGTGAAATAATAAAGGTAAGAGCAAATATCAATGAACTAAAAAGCGAAGATACAATAGAGAGGTTCAACAAAACCAGAAGTTGATTCTCCGAAAAGATTAATGAAGTTGATAAATGCGTGTCAAGACTGACTGGGAAAAAACAAGGGCGGACCCAAGTTATCAGTATCAGGAATTAAAAAAAGGACATCACTATGGATTCTGTAGATATTACAAAGACAATAAAAGTATATTATGAACAATTTTATGCTGATAAATTTAAAAATTTAGATGACATGGACAAATTCCTAGGAAAATAAAATGTCAGAAAGATGCAAGAAGAAGTAGAAAACCTGAATACTTCTATAACTATTAATAAATTGAATATTTAAAAATTTTCCCATCCTCCTCCAAACTTCAGGCCTAGATGACTGCATCCAAGAATTCTACCAAACATTTAGAGAAGAAATAATACCAATATTTCAAAACTCTTCCAGATAGTAGAAAAAGATGGCTCACTCCCATACTCCTCTGGTAAGGCCCATATTACCTAGATAACAAAACATTTTGAAAAAGAAAAATTATAGGTCTACCTTTCTCAGGAACATAGATGCAAACTCTCCTAACCAAATATTAGCAAACTGAACCTAACAATAAAACATAAAGGGGAAATAAAAGGAAATAAAAGGGGAAATAAAAAAATATACCTCTACCATATAAGATTTAATCCAGAAATGCAGTTAATTTGAAAGTAGAAAGTCAACCAGTAGAATTTGCCACATTAACAGAAAAAGGAAAAGACATCACACAATCCACATAACTACAGAAAAAGTGTTTCATAAAATGTATCATTCACTTATTGACAAGAACTTTTAGCAAACTTCCTTATTTTGATAAAAGATATCTCCAAAATCTTTACAGCAAAAATTATGCTTACTGGTGAAATGTAGAAATCTTTCCTCTGAGATCAGGAAAAGGATAAGTTTCCCTACAATGGTTCTGGCCATTGCAGCAAGGCAAGAAAGAGAAATAAAAGGCATAAAAACTAGAAAAGAAGGAATAAAATTGTAATTATTTGTAGATTCTGGGTACACAGTAGTTACTGCTGGTACTTTTGTAGTTACTGGATGCACAGAATAGGAAATCCAAAATATTTCACAGATAAACTATTAAGATTAATAATTAGCAAGTTGCTGTATACAGGGTTGATATAAAAAATTCAATTGCCCTTATATATACTAACAACAAACAGAAACTGAAATTTGATGCCATTTATGATTGCAACAAGAAAGATCAAGTACCCAAGAACAAATTTTTTTGAAAAAGGAACACAAGATGTCCTGCAGAAAACTATTGAACATTACTGAGAAAAATTAAAAGGAAAAAAAACCCTAAATAAATGAGAAGTATACTATGTTCCAGAGTTGGAAAGTTCAATACTATAGTGATGTAAATACTCCCCGAATTGATTCAACACAATCACGATCAAAACCCCAACAGATGTTTTTGTTTGTCTGTTTTGTGGAACTTGACAAATTGATAGTAAAATTTTATGGAAATTCAAACTGCTGAGAAGAGCTATGACATGCTTGAAGAATGGAGTGGGAAGACCTGTTCCACTGCATATCAAGACTTATTATAAATTAAGACAGTATGTGATTGGCAAAAAGATAAAACATAAACCAATATGACAAAACAGAGGGCCCAGAAACAAATCTTTGCATATATGGACACCCTTTTTATGACAAAGGCCACATTGCGGAACAGTGGGGCAAAAATGGTCCTTTCAATAAATGGTGCAGGGACAAATAAATAATTACGCTTACAAAAATGAAACTTGGTCCCTACCTCACACCATACACAACAATCAATTCCAGGCAGATTAAATACCTGAATGTAAAAGGCTAAACGATAAAGCTTCAGAAGATAACACATGAGAATGTCTTCATGACCTTGGGGTAGGGAAAGATTTTTTAAAGCAGTACACAAAACACTAATCATAAAAAATAAAAGTTGATAATTGTGACCACATTAAAATTAAAATTTTTCTCTTCATTAAAAGACACCATTACAAGAGCGAATAGGCAAGCAATAGGGTGGGGGAGGATGTTTGCAATTCACACATCTGACAAAGAGCTTTTATTGAGAACATATAAAGAACTCCTACAAATCGATAAGCAGATACAGAAAAGCCTGGGAGAAAAGTGGGCAAGAGGTTTGAACAAGCGTTTCACAAAAGAGTGCAAATAAATGTACAAAAGGGGGCTCAATTTTATTAGTAATCAAGGAAATGGAAATTAAAACTGCAAGGAGTTTCCATTACACACCCACCAGAATTGCTAAAATTTAAGAGTGACACTACTAAGTCTTTGCAGGGACATAGAACAATAAGAACTTTCACACACCGCTAGTGGGAATGTAAAATACAACATTTTCAAAATAATTTAACATTATCTACCAAAGTTGAAGATATGCATACACTATGAATCAGAAATCCTACTCCAAGATTTATACCCATTAGAAACGCATGCACATACATAAGAATACTCATAGCAGTAAATATTCATCAACAATAGAATGGACAAGTAAATTTTAGTGTATTCATTCAACGGAACACGACTGTATGGCAATGAAAATAAATGATCGCTTACATGCAACTATGTGGTTGCGTCTCAGAAACGTGACAATGAGCAAATGACATCAGACACAAAAGAATACTTCCTGTGTTACTCCATTAATGCAAAATTCAAAAGCAGGTAAAACTAAACTAGTGTGTTTAAGGATGTCTACTTAGGCTGTAAAAGTATAAGGAAAAGGAAGGAAGTTAGTACCTTAGAAGTTGGGATAGCGGTCACCTTTAGTGGAGAGAAAGGGGACATGGTTGGGGGCATTCACTGGGGGCTTTGAAGATGCTCTCATGTTCTACTTCTTGATTAGGGTCGTCATTACACAAGAGTCTGCTTCATGGTAACTCCACAAACTACACGTCTACGTTTTTAACTCTTATTTAATTATGTATGTATGTATTTACTTATTTATTGTTAATGGCCATATTGAGATATAATTCACATACCATACAGTTTACCCATGTAAAATGTACAATTCAGTGGGTTTTGGTATACAACATTATTAATTTTTTTGGACTTGTGGTAAAATATATATAACATAAAATTTGCCGTTTTAGCCATTTTTAAGTATACAATTCAGTGATATTATTTACATTCACGAGGTTGTGTAACCATCCCTACTATTTCCAACCTCTTTTTTAAGGCTTCGCTTGTTTTAGAGCAGTTTTAAGTTCACAGCAAAACTGGGAGGAAGGTACAGAGATTTCCCATGTATGCCCTGTCCCCGCACATGCACAGCCTCCCCCATTATCAACATCCCCGGAGAGTGGTACATCCGTTATAATGGATGAACCTGTATTGACACATCATTGTCACCCAGAGTCCATATTTTACATTGGGGTCACTCTTGGTGTTTACATTCTGTGGCTTGGACAAATGTATAATGACACGAATCCACGATTACTGTATCATACAGAGTATTTTCGCTGCCCTAAGAGTCCTCTGTGCCCCGCCCATTCATCCTTCCTCTCCCCAGCCCCCAGCAACCGCTCATCTGTTTACTGTCTCCATTGTTTTGTCTTTTCCGGAATGTCATATAGTTGGAATCATACAATGTGTAGTATTTTCACATTGGTTTCTTTCACTTAGTAACATGCATTTAAGGTTCCTCCGTGTCTTTTCATGACTTGATAACTCATTTCTTTTTAGCACTGAATAATATTCCATTCTCTGGATGAACCACAGTTTATTTATCCATTCATCCACTGAAGATCCTTTGGTGGTTTCCAAGTTTTGGCAATTATGAATAAGCTGCTATAAACATCTGTGTGCAGGTTTTTGTGTGGACATAAGCTTGCAACTCCTTTGGGTAAATACCCAGGAGTGCAATTGCTGGATCGTATGGTAAGAGTATGCTTGGTTTGGGGAGAAACTGCCAGGCTGTGTTCCAAAGTGGCTGGACCATGTTGCATTCCCATGAGCAATGGATAAGAGTTCCTGTTGCTCCACATCCTTGCTAGCACTTGGTGTTGTCAGTGTTCTGGATTTTGGTCATTCTTATATGTGCGTAGTGGTATCTTATTGTTGTTTTAGTTTGATTTCCCCAATGACACGATGTGGAGCATCTTTTCGTATGCTTATTTCCCACCTGTATATCTTCTTTGGTGAAGTGTCTCTTAAGGTCTTGGGCCCATTTTCTAATCAGGTTGTTTTCTTATTGTTGAGTTTTGAGTTCTTTGTATGCTTTGGATAACAGTCCTTTATCAGGTGTGTTTCTTCTGTAAATATTTTTCTCGTAGTCTGACTTGCCTTGTCATTGTCTTGACATTGTCTTTTGCAGAGCGGCCCCTGGTAATCTCTCCTTTCTGTCTCTATGAATTTGACTATTCTAGGCATGTCATATAAGTAGAATCATACAATATTTACCCTTTTGTGTCTGACCTATTTCACTTAGAATAGTGTTTTCAAGATTCATCCATGTTGTAGCATGTGTTAGAATTTCTCTTGTATGGTTGAATAATATTCCATGGTATTTTTGTTGTTAGTGCCATTGGGTCAATTCCGACTCCTAGCGACCCTGTGGACAGCACAGCAGAACCCTGCCCAGTCTGTTTGCGCCATCCTCTCACCTTCCAGCGCTAGCTCTGACAGCGCTCCGATGCTATTTGTAGGGTTTTCATGGCCAATTTTTTTCAGAAGTGGGTGACCAGGTCCTTCTTTCTCGTCTGTCTAGTCTAGAAGCTCTGCAGAAACCTGTCCACCATGGGTGACCCTGCTGGTATTTAAAATACTGATGGCAGGGCCTGCTCCGTGGCTGAGTGGTTAAGTTCGCGCGCTCCGCTGCAGCGGCCCAGGGTTCGGATCCTGGGCGCGGACATGGCACCGCTCGTCAGGCCATGTTGAGGCGGCGTCCCACATCCCACAACTAGAAGGACGTGCAACTAAGATATACAACTGTGTACAGGGGGGTTTGGGGAGATAAAGCAGAAAAAAAAAAAGATTGGCAACAGTTGTTAGCCCAGGTGCCAATCTTTAAAAAAAAAAATACGATGGCATAGCTTTCAGCATCACAGCAACACGCAGCCACCACAGTGTGACAACTGACAGACGGGTGATGGTTTCCCTGACCGGGAAATGAACCTGGACCTCAGCGGTGAGAGTGCCAAATCTTAACCACTAGACAGACCACCAGGGCTGGCTATGCCATGGTATACATATACCACATATTGTTTATCCATTCGTCCATCAATGGACACTTGGGTTGTTTCCAACTTTTATTATTGTGCTATGAACATGGTTGGACAATGTTAGCGTCGTCTGAGCCCTTGCTTTTAATTCCTTGGGGTATAGACTGAGGAGTGGAATTGCTGGGTTGTATGAGTACATCAATGTCTTAAGTGCTTTTTACATGCTTTACATTTCACAATGAAAAGGACAGAGAGGGGTGAGAAGAGGAAAAGGAGAGAACGAGTATAGACAAGTCTTTTGAATATTTTGCTCCTACGGGAAACAGAGAAATGGGATGGTAGCTGTAAGAGGAAGCAGGCTCAAGGGAGGTTCTTTAAGATGAAAGAAACCAGAAATGTTTGTATGCTGATGAGAGTGATGTACTAATGGGGGAGTAATTAACGCTGCAGGAGAGAGAGGAGAGAGAGCCACTCGGCTCGCGTGGCTAAGAGGACATGGTGTTGACTTGAGCCAGGAGCAGAGGACTGTCCTTCCCAAGTAGCAGGGCAGACACTGCAGATGCTGTCGCAGGGTGGATGTAGTGGCGGAGGCTGCACACATCCTCCTCGGATCACTCCGGTCTGCTGGGTGAGGCAAGAAGAGAGGCATCAGCTTCCAGGGAGGATGGAGCGGGTGTTGGAGGTGCGAAATCGTCATCTAGAAAAGCGAGAGGGGGAATGGACTGGGGAAATATGGGACCACTGCTCGGCTGCCTTTAGGGCACAAATGAAGGTCATGGTCATTAACTTAAAGTGGGCCCAGTCAGTGTGCTTGGGGGCTTTTCTCCACGTGCATGCGGGCCAGAGGCGGTGCAGAACTGGGTGTGAGCATGGCTGCAGTTTTGCACGGTGAGCACAGGGAGACCAGAGAGAGGTAAGGAAGCTGAGGATTCTGCCCAGGAGTGGTAGGAATCTTTGGTCATGGTGTTTGAGTGGTGTAAGGAGGGGACAGAGGCCATCGAGCAGAGGAGGGACCGTGGAAAGGCAGAGGGTCAAAGACGCTGCAAGTCTGTTGCAGTGGGATGATGTTGGCATGGGAGTCTGGAGGGCGTGAGCTGGAAAGTCAGGAGGAAAGTCAGAAAGGGGGATGTATGGTACTGAGTTGAAGGAGGAGCTGCAGTTTTCTGGTACAAGGCCTCAGGTTTTGCTGTGGCAGTGAGTGGCTGAGGGGGCTGAGGGGGGCTGAGGACAAGCGCAGTGGAGGAGAGGCGGCCAGAGAATGGACAGGCCAGGCTGGAGGAAGCCTCGTCTGCCCACAGATGGACCTTGCTCTCCCTTGGATTAACACCTGCTTCCCCAGACGTCCTCAATGCCATCAACCAAGGTCAAGGGGAAGACCTGTGTACTTCGCCCCTCCCCCAGCAGGGGTCCAGAGGTGGCTGTGGACCTGAGGCAAAGATCACACACACACCACCAAGCCTTCTACCCCGCTCCCTCCATCAGGGATCAAGAAGGACCATCAAGGGTCACATATTTATTAAGGACCCACTACATGCCAGGCAACAACATTAATACCTACTATGTGGCAGGTGCTGAGTACATGTCTTCTCTTCTTTAACCCTTTTAGTAACCATGAGGAAAGTACTGTTAACTGGCCCATTTTACAGCTGAGAAAATGGAGGCTCAGAAGATGTAAACTCTGGTCTGCTGATTCCAGAATCTGAAACCGAGAACGCACTGCCTCCCCTTGTGGGCGATCTGGAGAGGAACCAGATCCAGCCCCCACCTCAGGTGTGGAAACAAGTAATTGTAGAACTTTGCACATTTATTCTTTTGCTCTGGTTCTTCCAGGCTTCCTCTCCCTCCCGGGAAGCCAGACCCTACCCTCTCCCTTCCCCGTAGCTCGGAGAATCCACGTCCGGGTTTGCCCGAGATTGAGGGTTTCCTGGGCTGCTGGATTTTCGGTGCTAAAATCAGGACAGTCCTGGGCGAGCGGGCCGGTTTGGCCTACCAGCTGCGGCTCGCCCATCGGCTGCTTCTCCCACTGTGCTCTCCTTCTCCTGCAGTAGTTTTGCTCACTGCATGCATGGCATCTGTTTGCCTTCCACTGTCTCCTTGGGGGCCGTGAGGACTCCCCAGGCACCCTCTGGGAGCCCAGCACCCTGGTAGGGGGAGACTAGAGGCTGCAGTGAGGGTTTAAACAGGGCCCATAAATGCTTTTTGGGTGCCCATAGTTGACCTGAACATCACCCCAAAACCAGACACATCACTCACATCAACGGGCTAGAACATTCTGGGCTCAGCTGACATCTGGAGAGGAAGAAAAGGGCAATCTCTTGGGCAGGTTTGCCATTCAACTCATTCATTCATTCATTTACCAGATACCCGTTGAGCACCGACTGTGTGCCAAATTCTGCTCTAGGAAGCAGTGAACAAGTCAGGTGGAATCCCTGGTTTATGTTCTCTGGCCTCCCACAGCATCTGTCTCCCTGTCTGTCTCCTTGGTGGAAAAAAAAAGGCAGTACCGAAGTCTTCCACGTAGTTCCATTCCCAACACCCGGGATGGGACTGTTACATAGGAGCTGTTCAATACACGTTAAATGAATGGCTGTTTGAACGAATGAATGGGTGCACAAGTAATGGAAGGTTCCCACATTACTGCCTTAAGTTCCATCCTGAGACGTCCACTGACTTTGATAAGGTCTCTCCATGTTGAAGGCACATGTCCCTGGGAGGGACAGTGGCCAATTGTGCTTAGTGCAAAAATGACAGCTGATGGAAGAGTGCAGGTCTGTGAGGGGCTGGGGTGCAATGTCAAGGCGAAGAGGACCTCAGGGAAGCCCGGGGGAGCCGGGCCTACCAGCAGCCTCAAATAATCAGCGGGCAGCAGAAGGCACTGAGCAGCTGGGGAAGAGACGGTGGAGACGGCGAGCACTGTTAAGGAAGAAGTTATTCGTGGCACTTGTTACAGATGCTAAGGCAGACTTCATGCCGGAGCATCGCGACCACTGCAATGGGGTTTGCAGCGGGGCAGAGAGATTGGGCTCAACTCTGAGTGCAACAGGACAAGTGGGGATTTGTAGCCAAGGAGCAGTGTCGGGGCAGGGGAGGCGGGGGTGGGGTAGGGGTCAGCCGATGGAAAATTACTAAGAGGAAAGTCAGGGGTAAGGAGGATTCTGGCTAAACCGACTGGACGGGATTTTTGCCAAAGGCAGGCCAGGGTGATAAGATAATGGAGGGGAGGGAATGAGGAATTTGATCAGATAGCAAGGGTGGGGGATTGGGGTTTAACTGACTCAGCGGGCTTCCTGCTAAAACTGGAACAAGGTCAGGGCCTAGTCAGAGGGCTGGGGGAGACTCACGCAAGCTTGGTCAAAGGAGAGTCTTTGTGAGCACAAAGAAAGGCACCTGCAGCTGCCACCTGCTGCTGGCCCTGAAGAGCTGGGCTAGGAAGAAGGGGAAAGAACTCAGGATTTCTTTCAGAGCAAATCCTGGTCCATCCATTGAGCAAATGTTACCCAGGACAGACCACGGGCTCTGGCGTTGACTGATCAATTTCAACTCCAACTCCATCATTGACTGTGTCACCTTGGGCAAGTCCCTTCGCCACTCTGTGCCTCACTTTCCCCATTTGTCAAATGAGGGTAATGATGCTGACCTCGGAGGGTTGTTCTAAGGATCGTCTAAGGCAGTGGTTCTCAGAGAGGTCTCCAGACCATCAGCATCCCCTGGGAACTGGTTAGAAATGTAAATTCTCAGGCCCCCCCAGACCTGCTGAATCAGAAACCCAACCGCTTTAACAAGCCTCCAGAGGATTCTGATGCGCTCAGGTTTGAGAAACACCGTGCAAGGTCAGCACAGGAAGAAACTCCTTGTAAGTGAGAAATTCTTGTTTTCTGCCCTGATTACAGAATCAGGGGAGTGGGTTTCACAGCTGCCCTCTGCTTGCACAATTGAATCACCTGGCCTCTTCCCAGACCAATTATATCAGGCTTCCTGGGGATGGGTGATGCAGACGGCGGCAGCTTTTAGAGCTCCCCAGGTGATTCCAAGCGCAGCCAGCTAGCCGGTATCAGAGCCCCCCGGAGGGCTTGTTAAAGCAGACTGCCACCCCACCCCCGAGTGCCTGGTCTCCTAGGTCTGGGATAGGGCTCCGGAATCCACATTTCCAACAAGCTGCTAGATGATGCTGGCGCTGCTGGTTCTTGGACCACACCTTGACATCCACTGCCCAGGGTGGTTAGATCGGCAGGAGACGTGAGGGAGGTGAGAGGACTTGGGGAAAATCTCAGCAGCCCTCCCCCCATCCCCGCACCCCCGCAGTGAAGCATGGGATAGCTGGGTCTGACCCTTGCTTTTGCACATCCGTTGTTGTCATCACACTGTCTGCAGGGAGCGATGAGATTGGCTGACATTTGTGAAGGAGCCGAGCTGTGGTGCGGCCTCGTCGGAGAGAGCAGGAATCATCTCTACTGTCTCGGCTGATCCCCGGAAAGTCAATCAAGAGGAGCCGCCTGGATTAGGGTCCCTTGGACAGCGAGGGGAATAACCTCCAGGGTTCCCCACCTCCGTCCCTGGCCCTGGCCTCCGTACCTGCATTTTCTTAGGAGTCTTTTATGATTTTATTCCACTTCCCCTCGCTCCCAAGCTCCCCCAGTGGAGAGAGGAATAGGGAACCTAGAGACAGAGATGTTTTCTGTAGGGTTTTCCGTTGCTGAGTTCATCTATTCATTCAACAATCATTTCATTCAACAAATCTACATGGCAGCTCAGGCGGGCAGGGAATTTTGTCTGTTTTGTTCACTGCTGTACGCCCAGTGTCTGGCACACAGTCAGTGCTCAATAAATATTTGTTCAGTGAGGGAGGGCCAACTTTGGGCTAGTCCCTCCACCGGGTGAGGAAGACACAGCCCCTGCCCTCAAGCGCCCAGAGCATTGTGCTGGGGGACAAAGTTGCTTAGCCAGGGACCACAGCCCGTGTGACAGGTGAGGCAACAGCCCAGGGTCTGGGAGCGTTTGGCAGAGGCCCCATCCCTGTAGGGGAGTGAGGCTTTGGGGGGCCAGGAAGGGGCTCCCGGGGGAGGTATGTGTCAGCTGAAGCCTGAAAGATAAGCAGGCCAGGAGAAGAAGCACAGGTGAAGGGAGCTGACTGTCTCTTACATGCTGCTGGGGCAGGGGGTGGGGGCGTGGGGGGGTAGTGTGTAAAGTGGTGCAACCACTTCAGAAACTGGCAGGATTGTACATTTTATTTTTTTAATTTACTTTTTTTTTTTTTTTAAGCTTTGAACTTTCCCTCTCTGACTTTATTCTTTTTTGGGGGGGCAGTTTTTTTGGTGAAGAAGACTGGCCCTGAGCTAACGTTTGTTGCCAATCTTCCCGTTTTTTTGTTCTCCCCAAAGCCCCCTAGTACATAGTTGGATATCTTAGTTGTAGGTCCTTCTATTTGTGGCATGTGGGATGCCACCTCAGCATGGCTTGACTAGCGGGGCCATGTCCACATCCAGGATCCGAACCGGGGAAACCCTGGGCTACCGAAGCAGAGCGTGCGAACTTAACCACTCGGCCAAGGGGCCGGCCCCTAGGATTGTACAAATTCTGCTCTAGGAAGCAGTGAACAAGTCAGACGGAATTGAATTATACACTTTCGGATGGTGAATTTTATGTGATGTGAATTTTGCCTCAATACAAAAACCTTGTTTGTAACGCAATACACTTTGCTCGTGCTTCCTGCATGGAATGAACTACAGCACTGACCATCCGGACGAAGCCCTGCTCAGCTTCCTTCCGGAGCGCATCTTACTCCCAAGGACCACCAAATGGAACTGGGTGTCCATCGTTTCCATACACGTCTTTATGGTTTTCTGCCTGAGCTGTGTATCGCGATGTGGAAGGCGGCCGTGTGCATAGCCGGAGCTTCCGCATCTCCCTGTCGTCCTGCTGTCCAGCTGCTCTTAGCTCAGCCGTGTGTCTGCAAGGCTCTGCTCGGCATCTGGGAGCCTCCCTCGGGCACTCTGCCTGCTGTTGGGGTTGCGCTGTGTGAGGACACCGCAAGGAACCCGTCCAGTCTCCTCGGCTGAACCTGGTCCGGGGTGTCTCGCTGGATCCCCAGCACAAACCCCCAAAGTGCGTGCTATGATTAACCCCGCTTTGCAGAGGGGGGATCTAAAGTGTGGTCCGAGCACGGCTGTGACTGGTGGGGCCTGGACAACCCCCAGGGGATCGTGGTCTTTTCCCTCCTCTTTGGGGAGTTTGAGTACTCACTCAGCCCCGCCTTTCACCCACTGCAGTGGCTCTGGGACCACTGCCGGTCCCCTGCCCCCGGAAGACAGTGCTTAAAGGGTGGGGTGAGGGGCTTTCTCATCCTGAGCAGCCCCTTGGGGGAGGGTGGCCTTCAGCGGGGCTGCCTGTGACCCCAGGAGGCCCAAGGGTGGAGGCCCGGAGCCTGGGGCAGCCCTGGGCCTCAGTTGCCAGCTCCTGCTCTGGTGCAGCTCAGTCAGGAGGGGGCGGCTGGCCAGAGGGATACCCTGGGGGAGGGGCCTGCCTCCATCTCCAGCTCCACAACCTGGGGCCAGTCACTTCCTCTCTTGGTCTCAGCTTTCTCATCTGGAAAATGGGCCCCCACCCTCCTTCCTGAGGTTCAAGTCTCAGGTCTAAATAACGTCTTTGGGTCCTGAGCTGCTGTGGAGATGGAAGAGGAGACCCTGGGGTGAACTCACAGGGATTGGAGGTGAGAGGCTCCCACCGGGGGCGCTTTGCTGTCGTCTTGCTAAAGTGACTGAGTGAGTCCCTTGTCTGTTTGGACCCTCATCTGCCAGGGGAGGTCCAGGGCGGGGAATCCACGAAGCAGGGCGGCCTGCCATGCTGCAGAACTCGGAACTGCTTGTGCTCACATCTCGATGACTCAATGGCCCTCAGCGCACTCATCACAGTAAGAGGAGACAGCCCCATGGACGGGGACACCGGACAGACAGCTGGAGCCGCAGCAAAGGTGGATGAGGCCCAGGCCTGGCCTGACTGCGCACCTCACGTGGGCCTGGGGGGAGGGGTGGGAAGGAGGGAGCGGGCCCTGCTGCTCTGGGCGGGGGTAAAGCTGTTCGCCTACGGGAGGGGCTCGTGGGAAGTCCCCTCCAAGTTTCGCCTGAGGGCCTGGCTCGTGGCTCCCAGGGGGAGACCCAGGTGGTGGCTGGAGCTCTGAACCCAAGGCCCTCTGCGCTCACTCAGCCACCTCGCCCCTTCTTTGGAGAGTTTCTCTCCCTCCTTCCAACTACTCCAAAGTGGGCCGTCTACAGCCTGGCTGTGTTGCTGTCACACACAGAGTCCTTTGCCAGCAGAAAAAATTAAAAGGCTTTGCCTCTCATTTAGGGCCTTGTCCAGTTCGGCCACTGCCACATTTCCAGGCCTGCCTTTCCTGGCTCAAGCCTCCGGTGCACCTGGCCTTCACTCAGACCTCCCTGGGCCCCGACCCCCCTGTACCCCCTGCTTCAGCACGAGGCCAATATGCCCTCATCTGGGTGCTCCTGGACTCCTTCCCCATCAGTACCTGCCATCCCCTCGCAGCTGCCCAGCACCGCCCCCTGGGTACGTTCCCTGCCTGTCTCCTCTCCCTGACCATTGCCTGCATGCCAGCAAGCCACAAGGATCCTGTCACCGCCGTGTCCCAGCACAGGGCCTGGCCAGAGCAGACGCCTGGTAAACATCTGATGAACGAGCGGATTTTTCCTGCCAACAACCTGCAGGGGTGGGACCCGTGGTCCCCATTCTACAGATGCAGACGTGGGAGGGGAGCAAAGGACTTGCTCAGGCCAGGCAGCCAGACAATGCAGAGCAGGTCACCAGCCCTGATCAATAACCCCCCTCTCCTGAGACTCCCAAGAAAGTGCTCAAAACAGTCCCGCAGTAGCATTTGCCAGTGGGTGGCAATAGCATCAGAGTCGGTAGTGTTTGTCAATGCAGCTGGATAATATTTGGGGGATTTTGAATTGCGGGTGCGTGTAGTGTCTGTATGTGTGTGTGTGTTTCCCCAAACTTCAGTCCCTTGAAGAAACTCTGTCAGTGCCCTGAGGGAGCTTTCAGAAGCCGGTGCAGGGGCGAGGCATGGGGAGAAGCAGGGAGGAGAGAGCGGCTTCCCGAGGGGTCCTGGCTGGGAGAGCTGGGCCCTTGAGGGAGAGGAGGGGGAAGGCGGTGTGTCCAAGAGCTGCAGAAGCACAGCCTGCGTGACAGTTAATTGTGGTGTCAACTTGGCTGGGCCACGGGGTGCCCAGATATGTGGTCAGACATTATCCCGGGTGTGTCTGTGAGGGTGTTTTGGGATAAGATGAACATTTAAACAGGTAGACTTTGAGTAAAGCTGATTGCCCTCCCTAATGTGGGTGGGCCTCATCCAATCAGTTGAAGGCCTGAGTAGAACAAAAAGACTGGCCTTTTCCAAGCAAGAGCGAATCCTCCAGTAGACAGCTTTTGGACTTCCTCTGCACCATTGGCTCTTCCTGGGTCTCAGCCTGCCAGCCCACACTGTAGATTTTGGACTTGTCGGCCTCCATGATTGCATGAGCCAGTTCCTTATATTAAATCTCCTTCTTTATATATACACATCCCATTGGTTCTGTTTCTCTGGGGAAAGCCTGACCAGTACCGCCTGCTTCCTGCCAGAGCCGGGGGTGGCTCCAGCACCCATGTTCCGGGGCAGGAGAGAGGCCTTGGACTCAGCGTACCAGGAGGGAACTTAAACCCTTGCCCTGAGCCACAGTGTTCTGGGCCTTGGAACTGGAGCCTCCCTTGTCAAACTAGGAAGTGGGTTGTCCTCTCTGAGCCCTCCCTCTCCCTCCGTCACCTGCCAGCTTGGCCCTCAGACCCCAGAGCCTGGAGATAGCTGGAGCCCTCTGTTCTGCCCACCCTGCCGGGCCCAGATGTCAGCAGGAGGCCCAGCTCCTCCCTGCGCCCTGCAGGCCCGGCCCCTTCCTTGTCACCAGGGAGCCTTTGAAGGTGTAGGAGGGCATTCTCTTTGGAGGGGTAGGGGCCCAGTCACCCTTGATTTCAGTCAACTCGGGCTGCTATAGCAAAATACCACAGACAGGTGGCTTCAACAGCGGACATTTCTTTCTCACAGCTCTGGAGGCTGAAAGTCCGAGATCAGGGTGCCAGCCTGGTTAGGTTCCTGGGGAAAACCTCCTCTTCCTGGCTCACGGATGGCTGCCTTCTCGCTGTGTCCTCAATGGCAGGGAGAGCTACAGCAAGCTCTCTGCTATCTCTTCTCCTAGGGCACTAATCTTATTGTGTCAGGGCCCCACCCTCACAACCTCATTTAACCTCACTGCCCTCCTTAGAGGCCCTGTCTCCAAATACACTTCGAGGGTTAGCACTTCAACACGTGGATTTGGGGGACATGATTCAGGCCATAGCATCCTTGAAGATGAGTTCCTGCTCTCAAAAGCTTCAGTCTGGTCACTGACCAATATGGCGGGCTCCCCGGGCCCTCCTTGGAGAAGCAGGAAGTGCCTTGAAAGGTGATCTGAGTACTTTCCGCTAAAACCTCTTAGAAAGCACCAGGGAGCCCAATCTGTCTCAGATCCCGCCCGGGTTGTCCCCATCAGTCACACTGCTGGGACCCACCCTGATGGCAGGGCAGGCAGATCATGGGTGCGTAGTGAGCATTGTGAGGGCCTCATGCAGGACTGGGCTCGGGGTCAGGTCAAGGTCAGGGGTGGTTTTGTCAAGGCCCTCTAGGTTCACACTAACTCAAAGGGAAATAAGACTGTGTGTGTGTGTCAGAGAGACGGAGAAATGAGAGAGGACCAGAGAGAGAACATGTACAGTATTTGTGGCGTAGGAGGGTGTGCTATTTGTGTGCAGACTCTTGAGAAGTGTTTTGCTTCCTAGACTTTTCTGCTTGCTGGCCACAACGTCTGGAGAGAGATGCCAGCTAAAATCCAGATGCCCAGTTAAATTGGATTTTCAGATAAATAACAAATAATATTTTCAGTCTAAGTGTGTCCCCTGCAACATTTGGGGCAGACTTCTGCTAAAAAATTATCCATTTTTTATCTGGAATTCAAACTGGACTGGCGCCTTGTATTCTTATTTGCTAAATCTGGCAGCCCTACTTATGAAGCATGGGCAGGCTACACACAGGAATGCAAATTGGGGAGTATTAATAGATAGCCAGGCCAGCAATGCGGCTCTGCAAGTAGGCAGGCAAGGCCTGGGGTGTGGGGGCACAGCTGCTGTCTGCAGAGACCCCCGGGAGGCAGGCAGGCCTCGCTCAGCTCCCACTTCTCTGGGTACCATCTCCCAGTGTCCTCCCAGCACCGCCGCTTTTTCTGTATCATTTCCTCCATCAGAATTTCCCAGGAGGCACTCAGAGAATCTTCGTTATTCTCTTCCTTCCTCAAACGCTTCTTTTCTAGCACACCCCTCCTCCCATCTTATAGCTATGTGTAAATCTCCCCATTCTAAGAAAATTTCCTTTAATGCTGCCTCCTCAGCCCAGGTACTGTCATTTCTCTTTTCTTCACAGGGCCAAATTTCTAGAAAGAGTAGGTTACACCTCCTTGCTTCCACTTCCTGCACAGCTCTCTACAAATGGCATCGCGTCCTTCCCAACAGAAGGTTGCCAATGACCTTCTGGTGACCATGTCCAATGGCCTCTCTGCGTTCCTCCCTCTTCCAGAATAGACAGCTGTAGCAGACACTCATTGCTGGCTCGCCCAGCTTCCATTCGCCCTTCCTAATAGTGTCTAGATTGTCCTTTGCAGACCCCTTTTCCCTCATTGTCTAGCAACCGTGTGATTTGGGATGGGTTGACTCCTCCAGGGATGGGTCCAATGGGCCAAAGCCAGTCAGCATGATCCTGTCGCTTTTACCACAGCGATTAGTTCAAGGGGAGGCATGGAAAGATGGAAAGAAACCAGGTCCTTGGTGATATCATTAAGCTGCTGGATTAAACTCATCCTGAAGCCTGTGCTGATCACATGCTTCTCAGTTATGTGAGCCAATAAACCTCTTCAAGGTCAACGTGAGTTGTCTTTTCTGTTACATAAAGGGTCCTCTCTGACACACATCTCCATAGCATTTGATACCGTTGACTATCTTCTGCTTGGTTAATGGAAGACCCAAATGATCGTGGCTTAAACATGTTACAAGTTTTCTGAGTTTGTTTTGTTTTCTCTTGTGTAATAAGAATTCTGAGGGGAGTTGGTGGCTAGTGATGGAGTCATTTCTGCAGCTCAAAGATGTCGGAGCAATTCTCCTGGCTTTCTCCTTGTGATGCCAAGACGGCTTCTGTAGGGGCAGCTGTCACATCCATAGTCAAGACAGAAAGGAGAGGAGGGCAGAAGAGGCGCCTTTACCAGCTGGCTTCTGCTAATGTCTCACTGGCCAGAGCTGTGTCACATGGCCACTGCTAGCCGCAAGGAAGTCTGGGAAGGCACAGCTTTAGCTTTCTGGATCCTGTCGTAGAGGCAGGCTGGCCGGAGGAGAGTCAGGGTGGAGTCTGGGCGAGCCCACCCAGAGTGTCCTCCTCAAGGCCCCAGGGCTCCTTCACTGAGCCCTTGTCCTCCTCCCACAGCTTCACTGCCAGCCTCCCAGGCACCTTCTCTGCACCTCTGCCGTCTTGGGCAGGTTTATCAGCTGCTGGAGGACTCCAGGTGTCTATCCCTGGGCCCACTCTCCCTCCTATTTGCTCAGCTGTTTGCACATCACTTCCACCCAATATCCCACAGGCGCCTAGCCCATCACGCCACCTGCCCAGCATCATTAAGCCAAAAGTCAACATCAACTCCCAGATTCTCATCGGACTTACCGGAGTTGGCTGCAGTGCTCGGTATCCAGGCCCCTAGAATTGTGCTGGTGCTTGTAACTGTGGAATGAAGGCGAGCGCCTCCTACAGCCTCACAGCTGGAGGGGAGGCAAGCGCAGGGCGGACTGATGCGTCTGGAGGGGGCAAGCTTTGGAAGAAAGACAGCACTGTTGCTGTGGACTCTGTTTGCGGTTTTGACTGGAATTCCTATGAGTCCACAGTGTGGTTTTTTAAAATCCACCTGCCTTCTAAGTTTCGAGGCCCTGTAACGACCCTAGGAACAGACCTCTAATTCCCCAAGGCCTGGCCAGACCTTGTGACTTCAGATGGTCCCCAACCTCCAGAGGGTGTGAGGACAGCCGGCAGAATATCCCTGGCCTTGCTCAGAAAGTAGCATAAAGGAGGTGCCTAGGCATGTTGACAGAAAGGCAGGCAGGGAAGGAAGGAAAGAAGGAGGGAGGGAGGGAAGGAAGGAGGGAGGGAGGGAAGGAGGACAGGAAAGCCAGGAAGGAAGGATGGGATGAAGGGAGAGAGGGAGGGACCGGGGAGGAGAGAGAGAGAGATGGAGAACGAGAGAAAGAGATAGAGAGGGAGGGAGGGAGGGACGAAGGAAGGGAGGAAGGAAGGAAGGAAGAAGCAAAAGAAAGAGAGAGAGAGAGAAAGGCACGTGGCCGGGAGTGTGAGAAGTCCAGGCCTGACGGGCCCATCTTTCTCTGTCTGTAACCTGGGGTCGCCTCCCTCTGTGGGCCTCAATTTCCTCTTCTGCAAAAAGAAGGCCTGGATTAGATCACTCCCCAGGCCTCTTCTAGCCCTGACATTCTGTGATTTTCTAATTTCCTTCAGACTCCAGGGGCCTGCAGACCCCATGCTAATGTGTATGAATAAAACATGGGCATCCTAAAGCTCTAAATAGCGCCAGTATTTGCTTTGGATTTGTTCTCACTTAACTGTGTGGTAAGCAGCGTCCAGCTGGGGCCCCACAGCCTCCTATTTGGATTGTGGCCCGGCTCCCTGAGGAGGCTGATGGGGAGGTCCCCCAACCCCAGCCAGTGACTCGGCCCGGGCCCTCCCTTGCCCTCCCCTCGAGCTGGCCCCGAGGGGGGCTTTATTCTTAGGCCTCAACTCCAAACCTACCTCGCCAGTTCCCCTCTCGTTGGTGCTCCAGGCGCTGACCCCCGCGTCGGGGACATCTCCCTGGATGTCTGCCTGCCCTGGCACCTGCCCACGTGGCATGGCAGCCTGGACCCACCCTGGGAGGCAGCCTGTCGCCCATCGCGGTGTAGCACCTCCAGGGGCTGTGTGTCCTCTGTCTCTTCCATGGGCACTCAACAGATAGAATTGTTTTTCTTATTTTTAAGTTTTTTTAAAAATTATTTTTTGGGGCAATTTTAGGTTTACAGCACAATTGCACAGAAACTGCTGAGAGTTCCCATGTCCCCCCTTTTCCCTCCCCCCCAGTTTCCCCTGTCATTAGCCTCTGGCATCAGTGTGATACATTTGTGACAACTGGTGAGCGATGTTGGCACGTTATTATTTACTAAAGTCCGTGGTTTACGTTAGGGTTCACTCTTGTACATTCTCTGGGTTTTGCCAAGTGTACGATGTCATGTACCCACCATTACAGTGTCACACGGAGCAATTTCACAGCCCTAAACATCCCCTGTGCTCCGCCTCGTCATCCCTCCCACCCTCCCTCCCGCCCACCCCTGGCAGCCACTGATCCTTTTTCTGTCGCCATAGTTTTGTCTTTCCCAGAATGTCATAGAGGTGGACTCATACAGTGTGCAGCCTCTTTAGACTGAGTTCTGTCACTCCTAGCAAGATGCATTTATGGTTCCTCCCTGTCTTTTTGTGACTTGAGGCCTCATTTCTTTTTATCACTGAGCAATATTTCATGGTATGGATGGGCCACTCAATAGATAGAATTTTTGACTGACGGATTGGTAGAAAACCCCAAAAGTCCAAGATGAACAGCAATCCTTCAAACACAAAGTTTGAAAGAAATCTGGATTTGAGGATGGTTCTAGGTCCTGGCCATGGTGTGTCCAACAAAGAAAAACAGAGTTGAACTTAGAGTCTTAGCTATCAGGTAAATTACTTTTATTATAGAAAGAAATAGGATTCAATGAACAATTTTCCTACAACATTTTAGGCATGCATTCACACTACAGATTTTCTATAACCGTATTAGATATTGTTCAAACAGGGCCACTCTGGAGAGTGAAAGAGGGATGCTATTAATACTTATGCTTAGACAACAGGTGTAAGCCAGGACGATCCCAGAGAATCTATAGTCTTTCTATTTATAACTGGTATCTGTCTTCTTAAAATAGCTGAGGGAACATAGGGTATTTTTATGTTTCTCCAAAAATATTAGATGGTGTATGAGTTCAGTTTACACCAGTGGTGGTAACACATAAAATAACAAATCTCAGTTTATTTTCACTCACATAAAGTCCAAAAACATGCACTGCCGATTGGCAGGGGTGGGAGGCGGCGGGGAGCACTCTGCTCCATGCAGTCATTCATGGACCGAGGCTGAGAGAGGCTCTGCCGTCTTCCACCTGCGCCTTTCGAGGAGGATGCCCAGTCAGCCGAGCTTGCCTGGGAGTGAGGGGCTTCCCAGAGTGCACACGTTCAGTGCTGAAACTGGGACAGTTTCTGGCAAACTGGGACAGTTGGTCACCTATTTCCAAGGTGGCCCTGAAGACTGACATCCAACTGGTCAGGAAGGGAAGAGAGAGAGAGTGGAGAATGGCATTGCAGGCTTTTACGAGCCAGGCCGCTCATCACTTCTGCCTACTTTCTGTTGGCCAGAACAAAGTCACATGGCCACACCTAGCTGCAAGGGGGATTGGGAAATGTAGTCTAGCTGTGTGCCCAAAAGGAAAGGGGAATAGGTTTGGTGGTGAGCTGACTGTCTCTGTCATGGAGGGAAAATTAATAATGTCTTGTGTTACTACTGGGCCCTCAGACTGGGATCAACTTCTTTCTTAGCTGGCATATGTCTGGGAGGCCCTGGTGGCTCCCTCCCTTTTGTAAATCTAAGTCTCATTTGCCTAGCAGTCAACAGTGCCAACTCTGAGTGTCCCCTGGCTCAGGCCTCTGTCAATGAGCAGTCTGGAACACTCTAGCTTTCTGGGGAGGTTGGGGGCCCAGTATTGTGGAGGTTACACTGGGAGCCACAGAAATCTACTAAAAGGGACTCAGGTTGCAAGCAGAGAGTGCCACATTGGAGGGTCTGGTTGTGCTGCAAACTGGAAGCTTGTGGTCTGTGACGGCACTACGATACGTTCCGGCACCCATGTTGAATATGTAACAATATAATTAGTCTTCAACATGACTGCTTTTTCCAGGCCAAAGCCGTCAGTGCGTCATTTGGTGCAAACTGAGCATTTCCATGGCAGTTAGTGCTCTTTAGAGTCCTTGGCTCTCATAGCCAAGAAATCCTGAAAGTGGGTTAGGGCTATTAGCCCCAGGCTGGGGGAAGCTTCTGTCTGCAGGGTGATGCCACATGTTTGACTTCTGCAAGCTCTGTCCTCCCCTGGGTACCCTTGATGTAGCCAGAGACCGGGTCTGAGAGACTGTTTTCAGATGCCCGACTCGACTTCAGACGCGGGGCGTTCCTGCACTCCCGGGTGAGGGCGAGTCTGTGCTGGAAGCAAGAGAAGGAAACGATGCTAATTTCACTCCCTTCCCTGCCTGGACACCTCCTGTGGGAGGTAAGGCTGAGGAGCAAATGTGAACAGGCGTCAACTGGACCACCCAGGGCGACCCCAGCTAGAGGGACCTCGGTCTCTGCAACCACCACCCAAGGAACCAAGGGCTCTCTTTTCAGAGTGTGGGCTTGGAACCCAGGCCTCTCCTTTCTTAACTCTCTCTGTGGGGTCAGAGACTCAGTTGGCCACTGGATTAGTTTCTTGTTGCTGCTGTAACAAATTATCACAAACTTGGTGCTTCAATCCATTATCGTAAACTTGGTGGCTCACAGTTCTGGAGGCCAGAAGTCCCAAATCAGTATCCCTATGCCGAAATCAAGGTGCCAGCAGGGCCGCTCCCTCTGAAGGCTCCAGAGGAGTCTGTTCGGTGCCTCTTCCAGCTCCTGGTGGCTGTGGCCTTCCTTGGCTTGTGGCTGCATCAGTCCAATCACTGCCTCTGTGATCACGTGACCTTCTCCTTTCCTCTGTCGTCTCCCTCTGCCTCCCTCTTATAAGGACATGAAACCGAGAACAAAGAAATTAAAAAATCTCCCCTGGAGCAAAACACCTTGAGATCAGCTTTGCTCTGCAGCTGTGCACATTTGGCACGAGCAACTGTTGTCCGAAACTACCCAGGTCTTTCCATCCCTCCTTAGTATATGAGTGAGCTGCCTTTCCCAGGAATTCAAGGTCCGGAAGTCAAAATTCAGCCTCACAAGGCCAAATGCAGGCTGCTGGGAAGGTGCCAACCAGCAAGGCCACAGGCTCCGCCTCCCCTACCTAAAACCCAAATAAAAACCCCTACCTTTTTCTCTTCAAGGAGGTGGATCTGAGTTTTAGCTCCCATCTCCTCGTCTGGCTGCCTTTCGATAATAAAAGCCCCTTTCCTTGCCACAAGCCTGGTGCTCCCGTTTTTTCGTGGCCCGCTCTTGTATGACCGGTAAACAAACTTGTGTTGATGTTCCGTAACAGACACTTGTGATGGCATTTCAGGTCCATCTGAGTAACCCAGGATAATCTCTCCACCTCAAGAGCCTTAATTGAATCACATCTGCAAAGTTCTTTTTGGCCATTTAAGGTAACATTCCAGGGATTAGGACATTGACATCTTTTTTGGAGGGGAGGGGCGTTATTCAGCCTCCCACAGCCTCTGTGGCACAAAATACTTCAAACAGTGTGAGACCATTTCTGGTGACACATGGTGGTAGCAGGGGATGGGAAGGAGACCACCTGCTCTGTGCCAGATGCTCCTGATCTCATTTAAGTCTCCCAGAGCCCTCTGAGTGGGTATTATAAGTTCTGGTTGGCAATGTGAGACTCAGAGAGGTTAGGTGACTGACTTAATAACACAATGGCTAAGAGATGAAGCAGGACTTAAACAGGGCTGTCTGACTCTGGAACCCGTGTTCTTTCCAGAAACAGGAAGTTCTGTGAGGGCTAGACTCAGGTGGAATGCAGATGACCAAGCACATTGATCTTGTCCTCCAGGTAGGAGAAGCTGCCCTTTTTGCCTGTGTGATATTGTGATTTATAATAAGAAATAGATATTTGGTCTCTGTGCCTGGGTTTCTGGCAGAGCTCCTGAAACCGTTGGAATTTCCTAAGTGTTGAGAGTCACAAAGGTGTCTTTTGTTATGTTAATAAAGTGACTTTTGTTTCTTTCTTTCTTTTTTTTTTTTTTTGGTGAGGAAGATTCACCTTGAGCTGACATCCATGGCCAATCTTCTTCTTTTTTCTTTTTTCTTTCATGTGGGCCACTGCCACAGCATGGCCACTAAGAGATGAGTGGTGTAGGTCCAAAGGAACCCAGGCTGTGGAAGTAGATCACACTGAATCTAACCATTAGGCCACCAGAGCTGGCCCAACGAGGTGACTTTTAGACTGCACCTAAGGACAAGGGCTGGTTGCCACGGGAGCCAACCATGTGATTGAAGGGTTGGAACTTTCAGTCCCACCCCCTGACCCTGGGAGAGGGGATGGGGGCTGGAGGCTGAATCAATCACCAGTGGCCAATGATTTAGTCAGTCATGCCTATGTAATGAAACCTCCATAAACACCCAAAAGGATAGAGTTTGAAGAGCTTCTGGGTTGCTGAACTCATGGAGATTCAAGGAGAGTGGCACCCTGAGAGGGTGTGGATGCTCTGCGCCCTTTCCCCACACCTTGACCTGTGCATCTCTTCCATCTGGCTGTTCCTGAGTTATGTCCTTTTATAAGAAACTGGTGATCTAGTGAGTAAAATGTTTCCCTGAGTTCTGTGAGCTACTCTAGCAAATTAATCAAACCCAAGGAGGGGGTCGTGGGAACCTCTAATCTGTAGCAGGTCAGTCAGAAGCACAGGGAACAACCTGGGCTTGTGACTGGCATCTGAAGCAGGGGTTGGGGGTGGGGGCAGTCTTGTAGGACTGAGCCTTAACCTGCAGGATCTGACGCTATCTCTGGGTAGATCGTGTCAGAATCAAGTTGAATTCTTGGACACCTGCTGGTGTCTGGAGCATTGCATGAATGTATGGGAACCCCGTTCCACAAGTTGGAAATTGTGTCCAGAAACCCAGAAGAGCCTGTCTCTGGAATAACCCCTTGATTTTGGGCTGACATGGCCTGACTCCAGGCTCCTGAGTGTAGATGCAGCCGACCCAGACCCTGGAGAGGCCCCAGGACCTCTTTTCACTAATGTTGTCTCTTGGTTTTCACAAATGCCTCTCTAGACACCTATCACCTCGTTTCCGGCTTTTCCCTTTGTCTCCTCCAGCCTGTATCAAATCATTGCCTCTTTTCATCCCTAGTGTTCTAGAAAGTTCCTTCTCTCTTTACCGCTGGGTGTTTGGTAACTTCTTTGTCTACAGGAAAATCAGTAAAAGGCCACAACACCCAATATAAACAAGTGAGTAGATGTGTGTGTAGGGATAGGCTTCTTCACACGAGGAGACACATTTTTGAATCTTATGTACTAGGCTGGTGCTTCAGATGTGAGGCTAATAGGAGTGAAGGATGAAGAGTTTAACTTTCTGGGACCCCTCTGGCCTTCTTTAGACCAAACCAATTCTTCCTGGGTTTTTTTTTCTTAAGCCAGTGAATAAATAAATCTAAGCCATCTACCACTCCTCTTTTTTGATGAGAGCTGGGGATGGAGAGGCAAGCTAATTTGCATTTTAGCATCTGTGGCCTTATTGCCAAATAGATTAGCAGTTGCTAGAACACATCGGTAATTAAGAGCTATGTGTACACAACCACACACGGAGGCACACATGCACACATCCGTATACTTTGGCTGACTAGAAGATCCTGTCCAGCAGAGATTGTCAAGTTGGAAAAGCTGCACGTTGCAGGCTCCTCACACCCTGTTTTGGACTGGAAAGGCTAGGTTAGGCTGCAACAGCAGATCAACCCTCAGCAGCTCAGTGGCCAAGCACAATAGCTGATCTGTTGCTTCTGTAAAGTCTGACACATGTTGCCAGGGCCCTTCGCTTTCCAGCAAATCAAGGATCCAGCCTCCCTTCATTTGAGGATGCCACCATTTTAACACAAGGCCTGCATGTTTGCCACTTCAAGGATAGTGAGAGGTTGGAGACAGCACACTGGTTCTTAAATGCTTCGACTCACGTTTCATCGGACAGAGCCAGTCAGATGGCTCTCCCTAACTGCAAGGGGCCTGGGAAGTGTGGTGTTCTCATGTGCTCAGATAAAAGAGGAGGACTGAACGTAGGTATAATCAATTCTCATTTTTCACAGTAGGTATGTTCTATAAAGTCTCTGTGAACACTGAATGAGCGAATACAAAACCATTGCTCCTAGTGGAAATACAAAGTCAGGTTCCTGTGAGCCTTTGCTCTCATTTTCTCAACTAATCAATACATAACCTCGTTTTACGTGTATGTCTGTTTAAAAACACCTTAGTTAATATATATTGTTGGTTCATTGAACTCATGGCCAACAGTGCTGTAACTCATGCCCTAATGAGTTACATGTATCTATCTGACACGTGTCATTCCCTAGTGAGTTACATGTACCTACCTAACATCCGTATTTTCTCCATAAGGCATCCAGCCTTCTCGCACTTAGGAACACTAACCATCACCTCAGCACTATGCTTGGGGACCATTTTAAAACAACAAAATCACCACCAAAAAAGCACAAAACCGTGAAAAATGTAGCACTAAGTAGACTGCAGAAAGGACACTTGTTTAGAGTATGAGAGCTGAAACAAGAAGGTGAGCATCACGTCATTTGACTTCAGCTGGGAACGGCACGTCTTGCCCCTCTGTGTATGTCCATGAACGACCACACAACCATGATGAGTTTTGATTTTGGAGTTCCGGATAGATTTTAGTGAGTATGCAAATTTGCAAATATGGAATCAGCAAATGATCAGGATCGACTGTATATGTGTTATCTACTGCTGAAGAACCAACCATCTCAACACTTAGTGGCTTAAAACAACATCTGTTTTGCCCAGGGATCTGCAGTTGGGTAGGGCTCAGCAGAGTCAGCTTACCTCTGCTCCATTTGGTATCGACTGGGTTGCCTTGAAGGTTGAGAGTTGAAATCGTGCAAGGCTCACTCACTCCTGGCCTGGGAAGGCCCAAATGGCTGGAGGCTGGAACGGCTGGAGAGGAAGGATGGGAGACACAGCAGTCACTGGTGCCTAATAATCCTAAAATCCTCCTGTGAAGGCTTTGTACCCTGGAGGTGAAGAAGATTCCTCTCTTCAGCTCTGCGTTTTCTCCTAAAGGAGCGCCTTTGTCCATTTTTCTCCCTGACTCATGGCTCTGCCCTCTAGTTCCTTCTTTTTTTTCTTTTTTGAATCATCTTCTTTGCCATATCTATGTGGGCACTGGGGAAATCCCTTCTTTAGGGGCTACAGAACTTTCTTAACCTGCATCCTACTCATAGTGGGAGCCCAAGGATTGTTTTATCTCCATAGTTGGCTCAAGAAAATTTTTTTGGTCCAGGTTCAAGGTTTCCTTGTCAATATAATTCCCTTAAAAAATGTGATAGGCTGCTGATGTATTTGCTTCTAGTCACTTTACAAAATCCAAAATTTTTTCAAGATAGAGTTTTCATATCTGCTGTATTTCTTTGCTTTCTCACCCCTATACTTTGCTGTCTACATTTAACAGAAGCCACCATAAGGCATCTGGGAATTTGTGGGAAGGCCACACCCTCAGTCTGATCTTTACCTTAAGTCATTTTGCCCTCAAAGGTTTTCTCATTCCCATCTCTTATTATTTGCAAGTGAAAATTTGACTGAATATTTTGTCACTGCATGACATGGATCACTGCCTTACCAACCTCTGAGATCAATTTCTTCACTTCCTGCTGCCTGACCTCATAGTTCAGGTTTTTATTTCAGCAAAACCCCGTTTCTGGTACCAATTTCTATATTAGTCAGGATAGGATAGATAGTCCTATCCTGCGGCAGAAACAAATTCACCCCCAGATCTCAGTGGCTTGAGCAAACCGAGGTTGATATGTCACTCATGCAAAGTCCAGGGTCCGTTGGGCACTCCTGAGGGCAGCTCTCAGCCATGTAGCCGGTCTGGGATCCCAGATGCTTCTATCTTACCACCTCGATATACGGCCTCTGTGCTTGCTGCTGAAAGTGGCAGGAAGATTGCACAAGATGTTTTTAATGACAACGCCTAGGAGGAGTCATTTACATGATTTCCACTTACATCCTATTGGCTAGAACCCCATCACGTGACCTCAGGCTGGGAAATGTAGTGTTTCTGTGACTCCACAAAGAAGCAAATGAAACAGGATTTGGCCAACTTACGGGGTTCTTTCTTTCACGCTCCTTTTTCAGAGCTCTCCATTCTTGTGGATCTGTCCCTGTCAAGTATCTAATGCTCCCTCACTTGTCCTCTATGTCACATTCCCCACCAGATTTCATTTGTACCAAGGAATATAAATGAGCAGCAATAGACTAAGACATGAGCCCTCTTAGAGATAGTTGCACGTTAAAGCAAAATTTTAGCTTTTGGCTAGAGAGTTAATGCTGTGATGTGGGAATCCAAGGCATGAATCAGCAGGGGAGATATTCTGAGGTTTCTGAAATGACAGACCAGGCGGGTCCTCTGTGCCATCTTATGCCATTTTTTATTTAATTAATTTTAGAGGTAACATTGGTCTATAACCATCTTACGCCATTTTGCCACTGCCTGGGGAACATTAGTGTGAGACATTTTGGAGTCGAGAGACATCAGGCTAACAGTATGAGTGGCCATGTTATTAGATACAACCAGACCATTAAAGCACGATTTTCATCTGGCTGTCTAGAGGTATTGATGGGAAGTGGGGAGAAATTATTGTCTACTCCAACTGATTTGGAATCAGCTTTCAAATATTCCATCTGTCATCCCTCCCTCCCCCCAACAGAATGAAAGAGGCTTAATCCAGAGTGAGTCTGTAATGGGCCTTTAGAGGGAATTGGAAGGGTTTTCTCTGAAGTTCTGGGAAGACTGAGGCCTCTGTTTCTCACTGTCAGACTCTGGCTCACCCATGGCTGTCTTCACTCCTCCTGATGCGGGATCGGTGAGCCGAGGAGTCGAAAGAAAGATTTCTTAGACTCTCAAGATCTGGCAGTAGTGCTCTTTTATTTAGAGAATAGTGTGGAATAGCATGGGGACAGGACCCATGGGCAGGCAGAGCTCCTGCTGCTGCCCCCGCTGGCATGGGGACAGGTCCCATGGGCAGGCAGAGCTAGTGTGTGGGGACAAGACCCACAGGCAGTCAGAGCTCCTGCTGCTGCCCCCGCTGGCATGGGGACAGGTCCCATGGGCAGGCAGAGCTAGTGTGTGGGGACAAGACCCACGGGCAGTCAGAGCTCCTGCTGCTGCCCTGAGTTGAGGGTTAGGGCTAATTTTATAAGGCATGGGTACGTGACTTATTTTTACTGGAAAAAAAAGAAAAAGAAAAAGATGATGTAAAAAGTCATTAAATGATTTCAGTGCAGATGGGGTCTGGTTATTGTGCGGTCATATAACTTTAGATACGAATCTGGCCATATAGATCGGCATGCAGGTGAGGATGCCCCGGGCTTCTCTCCCTGGGGCAGTCCTAATTCATACCATAAAAAAAGTCCACTGGGTCGTATAGTTTGGCATGTAGGCCAGGTCACCTTGGGCTTCTCTAGCTGGGGCAGCCTTAATCCACATCACTCCTGGCTCCAGCCCGAGGAGAAGGAACAAAGAGCTCCTTAGGAACACCTCTTTAATCAGCTGCAGCCATACCCCAACACGGACTCCAGCCCTGCGGTGCCTTTACCCTGTGGCCGCCTAGTTAGGCTGAAACTACATTTCCCAGAATTCCCTTCTCTGCAGCTTCCACGTTAGGGTTGGCTGCAGGAGAAATTTGCAAAGAGATTTGGAAAGTGGAGGTGAGGCAGCAGCTACTTTTATACTCCACAACCAGGTGTGAGCCAGGCACTCTCGCAGCTCAAGTCTGTTGATACTGATCTGCTGGCTCACCTTTTTGGCCCTGAGGAGCAGCCAGGCCCATAGCTGCTTCGGCTTTTGCTGAATCTTCTCCTTTGGCTTCTCCAGATCCTGGGGCAGGTGCCCGTGCCGTCGTGGCTGAGGGCGCCGGCTTTTCCTGCAGGTGACCCATACCATGGAGGTTAGAGGCGGTGAAATATGGGTTCTAGCTGCCATGGTGGGTTCCAGTTTGTCTTTGCACTTCCCCACACCAGCCTCCAAGATGCCCCCAGCCGTGAATCCCACCTCCTGGTATTTATCCCCTTGAGTCATCCCCTCCACATTGTACCAGGTTAGTGTGTGTGACCACTGTGAATATGGCAGAAGCAACGGGATGTCACTTATGAATTAGGTTATAAAAGACACTGTGCTTTCCGTCTTGCTCTCTCTTTCCTTCTCTCTCTTTTTCTCTGAGATCACTCGAGCTGGGGAAAGCCAGCTGCCACATCAGGAGCCCTGTGGAGAGGTTCACATGGGGAGAAACTGAGGCCTTTGGCCAGCAGCCAGCAAGGCACTTGAGGCCTCCCGTCAACAGACAGACACATGAGCGAGCCACGTCAGAAGCAGATGCTCCAGCCCCATTCCAGCTTTCAGATGACCACAGCCTCCAGCTGACACCTTACCTGCACCCCCATGACAGACTCTCAGCCAGAACCACTCAGCTAAGCCACTCCCAGATTTCTGACCCTCACAAACTGCAAGACAGTAAATGTTTGTTGTTTCAAGTTATGGTATTTTGACGTAATTTGTTACACAGCAATAGATAACCACTACAATGTCCATCTTTTCATCCCAACTGCTGGCTCTGCTGCCTTCAGACCCACCAGTAGATGCAGGTCAACGGTCTTACATGGGTAACTTAACCAGCTCCCACAATTATGTCAGGCCCAATCCCACAATAAATCCCTCATTCTGTATTACTCAGAGTGGTTCTGCTTCCTTGATCAAACCCTTCCTGATACCACAAGGAACTAAGAGGGAAGATTCCCCAGTACTTTCATCACTGGTTTCCCCTACAGTGGAGGTTCTCAACTTCTGATCAGAACCACCCAGAGAGCTTTAAAAAAACCAACAATGCCTGGGTCCTGTGCCCAGAAATTCTGATTTCATTGGTCTGGAGAGCACCCTGGGCATCAAGATCTCTTAAAGCTCCCAGATGCTTTTAACATGCAGGCGAGGTTGAGAGCCACTGAGCTAGTCTGGCTGACTCCACCTGTCCTGTGCTGGGTCATGGGCACCCAATAGAGGCACCCATGGTAACTTTTAATTGGGGACTCCTGACACCTAGAAGTTGGGGCCACAGGGAATCTTCTCACGGATGGTGGTAGCTGCAGCAAGACTGAGTTCCCAGGGCAACAGAGCAACGTGGCAATGGCTTCCAGGGTCCAGTTATAGTTCTTTAACTCTATCATCACCACAGTTAATGCTGTGAGAATTACCCAATAGCCTCTTGGTTACATTTCTTTCTGCTTAGATCAGGGAACCTTCCAGAACTGTTCCAATGCTGAGAGTCTGGATCTGGGAACTAAATTTCACATTAACTCCCCAAATGACTTAAGGGTATCCAGCCCCTCTGTGGGCCTCAGTTTCCTCATCTGTCAAGGGAAGGGCTGTGTCAGATGAGCTCCGGACCCTTTGTCTTGGGTTGGGCTGCCAGGAAACAGTCCCTGAGATGGAGATTTGTATGCAGATGGTTTCGGGGGCGGGGGTGCCTTTAGGGTCAACATCTGTGAGAGAGCGAGCGAAGCCAGAGTGGGCAGAGACGGTACTGAACTGTGAAGCAGTCACAACAGAGGCTTCTCCTGATCCCCCGGGAGCCTTGGAACTGCTGCGGCCCTTCAGAGTTGTCCCAAATTAGGGGGACGAAACTGAGCCTTTGTACCCTCAACTGGTCAGTCATTGAATGCAGTCTGCCCCCAGGGAAGGGAGTGTGTTTTGGGGTGAGGCAGTTCTCTTGGGCTGAGGGCAATTCCTGGAGAGGGACTTGGTTGAGCACTGCCAGCAGCTGACACCCTGGCAGCTGGAGGAATGAGCCCTTCGGTCTTGAAGGGGGAGTCGGGGCTGGGATCTGAACAATGCACCCCACCAAGCACTGTACCCTTCCTGTTCAAAGATTTCATGATCATAGCCCCAGCCCTAGGGTGATCTGTGGAGAAAGGGGTGGATTTCTTACTCTCTTTGGCTGGGCATGACATCAGATACCCCAGGAGAGTAGCTGGAAGGTTCTAGGAGACCACAAGCTTGAATAAAGCACAACTCTCCTTAAAACCTCTCTCATGCTCTGCTTTGGCAGCCTGGGATTTGCAGGTTTGGATCCTGAACATGGACCTACACACCACTCGTCAAGCCATGCTGTGGTAGCATCCCACATATAAAATAGAGGAAGATTGGCACAGACGTTAGCTCAGGGCCAATCTTCCTTGCCAAAAAAAAGCCCCCCCAAACCAAAAACCTCCCTCACCATTAACAGAGGGAGAGCCAGAGGGAGGTATAAAGTCAACTTGCTCCAAATAAGCGAGGCCCCTGGGGGAAAAATTAAAAGCCGCTCTTGGAGGAAGGAGTGGCTTCCAGAAGGAAAGTCTCCCAGGTGCAACGCTCAACTCCCCACTCCCTGGAGCACGGAAGATAACAGAGCTGCGAGGGACTGTGGTCGCCATGGTAATGGCCTCTTGATTCCAACTGAATGAAGCTGCTGGCTGGCCTGTCAATCACCCAGCGGCTGCACTTTCAGTGGGAACCCGTCTCAGCGCCGGGCAGAGGCGGGGAGGAGAGACCACCTCGTGTCCACACAGTGGGCTTGTGGCAGCGTTGACGCTCAGGCGTGTGTCTTCGAATACATGATTCTTTTTAAGGGCATCTGTGCACAGGCTTGTGGCCATAAGCCTGGAAAATGAGTCCATCTGCGTATGTTGGTGGTGGGGGTGGGTCTGCATGCTGGACCCACCACCCGTGAAGCTCGGGCAGAGCAGATTACTCCATGGAAGAGGCTTGATTTTAGGGCCGCTTCGCCCTTCTTCAAAATGTCAACGACTGCCATTGTCCACTCATCGTTACAAAGCCAGTTCGTTGAAGAAATTTTCTACTTTCTATAGCCTCATTTAAAACGCAAGTTATTATCAATAACTGATTGACCAAGAATGGTGGGCTTCCCCTCAAAATAGATGAAGAAACAGAGAGAAGCTGGACCTCGTGCCTCTAATCTAGCAGGTGTCCAACACATTTGCATGCATTTATGAATGCGGGAATAAATAAATAAACAGAGAGGTATGGTAGTGAAGGGCAGCGGGAGAGAATGGGCTGATGGGGAAGTGGACGCTTCCTGGGGTCAGCTTCAAGTCAATTCCATTCCGTTTATGGAGCAACTTCCTTATGCCAGACACTGGGCTGGGGCAGACAGAGGAATAGGGCAGACTGTAGCCCCGCTCTCTGGATCTCAGAGTCCCTCGGGGCTGGGGGCTCCATCATGGGTGTCCTTGGTGCTAGGCGAGACTGCAGTTCCTTAGTGCAGCTGGACCCCCAGACTCCCGCCTTGGCCTCCCCAGGCTGGCAGGACCTGGCTGCCGACTCGTCCCCTGTGGTGATCATGGTCTGACCCTGTTGAAGAGTTTCAGCCACACCCATCTACTAATCCTGTGTCTTAGTTTGGCTGGCCCCAGGAGCAGACCCTAGGATGAGGACATGAGTGCAGGTTGTGTATTTGGGGATGATCCCAGGAAACACCACTCCGGGACTGGGGAAGCGAGACAAGGAAGAGAGGGAAGTCAATACAGAGGGTGTTGGGGGCAGGTCCCACTGTGGGCAACTGGGCTTCCATCCCACTGGGGATGTCTGGGAGACAGGGGCACACCTCTCAGAGCTGTCCCCACTGAGGAACAAGGAAGCTGGGGGAGTTCTCTCCCAACTCCTATTTGTCCTGGCTAAGAGCTGCTCCCGGGTGACTGTACTCCTCGTGCTTCCAGCCACCTCACTCACCAGCTAGAGAAAGCCCTTCAAGGAGGGCAAGCGGAAGTGCCTGTGTTCCTTGGCAGCTGGCATGTGCTGGAATGATCCATGCTGATGGGATAAGGGTGGGGCACTGCCAGCATCTGCTAGACCCCACGTGGCTCTTCCAGGGGTGTGACCAGGGCAGCCGGTCCTCCTGGCCACAGTTTAGCAGGCCCCATGGCGACAGACTTCGGTCTTCAGACCTGAGCTGGGTCAGAGCCAGAGAGTCAGGGCTTCCGGAATGTTTGCTGACTTACTGCCTGGACAGCCCCAGCCAGCCACGGGCCACAGAACCAGGCAAGCCCAGTCTGCAGGGAGCGGAGGCCACTCACCCATCCTTAACGCAAGCCCAGACGGTGGCCTGCCAGCCCAGGGCTTTAATCCTCAAGGGACATCTGCAGGGGTCTCAGCTCCCACCCGCCACCCACCTCTTCTGTCTGCTCCTGATGCCCGGCTAGGACTCCTTCCTGGACCTTGGCAAGCGCTCCTGGCTTCTGCTCGCTCCAGCTCCAGCCCCTTCTCTCCTGAGGCCTGCTTTTCCACCGGCCTCATCACTGTTTGGGCGAAAGGCCTCTGGACCCTGTGTCTGCAGGCTCCCTGCTCTGAATTCACAGGAGACCATCCCTTCCTAGATTATAATCAGCTCCACCCGGCAATCCGCCAACACACGGATTAAGGACGGACGGAGGAGCGCGAATCAGAAGGCTTCATCTCAAGCTGCTAACTTTCCCACTCCATTCTGCTGGGGTTCCCACCCATTTCCAGACTCTCTGGATGTTGAATTCAATTCACCAGCTGCCAGAGGACTTTCTGTGACTCCAGGACTGCACTGCGCAGGAGGGGCTAAGAAGGAAGTCCAGCCGAGCCCATGACACTCGCCTGGGGGGCCACTCCAGAGCTCAGCATCGCTGTTAGTGACGCGTCTCCTTTCTTTGGCTTTTAACCTGAGATAGAGCTCAAAGAACGCTATGACCTGGGAACATACCGGCTTTCTGAACACCGGAAGATGGGCCCCAACACAGATGAGCTGGCTCAGCCTGCGGGACCTTCAACTAGTCCGAGGTGGAGCTTAGGGTCAGTGAGGAATGTCAGTAGGAGGCCTTTGTGACAGGCGCACTGTTTACCAAGGCGGGGAGGAGAGTGTACCGTCTCCACCAAAGTCGGCAGGGAATTTCGGGCTGTTGCACCACCTGCAGGCACGGGTGCATCGCCCCTCTGGTCAGCGCGTGGTTTTGATGTTGCTGCATATTACGTATATCCCCTTCGCTTTCGCAGATACCCCGGCAAGGTCTGCCTTTCCTCTTCCACCTCTACCATGTGGCTCCTGCGGGTCCTGCCACTGACGCCAAGAGAAGAGCTTTGCCCACAAACACACGGTTCGGGGAGGAATCCTCAGCCTTTGATTGTAAAATAAAAACTCCTCCAAACTCCTTGTCACAAAGATCTGGCCAGTATAGTATAAGGGCAGATAATCACAGACTATGAAGGCTCCCAGGGACTTAGAAGTCCCCTCATGCACCCTCCTTACTGTCCCACCGAGGACCAGACCAGCAAGCTCAAGACCTATGGAGAGAGAAAACACAGAAGCTGGAGGAAGCACTGTAGAGGCTGCATGAGCTAATGGAAAAAACACTTCAAGGGCTTTGTCATCGTTAAGACTGAGTTTGAATCCTGGCTCTGCCATAACCAGCTGTGTGACCTTGGAAAAGTCATGTAACATCCCTGAGCCCCATTTGCTTTATGTGTAAAATGGCAATAGTAATCTTCACTTCTCGAGAGCGCTGTGAGGGTCAGTCATATGTCAAGTTCCTAGCACAGAGATGGGCGTCTAGCAGATAGTCGTCAACATGGCAGCCGAGTGCCAGTGCTGCCTGGTGCGTCTCAGCTTTCAACGGGGAGCCGGAGTCCCGCTCAAGCGTCCCCCAGGGCCAGGAGCTGCCTCCGCTCTCCCTCTGCCCCAACCACAGTCACTAATGGTGACCAGTAGTGATCCAGAGCATGCTGGGGCCCCTAAGGTAGCACACTAATTGGTCCAGCGGAGAGAACTTGGACCACCCAGGCAGGCGGCTCAGCATGGATGGAGGCCGCCCAGGGGATATTAAACACTCACCACACAGCGGAGTGGAAATGCTGGCAGCGCGGTCCTCACAGCAGGGCCGCTGGGTGCTGCGACCACGCAGATGCAGGGCAGCTCTGAGCCTGAGTGGCTGCCACTAAGGTGGCACTGGGGGTGGAAGCCTGAGCCTGCCCTGAGCCAAGAAGTGCCACCCAGTGCGAGGCCAGGATGCCCTCTCTGGGGAGGGAGCCCCATGTGCAGTGCTTTAAAAGTGCCCTACAGTAGAGCCTGGAGGGCTCCCGCCCGCCAAACGGCTGAGGGCTCTTCCTGCTCCTGCTGGAGCTTGTCCTTAGTGACTCTGGCTCCCCTTGCCAGGACTACTTATCCTTACTGGCTGATCTGAAGGCGGCTTGGGGCCTCTGATGACACTGGCTGATGACTCAGCTGAACAAGGCCTGGAAGCGCTAATTGAGCAGCCTGGTCAGGGACAGCTGGGGCTGTCGTCCGCCGTCTGAGGATCTATGGTTTGAGCGCTGTTCTGAGCTGCATGGTGTCCACCCGCCCCCCTCCACGCCCCCTCCCCCCACCACTAGTTCATACATTGAAATCCTAACTCCTATTACTTCAGAAGGTGACTGTATTTGGAAATAGGGCTTTTAAAGAGGTAATTAAGTTAAAATGAGGTCATATGGATGGGCCCTAATCCAAGATGACTGGTCTGCTTATGAGAAGAGGAGATTTATTAGGGCACAGACACGCACATAGGGAAGACCTGTGACATGTGAGGACACAGGGAGAAGACGGCCACCTACAAGCCGAGGAGAGAGGCCTCAGGAGAAACCAGCCCCGCTGACACCTTGATCTCAGACTTCCAGCCTCCAGAACTCTCAGACAATAAATTCCTGTTGTTTCAGCCCCCCAGTCTGTGGTTCTTTGCTATGGCAGCCCGAGCTGACTCATGCAGGTGCTTACAATTCCGTTCTGTGCTTTCATCCTGAAAAAAGGAGGAGGAGAAGGGAATGCCCGTTTGAGTTCATTGGCATCTATCATCCATCTTCTCACGTCTACAAACTGCCATATGCACGGTCTCTATTATTGTCATCAGCAAATATTACTAATAGCTAACAGGAGCCGATTACGGCTAATAGTGGGGTCTGAAGATGAAACATTTGTGGGGGGACTCACTTTAAGGAAAAGATTACAAAATGGCAACTACAAGACCGAGCATGAAAGTGAATGTTTAAATGAGAAAAGAAAGAAATTGCAAAATTTACAGACTCACGAAGACCTCAAACTTCTCAAAATTGAGACAAAATATGTGATATTTTACTAATTAACTGTCTGAAACACTTTTATGATTCTTTTTTTCTACTTTTTGGGGCTGCACGGCTTTGCTCGCCTTTTCATATGGTAACGATTTTTTTATATTGTTTTTCTATAGAGACAATAGAAAGATGATTCAGTCTTTCCCGCAGCGTGCTTGCTCTCTTTTTTATAAGATTATTGATAGAGCTGTGAAGTTTCTTTTAGGTTCACCAGTTGTCATTGGTAATTAGTTCCCATTGTGATGTAATCAGAGTGACATTTTGAAGCATCCACGGATTTCCTTTCAATTTGCTTTTAGCTACTATCAAGATACTTCTATCTTCCTGTCCTATTTTAATTTTGGTATAATCAGTAATCCTAAAAAAATGCAGAAAATTAATGTGAAATTAAGGTGTACGTATTGAGCTACATAATTGCATAATAAAATAAAATTACTCTTATGTGACATACATTGATGAGTTGATAAATACATGAGTTTTGTTACTGGAACGCTTGTTTCCTCAGGCCTTTTTGCTGCATCAGTAGCAATTTTGTGTGCCATTTTTTTCTGGCTCCACCAGACTTCATCAGGACAAGATGTGTCAGATATGCTAAGATGCAATCTGAAATAGCGGGATGCGTAAAACTTACCGCTCTCCAAACAGACGTACTTGTGTTGGTAGGACTGCTACAGTTTGTGCCCTACAAACACACGAATTCCGATAAATCCTATTCTGTGCAATTCCCATCAGAAAAGAAATAAAACTATATGGTGCGTTATTAATTGCACACATTGCATTATTGAGTATATTCCTGACAGAAGCAAATTTCCATTTTGACTAGGCATCAATGAGAACGGGATTCATCACCTACAATCTTCCATGACTGATGATTGGAAGATTTTCCGCAGACTAGCTTCTGGCACCATAGCTTTCAAGCTTTATGTCTCCCCACTACCTATATACTTTTGGGGGCTGGGAGCTATAGGATACCATGGCAGATTGTCTTTTCCAGAATAGTCACAACGAGATCTACCATTTCAAATGCTCTTCTTATAGTGGGATATGGACATTCCTCTCATTGAGGCGTGGGGTCTGCCCTCCTTCCCTTTGAATCTGAGTGGGTCTATGACTACAGCAGAAGTGACACTACATGACTTCCAAGGCTAGGTCATAGAAAGCGATTCAGCTTCTGCCTGGGCCTCTTGGGACACTTGCCCTTGGAACACAGCCACCATGCTGTGAGGAAGCCCAGGCCACACAGAGAGACCAGCGCCAGCCAGCTGAGGTCTCGGCCAACAGCCAACATCCACTGCCAGATATGTGAGCGAGGAGCCTGCAGATGGTACCAGCCCCCAGCCTTTGAGCCACCTCAGTTGACCCCAGGTGAAGCAGTGATCAGTTGTCCCCACTGAGCCCTGCGCATTGCAGATTTGTGAGCCAAACAAATGATTGCTACTGTTTTAAGCCACTGAGTTCCAGGATGACTTGCTGTGCCTCGCTAGATAGCCAGGACACACACATTTATATTTTGAAACGACCTCTGGCATGAACCTTCAAGTCACAATACTGGACAAGTCAGCCCAGAGGGCAGTAGGAGTATTCTCGAAGGCCGTTTCTACATTTTCACATGTGATGGTTAGCACCAACTTCACATGGAAGTGGCTGTAAGTCATATATACATATACATCTAAACAAAAACTAATTGTGTCCCCACTGCAACTTCCCCTTAGCCAGACCCCAAATATGCCCGTGGCCACTCTTTACTGCCTGACCCAATGGGAGCTGTGATGGAGGGGCAGTCAAATTAGAGACAAGCAGTGCTCTGTACAAAACAGGTAAGCACCCTACTCCCCCTGAGCCAAGCTCGGAAGGAGCCAGTGTAAGTGAGGGGCCCTGGAGCTTAAGCTTTATTAGGTTCACAGTAAATCTACCTCCGTAGCCAATATTTATTGAACGCTTATAAGTTCTAGGTCCTGGGCTAAGCCTTTTCCATGAATGGCCACATCGGAGCTTGAATCATGACCCTATAGCTGGGTACTATTCTTCTCTGCATTTTACAGATGAGAAAAACAGAATCCCAATACAATTCAAATATGGTCAGTATGTACTTATTGAGCACTTGATCTTACAACTAATAACTATTTGTGTATCGTCTTACATTGTACAAAGGATCTGCAAATCTGTCGTGGGAGTTATATGTACAACCCTCCAGGCACAATTCTTACGTCCATTTTATAGAGACGCACACTGGGGAGAGACACTGAACTGGGATGGTGGTGAATGCCAAGAAGTAAAAGATGTATTTTTTACCTTAGAGAGTCTGGGTTCCTCAAAAGGGCTAAGAAACACTTTCAGGATGGAGAAAGCAACCGAAGATGCTGGGGATGTTAGAGTTACGTGAGAGAGGAGTTCTGAAACACTGTGGGTAGTGGGAAACAGGCCTTGAGGCAGGGCCTAAGAAATTATGTCCCACTCACATGAAATTTGAGTCTCATCCTACTGCTTCACCTAACAAAGGTGGATTTCCCCTTCTGGTAGACAAATGTGCCCTCATTGGGTGAAGTCATGGAGAATTAAACGTTTACCGAAGGCCTTTTGGGCATAAGACTCTGAGTTAGAGTCTAGTCTTGCCTTTGAAGAGCTTCGAATCCTGCTGAGAAGAAAAGCCAAATAATGGTAATAATATTAACAAGCACTCCGGTTCTTTGAGAATCAGTCGCCCTGCTAGGCACTTTCTCCTCTCTTCTATTATTCAAGCCTCAAAACAGTCTTGCAGAGATGAGCATTGTGATTCTCCTTTTTAAGAAGAGAGAGATTTACCCCAATTACTTGGTTGTAATTTATCCAAGTCCACAGCTATTAAGTAGCAGGATGGAGATTTGAAGCAAAGACTTGCTGTCTCCATGCACACTCGCTTTCCACTCTGGTTGATGCTATAGAGTTCTAATCTAGAAAGGGTCCAAAGAGGTGTCCTAGGAAGCCAGAGTGGAAACAACAGGAAGGCATCTGGTTGGAGGTCAGTTGGTTCCATAGAGAAGGTAGAGCCTTAAATGCAGAGGGTGGGGTCCATTTATCCTGGCAGAGAGACACAGGAAGGACATGGCGGGGGCAGCATGAACAAAGGCAGAGATCGACAGGACATTGGGGGTAGTGCACAAGAAGGGGCTCAAGCAGCAGGTGTGTAGAGATCATGGGAGACGATTTAGTCCTGCGTATTTAATGGGGTTTTTTCACGTTATTGTAAAATGACGTATTTTTCCATTTTCCAATTTTTTGTGCTAATATATAGAAATGCAATTGATTTTTGTATATTCATGTTATATCCCGTGACCTTGCTAAGTTCATTTATCAGTTTTAGTAGTTTGTAGAATTCCTTAAATTTTCCACAGACACAATTATATCAGCTAAGGACAAAGATAGTTTTACTTCTTTCTCAAATTTTTATGCTTTTTCTTGCTTTATTGCACTGGCTAGGACTTCTAGTACAATGTTGAACAAAAGTGATGAGAGTAGACATCTTTGCCTTATTCCGAATTTTAGGGGGAAAGCAATCAGTCTCTCATGATTAAGTGTGAAGTTAGTTGTAGGTTTTTTGTAGATGCCCTTATCAAATTGACAAAGTTCTATTTCTAGTTTGCTGAGAGGCTCTATCATGAACTGGCCAAGCCTTCTTAAAATGAGTAGCCTGCTCTCAGTTGTGTTATGCGGAATTAAGGAAGGCCACGACCTTTCATTCAGTCCTGGAGTGTTTATTGACCTGGGTCAATGTTCTCAGTTGGGAGGGAATGGAGGCAGACAGCAGCAGAGTATGTCCATGTCCAGCTGAATGGCGATCTCCCAAGGTGACTAGACAGAAAGGGCAGAGCAGAGGGACCAGAGAGGCTGGTTCCAGGCACGGGTGAGGCAGCACCATGGGAAAGTCTAGAAATAATTGGAGGGTATGGGAAATGGGAGTGCTAACTTCCGCCATTACTCCCATTGATGAAGCAACCGACATACAGTGGGACTAAAGAATTTGCCCCAGCTCACATGATAGTAGGTGGTGGAGCTGGGGTTCAAACTCTGGCAGCCTGGCTCCAGAGCCCATACTTTTAACCACTAACCATCCTATCTAAACCATTGAAACTTCTGCTTCAGCTTTTTGAAAGAGGTCTAGAAAGATTCAGAGAAGAGATTGAAAAGAGATCACATAAATCCTGTGAGAACCACCAAGAGGAATTATACTTTATAATATGGAGGAAAATTGGGGTTGGGGGGTAGGATGGGTAGTTAACCATTTCAAAGTGTATATAAAGCAAAGACTGTTGATTGGCTTTTCCTCATTGCCACAAGGGACACAGATGTGTCGGAGGAAGCATTGCTCAACCACATCTAAAGAGTCCGTTTGGAATGAGGGCAGAAGAGCCAGACAGCGCTGGGGAAGGAAAGCCACGTGGGTGGGATGGTGTAAGGCTCTGTCTCCAGGCAGTGGGAGGCTGAGCTCTAGGACTTCTTAGAGTTAAGTTGAGCCCGAGGATTTCACGAGTTTTGTGCCCACTTGGGATCTGTGGCTGCTTTTCTCTCCGCCTCTGGTGGACACTGTTGGTACCCCGCCCATCCATCCCTCCTTCAGAGCTCCTCTCTACACTGAACACAACGCTGTCCAATAGAACTTGCGGCTCTAATAGAAACGTTCCATGTCTGCGCTGTCCGATGGGTAGCCGCTAGCCACTCGTGGCTATTGAGCCCTTGAAATGTGGCCAATGTGACCGAGAAATGGAATTTTACATTTTATTTCATTTTAATTAATTTAGACTGAAAGAGCCACATGTGGCTAGCGGCTACCTATTGAACCAAACAGTTTCTGAAGGTTGTTTACTGTGAACACCTGCAACTCTTTGCCTGAGGCCTTTTTTCTGGTCTAGGGAGCACTCCCGCCTCCTCCCCTTGCAAGCAGGTGAGTTAAAGGGCCCCCTCGCCGCAGCCTCTCTCAAAGTAACAAAGTGATGAGGTGCCTCACCCCTTGGTTGGGATGCCTCTGAGATGGCCCTGCCTGGCCCCAGAGCGCTCACAGTGGTAAAGGACTCGACAGTGATGACCTTGTACTGGCAGCAGTCCCTTCCCTCGCAAATAAACGACTTGCACTTCAATCTGTCTCAAAGCTTGCTTCTGGGAGAACTCAAACTAAGACAGGCCTGCCCTCAGCTGAGCTCAGATCAAAGAAACAAATGCCCAAGGCCTTTGCACTCCTGCTTCTGTACAGAGGAAAAAATGACCTGACAAGTCCTGCCTCTGTCTATGCTCCCCTCGGAGGAGAGCTGACATGCAACTCTGCCCTGACAGTGACAAATGGCTCACCGACTTTGCTGCGTGCAACTCCATTTGCCCCAGGCTCCCAGGCTGGAAGGAGACCCAGGATCGGCGGCCCCAGCAGAGTCCCTCTGCCCATCTCTGCCAGGAGCGCTCAGATTCTGCAAGGATGAGGAGGGCTCCGTTTCAGGGTTGGGGGTTCACCTTCAAGGTCAAAGTCAAGCTTGCTGAGGGTGCCAGGTCTCCGCAGAGCATAAGAGCAAAGCTGCATGGAGTCAGTTTGTGGTGAAGGGCCGTCGGCCTCCGTCTGCATTTTATTTTTAAGCCTTTTCCTTCAACACGGCCCTATCGAGGGATGACTCGGCTGCGAGGTGAACGTGTTTGAAACCTTTCCACTCAAAAAGGCTCCTTTCTTTGGTCCTAGCATCTCGTCCTCTGCCTGACGCCATCACTTCCCCTAATTGAAGTCTCTTATTCAATAACGGTGAATAAGACTGTGGACTCCCCGTAACCCTCCCAGCAAACGGCCCCGCGATTCCCACCTGTCTCAGGGATCTGAACTCAGAGATCTTGAAAATGGAGCTTGGCCCTTCCTTACGTTATGAACCGATGTGTGCCCTGACTGGCGGCATTTCTTGGATTTAAATGTTTATTATGCTTATTGTACCTTTGTGAAGAGACTTTCTTCTAAAACTTAATTGTGACTGACTATTCTCCCTCGCTTTCTTGTAGGTCATTTCTGCTAGACATTTCAGCCAACGGGCTGGAATTAATACAAACTGGGTGGTTTTTTTCCTAAAGGGTCAACACAGCCTGTCTGTCAGGACAGAGCGATTGTGGACAGGCTTTCTCTGCCGCTTCAGCCAGGGCGTGTGCGATTCGGGGGCCAGTGGTTTCCTGAAAGGGGAGGGCGAGAGAGGGCCCCTCAGTCCTGCAGGAGGGCCCAGCCTCTGGCTGAAGAGCTGACCCACCACAGAACCACAGCCAGGGCTGAACGGGGAACATTTGGAGCTGGTGTAATTGCTTATGTAGTTTTAATTGCTCATTCATCATGCTAACAGGCCCAGAGTACTGATCGTTTGCGACGTGCTCAGTAATTAAAAGAGCAGGGGTGAGGGAGGGTGATGAGGAGTGGTGGGGTGAACTGAGGTGAAGAAAAGCCAGCAGGCACAGCACAGGAGCCAAGCAGGGGGCGGCAGCTCGCCCCTCTCCGATTCTGAGCGAGGGCTGTGTTCCACACCAGCATTTCCCAGTTGTTGGTCTGAACTTGAGAGCAACCCTGCTCCCAGCTCGCTAGGAGGAAGCCCAGTCCCTGGACAGCACTTTTTGGTTTGGAAAGCACTTCCATCCACGTCGTCTCACGTCCCCCCACCCCCGACGACACTGGGAGATCGACCTGAATTGGGCCCGCAGTTTTCAGATGAGGAAAAAAGAGGCTCCATAAAATGCTTTGCCCAAGATCCCATAGCAGCCAGCAACAGGCGGAGTTGAAACCCAAACCTGCATCTTCTCGTCCCAAATCTCTGCATCTCTCTTCCTTAGGGACAGCAAAATGTGGGGTCTTCTCTTGGCTCCATCGATATTGCTGCAGTCGTTGGATTCTAGAAGGAATATCCAATTGCCTGGGGAATGGCCAATAAAATCATCAATTTTCCTAGGTCCCACCTTCAAGAGTGGCAGGGTTTCCAAGGATGGGGGTGGGAGTCTGTGTTTGAAATCTCCCCCAGCAGCTCTGAGGATTGTCCAGGCTTGGAGCCCTGTTCCGAAGGACACGCTGTTGGCCCCACTCCCTCTTCAAAGAAAGGCCTTGTGACAGGAGTCTTGGTTTGGGTTCCTCCAGAAGCAGATTCTGAGTCAAGGATTTGAGTGCAAAAAAGTTTATTTGGAAGGTGAAGGAAATGCTGGAAGAGTTGGGGGAAATGAGGAAGGGGAGAGAAGGCAGAACGTAGAGGGTATGCTATCAAACAAGTTACCTCGGTGGGCAACGCGGCTTAATCCTGCCGGGGACCTCTAGGAGACAAGGCCGAACATGCCTCACCGTTGTCTCACCTGAGAGGTGAGAATGCTGGGGTGTTTATACTCCAGCTGTCGTAGGGGGAAGAGTGTAAATTCTCTGTCACTGTCCCTTTTAGCCATCTCTGCAGAGCAGAGCAGACTCCAGCCCCAAGAGAAGGTCCTCAGGCAAAAGAGATGAAGATTCTGGCATTTGTGGACTTGGCTGGTGTGCACGACAGTGGAAGGCCATCGGGGATACAGGCGGGATGAGGACAGTGTCCTGTCCCTATAGCAGGCATCTGCCATACTGCCATAGGGGCGGCTCCTGAGCACCCCTGTCCCAAACCAACTGTGACGGTCATCTGCCTTCATTGGCGGCTCTGCTGCTTCTTAAACAATTTGCCAGTTGAAATAGTGTCACCATTGCCCTAGGAGTTATTTATGGATTTATATTCCTTCTCAGTTTCTTCTTATCCTCCTACTACTGGGGAAGATCCTCTGGCCCGAAGAGCCAAAGGACACGTAGTGACCCTTAATGGGAGAAGGCAAAGGGGAGGGAGCTAAGCAGAACCTGGCATCTGTGACGTGCTCCATTCATTCCAACCACGGCCAAGAGCATCATCCTTGTTCCGGGTAGAAGACACAGACAGATGATGTTGACACTCACAACCCCCTCCAGAAAGTGCACCCAGGGTTATACCTGACTCCTGGCTTGATGACTATAATTCCACAATGTTCCTTCCCTCTCAAGAAAGCACATTGGAAGGCAAGTGAGCGAGAGTGATGTTATTATAGAGACAGCCTTGAATGTATTCTAATTTATTTAAGCAAATAATCTGAGATTTATGTATTTTATTGTAAATAACAAATTTTGTGCGAGGCAACTCGCAGCTGATGGGGACATATTCATCGAGAACCACTATTCTATATCATCAAAAGAAATGTGTTTGCTTTCTTTTTCATCAAGGGCAGCAAACTCCCTGGAAATGGTTTATTTGCATGCATGGCCGACTTGCCATCAGTTGATCAAGAAATCAATCAACAAATATTGATTGAGTGTCTATGTTGTGCAAGGCATCGTGGGGATTTATTGTAAATATAAACATGGTCCCTGCCTCAAAGGAGCTCACAGTCTAGTTAGGGGTAAGATCTGTAGACCTGAAAAGGTAACTTATAACACAAAGCAGCCTATAAATGCTGACTGAGTGGGGTACACTCATTGACGATGCTTGGGAGAAATCAAGGGAGACTTCTTAGAGGAAGGGTGATTTGAGCTGGGCCTTGAAGGATAGGTAGGAGTTGCACAAAAAGAGAACAACAGAAGGCACTGCAGGCCAAGGCAGCAGCGCCAAGGAGGAAACGCCCTAGGTTTGTTCAGGGACTATGAGGGGTTCCGCCGGGCTGCAGTGGGCCTCGTGGGAGGACAGGCACTGCCCAAGCTTATAGGACAGCTTGGAGCACTGTTGAGTCACCCTCATTCAAAGAACCACCCAGACCTCAGTGTTGGAACTTGGTCACTGCTATGGACTGAACTGTGTCCCCAAAATTCATGTGTCGAAGCCCTAACCCCATGTGTGGCTATATTTAGAGATGGGGTCTATAAGGAGGTAATTAGGTTAAACATGGTCATAAGGGTGGGGTCGTAATCTGATAGGATTGGTGGCCTTGTAAGAAGAGGAAGAGGTCTCTCCCTCTCTCTCTCTTTCTCTCTCCCTCTCTTCCTCTTTGTTTCCCTCTCTCCCTCCATCATGCCCCGAGGGAAGGCCTGTGTGGACACAGCAAGAAGGCAGCAGGCCAAGGAGAGAACCTTGACCAGACACCGACCCTGCTGGCACTTTGATCTCGGACTTCCAGCCTCCAGAACTGTGAGAAATAAATTTCAGTTGCTTAAGCCACCCGGCCTGCGGCAGCCTGAGCTGACTAAGACGGTCACTTTCCACCTAATGGAAGACAGGTGCCCCCTGGTGTGTTTATTCATGCTCAGCAAAGCGGACAGATTCCAGACAGGTTCCAGCCAGGGTCTGTGGAGCTGGCAAGGGTCCCAGGGCCTCCCCGACCCAGCCCACTCAGCTCCACCAGGGTGGCCTGGCCTCCACTGCCGTCTCTGGAACCCACGAGCTTGAGCAACTGAATGCTCTTCACATCAGGGATGCAGGAGGTTCAGGCCGGCTGACCTGCCCCTCCCCCACACCCTCCCCAGGCCGCGTGGGAGGGGCGCTGCCAGATCTAGCAAATAAAAATACAGGGCAGCTAGTTACACTCGAACTTCAGATAAACAAGAAATAATTTTGTTAGTATAAGTATGTCCTATGCCATATTTGGAACATACTTATGCTAAAAAATGATTTGCTGTTTATGCGAAATTCGAGTATAACTGGGCATCTGTATTTTATCTAACAGCCCTCAGTGGCAGGGCTTGTGACCTGCGTGGCCAATCGGAAGACTCCGTGCTCTGGGTCAGGGGGTTGGCTCAGGGTGGGCGTGTGCCCCAAGGTCAGAGCCCTCCTGCCAACATACCCTCGGAGTTGTCTTGGTGCCTTCAGGACTGAAACATCCCAACCCATCAGGATGAAGAAAGCCCTAGAGCATGGGAGGCTGCCCCCAGCAAAGCACAGGCCCCACAGCCAAGTTCCTGCAGAAGGAAGTAGAGCTGAGGGAGAAGAAAGATGCCTAAAGACACAGCTCGATTCAGCCTCATGGGATGCGGTTAAAGTTGGGAATCCTTCATTCACGGCGTCCTAAATTCAAAGGGAAGACTGCTCCTGAGACAGCCCCATTTAATCGCTGAGGAGACAGGGGTTCCCTGGCCTAGAGGGCAGTGAAACAGCCCAGCCGGCTCCTCAGGCACGCTGGGGCTCCTGGGTGTGGCTCTGAGGTGCCACCTCTGTGCTGTGATCGTCAGCTCTGCCACGTCCGTGCCCTCTGGCTGACAGCTGGCAGAGGAGCCTTTTGCTTCCCATCCTCCTCACAGGGTCTTTTCTGCTCTTCCTTCCCTCATTTCTAGCTCTTGCTTGCTTTTTAAGCGAGCCTCGTCAGCCCCGTCTTTATGTTCCCTCCCTCCCTTATCTTTCCCTCCACACTCACTTTTAAGAATACAGCCCATAGACTCTAAACCGCAGAGGGTCTGTTGATTTCTCCTCGACATCTCCTGGACTGGGCTAGAAATAATGGAGCTGGAAGGACATTAGGGCTCATCCAATCCAACCTCCTCACCATCTCTATCTCATAGATGAGGAAACCGAGGTTCAGAGTGGTTGGATCACAAAAGGCTTCACCGTAAATTGTAGGCAGCTCAGGGACTAAGAGGAAAGCCACGTGGTTTCGAGAAAAGGTCCCTGGGTTTGGCTTCGGAGGGCCTGTATGTTCATTTGGGCTCTATCACAGATCACTTAACCTAGTCATGTCCATTTCTCCAGCTTGGGAATGAGCTTAACAACCAGCCCCATCCACCTCGTCATGACTTCCGCGCCCGACAGAATTACAAAACGCCGGAGGAATGCGCCGGACAAAGGCTGCGCGGTATTAGTGCTGTCGGTGTTACTGTTATTATTTAACAAGGCTAATCCACCAGTGAAGGAAATGAGCACACATCATGAAATTAATTATAGACTTTTTTTAAAATGACTGTTTATATTGAAAGGCAGTCCTTGTATTTGCCGCACAATTTCAGGATAAGTCGTGTTTTGGAAAAATATTAATATTCAGAGCTGTGTTGATTAGCTTCACTCCTGTTGCTAAGCAACAGGGTCCTCTGCAGCCTCTGCAGTGTTGGGATTTTTCTAGGGGTGGGGGTGGGGAAGGGGAGAGGGGATTAGAAGGAGGAAACTCCATTACAGTCAATTATTCCGCTTGTTCAGCCAATTCCGAAGTTGCCTCCAAAAAAAAAAATTCTACTCTTTGAACAACCTATGTGATTATAGTTGTTGGATGAGGAAAACCAGAACGAGTGGTCCAGAGCTCGCCGCTCACCCATGACTTGAGTTCCAGGTTTGGCAAGACTTGTGTTTACTAGATCAGGGCTGAAGTGCGCTTGGCCCAGGGCTGGCCACCGCTGACGTTCACCGTGGTGCGGCCAGGGCAGCCTGCCAGCGCCCAGATGAGGGGGTCTCGAGACCGTGAGGAGAGACCGCCATGAATCCCATGATCCAATTTCACTCAATAGCTGCTGTGCCCCTTCCGTTGGATTCTAATTCCTGAATGGGGGCCATCCTGGAACAAGCCAAATAGCATGCTTTCTGGACCCAAAGGGAGACTCATGTATATTCAAAATTCACTAAAAACCCAGGACAGAATACATGGAAGTGACTTTATAGAGCTCCTACTGTGTGCTAAGCTCTTTACAGGGTTAGCTCATCAGACTCTGGTGCCAGCACTGGGAAGGACGGAGTGTTGTTCCCATTTAGTGGACTGAGGTTCAGAGAGATTAAGCAACTTGCCTCAGGTCACACCAGCTAGCACGAGGCAGAGCAAGGATTTACGCTCAAGTCTTTCTGTGTCTGAGCACCATGTACCCACTTGACCAGGCTGCCTGCCCGTACCTGGCTAGGAGGGGCTGGGAAGGGCCTGGAGAGAAAATCTTGGGGCTTTGCACACAGTTGGTTTGTGGCTTCTGTTAGGTTAAGGCCCGCTCAGTGTGCCTCCAATTCTATCACAGACCGCTTTCTATGTGGTACTGTTCTAGCCACTATGGCTGCGTTAACCACCTCAAACTTGGTGGCATTAGACGACACCCATTTTATTACACTCACGCATCAGTGGGTCAGGAATTCAGGCAGGGCTCAGCTTGGAGACTTTTTTGCTCCTCATGGCATCTACCGAGACACCTCTGTGGCAAGTGAGCTGGGTCTGGAGGGTCCTAGATGGCTTCCCTCACGTGTCAAGCGCAAGCTGTTGCCTGAAGTGTCTCCCCTGCATGGCAGTCTCGAGGCGGCTGGACATCTTACGTGGCAATTGTCCCAAGAGCCCCAGGTGGGAGCTGCATTGCCCTTTCTGACCTAGCTCAGAAGTCACAGTGTCACACGTGCCACACTCTATTGGCTGAAGCAATCGGAAGCCCATTCAGACCCCAAATCTTGATGGGAGGGGTATCAAAGGATTGGGGGTCCCTGTTAGAAAACAGCCCCAGGTATCAAGTTTCTCACTCCTGTGAGAGACAGGTAATCAAAAAACCTCGGATGCTCTGAAAATTGTGGAAATATATGAGCAATAGAAACTTCAATATCCAATACTGCAAATCTTCCTGGTTTTGATAATTCACGGGTGGCCAATTTAATAAAAGACAGGCTTAATAAGAACTTTTGTTTGTTTGTTTTGAATTTTATGTGCAGATGTAGTTATCAGCTGGGGCGCCTATCTTGCAGACCAGCTAAGTGTCATTTGTAATTAGTGATCTATTTGCATACAATGTGTTTATGACTTTTAAAAACCTTCATTCCACTATGATCATATTTACAATATTGGTTTGGTTACAGAAGCCTTTTCAACTTGCAGAAATCAAGTGAGATAATGATGTAGTTGAAAGAGACATTGGATATTTTAATGAGCTCCACAATCCTATGCTAATTTATGCCTCATTCCTTGATGCTCTGTGTCAGGCACTATGCCGGAGCCATTTAGAGTATTGAAATGCACAAGACCATCTATGGCAGAGCCTGTTCCCCAGTATACAGCCTCTCCTTCGAACATAATAATCAAACCCTGATTTTAAGCCAGGCATATGGCCACCTAGAAGAAAAACTACATTTCCCAGCCTCCTTTGCAGGTAAGTGTAGCCAAGTGATTAAAATCAGGCTATTGGGATGTAAATGGAAGTATCATGTGGCTGCTTCCAGGAACCTTCCTTAAGAGATAGCTGATATTTTTATTCTTCATCTCTTGTTGCCTGGAATGTAGATGTAATGACTGGAGCTCTAGCTACCATCATGGACCATGAGGACAAGGGCTTCACTTTAGGAAAGGTGGAATGGTAAGTTGGAAGGAGCCTGGGTCCCTGAAGTCTTCCTGGGACATCAAGCATTCCCACGCTGAACTGTCTACTTCTGGACTTTTACAAATCAGAAAGAAACTTCTATCACATTTAAGCCACTGCAATTTTGAGTCTCAGTTCATTTTAGCCAAAATGAATCCCAGTCAATACACTATCTATCCCTAAGGAGCTCAGAATCTAGCGAGGAGATGAAGAACTACATAATTATGATCAAAGCAGAATGAAATAAGTGGCCTAGTCACAGTGATCACACTTTACAAGCCAAATAAGGGAACTTTTGGCCTAAATACAGGATTATGGAGTCACTTCCAATTATGAGACAGAGTCTGAGAGATGCAGCTTTGATGTTGAAATACTGGAATCTCTAGGACCTTCGCATGGTTTATGGAGACAATGTGACAACATTTTTGAATTTAGGGCTAGCCCAGAAACTAGAGGACCAACAGTAGCTATATAGCAAATGCCAGAGCTGAGAGGAAAATGCTGTGTGAGCCCAGAGAAAGGAGCAAGGATTTCTGACGAGGAAATCCTAATCCGATTCGTGGAAGAAGAGGTAGAAATTTCAATGTGGCCTTGAGTTTGGGGATGGCATTATGAGCAGGAAGAAGAACGAGAGCAAAGGCCAGGTGGTGTGGAAATGTCTGGAGAGTTTGTAGAAGGCTCTGTGGGGCTGGACAGGAGGCCCAGCTGGAGAGTCCTCCTCAGTGGGGAGGACCAGGCTTTTTGCCAGCTCCCTCTGCCAGGCCTCGGGCAGCTGTGTGGGCCTGGGACTTTTGGCAATGATGCACGTCACAGGCCTTGGTAGCCACTCTCTCATGAAGGTTTCTTTGGCCTCATGTAGCTCGTATCATTTTGAGTTAATTTTTGGACATGGTGTGAGACAGGGGTCCAGCTTCATTCTTTTGCATGTGGATGTCCAATTGTCTTTGCCCACTGTTTGCCCTTTTTGCCCGCTGCCTGGATCAAACATTGAGGCTCCCGGTTCACGGGACAAGAAGCAGCCTGTATCTCAAGTGAGCAAAATGGGGAGCATGAACAGAGGCCAGGCCACACTCTCGGCACTGTGGTTCACTTATTTGGACGTGGGCAACTCCGTTTGAAATGTGCACCTCACCCAGCACACTCTGCTAAAGGCGCTGCTGAGAGTGGTGGCACAGGAAGGGGTGCCCGGAAGCCCACGCCTCTCTTTCAGTGCCTCTCCCCAGAAAGCTTTCCTTTGGGCTTGGTGAGCTTCAGCAGGTGTGCAGATTAGCAGTGGAGATTAACACAGTCCTGCAGAGAAGATGACGCATTGCCCAGCGCCTCGGTCCACGGAGCCTGTGTTCATAATATGACATGGGATGAGGGCCGCGGACATCATAATGAGATTCTTAATAAAACCCCTTTTCAAAGACTGAGCTTTCTAAAAACTTTTTAAACAATGACAATAAATAAAATGCTGTTCCAGTGCGTTAAGATGTTAGGGGAGTTGATGCACCAGATCTGTGGAATACAGGCTTTCCAAACTCCCTCCTTCTGGGGAAACGTAAAGGGCAAATGGTCAGAATAAGGATGCGTAAAGACAAGCAGGCTGCACCTTCAAATGCTGGTGTAGATGACTCAGGATTTAGGTCTTGGATCTGTTTTTACCTAGTTTTTGTATATGGTGTGAGGTAGGGATCCAGCTTCCTTCTTCAGCAGGTGGCTGTGCAGTGGTCCCAGCACCATTTGCTCAAGAGACTCTTCTTTCCTCATTCAGTTGTCTTGGCATCTTTGTCAAAAATCAGTTGACCATAGATGCGTGGGTTTATTTCTGGACTCTCAATTCCATTCCGTTCATCTACATGTCTATCTTTATGCCAGTACCATACTGTTTTGATTACTGTAGCTTTGCAGTAAGTTTTGAAATTGGGAAATATAAGTCCCCAAAATTTGCTCTTCTTTTTCAAGATTGTTTGGGCTATTTGGGGTCCCTTGCAATTCTATACTAATTTTAGGATCTGTTTTTTTCATCTTTGAAGAAAAGGCCATCGGGATTTTGATAAAGATTACACCAAATCTATAGATCACTTTGGAGAGTATTGCCATTTTAACAATGTTAAGTCTTCCAATCCATGAACATGGGATGGCTTTCCATTGATTTGGGTCTCCTTTAATTTCTTTCAGCAACGCTTTGTAGTTATCACTATATAAGTCTTCCTTGGTTAAACCCACTTCTAAATATTTTATTCTTTTTGATGTTATTGTAAATAAGATTGTTTTCTTAATTTCATTTTCAGATTGCTCATTGCTTGAGTCCAGAAATACAACTGATTTTTGTGTGTTGATCTTGTATTCTGCAACTTTTCTGAATTCCCATCAGTTTAAAGCCAATTCACACTGGCTTGAACCATAAGAGAAATTTATTGGCTCGCAAAATTAAGAAGTCTGGTGGGCTTCAATTATGGTTCTATCAAGGCTCTGGCTCCATTTCTCTGTACTTCTCTCAGTTTTACCCTTCTCTAAGAACTGTTTCTGCACTCCGGTTGACATCCTCCATGGTTGCAAGATGGTTGCTAACAGAAATTGGGTCTGCATGCTTCCTCAGTCATATCCAGGGAAAGAAAAACAGTATTTCTTTCCCTCAAAAGTGCTGAGTGTCTCTTTGATATGATCATCACTGTCCCTGCAACAAGAGAGATGGAATTGCTTTGACTGGCTTAGGCCATGGAGGTAGGGATGGGTTCAAACCTACCCAACCTGCATGGTTGCTACACAATGAGGGAGGGAGATTCCTACATGAAGAGAGATGGTTCTTAGAGGAATATCTTAGGGCTGTTACGAAGAGGAAAGACAGTGTCCACCAAACCTATGAAATCTGTACAGTGCCAGCAGCATTCAATGAATATTTGCTGAAGGAATGACTGAGAAGCCCCACTAGTCCTTTCACTGATACACATTTCCCCAGGGTTATGGCAGCCTCCATTCTGGTGATGGCCAACCCTTCAACCTCTGGAAATCCCCTACCGAGATCCCAGGCTTTTCTACGGGGAGGAGAGAATTTTTCCTCCAGACTCCATAACTTCTCTTGATTTCTGAGCAGCAAGACCTTGGTAAGATAGACCTGGAGAACTGAGACCATTAGGGAATTCACATATGCAAAGTGAGCAGGGTAGGCCTTGTGAGTTCACGGTGTGGCTTTGAAATCCACAAATTGCTCCCCAGGCCTGGTGCCTGACATCCACCATTAGGAATTCACTCCTCCAGTTTAAGTTCAAAAGGTTTTTTCACCTTTAAGACCATTCCCCTCAGCTGGGGATTTTGTTTGCAGCCAAGCATCCTAACTGATAGAGTAGAGAGCCTACCTTTGTATGATCCAAACCACAGCAACATTGATGTACTCTGAAGAATATATTCAGTGATACACCCCACCTACACCAGATAAACAGAGTCAGGGATGGGGGCCCAGGAGTTTCAAGTTTATTATGAGAACTTACTTCTCTTCCTGGACATCCAGCTTGAGTTTAGTTTCATCAGCGATGGACTCAGCCCCTTCTCTGGTTAACGCCAAGCTCCATTGTAGTAGGAGGTATTTTCCAAAGATAGCCACAACAATAGCTCCTGCCCCACATGCTGTTCTAGCTCCTTCCCATTCTTGCATCAATAGGTGGAGTGTATGATCCTTATCCTTGAACCTGGATGGACCTTTGCTACTGCCTTGACCAATAGAATGTGGCAGAAGTGATGCTCTATGACTTCTGAGGCTAGGTCATAAAAATGTACTCTGGCCTGACTGTCTTGGGACACTTGCTTTGGGAACCCAGCTACCACACTGTGAGGAAATTCAAGCAACCCATGGAGAGGAACCAAGGCTCCCAGCCCACAGCCCCCTCTGAGCTTCTAGCCAATACCAGTGCCAACTTGCCGGTTTTGTGAAACAGCCATCTTGAAAGTCAATCCTTGTGGCAGGCAGCATCCAAGATGGTGCCCAATGATGGTCTTCTTGCCCTTGTGTAGTTTCCTCCCCTTTAATGTACACCAGACAGAGTACCTAGCTTCTAACAAACTGAGTATAGCAGAAGTGATAGGATGACACATCCTAGATTAGGTCATGAGAAGAGCGTGGCTTCTGTCTTAGACACTTTCTCACACACACACTCTCTCTCTTGCATTTCTTGCCCTGGGGGAAGCCAGCTGCCATGTTGTGAGGCAGCCCTGTAGACTGAGACCTGTCATCCACCACGTGAGTGAGCTTGGAAGCAGATTCCCCAGCAGCCAGGTCTTCTGAAGAGAACCCAACTGTAGCCAACAGCTTGACTGCAATTTCACGAGGCACCTGGAGCCAGAAGCACTTGGCTGAAGGAGGCAGCCAGCTCAACTGCACCCGGATTTCTGACCCACAGAAACTATGTGAGATTATAAAGGTTAGTTATTTTAAGCCACTAAATGCTGGGGTAATTTGTTAGGCAGCAAGAGATAACTAATACAATCTCTTATTCCCCAATCAAGTTGGCCCAGCTGATGCCTCATGGAGGAGAAACAAGCTGTTCCCACTGAGCCCTGCCCAAATTACAGAACTGTGAGAAAAATAAATGATTGCTGGGTTTTTAACCCACTAGGTTTTGGAGTGGTTTGCTATGCAGCTAAGGTTCCCTTTTTCTCACTGTGATCTATATGACGGGTGCTGGGGGAACAAAGTAATAAACAAACCAGGCCTGAATATTCATCTCCTGGAGCCCAGGATGTTAGTCTGCTCAGGCTGAGGCAACAAGGACCGCACACTGGGCGGCTTAAACAACACAAATGTATAATCTCAGTTCTGGAAGCCAGAAGTCCAAGGTCAAGGTGTTGGCGGCATTGGTTTCTCCTGAGGCCTCTCTCCTTGGCTTGCAGACGGCCACCTTCCCCCTATGTCCTCACGTGGTTTTCCCCCCGTACCTGTCTGTGTCCAAGTTTCCTCTCCTTATAAGGACACCAGTTAATACCTCATTTTGACTCAGTCACCTCTTTAGAGGCCCTACCTCCAAATACAGTCACATTCTGAGGTCCTGAGGGTTAGAGCTTCAACATACAAATTTCTGGAGGACACACTCAACCCAGAAGACCTAGTCAAGCCAGTTCCTTTAGAAGGTCCTCAAACAACTGATTTTTCAAGACATAAAAAGTGTCCTCTCTTCTTGCTGAAGCATTTTACAACGGTATAATTTTCATAGTCTTCCCAAAGTTTTAAAAAATTCCTTTTAAACTCATTTCTGCCTTTGGGAAAGCAATACTCCCCTCCTAGTAATTTCTTCCATTTCCCTCTCTACAGGTTTCAGGGTTTCACCATGGCAGGTCCAGAGCCCATGGCGGACAGAGGCCCACGGCCGTCACAGGGCAGAGGCTCAGGCCCCCTGGTGGACGCAGGCCTGTGGCGGACATAGGCCCACAGAGGTCACAGAACTTAGAGCAGACACAGGCCCTCGGCTGTCACTGGGCCCAGGGTCTAGGCAAACATGTACTCCAGGGGCAAAACACGGCCCACGGTCCTAGTTTTGCGGTGGATTTAGTGGGGCCAGAGGAGCTGATTCTGGCCTCCACTTATGCCCTTCCCGAGGATTACTGACTAGGGGATAGCTGATGGCCTGAGGCAGAGCAGCAAGCTGTTACCCTCAGCTCAGCATTAATTCCATCGTTAGCAGGCCAGACACTTCTCCCTAGGTTGTTTTCTGTTTTCCGACAAAAGGGAGGGTGGCAAAGAGAACAGTTTTTCCACAATGGGACATCACTCGTCCACAGCGGAGCTCTCCTGCTGGGGGCGAGGGGCAGGGTGGTAAAACCCGTGAGGCTGCTGGTCAGCAAAGACTTTTCTTGAAGGGAAGGCTTCTCCAAGGTGCTCCCGGTGTGCAGGAGATCCGTTCCCTCTGGCCCACCCTTCTGTCCTTCTTTCTACACATTTTCATGAGCATGACCGTGGCCAGACGCTGTGCTAGATACTTATTTTTCTTATGTGACTTGGATTTGCACTGCTTCCGGAAATGCCACAAAGACTTTCCACGCCACCCGCAAACCCCGGCCTTGTCCCCAGATGACTTGAAGGCCCCTCCAGGTAAACAGGCTTTCCTGGAGGTCGTGGTACTTTTTCTTTCATGGCAGGTGGGGTGAAGGACGCAGGGGGTTCTTGGTGGCTCCTTCCCATTCGAGCTGCCCATGTTAGGGGGTGAGGGTCAGGGGTTCGAGGCCCAGAAAAGCAGCCTTCCTCCCTAGGATTCTTGGTCTGCTTTGCTGGCTAGGTTTGCTAGCCTGCTCTCCGTGAACATGCCCTGCCAAGGAAAACAAGAACCGAGGGCCCAGGGGAGAAGCGACTGTGTACAGAGCACAAGCCTCTAAATAGCTCTTCAGCTCCAGTCTAAGCCTCAGAAATGTGACTTTGGGGTAGGACAAAGGCTGCTGTGGAGCAGAATTGGGACAAATATAGAACAGTGGGGGGCTTCTGGAATTCCACTGAGTCGCAGGTTTATCAGGAAAGTGGCCTTCGTGGGAGACTCTCAAAGTGCCCTGTGGTGGCAAGGCTTCATTGTCCGGAGGGGTCCCCCAGGTCACCGCCTCACAGGGTGCAGGAGCTGAGCAGCAAGAAGGCCCGGTCCCAGGAGGGCTGGGCTGCGGGCTGGCCTCCAGGTCTCAGCCCCGTCCTTGCTGAGGCTGGAAGATCTTGATTAACATGAAAACGGAAGACAGTCGGCATCTTCAGGCAGCCGCAGCCTTCTGTGAGGCTGAGGGGGAAGGGAATCGTTCTATCACTGTCTTTCTTGGCCAATTAGATGATTCAGCATATTCCTGGCCTCGCTCTTGGCTGGGGTGATTTATAGTGAGCTCTGCTGGCCTGACTTGGGTGACTGATGGGGAAGAGGGCCCATCCTCGTGTGTGCGCGTGCACGCGCACACACTCACACATCACGTACATGGCACCAGATGGGGGTTGTGTCTGAAGGATGGAAACATTTGCAGGCCTCTCACAGTCGCTCTGATTGCTGACAGTTTCTATTGGAGAAATTCTCCTCTCGGGCGAAAATATTTACTTCCAGGATCTCTGCAAGGGAGGAATGCAAAGGAGGGCAGGAGTTTGGGGCTTAGTCCACTCCGCTGTTGGAGTTCAGAGCTTCAGAGAAACAAATGAGAAGGTGCTTTCACTGAAGGAGGTGAGAGGGGCTGAGCCAAGTTGCCTCTGATGTCTGAGCTCGCTTCTCTAAGGGCTGCAGCAGGAAATGGGCCTGATGCTGGGGTGGACATGACAGGAGTGTGTGTGTACATTTGGGACGTGCACAAGATGCACTTGTGCAGCATCATTCAAACATTTATTGTAGATGTTTGATGGGCTGCTCTGGGTAATTGCTTTATGTGCGAACTGTCCATCCTGGGGTGTGGGAAGATCTCGTATCTACTGTACCAGGACGGTGAGGGAAGCTGGGTTGTGTCCTTACGGGTAAGGAAGCCCCAGCTTGATCTTCCTGAAGGGGTCAAAGATGGACCATGACGGTTGTGGAGGCGCTATGAGGAGACCTGGTTGTTTCCATTCACCTATCTTCCCCAAGAAGGGGGTCCCTAGCTTCTGTAATGAACTCGACATCGCCCATAGAACACTGACCATTTCTGGCCACTCCCTAAGTCACCCACTGAAAGTCTGAGGGTCCTGGCCTGACATCGTTTACCATGCTCACCATTGTCATCGTCAGTACCATCAATGTCATCTTCCCCCACACTTATTAAGTACCTCGTATATACTAGCCATTATTCCAGATGCTTTACATGCTTCCTTTATTCCTCAAGACAATCCTTTGGCAATGCTACTAGTATCCTGTGATGGTTAATTGTATCTGTCAACTTGAGTGGGCCACAGGCTGCCCGGACATTTGGTCAAATGTTGTTCTGGGTGTGTCTGTGAGGGTGTTTTTGGATGAGATTAACGTTTGAATCAATAGACTGAGTAAAGCAGATTGCCCTCCCTGATGTGGGTGGGCCTCGTCCAATCAGTTGAAGGTCTGAATAGAACAAAAAGACAGAGTAAGAAGAAACTTGGCCTGCCTGACTGCTTGAGCTGGGACATTGGTCTCCTGCCCTTGGACTGGAACTTATACCATCGGTTCTTCTGGTTCTAAGGCCTTCAGACTCGGACTGCAGCTCCACCACTGGCACCCCTGGGTCTCCAGTTTGCTGACTGCAGATCTTGGAACTTCTCAGCTTCCATAATGTCATAAGCCAATTCCCTAAAATCAATCAATCTCTTCTCTCTCTCTTTTTCTCTCTCTCTCTGTGTATATATCCCATAGGTTCTGTTTCTCTGGAGAACTCTGACCAATACATATCCCCATTTAATAGATAAGGAAACTGAGGCACAGAGAAGCGAATTCATTGCACAAGGTCTCACTTACAAGTTAGGATCTGCACCCAAATAGTGTGACTCCAAGGCCCTCCTGTCTGCACCACTAGCTCTCCCGCCTTGGGGCTCCTTAGCTTCTGCATATGCAAGAAATTCCTTGAAGACTCAGCACGGGAGAATGAGCTGAGCAGCATGGATGCTGGGCTGTGCCACTAACTTGTGCTTCCTATCCAAACCGCCTGGGCCCCATAGTGGCGGGATTCGGGAGAATTCCTGAGGGCTGCCTGCTGCATCCTGAGTTCTCAAACCTCAGTCACTCTGAGAAGACAGGTGACACAGTGGAAGCAGGAGGTGGGAGAAGTGGTTTCTATGTCCACCTGGCTGTTGACATGCCGTGTGACCAATCCTCTGCCCCTCAGTTTTGTTGGCTGGGAGAGGGGAAGGGTAGGCGCGTTGGTCTCTGTTGCTCCTGAAGCCTGCGATTCCACAGGCAGGGCCGTGGCGTTCCAGATGGAGCATTGAGCAGCCTGAAGTAACCGGCTCAGCCACTGAACAGCCCGAGGGCTCGCGGTGAACGTACCCAGCTGCAGAGGAAGGAACCTGGAGGTGACAGTGCAGGGTTTGCAGCCAGACTGTCCTCTACCGTGAGGCTCTAGGCAAGTTCCTTCCTCTCTCCTAGCCTGCGTCTGCAAGATGGGGCTGATGACACCAGCTCCCGGGATTGCTGAGACAGTCAAGGCAGGCAACGCAGGCGCCATGCTGATGTAAGTGGCCACACGGTCTGTGCGTTTCTTTCCTTTTCTGACTTGGTTTATGTCAACATGGCTCATTTTTCCAGCCGGAGGATGGAAAGTGCCACCCGCTTTTTTCCCCTTCCCTTTCAGGAGTCTGAGAAAACCTGGAGAACACCATGGGACAGTGCTCCTCTCTTAAAGAGTCAAGCTTACTTTCTCTCTTGATTTTCTGTCCCTCTCCTTTGTTTCCTGGCTCTTTCCCCTGACTCCTTTCTTTTCCCCAACAAGCAGTTGCTAAGAAGCTCTCTCTACGTGTATTTGTGCTGTTTCTTTCAAGGTCACGTTTCCGCCAGCTTTCTGCACGTGAAGCGAACGGCCTCCCTTCTTCCCTCCCTGGCATCACATGGCCGCTTAAAGCAGGGAGGAGGGAGGAGGCCACCTCCACAGGGCCACGCGTTCACGTAGACTCAGACACCCATGTATGCATGCATGTGCGTGTAGACGCAGAAACCCACGTATGCATATGTGCAGAGTACATGTGGAGGCCCACGTGTGTGTACATAGGACACCCACATGTGTATGTGTGCACTCATGGACACCCACACATGTGTACGTGTGCATACATGAGGACACCCATGTATGCACCAACGCCAAAACATGATTCTCTAGCAGATGTGCAAATGAGTCTGATAAGACTTTCTTCTTACCCTGCCCACAAAGTACAAAAGTGCCAGTGAAAACCAAGTCATCTCTACCGGGATTGAAGGAAGTAAGATGTGCCTAGGTAAAAGGAAGGAATCCATGCCAGATGGTGCTCTCTTCATCTTGAAGCCAAATGTTTTGAGATGTGCCTTCTCCCAGAGGGGGAAGAAAGTCCTTAAATCAATCCAACACAATAAACAAGGTGGGGAAGAGACATACCACGTTCATGGATTGGAAGACTCAACATAGCAAGGATGCCAATTTCCTCCCAAAGTGATCTGTATATTTAACACAGTTCCAATGAAAATCCCAGAAGGATTTCTTGTAGGTCTAGACAAGTGGATTCTAAAATGTATATGGAAAGGCAAGGGAACGAATAGCCAAGACAACAAAAAAAAGAAGAAGAAGAAGAAGAAAGTTGGAAGTTGGAAGAATCATGTTACCTGATTTTAAGACTTATTAAAAAGCTGCAGTAAGACAGTGTGGTACTAGCAGAGGGATAGACACATAGATCAATGGAACAGAATAGAAAGTCCAGACATCAAAATCACGGCTATCAAATATATAAAGAATCTTCAAAGTTCAACAGTAAGAAAACTAAAAGCTCAATTAAAAATGGCCAAAAGACTTGGACACTTCACCAAAGAGGATAACAGAGGGCAAATAAATGAAAAACGATGTCCAACATCATTAGCCATTAGAGAAATGATGAGATACACATAACACACCTATCAGATGGCTAAACTAAAAAACACTGACTGTATCAAGTGTTGACGAGGATGCGGAGCAACTGGAACTCTCATACATTGCTGGTGGTAATGTTAAACAGTACAACCGCTCTGAAAAATGGTTTGGGAGATTTTTATAAAGTTAAACATACAATTTCCCTATGACCCACCAATCCCATGCCTAAGTTACCTACCCATGGGGAAAAAAAAAATATATATGTTCACACAAAAATCTGTCCACAAATGTTCTTTGCAGTTCTATTCACGATTATCAAAAACTGGAAACAGCCCCAAAGGTGATATACCCATATGATCGAAAACTATTCAGCCATAAAAAGAAATGAACTACCAATAGACTCAACTTGGGTGACTCTCAGAGGCATTGTGTTGAGTGAAAGAAGCCAGTCTTCAACTGCTTCCATGGCTGCGTGATTCCATTTACATGAGGTTCTGGAAAAGACGATGCTATAGTGATGGCGCATGGATCAGTGGTTGCCAGACATTAAGGATGGGGGAGAGCTTGACCACAAAGGGGTAGCACAAAGGAGTTGTTTGGGGCCATGGAAATGTTCTGTATCCTGATTGTAGTAGTGTTACGAGAATCTATACATGTGTCAAAATTCATAGAACTGTATATATACATGCACACACACATACAGACACAGGTTGGGGGTGTCCCTTAATGAATTAAACACCTAGTACCATTTATCTGTTTTCAGGAGTCATGCTTTCTTTCCTCTTTTAAGAAGGGAGATTTGATATATTTGCTGGTGTTGGACAGACACATTCATCACCTGTAGAAGTTGGAGGTTCGATATTTTACACAGAACTTCCCTACTACCACCGCCAACCTGGGTGCCCAAATCTCTTTTTGCAACCACTTCACCCAGTCCTAACCTTTCTCTTCTATTACAATGTGCCAATACTTGTGGGGACCAGATCTTTGAATCCTAAGTGGGCCACGTGGTCTCTGTAAGAACCAGCATACTTTTGGACACGATAGGACAGAATGTTTAAACTGAGACCGAGCACGAGGCACCCAGGGTCCATGGCCTGCCTGGACAGTATCTCTGGCTGCATCCATCCTGTTTGGAACCCTCTTTCTTGTCCCCTCCCCCTCCGAAAAGGGGCTAGCTGTGGTAGAAATGCAACTCCTGATAAACAGATCAGCAGATTAGGACTGGCAGAAATTAGGCCCCTCAAAGCAATCAGGCTGAAGATAAAACAGAAATTTAATGAAAATTGAAATACAATCCATATTACGTGGCCATTAAAAATGATGTTTACCAGGAGTTTGTAATAATAAGAAAAATGCTTGTATCACTACGTCGAGCAAGAAAAGAGCAAATTACCAAACTGTGTGTACAGTTGATCACAATTATATTTTAAAAGATGTATAGTAAAAAAACGAGCTAAATACACCGTAAGGTTGGCAATGACTGACTTTCAGGGGGAGAAGGAGCCTCACCCCCGACCCTGGTCTGTACTTTAATCTATATATTCCAAATAGTTTCTAGAAGGACTGCCTACATCTAATTTAAATTAATTTTGAACTCAGAAAATAGAATGTTGGAACTTTATTTTAAAAATATGATTTGGAGCACTGGCATAAGTGATCAAATATTTATCCAGCACCTATCATGTCCTGAATTCCTTGCACGATAAAACCATTGCTGCCAACGCCCCCTCCCCCCCAGAGCCTGCGCAGCACGTTTGTGATGGACGAAGTGCCTCATCGAATAGCGAAGGCCAGCTCAAGGATCTGGCGCAGACATCATTGACAGGTCAGCTTCCTTTTGACAATTCCGCCAAGATACACACCCTATAATAAACCCATGCCTGGGCCTAAAAGGTCCCCAGTTAAAACCCTGGTCTCTCCCATGAGGTTGCAGGCTCCCTGCGACTCTGGCTCAGCCTCCCACATTCCAGCCCAGCCCCCAGAGCTCATCAAACGTGTCCCCTTTTGTATCTGGTGGCCCACTCTCTCACCACCAGCTCCCCGTGATTGACAGAGCCCACCTGTCAATCACAGGCCCTGCTCAAGGGCCTTTGAGGAGTTAATGCCTGCCTTCTCTGACATGGGCATTCTTCCCCTCGGGGCTAAGACCTCTCCCAGCCTCCCCGCCAGGCCCCCGGAGTGTCCTGCGGGCTCTCACAATGCCTGGCCGCCTTCATTAGCCCTGTGCGCCTTCTGGGCCCCTTCTCAGTGCAAGGCGCCATTCACGATGATCCCCGCCCTCCAAATTCAGTGTTAGGCCACCTGACCCCTGTCGGCAACAATTTCTGTGACACGACTCAGTGTGGGAAAGGCCAGTGACACTTTCTAGACAGATCAGGCCCCACACGGCCTCCTTTTACCCTGCCCATCTCCTGGTGCCGCACCCTCCTACAGCAGCCAGCATGGCGGGTAGGGACGCTGCTGGGGCTGGGCCGAGAGTGAGCGGACAGGCCTGGAGTGCACACCCTCCTGGAGTCTGGTCTTGAGTTTGGGGTCCCTGGAGAGGATTCCAGAAAGAGCTCTACCATCCATTGTTAACCACAAAAGTGGTGCAAGCCAAAACTGGGGAAGCAGTCATTGGGCTGAATCCGTGATAGAGCAGAGCCCAGAGAGCCAGAGAGAGAGAGAAGAAAGAGGAGGAGGAAGGGGGGAGGACAGAGGAGGAGGAGGAGGAAGGGGGCGGAGAGAGAAGGTGGAGGGAGAGGAGGGGGGAGGAGAAGAGAGAGGAGGAAGAGACCATCACTGAGCGCGTGCCGTGTTTTGAGCCCTGTGCCCGAACTGGCAAGAGATAGTCCCAACCTGGAGAAACTCCCAGTGTAGTCGGGAGGATAGCTGAGGTACCCTGCGGTGGGTGCTATAAAAGGGGCAGGTAGAGCACGGTGGGGATTCCAGACAAGGGACTTGTCCCCCAGCCTCTGCGTGCGCATGTGCGCGAGTGTGTACAGTGGTGGGATGTCAGGTGAGGCCTCCCGGAGAAGGTGGTGACTGACCCAAGCCTTGGGTGAGGGGTCGCAGTTGGCGGCACAAAAGCATAGAGACAGGCGCTCCAGGCGGAGGGAAGAGATGTGAAGCCACGGCCCGGCTCCCCGTTCTGGTTCCATTTCCTCACAGAGGGACCTCACGGGGAGGCACCTGGGGACTTGGTGCAAGCCTCACCTTCATCCTCCACCTAAGGTCATTGATGATGGGCCCACGTGCTCAGTGGGTTTGGAGGTCACTGCTATTTTGCAAGGACGTCCCCCTGCCCTGTTGGATGGTGTCCCATTCGCTGTTGCTGAGTAACAAACCACTCCAAAGCGTGATGGCCTAAAACAATGTTTCATTATGCTCACAGATTCTGTGTGTCAGGAATTCGGACGGGCACGGCTTGTCTGCTTTACCATGACTGGAGCCTCCGCTGGGACATTAGAAGCCTGGAGTAACACTAATGACTGGGGGCTGGAATCATCTGGAAGCCCCTATAGTCACGTGGCCAGTGCCTGGGCTGAGCCGACCCGAAGGCTGAGCTCAGATGTGGCTGTCAACTAGCGTGCTGTGTGTAGGATGCCTCCCGCATGGCTTGGGTTCTCACAGCATTACGGCCAGGTTCTGAGAGAAAGTGTCACTGGAGGTGACATCCAGAGAGCAAGGGTCTCAAGAGGGAGACTAGGCAGAAGCTTCCTGGCCTGGGCTGACCTAACCTGGGAAGTCATGCATTGTCACTGACACTGCCTTCTATTGCTTACAAGTGAGTCACTAGGCCACCTCAGATTCAGAGGGAGAGGACATAGAGGTCACCTCTCGATGGGAGAAGTGTCAAAGAATTTGCAGACTTCTTTAAAACTGCTCTGGACGACATCTAGGTGCTAGTCCTGCCCTCTGTGACGCACTGGAGACTTTTTTTGGATGGCGACATTAAAAAAGAATGCCAAGAGTTCCTAATAGTGCCATTGATGGGTTTATTAGGGAAAAGCCCCCATCTAAGAGTCATGCATTATTTGAATGACAGCTTGAACCAGGACAGCCACCAGCAGTAAGTTTGTTCCAGAGGGAGCTTAATGCACACGTCAGCTCAAATACACGTCTGTTCCATCTGTTGACGGGAACAGCAAATGCAGAGAGCAGTGCACACAGGGAGGGAGGAAGTGCTTAGGAAAAAGGGAGAGAGAGAGGCGTTTTACTAATTAGCAAGAAAGGAGAGCTGCCTCCCTTTCAAAGGCTGCTTCATAAAAGAGCCGTAGGGGCAGTCAGAAATTGTTCAGGGTTTGAGGTTTGGCCAGCCCCAGGGCTTTAGACAGGTCACTTTGTTTTTCTGGCCTCTGTTCCCTCATCTGGAAGGTAAGAGGGTCAGATGAAGCTCTCTGAGGTTGGTCTGAGGTCCCTCCGTGATTTTAACCAAAGGAATGGCACTTAGCAGGTCAGGGGGAGTTTGGCTAGTCGGGGGGGAAGGGGGATGTCTTTCAGTTCAACGAGGCTTTGCCAAGCCTGCCGGCACGGACCCGGGTGGGAAGCCCGCCACGCAGTAGCTGGAGCTGCGCCCTCAAAATGCTGCATGCCTGAGGGCCCATTCTCAGCCAGAGTGGACAGAGTCCCCAGGAATCTGGCACTGTCGTCTCACAGGTGTATTCCCTTAGTGAAGGATCACATCCCAGGGCACTGTTAAAATTGGTATTAAAAAGAAAAAAAAAAGAATTCTTCTGTACCTTCCACACAATTTAGGGAGAAAAAACTTGACAATTGCTCTAAGCTGGCAAAAGAGCCATGTGACAGATGGTTTTTTAAATCCTGAGAGGCATTCTTTGACACACCCCACACGGAATCCCGGCAGAGGTTTCCTCCACGCCTGGATCGCACCTTCCTGAGGCTCCCACACAGGATTCTGCAAGGCCAAAGGGACAGCAAGACCAAGACCCCACAGGCGCCTGGAGGCCTGAAGAGGAGATGGAGCCGGATGCCAAAAGGCTGGCCCTTCCCCCTAGCCTCAGGCTTCAGAGCTCCAGGTCAGGACCCGGGGGAAAGGCAGACTCTCGGCTGATGAAAAGGGCCATCACATATACAGATGGGAGGGGTGATTTAGTTCTGGCAGGGTGGGGACCAGAAGCCTGCCCACCTGGCATTTCCTAAGGTCTCTCTGCAGATGCCCGGCTTTCATCCTTGTGGAAGATGATACTTTCCAAACACGGCTGCAAGAGGAGCTCCCGTTCATCCCATATGCTCTTCTACCCTGTAAGGTCGCGCAGGGTCTATGTCCCCGCCCCCTTGAATCTGGGGGCCTGTGACTACAGCAGAAGTGACGCTGTCTGACTTCTGAGGCTAGGTCATTAAAGGCCATCGAGTTTCCTCGTGGTTCTCTGTTGGGACTCTCATTCTTAGAAGCCAGCGACCATGCTGAGAGGAAGCCCAAGAAACGTGGACAGGCCCACGCGTAGGCACTCCAGCTGATAGCCCCCGCTGAGGTCCCAGCTGACAGCCAGCATCAACTTCCGAAAGTGTGACCGAAGGAACCTCCAGAAGATTCCAGCCCTCAGCCTTTGAGACATTCCCAGCTTTCACATTTTCCCAGTTGAAGCCTCAGATATTACAGAGCAGAGACAAGCTGTCCCTGTTATAACCTTTCCAAATCCTTGACCCACAGAATCTATGAGCAAAATGAAGTGTTGCTTTAAGCCAGTAAGTTTGGGGCTGTTTGTTACACAGCAATAGTAACTTGTTCACCTCTGAATTAACTGTATGTCAGTATTTCTCAAATTCTAGTCTTTGGACTTCCCACAATGGGATGGTGTGGGAGGAATTTGCTAAAAATGCAAGTCCTGGCCCCACTCCAGACTCAGGGATTTGGAATTTCTGGGGTATAGGAGCAGAAAGTCAATATTTTAAACAACGACCTCCACACGATTCTTAGGCATTGATGTGGGCACCTCCCTCGGTGCAGGGTTAGGGAAAAAATCTTGATAATGATTATCTTAGTTGTTGTTTTGGCTACAAGTTACAAACCCAGTCTAGCTAACTTAAGCCCCAAATGAGACTTTCCAAACAGATGCAGACACGCCTCTCACCTCCTACTTCTCTGTGTGTCCTCTTCATTTTTCCTCCACTTGCAGATCAATCATCTCTCCTCCAGGCTGCCTTGCAGTCAGGTGTGGCCATTTGACTAAACTGAGATGTTAGGGGAAAAGCCATGTGACAAATTTCTGGGAGCCTTCCTTCAAAGATAGCTGATATTTATCCTTTGCCCCTTTTCCTACCTGTCCTCCATTTTGCTGGCTGGGATGTGGACATAAAAGCTGGAGCTGCAGCAGCCATCTTGGACCAAGAGGTGACCTTGGGAATGGAGACCATGCAGAGTTGAGTGACAAGATAGGAACCCGGGTCTCTGAGGACTAGATGGAACAGGGCCACTATACCAGCCCTGGGCTTCATTCTTCTGGACTTTTGTGTATAAAAGAAATAAACTATCTTGTTTAGGCCACTGTGACTTCGGGTCATTATTACTTAAAATTGAACTTCACGTTAACTGGTACAAATAACAAATGCCATAAGAGAAAATCCCCAGATGATTTGGTGCCTAGGGCCAAGGGCCAATTGGGGACGGCCAGGGTCCCCCTAGAACATGGGTCTAGAACAAGCTGAGGCCAGAAAACCCTCCTAAGTCTAGAAACATGCCAAGAGAAGTCAGCAGACTGTTTTCAAGCTCTTTCCACAACCCACGGGGTTGTTTAAGACATTGGTGACAGTCTATCTGCTGGTTCCAGGCTCTCATGGGAAGCCAGATATTGTCTATCATAGCCAGCTGGATTCTAGGAGCCCAGGGGAGACTGAGGTGGCAGATACTGAGGGTCTAGCTTCAAATTTAGGTTTGTGCTGAAGACCTCATTAGGGTTTAACTTTTGTCTGATTACTCTAATATTAGTTTGTAATAATAGATGCCATTTAATGAGCACTTCCTATAAGCTAGGCCAAGTGTTAAGCGGTTAGCACACATGATTTCATTTACTCTCATAATAATGCTATATGAAAAGGTTTCTCTTATGAGCAGTGTGAGAAAATACACTCAGAGGGGTTACGTGGAATGAGCCCAAGGTCACACAGCAAGCAGAGGAGCCAGAATTTGGACCCAAGTCTCAGTGATTCGAAAGCTCAGGGGCTAACATTTCACTGACCTTCTAGAAACCAACTCTCTCCTCCTCCATCTGACTGGAGCCAGCTCTCCAAGCTGGCACGCTTCCTCTCCCCAGGGGGCAGAAACCGAGGACACTCCCAAAGATCTGGCAACTTCTGCCTTGACAAGGTTCTTTAGCAAGGCCATAGATGAAAGAGAACATGCTAGAACAGGCTCGGGCAAGTGGGCAATGCCTCTGAAAGGGGTTTATGAGGCGTCACTGGTCCAGGACTCAGAGAGGGTTGGAGAGAAAGTGCTACTGGCTGAAAGCCGCAGAAGCCACCTGTGAAGGAAAGCTGGGTGTGTGTTTGTGTCAAGCATAGTAGGGAGAGGAAGCAGCCGGGGTGACCGCTCAGAACAATGTTTCCACCTTGAAAGCACCTCTGCTCTCAAGTGGATGATTACCAATTGCTCATTCTAGAAAACTGGAAGCCCCTTTCTCCCCTCACCTTTACTTTTACCCCACTTTCCACCTAGACTTCTTGACTTGCAAACCACCAATTAGAAGGCAACAGAAACTACTAGCTGCTAATTACTACTAATTAACAGGGCTACTTAAAGTAAATGCTATTTTAAAAGCCAAAAGTGTTTGGCTATTACTGAGTTAATTTGGAAAGGTCGTGCCAAGTTAACACAGCTGCCCTGAGATCCTGATTCATCACCTTTCTTTCCAGACCCTTCCATCCCCTCTGGCCGCTGCACATGTCACTCTGATGTGTCTCCTTTTCCCGACGGTTGGTCACCAGCCACCTCCTCCACTGATGTACATGTGCTGGCGATGTTTGCGGGGTTAGAAAACCTCAGAGGCTCCCTGAACGTGATCTCGGCGGTCTGGATCTTACAGCCAGGTCTGGGCACCCTCATCCCCAAAGCACACGGAGGAAGTGTGCTTCTTGGCCGCTGTGGAAGAGCGGGGCCATTGACCAGCTGTGACCAATGAGTTACGAGCAGGAAATGAGCTTGCTTTCCTTCTGCCACAATGAATGGCAATATTCTAAACAGCAGCCCATCGACCTGCATCCTGGAGGGAGGGCCAGATAAAGCAGAACCCCCAGTCCACCCCAAATGGGCACACTGCATGTGTGAGAGACATAAATCTTTGCTGTGGTAAGTCACTGAGAATTTAGGGGACCATTTATTACCGCACCAGAGCCTAGCACTCGCCACGGTGGTTCTTAACCTCTTGGTGTTTTGGGTCCGTTTTCCAATTTGGGAATTCTTGTTAACATATTTGAGGGGATTAGAAATCTCATACAACACTAAACAAGTCAACAGTGGGCACAAGTAACTCCCTACTCCAGTTTTTCGCGCCTTTACAGGCACCCACAGCTACCACTCTTCAACTCTGCACCGTCTGGTGGGTAAGTGCTCACCCATTCCAGATAATCATGATTTCCTTAGAGCTGGCTTAATGCACGCCACACCTCTTTGCCAGGCTTCTAACCTCAATGCCTGATCTGCTTAGAACAAGGTTCCATCTGACTTGGCACCAGGAGAGTTTCATTCTCTATAGTTACTCAATCGTCACGTGGGAACTCATCTCCACGCAACGGTGGCCTCTGAGTACACTTCCAGGCATGCTATCCCAGAGATCCCAGGAAGGAAAGGCTCACACACTAAGATAAAGATTTCAAATCACATCGTGAGGCAAAGCCACTGAAAAGACACGGTGGGAAACACAGAGAGGGCAGTGGGCAGGTTCCCACACTCCGGACAGGCTCCAAGTGGGCACAAGGACCCGGCTGCCTGAATCCTGGGGTGAGCAATGCTCCATCTCTCTGCTGCCTCCATCAGCCTTCCCAGCTGATGGTGAGGGTACAAGACCACGGTTGAGGTTTGAGGTGCACGGAAGTCTGGAAGGTGCCTGGGGCCAAGAGCGCGCATGCTCTATCGAGAGATGCAGAGATAGCATCGCTGGCCACGGCTGCGCTTTCCAATTAGCCTGAGGAGCAGCCAGGGAGGTTATTGGCGTTCCTTGGGCACAGGACACATGGGGCCAGAATGAGTGTTATCAATGGGTGGCTGACTATTGAGTGCCGCATATGCCTCATGTATATTTAGTTTATTATGAATATTTAGTGCCTCGGGTGCCTTAAATATATTTAGTGCCTCATGAATATTTCGTGTCTCTTGAATATTTGGTATCTCATGAATATTAGGAATCGCTTGCTCCTTCCTTCTCTTTCTTTCTGTGTTCTCCCATAAGCTCCACCTTATCTGTCTGACATCTCTCCCAGGTCACTAACTTCCTTATCAATGACAAATTTCATCCATCCCACTTGTTTCTTGTCTTCAACAGCAGAATTGAATATTCTCAAATAGTACAGCAAATACACATCACGTCAGTTATAGCAAAAACGAAATTGTCTGTCTTGATTAGAATTTTGTCACATGTCTGTGAGAGTTTACGGGACACGGGGTGCCTCAGCATGGCACCCCACTCTATGCCGGCACTTTTCAAGTATATCTCATGTAATCCGCACAACAACCCAGGAAGGTGAGCCTTGTGATGCTTACTTTACACATGAGGACGTTAAAACACAGAGAGGTTTAGAAACTTGCCAGAGGTCACACAGCTGGTAGGAAGCACAGCCAGAACTTGAACAAAGATCCGTTTTATGTTTTCTCCATTATATCATACTTTGGGGCTTTTGTCTCCACTGGGAAGAGGGCAATGGTCTGCATCAGCTTGAGGCCTCCCGTCTGATCACCTCCACAGCTTCCACTCTGGTCTAAGCTGCTAGCACCGTTCACTTCGAATACTGCAGTACCCAGCTCTGCCCCAACCCTCCGCCCACTAATCTAGTCTGTACTTGGTTTCCAGAGTGATCGTTTAACACAAATCTGATCACATCACATCCCCACCAAAACTCTCCAAGGCTTCCCATAGTTTTCCCAATAAAGACCCAGACCCTCACGATGACCCATGACTTACTACAAGGCCAGCATGATCTGGCCCCTGCTGACCACCCCTGCCTCTCCCTCACCCTGTCCCCCTTGCTGTCTGTCTTCTGGCCACACACTGATCTTCTATCAGTTCTTAAATCTGCCATGTTACCTCCCATCACAGGGCATTTGCACATGCTGTTCCCTCTGTCTGCAATGCTTTTCCCTTCTTTCTTCATCTAGTTAATGCCCATTTGTCCTTATATCTCAGCTTGTGTACCCCTTCCTCCAAGCAACTTTCCTGACCCTTCTAGTCTACGTCAGTCTCTCAGTTTACAAATCTTTTCCTGCAGAGTACTTGTGTCCGCTTGTAATTATGTTTGCACTGGTGTAATTATTTACGAGCCTCTTTGCTGGCCTGTAAATGCTCTGAGATCAGGGACACTGGGTTTTTGCTCCCACTGTGTCTCTAGTGCCCTCTCTATGGGTATTTGTTGTTGTCAGTACTGACCCTTTTCCTGAGGGAGTTTCCAGAGCCCCTGTATCGGGGGCATCCTCAGCTGGCAGCCCCTCTCTCAAGGACAGAAGGATCACCTCTTTGCTTTACCTGGAACCACACTGATGGCCACCGTGCAGTGTGATCTCAAGTGGTTTCAGAAGTACCCTCCCTCACATTACTTTGCTGGAAAATTCCATGACAAAATCCTGCCTTGGGGATGCAGTCTTCCGTGAAAATGCAAATCTCTTGGGTTGCACTTTCACATAAAGCCATAGCTCAGTTAGAATCTGATTCTAATCACATTTATCAAGCACCTACTGTGTGCAGGTGGCTGTGCTAGGCCCTTACCCCCTGTATGGTATGTTAGTCATCTATTGCTGTGTAACAAATTACCCAAAAACCTAGAGGCTTAAAACAACCCGCATTTATTATCTCACCGTTTCTGGGGTTGGGGGGATCCAGGTATGACTTAACTGGGTCCTTCTAGTTCAAGGCCTCTCATGAGGCTGCAGTCAAGTGTTGACCAGAGCCGCAGGCTCTCCTGGGAGGAGAATGCACTTCCAAGCTTGCTCACGTGGCTGTTGGTAGCCTCGGGTCCTTGCGGGCTGTTGGCTGGGGCCATCAGTTCCTCACCACGTGGGCCTCCCTATAGGTAGTTCACAAAATGGCAGCTGGCTTCCCTGAGTGATTTGAGCAAGAGAGGGAGAGAGGGTGGGCAAGGGGAAAACCAAGTCTTTCTGCAGGCTGATCTCAGAAGTGACAGCCCATCCCTTCTGCCGTATTCTATTTCTGTTCTTTTAAACAGGTCCACACTCAAGGGGAGGGCATTACACAGGGGTGTGGATACCAGGAGAAGGAGACCGTGGGAGCCGTGGTGGAGGCTGCCTACCACGTAGCAGTTCTCATGTCATCCTCCCAGCAGCCTCGTAAGGGACTTTTATTTTCATTTCAAAGGGGAAAAAGCTGGTTCAGAGAGGGTAAGTGGAATGGTTAAATTTTGCGTGTCAACTTGGCTAGACGATGGTGCCCAGTGGTTTGGTCAAACACGACTCCAGGTGTCGCTATAAAGGTATTGTTGCTATAAAGGTCACTTGACTTTAAGGAAACTAGATGATCCTCGACAATGTGGGTGGTTGTCATCCAATCAGTTGAAGGTCTTAAGTGTCACACTGAGGTTTCCTGAAGAAGAAGGAATTCAGCCTTAAGACTGTAACATGGATCCTGCCTGAGTGTTCAGCCTGCCGGCCTGTCCTACAGACTTCAGAGTCAAGACTACATCATCAGCTCATGTCTGAGTTTCCAGTCTGTTGGTCTGCCCTGTGAAGTTTGGACTCAACCCTGCAGCGTCAGTTCTTGCCTGAGCTCCCGCCTGCCCTACACATTTCAGACTCTCTAGCCTCCACCACTGAGTGTGTCAATTCCTTCAGGTAAATCTCTTTATATATAATATATACATCCTATTGGTTCAATTTCTCTGGAGAACTCTGACAGACACAATAAGTTTTCCTAAGTCATATAGTTGGTAAGTGGCAAAGCAGGAAGATGGAGAAAGAAATTGAGAGCATAAAGCAGTCATTCAATCAACAATTATTTCCTGAGTAATATGGCAGATTGTTTCCCAAAGATGACCACCACAACATATCCCAACCCACATGCTCTCTTCTAATGTGATGTTGAGACTTCTCCCATAGAGAGGTGGGGTCTATGTTCTCTCCCCTTGATTCTGAGTGGGTGTGTGACTACAGCAGAAGTGACACTATTTAATTTCCAAGTCTAGGTCTTAAAAGATGACACCATTTTTGCCTAGCCCTCTTGGCACGTTCACACTTGGAACTCAGCAGCCATGCTGTGAGGCAGCCCAACTAGCCTATGTGGGGAGAGCTCCTGGAGAGGCCATGTGTAGGTAAGGTGTCCTAGCTGCCAGTCCAGCTGGGGTCCCAGCCAACAGCCAGCATCAACCACCAGACAGGTGAGAGCACAGGCCTTCAGATGATTCTGGCACCAGCCTTTGAGTCTTTCCAACAGACATCCCATTCGAGAGCAGAGCCAAGCTGCTCCTGCTATGCCTTGTCTGAATTCCTAACACACAGAAACCTTGAAGGATTAAAAAAAAGATTGTTGCTGTTTTAAGTTGCTAAGTTTAGGGGTGATTTGTGACACAGTGGTGGACAACTGGACTATCCGACCTGAGCCAGGCCCTGCTGGAGACCCAAGGGACACCCTGGTGAGCAAGATGGATATGGTTTCACGGAGCTCTGTGTTAGGGAGTTCGGGCTGCTGTAACAAAATGCCCCTGACGGGTGGCTTAAACAACAGGCATTTATTCTTCCAAGTTCTGGAGCCTGGGGAGGCCAAGATCAAGGTTCCAGCCAATTCGGTTTCTGGTGAGAGCTCTCTTCCTGGCTTGAAGATGGTTATCTTCTTGCTGTCTCCTCATATGGCAAAGAGAGAGATCTCTGCGGTGTCTCTTCTTAGAAGGCCACTAATCCCATCATGAAGGCTCCACTCTCATGACCTAATCACCTCCCCAAGGTCCCACCTCCGAACACCATCACACTGGGTGTTAGGGCTTCAACATACCGACGCGGGGGGGGGGGGTGGGGGGGGCGGACACAAACATTCAGTCCATAGCAAATTCACATACCAGATGGGGAAGACAGTTCAGAACCATACAAACAAACAAGCTGATGACCTATCAACGCTATCGAGAAAGTAAAACAGGGCAATGCGTTCTGGAGGTACGGCTTGAGCTGGGGTGGTCACGGAAGGCATCTCGGAGGCGGTGCCATGTGAGTTGAGATGTGAATAATGGAGAGAGGCAGATGAGCAAAGAGCAGGGGAAAGGCATTCCCAGCAGAAGGGACAGCAAGTTCAAGGCTCGAACCAAGGCCATACATGACTGGGGACCCTTTGAAGGATGTCAGCAACTGGGAGGTGGCAGAGGGCTCCAAGGGGTCTGCTAGAGGTGGGTCCCACTGCCTGAGACAAGAAGAGGAAACTTCATCTGTTGACAATGAAGTGCCAGGACTCTCCCACTTGTCCCCTCACAGCCAAGCTGTGGGGCGGGGCGGGGGTGAATAGGGGAGAGCGGGGAGCAGGTCAAATCCAGCGCTCTAGGAGAGCGAATCCTGGGAGGGGCCAGTGCACGCTGTCTCAGAGTTGGTCCAGCCCTGCCCAAAGTCTGCCCCGTGCTCAGCTGCCCTCCACTCCAGCCGAGGGAGCGAGGGAAGGAAGGGGGGCAGAGAGACTCCCGCACACATCAATGGGCTCTTTCTCCTTTCATCCAGCTCAGCAGAACCCTGGCCCTTCTCTGGGGCCCCTGCTCCCCGGGCCTATCTCATAAAAGGCCTGGAGCCGCAGGCAGGGGCTGAGGACAGGGCCATCCCGGCTGTCCTCACAATGGCAGGGTGAGGAGGTTAAAGCCCGGTGTCAGCTGCTCCGAATCTCGTCCCTGGGGCTTTTGTTGTTCCTGGTTACGGGCCTGATATTTGATGGGGCCCTCTCTGCAGTTAAACGCGGAAGAAACTCCAGTGGGGGATGGCAAGGCTGGCCTTGGCCAGGCTACAACAGACTGGTGAGCCATGGGGGGCGGGAGGGGTCAGGGGAGGGATCTGAAGGCCCTGGTTGCACAGTCTCTGCGATTTCAGACACCCAGCTCCACGGGCTTGGCAGAGCTCATCAATTTGTGTCTTAGATCTGCACTGGCTCAGGCAAGGGACCAACTGCTTCGTCTTGTGGACAATTCTCCTCGCACAGCAAGTCCGGTGAGGTTTCGCGCAAAGATTGAGGAGCCTGCACGCCCGGACTCTCTGGGAATTGTGAGCAGATGTGCTAAAACTGAACATCCCCATCAGCAGGATAAGGACAGATAAGTGTGGTACAGGCACACGATGAAATACTACGTGACAATATGAAAGAACGAACTGTGGAGACCTCAGTAACATGGACGAGTCTTACAGACATCACGGTGGGGAAAGAGGCCAGACACAAAAGAGTAAATGCCGTTGGGTCCCATTTATAAGAAAGTCATAGACAGGCAAAACCAATCCGTAATGCTGGAGGTCAGAATAGTGGTTGCTCAGGGGGGCATTGACTAGGAGGAGGCACGAGGGAACCTTCTGGAGCGGGCGGTGGAATTGTTCTGTATCTCGATCTGGGAGATGGTTACATACGTCTCTCTCTATATATACAAATTCATCGAGCTGAACAGTGAAGATCTGTGTCCTCTACCATACTCTTGTTACACTTTAAGAAAAAAATGAAAAGAAAAAATGACCTGTCCAGGGGAGCCCTGCTGCCTCCCCCCGCCCCTCACGCACACCCTTCTACAGGAGTCACAGGGAGCTCGGTTCCGCCTGTACCAATTGAGGATTTCCAGCTGCATTCTCAAAAGGCCCCTTGTGCTGGCACGGGTCCCTCACTTCAGTTCTCCTGTCCACAGTGCTCAGGGTGGGGCTGCCCTTGAGCACAGCAGCCACAAAGCCCTGCGACCCATTACAAACCCTCCTGGCGGAGCCTCAACTGGCAAAGGCTGGCTCGAGGGGCTGGGGCTCAGGGCCGAGGCTGCTTCCTGCTCTAAGGCGACACCTTTGCTGGTGTTTTCTCCACTGCGTCCTCCCTGCAGCAAAAAGCTGCAACGTGACCAGAACCTTTTCCCGGAGCTCCTAAACTTTGCTAATTTGGGTTCCTGACACATTTGCTGTTTTGATTGAATCTCTCAACTTTCTCCGCCTGTCTCTCTCCACTTGAGTTACTTTCCCTTTCCTATAATCAGCCCACGGCAGACACACACAGGTCCACGAACGAACACCAGCTGACCTGTTCCCAGGCAGCCTGAGGAGCTCCCGGTGCTGCTTTGCATGTTGAAGCCAACAGGAAGTGAAGTACCACAGACGAAGGCACGGGTGGATGAGTCACTCAGCAAATGACCTTCCTGCCAGCCCTGCCGGCGAGGGCAGAGCTGGGAAGCAGGGAACTTTCTCTGAGCTGGCCTGACATTTGCAAGGGCAACAGATATCAGCGCGCCTGCATCCTGGAGAGGGATGGTAGAGACACGCAGGCCCCCGCGAATGTCACCTCAAAGTTGACCATCTTACCACTGTCATCCCACCAGTGCAGGATTCAACGCAAATCTGTGAGTATTTCTGGTGGAGTGATACCTAAAAAGGAGAAGACACGGTTTCTACTGCTGGAGCACCTCAACATTTATTGAATGAGAAAAATGGATAGAGGACTTCCAATTAGCATGGAATTATTGAGCACATTCATATGCCTTCGCCGTCTCCCCCAAAACTACCACTAAAATGACAGTAGCAGGCTTAAAAAAAAAAGACCTAAATCCACAAGGACAAAAAATCCCAAAAAACAACAGAGGAAAATACAGCCATCGAAAGATGTCATCAACATTTTGGAAGCCAGAAAGCAAATGGACAAAAGGTAACTGACTTAGCAGACCAGAGAATGCTGGAGGCTAAGCGTCTATGGGGGTAGAAGCTGCGAGAAGTGAGCCGATTCAGGCAGCAGAACCCCAGAAAGGCTGAGGGATCAGAGGCACGAGGTACTACGGAAGGCACAGTTGAGCTGAGCACAGAGCTGTTGGCGTGTCTGTTTGAGAAGCCGTTAGACTTCTCCACTTCTCCCAGCCAGGTCACCTCATGTCAACCCCCATCCCCACGCTGTCAGAGTCTGGGGACTCACTCTCTGGAGAGACCGAACACAGAGGACCCTAGACTCAGGACAGCAGGCTCAGTTGACTGCAAGGGTGCCATCCTGAAAAGGGGGAGTGTTAATAAATTAGTAAAGTTAATAAATGATTATTGTCATTTTAAGCCGCTAAGTTTTGGGGTGATTTGTTATGCAGCAGTGGATAACTAATAAAGTAAGCACTGACCGTGGAAAGCATGGGATTCAGAAAACTCGAGACGCACATCTTGGAGAGAGGCGAGAAGAATTCTCACGTGGATGCTGAGGGGAGATCCCGGGGGTCCCTGGGCAGCAGGCCCAGAGTGGGAGCCCGCAGGATTCTGGGATGAGGTCTCCAAGGAAAAAAACTGAGAAGTCAAGGGGCCTCTTTGAATGTATCCAGAAGCTAAACAAACAAAAAGGGGGCGAGAGATGAATATTAACTCCAAGGAAAACAAAAATTTGTACAGTAAAGGACATGTATTCCAAGCATATTATACAACACAGCAGTGAATAAATTTACATACTTATAGACACTGAATATTGATTTAACAATAAATTGTGATTTAATTTTATTAGGATAATAGGAGCAAGAGAGAGTCTAAGAGTGGGGAGGAGGGGAGTTCAGCTTGATTTTCAAGGAAAAAAAACAATGGCGGATTTGTTTTCCACGGCTGCCATGACAAAGTGTCACAAACCGAGCAGCTTAAACAACAGAAATGCACTGTCTCACAGCTCTGGAGGATGGAAGTCCGAGACCAAGGTGTGGCAAGGCCGTGCTCCCGCTGAAGATGCGAGCGAAGGATCTGGTCCAGGCCTCTCCCAGCTTCTGGTACTTCCTCAGCTTCTGGCTGCATAATTCCGACCTTCACACGGCGTTCTCCCGGTGTGCGTGTCTGTCTCTGTGTCCAAATTTCCCCCTTTGTAAGGACACCAGTCATACTAGATTGGGGCCCACCCTAACGACCTCATCTTAACCCGATCATCTGCAAAGACCCTATGTCCGAATAAGGTCACATTCCCAGGTACTGGGGGTTAGGACCTCAGTGTCTTTCGGAGGGACACATTCAACCCATAACAGATGGCTAATGTCCAAGATTAATAAATCCAGATATAACAGCATAAGCACGTTACTTAGAAATACAGAGGTAAATATGAGAAGAAACAGATCAGAGTCAAAAGCACCTCCTTCTGGGTAGCGGAAATTGGGGTAGAGCCAAGGAGGCTGTTGCTTTTTCTTTATAAGCCTGAAAAAACTGCCTGACTGTTGAAAACACGCATGTTTCTCACCCACCTTGATTATCACACTCATCACGTGTCATTACAATTTGATTGCTCATCTGTGGTCCACACAGGACCATAAACTCCTGCAGGCTAATAATAATCATAGTCAGTATTTACATAATGCTTACTATGTGCCCGCCACTATTTTAAGCAGCTCACAACAACCCTGCAAAGGAGGTACTGTTATTATCCACCCTTTCAGACGGCAAAACTGAGGAACAGAGAAGTTAAGTAATTTGTCCAAGGTCAAATAGCCATGTGATTCATTTTGGCATTGCCTTACTGCTGAGGACGGAAGCACATCCTTAGTATCTGTTAGAGATAGGAAGAAAGGAGTGGAGGGACCTCTTTGTCTGCTCATCTTTGATGAGCGTGTGGTTTCCCTCTATTGTGGGCCAGCCAAGCCTCATTAGGTGGCCCCCGTGCCCCCATGCTCCCCTCTTAGGATCCTGTCTGCCCTTCCAGCCCTGCCATCCAGGTAGCTGTATTCTTTTCCATGTAGTCCATCCCGCCCCACTGACTGCAGCCCATTGGTCTAGAAAGGGCCCCTGACCCAGCACCAGCCAATCAGAGGCTGATCGGGGGCCATGGATGGCATGGTCTGGTGAGGAAGGCAAGCTGGCCAGTCCGGTTCTCCCTGCTGGGCAATGTTTCACTTAGCTGCACAGAGAACTCGAGCCACTCAGCCATGGACGGGAGGCAGCACCGGTCTGTCAGTGGCTGGTTAAGTTGTGAGGGGCAGAGGACGGCTGGTGGAGGGAGAAGAGAGAGAAGCAGAACTACATCACGGCGCCAAGAGAGAAGTAGGGAGACACTAGGACTCCCCCAGCGCCCACCAGCTGTCCAGCTCCAGACCTCATGCTGCCTCACAGCCAAACCCCCTTTTCTTGAGCTCCCGAGTCTCCTCTGATCTTGTAAACCAACCCCGCTGTCTACGATGGCCCCTGTCTGACATCTGGGCATTTCTCCTTTCTAGATGTTTTCCTCTACATGTCTTCCTCTGTTTCTCTCACCTTTTTATTTCCCTCTCTCCCCATCTAGTGCTCTGGCTAAGCAGACACTACATTTTTAATGTGCATTGTTTTTCATAAAGTCGTGGACAGTCAGGGCTGTAAGGCACCTTTTAGATTAGCCGTCCAATAGAACTTTCTGCAGTGATGGAAATGTTCCATATCTGCGCTGTCCAGGACGGTGGCCACCAGACACACGTTGCTATTAAGCACTTGAAATGTGGCCGGTGAGACGGAAGAACTAGATTTTTTATTTTATTTAATTTTAATCAATTTAAATCGAAATTGCCACATTTGAGTAACGGCTACTGAGTTGGACAGCACAGTCGTTCGACCGTCTGATCCATTACCTCTCTTTACAGATGAGTCTCTTGTTGGGTGTGTTAAGAGCCCAGCTCATCTCTTTCTTATCCCAGTGGCTACCTCCTCAAGTCACTGCCCAGCTATAGGACACAGCAGCCCGGGGACTGGGGTGCCTGGCCCCAGCTGGAAGTTAAGTAGTTGCTCCCTCATAACAGCAGGCCCAGGGAGACCCTCAGAGGCTCCCCACGCAAGGGCCTATGTGTACTGGGAGTCAAAGGACAAGTCAGGTGACTAGGCTAAAGGCGGGGAACATTGTAACCTCAAATTAAAGCCTACTTCTCTGATTTCAGGGACCTCCTCAGAGACAGCCCAGGCCTCCCATCTCCCCCTCTGCACTCTCTTCCCCCAGAGACCTTTCCATCAAGATGGTCCTGTTTTGTGCCCCAGGCCCTCAGAGTCTCCCTCTGCAGCAGCGGATGATAAGCCTTGAGGCCAGTGGTCCACTGTGGTCAATGTGTTAGCCCCTGGGACAGAAATGAGTGAGCTACTTCCCCAGCTGGTTTTGTGGACTGTACGTCCCAGGTGTGGCCACATGATCTTGTTCTGGCCAATGGCGCGTGAGCAGAAAAGACGGACAGCACATCCAGGTCTGGCCCATAGAAACCTCTCATGCGCTCTTTTCCCTTCCACACTTTGGTACAGAGGAGTCCAGCAGAGCTCCAAGATGGAGGGATCCCTGAGTCCCCCCTGGAGAGGAGAGTCCTGCCCTTCAGGAACACCGATTTTGAGGTTTATGTCAGGGATAACCTCCCATTGTGGTAAGCCACTGCACCTTGAGGATTTCTCTGCGACAGCAGCCAGCATTTTCCTGACTCCTACACACCCAGGAAACACACTTCCTCCTGAACAGGTCCTCATGCTGTGAATGGTGAGCATTGGGGTCACTCTGGCAGTGCAGGAAGGGCCACGTGGTCTTGTCAGTTGTCATCTGAGATCTCAGACCACAAGGTGAAGGCAGTGATGTTCGTCTGACACCTGTGCTGAGCTCAGAACAGACTGAGTATGCGTCGGGCCTTCCTGCTCCCCACAGCCTGCCCTCCCTGTGGCTGTGGCCTGACAGACTCGCTTTCCTAGGTCGCTGAATGGAAGGTCTGTAACTGATGCCCACAAAGGAATGGAATCCTTCTCAGGGAGCAAAGGCCTACAGAACAACCTCTCAGAGGAGCTGATGGCCTCCGGCCTCCATGTGGATAACACACAGGCCACACGGGGTTTCCTTTCTCCAAGGTCCTCAGGTGGGACCAGAGATCTCAGCGTGAGGGACAAGGAGCCCCTTGGTGCCAAGGATCTCATGTGACTTATTCTAATGTGAGCAGCAAGGAGAAAGTCAAAGAAATTGGAATCACAATGTGAGTGAGGCCCAAGGTGGGTATTTCCTGGCAAAGGGATGAGAAGCCTGGCCAAAACTCCCTGCCAAAATTTCCCGGCTCTGAGAGTCACAGATGAAGGGCATAGAAATTTTCTGCCTCATTAACCAAACTAGGGAACACAAAAGGAGGGTCAGGCTTGGGAGGGGAAATATTGAGACTACTTTGGAGCACCCAAAGTTTGAGGGGCCAGTGGGGTGCCCACAATCAAGCTTCCAGCAGCTGGATGGGAATGAGAATCTGGGAGGGCCAACCCAAGGAACAAACTTGGATCTGGAGAGACTAGATGACGGAAGGCACGGTGAGGGAGGGGATGGCTGAGAGAGCGAGAAAGAATGCTAAGAAGAGGCTTACGGAGCAAACAAAGTGGGGCACTTGAGTCGCCAGAAAAGCCAAACAAGGAGACAGACGAAGAGCAGGAGGAGAGGGAGGAAGAGACGCAGGAGAGAGGGGGGTAAGAGGAACCTCGTGGCGGAGAGTGTGAGAGAGGAAGGAGTGGTCAGCCGGCGGCGCAGCAGCAAGAAGACAGGAAGGGAAGGGGCGCAGAAAGGCCATTGGATCTAGTGACACGAGCTCATTGGCCGCCTGCATGAACAAAAGTTAGCCCAGAAGGACACTCACTGGTTGGCAAGGGGAAGCCAGGTGGAGATCTAAAATTTATGGCAGAGAGTCTGCAAAAAGGATAAATTGCCCCTTAGGGACCGTGAGCTAATTGTGTCACGTGGTGTGCCTCAGGCAGGGACAGTCTAGCAGCACAAAACAGAAGCCCACTTGCGCAAGCTTAAGTAAAAAGGGAGAATTTATGGGAAGGACATGTGGCTATCTCAGAGATTCAAGGACAGGAAGTGCAGCCGGCCCCTGAGGACGGGAACCAGCAACAGGGGAGCCAGCAGGAGGCTTGGCAGCTCCGTCCTCGCCTTCTCGTCTCTGCTGCTCTGAGGTCTCTGATCTCTGCTTTCCTCCGAGATCGCTTCCTTCTTCTCTCTCAGCTTTTTCTGTGGCTCTGTGCACATGGTGGAAAATGCCTGCCTCAGGTGGCCCTCCCTGGGCTGTTCACTTCCGTCTCCCCTGGCCCCACAACTGTGCCCGGCGCAAAGCATTTAAGCAGCCGACAAAGATGGCCAAGAACTGCCAAGAGGTCCCAACGGCAAATTCCTGGGAGAGCATCTGATTGGTTTAGTTGGTTCAGGTGCCCATCCCTTATCCAACCAGCTGTGGCCAAGGGGAGGGTCTTATGCCCTCAAGCCTCTCAGTGGGGGCTGGGGAGAAGCATCTTTGGGAAGGGGTCCCAAGCAGATTCTTGAAGAAGAGAACGTGGTCACTGTCCTATTCTGACCTTCCAGACAAGCTGCAGGCCCCTGATCTGCCTGCAACAGAAAGAGACTCAGGAGGTCAGGCTCCACTTTAACGATGGTCAGTAAACAACTCCATGAAGGCCACGCCGGGTGAGGAACGTGCAGCCACAGGCGTTCCCGAAAATGAGACTTTCCTGTGCTTCCCTCCCTCCCCTCTCTCCCCCCAGACCCCACACACCCCGCACACCCAGCAAGCCCAGGGATGCCACCCAAAGAGCTCGTCAGGGCCTCGCCTGACTTGAGATTTCCACAGCCTCAACTCCCATCTTCTTGGATGTAGCCAGACTCCTATGTTTCCTTCTGCTAAAGCCTGAAACGAGAAGAGGACAAAAAGAGCTGGATCAGAGGGGTTGTGGGAGACGGGGAGCAGCGCCTGCCCAGCTTGGAATGGCCTTGACCTCACGGTAGATAGATCAGGCAGGGCCCCAACAGGAAGCAGTTAAGATAGTTCGAGAAGTATTTCTTCACAAAGGGACCGTCAACAAAGATGTGGGTGCGGGGGAACCACAGGGACAGCACAAGAAGCAGGAGCGCTTAGCAGTGGAGTTGTTACCGGTCCAGGCCCAGAGGGACAAGGGGAGGTCGTAGTTATCCAAATGGAGGAGAAGGCCACCTTAAAAGAAGCAGGGACCTTCAGAGGAGGGGTCAGTCAGCCCAAGGAGACTTCACAGGGAGGAAGTTGGGGAATAAATCTTCGCCTTGTTCTCCACGGCCTCTGAGCTCTCTGAGAGGCTGGCCAACAGGAAGCCAGAGGGTGGGGAGCCCTTTGAGACGAGTGCAGGGGGTGGCTTCCTGGGGACAGGGCAGGGAGGAGGAGGGCGGAGCGTGGACCCGGAGAGGCAAATGGAGGATGTTGTGAACATCTACTCCCACGCAGGGCATGCTCTAGACTGTGGGTTCCTCCAGGAAACCACTGGGCTCCTTCGCCTTTTGTGGCCAGCACCCACCCCCTGCACAGCTCGCGCTTCCACCCCGTGTTTGCTGAGGCCCCGAATGAATGAATGAATTCCATGGTGCCTCTTCATTTCTCACACTGGCAGTTAACGGCATGCAGCGGAATAGGACCAGGAACTCCTCCAAAGGGAAAGCTTTGGAGGGTGGAAGAGAGTAAAAAGAAAGAAATCAGAAATGCCCCAAAGATGAAGGCCGAACGATGCTGTCGCTATTCCTCGCTCTCGCATCAGGAAGCGCGGATCATGCGCCATGCAGTCTTCTCCCTCTTGATTATAGCCTTTATGCTAATCATAAAAGCGACCGTAACTGGCACATGCAGGACTTTAAAGCTTGCCAAGTGTTTTACATGTAGCATCTCCTCAGATCCCCTCGACAACGCTGTAAGGTGCACCATATTATCTTCCCCGTTTTACAGACCAGGCTCAGAGTGGTCGAGTTGTTTGCTCCAGGTCACCCAGCGGGTATTGGTGAGACCACAGCTAGGACTTTGAGTCCACTTCTGCTGCCATTTGCGCCCCGCAGCCCATTGTCACAGGTCTCTCAGGCTCCCTTCTTGCTGGGCGTGCTGTCCGGATTTAGGAGCTCCAACTTTCAAGAGGATGAGGAAGCAGGAACCAGAGCATGCAGCGGCCGGAATTGGCCCCGAGGACTCTGCCGCGCGCAGGGCCCCTTGGCCTTCTGCTGCCACCTCCTGGACCATCAACACCCTTTTTTTTTCTCTCTGCTCTTCTCTGCTTCAAATACAAGCGGAACTAGGAGGGGAATGCCCTCCTCCCTCAGTGCATTTACTGTCTAATAATTTTAAAGATTTCAAAACTGAATTCCCTTAAAAAGGAAGGAAATTCCGACACATGCTACAACATGGATGAACCTCGAAGACATGCTAAGTGAAAGAAGCCAGTCGCAAAATGACACATATTATAAGATTCCACTTGTACGAGGCACTTAAAGTCATCAAATTCACAGAGACAGAAAGTAGACGAGTGGTCCCCAGGGGCTGGGTGGGGAGGGAGGGATGGGGAGTCAGTGTTTAATGAAGATAAAGCTTCAGTTTTGCAAGATGAAAAAGATTCAGGAGATGAATGGTGGTGATGGTTGCATAACAATGTGACTGTAATTCATGCCACTGAGCTGTATACTTAAAAATGGTTGAGATGGTCAATTTCATGCTAGGTCTATTTTACACAATTTTTAAAAACTGAATCTGGCAAACATTTAATGAGCACCTACAGTATGCTGTACACTAGAAATTCAAAGCCCACAATGCATCAGCCCTACCTTCAAGGATTGCTCAGTCCTGTCGGCCAAAGCGGCGTAAATGTACACAGGGTCATGTGGAAAGTGCAGTGGTGCAATTGGCAGGGTTTCTCAAACCATCTGTGGTGAGGAACATATGTGTGTGTACATGTGTGTAATTTCCAGTCCATCATAAAGTGATGTGTCCTACAGAGCTCAGGCCAACGTGCCACTCACAGTGGAAGTTTGAACTTATCTATTTCCTGTTCAACCAGAGTCCACTGATCACCCACTTGGATGTCACAGCAAGGTCAAGTTGCTTTCAAGGTTTCAGAATGGTTACTCTCAATGCCTGTGCTTATCTTATTGCAGACCAGCACTTGTCCACGGACCACACTTTGAGGAGCACTGGTCTATAAGAAGGTGAGCCCCTTTAAGGAGAAACCATTTCTTTTCATTTTATCCATTCTTGTGCATGCCTTCAGACTTTTAGCAGGACCACCCAAAAGGAGGCCCTCTCCTTGCCCAGAAAGGGACGCCCACTTGTTCATTACCTAGTGTTTTCCCTGTGTTTTGAATACGGAAAGCTCTGCCAGGACTAAATACTATTATTGTTATTAGCCTCATGTCCACTATGGTGGATGTCATTTAATTAGAACTGCATAATAGGCAAATCTGCCTTAATTGGCTGGGATGTGGCTAAGAAACCATTTTGCGTGTGTGTCTGCGTTCTGTGTTCTGTCGCCATCACATCGCGTTCTCTGGCAATGGGTCATTTTGGAGACCTTGGGCAGGGTTCAGGGAAGGTTATCTGGCTACTGATTAACACTTAATTTGCACCTTTTTCATGTAGCACAGCAGTGACTTTGTAAATTTAAAAATTTCAGGGGACCACTTAATGTGGAATTAAAGTACAAGTGCAATATTTAAGATGCATGAAATTGTTTTACGCATTACAGCATTAACTAGCTCTTAATTTATGCAGTGCATGCCAGCGAAGGGCAATTAAAGTGTAGCAGGGAAAAAAATTATAGATCTCTCCGTTGTCCTGTCTTTTCCTCTAATGATGCTTTTGAAGGCTTCTGCTACATCGTAGCTCAACTCCTGTTCTAGATTTAGGAGTAAATGGTAAGTTCTGAAGCTTGTTTGTTCCCACAGAAATTGGCATTATCTTTAAGCTAAAACTATCTCCAACCCATAAGACCCTCCAGGGGCTAGAAACCCACCCCAGCCTCAGTGATTGGTCCAGAGATAGGCACATAACCCAGTTAGAGCCAATGAGATGTCAGGAGACTTTTGCTGGAACCTTATGAAAAAATGATGCTAACAGTGTCTTCCTTGGTAGCTGTCAGAAGGAGTAGTTCTCTTTTACCCTGGCCAGTGTGGTGTGAGGCTGTGAGGTCTGGAACAGTGGCAGCTGCTTTGTAAGCAGCCTGGAGCTGCAGGGGAGCCATTGTTTGGAATTTGGAGATGAATCCAACACCATAGGAGGCCACATGGCAAGAAAAAGAGAAACTCAGTCCTGGGAGATGTTACCAGAGACACTGGAGTGGGGCTTGCCTGAAGGCCATCTGACTTCTGGACTTTTGAATTTTGTTGGAGCCTACAAATATATTGCATACTCCCACCTCACTGCCTTTATTCATGCTGTTCCCTTCGACTGGAATGCTCTTTCCTTCCTTCTCCATCCTTCAAGGCCAAGTTCAAATGGCACCCCTCTCAGAAGCTTGCTTTGATCTGAACCATGCTGGGGATGGTCAGAACCATATCCCCTCCTCTGGGATGCTAACATCCTTCACTTGAACCCCTCCTGGTGCGGAGCACTCACTGACCTGAAAAGTGTGAAGCTGGAAATTGTGACCCTCCATGTCCCCTGTGAGGCCCTCAGCTCTTGCTTCTGTCCCCGGCTTCACATTCCCAGTATAGCACCTGGCACGCTGAGTCTGTGAAGTGCTGCAAACTCGTTCCTAGACAGGAACGTTGATGACACTAGGACGGCAGAGTCAGAGAGGAGAAAGCGCCGACGAGCACGTGGGCCTCTTAGCTAAAGCCAGACGCAGGGAGACAGGGTAAATGCCGCAGCTGGGTGGCTTCTTGGGCCGCTGCAGCTGCTGAGAGCACGCGAGGACTCGCGAGCAGAAAGAGGAGGAGTCCCAGATAGGAGCCAGTTACAGCATTTGTCTGCCCCTCTGTTTATAACTTACATGGTAGATGGATACTGTCTCCAAGTGCAAAGTCAGGCGCTAGGAAAAGAAAAGCTTCCCTGTCATCTCCTCCTCCCCACACCCCGTGTCCTCTGTGGCAGCCGTGCAGCTGGGCAGCTCTGAGCCCCCTCCAGCCGCTGCGAGGGGTGATCAGCTGACAACCTTACGGTGCACCCAGCCCTTCCCAGGGTGGCCGCTGGCCGACAGCCAAGGAAGGCAGGGACACTCAGGGCTGGCCATTTCTGCCCATGGAGGGGCTGCTCTGCTGGGCACCCTTTTCAGACATGCGTGGCTGCCCGCTGGCTCCTTCTTCCCCACCCCCCGCCCCCGCTCCCACCCTTCTCCTCTCATCGGTGCTCCTCCCAATAAACCCTTGGCTTCCCTGACTCTATCTCAGCGCCTGCTTCCAAGAGAACCCAACCTAAGCCACCCTCCCCAGACGTAAAACCTACCAACTCTTGGATGTGTATTCTTCCATACGTTTTGTTCTCTTCATTTATGTACCCGTGTGTACTTATACCACCTAAAGATTTGTTATTATTCGTTGTTTACATAAATCGGACTGTAGTGTGTATATGAATCACTCTACAACTTCTAAAATTTTCGCACCTCTCCATGGACAGTAGACATCAGTGTGAACTTTTTTTCACTGTATACATGGCAGCAAATAACATACATAGCAGAGTGAGCTTATTGTTTACTTAACCAGTCTTACACAGATGGCCGTTCGAGTTGTTTCTATTTTCTATTATTATTATTAATGCTAGCAGGAACGTGCCATAAGTGGATTTCAAATAATAATAATAATAATACACTGAACATCGTGATTCCAGGCAGTATAAACCATGCACAGTGAAAGGCTAAAAGCGGACCTGTATTCACCATGCCTTTTGTTTTTGGGGTCTGATGCTTTGACATCCGGGGCCTTGCTGCCCCTGGAGGGGCTGCCCCTCCCAGGATTAGCCAGTTCCCAAAGATAGGAAGCAACTCACCCCTGAGCACACCTTTCAAATGCAAACCAACCGCTCAGAGCCCAGACCCCCAACCACCTCCTCTATCTGGCTCTCACATCCACCTGCCCTAATCCGACAGCTAGGGACAGCCGTGTGCCCCAGAGCCACCGAGCTTGTTCGAACTAGCCAATCCTAAACCTGCTCCCCCTGCCTCGCCTGGTCCTGCCTGTGGAAACCACAATCAAGGCTCTTACCCACCGGTTCCCCCTCTCCCTCTGGCCCCTGACCCACCCCGTGTGGCCCCCCATGGCCTGGCATGCCCTGTCCTCTTGGGATTTGTAAGTATAGCCAATTATTTTTTCTACGGCAGTCGTCTCCTGATCTGTTGGCCTCACCCTACCCGAATAATAATACAGCCTGTATTTCAAAACGGAACCTAGCCTTGGCAAGGCGGAACAAATATTTTCTTTTTCTCCCAAAGGTTCCAGAACACTTTCGTTTGTGAACTCTTCCTGGGCGAATGTGAAGTGCTAAACGTGCTGTGTTACTTAGGTCAGACACAAGAAAGGACTTCCTGCTAGTAAGCAAGGCCACCTGAATAACCCCATTCCTGGAGCATCTTTAAAGCAGTGTCATCAACAGCAACAACAGCAACTCGCGTGAGCTGATTCCCCACAGAGCAGAGGCGGGGACTCAGGCAATGCAGTACATCTCCTGCTGGCTGAAGGCTTCCTGAACCTACCACTCACCAGGGCACGGCCCCACCCCTTGCTGCAGGAGGCCACGAGTTTCCCCTCCAGGCCAGGTCCGGCAGACAGCTGAGGTCATCCTCACCTGAGCAGGGAGGAGGGCTGGGGTTGCCGCTCCCTCTGTCGCCCTGCGGCTCTGGGCCCGGTGACGTGGGGCATCCTGGCGGAGGCTGGCCTGTGTTCACAGCTGCCTGCCGGGAGCCGGAGCCTGTCAGTTCGAGCGGCGGCAGCGAGGGAAGACGTTTCTGACACAAAACCCCAGGGGAATCCACGGAGGAGCTGGGCTGTCATCACTTATTAACAATGGGCCTGATCCCCAGCCAGGCAGGCCCAGGGAAAGAGCCTGTGGGGGGCCAGCCTCCCCCCGACGAGGTGGATTAACACTTTCAGGGCAGGAGGGAGCTGTTTGGGGGGTCAATTGTCACATTTTTGCACGTAAGAGGGGCCATTCTTTACATATTAGACACAGGCATGCTCTTTTCCTCCTCTTCCCCTCCCCCTCTCGGTGTCCGCATTTTTCTCTTCTGTTCTCCTGCCCGCTCAGGTTCTAAGCAGGCAAAGCCACAGGATGGGAGGATCTGTGCTCACAGAGAAAAGGAAGATCTGAGAATGCACACAGCCCGAAACCCAGGTCTAATGCCCTCAGAGAGGGCCTCCGGGGTGGGGAGAGGGAGAGGCAGCTGGAGCTGGGGGCCAGGGACGGTCTGCAGACTAGCTGGTCGTTAAAGCTGGTTATGGCCTCTTTTATCCCCTCGAGGGGTCCTGGGCTCCAGCGCCAGCACGCTCTGTCCCAGCTCCACACTGTCAGGTGGGCAGAGCGACCCACCCGTGATGTTGCAGGTCGGGTTTCCTGGGGAAGCAGATGCTGAGGCGGTGATTAGCATTCAGGGCATTTTTTAGGGAGCACCCTTAGGATCCGCTCCTGGAGAAGGGCGGGGCTGGAAGCAAAAGCAGGCAGAGGGGGACACAGAACTACTAGCCTGACAGAGGCCTGAGCTGACCCCACGGAGAACTCTGGAGCGGGATGACCCTTCCGAGTTGTTCGGAGTTGGGCTGGAGGGAGGAGCCTCGCGTGGATCAGCCCCTGGGTGAGGGCTGCCCCCAAAGTTGGCACGCCCTGGGCAGGCAGGTTCTTCAGCCTTGGGGAAGGGGGCTGACAGCTGAGGGCCGGCTGCAGGCAGCACTCCCAGCAGCAGAGGATGTAAGTCCTTCCTTCCTGAAGGGGAAGCACAACCACCACCACCACGATTGCCTTCGGCAGGATGGGTGAACTGAGAGTTCTCCGAATCACAACGGGGGCCTTCCTCAGGATTCCTGCCTCCCTGCAGAGGCCAGCCTGGCCTCCCTTCCTGCTGCATACACTCCCATCCCTCTCCCATCCTTCCTGCCACTCCTCCTCCCATCCCTCCTCCCATCCCTCCTCCCATCTCTCCTCTCATTCCTCCTCCTACCCTCCTCCCATCCCCCCTCCCATTCTTCTTCCCTTCCCTCTTCCCTGCAGGGGCTATCCCAGAGGTTTTCAAAGTTTTAAAGGCCCTGGGATCTTCTGGGCCAGTGCAAGTTTACAAGAAAGCGGAACTGCCTTAATTGAGGTGGAAGGTCAGGGAGCCCCTCCCTCTGGCCACTGTTGTCTTGCTATAAAACACTTTGTAATCTGTAAAGAGCTGGCTGGCTGAACAAGGAGCGTTTTTAGCCCCCTCTCTAATTGGGCGATTCCAAACTTCACCACAGGGGGCGCTAAATTGTCGTAGGCTCTTCTGGTTTATGTGTGTCAGCAGGAGAGGGAAACAGTTGTTCTGTGGTTGGTAATGTAAGGTCAATTCCTTGTGGGTCGTTTTGGGGGTGTGTGTCTGTATGTGGTAGGTTTCAGCTACTTTAGGAGAAGGTAGCAGGCCTAACTGGGGACACGCATTTAGGAACGATCCATCAGCGTTTTATCACAAGTCCACACTCCAGAGCCCACCAGGACCTATGCTTCAATCGGCACCAGAGGTTTTGTTCTTTAGCATAGAGGACCTTAGAAATGAGTTGTCACTGGTGAAAGTAGTGGCGTTTCAGAGGGGTCGGTTGGCTGGGAATAGGAGCGGCATTCCAGCCCGTGAAGGCGCGGAGACGGAAAATCTGGCACGCTCCGTGGTTGGTTCTTGCAGGAGTGGCCCCGTGGGCTTGGTTCCTAAGCGGTCCTGTGTGCATCCAGCTGCTGATTTGGTGGATTTTGCGCCCCTGGAGTCGGACTAGAAGGTTAGAGAATCGTGCTGCAAGAATCCCCTCGCGTTCGCCTCAGGCGAGGCGCTGTTGAAGCTCTTAAAAGGACGGAGGGCTGGAACCTCGTGGAATTTACAGAAGGAGTCCTGTGACTGCTTTGGGCAGCTTGCTCAGAACTTGGCCTGAGGACTTCCTTTCACAGAAACCCAGGGGCTCAGGGTGGGGAGGGGCCCTATGCCCTCACCGGGCTCTAATTACTGAAGGCTGCAGAGATTTACCAAAAAGAACCTAATCATTTTTGCAAGACCAAACTGGCTTAGATCAATTTGCCACAGCCTAAAACCCCACCCCAGAGCCTCTATAAAATCTTAATCAGCTGTGAATTCCCACCTCCCCACATCACTAAGCACCGTGTACTTCAATGTTTTCTCACGGGTATAATAGGGGTCTAATAGTTGTGTTCGCTGTCATAAAATGTTGTAAGGACTATAAGTATTGTTTTCTAAAATCCTTCCAAAAGAGGTTGGATTCACAAATTGGAGAATAATGTCGGGGGAGGGGGGTAAAAAAAATCGGCCCTCCGAAGTGTCCACAGCTTTTCTTGTACTTGTCAATGTCACAGCAAGGCAGCCCCTGGCGTTCATTACCAGCACAAGTCTTTATTAACGGTTGGTGTGCTCGGGCCCTGGGACAGGCATAGTACAGAGCGAACTGCAAGGACATAGTCCCTCATGTCTCCACATTTACGGTTCAGGCTGGATGATGGCACGGTGAAGCTAGGTTAGGAGCAGCAGCCGGCCACACACACGTCCTGCACGCAATCAGATAACACGAAACACATCGACAAGGAGATTTGATTCGATAATTACATCTGATGGCTCGGAGTGCTGGTTGCTTACCAAGGAGGGGAACCAGGGCTGTGAGTTACATTCGCAACTTGGGTTCGGTCTTCTCTCCCTACAGCCTGGCCCAGAGGGGCAGAGTCAAAGTCACTGGGGAAACGGATGGTCCTCAGCCAGCAATAATGTGCTCACGTGTGTGAGGGAAACCCCAGTGCTCAAGACCTTAGAGCACAAGGTTTCTTCCCAGCGTCCTTTGGCCCTTTCAGTTGACAAAGCATTTTTACTGTCAATATTTGGTTGGCCCTTTACAGCCGCTGAGACTGAGATGCAGGGCAGACAGCTGCCTCTCCTTGGGCTTGCCAATAGCTACCTCCCTTGCTATTGGCTGACAAGAGCCCAGTTTAATTCTGATATTGGATGGCAATGTGTTCATGGAAGGTGGGCTCAACCTCAGGAGATGATTCATAATTACTCTAAGCCAGTCATGATATAAACTTCACTCTTTGATGATTTAATTGAGGGACGTCCCCGTCCTGGCCAATAGAACCTAACAGGGATCCTGGTGGGGCATTTCTCAGGAATATGTTTCTTTCTGAAAAAGGAGAAATGCTTAAGGAGATTGCTACCACCATCGCCTATCCCTGTTCTTCCTGCCTTTGAATGCTGCTGTAAGGATACAAAATATTGGAGCAGCAGCAGCCATTTTGTGACCATGAGAGGATGACAGAACAGAAAGGTAGAAAGACCCTGGGTCCTTCATGACCTCTTTGGCTATCAAAGCCAAGACCACTTGGCTCTGGGCTTCTTGTTATATATGAGATATTAATATACCCTTATTGTTTAAAATACTTTCTCTTGGATATTCAGCTGAGAGCATCCTAATGGGTACAATCCCCATTTAATAGTTCAGAAAGCTAAGGCTCAGAGAGTTTAGGTCACAGAGTTCGAATCCAGGGGTTCCAGTTCCATCAGGGCACTATTCTCTGCCTCTGAACTCTACAGAGTCTTAGGCCACCCCTGGGGCCTCTTCAAAGCCAAGGGTGCCAATGATTAGGCTCTGCGCCCCTGGCTCCCTTCCCCCACCCAAGTCACAGCATCGTGGCTTTTAGCCGATTTGCCTTATTGGCTTCTCACTAACATTCTGTTTGAAACAAAAGGCTATGAGATTTAAAAATATTTTAAAACCACTGTCTTATCCCTTACCCTTCAGTTAACAACAGTGGCCAGGTCTTTACCCCACCACAGGGGAAACTGTAAAGAAAATGTCTTTTCTAAGAGGAAACGTAGGAGAAGGAATATTTTATTTCCCAGGTTTAAGCCCAGAGATCCTAGCAAACTGCTTACTCACATGCTCGCACACACAACCTGCACACACACACAAATGCACTTCTGGAGCATATGCACGCAGGCACGCTGCCCCCTGGCTTTTTCGTCCTCTTAGGCTCTCCCATGTTATCAGGCACAGAGACACAATGAGGCAGCACAGGTGCTGGGGTTTACAGAAGCCCCTGGAGAGCTGAGCATGAGTAAGAGCTCCTGCCTTGGTTCTGGAAACGTCAGCAGCCACGACCGGACTTGTCATCAGGCCTCATCCTTGGCTGTTCCAGCCTCTGGGGCCAGCTCCATTCTGGAGACCCAGCTTCGCTTGTCTTCTACCACTTCCTCTCGAGGTGTCCAGAATTGGAAACCTTGCCCAAAGCTGATCTGATCTGGTGGGCTCCTCACCACACTGCATGGACCCACCAGCCTTGTTCAGGCTGGACAGAGCTCTCAAGCCAGGACACCTCATGTCTTTCCAGGGTGCAGATTCCTCATCCAATCAACGGGGAAAGAGTAACAGAGTTCAATGACACAAAACACAGGTGGCAGCTTATGCGAAAGGAACCTGGCTTTCCTCCAAACGAGGTCACAAGCATTTCGAGTGCCTGCCATTTAGTCGGCCCCGCTGCAGCCTCCTGAGAACAGCTGGACTGCCCTCCTTTCCTCCCTCTCCTCCTCTATGCACCCCTCCCCGCTTCCTTTGCTCTTTCATTCAATGAACATTTCTTCAAGGCCTCCTGTTCTAGTTATCTACTGCTGCATAATAGACGATCCCAAAATCCAGGGGCTTCCAAAGAAAACCATTTTATTCTATCTCACAACTTTGGGGACCAGAATGAGGGCGGGCCTCAGCTGGGTGATTCTTTTGTTCATTGCAGCATCTGCTGCCATCACTCAGTGGTATTCACTGGCAGCCTGGCTGGTCTGCAGGGTCAAGGTGGACCATGTCAGGTGCCTCGGCAGAAAAGGCTAGAAGGCTTGGCTCACTGGGCTGCTCTCCCTCTTCATGCCACTCAGGGCCTCTCCATGTGGTGTCTGTAGTGGGTGAGTGGGACTTCTTACATGGCAGCTCCAGGAGTGAGTGTTCCAAGAGGCAGGACGTGGAAGCTGCCCGTCTCTTAAGGCCAGGGCACCAAAATTGGCACAGCGTCCCTTCTGCCATATTCTATCGGTCAAAGACATCACAGAGCCCACCCAGATTTAAAGGAGGGGGCATCTAGACTCCCTCCTCTTGATGGGAGGAGTGTGAAAGCATTGGTGGCCATCTTTAATCTGCCACCTCTCCTATCTGCTGGGAATTGGGAGAGATGCCGTTAAATAAAAGATCAAATAACACGAGTACTGTCATTTCATTCCTGCTTTACCTCCTCTGGGTTAAGTCCATATCCGGGGAGAGGCTTTCCCATTTCCTTAAGTTACGGGAAAAACTCTGTCTGACGTTGCTGGGGGGTGAGTGGGGTGGAGAGGGAGACAGCATCTGTGCAGGGCACAGCTGTTCTCTGGAGGTGATGTTGGCTGGGGGTGAGATCCGGGAGAGAAGAAACTGCAGCTAAGAAGAGGGGGGCTGGGAATGGGCTGCAGAGAGGAAGGCGCTGTTGGCAGTTGTTGGGGAGAGAGAAGACCTTGAGATTGTCTTCGTCTGAGTTGCCCCGAAAAGCAGAACCTGAAACGAAAAGTTGGGATGCAGGAAGTTAATTTGGGAGGTGACCACAGGAAGCACGGTGAGGGGCTGGGGAAGTGAGACAAGGAGGGGAAGCAAACCAATAAAGGTGTGCTGAGGAGCAGGCGGGCATCTGCGGCTCAGTGGTGCTGGGGCCCCTGGGAGACTCTGTGGGACCCACTCCGGAGGTGTGGACTGAAGCGCAGGGCAGCTGCGCTGTGTAGCACCATCTCCCTTCCCTCACTGACCAGGAGTTGATCCCAGGGCGCTAAGCTCCCAGCACTTTTGCCCTACTTTGCACCGGTGACCAACCCAGGACAGTCATTGTGTCCAGGAGCTGCCGGTTGGTGGCCTCCAGTGGGGCTAAGAGGGTATGGGCAAGCCCTGACAGGGCCTGCTGAGACAGTCTATGATGAGAATTCTTATTCTCTTTGCATTGGGATACGCATGGGGCCTCTGCCTCACCCACCTCCAGGGGGCACCCGTCACACTGTATTCCATGCAAAGGATGCCCCCCTGGCATCCTCCTCCTCCACCTTCCCGCGAATACATCATTACAGCCTGCATGGCTCACGAATGCTTCAGGAGCCAGAAGATTCTCCCGGGGATACATGAAGAATGCTGAGTCCTAAGTCAAGGTGGGCGCTGGGCCGAAACAAAGATGCAGGCGGGACAGGTGGCACTTGCAGTTACCCTGTGTTTGTCTCCTTGCAGCCCAGAGTCCAGGAAGAAGAGAAAGGAAGCACCTTCAGAAACACGAGGTCAACCTCTGGGACCCCCTCTTGTGTCTTCCAGGGCTTAAGAAACACAAGGAGGTCCTTTGTCCTCTGAGGCCAGACCAAGTTAGCAGATTCATTCTCCCTCCGCGGGCTCCATTTGGTCAGCCAGTCCCCCCATGGCCCTCCTCTCTCTACTCCCCAGTCACCTGGGGGGGCAGAAGTGGCGCCAGATGTCAAGCCCTGCACCCCAGTTCAGAGCCCCTTCTCCACCATTCCCTAGCTGGACCTGGAGGAAGTAACTTGCCTGCTCTGAGCTTCTGTATCCCATCTAGGACCATCTCTCAGGCCCCCGAAACCCCTGCCGGCTGTGATTTGTGATTCTATGAGGAAGGAGTGAGACGATGCGTGTCAGTGACCACTGAGGAGTTAAAAGTACTGTATAAACTGAAAGCTCTCCATCTCTGCTTGCTCTCCCCTCATAGGAGCCCTCCACCCCACGCACTCTCGCCCTGCCCCCACAATCCTAGCGGGATCTCTGTGTCCTTGGTTACTCCATGAAACCCACATTGAGAGCTCTGCTTTTCTCGTCGTCTCTTCTTGACAGCGGAGAAGAGCGCCCCCAGCCCCCCAGCTTACCCATATGCCCTGAGATGCCTCGGGCCAGAAGTGGGCAGAGCATGGGGCTCCATTCACCGGTTCATGCCCACACCCTATTCTGTGTAGACTCTGACGACTGGTTGTGTGTTGAGACAGGCCAGCCTTACAGCTCCAACTGCCCTCGGTTACGGGGCCTTTTCAACTGTTCTGGTTCTGAAAAGATCTCTAGGCTGCCTCCTTAAGATGCTCTTGGCTACAAGTGACAGAAACCCCCAAGACAGGAAGGTCCGCAAGATGGTACTTTGAGGCTCCTCTCCAACCGGTCCCAAAAAGGCTACTGCCGTCTCAGGCATTGCCTGCATACACACAACCTCTAGGAGCAAAGAATTGTCCCTTCCAGCCAGGGGTGATACTCAACACATTCAACAGCCCGCACAGCAGGGCCCTGCTCCGTGAGAAGAAACCCCAGCTGCGCGCTCCAGGCCTGCTGAAGATCAGGAGGGTCTCCAGGGCTGCCCTCCTAAGAGTAAGGAAGCCCCGCAACAGAATTAGCTCACGGCTCCTTGGCCAGCACTGGATCACGTGACTCCACCTCCGAACCCAGTTTCTGGGGCATTACCACTGATGGAGTTGGAATGGTAAAGATGTGCCTCTGCACTGGGAGTCGATGGACTCCCCTTTCTTGAGGGCGGATGTGTGAATTAGATTCGGGTGCCTTTAGCAGGTTGGAAGTTGCAGAGCCCATCAACCTCACCTGATCCCCCCTCACCCCACGTCTCCCCAAATCACAGGCTCCTTGTGCCTGCCTCAGGTCCACTGTTACATATGCCCCGAGCATCTTGCTTTTGCCCCGTTACTTCTTTCTGTAACTACAAGTGCTCTATGCTTTTTATGAGATTTATCTTTATAATCTCTGCCAAGTATGAGATGAGGACTACTCGGTTCAGTTGGACCCATTTCATGGATGGACAAACTGAGCACTCGTAAATGAGCCATTTGGGAGAGCCGAGGATAAGGTTAATGGAAGCGAGCTTGTGACAAACCAGCAGTTTCTGCTCAGCTGCCTGTGTTTCTCCCTCTCTCCTGCTCACAGCCCCCCTTCCCCTCTCCTTGGGCTTAATTGATAGGCAAATTATTGAGTGTTTGGCCAGGCTGGGGGCCAGGAGGCTGTTTATAGCTGGCAGATCTTGCCTTTTAGGTAAGATGGGGCTGAGTCTGCCAGCAGCCATCCGATAATGGGCCTCTTCCAGTGACAAGGGTGTGATGGATGGCCCCCATTCTTTGATATCAATGCTTTTGTTAGTTTGCATTTTATGCGGTGCCTTTCCTCTGGGCAACTCAAGGCCTTGTGCAGAGTCTTATGTAATGGAAAATAATTCTGCAAGGTAGGCAGACGCGGCAAGGCCAGACTACAGAAACCGCATTCCTGATACACACGCGCAGCCGCCCTGCTGGGGCCCATCTGTGTTGGGGCAGTGACATTTGTGGCACTTTGAAACTAACAGAGAGCAGAGGCAAAGGGGGACGTGATTGCCTTTACTGAGCTCCAAGGAGACCTCTCTCTTGGGCTTGGGTGACTGGTTTTAAAATAAGAAAAGGAGGGAGTTTAAGAAAGAGAGAAGTAAGAGAGGGAGGAATGGGGCAAAGACTAAAAGGAAGGACAAATCAGTAAGTGAAGGAAAAGGTGCCCAACAGCATTGGTCAGCTGGGAAATGTCAATTCAGATTGTTGTGAAATAACACTACACCCACCAGAATGACCAGTACATCAAAACTAATCAAACAAATACTACATGCTGGTAAGGATGTGGAGCAACTGGAACTTCATATGCCGCGGATGGGCTATAACTTGGTACAGCCATTATGGAAAACTGTGCACTAATCACTAGAGCTGAACAGATGCTCACCCTATCACCCAGCAATTCCCCTCCTGGCTAAATACCCATAGACAGCACATATGTTCACCAAAAGACCTGCAAAATGATGTTCCTCATGCCATTCAATTAGCCAAAGACTGAGGACAACCCAAATGTTCATCAGAAGTAGAATGGATAAATAAATTGTGGTGCATTTCTGCTGTGGAATATTATGCAACAATGAAAAAGAACAAACGACTTGTCCATACAACACATAGGAACTCTCACATACAGGATGTGGAGGGAAAGAAGGCAGACACTAAAGAGTGCATTCTGGATGATTCCATCTATATAAAGTCCAAAACCAGGCTAAAGTAATCTATGGTGACACAAATCAGAAAAGTGGTGACCTACTACCTGGGAGGTGAGAAGGCACCATCTGGGGGTGCTGGTAATGGTCTTGGTGAGTTTACTTTGTAAAAATTCATGGAGTTGTACATACATGACGTGTGCACTTTACTGTACATACATTACGCTTCACAAAAGGTTTGCAATAAAGCAGGGAGAAGGAAGAATGAGGGAAACACAGACATGTCTCTATTCGTGAACAGGTTGGATTACAACTGTCCCTGAATCCATTTGCTCATTAATCTGAAGAGACCACCACTAACTCCACCTGTTCAAGGCGGCAGAGTGAGTATATATTTTTTTTCTAGTGCTGAGCTTTCCATCAGTTGGTGAGCCAAAATTTCATAAGCAGAGAAGCTTCTATTTAGAGTAAGGCCAAGGGCAATAGAGATTTATGACTTCATTCATTCACTCATTCATTCATTCCAAGCATCAAAGACAGGAAGAATTACGTGATTCTGGAAGCCTTTGGCTGGAACTATTCATTTCTAGATGTCCTCTTATCAGCAACAAGACATTTCAGCTCATTTGGGGAAAAAGTCAGAGGTGGGATGGGCACTGCCACTGCTGTGAAAACTGCCTTCTCTCCCCTTTTCCCTAGATTCCTGGATTGGGGGAAAATACCTGCTAGAATGGAAGGTGACAAGGTAGTGACAGGCTTGAAACAGGGTGTTTTAGTTTCCTAGCACTGCCATAACAAAGCACTACAAACTGGGTGGCATAAACAACAGAAATGGACTGTCTCACCGTTCTGGAGGCTGGAAGTCCAAGATCCAAAGTCCAAGATCAAGGTGTCAGCAGAGTTGGTTCCTTCTGACGGCGGGAGGGAGAATCTGTTCCAGGCCTCTCCCTTAGATTCTAGTGGTTAGCTGGCAATCTTTGGCAGCCCTTGGCTTGTAGAGGCATCACCCCGATCTTTGTCATCATCTTTGCATGGCCTTCTCCCTGAGTGTGTCTTTCTCTGAATTTCCCCTTTTTATAAGGACACCAGTCATACTGTATTGAGGCCCATCCTCATGACCTCATTTTAATTTGATAACCCTTGTAAGCATCCTATCTCCAAATAAGGTCACATCCTGAGGTACTGGCCTCAGGAGTTAAGACTTCAACATATATTTTAGGGGGACACGATTCAGCCCATACCAGAGGGGAATGACTCCTCCACTCCAAGCACCAAGTATGCACTCCCTCCCCGTATCTGGAGCGCATCAGCTGGAAGAGGCTGACGAGGGACCAGCAGCTTCCGAAACACCTGGGGAGGGAAAAGCAGTAGACCTAAAGAAGAATGAAAGGCTCCCCGAGATCAAAGGAGGAGAAGCTATGGAAACACCATCACGGCTGCAGGCACAGGTTCAGGAGACAGACAGGTTTGGTTCAAATTCTGGTTCCACTCATGGACTCACACTCTCATTGGATGACCCTGAGCAAGTTAAAGTTAGGTTCTTTAAGCTCAATTTCCCCATCTCTAAATTGGGACTCCTGTTCCTACCTCCCAGGGTTGTCACAGAGCTCCGCTTCGATAATGCCTAGAAAGAGGATTGTGCTGTGCTTGGTGCACGGACAGCACACAAGACATGCAAGGAATTGTTGTTTGGCCCTGGAAGAGACTCAAGGAGGGCAGAAACATTGTCAGGGCTTTAATAACTGTAGAGAGAGCAGTTTTAAAATGATTGATCAGTTTTTCAATTATTTCAGTCGCATATGGATATGTTTTTAAATGCGAACACCATAGAAAGGTTCAGGGTAAAAAGTACCTCTCCACAATCTATCTCCTAGGTCTCTAAGCCCACATTCCTAGAATTTTTCCAAACATATTTATAATATCTATATATTAAAATTTTCTTTCGGATGCATAAATGGGACCACAGCAGATGCTGTCATACCCACTCACAGTGTCCCCTGGATTACCCCACCCACCCCCAGAGGCACCTTCAGACATTCTGCTCAAAGCCTACCTCTTCCTGAATCTTTCTGCATGAGCATGCTCTCTGGACAAGGAGATGCTCACTGGCCCTCAGGGCTGGCTGGAAGTGCCAGGGAATGAATGCCCCTCAACCGATGAGGGGTTGGAGTTGGTGAATAAATACCCCAGATTCCTTGCCCCTTGGCGGCATGATCCTGAGGCATGTTCCACACAGGCTCTCAGCGAGTCCCCATGGGACTGAACCTCAGTTGCCCACAGTGGGAACCTGCTCATTGACATGGCCTTTATTGGCATCCTCCCTGCTCTATCTCGCTTCCCTCTTCCCTCACTGTGCTTCCTGAATCACCTCCCAAATAATGACTTGCACCCAGATTCTTGTCTCAGGGTCTGCTTTTTGGGAAACCCAACTAAGACTAGGATGATACAGTCACATACTGGTCTGCAATGAGCTTTTATCAGCCAGCAGTATGGCTTGCAGATCTTCTCCTATCAGCACATATTGAAAGACTGTTTACAACGTCATCGTCTGGGTGCGCCATAATTAATTTAGCCAGTCCTCCCCTGATGGACATTTAGATTGCTTCCAAGATTTTGCTGTTTTGAGCCATGTAGCAATGAGCAGCCTTGTGCATGTATCTTTTTGCAAATGGACAAGTATATCAGAAGGATAACTTTCTAGAAGTCCAATTGCTGGGTCAAAAGCTAAGGGAACAGTTTTGATCAGGACCCAGGGGTGGCTCTGGGGCTCAAGACTGGAGATGACAGGAGTAGAGTGGCTTGAGCCTGGGGACACTGTTCTCAGTGAGGAGTCAGCGCTCCTGAAGTGGGTCTGCTCACCTGGAGATTCTGCCTAGGGGGTCTCTGTGCATTTGTTGGGGGTTTCTGTGTGCTCTGACTGCGTGCTGGGCAGTGCGCCCACTGCAGCAGAAGGGCCTTCCCCTAGAGTTGCTGCCTTCAAGAAGACCCCCACACCACCCATATCACATGCCCATACCCCACTGCCACGTTTGTGCCATACAGAGAGAGTCGTTTTTCAAGCTAAAGTCTCCAATTTTCAGATGAAAAACAACTTGTTTTGAGAGCATGCACTCCTGAGATCCTCAGGCTCTTCCTTAGAGCTGACTGTTGAGAAGAAATTAATTTTTAGGGTAGGAGGAATTGGTGAGGAGACTGGAGACGGATTCACGGTGCACACTGGGAGTATTTTCTATAATTTCGTTGCTCTGCCCACTCGTGAACACTTACAGTGTTTACCTGATCATCAGCTGGTTCAGAAAATAATTTTTAAAAGCATCAAAATACTTCTTTGTTCCTCTTTTGAGTTATTTGCTGCCTGCTGGCTACCTACTTGATCTCACCTTAAGATGCAGAGAAAGATGCTCCAGACCTCGCTCTGGGGACTTGAACTATCGGAGATGAGAGGACAAAGGCTAGAAGCAGCAATGGCGGGAACCATCCAGAAAGTCAAGGTTATTGATAGAGAGGAGGGAAAGGATTCATCTTTCCCTTTATCCTCCTTCTCTTGCTTTTCCTTTTCATCTGCTGTTTTCCTTTGTCATTGGAGGTGGGGGGAAAAGGCAGAAATGCCACACACACCCCCTTAAGAAAACCTTTGGGAAGGAAAGGGATCTGTGAAGAATTGTCAAAAGAGAAAGGGTATTTTGTTGGATTTCTGTGCAGGTGAGATGTGGGTGCCACATCTCTCTCTCTCTCTCCCTCTCTCTCTCTCTCTCACACACACACACACAGAGGAAAACACAAGTTCAAGATCTGAGTCCTGGTAAGAGTCTCTGACTCCCACACCCCACCTGACTTCAGTTCCAAGGCCCCCCATGGTGTCAAACCTGGAAAAGCAGAACCGTTAATCAGCCACCTCAGCGACCACACTTAGGAGGTGCAGCTGGGGAGAGGTCTGCCCTCCCTGTCCTCAAGGAGGGCCCGGGACTCACCTCGCCTCCGGGGAGGTTCTCCAGGCTGCATGGGGACAATCTTACTCCTGGAGGTGTGAGTTATGGAGTCTGGAGAGAGATGTGACAAAGGGAAGTGGTCCTCCCAAGCACCCCAGCAGAAGTGGGAACTTGAATTCTGACCTTGTTGCCGAAGGTGTGCAATTCAAAGGCAGGATATAGTCAGAAGCGACTGGGAGGAGTGGTGATGCTGACCAGCGTTCTTCTTCATTGAGCACTTACCCCATGCCAGGCCCATGTAATCAGATAGCCCCAAGTTCTCTTCCTTCATAGCCAGGTGAGGCCCCTGTGCCTGAAGGGTGTGTCTGAGGAATCTCAGACATGCATGGTCTCCAGGTAACTGCAAATCACCTCCCTTCCCCAGCTCCTGCTCTCTCTGTCCCCTCAGCACCTCTTGCCTATCCTTCACGCTCCTGCCTTCCCCCTCTTGAGAAGCAGCATAGCAGAATAGCTGTGAGCGGGGATTCTGGAACCAGATGGCCTAGGCTGGAATCCTAGCACTACCAGTGACCTACTCTGAGACCTCAGACCAGTTACTTAACTGTCCTGTGCCTCAGTTTCCTCTTCTCATTGTTGGGAAGGTCTATGTTTGGGAAGGGATTCTAACCGTGCCTGGCACATGGTCAGCACTGAAAAAGTGTTTGTTAAATACAAATGATTGCACGTCCTCTTTGCCTATTACTGAAGGTTTGAAGATGATGGTGGGACCTTACAGTACAGTAAAGGGCGAGAAGAAACTTCAGGAGACAGTCCAAGATGGCAAAGTAGGAAGATCCTGAACTCACCTCCTCCCATGGACACACCCAATCTACAACTGCATATGGAACAACATCCTCTGAAAAAGACCTGAAAACTACCTGAGCAGCTCCTTCACGTTGGCAAATGAGGTAAGAGCCACAGAGAGGCGGAAAGGAGAGACTGAGACAGTCTTGAGATAAACTCCGGCCCCAGCGCAGTGACCCACAGTCGGAGGGAGCTCACGAACCCAGAGCTCCTCCCTGAGGAGTGGATTCGTACCCCACATTGGGCACCTCAACTTTTAAGACCTGCACCTGAGAGATGAGCCCCCCAAACATCTGGCTTTGAAAACCAATGGGGCTCATGTCCATGAGACCCAAAGAGCTGTAATGAATGGAGAAATGCCTCTTAGAGAGCTTGTGCAAAGAAGCAACTTCAAATTGGATGTCCTACAATTTTCTGGCTGATTCCCCTCACTAGGCATCCATTTCTGGCCTTCTCTCATCTAAGCCTCCTGGGGCCACCATTTTGCAGTTTTCTTCCTCTCCCTGTATTGACACATTTCTCCCTTCAACTCTGTTGCCTCAGTCTGGGGGAGTCTAGCTTGCACATGGAAAACTCAAAATTCTTATTACTTTGTTCCCAGAGCAAGTTATCCCCCTTTGTTCCAAGCTCTCTGTTCCAGATGCAGCCCTGCTTTAATCTTTCCTCATGAAGACGTTGATGTGTTTTCTTGAACAAAAGAACCATCTACCCTGGGTCTCCATCCTTTGCGACCTATCCAGGCTCTCCTTTAATCCTTGTGACAGCCCTGTGAGCTGAGTAGTGCTATTAGCCACGTCACAGCTGAGTAGATAATGGCCTAAAGAGGTTGTCACAAAACCAATTGGATGTGGAGCTGAGATTCGAACCCAGCTCTGTCTAACTGATCCTAACCACCATCCTGTACTGCCTTCACATACAAAAAAGCTATTTTAAAGGAGACCAAAATTTCTGTGCCTTAGTCTCTGAGTGACTCTGCTCTAGGTTGAGATAAAACAGTATATGACTACTACCACTATGGAAAACAGTATGGGGGTTCCTCAAAAAATTAAAAATAGAACTACTATATGATCCAGCAATTTCACTTCTGGGTGTTTATCCAAAAGAATTGAAAGCAAGGACTCAAAGAGATATTTTTCACACCTACGTTCATAGCAGCATTATTCACTGTAGCCAAAGAGTGGAAGCAACCCAAATGTCCATCAATGGATGAATAGATAAACAAAATGTGGTCTATCCATACAATGGAACATTACTCAGCCTTAGAAAGGAAGGAAATTCTGACACGTGCTACAATACGGATGAAGCTTAAGGACATTAGGCTAAGTGAAATAAGCCAGTCATAAAAGGACACATATATTGTATGAGGCACTTAAAGTCATCGAATTCATAGAGACAGAAAGTAGAAGGGTGGTTTCCAGGGGCTGGGGGAGGGGAGAGAGAGGAGTTGTTCAAAGAGTACAGAGTTTCAGTTTTGCAAGATAAACAAGTTCTGCAGATTTGTTGCACAACAATGTGAATATATTTAACGCTACTGAATTGTACACTTAAAAATGGTTCAGGTGGTAAATTTTATCTTATGTGTTTTCTACCACAATTCAAAACTTTTAAAAATTAAAAATAAAATTTTAAAAACACTGTTGCTTCTGAAATGCTCAACATTTAACCCAGCCGCTGGCCTTGCATGATTAGTTTGAAATCTCCTTTGTAGAACATGATTCCTGGACCCACAGAGCTGACTGTACCAGGAAATTGCTAAAGCTTCTCCAGGCTCTCTCCGAACAAGAGGTTTCTTTACACCTCTTCTCCCCACCCACGCTGAGTTCAGAGAGACTGTTAACGCTTTGCGGGGGGGCGGGGGGGGTCTCAGGACCCTTTCTAGAATCTGACAGAAGCTGCCACACTCTCCCTACCTCCACACCCCAGATACACAAATGCAGTGACACAAATCATTTTCCTTATGATTCAGAGGACGCCTACATACCCTGGGGCCTCTCCACGGTCTTCCAAGGACCCCAGAATGAGATTCCCTATGTCCCTCGCATCTGGAAGCTTCCCCTGATTGGCACCAAGATTTCATCCTTAGTCGTCTGCTTTCCTTTCCAGGGAAATCAAGGAAAGAGAGAGCTTCTTATAAAAAGGCTGCATGTGGCGTCTCATCCTACCGGAATGGTGTTATGTTACCTGCGTGACAATTCACTCTAAAGCATCCCTATACGTACAGTGATGTGTGTGTGTGTAAGTGTACTTACCCTAAAGGCAGTTGCTTAGCATTTAGAAGAAACTAATTCGGAACCCACACTCCAGAAGTGGCTACTCAAGTGTTTTAAATATCCATATCTAAATCTACTGTAGAGGACCCCTTAATTAGCATCGAGATCTTAGAAATGGTAAGCGACATGGTTTAAGATGACAGGCTCTGCACCCCGGTGGGACGGAGGCTAGTGCAGCCACCTGGCACTCTCAGGGCAGCACGCTAATCTGGAGGTCCATTTGGTCCTCTGTCATCTCCCCATTTTCAGAGGGCTGTGACACCTGATCACCCCCGGAGTTTGGCTGACCCCACCAAGAGAATATCATTGCATCTGCCTCAGAGCAAACTGTGCGTGGAAGTGCCTATCAGAGGGCCTGAGGACAGAGGGGGACATGACCAAGCCTACGGGAACACGTTTCATCACCGTCCTTGTACCTGCTTCCTGATAAACGATCCTGCAGCTGGTCGAATTCCATCTGAGGTTTGCCTTCATTCTCATATGCTATCCCGGCAGTGGGTGGCGGGGAAGGACAGCTAGAGCCCCAGCCTGGTTCCCCGGCGTGTTCGCCGGCAGCAGCATCAGTTCGGGGATGCTCCCGAGCTGTCCAAGTCGGATGAAGCTTTGCCGTATTCAGAATTAACCCATGTCTTCTGGACTCACCCTCTCTCTCCTCCTGGCTCTGGCTTCATTCTTACGCTCCCTGGTGATGGCAAGGCGGTGGCAGCCATCCAGAGGGCTCTAACAAAGTCCCCACGGTGAGTCTGATTGCCATTTTGGCCTGACTTGGATCATGCAACCATCCCTGATCCCATCATTGTTGCTGAGGAAAAGATGTTCTGATAGGCCGGGCATGGGTCACATGCCACTCCAGGTAGGGGTGTCAGCTCCATCAGAACCACATGGCTTGAGAGAAGTCAGAGGCGAATGGTGGACTAAAGCTGGCCCCAAATTCTTTGCCACTCTTCTCATTGAGAGGTAGAGTCCATTTCCCCTCCCCTTGAAGCTAGGCTAACCTTGTGCTCTGTTTTGACCAATGAAATATGGTAGATGTGACACTGTGTAAATTTCAAGGCTGGGCCTGAAGAAATCTGCGGATTCTGCTTTTGTGTGCTTGGAGCACACCTACATGGAATGCTGTGAGGAAGCCCAAGCAGCCATGTGGAGAGGCCCATGTTGGGGAGAATTGAGGAGCCCTGGCCAATATTCCTAGCTTATCTCCCAGCCAGCACCCAGCACTACCTGCCAGTTGTGTGGGTGGGGCCATCTTGGACAGTCCAGACCAGCTGGACCTCCAGACATCACAAGGAGCCAAAGAATCACCCAGCTAAGCCTGGTCAACTTGTGGAACCATGAGAAATAATGACTTGTTATTGTTTGAAGTCATGAAGCTTTGGGGATAGTTTGTTACACAGCCACGGATAGCTGACACAGGGTGGTTCCCCAAATGAAAATCAGGAGGTTTTCCTGGAAATTAAATGAGTGGGTGCTAGATTGACAACAAACAAGAGTCCACCTCAGCCATCTGCTCTATGTAGTCAACTCTACCTGGCAACTCATGGGCTCAAGAAGACATGGAATTTTTTATAGCAGCATCCCAGGGTCCACTCAGCAGTTTTGTCAGCGTCCAGAGACGGTTGCTGCAGCAGCAGAAGCCAATTCCTGATTCCAGGCTCACAGCTCCAGCAGTGGGGTTTTAAACACAGTTGCTCCATTGGTGGTTCTTGACCTCCTGCATGTGGCAAACATGGCGGCTCCCTTTGCAGATCGGTCCCGCAGGGTTCTGGGAGTCGTTCCTGGAGAACCAGCCTAGAGTTTTCATAATTGCCCTTCTGGAGTGGATTGGATTGACTGGTGGCCTCCCAAAAGCTAGGTCCCCGTTCTAACTCTTGGAACCTGGGCAAAAGGGTCTTTGCGGATGTAATTAAGTTAAGATCTTGAGATGAGATCATCCTGGATTACCTAGGTGGGCCCTAAATCCAATGACGGGTGTCCTTATAACAGACAGAAGAGGTGAAAACACACAAAGAAGGCATGTGAAGACAGAGGTGGAGACTGGAGGGGTGCAGCCGCAAAGAATGCCGACAGCCCCGAAGCTGGAAGAGGCAAACGATTCTCCCCCCGGAGCCTCAAGCGCGAGCATGTTTCAACCTTGATTTTGGACTTTTGGCCTCCAGAATGGTGAGAGAATCCATTCCTGTTGTTTTAAGCCACCCAGTTTGTGATCACTTATTACAGGGGTCAGGGAGCAAGTAGAACTCCTGTCATTCTGTAAAGCACTGACTTCCCTGTATTAAATCTCTTTCTGCTTAAAATCTCTGGAGTGGTTTCTGTTTCTTGCACTAAACCCTGAGTGATACAACTCCCTTTCCATCCAGGAAATGGAAGACCAAGCAAGCCAGGACGCAGACTGGGAGGAGGACCCACGGACACACACAGGTTTGAGGCTTATAAAATGGGACCATCCGGGCTTCTGCTGTCAGCCTCACAGGCAGGTGCATTTCTCCGGTTCGTTGGGAGCACGGGTCCTGATGGAGTCTCCTTATTGCTAGTGTGGCAACAAGAGTTGATTTTTACTTTAAATGATTCTATAGCCAGCTCCTGGGCTCACCTCCACCGGGAGCCCACTACATGCACAGTCTGGGAGCGCAAAGCGAAGCAGGGCCCAGCAGCGGCCGCCTCTTTCCGTTATCCCACAGAGTCTAACAAAGAGCCAGAAGCCACCAGAACAGGATGGAGAGTCTCTCCCAATACCAGTGAGAGACTCCAACCACCGTCACTTTCTGAGAGGCAAGTTGTCTTGGTTTGCTTTCTTTCTCCAAACCAGGCCTCAACATTTTCATTGACATGAGTCGGTGTGTATACGTGGGTGTCTCTGAAGCTGTGCGTCTGTGCGTGCGTTTCTGTGTGCATTTCTGTGAGTTAGTGTTTGTGTTTGGATGTGTGTGTGTTTATATGTGCGTGCAGAGAAGGTGTTGGGAGAACCGAAGTGGCCGTGGTTACTGTGAACACCGTGAACCTGGGCGATTGTTTTCATAAATAGGAGGCTGGAGAGGGTCTCGTGCTGCTCTGACCATCATGCTGTGGGAATGACACTGCTCGGGCACAGTCCTTCTTTCGTTCTGCAAGCGTAACCACGTAAACCAGGACAGGCGAACGCCTCTCCATGGAAACCCGGGTGGACCTGCTTCATCCGTGGAGCTCCTAAGCCAGGGCGCTATAGCGCCTCGTGGCCTTTGCGTGGGGGGTCAAAATAAAAACCGTGGAGTTCTCTGCCGGTAAAGGTGACATCACCGCAGAGCTTCTCGATAAACTCCCTGGGGAGCCTGTGCTGCTGGTTATTTATGAAGCGTGCATTGGACACCTGGAGCTGTTCCAGCCACTGGAATGGGTTCCAGCCCTGTTCGGGCCCTCAGGAAGCTCCTCACCTTATGTGGCGCAATCAACACTGGGCAAGGCGGAAGACAGGGGGTCGCGAAGCTGCTAGTGGCTCAGGCCAGCTCCGTCCCTCCTACACTGAGCCAGGTCTCTGGAACTCGGCCTTCGTGACGGAGCCCCCACCTTAGACATGGGCTCCTGGTGGGAATTCTGCCTCTCTGCTGCCTGCTCCACCCCCTGGCTACTTCCAAAAGGACAGGAGGGCCACCTTGATTTCCGCATGCCTGCAGAATCCTGACCCTGAATCCTCTTCATGGGGCCTGGGGCATACCCCTGTGTCGGCCTGGCTACGCAGGGCCCCTGACACCTGCCCAGCTGGCTACACCGTTACTCACTGCTACTGCGGAGGCGGAAAGTGTCTGGAGCCTGGGGCCTGGCCACGCTCACCATCCCGTCTGGACGGTCCCCAGCCCCGGTTCTGACAGCTGCCTTGGCAGAAGGCTCCTATCAAACACTAGCCTTCAGATCCTTTCAAACCCCTGCCCACTAGCCAGAGTGCTCCCCCATGGGCAGTGTGGCCCGGAAACCATCCCCACCACCCTGAGCATCACCCAGGGCTGGGGGCTCAGCCAGGGAACACAGCAAAGCCCGGGTCTCCAAGTGTGTTCCAAGGAACAAAAGGCAAGGAATAGAAGCCAGCGGGTGGGCGGGGGCTGTGGAAGGTGGGAGGAGGACAGCTGGAGCACCCACGGGCCCCGTCCTCAAGACTCGCACCTCCTGTGAGAGTCCCAGTGGCCATCGGTTGTCAAGCTCTCACTGTGTGTTATGTGCTGGAGATGTGTCTTCGCACCGGGCCTCCCAGCAGCATGAATTATTCCTGCCTGTTCAGCGAGGACACTGAGACACACGGCGGAGCGCCCCACCCACCGTGAGGAAATGCAGTCTCATTCCCCCCGCGCATGCCCTCAGGCCACCACGACTGCCAGCCTGCTGCACATTTCTCAGACCTGCTGGTGGCGCGGGCCCCCGCCTGAGCCAGGACTGACAGAGCGTGGGGACAAGCACAAACGGTTCTGTCCTTCCACCAGCCTCGGCTCTGTCTCCCCTCAGTGGCGCCTGGGCTCTGGCCCCTTCTCCCCTCCCTCCTTGAGGCTCAGAGCCTTATCGTGGCCACCAGGGCCAGGGCTCCCAGCAGCCTCGGTACAGATCCCCCTGCCATTCATCACGGGCGCCCCTTTGGACATCTGTGTTGAGAAACAAATGTTCTCCCACTTTAGTAAATCATGTGAAACATCACGCACAGGGACAGCTGCTTAGAACACAAGCTACTGCTTTCCTACAAGGTGGGGACATCAAAGACACAAAATGTGTGCAGGGCTGTGCACGGGCAGAGGCTGCCTGCCGGCTCAGCACGTCCTGCTTCCCTCGCACGCCCCTCCGCCTCAGGCTCCAGGCCGACTGGGCACCGGGACTCCCTCCTCAGCCCTCAGGGAAACAAGGTCGTCTTTCTGGCTTGTTACCCGGACACAAGGCAGGCTTGGCAGACAGCTCCTCCAGGCGCCTCCCCAACACCTCAGCTTGATTGGCCTTGCCTCTCTGGTTCTGGAAACCAAACATCTCACCAACATGGCTCCTGTGTCAGAGGGTGGGGAGGGAGGACAGTGGTGGACAAAGTGACATTGAGTGGTAGACTAATCACGTTATTGGACTCTCTTACAGCCCCTTTCCTTTGGGGTTCTCTTTCTTCCCTCTGTCCTCAGGCTCCTAGACCCAAGCTCCCATCCTTCGAAACCTACTCTTTGGAATAAATCTCTAGTCAGTCATTTACACCTTAGTATGAATTTAAGTCAATGAAATCATTCTCTCTCCCAGGAGGATTTGTATTTAAATCTTTCTGGATGGAAATCATTAGTCCATGAGAGATTTATCCCCATTAAAGGGATTTTGATTCCTAATCCACCGAGGCAGGGAGACATTTTGGGGGCTACAATGCTTCCACTGACTGGAAATCGCACAGCTTCATCCACCTGCCCTGTTTCCAAATTGTCTAGCTTCGGTCAACTTCTTCCCTCTTCCTAGGGTTTAAGGGGTTTTGTTCACTCATCTTTATGATTCACCTAAGGATCATTAGATTTCTCCGAGGTCTGGTGGGACCTTCGAGATCAAATGATACAAATTCCTAGATAAAGAAACAGAAACTCAGAGAGAAAGAAGTGAGATGCCCGAGATCCCACATCAAGTTACAGCGAAGCTGGGACCGGACCCAAGATTTCCTGGCCCCCAGCAATGTCCTTTGCACTGTGCCACACCAAGACCCATAAATAACTCTCACGCCAACATCAGCACTATTTGCAAAGTGCAGTCCAGGCAGCAGCTCTCTGCTTTGCTAAACCACAGAGATGGGCCTATGCCGGGGGCCTGGCCCTTCCGGGGTTAATGACACAGGCAGCCTCTGTGCGGCTCGGGAGGAATGTTCCTAGAAGCATTTAGGCTAGAAAAGGAGGCCATGGGGCTCCCTTATGGCTACAGGGTCTGTAGGGTGCCCGGGCTGGAGACCTGAGCAAAACTCACTGTTGTCGCCATCCAGACAGGCACCGCTCCTGAATTTTCCAGCAAGGGACATTAGTTTTGTTTTCCAAGCAGCCCAAACCCCTCATCCTTCGAAGACAGAGCCCCCCTCGGCCATAGCCATCAAGCCAGCTTCCTTAGTCCTCACCAGCCCACACAAGACCCCTCACTTCCTGAGATCAGCCCTGCTTTAAATTTGATCTGAATTTATCACAGAAGCACAGGCCAAAGGCAGAGGACCAGCATCAGTATGTGGTCTCGTGCATTACCAAGTGCTGGAAACAGGCTGCCTGGGTTCAAATCTCACCTCTGCCGCCTCCCAGCTGTGTGTCTTTGGGCTGTTTACTTAACCTCTCTGTGCGTCAGAATCCTCATTTGTTGGGTAGGGATACTTCTGGCACCTGCCTCCTGGGCTGTTGCGACAGCAAAATGCAGTCAGTACGTGGAAAACACTGAGAACACTGCCTCCACGTCGTGAGTGCTCACTTAAAGTTACCCATGATGCCTTTGGTGCCTCCTTTCAGAAGCTCCCAGACATCTCTTCACCTCTTCCCGTAAAACGAGTACTACAAGCTTTGGTTTCAAAGGGAGTGAGGGCTACATTTAAAGGAAGCCATGTGGAACGTGTATGTATGTGTGTGTGTGTGTATATGTGTGTGTGTGTGTGTGTGTGTGTAGCAGAGGGAGCTGTGGGAGGTTCCCCACCTGCTTGAAATCAGCATGATTCTACATCCGGTCATTATTCCATCTTGTTTTGAAATGTTCCTTGTTTCTAACACACAGGTTAGTGCTGAGACATAAAATAATGAGGAAAAGAAGGTGGAACGCTCTGAGGAAGCCAAGGCTACATAAATATGTTAACTTTCAAACAAACCTGAATTCTGTGCATGCTGCTAACCCTTTATCCCCACCCCTTCCCCCCGTGGAGCACTAAATCTGTGTAGCTCTGAGCTGACCACCAGTGTGGCCCAGAAACATCACCTCCTCCCTTTCTGCGTCATCTGGGTACTGATTCTCAGTAATGGCTGGGGAGCCACTGTGCGGAAGCTACTGTCCAGGCTGCTTTCAGAGCCCCCGGGACCACAGTTTGGTGTCTATGGGCTCAGGGTGGCCTGAACAACCAGCTGTCTGCTGCCGGAAAGTCCCTTGGCCAAAAAATATATCTCTTACTGGCCTGTGGTAAATGCCTGAAATTCCACCATTAGCAATGCATTCCTTTGGTTATGCCATGCCATTCTCAGGCCACAATTTTCAAGTGAAAATGCCCCTTAGGAGAGTAACACGTGAAGACTCTGACACTTATGATGAATGAGTGTTTCAGATTGTTCCTGAGAAAGGAGGTGAACATTGGCTGCCTCGCTGGTGGGAGTGTGGCTGGGGGCAGGAGAGACATATGGAAGAAGAGCTGGGGGCATGGAGAGCTGAGGGCGAAGTTAGACAGCTGGACCATTATGACACTTTTAAAACGTGGCATTAATTTTTGACACCCTTCCAACGAGAGGTGGGGTTTTGGCCTCTCCCCTTGAATCTGGGTGGGCTTGTGACTGCTTCAACCAAAAGAGGATGCCCAAGGCGCCCAATGTAACCTCTGAGCCTTTCTGGTCATCAAAGGCCACGCAGCTTCCTCCTGGTTCTCTGGAACACGCTTTTGGGGCCCTGGGTTGTCGTGTGAGAAGTCCGACTACTCTGAGACTCCGTGCTGGAAAGACTACTCTGGAAGACAGTGCTAACTGAGCCTGGCCTGCCAACCGCCCTTGCCAAGATTCGAAATAGGTGAGTGAAGCCTCCAGAACAATCCACCTGCCAGCTGACTACCGCTGAGAGACCTCCCTCAATGCCTCGAGGGGCAGAAGAGTTGTACAGTCCAACTCTGCCCGAATTCCTGATCTATAAAATTGTAAAATACAATAAAACCGTTGTCTAAAGCCACTCGGGATTGGGGTAGTTTATTATGCAGAAAAAGAACTCGAACAACCTTGCGCCCGGAACTGGTCTGCTAGGGTCAGATAGAGAGGCTTCTGGGAATTGTGGGGGTGGGGAGCTACACTCTTACCAGAGCAGGCTGATCCGTCAGAAACCCACTACCTCAAGTCCCCAGAAAGAATGCCCAGCCCCCACCTGCAACCTGCCCCTCTGGCCCATACCGGGGCCTTGCGCCGCTACCCCGCAGGAGCCTCTGCACGTGCAGGGTAGGAGAGGAGGATGTTGGCGGGTCCTGCTTCCTTCCTTTGCAGACAAGGACACTGAGCTTCTGAGATGCAAGGCAACTTGCGGTCCGCCTGGGGTCCAGGACAGGACCCGGTTTCCAGCTCTGCAGACCCCTGGAGGGGCAGTGTGAGGCTTTGTGCAAGAAGCTCGGACGTGGGCTCAGAAGCCAGAGGGGCGTGGGTTCAAGACCTGGCTTCTTTGCCTCTCGGTTTTGTTGGCTTGGGTCGAATGACTCAGACAACAGGCAGATCCCATTCAAGGGGTACTGTGAGAGTTACATGAGATGGCATATGGGACAGCCCTGGCACATACAAGAGTCACCTGTCCTTCTGTTACTGAAACCAAAGTGGGTTCCCTCCTGGCGAGTTAAATCAGCCTCTCCACCAGAAGTAGTTGTCTCACAAAGTAAAGTATATTTACGGCAAATGGGAGCCCATGAGGAACCATTTCCAGAGTCACGGTGGCCCCAAACAAAGGGAAGCAGGGCCCTTTTATTTTGGATGGGAATGAATATTCAAAAGGAGAGGTGGGTATTTGCTTGCGCAGGCTCAGTTGGAAAACATGCTTCCACACACACTGCAGGTGATGGTAATGAGGCCTAAGCTGCTCCTGGAGAGATCTTAGCATGAAAATGAGGCAAAGGGCATAGGGTAGGCTCTCGTGGTGAGGCCTGGTCTGGTTCAGGAGGTTGGTGATTGCATTCCTTAGCATAACAAAAGGAAAAGAAACAATTTGGAAAAATAGCTAAAATATCCGGATCTACGCTTGAGTTCCTCGGGGTAGCTAGTCGCGACGCTTTCCTACTCCATGGCCCTTCCACGTCACCGGTGACACAGGACCCCCCGGGGGAGCGCCCTCCCAGGCTCCTTCTCCTGCACGTCCTCTCTTTCCCGCCGTCACTGTGGTGGGGTGGTGGAATGAAGATGCCTCTGGGGGACGCAGGCAAGGAGGCTGAGGTGTCCAGGCCACACCCTTGTGAGTGTTCCCTGGGATCCACGAGCCTCTCCTTGCTCATCCCCCAGTGCAGACAGGCTCCCTCCAAGGGCCCTCTTCTCAGGAGAGAGCCACGGGCCACAGGCCTCTGATTTGCAGAAGCAGCAGGTTGTTTCCCGCCTCGGGTTTTCCATTTCTTCTCTGGGCGACCTCTGAAACAGAGCTGTCATATGGGTCTAGGACAGGAAATCAAGTAAAGCAATCAAAAGTCCTCTAAACCCACTTCTTGATAAGGAATCTGGGGATCCAGATCCCGACTTGGTCTGTGAGAGGATGGAGGGGCGGAGGGAGCGAGCAGGGGCCTGAACCTTGGGGAAGGCTCTCTCTCCCCAGCCTGCCGGATGCCACTCCGCCCCAGGCCCAGCCCAGGGGCATCAGTAGCACGAGGCAGCAGGAGACACTTTCTGGGCTGGGCTGGGCAGGACAGGGCAGAGTTGGGTGGGCCCACCCCGGAGGCCTCCAGTCATCAAGAAATCTTTTCACTCACAGATGGGTAAATTCTGTTAACATACTGTTGCTGTTCTGGAAAGAGACTGTTCAGAAGGGAGAGAGGGTGGAGTTGGGAGTTTAAAAAAAATAAGGTGACTTTGATGGACGTGAACAGAACACCTTTTTTCTTCTGTGTAAGTGGTAGCCACCAGGTCAGTTTACACTCCCCCTGGTGTGTTTTCCAGACTCTCCCTTCCCTCGCCTCCTCAAATCCCTCCCTTTAAAGCTGACCTAGTTTGGGCTCCCTCAGCAGCAGACTTCTGAGACCAAAACTTGAGCATAGCTGGTTTTTTGGGGAGGAAACACAGTGGAGTAGGGGAGGCGAGAGGGGGAAGGGAGCAAAGCGCTATCAAGAAAGAGGGGCCACAGGGCCACCACGCCTGCCTGAGCGATTCTCTTCTGACTCGTGTGTCTCCAGCTGCGAGCCTGGCCTGCGTGCAGGTGGCGATCAAGCCCCGGGGCGGAGGTCACCCGAGCTCACAGTCACTCCGCTGCGCACACAGAAACTGGGAGTGCCGGGGACATCTGGGCCGGGCGACAACCCCTGTGTCTGCTGCAGGTTCTCTCCCTTCAGACCTGCCTCCCAGCCTCGTCCCTCGGCTCTTCATTCACACATTATCAGCTGAGGATTTCCTTGCCACCATCTCTACAGCCATTTCTCCGGAACCTCAAATTGAGCAAATGTCGCCATAATCCTGCAGATTCCCCTCTGAGGTCCTGAGAAGAAAGGAGCAGGATCAGCCCACCCTGCCTTGGAGAAGGGCAGAAACCGCCTCGGAGAGGGGCAGACGGTTCCATCCTGCGTGTGGACAGGACTCCCCTCTCTCCCCCGTTCCGCCCTTTAGAGACAGGCTCTGTCCTCAAGCTGCCCTTGGCTGTCTTTCCAGAATGGCCCTGCACGCCCCAGAGCCCGAGGGTGGGCTTGGCACTCCCTCGGCTTTCGCTTTGGCGGGCCCGAGGCCTCAGCCCCCTTTGCTAAGCCCCCATGCTCGGTGGAGCTGGGCCCAGCTGGTAGTGCTGCGGCCAAGCCTGGACACGGAGCGCGAGGTTTGTTTCCACTTTCCGTTTCCAAGGCTCCTGCTCTCCCGGGAGCGGGAGGTGCTGGGGAAGCTGTAATTTGCTAAACAGGCATTAATCTTCACATCAATCCCGAGAGGCAGGTAGAGCTTCTCAGTCAAAACACACGGGGCTGTGATGAGACGAGGCTGGCAGGGTGATGCGCGGGGACATGGCCTTCCACCGCTGGGCCCTGGCTTCCCCGGCAGAGCCACCGCACCTCGCCCCTGGGCTGTGGCCCACAGAGAACGTTCTCCTTGCAGAAGGGCAGGAGCGGCAGGCGTCGAGGGCCGCTCCACTGCTCCTCGGGCCCTCAGTCTCTCTCTAGCCCTCCCCTCTTGGACAGGGTCGAGAGAAAGTGGCGTGGCCTTGGAGGAAGACAGAACTGGGTTTGAATCTTGCTCTGTCACTTTTTTCCACTCAATAAATATTAATGAGTTCCTATTATATTTTTGGCACTTTTCAGTTCTGGGAATACAGTGATAAACGTTGGGGTTTCAGGAGGGTCAATTAATAACACTCCTTTCTCCTCCTGACCAATTGAGAAATAGACATGGAAGTCCAAAACGTCTTTTATTACAGAAAAGGCTATATTCGCGGATGTGGCTCGAGATCTGTCACAATTGTCTTGCTGACACTGGCCCAGCGTTGATCTGACCCACTCAGCTACATGCAGAACCGAAGACCACTGGGAGCTGAGATGATGTGCTTTTTCTGGGGGGGCTGCTTTCCAAAGGGGACCCAGAAGGGGCTAAGCCCGCTGGGCCTGGATTCTTTGCCCCAACTCATCAATCAGATAAGTCACTTGTTTTATCTGGGTCCCCCGAAGGTAGCCCCTGAGATCAGGGTGTGAGCGCAAGTGGAGTACTTGGGAGGGGACCCCAGGAAACATGGGGAGGGTATGTGGCCAAGGGCCAAGAGTCACAGAGCCTGGCGCGTGCTAGGTGCTCTGTAAACGGTCATTCTCACTCGCCCCTCATTCTGCAGGCAGGTATGGATGACCCCAGAATGTGGCAGTTCGGCTGCCTCACCATCCCGATGCTTGGGGAGTGGGGGCGGGGACAGGTGATATTAATGGTAATGGAGATGCTGGCAGCTGGACTCACCCAGCCCTGACCAACAGTGACATGGCAAAGATGAAGGTGGGAAGAACAAAGGGGAGGTGATCAGAAGGAAGCAGCAGCCCTTGTGTGTGACTCAAGGGGGAAAGAGAATTACTGAATGACTCTCAACGACTCCATGTTCCAGTCTCCACCTCTCATTCCTAGGCCTAAAGCGTTCTGACTGTGGCCCCAAATTAATCTTCCCTCCACACCGGAGATTTCATAGTGTGGATGGGCACACACGTGCATACACAAATACACACCTGCAAACATATACATAGACACACACATCCCCCACATTCACAACACGTGCCCACACATAGACACACAGGCACACACTCATGCACACACATATTCATTCATCCACACATACTCACCTTTTCTGCTGGTTTCTGTGATCCGATCAGGCAGGAAATGTCTCAAAGGGCAGCCCTGGGGATGTGACCTCTTCAACAGGAATTGGCCCCTGTCTGTGAGAAGTCTGTACCCTCCCTTCTGCCCACACCGCCCGCCCTCTCAGCCCCCAAGAGCTAGGCAGGAGATAGGCTCCGTACTGGTTTCTGCCACTTCTCCCACAATCACGCAGCTCGGGAGGCGTCCGAAGTGAGGGGCTTTCCCCTAGAACATGAGCTAGAGGCCCAGTGGCTGCGGCAGGTGCCCTCCCCCGGGTCAGGGGCTCTCTCCACGCAAGGGAAAGGCGAGAACAAGGTTCTGGGCCAGGCCTCTTCTGGGCAGGGCTATGCTCCGGGCTCCAGGCCAGTGCTGACCAATCGGGTTGGCAATTCCTCATAGGACACTCAGAGGTAAACGTGTCTGCCCATCAGACATGGCCCGGGCCACTCCTGGTCCTTGCTCCTAGCCAGTGGCTGTGGCTTCAGCATGGGCACATAGTGCCCGGCACACATCTGGCCTTACCCAATGGGCAGGTCAGCTTTGCTCAGAAAGGACCTGCAGCCTTTATTACCAATTTGGCTTCAGCCTCGAAATGGGCGTTCTAGGGCTGGCAGTTCCGGAGATGGCCAAAGGCCAAGGGGAAAAAGACAGATCGTGGTCCTTGAGAGAAAGGGAGGCAAAGGAGCCTTGCTTTCAGGACCACACACGCTGGTGTCTCATCGTAGGTGAGGATAGAAGGGGCTGTTTTTTCTAGATTCTACTGTTCCAGGTTTCCTCCTCTTGGACGGCTGCAGTGGGGGAGCACCCTGGGTTTTTCAGGCTGGCACTGGGTGGAGAGTAGAGATGGAGTCTAGAACATGCCAGGTTGGGCCACCTCGATGATACTGTCCATTAGCCCAGCAGAAGGAGAAGCCACCAGCCTGTGCACTGGCCCAATACCCAGCTACCTCCCAGCGCAGGGGTCTGCTCTATTTGTTGCATTAAACTCACTCCCAGGGAGGCCTCTCCATCCATTAAAACGAATTTACAGTCTGGGGACTGACCTCAAATTAGAAACAAGAAGATCAAAGCTTTTTGAGTTCTGTTGGTTAGTCCCATCAGCAAAAAGCTCCCAAAAGGCGTAGAAAGCGAGCTTAGTTTTGCTGGCAGAGCATTAGGGTCAAAGTCAGGAACTGCTCTGGGCCGGGAATCAGCCTGAGAATAAACCACGAGTAGTCTCACCGGGAGCTCCAGTGGGGGCTCCTCACGGGGACCACGAAAAGCTGAGACACGCCATCTGTTTGGCCCCTGCGTCTACAATAGGTAATGTGGGCTGGGTCAGGCTGGTGGCGAGTTGACGGGTCTCCAGGAGTAGCCCTCAATCAGGGACTGAAGGGAGTTGGGGGATATACCTGGGGGGATAACTCTGAGGCGTGAGGTCCTCACTGTCCCCTCGTAGTCCCCAGTAGGATTGCGCTCCAAGTGCCCGCAGTGCGGACCTACCTGCTCAATGACGTTTCCTTTATCGACTGCGTCCCATCCCTGGCCTCCAGCCCGTGCTCAGCCAGGAAGCTCCGCTTCTGGGGGCTGGCTGTCGGCTGAAGCAAAGGGCTAGCTGATCCATGGCTCTCGTCCTCCCACCGATTGGCCTGGGCTTGTTCTCGTGTGGCCTAAGATTCTAAGAGCAGCGAGCGCACAAGCACCGTGCGAGCGCTTTTTAAGCCTTGGCTTACCTTAGGTTTGCAACTCGCCAAAGCAAGTGAATAACCAAGTTCAAGGTTAGCATAGGAGGGTGCTGCCAAAGGGCAGGGAAGAATTTGGGGCCAATTTTGCAATCTACCACCCAGGCTAGCGAGAAGGGTCTACTGACAGTCTTCCCCAAGCCACATGTCTGAGCAGGCTGTGGGCTTACGCAGGACAGGGTCCTGTCACACTTACGTTCCCCAGCCCCAGATCAGAGCACCGGACGGCCACGTAGAAGAGAGCCTTGCCGAGAACACATCCCTTCTGGCAGCGAGGTGGGAGTGAGAAGGCTTAAGCCTCATCCTGAGTCTCGAAAGCCCTCTGAGGCCTGGGGGCCTCATCGGGTGTCCTTATTCCAGATCAGGGACACCTAGGGCTTGTGCGACAGATGATTACTTTCACCTCTCTCTTTTGAAAAATGGCCCATGTTTAAGGATTCATAAAACTTAGGGAATGCATCACTGAGCCTATAACGCCGTGAGAGCCCCATGTAGAGAGCGACTTAAAAAGAAGATTCATCAAACTAATTACTTCTCCCCCACCCCCGCCCCCACCCCGCCCCTCCTTCCGCTTGGCCTGCTCAGAAAGATGTACAGCCTCACCGGCTGCGCTGCTTCGAAGCCAAACTCCCGGGCCCGTTTGTGTGGGAAGGGCAGTGAAACACCCTGGGCCTCAATCTTTCTCCGGCTTTCTGGGCAGACAAGAGTTTTTCCTGCTGATTCATCTATTCCAGAGGCGGAGGCAAGGCCAGGGCACCTAAGGAGTGGGGGGAGGGAGGGGAAGGAAATATTGGGACGCGGGAAGGCTCTCTGTCATCCGTGTCCCTGAGGCAGATTCTGCACATCCCCGGACAAGGCTTCCCGCCGCATCCCCCGGGCCCATCTCTGGGTTCACCCGCAGCCTCGGTAGACAGTGCCTGAGCCTGCTGACCGCCTCCCATCTCAGGTGCCTGCCTCTCCCCTTCTGCTTCCCTGCCTGGGGCTTTCTGTGGACACATGGGAGCTTGCTGGGAAGAGGGAAAGGCCCAGTGCTAGGGTTTGACACCACCAGGGTCAACCCCAGCCAGCGAGGGATGAGAGTCTGTGGATAAATACTTTAGCTTCACATCTGTAGTGGGTTGAGTGGTGACCCCCAAAAGATATGTCTACCCGGAAACTGTGAACATGACCTTATTTAGAAAAAGGGTCTTTGTAGACATAATCAAATTAACGATCTCAAGATGAGATTGTGGGGGATCAGAATTCGCCACCCCAAAATGTGGCTTGATTATTTTTTTATGTTTTTGAGGAAGATTAGCCCTGAGCTAACATCTGCTGCCAATCCTCCTCTTTTTGCTGAGGAAGACTGGCCCTGAGCTAACATCCATGCCCATCTTCCCCTGCTTCATATGTGGGACGCCTGCCACAGCTTGGTTTACAAGTGGTGCCGTGTCCACACCCGGGATCCGAACCGGTGAACCCCGGGCCACCGAAGCGGAACGTGCACACTCAACTGCTGCACCACCGGGCCGGCCCTTATTTTTAAGAACAAAAGACTCTGAAAGAAACTTTGACCTTCCCCCCTAACTGCCTAAAAGAATTTAAGGAAGAAGCTAATACCATAAGATAACTATAGGATCATATGAACCAGGTGCAATAGATAGGGAGGACCTACCACGGGCCTTTTAATCAAAGTCCTCCCCATGTCTCACTGTCTTTACAAGGCATGGCAAACATTTGTTTACCAAACATTTGCTTTTCCATCTCCATGTAAATTGCCTTCCTCCCCTTTGAAGTCCCAAACCACTACCCCCAACATCCTCCTTTCTCTTTAACTAAAGATGGTATTTAAGGTGGTGGCTTCAGCCATTTTGGTGAGTTATTCAGTTTTCCTGGGTTTCTCCTATGTATACATGTTATTAAATTTGTTTGATTGTCTCCTGTTACTCTGCCTCATGCCAATTTAATTCTCAGGCCAACCAGAAGGGCCTAGAGGGTGTAGGAATAGATCCCTACAAGATCATCCTGGATTATCCAAGTGGACCCTAAATCCAATGACAAATGTCCTTACAAGAGAAGAGAAGGGGAGAAGACACACAGAGGAGAAGGTGACATGAAGATGGAGGCAGAGATTGAAATGATGTGTCTACAAGCCAAGGAACACTGAGGATTGTCAACAGTCACCAGAAGCTTGGAAAGAGGCCTGGAACACATTCTCCCCGAAAACCTCCAGAAGGAAGCAACCCTGCTGACACTTTGATCTCAGATATCCGGCCTCCAGAACTCTGAGGGAATACATTTCTGTTGTAAGCCCCCAGTTTGTGGTACTTTGTTATGGCAGCCCTAGGACACTAACACAGCTACCTTCAGCGGGACGATTCTGAGATGTGTTCAAAACAGTTTCTAAGAGGGTCCCCAACGAGACCAAGCCCCATTGCCCACAGGAGCAACCAGTTCACGTATATACCTTTAGTGGCTTTTCCCACTTCCCTGTCTCACTTCCCCACTGCCCTACTGGGGTTTCCTGGGATCACCTCCAAGTAAACCACATGTACCTAATTTGTTGTCTGCTTTTGGGAGCACCCAAACTAAGGGCACACTGTTCCATACCACCCATTCCTTCATTAATTCATTCCATCATCATTTGTAAGGGAGGTGGTGCAGAAAGTGGCTGTATTAGACCAAATAATGGGCTCCCCAAAGATACCAGCATCTGAATTCTCGGAACTTGCAAGTGGCAACTTACATGGCAAAAGGGACTTTGCAGATATGATGACGTTAAGGACCTTGAGACGGGGAGATCATCCTAGCTTCTCTCCATGGACCTGATGTAATCACAAGTGTCCTTCTAAGAGGGAGGCAGGAGGTCAGGGGAGGTCATGTGACCGCAGAAGCAGAGATTGGAGTAATGCAGCCACAAGTCAAGGAATACTGGCAGCCTCTAGAAGCCAGAAGGGGCAAAGAATAGATTTTCCTTTGGAGCCTCCAGAAGGAACTAGCTCTGCCAACACCTTGATTATAGCCCCAGAAGACTCGTTTCGAACTTTTGACCTCCAGAACTGTAAGATGACAAATGTGTATTGTTTTATGTTGCTACATTTGTGGTAATTTGTTACAGCAGCGATAGGAAACATACAGTGGTTAAGAATACAAGTGTTGGGATTGGGCAAAACCAGGTGGAAGTCTAAGCTCTGCCACTCACTGCTGTGGACCCTGGGCAAATGACTTACCCTCTCTAAGCCTCAGTTTCCTCAGTTATCAAAAGAGGAGAGTCATAGGCATAGGTTCCTGATGTTGCTGTTGTGTGGACCAGAGGAGGTAGGATGGGGGTAAGCAGTCAAGTCATGGCAGTGCTGATAATTCATCAAACATTTATTATTAGCCAGTCACTGTGCTCCACTTGTTGGACTACAAGGTCAAATAAGACACAACCCCTCTGGGGCCGGCTCCGTGGCAGAGTGGTTAAGTTCGAGCACTCCGCTGCGGCGGCCCAGGGTTCGGATCCTGGGTGCGGACATGGCACCGCTCGTCAGGCCACGTTGAAGTGGTGTCCCACATCCCACAACTAGAAGGACCTGCAACTAAGATATACAACTGTCGATGAAAATAATCCATAACCAATCTATAAATGAAAATTTGGGTGAGTTTATTCTGAGCTGAAATCTGAGGACCGTGGCCCGGGGCCTTTCTTCCCAAAGGAAGAAAGGGCACCGAAGACGTGGGGTGCACAGAGTGGTTATATACCCCCAAACAGGGTGTTTCACATATAATTGAAATGTCCCTCCCACAATAGTCACAAGATTGCCCTGTCGTCACAGCACTTGATGGACACAGCAGGTAGTGGGTCTGCTATCTTGGTGGGCGTAGCAGGAGGCAAGTCTATTGTCTCAAGCTGGGCAGTCACAGGTGAGCGTAGCAATCAGTTTCTAGCCTAAGGAAAGATACTTAATCCTTAAGGAGATACCAACGTTGGGAGGGGGAGGCAAGTTGCACCTTTATCTCAAGGGCCTTTGTTCTTGCCATAGGGAATCTCTAAAGCAGATATGCAATGCATGCTCAACGGTCTCGGTCAGGCCCTTTTGGAAAGACAAGGTCAGGCCGAATTAGGTTTATACCAAATGGCTTCCTCATGTTCTCCAATATATCCTATTGCTTGCCATTTTTATTTGTCACAACTGTGTACAGGGGGGTTTGGGGAGATAAAGCAGAAAAAAAAAAAAGGACACAACCCCTGCCTTTGGTAAATAAAATGCAATTCTGGTCTTTAAAGAGACCGTAGCCTGGAAGCACGGATGAGACTATCAACGCCTGTGAAAAGGGGATTCCTGATCCACTGCTTAAGATGGGACCAAGGTGCTCCTTGGGCTCTCGGGCCACAGCAGTCAGGACCTGGGAACTGCAGCTCCTCCACATTCCCCTCTTGACACAAAGGTTCAGTAGTCATAGTAACAGTAATAGAGTTGTAATGGCAGTGGTAATTGTTGCCATAATTACTACCGTCACAGCTCTGGCATCATATTGCCCCAGCCCTTGGGCTCCATCGTGCTGGTGGATGCTCGTTCTCTTACCTTGGAAGCTCTCCTCATTGTCCTGGAGTCGCTCAGAATGGCAGCTATTTGGGGTTCCTGAACCCAATTCCACTGTGTGTGGGGGGGGGAGGGGAGCCCCTACACCAACAATAAGCCGTGCTCCGGATACCAGCCGGGTGTACTACCATGCAGCTCAATCCTGACACTATCTATGTGGAGATAGCATCACATCCCACAGGTGAAGGGCTCCGGCCTACAAGACTCTCCCTCCACCCCAACTTCAGACGCCAGTCGCAAGCCCAGGTTGTTACCTGTGCTTCTGACCAACCGTCTATAAATCAAAGGTCCCAACAACTCCCTTCTTCCTTGGGTTCAACTAATTTGCTAGAGCGACTCACAGAACTTAAGAAATATTTTACTCATTAGATCACCAGTCTATTACAAAAGGATATGAGTGAGGAACAGCCAGATGGAAGAGATGCACAGGGCAAGGTGTGGGGAAAGGGCGAGGAGCTGCCACGTCCTCTCAGGGCACACCACTCTCCCTGCATCTCCATTAAATCATTGGCCATCAGTGATTGATTCAACCTCCAGCCCCTCTTCTCTCCCCCAGAGGCCAGGGGGTGGGACCGAAAATTCCAACTCTGTAATCACATGGTTGGTTCCCTTGGCTACCAGCCCCCATCCTTTGGTGACCTAAGGGCTTTCCAAAAGTCACCTCATTAACACAACAAAAGATACCTTTATCGCCCTTATCACAGGAAATTCCAAGGGTTTCTGGAGCTCTGTGCTAGGAACTGGTCCAAGACCAAATATATATTTCTCATTATAAATCACAATATCACAGCAGCCATGCGCACTGCAAAGTCTGGGCTCCCTAGAGCCCTAGAAGGTCTGCTTCAGCTGGGGCAAGTCCTGTGTGTCGTATGCGGAGAACATAGACGGTTCCAGACGGACCTTAGAACTTCTCCTTCTTTCTCCTCCTTCCTTCTCTGGTCAGACACCCACCTCCTCCCCACCCAGTGAGTCTGTGACGTGGCCCCTTGGAGAGGGAGGGCTTGGAAACTACATGGTACACAGTGACGCTTGCCTTTGGCAAATGAAATGCAGTTGCCGCCTTAAGAGAGAGCTCAGCCTAGAAGCAGGAGTAAGACAACTGAACCAACGTCTGTGAAAAGGGGATCCCGAGCCACAGGCCAGAGGGACCCCTTCTGTCTGGAATCAGGGAAGGCTCTGTGGAGGAAGTGGCATTAACACTGGGGTCATGCAGGGATGGAGGCAGGGGATTCCGGCAACAAATCACAGGAACAGAGGTGGAGGTGGGAAGAGATTTACAGTGTCCTGGAGAGGAGGGTCCCAGGTGACTTCCCCTGTGTCTGGGAGTTCCTCCCCACCAAGCCCATCCCCAGTCCTGGCCTCACATGCCCAAAGCCTTGGCCAGGCTCCACCATGGCTGCAGGGATCCTCCACAGGCTATCGGCCCAGACAGGCACGTGGCAGGGCTGGGGGCCAGGGGTTGGGGAGCCCCTCAGGCAGCCATCTCCATTTCGTCTGGGCTCGTCTGGCTTGCAGGGGCCAGCCACAGAGGTCTTCAGGAGGGGGAGACGATGACTGGAGGACAGAGAAGAGACTGGAAGCGCTGCCCGTGCCCTCTTCCCTTCATCCCTGGCAGGAAGGTAAACCTGCACAAGCTTTCTGGAGGGCAATTTGGCCATGGGTCAAAAGCTTTCAAATTGACCCAGCAATTGTCAAAAGTGGTCACAGTGGAATACCTGACACGGGGGAGCTCACCCCAGTGTAGTTTATAATAGTGAAAACTTGCCAACAACCTAAATGAACCACAGGAGGTACGTTTAATAAATGATAATGTTTTCATACAATAGAACACTGGGCAACCATTAAAAAACTCAACATAGGGGCCAGCCCTGGGACACAGTGGTTAAGGTCGGCACACTCTGCTTTGGTGGCCCAGGTCCACAGGTATAGATCCCGGGCACAGACCTATACCACTGTCAGCCATGCTGTGGTGGTGTCCCACATACAAAAGAGAGAAAGATTGGCACAGATGTTAGCTCAGGGCCAATCTTCCTCAGCAAAAAAAAAGCTCAATGTAGATGTATTTTTATTTAGGAAAATACTCACGATCCATTGTTAAGTGAATAAAGCAGTTTCTGAATTAGTTCATATGGCATATTCTAATTTGGTTTAAGTAAACAGGCTCACATGTATATACGTGCAGAGTGAAAGCCCGACACAGTGTACACCATCATGTGTTAACAATGGCTAGCTCTGGGGAGGTGGGACTTTGCACGGTTTCAATTTTCACCATGTCGTTCATCTATGTTGTTGGTTTGTGGGGTTTTTTTAATTTAAAAAATATAGTTAACATGTACTACTTAGGTCATTTTAAAAGGCAAGGGTTTCTTTACCTGTATTTCCTCACCCGTAATGGTATTTGGATTCTTCTATCTGGACCCACGTGAGCTCCCCTGGGGGAAATGCCCACAGTGGGGACCCTGAGAGTCCCGGGTTGACAGGTGTTTCATCAGGATGGCCCACAGCGGCTGTGAGACAGAATGGCAGCTACAGTGAAAGAGCGTCGCAGTGGTCACTACTGTCTGGGGCAAGGCCAGGCCATAAAGTCAGAGGGAGGCCCGAGGGCAGAAGGCAGAGGCTGGAAGGAAGGGTTGGGACAGGGACTCTGGGGCTGTGACCAGCAGTGAGGGCCAGAGGTCTCCATCATCGTGCCCAGTTGGTGCTGGGGAGCTGGGGCCTTATAGCAGCCGCGTGGGCCCGAGCACAAAGAGCTGCTCGGGGCTGTTTGAGCTTGGCACCCTCTGGAAGCACAAAGTGAGAAAGAAGGAGTTAACATCCAGAATCTTCCGGTGGAAGCTGCTCAGAGCTTGGAGCCGCATTTGTGAAAAATGGGCTCAATTTGATATTTGGAGAGCAATGAAATTGAAATCATTTCAAATTTTAAATGCCCAACATATTGAGACCCACCCTCTGATAGATCTTCCAAATCGGTTTGCAAGCTCTCCATGCCTCACTCCAGGAGGGGCTTCACTTCTTTGCCAAAAATCTTCCTCTCCTTGAGTCAGAAAACAAGAGGCTCCGGGTTGGCGAGTCTCCCGGAGCCTGAGCCCTGGGTGTGCCACCAAGCGCCTTCTGCGCAGGGCTGGAGGAGGAGTGTGGCTTTCATCCTCTCCTAGGTAATGAATTTCACCTAATGGGGCTGTCTAAGTGCCCAGATACCACGGTGATAGGCACCCCATAAACACAGAGATACACAGGTAGAGAGATATATGGAGGCAAGCATAATTTGCTTCTAAGTGCCTTTTCACTGGTATAAATAAAGCAAGAAAATAAAGTTGTTGGAGGCATTTGCAATACTAATGTAAGGAGGAAATTAAGCGCTAATTATAGCTTTAAGGATAAATGAGAAGGCCCACGCAGTTTGTGCATGTGTGTGCGTGTGTGTGCATGCATGTTGGGGGGGGCTAGGGAGAGGGCAGGGGTGGGAGAGGTGAGAGGAGGCACTGGGGCCCATCTAGCAGCAATCACATCCTAGGAGGTCATCTGTGAAAGGTTCGCCCGCAGCTTCCTGTCTCGCCAGAAGGCACTCTCTGGCCCAGGGGCGTGCTTGGGTTGGGTTGCGGGGCGAGGGGGCAGGCTGGGTGTTAATGCCCTAGGAATGCAGGAGCAACCCTGGACCAGTGAGGAACGGGAGTCGAAGGTACCCACCCCAGCTTCCTGGCCTCTCCATCTTAAAAGGATGCTTCCAGTGTCTTCTGCATGGTCCCTCAGAGGACTTCCCGCAGAGCGGGGCCCCAGTTACCCAAGGGGCGATCCACCCATTGACAGACCTTAATTGGCTTTCCCCACTTCCCTTTCTCGCTTCCCCACCCCTGTCACTGTGCTTCCTGTGATCGCCCTCCCAAATAACAGCCTACCCCTACATCTTTGCCTCAGGGCCCCTCTGCTTTGAGGGGAACTCAAAGCAACACAGGCAGTTTTGTGCCAGTTGACCAGGGAGTGTGTCGGGAGGCACTGCCTGAAGCCTGCGTTCAGGAGGCAGTGGCACAGGCCCGCTCTCAGAAGGGCCCTTTGCGTGCTTTACTGCTCTATTGTCTCCATCTTGAAATTCTTAATGATTTTATCTTTGAACCTGCGTTTCATAAGTGACATCAGGTGGGACAATGGAGCATGCTTTTGTGAGCAGCACAGATAACCCAGGGTGGCAGCCCGGGCTTGCAGACAGCGCAGCCCCAAGGACTCCCTAGCAACCCCGGGTACACAGGCATGCCTCAGGGTAGTCCCCGGCGCCACAGAGCCCCAAGGCCCAGATGGTGGCAATGGCTGCGGCAGAAGAGGGAAGAGAAGCTCCTCCGCGAGGCGTTAGCACTGGGACCACGGCGGGAAGCCAGCTTGCCCGTCAGTGCACAGACCCCACCCCTGCCGTGTCTGCACAAATATAACTCTCCGGCGTGAGCGCCAGACAGGAACTGCCAGAGCTCAGCCAGTAAACTTTGTCAATAAATTATTTAAAAACAAAAGCATACAAATGGGTGTTGCAATACAGCATATCAGGGAGTTGTTAGAATCTCGGGTTTTGAAAGCCACTGCAACATTGCAGGACCAATATCTACAGGCTTAGAAATAGAAATGAAACTTAAAGATCGTCCAATTCTGCAGAAAAGAACACTGTTTTCCTCGGAAGTTTCAGATGAGCCAATTATTAACAAAGAGAACTTTTAAGTTAATTTTTCCTTGTAATCGAAGATACAATAGTAAAATGCATAAACAGGCAGTTTGAATTACATATAAATCATGGAGCCACTTTCAGTTTCTTCTGTGACCTCCACGAGTTACAGGAAATATCAGAGAAAATATTAAAATGGCTTTGTATAAATTTATATTTAAAATTGAATTCAGGGGCCGGGCCGGCCCCGTGGCCGAGTGGTTAAGTTCACGCACTCTGCTTCGGCGGCCCAGGGTTTCACGGGTTCGGATCCTGGGCGCGGACATGGCACCGCTCATCAAGCCAGCTGAGGCAGCGTCCCACATGCCACAACTAGAAGGACCCACAACTAAAATACACAACTGTGTACTGGGGGGCTTTGGGGAGAAGAAGAAGGAAAAAAAAAGAAGATTGGCAACAGATGTTAGCTCAGGGGCCAATCTCAAAAAAATAAATAAAATAAAATTGAATTCAGACTTACATGAAACTGATTTGTGTAGAGTTAAATTTTTTTACAATAAATGTTCCAGGGCTGGCCCCATGGCCTACTGGTTAAGTTCAGCACACTCTGCTTCAGCGGCCCTGGTTCACAGGTTCAGATCCCGAGCATGGACATACACCACTTATTGGCAGCCATGCTGTGGCAGCAACCCACATACAAAATAGAGGAAGACTGGCACAGATGTTAGCTCAGTGACAATCTTCCTCAGCAAAAGAAAAAGAAACAATGTTCCATGAGACACATCAGCTCTAGATACACTGAAGTTTTGAATTTCAAAACATATTGTGAAATAATTTTTCAGAAATTTACCCTAATGTTGTCACAACTTAGAAAAATGCTCTTAACAGATCCAGTAACAGTTGCATCAGCAGAAAGATCCTTTTCAAAATTAAAAATTATCAGTTACCTGCAATCTCTCATTTGCCAAGAGCGACTGATGGTGCTTTCAATTTACATCAATTAAAAATGAAGTTGCTAAAGTATAAATTTTGATAACCTAATAAATGAATTTGTAGAAAAGTGAGCCAGAAAAATATGATCAATCAAGGTATCATGTTAATAAAGTATTATTTACTATATTATATAAAATTATGACACCAGAAATAGTTTTGCAATTTGTAAGTTTCTGTTGTCATTCATGTATCACTATTACTCCTATTATGTTTCATAAGTAGTAAAACATTTCTAAAGGAAAAAGCGCTATACTTAAGTAACTTTAACGGTACTTTTTTCCTGCTTTTTGAACAAAGGGCCCTGCATTTTCGTTTTGCACTGAGTCCCACAAATTACATAGGCAGCCCTGCCTGCTGAGTTCCCTTCCCGAGTTTTCCAGGACACAGAGGTCAAGCCTGTGGCCTCAGGCCTGGCACCGCAGCCTGGATGTGCTGCAGAGTTCTTTCCTGCTCTGGGCCCCACTCAAAGCTGGCAGCCTTCTGTTATCACCCAGTTAACGGGTATCCCCAAGTGCAGAACGTGCTACCCCAAGACCCCAGGATCCTTACCAAACACGGCAACCCCTTGTTAGTGGTGGGGCGAAATGCAATAAGTGGCCTTTTACTTTGCAGGGGATGTCCCAGCATGCCCCGGCCCACTGGGTCCCTCAAACCTTCGCTGAGGTGACAGGGTCCTAATTTTCATAGAGTTTCTCTCTCACTCTCTGACGCTCACATGTCTCAGCAAGACCTCCGACACTTATTGCTCGTCTGGTCCCATTAACATGACGCCATCGACATGGTGCATCCCTGTGATGTTTTGCAGAATGTCCAGATGGTCCAGAGCCCTTCAGATTAGGTTATGAGAGGGTGGGAAAATTAACATAGCCCTGGGGCAAGACCATCCATGTCTACCGTTGTCCATCGCACACAAATGCAAACCACAGAGATGGAAAAGAATGTATTTCCCAGATCCATGGCCACAAACCATGGGCTGGAGGCAAAGATACCACGTGTAGCAAAGCAGCTACAGTTGGGGCTGCTGCTTGATTAATGGATCCACTCTCATTCACCACGGTCCCTCCAGTTCTTTAAGAGGCCAGACTGGTGAATTAAATGGGGATATGCTGGGGATCACCAACCCCGCATTCTTTACACTATGAGGTTGGCCCTAATCTCTGCGACCCGCCCAGGACATGGTACTGCTGATGACTCACACTCTTGGCTTGGTGTGTGAGTGGAACGTTTCAGAGGCTTCCACCTTGCTCTCTTCACTGTGGCTGCCCTTACGCCATTGGCCAAGGAACCAATATGGTTGAGGGTTCTGCTAACCACTAAGCGTGTCCATTCCAATTAGACATTCAGGGACCAGAGAAATGACCGCTGGGCAGGTTCATGGACCCAGGAGAACAGCTGTCCGTCCTGAGCCAGGACTCCATTTATTACCTGGCCCCCACATGCTTCCCATTCTAATAGGGGGCCCATGGTGGAGTTTTGTGTCCCTGGCGTCAATGTTTGTACCAACGCTCCTTGAAAAGTTTGCATAGTTTCATTTTTCGACAGCTCTGTTACCCAAGTAAATGGCCACTGGACTCTTCAGAAAAGAAATGAGCCTCAACCAAAGAGTGGTGGGAGTTGATGGCTAAGTACCCCAGTTTCCTTGCTCATCTGGGAGAACAATTCTGTTCCGCACCGTCTCCCAGAGAGTCCCCAGTGCCATTGCATCCCAGTTGCCCACAGAGGTCGCCCTCTGTTTAGCTCACCCTTGACTGGCCTTCCTCCCTCCCCTGTCTCACTCCCCCCGTCCATCACGGCGCTTACGGGGACCTCTTCCCAAGTGAACCACTTGCAGCCACATCCTTGTCTCAGGGTCTGCTTCTCGGGGAACCCACACTAAGACGACAGAGCAGAAAGGAAGTGAGCTGAGAAGTCATCCCGTCTCTTCCTGACTTTTAGGCACTTCCGGTCTGTCTGCACAGCTCCGCAGAAAAGGTTCCGGCAGCCTCCGTGGTAAGCAGTCCAGTGCTCAATTCTCAGTGTCAGACCTTTGCTTTTCATTCTCAACCTTCAGTCCGTCCTGCTGGAATTTAAAACCACTTCATCATCTTACGATTTTTTTCTTTTTCTGAGAAATGGCCAATAGCTGACCACCACCTTTGGTGTAAGAACCCCCTGTATGCTGGAGCGTGGGTATTAATCTTTACTTCTCCTGGCCGAACAAGCCAGGTTCTTTTAAAGAGTGCCCATCAGCCCCGTTTTCCAGGCTTTTAATCATCTTCGCGGCTGTAAGCTGTCACCCCCAGCTGCTCCTGGAGACCACCAGATGTATGTTTTCACCCGGGGAAGTTCACAGGAGGGGAGGTGGCCCAGCTGCTGTAAATCACCCCCTCCCTTGCCTCCTCCCCGAAGTCAGAGAACAAGCCCCAGCTTGCTGTCGAAGGCCATAAAACTTCTCTTCTTTCAAGGGCCCCATTGTTGGGCATGTTCATTGTAGCAGGCACGCAAGTCCACCAAGGGCCCATAAAACTTCCCGAGGCTTTGTGCGGGTGACCCCCCGGGCCCGCGCCTTAGCAATCCCACCCTTAAGCCCACAATAAAACTGTTGCTGGGTTCACCCAGAAACAGACCGGACTCAATTTGCCTTGTGATTTGTTTGTTAGCTTTACAAATGGCTTTTGAGGCCAGACAACCCCTCCTAACCCTGACTCCTTGATCCGTGGAAGCTCAGGGACTTCCTGGGGAGCTGGGGGGGCTCCCGGGGGCCTCCGCGGAGACTGGAAAACAATTCGCCCCAGGGGAAAGCTATGGCTGCCCTTGAGGGGTGAGCCAGCCTTCAGATGCAGCCGGCTCTCCTGTCTCCAGTGGGCGACGGTGTCTGGCCTCTTGCCTTGGCCAGCATGGTCCAGGGCCCGCTCCCTGCGATCCCCGAGGCCCTTGCCTGGTCCCTGAGAGTGAGTCCCCTCCAGCAATCCTACCGGCCTTGGCAAAGGGAAGTCGAAGCAAAGACGGTCGACAGGAGGAGGAGATTTACCCCAGACATAGCTTAGTGAAGAGCACAGACTTCAGACAACCCACCCGTCCAGGCACCGGAGAACGGATAGTCACGCCACGGGACACAAAAGAACAACGTACGGCTGCACACAACATGTGACCGAGTCGCACAGACATTCTGCCAAGAAGCCAGATATATAAGGGTAAATACTACACGCTTCCAGCTGTGTTAAGGTTAACAACAGGCAAAACAATCTACGGTAGTAAAAGTCATGGTCGCACTCGCCTCTGGGAGATGAAGTGGGGTGGTGTTGACCGGAGAGGGACACACGAGAACTCTCTAGGGGTGATGGAAATGTTCCGTATCTTGATCTGAGTGCGGATCACATAGGTATACACCCATATAAAAAGTGAGCGAGCTATCCACTTCAGATCTGTGCTTTCTTGCATGGACACTATACGTTAGTAGCGCGGTGGGGGGGGGGGGGGTAGGGGAAGCCCTGACTTCTGACCCGCAGAACATGAGCTACTAAATGCCTGTTACTCTCAGCTGCTAAATTTGTAGTCATCTGTTACACAGCCCTAGAGAACGAATACATCTCGATTCTAACACTGGTTCTGCCTGAGGTTTACTGTGTGACCAAGGGTATGTCGCTTACCCTCTCTGAGCTTCAGCTTCCGCAGTTAATGAAAACAGTAACTCCTTTCCCGCCTGCAGGATTAATGTGAAAATCAAATTAAGTAATGTAAGCGAAAGCACTGGAAAGGTTATAAAGCAGCTCATAAACAGAAAGCTTATTATTGTCATATAAAAAATAAACCTCCAACTTCAACCACAGGAAATGATTTAGAATCAACCAACCCAGGGCTGATGACGCCCATTTTGTTATAGGCCCTCAGCCACCATGTCAGCTGGATGTGGGCGTGCTCAGCATTGGATCTGGCAAGTGTGGGGACCGAATGATGTCACACGCACTCCTTCTGAACACTGCCGCCTGCGTCCCATTTTGTCCCTGCCACAGATTTGACACAGGCAGGTGCCTTCACCTTTATTTACTACTATTTCTTTTCACCTTCCCAAAGTAAAATACACAGGAATTTTCTTTTTCACTTGCTAGAAAGTTCTAGGCCTGCAGCTCCCCCTCTGACGCGGAAATACTGCCCTGTCTAGATGACTCTGAGCTCACCCCAACTCCTGTGGTGGCTGTCCTCTTAATATATGATTATCGCGGTATCTTCTTTTTACAAGTTAAGATCTTTAACAGACTAAAATATCTTTCATTTATGATGATCAAATTAGAGCATAGTACTTAATCCACTAATCCATCTTCTTTCTTTAAACTTTTGTCATTTCTCCTCCCGCCCTTCTCTGCCCCGCGCTCCTGATATAGTTATATTGTGCTCCCATTGGATCACTGCGCAGCGTTTATCTTGTTCAACGCTTAAGTGTTTTGTAAATATTTTATACAGCTGATCCACGTAGTGAATTGTGGCAGAACCAGGATTTTAACTCACGATCATTTAACTCCAAAGCCCTGGGTTGGTTGATTCTAAATCATTTCCTGTGGTTGAAGTTGGAGGTTTATTTTTTATATGACAATAATAAACTTTCCATTTATAAATCACTTCATAACCTTCCTAGTACTTTCACATATATTACTTAATTTGATTTTCACATTAATCCTGCAGGCAGGAAAGCAGTTATTGTTTTCATTAACTGCGGAAGCTGAAGCTCAGAGAGGGTAAGCGACATACCCTTGGTCACACAGTAAACCTCAGGCAGAACCAGTGTTAGAATCGAGATGTATTCGTTCTCTAGGGCTGTGTAACAGATGACTACAAATTTAGCAGCTGAGAGTAACAGGCATTTAGTAGCTCATGTTCTGCGGGTCAGAAGCTGGGGCCCAGCACGGCTGGATTCTCAGCTCAGGTTCTCACAAGGCTAAAAGCAAGGTGTTGGCCAGGCCCGCAGCCTCGCCTGGAGCTCAGGCTCCTCTTTCCGGCTCATTCAGGTTGTTGGCAGGATTCAGTGCCTTGCAGTTGTAGGACTGAGGTACCCATTTTCTCGCTGGCTGTTGGCCAGGGGTCCCTCTCAGCTCCTAGAGACCACTTTCAGGGCCTTGGCACATGGCCCCCACCACCTTCAAAGCCAGGAATGGAGAATCTCCTGGACCCCAAATGTCTCTCATTTATTGGATCCTTCTTATTAGGAGGAGCCCAGTCTCTTTTAAGGACTCACCTGATTAGGTCAGGCCCACCCAGGATAATCTCCCTTTCTTAAAGTTGTGCAATCCACATCCCCTAATCCCAGGAGTGTTATGCCATCATATTCATAAGTCCCTCCCACACTCAAGAGGAGGGGATTCTACAGAGTGTAGACCCCTGGGGGCTGTCTCAGAATCCTGCGTAACGTAGGAAGTGTGCTGGCATAGCAGCATTCTCCTCACTGAAGGGAGGGCTGCCCTGACCACTTGTGTTGAGAGCTCCACGCCCATCTCAGGTTATAAAATTTAAAAACAGACAGATCATTATAGAATCTGCCTAAAGGGCTGCCTTTGGGCTGAAGCATTACAGCTATGCTGTTGACTGTGGAAGCTGTCTGCTTCGGCTCATTACAACAGAGGTTTGTAATAGAATCTGGGGGCGTATTTGTTCATGGCCAATTTCCATACCCTGAGTTTCTTAAAAGAATCATTCACCAGAAATAAAGCAGTCACGAAAAGACAAATACTGTACGATTCCGCTTATTCGAGGTCTCTAGAGAGGTCGAATTTACAGAAGCAGAAAGTAGACAGGTGGCTGCCAGGGGCTGAGTATGGAGTTCCAGTTTTGCAAGATGGAACGTTCTGGAGATCTGTTGCATAACAATGTGAATATGCTCAACACTACCAAACTGTACACTTAAAAATGCTTGTGATAATAAGCTTTATGTTACGTGGGGTTTTTTCACCAGTTAAAAACAAAAATAAATTTTAAAAAAAGAATCACTTGCCAAGGCTTTTTGTGATCTGAAGTACAAACGAGCTCTTCAAAGCAGCCTCGGGGGCAGGAAAAGTTACCAGGATGTTGTCGTGGACGTGGATGCTTGGCTCTCTCAACATCTCCTCCACCCTCCTTCTCTGGGTCTTTCTGCGCCGCAGAGCCTGGAAAGCTGGGGTTGAGCACGAACTGGATTCTACCAATGAGATGCTCTCGTGGATGATTTGGAGGCCGGGGGAGGCAGAGGCCACGCTCCATCGACAAGCGTGGATGGGGGCCAGTGAGTTTCTGCAGCCGTTCCCCGGCGCCCCACACCAGCCTCACAGGCGTCAACCAGCAGTTGAGGCAACAGCATAAGAGTCTTCCCCACCCCTGGGTCACAGCCACGGCAGCATGTTCTCAAAGCCACCAGTCCCCATAGAGCCTTCTAATTGCCAAGCTTCCTGGTTAAGGGAGAGGGAGAGCGGCTCCTCTTGGCAGACCAGTGCTTCCGCGCGGTTGTTCTGAGAGTCACTCACTCCTGGAGGGCCAACCTAAAGCCCCATTCTCCCGTCCTTACAACAATGTTGCAAATACCCAATACCCTGAATTAAATCCCTTTCTGCTTCAAATAGCTGGAGTGATTTCTTTTTCCTGCAACTGAACCCTGGGCATCAGTCATACGTGATGGCAAGGCAGTGGATGCTCTGGAATTTGATCACTCCAGCATGCAAGGTTGTGGTGGCATCTGATAGAGGCCACATCTTCAACTTTTTCTGGGGCTGTGCTGGGGGCCTTCTGTATAAAAGGGGACTTTGGCATTTATTCCCGTCTGCCCAACTCTCGCCCTGCCCCCTCACACTGGGCCTCACCCCCGGCAGGACCCCTTCTGCTGTTGAGTGGTGCTCTGTTTCTCTCCTTTCCCTTTCCCAGCTATTTGAAAACTTTGTCCCTCTACTGGAGCTCCCTACCAAATTGTAGCAGACCCTGGGGCTGTCCACTCCAGGCGTCCCCCAACCTCTGCCCTGCCAGCAGAACCCAATTTCATTTGAGTATTAGGCAAAGATTTCTTAAGCTTAGGTAATATGTTCTATGATGGGTTTGTGACCCACTTCTAGCTAATAAGGGAGTCTCCTGGGAAGCCCCTGAAGAGAATTTTTCTCCCCAAGAAGTGAGAGTGGGAGAGTTTTCTCACTGCCTGATTGTCCATAACTTCTTCTCCTAAAACAGACACTTGATGCCTGGAGCTACAGCAGCCACCTTGATACCACGAGGTGGCAAGCATCCAGAGAAAAGACCAATAGCTAAGGATGGCAGGGCAGAGTGGCTGACAGAACAGGGTCCTCCATGCAATCAACAAACCATGGACAAACCCTGGAACTGCCTACTTCCAGACTTTTGCTAGTTAAGCAGTAAAGACCCTTAAGGTTTAAGGCACTATTAATTGGGTTTGGGGGTTCTCCAAGCCAAAAGCCTTCTTGACATATCTAGCCCATTCCTGGTAACTCAGTAGATGCCCTTGCTTTTGACTTTGCAGAGAAAATGGAGTCCACTTCCTGCCCACCACTCACTGACACACAAGCTTTCTCCCTTCCCTCTTGTCTTACAGCTGAGGGTCTCTGATCTGATCTGAGGTTGATCTCTCCCTTGCGCTCTGGACACCAGCCCCTCTCCTCTGCAGGGACCTCCCAGGGCTCATTGTTCTCTCCTGCATCTTCCATCTCCTGTTCTCCAGCGACCCCTTCCCAACTGTGGTGTTGAGTAAGCACTCAAGGCTGTGGGTACTGCCCTGAGTGGACGTGTCTCATCCCAAACATGAGGTCACTGCTTCTCAAGGGCCCCTCCCCAGTGCCCTGGCGAGTGCCCAGAGGTGGAAGGAGCAAGGGGCTCTCTGTTCTCCCACCCCAGAGAGAGCTGGCGCCTAGGACCGCGTGGGAACCTGGGGTCCCGGCGCCAACGCCTGCTTTCCACTGCAAGGCTATTTTCCTTCTGCTTTTTCTTCTTATTTTTATCGAGGGCATATTTTCTTTATCTTTAAGGCTTTTATAGCTTTGTATCTCTGCCTCATTTTAGTATATTCTGTTGTTAGGATTTATGCTACTTTTACTGGCTCTTTACCCTCAGCACATAAACATGTTTCAGTTTTCCACAGCTTACAAAAATGAAATAAAAACCCCTTCCTTGACCCCACGTTCCTGTCGCGTTTCGGGTTCTCTCCCTCTCTCTCCCTCCTCTCCATTGTGAGCTTTTTGGGACTCATGTGCGCTTGCGGTATTTCTTCACGTCCCACTCAGTCCTTAACTCTCCTTCCAAGACCGGAAACTCAGCCCAGCCTCGCTCAGCACAATGGGGGTTTTATTGGCAGGAGGCTGGGAATCTCAGGGCTGTGGGAAAAAAAGGAAAGGGATGCAGCTGGGCCACCAGAACGCCTGGACCTTTTTTCTTGTGGCCCCCACGCTCTCTTCTCCCAGCTTCTCCTTTGGAGTGATGTCCTTCTTTCCTCCACATGGCTCCCAACTGCTCCAGAGCCTTGTACCCCGTGGCTCCCCTTAGCTCCAGTTCGAAAATCCTGGGGAAGGATTCTGATTGGTCCAGCCTGGGTCAGGCATCTTTCCATGGATCAATCAGCCACGGCCATGGGAGGCGGAAACCTCAAAGAGGGGAATCGTGAGCCAGTCTCTCCGCTGGCTTCTTCCTTACCACAGCACTTGCCTGAAACTGTGTCCTCTCGTCCACCTGCTCGAGCCCCTGACATGGCGCAGGCCTCAACTCCTCGTGTGCTCTGGCTTCTTCCGACTGCCCGCCTGCCTGAAGCCATGGAGTGCCACTCGCCTGGAGCATCTGCCATGGAGCAATGCTGAGATTAGCCCCCTCTAGCTGACTTCAACCATGACCCTGGGGCGTATAAATAATCCAGCTTCCTCACTCCTCAAGGGAAAATGTGGTGGCCACAGAGATGTGTCCCAGGTCCCCTCCAAGGAGGGACTTGTTGCCCCAGTGTCAACAGCCTCCAACTGCTGAGAACCGCCTCGCCCCAAGGCCCTTCCTTCCGGGATAGCCCACAAACAATGACTGTTCATTCCACCCACTGAGGGGACAATTCTGACCGGCCAGATCTGCTTCAGCGTTCGGGGGTTGCTCCAGGCTTTGCCAAACCAGCTTCGCAGTCCCAGCCCTCTCTGCCCAGTCCCACTTCCTCCCCTCCTCCCACAAGTGTTGTCCCAAATAACTATCTTGGATGTGAAACTCCATTTCGGTTTCTGCCTCCAGAGAACCTAACCTGGGACAGATACCCCTGAGCTGTGTGTCCCATATTGTCTCCCAGAGGTCCCCGCGGGATTGAGCGCTAGTTGCCCACAGTGGGAACTGGCTTGGTCATGCTTGCCTTCCCTTCCCTCCCCCATCTCACTTCCCCACTCCCCTTATTCTCAGAATCTTCTCAAATCTACTGGCACTCAAGTCCTGCTCTTGGAGACACCGCAAACTCAGAAACCAGGATTCTTGCGACTTTTTTGTTAAATCCGGAGCCCCAGGCTTTATCTGCAACGTGTGCCTCTGTGACCATGAGCTCTTCTGGAAATGTTTTCCTCCCTTGACTTGCTGGGTTTCCTACCCTCTCGCTGCCCGCCCCACTGCCCACTCCCAGGATTATAGCTTGCCTTCCTCCCACATCCAACACATTTCAGAGGACCTCAGTCACTCCCCTGGAGTCGACCACCCCTACACAGGGCTGACCCACACTGTCTGTCTCCTGCCCCCATCTCACTCGAGCTCTGGACTCTGATATCCACCTGCGTCCCTGCCATCTCTACGTGGGTGCCCCACAGATCTTCAAATCAACCTGGTAGGACTGACCTCATTGCCTTTTTCTAAGCCGGTTTCTCCTCCTACATTTCCCTTCTCACAAACAGTGTGGTCCCCAAAGCCAGCTCCCTGGGAGTCACCCAACCTCCTACCCATCTCCTCTCTGGCCCGTTAGCACTTTCCTGTCCCACCTTCCACTCCCACTGAGTCTCCCCACTCCTGGGCTCTGCCCTCCACTAGCCATGTGACCTTGGATAACTCATCGAGTCTCTCTTAGCCTCAGTTTCTGCATCTGTAAAATGGGCTGTCAGTAATAGTGCCTACTCTGTTAGAGTTGCCGTGAGGTTTAAAAGATATTGCACACGTAAATGCTAAAAAAAGTACATGGTGCATAGTAAGTACCCAATGATTGTTAGCATTTCATTATTGTTGTTGTTTTTTATCTTTACCCTTCTTAAGGGCCTCATCAGTTTTCATCTTGTGCTGTAGCCATTTACATGCCATTCTTAAATGCCCTGCTGGTCTTGACGGCAGTACTATATCTCATTCATCTGTCTACCTATCCTTCTATGACTGCTGTCTCCTTCCACTCCTACTTCTTGTCAGCCATACATCCCCTCAGATCTCGTAGCACTGGAGTAGCTAGAGGAAATTTTTTTTTTTTTTTTTTTTTTTTGGTGAGGAGGACTGGCCCTGAGCTAACCTCTGTGGCCACTCTTCCTCTTTTTTTCGTTTTTTTGCTTGAGGAAGATTCTTGCTGAGCTAACATCCATGCCCATCTTCCTCTATTTTGTATGTGGGATGCTGCCACAGCATGCCTTGATGAACAGTGTGTAGGTCCACACCCAGGATCCGAACCTGCAAACCCCGGGCCACCAAAGTGGAGTGCGAACTTAATCACTACGCTACTGGGTCAGCCCCTAGGGGAATTTTTTATGTCCAGCTAAGGGGAAGTTGAGTTTGGGATATATTTAATTGGGGTGTAGTGGGATACTTTGTGTGTCTTTTTAAACTGTTGCTAGCCATCCCAGTGTAAGAACAGCTTCCAGGCGCTCTCACCACCGGCTGCTTGACTCCCAGGGGAACATAACATGAAGATTCAGGCCCAGAGGTTGTGTCTTAATGTAAACACAGCCCATGATGCCCCAAACCAGACGCACATGGGGAGTGGAGGAGAAACAAGGTTTCAAAGGCATGGAGGCAGAAGCTACCCTGTGGAAAATTCTTCCAGGCATCAGACATGAAAAATTGTCAGCAGGGGATTTCGTTCTTATTCTTCCCTAGACAAAAGAAATTCTCTCCTGTTGGGAATATATTCCACAACGTGATGTATACAATTATGAATGTACCATATATTTTTTTTTTCCTTTCTCATGGAATAGAACTTACCAGAATTCCCCGTTTGTAGGGTACAAACCCACAGCAGCACAACAAATGGTAAGGAAGTCTGTATGAGAAGTCGCCTGTTTTATCCACCCCGGTGAATTGGACCGCATCTAAAGGCATCTGATGCCACTTGTTCTGATGAAGTCTGGCAGTTCCCGACGAAACGGCAGGGAAAATTGCCACTGACACAGCAAAACACCCTAAAGAAACATATTTATCAAAGAGTCAATTTTTATCCCATAAGAGTAATTCGATTATATAATTATGTAGCCCAATACAATGTAGTGGCAATTTAAGAAGGCATTTGAATTGCTCTTGTATGCCCTAATTTGAGATGAACTTTATCAATTTTTTCGGAATTACTGATCAAACCAAAAATCAATCAATGAGTATGCAGCCAAAATTTGTAAGATAAAAAGTACTATAGAGGTGTGGTAGGCAGTTAATAAAAATATTATGTTACATTGTCTGGATTTTGTGAGGTTTAAGTATTTGTCAATTCTTTAAAAATCGGAATTTCTTGTGATTTCTTGTCATACCGAATTTTGAACCTGTAATCTTATATTCTTTTACTTAAAGAAGGACTTCAAAATTGTACAAGTTTCAGGGCCCACAGAGCCTGGATCCTCCTCTGGTTTCACCACCTGACCCCATACAGGTGTGTGCCACGCCTGCGTTCTGGTACCCACCGCCCTCCACACCCATTTCTGCAGCCCGGCACGCTGGGAGTTATCTCCCGACAGAGGGAAGAAAGGACCGAGTGAAAAAGCCTATGGTTCTATCACGTAATAGAGCTGGGACTCGGAAACCACAGAGGTGAAACCGTGGGGCAGATTCAATCAGCCAGCTTCCACTTTGGGGACTGAGGGAACAGGAATGTTTGGCAAATAGAGAAGGAGGAAGGGGGCGAAAAAGGATGGGGAGTAGGCTGCAGTTCTGTGTTTGACCACAAGATGGAGGTAGAAGAGTGGGCCCTCCATTCCGTCAAAAACTCATTAAGAGCTAATCAAGGTGAAGCGGGTTTTTCATGTTTCTTGCAGCTGCCTTCCCCCTTTGCCAAGCCTCAGTGCACTTACTATTGTTCCATTCTTTTTGGTTAAAGTCGTCACAAATCTGCATTTTTGTTTGTTAACTCAACTATGGCCCGCAGTTCGTCTTCTAGACAACGTTCCCTGCTTCTTACGGTTAAGGATTATGTTCTTATTAACTATTATTAGAAGAATTTTCTGACTCAGAAGTTTCAGGACTTAAAGCTATAGTCTTAGCTCAATAATTGCCTGATTATTTGCTGCTATGCTTGGAATTTTCATTACCCGGCTTCTATTTTGTGTGCATTTCTCCATACCCCCCAGTCAGGGCTCTGTGCAGAGCGCTATCGGAAACAGCAGCTCCCATTCCCGTCTGTCTGAGAGAGATATGGTTCCATCTAGGTTCACTGGGGCCCTGCGAAGGCTGAATTACTCCTGTGTTAACTGTAAAAAACAAAGCAACTTGCCTGAGAAAGACAATGATAGAAGTAGACAGAGTCAGGCTTCGTGGATCCAATCCTCCATTTTCCAAGCTGGCAGTGGACACTATCACCTCCGTCCCCTGCCAGATTTTGACAACCCTTTAGGCCAACACCATTAGCTCAGAACACATCGAACAGAAAGCATGAGGCGGTGACCAGAAATGACCACCTTCTTGACCTCTCTTGAGAGCCTTGCTGTCGCGAAGGGCCCTTGACCTGGACATGTACTTGGCATATTGGTGGGGGCTCTCGCTGGAAAACCATGCCAACAATGAGAGGGCAAAGGGCCCAGCTCAACAGCAACAGGCTACTGTCCTAAGTGTAGAGACGCCCAAGCTCCTGCTCTCCGGCAGTCGAGACTGCAATGTTTATCTTTGCTGAGTTGTAAGCTTGTCTCATGGTGAAGGCCTCTCTGGCTCCAGATCCTGGTCATTCTGTTTTGCTTTGTGGAAGTGGCCTGCTCTGGACAGCCATTTGGGCAGGACAGGAGAAGCCGTGCTGGACAGGGAATTAGGGGACTAGATTCAGATGCCAGCAGTGTGACTGCAGCATCCGCCATCAGGAATGAAAGACTTTGTCCCTCCAGCTGTGGGGAGTGCTGCCAGCAGACAACCTTCAGCTCTCAGGCCCTAAAGAGAGACACTCCCAGCAGGGGACAGTGACCTTGGGAAGGGAAATACCCTTTCCGACCCGCGTCAGGAGGTTGTCCGAAAGCTGGGGAGCTGTGTTTAATGCCACCCCTGGGCTCCACTGGTGCTCATTTTTCACAGCTGCCCGCTACAGATCCCACCAGCTCTTGGCAACTAGACCCATCAAAGAAGCCCGAGGACCCAGTCACAAAGATGTCCTCACACATGGAAGATGCTGCTCCCTGAGGCAGGCGAGCGAGCGGCACTGGGATTCTGTAGCTCTCAACCCCAGTTCCAAGGGCTCGGCTGTATTTGGTTTTCAAGCTCACCTGCTGCTTAATTCTGAGCAATGATTTCCCCATCAGTCCCTCCAACCTGGAGACAGGCCTGAGGGGTTGTCCACACCCGTTGGAGGTTGTCCAGTGTTGACCTTTGCTATCTCTTCCTATAGGACAGCCCGGTCCAATCAAAATAAAATTCAAGCCACATATGTAATCTTAAATTGTCTAGAAGCCACACACAAAGGTAAAAAGAAACAGGTGAAATTGATGGCAATGATATACTCTACTTAACCCAATATAGCCAAAATATTATCATCTCAGCATGTAATCAATAGGAAAATAATTAATGAGGTATTTGAAATTCTTTTTGTTCATCCTAAGCCTTTGAACTCTGGCATGTGTTTGACACAGCATGTCTCCATTTGGACTAGTCACATTGCAAGTGTCCAGTGGTGACCGTGTTGGACAGCGCAGGCACAGAGGGCCACAGGTTGTAAGCGAAGAGAATTGCAGACTGCAGCGTCTGAGAATCTGGGATTTGAAAGCTGAGCACTTTCGCTTCTAGCACTGATGAGTTTTAAGCCTGAACCCAAAGGTTCTTGCTGGTCCTCACCTCTCATTCTCCATCAGTTAGGGAGGATGCTATACCTGCCTCGCGATGCAGCTGTGAGCTTTCACAAGGCAACATCCGTCAACAGCTGGCATGCTCGGAGGGTGTCCAAAAACAATGATTTTGACCGCTGGAGGGGTGAGCGACATCAGCCAGGACCCAGGCTCACGATGTCTGAAGGCAACACCAAAGACATCTTTAATTTCCAGTTGCATTTGTGGGCTTTGCACACACTCTTGACCAATTTTCTAATCCCAATCAGGAAAGGAAGCATTGGAGAGAGGTAAAATGCTGTGTTCCTTTAGAATGTAAAACGTTTAATTAGATGCCAAGGATTGAAAATCTTGATTCAGAGCCCGAAATGGCTAATAAGGTTTTATTGTTGCTATTACTTAGAGTTTTTATAGAACTTTAGGCTGGCAGAGTGCTTTTCAATCACTTGAGAGAATCTAAGTTTGTTAACAGCGAGATGAAAAAATGTTCTGTTCATCAGGAGAGACAATGTACATAATATTTTAAGTATTTAAGAATTACGACCCTGCTGTGAGAGCTACTGAAATTACTTCTACGTGGAGGCAAGAGATTCTCGTTGCGGGCACAGGACATTAACGCAGATGCCAGTGTTATTCCCCCGCTGAGTCTGCAAGGGTGAACTTTTGCAAGTCAGGAAAGAGGGAAGTTGCTAAAACAAACATTAGCTGGCTCTAGTTACACATATGGAGCTTTTTGCCCACACGTGATTTTTGAACATTTTTCTAAAGAGCTCTTAAGGTTTTATGGGTGATCATATTATAAAATCATACAGAGGGCCAATACGGCATAATTTATGACAACTCTTAGTCACCGAAATCTCCCAGGATTTTGCTGTCGGGCCTGCGCAATTGGAGACAAATTTGCACCAATTCCTCTATAAATATTATCAGCGGGGCAGCATTGGCTGGAAAACATGTGAAAAATGGATTTTCCTTCCCATGTTTACCAAAGGGAAATTCAGCCCTAGCATTCTGGATATATTAGCTTCTGCTACGACAATGCAGCCTAACACCAACTTGAAGCTTGGTGGCACACAACAATAAGTACTTATGCATCCGCGTGGTTGGCTAGACAGCTCTGCTGATCTCAGCTGGACTCACTCATGGCTAGTCCGGGGCTTATCCAGGCTGGCCTCGGCTCCACATGTCTCTCATGGTCCAGCAGGCTAGCCTGGGCATATTATCATGGAGATGGCACATGCCCAAGAGCGTGTGATCTCCAATGACGAGCCATCCTGAGCCTCTGTGTCACGCCTGCTAATGGCCTGTTGGCCAAAGCAAGTCACGTGGCTGAGCCGGCGTCCACAGCTGGGGTGGATCAACTCACCCACTGTGGGAAGGCATTGCAAGGTCCTATGGCCAAGGGCATGAATGAAAGGAGGGGTGAGTTTGTGGCTGTCTGTGTGAGCTACCCCAGGTAAGAGGGGATTCAAATAATTTTCTTTCTTTTTTTTTTTTTAAAGATTGACACCTGAGCTAACTAACAACTGTGGCCAATCTTTTTTTTTTTCTGCTTTATCTTCCCAAATCTCCCCTAGTACATAGTTGTATATCTTAGTTGCAGCTCCTTCTAGTTGTGGCTCGAATAATTTTCTTGAAAAGGAGAGGAAGGGCAAAAACAAGAAATGTCATCAGTGCATGCATCCATTCTGAGAGAAAAGCTTTTCAACTGGCGACACCAAGCTAATGCCAACCCACTTCCCATCCCCATCTCTTGGAACAGTTCCTAGGCCAAAGGTCATGGGAAATTTTTGACTGAGCTCTAAGGCGCAATTCTGACAGAGTGTGAAGCAAGAATGCTTTTCAAGTGTACCCTTTCATAGACAACACGTAGGTGAACAAGCCACAGCACTCTCCTGCCTGTCTCCTTCTAGCAACCTCCACTTACGGCCTCAGAAAGCAGAAGGACGGGAGTCACGGGCCCCTGTGGCCCTCCCTGGACCAGGGTTGGGTGGTCGCCACACATGCTGAGGAGAGACTCTGCTCTCTGCCATTAGGCTGAGCATCAGCTGGCCCTGTGCCAGGCTAGCATTCGTGCCCAACTGTCAGGGTGGCACCTGGCTGGCTTCTAGAAGCAGATGGTTCCAATTGATCTTTCCTTGCCAGTCTTTCCTGCTTTAACACTCCACACCTGCCCTGCTTCACCCTGGAACTTAAAGGAATCCTCACATTCTAGTTTCCTGTATCTTTTCCCTGGTAGTCAAATTGTTTTTCTTTTTTCTTTTCTTTTTTTTTCAAAGTTTTTACTTTTCTGCAATGGTCAGATTATAAATGGATTTGTATATACAGAGGGAAAAATCAATAGCCGTATTTTCTAGGACAAAATGTAACCTTGCAGCAAAGCACTGACAATTATAAAAAAAAATCATTTGTTTCTCTATTTCATTGATCTTGACAGACAGCTCACCTCATATTCCTAGACCAAACTGACTTTGGCCTCCCTGGATGTAGGCGACTTGGCCTGACAAAACCTCTCCTTGTGAGACAGAAGGCTCAGGAAGTCCCCTACCTGCCACACTTTGAGCCTCAGGCTGACAATTTAGTGGCCCAGAGGACAATACGGATTTAAAAGTTATTTTGTTTTTAAATAAAAGGCACGAGTTAGGGCAGCTAAATGTTACAGATATTCCAAAGGCAAGATTGCAGCTCAGGCCTGAAGCTCCAGCCTGGGTGGGGACAGGTGGCCCTGGTGACCAGCCTTCTGCTCCCTGCCCGCAACCCAGCCCACGGAGGTTTAGCTTCAGCCAGTGGGGCGGCCCAGAGGCACCCAGCAATGCACAGATCACAGGCGTGGTTGGGTGTTTCTCCTGCTATAGGCCTGAAGTGCCACCATTTGGGTAAATAAAAGGGAGGGGAAGACATAAACAAACACCTCAATATGCGTGGAACAGCTCTGGCCAAGAGCAACGTAGCACAAACCGCAGACGGTATTCCGAATTTTCTAGTTATCACGTTACAAAAAAGTAAGAAGAAACAGGTGCAATTAATTTTAGTAAGATACTTTTATTTATTTAACTCAATATATCAAAATATTATCAATTCAACATATAATCCGTATGAAGTTATTAATAAGACACTTCACGTTCTATTTTCTGCACCAAGGCCTGGAAATCCAGTGTGTATATTATATTTGCAGTCCACTGCAATTCAGAATAGCCACGTTTCAAGCGCTCGACAGCCACATGTAGCTGGTGGCCACCATATTGGACAGCGCAGGCCTAGGGTGTTTCTAGAAGGGGGCTCGAGACACAGTTGGCAGGCTTGCCTCTCAGGAAGAGAAGTAAGGGGAACTGAGGATGGGGCTGGCGACCTTACCTTTAACCATAAACCCTTTTGTATTGCTTGAATTACGGACCAAGTATATGGATATTAATATAAGTATATGGATATTTAATATGCATATTAAAAAAAAAGCATACTCTGATATTTTTCGACTGATGATACTCAGCGTTGGCAAGCAAAAGGACACAAGGCATGTTCCAACACTGTCAGTGGGAGTGTACGCCTGGACCACTGTCTTGGGAGGGAATTGGTACTACTCTCTTGTATTAGGGTTTTCCAGAGAAACAGAACCGATAGGAGAATATTCATTTAAATGTGTTTTTACTATATTGGCCCTGTGGTAAGTGCTTTTCATCTTCACAAAAACCTCAAGGTGGAAAGTGTTGTGGCCTCCATCTTACAATGTGGAAACCAGGCTCTGAGAGGTTGAGACACTAGCCAGCCAGTAAAGGTGGGACTTGACTTTGAGCTGGCTCTGTCTGACTTCAAAGCTCGCAGACAGAAATAGGGAGAATGAACACAGATGGTCCAATAAAAGAGATTTATTATAAGGAATGGGCTCAAGTGATTCTGGAGGCTGAGTCCCACAATGCGCTGTCTGCAACCTGGATACTCAGAAGAGCCGGTGGTCTAAGTCCCGATCCAAGGGCAGAAAACCAAGGTTCCAGCTCAACAATCAGGCAGAGGGAGCAAATTCTCCCTTCCTCTGCTTGTTTGTTCTATTTGGGCCCTCAACGAATCAGATGAGGCCCACCCACATTGGGGGTGGGAGGCAATCTACTTATTCAGTCTACCTATTCAGATGTTAATCCCGTTTGGAAACACCCTCACAGACTCACTCAGAAATACTGTTTAACCAAATATTCGGGCACTCCAGGGCCCAGTGAAGTTGACACGTAAAATTAACCATCACATCTACTTTTGGGAACGTATCCTAAAGGAATGACCGAACAAGACGGCCAATGCATTAAAGACAAGGATGTTCATCTCAGCATCCTTAGTTCTTACTGGAAAATCGAAAACATTTTATGTGTTGTAAACAGATGTGCAGTGAAACTGCACCCTCTGGAGGGCGTGGCTTCTAAAGACAGGCAATGAGAGGAAATCACCAGTAGTCCTACTGCCCTTGGAAAGAACTCCGACACCAACATATTGGAAGCTCAGCACCAAATCCAACCCAGCGAGGTCACTGTTTCTCTGGCTGAGCCCCTGGTGCAGCAGTCCTCTTGCATGTCGGGGCCATACTGTGTGAAAAATACGGACCCCAGACACTAGCATCCTTTGGCAAGATTGGAAAGACATTTGAATTGAAGTGAGAGGAAAGAGGATTTGTGGCTTCCAGCTCATGCTCATTCTTTGAGTAAACTGGTAGACAGAATCGCCCTATTATTTACATTGTTTTCTCTCGCTCTGTGTACTCTATTTCAAGCGCAGGGACATTCTCTAGGCCACCACATTGAAAGGGATTGGGGAGCATCAGAGACGGTGCTGGTGCTTACAGAAGACTGCAGTCCTGCTGGGGCCCCCGGACGACAGCAGCTCCCCAGACAGCACCCCTGCCCTCACTCCATGCCACTACCCCCTGGGGCTCGAAAAAAGTTAGCAATGTCTCCTGCAGAGATGGCTCCCCACCCCGGGGCCCCAGCTTCACCACCCCTCCCCTTCAGGGCCATGGTGGGGCTTCTGCGGTCACCCTGCAGATTGTCAGGCCACACACTGAGCCGGCGAGCTCAAGTAGCAGGCTTGTCGCAGCAGGAGGGACTCCAGCAAACAGGCCACGTTCCAGAGGAACAAGCACAGCCCGGCAGCACGGAGGCACGGGCAGGAGGGAAGCATGAAACGGTCCTGCGCAGCAACTTGCTGTCATTTCCGGTCAGCAAGTGCCAGCCTCTGCACATGCCAATAAGAATCACTCCCATTCGCTGGTGGTTTACCCGGAACAGGCCTGGACAGAGGGTCTCTCACTTATCCAGGAAGGCGTGGCCACAACGACCTCTCAGATAAAGCAAGCCGGCAGCGGAGAGGCGAATTAACTCACCTAAGTCTTGCGGGTTGGGTTCCCTGGGAAGGAGACTCTAAGGCAGAGGTGAGCAGGCGAGATGTTTACTCAGTACCCTTGGAAAGGAGGAGAAGGAAGCAGGGGAGGGAGGGCAGAGGGCAGTCAGCTGTGATGCAGGCCCATGACAGCCTCCCCACCCCCACAGGAAGCTCTGGAGCCAGCATGGCCCTTCAGAGTTGTCCTGAGTTGCACCAAGATGGCCGGATTTTTATAACCCGGCAGCCATCGGTCATTGAGTGGGGCCCACCCCCGGAGGCCGTGACTTTGGAGACGTGCTCTCTGGAGCCACAGCGGACCCGAACCGGCCAAGACCTGAGGCCGTCTGCCAGTAGCACTGTTGATTGCAGCTGGAGCAACACATCCTTCCTTGAAGGGGGACCGGGCCTCTTCACATCACCGTGCCCACCACACCAAGGTCACCCAGCTATTGAGGGACAGAGCCGCCACTGAAAGCAAGCAATCCAATATCTGCAATTTCTGCTCTGCCACTGAGCCAAACTGCCTCGCCTGGGCCCCGACTTTCTCAGCAGCCCTGGTGCTCCGCCTGGACTGTGTCCTCTCTCTCAGATGCTCTAGAAGAGAGTGAGTCCCTTTCGGAATCTAGGTGACAAGGCCCTTCCAGCAGCTCGTGGGACCACCACAGGAGCTCCCTGACCAGCGGTTCCCGTTACTAAGGCCGTGGATCTTTCACTTTTGCACCAACTAAGCCAGACATTGTGACTTCCTCTCCAGCCCAGGGTGGACCGCTCTGCCCCCGCCCTGCCCGTCACCGTCACCACCGTCAGCCCCGCCATATCCTTTAGCATTTTTAAGATGGGCTGTAATTATCCAAAGGAATTTTACCAAAATCTAAGGAGATTCACAAGGGAAACAAAGAGCATTTGAAGCGCATAGTGACGCTTAGAAAGTAGGGTTTTCTTCTCCTAGGATAGCTTACCAGGCATCAGTAAGCTGAACTGAAATCCTGATTCAGAGACTCCCCTTGTCCCGTCTCAAGTTTTCATTCACCCTTCCCCCATACACACACACACACACACACACAGCCACACAGGGCAGGGGTTTCGGGAGCCACTCAGTCCTGCAGCCCATCTGGAGGTAAGTGGCACAGAGGACAACCCACGCAGGTAAGGCCCAGACGTAACCACCCTCCCTCCCGCCCCTCCTTAGGGGAGGGCTGCTCTTTCATTTGGAGGGAGCAGGACTCTGGGATCCAAACACACACACAGCAGTGGCTTGCGTTGGGACAGTGGTTTTTCTGGCTAAAGATTGGATGGAAATGGATGGGTTGAGGGAAGAACACTGATGTAGGAGCTGAGGGGCAAAGGACACAGAAGAAGAGGCAGAAATGGGTCAGAGATGGAGAGAGAGAATAACAGCTTTTGTCAGAATTCCTCTCTGTCCAGCCTGGTGCATTTGTTTGCTAGGGCTGCAGTAACAAAGTACCACACACTGGGGGCTTAAACAACAGAAATTACTGTCTCCTAGTGCTTGAGGCTGAAAGTCCAGGATCAAGGTGTCGACAGGGTTTGTTCCTTCTGAGGGTGGGAGGGAGAATCTGTTCCAGGCCTCTCCCCTAGCTTCTGGTGGTTTGATGGCAATCTTTGGCGGCCCTTGGCTTGTAGATGCATCACCCTGATCGTCTTCATCTTCACATGGTGTTCTCCCTGTGCGCATCTCTGTCGCTAAATTTCCCCTTTTTATAAGGCCCACCCTAATGACCTCATTTTTACTTGATAACCTCGGTAAAGCCCCTACCTCCAAATTAGGTCACATTCTGAGGTACTGGGGGTTAGGCGCCAACATATCTTTTGAGGAGGGGGACCTAATTCAACCCGTAAAACTTACTGATTCCAAACTTAGAGTGGCCGTCTCTGGTTTTTGCCTGTCATCGTGCCTGGCTGTCTTCTGGTAACAGCACTCCTCTTCCTTTAGGAATGAATCCTGCCTTTCCACACGGGCTGCCAATAACACACCCCTGTCCTCCCATTACAGGGATGAGCACATGCCCCGAGCTGGCCAATCAGATTCCCTCTCTCCATCTCTCTTTCCATGTTTGTAATTATTTAAGTGAGTTAGTTGAGAGAGAGAGAGAAGTTGAGGCTGTTCCTGAAAATTGGCCCAGGCCCAGTCTGTTCCCAGTATTTGCTTTTTCCGAGAAGTCCTCCCTATGACATGCCTGCACTATGACAAACCCAAGGCTGCTGTGGCTGGGGAAACAGCGTGCCCTTGAGGCTTGAACCCCAACCTCCTCATTAACTAGCTCACAGACTGAGGAGTTTTCCGTGACTCAGTTTTCTCATCTAAAAAATATGATGACAACGATGCTATCGATCTCAGAGCATTCCTGTAAGGATCACATGTGTGAGAATACTTTGCATAGAAGCAAAATTCTGTACAATTGTTTGTCCTTATTAGAAAGGTAGAAATCTAGGAATAGGAGAGCCAAAGAGTAAGAATTTTTTGGTGTTTACCCAGGCCTGACTTAGAGCACTGGCGTCACACTTCCCCGCCTCCCCCTTCCCCTGCATCTTGCGGTTAGGCAGGGCCACGGGATACGTTCTGCCCACTGAGTTGTGAGCTGAAATGACAAGTGTCACTCCCCAGCCCAGAGTCAATGTGGGAGGGAGTACATTAAGGGCGTGAATATTGGCAGGTGGGTTTCATTAGGCATCACCAAATGGCAGTCTACCACAAAGGTCAAACAGTCATTCATTTATTCACCCATTCATTCATTCATTCATGAAATCCTTTTTAAGCACCTTGCATGAGCCTAGCAGGGTGCTGGGCTCCCCGGATTAAAACATGAATAAGCCAGGTTGTTGACCTCAAAGTGTTCCACATGTCACAGGGGAGGTAGGTGCATGCAAATAATTGCAATATAATGTATTCATCCCTAGAAGAGAGGGCAGCACTGTCTGGAGGAGGCCAGAGTGGCTTCCTGGAGGAGGTAACATATGAGCTAGTTCTTAAAAGGCAAGTAAGTGATTACCAAGCAGACGGCAGCAGAAGAGCTTTTCAGGCAGAGGAAACCACACCTCCCAGGACATCAAATGTTGTAGAGGTTCTGGAGAGAGGTTCAGACTGCCTGGAGCATAGGGTGTGGGGAATGTGAATGCCAGGCTAAGGCATTTGGATTTGATGCTGAAACGTGGGGAACCAAAAGAGGTTTTCCAGCAGAGATGAAGTCTTTCTAGGAGAATAACTCTGGTGAGAGGGTGGAAGATGAAATGGCAGGGGAAAGATTGGAGGCAGGCCAGGGTAGAAAGCCACTGCATGAGTACTGGAAAGGGATGATGAGGCTCAAACCAAGGCACCAGGGTGAGGATTGAGGCAAGAAACCAGATTCAAGTAGACTTTCTGGGGTTTAGGTAGTAGATGTCGGAATGGGGGCCTGAGGATGACTAATTCTGGATGATTGGCCTGAGTTTTTTAGACAGAAGCCTGGAGCAAAGAACGCCAGCCAGTCTATTAGGCCTCCATAGCTTGATGGAAATTTGTTTGTTCTAATTCTCTGCTTCCTAAGTAGTCTTCTGGTCTATCATTTGGTCGACTGAGGAGATTGACCCTTCTGGAAGAACGGCCTGTGCAGATCAAAGGCTTGTGTTCAGAGACCCAGAGAGGAAAACACAGTCAAAAATCTAGTCAAAAACACAGACTTCTCTTACCTCCTGCTCTGCTGCTAAGGAATTAGGTCCCAATTGCACATTTTGGCTGCGGTTTTTCCTTCTGGAACAGATGGATGCATTTTCTCCTCTACACATAAGGACAGAGGTGACAGAATTTGCTGCTAGATTGAATGCAGAGTGTCAGGGAAAGAGCGAAGGTGAAGATAACACCAGGCTTTGGGTTTGAGCAGCTGGAAAAATAGAGTTACCATTTATTGAGATAGGGAAGACTGGGGGAGGAGCAGCTTATGGGAGGTAGGAATTTAATTTTGGACATGCTATAGGTGAGATGCTATTAGGCATGCAAGAGGGAAGATGGAGAAAGTGGTTGAATACATTAATATAAAGTTCAAAGACATTACCTGGAATGCAGCAAAGAAAAAGAGATGAAAAACATAAAAGAAGACTTAATAGATATGGAAGATAAAATGAAACAGTCTAATGATTGTTTGATTGGAGTCTCAGAAGGAAAAACACGGAAGAAGGGCAATATTTGAGGGGATAATGGCTGACAACTTTCCAAAATTAATGAAAGACATGAATCCTCAGATCTAGAGAGTCCAACAAATTCAAATAGGATAAAAAGAAATCCACACCGAGACACATCACGATGAAACTGCAGAATCAAAGAAGAAACAAAGAGAAGGTTCTAAAAGTAGCCTGGGTGGGGAGGAGGGGAGGACAATTACCTATAAAAGAATGACAGTTAAAATGTCAGCATAGTTTCTAACAGCAACAGTAGAAACCAGAAGATAGGCAAGTGCTTTTTTAAAAACAATATAATTCACATACCATGCAATTCATTGTTTTAAAGTGTGCCATTAATGGTTTTTCATATATTCACAAAGTTGTGCAACCATCACCACTATCTAATTCTGGAATATTTTCATCACTCCAAAAAGAAACCTGCTACCCATTAGTAGTCACTCTCTATTCCCCTGTCCCCCCAGCCCCTGGCAAGCGCTAACCTACTTTTCATCTCTGTGTTGTTGTTACGTGCCGTCGAGTTGGCTTCGACTCCTGGCGACCCTATGAATGAGTGCTGTCCACAGTGTCCTGTCCTCAACAGCCCTACTCAGCTCCTGTGGACTCATGCCTATGGCTTCCTTTATGGAATTGATACATCTCACATTTGGTCTTCCTCTTTCCCTGCAGCCTTCTACTTTTCCCAGCATTATTGTCTTTTCCAAAGAATCCTGCCTTCTCATGATGTGCCCAAAGTAGGGCAGCTTCAGTTTTATCATTTTTGTCTCCAGCAATAGTCCAGGCTTAACTTGTTCAAGGACCCATTTGTTCGTCCTTCTGGCAGTGCAGGGTATCCATAGAGCTCTCTTCCAACACCATATTTGAAATGAATCCATTTTTTTCCTGTCAGCCTTCTTCACTGTCCAGCTTTCACACCCAAATATAGTAATTGGGAATACGAGGGTGCAGATAATCTTGGCTTTGGTCAACACACTTGACTAATGACACTACCTTGCACTTGATGATCTTTCCTAATTGTTTCATTGCTGCCCTTCCAAGTCTCAATCTTCTCTTGATTTCTCTCTCTCTCTCTTTTTTTTTTTTTTTGCTGAGGAAGATTCACCCTGAGCTAACATCTGTTGCCAATCTTCCTCTTTTTTTACTTGAAAAAGATTAGCCCTGAGCTAACATCTGTGCCAAGCTTCCTCTATTTTGTATGTGGGGTGCTGCCACAGCATGGCTGACAAGTGGTGTAGGTCCACGCCTGGGATCCGAATCTGTGAACCCAGGCTGCCGAAGTGGAGCACACCAAACTTAACCACTATGCCATGGGGTCGGCCCTCTCTTGGTTTCTTGCCTGCAGTCTCCATTTAAATTGATGATTGAACCAAGGTAAAGAAAATCTTTAACAATTTCAGTGTTTTCATTGTCTACGTTAAAGTTGTGTAGTTCTTATGTAGGCATGTGGGGGTTTTTTTGTTTTGTTTGTTTTTTGCTGAGGAAGATTGGCCCTGAGCTAACATCTGTTGTCAATCTTTCCCTTTTTGTATGTGAGCTGCTGCAACAGCATGGCCACTGACAGATGAGTCATGTAGGTCCACGCCCAGGAACCAAACCTGGGCTGCCAAAGTGGAACATGCCAAACTTAACCATTAGGCCATGAGGGCTGGCCCTGTAGTCATGGTTTTTGTCTTCTTGATGCTCAAATGCAGTCCTGCTTTGGCATTTTCTTCTTTCACTTTTGTCAGAAGTTGTTTCAAGTCGTTGCTTTCTGCCAGTAAAATGGTGTCCTCTGCATATCTTAGATTGTTGATATTTCTTCCACCCATTTTTACTCCTCCTTCATCTGAGTCTAGCCCAGCTTGTCGTATGATATGTTCTGCATACAAATTAAACAGATAGATAAAATGCACCCTTGGCTGACTCCTTTGCCTATAGGAAACCATTCTGTCTCTCCATGTTCTGTCCTGACACTGGCTTCTTGACACAGTACAGGTTATGCATCAGGACAGTCAAGTGTTGGACACACCCATTTCTTTCAGAGCAACCCAGAGCTTTTCATGATCCACGCAGTCAGAGGCTTTACTGTCGTCTATAAAACATGGCCTAACCTTCTGAAAGTCTTCGGAACACTCCAGTAGCCAACAAATAATTGCAACGAGATCTCGTGTGTCTCTCCCTTTTCGAAATCCAGCCTAGACATCAGGCATTTCTTGCCCCATATGAGGTAAAAGCGCTTGTCGCAGCACCTTGAGCATCACTTTACTTGCACGGGAAGTTAGAGCAGTGGTCCTACAGTTACTGCACTCCTTGGCATCTCCTTTCTTGGGAATTGGGATGGATATTGAGCTTTTCCAGTCCATAGGCCATTGTTTTGTTTTCCAGATTTGTTGGCATGTTCTTGTAATATTTTGACAGATTCAGTCTTTATGGCTTGAAATCATTCTATCAATATCCCATCTACCCGTGGTGACTTACCTCTTCCCAGTACTTTCAGGGCAGCTTTCCCTTCACTTTCTAGAATTACGGCTTCTTCCTCACAGGAATCTTCCTCAAAGGTGCCTGTCATCCTTTGGTCTCTTCTCTATAGATCTTCAGTGCACTGTTTCCACCTTCCTCTATTTACCCCTGATCAGAGAGTGTGCTTCCCTGTTGGTCACTGAGCATTCCTAATCTAGGTTTAAATTTCCCTGTGATTTCTTGAATCTCTCTTTCTTCCTCTTTTGTTGTTTTCTTCTATCTCTTGGCATTGGCCATTATCATGGTTCTCTTTATCTCTAGGTGACAGTTGCTGAAAAACTGCATTCAGGATTCGAACCCTGCTTTTGTCACCGTTTACTTTTGCTTCTCATCTGTCTTTAACAGGTTTTAGTGTTTCTTTTATCGTCTATCTAAATTTTTCTTTTCTTTTTTCTTCAGGCATTGTCTTTTCACATTCTTCCTCAATAATATTTCTGGTTTCCGTCCTTAGTTCTTCCGGTTCTTGGTCAATTAAGTTTAACAGTGCAAATCTGTTTTTCATGCGGACTTTAAATTCATGGGAATGTTGTTTGCATTATATTTTGGCACTACTGTTCTTTCAGTGCTGTCCTTCAGCTTTCCTCTGATATTTAATCTTAACTGTTCGCGGTCAGGACCACAGTCTGCTCCTGGTTTTGTTTTGGCAGAGAGAACACAACTTCTCCGTCTCCTGCTTCCAATTACACAGTCTATTTGATTTGGTATTGGCCATCTGGTGATGTCCATGCATACTGTCGTCTGCTCAGTTGCTTAAAGCAAGGATTTGTGATGGACAGATTGTTGCTTCGCAGAAATCCGTGAGCTGGTCTCCTGCTTAGTTTCTGACCCCTGGTCCGAATTTTCCAATGAAGTTTGATTCCACTTTATTTCCTCTTTTGTGTTCCAGTCACCTACAATTATCGGCGTGTCTTGTTTTGGTGTATGATCAAGTTTTTCCTGGGTACTTGCATAAAAACTTTCAATTTCCTCTTCTTCAGCATCTGTAGTTGGAGCATCGTCTTGGCTGATGGTTGTGTTAGTGGGTTTCCCCAGAAGTCCAATTGATGTCGTTTGGTCAGACCTACATTGGAGCCCCTCACTGCCTGGGCCACATCTTGCCTCTATATTAGAGCCACGCTGTTTCTTCTGAGTTTGTCATTTCCAGAGTAGAACACTTTGTCATTGTCTCACTGAAAGTGTCTCATTCCGGTCCATTTTATTTCCCCAAACCCAAGCATGGCGATATTTAAACATGCCATCCCTTGCTTTACAACTTCCAGTTTACCTCAGTTCATGCTTTTCTCTTTCCACGTTCCAGTTGTGTGTGGCACAGCATCAGACTTCCTTTCACCTTTGTGCACTTCAGCCACTAGATGTCCTTCTGGCTTTAGTCTAGTTGTGTCATTAGCAATACTGCTATTCACACTTGTTCTTTGCCCTTCCCCAGTAATTGCTCGAGCACCTTCTGACCTAGGGGTCTCATCTTCCAGCAATATCTCATATTTCATTTTGGACTGTCTCATCATAGAGTTTTCAAAGTAAAAAAGGTTAAAAGAAAGATAAAAATAAAAGGAAAATACAGCAGTGTTTTACCATTGCCTTCTGCAGAATGGTGTGTATGTCCAAACCACATGCGCTTGGGTCCGTGGTGTCACAATCCCCAAACACCTACCTAATCTATCTCTATAGATTTGCATATTCTGAACATTTCATATAGGTGGAATCATACACTATGTGGTCATTTGTGACTGGCCTCTTTCACTTAGCATCATGTTTTCAAGGTTCATTCACATTGTCACAAGTGTTAGTGCTTCGTTCCTTTTCATAGCCAGCTAATATTCCATTGTATGTATAAACTACATTTTTTTTTAATCCGTTTGTCAGTAGGTATATTTGCGTTGTGTCTACCTTTTGGCTATTAGGAATGATGCTGCTATAAGCGTTCATGTGCAAGTTTTTGTGTGGACATGTTTTTATTTCTCTTGGGCGTATACCTAGGAGTGGAATTGCTGGGTCATATAGTAACTCTGTGTTTAACATTTTGAGGAACAGCCAAACTGTTTTCCAGAGAAGTTACACCATTTTACATTCCCAGTAGCAATATGTGAGTTCCAATTTCTCCATATCCTTGTCGACACTTATTATTGTCTGTCTTTTTTATTATAGGCATCCTAGTGGGTGTGATGTGGTATCTCATTGTGGCTTTGACTTGCACTTCCCTGATGGCTAAAGATGTTGAGCATCTTTTCATGTGCTTATTGGCCATGTGTGTATGTTCTTTGGAGAAATGTCTATCCAAATCCTTTGCCCATTTTTTTAATGAGATTGTCTTTTTATTATTGAGTTGTAAGAGTTCTTTGTATATTCTTGATATTAGGCCCTTATCAGGTATATGTTTTTCAAATATTTTATCCCATTCTATGGGTTGTCTTTTTGCTTTGTTGATGGTGTTCTTTGAAGCACAAAGTTTTTAATTTTGATGAAGTCCAACTTATCTATTTTTTCCTTTGTTGCTCATGCTTTTGGTGTGATATCTAGGAGTCCATTGCCAAATCCAAAGTCATGCAGGCTTACTCCTATATTTTCTTCTAAGAGTTTTGTTGTTTTAACTCTTATAGTTAGGTCTTTGATCCATTTTGAGTTCATTTTTGTATATGGTGTGAGGTAGGGGTCCAACTTCATTCTTTTGTATATGGATATCAGTTGTGCCCACATTATTTGCTGAAAAGACCATTCTTTCCCCTGTTTAATTTTCTTGGCACCAAATGCTATCTTTAAAGTGCTGAGAGAAAATAACCGTCAGCTTGGAATTTTATGCCAAGATAGACTGTATTTCAAGAGGAAGGGTGAAAAAATGACATTTTCAAAAAACAAAAACTGCAGCTTTTACCAGCAACTGACCCTCACTTAAGGAAGTCCTTAAGGGATGTACTTCTGGAAGAAGGAGGGAAAAATCTGAGCTGCAAGAAGGAACACTGCAGCAGCAGCATCTACCTGTCATGCTAAAAAAGCAACCCATGTCAGCAGCCACAGCATCCTGAAGCCTGCCAGGTCACCCCCGAGTCAGATTCTCTGTGGCAAGGTGTGGGTTCTCTCTTTGGGCTGCACATATTCCTGGGTAATTACAGAAAACTTGAACAAGCCCCGGCTAGCACACAAAGGGATCACAAGGAGGATGGCCTGCAGAGGAAGCCTGCCAAAGACCAGCTAACAAAGCCCTTACCTTCAGGGAGGCAAGAGAAACAGATCATTCAGAACCCTACAATCAAAGAGGAGTGGTGGGAGGCCTGACCACCCATGCAGTCACACCCTGTGAGCCTTAAGTAGTTGTAAGGAGACAGGACATTGCTTCCTTCTCCAAGCTGCCCTGGTGTCCTTAGAATCGAGCCCTGGTTCCACTTCTGGGTGGTGACACCCTCTCAGGCACAAACCATGTGTCGGTCACTCTCTCTCCTCCATCCCTTCCTCCTTCCCTTCCTGTTTTCTTCCCTGTTTGTGATATAATGCTAAACCTACTCTAATTGATCACAAACTTATTCTAAATATTTTCCTTAAAATCCAAAGGTATTTAACACTAGTGGAATGGACCTTATGTGCTATGATCACAAATCAGACCAAGCCATGTAAGATTTCCAGAATTCAGTTGAATATAATTTCATTTATATATATATATATATATATATATATATATATATATATATACATACACACACACATATATATATGTATGTATGTATATAAAATTTTTTTTCAAAGATTGGCTATGAGCTAACATCTGTTGCTAATCTTTTTTTCCCTTCTTCTCCTCAAAGCCCCCCAATACATAGCCGTGTATTCTAGTTGTAGGTCCTTCTGGCTCTGCTATGTGGCATGCTGCCTCAGCATGGCCTGATGAGTGGTGCCATGCCCAGGTTCCAAACCAGCAAAACCCTGGGCCTCCAAAGTGGAGCGTGCAAACTTAACCACTCAGCCACGGGGCTGGCCCCTGAATATCATTTTTATTCTTTTTTTTTTTTGGAGGAAGATAGGCCCTGAGCTAACATCTGCCAGTCCTCCTCTTTTTCCTGAGGAAGACTAGCCCTGAGCTAACACCCGTGCCCATCTTCCTCTACTTTATACGTGGGACGCCTACCACAGCATAGCTTGGTGAGCGGTGCCATGTCTGCACCCGGGATCCAAACCAGTGGACCCCAGGCCGCCAAAGCAGAACGTGTGCACTTAACCGCCACGCCACCGGGCTGGCCCCCTGAATATCATTTTAATATCTGGAAGTGTTGAGTGGCCCTGAGACCATGAAAGAATGCAGAATTCCTATAAAGTTTAAAGGTCTCTAGACCTAGGCAGGAAGATGTGTACATATCTTTTAAGAGTCCAAGAAACGAAGACTATATTGGCGTACTCAGCCTGGGTGGGGCTTGCAGACTTAAGTGAGAAGACTGAATGAAGAATTAGGTAATGTCTGGGGCCCATGACCACCACTTGAGGTTATAGAATCATTGACACAGCAGCTCTAAATGTCCATGCCGAGAAGATAATATAGTGGTTTCCTTAGTGGGCGTGAGAGGAATTGTCCAGCTCTCTGCAGGTCCAGAGCTCATGTGTGGCCGAAGTTTCTGGTCAGAAGTAATTTCATTTCATTGGGATGATTACCATGTTCATTAGTGGGTAACATCTTTTGACCTAGGGACCATTTCTAATTAAATTTAAAAATGTTTAGGAGTAGCCCATATTTTCCTGTAAGGGATCCTAGTAAATCAGGCATTTTATGTACTTGAAATGTTTAAGAAGGTTTAGGCTATTCAAGTAACAGCCACGTGACTCTAAATTAAAAGATGTAACTGATGTAGAGTTGGGATTTTAAGTTGAAATTGTACTGTATATGCACAGTACCAGGATATTCAGGAGAATTTTAGCTTCGCTGGACTTAAAAGTTTAATTTGTTTGATTTATGTTATTTAATAAATCTATTAATATTTGAGAAAGTTTTGTTCATTCAGACAGGTGAAGTATTTTGAAAGGAAAAGGAATATATTAAATTTTGATGCAGGTGGCAGTCTCTCGAGTGGCAGGTTATGACAGACATTATTGGTCTCTTACCCCACAGCCATTCTCTTACTTACAAAACCTAGATTTTGTTCAGTTATGGAGGGCCTTGTGACTCAGGAAAAGCTGGGCGCCTCCCCAGCCCAGGGATGCAGTTGGGGACGGATCCTGATGAATCAAAGCCAATCACACTAATTCCATCCCCCTTGCCAGTGACTGGTTCAGGAAAGGAAGTGCGATGTAGTTTTGACCAAAGATTAAGATGGAGAAATCGACTGGGAGGCTTCGAGAAAGGTTTTCCTCTCAAGAAGAGCACAAGGAAAGAGATATGACTCCTCCTTTCTGGCCTTGGAATGTTGTGTAAGGATGTGTTGCCTGGAGCTGATGCAGCCATTTTGTGAGCATGAGGGGAGGTACTAACAACCAAGGATGGCAGAGTAGAAATGTGCAAAGAAGCTGGGTCAGTGAGCCTTCAAATTAACCAACCGTTTTAGAGTGTTTAAATATAGACATACCTCAAAGATATTGCAGGTTCAGTTCCAGACCACTGCACTAAAGCAAATATCACAATAAAGTGAGTCATATGGATTTTTTGGTTTCCCAGTGCATATAAAAGTTATGTATACACTATACTGTAGTCTATTGTGTGCAATAGCATTATGTCTAAAATATGTACATACCTTAATTTAAAAATATTTTATTTCTAAAAAATGCGGACCATCATCTGAGCCTTCAGTAAGTTTTAACCTTTTTGCTAGTGGAGGGCCTTGTAAAAAAGGCAGTATCTGCAAAGTGCAATAAAATGGGATATGTCCGTAATACATTCTCCTAACTTTTTAAAAAAGTTTTCATACAATCCATGCTTTAGTACTCCTCTCTCTATTTTAAGGATTCCCCTTTAATTATCATTAATTAATCTTGTATCTTCCCCTTGCTAGATAAAATATTTGCTTATTCTTGTTGATTTGTGTGAGGGAAAGGATATTTTCAAATCTCCAAAAGGATAGAGTTATTTGGGCTATTTGTTCTTGTTACTTTCTAATTTTATTGTAGTACAGTCTGATAATATGGCTTCTATGATACCTTTTTTGGAGTACATTCAGATTTTCTTTGAAGGCTGTCTTGGTTGACTTTTATAAATTTTCCACAATTATTTGAATAGAACACATATTCTCTGATGGGTGCAACATTGTATATCCTTCTATTACATGCTGGTGCCAGGGGCATTTTGAAGCCTTCTCTACTTGTGTGTCCAACACCTGGGCTAGGAAGACCCAGCGCAGTTGGCAGCTGGTACAGCTGGGCTCCTCGGGCATCCCTCTGTCCCTATGTGGTCTCTCTGCCTGGTGGCTTCAGGGTAATTACACTCCTCGTATGGGAGCTCAAGGCTCTAAAGACGTGTATTCCAATAGGGATAGAGTCCAGCAGAAGTCGTATTGCCTTTTGTGATCTAACCTCAAAAGTCATACCGCATCACTTCCACCATATTCTATTCCTAAAAAACAAATCTCTAAGGCAAGCCCATGTTCAAAGAGAGAAGAATTAGATTTCATTTCTTGATGTGGCAAAGGATTTGCAAACCTGTTTTAAAACCACCTCAGCAGTCTAATGTGTCTGTAGAACATAAAGAACATGGGCATGTGTATATGTCCCCATCTCTAGTCCTTTGGCTTTTCCTTGTAACCTCTACTTTCCAGAATCTCCTTCTGGCATCTCCCAGACTTCCACGTCACTTCTGTACCCAACTCTGCCCTTGTTCTGAAATTTTGCCCCTCTATAGTCCTGTCGGTACTCTTTAACACTCCTACTCACCCCCTTTTGCTGAGCCCTGTTAACCCCCAAAACCATGAGGGATAATAATAAAATGAGTGTTATTTTAAATCACTAACTTTTGAGGTGACTTTTTTTCTCTTTGCTGAGGAAGATTCGCCTACGCTAACATTTGTTGCCAATCTTCCTCTATTTTGTATGTGGGTCACTGCCACAGCATGGCCATTGACAGATGAGTGGTGTAGGTCTGTGCCCAGGAACTGAACCCAGGCTGCTGAAGTGGAGTGCACAGAATGTAACTACTAGACCACCGGGGCTGACCTTGAGATGATTTGATAGGCAGCAATAGGTCACCGAAAACCACTGCCTTATTTTGAAGGCTAATTTCATAGTGCAAAGGTCAGAGTAGGGACACTGTCCTGGTCATTGAGAAGGGATAAGGTCCCAAGCTTGTGTGTGTGGTTGGGGAGTGTCTAGGAAAGATAAGGTAGGTTTTTAAAAACAGTCTAGTGGATACCAAGCACCAGTGTATCTTTCATACTGAGAGCCATATTGGGGTTATTATATCCACCAGTCTCCTTCAAATTTACCTAATATGATTCAGTCCCCAAGAGCTGCATCCACTCTGAATAAACTTATAGCATCACGTGTGGGGGATCCAAAGCTGAGGCTTGACCCACTCCAGAGACTCCACCTGGGGGGTGGCCCCCTGGGAGGTTGTGCATTTTTTTAGCTACAACATTTTGGCCAAGACTAAGAAAGCTTATGTTTGTGAAAGTATTTTTTATTAGCTCAACACTTTTTTTGGTGCTTACTGAAAAACTTAAGAATAGACAAGCTTCTACCTGAAAGCTTTAAAGTTGAGTCTTTTTTATTTATTTATTGTGGTAAGAACATTTAACATGAGAACTACCCCCTTAACAAATGTTTAAGTGCACACTACAGTAGTTTTATCTATCGCACAATGTCGTACAGCTGATCTCTAGAACTTCTTCATCTCCCAGAACTGAAACTTTATACCCCTTGATGAGCAACTGCCCATTTTCCCCTCCCCCCCAAGGTTGAGTCTTTTGAATTAATTTTTTTTAATTAACAAAGCATAGGAGAAAAATATATCCCCATTTTATGTTTAACAAGTATCTAATCTCAAAAATAAATTCGCCGTGAGTTTAAACTTCACATTTCCTATTAAGGAATGGTTGAAGTTTGAGACTATAGAATACAAGAAAGTATATGCTAAATAATAAATTTGCAGAAATTAATTCTTCTGGATGCCCACTATTATTGCAAATGAGACCCCAAATTAAATATAAGTTAAATCACAAAAAAAGATGGCAAATTTTAACTAATTTCCGTTTTCTTTGAAAACTAAAGACATTAGAAAATATTGAATACATTTTTTAAATGCCACTTACAAAATTAAAGATTTTGTAATAATACCATCTCTCACACACCTTTATTCATCCAAGCATTCATATTCAATAAATACTCTTTGCATGCTTAATATTAATAATAATAAGCATTTTGAGCCTTTTTATATATCAGGCACTACACTAAAACTCTACATATTGTCTTCTCTAATCCTTTTAGCAGCCTTTGGGGTATTTTATTTTCTTTATTCTTGTTACACAGATGGGGAAACTGACGCAGAGAGAAGCTGAGTAACTTGTCCAGTTACTAAGAGGCTGTGCCCAGATGTGAGCTCCTGGAGTATGTCTATTACTTTTCCTTTAAACCACTATCCTGTACCACATCCCTGTGCCCAGCAAGGAAGCTGGGCACTGAGGTGGAGAGATGTCTAAGTTCTTCACTTTAGGGAGTGGATGCTAGAGTTGAAGAGATCAAAGAGCTCAACAGAGCTCAGAAACAAATAGTGTAGAAACTCACTTGGTAGGACAGGTTTTACCAGTTTGGGGTTAAATAAGTTCACATGGCCTTTGTTTTTTAACATTTTACATTTTCAAACTTATGTAAAAGGAGAGAGAGTAGTATAATGAACCCCCATGTACCCATCACCCAGCATAACTACTATCAATTTATGGCCAGTCTCAGTTCATCTATACCCCACTCACTTTTTATTTCCCCCACCTCCTCCCTACTGGATTTTTTTAAGCAAATCCCAGTCATCATGTTTTTTTATCCACAAATACTTCAGTACGTATCTTTTAAAGAGAAGGAATCCTTGTAAACATAACTGTAACATCAATATCGCCCCCAGAATAATTAATGATACCTTAATATCATTCAGTGTGTAGGGGAGGAAAAATAATTTTCCCTCTACCCTTCTAGGTTCTTAGCTGAGACCCCCTGTATTAAAAGACAGATAAACAGGAGAACAACAAACAAGTTTAATAACATGTATAATTCCTGTATACATGGGAAAGACCCAGAAAAACTGAGTAACTCCTCAAAATGGCCCAAGCCACCACCTTGAATACCATCTTCAGCTAAAGACAGAAGATGTTGGGGAGCTGGTTATGGGAGGCTATCAGGAAAAGCACAGTAAACAAGGGTCAGATTGCTATGTAGATTTAAGTCTTTGCCTTCTCCATTGATAAGAGTTTCTAGAGATTTAGAGTCAGCCTTCTCTTCCGGGTGCAGAGAGAGACACCCTCACAAATGGAGATTTTCCTTATAAATGTAAATGTCTCTTAGAAAAGTGTAACTTCTACTCAGTTTTCAGAGCTTTTCCTATATATGCTATTTCTTAAAAATAATCAACCTAAAATAATTCTTATGCCAAAGAGACATATTTTGGGATGGCAAATTCTGCTCCCCTTCAAGTCATTTATATATTCAAATTAACTGCTTGAGGGTCCACATACCCAGATTTTTAAAATGCCCTGTTTCTTTCTTGGGGCTCCTCTCTTGGTGAATTATCCAAGATACAAGTTGAATTCCATCCCAGTCCTGCTTCCAAACACCTGGAGAAGAAAAAACTGGAAAATCTGAGCAGTCCCTCAACAAGCACCCTCTTTTTTGGCAGACAGATTGACAGAAGAAAAACAAATTTAATTAGGTATGTATGGGGCCCCACAAAGACAGTGAACCCCAAGGACAAGTTGGGCAATTGAGGCTTAGATGCCATCCTGAGCTAAGGAATGGGATAGGAGCCTGGGGTGCCAAAGAGGGGAGGAGAGTAATTCATGGGACAATAAGAAGGGCAGATGTTTGGTAATTAGATGTTTGTCCTGCCATACAGATAGGTCATTAAGATAAAATTATCTCTGGAAATAGCTGTCTCTTTGAGCCAGGCCCCCTATCTAAATTCTTTTAGGTAGTTAAGAGAGAGATAAAAGTTTATCTTGAATCTGCTGAATCTTGATTGCCTTCATCTCAAAATAGTCCACATGCCAAAGTGGCACATTCTGGGGAGGCTCATTCTGAACCCCTTAAGTCTCACCTTTGAAACTTCCTCAAGAAGTTTCACAGTCTAGAAGTTGAGTTGGTAGATGGCTCCATCTCACTGAACAAGTCTCTTAGTCCTGAAAATAAGTCAGTTCAGTTAAACAGTTGTGTCTCATTTCAGGAGGCAATAATGCAGGTGGGCTTCCAAAGTTAGGCTTATGCTGCAAGCAATCAAGTATTTAATAAGAGGCATTTCTATGGAAATGAAAGAAAAACAAAAGTTAATAATTGGAGCATATTATAATCCCAGTTTCTGAGTTCTGAAGGCAGCCAGTTGAGAAGATTTCTAGATATCTGGCTTGAAGTATCTTTAGATGGAGTGAGGACAGGCAGTGACAATCTGATAGATTTTCCTGGTTTGCAGTTTGAAAATCTCTGGTGTTCTTTCTGAGTGGTCACACAGCAACAGACATGAAGATTGTCCATACATGAGCTGTTGTGGTGATTTCTCTAAAGTTTATATCAAGTTGTCCAACATTAGCTTGCATGGCTCCAGAAAAAAGGGTAGTTTTAGTTTTCAATGATTCCAAGTCAGAAGGAGAAAAATTAGAAACATTAGTTTACAGAATCATAGCCAGATATTTGAGGAAACTAGAAGAATACAGGATCTAGTCCAGTTTACAGGTATATAACAAAACCCCAAAGACAATTAACAGTATTAGAATCCAATTTCCACAAAGATATATTATTGAAACATAATTTTTCTCTCTACAATCATCCCAATTCTATCAAAGATAGCCATAGTAAGACTAATTTGTTTGCAAATTAAGTCTAGTTTCAATAAGATTGCCCTGATTATTTACATAAATGCAGCAAGAATAATGATTGACCATATAGAACCTTATAATCTGCTCTGCTGGAACTTTTCATAAGGAATCTCAGATTGTACTTTTTAAAAACCTCTTGAGGTTAAGATGCAAAGCCAAGGTCTCACCATCAGACTTTGTCTGCAATACTTATAGATTTGGGTGAATTCCCAAGGTTACCAAAATATCTTGAGGTTCCTGTGCCTGCCAGGAAGTGACCTTCATTACTCACCTGTCAAGATTACTGGGAACCTTGTAAGCAAAGTACCAGGCTGATTTTTCCAAGGGGCTTTATTGGCTCCAGAAAGTCAAACTTAGTTCCTTAAAGCTTCCTGGTCATATCTGAGTCTATGCATGTCTCTGTCAAATATGACGTTCCAGTCAAAGCTTTAGTAATATAACCAATGCTTCCAATTGTGTCCTGTTACAAGAACAGATTCTTATTTAATTTATATAAATAATCATATTGCCATGAAAATAAGAATACTCACTACAAGTTTCCAAATTCTGGTAAGGAGAAAAAGATAAATGTTTCAATTATGCTTACAAAGGTATAATTTGCCAAATTGCTGCAAGCCATAGATAGCCTAAGAAAAAGATGTTTCCTTAAATCTGGAAAAATTGTAACATTAAGGAAAAAAATTATAATCATCCTCCTCAGTTCATTCAGCCCCATGTAATTAATGCTTGTTCTGCTTGAATTCAGTTTTTCCATTGGTTCTGGAAATTCTTAACCCAGTTCAGTTTTTTGATCTTAAAGTTATCAGAAACCTAGATTGTCAAAAGTTCTTTCAATGAATCTCCTTAAAGCTGAAGCCCTTTTTCATGAACACTTTTGTAAAAGCACTGGAGTAAAACAATAACTGTCTGTGAAAAGATTTAAAGATGCTTGTTGTTAAAGATCTGATGAGAGTTCATTACAATGGAATTGACAAGGAGATTTAGTTATTTTTCTAACATGCAACATTTTAAGATAATAACCAGAATTATGACTGATGACATTATATCAGGACATATTGGATTTCTAAGCATTTCACCAATTTTCTGGAATAGTTATATACCTATATAAACACAATATTAAAAGGCTCTGTATTACTTCTTATTTGACAATGTTTTCCATGTAATTTAACATATCAAATACACTTAATTAGTTTAATATCTCCCCTTTTATAAGAAGAGAGAACAAATCCTTTGAGATGTTCTAGGAGTCTTCTGGAAAATTTCAAAGTTAGTTTGAGGTAAAAAAAAAAAAAAGACTTCATTTAGAATTTTATTTTGGAAAGTTTATCAAAAATATCAAAAAAGTTTTAAAATCCTTGGTAAAACAGAATCATAGCTCACTGTGAAACGATATTTAGTCATCCGTTTAACCAAAGTGACGATAGAGGATGTTAAAGGCAAATACAGAAAGTTAAATAGTTGTAAGAAAAGAAACCCACTTAGCTCACTTACGTCTTTTAATAGAGAAGATTTAGCTTTTTGAACAGAGGAAATTATTTTGACAAAACACAGAATCCTTGGTTTTTTAGGCAGACCATTTTAAAAGGTAAAGAAAAGCCTTTAACAAGCTCTTATTATCAAGAGCAGACCAATAGTCCAAGAAAACTTTGTCCTTTTAACAGAGAGGAAATCAAATTTTAGTTTTGCACCAGCTTACTTTGGGTATTAAAGCTCATTCACTTAAATAAATTCATTCCAATCTTAGCCAGTTCTGACCTCACATAAAATTCCTTTCCCTTATTATTTCTAGTAGTTTTAATTACATATATTAGAATTTTTAACCCTTAAAAATCTTAATTTTTAGTGAATATAAAGAAGTAAGCACTTATGAGCTGTCTGTTACACCAGTATTCTTCAGATTGGCAAATTTATAAATACATTTCATATTTTCTAGAAACATATTCTTCTTCATAGTACAATCTTTCAATGTGGCACAGAACATGTTTACTAATAGAGCCAAATATCTTTAGTTTCTCTGTAATAAGAAAGCTAAAACTAGACAAACCTATCTTCAATAATTAATGTTTCAGTATTTTACCTTATTTGGAAATGATCTAGATATTCAATGAATTCCCATCATTTAATTTAACTTAGCAAAACTCTAAAGTTTCAAGTTACCAAAAGATTTTGGAAGCTATTTTAAGTACACATACCATAAAATATAATTACTGCACCTAAAAATTCTCATCCCACTTACATCTATCTAAATCATTTGTTCCCAACAATTAGGTTTAGACTACTCACAAAAAAACTTCACGAGACATTAGACAAAGTGACTCATCATCCACAGCTATTTTTCTTGCTGACAAATTTTGCAACAGAGATAGCATAAACTTATTTGACTAATAAACCCAGGAAGAATAAAAGTTGTTTATCGGCATTATATTTAATGCTAATAACCGAAGACATGCCTGTTTTAATGAAACCAACAAACATCAAGTAGCTTTTATTTACTAAAGATTAATCCTAGGTCATGTGAACTTGAAAAGCATTTGGGTTAGTTTTTGTTATATTTCTTCAATTCATATAAGTGCTTGTTTCTTTTTAAGCCAATTAAATAGAGCTCTTTTACAAAATAATTTTGACAATACCATCCAGAGGTAGAAAAATACCATATACATAAACATATATAAACATACAGACACAAAGAGAAATCTTATAACTTTCATTTTAAAATTTTAACTATGAGTCAAGTATAACAATATAAAATTCACTATTTTATTAAAAAAAACAGTTGGATTCAAATTTTGTTTTAGCTGTTAGAATAAGTTAAGTTTATCTGCTCAGATGGCTGAAGCTTTTTTTTAACTTTTACTAATATTTGTGGAGAGGACATTTGAGATTTTTCATTGGCCCAATTTCCAAATATCTCCTCTTTTTTTTCCTTCTGAAGAGAAATATCTCCCTGAAGTTTGCATTTCAAATAATGACTCTTAGCTCCTAGAGAAGATGGGGGTAGAAAATGTACATCACAAAGGCACACAGAAAGTGTTCAAGTTTTCTCCAAGATGGAGATTTTTGGGCATATTTGCCTATCATCAGAGGTCTAGAGTAATTACTGTTTAAAAATTTCCCTCTTTTTCTTAAGTGCAGGACAATTCTGTTTCCACTGTCCCAATATTTACTAGCATTTTGAGATGAGTAGGTGAGATTTAGGGATTGGTAAAGATAGGTGGGATTTGAATTGCTTCCAGAGCCTCATTTCTGTTTTTGTAGAGATCTGCAAGACAAGGACAGTTGTTTCCAATTCCTCGAAGAATTGGGTTGCCACCTAAATGATGTGAAGGGGCTGATCTGCCCTCCAACTTCATTATCTCCGCTTTGCTTCTTTCCCTCTGGGCATATAGTTTTATTTTAGCTTATGGGAGAAGGCCTAAAGAAATTCCTATCAAGCTTTGAATATCAGCTATGGTCACGAGTTCAATCAGACTGCTGGCCTCCCATCTTGTTTTCTGCCTTTTTATCTATCCACTAATTTCAGGAGGTAATCTATTTACAAAATCTTTTGAGGCTTCTCCCTGGGTTTAAGAAATTTTTTTGTTCCTAAATTTGGCCTTTGACCAAAGATATCTGAGGAGGATTGCCTGCAGCCTCGGGTGGTTTTATTTTAAAAGGTAACTTTTTAATAGTCTCTTCAGAGTGGAAAGGCAATTCTGACAAAGGATTACTAGAATGAATACTCAAATAAAGGAGGATAGAGGGGAGCAGTAGGGGCTATATCAATCTTGTAGTCTTGTGTTTTAGGTACTTCTTATATGTTTAATTTTTCTAATTTTTCATTAGCCTTTTACAATAAATTTTTCAATGATGCTATTTTGGAATTTTGAAGCCTTTTGGAGGCTTCTGTGTAATAATTAAAATGGATATCCCATTCTGTTTGTTTGATTTGGAAGCCCTTACTTTTAAGTGCACTTCTTAAATGATCTTATCTAACTGGAATGTTCCCCCTACTGGCCTTTGTGATTCTAGGTTGTAATTCCCCTGAGGGCTGGCAGCAGTTTGGTAGAACCCTGGCCACAAATGGAGTTGAACCCACATTTCTGTCCAGCCATATCTAGCCGCAAATGGGGTGTAACCCACTTTCTGTCAGGCCATATTTTGGAGCCCTCAACCTGATGGTTATCAAGCCAAGTTCTCAGGACACAAAACAACCTTAGTAAGATTTTGCCATTTTTGTAGATATCTACAGCTTCCAGGACTGCAGTCCTAAGACATAAAATAAGCAGGTGTGCTGTGACAAATAAAAATGGCAAGTAATAGGATATATTGGAGAATATGAGGAAGCCATTTAGTGTAAACCTAATTCGGCCTGACCTTGTCTTTCCAAAAGAGCCTGACCGTGGCCGTTGAGCATGCATTGTATATCTCCTTTAGAGATTCCCTATGGCAAGAGCAAAGGCCCTTGAGATAAAGGTGCAACTTCCCTCCTCCTCCTAACGTTGGCATCTCCTTAAGGATTAAACATCTTTCCTTAGGCTAGAAACTGATTGCTGTGCTCACCTGTGTCCACCCAGATTAAGACAATAGACTTGCCTCCTGCTACACCCTCTGAGATAGCAGACCCACTACCTGCTGTGTCCATCAAGCGCTGTGCCGACAGGGCGATCTTGTGACTATTGTGGGAGGGACATTTCAATCATATGTGAAACATCTTGTATGGGGGTATATAACCACTCTGTATACCTCATTTCCTTGGTGCCCTTTCTTCCTTTGGGAAGAAAGGCCCCAGGCCATGGTCCTCAGATTTCAGCTCAGAATAAACTCACCCAAATTTTCATTTATAGATTGGTTATGGATTATTTTCGTCGACAGCTGGAAGGTGTCATGCTTAACTCTTTGGATTTTAAGAAGGGGGGATTTACATTGGATGTGAAATTTAATTTTTGTTCTAAGTCTAATTCTGTTCTTTCACCTTGTTAAGGAGTCCCTAAGGCTGGCCATTATATTCCTAGGTATTCACTTTTTAACTTGTTCTTTCCATAGGTACCAATAAGACAACTGTTTAGGACAAGAGCTCTCAAAGAAAGTTTTTCTTTTGTTTTTTTCAAATATAGCCAAGTCAAAGGATCCATCATCTGGCCGTTAATGAGTAGGATCTTATATTAATCTCAATAGCAACTCAAATCAATAAGCTTTTTTATGGCTTAACCATGGATGCAAGAGGCATCCCCAAAGGAGAGTGCAAAGGACGTAGCCCTCATAGGATCCAGTAAGTTCTCTCCCAGAGTTAGCCTAAGAAAGCACAGGCAGTAACTATGAGGGGCTATGTTCTTAAACAGCTATTTTAAAACACAAGGAATCCTGTGTCCCACCCCCCCCCATCCTGACCCTTTGAATAGAATAGGGTAACTTACCAAGCCAAAAGTTCACTTTTTTTTCAGATTCCCTAAACTCAGATCCACAGTCTATTCAGCTGCCCACCAGATGCGTATGCATCATCCAGCTGGCAGAGACCAGAGAGAATATTCTCACTGATCATAAAGTAGACAAAAGAAAACAATGGCCATCTCTGGGAGGAAAAAGTATCGATAGAAAACAGGAGCACTCATTACCAAATCTTTACCAGAGTCACTATGCCCAAGGAACTAGCCCACAAATATTTTCTCCTGCTAATCTAAATTTAGAAAAAGAAAGGTCTCTCACCATTCTCACTTCTACCAGACTTGGCAGGTAGAGATCCAGGAAACTGACATGGTAAGGATTCTTACCTTCTGCCAGCACTTGTCAGAGGTCCCAGGATCTCTCAGCTGCAGCAGCCTCAGAGTGAGCAGTGCCCAGCTAGTGAAGTTTATCCTGCCAGCTACGCCAGCTGTAGGGAAGGAAAAATTTTTCCTTCTACCCTTCTACGTTCTTTGGCTGGTCTAATAATCGAATTAACATAAAACAGATTAACAGGAGGAAAACAAATTTAATTACTTATGTACAGGGGGCCCCACAAAGGCAATGAGACCCAAGGACAAGCTGGGCACCTGAGGCTTGGATGCAATCCTGAGCTAAGGAATGGGAGAGGGGCCTGGGGCTTCAAAGGGGAGGGGGGTAATTCACAGGACAATAAGAAGGGCAGATGTTTGGCAAGTAGATGTTTGTCCTGCCGTACAGATAGGTCATTCAGATAAAATTATCTCTGGAAATAGCTGTCTCGTCCAGCCAGGCCCCCTGTCTGAATTCTTTCAGGTGGTTAAGGGAGAGGTAAAAGTTTGCCTTGAATCTGCTGGATATTGATTGCCTTCAGCTCAAAATAGTCTGCATGCCAAAGTGGCACATTTTGGGGAGACTCGTTCTGAACCCGTTCACTAGTCAAGCTTCTTCCTTCTTGGTGCATTTCCCGGAGGGTTCCCATGTCCCCTCTCCAGCCAACAGACTCCCACCAGGACCCTCTCAACCCAACAGAGAAGGGAGATTTCTTAAAAGCGAAGGACTGAAGCTCAGTTCCCTGTAATCTCAGGAATCTCTTGAGCCCCACACAAATGTGCCCTGGAACAGTCTCTGCATACTAAGGCCTGCTGGGAGAGGCAGGCCACATCCAGTCACAAGAAAGGCCTTAGTATGCTCCTGCCATGGGCTGTCTGTCACTGTGCACTACATAGGTAGGGGAAGTGGCCCAAGGACCTCTTTAGAACCAAGGTCAACCCCAAGGTGACCTGCAGCCTCCTCCTAGACAGATTGTGTTGTTGTTTTGTCTTCTTCTTATTTGTTATTTAATTTTTATTTTGTTCATTTATTTTTTGAACACATCATATATTTGCATGGTTCAAAATTCAAAATATACCAATTGAAAAGATACCAAAGAATATGTAGTGTAGGGGTGGCAAATTCTTCTCTCTACCCTTCTAGGTTCTTTGGCTGGCCTAATAATTAAACTGACATGAGACAGATTAACAGGAGAAAAACAAACAGAAGTTTAATAACATGTATACATAGGAGAGATCGAGGAAAACTGAGCAACTCGCCAAAATGGCTGAAGCCCTCACCTTAAATACCATCTTCAGCTGAAGACAAAAGAAGATGTTGGGGGTGGGGGACAGTTACGGGAGTTTATCAGGACAAGCACAGCAAACAAGGGTAAAGTTGTTATGCAGATTTAAGTCCCTGCCTTCTCCACTGATAGAGTTTCTAGAGATTTAGAGTCAGCCTTCTCTTCCCGGTGCAGAGAGGGAGACAGCCTCACAAATAGAGGTTTCCCCTGTGATTGCAAATGTCTTGCACAGAGGGTAGCTTCTACACGCTATTCAGGTGTTGACCAATTATGAGGTACACTCTGATAGACTCAGACAAAAAGCTGTTTATTCGGGGTTTGTTAGACCTGCAGCCTGGGAAAAACACAAATTCAAGTAGCCCCTGAATTGTGTTTTCTGCCAGTAAAAGCGAGAAGGAAGGTTTCGTGGTCATGGCTAACAAAGGCAAAGAAAAAAAAGAGAAAGGAACATCTTTTATCAAATTCCTGGCCCGAGGTAGTCATGGGGTGAGGGTCAGTTGAAACAAGCCATTAAAATTTAGGAATGCAGAAGATGACCTTGACAGGAATGAGGTCTCTGTCTGATAATCTTATCCTCCTTGAGAAGACGTGCAGATGCATTTCAGGCGTCTAATGAGTTCAAGAGTTCATCCTGAGGCAGGAATTTTTTCCTCTCCTCTTCATGTCTGCCCAGCTCCATTTTAGTGCCTTAACATGAGAGACTCCATCTTTTTTCAATCCCACAAGAGCTTCTCCCATGTCTGCTCTTTCTTAAAAATAACCAGCCTAAAATAAACCTTATGCCAAAGAGACATACTTTGGGGTGGCAAATTCAGCTCCCCTACAGGAGAGAAAGTCTCCCTTCCACCCTTGCTCTCAGCCACCCAGATCCCCTCCCCAAAAGCAACAAGTTTTGTCAGTTTCTTGTATTTCCTTCCGAGGTATTTTATGTCTATACAAGCCAATATACATCTACCTAGCTACATGTTCCCGTATGGTCCCATACAATTCACAAGGTTCTGCTCCTTGATTCTTTTGCACTTACCAGTATATTTTAATGATCAATCCATAGAGCTTTCTGTTCTTATTACAGCTGCAGGGCGTTCCAAAGTATGAATATATCATAAGTTATTTAACTGAAAGTCTTTTATTAATAGACTTTCAGGTTGTTTGTAATCTTTTCCAATTACAAATAACACTGTACTGAATACTTATAAACAGGACCCAGACAGCTCTTAACAAGCAACTTCTCTTACCTAGAAACAAATTAAAACTCCATATAAGAAGGCACCTGCTGTACAAGATAAAGAATGATAAAATACTCCAGAGGATCAGAAAAGATAGGACTTACGTTTGGCTGGCTAGGGGCTGGGGAGAAGAGATGTGCAGAGTGGAAAAGACTGAACCTGCCCGAGGGGAAGTCACAGATGAAGTCATTTAGGAAAAAAATTCAGTCCCATTGAACTATGTGCAGAATGTATGGTATGGAGGAGGGTGAGTTGTTATCACAATTAATAAAAACAAACCTCCTCTGACTTAAAAACTCCAGTATTAATATGGCATTCTATAGACAGGTTGCCTAGGAATGTAAACATCAGGCACTCCAAAATAAATTACAGACATAATGCAAAATCTGACCCACTTCTTAGGAACACAGACTATAAAACACTATAATGAAGGCAGAAATCCACATAGAAATCTCCATTGTCTTAGAAGATGGGACTTAAGGAAGTCCTTCCCTATTCAGTGGCATTATCACTGGGAAGTCCGAATAACACTCTTCCTGCCCTTTGTCATTAATGTGTGCTTGCCACTTCTTGGCAAATGCCTCCGGTTTGCTTTCTGGTTGGTGGTTGAAAGGTGAGCGTGATGCGGTTAAGGCAGGAAATGTTCCTGCAAACAGGCAGCGCAGACATACTGTCTTTCCATACTGCACTTGATGCTCTGAATTATTAATTAGGATGTTAAATATATGGCTCAGTGCGTGAGGTTATATTTAACTCCATACACTGACAGTCTGAGCTTTGCAGCTTCCTGGGTTTGCAAATTAGATTTGTACCAACAGGATTTCTTGTGCTTGTTCAGAAAATCATACCTGTAGCGAGGGTAGGGAATCCTTTTAGACTGACCCGGAGAGGAGAAAAGTCAGCTGAGGGCTGGGATGGAATCCCCACATGGGGACTGGGAAAAGAGCAACATCCACAATTAGCTCCTGGCACTTCGACTCCCAGGTTCGATCTTCCTGAAAATTCTGTCTACAAGTATTGGGAAAGACTTGGGCTTTGTTGTCAACCAGACCTGGGTTCAGATCTAGATTCTGCCAAGACTTAAGACACAAAAATAGGGGATTAGATCAATAAATTAGGGTGCATGGCACAGTGAAATATTATGCAATTGTTAAGAAGATGTATGCAGACATTTTGTGAAATGGAAGGTACTAGAGCATTTTATGTATAGGCAAAACATTGGAAGCATTGTAAGTGTCTGTTGAAATGGGTTTTGGAAATTTAATTATGATACATCCATACCATTGGCACTGACCAAGGCCAGTTTGATCGGGCACTCTTATGAGGCTCTCCTGTAGCCGTCACTAGTCCAAAGGTAGGTGCGGCCTACTTATTCCCCACCTTGCCGCCAGGTTATAATGAAAGCAGATCTTAGGCCCAAATCAGTCAGATATATATTAACAAGCAGGCCTAGCAAATGTGGTACAACCCCTTCTGTGCACGCAAAGGAGTCCCAGCACAGCCCTTGCATGCAAGGTTCATTTGAGGCGAAAGCTACAGGATTCTAGAAGCAGGATTCCGTTAGTCTTGTAGGCAGCATCAGGCAACCAGAATGTCCAAATTCATGGCTGGACAAAGGCCTCACTAGAGATCTGGCCTTAGGTGCCACTGAGCACAGGCCGCATGCCTGCCTGGACTCAACTGCCCTGTTTGAGCAATGTGAGGAGTGTCTCTAGAATAGTCCAGCCAATCCATATACCTTAAATACTTCTCAGTTCAACACTAAGAGCCCATTTAGAATATCTGCTGCCCAGCTTCACTTGGACAATCGTTATGCTAATTAGCCAAACCTCTGGTGTTGACGGGAGATAAAAGTAGATGAAACACTTGGAGGGCGACTTTTCTGATTAAAACTAGCTGACCAGGCCGGAGTGTGAATTCCTGCTAAGGGCAACTGACTGGCCCGAAAGCGTGGCTTAAACTACACAACATACACATTTATAACACATTGGCTGTCTTTGAAGTAAATTACAGACATCTTAACACAGACAACAGAATACTGCGCACCTATTCAAAAGAGTAGAACACGTCTCTACAGCCTGCCGTGGCAAGATAGTTGAGATGTTTTAAAGTAAAATAAGCCAGACTATACAACATCATTTATTTTTATATTATTTTATATTATATTTTATATTATATTTTATTTATTTTCGATCATGTATATGATTGAATAGGTACACAGGAAAGTCTAGAAAGATACAGAACTTATTCTTACCCCTAGAGAGTATGATTAGAGAGAAGAGAAGGGGGAATCTTCTACTTTTTCCTTTAAGCACTTCTGTATTTTGAATTTTCTTACAATGAGTATGTATTACTTAGATAACATGAATTTTAAAAATTAACACTTTTTATAAAAGGATGTTGCAGAAGAATAATTGTGTAGAGAAATGTTTACAATATATTCTTGGGGAAAAATATATTCTTGGGGCCGGCCCGGTGGCACAGCGGTTAAGTGCACACGCTCTGCTTCGGTGGCCCGGGGTTCGCCGGTTCGGATCACGGGTGTGGACACGGCACTGCTTGGCACGCCATGCTGTGGTAGGCGTCCCACATATAAAGCAGAGGAAGATGGGCATGGATGCTAGCTCAGGGCCAGTCTTCCTCAGCAAACAGAGGAGGATTGGCAGCAGTTAGCTCAGGGCTAATCTTCCTCAAAAAAAAAAAAAAAAATATATATATATATATATATATATATATATTCTTGGGTAAAATACATTAGATGGTATTATATTAGACATGACAACCATTGTCCCCTCATCGGTGTGCAAACCCCCTGTGGCACACTGTATTTTCCAAAGATGGCCAGGCCATTAAATATCCTAGCCCACAGGCTTTTCTTCCAATGTGACTTTGACAGGCCTCGATTGACAGGTGGAGGTCTGTGTTCCCTCCGCCTTGAACCTAGGCAGAACTTTCTATCTGCCTTGACCAAACAAGTGCTGTAATGAGCAAGTGAGCTGAAGTGACGCTTAGTGACCTTCTGAGGCCAGGTCATAAAAGGTGATATGGCTTCCATCTGGCTTTCTCTCTCACTCTTAGGACACACACTTGAGACTTTGGAGTCCTGAGCCACCATCTAGGATGTCTGGTTATCCTGAAGCCACCATGCTGGAATGTCCATGTGAAGAGACCATGTAGAAACAGAGAGACAGAGAGATGCCCAACATGCCCCAGCTGTTCCAGACCCCAGCTGGCTGAGTCGTCCCAGCCCAGCTGCCAGACGTGTGAGTGCAGACGACTTTAAGATGACGCCTCCTCCACCCACCATCTGCCTGCAATGGCATGAGAGGCCCCAAGCCAGGCCCTCTCAGCCGGGCTGGCTCCCCAGTTCCTGAGCCACAGAAACCCTGAGAGATAATAAATGATTATTGTTGTTTGAAGGCACCAAGTTTTGGGGTGATTTATGCTGCTGCAATAGATGACTACTACACCCCCTTTTGAGAGAACCTGCTGCTTCCTCAGCCTGGGAGGAGAAGCCCTAGGAAGCCGTCAGCCACACACACACACACACACACACACACACACACACACACACGCCAACAGTGGCGGGAGCCCTGGAGGTCGCCTGACCCCCGAGGGGCTTCTCCGTTTCCCTCATCCAGAAATTTGGAATGTAAACCCTGACAGACACCGAGTCTCCTAGCTTGGCGGCACCAGCCACGTCAGCTTTGTTATCTGTGTCACAGGCTTACAGAGGACAGAAGAAGGAATCAAACACTCAGAGAAGAGCAGGAAAGAGAAGGGTCCTGTAGCTTTAAAAGAGGATGAGAGGAGCCTTCTTTCCTATTTTTCTGTCTTGTTCCTGCTTCTCTTCCTAGCCCTCAGTTCTTCCTTGAGATACCCTTATCACCAGCATCGTTACAGCGGCTAAAATCAAACACAGACAGAGGCCTGACTTGAAGATTCCATAAGCAGACAAAACCAGTATAGCCATACAAGCAAAACTTAATTTAGCTGATTTTGCAAGACAAGCGAGCCTCACTTGACCCGGGTCACTTCTTGCTTATGTCTCTGAAAATCATAAGCAAAACTTAAATTGTTCCCCAAAATTGATGTGAGGTAACCACTAACCAACTCCCTCTATTTAAGACAATTCTAATGTTGTGACGGATGCCTGTGGAGAATCGGCAGCCGCTGCCTCCGCCCTGTATGAGCTGCTTCGCAACAATACACCTCTTGGCCTCATTCCCTGTTTGGTTTTGAGAGCTCCCGCTTTGCAAACTATCTTTTTGGTGTGTGCACAGTAAACTTCTTCTAGTTCCTACTTCAGTGATTCATTGGTTTTACTTCTGTATTTTCTGAGATTTGGACACAGCTAAGGATGACCGAGTGCTCCCCATGCCCAGCACTGTTTTAAGTGCTCTGCGCTCTTAACTTGAGTCCTCACATGATCTATGGGGTTGACACCACTCTTATCCCCATTTTACAGATGAGGAAACTGAGCTCTGCAAATTCTCTATAGAACTTGATTCAACTAGACTTAACATGAGCACGAGAGGGCAGGATGCAGTGGCTGCAGGAAACACCGTGACAGCTCCAGGTTCAAGTACGGGTCAGAACTGCAGGCCAGTGGGGCTTCCAGGGTTGAGGCTCATGTGCTGGTGCTGTCATTGCCCGGGGTAGGGCTGAGGCAAAGAGAACTGTGGGTACGCAGGAGTGGAGGAGGGGAGCGGGCTCCGGCAGAGAGCATCACGGCCAGTCCAAGGTCAATTCAGGAGCAGAGAATGGAAGGAAATGAATCAAAACCCCAGCTGGATTAGATGAAAACTGAGGGACTCTGAATAAAGTATGGGCTTCAGTTAATAATAATGTACTAATATTGGTTCATTAGTTGTGACAAATATACCACACCACCATGTTAACAATAGAGGAAACTTGGTGTGCGGTATGTGGGAACTCTCTGTAGTATCCTGGCAACTTGTCTGTAAGCCTAAAACTATTCTAAAATAAAAAGAAGTGTATTCCAACAAGCAAACAAACTGCCACTGGAAGGCTGAGCCAGACACCAAGAGACAGTGTGACAGTGGACAAGAGAGAGGAACACCAGAACGGAAGTGCAAACACCGGGTGAGTTAGGAACATGAAGCTGAGTCTGATCCACCCTTCTCTCCCCAGCCCCAGGCACCACACCTAGCAAGACACGGGCAGGGCCCTGCAGGAGGACGACGCCAGTGCAAAGCCAGGCTCAGATGCTCTTCTCTTGGCTCTCACTCATCTCACGAATGCCGAGAGCGGGGCAATGCAAGGCGCCCCCGCAGGCTGCTGTGTGCTGGGTTCCTGGTGTGGTACTCCGAGGATGATGGAGGGTATCTGGAGACTGGAGGGTTTTCATTCATAAGTCATCACATTCATAACAAAGGGGAAGTAGCTGCCAGAGGTGATGAGAGAAGAGGGAGCACAGTTGGTTTCTTGATGCTGGTAATGGGTCGGTAATGACCAATTCACGCTCCTAAGTCTAGACGCTTTCCTCTTATGGTCAGCAGGATGGATGCCCAACAGCTGGCTGAAGCTAGGAGTGTGGTCTCCTGAGGGGTAGGGTGGAAAGGGGCTTGAAGCCTTTGCTGGAAGCTTTAAATAGCTGTGGCGGCAGGGGAGGAAGGGAGGAGGCAATGACTAGGTTAGGAGAAAGGCTGGTGGGCAGGTCTGAGGGCCCGGCTGAGAGCCAATCTCCAGGGGTAGGGGAATTTCCACAGCAGCAATCAGCAGCCCATTATAGGAAGAGAAGGTGGGCAGCCACATGGTTCCAGGATCAGGTTTCAGTAGTTCCAAGAGAAGACCTAAGAGGAAAGGGAATCTGGGTGCGGTTAAGAGAAAGAGTGAGGGGTAGTCCACAGGTCCAAAGCGGGATGGGGAAGGCAGAAAAGACAGAGAGGAGTTGATGGGGGAAGAGAGGACCAAGGGCCCGCTCAGGTGATCAGCATCCCAACCAACTCCAGTCAGCTCCGGAGACTCTTGAAAACAGTTGTGGTGAGGCATGGTCTTGCCCTGTTCTTGCCTTTAATTATCTGGAAATTGAACTTACTATGATCGCTTCACTAGCAAAAGATACCCTCCACTTCATTCTTCATGTGTGAATAGAAGTCATCATCTGTTAATTTGTTTACTCATTCATTCATTCACTCATCTATCCAGCGTTGTGCGTTTACAATGTGCTCTCGAACATGGGTCTCACTAACCTGGAGGTGAAATATATGAAAGGAAGCTTTTTGCCCTTTCCCCTTCAAATGGAACATAAAGTCTCAGCTTATTTCTCCAAAGTTCAGCTCCAAGTTCACAGGGCGCAGAATTCACAGAGCACACTGTAAACATACAACCTTGGATACATGAATGAATGAGTGAGTAAATGAACAAGCTAAACAAATAATGGCTTCTACTCAGGTTAGTTTAAATATGTTCATCCACTAGGTGCAAACTCAGAATACTCTACTTAAAAAAAAAATTTCGATGTAATTTGCATACTGTAAAATGCATGAAGCTTAAGTGAACAACTGGGTATATTTTCATCTATGTATATCCTCCACGTAACCTTCTGTAGCTTGTATCAGATCAAGATACGGAACATTTCCATCACCCCAGAAAGTTCCCCTGTGCCCCTTCTCAGTCTACTTCCCTCCCCCTCAGAGATAACGAATATTCTGGCTTCTATCATCTTAGAGTCAATGGACACAGTGCTTTCGATTAGGTTTTTCAGGGGGGTTGGAGAGAACTAGCCCAAAGTCACTGAAGTCAGTATCCAGTGGCTCAATGAGATGAATCACCCACTAAAACTTGGAAATAAGATTGCCCTCTGTCTCAGTCAGGGTTTAATCAGGAAGACAAACACGATAGGGACCGTCGAAGGAGGTGGGAGGCTCTCAGGAGTGAGAGGTATGGTCTGTGCAGTCACTCTAAAAATGTGGTTTATTACGGTTCCCTGTCCATCTGACACGAATGTCCAGTGTGCTTGGAAGATATGTTTCAGCTGTGGAGACGGGTACAACAGAGTGTAATGCATTAAATATTTGCTCTGATTGTATACTCACTAAGTTGATTTTGAGTAACTAGGATTCCTATGTCACTTGCATTTTTGGAGAGAATACACTGACCAGGTTGACATGAATATGCAGACTACCATATACTTATATATCTCATCATAAATTAAAAAAATGCTATTTGCAACATTAAGATCTTATGAGTTTATTGTTTTGGGTCAATATCGCGGAGTCAGATTCATTCTGGGATGCTGACTGGACTGGGATTCTCAGGCTGGAAGGCTGAGGCCTGGATTCTGCCCTTTGGGGAATTCCCACGGTAGATATCATCTCTAAGATCTCTTAGAAGACAGCTGTTAACATGCCAAACACAACACTGGCCTTTGGAAACTTCATGCTCACTGAAGACATATTTTGCAAACACAAGATTCTCCAAACATAAGTTGAAATCACATACAAATAATTCCTACCAAGTCAAAGGGAGATACGCCTTCTCAAGATTCAAGAAAGCAAACTTAGATTTTTAAACGCTTTTTATTGTAAAATATAACACACAAATGAACACACAACATCAATGTTCCAAATATGGATAATTATGAAATTAACATGAAAGGGAGCAGAATCTTCCACCCCAAAGTGTGTCTCTTTGGCTTGATTATTTTTAAGAACAAAAGGCTCAGGAAGAAACTTTGAACTTCCCCCTAACTGCCTAAAAGAATTGAAGACAGAAGGCCTGTTCCAGGAAGGAGCTATCACCATAGAGAACTATAGTGTAATATGAACTAGGTGTGGCAGACAGGGAGGAACCTAGCAAGGCCCATTTGATCAAAGTCCTCTCCATGTCCCATTGTCTCTACAAGGCATGGCAAACATTTGTTTACCAAACATTTGCTTTTCTATCTCCATGTGAATTGCCTTCCTCCCCTTTGAAGTCCCAAATCACTACCCCCAACATCCTCCTTTGTCTTTAGCTGAAGATGGTATTTAAGGTGGTGGCTTCAGCTATTTTGGTGAGTTACTCAGTTTTCCTGGGTTTCTCCCATGTATACGTGTTATTAAACTTTGTTTGATTTTCTCCTGTTTTTCTGTCTCTTGTCAAGTTAATTCTCAGACCAGCCAGAAGAGCCTCAAAGGGTAGAGGACTATTTCTTCCTTCCCTACAAACACTAGTGTAACAACCACCACCTAGGTCATTAAGAAATGACTGGCATCCCCAAGTCTTTCTGCATGTCCCTTTAACACATCCCCCTCTCTACCACCCTGTAGGTAACCACAATCAGGTTTTTATGGTAATCATCTCCTTGTTTCTCTTTATACTTTGATCACCTATGCTGCATCCCTAAGCAATATGGTTTCTTTTTGCCTGTCTTTGAACTTTGTATGAATGGAATCATAGTGTTCATTTTTTATTTATATATAACATAACATAATATAATGCTGTTAGTGCTGTCAAGTTGGTTCTGACTCCTAGCGACCCTGTGTAAGGCAGAGTGAAACCCTGCTGGTCTTTTTGCGCCATCCTCTCACCTTCCAGTGCTATATCAGACAATGCTCTGCTGCTATTCATAGAGTTTTCATAGCCAACTTTTTGGAAGTGGGTGGCCAGGTTCTCCTTCTTTGTCTTAGTCTGGAAGCTCCGCTGAAACTTGTTGACTGTGGGTGGCCCTGCTGGTATTTGAGATACTGGTGGCATAGCTTTCAGTATCACAGCAACACAGAGCCACCACAGTATGACAACCAACAGATGGGTGGTGTGGTTCCCTGGTGGGAAAATGAACCTGGAGCCATGGTGGTGAGAGGGCCAAATCTTAACCACTAGACCACCAGGGCTGGCTAATATATAATATAATATAATATAATATAATATAATATAATATAATACATAAATGTGAAATATATTATTTATATTTATTCATTTTCATTGTGGCATAGTATCCCATTATATGAAATATCCCACAATTTATTATCTATTCAATTGTTAATGGACATTTAAATTGCTTCCAGTTTTTGGCTATTACAAATAGTGTTGTTCTGGCACATGTAAGTGCATATTCCTGTAGTATTTGTTCCAAGGAGTGGAAATTCTGAGTCATAGAATATATATATCAACTATATATATATATATATCAACTTTAATAGATAAGGCAATGTTTTCAAAAATTGTTGCACCAATTTATGCTCCTACCATCATGTTATGAGAGTTTTAATTGATTCACACCCTTGCCTACACTTGGCATGGTCAGACTTTTTAACTTTTGCCAATCTTGTGGTGTGTTGCAGTATCTCATGGTTTCAAATTTGCATTTCCCTAACTACAAATGAGGTGGAACATCTTTTTTATACATTTACTGGTCTTTTGGATTTCCTCTTCTGTAAAGTACCTGTTCAAGCCTGTTGCCCATTTTTCTTTTCTTTTTTTTTTAAAGATTGGCACCTGAGCTAACAACTGTTGCCATCTTTTTTTTTTTTTTTTTCCTGCTTTATCTCCCCAAATCCCCCCGGTACATAGTTGTATATCTTAGTTGCAGGTCCTTCTAGTTGTAGCATGTGGGACGCCACCTCAACGTGGCCTGACAAGTGGTGCCATGTCCATGCCCAGGATCTGAACTGGTAAAACCCTGGGCTGCCACAGCAGGGTGTGAGAACTTAGCCACTCGGTCACGGGGCCAGCCCCTGGTGCCCATTTTTCTATCAGATTGTCTTTTTCTTATTGATTTGTAGGAGTGATTTATATATTCTGCACACAACTTATCTTCTCCTTTCTCATTTTGTGGCTTGTATTTTCACTTACTTTATGATGGTTCTTTAGTTGACTTTATTTTTTAGAACAGCTTTACATTTACAGAAAAACTGAGATGATAGTACAAAGAGTTCCCATATACCTTGCACTCAGTTTTCCCCATTATTAACACTGTCGGCAAAAATAATCTATGACCAATCTACAAAGGAAAATTTGGGAAGTTTATTCTGAGCTAGAATGTGAGGACCATGGCCCAGGAGAGTCCTTCCACAAAGGAATGGAGCACTCCAAAGAAGCGGGGGTATACAGGGTGGTTATATACCCTCAAAAAGGATGTTTCACATATGATTGAAATGTCCCTCCCACAATAGTCACAAGATTGCCCTGTCGGCACAGTGCTTGATGGACACAGCAGGTAGTGGGTCTGCTATCTCAGAGGGTGTAGCAGGAGGCAAGTCTATTGTCTCAAGCTGGGTGGTCACAGGTGAGCACAGCAATCAGTTCCTAGCCTAAGGAAAGATGCTTAATCTTTAAGGGAGGGGGAGGAAAGTTGCACCTTTATCTCAAGGGCCTTTGTTCTTGCCATAGGGAATGTCTAAAGCAGATATACAATGCATGCTCAACGGCCACAGTCAGGCCCTTTTGGAAAAACAAGGTCAGGCCGAATTAGGTTTACAACAAATGGCTTCCTCATATACTCCAGTATATCCTATTGCTTGCCATTTCTATTTGTCACACCTTACATTAGTATGGCACATTCGTTACAATTAATGGACCAATACTGATACATTATTATTAACTAGAATCCACACTTTGTTCAGATTTCCTTTTTTCTGGGTCAGGATCCCACACGACATTTGGTCATCGTGTCTCCTTAGGCTCCTCTTGGCTATGGCAGTTTCTCAGACTTTCCTTGTTGTTGATGGCCTTGGCAGTTTTGAGGAGTACTGGGCAGATATGTTGTTGGATGCCCCTCCTTTGGGATTTGTCTGATGTTTTTCTCAGGATTAGACTGGGATTATGGATTGGGGAGGAAGGCCACAAAAGTAAAGTGGCATTTTCCTCACATCACATAGAGAGCACACGCTCTCAACACGGCTTGTCACTGTTGCTGTTGGCCTTGAGCTCCTGTTTGAGGTACTGTTTGTCAGGCTTTCCCATCGGAGAGTTATTCACTCCTTCCCCCTCACTTTTCCCTTCTGTGTCTGGTGTCTTTTGACAAGAAACTCTAAATTTTGATTGAATGGGGGCTGCATGGTCTAGGGGCATGGCATGATTTTGGCCTCCACAGGACCCCCTGACGGCTGATTTGCAGGGAGCAGGCCATCTCACCATGCTTTCTCCGGGATCACTCAGAACTTACTGCTGGAATTAAGGGGCGGGGGGGGGGGGGGGGGGAGGCGGGGATGCGGAGTTAGGGAAGCAAACTCAGTTATGCATTCTTTCAGATCTTATATCTGGACCTCTCCTTTTGAAACTCAAGAGACAAGAATCTGACATCTTTGTTTTCTGGCTCTTCCCTGAGAGTCCTCCCCTCAGGGCAATGGCTGGCTGGAGTCTTGGCTATTGGCCGGGGAGGAGAGACGTGGCAAAGGTGGGGGAGGTGGCTTCTTCTCGGCTAGCATGTGGGTCATTACTTCAAATATTATCCTGCCACACACATGCACTTAGAGTCTAAATGCTTCAATGGAAAATTTAACCGCACATCACAGGTTGTTTACTGAGAGCTGAAGATTGATCAGAGGGTTACAGTCATGTAGCAGAAGTGCTGACATTCAGAATGCGACCTTGAGTACACATGCCCTCCCCCAGGTTTCAACCTCTCAATCTATGGAACAGGAGAAGGCTTCCCACAGTGTTTATCTCGCTGAATTCCAAGGCTATAAGAAGCAGTAATGCCCCTTTGAGACCTCAGACGAAAAGGGGCCTTAGATTTAAAGGATAAGCTATTCACCCTTAGCTCAAAAAAGGATGTTATTTCTCAAGACATAGAGTATGAAAGATTGTGCGATTTTGAAGTTTTCTTAGAGGGAGGGGAAAGATGAGGGATCTATCTTATGTTCCAGTGATTTATAACAGTTCTGGTCTTCTGCAAATTAAAAGAAATAAGAAAGTCCTAGAATTCTTTCAAGAACAGAAAAATTCACTCCTTTCTGTCCCTTTATGCTGAATGAAAGTGCAAGAGCTCTGCTCTACTCGTAGCTGATTATGCCCCTAAATAAGGTCTATTTAGAGACGCTCTTTCAGAGCCTTTGGTCTAGAACCTGTTCTAGGATTGCAGCAAGATGGACAAAGAATAAAATTTCAATTGATGTGAAAAGAAATGTCCTCATCATGCTTAAAAATGAATTATTTCAAAAATTATTAAATGCTTACTTTTTTTCAAGTCGATCATTTTAGAGTTGATATTTTAGAAATTAGCTGCTTTAGACATTTTTGGTAATCTAATAATTTCACATTCTTAATGGGAAAATATCCCTTCCCCTTTCAGATTTCTTTAGAGTCACATTTGTGCAAATTCTCCTTGGAAAGAATGCAAATTTGAGAGTCAAGAGTTTCTTTTCTTTTTTTTTTTTGAGGAAGATTAGCCCTGAGCTAACATCTGCCAATCCTCCTCTTTTTGCTGAGGAAGGCTGGCCCTGAGCTAACATCCGTGCCCATCTTCCTCTACTTTATATGTGGGACGCCTACCACAGCATGGCTTGCCAAGCAGTGCCATGTCCACACCTGGGATCTGAACTGGCGAACCCCAGGCCGTCGAAGTGGAACGTGCGCACTTAACTGCTGTGCTACCATATTAGCCCCTTGAGAGTCAAGAGTTTCTTGAAGTTGAATGAGGAAATCCAGATTCCATTCCCTAAACCGAGTGTGGCTTTGGCAAGCATAGTGGGTTCTAGAAAGTTCAAACTTGAGGATTTGAGGAGTGTTCTTCTGATTCCACTTTTCAGTTGGGCAAGTTTTTCCTAGGATAGGTCTGCAACCTGAGAAACTCCTGAAGTCACTGCTTTCAACCCATTCTCCTTTTTTCTTCCTGCTTAATCCCAAGAAGAAAACGGAGACTGGGAACTGAGGACACAGGGCATTTTTCCCTCAACAAGTCTGTCTTATATTTGTGCACTGAACAATGCTCAAACACATTCAATGACTCCCTACTTCCCACCAAATGAAGTGTCGTTCTTTTATGTAAAATTCAACATCCTCAATAAACATGTCCCTGACTGAAATTTTTAGTTCTACATGGCCCCTCTCCCATAAATCTCTTCTTTGGTTAAACTAAACAGTTAATACTCAACCTGACAAGGCTTTCTCCCTGCCACACCTTATGATTTTTGCTACCCGCAAGAACCTCCCCATCTCCTATCCTTGCATGTTGAAACCACATCCATCTTTCAAGATCATCAGCTGGGGCATCCTTTTGTGACCACCGATGCTACACTGTGTCACCTCTTGCCTCACATCATAGGCAAAAAACCTGACATGCGGGAAGGGAGGATCCTGCTCTAATTAGTATGTCTAGCCTTTGTACAACACTGAGTAAAATGAAGAAAGTAATTAACTGACGTTCTTGTCCCATCACTCTTGGTAGATCGGAAAGTCTTAGGAGGTAGGGTTACCAGATTTAGTAAATCAAAATACAGGACGTCCAGTTATATTTGAATTTAAGATAAACAACGAATACTTTTTAAAATCTAAGTACGCCCCATGAAATAGTCACAAAGTACATATACTAAAAAATATTCGTCGTTTATCCGAAATTCAAATTTAACTGGGCGCCCTGTATTTTATTAAGCACCCTTACTTGGAAGACAGGGGTTCCCCAAGGTGCCTGGCTTCCTCCCAGCAGGTGCTCAGCATGTGCAAGTATTAGAGTGAAACCCAAACCAGCCCCGCAGCTTCCACAGCTGCACCCGTAGCGGGGCGGAGCCATGCGACCAAGAAAGACAGACACCTGGTTGGAGACTGTCACTCGACGCTGGCCACAGGGTCCGCACCCGGGACTCAACCCACCCTGCGGGCTCTCTGGACACCCCTAGAGGTTCCAGGATCCCCCTGCCTGCGACCACCCGCCCTAACCTCCATCTCGTGACCCGGTGGTCATGGGCCGGGGGGCGGGACTGCCCGGCCCTTCAATGGCTGCCTACCATTGGCAGGGCCTTCTATCCATCACGTTAGGCTCCGCCCACCAGGCTGACGTTCCCCAGGCCACGCCTCTCCCGCAGGCCGCAGCGTCGCTGGCGATTGGTGGAGAAGGCGGCAGCCGTCGCGGAGAGGCGACGACGGGGCGGGCTCAGGGAGTCGGGCACAGCCCGAGCGCGTCACCCCCTCGCGCTGCGGTGGTCGCGTTCCGCTGGCCCGTTTGGTGTCGGCCTACGCTGCTGCGACGCCGCGGAACAATGGCTGTGCTCGTCGTGTTCCTCTCCCTGCTGGTGGCGGGTGAGGACCCGGGCCGGGCGGGGCGCGCGCCAGGAGGCCCTGAGCCTCGGGGGTCGGGGACGGCCGCGGGTGGGCGACAGCGGGGCGGTGCCGCAGTGCGGGCACCCCGCGGCGACCTCGCCCCAGCCGCCTCTCCCTCGGCCTTCTCTCCGGACCGGGCGACGGCGGAGCGGCCTGGCGGGCTGCGTGGGGGGCACCCGAACCAGCCTCCAGCCTCCGCCTCTTCGAGGAGGGCGCGTCGGCAAGAGTTGCCGCCGGCCTCTTCCGGCTCGGGAGGCGCCTCGGAGGACCGGGACGCGGTTCTCTAACTGTCGAACCGCAGCCCTCCGCGAAAAAGGGAAGGCAGACGTCGTGGCTGCCATCAGCTGCTGCATTTCTTTGCCTTTTTCTGGTGTCTTCCTTTCTAGCAGTTGTCATCAGTAATTGGTGAAGTCCCCTCTCCTCCTTCAGTGTTTCAGGATACAAAAGTTGGAGGTGGAGTAACTGTTTTTGTATGATTATTTCTAAAGATGAATTCAAAGTCCCTCTCAAAAGTTTGTCATAGTTCCCAATTTTAAGGATTTGGAAACTAAGATGTGAGTCATTCTTAGGGTCACATGTCAAGTAAATGGTAGCTTTCTAAGTGGAACCTAGGTTCCCTGGCATTCAGCAAGGAGAGTGCAAGTGGGCTAATATTTGGCCTCTATATGTGTGCCATGTAATTCATTTAATTTTGCAGCAATCCTTGGAAGCGGTATCAGCCTCATTTTGCAGAGTGATCAAACCTAAATAAATTACCCAACACCGCGCAGGCGGTGAGTAGCAAAGCTGGAATTGAACCCAGGTCAGCTGGCTCCAAAGCATGGGCTTTTTCCATGATGTGTGTTGCGGCCCAGGTAATGGAAATGTTACTGCAGATTGTGTGAGAAGGTGGGAATGATGGGGGCGACGGCTCGGGGCGCAGACAGTGGCGAACAAGAGGCCAAGTTGAGAACAACTTGGAGGAATGGGGGCTCTGTTCACCAGGGCATCGGTTTAAAACCCGTAGGTTAAAAATCTGTAGAAGGCCTGTGCCTCTGCTGTGTGAGGCGCTGGGACATCCCGCTTTTGGAATGGTGCTTTAATTCTGCATGGGAGTATAGAGCACTGATGTTCTTGAAATCTGCAAGTCTTTGCTGTCCCTGGAGGTGCCCAGTGTTGTGTATTGATGATAGTTACACTTATATTCATGCCCCCCAAGTTTTAGGGTTGTTTTGTTCCTTTCATTTCACTTTTTGGCTCTGGAAAGGTCATTCCAATCTATCTAGTAAGTTACTTTGGGGGAATTTTTAATTTTAATTTTAATTCATAGAATTTAAAAATCTTCTCTTTGATACTGTGATTTAACTGAATATCTGTTGAAAGTCCATGTTTTAATGTTATGATTGATGTTATTTTGATTCAGTGAGGTTTAGGGGGTTTTTTTGTTTGTTTTTGGTCTAAGGCAAAGTAATTGCTTCTGTGCACAGTTTGAACATGCTTTCCTAACTAGAATGGTCTGGTTCGTACAGACCAAGAATCTGATACTGTCGGTTTCCGCATTGCTTGGTCTTGTCAGATGAGGTTAAATGACTATTTTCCACAATGACTAAATGTGATTTAATGGAAAACATCTTTAAGAGATGTGACTTCTCTGTTTGAGAAAAAAATATAAGTCCTTTAAAATGGTGTTACCAAACCAGAGAGCGACTAGGGGTGGGGAACTAGGGTTATGAATACCATGTCACGAGGAGTATTTGAAAAAATTCAGATGTTTAGCCCAGAGAGGAAAGGCCAAGGGCGAACACATGGAATTTGAAGGGATGTCTTGTTGAAGAGGGATTCGATTTGGTCACTGATGCCCTGGAAGTCAAAAGTAGGACCTATTTATTTTGTCACTTACTGATTCCATCCACCACTCATCCATCACAGCATAGTATGTTGGGAGTTCCCAAACGGTAGGGTACTTACCCTGTAGCACAGAGTGGGGAGGCTGAGGGAAATTTCTATGGGTGCAGGGGTGCCTCATAGGGAAATATGAGAAAAGTTGGAATGGGAAGAAAAGGCATTTTAGACAGAACAGCATGTGTAAAAGCATAGAGGTGTGAGAGCAAAAGAGGACATCGTTTGGTGGGGCTGGAATGTCTAGGGGCTAAGCTGTTTCAAAAGCCCTGGGCAGCGAGTGGAGGTGGTTAAGCTGAGGTGAATGAACAGATCTGTATTTTGAAAAGGTCATAGGAAGGCTGAATCAGAGAGTGGCATGACAGGTCATAAGGTGGCCAGTTCTTGCAAACCTGGTGAGGCCCTGAAGAGTGTGCCCCGGAAATGGAGGGGAGAGGATTCACGAGGCAGTAAGAAAAGACCATCAGCAGAATTCAGTGGCTGATTAGCTGTGGTGCTGAGGAAGGCTTTAAAGATGACCAATTCGAGCAGCTGGGTGGAAGCTGTCATCCTTTGAGAGGGAGAACACAGAAGCATGTGGAAAGATGGTAAACTCAGTTCTGAACCTGTTGAGTTTGAAGAACCCTTGGGACTTAGAAGGAAATGCTGAGCAGATGGTTGGGTGTGTAGGTCTAAGGCTCAAGGGAAATCTAGGCTGCAAATAAAAACCTGGGAGCCCTCAGTGTATTTTTGGTGTTTGCAGCCTTAGGAGTAGATGGGCTCAGCAGATGGGCTCAGCTGTGGAGGGAGATGTGGAACAGGAAAGCAGTGAGTCAAGAACGGGTCCTCAGATTTCCAAAGCGAGTATATCAGGTGATCTCTTGGGCTGCCGGAAGAATGTACTAGAACTTCCATTTATACCTACTATCTCATTTTTTTGTATAGTAATGGTCAGATATTGTGTAGAATGTCCTTCAATTTGGGTTTGTCTGATTTTCTCATGATTAAGTTGGGAAGACTACTACACAGGTATCTCATCCTTTAGAAATTTTGCTATTTTAGTGTGCTTTGTAATATGTTTTGAATATATAATCTATTAGTATGCTGCAAATGTATACTTGATACATAAATATATGTATGTTGGGACTGCTTTCAAATTTTGTGCTGAAAGGGTTGAAATCTAAAAAGTTTGGCCATCACTGCCCTTAAAGGACAGGAAGGGAAAGAAACTGAAGAGAAGCAGCTAGAGGGATTGGAAGGAAACCTAGGGCCCCAGGCTTCGGGAAGGCCAAGGCAGAGTTTTAAGGAGAGAGTTACCACTCAGATGCTTTGGGAAGTTAAATAAATTACGGGCTGAAAATTGTCTTTTGGATTTGGAGAGTCGTTTCAGTGGCGTGGCGGGGTCAGAAGCTGGGGCTGCGGTAGTGAAGGTGAGGTGACGAAGTAGAGAAGGGAGCAGTGACTGACTCCCCTCCCAGCACTCTTCCACTGGAGCGACGCAGAGGCCGGTAGGACCCAAGGAGTTTTTGTGGTTTTAATTTTAGAATGGGACCACCCTAAGTGTATTTTTCTGCTGCAGTGAAAGAGCCCATTGAGAAGGGAAAATTGGGAGTGCGCGGTGTGGCTTCATTCATTCATTAACTCAGCAGGTATTTAGTGTGCACCAGTGTGCCGGGCACTGTTCTCAGCCCTGGGATATTGTGTGAACCAGACAAACTGCAGTCCTCACCCCCGGGAGCTCGTCTTCTACCTGCAGCCGTGGAGCCACCCAACTCCTGATAACGTCATCTGTCCCAGAAGAGTGGCTTAGAAACATTGGATGAATAATCTAATAGACTATTCATATTCTAATATTCTTATATTCTAATATTCTAATATTCTTATATTCTAATATTCTTAGAAACATTGGATGAATAATCTAATAGACTATTCATATTCTAATAGACTATTCATGGAATAAGCAAAGGTCCCTAAGAAGGCCGAACCACGGGATTAGTTGAGCGTGGAGGAGGGACATCCCTGCCAGCATCTGGAGGGAGAGGAGGGGAGGGGAGGGGCTTGTGCACATAAATTGGTGGTGGGGAGAGAAAGCAGGTAGCTGGTGAATTCCTCTGCCTCCTCTCGAAGCTGGCATGAGCTGCTCTGGTGAGACTGAGTGGCAGTGATAAAACAGGAAGTTGAAAGAAGTTGGGAAGCCCAGTTCGGTTCAGTACAAGGGAAGACTTTTCAGGGGACTAGAATGTTGGGACAATGGAGACGACTGCTGGCACATGCAGCGTGTGTGAGTTGAGGCGGCGGCCCGCTTCGCTGGTCGTATTCAGGTGGAGGGTGGGTGACTGTCGGGTGTCCCGGAGACCCCTGCAGGAAGCAGCAGTCTCTCCGTGTAGGAGTCCATGACGGTAGGGTTTTCTGCAGCGCTTGGCTCCTGAAGGACTGTTTTGCCAGCTCAGAAATGGAATCTAACGACTACAGAGTTGAGGCCAAGTAATTTAGCATCGCTTTGCTGGGGCTGAGTGAGTAGGGTCGTATCTCAAGACAGGGCTTCTCCAGATCCAAATATGCTTCTTCCACTGTGTCTGCTACTTGGAAAGTGTAGGTCTCTTGCTGCCCCATTTTCCTTAGAGTTTGCAGTAACTACTACTTTAGTGAACCAAGATGTCTATCAGTTACAAACAGCTGTTCTGCTAATTTTTTTTTTTGTCTGCCTTCGGCTAGAACAATTTGGAAATTCCTGCTCTGGCAGCTGCATTCAGTTGAAACTCATAACTCTTCATGTTGTTTCAGCACCATCCTGAGGCCTTTTATTTACTGTCAATACTGCAACACCAAAACATTTATTGTTGTTTCCAACTTTATTCCCCCACCCTGTAAGAGATACTTTCCTTGGGTCAAGAGAATAACAGTGATGCTTTATTCAAGGCTAATTTCCCCATACTAGGTAGGCATGGCCAAGATTTGGTTTGGACTTGGAGATGATCTCTTCCTAGGAACCTGAAAGTTTCCCTTAGCTTCTTGTCCTTGTGTAAGCTAGACACTGGGTTAACACATGATGGCTGAAGAGGCCAAATACCTCATCCTTAGCCTTGGAGGGGCTATCAAATTGTCTCTTTATTCTCATCCTTCATCTTTTAATCCCAGGCCCCGACCCCTAGACTAATTGGCTTTATTATTACAGAAGGCCTTTTCTCAGCCTCCTGATATGTCTACTGGAAATACTATTTCCTGGACTTAGTTTCTAAAGTCTGAAGTGTTTTACATTCTGACTGGGAACACATACCCCTGTCTGACTCCTCATTTCACCAGGTTTACCTGTGGGACAGAAGGAAAGATATGATCTATCCTGAGAGATGCTAACCTGCTAAAGGTTTAGAGTGAAATACTAAGGAATTTTATGAATTTGCATTTTGAAGAGAGGGTCGATGGTAGAAACAATTCAAAGATTTCAAGTTTTTTTTCTTTTTAGTCTGTGCCAGGACTTTGTTTTTTAAATTCTGTATATGCCACTGATTTCTAGTTCTTGCTAAAAGGCCATTTGCCCTTGTTTAAGGGCCATCTGTAAGGAGGCATCTAGATCGTTAGGAGCATCCTGTTTCATAGCTGTATGTTTGTTACAGCAGAATGTATGGACTTAAATTCTTAGAGTGATACTTGGAAAAAGAATTTGCTGATGTTTAGAATTCAGCATATTGTTCAGTCATAATTTAGTATGCTAAGTCAATACAGAATGGGGAAACGTATATTTAATCATTTTCACCATGGATGCAAAAGATTTATGATGCTGATCATTTACTAATCTGTTTTCTTTTCAGGTGTTTTGGGAAATGAGTTTAGTATATTAAAATCACCAGGGTCTGTTGTTTTCCGAGATGGAAATTGGCCTATACCAGGAGAGCGAATCCCAGACGTGGCTGCACTGTCCATGGGCTTCTCTGTGAAAGAAGTATGTGTATTTTAAAAAAAATATTTGGAACTGTTTCTGAAAGCATTTTTGTTAACTTCTGCTAATAGCCCAAGAAAGCAACAAGCAAACATAAGTACATTTGGTACAGGTTATAAAAGTAAAGAAGCTCATTTGTAGTTGGGGAGATTTAGATAAGTGCTTCAAGCTTGACTTATGAAACCAAATCATTATAAATCATTAACCATGTAAGACTTTATTCATAGTAGTGACATTCTTTGCATATAAGAGAATGCATCTGGCCTACTATTAATAGGATGTATAATTTTATTTTATTTTTTCAGTACATGATAGATTTGTGTCTCAGTTCAGGCTGCTATTAGAAAGTACAATATATAGACTGGGTGACTTATAAACAACAGAAATTTATTTCTCACAGTTCTGGGGGCTGGAAGTCCAAGATCAGGGTGCCAGCAGGGTCAGGGTCTAGTGAGGGCCCTCTTCCAGGTTGCAGACTGCCAACTCCTCGTTGTATCCTTACATGGTGGAGAGAGGGCGCGAGAGCTCTCTGGAGTCCCTTTTATAAGGGCACTTACCCCATTCATGAGGGCTCCAGCCTCGTGACCTAATTACCACCCTAAGGCTCCACCTCCTCCTACCATCACATTGAGGATTAGGATTTCAACATGAATTTTGGGGGGGATACAAACATTGAGTCCATTGCCATTTATTATGAATGATAAAATGTATATGCATCCTGCCTGAGTTTAGGAAAATCCTGTGGTCAGCAGCTGTGGGAGAGCCTGGGACCTTGGTTTCCTGCACTGAAGCCATAATCTGTTGTAGTAACTGGCTGCTTGCGTGAGGTAGCGGAGGGGGCCTAGATCTAGTCAGTATGAGACATCTGAAGTGAAGGGCTAGAAGAAAGGAGATGCAGTTTCTCTGTCTTCCTATCATTATCTCCTCCCACTGTATAAGTTTGGTGCTTTTGATGTGGTCTCGAGATATCATCAGTCACTCAAAGGAACGTTCCTCTTAGGTCCTGAGTGCCCCTACAACCAGAAGTAATGCATGGGAGCTGCCTCTGCGGGGCCCACAGGTGGAACCCCTGAGCTCCTTGCATGAACATGACTGGTTGTTTACATTTAAGGATGAAGTCTGTACCCAGTTCTTTACGAACTTAAATTCGACTACAAAAAGCTGTCAAAATAACCTTTAGAAATAATTATTAGTAAACTAATATGAGTTAGGCTCAGCAGGAATTTTATTTATAAAGAGCTCAGCCTAAAGAATATGTTGTAATGATAGTCTTGCTATGTAACTGTGAAAGAGAAAAGTGATGCTGTAGATAAGGGCCAACAATGACGTGGGGGAGAAAATGTCCGTGGTTAGATGAAGAGGAGAATATTTTGTAACCTGGAATTTGAAAAGTACCTATTTTTGTTTACTTGCCTGCTTTTTTCCATGAAAGGTTTGAGATGACTTACTGTTAGATTTTAATATTTCAAATCTGGAGAAGTTTAAGAAGATGAAAAAGGTAGAAATCAGCCTCCTTGAATAGGAGATTGCAGCTACAGTCGTGCGTCACTTAACGGCAGGGATACGTTCTGAGAAATGAGTCATTAGGCGATTTCATCATTGTGTGAACATCAGAGAGTGCACTTACACAAACCTAGATGGTACAGCCTACTGCACACCTAGACTATGTGGTACTAATCTTACGGGACCACCGTCGTACGTGCGGTCCGTCGCTGACCTAAATGTCGTTATGCAGTGCATGAGTGTACTGCGTTAAATAAAACGTTTACTCTCCCTGTGAATTTTCATTGCCAGTGTCATCCCAGAGCCCCCTTAACTCTGCTCATTAGGTGATATTGGGGAAGTGGTTTTCTGGGTTGATAATGAAGTACTGTTTGATGCTTTTCAATGTTTAGGACCTTTCTTGGCCTGGACTTGCGGTGGGTAACCTCTTCCATCGTCCTCGGGCTACCGTTATGGTGATGGTGAAGGGAGTGGACAAACTCGCTCTACCCCCAGGCAGTGTCATTTCGTACCCTTTGGAGAATGTGAGTATTATAAAAAATTAAAGGGATGCATTTTAAATTTTGTCTGGTCAGTTGTCATTATGGATTGTGTTCTAAGCACACTTGTCTTTTGTGATGCACTGATTGATAAGTAAAACAGTTTCTTTTTTTAAAAAAATTACATGGTGGTTTTAAATTTATTGAGACTTGGCTGTTTCTTATGGATGAGAGTACTTTTCTAAGATAAAGAGGTAGTGAGCTTGCCCCACTCTCAGAATAGTCGGAGGCTTGACAAAGAGAAACCAGTTGAGGGTTTATCTGTTGCTATTTCTTAGGCATTATCGTATCACCTTCCCTTCAGAATTTTATCTCCTTTTTGTGTAAGGAGGAGACTGGAAGCTATTTTGCTGGCTCACTTGTTCCTTTGCTGGCCCTTCAGGCAATAAGGCTGACTGAGCTGTTGTGACAGGCCCTTCTTCCACTGCAAGCATGTAGAGGTCACCAAAACATTTTCACATATATTACTCAACTTGAAAGGAAGGAAGGAATACACACACACACAGGTGCCAGACAGGAATAGAAAACTCAAAAGCCACAGTGGTAAGCGGGAGCTGAAGCTGGAATTGTGTTCCCCGCAGAAAGCCAGGCGCTGTAAAATGCTGTCTTGTTCTTAAAAGGAGGACTGGTAAATCCCCAACTGCCCTAGGGCTATCACGGAGGAGCTGGCTTGCCACCCTTGGCTGTGCGACCCAGAGTCCCCTAAGAGAAACCGGAACTACCAGCTTGTGCTGTCCAGAGTGGTGCGCTCCGGATTCACATGACCCACCCTGTACAGACACCTCCACGGCCCAGGGCTCCTTTGGTAAAAAAAAGTGAAGAGGAGTCAAATTTACAGAACACTGGAAGGAAACAACACCACGAGAGAATCAGCAGGTGCAACAAACAGAAGTCATCTCCCTAGAGCTGCAGATAATAGCGCCCTCTCAAAGAGATGCATACGTTAAAGTTGTGCAAGAGTTAAAGGAAGGGATAGAAACGAAGAGGCAGTCATAAGACATTTTTGATATGTGGTGCTTTCATTAGTAGTCACTTCTAAATATTTCATAATTGATATTGTGATTTCTTTAACCCATGAATGATTAGAAGTGTTTAACATGTGGGTTCTTTTAAAATAATTTTTCATTTTTCATTTTCTTTTTTTTTTTAAAGATTTTTTTTCCTTTTTCTCTCCAAAGCCCCCAGGTACACAGTTGTGTATTCTTAGTTGTGGGTCCTTTTAGTTGTGGCATGTGGGACGCCACCTCAGCGTGGCTCAATGAGCGGTGCCATGTCCGTGCCCAGGATTTGAACCAATGAAACCCTGGGCCACCTGCAGTGGAGCGCACGAACTTAACCACTCAGCCATGGGGCCGGCCCCAATTTTTCAGTTTCTAATTTCATTGCATTGTAGGACTGTGGTCTGTATGATGCTGATTTTGGGGGAATTTTTTCAGACTTCCCTGTGGTCTAGTATAGATTATTTCCAAGCACACATGACATGCTTACAAAAAATGACCATGTGGTAGGCCACAAGGCAAATCTCAACAAATAATAAAGAATCAGTATCTCATAAACTACCCTTTCTGACCACAATGCAGTTAAATCTGAAGACAATAACAGAATGTTACATTATTATTTTTTTTTTGAGGAAGATTAGCCCTGAGCTAACTACTGCCAATCCTCCTCTTTTTGCTGAGGAGGACTGGCCCTGAGCCAACATCCATGCCCATCTTCCTCTACCTCATACATGGGACGCCTACCACAGCATGGCTTTTGCCAAGTGGTGCCATGTCCGCACCTGGGATCTGAACCAGCGAACCCCAGGCTGCTAAGAAGCAGAACGTGCGAACTTAACCGCTGCACCACCGGGCCGGCCCCAATGTTATGTTATCTTTATTTATTCTTTTGCTAAGGAAGGTTAGCCCTGTGCTAACATCTGTTGCAAATCCTCCCTTTTTTTTTTGCTTGAGGAAGATTAGCCCTGAGCTAACATCTGTGCCAATCTTCCTCCACTTTATATGTGGGACACCACCACAGCATGGTTGATGAGTGGTGTAGGTCCGCACCTGGGATCCAAACCTGCGAACGCAGGCTGCCAAAGTGGGGCATGCCAAACCTAACCACTATGCTGTGGTGCTGGCCCCAAAATGTTACCTTAAAAATGTAATTGGAAATGGTAAAAACAGACGAAAGATATGACTCCTCAGGTTTAAAACACACTGAACACCCACTAGGTTAAAGCCAAATCAACACCTAGACACAGTGAAATTGAAGAAGCATCAAGGACACTGAAAATCTTACAAGCTATCAGAGAAAAGACATTGTCATTACAAAGAAGTGAGAGTAGAATGAGTAGATTTCTTATCCATTGCCGTTAGGAACCAGAAGAGTAAGAACAGAAAAGCAGTAATTGTATAGTGTAAGGCTAGGCTGAGAATATTGTTTACAGAGTCATAATAATGAAATGATATTGAGCCAATGACAATTTTAACTATTGGGAGGGTGGAGAGAGAGAAGCAGTGCCTGTATGGGGCAGGGGGTGGGTTGTAGGTGGTGATGTGGCAGAGCCTTCTCTATAATGGGTGATAAATAGATAATGCCTAAAATTGAAAAATCAAGATGTAGTCATACAAACATTAGTTAGAGATGGTGGGAAAAGGAAAAGGAAACAAAGGATTTGAATGTGAGGGCTTCAGAGGAAGGGGAAATGAGGGGAGGGGCAAACTTATTTTTCAAAAAAAGTCTTATAGAACTATTTGTGTCTTTAAACTGTGTATATATATCTCATCTTTCTATATAACTCTTGAAAAATTTTTTTAAAAGTCAACAAGAAAAGATAGTTGACACTCCTAAATAATTCATGGGTTGAGGATAAAATCATGGTGGAAGTTTCAAAATTATTTGGAACTGACTATCAATGAATGTACCATATATAAAAAATTGTAGGGTGCAGCTAAAGTGGTAAGAAAAGGAAAATTTATGGCCTTAAATGCATGTGTTAGAAATTTAAAAGACTGGGACTTAATGAGCTAAAGAAACCAGAAGAATTTCAGAGTAAATGGAAGGAAAGGAACAATAAATAAAAATCAAGAGGCAGATTTAAAAAAAAAATTTTTTTTAATCCTCACAAGGATTATTTATTAAGTACGTGATTATGTGATTTCTGTGAAAATCATTGTGGAAGATCCCTTTAAAGTAAGTATATAAAAATATAAAATGCTGTTAAGATTTTCATTAGTATACAGTCCAAAACTAAACATTTTAAAACAGACTAGCCTTATTTTACATAAGTAGAAGCTGTGGAAAGAGCTTGTGTTGCTTGACCCTGACTGACTGCTCTTAATACTTTTCCTGGCAGTAGGTGGGGAATGAGATATAAGGCTCAAGGCAAAACCCACAGAATATAGAAAAATCAAATGTCTTAGAAACTCCACTTAACAAAGCTTCTATTTTATTATTTAGCTCTTTTCATTAGAATTTCAAGTCATATAGATAGAGAAATTCTATTTTATCCAGGACAAACATGTGTATCCTTATAATACAGTGGAAGAAAACAATGATTAGATTTTAAGCGGCTGAGCTTTTTCCCTTTTGAACTTAGTGGTCCATATAATTTTTCTTTTCCTTCAGTTTGGTGCTCATCTGATTCAGTAGCTCCTCCAATTTGGTTGCTAGAGGTGTGTTACCTTTAATCTTCAACTTTCCTGCCACGAGGGCCATTCCATTAGGTGAAATGAGGCTGGAGAGGTGGTGTTACCTGTTCTCATACTCCCTCCAAAGCCTGAGGCGGCGAGCTGTGACTGCAAAAGGAGTGCACTCGTGGCTGACTCAGGGAGCTGGTAACAGGATGCTTTTGCAAGTTTGAACTCTCTTTCCTCTTCAGTTACTCATTAACTCATTTTACTTAATTTAATATTACTTAATTTAATAATACGTAATATTTAATGAGCTTTAATATACTTTCTCTATTTTATATGAGGGACGCCTGCCACAGCATGGCTTGACAAGTGGTGTGTAGGTCCACGCCTGGGATCTGAGCCTGTGAACCCCGGGCTGCCAAAGCAGAGCATGCAAACTTAACCACTATGCCACCAGGCCAGTTCCCATGAACCTTTTAATAGTAAAGAGAATTACTGAAAAAAAAAATCATTGTAAGAAATCTCCATTAGCACAACCAGAGGCACTCAGAACTAGAATATTACAACTATGTACTGGGGCTTTGGGGAGAAGAAGAAGAAGAAAAAAATCTCCATTAAAACAAAAACACTACCATTATACTGCTTGTTTTAATACTTGTAATAATATTGGGAATAAAATAATTTTTAGGGGAAAATTACTGTAATTTGTTTTTAAAAATATAATGTGGAGCAGGGGCTGGCCCCATGGCTAAGTGGTTAAAGTTCTGTGCTCCCTGCTTCGGTGGCCAGGGTTCACAGGTTTGGATCCCGGGCATGGACCTACTCCACTCATCAGCCATGCTGTGGAGGCATCCCACATACAAAGTAGAGAAGGACTGGTGCAGATGCTAGCTCAGGGTGAATCTTCCTCACAAAATAAAATAATATGGGGCAAAAACAGATCTATGGGGATAGAAGTCAAAATTTTGGTTACCTTTGAGGGTGGAGTGGCTTCTGGGTGCTGATAATGTTCTGTCTTGATCTGGTTGGGTTATATGAGTATATCCACTCGTAAACATTCCTTGAGCAACCACCCCAAGATTTGTTTACTATATTATACGTATGTTACTCTTTAATAAAAAATTCAAGGAAAAAAAGTAGATTTTACCACAATTGGTTATTTTAGTTTAATATCATCATGTGGTCCTAAGATAAAGGCTTCAAAACTCTGACATACTTTATGCCCTGAGTCTTTCGTCTATCTGAAGACAAACCCTAAATCTTACTAAGCATTTTTAAAATTTTGAAATGAAAAATGAAGTCTATTTCTCTTTCAATTAAATTCAATTCTTCAAATTCCTCTGACCTTCTTAAATACGAGTTAATACTTTATTGTAAAATATACATTCATTGTGGCATGTTTAATTAACGTTGAAACCAAATGTGTTGCTGCTTAAAATACACAAATGACCACCAGAAGATGATGGTTTGTGCAAGATGGTGTTGTGTCCTTCTTGTGTGCAAGTTGTTTCCCTTTAGGCACCTTGGGAGACATGAACTCTCCAGCCCATTAGGGCTATTTAATCTTCTGTGCAGGTGTGATTTGGGTCTTTTGAATTTACATGGAAAATGCTGGTGCTTTTTTTTAAGGCTCCTTTTTTAATGTGAATGGTTTTTCTTCCCACTTTGGTTTAGATAATAATTAAGGTCTTACTCTTGAATTTCAGGCAGTTCCTTTTAGCCTTGACAGCGTTGCAAATTCCATTCACTCCTTATTTTCTGAAGAAACTCCTGTAGTTTTGCAGTTGGCTCCTAGTGAGGAAGTAAGTGGTACAGTTTTTATTTGAGATACTCTAAAAAATAAGCTTTCATTATTAATGAAAATTTAAAACTAATTTTATGAAAAATGCTGCCAGACCTCTGTATGTTGGAATTAATCTGTAGAATGTAACTTAAAATTTTGGATTCTTGTTGCAGCGAGTGTATATGGTGGGGAAGGCAAACTCAGTTTTTGAAGACCTTTCAGTAACCTTACGACAGCTTCGCAATCGCCTGTTTCAAGAAAATTCCATTCTCAATTCACTTCCCCTCAATTCTCTGAGTAGGAACAATGAAGTAAGTGCAGTTATTGAATGAATAAATGAATATCATTACTAGTTTCCCATTTCTTATGCTCCTGACTTCTGAGCAAACTTGAAATTTTAGAAAATGAAAAATTTTGCAACTTTACTGCTGGGGTTGATTTTCTTTCCTTTAGTGTAATTTTCTTATGAATCTCATGAATAAACTGACTCTTTTCATGAGTTGTGCTGTAGTAAATGATATTATATTCTAGCATGAGGGGTGCCACCAATTAATCCGGGCAAACCAGAGATCACGGTATTTACTTGGTGGCTGGTGGAGCTGTGTTGACCTGGTGACGTGGGAGCCATTATTCACTGCCGCTTCGAATGTCTTGCTTCATTTTTCTCATTCATTCTCCACAGTACAGGGGCGGGGGCCACTCTCACTTTTGACTCCTGTCTGTCAGCCTCCCCACCTGCTCATGCACCCTCTTAACCACACGGCACGCCACCTTTGTGGAAGCCTCCCCTCTGCCTACTGTGGATGACCAGGACCACCATCGTTTATTCCCTGATGTGGAAAGTGCTCAAGGGATGTGAGCAAACTGGGCCTTTGGCGGGACCTTGTTGCAGTGCCCCAGAATATGCCGATGCCTGAGGGAAAGCCACTTTAGAGTTTGCATGCTTTATCATAGCTTTATCAGAAATACAGCTGTTGAGTGCTAGTCACTGTCCTGGGGAATGACCATCACCTTTGTCTTAGGAAATAATGTTTTAGATGCATTTTCAATTGAAATGAACCTACCAAATGGAGGACGTTGTTGCATAAATTCACGTCTGTGCTTAAACATTTGTAATGTCCTGTGCCTTACTTGGTAAATGGCAAATACAGCTGTCAGATGCTCATTTCTCTCTGCTCTCTGCAGGTTGATCTGCTCTTTCTTTCTGAACTGCAAGTGCTACATGATATTTCAAGTTTGGTGAGTAGGCTGTTCTAATTTTTCAGTTCGTCTATTTTGGTTTCAGAAGACATTTCTAGAGAACCCTTGAATGATATTGAAACCAATTGAAAAGTTTGATTAAGTATGCCCTAGATTTATGATCCCACGAAAGTTGAGAAATTAGTAGTGGTGGTGGTGGTGGTGGTGGGAATTCTGAGCTCATCTCATGTTACAGTCAAATTATGTTGGGTTTCTACTTTTGGGAGAGACGGTCAATGTATCCTCCGAGAACAGGGCCTGGGAGTAAGGCCACCCTGGCTGTGGTCCTGACTTGACTGTTGATTTCTTGTCAGACATTAAGACCTAATTCCTCTCTATATATCTTTGGGTCTAAAATAGAAATAACAGTTTGAACTAATAATGCTGTCAACCAAGTCAGGAAGGAAGGGAATAAATCTGCCTGAAAGGACTTCTGGGGGGATTTTTTTGGTGAATGATTTTTTAAAATTCCTCCTGTGACTGAAATTAAAAAAAAACTTATCTGATTGCTTTCCACTGAAGTTGTTGCCCAAAGTTTTTCAGCAGGGTTGCTTAGGGAAGTCTGTAAGCATAGTGCTGGGGGCCAGTGAGGTAGTCCAGGAGGGCATATAGATGGCGTCTACTCTCTGAGCACCAACGGCTCATGCTCTCCTGGGATCAAACTGGTGCAACCATCTGTTCTTTCATACCCTGGCCCACATCTGAGGTTTTATTTATTTATTTATTTTTAAGAAAGTTTAAGGTATGCTTTTTTTTGGTGAGGAAGATTGGCCCTAGCTAATATCTGTCGCCAATCTTCCTCTTTTTTTGTTTCCTTCCCAAAGCCTCAGTACATAGTTGTAGATACTGGTTGTAGGTCCTTCTAGTTCTTCTGTGTGGGATGCCGCCTCAGCATGGCTTGATGAGTGGTGCTAAGTCCATGCCCAAGAGCTGAAGTGGAGCATGCGAACTTAACCACTCAGCCATGGGCCCGGCCCCTGAGGTTTTAAACTAAGGAATTTTTTAAAGAGCTTTTATTAAATATCCAGGGAGTAGTGTAACTGCCCCTAACAATGAGATTTGTGTTGGATTTGTTTTACCAGAAACTCCCATTTAAACCCGTTCCACTTCCACCATTTTAGACTAGCTGTCCCTTGTGGCACACTGGGTGGTCCTGTTCAGCCTAGTTTAGTTAGGCCTGGAAATTCACTCAGCTGTGTTTGACATTACTTTATCTACTGCCTTTTGTTTGTTCTCCCAAGTTGTCTCGACATAAGCATCTAGCCAAGGATCATTCTCCTGATTTGTATTCACTGGAGCTGGCAGGTTTGGATGAAATTGGAAAACATTACGGGGAAGACTCTGAACAATTCAGAGATGCTTCTAAGATCCTTGCTGATGCTCTGCAAAAGGTAAATTATCGATGAGATACGAGAGGTTAGAGTATGACCGTTTCACTTTTAGTCTCTGAATGGAAAAACCTGCTTAGAGACCGCTCAGGAAGATTTCTTCATTTCCCTTTCCTACTTCCCCATCTTATATGCCAGCAGATTCAGTCTCTTCTTCTTAAAGTAGTTTTATTTTGAACATTTGAATATATTGAAGCTTAACAGTCTTCTGAATATTTTAACATAATCAAAACCTTTAAGACCTGCCTATTTTAACACACAGTGTATTTCATGAGCCCATAAGTAAGAGTATATTGTTCTTGTAGGTGCACAGAAGCTTTACAAATAATTTTAATTAGTATGTGTTTAAGATTCACAAGAATGTCGGTAACTCTTCAGTTTGCAGATGACATGTACAATCTTTACGGTGGGAATGCAGTGGTAGAGTTAGTGACTATCAAATCATTCGACACGTCTGTTGTGAGGAAGACAAGGACTATCCTTGAGGCAGAACAGGCGGTAAGTACAGTTTTAGATCCTGCTTCAAAAGTTTAAACTTAACTTTAAAAAACCCACTAAATCCTCTATCACCTATGGGCTACATGAATGAGCAGTCAGTAAATCTGAAAAACAGTTTCAATTAAAACATAGGTTTCTTCTTCACATAGGGATGTGTGTTTTGCCAGTGAGGCTCAGTTCTTTGGGCTTATAATCAGATAATGCAAGAATTTGAGTTAGGGGTAAAAACAAATCTCTCAAAACTGATAAGATAATTCAAATCTTGGTATTACAAGGAGACATCAGCAGTTAACGTGAGGCTGTGATGCGGCTCTCTCTGCCTGTGGCCTCTGCTTTTCCAGGAGGTACATTGTCTTTGTGGCATAAACCCTCAGTTTTTGGGATCCGCTGTGTACGCTCTTTATAATTTGATTTACACCTACAATTTTTTGGCCTGGACCTTGCTTTGATTTTAAGCATTTAGAGTGTCACAGGCAAGGGTGCCGGCCACGGTAGAATGTGTGTGCATGCACATGTACCAGAACAGCAGTGTGGATGCTCCAGAATGTCGTGTGGCCAAGAGCATTCTTTATTATAGAAACAGAATCATATGTATTTTTTTGTTTTCTTTGCTCTGTGTTGTTTTGAAGTCATGCAGGCTGATCAACATAGCTGTAGTCAGTCATTTTACTGCCGTGTGTCCCACTGTATGGATGTGCCACAGTTACCCATTCTGTTGATGGACGTCCTTGTCCATGTCTCTTGGTGCACACAGAGAAGTTTTCGCTAGGGTATGAACTTGCTGGATCACAGGATATGTACACCTTCAACTTTATTGACATTGCCAGATTTTCTCAAGCAGTTGGACCGGTTTATACTTCCACCAACAATGCGCTTATCTTCTCCATGAAGGTGCCCCTTCTTGGCTCCTCCTAGTATAAGAAGTTCTTATGCGACTTACGAATAATTGTTTGTTAGATAAATGAATCATAGCTACTAAATTGGGGTAATTTCCTGTCTTAAAATTCTTCCCTCTTGCTTTTCTTTCTTTTCTTTGTTGCAGAAGAGCCCATCAAGTCCCTATAACCTTGCATATAAGTATAATTTAGAGTATCCAGTGGTTTTCAACATGGTACTTTGGATAATGATCGCCTTGGCCTTGGCTGTGATTATCACCTCTTACAATATTTGGAACATGGATCCTGGATATGATAGCATCATTTATAGGATGACAAACCAGAAGATTCGAATGGATTGAACTTTCCTTATGCCAAACTTAGAAAAGGGGTTTGGAAATTGGCTGTTTTCTTAAAATAAGTCTTTTAGTGTAGTTTAAAGTAGATAGTATACTTTGAATTTATAAAAAAGCAAATTTTCTTCTCTATTTTGCGTGCCTGTGATGTTCTTTTAAGAGTGAATTATAGTATTGATGTGAATTGATTTGTGTGATGTAGATCCCATAATATGCTCAAATATTATGATATAACCATTTAATATAATTTCATTCCATTTAATATCTAGAAATATGCACTGAAATAAATGTAAAACATTTAGAATAGTTCGTGCTATTTATGTTGGAAAAATGCACTGAATTTATTAGAGAAACTTATGAATGCTTAACTTCCTTACACAAGATAGGTGAAAGTGATATGTGGGCTGTTAAATACTATGAACCATTTGTAAATGTCTTAATTTGATGTAAATATCTCTGAAACAGCAGAAAAGGTTTTTACCTTGGGGCAGCCCTAAACCATGAATGCGCTGTACCGTGGCTTGGATTTGAACTACATCTGACTGACAGCATGGCCGTTTTTTAACCTCTTCTGAAAGTCTGGTGATCCGGATAGTCTAGTGTGGATATTAAACATATTACATTGATCTCAAAGGAAACTAGCTTTGTGGAGTTATAGATGTTTGTAATTATACACACAAAAACAAATATTTGGAGGAAATCTTGGCATGAATGTAAGCTCTTATTTCAGTCGCTTCTCCCCCTGTGTACGTTACTGTTTGTGGTACAGCATACATAGAATATTACATGGAAGTAGATGCTCCCTGCTTTTCATGTGGAAGTGGACCAGTGTCTATAAAGAGTGGCAAATAAAGTTAACAATGATTCCAAATTTGTGTCATTTCAATACTAAATCTATTTGATATTGTAAAAACCTGACTAAACAGGGTTTTATTTAATCAGAATTGGCTGCTTTGTTACACAAATGGTTCCATACTTTTTTTTTTACATTTGCTTATTCTCACTGCATCCTGAGATTCAGTACCAGTATAAGGAAGACATTTTCATTACCATTCTTATTATTGAATTTATACAGAATATATGATAAATTCACACTAGACTTTAGGTAGGAAAAGCTTAAATTTCCCTATAGCATTTTAAAAGATGAATAAGCAACTAATTGGTTAGAATACGAAGGACTATCTAAAGTAAAGGCCTAAAGGTTATAATTTTATTTCCTAAAAGACTTACATGTTAGAATTTTAAGTTTCATGATTATGTAGCAGAATTCTTTTAGTATGAGAGTTGTGCTGTCCTGTTGCTGGGAACGCTCCTTGGGTACAGTATTAGCTGTTTCTGCCTCTTCAGTGGAAAGATCCTCAAATCATTTCTAAATAACATTGAGGTTGGCAGCTTTGCGAAGATGGAGTCTATTTAGTTGTGTTTTCTACCACTTACTGCAAGATACTGTTGACAATTACAGTCTTAAACCTCCATAAAGTGGAGGAAGTTTTTCATTGAATTATAAATAGTGAAGCTGATAATCAACTCCACAGGGAAGAAAAACTACATTGTTCTAAAATCACTGAAGTATTCTCCACTGCTTCCCCCTGCCAAGTTTATGGGGGGTGAGGGTTTTTCAGCTACCAAACCCCAAAACACTCAGACCCCCATGGAACCCAACAGGACCCCTGTTTGGGGAGCAGGAGTCTATAATGCTGCAGAGTGGTTAAAATCCATTTTTCTTCCACAAGTTTCTTATATAAACATTGCCTTAGAGGTTAGATTGTTATGATTAAACATGAAGTAAACCAATGCCTTTGTAATTTAGAACTGAGGAGACTCTAAGTTCTAGGGGAAGAAAAAAAATTACATGACAACACTAATCCTTACAGGGTAAATGGCATCAGCACCCTTCTATCTATGTTAGGCAGAAAGCAATTAATTAAAGTAAATGTTCTGCCAAGATTATTATACCTGTTGCTGATGATTTGCTCTTAAATTAAGTCTAATTTGTTCAGGAACATAAATCACAGTGTCGAGATCTGTGTGAGAGGCAGGAAAACCAGATTCTTGGCAGACTATTCCACTGACATTGAAAGAGAAAACCCATCACTTTCTATCAAACTGGTGGAATATTCCAGGTCTATAAAATATCTGAAATTCTGCACGTGACAGATACTGTTTATGGCCTCATTCTATTAGGAATGATATAGAACTAATTTTATTTTCTTTGGCTTTCTCCTTTTTGAAGGAATGATATTCTGAATCTATTATTTTCATTGGTATCAAATAATATGGAAGCTCTAAACTTACTGTTTTGTTTTTTTTTAAGATTGGCCCTGAGCTAACATCTGTTGCCAATCATTTTTTTCTTCTTCTTCTTCTTCTCCCCAAAGCCCCCCAGTACATAGTCGCGCATTCTAGCTGCAGGTCCCTCTAGCTGTGCCATGTGGGATGCTGCCTCAGCATGGCCCATCCAGTGATGCCAGGTCCGTGCCCAGGAATCCGAACCAGCAAAACCCTGGGCCGCCGAAGCAGAGCACGCGAACTCAAACACTCGGCCACGGGGCCGGCCCCTAAACTTACTTTTTTTTTTTTTTTGAGGAAGATTAGGCCTGAGCTAACTACTGCCAGTCCTCCTCTTTTTGCTGAGGAAGCCTGGCCCTGAACTAACACCCGTGCCCATCTTCCTCCACTTTATATGTGGCACAGCATGGAGTGCCAAGCGGTGCCATGTCTGCACCCGGGATCTGAACTGGCGAACCCCAGGCCACCGAGAAGTGGAACGTGCGCACTTAACCGCTGCGCCACCCGGCCGGCCCCTAAACTTAGTTTTTAATAGATGATCAAACCAATAATTTCCAAGGGACACAAAAACTGGAGTCAATGACCAGGCCTACTGAGTCATGCAGTGCAATGGCATCAAGCCTTCTAACCTTGGACTTAGGCAGTTTCTTTCTAGCCTTTTCATGACAGAGTAACTATGCAATGGTTTCTTGGAAAAATGAAGAGTTGTTGGAGAAGGCTATTAGTAAAAAGCTCTGTGATTAAAATGCATCAAGAGTCATACAGGTGAATTCAGTTTACCACTTCACCACTTACTAGCTGAACAATCTTGGGCAAATCCCTTAATCTCTCTGAATCAGTGTTTTTAATCTATATAATGGGGACGGTAATTTCCAGGTTTGTGAAAATTAGCATTCAGTGGGAGAACATGTTCTGAGGCTTGTGAATGCATAACATAAACTAGAATAACAGTACTAAATTCAAGGAATTCTGCTTGGACCCATCTTTGTACCATTGAGAATAGCCAATTTCTTGGTTGCAAACAATAGTAACAAGCTTTGGTTAAATTATGTCACTTGTCCTACTAATGACCTTTTGCTGGACCAGGATTCAATTCAGGAACACACATTGCATTTAGTTGTCATGTCACCTTAGTGTCCTTTAATCCGGGACAGTTCATTTTTGAAGAGTAATGGCCAGTTATTTTATAGAATATCCCTCAATTTGGGTTTGTTTGACACTTGCTTGTGATGAAATTCAGGTTATACATTTTTGGAAGGAATACCACAGAAATGGTCTGTCCATCTCAGCAGATCCTTATCAGGAGGCACATGATGTTAATATGTCTCATTTTTGGTGACCTTAACTTTAAGGTGGTATCTGCCAGGTTTCTCCTCTATAAAGTTACTAATTTTCCTTCTTAATTAGACGCTTTAAGACTATACTTATATCCCACTTTTCATTCACCCATTCATTTTAGCACCCATCGATGATTCTTGCCTGAAATATTACTGTGGTGTTTGCCAAATGATGATTTTCTATTTCCATCATTCCTTCTATATTTATTAATTGGAATTCTAGTGTCAAGAAGAGCTTTCCCTTCTCTCCCAGTAATTTACTTATTCCATTTATATCAGCATGAACTCATGGATATTTGTTTTAATGTCTGTGTTATAATTCATTACTATCATTTATTTTGCTGCTCAATTGTCCCAGATTTGGCATTGGGAACCCCTTTAGTTGGCTCCTGTGTCTTTTTGACATGTGCCCATCATTTTTTAAGCACTTGTTTACTTTCTGGCACCACGTGATAATTGTGGACTAAATTTTCAACTGGACCACCAACATACCTTTATGTGATGGGGAGAAAGATGGGTAGGGGGCAGGTAAAGAAAGAAAAAGTGGTATCAATTGGAATATGTAAACATACACGAGAAAATAAGGAAGGAATTAGGGGTAGCTGTTCTTGTTTTTGTCACTTCAAAAGATAATAAGGTGATAGTTGGATTTTAGGACTTTTTTCTGGTCTACTACTCCTTCGATGTTCCTTTGACTTTCAGTTAACATCTCAGCTAGTTCTTCCCTCATCACAGAAACCCTCTATCCCTGAAGATAAAGGAGTCTCCCAGTAACTTGCCAGTGGACCAAATGGGCTGCTCAAAGTGGCCTGTGGGCTCGTGCCAGTCTGTGGGCTGCTACCAGCCTGCAGTGTGGTAAGCATAAACATTGAGATCAGTGTTGAGAAATTTCTACAGCAATTTGACATGACATGCTGTCCAAACACATGATCAGTAGACTTACCTCACTGAGCAAGACACAGAGCAGTGTGGGGGTTGTGAAGCCTGCGTGGTGAGCCACATAGAGAACAAGCTGCGTCCTGGTCCTGCACAGCAAAAGCATGTCATCGTGGGAGAGATTTTACAGTTAGTTTGCCAACTGTTACCCAAAAGTATAAAAAATTCAGAATTTATATTTAACTCTAACTTTTACATCAGAAATTGTTGGAAATGGATGATGATTTGAAGACATTTTGGGAATAAATCATCACTTGCTTTTATTTTGGATGAAAATTAAAAATGAATATCCTGAGCTTGCTGAATTACTTTAAAATTTCTTCTTCCATTCCTGTGAACATAGCTCTGTGAGACTAGTTTCTCTACTATAAATGTTATTTAGACGAAACAGAGAAATAGTTGAGCTATGTATCATCTGCTACTTGTAGCATCATCGTCAGTCCAAACTCAGTTAAATAGGTTAACAAGCAACCAAGCTTATCTATCACATTTAAAACTTTAAATTTCAATAAACATGGTTTTTGTTCAGAGTTTACGTATAGGCATTTAATACAGGAAAATTATTTCGACTCATAACTATTTACAATTGTGGAATAAAAGTAATGAATATAATAGTGATTATCTCAATTAATTGCCTATATATTCACTTTTATTGAATGTATACAGTTTTTATAATCTTTTTCTTAGATTTCTTCTGATTATATTGATAAAAATGCAATTTTATCTGTTAAATATAATAAAACAATTGGGCTTGTATTTTTTTGTCATTTAAAATATTCAATTTCAGAGTAATTCATTTTCATTGTATTTTACAAAAATACTGGCCCACAACAGATTTGAAGTTAAAAATTAAAAACTGGTCCTTTACCACAGATAGCACAGAGGTATTGCCCCAGTGGAGCCCCTGCCTGACCCTCCACCCAACTCCCGCCTCGGGTGGCAACAACCCGATTTGCTCTTTGAGAGGAAGCAGCAGCTGCTATTGAACTAAGAGCTCTGTCCACAAAATGCCTGGGAGTAGGAAAAAAAATTTAACTTGATGCAAAACTACTTTAAGAAGAAAACAGAAAATAAAAATCAGCTGATGAAAATTCTCCCCACAAAAGCCAACCATGAAGCAGAAGAAAACTCTTAATACAAAAATCCAAATTGAAATAAATACTCTCAAGCACGTTTTTCAATATAAAAAATCCTAAAATCAGAAATGTAAAAACTAAGAATGGAAATGGACAAAAAAACAGGTAGAAATGCAAGAGAGTTGATTGAACTCGGGAAAGAAATTAAAAGTCAAGTTCTCAGAAATGAATAAATTACAAGGCACCCAAGGGAGAATAGATTCAAATGAGAATTTAATAAAGGATACTGAATAAAGATGGGGGTAAAGACAAGAAAATAAAAAGCAGATAAATAACTAAAAAGGGTCAGAGAAAAAAGTGGTTGAAATGGAAAACATGCAAGAAAACGCCAAAATATATATAATTTGAGTCCCTGAAGAAAAACCACCATGGAAGAGAACTGATTTTTTAAAACTCCAAGAAAACTTTCCAGAAATAAGAGAAAGCTTAAATCTACATACTGAAAGGGCCCACCATGCACTTGGGAAAACTGACCTGAATCTATCAACTCTGAGATGTATCTTAATAAAGTTTTCGACTTTTAAGACAAAAGATCCTCAGGGCTTCCAGGCAAACAGTCAAATTACTTATATGAGTAAGAAAATTTGCCTGGGATCTGACTTCTCCAGCATAATACACAAAGTACTGCAAGAGTGGAACAGCATTTGTAAGACACCCAAGGAAAGAAAATGCAAGCCAAGAATTTTATATCTAGCCTGGCTGCCCTTTAAGAATCATGTATACAGAAAACAAGTGTCAATTTTGAAACACTCCTAAAAGACACAAAAATAGACTTGGCAAATGAAAAGACATCTTTTTGAACAGGAGAACAACATGTATATCAATGTGCTCCAGAGAATATATGAAATAATATATATTTATATATATACATATCTTCATACATATACAGACAGATTTATTTTAAGGAACTGGTTCATGAGATTGTGGGGGCAGGACAGCAGGCTGGAAACAGGCAGTATTTCTATGTTACAGTCTTGAGGCCAAATATCTTCTATTTATAAAAACAACAGTCATATTGGAGTAGGGACCCACCCTACTCCAGTATGACATCATCTTAACTAATCACATCTGCAAGGACCCTATTCCCAAATAAGGTCACACTCTGTGGTCCCAGGGATTAGAATTTCATCAGGTCTTTTTGGTGGACACAATTCAACCCACAACATCATAAAAGATGTCAGTTCTCCCTAACCTAGTTAACAATTTAATGTGATCCCAATGAAAATAAAGATATTTTTATGGAGCTAGACAAATTGATCCTAAAGTTTATATATGGGAAACTAAAAAACCACAGAAAAGGAAGAGTGACAAGGGTGAACTAGGCTTAACAGATATTAAAACATAAAGCCTCAATGATTAAAACAGTATGGTCCTGGTGCATTAATAGACAGACATACCAGTGGAATGGAATACAAAGTCCAGAAATAGACTGAAGTGCATATGGAAATTTAGTATATGATAAAGGTGGCGTCTCAAATCACTGGGCAAAGGTAGACTTTTTAATAAATGATGTCGAGGCAAAAGGATACCCATTTAGGAAAAGATAAAACTAGATCCATATCTCCCAGCATACGCAAGAATAAACTCCAAATGGATCAGAGATCCAAATTTTAAAAAGAAAGAAACCACAGAAGTATTAGAAGAAAACAGGGTGAATTATTTTATAGCCTGAGGTGTAGGGAACAGCTTTCCTAATTTGACTCAAAATCCAGATGCAATAAAAGAAAATATTGATAAATTTGACGATCTAAAAGTTCAAAAATTTTTCTAGCTTTATTGAGGCATATTTTAGATATCATATAACATAGCTATTTCAACTGTACAATTCAATAATGTTTTAGTAAATTTACCAAGTTGTGCAACATCACCATAAATCAGCTTAGAATATTCTTGTCACCCCAATAAGATCTCTTATACACATTTACTGTTAATCCCAGTTCCCACCCTCACCTCCTGCCCTGGCAACCACTAATCTATTTTTTGTCTCTATAGATTTGCCTTTTCTGGATGTTTCATATAAATGACATCATACAATATGTGGCCTTTTGAGTCTGGCTTCTTTCACTGGGCATAATGTTTTTGAGGTTCATTTAAGTCACAGCATTTATCCATAGTTCATTCCTTTTTATTGTTGAATAGTATTCCCTGTATGGATATACCACATTTTGTCTATCCATTTATAATTTTGGGCTATTATGAGTAATGCTGCTAAAAACACTACAAAAAAGTTAAAAGACAAACTAGGAGAAAATATTTGCAACATACATCACAGATAAAGTACTAATATCTCTAATATATAAAGAGCTTTCAAAATTTGAGGGAAAAATGCAAAATTCCTATTTAGAAATAAGCCAAAGACATCAATAGACAATTCACCTAAAAAGATATTAAAATGGCCCTTGAACATATGAGAAGATGTTCAAATTCACTCATAATGAGTGCAAACTAAAACTATACTGAGAACACCATCTAGGATGGCTATAGTAAAAAAGAGAATGACAAGTGTTAGCAAGGATGTGGAGAAATAGGAAGCATCATATACTCCTGGTGGGAATGTAAAATGTTGCAGCCACTTTGGAAGACAGTCTGGCAATTCTTTAAAAGATTAAACATAGAGTTACCACATGACCCAGCAATTCTTTCCTAGGTATCTACCCAAGAGAAATGAAAACATACACCCACACAGAAACTTGTACCAGGATGTTCATAGCAGCGTTATTCATAATAGCTCAAAGTGGAAACAACCCAATGTCCATCAACTGATGACTGGATAAACAAAATGTGGTCTGTCCACATCGGGGAATAGTATTCTGCCATAAAAAGGGATGAAGTACTACCACCTGCTACGACATGGATGAACCTTGAAAACATGCTAAGTGAAAGAAGCCAGACACAAAACATCACATTGTATGATTTCATTTATATGCAATGTCCAAAACAGGCAACTCCTTAGAGTCAGAAAGTAGAGGTTGCCCAGGGATCCAGGGAGGGGAGAATGAGGGGGGACTACTAATGGGCACACGGTTTCTTTTGGGGGTAATGAAAATGTTCTAGAATTGATTGTAGTGATGGTTGCACAGCTCTGTGAGCATACTAAGAACCACTGAATTGTGCACTTTAAATGGGTGAATTGTATGATATATGAATTATACCTCAATTCAGCTGTTATTAAAAAAAAAAAAACAGTGGCCAGCCCAGTGGCATAGTGGTTAAGTTCACATGCTCCACTTTGGTGGCCTGGGGTTTGCAGGTTCAGATCCCAGGCGTGGACCTACACACCACTCATCAAGTAATGCTGTGGAGGCATCCCACATACAAAAAGTAGAGGAAGACTGGCACAGATGTTAGCTCAGTGACCATCTTCCTCAAGCAAAAAAGAGGAAGACTGGCAACAGATGTTAGCTCAGGGCCACTCTTCCTCACCAAAAAAAAATAAAACAAAACAGTGAGATACCATTTCTCATATATCAGATCACCAAACATTCTAAAGCTTGACAATATAGTCTGTTGACAAGGTTGTGGGGTAACAGACACTCTGGTACATTGTGAGAATGAAAAATGGAAGGTGAATTTGGCAGTATCTAACAAAACTAAATTTGTATTTACCCTTTAACCCAGCAATACCATTTCTAGGGCCTTACTCTTAAAATACATGTGTAACAACAAGAAAATACATATACATAAGGATATTCAACATTACTTGTACTTGCAAAATAGCAGAAACTACCTAAGTATCTAAACAAAGGACACTGGCTAAATAAACTATGATACATCCACACAATGGAGTACTATGTAGCTGTAAAAAAAGACTGTGCAAGATCTCTATGAGATGATACGGGGTGGTTTCCAGGACATATTGTAAAGTGAAAAAGAGTATAAATAGTCTGTTCCCATTTGTGTAAGAAAGGGGAAATAAGTAAATATACATATAGCTCCTTATTTTTGCAAAAGGAAACACGAGAAGGATGAACCAGAAAACAATGAAGTTAGTTACCCATATGGTGTGTGTGTGGGGGCGGACAGCATGGAATAAATCAAGGTATATGGCCCTTACAGGGTATATTTTTTTTGTGTAGTTTAATGCCAAAAGGTCAGAGGAGACAGCTTCAAGGGGCTCCCACTGTCCAAATATGGGCCAAGTAATCAAAATTAAGAGGACAGTAAAAGATTATACACCACGGAATAAAATAGCAATCCATGAGACCACATTAGTAATAAATAGGTAAGTACATAAACGGGGGGAGAAGGGAGGTTCTTCCTTATAGCAATGCTGCCTGATATATACGGAAGGACTGATGGAACTGGAAAACTGTCATTTTGCATACATCATAGTAAATATTGATTTGGACAAGAAGCATCACTGGACGCTAACTCTATGGGAGAGGAAGTCGGATAAGGAGCCGGATATTTACATAGTCTTTAAGTATCTACCTACTGATCATTTATTAGACGCAAGGGGCAAAGCTGTAACTCGACATTGGAGAAAGGAGGATGCCTTGACTAGGCGATCAAAATGCCCCTTATACCGAAGAGGGGCAGGTAGATGTGTGCTTCTGGATGCGACACTCTGAGAAGGACACTTTGATAGTATTTTGGCTGAGAAAGTATAACTTGAATCTAACTATGAGGAAACATCAAGCAAGCCCCAACTGAGGAACATTCTATAAAATAACCGGCCTGTGCTCTTCAAAAATGTCCATGTCATGAAAAACAAAGACAGACTGAGGAACTGTTCCAGATGAAAGGGGACTACGAAATGTCCTGCATGATCCTGGACTGGATCCTGTACTGAAGGAAAAAAATGCTATAAAGGACACTGGGGCAATTAACAAAGTTGAAATATGGACCATAATTACATAAAGTACTGTGTACAATGTTACCTCCACGACAACTGTACTGTGGTTACATCACAGAATATCTTTGTTCTAGGAAATACACACTGAAGCAATAAGGAGTAAAGGAGAATGATGTCTGCAATCCACTCTCAAATGGTTCAGATACAATAAATAGTAATGTGTGTTTAGACATCTATGTATTACATATATATAGATACACATATATAGAGATAGATAGACACACATATATACACACACACACATATCCATAAAGAAAATGCTAAAACAAACATGGCAAAGTTTAAGATTGGTTGTAGTGGTCTGTACTAGGTCAGCCTGGTTAAGCCAGAACAGTGTTTCCCAGAATCCCCTTCCCCGTATGGTTCCAGGTAAGAGTTGGTTCAGAGATCACTGTCAGAGATTTGGCATACAAACATGACTCAGAAGGCAGACAGGGTTAAATGCAGTGGAAGACAGACGCAGAGGTATTGGCAGATTCCAGTTTGTTCTATTCTCTTCCGCTCTGTAGCCAGCTCTTCTGCCCAACTGCCCCCTCCCCAGGCCCATCGCCAGACTCTTGGCTGCGGCATCTCAGAGGCAAGAGCCCCCCTAGGCCTCTCCGCCAGCCTCCCTTCAAGGGGCCCAGGCCCCACTTTGGTGGCTGAATGAGCCTGGCTCCTCACATGGACCAACACCCCCTTTCAGACCCCGTCACCTCCTCAGCTCCCTCCACAGCTCTGTCCTGTCTATTCCCTTTAATAAATCCCTTCTCACTCACAGGGCCCTGCTTCCCTGATAGGACCCTGACATTGGTGAATCTGAGTAGAGGGTATATGAGAGTTCCCTGTATTCTTGAACTTTTTTGCAACTGAAATATTTTCAAAATAAAGTTTAAAAAAATCAAAGTTCTATGTTTTTATGTATTTTTCTAAGATCTAAAATATTGGATGATCTTCTCACTAAAAGGTTAAAAAAGACTTTTCATTTCTGGTGCGAAGATTAAGTACGAGGAGTAGGCACTACCCTATTTCCCATGACAGGACTCTCCAAATGAGGCCCGGCAGGAGAGCGGGTGGCGGGAGGCTCCGCAGCCTTCTGCTTGTTTCACCGTTGACCTGGTCTGAGGACACATGAATAAGGCAGAGATGAAACAAAAGATTGGGAGGAAGCAACGGTTCACTAGGGGCTGGACCCAACAGATCCCCTCCTGCCACTTGATTGCATCAAGTGACCCAAACCAGACTACCACACAAGGGGCATTTTATAGCTAGAGAAACTGAGGTCGACACACTTAACTGACATTCTCGCAGCTACTGGAAGATGCCGGATAACCACCCAGCCTTCAGCTATTGTATTCATGTACAGAGAAAAAAACAGTGTAAGAAGGAAGAAGATTAGAATCAGGGTCACAGATGGCTCTAAAATTACTTTCAGCAGTAACTGAAAAGAGCAGAGCCAATATATCCGCCTATTGTTTTATTCATCCAGCTTCTCTTGAGGCACTATGCTATTTATTCCCTTTGGTAGAATTTAAGAGCAAATATTCCAAGGAAATCAGCATAGGATATGCGTGGCAAAAAAAAAAATTCATAAAATATCCAAATCGTAACGTTCAGTTTTCACAGCCACAATTCAGAAACAGTCATATGTTTTGGAAATGTTGGCCAGCATTTCAGGGCAACTTTAATGAAATACAATTCCTGACTTTTGTTTTAAACCACAAGAGAAAAATCATCTAAAAAATAAAATGTTGCCATCATTAGAGTAATACTTGATTCAGGCAAAAATCATCAATGGATGCTAAAACTAGTAGGTTAAATATTTGATGAGGAAATGGATATTTACATAGTCTTAAAGTGTTTCCCCACAAATGACTTATTAATTACAAAGGGGCAAATACTGACTTTACGATGGAGAAACCTGGTGAACCCTACCTTAATATCACCAATAATCAGACATACAGACATCACGTGCCTCCCAATGTGATGCATGGAGGACAGAACATCACTCCCGGGGGGGTTCCTGCCCAAAATGAACACCGTGAAGGTAGGCATGAGGAAACATCGAATGAACCCAAAGTGAAGGACGTTCTATCAAATAGCTGGCCTGTACTCTTCTAAAATGTCAAGGTCACGAATGCCAAAGAAAGGCGGAGGAAGGCGCAACTGTTCTAGATTAAAGGAGATTAAAAGGACATCACAATTGAACGCAATGTGTGATCCTGGTCTGGGTCCTGGATTAGAAAAACAAAATGGTTATACAGGACGTTATTGGGACAATTGGAAAAATTTGACTAAGGACTGTAGATTATAGTATTATATCAATGTTAAATGTCTTGATTTTGATGGGTGTATTGTGGCAAGGTAAAAGAAAGTCCATGAGTGCCCATATGCTTGGGAAATACACACTGAAATTCCTAAGAAACACCCTTAGGGGTAGAGGAAACAATAAAAACATGGCAAAATGTTAACAGTAAATCTAGGTGAAGGATATATGGGAGTTCTTTTGACACTTCATGCTTTGTTATTCTCGTTTTAAACTATATTAACTTTCCTGTGAGTTTGAAATTATTTCAAAATAAAAAGTTAAAAAGAACAATTAAAAAGGTGCGCTCTCTATGGTCTGCTGCATTGGAACTCACTGAAGAGTCATCTGGGTCCAGGATCAGTGACATCAAGCAGGATTTCATGGGACCTGTGACCTGGAATCTTCGTTAGAAGAAAGTGTGTGATGGCACATTTTCAATAGACTGGGAAAAGGTATGAATCTATCTTTGTATTTGCTTGTCTTCTCCCATTGTTTTCCTTTAAAAGATGACAGTGAACTTGCCAACCATGTCCATGTTAGTGTCTGCAGGTTGAGTCACACAGTGGGCCCTGACAGCCCTATGTTGGAGAGGCAGCACACAGAGAACTGCTACTTCCAATAACATTAATGGTAAAGAAATAGTATTTTAAAAAAATGATAAACTTTTACCTGTTTTTTCGTTTTTGTTTTTTGAGGAAGATTAGCCCTGAGCTAACATCTGCTGCCAATCCTCCTCTTTTTGCTGAGGAAGCCTGGCCCTGAGCTAACATCCATGCCCATCTTCCTCTGCTTTATATGTGGGATGCCTACCACAGCATGGCGTGCCCAGCGGTGCCATGCCCTCACCCGGGATCTGAACCGGCGAACCCCGGGCCGCCAAAGGGGAAGGTGTGAACTTAACCGCTGCGCCACTGGGCCAGCCCTCCAAACTTTTACCTGTTTAGTTTCATCTATTGAAACAGTGAAATCCACAGCAGGACTAATTCACCTGTGAACAAGGGTAGTCACAGGACAGCCTTACTGATCTTCTTGAATCCTCAAACTGTTTTGTCGCTCTCTTTGCTTCAGCCAGGTAGACTTCTCTATAGCTTTGCTCATTCCTCACCCTGTGTCTTGCTCAAGTCTCCCTTCAAGTGTTGGCCAAGTTCCATCACAATGTCTTACCCTTCATCTGGGCCATGCATTGCAACCGTCATAACCAATAAACATCTACCAGGCACAAACCTGATACAAAGACTATGTTTGGTCAGTCATCTACCAGCCTGGGATCTACCAGGAAAGCCATTTACACATTGTCTGTACCTCTATTTCTCTAGCTGTAAAATGCCCCTCTGAACAGGCAAACCTTGTCTTGTTCAATTTGGGCCTCATCCAGTCAACACATTAGAAAGGCTTGTTGGAAGAAGGAACTTTTCGTTTGGTGATACCCTCCTCGGCCTGAGGGAATTTACAACATAGATAGAAAGACAGAAACACACAAGATCTTAAAGTGATTTGTGCAGAGGATTGACGTGAGAATAGGAAACCTTAATCCTGGTCTACCATGAATTCACTGTGTCACCATGGCAAAGGACAAAATCTCTTAAGGCTCTATGCCTCATTTGTAAAATAAGGGGGTTGGATTGGATGATAATAACGATGCTAGCTAAAATTCACTGAGCACTTATATACCAGGCCCCACCCTAAGAGGATAACACACATGGATTAACACACTGACACCTCACAATACTGCTGTGAGGTAGGTACCACGATCATCCCCATTTCACAGATAATCCGAGAGATCCCTTCAACTCCAATATTCTATAATTACGTGATTTCAAGTTAAGTACTATGATAGACTGTATTTTCTAAAAGTGGCCACAACAACATTTCCCATCCCACACGCTCTTCTTAAAGTGTGACTCTGCCACTCCTGCCTTTGAGAGGTGGACTATGTCCCCTCTCATTGTATTTGGGTGGGCTTGTGACTGGAGAAAGTGATGTTAATAACTTCTGAGGCTAGATCGTTAAAGCCAATAAAGCTTCTATTAGTTTTCTATTGCTGCACAACAGATCATCACAAACTTAGTGGCTTAAAACAATACCCATTTATTAGTTCACAGTCTGTAGGTCAGAATTCTGGGCACAGCATGGCTGGCTTCTCTGCTCAGGGTCTCACAAGACTGAAATGAAAGTGTTGGCTGGACTGTGTCCAGGGAAAATGTGCTTTCATGCACATTCATGTTGCTGGCAGAATTGAGCTCTTTGTGGCCACCGGACTGAGGTCTGGCTCTCTTTGCTGGCTGTCAGCGGGGGCTGCACTTAGCTCTTAGAGGCTGCCTGAATTCCTTGCTGCGTGGCCACCTCCACCCTCAAAGCCAGCTAGAGAGAATCTCCCTCACACTTCAAATCTCAGACTTCCTCTGTCGCTGACCTCTAGACCCAGGTTTAAATGGCTCATGTGATTAGGTCAGGCCCATTTGGAGAATCTGCCTGTTAAGGTCAACTGATTTGGGGCCTTGATTACATATGCAAAATCCTTTTTGTTGTATAATCATGGGAGTGATATCTAATTATGTTCATAGGTTCTGCCCACACTTAAGGAGAGATTATGCAACTTGGCAAGGGTCATTTCAGAATTCTGCCTACCACATAGCGTCTGTTTGATTCTCTTATACTTTTCTTAAAGCTTAGTCACCATGCTGGGAGGAAGCACAAGCAGTTTGTGGAGAGGAGCCGAGGCCTCCTGGCCAACAGTCCCAGCTGAGCTCCCAGCCAACAACCAGTATCAACTTGCCAGCCATGTTAGTGAACCATGTTGAAAGCGGCTCTTCTAGCCCCAAGCTGCACTGCCCTGGCTGGTGACGCATGGAGCAGATGAGCTGTCCCCACTGAGTCCCACCCAAACTGCATATTTGTGAGTAAAGGACTGTTGTTCTAAGCCGCTTTTTGTGGACAAGGAGTAGTAACTTACACTTTTTTTATGATATTGGAGCATCTAGCAATGTAGGCCTAAAATGTCATTCAGTTCATGCTTGCTGATTTATTACTCAAACTTACACTGAACTGATTTACACAAACATACCAGTCATCCATATTTGAAAGCCCAGCATTTTAAAAGGGTCACCTAAGAATTATGCTGCCTTCCTTTTGAGCAATGGCTCTACCATATATTTTAAAGCTATATTTGTAAAATATTTGGGGTATAAATGAACATAGATAATGAATGTATTAATTTTAAAAGTACAATGGGCTTGTTTATAAATCACTACTTAAAGTATTAATATTTCAGTGTATACTTGTTCACTTTCAACAATTACTTTTATTGGAAAAAGTAGAAAACACAGGGAAATAATCATCAGTTTTGTCATTAAAAATTTTAATCAATGGATATTAACTATTAGGTAAAAGACTATTGGAGAATAGATTATCCATACACTCCCAAAGAGGCTCCCCCTCGATTATTTGTTAATTACAGAAAGGAAAAGGTACCTTTACAATGGAGAAACCCAGCAAATGACTCCTTAACCAAATGATCAAACTTAATATCACCAATGATGGAACAAAGTGACATCACGTACCTCCCACTGTGATGCACTAAGAACACATCATCACCTGTGTAATATTCTTGCCAAAAAATGTTTAACCTAATTAGGAGAAAACAGACATATCCAAATTAAGGACATTCTGAGAGGCCACTGACTTGTACTCTTCAAAAATGTCAGTATCACAAAAGACAAAAAACGCTGGAGAACTCCTTTAGATTAAGAGAGATTAATCTCAAAGAAATTATAACAAAATGTGAATCTTGATTGGATCCTGGATCTCCTCCCCTCAACAAGAAAGAAAAAAGCCACAATACTGTAACATTTAACTATGCACTGCACATTAGACAATAGTACTGCACTGAACGGTAAGTATCCGCGTGGATTATCGTATTGTGGTTCAGTAGGAGAATGCCCTTGTTAAGAGCCAGATGTTGAAATATTTCGGGGTGAAGCGTCACTATGTCTGCAAGTAACACTCAGGCAAACTGTGTAAGGACTACAATTCTGTACCTGGTTGAAGTGTTCTGTATCAACATCCTGTCAACACCATCCACAGGGTGGACAGAACAAGCAAAGCTGCCCTCTGTGTAGCCGAGGAGTAGGCAGGCACACTCTCACCTCTCTGGGCGGCTCACGGAGCCCTGGGAGCTTTACGGGGCCCGCAGCATCACGTGGCCCGAAGGACGAGGCTGCGGTCGCGCCTTTGCCGGCAGGACACACACACGCCCCCACGTACCACACCCTACACACTTTACGGCAGCCACGCTAAGGCGTGAGCTTGAGGCCACATCTCCGACCCAAGAGGCGCGCACGACAGCGGCACGTGCTGTCCGACGCCCTTTACGGCACGCACGCGGAGCCGCGAGGCCGCGCACGGACGCGCGTCGGGACAGGCTGCGGTTGCGGGTCGTCGCCTCACCTCCCTGGCGGCTGCTGCTTCGTCAGTTGGCGCTCCCGCGGCTCGGCGATCATGGCAGCTGTGGCGGCACTGTGGCGGCGGGCGAGGGACTACATGAAGACCAAGGAGTTCCGGGAATACCTGATGAGCACGCACTTCTGGGGTCCAGTGGCCAACTGGGGGTTACCGCTGGCCGCCTTTAAGGACATGAACGCACCGCCGGACATCATCAGCGGCCGCATGACGACAGCGCTCATCTTGTATTCGATGGCCTTCATGCGTTTCGCCTACCGCGTACAGCCTCGAAACTTGCTGCTGATGGCGTGCCACGGCACCAACGTGGTGGCGCAGAGTGTGCAGGCGGGCCGCTACCTAAGTCACCACTACGGCGACGGTGCGGCTGCCGCCGCCACCACCGCCACCACCGCCGCCATCACCATGACTGTCGCCTACGACCCTGCTGATGACAGCTGCCGCTAGAAGTTCGCGCTAGCCTCAGTCCGTAGTCCCTGAAACGTTGCTGAGAGGGCCGGATTGAAGCTTTGCGGCTTGGAAGCACTGAACTGTTATTTTTCCTAAAGAAAAGACCAGTTAACAGCTTGGTGTTGACGCTGAAACAGTGCGAATCTGATTTAAACCTGCAGTTTGGTTAATAAAAAAATAGTAAATAGCGCATAACTGTTTATGCTGTTGAGTGTTGTTTATTTCGTGATCTGGAAAGAAAATGTTTTTTAGAAGGTGAGGGTGGATTGGCGGGTCTTCCTCTTTACAAGACGAGACCTGCAACTCGAAGTTTAGTTTATATAGGGGAAGAACACTGTTTGAATGAAGATGCCTCAAATTATCTAACTCATTGCTTTTTTTTTTTTTTTAAAGCTCTCTTGGGAACATGCTTTTGTTACTTGTTTTGGGTGTCCAGGCCAAATAGGAGTGCTTAGTACTAAGCACACATGACCTAAAACTTAGTATGACCATCAATCTCTTTACACCAAAAAAGGCCCAGGGGCCATTTCTACTGAGGGAAATACTTTGAAGTGGGTTTAAATGAATTCAGCGAAATACAGTTTAGACTTTTAAGGAGTACGTATTAAGAGAACCTAGAATCTCTTGGTGACCGAGAACAATTATGGAATCTTTCATGGGAACAGAATAAACAACTCCAAGATCAGTTGCTGTCAACCCTGGATGCTAGGTAATTAGAAAATACAGATGGCAAAATCAATCACTTTGTGCTGAATGCTAGTTAGGGTTGGGGGTGAGGGTCAGTGGTCAACAGTATTAGCGCAGAGTGTCCCCCTAGGATTCCTATGGGTGCTAAGGACTTTTCTGAAACCAGGGAGCATGAGGAGGGAAAAGAGAAGGGTGGGACAGTGGGTGTGAGGACATTACCTCTGCAACAGAGGCTGTCCTCTAGAATTTGATGCCAAATCTCCCACCGCTTCTGGAGGAAATTCCAGAGCGGTCTACTGGGAAACTCTAGTGTATGTGTTTAAGAGTGCTTAAACTCTGCTTTTGTTAATAATTTCAAATACAAAGAAATTTAAAACAACTGTCTGAAAGGTTCTGAAGACATCAGGTCTTGGATAAGACAGGTGCAAGATAAGTGGAACTCTGGAAGATTCCCCTTTATCTTCTGTCGCATAAGCAGTAGTCCTCTTTGTAGGCAATCGCTGCATTTCACATTCTGTATACCGGGTCAGGGTAACCGGTTTGGGCTGCAGTCTCTGAAGACTTGCCTGGGGCTAGAGGAACCACTTCCAAGCTCACTCACACAGTTGTTTGCAGGCTTCAGTTCCTTCTGGTGTGGGCCATAGGGCTGCTCACAACATGGCTCCCCCCAGAGAAGGTGTTCCAAGAGAGAGAAAGCACAAGATGGAAGCCATAGTCTTACAGCTTAATCTGGGAAGTGACATACCATCACTTCCGCTATGTTCTATTGGTCACATGGACTAACCCTGGGACATTGTGGGAGGACAATACAAGGGTAGGAAGGCCAGGAGGCAGGGATTGCTGGGGGCCATCTTGGAGGCTGGCTATCATACATGGTTCTGAAATAAAAATTTGCATGCCTTCCTGAAACTCAGTAGAAGGTAATAAAGCATGTAAGGTCACTGCCCACCTTCCCAGAGAGATGTCAGAAAATGCTTAGTTTACAGTTTTGTGGTCATTACTAACATGCACATATCATAGAGCATGGCTTTGAGAAGCAGGAAAGAAGTCTCGAAGATAGTGGTAGTTCCTAATATCTTAGATAGTTCAGACTGTAATGCAATAATAAAAAGCAGTTCTTACAGTTCTGAAGTGAATCATAACCTTTTGGGAAAATTTTTACTAAAACTTTAAAGGATTTTCTTCCCTTCACTGTTACAATGAGTAGAAATTAATGTATTTTTAGATTTGTCTTGTTACGACATGTATTTTGTAATTTGAGTATTATATTTCAATAAAAGGCCACTGTCTGTTTAAGACATTTCAGAGCAGGTAGGTCTCTAATTAACCTGGTAAGGGAAAAGGAGGTAATCCTTGGTGATCATTTCCTACCACTCTACATTCATAGAAGGCAAAATGATTAGAGAAAATATCCAAGATTGCACACCTCCACTGCATGCCATGCTCCACTTACACGATCTAATTCATAGTATGCCCACCCAACTAAGAGTCTCACCCTTTGTGGCCTAGGATATTACTGCTGAAAGCCATATAAGTGATCAGTACCATAATAAAAATGAACCTTTCAAATCATTAGGGTGACAATCATTTCATAATCTCCCAAAACTCTCAAAAGTAATCCTTCCTGGCCTTGGAAACTTAAACTGTCTACAGATCTCCACCACTACTTTATGAAGCCAATAACATTTTCTGAATTGGCAGTTATTTTTCCAGAAGTTTTTGTTACTGACACACTTTTGTTATTTCCCAGAATTCGTGTTTTATGCTGAGTTTAATAAATAACGTCTTTCTCCTTAGGTCCTCTGGGTTTCCTGACGAAGCACAGGCTAAAATCCAAGAATTGCCTTATCTTTGCAACTATAATGCTTAAACCATTTTTCTCCTCTAATTCTTTCAAAACTATGAACCACCTATTGCGTCCCAGGGAGAAGCCGAGAGAAAATCACAGTGCTGGGTGAAAACAAGGCACACTGAGACGAAAGAGCCCTGTGCGGCAAGGAAACCCCTTCCCGGGCTTCTCCTGACCCTCCCCACTCACAAGGGCCACTGGAGGTGGAGCGGATACCCACAAAAATGGAGGCGATATTGTATTCCAGAAAATGACACATAAGCCTTGCAGTTTGACCTTATATTATTCATGTCTCTTTATTATTTTGAAATTAAAAATTTTAATTAAAAAATCTCAAAATACATGAGTGCATGTTTGTTGTAAAAATTTCATACGCAAGTATACAAAATAGAAAAGCTGAATTTCTTCCACCCACCTCCCTCAACCCCAGTCCTTTCACAGAGGGAACACAGTAAAAAAGCCTGGGAAAAGCACACAACTTTCCAGACCTCTAGTATTTGAAAATACAGAGTTTCACTGCATGCTATGCATTGTTAAACATTCTGCTTTTCTATTAATATGTCTTAGAGACCACTCATATTACTGCATTGCAGCATTACCTCATTCTTTTTAACACTTGCATAATACTCTAGCATGGACGTGCTGTGATTTATGTAACCAGGCCTCTCTTGATGGCTGGCCGCCAATGCTGCTGCGAACACCCTTTTGTGCACGCCCTGCGCTCACGTGCACAGACTACGTGCACAGATCTGCAACAGAGGCCCACAGGTTGATGTCCCTGTACACGCTCCATTTCCTTTTAAAGCCCACTCTGGGCATGTCTTCCTTTCTTCATTTCACTTTCGATGTAATTAAATGTTGACAGTATGTTTTCTGAACAATATCTTTATCAGAGCAGACAGTAAATCCAGTAAAATGACAGCTCGTATACAATTGTCCATACCTCACAAATCCTCACATTTGCATCTACTTCAGTGCCTGGCATAGCCAAAAAATGTTTGTTGGATAGATAAGGAAAAGCTAACTAGATATGAGAGGTGTGAAATAAAAGTGTTCATAACCCAAAGTTCCTAAAGTTAGAAATTAGGTCTTAAAGTGGTTAGAGAATCAAGATTTAATTTGATCCCAAGTTTTGTATCTTCTATCTAGAAGCTGGGAAACAGTTCATTAAGTTTCTTAGTTTGGGGGGAGTTGCAAGATGAATGAAAATCCTTACTTTACTATTGAAGTCTTCTAAAGGAACTCCATGAAATGAAGGAAGAAAATGTAAGATTAAAGACTAAATAGTAACAGGAAAGATTAAAGCAGGAAGTTACAGGCATATCTGGATTGATCCAGGTTTTACTGAATTACCATACATGCATTTTAATGCAAGAATATACCAAATATACCTACCCTCTGCCCATCCTCTACTGATCGCATTCTTAATGGGCAGCTGGGTAAGCAAAGGAGTAAGGCTTCACTTGGGCTTGGAATGAAGTCCTTCCTCCAGGTGGTGAAGAACATGGCAACTCTGTCCCTGAAGGTCCATAGGCGACATGGCCCAGTTAAGTGCTGGGGGCTCTGAAATGAGCAGATGTAGGGGAAGGTAGGCGTGAGGCTGACCCCGCAGACCACTGCATACAACAGGACGGTGGTTTCGCAGTCCAGGAAACAAACAGGACAAAGTCAGAAGTGGATGACTTTTTGGGTAAAAGGAATAGAGGAAGTATGAATGAATTCATGAATTTGTTGAAAGAAAATGATGTCTCAATTTCCATAAGGATGTTGAAATTTCCTTCTTAAATGTCACAATGAAGGCCCAGGCTTAGTTAATCGTATAACTAACATTTACATCTCTGAATACTCCTAAGCTATCAGTTGACCTTCAGTCAACAAATAGTCATCGAGCACACGAGGCCAGGCCCTGTGCTCAGAACAGAAAGAGCTGTGACTGCCGTGGGAGTTGGCTTTTCCTAACGGTGCCATAAACAAGATAGCCAGTGCAGAGCTTTCCCCGACACCCATTTGTGATGCTGGCCTGGGCCCTCCCCCCCCAGCTTTGGTGGGTCAAGTCACTGTGTTCTCCAGTCCCCACTGACCGGCCTGAGCCCACCTCCTTGCCCTGCTGCCTCAAGCTACCAGAAACACCGGGTACTAACAGTTCTGTAGTAATTGGAAATGGCTAGAAAATGGCCTGTTAGGCAATTGTTTTTCTTGCCTTCTTCCAAAAAGGAAGGATTTCTATCTCAACACTTATATCACAGCCCACCCTGTGGGCACCCTCATGAAAAAGACTTTTAGGAAGGGTGGGGGGGGACTGGGGACAGGACTTGTGTGCCAGTGGGTAGAAAACCGTGTGACCCTTCACACAGGCCTGGCTGAACACAGCCTTTACTATGTTAAATAGCTAGAGTTTAGGACCAGAAAAGAATCTCACCTTTTAAATAGTGAACAAAACAAAAACCCCTCAAACAAAAACACACACCCTGAGTGATAGCAAGCTTTGGCAAGAGAGTATCTAATATTTTTCAGTCAGTTTAGATTATACAATATCAAGCTTATGAATATTAAAAAAATACTCCCAAAGAGTCAAAGGAAAGTCCAGGAAAAGACAACAAAAATTCCTTTTTGTTTGGGTGGAGTACTGTCGTAAAAGATTTTCCCATTGTACAGAAAAGGATGGCTGAGATGGACGCCATGTTGACTTTCACAGAACATGCCTGGTTTTTGTCCAAGGGCAACCTAAAATCAAAGAAAATATTTAGTTTTGTTTGAAGGAAGAAAAGTAAAATACCAAAGGCATTTATTTTAACAAGTTTTTCTTCTGGAAATTAACGAGTTGCTATTCATGCCACAGCTAACGGCTAGGCATCAGCAGCACCACTTTAGGGCTGAAAGGGGTTTTGATTATCTTATAAAGTTGATTCACTGCAGACCAGCCCAGTGACTTCAGGTATATTTGACTCAACAGAGCTGACAGGGAGTTTATGTTGAATTACTCCACAGATGTGAGAAGCATCAGTCAGAAAGAGCACAAAGCTCAGTGTCCTTTCTTTCAATAAGGACATAGGGAAACCTCAGATGAGACTAAGGTGTGTGTTCATTATGGCCTTACATAAGAGAACACACATGTGAGAGACGAGGCTAGTCTGTCCTTACTTAACATCATATGCCTAAACTCACCTCAGGCTTTTCCTTCAGGTGTTTGTGCCCCAGGTTCCTCTGAATCCGGTTTTTGATGCTGTAGATGGAAGCTGTCTAGGTTCTGCATATCTTCCGTAAGACCACTTCTAAGATCCTCATTGTCTTTCAGAAATTCTTTCAGCACTTCCAGTCGATTTGAGATCTGCAAGAGGAAACCATACAATGTACAGCTTAGCTAATTTTATAGCACACTTGTAATTCAGATGAAAAGCTTACTAGCTCCAAGACTGGCTGCTCAGGTGTTCACCAAGAGACAGAAACCTTGGCTACAGGCCTCTCTCCACAGACAGGTTAAGGTTTGAAAACTAAAACCAAAACAAATCCTTTAAACAAAGCATCCTCTACTCAATTAAAACCCCAGATAGCTGGTTATGGGCCACACAAGGGGGTGTTTGCTTGTCTCCTCAAAGTTTTTTGTTTTAAAACTTCCTGCATTTATATGAAAGGACTTTATATATATACATGTACACACACATATCTATCACACATGTATACACATATACACATATATGTATATAAAAACAAAATGAACGCTTTTCATTTTGAGTGTTGTACCCATACATGTATTACTATTAAATATATATACACACATATATGTACATATGGATAGCCATACGCACATATATGCATCCATATACATACAGATATATATGTAGATGTATATAGATATATAGATTTTTTTTTTTTTTTAAAGATTTTATTTTTTCCTTTTTCTCCCCAAAGCCCCCCGGTACATAGTTGTGTATTCTTCGTTGTGGGTTCCTCTAGTTGTGGCATGTGGGACGCTGCCTCAGCGTGGCTTGACGAGCAGTGCCATGTCCGCGCCCAGGATTCGAACCGACGAAACACTGGGCCGCCTGCAGCGGAGCGCGAGACCTTAACCACTCGGCCACGGGGCCAGCCCCTAGATTTTTTTTTTTTTGAGGAAAATTAGCCCTGAGCCAACTACTGCCAATCCTCCTCCCTTTGCCAAGGAAGACCGGCCCCGAGCCAACATCCGCGCCCATCATTCTCCACCCGATACGCGGGATGCCCACCACAGCATGGCTTTTGCTAAGTGGTGCCACGTCCGCACCCGGGACCCGAACCGGCGAACCCTGGGCCGCCGAGAAGAGGAAGGCGCAAACCCAACTGCTGCGCCACCGGGCCGGCCCCTAGATGCATATATATTTAACATGGATGGGTAGAGAATTTGAAATGAGCACAAGGGTACAAGGTAAAAAGTTGGTCCTCTTCCAAACCCTGTCCTCAGTCACCCAGCTCCTCCCCCAAGAGGTGACCACAATGAAGTTTCTCGTATTTCTTCCAGAGATATTCTATGCATTTACATGTGAGCATGTGCATATATTGTATATATGTTTTTAAAAACACAAACGGCAGCACAGTAGACTTTGTTCTTCAAGTGATTTTTTCTATATCAGATCAGAAAGAGTGGCCTCATGTATTTTTGAATGGCCAGATAGTATTTCAGTTATGGATGCTTCATATTTTAACATATTTCAGACTTTCTGCTAAGACAAATACTGCTGCAGTGACTAACCCGGCGCACGTGTCAGTTTGCTAAGTGGTAAGTCCACTTGTAGGATCTGTTTTTAGAAGTGGAATGCAGTTTTAATTCTGATGGAGTTTTTTGTTTTAATTTATTAATAGACTTTGCCAAAACTGCCCTCTATAGAGGCTGCAGCAATTTAAATTCCCACCAGTGACGTTCTTCCCGACATTTTAACCAAGAAAAGCACTCTCAGCCTAGTACTACAGAAGTGTTTTCACGGGGCTCATCCCAGGATACCCTCACCAGTCACTGTGCTTACTGCAAAGATGAGAGTTACTCATATTTTTGGGTGGGGTGAATTTTTTTAATGGGGCACCCCCAACTCCAAGCTGAGTCCAGGTGATCTAAATCTAAAGAAGATGGAGTACCCTACCCCTAGCTGAGAGGCAGATCTTAAACTTTAGAGATGCACGTAGCTGATTCAGATGCAGTAGGTCTAGGGCGGAACCTAAGCAGGCACTCAGGTTGTCGTGATGTCAGGGAATAAAACAGCCAGATGCTGGACGCTGGCTGCCAGGGATGGAAGGGAGGGGAAAGACTGGCTATGGCTTGTGGCCAGGATGAACAGGGAGCAGGGGGGGCCAGGGAGGAGCTGAAGATGACTGGAGGTCTTCAGATAGCTTAGTAAGTAGATGGGGATGTGCCTTTCAGCTGGAGCTGTTCATTACACGGCTGGAAACAAGCCTACAGCTCCTGAAAGATACCTGGGCTTTAAATAATAAACCTGGAAACCATAAAAACGTGAAGTGAAGATTACACCAATGATATTATTCACAGCACACATTAGTAACCATGGGTACTGCACTGGTAGTGCTTACTGCCTGCGCCTGGGGCTCTAGACGCACCCCAGGTCCTTGCTGTGGTTTCCATCAGATGCCCACGACCGCACTGGCTGGGTCTGTGCACCACATACACGCTCCAAGACGGAGTGGGGTCTTCCCTCCCCCTGTTCGGAGACCTTCTCATTTGATGACTTGGGAGCTGTGATCCTCTCTGCTGTCACCTCTTGACCCTCTCTGCTCTTGAAATGTGCTTAATAGGAGCAATTCTGGGGCCAGCCCAGTGGCCAAGCGGCTAAGTTCACGCACTCCACTTCAGTGGCCCAGGTTTCGTCAGTTCAGATCCTGGGCGTGGACATGGCACCACTCATCAGGCCATGCTGAGGTGGCGTCCCACATGCCACAACTAGAAGGACCCACAACTAGAATACAAAACTATGTACTGGGGGCCTTTGGGGAGAGGGAAAAGTAAAAAATTAAAAAAAAAAGAGAAGCAATTATGTTTTAGCTGGGTGGGGAGACAGAGTCAAAAGGAGCTTTTTTTTAAAAAAAATAAGAATGGGGATCGCTTGTGCACGTTTATATGTAAAGGGAGAAGAGGAAGCAGGAATGGAAAAACTGAAAGTACTAGAAAACTTATGGTATATCCAGACAGACCTGGATATTGAAGCCCAGCTTTGTCACTTAACCAGCTGTGTAACTTCGGGCAAGATACTTGACCTCTCTGAGCCTACTTCCATGTATGCAAATAACAGATGATGATACCAACACCACCTAGGATTCTTGTGTGGATTAGAAATCTACTAAAAGCACTTAGCATTGTGTGTGGTACATTCCTTCCCTCCTGCATTCATTTAACAAATGTTTATTGAGAGTCTACTATGTCCCAGGCAAAAGATGCTTAGCACCTCCATCCTCCCAGTCACTTAAGCCAAAACTCTTGCACTTGTCTTTGACGCCTCTCTTTCTCTCACACGCCACACCTGCCCACCTTCTCACCACCTCTGCACTTCCACCCTGGCCCGAACCACCATCTCTCCTACCCAACTGCAGTAGCCTCGTGGCAGGTCTCCTTGCTTTTACCTTTGCCCCCTCCCCTGACAGGGCAACCTCACCCTAGCAGCCGTGTTATTCTGCTGCTCAGAACTCGGCCACAGCTCCCCCCTCAGGAGTAAGAGCCTAGGATCCTCCCAATGGTTCACAAGGCACAATATGACCTGCTTCCTCCACCTCCACTTCTCACCTCCCCACCCGCTATTCCTCCCCTCCCCCCCTCCAGCCACCCTGCTCACCTTTTTGCTGTTCCCTCTGCCTGAATGTTCTTCCTCCAGATGTGCACGTGGCTAATCCTCCCCTTCTCCACGAGGACACTCTGACACCCATGCCCACTCTGCCATTCCTGATCCCCCCAGGCTCTGCTCGACACAGCACTTCTCCTCCTTCTAACGCACCACATCCTTTACTTACTACGTTGTCTGTATACTGTCTGTCTCCCCCTACAGGGATCTTTGTTTTGCTCACCGAGGCACATCAAGCTTCTAGAACTGTGCCTGGCACATAGCAGGTGCTCGCTCAGTAAATATTCTGAAATATGAAAAATGAAGTGCCTTTCGCTCCTTGCCCTGACTGCCTCGAATACATTCTGTCACTGCTCCTTCTCCCCAAGCTTCTCCACGGACCTCTGAAAAGGTGGGTCCCTCACCAGGGTTTAAGAAATCAGTAATGATTTTTAAAGGATGCGCAAATTCTTTACACGTTTTTTAGCTACTTATTGCTCTCCATGTTCTCTAGCTAAATTTTTAAGCCCCCAGATCCTAACAGAGCACCAAGGGCTGGTGGGATGATGTGAAGGGCTCTTGGGTGGCAGCTGAATTGGCCTGCAGACGGGCCCATGGTGGACACACTCCACCCGTGTCCCGAGGGGGCTGAGCAGCTGCTGTTCCCATTGGCTCCGAGGCAGAACGCAGTTTACAATCACAGTTATATGTGCATAGTGTACTTTAATGGGAGCCCCTTTTTATAATGTTATATTGATATATTAAGGCTTGTCAGTGGAACAGAAAAGAATGGAGATGATAAGCTCTCTCTGCGATGCGCTCCTTGGCCTCCCAAGCTCCGCGATGCATTTGCAGGAACTGTCACACTAAATTACCAGCATTAACCATTTTTTCCCAACTTGGCGTTCCAACCCTAGCCCTACTGTTTTAATGAATACCAGAAACAGGTCTTGTTAAACATTTGAAAAAAAGGTCTCATGGCCATAATATAATCACTGTATTTCTTGATTTCTAGATGCATATCTTAACATCTCAAATGAGAATGCATCTTACCATTGATAGTGTCTTACAATAAACTGGCAAGTTCTTCTTTCTTAGAAGTAACTGAATTAATGGTGTGTCTTACAACTGATGGCATTTTAGACTCACTGAAATTCAGTTTATTGACTCTTCTGACTCTGGAGGCTAACCCTAAAGAACATGGATAACCATATACGGTATTGAACTTTCAAAAGAGGTCAGTTCCACACACCATGGCAAGCCAACCTTCACTTCTTAAGAAATAACATGCCAATCAATCTGAACTTACATTTTGATCAATTGAAATATCAAGAGAAATGCCATGGTCTACTGAACAGAAAGCATGAAAGATGAGCATTTATCAACTCTGTCTAGAGACTTTGGGACCCAGAGGACAAGCCAATTAACCTCAATTTGCTCTCTGTAAAAGAGAGATAATGAGAGAGTGAAATTTACAGTTGCTAGCTCTTCGGTGATACAAGATCTGCAGCATGGCATGTGGAAAGGCACAGGACCAGAGCGGGGAGACCGCCGGGCCAGTTCTCACAGCCCAGCGTGTCGCCTTGCATCTTTGCATCCATCAGTGCCTCCTGCTCCTTGGGGTCACTGCCTCATGTGAAAAGTGGGGGATATGATGATTGTCAGGTTCTCTTCCAGCTCCCAACTTACACGGACTCCTGGCTTGAGTGTGTTGCTACTAATGCATTTTGCTCTTTGTTACACAAATAGGAAAAGATCTGCAGCGCCCTCAAGAGAGAAGAGAGAACTACTGACAACTCAGGGGCCTGGAGCCTGATCCTCTGGTTAAGACTTTTTCTGTTCTGCTTCTGAAAGCAGCAGCAGGAGAACTGCGGCTGGCTCCAATGGCATTTTAAAATAAAGCAAGATGAAACACATGGATTCAGATAATAGAAGATTTAACATTCTTATTCATCATTTTAAATTCCTATTGTGTGCCAGGACGGGCACCCCCAATAACCAGTGGTACCCAGTCCCTGTGCTAAAGGAGTCTCACCATGCTGAATAAGGCATCTGGGTCAAGGTCAGAACAGTTAATATGGACCAGTAAGGAGCATGGCTTAATGAATGAAATACACACTTCGTATTACATAAACACTCTCCCTGTGTATTTAGTGAAGTAATCAGCAAAACTACTTTGCTCGGACAAGGTGGAATGGAGAGGTAAAATGATTTGTTCAAGATCCCCTGGTGATCTAGAATTGTAATCCAGCAAGTGCTGGAGTATTTCTGAATCTTCCTAGAATACAATTCTACTACTGTTGGTTTTTTTTAATACCTTGCATGTAACAAAGGGGAATCGTTTCTCCTGCACTCCCTATCAAGACTTAAAACCATCATTAGCCTGCAGTGTCCTAAGCTAGAAACCTGTTGATCCTTTAACTGCCCCCACCCCTTCTCCACCTCCTTCCAGCCCCATGCCACCTCCAAGTAATCTAAGCAGCCACTAGGAGCCATCAGCTCTGCCCAAGCAGTGCCTCCAGAATCCGGCTCCTCCCCACATCTAGTTTCTGTCCTCTTTCTCTCACCCTCACACAACCCCAAGAGCCTCCTGGCTAGTCTCCAACTCCCAACTGGCGGAAGAGTGACCTTGCTAAAAGCCACCATCTGATCCAATGCATCTACTCTTTCTTCTTAAAAACCTCTGTCTGCCCCCTGCTGCTTTTCAGGAATAAGGTCCAAACGCCTTGGTGTGGCATGGAAAAGCTTTCAACATACAGCTTCAACCTACCCGACCACCCTCACCTCTGACCCACCTCCTATGCCTGCGCAGGCCCAGGCTATTCTTTCTGCCTTTCCCAGTGCTGTTCCTTCTGTGAAGAACGCCCTTCTCCTCTTGCCAATTTGCCAAACTCTTAGTGAATTCTTAGTCCCAACTCAACAGCGCCTTCTCAGCGAGGCCTTCTTTTGCAGCCGGCTCTGGCCTGCAGAGAGCCCTCAGGGCCTTTTGTTGAGGGCTCCGTGGCAGCCCTTCTCGTGCTGCTCCACTTTGAGGCACATCCTCAGCATTTAAATGCTTGCTGAGGGAAAATATTTAAGGGTAATAGTAATTTGTGCCAAAAGAATATTCACTTCTGGAAATTATCTGACTATAAATCAGAAACATAACTGGCAATATGTTAAAATGAGCCACTTTTCCTCCCTGGCACCCCTCTTCGTTTTGTTTACTCACACAGAGGATGTAATATTTTTTACCTCTTCAGGCAACACTTCTTGTTCTTTTGCTTGAAGATACATCTCTTGCAGTTTTTCCTTTAGTAATTCCATTTCTATTTCATTTATTTGGTTCTCACTCAGGTAAACTCCTGTTTCATAGTTACATCCATCTCGTTCATCTTCCTCGGGAATGTGAACAGCCCAGTCAGACGTCAGCAGCTGTTGGATTACCAAACAAATATATGAACCGATTGAATGGAAAAGATATTCTATTGGATTACTCAAAGAATTTATAATTCGGGGCCGGCCTGGTGGCGCAGTGGTTAAGTTTGTACGCTACGCTTTGGCAGCTCGGGATTCACCAGTTTGGATCCTGAGTGCGGACCTATGCACCGCTTATCAAGCCATGCTGTGGCAGGCATTCCATATATAAACTAGAGGAAGATGGGCATGGATGTTAGCTCAGGGCCAATCTTGCTCAGCAGCAGCAGAAGAAGAATTTATAATTCAACATCATTGAGTGGATCCATTGTAATAACACCCTGTGACCACAGAAAAGCTCTTCAGCCTAGCACAATTCTAGATTTCATATCAACATTTCTTCCCCTACTTACACTCTAAAATTTCACTTAAATTGAATAAACTTCAAATTCTAAATGAGTGACTGTGTTTTTGTTCCCCCTTAGTTCTTTATGCCAGAACTGTTAAATATGATTTTTACCTGTTCTATTCTGGAGTATACGGCCACAATCTCTGGGATATTCGTGAATTCATTCAGGAAATTTCGGATTTTCATCTGAAAATCTCGAAGCCACACAGAAGACACTTTCATCTCTGAAGAGTGCATGATCTCATTACGACACTTAATCACCTAGGAAAGACAAAAAGGATAAAAGGCTCCAAAGTCAAACAATAGGGTAAAGTGAGATTTTGTAGTTCCAAAGAGAAAGTGCAGAAAGGCTCTTATTAATTACCAAATCCACAAGTGGGGCCCGTGGGTGCTGTCAAGGCTCAAAGATATGTTCAACCCCCTGCCGCTTGAATACTAAATTAATCAGGGTAAGAAATACAAGCAAGCGTCCAACTACCCTTAGCCCTTGACATTGAGTGACTGGCTGGATATCTCTCACCCAATCCCCCAGAATCCCTTGACTGAAAACTACCCGCCAAAGAATAAGAGTAGTGGCCACTGGCCTGGGTGAACCCAAAGGCTGAAGCAGACAATGCAAAAACCTTTAAAATGTTGTTGGAGCTCCAGGAAGCTGGGCCAAGGGAGTTTTTGGATGTGAAAACCATGATGAAAAGAAAATCAACTTTCGCCTACATTTTATGACAAATAATTCTGTCTAATCATATATTAATATATAATTCATGTAAAGTCTTCCCCATTTTTGGTTAAAAGATATCAAAGTACTGTGATAGTTTTTGTCTCTGCTGATGTCATAAAGGATTCTCCATCCTTTCAGCTGTTGGCGTGCTAGCAAAATAGACATGTATTTCCTCTACATATAAATAATCCGGGGATGCTATACACTCTTTTCAATGACCCAATGAGCAATAAATGTGTAAGAGCTGTTCTCTGGTGAAGCAGGCGAAGCCTAAATCTCCCAGAGGAAATCTGACAAGCATAGCGATCTATTCTGACCTTGTTTATCCATTAGTGTTTGTATTTTCTTCAGTTCTATGTAACTTGATCTCTCAACTGTTTAGCCAATGAGACTCAAAGGGCAGGATTCAAATGCTAGCATACAACAGACAGAAGGATGCACTGCTCTGTATCTTTTTTTTAACATGGAAAATTACTTTACTTCTGTTTATGGCAGAACAGGGAAGAGAAATCTGAGGTTCATCTATTTTAGCAGCAAAAGTACAACAGCAGGCTGTTGGGAAACTTCAATTCGCACGGGGGTTCTTGGACATCATGGAAGGTGCACCTGATGTGAGCCCCGCTAGCCTGCTTAGCGATGCCAACTTTGAACCAAAGCCTAACTTTCTGTGCACACCACTGTTCTGGGGAGAAACTGTGAGCTATGTCTGCACCGCCCACTTAGCATCCCAGGGTGTTTCTTGGCTGGTCTTCACGGTACCGACCTGACTCTCACTGTATGGTTTTAAATCTGACAGCTCTTACCTCTGTGACTTTCTTCCGATCAACCATGAAGTGATCACAGGAGTTGATGAGACTTAGAAGAGCAACTGCATCACATTCCTCGGGGCCTGTTTTGTCTGCCAGTCCTCGGGGCATGAAGGCCTGTAGTAGGGGAGGCACAAGGGGCATCAGTCTCCTCCAACTCCAGGAGTAGGTGGGGCAAAGGTTATTGGCTTGTTTCCCAAATGGTGACTGAAATTCTCTTACTGAGGTTTCAAGTTAGAGCCTCGTGAGTCCAAAACACAAGTCAGGAAACTGTGACAGCTGAGCCTCGGCCAAGGACAATAACTGAAGAGTGGCTCTATCTGTCCCTCTGCTATTAGAGACCACTGACATAACTGGTTTTCTGTCCTTTCTTAAGGACATAAGAGCAGGAAGCATGGGTAGCATGCACTTTTTTTCTTTTCCTTACTGAAGTTTCAGTGGCTGAGTTGTTAAAGAAGAGTTAAAATTTAAAAATAATAGTTACTCCAAAGTGGACACTTTAAAATGACTTGAGAAAGTTACGTATGGTAGTATAAAGTTAAGAGTCTGGACTGGTTCAAATCCCAGCTCTGCCACTTGCCAACTGCGAGACTTTGGGCAAGTTATTTATCCTCAGATTCCTCACCAGTAAATGGAGGATAACTGTCCTCATTGACCTCAAAGGATGTTCCGAGAATTCAATGAGTTAATGCGGGTAAAGCACTTGAACGGTGCCTGGCACATGCTAACAAACAGCCCAGAAATGTTGGCAAGCATGTTGATGGTGCAAGGTGAGCAGGACCTACAAAGGAGTTACAGATGGACCCCCAGGTTTGAGATACTAGATACACCAGAAGGGCCTTATTCTAGCATGATCTTGCCGTTTGTAGGCTTTTAGGGCATGGACCCCAAAAATGGTGTTATAGCAAGGCCTGGGCATATTTCTTTCTTGAAATATTTCCGAATTTACTTCTGAATGCAACGATTTTAACAAGCTAAGAAGCCAAGAGTACCTTCCTGCCAAGGGACTAGAAAAGAGGACTATGAAAAACTCCTCACAATAAGAACTCTGGATAGAGACTTGCTCCCTTGAAAACACGTTTCAGTAGGCAAGCAGCCACAATGCCTCCTCGAGTCCCTCTCGTGCTGGTATTTCAGAGACTTGTGGTAGTTGCCGACACGCCCCAAGGAGAGGCAGGGCTGTCTTCCTGATGGCGGTGGAATGCTGCACCCGAACCTCACGTCATTCAGCATTTTATATACACTGAATGGCCCCTATCAAAAGGTACAGCAGCCGTACTATCACTGTCTTTCTACGTCTTAACAGCCAGGGACAGGCCGACCCTCTGAAAGAAGCCTATTATGGACGCTACAGATGTTAAAAAGACGTTAACTAACATGCCACACTAATCCAATAAAACAGAAGAAAAGAAAGGTCGCTTACTTCACCTGTGGCTGAGAAGAAAATCCAAAGTTACAGGGGCCTCAAAACCAAGCATAGGTTTGCTTTCCATTGTAACGTATGTCCTGTCTGGCATCTTCTCACTGATAGAAACCTGTCTCTTCCACGTTCAAGTTTCATTCTAGTACTTACTCCCCTTCTTCAGAACTAGACGGCGACAGGGAGGGAGGCTCTGCTGCCTCCTTGCCACGGAAAGCTATTTCTGAAAACTGTACCACTTCCACCGTGTTCCATATGGTAAACACACAGTGGAGAGCAACACACCCGACTGCCTCACACTACCCTCTACCGTTTCTTCACTGAGTAGTAGGAGACAAGGCTGGAGAAGCAAACAGGGGCCAGATCATGCTGGGCCTTACTGGCTCTGGAAAGGAGTTTGGAGTTTCTTCCAAGGACATCAGGAAGCCATCCAAGGGTTTTAGGCAAGGGAAGAAAATGGTCCAATTCCCACTTGAAGACCACCCTGCTGTGTGAACAGACCAGAGGGGACCAGAGCCGCAGAGGCGGGAGGTGGCTGCAGCCGGAGGCCAGGCAGGAGACGGTGAGAGTTGTGATGCGCAGATGGAGAGAAGGAAGAGCCCAAAAATATTTTGCAGGTACAAACAAACAGGGTAGTGAGAGGGGAAGAGATGCAACAAGAATTACTGTGGGTGGCTGGTGGTGGGGCATGGGCGCAGTTTTCGTGGGGAGAGATGCACTGAGTCCTGCTTGAGAAGCATTACACTAAGTGAAATAAGTCTGAGAGAAAAATACCTCACTCACATGTGGAACCTAAAACAAAACAAAACAAAACAAAACATCGAGCTCACAGATACAGAGAATAGTCGCCAGAGGCAGGGGGTGGGGGGTGGACAAAATGGGTGGAGGAGGTCAAGAAGTACAAACTTCCAGTTATAAATAGGTCGTGGGGATGTGATGTACAGCATGGCGACTGCAGTTAACAATATTGTATCACATATTTGAAAGTTGCTAAGAGAGTAAATCTTAAAAGTCCTTATCACAAGAAAGAAAAACTTTTGTAACCATGTATGGTGACCAGTGTTAACTAGACTTATTGTGATCATTTCACACTAATCATTAGGTTGTACACCTGAAACATAATGTTATATGCTAATTATACCTCAATAGAAATTTTTTTTAAAGTGTACAGTTTAGTGGTTTTTAGTATATTCATTGAGTTGTGCAAACATTATCATAGTTGATGTTGGAACATCTTCACCACCCCAAAAAGAAACCCTCTACCCATTAGCTATTACCCGCTTTGTTCCCCAGGCCCTGGCAACCACTAATCTATTTTTTGTCTATAGAGATTTGCCTATTCTGGACATTCCATGTAAATGGAATCATACAATATACGACTGGCTTCTTTCACTTAGCATAACATTTTCAAGGTTCAGCCAATGCTCTGGCACAGTCAGTACTTCACCCCTTTTTATGGCTGAATAACATTCCACTGTGTGGATAGACCACATTTTGCTTATCCATTCAGCAGCTGATGGACATTTGTGTTGTTTCTACCTTTTGACTGTTGTGAATAACGCTATTATGAACATTTGTGCACAGGTTTTTGTGCGGACGTATGTTTTCATTTCATTGGGTATATACCTAGGAGTAGAATTGCTAGGTCATATAGTAACTCTGTTTAATCTTTTACTTCTTAAAAATTAAATAAACCGAGGCAATATTAAAGCTATTTGGATGGTGACGGAAATAAGCTGGGAGGGAGGAAGAGTGGCTAACTGAAGACTCAAAGTCCTTGGCAGGTGGGAAGGGACAAGGTCCAACACACAAGGGGAGGGACGGAGTGATAAGAGGAGAGACGCCCTTCCTCCTCTGTAGCAGAAGGAAGAATATGGTGCACATGAAGGCAGGTTGGTGGGTCTGCTAAAGAGACAAGGCAGCACGTACATGGGGGCATTCAACTCCAAGAAGTGGGAGCCAGGTTAGCAGCTGGGAGTGAGGGTAGAGGAACAGGAGCCTATGGAAAGACATGGCCAGACCGTTAGGGCTCGTGATCATGAACTGAAAGTGAAACCAGTCAGCTCCCTTGTGAGAGTCTTCCCCCGAGTAGAAGCAGATGATGGTGCCATCAGGGCTGGAGTTGGGCCAGGCAAGTTCACGGAAAGGAGAAAAAAGGCCAAAATGACTGCAAGGGACTGATGAGAATGATGGACCATGGAATCTGGGCTGGCTAAGGAGACAAAGGGAGCCAGAAGGGCAGAAGTTGCTGAGTATTGGGAAAGCAGTGGAAGCCTCAAAGATGTGGAAGTGAGGGGCCGGCCCAGTGGCCAAGTAGTTAAGTTCGCACACTCTGCTTGGGTGGCCCAGGGTTTCGCCAGTTCAAATCCTGGGCACAGACATGGAGCTACTTGTCAGGCCATGCTGAGGCGGCATCCAACATGCCACAACTAGAAGGACCCACAACTAAAATATACAACTATGTACCAGGGGACTTTGGGAGAAAAAGGAAAAATAAAATCTTTAAAAAAAAAAAAAAAGATGTGGAAGCTGGGCAAGGGGTGGGGCGAGGGTGTTTGAATAAGTGCACCAAGGGCAAGCAAGCAAGATGTTGGACACTGCGACTTCCTGTGCTGACACGGTCCAGGTGTGAGCATGCAAGTGGGAGGCTGAGGTGGAGTGGACCAGAAGATGCTAGAGCAGGGAGCCCAGGAACTGAGAGGATGGGAGGTGGACTAGGTCTGCAGGTGACAGCAATGAAGAGGGTGAAAGGGTGGCATGGGCTTCAAGAGGATTCTGAGGGTATGAAAGCAGCAACAGAGACCAAACAAGTGAGGGACAGTCACAGAAAAGGGTAGAGTTTTGTTTTTTTCTTTTCTAAGTAAAGACAGAAGTTGGCAATGAAAAAAAAACCCGGGAGGGTGTAGATATGGTGGGTTTACTGGTCCATGACAGCCAAAAGTCTGGGGTCCACTGATACAGTCCAACTTCCTCATTTGAAGTTAGGGAACAGAGGCTGGCCCAATGTCACACCACAGAAGCTGCCTGTGGCTAACTAGCATGCAGACTGACTGACTCCCAAAGTTAATTTGTGTTAGGAGGCCCCTTTGACTGCCCCTCCTCACCCCCTACTGACCTTCTGGCAAACACGAAAAAGTTACAATTCTGGGCCCCGGCCCCGTGACTGAGTGGTTAAAGTTCTGCATTCCACTTAGGCGGTCTGGGTTCACAGGTTCAGATCCCAGACACAGACCTATTCCATTTACCAGCCATGCTGTGGAGGTGTTCCACACACCGAAAAAAAAAAACAAAAAAAAACGGAGGAAGACTGGCACAGATGTTAGCTCAGGACTAGTCTTCCTCAGGCAAAAAAAGAGGAGGATTGGCAAAAGATGTTAGCTCAGGGAGACTCTTCCTTAGCAAAGAAAAAAAAAAAAGTTAAAATTCCGCAATCAGCCCAGCTAGTAAGTCAAATTGCCAAGACCTGAAAACAGGCCTAACAGTCTCCTTCTGGCTGCCTACCCCACCCCCACCTCCCCAAAGTTGTATCCCCTCGCTGAGTACTTAAGGTCCTTTCTATTTTTTTTTTAAAGATTTTTATTTTTTTTCCTTTCTCTCCCCAAAGCCCCCCAGTACATAGTTGTATATTCTTCGTTGTGGGTCCGTCTAGTTGTGGCATGTGACGGGACGCTGCCTCAGTGTGGTTTGATGAGCAGTGCCATGTCCGCGCCCAGGATTCGAACCAGCGAAACACTGAGCCACCTGCAGCGGAGCGCGCGAACTTAACCACTCGGCCACGGGGCCAGCCCCAAGGTCCCTTCTATTTTAGCCCTAACTTCTCTTGGTTTCTCTGCCATCCTCATGGCACCCTATACTCAAAATGAGCTACCCTCAAAAACGCCTCACATGCTTCCCCCTCTGTGCCCGTGCTCGCGATGCTCGCTCTACATCTTGCCCCAGCATCTCCTTGTTGAAACCTTTGCTATCTAAGCAGGAGTAGCTAACTCAAATGCCTGCAGGAGGCAGCCAGGTAGAAGAAAGCTTCCACTTACTTCACTAAGCTGACTTGGGTCCAAGATAACAGCCCTGAACCTCCTAGATCAAAGACCCAATCTCTCTCTCTGCATCTGTCTCTGAGGCCCAGGCTTCCACACAGAGTCCACAGACGCCCAGGGCTCCAGCTGACCCCTACCTGGTGAGTCACCTCTTCCTACCCTCTCGACCGCAGGTGCTTACCTTGGCTACCTCCCAGGCGTCGACGGGCCAGCGGCCCGGCCGGCAGTTTCCCCAGTAGACGTCTCCATTTCTGTTGGTATGATGTTTCAAAATTTCCTGTTTCCACGCTGCACACACCTGACACTGAGGCTGAAACTACAAGGGGCGGCGGTGAGGAGGGGCCCCGAAGGGAGGGGCGCGTCTGGGTATCCCAGCCCCGGGCACTGCAGTCGGCCGCGCCCCAGGGAGGGCACGGGACACTGCGCTCGCGAACGGGGTGGGGGACGGGGATGGGGTGGAGGGCGGTGGCCGGGGCCCCGGTCCAGGTGCTCACCTGGCGGGCGCGCGGGCTGCACCGCGAGCCGCTGCGGCAGGCGGCTTGGGGGCCCAGGCCGGGGGCGGCGGCGAGCAGCGTGCGGTGGAAGGCGAGCACCTCTCGGCCGACGAAGCCCTGCAGGCAGCCGCGCAGCAGCAGCAGGCAGTGGCCCGCCTTCACCCAGTTCTTGTACTCGGCGCAGTTGAGGCGCGCGGCCAGCTCGGACGGCACCATGGCCCGATGGGGCGCCAGAGGATACAGGGAGAGGGGCGGGGCGGGCGGCAGCGCGCAGGCGCAGAAGCCTGGACGGAGCCGTCAGCGGGGCCCCGCCCGGAGGCCGCCCCCACGCGCAGGGCGGGGCTGGTACAGCGCGCCGCGCGGCGTCCTCGAGCCCCAGGGCGGGGCCCTCTGGCTTCCTCGGCACATCGGCCCCACCCCAGCCTTAGGTGACAACAGACCGGGGAGTACTTGCCCGGTGTTTGCCCAGAAAGCCTCTACCTGAAACTCTCACACTCCCTTCTCTGTTCCCCCCATCTGAGACCCCGCTGGCCCCCGATTCGACTCCCTCTCTAGATGTCCGTGAAACACAGGTGCTCAAGGCACACTTCTTGAACTACATGTGTTCCTTGCATTATACAGTTCTATAAAATTTACTTAACTGGCTCCTAAACCCACAGATTGGCTGTAGTGAATAGGGGCATTAGTGAAATGTGTGTCGCGCAAAATAGCACCTGTGGTGTGCCAAGGTGAGAAAAAGCTCAAAAATATCTGCCATTGGGCCACCTAGCAGAGGCAAACAGGACCACGCATCACCTGGACTCTGGAGAGCTGTACCGCTTCCAGCGGGAGAATGGCTTCTTCCGCGATGGTCCTGAAGCATCGAGCTTAGATGATGACTATTTAGTACTCTTGGTTATCTGATAATTAGCGCTCCTTGCATAAGGCAGTCTTAGTTAAATGCCAAGTGGCAGGAGGGTCAGAAGGCAATGGATCGTCAACTCCAAATGACAAGAAGTCATGTCAGTTATAGTTGCTTTTATTGAGCTTCTTGAGCTTGGAAAAAAAGTTAAAATTTACGTGTAGTCAAAAGGCTTTGAGGGAAGAGTCTAAACGTTGAAGTCTTCCCCTGACTCCGTGGCTCACAGCAAAGTGGCGCAGTGTTTAGGAGCGCTAGCTCTGGACTCAAACTGCCCCTTCTTAGCTGTCTGATCTTAGGCAAACTTAATTTGATCTTAGCAAATTACTTCATTTCTCTGGACCTCGGTTTCCTCATCTGTAAAAGGATGACTATTAATATTCTTTAATATTAATACCTAGCCCAATGGGTTGTTGTGAGGATTAAAAACACATTGAAATACTTAGAACAGTGCCTGGTAATAGTAAGCTCTCAGTAAATATTAGCTATTATTTTATATTGACCTAAATGTGCCCTTTCATCAATCAGTCATATTCTGGGCAAAGGTATTTTAACAAATCACCAGCCACTTGGAAGTGGAGGCAATTTATAGAAAATTGTGAGCAGATCACGGTCTCCTGGAGTTGCATAGCACAATGCTGGCTGGCCTCGGCTAATTTTTTCTTAATAACCTCAGTACTCAATCCATCCTAAGTAAATTTCAAATCATTCCCTTAGACACACTATCCACTCCCATCAAACCAAATGAAAAAGAAAATTCCACAAGAAACAATGAAATATACATTAACATTTTCCCTTTCTGTCCCTTAAGTTCCCTGAACATAAATTCTCTTAAAATCTTCTGTATATTGATTTTATATGAAGAACATTTGGATGATAAATAAATATTAAAGTGAAATGTAATAGGTATTTCTTTGGGGGAAAAATCATGAAAGAAAGGAACAACTTTTTAAGTTGGAATTGGATCTAAATTTAGAGCAGCAAAATTATACCTCTTGAAGTTATCAAATTAACCATGGTCCAAAGAATGCCTAATAAACTGTTAGTATCCTGTGGCTGAACAGGTTACTGTGTTAACTGCAACATAGTAAAGCTATTAGTGGTATTTATATTCAAATCCTGTATAGTTTAGTTTATGCTTGCATTAGCTCACTCAGAGTTAGTTTTCAAACATAAGGTTCAGCCCGTTATTAATAACTTGATATGCTGTGTTGAAATTTTCTCTTTCTCCCTCTCTAATTCTGAAAGTACGTCTATAGATTCTGAAACAGCATTTCAGCAGACGGAAAAAAGAAGGTGCCAATCAAGACCAATTTCTTCCTTCAAGGTTAAACTAACACTAAACCAGACTACTATCCAAAACATCATCATAAAAATTAACTAGAGAGAGTTGGTAGTTCTCTGAAACTTGTGTAAGTTTTATTTATTACTGAAATTACTAGAATCACATTGAAAACACCTTAAAGTTAAGACCCAAACCACCTATTAGGAAAAATCGCTATGGGCATCCAGTGCCTTTGATTGAACCTGGGTAACAAAAGAGGCAAAAAGACATGGTTTGTGATGAAACCTAAGATTTGAATGCTAATATTTTCAGGCTTTAATAAAGTGTATACCAATTCCAAGTACCAAGCATGATATCAAAATTCGTATTCCTGGGTTTACTGTTCATAAGCATCAAAAGCAAATTCTGTTCACTGAATCGTCTTACTTTTGATTTGCACAATGCATTCAGAGATGAGTTATAATGAGGAAAAAAAGTGTCCACTGAATGCATCATGTTTAAAAATGCAATTAACATTTCAAAACCACACTTAATATGGAAAATACTTGAAAAGTTAACTATTAATTAATTTGAGACAATATTATCCTGCAGATAAAAATACATTTTCTTGTATATACATGTAGATTTCCACATGAAAGAAAGGATTCAGCTGCAAATAAAGAAGGGCTGACCCTTGATAAAGACATCTCAGACTGCCAAACCTATGTGATTACCATTGAAAGGAGAACTGAAAACAGAAGGATAAAAGGTAAGTTAAAGGAAGGATAAAAGTTTAGTCACCTGCTCCTGACTAGTGGCAGAGTTGGGCAAGAAGCAGGAGATGAATGCAGAAGATAAAGAAGAAAGGCGAAGAAGGCCTCAACTCTGACCAGAAATGAGTGGAGAATCAAGCAAAGTTGAGAACAGATATGATACAGCTGCAGTGAGATGCTTGAAACTAGAATTTGGTAGCTGATAGTTACAGAAGCTCAAATCAGCTTAAAATGGATTTAGACAAAGCATCTAAAATTTACTGGAGAACAAATATTACAGTGATCAGATAACTCAGCATGGTATTACCATTTTAAAAACTCTTCCAAATAACATCAAGTCACCAGAAGACCTTTGCTTCCAATCATGTTCTTTGAAGCTTAAAAAAGTCCCTGACTGACTGGGAGAGAGCACAGTACTCCAAAAAGAAACTCTGCCGAGATGTGTCAGTACCAGAATCTCCATTTGCCCCTGGACAGGCCCTGGATCTTGGATTCTTCAAAGTGAGAGGACTGTACCAGGCTTCTTCCAAACAAAACGTTTTATCATTTTGTTGACAATGAATTAAATTGAGATTGTTTAGAACAACCCCAATTTTGGTAGGAAAGGCAAGGGGGAGAAGTTAAGCAAGATAAAGAAACGTCATAGAAATTTCATGCAAGGGTGCTGTGTTCAAATTCTTTGTTTCCTAATTAGTGCTGTATGCAGAAGTATCCTGTAAACTGAGTCTTACAGGATAACTGAAAAGTTCCCAAATCCTCAACAGATGAGAATGATTACAGTATTTGGGATGGTTGATCAATATGAACTACTCACTGTCTTTTCTCAAAGACTGGGTTCTTTCTCTTTTTCCCCAAATCCTACTGTGAAAGACAACCACGGTGCTAAATGTTCACCACCAGTCAAGTTAGGAATATCTGAAGAAAATAAATTAACCTTGAAACAAAGAAGCAGATGTTTTTGGTCAAATTTCAGACACGTATCATTAGAAATTAATTACTGGCCCCACCAAGTTAAAGATGAAGGGAGGCCCTGAGAAGTCTATAGAGCTGATATACACACAAGTGAGTGTCACTGTTTGTTTGTTTTTTTTTACCTAGTTTTATTAAATATTGCTTCCTTGGGATGAGTTTATAACAACTCCCAGAACATTTTCATGTAAGGATCCAAAGCGGTCATATTAAAATACAGCTTCAATATAAAGTTTATCACAGTTTTACAGTATTCAAAAATGACAGACCTGCCTTAAAAAACAAAACGAAACCAAAAAAGGACTATTACACCCAAAACATAAGAAAACAATTAAATAAACAAGATTGGCATTTCCATAACTTTATAGTATAAAACAGAATATTAAATCTATTACTGGCAAGCGGACACTGACATATTACCTAGTTTGAAATGTGTCCCATTTAAACACACTATACAAGTTCACTATACAAAAGACTGATGGTCTTTTTGATGAAAGAAGTGCACCCTGAAAATTTTTGCCAGTTTAGAATATTAACCACTGAAAGTCAAAAAAGTCCTTTTTCTTTTTTAAACTGAAGGCTGAGTTCAGATTTTTTTTTTTTGTTCTTTTGTCTCATTTGTCAGCCTTCCTGGTTTAAAAACAATAGTGTCTATGGACGCCCACCAGGGGGCAGTGTAAGATTAGCCATTAAATCACGAACAGCTGCAAATATTGTGCATTCACCTGCAACAGAGAAAAATGGTCATTAGCTATTCGCAACACAGGAAAGATGATGTTAACACACCGGTGGGGGTAGGGGTAATTAACTCTAAAATTAGCAAGAACTTTAAAGATCAAAATAAAAGACTAAATTTTAACTGCACAGGTTATAGGGGATTAAGTTTTGGTGTTACGTATCAAATGATATTTGGTTTGGATTTTCTTTTTCCTCATGAGGACATTTTGGGCCAGTCCCAGTTAGATTTGAATTTAAGAAGATATGCCTAGAGTTTCTCTATAGAAACACTGGAGCATTGGATAAGCCGTTGAAGTTGGGCTTCAAGGCTACTGACAACTTGCTTATGCATTTTGAAACTAATGAAAAGATCTAGTTTATATTTATGCATTAGTTACAGCATTAATGATGTCCTTCTAATGCTGCATTAAAGGCCAGGTAAAAACGTCTATGACAGGACTGTCCAAGAGAACTTTCAGTGACGATGAAAACATTCTGTATGTGCACCGTAGCTTACCAAGCATTTGTAATGTAGGAAGTGTGACTGAGGAACAGAACTTTAAATTTTGTTTAATTTTAATTAACTTAAATTTAAATAGCCACATGTGGCTAGTGGTAGTCATATTGGACAGTGCAGTTCTATGACATCTACTGGAGTTTTCTCCCAAATTTCAAGGAAATGGTCAACTTCTGGAGTTCAACATTAAAATCAATTAATGTAAAATAAAGTGATTTTTCTTAAAAGCACTTCACCAGTGGGGGGAAGTGATGGGTTTGGGAGGAAGGGAGGGAGGCTGAAGTATGGCACAGCAACAATCCAGAAACAAGATCTGTTAGGGGAGAAGGGAGGCTCATGAGTCATCCTCTCAATTTCCCCTTTGCTCAAAGAAACCAAATACCCTGCCTCTTACTTCTTATAAATATTACATATATTTAAATATAATAAACCAAAACCAGTTGTAACTATGATAAACCAAAAGCTGGATCTCTTCCCTAGAGCACAGCCTAACACTACAGTGGCTGCAAGTGAGAGAACGGAAGGCCTCAGCTGAATAACAGCCTCTGGCAAAGGGCAGGATGTGCAGTGACCCTGTGCACAGTACTGCAACCTTCTCTCCAGCCACTGGAAAATTAAGGTACAGAAAGAAAATGAAATCCAAAAGGTTTGCCCAGTCTAAGGCAGAAATAAAAGAACAAAAGAAAAACACTTCCAAAATATCACAATTTCTTAAATCAAAGGGGAAGTTATATCTTTTTCTTTTTTAAAAACACATTTTCATTATTGATAGGTAGAAAAACTTGCTTGATCTCAATAGGATCAAAACATTCTTTCCTTTTAATTTTAAATTCTACAAGACATTATAATGATAGTCATCTGCTTATGAAGGAACGGTGTTTATTAGCAAAGTTTTACCGGACTGCTACTTTGAAAATTCTGATAGCTTTAAACTTTGATTTTTAAGGACCCATTTTTAGCTGAAAGAAGAGATAAGTCAAAGGATGAAAGCAGGAAATTGTAAGAAGCAGAAGAAGTATCACAACAAAAGCAGCATACCTTCTCCACTGCCCAGTGCACTCCTCATAGACCGCACGTGAGCGAGAACTCGCCTACGTGCACAACATGGGGAAACAAACAACTAGAAACGACTTCTCCCATGATTCCTGTGTCTAGTAAAATTTGACTGTGGTACCTAAAAATGTTTCAGAGAACAACTTCCCCTCATTTAAAAACACAGTTTTGTTATCATACTATTCTAAACTGAAAGATATCGAGGACTTCCTTAATATTAGAAATGAGCAAAATTTAATGTCCTTAATATTAAAAATAAGCAAAATGGAAGAAAAGTTCTCTTTGCTGAGCTTTATGTTTTGTAACCAAAAAATTCAGCAGTGCCAGGAGTTACATGTTAAGCGTAGGCTACTACAGTATTGGAGGGACCTTGTTTGTCTGCCAGAAACATTCTGGTTCCTGGAAAATGTTCGGTTTGAGAGCTTCGTCATGCACTTGGTGAAAAGCTTCACTTGCACCCGCCTGACACTTCTGTAAGAAGCCCAAAAAGCAGTGATGCCGTTTGTTCTTCACAGCTTTTATTCTTCACAAAACATTTAGAAGATACAGAACTTTGAATGGTATTACTCTACTCGTGATCGAACCATGAAATATGAGAAATCCACATGCATTTCAACGTGGTGATGTACAAACTGGCAAGTATTGATGGTAGGGCAGGAATTCACAGCCATGGAAAATTCTATCATCCTAACCTAGGGCTTTGTGGCAATGTGTGCTATAAATACAAGCTTCTGGCATTAGCAACTGGGTCAGTCCCAACAGTAAATCACTAACAAAAATAAAGTCCAGGCAGCAGAGACATGGACAAAAATGAAGAACCAGTGAGGAAGGAAGAAAGCGACAGGCAGACATCAAGAGGGCCAGGGCAACCAGAGCTCTACTACTAGGATTGGGGGGTGAGGTGGGTAAAGAGGGAGCAGAGGGGAGAAGGGGGAATCTCTCAAAAGAACTTTTATAACATATACGCAATAAAATACCATCTACTGGTCATGTACCTTGTCGTGGTGGGTTCATCTCTGCAAACCTCTTCAGAATGTTGCTGACCGTCATGGGAGCAGCAACAGAAGAGTTCTGCTGTCTGGGAATGTCTGCCTGCTGGGTTGTACCTGAAGCCATGTCATAAATGATTGGAACTATAATACTAACAGGTTCTTGGGGAGGGACCGATGTTTTCTGAGTTAGTTGAAGCTGCAGACACACAACACACACAAAGAGAATAAAAACATAGTAAGAAAATAAAATATTTGACTAAATTTATCAACGGTACTATCATTTACTCTACTGTCAGATTAAGATACATCAAGCAAAAGAAAATTAAATATGACAAGAAGAGTGACAAACAACTGAATATTATGACTAAGATGCAACTATATCACACAATAATGTAGTTCAAGTCTGTTATTACTAAAGGAACCAGGATTACATTAAGTCTAAACTGACAATTAAGGCATCTGGGCCTCTATTTGGCAGCAAAGATAATTTCTGCAGTTAACCAAAAGTTGCTCTATTATCCTCACATGGCTTTTTCCTCAGAAGCTCTGCACACACACACATGCCGGGTGGTACTTACAAAAAATAGCATTTTGGATTTTAGCACCACGGCAGGCGTCCCAGGAGGTGCAATCGGTGGTGCGCTGGGAGGGATCGTCAGGCAAAACTGAACGTTCCATTTTAGCTGTGTTGCCTGGTCAGGAAACTGTTTAAAAAAAAAAATCATGATAAAATCATATGAAAATTTAAAATTATACTGGAGTATAGGAGTCTAAAAGGTTAGAAAGAATTTTATTTTATACTCAATTAACAACGGAACATAAAATTGATAATCTACATTTTTTCAAAGGAAATATATATGTGAAGTTAGTGAAAAGTCAACTCTGGATTTGTGTGATAAGTTCCCCTTCCTTCCCTCCCACTTCATTAATTCCCAAAGCCTATGGATGCTGCTTCCTTAGTGTCTCTGACATCTGTTCCCTCCTCTCTATTTTCACTGATGCCACCAAGCTCAGGGCTTCATGACTTCTCCTGCAGCCCCCTAATGGTCCCAGTCCCTTCCAGTGGCTGCTTCTCCCAGTCCATCCTTATACCACTGCCAGACACATGTCCTAGGGCATGGTTTTTATCTAGTTCACAAATGTTCAGTTAAATGCAGTGACACATGTTCCCCCACTCCCACCCCACCAGGACCAAGACCTGGCCTTCAAGGCCCTTTGTAACTGGTGCCAACCTAGACTTTCCAGTCTCATTTCCAACTCCTTCCCTAAAACATAGTAGTTAAACTGTGTTAATAATTTTATATAATATTCACTGGTGCTTTTCCAGCCACATAAATATTTACTACTTTAAAAAGTCAAATGGATTTCTGTTTGATACAAATAACCTTTCCTATAGCCTATCAGATCAGAAGCCTAATGTTGAGACTATTGGCAAAGGAACACTGTTGTCCCAATATTAACAGTAAAACACCAACTGAGAAAAGGAGAGAGGTATTTGGAATTACCCTAAGCAATACTAGAAACATTAAAACGAAAGGACTACTGTGAGATTGGAAAAATATAATCAGCTGCCACCTGGATTCCATCTATATAATTCTATACTTTCATAGGAAAGAAAAGGAATTAAAAATAATCTCCCAAGAGAAGATAGATTTTTTGATAAATGGTATTAGGGTAATTGGGGGCATCCGAAAAAGTTGGATCCATACCTCACATCTGACACTAAGATATATTTAAAATGGATCAAAAATTTAAATAATTTAAAAAATGAATCCCTAACAGCATTAGAAGAAACCATGGGAGGATTATTTCATTATCTGGGAGTAGGAAGAGTATATTAAATTTATTTGCTTTTGTAAGAGGTAAGCCATTGGCAACTCAGGTTACCTGTGGGGAGGGGGACTAGATGGCTGGACAGGGGTGGGTGGGAAACTTCCCACTCTATCATCTTGTTCTAAATTCAAAAGATACAAGAGGATTGTGTTACTTATTCAAGGACGAAGTTTAAGCTAAAAATTAAGAATTTAAAAGAAAGGGGCTGGCCCCATGGCCGAGGGGTTAAGTTCGTGCGCTCCGCTGCAGGTGGCCCAGTGTTTCATCGGTTCAAATCCTGGGCACGGACATGGCACTGCTCGTCAAGCCACGCTGAGGCAGCGTCCCACATGCCACAACTAGAAGGACCCACAACTAAAAATATACAACTGTGTACCGGGGGGCTTTGGGGAGAAAAAGGAAAAAAATAAAAAAAAAACTTAAAAGAAGAAAAAGAATTTAAAAGAAAAATGGAAGTACATAAGTGGGTGAAAACCAACAAACACTGCTCCCACCAGCTCCAACCTCCTCAGACAGACCTGGCTATAAAAGTGTGTTTCTCTGTGACTTACCAGCTCTAGCTTCATAATATGCACACAGTCTCTGAGGATGTGTGTAGGAGCTCCTAACAGCTTGGTGAAAGCTATCAATGTATTGGCTTTAAATGGCGGTCCAGCAACCTACAGGGATAAATACAAGTTACTCTTCATTCTACCTTGACTCTTCTGTTACACTGATTATAATGAAATTATAATGCATTAATAAACACATACTCTTGTTTCAAAGAATTTCTCCAAAACTTGGAGTTCATCAGGTTTCCACTGCCCTGCATTTTCAGGTGTCACTTTTAGCTGAAGTGTTTGGTTGGTTTTGGGACTAAGGGCTACTCTGCATTTCAGTGCATCAGTCTTAAACATGATCACTCCAGGTTCATTGGAATTTATCAGCTGTAGCTACAAAACAAGAAGGATGCATCAAATTAACATGTGAGACAACATGTAAGACAAAGAGAAAATGAAATGTTGCCAAGAGAGTCATTTGAAAAGGAAAACAACTAAGTTGATACCTGTTCTAAAACAAAGGTATCTAGGCACTGAGCAATGATAATTGCTAAAAACATCGCAGAGAGAAAGGCAATCAGACAGTAAGTGACTCCTGATGGAAGACCATAACACCACTTATGAAATATTCTTGCAAAACAACAAACTTGAGCCTGAATTCAGTAGTTAGATCCGTAGGATTGATCAATATTATAGAAATATGGGAGTCAAAAGAACATGTTAAATGATTCCAAAGGGATACGATCAGCAAAATCCAGACTGTGAGAAACCCTACAGGATAAATGATATGCTTTCTTCAACAGATAAAATGTATAAGGAGAAATGGAGAGGGAACCTACAGTTTAAAAGGAACTTAAAAACTTGTTTGGGTTCTGATTCAGACTGTAAAAACTGACAACTTGGGAAATCTGGACACCAACTAGACATTTGATGATAAAGAAATTGTATTTAGGGATGAAATGATGTCTGGGATTTGCTGTCAAACTATCTAGGGGGAGGAGCTATGGCTGAAACAATATTGGTATGAGTTCACTGTTGAAGGTGGGTGATGAGAACATAGAGGTAGAGGTTCATTATACTATTCTCTCAACATTTGTATATCCTTAAAATTTTTCACAGTTAGTTTTTAAGAAATGGCACATTAGAAAAAAAGAACAGAGTTCAATTACAAAATGTTAGCTGGAGTGGAACCTTATGCTAGCCCAGGGGTTGGCAAACTTTTTCTGTAAAGGGCCAGAGAGTAAATATTTTAGGCTGTATGGTCTCTGCTGCAACTACTTAATGATGCCATCACAGCTGGAAGCAGCCATAGACAATATGTAAATGAATGGGTGTGACTGTGTTCCAATAAAACTTTATTTACAAAAACAGGTGAAGGGCAGGACTTGGCCCCTAAAACTAGGCCTGTAGTTTACTGACCTCTGCTCTAGCCTAATATGTTGATTTGCAGATGAGGTTCAAAGAGCTGAAAGCTTACATGGCTTGTAAGTGGCAGAGGTGAGGCTAGATCACAGGTCTGATGATTAACATTTTAAAGGCTAATTTATTCAACTTACGTTAAAACTTCTATTTTTTTCAAATCTGAACATAAAGGTTGCAAAATAGCATGGTGCCATCTATGGAGTGGATATTTTAAACATTCACCATTCTGACTACCTCATTAACACATACATATATTAATAATTATAAATAACTAATATGTATTAAATACCAAGATATTATGCTAAGAGCTTTATAGAAAATATCTCAAATTCCCCCAATTGTTCTGAGTTAGGTAGACATTATTATCTACTATTATCAAAATCGTGAAGAAATTTGCCCCAGCTTGTACTAGCAGGTGGCATGGCCCGGCTACAAACCCAGGTAGCCTGACTCTAGAACTGGTGCTCTCCACTCTGAACTATCTCCTAAGGGGACCACCAAAGGATAGGTTAGAAGTCATTTTCTATAAGAGTTTGAAACCAATTCAATTGTTCATGTATTTAAAAAGTAGCTTTCATCCTTGGGATCATAAATAATTTTATTTCAATGGAGAAACAGATTCAAAGTCAGCCTGCCTGCAAGGGGATTTGAGAGGGGAAATAGTTACTTGTATGCTACTGTCTGCAAAGCCAGATCCTGGGCGTACTTGTCCTATGGTATTGTGGGGACCTAGCTCCAGGTCCACGTTAGCCACAGCACAGCCAACTATAAAATGCAGGAATATGTTAATGTAAAAATGTAAAAGAAAACAGTGGAGTCCACTTTTAATGCCAGGGCAGGGTGAGAAGCACAATTCTAACAAACTGGCTAAAAGAGGTGAGGGACTATCACTTTAGTTCAGATCCTATTCTGCCGGGTGATTTAGCACTCGCCTTTGACAGTCACCACTTAGGAGTTCACTAGGGACTCGTACCGTTTCTTGTTGAATAATTCTTTGAAGGTGTCTTCTCATGATGACTGATCCAAGGAATCTCTCAAGCGGAGAACAAAGGTAACTACCTGCCAGGCCAGGCACAAGGCCTGGTGTGGGAGAGGGCAGCAACAAAATGTTCAAGGCACTGTGAGTGAGGATGGTAGGTATGGAGGCCGCCCAGGAGCGCTGAGGTAGTTTACGAGGCGGAGGCATGTTTGTTGGCATCGTTTGGGAACCTTTGGGGAAGGAAAACATGTCATTTAATTTACAAAAACATACTATTTCACTGTTCTCTGTTTTGCTTTTATTACTAATCTTTGATATTCTAAAGCAATCCATACTGTTTTAGTTACTCCTTGTGGTTTACCAATCGTGTATCAGCTTCCTGTTAGCAAAAGTAGTCACACTCACTCTCCTCCCTGTAGCCAGGTCCCCTGCAATGTGACTCTGCAGCAACTCCTTCAAGGGGTGGAATCTGTTTCTCTACCTGGAATCCAGGCTGGCCCTGCAACTTGCTGTGGCCTACAGAATGTGGTGGAAGTGACATGGTGACAGCTGCAAGGCTAGGCGTCCATTTACTTTCTTGGAACCCTGTCCAGCCACCAGTGAACAAATCTGTGATCAAGTATGAGACCACCTTAGACCAGTCAGGCCCTAGACAACCCAGGAGCTGACTGCAGATGCAAGAGTGAGTCCAGCAGAGCCTGGAGGAACTGCCCAGCTGGGCTCAGCCCAAATTGCTAACCTGCAGAATGGTGAGCTAGTATATGATTGTTGTTTGAAGCTACTAAAACTCACGCAGCAAAAGCTAACTAATATATTTGTCCAATTCTTCTCTTCTGTGTTAACTTGCATAACCTTGTCAGTTAACTTGAGGTATCTTTTCAGGTCTAGTACTATAGCTAAGTTAGTAGTCATAACAGAGGTACGGGGACACGGGGACTCACCTCAGAAGACTTCTGGAGGAGACATTTCTCTTTCTTACATTTTGCCTGACTTTGCAAATTAACTATTATTACAACCAATTTACTAAATGGATAAAGTTTAAGTTATTAAGCATCCCCATTCAACAAATAGGTCATGGCTTTCAAATGTGAGGATGGAATAAAATAGGTCGTTTGTTGGTTATACTAAAAGCAAACATAAAAAAGTTGATGACACTCACTTGTTCCAGCTCGAGGGGAATGAGAAGCATCTGGAACTGGAGAATGTAGTGATGGGTTGGCTGGTGACATTCCAGGCATGCGTGTTGCTGGTGAGGGGCCAGACACTTGAGGAGACCCCGGCCAGTTCCCTGCTCGTCCACTTGGTGACACCATAGTGTATGGAGAACTAGGGTCCAGGGTTCCTGTAAACATGTAAACAAATTATTTTCAAAACCTGTATTTTAAAAACTGAAAAATATTCAAATGCTTACACCTTACATGGTGATAATTTTATTTTTTCTTTCAATAAGATATTTCACTAAGGCATAATGTTTAACATGGCAGATATGAATCTCTATTTTATGTAGTTTATGTACTTTTTAACCTGCTACAAAAATTAGAAAAATTGAAAAAGACTGAGAAAGGATAACATTTGCCTTCACACAAGCTTCAACACACGTAATATGTGACAATCCACTTTATGCTATATAATAACCTACTATAAGCATGAAAATATTAAGCAAAAAAGTCTCAAAGCTCCTTTAAAGGCAGAAATCTTCTATTTTTAAACTAACTCTGACAAATTATGTTTTCATTCTAGTCAGAAAAAGCTGAGGAGAGGGAAATTTTCCATTTTCTTTATTTAGTAAAGGCTACACTGACTAAGAAATGAACCAAGAATCAAGTTTTCAAAGAGGCAACTTTCTGAACAATTTGATATTTAAATTTCATCCTGCAGATACCTTTAACATATTATTTATACCCCTTTGTAACCAAATGACAAACTGAGAAAATACTTCCACCATATATCAGAGTAAATGGTCCTTACTTAGAAGTCTTACAAATTGGTAAGAAAAAACACAAGAACACAGGCAAAGGATATAAACTGGCAGGCATAAAATAAGAAATACCGAAGACTAATGAAAATAAAAAAAAGGTTCAACTTCACTAATAATCAAAGAGATGCACATTGAACAATAAGATACCATTTTTCACCTATCAAAATGACCATCATTTTTAAATGCTTTTGAAAAATCATAATACCCCATGTTGGCAATGATGCAGGAAAACATTCTCGTATGATGCTAGAGGAAATTGATACAGCCTTTCAGGTGAGCAATTTGCAATATGCTTCAAAAGCTTTAGAATTTCTCAAACCCTCTGAGACAGCAATTCCACTTCTAGGAACTTACCTAAGGAAATAACCATGTGAGCAGACATGACACCATTTTTAGTTGTGAAGAAATGGAAACATTTTAAACGTATAATAATGAGAGAGCAGTTAAATTCTGGTATGCCCAGACAAGGGAATACCATGAAGCCATTTAGTATGACGATATAGAATTATTACTGACAGAAATGGTCCCACAAATATTCATAGTAAAGAGTAAGATCATAGATGCTACAGAGCTCTAAAACCGAGGAAGCTCTTTATGTTCTGATCTGGCATGGTATTCATGATTTATTAAGTGAAAAAACGCACTGAACACTGTGTGAGGGATGCTGCCGTGTGTGTAAGACGGGGAAAAACACTAACATGTATTTGCTTGTGTACGCATAAAACACCTCTGCAAGAACGCATGAGAAATAAACAGCACTAAATGCCTCTGAGAAGAGGAACTAGGTGGTTGGTGGAACTGAGAGAAAACACTTCACTGGCTATCTCGTCTATTCTTTATCTATTTGAACCAATGCAAAATAGAATTTTTGAGTTAAAAATTCAAGTCTCAAAACAATACATATAGTAGAGTACCAATTTTTTTTTGGGGGGGTGGCATCCGAGGGGGAGACAAGCAGACAGGTAAAGAGCAAGCGAGAGCAACAGAGATGTGAGCAGGCAGGCAAGCAGGGGGTGCGTGACAAAAAGAGCAAGACAGTGAGGGGGAGAGAGAGAGCAAGTTCAAAGCAGACACACTGTTAGATCTCTGCACGGTGGGATTTGGAAAAAATTATCTTCTTTTGCTATTTCCCCAATAAACAAGTGCTAATTCTGCAATAAAATAATTTAACAAAAACTACTTTCACGTTAAACTCTTATGCTATAGCGATTTCCATGTATGGACTCACCATGTGGACTAGCAAAACTGGCCCCTGGTCCTATTGAGATTCCATGCGAGGATGGGGGAGGAGTTGGAACAAAGGACGCTGGTGATGGGGCTCTCAAAGCCCCACTGGGGGAGCTGGCGGCATGCAGATTTCCTAATAAAGGAAAATAATTATAGATGATCTTGCAGGACATATACTATGTCCTGTCCAAGGACCCCAAGTTAAGACTCTCTACAGACTAAAGAAACAAGTAGTAAAGCTCCCATAAATAGCACAAGGAAAAGCTGGAACAATTTCATTATGGAAAAAAAGAGAGATCAATTCCATGGGGCCCACACTCTAGCTCTTGTATTGACTGATTTATCCAGTGTCCTTTTTAATTCACTCATTCAACAAGCAGGCATGAACATCAATTTCATGCCAAGCGTTGTTGTAGGCATTGGGGATGCAGCAGTTAATAAGAGACAGAAATCCCTGCCCTTGTGGAGCTTACATACTAGTAGAATGAGAAAGACAAATATATGTCAGGTTGTAATAAGTGCTATGGAGAAAAACAGGGCAAGGTAAGGGGACAATATCATGTAGCGGTGGGGGTGGGTGCTGTTCTTTTATATAAAGCAACCAGAGAAGACCTCTCTAAGAAGGGGACATGTGAGCTGAGACACGAAGAAGGTGAAGGGTAAGGCATGAGGGTATCCAGGAGATAAGATATTCCAGGCAAACAGAAGAGCTGGTGCCAACGCCCCAAAGGGAGCAGCAGTTATAAATAACGGGGAGGCCAGTGTGGCTGGAACAGCGTGAGCAAGGGGGGATGGGAGGAGATTAGGTCAGAGAGGTCGGGAGGAGGGCCCCAGATCACACAGGGACTTGTAGGCCACACTAAGGACTCAGGGTTTACCCTGAATGAGATAGGAATCCACTGCAGAGTTTGAAGCAGAGGAGTCTTGAACTGACTTCTGTTCTAGAAAGATCACTCTAGCTGCTGTGTGAAAAACAGCCTATGGGGTGGGGGACGGGGCAGGGAAACCAGTTAGAGGCAACTGCAATAAACCAGGTAAGAAATGGTTAGTGACGTGGGCAAGGGTGAAGGTTGATGGGGTGAAAAGTGTTTAGATTCTGGATGAATTCTGGAGACAGAGCTGACAGTATCTGGTAACTGAATGTGTGTGTGAAAGAAAGGAGTTCTCCATGACTCTAACAGCTTTGGCCCAAGTAGCTAGAAGGAAGAAGCTGCCATTTCCTGAGATGGGGTGTCTGACAGGAGCAGCACAGGGCAGGGTCGGGGGGTTAGTTCTGGCCATGCTGAGTTTCAGATGCCGACTAGACATCTACTTGGAAATGCTGAACAGATAGCTGGAAAAGAACAGGACTCGAGTTCAGGGGAGAGGCCTAGATGGGAGATATGAAAAACTGGGAGACATGAGCTTAAAGATGGTATTTAGCCACAGGACTAGCTTTAATTTAGGATTATGAAAGGGGGACCTATGGCTACCAAAACTATGGATAAATGCATTATTAAAATACTTGATACATTACCGTAACTATCCTCAATATCAGCAGGTTGCAAATTCTCTAGCACATAAGAGAATTTCACATTTTTTTATGTTCTCCAATACCTAATGCAGTGCCTTATATTCAATAAATATGTTAATCAATTTGATTAACCTTTAAGTGTTATATTTACATATTTAGCCGTGTGACCTGGACAAGTGACTCTCCATGCCTCAGTTTTCCTCATCCCTCTATAAAATGGGGATAATAATAGGACCTACACCACGAGCTTGCTGTGGGGATTAAATGAGCAAAGTGCTTACAACAGGGCGTGGCACACAGTAAGCACTATATACCTGTCTGCTATTGTAATTCTTTCAAAATAATTATTTCTCCTTCCTTCTGTGCCAAACCAGTCTCAACTCATAGCCTAGAAACACACTCCCCTTGGGTTCTATAACCCTGTTTCTCCTGTTTTCCTCCGTGCTCCCTCGCAGCTCCTTCTCAGGCTCCAACAGCACTGACTGCTGGCACTCCTCAGGGGATGGGCTCACCCACCCACTCGGGCTTCAGTGACCTTCAATGACATGGTAGCAACTTCCAAGTCTTCACCTGTGGTCCAGCCATCTGATGAGCAGGTAAGGGATTATCTACCCAAGAAATCTGATACCCATCTTCCTTGCCAGATAAGCTCTAGCGCAGGGCTGGTGTCTGGCTCACTGCTGAATCCCCAGCACCGTGCAGCACTCGCCACAGAGCAAGTGCTTAAGAGACACCAATGAATTGTTCAGTTAAAAGGAGAAATTTGGCATTCTCAAGAAATTCTACAATGCACTTCAGGGGGCCGCCAACAGAACCATTTTGTTTGGACAAAGCAGGCTGTGCACTGCCCAACTCTGGGGGCAGGGCACCATTCACATATAGCAGGGCTCGGCAAATGTTTTCTGCCAGGAGTCGTTGCAGCCGGAAAGCAGCCACAGACACTACACAAATGGGTGTGGCTATGTTCCAATGAAACTATTTACAAAAACAGGTGGTGGGTAGGACTTGGCCCCCAAGCCTTAATATGTCAACCTCTGACACAGATCATGTTGTGAGTAGCTCTTGGAGTTGTGCCATGAGTCTGGCTCCAGGTGACAACTCCTCCACTTAATTCAAACCTTTTAAAGTGCTCCTGAATCAGGAACACAGATTTCACAACCCTGCCATAATGAATGACTGGCAAATATCTAGCCAGAGACTAGAAAAGGAGTTGTGTCTGAAGTCTAAGGCCAAATGTGTAGTGCTTCTCAGTGGGTGTACTTTGGTTTTGAAGTTGAACACGACAAGAGAATAAGTGATATCTTACCTGGAGACTGTGTGTGCATCATAGAGGGAGACTGGTTAACTGTGCTGTGATAAGACGTAGGGGGCGAAGTAAGAGGATAAGCACCTGATGATCCTGGCTGTTTTGGAAATGGCTGAAAAGAAGAAAATTAAATGTTGGTAAAATAGCCAACCACATATGGTATGATGTGGCTTTCCCTAATAAATAGCTACAGAGTTAACATTTACACACTTCATTGGTTACCAAATAGAAACTGTGAGGTATGAAAATGCCTCATCAATATACAATCAAAATATACATCAAAATATCCATCAATAACACAAGTTTTTAAAAACACCCTTACTTTCAAAATGTTTTAAAAATAGCAATATCCTCATTCCTGACCTTGCAATACCATTGTTTATATCCCTCAAGATGTTTATTGCTCATTTTATCTACCTATCACTAATTTAGCTATATCACTTATCTACCATTTCATTGATTCTAAGGTAATTTCCCCCCACATTTTAACATCTCTGAAATCAGGGTGTGTCTTTCAATTCATGGCATGTCATAGTTTAACTGGCAGTGTTGTTTCTGGCAGTACATAAAAAATAGTGCATCTTACATTTGGTGGAGTTTTAGAGTCAATGAAATATGGTAGTTCAACCTGACCTCTACTCACCTTCTACTTACCCTCATTTCCAGTAATGAAAAACCTAGGACAATGTAATCCTTCCTAGTCTATTTTTTAAAATTGAAGTACAAATCACATAAACTGCATAAATCTTAAATGTACAGTCTGATGAATTATTACAAATGTAACTGCCAAATAGATCAAGATACTGAAGAACATTACCAGAACCCCAGAGGCCTCCCTCATACATCTTCCAAGTATTATCACCTCCCCAAAGGTAAGTACCATTCTGATTTCCATCACTCAAGCTTGGTTTTGCCTGTTTTTATAGTTCATATTAATACTGAACGTACTCATTAGTGTCTGGCTTCTTTTGTTTAACATCATGTTAGTAAAATTCATCATGTTGTTGCGTGTAGCAACAGTTTGTTTTTTCATTTCTGTAAAGTATTCCATTGTATGAACATACCCCAATTTATTCACTCATTCTACTGTTGCTGGATATTTGGGTGGTTTATAATTTTTTTGACAAATAACGTTGCTATGAACATTCTTGGTTTTACTGATGCATTTCTGTTGTGTATACACATAAGAGTAGAATTATTAAATCATATGCATGAATAATGTTCAGCTTTAGCATTCTGGAATACTGCTAAATACCACTGCAAGGTAGTTGTACCATTTTACGCACTCTTCAGTAGCAAATCAGAGTTTCAGTTGCTCCTAATACCAAAATGTTGACAAGGATTATCAATTTTTTTCTTAGAGCCATTTCTGTGGGTATGGAATATTATCTCACTGTGGTTTTAATTTGTATTTCTGTGATGCTAAATGATGTTGAACACCTTTTTTGTGCTTACTGCCATTTGGACACCCTCTTTTGTGATCACCTGACATCATTTTAAGAGCATGTGTCTGAGGTTAATGCTATTTCCGGTATGGTTAACGCCATTTCTGGTACTATTCACTCGCCATCACCGGAATCCTTATCTCCCTCCGTCACTATTTTTTCATATGGATTTCCTCGGTATCTTAGGCCCACCAACAATCTCCTTGCCTTTCAACAAAGAAGCCCAGACACGCGTAGAACCTGTTAACTACACAAATGCGATACCATTTGGAATTTCAGCTACACATCACCTGTTGCTGGGGTGGTGGCTGGAGTTGTGAGATTAAAGAATCCATCATATCTCCTCCTATAGGAGAAGGAGGATTATCATCCTCATTTACAGACCTTCTTCGAGCATCCTGATTGCTGTCAACAAACATATTCAGGAATGTCTATGGATATAAACAGGTAAGATTTAGATTATTTTACCTAACTTTAATATGATATTTTTAATCATTTAGAATGTTTTAATAGAAACAAACATATTATGTCCATCTCTGAAATATGTTTGACACATGACCACTATTATTAGGACAACCTGGAGAGATATTGATAATTTTGAAGGAAGGGAGGAAATTGAGGAAAACAGTTAACCACCACAACAAAAATAATATCTAAGTTAAAAAATCCTGCCAACTAAGAAGTACTGTGTAAGCAAAATGCTGAAGAAAGAAGTACACCCTGGCACCTCCTAACACCAGGTCAAGACATTTTCTTATTAACTTCTGAACTAGAAAGGGGGAAAAAAATGAAAAGTTGTATGCTGGCCATACATATAACTTAAATGACTTGGAAAATTTCCTATTGAGTGAGAGTTCTCACTTTTAAGCTAGAAAATATTACAGAGGAAAACTGAATAAAGAAACTAAGCCACTTTTTCACTTTTTATCTTACATGACTTAATCTTGAACCATCAAGAATGGGAGGCTTGTTTTATAGAATATGTCATCAAAATTAAGCAAGGCTACCAGAGTTGGTGTCTTAAGCACAGATTTTCTGGCTTTTAATACTCTCCACCTTCCCAATCTTCAAAACTATAGACCATAAGCTTATCTGACTCACTAGAAAGCTTTTAAAAGTAGAGAGCCTGATTTCTAATTAAAGGTGATGGATTCACAACACACATTTCATTTTCTCCCAATAACCCACTGAAACACCCAAAAAAATTTTTTTCAAAGCAGTAAGTCACAAAGATAAAAAGAATGGGAGAAGAGAAAAATAGCAGTAAATTCTGGAGGCTGCAGAGCAGATGGCTGAGTGGTAACTGAACTATCCAACGTGAGGAAATTGTATCCTAAGCAAGCAGTGGGGAAAGCCAAGAAGCAAAGCTATTTCCGTCTCTATCTCCAAGACGTGCAGGAACTGGCAGCACCAGACACCTCTGGAAATAGGGATGAAGGTGGGACCAAAAACAGAAGGATTGGGTGGAAGTCTCTTTAATTAAGAGAGCCTCCGAGAGCCTCTGTTACTTCCAGAGTTAGGCTGACCTCTACCACCCTGGCAGACTCGAGAATAATTGAGAGAAGGGGTACCATATTAAAAATGGAGATTAAAGTTTACAATCTGAATGGTGAGAATACTCGTTTCCTTCTCTTATTTGACTTGCCCCAAATTGGGAGCCAGATGCACACCATCTATGCAGAGACTTGGAAACTCTTCTCTTTGTGCTCACAGCAGCCCAACAAAAAGACCTAATGCTACTGACTTTGGGAGTTACCCAAAGAAATGGCCCCAGCAGATCATCCTGCGGTGAAGACCAGTCAACAAATCTCACCTTTAAATAAGAGCAGAAAGTTAAGAGTCACTTATATAAAAGAGAGAAAAAAGCAAGGTGGATGAAATGGAGATTATGCAGGAATCAAAGAGATAAGAGAAGACATTGTAGCCATATAGAACAGGATGGCATAAAATGAACATTTAGAAACAAATAAAAAAGCCTTGGAAAATTTTTAAAAGATGGTCCAAAAAGAGTTGGCAGAAATAAAAAACAGAAGGAGTGGAAGGAAAAAATGAGGAAATCTCCTAGAAACAAAGAGATAAAAAACAGAAAAGATAAGAAAATTAGAGGATAAGTCCAAGATGCCCAACATCAGAATAGTAGGGCTAACAGAGCTAACAGAGAAGAAAAAGGAGAAGAATTAAGAAACAATGCAAGGAAATTCCCCAGAGCAAAAGGATGTAAGTTTCCACACTGAAGGAGCCCACTTTCTCACATAAGGTTCAAGAAGTGGAACAGGATTAAACATCTCAATGGTCACAACGGAAGCTAGAAAACAATGCAGCAGTGCCTTCAAAATGATTGCAGCCTAGAATTCTACATCTAGCCACTCTTTCAATTAGATGAGGGTAAACTAGTAAAGACGCTTTCAGACATACAAGGTCTCAAATTAACCTCCCATGTACTCTCCCACAAAGCTATGTAGGAAGTATTCCACCAAAACAACAGAATAAACCAAGAAAAAGACATGCGGTCCAAGTCACAGGGCATGCAACACAGGAGAGAAGTGAAGGAACTGCTGCTTCACCATCCTTCTGCAGATTCCTAAGTCAAAATTGTGCAAAAGGTCTAGAGTGTTGCCATTCCAGATTGGAGGTCAGAGGACTATGGAAGACACTTCTTCAAGATGGAACTGAGAAGGTATGTGATATGTGAATGTACTGAGGGAAGAATTACACACGTGGGAGAGACTTTAAGCTTGAGTTAGTGATAAGTATGGAGAAAGCTAAGCAGGAAAAAAAAGGTAAATTAATAATTCCCAGGAAAATAAAATGTTGATCAAGAAAGGAAAAGTAATCATAGTAAGCCTGGTAGAATAGTATTTACATATTCATGAGAATTAAATTCTCATCTTCCATTGTGAGACTCATATAATACCCTCAACTCAGAGGTCAACAAACAGCAATGTAAGCATGCTACTAAGAAATAAGGATGTAAATAGCCAGAAAATCAGCTATATAGAGTTGAAAACAGAGCAGGAAAATGGAAAGAGTGGGTTGCAGGGGACTTATTTTCAAAACAAGCCATTTGAAACTATTTGACTCAAAATTATAAGCACATACAATTGAGCTATTATACCAGAATCTCCAGGGATTGTGGCCCAGGACCCAACATTTTAAAAAAGCATCATAGTTGAATTGATAATCAAACTTTCTTGATAATCAATGATAAAGACTACTTTTAAAGTCCCTTAAAGTTCCAAATAGCAAACAGGACTCTCTTCAGTATTTTCCACCTTACTCATCACAGGGTAAGAACATAAACGAAGGGATCTTTTCTCATCTCATACACATAGGCACAGCACTTGATCAGAACTTCTAGCTTCTTCAGAAGGAAGTTGCAGAGATGATGAATTAACACAGCTACTTATTAAATTTAAACAGGAATTTGTTGCTTTTCCCCATTATTTTCTCCTCAAAGGAGTTCTTTCAGAGATCATATTTATGCTTACTCATGTTATAACACTAAAGTCTGTTACCTTTAGTCCTGGTGCGGGATAAAAACCTTCAACTAACTTGCTATTATCAAAAAGACTATAGGCACCATCCCGTATTGCCACAACGCCTCGACTCCGGCAGTATATATCAATGCAATACATGTTCCTGAAGGCCAGCCTGATGTGCGTGGACGACTGTGGCAGAATGGAGAAGCACTGGTAGGCAGTGTTGGTTCTCTGGGTCAAGCCCAACATCGGCACAGTGGGGAGTTTGTTGATGGCATTTAATGGAGCTTGAGTATCAAACAATACCTATATGGAACAAACACAGTGAGAGCGGCCGGTTTCTGTACAAATGCTAAAACCTCACAATTTTCCACGTATAACAGTCACAAACGAGACAATGTCCTTCTGGCACATTCCCTAAAGCTTTCCCTTGAAGAGAATGCAAACTAGATCGCTGTGTCCACTTTGAATCAAAGAAAATTCTCCAAAAAAGAGTGCAAGATATAAAACACAAAGGCTCTCATCCTCGTCATTAAAGACAAGAACACGAGTTTTTAAGGAGTTTTACATGAGACAGGAGCACTGACCGAGACTTATTTTTAAACAGAAAATAAACTTAATTACCTGTAATAACTGAACCACATTTGGTGTTTTGTTGAACATTTCTTGAAGCTGATGGAGAATGGTATTGTGACAGTTACTGCAACCTGAGTTTGGGCCAACAGTTCCCAAAGAAATGTGAAATTTCTGATGTATAGAATTCCATTGGATACTAATCTAAATCAAAGAGATTACATGTTTCAGAAACTCAGAACATAACAGATTCAAGTAGAAGAAAAAAATAATGTTTAAACAGTAAAGTAAAATGTCAAAGATCTAAACGAGGTCTTTTCTGAAAGCAACTAATAAGGCTGGACTCTGCAAACTCTAGATATGCTGTTACTATGGACCAGTACATTCTAGTAAGTAAAACAGAGAAGATGCTAAAGACAAAATTTTGATTAAACTTTATTTGAAAATTATCATTGGTGTTTCTTATTTTTCATTTTTCTCTTGAACTGAAGAGTTACTCTCTTGGTGAGCACTGTCACAAAGGGAAAGGAAGCTGCCCCCAACACAGACACCTTCAGTTAATAGATTTTAAAACAGCTGAGTCATTTCTCTTTCTGAGGAAGATTCGCCCTGAGCTAACATCTGTGCCGATCTTCCTATTTTGCATTTGGGACACCTCCACAGCATGGCCAACAAGTGGAGTCAGTTCACAGCCGGGACCTGAACCTGCAAACCCAGGCCACAGAAGCAGAGCACATGGAACTTTAACCACTCGGCCCTGGCCGGCCCCTTGAGTAATTTCTGATATAACTTGATGTGGAAGAGTCCAGAGAGAAGCCAGGGGGCTGAATTTTTATACGAAATTTCTAGGGCTTTACATATGGGGTAGAGGAAAAATAAGGAACCATGGATTGTGGGGAATACCTTTAAGATTAAGACAGGACCAAGCAATGTTAATAATCATGTAACCAAAAGCATAGATATATCATACTGTCCATCATACATGATCTTCAGTACAGCAATTACATTGCTAAATAAGCAGATGTGAAATCAGTGAAAAAACAAATACAAACACCAAAAATATGTTAGACCCCATCAAAGAGGGTACTGTTTTTGTTTTCAATTTTAAAGAGTTAAGCATTATAGTATACAATATTTATATTGACAAAGTATTCAAAATTTACTATTTTATCCCTAATTTTTACTTGATCCTTTAATTATTTCAAGGCAGTTTTCATAATTTGTGAATTCTTTATTTTTAAAAGATTTATGCGAGGAATTACAGTTTAAATTAATTCATAGACTTACTGAGCTTCCCTTGGTGGTTCCATAACACAAGATAAGTTTTCGGTAATTATAAACACGAACTTCTGAGAAAATATTTAGATGAGCAGGTATATCTAAACAGAAAGGAAAAAAGGAGATTAAAATTATACATGCAGAATTTTAAAATATATATTTGAAAAAGAGGACACTTTGGTAATACTATATGCCTAGATAGAAAGGTCTCTAAATACGTGCTTTAGAAAGATAGATAGCAGGCTTTCATTTCTAAAAAAGGGGGCCAGAGCAGGGGTGGGGAGATTTGTCTCTGTGAATTGTTTTCTTCATTTGTACAATGTGGAAGAATAAAATACCCTACCTCACAGGGTGATTGTGAGGATTAAATGAGTTAACACAAGCACTGTGTTTATTACATTGTATGGCACATAGTAAATTCTCAATAAGTACTGACTAGTATTATAATATGGCATACCAATGTATAAAAATTTCTGGATTTAAGAAACTTAACAGTGATTGTCTCTGGGGGAAGGAAATGGAAGTTTAAGGTAAAGGGAAACTTATTTTTCATTAGATATACTTTTTTTTTTTTTTTTGCTGAGGAAGATTTGCCCTGAGCTAACATGCATGCCAACCTTCCGCTATTTTTTAGTATGTGGGCTGCCAGCACAGCATGGCTGCTAACAGAGCGGTGTAGGTCTGTGCCCAAGAAGTGCACCTGGGCTGCTAAAGAGGAGCACAATGAAGCTAACTACTAGACCACTGGGGCTGCCCCAACATTAGATATACTTTTGAATTTTTTTTTTTTTTATAATGTGCATACTTTACTTTTACAGCTAAAACAGGAGGGGGGGCTTTTTCTACCCCCAAAGGAAGATTATCACATGTACCTGGTAGAGAACGTGCAAATTCCAATACACACTCATACAATCGTGCAATGCTATTCCAGTCATTAAGGAACATTTCAACCACTTTTCGACCACCAACAGGTTCAGATAACAGGTTTTCATATGTCAGATAAACATGCCGGGATGGTCCTACAGGATTAAAAGAAAAGATTAATAGCAATCAATACTGAAAAAATCCAGAAATACGCAAAGACAAAGTGTGTGAATCATCTCACCTTGCTCCCTGGTAGAAGTGCCATTAAGTGGACAATTTGCAAACACTAACTCTGCCACCCATGTGCGGTTATTTCTACCTTGTAATCGGAAAGTGCAATCGAGGAGAGAGCGGTCCAGAGCCTTTTGGGTTTCCTCATTTACACCCTTACAGGGAGGAATTCTGGTGATGAAAGACAGCATATAAAGTATACTTCACATCAAGAAAGACAAAAGCACAATCCACACAATGACAGGCAGGGTATCATGTTAGAGGTTCAGTTCAAATTCCACTACTAGGCACCTTCTGCAAAGGAAGGAGGCAATTCATGGCAATTCACAGCAATTAATAGCATTTAACCCATTCCCATTCACAGAAACATGGATTAGGACTCTCACTTTATGTTTGTCTTCATCCTTAATCTTTTTATGAGAAAAGACTACAGTTCTTCAGAATGAAAATCAAGGATATTGACTTTCTACAAAATCTACCTAGAACATCCTTAAGAAAAGCTAAGGGGAACAAAAACCTTGTAAAACCACTTTTCGATGGCGGGATGATATAGTAAAAAGAACAGGAGCTTTGGAGCCAAAGACCTGCACTCTCATTCTGATTCAGCCACATTTAACCTCTCTCAATTTCAGTTTCCCAACTATGAAATGAAAATAAATAATTACCTTATGAGTCACTGATTTTAAAATGGCAAAACACATATAGAGTGCTTATGGTGGCTGCTATAGCAGGTACTCGTATATGTTAGCTCCTCCTGGCAGTAAAACCAAGCCTTGATCACTAACTGCCATGATAAGATTCCAGGTTCATTGGGCCCCCCTTCCTCCTCCTCTGTAGATAGACAAACTCCGCATTGTGATGGAGTTTTACATATATTAACTCATTTAACATATATATTGTCACTTATATCTATCACATGTAAAAAGGAATGTATTAGCTTTGGTGTTTTAAAATACCTACCTATCCATTTTCCTCTTGCAGCTTTATGGACTATCTTATTTGTCGTAAAATGTTATGAGGTGATATGTTTTAGCTGTTAATGAGTTATTTCAGTAATGGATGAAATAATGAGATAATATATTATTTAATTACATGTTATGCTTTAACTCATAGGGAAGATGGGTTAATTCTCAGACTCGGTATAATTATCATCAATATCTAAGGCAAAAAACAAATATAATTGGAAATACGGCATCTTGGTTCAGTCCTCTTATTCAGAAGGCAACACCACCTCAATCTTGGCAATATTGACATTTTGGGCTGGATAAATCTTTGTTGTGGGGCTCTGTTCTGTGCAGCCCTGGTTTCTACCTACTAGACACCAGTAGCACCTCCCACCCGCTCTTCTCAGTTGATAATAACCAAAAGTATCTCCAAACATTGCCAAATGTCCCCTGGAGGGCAAAATCGCCCTGGGCTTGAGAACCACTGACCTAGAATAAAACACTTCAGAGAGCAAAAAAGAGACAGAGACTGCGGACGGTAAAAACAAAATTTGTAGGGGGGAAGGAAGAAAGCTATACAAGTTGCATAAAAACAGAAATAATGTAGTTCTGAAATTTTCTCAATTAATTAAAAATTCCACCACAGCTCCTCTTAAATGTACAAGTTAAGTTTGTCAAAAGTTAAATCTTTTATACTACATACTTTTTATCACTACCAGAAAGATTTCGTCCAATGTTATTTGGGGTAATTATTATAGAACTCATATACACTGCATATATGCTTCTCAACTTGATTGGTATCCTGAGGACTTCTGCCTGCCCCTACCCCTCAAAACATAAGCCTGACCCATAGGAGTTACAAAGCAGCCAATTCAGATAGATTTTTAAATCTTGACTTTGAAAATAAAAATGCAGTACACTATCTTCTTTAAAATAGGTGTTCCATGAAATTTATCTGGTCAGAAAATGCACACACAGAAGCCAGCCAGCATGTTTTCAAGTAAGAACCAAGGTACAAGTAAGACTCCTTTCAATTTATGCTGTCAGGGACAACACGACCCTGAAAATGCATTCTATGTCACTGTCTTAATCTATGATACAGATATAATTGGCTCTACTTCAAGAAACCTGCAAAATGTTTACTTGCTTTTAAGGTTATAAATGTAACAGAGAGAATAAAAATAAACTACAATTGTAACTTTAATCTTCCCCACATGTGAGGGGAAAAAACAAAAGGTTGCCCAAACAGAAATCAGACAAAATTGTTACAAATGCAAAATACTATTATATTTGCCAAAAATTAAGAGCTGAGGAAAATAAAATTAAGAACCTTATCTGAAAATTTCTACCAATTCAAAAAAGATTTTTGATCTGAACAGCTACTCCTGACTGATTTTTCTCCTATAATTCTGAGTACTGAACAAATTTAGGAACTAGGCTTTGGTCTTCTAGGGCAGATGTGTGTAAGCACTGCTCCTTTTTTGGCTGCCATGTGCTGTGTGTCAGTTTCATTCTGAGAGGTTTTACAAACATCAGTAACCACATTATGTCCAGGTGGTGCAAAAGTGGGGCGATCACTGAAAGTGCTAGTAAAAGAAGCGCATCTGTGCCTGCAAGGAAAGTGAAGAGGGTTTTATAAAAGTTGCACATGCAGATGCAGAAGGACTAAGTCACACAACTGACACAAGGTGAGTCACACAACCTGCAAAAAGAGCTGTGCCTATGCATTAATTGCATAAGCTACAAGAGGCAAAGAAACGCAATGGACAAGATGAAAAAACCTCCTGGGTGTGACTAGAGGACCAGCACCACCACCCATCACTGTAATGTTAGTTCAAGAGAAGGTGGGAAGTCTGCTCAAGAGCTCCAGACTAGGCAGTGTGAGCATGCTGCTCTTGAGACTTGTGTCGTTTGTGCTGGTGGGTCCAGGCCCTTTGTGAATCCGCACAAGGCACCGGTCCACGAACCTCAGCAATCTAAGGTGTTTACCAGGAGACACAGCAAGGAGGCCTGCTCAATAGTCTCAAGGAGATAAGTTGAACAAGAACAGAACAGATTTTTAGCAAAGAGAACAAAAATGTGCTCAATTTTAAAGTTTTGAAGTATCAACTTATATGCTCATCTAGGACTAAAAGCTTTTAAAAGAAGTTTCTGGGGGCCAGCCCCGTGGCTGAGTGGTTAAGTTTGCGTGCTCCACTGTGGCAGCCCAGGGTTTCGCCGGTTCGGATCCTGGGCGTGGACATGGCACCGCTCATCAGGCCACGCTGAGGTGGCATCCCACATGCCACAACTAGAAGGACCCACAACTAAAAGTACACAACTATGTGCCAGGGGACTTTGGGAGAAAAAGGAAAAATAAAATCTTTCAAATAGAAGAGTTTCTGAATATTAAATGCATTAAAGCAACTATCTACTAATTAGATCTATGCCAGATTTTTAATTTAATAAAATCATGGTTAGATATTTATCATTTACTTTTTCCTTCTTCATTTCTATACTTTACCCCCATAATGGACAGCATGTACCAGACAAACAGATATCTTTAATTTATCCATTTCTATATATTTTCCTTTTAAGTTTTTTTTTTTTTTTTTGGTAAGGGAGATTGTCGCTGAGCTAACATCTGTGCCAGTCTACTTCTATTTTGTATGTGGGATGCTGCCACAGCATGGCTTAATGAGCGGTGTGTAGGTCTGTGCCCAGGATCCGAACCCATGAACCCCAGGCTGCCGAAGCAAAGCACATGAACTTAACTACTACACCAGCAGGCCAGCCTCTCCTTTTAAGTTTTAAATAAAGAAAACAATAGCCAGGATATAGTAAAGACTTTCTTAAAAATTACTGTAAAATGAAACTAAAAAATATGAAGTGCTTCCTTCCTAGGTAGAATTATTATGAGTTCTCTTGAGTTCAAGAAGAAAGGGGACTGAAATTTCTTTCATAAAAATGCTGACAGCAAGATATTTTAAAACTCTTGCAAAACATGAAAAATATAACTAAAGAATAGAACACAAATGTTAACATCATCTAGTTATCCGCAGTTGCCAAGAAGAGTGAGGAAAAAAACCCTTAGGCAGAAGTAATTCAAAACCAAAGGCAATTAAATGAAAAGTATTACATTTTCCTATTGATTTCCATTCTAAGACCAGCTCTCCTGAAAACTTTCGGTAGAGACGGTTTTAAGATAGCAAGGAGGGGAAGCTATTCTAGCTCTTCAACTCTTTCTCTAAAGTGAGCACCATGACACAGGGGTGGAGTGCACGCTATTTGCCATTCCTTCCCATTTTCCACAGAAACAAACTGATTCCCAAGTAGCAAAAATTAAAGCCCCACTGGCTCGAACTGCAGAGCTGCCATTCTTGATAAATAAAAAATGCTTATATGATTTACGTTATTAAGTAACATCTAAGAAATAATGCAAATGCCAAAAAGAGAGAAAGGTTTCTCTCTTAAATGGCATGCTAGCTTTGCAAGTCCATCCTGGTCACCTCATATAGCACACAGACTGTGTTAGCTTTCCTCCTAAGCATTCTTTGACCCCTTGTCCTCTATCTGTTTAGAAGCAAACCCTCTGTCTCCTCTTTCCTCGTCATCTAATTTACTATCCCAGCTCAATTACTACCACCTTGGTAATGATTCATCTATTTCTCCTGCCCAGACCTGTCACCTGAGCTTGAGACACATCCTTGTCTTCCCAAAGGGATGTCTAGGCACCCCAAACTTAGCAAAGCCCCTTCAAACTCACATTCAATGTCCCTTATCTCAGAAAACACCACAATCATCCATCATTTGCCCAAGATAAAACAGAGTCATCTCTGCTACCTGAGTCTCCTCTTTCTTACCTTCGACATCAATCTAATCACCAACCCTTGAATATTTCATCCCCTAAGTCCTTGTGGAACCTTCTCTGGTCTAAGCTACCAACAACTCTGGTGTGAACCATTTCAGCAACCGGCCTTGCTACTTCAGTCTTGTTCCCCTCCAATTTATTCTCTATATTGCTATCAGAGTGAGCTTTCAAAACACCTATCTAATGATGTCAGTTTCCACTTAAAATCATCTGATGGCTTCTTATCACCATTAGGATAAAGTCTAAATTTCTTAAGGACACTTACAAAGCCCTAGCGGATCTGACCCCTTCCTACTTACATCTCTGGCCTCATCTCACCCAATTCCTGCCATGGTGAACTTCTTTCAGTTCCAGGATGGCGAGCTTTTTCTCACCTCCAAACCTTCACATTAGTAGTTACCCCTTCTGGTTAGAACGGCCCACTCCCACCCTAGCTCCCTCTCCTCTGGTAAATTTTCACGTATCCTTCAGTCAGAGTACAATTGGTACTTCCCTAGGGATAACCTTCCTGACTTTCGAACTAGCCCAGAACTCCCTGCTATGTGAACCCCTGGCATCCTGAAGGGCCCCATCAGAATTCAAGCCTGATACATAGTTGTACTGAGTAAACATCTGAGGAATGAATGAAATACAGAGGAAAGACATCCTAAAATACCAAGTGGCGCTGGATCTCCACTCAGCAGGGGAAAGAGAATTCTCCCCCAGATCTTAGAAATGCTATGCAGAAATCTGTGACATCCACAGGTTCTGAACTCTGCTTTATGCTGTCTCATGAAAGGAGAGGATTAGCTCTGGCAGTCTGGCTGCAATGTGTCTGGCGCCAAGTGAGACACACGACAGGGACTTACTTCAATAAGCGAATTGCGTGGCTGAAGCCATCACCTTCCATTTGCACCCCTTGATGTGGAATCTCCAGATTGGACAACTGGAAAGAGAAAAGTACGGTTATATCAGACCACCAATTTTACAAAGGAAATTACCTTTTCTAAGTACTACTGTCTCTATTCTCATGGCATCTGTTCTAGGGCCACTGTGTCCCAAAGTTACAACATATTAGTCATGAGCATTGTCTCACATCATTTGATTTCCTGGGAAACTACATAAAGTCCAGTGAAAATCAAAGATGACCCAGAGCTTCTAGTTAACAAAACACCTCCACAGGTGGCAAATATTCAAAGTTCAGGAGAATTTACCTAAATTTTATATCAAGCCAAAAGCAGTCAGAATCAATTCTGGTGGTTCTAAATGAAACTGTAAAATAAGATTGGTTTTCTTGTGTAATTCCATTATATTTGTTCAAAACAAAGTTTGAGTCGCTCATATCTCACTTTTAATCACAAACAGTAGTTTTTAGTTTCTAACTTTTCTGGAATACATTTCTATTTTTAACAATTAAACTATTTCCTGCATGAAACCAAAGAAGAAGGGATTCCTGACTTATTCATTTATCCAATGAGGTATCTTACCCAATTGAAGGATTCAGAAAGTGAGTTAAAAAGATGAATGCAGGCATAGCGCCTCAGACCCTACCAGTGGAACTACAGATTATTTAGGTATGACAGCAAGTCACTTGATCTACCAAAGAACTGCTTGCCTTTGGCAGATATTCCCAGGTCTTCTACGGCAGACTATTTATTTACACCTACCTTATTCCAGACAGGATTTAAGGCAACCCTAAGTATTTGACTGAGCCCTGCTTTTTGGGTCTGGGAAGAGCAAAGATTTGGGAAAATAGCTGCTAATCAAATAGGCAGTAGGGGTTCAAATTCAAAGGCAGCGAAGCGTGGGAGGGCTCAAAAGTACTACCTCCATTCTATGGATCAGAGATATAAAGATCCCTGGTAAGATTAAATTTGGTTACTCACGTCTCACTATAAATTACTTTAAGCAGACAATGTGCTTGCTGCTGTCTTTAACATGCCTTTTTCATTGAGAGAAGGAAAAGGTGGTTAGTTTTTAAGAGCTTGATTGAGTTCAATACAGTACAGGCATACCTCGGAGACATTGCGGGTTCGGTTCCAGACCACCGTAGTAAAGTGAATATTGCAATAAAGTGAGTCACATGAATTTTTTGGTTTCCTAGTGCATATAAAAGTTCTCTTTACACTATATTGTAGTCCAGTAAGTATACAATAACATTATGTCTAAAAAAACAATGTACATACCTTAATTAAAAAATACTCTATTGCTAACCATTATCTGAGCCTTCAGTGAGTTGTAATCTTTTTGCTGGTGGAGAGTTGTGCCTTGATGTTGATGGCTGCTGACTGATCAGGGTGGTGGTTGCTAAAGTTGGGGTGGCTGTGGCAATTTCTTAAAATAAGACAACAACGAAGTCTGCCACATTGATTGACTCTTCCTTCCACCAACAATTTCTCTGTAGCATATGATGCTGTTTGATAGCATTTTACCCACAGAACTTCTTTCAAAACTGGAGTCAATCCTCTCAAACCTTCCTGCTGCTTTATCAACTGAGTGTATGTAATATTCTAAATCCTTTGTTGTCATTTCAACAATCTTCACGGCATCTTCACCAAGAGTGGATTCCATGTCAAGAAACCACCTTCTCTGCTCACCCATAAGAAGCAACTCCTCCCCCGTAAAGTTTGATCGTGAGATGGCAGCAATTCAGTCCCATCTTCAGGCTGCACTTCTACTTCTAGTTCTCTTGCTGTTTCCACCACATCTGCACGCACTTCCTTCACTGAAGTCTTGAACCCCTCAAAGTCATCCATCAGGGTTGCAATCAATTTCTTCCAAACTCCTGTTAATGTTGATATTTTGATCTATGAATCACAAATGTTCTTAACAGCATCTAGAGTGATGAATCCTTTCCAGAAAGTTTTCAATTTACTTTGCCCAGAGCCAACAAAGGAATCACTATCTTTGGCAGCTATAGCCTTATAAAATCTATTTCTTAAATAATACAACTTCAAAGTCGAAATTACTTTTTGACCCATGGGCTGCAGAATGGATGTGGTGTTAGCAGGCCTGAAAACAACAGTCATCTCGTGCACATCTCCATCAGCGCTCTTGGGTGACCACGTGCATTGTCAAAGAGCAGTCATATTTTGTAAAAAATCTTTTCTGAGCCAGAGGTCTCAACAGTGGGCTTAAAATATTCAGTAAACCATGCTGTAAAAGACGTGGTGTCATCCAGGCTTTGTGGGTCCATTTATAGAGCACAGGCAGAGTAGATTTGGCGTAATTCTTAAGGGCCCTAGGGTTTTCAGGATGGTAAATGAACACTGGCTTCAACTTAAAGTCACCAGCTGCATTAACCCCTAACAAGAGAGTCAGTCTGTCCTCAGGCATTGACTTCTCCTCTCTAGCTATGAAAGTCCTAGATGACATCTTCTTCCAATGGAAGGCTGTTTTGTCTATACTGAAAATCTGTTTTTTAGTGTAGTCACCCTGATTAATCATCTCAGCTAGATCTTCTGGAAACTTGCTGCAGCTTCTACAGCAGCACTTGCTGCTTCCCCTTGCACTTTCATATCACGGAGACGGCTTCTTTCCTTAAACCTCACGAACCAACCTCTGCTAGCTTCAAACTTCTCTTCTGTAGCTTCCTCACCTCTCTCAGCCTTCTCAGACATGAAGAGAGTTAGGGCCTTGCTCTGGATTAGACTTTGTCTTAGGAGAATGTTGTGGCTGGTTGATCTTCTATTCAGAGCACTAACACTTCCTCCATATCAGCAATAAGGCTGTTTCACTTTCTTATCATTCGTGTGTTCACTGGAGTAGCACTTTTAATTTCCTTTAAGAACTTTTCCTTTACATTCACAACTTGGCTGTTTGACTCAAGAGGCCTGGTTTTTAGCCTATTTCAGCTTTTGATATGCCTTCCTCACTAAGCTTAATCATTTCTAGCTTTTGATTTAAAGTGAGAGACTTGCAACTCTTCCTTTCACTTGAACACTACTTAGAGGGACCATTGTGGGGTTATTAATTGGCCTAATTTCAGTATCACTGTGTCTCAGGAAATAGGGAGGCCTGAGGAGAGGGAGAGAGATGCCCATCGGTGGAACAGTCAGAACACACACAACATTTATTAAGTTCACCATCTTACATGGGTGTGGTTGGTGGTGCCCCAAAACAATTACAATAGTAACATCAAAGACCACTGATAACCATAACAAATATAATAATGATGAAAGAGTTTGAAATATTCCAAGAATTATCAAAATGTGACAGAGATATGAAGCGAGCAAATGCTGTTGGAAAAATGGCACCAATGGACTTACTTGAGGCAAGATTGCCATAAATCTTCAATTTGTAAAGAAAACTGCAATATCTGCAAGGTGCAATAAAACGAGGTCTGCCTGTACTACAGAATGTTCTTACACGTCCTACGTGTGCAACAGACAGAGGAGGAGGAGAGAGAAGATGTCTGTCTATAGGTGTTAGTCTATGTGGGCACTACAAAGACACAAGCTTTTGCAATTTCTAGCCTGTGGGAAGGGGGAGAGAAGCATTACATTGCCCCTGGGTACCATGTAGCCTCCCTTCCCACTGCAAAGGTAGTAACTGAATGACATTCATGTAATCAATCCACATGGACAATGAAAAAGCCCAAGAACATGGTCAAGTAGATAAGAAACGTAGACACTGTACAGTTTAGGAGCCATGGCCAGTACCCAGACAGAGGACATTCATCAAGCTCACAGTTCTAGGAGCTGGGACATCGAGGACATGAGTTTTATTTTAGGTGCCTGTTTCTGGGCTTGGATTTCTCTGGGCTCTTGCTGCTCTTCACAATTTCACACCTTATCCTCTGCCTTCAGATCCTGAAGCCCTATAAAGCAGGGGTCAGCATATAATAGTTCATGGGCCACATCTAACCCACCGCCTGTTTTTGTAAATAAAGTTTTATTGGAACATAGCTATACTCATTTGTTTAAGTATCAACCATGGCTAGTTCACACCACAACAGCAGATCTGGGTAGCTACAATAAGAGACCATATAATCCACAACACCTAAAATACTTCCTATCCGGTCCTTTACAGAAAAAGCTTGCTGATCCCTGCTCTAAAGCATGAAAGTGTTTTCAACAAGTCTTCCCAAGACTATCGTAAGCTCAACTGAAATAATCCACTTCCACATTTCCAGGTCTCTTCTTCACTCACAACAATTTACAGAGGCGAAGAGTCTTACAAAAAGTAAAACTTTAAAGTAGAGGGAAATAATTAAGGTTTAGCGTATTGCTTTTAAGGGCTGCTGATCCTTGGCCAAAGCCTTTTCTGGAAATATAAAAATACAGGTTCTGTTACCTCCCTTTAGTTTCATGTTTGGGGATCATGCTGGATATCACAACCGTGTATCCTTGAAAGATATTAATTTTGCAAGTCTATTGCTTCTTCCACGTGACAAAAGTAAAAATTTAGTTTAATGTTCTTTCTGACCTGCTTGACAGAAAGGAACCCAATTTTATTAGTGTGTAAAGCAATATGTATGGCTTCACCTAAGCCACCCCTTTATCAACTAACCATCTCTAAGTGAGTTAAATAACGCTCCTACTAAGAGGTATACAAGCAGATGTTAATTCTCAAAAGTTGTCCTTTTTTTTTTTAACTGGGAAGAATTTACTTTCCATTTTCATAAAGAGCAGAAGGCCTACAATTTGGATTCAGAGAGATAAAACAATTTAAGTCATGTTTTAAATGTATACCATGAGATACTATGATTTCAACCCTACCCCTCCCAAAACAAACAAGATCACAACCATTGTGGTTCTCCTAACGGAACCTATGTAGCTTTAGCAAGGCATTTTAAAAATTACTCTTTCATTTAGAGTACCCAAAATTGTTCCCAACAATTACCTCCAACCGAAGTCCTACAAACGGCATATTTGTATCACACATAGCGACAAAGTGAGCTAGGATTTTATTGAAGGCACACATTTCTCCTGATCGTTTGGTTTTCTTGGGTTCTACTGGACATGGATCATCAGACAACTAGAATTTAAGTAAAGAACACAAATGGGTAAAAAAGTACATGTGGTACAATTAGTTAAGGCAGTTAAACTACTGTAACAAAGCTCAAAGTTAACAAAAAAAAATGCTATTCATTCAACGAATATTTATTGAGCAAATATTGACGGAAACACTGGAAATACAGTAGTAAATATTGTGTATTTAATAAGTTCTCTTGTGGAAAATGGTATATAATTAATTACAAGACAAGCATTTTCAAGAAAATGTAGACAATTGTTACTTAAACCTTATTGCTGCCCAGTCTCTTAAAAATCATATCTAATTCTTTCCCATATTAAAAATGGTTAAAGAACACAACAAAGTTAACATACACAAATTCTGTGGTCATTTCCACATGTGATCATACCTTGCGCTTGGTACCAGTTCTAGGCTGTTTCCCGGCTTTTGTACGAAAAACTACCTCCTGGATGTTCTCCTTGAACTGCTGCAGTAGGAGTGCCATGACGGGGCTGTCCTCGCGATCTGTGGCATTCACAGACATGAAGTAGTACTTGTACAACAGCTGTGTGGGTTTATTTGGAACCTCCAACATCTCCACAACCTAACAAGGCCCAAAGCAGAAATGAGACTCAGAGAAATAAGAAGTGTTGCATATTTTCCTCCTTATATCAAGTAGGGCTCAGAATCATAAATCTAATGTAGATGTCTTTTTTCTTTAAACAAGGACAAATCGATCATGATGTCCAAAAAGCCCACATTTGTAGTAAATATATAATTTGCTTTCTAAAAGATCAGACTAAAGAAGAACACTAAACTATACCATAAACTATACCAAATGGGACATTGAGACTATCAGTATTAGGTGTTCTTCATAGTCATTCCACAGCTTATAAACTGAAAACATTGTATGCTTAAGTCCAGCAGCTCTACTAGATCTTCTAGAATGGTATCTATTTTAAATTGCCCTGCAGTCTCCCTTAACCATTAAAACATCTTAAGAATTCCACTACGACGGCAGAGAAAAATGACAGCTCTCATACTTGGAAGGATATAAAAATAAACTTATTTTTTCAAATGAAAAATCTGGTAATGTGAGGATAAGGATAGCAACAACATCAACAATAGGTTAACATGACATAGAGCTTGCTATGTGTAATGTCCTGTCCTAAGAACTTGACAGATGTTAACACATTTAATCCTCCTAATAACTCTGTGAAGTCAGGATTATTATCTTCATTTTTCTGATGAGGAAACTGAGGCACAAGAAGATCAGGGTACTTGCCCAAGGTCTCAGAACTAAGAAGTGATGGACTCATGCTTTGATCCCAGAAGACTGGCTCCACAGACTTTGCTCTTACCCACTAGACTAGCTTACAAAGTCTGCCTAAAATTTAAGAAAAGTCCTCCAAATACTTTAGTGAGAGAAATAAATGCCACTGGACAAGGCTCTTAACCAACACACACTTTCCTGTCTCCCTTCCTGCCTCCCTCTCCCCGCCCCCATTCTCTTCAGGAAATTCTTTGGTCAACACCTCTAAGTGTCACACTGATGGAAAAAGACGACTTGAAAGTAAAACGGACACTTCACCAAAGGATATATGGATGGCAGTTAAGCACATGAAAACACATTCAACATCATTAGTCATCAGGGCAGTGTAAATCAAGACTGTAATAAGATACCACTATACATCTATCAGAATGGCTAGAATTTAAAAAAAATTACACCACCAAGTGCTGGCAAGAATGTGGAGCAGCTAGAACTCTCATGTATTACTGGAAGGAACGCAAAATGGTCTGGCTACTTTAGAAAACAATTTGGCGGTTTCTTATTTAAAGTTAAACATACACTTAACCATATGACTCAACAATCCCACTCATAATTACTTATCCAAAAGAAATGAAAATTTAAGTTCACAAAAACACCTATATGCAAATGCTTATAGAAGCTTTATTCATAATTGCCCCAAACTGAAAACAACCCAGATGTCCTACAACAGGAGACCGGTTAAACGAACTGTGCTACATCCATACCATGGACCACTACTCAGTGGTCCTTTTACTCAGTAAAAGGAATGAACCATTATATATACAACAATATCAATGAAAGTCAAAGGCATTATGCTGAGTGAAAGAAATTAGACTGAAAGGCAAAAACTAGAGAGAGAAAACAAGTCAGCGGTCACTAGTTGAGACTGAGGGGAGGGTGTGATTATAGAGGGGCAGCATGAGGAAATTTTGGGGGGTGATGGATCTGTTCTGTTGAGATGCAGGTTACAAAACTGTATGCATTTATTAAAACTCAGACGCTAAAATGTCTGAATTTTTACTGTAGGTAAATTGTATCTTAACAAAGCTGACAAAAGTAAAATGGCTAAATGACATTCAAAGGCAGCAAGCCTTTCTGCAGTTGTTCTTAATGTTCATGGTAGCAGTTTTTTCCACTTATATGAATGTGTCATCCCTAAGTGAGGATGAAGAGTAACATACATTCAGTTTTGCGTCTAGGTCACGTGAAACAAATTATTGTTATATAATAAATCACTAATCATTGAAACCAAAGCCTGGCTTTTTGTTGATACAAAATAAGGTCAGAAAACAATAAATTATCACCATTTTATTTTGTATGTGGCTGAGTATAAGAGATCTTTGTGTGCTCACAGGTTTGATTATTATGTGAGTATTCTGAACATCATTTCACATGTAAACCAGGCAGCTGAGAACTGAAACAACAATCCTTTGTCACGTGTCAAATCTAGGTCCATAGATGGTGTTTTAAAATTCAGAAAAAAGTGAAATTCACATCAACGATAGACTTACTAGTCTACATAAGTAACCCCCACTTAAAGTACGTCAAGCTACACAGGATAACTCTTAAAGATAATATCTTTAAAAAGTACAACTCAAAACCTTAAAAAAGTTTACTCCCATCACCTTCAACCAACAATCCTGAATTACGTTTTTCAAACATCTTAGATTCTTAGCCAAAAGTATCTACTTGGTGTACACAGAACTTTCTACAAGTAGGGAAATACACTTAGGGCGAGTCCATATTTCAAGTTTTTGGAAATTTTAACCAATTCAAAGATCTCAAAGAAACTAACTGGAAAGCACCTAGAAAGAGCGAAAAAAAAAAAAAAGAAAACATCTTACCGTGCCCTGAAAGGTATAGGCAGTCAATAAAATGGATATGTATCTGCCTTCAATCAATTAAGGATGAGAAAATAAAGCTACTTAAGGCAGCCCACATTTAAAAGCCTGCATTATGCAGGTTAACATTCCAGTAAAACCAAACAAGTTGATCTGACACCAAAACATCTCCAGAGCTTCAGAGTAGGTGCTTTCAAATTTTTTCTTCTATACAGAGGAGATGCCTCATTCCAGGCAGAAACTAGACCTTTTATAGGAGAGTCCTAGGGTGAGGGATGGGGGCATAACCTTATATTCCCCAACTCTGATTGACCATTATATAATTTCTTAGAGACATGACTGTCCTCTCTCCTTGCTCTCCTGGGTTGAGAATCACTATACAAAAGTCAAATATGCAATAAAATCAAACAATAAATCTTTCAAGATACTAACAGAATTACTCAACTCAATCACCCAAATCACCCCTGTGCATACTTACAATGTAGTATTGTGGAAGACGGGTAAGTTTAATGAAAAGCTTATTCTTAGAAAGGCTTCCAATAGGATGTGTTGAGTAATTGGACAGCTGCAATGTTTCACTACTTATTGTAGGCAGATGTTTTATAGATTGTTTGCAACGCTGTTGTCCAAGCCAAAACCTTAATTTAAAAGAGAGAATCCACATCACAAAATCGTAGACTTTTCTGATTAACTGTGTGCTATTGATTTATAAAGATTATTGAAGACCACTAAAAAAACCAATTAATTTAAAACCTAATTGACCTGGTAAAAGGACACATGATCATGGTGATGAATCCTTTCTCCAGTTTTGTAATGGACTGTTAGTTCTAGTTCTAGTTTAAGGAGTTTAAACTGCAGTGTGAATGATTTTCATCAGTTATAAGGTAGAATTAACTAGTTCCAAGGCAGAGACACTATCAGTTTATTATAGGGGATGACAGATTTCCTACGGTTTATGATAGCACAAACTAATCTGAACATCCTTTATAAAATGCCTGAAGTGTTTATAAAACAAAATAGAACAAGAAACAGTAAATAAGTATAAAAGTACTTCATTTTTCTATCTCTGGAGATATACAGTTCCAGTTCTTAAACTGTGTGTAAAGTAACAAGTATATCTAGCAGGTGCCAGTAAGTATTCATTTCCTTCTTTCCCTCATCTCTCTCAGTGAAGCCACCAAATTTCACTCTGATGCTTTTCATAGTACTCTTCTCATTCCTTCTATGTGATTATCTATCCCTGAGGCTAGAACACCATATAATATGTGAATAAGGGATAAAAGGATTGGTTCACAAACTCTCACTGACCCATAATGAGATGACTACAGAAAATAAGAATACGAATTCAGAAACTTCCACACCAACACAACAATGCCACAATATCCAAGCTCATGATCAGTAAGCTCACCTTGCTGAACAGGGTATAGACCAGTTCAAGACCAGTTGCATTTGGGTGGTGAGCTGCTTATGGTACAAACTGTGTACTAGTCAGGTGCAGTAAAACCATGTTATAATATATAACATTTTAAGGGTAGTCTGCCAACTATTACCCAAAAATGTATAAAATCTGGAAACCATTTAGAAACAAGCTGAATTTAACTGCAACTTCACAGAATCAATTGCTAGAACTGGCTACTAATGAAGGAATGAAGATAAATTTTGAAAATACACCAATACTTCATTCATTTTGGATAAAAGTTAAAAATGAATATCCTGAACTTGCTAAAATTACTTTCAAATCTTTATTTCTAGTCCCATAAACATATCTTTGCGAGACTGTTATCTCTACTATGTTCTTAAAAGAAAAACATAGAAACAGTTAAGACACAGATTATCTCCTGTGAGTAGCATCATCATGAAAAGAATCTAGATGAGTTACAACAAGCAAGAAACAAGCTCACTTGTTAAACATTCTAAATACAAGATATTCTAAACACAAGATATTCTTTTCAAAGCGTACATGGAATTGCTATTTTACTCTTGACTTTTTGTTTGGTTATGACTTTGTGGATCAAAACATTTGAGCATAAGAGTGAATTTTCTATATTAATCGCCTATATATATATTCTCAATGAAAACTGTGTATAGATTTTTAATTTTTTTCTTATATTATTTGTTCTGATTATATTTATTGAAATGTAATTTAAAAAATTAAGGCTTAGGGGCTGCCCTTGTGGCCGAGTGGTTAAGTGCACGCACTCCACTTCAGCAGTCCAGGGTTTCACTGGTTCAGATCCTTGTTGTGGACACGGCACTGCTCATCAAGCCGTGCTGAGGTGGTGTCCCACATAGCACAACCAGAATGACCTGCAACTAGAATATACAACTATGTACTGGGGGGCTTTGGGGAGAAGAAAACAAAAAAAGAAAAGAAGACTGGCAACAGATGTTAACTCAGGTGCCAATCTTAAAAAAAAAATAATAATTAAGGCTTATATTTTGTACATGTTCTTTCATTTCTTTTTCCAGAATTTGTTTTCATTGCATATTATAAAAAAAGTAATCACATGAACAAATGCTCAACATCATTAATCAATAGGGAAATGTAAATTAAAACAAAAATGAGATATGTCATCACACTCACTAGGATGGCTATAGTCAAAGATAGTAACAAGTGTTGGCAAGGATGTAGAGAAATGGAAACCCTCATACATTGCTGATGTGATTGTAAGATGGCACAGCTACTTTGGAAACTAGTTTGGCAGTTTCTTCAAAAAGTTAAACGAATTTATGGTATGACCCAGCAATTCCACTCTTAGTGGAACGAAAACATAAGTTCACACATAGACTTGCACATGAATATTCATAGCAGTATTATTCACAATAGCCCAAAAGTGGAAACAACCCAAATGTCCATCAATCAATGAATGGATAAACAAAATGTGGTATATCCATACAAGGGAATATTATTCAGCCATAAAAAGGAATGAAGTACTGAAACACTCTACAACATGGATGAACCTAGAAACACTATGCTAAGTGAAAGAAGCCAGTCACAAAAGACCATATACTTTATGATTCCATTTACATGAAATGTCCAGAAAAGGAAAATCTACAGGAACAGAAAGTAGCTTCATAGGTGCCTAGGGCTGAGGCTGGGAATGGGGATTAACTAAACGAGCACCTTTCTGAGGTGATGGAAATGTTCTAAATGTTCTAAAAGTGGATTGTACTTATGGTTGCAAAACTCAGTAAACTTACTGAGTCATTGTGTTGTACACTTAAAATGAGTGAATTTTATGGTATGCAAATTATACTTCGATAAAGTTATTTCAAAAAAAATTCATGTCCCATGATAGATTAGTGATAAACTGATCATTCACCAAAGATCATTTGAGAAGCACTATTATGAGTGACAACCAGGGGACCCTTCTTATGGATAAATTATATGAGTTTAAGTATAGACACACATTTGATAAGTTTAAGGCTTTTGGGACTAAGCTTTCTGGTTTTAGTTTACTTCTGCTTGCTGAACTGCCAGATACACAACCTCAAGTTATGCAAGATGTGAATTACTACGCATTTACGTACTTAAACTTTGTTTGGCCAAAATGCACAAAAAATGATGCTGAACTACTAAAAATTTTTGGAATTGTTACCCAGAGTACTATCATTTTTCATATACAGATAAACTAAACACCTATTCAAAAGAAAGCTCATATATTATGTATCTATTGGCATTAAAAACCATGTCTTCTTAATGAAAAATTACTTGATTATATCAAATTCTTCAAATATTTACAAAATCAAAACTGGCACAAAGAGAAGGGGTAGGCTAGAAGATCACAAAATCAGTAGATCCCACTCAAGAGTCTAGCCGCTCCCCCCACCCCCATTTGCCAGTTTGGGTTTTGATGTCTGAAATTTATTTTTATCCCCTGGGATTTTGTTTTATTAACTTTAAGAGAGAGTTTGTTAGAGTTGTAATAAAGGCACCCTTGTGTGCCAGGGTGGTAATGAAGCCTCACAGAATTAGCACGAGCTCCATTTTCAATCTTATTTAGTTTAACAGTATGAAGCATTCAAAGGATTTTGAGACAAACTGAATGACAGTATTAAAGCAGTAGAAACAACTATTCTGAAAGTACCAGCTGGCAGATTCATACCGTGAAGATTATCTTGGATAAGAACAAATAAGACTCTATTGCAGAGAAGACTAGATACAATAAAATTCATTGTGTAAGTGATTTGTAGAGTGCTGTTATAGGAGAAAACGTGGCAAGGAATCAAAGTTGAATGTCATGCCCCTCACACCTATATTTGCTCTAGACGGGAATTTAATACCAAGCACTGCCATCTTGGACCTATTCCAAGAGAATTTAGATTCTAAGTAACAAAAGTTGCTCAAGTTTCATGTCATAAACATTAAGGACAGTGACTATCAAGAGTAATGACGGAGAAGAAAATATATCTTGTCAAAATAAGTTTCCATTTTTAGTCTTGAGCTAAATAAATAAGCTTACTTAAGTTGTTGAATCCAAGGAATGATCCGTTTCATATCATCATTTATAGACTTCTCCATGTCATCCAGTGTGGTCTGGTCTATAGAACAAAGCACTTCATTAATTAATCACTTGCACAAGACAAAATATCTAGGTAGCCCAAGACTTAAATGAAAATTAGTATTTTAGGCAGAAAGTAGTGTTATTTTTGAGTCAGAGAAAAACTAAACTAAATGCATCATTAGCATAAATTAATCTAATTTGTTTTCCCTATTTAACATTCAGGGAGAGCTATAGTTAAGACAACTAATTAATAGCAAATGCACACTGGCAGGAAGAACAAGTAACAAATACATGAATTCTTTGCCTATATTTTAATTCCCAAAACTCTTAGTCTAGTTAATTAACATTTTAAAGTTATATGTATTTAAAACTCATAGTATTACCAGACTTAGAATCTTAAAAATTATAAAAACTATAAAACTTCATTAATACATGTATTAAACACAAATGGTCTCTGGCAGAAGGACTGTTGGCTGAAGATTAGCTTGCTAAATGTTACTTAGAATTTTTAATGATACTAGAAAATGATAAAAATAGAATGCTGAGCAAAAAGCAAAATATAAAATGATTTCAAGTAAGACAAAAGTATATAAAAATTAGAAGAGCATTGCTATGGACTGAATTGTGTCCCCCCAAATTCATATGTTGAAGCCCTAACTCCTAATGTGATGGTATTGAGAGGTGGGGTCTTTGGGAGGTAATTAGGTTTAGATGAAGCCAAAAAGGTGAGGCCCTCATGATGGGATTAGTGCCCTTACAGTAAGACACACCAGTTTGCTCTCTCTCTTCCTGCCATGTGAGGATACAGCAAGAAGCCAACATCTACAAGCCAGGAAGAGAGCCCGCACCATAACATGATCATGCTGGCAACCTGATCTCAGACTTCAATCTCCAGAACTAGGAGAAAACAAATTTCTGTTGCTTAAGCCACACACACTGTCGTTCTTTGTTACGGCACCCTCAGCTAAGAGAAGCATACATCCCCTAAAATAGCAATGACTGCTGACAGGTAACTATTTTTTGCTGCTTCTCTCATTTTTACACGTTTAGGTTTTTTATTTATGAGTATCTACTGTGTTAATAATCAAGAAAAGAGTTAAATAAAAAGTTTTGAAGAACAAACAACTGCCTTATTGGTTTGGAATCATAGTTAAAAGGTCATTCATAAATGTGATGTGATTCAAAGTAATCAGGACAGTTTCCATCAGCAGTTCACAGGAAAATCTATCTTTAGAGCCATACAATATAACCAGAAAACCTTTTACTTTCATCAATCTACCTTGCTTAATATTAATTTTAATGGCAACATGCTAATATATTCAAGGGCACTGTTCAATTAACAACAAAAAACACTAAGTTCCTGGTAACAATTCAGTAACAGAACATGTTAGAAAGCAAACTTTAATTTCTACTGTGTTTAAGCCAGAAAAAAATCCTTTCCTCCAGGATTCTGTACCCTAAGTCATCTTAGATGTTTATACTGTCATAAATAAGTTCTTCAGCCATAAATGACATTAGAATCCTTGTAGTCATTTCCATGTCAACCAACTATTGCTGGTAAAATAGTTAATCTAAAAAACATCAGCCATCAGCATTATTGCTTTTACATAAGAGAAACAACATGAATGTACTTCATAATGGGAAGGTTAACTTCAGGTACAAGAAAATGCAGAGTTAAAGTGGGTGCCAAGGAAGAGACATCAGCCAGAGTTTTTCCTTCCATATCTACTTTCCCCACTGCTTATACCACCCCTCCCAATATGTAATTGCAGAAAATTTTTATTCTGCTTTTGATAAAAATATTTTTCCTTAGACTGAGTGACTACACCATTTAGTAACTTACCAAGTCCATAAAGCATCAATTGGAACATTCCAGAATGCAAATCTACAAAAATGTGTAGACACTCGGAATTACCACAAGGCTCCAAGATGGGAACAACGAGAGCTGGAAGTGCAGTCTCTATGGAAGCTGAACAGTTAAGAATTAAAAATTATATTGATATCAATATTTTTTTAAAAAATATTTCTCAGTGAGTAGAAATGAACCAACTATTGAACAATCCTGAATGTTAGAGGAAAAACATGATTCTGAAAATTGGAATAGTACTATTATGTCAATTAGCAGCTCAAAAGGAAGAATGTAATCTTTAGGTTACTTGAAATAAACATACTTATCTTAAATACTACAGCAAAAAAAATTCCAAGATTCCTTAAAGAAGGTTAAAATAACTAGTGAAAAGTTAACCTCATCAGTCACCTGAGTTCTAGTTTTACTTTCACTCAGTAATTTCTAATAAGTTAATTTTTGATGTAGTGGGAAGAAAATTAGTTGTTTGGTAAACAGAATAAATTTCATCTATGACCTAAATATTTCCAATGCCATTCTTCATAAACAGAGGTTTTCTGGCGATTAGGGCCCATGTGTTTATAAAAACACTTGAAAACTAGTAAACATTATTGATTACGTAGTAAAAAAAAAAATTCAAGTTATTTATGTACCTCATTTTCAAGTCACAGATGAAATAAGAATATAGGCAATTGCTAAAGAAATTCCCAAAGCTGCCAATACACTTGTTCTAGAGTTTCATAGTATTTCCACCAGATCCAATTAACTTTTCCCCGAATCCCACAAATTGGCATAACAAAATCCAGGAAAGGAGCAAAGCACTGAAAGCACACCATGTGCTGATCGGATTGAGGAGTCATAAAATGAATATGCTCTTCTGGTCATCATAGCACTCTAAAGCCACAACAAAGAAAGGCCTGCAGTGAGGAGAGTGGTAATACAGGCCCAGGCTTTCACCAGCTGTGACTTCTCTGTGCTACTTTGTTAAACAAGGACAATAACATCTTCCTGTCTATGCCATGGGTCCTTAGGAGGAAGAAATGACAAATTTGTAAAGGTGCTTTAAAAAGCAAGTGCTCAACAATGTACATTATCTGTACTCCTTTATATGAGCCAAAGAAACAAACTGAAACCTCTTACTGTGAATTTGCAATAATTAAAATGGGTGAAATTACCATTGGTACTATCCATACAAACTAACTATCAAACAAATTAATAAAGCAAAAAGACTGCAGGAGATATGTTTAATCAGACAAAAGCAAATTGCTTTCAAGTATATCTAATAGACATTTGTATACAAATGTTTAACCTGCAGATCCAGAACTCTCACCTAAAAAAAAAAAACAGAAAGGCACAAAGAGAAATTTCTTATACAATATCTTATAATTCAAACCAGTGTGACAAATTAGTTCAAATCATGTTTTGCTGAAGTTACTACATTAATATAATAAGTGCTGGGGCGGCCTGGTGGCGCAGTGGTTAAGTTCAAATGTTCTGCTTCTTGGCGGCCCGGGGTTCGCCAGTTTGGATCCTGGGTGTGGACATGGCACCGCTTGGCAAAAGCCATGCTGTGGTAGGCATCCCACATATAAAGTAGAGGAAGATGGGCACAGATGTTAGCTCAGGGCCAGCCTTCCTCAGCAAAAAGAGGAGGATTGGCAGTAGCTAGCTCATGGCTAATCTTCCTCACAGATACAAAAATATATATATATAATAAGTGCTTACAGAATTGAAGCAAGGTTGCTGATTTTTAAAACATATCTGTACTGTTATCATTCCTAAAGGGGTAGGAATGTATTCTTTAAAGGTAAACCTTCCAAGTGTAGCAAAGGAGTAAAACTACTTCTGAGAATTGAAATAATTATAATTTCAATCTAATTATAAAAATTGAGTATTCTTGAAAAGATAGGGCATCAGAGAAGAATACAGAGAACACAGATGTCTGTCATACCCTTTCTTTAAGGCCGGCGTTTGCATTTTTATTAAGTTAAGTTGCCCCTCCCTCTAGTCTTTGGCTGGTCTTAGACTCTTTTTCACTTCTATTCTTTCACTTTCCTTGAATGAATATTGTATTCTAAATATAAATTTACTTCCCTGACTCTGTCTTTTCTTCAGGCAGCGTTTTCATCTACTCCATCAAAGTGGTTTTAATTCGGTGTTACTAGTCTGTGCCGAAGAAGCTACCTTTTAAGTACAATGGACTGAGCTGGGCTCTGTGATGATGAAAGGCAGTAGCTCTGCTCCTAGTGCTATTAAGACTTCATACTTACATGGCACTTCACCTACATCATCTCACTTAATTAAAGGCTGTTCACTGTGGGCAAAAGGTAATCATGGTCAAAAACAACTGGGGTAGGGATAGTAAATATGCTCATTATGATACTGTGAAACTATATTCCTAGAACAAAAGCACTTACTTTCTGGATGATTGACTGTCCCCAAAATATATACTGAAATATACTTACTAGGTAATTAAACTTAGAAGATTTTTCACTGTGTGTGTCTATTTGTATTTCTTATTTTGAAGCCTGTTAATGCATTAACTCAAAAAATTTTTTAAAAAGACAAATTCTGCTTCAAAGAGGCACATTTTATAAATACATTACAAATATGTGCAAAGCTGCCTTATCCTTAGAAGAAACTTTAAAAATAAGATTCATATTAAAATGTTAAAATATCTTCCATTTCAATAGAAAAAAATTTTAATGGGAAGACAATATGCAAACATTTCAAAAATAAGGCCGAGCTAAATAAGAAGAAAATAACGGGAAAAATTAGGACAAACTTGGCAGATCACAAGTTAAAATGCAGAAATGCCCAGGCTTCGCAACAAAACTAGTATATCAGGAAAAAAAGTTATATTGAGAGAGACCCTTCGTAAAAGTGGATACTAACTGAAACAAAATAAAAGACAGAAATGCCAAGTTAAAAGAACCTACAGTTTTCGTTGGCATTGAAGCCTCTAAGAATGGCCTTCAGTTCCTGGAGCTTCTGATGAGCTCGTGCATGGACGCTGTCAATCAGGAGTTTTTCTATTGATAAGTGATCAATCTGCATAAACAGGAACAATAGAATTATATGTGCAACTTAAACATTTTTACTCTAAAAGCCTGAGAGATTACTGTGATTCAAGATATTTCCTTTTAGAATCACACTGATTAAGTGTTAATCAGTAAAAGAAAGTAAACAAAGTTAAAATAAACTTACATGGTATTAGTAGCTTAACACTTTGGTGAGTACAGATCAAGATACTATATGAAGAAGTTATCATAGTGATCAAGTGCCAGACTTTAAAAATAAAATGGCGATTTGATCTAAATTACAAAATTTGAAAGAACATCTTAAAAATTATACATCATAATATTAGATGTTAAAAAAAACAACAAATGTAGAAGCACAACATTCATTTAAAACAAGTTTTAAAAAGGGTTTTAGGAACAATTAGTACTTTAAAGAATTTGTGCTAAAACTTTTAGTATAAATGGTAAGTTATGTACATTTAATCAAACCAATATTGAAACATATTGAGCTCTTTTACCTTCATGGCTCTTTCTACTAATTTGGAATCAGAAGCTGGCAAAGGAGGATCATGAAAAATCTGTAAAGGCTTGGAGACATCATTCTCATCAATTTTAATTGTAACTTTGTGAACAGATGCCGTCCCCGTTTTCCTCCCTAGAACCTGTTGACTAACGAGAAAAAAGAAATATTAAATTTTTTTTAAATTAAAATTTTTCAACACAGCCCATTAACTCTTGGAATAAAATAGACACAATCTATTTTGCACCTTAGCCAGAGCCTGGAACACAGCAGGCCTTCATTGTTTGTGGAGGAAATAAATTAATACTGGGAAGACAGCTATTCTGTAATCCAACACAATATTTGATTTACTGCATTTTAAAAATATAGACACAGAATTTAAAAATAAAACACATGCACACATACCAAAAAATCCCCAAGCAAAATAACCTGTCTTCTAAGTGGTATCTGTTCACCTCTGATTTCTTTACAGAAAATGAGAAATAAGCAAAGTTCAAACAGGGAATCAAAGACTATAAATAGCCTGATACTGATTTTCCCTAAAACTCTCCCAAGAAAGTTTTTAAAAGGTGCACTTCAAAATGTAAAACGGTGATAAGCAAGCATGTTTTTAAAAATGATACCCAATAATCTAAACTAAAATGGTCTTTTAGCAGCCTGGTATGAGCCCAGAGTAAACTTTTTAAGAATAGTCAGTCTTAGTACAAATAGATAATGTCTAAGTATTTAAAACATGCCATGTTCTAAGAAAGGTATCAATTATGGATGTCCTATCTGGTCTATATAATACCATGGGACCTTACTATACAAAATCATGTTGCCAGAGGCACACAGCTATTGATATAAAGTAAATCAGACAAATGAGAGAAAAAGACAGAGTATTTACAGTCATAGCATGAACCCACCAGAATCAACTTTACTTACTTCCAAACTGAGAGGGAGAGACACTTTCCAGCATGATACCTTTCCACCTGCACAAGGTCTCCCCACCGCTCTCGGATTAACATTAGAGTTTGGGAATGTAGCACTTCTAACTGAAGTGATAAGCAGAAAGAATCTGATGGATCTCGTTAAGCAAATCTAATATAACATATCACTACAACAGTAATGAAGTACAAGCAAACTTCATTTAACAAAAGCTCTATTCCCAAGAAGTTGACTATGAAGGAAATTTCTGGAATTATATACCTCCAATGACTCACCCTAAAAAGTGTTATAATTTGTGGCATAATTTTAGAAAACCAATTTAATTTTGAACCAATATAAACAAATTATAAGGTCCAGTTTGCCCCTTAATTCATCATAGTTTAGAGAATATAGATAGACCAAATAGTGCTATTTTTTTCCTCCAAATAGTACTATTTCTAACTCATCATTTTTCACTTTTACCTGCAAAATCAACAGTAAAATTTAAAACTCGATTTATTATAGACATATCACTATTCTTCACACTGGCCAGTTCCCCAGTCCCATTTCTACTCAAAAAGGGGCGAGGGAGAGTTTTGGCTGCTGCAGTTCAGGACTAGGGGCAAATGGAATTGTTGGGGAAGAGGGAGACACAAAATCCTTACAAATACATGTCTCAAATTCCAGAAGGATACGTAGGCAGTTGTACATGTCCTGAAGAGGTTTCTCATCAGCAAAGAGCCTAGACTGTACCAGCTGATGGATAAAGTTGATTTGCATACTATGAACCAAGGCTCGCCCATCTTCCATTGGTAGGAGAAAAGAAGGTGGTTAATCAGAAAAGCGTACAGATCGTGTCACAGTACCAACTAAGGAAGAGTATACTAATTAGAAATGAGTAAGGAAAAAACTGAAATTATCTATGGAAACCAGAAAACATTATTCTTGAGAAACACTGCAACCTCTATAGTTAGTAGGTAGTTATGATTATCATAAAATCTGCTTCAAATTACAGGATAAATTGGTAAACACACTTATTATTATGTAAGAATGTTTCAATAATATAAAAACACCAAAGATTTAAATCAATACTTATGATTTAAATCAGTATTTATGATTTACCTCCGGTTTCCTTATCCTCAACTAGAATTTCTAGCTTGAGAAGACGCCATGGAACATCCGGGTCATCTCCCATCACGGTTAAAGTGGCTTCAAATTCTCCTTCAACTCGAAACTTCACTCGGCCATTTGCTTTTAGAAGAAGAAGAAGAAGTCTACTTTGCTAGAAAATAAGCAGCCTCCTGCTAACCTAGAACTTTCAGTCTTGCTTATAAGAGATTTTAAAAAGACTGAATGATTCTTCCTAAGTGTTCAAATAATTCAGTGGTTTCTGCATAAACAGTAGCCAGCTTCCAAGTCATCAAGAAACCAAAGGCAACTCTTCTAACATCAACACTATTTTCTTGAGGCTCAACTCTGGGACCAAGTCTCTCCACCAGCCCCATGAGATCTTACCCACTTCCCAGCTTCAAATACCAGCACTGTATTTCCAGGTACTAAAGAGAAATGATATGGCTGACAAGTCACAGATTCCAACACTACCAAAACTGTAGGTCAATACTTCACAATGATATTTCTTTGAATAAAATCCCAAAAGCTGTTTAAAAATATTCTAACAAGTCAATTCTTAAAAAATAAACTTCAGATACATACCAACTGTAAGATTTGCTAACTGAGGAGGAAGATCTGTGGTTACAAGCCGATGTCTAAGAATCTGGTTCAGCTGGTGAAGTGTGGCTTGTTTCTCAATTTTGGTAATTGGGTCTGGCGGGATAATTTTATCCTACAAAAAATTTAAGTAATTTTTAAATAATGTATGAAAAGACATAATTTTTACCTGCGCCTGCCTTAACACAGTATTTTCTTACTTTACCCAAGAGAATCTCAAAACTCATTTCTTTTTCTTTTTTTTTTTTTGAGGAAGATTAGCCCCGAGCTAACATCTGCTGCCAACCCTCCTCTTTTTGCTGAGGAAGATTGGCCCTGAGCTAACATCTGTACCCATCTTCCTCTATTTTATATGTGGGACGCCTGCCACAGCATGACTTGCCAAGCGGTGCCATGTCCGCACCCGGGATCCGAACCAGCAGACCCCAGGCCGCTGAAGTGGAATGTGCAAACTTAACCACGGCACCACCGGCTGGAGAAAACTCATTTCTGCAGTCTATATCCAATAATAGTGACCATTACTATCATGCATTAGAGTGCCAATGATTCTACCAGTCATCCGGCTAAGATGGTAATCCAACATGAACTTCTTCATGCTCCATTTATGAAACCAACTTAATGTCACTAGGTAACTTCCACCACTTCTTAAAAGTATAAACTACAATAGCACCATAAGGAAACAACTACCACAACAATAAATTTTAAAACACACTTCAAAAAGCAACTAGCATGCAGTATTTTCACATATGAAATAGATGCAAGTTATATTTGCATATCTGTTCACCCTCACACACAGAAAGATTCACCCATTTTGACAGCTATTCACATTTTGGCCCCAATTTATTTTTTTTAAAACCCACAATTTTAGTTATAAAAGGAAAAAAGCAAACAATATGAAATATCTGTGTTAAAAATATAAAACACTTTTTTGCTGGGCTGCTTAATAATATAGCAGAATCCAACGCCAAAGCCTTCAACTTTTAAGAATGGGGTGGGAGTGAGGGAGAGGAAGGAATGCGCTTACCCTAATGCAGGTTGGCAGCCGTGGGTAAGACCCAGTAGTCAGTACATCAATGGCATATGGGATGGCAAAACTAGGCAGGCGTGCATGGACCAGAGCATCTCTAGCCAACGAGGCCAGGCGATCAGCAGTGTCCACAAACAGGATGGCTTGCTGATCTAAAAAGCTCGAGATCATCTTTAAAGCAAAGGGTAAATGTATTAAGCTTCCTTGAAAACCGGCCGCTTTTCACTTCAAATATTTATTCATTCAAAAGTAAACTTTGAAGGGAATTAATACAGGTTTTCCATATTTCAAAATATTTCTTCAAAAATTTTACCAGTAATTCAAAGAAGAAATATTTTAGAAACCAATAATTTTCTATCAATTGGATTTCTAATTCATTTCTCCATTCTTAACATTTCACATACATAATATCACAAGTTAGGAAAAATAAATAGAATAAAATCCTCTTTACTCTTACAGACTTCTAGAGTTGGTTGGTAACAAAGTAGTCAAAATCAAAGACTCCCGGACCCAGACTGTCTTAGCCTCAATTTTAATTCCACAATTTACTAGCCCTATAATCTTGGGCAAGTTACTTAATCCCTCTGTGCCTCATTTTTTTTCAACTGTAAAATGGAGATGATTTCTAACCTTATACGGTTGTTCTGAGGATTAAGAGTTAATGCAAATGAAACCTTCGGAACAGTACCTAGAACACAGAAAACACTCAATAAACACTGCCCGTTATGAGATCTAAGCCAACTTCATGCCCAATACAGAAATCCTTTCCATCAGTTCTCTACTCAATGCATGTCATAAGGGCACCTAAACTAGTAGAGCTCATCACAGAGCTGAAAACTACTTCCTTGAAACTTTTTATCTTCTAGTTCTATTCTGGAACAATACTCAAAGTCTCTCCTATCCTTACAACAGCAGAAGCCCACCCTATCTTCAAGCTAAACATTACAAGTCACTTCAACTAGTCCTCACATCTCCAAATTCCTGATTCACCATCCTTGTTCCACTGCCTGGAAATGCTCCAGTTTATCAGCGGCCAACTTAAAATATGGTGTCCAGAATTAGTACATCATGCACACACCATGCCCTACATTTTCTCAGTATTTCCACACTCATTTTATCTGATTTTCACAACTCTAGTAAAGAGATAAAAACAGATAATTACTATCACCTCAGAGATGAGAAAATTGAGACTTAGGTTGAGACACTTGTCCAAAAAAGGACAGTCAATAATCAGAGAAGCTGGAACCAAAAAATGTTTCTTCCAACTCTTAGACTAGCACAGCCCAGTAGAAGTGCTACCTTCTCTGACTAGTAAAATGGATTTCTATCAATGCCACCAACACTAACTTCTTATTAGCAGCCATGATACTGTTAATACATAGGAAGCTTGGAGTCAACTCAAAGGTCTTGATCTTTTGTACATGATCTCTATCAAGCAAGGTCTCCTTTCCCATCCTGAACCTAAAGCAAGACTGTAATCTGTCTGATTTTAACATACTTAAAACCATTTTGAGTCCTACGTCTCTCAACTGGTTTTTACTTAGATTTAGGTCATTCCAAGTCTCCCTTCACTCAGGACACTAAAAATGCTTATCAGACCAAAGCCAAAGCCAAATAATACTAAAGACCCCCTCCAGAAAGACATGTATCAATCCTAGTGGGGTGCCACAGTTTACCCAGCCCACATCGCTCCACCTTAAACATGCGTAATTAGTGAAACACTCTAAACTACCTTGCTCAACTCAAAATACACTAGCTTCAGCTATATTCCTTTGACTTAGAAACCAAATTAATAAAGATAAAACTTTAGTTCTGAGTAACTTATTAGTGAATCCATGTAGGTCCCTAATGATCACCACGTTCTTTGTTTTTTTGGTTTTTAAGGTACTCACATACCAGCTGTTAATATTGTTAATAATCTCCTTTAAAATTTAACTGAGCACCAAATAGACATTTCTCTAAGGAAAATATACAAATGGCCAAACACACATGAAAAGATGTTCAATATCACTAGTCATCAGAGAAATGCAAATAAAAACCACAACGAGGCGCCACTTCACACCTACTTAGGATGGCTGAGAAACAACATGTCAAACAATAACATGGGTTGGAATGGAGAAAGTGGAACCCTCATACATTGCCGGTGGGAATTTAAAATGATACGGCCATTTTGGAAAACAGCCTGGCAGTTCTTCAAAAGATTAAACATAAGTTACACTAAGACCCAGCCATTCCACTCCTAGGTATATACCCAAGAGAAACGAAGACATATGTCCACACAAAAACTTGTATTCGAATGTTGATAGCAATATTATTCATAATAGTCAAAAACTGGAAACAACCCAAATGTCCATTAACTGATGACTGGATAAACAAAATGTAGTAGATCCACACAATTCGGCTATAAAAATGAACAAAGTACCGATACATGCGACAATATGGATGAACCTTGAAAATGTTATGCTAAGTGAAAGAAGCCAGTCACAAAACACTACATATTATGATTCCATTTATATGAAATGTTCAGGATATGCAAATCCACAGAGACAGTAAATTAGTGGTTGCTTAGGGCTGGGGGTAAGATTTGGGGGTGACAGCTAAAGAGTACAGGTTTTCTTTTTGAGATGATAAAATGCTTTAAAATTGACTGTGGTGATGGTTGCACACATCTGTGAATATACTAAAAACCACTGAATTGTACCCTTTAAATGGGTGGATTGTATGGTATGTGAATTATATCTCAATAAAGCTGTTTTTAAAAAAGCTCTAGGAGAATGAGAGAGATATTTTCTCTTTTTCTTAGATAAAACATTATCCAGACTGTTTTACCATTAGTCAGAGTTCTATAAACTGTGTATTTATACACTCAGCTACACACATAATATGTCTGGCATAGCTAAAGATCATTATCTATTAAGAACCTCTAATGAGACCAGTTAAATAATCATTAGGCTGAGAAGAGAAGTGTCAAAATATGAATAATCGTCTAATTCTTCAGCTGATGGACTTTATCCCTGACAGAGACACGTCTGTATCTACATTCATGAAACAAAAATATCAAAACTTTACATAAGTTCAATATGAGACTTTATTCAGAATGTGACTTCTTGGAATGGTCAATTCAAAAAACCGATAGAAAAATACTATACTATGAATTAACGAAAGATGAATACAATATGTCTCATATCAAAAACGAGAGTTTTGGATTTTGCTTGACATTGTTATTGAGCACAACTCAGTAATATCAAACAGGTAATTTAAACACTCATAGTATAACTAGAGATTTAATGTCAGATCTGAAAAACTGAACACTTAGATTTGATATACTTCAGTAATACCTAACTTTCCATGGAAAGTCTGAACATCTTTAAGAAAAGATTACCCCAAATTAACTAATTCTTGAAAAGAAACCTTAGGCTTTTCAGAAATACTATACCATGCTTCTTCATTTCAGTCCAAATAGATTCATTAGACTCGGTGCCCAAATTTCCAAAATGACAAAATGAATTGTAAACTTTCTGATAAATAAGCTTGGAATAAGCCTGTTTATTAATATTTATAAAAAAACTATTCTTTGAATGATGCTTTACAGTATACAAAAGACTTTTTGTCTACAAACTTTAATTTCCCCATTATGTCTACAAACAACAGATGCATAAAAGGACCTTTTTTCCCTCATAAGGAAAACTTAATATATAATACAAAATATTCTCTCCCTAAATAAACTTTTGATCAATGTTATATAGAAGAATGATATCAGCATCCTCCTAGAGACAAAAGATATGTGGCTAGAATGTGTCTTACAGAATTCTTCCAGTCTCATCACTGGCTTAGCTAGCAGAGCTGGAATTGAGTGTTAACTTCAATGTAAATCAGGTTTTATTTTTCACTTAAAAAAAAAGAATATTTTAGAATTTTAAATTCTCAACTTCTTCATAACCTCTTTTTTCTTTTTCCTTTCACTTGAGCAATTTTCACATAACCTCGTGAAACTGAGGAGAGCAAATGCAGTGGGCTCAAATTGAGGTGAAGGTGTCAGGAAATCATGTGAAAAACACAACTGTGTTGTAGATTTCTTTCTGAAGTGAAATTTTATGGAATAGGCAAACCCCAATAGATTTGCAAATACAAAATTACTATAAGAATATTTTCAACTTAGCTTGTCAAGGTGCTAACAACAAATTTATTATGGTACCTCTATACTGACTGGGTAGCTGCTAATTTTAACTTATCCAGGAAGCTTGACAAACTTAAGAGAATTTAAAAATGACTTGAATATAATTTCACCGACGTAAAGTTGTTTTTCTGCTTTCATCTATAAAAAGTGATAGTTTTTTTGTTTTTTTAAACATTTTATTTTTTTCCTTTTTCTCCCCAAAGCCCCCCAGTACATAGTTGTAATATTCTTCGTTGTGGGTCCTTCTAGTTGTGGCATGTGGGACGCTGCCTCAGTGTGGTTTGATGAGCAGTGCCATGTCTGTACCCAGGATTCGAACCAACGAAACACTGGGCTGTCTGCAGCGAAGCGCGCAAACTTAACCAGTCGGCCACGGGGCCAGCCCCCTGATAAAGTTTTTAAGTGTCATTACATAATTGAGTGAAAGAAAATTTAAGCATCAGTGTCAAGCTTACTTAGAGCATCTACCCACTTCGCCCCGCTTTCCAAATATAATTGACAGTGGCTAGGAGGTTACTTGGCCTTGTAGAGCTGGGCCTGGAGAGCTGACTTCAATTAAAGTGAGTAAATACTCTCATTATTTTGCGATTCTATTCATTTTATGATAATTACTCTACCCTTTCCAATATGAACTCCATTCCCCTCATTAGAAGTGACTGAAGTAAAACAGGAAGGAGTAATTGTGTATCTCATCTGTTAACACCACACCATTCTCCCCAAGTTATGAGCGCAATAGGCCAACACAGGATCCCTACTGATGTGGTCCCTCAACACTTCTTGAACATAGCTTAAAACTTTCTTTTTTAGGGGCAGATTTTAGTATCTTTGGTACACTTTACTACATGTCTCCTGTGAATTCAAAAGAGTGATTCAACAGTCAAAAGACTATGAGTTTCTTGAGAGCAGAGACTGTGTCTTATTAAAGTCTCCATCCACCAGACCCTATATACTATGCTCAATAAAGGTTTGGAGAATGAGTAGACAAACAAACAAACGAACAGATAAATGCTGTCATCAGCTCTGTGACCTTGAAGAAGTCATTTGACTTCTAGGAACCTTATTTCCTCATCTGTAAAATAACAAGAAAATACCAACTGCCATTCTCACAGGGCTATCAAGAATCAATAGGCAAAACTTAAGGGAGTAGTTTGCAAACTCTAAGGAACCGTACAAATGCAAGCTAACCGTTTTCTTCCTTTAGTGCAAGTCATTTAATGTCTTCTAGAGTAATGATACCTCCAGACATCGTCTACTCTTTTTCTGATTAAGCATTCATAAACAAATACTAAGTTTCTACAGAAATATATTATACATAATCATACAGAAATCTGATTACTCACATAAGTAATGTCTCTCAAAACAAATCAGCAGATATAAGTTAAAGCTAAAATTAGAAACTGTCTATTATAAATTAACATTCAAAACAATTATATAAAATAGAATCAAAACTTTAACTCACCGCACATTTTTCCACTTTGCCAGCATTATTTGCCCATTTTACTAAAGCTAATAATCGAACAAAGAGTTGGCGTGTCCGGCTAGCAAACTGCACTATTTCTATTTTCCTATAAAATAAAATAATTCTTAATGAACCAACATATTTGAAAGAGTACTTCACAATTTATTTCATCTCAGCTAAAATACAAGTCAATCTTTGTCTACAACCGTTACAATGAAACGAACCACCTAAAATATTTATCTAAATGTGAATTATTGTCACATGTTGTATACCACCTGCATATGCTTTATTTGTCACCTCAGAGTAATAAATTCAAAGAATGTTTTAGCAATAGATCACATTTTAAAAATTAATTTTATATTGCAATAAAAGTTGTTTACTAAAATATACTAAATTCACAGATATAAAATTACTATATAGATGTTAACTGGGTCAGAGAGGGGACCAAATTTGGAGTCATGAATTATGAATTTCATAATTGAAATTATGAGTTATGAATTAGTAACCTTTTTGGTAAGAGAAATGAACTGAAACAGATCTTTACCAAAGCTTGAAACTGCACTCTTTCTACAAAAGCAAGGACCTATTTTCCATCTTGCAAGAGCATGATTTAAAAAGTCGAATAATCAAATAACTTATTTGGTAAATAACTTAACCAAACTTACTTCAGTGACAAACTTAAGATATTAAATTATCCAAGCAAATTTTAAAAAGTTGGGTACTAAAAATAAAAGCTAGAAGGTCTGTCCATACCCACCACAATGCTGCTTTTCCCAATACTCATCAGTATTTTTATCATCTCCGTACAAAGCCTTAAAAGCTTTACTAAAAGCTTTATGCTGTCAATCAATGTGTTAGCTAGACCTCTCAACTTCATGTCACAGCCACAAAACTGATAATCATACCTTTCATGGTTTACCTTAAGACACTGAAAAAATATCTAACAGGCTAGAACTGATGACAGGACCCAGCAGGACTCCAACCTCCCTCCAAGTGGACTCTGACCTATTAATCTTAACACAGCTGTTCAGTGACCTACAGATCCAACCCACATCTTTGCATCTTGCCAATATCAACACCACAAGGTAACACACCAAAATAAGAGTTTTTGCTGATATATAATCCTGAGTGAAGACCTCAGAGTCTAGCTCCTATTGAGAGCATACGCAGCCCACAAACCACCTGAAAGGATTCCTTAAAGATCAGCCAGCAATATGATTATTGGTAGTATAAAGAGAAGAACCAAGGACACAGAAACATTTATGACTCTGCCAGTGTCTATGAAGGATCCTAGGAGATAAAACAAGCAGAGCACCACAGGAAAGACTGGGACATAGCAGAAATGTTAAATGGACATTAAGCTCTGGCAGCCCCCTTGGTGCTAGGAGCCTCAGTACTGTCACTCTAACTCAGCAATGGCTTACAGAGGATGTGAGGTCTCTGCTTCTCTTCCAGAGCAAACATATTTGCATATTATTAATTAGGTTTCCTAAATGAGCTCCTCTACCAGAAAGGAGACGTCCCCCTTTGTAAACTATTATAACATGGTTTTTTTTGACATCATGTTGTCTCAAGTGATAGGCAGTGTGAGTCAGTTTTCCAAGGCCTTACTGCCCCACAGTGGACAGAAGAAATCCTGACTTTCATTTCCTTCCTTTAAAACTGACCAGCCAAACCATAACACAGGTATGCTTCAATTGTCTCTTCCACCTCTACCTTTTCGATGTATGTCTAAGTTCTATAATAAAGGTCAGTTGGGGGTAGAATATAGTCACTAATAAATGCTAAAATCCTCCCTAGTGACTTGGTATTAAAAAAAAAAATCAACCAAGGAGCCTAAGTAGTGCCAAAGATATAGTCAAGCAGCCTATATTGCAGCCACAATTTAAATCCCAATCGCATGATTGCTTTGAAATCTTAATTTATCTTGTTCCTTTGGCCTATGCAAACACACTAGTATTTAGTTATGTCTTAAGTCCCAAACTCCAACTGAATCAAAATTCTCTCAACTATAAAACAGCAATAGCAGTAAGCAAATATCAATTCTCTAAAGATATCAAATGGTAAATTAGCAGCGAACTTTCTAAAGTCAGTCTGCTCCTCAGCTTCTTCCATTAGGGACTGTATCTTCTACATTTTCCTATTCCCCTCAGGGACTTGACCTGGTCAGTGACTCAATAAAGTCCTAGAACAGAAGGTCCAGAGTCAGTCTCACACCAAGTATTGTCAAGGAGGAGGAAATTACATTTCCCAGGGCTCCCAAAACATATGGTGTGAAAAACCACCCTAGGCTCTCTGGGCCTAGGTTTCTGATCCACAGCCCTACCACCCATTCCCACACACACACACACACACACACAATCTAGATATATCAACAAAGAGACAGATTTAAGGTTTTTTCATACTCACCTTTCCACATCAGATTTCCTTGGCAGTCTAAGAAAAAGGGAAAAAAAGAGAAATTGACTAAATACATGCATATCTTCATCAAAGTATGATAATGGTCTTTGACTCTTTTAAATACTTTAGTGTTTCAAAAAACTGGATAAATAACCACCACAAGCTTGTGCAGCTATCTACTCTTTTTAATTTTTGAGTTTCCAGCAACAAAGCTATAAGGGAAAAACCAACAAAGGAACATCTCTTTCCATTCAAAATTCAAAATCAAAAGGGAGTGCATGAACCTCAAAGATTTAAAAAGCCCAAGTCTTACCTTAGCACACTATATCATAGGGAGTCAGAGAAAATATAAGACCAAAATGGCCATAGATGCAGAGTACTACTTAGTTGCCAGCCTCCCATAACCAATGGAACCTTGCTTCCAAGCAATAATGCCTCCATGTTTTGTTATGGTGGGAAAAGTGGAAGCTAAGCACACAAAAGGGCCAGTGTCAGCCAAGGGTTTTACTGTAATTATGACGTTGCATGGCGGTTAGTCGTAAATGATTTTTATTACTCGTAAACAGCTCCAGTAAGGTTTTGATTTCTTTTTTGCTAGTTCTCCAGTACTGATAGCCAGAAACCAATGTCCCCATTTTCCCTGATAAATTATACCATTTAACACTCTCACGTCCACTGATGCTTACAAAGGTCCTAATGTGCCTCCTGAATCACCACATTCTGTAAACCTCTATCTCATGGTCCAAGACTCAACGGTCTGAACAACTCTAAAGGCTCCCCTACATCTCATCACTTCTTGAAGAATACACGGCGAGCCGCTTAGATGTTCTTCTCCCACCCACGTGCCACAGGTGCAAAAAAACTAAAACCACCTCCAGAGAGTCGATGTACAAGGAGAGGAAACTATTAAAATGAGTTCTGCCTTGTAGTTACCTATAATTCTTAGGGCAGACGGTGGGATGGAAGCTGAAGCTATGATCCGAGTGATAAAGGAAACTAGGTAGGAGCTGGAAGGACCAGCAGATCAGAAGATGAAGCAGAAATTAAGGCCCTACTATAAGATTGCAATTGGCCAGTTCTTCTACATGCAAAAGCTCCTGAGAACACTCCTCTCGAAGCCACAGCCCTTGTCCTCAAGGGAGGGAGAGAATGAGAACCATGGATGCTAGTGTGTGCATAAGAGAGAAACAGAAGAGTAGAGCCTTTGGGGGTAGAAAGAACAGGAAGCATTGTTCCAGCTCTTCCCACCTGCCCCAGAGACCCTAAAAGGATCATCTCATGTCAGAGGTGGTGGCATTTTAGGGACAAAGGATAGGCTTTGCTGCCTGCATCCCTTTTCCCCCAATTTCTCCTAATCTATTTAAAATTTCTTTATGGATAACAAATCTACCATTTGGGGCAAAAGCTCTAAAATGCAAATTTTTGGAAGTCACTCACAGAAACCGATTTACACCAAAGTGTGATAAGACAAGTTTACACGACTGAGATCCTAGCATTTTCTCATTTTAAAAGAGGTTTAAAAAAAGGACTAGAACCTAAGTCCCTAATAAGTCAAGGCAGTGTAAACTCTAAGATGAGAGCATGTACACTGGGGGGAAGGAGGAAGTAGACAAGCAGAAGGAAAAAATCAGAAATCTGGGGCCAAAAACAAACCACCTAAAATTGCCAAGGCTTCGTTTTCACTTTCAGTAGTTCACAGACAAGCATCAAGTGTGGCAGAAATATGACTCTTATAAAGTGTACCTAGGGGCCAGGCCTGTGGCCGAGTGGTTAAGTTTGCCCGCTCCGCTTGGGGCAGCCCAGGGTTTCGTGGGTTCGAATCCTAGGTGCGGACATGGCACCGCTCAGAGCCATGCTGAGGTGGCATCCCACATGCCACAACTAGAGGGACCCACAACTAAAAATACACAACTATATACCGGGGGGCTTTGGGGAGAAAAAGGAAAAAGAAAACCTTTACAAATAAATAAATAAAGTGTACCTAGAACACTGCTTTTACATTAAAACATTAATCCTGACAGTTTCTACCTGGAACAAGGAAAAATACATGTTTTAGGAACTTCCAAGGAAAATTCCTAAACTAATTTTGGTTACCACAAATCAAAAGAGAAAAAGGTTATTTTATATGCCTATGTACCAAAAATAACAGTGAATTTTCCCATTAAATTCTCCATGGTCTACAATGATAATTCTAAAAATTCATTTGTTGATGTATTAAATCAATAAATACTTAGTTAAGCCCCAACTATGTGCCAGGCATCGTTCTAGGCCCTGGGGAAAGTAGCAAACAGATCAAACTCCCCATCCTCATAGAGCTTCCAGTGGGGAGGGGACAGGCAAGAAAGGAATAATGGCCAGTGGTGATAAGTGCTGTAGAGAAAAACAAAGCAGTGAGTAACAGAGGATAGATTGAAGGGGCAGAGTGCTTTTCATGGGTGGTCAGAGAAAGTCTCTGATAAGTTAGATCAGAACAAAGACCTAAAGGAAATGAGAAAGCAAACCACACAGATTTCTAGGGGAAGAGCAAAGGCTCTAAGGTGGGTGTGTGCCTGGCACTATCAAGAAACATCAAGAGGAGTAGTGTGGCTGAAACAGACTAAGCAGGGAGGAGAGTATTAGGAGATGAAGTTAAAGACGTAAGGGAAAGAAGGCACAGATCATGCAGGGTCTTAAAGGTAAGGTGACCACATGTCCAGTTTGCTCAAGGCAGTTCCAGTTTATGCTTGTTGTTCCGACACTATTATTAACAGCACCTTTCATGCTCAAAAGTGTCCTGATTTGGACCATAAACTTTACGGTCACTCTACATATTGGTGACTACAAAAACTTTTTACTCTAAGTGATATGGGGAACCACGGGAGAGCTGTGAGCAGAGGAGTTTTAAAAGTATCATCCTGGCTATTTAAAGGAGAAAAACCTGTCGAGGGGCAAGGGCAGCAGGCGAGATACCAGCTAGCAGACTACTGCAGCAACATGGGCGAAGGATTCACACTTGATGGAAACGTTGAAAAGTGGTCAGATTCTGAAGTCAGAGATGACAAGGCTTGCTGAGGTACTGGGTGTGGGATTCAAAGAAAGAGGAGCCAGGAATTACTTGAAAATTTTTGGCTTATGCAACAACAGGGAGCAGGGAGATACTACTTAGTCAAAGAGGAAAGGTTTGGGGAAATCAAGTGGAATCAGGAGTTTGGTTCCAGACTAGGCACATTAAAATGTCCATTAGGTATTTAAATATAGGCATCTGGGTATAGAGTCTGGAGCTCAGTGGAGAGGTCTGTGCTGGAGATATAAGCATGGGAATCATCATTATATAAAGGGTGCGGGACCAAAACTATATTCTTATTCTATAACAACAACACAGATATTTCTCTCTTCATAACTAAGTCCTAAAATAATAAGAAAAAGACAATATAATTCAAATAATTTCTACAAACCCCCTATGGAAAAACAAATTATACAAATCACACAACCACTGAGAGCAGTTTTCAACATTTTAGGACAGGTGACTGTCACATACATCAAATTTTCTCATGGATACTCTTGGATTTTTATGAAATCTGGCAATAACTGGTGCAGAGAAGTATATTACTACAATAATCCCTAATCATGACAGCTATTTAAGTTTCTCATTAGGCAGCGACAGCCTTCCTTCTGTCCCCTTCAATAAAGTACAGTATACCAAATATGAGTGAGAATGACGTTTTCCAGGAATAAGTGGAATCTATTCTTTTAGTCACCTGCAAACAAATATTTTAACAGTCTGTAGTAACGAATTACTGTGACACTTTACAGCCTAATACCTACATACTAATGTATTTCAACAGAAAACACTGATCTGGAGTCTAGCAATAGATAGATAAAAACTAACCTGGACAGAAACGAATAATTCTGAACCTGGATTAAAAAATGTAAAATAGTAATTCAAGTATTTATACCCCCCAATTTTATAGTTCTTTTCTTCACACACTGAAAATCATTACAGCGTATTCTGATCCTGTGCCTGAAGGGATTAATATCCTAATCATGTCCCAAGGCATTTCATTGGTAACTTGGTGATTTATAAACTCCCTTCATACTCCAGAGACAATAACAGCAGGCCAGTTAGAAAAAACCTTTTACTTACATTAAACGCGTGAAGACTTCAAACACTCTGAAACGTCCCAGGAAAAAAAAACCTTGGAACCTCAAATTTTGGATGCTTTTATACACAATACATCTCCTGAGTTCAAACTTTGTCAGAAGCAATTACAACCTACATTTAAAATGTACAGTCAAGAGGCTGTAAAACAGATTTCTTGTCTTTGGGCTTTTCTTTTTAAAGCCCGAATGTTATGTATTCCTAAACCCAGCCTTGGACTTTGGACTAAAAAGCTTCCAGCCAAGAAATCAATAGGGTTCTGTTGGCAACTGGAGCAAAAAATCCCAAAGGCGGGATTTTCAGTGAAAGCCTAACAACATGCATAATTAACAACTCTCCGGTGCTGCACCTTCAGAAAAGACCCCAAATGCAAAGCTGCTCCTGCACCTCCGCTGAGCCCCACGAATTCAGAAATTCTAGACCAAGCAGCCCGGCGGAGAGGAGAAAACAGCAGCCTTTGCGGAGAGGGAGGTGCGAGCCTCTCTCCGCCGGTTGGGCGGGAAGGGGGGGCTGGGGAGCAGGCATGGGTTTCGCGGCACTTACAGGTCCGTCAACACCATGAGCTCCGAGTAGGCCCGGTGCAGCAGAAACTCGATGAGGGTGCTCAGCCGGTAGCCAGGGCTGGCCGCCGCCGCAGCGGCCGCCGCCACTGCGGCTCCGGGAGGAGGAGGCGCCGGGGCAGACGCGGGGCCGCCGCTGCCCCCGCCGCCGCCTCCGGGCGGGACCAGCTGGTGGTTCTCCAGCTGCACTGGGGCCATCGCGGCGCAGGGCCTGGCTGGGCGCAGCGGCACAAGATGAGGCCCTCGAGCCTCCCGGGCGCTCGGTCACCGCGCCGAAGCGGGCGCGGGCAGAGTCGCCGCCACCTACTGCCAGGCGGCCTCAGAACAGGAAGCCGTGCGCCGGCCGCGGAGGCCCGCCCCCATGTAGCGACGAGCCCGCCGGCCCCAGGGACGGGAGCGAGGGGCGGGGGGGAGCAGGGAAGGCGGAGAAGCGGGGCGGACGCCGCAGAGAAGCTGCGCCTCCGCAACCGCTCAGAGGCCGCTTTGCCAGGCAGCCGCGGCATCCATGTTGACGGCCTAAAGCGGAAGTCGTTAGGCAGAACGGAAGGGGAACCTGCAGGGGGACTTCCGACAGCAACCTGTGCCTTTTCTCTCGGCTGTCGGGCGCCAGGACGCTAGTGGGGCGCGTGGGAGCGGGGCGGGGCCGGCGCGCGGGCGGGAAAAGCGGAAGCGGGGGCGCGCGCCGCCGGAAGCGGGCGTGAGGGCGGAGCCGGCGGCGTCACCGCGAACGTCATCAGTTGCCCCGCCCTTGCCCTCGGCGCCCTCCCTGGTTTCAAAGGCACCAGTTTGGCCTGAGGTATCTCTACGCGCTCCGCTGTGGGGCGCGAACGCGGCCGGGAGGGCTCCCCGTCCGGTGTCTGTGACTTGGGGTTCTGGAATCGGGAAGGAATTGTAGCGGCTGCGCGCTTCTGATTTCTCAGCTCTCTGCCCCGCCCACTGTCTGCCCATGCGCCTTTCGTGGGATAGAAGACGTTTCCGTCATTGTGTGGGTTTTTTTTTTTTTTAACTGTGGGAAAAAATGCGAGAAAATATGATTGGGGGTAGGAGCGGGGCCGCTGGCAGAATAATTTCACTTTAGTACAGTTGGATATATGCTGATTTTATTACCAACCCCGAATCTCGGCAGTTATTCCACAGAAACAGCCCTTAAATCCTCTCTCGCTGCCTCTCACTCGGTTCTTGTCCCTGCTCTTGCAGTGGCCGCCCAGCCCTTCAAGGGCTTTCAGTTCCTCTGTGTCCTGCTGCCGCTCTTTCTCCCGCAAAATTCACCTTTAATGTTTTGCCTCCTGCTTGAACATGGTGATTCTCCACCTCGCTTGCACGTTGAAATCACAGGGGTGGGGAAGGGCTTTAAATTTACTTATGCGTGCGAAGACTTATGCCAGCCCCAGAGATTCGGCTTTGACTGGTCTGATGTGAGATCTGGGCTTCGGGATTTTTAAAGGCTTCCTGGGTGATTCTAACGTGCAGCTGGGGAAGAAATCCACTGTTAGGAAAGCGTCCATTGCTGCAACCCTTTTCAAACATCGTTTTGCAGATTCCTATCTGTAACTCGTAGGTGTAAGATGCTTTTGCTGTTCTCTAAGGTTAAAATACTTTCATCCTTGTCCACTTGTGTAATTCTTAGTCATTCTGGAAGGCCATTCACCTGTCTTCTGAAGGTGGGACATTTGGAGTGTAATCACTTGCTCCCTCCATTGTGGTCCTAAAGCACATTTACACACAGTGTCAGGGTACTTATCAAAAGGCATTAGGATTACTTGTACCCACTCCAGGTGCAGTGGCTGGAGGGCAGAGACTATCAGCCATCCCCATGCAAGCTACCTTAGGAAACAAATTTTTTATGTTAGCTAGAATCATACCATTTCTCTTGCAGCTATTTTGATTTGTTTTACTGAAGATTTATTTCCTCTTTTGAAAACTACTGACTTCAGTTAAAAAACCCTGGTGGTCACATACACACAAAAGATAGGTGGTTGTATGAGATGGTCCTGGAGGTCTTTTCTACCATTCAGATTCTGATTCTTTGTGATGTTGATAGGATTTTAACTCTGCCCTATTGCATATGTTAAACACAGTTGTACGTCAGGCATTTTGGTATTCATTCTATTTGGCACTAAGGGTCTACCTAGAGAGAGTGCAAGCATCATGCAAATAAAAAATAATTTAATAGGTGGATGGTGGTTGTTTTAGAACACAGAAAATTTCACACACATCTATCAGATTAGATTCTATTGAAATTTCTGTGTTTGAATAGGTATCTTTAAAAATTGAAAAGTACTAGTTATTAAAAAGGATATTCTAGAGGAAAATTGGGCAAAAATACAGGAGTAGGACTGTGAAACTTGCTGTGCTTGAATTGTTGGAAATCGGGGAAGTAGTGTAAATGAAAGCTCCTAGAAGAGATGATAGCCCACCTCCCAACCTGGTAGTATAACCACTAGGCAAATATAGGAAGTACTAGTAGAAGAAATGAATGGGGAAGGAGAGAAAATGTTAGCATGTTTGGCTGAGTTACTAAAGGAATGACTCACATTCAGACCACTTTGGGAAATAGTGTAATTTATCATTTTAAAACCAACAGTTCAATGTTTGGCACTGTAGTATATGTACATAATTCTTTCGTTCACACTTTTCAATTGTTCCTCTGTTTGCTCATCGCCTCATTCTGTCGCACCTCAGATAGTTCCAGAACTACCAGCATATTTCCTCAGCTCTTAAATTGACCTTAACGCTTTAGATCTTTCATGGAGTCAATCTGAATTTAATAAAGGGAACAAATTGATTGCAAAATGTGGAGGAAAAAAGGTACATTTCCTTTTAAGCCTTTTTGATGAAAAAGTGAAATTGTCATCATTTGGAAACATACAGCTGCCCCTCAGACACAAAAAGGCGGGAAAGGAATTGAAAAGTAATTTTTTCTTCTCTTTTTATTTAATATTGCGATCAAGTCCTCCAAAACGGAGAGTAAAACTGGTAATTGCGTTCATTCAACGGATGCTCCATTCATAGTGGAGTTGAAGGAAGGAACTCACAATACCGTGAGTGAGTATGGTCTGACTAACCTAGAAAAAATGAGAACACTTTAATGGCTTTGCATATAAAAGAAAACCCAAACTTGTTCCTGTGGCCTCTAAAGCCATGAACAGAGTGGCCCTTGCCTGCTTCTTTACCTCCCTCTCCTGCCGCTCTTTCCCTCGCTCCTTGCACTGTAACCTCACTGAGTCTAGTACATGCCATTCCCTAAGGTGTTAGGGCTTGTCCACCGTTCCAGACACCTGAAACGATTGTTTCCCGACTCTTCGTGTGGCTGGCTTCTCATCCTTCCAGTATCAGCTTAAATGAGAAAATCCTCAGTGAGGTCTCTCCTGACTATGTGACATGTCGGCTGAAATAGAGTCCGGTGATATTAGTGAAGGAGTTTATTCAGTAATCAGCATGAGGAGTTCAAACCCCAGGAAACAGTTCAACAGAGTGCTCTGATGGAACTGCTCTGAGGGGTGCGAGTTTAGGCACAGCTTGTATCTCTTTCACAAACAGTACAACTAGATTTAAAAAAAAAAGAAAAGGGGGATAGAGTACATCTGGGCTTTTCTCTAGATTATACATTGAAGGTAACACAAACGAGAATTTCTTGGTTATACATCAAACAAGTTCAGAGATGCTGATGTTATCTATGTGTGGAGGGAGGCAAGGACCAGGATCAACCTCTAAGAAATGCAGCTGGGGGCCGGCCCGGTGGCGCAGCAGTTAAGTTCACACATTCCGCTTCTCGGCGGCTTGGGATTTGCTGGTTCGTATCCTGGGTGCGGACATGGCACCACTTGGCAAGCCATGCAGTGGTAGGCGTCCCACATATAAAGTAGAGGAAGATGGGCACGGATGTTAGCTCAGGGCCAGTCTTCCTCAGCAAAAAGAGGAGGACTGGCAGTAGTTAGCTCAGGGCTAATCTTCCTCAAAAAAAAAAAAAAATGCAGCTGGGATTGTGAGAAGGAGGTCCCCTTTATCTCTTCCTGTTGTGGATCTGTGGCATCTTCAGTCATGAGGTGTGGGGTTGCAAGGTCATTTTGACACAGGCTGAAGATGGCCTGCGCGGCTCCTTCACAGTCCAGCATGGATTTTATTGTGCTGACTTAAAGCCTACGCAGTTTGCTCCTTAGATTCACCTGGTAGACCAGGGAGAGGGGGCCCGAAAATCTGTCCCCAGGTGTTAGGCATGTACAAGGAAGTTCATTGCAGCATTGTTTGTAGAAGCAAAAAGATATGAGCAATCTTGACTGTCTCTCAGCAGGAGAATGGATATGTAAATTACTATATTTCTACATACCTATTCAAATGAATGAATTAGACCTACAAATACCAACATGGATACATCTCAAAAACAATATTGAATGAAGAAAGCAATCTTTTTTGATACCATTTCTGTCCATTTTAAAAGCACACAAAATAACGCTCTATAATTTAACATAGTGTAGTAAAAGTAAAAAATGAATATGAGGATGATAAACACCACTTTTAGTATAGTAGTTACTTCTAGGGAGGGGTGAGGGATGAGGTGATGCTTTATTGGTTCTTAGCTATTAGTTATATGTAATGGGTTTCTTGAAAAACCTGAAGGAAATGTGACAATATTAATATTTGTTAAATCTGAAGCTAGAGATATGATTGTTAATGTATTCTGTACTTTTTCAATATTTTTAAAATATGTTATAATTGTTTAAGTTTAAGTTAAAATTTTTCTATTAGTACAATTATTTACACTAGCTGCCATAACAAACCAACCCCAAAATCTCAGTGACGTAACACAGGTAAGAGTTTATTTCTCATGCTCACAAAGTTCGGTAAAGATGGACCTGATGGAGAGGCCCTCCTCTAAGTCATAACCCTGAGATCCAGGCTCCTTCCATCTTAGGAGGCCATCACTCTAACCAAGAGATGATTTTTTGTCTTTTTTAACATCCACCCACATTTCATTAGCCAGAATTAGTCACATGGCCCATTTAAAGGCTAGGGAGCTGGGAAATACAGTCTTCTGTGTGCTAAGAAGAAAATGAAATGGTTTGGTGAACAAATAACATTGTTTTTACCTCAATCTTAAGGTAGTCTTCTCTCTTTTTTTTTTCCTTACAGCAGAGCCTCTGAAATCAGACCTCTTAGAATAAAATCCTAGCTCCACCACTTAAGATCTGAATGCTCTCCAGCAACTTCCTGTACTACTCTGGGTCAAGTTTCCTCATCTGTAATAACAGTATTTACCTCAGAGGATGATTGTGAAGAAAAAATGAGTTAACGTTTGAAAGGGCTTAAAACAGTAAGTGATCTATAAATATTAACTATTCTCATCATCATCATTTAGGAGCAATAATTCCTATATTTGTTTTTTCACCTAATAACCTATGAACTTTCTGTCTTCTCCTGCCCTCATGTGGCTCTCTCTTGGATATCCAGCACCTAGCATAGTGCCTAGCTATCTGGCTTTAATGAATGAGTGGGACAGGTATACGCCATCTGTACACTGTAGTTCTATTTATATTGCGTTAACTTATTTGAGATTAAGGTTGACTTACAGAGCCAGCCTGACTGCCTAGCGGTTAATGTTCAGCACACTCCACTTTGGCAGCCCAGGTTCAGTTCCCGGGTGTGGAACCACACCACTCATCTGTCAGTGGCCATGCTGTGGCAGTGGCTCACAAAGAAGAACTAGCAGGACTTACAACTGGAATATACAACTATGTACTGGGGCTTTGGGGAGGAAGAAAAAAAAAGGAAAAAGAGAGGAAAGATTGGCAACAGATGTTAGCTCAAAGCGAATCTTTCCCAGAAAAAAATAAATATTGACTTCCGTATATTTACATGTGAAATAAAATGTTTAGGATTTCTTTTAAAATACTGCAGAAAAAAAAGTTGGGGGATGTAGATGAAATAAGATTGGCAGAATGTTGACAGTTGTTAAAGTTGATGATGGATACACGGGAGTTCATTGTACTCTGTTCTTTCTCTTCTTTTCTGTATGCGTGAGAATATATATAATAAAACCTTTTAAAAAATCGAGAGTGGGTGGTCAACTAAAGGCCCAGATCTTTTTTCCTTTCCTAACAAACAGCCTGTAATGTATATCTACTCAGTATTTCTGATTTTTAAAACATTTTTGTAATTTATAGAGTGTTTAACATTAAAAATAAAAGAAAACTACAAGGAAACTTCAATTATAACTGCTTATAAAAGAGATGAAAGTGTCAAATATTTTAAAAAGTTTGGTTTCAGGCCTTGAAATAAGAATGCTTCTGAGGAGCTCTCAAAAAAAAACTTATACAGTGGCATAGCAGTTAGATTCATGCGCTCTGCTTCGGTGGCCTGGGGTTTGCTGGTTCAGATCCCGAGTGCGGACCTACACACTGCTTATCAAACCATGCTGTGGCAGGCGTCCCACATATAAAATAGAGGAAGATAGGCACAGATGTTAACTCAGGGCCAGTCTTCCTCAGCAAAAAAGAGGAGCATTGGTGGTGGATGTTAGCTCAGGGCTAATCTTCCTCAAAAAAAAAACAAAAACAAAACATACAAATTTATAATCTTAAAAATTTCTAGCTATGCTAAAATTCAATATCTTTTTTTCACCTCACATAGTTACCTTTTTTAGAATTTTTGTGGCGAGAACATTTAAGATCTACTCTCTTAGCAACGTTGAAGTATACAATACATGTTAATTATAGTCATCATGCTGTACATTAGAGCCCCAGAACTTATTCATCTTATAACTGGAAGTTTGTACCATTCAACCAACGTCTCCCCCTTTTGCCCACCCCCTAGCCCCTGGCAACCACCAATCTACTCTTGGTTTCTATGAGTTTGGCTTTTTTAGATTCTGCATATAAGTAAAATCATACAATATTTGTCTTTATATGTCTGACTTATTTCACTTAGCATATTACCCTCGAAGTTCTCTATGTTGTCACAAATGGCAGGGTTTCCTTCTTTTTTATGCCTGAATTATATATATATATATTTTTTTAATTTTCTTTCTCCATTCACCTGTCTACAGACACTTGGGTTGTTTCCACGTCTTGGCTATTGTGAATAATGCTGCAGTGAACATGGGAGTGCAGATACCTCTTTGTAAAATTAAATACCTTTTAAATAAATGATTTCTAATGGGTAAACAAAGGAAGAAGAAAAAGAGGGTTATTATTAGAAATAGAAAGAAGGGAGAAGGAGCCCATTTAGAATGCAATTATTATATTCTTCCTTAAGAGAAAAATCTCACGTTGCCTTGTTCTTTGTTAGGGACCAACCACCAACCTCTGGATTGCAAGGAGTAAACCTGCATCCATGTGTGCCAGAGAGTAGACCACGTGATCGGAGTAAGACTCAGCAGAGCAAACAGCGGGGGCAGCAGCACAGTAGCTCTGGTCTCATGCCCCCAAGTCCCATGGAGTGACACGATGGGTCCAGATGGAAACTCTGTCCTCATGAGTTGCCACACAGCTGAGGAACCAGGGCCAAGGGCTCAATGCCTTAATTCTTATCAGGCAAGGTTACAGTGGTGCACACATGAGGAGGGAGCTGAGGTATTAGGCACAGCCGGGCAGTCCTGCTTTTGTGAGGGTGTTGGGCAGAGCTGACTAGTCCTGCTATCATGAGGGCGTCCAGCACAGCAGAATAGTTCCAATCCAGCCATGCTCACGTGAGCTAGTCTGTTTTCATAGCACGAGGACGGGATGATAAACTCAGCGGCAGGGTCATATTGCCAATTGCAGCTGCTGCTTGACTCAAGTAGACCATGTGATTGTTTTGCAATGCTGTGGTACTGGATCTAGGGGACAAAGAAAGCATCAAATGTTCCCACCACCCCCGTACCTCCTAGGGATGAAGATGTTCCTTCCTCAGTACCAGGGTTGTTGTTCTCTTTCCATGCCCACGTAGTTCATTTGTTCTAAGTCAGTGCCACTGTTTCTCTCTTCATTCAGCCATCTCCCACCTCCGTGCAGACCTTCTTCCGTTTCACATGGGCATGATGGTAGCCCTTGCAACAACCGTGATGTCCCCTATCACTGCCCAAGCCGGCCATTGTAGGGATGCTCTAGGGTTCATGAATTTCACCAACTGATTGTTATCCTTATGGTCAGCACTCTTCCACACACAACGACTGAAACCAAGTGGTAGCAGAAGCAGAAGGGTATAGTCACCTTTCCACTTTTGTCTAACTGCCACCTTAAGATGAAATCAGTCAGGCTTCCCAGGTGCTAGGACCAGAGGGTAAAAAAGAAAAGGAGTGACTAGAGATTGTCAGGGTGGAATCACAAATGGAATCGCCAGTCTCCCATTGCCCCCACCCCTTCAGTCTTGACTTCCCTTAGCAGCTGTTCCAAAGAAGACGTTTCCTAATTAGGCCCAGTACGCCATGTGGTTCCATTGGGTCTGTCGACTGAAGTAAAGAGTCTAGATGATGTCAGTGGAGGAGTTTATTCAAGAATCAGCATGCAGAGTTGCTCTGAAACAGTTCAACAGAGTGCTCTGAAGGAAGTGCTCTGAGGTGTGCGAGTTTAAATGCAGCTTATTTCTCTTTCACAAAACAGCGTACATACAGGGAAGAGGAAAAGAAAAAAACTTACAACTAGATTTTTTTTAAAAAAAGTCATAGGGACTATGGCATAGTGGTTAAGGTGGCACGCTCTGCTTTGGCAGCCCAGGTTGATGGGTTCAGATCCCAGGCACGGACTTGCACCAATGCTCAGCCATGCGGCAACCCGCATATAAAGTGGAGGAAGATTGGCACAGATATTAGCTCAGGGCTACTCTTCCTCAAGCAAAAAAAGAGGAAGATTGGCAACAGATGTTAGCTCAGGGCGAATCTTCCTCAGCAAAAAAAAAGGGGGGATAGAGTATATCTGGGCTTTTCTCTAGATTATATATTGAAGGTGACATAAACAAGAATTTCTTGGTTATACATCAGACAAGTTCAGAGATGCTGACATTATCTATGTGTGGAGGGAGGCAAGGACCAGGATCATTAATTAGTCTCTCAGTCTCTAAGAAATGCAGCTGGGAAATGTGACAGCAAGGTCCCCTTTTATCTCTTCCTGTTGTGCATCTGTCCAGTGGCATCTTCAGTCATGAGGTGTGGGGTTGCAAGGTCATTTTGACACAGGCTGAAGATGGCCTGCGCGGCTCCTTCACAGTCCAGCATGGATTTTATTGTACTGGCTTAAAGCCTATGCAATTTGCTTGCTAGCTTTGCCTGTTAGACCAGGGAGAGGGGACTCAAAAATCTGTGCACAGTCTCATCTAGGTGTGAACTCTTTGCACAGGTGTCCACCCGCGCTGCATAAATGTCCTGTTGGCCTGTGGCAATGGCTTTCCAGAGCTCACAGCCCCACAGAGGGGTGTTTTTACCACACCAGTCACTCGTCACCCAGGCATCTGACCAGATAGCTGGGGCATTAGCCACAGCCCAAGAGTCAGTGAAAATATAACATGTGTGGTCCTTAGGCGAAGGTGATGGTTTTCAGTTTATCCCGTTGTGCTGACCAGCCCTTACCACAGTTGGTCTTCCAGAGTTGTTGGGGCTGGCCAGCTGCTGCTGCCCAAGACAGATCATCAGCTTTTAGTTGGGCTGAGCCATCAGTAAACCAAGCACAAGCATCTTTAGAGACTCTCCGGAAATGGGGTCCCTACGTAGCTGCCCCTATGAGTGATTAGGAGAGAGTGCTACATTGGCCTCCAAACGCGTGGCCACAATCTCTTCCTGTGGGGAGGACACACCTGTGGGACTAGGCTTGCTTCTCCCTTGACTATATCATTGTCATTAAATCAGAAAAGACTGTTGTGCCTTTCCAACTCTGTTAGCATTGAGCAGACCCAACCCAAGATGAGAATATCTAGGTCCAGTGTTACCTGGAGGTACTGTGTGAGACGCTCAGTCTCCCCAAGTGCCCCATAGCCGCCCAGTAGGTGTCTTTCAGATGAAATGTGGTGGGTAAGTGTCAGCAAGGCAGTGAGTCCAGAACACAACAGGGCACCTCCAAGCAGAAGCAGCTTGCCTTTGCCAGAGGGGTACGACAAGGGTCTGCACAGCCTGACTCAGATGGTTACAGTGAATTTTCTTGCCCATTTTACTCTATTTCCAAATCTGGCCAGTTGACTGCACAGGAGTGAACGAGTACTGGTATTCAGATGAGTCATAAAAATTTTTATCCTACTTCCCTGCCACCTCACCTCATTGTAACCTCGTTGGAGACTAAGGCCTCGGTCTGCCCTGGGGGTGGAGAAGCTTCCACCCCATCCCTAGCCCCCTTTCTCCTTGAAGGCAGTTACACAGTCAAGCAGTGAAGGTGCTGAAGGAGGAATTTGTTTTAAGGCAGCTACTTGTCTTCTTAGTTCCTTCAAAAGAGAGAGCAATTCTGTGGAGGGATCTGGTTTTATAGAGGCACTTTCAGTTCTAACTGGGCGGACAACTAACTGCCTGCTTCGCCCTCCCCTCCCCCGCCCACCCAAACCCATAGCTCAATATCCAGAGCAAATTTCATGGACATTCACACTCTCAGTTTCTTCTGCGGGAACCCCTGCTTGAACAGCCACATCCACATTGTCTTATGCACCCTTTTAGAGGGAGTTTGATATTCACTTCCTTAGTTTTCTCTTGGATGGCAGACTCTGCCTGTTTCGGAGTGCCCATCTTTATCCTGGGCGTTTTGTGGCTCAATGTCATCACAGCCTGCAACAGAGGGCCTCCAAGTTCTAAAAACAAAGCTGGTGGAGTCTTCCACTTCGGACAGGGGGGCAGATCGCATCTTTTCAGCCATTCTCTGAAGTAGGGGGCTCCTGGGGGCTATCGTTCTGTCCACTTTACGGTCAGTCTGGAGCACCTACAGCACTCAGGCTTTGAATGGCTTTTTCCATGGTATTCCGTAGGATTTTCATCAGCCTTGGGGAAATCTTCCTGGGCTGGCCATAATGTAGTCATTGAAACAGCAATCCAAAGTAGCAAGCCTCATTGAGGGCATAATTCTGTCCCAACTCAGTAGTCTGCATGGTAGCTTAAGGCATGTGAGACAGCCTAGCTGCTGCCATTCATCCTTGCTCCCTAGTTACACACACACACACACACACCAGCCAGGTCTTTGACAGCTCCCCAGTCCGTTGGCCAAAGCTGTCTCGTGTTTCTCACCACAATGGGTCAATAAAAACTGATTTTGTCAGACTACAGATTTGTCCCTGGTGATCTTGGGCTGATTAGGCTAGGACAATTTGGAGTTTCTACCAAGATGTGGCCGAGACCCTCACTGCCGTGGACCAGGACTGTTGACTCCTAATAATGGGCACATCTGTGGCCCCTTGCATCTCTCCCACTTGAGGCTTATCTATCCCTGATTACATGGGTTTTGCACTGAATCAGGATTCTGATGATCTCTTTGGCCCTTTGGTGTCAGATTTGTTAATTGTCTCCTGGGATTTTAGAGTTCTAATCAGACTTTCGTATTCTCTGGTGAAATTTGGCTTCTAACACCATCTTCTATCTTTGGCGTGTCCACCATCTTGTTTGTTGTTTGAGAACTTAGGAGAAATTGGCTTTGGGAGAGGTCTTTGTAAATATTCTGCCCTCCAGGAGGCTGCTGATTTTTCCAGTCAGCAGTTGAAGTGACTTAACATTTGAGTTCAGGGCCCAAGTCATTTGTAAGTCGTATTTTTATGTTTGACCGAGGGTCAGCCAATTTCTCATGGGTTTGTTTGTTAATAAACTTGCACTAACTTCTGGCATAACTTCACTGAGGGCAATTTGGAATTCTAGTGGCCACTCTGGGCAACTTTGACATGAATAAGATTGTTCATCTGAGAGATGCTTTAGGACAAAAAGAAAAAACTCACGAGGAGACTGGCTTGCCTGAAAGAGAGAGATCTCATTATTTTTTCCATATGTTGAGTATGAATAAGTACTGGCTTTTTAATGGTATGATGAGAAAATTATCAAGTCCCCAAGTTATTGTTTAGAACACCTCTAATGACTCTGTTTTGGGTGTGGGAATATGACTGTATGTCAAAATGGATGTTTCACTTTTACAGTGATCATTTCATTCTAAAACTGGCGCCTTCTCTCCTCTTACATTTTTTTCTTTTTCTCTTTTCCTCACTTGGGAAATTTTAAAGATAATTGATCAAAAATTCATTCTTTCATTATGTGCATATTCTAGGAATATCTGGTACAGATAGTCATAAATGTCTGAGAAAGAAAGAAAAGATTTAATAAACTGTGTTTCTTTCACTTTAAAAAATATATGACAAGTAAATTTAAATAATAGCCTTTGTTACTACGATTACAAGGTAAGAAGAATGTCTTCTCCTGGTTTTAATCTACAGAATTAATACAAGCCAGTGTTCTGGTTTATATAAAACTAAGGCTAGGGGCTGGCCTGTGGCCGAGTGGTTAAGTTCACGCGCTCCGCTTTGGGCGGCCCAGGGTTGCACCGGTTCGGATCCTGGGCGCGGACATGGCACTGCTCGTCAGGCCATGTTGAGGCGGCATCCCACATGCCACAACTAGAAGGACCCACAACTAAAAATACACAACTATGTACTGGGGGGATTTGGGGAGAAAAAAGCAGGGGAAAGAAAAGTGTATTCAGGGAAAATTAGCTAGATGGTTCTTGGTTTCCTGTCTAGTGGTTTTCTCTGGGTCTGGAGAAAACTGAAGTTGGCTATGTAGATAAAGGAGATAGTAAAAGCAATTAAGACTATACATAATATAATAATTACATAAAATATGAATATATGTACGAGAAAATGGACAGGATTTATCTGTTACTTAAGGAAATTATTTGTTAAAATAGTAATTTCAACATAAGACATATTTTATTTAATGTGATAACACTAATTATATTTAAAGTTGAAGCCTTTAATTTTATTGTTTATTTATATTGCTATATATTTACATCTAAACACATTTATATAAAGGTATATTAAGGAGTGATGTCATGAAAACTGCGGAGTAGGGAACTCCAGGGCTGCATCTCTCTGCAGAACCAACTAATGAGGTGGCAGAAACTATCATAATCAACTTTTGTGCAACTCTAGAATCTAGTCAAACACATGTGACAACCAGAGGAAGGCTTGGTGAAGACAAAAGCTGCTGCATTGTGGAAAGAGCACAGTGGCACTTAAAATTGCCCACCTACGATCCCCCACACCCTAGATTGGTGGCAGCCCTGAGGATAGCAGCCCATACTCCTGGTGCAGGTTGCTAGAGCCTAAGAGAGCAATATAGACCTTATTCCCAAATAATTGTGGTTGTGGGTTTAGACTTGTCCGGCAGCTCCCTAAAGGCCCAGCACAAGGCTTACCCTTGTTTCCCTCAACTAAGAGCATTACTAGGCCTGAGGCTGCTCCCCCACCAGCTTTTGCCAAAAGCTTTTAAAGGCCCAGGTATTGGCTGTAGCAGCCTGGGGCAAGGGACAACAGTCAGGACAACAAATAGACAGACCATAAAGCCTTGGAAGGAAGAGATTGGGAAAGGAGGTGTATGGGAAAATAAAAGACTTTGAAAAGCTCCCACATATACCTGGGAATTGAGAAGGCCACATGCACGCCCAGGGCTGGATGCATGCTCCAAAAAACCCTGAAAAGGCCCTAAGCTTTCACCTCTGGTTGGTCTTCAGATTCCACACAAGCAGGATGTGAAGGCAAAGGCAGAGTTGTAAATGGCCTGGCTGAGCATTGAAGAAGTGCTCCCTCTCTGAGCCAATCTGCAAAGACACGGAGAGTGGGGTTTTTTTCTTTTTCTTCCCTTCTCCTTGTCCTTGTCCTCTCCTCCTCCTCTTCTTCCTCCTTCTCCTTCTCCTCCCTTTCTTCTCTCCACATATTTAAGGAAACTCTGTCAAAACACTAACTGACCACAAAGCTATCAGAACAGAGACTTAGGTGGCCACGTATGACAAAGAATACAGACTTTACAAAAATAATTTAGAAAAGTCACTAAACAAGAAAACAACAACGTACATCTATGGAATAGAGGTGAGACTTTAGAAATATATGTGTATGTTGGGCCAGCCCCAGTGGCCTAATGGTTAAGTTCATCATGTTCTGCTTTGGCGGCCTGGGTTTGGTTCCCAGGCATGGACCTACCTGACTCGTCAGTGGCCATGCTGTGGTGGCGGCTCACATACAAAAAAGGAAAATTGGCAACAGATATTAGCTCGGGGTGAATCTTCCTCTGCAAAAAGAGGAAGATTGACAGCAGATGTTAGCTCACGGTGAATCTTCCTCAGCAAAAAGGGGGAAAAAAATGTATATATATATACACCATTCAGTGGGGAAAGAGTTGTCTCTTCAACAAATGGTGCTGGACAGATAGATATCCGCAGGCAAAAGAGTGAAATTGGACCTTTACCTTATACAAACATTAACTCAAAAATAGATCAAAGATCTAAATGTAAAAGCTGAAACTATAAAACTCTGAGAAGAAAACATAGAGGTAAAACTTCATGACCTTAGATTTGGGAATGAATTCTTAGATATGACACCAAAAACACAAGCAGCAAAAGTAGATAAATTGGACTTCATCACAATTAGAAACTTTTGTACATCAAAGAGCACTATCAAAAATAAATAAAAAGTGAAAATACAACTTACAGAATGGAAGAAAATATTTTTGAATCATAAATCTTATAAGGGTCTAGTATTCAGAATGTATATAGGACTCTTACAACCCAACAAAAGATAAACAAGATGATTTTAAAATGTGCAAAGGACTTGAATAGATATTTCTCTAAAGAAGATATACAGATGGCCCATAAATATATGAAAAGGTGCTCAACATCACTCATCATTAGGGAAATGCCAGTCAAAACCACAATGAGATACCATTTCACACCTAGTTGGATGGCTGTTATTAAAAAAAAAACAGAAAATAACAAGTGTCAGTGAGGGTATGGAAAATTGGAGCCCCCAAAAGTTGATGGTGGAAATGCAAAATGGTGCAGCTGCTGTAGAAAACAGTTTGGTTGGTCTTCAAAAAGTTAGACATGTAATTACCATATGACCCAGCAATTCCATTCCCACATATATACTCAAAAAGAATTGCAAACAACACAATGGAATACTACTCAGCCATAGAAAATGACAAAATCGTGCCATTTGTGACAACATGGATGGATCTTGAGAGTATTGTACTACGCAAAATAAGTCAGAGAAAGACAAATACCATATGATTTACTCATATGTGGAAGATAAACATAGAAAAGGAGAACAGATTGGTGGTTACCAGAGGAAAAGGGGGTGGGGGGAGAGTGAAAGGGGTAAACAGGCCATGTGTATCATAATCGATAAAAACTAGACTATTGGTGGTGAACACGATGCAATCTAGATAGAAACTGAAATATAATAATGTATACCTGAAATTTACATAATGTTAAAAGCCCATATAACCTCAATAAAAAAATAAAATAAATTTTAAAAAAAGAATTGACAGCAGGTACAAGCAAATACTTGTACACAAATGTTCACAGCAGCACTATTCTGAATAGCTGAAAGATGAAAACAACCCAAATGTCCCTCAACCGATGAATAAACAAAACGTGGTGTATCCATACAATGGGATGTTATTCAGCCATAAAAAGGAATGAAATACTAGCGTGTGCTACCACGTGGATGAACCTTGCAAATCTGCTATGTGAAAGAAGCCAGACACAAAAGGTCACATGTTGTGTAATTCCATTGATCTGAAATACCCAGAATAGGTAAATCCATGGAGACAGAAAGCAGATTAATGATTGCCAGGGCCTGGGGGGAGGGGAGAATAGGGAGTGACTGCTTAACAGATACAGGGTTTCCTTTTGGGGTGATGAAAATGTTTGGAACTAGATAGAGGTGATGGTCGCACAACATTGTGAATGTGCTAAATGCCACTGAATTGTGCACTTTAAAATAGTTAATTTTATGTTATATGAATTTTACCTTGTTATGAAAGTATATTGAGATTAATTTTTAAAAGGCCTATAAATAGTAAAAAAAAAAAAAAGTTAGGGTATATCTATCGATGTTGATAGATTTATTTATCTAAAAAGGCTCATAAAATACCTTGCTGCAAATTACTATATAGATGATATACCAAAAAAGTAAAATTAGATTTGGGTTTTCTTTTTAAAACAACCAACTAATTCTCTGCCTAGATAACAGAAGTTTGTTATGACCTATTTAAAAATCATAGGACATAACTTTGTTAAGACCAAAAATATTCTCTTTACTCTTTGTACTTCTAGCAAACTCTTGGATAATTTTGACGAAAGTTTCTTATTTTTTTTAAGTTAAGTTCCTGAAAATCACTGTTAGTTATTACTCTGGTTTTAAAAAATATATATCTGAATCTTGGGTTTTCAAATTATGACTGCACAGCTAATAAGAAATAATATTTCTCCCAAGGACATGCTGCAGGTGTAAAATGTCATAATAACCGCCTTCTTTGGTGACTTCTGCTGCCATATTCGCTGACAGACTTTGTTCTCTAAAATCATACACTATCAGGGCCGGCCCAGTGACACAGCAGTTAAGTTCGCACGTTCTGCTTCAGTGGCCCTGGGTTCAATGGTTCAGATCCCAGGTGCAGACATGGCACCGCTTGGCAAAAGCCATGCTGTGGCAGGCGTCCCACATATAAAGTAGAGGAAGATGGGCATGGATGTTAGCTCAGGGCCAGTCTTCCTCAGCAAAAAGAGGAGGATTGGCAGCAGTTAGCTCAGGGCTAATCTTCCTAAAAAAAAAAAATCATACACTATATCAGAAACTTTGCTATTTGAAAATACATCTTTAAGAATAAAACATCCCACTCTTGCCTGGAGGATCTGTCACTTTGACCTAGAGAAGAAGCTACAATTTCCACCCTAGGTGCAGAGATTCAGTGTTCCACATATGTCCTAACTTTGTAGATTCCAAGGATCCAAGGGTTTACACTGCAACTTAGAGGTGATGTTGATCCCTTTACACACAGCCTTGCTTTGAGCCTACCAAAACACTGCTTCATTTAAATTTCACCTAAACTCCACCCTTCCCCCAAATTCTATAATGACTCTATCTTTTTCTTCATTTGATGAAATGCCCTGTGGTTCCTCTGGTGTGGTCTCCCTCATTGCAGTGTGTCAATGAACCTGATTGTGTTACACTGCAGGCTTGTCCTTGGTTGTCTGATTGGGCTAACCCAGAGCAAACCCCTACTTCCACAGATGCCAAAAAAGTTGATAATGAGATTCAATAGCTCAGAATAAAACATTTTATTACAGCATAGAAAACAGTAGGAGCATCAGCATAATAGTGCCACTTCCTATGCCCCCAAGTCTCATGAGACGATGCGATAGGCTACACACATAGTGGATTGACCTGCAGCTGAGGAGCCCAGGGCCAAGAGCTCGGCACGTTTTGTAGCAAGCATTAAACAAGCCAGTCCCCCCTTCCCAGGGACCAAACAGTCACATTGTAGTCATCTTTTGGTCACCCTAACCAACTTAATTCTATACGTGACTCTATAGAAACTACTGAGTACCAGGGGATGGTTAGGCCTTAGCATGGCGCACTTAGCAAGGCCATGCAAGGGTGCTTGAGACCTGAGGTGGACTACCTCTCCCATTAACCAGTGGAAAGATTTGTATAGAATTCATTTTTACTTCAAAAAAATTTAGCTCATTATTTCTAGAGATTTTCGAATAAGATAGAATGAGCTAAAAGGCATGGAAACTCCCAATTCTAAGTTAAAAGCAAAATTTAGAGAGAAAACAATGCTCCTCAAGAAAATGTGAATTATAACTTTGATTTTTGTTTGATATTTATGAAGGTTGCCAAAATTACTTCCTTTGAACGTTCTCAAAAGACTGTTGAATTAGGTACTATCAAGAGCTAGCTATTGGTATAGCAGAGTATTCACTAAACCAAGCGTCTAAAATAAGACTGCCAAATATTAAGAGGTTGTCAGTTCTTCAGTAATTCCATTCATAGTTGTTTTCTTAATTTTTCAGAGTTTTATCTTTTTGCCAACCCAAACGACTGGAAATAGATTTGTTGTATCGGAACCTAGACTATATCAAATCCAAGCTATTTGACTTTGAGAGCCACCAAGATATAAAAATGCATCTGGATGAATCTATACCTTGAAATCTGATATTGTGTTAAGCACTTATCATCCCTTGGAATCACTGTATAACAATTTTTTCACTGCAGAAAAGTTAGACTACCTTGACTTATATTTGGCAGCAAAGTAACAGTTCTGTCATGCTGAGTTTTCATATCAGTCAGTTATTTCCTCTTTATGGATGTTGCATTCAATTATTCTGATATTGTAGGTCATTATTTAATGTCAAAGCATTTTCTCTTTGACGACAGAACACTTTTCCAGATAGAATAAATAATAGATTTAAGAGACCATGCAGAAACCTGTACTGATGAGTAGAGGCACCGAACACTAAACCCATCTGTCTCTGGTATGTAGTTGTCACAGGCCATTTACAGACTTTCCCAGTTCTAGACCTCAGCCAAATACTAGATTAGGTTTCAAAATCATTAGGACTGTGGGCACTGACTTGAGAAAAATAGAATAAATGAAACTCTGCCTGAGTAAAAACCAGTTCTACTTTATTCTCAAAAATTCTCAAAGCCAGACTATCTCCCATTGTATCAGCTAGGAATGATTTGGGCTGCAAGAACAGACACTGTGGCTAACAGTGGACGGCAATTCCCTTTTCTCACATAACAAGGTGTCTGGAGATTTGTGGCTGCTGGGGAATTGGTTCAATGTCTCAAGTGTATCAGGATCCTCTGCTCCATAACTTCAGTGTCACAAGATGGTTGCTGCAACTCCAGACATGGCATGAAATAGAGAAAAAGAAATGGTCCCAGGATATTTGTCCTTTTCATTATAAAGCAAAACTTTCCCAGAATCCTTCCAGCAGATTTCTGCTTGTAGTTCATCAGTTGGACTGTGAAGCATGGCCACTACTGGCTTCGAGGGATTCTGGAAAACCAAGTTTTTTGTAGCCTCTTGAATGGAGACAAGACAAAGGCAAGAGCAGATGGGTACAGACATTGGGTTAGCCTACCAACGCATGTGAAACACATGTAACTTCTGTGCCATTCAGTTCTATTCAATGGGACACAGGGTGGCAAAATAAAGGAGGAAATCAAAGAAGTTCTGTCTGCCGGGGGTTCATAATCTTGTTTCATTTATTTTGTCAAAATACAAATCAAAGCCACTGTTCAAGCTTTATATACTAATATTTCCTTTAGTGTACTGTATGATCTGACCCAATTTAATTTCCTGCCTCTGTGCGTTTGCTTATGCTGTTAGCTCAGCCTGAATAGACCTCTTTCTCCATTTCTACCTATTGAACATTTTATTTGTTCTTCACAACCTAGCTCAAATATTCTCTCTCTCATCAAGTGTTCTCAGTCTCCTCAACTGGAAATTATCTGCGAGCTCTCAAGATACACTATTGTTGTCTAAAATAATAACTTGAGTGCTTTACACAGGAATCTCAATCTTCACAACCACTCAGTGAGGTAGGTACTATTGTTATTCCCATTCTATGGTTGTTGAAACTGAAGCTTAGAAAGATTAAGTAATTTGGTCAAGAGCACACAGCTTGTAAGTGCTAGAGCGAAGATTCAACCCCAGCTCTGTCTGATGCCCGAATCCATTCTCTTAACGCTGTATCATATTGCTTTCTCTATATACTCACTCACTGCAAGAGGGTAAACTAAGGTAGGAATAGTGTTTTATTCGCCTCTAACTAGCCTCCCCTCCTTTACTCACCCACTGCCTTAGAATTCAGAGGTGCTCAAAAAGTTATTAAAAAATTAGTAAAGCTGAAGGCTCTGTCAATATGACAGCAAACTAGTATATAAGAAGGAGATTAGAAATCAGACCGCCTGAGTTCAAATCCTGACTTATTTGAACAATTTATTTACCTACCCGATATCACAGTTTTCTCACCAGTAAAAGAGGAATAATGGCCCTTCCTCCATATTATAGAGTTATTTTTTTAGATTAAAATGAAATAATATATATAAAGTACTTAAAACAGTGTTTGGCACAAAGTAACTGCTCAATAAATGTTAGCTGTTATTTATTTTTCCAATAATCCTTTTTCAAATTGAGATTAAATAGAGGGACCATTTTCAGATGGGCCTACCTAACAGGCCATAATGGAAATATAGTGTTACAAATAATTTACTGAGTAATTCTGTTTCTTTCATATAATTGTTCCTGTTACATTATTTAAATTTATTTCTCATAAACTTGTGGCATTAATATCTATATCTTTTTCTCTAACTCCACACCCTACTGCCACAAAATAAGAAGCTGACCATGCACTCAGTGTCCTCTTCTCCCTGTGCCCCTCACGTACTCAGATCACCTGGGAATTGAGTTGGACTATTGATTTTTTTTTCTTTGCAGAATGCAGCAATATTTACTTAGATTTGTTTTCTTTTTTCTTCTTTCTTGACTCATTTTTATTTTGCCAAAGTACATCTTCAAATAATTCTTTCAAAAATAGTTTACACATCCAGAAACTGAGAAATTTTGCAGTTTTCATGGTCTGGGAAAAACAATTTAGAGGTGCTCAACAAAAATGTTTCATTTAGCCCTCAAGGTTGAATGCTAGTGAGGCTTGGTATAAAATCCTTGAATCAAAATGATTTTCCCTCAGAACTTTCAAGATATCGTCTTATAGCATCCATTGTTACCAATTTTATTCTCATTTCTTTATAGGTAACCAATCTATTTTTCCTCTGATTGCTTTTAGGATTTTCTTTGATTCTAAGATCAAATTTTCACCATAATGTATCTAGGTGGAGGATTTTGTAAAAATTCCATCTGTACACTTAGTGGAACCTAGTGGCCTGAAGATTAGTATCTTTCTTGAACTCTGATGATATTTCATTTGTTATTTCTTTATTCCTTCCCCTCCACTCTCTCTGTTTTATCCGTGAAGAATCACCATCATGTGGATATTTAAACTTCTGGATCTATCTTCCATGTCTCTTGATGTGTCTCTTATACTTTTTGTTTCTTTGCTCCTATGCACTGTATTCTGGAAAAATCTCCTGGCTCAATCTTCATCTGTCTTTAAGGCTGAAAGTAAGCCAGTATACACTGTTAGGGCATACTGTTCCAAGTCTTACTGGTTAGGTGTATATTCTGATTGTTTGATATTTGTACCAGGGTATGTTTGTTATTCTTTTTAGCCCATCTCTTGAGCTTTTTATTTCAATGATCATATATTTCATTTCTAAAAGTTCTAGTTATATCTTTTCCCTCATGCAGTTTCCTCTAGAATATCTCTAGGGATATTACACTTATATTTCTTTGAGATACTTTATTATTCTGTCTGTGGATTTTTGTTCCATGTAATGAATTTGGCCTTGTTAGCAATGAGAGGTTCTAGATAGGTTTCAGTTATCTGATTAATCTATAACGTAATTCTTTCAGTACTAAAACATATAAGGATTTTTGTGTGGACATTGTTATGGCTGTATCATTACCTGACACATGGGAGTGGGCCGATGCCATATGGGAAGCTTTAAGGGGAGAGAGTCTCCCTAAAAAATCAAAATCCAAGGGATACACCTCTTCTGGGGTTGAAGTCCACATTTATACTACCCACATAGTTTGATAATCCCAAACTATGAAATCAAAGTAAAAAATTGGTCCTGGCCCAGTTATACCTCCTGAAGAACCTGATGTGCCAATTATCAATTTGTTGCCTCTCAGCTCTAAGTCTACCTTTCTTTGCCCTGCTTTGTGATAATGGACCTTGTAAACATTTCTCCTTTGCCAGATAGTGTAATGTTAGGCTTTGTCAAGTGAGGGTGCTGGAGGAACAGTGCAAAGCATAACAGAAGCTGGAGCTCCTCTTTCTGGTCTGGTATCTTTTTTTTTTTTTTTTTTTCCTGAACCAATGGTGCAGCTGTCAGTGGTGTGCTGGAGACCAAGTGGTATCCCTTATTCAGCAATTTTCACCAGATTCCTAGCAGGCAGCATCCTTGCCAGCAGTGTAGGAGACCCACCATCCAGTGAGTTTCCCTGGCACCCAGAGGCGGCTCCCTGCTCGCCAGCCCTAGCTCACTGGCCCCAGCTCACCAGCACCTGGCAGTCAGCTCCCTGATCTCTAGCCTTGGCCTGCCAGTGGTGGACCAGCTCTGATCTGTTGCACCTCAGAGGACTTTTCCACCAGTCAGTGGGCTGCAGCCCACCCTCTCTGACGAGGTCTGAGTCTCAGCCTGGGGGTGGGCGAAAGGGCAGTGCTCTTTCAAGTTTTTTCATCCTTCGATCCTCTCCCTCAACTCTAGAGGTAGTAGCTGCTCCCTGCAATGCTATTCCTGTAGTCTTCAGAGTTCTCTTTTATCCTTTTAGTAATCACCTTTAACTCATTAATGATTCTTTGTGTTAATTATGTTCAAATTACTGGTGTGGTTTCTGTCTCCTGACTGGACCCTAATTGAAACACCTGGCAAAAGTAAATGCAAAGAGCCCCAGGTTGCAATGGCTGCTCATAGAAAAATAAACGCCCACCACTTATAATAAAAAATTATAAAACCTCACAAGGAAATAACCCACCACAGGCAGAAATAAGCAGACATAATAATTGGAAGGATTAGAGTTCCCAAACCAAAGGTAATAGAATAAAATTTGAAAGAGAATATAAAATCAGTATATTTTAGATAATTAGAAACCAAAAAGAAGGATCAAAATGCTAAGCAAAGAACAAGACACCATGAAAAAAGAACAGATAGCCTAGGAAAAAAATTACCATAGAAATATAAAGACAAAAAAATATAGGCACTGAAAAGCAATTTGAAGGATGCGTTAAAAAATCAACCTAGACACAGATAAAAAGAGAATAAATGAATTGTAGAATAGATTTGAGGAAATGTTCCAGAATTCTCTGACACAGAATGTCATAAAGATTGAAAATATTTAAAGCAACTGAAGAGACTTGGAAGACAAAATGTATAAGACCCAGAGCAGTATTTATAAGAAAGAGGAAAATAAGACTTTTGTGTAAGAAAGAAGAAAATAAGACTATGTATCCATATTTTATTATATTTCTATAAAAACTCAAAGGGTACACAAAAATTTGATAAAAAGTAGTATATCTGTGTGAATGTGGTTGTGGTGGGAAGAAACAGTAAATGTGGCCAAGGGTGGGACTTAGACTTTTATTACTGTGTATATTTTGTCTTCAAGCCAAAGGAGCCCGTCAGAGGAGTCACATGTCTTGCAGGAATGGGTCTGCCTTAGTATCCTTGCCGCCTTAGTCATTGATTGAGAGCAGCCTGTGTGAAGTGTGGCCTCCTGTGGCCTCCATGCTAATGTGATGGTGGATTCAGAGTAAGCGATCTGTCAATCACACTCCTGTAGCAAGAGATCTGAGTGGCATATTTTCATAGTCACCACACCATGTGATTAAATTTTATATTCAAAGGAAGGCAAAATAAAGACATTTCCAGACAAAGACGGAAGAAGCTTATCACTCACAGACTGTCACCCTAAGAACCTCTGAAGGATTCACTTTGGAAAGAAATGTTTTGACCTGAAAGACAGTGTAGGATGCAGGAAGCAAAGGTGAGCAATTAAATTGGTAAACATGTGGGAAAGAAATTGGTAAATATGAAGATAAATCTAAATAGGCGTTGACTATTAAAAAAACAACAAAGATGACAATAATGATTCATTTGGGTGTACTTAAAAAAAAGGTGGAATTAAAATATTGGCAATGACATGTAAGATTGGAAGGGGAAATTGGAGGTAGAGTATTTTAAGGTCCACGTGTTAGTCAGGATGTAATCAAATTAAAATGAGGTCATAGTGAATTAGAGTGCGCCCGAAATCCAATGACTAGATTTGATGAATAAGAGAAAAGAGGGAGAGATTTAGATAGAGAGATACACAGAGGGAAGAAGATCATGTGATGATGGAGACAAAGTTTGAAGTGATAAGCCAGGATATAAACCAAGGAACATCAAGAATTGCCAGGAACTCCATAAACTAGGAAGGGGCAAGGAAGGATTTTTCTCCACAGTCTTCATAGAGAGAATGGCCCTGCTGACACCTTGATTTTGGAATTCTAGCCTTCAAAACTATGAGAGAATAAATTTCTATTGTTCAAGCTAACAGGTGTGTAGTAATTTGTTATGGCAGTACTAGGAAACTAATACACTGCCAAATTATTTTCCAGAGTGGCTGTAGCAGTTTACATTCCCACCACCAGTGTATGCGAGATCCACTTTCTCTGCATCCTCACCAGCATTTGGTATTATCATTACATTTTATTTTAGCTATTCTAATAAGTTTGTAGTGATAGCTCATTGTGGTTTAAATTTGTATTTCCCTAATGACTAATAATGTTGAACATCTTTTCATGTACTTATTTGCCATCCATATCTCTTCCTTGGTGAAATGTCTGTTCATGTCTTTTGCTCATTTTATGATTGGATATTTTTTCTATTAAGTTTTGAGAGTGCTTTACACATTCTGTGAAGAAAGCTTTTGCTGGAAATGTGGTTTGGAAATATTTTTTGCCACACTGTGGCTTGTCTTTTCATCCTCTTAATAGAGTATTTCACAGCACAAAAGTCTTCATTCTGATGAAGTCCAGGTTATTAACTTTTTCTTTTAATAAACATGCTTTTAGTATAATTTCTAAGAACTCTTCACCTAGTCCTAGGTCCTAAAGATGTTCTCCTACGTTTCGTTCTAAAAGTTTCATGGTTTTACATTTTGCAGTTAAATCCATGGTCCATTTTGAATTAATTTTTGTACATGGTGTGATGTTTAGGTCAAGGCTCACTTTTTTCTTTTTTTTTCTTTTTCTCTATGGATGTCCAATTGTTCCAGCACAATTTGTTGAAAAGACTGTCCTTCCTTCACTGAATTGCTTTTGTACCTTTGTCAAAAATCAATTGGCCATTTCAACAAATGATGCTGGGAAAAGTAGATATCCACATACAAAAGAATGAATTTGGACCAATACCTCACATTATATATAAAAATTAACTCAAAATGTATCAAGGACCTAAATGTAAGAGCTCTCTGTTGTTCAGATTGTGTAATTTCTATTGATTTGTCTTTGAGTTCACTGATTCTTTTCTTCATCCTCTCCAATATACTATTGAACCCATTTAGTGAGTTTTTAATTTCAGTAATTATATTTTCTGGGGCCAGCCCAGTGGTGTAGTGGTTAAATTCGTGCACTCCACTTCATTGGCCCAGAGTTTGCACGTTCAGATCCCAGGCGTGGACCTACACACTGCTCATCAAGCCATGCTGTGGTCACATCCCACACACAAAATAGAGGAAGATTAGCACAGATGTTAGCTCAGTGACAATCTTCTTCAAGCAAAAAGAGGAAGATTGGCAACAGATGTTAGCTCAGGGCCAGTCCTCCTCACCAAAAAACAAAAATAAAATAATATTTTCTGGTTCTATAATTTCTCTTTGGTTCTTTTTTCATATCATCCATTGCTTTGCTAAGAATTTTACTTTTTTTCATTTGTTTCAAGAGTGTTCATAATTGCTCACTGAAGCATTTTTATGATTGAGGGTTTAAAATCCTTGTCAGATAATTCCATCATCTGAGTCATCTCAGTCTTGGCATCTATTGCAATTGTCCTAGTTTTTGGTATGACAAGTCATCTTCAATTGTGTCCTGGGTATTTTGCATATATGTTGTGAGACTCTGGATCCTACTTAATCATTCTTAGCAGGAAGTCATCTCTTTTAGGTGTAAGGAACAAGTCCAGCTTTTTGTCCATTTATAAAATCAGTTTGTTTGATTTCTTATTATTGAGTTGTAAGAGTTCTTTGTATATTCTGGATATACAAGTCCTTTATCTGGATATGTAATTTGCAAATATTTTCTCCCAGTCTATGGCTTTTATTTTCATTTTCTTACTAGTGTCTTTTGAAGTTCAAAAGTTTTGAATTTTGTTGACATTGGACTTATTAATTTATTCTTTTATGAATCATGCTTTTGGGGTCATATCTATGAAATCTTTTCCTAACCAAAATCTTTAAGATTTTTTTCCTGTTTGCTGTTACAGGTTTAATAGTATTAGCTTTTACATTTAGGTCTCTGATCCATCTTGAGTTAATCTTTGACTGTGGTGTGCGTGTGGATATACAATTTTCCCAGCACCATTTGTTGAAAAGACTATCCTTCCCTGCATTGAAATGCCTTGGCACCTTTGTCAAAAATCAATTGATCATAAGTATAAAAGTTTACTTCTAGATTCTCAATCCTTTTCCATTGATCTATATGTCTACCTTTATGCCAACACCACACTGTATTGATAATTATAGCTTTATAATAAGTTTTCAAATTGGGAAGTGAAAGTTCTCCAACTTTGTTTTTCATTTTCAAAATTGTTTTGGATATTCTAGGTCTATTCCATTTAATTTTAGAATCAGCATTAAGTCAGAAACTATGAAGGATCTGAGATTTTACCCTACTTTCAAACTAACTAGTTTGTCACAGTTTCATATACATATACTGACAGAAGACATCAGACCCCTGTGTCAAGGACACAGATTGCTTATTACTCATGGTAAAAGCATCATCCAGAGTAGCATCTTGCTACAGTTCCCCCACGTGGCAGCTCTCCACAGGGCAACACAGATGAAGGTCAGATGTTTACTTGCACATGCAGTGTGTTTCACCATAGGGGAGGACCCCCCAAATTATGAGACTCTAAGCTTATATAAGTTTTGCTACCACATCTGCCCATCCTCCCCTTTAGGGAGAGAGAGAGAATGACTTCATCTTCCCTCTGGAATGTAAACAAATCCTCTCTGGGGAAGGGAGGGAAAGATCTCTAGATTTATTACCTTGGAATATAATCACATGTCTCTTGGGGAGACACATCTCTAAATCTCTAGCTTCCCAGGCCTTTGCTGTTCAAACATGTTCTTTGCTCGGAAGACCTAGACTGTGCAGAATTGTGAAATATCCATGTGGAATTGTCTCCCAACAACCAGCTTGTCAATTTCTGCAAAAAAAAATCTGCTGAAATTCTGGTAGGGATTGTGTTCACCTATAGATCAATTTGGGGAGAATTTTCATATTAACAGTACTGAGTCTTACAATCCATGAACATAGGATGTCTTTTCCATTTATTTAGATCTTCTTTAATTTCCCTCATCAGTGTTTTTAAATTTTCAGTATACATGCTTGTACTTATTTTGTGAAATTTATTCCTAAGTATTTTTATTCTTTTTAATGCTATTGTAAATGGAAATGTTTTCTTTATTTCATTTTTGGATAGTGATCATGTTGTCTGCAAATAAAGACACTTCTTCATTTACAATATGGGCGCCTTTTGTTTTTCTTGCTGGGTTGCACTGGCCAGAACACCCAGTACAATACTGAATAGAAGTGGCAGGAGCGGGCGTCCTTACCTTGTTCCCAGTTTTAAGAGGAAACATCCAGTCTTTCATCGTTAAGTGATGTAACTGCAGGGTTTTTGTGCATGTCTTTACCAGGTTGAGGAAGTTCCCTTCTATTCTAGGTTTGTTGAGAGTTTGTATCATGAATGTCAAATGCTTTTTTCCATATCTATAAAGATGATCAAGTGGTTTCTGTCCTTTATTTTATGTTGTTTATTTTCAAGTGAATTTAGTTTTCCTGAATTTTTAGAAGGGAGGTATGGATTTTATAACTTTATGGCTAGAGCTCTCTCATGTTGTTTTTGTGAAGTGTCCAAAGGTGTGGTGGCTTAATATCTGAGATCTCCAGCCTCTGTTCCCCTCCCCTACTTTTTCTGCATCTGTTTTTTCCTTTGTCTCTATTGTCACTACCCTGTTCACTTGAGATTAATCAGCTGATCTCCTCAGTGTGAATCTTTATCCTCAAAAGATGCTTTGGCTGATTAGTTCTAAAAGCTCATATGTTTTAGCCCTCTTAGACCTTACTGCAAACCGATGGTGCTCACTTCCCCTTACAGTTTTAGCTCCTGTCCTCATGTTGGCTTTATGAGCTTTCAGGGAGTACCTGGTGGGTATTTTGTTGTTCTCAGGTCAGTGAGAGGCCTTGTTGCTTCCCCATGCTTCCTTCTGCGCATAAGCTGATATTGTAGGTGTTGTAGTGCCACTAGTTTGTCCCTACTTTCTCATATTTTGTTTTTTGGGGAGGGAGAATTTATCATCTAGTTTTGTTGCACAAATAACTCCTATTTAAAAAGAAAAGCCAGAAGCTGAATAACTTGAACATGAAAATGAGAAACCAAAGAACAAAAGTGAAGTATGTCAACTCCTGGGACCAGGACTGTGACAGATGTATGTGTGTGTGTGTGAATGATAATCCCTTTTGTTGGACCACACCTTCTGTGAACCAGGTGGCAGAAATAATTGGGAATGGACAGGGAGTAAACAACAGAAAGTGACGCTCTTCACCTCTACTACTTCAACTTGCTAATTTATTTTTAAAAAATTTAATGAAAATTAAGATCATTAGGGAGCCTGGAATTATATTTTGTGCAGGTAGTTATGAGTGGAGAAGAAAGGCAATTAATGAGCTGGTGCGACAGATGTAATTTGAATCCTTCAAATAAAGATGTTTGAGGGTTTTATAGTGGTGGGATAATGAGACCTGTTATTATAGTATATTCTCTGTTCAAAGAGGGGGACCTTGAGAGTGGATTTTACTCCCAGCTGCCATCAGAAGACAAATAAGCAAATACTCCTGACCTAAATACAAGTGATTACTCAATAAAATTAAAGTCCAACAAATTTGAAACCAGTAAAAGTCATCTAGAGGCTCTAGGTAGACACTTTTAAACCGAATAACTGTGCCTTTGATTGTACCACAAAATGATTTATAAGAAGGTAAATATATAGATTTGAATTTTAAAATAAATATTTTTAAATGTGCCATGATGTGTGATTAGAATTCTCAGTGACTAAAACAGGGGATTTTCATCTTTAAAAAGTACAATGTTGGTCTTTGGATATTTCAAACCCACCTCCACACACACTATTTTTATCCCAAGAATTTTATTTCACCCATTGCGTAACATTTTAAATTTCTCCATAAATAACTTTATACTTTTGTCTTAAATTCCCCAAATCCTTAACATCATGCATTTTAAACCTTAAAAAAATCCCTAGTACACTTAGTAATTTAATGGTGCCCAAGCATGGAAGTATAACTCCAATTCACTAGCCGAGAGTAACTTTTTAAAAATTACAAATAATCAAAAAAGTAAAGATTAACAAAAAGTATTTGTTTTGAATATTGAACCTTCATAATAAAAAGTAGGGGATATACTTCGGTAGTCATTGTATTTTATTTAGGAGCCATAGAAGGAAACACACGTACTTGCAAAATGTTTTTAATGTACATACATTTGAAAGCAACTCTTAATTTTTAAATCAATCTAGTTTCAAATATTTTTCCAACTGCCTAGTATATTCTAATTAAATGCTGTAATAACTGATTGTGCTTTAAAATTATAGGAAGCATAATTAAAGATTTTACTCAGGAAAATTAAAAATGCATTGCAGAGTGATGATGTCCAAATAATTTGAAAATCTAATTTAAAATTAACGGGCAGGGGCCAGCCCCATGGCCAAGTGGTTAAGTTCATGTGCTCTGCTTCGGCGGCCCAGGGTTTCACCAGTTGGGATCCTGGGCGCAGACATGGCACCACTCATCAGGCCATGTTGAGGTGGCGTCCCACATGCCACAACTAGAAGAACGCACAACTAAAATATACACCTGTGTACTGGGGGCATTTGGGGAGAAAAAGCAATAAAAAAAAATTAACGGGCAAGTGCCTCATTAAACACCATCAGGCAATTCTGATATTTGAGGAACACAGATGCTAGTTCCAGAAGCCTCCCCTGCTTCCTTCTTCATCCTACCAACGCTATTTGTAGTGTTGTCAGTGAAGAGAGATTTATAGTAAACAGAGCTTGATGAATAAAACTGTATGTCTTATGATATCTGTATCTAAGAAATAATTTATTTCACTTAACCCTACTCAAAATTGAGATAACACTGAAAAAGAGATTAAGGTAAAAGATGAAAGGTTTTCCTGGATATCAGCCAGTCTCCCAAATTTTTTAGGGCAGGGGGTGGGGGAAGAAGATGAATGACACAAGAAAGGAAAGAGATCACAAAGGAATTGTTGAGAGAAGAAAGAAGAATAGATAACCTAAGAACAAAACAAACAAAACTCTGGCTCATTATGATCTACAGTCGAAGAAGAAGGAGGAGCCCACATTCACAACTCATATAAATACATCGAATGGGGACTCGACAGAGAATACTATCTTTTATTATTTGGAGTTATTGATATAGTAAAAAATGTTGCAATTGAAAGATGTGGAAGAAATAGCTTATAGATAATATTTGCCAAGTGACTAGCATTATAGCTTTTAAAGCATAATGGTCAGTCAATAGTTCCGTGTTGAAACACTTAGAGTAGGCAACATGATTCATTTACAATATTGAGCACCTACGATGTGCCAGGGATGGTTCTAAACACTGAGAATAAAGAGAAAACAAAACGGATAAATATTCGTACCTTCATAAGATTGTATTCTGGTGGGAAAAACAGATAAAAATAGGATAAATATGTAAAGTTATAGAATATAGATATAGATATAAAAAGAGCTATATCGATAGTGCTCAGTGCTAAAGAGAAAAAATAAAGCCAGGGAGGAGGATAGAATGTCTTAGGCAGGGGTGCTGATGGTGGTGGTGTGGAGGTAAATAAGAAGGTGACATTCAGTTATATCTGAAAGAAGTGAGGGTATCTGGGAAAAGAGCATTCCAGGCAGAGGGAAGAACAAATGCCAAGATGTTGAGACAGGAGCTTGTCTGATGTGTTGGGTGAATTACAAGAAGGCCAGTGTGGCTGGAGCAGAGTGAGTGAAGGGAAGAGAAGTAAGAGATGGGGTCACCTCGTATAGTTACAAAATTTTTTTTCCTTGCAATGAGAACTTTTGAGATCTGCTCTCTTAGGAGCTTTCAAATATACACTAATACGGTGTTATTAACTAAAGTCATCATTTTGTACGTTACATTCCCAGAACTTATTTATCTTGTAACTGGAAATTTGTACCTTTTGACCACCTTCACCCAGTTCTCCCACCGCCTACTTTCTGCCTCTGGCAACCACAAATCTGATCTCTGTTTCTATGAATTTTGTTTTTTAGATTCCACATATAAGTGAGATCATACAGCATTTAGTACACAGTATACACAGAACTGACTTTTGTAGGCTGACCAAATAAATAACTGTGAATGAATGTTAACTGAACTCATCGTGGTAATCATTTTGCAATATATACATGTATCAAATCATTATGTTGTGTATCTTAAACTTATACAATGTTGTATGTTAATTATATCTCAATAAAACTGGGGGGGGGAAATGACAACACCAAGTGTTAGCAAGAATGTGGAGAAACTGGATCTGTCATACATTGATGGTGGAATATGAAACAGTACAACTAATTCTGGAAAACAGTTTTGCAGTTCCTTTTAAAACTAAAGGTACACTTACAGTATGGCCCCCAGCAACTGCACTCCTGGGCATTTATCCCAGAAAAATAAAAACTTATGTCCACACCCAAATCTGTACATGACTGTTCATAGCACTTTTATTTGTAATAGCCTAAATTTGGAAACAGCCCAGATGTCTGTGGTCCATCTGTGCCATGGAATACTACTCAGCAATAAAAAGAAGTAACTGTTGATACATGCAGCAGCTTAGATGAATTCCAAGGGCATTATACTGAGTAAACAAAAGCCAATTTCAAAAGATCACATACTGTATGATGCTATTCATATAACATTCTCTAGTGACAAAATTATAGAGATGGAGAACAAATTACTGATTGCCAGGGGTTAAAGTTGGTCGGAGGAGGGAGGGGAAGAGGTGGATGTAACTATAAAAGGGTAGCAAAAGGGAGTTCTTTATGGTGATGGAAATGTCCTGTATCTTGATTGCAGTGGTGGTGACACAAATATACATATGTGATAAAATGACAGAACTACATACACACGTTGTACCAATGGCAGTTTACTGGTTGATACTGTTCTACAGGTGGGTAAGATTAAACTATTGGGGGAAAATGAGTGAAGGGTACCTGGGATTTCTTGGTACTATCCCTGCAACTTCCTGTGAATCCGTAATTATTTCAAAATAAAAAGTTAAAAATGTAATTAAAAAACCAACAAAAATAAAACTTTATTGAAAGACATTGAAGAACTATTAAAAAAAAAGGAGATGAGGTCAGAGAGGTAATTGAGGGCAGCTCATGCCCAACAATGTGAGGTATAGAACTTGACTCTGAGGGAGCGGCAGAGGTACTGGAAGATTCGGAGTGATGTTATCTGGCTAATGTTTTAACAGGATCACTCTGACTGCTGTGATGAGAACAGAATGAATCAAGAGAGGGCCTCCTTTTAAGATTAGAGAGATAGCTTCTTTGCAGGTACACTGATGGAATAGTCCAGTAGAGGGGGGGATATTGATGATGCAAAAGAGAGAGGGGAGAATTATAATTTATCGGCAACTTAGCAGAGATAGCTAACCAGTCACAGTAAGCAACCCAAATGCATCTAACCTACTATCTAATTTACTTTTTATTATATTTCTTCTTTGTGGTCTATCTCCCCCCACTAGAATGCAAGCTCTGTGAGGGCAGGGACTTTTGTTTGCTTCTGGATGCCAAGCATATGTAGACTATTACCTGGCACATAGTAGATGCTTAGTAAATTCTTGCTGCATGAACATATATTTATAGGCATAAAGAGAAAAAAGTTCTATCACGTAAGCACAGCACTTGGTTTTGGGTGTGGGACAGCACTTGGGGATGATGGGAAGATATAGTGCCTAAAGAAGCACAGAGAAAAATGCCAAGCCAGGCATTAGTTTAACACCATCCTGTAGGTACACAGAAATACATTGTCCTTTTATGTTTCATGTTTTATGCTTAGTTTTGAAAAATCCTTTTGTATCCAGAGTAAAATATAGGGAAAGCTTTCCATTCTCTATCACATGATTACCTGAAGTATGTACTAGATGAATATAGTGTGAAGGACTACCCAGATGAAAGGTTCTACTCTATTTTTCAAGGGCTCACCAGGCCAGTGATTCTGCTATCAGACCATATATAACTTCCTAAAGCATCCCAAACCCTGAGGTACACACACCTACCACCGTGAGAATCACTACTAAAGATTAAATATTTTAATTTTCTTAAAGATGATTTTTAGGGAAGCATTAAACATGTATTCATTTGGCCAGACCACAAAAGTCAGTTCTCTCGATTTTTTTATACAGTATGCTGAGTATTCTCTCTGACAGTAACCAAGGCCTGGGGAATGGTGCTGCTGCTGTGGCACAGTGACCCTCTTGTTCAGAGCATTCCAGTAAATGTCAGGTTCTCTTCTCTAGTTTGGAAAACTTAAGAAAGGGCATATTCTCTATAACACAAGTTATGATTTCTGACACTTACAAGGGCACCTTATTTGAAAACAGTTCAGCTTGAAATACTGTTTAAAGGCTGAATCTCACATACTGCTTTGAGCTTAAATGTTCATTGCTCAGCTAATAAACTGGACATTATTGTAAGTGATAAATACATGTATCTCTGTAACAGAGAATAATCAACACGTGCCTTTCCTGTCCTCAAAGAAACAGTTGTCATCGTCATAACCTAGTAAGTTACAACTGAGTTCATTATCTCATTCACACAAGGGTGCCATTTTAATTGAGGGAATTAGTACAGTAAACAATTTTATAAGTAGAATAGACAGAAGCTATATCTTTTAAAAGATTTCTTGAGCTCTGTATTTTAGGGCAAAGTCAATCTTTGATCTCTCTTGTGACAGAGATGAACTGATCTGATAGGTTAGTGGGGTTTTTTTCCTTAATTAATACATAATATTATTGACATTTTGTGTGCATACTCTTCTATGAATTCTAACACATCTATAGATTTGTGTAACCACCACCACACTTAGGATACAGAACAATTACATCACACACCCCAGCCCAGACTCCCTCGTGCTAGCTGGTTGTAGCAGGAGTCAGCAAACTAACCGAGTCAAATCTGGCCCAGGGCCTGTTTTCTCAGGGCCCAGAAGCCGAGAATGGTTTTTACATTTTTAAAGCATTGTAAAAAGAACAAAAGCAATAAACAAAAATAGAGGAAAATATGCGACAGAGACCATATGTAGCACACAAAGCCTAAAATATTACTGTCTAGCTCTGTGCATAAAACGTTGGCTCCCCCTCTGTTTTACAGTCATGCCCTCACCCCACCCCTAACCCTTGGAAACCACTAATCTGTTCTCTGTCACTATGGTTTTGTCTTTTGGAAAATGTCACACATATGGAATCACACAGTATGTAGCCTTTTGAGACTTTGGAACACAATGCCTTTGAGATTCATCTGTGTTGTTGCATTTATCAGTACTTCCTTCTTTTTTATCACTGAGTAAAATTCCGTTGTATGGATGTACCACCATTTGTTTATTCATTCACCTGTTAAGGGACATTTGGGTTGTTTCCAGTTTTTGGCATTTATGAATAGAGCTGTTATGAACATTCATATACAGATTTTTGGATGAATGTAAGTTTTCATTTCTGTATGGAAATATCTAGGAGTGGGATTGCTGGGTCATGTGGTAAGCGTACGTGTAACTTTATAAAAAACTGCCAAACTGTTTTTTAGAGTGGCTGTACCAGTTTGCATTCTAACCAATAATATATGAGAGTTCCAGTTGCTATGCATCCTTGTCAGCACTTAGTATTGTCAGCATTTTTTATTGTAGCCATTCTAGTAGGTATATAATGGTATTTTCTTGGGATTTTAATTTGCATTTCCCTAACAACTAATGATGTTGAACATCTTTTCATGTGCTTATTTTCCATCTGTATATCCTCTTTGGTGAAGTGTTTTTTCAAGTCTTTTGCCATTAAAAAAAAGCAAACCTTTTTATTATGAAATAACTAAATTCATAGGAAGTTGCAAAGATGGTATAGAGAGGTCCTGTGTACCCTTCACCCAATTTCTTGCAATGGTTGCATCTTGCATAACTTTGGTGTAATATCAAAACCAGGAATTGACATTGGTATGATGTATGTGTATGGTTCTATGCCATATCGTCATTTGTGTAGATTTGGCTAACCACCACTGCAAGCAAGAGGCTCCATGGTATAGATGTACCACAGTGTGTTTAACCATTCAACCACTGAGGGACGTTTGATTGTTTCAAGTTTTAGGCTACTTCAGATAACGTTGCTATGATCATTTGTGTATAGATTTATGTGGACATAAAGCTTCATATCTCTGGGATAAATACCTAGGAGTGTGATTGGTAGGTTGTATTTTAAGTTTTTGCTCACTTAGAAAATTAGGCTGTTTTTCTTATTGTATAGTTTTGAGAGTTCTTTATATATCCTGGATACAAGTCCTTTTTTTTATAATGGATCATACTTTTGGTGTCATATCTAAGAAATCTTTGCCTAACCACTGACAATGATGATTTTCTCCTATTTTACATTCTAAAAGGTTTACAATTTTATGTTTTACATTTAGATATAGGATCCATGTTGAATTAATTTTTGGATAAGATATGAGGCTTAGATCCAGGTTCACTTTTTTTGCGTATAGATGTCCAGTTGTTTTAATACCATTTGCTGAATAGTCTGTTCTTTCTCCATTGAATTGCCAAATGTGGTGTATCATACAATGGAATGCTATATGGCAACAGAAAGGGAGTGAAGTACTGATAACATGCTGCAATGTAAATGAACCTTGAAACATTATACGAAGTGAAAGAAGCCAGTCACAGAAGACTGTATTCAGTCCATTTATATGAAAAGTCCAGAATAGGCAAATCCGTAGCGACAAAGTAGATTAGTGGTCACCTAGGGCTGGTGGGTTTGGGGGGAAATGAGGAGTGACTGCTAATAGATACAGGGTTTCTTTTTGAGGTCATAAAGATGTTCTAACATCAATTCTGGTGAAGCTTGCAGAACTTTGTTAATATTACTAAAACCATTAAATTGTACACTTTAAATGGGTGAATTATATGGTATGTGAATTTCAATAAAGCTGTTATTAAAGTTTTTTTAAAGAAGGAAGAATGTGAAATCAGGTAATGACAGAACATGGAAATAAGTGAAAATTAAGGATAATTGAGCAAGAGGTAAGTAGTTTCAGACAATTTTAGAACAGAGCAATAGTATTAGGAAGGGTTGCTCAGAAAGCAAAATAGTGAGTTTATGAAGTGTTTGATGAGTTTTGAACATAAGTTTCTTTAAAATGACCCAAGCCTATCATTCATACAGTGTTGGTAGGAGTGTAAATTGACGTAACCTTTATTGGAAGCAGTTTGTAAATATGTATCAATATATATCAAGACAAAAGAAAAACCCAGTAATTCCACTTTGAGGAATTTATTATCCTAAGAAAATAACTTAAACTATGTTCAAAGATTTATGAGCAAAGACAATACCAAAAGTTCGGAGATAATCAGAGACCATGGCTAAGTACAACCATGCAATGAATATTGAGCAGTCATTGAAAAATCCTTTTTCCAACACCTTTATTGAGGTGTAATTAATATATGAGAAACTGCATATATTTAAAGTATACAATTTGGTAACTTTTGAGATATATGTATACACCCAGTAAACTATCACCAAAATCAGGATAATGAACATATTCATCAGCCCTAAAAGTTTCCTCATCCCCCTCCCTCTTACTCCTCACCACCACCACCACCTACCAGGCAACCACTGATCTATTTTCTGTCACTGTAGATTGTTTTCACTTTCTAGAATTATATATAAATGGAATTATACTACTGTGTATGCTTTTTATATGGGTTATTTCACTCAGAATGATTATTTTGAGGTTCATCCGTGTTGTTGTGTGTATCAATGGTTCATTCCTTTTTAATGTTGTGTAGTATTCCACTCTATAGATATACCACTATTTATTTATTCATTCACCTATTGATAGATATTTGAGTGGGTTATTTCCAGTTTGGGACTATTAAATAAAGCTTCGGTGAAAATTTATGTACAAGTCTTTTATGGACATATGCATTTAGTTCTCCTGGATAAATACCTAGAAGTGAAATAGCTGGATCATATGGTATGTGTATGTTCAACTTTTCAACTTCCAAATTGTTTTCCAAAGTGGTGGTGCATTTTACATTCCAGTCAGCAGTGTGTGCAAGTTACGAGTTCCTTCACATCCTTGCTAACTCTTGGTATGGTCAGTCTTAATTTTAGCCATTTTGAAAGGTGTGAAGTAAATGTATTATTGTGGTTTTAATTCATTTCCCAAATAACTAGTGATTTTGAGCATTTTTTCATGTGCTTATTTGCCATCCGTGTATCTTCTTTGGTGAAGTATCTGTATAAATCTTTCACTCACTTTATTTTTTGGGTTGTTTATTTTCTCATTGAGCTTTGAGAGTTCTTTATATATTCTGAATACAAGCTCTTTCTCAGATATATGGCTTACAGATATTTTCTCCCAATCTGTAGCTTATCTTTTCATTCTCTTAAGTATATCTTTTGAATAGGAGAAGGTTTATTTTATTTAATTAATTAATTTATTTATTTTTAGGAAGATTAGCCCTGAGCTAACTGCTGCCAATCCTCCTCTTTTCGCTGAGTAAGACTGGCCCTAAGCTAACATCCGTGCCCATCTTCCTCTACTTTATATGTGGGACGCCTACCACAGCATGGCTTGCCAAGCAGTGCCATGTCCGCACCCAGGATCCGAACTGGAGAACCCCAAGTTGCCAAAGCAGAATGTGTGCACTTAACCGCTGTGCCACCAGGCTGGCCCCTGAATAGGAGAAGTTTTAAATTTTGATGAAATCTATTTTTTTGTTTTCATGGATCAGGTTTTTGGTGCTGTTTCAAGGAAGTCTTTGCATAACTCGAGGCCACAGTTGTTCTCTTATGTTTTCTTCTAGAAGTTATAGAATTTTTGCATTTAGGCCATTGATCTATTTTGAAGCCATTTTTGTTTATAGTGTGAGATATGGATCCAAATAAAGTTTTTTGCAAATAGATAACCAGTTGTTCCAGCACAATTTGTTGAAAAAACTATCCTTTTTCCCAACTGTCTTTGTACCTTTGTCAAAAATCAGTTGTCCATATATGTGTAGGTCTATTTCTGGACCCTAATCCATTCCGTTGATCTAATTGTCTATCTTGATGTTAATCCCACACTGTCTTGATTACTGTAGCTTCATAATAAGTTTTTGAAATCAATTAGTTTTAATCTACTAATTTTCTTCCTCTTTATCAAAGTTATTTTGGTGATTCTAGGTCCTTTGCACTTCTATATGAAATTTAGAACCATCTTGTCAGTTTCTACCAAAAAGCCTGCTGGAACTGAGATTGCGTTTAATCAATAGACCAATTTGGGGAGAATTGACATATTAATAATACGTCATATGACCCATGAATATAGTATCTCTCTCCATTTATTTAGGTCTTGTTTAATTTATCTCAGCAATTCTTTGTAGTTTTTAGTATACAGATTTTTCACGTCTTTTGTTAGATTTATTGCTAAGTTTTAAATATTTTTGATGCTACTCTAAATGGTATTTTTAAATTTTAATCTCTGATTGTTTCTTGCTGGTATATAAAAATATAATTTATTTTTGTGTATTGATCCGAACTTCCATTCCTCGGACAAACCCCACTTCCTCATGATGCATTATCCTTTATTATATTGTTGGATGCAGATTGCTAAAATTTTGTTTAGAACCTTTGCATCCATGTTAATGAGGGATATTGATCTTTAATTTTCTTCTTATAATGTCCTGGTCAGGTTTTGGTATCAAGGTAGTGCCAGCCTTATAGAATTAGTTGGAAAGTATTGCTTACTCAGTTTTTTGTAAGAGTTACAAAGAATTGGTATTATTTCTTCCTTAAATGTTTTGTAGAATTCACTGGTGAAGACATTTAGGTCTGGTATTTTCTTTGTAGGGAAGTTTTTAACTGAAAATTCCATTTATTTGATGTAGGACTTTTCAAGTTTTCTGTTTTATCTTGAGTGAACTCAGTAGTTTAATGTTTTTCAAGGAATTTGTCCATCTCATCTAAGTTGTCAAATTTATTGGCGTAAACTTGTTCATAATACTTCCTTATTATTCTTTTAATATCTGCAGAATCTGTAGTATTTTACCTCTCTCATTTGTGATACTGGTAGTTTGTGTTTTCTTTCTTTTTTCCCCTATCTGTTTAGTTAAAGGCTAATCAGTTCAATTGCTCTGAAAGTAGCAGCCTTGGGTTTCATTTATTTTCTCTGCTGTTTTTCTGTTGTCTGTTTCATTGATTTCTGCTCTAATCTTTATTATCTACTTTCTTCTGCTTAGTTTGGGTTTAATTTGATCCTCTTTTTCTAGTTTCTTAAGGTAGAAGCTAAAGTAAGTGCTTTGAGGCCTTTCTTATTTTCCCATATAAGTGTTTAGTGCTATAACATTTCCCCTAGGTACTGCTTTAGTGGCATCCCACAATTTTGATATGTTGGGTTTTCATTTCCATTCAATTCAACATACTTTCTAATTTTCCTTTTGATTTCTTCTTTGACCCATGGATTATTTAGATATGTGTTATTTAGTTTTCAAATGTTTATGGATTTTGCAGATATGTTTGTTATTGATTTTAATTTAATTCCATTGTGCTTAGAAAACATATTCTATATGACTTAAATCTTTTTAAATTTATTCAGACTCATTTTATAGCTCATAGTATGGTCTGTCTTGGTATATATTCCATGTGCAACTGAGAAAAATGTTTATTCTGCTGTTGTTGGATGGCGTGTTCTACAAATGTCAGTTAGGTCATATTGGTTGATTGTGTTGTTCAAGTCTTCTATAGCCTTACTGATTTTCTTTCTGCTTGCTCTGTTATTTACAGGGGGTATTGAAGTAAACTATAATTGTGAATTTGTCTACTTCTCCTTGCAGTTTTCTCAGATTTTGCCTCATATATCTTGAAACTCTATTATCACATGTAAAAATTTTTTAGATTATGTCTTCCTGATGAACTGACTCCTTTATCAATATAAAAAGATCTTCTTTATCCCTGGTAGTATTCTCTGCTCTGAAATCTACTTTGATATTAATCTAGCTGCTCAAGCTTTCTTTTGATTAGTGTTAGCATCATATCTCTTTTTCCGTCATTTTACTTTTAACCTAGTTGCATCTTTATATTTGAAGTGCATTTCTTAACACAAACCCTCATGAGAAACAGAATTATCAACTAGAATAGGATGACTATGTTCCATTCCTTATCTCTGTAGCCTTATAATTTCCATTCAAAACATCATTTTCCAAAGTTACGTAAGTCAGCTTTTTTTTTGGTTTGCATACATTAGAGTTCACTCTTTGAAATACATGCTTCTATGGATTCTATAAAGTTCAAATGCAGTCATGTATCCAACACTCCAGTACCATACAGAAAAATTCATTCACGCTAAAAGTTCCCTTGTGCATCCCCTTTGAAGTCAACAGCTCAAGTCTCCCAAGCCCTGGCAACCACTAATTTGTTTTTTGTCCCTTAGTTTTTCCACAGCATCATATGGATGGAATCATATAATATGTACCGTATATAGCTTTTTTTTTAACTTTTTATTAAGATTATGATAGTTTACAACCTTGTGGAATTTCAGTTGTACATTATTGTCAGTCATGTTGTAGGTACACCACTTAACACTTTGTGCCCTCCCCCCAGCCCCCCTTTCTCCTGGTAACCACCAATCAGTTCTCTTTGTCTATGTGTTTAACTTCCACCTATAAGTAGAGTCATACAGAGTTTGTCTTTCTTTATCTGGCTTATTTCACTTAACATAATACCCTCAAGGTCCATCCATGTTGTTGTGAATGGGACGATTTTATCCTTTTTTATGGCTGAGCAGTATTCCATTGTATATATATATCATATCTTCTTTATCCAATCATCAGTTGATGGGTACTTACGTTGCCTCCACGTCTTGGCTATTGTAAATAATGCTGCGATGAACATAGGGGTGCACAGGACTTTTGGAATTGCTGATTTCAAGTTCTTTGGATAGATAGCCAGTAGTGGGATGGCTGGGTCATATGGTATTTCTATTTTTAATTTTTTGAGAAATCTCCACACTGGCTGCACTAGTTTGCATTCCCACCAACAGTGTACGAGGGTTCCTTTTTCTCCACAACCTCTCCAACATTTGTCACTTTTTGTTTTGGTTATTTTTGCCATTCTAACAGGTGTAAGGTGATATCTTAGTGTAGTTTTGATTTGCATTTCCCTGATGATTAGTGATGATGAGCATCTTTTCATGTGTCTATTGGCCATCCGTATATCTTCTTTTGAGAAATGTCTGTTCATGTTCCCTGCCCATTTTTTGATTGGGTTGCTTGATTTTTTGTTGTTGAGCTGTGTGAGTTCTTTATATATTATGGAGATTAACCCTTTGTTGGATATATAACTTGTAAATATTTTTTGCCAACTAGTGGGTTGTTTTTTTGTTTCAATCCTGTTTTCCCTTGCCTTGAAGAAACTCTTTAGTCTGATGAAGTCCAATTTGTTTATTCTTTCTATTGTTTCCCTTGTCTGAGGAGATATGGTGTCTGAAAAGATCCTTTTGATACTGATGTCAAACAGTGTACTGCCTATATTTTCTTCTAGAAGACTTCTTGTTTCAGGTCTAATCTTTAGGTCTTTGATCCATTCTGAATTTATTTTTGTGAATGGTCAAAAAGAATGGTCAATTTTCATTCTTTTACATGTGGCTGTCCAGTTTTCGCAGCACCATTTGTTGAAGAGACTTTCTTTTCTCCATTGTAGGTCCTCAGCTCCTTTGTCGAAGGTTAGCAATATGCAGCTTTCTTCTCTGCCTTCTTTCACTTAGTAAAATGCACTTAAGATTAATCCATCTTGATGAATGAATCACTAGCTCGTTCCTTTTTATTACTGAATAGTATTCTATTACATGGATGCACCACAGTTTGTTTATCCAGTCCCCTGATGAAAGACATCTTCATTGCTTCTAGTTGTTAGCCATTATAAACAAAGCTGCTATAAACGTGTGTGTACAGGATTTTGTGTGGATATAATTTTTAAAATCACTTTATATGTACACAGTCATGCACTGCATAACAACATTTCACTCAACGATGGACCACATCTATGATGGTGCTCCTGTAGGATTAGTACCATATAGCCTAGATGTGTTGTAGGTTATACCATCCAGGTTTAAGTACACTCTATGATGTTTGCACAACAACAAAATCACCTAAAGATATATTTCTCAGAACATATCCCCACTGTTAAGGAATGCATGACTGTACTGGGATTAAACAAAGAAGTAAACGGATGGTGGATGGTATGTCCAGGTTTCTCACTGTCAGAGAGGAAAGTTACACATAAGCAAGAAAGGACAGCAAAGATGACCCCTGTGATACTGGATTAGAGTCAGAGACATAAGAATGAACTTATCTTTAACTGTAAGATAGATAGATAGACAGACAGACAGATAGATAGATAGATAGATAGAGAAACAATTATAGATATGTGTGTATATGTGCGTTAGTATGCATACATATATTACTTAGCTCTATCCACTGAGAGGGCCTAGAAGCAATGACACCCAATAGCAATAAGCACACTCAACATCCAGATCTTGGTTTTCTAAATACTATCTCCAATGAAAGAAACCAGAATCCTTAAGTAAGTGGTTGACTTTAGGACCAGGGCAGAGAGAATCTTGTAGTATCAGAAAATAAGAAAATACTACAAAGAAAACACACACACACACACACACACAAAGATGAGGGTATGTCAAAGTGACACAGGAACCAACCTGAAAGAGCTACCAATGGCCAAAGCTGGAACGAATTGAATGTCTTTTATGATTTCATTTTCTCTTCTTTTTTTTTTTTTGCCATGTTAACTGTAATTCTTTGTTTTGTTATTTTAGTGGTTGCTTTTGAGTTTATAGTATAGATCTTTAATTTGTCACAGGGAACTTTCTAGTAATATTATACCACTTCATATGTAGTTTAAGAGCCTTTCGATAGTAAGTTTCCATTTCTCCTTTCCTGGACTTTGTGCTGTTGTGGTCATGCATTTTGCTTTTACATATATTATAAACTCCATACTTCATTGTTAGTTATTTCTGTTTACAGAGTCAAATGCCTTTTAAAGACATTTAAATAATGAGAAAAAATATTACATATTTACCTGTATAGTTACTGTTTCCAGTGCTCTTCCTTCCTTTGCGTAGATCCATATTTCCTTTTGGCAGCATTTTCCTTGTGCCTAAAGGATTTCCTTTCACATTTCTTCTAGTGATTATCTGCTGGCAATGAATTCTTTCACCTTTTGTAAGTCTAAAGAAGTATTATTTGTCTTTGTTTTTGGAATATGTTTTTTTCCAGGTATACAATTTTGAGTTGACTTTTTTCTTTCAGTACTTTGAAGATGTTGTTCCACTGTTGTCTTGCTTGCATTGTTTCTGATGATAAATACGCTGTCGTGTCTTTGCCATAGAGCATTCAATCAGGAAGGTAAGATCGCAAGCAGAGTGGAACTCCATAGGCACAAGGCAAAGCGGTTGTCCACAGGCAGAATTTCTCCTCTGTTTCAGGGAAGCCCCAGCTCTGCTTTTAAGCTCTCCAACTCCTATTGTCATGGCTCATCACTTCAAGCAAGTGCTAATGATTAAGCTAATGAAAGGTTGTGTCCCTAATAGCATAAAGAGGAGATACCCTTTTATACCCTTGAGGGGTGGCAGCAGAAGTGACCAGCCACAAAATTAGGGTTCTCTTATATGATATTTCATTTTCCTTGTCATAGAATTAATTCACCCTTTTTTTTTAAAGATTTTATTTTTTCCTTTTTCTCCCCAAAGCCCCCCCGGTACATAGTTGTATATTCTTCGCTGTGGATCCTTCTGGTTGTGGCATGTGGGACGCTGCCTCAGTGTGGTTTGATGAGCAGTGCCATGTCTGCGCCCAGGATTCGAACCAACGAAACACTGGACCGCCTGCAGCAGAGCGTGCGAACTTAACCACTCGGCCACAGGGCCAGCCCCAATTCACCCTTTTTTTTGCTACATCTTCTGGACTATCCCTCTTCCTTAGTCAGACTTTTAATGACTATGTATTTTAAGTGAAAGATAATGATTATTTGAGATAATTGGGTAATGAAAAGAAACCAGCAAAGTTAACTTAAAAAGTACCAGGGCCCAATTGAAAAGATAAGCCAATATAAGAAGTATCTGGACTTGTACTTAAAAATGAGTAAGTACTCGCAGAACTCTGATTTTTTTTGTTGTTGAGATCTTCCCTCGGAGGTGTGTATGGCCAAGTGACTAAGTTCTGGCTAATGAGATGTAAACAGAAGTTTTGGGTGGGGATTCTGGGAAAGCTCTTTTAAAAGGGGGTTGACTCACCTGGAAAGTGCTCTTCTGCCCCTTTTCACTTCTCTTTTCCTCTTTCCTCCATCCTGGAATGCAGTTGCAATGGCTAGAGTTGCAGTGGCCATCTTAAAACCATGAGGCAAACTTTAGGGTGGAAGTTGTATGCTAAGAAGGGCAAAGCAGCAAAATAGGAGAAGCCTGGACTTGGGTGACTTCATGGGCTTTTCAGGCCACCACTGGATTGCCTACCTCTGCCTGGAAAAGAGAAAAATAACCTCCCAATTTATTTAAACCATCCTTTATTAAGTGTTTCTTTCTAGCAGATGAACACAATTCCTAAATTATGCACTCACATCCATGTGGTGGGCACCATCTTCTCCCTGATACTCTTCTTCAGATGAGACTAGTGTGAACCAGAATGGAATACTTCGGACCACAAAGTTAGGGTTGTGTCTCAGTTGGCCTTTCTCTCCACTTCCAAACATAGTGCCTTCCAAGTAGTAGGTGCTCAGTAAAAATTGACCAATCAAGGGCCTGACTTACTCAGGATGCATAACTCTCAGACTTCAGGCTCCAGTTTGGTCAGGCAAGCCATGTTCTGTAGCCCTTGTGGTTCCTGCTTGAAGACAGCAAACAAACCTTGCTTCACTTTCAAGGTAGTAGGGTCTAAAACAATCACAAGGGTACTTAAAATAATAAAGGGTCATTGAAAACAGGAGATCAGAACAATTTCTAAAATGAAAAAAGGAAGATGATGATAGAGGTATAAGAAGATTCCGGGCCTGTGTTTCTTTTTATTTCCTAATCCAGCTCTCTGTGGCACATGTTGTGTCTCTTGTTCCTCTCTCCTGCCCTACAAATGCTCATCTGCTTAAACATTTGTAAAGCAATCATTTAAAATAAAGTGACCTATATAAATAAATAATTATCATGAATGAATAAATAACGAGCAAAGGAAGGAGGAAGGAGTACACACACATGCTCATGGGTGACACACATCAAGAATCAACATTGGCGTTCTGCTAGGTCACCAGGACAGGAGAAAACCATGAGGGAAGAGAGAGGAGTCAGAGGCAGAATATGAGCAGAAAAGGCTTATATAACTGTTAGAGGAAGGGAGCCTTGCAAACCAGAGAACAAATTTTCTCTGACTTTCAAATATGCGTTTCAAAATGACTGGAATTGCTGGCATCTAGCTCTCCTTCCAGACCGTGGGAACAGTGTTATCCCTATGACAAACCTACAGCCAAGGAAAATAAAATTCAGTGAGCCCTTCAGACAGGAAGGCCCTGGAGGCCATGTCTGTAGGAGAGAGGACGTGAAGCAGTTTAAGCTACAGAGTGAATTACTCATCCATCTTCTTCTTGTGACACAAGGTCAAAAGCTTATGATCCTAACGTTATGGAAGTGTGTTTGGTCCCTGAGTTGAAGAATATGTGACATATGATAGACTATTCAGACATAGCAGGGTGGACTCGTAGGAATAGAGCCATGAGAAGTCATAGATTTAGACTTTTTGTCCTTACTTTACTTCTAACTTTGCCCATCACAACTTTATCTCTTGCATTTTATCTTTGGCTCAGCATATTTATTTTATTTTATTTTTTACATGTTATTTTCTTTTTCCAACCTTTTTTATTTTGAAAATTTTTAATCCTACAGAAAAGATATAGAAATAGTACAGTGAACACCCACATACCCTTTACCTAGATTCACCAGTTGTTAGCATTTTGCCAAATTTGTTTTCTCTCTATTTAAATGTGTTTTGGGGTAAATGTGCACGCATGCGTGTGTGTGCACACGCACACACACACACAGTTTTTTATGAAAGATCTAAGAGATTTAAACATCTTGACATTTCACCCACACATACTTCAAGCATAGTTTTCTTAAGAAAGAAGACATTTTTCTACATAACCATAATACATTTGTCACACTCAGGAAAAGTATCACACTCAGGAAATTTAATATTGATATGATACTGTTATCTAATATGCGTCCCATATTCATATTTCTTCAATTGTCCCAATAACAATAGTGTCCTTTATACTGTTTTTTTTAAAAAATCCAAACTCCTATTAAAGATCACACATTGCGTTTAGTTGCCATCCTCTCTTTATCTTCTTTTAAAGATAATTTCTGAACTTTTTAATCTTTCATGGCATTGATGTTTTTGAAGAGTTCAGGTCAGCTATTTGCATAATGTTGCTGAATTTGGTTTGTCTGATTATTTCCTTATGGTTAGAATCTTTTTGTTTTTTGCAGGACTACTTCATGCATGAGTTGTGTCCTCAGTGCATCACATCACAGAACACATGATATCAATTTTTCTCATTTTGGTGACATTAAGTTTGATCATTTAGTTCAGGTGGTATCCACTAAACCTCTCCATTTGTAAGGGTACCTTTTTGTTTCTCTTTGTAATTAGTAATTGTAACTAGTGGTTACTTCGAGGTTATGTGGCTGTTTTCTTCCCTAACAACCTTTCATTCAATGATTTTACATCTATTGATAATTCTTGCCTGACTCAATTATTATAATAGTGATTGCAAAATGTTGGTTTTCTAATTCTAACAGTGCTACATTTATTAGTTGGCATTCTTCTGTAAATAACTTTTCCTTCACCTCCTCTTCCTGCCTTACTTTTTTTTAATGATTAGTGTTGGCCTGAATTTTTTTTTATTCAATGTGTTATAATCTATGCCAGTTCTTATTCATTTTGACACACACATTGTCTCGTATTTAGCAAACAGGAGCCCTTTCAAGCTGGCTTCTGTTTTCGTTTTACATGACCCCATCAGTTTTTGAGCACGTCCTTATTTTCTGGCACAAGATATTCCAAGCCACATTTATACTTTCCCTACTCTAAGCTGGAGTCATCCAGTTTTCCAAGGAGCCTTGGTTCTTTTTAGTGGGATATAATCTCTACAAAGATCTGGGCACTACATGTGCTCATTGCTATTGTGGTGTTATCCACAGATATTTTAAACAGAAAAGAAATACCATTGGAAACGGTCATTTCAGATGGACTGTGTAAGGATGAATGAGACAAGAATGTGAAAAATATAAGGAGATTTTTAGAAGGTAGGTAATAATTCCAATAATAGTTTTCATTTGTATAAGATGATCTAAGCACATGACACCTAGTAATGTCAAAACTGGTGCTCAGAAAAATACCAAACAGCTATAGTGAACACGCTTCCATCAGCATGGTAATATACATTCTCCACATATAATCTAGAATGTGATTTGCATCATTTAAATGGATTTTAAGAACCAAATTTATATTTAGAGTAAATTTTTCTGCCTAAGGTCTGAACTTCATTTGTACTTACAGCCATTTTCAGATTTTATTTGAGAAGAGGGGGAGAAAAGATGAATGAAGAAAGAAGAAGGAACCACAAAGTGCTTTAATGAGAGAAAATCACTGGATTTCTGGTAGTGAAATCTCTCATCTGAATGAGTCTTAACATGAAGCCTAGATTTATAAGGGGATTTCCTTAATTCTCAGGGTATCTGTGTGACACAGGCTATTAACTTCCCACAGGCAGTACTTCCCACTCTCCCTAGAACTGAGCAAAGTACGAGCTTTCATAAATTATTTTAAAAGAAATAATGGTTGTATATATAATCCACATAAAGCTGAGCTGTACCATGGCCCAGTCTTAACATAGTGCTCTTTTCAAAGAAATGTCAATTCAAAATTCAAGAAACAATTTCAAAAGCAATTAAATTTTTTAATAAAATAATTTTTAAAATTCCAAAGGGTGGGGTTCTATTCATATTACACAGGAAAACCTTTATTCCCATCTTTATTGAGGTATAATTGACAAAATTGTATATATTTAAGGTGTCCAATTTGATGTTTTGATATCCATATACATTGTGAAATAATAGCCACAATCAAGCTAATTAACATATGCATCATCTCACATAGTTACCTTTTTTCTGTGTGTGTGTATGGTGAGAACACTTAAGACCTACCCTCTTAGCAAATTTCAAGTATACAATACAGTGTTGTTGATTATATTTACATTACTGTACATTAGATCATCAGAACTTATTCATCCTGCATAACTGAAACTTTGTACCCCTTGACCAACATCTCCCCATGGCCCCTCCATAGAGCCCCTGGCAACCACATTTCTACTCACTGCTTCTATGAGTTCAACTGGTTGAGATTCCTCATGTAAGTGAAATCATGTAGTATTTTTCTTTCTATACCTGTCTTATTTCACTTAGTATAATATCCTCCAGGGCTGCCCGCCCCATGGCTGAGTGGTTAAGTTCACACACTCCACTTGGCAGCACAGGGTTTCACTGGTTCAGATCCTGGGCATGGACATGGCACTGCTCATCAGGCCATGCTGAGGCAGCGTCCCACATAGTACAACCAGAGGCACTCACAACTAGAATATAAAACTATGTACTAGGGGGGCTTTGGGGAGAGAAGAAGAAGAAAACAAAAGAAGATCGGCAGCAGATGTTAGCTCAGGTGACGATCTTTAAAAAAAAATGTCCTCCAAGTTTATCCATGTTGTTGCAAATGGCAGAATTTCCATCTTTTTTAAGGCTGAATAATGTTCCATTTTATATATATATATTTATATATATATATATAAAATGGATATTTACATCACATTTTCTTTATCCATTCATCCATTGATGGACACTTAGGTTGCTTCCATGTCTTGGCTATTGTGAATAATGCTGCATTGAACATAGGGGTGCATACATCTCTTCAAGATACTGATTTCATTTCTTTTGGGTTTATACCCAGAAATGGGGTTGCTGAATCATAAGGTAGTTCTATTTTTAATTTCCTGAGGAACCTCCATGCTGTTTTCTATAATGGCTATACCAATTTCGATTCCCACCAACAGTGTACAAGAGTTTCCTTTTTTCCACACTCTTGCTGACTCTCATTATCTTTTGTCTTTTTGATAATTGCCATCCTAACAGGTGTGAGGTGGTATCTCATTGTGGTTTTGATTTACATTTCCCTGATGATTAGTGATGTTGAGCACCTTTTCATGTACCTGTTGTCCATTTGCATGTCTCCTTTTGAGAAATGTCTATTCATGTCCTTTGCTCATTTTTTAATTGGGGTTTTATTATTTATTTATTTATTTATTTATTTATTTATGCTGAGGAAGATTTGCCCAAGCTAACATCTGTTGCCAATCTTCCTCTTTTTGCTTGAGGAAGATTGTTGCTGACCTAACATATGTGCCAATCTTCCTCTATTTTGTATGTGAGTCACCGCCACAGCATGGCTGCTGATGACTGGTATAGGTCTGTGCCTGGGAACTGAACCCAGGCCACTAAAACAGAGCATGCTGAACTTAACCATTAGGCCACAGGGATGGCCCCTTGTTTTTGTTTTTTTTGCTATTGAGTTGTAGGAGTTCCTTATGCATTTTGGATATTAACCCCTATTGAATACATGGTTTGCAAATATTTTCTCCCAATATGTAGGTTGCCTTTTCACTCTGTTGATTGTTTCCTTTGCTGTACAGAAGCTTTTTAGTTTGATGCAATCCCACTTGTCTATTTTTGCTTTTGTTGCCTGTGTTTCTGGTGTCAATGTCAAGAAGCTTTTCCCTATGTTTTCTTCTGGTAGTTTTATAGTTTCAAGTCTTACATTTAAGCATTTAATTCATTTCTCTTCTACTAGTACCCCCTGCACTTTTTAGTGTAAATCAATTAAGCTTGTTCAAGTACCTCTTACTTGTCCCTTTCACCCATTAGTCAAGCCTGGAACCTAGCTTCTTATTGGACAGGAAAGTGGGTTAGGCTATGGATAATTCTTATATATTAAAATAAAATTAAAATATATGAGTTTTTCCCTACTCATACATATTAGTTACAATTTAGTGAAGCTGCCAACATGTGCCTTGTTTAATGCAGGACAACAGTACAAATCTTATTCTATATTTTATATCTAGTTTTAAATGTACAAAAGTAAGTATTTTAGAGGGTGTTTTGAAAATCCTCATGGAAGCTTGACTTTCTGGTACCTTCCAAAGAATTGCTTTTCCTTCTTATGAAAAAGAGGTTTTATTATATTTGTGATCAGTGTTCTTAAGAAAGATCTGCCAAATATTACTATATCTTTCAATGGAGTTAGCAACAAGTTTGTAGCCAGAGAGAATAAATAACAATTACAAATCCTATCCTTATATTTCAGGATCCCACTGGCAACCCCACCTCATCGTAATCTATGTAAGGAGTTTTTCTGGTTGTTTCAGGCTTCAGTTTGGACTTTGCATTCTTGTCTTTGTCCTAGGGGAAGCAGCAAAAAGTCAGAGCACCCCTTCTGTCTCACAGGATCCTATGAAAGGATGGCCCAGAAATTCCCTGAAAAAAGTCCACTGTAGACCACACACACTCATCTGACCGCCTCACCCCTATTTGTTCACTTCCTTGCATGAGTTAGCAACACTAGCTGGGGGCCAAGAACTGCTTCAATGTGCCAAATTTTCTCAGTTCACAGGGTTCACAGAACTCTTAACATCTTAGTAATTTGTTCACGGTGCCCCTAGGCCAAAATAAATACCTAACAGTTCTATTTATTAAGTGGTTGAATCCAAACAACTTAATAGGTATTTATATCCTAACAGTTTACTAGCCATTTGAAAAACTACTACATACATTGAAAGAAAAAAAACAGTTTTTCTATTTCATTCTTATAAAACTACAGTTACCTACTAATAGGGTATGTGTACCTTTTGGGCAGTGCAGTTTCTCAAACTTTGGAATCTGCCTGGACACCACCACGCTCATTTCCTGTTCCACATTCATTCTCATGTGGTACTTGCTCTGCTCACAGCAACTACCAAAACCCTAGCTTTGCAAAGATATGGCATCACTGAAAGGAATGTAGTGTGATCTCTGTATTAGGGGCTTTTAGAGGAAGCCCATACCAGAGGTCCCTTGGTCCCCAAGGTGGCCAGCCCTTTTGGCTTTACATCTGCACAGCCTTTCCCCTCACAGTAGAGCAGTCAGTGTACTTGGGCACGGAGGGCCCCAAGCAGCAGCCATCACACTGTACCTGTACAAACTGCCCTCTCCGTGTATACCAACCTTTTTCTTCTTTTGGGGTAAATACCTTCAAAGGGAGCCCACAGTCACTTGTTAATGTTTGCCTCTGGCATTCTTGCTCAGATATCTCTCTCTATGTCTGAACCCAGTCACTGACATTGTTCAAAGTCTTTTATTCATGGTTCTGCTTTGACTCTCAATAAATCAACTGATGGAAATCAATCCTGGAGTGGGGGCCTCTTAACACCCAGTCTGTGATTGGGCTGTCTTAGAATATGCAACTGCAAGAGCTGTTATGCATGGATTTTCATTTGGCAAAATAAAGATTTTAAATTTCATCTTTTTAACACATTAGGAAATGGAGGTGGTCAGTAGCCATTGAGTTGTAGGATACTTTTAATTATCAGCTTAAGAAAAGCAAGAGAACAAGTAATAGTAAATACTTCTAAAAGTCACATAATGCTTGTGTTTATTGAGAGAGCAATAGTAACCAGATGGATTTTTGTAATGTGTGGAGGACACTGTGATGTGCTATCCTGATCCCTCTTCAATGAAGGACCTGTGGCCCCAGCTGCCAGGAGAGTGTGTGTGTGTGTGTGTGTGTGTGTATTTTTAAATGTATCTACTAAGGCCACATCCTTCCCATGGCAGCCCACATCCAATTACTAATAGATGCAGACGTATGAAGGCCTGGCCATCTCGGTTTATAGGGAGACAATTCTGAAGGACCGTTTTAGCTCTGGAGTTCCCCTTGGGGTTGGATGAGGCCATCATCAGGCCTGTGTTACGGCTCAACTTCTCTCTGTCCACGCCTGCTTGCTTCCACAGGTGTTAGTTCCCTTCTTGATAAACAGCCTATACAATAAACTCCATCTCAGAATTTGCTTCCTAAGGAACCCAACTGGCAACACAGTGCTTTGCGTACTTAGGTAAGATTCTGGATACTTGGTAGCTTGATATTCACTCTGCATGAAACCCTGCTGTGAGTGATATTACTGTTGCCTGTCTCATTTTGTAGATTCAGTCTCCAAATTATTAGTCACCTCCGAGAAAACCAATTTGGCAGATTAGGTATAATGGCATCGAGTGCTGCAGTGAATTTTCATCTATCTAGCTATCTAATAAAAAAGCAGGCTTTATGAGCTAGTAATGTTCACCAAATATTCCATTTTCTGCCCTACATTTCTCAGCCCCCTCGCAGGTACGCAGAGCCATGGGGTTAGTTCTGGTCAATGGCCTGCGAGGGGAGGATTCACTTCTGGGCTGAGGTGGCGAAAAGTCCGGGTGATTCTTCAGTCTATCTTCCTCTGCTAGGGGGATTGAGGAGGCTGCATGTGGCAGACCGTGTAGATACAAGATGCTGAAGCTCTGACAGCCTGGGTTCCTGGGAGACTGTGGGAAACAGACTTTTGCTGGATTAGGCCACTGAGATTCGGGGGGTTGTTTGTTACCTTACTCCTTATAACCAGCCTGTCTTCACTAATACACTTCATAAACTATGTTCACTCCAACATTTTAAGACAAATGATTTAAGTAGATGTATATTAAATATATATATGTGTATATATATCTACTAAAATTAAATATATATTAATTATGTATAAATAATATAGAATACTATACATTATATATATAAGTTATAGAAGTAATATATCAAATATGTATATTCCATATACATCTACTTAAATATGTTAAATATATAATATAGACTCCATGCCCTAGCCATGACAGCTATTATCAGTTGATTCATATGCTTCTATATAAAGTAAGATGTTGAAAGCATTAAACATCTAGGTTGCATATGGCAACTTTGTCACCAGTGTCAAGCTTTACCTTTATTAACTAACTCCAAATCCCTGAAGTGGAGTTAAAAGCCCTTTCTAGAAGTTAGTCTTCAACATTTTGTTCAGAGTAAAAGCTGCTTTGGGCTGCTTACCTCTCCTTCCTCTGCCTCATATGGTTGTTTCTTCTTGGATGTGTAGTTATGGTTAATCACTGGGAGGGCAGAAGCCTTCAATCTCCCTGCCTCTTGTTGATTGCTTCCTTTTGCCACAAGAGTTGAAGCCAGAAAAGAAAGAAAATTCCAAGGCACCGTGTCCCAGAGTATAGCTCAAGCAGGAAGAGATAGATACTTTGCCAATGGACCCTTCTAGTTTCCCCACCTCCCACCATCTAGTTAACCTTTTCAGCTTGACTACTGTAGCAGATGCTATCAGGCCCCACACTTACCCCCCTTTTCCATTCAGGAGGTCACTGTGGACACTTCCTATGCATGCTGATGGCTTTCTGTATCTCTGTGCTTTCTGGATGAGGAAGCATGCTGAAAATATCTGGGAATTGACAACCCCAGGGACAATCCTCAGGACTTCGACTAATGAGGGATGAGAGTAGATAAGTACTCCAGCTTCCTTGCCCCTCAGCAGGGCGGTCCTGAGGTATGTTGTACTCAGTGTCTCAGAGGGGCTCCAGCTGGATTAAGCCTCAGTTGCCCAAAGTGACAACCTGCTCGTTGACATACCTTTCATTGGCTTCCCTCCTCTCTTTGTCTCACTTCCTCACTCTCTCACTGTGCTTCCTGGGACCCCCTCCCAAATAAACTACTTGTCTTCAAATCTTTGTTTCAGAGTTCACTTTTGGAGGTATCAAATGTAGGCCACCACAAGGAAACTTGATTGTCTATGACACTAGCTTACATCTAAAGGCCAGAATTCACAACTTCTGCCTAGACCAGGGTTCCTCTCCTACTCTGAGATGTCAAGATCAATCAGGAAATATATAAAAAATTTTGAAATTTGTGAATGATTTCCTTTATAAGTACAAGTTAGAGTAAATTCAAGGTTATTCTGCAAATAGTGCCGTTCTCACTCACTGAGGCTGGGTGTGGAGTTATAGGCGGCTCACTAGGAATTGGTCCCACTTGGGTCACCCATCCTCTGTGTTTCAGTGGAGAAATTCCTAGGCAGGTTTTCCGGAAAAAAATTTTTTCTCAAAGGTGTGTATTCAGTCATTTAACAAGTATTCATTCAGTGCTTATTAAGTGTGAGGATATCATATTAAATATACTGGATAGCATATTGAAAGTATTAAGATTTTTATATGGGTAGTTGATAATTCTGATACTTGAGTTTAGAAACTTTAGTGAGATTTATATAGTTAATTATGCTCTTTAAATGGACTGAAAAAGAAATAGTGACTGTGTTAGTTGAGCAAATTCTCTAAGTTGGCTCACTTAACACCAATTCCACTTTAGTGGTGTTTCAGGCAGAATTTTCCCATGGGTGATTGTGTATTTTTACTGGCTACGTTGTCCTGGCTGCATTATTTCTGGCTGAGTCTTATCCAGTTCCTTTCTGCTTAAAGTAGCTAGAATGAAGCTGTTGTCTATGACTAAGAACATTGAATGAGAGAATTGTAAACTTCAGGTTAGAAAAAGGTTGCTAAAGATACACACACTGGTCTGGGCAAGAGGCATTTGGGTGAACCTATAGGAGAGGGCACAGAGTGTGTGGATTTTTGTGTCTCATATTAACACCTACTGCGGAGCATCCACTTCAGGTGCATAGGATGATTGGTCCTGTGGTTGCCACTAGCTTCTTTCCTTGGCCACTCTAGTGCCTATGAACAGAGTGGTTTTGGTGGCAGTATTGGAGGCTCTACATGGGCCCAACAACATGGACTCTTTTTTACCATGGCCAGTCTAACTGCTGCCACTGCTGAATGCCCAACCTTCCAGCAGCAGAATCCAATGCTGTGCCCTCAAAATGGATCACTGCTCAGGGAGATCAGGCAGCCAACAGCATATATTGTCAAACTTTGGAATTTTTGCCAATCTTGTAGGTGAGAAATGCTATACCTATATAGTTTTAATTTACACTTCTCTTGCTATGAGTGAAGTTGAGCATATTTTTGTATGTTTAAGGGCCGTTTTCGTTTCTTTTTCTGTGAGTTATCTGTGTATATCTCTCAGCAATTTTTCTATTGGGTTGTTGCTTTTTTCTTCTCAATTTTAAGAAGCTCATTACATATTAAATGTGTTTACCCCTTGATTATGATTTGAGTTGGAAATATTTTTCTCAATTTGTCATTTGTCCTTTCACTTTCCTTGTGATGTTTTCTGCCATGCAAAACTTCTTTATATTTATTTGATCAAATTTATTTATCTTTTTCCTTATTGCTTCTGGAATTTGAGTCATAGTTTAGAAAGTTTTCCCACTCCTAGGCTGTAAGGAAGTTCAGTCATATTTTCTCTTATTTCTTGTAGAGTTTCATTTTTCACATTGGGAATTCTGTTCTATCTGGAATTTATCCAGTATAAGGAATAAATCAAATTTTATCTTTTCCCATATGGCCATCCAGTTGTTCCAATGCCACTTATTAAAAACTCTTTCTTTTCCCATGATTGAAATAAGCCTTTATCATATACTATATTTTCATGTGCACATGGTTCTATTTCTGGCTTTTTTATATACTGTTCCATTTGTCAATTCATGGGCTCATATCATACTGTTTTAATTATAAAAGCTTTATAATATGTTTTCATATTTTTTAGCGTGATCTCCCCCCATTGCTTTTATTTTTTTAAGGGATATCAATTCCTGCTTGCTTGTTCTTCCAAATGAACTGCATAATTAACATTTCTGGCTCCAGAAAAAAAGGCTAATGAAATTCTATTGAGATTGTCTTAAATTTATAGATTAGCTTACAAAGAATTGACATCTTTGTGCTGCTAAATTTTCCTATCAAATAATATGGTATGTCTTTCTACTTATTAAAATCTTTTAGGAGTATTTTATAGTTTCTTCATAAAAATGTTTCACATTTCTTGTTATGTTTATGTCTAGGCACTTTATTTTCTTTTATTTTGCTATTATAAATGTTGTCTTCTCTTCCATTATTTCTTCTAACTGGTTATTGTTTATATATGTAAAGGCTTTTGATTTCTGCATGCTAATTTAATATCTTTCTATTAAACGAGTTTTCTTCTTTTTTGTGGTAGTTTTTCATTGACTCTTTGGGTTTTTCAGATATATAATAATACCAGCTGCAAAAAAAGATAAATTTTACCTCTTCCTTTCTCATTATTATGCCTCTAGTTGATTTTTCCTGTCTAACTGCATTGGCTAATACCTCCAATACACTGTTTAAAACTAGTGGAGACAAAGGGCCTCCTTGTCTTGGTCCTCGCTCTAGCATGAAAGCCTCTATTATTTCCTTATTCAGTAAGATGCTGGCCTTTCAGGGTAATGTATATATATATTTTCATATTAAGGAAATATCCATGAAGTCCTATTTTATTGATCATCTTTAACATAACTGTCAACTCCTAAATGTATAAGTGTAAAAAAAAGTCATATTATTTATCTAAAAAATCTGTTAATGTAGAATGTGACACATATAGTGGCATCACAGGCAAGTGTTCAAGAATGTTTATCCTGAGAAGTTTATAATCCAAGGGGAGGGGTGCCACATTAACCAATCACAGATTAATTCAAAAGGCTCTAGGATGTGGGGTAGGGGCAATATAGTATAGTGGGTCCCTGAATGAAAAAGTCCCGTGTTTGAATCCTAACTCTGCAACTCACTTTGTGATCTTGGACAAGTTACTCGGCCTCTCAGTGCCTCCATTTCCTTTTCTGTAAATGGGGATAATGACAGGAGCTACCGTAAGAATTGTTATGTTTAGTGAGGCAATTGCCCCAGAAGATTTAGTTTAGAAGTCAGCACATAATAAGTGCTAAGTGGTAGCTATTTTCATTAAGTGCCAAAAGTGAATAATAAAGATAATAAATGCTATGAGGGGTCTGTGAAGGAGGGGGCACTTAAGCTGGTTCTTTGAAAGCTGTGTAGGATTTGAATAGACAGAGTGTTGAGGAAGAAAAAGAGGACTTTTGAGGGAGGAGGGAAAAGATCATTAAAATTTAAAAGGTCATCCCCAAACTGCAGTTGATTTCAATTTGTGTTTATAAAAAGGTCCAACTGCCTATTTTGTCCAACTGCCTTTTAAAAGCATCATTATTTAAAATTTGATTTACTCTCATTACATTTTGCAGAATACTTGAATATGAATAGTTTGTTTTATTATGCATATGAGAGAAAAACATTTTGAATCAAATTCCATGCTCTCTATCTTGAAGGCCCCGCTGGCTTATCCATCCTTTATAGTTTTTTGTCTAGTTGCTATTTTGCATTTTAATTTGACTCTACCTTTCATTTATTTGCGCCTATTACTAGAATGCTTTTTTAAACTAAATATTTTTTGGTGTTTTCTATTCAGTATTTGATGAATATTTATTACTATAATTCATTATTCAGAAAAACGTACCACATCCTACATCAGTCTTTACACTCCATTATCCATGGGGTCTAAACCATTTCACAGTCATTAAATGAATACATTATTTGGGAATTAAATCAATGGAAAGCAAGGGAAATGGCATCCAAAGGTGGTGAGGAGGTCGAGGAGGCAGTGGTGAGGTTTATGCGGAGCACGGCTTTCCCTGCAAGCAGGAAATACAGAAAACGCCTCAGCCTTTCCCTTCCTCTGCTTCCCCTCTCTGTGCCTTGGTCTACTGAAGCTAGTAGAAACTTGCATTAATCTCTCTTTCAGACTCGGGGTGGAGAGTGTGGAGGGTGGTTGAACAAACATCTGTGGAACATATGGTCTTAGGTTGTGCTGTCTCAGAAGAAGACCCTGAATCAAGAATTTGAGTGCCAGTTGTTTATTTGGGAGGTGAACCTAGAAAACACCAGTGGGGGAATTGGGAAGTGAGGCAGGAACTGGAAAGAAGCCAATAATTAAGGGTATGTTATTGTCAAGAATACAGGGTCATTCATTCATTTTAAATATTAAAAATAATAAATTGTTGGGGCTGGCCCTATGGCCGAGTGGTTAAGTTCACGCACTCCGCTGCAGCGGCCCAGTGTTTTGTTGGTTCGAATCCTGGGCGTGGACATGGCACTGCTCATCAAACCACGCTGAGGCAGCGTCCCACATGCCACAACTAGAAGGACCCACAACGAAGAATATACAACTATGTACCGGGAGGATTTGGGGAGAAAAAGGAAAAAAATAAAATCTTTAAAAATAATAATAATAACAATAAATTTTTAGCAGAGAAATTCCAGAAAAGGTACATATGCATATAGACTATATACATGTATAATATTATATGATATAAATGTCAAAAATTGTGAAGGGTCTGAGACTTTGCCCTACCTATAAGCTAACAAGTTAGCCTGCCACAGATTCATAGATGCTGGCAGAACACGGGAGACTCCTGGGTTAGAGGCAAAAGAATGTGTCACTTATGGCACAGCAGGCAGTCCCCATGTCTCACAGGGCAAGGAAGGTGGATGCTGCACATGCAGTATTTATCACCAAATTCCCATCCCTTATTGACTGGGGCTGCTCCTGGGGGCATTAACTCTGTGGCACTTCTGGCCTATTGATCATTCCACCACACCCAGTTGCCAGAGCCAGTCCTGACCAAAATATGGAGCTGGCTTTGATTGCCAACCTCCCCTTCTCCAAACTTTCCCCAAAGTGACTCTGTCTCTGTCTTCTCCAGGAGAAGATGGGACCATATCTTCATGTGTCTTGGTCTGTTCTTTTATTCCCAGTGAAGCTACCTTTGTAAACTCTTCATTTGCACTAGGGAGGAAATGGCTGGGGGTAGTTGTGTTAACATTGGAACTGGGATGGATGTCCTAAAGCTAAAGAAATAAACACCCTATCTGGGGAGACTTCAGACATTAGATAGCAAATGGAGGAGGCAATGAGATGGAGGGAAAATGCCCTCTTAAGGCTGGGATTTTTTGGGTGATCCTCAAGTGGCCTGGCAAGGTCAATGCCCTGCTCTGAGTGCAGCCTTCCAGACCTTGGGAAGAAAAGTCCTTTGACATCCCTGCAGCTTCCTACCATCCCCTCTGCTTCAGCTCTCTACAAAATCACTTTGATTTGGGGGTGACATCCACAGGGGCCCAACAGTCTTCCTACATTTATACTTTGTCCATTTTCCTCTTACTCTTCTCCCTAAATGATAGAGCACTGGACTGAAAACAAAATTCACTTGTTTCAGATAGTTATGTCACAGCATGACCAAAGTACAGAGGCTCCATTCTTCCTTCATCACAGGACACTGTAGTGAGAGGCCCTGCCCCCCTTCTCCAACAATTACAAGCCAGCTACACCAGAGGATAGACAGCTCAGTGTAGCATATAGATTTGTGATCAGCCAGCATCACTAGGCCAGGGAACATCATGGGATGGGAGGGACCTCAAGTCCTTGAGAAACAAAGAGAGTCTCCTGGGGCTTTACTCCTCATGTCCAAAGTTAACACCGTGGTACATACTGCTTAGCTCAATGTCATTCCACTCTTGCTGAGATCTATCTGAATTTCATTCATCCCATCTTTCTTTTCTCCAGGCTTTCTCTGGGCAAATGATATATATGTATATTCCACTTTCCAATGCTTTTTCATATCCATGAGATAATTATTTAGGGCACTCACCTCTTTGCTATCATTATTATCGTTATTGTATCCTATGGCGATTCAGAAAAGATCTGGTGGTTTCAGATATACGTCCTCATACTATGACATTAATCTTTCTCCAACTTGCATTAGTTGTCTGTGGACATTTCTAATCATTTCTTCTAAACTGTCAGAGGTTGTCTTAACCATAAGCCGTAGAGTCCAGAGAGATCAGGGCAGGGATTAGAGCAGTATGAGACAAAGACAGCCTTATTTGTCTTTGGCACATGCCATCTTTGAAATAAATGAATGAGAAGAAATCTGAATACTCCCTGTGACCAAATGTTTCCAAATTTTTGGATCAACTTCTCAGTTTCCACAAAAATGTCTCTTGAGGTTTGTTTGGTTTTTTTAAGATTGGCACCTGAGCTAACATCTGTTGCCAATCTTCTTTCTTTTTTCTTCTTCCTCTCCCCAAAGCCCCCCCCCAAGTACATAGTTGTATATTCTAGTTGTAGGTCTTTCTGGTTGTGCTATGTGGGACACTGCCTCAGCATGGCCTGATGAGTGGTGCCATGTCCGCACCTAGGATCTGAACCAGTGAAACCCTGGGCTGACAAAGTGGAGCTTGTGAACTCAACCACTCACCCATAGGGCCAGCCCCTCTCTTGAAGTCTTGATTGGGTTTGCATCAAATCTATAATTTCATGAGAAATGGTGTCTTTATAATATTAGTCTTCTAATCCATGAACATGGTATATTTCTCAATTCATTTACGTCTTTAATATTGTTACCACACAAAAGTGGGGTTCTCTTGCCCTCTGCACATAAAAAGCCAATTAATTATGGCATCAGCCTTTGGGAAATGATATCAGCATTATTCTGTGAGATTGATCTGTAGGGACACAGGGGGCATGTGCCCTCAGATCTGTCTCCCCAGTTCAGGATTTGGAGTGAAATTTAAGAGGTTAGGGAGAACAGGCTGGTACTTGGAAACACTGGCAGGAGAGGTTTTGAGTGATGGGCTTCAAACATTTATGGTAACGTTGTAAACATTTATGACAGAGTGCTAAACTTTTGTGATAGGGTTCTAAACATTTATGATAGGATAGGGAAGGAATTTTAACACTGGGTCTTCCTGAATGAGGGACCCCTGGCTTCTGATAACAGTCCAACTTTTAAGTTCCAGTTGTGTCCTCATCCTTTGCTTCCATGGGGGGGGGGGGATAATCTTTGGTTCTGTGGTCATTTCAGGTCAAGATTTCTTCTTCTGTGTGTGCTCTGGCTACGTGACTGGGCAAATATTTTGACAGGCAATTCTTAATCATTCTGTTGATAAGAGATGGGGTCACTTGAACTGGTGCTGGAGGGCCCATGGTGATGAATCCCCCCTTTTTGTTGTTCATTCCTCAGTCTTGTGGGATATAGGGCAATGACTGCTCTAGCTTCTTGCTGCCAATAAGGGGCATAGGTTATTCATCTCATTGAGCCAGTCTCTTAGTAAGACAGTGATGTAGGTAGCCTCCCAAAGTTAAGCCTATATGGTGTAAGCAAGTAACAAGGTATTTAATAAGAAGCTTTTCTAGAGAAGCAAAAAGAAAAACAAAGTTAATGGTTGGAACAAATTATAAACCAGTTTTTGAGCCCAGAGGGTAGCCAGTCAAAAAGATTTCTAAATGTCAGGGTCAAAGCATCTTTTGCAGTTTGAAATGTCTCTGATGATGTCACTGGGTGTTCAGGGATCTTTCTGAGCGGTTTATATAGCAACATACATGAATCTCTCTTAAGTTTATATCAAGTTGTCCAGCTTCAGTTTGCAGGGCTTCAGGAAAAAGGGCAGTTTCAGTTCTCAATGATTCCAAATGAAAATGATGGAAAAAACTGAAAACATTAGTTTGGAGATTTGTAACCAGATATTTCAAGAGACTAGAATTCAGGATCCAGTCCAGTTTACAGATATAAAACAAAACCTCCAAGAAAATTATCAGAACTAGAATCTAATATCCATGAATGTGTACTATAGTTTCTGTTGAAACATAATTTTCCCTCTAAAACCATGCTCATTTTTACCAAAGATGCCAAATTAGGACTCGTTGGTTGGCAAAATGTCTAGTTTCAATAAACTTGGCCCAATTATTTTTTAAGTATAGCAAGAATAGTAATTGATTGTATAGGCTCTTTTATTTTTATTTATTTATTTATTTATTTGAGGAAGATTAGCCTTGAGCTAACATTTGCCAGTCCTCCTCTTTTTTGCTGAGGAAGTGTGGCCCTGAGCTAAATCCATGCCCGTCTTCCTCTACTTTATACATGGGATGCCTACCACAGCATGGCATGCCAAGCAGTGCCATGTCCGCACCTGGCATCCGAACCAGCAAACCCTGGGCTGCTGAAGCAGAATGTGCAAACTTAACTGCTGCGCCACTGGGCTGGCCCCCTGTATAGGCTCTTTTAGATCTGCTTTGCTGAGACTTTTTGTAAGGAATCTTAGATTGAACTTTAAAGGCCTCTCAAGACCAGGAAAACCAAGCCAAGCACTTGTCATCAGACTCTGCCTGCAACACCTATAGATTTGGGTGAATTCCTCTCTTCCTCTTGAGATTCCCCAAAACATCCTGAGATTCTTTGCACTTGCCAGGGAAGTGATCTTCTTTACTCACCTGGTAAGGTTGCTGGAAAACTATAAGCAAGATACCAGGGCAATATTCCCAAGTTGCTTTATTCCATAAAGTCAATCTTTGTCCTTTAGCTGTCTTGTCATATCTGAGTCTGCATGTTTCTCTCAAATATGACATTCCAGTCAAAGCATTGTTAATATAACCAATGTTTCCAGTTATGTCCTGTTATAAGGAGAAGAGATTCTTAGTGAACTTATGCAAATAACTGTATTGCCATGAAAACAATAATCACTAAGAGTTTCCAAATTCTGGAAGGATCACGTAGGGAGTAAAAAGGTAAACACTTCAATTCTGCTTACAAAAGTATAATTTACCAAATTGCTGTAACTTATGGTTAACTTAAGAGAAAAAGGTTTCCTTAAATCTGAAAAAAACCAAAACATTAAAAATCAGCAATATCTCAAATTAAGTCATAAAAATTATAATCATCCTCATCAGTTCATTCAGTTCTGTGCAATTGATTCTTGATCTTAATCTTCTGTTAACAGTTTCATGAAGTCATCAGTTTCTCCATTAGAGTTCTATAATTTCTTACCCAGTTCAGTTTTATGATCTGAAAGTTTATCAGAAACCTGTATTCTAGAGTGTCAGAGTCCATTCCATGAATCTCTCTGAAGATGAGATACATCTGCAAAAACATCAGAGTAAAACAACAGCTATCTGCAAATGACAAAAGACTCAAAAAGGGCAAATGACAAAGAAACTTGGCTATTTCTGTGACATATAACATTTCAAGATAATAACTAGAATTATGACTGACAACCAGGATGGATCAGAATTTTAGGAATGTTATATAATTTCTAAAACACTTATATCAATAGCATTTACCCACATAATATCATAGGTCCCTATGAAACAATGCTTAGTTATCCATTTAACCATGATGACAAAGATTTTCAGGCAAATGCAAAGAATTAAATGGCTGTAAGAAAAACCTTACCACCTGTGATTAAAGACCTCATAAAAACAATACAGGAAATTTATTTTGATAAAACATAAAATCCCTACTCTTCTGGTAGACTACTCAAGGAACCTTTCATAATCTATCAAGACCAGACTAAAAGTTTAAGAAAATTATCCTTTGAAGAGAGAGAGGGACCAGCCTGGTGGTGTAGTTGTTAAGTTTGCAAGCTCCACTTCAGCAGTCCAGAGTTTACCAGTTCACATCCTGGGTGTGGATCTACACACCCACTCATCAAGCATGCTGTGGCAGCGTCCCATATAGAAGAACTAGAAGGACATAAACTAGGATATACAACTATGTATTGGGGCTTTGGGAAGAAAAAAGAGAGAGAGAGAAAATCAAATTTTAATTTTTGCAACAGCTTACTTTTTACATTAAAACTCATTTATTTAACTGAATTCATTTTAATCTTCGCCAACTTGACCATGCACAAAATTCCTTCCTCAGGGTTCCTCTTCCACAACCCTTCTTTAATTTTCTTTTTACATTCAGAATTTGTCCCATGCCTTCTTTCTTCCTTCCTAGTACGTTAGGACAAGTTTATCTTTCTGAACAAAGCAAACCAAAATATTTCCACTCTTTATACCTTCTTTACTGAAAACATACGTCTTACTTTCCTTGAATACAAAGATGTTTCCCTTATAAATTTTTAGAAGCTTTAATCACATATATTAATTATAATGTTTAACCCTTACAGACCTTAATTTTTAGTGAAAACTAAGAAGTAAGCAATTATGAGCTGTCTTTTACATTAGCATTCTGTGGCTTGGCAAGTTTATAAACACTTTTCATAATTTCTAGAAACATGCTACGTCATAGTACAAGTTTTAATAAAATACAAGACGTTTACTAATAGACCCAAACATCTTTTTTTTCCTCTGTAATAAGAAACCAAAAGTAGATAAACTTAGATATATTTAGCAATAATGTTTCAGTATTTTATCTCATTTGAAAAAGACCCAGATATTCAATGAATTTTTTATCATTTATTTTCACCTAGAAAAACTTAAAAGTTTCAAGTTACCAGAGACATTTTGGAAGTTATTTTAAATATACCTGCCAAAACACATAATTATTATTAAAAAGTTCACACAGCATTTTTATCTTTTTCATATCTATTTAGTTTAATTTTCCCAATAATTATTTAAATTGCCTATAAAACTTCATGGAACATTAGACAAAATTAGCTATCATTTTAAGTTATTATTTTTGCTAACCAGTTTTGTAATAGAGACAATGTCAGCTTATTTGACCAATAAAGGCTGCATGTCTGCATCATATCCAATGCTGATAACTCTCTGGATAGATCCATTTCAATCAAACCAACAATCTTAAATAAGCTTTCATTTACCAAAGATTAATTTATATCATGTTAACTTGAAAGACATTTGGGTCAGTTTCTATTATGTTTAGAAATATTTATATAAGTGTTTACTTTAAGCCAATTAAATAGGGCTCTTTAGAAATTATACCATCCGGAGGTAAGATTTCACACACACACACACATTTATATGTAGAGACACACATACACACAGGCTCCACAGCTATTGTTTTAAAATTACTGTCATGAATCAGGTACAGTAATACAAGATTCCCTAGTTATGAATCCAAATTTTGTTTTCAGCTTTTTCTACTAATGTTTGCAGAGAAGACACTTGAGATGCTAGATTTGGGGCAAGGGTGCTCTTACGGCCATTTTTCTTTCCTTTTTTCCTGTTTTTTTCTTCAGTCTTAAGACTCAGCGATGTGCTAGATAGTTCCCAGAGAGTTTACAAACTCCTTGAGATAAAGGAAATAGGTGGAATCTGAACTGACTCTAGAGCTGCTGCATTTCCAGTCTTGCAAGGATTTTTTTGAGGACAGTTGGTCTTAATTCCTCAGAAATTGGGTTGTAACTTAAATGACATTATAGGTTGGTCTACCTGTGCAACTATATCACAAAGGCACAAGAGAACACATTCAAGTTATCTCCAAGATCGAGTTTCTGAGACATATTTGCCTTATCATTTTCTAATGTTCCAATATCTATGAGCATTATGAGAGGAACAGGGGAGGCTTTGGGATTGGAAAAAGAACAAGTGAACTTTGAACTGCTTTCTAGAGCTGTACCTCTGGCCCTGCAGGGATTTGCAAGACAAAGATGGTTGTTTCCAGTTCCCCAAAGAACTGGATTACAGTCTGATGATGAAAGAGGTTGACCCACCCTTTCTGCTACATTTTCCCAATTGCTTCTTTATAGCAGGGAGACTTTTAACTGAAGAGGTGAATCAAAACATTTTTATGTTCTAACACTTCAGGGCAACGTATCACACTTTTAAGAAGTCTGCACAAAGTGTTTAAAAAAGGCGCTCTTTCCAAGTGCACAATTCAACTCTAGACCAATTTACTCTGGGGAGGAGGAGCTTTCATTAGCATCTGTAAGACCATGAGAGGAGGCTGAGACCCCAGATCTGATTAAGTTATTAAAACTAGTCATTACAAGAGCTCTCTAAAAATTTTTCCAATTTAGAAGTTTTTCCAATTTAAGGATCCATCATTTGGCCACTGATGAGTAGGATCTTAATAGCAACTCAAACCAATAAGCCTTTAACGTCAATTATAGATGCAAGAGGTATCCCCAAAAGAGAGTGCAAAAGAAGCATCCCTCACAAGATCCAGAAAGTTCACTCCCAAATAGTCTAAGAGAGCAAGGGCCTTCATTGCACAGGTGGTAGTACACTAACAAGCAATGGAGGGTGAGATGACAAAGGCCCCTGATGGACTGAAACCCCCCATGACAAACTCTCCTGTAGAGCTGATACAGCCAGACAAAGAGAATGCATCTTGGACCCCAAATATACTCGACTGGCCCCCAAGATGCACGCCAGTATGTGCATCCTCTGGATGGAGAGACCAAAGAGGTCACAAAGCCAAGCTCTCAAGACATAGAATAAGACAAAAGAAAACTCCTCATCTTATATGCACTCTAGCAGCTTTAGCTAAGCCTTGGGTCTCTCAGAGCCAAACTAATACCTAGGAGGGAGGTGCTGTGGGGTTGGGGATTGTGTGTGTTTTACAGAGTACCTCATTGCACAGAAATTTTCTTGAGGTTGGTGGGGGACCTGTGTCATTTTACTGCATTCCGTGACTAATTTATCCTATCATGGGAGTCTTCAGGTTGCGAGCACCCCACTGGCTCTTGACTGCTCAAACTGTGCCCACCAATTTTGCAGCCTTGTTGGCTTCAAGATGCCCTTAGCAACAGCTTTCACCTCACGTGCATATTAACCCACAGCAAAGTTCACTGCAGACACGGCCAGACAACAGGCTTATGGAGATGCCTCTACCTTGCCCTATGGCTTTTTCCTTTTTATGACAAATGACACAAAAAACAGAGACAACGAAAAATAGTGACCATCTCTGGGAGGAGAAGGATCACTCAGTAGCTCGTACTACGTACTTATAGCTAAAAGTCACCCAATTTGGGAGAATACAGCCTAGGGGGCTACAGGTGGGGATCAAATTAGCATTTTCCATTGTTTCATAATTTAGACATGATCGTCAAGAGTATGTTTATGCTGCACCTAGAACCAGATCTCGGAAATATCAGGCATCTCTGAAACCAAGACCTTCACAGTGAAGGCCAAACCAAGGCTTCCTTCAAATAGCCAATGTAAATCCCCTGAGGCTGACAGCAGTTTGGTATGACCCTTAGTCACAAACAGGAGTACAACCCGCATTTCTGCCCCACCATCTCTGACCACAAAATGGGGTGCAACCACATTTTTGTCCAACAGTATTTTGAGACCTCCAACCTGATGATTATTAAGCCAAGCCCTCAGGACACTAAACAGGCTTGGTAAGATTCTGCAGTTCTTTGTAAACATTTACAGCTTCTGGAAACTTTAGGTCAAAAGGTGGAGCCTTGACTCTTTTAAAGATTAACGATTTTTCCTTGTTCCTTGGTTTGGAGGCTCAAAAAGAGCCCAAAATGGCCACTGTAATTTTAAATTATCCCCGGTTATCTTGCCAGCTGTTTACAGTTATCCCCATTTTAGGAGGCTTTTCCCAAGGTGGCCACAACAAACAAGGTAATTTCTAAAGAGAGTTTGTTGTGGTTACCGAGAAACTCAGTCCCCAAAACAGCCAATTCAGTTCAGACAAACATTAACACACAATACAATTCTACATATAATACAGACCAGAACACTAGCTAGGAGCTAGTATTCTGAATCAGTGCTCAGAAGCAGTGCCAGGAACTACCAAAACCAGATTGCCAGGGGCGAGTCAGAAGCAGTGCCAGGGCTTGCCCAGACCCAGAAGAAACTTCACGAGTGAAACTTTTTTCCTGCCTCTAATTACCTTGGGTGGTTTAGGCTCAAGGTTTGGGTCTCAGCCTGCCAGGATTCCCCAGAATACAAGCTAAACTTATGTTTCCAGGAAATCAAACCAGAGAGACGAGGTGAGGATCAGTCACTTTCTTAAAGTTACTCACCCGAAGCCAAGAGACATCTTGATCCAGAAGCTGTTTCTTCTCCCAAAGGAAAAAAAAAAAAAAAAAACCACCTTGGGGCCTGGAGCACTGCAGCCAGGAAACAGAAAACAGGAATCTGATCAGTTGAGCCTCTAGACAAAGTTGTCTAGGTGGCCGCTTAGGGTCAATGAAAAGACCACACACCATGCTGGGGGCTCCAGAGCCTTGGGCAGGCAGTCACAGGACATTGTCCCTTCATGGTCACCGAATTGTTACTGGACAAAATTGGGGTTCTTTTGCCCAATGCACATAAAAAGCCAATTAATTATGGCATTAGCCTTTGAGAAAAGAGGTTAGCTTTATTCTGTGAGACCAATCTGCAGGGAGACAAGTGGCATGTGCCCTCAGATCTGTCTCCTGGATTCAGGATTTGGGGTGAAATTTAAGGGGTTAAGGAGAACAGGATGGCACATGGAAACACTGGTGGGACAGGTTTTGATTGGTGGGCTTCAAACATTTATGGTAAGGTTCTAAACATTTGTGACAGGGTTCTAAACTTTTATGATAAAGTTCTAAACATTTATGGTAAGGTGGGGAAGGAATTTAACACTAGATCTTCCTGAATGAGGGACCCCTGGTTTCTGATAACAGTCCAACTTTTAAGCTCCTGTCGTGTCCTGGTCCTTTGGTTCCAGGGTGAGGAGAATCTTTGGTTCTGCAGTCATTTCAGGTCAAGATTCCTCCTCTGTGCATGCTCTGGCTATGTGACTTTGCAAATTTGCTGACAGGCAATTCTTAATCACTCTGTTGATAAGAGATGGGGTCAGTTGAACTGGTCCTGGAGGGCCCACAGTTACAATATCTCCTAACAAAGTTTTATAATTTTTTCCATAGAAAATCAAAACTTTTTTTTTCTTTACTATTGCCTGAGGTTGAGGTGTGCTTCTGGTTAGATTAGATTAAAGGTATAAATTCTATGGATAGGGCCTCCATATTGTTTAACTCCAGAAGGTTCCATTCACATTTTCAGTGAACATGCTGTAGACTACAGTGTGAATAGAGGTGCCACCTATATTTGGGCAACATGATGGTACTGCCTTTAGCGACCCAGCTTTTATAGGAGAAGAGTTTCCTATTCAACTTTCCACCTTGGGTGTGCCTTGAGCATAATTACCTATTCCCTACATGCCTTGAGACAAGGAGTTCAAAGACTTGAGTAATGTTACTATAACAAAACTCCTTCCATTACTACTTACTTATTTATATGAATAAATTTTCTCAATATTTGCATCTATAAAAGTGAAAAATAGGAATACAGTTGATGTTGAACTTGTCTCATTTTAGAAATAAGTACTAGTCATCCATGGATATGTGGACTGGTGCCGGCCTTGATATCAGTTCCCCTACATTGAACCCAGCGTATATGGAGTTAAAACCAAAGTGCTCATTCCCTGGGCCCCCTGCTCCAGAATCCTCTATCCACCATGGAGACAAACAGCCAAGGTCACCCACCTGCAAATTTCCTTATCATCCTCCTCCTTGTAAGCAGCCATCCAAGGCTGAATACGGGCCGGTGGGAAAGCTCCGACCAGCCAGGCCACTGACTCCCTCTGCCTCTCTACAAGCAGCCACATTCCTCACAAACCTTTAAAACCCCTCACCTCCCTTCTTTTGGGGAGACGAGACAAAATGAGACAAATTTGAGGGCTCACTCTTGTCTCCTGGCTGATGTCATCTGAAATAAAAACCCTTTCCTTGCGATAAGCCTGGCATTATAATCTTTATTTGGCCCCTCTTGTGTGGTAGGTAAGGAACCTATGTTTGTAGGTGCTAACAGGACTATTAAAAAAAGTCCATCCAACTTAATAAGTGATGTGTTTTAAATAAAGGTTTAATAATTAATTTTTAAAATCTTTAATAAATTTATGTTGTTTTGATCAATTGGGTGCTATTTATTATAATGATTACTTAATCTAGAAGAGCACTTATTTAACACTTAGAGCCTTTGGTCACAGAAAACTAAACATTTATTTTAATTTTAAAATATCTATATATGTATACATATATATACACATAGGTTTTTCTCCAGCTTTCCCACATATATTTTTGTCTCAGGGAAGTGTGATAGGATGATTAATAAAAGATTTTTCACACCTAAAAATATATTACATTAGTATAACATTTTGTAGGGGGCCTGAAATGAAATTGTGATGTCTAGGAGTGAAAGAAACAACTCAATATATCCAGCTGTTAAAGAATATATTCAAGTTTTTAAAAAAATGGACAATGGTAGATATTAAAACACTAAAAAATTGAGAGTCCATTGGATACATTTGAAAAATTGATGTACATTTTATTTTAAAATGTCAATTTAAATAATATGTTGGAATTTATTCTGTGATGGAAATTTCTGGCTTTCCACCAAAATCTATTCTCTCCATCACTGTAACTGAGATATGGATAGCCAGCTAGGGACTAAATTTCCTAATTTTCCTTGAAACTAAATGTGACCATAGGACTCAGCTCTCATTAGTGGAATTTGAGCAAAGTAATGAGTACAAGTCTGTTGCTTAGGAGACAGTTCCTGGCTCTGAATGATCCTTCCTTCTTCTGACCACTGGCTGCAATGGACTGGCTACAGTGACCTTGGAAGTCTCATATTAAAGATGGCAGATCTCTCATCAACCTGGGTCCCTGTCTGACTATGTAGAGACCTAGAACCCTCAGCTCAGAATGTGACATGAGAGAAATAAACTTTGTTTTTTAAGCCTCTGAATTTTAGGGGGCCTCTGTGTTACAGCAGCTAGGCTTTCCTTAACTAATACAGGAATTAGTACCATGAAAGTGGAGCACTGCTATAACAAAAACCATTTTTCAGCATTTGCTTAATGCCTAGGCAGCAAATGATGAAGAAGTAAATAGTGCAAGCTAGAAGGCTGGGGACCCCAAGACAACTGGTACAGTTGTTACCTATGTTAACTTGGAAGGCAGACCACCTGCCTACCAAACCAGTTGCTCTAAGGCAAAAGCCGGAGTGCCAATGTGTAGTGGTTTCTCCTTGCTGCTTTAGCAAGGTATTACAAGAAAAGGATGAGCTCAGGCAAGAAACAGCCAGTTTGCAAGCAGAAGTGGAAGGGAATAGAAAGAATCGTTATAGTAAAAGCCTCAAAAGCCTCACAGGGCTGGAAAATCCAACTGCTTCTGGACCCAAGAGATGAGTCTGTTATTCAAAATTTATTTAAAGACTCATTAAGACCTCTATGTCAAATGTGAAGACAAACAATGGCTTCAGCACAGAGGCAAGGATCAGATTATGGTCATCACCTCTCCTCCCATCAAATCTGTTGTTTCAGATGGGAACAAGTTAGCTGACATTAAGAGAGAGTCGTGGAGACAGTAATGAACTAAATAGTAAAGCAGGCCTAAGAATTATGTCCAGAAAATTACTTTGGTTGTAGATACTAGCATGTGAAAGTGACTGGAAGCAACCTAAATAGACACCTACTTTCATACTTCATCAATTCTTTTTTTTCTTTCAGTTTTATTGAGATATAATTGACATACAGCACTGTATGAGTTTAAGATGTGCTGTATAATGACGTGACTTAGTACTGTGAAATGATTACCACAATAAGTTTAGTTGACGTGATATTGTGATTTATAAGAAATAAATATTTGGTCATTGAGATAACCAGAATATATTTCTCATATATATTTGGTCTTCCTGCACAGTTCCTGGCTTACAGGTACCAAAACCCTTGGAATTTCCTAAGTGTTGAGAGTGATAAAGGTGTCTTTTGTTATGTTAATGAAGTGACTTTTGGAAAGCACCTAAGGATGGGGGCTGGTCACCAGGAGACCCAACCATGTCATTAGAAGGTTGGAACTTGCAGGCCCTCCCCACCTCCCCCACACACAGACCCCCCAGTTCCCCCCCCCCCCACCTCCAGGGATGGGAGAGTGCCTGGAGGTTGAATCAATCGCCAGTGGCCACTGATTTAATCAATTATGACTATGTAATGAAGTCTCCATAAAACCCCAAAAGGACTGGGTTCAGAGAGCTTCCAGGTTGGTGAACACATGGAGGTGCTGGGAGAGTGTTGTGCCTGGAGAGGGCTTGGAAGCTCCACGTTCCTTCCCACATATCTTGCCCTATGTATCTCTTCATCTGGCTGTTGATTTGTATCCTTTAATATCCTTCATGATAAATCTGTAATCTAGTGAGCAATCAGGCTTTCCTGAGTTCTGTAAGCCGTTGTAGCAAACTAATCCAACCCAAGGAGGGGGTCGTTGGAAGCTCTGATTTATAGTCCATGAGTCAGAAGTACAGGTAATAACCTGGGCTTGCAACTGACGTGTGAAGTGGAGGGCAGTCTTGTTTGACTGAGTCCTTAACCTGTGAAATCTGATTCTATCTCTGGGTAGATAGCGTCAGAACTGAGTTGAATTCTCGGACACCCTGCTGGCATCTGAGAACTGCTGGTTGGTGTGGGGATGCCTCCACACACACATGCTGGAATTGGGTCCAGGAACCCTTTGAAGTTAACATTCATCATGTCATATAGATTTAAAAAATAAAAAAAAGGGAGAGAAGAAAAAAAAAGTTTTTTCCATGCGATGAGAACTTTCAGGATTTACTCTCAGCAACTTTCAAATATAATATACAGCACTGTTAACTATAGTCATCATGTTGTACATTACAGTACTTATTGATATCATAACTGAAAGTTTGTACCTTTTGACCACCTTCATCCAATTCCCTCCCCCGCCTCTGATAACCACAAATCTGATCTCCTTTTCTATGACTTTGATTTTTTTGGTTTTTTGTTTTGTTTTTTAGATTCCACATATAAGTGAAATCATGCAGTATTTGTCTCTGTCTGACTTATTTCACTTAGCATAATGCTCTCAAGGTCTATCCTTGTCACCAAAATTGGCAGGATTTCCTTCTTTTTATGGCTAAATAGTATTCCATTGTATATATATACACCACACCTTCTTTATCCATTCATCTGTTGATGAACACTTAGGTTGTTTCCATGTCTTCACTATTGTAAATAATGCTGCAGTGAACATCCGGGTGTATATATCTCTTTGATTCATCAATTCTAAGACATGCTTTTTTGACATTTTAACATTCGAGAAATCAGGAGTGTCTTACAATTGATAGCGAATTACAATCTCTGTTTGTCAAGTGTCTGTCCTGATGTATTTGTAATTGTTGAAACATGCAGGAATTTAGCCATAGTAATTCCTATTGCTATCACTTTGTTTGGATTATATGCACTGTTGATATTATATATGTTAAGTTCAGTTGCCATTTAAAATGTTTTCAGAGGCTGGCCCCGTGGCCGAGTGCTTATGGTTGCGCGCTCCGCTTCGGTGGCCCAGGGTTTCGCTGGTTCGGATCCTGGGCACAGACATGGCACCACTCATGGAGCCATGCTGAGGTGGCAACCCACATGCCACAACTAGAAGGACCCACAACTGAAAATACACAACTATGTACTGGGGGGCTTTGGGGAGAAAAAGGAAAAATAAAAAAATATTTTACCATTATTTGCCATTGCAATGAAAAAATATTGTATTTGCAAAAGGCACAGAGCAGCAAGGCATGAATTTGATGTTAGTGAAGGTTTACGTTCTTCTAGTAGAAACTAGAAGTGCCAGCATCAAAACTTGCAAAATGGATGCTAATGGCTTGAGAAATCCCAGAGACGATAGTGGAATGTTAACTAATGCAGCATTACCAACCCTCTAGATGGTACAAAGGATGGTAATGTTTGGAAAAACCCGCAGCAGCAAGAACCAGGTTGTGAAAATGAGATAGCTCCCAAAAAGAGTATTTCCCTAACTTCGTCTTTCTATGTGATCATGGGGAATAATGGACAAAGAAGAAACTCCCAGAGAGCAAAGCCAGGCCCCCTAGAGGACAGAGATCTTGGGAATTCTCCCATCAGCAGAATCAGGGCAGTCAGGTTAGTCAAGGAATTTAATCTACTATCAGGGGTAGGAGTCTTTGCATTACCTGCTAAGTGGGCTTAACAATCACTATGGATCAATGACTATTAATGTTTGTAATTCTTCCTTTTTCCAAATGGGAGTTTCGTTATGGTTATCCTGTTTCCACATCACCATTGGATATTGAGTGAGGAGGGAGCAGATAACTTGTCTTTTATGTATAGATATACAGACCATGAGGAGCCACACTCACTAAATTCCGTTCTCCCTTCTTCCATAACATAGAGCCATAGCTACGATGTGGCTGCCTGGCCTGGGACTACATTTCCCAGGCTTCCTTGCAGCAAAGTCATGGTCATGTGACAAAGATTTCACCAATGGAATGTGAGCAGAAGTGATATAACTTCAGCTTCCCTTGCTTAAAAGAAATTTCCCTGGTCCTGGGATTCTGCTCTTTCTCTTTGTTAGCTAGAATAGTAATCAGAGTGACCTTAGAAGCCATGTGATGAAGATGGAGAGTGTCCTGCCAGCCTGAAACTTGGAACCATTATATAAGAAAGAAAGAAAGTTCTTTATTCTTTAAGCTACTAAATGTTAGGAATCTCTTTGTTACAGCATATAGCCTTTAACCATAACTAACACACGTAATTTACAACTACTTAAACTTATAATGAAAAATTTTAGACAATGTAAATGTATGAAAAAGTAAATTGTGTTTTGTTCTGTTTTGTTTTGTTTATTTAGTTTGTTTTAAGGGATTCTAAAGCAAAAGAGATTAAAGACTCGTGGAATAGTTCATACTCGATGGTCTCTGCTTCTTCACTTTCTAGCCACTCACCAACCAATTATGTTCTTGTACCCTTCCCCTCCAGAAAGAGGGGGTGCAGATTCCGAAGAGGTTGATATATTAATCACTTGCTGTACCCTCTACAACCTCTAGATATGTCAGATGCCTTACCCACCCATAGTTCCTTCTAAGGGAACCCAGCCTACCTTCAGCTCCTGTTGAGAGAGCTGCCCCATATTTTGTTCCATGTGACCCAATGCACCCCTCTTCCCCACCACTGCGCATAGTCACAGCTGACTGGGTCAGGGTGGGCACCTGACCAATGAGCAGCCAATTCATAGACAGGCCAGGAACCTCTGATGTCCTGGCTCAAAAAGCCAAACTGGCTCTATCATATGACCTCTTTTTTGAACATATGAAACAGATGGCAAAGGAAGCTGAAGATGAGCACATGTCTAGAGAGAGACCATAAATTAGTTCTGGGACCATTCAGGGCAGAACAAACTCAGGTTACAAAGCAGTGGAAACCGTGTATCAGAATAAGCTTAGAGGTAGAGAAGAGCTGTATAGACTAGAGGAAAGAAGGAAACCAGAGAGGGCATTTCTGTTTCATGTGTGGTGTGCCAGTTATCCTAGTTATTTAAAAACTTTCAACTACAAACAAATGGGAATTCTAGATAAAATGTAACAAATACCCTTTAAAATGCATAGCTGAGGTAAAACAATTAAATCTGGGAGGGGAGGGAGGAACAGAGAAAAACCAAAGTGGTGAGCTTGCACTGATGTTTTGCACTGATGGAGGCTTTTATTGTTCTCAGCAAAGAAGAAGGATGGTGGGGATGAGAGATAAAGAGCTCCTCTCAGTGAAAGGATGGACTATTATTCTACCCACCAACAAAGGGACATCACGAAGATACTTGTCAATCTAAGCCTGACAATTGTCGGGGTCCCCAAATGGGACTACATCAGTTAGGGAACACACATTGTCTCCAGTGGGGCCTCCCAGACAGCTGGTATACTTTAGGTTCCTAATTCTGTTTGAATAATTGAATCTAGTCCTCGTTTTTTGGAAGGCCAGTCTGAGGGCAGTTATCCAATCTATTTGTCTACACTACCAGCCAAATGACATTTGTTCACCCAGTAAAATGAGTCATGGCTATGGGAATGAGCTTGGGGAAGACATCTGAGGGTGCTGACAGATGTTTTGTGGGAAAGTTTAGCAGCTGGGGCCCTCCTCTGCTGGTTCTGATAGACTTCTCAGTAAGATTAAGGGTAATGGTGATCAAATCATGGTCAGAGCTGTCTGGCAGAGGACAGCAGACCCAACAGTCAGCTAAATTATAAAGTGCACAAGCAAAACAGTTATGGAGAGCCACACCAGAGCATTTTCCTTCATGAGGAACCCTCCAGGGATGGTTGTAAAAGACAAAAGGTCATTAATGTCCTTCCCTCCTCTGCTCATCTTGGCATCTGAACTGCTCCCACCCCAGGTGCTGGTGTTACTCTCCTTCCACCTCCACGAAATTGGTGTGGCTCATTCCAGCAGCTATAACTTCACCTTTTTCCAATCATCTCTTATTTTTATGCAGACCTTTTGTCCACAAGGGTCAGTTCAAGAGGGACAAGGGTATTTTTGTAAAACTTATGGAGATCACATGTTCCCCACTTTGGCCCATGTGAGTCATTGCAGGGAGACTCAGTGAGCAGTGTACTCAACCAAGTGATCATTAACCTTATGATCTAGACCATAGCAGTACATCAAGAGACTCCAGATGGCTGAACAAGAATTAAGTTTCAGTCCTCTAGCTTGTTTTTGGACTAGGCTTCCACCCAGAGAGTGTATCAACTAGCCTGGCTTGGGGTTGCCAATAGGGAAAGAAAGAAGCATCATGCCTAGAAATGGTCAACATGGAGTCCTGAATTTTCAAAATAGGTCTCTAATAACCCCATCTCTTTTGGCCTGATCATTACTCAGGAAGTAGCTGAGAAGGGATGATCTCTCTTTGGGGACAACAGTATTCAGTAACCAAACTGCCTTACTAAGGTGTGCATACCAGGAGGAGGCGAGGAAAATAGAGTCAGAGATCATTTTAAGTCGATTTTTGAGGAGACTAGTCAAACCGCACAATATCAGATGCCTGTGGATGGTAGGAGCATGGAAGGACTATTGAATACCTTGACAATCAGCCTGTTGTATGTGGCTTTTGCCACAAAGGGGGCATTATTGTCAGCCTGAAAATGGTCTGGGAAGCTGATCATATGACACAAATTAGCTGTAAGGGCCACAGTGATTTGTTTGGACTCAGCTGATCAGACTGGAACAGCAGGACGGTAACCTGAAAAAGTGTCGACAGCAGTGAAGCCCCAGTGATAAGCCTGAGAGGGGTTCAAAGGTCCAATGTGGTCAATATTCCAGGAGGAGGTGGAGTGAATTCCCCGTGTAAGGTAGCTTCCCGCACTGTGAGATAAATGGGTCAACTTTTGGCAGGAGTCACAAGTCTAGCATGCAGTGGTAGCCTCTGAATCGGAAACATAAAGTTCTTTATTTTGTGCCCAGTCTGTGAGGGTGGATGTGTTGCCATGTCTGACCTAAGCAGCAATGGTGATAATCTGGGCAAAGCAGGCTTGATTAGCAGCTTGATTTTCAGATGGTCTCAGAGAATTGACCTTTCCATGGGTATTTACATGAGTGACTCAGAGGATTTGGTCAGAGGTCATGATTTGTTTCTACAATACATGGCCCCAAAGAGGGGTGACTTTAATCTATAGATCTCCACGTGGCAGACCAAGCAACTAAGGTATTGACAACAGCCAAGAAGTCAGTAAAAATTTAACAAGGGTCATCAAAGGGAGTATTGGTCAGAGCTATGAGAATGGCCTTGAATTCTGCCCACTCAGTGGAGCCACATTCATTTTTGGTTCTGCATGGCTGGTGGTGAGGTTGAAAAGCAGCATCCCAGTGGACACCATTGGGTTTCAGTTTGAACCATCAGTGAACTAGGCCCAGGCATTAGGGGAACTTCTGTGAGTCGAGGGTCTTATTGAGCCCAGTAGCTTTGCTTCAGGCAACAGAGTGAGGAATAAATTTCCCCCCAAAGAGATATCTGTCACTTTTTCATGTAAATTTGATTTGATGCTTGGGCCAGGCTAGCTGGTTTTTTTGAATATATCATTTCCTTTTGACGAATGAAGCTTATTGGGTCCAGCCCACCTTATTAGTTATGGAGTTCTAGTTGACTTGCTCCCAGATGGCAATATCAGGCTGGTGAGTCACAAGCCCTACATGGGTCAGTTGGTTAGTTTTGACAAGAGCTCAGTAGCTAGCTAATAGCCGCTTTTCAAAAGGGTTGTTTCTAGCAGCCATGTCAGGGGAGTGATTAGTCCAAAACCCCAAGGGGCATTTCTGGGTGAAGGCTGCCTCCCTTTGCCAGGGATCAATCAGCAAAATCATCTGTCATGATCATTAAGTTTATGAGACCCTAAGGAAGTGAGCACACCATAGCTTGTAGGACAGCTTCAAACACAGCCTGTTGGTATAAGCCCCACTGGAAGAATGCTGATTAGCAGGTTAGCTAATATAAAAGACCAAGAAGTATGCCTGAGTAAGCCACATACTGTCTCCAGGACCCAAAGAGTCCAATAAGGTGCTGGGCTTCCTGTTTGGTTTGGAGGGCCAAAGAGATAGCAGTTTTTCCATGACTGCCAGAGGGATTGACTGTTATAAATCCACTCACTTAGTCCCAGGAAATTTGCTTGGTGACCACACCCTGAATTTTGTCAGGTTTATCAGCTACTCCTCCTTGCTACCCCCATGGTGTGATAGCACCACTGTCAAGGTCATTGAGACTGAAGCTTTTTTTTTTTTTCTAATTGAGGAAATTGCTTTATTATTATTATTATTATTAATGTTATGATAGATTACAACCTTGTGAGATTTCAGTTGTACATTATTTTTAGTCATGTTGTGGGTACACCACTTCCCCCTTTGTGCCCTCCCTCCACCCTCCCCTTTTCCCTGGTAACCACCGATCAGATCTTCTTGTCAATATGTTAACTTCCACCTATGAGTGGAGTCATATAGAGTTCGTCTTTGAGACTGAAGCTTTTGATGTGCCAACAAGGCATCATTCATATATAATGAAAGCTTTCAACATCGAAGGGTCGAGAAACTCAAGCTAAATCCTGGCTTATCAACTGGTGGCAAATGGCAGGGGAGTTTAGGTACCCCTGGGGGAATACTATAAACATATATGAGAGGCCTTGCTACATGAATGTGAGCTGATCTTGATCCTCAAGTGTCAGTAAGAGAGCAGAGAAGGTGTTAGTAATGTCTAAGACAGCATACCAAGTGTCATCAGGCTGTGTAATGGATTCAGTTGCAGTCATCACAATGTCTGAAATAGCCAGGGCTATGAGAGCAACAATTGAAATCACTTGGCAATAATCTGCTGTGAGCCTTCTGTTAGTGAGCTCCTGTTAGTCTTTTTTACTGGCCTTTCAGGGCTTTTGTATTGAGATATTACATCAGTTACCACCTTTGATGCCTTTGAGTCCTTAATCAAGGCTGCGATTTCCCTTTCTCTTCCTGGAGTTCTTTAGCTTCTGGTGAACAACCAGAGAGAAGACAGGGAGGTGGACTAAGAAGCTATTTACACTTCTGCTATAGACTGAATGTTTGTCTTCCCCCAAATTCTTATGTTGAAACCGAAGCCCTAATGTGATGGTATTAGGAGGTGGGGTCTTTGGGAGGTGATTAGGTCATGAGGGTGGAGCCCTCATGAATGAGATTAGTCCCCTTATAAAAGAGATCCCAGAGAGCTCTCTCACCCCTTCCACTGTGTGAGGACACAGCAAGAAGGCAAGCATCTGTGAACAAGGAGGCAGGTCCTCACCAGACAATGAATCTGTCAGTGCTTTGATCTTGGAGTTCCCAGCTTCCAGAACTGTGCAAAATAAACTTCTGTTGTTTATAAGCCACCTAGTCTATGGTATTCTGTTATAGCAGCCTGAACTGACCAAGACAACTTCCCATTAGTGTTTCTCTCTATGCACTTATGGGATGGGGATATAACACATCAATTCCTACTATACATTCAGATGAGGAAGCAATAACAACAGTACATTAAATTGGCCTATTGGATCCCACCGATAAGTTAGATTTCCTTCCCCATTGTCAACCCTGCCTAAGCACCATTAGCTGGATCTGAGGGCATTTTCCTTTCCCAGGTCCAGGTAGGATAGTGACTTGGGAATCTCTATCCAACAGAGCCATAAAAGTTTGAATCCCTCACTTCTCCAAATTCTTGTTGAATGGGTGCACATGGTTTTCAATCCCCCTTCAGGTCAGTAAAACCTTGGCCCCACTTCTAATCATCTTTCTTCTTAAAGTGGCCAAGGTGGTATAGAAGAGGAGAGAGAGATTGGGGGCGTGGAGGGAGAGAGTGTTATTAAATAAAAATAAAAATCTGTGCTATTAAATAAAAAGGCTTTGCATTCGAGCAGTGTGGCAGCAGCTCATGATGCAACCAAACAAACTTCCAATGTTTTTATCCCACCCAACACGTTATATCGAGCAGCAAAGTCCTATGGCTGACACCATTAATTTCAGCTTTGGGGACCCCTTCACTCAGTGGTCCTAGCCATATGGCTTCCTGACTGGAGCTATTGGGTTTGCGCCTCCTGACTGACTTGGGCGTGGCTTGCACAGCAGCAACCTTCTTTGAGGATTCCACCTTAATCCAGGGCATCTGCTGCCCCACCACCAAGATAACATCTCTTATGTTCTCACCTGGTTTCAACTTAAGGGGAATTTTCCAAGGCAGCAGGGTTGACTGTAGAATCTACCTGGGTATGATTGGGTCAGTTTCTCAATCTCCAGTGGGTCACCTTCACCAGAATTGTAAATCCAGTCTAAGGCAGTAAGAGCCTGAAGACTAGTCAATACCTCATCTATGGTTTCCCTCGGTGCTTTGTCTGTTTCAGGGAAATCTCCCTGGGAGGCCCAAACCTCCCTTATAGGAGCCAGGACCCACTGCAAAAAACTCTGAGACCTTTTACTGTCCTCCTCATGGAGCTAAAGCAGGCGATGTAGACCGCTGGAGGGACTGAGCCAGAAGACAGCCCATCTGCTGCCCTCTTCCTCGATGAGCATTATTAGCTCCACTCCCTCATCCCCCAAGTGACCCAGCCAAACTTCTAATGCTTTGCCTGGCTCCTGCCCATAGTGATCGTGAATTCTCCTCCTTTCATAGATCTCTGCAACCGTTGTGTAAAAGAGGACAGAATCTTTTGTGCTCCCTGGACAAATCTTAGTGCGGTTGTTGCAATGGGCCATACCTGAGGCTAACCAACAGACTGGGGAGGAAGTCCCCCAGCTGGAGGAGATTTAGCAACAACCAAGGCACTGTTTGAACCTACTTCCTGGTACTCAGCCTACCTCCACCTCTCCAATTCCTCTCCATTAACAGGCAATAAAGTGGAGCACATATAGTGCCTGGTTGAGCAGATAATTTAGTCAATATATTTATTCCCAGTTCTCATGGACTTCCCTCAGATCACATTAATTTACTCACAACATCCTCATCCTTCCTCTTCTAGCTGCCATGTTTCTGTTGGCATCCCATCCTCATCACCAAAACTTTCAAGAGCTGTGAAAAGTCTGAGATTTTACTTGCAAGCTAACAAGTCAGCCTGCCACAGTTTCATGGATTCTGGTAGAAAACATGAAACTCCTGGGTCAGAGAAGGAAAGTTTACTACTGTGGCAATAGCAGTAGACAGATCTAAACATTTTTGCACTAGTTTTTTGTGCCTCAATTCTGTAAGGGGTACTTCTCTGTGCAAGCGCCCTGACAACCTTGCATATGTCCACAGAGGCCACATGGGCAAGGCTCAACTGCAGGCAGACCCATGCCTTGGTGGAAGGCCCTGTGATCCTCCCAGAACATGGGAAGATAGGCAGTCTTGTGAGGAGCTGCTGCAGGGCCATGTCTCATCTGCCTCTCTACCTTGAGGGAGGCAGCCATGAGACAGATTTTTATCACCTCCCTGGTTCCAGTGACATATGGGACATTCCACCTTGACCCTCCTTCTTAGGGTAGAGCTGCAGGCTACCAAACTACTTAGCTGCAGTAGAGAAATGGCTCCACCACTCATGTTACCTATCATTGGGCCTCTTTTGTTTGGTGTTGTCCTGTGGGACAAGGGACACAGGGAGCTGACATGTTGATCTTTCTTTTTCTGTCAATGTAAGGAATAGCCTATCTGGCTTGTTGTCCTCTTACCAGCCAAATCTGCATGCTTGCTTGACAAATTCTCACAGGGCAATGCAAAAAGGACCAGTTAACACCTGACATGCAGCGGGTTGCGTTTCAGGAGAGAAACTCTGAGCTTAGAGAATCTGAATCTTTATAATGGGCAGTAAGCATGCCTCCCCTTCACTCCAGAGGGAGACATTATTTTTATTATACTGCATAGTAAGTGTTCCTTCTCTTTGCTTCAGATATAAACATTATCTTTACTACACTGGGCAGTAAGCATCCCTGCCCTTTTCTTTGGAAGGAAACACTATTTCTGTCTTTCAAGTATGTCCTCTATATAAACCTCCTTAAAAAGGTAATCCAGAACAAAGGACAGTCAGTGCCTCACTTGCAAGATGTGCAAAAACATGAGAGACCTACGGGGAATTGTCTCCAAACAAAGGATATATACAGTAAAATACTACTATTTAGATTAGTTTTCTTTTTCAGTCTTTTTAAAAAAATTTTTTTAATTTTGGTAAATATATACAACATAAAATTTGCCGTGTTAACCATTTTTATGTATATAATTCAGTGGAATTAATTACATTCACAATGTTGTACAACCATCACCACTATCTTTTCCGGAAACTTCATCATCCCAAACAGAAATTCTGTAGCCCTTAATCAATAACTCCCCCATTCTCCCTTTCCCCCAGTTCCTGGTGACCTCTAATCTACTTTATGTCTCTATGGATTTGCCTATTCTAGATATTTCATATAAGTGGAATCATACATTTGTCCTTTTGTGCCTGGCTTATATCACTTAGCATCATGTTTTCAAGGTTTATCTGTGTTGTAGCATGCATTACAACTTCATTACTTTTTTTTTTAAAGATTGGTGCCTGAGCTAACATCTGTTGCCAATCTTCTGTTTTTCTTCTTCTTCTCCACCCCAAAGCCCCCCAGTACATAGTTGTATGTTCTAGTTGTAGGTCCTTCTACTCGTGGCATGTGGGATGCCGCTTCAGCGTGGCTTGATGAGCAGTGCTAAGTCCACACCCAGGATCCGAACTGGTGAAACCCTGGGCCGCCAAAGCAGAGAGTGTGAACTTAACCACTAGGCCATGGGGCTGGCCCCTCAACTTCATTACTTTTTATGACTGTATAATATTCCATAGTATAGATTTACTACATTTTGTTTATCCATTCATCTGTTGATGGACACTTGGATTGTTTCCATCTTGGTGATTGTGAATAATGTGCCAATGAACATGGGAGTGCAGATATTTCTTCAAGATACTGGTTTCATTTCCTTTGGATATATACCCAAAGTGGGATTGCTGGATCATATGGTAGTTCTATTTTTAATTTTTTGAGGAAACTTCATACTGTTTTCCATAGTGGTTGCACCAATTTACATTTCTACTAACAGTTCCTCCACACCATTGTCAACACTTTTTATCTCAACACCATCCTAACAGGTGTGAGATGATAGCTCACTGTGGTTTTGATTTGCATTTCCCTAATAATCAGTGATGTTGAGCACCTTTTCATGTATCTGTTGGCCATTTGTATGTTTTCTTTAGAAAAATGTATATTCAGGTCCTTTGCCCATTTTTTAATTGAGTTATGTGTTTTTTCCTATTGAGTTTTAGGAGTTCCTTACATATTTTTGGATATTAACTTCTTATCAATTGTATGGTTTGCAAATATTTTCTCCCTTTCTATAGGTTACCTTTCTATTTAGTTGATTATTTCCCTTGCTGTGCAGAAGCTTTTTAGTTTGATATAGTCCCACTTGTTTATTTTTGCTTTTGTTCCTGTTTTTGGTGTCATATCTAAAATATCATTGCGAAGACCAATATCAGAGAGCTTTTTCCTATGTATTTTTCTAAGAGTTTTATGATTTCAGATATTATAATTGTCTTTAATCTATTTTGAGTTAATTTTATTATGTGGTGTAAGATAGGGGTCCAGTTTCATTCTTTTACATGTGGATATCCAGTTTTCCCAACAGCATTTATTGATGAGACTATCCTTTCTCCATTGTTTATTCTTGGTCCCCTTGTCAAAGATTGGATCTTATATGTGTGGGTTTATTTATGGGTTCTCTATTTTGTCCCACTGGTCTATGTGTCTGTTTTTATGCCAGTACCATACTGTTTAATTACTGTAGCTTTGTAATATAGTTTGAAATCAGGAAGTGTGATGTCGCCAACTTTGTTTTTCTTTCTCAAGATTGCTTTGGCTATTTGGGGTCTTTTGTGGTTCCATATGAATTTTAAGATTGTTTTTTCTGTTTCTGTGAAAGATGCCATTGGGATTTTGACAGGGATCACACTGAATCTGTAGTTTGGTTTGGATAGTGTGGCCATTTTAAAATACTAAATCTGCTAATTGAAAGGGAGCAGAATATGAGACCTCAAAATATGCCTCCTTGGCATAAGAATTATCTTGAGCTGGTTATTTTTAAAAAACAGCAGACACACAAGAGAAGCTCTGAAAAACAAGTAGAAGGTACCCTTTTGTAAGGTACATTTACATTTATTAAGGAAATTTCCATTTGTAAGCGTGTGTGTGTGTGTGTGTGTGTGTGTGTGTGTGTGTCTCTGTACCAGGAAGAGAAGGGTGGCTCTAAATCTCTAGAAACTCTTAGCAATGGAGAAGGCACCTGGCACCTACTGAAATCTGCATAACAACCTTACCCTTGTTTACTGTCCTTTTTCTGATAATCTCTCATAACTGGCTCCCCCCTTCCTCCCCACCATCTTTCTTTTGTCTTTAGCTGAAGGTAGTATTGAAGGGGGTATCTTCAGCCATTTTGAAGAGTTACTCAGTTTTCCTGGGTATCTCCCATATATACAGAAAGTAAACATGTTATTAAACTTCTGTTTGTTTTTTTCTCCTGTTAATCTGTTTTTCATTACGGGGGGGGGGGGGGCGGGGGCCGGGTCTCAGCCAAGAACCTGGAAAGGTAGAGGAAAAATTATTTTTTCTCTCTTACACAATTCAAGAACATAGGGATATCTTTCCATTTTTGGTGTCTTCTTTAATTTATTTCATCAGTGATTTATAGTTTCTGGTGTACAAGCCTTTTGCTTCCTTAGTTAAGATTATTCCTGAGTATTTTATTATTTTGATGCTATTGTAAATAGGATTGTTTTCTTAATTTCCTTTTTGGGTAGCTCATGGTTAATGTATAGAAATGCAACTGGTTTTTGTACATTGATTTTATATCCTGAAACATTACTCACTTGATTTATTAATTCTAACAGGTTTTTTTTTTTTTGAATTTTTTTTTTTTTCCTTTTTCTCCCCAAAGCCACCTGGTACATAGTTGTATATTCTTTGTTGTGGGTCCTTCTAGTTGTGGCATGTGGGACGCTGCCTCAGCGTGGCTTGATGAGCAGTGCCATGTCCACACCCAGGATTCAAACCAACGAAACACTGGGCCGCCTGCAGCGGAGCACGTGAACTTAACCACTCGGCCACGGGGCCAGCCCCACAGGTTTTTTTAAAAGGATTTTCTACATGTAAGATCATGCCATCTGCCAAAACACAGTTTTACTTCTTCATTTCCAATTTGGATGCCTTTCATTTCTTTTTCTTGCCTAATTGCTCTGACTAGGACTTCAGTACTATGTTGAATAGCAGTGGTGAGTAGGCACCATTGTGTTGTTCCTGGTCTTAGAGAAAAAGCTTTCAGCTTTTCACCGTTGAGTATGATGTTAGCTGTCAGCTTGTCATATATGGTCTTCATTATGTTGAGGTATATTCCTTCTATACCTAATTTGTTGACAGGTTTTATCATAAAAAGGTACTGTTTTGCTTACTGCAGCTTTGTAGTATATTTTGAAAATGGGAAGTTTGATGCCTCCAGCTTTGCTCTTCTTTTTCAAGATTGTTTGGGCTATTTGGGGTCCCTTGAGATTCTATATGAAGCTTAAGATGAGTTTTTCTATTTCTGCAAAAAAATTCATTGGTATTTGGATAGAGATTGCATTGAATCTGTAGATTGCTCTGAGTAGTGCTAACATCTTAATGATATTGTCTTCCAATCAATGAACATGGAATGTGTTTCTATTTATTTATGTCTTTTAATTTCTTCCAGCTATGTTTTGTAGTTTTCATTGTACAAGTCTTTTACCTCCTTGGTTAAGTTAATTTGCAAGTATTTTAACCTTTTTGATGCTGTCATAAATGGAATTGTTCTTGTAATTTCCTTTTTCGATAGTTCATTGTTAGTGTATAGAAACACAACTGATTTTTGCATGTTAACTTTGCATCCTGCAACTTTGCTGAATTCATTTATTAGTTCTGACAGTCCTTTGTGGAATCTTTAGGGTTTTCTACATGTGATCATATCATCTGCAAACAGAGATAATTTTACTTCTTCCTTTCCATTTGGATGCCTTTTATTTCCTTTTCTTGCCTAATCGCTCTGGGTAGAACTTCCAGTCCTATGTTGAATAGAAGTGAAAGCAGGCGTCTTTGCCTTGTTCTTGGTCTTAGAGGAAAAGCTTTCACTTTTTCACCATGAAGTTTGATGTTTACTATGGTTTTTTTATATATGGCTTTTATTATGTTGAAGTAGTTTCCTTCTACTCCTAATCTGTTGAGTGTTTTTATCATGAAAAGATGTTGATTTTGTCAAGTGCTTTTTCTGTATCAGTTGATAGATTTTTCTGTTGAACCATCTTTGCATTCCAGGAATAAATCCCACTTGGTCATGGTGTATAATCCATCATTTTAATATGCTGCTGAATTACGTTTGCTAGTATTTTGTTGAGGATTTTTGCATCAATGTTCAGAAGGGATATTGGTCTGTAGTTTTCTTGTAGTGCTTTGTCTGACCTGGTATCAGGGTAATGCTGGCCTCATAGAATGAGTTAGGAAATGTTCTCTTCAATTTTTTTGAAAAGTTTGAGAAGGATTGGTGTGAGTTCTTCTCTAAATGTTTGATAGAATTCATCAGTGAAGCCATCAGGTCCAGGACTTTTCACTATTGGGAGATTTTTGATTACTGAATCAATCTCCTTACTAGTTTTAGGTCTATTTTGTATATCTTTTTTTGTGTGAAGTTTTTTGTTTTTGGAGAGGAAGACTGTCCCTGAGCTAACATCTGTGCCAGTCTTCCTCTATTTTGTATGTGGGATGCTGCCATACATGGCTCAATGAGCAGTGTGTAGGTCCACACCCAGGATCAAACCCTGTGAACCCTGGGCCACCGAAGTGGAGCACGCAAACTTAAGTACTGTGCCACCGGGCCAGCTCCTGTGTGAAGTTTTTTTCGAACTTTTTGCTGATTTGTTAATTGGATTGTTTGTCTTATTATTGGGTTGTATAAACTATATATATATATATATATGTTGAATATATGTATTGTGAATACATATGTTAGATATATATTAGATATATGTATTCTGAATATTTTCTCTCAGTCTTTGGTTTGTCTTTTTACTTTTTTAATACTGTCTTTTAGAGAGCAGATATTTTAATTTTGATAAAGTCCATTTTGCTAAATGTTTTTCTGTTATAATTGGTGTATTTTGTTTCCCATCCAAGAAATCTTTCCTTATCTTAAAACTGAGAAGATTTTCTCCAATTCTTTTTCTAGAAGTTTTATAGTTTTAGCTCTTAGGTTAAGGTCTTTGAGCCATTTCAAGTTAAGTTTTTGTGTATGGTATCAGTTAAAGGTCAAAGTTCACCATTTTCCGCCTATCTTTTTTCCCTCTACCCATCTTAGGTTTATTGGCTAGGCCTCCGTAAATTAGACTAACAAAAGTCAGATTAACAAGAAAAAAACAAGCAGAAGTTTATTAGCATATGCATCACACATATACATGCAAGCTCTCAAAGATGAGTAACTCAAAAGGGTGGTTAGAACTTGGGCTTATATATTATATTAACAAAAAATAAATAAATTTTTAGAGAAGTAACAAGACAAAGGAAAAGGACTTTGAGTTTCTAGGGTGGCAAATTGTGGGAAGACAAATACATGGGGGGAACTAAAGGAAGATAAGGGCTAGTTAGTAAAGTTTGGTATGTAAATTCTTTTGGCCCTGTCTCTGGGCTGATAAGGGTGGAGAGTTGTCTCCAGTGATTAACTTTTGTCCTTCTTGGTAGAGAGCGGAGGGGGACACCCCTACAAATTTATGTTCTGCTTTTAGGCAAATAGGGGGAGGGCAGAGAGCTTTTCTTGTATCTGCTTCTTCTCAATTGCCTTCAACACAAAATGATTGTTATGGCACAGTGGCATATTTTGGAGTGGCATATTCTGCTACCCTTCAGCGCTTAGCATTTATATTATAATTGCCCTTCACAAATTTTATTCCCTGCACTTCATCCTGATGTCCTCAAAAGTAGGAACTATTTCATTGTATCTCCAGTACCTAGTTAAGTCCCTAAAACACAGGAGGTGCTGAATTGAACTTTACCTTAAAATCGCTGCACTTCACTCTTGCTCAACAAATGCTATAAAATGAGTGTCCAAAGGAAATGATTCTCTGTCAACAGGCTCTAGAGACCATGGTCCCTAATACAGTCCTTTGTTCATACATTTTTCATTTTGTATTGTATTTGTGTGAACAAGAATTCATTGCTAGTCTCTGACAAACTGATTCACATTACAGCAAATTGTATCCCCACTCTGAGATTATTTGCATTTAAAAGTGAAGGATGAAAAGAATTCCTTTTGCCAAAGTGGAATTCCAAGCATCTGTTGCTGGCCAGTGAGATGAATTTTTAGAAGGGGCCAGAAACCGTTTGAGGGAGCAACTACCGAGTCATCCCGTAGAAGGAAGTGATTTTATTTCGGTCATAACTAGCAACAAGAACTATCCTGGAGACTTGAACCAAGGACCCTGAGGAGACCTGAAGTTGGAAAGACAAGGACGGTGAATGCACTAGCAGTTAAAGAGTTAAAGAGAAATTATGCTTCTGCCAGCAGTTCCTGGGATTCTGTCCAAACGGCATGCTGTCAGCAGCATCAGCCAGCAGGAATGCATAATCTTCCACCCTTTGGTTTTAGTGGGTAATATTAGCTAAGAAAACACTCCAGATTTTTTGTGTTCGTATGGTATAACTCACTCATTTCAGACATGCCCCTTTCTCCAATAGTTACTTCCGATACCTGGGAAAATTTCTTTTTTTTTTTTTCTTTTTTGCAATACAGTGTCTAATTCAGGAAACCAGCCAGCATCTCCCAGGACAAAAAGCAGCTTTTCAGACCATAAGGTCACTTTTCTTTCATTCCCATCATTCTTTGAGTCAAAGGGTCACAATGACCTCAGGTTTTAACATTTCTGAAATCAAACGTACTACCTGATTCTTTTTTCTCCCCTGAGAAGCTCTTATTAAGTCGATGGCCAACTAATAACTCTTGGCATCTTAGAACAGAGGAAAGACATACTATGGAAATGCCCTCCCAGTCGTTACCTTTATCCTGGTAAGAAGAGTGCTGCTTGGATCAGGAGTCCTCCCCATCTCTCCTGAGAAACAAAGAAAAGAGACATCACATGCACTACACGATAACTTAGTTCAAATCAACAAAATTTATTGAAGATTTATTATATGTAAAACTCCATGGTGTATATAGAGCTGAATAATTTAATTCGACCTAAGCATATTGAGGTTTAATGGAGTTGGCACTAAGGTTGCAAAGAATAAATCATGGCCCTTACTTTCAGTAGCTCAGTGTGCTCAGGGAGCCGGTCATCAGATAAATATAAAACAATGTGATAAACACTATAGTGGAAGCTCAGAGGAAGAAACCATAAAAATTTTGTGTGGGGAGTGGAACTTGAAGTTCCTTACAGAGCACTATGGTAGCTTTCAAACCCTTTGCTTTGTCCCACAGTAAGTAATACATATTTTTGCTTGGAATTTTTATTGAGATAATTATGGATCCACGTGCAGTTGTAAGAAGTAATACAGAGAGATCCTATGTACGCTTTGCCCAGTTTCCACCATCGTTATATTTCAGCTTCTATGTAGACTGCATCATGTTCACCACCAAAGTCTAGTTTCCATCCATCACCATACAAATGTCCCCCTGGACCCCTTTCACCCTCCCCAATCCCCCTTCCCCTCTGGTAACCACCAATCTGTTCTCTGTATCTCTGAGTTTGTTTTTGTTTTGTCTTTTGTTTATTTTTAGATTCCACATATGAGTGAAATCATACAGTATTTGTCTTTCTCCATCTGACTTATTTTGCTTAGCATAATACCCTCAAGGTCCACCCCTACTGTCACAAATGGCAAGATTTCATCTTTTTTTATGGCTGTTTAATTGTTTAAGAAACTGATAAATCGTTTTCCATAGTGCCTGTACAATTTTATACTCCCACCAGCAATATATGAGAGGTCGTTTCTCTGCATCCTCTTCAGCATTTGGTGTTATCCTATTTTTATTTTGTAGCCATTCAAATATGTGTGTAGTGATATCTCATTGTGGTCTCAATTTGTATTTCCCTAATGACTAATAATGTTCAACATCTTTTCATGTGCCAAGTTGCCATCTGTATATCCTGTTCAATGAAGTGTCTCCTCTTGTCTTTTGCCCATTTTCTAATTGGATTGTTTGTTTTCTTGCTGTTGGGTTTTGAGAGGCTTTTTAAAAAAATATATTCTAGATGGTAGTCCTTTGTCAGATATGTGGTTTGCAAATATTTTTTCCCAGGCTGTAGCTTGTCTTTTCATCCTGTAGGGGATCAGAATTTGCCACCTCAAGATGTGTCTCTCTGGCATAAGGATTATTTTTGGCTTTTTTTTTTTAAACTACAGACATGGGAGAAGCTCTGAAAACCAAGTAGAAGTTACCCTTTGTAAGAGACATTTACATTTGCAAGGAAAATCTCCGTTTGTAAAGATATCTCCCTCTCTGTACCAGGAAGAGGGGGATGACTTTATAGCTAGAACCTCTTATCAATGCAGAAGGCAAGGACTTAAATCTGCATAATAACCTTACTCTTGTTTACTGTGCTTTTCTGGTAACCTCCCATAACTGACTCCCCCACCCCCAACATCTCCTTTGTCTTTAGCTCAAGATGGTATTTAAGGTGGCGACCTCAGGCACTCTGGTGAGTTACCTGGTTTTCCTGGGTTTCTCCCACATACACATGTTATAAAGCTTTGTTTGATTTTCTCCTGTTATTCTGTCTCATGTCAATTTAATTTGTAGTTCAGCCAGAAGGACCTAGAATAGGTAGAGGAATTGTCTTCCTCCCCCACAATCCTCTTCATGTAGACTTTCACAGAGCAAAAGTTTTTAATTTTTATGAGTTCCAATTAATCAATATTTCCTTTTGTGGCTCACATTTTGGTGTCAAGTCTAAGAACTCTTTGCCTACCCCTAGATCCTGAAGATCTCCTCCTGTTTTTTTTCTAAAAGTACAGAAGCCTTTTACTCATTTCAGAGGAATCACACTGGAGCTTAGTGGAAGACAGGCAGTGAGTTAGAATTTAATAAGAACATTATATTAATGTGCTCGGGCTGCCATAACAAAATACCACAGACTTGGCGGCTTAGACAACAGAAATTTATTTTCTCGCAGTTTTGGAGGCTGAAAGTCCAAGATCAAGGTGCTGTCAGGGTTGATTTCTGGTGAGACCTCTCTTCCTGGCATGTAGAGGGCTGCCTTCTTGCCTGTGTTTTCACAAGGCCTTTCATTTGTAAGAGCAGGGAGAACTCTCTGATGTCGCTTCCTCTTCTTGTAAAGACACCAGTCCTATGGGATTAGGGCTCCACCCTTATGACCTCATTTAACCTTAATTACTTCCCTAAAGGCCCCATCTCCAAATACAGTCACATTACCGGTTAGGGCTTCAACATATGAATCTGGGGAGGGGCAGACACAATTCATTCTATAACAAACACAGGCCCAGAGTGTTGGACCACCTGTGCTGGCTTTTTTGGACCATGTATGCTGGCTGTCATGGCCAGCATAACACGTGGTCATAGATGCCAACACTGCCTGGTTTCAGAAGTCCCACCTAGTAAATGCCAGTTAGTTCATGTGCTTGTCTGCTCAGCATGTTTCTATTCTTCCCACCTCCCTGGTTTTCTGGGAATCACCCCTGCTCCTCCCGCTCTGGTAATGAGGTTCTTACCCTCAGAATTGCTGGCTTGGTGCAATGTGCCCTGGGCATAGCTGGTTAGTCCAGGAAAGAGAGTAGATGCAAGCTGGGCCAATCTCAATCCTTCTCTGGGAATTTTGACTTTTAAGACTTAAACTCACTTTGGCTATTCTATCTAACTAAAGAAATCTAAGCTTGGGGGCCCTTGGTAGAGGCCATTTTCTGCCATGTGAACTAGGAAACAGGGATGGTGGGTTTACCATGAGAATGAAAATGGAGTAGATGCAAAGAAATAGAAAGAGGCAGAAACGAGGATCAGAGAGCATTCCAGCCCCATCCTTCTCTTGCTGTATCCTGTCCTTGGGTACTGTGAAACACCCAAAAAAAATTGCCCTTTTTGCTTTGAGGAAGTTGCAGGAGGCAGGGAAGGATGGGGAGGAGAAAGCAGCCCCTCAGAGCTCTTGCTCAATTTCTTCTCCCTACTTTCATTCCCTTCAGAACTGACTTCTAGGTTGGCATACTCTTTAGAGCAGCTCTGTCCATAAAATATAATGCAAGCCACATATGTAATTTTCAACTTTCTAGCAGCCACATTTTAAAAGGTAAAAAGAAACAGGTAAAATAAATGTTAATAATATACTTTATTTAACCCAGCATATCCAAAATATTATTATTTCAACATGTAATCGTTTCAACATGCAACTCTGAATTTTAAAAATTGTCCCAGGTGATTCTCATTCAAAAGGCTTGGGAAACATATACTGTTGGTTATCTCAAGGGGCCTAGAAATTTCTCTGAGAAGTGGGGGCTGAAAGAGGGTCTACAGCCAGGCTACCCCTGGGCTTCTCCATGGTGGCTCTGTCCTGGGAGCCAGGGCAGCCATGTGAGAATTCCAGGTTTCAATTTGCAACCAACCTGACCGCCTCCCTAAGGCCTCTTCTAAATACATGTGTGATTCTAGTTAACACTCTAAGAGCTAAGAGTAGTCACTTCCTTCCTTATCAAAACTCTCTCTCTAGCTAGCTATCATCAGATAAGCTCTAAAGTCAGAAATCTGTGTATTTGAGTCTTGCCTCCATGTCTCTTGGGCAAGTTATCTCAAGTTCTCTGAGTTTCTCTTTTCATACCTGTAAAATGGGGATAATTACAGTACCCGCCTACCTCTCGCTCATGGAATGAGGATTAAATGAGTGAAGTATGAAAAATGCAAGAAGGATGAAAAGCACAATGCATATGTTAAGTGCTCCGTAATTGGTGGCCATTGTTATGCACAGATCTCCTCTCTAAAGGACTGACAGCCTTCTAACAGCAAATAGGAAGAACAGAAAAGCTATCATACAAAGAATTAAGAAACCAAGACGCTTCAAACTTTGATGTGTAACAATACCTAAGGCTTAGTAAACTTCCAGTCCACATATGGGTTTCCACTTGAAGGCCAAAATAAGATTAAAGCCCTTTCCATGCCTTAGCATCTATTGGCACTCTAAATTTTGGATATTGGCTATTCAAATGAAATTCTTCTTATGCAATAGTCCCTTCTCCTTCCCTTTGCCATAGGTTGACCAAAGTGTGCAGATCTTTTAGCATCCTCATTGAACACACCCACTTTCCATTCTCCCTACAAATCACAACCCTTTGCTTCTGTCGTTCTAAATGATTTTCCTCTGCAGCATACATAAATAATTTCAAACAGCAGCCCTGGAAACTACTTTTGCCATTAGAAAAAGAACCCCTAAGGTGATCTGTAAGTGTGTTTAGCTGGAATCCATTCACTTCCCCACTGAGCTAAATGCCCCTGTTGCAGTGAAGGGAGGACTTTCGAGAGAGAGAAATAAATAGCAGAAAATTCAAGCTGAGAGAGCATTTAGAAAACATTTCAACACAATCTTTCTTAAATATTATACCTGAGGTACGTGGGGCCCAGAGAAATTGGCAGCACATGTTTCCAGTGTGTTTCCCAAACACCTACCCAGCCCATACCTGCAGGGTAACGTTGCCATGTTGCATTATGGTTGTTAGTGGTTGTTAGTATGACTGTCTTGTCTGCTACCCTCTGAGGCCATCAAAACAGGGATCAAGTCTTATTCATCCAAGTCTCTAGCACTGTACTTGATACATAGTAGATGGTGAGTAAATGTCTAATAAATGAGTGAAATGCTTTGGACTTGTAACAGTCTATCTTGGCATGGTATCTGGCATTAATAAAAGATCAGAGTGAGATCTTTAGTTTCCATCTTTTTTGTTCCCAGAGCTTGTCTGTGTTCTCTGGTATGTATTTGCTCTTCATTGGGCTGAATTTCTGTAAAATGTGGCTGAGTAGGCTGACTGGGGTCCCGGACATAATATGAAACAAAATTATCTGATGAGGATTTCAGTGTTATGAGAATTAAAAACCCTCAACCTACCACACCTTAGAATGGACATTTTCATTACCAAATGGAGAGATCTTGCCTGAAAATAAAGCCTAAACAGAGGAATTGGGGTTAAGGGAAGGAGAAAAAGGCATCTTTCAGATGACATCATCTGGGTCCTGCATCTAACCATACCTGAATAAAGTCAGTACACCTGCATGTGTCTCTTACATGAGCCAATATATTGGCTTTTCATTTAAGCCAGACTGAGTTAGGCTTCTGTCACTTGCCACCAAAAGATCATTGATTAACAAAATAAAGACCAAATAATTAGAGAACAATAAAAGCCAACATATATAGTGTTATAATGCATGTTACTAATTATAAATGCAATAGAAGTCCAGAGGCAAGAGCTGGGGAGAAGTTAATGGAGATAATAGGAGTTGGACAGGCATGATCACTGTTGTAATTATAAAGAAACATCAAGAAGGACTGTCTATCGGGGCTGGCCCCGTGGCCGAGTGGTTAAGTTCGCGCGCTCCGCTGCAGGCGGCCCAGTGTTTCGTTAGTTCGAATCCTGGGCGCGGACATGGCACTGCTCATCAAACCACGCTGAGGCAGCGTCCCACATGCCACAACTAGAAGAACCCACAACGAAGAATACACAACTATGTACCGGGGGGCTTTGGGGAGAAAAAGGAAAAAATAAAATCTTTAAAAAAATAAAAAAAAAAAAAAAAAGAAGGACTGTCTATGGCTGGTAAACTATAGTAGTATAGTATAGTATACAGTAGTCCCCCCTTTTCTGTGATTTCACTTTCCATGGTTCCGGTTACCCATGGTTAACTGCGGTCTGAAAATACAGTACAGTAAGACATGTAGAGAGAGAGACCACATTTACATAACTTTTATTACATTATGTTGTTATAATTGTTCTATTCTACTATTAGTTACTATTGTTAATCTCCTTACTGTGCTTAATTTATAAGTTAAACTTTATCATAGGTGTGTATGTATAGGAAAAAACATTGTATCTATAGGGTTTGGTACTCTCCACCATTTCAGGTATCCACTGGGGGTCTTGGAACGTTTCCCCCACGGATAAGGGAGGACTACTATAGTGTAGTATAGTATACAATCACAGAATATTAGATAAGAAGGGAAGAAGAGTGGGCCAAGTGCAGTGCTAGCCTTTATCCTCTGTGAAGGTGATTAAGAAGGCTGATAGAGGGGGAGAAAGTCAATGTGGTGCAAGATTGTTAGATTTGAACAGTTGTACAAGCCTACCCTCGCATCTGGGCCGAACATACTCTATTCTCTGGTCTAGAGCAGTGGTTCTCAACCTTGTCTGCATATTAGATACATTTGGGGAACTTAAAAAAATCCGGATACCATATATACAATGGGATATTGTTCAGCCATAAAAAAAGAAGGGAATCCTGCCATTTGCAACAACATGGATGGACCTTGAGGGTATTACGCTAAGTGAAATAAGTCAGGCACAGAAAGACAAATACTGCATGATCTCACTTATATGTGGAATTTTAAAAAGTCAAACTTGTAGAAACAGAGTAGATTGGTAGTTACCAGGGCCTGGGGTGTGGAGGAAATAAAGAGATATTAGTCACAAGGGTACAAATTTTCAGTTACAAGATGAATAAGTTCTGGAACAAAAAAGACCCCAAATAGCCAAAGCAATCCTGAGAAATAGGAAGAAAAGCTGGAGGCATCACACTCCCTGATTTCAAAGTATACTACAAAGCTATAGTAATCAAAACAGCATGGTACTGACAGAAAAACAGACACACAGATCAATGGAACAGAATTGAGAGCCCAGAAATAAACCCACACATCTATGGACAGCTAATTTTTGACAAAGGAGCGAAGAACATACAATGGAGAAAGGAAAGTCTCTTCAGTAAATGGTGTTGGGAAAACTGGACAGCCACATGCAAAAGAATGAAAATAGACCACTATCTTACACCATGCACAAAAATTAATTCAAAATAGATTAAAGACTTGAATGGAAGACCTGAAACCATGAAACTCTTAGAGGAAAACATAGGCAGTCAGCTCTTTGACATCAGTCTTAGCAGTATCCTTTTGGATATGTCTCCTCAGGCAAGGGAAACAAAAGAAAAAAAAAACAAATGGGACTATGTCAAACTAAACAGCTTCTGCATGACAAAAGAAACCATCAACAAAACAAAAAGACAACCTACCAATTGAGAGAAGATATTTGCAAATCATATATCTGATAAGGGGTTAATATCCAAAATATATAAAGAACTCATACAACTCAACAATCAAAAACAAACAGCTCAATTTAAAAATGGGCAGAGGATCTGAACACACATTTTTCCAAAGAAATGGAATGGTCATTTCTTGGTCAAACGGCACATGAAAAGATGTTCAGCATCACTAATTATTAGTGAAACACAAATCAAAACCAGAATGAAATATCACCTCACACCCACCAGAATGGCTGTTATTAACAAGACAAGAAATAACAAATGTTGGAGAGGATGTGGAGAAAAGGGAACCCTCGTACACTGCTGGTGGTAATGCATACTGGTGCAGCCACTATGGAAAACAGTATGGAGATTCCTCAAAAAATTAAAAATAGAATTACCATATGATCCAGCTATTCCACTTCTGGGTATTTATCCAAAGAACACGAAAACATTAATTTGAAAAGATACATGCAGCCCCATGTTCACTGCAGCATTATTCACAATAGCCAAGACTTGGAAAAGACTTCATTAAAAAAAGATGAAATTTTGCCATTTGCAACAACACGGATAGACCTTGAGTGTATCATGCTAAGCAAAATAAGTCAGACAGAGAAAGTCAAACAGTGTATGATTTCACTCGTATGTGGAAGATAAAACAACAACAATAAACAAATGCATAGACACAGAGAACACATTGGTGGTTATCAGAGGGGAAGAGGAGTGGAGAGAGGGTGAAAGGGGTAAAGGGGCTCACATATATGGTGACGGATGGCAACTAGACTTTGGTGGTGAATTCGGCGTAGTCTATACAAAAGTTGAAATATAACTATGTAGACTTGAAATTTATATAATGTTATAAGCCAATGTGACTTCAATAAAATAAAAAAGAAAATATTTTCATATTAAAAAAAGATAAGTTCTGGGGATCTAATGTACAGCATGGTGCTTGAAATTTGCTAAGGGAGTAGATCTTAAATGTTCTCACCACAAAAGTTTAAAAAGTTAACTATATGAGGTGATGGATGTGTTAACTAACCTTGATGTGGTAATCATTTCATAATATATACAAATATTAAATTATCACATTGTACCCCTTAAACTTACACAATGTTATTGTAAATTATATCTCAATAAAGCTGGGGGAAAAAAATCCAGAGACCCAGGCTACACCCAGACCAAGTAAATCAGAATTATTGGAGGTGACACCCAGGTATTGGTATGTTTAAAAACTCCCAGGTGATTCCAGTGCGCAACCGGGTTTGAGAACAAGCACTCTGGGGCAGTGCTTCTCAAACTTTAATGTGCATTTGAATCTTGTTTGTCTGGAGTGGGGTCCAGAATTTAGGGAGCTAAGTGTAGTTTAGGACTGTGGTAATGGTGGTGGGAACTTCCCAACTCATCCAACCAGATTTCCCAGAAGTAATCTGTGGACAGCTAAGGGTGGTGAAAGGTTGACGGACTACATGATAACACCAGTTCTGACGCAGGATATAGGGTGACCAATTGTCCTAGTTTGCCTACGTCTCGGGGTTTCCTGGGACATGGGGCTTTCAGTGCTAAAACAAGAAAGTCATAGGCAAATTGGGATAGTTAGTCACTCTACCTGTCCCTGACTCTCTGACCAGTGAAGTTCTGGCCACAGTTATGAAGTTTTTCCAACCAAATAGGCACCATTGGTAAAGTGGGAGCAAATGGGACCTCAGAGGATGCTCCTGGGAAAGGAGAAGGGAATTGCTGGACACGTAATCCTCCTTGAGGCCATCAGTAGATACAGGGGCAAGGGAAGGAAAAGAAGTGCTCTGGCTTTGCGTGGCTCACAGGCACCTATCCAGAAGTGAGGAGGCCTCAAGACAGAATAGTCTTTAGTTTAACACGGAGAAACTAGAAGCTTCTCGCTAATGTGGAGAATTCAAACTAGAGTGTACAGGAGAATTACCCAGGGAGCTCATTCAAAATGCAAACTAGGCCCCTCCCCTAAGAAATTCTAATTCAAAAGGTCGAAGGCCTTTTAACTAGTATCCCAGATGATTCCAGGCCAGACCACACTCTGAGAAACACTGAACTAAAGGGCCTGTCTGCCAGTAGTTTGGTCTGTTAAAGAAAGCTTTCCTGACCAAAGGATGGGCTGATCCAAAGAGACTCAGCAGATCTGGTAGGTGATGGTAAAGTCTCACAAAACAGCAGGTCCAGATGGTTTCAGGAGTGAATCCAGCAAATCTGTAAGGAACAGATAATTCTAATGCTTTCAGAGTTCCAGACCATAGACAAAGAAGGAAATACAATTCTGTTAAGCCAAGATAACATTGAAATCAAACCTGGCAAAAATAGCACACTAAATAAAACTGCAGACCAATCTCATCCATGAATGTCAATGTGAAAATATGAAATAAAATATTAGCAACAAAATCCAGCATCGTATTAAAAGAATAAATTGCTGCCACCAAATGGAGTTTATACTAAGAATGCAAGGGTGGTTCAGTGTGCAGGAATTTATTACTATGATACATGATATTAATAGAGCAAAAGAAAAAAATCACATGCCTATTTTGGTAAATGTAATAGCATTCAATAAAACTCAACATCTACTCTTAATGTTTTTTGAAAAATACCCATTATGAGCTGGATGTTATCTGATCTACCAAACCAGACACTTGGACACACATAGCAGTTTTCCATTATAAAACAGAAGTAAAATATATGAAACGAGGCCCAAGCATGTCAGGAAAGCAAGAGAAAACTGCACAAGCAGGTGGCTCAGACTCCCGTGGTACCTACTCTTACTGCTACCCTGCCTCTTGTTCAGTTATACCTGTGGCCTCATGGCCCCCATTCCCTGTTACCTGTTATCAGAGAAGGAAAAAGCCTTAGCCCTCTTCCCTAATGGGTCTGCTTGGTATGCTGGCACCAGTCAGAAATAGATGACTGCTACATTACAGCCCCATTTGGGAGTGGCCCTGAAAATGTTGATGGAGGAAAATCCTCCCAGAAGGCAGAACATTTGGTTGTTTGCTTTGTTGGGACTGAGATGCCCAGATGACTGGATCCACACTGCCTAATGGCAATGACAATTGGGTTATCCAATTAGTCAGGGACTTGGAGAGAACGAGACTAGAAAATTGGTAACAAGGACGTCTTGAGGGCAGGTGTGTGGATGGACCTCTGGGACTAAGCCCAAAATATGAAGGTATTCATATCCTTGTAAATGCCCGCCAGAGGGCATCTACTGCAGAGGACACTCTCCATAATTAGGTGGACCAGACAACCCATCCCTGGATGTCAGTCACCCTCTTCCTCCAGCTACCCTGGTGCTTCCTCAGTGATCTTGTGAACTCGGTGTCAGAGCATCCACAACACAGGCTTCCCTCACCAAGCCTACTACTGATGCCTGACCAGCCAACAGAGGCCAATTCTGAGTCTTTGATATGGCGCCATTCCCTGAGCGGTCCAGGCTTGTAGAAGAGATAGGAATGGGACTCGCAGTCTGGAGTCAGCCTGGCCCAGCTGAGCCCAGCCTCAATCAGCTGAACTACAACCAACCTACAGACCTGTGAGCAAGAAATAAAATGTTTGCTCTACTAAGCCACTGAGGTCATGGTGCTGGTTGTTATGCAGTAGAAACCTAATATAGTCCTTTTATTAATCCTCATTGAATTATCCTAATTTGATTGTGCCATCTGTTTCCTTTTGGAACCCTGACTGAATCGCTGTCTTTTTGCAGACGACTCAAGGATATATAGATCTCCAGTTCAGAACTCGCCTCTCAGTCCCAGACCCATATAGAGTCAGTGGTCTGCCCAGTATCTCCTCTTGGATATCACAAAGGCAGCTGAAACTCAACACTTACTGCTCTGTCACAAACCTGGTTCTCTTCAGTGATCTCTATCTCACTCAACAGTACCACCCATTGGAGAAACCTGCTAGCTCTCCTTGAGACCCACCTCCCTGTCACGCCTGTATTCAAACCAGCACCAAGTCATGTTGATTTAACCTCCTAAATGTCTCTTAAATCTGTGCCCTTCTCTTTACCACCACCACCAGCACCACCCTAGCCCAAGCCACCAATATCTCTCACCTAAAATAATCTCCCAGTTTGCCCTTCTCCAGTTGGTTCTCCATACAGCATTCAAAAATATCTGTTTGAAAATTCAATTTTGATCATGTCCATGCCTCAGTTGAAGCCCCCAGTGGCTTCCCATTGCTTTTAGGATAAAGACCAGAATATTTCACATAGGCCTCGAGGCTCCATGTGGTGTGGCCCTGGCTCCCCTGCTTTATCTCCTCCCTCTGCTCTCTTTATTTGCTATCAAAGGCCACATGGCCGCCTGTTTTGCTATGTACCATCTTACCCCCTGCTGTTCTCTCTCTGCCTGCAAAGTTCTTTCTCCCCTCTTTGCCTTAACACCTACTCGTGTTTCACATCTCAGCCCAAGCATCACCTCTTCAAGGAAGCCCTCTCTGACCTCCCTAAGTCTGGCTCATAGCATGGTGTATTTTACATTTGTGTGATTGCTTGGTTAATATTGGTCACCCCCTAAACACACACACACACACACACACACACACACACAAAACCCATCAACAAGTGATCTTCAAGAGGGCAGAGGCTATGTCTGGTTTTGTTCATCACTGTGTTCCCAAACCAAGCCTGGCACACTCTAGGCACTTGGCACCTATTTATTAAATTAATAATGTGGTAAATCAAGTGTTGAGCTGGGACGTCTCTGGAGTTCATGTCGTCTCTAACCCTCTGGGCTTCCTTTTCAGGTCCTGCCTGTAGGATAGAGGGGTGGTGGGGAAAGCAGCCAAGTGGGGTGAGTTAGCAGCCTCCACACAGTCAAAGCATTGGTTAGAACTCGAAGAAGCCCTTCTGCTACTTCAAAGATCCTGCTAAGAACAATGTGGCAGGCTCCAGCTCTCGCCTGGCCAGACAATTCTCAAGGAATGCTTGACACAGGCCAGAAAACCCAGTGCCAGAACTTCTGGGACAGAGCATTTTGCCAGGAGGTTCCCTGCCTTGTTGAGCCGAGCTGAAAGAGAGCGATGGCTCTAAATGCCACTGATTAATCATCAAGGGTGATGCTCAGCCATTCCAGCACTCTGCTTCTTGTCAAGTCTTCACCCTCCTGCCCCTTCTAGAAAGACTTCAAGTCACTGCTGTCTTAAAACCTTCTCAGATGGTTGGCTTGGCTGTTGCCCAAATATCTCTTGTCCCACACTGAGGTGTTGGGGAAGGAGGGACGGATAAGCTACTTTTCTAGCTCTTGCACTGTATGCTTCTGTTATTCTAAATTCTGAGGATTCCTTCCCCTTTTAAAGAGTGAACTAATTCCATTTTAACAGCATGACTTAGACTCCATCCAGGGGAAAGAGGTAGGGAATTCCAGGTACATGAGTCATCTTGCCTCCAGGGGTGGAGGCAGTTCTTCAGTCCGTATGCCACAGCAAGGACAAACTCTCTCTCAAGGTCAGGTAATGTTCTGAATCCATGCTCACCAGGCAGCCCACCACTTCCAACAGAGCTTCTCCCAAGGCCCAGGAAGGAGGGCTTGGCTGAGGGACCTGGACAATTTGGCCCTTAGAAAGGGGTGTTGCTCTGGTTGTGAATTAAGAATCCAACATCCTGTGTAAGGCAGGAAAGAGGAGTGAGTGCATGGCTGGGTCCTGAGTTTGGCTCGTAGGAAAGGTGTGTCTATTCATAAGATGGAATACTATACAGCAGTTAAAATGGATGACCCAGAGCCACACTATCAACAGGGACTAATTTTTTTTTATTAAGGTTATAAAAGTTAACATCCTTGTGAAATTACAGTTGTACATTATTATTAGTCATGTTGTAGATACACCACTTCACCCCTAGTGCCCTCCCCCCACCCCCCTTTCCCCTGGCAACCACCGATCAGTTCTCTTTGTCCATATGTTAACTACCACCTATGAGTGGAGTCATACAGAGTTCGTCTTTCTCTGTCTGGCTTATTTCACTCAACATAATACTCTCAAGGTCTATCCATGTTGTTGTGAATGGGACAACTTTGTCCTTTTTTATGGCTGAGTAGTATTCCATTGTATATATATACCACAACTTCTTTATCCAATCATCAGTTGCTGGGCACTTAGGTTGGTTCCATGACTTGGCTATTGTGAATAATGCTGCAATGAAGATAGGGGTGCATGGAGCTTCTGAAATTGCTGATCAGGTTCTTAGGATATATACCCAGTAGTGGGATGGCTGGGTCATAAGGTATTTCTAAACAGGGACTAATTTTTAAAACATAATGTTGGAGGGAAAAAGCAATTTGCAGAAGGCTACATAGAGTATGCTACCATTTATAAAATGTTAAAATATGCAAAAATATTATAAATCATTTATTTTAGATATATATATCCTTAAAGATTTATAATAGGATATAACTTATATAGGGTTTATAATATGTATATATGTGAAATATATGTTATAAAAATACACATGGAAATGATAACATCAAATTTGTGGTTGTCTCGGGGGCAGAGAGAATGAGAGAAGGGGTACACAGAGGGCTCCAACTATATCTGAAATGTTCTAGACATTAAGCTGGGCGTTTGTTATATTGTTCTGTATACCTTTTGTATATCTGAAATATTCCATGATGATTTTTTTTAAAGCAGAAAGAAAGGTTTCAGGGGGCTCGAGTATAAAGTTAAAACATTGACTTGCATGCTGATTGGGACAGTCCCTCAATTATGACCGCCCAAGTTACCAGTGTTCCATGAGCAAAATCACCCCTGCGTCCAGGGACTTTCCTCTCGACTGCAGCTGAAGCTATAAATACTCCCACCTCTGCCCTGCATCACTGCTGGGCCCGCCCCCGCTCCTTTTCCCTTCTTCTTTCTGTCACTGCTGGGAAGCCCCTGCTTCTGCTCACAGCCTTCTGGACATCTTCCAACCCCTCTTCCTGCCTTGAGCGCAGCAGTCCCCCAAGCTGGAGGAACTCCCACTCTGACTGCCCAGTGGAGCAGGGAGGAGAGAAGGCAAGCTGCGTTTCTGTTCTCCGAACTGGGAACTCAGCGGCTTTTCATTGGGAAATAACGCTCTACCCAAGAACTGATTTGCTGATCATCATTAACACTGGAGTCCCACTTTGTTATGGTTGACATGGGCTCTGGCGGCCTGCTTGGGAGTGAAAGTCATTCATAACAAACTGAGGAAAATTTGTTCTGAATTCTAAGACAGATTTTCCAACACACGTTTGGAACCTTACCAATTTTTAAGTTGTCAGTTCCCTATAAAGCCCTAAGGAGCCAAGCTATGTTTTCCTTGGCTAAAGGGAATGAATCCAAGGAACCAAGGTTGCTGATGGGTGAAGTAAGATAGGGAACTTCAGGGGAACTCCAAAAGAATTTCCTGGGAAACGAAATTACATCATGGCTCACCTGCCCAGTTGCCTGAGTTCTTTGGAGTGTCCATGCTTCTATTGAAAAAGCCTTTTTCTCTTTGCAGCCCCACATTTTAAATATGAACAGTATAATAACAAGCTCCAGTGAGAAGATCTGATAATCTGCCACACAATGTGATTTCTAATTGCTTGAATAATACTGCACAATGGAATAATTTCCTACCCAGTAAAAATGATTTCTCTGCCTGAGTGATAATATCCTGTTGAAATATAATGCCATTCCAGACAGTGACTACATGATGTCTGGAGTCTTTTTTTTTTTTTTTTAATATAACCTTTAAATGCTAGGCATTAGGAGGAAGGCAGTAGCAAATGATAAAACATGTTCCAAGATGAAGAGAAGAAGTCTTTGGGTCTATGTTGGAATCTTCTAATTACCCAATGTCCTTGGATAAAATAGTGAGTCAATAAATTTACAATGCACAGACAGTCTTTGCTCTGTTCCTTTGGAGAAGATCAGTTGTGTGACAAGAATGGAAATGGATTTTTCCGTAAAGCTGGTGTGTAATATAACATCTTATTTGGACAGGCACGCACACCATGTTGTTAATTTTAATGCACCAATTTAACTCTCATTATGTGCATCACTGGACTCATAAAAGTAGATTTTTCTTTAGAAAATGAAATTGCAAGACATTTGTTGTCCAGTGACCTATGTGCCCATAGGTCCCTGTGTGCAGAGTTTTAGGTGCTTTCTAGGAATATGGAAGGAAGGGAAGACATGGTCCTTGTTCTCAAGAAATTTAGAACACAGGCAATTCTTAGAAATTCAGAGCAGAAAGGAGCCATACATCAAAGAGACAGGAAAAGCGAGGCCTAGAAAAGGGAAATGACCTTACCAAGGTTACACAGTCACGGAATGGAACGTTCAGATGACAACCAAGTGTCCAGAACTGGAGCCCAAATGGTAGCCTCTCCAGCACAAGCCCTTCACAAGACCCGTGTTGAGACAGGACTGACCCTGTGCTAGAGTGGAAAGTTTCTGTCAGCCGGGCCACGTGCCTGCGCACGTGGCTTCCTCCATGAGGCTCATGGGAGACTCCTTTGCTGGGTCCCTCTGACTGCAGCTCTTATAATGCAGACCATACAGTTTCTCCAACTGCCACCCCCGTTTTGGCCCCTGGCTTTGGGACTGAGGTGAGAGGGTGGGGGCAGGGGCGCTGTACCTAGGCTGTCATTGCTGGGTCCACATTCTCTCCAAGAAGTCTTCTTGGGTAAGACTTTGAACTGCTCCAGATTTGACAAATACCACCCCTGTGACCCTGAAATCCCACTCCTGGGTCTGTCCGCCAGAGAAATCTGTACATGTGTTTACCAAATGAAATGTGCTAGAATGTCCATAGCTATTCATAATAGCCCCAAATTGGAAACTACTAAAATGACTATCAACTCTAGAATGGATGAATAAATTGTGGAATGTTTACGCAATGGGATACTATACAGCAGTGAGAATAAACTATCCACAGCTACATATATGTGTGTGTGTGTGTGTGTGTGTGTGTGTAATGATGAACCTCATAAATAGAACGTTGAGCAAATGAAGCCAGGTACTAAAGGGTACCTACTGTATGAGTCCATTTATATAAAGAACAAAAAGAGGCAAAACTAATCTATGCTATCAGAGGTCAGGATAGTGGTTACCCTTAGGGAGTAGCAGTGACTGAAAGGGGGTACAGTGGTCTTATGGGATGCTGGTAATTAATGTTTTGGTTTCAGGAGGATGTTCAGTTTGTGAAAATCCATCAAACTGTAAACCTTCTTTGTGCACATTTTAATATGTATCATATATTTCCAAAAAGGTTAACACAAGAAGGCTCCAGCCTGACTCTTTGCCCCCAGGGCTCGCATATCCAGGAGTGCTGGCTAATTCCAGTGCAGCCCCTCTCTCCCACTGCCACAGGCTGTCTTAACTCAGGCTCCAGTCCTGCCTCCCCAACCACAGGGAACACACAGCAACCTCTTTAAGGGGTCTCCTTAATGATCTGGTGAGGTGACCTGCTCTGCCTGAGGTCACACAAGTACGACTACATGAGAACACTGGGACCCCAGGCCAGGTGTTCTGACTCCAGATTTATTCTCTTTCCCCTCCATCAAGGGAAGGCCAAGGTGGGAATGTATCAAGCGGAGAGAGGATACTGGGACACTTCTGCCTGCTTCTCTGGGAAGTGAGCTTTGAAGAGGCAGGCTTGGGTTTGAGTGGCAAATCTACAACTTGATTTGGAGTTAGGTTATTTCGTCTCTCTGGACCTTGGATGATAATATCTACTTCCGATGGTTCTTGTGAAAATCAAATAAAATAGCCATGTGAAATACCTAGCACAAGGATTTTAAAGGGTACTGGTTTCCTTCCCCCTTTGTACAAAGTCCACTGGTCTAAGGAAGAGTAGGTGGGGAGGGACAAGAGCGTTAACGAAAGAGGAAGATCTGCATAGCTGCTACGGATTGTGGTGGCGTATTGGGCAGAGTGAGACTACAAAATATGGCCCCTCATCAAGTCGGGGCAGAACTTATTCCTCCATAACACTGTTTAGTCTGTTTAGTATTTGGAATGAACAGTTTAACCCAAACTGCAAAACTAGGCTACCGTCCAAGTTCTAGGACTCAGTAGCCAGGTGTCTGGAGTAAGGAAGGTAGGTAAATTGAAAGAACTTAAAACTGCAGATAAGACTTTCCATGTCAGAAGTTGGAAATTATTCTGTGAAGAAATCAGGAAAACTAGCCAAGGGGTTCTCCCTACCTTTACCTCTTTTTAAGCATTTCCAGCACTGTTTTGTATTTGCAGTAGTTAAGAATTACCAAGTATAACAGACACTGTTGGCTACCTAACTAAATCCATTTCTCCTTCTAGAATCACCTTCTGTGGCCATGTGTTCAGGGAAAGTATTCCCCCCACTCCCAGACAATTAGTGATTTCATTCCTTTTGTCCGTGGTGGGTTTAGGCGGGTGTATATGATCCAAACTTGGCCATTGAAATCTAAGGGGAAGTCTGCTGGGGGGAATTTTGGGAAAGTTTTGCTCATTCTTCGAAAGGAACACAAAACAGGAAACATCTCCCCTTTTTTTGCTCCTCTTCCCAATGGGAATGCTCCTCTGCCCTATTTTTTGAGGATGTGATGCCTGAAACTGCTGCAGCCATCTTGTGATCATGAGGCACAAATGTGAGGATAAAACCCAACATACTAAAGATAGGGAAACAGTAAGAAAAGAACCCCTGAGTCCTTGATAGTGTTCTACCACTGAATTAGACAACTCTGGAACCACCAACCTCCAGATATATTATATGAGTTAATAAATGCCATTATTTGTAAGCCAATTTTAGCCAAGTGTTCTCTCTTTGCAACCAAAACCATTCTCACCAAAACAGCAAATATTTTAGTACCATATTGTTTTTTATAACATTATTAATATTCATTTATTAGATAATTTAGCCTAACAGATACCAATCAGAAGAGAGAGAACACAGGGTTCTAGTGCATAAAAAGACAAATGAGGTATTAGAGTGACTGGATGACCAAAAAAGGGTAGAAAGATGGAGGGCATTCCCTTCGCCAGATTGGAGATGGAGTTAAAAGAAAGCTCTAAGTATGCTGCAGCAAAGTATGCTACAGCACAGTAAGCTCTGTGCAACACATTTCCCCTCACACACCGAGGTGAATGTTCATTTTATGGATTAGACTTTCTCCACAGAAGCAGTTATACTCTGTCTATGTGCAACCTCAAACAAGAAGGAAAAACCCCTAACCATTAAGGAACAATCAACAGCTTTCTTGTATTTAGTAGTACTGAAATTATCTGTTTGGTGCTCTTTTTCATTTCTTTTTCTCTTTAATGGGCCAGATAACTAGGGATGAATAGTTTTTAAAGAAGTTTAGATTCATTGGATGATCACTCTGTGCCAGACAGTGTGCTAAGGGCTCTATAAATACTGTCTACTTTAATTCTTCCAGCAACTGTGGCAGATACTGTTAGTTGTCTATGGAATATCCGTTTTGCCCTTCTGCCTTGCCCCTCTCGCGATGCTTGGGCTGGACAGCAGCTCCCCTCCCTCCCTCTGGGCAGAGGAGGGGATACTCAGAGCATGGTAGTAGCCCTCTCCAAAGAATTCTCTGATAGATCCTCCTTCCTCACGTGGCTCTGGTTGTGTTCCGGGTGATAATGTGACATCACCTTTCCAGACTTCTTTGTTTGGGGAAGCCTATGACAGAGTCTTGGACAATGAGAAGTAAGCAAAGTTGCTGCTTGGGCCATTCCGGAAAGCTTGTGTCTTTTTTTAAACATTGCAAAGGAGCACCAAAATATGTATGTAAAGGTTGTATTTGCCTCCTAGTAATGTTCATAGAGAGGGTATGCACTACATAGATCTGGGCTTATAAGAGAAAATTGGACTGTTTGGAACTCCGTTACCCAATTTTTATGGGCATAAATGTAGGCAGACTTATATATGCAAAATTTCCAGTATTTCGGACATAATTTTAAATTCTAACAATAAATAGGTAAAATAAAATTCTACCCACAAGTGACTTAATATTGGTCAAACAGTGCCTCTGCTCTTCTGTATTTATACCCCACAGCCAAGACACACAAGGCCAGGAGTAGTTTGTGAGCGAGTTGCTCACAAACATTCCATTTTATAATGTGGACACTTTACAGTAACTAACCTGAGGGCAAGGTCACTTTGGAACTAGTGCCAGGGAGCTGAGATGCCATTTTAGTTATCGTAAATGTAAACTTCTTTAATGAAGCACAACATGCTCTCATTTTTTTCATACACTTTTCCCTAGATTTTAGTTCTTTTTATTTCATCATAAATAGATTTTAATCGTGATTTAAACACATGAGGGCCTGGTTTCACTTTTTTTAAAACTTCATCATTTATTTACTTAAATTGAGATATAACAGACATATAACATTGTATTACTTTCAAGTGTACAAGGAAAGCTTTTTAAAGCAGGGTGGGCAACTCAGCCCTGGTGGCCTCATGGTTAAGATTCAGCCTGGCCTGGGTTCGTTTCCTGGTCAGGGGACCACACTACCCATCTGTCGGTTGTCATACTGTGGCTGCTGCGTGTTGCTGTGATGCTGAAAGCGATGCCACCGGTATTTCAAATGCCAGCAGGGTCACCTATGGTGGACAGGTTTCAGCAGAGCTTCCAGACTAAGACAGACTAGGAAGAAAGACCTGGCCACCCACTTCTGAAAAAATTGGCCATGAAAACCCTCTGAACAGCAGTGGAGCATTGTCTGATAGAGCGCTGGAAGGGGAGAGGATGGCACAAAAAGACCGGACAGGGTTCCGCTCTGCTGGACACAGGGTTTTCCGGAGTCAGAATCCACTCTAGGGAACTAATAACAACGACTCAGCTAGCTTGCCTCTTGGGCTTTTTGCCCTTTGTCCTTTGCCATTCTTCCTGGACTATGGATGTGTTACTTGGTGGTCAAGCAGCCATCTAAGCAGTGTAAAGACAGAAGCCAAGCATGATGGTGCTTGAAGCTAGGAGGAGCCTGGCTGCCCTTGGCACTATGGAGATATTGTACTAAGCCTGGACTGCTTTCCCCCGAACTTCTTCATTATGGGAGAAAAATAGGCTCCTCATTAAACCTCTGTGGTCAAGTTTCTATTCTGTGCAGCTGGATACGTGCTAAGTGACATAGTTGTACACTGACGTTTATCTTTTCAAAAATTGTGAAATTTATCATGCATAGAACGATTGAAACTCATAAATAGGATTTAGAAATAGAGTAAAAGAAGTTCCCCAGCCGCCTCCGCCCGGATCCTGCTCCACTCTCCTCCCCCAGAGGAGAGAATCATCCTTCCTGACTTATTGTGGCAACATTTTTCCAAAATCGTTGTTATTCCCTTTAAAAATTAGTCTCCTGTTCTTATTTGTTAAAAATAAATTCCATTATGAGAATAAACAAGATTTTTACAAAAGCAAAACTCTACAGGGATGAAGAGGTTGGGAGCTAAAATAACACCACAATTTTAGAAGCAAGAAAGCAGATGGACAAGTAGTTATTGACCCAGCAGCCCAGGAGAGGCTGACGCTTAAGTTTCCAAGGGGGTTCGGGAGACCGAGAAGCAAGCTAATCTCTGGTGTGAGACTCAGAAAGACTCAGGATTTGGAGCCAACCCATACCTCTGAAAGGGGGGTGTAAGTGGGGCTGGAAAAAAAGAAGTTCCATCAAAAGTGGGTGTATCAGTCAGCATCTAATCAGGAGACAGAAACCACACCAATTATTTGAACAGAAGAAAGTTAATTGTTAACTAGGCATAAAGTTGTTAACTGGGTAACTGAAAGGGTAAAAGGAGAACTCTAAGGTATCATGGACACCGTAACTACAGGAACAGCCACAATACTCAGGGCTGGGGAAAAAAGGAAAAAGGATGGAATTAGCAGAACCTAGAAGCTTGGAGGAGGGGCCCATGGGGCTGCGACCCAGACCTCTGAGAAGAGCTTGCCGCTCAGCTGGTGCTGGTGTCTCTGGCGTGGGGCATGATGAGGCTGGTTCTGCGAGTAGCAGAAACACTGCAAACCGACCTCAACTGTTGCTGCAGGAAGGAACTGCTGCTGGGGTGAGGAAGCATTGCTGGGTGCTGCTTGCAGCAGTGGGAAGACAACAGGAAGCAGCTTGTCCCTTCTTTGCCCAGCCTTCCAGTTTCCCTCTGATGCCCTCTATGGACAGAGCCTAACAAGGAACAGCTGGCAAAATTACAGTGGTTTGCAGAGTCCCAACCCCAGTGTCACAAAGCTGAGGACAGATGGGTTGGGCTTAGAGCTGGGAGACAATAACGTAACTGGCAGTGCTGGTATCAGAAGCAAGTCTATGCCCAGATCTCCAACCTGAGCAAGGCAACTGCTGCTCCCTCCACTCCAGCTGAATACTGAAGTATATTCTCTGGAGGGTAGGCAGTCTCTGGGCTGGGGGACAGTAAGCATGTTGAGAGTGGGATCCTATCCTGAAAACAGGGATTAAGCGAAGGCTTACTAAACATCAGGACCTCAGCCCTCTTCTCCCAAATGCCCTCCACTGAAAGCCAGATATATATTCTCCAGGCAGGGGATTGGAAGTTGCTTCGCTGTGAACCTGACAGCCAAGACAAAAGACCTAAATATCCTGACATCAATATAATAGACTAGTTAGGTTACAGTGAAGTCTATACCAATAACCCCCACCAAGCTCTCTTCCAATCAGGTTTTTAGGTTATAATCTTAAATGTGAGCAGATAGTCTAGCGCTACCAGACATTTCAGGAAACTCTCTAAGGTGGAAGACAGAGGCCAAAACATTGAGAAAAGAAGAACTTGGAGGAAACAGAGACTATGCTGAGATACCATCTTTGATATTTAACATTTTCTGAGAATAAGAGAAGATATTGCAACGAAATAAAAACATTTAGAGAATAGGAAAGAACTCTTAGCAATTAAAAATAGGATAGCAGAAATAAAAAACTCAGTAGGAGGATTGGAAACTAAAGTTGAGGAAATCTCCCAGAATGTGGAGCAAAAAGACAAAGGAATGTTGAGGCCAGACCCATGCCCTAGTGGTTAAGTTTGGCATGTTCCACATCCATGGCCCAGGTTCAGTTCCTGGGCGCAGATCTACACCACTTGTCAGTGGCCATGCTGTGGCAGCGACCCACATACAAAATAGAGGTAGATTGGCACAGATGTTAGCTCAGGGTGACTCTTCCTCCCCCCCCCCAAAAAAAAAAAAGACAAAGAAATGGAAAATAGGAGATAAAAGATAATAAAATCATTGGGTCAGTCAAGAAGTCCAACGTATGAATAATATGAGTTCCAGAGTGAGAACACATGGAAAGTGGAAGGATAGAAATCATCAGAGAAATAATTCAAGAAAGTTTCTCTGACTTGAAGGATATCAGTTTCCAGATTGAAAGGGCTCACTGTGTATCCAGAACAAAGGCTGAGAAAAACACAACTATACCAAGGCACATAATCATGAAATTTTAGAACACGGAAAAGATCCTATGAGCTGTAGAGGAAAAGAAATTAGTTACACCAGGCTAGGGCCAACCTCAGGAATCTTTGTTGGAGACCTCAATCTGCCACCCAAGTACTCTAGCAATAATTATATGCAACTATAATCAATACCTATCACTTATTAAGCTCCAAAGACTTTACATGTGTCATCTCTCTTAATTTTAAAACATCCAACAAACCAAATAATCCTATCCCATCTTACAGATGAGGAAATTGGAGCTCTAGGAGGTAAATGACTTGAATAAATTCATACAGCTATTAAGAGTTAATAGCTAATATATATTTAATGCTTACCATGTGCCAGGCTACATGCTGTAACAGACTCCCTTGGTTGTCTAGCCAACAGCCATCCATCCCTTACCTGATAACAGAATCCTAACTTTGTTCAGATATCTTATCTCCAGCATGATGGTCCAAGCCAATCAGAGTGATCCTATTCCCCTTTGTCAGTATTAAATTAAAGGCAGACTTGTGACCCAGCTCTGGCCAAAGATGTGGGAAGGGAAGGCGGTGAGGAATTTTTGGGAAAGGCTTTCTTACTTTTAAAAAGACACGAAAGAGATGACTCTCTTCTGCTGCTACATGTTGTAGTGTCTGGATGTGATGTCTAGTCCTATGGCAGCCATCTTATGACCATGAGGGTAGACACTGTAGGAAAGTCTGCAAGCCGAGGTTGGAAGAGCATAAAGCTAGAAAGAACCTGGGTCGTTGATGAACTAACCAATTCTGAAGCTTCCCTACTTTTGGACTTCTTGTTAGATGAAATAATAAATTTTATTTATTACTTTAGAAAAAAGTGAGTTACATAGGATCCTATATCAGAATGGGTCTGGACTTCTCAATAGCAACACTTGGAACCTAGAAGATAATGGAGCAATGCCTTCAAAATGCCAAGGAAAATGAATTCCAACCTAGAATTCTCTACCTGCAAAACAATCAATTAGTGTGAGGATAGATTAAAGACATTTTCAGATATGCAAAGTCTCAAAAAATTTGCCTCTCATGCACCCACTTCTCAGAAGCTACCGGAACTGCTTCATCAAAATGAGAGATAAAACCAAGAAACAGAAAGATATGGAAACCAGGAAACAAGGGATGTAACTCAAGAGAGAGGTGAGAGGAGCTCCCAGGATGACAGTGAAGGGAAACTCCAAGACAACAGCTGAGCCCCAGGAGTAGAGAGTGACCAATGTAGATTGGAGCAGGTTAGGTATCTCCAGGAAGGAGTTCTTCAAGGAGATGAGATTGATGGAATACTTGATGAATTTGAACATATTGAAGGGAGATTTAGACAATAAAGGAAGATTTGGGGGATGAATTCATTATGAGTATATAGGAAATGACACAAATGAGAAAACCAGACAACTATTAATTCCAAGAAAAATGAATGAGTGAGGAAAAGGAATTATGGGGTACTACATAGCTTAGCCAGGAATTACGTTTATGTAATCATAATATTGTAAAGAATGAATATTGGTTTAGCCAAATTATGATCTCTCTATATTGGGAGGTTTGGGGAATGGAAAGTGTCACTGAATGTGGTAAGCAAGAAGGGGGGAATTAGTGAAAGAGCAAAAATCTTTGTTTTTCAAATTGAGACATCAATAGATAATGCCTACACTGCACAAGGCAAGAGTTATCACTATAAGCGTGTTATGTAGTGATATGAAGGGAAATAGCAAAAGAAACAGTTAAGAGAGAAGCAAATGGTTGCCTTCGGAGGGTGGAAAATGGCGGCACTGCGGCGCAGAGGACAGTTCTTGTCTTCAGTCTTAGCCTTGTAGAACTGATTGACTGTTTAGGAGTTTGAGTAAGTTTAGTAAAAATAAAAAGTAAATTTAAAACAGGAAACCAAAGAAAAATTTTAAGAAAAAGGAGCCAGTTATTAACTCCAAGGCAAATAAGAGTTACTCAAGAAAGGAAAAAAAAACACGAAATGTGCTCAGCTGTAAGTACTAGTTACATAATGTGCCGTCCATGTTCTCTTTGCCTTCCAGATCCATCCCCACTTCTCCACCTGCTCTGTGCCCAGAGACCTCTATGGACTCCACCAACAGGCTCCTGAGCCTTCTGGCTTCCAGGTGGGTTCTGCCCCTGGGGAGCCCCAGCAGGAGCTCAGAGGGAGGGAGGAGGACAGGGTGGGGGTATGTAGTTCCTGGCTCTGTTCCTAGCGTGGTCATCTCCGGCTGGCTGCATGCCTTGACAACGGTTACAGCTGCTACCAAGTGCGCTCTCTGCATACAGCTCTCAGTCTCCGGGTTCTTTGGAAGCCTGACGGAGCCCCCACAGTTTCGCCAGCCCTATCTCTAATGGTTTCCCTAAACCCTGCCCACACTTTCACAAATGGTCCCTTATTAAACTCGTCTCAAATTACCCAATTTGAGTGTGCCATCTGTTTCTTGCTGGGACCCTGACTGATACACACAACTGTGAGAATATAAACAGTGAATGTTGACTTAATCAAAAACTCCTGATATATTGGGAGGTGAGGAGGGGAAATATGTGAACATTTGAAGAAGGTGCATGGAAGGGGGCTAAGTCCTCATTTTCTGTAAGAAGGAAATAGGTTATATCTAAAAGCAAAAAATTCAGAAAGAGGAGTACATTCATATTATTTAGAAATATGAAAGTAAATCTCAGAAGAAATAGCAAAACAGACTGGAGGAAATGACAATCTTTCTGATTTATTATTTGGATATTAGAGGAATAGCTTCTAAAATTGTATTTTGACTGTGGTTTGAGACCCATTAGTAGATTTTGAAATGGAATTTGTGAGTATTAATCAATTCTTTTATTAATTAAAACAGAGTAGAAGTTATCAGCATTTATCTCACGTAGTGAGGGTAAATATGGTTTTGTTAAACTGTTTAGTTCTGTATTTGTGTGTGTGTGATGTAAAATGTATTTCTGCCTGTGAGTTGGGCCAGAAAAGCTTGAAAGTCAGTATTCTAAAAGATAGAATGGTGACTGAAGACAGGACAGAGAAATAACTGTCATAACCAAATGGGGTTGAAGGGTTATGTTATTCTCTGGGGATGCAGTTACATTTCACGTGGCTGGCAAGGGTAGTAATTCACTGCACTGGAGTGAGGCCCTGCCAGGTTAACAGTTCCAGACACAACTCTTCGTATGTGCACTCTGTGCATGATGATGTTCTTGGCTCACCAGCCAATAAAGAAATAAATGCAAAGTCTCTCTGGTGGAATGATATATTGCTTTATCATGGAAGACATTACCTACGAAGAAACATAATTGTTCAGGATGGTGCTGAGGGAATACCACAATAAGGCTAGCAAGCAAGAATAAAAATTACATCCAATACGCTAGGAAATGAATAGAAATCCAGACCTAGTTGCGATTAACTGATACTTAATCTACCAGGCAGGTGATGCAGGGCTTAAGCTAACAGAATTCCTAGCATGTAAAAACAAAAACATCATCTTCTAGGAATAAGCACTTAGCTCTCCTTTTGTTAGAGAGGTGAAAAATGAGGTCCAGACTGGTGAAATAAATTGAAAAAGTGTACGGTTTTCAGTCTATGAAAGAAGAGAGTTGAAATCAAATCTTCATGGTACCATATTTATCATAGATAGTTGAAACTCTAATTATGGAATTCCAACTATATTTATTCTATAATTTATGTAATTATGTAAATACATACATTGAGAGGAAAATAAGGAATTAAACCACAATTTTTCCACCAACTTGTGTAAAGAGAATAACAGGTGGCACTGAAAACCCAATAATTCCCATGCACCAGAATGTCCATCCGTTTGAGTTCTTCACAGTTCTAAACACATCGGACTGCTCTCACTGCTGGGTATAAGCTCCGCAGCTCACGTGGCCAACGCTGGGCATGGGACACTCCCACTAGGTTCCTGCTTCCTGCTTCCCTGAAGGCTGGAAGTCTCTGCTTTGGGCTCTGCCATCCTCACTAGAATGGATTCTGTGCCACGTCTCTGCCTTCACTCTCTTCCAAATCAAACTCTCGTGGGAGCATCATTGCATACCCACCCCTGGCTGCAAGTCAGTCTGAGAAAGCAAGTTTCTGCCTTCTGCCTTGGGAGGCAAAATGTACAGAGTCTTCCTAAGATAGGGAAAGTGTTCAGACGTGCCAGTCAGCCAAAAGGCATGGAAAAAAATGTTCATTTGTTAAGTGAGCCTAAGGCAGAACGTACACAGAGTTCCAGTTTCACGTTGTTGACCTCTCTACAGACTGCCTCGGTGACATTTGAAATATGGCATTTCCCATCCGTTAGAAGGGCACAGTGACTCTCTTCTTGATCTTCCAATGTCATGGGATGCTTGCGTAGGTGGAGTGACCCCAGACAGCAGCAACAGCAGCAGGCAGGAGCTAAAGAGGGACACGGCTTAGGAAGTGCCTCCTGACACACACAACACCAGTGATGTGCTGTGCTTATGTTAGTCACTGAGGAAAATCCTGGATTGCGGTTCAGATGCTTATTTGCCTGATAAAACCTCGCGCTGAAATAGGACTTCAGTTTCATCTTCAAAGCTGGAACATAAGGTCTCAGCAAGGATTAGCGGTTGTTTTAGTTTCCTGTGGCTGTTGTTACAAATGACCACAAACTGGGTGGCTTAAAACAGCACGCCTTTGTTCTCTCAGGGTTCTGGAGGCCCGAAGTCTGAAATCAGTGTCGCTGGGCCGACATCAGGGTATGAGCAGGGTCACTCTCTCCAGAAGCTCTAAAGGAGAGCCCATTTCTTGTCTCTTCCAGATTGGCTGCTGGCGTTCCTTGGCTTGTGGCCACATCACTATAATTTCTGCCTCCACCTTCACATCACCATGTGTGTGTGTGTGTGTGTGTGTGTGTGTGAAATCTCTCTGCCCCTCCATCTTATAAGGATAAATGTGATTGCATTTAGGGCCCACCTGGATAATACACGACAATCTCTTCATCTCAAAATCCTCAACTTATCATGTCTGCAAAGACCCTTTTTCAAAATAAGGTAACATACACAGGTTCTAGAGATTGGGACCTGATATCTTTGGGGAAGATTATTCAGCCTACTGCAGTGGTAGATGAGAAGAAGATAGGACTAGAAGAATCAGGTAAGAGTGGGGCCAATAAATTATGTAATTTGGTCCTTTCCTAAATCCCCTCAGCCAACCTCTGGTGTCCTTGGAATTTGGCAAAACTAAATGTCCCCTGCCCCCAGACTTGGTTCTTGGAGCGATTAATCCCTTTGACATGAAGTTGGCTTCCAAGCTAACATTAGTAAAACCATTTGGAAAGTAAAACAAAGGTTGTTAGTGAAGAACATCTCTTGACCAGTATAGACACAGACCTAGGTTTGGTCTCGCGTGTTTGTTTGCTAGTTACTTTAGACAACTGATTTTTGCTGGTTCAGCTATGGCTAACTACAAACTAACACCAAGGGCTTGTCTGTGATGCTGGGTTTGAATCCTGCTCTGCCACCCCTCATGGTTTGACCTCGGGCAAGTTCTGTAGTTCTCTGTGCCTGTTTTCTCATCTCTAAAATAGGGATCATAATGATAGTCACCCCATGGACTTGTTATAAGGCTAAAATGAGATAGTGTGTGTGAAGAATACCTGGCACACAGTAAGCACTGAATAAACGTTAGCCCTTGGTGTTGCTCTTGTAATTGTTGTTATTACAGTTTCCACTGTATTTTATAATCTAATCCTTTTCTACAAATATGGTATATATGAGCCAAACCATATTCAAGGGGCCTGTAAACAATATGAAATTAGTTTACAAGCAACCCTCTACAAAAATAGAAATTTAAACATTAAAGTTTGTTGAATTGGATGGAAGGAAAATAAAAGCCGAAGGTTACAGTATCAAATAGGCCTCCTATAAGTTAAATGATGTTCTTGTTTGTATAGCATAACAGTGATTCCAGTGCAATGGCAAGAATTTTTGTCCATGTAAAAGGCTTTACAGACCTCAGGATGTAGAATCTATCTTCCAGGCTTAAAATAGCTTCTTTCATAATTTTTTAAACATATGCATTTCCATGCGGGACAGCGAGGGCGGCTTTATTACCCACATTTCACAGTTAAATAGTGAGTTGTATCAAATATCGTGGGCTACGCATTTTACCCTAATCAGGTGGAATCAACAAATATATATTTTATATTTCTGTTCATATATTCGCAAGAGTATTTCTTTGTTTAATAAAGCCCACAGTGTGGCTGGTAATTGGAAACGCTGACTGAACCAGGTTCCCTTGTACAAAATGCAAGGCTTATGAAGTTTCATTGTAGCTGAGTCACAAAAGCCCTTTTAAACAAATTAATGGCCACTGATGGAAATAATCTGATGGCGTACCCACAAAACTTCAGTTAGTCATTTCACTAATTTTTTCCCCTTTTCGTAGCACTTGGTCCTTTATTCTACTGTCTTGTCATAGTTTTATGACAACACAGGGTCTTCTATTTACCAGTATTTTTGTGGATTGGTGGTGTATCCTGACACAGTTTTAAAAGTGCAACATAGCAAAAGTCTCGTTAAACTTTGATTAGCATAAGCAACACAAAACATAAACCACTGGTAGGATTTCTACTTTCCAGCGTTTAGAAAAGCAGCTTAGTAAGTTGAGAGAGTGTATGCGAAGAGACTATTTTAATATATTTTTGTCTTTATTACGGTCTCTTAAAATATGACTTATAAAATCTTATTTCCTAGTGAGCTCAGATTTGCAAATGGAAAGAGCTAGGGTCCCTTTAAAATCTGGTAACAGATGTGTCTAATTCTGAGTACAGAGAATCTAGAAAAGCAAAGTTGGGCTCTTTTTAAGCTAATATTTTTTAGGTAGACATTCCTCTAGAATAAAAGGGGCAAAAAAAGGCTTTGATGCCTGGTAAAGGCGAGAAATCTCCGAGTGGTGTTTATGATCTTAGAAGAGTTTTGCCTCTTAAAAGATTTAGTGTGAGTTTAAACACACATTCTTGTCAAGCCTGGAGAGTGGGTGATTAACAACTCTTACATCTTAGTGGTTGTTTTTCATTCACATTTAGATGTTTATATTCTTCTAGTCGTTAGGTCTCAGATTTTCTATGGTCTTCATTTATATCTTAGTTTGGATTCCTCCAGAAGCTGATTCTGAGAGGAGGCTTCAAGAGCAGGTAGTTTATTTGGGAGGTGAAGGAAAATATGGGTAGGGGATTAGGGAAATGAGTCCATGAAGGGAAGGCATTAAAGGGTGGATTATCCAGCAAGATACAACTGTGGACCACTGGGGTCTAGTCCCTCTGGGAAACTCTGGGAAGCGATGTGGAACATGAGCCTCAGAGGCATTCCACATTGCAGGTGAGGGAGCTGGGGTATTGCTACACTAACAAGCCATGGCCTTTGGTTGAGGGCTGCTCACGGGGTTGTCAAAATCCTTGGCACTTCCAGCCTGCCATCCTCTGGGCCGAGCTGTTAGGCAGATAGAGGCAGTTGGAGCACACTGAGGTGGTAGTAGGATGGGACCTGTTCTAGGGTCAGGCCTCACAAGATCAGGATGGCAGAGATCTGGATTCTGGAGTGAGGGGCATCAGGAAGGCCAGGCACATCGAAGGGAAGCTCTTTCCTGGAAATGTCTGGACAAGAGGTCGGGAAGTAGGGGGGACTGTGTCCTCTAATTCTCCTGCCACCCTGGGAGCTCGAATGGGCCCTTCTGCTGCAGTCATTTGAGGAGAAGATGGCCCCAAGTATCCTAGCTCCCTTAGAGGGACAGTGGAAGGCCCACAGTTCAATTGTCACAGGAAAAACTGTGAACGAGGCTTGTCTTGTTTTGCCTGGCCTGAGAAAAACAACAAACAAACAAGAAACTTCTTTAACCCTCAATAACCGCAACGAACAACAACGAAAAAACTTTTCCCAGCTCAATGGGGCCTAGGAGCCCTGTACTACTTAGTGAGGGGAGACTAGTCAAGTAATTCTTCAGAAAATAAGAAGAAAATCTCCTTTAGAGGCTTTTCCAGCCCTCTCTAGAGCTTGAGGGACAAATTTTGATGCAAAAGAGAGGGAAAAAAATACATATTTCATCCCTATAGCTGGGCATTCTATCCAGATGTTATTTGTATCAGGGGCCAGGTGATTCTCATGTAGCCTGGCCCAGACGACCATTCTGGAAACGCGGCCCCCAGGATAAGGGTCAGACCCTCAGAGGAGCATCCAAAACCCTCCAGTGTCAGCCCCTGCTCACCCCTTTGGCTCCTCTACTGACCCTCTTTGCCTGACAACATCAGCCCAGCAACACAACAACCTGGAAGGTCTTTGTACCCCTCCCTCTGCTCAGCTCCTTTCCCTGCTGACTCTTACTCACTCTTATTTAGTGGTTTTCTCCATTTTAGCTCCAAGGTGGGTTAGATACCACTCTTCTAGGCCCTGCTGCTGTCTTATGCGCACCCCTATCATTGCCCTTATCTCACCATGTTAGAATTATTTATTTGGATCTGTCTCCTTTAATAAACTATGAGAACCTTGAGAATAGGGACCATATAGTGTTAATCTATGCACCTCCAGTATGGCTGGCCCAGAGCACAGAAAGAAGGAAGCAAGAGAACGAGGGAGGAAGAAAGAGAGGGACTGTAATAGTTTGGGTCTTCAGAGATGCAGACACAAAGATGGGATGAAACATGCAAGAAATTTATTAAAGAAAACGCCTATGAGAGAAAATGTGGGAGGGAGACGGAAGAGACTGGGCGACCTAGTAGGCTTTGACGTAGTCTCATCTGTGAAGGAGAGAGGAAGGGAAGAAAGAAGTTCAGCTGGAAGCACCTTAGACTGCAGCTCAGTCTAAGGAAGGTTTGGCAAGGCCGATGGGGAGTCCTTGAGCCAAAGTTGCCTATCGAAGGAGTTCCCTTGTCTCTCAGGAACGGGCCTGCCTTAGTATCCCTGCTGCGTTCAGTCATTGGTGGGAAGCAGCCTGTGGGAAGCATGGCCTTAGCAGCAATGCGGTGATGGATTTCAGAAGCTATAGAATTTTATTTTTTAAAAGACCTCAGATGCGGGTCTGGTGGCATAGTGGTTAAGTTCACATGCTCTGCTTCAGCAGACTGGGGTTCGCTGGTTTGGATCCTGGGTGTAGACCTACACACCGCTCATCAAGCCATCCTGTAGCGGCATCCCACGTACAAAACGGGGAAGATTGACACAGATGTTAGCTTGGGGCGAATCTTCCTCAAGCAAAAAGAGGAAAATTGGCAACAGATGTTAGCTCAGGGCCAATTTTCCTCACACACACACAAAAAAGGCCTCAGATGATTCTGAAGCGTAACCATGCAGCAGAAAATAATCACAGCTTCTTGAGGGCTGATCCTACTAACCCAGACCTAAAACTCACCAACACACCATTACAGCTGGTGATCACAGGGCTGACTTCTAGTTCCACGCTTACGATTTACTTGAGGAGTTGCTTTGTACTGTTTTCTAATCTGCCTCTTCAGTGTCCACATTAGGAAATAAATTCGAAAGAGACCCTCAAATAGAAAACTCAGCTGACCCCCAACCTCGGTCCTTCCATCTGGGTGTTATAAAACTGCGCCTAATTAACTAGGAAAAACTCAAGTAACTTCCTTCAAGGCGTGGTTTGTACTGCTATTGTCTTAACCGTTTCTGTGTATACATTGGCACAGTCCCCAGCTGGTCTCTCAGGACAACCCACGATACTTGGTGACAGTTTCAGAGACCAGTTAGAGCAAAGAAGATTTAATTTGTTTAATACACAGTAAAATAGTCCACGAATGCAGACTTTTTTTTTTTTTTTTGCTGGGAAAGATTCACCCTGGGCTAACATCTGTTACCAATCTTCCTCTCTCTTTTCATTTCCTCCCCAAAGCCCCAGTACGTAGTTGTATGTTCTAGTTGTAAGTCCTTCTAGTTCTTCTATGTGAGCCACCACCACAGCATGGCTACTGACAGACAAGTGGTGTGGTTCTGGGACCGGGAAGGGAACCCAGGCAGCCGAAGCAGTAAGAGCACCGAACTTGAACCACTAGGCCATCAGGGCTGGCTCCAGACTTTTGATTGTGCCAGTTCTCACAATTCCTGAGCTTCCCAAGGATAGAGATAGTGATTTGTTATTTGTGTTTCCAGTCTTATTCAGTCCTTGACACACAGTAGGTACTTAATAAATGTTTGTTAGTAAGTGAGAATTTAGGACCCCTAACCCAATTTAATGTTGCCTTCCCTGATGCAGCAACATAATCAACATGGCTTGTGAGGTTTTTTTCGTTCTCTTTTGCTTTGGTTTACTTGCAAAGGTGCTTCTTGTATCTTGTAACCAGTTAAATAAAGCATAGGACATTTAGGAAAAACCGTTACCTCTCCACTCTAATCCCACCTCCTGAGGTCACCAGTGTTAAGTTTGGTTTATATTCTTCCACACCGTTCTTTATGTTCATACAAAAATATACAAATGCACATGTATTAAGGTTTTCCAGAGAAACAGAACCAATAGGGTAGGTATAGATAGATATAGATATATAGATATAGATCTGTGTGTATATAGATATATATCTTCATATATATCTGTATGTGTATATGTACATACACACACAGAGGTGGTTTATTTTAAGGTATTGATGCACATGATTGTGGGAACTGGCAAGTTTGAAATCTCCTGGCAGGCTGAAAATTCAGGTAAGAGTTAAGGTTGCAGTCTTGAGTCCAAATTCCACAGGGCAGGCCAGACAGGCTGGAAACTCAGGCAGGGTTTCTATGTTGCAGTTTTAAGGAGAATTCCTCCTTCTCCAGGGGACCTCAGTCTATTCTCTTAAGGCCTTCAACTGATTGAATGAGGCCCACCCACATTATGGAGGGTAATCTGCTTTACTCAAATTCTCCTGATTTAAATGTTAATCACATCTAAAAAATATCTTCACAGTTACATCTAGACTAGAGTTTGACCAAAGAACTGGGCACTATAGTCTAGCCAAGTTGACGCATAAAATTAACCATCACAGCAGATATACAGATTATAGGGATGTTTCTCACACAAGTGGAATCATACCACATGCTTTCCTGTGCAACTTGCTTATTATCTTACAATAATATATCATATTATTGTTAATAAAATAATAATATCGCATACTTATCTCTTCACGTCAATCCTTATAGGTCTTACTCATTTTTTTAAATAGTTGTATAGGGCCAGCCCCAGTGGCCCAGTGGTTAAGTTCAGTGCACTCTGCTTTGGCAGCCCAGGTTTGGTTCCCAGGTGTGGACCTACACCACTTATCTGTCAAGTGGCCATGCTGTGACAGTGGCTCACATACAAAAAGAAGAATATTGGCAACAGATATTAGCTCAGGGCAAATCTTCCTCAGCAAAAATAAATAATTAAATAGTTGTATAATATTCAACCATTTGTCCTTTCGGGGGGATTATTTCCAATTATTATCAACACAAAAAACCATCTTTATACATATATACTTATGTATTAGTGCACTTATTTCTGTAAGCTAGAGTCCCAAAAGTGGGATGGCTGTGTTCAAGAGTATGTGCATCTTTAATTTTAATAGATTCTACCAAATTATTTTCTTAAAATGCTATAGCAATTCTCCCTCTAACCAGGAATTAAGGCAAGTACACATTTCCCCACATCATTGTCAAAATTAGTTCTAAATTTTGCCTGATAAGTGAAAAATGGTATCCTGTTATTATTTTGATGTGTTTTCTAAATTTTTAATTGTTGCAAAATATACATAGCATAAAATTTACCATCTTAACCATTTTTGTGTATAATTCAGTAGTGTTAAGTATGTTAACATTGTTGTGCAACCAATCTCCAGAACTCTTTTCATCTTGCAAAACTGACACTCTGTACCCATTAAACAGTAACTCCCCATTTACCCTTCCCCCAGCCCCTGGCAACCACACTATTTTCTGTCGCTATGAATGAGACTACCCTAGGTACCTCATATAAGTGGAATCATACAGTATTTGTCATCTTTGTGACTGGCTTATTTCACTTAGCACAATGTTTTCAAGATTCAAACATATTGTAGCATAAGCCAGAATTTCCTTCCTTTTTAAGGCTAAATAATATTCCATTGTATGAATATATCACATTTTGTTTATCCACTCATCTGTCAACAGGCACTTGGGTTGCTTCCATCTTTTAGCTATTGTGAATAATACGGCTGTGAACATGGCTGTGCAAATATCTTTTTGAGACCCTGCTTTCCATTCTTTTGAGTATATACCCAGAAGTGGAAATGCTGGATCATATGTAATTCTATTTTTAATTTTTTGAGGAACCTCCCTACTGTTTTCCACTGCAGCTGAACATTTTATATTCCCACCAACAGTGCACAAGGGTTCCAGTTTCTCCACATCATCACCAACTTGTGTCATTTTCTGTCTCTTTGATAGTAACCATCTTCCTCCTATTATAACTTTCACTTTTATATATAAATATGTATATACATGTACTTATATATCTATAATTGTGTATTTATATGTTGGCTATTTACATTTTCTTTTATATAAATTTCCTGTCTATAGTTTATTATCTTCGCCTTTTTTCTTTTAGGTTGTTTGTCTTATTCTTATCAATAGATAGAAGCCCTAAAATATATATATATAAAAGCAAGCCCTGTACGTTGGGTTAAAATATTGAAATTGCCATTCTTTTTTTTTTTAAGATTTTATTTTTCCTTTTTCTCCCCAAAGCCTCCCAGTACATAGTTGTGTATTTTTAGTTGTGGGTCCTTCCAGTTGTGGCATGTGGGACACCGCCTCAGCATGGCCTGATGAGCGGTGCCATGTCCGTGCCCAGGATCCGAACTGGCGAAACCCTGGGCCGCCGAAGCAGAACACGCGAACTCAACCACTCGGCCACGGGGCCGGCCCCTGAAATTGCCATTCTTTCTGGTCATAAATAGTTAATTATCAGCAATTTCATATAGTTCAACTAAATATTATGGATATGAATCCTTTATCTGCAACTTGTTGCAACTATTTTCTCACAACCTATTATTTATCCTTTGACATTTTATGGTGTCTTCTACCACTGGAAAATTTTAATTGTCTATATTATCAAATCTGTTTCATTTCCTTCATGGCTTCTGAATGTCTTATATTATTTAGGAAGTCCTCCATACATGAATATTATGTAAATATTCTCCTAAATTTACTGCTAGAATGTTTGTTTTACCTTTGCATCTTTAATCCATCTGTAACTAAAGAAATAGGGGTCTACCTCTGTATTTTCCATGTAATAGACAATTATTCTAGTACCATTTATTAAATAAGCCATCAATGAATTGAAATGCCACCTTTATGGTAAACTGCATTAAGTTCCCATAAAATCTGTTTCTTTCTTCTCTATTCTATTCCACTGATCTATTTGTCTGTTGTATACAAGTTTTTTGATTGTTTTGTTTTGTTTGAGGAAGATTAGCTCTGAGCTAACATCTGCTGCCAATCCTCCTCTTTTTGCTGAGGAAGACTGGCCCTGAGCTAACATCCATGCCCGTCTTCCTCTACTTTATATGTGGGACGCCTACCACAGTATAGCTTGCCAAGTGGCGCCATGTCCACACCTGGGATCCGAACTGGCGAACCCTGGGCCGCCGAAGCGGAACATGCGCACTTAACCGCTGTGCCACCGGACCGGCCCCTGTATACGAGTTTTAATATCCATTAGGGCAAGATACTAGTGGAGTATTACTGGTCTGGTTTTTCAGAGTTTTATTAGCAATTATCACAGAATTGTTGAGCTATTGTTCTTCACCCAAATCTACAGATATCCCTAGTTAACAGTTAAATCACTTACACATCCTAACGTCTCCCTCAGCTCATGAAGTTAGTTGAGTTCCAACTTAACCAGCACTTACCTCTTAGCTTTGTTCCGTTTGGAAGGCCAGTACCCGGGGCTTCAGTAAATGATTGGCTAGGAGCACGGAGAGGAGGAGGAGGAAGAAGCAAGTCTCTCCAGAAGCCCTCAGCATGGGCCTGTGGTTGCTCAGAATTGCTGCCCACTGTCCTCAGGATGGCCCTCCCAGGTAGATGGGGTAGTGGAGGTGGAAGAGCAGCAGAAACAAGTGACCTGCTTCAGAGTTCGGGTTAGGAATGGCCTTGTTCTTAACAAATATTTAAATGACGCTGAAGTGTAAATAACAACTCCTCTGCATGCCATCTACAACATCACTTATTAAATGAAACATATGGAAGCTCCAAAGTGGCAGCAGGATCTTAGCTAGTGGTGAGGACGCTGTAAGTGAGCCAAGAAGCCAGTCTTCTTAGATTTCTCATTAAAAATTAACATCCTGGTTGACTAAATCGCCAATTGGTTAAATTTTATTGAGAGGAAAAGCATTCTACTTTAGCAGATCCCATATTGCAGGCTAGGAATAAAGAACTGAGCTGGCTAGAGGAGAGGGAGCAGAGGCCAGCCAGGCATGGGGTGTGGAGAGAGCACACGTGGGAACTCCGGGGAGGTTGCCGTCTAGATGCAGTCCTCACAGACAGAGGAAGTGCGGCCTGACTTCCGGCAGCCATAGGGAACCTTAGGGAACCTGAGGTGCGGGTGTGAGCCTGTGCACTGGCGATGGAGGGCGTGTCTGGTAGCCCACTTGCAGAGGCAGCTAGTTGTTCAGGGCATGACAGGGGGCAAGAAACAGAGCAGGCAGAGTGGGCGCAGGAAGCTAGCCCTCTGCCTAGAAGCTGGGGCCCGGAGCAGGTACCCTCCTTACTGGGAACACTGCCTTTTGTGGACACTAGAGGATGAACAGAGAGAAAACTCAAGAGCCCCAGGCAGAAGAAGACCATTTAGGCTGCCCCACCTCCTGCTGGAACTACTCAGGGAGGGAGACCCTCCCAACCCCCTCACCTCCACCCCTACCCTCAGGAGTGCTGGTAGAAACCACCCTGGGCGAAACTGCAGCAGAGTATTTCCAAACTCAGACGGTGGGTCTGGTGTCTTCCTTTTGCCCCTCCAGATCCACTCCACCCTTCTCCCTGCGCTCTGTGCCCCTGAAAAGAGACCTCAATGGACTCCGTCAATGGGCTCTTATGCCCTCTGCCTTCCAGTCACCTTTGGCCACCACGAGGAGATGGGAGGCTGGGAGAAGAGAGATCAGAGTATTTCTTTCCCTCAAATGCCTCCTTGCTGGGTCTCTGAGGGCTGGCTGGTTGCATCCCTGAACCAAAAGCCATTGCTCCTGTCAAGAGGCCCTCTTCACAGAATTCTCTCTTGAGGTTCCAGTAACTGCTCCCTCCTTCTGCTCCTTCTGCCCTTTGGTTCCCCTACACCCTGATATGCCTTTGTAAATAGTCTGGTAAACTCATCTCCATTTACCCAATCTGAGGGTGCCATCTGGTTCCTGCTTGTCTGACAGGGCCTATTGACGGAGAGTCCAAGGACCCCCTATTGTTCTAGGCAGAGGTGGGGAAGCCTGCAGACAGTTAGAGGTTACTACAGGCACCTCGAATGAAGCTGGGAACTTGAACTCCTTGGAGGTGGGGCCTGTCTTATTGTCTTTGCAGCCGCAGCAGTATTGGCAGGGTCTGTCTTTTGTAGGGGGCCCTCTAAAAACAGGTTTCCTCTCTTCAGTTCAGGACGGCTTTTCTGTCTTAGAAGGGTCCCCTTCTCAAATGGTGATGTTCCCAAGAGATTGCGCTTAGAATGATTTTCTACTATGATCAAAACAGTCAGTGAGTCCTTGAGCAGGAATTAGATGCCAACACTCTGAGGGGAGGAACAGGCCCCAGGAAGAGGCGGGGGCTGAGGAGATGAGGATCTGGAACAGCCCTGGAGGAAGAATATGCCTGAACAGGGAGAATTAGAGGGCTCCAGAGGCCTCTGCCCATTCCATAACTTTGCTCAAAGCCAACTTCTGGGCCAGGAGGAGATGCTGATCCAGCTTAAGAGAAGCAGGAGAAAAACAAGAGCTCCCACCACTGTGCAGGGGTGTGTCCACCTCTCAGCGGGTGGCAGGCACAGGACAGTTAGCTGCAAATTTTGCGGAATAGAAATATGCTAACAGTTGTTAGAAGATTATGTATACGTGGCCTTTTATCATTTTTTTGAAAGCCAATATACACCATGATTACAACTATGTCTAAATATATATCTTGATAAAGACTGGAATACACATGAGAATATTTATTGTAGAGTATTGAGGTTATAGAATAATTTTCTTTTTTTTAGTTTTATTGAGGTATAATTGATGTACAAAAAATTGCCTACATTTAATGTATACATCTTGATGAGTTTGGACATACGCATACACCTGTGATACCATCACCACAATCAAAGGACTAAACATATCCATCACCTTTAAAAATTTCCTTGTGTTCTGTTGTGGTGTTCTTTGTTGTTTGGGGTTTTTTTAGTAAGAACACTTAACATGAAATCTATCCTTTTAACATATTTAAATGTAGGTACTATGTTGTACAGCAGATCTCTAGAACTTATTCATCTTGCATTTTGCATAGTTTTTCCATTAAAAAATTAATCTCATAAAATTATAATTATATATAATTATATATAATATAATAATTATATATAATTATAATATAATAAAATTATTTATTATAATAATAAGTAAAAATGGAGGAAAAAACACAAAGTATTTATATGAAATTGGGCAAGATATTTTCTTTATAGTCTCCTTTTCCTCATCTATGTAATGAGATAAATGTTCTCTACAGTTTATTCCAGATTTTATAAAATGTGATTCCGAACTGTTAAAATGAGTCATAAAAATGTGAATACAGAGAGAGAGAGATTTTGATTATTTTAACATTTCCATAAAAATCAAGAAATAAGTAGTATGGTTTTGTCCCCACTGGAGATGTGGTAACTGAAGTTCTGTCTGTCCCACATGGTTCCCATTTCTGCCTCTGGGTCACTTGAAGGTCCCTTCCTTGACTCCACATGGCCCTGGTCGACAGGTCAATCATAGTGCCCTGCCCCACCTTGACAGGCATTTGGTGGTCACATGACCAAAGTAGAGCCAATTAGAACCTTCTCTAAAATTGATACATGGACAGAGGACAAAGAAGGTCTCTTTCTCTTGGAGCTGCCAAATCTTTCTGCCTGTTACCTGGGTGACCTTAGACAAATCATTTAACTTCTCTGAGCCTCCATTTTCTCACCTTAAAGGAGGATAATAATATAATCCACCTCATGAGAACACCTGAGGATCAAATTATGTAAAGCATGAGCAAAGCTGTCATAAACTTTAAAGTGTGTTGTAATATTATTAATAAATTTATAATTATTAAATATAAATAAAATTATATGATAAACTAATCCATCATAAGGTATTGATCAATAACATCTTAAGGCATTGACTCTCCCAGGGGTATTTCCATTTTTAAAGGGACCCACTATATAAAGTACAAAAACAGGCTGCAGTAATCTACACTGTCAGAAGTTAGGATAGTGGGTAACTTTGCAGGTGAAGCTAGCGATCAGAGGGGGCTTGACGGATCTTCTAAGGGGTGTTGGTTGTGTTCTGTTTCTTGACCTGAATTCTATTACGTGAGTGTATTGGTAGTGAAAATTAATTGGCCTGTATGCTTAAGACATATGCCCTTTTCTGTGTTTATGTTATGCTTTAATAACAAGGTTTTTTTTGTTTTTTTAAAGATTTTTTAAAAATTTTTCCTTTTTCTCCCCAAAGCTGCCCGGTACATAGTTGTATATTTTTAGCTGTGAGTCCTTCTGGTTGTGGCATGTGGGATGCTGCGTTAACATGGCCTGAAGAGCGGTGCCATGTCCGCGCCCAGGATCCAAACCTGTGAAACCCTGGGCCACCAAAGCAGAGCACATGAACTTGACCACTCAGCCACGGGGCCGACCTGTAATAAGTTTTTTAAACTTGAGGACTTCTATTTCTAAGAAGATGGAATAGACATACTTTTCCTTACTCCTACCACCAAGTACAATGAGAAACTCTGGACATTATGTATGAAACAAATATAAGAAGACTTTGAAAGGGGAGAGAAGAAGACCAGCTAAGGACCTTAGTGCCTAAGTAACAACAGGGTAGTGAGTTCTCAGGATTTTCTTTTTTTTTTTTAAGTTGAAACGTTTAAAAAACTTTATTTTATGTTTATAAATTACTTCCAATGTGATTATTAACTTTGAAGGAAATCTGATCTATTGTTTTACCCTTTTTAAATTGTGAAATATAAAACACATCTAGAAAAAAGAAGCAAAATTGAAGTTTACAGCTCAGTGATTTATTACAAAGCAAAACATGTGTATAGTCACCACTTAAGTAAAGAAATAGAGTATTACCAGCAACCCCAAAGCCTGCATCTTCAGGATTTTCTTTTTAACTCATATATCCCAGATCTGTAGCTGAAGAAGCTGGCACCCAGAAATGAGAACAAGTATAGACCAAAAAAAGCCCAATAAAAGCCTGCTCTTTCTAGCCAAAGGACCAGGAAAGAAACAGCATAGGAATAGAGAAAACTTTTAGACAGTAACTACTCTACTCAAGCTAAACACCACAGAAAAAACTGTGGCTCCACCCCCACCCATGCCAGCACAGTCCAAACGAGGAGCCTCAAATTCCACCCTTTCCAGACTATAATGAGTTCCTTCAACCCATCCACCAAGGTGGCATCAGAGAAGGCCAAGTATGAAGCCAGCTCTTTCATCCTTGCTAGGTGGTGATGAAGAAACCACATGGGGAACCTGTGCTTCCACCCTGTGTCCTTCCTGCTGGGGTGGTATCAAAAGAAGCTAGTGGAGAGTCAGGACTTCCCCATTGTTCAGTGATATGGAGGCCACCCTCTCCCAGGCGTATCAGTGGAGACCTAGTAGGAAGCCTGAAGTAATGAGCAACGCCTTTCCCAGATATCAACAGAGGTTGGTTGGACTTCTCTGCTGACCTGGCAGTAACAAAGGGACACTCTCCCCTTTTCCTGCTGGAGTGTTGTAAAGAAACAGCTAGAGTCAGCCCTGGTGGCCTAGTGGTTAAGTTCGGCATGCTCTGCTTCAGTGGCCCGGGTTTGGTTCCCAGGCGCGAACCTACACCATTCATCTGTCAGTGGCCATGCTGTGATGGCAGCTCAAATACAAAAAAAGAGGAAGATTGGCAACAGATGTTAGCTCAGGGTGAGTCTTCCTCAGCGGAAAAAAAAACCCAAACAAACAGCTAAAACAGGAGATTTAAATCAGATACAGAATCATAACATAATACCCAAAATGTCCAGGTTTCAATCAAAAATCTCTTATGATACTAGGAACAAGGAAGATCTCAAACTAAATTTAAAAGGATAATCTATAGATGCCAACACTGAGATGAAACATACATTAAAATTATCTGACAAAGATTTTAAAGCAGCCATCAAAAAAATAATTCAATGAGCAATTACAAACACACTTGATACAAATGAAAAATAGAAAGTCTCAGCAAAGAAATAGGAAATATAAATAAGAACCAAATGGAAATTTTAGACTGAAAAATACGATAATCAAAATAAAAAGCTCAGTGGATGGGCTCAACAGCAGAATGGAAGAGACAGAGGAAAGAATCAGTGAACTGGAAGGTAGAACAATAGAAATTACCCAATTTGAACAACAGAGAGAAAGCAGGCTGAAAAATAAATAAATAAATAATAAACAGAGCCTCAGGGACATGTAGGACTTTAACAAAAGATTTAGTGTTGGTGTCACTGGAATCCCAAAAAGAGAGGAGAAAGAGAGTAGGGCTGAAAAAATATTCAGAGGCACAATGGCTAAAAATGTCCCAAATTTGGCAAAAAATATAAACCTGTAGATTCAAGAATCTGAATGAACCCCAAACAGGATAAACCCAAAGAAATACAAACCAAGACAAATAATCAAACTTCTGAAAACCAAAGACAAAGAAAAAATCTTGAAAGCAGCAAGAGAAAAATGACATGTTATGAAACAAGAAAAATAATTTGAATAACAGAGGATCTCTCATCAGGAAAGAAAACTAGAAGGAAGTGGCACAATATCTTTCAAGTACTAAAAAAAAAAGGACTGTCAACCCAGATTCCTATATCCAGTGAAAATATCCTTCAGGAATGAAGGGGAAATCAAGACATTCTCAGATGTAGGGAAACTAAGAATTTGCTGCTCACAGATCTACCCTAAAGAATGGCTAAAGGAAATTGACTAAACAGAAAGGAAATGATAAAGAAGGAACCTTGAGACATGAGGAAGGAAGAGAGAACACAATAAGTAAAAATATAGGTAAATACGATAGACTTTCCTTCTCCTGTTGAGTTTTATAAATTATGTTTGATGGTTGAAGCAAAAATTATAACAGTGTCTGATGTGGTTTTAAATGCCTATAGGGGAAATCTTAAAACAATTATAAATGGGGGAGGGTAAATAGACACAAAGAGAGGAGAGATTTCTACACTTCACTCAAACTGGTAAAGTGATGACACAAGTAAGCTGTAGTAAGTTATGTATATATAATATAATTCCCAGAGAAATCAGATAGAAAACAATACAGAGATGCACTCAGAAACACCAGAGATAAATCAAAATGGAATTCTAAAAAATGTTCAGGGAAATCCCAGGAAGGCAGGAAAGAGAAAATAGAAAATGAAAGTGAGGGAGAACAAACAGAAAACAAGAAGGAAAACAGTGGATTTAATTACATTAAATGTAAATGGACTAAATATACCAATTACAAGACAGAGATCAGCAGAGTGCATTACAAAGCATGACCCAATTATATGCTGTCTACAAGAAACTCATTTCAAATGTGATAAAGGAAGATTGAAGGTAAAAGGATGGGAAAAGATATATAATGCAAACATTAATCAAAATAAAGTAGGAGTGTTATATTATTACCAGATAAAGTAAACTGCAGAGAAAATAAGTTTACCAGAGACAGAGAAGGACATTATATAATGATAAAAGGGTTAATACACCAAGAGGACACAGCACCCAAAATGTGTGTGCACCAAGCAACAGAGCAGCAAAGTATGTGAATAAAAATATAATAGAACTAAAAAGAGAAACACACAAATTCACAATTATAGCCAGCAGGATCTAATCAACACTTAAAGAACACTCTACCCAACAAGAGCAGAGTGCATCTCAAGAATCTAGAAAAAGGAGAGCAAAATAACCCAAAGCAAGAAGAAGGAAGGAAATAATAAAGAGCAGAAATCAATGAAATTAAAAACAGTAAAACAATAGAGAAAATCAATGAAATACAGAGCTGCTTCTTTGAAATCATCGATAAAATTGAAAAACCTCTAGCAAGATTGACAAAGAAAGAAAGAGAAAAGATACAAATTACCAATATCAGGAATGAAACAGAAGATATCACCACAGACCCTGCAAACATGAAAAGGATAGTAAGGGAATACTAGGAACAACTCTACACACATAAATTTGACAAGTTAGAGGAAACAGATAAATTACTCAAAAAAACAAACTACAACAACTCACTCAATATGAAATGAGTAATTTGAATAGCTCTTTAACTGTTAAGGAAATTGATGTATATTTTGGAAACTCCCCAAAAAGAATATCTATAGTCAGATGGTTTCAGTGGAGAATTCTACCGAGTATTTAAAGAAGAATTAATACCAAGTCTACACAATCTCTTCTAGAAAGTAGAAGAGGAAGGAAAAGTCCCCAATTCATTTTATGAAGCTAATATTACCTTGATAGGAAAGCTAGACAAGGACAGTACAAAGAGGGATTACAGACCAAGATCCCTCATGAATATACATGCAAAAATTCTTAACAAAGTATTAGCAAATAAAATTCAGCAATATATAAAATGAATTATACACCATGACAAAGTAGCCTTTATTCCAGAGATGTAAGATTGATTCAGTTTTCTAAAACCATCCAGTGTACTCCACCATATACAGGCTAAAGAAGAAAATTCATACAGTCGTGTCAGTTGATGAAGAGAAAGCATTTGATAAAATTCAGTACCCATTTATGATAATAAGGAAAGTCTCAGCAAACTAGGAATAGGAGGGCACTTCTTCAACTTGATAAAGAACATCTTCAAAACCCTATGACTAACATAATACTTAGTGGTAAAAGTCTGAATACTTTCCTGCTAAGATTGGGAGCAAACCAAGGATGCTTGCTCTCACTACTTTTATTTAACGTAGTACTGAAAGTCTTAGCACAATGAGGCAAGAAAAATAAATAAAAGGCATACAGATTGAAAAGGAAGAAATAAAACTGTGCCTATTTGCTGATGACTGATGGTCTATATAGAAAATCCTATGGGGCCTACAAAAAAAAATCTCCTAGAATGGATAATGAGTTCAGTAAAGTTGTGGTATTCAAGAACAACATATAAAAATCAAGTATATTTCTATATGCCAGCAATTAGCATGCAGATACCAAAATTAAAAATAAGATACCATTTACAATCATTCAAAACAAAGCATAGATAGGACTTGTATGGTGAAAACTACTAAACACTGATGAAAGAAATAATAGACTTAACTAAATGGAGAAACGTACTATGTTGATGGATTGGAAGATTAAAAATAGTAAATATGTCAATTCTCCCCAAATTGATATTCAGCTTTAGCACAATATCAAAATCCCAGAAAGAATTTTTGTAGATATAGATAAGATTATTCTAAAATGTATGTAGAAAGGCAAAGGAACTAGAATAGCTAAACAAAATTTAAAGAATGATAAAGTGGGAGGAATTACTCTACCCAATTTCAAGACTTATCATACAGCTACAGTGATCAGGACTATGTGGTATTGGTAGAGGCGTAGACACATAGATCAATAGAGTAGAATACAGACCCTGACCAGAAATAGACCCGCACAAGTAAGTGCTGAAAATAATTTTGTGTGTGTGTGAGGAAGGTTAGCCCTGAGCTAACGTCTGTTGCCAATCTTCCTCTTTTTGCTTTGAGGAATATTGTTGCTGAGCTAATCTTGCTCTGTTTTATGTGGGATGCCACCACAGCATGGCTTGACGAGTGGTGTGTAGGTCCGCACCCAACATCTGAACCTGCGAACCCTGAGCCACTGAAGCGGAGCAGGTGAACTTAACCACTATGCCACCAGGCCAACCCCTGTGTCAAAAATAATTTTTGACAACTGTGCAAAAGCAATTAAATGGAGGAAATATAGCCTTTTCAACAAATGGTGCTGGAGCAGTTGGATATCCATAGGCAAAAAGTTAACCTCAACCTAAGTCTCACTCCTTATGCAAAACTAACTCAAATGAATCATCAGCTTAAATGTAATACATAAAACTTTTAGAAAAAAAACATCCAAAATTTTCAGGGCCTAGGGCTAGGCAAAGAGATCTTAGACTTAACACCAAAAGCACAAGCAATAAAGGGAAAAATAGATAAATTAGACTGCATCAAAATAAAAAACTTTGGCTCTGAGAAAGATCCTGCTAAGATGAAAAGGCAAGCTACAAACTGGAAGAAAATATTTCTAAACCACATTATCTGACAAAGGACTGGTATCTAGAATATATAAAGAACTCTCAAAACTCAATAGTTAAAAACAAAACAAATAATCCACTTAGAAAATGGACAAAAAACATGAAGAGACATTTCACTGAAGAGGATATACAGATGGCAAGTAAGCACGCAGAAGAATGTTCAGCAACCTTAGCCTTTAGGGAAATGCAAACTCATCAGAATGGCTAAAATAAAAAATAGTGATGACATCAAATGCTGGCGAGAATGCAGAGAAACTAGATCACTCCTACCTTGCTGGGGGGAATGTAAAATGATACAGCCACCCTGGAAAACAGTTTGGCAGTTTCTTAAAAAACTAAATATACACTTACCATATGACCCAGCACTTGCACTCCTGGGTATTTATACAAGAGAAATGAAAACTTATGTTCACACAAAAACCTGTACACAAATGTTTATAGAAGCTTTATTCATAATAGCTCCAAACGAGAAACAACCCAGATGTCCTTCAGCAGGTGAACGTAACAAACTGTGGTACATCCGTACCATGAAATACCACTCAGCAATAAAAAGGAATAAGCTATTGATGTGTGCAACAACCTAGATGAATCTCGAGAGAATTATGTTGAGTGAATAAAATTAATCTCAAGAGGCTCTACACTGTATGATTCCATTAATATAACTTTCTTGACAAAATCGCCGAAGTGGGGAACAGATTAGTGGTTGCCAGGGGTCAAGGAGGAGCAGGATGGGAGAGAAGTGGGTGTGGCCATAAAAGGGCAATATGAGGGGTCCTTGTGATGATGGAACTGTTCTGTGCCTTGATTGTATCAGTGTCTATATCCTGGTTGTGATATTGTACTATAGTTTTGAAGCATGTTACCATTGGGGGAAAATGGGTAAAGGATACATGGAATCTCTGTATTATTTCTTAGAACTGCATTTAAATTTATAATTATCTCAAAATAAAACATTTAATTTAAAAAGAAATCAGGTGGAGGGACTCTTAAGAGCAGAAAGCCTACAATACTAAGAGGAAAAGCATCTAATGGTATGACTGCAGGCTTGGTGGCAAGTCAGTAGAAGAGGGAGATAGATGCGCCTTTTGTCACCTTCGTTAAAGTCAACCCTGGCACCTAATATAGAGAGAGATGAATATTTATATATGGATGATTTAGGGAAGATTCTTCATATATTACCCTTTGTAAAATTTGGAATCATCAGTAAAGGCAAGACAGGAGTTTGTGTGCAATGTCTATCTGATATTCGTAGCCCCAGACACAAGGGACTTAAATATCTTACTTTGTGTTCTGTGTGCTTATGCAATTTAACTATAGTATTTGACATATAAAAAGATTAACAGAATTTTAATCTGTACCAAAGAAGAATTTGCAGCTGAAAACATCTCGGTCCTATCTAGGTAAATTTTCAAAATATCTGCATTTTCTTAGAGAGAAAAGACCCATGGTCTCAGATGTGGTTATAGGATAGTGGTCTCCTGATGACTTATAAAATATTTCTTTTGGGGGAAAAACATACCTCTAGCATACAAATAGGGTAATTTGTCTAAAAAGACAAATTTTGTCAAGTCAAGGGGGTTTTCCTGGGCACGCTGTGTAACTCCTGTTGTGGTGCTCTGGTGGGAAGATTGGTGGAAGAGTGGAGGCCAGAAGGGTGGGGATAGACCAGAGAGACTCTTAAAGAGAGACTCTTGGAACCAGTATCTCTTTATGGTAAGTCTAAAAAGTTTAGGAAATATGTCTTAAGATGAAAAGGAATTGCACTAATAATTTAGTCATTCAGATTCTGAAGAGGACTGTGTGAGGACCAAAAGATCCAGAGGAAATACATTTTAAAGTCATGACCACGAAGATGGCATTAATGAATCAGTGTGGGCGTTCTTCAAGATTGAGTATCCAGAGGAAGAAGAGAGGGAGGAGGGCTGAGGAGGTGATTGGCATGGTTGCTGGTCATGGGCTTAGGGTTTGCCCATGTTGTCGGCGGGTTCTGAATCCTACCTCAGAAGGGCTGACCAACCTTCATGGGTTGGCTGAGGCAGGGACACCTAGTGCGAGAGGGGGGCAGCTGAGAGCCTGCATGTAAAATAATTTGGTCTTTGGAAGAGCACGGATATGCAGCCAGCAACCAGGAAACTGAGGCATGATCTAGGCAAGGGCCAAACAGGAGGGGCCCTGGTGCACACAAGGGTGGAGAAGCGGGTATATGGAGCCCTGAACCAGGGACAGCAGCCCGGGTAGCAGGAGCCGACATCAGGCTGAAGCCAATGGCTGAGCGAAGCTGGGCTCAGGAACAAATGAAGATGTGGTAGGCAAAATTCTTAGATGGCCCCAAGATTCCCACGCCCTGCTATACACACTTTGTATCATCCCCTCCCCTTGAGACTGGACAGGATCTGTGAATATAATATGGTGGGTTAATCATTCTGTTTATTAGGTTATGTCATTACAAGATTCTGCCCTAGCAGACTGGAGGGAGATTCTCCTGCTGACTTGGTAGCTGTAGCTGTCATGTTATAAGAGGGCCACATGGCTAGGACCTCAGGGCAGTTTGAAGATGCTAAGAGAGTTCCCTGCCAAGAGCCGGCAAGAAAATGGGGATCTCAATGCTATAACTTTAAGAAAATGAATTCTGCCAGCGATCTAAATGAGTTTGGACAAGGACCCTGAGCCTCAGATGAGATCACAGCTTCATCTGGCTGACACCATGATTTCAGCCAGGTGAGACCCTGAGCAGAGGACCTAGCTAATCTGCACCAGGATTCCTCACCCTGAAACTCTGAGTAATAAATTTATGTTGTTTTAAGCTACCAAAGTTTGTGGCAATTTCTTACGTAGCCATAGAGAACTAATATAGAAGGTCTGGCCTGGATTCAGGAATGTCGGGATCAATGAGGGTTGGTGACAGTGCCCAGCTGGGTCGATGGATCCCACAGGGCACTAGCTTCAATTGAGGCCACCGTAGAGGACGCCCCACCCCTGCCACAGCTGTCCTTAAGGGGCCTTGTCCATTCTCAGACATTGCCGGGTAGGAGTGTAAACTGGCACAACCTCCACGGAAGTCCATTTAGCAGGATCTATCAAAATTACAAGAGCGTATGATCTTTGACCCAGTAATTTCACTTCTAGGAATTCACCCCACACATACATTAGCAGACATGGGAAATGATCCATGTACAAAGTTATCCATTTGAACATTCCCCTGCTCACTCATTCGTTCATTCAATACATGTGCATTGTTAGTAATACCAAAAGATTGGAAACAACCTAAACTTCTATCAGTAGGGATAATTAAACACATTACTGCACAATGGAACACTACATACCTCGAACAAAAGAACCAGGAAGCTCTGTATGTATCAGGATGGAAAGATCTCCATTACGTTTTTTTTGTTGTTGTTGTTGTTGTTTTCAGTTGTACATTTTTGTTAGTCATGTTGTGGGTACACCACTTCCCCCTCTGTGCCCTCCCCCCACCCCCCCTTTTCCCTGGTAACCACCGATCAGATCTCCTTATCAATATACTAACTTCCACCTATGAGTGGAGTCATATAGAGTTCGTCTTTCTCTGACTGGCTTATTTCGCTTAACATAATACCCTTGAGGTCCATCCACGTTGTTGTGAATGGGTCAATTTTGTCTTTTTTTATGGCTGAGTAGTATTCCATTGTGTATATATACCACATCTTCTTTATCCAATCATCAGTTTCTGGGCATGTAGGCTGGTTCCACGTCTTGGCTATTGTAAATAATGCTGCGATGAACATAGGGGTGCAACGGACTCTTGAGATTTCTGATATCAGGTTCTTAGGATAGATACCCAGTAATGGGATGGCTGGGTCATAGGGTATTTCTATTTTTAACTTTTTGAGAAATCTCCATACTGTTTTCCATAGTGGCTGTACCAGTTTGCATTCCCACCAACAGTGTATGAGGGTTCCTTTTTCTCCACATCCTCTCCAACATTTGTCACTCTTGGTTTTGGATGTTTTTACCAATCTAACGGGTGTAAGGTGATATCTTAGTGTAGTTTTGATTTGCATTTCCCTGATGATTAGCGATGATGAACATCTTTTCATGTGTCTATTGGCCATATTCATATCTTCTTTTGAGAAATGTCTGTTCATGTCCTCTGCCCATTTTTTGATCGGGTTGTTTGTTTTTTTGTTGCTAATCAGTGTGAGTTCTTTGTATATTATGGAGATTAACCCTTTGTCAGATAAGTGGCTTGTAAATATTTTTTCCCAATTAGTGAGCTGTTTTTTTGTTTCAATCCTGTTTTCCCTTGCCTTGAAGAAGCTCTTTAGTCTGATGAAGTCCCATTTGTTTATTCTTTCTATTGTTTCCCTCAACTGAGGAGTTACAGTGTCCGAAAAGATTCTTTTGAAACTGATGTCAAAGAGTGTACTGCCTATATTCTCTTCCAAAAGACTTATTGTCTCAGGCCTAATCTTTAGGTCTTTGATCCATTTTGAGTTTATTTTGGTGTGTGGTGAAAAAGAATGGTCAATTTTCAATCTTTTGCATGTGGCTGTCCAGTTTTCCCAGCACCATTTGTTGAAGAGACTTTCTTTTCTCCATTGTAGGCCCTCTGCTCCTTTGTCGAAGATTAGCTGTCCATAGATGTGTGGTTTTATCTCTGGGCTTTCAATTCTGTTCCATTGATCTGTGGACCTGTTTTTGTACCAGTACCATGCTGTTTTGATCACTGTAGCTTTGTAGTATGTTTTGAAATCGGGGATTGTGATTCCGCTGGCTTTGTTTTTGCTCAGGATTGCTTTAGCAATTCGCGGTCTTTTGTTGCCCCATACGAATTTTAGGATTGTTTGTTCAATTTCTGTGAAGAATGTTCTTGGGATTCTGATTGGGATAGCATTGAATCTGTATATTGCTTTAGGTAGTATGGACATTTTAACTATGTTTATTCTTCCAATCCATGTGCAAGGAATGTCTTTCCATCTCTTTATGTCATCGTCAATTTCTTTCAAGAAGGTCTTGTAGTTTTCATTGTATAGATCCTTCACTTCCTTGGTTAAGTTTATCCCAAGGTATTTTATTCTTTTCGTTGCAATTGTGAATGGGATTGAGTTCTTGAGTTCTTTTTCTGTTAGTTCATTGTTAGTGTATAGAAATGCTACTGATTTATGCATGTTAATTTTATACCCTGCTACTTTGCTGTAGTTGTTGATTATTTCTAAGAGTTTTTCTGTGGATTCTTTGGGGTTTTCTATATATAAGATCATGTCGTCTGCAAACAACGAGAGTTTTACTTCTTCGTTACCTATTTGGATTCCTTTTATTTCTTTTTCCTGCCGAATTGCTCTGGCCAGCACCTCCAGTACTATGTTGAATAGGAGTGGTGAAAGTGGGCACCCTTGTCTTGTTCCTGTCCTCAGAGGGATGGCTTTCAGTTTTTGTCCATTGAGTATGATGTTGGCTGTGGGTCTGTCATATATGGCCTTTATTATGTTGAGGTACTTTCCTTCTATACCCATTTTACTGAGGGTTTTTATCATAAATGGGTGTTGGATCTTGTCGAATGCTTTCTCTGCATCTATTGAGATGATCATGTGGTTTTTGTTTTTCATTTTGTTGATGTAGTGTATCACGTTGATTGACTTGCGGATGTTGAACCATCCCTGTGTCCCTGGTATAAATCCCACTTGATCATGGTGTATAATCTTTTTGATGTATTGCTGTATTCGGTTTGCCAAAATTTTGTTGAGGATTTTTGCATCTATGTTCATCAGTGATATCGGCCTGTAGTTCTCCTTCTTTGTGTTGTCCTTGTCAGGTTTGGGGATCAGAGTGATGTTGGCTTCATAGAATGTGTTAGGGAGTTCTCCTTCTTTCTCAATTTTCTGGAACAGTTTGAGGAGAATAGGTATTAAGTCTTCTTTGAATGTTTGGTAGAATTCTCCAGAGAAGCCGTCTGGTCCTGGACTCTTATTTTTGGGGAGGTTTTTGATTACCGTTTCTATTTCCTTACTTGTGATTGGCCTATTCAGATTCTCCATTTCTTCCTGATTCAGTTTGGGGAGATTGTAGGAGTCTAGGAATTTGTCCATTTCTTCCAGGTTGTTCAATTTGTTGGCATATAGTTTTTCATAGTATTCTCTTATGATCTCTTGTATTTCATTGGTATCTGTTGTGATTTCTCCTCTGTCATTCCTAATTTTATTAATTTGCGATTTCTCTCTTCTTTTCTTGGTGAGTCTGGCTAGGGGTTTGTCAATTTTGTTAATTCTTTCGAATCTCCATTACGTTTTTAAGGGAAAAAGCAGAATAGAGCATAGATCATGTCAAAAGGAGAGTGAGGATGTATATTCACATGTGCTCATACCTGCCCAGTGGTGTAGTGGTTAGGTTCACGTGCTCTGCTTTGGCAGCCTGGGGTTTTGCTGGTTTGGATCCTGGGCACAGACCTACACACCGCTCATCAACCCATGCTGTGGCGCTGTCCCACATACAAAGTAGAGGAAGACTAGCACATATGTTACCTCACCAACAATCTTCCTCAAGCAAAAAGAGGAAGATTAGCACAGATGTTAGCTCAGGGCCAATCTTCCTCACCAAAAGAAAAACAAGAAAATCTCTGGAAGGTTATAGTAGCTTCCTAGTTGGGGAGGATGGGGGCTGGGAAGATGAGGGCAGGCATTTGGGAGAGAATTTTCACTGTGTATCTGGCAACACTTTTATTTCCAAACCATTTTGAGTTATCAGCCATAAAAAATGTTAAGTGTATGTGTTTTAAAATTAAAACATTTCAATAGAGGCTTTGGCTCAATGGAGTTAAGGAACAACGTGGTCTTTGTAGCATTACCCCCCAGCCCAGCCCAGTTTCCTTTGTTATGTGGGGCCAGGATGTCAGCATGGGAAGGAGCCCCTTCCCCCACCCCTAGGTTTGTGTTTCGCAGCCTGAGCACTATCCTTTCTTTAATGGAGCCACCGCTTACCCTTCCCACCCCAGCTCCCTGGGGAGATTTTAAGGGCTGTTTTCCCAGAGGCCACCAAGGCTTTCCAGCTGCACCAGGGCCCCTGCTGGCAGCTGAGATTCCCCTGAGATGGGAGAATCTGAGGGTCCTGCTAACCATCAGGCTCCAACCATCTGGGAAAACTTGAGTTCAAATAACCCAACCAGTCCTGTCCTGCAGATCTGACTCCAACTCAAGCAGGGCTGAGATTCAGCCAGGATGCATCAGCGCTGGTGTCTGTACTAGTTGTTTACACCTGGAGTCGGTGCTGACTGTTCAGTGCCTGAGGTCTACCCGTCGTTCAATGCTTTGACTATCACCGCTGTCATCAGCTGCTTCTCCTCTCACTTCAATCCCCACCTCCTCCTCCCTACTACCCTAGGCTTCCTGCCTTGATTCTGCCTCTTGCTGCTGATTACCTTCTGGTATCAGATGGGCCCAGCAAGAAACAGATGGCACGCTCAAATTGGGTAATTTGAGAAGAGTTTAATGAGGGATTATTTTTTATAAAAGTGTGGGCAAGGTATAGGGAACCCACTAGGGAAGGGCAGTACCCTGGGGAAAGGGGAGGGACCAGCAATAGTGAGGGATGGGCGAAGAGGGGCCTGGCAGGAGCTGAGACTTGTGGTTGATTAAAGGAGGCAGCCAGCTCACTGTAACTCATGGGGAAAGAGTCTGGGAAACTAAAGCCCCCAACCTCCCTCTCCTCCCTTCCTTCCATCTCCTACACCTATCCCATTTTCCAAACCCCACAGAGGGCACAGGAGCCCGTTGATTCGATCCAGAGGTCAGCTTCCCAGGCACAGAGCATGGTGGGGAGGGATGCAGAGTGGATCTGGAGGGGCAAGTGGAATATATGTAGCACCCCTCCCATAACATTTTAGAAAAACTTCATCATGGAAAAGATTCCAAACATATTAAAAAAAGTAGAGAGAATAGTGTAATGAACCCCACATACCCATCATCCAGCTTCAACAATTTTCAACTTAGAGCCAATCTCATTTTATCTATATCTCCACTCACTCTGCCCCCTTATTATTTTGCAGCAAATGCCAGACATCATTTCATCTGTCAATAATGTATCCTTAAAAGAGAAGGATTCTTTTTAAACCACAGAACCATTAGCAAAAATAAATAAAAATAATTCCTTAATATCGTTGAACATCCAATCACTGTCAAATTTCCAGTTGTCCAATAAATATCGTACATGGCTTTTTAAAAAACTGTTTGTTTACTTGAATCCAGATCCAAATAAGGGCTAATCCTTGCAATTGGTCGATATGTCTTTTGAGTTTCTTTAAAAAAAATGTATGGCTTTCCCCTCCATCCCTGGTCTTTTTCTTGCAATTTACTTGTTGAAGAAAACAAGCCATTTGTCCTGTAGCATTTCCCACAGACTTGATTTTGGTGATTGTATTCCCATGGTCTAGTTTAACATGCCCTCTTCTCTATATTTCCTGTATGTTTATAGTTGGCTCTAGAGGCTTAATTAGATTCAGTTCCAATTTTTATTACTATTTCATAGATGGTGGTATAGTCTTCCTTCAAGAAGCACAAAAAATCTGATTGACAATTTTTGTGATGTTAGTAGCCAGGATGATTGATGCCTAGCTCCATTAATTCATTAGAGATTGCAAAATGGTGATATTCAAATTTATTCCTTGTCTTGTGATAGCAATTTTGCACCTTGGTTTTTGTTTTTTCAATTCATGATACCTCATGGAACTCCCTCATGCCGCCTGGTATAGCCCTAATTCGTCCCTTTTAACGGCTGCATAATTTTCATGGTATGGATGTACTACCATTTATTCAACCATTCTCCTATTGACAGGCTTTCACTTGGCGTCCATTTTTTTTAAACTATGAGCAATACTGCAATCAAACATCCTTTTACACACGTCCTTACTTACTAGTGCTTTCATTCCTATGGAATACATTATCAGGAGCAGGGTTGCTAGGGAAATGAAATATTTTAATATTAACAGATGTGACCAGATTAGCTTCTAAAATGGCTGTAATACTTCATTGTCCACCAGCAATGTGCAAGAGTACTCTAATCCATATCCCCATCAGCTATAGGTGTTATAGCTTTTATAATTTTTTGCCAGATCATGGGTATCAAATAATGTCTCATTGCTCCCATCTCTGAGGCCAGACTTCTGGGTTTAAATTCTGACTCTGCCACTTACTAGATGTATACTTTGGTCAAATTAACCTCTCAGGATCTCAGTTTCCTTATCTGTAAAACGGGGATAATGATAATAATACCTGCCTTAACATGCTGAAGGATTAAGTTAGTTAACAGATATAAAGTGCTTAGGACAGTGTCTGGCTCACTGCAAGTGCTTAGCATTATTTTTCTGTCTGTTTGAACTTTCTCTCTTTTCCAGCCTAGAGCTTCATGGCATATCACATCAATTCCTCTATTGCCAGCACCTCATCACCCTGAGCCCCCTGTTCTTTTACACTCCCACCATTGCACAGCCCACTCTCCTATCCTCTTACCTGGGCTGCCGGATGCAGTCGTGCAAACAGTGCCCTTAGGAATTCCTCGGATGAGTCCCAAGCACTCATAAGAAATCTCTCCATGTGTCTCTGAGTCCATTTCCCCTCACCCCCCGCAAGGCAGCTATTCTAAATTGTCACCGCACTTCCTGATCCTCTACCCCACTAACCTTTTAGCAGATGACCTTGAATCCCTTACCTATAACCTTACAGAGGTAGATTTGGCAGACTGACTTGTTCAACACGCATTTCAGCGTGTAGAGTCTGGAAAGATAAAAGGCTCGTTTGCAGCCAGGGTTTTGGATGTGATTTGAGTTATGTCAATTAGAGGCACTTATGCATGAGATGGTGGCATGCCCTCACAGTGAAAAATAATTTTTTCAAACTGCTTTAAAATACACTGGAATATACCCTAAGAACAAAACACTCTAAAAAAATCTTAAACTGCTTTCAGTAGTCTTAGTTAGTAATATTAATATTGCTATTTCCACACACACACACACACACACACACTTGTATGGGATAAGCCTAATTAATAATTATGTTAACATTGTTAGGAATTAAGATTTTCTGCAAAAGATAAAAGAGAGATGCTAGTATAAATCAAATAAATTAAGTATAAGAACTTTAACCATAAATTCAAATTGAGAATATCAGTATAAACTCATGATTAAGGTTTTTTCCAAAAAAAATTTGCGTCTCTTAGCTTTGTACACTGAAAAGACTTAGATACGATGGTGATTCAGTAGCCGTGAGCACACTCGTACCAAAATGGTGGCCTCTAAATATCATTTTCACCTCAAGGAAACAAGACTTCTTGGAGACATGGCTGATTCTACTCAAAGGTTGGAAGTGTACAAAGTAAGCAAAGAAACTTCCAATGGCTACTGGGGTTGTGTCAAAAGGACACAGCCACCAACTTGAAGGCACCCACTGGTTTAAGATGAGATAATTCAAAATGTATAAAATTTGGGGCTGCCTCCGTGGCCGAGAGGTTAAGTTCGGGTGCTCTGCTGCGGTGGCCCAGGGTTCGGATCCTGGGCGCGGACATGGCACCGCTCATCAGGCCACGTTGAGGTGGCCTCCCACATCCCACAACTAGAAGGACCTGCAACTAAGATATACAACTATGTACGGGCGGTTTGGGAAGATAAAGCAGAAAAAAAAAAAAAGAAGATTGGCAACAGTTGTTAGCTCAGGTGCCAATCTTTAAAAAAAAAACACAAAATGTATAAAATTCATCAAAATGAATAAATATTGCAATTGGTTGATAAATACCAATTTTTTAAATTTATGAGTTCACAATGACACTAAAAAAATGAAACAAAAGCCCAGAAAGCTCATTTGTCATCATCGGAGATTACTACAGCACCAATTCATTGTTCTGACAATTGGTTTTTTAAAAAAGAGAAGAATCAAACATTTATCCTGCCTTTCCCGTATATGAACTGAATTTCTAGGTAACCAAATAGTTGACAAAGAGTGTTATTCTTTTTAGAAGAATTCCAGCTAATATGCAGAATAATGATAAAATAAGAATATCACCATTTTTTAGGTCCTAATAAAATATTGGATCTTAGCGATGATCATCAGCGGCTGCTAAAACCATTAGGGGAAAGATTGACAGGGAGTTTTATAATGGACGAATCAGACTGACACTGCCTGATCCTTCTAGTCAATTTTAGCATCACTATATTAGAGACAACACACATTATCTACCTCTTGATGTGATGTGATGGGAAGTACACAGTCACCTATTAAATATTTTTACCTATAAAAAATTTTAATCTGAGGTCGGCCCAGTGGTGCAGTGGTTGAGTTCCCATGTTCCCCTTTGGCGGCCCAGGGTTCGCCAGTTTGGATCCCGGGTGCAGACATGGCACTGCTTGGCAGGCCATGCTGTGGGAGCGTCCCATATGTAGAGTGGAGGAAGATGGGCACGGATGTTAGCTCAGGGCCAGTCTTCCATAGCAAAGAGAGGAGGATTGGTGGCAGATGGTAGCTCAGGGCTAATCTTCCTCAAAAAAAAAAAATTAATCTAATCAAGCCTCTATTTCTAACTACCAATTATCAGGAAGCACAGGGAATAGAGAATGAGTTAAATGACACCCTGCAGAAGCAAGCAACCAAATCCAGGATATAATATATCCTACTGGATAAATGATCCAGTTTTTCCAATAAATTAATAGTATGGGGGAAAAGGAGATAGGGCTGTTATAGAATAAAAGAAACTTAAGAGCTATAATAACCAAATACAATATATGAACCTTGCTTGCATCCTGATGTGAACAAACTAAGTGAAAGTGATATCTTTGTGAGAATTGGGGGACTTTGAATATAGCCTGGGATGAGATGGTATTAAAGAATTATTGTTCATTTTCTAAGGTATAGGAATGGCGTGGCATTTATATTTTTTCAATGTCCTTATTAGGTAGAGATGTTTACTGAAACATTTATGGATGAAATTATATGGTCTGGGTCTTGCTTTAAAACATTCCAGCAAGAAAATATTGGGGTGGTGGATAAATAGAACAAGATTGGCAAAATATTGATAATTGTTGAAGCTGAGTGATGAGTACATGGGGGTTCATTATAGTATCATTCATACTTTTGTGTATGGTTAAAGTTTTCCATATTAGAAAGTTTTAAAGCTAAATGTTCCTTAAAGACAAGGAAGGACCAAGAAATTGTTACAGATTGGAGGAGACTAAGGAGATGTAATGACTAAATTCAATGTGGTATCCTGGATTAGATCTTGAAAGAGAAAAGGGGAAATCCAAATAATGTCTGTAGTATAAGGTATTGTACTTTATTACATGTTAATTTCTTAGTTTTTATAAATGTACCAAAATTGCCTTGGTCCATTCAGGCTACTACAACAAAATACCACAGACTGGGTAACTTAGAAACAACAGAAATTTATTTCTCACAGTTCTGGAGGTTGGAAATCCAAGATCAGGGTGCCAGCATGGTTAGGTGAGAACCCTCTCCCAGGTTCCTAGATCGTGCCTTCTCCCTGTGTCCTCACATGGCAGAAGGGGCTAGCGATCTCTCTGGAGCCTCTTTTATATAGCACCAATCCCATTCATGAGAGCTCCACTGTCATGACTTAAGCATATCACAAAGGCCCCACCTCCAAGTATGATCACCTTTGGGGATTAGGATTTCAACATGTGAATTTTGAGGGGACGCAAATATTTGTACCATAGCAATGGTTATGTAAGACGTTAACATTAGAGAAAACTGAGTAAAGAGCATAAGGGAATACCCTGTACTATCTTTGCAACTCTTCTGTAAATCTAAAATTATTTTTAAACAAAACGTTAAGAATAAATAAATAAATGTTCTTTCATCTCTACACATAACAAGTTTCTTAAGGTGAATTTATACCTTCAAAGAAAAGTACTTGGGTCTCTATTATTGGATTTAAATAATTTTTGAAAGATGAAATTGGCATACTTACATGACCTCCATGTGTTCTCCCCCTCTAGGATCTCCAGAATTTGGTTGGCTATATTATGATTTCTATCTATATCATCACAGTATATATATATAACATTTATCTGCTATTCTCTTTCTGTATTTGCTTTACCCTTTAATGGACCCATTGATCACTCCTAGTCATTTTTACTATTGTATCTTTTGGTAGAAATTTATCAGACAGTTGTGTCTTCAAGAAAGGCTCTTGGAAACTATAAGGCATTTGTTTGTGCCATTATACGTGGATGGCAGTCTGCCTTGGCACACATTCTCTTCCCCTGAAGATTTGGTAGGCATTATTCCTCCATCTTCTAATGTTGGATGGTATTATAGAGAGTCTGGAAGCCTCAGGAATTTTTTCCCATTCACAAGTGATTTGGTTTTTTTGCAAGGATTCTCATAAAATTCTTTGTCTCTGAAGTCCATTAACTTCATCAGGATATGTGTTGAAGTTAGTTGTTCTACATCAGTTTCACCTGGAATAGGTTTGTTCTTTCAAGCTAATTCAAGTCTTATTTCTGGAAGCACTCTTGAATTATATATTTGAACATTTTTGTGGATGTTGCTGTTCCATTTAATCTATTCTCTTATTCAGAAACACCAGTTTTCCCACCACCATTTATTGGAGAGACTTTCCTTTCTACATTGTATGTTCTTGGCTCCCTCATCGAAAATTAGCTGTGCATAGATGTGTGGGTTTATTTCTGGGCTCTAGATGCTATTCCATTGATCTTTATGTCTGTTTTTATGCCAGTACCATGCTGTTTGGATTATTATAGCTTTGTAGTACATTTTGAAATCAGGGAATGTGATACCTCCAGCTTTGTTCTTTTTTCTCAGGATTGCTTTTGCTATTTGAGGTCTTTTGTTGTTCCATATAAATTTTAGAATAATTTGGTCTATTTCTGTGAAAAAATGTCATGGGAACTTTGATAGGGATTGTATTGAATCTGTAGATTGCTTTAGGAAGTATGGACATTTTAACTATGTTAATTCTTCCAATCCAAGAGCAAGGAATATCTTTCCATTTCTTTGTGTCTTGTATTTCTTTCAACAATGCTTTCTAGTTTTCAGTGTATAGATCTTTCACCTCCTTGGTTAAGTTTATTCCTAGGTATCTTATCCTTTTTGTTGCAATTATAAATGGGGTTGTATTCTTAATTTCTCTTTCTTCTACTTTGTTGTTAGTGTATAAAAACGCAACTGATTTTTCTATGTTGATTTTGTATCATGCAACTTTAGCATATTCATTTATTATTTCTAAAAGTTTTTTGGTGGATTCTTTAGGGTTTTCTATATATACAATCATGTCATCTGCAAATAGTGACAATGTCACTTCTTCCTTTCCCATATGGATCCCTTTTATTTCTTTTTCTTGCTTGATTGCTCTGACTAGGATTTCCAATTCTATGTTAAATAACAGTGGTGAAAGCGGGCATCCTTGTCTGGTTCCTGTTCTTGGAGGGATAGCTTTCAGTTTTTCTCCATTGAGAATGATGTTAACTGTGGATTTGTCATATATGGCATTTTATGATGTTGAGGGACTTTCCTTCTCTACCCATTTTATTCGGAATTTTTATCAGAAATGGATACTGGACAGCCACATGCAAAAGAATGAAAATTGACTATTACCTTACAACATACACAAAAATTAACTCAAAATGGATTAAAGACTTGAATGTAAGACCTGAAACCATGAAATTTCTAGAAGAAAACATCAGCAGCACACTCTTCAACATCAGTCTTAGCAGCATATTTTCAAGTACCATGTCTGACCACGTGAGGGAAACAATAGAAAAAATAAACAAATGTGACTATATCAAACTAAAAAGCTTCTGCACAGCAAAGAAAATCATCAACAAAATGAAAAGACAACCTAACAATTAGATGATATTTGCAAACCATATATCTGATAAGGGGTTAATATCCAAAATATACAAAGAACTCATATAACTCATAAACAAAAAAAATAATAACTCAATTAAAAAATGGACAAAAGATCTGAACAGACATTTCTCCAAAGAAGATATATAGATGGCCAACACACACAAGAAAAGATGTTCAACATCACTAATTATCAGGGAAATGAAAATCAAAACTACAATAAGATATCACCTCATGCCCATCAGAAAGGCTATAATTAACAAGACAGGCAATAACAAGTGTTGGAGAGGATGTGGAGAGAAGGGAACTCTCATACACTGTTGGTGAGAGTGAAAACTGGTCCAGCCTCTATGGAAAAATATGGATATTCCTCAAAAGATTAAGAATAGAATGACCATATGATCCAGCTATTCCACTGCTGGGTATTTATCCAAAGAATGTGAAAAGATGAATGCATAAAGATATATGCACCTCTATGTTCATTGCAGCATTATTCACAATAGCCAAGACTTGGAAGCAACCTAGGTGCCCATCAAGGGACAAATGGATAAAGAAGATGTGGTACATATACACAATGGAATACTACACAGCCATAAGAAAGGATGAAATCTGGCCATTTGTGACATTGTGGATGGATCTTGAGGGTATTATGCTAAGCCAAATAAGTCAAAGGGAGAAAGTCAAAAATCATATGATCTCACTCATAAATAGAAGGTGAAAACAACAGCAAACAAATGCATAGACACAGAGAACAGATTTGTGGTTCCCAGAGGGGAAGCAGGGAGGGAAGAGGGTGAAAGGGGTGATTAGGCACATATGTGTAATGATGGATTGTAATTAGTCTTTGGGTGGCAAACATGATGTAGTCTATACAGAAATTGAAATATAATGATGTACACCTGAAATTTATATAATGTTATAAACTGATGTTACTGCAATAAAAAAAATAATGAAAAAGAAACACTAATCATACCTATGGTAGATCTGCTTTGTTCGCTCTATATATCATTTTCTCTTTAATCCTTTTAAACTTTTAAAAACTGTTTGTTATATTCTTATTCATTTTGCTCACTTTTCTCAATCCTTCCCTCTATGCCTATGGCTGTTTTGTCCAGCAATATCCCTTTTTCTTTTTGCTATTTATAATATGACCTTCATTTCTTATTTCTATTTCTTCTCCATTTCTTTCTTGAGTTCTACCAGCTCATTTTTATCTCTTTTATCTTATTTTTTTCTTGAGCTATTTTATCTCCAAGTTCCTGATTCACAGATTTTGTTTTTATTAAATTTTCTGCATTCCTATGTAAATCTTTGATCATGATTTTCATTTTTTTCCATGGCAAACTATTTCTGGGATGTGCTGTTTAGCCTACTCTTGGTCATACTCCTTTATTCTTGAGGATGTTTTTGTATAGTTCTTATATTGGCTTCTTTTTATTATTATTAATATTTCAATGATGATTGATTTTCCTAGGTGAGCTCTTTGTAGAAGACAAAGGGCAAAGTTGAGCTATGAAGAGCGTAATATTTTCTTCGTTCAGAGTGTGGAGTGCCTTCAAGGTATAAGATAACCTAAGTGAAAAACTCACAGGGTGAGCTCAATAGCGGTATGATGATGACAGAAGAGTTACTCAACCTAAACATATATCAGTAGAAATTGTTCAATCTGAACAACCAAGAGAGCAAAAATTGAAAAAAAGGAACAGAGCTCAGGGAACTGTGGGACAATAACAAAAGGGCTAACTTTCATGTCATCTGAGCTCTGAAAGGAGAGGAGAAAGAGTATGGTGCTGAAAAAAATAATTGAAGAAATAGTGACTGAAGACTTCCTCAATTTAGTGAAAGACTTAAACCTCCAGATTCAAAAAGCTTGATGAATCCCAAACAAGATAAACAAAAAGAAATCCACACCCAGATGCGTCATAATCAAACTGCTGAAAACTAAAGGCAAAGAAAAAATCTTGAAAGCAGACAGAGTAAAATAATGTATTACATATAGGGGGACAACTATTTGAATGAGTGCAGATTTCTTATCAGAAATTATGGAGATAAGAAGTGACCCAAAGTTTTTGTCTTGAAAGAAAAGTCAACACATAATTTTATATCCAGTGAAAATATCTTTCAGGAATCAAGGTTAAACAAGGACATTCTCCAGCAAACTAAAAGAAGACATTGCCAACATAACTGCTCTAAAAGAATTGCTAAAGGAAGTTCCTCAGATTGAGGGGAAATAATAACAGAAGGAAACTTAGCCCCTCAGGAGTAAAGGAAGAGCAATAGAAATGGTAAATATCTGGGTAAATAAAATAGACCAATCTTCTCTCAAGTTCTTTAAAATATGTTTGATGATTGAAAGCAAAAAATATGTCATTCTTTCATGAGGTTTTCAATGTATTCTGATGTATTATGTAAGACAACAACAACATAAAGGGAGGAGGCAAAGGGATCTGTATGGTGGTAAGGTCTCTACATTCTACTTGTAGTGGTAAAATATTGATTCAAAGTAGACTGTGAAAAGTTAAGTATGTATACTGTGATCCCAAAAGCAACCACAAAAAAGATCTATATGAAGAGATAGCAAAAAAAAAAAAAAGGATAAATTTAAATGAAATGAAAAAAATGTTCAAATAATCCAAAAGAAGGCAGGAAATAGAAACAGAAGAACAAAAACGGAATAAACAAACAGATAAATAATAAAACATTAAACTTAAATGCAAGCATATCGATAACTGCATTAAATGTAAATGGTCTACACACATCAATAAAAAGACAAAGTTTCAAAATACATTAAACAAAAACTGAGAGAACTAAAAGGGGAGAAATCCACAACTGTATTTGGAAACTTCAGCGCTCTGCTCTCAATAATCAATAGAACTAGGAGAAAATCAGCAAGGATATAAAACTGAACACCACCATCAATCAACTGGATCTAATTGATGCTTATATAACAATCCCCCAAGCAAAAGCAGAATACATTCTTTTCAAGTGCACGTGGAACATTCATCCAGATAGACCACATCCTGAGTCATAAAACAAATCTCAATACGTTTACAAGAATTGAAATCCTAGAGTACGTTCTCTAACTATAACAGAACTAAACTAGAAATCAGTAACAGAAAAGTCTCCAATCAGAAATTAAACAACACATTCCTAAATAGTTCATGGATCTCAAAGGACATCAGAAAACATTTTGAACTGAACAAAAATGAAACTACTTTTCAAAATTAGTGGGATGCAGCTAAAGAAGTACATACAGATGGATATTTGTAGTATCGAATGTTGATATTAGAAAAGAAGAAAGATCTCAAATCAATAATTTAATCTTCCACCCTAAAAAAAACTAGAAAAAAAAGAGCAAAAGAAACCCAAAGCAAGTGAAGGAAGGAAATAATAAAGATAAGAGCAGACATCAATGACATTAAAAATAGAAAACAATAGAACAAAATCAATGAAACAAAATCTGGTATTTTGAAAAGATAATAAAATTGATCTGACAAGACTGACAAGAGAGAGAAGACACAAATTATCAATATCAGAAATGAAGGAGAGTATATCAGTACAGACCTTATAGACATGAAAAGGATAATAAGGGAATATTATGAATAGTTCTACGGACAAAAATTTGACAACTTAAATTAAATGGACCAATTCCTCAAAAAGCAAAAACTACCAAAAATCACTCAAGATTAAACAGATAACATAAATAGTCCAGTAACTATTAAAGAAATTCAATGCATGGTTAAATATCTTTCAAAAAGGAAAGCTCCAGGTACAGATAATTTTACTGGCAAATTCTACCAAACATTTAAAGAATAAATAGCACCACTCGTACACAATCTCTTTCAGGAAATAGAAGAGAAGAGAGCACTTCCCAATTCATTTTATGAAGCCAGCGTTACTGTGATACCAACACCAGATAAAGACAATACGAGAAAAGAAGATACATTATTAGCCCTTATGACCATAGACACAAACATCATCAAGAAAACATTAGTAAATCAAATCTAGGAATTATCAAAAGAATAATAATACCCTGTAACCAAGTGGAGTATAATCCCAGGAGTGCAAGGCTTATTCAATGTGCAAAAATCAGTGCAGTCTGTTAAATCAACAGGCTATTGAAGAAAAACCACATGATCATATCAAATGATGCAGAAAAAGTATTTGACAACAGTCAACATCCATTCATGAGAAAAACGAAAAACTCTCAGCAAACTAAGAATAGAAAGAAACTTTCTTAACCTGATAAAAGGCATCTGCAAAAAGACCTACAGCAAACATCATTGTTAATGATGAAAGGTTGAATGCTTTCCTTCTAAGACTGAGCTCAAGGGAGGAAATGCATTCTCACCACTCCTATTCAGTTTAATACTGGAAGTCCTAGCCATTTCAATAAGGTAAGGAAAAGAAATTAAAGGTATACATGTTGAAAAAGGAGAAATAAAATTTACCTTATTCACAACCAACATGATTGTGTATGGAGAAAATCCCAAGGGATCCACAAAACAATTTTTTCTACAACTGATGAGGGAGTTTAGCAAGGTCACAGGATACAAAATCAACACAATATTTCAATATATTAACAATTTGGCAATTGTGTTTCTATATACTAGTGATTTGGAAAACAAAATATTTTTAAAAGCCATTTACATAGCTCCAAAAAATGAAATATCTAGGTATAAACCTAATAAATCATGTATAGAATCTGTATACTAAAAACTATAAAAAGCTGATTAAAAAATTAAAGACATAAATAAATGGAGAAACATAACATCTTTGTGAATTGGAGGGGTCAACACAGGAAAGATGTCAAACCCCCCAAACTGATCTGTAAATGTAACACAATTTCAATCAAAATCCCAGCATAATTTTTTTAGATATAAACAAGCTGATTCTAAAATGTATATGGAAAAGCAAAGGAAGCAGAATAGCTAAAATAATTTTGAAAAGGAAGAATAAAGTTGGAGGAAGCACACTACCTGATTTTAAGATTTACTATATAGCTACAGTAATCAAAACTGTGTGGTATTTTGTAGGGGTATAGACACATTGATTAATAGACACATAGATCAATGAAAAAGAATAGAGAACCCAGAAATAGATCCACAGAAATATGTACAACTGATTTTCAAAAGTGCAAAAGCAATCCAGTAGAGGGAAAATCACCATTTCACCATGGTGCTAAAGCAATTGTACATCCCTGGGGGAAAAAAGAATCTCAACCTAAACCTCCTATCTTATACAAACATTAACTCAAAATGGAACATGGACTTCAATGCAAAAGATAAAACCATAAAACATTTAAGAAAAGGTAGGAGAAAAACCTTTGAGACCTGGGGCTAGGCAGAGAATCCTTATACTTAACACCAAAGGCAGGATCTATAAAGGAAAAATTGATAAGTTGGACCTCCTCAAAATTAAACCTTTTTCTCTGTGAAAGACCCTGATAAGAGGATGAAAAGTCAAGCTATAGCCTGGTAGAAAATATTTGCAAGTCACAAATCTAACAAAGGATTTGTATCTAGAATATATAAAGAGCTCTCAAAGCCCAATAGTAACAAAACAATCAATTAGAAAATGGGCAAAAGATATAAACGGACTTTCACCAAAGAAGATATATAGATGGCAAATAAACACATGAAAAGATGCTCCACATCATTAGCTATTAGGAAAATGCCAAACAAAAGCTCAGTGGGATACTACCACGTACCTATTAGAATAGCTCAAAACAAAGCAAATACTGACAATTCCAAGCGCTGACAAAAATGTACAGCAACTGGAACTCTAATACACTGGTGGTGGGAATGCAAAGTGATACAGCCACTCTGGAAAATAAGGCAGCAGTTTCTTACAAAGTTAAACATATACTTACCGTGTGTCCCAACAATTCCACTTCTAGCTATTTGCCTTAGAGCAGAGGTCACCAGACTAAGGCAAGCAGGTCCAATCAGGCCAAGGATCTCGTTTGGTATTGCCTGCAAGCTAAGAATGCTTTTTACAATTTTAAAGAGTTGGGTTTTCTTTCAAACAAAAATGTTTTCAGAGACTATACGTGGCCGACAAAGCCTAAGATATTTAGCACCTGGCCCTTTACGAGTGTTTGCCAACCTCTGCCCTAGAGAACTGAAAACTTATGTTCACACAAAAACCTGTACACTAATTTTTATATGCCTTCTATTCCTTTTGCTCTGAACTGGAAGCATCTCAAATTTCTTTTCGTTGGTGAATGGATTAACAAACTATGCGATACATCTATAATAATGAAATTCTACTCAACAATCAAAAGGAATAAACTATTGTTCCACACAACTTGGATGAATCTCAAAGGCATTATGCTGAGTGAAAGAGGTCAATCTCAAAAGGTTACGTACTGTATGATTCCACTTACACGGCATTCTCAAAAATAGAAAATTATAGAGACAGAGAACAGGTCAAGCGTGCTTGGGATGAGAGGATGTGACTCTAAAGGGGCAGCACGACGGAGTTGGGGGATGACGGAACTATTCAGTATCCTGATTGTGGTGGGGGTTACGCAAATCTGCATATGGTTTAAAATTCATAGAATTGTACACCAAAGAAAAAAGTCTGAAAGAAAATAATTTAAAAATTCAAAATGGCCAAACATTTGCCAATGTGGAGATATTTTAAAGTGACTCATGAAAGAAAATGAAATTTTAAATTGAGCTAACAGCAGTAATAATAGCAAAACAAAGGCAAGAATGCTGGTGCCATTCCAGATAAAGATTAGGTTGGTTGTTAACCTCTGTCATGTTGTCAGCTTATGCCGGCACAAGAAGATGCTGCAGTGGTTAGGGGGTAAATGTAATGGATCTAGGGGCAGATGGAGGATCATTAGACATGCCAAAAATAGTGTTTTTCTGCAATATCAATGCCTCTGGAATAGCATTACTAATTAAGCCATTTAAAGCTTCATTGAGAATTTGGCACAGGTTAGAACAGTGGGATACAAGTCATTCCCAGAGAGGATAAATAGAATTTTTGATTTTCATAACCAATGCCTAAAATGTCACTGCAGAACAATAACTGGTTCAGCATTCATGGGCAAACACCATAGGGAGTTGGGTTTCTCTGAAGTAAGCCTCTCAAGGGCCTTGCAAGCTCAGGTACTTCTGTTAATGGACCCCTGTGGTAATGAACACTCTAATATTACCTCCAGATGGTGGCAGTGATGAACAATAACTCTAATCCCTCTTCATCCAATTAAGGAGTTCCTAGTCAGGTCTTGCAAACCAAAATGATATTGTTTTTCTTTGCCATCCAAGGGCATATCTCTCCACCTAGTCTCTCAGAATCCATTTTAAAAAGGTAGTTGAAATGTGATCCCTTCTAGATGAGAGAACTCAGAAAAAGAAAATACTGACGGTACATCTAAACAGCATACATCATATGCTGTTTCCAGCATAGCTGAATCACTACAAGTATCAAGAGAAGAAAATCAATGTATTTTCTTTGATATCCACCTAACTGCAAGGGGGGCTGGGAAATATAGACTAGTAATGTTCCCAGAAAGAAGAATTAAGAGGTTTGGTTAACAGCCATCCAGTCTTTGCCACTAGAAAATTGGTGGTGGTGGAGAATGAATTAGAGAGAGACCACTTAAACAACTTTCCCCAGAGAGTGTTCATTAAGTGATCAGTGTCAGCCAAGAATGAAAACCGTGAGGCAGAGCCACAAGACTTTGATCTCAGACTTATTTATTAGTTGAGTCTTCCAGGAAGCAGATGCTAAGACAGAGTTAGGAGTGAAGAGGTTTATTGGTAGATAATGTCTGTGAAAAATAAAAGGAGGAGAATTCAGGCTGGGCAGGGCCAGCTTAAGACTGCAATGCAGATCTGACAGTCTTATTCAACACAATGGGGAGCTCCAAAGCAAAGATTGCCCCTTGTGGGAGTTCCGCATTGCACAGTCATGGCAAGAGCCTGGTATTACCACCATACTCAGTCTTGGGAGCTTGTCTGGGATATGTCCCACCATACCTGTCTGGGAGCTGCAGAGGAAGAGAATGGCCTTGGCTCAAAAGCTCAGGCAGAGTGATGTCAGCAAAATGGCAGAATAGGAAGCCCCAGACCCTCCTTCCACTCATGGAGACGCCAATTTGACAATACACAGGTGGAATTCCCTTTATGAGAAATCCAGAAACCAGGTAAAAGTCTCCTGTACCCCAGTAAGCATGAAGCCAGCTACATCAAAGCTGGCAGGAAATTTTGTGGCACCCTCTCACCATAGTCGCTACCCCTGGCACAATGCCACATGATCATAAGGAAACTCCCAGCTCCTGGCTTCTCCCTGAAGAAGGAAAGAGACTAGACTGTACATCCAATGATCTGATTTTTCAGGGGGGCTACCTGAGGGACTGGCTTCTGTCTTGCCTGTCTTGGAGCACTGATAAGACCTAGCAAACTTTAAATGCCCGGGGGCTGCTGAGAACAAAAAACAGCTGAACAGCAGGCTGCTTCTCCTGAGAACCTGCAGTACACCAGACAGAGGCTGATACAGCTTGGCAGCCTCTCTCTCAGGAGGGAAAGAAAGAGTGAAGCATGTGTCCAATGTTCCAGCTTTTCAGGGGGCTGCCCAAAGGACTAGTTTCTGTCTCAGAGCATGGATGGGATTTAGCATACTCTAGATGCCTGGGGGCTGTTGAAAACAAAAAAGATCAGTGCAGCCTGCTGCTGTTCCAGAGGGTACATGGTACAGGAGACAGAGGCTGGTAGAGGTTGGCAGCCTCTCCCTCAAGAGGAAAAGAGAAGAGTGGAGCATGTATCCAACATTCTGGTTTTTTGGGGAGCTGCCCAAGGGACTGGTTTCTGTCTAGCACAACTTGGGGCACTGACAGGACCTGGCATACTCTAGATGCCTGGAGACCACTGCAAAAAAATTAGGTGGTATTCTGCTGCTTCAGAGGACCCACAGTACAACAGACAGACACCAGAGTAAGCAAGAGATTATGAGCTCTTGAATGAAAGAAACAAGCAAATCCCTTTCATTAGCAATCTACATGCACAAGTCCAGAGAAGACATATCCACAGAAAATGTTCAAGAGGCCCCTGGAATCTCTAGCCAGGCTGATTGGTGAAGGTCTTTCCCTGTACAAAGCCAGTTCAGAAAGACTGGGAAACGTTGGCTGTTTTTTCAAATATCAATGGATATCAACACAAAGTTACAAGGAACATCAAAAAACAGGGGAAAATGGCCCAATGAAAGGGACAAAATAAATCTTCAAAAACCAACCCTAAAGAAATGGAGGTATATGAATTACCTGACAAAGAATTCAAAATAACCATCAGAAATATGCACAATGAGCTCAGGAAAATGATGCATGAACAAAATGAGATAAACAAAGAGACAGAAAATAAAAAAGAACCAAACAGAATGGTAGAGATGAAGAATGCAATAATTGAACAGAAAAAGTCACTAGAAGGATTCAACATCAGACTTGATCAAGCAGAAAAAAAATCACCCAACTCAGACAGTTCATTTATTTTTTTAAAAGATTTTATTTTTTTAGAAATACCCTATGACCCAGCCATCCCATTACTGGGTATCTATCCTAAGAACCTGATATCAGATATCTCAAGAGTCCGTTGCACCCCTATGTTCATCGCAGCATTATTTACAATAGCCAAGACGTGGAACCAGCCTACATGCCCAGAAACTGATGATTGGATAAAGAAGATGTGGTATATATACACAATGGAATACTACTCAGCCATAAAAAAAGACGAAATTGGCCCATTCACAACAACGTGGATGGACCTTGAGGGCATTATGTTAAGCGAAATAAGTCAGTCAGAGAAAGACGAACTCTATATGACTCCACTCATAGGTGGAAATTAGTATATTGAGAAGGAGATCTGATCGGTGGTTACCAGGGAAAAGGGGGGGTGGGGGGAGGGTACGGAGGGGGAAGTGGTGTACCCACAATATGACTAACAAAAATGTACAACTGAAATCTCAAAAGGTTGTAATCTATCATAACATTAATAAAAAAGAAAAAAAAAAAAAAAGATTTTATTTTTCCTTTTTCTCTCCAAAGCCCCCTGGTACATAGTTGTATATTTTTAGTTGTGGGTCCTTCTAGTTGTGGCACGTGGGATGCTGCCTCAGCATGGCCTGATGAGCGGTGCCATGTCTGCACCCAGGATCTAAACCGGCAAAACCCTGGGCCACCAAAGCAGAGCGTGTGAACTTAACCACTTGGCCACGGGGTCAGCCCCCAGACAGTTCATTTTGAAATTATCCAATCAGAGAAGCAAAGTGAAAAAGAGAGAAGAAAGCCTAAGGGATTAATGGAATACCATTGAACAGAGCAATATAGGCATTATGGTAGTCCCAGAAGGAGAAAAGAGAGGAAGGAGTAGAAAGCTTATTTAAAGAAATAATGGCTGAAAACTTCCAAAATCTGAGGAAGGAAATGGCATCCAGATTCAAGAATCCCAATGGACACATAATAATCAAATTGTCAAAAGTCAAAGACAAAGACAGAATTTTGAAAGTAGCAAGAGAAAAGTGACTCATCACAGTCAAGGGAACCTCCATAAGACTATTAGCAGATTATCAGCAGAAACCTTGCAGGCCAGAAGGGATATATACAAAGTGCTGAAAAGATACCAACCAAGAATACAATATCCACCAACACCGTCCATCAAAAATAAAGGAGAGAGGGGCTGGCCCCGTGGCCGAGTGGTTAAGTTCATGCGCTCCGCTGCAGGAAGCCCAGTGTTTTGTTGGTTCAAATCCTGGGCGTGGACATGGCACTGCTCATCAAACCACGCTGAGGCAGCGTCCCAAATACCACAACTAGAAGGACCCACAAGGAAGAATATACAACTATGTACTGGGGGGCTTTGGGGAGAAAAAGGAAAAATAAAATCTTTTAAAAAATAAATAAAGGAGAGAGAAAGACTTTCCCAGATAAACAAAAGCTGAAGGAGTTCATCACCACTAGATCAGCCTTACAAGAAATGCTAAGGGGAGTCCCTCGAGTTGAAATGAAAACATGCTAAACAGCAACACAAAAGCATCTGAAGATATAAAGTTTACTGGTAAGGGTAAATATATAGACACAGTATACAGTAATACTGTAATTATGGTGCATAAACCACTTTTAATTCTGGTATAGAAGTTAAAAGACAAAAGAATAGGGGGTCGGTTCTGTGACCGAGTGCTTAAGTTCACGCACTTTGCTTCAGTGGCCCAGTGTTTCACTGGTTCAAATCCTGGGCACGGATATGGCACCACTCATCAGGCCATGCTGAGGTGGCGTCCCATATACCACAACTAGAAGGATCCACAAGTAAAAATACACAACTATGTACCAGGGGGCTCTGAGGAGAAAAAGGAAAAAGATGAAATCTTAAAAAAAAAAAGACAAAAGTTTAAAAAATAACTATAATTATAAAAATATGTTAATGGACACACAATATAAAATACCTAATTTCTGACATCAATAACATAAAGTAGAGTGTGGAGAAATAGAATTGTGGAGTTTTTATATGTGATTTAAGTTGTTATCTTAAAATAGATTGTTATAATGAAAGATAGTCCCTGACTTATGATCTTACAATTTTTTTTATCAACTTACAATTTTTCAACTTTACAATGGTGTGACAGCAATACACATTCAGTAGAAACTGGATTTCAAATTTTGAATTTTGACCTTTTCCCAGGCTAGCAATATGTGGTACAATACTCTCTCATGATGCTAGGCAGCAGCAGCCAGCCACAGCTCCCACTCAGCCACACAATCCAGAAGGTAAACAATTGATACATTTACAACCATTCTATACCCATAAAACCATTCTGTTTTTTTCACTTTCAGTACAGTATTCAATAAATTACATGATATTCAATGCTTTATTATAAAATAGGCTTTGTGTTAGATAATTTTTCCCAACTGTAGGCTAATGTAAGTATTCTGAGCACATTTAACATAGGCTAGGCTAAGTGACGATGTTTAGTACATTAGGTGTGTTAAATGCATTTTTAACTTATGATATTTTCAACTTATGGTGGGTTTATCAGGATATAACCCCATTGTAAGTTGAGGAAGATCTGTGTAAGATGTTTCATGTAAGTCCCATGATAACCATAAAGAAAATACCTATAGAAGATATACAAAATAAAATAAGAAAGGAATTAAAGCATGTCACTACAAAAAAATCAATGAAACACAAAGGAAGACAGCTAAAAAGAGAAAAGAGGGACACAAGAGCTAGAAGACAAACAGTAAACAATGATCAAAATGGCAGTAGTAAGTCCTTCCCTATCAATAATTACTTTAAATGTAAGTGGATAAAACTCCTCCAATCGAAAGACAAGGAGTGGCTGAATGAATAAAAAAGATAAGATCCAACTATATGCTGTCCACAGAACTTGTTTTACATTTAAGGATCACATAGGCTGAAAATGAAGGATGGAAAAGATAGTCCATGCAATGGTAGCCAAAAGAGAGCAGAGGTGGCTACACTTATATCACAAAAAATAAACTTTAAGTCAAAAACTGTCACAAGAGACAAAGAAGGACATTACATAATATTAAAAGGTCAACTCACCAGGAAGATATAACAATTATAAATATATATGCATTCAAATAAGAGCACATAAATGTATGAAGCAAACTGATGGAACTGAAGGGAGAAATTGACAGCAACATAACAATAGCAGGAGATTTCAATGCCCTACTTTTAGTAATGGATAGAAATTGAGACAGGAAATCAACAAGGAAACTGAGGACTTGAACAACACTATACACCAAATGGACCTAATGCACATATCCAGAACATTCCACCCAACAGCAGCAGCATACACATTCTTCTCAAGTGCAGAGGGAATGTTCTCTAGGGTAGACCACGTTAGGTCAACTAAACAAGTGTCGACAAATTTAGGAAGATTGAAATCATACCAAATATCTTTTCTGACCACAATGGAATGAAACTATAAATCAATAGCAGAAGGAAAACTGGAAAATTCACAAATATGTGGAAATTAACCAACATACTCCTGAACAATCAATGGATAAAAGAAGAAATCAAAAGGGAAATCAGAAATATCTTGAGAAAGATGGAAAGTAAGTGCAACATGCCAAAACTTATGGGATGCAGCAAAAGCAGTACTGAGGGAATATTACAGCAATAAATGCCTACATTAAAAAAGAAGAAAGATCTCAAATAAACAACCTAAGTCTACCCCTCAAGGTACTTGAAAAGGAAGAACAAAGTAAGCCCAAAGTTAGCAGAAGGAAGGAAATAATAAAGATTAAAAAGACAAAATAGATAATAGAAAAATTATTGAAAAAATGAAACTAAGAGTTGGTTTTTTAAAAAGATAAACATAATTGACAAACCTTTAGCTATAGTAAAAAAGAGAGAAAAAAGAGAGAAGACTCAAATAAATAAAATCAGATTAAAGAGAAGACATTACAACTGATGCCACAGAAATAAAAACAATCATAAGAGACTTCTATAAAAAATTACATGGCAACAAATTGTATAACCTAGAAGAAATGGATAAATTCGTGGAACATACAACCTAACAACACTGAATCATGAAGAAATAGAAAGTCTGAACAGACCAATAACGAGTAAGGAGATTGAATCAGGAATCAAAACCCTCCCAGCAAAGGAAAGCCCAGGGCCAGACGGCTTCACTGGTGAATTTTACCAAATACTTAAACAAAAATTAACACCAGTCCTTCTCAAACTCTTCCAAAAAACAGAAGAGGAGGGAACACTTCCAAACTCATTTTATGAAAACAGCACTACCCTGACACCAAAACCAGAAAAGAACAGTACAAGAAAAGAAAATTATAGGCTAATATCCCTGATGAACATAGATGCAAAAATCCTCAACAAAATATTAGCAAACCAAATTCAACAGCACGTTAAAAGGATCATACACCATGATCAACTGGGATTTATCCCTTGGATGCAAGGATGGTTCAATATATGCAAATCAATTAATGTGATACACCACATAAACAGAATGAAGGATAAGAATCATATGATCATCTCAATAGAGGCAGAAAAAGCATTTGACAAAATTCAACATCCTTTCATGATAAAAGCTCTCAACAAATTAGGTCTAGAAGTAATGTACCTCAACATAATAAAGGTGATATATGGCAAACACACAGCTAACATTATACTCAATGGTGAAAAACTGAAAGCTTTTCCTCTAAGATCGAGAACAAAGCAAGGATGTCCACTCTCACCACTTCTGTTCAATGTAGTGCTGGAAGTCCTAGCCAGAGTAAAATTATTTCTGTTTGCAGAAGCATGACCTAATATGTAGAAAACCCTAAAGATTCTACAAAAAACGTTAGAACTGATAAACGAATTCTGTAAAGTTGCAGGATACAAAATCAGCATACAAAATAAATTTTATGTCTATACAGTAAGAATGAACTATCTGAAAAAGAAATTAAGAAAAATCTCCCATTTACGATAGCATCAAAAAGAATAAAATACGTAGGAATGAATTTAACCAGGAAAGTGAAAGATCTGTACTCTGAAAACTACAAAACACTGATGAAAGAAATTGAAGAAGACGAATAAATAGAAAGATATCCTGAGTTAATGGATTGGAAGAATTAATATTGTTAAAATATCCATACTACTCAAAACCATCTAATTAATTAATTAATTTTTTTGATTTTTTTTTTTTTGAGGAAGATTAGTCCTGAGCTAACATCTGCCGCCAGTCCTCCTCTCTTTTACTGAGGAAGACTGGCCCTGAGCTAACATCCATGCCGATCTTCCTCTACTTTATATGTAGGGCGCCTGCCACAGCATGGCGTGCCAAGCAGTGCCATGTCCGCACCCAGGATGCAAATCGGCAAACCCCAGGCCGCTGAAGTGGAACGTGCAAACTTAACCACTGCGCCACTGGGCCAGCCCTCAAAACCATCTCTAGAGTCACTGCAATCCCTATCAAAATTCCAATGGCACTTTTTACAGAAACAAAAGTAAAACAATCCTAAAATTCACATGGAACCACAGAGGACCTCAAATCGCCAAAGCAATCTGGAGAAATAAGAACAAATCTGGAGGCCTCACACTTCCTAATTTCAAAGCATATACCACAGCTACAGTAATCAAAACAGTATGGTACTGCTGTTAAAAACAGACATATAGGTGAATGAAACAGAATCAAGAGCCCAGAAATAAATGCATGCATATATGGTCAACTGATCTTTAACAACGGTGTCAAGAATACACCACGGGGAGATAATAGTCTCTTCAATAAATAGTGCTTGCAAAACTGGATATCCACATGCAAAAGAATGAAACTGGACCCTTGTCTTACATCATACACAAAAATCAACTCAAAATGGATGAAAGACATAAACATAAGACCTGGAACTATAACACTCCTAGAAGAAAACGTAGGAGGAAATCTTTATGTCATTGGTCTCAGCAATGAATTCTTGGATATGATATCAAAAGCACAGTCAGCAAAAGCAAAACTAGACAAGTGAGACTACGTCAGACTAAAAAACTTCTGCACAGCAAAGGAAACAATGGACAAAGTGAAGAGTCAACCTATGGAATGGGGGAAAATATTTGCAAACCATAGTTCTGATAAGGGGTTAATATCTAAAATATATAAGTAACTCATACAACTCACAGCCAAAAAAAGTCTGATTAAAAGAACGGGCAGGGGCCGGCCCGGTGGTGGAGTGGTTAAGTTTGCGCGCTCTGCTTCGGCGGCCCAGGGTTTCACTGCTTCAAATCCTGGGCGCGGACATGGCACCGTTCATCAAGCCATGCTGAGGCGGCATCCCACATGCCACAACTAGAAGGACCCACAACTGAAAATACACAACTATGTACTGGGGGGCTTTGGGAGAAAAAGGAAAAAATAAAATCTTAAAAAAAAAAAAGAATGGGCAAAGGACTTGAATAGGTATTTCTCCAAAGAAGATTTACAAATGGCCAACAGGTATATGAAAAGATGTTCAACATCGCTAGTCATTAGGGAAATGCAAATCAAAATGACAGTGAGATATCACCTCACATCTATTAGGATAGCCATTCTAAAAAAATTTTTTTGAAGAGAAAGTAAGAGTTGGTGAAGATGTGGAGTTATTGGAATTCTTGTGCACTGTTAGTGGGAATGTAAAATGGTATAGCTCCTATGGAAAACAGTATGGCAGGTCCTCAAAAAAATTAAAAATAGAATTACATGTGATCCAGCAATCCCACTTCTGGGTATTTATCCAAAAGAATTGAAATCAGGATCTCTGAACAGATCAGAGATATCTGCACTCCCACGTTCAGTGCAGCATCACTCACAATAGCTAAGAGGCGGCAACAACCTAAGTGTCCTTCAACAGGTGAATGGATAAAGAAAAAATGGTATATACATACAGTGGAATATTATTCAACCATGAAAAAGAAGGAAATGCTGTCATCTGCTACAATATGGATGAACCTTGACAATATTATGCTAAGGAAATAAGCCAGTCACAGAAGAACAAATACTGCATGATTCCACTTATGTGTGGTGTCTAAAGTAATCAAACTGATTGAAACAGAGAGTAGATTAGTGATCGCTAGGGGCTGGGGGGAGCGGGAGGTAGGAGGCTGCCGTTCAATGCATATAAAGTTTCAGTCATGCGAGATGAAAAGGTTCTAGAGATCTGCTGTACGACATGTGCTTATAGTTAACAATACTGTACTGTACTTAAAAATTTGTTCAGAGGGTAAATCTCATGTTATGTGGGGATTTTTTAAAACCACAATTAAAAAAAAAAAGCCGAGGCAGAGGGCATTAACAGTGACGGCTATCAGTTAACTGCATCCCATGCAGCTGAATATTAAGTTCCTTTTTTTTTTTTTAAGATTGGCATCTGAGCTAACAACCATTGCCAATCTTTTTTTTTTTTCTTCCCCTTCTCCCCAAAGCCCCCCACTACATCATTGTATATGCTAGTTGTGAGTGCCTCTGGTTGTGCTATGTGGGACACTGCCTCAGCATGGCTTGATGAGTGGTGCCGTGTCTGCGCCCAGAATTCGAACCAGTGAAACCCCAGGCCACCAAAGCGGAGCGCGTGAACTTACCAACTCGGGCCACGGGGCTGGCCCCCTAAGTTCCTTCTTGAACATCAGAGTGGCATGCCTCTATGACTATTGCACCTTGTCCTGCTCAACATTTTTAGTAGCAGTGACTGAAATGAAACCATAGAATGATAGATACTGACGTATCTGCAGCTGACTCACACTGTGAAGACAGCCCTTATGATAGGCAACTAAATTGAGTTTGAAAACTATCTTGATGGCTGGGACAGAGCTGGACTGAATCCAGCAAGATGAAATCCTACAAGGATTAATGAAAAACCTTCCATTTGGGTTCATGATAACTAATTATATAAGTACTAATTGTGAAAACATTTTTCCATTCATATGCAAGGATCTGAAAGTTTTGTATGATTACAAGACCAAAAATGATGCAAGAATTTTACTCTGGCTATTTAAAAAGCCAGAGAAAACTGTGGCCACATTAATAAAAGTATAGTGCCTAGAACAAGGGAGGTGATATCTCATCTGAAGCAGATGTTCCCTTCTGGGCATCAGTATTTAAGAAGGATACTGACAAATTAGTCAACATTCAGAGGAAGGTGACCAGGCTTTTGGAATGTTGATGAATCATGTAATGTTAAGAACAGATGAAGGAATAGAGTCCATTTGTTATAAGCTATCTTAGCACCCTGTAGTTTTCCTGTGAGGAATTTATATAACATTGTAAAGTAATTTTTCAGTTGTACAGATGTTTTCCAATTCCTTTAACTTTTTAAGATAATTATAGAATCACGGGAAGTTTTAAAGATAGTACAGAGAGGTCCCATGAGCCCTTTATCCAGTTTTCCCCAATGATTATATCGGACATAATTATAGCACAATATCGAAACCAGGAAACTGACATTGGTACAATATTTGTGGATACTTTTGTGTCATTTTGTCACGTGTATAGTTTATGTAACCACCACCACAGGTTTTATTGGTCTTTTCAAAGAACCAGCTTTTTGTTTCATTAATTTTCTGTTTTTTCTGTTTTCAACTTCATTAATTTCTGCCCTTATCTTTATTATTTCCTTTCTTCTACTTGCTTCGAGTTTATTTTGGTTTTTTTTCTAGGTTCGTGAGGTGGGAGCTTATATTGTTGATTTGAGGCTTTTCCTCTTTTCTAATGTAAGCCCTTAGTGGTATAAATTTCTCTCAGCACTGCTTTAGCTGTGTCCCACAAATTTTGAGAGAGTGTGTTTTCATTTTCATTCAGATAAATGTGTTTTTTTAAATTTTACCTGAGATTTCCTCTTTGACACGTGGATTATTTGGAAGTGTTTTGTTTAGTTTCCAAGTTTTTGGAGATTTTTCTTGCTATCTTTCTGGGATTGATTCCTGATTTGATTACATTGTGGTCAGAGAATGCATTATATGATTTCAATTCTTTTAAATTTGTTGAGATTTGTCTTATGGCCCAGGATATGTTCTATCTGGGTATATGTTCCATTGGCACTTGAAAATAGCGTGTATTCTCCTTTTGTCAGGTGTAGTGTTCTATAAATGTTGATTAGATCCTGTTGGTTGATGGTAGTGTTTTGTTCTTCTCTACCCTTGCTGGTTTTCTGTCCAGCCATTCATTAATTGTGGAGAGAGGAGTGTTGAAGTCTCCAACTGTAATTGTGGATTTGTGTATTTTCTCCTTTCAGTTCTATTAGTTTATGATTCACATATTTAGCTGCTCTGTTGTTTGGTGCATACGCATTTAGGAATGCTATGTCTTCTTGGTGTATTAACCCTTTTATCATTATGTAATAACACACTCTGTCCCTGGTAATTTTCTTTTCTCTACAGCCTAATTTAGCTGATATTAATATAGCCACTCCTGCTTTATTTGATTAACGTTTGAATTATATAACTTTCCCATCTTTTTACTTTCAACATACCCATATCATATTTGAAGTATATTTTTTATAGACAACATATAATTGAGTCATTTTTTTATCTATTCTGCCAATCTCTGTCTTGTAATTGGTGTATTTAGGCCATTTAAATTTAATGTAATTATTGATATGTAAAAGCTTAAGTCTACCTTTTTATTCTTTGTTTTCTGTTTATTCTCTGCTTTTCATTTCTCTATTTTCTTTTTCCTTCCTTCCTTTGGGTTACTAGAATATTATTTAGAATTGCATATTGATTTATCTGTAGTGATTTTGAGTGTATCTCCTTGTATAGTTTGCTTATTGGTTCTTCTAGGTAATACTAATATATATATATATGATCACAGTCTACCACTGTCATTGTTTTACCAATTTGAGTCAAGTGCAGAAACTTTATCTCCTTTTGTGTCCCTTTACCCTCCCCAATTTATAATTGTCTTAAATATTTTCTTTACATACATTTATTTTTTTATTTTTTGGTTTTTTTGAGGAAGATTAGCCCTGAGCTAACATCCACTGCTAATCCTCCTCTTTTTTGCTGAGGGAGATTGGCCCTGAGCTAACATCTATGTCTATCTTCCTCTATTTTATATGTGTGACTCCTGCCAAAGTACAACTTGATAAGCGGTGAGTAAGTCTCCACCTGTGATCCGAACCCATGAACCCCAGGCTCCCAAAGCAGAGTGCGAGAACTTAACCATTATACCACCAGGCCAGCCCCTCTTTACATACATTTAGGATCACATAAGACAATGTTATAACTTTTGCTTCAACTATCAAACATAATTTATAAAACTCAATAGGAGAAGGAAAGTCCATTGTATTTACTCATGTTTTTGCTCTTTTCTTTGTTCTTCCTTCTTTGCTGATATTCCAAGATTCCTTTTTTTATCATTTGCTTTGTGTTTAGGGAACTTCCTTTAGACCTTCTTTAGGGTTGGTCTGCTGGCGACAAATTTTCTTGTTTTCCTTCATCTGAGAATGTCTTGTTTTTCCCCTTCATTCCTGACGTATATTTTCACTGCATATAGAATTGAGTTGACAGTTCTGTTCCTTCAGCACTTAAAAATGCTGTGCCACTTCTTTCTGGCCTCCATGGTTTCTGATTAAAATCCACAGTAATTCTAGTAGTTTTTCCCCTATAGATAATGTGTCATTTTTCTCTAGCTACTTTCAAGAATTTTTCTTTGTCTTTAATTTTCAGAAGTTTAACTATGACATGTCTTGGTGTGGATTTCTTGAGATTTATCCTATTTAAAGTTCACTCAGTCTTTGACTCTGTAGGTCTTTTGCCTCGTTTAGGAGAATTTTAACCATGTTTTCTTTGAATACTTTTCCCTTCCCTATTTGGGGCTGTGATGACAGCAGTTAGATATTTTGTTATAGTCCCATGTTTCCCTGAGGCTCTATTCTTTTTTGTTCAGTCTGTTTTCTCTCTGTTGTTCAGATTGTATAATTTCTATTTTACATATTCAAGGTCATGATTCTTTCCTCTGTCCTCTACTTCTACTGTGAGCCCACTCATTTTGTTTTTTATTTCAGTTTGTATTTTCCAGTTCTAAAAATTCCATTTGGTTATTCTTTATATCTTATATTTCTTTGCTAAGATTTTCTGTTTCTTTGGTGAGACTTACGATTTTTTCATTTGTTTCAAGCATGTTCATAATTATTCATCAAAGTATTTTTATGATGGCTACTTTAAAGTCCTTGTTGGATCATTTTAATATCTTTGTCATCTCAGTGGTGGCATCTATTGACTATCTTTTTCCAAGTTGAAATCTTCATGGTTCTTGGTATGATAAATGATTTTCTATTGAAACCTATGTTATGAGACTCAGGATTTTATTTAAATTGTGTGTTTTAAGAGGCCTCCTATGGCACCACTCTGGCCAGAGAATGGGGAATTTCACCTCATTACTGTTGGGTAAGCCTACACGTCCACATTCTCCACTCAGTCTATGTTAACACTGCGAAAGTGGTGAGGAGAACCCTCTTGTTACTTCTGGGTAGGGATGGGAATTGAGGCTCCCCATTAGGCCTCCACTGGTACCATCCTGGCTGGGAAGGAGAAGCGGACCTCGTTACTGCTCCCCACATTGCCTCTGTTGACGCCAGTCAGCGGTGACCTCATTGCTGCTGAGCAGTGGTGAAAGTCCTGACTCTCCAGCAGGCCTCCTCTGATACCACCTCAGCAAGGAGGGGGAGGGGCTTCTATTACTACTGGGTGGAGGTGGACATCCAGGATCCCCCAAATGGTCTCCACTGACACCAGAGAGGGGGTCCTTGTTATCACCCACTAGGAATGAAAGTCCTGGCTCCCCATTTGGCCTTCTCTGACACCCATTGGTAGAGGCTCAGAGCCCCTCCTCACGGCCAGGTGACGGCTGGAATTTCTGAGTTGCTGGCTTCCCCAGTGTGCAGAGGGGTAGATGAAAGCAAAAAAGAAAACCCGGGGAACTCACTGCCATATCCTTCCTCACGTCGCAGGTCCCTAGCTAGTCTGCCTTCTCTCCACCTTTTAGAATCTTCTTATGTTTATTTTATATGTAATATCCAGGGGTTTTAGCCATACTTAGTGGGAGGGATAAGGAAAAGTACTTCTACTCTATCTTCTGAGAAGCAGAAGTCAAAATAAATATTTATGAATTGTGTTTCCCTTCCTAGACAATGAGCTTCGGGTTGGCAAGGATCATTTCTATCTTGTTCATTGCTATATGCTCAGCTCTTACGATAGTGTCTGACACATAACTGATGGTCTATAAATATTTGAAATTTGAATAATGCTTAACATCACTAATCATCAGGGAAATGGAAATTGAAACCACAATGAGATATGGCCTCACACCTGTCAGAATGGCTATTATCAAACAGACACAAAATAACAAGTGTTGGTGAGGATGTGAAGAAAAGGAAACCCTTGTACACTATTGGTGGGAATATAAATTGGTGCAGTGACTATGGAAAACAACATAGAGGTTTCTCAAAAAATTAAAAATAGAACTACCATACAATCCAGCAATTCCACTTCTGAGTATTTATCCAAAGAAAATGAAAAGACTAGTTCAAAGAGATATATGCACCCCTATGTTCGTTACAATATTATTTACAATAGCTAAGATATGGAAGCAACGTAAGTGTCCATTGCTAGATGAATGGATAAAGAAAATGTAGTATATATATATATACACACACAATGGAATATTACTCAGCCATAAAACAGAATGAAATCTTGCCATTTGCAACAATATGGAAGGACCTAGAAGGTATTATGCTAAGTCAAATAAATCAGACAAAGACAAATACTATGTGATTTCACTTATACATGGAATCTAAAAAGAAAACAAATGAACAAACAAAACAGAAACAGACTCATAGATACAGGAAACAAACTGGTGTTCACTAGAGGGAGGAGGGATTGGGGAGTGGACAAAATAGGTGAAGAGGATTAAGAGGTGCAAACTTCCAGTTATAAAATTAATGTCATGGGGGTGTAGCGTGCAGCATAGGGAATATAGTCTATATATTACAATATTGTAATAACTTTGGTGACATGTTGGAACTAGATACCATGGTGATCGTTTCATAATGTATATAAATGTTGACTCATATAATGTACACTTGAAACTAATAGGATATTGTATGTAAAATATACTTCAATTTAAAAAATTGAATAAGCATTTAACCAGGAAAAGACAAAACTTAGAGGAGACCTGATAGTTGCCTTCGAATATCCAAGAGGTTGTTTTATAGAAGGAGGGTTCAATTTGTTTTGTGGCATTCCCTACCAAGAATAGAGCTAGAATTAAGAGTAGAAGGTACAGAGTAGCAGGTTTTGGTCAATAGAAGGATCCGTTTTCTAACAATTAGACCTTTCTAACAATTTCAATGAAGTAGTGAGTTTCCAGCCGCTGAGAATATTCAAGCAGCAGTTGGGTGACAAATCACTCTCCAGGGTCAGACTGGAGCAGATTCCTCCACCATGTGGAAGTTTGGGTGAGTTGACCTCTGTGCCAGTGCTTCTCAGATATTCATTTGCCTAATACTCACCGGGGGCTCTTATTAAAATGCAAATTCGGATTCAGACAGTCTGGGATGGTGCCTGAGATTCAGCATTCCTAACAAGCTTCTGGGTGATGCTGATGCTGCTGGTCCACAGACCACAATTTGAGGAACAAGTTTTTCTGCCTCTCTTCTCAATAAATGTTCAAATCAAACAAATTAAATAACTGGTTTTCTGTGTAAAAGAAATATTAACATCTGAGCTCAGAACATGGATGTCTGTCCCACTAGTTAGTTGGCTGAGACATGAAAGAAAACATAGGTGCCCTGAAATGCAGCATTCTCACCACCAGAAGGACTTGCCTCATGTACTTCTCAATGTTGTGTTTTAATTCTGTAGCTTGGATACCAAGGACTTTCGTAAACTGTATTCCCTAAGATGCCAGCCTCCTGCGAGGTGTTAACAGGGCTTCTTGAGGAAAAAGGATTCCAAGATCAATTGAATTTAGGAACCCTGTAGCCTGCACTTCTGGAAATTACAAGGCCATTAATTTCCTAAAGACTACAAGGGTATTCAAGTGAAGAAATTTGCTTAATTTTGTTTAATCTAAACATATTTGACCCCCAAATCTCCTAACATCTGTTACCATCTCAAAGGGCAGCAGATTCCACGTGCCCACGTAGGAAGTGCTGCTCACAGTGGACTTTGGTACTTTCCCTCTCATGATATATTCTAGAAAGTACATTATTATGCTAGTGTTCAAAGCAGATGTGCCTTCTCAGGAAAACAACTAAATCCTCAACCTTGAATATGAGACCTCTTGGCTTAGGTTGGACTCCCCCAGAAACAGACCTCAAGACAAGAATTTGCGCACAAATTTTGGGGGCGGGAGGGAAGTGATCTCAGGAAACATCAGTAGAGAGGAGGAAAAGTGCAATGGGGAAGAGAAGGAAGCCAGAAAGTGTGAGTTATTGAGCAGGTTACAGTTATGGGCAACTGAGGCTCAATCCGACTGGAGAACTCTGGGAGATAGAGTAGGACACACTGGTGTCTAGTCACCCCCTCATAATGAAGAAAGGAAGCGAGGCTATTCATCTTAAACTCCTGTCCATCTTTGGCTGAGGGCCACTCCCAGGGGTGCTGACTTTTTGGCATTTCCTGCCTGCCCTGCCCTGCCCACAGCTGAAAGGGCACAGGCTGAGTCACAGGTGCTTGCCGTAGGAAGTCTTAGTCTTGTATTGGAAGAGTGAGTGCCAAGGGGCTGTGACTGGGGCACTGACAGTGTCTCCCACATCTCTGAACCCTAAATGTGTTTTTACTAGTTGCTTCTTGGCTCCAGTGTAGTTAAAGATACAACCCTATTAGTAAAATATTTTTAAGGCTACTGAAACAAGCTAAATATAGATACTTTGAAGTCCAACAAGCCATCTGGGGATGACCAGGTTGTCTGCAGTAAGATGGGGCAGTCTGGGAAGGATTGAAAACTCAAACTACCCGCCTTACTCCTTGAAATGGCACAGATGCTTAGTGGGACAGACTCAGTTGCAGGTACATGGGGCACAGATCCAGCTTCTAGGATGAGAGCAGTTCAATACAGCAGGCGGCCCATGGCATCTGACAGCTATGGCAAAGCACAGTGACTGTATGATCTAGGCAGCATTAGGAGAGCCAAACTTGGGTGAACAAAATGTCCCTAAAGGTGCTCAGAGTGTGTGAGAGGGCTTCAGGCAGAAGTAACGCTTAGAGAGCCAAGAAGACAGATGGGCAGCAGGGGACAGAGTCATCTGACTCCAGTAGTTGGGGCCAATCATTGGGAAGGGGTTTGGAGGTGACTCTGGATTCTGTAAGGGAGCCTACCAAGACTAAGTCAGGGCCCCCAGCCTTAGAGAGTTTTAGAACAGGCAGGTGCCCAAGGCAGGGCCTTAAATACAGAGAACAAATCCAAGACCAGGAAAGGGTCAAAAGTAGAATAGTGGCTTCCAGTTAGGGAGACAAGAAGCCCAAGGTCCAGACAACATAAACAGAAAGATGCCCTGTGTCTGGGTCCCAGAATATGGGGCTGGGGCTCCTGAGATAGTCCAGCCTAAGGCCAGACTTTGTCCTCGAGCTTAGGGAAGGCTACACTGACAGATGGCCATCAAGCAATCCTAGCAGTAGGGGATGAAGTTCTCTGAGACCAGGAGTCAGACAAGGCCTGGCCCCCTTCTCTGACGTTTGCAGCCAGGTAGTCCTGGGTTCTTGCCAACCAACCAGCCATCCATCCTCATGCCTTCTTCCTGGCCTTGCACCCCACCTCCTCTCTCTGTCCCACTGACCACCACCCTAAGCCTTTGGACCACTTGAAAAATGGCAATCAGGATCCTGCCCACTGGCATTGGAAGGTGGCTGACTGCTGGGATGGAAAAATCATGGGATCCAGTCATTCCTGTCACAACATCCCGAACTTCCGTCCTCTATAATTCAGAGATAGAATTTGCAGGTAATTGAAAGGCTTCCATGTTTTAATATTTAAAATCATCTCTCTTCGAATTCCTCTGCTTGCATAGTGTTAATGGCCCCTTGTCCTCCTTTCCCTTCAGATGACACTCTACGTGTCTATTTTGGTCAGTTTCCTGTTCAATGTGCTTCCTTTCCTCTTTCTATTCTCGCTCCTTATTCATCTTTTCTCCCCTGCTCATCTATTTGCTGGTATTTTTTTTACCCTGAGTTTGACCTTTGCCTGCTGCCTCCACGCCCACCCCGACCTGTGACAAAATTTGTATCTTTTCATTTATATTGACCACATCACCAGCAGTTTATTCCTCGTAGCGCTTTCCTTATCCGTGTTTCCTTTCTGTTTTGTTTTTAATCTTTCATTACCCAGCTTTTCCTGGCAAATGTTCAAAACAAAACTGCATATTTTTCTAAGCTTCTTTCTCTTTTAGTTCTTCTTTCCTTTCTCCCCTTTGGCCCTGGCTTCCTGAAAGTCTGCCTGAGGATCCATTTTATGTCTTTGTTTATACCAATAACAACTACTTCATTTACTATTTTGAATAAATGGTGCTTTTCAGCTAATGGAGAATTTGTTTCTCTTTTGAAAACACTTGTTTCTCCTTTGAAAACACTGTATTAAAAAAAATCAGGTAAACCTCTCTGATAACTTTTATTGCAGTATTTCTGCATTCTCATAGCAGAATTCCAAATATGTAGCATCACATGTCTTTGGAGCCAGACTTCTGACAAGATACCCTCAATCACCCACAGCTTCTTTATGAGTTTTTCCATCAAATGTGACTTCAGTTATTAAGATGTCCCGGGTGATTAGACTTGCCAGCAGCCTCCTAAACACTCGGCTGAGGAAACCTGATATTGTTGGGAGAGGCTGTTCGGGGGAGATTACGTTGCAGCGGTAAAAGTCAGAGGCCTGATGTCTGCCGAATTTTCTTCACTTCTCAGAAGTCCTTTGACTGTGTGATGTGGCGAAGTCACTCTGAATCTCTTTGTCTCTCTCCAACAGCAATACAGAGGCAACAATACCGTATTACTGAAGTTCTGAGAAAAATATTACAAAATATTAACAAAATGCTTTGAACTTGTATATTTCACCACGTTAGCTCTAGCAAACTGCTGCCCCTCATCCTGTCCCAGTCTGTCGCTCCGAGGCAGAGAACTCTTAGGAGTGGCAAGGCTAGCCAGAGGGCCGCGTTGCGGGGTGCCGGTATCGCTGCTTGTGAACCTGCTGGGAGAAGGGCAGAGGCAGGAGTGGGCTCATACAAACCGCTCCCTCTCAGGCCTGCCCCAGGCACCCAGGCATATTTCCCTAGCTTCCCATTATTTTGTACATCTGAGAGTCCACATTTTTTCCAGAGGCTATATATTCCTTATTGCTCAAGTTAATAAGGGGCCGATAGAGTAGAACAATGATAGAGAGGCAGCATAAGATGGTGGTTAGGAATATAGATTTGGGAGCCAGGTGTCCTGGGTTTGATGCCTGGCTCTGCCATGTGATAGCTTTGTGACCTTGGGCAAGTTACTTAACTTCTCTGTGTCTCAGTTTCCTCATCTGTAAATTGAGAAAAATGTTATGAAGATTAAGCAAGTTAATATTTGTAAAGGGGCTCCTTGGAATAGTGCCTGGCCCATAGTGAGCATGTTAAAATACTCGTTAAATCAAAACAGTGTCCTAATTCTAATGTTTATAGTGTTATAAAATCTTTCTTGAAAAAAATTGAAGATATAACAAAAGACTGTTTGCAAAGACAGCCTTCTTGTGGCAATGCGGAAAATAAAATGTAAACATAGCAACAATAAAATTATTTAGGGAGTGCCAGGTAGACGATAAAAATGACCCTGCTGGCAAGACTTCACACCGCGAAACAATAACTCGTTGATGGTTGTGCTGTTTATAACTAAAAGGAAGGAAGGACAAGAGGGAGGGAGGGAGGTAAAGGTGGAGGAAAAGAAGAAAAAGAAGAAAGTCCTCTGAGATTTTGATTTCTTCTTTACAAATACAGATCCAAATATAGATCCTGTGGAAATTTGGGAGGTGTGACAGATTGTATTTCCCCACTATAGCTGCATCAATATATGTATCCCGTCCCAAATGCTCTTCTTTCGATGTGACATTGACATCCCACCCACCAAAGAGTGGAGTCTATGTTCCCTCCCCTGGAATCTGGTTGGAGGCTCAGTCATGATCCCACCAATGAGGTATGGTGGAAATTATGCTAATGTGACTTCCAAGCCTAGGTCATAAAAAAGATATAGCTTGCGCTCTGCACTGTTTCTTTCTGGATAGTTGCTCTTGGAATTCAGCCACAGTGCTACATGGACCATATTAGGAGGCGACATGTAGGTGTTCTGGCTCACAGCCATCATTAGCCACAAGATAATGTGAGTGAGTGAGCCTTCAGATGCTTCTAGTTCCCAGGCACTGTCTTCCTTGCGAAGGCCAGACATTTTGGAGCAGAGACAAGCTGTCTCTACTGACCCCTGTCTGAATCCCTGACCCCAGAAACCGTAAGAGATAATAAATGATTATTGTTGTTTTAAACTACTAAGTTTTAGAATAATTTGTTATGCAGTAATAGAAAAAATAATACAGGAAGGCCACACGAAGGTAAAGAGTGTGGTTTCTAGAAAAGAAGGACATCAGAATTTTCCCATGGGAAACCCTATTTGAGCCTATATTTAAATCCTTCCCCCTTCAGCAAACAAACTCATCATTCTAAAATCTCATCAAATGAACTGTGCTTGATCCAAGTCAAATTGGGAACCTCTGAACAGGTGCCATGCTTGGGAGTCTTGAAAACCCCTCACAGAAGATCCAGGGCTCCCTGACCCAGGCTACCACCCAAGGACTGAGAGAAGGAAGGGCTAAAGATTTTCAACTTGAGTAGTTATGAAGTGGCCTGGTGTCTGGAGCCCATCCAAAGCATAACCAACAATGTTCTAAACTTATTTTCTGTTGTGTTAGCTACAAGTGCATACAATAAATGTAAGAAAATAGAATAAAAAATGACTAAAAGAAAACACCAGTCAATCCTCCGTCTTTTCCTGATTAAATATATAAGTAATCCATATTTCATTTTAAACAAATTAAAAAGTAAAAATTAAGAAAAGAGAAAAAACTACCATAATCCTACCACCCAGAGATAACCACTCAGAATATCTTGGTGTGTTCTTTAAAAAAATATTATATACATATCTCCCTAAATATATATGGGGGTGACCATATGAAACATTCAGTCTGTATCCCACTTTTCTCACTTAACAATATATCTATACATCCTAACAATATTTATAGACATTGTCTTAACAAAATATATAGACATAACAATATTTATAGACCGGTGTCTATAAATATAGCTCTTTACTATTTCAATGGTCGTATAGTAACCCATTGATTGAATATACCATAATTAATTTAGTCAATTTCCTATTATTGGGAATTTTGTCATTTCTATTTGCTTTCTTTTGTAAATAAAAATTATATATATTTAAGATGTACAGTATGATGTTTTGATATGCATATACATAGTGAAATGATTACTACAGCCAAGCTAATTAACATATCCATCTCCTCACATAATTTCCATTTGGGTGTTTGTGGTGAGAGCACCTGAAATATACTCTCTTAGCAAATTTCCAGTATACAATACAATACAATACAGCATTATTAACTATGGTCATCATGCTGTACATTACATCTCTAGAACTTATTGATCCTACATAACTACAGCTTTGTACCCCTGACCAGCATCTCCCCATTTCCCTCACCTCCTTGCTCCTGGTAACTACCATTCTACTCTCTGCTTCTATGAATTCAACTTTTTTAGATTCCACATATAAGTGAGATCATGTAGTATTTTCCTTTCTGTGTCTGGCTTATTTCACTTAGCATGATGTCTTCCAGGTTCGTTCTTGTTGTCACAAATGGCAGGATCTCCTTTTTTAAGGCTGAATGATATTCATTGTATATATATACTACATCTTCTTTATCCATTCATCCATCAGTGGACACTTAGGTTTTTCCGGTATCTTGGCTATTGTGAATAATGCTGCAATGAACATGGGGGTGCAGATATCTCTCTGAGATAACAGATTTCACTTCCTTTGGATATATGCCCAAAAGTAGGATTACTGGATCATGTGGTAGTTTTATTTTTAGTTTTTGGAGGAATCTCAAAATGTTTTCCGTAGTGGCTGTACCAATTTACATTCCCACCAACAGTGCACAAGGGTTCCGTTTTCTCCACATCCTCACCAACACTTGTTATCTCTTGTCTTTTTTGATAATAACCATCCTAACAGATGTGAGTTGATATCTCACTGTGGTTTTGATTTGCAATTCCTTCATGATTAGTGATGTTGAGCACCTTTCCGTGTACCTGTTGGCCATTTTATGTCTTCTTTGGAAAAATGTCTACTCAGCTCATTTGCCCATTTTTAAATCAGGTTGTTTGGTTCTTTGCTATTGAGTTGTATGAATTCCTTATACATTTCAGATATTAATGCACTATCAGATATATGGTTTACAATTATTTTCTCCCATTCCGTAGGTTGCCTTGTCATTTTATTGACTGTTTCCTTTGCTGTGAAGAAGCTTTTTAGTTTGATGTAGTCCCACTTGTTTATTTCTACTTTTGTCGCCTGAGCTTTTGAGGTCATATCAAAAAGGTCATTGCCAAGGCCAATGTCAAGGATCTTTTTCCCTGTTTTCTTCTAGAAGTTTTATGGTTTCAGGTCTTATGTTTAAGAGTTTAATCCATTTTGAGTTGATTATTGTGTATGATGTAGGATAGGGGTCCAAGTTCATTCTTTTGCAAATGGATATCCAGTTTTCCCAAAACCATTTATTGACAAGAGTATCCTTTCCCCAGTGTATATTCTTGGCACCCTTGTCAAAAATTAGTTGTCTGTATATGCTTGGGTTTATTTCTGGGCTCTTGATTCTGTTCCATTGGTCTATGTGTCTGTTTTTATGCCAGTACCATATTGTTTCTGCTTGCTTTCTATTGCACAGGTTTGCAGTGAACATTTCTACATATGCATATCTGATTATTTCCTTAAGATAAATTCCTAGAAGTAGAATTGTAGGATCAAAGAGTCAGAACTTTATAGGTCTTTTGACAAACAGTGCCATATTGCCCTCTGGAAAGATTATAACAATTTACACGTATACCGGCAGTATAAGAGAGTTATGTACTTGCTAACACTCAGATTTATTCTTTTTTAACTTAGCTAATCTTATAAGCGAAAAATTGTGAGTCATTGTTGTTTTAATTTGCACCTTTTAAAGTTGAACATATTTTATTTTGGTTTGGTTTAGTTTTTGGCCTTTTATAGTTATTCAGGAATTGCCTGTTCCTGTTCTTTGCCTTTTTTATTAATGTACATACACTTTTTAGTTGATTTGTATGAACTATTTATGTGGTAAAGATATTAGCCCATTGGTCTAGCATAGACACTGTAGTTATTTTCTTAAGTGCTTGTTCGTCTTTTAACATTATTAGTGGTGATGATGTTTTTTTTTTAATTTCTCCAAATTTTCTAAATAGAAAATATCTTCACACCTAGTGATAAATTTTTTTAAAATGTCTGACATTAGCATACACCATATATGCAAAAGGACTTGGGGGGGATGTTGTCCTGGGTGATGCTCTTTGTACTTTTCTGTCCTTCTCGGATTCAAATTAAAATGAATAATGAACTTGTATAATCTTAAAAAATATTCTAAAGAATTTGTTTTTCTTTTTTTAAGTGCAGAGAAGTTTGTGTGGTCATTGTGAGTGGAATGCCAGAAGCAAGAAAGAGGATGGGAGGGAAGTGAGGTGAAAGGTGAAGCTGAAAATGAAAATGGGAGCCAGATCAGCAAGAACTGTGGATTCCACATCTGGGTCGCATTCTGGGGTTGAAGGCTTTTAGACAGGAAAGTGTTCTGATAAGATCTGCATTTCAGAAGAAGAGCTCTGGTTACAACAGGAAAGATAAATTAGATTTTGGAATTAAGAAGCCATTGGTGATGGTATCAGTTGTTTATTGCTACAGTAATGCTGTGGAACAAAGAACCACAGAATCTCAGTGATATACAACAGTGATTATTGCTCACATGTCTGGGGTCAGCTGGAGGCCAACTAGGCAACCCTGCTGGTCTACGCAAGACTCATTCACAGGTCTGGGAGTGGTTGCCTATTGGCTGATCTAGACTGGCCTTGGCTTGTTCCGAACTGTTTTTTCATGGATGTTTGTATGGCTAACATGCTTGGAAGGTAGAGATGGTATCTCACTCTAGAGCAAAGGGCAAGCATACTTACCATCTATTGTAAAAGACTTAAGTTCCCTAAGCTTAGAGTTTTTCTCCTGTAATGCTATCCACTGTGTGTGCGAGCATCCACCTGAGCCTATTTACATCACCCTCATCGGACTTGGGGGGCAAGGGGAATTGATGCAGACACTCATGCGCATGCTGCTTGCTGTGCCGTGACTAATAAAATCCTTTGCCTTTGACCCAGAAGTCACATGTTTGCTGCCAGCATCCAGGAAACTGTGGCAAGTTAACAGGGTAAAATCTCAAACCCTTCACAGTTTTTTTTCCTCAGTTTTATTGAGATATAATTGACATACAGCACTGTATAAGTTTAAGGTGTACAAAACAATGGCTTGACATACATATATTGTGAAATGATTACCACAATAAGTTTAGTTAAAATCTATCGCCTCATGTAGTTAGAAAAAAATGTTTTTTTCCTTTTGATGAGAACTTTTAGGATCTACTCTCTTCGTAACTTTCACATATACCGTACAGCAGTGTTAAGTATAGTCATCACGTTGTACATTACATCCCCAATACTCATTTGTCTTATAACTGAAAGTTTGTAACTTTTGACCACCTTCACCCAATTCCCCCACCCCAACCCCCTGGCCCTGATGAGAACAAATCTGATCTCTTTTTCTCTAAGTTTGGTTTTTGTTTTTTCTTGCTTTTCTTTTTTTAGATTTCACATATAAGTGAGATCATACAATATTTGTCTTTCTCTGTCTGACATTTCACTTAGCATAGTGCCCTCAAGATCCATCCATGTTGTCACAAATGGCAAGATTTCTTTCTTTTTATGGCTGAATAGTATTCCAGTGTGTGTGTGTGTGTGTGTGTGTGTGTGTGTGCTTTATCCATTTCAGACCCTTCACAGTTCTTGACATCAGTCACTTCTCCCTCTCAGCCCTTGGATCTATAAGGATCTTTCACAGCCATGTTCCTAGTGCTGGTCACAGGGCTCGTATTTAATTGGCACTTCAGAAATAGTTGTCAAATGAATAAATTAGTCATTTTTATTTACTCTTCATTTTCAATAAATAGACTTGAAAATATCATTTCTTTTTACATAGACATCAATCTTCTGTCATGGTAGCTCCAAGTAAGCTTTTCCCTCCAGTACTTGTTAAGACAGTGGTTTCACAGCATTGAGATACTTGGGTGTATCATCATTTTTAAAGCATTTGGATGGTGCCCAATGCGGGGCTTCCTCATATGCAGCACAGTTACACATGGGCCATTGTGGATGTTGTTCTCACTTTTCTGAAATTCATTTACATATGAGCTTTGATTTCTTTATGAAAATTTTTCCTGTAGACTTTAGGAAAGAAATTTTTAATGCTTCCCTGTACACTTGTTGGCTGCATTTCCAACTGTTTGTCCAACTGAGTGAGTAAGCCCAGAAGGAAGATAGGGGAAAAGAAAAAGAGGTAATCAACTGACTCAAAAGGAGGCAAATAGATAAAGGTTAGGACAACTTGTCCGTTCAACTGTATTGTGCAAGTTTTCTGCAGCTGTCTGCTCAGCTGCTGAATTCTAGGCTAAAGTTCAAAAAGGAAAGCTCTACATGCACATATTTTCCAATTTAAAAAAATGTTCAAGTATTTGAAATTCAAATATTGTCATACATTAAAAATCCAGTGATGAATTTTAATAAAGCATATATGGCGGGATAGAAGAAATTCAGCTCAGATTTAAACATCATCAACGTTTAAACTGTATTAACTTTAAAACTTCAGCCCTGGAACACTTATAGAGCCTGTCTCCTCCTGCTGACTCTGGCAACAATCTCCGAGCTACACGTGAGTCATAACTTGTGACATTGCAGGCAGGCAGCATCTGTGGAGTGGGGCCTTTCGCTTCTCACTTTGGCTCGTGTTTGCTTGTGCTGATTGGAAAGTAGCAACATAAGAGGAAAGCAAATGAGGGACTAGGGTTCTCCTAACTTCATTTAAAAGGCTCTGGACTAAAAAATATTTGAAGATTTCAAAAATGGAACAGATTAGACCATTGGAGCTTCAATAAGCATAAAAATGCAATGGATACTTAATGCCACAGAACTGTAGACTTAACAGTGGTTACAATGGTGAGTTTTATATCATGTATATTTTACCACAATAAAAACATGTAATGAGTTAAAACCCATAAAGTATGTTTAAATTTTTGAATTAATAATGATATTTAAAAACTAGCTACCTTAGAGGATGTCATGGAACCAAAACGTCATCTGAAAACTGATAAATAAGGGAAAGAATCAAACATATATCCTGCTTTTTGTATAGAAACTGTACCACTAGGTAACCAAATAGTATATCAAGGGAGCATATCTATAAAATTATTCCAACTAATAAGTGGAAATAAAATAATAGAATTAGATTCTATCCATTTTGCAGCCATCATTTGCAACCACCATTTTGCAACACTCAATGAATTAAATGATCTAGGCAATCAGAATCAACAGCTGCTAATGTTGCAAAAAGAGACACAACCAGACATTATGTATCTCCTGATGAAAGAACTCAGCACTGCTTATGATCTTGCAAGGGAAATCCACCATAAATCTAGTCAAACCTCTGTATCCAGATGACTATTTTCAGGAAAAGCTGGGAACAGAATACATATTGAAATGTATCACGAATGTGCCATCAGCAGAATTCAAATTGTAGGAAACTCTATAGGTTAAATTGTCCATGTTCTTCAACAGGTAAATTATAAGGAAAAGACAGGGACAAAGAGGGAAACTGTAGATTAAAAGAAATTTAAAAGATGAATCAATCTTTTAATGGGCAAAGCTTAACTAGAGTGTCTAAGGGTGCACACTTGCGTAATGAAGCCATAAAGAAGTGTGAGGAAATTATTACTATAAAAATCAGGATCGTGGACATGGAGGGACTTCTAGAGTGGCTGGAAAAGTACTACTTCTTCACCTGGCTGGTAGTTATGAAGGTGTGGCCTTATAATAATTCACCATTCCATACATTTGTTTTGTGTGCTTTGTGTATATTTAAGTGAGGCATCCAGAATGAACTGTAGTAAGTATGCATCACCCAGGACTGCCATGTAGATGTGGCTAGCTGGTCAGAAAGGAAGATAATGAGAGAATGGTGAGTCCCCAGAGGCCACCTAAGGGCCAAGCATTTGCCCAGCTATATGTGGGCAAGTGGCAACTGAATTGCACTCTGAGTTTGGGCCAAGACAGAGTTTTGAATTCCTGGCAGAGATGGCTGGGCAAGGGCTCAGAAGTTGTTTTGAGCAAATCATATTTTAGTTCCTGGAGCAATTTAGTTCCCTGGGCATCATAGCTCAGGCCAACCAGTTGCCAACAAAAACTTGGAATTGCACCTTCAATACTGTGCTGTTTGAAGGCTGAGTGAGGAAGTACTAGCTTTAGAGACTCCATTTCAGTACAGAGAAATGCTATAGCATCCTTATCAACAAGGCACTAACAGCTGCATCCAAGGCTGTAGCTAGCTTTTTCCACCAAGAAGTCTGGAGGTGAGGAGCTTACTACATAAATGATACCAAAAAGCCCAGATGTAAGTCCCCAAGGGGAAGGCAGCATAAAATGTCAGAGAGGAGAAACAATCTGTTCTACCAAAGATTGTATTGAACGGTGTGATACCAATGAACACATAATATAATCCTAAAATCCGCAAATCTGACAATACCAATTGCTGGCGAGGATGTGGAACAACAGAAATTCTCATTCGTTGCTGGTGAGAATTTAAAAATGGTACAGCCACTTTGGAAGATCATTTCACAGTTTCTTGCAAAGCTAAACATAGTCTTACCATACAATATAGCAATTGTGCTTCTAGGTATTTACCCAACTGATTTGAAAGTTATGTCCGTACGAAAACCTGCACACAAATGTTTATAGCAGCTTTATTTATAATTACCAGAAACCGCAGCAACCAAGAGGTCCTTCAATAGGTGAATGGATCAACAAACTGTGGTACATCCATACAGTAGAATACTGTTCAGTGATAAAAAGGAATGTGCTATCAGACCATGCAGAAAATATGGATTAATCTTAAATGCCTATTGCTAAGTAAAAGTAGCCAGTCTGAAAAGGCTGCATATTGTATGATGCTCCTTTTATGACATTCTGTAAAACGCAAAACTATGGAGACAGTAAACAGATGCAAAACTATGGAGACAGTAAACAGATGCAAAACTATGGAGACAGTAAACAAGTCAGTGGTTGCCAGGGGTTTGGGGAAGAGGGGGCGTTGAATAAGTGAAGCACAGGGGATTTTTAAGGCAGTGAAACTATTCTGTGTGATACTATACAGACGGATATGTGATGTTATGCATTTGTCAAGGCCTATAGAACTTTACAGTCTAAAGTGTGAACCTTAGTGTACACAAATTTCTTTTAAAAGTCATTTAGGAGGTCAAAGGATCCCAAGATGGAATATAGACTGTGACAAAAGAATCTAACTGCGTTACAAATGTATGAAATAACTTCACTGAAGGGGGAGGGGGAAAAGATGCTGACGTAAGTAACTTTGGAAATGAGTGGCTACCGTAATACTAAAAACAAGAGAAACTGTACATAAGCACCACACTCTGGGTGATAAAGTGGTTTCCCCATGGGCGTACAGGTTAACAATTCTAATGCTGCTGTACATGTATACTGGAAGTGAGCGATTCAGTAAATGGATGGCAGATCATGGAAACCGGGTTTCTCAGTGTTGGAGTGGGAGGTTACAGACAGGTGACAGGGAGAAGGCTAGAATGATCCATGTGGTACTGGATTAGAGTTGGAGACATTGTGTTTAGCTTAATATAGATATAGATGGATACATACGTATAGAAATATTTATAGATACACAGATATATATACTGATTAGGGTACACACATATATTTCCTAGCTCCATCAGCTGAGAACACCTAGAAGCAATGATAGGCCAGTAGCAATGAGCACACCTAGCGCCTACATCTTGGTTTCTAATACCATTTTCTAAATAAAAAAAGGAACCCAGGCTCCTTGGAGAAATGACTGATTCTAGACCTGGGGCAGAGAATATACAAAATGAGCCTAGAGTATCTTGTAGTGCCAGAAGATAAGGAAGTGCTAAACACACACACACACACACACACAGACAAATAGGGGGTATGTCAAAAGGACAAGGAGTCAACTGAAAGAGGTCCCAGAGGCCAAAGCTGGAACGATATGAGCAACAAAATAAAGTAATATTGGATTGTAATCCAAATATTCATGCGTCCATACTAATATAAATGATTGAATAAATAAATAAATGGGGAAGAAGAGACAAATGTCCTGGTGCAGAAGAATTCCAAGTAATTTATGTAGATACTCCACCCTCAAGAGGTGGAGTGTAACTCCCCACTCCTTTTTTTTTTTTATTGCAGGAACATTGGTTTATAACATTATATAAATTTCAGGTGTACATTGTAATATATTTCAATTTCTGTGTAGATTACATCATGTTCACCACCCAAAGACTAATTACAATCCATCACCACACACACGTGCCTGATCACGCCTTTCACCCTCCTCCCTCCCCCCTTCCCACTACTTAAGTGTGGGCTGAGCATAGTAACATCCTTCCAATGAGGACAGTACGGAAAGTGGGGGGAAAGGAGGTTTACAGTGGAGAAACCTGACAAGCACCATCTCAGCCAGGCGATCCAGGTCAACACTGACAGTGATCAGTCGTGTTGATAATATGCACACTTGATATGATGTGATGAGAATGTCACTTTACCTCTGTAGTCTTGCTCCTCAAAGCCTATACCTGCAGTCTAATGAGGAAAACACCAGACAAATCCCCATTGAAGAACATGCTGCAAAACACCTGACCAGTACTCCTCAAAACTGTCACGATCCTCCAAACCAAGGAAAGTCTGAGGAACTGTCACAACCAAGAGGAGCCTAGGGAGACAAGACAACTAAATGTAGTGTGGGACCCTGGAAATATCCTGGGACAGAAAAAGGACGTGGGAAAAACTAAGAAAATATGAATAAAGTGTGGACTTTAGTTAACAATCCAGTATCAATATTGGTTTGTTAGTTGTGACAAATGTGCCATTGCAATGTAAGGTGTTAACAATGGGGGAAACCAGGTGTGGGGAACCCTTTGTACTATCTTCACAACTTTTCTGTAAACCCAAAACTATTCTGAAATCAAAAGTTTATTTAAACTGTAAAATATTGTGTCATATACTTTAGAGATTAAGTGATTAATTCATTAATCAATGATGATTAATTATTTAATGAGCACCTGTTTTGTATCAGCAACCTTGTTGGCGTTTGTAAGGGACTCTTAGGTAACTTAAAATTTATCTCAACCCTCACTTCATCAGACTAAAGAGCTTCTTCAAGGCAAGGGAAAACAGAATTGAAACAAAAAAACAGCTCACTAATTGGGAAAAAATATTTACAAGCCACTTATCTGACAAAGGGTTAATCTCCATAATATACAAAGAACTCACACTGCTTAACAACAAAAAAACAAACAACCCGATCAAAAAATGGGCAGAGGACATGAACAGACATTTCTCAAAAGAAGATATGAATATGGCCAATAGACACATGAAAAGATGTTCATCATCGCTAATCATCAGGGAAATGCAAATCAAAACTACACTAAGATATCACCTTACCCCCGTTAGATTGGCAAAAACATCCAAAACCAAGAACGACAAATGTTGGAGAGGTTGTGGAGAAAGAGGAACCCTCATACACTGTTGGTGGGAATGCAAACTGGTACAGCCACTATGGAAAACAGTATGGAGATTTCTCAAAAAGTTAAAAATAGAAATACCCTATGACCCAGCCATCCCATTACTGGGTATCTATCCTAAGAACCTGATATCAGATATCTCAAGAGTCTGTTGCACCCCTATGTTCATCGCAGCATTATTTACAATAGCCAAGACGTGGAACCAGCCTACATGCCCAGAAACTGATGATTGGATAAAGAAGATGTGGTATATATACACAATGGAATACTACTCAGCCATAAAAAAAGACGAAATTGGCCCATTCACAACAATGTGGATGGACCTCGAGGGCATTATGTTAAGCGAAATAAGTCAGTCAGAGAAAGACGAACTCTATATGACTCCACTCATAGGTGGAAATTAGTATATTGAGAAGGAGATCTGATCGGTGGTTACCAGGGAAAAGGGGGGGTGGGGGGAGGGCACGGAGGGGGAAGTGGTGTACCCACAACATGACTAACAAAAATGTACAACTGAAATTTCACAAGCTTGTAATCCATCATAACATTAATAAAAAAAAAAAAATTTATCTCAACCCTCAAGAAGCTTACAGTCTAATAGAAAAATGCGGGCTCCAAACATCCCATGGGTTTGCTAAGTGACTTTCCGTTAATGCAATGATGGGAGTTTTCCTTTTACCGACTCTGATGGTTCCCCTTATCCTACAGAAAGTGCTATAAGCAGACTTGCCTGTGAAGCTCTTCATGTTTTAAAAGAGAAATTCATTCAATGTCACGGTTCACTTGCAAAATAAATTAAATTCCTATCTTAGAACGTCAGAGCTAGCAAGGCTCTTTGAGCAGACACTGTGGATGCCCTGCCCTTATTCCCTCACCCTACCTCATCAGCGTGCACAAGCCTGACTTCCAACTTTCGTCATCTGCCTTTCTTTCCTGGGGGCTTTCTCTGGCCTCCAGAGTCTGCTTTGCTAGCCAAGAGGCAGGTGGAAGTCCCAGAAAATTAATCCCCTTGCCCCAGCGAGCCTAGCAAATGACTTGCTGGAGGTGGTAGTTAAATACCCAGGCTCCCGGCCCCTCGGGTGGGATAACTCTGCGCTGTGCGCCCACACTGCCTCCTGTAGAACCCCAGAAGGATTAAACCCCAGTTGCCCACAGTGGTTATTTGCTTGATAGCACACCCTTTATTGGCTGCCTTTACTTCCCCATTCTTCTGTCAGTGTTTCTTCACCTCCCAAATAACTACCTACTCAAATCCTTGTCCCAGGGTCTGCTTCTAGGAGAACACAAACTAAAATAGCCCTCAAGTTCATTTAGTCCAGGAAAAAAAAATGTGCAGAGAGGTGAAGTGACGTGCCCCAACTCCCACAGCTAATTAGTAGCAGAGCTGGGCCGGTGACTCACACAAAGTAAGTGCTCGAAAATCTATTGGTGGAAGAATAAAGATTGAAGGTGTAGAAAGCTTCCTGTCTGCTAGTTTGGTGCTCTTTCCACTAAGCAATTTGCCCTTGATTATTAAAAATTCCACAACATTTGGGGCTACAATTTAATAGATAAACACATAGATCAAGATGGTAACTGTCAGCCATTAAGACTGGAATTTATTCCTTATGGAAGGCTGGACCCTTTCAGGGGGTCAGGGACCACCTGGGAATGGTAAAGTTGGAAATGGAATAGGAGTTAAGATCAGACATGAGGGGATGTGGGTAGGTCATCAGGCTGAGTGGCACAAGCAGTAGCCCAGAGTGGAAACAGACTGAGGCATCAATGTGTGAGTCACCAATCCAAGCAAGAGAACTGGCATGTAACAGGCAGTGGGGTCACAGTGCTGACAAGAAGCAAGGTAGCAGAAAATAGGAAACATCCAGGATGGCCTTGGACAAAGTGCTGTGGCTAGCCGTCTCCTGGGAGGGAACCCTGTGGAAGATCCTCCATCCTTACCCCTCAGGATGACCTCTGTTATCTTAAAGTGGCAGTGCTGAGTGTGCTGCAAACAATTCACAAAATTGCAATCAATGAGATTTACAGATTGTGGCACAGATTGCTAGTTGCCTACCTACTGTTCATTCTCCCTTTCTTCATTACTAACAGAAACACTCTATCGTTGAGAGTGGCAATGTGCTCAGCTTTAAAACAGTACTTTTCCAGTTTTCCCTGCAGATATTGGTGGCCAATAAGGTGAAAGCAAAAGTCATTGTGTGAGGCTTCTAAGAAAGCTTTCTAAAGGGAACTGACTAATGTGAGTGATTTAACCTTTTGTCCTTGCCCTTTCCGCCAGCCTACTGCCTAGAATGTGTATATAATGGCTGAGTTCCAGCAGCCATCATGCACCGTGAAGCAATCTTGATGATGGGAGCCATGCACCAAATATTGGGGAGCAGAAAAAAGGAGCCTGGGTCCTAGATATGTGTAGAGCTGCCATATCAGCCCTGGATGCCTACCCCTGAACTCCTTTCATGGGAGAAAAAAGTAAACCCCTAGCATGTTGGGTTTTTTTTTTTAAAGATTTTATTTTTCCTTTTTCTCCCCAAAGCCCCCTGGTACATAGTTGTATATACTCTTAGTTGTAGGTCCTTCTAGTTGTGGCATGTGGGATGCTGCCTCAGCATGGCTTGGTGAGTGGTGCCACGACCGTGCCCAGGATCCGAACCGGTGAAACCCTGGGCCGCCAAAGTGGAGCACACGAACTTAACCACTCGGCCACGGGGCCAGCACCCCCTAGCATGTTTAAACCACTGTAATTTGGGTTTCTGTGACATGCTGTAGAACCTAATCCTAACTGATACATTGACCAAGTGTTACTGGATACAAACATAGGTTCTTTACCTGTCACGTGAGAAAGGGCCAAATAAAACTGGAATGCCAGGCTTATGGCAAGGAAAGTGTTTTTATTTCAGGTGATGTCAGCTGAGAGATGAGAATGAGCCCTCAAATTCGTCTTGTTTCCCAGAAAGACGGGAGGCAAGGGGTTTTAAAGGTTGCGAGGAATGTGGCTGCTTATAGGAGAGGGAGCCTGTGGCCTTGCTGGTTGGCGCTTTCCCCTCAGCCTGCATTTGGCCTTGTGAGGCTGCTTGCAGAGAGGAAGACAGCAAGATAAGGGAATCCACAGGTGGGTGTCCTTGGTTGTTTGCGTCTGTGGTGGGTAGTGGATTCTGGTGCCAGGAAGCCAAGGAATAAGCAGGGGAAGGGAATGAGTGCTGTGGTTTTAACCCCACATATGCTTGGTTTATTGTAGGGGAACTGATATGGAGGGCCGGTATCACAAGGATCATAAAAGAAGTATAATGTTTGTAGGAAATTTTAAACTTTATGTACGAACTGCCCTAAAGAAAAACACTAGAAATGTTAGATTTCTTAAGGTAATGATTAAGCCACTTAAATCTGAAATCATTGCCTGATATATGCTGAAAAGAGGAACTTTAATTCAACCAATGATTGTTTATTTTGACAAAGGAAATTTCCATGTAAGCAAATTTGTGGTGCTGGGTTATTGGCAGCTATACCTTTGCTGTGCTGTGGCTCTAGTGGGGGAATACAAGAGCATCTTGAAGACTTGATGTTGGTTTCTGTGATATTGTGATTTATAAGAAATATACATATTTAGTCATTCACATGACCAAAATATATTTCTCATGTGTATTTGGTCTTCATTCACAGTTACTGGCTCACAGCTCCCAAAACCCTTGGAATTTCCTGAGTGATAGGAGCAACAGGAGCATCTTTTGTATATTTGATTTCTTGTCCTCAGTTCCTGAAAATGCTTCAGACCCATGGAGGGGAGATGATTATCTTGTTATTCATAACAAGCCCCTTTCCACCACAACTGGGTTTATGTTAATGAAGGTGACTTTTGGAAAGCACCTAAGAATGGGGGCTGGTTGCCAGGGGAACCAACCATGAATAAAGGGTTGAAACTTTTAGTCCCACCCACTGATTTCTGGGGAGTAGAGAAGAGCTTGACTCAATCACCAGTGGCCAATGAGTTAATCAACCATGCCTATGTAACAAAACCTTCATAAAAACCCAAAAGGAGGGGGGATTCTGAGCACTTACAGGTTGGGGAACCAGAACATTTCCACGTATCACCATGCTGAGGCCCAAGCTCCACAGGACAGAAGCTTCTTTGTTTGAGACCTTGCCCTATGTATCTCTTCATCTGGATGTTGCTTCATCAAAGATTTAATATCCTTTATAATAAATCTGTAATCTAGTGAGGAAACAGATTTCCTGAGTTCTGTGAGCCATTCTAGCAAATTAATCAAACCCAAGGAGGGGATCGTGGGAACCTCTGATTTATAGCCAGTGGTCAGAAGTACAGGTAACAACCTGGACTTGTGATTGGCATCCTGAGTTGCAGGGGGTCATTGGAACCTCCAATTTGTAGCTAGTGGATGCAAAGCACAGGTAACAACCTGGGCTTGTGATTGGCTTCTGAAGCAAAGGGTGGTCTTGTGGGACTGAGCTCTTTACCTAGGGAATCTGATGCTATCTCAGGGTAGATAGTGTCAGAATTGAGTTGAATTCTCAGACATCCTGCTGGTGTCTGAGAATTGCTTGTCAATGTGGAGAAGCCTCCATACGCTCACACACACTTTGGAATTGTGTCCGGGAACCCAAAAAAGAGTTTCATTGCCTTTTGGGCCTGGGCTACACATTGGGGAATGTTAAGTCAGTAAATGTGGTACATGCTGGAACCATGTCCTTTGGGAATAAAAACAATGAAAGGAGAAACAAAACTAATAAAAAAAAGTTATTCCTTCATTCTTTGAGAGACAGAGGGAACAGGGTAGAGGGGACAAGGATGGACTTTTCTGAATACCTTGTTTGGGAATCATAAATATTTTCGTGTAGTTACAAAAACAAATTTAAGTCAAAAAGATAAAAAAAATCAATCCCTGAATAAGAAAAGAAAAGTGAAACAAATCAACCTGTATATCAAATTGGAGTCTTAACAACACAGAAATTATTTCAAATAATTTTAGCAGCCACTGTGGAAAACAGTATGGAGGGTCCTCAAGAAATTAAAAATAGAACTACCATATGATCTAGCAATTCCAGTTTTCAGTATTTATCTGAAGAAAATGAAAACACTAGTTCAAAAAGATATATGCACCCCTATGTTCATCACAGCATTTATTTTCAACAGCCAAGATATGGAAACAACCTAAATATCCATTGATAGATGAATGGATAAAGAAGATGTGGTGTACACACACACACACACACACAATAGAATACTATTTAGCCATAACAAAGAATGAAATACTGCCATTTGCAATAGCAACTTGGAAGGACCTTGAGGACATTATGCTAAGTGAATTGTCAGACAAAGAAAGACAAATACCATTTGATCTCACTTATATGTGAAATTTAATAACACCAATGACAATGAACCAAGCTCATAGATACAAAGAACAGATTAGTGGTTGGCAGAGGTGGGAAGTGGAGGGTGAGAGAAATGAGTGAAGGTGGTCAAAAGGCACAAACTTCCAGTTTATAAAACAATTAAGTCCTGGGGATGTAATGTACAGAGTGGTGACTGTAGTTAAAAATACCATGTTGCATTTTTTTTTCTTTTTCCTTTTCCTCCCAAAGCCCCCGGGTACATAGTTGTGTATTTTTAGTTGTGAGTCCTTCTAGTTGTGGCATGTGAGACGCCGCCTCAGCATGGCCTGATGAGCAGTGCCATGTCCGCGCCCAGGACTCAAACTGGCGAAACCCTGGGCCTCCGAAGCAGAGCACACGAACTTAACCACTCGGCCTCCAGGCCGGCCCCTGTGTTGCATATTTAAAAGTTGCTAAGAGAATAGATCTTAATAGTCCTCATCAAAAGAAAAAAACTTTTTGTAACTGTGTATGGTGATGAATGTTAACTGGACTTATTGTGGTGATCATTTTGCAATATATACAAAATCAGATCTTTGTGTTGTACGTCTGAAACTAATATAATGTTATATGTCAATTATAACAATAAAAAATAAATTTTTTCAAAAATTTTAAATTCATGGTGTTGACTGTACATCTCTTGTGGGATGTATCCTATAGACAAAAAGAAATTTTAAAAAATCTTGGGGCTGGCCTGGTGGCGCAGCGGTTAAGTGCGCACATTTCGATTCTTGGTGGCCTGGGGTTCACCAGTTCAGATCCTGGATGTGGACATGGCACCGCTTGGCACGCCATGCTGTGGTATGTGTCCCACATATAAAGTAGAGGAAGATGGGCATGGATGTTAGCTCAGGGCCAGGCTTCCTCAGCAAAAAGAGGAGGACTGGCAGTAGTTAGCTCAGGGCTAATCTTCCTCAAAAAAAAAAAATCTTAAACTTTTAGTGATGATTCTACTATTGCTATTTTTAAACTATTAGTTTGTAATATATACATACATACATATATATATACACACTCATACACACACATATATTAGGATAAAGCAAATAAGTAACTATGTTAATGTCACTGGGAACTAATGTTTTCAGTCTCAGAGAAAAGTGATACAAATATGAATTCAATGAAATTATGTAAAAACCATGTAATCTTAATTTTGAATTGGAGATATCAATATGAATTTGTGAATTATTTTTATCTTTCTAAAAAGTACAAACTTCCAAGCTCTGTCCACCAAAAAGACAAGGATCAACTCAGGGCAATGAGTATTCCTAGTACCAAGACTGTGGTGTCTCAGTGCCTTTACCCACTAAAAACAACCAGGACTCCCAGGAGAAACAGCTGATTTCAAACCTGGGACAGAATGTATGCAAGATAAGCTGTTGTAGCAGAAAACATGGAAGCTATCATATATTATTGATGTCATGCCAAAAGAACACAGTAACCAATTTTAAGGGGTTCTTGCTAAAGATGGAACAATTTGAACATCAAAAAGAATTATAATCCTAAGGTCAGGAATAAGACAAGAATGTCTGCTCCCACCACTTGTATTCAACATTGTACTGGAGGTTCTAACCAGGACAAGTAGGCAAGAAAAAGAAATAAAAACAATCCAGATGGGAAAGGGAAAAGTAAAATTACCTCTATTTGCAGATGACATGATCTTGTAAACAGAAAATCCTCAGAAATCCACTAAAAAAACCATTAGAACTAATAGTTCAGAAAGGTTGCAGGATACAAGATCAATATACAAAAATCAGTTGTATTTCTATACACTAGCAAGAAACACTCTGAAAATAAAATTGAAAACAATTCCATTGACAATAGCAGCAAAAAAAATTAAAATGCTTAGCAATAAATCTAACAAAGGAAGTGCAAAACTTATACACTGAAAATTACAAAACATTGTTAAAAGAAATTAAAGATCAAAATAAATGGAAATTTATCACATGTTTATGGGTCAGATAGAAATACACTCCAAAGTGATCTACAGATCCAATGCAATACCTATCAAAATTCCGGCTTGCTTTTTTGCAGTAACTGGCAAGCTAATCCTAAAATTCATATGGAAATGCAAGAGACCCACAATAGCCAAAACAATCTTGAAAAAGAAGAACAAAGTTGGAAGACTCACACTTGCTGATTTCAAAACTTACCACAAAACTATCATAATCAAGACATTGTGGTACTGGCATAAAGATAGACATATAGATCAATTCAATAGAATTGAGAGTCCAGAAATAAACCCATTCATTTACAGTCAAATGATTTTCAACAAGGGTGCCAAGACTATTTAATGGGGAATAAAGAGCCTTTTCAACAAATGGTGCTGGAACAGCTACATCTCCACTTGCAAAAGAATGAAGTTGGACCCTTACCTCACACCATACACAAAAATTAATTCAAAATGGATTAAAGACCTAAATGTAAGAGTTTAATCTATAAAACTCTTAGAAGAAAATATAGTAAATCTTCATGACCTTGGGTTAGGCAATGGATTCTTGGATACAACACCAAAAGCACAAGCAATGAAAGAAAAAAATAGATAAATTTGACTACATCAAAATTAAAATCTTTTGTGCTACAAACAATATTATCAAGAAAATGAGAAGATGAGCAAAGGATGGGAGAAAATTTTGCAAATTATATATTTAAGAAGGGACTTACATGCAGAATATGTAAAAAAAAAAAAAAACCTCTTATAACTCAATAATAAAAAGACAACCCAATTTAAAAATGGGCAAAGGACCTGAATAGACATTTCTCAAAAGATGTACACATGCCAATAAACATGCGAAAAGATATCTCAATAAAACTGGGGCGAGGGAGAACGTGAAAAGCTCAATATCATTAGTCATTAGGAAAATGCAAATCAGAACCGCAATGAGATACCACTTTCCACCCACTAGGATGGCTATAATCAAAAAGACACGTGATAATAAGTGTTGACAAGAATGTGGAGAAATTGAACTCCTTTTACATTGTTGGTGGGAACGTAAAATGGTGCAGCCACATTGGAAAACACTTTGGCAGTTCCTCAAAATGTCAAACGTAGGGGCCAGCCCAGCGGTGTAGTGGTTAAGTTCGTACACTCGGCTTTGGCAACCTGGGGTTCACAGATTCGGATCCTGGGCACGGACCTAGCACTGCTTATCAAGCTATGCTGCGACAGCATCCCACGTATAAAATACAGGAAGATTGGTACAGATGTTTGCACAGGGCCAATCTTCCTCACAAAAAAAGAAAAAAAAAATGTCAATCATAGAGTTAGCATATGGCCCAGCAATTCCACTCCTAGGTATATACACAAGAGAAATGAAAATATATGCCCACACTAAAACTTGTACACGAATGTTCATTGTAACATTATTCATAATAGTCAAAAAGTGGAAACAGCCCTGTATTAGTTTCCTAGGGCTGCAATAACAAATCACCACAAACTGAGTAGCTTAAAACAACAGAAATTTATTCCTTCACACTTCTAGAGTCCAGAAGTCTGAAATCAAAGTGCTGGTAGGGCCATGCTCCCTCTCAAGTTTCTAGGGGAGAATGCTTCCTCGCCTCTTGCAGCTTCTGGTGGCTCCAGGTGTTCCTTGGCTCGTTCTGGATTCATAACTCCGGTCTCAGCCTCGATCGTTACAGGTGGTTCTCCTCCTCTCTGTCCTGTGTGTCTTTTATAAGGACATTTGTCACTGGATTCGGGGCCCACTAGAATAATCTCATTTTGAGATCCTTAACGTAATTACATCTGCGAAGAAGCTTTTTCCAAATACGTTCACATTCGCAGGCATCAGGGGTTAAGAGGTGGACGTAGCTTTGTGGAGGCCGCCATTCAACCCGCTACAAACCCAAAGAGCCATCAACTAATGGCTGGATGAACGAAATTTGATTCACCCATACAATGGAATATCATCTGATAATAAAAAGTACTGACACACGCTACAATATGGATGAAACTTGACAACATTATACTAAGGGAAAGAAGCCAGACAAAAGCCACGTGTTGTGCAATTCCATTTATATGAACTGTCCAGAATAGGTAAATCAATAGAAACAGAATGTAGATCAGTGGTTGCGTAGGGTTGTGGAAGTCTTAAGAATGTGCAATGTCTGCTAATGAGTATAAGGTTTCTTTTTGGCATGATGAAAATGTTCCAAAATTATATTGTGGTTATAATTGCAAAACTCTGTGAATAGACTAAAAATCATTGAATTGTGCACTTTAAATTGGTGAATTGTATGGTATGTGAATTACATCTCCATAAAAGTGAGGAATTAAAAATGAATAATGAATGTAATGGATTGAAATACATCAAATATGCTAAAATGCGTAGACTCAATGATTTTTTTTTAAAGCTTTTTGGTCATCTTTAGACAATGTTGGTGAATAAAGGTAAGGAGTCAAGTGCTTAGTCTGCCTTTCCTATATGAACTGTACCTTGGGGTATCCAAATAGTTGATAAGAGAAAGTTCCTTATTATAAATTCCCACTAATAAAGGTAGAAGAAATGAAAAATTAGAATCTCACAAATGTGTAAGCCCTAATGAAATAATGGATCAAGGCAATGTTTTCCATTAGGTGGAAGGCTGATGGGAACTTTAAAGGTTTTTTTTTTTCTGCTGAAGAAGACTGGCCCTGAGCTAACATCCGTGCCCATCTTCCTCCACTTTATATGTGGGACGCCTACCACAGCATGGCTTGCCAAGCATTGCCATGTAGGCACCTGGGATCTGAACCGGGAAACCCCAGGCTACCAAAGCGGAACATGTGCACTTAACCGCTGTGCCACCGGGCTGGCCCCATGAACTTTAAAGAGTTTTATTTTTCCTTTTTTGCCCAAAGCCCCTGGTACGTAGTTGTGTATTTTTAGTTGTGGGTCCTTCCAGCTGTGGCATGTGGGATGCCACCTCAGCGTGGCTTGATGAGCGGTGCCATGTCCGCGCCCAGAACCTGAACTGGCAAAACCCTGGGCCGCCAAAGCAGAGCGTGCTTACTCAACCACTCAGCCATGGGCCGGCCCCCTCATGGGAACTTTAAAAGAGGGACAAACAACACCTGAATCCAATGATTAACCTTAGCGTCACTAAAAATGGGACAGCCAGACATTACTGGCAGCCCGATGTGGGGTGATAAGACATACACAGTACCTTTTACAAAGCATTCTTGCCAATAAAATCAAACTCGAATTTGATCAAGCCTCTAAATCTAACTACCAATTTATAGGAAATACATGGTTCCAAAGAATATTTTAAATGACGCTAGAGAGATGGATACAATCAGCCAAATACTGTGGGAAATTCTCTAGGGCAAATGCATCAATTTTTTTCAACAAACAGCAAGAATATAAGGGTAACCTAGCAAAAAGACTTAAGAGACATATTAACTACATGCAATGAGGGACTTTGGTTCCTAGTTTGAAAAAGCCAACTGTAAAAAATATAATTATGAGATAATGTGGAAGATTTTGAACACTGACTGGATATAAATGATATTAGGAGATTGTTGTCAATATTTTTTAGTCGTGATAATGGTTATATTTGAAAGGAATAGTTTTTATCTTTTAGGGAGACAAATGTTTACAGATGAAAAGATACAATGTGTGGGATTTACTTTAAGATAATCTCATGGTGGGAGAGAGAAATAGCTGGGAATACAGATGAAACAAGATGGGCAATTGGTTCATAATGGTTGAAACCAGGTGACAGGCACATGGTGGATCATACGCTGTACTACTAGTAGATATATTTGGAAATGTTCTGGAGTAAAACGTTTTTTAAGAAATGTTCTGTGGAACATTGATTTGAGCCCTGAGTATGTTTTTCCATATTAGTCGATATGTTTTTTGCCTAGTAAAGTGTATGGGAATTCCCTTTTGCTTAATCTGAATAAAGCAGATCATTTGGAGGGTAGAGAGGCACGCTTTGAAATCAGGCCTGGGTTTGAGTTCTGGCACCACTATTCACTTGGTCAGATACTTAACCTTTATGAGGCTCAATTTCTTCATTCGTCAAACAGGCATAATAATAATAGCTCGTCTCTCCTGAGGGTGTTTGGGGGATTAAATAAGATACAGACTATAGGGGCCGGCCCAGTGGCACAGCGGTTAAGTTCGCATGTTCCACATTGGCAGCCCGGGGTTCGCCAGTTCGGATCCCGGGTGCGGCCACGGCACCGCTTGGCAAGCCATGCTGTGGTAGGCGTCCCGCATAGAAAGTAGAGGAAGATGGGCACGGATGTTAGCTCAGGGCTGGTCTTCCTCAGCAAAAAGAGGATTGGCAGTAGATGTTAGCTCAGGGCTAATCTTCCTCAAAAAAAAAAAAAAAGATACAGAATACAAAGCACTTGGTACAGTGTCTGATAGTGCTCTGTAAATATTAGGGGCAGCTAATTTTTAATTGTTTCGCTTATCTACTGTGGGTTGACCTGGCTCCACTGGGAGCTTCTTCTACTCTATCTGCTGTCAGCTGGGACCATAGTCACCTATCTAGTGGTCGAATTGGGCAGGAACAACCAAGATGGCTCACACATACGGCAGGCAGTTGACGCCGACCGTTGGCTGGGAGCTGAGCCAGAGCTGCTGTCCATAGCACCTACACATGGACTCTCCATGACACCAGAGCTTCTCACTTCATGGTAGTTGCATTCCGACAGGAAGTGCCCCAAGAGCAAAGCAGAAGCTGCCGGTTCTCAAGGCCTGGAACTGGCACAGGCTCACTTCCTCCACATTCTACTGGTTAAAGTGTGGCAAGGCTTGCCCAGATCCAATGGGAGGGGAAATAAAATTCCTCCTCTTAATGATGAGAGGGACAAAGAATTTACAGCCATCTTTAATCCACCACGTTGTTTCCCCAGTACTTGGTCCGTAGATAAAGATGTAGATTTCAAAGAAACACACCAAAAAAGTACTCAGTATGTGTCTTTGGAAGGTGATCTCCTTGGACCACCCTGACTAACGTTTTCCTGCTGTTTAGCTAAGCCAGGGGCTGGGGAATTCAGCGGGGGCGGGGCAGGTCGGGGCGGGGCAGGGCGGTGCGCTACGCAGCGGTTACTAGCCCCCGACCCCTGAGGATAGACGGGAGGAGAAACCAGGGCAAGACTAAGTCTTCACTGCAGTAACACCTTGGCATGAGTCAGTGGTTCTCAAAAAATAATTTATGAGACCAAATTAGGTCATCTATTTTTAATTATTGTGGTTATTAATTTGACAAATTGAAATTTAATACTGTTCTCACATGCAATAATTCTTGAGACTTGAGGAACCATTAGTATTCTATTCCAAAATATTATTTCCTTAATTCTTTAGCTTTAAAGCATAACAGCTTTCCACATATTTCCTCCTCTTCCCCTTTAAGCAACAGTTGCTGACGCTCACATTTTCTCTGACATTATCTAAAACACAGTCCAGGAGGGGTTCATTTTTTTTTTTTTTTAGTGTGCATTATACAAACACAAAGGCCTCTATTTTGGGTAAGAAACATTTCCTAGAGCTGAAACATGCAAAGTTAGTGGCAAGCTTGGGCAATGTGAGTTTTACATAAAGACAGAGCTTGGCTACTATTTGGAACATTTACAGTAAACAAATGATTGATAAAGACACCCAGTTGCCTCTGTAAGTAAGGAAGTGGAGAATCCAGCCATGCTGAACACTGTTTATTTTCCACTGAAAGAGGATGTAAACTGCTAATCACAGGCGTGCCACAGTTTGATTTCTATACAAGACCCTTCCTGGTTTTCTATTTAAAAAAACGTTCGCAGTTTTGCTCAGTAAATTTCTTTGTGTAGAATTCTTAAGTGCTATTAATTTTACCGTAGGCTATCAAAAAAACCCAAAAAGGTCTTTTAAAAAATGTTTAGGTGCTTCTAAACTTGGATTCATTTTGCTGTTGAAAAGATCCCAGCTGACAGCTGTGATATAAATGTGTGGAGAAGGAAATAAACACTGGCTCTTTGACCATGACCTGGAAGTTCTGTCAGAAGAGTCTGGCATTCTATCAGTTGGCCGTAAAGCAAATATGGGGGCGGGGGATGGAGGGGATGGAATAGCCACATGTTTCTGGCCCTTTCTGAGATTCTGAGCACATCAGAGCACACAGCTAGAGGCTCAGGATCATTGTGGTGATGAAGGAATGAAAGCATTTCCTTAGAAGTGAACTGTCCTTATCTAAGCTAAGACCCTTACTGACGTATTTGAGATTTCTGACTTGTTTGAGACTCTGACTTATTTAAGCCATTCCTGACTTGTTTCAGCCTCTCTGATGAATTAGATACCCTTCCTGATTTGTACGGGACCCTTCCTAACTTGATGAGACCCTTCCTGACATGTTTGAGAGCATTCCTAACTTGTTTCAGACCATCCTTTCATTTGAGAGAGTCTTCCTGACATATTTGAGATAGTTCCTGACTTGACTGAGATCCTTCCTTAGGTACTTGAGACCCTTCCTGATGTATTTGAGACTAGTCCTGAGGACTTTGACATGCTTCCTGCCATGTTTGAGATGATTGCCAACATATTTGAGGCTCTTCTTGTCCAAGATCCTTCCAGACATATTTAAAACTCTGCCTGACAACTTGGAGACCCACTTCAACTTATCTGAGACTCTTCCAGACTCGTTCGAGACCTTTCCTGACATGTTTAAGACCATTCCTGATATATTGAGACTTATGGGGACTCTTTTTGAGACTCTTAAATTACATATTTAAAATTCTTCTGGACTATTTTAGACATTTCCTAACTTGTTTGAGATGGTTCCTGCCACGTTTGAGACTCTGCCTAATCTATTTGAGAAACGTCCTTGTTGGAGACCTCCTGACATGGTAGAGAACTTCGGTGACTATTTGAGCCTCTCCCTCTCTGTTTGTGACCCTTCCAAAAGTACTGTAGACCCTTCTTGACTTGTTGAGACTCTTCCTGACTATCTGTTGGAGACCCTTCCGGAGATAATGAAAAGCTTCCTGACAACTTTGAGATCCTTCCCACCACGTTTGAGACTGTTCCTGGCTTGAGAATATTCATGGCACGTTTGAGATCCTTGCGAACATATCTGACCCCTTCCTGGCTTGGTTAAGACTATTCCTGACTATTTGAGTCTCTTCTTGACACGTTTGAGGCACTTCTTGAGTTGTTATAGATACTGAGTGATGTAATTAATCTCTTCCTGTATGTTTGAGACCCTTTCTGATCAATCTGAGACACTTCCTGACATATTTGAGCCCCTTCCTAATGTATTTTAAACTCTACTTGACTGAGCCACTTCCTGTCATGCTCGAGACCCTTCATGAGTTGTTTGAGACCCTTGCTGATGTATTTGAATCATTCTTGCATGGTTGAGACCTTTTATGACGTACTTGAAACACTTCCAGCTTAGTTCAAGATGCTTCCTAGCCTAGTTGAGACTCTGCCTGACGTCTTGAGAGACTCCTTGATTTATTTGAAACTCTTCCTGATGTATTTGAGACTTATCCTGACTTGTTTGCAATTCTTTTTGACATTTTTGAGATCCTGTCTGTTTGAGACCCTTCCAGATGTGTTTTAAACACTGCCTGAGGAATTTGAGACCCTCCCTGACAAGTTTGCGACCCTTCCCTACTTGTTTGAGAGTCTTCCTGATGTATTTGAAAACCTTTCTGGCTTGTGTGACTCTTCTTGAGCTGCTTGAGATCCTTCCTGACATGTTTGAGACCGTTCCTGCAGTAGTTGAGCCTTTTCTTGGCTCTGAGACCCTCGCTGATATATCTAAAACTCTTCCTGACTACATTCCGATACTGACTTTTGGGGAGACACTTTCTGACATATTTGAGACCATCCCTTACAAGTTTGAGGCCCTACTTGACAACTTTCGGGACCCTTCCTGACTGTTTGAGACTCTTTCTGATGACTTTGCCTCCATTCTCGGCTTGTTTCACAGCGTTTTTGACCCATGGAAAGCCTCCCAGACATATTTGAGACCCTTCCTGACTAGTTGAGGTCCTTCCTGAGGTATGCGAAAATTTTCCTGACATATTTGAGACTACTACTAACTTGTTTGAAACCTTTCCTGATGTATTTGAGACTTCTTCTCGATTTGGCATGCTTTCTGACATATTTAAAGCTCTTTCTGACTATTTGAGACTGTCCAGACTTATTTGAGACTGGCATATTTGAGACCCTTCCAAATGGGTTTGAAAGTCTTCCTGAATATTTGAGTTCCTTTTTGAGTTGTTTGAGATCTTTACTGATGTATTTGAACCATTCCTGTCTGGTTGAGACCCTTTCTGAGGTACTTGAGGCACTTCCAGCCTTATTTGAAACCCTTCCTAACATATTTGAGACTCTTCCTGACGTATTGAGAGACTTCTTGAGACATTTCAAACCCTTCCTGAGATACTGGAAACTCATCCTGACTCACTTGAGGCCCTTCCTGACATATTTGAAACTTGTCTGAAACCCTTTCAGATGTATTTTAAACTCTGCCTGACGAATTTGAGACCCTTACTGACAATTTTTAAATCCTTCCTTAATTGTTTGAGACACTTCCTGATGTATTTGAAACCCATTTGGATATGCTTGAGACTCTGCCTCTCCTTGGCTTGTGGACATATCACTCCAGTCTCCATCTTCACATGGCATTCACTTCTCTATATGTCTTCACATGGCCTTCCTATAAGGACACCAGTCACTGGATTTAGGGTCCACCTAATCCAGTATGACCTCATCCTAACTAATTACATTTGCAAAGACCCTATTTCCAAATAAGCTCACATCCTGAGGTTCCAGATGTACATGAACTGGGGGGTGGGGGAGGACGATATTCAACTCAGTGCATCTACTAACATATTTGAGATTCTCCTTGACTGTCTTTTTAAGATCTTTCAAGATATGAACTCTGTCCAATAATCTGAGATACTTCCTGACTTGTTTGAGATGCTTCCTGTTTTTTTGAAACTTTTCCTAGTGTATTTGAAGCCCTTTCTACCTTGCTTGCAGCTCTTTCTGACTGCTTGAGACTCTTCCTGACATGTCTGAGATTGTTCCTGCCATGATTACTACTCTTGCTGACATATTTGTGAATCTTCCCGATTTATTTGAGATATTTCCTGACTGCTCGAGACTGTTCCTGGCATATTCGAGACTCTTCCTCTCTTTTTGAGAGCATTCGTGATGGATTTGAGAATTTCTCTTACCTATTTCACACTCTTCCTGACATGTCTGAGAGATTTCATGAATTTTTGATACTCTTCCTGATGTATATGAGAACTTTTCTGACTTTCTTGAGTCCCTTCTCAACTTGAGACTCTTCCTGACGTGTTTGAAACACCTGAGATGTGTTTGAGACACTTCCTGCTCTTTGAAACACCTTACTGACTTATTTATAGTTTGTCCGTACTACTTTGAGAACCTTCCTGACTTGTTTGAGATGCTTCCTGATGTATTTGAGATTCTTATTCTCTGTTCTGGATACTTCCTGACAAGTTTGAGACTCTTCCTGAAGTATTTGAGACAACTTCTTACCATATTCGAGAGCCTACCGCATGTATTTAAGATTCTTCCTGACATATTTGAGAGCCTTCATGACTTGTTTGAGACTCTCTGTGACACATGAGACACTTTATCTAACTTGCTTGAAACCCTTCTCGACTTATTTGAAAAGCCTCACCCATTTGAGACCCTTCTGGAGATGTTTGGGTCTCTTCTCCATTTGAGATCCTTACTGACTTGCTCAAAAAGATCTTCCTGACTATTTTGAGAACCTTCCAGACTCGAGGAGATTCCTGATGTATTTGAGACTCTTTCCCTCCGTTTGTAACTCTTCGTGACATGTTTACTACTCTACCTGATGTACTTGAGATTTCTCTCGATATATTTGAGACCCTTCCTAGTTGTGACCATTCTTGACCTAGTGTCACTCTCTCAGTTGTATCTGAGACATTTCCTTTCTAATTGAGACCCTTACTGACTTATCTATAATTCTTCTTAACTACTTTGAGAATGTTCTTGACTTGTTTGAGGTGTTTCCTCATGTATTTGAGAGTCTTCCTCTTTATTCTAGAAACTTCCTGACAAGTTTAAGACCCTTCCTGACATCTCTGAGACTCCTCCTCATGTGTTTGAGACCTTCCCTACCATATATGAGAGCCTTCCTCATGTATATAAGACTCTTCCAGGCATGTCAGGGAGCCTTCATGGCTTGTTTGAGACTGTAATATTTGAGAACTTTTCTGACATGGTTGAGACACGTCTCGACTTGTTTGAGTCCCATACTGACATGTTTGAGACCCTTCCAGATTTATTTGAGACTCTTCTCTCCGCTTGAGACCTTTGCTTACAAATTTAAAGTTCTTCCTGACATCTTTAAGATCCTTCCAGTCTGGTTTGAGAGGATTTGTGATGTCTTTAAGACACTTCCTCGTTCTTTGCAATGCTTCCCGTCATGTTTGAGGCTCTTCTTGGTATTTGAGACTCTTCCTGACTGTGATTTTTCCCGACATGTTTGGAACTCTTCCAAAGTTTTTTTTTTTTTTTTAAAGATTTTATTTTTTCCTTTTTCTCCCCAAAGCCCCCCGGTACATAGTTGTATATTCTTCGTTGTGGGTCCTTCTAGTTGTGGCATGTGGGACGCTGCCTCAGTGTGGTCTGATGAGCAGTGCCATGTCCACGCCCAGGATTCGAACCAATGAAACACTGGGCCGCCTGCAGCGGAGCGCGCGAACTTAACCACTCGGCCATGGGGCCAGCCCCTCTTCCAAAGTTTTTGAAGACTCCTCCTGATGATGTTGAGGCCCTGCTCTAATGTGTTGGAAACCCTTTCTGACCTGCAAGAGACTCTGTCGAATTGTCTGAGACCCTCTCTGATATGTGTGAGGCCATTCCTGGAGTATTTGAGACTCTTCCTGTCTGTCTGAGACCCACTGTGACTTGTTGGGGACACTTCCTGACATGTGTGAGACTACTTTGAAACTGTTTCTGACTTGTTTAAGATGATTCTTGATGTGTTTGAGACAGTTCCTCTCTGTCAGTGACCCTGACCTGTTTGAGACCCTTCCTAACACATTGGCCACCCCTTGTAATGTATTTGAGAAGATTCTACCTGACTGTGGCTGTGTGAGACCCTTAAAGACATATTTGAGCTCTGCCTGATGAGTTTGAGAACCTTCCTGACATATTTCAGTCTCTTCCTGACATGTTTTAGAGCATCCATGGCTTCTTTGCAACTCTTCCTGACATATTAGGAACCTTTTCTGGCTTTTGTGAGACTCTTCTCAACTTACTTGAATCCCTTCCTGACAAGTTTGAGGCCCTTCCACAGGTATGTAGTTCTCTTTCTCCCTGGGATACCTTTATGTACATACTTACTGCTCTTTCTGACTACTTTGAGACCCTCCCAGACTTGTTTGAGGAGATTCCTGATGTATGTGACACCTTTCTTCTCTGCTGGCGACACTTCGTAACATGTTTGAGAAACTTCCTGACGTGCTTGCTACTCTTCCTGACATATTTGAGATTCTTCCCAATTTATGTGAGACCCTTCCTGATGGTTTGAGACCAATCCTGACATCTTGACACTCTGGGTTGTATAGAGACACTCCATTTCTATTTGAGACTCTTTCTGACTTCCTTATTACTTTGAGAAACTTCCAAATCTGTTTGTGATGCTTTCTCATGTGTGTGATTCTTCCTCTCTGTTCTGGACGTTTCTGAACAAGCTTGGGTCCTTTCCTGTTACGTTTGAGACTCCTCTTGATGTATTTGAGAACCTTCCCTATGTATTTAAGACTCTTCCTGGCGGGTTTGAAAGCCTTCATGACTTTTTGAGACTCTTTGCAACATGTTAGTGACCTTTTCTGACTTTCTTGAGACACTTCTCTGCTTATTTGCTGACCTTACTGACAAATTTTAAAACTCTTTCCTCCTACTTTGAGAACCTTCTGGTCTGGTATGAGAGGATTTGTGATGCATTTCAGATCCTCCCTCTCTCTTTGTGATACTTCCTGTCACGTTTGAGACACATCCTGACATGCTGAGACTCTTCCTGGTGAATCTGAGACTCTTCCTGACCGTTTGATATTTGCCTGCCATGTTTGAAACACTTCCAAAGTGGAGGCTCTTCCTGATGACGTCGAGGCCCTCCTTGATGTGTCTGAAACCCTGTCTGACTTCCATGAGACTCTTGATGCGAGACTCTTCCTGACATTTTGGAGACCTGTACTCATTAATTGGAGACTCTTCCTGACAAGTTTGAGACTTCTTGATATATTGTGACCTTTCCTGACTACTGAGAGTGTTGCTCTCAGTTTGAGACCTTTACTGCCCTATTTGAAACTCTTCCCAACTGCTTTGAAACTGTTCCTGACTTGTTTGAGGTGATCTGTGATGGACTGAGATATTTCTTCTCTAATTATGACCCTTTCTGACTAATTTGAGACACTTCCTGACAGATTTCAGACCCTTCCTCATGTATTTGAGACTCTTCCTAACTTGCCTGCCTGTTTAGGACTCTTAGAGACATATTTTAAACTCTGCCTGACAAATTGAAGACCTTTCCCTACCACTGTTAGACCTTTCCTGACTTGTTTGGGTCTCCTACCGTGTTAGATATTCCTCCTGACCGTTTGAGTCTCTTCCTGCCTGGGTAAGATGACTTCTGATATACTTGAGAGCTTTCCTAACTTGTTGCTACCTCTCCTAACCATTTGAGATCCTATCTCAAATTTCTGAGACCCTTACTGACTTCTTGAGACCCTTCTTAACAGATTTGAGATTTATCCTGATTATTTGATACCCTTCCTTCAGGTTTGAGACCCTTTGTGATGTATTTAAGGTGTTCATCTCAGTTGGAGTCCTTACAGACATATCTTAAAATCTTCCTATATTGACACCGTTACTGATTTCTGATGTTTTTGAGATACTTGCTCTCTCTTCGAGAGCATTTATGATATGTTTGTGACACTTTCTGATGTATTCGAACCCTTCCTATATGATGGAGACCCTTCTTGTTTTATCTACAACCCTTCCTGAGGTAATTAAAACTCTTTCTTGGTGGCGCAGCGGTTAAGTGCACATGTTCCACTTGGGTGACCCGGGGTTCGCCGGTTCGGATCCCGGGTATGGACATGGCACCACTTGGCAGGCCATGCTCTGGTAGGCGTCCCACATATAAAGTCAAGGAAGATGGGCACGGATGTTAGCTCAGGGCCAGTCTTCCTCAGCAAAAAGAGGAGGATTGGCAGCAGTTAGCTCAGGGCTAATCTTCCTCAAAAAAAAAACATAAAAGAAAAACCTCTTTCTTAGCATATGACCCAGCAATTCCACTCCTAGGTACATACTCCAGGAGAAATGAAAACTTATATTCACACAAAACTTGTACTCAAATGTTCATAGCAGCATTATTCATAATACCCAAAAAGTGGAAACAGCCCAAATGTCCATCAACTGGTGAATGGGTAAATAAAATGTGGTCCACTCATACGATGGAATATCATTCAGCCATAAAAAGGAATGAAGTATTGATACATACTACAGCATGGATGAATCTTGAAAACATTATAGTAAGGGAAAGAAACCAGACAAAAAGGCCACATGTTGTATGATTCCATTTATATGAAATGTCAGAATAGGCAAATTCATAAGACAGAAAGTAAATTAGTCATTGCCACTGGCTAGGGATAAGGAGAAATGGTGAGTGACTATTAATGAGTATGGGCTTTATTTTTAGGATAGTAAAATATTCTGGAATTAGATAGTGGTGATGGTCACACAACCTTGTATATATACTAAAAACTACTGAATTATACACTTTAAAATGCTGAATTTTACTGTATGTGAATTATATATTAATAAGAAACTCTATTTAAAAAAAAAACTCTTCCTAATGACTTTAAATTTTGAGATACTTCCTGATACATTTAAGACTCATTCTGTTTTTTAAGATCTTCAAGAACATGTTGGAGACATGAAAACCTGGAGGCCTTTCCTGATGTCTTTTTTTTTTTTAAGGTTATAAACGGCTTTCTTTTTCTCCAGTTTTATTGAGATATAGTTGAGATACAACATTGTGTAACTTTAAGGTGTACCATGTGATGATTTGATACGCATACATATTGTGAAGTGATTGCCACAATAAGGTTAGTTCACCTCTCCATCATCTGACATAATTACCTTTTTCGTGTATGTGGTAAGAACATTTAAGATTTACTCTCTTAGCAGCTTTCAAGTATATAAGAAATATTGTTAACTATACTAACCGTGCTGTGCATTAGATCCCCAGAACGTATTCATCTTATAACTGGAAGTTTGTACCCTTTGACCAACATCTCCCGTTTGTTCCACCACCCCCACTCCTGCCAGCCCCTGGCAACCACCATTCTGCTCTCTGTTTCTATGGATTCAACTTTTTTAGATTCCACCTATAAGTTAGATCATTCACTATTTGTCTTTTTCTGTCTGACTTATTTCACTTAGCATAATGCCCTCAAAGGCCATCCATGTTGTCACAAATGGCAGAATTTCCTTCCTTTTATGGCTGAATAATATTCCATTGTGTGAGTGTGTGTGTCACATTTTCTTCATCCATTCATCCATTGATGTGCACTTAGGTTGTTTCCATGTCTTGACTATTGTGAATAATGCTGCAGTGAACATGGGAGTGCAGATAGCTCTTCGAGATCCTGACTTCTTTTTCTTTGGATATATACCCAGAAGTAGGATTGCTGGATCATATAGTAGCTCTATTTATAACTTTTTGAGGAACCTCCATACTGTTTTCCATAATAGCTGTACCAATTTACATTCCCACCAACAGTGCATAAGGGTTCCCTTTTCTCCACATCCTCACCAACACTTATCTCCTGTCTTTTGGTAATTGCCATTCCACCAGGTGTGAGGTGCTATCTCATTGTGGTTTTGATTTGCATTTCCCTGATGATTAGTGATGTTGAGCACGTTTTCATGTACCTGTTGGCCATTTGTATGTCTTCTTCAGAAAAATGTCTATTCAGGCCCTTTGACCATTTTTTTAATTGGATTATTTCAGGGTTTTTTTTTTTCATTGAGTTGTGTGAGTTCCTTAAATATTTTGATATTAACCTGTTATCAGATATATGGTTTGCAAATATTTTCTCTCATTCTATAGGTTGCCTTTTCATTTTGTATGTTGTTTCTTTTTTTCTTTTAAGATTTTATTTTTCCTTTTTCTCCCAAAGCCCCCCGATACAAAGTTGTGTATTTTCAGTGGTGGGTCCTTCCAGCTGTAGCATATGGGATGCCGCCTCAGCATGGCCTGATGAGCGGTGCCATGTCTGCGCCCAGGATTCGAACCAGCGAAACCCTGGGCTGCCGAAGCAGAGCGCGTGAACTTAACCACTCGGCCACGGGGCCGGCCCCTGTATGTTATTTCTTTTGCTGTGTAGAAGCTTTTAGATTGCTGTAGTCTCACTTGTTTATTTTTGCTTTTGTTGCTATTGCTTTTGGTGTCCTATCCAAAAAATCATCGCCAACACCACTGTCATGGAGCTTTTCCCCTATGTTTTTTTTCTGAGAGTTTTACAGCTTCAGGTCTTATATGTAAGTCTTAATCCACTTTGAGTTAACTTTTGTGAGTAGTGTAAGATAGGGATCCAGTTTCATTCTTTTGCATGTGAATGTCCAGTTTTCCCAGCACTGTTTTTGTGAAGAAACTATCCTTTCCCCATTGAGTGTTCTTGGCTCCCTTGTCATATATTAGTTGACGGTATATGCATGGTTTTAATTCTAGGCTTTCAATTCTGTTCCATTGATCTATGTGTCTATTTTGATGCCAGTAACATACGGTTTTCATTACTATAGATTTGTAATATACAGGAAGTGTGATGCTTCCAGCTTTGTTCTTCTTTCTCAGGGTCGCTTTGGCTATTTGGGGTCTTTTGTGGTTCCATATGAATTGTAGGATTGTTTTTTCTATTTCTGTGAAAAATGCCCTTGGAATTTTGATAGAGATTGCACTGAATCTATAGATGGCTTTGGGTAACATGGACATTTTAACAATATTAATTCTGCCAATCCATGAACACAGGATATCTTTCCATTTATTTGTGTTTTCTCAATTTCTTTCATCAAAGTCATAATTTTCATTGTACAGATCTTTCACCTCCTTGGTTAAATTTATTCTTAACTATTCTATTATTTTTAATGCTATTGTGAATGGGATTGTTTTCCTCATTTTTTTTCAGATATTTCATTGTTAGTATAGAAATGCAACTGATTTTTGTCTGTTGATTTTGTATCCTGCAACTTTACTGAATTTGTTTATTAGTTCTAGCAGTTTTTTGATGGCGTCTTTAGAATTTTCTACATACAAGATCATATCATCTGCAAACAAAGACAGTTTTATTTCTTCCTTTCCATTTTGGATCCTTTTTATTTCTTTTTCTTGCCCAATTGTTCTTGCTAGGACTTTCAGTAATATATTGAATAAGAGTGGTGAGAGTGGGAACCTTTGTCTTGTTCCTGATCTTAAAGGAAAAGCTTTCAACCTTTCACCATTAAGTATGATGGGGCTGCGATCACTCTTGCCCCAGCTTGTCTATAGGAAAGAAGTTTCATGCAGGGAGAGGCAAACTGAGAAGACCAGAGGCTAACACCCCCTGCTCAGTGCTCAGCTCTTAAAGCAGGTGTATCACTCAGAAAGAAGCATGCCACTGTTCCTGTCCCCAGCTCTGGAGCCATGGGTCAGAAATTTTGCCCAGAGGGACAGGCAAGCCATAAAACAGAGAGCTCTGAAGATCTTCTCAAAGGAACTAACTTTATTTGGAACATAGTGTGGGAAAATTCAAGTCTAAGGAAGCTCTCAAAAACAATGGAGGTTTTAGTGGAAAGCAATTAGGAGGAGACTGATAGTGTCATTAGAGATAGAAGCTAAACCAAAGGCTAGCTGGTTTGCAGGGAGAACCAGGGAAAGTGACAGCTGGAATAGCCCTCCTAGGATCAGAACAAACCTCAAACACTAACCTCAGACATTGACCTCAACCCCTATCCCTGCAAGGGAACCTGAATTTAAAGGGATCAGTCTGTGGGGCAATTTATGCCCCAGGGCATTGTTGAAAGCAATACAGAAATTAGCCAGCAATTAGTGGAGTTTAACAGCTGGGTGTGATCAGGGACAGAGACAGTCAGAGAAAGCCCTGCTAAAACCACTCTCATCCCAGGCTGACTCTCATGCCAAAGAGTTTGCCCTCTGAGGAGCAATATCAGAGGCTTCACATTACAGGGGAAATTGACTTTACTAAAATAATCCAGCCAGTCACTAAGCAAATAAACAAACAACAATAACAAGACCCGGGGGAAGGGTACCAGTACCCAGAGTTGCTACAATATGTTATATAAAATGTCCAGTTTTCAACAAAAAATTACAAGACATGCAAAGAAATAGGAAAGTATGATTCATACACAGGAAAAAAACAGGCAACAGAAACTGCTTGTGAGAGCAATCAGATGTCAGATTTAACAAAGACTTCAAAGTAGCATTTATAAATATATTCAAAGAACTAAAGGAAATCATGCTTAAAGAAGGAAAAGAAAGCACGATGACTGTGATAGACTGAATGTTTGTGTCCTTCCCAAAATTTATATGTTGAAATCTAATCCCCAATGCATGGTATTTGGAAGTGGGGCCTTTGGGAGGTGATTAGGTAATGAGGGTGGAGCCCTCAAGATTGGGATTACTGCCCTTATGAAAGAGACCCCAGAGAGCTTCCTCACTCCTTCTGCCATGTGAGGATACAACGAGAAGATAACTGTCTATGAAACAGGAAGTAAACCCTTACCGAATCTGCCAGCACCTTGATCTCGGACTTCATAGCCTCCAGAACAGCCTCCAGAGAAATAAGTGCTTCCTCTTTAAGCCACCCAGTCTGTGGTATTTTTGTTATAGCAGCCCTAATCATTTAAGAGAATGACCATCAATCTTACCAAGTAGGGAATATCAATAAAGAGATAGAAGTTATTAAAAAAGAACCAAATGCAAATTCTGGAGTTGGAAATACAATAATTAAGACTTTCGGTTTCTAGTTCTGCATGTAAGGAGCTTGGAAGTTGCCACTCTATCCTGACAACGAGTGAAAATCTAAACAGACTGAAAAGCAACAACTCTTCCTGGATCTTTAAGAGAGAAGAGGACATAGGGCAAATCACTGCCCTCAAGACTGAAGAGACAGACAGATGAACAAATGGAGTCACAGCTTACCAGAGGAGAGATTCATGAGTGGAAACCACTGCAGGAACCAGTGCCAGGGTAGGAAAACCTGAACTGTAACTGACAAATTGCTGGAGGCTCAGAGTGCAGCCTGAGAGCTAAGAACTCCAAGGGGACTCAGCCATGAGGGGGCCGCCACAATATTATGAGATTTACCTCCAGGAGCTCAATCAGTTTTCCACAGTAAATATTGGAGAAAAGTTTCCTTATGCTTCTGGCAGGGGGAGAAGAAAAGGAACCATTTTGAAATATGCTACCACCCTCTGTTTTTCTTAACAAGGTGTGCCCTCAGGGAAACTAGTTAACCAGAGCCTATCCTGCTTGGGTACTGTCAAAGCCTAACTGACCTGGGGAAGGAACATACCCAATTCCAGCCCACTCTAGCCATCCTGTCCCATCCATGAGAGAAGAAAAAACACTCTTGTGAAGTACACAGTCCAGAGGCATAGGGTCACTAAAAGACTGAGTCCTAATCATAAAACTATACAGTGCTTCCCCTCCCCCCACACCTTAGGCTTATTTACAGCAGTTCCTTTTCCCCAGTACATCACGTCTGGCTATTAAGAAAAAATTACAAGCATACTAAAAGGCAAAAAAGTGACAGAGTAAGCATAAGAGTGAGACATGGCAGGAATGTTGGGATTATCAGACTGGGAATTTAAAACAGCTATGATTAATATGCTAGGAGCATTAATGGATAAAGTAGAAAGGATGTAAGAACAGATGGGCAATGTAAGCAGAGAGATAGGAATCCTAAGAAAGAATCAAAAAGAAATGCTAGAGATAAAAAACACTGTAACAGAAATGAAGAATGCTTTTGATGGGCTTATTAGTAGACTGGACACAGCTGGAGAAAGAATCTCTGAGCTAGAGGATACATCAATAGAATCCTCAAAAACTAAAAACCAAAGAGAATAAAGACTGAAAAAAAAAAAAAACAGAAAAGAACATCCAAGGACTATGGGACAACTATAAAAAGTGTAACATAGGCAAAATGGGAATACTATAAGGAGAATAAAGAGAGAAGAGAACAGAAGAAATACTTGAAATGATAATGACTGAGAATTTCCCCCAAATTAATATCAGACACCAAACCACAGATACAGGAAGCTCACAGAATGTTAAGCAGGATAAATGCCAAAAGAGCTACATCTAGGCATATCATTTTCAGACTACAGGAAATCAAAGAAAAAACCTGGAAGAAGTCAGAGGTGAAAAATACCTTACCTATAGAGGAACAGAGATAAGAATTACATCTGACTACTCCTCAGAAGCCATGCAAGCAAGAAGAGTGGAGTGAAATATTTAAAGTGTTGAGAAGGGGGCCAGCCCCATGGCCGAGTGGTTAACTTTGCATGCTCCACTTTGGTAGCCCAGGGTTTCACTGCTTCAGATCCTGGATGCGGACATGGCACTGCTCATCAAGCCATGCTGGGGCGGCATCCCACATGCCACAACTGGAAGGACCCACAACTGAAAATACACAACTATGTACAGGGGGGGCTTTGGGGAGAAAAAGGACAAATAAACTCTTTTAAAAAATAAAAAATAAAGTGTTGAGAGGAAAAACCCATGAACCTAGAATTCTGTACCCTGTGAAATGATCCTTCAAAAGTGAAGGATAAAGACTTTCTCAGACAAGCAAAACTTGAGAAAATTTGCTGCCAGTAGACCTGCCTTGCAAGAAATGTTAAAAGAACTTCTTTTGAGAAAAGGAAAATAATATAGGTCAAAAACTCAATCTATATGAACTAAGGGAAAATATCAAAAAAGGAATAAAGGAAGGTAAAATTAAAACCTTTCTTTTTCTTATTCTCAATTTATCTAACATATAGTAGTTTATTCAAAATAATACCAACAATGTATTTGATTATGTATGCTTATGTATATATCTATATAGAGAGATATATGCTTATGTATGCTTATATATAAGTGAAATGAATGACAGTAATGATGCAAGAGATGGGAGAGAGGAATTAGGATTATTTTGTTATAAGATACTCACACTACCCCTGAAGAGGTATTGTTTGAAGAGTGTTGTTTGAAAGTAGACTTGGATTAGCTGTAAATATATATTGCAAACTCTAGAACAATGACTAAAAAGGATTAAGAAAAAGCAAAGCAAAGAAAAGAAATCTGGCTGATATGCTAAGAAAGGAGAGAAAATAGAATTATAAAATGCTCAATTAAAACCACAAAAGACAGAAAAATAGGGGAAGACAAAAATAGGGGCAAAGAACAAGGACAACAAATAGAAAACAGTTACAAATACGGTAGATGATAATCCACTATATTGATAATTACTTTGAACGTCAGGGGTCTAAATGCACAATTAAAAGACAGAGATAGTCAGAATTGATCAAAAACCAAGATGCAATTATATGATGCCTACAAGAAACCCACTTTAAATTTAAAGCACATATAGATTAAAAGTAGGAAAATATACCATGCTCAAACTAACTAAAAGAAAGCAGGGCTAGCCATATTAATTTGAGACAGAGCAGACTTCAAAGCAGGGAACATTATCAAGGATAAAGAAGGAGATTACACAGTGATAAACATGTCAATTCTTCAAAAAGGCGTAACAATATTTAACATGTATGTGCCTAACAACAGAACATCAAACTACAGGAGGCCAAAACTAATAGAATTGCAAAGAGAAGTAAATGAGTCCACTATCATGGTTGGAGACTTCAGCTCTATCAGAAATGGACAGATACAGCTGGCAGAAAATCAGTAAGGATATAGTTGAATTCAACAACACCATCAATCAACTGGATATAATTGACATCTATAGACTACTTAATTCTAACAACAGCAAAATACACATTCTTCTCAAGCTCACTTGGAACATTCGCCAAGATAGATCACATTCTGGGCCATAAAACACACCTTAACAAATTTAAAAGAATAGAAGAAATACATTGTCTGGTCTCAGACAACAATGGAATTAAACTAGAAATCAATAACAGAAAGATAACTGGAAAATCACAAAATATGTGGAGATTAAACAACATCCTTCTAAATAACACATGAATCAAAGAAGAAATCTCAAGAGAAATTTAAAAATATTTTGAACTAAATGAAAATGAAAGCATAACTTATCAAAACTTGTGGGATGCAGCAAAAGCAGTGCTTAGAGGGAAATTTATAGCATTGAATACATATATTAAGAAAGAAAATACAGGGACTGGCCCCATGGCTGAGTGGTTAAGTTCATGCGCTCTGCTGCAGGCGGCCCAGTGTTTTGTCGGTTCAAATCCTGGGCGCGGACATGGCACTGCTCATCAAAGCACACTGAGGTGGCATCCAACATGCCACAACTAGAAGGACCCACAACTAAGAATGTACAGCTATGTACTGGGGGACTTTGGGGAGAAAAAGGAAAATAAAATTTAAAAAAAAAAGAAAGAAAATACAATAACTAAAATGAAAAATTCACTAGAGCTCAAAAGTAGCTTTGAATTGGGAGAAGAAAGAATTAATGAGCTTAAAGATAGATCAATGGAGATTATGCAATCTGAAGAACAAAGAGAAAATAGAATAAAGAAAAATGAACAGAGCTTCAGAAATGTGGTCCACCATCAAGCACACCAACATTGATATAATGGGAATACTAGGAGGAGAGGAAAGAACAGAAAATATGTTCAAAAAAATAACGTTTGAAAGATTCCTAAATTTAATGAAAACCTTATACATCCAGGAAGCTCAACAAACTCTAAGTAGGATAAATTCAAGGAGATTCACAAACAGACGTATCATAGTAAAAATGCTTAAACCAAAAGACAAGAAGAAAATCTTGAAAGCAGAAAAAGAAAAATGCCTTGTTGGGGCTGGCTCTGTGATGTAGTGGTTAAGATCCGTGCACTCCATTTTGGTGGCCCAGGTTTGCAGGTTCGGATCCCAGGCATGGACCTACACCACTTGTCAGCCATGCTGTGGCAGCAACCCACATATGAAGTGGAGGAAGACGGGCACAGATGTTAGCTCAGGGCTAATCTTCCTCAGTGAAAAAAAAAAAAACCTTGTCACTTACAAGGGGACCCTAATAAGATTAACAGTTGACTTCTCAGTGGAAACAATGAAAGCCAAAGGCAGTAGGGTGGAATATTCAAAGTGTTCAAACAAAAAAGACTGCCTACCAAGAATCCTATATCTAGCAAAGCTATCGTTCAAAAATGAAGATGAAATAAAGACATTCCCAGATAAACAAAAACAGAGAATTTATTGCTAGCACACCCACCTTATAAGAAATACTAAAGCAAGTTCTTCAGTTTGAAAGCAAGTGACTCCAGTCATTTGAATCCACAAAAAAAAAAAATGGAGAGTACCAATAAAGGGAACTATGTAATTATAAAAGACAGCATGATTGCGTATTTCTTCTCCTTTCTTCTCTTAACTGATTTTAAAAGCAATTATATAAAACAATATATATGTAATTATATAATTGGGCCTATAATATATAGAAATGTAATATATTTGCCAATAACAGCAGAAAGGAGATGGGTGGTAGCTAAGCTGTAGTGGACAAAGGAAAGGACACCAGATGGGAACAAAAATCCATAGGGACAGATGAAGAGAATTAGAAATGGTAAATAAGAAGGTTAATATAATTTCATATGGTTATAATAATATAATAGTATAATATAATGCCATAAATATATATTTGCTCTCCTTTCTTCTCTTGCTTCTTTAAAAGACACAAAATTATATAAAGTAATAATTACAGCAATGTATTATTGGGTTTGTAATATATGTAAGATGTAATATATATAACAATAATAGCATAAAAAGGGAGAAATGGAATAGAGCCATATAGGACTAACATTTCCATATCTCACTGGAATTGTTAGTATAAATCTGAAGAAAATTCTGATAAGATATATAGGGTAAGCCCTAGAGCAACCAATAAGGAAATAACTCAAAAAAATATAGTGAAAAAATAAAATAATTAAGATGATACGTTGGAAAATATTCACTTAATACAGAAGAAAGCAGTAAACAAGGAATAGAGGAACAAAAGAGACATGACATATAGAAAACAAAAGGTATAATGGCAGCCATAATTCCAACTATATCAATAATAACATTAAATATAAATGGACTAAACAATCTAATAAAAAGCATAGATTGTCAGACTGGATTAAAATACAAGATCCAACTATATGCTGTCACTATTTAGATTCAAAGATACAAGTAGGTTGAAAGTAAAAGGATGGAAAAAGATATATGGGTCAAACATCACCCACAAGAATGCTGGAGTGGCTATACTAATATCAAATAAAATAGACTTTAAAACAAAAAATGTTACTAGAGATAAAAAGATGTGTTTTATAATGATAAAAGGGTTAATACATCTGAAGGATACAATTATAAACATATATGCATGTAACAACTATTAAGGGAGAAATGGTCAAGTCAACAATAACAATTGGAGACTTCAATAGCCCCCATTCAATAATGGATAGAACAATTAGGCAGAAAGTCTAACTGACAGATGATCAATAAGGAAATAGAAGACTTGAACAGCACTATAAACCAACTAGACTAAACAGATACCCATAGAACACTCCACCCCATAATAGCAGAATATAAATTTTTCTCCAGTACACATGAAACTTTCTCCAAATTAGACTATATATTAGGCCATAAAACAAACCTCAGTAAATTTAAAAGGATTGAAATAATAGAAAGTATGTTCTCTAACCACAATAGAATGATATTAGAAATTATAAGTGAAAGAAATTTGGAAAACTCACAAATAAGAAGAAATTAAAGAACACACTCTTAAATAACCAATATATCGAAGAATAAATCAAGCAGGAAACTAGAAAATACTTTGAGATAAATAAAAATGGAAGCACAACATACCAAAACTTATGAGATGCAGCTAAAGCAGGCCACAGAGGGAAAGTAATAGCTGTAAATCCCTATGTTATAAAAGAAAAAAGGTTTCAAATCAGTCATTAACATAAACTTCCACCTTAAAACACAGCAAATAAAGAAGCAAACTAGAGCCAGCCCTGATTGCCTAGTGGTTAAAGTTTGGTGTGCTCCACTTTGGCAGCCCTCGTTTGGTTCCCAGGAGTGGAACCACACCACTCGTCTGTCAGTAGCCATGCTGTGGTGGTGGCGTACATAGAATAAAAGGACTTACAACTAGAATACACAACTATGTAGTGGGGCTTTGGGGAGGAAAAGAAAAAAAGAGGAAGATTGGCAACAAATGTTAGCTCAGGATGAATCTTTCCCAGCAAAGAAAAGAAAAAAAAGTAAACTAAACATAAAGCAAGCAGAAGGAAATAATACAGACTAGAGCATAACTTAATGAAATAGAGAATAGAAAAACAATACAGAAAATCAACAAAGCCAAAATTGGTTCTTTGAAGAGATCAACAAAACAGACAAACCTTTACCTACAGCTACATTGACCCGGAAATAAAGACAGAAGACTCAAATTATTAATATCAGAAATGAAAGCAGGAACATTATTATCAACCTTACAGAAATGAAAAGAATTATAAAGGAATACTATGAACAATCCTATGACAACAAATTAGATAACTTAGGTGAGATGGACAAATTCCTAGAAGGACACAAACTACCAAAACTAACTCAAGAAGAAATAGAAAATATTGATAGACCTGTAACAAGTAAAGTTACGAATTAGTAATCAAAAAACTATCCATAAAGAGGAGCCCAGGCCGGGATGGCTTCACTGTTAAATTCTACCAAACATGTAAAGAACAATTAACACCAACTCTTTATCAACTCTTCCAAAAGATAGAAGAGGATGGAACCCTTCCCAGGGCATTCTGTGAGGCCAGTATTACTCTGACACAAAAACTAGACAAAGACATCACAAGAAAACTACACATCAATATCCCTTATGAATGTAGACCCCCCCCAAAAAAAGATCAGCAAATCACTAGCAAACTGAATACAGCAATGTATAAAACGTATTATGCACCATGACTAAGTGGGATTATCCCAGGAATGCAAAGTTGGTTTGACATCTGAATATGTTATTGTAATACATCATATCAATAGAATAAGAAATAAAAAACACAGGATCTCCTAGATAGACATAGAAAGAGCATTTGACAAAATCCAACACTATTTCATGGTAATAACATTCAACAAATTAAGAATACAAGAGAACTTTCTCAACCTGATAAAGGACATCTATGAAAAACCCACAGCTTACTTCACACATAACAGTGGAAGACTGGATGCTTTCTCCCTAAGGCCAGGAACAGGACATGTATGTTTATTCTTGCCACTTCTCTTCAACATTGTACTGAAGGTTCTATCTAGGGTGATTAGGCAAGACAAAGAAATAAAATGCATCCAGGTTGGAAAGGAGGAAGTACAACTCTCTCTCTTCACAGATGACATGATCTTAAATACAGAAAATCCTAAGGAGTCCACTTAAAAAAAAAAACAAAAAAAAACATTAGAACTAATAAATGAGTTCAGCAAGGTTGCAGAATGCAAGATCAATATACAAAACAGTTTTATTTCTATACACTTGCAATGAACAATTTCTCACGTTTGGACCATTCTATGTTTTTAATCCTTCTGAACTTTTTGAGACTTTTTCTGATGTATTAGAGACTTTGTATGTGCAACCCTTTATGAAATATTTAAAATTTTTGTGATTACTTTGCATACTTTCCTTGCATATTTGAGACTCTTTCTGCCTCTTTGAGATGCTTCCTTACTTGTTATCAGACCCTTCTTGATGTATATAAGACTTTCTGATAAAACCACAATGAGATACCACTTCTCACCCAGTAGGATGGCTAGAATCAGTCAGATAACAAGTGTTGGCAAGGATGTGGAGAAATCAGAACCCTCAGACACTGCTGGTGGGAATGTAAAATGGTGCAGCTGCATTGGAAGACAGTCTGGCAGCTCCTCAAACCATTAAACATAGAGTTACCGCATGACCTGACAATTCCATTCCTAGGCATATATTCAAGAGAATTGGAAACAAAAACCTGTACACGAATGTTTATTATTATTATTCATAATAGCCAAAAAGTGGAAACAAACCCAAATGTCTATCAATGGACAAATAGATAAACAAAATGTGGTATATCCATACAATGGAATATTATTTGGCCACTAAAAATGAATGATACATACACTGATGCATGCTACAACATGGATGAACCTTGAAAACATTACGCCAAGTGAAAGAAGCCAATCAAAAAAGACCACATATTATATGATTGAATTCATATAAAAGTCCAGAATAGGAAAATCTATAGAGACAGAAATTAGATTAGTGGTTGCTTAGGGCAGGCAGGGAGGCAGATGCTAAAGGTGAACAAACTAATGCATATGAGCCACCAGCCCAAGAATCTGTTTAAAATTCAGACTTTTAATGGTGACAAATAAAAAGTATTATTTGTGACAAAAGGAGAAAGGCTCTCAAACATATCTAAAAGGGTCCCAATCAGACAGGAAGCCTCTCAAATAGTAAGGAAGAGTCTCAAACACCTCAGGAAAGGTCTCAAGCAAGTCAGAAATTGTCTCAAATATGTCAAGAAGAGCCTTGAACAACTCAGGAAGAGCTTTAAGCAAATCAAGAAAAGTCTGAAATGCTCTTGGAAGGGATTCAAACAAGTCAAGAAGGGTACCAAACATCTAAGGATGGGTCTCAAGCAGAAAGGAACAGTCCTGAATAGTCAGAAAAGGTTTCGAATGCATCAGAAAGGGATGCAAGCAAGATATGAAAGGTCTCAAACATGTCATGAAGGGCCCCATATAGTCTGGAAGAATCTCAAAAAATTATGAATGGTCTCAAAAACATGAGGAAGTGTCTTGAACAAGTTATATAAGGTCTCAAGCATGTTAGGAAGGGCCTCAAAGTCATCAGGAAGAGTTTTAGAAACACTAGGAAGGGACTCAGACAAGAAGGATGGCAACTACATCAGGAGGGGTCTCAGACATGTCAGTAAAGGTCTTAAGCAGTCAGTAAGAGATTCCACATACATAAGGAAGAGTCACAAACTCGTAAGGAAAAGTTTTAATGACCTTTGAAAGAGTCTCACACAGACAAAGTCTTTAATATGTCACAAAGGATCTCAAACAAAGTTAGAAATGATTGCACACATCAGGAGGTATCTAAACATCATTAGGAGGTCTCAGTCAGTAATGGTTCCAAAGAGGTCAGAAAGTGGCTCAGGTCAGCAAGCAGCTCAGATATGTCAGGAAGACTGTCAACCACGTCAGGAAGAATTGCAAGCAAGTAAAAAGTTGTTTCAAATGCAATGTCACAGCTAAGACCCATGCTACGGAAATTAATCAGGTAGCGCTTGCCCTGAACATCCTCAGTAATTAGCTTGAATTTTCTAAATGCAACTTCATCATTCTGCAGATCAGCAAGGCTCATTTCAAAAACACCACCCTTCAAGCCATCAGAAGCAATTTTCGCGCCTTGAGTTCTCGTGACTAGTGTTTTTCCAATATTTCTTATATTAAACATAGCTGGTGCTTTCATATCATACCAATCTTTCTTAGAAATCTGATCAACTGCTTTCTTCTTGGCTCCCTTTTTGCTGCTTCTCGGAAGGTGCTCATTCTTGCTGCCTGCCATGGGGTTGCTCAGAGCTCTTCCTTCTTTTTTGAGACTCTTTCTGACTTCTCCATCTTGACATGTTTTTTACTCTTCCTTACCTATTTGAGATTCTTCCTGACTTGTTTAACCCTCTTCCTGACGTTTGTGAGTGTCTTCCTGACCTATTTGAGATTCACGCTGATGTATTTCAGACCTTTCCCGACCCCTCTGAAACCCATCCTTATATACCTAAGGAAAGGACATTGAGACTTTTCCTGACATCTTTGAGACCCTTTCTGTTTTGTTTGAGACTCTTTCTGGTGTATTTGAGACCCTTTGTGATATATTTGAGACCCTTCCTGGTTTATTTCTGAGTGCCAAGTCAGTCCCTTGTGCAGTCTGAAGAGGAGGCAAGAAGACCATTAGCCTCAGACTTGAAAGGACCTTTCTTCGAGCGTCTAGTCAAGAAATGTCTATGATCACGTATCAAGAAAAATCCACCAATGCTTTTCCTTTGATCCAACCCTCAACTGCAAATGGAAAAATGGAGACTTTTATTCATCATTTTTTTGTCTTTTAATCAAAGTTTTCTACAATGCTGCTTAAGTGTTGGTTTTTTTCATTAGAATATAATTTTAGCTGTTGTCTCAGAGAACCAAAATAATAATCTATCTAATATTATAGAAAGCAGTTCATTTCTCCCTCGTGTTAACATCTGGGTCTATGTAGTCCAAGGCTGCTCTGTCAGCACCATGGGGGTTCCCAGGCTCCTTCTGTCTTATGGATCTGCCATCCCTAGGTCCTTCTGTTTTATGGAACTGCCACACCTGAGTGGAGCTTTGTCTGCATGGTCCAAGATGGCTCATTAGCACATTCTTCTTCCAACCAGCAACAAGGGAAAAGAGAAAGGGAATAGCAAATTCTACCCTTTTAAGAACATGACCCACAAGTTGCATATATCAGTTCTCCTCACATATGGTTGGCTAGAATGCAGTCACATGACCATACCTAGCTGTAAAAGAAGCTGGGTAGTGTAGTCTCAATTCTGGGAAGCCATTTTGCCTTCTTAAATTCAGGGTTTCTATTACTACAAAAAAAAAGACAAAAAGAGTATTGGGAAACAATTAGCAGTCTATTCACAGCCTCCCATTTTGAAATTTAGAAATTTTTAATTTGGCCAAGAAAAAAGAAATTCCCCCCTCTGGCAAGAGAAAAAAAGTGGATTTTTCCCCCCTTTTCTCTTCTTTAACTTGGTAGCTCCCACAGAAGAATAGTTTTTAATTCTGCGCAATGAAAGCCAAAAGGAAAAAAGGTTGCTGAAACCTGGAGTGTTTATTTGTAATCAAAAATGCCTTGGGCTATTACGTTAGTGCCTAAAGACCAATCTGAATTTTATGATTGAGCACCTGTGCATGCAGCAAAAGCACAGAACATTCTGAGATGCAGAGTAGCATCAGATCACCATCTGGACCATAAATAATTTATACGTTTTAGATACCTGAGAATCACATGGGTCAGGAACAAATAATACACTAAATGTCAGCGAGAAAAAATTCTCCATTGTATCTGTGAATCCAATTTAAAGCCTAATGACAGTTCTGAGAATCAAATTGAAATATAAGAAAGGCCCCTAGTGCTTATGTAAGACTAAATGAACGTTATTCTTGATTTTTAAAAATTACAAGTGAAAAGCTGATCAAATTAAGCTTAAATTTCCACAAGTCAGTTGTCGGGGGGCCAGCTAGAATTGAACTCCATATCCGATGCCCTGCCTTTGGGGAAGACTTTGAGGTAAGACTCTCTCATCAAATCCTGATCAAGTAGTGAATTTATACGCTGGGCCCTGAATTTGTGAAATATGGTCACTGCTTTAGCTGTTTTTGAGAAAGTTTGCTGACGTGTCCGATTCCAGTACACTTGAAGAAAGGCAGAACATGGCAGGGGCCGACCCCGTAGCCGAGTGCTTGAGTTCGTGCATTCTGCTTCGGCCACCCAGGGTTTCACAGGTTCGGATCCTGGGCGCAGACCTAGCACCACTCATCAAGCCTGCTGAGGCAGCGTCCCACATGCCACGGCTAGAAGGACCCACAACTAAAAATATGCTACTGTGTACTGGGGGGCTTTGGGGAGAAAAAGGAAAAAATAAAATCTTTTAAAAAAAAAAAAAGAACATGGCAGAAAGAGTCTGGGGTCTGGTCCTAGTTGGAAGTGAAAGGGTGAGACAGAGCACCCCACTGCCCCAGATCCTGTGGGTGAGGCACAGGCAGGGGGCAGAGTCAAGCTGAGCATTGCCATGAAGTCATAACAGAAGCCCTTCCAGGGTGGAGCCAGGAGTCTGAAGCCTAAAAATGAACTAAGTTAGGAGCTGGCAAGGTAACTCAACCATTGGCCTTCACCAAGCACTTATCAGTGACCTTGGTCAGCCTTTACAGGACCAGCCATCCACCTGCCAACCCTTTTCTAGACAGTGCCTTAAAGGCCCCACAGATGAAGCTTCAGCACTGTACTGTCTAGAACTCTAATGAGTTGGTTGGGCATTGTTTAGCCTTATTGAGAAACGAGTGATCATGTGCAGTCCCTCTGAATTTGAGTATGTATGGACACAAATATGTGGTTTTTTTGTTTTGTTTTTTTCTGAGGAAGATTGGCCTGAGCTAACATCTGTTGCCAATCCTCCTCTTTTTGCTTGAGAGAGATTCACCCTGAGTTAACATCTGTGCTAATCTTCCTCTATTTTGTATGTGGGTCACTGCCACAGCATGGCCACTGATAGATGAGTGGTGTAGGTCCACGCCCAGGAACCAAACCTGGGCCACCGAAGAGGAGCACACTGAACTTAACCACTAGGCCACGGGGCTGGTCCTCACAAATATGTGTTTTTGAGCACTTGGAATTTTTTTCATAGAATTTTTTTTCATTTAGACATTTGTTTTTATTATATATCAATATAAACAGAATAAATTGGTGAAAATATTACTGAAATTTCTTAATATTAAGAACCCCACTTTTCTGAATCAGCTTTTTAACATTGAGGTATAGCATACATACATTAAGGTATGTAAGGTCCACTAGTCTTAAAGTTCATTTAAACATATATAAATAGATGATAGATATGGATATATAGATATATATATGTAGAGTGACTGGAACTCTCATACACCATTGGTGGGAGTATAAATTGATACAACCACTTTGGAAAACAGTTTTACAGCATCTACTAAAGTTAAACATATGCCTTCCTTACGGCCCAGCAGTCCCGCTCCTGAGTATACACACACTCAAGAGAAATGAGTGCATGTGTCCACCAAAGTACACGTATAAGACTCTTCATAGTACCATTATTCATACTAGTCAACACTGGAAACAACCCAAATGTCCATCAGCAGGAGAACAGATAAATACATTGGTGGTATATTCATATAATGGAATAATACACAGCTGTAAAAAAGAACAAGTTACCAAGACACACAATAACATGGATGAATATCACAGATATTATGATGAGTGAAAAAAGCCAGATACAAAAAAAAAATACTGTGTGATTTCATTTATATAAAGTTCAAAAACAGGCAAAACTAATAGATTGTGCTAGAAGTCAAAATGATTACCTCTTGGAGGGACGGAATTAACAAACATAATAAATGCTTATTGGAAAACACTTAAACAATGTCGCCTGTACCTCTCTTCTCCCCTGTATCTGCATAACGGACTCTCTCACCTTTCAGTCCTCGTTTAAATATGTAGTCAGTGAGGCCCACCCCAACCACCCTATTATAAATGGCAGTCCACATTCCCCAACTCGTGATCCTTTCTGTCCTCCTTTTTCACTTTTTCTATTATACCTCTCACTTTATAAAATACTCTAGAATTTACTTGTTTATTATATTTTTTGCTTACTACCTATGTCCCCTTGCTAGAATGTAAGCTCGACATCCAATTCCTGGTCCGTGTGGGGAGTGTAAAGACCCAGCCCACTCGCCCCAATTCAGGGCATCATGATTGGCTTATCCCCGCTCCAGAGCCCCCCATGGGATCCACTGAGGCCTTTGTTACAATGTCGAAACCCAACTTTTCTCTCTGTGCAATCGGGCTTCCCTCACTCCCCAAAGGTACTGATTCCCAGAGAACTTCCCAATGAATTTTCTGTACATCAACCACAGACTCAAAGTCTGTTTCCTGGGGGCCGGCCCGTGGCCGAGTGGTTGGGTTTGCACGCTCTGCTTCCGCGCCCAGGGTTTCGCGGGTTTGGATCCTGGGCGCGGACATGGCACCGCTCCTCCGGCCATGCTGAGGCGGCATCCCACATGCCACAGCTGGAAGGACCCACAACTAAAAATACACAACTCTGTACCGGGGAGCTTTCGGAGAAAAAGGAAAAAATTAAATCTTTAAAACAAAAAGTCTGTTTCCTGGAGTGTCTGAACTGCCACACTGAAACAGAGAACAAGACAAGATTAGGTTTACCGAGGAAGAGTCCTGAGTTCACATTGGGACATGTCACCTTTGAGACAACTTTGCCATATCTAAGGAATGTCAAGCAGGCAGTTGCAAATATGAGAAAATAGATTTTTTTTCCCTCAAGCTGCTCAGAATATAATGAGGAAGATAAGACACGTTCTCAAAAAAATAACCCATAGTGGGCCGGCTGTGGCCTAGTGGTTAAGTTCCCGTGCTCCGCTGCGGTGGCCCAGGGTTTCGCCAGTTTGGATCCTGGGCGCAGACATGGCACCGCTCATCAGGCCATGCTGAGGCTGCATCCCACGTGCCACAACTAGAAGGACCCATAACTGAAAATACATAAAGGGGCGGGGGGAGGCCTTTGGGAAGAAAAAGGAAAAATAAAACCTTAAAAAAAAAACCATAATGTGAGGTATTATGTTACATAAGATATGTTACTTGTTATTACGTTACAAGTGAAGTGCTAGAGGGATGCAGAGGAGATCAGGAAAGACCTCCTGGTGAAGGTAACATTTTTCTATGTGATCACTGAAGGTAGGGGCAGAGGCAGAGCAATGTGAGCTAGGCCAGAAGACGAAAGCTTGGAGCAAACAGAGGGCGCCATGGGCAGTTCGGTTTGAATGGAGGGTCAGGTGTGCCAAGGGGCTCAGTGGGAAACAAGGTCAGGAATTGTGTTAATCAGGGTTCTCCAGAGAAACAGAACCAAGAGGATGTGTATATATATTGAAAGAGATTGATTATAAGGAATTGGCTCAGGTGATTAAGGAGGCCGGGAGTCCAGGATCTGCAGCGGGGCCGGGCAGGCTGGAGACCAGGGAGAGCCGATGCTGCAGTGCCAGTTCAAAGGCCAGGAGGCCAGAGATCCAGTAGAGCCAATGGTGCAGCTCTAGTCTGAAGACCATCTACGGTAGAGCCAGGAAGACCGATGTTGTAGGTGAAGTCTGAAGGCAGTCTGCTAGAGAGTTCTCTCTTGCTTGGGGGAGGCTGGTCTGTTTGTGCTATTCAGGCCTTGAGTGATGGGACGAGGCCCACCGACATTACAGAGGGCGATCTGCTTTACTTGAGTCCACCAATTTAAATGTTAATCTCATCCAAAAATACCCTCACAGAAACACTCAGAATAGTTTTGACCAAAAATCTTGGCACCCAGTGGCCCGGCCAAGTTGATGAATACAATTAACCATCACAGGAGTAAAGGCCAGTTGAGGAAAGACCTTAAATGCTAGTGTTTAGGCTGTGGGAACTACTGAAGATTCAGAGGCCAGGGGATTGGAATGAAGGAGCCTAGGGGCAGAGAGAGAATTTAGGAGACTATTGTGATCATCCAGGTAAGAGGGAAAGTAGGATGATGTCAGTGAATCTGGAGGGGAGGAAAGAGGCAAGCAGTATGGAATTGACAAGACTCGGCAATTGACCAGTCCTAAGGGATGAGGGAAAGTATGCCCAGAATGACCCTGTAGTTTCACACCTAGGCAACTGGGAGGATGGTGAGACAGCTGAGAGAAATGGGGGCGTTGGGAGAGAGAATCTTGCCTGCCTCCCCAGAGCTTCTCTGGTTGAGGGGCCTGGGGCAAGTTTAGGTTATCAACTGATGTGTAACAAACCACCCCAAAATGGTGACCTACAACAAATGCTTTATTTTTCTCACAAATCTGAGGGTGGCTGGACTCACATAGCAGTTCTCGCTCCAGGTTATGATGCATTATGTTAATCTTGTGTTGGTAACAGGAAATTAATTCTTCACATGAGATGTATTAAATGGATGATGGCAGTAAACATTGATTGAATCTTTTCTGCATATTGCCTACCAAACTTGTTTTTTAAAAATTGATTACTGTTTTTATCTACCGACACTGATTAATTCTAGATCCTACTTCATTGCCCTAAAAGAGAGGGAGAAAATTATCTACCGTTTGCCCTCTCCTGTGCCCAGAAATTGTTGTGAGTCAGAGTATGAAATATCTAACATGCTTTAAAAGTAGAACTTGGTTGAATTACCTGTCTATCTTTTAAATTAACTTTAGATTTCCTTTCCTTTTGAGTTTAGTTTTATTGGATTTTATTTATTAAATATTCTAGACCCAGGTTGAAATTTTTAAAACAACTTTATTAAAGCATAATTTACTACCATAAAACTCACCCATTTTTAAATATGCGATTCAATGATTTGTAGTAAATTTACTGAGTTGTGCGACTATCACCACAATACAGTTTTAGAACGTTTTTATCACCCTAGTCCCAGGCACCACTGTCTCTATAGATTTACCCTTTCTGGACATTTTATATAAATGAAATTATACAATATGTGTTCTTTTGAGTCTGGCTTCTTTCACTTAGCACGATATTTTCAAGATTCATGCATGTTGCAGAATGCATCAGTATTTCATTTTTTTTATAGCAAAATAATATTCCACTGTATGGATAGATCACATTTTGTTTGTCTGTTCATCAGTGGGCAGGGATTTGAGTTCTTTCCACCTTTTGGCTATTAAGAATAATGCTGCTATGACTCTCTACATGCAAGTCTTTGTGCGGACATATGCTTTCATTTCTCATGTGTAGGTACCTGAGTGGAATTGCTGGATCATATGGTAAATTTATGTTTAACTTTTTAAGAAACTGTCAAACTATTTTACAAAGTTGTTGTATCATTTTTTTCTTACCTACCAGCAAGATGTGAGGGTTCCCATTTCTCCACATTTTTGTCAGCATTTGTTACTGTCTGTCATTCTTATTCTAGCCATCCTAGTGGGCGGGAAATGGTATATCATTGTGCTTTTGATTTGCATTTCCCTCATAACAATGATATTGAGCATCTTTTCATGTGCTTTTCAGCCATTTGTACGTCGTTTTTGGTGAAATGTCTAATCAAGTCCTTTGCTCATTTTTAATTGGGTTGGTTTTTTTCATTGAGTTCTAAGAGTGCTTTGTTCCATGTCAAAATTTAATGTAATCGATATAACCTTTCTGGAATACAATATGGCATGATTCAAATGCCCTAGAATTTTATTTATTTATTTTTGCTTATCCCTCCAAGCGGGCATCGCGGTGGACACTGTAATGCAATACCCAGATCTTCCTTCTTCTTGTCCAATTTCAAGAATATGGTCAGCAGACAGGCCTCAGATGTCAGCCCTCCAGGGTCTGCCTCAGCTGCAGAGAGACACCAGGGCAGCCCACATTCAATGACTGATCAGTGCAGAAGCACAAAGGTCTGGCCATCTCCCCCCAGCTTTGGACAACTCTGCAGGGCTATTCTAACCCCAGAGCTCCCTGTAGGGTCAGCCAAGTCTGTCATCAGACCTGCATCAAAGCTTGATTTCTCCCTCTGCCCAATCCTGCTTTCTTCCCCTCCCTTCTACAGGTGTTGACTTCAATAGAACTTTTTTCCCCAGCTTTACTGAGATATAATTGACATATAACGTTGTGTAAGTGTAAAGTGTACGATGTGTTAATTTGATATATTTACATATTACAAAATGATTGCGACCATAGCAGTAGGTAACACCTCCATCCCGCCCCGTAATACCATTTCTTTTTTGTGGTGAAAACATTTAAGATCTACTCTTTTGGGAACATTCAAGTATATGCCATAGTATTATTAGCTATAATCACCATACTGTACATTAGATCCCCAGAACCTGTTAATTTTTATAACTGGAACTTGGTACCCTTTGACCAGTATCTCCCCTTTTCCCTCACCCCCCACCCCCCTACCCCCCGCCCCAGCCCCTGGTAACCACCACTCTACTCTCTGTTTCTCTGAGTTCAGCTTTTGTAGAGTCTACATATAAGTGATATCACACAGTATTTGTCTTTCTCCGTCTGACCTATTTTACTTAGCATAATGCCCTCAAGGTTTATCCAAGTTGTCACAAACTACAAGATTTCCTTCTATCTCATGGCTGAATAATATGCCATAGTATATATATACTATGTCTTTATCCATTCATCCATTGATGGACACTTAGGTTGTTTCCATATCTTGGCTATTGTGAATAATGCTGCAATGAACATGGGGGTGCAAATATCTGTTTGAGATACTGATTTCATCTCCTCGGGATATATACCCAGATGTAGGATTGCTGGTTCATATGGTAGTTCTATTTTTAATTTTTTGAGGAACCTCCATACTGTTTTCCATAGTGGCTGCACCAATTTACATTCCCACCAACAGTGCACTAGGGTTCTCTCTCCTCTGCATCCTCACCAACACTTGCCATCGCTTGTCTTTTTGAAAATAGCCACTCAAACAGGTGTGAGATGATATCTCATTGTGGTTTTGATTTACATTTCCCTGATGATTAGTGATGTTAAGCACCTTTTCATATATCTGTTGGCCATTTCTATGTCTTCTTTCAAAAAATGTCTATTCAGGTAATTGCCCATTTTTTGATTGGATGATTATTATTATTTTGCTGTTGAGTTGTATGAGTTCTTTATATATTTTGGATATTAACCTCTATCAGATATATGTTTTGCAAATATTTTCTCCCATTCCATAGGTTGCCTTTTCATTTCGTATATTGTTTCTTTCGCTGTGTAGAAGCTTTTTAGGTTGTTGTAGTCTCACTTGTTTATTTTTTATTTTGTTGCTTTTGCTTTTGGTGTCCTATCCAGGAAATCGCTGCCGAGACTAATGTCAAGGAGCTTTTTACCTGTTTTCTCTTAGGAGTTTTACAATTTCAGATTTATGTTTAAGTCTTTAACCCATTTCGAGTTTAAATTTTTTTAAAGATTTTATTTTTCCTCTTTCTCCCCAAAGCCCCCAGTACATAGTTGTATATTTTTTAGTTGTGGATCCTTCTAGTTGTGACATGTGGGATGCTGCCTCAGTGTGGCCTGATGAGCAGTGCCATGTCCGTGCCCAGGATTGGAACCAGAAAAACCCTGGGCCGCCAAAGCGGAGCGCACAAACTTAACCACTCAGCCACAGGGCAGACCCCGAGTTTAATTTTTTTTTAAGTAGTGTAAAATAGGGATCCAATTTCATTCTTCTACATGTGGTTATGTAGTTTTCCCAAGACCAAAATTGAAGACGCTGTCCTTTCCCCATTGAGATTCTTGGCTCTCTTATCAAATACTAGTTGACCATATATGCAAGCCTTTATTTCTAGGCTCTCGATTCTGTCCCATGGTCTGTGTATATTTTTATGCTGGTACCATACTGTTCTGATTGCTATATCTTTTTTTTTTAAGATTTTATTTTTCCTCTTTCTCCCCAAAGCCCCCCAGTACATAGTTGTATATTTTTTAGTTGTGGATCCTTCTAGTTGTGGCATGTGGGATGCTGCCTCAGCATGGCTTGATGCGCGGTGCCATGTCCGCGCCCAGGATTCAAACTGGCGAAACCCTGGGCCTCCAAAGCAGAGCATGTGAACTTAACCACTCGACCACCAGGCCAGCCCCTGATTGCCATATGGTTATAGTACAGCTTGAAATCAGGAAGTGTGATGCCTCCAGCTTTACTCTTCTTTCTCAGAATTGATTTGGCTATTCGGGGTCTTTTGTGGCTCCATACAAATTTTAGGATTGTTTTTTCGATTTCTGTGAAAAATGCCATTGGAATTTTGATAGAGATTGCACTGAATCTATAGACGGCTTTGGGTAGTATGGACATTTTAACAGTATTAATTCTTCCAATCCATGAGCACAGGATATCTTTCCATTTGTTTGTATCTTCTTCAGTTTCTTTCATCAAAGTCTTGTAGTTTTCAGTGTACAGATCTTTCACCTCTTCAGTTAAATTTATCCCTAAGTATTTTATTGTTTTTGATGCTATTGCGAATGGGATTGTTTTCTTTATTTCTCTTTCAGATGTTTTGTTGTTGGTATATAGGAACACAGCTGTTGACTCTGCTCATTTTGTATCCTGCAACTTTATTGAATCCTTTGATTAGTTCTAGCAGTTTTTTGGTGGAGTCTTTAGGATTTTCCGTATATAAGATCATATCATCTGCAAACAAAGACAATTTACTTCTTCCTTTCTGTTTTGGATGCCTTTTATTTCTTTTTCTTGCCTGACTGCCAAGAGCACTTCTTAATGAATATCCATCTCCGAGTCAGCTTCCTGAAGAACCCAACCTCCAACAGGCAGCTTTCATTTTACCTCCTCTAAGATTGGCACACACTGGCACGTGCACACACACACACCTGTGCGCACATAGTATCACGTTGATTGGCCTAGAAGTGAGCACCTGACCCAAAATGGACCAAATAGAGCCTTTCCCTGGAGGTATTGAACTTGGGAATCTGCGAGACTAAGTTGCTGCCCCTCTCTGGTACAAACCTGGAAAATAGAAGGGTAGGAAAGAGTAACACAGCGTGTCTGGTTGTTCATTCCTTGTATGTCTCCAGGGGAACCTAGAACCATGATCAGGCCTTGCCCAGCACCTGGAAATGTGGCTCCTGGAGGGCTTTTTATGTTAATGATTAATGATTGTGTTGTGTACGTCTAGAGCAATGGGTCATGCTATACCAGCTTGTCTGGATTGCCTTGCACAAACATCAAGATCGATGATGCGTGCCTAAAGGGAACAACTGTCCCGCTGAGCTCTTCACGGAGATGAAGGGAACAGGAATGCCCATCTTCAGGACTACATGGCCAAGGAGGAAGCTGGTGTGCTTACCTCTCTGAAGCATGCATTTTACCGTCAAGATGACCAAGCATCTGTCTTCTCCATACTCCACAGTGCACCGAGCAAGTCTCCTGCAGCCTTTTGATCTTAGAGCCAGACCAGAGGGGCCCGCCCCGTGGCCAAGTGGTTGAGTTCGCACTCTCCGCTTCGGCAGCCCAGGGTTTCACAGGTTCCAATCCTGGGCGCGGACATGGCACTGCTCGTCTAAGCCATGCTGAGGCGGCATCCCACATACCACAACTAGAAGGACCCACAACTAAAAATACACAACTATGCACTGGGGGGCTTTGGGGAGAATAAAGAAAAAAAAATAAAATAAAATCTTTAGAGCCAGAACAGAGAATAACAAATGGCAACCTGGAGACAGTTATATCTCCACCTTGGCAATCATTTTTTCTCCTAGAACGATCTACCACAAGAGCTCAGAACCGATCCAACTTCTCCAGAATCATCTCAGCTACACATGTCTGTATTAGCCACAGGCAAACTTTGAACCTCAAAGCCCTTTGAACCTCTTTGCAGTCAACTAAAGTACACTCAAGTAAGGTAGAGACAGTGCTCATGAATGTCCAAATCATACATCAGTGAATTCTTCTTTAAACATTTATTACTTCCTCTAATCATAAAAGTAATAAATATTCACTGTAAAAATAAAACTTAGAAAATACGGAAACGTACAAAGGAGAAAAGAAATGTCACCCATAATTCCACCACTCAGGAACCACCATTTCAAATATATTGTTAATATGATTTTAATTGTTTCTCCTTGCACACGTCTAGATATGCACATATTACCTCTGCAAACCTGGGATCCCACTTTGTGTACTATTTTGAAATCTGCTTCTCTCAATCGGCAGAATATGCGCCCGTGTTATCATTTTTAATGGCTGCATTAAAAAGAAACATCAGAGCCTACTGAATCACTCCCTCGCTGCCAGAGATCCAAGCTGCGCCCCAGTATCTGTTAGTATAAGAAATGCTGCTAAGAACATGCCCGCACATGTAGCCTTGTGCACTTTTCACTTTATTTTTGTTACCCAGGTGACCTCAGGTCTCCAGCCCACATACATCATCTTTCTCTTTAATATTTAAGTAAAATGCTAATGACTCCATCCCACAAACCAACAGAAATCCAGCGCCAAGGTTTCCAAGGGGCCTCGGGGCTTCTGTTTCTCCTGGTCACCTCTCGCTCTGTTTTCCTTTTTATCCCTCCAAGCATTTCACCTTCTTGGGCAGCTGCCCCCTTTCAACATGACTTTGTCCCTCTTCCTTCATCTGCCCATAGTGCCACTACCACATGGCAGCCACATGTAACTAGCTGACTTTTACTGAGGTTTGGGGGAAATGAAAGCCAATCATAGCACAACAGGAAATAACTTCAAATTCACTCCAGATATTACTATCCCCAGAAAGTCGCTGGCCATTCTCCGCCACATGAGTACTTCTTATTGCTGACGTTCCTTCATAGACCTGACATCCTGCCATGTTCCTGGGACTTTCTGCTCTCTCCATTGACCTCCTCATGTCTTCTCTTTTCTCTGTACCTAAACTCTTCACTTCTTCACTCCAGTAACCCTGAAAATTCCAAATGTCTCCTACTTTATCATGTAATCCCTCCCACATCCCAAGCAACCACTTCCTCCTTAAAACATTTTCTTCTCGGGGCTGGCCCCGTGGCCGAGTGGTTAAGTTCGCGCGCTCCGCTGCAGGCGGCCCAGTGTTTCATCAGTTCGAATCCTGGGTGCGGACATGGCACTGCTCATCAAGCCACGCTGAGGCAGCGTCCCACATGCCACAACTGGAAGGACCCACAACTAAGAATATGCAACTATGTACCTGGGGGCTTTGGGGAGAAAAAGTAAAAAAATAAAATCTTTAAAAAAAAAAAAACATTTTCTTCTCTTGTGTCTCAGGACAGCACGTTCTCCTGGTTTTCTTCCTTCCTTACTGGCCACTCCTTCTTAGCCTCCCTACTCCTTTACCTTTGCATTCTCCTCTTCCTGACCTTTGAACTTCGAGGTGTCCCAGGACTCACACTTTAGACTTCTTTTCTATCTATACTCACTCCTGGATGGTCTCCTCCAGTCTAATGACTTTAAGTACCCTCTATACACCAATCACTCTCAAATTTATGTCTTCTGCCCTGATCTCCGGATTCATATGCACAATTGCCTACTCAACATCCTCTCTTGCTTAATATGATGCCTAATGTTTACCATGCATCTCAAACTTAATCTTTCCAAAACTAAATTTTGCATTACTCCCAAACTTGTTCCTCACCTGGTATTCTCCATCTCAGTAAATGGCATCTCCATTCTTCCACTTGTTCCAGCCAAAACCTTGGAGTCATCCATGACTCTTGTCTTTCTATCACACCTCACATTTGACCTGGTAACAAGTCCTGTCAGCTGTGCCTTCAAAGTGTATGCTGGCTCTGACTACCTCTCACCTCCACTGCTACCCTGCCCTGGTCCCAGCCTCCTGATGGCCTCGTTTATAGACCACTGCAGCAGATCCTTACTGGTCTCTCTGCTTCCATTCTTGCTCCTCCATGAATATCCTTTCAATACTTCAGCCAGCAAAAATCATGCTCCAGTTCAAAATTTCCCAATGGCTTCCCATCTGACTTGACCCATACTGAAAGCCAATGTGGTCTGTAACCTGGCTCCCTCTCCAACCTCAGCTGCTACCACCTCGCTGTGGTCCAGCTGCACTGGTCTCCCTGTTGTCCCTTGAATAAAGAAGCTGTTTCTCATCCTGGGGCCTGTGCACTTGTTGTTCCTTTCCTGAAATGTTCCACCTCCAGATGATCAGCATAGTTTCCTGCCTCCATTCATTCATGTCTCTGAGCAAATGGCACCTCCTCAGAGAGATCTTCCTTGACCGCCCTACCTAAAAATGGCGCCCACATCGTTCTCTAATCCTTGACACTGCTTTATTTTCCCTCCTGGTACTTAACCTGACATTTGATTACATTGTTCATTTTTGTATTGCCTCTCTCTCCCGCGAGGGCAGAAACTTGGTCTGCTTTGCTTATCATTATGTTCCTGTGATCTGGACAAGGGACTGACAGAGAGAGGGAGCTCCACAAGTTCTTGTTAACTCTCTTCATTTACCTTACGCCTGTCCAAGTTCTCCCCAGTTAGAATATACCATCGAGTCTCCGACAGGACTTTCCTCAACACAGGACACAGCCACCTCTGAGATGAAGTTTCTCACCTCTAGAACTCAAGGGCCCAGCAGTTACACATTTGTACACATTAGAGCACTCCCTTTGGCTAAACTCACAGGAGTGGGATGACTGGGTCATGGGCCAAACTTCCAGATTACCCTCTAGAGAGGTCAAGGCTAATCCCTCTCCCATCAGCAGTGCTCCTTTTCAGGGTATTCTGGGCCTTCAGGCAAATGATGATGATGATGATGGTGATGTCCTCCTTACTCTTTGTTAACCAGAAAAATAAACAGATCTCTGTAGGGGCAGGGAAACTTCCGGGTTCTCATGCCTCTGACAAGGGTGCATGAGGTGCACTGACTTTGGGGAGTAAAGATATTCTCTGGCAGCTTCCTTATCTGAATTACATCCTCACCAACACCTTAATTTTTTTCCCATGATGCCATGTCATGTGCATTCATTAATTCGTTCGCTTCAAAATTACTTTTGAGCATCTAATTTTTTTTCATTTTTTGGGGGGGAGGGTTTGTGTGTCTTTTTTTATTAAAGATTTTATTTTTCCTTTTTTCTCCCCAAAGCCCCCCGGTACATAGTTGTATATTTTTAGTTGTGGGTCCTTCTAGTTGTGGCATGTGGGACGCTGCCTCAGCATGGCCTGCCAAGCAGTGCCATGTCTGCACCTAGGATCCGAACTGGCGAAACCCTGGGCCAGCGAAGCGGAGCAAGCGAACTTAACCACTCGGCCACGGGGCCGGCCCCTGAGCATCTATTTTTATGTAAGCTCTAAACATTTGCCAAGCTGAAGAATATTCCTTGAGATAATGGGATTTACAACGATCATGATATTTAGCAGTTTACAAGGTGCTTTCACTTCCATCATCTCATTTGGACGATACAAAGGCCAACTGGGTACAATTCCACCCATTTTACAGGTGAGGAAACACAAGGCACAGAGGGGAGGGATATGCCCCGGGGACACATTATGTACTAGTCAGAGCCACAACTGGGAATCCTATGAGCTTTTCAGCACATGCCACCCCCTCCATACCACAGTATCCCACCAAGCCCAGCACCACCAAAAGCAGGTTTATTTGGCCATGACAAGAAGGAGGACATACTTATACATTCTGAATTCTGAGCTGAGGGGCAGTAGAATGGAAGAGTCATTTAGAAATGGCTTTTGTTTTGGTGTCGTTTCAGTTATCATGGTGGTGGGCTGTGCCAGCCTGCCACAATTCAGCTGTGCTGGATTACACAATGGCAATTTGATTAAGGCAGGGAACAACGTTTCCTAGAAGCCCCTCCCTTGTATGATTCCGGGTTAGAGGAGACCAAAAGAGGAACTTGTGAGAGAACTGAAGGGCAGAAGGCAGCCGCAGTCCCTACCCTTGGCAGGTTTCCCGTCAGATACAGTGAAGGACAGCAACACAGGTGCCCTGCAGATCCCAGCTTATCATGAGCAGGCTCTCGCCGCTCCACCTCCAGCTTGCATTTCCTACCATTGGCTCTGCTAGCCAACAGCTGCCTCAGGCCCAGCACCAGGGGCTTGGCTACAGCCCCAGACAGGCGGAGTTACACAGAGGCCCCAGCTTCCCATAAACCTCTCCACGAACTCCCCCTGGATGTGCTTGGCTTCTGGAACTTTCCCAAAAGCTCTCATTTGTCCAGCTGCACCAACGCTTCCGGTAGTGGCTAGAGACTCTCTGATGCTCTGACTCCCCAGTCCAGACATTCACTTCCCGAGTGCTTCCTACATCTATTCATTCCTAGAATACTCGTGGTGGTTCTGCTTCCCTGTCCAAACCCTGACAGATAGAATACTCACAGATTTTGCTTTACTTGAAACAAAAAATAACATAAGAAAAGCAACATTCCGGATTGTAACGTAGAATTCTGCCTTCTCTTCTGAATCTTTGTATCCCAGATGCTTGATTTATAGACCATGGGTGTGTGGGGAAAAAAGGGAGATTATTAAATGAACTAGCAGAGGAGGAATAACGTATGCCTTACATATAGACCAAAGGGAGAACGGAGAGGAGACAGGAAGAACGAAGACATTATAACTTTCTCCATCTTGTTTTTATGGGATAAATAGATGGAAGACGGGGAGGAATTGGAAGTGAAGTTAGTTTTGTAGTCTAAAAATTTTCAATCAAATTTTACTATAATTCCTTAGGACATAGTCAAAGAAAATAATCAGTCCAGTCCTTGTTCTCCAAGTAAACTGTCCTCTGTGAATTGGAAAAGAAGACAGTGATTCTTACCTAGGAAATCTAGTTCTTTATCCATAAAATATGAAGTTACATGTGAACAGGAGCAAAGACAATGTCTGAGGATTCGTAGACATTATGAAACCCAACAGGATAATATCCACCTGGGATTGCCGAAGTGTACGGGCAAGGCTCTAAAGTTAAAGAAATAACTATGTCAAAGGTCGTCTCCTGGGGCCGGCCCCGTGGCCGAGTGGTTAAGTTCGCGTGCTCTGCTTCAGCGGCCCAGGGTTTCGCCGGTTCAAATCCTGGGCGCAGACATGGCATCGCTCATTAGGCCATGCTGAGGTGGCATCCCATATGCCACAGCTAGAAGGACCCACAACTAAAAATACACCACTATGTACTCGGGGGGCTTTGGGAGAAAAAGGAAAAATAAAATCTTTAAAAAAAAAAAAAAGGTTGTCTCCTTTCTCCTCCCTGTCCTAACTCCCTCTCTTTGCAACAGAGAAAGGAAGTTTTAAAATAATTTCCAATAGAGAAGAAGTTTGAAATTCAACATTCTTTTCATAGGAATCTCCATGTATGCAGAGTAAACCTTCTGTGGCATTGTCCTTTCAAAAATCAAACTTGCTCATCCCCTCCTTCCATCCTCACGCAGAGAGCATTTTTACCCAGTGTCTTTCAAACACGTGTGCCTCGGGTGGCTGGTCACTTTATCAAATAAAAGGTGGCAGACTTTGCCAATTTCCTTTTCCTACTCTGCATTAATAAGCCCGGCTCACAGAGCAGTCAAATTTTATTTCCACCAAGCAAATATAGAGTACTTTCCCCTTGGCTGTGGTTTAAAAGTCTTCTCACTCTCATATGTGTCCAGGGCATCTGCCTATTCCTGCAGCTCTAATGTCCCAGGATATGAAAAGCTGCAAGCCAGTCCTCAGCCCATGGATTCCTCCTCTGCCTCTGTACAAGCCGGACAACCACCAGCTCATTCTCACAGACACAAAGAAGGGATCTCCTTTACTCCTTGGATCCCCGGGGACCCAAACTCTTGCCTCTGCATGTGGTTTCGCCTCCAGCTTGTTGGGTTTACTGCTGGAGGCCTGTATACATGTCCTGGGCCTGCCGGAACAATTACCACAAACTTGGTGGCTTCAAACAACAGAAATTGAAACTCTCACAGTCTGGAGGCCAGTCCAAAATCAAGGTGTCTGAAGGGCCGTACTCCTTCCAGCTTCTGGTGGTTGCCAACGTTCCTTGACGTTCCTTGGCTTGTGGCCGCTTCACTCCAATCTCTCTCTCCATGGTCACACTTTCAGCTCTGTGTCTGTCTCCTCCTCTTCTTCTGTCTCTAATTCTCTCCCTGCCTTTCTCTTCTAAGGACACTTGTCATTGGACTTTAGGGCCCGCCCAAATAATCAGGGTGATCTCTGCATCTTGAGATCCTTAACTTAATTACATCTGCAAAGCCCTTTTTGCCAAATAAGGTCACTTCCCAGGCTCCAGGAGTTAGGACGTGGACTCATCTTTTGGCAGCCACCCTTCAACCCACTAGAAGGCCTTATCTCCCTGGACTCAGACGTCTTTCTATGCCAGTCTTCTTAAGAGTTTTCAAAACTGTCCCCACAGTGCTGTATTCATCCACATTGCCTACTGTATTCAGAAATGATACTGGACGCCACAAAGGGCTGCATGGCACTCAAGAATCCCATTGAAGTGGCTCTCCTCTCACCCTGCAGCCTCTACATCTTTTCCTACATCCACTTCTACCTTCACTCAACTTTGCTGGCTCCAGTTCGTATGACTAGAAATCCTCTCTCCCCTTCCTACACGGAGCAAATTAGTCTGGCCCAGTTACTCCAAATTTATGCTACATATCGATCACCTCCTCAAACCAAGGCTCCTCTAGTTACCAGAATCCACTCTCTGGTGGTGAAGGGAAAGGTGTTCAACAAGTTTTGTCCTTTTTAGGATTTTTAAAAATTTGGTTTATTGAGGTGAAATTCATATAACATAAAATGAACCATCTTTAAGTGTACAATTTGGCAGCATTGAATACATTCACAATGTTGTGCAGCCATCACTTCTGTCTAGTTCCCAAACACTGTCATTACCCCAAAAGAAAATCTTCATCAGTTAAGCAGTCATTCTCATTCCCTCCCTCCCCCAGCCCTGGGCAACCACTAATCTACTTTCTTATTTCTATAGACTTGCCTATTCTGGACATTACCTATAAATGGAATCATACAAAATGTGGCCTGCTGAGTCTGGCTTCTTTCACCTAGCATGTTTCCAAGGTTCATCCATGTTGTCCCATGTATTGGTACTTCGTTCCTTTTTATGGCTAAATAATATTCCATTGTGTGGATGTGCTACATTTTCTGTATCCATTCATCTGTTGATGATTAGGTTTATTTTTTAGCATTCCTTATTGCAAAGTTTTATTCATTCATTTCACAAATATTTACTGAGTGATAACTATGTGCCAGGCACAGTTCAAGTTGCTGGGGATATAGCACTTGACAAAACAACAAAAATCTCTGCCCTCATGAAACTTACTTTCTGGTGGGGGAGACAGATTATACATAAGATAAACGACTAAAATATTTTGTGTGCTAGATAGAAGTGCTAAGCAATAAAGAAGGGTCGGATGGTGACTGGAAGGGGCCATAAGAGGAACTTCCTGGGGGTGAATAGTCATTTTCTGTTTCTTGATCTAGGTGCTGGCTACATGGGCGTGCTCGGTTTGTGAAAATTCAGCAAGCTTACACATAAGATTTGTGAACTTTTCTGTACATGTGGTAAGCCAGTGTGCCCCCATTTCCTTTAAAAGGCAGCTTATTGCACCTGTCTCTGGTGCTGACTCTAACAAAGCGAGTGTGTCAGACCAGGTGGTTTTGCTACCTTGAGGGTCCGGCTGAATCCCTGACCCTGTTCTTGCATGGGTTTAGGGTGTCACCAATCATGGTGCTGGTTTGAGCACTCTGCCATTCACTTATGTCCTTCAGGTTCCTGGATCATTCCAGCTCTCTCTGTCTAACCATAACTGTCAGTGGATAGCCAGGGTTTACAATGATCATGTCAGCTTTCGGCTTGTTACCTGATTTCTTTTAAAGCCCATTTCTGCCATTACCTTGAGCCCAGTTTGGCTTTTTTTTAATACTGACCTTAACAAGAACAAGAAAACTTTTGTTTTTAGGGAAAGAATGGCTGTCCTCACCTTTTGGTACTCATGGGACTGGAGGAGAACAGCAGCAGGCTATAATGAAAGGTAATCATGTTCGGGGGGAGGGCTCACCCTTGGGTATCAATTGAAAACAATAGCGGAGAGTTTGTCTCTCCTGATGTTCCAGCCAGTACGAGTCAACCTAAATCAAGAAGCAGTCCCTAGTAGGCAGTTAAATTGAACTAATTTGGGGAAAAGATGGGTGAATAATAAAGATTGGCCTTAAGGAGGGTCCATACCTCCTAAAAGTGTATAACACTTCAGAGTTTATTCAACCAAAGTTCTGTGGCCACAGACACAAGGAACTTGACTTGCCCGCAGAGTGATGAAGGACTCTCCCTTCATTATGTGAATTGTTTTTATGCCTCCATCACAGCTAAGATGAGTTTGGGATGTAAAGGTAACAATGACATATACTGACTGAGAGGCTGCTGGACATCAGGGTGGGAAGATGTCCTCGAGAATGACATTTGAGAGAAGAAGAGAAGGGGAGGACATCGAGTCTTAGAAAAGTCAGAACCAGAAGGGACGTTTATTCATATAAATAGGAAGGAAGTTGGCCAAGACAGTGGAGAAGGGGTGGGTGGGATTTAGCTAAGAGAGGAGACTGCAGAAACACTGACTCTCTTGAAAGGCAGAGAGAAATGTTTGTTGGCAGATATCTGTGTGTGCAATTCAGAGAAGCTGCTAGCTCCAGGGACAGGGCCGCCAAAAAGTTTCATTCTGGCCCGGAGCCAGTGCCAAAAAGGGTGAGATATCTCTACCCACCAGCTCTAAGATGTCTTACCCAGACAGCCCGAGCGAAAGAGATCAGAAAGGAAAATGTCTGACATGCATATTAAGTTGCGTCAAACTGTATTGAAGGACTAGGCCAAGCTCCTATAATTCACAGACCACGAAAACACAGCTTATAGATCAAACTTCCTCACCCTTTGGTAAAACGGATGTGTCAGTGACCAAAACAGCAGGTAGAGTCCTAAATGAGACTGTGGGGCTGCAGCCTAAAGAGGAGATAGACACCTCACACCCATCAAAATGGCTATTACTAAAAAGATAAGGTGGAAGCAACCTAAGTGCCCATCAACAGATGAATGGATAAAGAAGATGTGGTATATATATACAATGGAATACTACTCAGCTGCAAAACAGAACAAAATCATTCCATTTGCAATAACATGGATGGACCTTGAGGGAATTATATTAAGTGAAATAAGCCAGTTAGAGAAGGATAATCTCTGTAGGACTCCACTCATATGAGGAATTTAAAAATGTCGACAAAGAGAACAGATTAGTGGCTACCAGGGGAAAGATGGGGTGGGGGGTGGGCACAAAGGGTGAAGTGGTGTGCCTACAACATGACTGACAAACATTAGTGTACAACTGAAATTTCACAAGATTGTAACCTATCATTAACTCAATAAAAAAAAAAGATAAGAAATAACAAGTGTTGGAGAGGATGTGGAGAAAAGGGAACCCTCATACACTGCTGGTGGGAATGCAAACTGGTGCAGCCTCTATGGAAAACAATATGGAGATTTGTCAGAAAATTAAAAATAAAAATACCATATGATCCAGCTATTCCACTTCTGGGTATTTATCCAAAGAACAGGAAAACACTAATTTGAAAAGATATGTGCACCCCCCTATTCATGATAGTAAAGACTTGGAAGCAACCTAAGTGCCCATCAACAGATGAATGAGTAAAGAAGATGTGATGTATATACACAATGGAATACTACTCAGCCATGCAAAAAGATGAAATCTGGGGGCCAGCCCCATGGCCAAATGGTTAAGTTTGCGTGCTTCGCTTCGGCAGCCCAGGGTTTCGCTTATTCAGATCCTGGGCACGGACATGGCACCACTCGTCAGGCCACGTTGAGGCAGTGTCCCACATGCCACAACTAGAAGGACCCACAACTAAATATACAACTATGTACTGAGGGGATTGGGGGAGAAAAAGCAGAAAAAAAAGAAGAAGAAGAAGATTGGCAATAGTTGTTAGCTCAGGTGCCAATCTTAAAAAAAAAAATGAAATCTTGCCATTTGCCACAAAATGGATGGACCTTAAGGGTATTATGCTTGGGTACTGTGCCAAGCATAATAAGTCAGATGGAGAAAGACAATTACCACATGACTTTATTCATATGTGGAAGATAAACACACAAATACATACATAGATATGAAGAACAGATTGGTGGTTACCAGAGGGGGGGGTGAGTGGGTGGGTGAGGGTAAAGAGGCACACATGTACAGTGACAGAGGGAAGCTAGACTTTTGGTGGTGAACACGTTGCAGTCTATACAGAAATCGAAATATAATGATGTACACCTGAAATTTATATAATTTATAAACCAATGTGACCTCAATAATATAAATAATACATAAATAAAGAGGAGATATACCTTTAATTCCTCAGGTCATGTAGTAGAAAAGATGAAACGCCACCATAGGGGCCCATTGCCTAAAATACGGATACCTAAAGACATTCCTTTCTCAGGTTCTCAGTGACAGCTGGGCACCATTTTGATGTTTTGAAATTATTACCCAAACACCTAAGTCGGAGGAGAGGCCTAAGGTAAATATCACAGGTCACCAGATGGTTTTCCTACTGGACTGTTATAGTCGTTTTTTCACCCGCTAGGGCTCAGTCAACTCATTGTAGTAATGAAACCCTTGTACTCATGTAGTGCTTTATTGTGAACAAAGTACTCTACTGCTTTCTTTCATTGGATTATTTCCTCAAGTCCTGTGAAGAGAGAGGCCCTAAAGGCCCAAGTTTATGAGAAATAAGGAGCTTACCAAGAGGGAGATCATTCTGGAAGCTCCCAGCTATGCCTGTTAGAGTCAGTGCAGTACCCTGAGGCTGTTATCACTCCTAGGTCCAAAGATCCTGGGGAGAGAGTGGTGACTGGAACCCAGAAGGGAAAAGTCTCGTCAGAGGGTTGCCTTGAGAAGCACTATGACCTTCTGTCAGGGAACACAGCCAAACTGCGGTGACCCTGCAGGGAGAAAGCCAGGGAAATAGATCCCTGACTTTGTTCTACCCCATTCCTTTGATCTCTTGCTGGAGCTTCCCATTGGCCAAACCCAGGCTGAAGCCAGAGGGAAGGAGAGCAGGGTGGAGAAGAATGGAGAGTGCGACTGAAGGGGCAACAGAAGCTATCTGGCACTACTTGAGCGGCCAGGATTTTCTTCATTACTTGAACCTTTCTCATATGATTTTCTTCATTAATTGAACCCATCTCATATGCCACATGATCATATCATCAAACCCTTACAAGCCTTGGAGGTAGTGGTATTTTACCTATTGTAGAGGTGAAAAATGGCAATAAAGAGATGTTGAGTGACTTGGCCAAGGTCACTCAGTTAATAGGTAGGAGGGCCATGACATGAACCAAGCTGGCTGTCACAGAGCTTGCTCTCTTAGCCACCACCCTATCCTGCCTCCACACTACCACAAAGCCTTCGTATGATTAAGGCAGCTGCAAGAGTAAAATAAAATGGCACAGGGGAGGCTCCTGAATTACAGGAGGTATTGCTCTTGTCATCCTTTGAAATCCTTGAAACCAAAACAGACAAACAGATTGTTTTCAGGGACCTATGGAAAAGGGGACATTGAGGAAACTGGCCAGCTGCTTTGGTGGGGAGCAGCTGCGAGAGAAGAAAGGAAAGCCAGGCTGAGAACAAGGGAAGAACCAGGTACTAGAAGCTGACCTGACTAGAACAGCAGAGAAGAAGCAGGGAAACTCCCCAGGAGCAGCCTATGATGTCACCAGAGGGAAGAGGGCTGAGGTGGGGAGGCCAGCAAAGGTGTGGACTCTGGGCAAGCTGCCCACAGGCCACCAGGCAAACGTCTCTGGTTTCATCAAAGGTAGAACTGAACTGGACCCGGCCCTGTGGCCTGGTGGTTGAGTTCAGCACACTCCACTTCAGTGGCCCAGGTTCATTTCCCAAGCACGGACCTACACCATTCACTGGCAGCCATACTGTGGCAGCAACCCACATGCAAAATAGAGGAAGATTGGCACAGATGTTAGCTCAGGGCAAATCTCCCTCAAGCAAAAAGAGGAAGATCAGCAACAGATGTTAGCTCAGGGTGAATCTTCCTCAGCAAAAAAAAAAATAAAAAGTAGAACTGAACTAATTAGAGACATAACTATACTTCAAAGATACTCTGCGGTTATTTCACCTGAGCCAGGGGAAATGAGGGTGTCAGCCCAACTCAAAACAGCTGCTCAACTTTGGGAGTGGTTATAGCCAGTTGAGGGCAAGAGAGACATTCAGCATAAAAAATGGCTTTCTGCAGGGGTCTGTCCTCTTCTTATGCTCATATTAAAATTTTACCTTAGGGCCAGCCCCGTGACCAAGTGATTAAGTTCTCACACTCTGCTTCAGCAGCCTGGGGTTTCACTGGTTCGGATCCTGGGTGTAGACATGGCACCACTTGTCAGGCCACGTTGAGGCAGCGTCCCACATGCCACAACTAGAAGGACCCACATCTAAAATACACAACTGTGTACTGGGGGTATTTGGGGAGAAAAAGCAGGAAAAAAAAAAAGATTGGCAACAGTTGTTAGCTCAGGTGCCAATCTTTAAAAAATTTTACCTCCATCTATGGAATGATGGAAGAGAAAACCTTGCTCACCACTCTTGCATGATTTTCCCACAGCTCGAAGAGGGAAGGAGTGCCAGGCTTGCGTTTATTTATGTAGGCCCCGGTAATGTGTTTTTTGGTTTTTGGGTTGGGTTGGGTTGGGTTGGATTTTTGCTGAGGAAGATTGGCCCTGAGCTAACATCTGTGCCAATCTTCCTCTATTTTGTATGTGGGTCACCGCCACAGCATGACTGCCCATGAGTGGTATAGGTCCACCCCAGTAACTGAAGTCAGGCTGCCAAAGCTGAGCGCACCGAACTTAACCACTAGGCCCCTGGGGCTGGGCCCAGAAATGTGTTTTAGATATATCTTCTTGTTTAAATACCAATCAACCTATGAGCAAATACAGGTTATCTTTTAATGGAGGAATTCCAGGCTCAGAGTTTATTTCACAAGGTCACACTAGTTCCTGGGGAGGCTGAGTTTCCAAGTCAGGGCCCTCACACCCCAGCACCTGTGATATTTATTTAAAGTGACTCTAATATACTCTGTATTTCTGAAACTCAGAAAATGAGGTTCGATGAAGGGTAGTCCACTTGGAGAAGAAACAAAGTCGACGGCAAAGTGACACAGGGGAGCGCAGGAGCTATGCAAATTTGGCAATAACTCCTTGAGATCCTAATTGAGAATGTCCAACTGCAAGCCATAAAATAGCAACGAGGCTTTGAAAAGGTCTACCACAACAATAAACTCTTTGTTTTTATTGCATAGTTTGCATGTCATTATTTTTAACTGTTTATCATGAAAATTCCCAAACAAGCACAAAAGTAAAGAGTATGACAAACCCCCATGTGTCTCTCACCCAGCTTCAATAGCCTTTAACATTTGTCAGTGTTTTTATCTCCTTTGAGAACCTGATGAAAACCATGGACCCCCCCACCTCCCACTCCCACCAAGACACACAACGGTACGTACCTTTTCAAGGGGGTTGTGGACTCCCTGAGGTGCATTCATGAGTCTCCTGGGACACATGGGTCCTAGGTTAGGAGCTCTGGGCTGCAAGGATGCGGTAACATTGCAGTATATGGAGACTCCCCTCCCCTCCAAGCCATGAGCAAGTTCTGTTGACCCTCCGAACAGATCTCGAATAGACTCGCTTGTCTCATTCTCTGCTGCCACCATCATCTCCTGCCTGGACTCCTATAAGAGCCTCCCAACCGGCCTCCCTGTAACCACAGGACCAGGAACCGAATTTGCCGCCCCAAAATATGCATCTTCAGCGTAAGGGTTATTTTGAGCAGATGATTAGTGAGAAACAGCAGATACAGGAAGAGCTCTGAAAACCTAGCAGAAGCTACCCTTTTGTAAAGGAAATTTACATTGATAAGAGAAATCTCCATTTGTAAGGGTTCTCCCTCTCTGAGCCAGGAAGAGAAGGCTGACTCTAAATCTCTAGAAACTCAGCAATGGAGAAGGCCATGACTTAAATCTGCATAACAACTTCACCCTTGTTTACTGTACTTTTCCCAGTGACCTCCCGTAACTGACCCCATCTTAACAACAGAAGGTTAAGGCTGTTTTTCAGTGGCAAGGAGCCAGCCAGGAGCATGCACAGAAGAGAAAATTTTGACCTGCCAATCGAAACTCACCCTGCAGTGTTTCCACACACCAGCAGCCCTTCCTAATCACTTAGACTGTACCCCAAACTTTGGACGTGTGGGACAGACTTGAGAGCCCTGCTTCCTGTCTCCTTGCTGGTAGACCTCACAATAAAGCCTTTTCTTTTCTCAAAAGCTGCTGTGCCATGGTGTCAGCTTCTGTGCACATCGGGTGGTGAGCCCTTGCTTGGTAACATCCCTGCTCCACTCTTGCCCACCCTGCAATCCACTCTCCACACGGCAGCCAGAAACATGAATCAGACCATGTCATTTACCTACTTGAAGCCCTGCAGACTTCCCATCGCTGTGTGAATGCAATCTAAAGCCCTTCCCCTGGTGTGCAGGGCCCTGAGTGCTGTGGTACCCCTCTGCTCTCATCTCACGTTACTCTCACCCACACTCACTACTCTCTAGTCACCTTAGTCCTCGTAGGGGAGGAAAATAATTTTCCCTCTATCCTTCTAGATTCTTGGCTGAGACCTCCTGTAACAAAAGACAGATTAACAGGAGAAAAGCAAACAAAAGTTTAATAACGTGGATACCTCCTGTATACACGGGAGACGCCCAGGAAAACTGAGTTACTCTCTGAAATGGCCTGAGACACCCCCTTAAATACCATCTCCAGCTAAAGACAAAAGAAATCTTGGGTGGGATGGGGAGTCAGTTATGGGAGGTTATCAGTCAAAGCACAGGTATGGTGGTTCTGCAGATTTAAGTCACTGCCTTCTCCATTGATAAGAGTGTCTAGAGTTTTAATGTATTTCTTTTTCTTTTTTTTTGAGGAAGATTAGCCCTGAGCTAACTGCTGCCAATCCTCCTCTTTTTGCTGAGGAAGGCTGGCCCTGAGCTAACATCTGTGCCCATCTTCCTCTACTTTATACGTGGGACGCCTACCACAGCATGGCTTTTGCCAGGCAGTGCCATGTCTGCACCCGGGATCCAAACTGGCAAACCCGGGGCCACCGAAGCAGAACACGCGCACTTAACCACTGTGCCACCGGCCAGCCTGCGGGAATTATTTTTATGGATTCACTTCATCATTGGCTGCCTTCCAAGTAGGACATAAGCACAAGACAGTAGCTCCCTGATTTCTAAATCCTCAGACCATCCTGCACCCAGAGGAGGGGCTGCCATAGAGTGGGCACTCAATAACTATTTGTGCTTATTGTTCAACTCACCTTCTGTTAAGATTTGTCCTAATTAGAACCTTAGGACATTGGGTCAAGTCTGGCTTCCTGGCGAAAGGAAAATGGTGAGGAACCCGAGAATGTAGGAGAAGAAAAGGTAGTTGTTTTAGTCCGCTTGGGCCGCCATAACAAAATAGCACAGACTGAGTGGCTTATGTGACAGAAATGTATTTTCTCACAGTTCTGCAGGCTAGAAGTCTGAGATCGGGGTGCCAGCGTGGTCAGGTTCTGGTGAGAACTCTCTTCCTAGCTTGCAGATGGCCTCACATGGCAAAGAGAGAGAGCAATCTCTCTTGTGCCTCCTCTTGTAAAGGAATTATCCCATCATGAGGGCCCCACCCTCATGACCCCATCCAATCCTAATCACCTCCCAAAGGCCCCCCTCCAAACACCATCACATTGGGGGTTAAGACTTCAACAGACGAATTTTGGGAGGACACAATTCAGTCCACTGCAGTAGCGGAATTCATTAGAAAAGGAATGAAGAGTGATTCACGGACTTTGAGCATGGACCCAACCACCATCCCATTCATTCATTTAACAAACATTTGTTGAGTTCCTAGTATGCGTTGAAATTATGGAGTTGAGCCTTGGGAAATATATAAGCATAGAGAAGACGGTGCTGGCACTCAAGGAGAGCACGTAAACATGTAAGCAGACACTATAATAAAGTATGGTGAGCACTAAATTAGAGAATTGAACAAAATGCCACTGGAGTACCCGAGAGAGAGTAGTGTCTTCTGCCTGGGGAAGGCAGCAAAGGCTTCAGGGAGGAGGTAACATCTGAGCTTTGACTTGAAGAGGGGGTAAGAGTTCACGACATGGAAAAGCAGGGCAAAGCATTCCAAACAATGGGAACAGAAGTGCATGGGTTGCTCCTCCCTCTTTTGTCCTTGCAATTTACTCATTGAAGAAGTGGACTTATTTCTCCTATAGAATGACCTGTTATGCTGCATTTTGCTTATTGCCTCCCCAGAATGTCTTTAACAGGTTCATCTTCCCCTGTACTTCCTATAAACTGGTAGTAGCATCTAGAGCTTTCTCCGAGTCAGGTTTGATTTTTTGGAAGAATACTCCATGGCTGATGTTTAAAGCTCCATCGGAAGGTACATAATATCTCCCTTTTTGTGACGTAGCCATTGATAATAAATGCCCAGATCCATACTTCATTAACGACTTGGAAAACGGTGATATTCTAATTCAAAAGTTCTCAAGCATTTTGGACTCAGAATTCTTTTATATTCTTAATAGTGAGGACTCCGAAGAGCTTTTGTTTATGTAGGTTATATCTATTGATATTTACCATGTGCAATATTAAACCTGAGAAACTTTAGAATGTATATATTAGTTCATTTTCAAGTAACAATAATAAGTATAGCACATATAACATATTATATGAGGAGCCAGCTTGGTGTCGCCGCAGTTAAGTTCGCACGTTCCACTTCTCGGCCGCCCGGGGTTCACCGGTTCAGATCCCAGGTGCGGACATGGCACCGCTTGGCAAGCCATGCTGTGGTAGGCGTCCCACATAGAAAGTAGAGGAGGATGGGCACAGATGTTAGCTCAGGGCCAGTCTTTCGCAGCAAAAAGAGGAGGATTGCCAGCAGTTAGCTCAGGGCTAATCTTCCTCAAAAAAAAAAAAACTGAGAAATTTTAGGATGTGTATATTAGTTCATTTTCAAGTAACAATAATAAGTATACCATATATAACATACTATATGAAAAATAACCAGGGGGCTGGCCCCATGGCCGAGTGGTTAAGGTCACACACTCTGATTCAGAGGCCCAGGGTTTCACCAGTTCTGATCCTGGGCACGGACATGGCACCGCTCATCAAGCCATGCTGAGGTGGCATCCCACATACCACAACTAGAAAGACCCACAACTAAAATACACAACTACGTACCGGGGGGCTCTGGGGAGAAAAAGGAAAAAGTTTTTTAAATCTTAAAAAAAAAGAAAAAGAAAAAGAAAAAGAACCATACTTTTCAAGACAAAAACAACTAGTGAGAACAGATGTACGTTTGGGTAAATTTCTGTAATGCCTGGCTTAAGAGAAGATAGCTGAGTTCTGTTATCTTCTTCTATACTCAAACTGTTGTGAAATGTTGCTTTGATTAAAGTACATAAAGAATCCAGCCTCTCACAAATGTGTAGGTGGAAAAGGGAGGAGCATTTTAAAAGCTTCTACAGAAAATTGTGGCTATTCTTTTTTAAAAGAAGTAGTAGTTTCTTAAAGGTTAATTGGGATGCGGAATCTGAAACCACAGCAATGTACTTTTTAGACTCTGTTTCATAGAAATCTATGTTGTACTTTGAATGGATCTTTCACCCATCCATGATTTTGTAACATCATGCATTAGTCATTTCAAAAATATTGGTTCACTGAGTTATGCAAATATTGCAAATGTTGACACATTTCGTTGCACAATATCCAAAAAAAATCACAGTTGTTAATGTTACCACCAACCTCATGAGAAAAGTCTTTAAACACTGAGAAGATATTAAACTCACAGTGGTGGATACAAGTTTTCCAAAATTCCACTTTTCACTTGAAAGCTTGATTTTTATCATTGGCAATTAATACTAAGCTGTTTTCCTTGAAGTGACAAGGTTCACATCTTAATTTTCAAGAAAATGCCTGCCAAATACTGCTGTCTGAATAACCATAGTTGCCTGTCAGCGGTTCTTTTAAGTAAAAATTGTGTTCGCCAAAAAAAGTGGCTAGTTCAGCTCTCAACTAAATAATTGCGCAGTTGCTTTTCCTCAAGACAGCCATCATACTCCAGGGTACAGCAGCAGCGCCTTATCATACAGACTATTAAAAGGACGTGGACTCAAGGGTTGAGATTTAATAAAATTAATAATTTTTACTGCTTCAACAAGGACACTCTTAAGGGAAACTGACGGGGTCGTTACTGTGAACGTGGCAGTGAAGAATACAGAGACTACTAGTTCGGTCCGTACCATTGCCTTAATCCATGCTAGGGCACCAGCGCTTTTAGCCACTGTTGCTTTTCACCATCCATACCACGTCAACCCAGTGGAAAAGGTAAATACCATCTTAGTATTATTATGAAAAGAGTTTTGACTTATGGACCCCTGAAAGAATCCAGGGGCCCACACTTTGAAAACTACAGTTCTAATTTTGTAATTCCCTCTTCATTTTAAAATTAGAATACTTCTGGGGCCAGCCTGGTGGCGCAGCGGTTAAGTGTGCACATTCTGCTTCTCGGTGTCCTGGGTTTCGCCGGTTCGGATCCCAGGTGCAGACATGGCACCACTGGGCAAAAGCCATGCTGCGACAGGCGTCCCACATATAAAGTAGAGGAATATGCGCACGGATGTTAGCTCAGGGCCAGTCTTCCTCAGCAAAAAGAGGAGGATTGGCAGTAGCTAGCTCAGGGCTAATCTTCCAAAAAAAAAAAAAAGAGAGAAAAGAAAAAAAGAAATAAAATTGGAATACTTCCATAGAGAGAAACTTTCCTTCATTAACTATTTGGTTTCCCTGAGCTCAGTTTGTACAAGAAAAGGCAAGTTAAATTCTTGATTTTTTCCTTTTATTTACCAGTTTAAAAAAAATGATTCTCTAGGTGATCAATGAGAATTTTTGCTAGTTTGTTTCATTATGAACTTATGCATTTTAACATATTTGATGTATTTCTATCCATTGAAGTTATTATTGTTACTGATACTTAGCTTGTCCCATCATTTGCTAATGGGACTCTTTTCGCATTGACTACTGAGTCCTCTTGACATGATCCCAGCAATCTTTGGCAGCTTCCTTGCCTTCTTGTATGACAAGATGTTCTATGGTCATACTGTACTTTTCCTGACTCAGCCTTAGAATCAACCATTTCTCTAAGAGCCCTGGCTCCTTTCAGTAGGAAATGGTATTCAAAGACCATAGTCTGGGTGCTAGGACTGCTGTGCCGGTTATCAATGTATCCCCTCTTACATGCAAATTCATCCTTTTACACTGCTCTGTGAAAATGCATCTGGGCCCTTTAAATCTTTTTCCTTTGCCAGCTGGCACTGAAACATTGTCAGTAGAGGGCGCTGGACAGATATTGAGGGAAGACAGGTTTTGCTTCCTGCTTCCGGGGTGCTCTCTCAGCAGGCTCCTGCAGCATGGGTGGCATTGTCGAGTGCCAGACTCCTGCAGCCTGGGCAGCTTCTCCGATGCCCAACTCCCGTTGTGCGCAGTTGCCAGCAGGACCCAGTAATGATGGCTTTCTCAAGCACCCCAGGGGGTGAATTTCTGCCATGTTCCAGAGGGTAGATTTCCAGCAAGTTCCAGAGGGCTGTTTTCCAGAAATTTCCAGACTGTAGATTTCTAGCAACTTTCAGAATTGGGACACCACAATTTCTCTGCCATTCAGTGAGCCACAGCTGTGACCTCTCCAACACAGTGTTGATCTCAGGCCTGGGGGTAGAAGGGGGACTCTTTGTTGGGTGCTCCGTCTCAGCCCTGTTGGTAGTGATTGCACCTTATGTCTGCTACTTCTGTATTTAGAGTTATCTTTATTTCTTACTAGCGTATCCCTTGTTACCCTAATCTCCTTTTATCGTTAATCATTGTTTCTATTAAACTTTCCCTGGTCAAATTATTGTGTAATTTCTCTCTCATTGGACCCAGACTGATACAACTGCTCAATGTTACTAAGTTGGGCATTTTTGCTGTGCATTTCCATTGGCTCTAGCTAGGAAATACATACATACATACACATATATATATAATTTTTTTTTTTTTGGTGAGGAAGATTTGCCCTGAGCTAACATCCATTGCCAACCTTCCTCTTTTTTTCCATGAGGAAGATTAGCCAACATCTGTGCCAATCTTCCTCAGAAATGTACATTATTTTTAAAGAAAAATACATCAGAAGTTCATGCTGGCAGTTTCTGTTCACAAGATTAAAGAGCTTGATTTTATATTTTTTCTCTTCTATGCTGAAAATCTTGGTTCCTAATGACATTAACACAATTAATGATAAGCTTTAAGTTATATATATTATATATTAAATATATATTTAATTTAAATATGTAGTTAATATTTTTTAATATTAAATACATGTATTTAATAATTGTAATATATAAATATGTATAATATTATCAGAAAAACAAAAACAACATATTACTCTCAGTTTAAGATTTTGTTTTTGTATTTCCTTTTTATCCTTAGGGTATATCCCATTGCTATCTTAAATCAGTTTAAATAATCTGTCTTCATGTGATTAAGCCATTAATTCAATACACAGCTCCATTTGTTTCATTTTGTTTTTGATTTTTAGATATTGCTTTTTAAATTTTTTGATTAATTTTACTTTTATAATTATGTAAGATATTGACTTGGTTCTAAAGTTAAATCTATAATTCAAAGTATCTTCTGAAAAATCTAGTCTGTCCCTCTGCTCTGTTTCCTTCCTCCTTCCATAGGTAACATTTTCTTTATTTTGTGGTCTGTCCTTTTGTTGTCTTTTTAAAATGTGGATACATACATATTTGCATCCTTCTCCCTTTCTTAGATAAACCATAGTAAACTATGTCCATTTATTTTTCCACCTTGGTTTTTTTTACTTATTATATCTGGAGACTATTTCATAGCAGTGCCCTGAGATATTCTTTTTTCCCCTTTACACTTAAATAATATCTTATTGTGTAGATAGATCAGAATTTATTCAACTAGGCCCCCAATAGGCATTTGTGTTGTTTCCAGCTTTTTGCTACCATAATTAATGCTGCAATAAATATTTGTGCTTTCATCTTTTTATACTGTACTCTTTGGATAGATTCCTAAAAGTGCAAATACCAACGGAAAATGTTGTCAAACTGGATTTCTGCTACCTGATGGGAGAGAAAAGATACTTTAATGTAGTTTAAATTTGCATTTCTATTATGAGGAAGACCAAGCTCTTTCCATATGGTAAAGAGTCATTTGCATTTATCTCTCTTAAATTGATTGTTCATATCTTTAGCCTATTTTCTAGAATGTTTTTCCTTCTCTATTTTTAAAAGCTTATAATATATTAGGGATAGTAATTCTTTATCTGTGACACATGCAAATATTTTTTCCCATTTTGTCATTTGTCTTTTTATTCTAGCTAAGGTTTTTTGGTTGGTTGTTTGGCTTTGCATGAAACAGTTATTTTAATGCAGCCGCATTTATCTATTTTTTCCTTATGGCTTTCGTATTTGGAGTCATGGTTGTAAAAGTTTTACCCTCTCTTGGATTATAGGGCAGCCCTGCTACCTAAGTGTGGTCCTCAGACGAGCAACGTAGGCATCCCGTGTTCTGTTAGAAACGCAGAGTCTCTGCTCTCCCCGCCAGACCTATTGAGTCAGACTCTGCATTTTAACAAGATCTCCCTGGGTGGTTAATTTGCACATTAAAATTTGAGAAGCACTGTTCTCGAAAATTTCACCCACATTTTCTTCTAGAACTGGTGAGGTGGATAAATGGTTCTTAATTGGAAGTCATTGGTGAGTTCTTATCCACAGCTATTGAAGCAAAACACGGAAGAGATGAGGCCAACATCAGCAAAGGGTGTAGATGGAAGGTTGTCTAGACAAGCGATATTATTAAATACAGGTATGGGAATCATTTATTAAAATGGTCTTTAAAAATATATCTTTTGCAGTGCTAGGATTATTTGATCGAACTATTTATCCATCATTTTATGACAAATCTGTAGACAATATACTAGTGAAAAGGGGAGCTTTGGTTATTTTCCAAATGAATAGTGCCAGCTCTTGCTATTAAGCTTTTCACAATTCTCATGACCAGGGAGTTTGCAGAGGAAAAAACAAACCTCTTTAAGGCTTGCTGCACTGCACAAGCAAATTCTATTCCTCTCCCACAAACTGCAAAGATGGTCACGTGACCAGTGCTAAATAAATGGGTGGGTAAAGGATTCCATAGAAGGATTCTTGTCATGCCTTTGCATCTAACACCACGTAGCCGGTTGTCAGTAATTTCCATTTCTGCCAGAATGTGTTATTCAATCTCCTTTGCCAAAAGGTTATGTAGACCTGAGTCAGTGAGAATGAAGGTACTGGAGGATTAGATCTTGACTCAGCTGTTTATAACAGCTTTTTGCATTTTTCATTGTCTTGGAATGCAAGAAGGGTTTGCAGGAATGATTAGAGCAGGAATCAGCCACCATAATATGGTGCTGTCATTCATTTTTAATACATGGGCTTGGATTCAAGAGCCACTGAGAGTTCCAAACCCTATTAGAGAGAAAAATAACCGCTCTGACGTACAAAACAGGGCCTGTGGACATGAGGAACATGCTGGTATGAATTTGACAAATGATTTCCTGCTCTAGTTCTCTTTTGACTTTTCTAGTATTTCTGAAGCAAAGTCCTTGAAATTTAGTATATCCTTTTAAACCTAGATTTTAGGTTCAGAGAAAGGTAGGTTTAAAAGGTATATGTGGGAAAACACTTCATAAACTATAAACAGCATCTTTATTTGGGTTATTGTAGTGGAATTATGGTTCACATTTCAGCTTTATAAAAGGCAGGAAATGTAATATTCCATATTGTAAAGATTACTTAGTTAATGAACTTCCCTAAATAAAGTTGCAGCTTTCTGCAACTTTCTGAAAGACGTGCTCTGCCCGGCTGTGCCTTACCTGGTGACCTATTCGTGTAGGAACGATTTCCATGAAATGTTTTCTGCAGTCATCGCATCAGCCTTTTCACACAGATAAACTACACAGTTAAAATACTCAGTTGCTGGTTGCTCTCATAAATTGCTAGTGGCAGTGTAAATTGATATAATCCCAGAGTTTAATTTTGGAAAACTTATCAAAATTACAAATACATAAAGCTTTTGACCCGTCAACTCCACTTCTAGAGATTTATCCTACAGAAATACTTACAGATGTGTGAAATAATGTATGTACAAGACTATTTTAAACTCCAAAGATTAAAGACAACCTAAATATTCATCAGTGGGGGATGAGTTACATAAATCATGGTACATCTATGGAATACTATGCGACTATGAAAAAAAAATGAAGAAACCCTCTGTAGTAATATGGAAATATATCCAAGATATATTGTTAATGGAAAAAAGCAAGAAGCAGAACAATATAGTATGCTACCATTTAGGTAAAAGGGGTATATTGTATATACATACACAAACACAAAAGAGAAAATATATGTACACAAAGAAAAAACATGTATGTATACACTAACAAAAAGCAGATATTATTGCTGCGAGGAGGAAACTGGATGTCTGGGGTAGAGGGATATGAAGGAGAATTTTCACTATACACTCTTTCACGCTTTAAATTTACAACTAGGTGGATTCATTCCTTATTCAAAATGTTTAAATGTTGAAAAAGTCAATATATACATTTGTACTTATCTATTTCCTTTGAAACCACAATTGCCTACAGATTGTGGCGGAGTCTGACCAGTTGGCCGTATTGCCACCCTTTTGCTCCTTGCTGGCTGGAAAATTTCTTCATCAGAGCCACTTCTCTGGGTTATGTGTGATCTTGCCAGTAGCCCACCTCTTCCCACAGCTCCAGTCTCTTCGAAGCACGTACAGGCTCAGCCTGACCCTAGTCCTGGGACCACACACCCACCTTGGGACCCAGCATCAAGTTGACCCAACTGCTATTTGACTCTTATGTGAGGACTGGTAAGGAGTTGCCCACATTGTTCTTGGCGAGTGGTCACCTTCCTTGTCCTGGGTATCCAACTCTCAGTGTTGGTATTTTGCCCCCTGTACAACTGGGTCCTGCCAGGCTCTTGTCATTACTTGTCCCAGGGACTAAAGTCCTTGCATCAGCTGGTAGATGTCCCTTAAATAGATTCCCTGCCTACCTGTCTGCCCACCTCAGTCTCTGAACATTGCCTTCCCCTAGAATTTTGGCCGCTAAGTTCTGCCCTCTTGTTGAGAAACCCCATTTCTCTCTTCCCATGTTTGGTCCTCCCATGCTGACCATTTTATTCGTTGTTCCCTGTCAAACTCTTTAGTATGGTTGCTATTCTTACTTCCTTGCTGCGTTAGACCTGCTGGAATGAATTTTGTCTTTGTGCCTGGCGCTAGGGCACAAAGTCCAAGGTGCAGCCCAGTCTGGCCCATGCCGTTGCCCAAAACCAGACAAGCTGGACACTGGAAGCAAGTCCACTGGTAAAAATGTACATCTCTTATTGGAGGGTCTTCTGTGCCTCCTCTGAAATTTAGTCTGCTTGAAGTTTTATTTATTAAATGTCTATAATCTCTCATTCATTGGCAACATACACATTTATGGAGGCTTACGATTTCAACGTGTAAAGACAATGCCAAGACGTAGATTAACTGTAATTGCTCACCATCACAAGAGACTTAGCAGAAGCCATGACAGGCATCACAGTGGCTTAGAACAGTGGTTCTCAGACTCGAGCGTGCACCGAGGGAGGGCTTGTTAAACTGGAGTGCTGGCCACCACTGCCAGGGGCTCTGATTCGGTATGTCTGGAGTGGGGCCAAGAATTTGTACTTTTAAAAACTTCCCAGGTGGTGCTGATGCTGCTGGTGCAGGCGCAGAGGTTAAGATGAGAAAACTGAAGTGTACAGAGGAGTTATGTGAATCACCCAAGGTCACATAGCTAATAAGTAGTGGAACCAGAATTTTGAAGCTAGGTATGTTTTAGTCCAGGACTGTCACTACATCATTGTATACTTTTTGGTCAAAACAAAAAAAAAAATTACAATATAAACAAATTTAAAATCTAAAATCTAAAGCAAAACATGATCTTTTTAGAATGATCATCGTGATTTAGCATTATTAAATGCATTGATTTTTTTGGCAACATCTATTTTTTCAGCAGCTTGACATTCTCCACTGAATGTTAATGCTATTAACAACTAAACATGTTTCCTCAAGAGTTTTAATTATTTTAGTTTAGAAGACAAATATTTATTGAGTATCTAATATGGTAATCAGAGATAGTAATTGTCAAAAATGTAATTAATAAACAGTACACTTCAGAAAAGCCTCTACTCCGCACAGCAAAATAACAAATAATTAAAATTTTCTCTATTTGAATTTTAATAGTTTAATGCAAAGCTATAATTTCATTGGCAATGACTCTGTTGAACTTGAAATGTTCCTTGGTACTTTTTCTGGATTTTTCACAGTGGAATCTTTATGCGTTTGAAAAATTTGGAGTAAGAAATGCAAACAAGTCAGCAATTGTCTTACCCTTAAAATCACACATCTAGTGGGGTACTTACTCTATCAGTTGCATGATTAAGAATAGTAAACTACGGGCTGGCCTAGCGGTGTGGTGATTGGGTTTCCATGCTCCGCTTTGACAGCCCCGGGTTTGCTGTTTCAGATCCTAGGTGCAGACCTACACACCATTCATTGAGCCATGCTGTGGCGGCATCCCACATACAAAATAATAGAGGAAGCTTGGCACACACATTAGCTCAGGGCCAATCTTCCTCACCAAAAATAAAAGAATAGTAAATTATAATTCGTTCCCCTAAAAAATGTGCCAAAGTTATGGTGTTATCATATAAGCAGAGCAAAAATCTTTAAAGTATCATGAAATTTTGACAAGCATGTGACCAAAGGAGTCATCCATGCAGATAACATGAAAAAAATATAATTATTGCTTATGTTTTAAGACAATCCTTTATCTATTGTTATATAATATATTTTACAATATGTAATTCCAACTGACTTCCTTATACTTGCAGCTAAGAAATGGCCAATTATTAATCCGCCTCTGCCACAGTGCTTTATCTTTACCTTACCAGCAAAGGCTTCAGAATCCTTTAGGCTGAAAAGCTAACATGCTTAGAAAGAACTGGGAAATGCTCTTGACACACCTGTGAAATATAGGTAGGCTTTTTGTGTACCTGCAAGGTTTGTTTTATTGCAACAATGAGGGCAGCAGTAACAATTGTAACAAGCATGCTCTTTGATGAAATGGAGATTCTGAATTATTCAAGGTAATTTTCCCAATAAAGTGATCTATTATGATACCAATTACATGTTTGTGTTCGTATTTTCATTGTACTATATAATTTGGTCTAGTAATGCTTAGATCATTAGACCTAAATGAAACTGCAAAACAAACAGAACGATTTATTATTGGATAGGCCATTAGAATAGAGATTAGACAATTTAGAACATTTACGGAATTTCACTCTCACCATTGTTCAGGGCACTAAGCTACAAAATAAAATTTGTGGGTCAGTACCGTAATAATAGAGTAGGCAGAATTCTAGGAGTTCCAGAAATCTGCATGGAGGTCCCACATAAAATAGAATGAAACTATATGGCTGGGCAAACAACAACTTCTGCAGAAAGAACTACCAGGAAGTTGTATTCAATCAATTCCCAGAGTTCACACAGGATCAGGGATGTTCAAGTTCTTACTAGCCCAAGGAGAGAGACTTTGATCCCAGAAATGTCATACCTTAGTGGTACAGCTAATCTAGCCCTAAAGGAAAGGTTATTCTAGACCCACCCTACAAATTCTTAAAACGAAATCATGAAGCGATCAAGGTGACCTACAAATAACCTAACTGCCTGCCAGAATGAAGTCCTACAGTATTTAAAGTAATATGGCAAATTCTAGGACTCAACTATGTAAAATTCATAATGCCTGACATCCAATCAGAAATTTCCTAGCATGCAAAAAAACAGAAAATATGACCCATAAGGAGAAAAATTAGTCAATAGAAACAGATGCAAGAATTACAAAATGATGGGGTTAACAGACAAGGATGATAGAACAGCTAATATAAATATTATCAATATAGTAAAGCAAAAATAGGAAGTATAGTAAAAGAAAATATGAACAGAATGAAAATAGAAATGTAACATATGGAAAAAAGAGCCAAATGAAAATTCTAGATTTGTAAAGCACAATACTTAAATTTATAATTTTACTTTTTGGGATTAACAGCAGATTAGACACTGCAGAAGAAAAGGCTAGAGAACTTGAAGACATAGCACACTATCCAAAATGAAGCACAAAGAGAAAAATGGCTAAGAAACAATACACAGAGACTCAACAATCTATAGGAAAATATCAAGCAGTTTAATGTATGTGCAATTGGAATCCCAAGAAAAGAGAAAGAAGGGGAACACAGAAATATTTGAGGAAATAATAGCCAAAAATTTTCCAAAATTAATTTTTAAAGTCTAATAAACCTCAGTAGGTGAATGGGTAAATAAACGTGGTACATTCAGACAATGGAATATTATTCAGCGCTAAAAAGAAATGCATTATCAAGCCATGAAAAGACATGGAGGACTCTTAAATGCATGTTGCAAAGTGAAATCTGAGAATACTACATACTGCATGATTACAACTATATGACATTCTGGAAAAGACAAAACTATAGAGATAGTATGAGGCCAGCCCCATGGTCAAGTGGTTGAGTTCACATGCTCCACTTCGGTGGCCCAGGGTTCTACCACTTCAGATCCTGGGCACAGACATGGCACTGCTCGTCAAGCTATGCTGAGGCAGCGTCCCACATAGCACAACCAGAGGAACTCACAACTAGAATATACAACTATGTACTGGGGGGGTTTGGGGAGGAGAAGAAGAAAAACAAACAGATTGCAACAGATGTTAGCTCAGGTGCCAATCTTTAAAAAAAAAACCCAACTATTTAGAGATAGAAGAAAGATCAGTCATTGCCAGGCAGGGGTTGGGGGATGGGAGTGGAGACGAATAGGCAGAACACAGAGGATTTTAAGGGAAGTGAAAATACTTCATATGATATTATAATGATAGATACGTCATTATACATTTGTCCAAACCTATTGAATGAACAATACCAAGAGTGAATTCTAATTTAAACTATGAACTTTGGGTGATTATAATGTTTCAATATAGGTTCATCCTTGGTAAAAAATGTACCATTTGGTAAGTGATATTGATAATGGAAGAGGCTATGCATATATGGAGGCAAGGGGTATATGGGAAATCTCTGAACCTTCCTCTCAATTTTATTGAAAACCTAAAACTACTCTAAAAAATAAAGTCTTTTTTAAAAAAAAATCCTATAAACTCCTAGATCCAAATAGCACAACAAACCCAAAACATGATAAATACAAAGAAAACCACATCAAGACATATCAAAATCAAATTGTTAAAAAAAAAAAAAACAGTGATAAGGAGAAAATATTGAGAGTTCTCCGAAAGGTGACTGTCCACTTCATGAAGTATTAAACAAAGATTGTGGGGCCGGCCCCGTGGCCAAGTTGTTAAGTTCGCACGCTCTGCTTCAGCGGCCAGGGGTTTCCCTGGTTTGGATCCTGGGCACGGACATGGCACCGCTCATCAGGCCACGCTGAGGTGGCATCCCACATGCCACAACTAGAAGGACCTACAACTAAAATATACAACTATGTACTAGGGGGATTTGGGGAGAAAAAGCAGGAAAAAAAAAATTAAATAAAGTTTGTTTGTATCACCTAAAAAAAAGAGATAGAGAAAAATCTTAAAAGCAGCTAGAGAAGAAAGGCATATTACACACAAGTATACAAAGGTAAACATCACTGTAGATTTTTCTTCACAGACTACGAAAGGTATAAAGGCAGGTCTTTACAGATCTGGAAAGGGGAAAAAAAGTCAACTTAGACTTCTCTACCTGGAAAATATATCCTTCAAAAATGAAGGTGAAAAAGAGTTTTCAGACAAACAAAAACAGAGGATTTGGCACCAGCACACCTGCACTACAAGAAATGTTAAAGAAGTTTTTCCAGCAGAGAGATATGATAGCAGAAAGAAACTCAGATCTATACAAAGGAATGAAGAGTGCTCAAATGGTTAATATGTGCTTAAATATAAAAGTCGTTTTTCTAATTTTTAATTCTTTTACAAGATCATTGTTTAAAGGAAAAATAATAATGATGTACTATGGGGTTTATCACATATATAGAAATTAACAGAAAGGCCAGGAGGGGAGAAATGGAAGTACACTGTTGTAGCTAATTGTGCTGATACACTAAATGTAAATGGTCTAAACGCTCCAATTAAAATGCAGAAATTATCAGACATGGTTTAAAAAATAAAAAGCAAGACCCAACTATATGCTGTCTACAAGAAGCAAAAACTGATAGAAGAGAAAGAAGAAATAGATAAAGCCAAAATTATAATTGTAGATTTCAATGTAATTCCCATGGTAATTGATAAAAAAGCAGACAGAAAAATCAATAGGAGTAAAGAACATAATGTAATCATTCAACTTAATTGACATTTTTAAAATACTCTACACAACTACAGAATACACATTCTTTTCAAGTGCACATGAAACATTCACCAAAATAGACCATATGCTGGCCAATAAATTTAAGAGGATTATAATCATACAGAACATGCTCCTTAACCACAACAGAATTAAATTACAAACCAATAAGAGAAAGGTATCTGGAAAATGCCCAAATTTGGAAATTAGACAAAACATTTCTAAATAACACATGCCAAAGAAGAAATGATGAGAAAATGTTATAACTTTAAATACTTACATTAGAGGGGCCGGCCCTGTGGCTGAGTGGTTAAGTTTGCATGCTCTGCTTCGGCAGCCCAGGGTTTCACTGGTGTGAATCCTGGGTGCAGACATGGCACTGCTCATCAGGCCACGCTGAGGTAGCATCCCACATGCCACAACTAGAAGGACCCTCGACTAAAATATACAACTATGTACTGGGAGGATTTGGGGAGAAAAAGAGAAAATAAAATCTTTAAATACTTACATTAGAAAAGAAGAAATATATAAAACTAATGATCTAAGCTTCCACCTTAAGAAGCTAGAAAAAGAAGAACATATTAGACCCAAAGTAATTAGAAGGAAGGGAAAAGTAAAGACAGGAACGGAAATCAATAAAATAGAAAATGGACAAACAATAAAGAAAATCAGTGAAACCCAAAGCTGCTTCTTTGAAAATGTCAATAGGGGGCCAGCCCCATGGCACCGTGATTAAGTTCTCACGTTCCACTTCAGCGGCCCGGGGTTCGTTGGTTCAGATCCCAAGTGAGGACATGGCACCGCGTGGCAAGCCATGCTGTGGTAGGTGTCCCACATATAAAGTGGAGGAAGATGGGCACAGACGTTAGCTCAGAGCCAGTCTTCCTCAGCAAAAAGAGGAAGATTGGCGGCAGTTGTTAGCTTGGGGCTAATATTCCTAAAAAAAAAAAAAAGAAAGAAAAAGAAAATGAAAAATGTCAATAAAATTGATAAACCTCCAGGTAGACTGATTAAGAACAAAAGAGAGAAGACACAAATTATCAATATGAGGAATATAAGAGAGTATATCATATAGATCATAGAGACTATATATATACATATATATAATGACAATGTCAATAAGTTTAAAAACTAGATGAAATGGACAAATTCCTTGAAAGACAAAAATTATGAAAACGGACTCAACAAGAAACAGTAAAGAAAAGCCCTATATCAATTATAAAAATTGAATTCACAAATGAGTATTCCGGGAAGAAAACTCCAGGCCCAGATGGCTTCACTGAATTCTACCAAACACATAAGGAAGATATAATACTAATCCTACTAAAATCTTTCAGAAAACAGAAGAGAAAGGAACATTTCCCAACTCCTTTTATGAGGCTAGCCTTATCCTGATATCCAAACCTTGTAAAGACATTACAAGAAAATAAAACTATGAGTATTCCTCATGACCATAGACACAAAAATCCTTAATAAAATATCAACAACTCAAATCCAGCAATATATAAAAAGGATAATACACGTGAGCAAGTGGTTTTTATCTGAGAAAATAGGTTGGTTTACCATTTGAAAATCAACCAGTGAAATTGACCATATTAACAGACTAAAAAAAATCGTATAATCACCTCAATACAAAAAACCCCTACATTTGACAATTTTAGCATTCATTCATGATAAAATCTCTCAGAAAATTAGGAATAAAAGACAACTTCTTAACCTGATAAAGAACATCTATGTTCAACCTACAGCTAACGTCATGTTTAATGTTAAAGAAAGAATGTTTTCCCAGTAAGACCAGGAACAGAATCAAAACGCCAATCTCACCACTTCTATTTAATATTGTACTGCAAGTGCTAGTGAGCGCAATAAGTCAGGGAAAAGAAATAAATGGCACACAGGTTGGAAAGTAAAAGGTAAAATTGTACCTATTCATAGATGACATGGTCATGTGCATAAAATATCCTAGGAAATCTACAACAAAGCTATTAGAACTAATAGGTAAGTTTAGCAAGTTTTCAAGAAACAAGGCAAAAATACAAAAATCAGTTATATGTCTAAGTACAAGTAATGAACAATGAGAAATTGAAATTTTAAAAATACCATTTCCAATAGCATCCAAATACATGAAAGAGGAATAGATTTAACAAAATATGTTCAAGACCTATACACCAAAAACTTGAAAACATTGCATAAAAAATTAAAGAAGACAAATAAATGGAGAGATATACCATATTCACGGATTGGAAGGTTCAATATTGTTAAGATATCGGTTCTCTCCAAATTTATCTATAGATTCAACACAATCCAAATAAAAATCCTACCAGTCTTTTTTTTTTTTAAAGGAAATTAACAGGCTGTTTCTAAACTTTATGTGGAAATTCAAAGGAACTAGAATAGCCTAAACAAGTTTAAACAAGAAGAACAATGTTGGAGGTTTTACCTTACCTGATGTTAAGACTTTGTAAACCACTGGATATCCATATGGGAAAAACGCAGTTTCACCTTGCCTTATACATACAGAAAGATTAGCTCAAAGTGGACCATAGGCCTCAATGTAAAGCCTAAAATAGAAAACTTTAATAAGAGGTGAGAGAGGAGGGCAAAAAGTTAATAGGGCACATGTATACGGTAACAGATAGTATTTAGTCTCTGGGTAGTGATCATGATGTAATCTACACAGAAACTGAAATATAACGATGTACGCCTGAAATTTATATAATGTTATAAATCAGTGTTACCCCAACAAAAAATAAAATGCTCAAAAAAAAAAGAATAACTCTATGAAATTGAAAAAAAGCTTTTATAAGAAAACAGAGGAGAAATTTTTTGTGATCTTGGAATAAAGAGAGATTTCTTAGGACACGAGAAATGTGAACTGCACAAGAAAAAAATGAATACATCAAAATTAAAACTTTAATTCTAATCAAAATTAAAAACTACTGCCCATTGAAAATCACTAATAAGAAAATGCAAAAACAAGCTGTAGACTGAGAGAAAATATTCTCAATACCTGTATCTGACAAAAGATTTGTATACAGAATGCATAAAGAACTCTTAAAACAGTCAAAAGAAAAAAACAGTCCCCCAAAATATAGGCAAAAACTTTGAACAGATACTTTAGAAAAGAAGATATACAAACGGTCTATAAATACATGAGAAGACGGTCAACATCATTGTTAATGGAAAAATGCAAACTCAGACCACAGCAAGGTACTATTGCACACCCACTAGAGGAGCTAAAATTAAAAAGACGAACAATGCTCAGAGTCGACAAGGACGTGAAGAAAGTGGAACTCTCATGCCTCGCAATTGGGAATAAAAAATGAGAACAATTTTGCAGATTCAAATGTAGACATACGCTTACCATACAATCCAGCAATTCCACTCTTAGGTATTTACCCAAAAGAAATGAAAACATACAAAGACTTGGGCACAAATGTGCATAGCAACTTTGTTCACAGGAGCCAAAAATTTGGAACAATATGAAAGTCTGTCAATAGAAAAATAGATAGAAAAATCATGGTGTATCCATATGAAGGAATACTTTTCAGAAAAACAAAAGGAATACTATTAAACAATAAAAAAGAAAAACCTATTTATACACACAACATAGATGACTCTCTGAGACGTTGTGATGAGTAATAGAAGTCAGCCATATTATGATTCCATTCATATGAAATTCTAGAATAAGTAAAACTGATCTAGAGTGACAGAAAGCAGGCCAATGGTTGTCTGGGGCCAGGGAGGAAGGTAGGCATTGACTGAAAAGATGAACAAGGGAGCTTATGGAAGGGATAGAAATATTCTATATCAGCGGTTGGCCAACCACACTCCCACGGGCCAAATCTGGCCTGCAGTCTATTTTGTACAGTCAGCTGGGAATGCCTTTTCCATTTTCCTTAAATGATTGAAAAAGCTCAAAAGAAACTTTATACAGAATTCATATTTCAGTGTCCATCAATAAACTGCTATTGGGATACAGAATAGAATACAGCTGATTCTGTGTCCCAATACACCCACGCTTGTTCGTTTATGTACTGCCTATGGCTACTCTCATGCTATAACAGCAGGGTTGGGAAGTTGCAAGAGAGACCATACGGCCCACATACCTAACTATTTACTATCTGACCCTTTACAGAAAAAATGTGCTGAGCCCTGAGCTAAGCCACAAAATGCCATGCAGTTTCCACCTTGCTCACTGGCATACTCTCTCGGAGTCCTGAGCTGCCGTGTAAGAAGTCTGACCACACTGAAGCTACCCTGCTGTGGGCACCCGGGCCACAAGGGGAAACAAATGTAGGCATTCTGGCAGACAATCCCGGCTGAGTCTAGACTTCAAACTATCTCATCCCAGGCACCAGATATATACATGAAAAGCATCCAAGTGATTCTCTTTGCCAGCTGTTGAAGTCATCCGCAGACATTTCAGGCTCCCAGCTGAGGCTCCAGGCATCATAGAGCAGACACAAGCCAACCCCACTGTGTCCTTTGTGCCTTCCTGATCCAACTATCATAAAATACTAGTTTTACACCACTAAGTTTGTTATATAGCAATGCATCACCAAAATAGATAATACCTACACCAATAAGACAAGGATGGATAATCATGAATCTGGTTTTAATGCAGACAGACACATACACACGCACACACTCACTCAAGCAAGAAACCAACCAGTAAATTTTGTTAGAGGTTTTCCCCCTTCAGGTTATTACCTCTTAGAGAATGAACTTTCCACAAAATTCCAGCACATAGCATCAGAAATATTCCAGGCTCTGGAGGGCCGCCACTGTGAGTCATCGTGACGCAGTCTGGGGAGAACTGGCAGAGATTGCCTTTTATTTTTATGAAAAAGAATATGTTTATTTCAGAACTGCAGGATTGGTGTACAACTTGAAAATAAATGCTGGTCACTGTATGAACAGAATAAAGGAGGAAAATTATGGGTATCTCAAAATGCATTGAAAGCATTTAATATAATAGCCATTCATGATAAAAATTCTTAGAAAGCTCCAAATAGAAATGGGCTTCCTTAAAGTAACACCTACTAAAACCCTACAGCAAACATCACACACAACGAGAAACTATTGCAGGTTTGGAAGTTGAAACAAGACAACGATGTCCACTCCTGCTGTTTAATCACCATTGTAATGTAGCCAGGACAATAAGGCCAAAAAAAATAAATGAGAAAGCAGTATGTCTAGCAAGGAAGAAATAAAACCGTCACTATTTGTTAGCAGCATGATTGTGTATGTGGAAGGTCAGCAAGGTGCAGCATAAAGTGTCAAAACACGAAGTCAGTTGCATTTTTATATGCCATCAAAAAATAATTAGGAGGGGGCGGCCCCGTGGCTGAGTGGTTAAGTTCCGTTGCTCTGCTTTGGTGGCCCAGGGTTTCGCCAGTTAGAATCCTGGGCGCGGACACGGCACTGCTCATAAGGTCATGCTGAGGCGGCATCCCACATGCCACAACTAGAAGGACCCACAACTAAAAATACACGACTATGTACTGGGGGCTTTGGGAGAAAAAGGAAAAAGAAAATCTTTAAAAATAATAATAATAATAATTAGGAAATGAAACTTAAAAGAAACTATATTAGCATCAAAAACACAAAATACCTAAATCTACCATAGTTGCACAAGGACTCTACAGTGAAAGCTATAAAATACCATTAATATTATTAATAGAAAGGCAAGGAAACCCAGATGGGAAGACAATATTGCGAAGATAGCAATTCTCCACAAATCCGCCAAACGTAAGCATCTATATATTGGGTCTGTAAGGGCAGATTGGCTAGCTTATTCTTTTTTCCTAATAGCAATTTTAATATTTAAAGCTGCCAGTGCCATTATTGAAAATATTAAGATGCTTTCATGTTGAAATGATTAAAATGACATTGGGAATAATGAATGACGTATAAAGCAAATAGCCCCCAACACTTTTTTCTTTTTTAAAAGTAGGAAAATTATAAATTATAATGGAAAGTCTTCAGAGGCATTCTTCTGGGAGACTCAGGATGGAGAAGCAGAAATACAGGGCCAGCAGGTCCTAGGAGGTGATCTATTACAAGGCTTGGAGGCTCACCACCTACCTAGAAGGCTACAGCACTCTCGCCCCAGTAAAATGACAGGGAAGTTGAACTACGCTGGAACTCAGGATTCGTTTTCTTCCTGATTGTTCAAAGACTAAAGATGCCTGTGAAAATAGATCTTTATATTCTGGCAGGGAGAGTTTGCCAAGGTTGTCTGATTTTGAACCCAAATATTGCTTACGCATTTAGGGCACAGGTCCCAGTGTAGTGAGTTTTCTTCTCCCCCTTGCCAAAGTTGCATCAGGCCCTTTCAAAGCCATCTTGACTCCATTTTTCCAGCAGTATAGGTCACACACAGAGAGGTGCTTTGGTATGCAAAAGTATGCATACCAAAAAAGAACGCAAAGGTATCCTCCTGCTCCAGGAGGGAGCCCCGATGGTGCTGAAGGTTAGCCGAGCCCCAGCCTTGGCAGGGGGCTCCTTCCAGTGTGATGCTGGTCGACCTGCTGGCCTGTAGAAGAGCCTTCCTTAAGTACCAGTATAAACAGCTCACAACCCACCACGACTCCCAAGGCAAAGCTCCATGGAAGAGCTCAACAGGTTCCCCTCCCTGTCCCCACCCACAATGCACCCCAAAGCAGTAGCAAGGACTTGGGCAAAAAGGGTCCAGGTTAGCTCTGGAATAACCCTGGGGTAGAAGTGGAGATACGTCCACTCGCTCCCCCCACCACATCCCCATCAGCCTCTCATTTGCCACCAGAATAGCATTTTTCCTGCCGTCCTGTGGGTTGCTTAAACACTTTTTAGAATTCCATTTTGATTTATCCATAGTGTTCTTTGGGTGTATCTCTTTGTATAGCATTTTTAGTGGTGGTTCTAAGTATTAAATCGTATATACATAATTTATCAGTCTGCTGGTGTCAGTATTTTACCAGTTCAAGTAAAGTGTAGAAACCTTACTTCTTTTTACTACTCTTTACGCCCCCCCATTTATAACAGCATTGTCTTAAATATTTCCTCTACATACATTGAGAACTGCATAAACTAGGGTTATAATTTTCGCTTCAACCATCAAACATAATTTAGAAAACTCAAGAAGAAAATGAAAGTCTATTGTATTTACCCATATTTTTGCTCTGTCATATTTTCTTCCTTTCTGTTGGGCCGAGATTTATTATTTTATCATTTTCTTTCCATTTAGAGAACTTCTTTTAGCCATTCAAAAGGATAGGTCTGCTGGCAAGAAATTCTCTTAGTTTTTTGTCATCAGAGAATGTCTTGATTTCCCCTTCATTCCTGAATGATATTTTTGCTAACTATACAATTCTGCATTGAAAGTTTTTTTTTTTTTGACGAAGATCAGCCCTGAGCTAACTGTTGCCAATCTTCCTCTTTTTGCTGAGGAAGGCTGGACCTGAGCTAACATCCGTGCCCATCTTCCTCCACTTTATATGTGGGACACCTACCACAGCATGGCTTGCCAAGCGGTGCCATGTCCACACCCAGGATCCAAACTGGCGAACCCCGGGCTGCCAAAGCGGAACGTGCACACTTAACCAATATGCCACCAGGCCAGCCCTCAAAGTTCTTTTCTTTGAGCACTTGAAAAATGTGCCATTTCCTTCTGGCCTCCATGGTTTCTGATGAGAAGAAATCTACCATCATTCAAATTGTTTTTCCCCTATAGGTAGTGTCATTTCTGTCCGGCTGCTTTGAAGACTTTTTCTTTGTCTTAATTTTCAGAAGTTTGGCTATGCTGAGCCTTGGCATGGATCTCTTTAGGTTTTTCCTATTTGGGGTTTGAATCTTCTTGAATCTGTAGGTTTACGCCTTTTGCCGTATTTTGGAAATTTTTAGCCATTATTTCTTTGAATACTGTTTCAGTTCCACCTTCTTACTCCTCTCCTTCTGAGACACCTGTGATCCAAACATTAGTTTTTTTGTTATAGTCTTGCATGTCTCTGAAGCGCTGTTCATTTTTTTTCAGTTTATTTGCTCTCTGTTGTTCGGATTGGGTAATTTCTATTCTATCCTCAGATCCTCGGCTTCTGTCCTCTGTCCTCCGTATTCTGCTGTTGAGACTGCATTGATGTTTTTATTTCGGTTATTGCAATTTTTAGTTCTCAAATTTCCTTTTGTTTCTTCCTTATATCTTGGATTTCTCTGCTGAGGCTTTTTTTCTTTCCAGCATGTTTGTAATTGTTCCTTGAAGCACTTTTATGACAGCTGCTTTAAAATCCTTGTCAGATAATTCGAACAGTTCTGTCATGTTAGTTGTCTTTTCTCATTCAAATTGAGATCTTTCTGGTTCTTGGCATGACAAGTGATTCTTGATTGAATCCGGGACATATGGGACATGATGTTGTAAGATGACAAATATTAACTTAAATCTTGTGTTTTACCAAACCACCTCTGAAGTTGCTCAGGTGGGGGAAATGAGGACGCTGCTCTGCTATGGCCAGACGGAGGTGAAAGTCCGAGTTCTCCACTCAGCCTTTGTTGACGTGTGTGGGGGTGAGCTCCTCCTCACTGCTGAGCAGTGGGGGAGGTCAGGCTCCCCATAGGGCCCCACCGATGCCACCCTGGCTGGGAGGGTTAAAGGTGCTTCTTTACTGCCTTCTCTGACGCTGTGGTGGGGAGTGGCCTCATAACCACTGAGCCATGGTGAAAGTCCTGTTCCTCTGCTGGGTCTCCTCTGACACCGCCCGAGAGAGGAGATAGGGGGCCTGCTTGGGGTAGAAGTCCAGGCTCCCCATGTGATTTCCGCTGGCACTAAGGGGTGGAAGACTCCTTGTTACCCAGCAGGGATGTAAGGCCTGCCTGCCCACTCAGCCTCTCTTGATCCCACCTGAGGGCGGTGGGGCCACCTCCTGCCAGTCTGGCAAGGGTGGAAGTCTAGGTTCTCCACTTGGCCTTTGCTGGCAGAATGGGGCCACAGGTTTTTTTCTGTGGTATTTGGCTGGAGTAGAGCAATTATTGTCTAGAAGTTTTCTGTCCTGCTAGGCTATCCTTTTCCTGGTCTTTTGGCTAGGAAGAGCAGGCTTTTCCTGGAACTCTTTTTTTGGTCTGTGCCTGTTGATGTTTCTGGGTTGCTGGCCTCTCCAGCACTCAGTCAGGGAGACGTGAGACAAAAAGAAAATTCTGGGGATTTACCATCTTGTTGTTGCATGGGTCCTGAGGCCCCTAACTGGTCTGCCTTTTTCTCTCCACCTTTCAGAGTCTGCTTATGCTTATTTTCCATATAAAAGCTAGGGAAAAGTATATTTACTCCATCTTCCCGGAAGCAGAAGTCCCAAAGGTTGTCTTTTGATATTTAGGCAGAGCCGGGACAGTATTGCTCCATTGCTCTGTACTGGGGCTTGCTGGGCCTCTTCTGTTGTAGGAGAATCCACGTGTGAATGAGAAGGAGTCTTAGAAAATGAATTATTGGATTTAAAAACAAATCTTGAAAAGATAAGTCACTGCCACAATTTTTCTGTCTCACTGCTCTCAAGATTATGTAAGACAACACAGATCTACTGGTTTGGGGGAGTGCTGAACCCAAGCTGGGGGGCTCTTTGCATGTTTTTATTGAGGTATAATTGATACACAAAAATCTGCACATGTTTAAAATGCACAATTTGAAAACTATATATACAGTTTTATATATAATATAAATATATAAGTAGTTTTATATTAATTAATTATGTATATATCCGTGAAATCATCACCACAATCAATATAGTGAACATATCTTTCACCCTCCAAATTTTCCTGGTGCTCCTTTGTAATTCCTCCTTCCAGCTCCTCCCCACCCCACCCTGCCCCGGGCAACTGCTGATCTGCCTTCAGTCACTATAGGTTATTTTGCATTTTTTAGAATTTTATATAGATGGAATCATACCTTCTTCTCTGGCTTCTTTCACACAGCATAATTAGTTTGTGACTCATCCATGTTGTTGCATGTGTCAATACTTCATCCCTTTTATTGTTGAGTAGTATTCCATTGTATGGATACACCACAACTTGTTTGTCTATTCACCGGATGATGGACATCTGGGTTGTTTCCAATTTTTGGCTATTAGAGATAAAGCTGCTGTGAACACTCACATACAAGTCTTTGTATGGCTATATGCTTTCTTTTCTCTTGGGTAAATACATAGGAATAAAATAGCTAGATCATAAGGTAGGTGTATGTTTAACTTTTTAAAAACTGCCACATATTTTACAAAGTGGTTGCACCATTTTACATTTCCACCAGCAGTGTAGGAGAGTTCCAGTTCATCTGCATGCTTGCCAAAACTTGGTATAGTCAGTCTTTTTGATTTTTGCCATTCTAATAGGTATGTAGTGATATCTCATGGTTTTCATTTGCATTCCCCTAATGACAGTAATGATATTGAGCATCTTCTCAAGTGCTTTTTTGCCATCTGTATACCTTTTTTGGTGAAGTGTCTGTTCAAATTATTTGCCCTTATTTTCTAGTTTGTTTGTTTCCTTATTATTGAGTTTTAAGAGTTCTTTACATATCTTGGACACAAATTCCTTATAAAATATATGCTGTGAATTAAAAGTAGAATTACCGTGTGATCCAGCAATTTCACTTCTGGATATCAACCCCAAAAAATTGAAAGCAGGAACTCAAAGAGATATTTGTATACCTATGTTCATAGCAGCATTATTCACAACAACCAAAAGGTGAAAGCAACCCATTGCTTTCCATTGATGGATAAATGGATAAATAAAATGTGGTCTATCCATAAAATGGAATGTTAGTCCACCTTAAAAGGGAAGGAAATTCTGATACATGCTACAACATGGATGAATCTTGAGGATATTATGCTAAGTGAAATAAGCCAGTCACAAAAAGACAAATACTATATGATTCCACTCATACGAGGTACCTAGAGTAGTCAAATTCACAGAGACAGAAAGTAGAATGGTGATTGCTGAGCGCGGTGGGGCAGGGAGAACAGAGAGTTGTTTAATGGGTATAGAGTTTCAGTTTTGCAAAATGAAAAGAGTTCTGGAGGTTGGTTTTACAACTATTTGAATGTACTTAACACTATTAAACTGTACACTTAAAAATGATTAAGATGGTAAATTTTGTTATGTGAATTTTGTCACAATTAAAAAATTTAGGGGCCAGCCCCATGGCATAGTGGTTAAGTTCAGTGTGCTCTGCTTCAGTGGCCCAGGTTCACGGGTTTGGATCCTGAGCGCAGCAGACCTACACCACTTTTCAGCCATGCTGTGGTGGCAACCCACATATAAAGTGGAGGAAGATTGGCACAGATGTTAGCTCAGGGCTAATCTTCCTCAGAAAAAAAAAATTTCAATATGAATGTTTTATAAATATTTTTTTCCAGTCTGTGGCGTGTCTTTTCATTTTCTTATATCTTTCAAAGGACAAGTTTTTAATTTTGATGAAGTCCAATTTATCATTTGGGGAGGGATTATACTTTTGGTGTTGTAACTAAGAGATCTTTGCCTAACCTCAGTTCATATTTTCCTGCCTCTTTGCATGCCTGGTAATCTTTGATTCAATGCCAGACATTGTGAATTTTACCTTGTTGGGTGCTGGATATTTTCGTATTCCTATAAATATTCTTAAGCTTTGTTCTGAGATGCAGTTCATCTACCTGGACCTAGTTTTATCCTTTTGGGTCTTGCTGTCGTGATTTGTTAGGTGTAAAGGTGATTTGTTAGGTGGGTCTGGAGGAATTATCAGTTGAGGGCTAATTATTCCCCGTCACTGAGGTAAGACCCTCCTGAGTACTTGAGTATCTCATAGGCGGCATATTTGTTGTTAGTGCCATCAAGTCAGTTCTGACTCCTAGTGACCCTGTGTGCAGCAGAGCAGAACCCTGCCTGGTCTTTTTGCACCATCTTCTCACTTTCTGGGGCTCTATCAGACAATGCTCTGCTGCTATTCATGGGGTTTTCATGGCCCATTTTTTCAGAAGTGGGTGGCCAGGTGCTTTTTCCTAGTCTGTCTTAGTCTGGAAGCTCTGCTGAAACCTGTCCACCATGGGTGACCCTGCTGGCATTTGAAATACTTGTGGCATAGCTTTCAGCATCACAGTAACACACAGCCACCACAGTATGACAACCGACAGATGGGTGGTGTGGTTTCTTGCCCGGGAATAAACCTGGGATGCAGCGTTGACAGCACCAAATCTTAACCACTAGACCACCAGGGCTGGTCATAGGCAACATATAGTTGCCTTTTAATTGAGATATTTTAAATCATTTACATGTAATATAATTTTCTTATATGGTTAGGTTTGAGCCCAACATCTCAGAGTTGTCCCATCTGCTTTTTGTTCCCTTTTTCCTCTTTTTCTGATTATTTCTTTTGGTCTTAATTGAGTATTTTGTATGATTCCATTTTATCACCCTTGTTGGCTAATAGTAAAAGAGGAAGTCAAAGATTCAAAGCATAAGAAGAATTGATTGTGTTGTTATTGCCTTAAAGATGGAGGGGGCCATGTGTCAAGGAATATGGGCAGCTTCCAGGAGCTGAGAGTGGCCCCCACTGGACAGCTAGCAAGGAAACGCAGGCCTTAGTTCAACAAGCACAAGCAACTGAAGGCTGTCAATGATAAGAATTAACATAGAAGTGGATTTTTCCCCAGAACTGCCAGACAAGAACTCTGCCTGGCCAACAACTTGATTTCAGCCTGTGACACCTTGAGCAGAGAACCTAGCCATGCTGTGCCTGACTTCTGACTTACAGGACTATGAGCTAATAAATGTGTGTTGTTTTAAGTTGCCAAATTTGTGGTAATTTGTTACGCAGCAAAAGCAAATAACTACATATTTTTTTAAATTTAGTCATTGTCTTAGGGTTTATAGTACACATATTTAACTTATCAGGCTACCTTTAAGTGACATCATATGACTTCACTTATATTATAAGAACCTTACAATAGTATACTTTCATTTGTCTCTTCTGGTCCTTTACGCTTTTGTTGCCATGCACTTAACTTTTATATATGTTATAAACCCCATAATACACTGGGATTATTTTTGTTTAAACAGTCAATTATCCTTTAAAAAGATTTACATAATAAGAAAAAAGTCTTATATGTTTCCTCATTTAGTTAACCTGTTCTGGTGCTCTCATTCCTCTGTGTAGCTCCACGTTGCCACCTGGCATCACTTTCCTTCTGCCCGAAGGACTTCCTTTAACGTTTCTTGCATTGCACGTGTGCTGGTGATGAATTCTTTCAGCTTTCATATGTCAGGGGGAAATGACTTTATATTGCTTTACTTTCTGAAAGATATTTTTCCCAGGTATAAAATTCTAGTTTTCTTCTTGTTTCCTGTGTTTGTTGAGTTTCCAGGATCTGTGGGTTTACAATTTTCTTGAAGTTTGGAATGTTTTGACCATTATTTCTTCAAATTTTTTTATGTCCTTCCTCCCTTTTAGGGGCTCCAGTTACCATGCACCAGACCACTGGAAGTTGTCAACATCTCACTGATGCTCTTTGAATTTTTTAAAATTCCTTTTTCTCTCTGTGTTTAATTTTGGATTGTTTCAATTACTATGTCTTCAAATTCACTAATTTCTTTCTTCTCCCAAATCATAAAGGGCACCTACAAAAGAACTTACAGCTAACATTATAGTTAATGGTGAAATATTGAACATTTTCTCCTTAAAATCAGGAACAGGGTAAGAATGCCATTTTCACCAGTTCTATTCAACATCATACTAGCATCCCGACCCAGTGCAACAAGGCAAGAAAAATAAAAGGCATACAAACCAGAAAGGAAACAGTAAAACTATGTCTATTTGTAGATGACATGATTGTTTATTTAGAAAATCCTAAGGAATACACACAACCACTACCTAATTTTTCAAAGTCACAGGATACAAAGTTAATTTTTAAAAACTTAATTGTATTTTTATATGCTACTAGCAACCAATTGCAAAATAAAATTAAAAGTGAATTTCATGTATAATAACATCAAAAAGCATGAAATACTTAGGAATAAATTTTTTTTTTTTTTAGATTGGCACCTGAACTAACAACTGTTGCCAATCTTCTTTTTTTTTCCTGCTTTCTCTCCCCAAATCCACCCAGTACATAGTTGCGTATTTTCAGTTGTGGGTCCTTCTAGTAGTGGCACGTGGGATGCCACCTCAGCATGGCCTGACGAGCGGTGCCATGTCCGCGCCCAGGATCTGCACCAGCGAAACCCTGCACCGTCAAAGTGGAGCGCATGAACTTAATCACTCAGCCACGGGGCCAGCCCCTTAGGAATAAATTTAACATATGTAAGACCTCTACACTACAAAACATTTTTGATAGACATTAGAGAAAAATTAAGGCAATGGGGAGATAGATCGTGTTCATGAATTGGAAGACTCAATGTTGTTAATCTGTCAATTCTCTCTAAATTGATCTATAGATTCAATGCAGTTCATATCCAAATACCAGGAGGTAATTTTGTAAATATTGAAAAGCTAGTTCTAAAGTTTATATGGAAATATAAAGGACCTAGAATATCCAAAGAATTTGAAAAGCAAGAACAAAGTTTGAGAACTTACACTACCTGACTTGAAGGCTTATTGTAAAGCTATGCTAACTAAGAGAGTATGGCGCGCAAATTGACAATAGAATAGAGAGCTGCAAATAGACTCACACTTATACAGTCATTTGATTTTTTACAAAAGCACCAAAACAATCCAGGAGAGAAAGGAAAGTTTGTGCAACAAATGATGCCATAATAACTGGCTATCCATATGGAAAAATATGAACGTCAACCTCTACCTCATACCATACACAAAAATTAATCTGAGACAGATCACACACCTAAAGGTAAGTGGTAAAATCATGCATTTTTTAAAGAAACCTTCAAAGAATATCTTCATGATTTGGGATAGATAAAGTTGGCTTAGCAGGTCACAGAAAGCAGTACCACAAAAGCAAACATTGAGAAATTAGATTTCATCAAAATTAAAAACTCTGTTCATTGAGAGACACCATTAAGAATATTGAAAGGCAATCTACAGACTAGGAAAAATTATTCAGAGAACATATATCTGACAAAGGACTGTTATGCAAGAAGTATAAAGAATTCTATAACTCAGTAATAAAAAGACAAACAAGCCAACTTAAAATGGGCAAAAGATTTGAACAGATACTTATCCAAAGAAAATAAACAGGGCCCTGCCCCGTGGCACAGTGGTTAAGTTCTCACATTCTGCTTCTCAGTGGCCCAGGGTTCGCTGGTTCGGATCCCGGGTGCGGACATGGCACCGCTTGGCACACCATGCTGTGGTAGGCGTCCCACATATAAAGTAGAGGAAGACGGGCACGGATGCTAGCTCAGGGCCAGTCTTCCTCAGCAAAAAAGAGGAGGACTGGCAGTAGTTGGCTCAGGGCTAATCTTCCTCAAAAGAAAAGAAAAGAAAAGAAAAGAAACAAATGGTCAATTATCACATGAAGAAGTGATCAAGTTCATTAGTCATTAGAGAAATACAAATTAAAGCCACAATGAAATACTACTATAGACGTATTAGAAGGGCTACATTAAAATGACTGACAACCCTGAATGTTGGTGAGAATATAGAGCGGCTAGAACTCTCAAATCCTGTTGGTGAGGATGTAAAATTGTATAACAACTTTGGAAAAAGATCTGGCAGTTTCTTATGAAACTAAATGTTTAATACCCTGTAACCCAGCAATTCCATTCTTAGATATTTACCCAAAAGAAATGAAAACATATGTCTACACGAAAACTTGTACATGAATATTCATAGCAGCTTTATTCATAATAGCCAAGATGAGGAAATATCAATAGGGCCATCGATGATCCCAGGTGTTCATCAATAGGAAATGGATAAACAAGCTCTCGTATATTCATACAATGGCATACTCCTCAGAAGGAATGAACCGATAACACGCAAAAACACGAAGAATCTCAAAAACATAATGCTGAGTGAAAGAAGCCTTATACAAAAGGGTGCATACTGTATGAGTTCATTTATATGAAATTCTAGAATGAGCAAAACTGATCTATGGTGGAAAAAGTCAGAACAGTGGTTGCTTCTGGCATATGGGGTTGGGTAACGATGAGGAAAGAACATGCAGAAACTTTCATGAGTGATGGAGGTGTTCACTGTCTTGATAGGGGTTTGGATAACACGTCATTTATCAAAAATCAGTGAATGTACTCTTAAAATTTTATATCAAAGAAACAAATGTTCAATTCTAGTTAATTATTTGCCTGCTGAAGTATTTAGTGGGACATGTACTGATGTCTACAGTTTACTTTAAAGCGCATTAAAAATAAGATAGATTAAGATGGATAGAGGGATGCATCAATAGATCTGTGATAAAAAAACAAGTCTGTAAAATGCTAATGGTAAAATCTAGATGGGGTATATCAAGGTGGACTATAAAATTCAACTTTGCTGTATGTTTGAAAATTTTCATAATAAAATGTTGAGAAAAAAATGACAAGAACACAGAAAAATATATAGTAAAAAGCAAAAGTCCCCTTTCTCCTGCCCCAACCTTTGCCCCTTTCCAGAATTAACCACTATTAACAGTTTGGTAGATATCATTCCCAGTCCTTTTCTTTGAATTTGCATATATGTATATGTTGAAATATATAGTGATCTTTTTAAAACATCAAAGGGATTATAATATTCACATATTGAGTAATTTGCTTTATTTACTTGATGCTTTGTCTTGGAGATCATTCCATGTCAGCACATACACATCAGCTTCTTTCTTTTTAACTGCTGCCTACTACCCCATAGAATGTGCCTTAGTTTATCCATTCCCCAGGAGAAATGTAGGTTGCTTAAATTTTTTGCTATTAAAAATTACTCTCCAAAAAAGCTGGGACAGATTACCCATAAAAAGGCTGCTTTTTATTATTATGTATCAATGTCTGATTCCCCACACTCTTGCCATCCAATGGGTGAAAACTGTTTTGCATTTTCCTGAGAGTGGGTGAGGTCGTGTCTCTTAATATTTTATTGGCCATGTATGTTTTTTCTTTTCTGAATTGCTTTTTCATATTCTTTGCCCTCTCCTCTTTGGATTTGACTTTTTCTAATTGATCCTTTATATATTCTAGATACAATCCTTTGTCAGTTATCATATTGAAAATATAAAAATATTATCTCCTAGTTTGTGGCTTATGGTTTCACTTTCTTTATAGTGTCCTTTGATTAACATAAGTTTTAATTTAAGTGTATTCAAATGTACAAGCCTTTCTTTATGGTTTGCACTTTTTATCTCTTATTTAAGAAATTTTCCACCATCACAAGATCATAGAGACATTCTTATATTATCTCCTAAAAAGTTTTTCAGATATTTTTTCTCTGCGGCTGTATAATCTGTATAAGAAAACAGGATGACATCATGCATAGTTTTATAACCTGTTGTTCTGTCATTTAGCAATATATTTTGAACATCTTTTCATGTGAATAAATGTGTCAGTAGTGTTGTGCGTGGTGTTTCCCAGGAAACAGAGACAGAGATCTGCATGCAGGAAGTTTACTAGGTAGTGCTTTCAGGATCAACATGTATCGGGAAGGGAATGAAGTAGGTAGGATTAGACAGGAGGGCAAGCTAGGCAATGGCGCAAGAGCAACAAGGGCTCCAACTTTGTTTAGAGGGCCCTGGAACGTCTTGAACTGAAGAAAGAAGCCTGGGCCTTTAGACTCCCCAGATGTTAGATGTGGGCTGCCCCCCTCCCCCAAGGGGGCATGAAATTGGGCAAGGCAGCTGACTTCAACGGAGTACAATTCCTGGAGATAGCGGCAGCCTGTAGCACTCCCAATAGCTGGGAGTCCTCAAGGGGTATCGGAGCGGCACATCACAGAGTCTACCATAGCTAGGGTTGCTTTTGACTCCCAGCAGCAGAAAACCCATCGACCCTTGCTTCATAAGTAGGAGTCAGATTCACTTAACAGAAGGGCTGCGGTAGGTGATTGCTGGCGTCAGCAGTATCTGTCCTTTTCATCAGGAATGCAAAAACTTTCTCAGGAGTCCCCAGTAGACTTCCCCTTATATTTAAATGTCCCAAACTGGATCACAGGTCCATCCCTAGGTGCAGGGGAAGCTGGGAAAGTGGGAACAAGATTGTCATGATTTTGTGCCTGGAGCAGTGAACATCGCTGCCCTGAACAATTCTGGGTTCTGTTAACATAGAAGAAAAGGGGAAAGGATATTAGACATGCAACTAACAAGGCCTGCTGCAAACAGACCTCTACAAAATTATTTTGAATAATTGCATATGGATGTAACTTACTGAAACTATTTCCATATTGCTGGACATTTGGCTGTTTCCAGCTTTTACTGTACTGCAATAAACATCCTTGTATCTTCCTCTGCCCATGTCCTCGATTATTTCTTCAGGATGAAATGCTACATATGTAATGGCTAGGCGGGGGAAATGTACCTTTTAAAGAATTTTGATGCAGATTACCAAGATGTACCTTAGAAAGGCTCTGCCAATTTATGTTTTTCCTGAGCAGCGAATGGAGAGGCCTATCCTTACTGATCCTGGATATTAGCATTCTCATTCACTTTCACCAATTTTATAATTCTTTTAAAAGTACCTAGTTTTCATTTGCACTTTGTTCTGATTTTTATTGGCCATATTTGCTAATCTTTGCCTTGTGGCCCACAAAAATGTGTTTTGGAGAGTTTTTGCTTTCTGGAAAGTATTGAGATATAATCAGTGTTTTGCTATTGTGCTGGGAGGGTTAATTCCAGCAGGCCTGAGTTGTTTTGCTCGTCAAGGCATGAAACATACTGAGGAACAGTGTCTCCTTTTCACCGTGGAATTTCAGGACATTATGACCCAGTTTGTTAGAACTGCTTATTGATAACGATGAGAATGATGATTTGCAGGTGGTCTTGGTGTTACTGACCCCCACTCCCACCCCCAGGCTCTGCTGTTGAGTCTGGTTACATTTCAGGAACATGGCTAGGTGTTACAAATACCTAAACATATATTCATAAATAGCATTCACAGCCGCAGGGGAGCTACGCAAAAGTACTTTATAACATGATTTTTTTTTGTTTTTTGCTGAGGAACATTAGCCCTCAGCTAACAACATGAACATTTTTATTATCTATAAATTGTACTCTGTATAAGTGCTAAAATATTTTTAAAATATCATTCGAAAAGGTAAAAGAAGGAGAAAAAAGTAATTTTGCTAATTAATCCAATGAAGAATGATGACATGTGAATTTAGAAACATATGCCATAGCTATCTTACTGGGAAAAGGGCAGTGCTGTTTTAAAAACTTTTACGAAGATGTAGTTCATGAATAATAGATCTCTAATTCCAGTTTATATTTTTAGTGAAAAAGGATTAACAGCTATTATTATAGCAAAAACAAAACCATAGTGCTATAAATCCGACAAAATAACTTGAAAATGTTACTACCTCTAAATATATGAATATGTTGTACTAAAAATTGCTGAAGTAATTTTTATGGCATTTTATATAACTCATATAATCATTGTTGCAGTTCATAATTTTTACACACATTATAGTCTTGCATGTAAGTACTAAATATTTACTAGCTCAGAAAAATATTCTCTAAGTCCACATGCACTTAAGGTTAAAGATATAGAAAAATAAATTCAAATAATCAAATATAATATTTAATACAGTTTCTAAATTAGTAAGAGTTATCTTTGAAATACAGAGTAATAAAATAAATTAAGTTAGTGCTAAAGCATGATGTGAAAATACATGGCCATACAAGACTATACTTAGGCATAGCTGTCAAAATAGTATAGGTTAAAAAGAATTAGACCACTCAATTCAGACAAGAATACAGAGAAAATGAGCATCTATACATAGTAGGTGGAAATGTAATGCAGGATAGCTCTTTTGTGAGCCAATTTAGCAATACATAAACAGAGCATAAAAATTATTCATACCTTTGACTTAATGAAGTCTAGTAGTCTAAGATAATAGTCCTACATCCAGAAAAACCTGTATACGCAAAGATATTCGTTGCAGCATTATTTATAATGATGAAAATTACAAGCAACTTAGATGTCCAAAAATTGGAGAAGAATTAATAAATGACAAAGTCATTAAAATGTTACTTAAATGACAGTATATGTATATAATGGAGTTTAAGGAAATTGTAAAATGGAGTAAGGAAAATCTCTGTGTGTTGCTGTTAGGTGATCTGTAGGATATGTATTAACTGGAAAAAGCAAGGTGCAGAAAAGTTGTACAGTAGGGAATATATTTTGTGAATATAAACATAGGCACATATTTTCTGATATTTTTCAAAACAAAACAATGGAAAGACAAAACAAAACTAATAAAAGTGGTTTCCTAGATGGGGAGGGAGGGAATGTGGAAAGCACAAAGATGAAAGTTAGACCTCTCTGAATATACCTTGCTTTATCTTTTTGCTTTGTGTAAAAGATGGCCCCAAGGATCCCCACCCCCTGGTATTTACATCCTTGCAAGTGCCCTCTGAGTTGGTCTCTGTGACCAATAGAATTTGGTAGAAGTGATGCTAACTTCTAAGATTAGGCTCTGAAAGACCACGTGCCTTACGTTTCGCTCTTTCTTTCTTTTAAATCACTTGTTCTAGGGGAAGCCAGTTGCCCCGTTGAGCAGTCCCATGTAGTGAGGATCTAAGGTCTGCCAACCGCCATGTGGGCGAACCATCTTGGAAGCAGTTCATCCAGCCCCAGTTAAACCTCAAGATGACGGCAGCCCTGGCTGACATCTTGGCTGTCTTTCATGAGAGATTCTGAGCTAGAACCAGCCAGCTAAGCTATTCCAGATTTCTGACCCTCAGAAACCGTGGGATAGTAAATATTTGTTATTTTAAGCTGCGAAGTTTGGTTTAATTTATTATGCAGCAATAAATTACTAATACACATTGGAACCATAAAATTGTTTTAAATAATTTAAAAACTGAATATAATCGGAAAGAAAAAAAAGTAGTCCTGAAAAATTGAAGACGAACTGAAACAAGCGAACCTAATATATATCAAGTCAGTGGCAAAACTACACAGAGAATAATTATTTCAAGTGACTTGCAAACACAGTATTTTTACTGTACATCTCTAGTGGGCTGGATCTTAAGGACAAAAAGAACTGCACATAAATCTTAAATGGCATTCAGTGGTCTAATTGTTAGCAACAACATTGGTACTGTTCCCCTGACACTGTTCTAGCTACGTGGTAGAATAAAGCAAATAAGTCATTATGTCAATATCATTAAGAACCAAGATTCTATACATGAGAGAAAAGAGATACAAGCACAAAATCAAAGAAATTAAGTAAAAATCCTTGAATTTTTTATTTGGATTGGAAATAGCAGTATTAATTCATAATTTATTTTTCTTTTTCTAAAAAAATGTCTTTCCGAGCTCTGTGCACTGAAAAGACACATAATAGCAATAAATACCCAGCACCCAGATTGTGGTGACTAAATATAATTTAAAACAAACATGCAGAACTCCTTAGGGAAATGGCTAATTTCAGTTCTAATGCTGGAGATGTAAAAGATGAACCTGGAATATCCTGTCTTACTAGAAATTACAGACTACAAGAGTCGTATTAAAAGACTAAGGAAGCAACTTTTTAAGGGGTTCCCAGTGGCCCCAAGATAGGACAGTATGAGCATCAAAAAACATAATCACTGCAAAGTGATATATATATTTACACATCAAACATTTTAAAACTCCACGAGTTTATAATGATACTAAAAAATAAATAAAACCTCCCTGGTCACTTTTTGGAGGCAGCTAGGACACCAATTTATTAATCATAAAATTGGCAAAGAAAGGAAAAAAATGAAACATTTATCCTGCCTGAGCGTATTTCAGAGGATCCAGAATTGATGGGAAAGCTCATTATAAAAGAATTCAAGCTCTGAAAGAATGACAGGATTGGAGAATCACCATTTCATGAAGGAATGGTCGGGGTTATGGAAATGCTTTAATATTTTGATCTAAGTGGTGGTCACATGGATGCATAATATGTAAATATTCATCAAGCTGTTCACTTAATTTTTGTGCATTTTATTGTAGGTAAAGTGTACCTCAATTTACTAATTTTACCTCAATTTAAAAAAGTTCTCATTGTGTCTTCCAGTGAGGAGTAATAAGAAATACACAGCATTCTATAAAATATCCTTGCAAAAAAATTGAATCTGAATCTGACCAGGGCTCCAGATGTAACTACCAGCTTACAGAAAATAAAGGGGACAGAGGAGCACGTTAAATGATACCAACAGGATACAATCAGACAAATTTAGAATATGGGACATTCTATAGGACAAATGACATAGTTTCTTTGGTGAATTAATGATACCAAAGAGAAAGGGAAGGGAGAAGGAAGGGTTATGGATCAAAAGGGACTTAAGAGACGTATTAACCAAAATGATACACGGACGTTGTTTGGGCCTTGATTCTAACAAACCAATTGTGAAAAGCCCTTTTTGAGACAATCAGGAAAATTTGAACACAGACTGGGTATTAGATGATATTAAGGAATTAGTGTTAATTTTATTAGGTGTGATAATGGTATTGTGCTCTTAAAGTCCCTATCCTGGTAGATACTTAAGTATTTATGGGTGAAATCACGTGATTAGCTTTAAAATACTCCAGGGGGAAAATGTGGAGGGGAATAAGTGAAGCAAGAAAGCCAAAGTAGTAGTAACTGTTGAAGATGAGTGACAGATAAACCGGGACTCATGAGACTGTTCCCTTTATCTTTGTGCATGTTATTAAGCTGTTAAGTTATTAAACTGCACACTCACCCTTCTGTACTCTACCTTTCACTCCGGGAATGAGATTCCACCACGCACGGTTCGGCTTCGCCAGCGGCTCCCTGTTAGACTCCGCCTAGGGGGCGATAGAGGGAGACTCCAAGGCTGGAGGAGGGGGAAGGAACTTCAACTCCTTTCTGTTCTTCCTTGTTCCCTCTTGTCAGCTTCCTGCTTCTGTCAGCATCCCCCCAGGAGTATTTCTTCACCCTCGCACCAGCAGCACCTGTCCGTGTCTACAGCTGAATCCGGTTTGCAGTTTTCCAACCTTCACAGAACCGGCCTCATCACACTCCCATCAGAAACACCAGCATGAGGTGAGCAGCACCCCCTCCCCAGAGGTCTGGGCCCCAGCCCCATGGAGCCCTTCCTCCAAGCTTCTGGTTGTAATAATTACATTCTCTTTCCTTTGTGCCCCAGCCCTGGGGGTGGGAGTGGCTTCCCGCGATCGCTCTCTTTATGATATCTTAGAGTTCTCTTTTCATTATTTGTTACCTACTTAACAACTTTATGCCTAGTTAACATTTTCTATGTTAAATCCTGTCTGTTCAAAGAACTAATATTAATATGGCTTCTGCCTCTCGACTGATCACTGACTGAGAGATACACCAGCACCCATCAGTCACTGATCCAGGGCTGCTCCCAGAGGGGTTCGTTGCCCAGCATTTCTGGGCTGCCACATGGGTGGCAAAGCCGACTCCGGCAGCAGAGCTGGCTCCAGTGGCAAGAGAAAGCCCTCAGGCGAGGTAATGCAAGAACTAGCAATTGGAATTTGGGCCAGTGTGCACTAACGTGATAAGGGAGGGCGGAGGGGGGGCGAGCATGATAGTGTTTGCTAAATGCCAAATGCTCTTTATAAAAAATTAATTTCCAATTACACAAGCATTCACTATCCTCAAAAGACAGTTATTAAGCATAAGGCTAAGGTCTTCTCAATCACCATTCCCACTCCTGATTCCCTTCTCTTCCTTCCTCCCCAGACGTAACCACTGTTATCAGATATCATTTACATGGGCTTTTCTACATATATATGCTTATTAAAACATTTATGGTGTTATTTTGGAGAGTTTTGTTTTTATTTCACAGTATACATATCTTTTTTGCAATTTGCTGTATTCACTAAACGATTTGTCTTGATGTCATTCCATATCATGACACATAGAGGCACCTCATTCTTTTTGACTGCTGCATAATATTTCCTAGTGTGCATATGCCATTGTTTATTTTGCTGTTGTCCTATGTTCACTATTAACACAATTCTGTGATTAATATTCATGTCCCTGTGTCTTTGTATCTGTTTAGGAGTAGTTCTCTAGAGTAGATATAGAGTAGTAGAAATGCTGGGTCAGAGAGAGTACATATTTTAAAACTTGCATTAGATGTTAAAAATGTGTCCTCCGGGCCAGCCTGGTGGTGTACTGGTTAAGTTCCTGCACTCCACTTCAGGAGCCATGGGTTCAAAGGTTTGAATATTGATGCAGACCTATACACTGCTCATCAAGCCATGCTGTGGTGGCATCCCACATACAAAATAGGGGAAGATTGGCCAGATGTTAGCTCAGCAACAATCTTCCTCACCAAAAAGAAAAGAAAAGTCCTCCAAAATGTAGTTCCTATTTGCAAGCTGTGGTATTGTGATTTATAATAAGAAATATATTTGTGATTTATAATAAGAAATGTAAATGAGGTCTCAGTCCCCATCTTAAAAGCTTTGGTGTTCCCTAAGTGATGAGAGCCACAAAGGCGTCTTTTGTTATGTTAATGAGATGGCTTTTGGACTGCACCTAAGGATGGGGGCTGGTTGCCAGGGGAACCAACCAATGATTAGAGGGCTGGAACTTTCAGTCCCACCCTCTGACATCCGGGGAGGGAGGGGGCTGGAGAGTGAATCAATCACCAATGGCCAATGATTTAATCAATCATGCCTATGTAATGAAGCCCCCATAAAAACCCGAAAGGATCGGGTTTGAGGAGCTTCCGGGTTGGTGAACACGTGGAGATTCAGGGAGAGTGGCGCTCCTGGAGAGGGCATGGAAGCTCTCCGCCCTTTCCCCACACATTGCCCTGTGCATCTCTTCCATCTGGCTGTTCCTGAGTTATGTCCTTTTATAATAAACCGATGATCTAGTAAGTAAAATGTTTCTCTGAGTTCTGTGAGCCGCTCTAGCAAATTAGTTGAGCCTAAGGATGGGGTCACTGGAACTTAGCCAGTCAGTCAGAAAAATACAGGTAACAACCTGGCCTTCTGACTGGTGTCTGAATTGAGTTTCGAGGGAGGGGGTCCTTGGAACTTCCAATCTATAGCTGGTCAGTCAGAAGCATGGGTAACAAGCCTGGGCTTGTGACTGGCATCTGAAGTGGAGTGAGGCTAAGGGCAGTCTTGTAGGACTGAACCCTTAACCTGTGGAATCTGATGCTATCTCTGGGTGGGTAGTGTCAGAACACAAGCAGGGAGCCGGAGAATTCCTTGGTGTTGTGTGGGAGGCCCCCCGGCCCCCGCCCCCGACACACACGCATTGGAAATTGGGTCCAGGAACCCCAAATAGTTGGTGTCAGTGAAGTGGGATTTGCTAGAACGGCGTGGCTCACAGAAACACGTGGTTTGGGAAGAGAAAGGATGAAAGGGCAGGGGATGAGGGGCCTTTGATTCCTGGTGTCCACGTGGTCACCGTGGTCTGCAGCTGCAGCAGCGCTGCAATCCGTTACTCAGGTGGATCCAGCTCCCGGGGAGTTGGTTCACTGTCTGCACAAGGAAATGCAGACTAATAAGAAAAAGGCAAAATATTCAACCCCTTGGTTATTATTACCTGTGACGGCTCGACTAAAAGTCAGAGAGAACGCTAGGTCAGACCTTGATGCTAGACCAAGGTAGATTTCAGTGAGTCTGAGCTTTGGCGGCGAGCGTCAAAGCCGCCCGCCAAGGGAAAAGTCAACACGGGGGAAGGGCGAACCCAAGAAACTGTTGAACCAGAGGGTGTAGCGTGAAGGAGCTGTTTCAGCGGCTTCCCGAGGAAACTTTACTCAAATGGATTACGGAGGGACTAACTTGGGGGCTGTGTCTTTGGGTTCCAGTGCTGCAGAGCGGAAGAGCCTGTTTGGGTTGACGCAGGACCCACAGCTCACTAGGGAACGATCCCAGATGGCTGTAGGTGATCCAGACACACGGGAGGGTACTTGTGAGCAAATAGGCAGCCTAGTGGACTGGATAAAAGCCACTGGAAGGTCTGTTTACCCTGAGGAGGGGGACTGTCCATCCCCCCATGAATGCCAGGTGGAACCCCCCAGGTGAAGCAGCTGGTAGGCTTCCTATGCGAGCCCTGGGGGACTGGCCTTGTGATGACCAGGATATTCACCCGCTGAATATGCCCATTTCCCAGGTGGTGGTAAATGCTGTGGTTAAGGCGTCCCCTTCACATGGGCACTTCATATAATCTTATTACAAAACCAAAAAATAGTTCGGGGGCCTTATGAATTTGCTATTGCGGCTTCCTGAGGGTCTTATAGATGCTAATAGAAACATTAGGTTAATTAACAAGAGAATGGGAAGGGGCCTAGGGGAGAGAGAGTGCAGGGACTCTTGCCAACTAGGTGGAAATTTTTAAAATGTTGCTGAGAAATAAGATAAAGTGAATATTGCTAGGAGTGAAACAAAGAGGAAACAGAAAGGGGCGAGTCACAGGACTCCTCCCAGCAGGGTGGGAATCTTCAGATTGTTATCAAGAAATGGGACGAGGGGCCGCCCCGTGGCCGAGTGGTTAAGTTCGAGCGCTCTGCTTCGGCGACCCAGGATTTTGCTGGTTTGGATCCTGGGCGCGGACAATGGCACTGCTCATCAGGCCATGCCGAGGCGGCGTCCCACGTAGCACAACCAGAGGCACTCGCAACTGGAATATATAACTGTACTGGGGGGCTTTGGGGAGAAGAAAAAAATATATAGCACTACCTAAGATTAGGCGGGCCAAAGGGGCCCCCTGTTGGTCCCCCAATATCAAAGGGCCTCAAAAAAAGGCCGCTCTATTTACCCCAGTCTGGGGAAATTGAAAAAGCTGGAAGGGAGAGAGAGCTATGAGAGACCTGACCCACAATCGCTCGGGGCAGCGGTGGTCAGGTCTATTAATCAAGATAAAGATTGACAAAAGGGCCAGGGTCCCTTGGCTGGAGCCCTCCCTAGGAATCCAAAGCTTTTTGCACAAGAGTGGTTAAAATGGTCAAGGAGTGGACATGAGCAGTTTCTAGGACTCACTGATACAGGAGTCTCCTGAACTGTGGTCCCAAAACCCACTGGTAAAGCCCTGACTCCTGCAATTAGATGGAGAGAATATAAAAATGTCATGGGCCATAGGATTGTGAACGTTGGAATGTCTAAGCTGGAATTCTGTAAAGAAATTGTGTCAACTTTACCTGTTTCATGGGAATGGATATTCTGTCTGGCTGGGGAACACCTCCCCTACCTGGTATTGTCAAACCGAAACCTGTGGATGAAGTCCTAAAGGAGGTCACATCAGGAGCACAAGAGCTGAGGGAATTACAGTAAAAGTTTGCAGGAGAATTGCATGTTGGAACAGGCTTTACGTGAGTGGTTGCGTCTCTTTTACCCAATTGTGTTAGGGGCATGGACACTGTATCTGACTGGGGGATGTTTCCCCCGCCTAACATCGTAAGACAGAAGGCGCGTAACTCCGCCCTTCAAGTGATACTCATCGGCGTGCTGAGTGGGAACCAGTAAGATGCCTGAGCCATGCTGTGGAATAGAAGCTGGAGGGCAGGTAGGGACAAATTCTCTGTGCAATGGCCCTACGTGGAGCTAGACTGGAGCTTATGGCAAGAGCCTGTGAGCGCCTCCCAGCGACCACAACTGGTCCTTTGAACAGAGAATTTCCATTTGAGCGGTAAGTCCTACCTTGCTGTTGGACGTTAATGGAAGCTACCCCGATGACCGAAGGACACACAATGATCCTGAAGCCTGAAATGCCCACAGTGTCTTGGGTGATGTCGGAGAAGCGCTCTAATGGGGCTGGCAGTGCCCAGAGGAGTTCCAAAGTAAAATGGAAATGGTTTCTCCAGGATCATGCTGCCTGGGGAAGGCAAGGGGAGATACTCACGGGCAGGGAGCCTCTCCCCGAGGACCGACTTGGGAACTGAGTGAGGAGCTGCAGGATGCTATCGTCACCTGGTCAGGGCCCTGTAAACAGCTCTCGGCTGATCGACAAAGAGCTGCTTGGTTTGTGAACGCCAGTTCCACGTGGATGGACATCCTGCTTGGAAGGCTGCCACTCTGATGGAAGGAGGTAAAAACAAATCAGCTCGGTGGGCGGAACTGCATGCTGTTTTCCTGCAGTGATGGAAGAATCGAGCACTGGTAAAAGCGCCTATGTTTGGGTTTTTACTGACTCACGGCAGTGGCCAGTGGCCTGGCCATATGGTCAGGCAGGAGGGCAATGGAAACCTGGCCTATTAAAGGGATGCCTGTATGGGGCACAGCCCCATGGGAATTTGAGGGTGCATTAGAGTAGGACATGCCAACGCCCATCAGAAGAACTCCCATCCGGGTCTGGAAGGTGACTGGAACAAACAAGCAGATGTCCTTGTGTACCCGCTTGAGACGGTCACCTGAGTCCGTGAGATGAGCGGACATGAGGACACCGCAGCAACGCAGAGATGGGCTGATTCTAGAAACAGTCCTCTTGCACCCTCTGAGGCCCAAAAGGCCAATAAGCACTGTTCTGTCTGCCAGCGAGAGAGGCAGAGACTGCAGATGGCCATGCGGCAGAGTCCCTGGTGGGAAGCCCTGAGCTTAGCTGGCGAGTGAGACTGATGCTGGCAGCCCTGGGTCTACAAGCGAGTCCTCACAGGAGTCGACACCGACTCTAGACTGGGCTTTGCTTGCCTGGCGTAGGTGCAAATGCTCAGAGGATTGTGAAGGAAACGGAACAGAAGATACTGCGCCCGTTTGGACAACTGACCGTCATTTCTCCAGACCATGGGACTCACTCTGCAGCCCGTAATGTCCAACAATGGCCAGAGAGCTCCCTCAGGGGACTAGTTCTGTAGAGAATGGGAACAGGCACAGAAAACATGGGCTGTCTAAAACGGGGAGATAAAAGCAAGAAGGGCTGGCTTACACGCCTTCACGAGTGTGCGCTCACACTCAACATGAACATGAGTGGGGCTGAAGGAGAGTCCCCACGGGATGGATTTCTCTCTTTTCCTGGTGGATCTGGAGAAGACGGGGTGGGGAAGTGCTGGTGTTGTTCCGCCCCACATCACCTCAACTTTTTTCCCCCTGCTTGATGCAGTGGTCACAGGACCAGGGCTGCAACTCCAAGGGCTGGGAGCAGAAGTGATTCCTAAGCAAGAAACGGTAACTATGTTTTTAACCCCTCTGTCAGACAGAATTCCTAAGGGCCTGATGGGGCAGGACGTGCCTCCCCCATCCGGCAACACTGCGGCTGACGGCGCAGGCAGCCGTGCTGCCCGGGGCGGGGGACAGCCCGCTGGTTCTGCGCCTGTGGTGCCTTTGCTTCTCCAACAGGCGGTGGACTGAGGGAGAGGGACGTGCCAGACTAGCCAGCACGGTGGCCGAACCGAATGTCCCTGCCAAAGGTGGGAAAGTTTGGGTATAAATGGAGAGAGAGACAAACAGTAACGGAGGGTAAGGGAGTGAATAAGTGGGTGTGTAATGAGGGAAAACCCATGTTACGTTAACATCTCAAAAGGGGCTCAGGGCCAGAGACATACTATCTCTTAGCTCGATGATGCCAGACGCCTGAAGGGGGAAGCCATGTACTGCTGAGACCACTCCTGCTATGGAACCTGGCAAGATGGAGTGGAAGCCTGCAAACCTGAGTGACCTCGGCCTGGGAGACACTCAGAAGACAGGGTGCTGGACTGGAGAGTTATTAATGACTGAATGAGAGTCCAGTAACGTGCCAGTATCTTTGGACTCGTGATTGTTTTGCTATTGGAGATGTGTGTTTGAAAGACCAGGGGGTGGATTGCAGTTTATGTATTGTGATATATAATAAGAAATATATATTTAATCTTTCTCCCCATTTCTGACACAGAGCTCCTAAAACCCTTGGAATTTCCTAAGTGATGAGAGCCACAAAGGTGTATGTTAATAAGGTGACTTTTGGAACTAACCTAAGGATAGGGGCTGGTTGCCAGGGGAACCAACCCCGTGATTCGACGGCTGGAATTCTCAGTCCCATCTCCTGACCTCCGGGGACGAGAGAGGGGCTGGAGGTTAATCAATTACCAACGGTCAATGATTTAATCAATCATGCTTATGTAATGAAGCCCCCATAAAAACCCAAAAGGACGGGGTTGGGAGAGCTTCCTGGTCAGTGAACTCCTGGAGATGCAGGGAGAGTGGTGCGCCCTGAGAGGACGTGGCAGCTCCTCGCCCTGTCCCCACACCTTGCCCTGTGCATCTCTTCCATCTGGCTGTTCCTGAGTCATATCCTTTTGTAACAGAGCGGTGATCTAGTGAGTAAAATATTTCTCGAGTTCTGTGAACAGCTCTAGCAAATTCGTTGGACCCAAGGAGGGAGAAGTTGGAACCTAGCCAGCCATTCAGAAGTACAGGTAACAACCTGGCCTTGTGACTGGCGTCTGAATTGAGTTGCCAGGGAGGGCGTCGTTGGAACCTCCAATCTGTAGCCGGTTGGTTAGAAGCATAGGTAACAGCCTGGGCTTGTGACTGGTGGCTGAAGTGGGGGTGGGGGTGGGGGCAGGCCTGCGGGACTGAGCCCTTAACCTGTGGGATCTGACGCTATCTCTGGGTGGACAGTGTCAGAACTGAGTTGAATTGTAGGACACCCTGGTGGTATAACACCGTGGGGAGAGAGCTGTTCACACCAAACACCCCATGAAGCACCAGGCACCTCCTGCCTGGTCCTGTCCAGGGGGCCACCAGGGCAGAACTACTATAATCCAGCGGGAGATACCAACACCCTCAGGGAGCCTTCGAGTGGCAGCAGTGTCTGTGGTCTCCAGCTGAGAGCAGAGTCCCACAGACTGTTGGAGTGCACTTGTTGCTGAGCACATGTGACAACCCCTAGCAACTCCTGGAAATAATTAAGTGCATTTTGTGGGGCTCTGAGGGCCTTGCATGACCAAGTGCCAGGGCAATCAGGTTATACCTAGCTTTTGTTTTATGCCACCAACAGTGGACCTGGTGCCTGTGGGAGTGGCAGCTGCCAGAGGAGAGCTAGACTGTTTATTTCAATTACCCCTAAGAATACCTGGGGCTGGGATCCATGGTGGGTTTGCCATGTGAATATCTGAAGAAAAAGGTTTTTTCAGGCAGAGGAAACAGCAAAGGCCAAGGATGTGAGATAGAAATGTGCTTATGGTGTTCCAGGAACGGTAAGGAGGCTGGTTGGTACAGACGGAGTCACGGGGGCAAGGAGGGAACGAGGTCAGAGAGGTAATGATGGGGATCGCAGCTGTGTCAGCCTTCCCAGATCACTTCCTGCCCCAGCATTGCTTTACACCTCGCATCTTTTTTAGGCCAGGCTCCTGGGTTCTTTGGTAATTCAGTTTCCTCAAAAACCTTAGTAGTCTTCTGATCTATTTGCTTCTAGGCAGTTCCATGTGCTGTAACCACATCCAAAGTTCTTTCCTAGACGTAATTGTAAAGTCTGCTTTATGTATTTGCCTCCTCGTTCCCATGCTTCTCTCTTTGCAAATTAATCACGGCTACCTTGATGCCATCTCAAACAACAGGCTTGCATGAGAGGGACACAACCACTCTAATCTGACTTTTGCTTCCGAGCTGAGTCCCTTGTTTAACTGAGGAGTCTTCATGCGTCTGTGTCAAGTGGTTGAGAGTCCCTAAGCAGCAGCTCGGGGGCTGACACTATTGCAGCTGTTAGGCTGATGGGAGATAATGCGGCCAAATGGATTTAGATGGTAAATTCAGAGACAACATAAGGAAGATCAAGATAGTGTCGGCTCCCTATGTCCCTGGTCCCACAGGGTGACACCAAACATGAGGAGCCAAATGACAGACCACCAGAACGGTATGTCACTTTGCTGTGGAGAAGCCAGTTCTAAACTAAAGCCAGGCAGTTGTACAGACAGCCACGGAAGCTGGCCTCTGTACCCTAACAGGAAAGTGGGGAAGGTGGAAGGGGTTGCCCTCCCCCAGACCAGGGAGCTGGATGAGAAATAGCCTTGTGGCAGTCTCCCACAAGATAGGGACAAGAAACTTTCTTGCAGCAACTCCCTGTCCTTATCTCCCTTTGTTCTAGGAGGAATCACAGCATTCTGCTAAGAGTCAGGTCAGAGTGCAGACAAGCTTTGCTTCCGTGGCCTACGTGGTCATGTACAAGGTCGCCAGCACGTCTGGACACAGCCCTTCCCCTACACTTTTTTTACAAAAAGCCCTTTTCAGTCTTCTCTCTTGTTATTTGGGATACAGAAGCTGTCAGCTTTTCTAACCCTTTATTCCCCCAATTCTTATTTCTTTTCATTTCTGCCCTTGGATCAGTCAATTCTTGCCTAAGCTTATCTCTTTCTTGTAATACCTTGGTGAACACAGCAAGTAACCATCACTACACACTTCTAAACATTGCTTTCCGTCCTCCCCTAAAGCTATCGGTTCAGGAGGCATTTGGCCTGACTTCCTTATATTACAGTTAACATCTTAATCAAGCATTTTACTGCTGTTTAACAAGACTCTCCATCTTTCTATCCTCCAATATTAGTTCCTCATTGCCTACTGGCTCAAACACAACAGAAATTTCTTTATTGCTCATCTTTCAGTACCGAGTGAGTGACTAGCTCATTGGGATAGCCCTCCTCCTTGGAGTCATTCAGAAACCCAGGCGGACAGGGGCTTTTTATCCAACACATGGCTGCCAAGGTCACCCTTCGGGGTAAGGTACAGAGCCATCTCCGTTATAGCAAGCTAGAAGGGGAGAAAAGTATGTATAGTATGCTTGGAAGGTTTACATGGGCAGCCTGAAAGTGCCACATGAAATTTGTTCTCACATTCCATCACTTATAATTTCATCATAATGGCCACACCTAACTGCAAAGGAGGCTGGGAAATATGTGCCCAGGGAGAAGAGGAAAGCATGAATTAGGTGAGCAGCTAGCAATCTCTGCCCCACGGTGCTGTGGAGTAGTGTATTGGCAGTGCGGTTGGTGAGAAGTGGCTGAATTCTGGATTTATATTGAAGGTAGAAACATCAGAATTTGTTGACGCCAACCAAGGTTTTTGGCCTGAGTAATTGGAAGAATAGAGTTGTCGTATACCGAGATGGTAAAGACTATCAAGAACTCGGTTTTAGGCGTGTGATTTTTGAGGGGTCTGGGAACCGCTACCTGGAGACATTAAATAGTCAATTGTATATGCAGGTTTCACAGTTCAAAGGAGTGGTCAGGACTGAAAACATAAATTTTGGGGCCCTCAGGACATAGAAGTATTTAAAGTCATTGGCCAACACTAACTACAAAATTCTATATACAATAATACTGAATTTCACTCATTCTACAATGTACATTTTTTCACATCTTCACATCTTTGAAATTGGAATACGTTTTACAACACTCAATACAGTCTTCGATTATTATGACTGACAGTGTTTTCTTTCCTTGTCAGTAGCATCTAAAATAATGATGTAGGGGCCGGCCCCGTGGCTGAGTGGTTAAGTTCGCGTGCTCTGCTTCAGTAGCCCAGGGTTTCGCCAGTTCGGATCCTGGGCACGGACATGGCACTGCTCATCAGGCCATGCTGAGGCGGCATCCCACATGCCACAACTAGAAGGACCCACAACTAAAAATATACAACTATGCACCGGGGGGCTTTGGGGGGGTAAAAAGGAAAAATAAAATCTTTAAAAAAGAGTTTCCTAAGTTCAAAATGAAAAAAATAATAATAATGTATGTTATAATTGATGGCTCCTCAGATTCAGTGAAATAGTAATAATAGCAGTAGACATGATGATGATAATATTGAGCACTTAATATTGTACATCAGACACTGGGCTAAAGCCCCTTCCCTGATTATCTTTATATGTAGTTAGAGTATTGAAGTAAGAGCCCAGACACTGGAGCCTGACTGCATGAGTCTTAATTCTGGCTCTGAGCTACTTAACCACATGACCCTGGCCAAATGCTCAATCTATCTGTGCATGGTTTGCTCATCTCTAAAATGCGGCGATAATAGTATCTAACTTATAGGTTTATTATGAGCAGTAAAGGAATTAATACATGTAAAATGCTTAGCACAGTGCTTAAGCACATGATAACTGCTAAATTATTTGATAACGCTGTTAAAACAATGTGAAAAAGGTATGTATGTATGTAAAAATTCATCAAGCTATACTCTTTAATACATTTTACTCACATTACTGTATGCATTTTATACCACAATAAAAGAGGAAGACAAGACAAAACACAAAAGTTTAGAGAAAAAAAGATCATCTAGGGGCTGGCCCAGTGGCCAAGTGGTTAGGTTCGCACGCTCCGCTTTGACGGCCCAGGGTTTCGCCAGTTTGGATCCTGGGTGTGGACATGGCACCGCTCATCAAGCCATGCTGAGGCGGCGTCCCACATGCCACAACTAGAAGGACCCACAACTGAAAATATGCAACTATGTACCGGAGGGCTGTGGGGAAAAAAAAGGAAAAATAAAATCTTTAAAAAAAAAAAGGATCATCTGTCTTCTAAACAAGAAAAAAAAAGTATATGTCCAGTGATATTCAATGAAGCCTTTTTGTCTGAAATTAATATAGTTATTCCAGCTTTCTTTTGATGTGTTAGCATGGTATATCTTTCTACACCCCTTTACTTTTTTTTTTAATTTTTTTTTTTTTAGGAAGATTAGCCCTGAGCTAACTGCTGCCAATCCTCCTCTTTCTGCTGAGGAAGACTGGCCCTGAGCTAACATCCATGCCCATCTTCCTCTACTTTATATGTGGGATGCCTACCACAGCATGGCTTGGCAAGCGGTGCCATGTCCATACCTGGGATCCGAACTGGCAAACCCTGGGCCGCCAGTTGGAACGTGTACACTTAACTGCTGTGCCACCGGGCCAGCCCCATACATCCCTTTACTTTTAATTTATCTGTGTCTTTATATTTAAAGTGGGTTTCCTGTAGACAAGAAATAGCTGGGTCTTATTTTTTTTAATCCACTCTGACACTTTCTGTCTTTTATTTGGCGTATTTAGACCATTGATGTTTAAAGTGGTTATTGATATAGTTGGATTAATATTTACCATATTTGTTCCTTGTCTTTGTTTCCTTTTTTTCTGACTTCTCTGTTTGTTTGTTTTAAAGATTTGTATTTTTCCTTTTTCTCCCCACAGCCCCCCCAGTACATAGTTGTGTATTTTTAGTTGTGGGTCCTTCTAGTTGTGGCATGTGGGATGCCGCCTCAACATGGCCTGATGAACGGTGCCATGTCTGCTCCCAGGATCCGAACCAGGAAAACCCTGAGCTGCCGAAGTGGAGTGCATGAACTTAACCACTCGGCCACGGGGCCTGCCCCTGTTTGTTTTTTGAGGTATAATTGACATACAACACTATATTAGTTTCAGGTGTACAACATAATGATTTGATATTTGTATATATTGTGAAATGGTCACCACAATAAGTCCAGCCAACATCCATCAACGTACATAAAGAATTTTTTTTTGTAATGAGAACTTTCAAGATTTACTCTCTCAGCAACCTTCAAATGTGCAATACAGTATATTAACTATAGTTGCTATGCTGTACATTACATCCCATGACTTATTTATTTTATAACTGGAAGTTTGTACCTTTTGACCCCCTTCACTCATTCTGCTCCCCTCCCCCACCTCTGGCAACGACCAATCTGTTCTCTTTATATCTATGAGCTTGTTTTTCTTTTTTAGATTCCACATACAAGTGAGATCATACGGTATTTATCTTTCTCTGTCTGACTTATTTCACTTAGCATAATGCCCTCAAGGTCCATCCATGTTGTTGCAAACAGCAAGATTTCGTTCTTTTTTGGTTGAATAACATATATATATATATACACCACATCTTCTTTATCCATTCATCTGTCGATGGACTCTTAGGTTGTTTCCATATCTTGGCTATTGTAAATAATGCTGCAATGAACATGGGGGTGCTGCCTTCTCTGGTTTTAACTGAATGTGTTATATGATTACATTTCCTCTCCTCTCTTAGCACATCAATTACACTTCTTTATTTGTTGGTTGCCATAGAGTTTGCAATATACATTTACAGCTAGGCCAAATCCACGTTTGAATAATGCTATGCCACTTCATGGGGTAGTGCAAGTACCTTATAACAAAGAATTCCCAATTCTTCACTCTCGTTCCTTTAAACATTGCTGTCGTTCATTTCATTTATCTATAAGCTATCATACTTATTAAGTGTTGCTATTATTACTATTATTATTATTGCTAACATTATTATTTTGAACAAACTATTATCTGTTAGAGCAATTAAGAATAGGAAAAATAAAATATTTTATTTTACCTTCGTTTATCCTTCTCTAATGCTGTTTGATTTTGTACGTAGATACAAGCTTCTGACCTACATCATTTTCCTTCTTTGTGAAGCATTTCTTTTAACATTTCTTGCAAGGTAGGTCTACTGGCAACAAATCCCTTCAATTTTGCTTTATCTGAGAAAGTGTTTATTTCCACTTCACTTTTGAAGAATAATTGGCTGGATACAGAATTCTAGTTTGGTGGTTTTTTCTTTCAGTACTTTAAATATTTCACTCCACCCTTTTCTCTTCTTGTTTGCTTGGCTCCTGAAGAGAAATCCAATGTAATTCTTATTTTTGTTCCTCTATAAATAAGGTATTTTTTTCCTTTGGCTTCTTTCAAGATTTCCTCTTTGTCTTTGATTGTCTACAGTTTGAGTGTGATATGCCTATAGATTTGGGGTGGGCGCCATTTATCCTGCTTGGTATTCTCTGAGCCTCCTGGATCTGTGGTATGGTGTCTGTCATTAATATTGGAAAATTCTCAGTCTTTATTACTTCAAATATTTCTTCTGTTCCTTTTTCTTTCTTCTTCTATTTGTCCCATTATGTGTATCTTACACCTTTTGTAATTACTCCACAGTTCTTGGATATCCTGTTCTTTTTCATTCTTTTTTCCTCTTTGCATTTAAGTTTTGGAAGTTTCTGTTAACATATATTCAAGCTTACTAATTTTTTCCTTGGCTCTGTCCACTCTACTGATGAGCCCACTGAAGGCAGTCTTCATTTCTGTTACCGTGTTTTTTATTTCTAGCATTTCCTTTTGATTCTTTCTTAGAATTTTCAACTCTTTGCTTACATTACTCATCTGTTCTTACATGTTGTCCACTTTTCCCACTAGAGCTCTTAGCATATTAATCATAGATTTTTTTAAAATTCCAGGTTTGATAATTCCAACATCTCTTCCATATCTGAGTTTGGTTCTAATGCTTGCTGTGTCTCTTCAAACTATGTTTTTTGCCTTTTGGTAAGCCTTGTAATTTTTGGTTGAAAGCTGGACGTGATGTACTGAGAAAAAGGAACTGCAGTAAATGGCCCTGTAGTAATGTGGTAATGTGTGGGCAAGGGGGAAGCATTCTATAGTCATATGATTAAGTCTCGGTCTTTTAGTGAGTCTGGACCCCTGAGCTGTGACCTTCACAAGTTCTTCTCATGCCTTTCCCCTGCACCCCTTTAGGTGAAACAGGAAGGCTAGAGGGGGCTGGATTTGAGTATTTTCCCTCCCCCTTGTAAAAGGTTAGAGTGCCCCCCCCCCCCCCCCCACGCATTAGGCTCTGGTAACACCCAAGGTTGTTAGGCACTGGTAAAAAAGTTTCACTTGAGGACAGGCCTTTGTTAAGGAGAACAGAACGTTCAGGGCATTATCGAAAAGGTTAAGTTAATTTCCTCCTCCCCCTTAGGAGGGGGCCCTCCTAAGACTGGACCCCCCCACCCCCCCCCCCACCCCAACCCCAGCTGCAGTTTTTAACTCTCTAGTTTGTTGACACTGAGCCTCCAATTCATCAGTTACAGTGTTAAGTTTTCCTACCCTGGTACTGGCTCCAGCTGCAGGCTTCAGTTCCCAGGCTTCTGCTCTGATAAGCTGTGATTCTCTGTATTTGTATTTTCTGATGGATATAAGAGGAGTTGTTGATTTTCAGTCTGTTCAACTTTTTTCTTGTTGTGAGGATGGGAGTGTTGACTTCCAAGCTCCTTCCATGTTGGACTGGAAACTGAAAGTCAGCATTTTGTTATAATAGCAAAAGATTAAAAATGTGCCAAATGTGCATGAGTAAAGGACTGGCTTATCCAAATTATGCTGCATCCACCCAATATAATACTATGTAATCAAAAGTCAGCTCTAGATGTCCTAGCCTGCTAACATTTGCTGAATATTCTTTGAAGTGAACGAACGTTTGTTTTAAAAAAGCATATGCATATACACCTACTGATCTTCAAAATAAAGAAAGATGCAATTTTACCAGATTAGTGGAAATTACACCAAAATTATGGCAGTCACATTTTAGCATTATGGGGGTTATTTGTTTCTCAATTTACCAAACATCCTTAATTTGATTGCATTATTCCTATAAATTTTTTAAGGGACTATTCATACAAAAAACATCTGGAAGGAAGTACACAAAAATGATAGTGGTCATTGGTTTTGGTGATGGAAATAAGGAGAATTTCTCCCTTTTGCTAGACATTTTGTAATGTCATCATATTACATCTGCAATAATGTTTTTTGTTTGTGATAAACGTGCAGGTTTTGTTTGGTTTAGCCTCCTGGTGTCTAAATTAGGCAAGCTAAGTGAAAAACCCTTTTACAGAACGGTGTTTGGACCAGGCTTGCTTCTGTTGGTTATACCACCTGTTATACTACCATTTCTAGCACATATTTAAAAGCTATCATAAATCACGTTTGTGTGTGTGTGTGTGTGCGTGTGAGGAAGATTGGCCGTGAGCTAACAACACCTGTTGCCGATCTTCCTCTTTTTGCTTGAGGAAGAGTGGCCTTGAGCTAACATCTGTGCCAATCTTCCTCTATTTTGTGTGTGGGACGCCACCACAGCATGGCCGATGAGCAATGTGTAGGTCCGTGCCCAGGATGTGAGCCTGCCAACCCCATGCTGCTGAAGCAGAGTGTGCAAACTTAACCATTATGTCACCAGGCTAGCCCCATAAATCCCTCTTTTGATATGCAATCTCATGTTTGTTGAAGGACTTGACCAAGCAGAAAAGACTGGCTGATTTGGAAACAGTGTAGTTTTTCTCCAGTCCTTGAGCAAACTGTGAGTGAGCAGTGCAGCCATGAACCTTCTGCAGACGCTTGAGTCTGCAAACCCAAGAGCAGAGCCGTGGTGGCCTAGGTCAACCCCAAAAAGAAGCAAGAGGTCCTGAAATGAGCCCACAAGTATAAAGAAGGGAGTGAATTGATGCTATAGAGTTGACAAATCATCGTTGGCATTTTTTCTAAAACGAATAAATTTTATCTAAAAGAATGAGGCAAAAAATATACCTAAGAGCCAAGAAAGAATAGCTGTATCTAGCAGTTAAAAATGCAATGTTTACAATACAAAAACAAATTAAGACAAAAAACCTCACCAATTTTGGCTGAAAGAAAGCCTCTTTGCATTTGTGAAAAGTTTGAATTGCAGAATATATTAAGACAAATAGCACTTTATTATATAGTATACATAATGCAATTATATATGAGTCTATATGTTACATATATATAATGTATATATTCTGAGCAAATGAGTCTTGTCTTAGAAGTCCTGAAGGACGTGAATCTTAACTTGAGCAGCCTGCAGTAGAATCACCTGGGGGAACCGCTTTATCTTGAACCCTTAGCCCTTCCTCTCTTGATTCTAGAAAGCTTTGTGTGAAACGGAGCCCTCGAGTCAGTCCTATGATTTTGTTATTTGCTCCAGTCATTTGCTATAATTTTGGTGTATTTTCCACTAATCTTTTAAAATGGTATTTTCTGGGGCTGGCCCCGTGGCCGAGTGGTTGAGTTCGCGCACTCCGCTTCGGCGGCCCAGGGTTTTGCCAGTTCGGATCCTGGGCGCGGACATGGCACGGCTCATCAGGCCATGCTGAGGCAGCGTTCCACATGACAGAGCCAGAAGGACCTACAACTAGAATATACAATTATATACTGGGGGACTTTGGAGAGAAGAAGAAGGGAAAAAAAAAGATTGGCAGCAGATGTTAGCTCAGGTGCCAATCTTAAAAGAAAAAAGTTGCATTTTCTTTGAAGACCGGCAGGAGTATACACATATCCTTTTTCAAAACAAACATTCACTTCCAAGGACATTCAGCAAATGTTAGCATGCTAGGACATCTAGAACTGACTTTTGATTACATAGCATTGCGTGTAATACTTATAATACTTGAAGCTACTTTAATACTAAGAATGATTTAGGAGTTTAGTAACAGATTTTTCTAAAATGTTCAAAACAACTGTATTGAGAGACTAGATTGTAAATAATTCTCTTACAAATACTGTAGATTTGACAAATGCCATAAAGTTTCAGGGACTGAAATATTATGACAAAAGATGCTGCTCCTATTGCTGTTATCACTCAGGAAATTCCAAGGATTTTGGGAGCTGTGAGCCAGGAACCGTGGACAAAGACCAAATACATATGAGAAATACATTTTGTTCATCTGAATAACCAAGTTTATATTTCTTATAAATCGCAGTATCGCAAGCTTATAAACAGACATGCTCATTTGCTACTAATTCATATACTACAAGATCATTAATTTGGATCTTACTAAATTAAAACATGGTATCCAGACAGAAACTGTCTAGAATTTTATGCTTGCCCTGTTATTGGAGGAAAGAAAAAAATCTAATAAGTAAAATGTTTCTCTGAATTCTGTGAGCCGCTCTAGCAAATTAATCAAAGCAAGCCTCCTTGGGAACCCCTGAATTATAACCGTTTGGTCAGAAGCATAGGTGACATCCTGGATTTGGGACTGGCGTCTGAAGAGGGGCGGGCAGCGGTCTTGTAGGCCTGAGCCCTTAACCTGTAACCCAAAGAAGGGGTCATTCGAACCTCCAGTCTATAGGTGGTTGGTCAGAAGCACAGGTGACAACCAGGACTTGAAATTAGTATCTGAGGTGGATGGCAGTCCTGTGGGACAGACCCCTTCACCTGCGCGATCTGACGCTATCTCCGGGTGCGTAGTGTCAGAATTGAGTTGAATGGTAGGACACCCAGCTGGTGTCAGAGAGTCATTACTTGGTGATGTGAGAAAAACCACCTCCCACACACACGTTGAAATTGGTGATCAGACCTTAGGGCTTAACAGTGTTTGCTTTTTTCTGGGATATGCAATAATATTTGCAAATTAGAGTAGACTTTGAAGAAACTCTAGCAAAAGGAAGAGTTGGTCGAAAATTTGCCTTTTTACAAAACTTCCAGGCTGGCCAAGAAGAAATAGGAGCGTGTGCTAAAGCGGAAAGCAAGATGGAGCTGAAGCGTCACCAGGCTGCAATGCTGTAGAGAGACGGTCGTGAGAATTTGGCTTGATGTCTGACTTGACTTACCAAATGGTCGATTTAGACCAAAACTGCAGTGCAAATTTGATTGTGAAGGTGATTGAGAAAATCAGGTTGACTTTGCAGGTATACATTTAAATCATGAGGCTTATATTTTAGGTAGAAAAATTGGAATCTTCTGGACAGACACGTGGACAGAGCTGAGTCAGACCACTGTTAAGGAGCTCTGAATTTACTAGAACTAGCATAGGGTCAGGAGTGAGGCACAGTGAGCAGCCCTAAATTGGGCTGAGGCACTTCACTTGTGCCACAAACTGGTGCTAGGGAAGATCCAGGCTTCTCAGGAGGCGTAGATGTTATTTTCCAACTGGGAAAATATGGAGTTCTTAGACTAGATGAAATAAGCAAGACTGTGCCAGTGAAAACAAAAGAATCAGATGCTTTTGCACTGTGGTGGTTTACATAAAATACATGAAATAGAACCCTTCCAATTTGAAATAAAACCCGAGGTCCAAAAACTAGAGTAAAAGGAGTGAAATAATACTCTGGACTCTGCATCTAAGTCCCTGGCTGAGAATAGGTCAGTTTCAGAGAGGTTCTCTCACAGCAGGATGAACAGACTATTTTTAAGCATGTCTGTTCTAGGCACTGGTGTCTAAAATTCAATTGAATATCCATGAGCAATAGCATATTCTCAGCTGTGATCTTTTATATTGTACCTTGTCCTCCCTAGCTACGTTCTCTGCCTGTTGTCATCAAAGAAGATGAAATGGGACCATCTACTTAGATTCTTAGTTATCATATTTTTATATTAAAAATACTAAATCCTGTGGACTTTCCTCATTCCATTCAAATCACAAAGCCTTCTCTAGGGGACATATTATCAAAGCTGCCTCTTTTTTTTTTTTTTTCTTTGCTGAGGAAGATTAGCCCTGAGCTAACATCTGCACCAGTCTTCCTCCACTTTATATGTGGGTCACCACCACAGCATGGCTGACGAGTGGTATAGGTCCATGCCCAGGATCCAATCCCATGAACCAGGGCTGCCAAAGCAGAGCACGCCAAACTTAACCACTAGGCCATGGGGCTGGCCCCACTCCCTCCTCTTTTATATTAGCTTGGTCATTAACCCAGAAAACATTTCCACAGGTATGAAGCATTTAACTCCTTGTCTATAGAACTTTGAAATTTGTAGCACTGAAAGTATTAAATACTATTAACTTATCCAGGAAATTCTGTCTATTCTTTAAGCTAAATGTCCTAGTAAACAATGAGTATACTTATCAAGCATTTCTGGAGAGAAAAATAAGAGTGCAATGGGAAACTTTATGAGGAAATATAACATAATAAGTCTTTGTCCTACAAAGGCAGAACCGGGAAGTAAAAAAATTACAATTTTAAAGTTAAAGGACAAGTGTTAGAAAAGAGAAACCAAAACAGGAAATAAGGAAGCCCTGGACTATATGGTCTTTAAACTGTGGCATTGAACCCAGCCTTTTAACTCAAGTTCATTTCCTATCCCATTAACTGAGTGGAAGGTATGAAAAGTGGGCAGTTCTGTAGGCCACACCCACCCTGGGAGCCAAGGTGTACACGGGTAGCTCCACAGCGTAGGAAGGAGCTGGTTGCTGGTGAGCTTGACTTGACAGACTAGGTCTTCCCAGAACTGCTGGTGGGAGTGTAATTTATAGGGTAAACCATCTGAAATTCCATTTTTTTCCACTTTGTAAAAATTGGGGTAAAATAAGTATAAAATTTATTTATATTATATAAGTATAAAATTTACCATTTTAACCATTTTAAAGTATACCATTCATTGGTTTTAAGTACATTCATAACATTGTGCAACCATCACCACTTTCCATTTCCAGAACTTTTTCATCAGCCTAAACAGAAACGCCATTAATTACCCATTAAACAATTACTCCCCATTCTGTCTCCCCCAGCCCCTGGTAATAACCTCTACTCTACTTGCCGTCTATGAATTTGTCTATTATAGGTGCCTCATTAAGTGGAATCACACAATATGTGACTTTTTAAGTCTAAATAATATTCCATTGTGTGTATATACCAAATTTTTTTCCCACTCATCTGTCGATGAACATTTAGACTTTCTCTGTATTTTGGCTATCGTGAATAATGCTGCTATGGACGTGGGTGGACAAGTATCCGTTTGAGCCCCTGCTTTCCATTCTTGTGAGTATATACTTAGTGGAATTGCTGGGTCATATGGTGATTTTATGTTTAGCTTTTTGAGGAACTGCCCAACTGTTTTCCACAGTGGCTGCACCGTTCTGCATTCCCACCAGCAATGTATAAGAGTTCTGGTTTCTACACATCGCTTGCCAACACTTTATTTTTCATTTCTTTGATAATAGCCATCCTAGTGGGTATGAAGTGGTATCTCATTGCGGTTTTCATTTGCATTCCCTAATGACTGGTGATGTTGAACATGTTTTCATGTGCTTATTGCAAAAAAGCCTGCTGGGATTTTGATAGGGGTGGGGTTGACTCTAGATCAATTTGGGGAGTATTGCTATCTTAACAATATTAAGTCTTCTAATCCTTGAACATGGGCTGTTTTTCCATTTATTTTGGTTATCTTTAATTTCTTTCAGTGATGTTTCATAGTTTTCAGCGTACAAATCTTGCACTTCTTTTGTTAAATTCATTCATTAGTATTTTATTCTTTTTGATGCTACTGTAAATGGAATTGTTTTCTTAATTTCACTTTCAGATTGTTTATTGCTAGTATATAAAAACATAATTGATGTTTTAATATCGATCTTATATCCTTCAACCTTGCTAAACTCGTTTATTAGCTCTAATAGTTTTTTATAATGGATTCCTCAGGAGTTTCTATACACAGGACCATGTCATCTGCAACAGAGGTAGTTTACTTGTTCCTTTCTTACCTGGATGTCTTTTAGTTCTTTTTCTTGCCCTGGTTTGAACCACAAGTACAACGTCGAATAGAATTGGTGAGAGCAGGCAGCCTTGTTAAAGGTGCACTTTTGATAGGGTTAAAAGACCTGTGTTCAACACTTACCAATCCTGCCTGGTGACCACGGGCAAATCACTTACCCTTTCTGTTTCCTTATCTAGAATGAATGATGGCAATATCTGTTCTGGCTACCTCACAGGGTTCTGAGGATTAAATAAAACAACCATGCGCTTATCAAACCAACAGTGTACATGGATGGTAGTGTCCACCCTTTAGGAGCTCATAAGCTAGTGGAGAAGACAAGCCGTTCATGGAAGTAATTATAAAAACAAGATAAAATGTGCTATGAATTAGCGCTAGGAATTTTGTGTCTTGGACAACATATTAGAAAATTTTTCTGGGTAAACCTTTGTATAGTCTAGTACTGTATTGAGAAATAGTTTTAAAGTTTAAGATACTAGTAATGTTTTGCTCTGTCACCCTAAATTAGCTTACATTCCACTTTAAGAACCCTTTATTACAAATTCACATAATTATAACTCAATCCAACTGTTCTATACAAAATAACCTTATTTTATAGGATTTTGCTATGATTTTGCATACAAGTTGATGTCCACAAGCATTTTTAAATCAAAAGGAAATCGGTGGTAAATTAAGAACTGCATTTCTTTTCTCTCCATTTGGGCATCCGAGGGACTGTACAGAATTGTTCCAAGCCCTCCATCTATTTGAGATTAGCCTGTTAACCTTCACTTTGGAATATAAACATGTAGAAAATAGTCCATGACATAGTGAATGTCATGGGTTCACAAGGCCCTTCCGGGTTCTAACCGAATCGGGCCGATGATTTGGCAAAAGAGGCTGATCTTGCTACATTTAGTACTGCTTAGTCGCTATGCAGTCCGTGGCACTTTGTAGTTTTTTCTTTGTTGTTCTGTTTTAAGGGCACCTATGGTCGATCACAGTCGGGCTGTGCGGAAGCCCAAGTACATTCAGGTACTGCTGCTGCAGGATCATGTGAATGAGTTTCTCAGAGCACCTGCTTCCTAGGGTGGGGGGAAGGCCCCCACTCCTAACTCTGCCCCCTTCCCGCCGCAGTAGATAGCCACACCTTCCCTCTATCGGCGCGGAGCAGGTGGCCACGCTCTCGGGACCTTGTACTGCGACCGCCCCCAACGTCCCCGCCCCGTGGGCCTGGCCGGCCCAGGGGCCACGTGACGCGGGTCAGCAGTGCTGCCAGGACCCCCAGGCACCGTGGGTGCGACCGCCCCGCGCATGGGCTCCAGATCTCGTCTTTCCGCTACCCCTCCCCCCAATCCCGGAAAAGGGGGAGGCTGGTGACGTCATCATCCGGGCACTTGGCGGCGGGGCCACGGTCCACAATGGAACAAAAACAAGCGGCCCAAGTCAAACTCTGAGCGACGCAGCTGTGGCTCGCGCTGTTAACCCTGTCCTAGCCACACACCCTGCCAGTCCCGACCTCCCGGCTCCTTCTCTGGTGTGGTATGCCAGATCCTTTCGGGCCTCCCTTCCCCCACCCTTGCCCGTCCTCGTGCCACCCCTGCCCTGACACTGCTCCGGGGCCGAGGGGTATGGTAGAGAGTTCCTGGCCGTAGCGCGACCCTGGAGGGCCGGCTGGAAGAAGCGGAACTGCATGAACATTCTTTACCGCATTGTCTTCCCTTCCCCCACCCCAGCTCTCCGGGTTCCAGGCGTCTCGCCAGGCCCAACTCCCCCAGCGGCACGCGCCACTCTCTGGCTCGACAGCCCTGGGCGGAGGGGGCGAAGCGGGCGCAAGCTGCAGGAGCAGCTGAGCGCCGGGAGGGTGGGCAAGGGGAGGAGGGCCGGGAGGCGGGCCCGGGGGGCGGGGCCTGCCGGGGGCGGGGCGCCTCGGGGCTTTGGGCGGTGCTGGGGCTAGTGGGAGTCTGCGCCGCCGCGCTGCTGCCGCCGCCGCCACTGCTGCTGCCGCCGTTGCTACCGCCGCCGCCACTGGCCGAGTCTTTTTTTTTGGTTTGCCGGATCCGCCATATTGACGAGGACGGGCATCCGCGGCTGCGGAAGCTAGTCTCCGCCGCCGCCGGAGCGGCAGCCTCTCCGCACCGGGCCCTGTGGGCCTCTGCCGCGCGGAGCCCCTCCCCGCCTTGCTCAGCTCCCGGGCCTCGCGGGAGCCCGCCGCCGCCGCCGCCTCTCGCACGGGAGGCGGCCGCCTTAGCGCCCGGTGGTCGGGTCGGCGCCGGAGCGAGGAGCGAGCCGCTGCAAAGCGACCAGGCCCGGAGCGGGGACAGAGGCGGCGACCAGGGGAAGGTGAAGCCGCCACTGCGGGAGGAGGAGCAGGAGGAGGTGACGCAGGAGAAACGCACCGCCCGGAGCCCGTCTGCGCCTTGGGAGAGCCCCAGCCCGAGGGGAGAGGGGGAAGAGGGCCGCCGCCGGCGGCGGAGGAGGAGGAGGAGGCGGCCGCGGCCACCGCCGCTGCAGGGCGGGCGCGGCGAGCCGCTTGTCCCGGCGCCCCCGTGCAGCCCGCGGTCCTCCCGCCCGCAGTCCCGCGACACACTTTGTCGCCCGTCCCTCCTGGGCCTGGGATGCGCCCAGGGCCGGCCCTGCCCCGGGACTGAGCCTTGCTGCCGCCTCCGAGTGCCCTGCTGCTGAAGAGAAGACGCCCGTGTCGTGCGGTGAGTAGCCAGCCGCGCCGGGACGACGCGCTTTTCCGGGGCCAACAGCTGGATCGAGGGGAGGGGAGGCGGCGAGGGGGGTGTGCGTGTGCGCGGGGCCTCCCTCCACGCCCGCGCCCGCGCCCGGGGGCTGCCCTGTGCCCCTCCGCCGCCGCAGGCCGGGGGCGCGCGGCGCGGGCGGGGGCGCGGGGCTGCGCTCCGGGCCGAGCCGGCGTCCCGGAGCGTGTGTGTGTGTTTTGGACTGGAAGGGAAAATGGCTGACGGCTCCGTCCCTCCCCCTCCTCCCCCTTCCCGTCCTGGCTGGGGCCGAGGGGGAGGATGGAGGCTCCCGGCGCGGCGTGCAGCCCCCGCATCCGCATCCCGGGCCAGCTCGGCGCCGGGGGCTCTTGGCCCCCGACCCTGGGGCTGCAGCCCGGCGCTCGGCGCACTCGCCGCCGCTCGCCTCCCCGGGCTCGTTCCACTTGACACCAAACGCCATTACTGAGGTGGAGTGATTTGGAGCCGGAGAGCTAGGCCTCGGCGACGCCTGGCTATCAGGCCCGACGACTTGTCCGCCTCCCCCCACCCTCCGGCGATAACCCGCAGCTTCTCCTGCGCCCTGTGGCCTGGGAGCCGGCGCCGGGTTATCGCCTCCCTCCACCTCCCGCACCCCCCTGCCTTTGCCCAGGCCCACAGCCGCGCAAGATGTTTTGCTGCCGAAATCGCTTCCAAGCCAGCCTAGATCCATCACTTTTCTATTTTTAATTGTTTCTGCAGAAATATTCGCTTGTGCGAGTTTGTGAATGATAAAGCCTTGCGATTGTTGGGATGCGAGGCTTCAGGTTTGAGAAACGGTGTATTTTTCATTCATTGTGAAATAAGCAGGTAAAGAGTTAGGGCGCAGGTGTACGCCTGTTGTGTAAGATCCGTATGCATTTCCGTGGCGACTGGAACTTATCCGGGAATTCTTAAGATTCCCGATAGAACCTGCTTAAATTAAGCATATTATTTTTTGAAAGTTTCACAGTTAGGGCGTTAATTGGATTTTCCACTGTGCAGTTTACAGGTGTGTGTAATTTCTTCGGATTGTCTTTGAATTTAACTGAGCGAGTTGTAGATGTAGGTTGAATATTCACGCTTTGATTTGGAGGGAGGGAAATATTTGTAGCATTCTTTTACGTGGAAACTTGGGTCCCCTCAGTCTACCTAATTTTTGTTTGTATACCTTCCTTTTGAGGAAGGATCTGGGGTACCTTGATTAGGAAACTTTTTAGCAGGTACTTAACTCTCTCTTGGAGCTCATTAGCTGCTCTTAGTGATTATTTGGCAAGGGCTCGTTAACCATGACTAGCTTGGCTTGCTTAATCCGCACACTTGAACTTAAAAACAGAGACAACATACTCTCCTTTAGGTCTCGCTGATGTACTGATTCAGCGGGCTGCCATTTTGGTTTCAGCGAATGCCTTCCAAGTTCTTAAAGATTTGTGTATTATATACACAAAGATGTCAGTATTTGTTTTCTCAATTTTAAAACTCATGTGCTTTGTCATTCTGGTGACTTTAACCCTTTAAGCTTTGTTGTTCCAATATTTCGATAGAGTGCAAACCAGAAGTATTTGTAATTGGTGTACTAAGGGTGAACTCGAAATGTTTCTGATATGTTTTGCTTTCTCTAATATAAAAATAAGACTTTCGGGCCATACTTTTTCTTTTCTCCCTACCCTTCTTCCTTTATTTTTTGCACGAACGTTTAACTTGTAGTTCTTAACGTGTTATCTTAATGTTCTCTTGCTGTTTCTTCCTTTTGTTTGCTGACCTTGGTAGTTTCTGAGGGGGAAAATTTCTGGAGAGATTAACAGCAAGAACAGTGCATGCGAGAATCTGAATTCTTCAGAAAGTAACTTTCAAGGGCAGATTTTACCTTTCACCAAATTATTGGGATCTCTCGTTGGTGTTCCATGGTTCTCTTGTTTTATCGATGGAATGCTCAAGTAGGATTTACTTTGGATCTTTTTTCTTCCAGGATCTTGAAATAAATTTTCTGACATCTCAAGAAGATGAGAGATTTCGTGGATATCTCCTCAAAGATAATTTTTCTTTGACGTCGTAGTAATAATGCTTACAGCTTTTGAAAATGGGTGTTTGTCATGAATTTGCTAGTTATCAGGTTCTTGATTAGTTGCACACAAGCAAGCATTCTTTTAGATTATTTTATAAGGTCAATTTTACAACTGATAAAGTTTTTATACTTTCAGAATTTTAATATTGAAACAAATCTTTGTTTAAATCAGGTTAAAGGAAGTTGTTTGAAATATATATGAGTGTGTATGTTAAAAAATTAGTCCTCTTGTCTGTCTTCTGGGTAATTACCTGGGGGGAATATCTTAGTCTGTGGTTATTGAGCTAGTTGATTTTTTTTTAATTCTGAAAGAAAATAGTGCTTTGATGCTAGCCTGCAGTATATTTCCCGTTTTTCTGGTGAGTTTGCTGAATCTTGAAATTTTTTTTTCAAAAGTTGAAAAACAGAATTTTAGTTTTTATTTGCTGCTTTTAGGAGCTGTGTCTTTGAAAGCTATTGTATTTATTGCTAAGTGCTTGTCTTATTTTAACAGGATGTAACGTTGGTATTTGGGAAAGGGTTAATGCTTTGGACCTCAATCTTGACTGCATATTAAAGTCACTTGGGGGAGTTTAAAAAAGATACACTGTGCCTGGGTCTCACTCCCGGAGACTGATTAATTGGTCTGATGTGGGGCCTGGGCAAAGGTATATTTTAACAGCACTGTGGATAATTCTCATATGCAGTCAGGGTTGAAAACCATTGGGTTGTTGCTGTTAGCATGTTCTTACTGAACTTTCAAATGGATAAATAAGATAGTTTTTTTCCTCAACTATTTTCAGTTATCAGCATAATTGTCATTTATTGAGCATTAATTATGTGCCCGCACTGTTAAACATTTTTCGTTTATTACCTTATGTAGATAGTGCTATCTCCATTATACAGATGAGGGACTCAGGTTGTCAGTCTCAACCAGTGGTGCTTCGACGACTGTGCCACATTAGTGAAATGACACTGGTTACTATTTTTAAAAAACATTTAGAACTTTTGGTTTGTTTCCTGTACTAGCGTAGCTTTAGATTAAAATTTTAATTAAAATATGACAATAGTCTGCAATTTGGGAGATATCTTGGTTGACCAAGGGAGATGCCAAAGCTTTGCAACAAATAGGTTCTTCCCCTTCCAGGTGTCTCCCAACATATTCAGGTTGATGGTTTAGCTGCTGAGTGTGTTTATGACTAAAATAGTGTTAGACAACTAATATTCCTAAAAGATGCAAAATCCAGGCATTTGTCTCCCAGTAACTTATTTAAATCATCCCATAAATGAACATTTAATATCATGTGAACTTCTATTATTTCAGTTTGAGAATTCCTAGTTTTATTTAGGTTAGTTAAAAATCTTAGAAACACTTAGAAAATCAGTGTAATTTTCACAAAAAGTTTTCAAAAGTAAGGCTTTCATTTTGCAGTTTTATAGTATTAGTTGATAATATAATGGAACGAATGAAACGGCAATAACAGCTCTATTTGGTGTTGATTTCTCCCAATTCCCTTGGTCCGCTGTGCTAAATTCTGTATGGGCTGGGGAAAGCTTGCTGATGAAGGATCTGTGAGCATTCTTAATGTGGCACAAGATTTATCAGAGATCTTTCTGTTGAATTAATGATCACTGTTGTCCTATTCTTTATGCTATGAAGTCTATCATAAGGAGAAAAGATTTCATGATACTTACGTGCATTGGAGTTTGAATTTATCATTTAAGCATTACTGTTGAATATAAAGTAATGGCCAGTGTAATCTACTTTGAAGGAATAAAATGTGAAAAAGTATACTGTTAAGATGAGATATCTTACCGAAATCGATTCTCCAAACGTGCCTGTGCTGGACTTGCAGGCTTCAGTGTGTGCGCACACACAATACACGTATTCGGCTGCAAATGGGTTTCCGATTCTATTTTCAGTCACTGTCCAACAGTGGTTTTCTACCTCACTTGGGGACAGAATCACATGTGGAGCTTTTCCAAAATGTATTTGCCTAGGTCTTACTCTGTGGACATTATAATTGAGTAGATTTGGGGTGGGAACTGGGCGTTAAAAAACTCAAAAGATGATTTGAATGTGCCACTGGGGATTTTTTTTTTTTGCAGTTCATTTTAGGGTAAGGGGAGCTCTGAGACTCTGAGTTTTGTGTCCTACCATTAGGTAGTAACATTCTTGCTTGAGTTTAGTTTTTTCAGTCACACTGCCAAAAATTCCAGTGACTGAATTTGTAGTGAAAAGTTCAGAGACTACAAATATTAACACCAAATAGTTAATAGTTGGGAGAGACTGGAATTCCACTTAGGATTTTATACACGCACGCGTAAAATAGATTTGTTCATTCTCCCTTACCGAGCACCTTCTTAAGAGTTGTGGTTCCAGCTTTAATACTAACATTAATATCTGTTAAGGCATTAGTTTCCTTTTTATCCACTCAGCAAATATTTATTGGGCACCTACCATGTGCCAGACACTGTTGTAGAGATTACTATTATCCAGAAACTGACGTTGTACGAAATGAGGGGCATCGGACTGGCTGATCTCTAAAGTCCTTCCTAGCTCTAATTTTGTCATTCTTGTGTCTCATAGAAGGAGACTGAATTAAGTTGTTGTAAGAAATATACCTAGTTATGGTATAAGCCAATGGGATTTTCCTTTTACCTTTCAGTGTCTTTAAATAAGTTAAACAGAATTTTGTTCTGAGTGTCAGTCTTCTCCAGTGGACCCAGATGTCAAGTACAGTAGTAATTAATTCTTTCAGAATTCTTGCCTGTTTGTCTTTAGGAATAGCTATACTTGATGTTTTTAATTTTGGGCCAGGAATTACATACTCCGGTGTCATCCCTTCCCCCTGCCATTCCTTTTCTGTATCGATGCTCTTTCAGTTCTCTCTACACTGTTTGTGTGGTTTTCTGTCTTTTTGTTTGTTTTGTGGTGTTCAGATGCTTTGATTAATTTTGTCCTCCGAATTCTTTCAGGTTGGTGGCGTCCCTCTGATGAGACTCAAGATCCTAAGTCGCTGATGTATCCCTAGCCCCTAGAAAGTGCTTGGCACACAGACATTCAGTAACTATTTGTTGGATGAATAATCAGTTCACGGTATTATACTCTCAGTATGATTTCTCTATTTCTTTGCTAATTCTCCTTATTACTTGGAGTCACTTAACTTCATCTGATAATCCTTTTATGATTGAGCAGTCCTGGAAGGAATCTTAGATCTAGTCAAACTCCTTGTTTTTCAGATGAGGAACATGGCTCAAAGAGGTGAAGTAACTTGACTAAGGTAGCGTGCATAGACTGCCTTCTGAATGAAGGTATTTCCGTATCTAACAAGTCACATTAATTACTAAATTCTTTGAATTCCATTACCTTTGTGGTCACTCTCATAAAATTCACACTTAACTCTATCCCTCATAATACATGCTAAGGTCAGGGCTTCTGTCCTTTACGTTTGTGTATTACAGAGCACATATAATAGGGTTGTTGACAGTAACTGCTTGATTGCCTTAATGGCAAAATCTGGGGGAGTATTTGACTTCACTACCTGGAACTACTTGTACAAAATTTATGTATTGTCATATATGGCCCTTTTCAGTTTAGCCTTTCTGTAATTGATCAGTTGTGTAAGGTTTCAAAACTTTAGATCCATATTGGCCAACCGTTATCCAAGGAATTGTTTTCCTTGGGATGATTTGGAGCTGGGTGTCTTGGATTTCATCCTCAACCACAGAGCCTGGGAAGTGCGAAGAGAAGGAAATTTAGGAAGTTTGGTGGTTATTGAGAGTTGTAAGTGTAGGTTGTTGGTTACATTTCTCTTTTCTGGTCTTTTGTCTCAGCTAGTTACTTAGAACTTCTAAGCAAGTCTACTCAATTAACTTGGATGCCAGAGAGCAGGAAATTAGTATATAGTGTTTGCCCCATGTTCTACCTAGCAGAGTATTTCGTCTCTGATCAAGGTAGTGTAGAAAGATTTGGTTGCTAACACCTCCTGAGTTCAGAGCAGGGATCAGCAAACTTTTTCTGTAAAGGGCCAGATTATAAATATGTCAGGCTTTGCATGCTAAGAGGCAAAATCGAGGATATTGGGTAAATTTTCTATCAATGAAGTTCGAAATACAATGATAATTGAGTACTCTTATTGGTAATTCAGGTCTAATGAGAATAGAATTGGGGAGGCCTAATAATACAGTATTTTGCCTAATTGGGGTTTAAAGTTAGTATTACTTATCAAATTGATTGTAAATGTTCCCCTGTGAAATCCGTTCTCAGCTCATGGGCTGTACGAAAACAGGAGGCTGGCTTTGGTCTGACCATAGTTTGCCAGCCTTTGTTTAGAGCAGTGGTTTTCAAGCCCTGAGGGCTTGTTAAAACAGATTACTGGGCCCTGCCCCCAGAGTTTGATTCAGTAAGTATGGAATAGGGCCCGAGAATATGCATTTCTAACAAATTCCCAAGTATGGACCCACCCTGGGAGAATTACTGTTTTAGAGATGAATTCCAGCATATCCTGCTTTTCTTCAGGCTTATCACTTGATCTAATTTTTCTTGAATCTTTATTTTGTACTTTATTTTAAATTCATCACTTATATATTAAATGCCTATTATGTGCTAGGTATAGGTGATAGGGATACAAGGTGAGCAAAACAGAATTGTCGCTGTCATAGATACTGGTTAAGAGTGAATTTAAAAATCACTTTCCACAAACCCTTTAGAGCTAGAGTCTGTGAGACAAAGAGCGCCATTTTGGAAGCAGGGCAGTGGTGTTTCATACTCATGTTAAAGGGAAGCTAAATTGGAAGGAGACGTTATTAAAATATTTCAATAATTTGATGTCTTTGGGGATAATGTTCTGTATAAATGAATTTTTCAGAACATCAAAGCTTACTTTTAAATACTTAAACCAGTGTATTATTTGACGGAAAGCTTTCTAAAGAGGTTATGTACTTTCTTTTTATAATTTTTATCTGATTATGAAGTTAATGTATTGTTAAGAAAAAGTTTGGGGAGCATGAGGGAATAAAAGCAAAAAGTGAAACACCCAAACTCCACCTCTGATAATTCCATCATGTAGAAGCAACCACGTTCCTAGATGTGTGTTAAATCAAAAATTCTCATCAGTTAGGTAATCAGATTACTAAGTTATGTTTCCTTATGTCCTTTGCCTCTACTTACTCCTGCCTCAGGACTTGAGTGTGTGCCATTTGTTCATCCTGCTTCAGAGACACTGTTTTCATTTCCTCCTCCCTCCTCCAGTTTTCTTTTTTTGGGGGTATTGCTTTTATAAATACTGCTCAAAACTCTCATCATGAAGTTGATTTATTGTTTTGCTGAGGAAGATTAGCCCTGAGCTAACATTTGCACCAGTCTTCCTCCACTTTATATGTGGGTCACCGCCTCAGCATGGCTCATGAGTGGTGTAGGTTCACACCCAGGATCCAAACCCTTGAACCCTGGGCCACTGAAGTGGAGCACGCTAAGCTTAACCTCTGTGCCACAGGGCCAGCCCCATGAAGTTGATTTTAATACAACTTTCCAACCTAATTTCCCATCGTCTTTTATTTATTTCTTCCCCCATCCTCCATTTACTGGACTCTACCAATTCTCCAGGAACACCTTATGTTCCCACTTCTGTTACTGTGCTGCTTCAGTGTCCTTTTCAGAGGCTGCTTGTTCTTTGCTGGTGCCAGCTACACCATGAACATAATTGAATTGCTCTTTGGCCTCTTTCATTTTATACAACTGTTGCTTACCATCTTCAGTGGCTCTGGAGGTTTACAGGGTGGTTCACATACACACTAAAAGGCCCCAGGCTTTTTTGAATTAATGTTTTTGCTTTTTTTTTTTTTAAGATATCTCATTTTCTCAATAATGGTTATTTTCACTGTTGTCAGTTGTGGTTCCAGTCCTAATTTCCTCCTTTCCTTTTAATGTGCTGTGGACTGGGAAACGAGATAACAGTGCACATTACAAATGTGTATATAAAGAATGAGGATCTCTTACAAGAACTTTGTAATGAGCTCTGCTTCCTGTTTCTATACCTTTTCCCATTGAAAAATGTTAGCTAGTCCTCAGCTGTGATACATTTGACTTTTGTATAGTCTCTGTTTAATACAATATATGTTAACCCTGAAGCTCCCTTCCTTAAGTCAGATTCAGAGTTCTGTCCATTAGCTGATGAAAGAAGTTTCTTTTTATTGCCTGCCTGAGAACAGTTCTGTTTCAGCAGTCTGGCTGTCTTTGTACATTAGTGTCTTGTATGTTAATTTGCAAGTTCAGTTGTATTTTGTTCTTTTATAAAAATGAGTGGAAAACAAAAGTGCATCAGCTGGAGGTCTCAAACTTAATATCCTTGAGACAGGGAACTAATTAGGGATATGAATCTTTAACCTTAGCGTGTTAGGTTGTGCTCATTGGTTGTTGGTTGATTTTGTTCAATGGTGAATGAAATAATTACAACGAAACAGCAAAGTATGGCAAATGTCTAATAAAGTTTATATGTGAACAGTGAAGTGTAATTAGGGATTTTTAATACTTTCCTGCACTCTGACTCTGAGAGTTGGAAAAACCCCTAGAAACATGTGAATCTGTTGTTTGGCTTTGAAATATGTGACTTCTGTCACATTTTCAGGACTGCATTATGTATGAAGAGGGACTGCCTCTGCATAGTGTTTGCCCAAACTCTTGTGGAAGTGATTACAGAAAATATCATTTCCTTCTATTTAATCATTAGTATGTATATATCTGTTTACTGTGTCCTAATGTAGATAAATATCAACTATCCAAAATTCTTGAGAGTTTTTGACTTGGAGCCTGCTGAGCTGGGGCGAGAGGGATTGTGGGTCCAGACTGAGGGTTGGAAGAAGAACAGACTGTAGTGCCTGCAGGTGTATTTCTTGTCTGATGGTGGATGTCGTTATGCGAGCGATATAAATGTCAGATGTCTTGAATTACTCCTACTCAAGGGTTACCTTAGTTATCCTCAGTCCATCCTGGGAAGAAGAATCGTCAGTGAAAGGAGAATCAGGGAAAGATTCTTTGGCTAATGTTCATCTCACAGCCACAAGAATCACGTTCTTCAAGTACCTCCTTATCTCTTCCTGCTCTCTCTCCAGACACTCCTCAGAACTCTTACCATGCCAGTCCTACCCAAAAAATGTCATTTTGATACAATTCCAATCTACTTTTCCAAGGTTGTTTCTCGTTGTCCCACCTAATCCGACTGTCCATGGTTGAAACAGATGCCTTTAGCCTTTCCTTTTCCCATGGCTCTGCTCTGTCTCCTCTCTATGGCTCGCCTGCAATGCCCAGCTCACGTGCTGGCTTCATGAAGTGTTTTCTGATTCTCTCTAGTTGGAACTGGTCTTTACTTTCTCTGAATTCTGGTAACTTTTTTTTATGCTTTTCATTTGGTCTTAACTCATTCTACTACATTTTCTTTTCTTTGTGTTTCTTCAGAAACAGCCCCTGTGAAGGTGGCTCTGAGAAGTTTCCTGAGACTCAGTTGATAGTCTCTAAGTCTGAACTGTCCTTTGTGGGTGGTTAGAGCCTCCCTCAGTCTGATGAGCGACTGTAGTGGGTAGTGAAGAGCTCTAACCTCAGTCAAAAGGCTTGGGTTACAATTGTAACTATTCTATCAACTAGTGAGCCAGTTATTTAACCTCGATGAAATTGTAAAATGAAAGATTTGAACTGGGCAATTGCTGTCTTATAACAATTGAATTCATTCATTTAGTCCCATTCTAGCACAGGGGCATACAAAGATGATTAATCCTTACTTTTTAGGCTCTAATGTTAGTGGGCCAGACAATTAATTATATAGTGTGATAAGTGCTGTATTAAATGGAGTTCTGAAAAATGGAATGGTAGAAGAGATGATGAAATTCTTGTTTGGGGTTGAGTGAGTTTTGCTGGTCTTCGAAGGTGTCCTATTTTGGTGGCCCTGTGAATTGGAGCAGGGACTTCTGGGCAAAGGGAGCAATTTGAGATTAGGGTTTTTAACCACAATACTTTGCGCCAGATAATTCTTTGTTTGGGGTGCTGTCCTATTGCTCTCTGGCCCGTCCCTATGAGATACCAGTAATATTCCTTCCCTTCAGTTGTGACAACTAAAATTGTCTCCAGACAGTGCCAAATGTGCCTTGGGGTCAAAATTTGAGAACCACTACTTGAAATGGAGGAATGGAAGTGTCAGTATAGTGTTTTTACAGAAAAGCCAGCAGAATGTAGAAGGAACACTGGAGATACTGGGAGGGAAGGATTATGGGAGATGAGACTAGAAGGGTAGTTTGAGTGAGGCTGGATCACAAGGGATGACCTTAAATGCCATGTTGGGGCACTTTAACGTTTTGTTCAGGTAACGAGATGGGCCTTCAGGTTTAAGTGAAAGGAGAGAGTATTAGATTTGTGTTTGTTTTTTGGAAGGTAATTCCTATGGCAGCATGGAGGGCACATTGGAGAGTTGGGTGGCAGAGGGATTGAGACAGCGTTTGAATAGTTCGGCTGAGAGATGGCTTAGGGCATGGAGTAAAGGAGTGAGGTGCCTGGGACTCCCCTTTATGAGGGAGGTGCTGCTGGTTTGACTTTGGCTTCTCTGTTGTTGAGCCGGGTGCTGAGCTGCAGAGCAGAAGACCTTGATTGTCTTTTCCTTCTTCAGCTCCTTCTCCCATCCCCAGTTCCCTTTCCCCACTGAGAGCTGCTGTCGAGATCTGTTGGAAGGTCATCGAGAGAAAGCAGTCTGGGTTATAGAATGACTGTATTTTCCTAATGTGGCTCCAGTACTTAACAGTGGATTATCAAAGCACATGCCTTCCTTACCACCCCCTACCCCAGCTGTAGGAGCTAGGATCTCGGATCCCGAGAACGTTAACTGTGGGCTCTCCATAGTTTGTATAGGTGTTATTTTACAGCTTTTAAAACAGATGGATACACAAGAATAGGTGAATAATCTTATTATTTAAATAGTTGCAATAAATTTTATTGGCTCCTATTTTGGAGGTTTTTTTGTTTGTTTTAAGCCAGCGGTGGTATCTTAAGTGAAAGTGGTGTGTTCAGTGGGAGGGAAGTGGACTCTGAGTCAGGGGCTGTATTTTAGTTTCCTGCTCTCTGTGTGTGAAGTCACTTAACTAACCTCTTGGGTTCTCACTACTCTTGTCTGTAAAATCCCAAGGTGTGGACAAGAGATGACTTAAGCTCCCCTTTTGTTTTTTTTTAGGAGTTAGTAAATTTCATCTTTTATCCCTAGAGATGTGGAGAAAACTGGAGTCTGAAGAAGAGAAATTTTCAAGTAAAGGAAAATAGGAAAGGTAAAATGGGTTAGTAGGTTTAGGAGTTGTTGGATTGACAAGTAGAGGGAGGGATAATATTATAATTGGAATGTTTCCTCTCCCTTGTTTTTCTTTTGTGTCTGTCTGTCTGGAGGGCTTTATTTTATTGAGAGTCCTGTGGGTTAATTGTGCTTGTAGTGTGAATTTAGAGACCACAGACTTTCTCTGCTGACAGAGCAGCTTAAAGTTTGGTTAAGTGTTCATCTGAGGTCTAGTTTAAGCTTTAATAACTTACTGCTGTTAAAAAGTGATGTAGCTTGCTAGGGAAAATAATATTCAGGGGAAGTTGTTTTTTCTGAATTGAGGATGAAAGTATGCAGATAAATATAGTAGCAGTGATTTCGTCTGGCACAGATGGTTTCAGAGAAAATGTTGATACCTACTTTTTCATCACTATAAGACAAGTACCAAAAGAAGCTTACTGCTTTTATCGTTTATCATTAGGCCAGCCTTTCTCAAACTTACTGGTCTGAGGACCCCTTTATAATTATTGAGAACCCCAAAGAGCTTTTGTTTATGTGGGGTTATATTCATTGATATTTACTATATTAAAAATTAAAGTGGAAGCATTTTAGAAATTAGTGTCTGCATTTAAAAATAACAAAACTAACTGCATGTTAATGTAAATAATACTTTTACAGAAAATAACTTTTCCAAAGCAAAAATTAGAAGAGTGGCATTATTTTTGCAAATATCTATATCTGGCTTAATCGAAGACAGCTGGATTCTGTATATGCTTCTGCCTTCAATCTGTTGTGATATAATACATCCTGTAGCCTCTGGAAGAACTCTACAGTATGCCTGAGAGAGAATGACAGTAACAATGGCAAACAACATCTTAATATGAAAATAATTTTGATCTCTTGAATCTCCTGAAAGGTCTCAGTGGACCACACTTTAAGAACCAGTGCCTTAGGCTCCCAGGGGAAGTTTGACATTATCTTTTGACTGGCTTACCTCCTATAATATATAACTTGCATACTGTCAAGTCCACAGATCTTAAGTGTGTAGCTTGATGAATTTTTACAAATGTGCACATCTGTATAACTACTGTTGAGATCAACATACAGAACGTTCCCAGCGTCTCAGAAGGCTGCCTCGTCGCTCTACCGCCACCCCCAAAACGATATTCTGACTTCTGTCTTTCAATGAATTAGTTATGCCTGTTACTGAACTTCATATAAATGGGATGATACAGTATGCACTCTTGTGTCTCGTTTCTTTTGCCAAACACATAATTGATTAGTTTCTTCTTTTTCATTGCTATGTAGTCATTGTATGAAATATACCATGATTTATTTAGCCATTCTGCTGTGGGTGGACATTCAGATTGTTTACAGTGTTTTCACTAATTATAAAGTCTTGCCGTGATAATTTTAGTACATGTTTCTTAGGCACCTTTGGTACACACCCAGAAATGGAATGGCTGGGTTATAGGGAATGTGTGTGTGTAGCTTTAGTAGATACTGCCAAATAGATTTCCCCAGTAGTTGACTGGACCAGTTTAGAATCCTACAGCAATGTAGTTCAGGTTGCTCTTCCTTATCAGCACTTAGTATTGTTAGTCCTTTTAATTTTAGCCGTTTTTGTGGAGATTTAGGAAGATCTAATTGTGGCTTAAATATTCATTTACCTGTGTCTAATGATGTTTAGAACCTTTTCATGTGCTTGTTGGTCTTTTGGCTGTTTAAATTCTTGCTTGCCTATAAAATCTGAAGTTTGGCCAGTAGACAGCTTGAAGTCTCTTGTAGCTCAAAATCACTAGTTGAATGAATTCTCTGAAATAAGAGATTTTAAAAAATGAACTTAATTGATCTCTTAGTGATAAGGGGTTAAGTATTCCTAATAATTTTTTAAAAAATATATATGTTTGGCTTTAGAATGTGTCTGTAAAGATCTTTGCTCTTGAGAAATTCAATACTTCATATTAAAATCTGGCCTTTAGAAATAAACCAGGAAGACAAGAAATAACAAGTGTTGGTGAGGATGTAGAGAAAAGGGAACCCTGTGCACTGTTGGTGAGAATGTAAATTGGTGTAGCCACTATGGAAAACAGTATGGACGTTCCTCAAAAAATTAAAAATAGGGGCTGGCCCAATGGCCTAGTGGTTAAGTTCACAGGCTCTCCTTTGGTGGCCCAGGGTTCACAGGTTCAGGTCCCAGGCACGGGCCTAGCACTGCTTGTCAAGCCATGATGTGGCAGCATCCCACACAAAATAGAGGAAGATCAGCATAGATCTTAGTTCGGTGGCAGTCTTCCTCAGGCAAAAAAAAGGGGAAGGTTGGCATTGGATGTTAGCTCAGGGCCAATTTTCCTCACCAAGCTAAAAAATAAATAAATAAATAGAACTACCATACAACCAGCAATTCCACTTAGTCATATTTATACGTCTGAAGAAAACGAAAACACCATCTTGAAAAGATATGTGCACCCCCATGTTCATTGCAGCACTATTTACAATAGCCAAGATATAGAAACAACCTAAGTGTCCATTGATGGATGAATGGATAAAGAAATTGTAGTATCTATATACAAGGGAATATTATTCAGCCATGAAAAAAAAAGAATGAAATCTTGCCATTTGGGACATCATGCATGGACCTCGAGGACATTATGCTAAGTGAAATAAGTCAGAGAAAGACAAATACCATATGATCTCTCATATGTGGAATCTAGGGAAAAAACCCAGCCTCACAGATGACAGAGAACAGGTTGTGGTGGCCAGAGGCAGGAAGTAGAGGGCGGGAGAAATGGATGAAGGGGGTCAAAAAGTAAAAAAATAAAATCATGTATTGAATCTCAAATAAAAGAGAAAGAAAACAGGAAGCTTATTCTATTCTTTTTCTGTTCCATTGTTCAGGACTTTTTTATATATCCCAATAAATGTCTAAGCTTAACTATCATTCTTTTTTGTGTGAAATTCACACTTGTGAAATTCATTTTAAAGAATTTCCTTGCTACCTTGCTCCTCTGAGGGTGCCTAGACTGGTAACTTCCTTAAGGGGAGAACTGAGTCTTGTTTACTATTCTATCTTTCCAGGGTCTAGCACAAAGTAAGTATTCAGTCGTCACCAAGACAAGTTCTTTTTCCTACATATTTTTCACCCTTTAATTATTTAGCCAGATTTCGCATGATTGCATATATTTTACTCACCAGTGAACTTTTTGTATAGGCCAAATTTTCTTGGTTAAAATTTAACACCTAATGCCAGAGATAGGAGAAACGAGGTTATGCGTACCGCTCAGAGTGCTTTCCGTGACTGGCGCTGGTCTTTTGCTAGTTACTCTGAACTGCTGTTACATTGACTGCAGTAGGCCGTTCCCTTCTCCAGCCCTACACACGCTCACTTGGCCTACTACTCATCCTTATCCTTTAAGATTCAGCTCAAATGTTTGAGCAGCTTTTGTAGATATTCTCTACCCTCATGGAACTTATTCCCCCTCCCACCAAACTTTTTATTAAGGAAAAATCAAACATACAGGCAGATGTCACTTTATCGTGCTTTACTTTACTGTGCTTTGCAGATACTGCATTTTTTACAAATTGAAGATTGGTGGCAAGCCTGTGTCAAGCAAGTCTCTTGGCACCATTTGTCCAATAGCATTTGCTCATTTCCTGTTTCTGTCACATTTCAGTAATTCTCGCAGTATTTCCAACATTTTCATCATTATTACTGTATTTGTTATGGTGATCTGTGATCACTGATCTTTGATGTTGCTACTGTAATTGTTTGGGGCACCACGAACCGCTCCCATGTGAGCTGGTGAACTTAATCAGTGAATGTTGCGTGTGCTCTGACTGCTCCACCCGCCGGCCGATCCCTCATCTCTCTCCCCCTCCTCAGGCCTCCCTGCTCCCTGAGACAACAATGTTGAAATTGGGCCAGTGAATAACCCTACAGTGGCCTCTAAGTGTTCAAGTGAAAAGAGGAGTCACACGTCTCTCACTTTCAATCAAAAGCCAGAAATGATGAAGTTTAGTGAGGAAGGCATGTCAAAAGTCAAGATGAGCCAAAAACTAGGCCTCTTGTGCCAGTTAGCCAAGTTGTGAACGCAAAGGAAAAGTTCTTGAAGGATATTTAAAAGCGCTACTCCAGTGAACACACGAATGATAAGAAAGTGAAACAGCCTTATCGCTGATATGGAGAAAGTTTTAGTGGTCTGGATAGAAGATCAACCAGCCACAACATTGCCTTAAGCCAAAGCCTAATCCAGAGCAAGGCCCTAACTCTTGTCAATTCTATGAAGGCTGAAAGAGGTGAGGAAGCTGCAGAAGAAAGGTTTGAAGCTAGCAGAGGTTGGTTCATGAGGTTTAAGGAAAGAAGCCATCTCTGTAACATCAAAGTGCAAGGGGAAGCAGCAAGTTTCCAGAAGATCTAGGTAAGATAACAAAGCTGGCTACATTAAACAACAGATTTTCAATGCAGACAAAACAGCCTTCCATTGGAAGAAGATGCCATCTAGGACTTTGATAGCTAGAGAGGAGAAGTCAATGCCTGGCTTCAAAGCTTCAAAGGACAGGCTGACTCTCTTGTTAGGGGCTAATGCAGCTGGTGACTTTAAGTTGAAGCCAGTGTTCATTTACCATCCTGAAAACCCTCAAACTGAAGAATTATGCTAAATCTACTCAGCCTGTGTTCTAGAAATGGAACCACAAAGCCTGGATGACAGCTCATCTGTTTACAACATGGTTTACTGAATATTTTAAGCCCACTGTTGAGACCAACTGCTCAGAAAAGAAGGTTCCTTTCAAAATATGACTGCTCATTGACAATGCAAATGGTCACCCAAGAGCGCTGATGGAGATATGCAACGAGATGAATGTTTTCATGCCTGCTAACACCACATCCATTCTGCAGCCTGTGGGTCAAGGAGTAATTTCGACTTTCAAGCCTTATTATTTAAGAAATACATTTCATAAGGCTATGGCTGCCAAAGGTAGTGATTCCTCTGTTGGATATGGGCAAAGTAAATTGAAAACCTTCGGAAGGATTCTTGAGGTGGAATCTACTCCTGGTGAAGATGCTGAGAAGATTGTTGAAATGACACCAAAGGATTTAGAATGTTAGATAAACTTAGCTGATAAAGCAGTGACAGAGTTTGAGAGGACTGACTCCAATTTTGAAAGTAAGTCTGTGGGTAAAATGCCGTCAAGCAGCATTGCATGCTGCAGACAAATCGATTTGTTTGTGAAAAGAAGAGTCCGTTGATGAGGCAGACTTCATTGTGGTCTTGTTTTAGGAAGTTGCCACAGCCATCCCAGCCTTCAGGAACCGCCACCCTGATCAGTCAACAGCCACCAACACCGAGGCAAGACCCTCCACCAGCAAAAAGATTACTGCTCACTGAAGGCTCAGATGATGCTTAGCGTTTTTCACCAATAAAGTATTTTTTAATTAAAGTATATACATTTTTTTTAGACAATGCTATTGCACACTTAATATACTATAGTGTAAACATAACTTTTATATGCACTGGGAAACAAAAAAATTGGTGTGACTCACTTTATTGTAATATTCCATTTTTTGCTGTGATCCGGAAGCAAAGCTACACTGTCTCTGAGGTCTGCCTGTGCACAGCTGTAGATCAGCTCCCATCAGCTGGCTTCAGTGCGTGGCTATTCTTTTTTATGTACACTCTCCATTCTGAAGCAAATCCCAGACAACATTTCATTTTAAATATTTCAGTATATCCCAGTCTAATTTAGATGTTTTTCCTTGATGCTCACATTGCCCTTCTCTGTTGTAAGTTACAGGTTCTTAATTTAGTTTTTCCTTATTCTCTTAGTCTATTTTGTATACCTCTCACAACAATAGGAAATACTTAGCACCTATATGTGAGGAACTGTAAAATTGCTTCACATGCATAAAAAGTGTTTTTATTCTTACAACAATCCTAAAAGGTAGATAGCACTATCTCCATTCTGTATAGAAGGAAACCAAGGCAGGGATGTTAAGGAACTTGTGCAGCTGGGACACCTAGATAAGCAGCAGAAAAGGAATTCAACTGAGGCAGTGTATCTTCAGTCTGTACTGGAAACCACTACACTATATAGTGTCTGAGTGAATGAGCTCTGTTAGCATTTTTTCCTTGTTATTTGGCCTTTTGCCTTGCATTTGCTAGTAGCACACAGGCATTATTTGCTCTTTCATAAAATACAGCTAGAAGGGACCTTAGCATGCAGCTCTCCCCCTGTTTTTTGCTGAGGAAGATTCGCCCTGAGCTAGCAACACCTGTTGCCAATCTTCCTGTTTTTGCTTGAGGGAGATTCTCCCTGAGCTAACATCTGTGCCAGTTGTCCTCTATTTTGTACATGGGTTGCCACCACAGCATGGCCGACGAGTGATGTAGGTCCGTGCCTGGGATCTGAACCCATGAACCCGGACCGCCGAAGCAGAGCACGCCGAACTTAACCACTATGCCACCAGGCCTGTCCAGCTCTCCTATTTTAGAGATGAAGTTCCCTTGCCTTTGGCTCTTCTGCTTTTCATTTCCTTTGTGATTTGCCAAAATTGTCTACCTCTGGCCTCTTTGTTTAATGATAGTCTCTCAATATAATAAGGGGGAAAGTGCCATAATTGAATTAGAATGTTTTATTTTTATATATTTTACATTACATTTAAAAATTTTAATGTTGAGTTTTCATTTTTGCTTCAACATTGTATTCTTTAAAAATTTCATTTTCAGTAACTTGACATAGCTTTCACTTTTGATTATTAGCCTTTATGGTGTACTGTTGAGTATTATTTGGAAACTTTAGGATTGTATGAAGACATACAGACTTTAAAGGATACTTTTTCTCTTAGATCTCTCTTAATAGAATCTACGTGTATAAAACTACATTACACAAACTGTGCAAATGTCCAACTATTGAATGCATAAATAAGATGTGTACCTTATAATGGAGTATTTTTCAACAGTAGAAAGAAATGAAGTACTGATGTATGCTACAACTTGGATGAACCTTGAAAATAATTACGCCAAGTGAAAGAAGTCAGTCACAAAAGACTCCATATTGTATGATATTGTTTGTGTAAAATGTCCAGAATAGGCAAATCTATAAAGAGAAAAAGTAAATTGGCTTGGGGCCGGGGGTGAGGGAAAAGGGAATACGGAGTGACTGCTACTGATGAGTATGGGGTTTCTTTTGGGGGTCATGAGACTGTTCTAAAATTGATTGTGGTGATAGCTGTACCACTGAATGAACTGAAAACAATTGAATTGTACACTTGGAATGATTTGTGTGGTATGTGAATTATATCAAGGCTGTTATTTAAAAAACTACTATATGTAACTTAAAATACAGTGAAGATAATCTCATTGACTAAAAGGAATTTCACATTCTTTGGTTTCCTTTTCAAAGTCTATTCTATAATTGTGACTTAATCTAATTGTGAAAGATTCAGACAAAAAGAGTACCCACTGGATGCACATTGAAAATGGTAATTATTGATAAGCTATCTGCCTTGCTTAAAATCCTGACTAAATGAGATGAGGTCTCTGTTTTCATTGTATTGGAGCAGTATTTCATGACGGGATTAGTAACTTCTAAGTGTTAAGTAATTTTGATAAAGATTGCTAAGAGCTGTTAGTAGCTTGAGTTGTTTATCTTAACCTGTCATCTAACAAAGAGTATACTGATAAGTAGGCATACCTTCTGTGACATTTGGTATGTGACTATGTCTAATATTTTAAGTCAACATTGCTCACTTGCTTATTGTAATAGGCTGATTTGTTTAGGGACTGGAATTTATTGGGACCTTGCACCCTTTGTAAGGATTCAATAAATAAAGGAATATTTAAGTAAAAGTTTATCTTTCTTTTGAAAAGTGATCTGGGTGTATGTACACTATAAATCTCAGTATTTTGAAGGATTATAATGTAGAAAATAGTGAATATTTTCTGTTTGAGTGGGCAGAACTATAACCAATAGGGATCAGTGACAAGGGAAATAGACACTTGACTCAGAAGAAAGATCTTCCTATTGACAGCAATGGACTTCACGTTGTTCTAACAGAAAACATTCAAGGGGAGATTAGTTGTAGAATTCCTACATTTGGAGCAGTTAATTCCCAAAGCTTCCTAGTCTTTGAGCACCCCCACCCATTCCGTGCAAGCTTCTAGCCTTTTAAGTACCTCTTTGGTACCCTTTTTGTGCTCAGGTTAAAACAAGTATTTTCTTTTTAAAACAAGTCTGTTTTCATTTTTATGATATTCTTAAACATCAATACATGTATTTTGGACTGTCTAGATGATTGCCTCGTGATCAAGATCTGCCACACCATTTCGGTACTTAGGTTAACTTTGTTTTTAATGCATTGGTGCTCAGTTGTACCGTTTGTGATTTGTGGGATAATGAGAACAATAGAAGCCAACTTAACATAGATGATGTCAGAGCACACCATGTGTACAGAGTGATATAGTAATTCAAGTAGGAGATCTGAGTCTCCCATATGCCATATGATGGTAGTAGGAGAGCCATGCAAAACTCAGGAACCCATGCTTTAGCAGTCAGTAATACACTGCCATCTGTCACACTATATTAATATTAATAGTTTTGTTTGTATTTAGTTTGTAAATTTGTTGTGTAGAAGAGCAATAAGCATAAGGAGTTTAATTCTAATTTCATTTTTGCATATATTTAGCAGTATTAAAATAGAACGTAACTTAAATTAGTTTTTAGAAATTCTGTTAAGGTAGAACCAGAACTGGCAGGCTTGAGCCAGCTGAGTACTGTTGATGGAAATCTGGTGCTTGGAGTAAGATGGAGAGAACTGGGACTCCAATTCCACGTTTACTGGGTTATTTCCCTGTTTATTAAATGAAAAATGTGCTTATGTTTCTACCTAAAAGGGTTCATTTGTTCATTCTCTTACTCAACAGATAATTATTAAGTTGTGTAGCACTGCGTAATTTTGATGTCTCGTTACCAGTTTCTTCAGTTTCCCTATTGTCACATTTTCTTTAGAGTTAGCACAAATTCTGATAGGAATACTGTGCTATGAATTGTCTTACAGATGGTAAGATATCTTTGGAACTTTTTTAAAAGGACAAAATTTTGAAATGTAGGATTCTGTGTTATTGCAGTAGACTAATAAAAGGAGCTATGTTAGCAAAACTGTTGAAGCTGTTTGTTTTAAAGATCAGTGTGAGCAGTTGCGATATGTCTATCAGGAGCATAGAATTCTGGTAATGTGTAGTTGGGAGGATGCTTCTCACCTGGACTGATCTAGAGCTCATGTTCGTAGGGAGTCTGGGAAGGTTCAGAAATAACTGTCGAGAGTACATAATAATATAATGAGCCTTTCAGGGGAGAAATAGCCAGCATTTGTAGAACCCCTGCTATTTGTTGGGTGTCTTCTATGTGCTAGGCACTTCACATACATTCTCCTCTTAAGCCTTCCCAGCAATTTCTGAAGATGTTAGCCACCTTGAGAGAAAAAAAATGGTACTTCGAGTTGAAGCATTATCTTTATAGGCATATCTGTTATGTTACAGTTGCTGAAAAACCTCATGTTTTGCAAAATCACGCACCCAGAAGACTTCTGGGGAAAAATAGGATTAAGAAGAAACCGATCACTCAGAAGCTGTGTAACTTTGTAATTAGAGCACTAACAAAAACAATAAAAATTCTAATAAATAGCACAGTTAAAAAGATCCTAAATTCCTGACAAACTATAGTAAATATAGGACTTTAGAAAAGGTAACGTAATGGATCCCTTCCATGTAGAGAGGGGTTGAGGTTACTGAGTTAGGAACACAGGGCTGAAATAAATGCAGAAAGATCAGGGAGAACAGTCTTAAGTACTGCAAGACAGAGCGTGTGGCCAGACTGAGCCAAGAAGAATGTGCCGTGATAGCTACCTGGGCCCAAACCTTTATCTCCCGCCCTCATGCTGCACTCAGCTGCTGTTACTTAGAGCAAGACATTAATGTGTTGAGGGGGAAATTGCTTATGAATTAATGGAACTTGCAGGTGTATTTATTGGCATTTGCCAGTGAGCTAAATCCCATTACAAAACTACATCTTTTGTAGCTGAACAGACTTCATATTGACCAAGTCTTTTTCACTCCTAAACCCACACTCAGGTTCCATCCTTAGTACTAAATTACGAATAGTTGTCTTTAAAGTGTTTCACCTCCCCTCATGGACTGTTATTTGAGAGGAAAGGGAACTAATATTTAACTGGACACCTTTTGACATTTAAAGATAATCGTTACCTCATTTAATCACAACTATAGCCTTGTTTCCTCAGGTGAGGACACTGAGCCCCAAAGAGGTTTGGGAACTTTGCCTGAGATCACCCAGTAAGTACCAGAGTAGAAATTTAAATTCATGTATTTCTGATTCCAAAACTTGCTTTTGTATACCATACTGCTTCTGGCAAAATAATTTTACGAGGCCTTTAAACAAGAGTGGTTGATTAACACACCTAAAAAGGTTGGTGAAGTCATTCTATTTCTCTTCTCTATGATCTCTCCTCCAAAGCACTGAAATAGACAAAAATAATGATTGATGTAGCTTAGCAAGGGGATGAGCAGAGCCGTTGGTACCAAGGTGTCTAGATTTGAAATCTGGATTTGCTAGCCTTGTCTCCTATTAGCTAGTTCATCCTAGTCAGATTACCTCTATGCACATCAGTTTTTACCATCTGGAAAATGGCAATAATGAGTACTTATCTTAGAAATCTTTTGAATACTAAATAAGTTAAATAGATTAAAACACTTTAAATGATACCTGGCACATGGTAAGTACTCCATAATGTTCATAAATGTTAACTGATTTGTCACCCCCATTGCTTTTATCTTCCGTTTTGGTTCTTTCTTTTCTCCTCTTATTCCATACTGTTTTCCTGATTTCTCCCCTCCCTCCCCATCTCTTCTCATCATTGATTTGAAATAGATTAAATATGGATTGTAGTTACTGAATATTGATGTTTTTAATACTTTGTGAGTTTTCATTGATGTTTTGGGTGTATATGTTTAGATGCCTGTTGTTAGCAGGGCTAGACCGTTTTAAAAAGTAGTGGTTCATGAGGACTTACGTTTTATTTCCTAAGGTAAGTGCTGTGGAGCTGAATACATAGGGTACTACTTTAGTCTCATCTTTTGTGTGTGCCTAAATTTCTTGCATTTTATATAAACATTGTGAAAAACAAGAAAAGAAATAGTGTTTCAATGAGTACATCTTGCCCTAGTTTTATTTTGTCTTTAAGGAGAATTCAGGATTTTTATTACTTGTAGATGTCAGGATTTTATATTAGGAAAATCAACTGAGTAACTAGTAGTGGTTTGGATATGATTACTGTGCCAAAATAAATTTCCACATATTTGTGAATTTCCGAAATTTCCGTCAGTTGAATTCTAATTTTATTCTACTGTGTTCAACTTGGGACATACTTTCAATCCTTTAAGTTTATTGAGACTTGATTTACAGCCGAGCATATGGTCCTGGAGAATGTTCGTGTGCACTCAAGAAGAATGCATATTCATTCCGCTGTTGTTGGCTAGGATGTTCTAGAGATGTCTCTATGGTCTAGTTGGTGTATGGTGTTGTTAAAGTCTTCTCTTTCCTTGTTGATCTTTTGCTTAGTTGTTCTATCCATTAATTGAAAGTAGAGAGTTGAAATCTTCAACTATTGTCAAATTGTCTATTTCCCCCTCCTTTTCTGTCATTTTTTGCTCCATGTAGTTTTGAAGCTCTGTTAGGTTGCATATATATATATTTTTTTATAGTTGTTACATCTTCTTGATGAGTGGACCCTTTTATTATTATAAAACGTTCCTCTTTAGTAATTTTCTTGTCATAGTCTTTTTTTCTGATAAATGTATAGCCACTCCAGCTTTCTTATGGTTGCTGTTTTGTATGATGCATGTTTTTCCATCCTTTTACTTTCAACCAATTTGTATTCTTGAATCTAAAATCCATCTCCCATTGACAGCATGTGGTTGGATTTTCCTTTTTAAATCCAGTCCATCTCTGCATTTTGATTGGATTTTATAAGCCATTCACATTTAATGTCATTATCAATATAGCCTGATTTATGTCTGCCATTTTACTTTGTTTTCTGTATCTTATGCTTTTTTTTGTTCCTCTCCTCCTCCTCTACTGATTTCTTTGGTCTTAAGTGAATATTTTTTAATGTTATATTTTAATTCCTTTTAATTTTTTCACTGTATTTTTTGTTAATGTTCTTTTAACACATTTATTGAAATATTCACATACCATACAATTCATTCATTTAAAGTGTACAATGGTTTTTGGGCCATCATTTTTAAAAATTGTGTTAAAACGATTATATCACAAAATTTGCTATTTTCGCCTTTTTTTTTTTAATATTTTATTTTTCCTTTTTCTCCCCAAAGCCCCCCGGTACGTAGTTGTGTATTTTTAGCTGTGGGTCCTTCTAGTTGTGTCATATGGGATGCCGCCTCAGCATGGCTTGTTGAGCGGTGCCATGTCCGCACCCAGGATTCGAACCGGTGAAACCCTGGGCCACCAAAGTGGAGCGTGTGAACTTAACAGCTTGGCCACAGGGCTGGCCCCTATTTTCGCCATTTTAAGTGTACAACTTAGTGGCATTATTTACATTCACAGTGTTGTACAACCATCACCATTATTTCCAAAACTTGTTCATCACTCCAAAGAGAAATTCTGTAACTGTTAACCAGTAATTCTCCATCTTCCCTTTCCCCCAGCCACTAGTAACCTCTACTTTCTGTCTCTGAATTTGCCTGTGCCAGACAATCATATAAGTGGGATCATACAGTGTTTGTCCTTTTGTATTTGGCTTATTTCACTTAGCATAGTGTTTTCAAGGCTCATCCATGTTGTAGCATGTATCAGAACTATATTCCTTTTTATGGCTGAAAAATATCCTATTGTGTATATATACTACATTTTGTTCATCAGTTGGTAGATATTTTGGTTGTTTACATGTTTTGGCTAGTATGAATAATGCTGCTGTAAACATTTGTGTACAAGTTTTAGATATGGGCTTTTTATTTCTCTTGGATATATACGTAGGAGTGGAATGACTGGGTTGTATGTTAATTCTGTTTAACTTTTTGAGGAACTACCAAACTGTTTTTTAAAGGGCCTTACCTAAAAGTACCATTTTACATTCCTGCTATCAGTATTTGAAGGTTCCAATTTCTCCACATCCTCACCAGCACTTTTTATCTGTTCCTCTTATTTTGGTTGTAGAATATACCTAATGTAAAATTTACCATTTTAACCATTTTTGAGTGTACAGGTCAGTGGCATTAAGTACATTCACATTGTTGTGCAGCCATCACCACCATCCATCTGTATAACTTTTTTCCCAACTGAAACTCTGTGCCCATGAAACACTAACTCCCCATGTCCCCTTCTCACCCCAGTCCCTGATAACCACCATGCTATTTTTGGTCTCTGAATTTGACTACTTTGTACCACATATAAGTACAATCCAACAATATTTGTCTCTCTGTGACTGGCTTATTTCACTTAGCATAATGTCTTCAGAGTTCATCTATGTTGTAGCACGTGTCCATTTCCTTTTTAAAGCTGACTGATATTCCATTGCTGGTGTATACCACATTTTGTTTATTCACTCATCTGTTGATGGACAATTGGATTACTTCTACCTTTTGGCTGTTGTGAATAATGCTATTATGAACATGGATGTAGAGATATTTGTTTGAGCCCTTGTTTTCAATTCTTTTTGGTATATACCCAGCAGTGGAATTGTTGGGTCGTCTTGTACTTCTATGTTGAATTTTTTTGAGGAACTACCATACCATTTTCCACAGTGGCTGCACCTTTTCACGTTCCCACCAGCAATGCACAAAGGTTTCGATTTCAGTACATCTTTGCCAACATGTTTTTTTCCCCTGTCTTAATGATAACCATCCTAGTGGGTGTATCTCACTGGGGTTTTTGATTTGCATTTCCCTAATAGCTAATGTTGAGCATCTTTTCATGTGCTTACTGGCCATTTGTATATCTTCTTTGGAGAAATGCCTATTAAGATCCTTTGTAAACCTCCCCCCCTTTTTTTTTTTTGCTGAGAAAGATTTGCCCTGAGCTAACATCTGTGCCAGTCTTCCTCTATTTTGTATGTGGGTCACCACCACAGCATGGCCAACAAGTGGTGTAGGTTCATGCCCAGGAACCAAACCCAGGCCAAACTTAACCACTAGACCACAGGGCCAGCCCCCTCCTTTGCCAATTTTTAAGTTGGGTTGTCTTTTTATTACAATCATGTGCCACATAACATTTCAGTCAATGGCAGACTGCATATATGACAGTGGGTCCTATAAGATTAGTACCATATAGCCCATGTGTGCTGTACCATCTGGCTTTGTGTAAGTACACTTGATGTTTGCACGACAACAGAATTGCCTAACTGCATTTCTCAGAATGTATCACCATTGTTAAGCAATGTATGACTGTATTGAGTTGTCTGAGTTCTTTGTATTTTCTGGATACAGGTCCCTTAATAGATTCATGATTTGTAATTTTTGTTTTTCCTCATTTTATGGGTTCTTGTAACTGTCCTGGTAGTGCCCTTTGAAGCAGAAAAATTTTTAACTTTGATGAAATCCATTTAATCTGTTTTGTTGCTCCTGTTTTTGATGTCATATCTGTAAGAATCCATTGCTAAATCCTGGGTTATGGAGATTTACCCCTATGTTTTCTCCTAAGAATTTTATAGTTTTTCATCTTATGTTTATTTCTTTGATCTATCTTGACTTAATTCATTCTATTTGAGAAATATCTTTCTATATGTAATAGGCCCAATCATGTATTATATACATATTGTTTTATACAATGCTTTTTAAATCAGAGACGAATGGAGAAGAAATGTATTTATACTGTTTGTAATTGTATTTACCAGTGCTCTTTCACTGGGGATTAGGTCTGCCAAGCCCCTTATGCTCTCGTGCTAGAAGTTGATTTCTGACTTCGTTTTTGAAAAGTTTCATTTTGAATTTTGGTTGACAGGTTTTTTTCTTGCAGTACTTTGAATATCTCATCCCAGTCCCTTCTGTCCTCCATGTTTTCTGATGAGAAATCAGCTCTCTGTTCTTCAGATTGCTTAATCTGGTGATCTGCCTTCTAGTTTGCTCATTGTTTGTTCTGACAGTTAGTATCTTCTGTTGAACCACTTCAGGGGATTTTTCATTCCAGTTATTGTACTTTTTGACTCCAGAATTTTCATTTGGTTGGGGGTTTTTTCTGTTAATTTCTAACTTTTTATCTCTATTGATAGTCTGTTTAAACATCATCATCCTATTTTCCTTTAGCTCTTTGAACATACTCATAATAGCTGTTTTGAAGTCTTTGCTAAGTCTGACATGTGGACCCTCTCAAAACCAGTTTCTTTTGCCTGCTTCACCCTCCCCCCCCCCTCCCCCGCCAGTGTATGGGCCACACTTTCCTGTTTCTTTGCACATCTTGTAATTTTTTTGGTGAAAACTGGACCTTTCGTAGAACGTAGCAACTTTGGATACTGATTCCCCACTGCTCCCCATCCACAGGGGCTTCTTGTGATTTGCTTGCTTATTTGCCTAGTGACTGGCTAGAGTACTTTAATGAAGTCTATTTTCCCTGCAATGTGCAGCCTGTGATTTTGCTCTTCAGAGCCTTAGTCATGCACTCTGTCACCCTGGGATGACAGTGTTTTTAGCCATAATATCTCTGTTAGGTGTCGCCCTTTGTTGGTATCACTTGCAAATGTTAGTCTCCACTAATTGTTGGCTGATGGCTCTGTTATTTAAAGTGATGCCCTGGGATTTAATTGTCCCACAGTCTGATCCAATTCATTTTTCCTGCTTTCCAGAGAATCTTTGCGGTCAGTCTTTGAGATTTGTTCTGACCCCTGAGAGGCATCTTAGCTGTCTCTTTCCCTGGTTCTTTCTGGTAAACTGCTACCTGGTTTAAAGTTTAGCTTGTTGATCTCTTGAAACAACCTTCCTCTTAATTGCTTATTGCCTCAGTCTCCATTGTTTTCTAGTGCACCCTCAGGCTTCAACTTCTCTGTACTCTGTTCTAAATAAGTCAGTTCACTTTGAGAGAACTTCAAAGCTCTCTTATGGTCTGCCTCTCCCCGGGGCAAAACCATTGCTTCAGAACTGGGGTGGAACAATGGCCCATTTCTGTCTGTGATACCCCAGCTTCCTGAGCAGGGTGCTGGGTGGGAGTGGCAGCCTCTGGTCTTCTCAGCTTGTCTCTCCTGATGTAGACCCTCAGTCTTATGAGTGAGATGGAGTGGAAGCCAGTAGGACCACATTATTCTGGATCTGCTGAACCTGGGGTTGAGGTTCTGCTCCACAAGTGGGGCCTGGATGGAGGAAAAGAGCCCAAGACTTGTCAGCCCCTCTTGCTTGCAATAGAGGCTCTGTGCAGCTCAGAATTGGGGTTGATGAGAGATGCTGACTGCCTTCCCCTCCTGGGGAGGTACCTTGACTGGGAGTTTGGAGAGAGAGCCCTGTGTTCTTGGCTGTACCCACCTGGAATGGAGCTTCTTTCCTGCTGAGCGGGCTCAAAATGCCAGACTCTGTTCTTACTGAGATAGAATGGATTTTCTTTAGTGTTTCTTCATTTGCTGTATACTTTTAGGACAATTTCTAGAGACTTTAATTTTTTTCCTTAATAATTTTCACCAGTTATGGTTGTTTCACTGGGGAGAGTGTCCAGAACGTCTGATGCTACCATTCCAGAAATCATTTTTAATTTAAAACTACTCATTGCCTACAGCAACTTAAAAAGTCGTGTTTGAGAACGCATTGGAAAGGATGCTGGAATTTATTAAAGCTTTTATATACATATAAAAGCCTCCAGTGCCTTAATTGTGTACATACGACTTGACAGACACTTAGTATGGAGACATTTTGAATAAGTGTGTTTGGCTGATTACTTAGCATTTCTAAATGAATAGATTTCTGCTGCCACAAAGAGTTTAGAACGCAGAACGCCTTTCTATTGTGATGACTTCTAAGAAGTAGCAGTAGATGTACATAGTGATTTAGTGACAAAAACTAGGAGTGTATGTGTGTTTAATAGTGGTGCTAATAGAATGTGGGCATTTAGCTCAAGTCATAGATTTGAATTTAAGAAAAATTAATTGGATATCTTCATTTGCATTAGCCTGAGTTATTGATTGGACATGATACTGTCTAGAGCTAGCATCACACTTGGCGCTGTGGGGGACACCTGTGCTTAATATAGCTGCCTTGACTGGTTTTGTGTATAATTTAGCATAATAATGTCTGATAAGAATGATGAGTCCCGTGCTAATGATAATGGCAGTGCTGGTGGAGCTAGGAAAAGAAAGGCCTTTACTCTTGAGCAAAGGCTACATTTGGAAATTACTTAGGGATATTTAGGTTTGTAGCTGTGGACTCAGCTATTGAAAATAACTTGCTGGGTTTCAAACTCCTTAACATATGAAATCTCGTCTCCCCATTGAAGAAGTTTTTATAACATGTTTTTTGATTATGCCATATTTTTTAAGGAATATAGCTGTTGTGTTTTAGAAGAGAATTCTGTGGTATGTAGCTGTTAATGATGATGTAGAAGAAGAGTTAACATGGGGAAATTGTAAATTAAGTGAAAAATCCAGTTTTTTAAGATGTGGTTCTGCATCAGAAATATTTTGATAGAGTTTATCTTGGAAGTGGGGCTGTGTTTTCCACCATGGTTAATGTATGGCGTGGTTGTTAAAGCTGTAGAAGCCTGCAGCTTGTACTCCCTGGGTTAGAATCCTGGCTCTACCACTTTGCCTGCCTGTTCACTCTGCCCCAGTTTCTTTACTCCTGAAATGGAGCTAATAATAGACCTATTCTGAGGCTTGGATCAATTTATACATATAAGCTGCTTAGAATAGTGCATGACACGAAGTAAACGCAAATGTTAGCTATTATCATCACTATTAATAAGAAAGATTTTATTTAAAATTTAGGGTATGTCACCTGGTGCTGATAATACTGAAATTGGGGAACGAGCGACAACTTTGAAAAAATAGGGCAGATTGTGAATGACCCTGAATAATAGTACTTACGTAAAAGGTGGAGAGAAGGAAGCCACTCAAGGTTTGAGAGACTGAAAGTGTTAGGAGATTAATTGAGCACTAATATACCAAACAGGTTGGTAGTGCGGAGACCAGGCAAGTTGCTGTTAAAATTGGAGTCTAGTCTAGGGTATGAATGGGGGTAGGAAAGATAATGTTGGACACATCATGAAGAGGAGTTGATGGAGATAGGAAGGCAGAGGCTGTTGACCTTGTCGATTTTACTACCCCCCCTCCCCCGGCCATTTTTGTTTTGAGCACCTACCTGTTGTGTGCCAAGGAATCTTTGGGATTCAATGATGAACAAAGTTCATCTAGTTTCTGCCCTTAGAGAGTTTGAGTTATTGGTAGGGAGAGAGATCATCACACAGGTGCTATGAAAGAAAAGTGCAGTGGCCCAGGAGAGTCGAGAGCTGGTGAATCAGTATGGGCAAAACTAAGCAGGCTGCTTGTGCAAAGGCCCCAGAGTTGGCATGAGAGAGTACATTTGGAAGGAACAACAGGAAGGTGAGTTAGAACAAGCTTTGAGTTGGGGTAGTTGCAAGATGAGGTTGGAGTTGGGTGTGCGAGGGCCTTCTAGACCTTTAGAGAAGTATTTTGGCCTTCATCCTGGTCTTTGAAGATTTTTACGCAGTGGAGGGCTGTGATGTCATATGGTTTGCATTTTAATAAGACTCATAATGGTCATTTCTAATGCCAGAAAAGATAAAACATAATTGGAGGGGTGGACACAGGCCTGACAGTAACCATGCTATTTTTTTTTTTGGAGGAAGATTAGCCCTGAGCTAATATCTACCGCCAATCCTCCTCTTTTTGCTGAGGAAGACTGGCCCTGAGCTAATATCCGTGCCCATCTTCCTCTACTTTATATGTGGGACGCCTAGCACAGCATGACTTGCCAAGCGGTGCCATGTCTGCACCTGGGATCCGGGCCAGCCCTAGTAACCATGCTTTTAAGAGAAAGATCAGTCCCTTATCCATGTCCCCCTTTTTTCCCCTCTTGATTTTCTGCCTTCAGAGAGAACATCAGTATCTTGGGAGCTGTAGAGAACCTTTATGGTATAATGGAAGAGCCAGTGGCTTTGGAGTCTTAACACATGTTACTAACTGCCATCTTGGACAAGCTCAAGTTACTTAATCTCTTAGCTTCTGTTTATGTCTGTTAAATTGACTGATAGCCATGTGGGACAGGTATCCTGATGATTAAATGAGGTTATACAAATAAAGCACCTACTACTGTGCCCTGATACATAAGTGCTCATAACTTTTCTAGAGTAATGAGAAAATGTATAAATGTAGAGTAATGAACAAATTAAGATGGGACAGGAGAAGTGGGTGGAGCAAAATGGCGGGGTGAGCTGACCCGGGATTCTCTCCCCTCCAAAATACAACAAAAGATTGGAAGAACTGAATTTCAGAGAATAAACATAATGCCAGCTCATTAGACACCTACAATACCAAGAAGGCGGAGATCATAAACCTAGCTTTACCCCTTCGGAGGTGCTGGAACGGTAGGACAGAACATCGCTCCCTCCCCTAGAGTCTGCGATCGCTGCCGTGCAGGTCAGGAAGGAGCGGGGGAAGGGCCGCGCGACCGGGGGATCATCCAGGACTCCTGCCGCTGATTCAGTGGAGACCCGCTGAGGGGAAAGCTTCTGTCCGCGGGGACCCCATAAATCAAGGGCCTTGGGAGACCAGAGAACAGAACTGATCTGAACCCAGACCGGCGCGTGTGAGTAACAGCCCCTCCCCCCTAACAAAGCCAGTGGGCGCAGCCATCTTGCCCCAAGGCGGAGAGCTAACACGCCGCTCTCGACCCCCATCTAGTGGCGACAGGCTGTAACTGCAACTGAATTCTACCACCATGAGAAAAAACCGCTCCTCTACCATCCAGCAATTTATAAAAGCCCCAGATCAGAAGGAAAACAATAAAAACACAGAATTAAGTCCTGAGGACTTGGAATTAGGTAAACTAAGTGATAATGAATTCAGAGCAGCTATAATCAAAAAACTCAATGAGGTAGAGAGAAAGAGAAACAAGCCGAGTTCTGGAGTTACTTCACAAAAGAGATTGAAATCATAAAGAAGAATCAAACAGAATTACTTGAGATGAAAAACACAATGGACCAGATAAAACAGAATACGGATTCCCTGAATGCCCGTGTAGACCACATAGAGGAGCAAATCAGCATAATCGAGGACAGACAGGTTGAATGGCGCCAGACAGAGGAAGAAAGAGAACTAAGAATTTAAAAAAATGAGGAAAATCTCTGAGAGATAATGGATTCAATGAGGAGTAAGAACATAAGGATCATAGGAATTCCCGAGAATATGGAAAAGGAAAATGGAGCAGAAAGTGTGCATAACGAAATTATTGAATAGAACTTCCCAAATCTAGGGATCAATGGAGAAATGTGTGTAGAGGAGGGTTTTAGATCTCCTAGATTTGTCAATGTAAAAAGACCCACTGCAAGGCACATAATAGTAAAGTTGGCAAATAGGAATGATAAGGAAAGAATACTCAGGGAAGTAAGAAAAAAAAGAGAATAACCTATAAAGGAGCCCCTATCAGACTGTCAGTGGATTTCTCTACAGAAACCCTACAAGCTAGGAGAGAATGGAGTGATATATTCAAAGCTTTAAAGGATAAAAACCTTCAGCCAAGAATACTCTATCCAGCAAGAATTTCCTTCAGATATGAGGGAGAAATTAAATCTTTTCCAGACAAACAAAAGTTAAGGGAATTTGTAACTAAAAGCCCTCCATTACAAGAAATCCTCAAGAAGGCTCTCATACTTGAAAAAAGAAAAAAGGGAGAAAGGGGTCACAATCCACAGACTAGGGAGACCGATGGATAGAACCAGAACAGGATAGCAAATATTCAACTATAGCATTAGGGTAAAAATAAGGAAACTACCAAAACAAGGACGATCTTAGCACTCTAACTACAAATTAATAAGACGAGTTGGAATAAAAAATGAAAATAATTATTTAGGAGGGGAAGAGCAAAGGATCTAAATCAGTATTGGTCGAGTAAGTAAGAGACCACCAGAGAATAGACTATATTATACGTGAGCTTCTAAATACAAACTTCAAGGTAGACACTAAAATAAAGTACAGAACAGAGTCACAAATCATAGATAAGGAAAAATCTAAGAAACCCAGCATAAGAATTGCAGTATTAAATGGGTAGTCTAAAGCACACAGGAAAAGAAACACAGGAAAACAAGATAATGAGCGACAGATTGACAGCATTAAGTCCACATGCATCAATAATCACTCTCAATGTGAACGGATTGAACTCTCTAATAAAAAGACACAGAGTGGCAAAATGGATTAAAGAACAAGATCCAACAATTTGTTGCCTCCAGGAAACACACCTCAGCCCCAAGGACAAACACAGACTCAGGGTGAAGGGGTGGAGGACAATACTTCAAGCAAATAGCAAGGAAAAAAAGACAGGTGGTGCAATTCTCATATCAGACCACGTGGATTTCAAAATAAGACAGGTAAAGAGAGTCACAGAGGGACAATATATAATGATCAAAGGGATGCTTCATCAAGAAGAAATAACGCTTATAAATATCTATGCACCCAACACAGGAGCACCAAGATTCATAAAGCAATTAACATACCTAAAGGAAGATGTTAAAAACAACACAATAATAGTAGGGGACCTCAACACCCCACTCACATCAATGGACAGATCATCCAGACAGAAAATCAACAAGGAAATAGTGGCGGTGAATGAAAAACTAAAACAATTGGACTTAATAGACATATATAGATCACTCCACCCTGAAGGAGCTGAATACACATTCTTCTCAAGTGCACATGGAACATTCTCTAGGATAGACCATATGTTGGGAAACAAGGCAAGCCTCTACAAATTTAAAAAAAATTGAAATAGTAACAAGCATCTTCTCAGATCATAGTGCTATAAGGCTAGAAATTAATTAAAAGAAAAAAGCTGAGAAAGGCACAAAGATGTGGAGACTAAACAACACACTACTGAACAAACAATGGATCATTGAAGAAATTAAAGAAGAAATAAAAAAATACCTGGAAACAAATGAAAATGGTAGCATGCCATACCAACTGATATGGGATACAGCAAAAGCTGTATTAAGAGGAAAATTCATCGCAATACAGGCACATCTTAACAAACAAGAAAAATCCCAAATAAGCAACCTTAAAGCACACCTAACTGAACTAGAGAAAACAGAACAAATGAAGCCCAAAGTCAGCAGAAGGAGAGAAATAATAAAAATCAGAGCAGAAATAAATACTATTGAAACGAAAAAGGCAGTAGAAAGGATCAATGAGACAAAGAGCTGGTTTTTTGAGAAGATAAATAAAATTGACAAACCACTAGCCAGACTTACAAAGAAAAAAAGGGAGAAAGCTCAAATAAAGAAAATCAGAAATGAGCGAGGAGAAATAACAAAAGACTCTGCAGAAATACAACAGATTATAAGAGAATACTACAAAAAACTATATGCCAACAGAATGGATAACCTAGAGGAAATGGATAAATTCTTGGACTCCTACAATCTCCCAAAGCTCACTCAAGAAGAGGCAGACAATTTGAACAGACCAATCACAAGGAAAGAGATTGAAACAGCAATCCAAAACATCCCAAAGAATAAAACCCCAGGACCAGATGGCTTTCCTGGGAAATTCTACCAAACTTTCACAGAAGATTTAATACCTATCCTTTTCAAGCTATTCCAAAAAATTAGGGAAGATGGAACACTTCCTAACACATTCTATGAGGCCAACATCACGCTGATACCAAAACCTGACAAGGACACCACGAAAAAAGAGAACTACAGGCCAATATCACTGATGAACATAGATGCAAAAATTCTAAACAAAATTTTGGCAACCAGAATTCAGCAATTCATCAAAAGAATCATGCATCAGGATCAGGTGCGATTCATACCAGGGACACAGGGATGGTTCAACATCCGCAAATCAATCAACGTGATACACCACATCAACAAACTGAGGAATAAAAACCACATGATCATCTCAATAGATACAGAGAAGGCATTTGACAAGATCCAACAGCCATTTATGATAAAAACTCTGAACAAAATGGGCATAGAAGGAAACTACCTCAACATAATAAAGGCCATGTACGACAAACCCATAGCCAACATCATACTCAATGGGCAAAAACTGAACCCCATCCCCCTGAAAACAGGAACGGGACAAGGATGCCCTCTATCACCACTCTTATTTAACATAGTACTGGAGGTCCTGGCCAGAGCAATCAGGCAAGAAAAAGGAATAAAAGGAATCCAAATAGGGAGGGAAGAAGTGAAACTCTCGCTGTTTGCAGACAACATGATCTTATATATAGAAAACCCCAAAGAATTCATTGGAAAACTGTTAGAAGTAATCAACAACTGCAGCAAAGTTGCAGGGTATAAAATCAATTTACATAAATCAGTAGCATTTCTATACTCCAGTAATGAACTAACAGAAAAACAACTCAAGAATACAATACCATTCACAATCGCAACAAAAAGAATACAATACCTTGGGGTAAATTTAACTAAGGAAGTGAAGGACCTATATAATGAAAATTACAAGGCCTTTCTGAGAGAATTGGATGACGACATAAGGAGATGGAAAGACATTCCATGTACATGGATTGGAAGAATAAACATAGTTAAAATGTCCGTTCTACCTAAAGCAATCTACAGATTCAACGCCATCCCAATCAGAATCCTAATGACATTCTTTACAGAATTAGAACAAAGAATCCTAAAATTCATATGGGGCAACAAAAGACCCCGAATTGCTAAAGCAATCCTGAGAAAAAAGAACAAAATGGGAGGCATCACAGTCCCTGACTTCAAAACATACTACAAAGCTACAGTAATCAAAACAGCATGGTACTGGTACAAAAACAGGTGCACAGATCAATGGAACAGAATTGAAAGCCCAGAAATAAAACCACACATCTATGGACAGCTTATCTTTGACAAAGGAGCTGAGTGCATACAATGGAGAAAAGAAAGTCTTTTCAACAAATGGTGCTGGGAAAACTGGAAAGCCACGTGTAAAAGAATGAAAAGTGACCATTCTTTTTCACCATTCACAAAAATAAACTCAAAATGGATTAAAGACCTAAAGGTGAGACCTGAAACCATAAGGCTTCTGGAAGAAAACGTAGGCAGTACACTCTTTGACATCAGTATTAAAAGGATCTTTTTGGACACCATGCCTTCTCGGTGAAGGGAAACAATAGAAAGAATAAACAAATGGGACTTCATCAGATTAAAGAGCTTCTTCAAGGCAAATGAAAACAGGATTGAAACAAAAACACAACCCACTAACTGGGAAAAAATATTTGCAAGTCATATATCTGACAAAGGCTTAATATCCTTAATATAGAAAGAACTCTCGCAACTCAACCACAAAACATCAAACAACCCAATGAAAAAATGGGCTGGAGACATGAACAGACATTTCTCCTAAGAAGATATACTGATGGCCAGTAGGCACATGAAAAGATGCTCATCATCGCTGATCATCAGGGAAATGCAAATCAAAACTACACTAAGATATCACCTTACACCCGTTAGAATGACAAAAATATCTAAAACTAATAGCAACAAATGTTGGAGAGGTTGCGGAGAAAAAGGAACCCTCATACACTGCTGGTGGGAATGCAAACTGGTGCAGCCACTATGGAAAACAGTATGGAGATTCCTCAAAAAATTAAAAATAGATCTACCATACGATCCAGCCATCCCACTACTGGATATTTATCCAAAGAGCCTGAAGTCAGCAATCCCAAAAGTCCTATGCACCCCAATGTTTATTGCAGCACTGTTTACAATAGCCAAGACGTGGAAGCAACCTAAGTGTCCAGCAACAGACGAATGGATAAAGAAGATGTGGTACATATATACAATGGAATACTACTCAGCTGCAAAACAGAACAAAATCATTCCATTTGCAATAACATGGATGGACCTTGAGAGAATTATGTTAAGTGAAATAAGCCAGCGAGAGAAAGATAATCTGTGTATGACTCCACTCATATGAGGAATTTAAAACTATGGACCAAGAACAGTTTAGTGGATACCAGGGGAAAGGTGGGGTGGGGGGTGGGCACAAAGGGTGAAATGGTGCACCTACAACATGACTGACAAACATTAATGTACAATTGAAATTTCACAAGATTGTAACCTATCAATAACTCAATAAAAAAAAAAAAAGATGGGACAGGAAAGGAGCCTGTGATATTGTGATTTATAATAAGAAATATGTACTTGGTCTTCACCCCAGTTTCTGGCCCAGAGCTTTTAAAAGTGTTGGAATTCCTTAAGTGGTAAGAGCCATAAAGGTGTCTTTTGTTATGTTAATGAGGCGACTCTGAAAGCTCCTAGGTCGCCCTGGGATGGGGGCTGGTTGCCAGGGCAACCTGGAGAGTTGGAACTTTCTGTCCTGCCCCTGCCCCCCCCTTGGGGGAGGGGATCAGGGCTAGATCTTGAGCTCAATCCTCTTGGACCACCGATTTAATCAATCGTGCCTATGTAATAAAGCCCCCATAAAAACCCAAAAGGACGGGGTTGGGAGAGCTTCCTGGTCAGTGAACTCCTGGAGATGCAGGGAGAGTGGTGCGCCCTGAGAGGACGTGGCAGCTCCTCGCCCTGTCCCCACACCTTGTCCTGTGCATCTCTTTCATCTGGCTGTTCCTGAGTCATATCCTTTTGTAATAGAGCGGTGATCTAGTGAGTAAAATATTTCTCGAGTTCTGTGAACAGTTCTAGCAAATTCGTTGGACCCAAAGAGGGAGAAGTTGGAGCCTAGCCAGCCATTTCAGAAGTACAGGTAACAACCTGGGCTTGTGACTGGCATCTGAATTGAGTTGCCAGGGAGGGCGTCGTTGGAACCTCCAATCTATAGCCAGTTGGTTAGAAGCGTAGGTAACAGCCTGGGCTTGTGACTGGTGGCTGAAGTGGGGGTGGGGGTGGGGGCAGGCCTGCGGGACTGAGCCCTTAACCTGTGGGATCTGACGCTGTCTCTGGGTGGACAGTGTCAGAACTGAGTTGAATTGTAGGACACCCAGCTGGTGTGAAGAATTGCTTTGTGTGTGGGGGGAAAACCCACACATTGTAATGGGGTGCAGAATCGTAGAACCACAGAGAAAGTTTGAATGGAAGGGAACCAACAAGTCCACAAAACAAAAAAATTCCTTGGATAGCATAAATACTGAAACTTGTTTTGCCTTACCCACTAGAGTGGTTATAGATCGTAGTGTCTGAATATAACTGAAGTGTGTCACAAGTAATAATAATGAGTAGTTGAGTAATTAGTGAAAACAAATATAATACCAGTGTTTGCAAATGAGATTACCTAAAAATTAGAGTCAGAGTGTCCCTCAATAATTATTTTTACTCACGTATCAATATATTTTCTTCGAAGGAATTTTAAAAAACCCTGGAAGTCCAGCTCTTACATAGATAATTAACAGCACGTGAGTGTTTTGTTACTTCTTTTGTGTTGTGTTTCATACACTTTTGGGGTTTTGGCAATTTCTCTGTATCTGTGAGAATGTGTCAAGCCTGCAGTACCCTGTGTCATTCTCATGTTGTGGTAGAAAAGCTGCCACGTAGGATAGGATATTTCTTCCAGACAATAATGCATAAAAAGTTGGCCTTTAAGCATATTGAATCTGTCATAGCGACAGAAATTCCAATTTAAAATTCAAAAAGGTCTGAGTACTATTGGCTTAAAAAATAAGTATTTTCATGCTCTAAAGTGGTTATTTTGAAATAAAACTGAGTACTTAAAAGATCCTTCAGAGGGGATTATAATAAAGATGGAACACTTATTTATACATTTTACATTAAAACTTTGTCAACATAATTTAAGTTCTGCCTTCTTTGTATGCTAGTGTATTAATTGCAAAATAATAGTTTGTCTAAGGCAGTTGTAAGTTTTAATTTTTAGTGATCGGCAAAAGTAGTGAGGTGTAGTGCCTAGTGAAGGCTAAAAGTGCAGCTTGTGTTTCACAGTTATGTCTCTCACTGGTAAGTCAAGTATTTTAAGAAGGGAAAACCAAGGGTTGTGAATGTCAGTCAAACATACAAAGGCATTAGAAAGGAAAACAAATAATTGAATAGTTTTTCCCCTTTGACTTTGGTACATAAAACCAGAATAGGTAAAAGTCACGGGTTAATTTCCATGGATGAGTTTAAGGATGATGCGTCAAATTGTTTTCTAAGAAGCTCAGCTCATTTTGATGCCTGGTAAGGGAAGTAATTTGGGGGCGTGTTGGACTTGCTGTTGCTTCTTTATTGTCTCTATCCTCAATCTGTAATGTTAATTCCACAAGAGCAGAGAGTTGCCCACTGTGCACTGCCATATTCCCTTATGCTGAAAACAATATGTGGCCCATTGTAGATGGCTTAGCACATGTTTCTTGAATGATTAAGCTTTGAGTTTTTATTTAAACATATATGTTTTTTTGGATGAAGAGAGAAAAATTTAGAAAGAGACGAATTCTTTAAGTATCCTGGGATCATAGATACGGAATTGTAGAGAAGAGAGGTTCAGTGTGCTGTATAAAAGGAGAGAGAGATTCTGGAATACAGGGAAAGTTTGAGCAGAGATGGAGTGACTGGATAGAGAAGGACCAGTGTTTGTCCTGAGAGTTTCTCTGATATTAGGCCCCTCCTTGAAAGCAGCTGTAGAAATTCAGTTCTGCAGAGTTTAAAATAAATAGAAATGGTTGCCTCTTATGAAATAGAATACTAGGTTATTTAAAAGAACATGATGTTAACCTTTTATCCAGGTAAAAATGATGCTTTTCCCATCTTGGAAGATGTTGAGATGCTAAGTTTGTGAAAAAGTGCTGTGTATTCTAAAGGCAGTCTCATACTGCCATTTTGGTTAGGTTTTGCATTGCAGGAAATCCAATATGCATTCCGGTAAAATCTGAATGAAGGGGAGGGAGGGCAGTGACCCTTAAAGTACTTTTGTTTTTCTAAAATAAAACTTTAAGCTTTATGTAAAGCTTAAAACTTTACTTCATATACTAAATTTTCACACTGATTTGCTTGAGCCTTCCTATGGGAAGGGTTTGTTGTTATGTCAAATTCTAAATGATTTGAATGATTATTGAGTTGCTCAGTTCTGTGTAGGATACTGCTGCTCTGACTTGGTAGAAAGCTTGTTCTAGCCCCGTTAGATAATGCCTAAATATCCTTGACTTGGAAAACCAGCTCCCTTAGAGCCTTGAGACTGCTTCTTGAAATCAGGTAAAGCAGTGTGGTACCCATCTGTTAACTCCACTTGGATTGAATGGGATTTAAGAAAGGTGGCGGTGTTATTCTTGGATAACTTAGTTGTAGTGCATCTTTGATATTTTTTTTCCATTCAAATCGTTCCAAATTATATCTGAAAACGTTATTTTCAAATTCTTAAACTTCAAATATTCAAGAACCCTGCACAGTACATTATAGAAACGGAAAAGAAAATTACATTTTTTGAGAATTACTGTGTGTTTGGTGTTTGCGAAACATGTTTATTAAAAAAAATTCTCCTGGTGTTTTTGTGCGTAGCTTTATCTCAGTTTTAAAGACCTGGAAAAATAGTGAGAGTGGTTGTTACTGGCCTTTAGGCTAGGCAGCTTGTAAGCAGCAGACGTGAGATTTTGCAGGAGTTATGTTTGAATCCAGAAATAATTTTTTTATTGCTCCATACCTATTTCTTGCTCTTAATCTCTCAAGGTAGCAAATGAGGAAAAGGTTTCCAATTCTTTTTTTTTTTTTTTTTCCTTTTTCTCCCCAAAGCTCCCCACTACATAGTTGTATATTCTTAGTTGTGGGTCCTTCTAGTTGTGGCATGTGGGATGCCACCTCAGCATGGCTCCATGAGCGGTGCCATGTTTGCGCCCAGGATTCGAACCTACAAAACACTGGGCCGCCTGCAGCGGAGCGCACAAACCTAACCACTCAGCCACGGGGCCGGTCCCAAGGTTTCCAATTCTTATGTAGTGGTAGGGAGGTAGCTGTTAAAAATAATAGAGTAGAGCAGAGTATGCTATGCTGAGACCTGACATTCTTGCCCAGCAGTACTGGAAATCTAGAAATGTGGAGAACTTGACAGGTAGAAGAAACCAAGAGAGAGAAAGGTGAGACTATGTGAGGTAGGGATGGCAAGCAACTTGAGGCTTTGCTGATGGAATGTTCTGCAAGAAGCAGATGATTTAGTTCTGTGGGTCTGAGAGCAAAGTTGTTTTCGTTTGGGGGAGAGGTTACACGCTACCACCTTTTCCATTTACCTTAAAGTTATTTTGTTTAAAGGGATAGTCCCCTGGTTATCCATAGAATATTTCTGTCTAGAATAATTGAGCCCCTGACTTTTGTCAGATATTTTTGATTTGTCTATAGATGGAGGGTTATTGGGATATGTATAGATGCAAGGATTTTGAGCATAAACAAAACAACACAAGAATATAATTTTAAGTTATTTTAAATCGATGTGCAAAGCAAGAGAGCAGTCCGTGCTATATATAACTGTGGGGAAAATATATATGACAAAATAGACCATTTTAATCATTTTTAAGTGTACTGGTCACAGTGGTATTAAGTACATTCACATTGTTGTGCACCCGTCTCCACCATCCGTCTCCAGAACCTTTTCATTTTCCCAGCCTGAACTCTGTACCCCTTAGATAATAATTCCCTGTTCCCCTTCCCCAATCCCTGATAACCACCGTTCTGCTTTCTGTCTCTAGGAGTGTAGGTGCCTCATGTAAGTGGAATCATGGGATATTTGTCCCTTTGTAACTGGCTTATTTCACTTCGCATAATGTCCTCAAGCTTCATCCATGTTATAGCATGTGTTGTAATTTCTTTCCTTTTTCATGCTAAATAATATTCAGTTGTATGTATATTCCACATTTTGTTTATCCGTTCATTCATCCTCGGGTTACTTCCTGGAAAGACTTTTTACGGAGAGAGAGTATGTTTTAATGGACAAGATAATAAAATTAATTCTAGACTTTCCTACCTGTGTTTTGGTTAAGTCACTCCTTAGAGCCTTGGTTTTCTAATTTATAGAAAAATACCACAAATTCTGTGTAAACTGAAGATTTATCCAAAACAATACCTCTTCGATGTTGATGTGCCTCAGGACTCATCCCCTCTGCCCAACTTGCCCCACATCTGGGAATATATGATGCTGCTTCCCACTCCCGCCCCCAAGATCGTGACCGCTTCACTCTCAGAGGGACGTGGGAGGGAGTAGAGGTTGTGTTTATTTTGGGGGAGAGGAAAAAAAAACCCTCCCAGGTGATGCTAATGAATCCATCTTCTCCCACCCCTTGTGAATACCTAGAACCAGTCAACTAAGGTTCACAATCTTGTGGCACCACAGTCTCGTGGCACGTTAGAACCAGTCACTGGGGGAGATTTTTTGAAAAGTACTGATGCCTAGACTTCACTCCCAAATATTGTAATTTATTCAATCTGGAGAAGGGTTTGGAGGTCAATGTTTTTTAAAGCACGTCAGGCGATTTTACTATGCAGCTAATGATGAGGCCCATTGGTCTAATGAATAGAGAATTGAGGGTTTGGTTGCTTTCCTGTACACTTTTGTTAGTCAGGTAGCGAAGAATTCCGTGTTAAACACTTGTAGTCTGTAGCCTTGTCTTGGCTCTGGGAGTGCCTGTAGCTAAAACCTTGTCAAAAGTGGGATGTCAGGGTCACTTGACAAATTCACTTGTATCGGAGTAGTAGTATATAGTTTGAACCCTCTCCAAAGAAAAGTTGACCCAAAGTTTTGAAGTTTCTGTTAAAACCACTTGTGAGGTTGTTTTAAAAATGCTTTATAATGCCCTAGTATCCGTGATAAATGTTAGTTGTGTAATCCTTTCTGAAATGTTTTTGAAAATCAGATTTTATTACCTGGTTTATGTCTTGAGTATACACATTTTTACGGTGCATTTAAGGCATTGGCAAATTGAAGACAGTTTTCACCATTCCGTAATTGAATTAACAAGGCAACTAAGTGCCTTGATAATGTCTTTTGAATCCCAGGAGAAAAGTGAAATATTATGTCATAAGGCTATACTTATATGTTTTCTTGATATAACAGCTGATGTGCCATTATCAGTTTATGAAGTTGAATAAAGCATTCATGAAACTGTAGCTTTTCACCTTGCCCTCTCATTTATATAGCCACCTCCTCCTAACTAGATTGACTGGTAATATTTTTTTTGAACAGTTCCTTAATTTGTGTTTTTTATATCTAAAACAAATGTACTTTTTCCTTCTATTTGTAGGTTATGCAATGGTCTCTGCAAGATGGTTTATTCTTGAATTGGAGCTTTTTAAGACTGACAAATGCTGGTACTTCATCTTCTATAAGTGGACTATAATTTCTTTTCTCAAGACAACTACATAAGCAGACAAAATTGCAAAGATCTGCCCTGTGTCGAGTATGACAGCCACGACTCGTGGCTCTCCAGTAGGAGGGAATGACAGCCAGGGCCAGGCTCCTGACGGACAGTCTCAGCCACCCCTCCAACAGAATCAGGTAGGACGTTTAAGATACTAGTTAAAGCTACGTGGGTATGTATACGGTGGGATACTAAATAATGCAGCATGTTCTGAATAATTTGCAAAGTAACCATAAAACTGTTATTTTAAGAAAAGTAAATGGAAGTCTTACATAGTAACAAGAAAGCTCAAGTGCTATATAGATGGTGATGCTTGAATATGTAGCCCTTCTTCTGGTGTCTTATAGTGACATTCATTGTTAAATTAAGTATTTAAGCCCTGTGTCAATTTCGGAGCAAAGCATTAAATCATTTAGCGTAGCCTGGAAGGTTAAGAGCACAGACTCAAGTCATACTGCTTGTCTTCAAATTTCAGCTTTGCGCCACACTAGCTTTATGACTCTGGGTAAATTATATAGCCTCCAAGCCTCAGCTGTTCATGTGTGAAATGGGGATAACAGTAGTGTAACTACTTGGTAGGATTGTTAAGAGGATCAAGTGAAATAATGTTTGCTAAGAGCTTAAAATAGATTTTGGCATTAAGATTTTGTGTTGGCCTCATAACTCATAGGGTAGTAGTCTTTCTTTTTCTATTCTCTGGATGAATTTGTGTAAGATTTCTATTTCTTCATTAATCATTTGGAAGATTTTACCGTGAAACCATCTAGCCTCAGGTTTTATTTGCGGAAAGGTTTTAATTGCACATCTAACTTTTCTTTTAATAAGGGAATTTTCTGATTTGTGTGTGTGTGTCTTTTGGTAAGTTGTGTTTTTCAAGGAATTTGTCTATTTCATCTAGATTGTCAGATTTGTTGGGGTAAAGTTGTTTATAATACCCTTTTTATTATCTGTTTAATGTCTTGAGATCTGTGGTAACATCTCCTTTTTCATTTCTGATACTGCTAATTTGTATTCTCTCTCTGCTAGGAATTTATCAATTTCATTAAACCTTCCTCCAAACTAACTTTTGGCTTTAATAGTCTCCCCTCCCCACTTGTTTGCTTTTACCCTTATCTCTTTGTTTGTTTTATTTCCTTTGGATTTGGATTGCTGTTCTTTTTCTCGTTTCTTGAAAGTTCAATAATTGATTTTTCAACCTTCTTTTCTAATTTATACAGTTTTATATTGCAAAACATAAAACTGAATAAGACAGACATACTAAAATTTGTGATATGCAGCTCAGACAGCGCCTAGAGGTGAATTTATAGCTGAGGTACATGCACGTGAATCACAAACGTGCTGCTTACAGCTGGTACGTGTTTATCTAGAATTCTGTAGGGATAAGTTTTTAGGCAAAGATATTGTTATTGCACGGGGCTTACATTTGTCATTTCTCGATAAGTTTTGATTGTCCAGCTCTTACAGATTAGATACTCTCTATTACAAGTATGCTAGAAAAGAGCTGCGCATGCGCTCTCCCTCTGCTCCCCCCATTTCTTCCTCTCCCTCTGCCATTTTAGAGAAGTGAGTGAGTCAGGTTTTAATTTTTTTTTCCCCAAATAAATGTGTCAGCTTTATTTCCTTTCCTCTCTGGTTCCCACTTTTAAGACATAAAATACTTAAGTATATTGTCACAGGTCTTGGACAGAGTTGTTAAGTCTTTCCTGTGTCATAAATTTGTTAGTCAGTGTTCAGGTTTCTTTAAACATAGTCAAAGGTTTGTGTTGGATGCCAGAGATTTCTATTTTTAAACCAGGAGCTAGTAGTTAGAGTTGCAGTATCTTTCGCTCTCTCTTTTCCGTGTTATACTTGCATTGTACATGGACTCCTAACATCTTTTGCATTGTTTGTGGCTTGTATGACTTTAGACAAAAATTAAACCTCTATTCTAAACTTACTTTTATTTTAAAGTGTTGGTGATAATTTTTAGAGCTCTTGGGTTTGTGATATTCAACTTAACATAATGCCTCCACATTATGTCCTAATAGTTGTTTATGTGTTTGAAGATGACTGGTAATTAAAACAACAGAGGAACAAACGAATTCCATTCTTAACTCTCTGTAGAATTCCCTCGCTCTTTCAGTTTCTTATTCTCTACTGTTAGGATTTAAGTTATTTCACGAGATTTAACACTACTGGACCAAGAGAACGCAACCATAGCATTAATCACTGCCAATTTAAGGGTCACTTTTGGAATATGCTTTTTACATATTGGCATAAAGGGAATTTCTCCAATCAGTCTGGTTTTTCACCTAATGTATAATATTGCTTTAAAAGGGTGTTCCCACAGAACAGAATTTTGGGCTCTAATGTGTGGTAAAACTCAGTGATAAATGAAATAGCCTCTGCGAAGGCACTGTGTGATGAACACTCTTGGGTGCTGCTATTGGGAGGGTATAAACTTTCTGGAATGGAATTTGGCGAAATATATGTCAGTGGCCCTAAAAAAAACCACTTTATGCTGTTGTTGTAGTAATTACATTTCCAGGATCCTATTGTAAGGAAAACTTGAAGTTCAGTACAAAGATTTATATATGAGAAGATTCATTACAGCTCTCTTTATGTTGGCAATAAAAATCGCAAAATACTAAATGTTCCTTAATTTTGTTTAATTCATTTGATACCCTGTGGCCATTAATCAACTTTAAAAAAAATATTCTTAATGATGTGGGAAAATACTCAAATGTTAAATGGACACAGACTTAAGCAGGTATAATCCCAATTTTATTGAAAATTCATGCATATACATAGGCGGCTTTTTGTTTTTTACTGGTAGAACAAAGATTATAAGGAAATAATTGAAAATGTCATTGGCTCTTATCTGTTGGTGTGGTATTACAGGTGTTTTAATTGTTATTTTTGTCTTTACAATTTTTATGAGCATGTATATAATTATATATACTGGAAGGGGAGGGTTTTTTTTTTTTAAATAATAAAGCAGACTTCCTAAATTACATATTTCACATACAAATACTTATATTAGGCTTCTAAAACTGGAATTCTGTGCTGCTGTAGATTCTTTTTCCTTGAGACTAGCTCTGTAGCACCTGCACAGTGTTCACCATCTTAAGTAGAAGTTCACCATTTAGTTACAAATTGGTTCTACATGTTCGTATATACACTGTGTAAGTGAGGAGGATTAATGGTGGTGTACCCAGCTGTCTTCAATACAGACGTTTACTTATGTACCTAATAGGTGCTAAAATGATAGGGAAAAGGGCCATCAGTCTACAGTGGGTAGAAAATTCAAGAACAGAGAAGTAAAAATCAGCTTAAAATTTAGATTGGTTTCAGTTTGAAAGGGAGAATACCATCTGCTTTCTAAATTAAGAATAAAAGTCATAAAGTTCGTTCATTTAGTTGCAAAATATTATGCACAGCTAACATAGGGTGGTAAGAGAAAAATGTGCTAAAAAGGAAAAATCAAAGAATAAAATTAGCCTTATTAGTTGAAAATGACGTGAACTATTTAGAAACCACAATCATAAAGTTTTTAATAATTGGATAATAGTTTGAGACTAGGGAAATTACAGAGTAAAATTTTTCCCCCTTTAAATTAAAAAATAAAACTTCTAAGTCAAACTTTTTAATCTGTAAAATGTGATTTCATATTTGTATAGTAATTTCTATTATGACAGGGCTTATATAATGGGAAACGTAAGCAGAGAAGCAGTGTACATTGTGGTTAAGGACACCAACTTTAGAATTAGACCTGGATTCAAATCCTGACCAGACTTGGAGCTGTGTGACCTTGGGCCAATTACTTATTGTTGGAGTTTTTCCTATCTGTTAAATGGCAGTAGAATACTTCCTTATGCTGTTGAGAATCAATTGAAATTATTTTAAAGCAAAGTCACACAGAGACTGCCTGAAACATCAGAAGTTTACAATGATCATATCTTCTTTAAAAATTTACGTTGTTTCCCCCTGATCTGTGCTGGTGTTTGAGTTATTAGATGTAATAGAAACCTAAATCTGGAATATCTGATTTTTAATTAAGACTTCATCGCCTGATTCTTCCAATGAAAATTCCCCGGCAACTCCCCCAGATGAGCAAGGTCAAGGTGATGCCCCACCACAGCTTGAAGATGAGGAACCTGCATTTCCACATACTGACCTGGCAAAGTTAGACGACATGATCAATAGGTGAGTTGATTTTGTCTTGTTTTTTAGTGTGTGTCGTACGTAGGAAAACCAACTGAATTTCTCAGCATAGTAATTAGTAGTAGATAAGAGAGTGAACAGGAATATCACAGTAACCACACTGCCTCCTTAATAGCCTTGACATCTTAGTCATTGCCAAGTGCTCTGTAACCCATGGTTCTTTGTGGATTTTAAAAATGAAAGGGAGTAACGATGTCAATGGTTTTCAGATTGACGATGACCCTAGCTGGTATGTTTTCTGTAGTAGAGCCGTATGTGTGATTTCCATTTTTGAGAGTTTATGAAGATTTTTTCCTTACTAGTGTGTTGGCTGCTGGGGTTGCTAGATGACTTTAGTAATTTTTGCATGGCCCTGAGGTAAACCACGCTGTAAGGAGATTGAGTTCCTTGGAGCCTGCCCCTCGTGAACCCTTGCCTAGGCTGAGGCATTTAACCATCTCAGTGATTTGTTTCTCTTGATCTTCATCTCGGGGCAGTTCAGAGTGTAAGTTTTCACACTTGTAGGACAAACATCTCTCCCCCGCACACACGCACTTTGGTTATTTGGAGGAAGACTCTGAGAGAGTGAAAATTTAAGCTTAGGTGCAGGGAATTAGAAAGAATTAAAGAAGATAAGGGAAAAGCATCTCCAAAGAGGAAAGCAAGGAAAACACACTTATGGGCACTTGCCTTACTGAGTTGTTTTGTTGTATTTCACTTTCTAAAAAATAGCTTAACACCATTGCATGTAATGACAGGGGAAATAGAAACATTGTGTGTTGTTTCGTTTTGTTTTAATTCTGATTACATAAGTATGCATTGTTAAACATAGAAATATATTATGTTGATAAAGTTCTCTATAATTTCTTCCTTACATACACACATCCCAACCAAAAATTCCTAACAATCAGGAGTACATTCTTCCAGAATATCTTTGTGTTTATTATCATATGTATTGATTTTTCTACAAATATAGGATTTTTACTATAATATCATTTTATGACTTGCTTTTCTCACTTCATTTATCTTCAGTATTTTTTCTATGAATAAATATGTATATAATTCATTGTTTTTAATGGTATTTTTGAAAGAACACATTAAATGTGATTCTGGCACATGCCTATAGTAATGGCATATAATGAATTATAGTCAAACAAAGAAAAATTATGTGAAGTTGTTTGTAATGTCCCTGGCGTCATTCTCTATAGCAGAGACATCATAGCGAGTGATTGTGCAGTGCTGCCTTTTGTCTGGTGATGGGTGATTGTTAGTAAAGTGTACCTATGTGGATTCGAGGATGAAGTTGCATATTAGCAAATCCTCAGGGGAAGAGAAATACAAATGATGTTTTTTATCTAAATAAAAACAAGGGCAAAGATAGTATACATTGCTTTCTAATAGATTATGTGATCATGGAGCACTTTTTATCAAAACGAGAGTTCTTGGGGCAGTGGGTGAAGTTGAGTGGTGGTGAGGAGGAAGGGGTAAGAAAAAGGATGGACTCTAGATGATTGGGCTGCCAGCCACTGGGACCACAGGAAACCCCACCTGGGCGTGTGCTGCATCCTTGTTTGAGGGTGCAAGGGTGCCTTTGGATTCATCGAGACTTGGAGAGCCAGGTTTCACTTAACCTTCAGGACAAGTTGAGGAATTATGATGAATTGAGGCAGAAATCAGTCACCTGCCACCTAAACTTTTTCTTGGTGAAGAAGTTGAAGACAACTAAGAGGTTCATCATAATGTCTCCTCTAACCTGAATCCTGAAAGAGCACTTTCCTATGAACTTTCACAATAGATATCAATTAATTAATATTTGATTATGTAATAGTTTGATATTCTGTTATTAAAATAATTTCATTTTTTCCTCTCATTGCTATATGTTTGACAGTTCCTTAAAAAAAATCTTTTTGTAGACACAACTTTTTGTAGAGACAACAGCTGTCACTTAGTCCCACAAAGCAGATAGTCTGTGAACCTTTGTTTTACTATTTTAATGTTATTTTAATATTTAATATTTTCATGCTGATATAAGTGAGTAATTAGTAACTCATTTATAGTGCCTCTTTTAGTGTGCAACCAATAAACATCTTTTTATATTATTAAAACTCTTAGGCCTCGATGGGTGGTTCCAGTTTTGCCAAAAGGGGAATTAGAAGTGCTTTTAGAAGCTGCTATTGATCTTAGTAAAAAAGGTAAGTTTGGATGTTGTTATGCTTTCCAAAATGTGTGCTACTACATACACTTTCATTTCATCCCTGAAAACTTTGTTTTCCTCTCTTATAAACACTTACTGTATATTCCTAGATTAGAACTTGTAACTAAGCTTTCTTCTTCTTTTTTTCTTTTTAGATTTTTTTTTATTTTTCCTTTTTCTCCCTAAAGCCCCCGGTACATAGTTGTATATTTTTAATTGTGGCATGTGGGACACTGCCTCAGCTTAGCCTGACGAGCGGTGCCATGTCCGCGCCCTGGATCCGAACTGGTGAAACCCTGGGCCGCCGAAGCGGAACGCACAAACTTAACCACGAGGCCAGCCCCTAACTAAGCTTTCTTGATACGGCTTATGATACATATCTAGAGTGAGAGTTTATATCCTTTGGACAGCCTTCAGGGGTATTTGTGAACTCTCTGAAGCTATACTTAAAATTTGTGTATATTCAGAATTTGTGTGTATTCATATTTAAAGTAAACTCTCTAGCTCATATGTTGATTATTTTGTTAATGCACAGAAAATCTTTGATTTTTCTCTAAAAGACAAAAAACTTGAAAGATGAGGTTCTATTTTTTTTTAATTTTTATTGAGTTAATGATAGGTTACAATCTTGTGAAATTTCAGTTGTACATTATTGTCTGTCAGTCGTGTTGCAGGTGCACCCCTTCACCCTTTGTGCCCACCCCCACCCCACCTTTCCCCTGGTAGCCACTAATCTGTTCTCTCTGTCCACGTTTTTAAATTCCTCATATGAGTGGAGTCATACAGAGATTATCCTTCTCTAACTGGCTTATTTCACTTAACATAATTCCTTCAAGGTCCATCCATGTTCTTGCAAATGGGATGATTTTGTTCTTTTTTTACAGCTGAGTAGTATTCCGTTGTATATACCACATCTTCTTTATCCAATCATCTGTTGATGGGCATTTAGGTTGCTTCCACGTCTTGGCTATTGTAAATAATGCTGCAATGAACATTGGGGTGCATGGGACTTTTGGAATTGCTGACTTCAAGCTCTTTGGATAGATACCCAATAGTGGGATACCTGGGTCGTATGGTATTTCTATTTTTAATTTTTTGAGGAATCCCCATACTGTTTTCCACAGTGGCTGCACCAGTTTGCATTCCCACCAGCAGTGTATGAGGGTTCCTTTTTCTCCGCAACCTCTCCAACATTTGTTGCTATTAGTTTTAGATATTTTTGTCATTCTAACGGGTGTAAGGTGATATCTTAGTGTAGTTTTGATTTGCATTTCCCTGATGCACAGCGATGATGAACATCTTTTCATGTGCCTATTGGCCATCTGTATATCTTCTTTGGAGAAATGTCTGTTTATATCCTCTGCCCATTGTTTGATCAGGTGGTTTGTCTTTTTGTTGTTGGGTTGTGTGACTTCTTTATATATTTTGGAGATTAACTCCTTGTCAGATATATGATTTGCAAATATTTTCTCCTGGTTAGTGGATTGTCTTTTAGTTTTGTTCCTGGTTTCCTTTGCCTTGCTGAAGCTCTTTAGTCTGATGTAGTCTCCTTTGTTTATTTTTCTTTTCTTTACCTTGCCTGAGTAGACATGGTACTCGATACTTTTAAGACCGATGTCAAAGATTGTACTGCCTATATTTTCTTCTAGAAGTTTTATGGTTTCACATCTTGCTTTCAAGTCTTTAATCCATTTTGAGTTAATTTTTGTGTATGGTGAAGTATAATGGTCTGTTTTGTTTTGTTTTGTTTTTTAAAGCTTCATAGGTTTTTTTTTTTTTTACAGGCTTTTTTGGTGAGGAAGATTGGCCCTGAACTAACATCTCTTGCCAATCTTCCTCTTTTTTTTGTTCTCCCCACAGCCCCAGTACATAGTTGTATATCCTAGTTGTAATTCCTTCTAGTTCTTCTGTGTGGGATGCCACCACAACATGGCTTGACAAGCAGTGTGTAGGTCCGTGCCCAGGATCTGAACTGGCAAATCCCAGGCTGCCAAAGCAGAGTGTGCAAACTTAACCACTATGCCATCAGGCCGGCCCCTTCTTTCATTCTTTTGCATGTGGCTGTCCAGTTTTCCCAGCACCATTTATGGAAAAGACTTTCCTTTCTCCATTGTATGTTCTTGGCTCCCTTGTTGAAGAGCTGTCCATAGACGTGTGGTTTTATTTCTGGGCTCTCACTCCTGTTCCATTGATCTGTGTGTCTGTTTTTGTGCCAGTACCGTGCTGTTTTGATTACTGTAGCTTTGTAGTATATTTTGAAATCAGGGATTGTGATGCCTCCAGCTTTGTTCTTTTTTCTCTGATTGCTTTAGCTATTTGGGGTCTTTTATTGCCCTATGTGAATTTTAGGATTCTTTGTTCTATTTCCGTGGAGAATGTCATTGGGATTCTGAATGGGATTTCATTGAATCTGTATATTGCTTTAGGTAGTATGGAAATTTTAACTATGTTTATTCTTCCAATCCATGAGCCTGGAACCTCTTTGCATTTCTTTATGTCATCATCAGTTTCTCTCAATAATGTCTTATAGTTTTCATTGTATAGGTCTTTCACTTCTTTGGTTAAATTTATACATAGGTATTTTCAGAGAGTAAAACGCTATGAAGTATTTAGATTCCCTATCACATGGTACTGGTAACCATTTTGTGTTTAAGGTCCTGTGTCATAATTTGAAATATTTTCAATTCATCTTAATATTGCTTGATTTAATGTACTTTTATAAAGTTAAGTATTTTTGAAGTTCATTCAAGGTTATTTTTGTTTCTGAATCAGTTACCTTTTTGACACATAGGAACTTTGATAATACTTGCAATATGATTACCTTTTTGACCTCTCACAATAGATAATGCTGTGAGTGTTTTTCCAAGGCTAGTCTGCATTTGTTAGCTGTCAGTGAACAGTTTACAATTATTTGTTACCTTTTATCATATAATTGGACATTGAAAGGTAATCAGAGAAATGTTTTGTTTACATTAATTTTTCTTCCCTTTTCTTAGGCCTTGATGTTAAAAGTGAAGCATGTCAGCGATTTTTTCGAGATGGACTAACAATATCATTCACTAAAATCCTTACAGATGAGGCAGTGAGTGGCTGGAAGTTTGAAATTCATGTGAGTCTTGCATTTGATTTTAAAAAATCAGATTTACATGGTGATACTTGTGAGTGTTTTCTCATTTATATATACATAAAATGTATATTTGGTTATATATTTGATCCGTCAATTGAATTAAAGGGTCTCAAAATGAGAAACTTTTAAAATAGCTTTTATAAATTACACTTTATATTGACGGAAGTATGATCATTTAGAATGTGAGATTTAGAGTTAGGAAACTTTGGTTTACTCTGTCTCCTGGGTTCTCAAGTGCCTTGTGACCTTAAGTCACCACATTTCATTGAAAATATGATGGTATCAATTTTGAGATGTACCAATCACTCATTTTATGTACCACTAAGGAAGAGAAACACCCAAGCTGAGGAATCTAATATCTGGGACACAAAGGGGTCAATGCAGAGCAATGAAGTTAACCATACAGAAATAGACAGCAAACAAACCTATATGTCTCGACCTTGGCACCAGTTAGATGGGGGAAAATATCTTTAAAATTTAAACCACAAGGCAGTATTCAAACAGTTTTGTAGTCTGAATTCAAGTTATAAGTGTGATACAAAAAATCCTCAAACGGAGAATTTAAACTGGTCTCAGTTTGGTGGTGTCCCCAAGTGACTGGCAGAAGCAAAGACAAATCTTCTCTACAAACACCTTCAGTCTAGGAAAATGGACTATGCATTGATTATAAGATACAGTCAGATTCCAGAGATCTTAAAAAGTGAAAAAATGTGCGTCTTAGATTGATGAAATGCCCTAGTTACTCCAAGTCTCTGTTCCTTGTTTATACTGTGGAAATAGGGTCATAATTTGTGAAGGAGGTACTTTTGTGCTCTGAACTGTTTCTCACAGAGAACGATAGCATAAAAATCCCAACGTCTCCTGATTCAACATGTAACTTTATAGGTATAGAAATGGAAATTTTGGAAGTCGTGTCAGACTTTTGCATTGAGGCTTAGATAGCAAATGTACTCCTTGAATAATTAATATGTTGTTTAGATTTTAGAATTATTGCCTCTAGTGTATAAATTCCAAAGGAAAAACAATGGTAATTTGCATCGTGTCTCTGGACATAGAGTAGTGCCTACTTGATTTTATAAGCCATTACAAATGGCTTTTGAAAGTAGGTAGTATATATAAATTATAAAATAAATGCTAATTTGTCTTTCTTGATATATCAGTTTGGTCCTCCTATTAGTGAAATGAAACATAATTCAAATGATTTGTATAGAAAAATAGATCATTATTAAGATATAATTAATTAAGATGGGAAACATTTCTGTTTGGAATTGTAGTGTTTTGATCTTATAAATCACCTTTTTCCTTTATATAACAGAGGTGTATTATCAACAATACTCACCGCCTGGTGGAGCTATGTGTGGCCAAGTTGTCCCAAGACTGGTTTCCACTTTTAGAACTTCTCTCCATGGCCTTAAATCCTCATTGCAAATTCCATATCTACAATGGTACACGTCCATGTGAATCCGTTTCCTCAAATGTTCAGTTGCCTGAAGATGAACTCTTTGCTCGTTCACCAGACCCTCGATCACCAAAAGTGCGTTGGTTTGTTATTTTCAAAATTAAATATTATAGTTACTTTGCTCTGCCACAAAACTTTAAATGATCTGAACCTCCTGTTAAGATGGGGAAGAATAATTTCATATTACTCTTAAAAGGATTCTGCGTTATTTTGTGTTTTAGAATCTTTCCCCCCCTCAGCTTTATTGAGATGTAGTTGGCAAATAAAATTATTATTTTTTCTTTCTTTTTTTTTCGTTCTCCATGTAGTTAGTCACCATTGTCTTCTGCCTAACCTCTTGGCAAATAGACATAATTTGGGTTAATATGAAACAGACGATGTTTTTCCTTTTAAATACGAGTAGAGTAGGTGGTTACTTCTTTGACCAAAGCCATGATTATTTTAGACATTCTAAGATTTTGACTCCCAGATCAAGTACATCCTATAAATGTCTAATAATGTCATAAAACTAAAATTATAGAAATTATAAATGAAAGCAAAATAGTTAAGTGTTAATGAAATATATTTTATATACATAAATGTGAAAGTTCTCCAGGATAAATTTTCTATAGCAACATAAACAGTATACACTTTAAACAATGTTTCCCTAAACTATATTTCTTTTACTAAGTTTTAAATAATTAACAATATATAGTTTTCAAATTTCAGATTTTAGGGAGACATTTTTAATATTATGGGCCTTATAAAACAAGCCAGGAAGATTTGAATTTATACATACAATGCTTGGTTTCTTCTGTCAAAGGTGGCTATCATCAGGGTGTGTTGAACTTAGAGCTGAGATTTTCAGGTATTTCCCAAGGGTCATGTTATCTAATTCAGGCTTACTTTTATTTAAGTAAATCAAATTAATGTCTAAATAATGGCAGTCTCCGAAATATACCTGTATTCCTTTTTTATTTTATTTTTTGCTCTATAGGTTAGTAAAGAGACTCACAGAGAATAACTTGATTTAAGATGGTTTCTGGTTGAAGATATTTTTATATTTTCCTTTGAAGCCTAGCTCTTCTTGAGTATTACTACTGAGTATTCCTAATTTCTTAAATATACGTTGCTGCTGAAAACATGAGAAGATTAGCTTTAGACTAACTCTTTACTTTGTGCATGTGTGCTATTTTATATATATCATATGTAACTGTTGAGTATATCAGCCTAATAGTTTCATTCCAGTTATTGGAGAAATAAAAATACATACTGCATAATGAATATGTACTATCTTAGAATTGCTGAATACCAAAAGGGACCTGGTGAATTAAATGCTCAGATTTTTAATTGTTTTGAATAAGCTTTTTAAGACCAAATAAAAATGTAGGAAAATCCTGTAATTATATAGAAATATGGTAGTTGATTTATTAGAGAATTTGATTTAGATTATCATAAAATCATATCAAAACTACCCTTAGCTACAATATTCTCTCTTTAAAGCATTTACCTTTTATTTAGCATTTACCTTTGTCTTGGACCTGTGTTTTTGTTTTTAAATCATTGTAGAAATTATTTTTGCTTAAGGCTTAGTAGACAAATTGCCCCCCCTTGTTTTTCCCTCAGTGGCTTCTAAAATGTGGCTGTTTAGAAGAAAGCAAGGTATAAAAGGTTGTCTTGAGTACATAAATTTTTAGATGTATTTGATTCTTATACAGTCAGCCCTCCATATCCATGGGTTCCTCATCTGCACATTCAACTAACTGCCTGTCGAAAGGCCTACGGTGGTTCTGTCTGGACTGAATATTACAGACCTTTTTTTCTTGTCTTTACTCACTGAACCATACAGTAAAACAACGATTTACATTGTATTAGGTATTATAAGTAATGTAGAGATTATTTAAAGTATACAGGAGGATGTGCGTTGGTTACATGCAAATACCATGCCATTTTATGTTAGGGACTTGAGCATCCTTGGACTTGGGTGTCTGCGGGGGAGGGAGGATCCTAGAACCAGTCCCCCATGGATACTGAGGGACAACTGTATCCATATACTCTTTTAATTCATTTTAAGTTTTTACATATAGGCGTACGTTTCACTACACGAAACGTTCCATAGCGCAGCTGCATTGGTCTCCGAGATGCTGCTATTCCTTAGGGCAAAGATTGAAAGACAGTCCATACTATTCTGTCGTCGCACCTCTGCGATAACTGGGTTCATTCACGTGAGTCAGCGAAAGCATGAAGCAGCATATTCTAGTTAGGACCAACAGATAGAATACCAGGGGTTAGTTTTTAATGGATAGATCACTCTTGGGCTTTAAGACTATTATTTATATGGAATTTTTAGTTATTTAAAACTACCACAAAAAATGAATTCAAACATTATCTTAGGTTACCAAATATCTTACTTTTCTTAAACAGTTTTTTTACTCCCTTACATTTTTTAAAACATATTTTTAGATAATCAGAAGATATTGTACAATGATGGGATTGCTGAAATACAAGCATGGCTTCTCATTTCTGCTCACCAGCTATATTGGTATAAACAGCCAGCTGTGCCGTAGCCATCTGATCTGTACAGCTGCTGATCTTCTCTGTCGCAGACAGGATTACTGTGAAGGATATGCACTGGTTTTGTGTTTTTTTCAAAGATGGGTTTACATAATAATTTTCTTGTAATGAATTTCCTGTTCCTAGTATGTTCCAATCAAGAACTTACTTCAGATAGTACTTGTTTTCCCCCCTAAAAGCAGGAAGTTAACATTTTTCATTAACTGTTTTGCAGGGTTGGCTAGTTGATCTTCTCAACAAATTCGGCACTTTAAATGGGTTCCAGATTTTGCATGATCGTTTTATTAATGGATCAGCATTAAATGTTCAAATAATTGCAGCTCTTATTAAGTAAGTTATGTTTTAAAATGAATTTTAAGTGCATTATAGAAATTGCTACTTTATTGCTTAATAAAAATTGAGTTTCTTTTTTCAAGCATGGTTTCTTCTTTAATTGGTAACTTGGATTTTTTAAAGTAATATTAATAATCTGAGTACAGTCCTAGTTGATTATAAGAAATTGAGTATTACAAGAATTTTTTGTCTTTCCTATTTCAGACCATTTGGACAGTGCTATGAGTTTCTCACTCTTCATACAGTGAAAAAGTACTTTCTTCCAGTAATAGAAATGGTTCCACAGTTTTTAGAAAACTTAACTGATGAAGAACTGAAAAAAGAAGCAAAGAATGAAGCCAAGAATGATGCCCTTTCAATGATTATTAAATCTTTGAAGAATTTGGCTTCAAGGGTTCCAGGACAAGAGGAAACTGTAAAGAATTTAGAAATATTTAGGTTAAAAATGATACTTAGGTAAGATATTTACCTCTTGAAATAATTATGTGAACATTTAGAATCATACTTAACTCTGAATTTCTCTTCTAGATTATTGCAAATTTCTTCTTTCAATGGGAAGATGAACGCCCTGAATGAGGTTAACAAGGTGATATCTAGTGTCTCATACTACACTCATCGGCATGGTAACCCTGAGGAGGAGGAGTGGCTCACGGCTGAACGAATGGCAGTAAGTCCGTGGATTCTTCTTTCATGAATAAGAATCTACCTAAGGCAAAATTTAGAATAGCTTTACATAAGTTAGCAATATTAACATTTTAAAGAAAACCATGAAATTGGGAGGTGTTTGGATTGATTTACAACTCTGTTAATCCTAAGAATTTTTTTAAGATTTTATTTTTCCTTTTTCTCCCAAATCCCCTCAGTACATAGTTGTATATTTTACTTGTGAATCCTTCTAGTTGTGGCATGAGGGACGCTGCCTCAGCATGGCCTGATGAGTGGTGCCATGTCCATGCCCAGCATCCAAACCGGCGAAACCCTGGGCCGCTTCAGCGGAGCATGCAAACTTAACCACTGGGCCACGGGGCTGGCCCCCTAAGAATTAACTATGTAGTAACATAGTTTATTATTTGGTGGTGATACTGGTAGTAGCATAGCACATCTGAATGTCGGTGTTTGAAGGAATTATTAGCTTGCTGGGGGGAGTTGGTTGAAATGGAGTAGATAAAGGTGATCTTGGGAATAGATTGGGTAGTATCTAGTACCTAATAAATGAAGTGGCCTATTGTTCATTTGACCAATTCCACTTAAAAGATTTTAAATTAGGATATATAATTACTGGAATAAGATCTGCATGGATTAATGTTTTATCATTTTAAGAACTGCACTTAAAGTTGCATCATTTTGACATTGAAAATTTAGGAAACTTTATTTACCATAGACATTTGTATATGTTGTAGTTTTAAAATGAATAAGTATGCCCCTTAAAAAATATTGGTTGAATAACTTTAGTGCCTGCTGTCTGACAGTACTGGGGAGACATCTGTAAAAGAACTGTCCTTGCCCTGAAGGCGGCCTCGGTTTCATAGGGGAGACAGTGCTTAGAATGTGATCAGAAGTATGTGGAGGATGCCTAGACACTGGCCTCGTATTAGGGGTCAGGTGGTAGACATTTGGTTTTGTGTATGTGATTCGCCTGTCCACCTTGTGGGAAGTCAAGCACAGAGCTACTCATAGTGTGTTCCAAGGGCTGGTTCTGGTCCTTGAGCTGTTGCCAGTCCTACATGAGTATAGGAAATAGCATTAAGTGTTTAGAAACTTTCAGAGCAATTTTATATTGTCACGTTTTTAGTGTATTTTACAAAAATGTCTGCCTGCAACAGATTAGAAATAAAAAGGTACCTTTAACAATTGAAAAGTATACTTTTCTAGCACATTTTGGTGCTAAATACTTCTTATTCTCATTAGCTTGAATACTGTATAATCATACAGTGGGGACTATTACCTTTTTGTATCATAAGTTATAGTTTAATATCTATTGGTATAGATATTAAATAAATGCCAAACAACATTGCATAGTATTATAGAAACACAGACGTGGGAAGCATACAGCCTTGATTCAGATTCCAGTTCCAATTCCAATACTTCCAAGCCTGTTTACCGTTCTGTAGCAGGATAATACATCCCTCGTTGGGATTGTTTGGAAGATTCAGGAGCTAATGGATAAGCAATACTAGTGTAATTGGTTAATAAGTAAAAGCAAAAAATAGCCTTTTCACCCAAATCAAAACTCGTATAAGGAATCCAAAGACTCTAAAATAGGTCATGTTCCCACCCTGTTTAAACCGTGGTGATTGCTGTGCTTAGGTAATATTTTTCTGAGTAAATGCTGGAGTAGAATCTTTAATGCTTTCACCGTTTGTAATTCCTGGAAGCATTTCTGTATGTGCAAAATTAAATTGTTTTTAATGAACTATTTCCATGAAGTTACTGTGATCTTTTCCTAATTTTGTATTAAAACACCTAAGCATATTACATGAGTGTATTGTATTTTGTGAGTGCTTTTCAGTTCCTACTAATGTTGTTGAAAAGTGTGAACAATACTTTATTTTTCTAAAAGCTGTGTTGTAGTTTCTGCTTTGAAAACAATTTTTGACTTCTATTTAGGAATGGATCCAGCAGAACAATATCTTATCCATAGTCTTGCGAGATAGTCTTCATCAACCGCAATATGTAGAAAAGCTGGAGAAGATTCTTCGTTTTGTCATCAAAGAAAAGGCTCTGACCTTACAAGATCTTGATAATATCTGGGCGGCACAGGTAAGCAATTTAAGTTGGTGGTATTTGGTTTGTAAAAGAAAAATACTAAAAGCCAAAGAAATATAGTAGTCGTGAAATGGGATGAAGGCTTATATTGTTTGAGTTTTTGTATGTTTAGGTGCTTGTTTTCAGAAATCCTGCCAAGAATCTTTTTGAAATAGCCACTAATATTTTAAAAATGAAAATATTTCATCATCTACTCTATGTTTTTGGTAAAAGTTGGCAGTTTGTAGATGGTTTTAAATCAGAGGTAAACAGTAAAATAGTTAGGAATGTCTATTGAAAGAGCATAAGACATCTGTAATTGATTTCTTCATAAACTTAATACAAAGACAACTCCAATGCCTGCAGAGTCACTAACCCACTAGATCCCTTGCCGAGACTGTGGGATGTAAAGGATGCATAGCTTGTCAGAAGGCCAGTCACCTTTTTGGTTTCACAGCTAGAAACTTTATAATTCCTTTGATTATCTTAATGACAAGTTTCTGCTCATGGATCACTCGGGAAGTATGGGAGTTCTAGGTTACAAAGCTTTGTTTTTTGAGTATATAGCCACCAAGAAAACATTCAGTTTTGCCTTTGAGTGTTTAAAATTCCAGTTTTGAAACAATACCATTGGTGTGCTTTATTTTTCTCCTCTTGCAGTGTTAAAATTGGCACACTAAATTCAATAAACTAATAAAGTTCACATCAATTCCCAAGGTATACATTAACCATGTATATCAAGAAATTGAATTGTCAGGTTTTAGGTGGCAGTTCTGAAGCATGTAAAATGTTAGGAGTTTTCTTATGTTACACCGTAAGATGAAGGAGATGGGAATGCTTCATTAATTTAATAGTTGTCAGCAGGCAGTAGACACTACTTATCTGCTGTTCAGATTCTAGTATCCTGTGATGTTCTTTGTCTTTTCAATAGGCGGGGAAACATGAAGCCATTGTGAAGAATGTACATGATCTACTGGCAAAGCTGGCATGGGATTTTTCTCCTGAACAACTTGATCATCTTTTTGATTGCTTTAAGGTAATAGTTAACAAAGTAAAGTATTACCATTTCATTTTTAATAGAATTAATTCATTAGATCTGTGAGTAGCTCTTAGCCAAGAAATATTTAAATAGAAATCATTAAATAGTCTCTAGTGTGAAGGAATTGGCCATTGTTTTCTTTTCCAATGAGAACTTGATGTTCATTTTTGTAATAGTAGCCCTCATAAACAAGGATTTTCTTTTAACTCAGGTTGTCAATTTGGACTTATTTCCTGTAGCAGTTTGTATTTTTATTATAGGTTCAGGTGAAGTGTAGGACTGTGGGGAAGAATGATTAGTTACAATGGAAACTGAGGAGGAGACAGCAAGGGATGAGCAGGGCCTCGGTATTCTGGCGTGATATGCATAGGCAGATTGGAAATGTAATTCATAAGGTAGCCCGAGAGCCCCTGCAGTCACACCTGCATTGGTGCCGTCATGTCGTGTAGTAGTCTCTCTCCACTTGCTGGTATTGGGTTTGTAAAAGCCAAATGATTGGTGAATTTGTGGATTAAGAAAATAGGACCTTATAAGGTGTTCCATTAACAATTTGCATTAGATCACAGAGGTATCTTGTTAAAAATAACATTTCTACTGCCTGCTGGTAGGAACACAAGTTGCTACAACCTCTTTGGAAAATAGTTTGGTATTTCTGGAGAAGCGTAAGATTCTCATGACTCATCAGTTTGACTTCTGAATATATACTCTAGGGAAACTTCTGCAACTGCTGCACACGTGCAACAGGATACATGTTCAGCATTTGTAGTGGAATTATTTAATAACAAAAAATGGCTATGTAGAATGGATCAGTAAATTGTGGAATGTTCATATAATGAAACAATTCACGACAATGAGAAGGCAAATTCTAGCAACTCAACCACATACATGGTTGAAGAAAGGAATGAAGTCACACAAGTATTCATATGCCTTGATTGCATTAACATAAACTGCAGGAATAGACCCAGCTGGCTTCTGGAGTGCTGCTTATCATGTGTTATTTTTGACCTGGGTAGTAGTTACACAGGTGTTTACATTACGCACTATAATGTATATATTTATACCTTCCTTGATATGTATTTCACCATAGGAGAAAAAAAATAATACCAATTATTGGTTTCCACCGCAGATTAATTAAATCCACATTGCTAGGTATGGGGCCTAGGAGTCTGTATTTTTAAGACAGATTCTCAGATGAATCTTAAGCACATTAACGTTGTAAATCACTGCCTTATGGAGAAATTCAGTTTCAAGTACCTCAAAGGCACCTGAGGAGAGAATAGAATCAGTTATCATGGGTGCGCTAAAGTTAATTGCCATTCACTTTTAATCTTGAGATGACTTCTGAAATGGTGGTGCGTGACCAATGATTGCCATGATGGGAGAAAGAAAGAAGAGGTGGACTGTCATTACATTCCCTGAACACGCCTCTTTTAAGGATGGTCTAAATGCAGTCATAGTCTAAATATAAAAATCTCTTATCTATTTTTCCCCCCTTTGGCTTAACAGATGTTTATTGAGCACTTGTTTGGTAACAAGCACTATTTTTTGAAGTGTTGGTAAATCAAGCAATTCTTATGGAATGCGCCTTAACTTCTTTCTACTAAAGCCAAGTCAAAGGAAACATGAAGTCCAGGTCACTTTGCAGTTCTTTATAGACTGCAACCAGATGATTTCAAACTTGTTGATTGGACTTTGCTGACGTATGTGCCTCGTCTAGTTTTTAAATGTTTGAATTCTAAGTAAGTCTTGGTTCTTCAGAGCGGTCCCACCAGTTTGCGGTCCCACCAAGAGTTTCACATCCTTGTCAACACTTGTTTTTGTCAGAACTCTGGATTTTTGACAGTCTGCTTGGTGTGAAATGTTACATCATTGAGGTATTGGTTTTTATATCCTTGATCATTATGAGGTTGAATATCTTTTCATATGTTTGTATTCTTTTGTGTGTGTGTGAAAAGCCTTATTCAAGTCTTTTGCCTAATTTTTCGCTATCGGATTGTTTGTATTTTTCTTGTTGATTCGTAGGAATTCTTGACATATTCTGAATGCTAGTTCTTATCAGTTCAGGTGTTGCAAATAATTTCTCCCACTTTGTGGTTGTCTTTTATATTCTCCTTATGGTAGTTTTTTGTTTTCTCTTTTGTTTTTTCACTGAGAATGATTTGCCGTGAGCTAACATCTATTGCCAGTCTTCCTCTTTTTTTGCTTGAAGAAGATTCACGCTGAGCTAACATCTGTGCCAGTCTACCTCTGTTTTGTATGTGGGTTGCCACTGCAGTATGACCACTGATGCGTGGTCTAGGTTGTTGCCCACTGAAGCAGAGCGTGCCAAGCTTAACCAGTAGGCCGTAGGGCCTGCCCCATCCTTACAGTGGTTTTTGATGAACAGATGTTCTTAATTGATTTCTCCTTTTTATATGTAATTATTTTACTATATATCCCTTAGAGATGAGTACACAAAAAATTCACAATAGCATTGTCATACCTAAAAAACGAATAATTCCATAATATCATCAGATAGTGTTAAAACTTCCAGTTGTCTCAGATCATACTTTATTTTTGATGTTTGTTTCCATCAGGATCCATACTTTGTAACTGGTTGCATATGTGTTTCAAGTCTCTTCGAATCTGTAGTTTCCCCCTTTATCTTTTTCTTTCCTTGCAATTTATTTGTTGACGAAAGTGGATTGATTGTTGCCTTTTTGTATGTCAAAAGTAGAATATAATTCCCCCTCCTTGTGCTAGAATACATTATAGGTTTCCATGTGCTCTTCCTTCAGGAGGCATGCAATGCTTGGTTAGCTCTCTTTTTAAGATCTTCTTAATTTTAATCTTTCAGTCTTATACACTTAGTAGTTTTCATATTCCTTTCCTAATTTTGAGCGGCTAGGAGGAATTCAAAGGATGCATTCAAGTCATTTTCCAAGACATCCTGTATTTATTTCAAACGTCTGTGTAATAATTCCATTGTAAGGATTTTCTGTAATTAATCATCCTTCTACTGTTTGCCACTAGTTTGATTTCAGTTTATTTTCTAAGAAACACTGATTAGCCACTTTAAACATACAGTTTTCCTTATTGCATGCTGACCTCTACCCACTAGATGCCACTAGCAAATACCTCTCCCCCCTAATTGTATAAACTGGGCTTTTTGAAAAATAGCGTTTTAGAGAGGGTTTTTTCCATTTTAGAGTTTAAAATGAGTATTTCATCTTCCAAATTTAAATACCATTGTATCATTTCTATCTCAGTTAGAAATTATTATTCTTGGTTAATAACAAACCTTGCCGCAGACTTTTGTTTTCAAATGCGTAATATGCGTTGCTCTATAAGCAGCTTTTTTCATTTATTATGAAAATTGTTCTCTATCTAATCGTCTGTATCATCTCTTAAGATAACTTAAAAGTCACAAATAGACTGAATCTAAGGCAGTGGTTTTCAACACGGGGTGATCTGTGGCCACCGTGCCCCCCTCCCGATATTTGGCAATATCTGGAGACATTTTTGGTTGTCACAGCTAGAAAGAGGAGTTGCTACTGGCTTCCATTAGGTAGAGGCCAGAGATGCTGCTAAACTTCCTACAATGCATGGGACAGACCCCCACGACAAAGAATTTTCCTGCCCAAATGTCAGTAGTACCAAGGTTGAGAAAGCCTGATTCTGAGGTATTTAACTATAAATGGAGATTCCTGTTTCCTGCAGTTTGCCTTATCTCTCAGGTATCACTTAAATAATCGTGTGCTCAGCTATGTTGTCTTTCCAATCCAGTGACACTTATTTTAAGCAGTGAGAAATAAATATGTTTTCATGTCATTTAAAAATTTTTTCTAGGCCAGTTGGACAAATGCAAGTAAAAAGCAACGTGAAAAACTACTTGAGCTGATACGCCGTCTTGCAGAAGATGACAAAGATGGTGTGATGGCACACAAAGTGTTGAACCTCCTCTGGAACCTGGCCCACAGTGATGATGTGCCTGTAGACATCATGGACCTGGCTCTCAGTGCCCACATAAAAATACTAGATTATAGTTGTTCCCAGGTAAGTGTGTGCTGCTTTGTTTGGTTTTTTTTTTTTTTTTTTTAAAGATTGGCACCTGAGCTAACAGCTGTTGCCAATCTTTTTGTTGTTGTTTATTTGTTTCTTTTGCTTTTTATCCCAAATCTCCCCAGTACATAGTTGTATGTTTTAGTTGTGGGTCCTTCTAGTTGTGGCATGTGGGACGCCGCCTCAACATGGCCTGATGAGCGGGGCCATGTCCGCACCCAGGATCCGAACCGGCGAAACCCTGGGCCATCGAAGTGGTGCTTGCAAACTTAACCAGTCGGCCACAGGGCCAGCCCCTGCTTTGTTCACTTTTTGTGACCCTTCACAATTAGGATAGCTTAGATACAGAATAGTTCCAGGTTTTTCTGACATTGTCGTTTTTGAAGTGACTTGAAAATTATTTTCTTCATGTAAGTCTGCCTTCCTCTTCCTAGGTCTCTATGTCAAAGTTTTGTGTATCATCTGAAAAGCATTTTAGTCTCCTTGGGAGCAAGACAATATAAACAAAACAGGTTATGTAGTGGTAGTATTGTCAAATGTTTGCTGCTGAAATACCAGTTTCAAATAGATCCTAAGATACTAAAGCTGGGGCCGGCCCGTGGCCTAGTGGTTAAGTTCGCACACTCCACTTCGGCGGCCCAGGGATTTGCTGGTTCAGATCCTGGGTGCAGACACGGCGCTGCTCATCAAGCCGTGTTGTGGCAGCATCCTGGGTGCCACAACTAGAAGGACCTACAACTACAATATACAACTATGTACCAGTGGGCTTTGGGAGAAAAAGGAAAAATGAAATCTTTAAAAAAAAAAAAGCTGTTTAAGGACTTTAAAGGTAAGAGAAGTTAGGTTTTCTTTGCTCTTAGGGAAGTTAAGAAAAATTAGTAGAATTTCCTAAACAATAAAACATTATTGCCTTTCCTGTGAGCAAATCACACAGCAGCTCCTCTGCATTCTGATTTGTCAAGTGTGTATCTTTTAACTCATGGTAAAATGAACGTTGCTGAATAACTGATTTCCCACTTGTTAAGCCTGTTTGCTATACTGGTGAGCTGCAATTTAGGTAAGGTTAAAGAAAAGAAGCTCACGTAGGTGTATGTGATTCAGATGCTACTCCCTTTTTGCCTATACTTGCTTGTGACGGTTCATTAACTATTTGGTATATCAAATAGTAATAAGAACTTTGTGTTTAAATTATTTCATTGAACAGAGACACATATGCACAAATAATTCAAACTTAAAATTGTTGGGTACACAAACCTGCATTTCTGATTACTATTGACTTAGGGGAAGGAGTAAAGTAAATGAGGAGAGAAGTAAAATATCGTATGTGAGATAATTTTGAGTTTAGAACATTATTTTTTAATTGCTTATACTGTTTCTATTCCTTTCTCTCCCTCTGTGTACGTGGATATGTCCTTATTTTGATTTTGCTGAATTTTTTAAACTTATTTTAAACTTATTTGCCATACCATTATTTTCTTGGTAGAATACAAATTTTCAATGTTCCTCACTGTGCTAAAAAACCTATATAGAGTAACAGTTAGGGTTGTATGTTATTGCTCAATTTTATTATGTGATAGAGTCTCTTAAAATATTGGATAAAAGCTAAACGCCCACCTTCTGTGTGCCTAATATTTAGGATCTATACCTTTGTGTGGATATATCTGAGTCCAGGTCATGTTGAGCTTTTATTACAGTATTTTACGCTTTTGGAGTTTTGGTAGTAAATGTGAAATACAAAGGTACTTAAAGCAGCTTTTTCTTTTTAATTACTATTAAACTCTTTATTGCGCTTATGGCAAAATGTATGTGATGCGAACCTTACAAGAAAAGCTCTATTTTGTAATTCTCAAAATAAGTTGTGAAGGCGGGATTCTCTTGAGTATTGACCTATATAAAACAGTGTAATTGTTTGTTTAAGGACCGTGACACACAGAAGATCCAGTGGATAGATCGCTTTATAGAAGAACTTCGTACTAATGACAAATGGGTTATTCCCGCGCTGAAGCAAATCAGAGAAATCTGTAGTTTGTTTGGTGAAGCACCTCAAAATTTGAGGTAAGGCTTTTAACAGAGAATTTCAATATTTTCATTGATGTATTTTATTGAAAAGAAACAACATTATCAGTTGGTAAAAGCAAATTTTAAAAAAGAAAATTAGAGTGGGGTGACAGGAGGCTGAGAGAAGGGTTAATGTGGATGAAAGAAGATTCCTGTATCATATACAGCTCTGATTTTATTAACGAGGAAATAAGCCACAATTAAGTGAGAAGTATCAGAATCAAGATGATAATACTGCCTTTCAAAAGGTTCTTGGTTCACAATTATCTCTATTTCCAGCAAGTATAACGGACAGTTTCATGGCATGTGTTGTATCTGTTAATCTCATTCATCATTTCATTTTATCTTTCTTGCTTTGTTTTCTCTTTGTGCAGTGGCCATCCTTTCTATCTCGTATTATATATTTCTCATAGACCTTATTGTTTCCTTAATTGGCTCACTCTGAAATATTTAACATTTTAGTAACTTCAAAACATCATACTACAGAAGCTTTCAAAGTAAAATAAACCTGTTTCTTATTTGTTTAATAGTTAATTTTTAAATTTAATTTCAGAGATTAGACTGCAAGTATGTTTAAATTATGAAAGATATAAAAATACATTTTTCTGATTTATTTTAGCTAAATTTCTGTTAAATAGCTGTCTTTGAATACATTATCTTACATGCCAAATTCTAGTTACCGGAATAATTTGTCTTTGTATTTTCTGGTTATAAGAGTTGCAACTGATAACATGCAAAGGAAGAATAAGGAAGAGAGAGAGCTAGGTATAGTGCAAAGAATATTAACAGTGGAGTTAGGATTCCTGGGCATGACTCTTGTGTGTAACCAGTCGTATCATCTTGTAAAGATTCTCTAATCTGAAGACATATATTTTTCTGTGTATAAAATTAAATGATTACCAAGATCTTTTACAGCTCTAGATTATTATGATTATGCCTAAGGCAGAAGTAGAAAAGTTCGTGTATACTTTGGTTTTAACAGTTGAACTTTGTATCATTTTTTCCCAAAGCTGGATAAATAATATGAAATTAGAAAAGCTATAGGGATAAACAGTGGAGAAAATTCAGACGTATATCTTATTAACAGTAACATTTATTTGAGGGACGTATTTTGATTGCGTTTTGCCCGCTGTACATAGTGCCTCTTGGCCTTTCTCAAGTGAATTCATCTGTTGTAGATAGACACAGTAGCTTACATACTCTTCCTAAGGAGCAGTGGCTTCATCTCCACAAGAGTACTCATGGCTATGAAAGTTGATTGATGTCCCTGTAGGTGGCAAAACAGGTTGGCAAGGGACTAGATACCTTTCTGGTGCTATCTCTGGGCAAACTTGGCTACAAACCAAGTGTCCCAGAATGTGCCGTTAATGGATAATAAATAAAACTTTACTGAAAGCATTTTCTTTGATTAAATTCTTCACTGCAATTAAAGCATAATCTTTGTAGTGCTAATCTTGCAAGGGGTGTTTCTATTTTATAATTCTGGGAATAATCATGTGAGTTTATACAAGTGCTGTGGTACTACTGTAGTATAGGAGGAAATAGCAGTCATTGAAGTAGATTCCCATGGTTTGAAATTGGAGAATGTTAATGCATAGTTTTCACGTGAAAAAGAATAATGGGATAAACGTCTCATTTTTCGAGACATCAATTATTTTCTTTTAAATTGCTTGATATTGTCATTAAAGAGAGTAAATGGCCAAAAGTGTAATTCAGTTATAAAGGAAACCATTCTAAGTTTTTAAATTAGTAGGTAAGAATTTAGAGTTTATAAGCTCTTGTGATTACAACAGAGTTTAATTGCCTAATTATATTGTTAAGTTCTTCTCGTTTCAGTCAAACTCAGCGAAGTCCCCATGTATTTTATCGCCATGACTTAATCAATCAACTTCAGCACAATCATGCTCTAGTTACTTTGGTAGCAGAAAACCTCGCAACTTATATGGAAAGCATGAGACTGTATGCTAGAGGTATGTATTGTAAGCTGGCGTGGACTATGGAGAAGAACAGCAACTTCCTTACTAGCATCCTTTGGGGGCGTCAATTACCTTAGCAATGACAACAGAGGTATTTTTAAAGATACAAGATAATTGGGTTTATAAATTGTGTTTCTTTTAGAGTTTATGATCCACTTTACTCCCAACTCTTACACGCCCTAAATTCCAGGCCAGCATTCCAAGGCTCTTTACTAAGTGCGTGCCTTCCCCACTCTCTTTGTAAATTCATTTCTTTTTGTTCCCTGCCTGGGAACTCTGCCTGCCTGTACTACAATTGGTTGTTACCTTCTTAGGTATGTACTTGCCTCATTGTCAACCTTTGTTTCCTTGCTACCACCACCTTATTCTTTTCAAGAAAACTTATTGAAGTCTATTCTTTTTTTTAAAGATTTTATTTTTCCTTTTGCTCCCAAAGACCCCCGAGTACACAATTGTGTATTTTTAGTTGTGGGTCTTTCTAGTTGTGGCATGTGGGGTGCCGCCTCAGCATGGCTTGACGAGCGGTACCATGTCTGTGCCCAGTATTCGAACCACCGAAACCCTGGTCCGCTGAAGCAGAGTGCGCGAACTTAACCACTTGGCCACAGGGCCGGCCCCTGTTCTTGAATATATTATAATGTAATAATCTGTTATAATCCTAAATCTATGTTTCATATAAGTGCTTCAGACTTTATTAATTAAAATTTCACAAGAATAGAGATGCAAGGCTTCAAGAATCCACATGTTTAATCGGTTTCCAAAATGTGAATTTGTCTAGCCATATTAGGGTAAAGTTTCCTGTGGTTTCAACATCCAGTCTTTAAGTGCCTGCCATATGTGGAAGTCTGTTTCAGTGCTCTTTTGCCCTCTGACAGTTGTGTCTGAGTTTGTGCTAGAGTACAGATGGGTTCTTAGTACATATTCCTCTGTCTTACGCCAGATTCGTAGGTCCCAAAAACTATTTTATAGGCTTGTTTGTTCCCGAAGCTGTAGAAATTAAACTTTATGTTACCAGTGTTAAAGATAGACTTGAGCATAATGGTTACTGAACACACCACTCGCATAACATGGTATAGTAGAATCTGCAGAAGCCAATAGTAGATATTAAAAATGAGGAGACTTCTGATACTCATTATTTAAAGAGTAGACTCTTGGCATTATTGAATAAAACCCCAAGGTGCTTATAAATCATGAGAGTTATGCTTAACACATATAGTATGTACATTCCCATATAAAATTCAGATAAACATAATTGAAAAATTAAGCAGGTCTTCATATACCCCTAGTGATTTTGTTGACCTATTCTTCCATTTACCTCCTCTGGGCCTGCTGAGTTCTAGTAGGCAGTAGGTTGTAGAGCTAGGTAAGCAGTCTATGCATCAGGCAGCTGGTAAGCACCAGGTAATGATCTTTTATCATTTCAATCCTAAGGTTTTTCTACGCAGCATGATAGAACAATCAGGGCAGTGTAGGCATGTGACCCTGTGAATTATATTCTGTACCAAATGCAAGCAAAATCAGAGAGTGGCACAAAAGGTTTCCATGTAGTTATACCCAAGTATGCAAGCATCTGGGCTCAGTTTAACCTAACTCCAGTTTTGTGTTATGGTCTCTTCTTTCTGCTACAAAGCCCTCACAGATGGCAATGCATGCCTTCCCTCAGAATGGAACATAAATCATATGTGCTGCAATGCTGATTTTTATTTGCTTCACTTGAACATGGTGTTTCACTTAATTTTATCATCAGAGGTTGGGGACCCTGTTATCAGGGCAATCAGGAGATGGTGCATGTGCATTTCAGCTTCACTCGAGTTTTCTGCTCTGTTGTAGTCAAATTCTACATGAATCATTGCTTCATCTCAATTTCATGGCCACAAGAATGTTTTCAGTCTTCAGTTTCACCTCCTTTTGTTGTCTGTATCTCCACAAAGTAAGAGATGTGAATCTGCATGGTCAGATTGCCTCGATTTGAAACGTGACCCAAACATATTAGCTGTGTGACCTTGGAGAAGTTATTTATGCTAGAACAATGCCTGGCACTTAGTAAACTCTTGAATTTTTGTTCTTATTGATATGTTTGCTTGAATTCATTGACACCCTTTTCTCCCCTGCCTTCTGTTTCTCCTACCTTTGATACCTTTTCATCCTCTATTACAGTACTCTGCTGAAAAATACTGATCAGTCTACAGATACTTAAATATGGGGGGAAAAGTAATTTTTAAAACTAGTAAAATTCTCCTGTTAAACTTTTCGCAGCATTAAATCACTTCTGTGGTAACATCAACCAATTTGTGAATTTGCAATTCTAAATTAAATTATAATTCTGCCTCCATATAATAAAAGTGTTGCATGGATCCCATTAGGTATGAGACATTTTATTTAGCCGAATAACTCGTGCCTCCACAGTTCAATGATAATCTCAATTTCTGATAACTTTTTCACCAATATTAAGTTTTTGTTCTGCCCATATTTCATCTCCACTATCATCCTCGGCTCTGGGAAAACATTTCGTCAGTTGTATGGTCAGCTGATCCTACCTCTTGTTCTAACAGTAGTTAGTGAAAGTAATGAACTTATTATTATTCTCTACAGTATTGACTCGTGTTCTTACTACTAGTGCTTTTAGCCACTGGTACTTAACAAATCCTTTCTTAAAAGCTTTTTATGTGTATATAGCAAAGTGTAAAACCGTCTTTCAGTTTTCACTCAAGGTTTACTTCATTGGTAGGATAGTCATTGTACTGACTTGAACACTTATGGGAAGTTTTATTTACCATTTTTCCTGTTTTGTGGATAGAGTTGGAGGACTTGTCTTCATTGCACATCCCATTTTTGCATTCCGTTTTCTAAGAACTGCCACTTTGAATGACCTCTTCCCCAGTCTCTTACATCCAAAACTGGCAGTTTTTAAGAACTCTTGATGAGTTGTCATTCACCAACTGTGCTCTGTGTTAGGATGCACATCCTAGGCTAGATTTTCTCAGTAGTGCTGGCTCATTCCTACACATCAGCTGTGAAATACTGTTAAGTCTGTGTGGGTTCTTTGTGATTTAAAAACATTAAACTAGTATCCATTTTATGAACCATTTATAGTTCTCTGGAGTAATGGCTATTTCCAGGCTTGGTGCAGGGACAGTACAAGATGATCCTTGACCATCTGATTCTAGAAAGTGAGAAAGTGCTTGAGGAATCATAGTGACATGTCAAAGAAACACAGGAGTTGGCTCTCACTGGCCAAAACTGGATCAAAAGAAATAATGAAAATAACTAAACCCATTAAGTGAAATATGAACCCTTCAGTCTATACCGAAAGAAAGGAAAATACCAACTAATAAATATAGAACATATGATGATGATAAAAAACCGAGGAATGAGGGATTTAACTTCTGGAGTGGTGGGAATAAGATGCCCATTGGACCTTCTCCTTAACAAAACAACCATTTAACTAGAGATAATTATTTTAAAAATAATCATTTAAAGTATATGGGAATTGTCTTAAGGGGGTACAGCAAATGGGGAAACATATACTCAAGAAAATCTGCAAAATCGCAGAAGGAACGGCAAGAATCTATAGCATTTGAGCCACACCTCACTCCCTTCTGCCGGTCTAGGGCTGTGGTTCCACCACAGGAAGGGCAAGCTATTGGTATTTGTCTTCCCCAGTCCTGTGTTGCAGAAACTCTATTCTAGGCAATCATGGCAGGAGGACTAAGACTCGCTTATCTTACCCAGCGCCTACTCATAGGGCGGAAGCTTTACTCCAGGTATGGCAGGCTGAGAATACTTGAGTCCTGGTTACCCCTGCTACAGCTTGCTCAGAAGATAGAAGTTCCATGCCAGGAGGGGCATACTGAGAAAACCGGGGACTATGACCAGCACCACTCATAGAGCCAGGGGTATCACTCTGAGAGAAGCTTCCTGCTGTGTTGCCACCAGCTCCTATGCGGTGGTACAGAAGTTCTGCCCAGTCGGAGAGACAAGCTGTGAGAATGAAGAGCTCAGCAGTTAGGCTTGAAGAGACTAACTTTATTTGGACCAGATCATGCCATTCCTAAGGGTGTTATCAAAACCAGTGGAAATTTTGGCGCAGAGCAATTAAGAGGGTACTTGTAGCTCCGTGTACTCATATCAACAAGCGAAAACAGCTGAGCAACCAGCAGTTTAACAGAGAGATCTAGATAAAGAAACAACCAAGGTGAGCCCTCCTGGGCTCAGTCAGGCCAGGGAGGTCAGGAATGCTGTGCACATGCATTCGACTGCACCCATTCAGAAGCAGTCAGAGCAGGAGGTGTGGGACAAGTTGTATGCATTACACAATCTACACACAGATCCATCAACAAAGGCTCGAAGCTTCACTAGCACAGGTACTTAAATTCAACTTCTGACCAAATACTGCATGAATGATAAACTACCCAGACCCAGGGGCAACCACTAGGAAGCTTGCTTAAAATATAATTGCATGTATCCCTGGCAGTCTGGAAGACTACATGTCATGCCCAAGACTGCACCCTCTCAGGAGTAATTGGAAAGAGAATATCTGAGCTACCAGTCCCTGACTGAATGTGAAACAAAGGAATAAACTCCTTGGACAGTGATGGTAAATTCCAGACCACACACGTGTCCAATGATAAGGGTGAAAATCTAACTTGCCAAAGGGACTTACTTAAGCACAACCTTTGAGCAATAAGGGGATTATGCTGACCCAGGAGCAACCCATAGGTAGCCAGACTAAAAGATAAGAACAAGGGGAAAGCACTGTGGATGAGATAGACTTCACAGAGTTAGTGAAGCCCCGTCACTAAACAGCCAGGCAAACAGTGTCACCCTGGGAGGGTGTGGTGTCTGTCTCCAAGTTGCTACAATATATCTAAGATTCCTGTATTTTAACAAAAAAAGATGCCAAGTGTCACCCATACGTACACAGACAACAGAAACTGCCTCTGAAGGGGCCCAGATGGTGGACTTTGGAGACAGATACTTGAAAGTAGCTGTTACAAGTATGTCACAGAAATTAATGAACTCTTGTCTAAAGAATTAAAGGAAGGTATCATGACATTGTTTTAGTTAAAAATGCCAGTACAGAGATAGAAACTATTTTAAAAAAGAAAGAACGAAGCAAATGGAAATTCTGGAGTTGAAAAGTACAATAGCCAAAATGAAAATTTCACTAGGGGCTGAACAGTAGATTTGAGGGGCAGAAGAAAGAATTGGTGAATTATAGATCAGTAGAGATTACACAGTCTGAAGAACAAGGGAAAGAGGATGAATAAAAATGAATAGATTCTTAGGGAAGTATGGGACAGCATTAATAGTGCCAACAGGGGCTGGCCCTATGGCCGAGTGGTTAACTTCACATGCTCCGTTTTGGCGGCCCAGGGTTTCATTGGTTCGGATCCTGGGTGTGGACGTGGCATCACTCATCAGGCCATGCTGAGGTGGCATCCCACATTGCACAACTAGAAGGATCTACAACTAGAATATGTAACTATGTACCGGGGGGCTTTGGGGAGAAGAAGGAAAAGAAGAAAAAAATTGGCAACAATTGTTAGCTCAGGTGCCAATCTTTTAAAAAAAGAAAAGAAAAATGCCAACACATGTAATGGGAATACCAGAAAGATAGGGGGGAGAGAGAAGGGGGCGGAAAAACATAATTGCTGAAAGCTTCCCAAATTCAGTGAAAGACATTAACCTACACATCCAAGAAGCTCGACTCCAAGTAGGTTAAATGCAGAGAGACTCAGGTGCAGACACATCATAGTGAAAAAGAAAACCTTGAAGGTAGTAAGAGCGAAATGACTGTTCGTCCATAAGGAAACCCCAATAAAAATAACAACTGATTTCTTATGAGAACATTCGAGGCCAGAAGGCAATAGGACAACATATCACAGTGCTCGGGGCAGGGGAGGAACCTGACAACTAAGATTCTTTTATTCAGCAAAACTGTCTTTCAGAAACGAAGGCAGGATAAAGACATTCCCAGATAAATGCTGAGAAAATTTGTTGCTAGCAGATGTGCCTTCCAAGGAATACTAAAGGAAGTGACACCAGATAGTAATACAAAGCTGCAGAAAAAAGGAAATTTGGAAATTTTGCAAGTGTATGGAAATTATATACTCCTAACTAACCAGTGGGTCAAGGAAGAAATGATAGAGCCAGCCGTGATGGCCTAGTGGTTCAAGTTCGGCACTCACTACTTTCGTGGCCCAGGTTTGCTTCCTGGTCGTGGAACCACACCACCTGTCAGTTGCCATTCTGTGGTGGCAGCTCACATAGAAGAACTAGAACAACAAGGATATACAAACATAAACTGAGGCTTTGGGGAGGTAAAAACCTAAAAAAAGAGGAAGGTTGGCAACAGATATTAGCTCAGGGCGAATCTTTCCCTGTTAAAAAAAAAAAAAGAAGAAAGGACAAGTGAAAGGAGAATATACGGAGATGAATGAAAACACAAAATGCCAAAACTTATAGAGCATTGCTAAATCAGTGCTTAGAAGAAAATTTATGGCTCTGAATGCCTGTATTAAGGAAGGAGGCAAATCAGTAACTAACTTTTCACCTTCAGAAACTAGAATAGAGCAAACTAAACCCACCCAAAGCTAGAAGGAGGAAGGAAATAATGGTTAGAGTGGAAATAAATGAAATAGGGAAGAGAAAAATGCAGAAAATCAATGAAGCTGAAAGCTGGTTCTTTGAAAAGATCAGCACAATTGACAGATCTTTAGCTAGGCTAAGAGGACTCAATTATGAAAATCAAAAATGAGAAGGCATCACTACCAACCTTACAAAAAGAAAAAAGTATGAGAGAATAGCAAATTACTGAAATTGACTCAAGAAGCAATTAAAAAGTTGAATAGGTATAACAAGTAAAGATTGAATTAATAATCAAAAGACATTCTCACTGAGAAAAGCCCAGGACCAAATGGCTTCATTGGTGAATTTTACTGAGCATTTAAAGAATTAACACTGATCCTTCAGAACTTCTTTCCAAAAAAATAAACACTTCCCAACTCATTCTATGAAACTTATTGCCCTGATATTTAAAAAAAGCACAAAGACATCAAGAAAATTACAGCCTAGTATCCTTTGTGAATATATACTCAGAAGTCCTCAAAAAAGACCAGGGACTGGGATCGGCATCATGGCTGGGTGGTTAAGCTCGCACTCTCTGCTTCAGGGGCCCAGGGTTTCACTGGTTCAGGTCCTGGGCGCAGACCTAGCACCGCTCCTCAAGCCATGCTGAGGTGGCGTCCCATGTAGCAGAACTAGAAGGACCTACAACTAGCATATACACCTATGTACTCGGGGGCTTTGGGGAGAAGGGGGGGAAAAGGAAAATTGGCAACAGATGGTTAGTTCAGGGCCAGTCTTTAAAAAGAAAAGGAAAAATGAATTCAGCAACATACAGAAAGTATGCTCCGTGACCCAATGGAATGTGTCCCTGGATCACAGTGTTGATTTGACACCCAAAAGTCAATTGTAATATACCATATTAATAGACCAAACGGACCAAAATTACATGATCTTTTCAGTAAATGCAGAAAAAGCATTTGACAAAATCTAACACTTTTCATTGTAAGAAAACATTCAACAGACTAGGAATGGAAAGGAATTTCTCCAGCTAATGAAGGGCATCTTGAAAAACCCACAGCTAACATCATACTTAATGGTGGAAGACTGTCTCCTTTACCCCTGGGATCACTTCTATTTAACATTCTACTGGAGATTCTAGCCACGGCAACTAGCCAAGGAAGAGAAAGAAGCATCTTGTTTGGAAAGGAAGTAAAGCTATCTCTAATCACAGATAACATTATTTTGTGTATAGAAAATCTTAAAGAATCCACTAAAGTCTGTTAAAACTAATAAATGAGTTCAGCTAGGTTGCAAACGTTAATATCAATATACGAAAATCAGTTGTCTTTCTATACACTAGCAATGAACAACCTGAAAATGAAATTAAGAAATTAATTCCATTTACAATAGCTGTAAAAAGCATAAAATACTTGGGGATAAATTGAACAAAAGAAGTACAGAACTTGTACACTGAAAACTATAAAGGAACATTGTTAAGCAATTTAAAGATCTAAAAACATGGGAGGACGTCCCATTTTCATGGAATGGAAGACTTAATATTGTTAGGATGGCAATACTCAACAAAATTCCTATAAAAATACCCCAATTTGGGGCTGGCCCCGTGGCCGAGCGGTTAAGTTCACGCGCTCCACTGCAGGCGGCCCAGTGTTTCCTTGGTTCGAATCCTGGGCGCGGACATGGCACTGCTCATCAAACCATGCTGAGGGAGCATCTCACATGCCACAACTAGAAGGACCCACAATGAAGAGTATACAACTATGCACCGGGGGGCTTTGGGGAGAAAAAGGAAAAAATAAAATCTTTAAAAAAAAAACCCCAATTTTTTCTTTTTACAGAAATTGCCAAGTTGATTCTCAAAATCATGGAAATGTAAGGCACCCTAATTGCCAAAACAATCTTGATGATAAAAGCCAAAGTTGGCTGACTCATACTTCCTATTCAAAACTTACTACAAAATAATAGTAATTAAGATGGTGTCATACTGACATAAGGATAGATGTATGCATCAATGAAATGTAATTGACAGTCCAGAAATAAACCGTTTTGTTTATGGTCAATTGATTTTTATAAGGGTGCCAAGAATATTCAGTGGGAAAGAAATAGGTCTCTCATAAATGTTGCTGGAAAAACTGGATACCCACATCTAAAAGAATGAAATTGAATCCCCTACCTCACACCATGCACAAAAATTAACTCAAAATGGATCATAGGATTAAAAGTAAAACTCTTAGGAAAAAAATAGGAAGAAATCTTTGTGGCCTTGGGTTACACAATGCAAAATAGTTAGTGGGGAAAAGTGACATATTGGACTATGCCAAAACTAAGAGAAAAATAGTAACTTTACAGTGGAGAAACCTGGTGGAAACCACCTTGACCAAATGCTCAAAGAAATGGGCTGAGGGTCTGTATAAACACTTCTCCAAAGATGTATAGATGGCCAATGGGCACATTAAAAATTGCTCAATGTCATTAGTTATTAGGGAAATACAAATCAAAACCACAGTGAGATATTAGATACCTATCTACTAGGATGACAAAACTAAAGACAACAGCGAGTGTTGGCAGGAATGTGGAGAAATTGGCGCCTTCGTATGTTTCTTCTGGGATCATAAAGTAGTACAGCCACCTTGCTAAACAAGTTGGCAGTTCCACAAAAGGGTAAACTTAGACTTTACCATATGATCCACTCCTAGTTATATACCCAAGTGAAATGAAAACATAGATCCATGCAAAAGCTTGTACATGAATGTTCATAACAGCATTGTTCATTATAGCCACAAGGTGGAAACACCCTAATGTCCATCATTTGATGAATGGATAAACAATATGTCATATATCCATACAATGGAATACTATTCAGTGATAAAAAGGATGCTACAGCATGGATGAACCCTGAAAAATATTAAGCTAAGTGGAAAAAAAACAGGAAAGACCACATATTGTATGATTCCATTTGTATGACATGTCTCAAATAGACTAAGGGCTGGGGACAGGAGAAAATGGGGAATGATTGTGCAGGACTTCTTTTTGAGTTCATGCAAAATCTTGTAAAAGTAGATTGTGATGGTGGTTACACAGCTCTGACTATATTAAAAACCATTGAATTGTACATTTTAAGTGGGTGGATTTTATGGTATTTCAATTATGTCTCAATAAAGATGCTTATTAAAAAGGTAGCCTTCTCTTTTATAATGAATTCTGAAAAGAACTCTAGACAACCTGCAGTTTATAATGACAAGAAACTGTTAGCTTTAGCATAGATACTTGAGTTAATTTAGTCTCATCTAATTTCTCCTCCTCTTTTCAGTGGGGTATCTACTAGCTAGGCAGCATGAGTAAAAAATGGATCATCTTCTTTATTTGACTACTAACTAATCACAGTATTTGTTTGGTGCTCAGTGTTTACAAGGAAAACCAACCATCTTGTTTCTGTTTTGACAGCCCGGAAGCTTCTCTGTAGCAAAGTGTAAGGCCTCTCCATTCCTATTTAGCATAGAGGGATCTTCGTATTTCTTGACTTTTGACTTTCATTGAATGTTTTCAGAATTTTTCCCTGTGTTCAGAGTCCCAGTTCTTGAAACATCTGGCACCTAAATAAAAAAGGAGGAATGCTGAAACTATTGGGTAAAAGTTTGATAAGAAACAAGATTATTTTCATAGTCTCGAAGTGTCTCCACACAGATTATTTACTGATTATGAAGAGAAAAATAGTAACCTTAGAGTGGAGAGACACCTGGTGAAAACCACTTTGACCAAGTGATCAACGTTAACATTACGAATATTGCCACAAAGTGAGATGATGTTACTCCTGATAATGATACACTGAGGAGGACCACTTCTATGGTTCTTTGCCAAAGTGCCTAGCCTGGATCTAATCATGTGGAAGCATCAGAGAAGCCCAAATTAAGCAATATGCAACAAAATTGGCTCATAGTTTCCTAAAAAGTCGAGAAACACAAAGAAAGGATAATGAGTTGTCCAGATTAAAGAATAGAAAGGCACGAGAACTAATTGCAATGTGTATTTAATATGGGATTTGGAGAAAAGAAAGTATAAATGGACATTATTGAGAGAATTAAAATTGTGTGGAGGTATTTTGGGGAGGGTAGTTGGGCAAGGATGCTACTGGAATCTAGTGGATAGAGGCCTGGGTTGCTGGTAGATGTCCTAAAGTACACAGGACAGTTCCACACAACAAAGCATTATCCAGCTCAAAATGTTGATAGTGTGCTGTTGAGAAACCTTGGGTTAGATAATAGTATGGTATCAGTGTTAATTTGATAAGTGTACTGTGGTTATGTAAAAAAATGTCCTCCTTATTCAGAAATGTTCATTGAAGTATTTAGGGGTAAAGGGACGTGTCTCCAACTCTAAAATGATTGAGAAATATACATACGCATGCATGCACGTGTAGCAACTAATAAAGCAAATGGGGCAAAAGGTGAACAACTGGCGAATATGGGTAAAGATTATAAGGGAATTTTTATATTGTTTTTGAAACTTGTCAAGTTGGAAATTATTAAAATTTAGCATTTCCCCTAAAAAAGAACCTGCCGAGTGAACAAAGCTTACATAAACTCCTTGTTTTCAAAAAAAAAGAGCAGCTGAAGTCTATTGTTTATTCAGATACTTCAAGACTAGCGCTCTGAAAAAGAAATTTTCTGCATAGTAAAATAGAATTTGATATTTTCTCCAATTTCTTGAGAAAATTTCTTGTGAAGTAATGCTTCAGGTCTTGAGGCCCGTTGAAATTGACTTTCATGAAAGTAGACGATATGTGTTTAGGACTTGGGTAGATGATAACATATGTGGAAGTAGAAAGTAGTTAGTCATAATGTATTGGGCTTCTTTTCTTCACCAAAGCATCAAAAGCAGATGTTTCTAAACATTGTAAATATTCCATCTTTACGACATGTCAAGATTTTGTTCAGAGAAGAAACCTTACTGTTTTTGAAGACTTCGATTAGCTTTACTATTTCCAAAGGGTCTCATACAATTAGAATTCTATGAGACCAGCCCACACGTACCGTAAGGTCCAGGATCTGGTATGGAAATGTTAGTAACCAATGCTAAAAGGAAATTACACAATTTCTTATTCCTCTATAATGTGCCTGAACTTTCTGGAAGAGGACTTGTCAGAGCATTTGCTTCAGCTTTCTTGTACTCCAAACCACAAATCAACTTGACCATTTCTGGGGCATACAGCTTTTTCCAATAAAATTTAAAAAACAAGAAACTGTCCATGGTATTTTTAGGACAGTAGGTGCTTTTTAAGATGTTCTGCTGTGCTCTTTCATTGCAAGCCTTTTCACCCATTGTATGCTGTGATGAAAGTGAAACCAAAGAGTTTGCTCACTTTATTTTATTTTTTAGTTCTTTTTATAAAGGAATTTCCAACTTAAAGGGTAGATTTTCTTGAACTTCTCTCTGAAACTTTCATAACATGCTGGTGATAACTGTTACGATAACTTCATTATATAGAGTAGCATCTTGTGTTACTCTAACTTCGTAGGTAGAAATTAGTAATATAACTTATTTTTATAACTTTTTTTTCCTCCATAATGACAGTTTTCAGTATAACAGGAAGGAAATTGAAGAAAAAGCTTTGTCTTGGTGGTTAGTTTATGTTCACAGACCCCTCAGGTCAGTTTTGGGCTGTGATCAGAAATTTCTTCATTGTGTATGAAGATTGGGCGAAGGGGTTGTGGTGAAAAATTATTTGACAGCACATTAAACAGATCACTTTCTTTTGGTTATATAAAAGGAAAGTTTATTTTTGTGGGGAATAGGAGATGGGTAGAAACCACCAATAATTAATTAATAGACTTCAGGTTGCCTTTTAATGATAAAGGATTAATGACTTTTTAACTGACTTAATTTCCTTTGGTTAAAGTCAGCAGTGATGTGGGTGTCCATGTGTATAATGCCTGATTTTTCTTTATTTGCAGACCATGAAGACTATGACCCACAAACTGTGAGGCTGGGAAGTAGATATAGTCATGTTCAAGAAGTCCAAGAACGGCTTAACTTCCTTAGGTTTGTTTTAAAGAATTAGTGTTGCTCTCTTTAAGACACAGATAAAGAATGCCAAGTTAATATGCTGTATAGCTAGGTCTTTGTTAGGTGGCCTTTTCCCCTTGGCACTTTTTATTTTCCAACATGGAGATCATTACCTAAAAGTCACAGAACATTTCCCTATCTGTTCATTATTAAATATTTTAAGTGACTGGCTGACTTTTAGCTTGTCGTCTTCACAGTGTTTGAAGGGAACACATTTTAAGCTTTTGTATAGACTTCTGTTATTCATATTTGCTTACGCTGAAAATGCTTATTTTTTAAAGAACAAATTTTTGTATTTTGACACAACTGACTAGAGAACCATACTGACCTTAATGATATCATAGACACTAAGGAAATGGAGCCCAAAGGCTGCTGGACCAGCGCCCCAAAAGAGTGGTTGAGTCCTGTGGTGCCTTGTGTATCCTAGCAGTGGCTGACCAAGGCCGTCTGAAGTCATGCGTTAATGCTGTTATTCTGATGGCGATGAGGAAAAGAGGTCTATTGCCTTAAGCCGAAGCTAAATGTAGTCCCAGACTAGATTTGCTCAGTGATGATTTAGCTTTTAATGATAACACCCTTATAGATTTGAAATTAAAACTTTTGATGCTGAGAGGTTTCTTGTGAATTCAGAAACCACATCATATAGCAAAAGAGCTTATTCAGATCATAAGTGTGCTAAGGGAACTGCGCAGATTAGATCTATTATGTTTATTATTTCAGCACACTGGGGAATTTTCTCCTGGGCTGTGTTAATTATGGGCTCAAGTTTATTGAACTGTGTGCTTACTTTTTGGGAAACATTTACATAGGTAGTTAAATAATTTTAACTTCAGGAAAAACTCTAGCCACCAGATTTTAAGAAATCTGACATTTTGTTTAAAATGAAGTGTTTTGTGTGTGTCTGTTTTGTTTTTCAACCACCTGGATAGAAGGACCTACCTCCCCAGATTGAGAATCACTGCCATAGTGAGCCATTGTTACTGATTGGTGTATGTTGTATCCCTTAGATTTCCTAGAAGAGAAAAGTTGTTAAGAGTTCCTTTTGCTATATTAAAGTTTGGAATCAGAAGACTTATTCTAGCCCCTGCTCTATTAGTACCTGTCTACATGACCTACAGCAACTCAATCAATGAAAGAGAACTAACTTCAGCCACTGTACACTCGACCTGTGTTAAACCCTTTACATTTGCATTGAATCTTCATAGCAATGCATTCAGGGAGGTATTATGCCCATTTGATTAGTAAGAAAGCTGAGATTCACATTCTTGTTTGAAATCACACAGCCAGTATGTAATGGCATTGCACTGTGCAACCAAATCTGACTTCAGAGGTTGCGCTCTTTCTATTCAGTGATTTTTCAAACCTACCTTGGAGCCTTAGGCTTCTAAGGAGCTTCCTCCAAGGTGTCTGAACAAGCAGTGGAGGTTTTGTTCCCATTTCTCCATTCTTTCCTCCTCCTGCTCTTCCCAACAACTGGAGCAGCTCTGCTTTCATTTTATACGTCAGACTTCCAAATGGAATTTTTGCTTGAAAAAAGTTTTCTGCTGTTGTCTTTAAAAACGGCAATTAAACTTTGAAAACAACTGTACGTGCGTTTGATCATCACATTGGATCTCAGTTTCTTCTCTGTAAATTAGAGGTGGCAAGGTTAGGTAGGACTAGGTGCTAGAAGCCACCTTCAGGGTCTGCAATCCTGTGAGAATATCAAAGACCCTAGGATTGAGACCTCAAAATGCTTTGAAATGGAGAGGACATTAAGTACATGCCCCATACTCTGTAACTGGGTGTGGAGCCACCATAGTGTTAGCCAAAAATTATTTGTTCTCACAATAAAATGAGGTGTTCTCTTTCTTTGTCATTCAAAGATAATGGCAGGCAGGGCGGGCGGATGAATGCTAAAAGAAATAGAAAACTTAATGAAGAAAGAGAGGTTAGTTGTAACAGAATTCACTTTCATTATTGTCATATTTTAATGACCAAACCAACAGTCACAAAAAAGACCCTAGAGAACATCACTGAATAATCGATAAGCCTCCTGTTGAATATTGACATAAAAAGTTTAACTCATGTGTAGGTTATTGTGCTTAATGTGGCCAGATACTGAGTGATGTCATCATAAAGTATTAAAACTGAAGCAGTTTTAACTCTTAAATGTCAGTGAGTTGGTATGTGTGAAAGTGGCTTGGTAGAATACCTCATTCTCCAGTAATGTCGTGTAAGCAGAATGCTAAAACGCAAACAGCGTATTAAACGTGCTTGCAAAAGGACTGGTTTCAAAGACTAAACTTTAAATTCAAGAAACAAATCTTTTATTCATTTTAGGTGCAGTCATCTAGCAGAATTCCTGGCACATCGTAGGTGCCCAATATGTGCTTGTTAAATAAATGAATTAATATATGGGGTACTTGTTTAGTACCAGATAAGGGTTGAGAAATAAGTTCTTTTAAATGTCAATGAGAACTGACATCTTTTTACCTGTAGTTAAAATATAATTGCGGTAAATGGTTTATATTTCGCTTATATATATATAGATAGATTGTCTTTCAAGATAAAAATTATGTATGTCTAATTGCTAATTTTTTATGTTTTTCCAAGATTTTTATTGAAGGATGGCCAACTGTGGCTGTGTGCTCCTCAGGCAAAACAAATCTGGAAATGCTTAGCAGAGAATGCAGTTTACCTTTGTGACCGTGAAGCCTGTTTTAAGTGGTATTCCAAGTTGATGGGGGATGAACCAGACTTGGATCCTGATATTAATAAGGACTTCTTTGAAAGTAATGTGCTTCAGCTTGATCCTTCCCTGTTAACTGAAAATGGGATGAAATGTTTTGAGCGATTCTTCAAAGCTGTGAATTGTCGAGAAGGAAAACTAGTAGCAAAAAGGAGAGCATATATGATGGATGATTTGGAGTTAATAGGATTAGATTACCTTTGGAGGGTAAGTGGAAACTAGGAACTTTGTAGACAGTTGTTTCTGATGTAGTTTTTCAAATAGGTAAGGAATCACAATTTTGCAAGTAAAGTTTATGTATGTATGCTGCTCTGATGCTTGTCCCAGGAGGTGGTGGATCGTTCATCTTTATACTATTGTTCATGTCATTTGTCATCGGGTTTTTTCTTCTCTCTCTCCCTTTCCCTCCCTCTCCTTCTGCCCCACTGCTGCTCCTTTGTCTTGACTTAGAATCTGTCTGTTCCAGATGTGTTTAGAAGTGCACTAACCGTACAAATCTTTCATGCCTCCCCATGGAAGTTATTGTTCTTCCCTTTTTTCATTCAATGTAGATCTATTTCTTCTCTTCAATGTTAATTTTAGGGTATTATACATTTAATACTAAAATAAATAGAGGACAGAAGAGAAGACGACTTAGAAGGGATTATGATTGTCTACTTTATTGGCACTGTTTAACTTGGTATTTTTAAGTACCTGAGGGAGTAAAATGTTATCATCTATTTAAGGGTAATCTTTTCACTTTTGTAGTAACATATATATATATATTTTTAATAGAGATATTATTGATGTAGAACATTAGTTTAAGGTGTATAACATAATGATTCGATATATGTATATATTAGAAGATGTTCACCACAATACTGGTTAACATCCATCGCCACATATAGTTACAATTTGTTTTTCTTGTGATGAGAACTTTTAAGATTTACTCAGCAACTTTCAGATGTGCAGTATAGTATTATTAATTATAGTTGCCGTGCTGTACATTGCATCCCTAGGAGTTACTTGTTTTATAACTGAAAGTTTATACCTTTTGACTCCCTTCACCCATTCGGTCCACTCCCCAGCCCCTGCCTCGTAACCACTGATCTGTTCTTTGTATCTGAGTTTGGTTGTTTGTGGGTTTTGTTGTTGTTTTTTAGATTCCACGTATAAGTGAGATCATGTGGTATTTGTCTTTCTCCGATTTATTTCACTTAGCATAATGCCCTCAAGGCCCATTCATGTTGTAGCAATATACGATTAATATATTATTCCTATCTTTAAAAATATGTTCTGTTCACAGCAGTTCATATTATTCTTTGGATGGGAAATATTTTTCTTGCAAACAGACTAAGATGTTTACTGTAGTATTTGATTGTTCAAACTTTTTTTTAAGTGGTTTTCAACATATTTAAACAACAGAAACCCTTTTTAAAAATCAAAATTTATGTAATACTCCAAAATGTAAAACTAATTGAAGTAACAAGGGAAAGCCCTTGTTTTCCTGCTCCATCTGCCTGTGCTTCAGCCCCTGCCCCCTCCCCAAGCCTATTACAGGGTCAGCCCTAAGACACTTCCGCCAAGCCCTAGAGTTCCACATGTAGTTTGAAAACCACTGCTAGAATTAGATGAGTGCTAAAGATCTGTAGAAATGGAATAAGTAGCCTTTTATACTAAGCTATTTCATGTAATCTTTTATTTCCTCTTAACCAATTTGAATTCCTCCTTTAACGTCTCACAGCTTGGCTCCCAAGGTGTTCAGTGCACAGTTAAATAATAGTGGTAAAAGCATATTTTATCCTTACTAAAATGTGTCTTCTATTCTTAAATTCCTTTATTGAAAGACTTGAGTTTTGCATTTACTATTCTTCCTTTTGGTCTGTTTTCACACCTTAATTTTACTTGATTTACTTGGTTATCAAAGTCAGTCTACCCTTAAATTATTGAATACTGTATTAGAAATAACTGAGGGTATGGTTTGAATTGAATTAAACCCATTTTAGTTTGATGCCCGACTGAAATATTTCTTGAAAGGTATTTACGCTTGAATCTTTTTGAATCTAGGTCGTGATTCAGAGTAATGATGATATTGCCAGCAGAGCTATAGATCTCCTTAAAGAGATATACACAAACCTTGGTCCAAGGCTGCAGGTCAATCAGGTGAGTATTGAAGTGCATTAAAACTTCCACAAATTCGAATTCTGATTGAAGAACTCTTGCTGATAAGAGTTTTTCCTTTAATTCAAAGTTAACTAGAAATTGTTTGTTTCATCTCTTATTAAAATATACCTAAAATATTTGGTTCATATTTCAACCATACAAAATGCTGTCTAAGTGAGTGTTGTTTTGGTGCTTATCTTGAAGTGATGGTTTTGATAAGGAGGGCGGATATTCTCAGTCTACCCTCCTTATCCGTGGGTTCTGCATCCATGAATTCAACCAGCTACAGATCTGAAGGCCTACGATGGTTGTGTCCATACTGAACGTGTACAGGCTTTTTTTTCTTTTCTTTATTCCCTAAACAATACAGTATAACTACTCACATAGCATTTACATTGTATTAGGTATTATAAGTAACCTAGAGATGACTGAAAGTACACGGGAGGCTATGCGTAGGTTATATGCAAATACTGCATCGTTTTCTGTGAGGAACTTGAGCATCCACAGACACCGAGGGGCGACTGAGTATAGCAAGAGGTTTTGACTGAATTTCTTTTGATTCTAACACCGAATCCTCAAGTTCATTTTTGGGGTATCTAGTTTATACTTGTTAACTTACATAACTCTAGCTTCCTTTGACAAAACAGTGTGTTTTATTATCACTATAGACTGTCTGGTTAAATATGGTGTGGTTTATTGAGAGCTACCTCTAAATTACTTGTTCCCATCATTAATGTTTATATATATGTTTAACTTTCACATTTCAAAGCAACTTGAACTCTTTATTTGACATATTGCTTGTAGGTTGTGATCCATGAAGACTTCATTCAGTCTTGCTTTGATCGTTTGAAAGCCTCATATGACACGTTGTGTGTTTTGGATGGTGACAAAGACAGTATTAATTGTGCAAGACAGGAAGCTGTTCGAATGGTTCGAGTATTAACTGTGTTAAGAGAGTATATAAATGAATGTGACAGCGATTATCACGAGGAAAGAACAATTCTACCTATGTCAAGGTTTGTGAATAACTGATCACTGATCTACTAGTTCTGTTTCTTAATTATTTGGTATTTTCCTAGCCATTTTATCTTCAGAAAGTGACAGTATACAGGAAAAAGGAGACTGGGGAAATTTTTTGTTTTTGAAAATGTTGATGTCTTGCCCATTAAAAACATTTGCATCTTATAGAATCTTCTTTCTTTTTTTGTTTTTGCTTTTTTTTTTTTTTTGCTGAGGAAGGTTCACCCTGAGTGAATCTGTGTCAATCTTCCTTCATTTTGTATGTGAGTGGCTGTGGACAGGTAGTGTAGATCTGCCCCCAGGAACTGAACCCGGGCTGCTGAAGCAGATTGCCTTGAACTTAACCACTAGGCCACAGGCCGGCCCTTAGAATCTTTTTAATGGTAGACCTTTGTTTGTTTTCCAGGGTCTGTTTTATGTGTTCCTGTGTGGGTTTTTGTAGGGCATTCTCACTCATTAAGACTAGTCTGCTCTTTTCATTCTTTTTTTGCCTTGACTTTATTGCCTGTGAAGTGTCATCAGGGATATTTCGCAGTTGAAGTGTTTTGATGCAGTTTGTTTACACTGTTACAAATAATAGAATAGTCTTATGGAAAGTAATTGGAAAGAGTTCTTAAAAGCCACCTTGAGAAGATAGCCAGTAAAGCAAGAAATATTTTCAAATGGTCTACTAACATTTCTCCTAAGGTCTCACCATTTAGTAATTCAAATAGTTATAATCTAGAGATGTCTATAGAATGAGTGCCATCAGTATTTGTTTTAAAGAGTTCTCTCTCTTTCTTTCTTTTTTTTTTTGGAGGAAGATTAGCCCTGAGCTAACTGCTGCCAATCCTCTTCTTTTTGCTGAGGAAGACTGGCCCTGAGCTAACATCCATGCCCATCTTCCTCTACTTTATATGTGGGACGCCTACCACAGCATGGCGTGCCAAGCGGTGCTGTTTCCGCACCCGGGATCCGAACCGGCGAACCCCAGGCCGCCAAAGCAGAACGTGTGCACTTAACTGCTGTGCCATCAGGCTTGCCCCAAGAGTTCTCTTTCTTAACCATGAAATTATTTAAAGTCACTCCTTGAATATCATTTTTATCTTATGCATCTTGCAAGAAGATAATATAGTAACATAAATATCATTTTGGGGGATGAAGTTTGATATTAAGACTTTTTCAGAAAAAATGTACATCTTAGCATTTTTGTTGTTAGTCTCAAGATGAAGTTTATCTTCCACATTTAAAAATAGTGAGTTGGGATTTTATAGCATAAAAACATTGATGTATTACTCACGTCTCTGTTTTAATTTCTTAAAACTTAGACTCCTCATTTTCTGCAACCATAGGGACAAGAGTAACAGCAATGGAATATGATTGTTGTGTTTTGAAGATTACTTGTAGTACTTGTAGTTGAAAGGAGCAATAGATTTTTTTTCTAAGAACCTAAAAATAAGTATCTTCAACTCACTTCTCTTGTTTAATAAGATATTCAATATTAAATTCCTAGCTTTATTTTCTTTACAAGAAGCTTTGAAAATCTGCTGAATATAATGTTTTCCCTTTTTTTCCTCCAGAGCTTTCCGTGGTAAACACCTCTCTTTTATAGTTCGATTTCCAAACCAGGGCAGGCAGGTTGATGACTTGGACGTATGGTCTCATACAAATGATACAATTGGTTCAGTACGACGATATATTCTCAATCGTATTAAGGCCAATGTAGCGCATACAAAAATTGAGCTCTTTGTGGGCGGTGAACTGATAGATCCTGCAGATGATAGGAAGTTGATTGGACAATTAAACTTAAAAGATAAGTCGGTAAGTATCTATAATTAAATTTTCAAGAAAATCAAGCCTGAGACTTTTTCATTTCAGTATTCATCTTTCATTCAAAAAATGTTAGTTGAGTATCTGTTATATCTGAGGCTCTGTATTAGGTGTTTGGATTATAACACGAAATAAGACAGGCATCATGGTACCTACAACATAGCAGAAGAAAGTAGTTCTAAAACTATTTAAGTGATTATGTTAGACAACATTTATGGTATTTCTAGAAGTATAGTGTGTAGTTTTTTTATTTCTTGGTATGTCACTAACTTCTGTTTTGTATATTTTTTTCTTGTCTTTGATACTAACATAGTATATCATTTTCAGCTAATTACAGCCAAACTTACACAGATAAGTTCCAATATGCCTTCAAGCCCTGATAGCTCTTCTGATTCCTCAACTGGATCTCCTGGAAACCATGGTAATCATTACAGTGATGGTCCTAACCCGGAAGTGGAAAGCTGTTTGCCCGGGGTGGTGAGTAGATAGTTTTGAACTACTGTATGCAAGGCATTATGCTAGGTTCTTCAAGAACATAGAAGTATGTAGAATAGTTTTTTTCTTAAGCAGCTTATGATTTAATGTGAGAAAACATCAAATAACTGTACAGTTAACCATCAACTTCAGAATGGATCCCTCTGAAAGGGGATTTTAACTTGGTTGAGATTTAAAATGACGTTTCCCTGTAGATACAGTATTGCTATGTTTACAGAAAGTTAATCTATTATACAACTTAATTATAACTATTGAATATGTAAATTTAGAGAAATACCACTGTGTTTTGTATTTGTACCACAAAAATGAATCCTTCTTCAGAATAAGAATTTTAATGGCTTTAATAATACCAGCCACTCCAGTGTCAGAAGGATTGGCTCCCTACAGCAGTTAGGTTAGGAATTTAACTATTAGTGGGCATGGCAGCCTTTTGTATATACAGAGTCTAACTTGTTTGTATGAGAGAAGTAGTTTAACAAAATAGTAAAAGAGCTATCACACAGAGATTACTGGAGTTGCCTTGGATAATGTGTTCAGTCTGCATCACGAAGGATTTGTAGAGGTGAGAAGATAGGGAAGGCAAACCATTTCAGAGCAGTGGAGATGAACAAACAATTTATGTGTGGGCTCTTTGGGGGACGTATAATTTACAGGTAAATATTTTGTGTATTTTATATTCTAGATAATGTCACTGCATCCCAGATACATCTCTTTCCTTTGGCAAGTTGCGGACTTAGGCAGCAGCCTGAATATGCCGCCTCTTAGAGATGGAGCAAGAGTACTTATGAAACTTATGCCACCTGGTAAGAATTTCTTTAAAAATAATAATAATGTTAATAAAACACATACTGGACAATAATGGGGTATGTTAGCAAATTCTGTTCCTAGATAGAACATGCTTTGTGGTATAGACCAGAATAGGAGTTGGCAAACTATAGCCCACAGACCAAATCCAGCCCACTGCCTGTTTTTGTACAGACCATGGGCTAAGGATGGTTTGTTCGTTTTTAAATGGCTGAAGAAAAAAATCAAAAGAATCATATTTTTTGTTTCATGAAAACTGTATGAAATTTAAATTTTAGTATCCATAAACCAAGGTTTATTGGTGTACAGCCATGCTCAGTCACTTACATACTGTCTATAGCTGCTTGTATCTTAAAGCAGCGGAGCTTGGTAGTTGTGGCAGAGACCATGAGGCCTACAAAGTCGTAAATATTTACTGTCTGGCCCTTTACAGGAAAACTTTGCTGACCCCTGGACTATATTTTGGGTCATGTGTCGTCTATAGCATTGTTCCTTTTTTATTCCTTAGAAACACCCACTTAACTCTTGACTCCCACATCCTCCCAGCTTTTGTTTAAATTCACATTCAGCATTTTCATTTTCAAGAGTGTGAAAAGTAGTTCACTGGAATGCTGACACCTTTTTTTCCTGGATTTCATAATTTCCCCTTTTCAGTGTTTTGATCTCTTTCTTCACCTTTCCTATGGTGTATCCCTGTCGCTGGCTCTTAGGCCTTTCTTGAGGTTCTCTCATTTTGCTGAAGCATGCCCTCCTGCAGTTATCTCAGAAAGGGCACATGGGAGATAGTTTTGTTTTTTGTTTTTGAGATATTGCTTATCTGAATGTAGCTAAAACCTCACATTTGATTCGTAGTTTGGGTATAGAATTCTAAGTTAGACGTTCACCCTGTCTACTTGGTAGTGTTGCTGGTGTGAAGACCAAAACCCACCTGTTTTCTGTTCCTTTGTGTGTGATCTCTGTTTCTGGAAGTTTGGGCTTGAAATTTCATGATGAGATGACTTGGAGTTAGGTCTGTTTTGTGGTGGGCCTAGAGAGTCCTTATTTGTGAGAGAGATGTATTCTTTCTTTGCTCATTTTCTTCTGAGCGTTTTGCTTTTTGTGTGTCTTTAAAATGTCTATGACTGTGGTGTTGGCTTGACTAAATCTGTTTTTCTTACCTTCTCTGTCTCCTTTCTCTCATTAACTTTATTCCCTCTTTGGGGTTGTTTTCTTAGCTCTTTCCAGCTCTTCTGTTGACTTTTCGCACCCAGATATTCTAGTGTTAAATTTCCCTTGCCTTCCTCCAAGTGATCCCCTTCCATATGATTTTGTTTTCCATGAACACATTTCAGTGTTTCTGCTCTAATATGTGTTTTCCTCCAAAACCTAATGTTTTGCCAAATTAGGCATTAAAAGTAACAGGGTTTGTTGAAAAAAAGAGAGTTGGGGCAGATCATTCAATTCTGTACAACTTAAAAAAAAATTTGTTTCTTTTTTAAACGTTTACAACCTTACAGAAAAGTTGGAAGTACAATTTAAGAACTTCTTTGAGATCCATGTGAGAGTAATTGGCTGGTCTGATGTCCCATCGCCCTTAAACACTTTATTGTGTATTCCCAACAAACAAAGATGTTTGTATAGCCAAAATGCAGCCGTCTAAACCAGGGCGTTTAACATTGATTCATTACTACTATCTAGTTAGCAATCCCCATTAAAGGTTCTTCAGTACTCTCCTTTAGAGCAAAACGATCCAATTCATAAATCATGTATTGTACTTAGTTGACATGTATCTCCTTAGTTTCCTTCTGGAGTAGTTCCTCATTCTATCTTTGACTTTCATCACCTTGACAGTTCTGAGGATTATAGGCCAGTTATTTTGTAGAATATCCTTCACCTTAGATTTATCTCTTTTCATCATGCTAAGCTTCCCATAGGCACGAGGGAACGCCACAGAAGTGAGCCTCTGTTCTTCCCAGTGCTTCCTGTCACGTGGGCAATTTCAGGTTTTCCCTTTACTGCCGATGAGCACTGTGGATCGCTTGAGCATTTGCCATGCTTCTCCACTTTAAAATAACTCTTTTCCCTTTCTTAGTAAGTGTTATGTGGGGAGGTACTTTGAAACTGTTTATGCTGTTCCCCATCAGGCTTTCCATTTGTTCTTTCATTTATAACTCTATAAACTCATGGTTTCCTGTTATATTCAAGAGGTTATAATCCGTCACTATGATTGATTTAGATGCTCAAATTATCTCTAATTTGGCCAGTGGGAGCCTCTTCAAGCTGATTTCCGTGTTATTTTCACATATTCCCGTCATTCTTTGAGCACTTGTGTGCTTTCTGGCTCACGATCTTCCAGCCTAACATCATGTGCTCTCTCTGCCGCAGTCTGCAGTGAGCCGTTTCTCTAGGGAGCCCTGGTTGCTTTTCCTGGAAAATAATATTTAGAAGGGAAGGCCTGAACACTATTGTGCTCATTGCTATTGGTATGTTGCTGCTCCTGGGCTCTCGTTGGATAGAACTAAGCAATATGTGTATGTACATCCACATTTACATCTGTATTTTATACATCCATCCATATGTATACACACACATATGGATACATAGATTAAAAACTCACATCATAGAGTCATACCAGTTCCTTCAATTCAAGTCTGATAGCACAAGGTTCATTTTCGTTTTCTCCTTTTCCATATTTGTAACTCCCTTCTCTGACAGTGAACAACCTGGGTCCCGTTACCCTTTAATGTATTTTCCTATTTAATCAGCCCTCCTTATGTAATCAGTCATCTCTACAGCCATGCATTTCTCTGTGTGGAAGGACTCTGGCTTTCAGTTTATCGAGCGTGTGTATTTTATATTCATTCATGCTGAGCCTCACTGCACCACATGGACACCCTCCTCACTCTGCCTGAGTTGAATCCTCATGCTGAGCTACCCCATTGTTTGTACTTTCTTCCTCTCCTACTTGGCTTCTTAGTCGCTACGTGGGAATGTGCCCCACCGTGTGGACATCCTCCTCACCCTGCTTGGGCTCTTACACCCTAGGCTAGGCAGCCCTTTCACATCGAGTTTAAACAGGTTGCTAATAAAAATAATTAGTATCTTCGGTGGTAACTTGGACAGCACACGCAGGTAGTTCATTGTGGCCGAAGGCTGCCTCAGGAGATAATAAAAAGACATGAAACCAATAAAGAGAAAATGCTGGCTTGACAGTGCTGAGATAATACAGATGGAAGAGGAACTCTGAGACAGATGGGCTACCATTAAGGTGGGCACAGCACAAGGGAAAATCTGCCAAGAGTGTTGAAAGTCTGGAAGTACACCTTCCAGGATGAGCCCCAGGTCCAGGTGCTCACTTTTAATTTTCCTGGAAGAGAAAAAGGGGTTCTTCCTGTGCAGCTGCCAGGCTGAGGGGTTTTTGTTTGGTTGGCTTTGGTTTTAGTTGTTGTTGGAAATTACAATTCTTCTCCTGCCGTACTGACTCCCATTGCCTGGGGACAATCACATATGAACACACTTCACCATTTTACTGACATGGTTCTATTTGCCAATTGAAAATGAGCTAATTGGGGTTCTGGAAACACATGTTACCACATAACAGACTGTACTTATTTCTCTGGAGGCTATTACTGATAGATGTTTTATTTGTTTTCTCCTGTTTCTTGCATGTCTCTTGTGTTCAAACAGGGTTTTTTTTCCTATTAAAGAAAACTTTTTCTATTGAAGTAATTTCAAACTTACAAAGAATAGTACAATCTCAGTTACCCTTCCCCAATCAATAGTTAACATTTTGCCATAGTTGTTCTATTGTTCTATGATAGGATTTTTTTCTAACCTTTACAGAACAAGTTGTAAATACCGTATCTTTTTATCCGTAAATACTTAGTGCTTTCTAAGAACAAGGACGTTCTGTTATTACCACAGTATTAAACAAAATCAGAAAATTTAACATTGATACATTACTATTATCTGATTTACAGACTGTACTAATATTTTACTACTTTTCCCAATAATGTTCCTTATAACAGTGTGTTCTGGTTGAGGGTCCAATTGATGTTCATACATAGCATGATTAGTTAGTATATCTCTTTAATCTGCAACTGTTCCTCAGTCTTTGTCTTTTATAACCTTGGTGGTTTTGAAAAGCACAGATCAGTTTGATGTCGAATGTGTCTCTTTGGATTTTGTCTGTTTCCTGATGATTATGTACAGGTTGTGCTTTTTTTTCCCTCCCCAAAGCCCCAGTACGTAGTTGTATATTCTAGTTGTAGGTCCTAGTTCTTCTAGGTGGGACGCCACCACAGCATGGCTACTGACAGACAAGTGGTGTGGTTCCACGCCCAGGAACCAAACCCGGGCCACTCAAGTGGAGCGTGCCAAACTTTAACCACTAGGCCATCAGGGCTGCCTCAGTTGTACGTTTTTTGACAGACTGCTAATGTGATGCTCTGTCTTCCTCAGAGCATCACACCAGGAGGCACATATCAGTTTGTCCCTAATGGTGACATTATCACAGATGACTTAATTGATGTCTACCAGGTTTCTCCTCTGCAAAGTTATTTTTCCTTTTGTGGGGAGATGCTTTGATAACTCTGTAACTTTTTCCTCATCAGACTTTTACTTACTGATTTTATCATTCATTGTGATTACTGCCTGAATCAGTTTTCCTATGATGATTGCAAAATGATTTTGTTTTAAGTTGGTTGTTCTTTATGCATTTATTAGTTGGTATTCTATAAGATAGAGCTTTACCTTCTCCCCTATTTGTTATGTATCATCACTATTTACTCATGGATTCTTATTTTATCCATTGGACTATAATCATTATTTATTTTGTTGCTCTTGTCCCAGATATGGTCAGTGGATGGACCCACTGTTTTTTTACATAGACCCAATGCCCTTTTTATATTGCCTCATCATTTTTTGAGTACTTTCTTACTTTCTGACACAAGATGTTTAAAGCTCTTCTAGTACTTTCTGTATCCCAGCCCTGGAATCAGCCATTTCTCCTTTTGGCGAGAGAGAGGATATTTAGAAACCAAAATCTGAGGGCTAAATTGTGCTCATTACTACAAGGATGTCCTTGTTTCTAGGTCTTTTCATTGGACTGAGGAAGTAATACACACCTCTCTATCAATTTTTGTATCTGTCTCTATTAGGAAAAAACAGACATAGATTCATACTGGTGTTAATCCAGCTTCTTGGTCTTTCTCCATTCCATATTTGTGCCTATCTCTACATTAGTGAGGAATCTGCTCCCCAACCTAGTTGATCTTTTCAGGGATGGGGGGGCACAGAGTAGAAACTCGCTTCTTATACAGACCTCAGCCACTCTGTTTTTAGGTCTTTGATTGATCTGTAACTTCTCAAGTACCTGTTGTTTTCATACCCTTAGATTTTCTAGAATTTGGTGGGGTGCTAACTTATGCTCTCCTCCTCCCTCTAACCCCGCAAGTGCTTCTTGGTTCAGCTGAGCCAGCTATCTACCTTCTATCCCCTCTGCTCCTTCAGTGATTCACTGACATCTCTCCAGTGTTCCTTCGTCTCCTGTTTGTTTGTTTATCCTTTTGAGTTTATATATTTTATATTCACTTATTCTCATTTTAGTGGGGTTTGTGGGTGCATTGCTGATACGGTTCAATAATTGGTCCAGTTCATTTTTAAAACTGTCTTGTTTCCATTATCACCTTTTTCTGAAGTAAACACCCTGTTGGCCTTTCCCATCTTGCTTTCTGATCCCTGTGGGACAGATTCAGTTCAAATATTACTTAGATTCTTGATTAAGGTTTCTCTCAACGATTTAATTTAATCCTTTTCTGTTGTATTGTTTAGAATTTGTATTTTATTTACTAGTAGCTGAGTAACAGTTGTTGCTTTATGTATGCAAATTCAACCTTCAGAACGTATTTTAACATAGACCCACTTCAGAATCCCTGATCTTGTGATTTGAGCATAATGCCACCAGATGGCAGGAGTGAGCTCTCGCCAGGCAGCTCAAGCAAGAAACTTGAGGGTGGTTTTTTTTTTTCATATTTTATATAGTCAAAGTATAGTACCTAAATTTGAAACAGCCAACTTTGAAATAGCCAGTAATGATTGTATTATAGTAGACAAATCATAGGCTTTGGACTCAAATGGACTTGAGTGCAAATCCTGCTTCTTCTAGTTGCTACCACGTGGCCTTAGACACAAATTTTTTTAGTTTTTCAGAGCTTCCTTAGCTGTAAAACTGGCCTTGATAACTACTTCATAGAATCGCAGGGACTCACTGGGGTGATGTATGGAGAACCCTTAGCCCAGACTGGTATTTAATCAGTATTCAACAAATGTTAATTTACTCTGTGTCACTGTCGTTGCTGCATACACGTCTGAGCGAGCACACACACACTTCTTTGAGAAAGGAAGCAGGGGCTCTCTGAAAAGGAAGTAGGTATAAATTTTGTTTCTAGCTATGTAACATTTGGATAATCATTTAGTGTTTCTGCACGTGTGCGTGTATTTTAAAGTGGGGGGGGGGGGCCAAGATGGAATTAGTAGCTTTTTTTCTAGTCCTTAGCTTTACCTCTGTTAGTTCCTTCTGACTGCCTGAAGTCAAGCACTTCCATTATGATTTACGATTAAACTTAGAACTTTTATAGTCTTCTCTGTAGGTAATTTAATCTCTTGTAACCTTCACTGTACTCAGGCGCTCCTGTAACCTTTCGGGTACTACTTACATCTGGAAAACAGACTCTCGCTTGATACTGAGTGATTAAAACGTATACTGCGATACCAAGCAGAAGGACTTGCTTTTCCTCTTCAGAGCTTTTTTTTTTTCCCTAGAAGTTTGGTCTGACTAATATCTTAAAATATGCCAAAGTCTATTATAAGCGCTTTACACTTGTTCCCTCATTTAAACCTCACAACGTTCCTCTGAGGGAATTACTATTTTTATCTGTATTTTAAAGATGGGAAAACTGACGCACAGAGAGAGTAAGTTACTTGACCCAGGGACACGTAGCTTAAATGACAGTTCTCAGGTTCAGATGCATGCACTTGGGCTTCACAGTTTCTGCTGTTAGCCCGTGTTACTGCTCATCATTTTCTATACTTTTAAATAATCCACTGTTAGAATCATATAATCGATTAGGCTAAAATATCTTTTAAAAACACTAGAAAGGGGGGCTGGCCCGGTGGCCGAGTGGTTAAGTTTGCACGCTTCGCTGCAGGCGACCCAGTGTTTCGTTGGTTCAAATCCTGGGCACGGACATGGCACTGCTCGTCAAACCACGCTGAGGCAGCGTCCCACATGCCACAACTAGAAGGGCCCACAATGTCCCGGGGGGCTTTGGGGAGAAAAAGGAAAAAAATAAAAAATCTGAAAACACTAGAAAGGAATAAACTAAAATCTTAACTATATCTGGATGACAGGATTATGGGTGGTTTAAATTTTTCTGTTTTCCGTATTTTGTAAAGTGAGCGTGTCTAATCAGGGACCTAAAATGCTTTAGGTTCGTGAATGCTAAAGGTCGAATGGCCAGTACTGATGATTTGGTTGAGATCCCTCAGGTGAATAAACTATAATCCAACAAAATGAAATGATTGGCTTAGAATTTACTGCTTCCTTTTCTTAGAGCTCTTATTTCTTTTCTCCTGCTCTCTTTTGCTTCCATCCTTCACTGAGAATATTTTTCACCGAAGCAGGACATTCTCAAATATAACATATGAATTGGTTTGTTTTTGGAGAGTAATTTGGTTATGTGTGTCAGAAGTCTTGGATCTTGCAGTTCTTTCTGCTCTCAGGTTTTTTTTCCTGATGAAATAATTGCAAAGATTTAGCTGCTAGGACCTTTAAGTAGTAAAACAAAATTGTGGAAAAAGCCTAAATGCCCAATAATAGAGATTAAACTTGGTATACTGGTAAAAATGATATGATGTCATTTTAACCGTTAATTAAAAATGAAAACAAAGAGGAAGATTGGCAACAGATATTAGCTCAGGGCAAATCTTTCCCTGGGTGCAAAAAAAAAATGTAGGAGATGAATATTTAATAACATGAGAAGATATTCACAAGTGTTACATTATAAAAATTTAATATTTCATTGAGTTATATGTCACTATCCCTTCAGAATAGGGAAAACCAACAATTTTAACACAAATTGAAGATTTTTTGTATTTCCAGGCCTGTAAAAATTAGCTCACCCTAAGGAAATTATAGTAATTTTCAGTTATCATCTTTATTCTTCAAAAAAAGCTTTTACTTAAAAAAAATTCTTGTTTATCAAGTGGTGTTGTAGTCATAGGGCATTTACTTTGGGAATAGTTTGATTATCAAAGTACTTTCTAAAGTTGATTGACTGTTCTTAACTTTTGAGTGTTGGTATTATCTGTCTTTTTTTTTTCTTACTGTATCTTTTCACTGTGATTTAAAAGAAATTCATCTTTTAATATTATGACCAAAAAAAATCAAAACTATGCTTACTCTAAGGCGAACATTAGGCACTATGTGTTTTTTTCTTTGCTTTTTTTTTTTTTTTTTACTATTTCCTTTTTAAGGTTCCGTTTCTAGGATACCACTAAGCCTCTTTGAGTAAAACAAACCGGTTAATACATAGTGTCATGGAAGTGAACAGTAGAGAAGTTGGAGAGCAGAGCTTGTCGTTTTTTCTCTTTTGGTATTTTCTTCTGTCTCCAGTGGCTGAGGAGAGCATGTAGATTTGAGGTCCGTGAGTAGCAGGAGACTGATTCCTTTGTGCTTCGGTTGACTGATGAAGGAGCCCTGCTGGATTTGGATTTTGATTTTTTCTTTTTAAACCAGATCTGGTTATGTCTTGAAGTTTGAGCCTATAACTCAACTGAATTGATTGTTATTCCATACTAAAGTAGTCTTCAGAATATCAAAAGTGAAATATTAGGAGCATATCAATTATGTTTTGTTTATAAAAGACTGTCTCTTTTTTCCTTACAGATAGCACAACAATAGAAAAATTAAGAGCTATTTGTTTGGACCATGCTAAACTTGGAGAAAGCAGCCTTAGTCCATCACTTGACTCACTTTTCTTTGGTCCTTCGGCCTCACAAGTGCTCTACCTAACAGAGGTTGGTTTTTTCCTTTTAAATTTATTTCATGTTCTTTAAATTTGACCTTTTATGTGGTAATGTGAAGAACATGGATAAAATTGTAATGAAATACTTTTGAAATGGTCAAAAATGTCTTAGCAATGATGCTAGGGAAAAGAGAAGTTGCCTTTTTACAACCTTTTAATACAGTCCTTCTCCTTTTTCTTCCAGGTAGTCTATGCCTTGTTAATGCCTGCTGGTGCACCTCTGGCTGATGATTCCTCTGATTTTCAATTTCATTTCTTGAAGAGTGGTGGCCTACCCCTCGTTCTGAGTATGCTAACCAGAAATAACTTCCTACCAAATGCAGATATGGAAACTCGAAGGGGTGCCTACCTCAATGCTCTTAAAATAGCCAAACTGTTGCTAACTGCCATTGGCTATGGCCACGTTCGAGCTGTAGCAGAAGCTTGTCAGCCAGGTGTGGAAGGCGTGAATCCCATGTCATCGGTAATACCGACGTTTTAAAAATCTTCTTTATAACAACAGATGGTGATTTTTAAGATTAAACTCAGCAACTTTTAAAGTATACAGTTCAAAGTAGATTCAAAATGTTTCAAGTTCCATTACAGTGGTACCTCCTTTTAGAGATTTCCTTCTCTTAAATTATATTTGTATGAAAAGTGCAAGCGCTTTTCACTGACTACACTCGGAGAGGACAGTTCCCCACTGCCCCCTTACATCCTGTTTGACTTTCAATTATTTTAAACCCAATAAAAGTACCAGATGAATCTCTTGTTAACTTGTACTTGGCAGATGCATAGAGACACAAATGGTAATAAAGATGCAGTTGAGTTGGCCTGTTGCCAGCGTCTCTTCCCACCCTGACGGGCTTCAACTCCAGTTTGGAGCTTATTTTGACTCCGTCTTTGCCTTGGTGGCATGTTGGATCCATTTCTCCAAAAGTTCTCAAGACATGCCAGAATTTGATGCCTATTAATGAGAGGTCAAACTATGCATGTAATTCTGACTAAAATTTGATTTATTTGCAGCGTTAGTTTTGGTTTACCGAGTTACTGATAGAAGATAAAATCTTCAGTAATATAGATTTTCTTTTTTAGAAATGGCTTAGATCTTAGAGAGCTTGGAATGTTAGTGAGATATATTATCAGATAATATCACATGGAATTGTGATAGCACTTATAATAGTTCTAGGTGTGATAGTGATACTGTGGTTATGTTTAAAAGAAAGAGCTGGGACTGGCCTCATGGCCGACTGCTTTCATTCACGCCCTCCACTTCGGCAGCCCAGGGTTTCACTGGTTCGGATCCTGGGCGCGGACATGGCACTGCTTGTCAGGCCATGCTGAGGTGGTGTCCCACATGCCACAACTAGAAGGACTCACAACTAAAAATACACAACTATGTACTGGAGGGCTTTGGGAAGAAGAATATAAAAAAAAAAGAGCTTCCCTCTTTTTTTAAAAAAATAATTGCTGAAATATTTGCAGATGAAATTATCTGATAATCCAGGATCTGCTTCAGAATAATCCTGGGATAGAGAGGGGATGGAAAGTGAGGGAGAGTGGCTAGGTAAAACAGTTTTGGTTCTCTGTTCGTAATTGTTGAAGCTGGGAAATGGGTACATGGGAGTTCATAATACTATTCTCTCCACTTTCATATATGTTAGAAATTTTCCATTAAAAAAGATAATGAAAAAAATGAACTAAGTTTTATATTGTTTTGTATTAAGGGTCCCATATTTATTAGGATAAGAAAAGTGGTTCTTTCTAAGATAAAAACAGGTTCTTATCGTGATCTCTGACACAGGTGCTTAATGAAGCACACAGAAAACAATTACAATGCTTTCCCTCTTTCACTTTTCTCCAATATTTATTCAGAAAGTGTGCCACTGTAGATACAAAGGTACACGATAGCCTCTAGTCTTAAAGAGCACACAGTCAGTAGGGAGCTAAAAGCAAAATTAGTACAACAGACATGTCTTAAATACTGTTGTGGAAATACAATATAGAGAAAGGGGAGTTACAACTTGAAAGGCAGTCTGAATTGCCTCGCTTAAAAGTTATATGTTTGTTCTTGGGGATTTAAGAAGTTGGTTATGCTAGTCAGTAAAACACTGGTACCTTTCATACATTAGTATTTTCATTCTGTCACTGATATTCCTTAATCTTTCTCCTGTTCAAAGGAGAATTTGATGACCAGAGGGAATGGGACCAGGGTCTGCCCAGGAGCAGCATGTAAAAGATGTGGAGTACTTGACTGAATCTCTAGATAGGGTTGGAACCAGTTAGTCCAGTTACAAGTTATGCTGATCCCAGATGAAGATTGATGTAGAATGCGGGTTTGCAGAGGGATAATGTGGCACTCCAGTGCACAAGAAAAAGAGGAAACCTACGTTGCTGGCATTGTGAAGTGCTTTTTGTGTAAGTCACCATGGGTTGTACAGTGCATGTATGGAAGGAGGTTATCCTAAGGGAGTGATGATGGGTGAGGAGCAAATGATTGGGTCTGGTTAAGTACAAATTATTTTCTCCAGGTGAAATGTTATCTTTTTTCAGGTCAACCAAGTTACTCATGATCAAGCCGTGGTGCTACAAAGTGCCCTTCAGAGCATTCCAAATCCATCATCTGAATGCATGCTTAGAAACGTGTCAATTCGTCTTGCTCAGCAAATATCTGATGAGGTTAGTATTAAACCTTTAAAGCTCTGAAATCCTAGAAGGTTTATTTCTTTCTACTTTTGACCCTCTCTTTAATTTAGAAAGAGCCCTTACCACAATTTGGTGCTTGATTTTCCTAGGCCCACTTACTTTAATCACTGTCTCAGTCTAGATAAAATTCCCTTAACGTGAACTTTATCAAATATTAATATTAGTACTTTCTGGTTTTGATTATCTTTATGTACAATAAACAGCATCATTTTAAAGTATATAATTCAATGAATTTTGACAAATGCATGTATGTGTGAAACCACTGACGCAATCAAGACACAGAACATTTCCATCACTCTTTCCATATGCCCCTTTGCAGTCCATTTTTCTGTCTCCCTCTGGCTCCAGGTAACCACTGATCTTTTCCACTATATAGTAGTTTTCATTTTTTAGAATTTTATGCAAGTGAAATATCATACAAGTGTGTGTGCTTTTATGTCTGGCTTCTATAACTCAGAATAATGGCTGAGAATGATCTGTGTTTTGCGGACCATTAGTCCATTCCTTTTTATTGCTGAGTAGTATCCCATTATGAATATTCCACATTGTTTATCAGCGTACTTGGTGAAGGACATTGGATTGTTTCCCCTTTTTGGCTGTGAATAAACCTGCTGCGAGCATTCTGTACAAGTGTTTGTATGGACATAGGTTTTTATTTCTCTTGGGTAAAAACACTAGGCTTGCAATGGTTGGATCACCTTTGTAGTCTTTTTAAGAGTCTTCTGAAAGTAGTACAGTAGTCCCCCCTTTTCCTCAGGGAGACATTCCAAGACCCCCAGTGGATGCCTAAATCCTCGAATAGTGCCAAACCCTATGTACACTCTGTTTTTTCCTATATGTAAATATGACTATGATGAAGTTTAATTTATAAATTAGGCACCGTAGAAGATTAAAAACAGTAACTCCTCTTCAGCATATCCGAATTATCAGCATCACTACTCTTGCACTTTGAGGCCATTATTAAGTAAAACAAAGGTTACTTGAACACAGGCACTGCGATACTGAGACAATTGATCTGATAACTGAGGTGGCTACTAAATGGCTAAAAGGCAGGTAAGGTATACCGCGTGAATACGCTGGCCAAAGGGATGATTCATGTCCTGGGTGGGATGGAGCAGGACAGGGAGAGATTTCATCACACAACTCAGGATGGCGCACAATTTAAAACTTATGAATTGTTTATTTCTGGAATTTTCCGTTTACTATTTTCGGACCATGGTTGACTGCAAGTAACTGAAACCTCGGAGAGTGAAACCGCAGATAATGGGGGGACTACTATATAGAGCCAGATAATAACTTGGAGAGCATACTTTTTGGTGTTGCTCTTAAACTAAACAATGGGACAAAGGCAACTTGGGAACCTAAAGACAGTGGTACTCCTTCACAGCCCTTCCTGTTTCCTTTACAGGGAGAAGAAACGTTTTTGCTTTTCTAATGATTATTCCACTCTCACACTCTGTCAATAGTTTTAATTACTCTTTATCTTGCAGGCTTCAAGATATATGCCGGATATTTGTGTAATTAGAGCTATACAAAAAATTACCTGGGCGTCAGGATGTGGGGCATTACAGCTAGTATTTAGCCCAAATGAAGAAATCACTAAAATTTATGAGAAGGTAAGAGTTACCACAGAAATATATTCCTTTTAAATAAATGTTTGTGTGTGAGGCTGAATTATGATGTCTGCTATCTTTAAAAATCCAATCATTTGCATCTTAATGATCGAAAATTAACTAGTAGCTATAATTAAGATGAGAATACAGTAAAACTTTACTTTGAAAATAAAGTACTTCAGAATCCTGCCATGAGCCTCCCCCCCCCCCCCCCCGCCCTTGTTTTCCCTCTCCCCAAAGCCCCGGTGCATAGTTGTATATCATAGTTGTTAAGTCATTCTAGTTCTTCTATGTGGGATGCCACCACAGCATGGCTTGACGAACGGTGTGTAGGTCCACCCCTAGGATCCTAACCAGTGAACCCTGGGCTGCCAAAGCAGAGTACACGAACTTAACCACTACGCCACTGGGCCAGTTCCCTCCTTTTTTTTTTCCTTTCTTTTTAATATGCAACAGTTTTTTCTACTTCTCACTGGGGCCAGACATAATTGTCTCATACTAAATTTACTTTGTCCCATTCTCTTTATTCTTCTGTGATCATCTTTCTGTCCTGTGTGAATTTTAGTTTAGGTAACTGTCAGTTTTGGTATCGTGGCATTTAAGTATTTTTGATTCTCTTAAAGCAGTCAAAAGTAGGAAGAGTATCAGTCGATTAGGTATCATCCCTGACCTCTCGTTAGGGTTAAGCAAATTATTTGCAGAAGAGAGGCTCTGTTTAACTCTGATTTCTTATCATTTGTACCTGCCTCTGAAGCCACTGCTGCATATTTAGAAGAGGAAATTAAGTTACAGGAACTTTTCTGGCTGGGTAGAGCTTACCTTTTGTGGCCAGCATAACCCTGATTTGCCCAGGATATATGTTGGTGTCCTCTGGTATCTGTCTGGTATAGTGCTGGCTGTTCAGTCAGCTGCTCTTCCAATGCCTATTCATTTTCAGGCATGTACTGTAGTTATTTTTGAAAAAGTAAGATTAGAATTTATTAGCTATCTACGCAAGTATATTTTAGGTTATAAAACCTTCAAAACCTTCCTAAACAATTGTCCAAGGCAATTGCTTTCAAATAAAATGGCACTTTAGGTAAGCTACGTAATGGAACCCAGCCAGAAATATCTAATTGCACTGTGGAGTGGTTCTTGAGAAAGGAATGATTGTTGGTTCAGAAGGTCTCCAGGAGCCTGAAGCACAAAGAAGCTGGTGATGTGCTCAGTGGGTTCCTTCGGCCCTCCTTGGGACATAGCAAAATACTGTAGTTAGACTTCACTGTCTATTATAGTCATTTCCATACTATTCCAAAGGGGCCTCAAGAGTTGCAGGAAAGAGGCCGAGGCCAAATGGTTTAAACGAGTAGGTAAGTTTTAAGCACTAACTTGAAGTTGTATGAGATTTTTTTCTTAAATGCATCTCTAGGTAATTTGCCCGACTGTAATTTTACAGACCAATGCAGGCAATGAGCCGGACTTGGAAGATGAACAGGTTTGCTGTGAAGCATTGGAAGTGATGACGTTATGTTTTGCCTTGATTCCAACAGCCTTAGATGCTCTTAGTAAAGAAAAGGCTTGGCAGACATTCATTATTGACTTACTATTACACTGTCACAGCAAGTAAGTGTCCTCTTTAATTGTAATAAACTTATTTTTGTAAGCAGAAATGAGTTAATTTATGCTGGCAGAATTTATCCCAGAATTCAAATTAAAATTAATTTTTCTTTAATTTCAGAATTTAGTTTTTCCTAAGAGGTATATATATTTTAAGCCATTTTTAAAATCTGGTTTACAAGATTTAAATAGGATATCAGCTGCCTATCTCGGATACCTAGATGACCAGGTTTCTGGGTTTTTTTGGTCTTTTTTTGTTTTTTATTGAAGTTAATTCAGTATGAAATTCACAAGGCAGGTTTATGGTAAGAACTGTACACTTTACACTGAGAGTTAAAACCAACTATAAAGCCCTAATTTCAAGAGCATTTAATTAATTACATTTATTTTGTTTCGGGCTTCTGTTTATTCATGTTGGTCAGATTTTTAGAAAACGTTGGTTTCCATCCTCTTATGTCAATCTCATCCTGACCTTCATAAGGTAACTTTTTAAACTCGAGTGCTAATTAGTGCCACTGTTATGTGTAATTAATCTCTTATATACATTTTGTGAAAAGAGAAAATGTTCACTTTGTTTATTCTGTCACATGCCATTGTGAGGAATCCCTGATGAAAAGCTATTGTAAAGTCAAAATAAGTATTCTGCTAAAATGAAGCCTAATGATAAGTGAAACTTTTTAAAAAAAAAAATGTACATGATATAAGGGAGTAGGTTCAACCTGCTAACTCCAGAGGATGCTATAAAGTGATTTAGTGGGCCTCAAGTGGGAATGTCTATTATTTTAGAAATTCCTTGGTAATTTCCTTGAAGACATCTAGTCCAGCCTATTCAGAAAATCCTTTAACAGGATCCCCCCCAGAAAAGGTTGAGCTTGCTATCTCCTTGAGAAGACGTTATCATCATTGGCCAGCTATGTATGTTACGAAAGATAAATAGGTTGAGTAAGTCCAGTTGCATTTAAAGAGGAAAGATGATTAGCTAACAGTTTAAATCAAGTCAAACCTGGAGGTAACAGATTTCTTATTTTATGTTGATTTTTTAAAAAAATCTTAAACTATTTAGGGAACTTATTTCACTTCCTTGGCTACTGAGCATTAAGGAACTTGGTTTAACAGGTTCCCTCTACCCTTTGTGAAAATTCCCCTTGTAGGAAGTTAGAACCGTTTCTCTCCTCTCCTCCCTGAAACTTGGCACACAATGAAATACTGTACTGTAGCAGCACTTTGTCTCGTTACGCCTGTCATCCTGTCTTCAGCACCAAAGGGAGTCTTCTAAGCTTAAGATCTTTTTGAGCTTTAGGTATCTGATTTTCTTGTCTAGTACTGATTCTTACCCTGCCCTGTAGTTTTCAATCATGTTGTAACCTGACCTGAACATTATTTGTTATCATTGCCTTTTTAAAATCGGAATCCCGAAACACATCTGGCCCCGAGGGTTTCAGATAGGGATTGTGGGCATATATACACGAGGCTGCCCTTCAGGTAGGGTTTATACTTGAATAATCGCATTACTAACCAGTATAGCTATTTACAGATCATTTCCCACATAGATTTTCTCACTTAATTCTGTAGCAACTGAGAAGTAGATTTTGCTGATGGAGGGCCTAAGACTGAAGTTAAATGACAAGGTCATATCTCTTGAGTTCTAACTTATTTCTGCCACACAATCTGACTCTGTGTAATTATAATCCCCCAGCAAATTATATGAGTTCTTACGGTGTGCTTAGCAATTGTCAAGCTTGTCCAAAGTCAAATAAGATAGTTTCTGCACTCGAGGAACTTTGAGACAGAAATTAGTGTCATAAAAGGGAAAAAGTGCTTTGGAAATCGGAGGAGGAATTCAAGTTATTTTCTTCCTGGAAGGAGCACAAGTGAAGGTTCTGTGCAGAATGTAGCATGTGAGCTTATGTTTGCATAAGATTTATGTGTGCATAAAAATGGAAGATGGACATTGGTGGTGTCCTCTCTCACACCTTCACTCCCCGTTGTCTTGTTTTTACTTCGTGTATTTTTGGATTCCATACACTTTTCTCCTTGCTACTTCTTCCCCTGTCTAAGCACCCAGCGCCCATTACCTGGACAACTGCAGTATCCTTAATCTTCCCACGCCTAGTGTTGCACGACTAAGGTGTTACTCTGATCTGTGGACCACACTGCAGACCAAGTGATCTTTGCAAAATATGATCATGTTGTTTTCCTGCTTAAAATCTTTCCATGTCTTCCCATTGCCTTTAAATTAAGTCTAAACATTTAAATTTGGTTTATAGGCACTCCACAATTTGACTCTTGGTTCTAATCATAAGTTTCAACTTAAATGCCACATTTTCCATTAAGTTTTCCTTAGCCCCAGACCCGGAAGGTTTCCCAGACATCTGTTCCTATTAGATGAGATCTGCTTCCACCTCGTAACACTGACTTTATTTTATTGTAATCACTCACAATCAGATTTGTATTCCTTTAGGTGGATATGGTTTTTTCCAGCCCCTTCTAGCACCCGTTGCTTTATACCCTGCCTATTTAACTCCTTGTGTTACCTCTCTGATGCATGGAGGCAGTTGAGTTTGCCACTCCTGGCGTAGTGCTTTCAGGACAGAGCCGAGTAGCCTGGTTTGATGTGTAGAAAAGAGGAGTAAAAGATAATACTGTAAAGGAGATTAGTAGGAGTCAGTTTACAGAAAGCCTTTGACGCTGAGATCTAAGTAGTGTTAGATTTTAATATGGTAGGCAGTCTCATTGTTAAATAATTTATCGAGTACCTATTATGTACTAGGCTCTATTCTAACTACTGGGGATATAACAAACAAAACAGACAAAATGTCAGCCTTCTTGGAGTCTACATACTATTGGGGGTGAGGAGTAGAGAGGGAAGACATACAGGAAAATATGTTGTGTGTAGGTAGTAATAAATGCTATAGAGAGAAATAAAGCAGGAAAGAGGATAAGGAGTGGGGGCTTAGTGTCATTCGGTTTTATATAGGATAGTCAGAGAAGGCTTCCCTAAGCAAGTGACCTTTAAACAAAGCTCTGAAAGAGTATCATTCGTGTAGAGAATGGAGGAAGTGTGTTTTAAGCAGAAGGAACAACAGGTGTAAATGTCCCAAGGTAGGGACATGCCTGACATGTTAAGGAACAGCAGGGAGCCCAGTGTGGCTGGAGCAGAGTGCATGAGGGAGGGCACTTGTAGGGGGTGAGATCACAGAAGTAACAAGCAGCCTGTAAGGATCTTAGACATCATTGTGAGGACACTGACTTTTACCCTAAGTGAGATTGGAATCCATAGGAGGGTTTTGAGCAGAGGAATGATGTGGTCTGAGTTAACATTTTAAGTTTGTTCTGGTTGCTTTGTTGAAAATAAGTTATAGAGTGGCAGGAAAAGCAGACTGTTTCATTAATCCAAAGAATAGATGACAGAGACTGGAAACATGGCAGTGATATGGTAGAAGTGGTAAGAAGTGATCAGATTTTGAGTATTTTGTGAAGATACTGGCAACAGGATTTGTTGATAGACATGTGTTTCATTTGAAGCGTTAAAGAGGTCTGCATGTATGACAGGTTTCATCAGGAACTGACAAGCACCAGCTCTTTATAGACCCCTACTCTATTGGGGCTGCATGCCTAACTTTTTAAAAAATAAACTAGGGCAGCATGAATAACATAATACCTTTGAAAATCTGATAAACATTAATGACCTTATCCCAGAAAACTAGGCACTCTTGACTTCGATTTTCTTGGGTTCCACCAAACTCAACCCAAAGCTTCTAAAGTCTTTCTGGTTTATAGGACCATGTACGGGTTTCAGAAACCTAAAAAATATCTAGGAAGAGGTTGGTACACAGAAGATTCAGGTTCTTTACATTGAACTGTAAATTTGCGTCTAAGCTCTCTGTCAGCTAGCACAAAGACGGAAACATAGCTAACCGTGAAATGTCGTTTGTAATGTCTGTAAGATACACAAATGCTTAAGTTAGCACACATCTTCCATATGTCAGATGTTGTTCTAGGTGCCAGAAACTCTGGCATCAATAAAGCAGAGCCCTGCCCTGAAAGAGGTTACTTTCTACTGGAGACAGACCACCATCTTATAAACAAAAATAGTATTTATACATTTGATAACCGGTTCTTGGCACCTAGTGAATGCGAAACACTATTCTAGATTCTAGAGGCATGGTAGTAAACTAAATAGATGATGTCTCTGCCAACTTGGAGCGTTTATTCTAGTAAGATCCATAACAATCAGGGAAAATTCCCGGTACTGGGACCAGAGACAAGTTTTTCCCATGGGTCATCACAGAGGGAATATTGTATAATACAGTGGTTCTCATCTTTAGTGTGCGTTGGAATCATCTGAAGGATTTATGAAAATACAAATTGCTGGGACCCACTGTCAGTGTTTCTCATTCAGCAGGTCTGAGATAGAGCCTGAGGTTTTGTATGTTTAACAAGTTCCCAGATGATCCTGATGCTGATGTGGGGACCATGCTCTGGGAACTGCTGGTATAATCTAAGGGACATATGCAGCAATGTCCTTATTGTAATTGCAGCAGAATTCCTGTAGAGTTGTTTGCCTCAAAGCCCAATTGAATAAAAATCCTGTGGAAGGCCAAAAAGATGCATAATGCTCACTGTAGACCATCCTGTACCTAGAGGAGCGTTTCCAGCCTGTTCCAAAAAAGGGGTATTAGAAGGTATCCCTCAAACTCTTCGGTGGCAATTTGAGACTATAGTTCTTGACGCACAGCCTAAGTTCATCTGTCATGTGTTGCTGGCTTAAGGGAGTGTTACCTCATATTTTTACTTAGAATTTACCTACTCCTTATTCCCACCCCCACCCCCAAGAGAGAACAGTGTTGGCATCTTTTCTTTTTTTTTATTTCAGAACTGTTCGCCAGGTGGCACAGGAGCAATTCTTTTTAATGTGCACCAGATGTTGCATGGGACACAGGCCTCTGCTTTTCTTCATTACTCTGCTCTTTACCGTTTTGGGGGTGAGATCTTTTAATATGTTTATCAATGTAATTCCTTGTTTAAACAAGGAACATTCAGGAATTTATGGTTTTAGCTGATATTAAAGTTAGAGCAGCTGGGGGGTGAGGTGACTGGGCACATCTGTATGGTGATGGATAGTAATTAGTCTTTGGGTGGTGAACATGGTGTGGTCCACACAGAAATCGAAATAGAGTGATGTACACCTGAAATTTATATAATGTTATAAACTGATGTTACCTCAATAAAAGAAAAAGAGAAAATCAAAGTGGCCCCACAACTTCGGAAAATGAGGACCAGAATATAGGTCATTGTATCCCCAGACCACTAGCTATTTTAGTAGTTGTTTGTTGTTATGGAAATAATTTTTTTATGGACAAATAAGGTTGAGCAATGTCTAAATTTTATTTTTCAGAATTTTGTTGTATTTGTCATTTTCGATGTGTGATCATAAATATTTTCTTTCTTACCTAAAAAAGTTAGAGCAGTCTATATTTATTTAATAAATAAAATATTAGTGATTTCCCATACTCTTTTAGTCACCTATTCTAGTTTTTAAAAAGTGGATTCTAAGCACGGACATAAAAAATTCATATTATTCTACTTTATTGTTTCAGAGCACAGCGAGAGAGAGAGCTAAACATTCAGGCGACTACTTCACTCTTTTAAGGCATCTTCTTAATTATGCTTACAACAGTAATATTAATATACCCAACGCTGAAGTTCTTCTCAATAATGAAATTGATTGGCTTAAAAGAATTAGGGTAAGTTGCATTAGGTACTGTGTTTACCATATCAATAAGTAGTATTTTATTAATAGTTTGTAGTTTTGAGCATTTTGGTTAAATGAAAAACACCAAAGAGTAATAAAAAGGACCAAAGAAGACAAGCTCTGTTGGTAAATAGTAGTAACTGATGATTCACAGAATAAATGCATAACTAGTTTTGTAAAATGCTTTGTTTTACTGGAGATTTGGAATACTGATTTTCAGCTGCTTCCATTTGAGAATCTTCGGCCTTTTTGCATATTTTCGTCTTTTAAAAAGAATTCTTGAATTGTTGTCATCAAAATATACTAGCACTTAATTTAACTCTTGATCTTAACACCTGATAATCTTAGAATTGTATAAGAATATATTTCTGAAGAGATTTGCAGCTTTTAGCATTTCTTCTAGTAGTTTGTAAAGCCTACTTCTAGAAAGTTCTAGAGAACTTAAACTTGCTTAGAATAGAAAAGTTTGGGGAAATCCTCATGTCCTTCCAGCCCTCTCTTATTCTGGCTTCTCCCTCCATCTCTACCTCCCTTTCGTAAGTTAGGCATTTGGCATTTTGTCTTTGGCAGGATGATGTTAAAAGAACCGGTGAAACGGGTGTTGAAGAGACGATCTTGGAAGGCCACCTTGGGGTAACAAAAGAGTTACTGGCCTTTCAAACCCCTGAGAAAAAGTATCATATTGGTTGTGAAAAAGGAGGTGCTAATCTCATTAAAGTAAGTTCTGTTGTCCTGGTCCTAAACTAGATATCATAACTTTCTAAATGTTTATTAGAAAGTTTTATCATAACTTTCTAAATGTTTGTTAGCAAATCTGTCAGATTAATTTATAGTGTCATATCAGTATATTATCTTGATCTTTTTTCTACTTTTTAAGAATCAATGTGGAGGTTGTAGTAATGTTTAAAATATAATTTCTGAGTTTTGTATAAATAAAATTTCAATACAATGTATTTTATAAAGTAAATAAGCACTATTTTTCTCTTTGGAAAATCTGAATTTTTCACTTCGTTGAACTTTTCAAAATGAGATAAACCTCTGTTTTGTAAGATTGTGCTGCTTGTTTATCGTATTTCTTTAATGAGTTTCTTCACATACATTGTAACTCAAGAAAAAAAATTAGCATTATTTTTATTTAAAACGTAAGTTTTTTAAGTGTTACAATCAGATTGCTCTTGATGCTTAAATTTTTAGCCTGAGAAACTGGGTGTATTTGTTAATTATAGTAAATAGTGTTTTGAAGTGAGATCTTTTTGTTAGAAAATCCAAGTTTTCTGAGATGTAATGAGATCTTGAATTCTGATGGTAATTTAACATTATTTCCTTCTAAGAGACATTTTTCTTTCCTTAAAAAAAAAATGTATATACATAACTTTCTGTATGTCACATATTTATATATAAATGTCATGTAAGTATGTATAATGTATAACATAGTGATTATATATGTCATTGTTAATACATAATCCTTTTTTCAACTCTTGTAGGAATTAATTGATGATTTCATCTTCCCTGCATCCAATGTTTACCTGCAGTATATGAGAAATGGAGAGCTGCCAGCCGAGCAGGCTATTCCAGTCTGTAGTTCACCAGCTACCATTAATGCTGGTTTTGAGTTACTTGTAGCATTAGCTGTTGGCTGTGTGAGGAATCTCAAACAGATTGTAGATTCTTTGACTGAAATGTATTACATTGGCACAGCAATAACTAGTAAGTATTTTAAAGTACAAAGTTGTGATGACAATTCTCTTATGTGTTCAAATCCTGTTTTCCTGTTTTTCTTTTAATAAACATCTTCAACTCATGTTTTTCTATCTGCGAAGCTTAAGGATACAGTTGATTATAGTAAATCCTTAAGAACATGTCAGCCTATTTTTTGATACTTGTATTTCAGAATATAAGGATGTTTTTAATAACATTTTAGGAGATTCTGATTCAACTGACTGCTTAAAAGGTTAGACCTTAGGCTATTTATTTTACCAAATCTATATATAGTAAGGCAGGTTTTGTTTTAACTTAAAGGGGGGTTTTTTGTTTGTTCATTTTTTCAAACTAATCCACACTTTGACTTATTTAGTTTTCAATAAGTTTAAACCCCCAAGGGGTGTGGCATCCCAAGGAGTCTGTGTCCAGTGGCCCTGGCAGAAAGGTTGCTTTGGAATTTGGCATGGACCATGTCACTGTTTTCATGGGCATGAGTTACCTTTCCCCAGATTCCTCTGGTTTTGTTCAGTTTGCGGCCATGAGTCACTGTGTTGTTCTTTGCTTTTGTACACATGAGTACCTCTCTTAAATACGTAGAATTCAATTTCACCTTGGGCATGAACACCTTCAGTTTTAGGAAGAGGAGCTGTGTGCTCCCTCTGGTTTTATAGCCAACAAAAGATAGAAAAAATAGCCTTGGACCACAGCTTTCCAGATATATTTGCTGTTTTAGAAATCCTCTTCCCAGCACACCTCCACAGGCTCCAAGATGGCAGAAAGAGAAAGTCCACTTGTGTTTTCTGGTTTTTGGGTTTTTTTGGTGAGGAAGACTGGCCCTGAGCTAACATCTTTGCCAACCTTCCTCTATTTTGTATGTGAGATGCTGCCACAGCGTGCCTGATGAGCCATGGTAGGTAGGTCCACACCCAGGACCCACCTGGGTGAACCCGCAAACCCTGGGCCACTGAAGGGGAGTGTGCAAACTTAACCGCTATGCCACTGGGTCAGCCCCTTGTTTGTAAGTAGTACATTTGCATGGTAAAAATTTCAAGTACCAAAGACAGTATATACTACAAAGTATGTTTCCTGCCCATTCCAGTCTCCCAGTCCCCCATTGATAACTGTAACCAGTATCCTCAGTTCATGTCTGTCCTCCCAGCATCTCTGTGTATGAAAGATCTTTTTTGTTTAGTTTTTTAACCACAGATTAGCATGTAGTACACACATTGTTCTTCACTTTCTTTTCCCCCAATATATCTGTGATTGTTCACTATCAACACACAAATATTTACCTAGTTTCATTTATTGGCTATATACCTTTCAGTTCAATATGCTATAATTTGTTTAACCGGTCCTGTAGACACTTGATAGTATGGTAGAGGGAGATGTATGGTGATTTACAATTCTCTCAGAACTTTCAAATCCACTATCTCATTTGCTCCTCAAAATATCATTGTGATTATAGGTAAAGCAGGTGTTACTCTTATTACTAAATTAAAAAAAAATTAAAGTTCATGATGACTAAACAGTAAAGCTAAAAAGTAAGGTTAACACGTAGAAATCAGCATCATACCATCTTGTGAGATTGCCATAGAACAACTCCAGATAAAACGTGGGTTCGTGGATGCTGGGGTAAGAACCTGTGGAGTGGTACGTGTTCTTGTATACTTAGGTTTGTGGAGGGTGAGGTGCACGCTTGGAGCACTGCTTCAGGCAACTATAGGAGTGTGCACTTGATGGTGATGTTAATTTATCAACTAATAGAGCTAAAAGTGGACAAAATGGTTGTATGCATACTACAAGAATCTTTTATCTTCTCTCAGCTTGTGAAGCACTTACTGAGTGGGAATATCTGCCACCTGTTGGGCCCCGCCCACCCAAAGGATTTGTGGGGCTGAAGAATGCTGGTGCTACTTGTTATATGAATTCTGTGATTCAGCAACTCTACATGATTCCCTCCATCAGGAACGGTATTCTTGCAATTGAAGGCACAGGTAGTGATGTAGATGATGATATGTCTGGGGATGAGAAGCAGGACAATGAGGTAAATTTTATTTAGTGCTTTTGTTTTCTGTGTTTGAAGTTCTGATGCTAGATCCGGTTGTTCTCTCTTAGAGAGTGTGGTACTTTCATTGCACCCGTTGACGTGTATTTGAAAATAAAGCTAGACTCTTCCAGTGTGACTGCTACCTCTTGACGTAATATAGTGCTCACTGTCTCCCACACTTTAAACTAGAGTTAATTTTTATGACAGTTAGGTATCTTTAAAGCAACAGTTAAGTATGAACTGTTTAGTATAATCTGGAGTTTGTATAATGATAAGAATCTTCATTTTTAATAATAGTCTAAATTATATTTTTACTTTTCTATTTGATGTTTTAAATTATATATTTCCATTAATTTACGCCAAGTTGTATACTATACCAGTTTCATTATCCGTGCTTACTGTTAGGTTAGTTTTACATTTACCCAACATCATAGCTCTTCTTGTGTAGGGAACAAACTTCTCTCTGTTTTAAATATTATGTGGTCTCTTGGCAAAATTAAGGCTGCCTACGAAGTAGAGAAAATGCAGAAAAAAGCTATGGGAAAGTTCAGGCTGTGGTGGTGGATCAGAGTTGACATGACTATGGCGTGGTTCTTTAAAGAAGAGAATATGGCAAGACTTAAGTTGTAGTCATGTGTCTATCCACCCTCCATTGCTTTGTTTTTATTTTACCTTTTCCTGTTCATAGTGTGCTGAGAAGCTGGAGTGTGTTCTAATTGTAGTGAATATCTTGAATGGTTCTTTTCTCTTTCAGTCACTGGAACTATTTGCTCTGAGGTAGTTTATCATTTATAGACCTTCTGACACATATGCTTGCCTCAACTCTTGTCCCAGATCTACTGAACCACGTCATTCAGAAGTTGGGGTCTAAGCATTTTTACTTTTTTTAAAAAGGCTTCATAGGGGATGCTGACACCCATGCTTGGTTAAGAACCACTGCTCTGAGTGAAAATTGAAATTGAAATTCTAGTTCTGTAGCCCATCACATCTCTGAGATGTTGAGTTAATCACAAGTAGAGATAGCTAATTGTACCAGCAAGAAGTAAACAAGGCAGGCAAAATATGATACAATTTGAAATAAGGTGTCCCACCTCTGCTCTCATGGTACCCTCTACTCTCTGTTGTCTCGGCACCCACTGCACTTCAGTTTTTTGTTTTTTGCCTCTGTGCTCGTTTCCTTCTCTAGACTTCAGCTTTCTCATTGTAGGGACTAGATATTGTCTATTTCTATATCAGAGTTCTCAGACCTTTGATCTGCCACCAGCATTCTCTATCTCAAAGAATTTGACTATTCTAGGTACCTCATATAGGTGGAGTCATATATTATTTGTCCTTTTCTGACTGGCTTATTTCACTGAACATAATGTTCTCAAGGTTTATCCATGTCATAGCATGTGTCATAATTTCCTTTTTAAGGCTGAATAATATTCCATCGTATGGGTGTACCACATTTTGTTTATCCATTTATCTATCGATGGACACTTGGGTTGCTTCTGCCTTTTGGGCTATTGGGAATCATGCTGCTATGAACATGAGTGTACAGGTACCTCTTTGAGACCTTTCCTTGAGTACTTTCGGGTGTAAACTCAGAAGTGGAATTGCTGGATCATGTAGTAATTCTATTCTTAGTGTTTTGAGGAACTGCTTTCCATAGTGGCTGCATCAATTTGTATTCCCATCAACAGTGCGCAAGGGTTCCAATTTCTTTGTACAAAAGTTTTTAATTTTCATGAGGTTCAATATATCTCTTTTTGTTTCATTGCTTGTGCCCTTGGTATCATATCCAATAAATCATGGCTGAATCCAATGTTGTGGCGCTTTTACCCTCTGTTTTCTTTTGAGAGTTTCATAGTTTTAGCTCTTGCGTACAGGTGTTTGATCCATGTTGAGTTAATTTTTGTACAGTGTTAGGGAAGAGTTCAACTTGATTCTTTTGCTTATGGATATCTAATTTTTCCACCACCATTTGTTGAAGAGTGCTACTGCTGTTAATATGTATATTTTATTGAATTTTATTGAATGTTTACACTTCTGAGTGCTTTATATACATTATCTCATAATCCTCACAACAGCTACATGAAGACTGTATATCCCTATTTACACATGAGGAAACTGATGCTTAGAAAAGTTAAGTAACTTACTTGCTCTAAGATACTTAGCTTCTAAGTGGCAGAGCCTGCCTTTGTGTACAGTTCAGTCTTAGTTAATCACTGTACTCTACTCCGGTATATTATCTAGCTCTCCAGTACATAGGATTATTCCTTTATGACCACTCCTTATGCGAAGTGGTGGGAATAAGCACCAATATTATAAATTAAAATTTATAAATTAAAAGTTAAGTGCTTTGGAGATAAGAAATAGAGGTACAGATCATTCTGTTTGGCATTTGTTTCAACATATTTTATCATACTTTAAAGTTAGATTCACTCAGTAATGATATTTTTTACTTCTAGAGCAATGTTGATCCCAGAGATGATGTATTTGGATATCCTCAACAATTTGAAGACAAACCAGCATTAAGTAAAACAGAAGATAGGAAAGAGTACAATATTGGTGTTCTAAGACACCTTCAAGTCATCTTTGGTCATTTAGCTGCTTCTCGACTACAGTACTATGTGCCAAGAGGATTTTGGAAACAGTTCAGGTAAACTATGGATGGAGAGTAATAAGGATACTGCTTAAACCTTTATGAACATCTCAATACGCTAATGTTAAACTTCTAAAGTATATGGTGGAAGGCATTTTTTATTTAATATTCAAGCAATAGTAATATTCAAACCCTGCTTCTCAGTTGTTTTTTTTTTGTCATTGTCCCCAAAGGAGGATGTAGAAAGTGTCATAGTAAGGAGAGGCAGCATTCTTTAGTCTCTGAAGATGGTAATAACTTTTTATTTGGAAAACTTCTAATATATATAGAAGTAGAATAGTATAAACCCTTATGTATTCATCACCCAACTTCAACAGTTGTCAGCTCATGGGCAATCTTATTTAATCTTCTTCTTTCCAGATTGTTCTGAAGCAAATCTTAAATACATAGTTTCATCCATAAATAGTATGTATCTCTCTTTTTTTAAACATAACCATGATACTATCATGTCTTTTAAAAATTCCTTAATATTCTTGTTAGTGTTGGAATTTACCCAATTTTCTCAATTATTTTTTACTGTTTTTTGAAATCAGGATCCAAATGAAGTCCATATATGGCAGATGTAGGTATGACTCTTGAGTCTCTTCTAATCTTTTGAGGAAGACTAGTCCTGAGCTAACGTCCACCGCCAGTCCTCCTCTTTTTGCTGAGGAAGACTGATCCTGAGCTAACGTCCGTGCCCATCTTCCTCTATTTTATATGTGGGACGCCTGCCACAGCATGGCTTGATAAGCGGTGCCATGTCCGCACCAGGGATCCAAACCGGCGAACCCCATGCCGCCGAAGCAGAACATGCAAATTCAACCACTACGCCATTGGGCCAGTCCCTCTTCTAATCTTTTTTCACCCTTGGAATTATTTGTTGAAAGCGAAAAATAAAACAGGTAGTTTACCCTGTAAATTTTCCCACCATCTCGATTTTATTAATGGGATCCCTGTGGTATTTTAGTATTTTCTAGTTTCCTCAGTCCCCTGTATTTCCTATAAATAGATAGTGAGATATAGAGGCTTGATCAGATTGAGGTGTTGTTTTTCTTTTTTTGGAATGGATAGTCAAAGCTGCTTCATAGGTGGTAACGTTTAACGTTTACCTCGGTGAGGAGAGGTATAGTGTCTGTCTCTTCCCCTTCTTATGATAACAGCCATTGATCGTCGTTGCCTAAATACAGTATTTCATTGGGGTTACAAAGTGGCAGTATTCTAATTTTATATTAGCCGGACTAGATCTCAAAAGGGAAACTTTCCTTCACCAACTGTTTGACCATTCTAGTGTGCAATTTTATAAGAAAGATGGGATAAATTTGTTTTCTCTTCTGTTTTTTTATTTTAAAAAATCCTTGATTGCATCTTGATCTTATTTCTTTGACTTGATTTATTTCACTTTTTTTTAATCATTGCCTGTTATGTGTCATGCGCTGTTAAAATACAACACTACAACCACAGAACTCTTTACCATGTAGGAACAAAGCTATAATCCTTCATAACAGTGGGTTTTAAAATAATACTCCTTAGAATGCCTTCCGGGGATCTCCCAGACAGCTGAGAACGGGGCAGCAAAGGCTCACCTGGCACTGCCACTCCACCTTCCCTGCTTCGACCAGAGCAGCTCCTTTCCCTACAAGGATGCTACTTGGATTTCTTTTTGAGACCAATGCTTTATAGTACGATAGCCTACCTATGACTTCTCATGTAAATTCCTCTGACGCCCCTGCCTAGGCCCCTACTTAATCTGTATTCCCGGCTTGCCTGCACCACCCTTCTTCCCGCCTCTGCTTTTGCTCCTTCAGTCCTATCACGTGGCACACCCTCGCCCTCCTCTCTCGCTGTTCTGTTCTCTTTCCTTCCCTAGCTGGTCCCATCTCTGCCATAAGGCTTTTAGCATTTCTGTTCTTCCTCTTCCAAATTACTCTCATGCTTTTTGATCTTTTATCTGAAAATTTGTCATTTAGTTAATAGTTTTCTCTCTTCTTAGAATGCATTTGCATTTTTGACTTCTCATTTACTCCCTGTGCTAGTGGATCTTGCAGTTTGTGTAGACGAGCACTTTGGGATTATCCATCCACACTTTAGATATGAAATACAGTCCTGATACATGTGGGTTAGTTAACCACATTCCCCTCCCCAGCCCTAATTTTTTATTTGGAAAAATTTCAAACCAACAGAAAAGGTGAAGAAGTAGTACAATAATCACCTTTATGTTATATTCTTTACCCAGATTACCAATTGTTAACATTTTGCCATATTTGCTGGTATGTATACTTGGGTTTTGGTTTTTGTTTGATTTTTTTTCCTAAACCAGTTGATACTAAGTTGTAAACACGATACTTTACCCCCGTACATGCTTCAACGTTTATCTTCTAAGAATAAGGACATTTTCCTACTTATGTATAATAAAATTATCACACCCACAGAATTTAATGTTGATTAACAATGTCTAATATTCATCAATGTGTATTCCAATTTCCCCGAAATATTCTTTATGACTTTTGTTTTTCCCCCCCGATCCTAGTCTGATACCCTGGAAGGAATCACAAGAATTTGGTTGTTAACTCTTTAGTTTTCTCTAAAACAGTGACTTTTGTGGCACTGAAATTTTTGAAGAGTCTAAGCCAGTTGTCTTGTGGTGTCTCACTTTCTTGATTTGTGCAGTTGTTTCTTCATGATTTGATTCAGTTAAACATGTTTTTGTTTTTGTTTTTTTGGCAAGAAAATTGTGTAGGTGATGTTATATGCCTCAGTTGCACTGCATTCGGAGGCATGTGGTATCAGTTTATCTGATTATTGGTGAGATTTACTTTGATCACTTGGGTTCTTAACAGACCTCTCATTGTAAAGGTGCCTTTTCCCTTTTGTAATTAATAGTTGACTACTTTTGAAATTATGAGGAGTTGACTACAATTTCAAAGTAAATAGAATGGATTGGTGTCATCTCCAATAGTGAAACAAATGGATTTTAACAAATAATTATGTATTTTCTTTTAAACTCACTATATGCAAATTTAAAGTCTAAAATCTAATTGGAATGAGATTATCTGCTACATAGAAAAAGTGTTACACAAGAATTTATCAATAGACAATTAGTACCTCTAGCATATTTAAAATACATTTGTCGGTGATGGATGGCAACTAGATTGGATGGTGCACACGATGTAGTCTACACAGAAGTCAAAATATAATGATGTACACCTGATATTTACCTAATGTTATAAACCAACATTGCCTCAATAAAAATTAAATTTAAAAAGAGAAGAAATGCATTTTTCATATCTCTCGCTTAAAATGAATTCACTTATATTCTCTATGTATATTACTCTGTAAATACAAAATTCGATGTCATTGATAGTTTCCAACAGTGCCTAATTTTTAGCAGTATCAGTTCTCATTTTGTGGTATACACAATTGATAGTTTGTTTTCTCAGGATTGATTTGCCTAATTTAAGTCCTCAGTTTATTCGAAAGAGGTCAACTCTGGAGCAAGTCAGATCTTCTCTTTTCACTTGGGAACATCAATGTAATTCAGAGTAAATAGATATAACCTTTGCACTGTATCTATAACCCGAAATTTAAAGAAAAAGGGAAGAAAGAAAACAGTAATTATAACATCTACGTAAGAGTGAGGTCCACCACCCCATTTTAATAGCATCTTCAGTTGGATTCAAAATGCACGCATATACCATATCAGTTAAAGCAGCCATCCTTCTTAGAGCCATACTGTCCATCACCCGCCCCAGTAGTTTCATGGTAATTCTTCCCGCTGTAGTACTGCTTTTACTGTGAGCCTCACTTTCTCCCCCACTGCACTCTGTGCAGAAAGAGCAGTTTTTTTCCTAATTCCTCATGTAATTAAGGAATAAAATCTGAGTTAAATACTGTCATTTGTGATTATATTGCTTTTTTTCCCTGAAAAATATTTGTGTATACTGTTTGGGAGTATTGCACATTACATATTTTATTCCATCCCTTCTTAGGCTTTGGGGTGAGCCTGTTAATCTGCGTGAGCAACATGATGCTTTAGAATTTTTTAATTCCTTGGTGGATAGTTTAGATGAAGCTTTGAAAGCCTTAGGACATCCAGCTATGCTAAGTAAAGTCTTAGGAGGTTCCTTTGCTGATCAGAAGATTTGCCAAGGCTGCCCACATAGGTAAGTGCCAGTTACATATTTAAAGTGTATGTTGTACTGTTTATTTGCTAACTAAAATTTTTACTAGTAATTATATATAAAAGTGAAGTATACCACCAATTACTAAATACCTGAGACTGGATGAATTATATACTGTACATACCTTAGCACTGGGCGGGGGGGTTGTTTGTTTTTTGCCATAACTTTTGGTTCCTTTTACTCCACTTAGTCTCTTAACTATTCCATACTCTTACCTTCTTTCACGTATGGTCGTTCCTGGGGAAATAAAATGGCATTTTACATATAGCCACAGGTGTTACTTTATAAATTTGCCCTTTATTTTAGAATTAATATATTTACAATATTATAATTATTTTAAGTTTAGAAGATGACAGCCAGACATGGAGGACTATTTCCTATACAAGTGAAATATTGACTTTTAAAATAGCATTGATTATTGTCGTTATCCTTAAAGTATGTTTTCCACACAAAACGTTCACAGCAAGAGTTGCGTAAACAAATATTGTTTTGACTTAAAAGGGAAATTGTTTGATTAAGGGCCCTTACTGAAAATAGTTAAATAACTGTTAAAGTTCATTCCTGATAGATTCACATTTATCCCTATTACATGTAAGTTTTGCTTTGAAACTTCTCTTGTATGTTATCAATTAATGTTGGTTTGAAATCTTCTTTCACCAAAATATCGCAGTAAGATAGTATTTTCTACAAGCCCAAACAGTATTATTTGTAGTCATGGGTTGTGTGTATATGTGGTTGGCAGGGGTGCTCCATTTTTGAACATGGGGAAATGAGTGGGGGAGAGGTAATACTATATACAAGAGAAATTTCCATTGGGTTATAACATTCCTTCAAAACGAGAGCATGTAATTGTTCACGTAGCCTGGACAACTTTTCATCCTTATGAAAGACCTTTTGTATTAGGTGGGCAGTACAATTATCCTTTTAACCTCTTGTTTTTGATTACAGATAGAATGGCCAACTTTCTGGTCATCTGTTCTTGTCAGTCCTTCTAGCTTTGTTTTAGACAGTTTTCTTTTTTTTTTTTTAAAGATTGGCACCTGAGCTAACAACTGTTGCCAATCTTTTTTTTGTTTTTTCCTCTGCTTTTTCTCCCCAAAGCCCCCCAGTACATAGTTATATATTCTAGATGTGGGTCCTTCTAGTTGTGGCATGTGGGACGCCGCCTCAGCTGGCTTGATGAGTGGTGCCATGTCTGCTCCCAGGATCCGAACTGGCGAAACCCTGGGCCACTGAAGCGGAATGTGCGAACCTAACCACTCGGCCACGGGACCAGCCCCTAGACAGTTTTCAAAATTATTTGGAAGTTCTTGGTTTTCTTTGCTAGGTGAAATTGTCCAGAGAGCATGATCTTAAAGATCCCCAAAGTTCAAATCCCTGCTCTATAACTAGTCTTGTTCTGGTTATATTGCAGAAGGTAACAGTCCCGAGTCTATCTGTTTTAAGGCATTATTTGTCTAGAACGGGTAATAAACTGCGGACCGTGGGTCAATTCCAGTCTGACGTCTGTCTCCGTAAGGCTTTATTGGAACGTCCCCACCCCTTTGCCTGTTGTCTCGCTGCTTTCACTATAACAGCAGAGTGGTCGAGTGGTTGCACAGAGACTTCACGGTCCTCAAAAGTGTGTGATATTACTGCCTGGCCTTTTACAGAAAAACTTTGCACATTTCTTGTCTTGGAACGTCCTACTTTTTAACTGGAGTTATAAGGTCTGACTTCCTTTTTCTCTTCTATGGGCTGTTCCCCGATTATAGTAGCAATTTGCTTAATATCCACTTCATATTCCATTCATGTCACTTATAAATGCCTTTTGTGCACCTGTCTTTTCTCCCTAACTAATTGAAAAGCCCTAAATATGAGGGACTATCTTAACAGTGACTGTTCCACAGTGCTTTACACAAGGAAGGCATCCTCAATATATTTGTTGAATGAATGAATTGGATGTTTGAGAATGTACTCCCCACGTCCCGTGTTCTGAATTTATGAATGTCTCATCAGAAATCTGAAAATTCCTTTGGTGGGAAATTGTCAGAATATGAGATTCTGGCTCCTACTCAGATTGCTTATCCTCTGTTTGTGTTCAAACTTGTGCTTGAGTAAGGTTTCCATTACAGAAAAGGAGGAACATTTAAAAATTCAGCCCAGTGATGGTTTAAAATATCCTTTTCAGAAGTTGATGAATTCATGCTTTGGCCTTGGCATGAATTACTATCTAAATAGATAACGGAGGAAGCAGTATGGTAGACTATAAAGAGCTGAAGCTGTGACACCAGACAGACCAGGCTTCAAAACACCGTTTTGCCTAATCTTGACCAAATTAACCTTTCTGAACCTCTGTCCCCTCATCTCTGAAGTGGAGCTCCTGATAGTTCTCTAGCAGGCTTGTCATGAAGGCTGAGAACCTGGTCTATATAGTGTGTAAACAACCTAATGTGATGCCCAGCACAGGATAAGTTAACCAATAAATATTTACTGTCGTTTTCTGATAACATTCTCTGACTTACAGGTTTTGTATTATATTGTAAATATTGCAAATGTAGTTTTCGTTAAGTTCATAACTAACTAAAATGTTTTAAAAACTAAGGAATAAGTCCATTTTGGTTGTTTCTTAAATATCTTTAGATACGAGTGTGAAGAATCTTTTACGACTTTGAATGTAGACATTAGAAATCACCAAAATCTTCTTGATTCTTTGGAACAATACGTCAAAGGAGATTTATTAGAAGGTGCAAATGCATATCATTGTGAAAAGTGTAATAAAAAGGTACGAATTATCCAGTTTTCTTTAAAATAATTATGACTAAATTTAATGGATTTGGAAGAAGCTGGTTGTTTTGGTCTGTCTTCAGCAGTCCCCCTCCTTGTGTCCCCTACCCTGCTTTGTTATAGTGGTAGCAGAGAGGTAGTTAAGATAACGGATTTAAGGACTTATCAGGGAAAGAAGATTGAGCGAAAGTTGTGCCAGAAGGGCTAGGGAAAACAGGTAAATAAGAGTGGGTGAATCATTTTAGAGGTCCTAATAGCTTCCTATCGCATTCTCTTTTCTGAATTACACATTTTCCATCTGTACCCAGTCAAACTGCGGTTGAAGTCCTCGCCATTACAGAGCCCACAGCAGAAAGCATTTCTTCTCTCATGTCCAGAGTTACTTGTGAAGACCAAGACATTTGCTGAGACCATTACTTTATTCAGCCACATAAGATTTCTTCTCCCACCTGTGTTTTTAAACCACTTGGATCCGACTTTTAGACCCACCTGCTTAGTTTTTATCTGTGGGCACTTAACAGCTCTTGGGGGGAGAGAGTTCACACATACGGAAAGTAAATAACGTGTATCTTTCTGGGCTTCCTCCCCTCTCACCTCCAAGTCCCTCTGCTGTGACGTTATACACCACTTAAAGAGAGCTTTTAAAGTCTAGAGGTTGAGACCTTGAGTTGTAGAGCCGTACTGCCTCCCACCCACCCACAGCTCTGCGACTTGAGGCCAGTTACTTAACCTCTTTGCTACTCGTAATCCTCATCTTAAGGTTCAGTGGTACTGGGAAGCACTTAGCATATTACCTGGCACCTGATTTCCCAGTAACTGTTAGCTGCTTTATTCTCTTTCTTCAGTTGGCTCACAGCGGACCACTTTCATTAGAATAACAGTAAATATCAAACAAGTAATGGTGAGATAGCAATGACAATATGGAAACCAGGCAGCGAGTAATGTCTATATCACTAATTTTTGCAATTTGTAATGAATGGCGTAAGCTATTTTCATATTATTTTAGTTAACGTTTTGAAAAATAGCAACTGTGGCAGCATTACCTTGATTATGTTCATTATCCTCTATTTGTTTAGTTTACACTTATAATTTCAGATTAGTCTTGAGAGAATTTAATAATAGAATTTTAAAGTTCATTTGTTTTTTGCAGTGGATTATAAGAGAACATCCAGTAACTCTCACTCTGTTTATTTTAGGTTGATACTGTAAAGCGCTTGCTAATTAAAAAATTACCTCCTGTTCTTGCTATCCAATTAAAACGATTCGACTATGACTGGGAAAGAGAATGTGCAATCAAGTTCAATGATTATTTTGAATTTCCTCGAGAGCTGGACATGGAACCTTACACAGTTGCAGGTGTTGCAAAGCTGGAAGGAGATAATGTGAACCCAGAGAGTCAGTTGATACAACAGAACGAGCAGTCTGAAAGTGAGACGGCAGGAAGCACAAGATACAGACTTGTGGGTGTGCTTGTACACAGTGGTCAAGCGAGTGGGGGACATTATTATTCTTATATCATTCAAAGGAATGGTGGAGATGGTGAGAGAAACCGCTGGTATAAATTTGATGATGGAGATGTAACAGAGTGTAAAATGGATGATGATGAAGAAATGAAAAACCAGTGCTTTGGTGGGGAGTACATGGGAGAAGTATTTGATCACATGATGAAACGCATGTCCTACAGGCGCCAGAAAAGGTGGTGGAATGCGTATATACTTTTTTATGAACGATTGGACACAATAGACCAAGGTGATGAGTTGATAAAATATATATCAGAGCTTGCTATCAGCACAAGGCCCCATCAGATCGTTATGCCATCAGCCATTGAGAGAAGTGTTCGGAAACAGAATGTGCAGTTCATGCATAACCGAATGCAGTACAGTTTGGAGTATTTTCAGTTTATGAAAAAACTGCTTACATGTAATAGTGTTTACTTAAATCCTCCTCCAGGTAAGTATCAAGCAGTCAGCTTCTTGATGATAAAGCATAATTCTTATTTTACTTGTGGGATTTCTTCGCAGGCATTAACATGTTTGTTTTACTTTGGGTTGTTTTAAAGTCATTTCAGATGACTACAGTCATGCGTCGCGTACTGACATTTCAAATGCTCAGCCACGACCCGCATGCACCACGGTGGTCTCATAGATTAGGACCATGTAGCCTAGGTGTGTGGTAGGCTGTACCATCTAGGTTTGTGTAAGTGCACTCTGTGGTGTTCACACAATGACAAAATCGCCTAACAATGCATTTCTCAGAACATAGCCCCATCGTTAAGGGCGCGTGACTGTGTTGTCTTTGAGCGGTATATATTGTCTTGCTATTTGGAAACAGAGGAGTTTTTGTTGATTTTAACAGTTTGTTTTTGACTCAAGCATTAGTTTGAAACGTGCTTTAGTGAACTGCTAAGAATTATTTCATAAGCAGCCTGAGAGAGGTTTTAGCAAAGTTAGGACTTCTGAAAATTAGTGGAAATGCAGACTTGGTTGAAAATGGGGCTTGAACATAGATACTTGAACTTTTTTTAATCTGCATTTTATTTATAGGGCAAGATCACCTGTTGCCTGAGGCAGAAGAAATCACTATGATTAGTATTCAGCTTGCTGCTAGGTTCCTCTTTACCACGGGATTCCACACCAAGAAGATAATCCGTGGCTCTGCCAGTGATTGGTACACTGCTTTGACTTCTCATTCCTCTTACACTAACATTTAGTTTGGTTCTTTAATATGCTGCTTGATTCTTGCCAGACCATGATAATTCTTTTTTCAGCTTTGGAATGTAGAATAAAAAACTTGGTAGCAGTGAGAGAAATGCATCTTGAAATAATTACTTAGATTAAACATGGCCTTTGGTCATTCAAAAACTGGCTTCTCGTTGTATTACTTTGTATCGTGTTGTTTACATCTCTGTACAAAAGATTATAGGATGATGCCTAAAAGTCTAAGCTATTTAACCATGAAATTATTAAGTTTTGGCATCCCTAGATTAAATTCTGCTATAGATTAAAAAGGTAAAAAATTAAAATGTTTCATGATTATGGAAGGACAGAAGCCATCGTGACAGCTTGATGTAACAGTTTATACTTACTTATCCGATGTAAGATGTTCGTGGAAGGTGGAGGGGTGGATATTGTTTTGTCCTTGCACCTAGGAAGAGTCTGGTAATGGATCTGTAGAGAACTGAATAAGCTTTTGTCTATCTATTTTGTCACTCTGAGAACAGACCAAGTCATAGTATTCATCTGTCCTTTTAATATCAGTACTAGAAGCAACCATTGCTGGTTTGCTCACTCGGGTAGTAAAAGAAGATCTTTGATTTTTATTTGGTTCATAGAAAGAGACCCATCCGTATACTATAAGAAACACGTTACTGAATTGATACTCAGAGATTCTTGTTTGTTTTGCCTTAGGTATGATGCATTGTGTATTCTCCTTCGTCACAGCAAGAACGTACGTTTTTGGTTTGCTCATAATGTCCTTTTTAATGTTTCAAATCGTTTCTCTGAATACCTTCTGGAGTGCCCTAGTGCAGAAGTGAGGGGTGCATTTGCAAAACTTATAGTTTTTATTGCACATTTTTCCTTGCAAGATGGACCGTGTCCTTCACCTTTTGCATCTCCTGGACCTTCTAGTCAGGTATGCACAGCTTTCTTTCTAAGGATTAAATGCTTACAAATTAATTCTGTCTCCTGGAAGTTTAAGTCACAAATATGTGTACATCTAATTGATATGTTTACCTAACGTGTGTGCACGTGAACACACACAACACACAATCTGATGTATATGAGTTCCATTAAAAGTACTTCGGGGGCCAGCCCAATGGCATAGTGGTTAGGTTTGCACGCTTAGCTTTGGCAGCCCAGGGTTTGCAGGTTCATGTCCCAGATGTGGACCTGCACACTGCTCATCAAGCCATGCTGTGGCGGTGTCCCACATATGAAATAGAGGAAGATCGGTACAGATGTTAACTTAGCAACAATCTTCCTCAAGCAAAAAATGGAAGACTGGCAACAGATGTTAGCTCAGGGCCAGTCTTCTGAAAAAGTATGGCACAGCAATGAATAGTGATTAATTGGGTCTTTAAAAACATAACAAAATTTTCTCTGTTCATTCAGTTTCATGCGGTGGCTTAATTATACACTTACTGTAATATAAATGATTTTTAAAGTCTTTTTAAAATGAACTTGCATTTTAAAAAAAATTAGAACAGCACGAAGGCTCTGTAATGAAATCTACCTGGGATCTTCATTCCCCTTCGCAAGAAGTAATCCTTTTTTAATAGTTCTTTGTGGTTTTTTTTCTTTTTCGTTGCTGAGGAAGATTCACCCTGAGCTAACATCCATTGCCAGTCTTACTCTTTTTTCTTTTTTATGTTTGCCACCACCCATAGCATGGCTGCTAACAGATGAGTGGCGTAGGTCCGTGCCAGGGCCACTGCAGCAGAGCACACCAAACTTAACCGCTAGGTCCCTGGGGCTGGCCCTTTAATAGTTTTCTTGTGTGATCAGTCCTTCCAGAAACTTCTGCTTGTATTCTCTGTATGTGTGTGTGTGTGTGTGAGAGTGTGAGAGAGTATGTATATCCCTTTCTTATGTAAATAGAATTATGTCATACCTGCACCTTGTTGCTGAAAAAACAGCCAATGTTTTATCCTTTATAGGCTTATGACAACTTAAGCCTGAGCGATCATTTGCTAAGAGCAGTACTAAATCTCTTGAGAAGAGAAGTTTCGGAGCATGGGCGTCATTTACAGCAATATTTCAACCTGTTTGTAATGTATGCCAATTTAGGTAAGAATTCGTTTTCATAGTTCTGTTTTAATGTATTATATGAAGTGATGAAGTCATTTAAGTCAAGTGATGAAACGTAACCTGATCTGGAATAGAAACAATATTCCATAAAACCTAGTGTGAATTTTATCTGAAACTTTTTTTGACTGTACTTTTCACCTTGTACTTGATAGTTATTTATGCATTTTCTTATCTCTGTAGTAGACACAGGTCAGGATCTGTGTGTTAATCATATCTTTATCTCCTAAAGCAGTGCTGCCAGATGTCTCTGGTTTTTGAAAATACTAATTCCTAGGCCTCATCTCACACCAGCTGAATCGTAATTCTCCGAGCTGGTGAAAGGAACCCATGTTTTCAGAAGGTCCAGGTGCTCGTGATACTCACCAAGTTTGGGTGGAGGACTTAGTTTGTATATAAGTGTTTGTTGAGGTAAACTAAATCAAAATTAAGGGTAATACAAATGGTCACTTAAGGGATTCAGTTCAATCACCCTGTTACTGACATGGTACAGCCTCTGTATAACAGCAGTCTCCTCCTCACAGTAACCTGCTCTTCATAGCATCACCTGATCATTTGTTTCCAGTGATTCTATAATACTTACCTAAAAAGTATGCTATACTATCTCAGGCTTACCCTCTTGTTTTTCATAACATTCAGATTTTTGTGTTGCTCTCTGACTAGATTGCAAAGATCAGAGCTTTGCACGATAGCATTCAGCAAATGTTTGTTGAACCAACAGATGGATAGTTAGGAATATCATTTTGGTGTTTGTTAATTGGCTTGGGGGTTTAACTTTCCTATAATTGAAATTATTAAGAATTACAAATGTTAGTGCACTGGTCCCAAATGACTAATTCACTGAGACATTCCAGTTAGAACTTTAGTGATGATAATGTATATTTAGCCAGACTGGGAACTGATTCAGAGACTTAGCAGATAGTTTTGAATAACTTCTTAAAAGTAAAAAAAACTTTACCTATTAATAAGTTCTGTACCCAAACATCCCTGTGATTCCAGGTTTTTTCTATGTGAACTTACTAATCACCAACTGATCAGTGGCCCTTTTGACATAACATTCTCCTTTCTGTGTGTCTCCTTTTCCCTTTCCTTTCATACTGGAGATGCTTGGGTATCTGTAGCTGAGAAGGAAGAGAATGTTTATTACATAAACAAGCATATGTGGAATCTGTATTTCAAACTTAGAAATGCCAGATTTAGGCCATCACAAAAATCCTCTTCTGTTTAACTCCCTTTTTAGCTTTTGCCTGTTCACAAAGCATACGTCATTGATCCATAATATAATCTAATTAAAATTTCCCTGCTAAAAGCAAATATGTGTCTATAAACTTTAATATGAAATCCTTAAGACAGATATGATTTGGGGTTCACAATTGTTTGGATTTAAGAAAGGTAAGGCAGTTCATATACCATGCGTCATGTAACATCCCTTTAGCAGGATCTGAGACAGCACCTTATAGTCATACATATTAATATTTCTGTGATAAAACATGGATATTCACACTGAGAGGATAAATGAAGACCATAAATAGCTTCTTGTCGGTTCAAGCCACGTGTTCTCACCAAACACATTTCGATACCAACTTTATGAAAGAACTTTGTTTATATTCATGATAAGAGCTTTTTGAATCTCAGGATTTCAGATACGGGACTGTGAACCTGTATTATACTTCTGGGAACATGACAGTAAATAAGACAATCTACTGTCTAATGGGGTATAGAAGCAAATCAAAAGGTAATTGCTATAAAGTATGTTGATGGCTGTAACAGAGAAAATACAAAGTGCTCTGGAAGTACATCATGGTACCTGATCAGATGTGGGGAGTACAGGAACTTAATGGAGAAGTTGATGTGGGAATTGGTTGGTTGAGTTTTCTATCCAGAGTGAACAGCAGATGCAAAGACTTTGGAACAAACTCAGCATGGCTCATTGGCGGAAACAGAAGTTATTCCGTCTGGCAAATTGGTGTAAGATGGGGATGGCAGGAGTGGTGAGCAGGATTCTCTGATGGTGCTATTTTGGCAAGCCTTGTGAGGGATTCGAGAGTTTACCCTGAGAGCAGTGGTGAGCCATTGTAGAATTTTGAATAGACATATCTTCTAGAAAGATCACTCTGGCTACAGTGTGGAATGGATTACAGGGGGAGTAAGCTAGCGATTGTTAAAATGATCTCTAGGCAGAAGATCATTGTGGCCTGTATTGGGGATGCAGTGAGAGAGACAGGAATAGGACAGATTCTGATGCTTTTTATCAGGGGTCGAGTCAGGGGGATTTGGTGATTGGATATACAGGGGAGGGGAACACAGAAGAGATGTTAAGAATGATGCCCAGGATTCTGACTTGATGAACTGAGCAGAGATTGGTGCTGTGTGCTGAGAGGGGAAACACCTGAGGAAGAACGGATGGGGGAGAAAAATGATGAGTTCATTTTGGGCAAATTGAGTTTGAGCCTGTGGCACCCAAATGGAGATGTCCAGTAGAACAGTAAGATGAATCATCTGAGTGGAAGTAGCTGAAACTTGAAGCCCTTAGAGTAGATTTGATCGTCCAGGGAAGGCATACAGTGTGCGGAGATAATGTGGCCTGGTAACTTTGAGGAGCAGCAGTTGTCAAGAGACAGGGGAAGGGGGACTTAACAAATGAGACCAAGGAGAAGAGGTAAAAAGAAAGTAAGGAGGAGGAAGTGGCTATGGTTTGAGAACGATTCCTTAGCTTTACAACAGGAAAGAGGGCAGAAACCAGATTGGCATGGGTTGAGGAGTGGGAAAATGAGAAAGTAGAGACCAAACTTACGCATCTTTTTCAAGAGGCTTGACTGTGGAAGAAAGAAGACAGACAGCAGTTAACAAAAAAATTCTTATTTCTCGGGGTGGGGCTGGCCCAGTGGCGCAGCGGTTAAGTGCGCACGTTCCTCTTCAGCAGCCCGGGGTTCGCTGGTTCAGATCCCGGGTGCGGACATGGCACCACTTGGCAAAAGCCATGCTGGTGGTAGGCGTCCCACATACAAAGTAGAGGAAGATGGGTGTGGATGTTAGCTCAGGGCCAGTCTTCCTCAGCAAAAAAAAAAAAAAGAGGAAGATTGGTAGCAGTTAGCTCAGGGATAGTCTTCCTCAAAAAGAAAAAAATTCTTTTTTTTTTTTTTTTTAAAGATTTTATTTTTTCCTTTTTCTCCCCAAAGCCCCTCGGTACATAGTTGTATATTCTTCATTCTGGGTCCTTCTAGTTGTGGCATGTGGGACGCTGCCTCAGCGTGGTTTGATGAGCAGTGCCATGTCTGTGCCCAGGATTCGAACCAACGAAACACTGGGCCACCTGCAGCGGAGCAGACGAACTTAACCACTCGGCCACTGGGCCAGCCCCTAATTTAGTTTTTATCATGCTACCTAATGAGGAGGATTGTAATATATGTTAGTCCCCCAGACTCTCCAGGCCATAAAAAGTGTTCATCTTTCTTATAGCCCAGTATGACTGGAGTGTCATGGTCATACTTAAATACAGTTATACTAACTCAGTGGGTTTTCTGTTCTGGTTAAATAATTCTCTGAATGCTCATTAAATGATCATAAAAGTTATAGAAAAATATTTTTTAGATAACTACTTTATTATGAAGCCATTGCCTTCCTAATTCTTTCCTCTCGTATAATTCTTATCCCTCATTTCCCACTTCTCCCTTCCTTGTAGGTGTGGCGGAGAAGACACAGCTTCTGAAATTGAGCGTACCTGCTACGTTCATGCTTGTGTCTTTGGATGAAGGTCCAGGTCCTCCAATCAAATATCAGTATGCTGAATTGGGCAAATTATACTCAGTAGTGTCACAGCTGATCCGCTGTTGCAATGTCTCATCGAGAATGCAGTCTTCAATCAATGGTAAAGTTGAACACTGTGTTCTGTACATTGGTTTTAAAACACTGCTGAGCTTATGCAGGACTTGATTAAAAGTAATTCTGAAGATGTTTACGTATAAAACAAGAGTCTCAAAGGACCATACTGTGGAATATTTTATAGTATTTTTGAGTCGTATGCCTTTTTCACATATTTAAGGAGCTCTATTTCTGTCTACTTGCTGCTGAGGATACCTTGTTTATGAGGTAGTTTAACAATTATATAGGTAAATGCCAGTGTTGTCATTTAAATTTTGCATTTTATCATCTTTGTATATCTGATCATTGTAATGCCTAATATATTACTTTCTTCATTGTACTTAGGAAACTTAAAATGTTATTTTTCTAAAAGAAAAAACTCAGAAGCTGTTTTCTATGGTGAAAGCTGTATGTTACTGTGGAGAAGCCTATTAGTTTTTCATTGATGACAAATCTGTATTCTAGGTAATCCTCCTCTTCCCAATCCTTTTGGTGATCCTAATTTGTCACAGCCTATAATGCCAATTCAGCAGAATGTGGCAGACATTTTATTTGTGAGAACAAGTTATGTGAAGAAAATCATTGAGGACTGCAGTAACTCAGAGGAAACTGTCAAATTGCTTCGTTTTTGCTGCTGGGAGAATCCTCAGTTCTCATCTACTGTCCTCAGTGAACTTCTCTGGCAGGTTAAAGGAACATAAACATTCATATGTCTCTATAATTGGATTTGTTACTCCTTTAATTAAGTTATTCACCATGTCTTACCTGTTTTTAGGTTGCGTATTCCTACACTTATGAGCTCCGGCCCTATCTGGATCTGCTTTTGCAGATCTTACTGATTGAGGACTCCTGGCAGACTCACAGGTAGATAGCCCTTTGTGATTACTTGCCCAGCTTTAGTCAGAACTGAAATTGCCAGTCAGCATATATGATTTTTTACCTCTTGGAGATCTGATAAATGTTTTATCTTAAATAAAAACTTAAGACAAGAATGAATAAGTTCGCACCTTCCCACACAATTTTATTTCATTTTTTATTCTTTTCTCTCATTGTCCAAGTTGCATACTTAATATACTCTTTTCTTACAATTGACTATTTTTTAAGTTAAGGAAAACTAGCTTTTGGTGACTATTTTAATTTCATTAATGATGCCCTAGGGTTGTTTTAGGATTAGATTACATTAGTTGGGGTGTTTTTTGTTGTTTTTTGGGCTTTTTGGGGGGGGGTGTTTTTGCTGAGGAAGAATCATCCTGAGCTAACATCTGTGCCAATTTCCTCTATTTTGTATGTGGGTCACTGCTACAGCTTGGCTGCCAGTGAGTAGTGTAGGTCTTGTATCCAGGAACCAAACCCAGGCTGCTGAAGCAGATCACACCAAACTTAACCACTAGGCCCCCGGACCAGCCCAGATTACATTAGTTTTAGAATTAGTCACAAGAGATAACATTTGGTTATCTAGAAATAGTCCTTAGGTAAGTATAGTCAATTCCCATTATTCGTGATAGTTACATTCTGTAAATTCATTTGGAACACCAAATGAAACACACTCTTAGCAGAAACACAGGGTTAGGTTCCTACAGGCCTCCAGTTACATTTTTTTTATCAACCAGTCAATATATAACCTTTTGTTATGTGTGTTTCTGTTTAAAGACACCGTATTTAATATATATTGGTGACTCGTTAACGCTGCACTCATGATAACTCAGTGTCTGAACAAAGCTTATCTAACACGTTATTTTCTCTGCGAGGCACATCACAGCCTTCTTGGGCTTAGGAATACTAGATAGCACTTCAGCAGTACACATTTGAGGTCCATCGTAAACAGTGAAATCAACAGAAAGCACAAAAATATGGAAAGGGTGGCACTAAATAGACAAAAGGACACTTGTTTACAGAGTGAGCTGAAACAAGCAGAGCGTCACTTTGTTCTACTTCAGCTGAGAACATGGTGTTTTGGGCAACTCATTTTTTGCCGCCGTGCACATGACCATGAAGGCACCTTGAGTGTTGATTTTTACCGTTATAAATAAAGTTGAGCAAGTAGGCAAATTCACAAATATGGAATCTGTGAATAATGAGCATCAACTATAATTTGGTTTTCAGTATATGAGAAGTTTAGAGTGCAATTTTTTCTTTCTTTTTTTTTTTAAGAACTAAGACCATCCAGACTATCCCACAGGCTTCTTCTAGAGGTCCTCTATTTGTTTATTTACAGTAAAAGCTTAATATATTATCTTTAATCCCAAGAGTTATACTGATGGTGATAAACTATGGAATTAGGTGACAGCTCTGCCAGATTTTATAGCTTCCCTCCCCACATGAACATTAGTATCATAGTTTATATAGATTTTAAATTGTTTCCCAAAATAATATACTGCCTCCCATCTGTCAATATAATAAGTAAAACAGAAGCTTGAAAACAAGTTCTGTAACAACAAAGTGCTTAAAGAGAAATTACAGTCTTGAATCTTAGTGGAGATTGCAAATGCCAGAATTCATGAATTAATATTTTCAAATTATCTCCAAAATTACCATCATAGATTTCAAATAGTCAAATTAATATTGTAAAAATACATTAAACCAGGGGTCCAGCTCTGTGGCATAGTGGTTAAGTTCAGCATGCTCCACTTTGGCAGCCCAGGTTCGCAGGCTCAGATCCTGGGTACAGACCTACACCATTCATCAGCTATGCTGTGGTGGCAACCCACACATAAAGTGGAGGAAGATTGGCACAGATGTTAGCTCAGGGCTAATCTTCCTCGGAAAAAGAAAAAAAAACATTAAACCAGAAATCAATTTTCATGAGACAGAAAATTTAGTAGTTCCAAAACTATAGATAGCCATTTATTTTGCACACTATCCAGCAGCCTTTTCAATATGATCAAAGGATTTGAAACTTTTCTTAAGAGTTGGTTTTAATGGAGTCTAACTTTTACTATTTTTTTTTTTAAAATGTTTTAGGCATTTTTACCTTTAAACCAGTTAGTCACATCTTAGCCACCTTGTTTCATTAGAGCAAGTGATAAAGGTAAAGAAGGCACATATGCTGGATTAAACATGGGCAGTTGACTTTTGTGTGACGAGATTGTAAGGTATTGTTATTATAAGTCGCTTGGCCCAAGGTCGAAAATAATCTTCTCATGGTGAGCTTTTAGTTGGTTCAGTGAACGTGTTCAAATATTTATGGAGCATCTGCCATGTGCCTGGTGCAGCTAGGCATTGGGGAATAAGGCAGACAAAGATAATATTGATAAAAAATAGCATATAAATGCAGTTAATACTAATGGGAAGAAAACATGATGTGGCAGAAATGGCTTACACTTCATTATCACTTGACAAAACTGAAGGTAAAAACGGAGTATACACTGACTGCAGTGTTTCAGATTAAACAGCGAGAAGCCTCTATATGGTTGATTATTTGGTCGGAAATGATTAAACTTTTTGCAAAATTGCTGAAGTAATAATTTCCAAACAAAACAGATTTTATGAATGTGTGTAATTCGAAAAACTACTTGCATTTTGATTTGGAACATTCTATTAAGTAAAATACGTGGTGTACATAAGTGTTTTTTTTTTTTTTTTTTTTTGGTAAGATTTTATTTTTCCTTTTTTCACCAAAGCCCCCTGGTACATATTTGTATATTTTTAGTTGTGGGTCCTTCTAGCTGTGGCATGTGGGACACTGCCTCAGCATGGTCTAATGAGCGGTGCCATGTCCACACCCAGGATCCGAACCAGCGAGACCCTGGGCTGTCAAAGCGGAGCATGCAAACTTAACCACTTGGCCGCGGGGCCGGCCTCTTTTTTTTTTTTTTTTTTTTTTTTTTTTACACTGACTGTACAGGTAATGTTTCTTTTTTGAGATAAAATTCACCATTTTTAGGGTATTATGTTAAGTGAAATAAGCCAGTTAGAGAAAGACGAACTCTGTTTGACTCCATTCATAGGTGGAAGTTAAACATATAGACAGAGAACTGATTGGTGGTTACCAGGGGAAAGGGGGGGTGGGGGATGAAGTGGTACATCTACAACATGACTAACAATAATGTACAACTGAAATTTCACAAGGTTGTAAACTATCATAATCTTAATAAAAAGTTAAAAAAAAGAGTCACCATTTTTACCATTTTAAAGCATGCAGTTCAGTGGCTTTTAGTACATTCACAGTGTTGTGCAACCACTAACCACTATCTAATTCCCAAACATTTTCATCACTGCAAAAGGAAATCCCATGCAGTCACTCCCTATTCCCCCATCCCCCAGCAGCCACTGATAGGCTTTCTGTCTCTATGGATTTGTCTGTCCACAGGCAAAATGTCTAGGATTTGCCTGGACACTTCATGTGAATGGAATCATACAATGTGTCCTTACGTGTCTGGCTTCTTTCACTTAGTATAATGTTTTCAAGTTCATCCATGTTAGAGCATGTCAATACTTCATTCCTTTTTATGGCTGAATAATACTCCACTGTGTGGATATACCACATTTTATTTATCCATTCATCCATTAATAGACATTTGGGTTGTTTCCACCTTTTGACTCTTGTGATAATGCTGCTGTGGACGTTTGTGTACAAGTTTTTGCTTTAACTCTAGTTTTCAATTCTCTTGGATATCTATACCTTGGAGTAGAATTGCAGGCAGATAATGGAGGGGGAAGGGTCTCTGTTTTTTTCTAAGCTTTTTTTTTTTTAATTGCAAAATATTCACAACATAAAATTTACCATTTTAGCCATTTTCAAGCATACGGTTCAGTGGTAATTAAGTACATCAGCAGTGTTGCGTCGCCATCACCACTGTCTGCCCCCAGAACTTGTTCATCATCCCAAATTGAAACTATACCCATTCAACCACCTCCTCATTCCTCTCTCCCTCCAGCCCCTGGTGTAACCACTGTTCTTTCTGATTTCGCCTGGTCCACGTACCTCATATAAATGGAATCGTACAACGTTTGTCCTTTTGTGTCGATTTTACTTAACGTCTTCAAGGCTCATCCGTGTTGTAGTGTGTCCAAATTCCATTCCCTTTTAAGGCTGAATAATATTCCACTGTATGGATATACCACATTTTGTTTACTGTCAGGTAATGTTTTTCACACAAAAGAAACTAGGAATGTTTTTGCCCCTACAATCATTTTTTGATTTGTTAGAGGGGGAAGAACAAGAAATCATTAACTGTATATTCTGTTTGGCAAGAGTTAAAATGAAATCAGCCAAATTGTACTATTGCTGGTGAAAATTGCTTTGCCTCCCATGTATTCTCATTATTAGAATTCAAGTTAATTTTATACTTCCAAATTATATCACTGTTTCATCGTCACCGGATCCTAACTTACCTTCAGAAATGCAGTTTTATAAACAGAACTGACTTGAAGCAAATTCTTCTCAAGTACAACAGCTATAAACTCAGTTGTTAACTTTAATTTTTAAAAGTCTCTTACTCTCAGTGCCCTGAATTCTCTTCTGGTAATGTATTTGAATGAGATGTATAGCAAAAGGCTTTCGGATTGGTAATGAGTTGGTAAGAGTACAGACTCCAGAGTCAGACTGCTGGGCAGCTGTACGACCTTGGGCAACCTGTTTGACCTCTCCGCACCCATTCTTATCTCTTCAAGGCTTTTCCTAACAGTACCTACTGTCCAGCATTAGATGACAAGACTACACCAAAGACATTTATTGAGCAGCTCATAGTAGGCACTCAGTAAATGTTAGCTGCTATGTGATTTTGGAAGTTGTTATTTTGTAATCTGGTTCTCTTTCAGAATTCATAATGCACTTAAAGGAATCCCAGATGACCGAGATGGGCTCTTCGACACAATCCAGCGCTCTAAGAATCACTATCAGAAAAGAGCATACCAGTGTATAAAATGCATGGTAGCTCTCTTCAGCAATTGTCCTGTTGCTTACCAGATCCTCCAGGTGAGGGCTTTGGGGTGTTTTAGTAATTTTGTAGAAATCTGAATCAGAATTAAGGATTCTGTTTTAAAAGATGAGAATTTGGAGTTCTTGTTGTAAGTTAACTTTGAAAAGCATTCTGAAACCTTTGATTTATTTTTTTAATTTCTTTTGAAGGGCAATGGAGATCTTAAAAGAAAGTGGACCTGGGCAGTGGAATGGCTTGGAGATGAACTTGAAAGACGACCATACACTGGCAATCCTCAGTACACGTACAACAATTGGTCTCCTCCGGTGCAAAGCAATGAAACGTCCAATGGTTATTTCCTGGAGAGATCGCATAGCGCCAGGATGACACTTGCAAAAGCTTGTGAACTCTGTCCAGAGGAGGTAAAAAAAGCCACCAGTGTGCAGCAGATAGGAATGGAAGAAAGCAAAGTAATTCTTTACTTTATAGGCCAGTGTTTATGTATTAATGATAATGTAAAAAAAATATGTTTAAGTTTTGTTTGTTTTAATGTTTGCTTCATGTGGCCTTAAGTTGATGAGGGAGCCTTCTTTTAGAGAAATTTCTGTGAAATTGCCTGAAACCTAGCATTTCTAAGAGAACCCAGATTAGGTTTTTTTCAGTTGCTTTATTTGTTTATCTGCGGTAAAAGGAAAGTTTTTAGTGGGTCAGTTTTGTAGATGTTTTTTAAAACATTTATTTTGAATACAAAAAAAACAGAAATAAATTTGAATTTGCCTACAAAATTCTTTATCTTTACGTATTTTCGATTAGGAGCCAGATGACCAAGATGCCCCAGATGAGCATGAGTCGCCTCCGCCTGAAGACGCCCCGTTATACCCCCACTCCCCTGGCTCTCAGTATCAGCAGGTGAGTAGGCCTTGGTCTGGGTTTTGTCCCTGACCCCATGTTATGCTTGCGTGAAAGCATGGCTAGGTTTGGTCGTGACCGTAAAGTTCTAGAGGGACTATCTAAGCTAGCTTTGGGGGCATGATCAGAAGAGGAGTGGCTGCAGTGGGGTCCGTGTGGCGTGTTGGAACTGGCCCCGGGGTGTTTTCCTTGTCAAATAGGTGCCCCTCTTGTACTAGTAATTAAAGGTAGTAAAACTGTGTGATAATTCACGGCAATGTAGAATGATAACCTTTAGTACGATGGATTATGACGGCATTTTCTGTTAGGCTAAATCTGCAGATGGATTCCGAAGACATTAAGATGTGGCAATGAAGGAAGAAGATCTTAGGTTACTTAGCCTAACCAAGACTTCAGTGACACAAAAATTGTTGGAAAAAATTCAAGGATTTGACAGATTTCCATAAAACTTCCTGTAAAATCAAGAACTAAATAAATTAAAGTGAAATTTAGGTGCAGGACTCTCTAAATGAGGACTTCTTTTTCTGAAACCCAGATGTGACTAATTCAGACCTTTTGAGGCAGTGGTGCTCAAACTCCATTGAGCATCAGAATCCCCTGATGGGTTTGTTACAGCACAGAGTTCTGGGGCGGGACCAGAAATTCCACATTTCTAACAAGTTCCCAGGGGATGCCACTGCTGGTCTCGGAACCATACTTTCAGAAATACTATTTAAGGTATTCTTCTTATATTTCAGCATGGAAATAGAAGCATGCTGAATAGTTAGAAAATGCATATTCACTGTATTTATTTTCATAATACAAACAGTAGAAAGTAAAGCCTAAAATCTTCTTGGCTTGGCTGGTGAGAATGTGCAGAAAACTCAGGAGGGTTCAGGGATTGTGAAAGGTTGAGGAACCAAATCCACAAGGGGAAAAATTACTTTCCACGGCCCTGAGGAAGCTCATATGTTAGTAATGCCTGGTTAATCCATTATTATCTTCAGCATTGTTTTCTTTCCATTGACATCATTCGGTGTTCAGGATTATTGCTTATGCAGACTTCAAACGCTGAAATCAATCAGATTTATCATTTGGAAGTTTCAGGATGCTTGGAAGAGTCGGAATAGATGTAGTCTAGCTCACAAATCTCTTTTTTTTGTGAATATTTGTGACCATGAGCTGTGATCCCTTGTTTGTCGAACTTGGGTCTAAATAACGTTTGGCACTAAAAGTCACTTTGGCCAAAGATTTATACAGACCTACACTGCTCTTATTTGGGGCTTTGGGGTTTGCATTTAGGGTAGCTTTTCTCTTTTCAAGCCAATTATTTTTTCTTTTCACCATTATCCCAAGTGTATTTACTCTTTGTAAGTCCCAAGAATAAAAGAAATGTGTACATTTCCACAAACTTCAGCCCGTGATTAAGTTTAGTATGTGGGAAGTTTTAACGTGCCGCTCTCTCCTCCCCTCCCAGAATAACCATGTGCATGGACAGCCATACACGGGCCCAGCAGCACATCACATGAACAATCCTCAGAGAACCGGCCAACGAGCACAAGAAAACTATGAAGGCAGTGAAGAAGTAGCCCCGCCTCAGACAAAGGATCAGTGAAATGCGCGTAGTGAACTGGTTCCACCAAGACTGTGCACCCAGGCCTTACAGTCCAACCTTTTTCTGTGTCTGGCTAATATTTAAAACTAGAAAAACTATTCCTAATCAACATGGAGTGGAGAGTTTATTCACTGTCTTATCTGCAGAAATTTGCTGTCAATATATAACCCGCCTGCAGTGGAAAGTGTATAGTGTTTTGTAATAAATGGCCTGATGCTAATGTGTAAATGGCAAAGGTGTATATAGTATATTAATGTTTGACTGTTAATTCTTAAGCAAGAAACTTTTTTCTTGATGAGACTCACAAATCTACAAAAACTACAAAAGTTAATTTTCTTGTTATACCCATTGCACTCTGCAACCAGTGTTGCCTGCCTCATGGCAGTTGGATCAACTCCTTTACAAAAACAAAAAATAAACCAACAGCAACAAAACAGAGCCCATCCATGTCAACCACACCAATAGTTTCATGTTAATTCTTTGCCACTGGAGTCAGTTTTACTATGCGCAATGTAAGGCTGGTAACCTTTAAATTATTTGGTTGATGTGGAAAATTGGTGATGTAACATTGTTTCTAGATCTTTTTCATTGCCTTTTTATTCTGATATTAGGTTAATCACTTTGAAGCTATAGTTATGCTGTAACATTTAGCATGGCTTCACACCAGGGTAGTGTAGCCAACGAGGAAAAAATTACCATAATGACAGCAGTTGTCCCGGTGTGACAGCTGTGTTGCTCAGAGCTTTTCCTTACACCTAGAATATAAAATATAAAACAAGGGGAGAAATGTGATAAACAGGTGGTTTTTCAGTTACACATATGTTGCTTACATCTAATGTTTGACAGTTCAATCTCTGGGTGGGATAAAGAAACTTAAGTATCAGTGATGGGAATTTTAAAAGATTTAAAACAAATATGCAAAACTTTGCTGTGCCCGGCTGCTCGGCGCGTCACAGAAGACTGTGTTTGGTGTGCTTGTTTTGTTTCTTTGGTAGAGCTCGTTAGGTGAATCTTGTAAAACTTTCCTCCTGCTGGAGCCCAGTGAAGTGGAAGTCGTCAGAAGCCCGCAGTGCTTGGAGCACCATTGCACCAAGATGTCTGGCTGGCTTTCCGCTCGGTCACAGTTTTACTTGAAAGCAAGAATTGTCCTCGCTCCTTTTCCATTATTCCAAAAATTTTAACGTTCGAAGCAGGGTCTAATTAAAAAGGAAACTACTGGTTAGTTAATATAATTGAGGTATCATAATTTCAGAATAAACATTTAATTAAAGATAGGGAACTCAGTTAATACTGTATTTAAAAGAGAATTGGTAACTTGAATGTGTGTAATTTTTTGGAACCTGTCTAAAAACCAAATACCCCTGCAAACAGATACAGTCCACCCTATTCTATTTAAATATTTTGCTGTTTTATTTTATAGAAATTATTTTGCTGAATTCACAAATAGAATTTGATTTAAGAAGAACTTTTTGTACTGTGGTGTGTTTTTGGTTTTTTGGTTACTTTTTTGTCCTTTTTTTTTTTTTTCCTGAAGGACTGCATATTAAAATTAATTCTGTGCATAACATGCCAAGGCATGACACTGAATTCAGGGGTTCAGTCACATCGAGTTTTTGTGCACAGAAAGATTTGACCTTTGGCCCGTTACTAAAGATTTAGAGAAAACAGGATGTTGACGCTGTAAAAGTTTCCTAACATAATCAATCTTGTACTTTTTGTATGTTTTTTATATACATGTATATTTAATGAGCACAAGCTTGGTTGTATTTTTTACAATTCAGTTAATAGGAAAATGTCTTGTCAAAAAGGCTGTAGTTGGAACTGAACAAAGCAGAAACAAAAGTGAGAATTGCATTATTTTGTGATTAAAAGGGGCAGGTATTTAAGATCAAGCTTTGGGTATCTTATTTGCAGTCCTCTGAGTCAACCTATGATCCTAGGTTTTCTGTAACATTAGTAAATTTTGACACCAGATAGATCCTGTTTTTACCTTAAGTGTATTACACCTGAATTTGTTAAGTTTGAGCAAAAGCTGTACGCAGTTTGCAATTCCAATGGGTAATTTTAATTTAAAAGTTCCTCAATTCCTAGCTTCCTTAACAATGAGCAGAATAGGTTAACTTTATTTGGACAAGTTGCTATCCTTAAATATATCCTCTCTCCATCTGAGAGGTGGTTTTTATATTTCCTGCTCCTTAACAAAAGTATGTAATGTACTTAATTTAAAAACTTTGCTGACATCCTAGACACGAAAAACTTGACATTTTAAAAGGCTGTGAATTTTTCTTCTTGGAGGGAGATCCCACCTTGGTTGCTTTGAGTTTGAGCCCCCTTGTGCCAGGTGAGGGCTTGTGAAGCATGTTCCCCTCCACTGGAGGAAGATGGTCTGTGTTGTGACCAGGATCGAGGTAAAGTGAATGGAGAGAGTTATTTTTGTTTGTTTGTTTGTGCAAATTATTTTCTATATTTAACTCTTGAGCAAGCATTAATGTATAACCGGAAATTTTAAGATGCATGTTATTGTAAGAGCAACATAGTGGTGATTTTGAGGTTTTTTCTGAACATAAATGGCACATTTTAAACTTCAAGTCTTCAAAGTGCCTAAAGATTATTTAATTCTCCCTCAACTGATTTCTTGAGCCATATATATATTTCCTACTTTAAATTGTTTGTTGCAGAAGCGCTAGTCTTCCTTGCAAAGAAGTAACCCCAGAATTCTAAATGGCATGATTACTTTCTAGAAGACAGTAGAATCTCTTAACACAAAGACTGAAGATATTTTTGTTGTTAATCTCTGCGAACAAGGGCTTGGCCCTGCCGGCTCTAAGTGTTTCAGTGCACAACTTGGTAAAGACCATATTGCTGCTGTTTCTAAGCCCTCCACCAACCAAATTTTCGTGTTCAACATGGTAGAGGCGGAAATAAGAACATAGTCATATTTGGGGTTTTTGTCTTTCGTTGATTTTCCTCTCTGATAATTTCCCAACCTTGTGTCTTCTAGCTGTTATGAATACAAATTTAGAATTATTAAAATGTTTTATATTTTTTTCATGATTAACTTTTATTAGTGAATAAGTATTTAATCCTAGTAGTTAAAAAGATGAAGAGCCTTTTTTTATTTGAATTACATTTGTAAATGGAAGCAACAGTGGGAATATTCATGTGACCACTCCAGAATAGTCCCTTTCAGTGTTTTCCTAGTATTTTTCCAGCTTATGTTCTCCCATGAACTCTTACTTTGCTGAACTTTGTGGTTAATTTGGTGGCTATATCCTGCCTTACTTAGAATCATAACTGGGTAAGCAAATTGCCTTTTCATTATAAGTGCCCCGTTCTGGCCTCGAGTTTGAAAGTTGGACATGACTGCACACAGCACTCCCCTCCCTCCAGTTTTTGTGTCACTGAGAAAAAAAACATTCAGTACTGGCTTCATGGGAGAGCTCAGCCAAAATTGGTCCTGCACCTCTGTGAGTGTTTAGTGTTCAAAAATAAGGTTTTGGGTGTGATAAATCACCACAGGAGTGCTAAATGTATTACGAACTTTCTGCCGATTGTATTTATAATGATTATTTTACGTTTGCAGAAATGTAGCACTTTTCCTCCAAATTTATAGGTTTAAGAAAAAAAGGGGGAAAGGTGCACCATGTTTTAAACTTGCAAATGAGTGAAATTTTATTTTGAAATCCAGATTCCCAGAAGGCAATTTCACCACCCAGCTCACACACTTCTCAGCCTTTTACGAGCCGACAGACTGAAGACTGTCCACAGGTCCTAAGATTTAGCGCACACAAAAATAAAACTTTATAAAGTAAATTTCGGTTTTCCCTTTTATTTATTAAAACAAGGTTTCTAAACGGAAGGTAAATTAGAGGTGTAATAGATTTGAAGGGAACTTAAAAAGGGAAATGTTTACAAGTAGGGGAATTGGCCCTCATTTTGTGTGTCACGTCTCAGCAGTTCCAAAGCTAAGTTGTGATTCCAGTTGCTGGCCTACCTTTCATTCTAAAACCAAGATTCGGCAGACACTTCGCTGTTTCAAGGTTCATTTAAATAGTCAGAAATAAAGGAGGTCACATGTTTTGAGGGGAGTTAGAGAAGGGAAGATTCAGGTAATTCAACAGCAGATGCCATCTGCTCTGCTTTTTAGTATCTGAAAAGTATTTCTTTGTTGCCGTGTTCCAAAGAAATAGGACTTCCGTAGAAACCTGTTGGTCCTTCCCTAAAGTTGGGTTACTTCAAGCACTGCTGCTAAAGAAAGACATACATCCCAGATTTTCATCAGATTTTATGTATTCCTTAAAAACAGAATCAGAGAAGTAATATTTAACACACTAGTGTCCTGCAGTTTGGGAAACTCCAGTTGCATTGCACCGTTTGAATTCCAAGTATTTTTACCTGCATGAATAATTTAATATTAACATAGCCACCGATATTTTGAACTCCTTCATTGTAATCTGATAATTTACAGGTAGGTAAGAAATCGACGGCTCAATTTTTATCTGTATACCTCAGTTTAAAGTTGGGGTTACATAAAAGGTTTTAATAACTCATTTTCTTTAGGGATGTGAAGTGTCAAGGCAAGTGTTCTCAAACCATACTAAGAAACTGCTCCATAAAACAAATTTCAGGCCCATGTAAAAGTCAGTTGATTATTTTAAAGGCATTCCATTAAGATGGGTGGAACTCACGAGTAGGATGGGACTGCTTTTAGCTGTCCTCTGAAAACGAGAGAAGTCATCTCGCTGTGCTCAGTGTTAGGATATACTGCATTTCATCGAGTCACAGGTGCGCCAGTAAGCAAGCTCACTGACTGAGGGATATTAAAAGGGGAATCCCATTTGGTAGTAATCCATGTCATGGCAAATGCCTTTTTAATATCTGAAAATAGAAGTTTTTCATTGTAGTGGGTTTTTCTCACTTTGCCCATTTTTCCATTAACCTGATGGAATACAGTAACCCTATTTTTATGTGTGATTAGTAACAAAGCTGGCCACTTTACAAGTTTATGAGGAAAAAGCTCGATGGAACTAAAGCTTTAAGGAGTCGTCTATTAACGGAGTGCCGTACATAAGCAGTCCTCTTCACATAGTCGGTGTCGTAGCCCCCCGTTGTCTTTTCACATCCATTATAGTTAAGACACCAAGCAGACTTTCTGGCTCCGCCAGTGTTCTGCAACTGCCCTGGCCTCATTTTTGACCGTCAGAGCACTCCTTGTCAGAGAAGGATAGCAACCAGCTTCCTTGCCCTTCTCACCCCTACCCTCCCTCCCCAAAGGTAACCTTAGTGGGCGCCACCTTGCAAGATAGTAAGAATTGTATTCATTTTCTATTTTCAATTGTGTAGATGTAAAAGCATCCAAAATGGACGCTTTGGACCCTGGAAAGTTTTTCCATGAGTCCTCTGGAGGGATTCACTTGGGTGAGGATTAGAAAGGTATTCTTACAGTGTTGCTGTGAGCCACCTCCATTCTGTCAAGTTCTTGTCCAGTCCCCCACCCATCCAAACACTGGGTACACCTTTGGAATTCAGAAGTCAAGATAATGCGCGGTCTTAAATCTGGTGATGGGGGGTGGAGCAGAGAAGGAAGCGTTTGCATCACGAAGGTTCAGAATCTCCCACTGGATCTGCCCAAGCACCGCCTGCCCCGCGGCTGTCGGCAAGAGGAAGCGTTTGCAGAGCGCCAAGGAAGTAGTCAACACTCAGGACTGTGGAAGAAAAGCCCTTCGTCATCCACTTCCTGTACGTTTAGGATGCGTCCCTGACACAGTTCTTGATGTCAGTCAGTGTGCTGTTGGGTGAAAAGGGAAACAGCTTTTTCAGGCTGTGTGTTTAAAATCACAAAGCTAGATGGTGACTGCTTAAATTTGGCGAGTACCTTCCCTTACTGAAAATATTAATCAGTACTACTAGTAATTAGTTCTTTCAGCCATCTACTTTCAGGGTGTCTTCTTAAGCATTTAGTATAAATCCTTTCTTAGCCAAATGGACCTTATGCAGATTCCCAAAAGGCTGTGTTAAACATCTGACTTAGTCAAAGACTGAGACCATGAATGTACCAAAGAGATTTTTTTTAAAGCTACTAAGTTTTAAATCCCAAGCTCTTAAATTGTCATTAGTCTTCTCTATTGTCCCAAGGTTGGGATTTTCCATTAAAAAGCAAAAACCAAAAATTCAAATTTGCCGTAAAATACGAACAAATGAGTCTTTCTAATAGCCACTGGAGCTTGGTTTAGTAATTGTCGCTAGTAACGTAAGTGCGAGATAAACTGGATGTCTGGTTATTGTTTAGCACTTAGCGATGACACAGCATTAGACGCTTGAAGTGAGCTGCTTACGCTGAGGTTAGCAGATACTCCATTCTTACAGGGAAAAGAATCCAACCTACTGTTTTGGAAGGAGCACAGGCACAGAAGAATGTAGTGTGGAAAAACCCTTAGGACTCGTGATAAAATAGAAATGGCTATAGGATGTCCCTCTCCTCGCATTTTTGTTTCTAGAAAAGCACAGTGCCAAGTAACCAGGAGCAACACTTATATTTTCAGGTGCTTCTGAGCGGTAATAATTTATCAATATGCAATTCACATTTCAGTTTTTAATTGTCACTCCGCTATGCCAAAGTGTGATGGGCAATAGTCAACACAAAATCAGTTGGAGGCTGAAATGTAAGAAGAGTAATAATTTATATCATAGGGAAGCTGGCTTAACTCTAGAATGCTTACATTTAAATGCTTTTTTAAAGTCAAGAATGAACTGAAAATGGAAAGCTAGAACCAAAGGAAGATGTAAATAATGTCATACCTGAATCTCCTATGAAATCTTGATGTTTGGTGTTAGGCTGGTTTAACAGCAGTTAGTAAAACTTGGCCTTCTAAACTTGATTAGTGAATAAGGGAAAAAAAAAGTAAGGTTTGTTTTTTGTGTTCTGAATTTGTTTATGGATGTATATATTAAATCTGAAATGTGGTGCTATATTTTGTGTCTAGATTAAAAGAGAAAATACAGGGGCCAGCCCAGTGGCATAGCAGTTAAGTTCACACTCTCCACTTCGGTGGCCCCAGGTTTGCCAGTTCGGATCCTGGGCGTGGACCCACACACCGCTCATCAAGCCATGCTGTGGAGGCGTCCCACATAGAGGAACTAGAAGGACTCACAACTAGGATATACAACTGTGTACTTGGGCTTTGAGGAGGAAAAAAAAGGAAAATTGGCAACAGATGTTAACTCAGAGCCGATCTTCCTCACCAAAAAGCATACAAAAAAAAAGGCTTTGCTTAAAAAAAAAAGAAAATACAGCTGCCTAAAATAATATATTATCCCGTAATTTAAAAGATGCTATCTGTGCATCAACTGCAATAGTTCTTTGCCAAGCCTTTAGTGTGAGCCCCCCCTCCGCCAAGGGACAGCTTTTCTTAGGAATTTGATGTGAGGTTACAACTTGAAAACTGACATATGCCTTTTACTTTTTCTTGGCTCTGATTTAAAAATCAGTACATCGAAAAGTTATACTGAAGCGTTTCTGGTAGCTCAGATGAGGGGTTTCTTGTAGCCACTACTTGGAATGAGAAGAAAAAGCGCTAATGTGATCTTCAAAAAACATAGGTCTGTTTGGGGGCCGGCCCAGTGGCGCAGCAGTTAAGTTTGCACATTCTGCTTCTCTGCAGCCCAGAGTTCGCTGGTTCAGATCCCAGGTGTGGACATGGCACTGCTTGGCAAAAGCCATGCTGTGGTAGGTGTCCCACGTATAAAGTAGAGGAAGATGGGCATGGATGTTAGCTCAGGGCCAGTCTTCCTCAGCAAAAAGAGGAGGATTGGCAGCACTTAGCTCAGGGCTAATCTTCCTCAAAAAAAAAAAAACAACAGGTCCGTGGGGAAAAGAAAATTGCAACTCATTTTCAAGTGACAGCAGGATGTGCCCTGACCCAGCAGCAATCCGTGCAATTTCCTCGGCAGCTGTAAACTGTGAATGTCCCGGGCCCCGGTGGTGACTTCAGTACCACACCAAATGGAAGAGGCGAGCCTGTGAGCTCTGTGCTCTTGCCTAGCCAAATAGCAAGGCCCGAACTGAGAAAGCAGGCTCTCCTTGTGTGTGGTTCTTAGGTTGGATCTCAACTATGAATGTTTTCCCCCTGAAAAAGTAATAAGCTTGTCAGGGCTGGCCCCGTGGCCAAGTGGTTAAGTTCGCGCGCTCCGCTGCAGGTGGCCCAGTGTTTCGTTGGTTCGAATCCTGGGCGCGGACATGGCACTGCTCATCAGACCACGCTGAGGCAGCGTCCCACATGCCACAACTAGAAGGACCCACAACGAAGAATATACAATTATGTACGGGGGGGCTTTGGGGAGAAAAAGGAAAAAATAAAATCTTTAAAAAAAAAAAAGTAATAAGCTTGTCTATTCATATTAAACCCTACCATGATAATTTTGATTAAAGACCCACCTCCTTTAAAGATTTCTGAAATGGTCTAAACTACACATCGGTAGCCTCGGAGCAGGAATTTTTCTCATTTGCATTTCACTCTGGTCTTTATTAAAACAAGTTTTCGTCAGAAGTTAACGCTGCTATAACGGTCTCTCAGAAATGATAATATTACGAACACGGGCACTGAGAAAATAACGTAAAGAAAGGAGTTGAGGCTGGTTCTCAGAGCTGAAGCACACATGCTCTGTGCAAAGTGCACTTCTCCCTCAAACTCAGATTTTTTTCCTCCCCAAAGCCCAGGTACACAGTTGTATATTCTAGTTGTGACTCCTTCTAGTTCTGTGTGAGCCGCCACCACAGCATGGCTGCTGACAGACGGGTGGTGTGGTTCCGTGCCCAGGAACCAAACCCAGGCCACCAAAGTGGAATGTGCTGAACTTTAACCGGTAAGCCATCAGGGCTGGCTCTCAAACTCAAATTCTTTTGATAATGCCTTAAATTGCATTCTGTCCCAGTTGCTCTCTTGATTTGAATATGGGGACTTGGGGCCCAACTTGGCCTCTGGAAAGTTCTGGTCTCTGTCCCCAGGTGCACAGTCATTAATCCTGTGTAAAGTCATTTGTATTTGTATTGGTCCAGAGAAATGCTAGTGTCAGGCATGTCCTTGCTAGATTTTTTCAGTGTAATGTGTCTTCTTATAAGAAACGTCAACTTTCTTTACAGACACAGTTGATGCAACTTTGATGTGTAAAGAAAGGCAGCTGATAAAATCTCTCAGCTTAGAATTAAAATTGAAAATTGCTAAGTTTAGGATTGCCTGTAAATAAAATCTTACATTGAGCTGGTCACCTGGATAGGTTGATACAACCCCAAGTGGTTTGTTTGTCCTATATTTACTTTTTTTCTTTAATATCTTATTCAGATTTTGAACATATACACATTTAAGGAATATTATTTTGTCCAACTTTGGCCACTTCTCTTTATATTTGTTTGAATCAATTTGCATTGAAAATGATTGAACTCTTTGCTGTTCTAACGCTCCTGTAGACTTGAACTTGCTTTCCTTTTTCTAATGTTATAAAATCAAGAAACCAGCAAGGGCCACAGTGGCCCTTAAGAAAGGCCTGGAGGAGCTGGCCCCATGGCGTAGTGGTTAAGTTCGGCACACTCCAGTGGCCTGGGTTTGGATCCTGGGCACGGACCTACACCATTTGTCAGCCATGCCGTGGTGGCGACTGGCACAGATGTGAGCTCAGGGCTAATCTTCCTCAGCAAAACAAAATAAAAGAAAAAAAGAAAGGCCTGGAGCCAGACAAAAACAGCAGGGACACTTCACACAAGTACTAGCACATCACTAGTTCTCTGGCTCTGCTCTTGTAATAAGCCTTTCCATATCAATGAAGCTGTAAACAAATCACAGGATAGAATTTTATATTCAGACAAAGGGAGTCTGCTCAATTTGGGCTATTTACTAAAGTGTGTGGATGACACTGTTGGACATGTGACAGGTGCCCCAGGAAGACCTGATGATTTCTGCTGAGTTGGGTCAAGAACCTGCCCCACCTCAAGCGGGACAGCCTCACTGGCACCCTCATCCCAAATATGGTCCTGAAAGCCGGGCCTGAGGGGCCCCTTTGAACCTGGAAGTTCTTCCGACCTGTTACAGGATTGATCTTAAATTGTAAAAGAAAAAGAAAAAGGCAACCCAGGCTTAGCTGTCATGATGGAAGCAAGCCATAAAATATGCTTGTTAGAAGGCCATAGATGGGTGTAAAGTTGTCTTGGTTTTCATTTATTAGTTTTAGCTGCCTGGTACCAAGCTGCTGTTGAGTGGCAAAGAGGACTATTTAATTTCACTTGTTTCACTGCTCAGCATTTGATGGAGAATGGGGGTAACGGCAAAAAAATAACATTAAATAAGAAGCAAGAACTCAGTGAGGGACTTCAAGTGTGCAACTAGGTCCCCAGCGCCGGGGCGTGACTGTGTGTGCACGTAAACGTAGCTACACGTATGGTGAGTTTAAACTCATTACCTTCAAAACATGAAAAATCATTGAGTGGTCATGAGAGAAGAAAGAAAGTTAAAGCTACAAATTAAGACAATCAGAAGAAAACCTTGTGTACAATTCTATCATATCCACTCCTACTGTGAAAAAGATGCTGTTGTCGATTTGCACTGCCCTAAGGCTGGCGGAATTAAAGCTCCAGATTGTCTGAGAAGGAAACTCCGTTTATACTGGAATGCCATATACAGATTTTGTTGTCATCTAAGCTATTAAACTTTAAAACTTTAGGTTTAAAACTGCATGAGGATCCTAGTCTATATGTCGTCAAATGAGTTTTGACCCAATTTTCACATAGAGACTTAAAAAGAGACCTTTTTGGGGGCTGGCCCTGTGGCCGAGTGGTTAAGTGCGCGCGCTCCGCTGCAGGCGGCCCAGTGTTTCGTTGGTTCGAGTCCTGGGCGCGGACATGGCACTGCTCATCAAACCACGCTGAGGCAGCCTCCCACGTGCCACAACTAGAAGGACCCACAACGAAGAATATACAACTATGTACCGGGGGGCTTTGGGGAGAAAAAGGAAAAAAATAAAATCTTTAAAAAAAAAAAGAGACCTTTTTGTTGTTAAACGATTTACGCTACATTAGAGGGATTGAATCTCCACGTGGGCAGAAACACTGCTGGATTGTTGTTTTTGCTAAGTATGTGAGTTAATACAGTTGGGGGCGTTGTATGGGGTGACTTATAAGCATACACAGGGTGACTTCTGCAAGGCAGTGGGGCTTCAAAGCTGCTCCGAGGGCTGCGCTGGAATGGCTGAATGAGGATTATCCGGGGAACTTTTTAAAAACCCACCTTCTGGATCCCTCTCCTGGGAACTGAGTACAGGCGTAGCATGGCCAGGAATCTAACATTTTTTAAGTTCCCCATGTAACGGCAGTTGGGTTTGACAACTATTTCCATAGCGCCCTGCTGTTCTTAAAGGGGGGGGCGGTACCAAACTTTAAAAATATACAGAAGTATACAAATAGATCACTCATGTACCTACTACCTGGAACTCGCATATTTACTTCAAGTCGTATTTTCATTAAGACAAGTCAGCTACTATAATAAAGTGCTGCCCCGCCGCCCCCCCCCCCCCCCCACCGTCCTCAGTCTCATTCCCTCCCCCTCCTTCAGGAGCCTCCACCGTCACGATTCGTCGTGCATCCTTCGGGCGCAGTTTGTAACGGTGCCCAGGCTTCCTGACGGTTGGCCAAGCCGGGATGCCTCAGCACCCCCAGGTGGGGAATTTCACAGGGAAAACTCGAAGTAGTGTTTCACCAGAGAAGGACTAGGAGGCTCTTCCTTAAAGAATTCCAAGAAAAAAGAAAAAGACTTGGTAAATTCAGGAACATTGACAACGTTCTGTGTGAGCAAAATGACCTTAGCGTAGTATTTTCTAGGCAAAGGTGTCGAGGTCCAAAGGAATTGATGGGGTTTCTCCAGAAGCCGGAGCGGGTCTGGGTTAGAAGTGGCGTTCTCCTCCAGTCGTGGGCTATGACACGACTGCCTTCTGCCATTTGTGGAAACAAGATTTCTAGTCATCCCATTTTCCTCACGTGTGGTTAGAGTCCCGGGAGCAACAAGAGGATGCTTTCTGTGTCTGTCGCATTTTCCTTTTAAAAAAGGAAAGTACTGAGCCCCAGCTTTGCGGCGAGGGGTCTTTGATTCCGCGTGAGACAATTCTTCTAGCTTTAAGCCTGCAATCCCAGCAACCCAACTTGACGACATCCCCCGAACAAATAATGACAAATGAAATAGCACTGCGAGCCATCTGTTCGAGTTGGTGCATTTCGCCTCTGGTGTTTATAAACCTGCTTCAATAAAAAGCAAAAACAAAGCCCAGAGTTTTGCAAAAAGCATGGTTGGGTGAGCAGCCAAAGCAATTTCCATCTCAGAAAGAATCACAACTTAATTTATTTTTACCCAGGATGTTTTGGTAACGCGTGACTTGCTTTAGAGCAAGAAATGCAGCGTGCTCTGGGATTGCTGGGACCCCGCTCCCTTTGAAGAAAAGCAAGGAAAATATGGAGATGGCACAACTTTGAGGTTATGTTTTTATGTTGAAATTTGGCTTTGTTGCTGAAATTAGCAATAAGAATCTTCTGGAACAACGGCCTAACTAGTTCACCAAGTGGCTCTTGGTAATGCGTGGGAAAAGACTTTCATGGATGATAATGGTGGTTTGCTTTACTTGCTGTTCGCTTTGGGAAATTCCAGTGGGGATTTGTTTCCTATTGATTCGCTAAATGATTATCAAAGATAGTATTATATTTATTTTGTCTTTTCTGTAGAAGACGACACATGAGAAGATTGAATTCTTTAGTTCTCAGCCAGCAGTAGGACGGCCCTAATCCTTCCAACCCCATAAGGGAGGTGAAAATAGCCTCATCTTCTACGTGAAGAAATTTCAGCTCAAAGGGCTTAAAAGACTCTTCTGGAGTTGCTCAGCAGGGAGAGAGAAAAACGAGAAATTGCTTTCTTTGTATTAAACTATTGGTCACATAAATAAAACGAATGGGAGGTAACATTTCAAATGGACTACATGGTTTACGAACACGGCGCTGGCAATCTGTCAGCGTTTCATCTTGAAAGGTTTCACTTGCAGCATTGGGGACAAAAATAGATGGTTTTACTTCTTTGAGGAGATCATTGGCATTTCACAGCTCTGTGGCTACTATTTGTTAATCAATTGTACCCCCCGCAAGATAACAGCCACATCCCCAGAGGAGAAAATATTGAAGATGTTTTTGTCCAGAAACAGGTTACGCTATCTTTCAGAAAACAAAGGAAAAAATTGAGCTTTAAATTTACACAATGTTATGTGTCAAATATATTTCAATAGAAAAAATTGAGCTGCAAGGATTAAAGTTATCCTGAAGAGATGATATTGGTAAATAGAATCTCATAAGTGTTGCATTTTGAAATATGTGATATTTTTTCTTCTGCTTTCTAAATTTACTACCAAAGCAGAAAATCTAATGAAATTGCATAAAACTGGAAATGCAGAAAATACGACAAGCGCAACTTCCGTAGTTTTCATGGCCTCTAATAAATGAGATCTGCGGTGCCGCAGGTTCCAGAGAAAGCTCCACTTTCAGGATTTTTTAAATGATTTTTTAACAATGAAAACCCATTTGAGAATGAAGGCCTGGCAGACAATTCTATTTCATGTTGAGAGAGTAAAGAACATTCTTGCTTGAAACTGTAAGCGTAAGGAAATGAATTTTGAAGCGTCTCGGCCTGGATCATGTCATTTCTCCAGGTTTTCTGTATCCTCTGTCTGTCTCTCCTCTGCCATATCACTAATAACAGTTCCCATATTGGACATCTTGCTGACTCCCTCCCCCTCCACCGGCCCTGGTGTGAGTCCCTCTGCGCCAGGAGCGAGAGCACCGCGGGAACGAGATTGAGTAACAGTGCTTTCTTGAGGATTCCAACCCAGACAGCGTGACCCCAGAGTGCAAACTCAGGCGCCTGGGCATTAAATGGATCAAACCTTTGTATCAGAGCTTTGGTCAGCTGGGACCGACTCGACTAATGTAGCAAACAGATGTTTCAACCACACAATAATTTGAGTTATGATCTGTATGTCAGATCTGCCTGCTAACACAGAAGCACTTATTTTTGTAACAGCGGTGTAATAACAACAAGCAGAATTCTTAATAAGTTGGTTTCCTGTATTGGAGAAAAACAAGTCAACGCCGGTACTAAATGGTTTTGTGCCCCTCTATCGATCTATCCCTTTAGCCTGTCAACTAATTTCGGGTAAAAAATTAGAAAGCTCCCTCTATGTGACTAGTTCTCAGCTAGGCCGGATGTTACCATTTCAGGAGCTGGAAAGCAGCCCCGTTTGCTCATTAGCATAAACCCACTTGATTGCACGGGCATTCTGCCCTGGAAGAAAATACATTTTCCCCCCCTCGGGACTCAAAGCTATTTTCATTTGGAATGAAAATAAATACAGCCCATAAGCATCATTTTTTCCCCTAAATTGGCTCGTGTAGGGGAAAATAAAGGTTGCTCACCACCAATATGGAGATTTCTAGAAGCTACAAGAAGTTCTGATTTGAGCAGCATGATTTCTAACTAAGCAAAGACCCCGTGAATGCCTGATGAAGAAAACTGGGGGGGTGGGGGGGATATGTAGGTCAAAGGGTACAAATTTCCAGTTACAAGAAGAACACGTTCTAAGGGTCTAATGTACAGCATGGTGACTAGTTACTAACACGGCATTACGTACTTGAAAGTTGTTGAAAGTAAATCTTCAGCATTCTGACCACACCAAAAAAAAAAGTGTTAACTATGTGAGAGGATGGATGTAATTATGTTGATCTTGGTAATCATTCCACAATGTCTGTATAGCAAATCATCATGTTAGGGGCCGGCCTGGTGGTGCAGCAGTTAAGTGCACACGTTCTGCTTCGGTGGCCTGGGGTTCAAGTTTCGGATCCTGGGTTCAGCCATGGCACTGCTTGGCAAGCTGTGCTGTGGTAGGAGTCCCACATATAAAGTAGAGGAAGATGGGCACGGATGTTAGCTCAGGGCCAGTCTTCCTCAGCAAAAAAAAAAAAAAAAGGATTGGCAGTAGTTAGCTCAGGGCTAATCTTCTTCAAAAAAAGAAAAAAAATCATCATGTTATACACTTTAAGAATATACATTATATTTGTCTGTTATTCCTCAATAAAGATTTAAAAAAAAATTTTTTTAAGATTTATTTTCCCTTTTTCTCCCCAAAGTCCCCCAGTACATAGTTGTATATTTCAGTTGTGGGTCCTTCTAGTTGTGGCATGTGGGATGCTGCCTCAGCATGGCCTGATGAGCGGTGCCATGTCCGCGCCCAGGATCCCAACCGGCGAAACCCTGGGCCACCGAAGCGGAGCACGAACTTAACCACTCGGCCACGGGGCCGGCTCTCCTAAAGATTTTTTTAAAAATCTTGGAATAGGAAGAACAATTGAAGAAGGAAACAGGAAAACCAGATGGGAGGCTCCCAGGGGCCCTGGGGGTGAGATTTAGGGCAGGGGTTTCGAAACACTGGGCTGGTCCCCAAACCTCATACTCTGAGGATTTGTCTGGTTGGAATGAGGCAGAATGAGAGAAATTAGGACAAAATAGTAAGATCTTCATAAAACTGAATTTTCCCCATTTAAAAGACCGTCCTATGAGGCTGGGCTCTTTGAATCTTTTGAAATTCAAATGCCTGTCCTCATATGATCGTGGTAGTGGTGGGGTGCTGTTTTTTGCTTCTCTAACTTGGGAGAACACGAAGTAGGCAAGCCAATGTTGGTCCCCTTTAAAAAACAAAATGAAACCCGGAGAGCAGCTGTCTCTGGCAGTCAGTAAATGCTGAATTCCAAATGAGGCGAGCTGGCATGGGGCTGCTCCTGTTCACTTCAACAGGCGATCTAGAGTCTAGCAAAGGCAGGGTGGGAGGAGAGGACAGAGGCGGCTTCATTTTCTGTAACTAGAGGCCTGGACAGGTCACAGGACCCCAGGCCATCCAATCCTAGCTTGATAGGCTTTGTTCACTGATCGCCGACCTGCCTGTGGATTTGGGGAGAGTTCCCCTTCAGGGCCCTTTGGCTACCTTTTCTAGGACTGGCAATCACAATTTGCCCATCTCCCTTGGCAAGGAAGAGTCTGCTTGTCCAGGCAGGGCCTCCCCAGTCACTTCCCAGCCCACATACACACACAGTCTCCCCATTCTTGCTGCATCTCAGGGCCTGGGCAGACTGGCTGCGCTGAGTGGGGAGATGGCCCTTCACAGTCTCCCCTCCCCCTTTTCCTGGGCTGGTCGTGGCCTACATGTCCCACCCTCCAATAATTTATACAAGTTGTCATCCAAAAGAGAGTAAATAAAGATAGAAACATGCAGGATCATGTTCCCCCAGGCCCCTCTACCTTCCAGAATTTCCCATCGTCCCTGGCCTGTGCCCCCTCTCGTCATGGCAGCAGCCAGACCAGCCTTGTTCTTTGCCTCAGGGATGTAATGGCAGAAAGAGAAAAAGGAGCTGCTTCTGGCCTCTGAGTTGTGAAGGCCTAGCCCCTGAGAGGAAGCAAAATAACTCCAGGTGGACTCTCTCTGTTTGAGGTGGTGCCTGATAAGTGCGAGCCCCCAGACCACACGAAGGTTCCCTGGGCTGGGGTGGGAGGCAGCGGGGGGTGTAGGCGCCGGAAGACCTGCTCACAGCCGGGCATTAGCAGAGAGCACTGGACCCAGAGAGGCGGGCAGATGAGGGCAGGACACAGACGAAAAGGTCTATGTGTTTCTGTTCACAGTGGCCAAAAGGTGGAAAGAGCCTGAGTGCCCATCAATAGATGAAGGGACAGACAAAATACGGTGCATCCACACGGTGGAATACTACTCAGCCCTAACACGGAATGAAGCACGGATACGTGCTGTGACACGGCCGACCTTTGGAAACATTACAGTGAGCGAAAGGAGCCACACACAAAGGAGCACATGTTGCATGATTCCATCCACACGAAATGTCCAGGATAGGCAAATCTATAAGGACAGAGAGTAGGGGGGGCCTGGTGGCACAGTGGTTAAGTTCGAACATTCTGCTTCGGCAGCCCGGGGTTCGCCAGTTCAGATCCCAGGTGCGGACATGGCACCGCTTGGCAAAAGCCATGCTGTGGTAGGCGTCCCACCTATAAAGTAGGGGAAGATGGGCACGGATGTTAGCTCAGGGCCAGTCTTCCTCAGCAAAAAGAGGAGGATTGGCAGTAGTTAGCTCAGGACTAATCTTCCTCAAAAAAAAAACTAAAATAAAATAAGGAGAGAGTAGATTGGTGGTTGCCAGGAGCTGGGAGAGGGGAACGGGGAGTGACTGCTAATGGTATGGGTTTCCTTTTGAGGTGATGAAAATGTTCTGGAACTAGGTAATGTCAATGGTTGTACAACATTGTGAATGTACTTTTTTTAAAGATTTTATTATTTTTCCTTTTTCTCCCCAAAGTCCCCCAGTTACATAGTTGCATTTTTTTTTTTTAAGATTTTATTTTTTTCCTTCTTCTTCCCAAAGCCCCCCGGTACATAGTTGCATATTTTTAGTTGTGGGTCCTTCTAGTTATGGCATGTGGGACGCGGCCTCAGCGTGGCTTGATGAGCGCGGCCATGTCCACGCCCAGGATCCAAACCGGCAAAACCCTGGGCTACCGAAGCAGAGCATTCCAACTTAGCCACTAGGCCATGGGGCCGGTCCCAATTGTACCCTTTTAAATGAGGATGACTTTTATGTTATAGCTATTTTACCACAATAAAAAAATATGTGTGCCTTCCCTGTGTGCTCTTGCCCCCCCCAACCCCCCCCAACCCCCCCCCCCCACACACACACACACTGGTTCCAGGCACAAAGGGCCAGGCCCAGCAGCCTCCCACCCCTGAACCGGGGCTGTCCCAGGGTTCCGCTGCGGGGACTGACAATTGTCATATTCATCAGAGTGATTTTCTCGCCTAAATCCTTTTCTTCTGCCTCACCGGCCCACCCCTTCTCCCCAGACATGGGAGGGGAGCGCCGGACAGTCCCCCCAGGCCCCTCCCGCCCCTGAGGCCCAGAGGTCACAGAGGAAATCCCCTTGAAGACACAGCTATCCCACCGTCCCAGATGGCAGCCAGTCACCCTCTGAGGGCCCTCACCCTCTGAGGGGCCTGGGGGCAGGCCGAGCCCTCCTCCCGGCGCTTGGCCCGACCTCCAAAGGGAGGCTCTGCGGGACCCCCAGATCGGGCGCCGCCGCCAACACACACCCTGCGGGGAGGGCGGCCTCTGGGGGCCCTGCGCCGCCCCCCCCCCGCCCAACGAGCACCGGCGGTCACCTGCGGGGCGCCCCATCCCAGACACCCCAAATCCAGAGCCGGAGGCCCGTGCGCTTCGAGATCCTGCAGGGCTGCAAAGTCCCCGGGGGTGGGGGGCGGTGGCTGATGGCAGGGAAGGCCCCTCGCAGCCCTCAGCAGGGGTCACGGCCCTGAAAACGCTGCCGTGCACCCCAAGCAGCTCCACGACCGTCGACTGGGAAGCCGGCTCGCTCCCGGAGGCCCCCGCCCCCTCCCGAGCAGCCGTTCAAAGCCCAGGGGGCTGCGCGAGGCCCCGCCGGCTCCCCCGCTGCCCGCCCGCTGGGACGTTTCGCGCGGAGCACGATGGCGCGCAAAGCGTCGGCGGGTCCCGGAGCCCGTGCAGCCGCCAGACACCGCCCCGGCCGGCGGGGCTGTGACGCCCCCTGGAGGCCGCGGGCTTCCACCTGCGCGGCGGCGGCCGGCAGGGGCGGGACCCGGGCGGGCGCACCGAGGGCGAAGCATCCGTTCAAGGTCACAGGCAGACCCAGATCCGAGCCTTCCGGAAGCGGCCCCTGGGGATTCCGCTGCCGCTTGTTAATTTAAAGCAAAAAGAACCCTCGCACACTCATACCTACATAGAGCTAATGATGCTGAAGGGTCGGGGCCCCTCATTTGCAGAAGACCCTTGGTGGGGCCCCAGAAATATATTCATCTGGTCGTAGGTGTTTGTAAAATCTGCAGATGCGAACTGCAAATTGGCTAACATCTGTATTGGACTGTCATCGGTTAAGATCGTTCTCTTCCCACCCTGACTGTCACCCTCCCCCTCCGGCCCTGTAGCAGTGGAGGGGCCTTGGGCCTCGGGGAGCTGGCGAAGGGGAAGTTGAGTTGGGGAAACATTTAGTGTGACTTTCATGGGATCTGTTTACATAGCGAGTTATTACTGGCCATCCTGGGGTAAGAATGACTTCCAGGAATAATCCCACTGCCCACCTGGCGTCATGACGCTGAGCTCTACAGCAGCTGGGACGGAGGAGGAGAAACAAGGTTTGAAATGTACAGAGCCGGAAGCTAGTCTGTGGAAAATTCTTCCAATTATCAAATGCCTAAATTTGTGAGCAGATCAAAACGGAAGATTTTTCTGTCAGGAATATCATCAATAATGCAGTGAATATAATGGCAAACTTCCTGTAAAATGAAATTGTTTTCAAGTGTGTCTATATGTAACCAATAGAAACTATTCTGGCACGGAGAAGTAAATTGTAGCAAAATCTTTTTCAGATCGTACCAAAAGGGAAAGAGAAATTTTGAATAGAGGTAATATATATGAGTTTTTGGATTGTATAATAATCTACTTGATGAAAAGAAGTGAAATATTTGAACACAGTGGGAAAGAATTTAAATTTCTTGCTGATTTGACCAGAATACTGACATTGACAAAGATAACATAAATCTCAAACCAGACTTCTACAAGTTGGTTGGTGAATATTGTCAATTCAGAGTATTTAAGATTGGTCCCTGAATATGAAACTTCGATACGCCCTGAAAATTTACAACTTTATATTGAAAGAAACTTGATAGAGGTTTCCCCAAATTTGACAGCCGTCCTAAAAACGTATACAGCATTACTAATAACAAATTGTAAAGCTGCAAGTTTTCTAAACCATCAATAACGTAAACCAAATCTGCATCAACCATGCTAGAAGAAAACCAGAATGAATTATCTTTCTATCCTCTTGCTGGAAAATGATATTACAAAATTGTCGTCACGTGAAAAGGCAATCAGAGTCTGCAGCCAAAAATTGTAGGGCAGAAAATTGTTGTAAGAGTTTGTCAAGCAGTTAACAAAACCTTATGTCAGTTTTCTGAATCATATGAGATTTGAGATCTTTCTCAGCTTTTAAAGTGTTATTATTGTGTTTTCTTTCTGATTCTAAATAACCTTCCTTTCCTACCTAATTCTGTGTTCATAATTTTCTTTCTTTCTTCTTCTTTTTTTTTTTTTTGCTGAGGAAGACTAGGCCTGAGCTAACATCCGTGCCCATCTTCCTCTACTTTATATGTGGGACACCTGCCACACCATGGCTTGATGAGCAGTGCCATGTCCACACCCGGGATTGGAACCGGTGAACCCGGGCCCCGGAGAAGCAGAAGTGCGTGCTTAACCACTGCGCCACCAGGCTGGCCCCTCTGTTTTCTTTTTAAAGGCCCCCAAATTGCACAATCTTCAGAAAGCCAAAAAACCTGGATCCATCCCACACATAAATGTGCACCCCCCCCCCGCACACCCCCCCCAATCTCACATACAGAACTAAGAACTGTGGGCTCACAGGGTAAAAAGAGGCACAAGACCCCTACCCTAGAAAATTCACAGAATCACAAAATTACCACAGATTTATTAAAAGCTTGATCAAATGAGAATTATTTTTACTAATGAAGCTAATTTTACTAACCAAGCTAATTTTCCTGTTGGTTCCCCCAGTGCCTTCCATTCTTTTAGTGTCACCACCAAAGAAACTGCAGAGGACAGCTTTGGGCCATTATTTCACATTCCCTCCGACAGAAGGACTGCTTTTTCTTCCTCGTTAGTCTCTTGGGTATTTTAAGATTGTCATCATCTGTTATGCAAAAAAAAAAAAAAAAAAAAAATCAAACTTTCATTTTTTACCTTAATATTTCATGAGCTAAACTTCTTTTACTTTGTTCTATTGACATTTGTAGAAAGAGTTTTTTTGAAGTCTGTTGCTCGGGGTTAAGCGGGTGCAACCTTAAGAGAGGGAGGCACCGTGTCCATTTGAATGCACAATAATAGCCTCGTAGGTAGGGAGCTTCCAGTCCCACGATGGTTTTTTCCTGTCAGGCTGTACTAGAAGAAATATAAGAGGCATAAGGCTATGCCAGATGGTGAAAAATAGGTTTACAGCACCAAAATAGTGCTGTTTTTATTAAAAACTAGGCTAGTATTGAATGCCAGAAGGCGTGAAACCCAGCTCTGAGTAAGAATCGCCGCATTTAGCATGAATCTTGGCCCTTCTGAACCTCCCACCCGGCAAAGCAAGGTGGGCCCACCAGCCCGCCTGGGGTGCTGCTGCAGGGCCCCCGCACAGGATCCCGGAGACTCACGGGAAAGGCGTGGGCCTGCTTCTCTGGGGGCCAGCTGGGCTCCCCAGCCGCTTCCTATCCCCACGCCCCCCACCATTACACCGGAAGTCCTCAGCCAGCCGCCTTGTGACTCACTCCTCTTTCCTTCATGCTGGATTCCGCTGTCCAAGAACCCAGAGGCTGGAACCTTGAATCTGGTGAGGCTGGAACCTTGACCTCCAAGGCGTTCTAGGCTTCTCCAGCATCAGTGAGGCTAACAGCTATCTCCAAAAGTTTTCCCGAAACCCATTAGCAACCAGTGTCTCTCAAACTCTGCAACTAAGGGAAACCAGCACCGGAGAGGGTAGGCTCCTCACCAAGAAGGTCCTTCTTGACCTCCATCACCACGCTCTGAGTCAGTTAGCTTTTGCTGCAAAACAAACCCGCCACAAAGCTTAGCGCCTTAAGACGCCGACTGTTTAGCTCTCCACTCTGCGGACTGGCAACCTGGGCTGAGCTCCGCCGAGGCCCCCCGGCTCACGCCGGCGTCTGCAATATCCGCGGCCGGATGGACTGGGGGTCCGGGACCCTCTCGGCTGGTCAGATCGTCTTTCTTCCGCAGGGTCTCGCATCCTCCCGCAGGCTAGCCTGGGTTTGTTCATAGGGAGGCGGCTGGGTTGCAAGCCCAAACAGAAAAACGCTCAAGGCTTCTTGAGATCGGCCTGGATAGGGACCACGTTTTATATTCGGTTGGTCAGAGCCGGTTCCAAGACCAGCCACTCTGCGTTGAAAAGGGGCGCAGGTACAGGGAGGGTAACAGTTGGGGCCATGTGTTTTCTTTAAAATTGTGGTATTATGGTAAAATACACATAACATAAAAATTACCATTTTATCCATCTTTAGGTGTACAGTTCACATTGCCATTAAATACATTCATTCACACTGCTATGCCACCGTCACCACCATCCCTTTCCAGAACTTTTCCTTCGAGACTTTTCTTATTAAATGCTACCTTCCATTCATTTAGCACTTTCACAGTTGGAACAGGACCATTTTTTTTCACTGCCCTAAGAGTCCTCTGTGCTCGCCCATTCACTCCTCCTCTCCCCAGCCCCCAGCCCCCAGCAACCGCTCACCTGTTTACTGTCTCCATAGTTTTGCCTTTTCCAGAATGTCATAGAGTGAATCATACAGTATGTAGCCTTTTCACATTGGCTTCTTTCACTTCATAATATGCTAAGGTTCCTCCATGTCTTTTCATGACTTGATAGCTCATTTCTTTTTAGCGCTGAATAATATTCCATTGTCTGGATGAACCACAGTTTATTTATCCATTCACCTGCTGAAAGACATCTTGGTTGCTTCTGAGTTTTGGTAACTACGAATAACCTGCTATAAACATCCATGTGCAGGTTTTTGTGTGGATGTAAGTCTTCAACTCCTTTGGGTAAATACCCAGGAGCACAATTGCTAGGTCGTATGATAAATCTGTATGTTTAATTTTTTAAGAAACTGCCAAACTGTCTTCCAAAGTGGCCGTACCATTTTGCATTCTCACTGGCAATGAAGGAGAGTTGCCGCTGTTCCACATCCTCGCCAGCATTAGATGTTGTCAACTCCGGAACTTTTCATCATCCCCAGCAGAAACTCTGTACCCGTTAAACAGTGACTGTCCCCTCCCCCTTCCCCAGCCCCTGGTGGCCTCTATTCTACTGTCTGTCTCTATGAATTCGACTATTCTAGATATCTCATATGAGTGGAATTGTGGCCATTTTTGCAAACAGGGTGTCCCCTACTTTTAAAAACAGGTAGGTTTATGGGGCTCCGAGTTCTTCATCATCCACTTCTTTTTTTTGAGGAAGATCAGCCCTGAGCTAACATCTGCCAATCCTCCTCTTTTTGCTGAGGAAGACTGGCCCTGAGCTAACATCCATGCCCATCTTCCTCTACTTTATATGTGGGATGCCTACCACAGCATGGCTTGCCAAGCGGTGCCCTGTCCACACCCGGGATCTGAACCGGCGAACCCTGGGCCGCCGAAGTGGAATGTGCGCACTTAACTGCTGCGCCTACCAGAGGAGAGGTGGGAGGGAAAGGGATGTGGAGAAAGGGAGAGAGAGGAAAAGCAGAATGAGGAGTGTGCAGTAAAGAATGACCCTTGCCCAAAGAAAGGTCTGCCCTTTGCCCCTAGCTCCTGGGAGGTGATCTCTAAACCCCTGGAATGTCTTGCCTGACAACAGTGTCTGTTTACCTGGGGGCCCTGCGCCACACCAGATAGCCAAACAATGTGATTTCTGGTGGGAGCTTTGGGTCACACAGTATCGGCTCAGCCTCCAGAGGGTGGGCAACCAGCCATGCCTATGTGACTGAGCCCCAGTAAGAACTCTGGACATCAAGGCTCGGGTGAGCTTTCTGGTTGGCGATACTCCATGGGTGTTGTCACATATAGGTGCTGGGAGGAGTTCATGACACCACTAGGAGAGGACAACTGGAAGCTCTGTGGTTGGACCTCTCTGGACTCTGCCCCGAGTCTCTTCCCTTGACTGATTTTAATTGGTATCCTTTCACTGTAATAAACTGTAACCATGAGTATAACAGCTTCAGGTAAGTTCTGTAAGTTCTGCAAATAATCAAACCTGAGGGTGGTCCTGGGGACCCCTGAACTCTGCAGTTGGTGTTGGAAGTGAGGGTGGTCTTGTAGATCGTTGCCTAGTTTTACAAGGGGGTGCACAGAAGGAGCTATCCTGTTAATAGTAAATGCAAGAATAATGGTCATAGCACCCTGGGTCAGATGGGGCACAGAGACGCGTTTGGGAAAAACTTCACGATGGCGGCCCAAGGAGAATCACAAGTTCAGTTCACACTTGTATTGGTTGCACTGGTATTGGAGAAACTACCTTCGTGAAACCTCATTTGGTGAACTGGAGAAGCATGTGGCCACAGTGAGTGTTGAGATCTCTGTCCTTGTGTTCCACACCAACAGAGGACCTGTTAAGTTCAATATAGGGATACAGCTGGTCAGGAGAAATTTGGTGGGCTGGAAGAGACGGCCATTATATCCAAACCCAGTGTGCCATTAGAATGTTTGATGTAACATGTGAGAGTTACTTACAAGAACATGCCTAACTGATATAGAGATCTGGTACAAGCGTGTGAAAACATCCCCATCACGTTGTTTGACAACAAAGTGAAAATTAACGACAGGAAATTTAAGGCAAAATCCATCACCTTCCATTGAAAGAAGAATCTTCAGTACTATGACATTTCTTGCTAAAAGTAAGTACAACTTTGAAAAGTTCGTCCTTTGGCTTGTTTTCAAACTACCTGGAGACCCTAACTTGGTGTTTGTCCCCATGCCTGCTCTTGCCCCCATGGACCCAGCTTGGGCAGGACAGCGTGAGGCTGGTGGGGCAGGGTCCCCGCAGTGCACCCTGACACATCATCCCCACATGTATCAGGTACCTCCATCCTTTTGTGGCTGATGGGCTGCTAATAATGCATGTGCCTTCTGCAAATTAGACCTGCATCTTTATTTTCAAGTGCCTGATAGGAAAAGATAGGTTTGGATTCAAAATCTATTCCCATTGCTACCAGAAATGTCAATGTGTCATCTGTCCACAAAAGGAAGAACTGCCAGCTTCTTTAAATATAATTCCAACTGTTGCGCAATTTTAAATGGATGATAAACAAAAATGTCACTTGCTTACCTGTGCTAACAAAGTTTCTCCTTGATGGTGACCATCAAGCATTCGAAGTGTTCATCATTACAAAGCCTAGATTAGGAATCGTGTGTGGCTTTTGCAAGCATAAATCCTCATATAAAAAGTTATGTTGATGAAAGTAAACTGTGGCAGATTGTTAAAGGCCACCAATCTCTCCCATGCTAGTATTCACTTTGCAATGTGTCCCTCCCCTTTGTTCCTCCCATCCAGAAATATCCACGGCGATATTCCTCTATCCCTCCCGCCCCAGAGTCTGGGCTGGCCTTGTGACTACTCGCTTTGGCCAACAGAAGAGGGCGGAAGTGACTTGGGACTCCCACTGTCAGGAAGCTTGAGGCCTTGATTCTCTTTGAAGGCTCTGGTTGTCACATAGGGAAGTCCATCTAGCCTTCTAGAGCATGAGAAGCCATGGAGGAGAGACCTGAGGGTCCTAGTCCACAGGCAGACACAGGACTGAGGCCTTCCCGGGCCTCCCAGCCCAGCTGACCCTCCCTCCTGAGTGAGTCCAGTCAAACAAGCAAAGGAAGTGCCCAGCCAACCACCACAGTCCTGAGAAAAAATGCACTATTGTTGTTTGGGGACACGAGGCCTTGAGACGGCTTGTTACACAGCAAAGGCTGACTAAAACACAAGCTCAACTTGACACTAAAAAGTGCAAGAGACAACAGGAGGGGGAAGTGGCTGGGGGTGGAGATGCAACAAACCCAGCCCCACCTTGACAGTTGCTGCAGCTGGGGGTTCATGATCTACTCCTCCATTTTCGTATATGTTTGAAATTTTCCATAGTAAAAGCTAAAAAATAAAAGCGAAGCTTGGAAAGATTTCACTAGGAAAATATATATACACACTTGCTATTTAACACCTTTTCTAATAGTTTGTATTTAATTTCTGTACATGATTGCATGATACACAGAATGAAATACATTCCTTTCCCACCAGACCCCATTTGGACCCTCCAAGTACTCTCCAGTTCACCGCTGAAGGTCACAGAGATATTATCTACATTTTCTGGGTGTGTCACGAGGTGAACAAGGATGAGGCCTGGTGAACAAGGCGAACAAGGTTGTGGGCCTGACCCCACCTCCAAAACCCACTGCAAAGGCTGCTCTCGCCCGCTCCCCCGCCGGGCGAGGCTCCAGCACTGCAGGAGCCCGGATCCCCAGGCCCAGGCGCGGGCTGGGAGGGGGCGACCGGGAAGTGCAGCCTCGCGGGCAGCCAGTTCGCCCCGCTCCTTTCCCAGCCTCCTGCCGCCTGGGCTCGCCTGCCCGACGGCGCGGGCTGTGGCCTCGGGGTGGGGGTGGGGGTGCTGGGAGGGGCCGGAAAAGGCGGGCCAGCCTCGATTACGAACCGTTCCAAGTCATCCGGGGCGGGGCCAGAAGCTTCTCTCGGATCGATCGGGCCATCCTTCGATCCCCGCGTCCCTCCTTGCGAGGGGACGGGTGGCAGGCGCGCCGCCCTGGGGCTCACGGTCGCACTGGGGCGCCCAGGCTTTGGGGAGCGGAGACCCCCTGCCCCTCGGAGTCACATTCTCCGGGAGCCCCGGCACCCCTGGGCTCCCGTCCTCGACTACTGTAAGCCCCGCACCGTGGGATCCGAGGAGCCCGCGGCAGCCCCGAAGTGAAGGGGCGCACACGGGTGGCCGGTGGCGGCGGCCGGCGCGGTCCCCAGGAGGGCGCCAGGCGGGGTGGGGGTGGGGTGAGGGTGGGGAGGCGCGGCGAGCGCCCCCGAGGCCGTCTAGAACCCGAGTCTCAACCTCCTTGTTGATACTGTCCCCGCTTCCAAAGACTTTTAGAATGACTGATGCGGGTCCTCCGGCCTCGAAGCCACCCTCCCAGTAAGCCCTCTTTCCTTCCAAGGACGCCCAGCACCCGCAGGGGGAGCAGGGAGGGAGGGGTGAGCGGGGGGAGGGAGGGAGAGGAATGACTCGCATTGGCCCCGCGCGTCCGCAGCGGAAGATGCTGCCACCCGGGCCCGGCCCCCTCCCCCGGGCCCGGCGTTCCTGCTCCCCACGCCAGGGCAAGGCTGCAGACAAGTGAGCACACAGAACAGGGGAGCAGAACATAAACAAGGTTATTCTATTACTTCCTTTTTATTTTTTTGCACACGAATTAATAAACTACTGCATCCGGGGGGAAAAAGCAGAATCCAAACATCCTCTCGGTTGCCATTTAGTTATATAAGAAGGACGCATTCAGGATGGTTGGCAGTAATAATTCCTCCAACGCCACGCTCCAAATCAGAGCCCCTGCTCCGGCCTTGAGTCCAAAGGGACAGCGGCGCCAGCACAGCACAGAAAGTGGGGCAGAGTTCTGCCGGCTAAGGTTCCTGCTCCTGGGGGCGCAACTGCCCCATGTCACAGAACTAGGCCCAGCTGAAAGGCACCAGCCCCACACACCTCCTCGTAGGCCCCCCTCCCACACACGCGCACGCACAGACACATTCGCTTCCTTGCAGGGATGGGTTCCAGCAGCTTCCTTTGTGCCACGGTCCCACCTCCAGCCCCCATGGCCAGAGTTGCTGGAGCAGGGAGCTGACATCTGCCCCAAGATACTGGGCCACCAGAGTCCCCTTGCCCAGGAATTTAGAATTGGAATGGAGAAAAAGAAAGTGTCTGCGCAGAGGGAGAGACCATTCTGTGTAAATAGGGGAGCAGTGGGAGGCTGCGGCCCCCAGGAGGCGGAGGGAGCACCCTAGGGTAGGAGGCTGAGGGAGGAAGACAGAGGGAATCAAGAGATGCTGGCATAGATGGGGCAGGCCGCACGAACTCCGCCTCAGCCTGTGCTCCCTGCCGCCTTCCAGGCCTGTCTGAGGTCCACTGCAGCATCCTCCCATCTTCCATAACAATAATTCCCGTCTTGTGGTTCACCAGGCACCTATGACCAAGAAACTGAGGTTCAGTGAGCTTGAAACTTCTGTTACTTGCACTCAGTGGAGTTTGAAATAACATGTCCTCAAATCAAAGCTTTCTCATTTTACTTTTTTTCAAAAATAGCTTTTACGTGTTAGAGCAGTTTTCGGTTCATAGCAAGATCGAGAGGAAGGTACAGAGATTTCCCATATCCCCCCTGCCCTAATACATGCACAGCCTCCCCCGTTATCAACATCCCCCACCAGAGTGGCGCATTTGTTACCACGGATGAACCTCCACCGACACATCGTCATCACCCAGAGTCCGTAGTTCAACCTGGGCTTCACTCTCAGGGTCGGCCACTCTGTGGGATTGGACAAATATATAATGACATGTATCTCTCATGACAGGATCAAAAATAGTTTCGTTGTCCCAAAAATCCTCTGTGCTCTGCCTCTTCACCACCCCACCCCAGCAGCCACTGCTCCTTTGACCGTCTCCACAGTTTCGTCTTTTCTAGAATGCCATGTAGTTGGAGCTATACAGTATGCAGCCTTTCAGATTGGCCTCTTTCACTTTGTAACTCGCTTTGCTTTCATGGGCAACGTTTCCTGCTTACCTTTTTCCAACCCTTCTCTTATTTAGTGTGCACCATATATAATACCTTCCAATTGTGGGAAACAGCTTATTTCAGGCCTGCAAATAAATTGGAATCAAATGTTTTTCCTTTGGGAAAAGGGAAAATAACACTGAATACTGGAAACTAGAAATCGCAGCATTTCTAGTTTCAGCCACAGTCCATCCTGTCTAGGTCATTCTCTGACATCATCTTCCAGAGCAGGGATGTTACAAACCCAGGACACATGCTCAGCATAGCGGCTGCTCTGCCCAGGGATGGGCATGACCCCGAGGCCTGGCCTCCAGGAACCGTCCCGAGGGCTCCTCTGTGCAGCCCGGCAGCAGCGCGGTCCCATTTGCAGTGAGAAGAGCCCCGCAATGCTCCGCATGGAGGCAAAGCCATGACCCTGTTCCGGGGCGCCTGGAAAGACTCATCACGCCATCTTCCTCTGGAGGTCGGGAGCACCATGCTGCCGACAGGGGCTTCCTCCTGAGTCCCCACACGTCTCTGCAGCATTCTCCCATCAACCATGATAAGAACAACGACAAGAGCAGCTGACATTTGCTGACTGCTAATTGTATGCCCGGCACCTTGCCAAGCACTTGATATGGATTTATTTAATCCTCACAACCTTATGAGGTAGATACTAGGAGTATGCCCCAGTTTGTAATTGAGGAAGCTGAGGCACAGAAAAGTTAAGTTACATGCTCAAGGTCACACAGCTTGCAAGTGGCCTAACAAGGATTTGAGTCCAGACTGTATTTCCCGACTGTTAAGCCCTGGACTGTGATGGGAAGATATTAGTTATATATGGCTGTGTGATTACTCCGAAATGTAGCAGCTTAAAACAACGGGCAGGTATTATGGCACATGATTTCTGAGGGGGAGGACCCTGGGCGCTCGGGCTCAGGGGTCTGTGGGGAGGGCTGCAGTCAGGCTGTGGGCCAGGGCTGCGCTCTGCCAAGACTTGCCTGGGCCCGGAGGATCTGCCGCTGAGCTCACTCATGCGGCTGTTGGCAGGAGGCCTCAGTTCCTTGCCTGGGCCTCTCCACAGGCCTACTCTGGGGACACTTGCCCCAGTGTGAGTGACGAGGGGGGAAGAGAGATTGAGAGATGAGCCACTCTGCCTTTTATGACGTAGTCTCCCGATAGCATGTCACTTCTGTCTTCCATTAAGTCCAGCCCACCCCAGCAGGAGGGGATTACAGACAGGTGTGGCCCAGGAAGCAGAGACCCCTGGAGGCCATCTTGGAGGCTGGGTACCGCAGGTGTGAAGAGAAGCTAAACAGAGACGGAGCTTGCCCTCAGAACAACCTTAAACCTGCTCTAGAGGTGACAGCAAAAAGCTACCTAGCCCTGTGCAAGTGTTGGTCACCACACCACAAGCCCTTGCCCTGTGTCTGACACAGTTCACCAGGCACTAAGACTCATCTAGAACATGAGTTCTGTGAGGACAGGTTCTATGTCTTAGATGCCAAATGGCGGTCAGGCTTCCATGAATATTTTTAATTGACTGACACTAAAGAAGTAAAAGATGCACTCACTGCTCTTAGAAAGTTAACCCGGTTTTAAAAAATCTGAATTACATTCATTTGCATACTTTTTGTGGTAAAATACAAATAACACAAAATTTACCACTTGAACCATTTTTAAGTGTACCGTTTAGTGTAATCAAGTACAGTCACATTGTTGTGCAACCATCATCACCATCCATCTCTAGAAGTTTTTGATCACCCCAGATTGAAACTCTGTGCCCCTTAAACACTGACTCCCCACGCCCCTCCTCCTCGTAGCCCCTGGCAACCACCTACTTTCTGTCTCTATGAGTTTGGCAACTCTAGGTATCTGATACAAGCGGGACCATACGATATTTGTCCTTCTGTGTCTGGCTTATTTTACTTAGCGTAATGTCTTCAAGGTTCATCCGTGTTGTAGCATGTGTCAGAATTTCATTCCTTTTTAAGGCTGAATAATATTCCATTGTATGTATATACCACATTTTATCTATTCATCCATGAGTGGACATTTGGGTTGCTGCCACGTTTTGGCTATTGTGAATAATGCTGCTATGAACATGGGTGTGCAAATCCCTGTTTGAGCCCTCGTTTTCAGTTCTTTTGAGTGTATACCCAGAAGTGGAATTGCTGGATCATCTAGTAATTCTATGTTTAATTATTTTTTTTTTCAGGAAGATTAGCCCTGAGCTAACTGCCGCCAATCCTCCTCTTTTTGCTGAGGAAGACTGGCCCTGAGCGAACATCCATGCCCATCTTCCTCTACTTTATACATGGGATGCCTACCACAGCATGGCTTGCCAAGCGGTGCCATGTCCACACCCGGGATCCGAACCGCTGCCAAGAAGCGGAACGTGTGCACTTAACCACTGTGCCACCGGGCTGGCCCTAATTTTTTTTTATGTTTAGTTTTTGAGGAACCACCATACTGTTTTCCTAACAACCTAGTTGTAGCAATAATAAATGCTACCAGGTTTTGGATCCTTGTGCTAGGCCCTTTGCACACTTTACCTCAAACCAACACTGCCAGGTAATGTTATCCTCACTTTTCAACAGATGAGCTAATTTGCTCAATATCACACAATTAGTTGGGAGATATACAACATGGGTTGATCACTTAGCAAGGCAAGTGGCTACAAGTCCAGTTTAATGAAACACAATTTCAGTCCAAAAAACTTGAGGCCACAGAGTGTAGTTATCTATGGAAAGTTCCTGAACGTAAGTGGTGAACCAAATTTTGCAGATGTTCCACGATCAGGCGTACAGTGGGGATCTAGGAAGCACTTGACAGCAGAAGAGGCCGCAACCCCGCCTCAAACCCCAGGGGTCTGTGTGCGAATCTCTTCTCTGGGCTTGCCAGGGCCTCCAGACAGCACGCCTATTTGCCAGAGACTTTTTGAGCACCGTCGGCCCAAGTGGCAGAGCAGCTGTACTGAAGCCTTGACTGTCGCAGAGCCGTCTCTTGCTCTGCATCCCCTCAGAACTGGCTGCCTCTGGGTTATTTGGCAATTGGGTCAGAGCAGCTGGCTCGAATGGGGTGTGTGTTGCCCCTAAAATCCAAAATGACACCAAACAGTGTGCCTTTTTCTTGACAGTAGGTGGTACAATGTGCTACAACTTGTTTCACTTTGGAAGTGACATCCCACTTCCTTGAGGTGGTAGTGAAACCAGGGGCCAACTTGCTTTAGCTATGCTCAGTTAGCTGTCTGTTTGCAAAGTAGTTAGATAGTGCACTACTAAGACCACCCTATGGAGACTGTAGGGGAGGAAGACTTTTCCTCTGCCTAATGTGGGTTCGTCTGGCTGGAGAACAAATTAAATTCACAGGAGACAGAATAGCAGAAGAAAATTAAACAAAGCTTTATGAGGACCATGGCCTGGGGCCTTTCTTCCCGAAGGAAGAAAGGGCACCGAAGAAATGGGGTGCACAGAGTGGTTATATACCCCCAAACGGGGTGTTTCACATGTGATTGAAACGTCCCTCCCACAGTAGTCACAAGATTGCCCTGTTGGCACAGCACTTGATGGACACAGCAGGTAGTGGGTCTGCTATCTCAGAGGGCATAGCAGGAGGCAAGTCTATTGTCTTGAGCTGGGTGGTCACAGGTGAGCGCAGCAATCAGTTCCTAGCCTAAGGAAAGATGCTTAATCCAGAAGGAAATGCCAACGTTGGGAGGGGGAGGGAAGTCAGTTACAGGAGGTTACCAGACAAGCACAATAAACAAATGCAGATTTAAGTCCTTGCCTTCCCTGTTGATTAACAGTTTCTAGAGACAAGGGCATCTCCCCTTCTTCCTGGTACAGAGGGAGATATCTTTACAGATGGAGAGTTCCTTTACAATGTAAATATCTCTTACAAAGGGTAAGTAAATTCTTTCCAGTTGTTTTCCTGTCTGCAAAGGAACCAGCCTCAAATAATCATCATGCCAAAGAGACATATCTTGGGGTGGCCAATTCCAGGTCCCCACAAGAACATCTCTGACACTTGGGTCACCATGGTAATGGGTGCTTAATTTTCTCAGGAACTGAGAGTTGACTCTGTGTCCAGTTCAGGCTGGTTAAGACCATCGACTCATCAACTGGCCCTGAGAGGATGACCGATAGGTGACCTTTTGATGTCAGGGAGCTGAAAACTCCACCCTCAGATCATGGTAACTCTGCCATCTTGTGAACATGCAGCCTATGAAGAGCCATGAAGCTGGATTACACTTGTGCAGATCATCAACTGCCTCACTTCTCCTCACCTCCAATCATCTATTCCTACACTTCAGACCGCCCTGCCCCCTTATCCCATAAATATCCCTAATCCGCATTTTTCGGGGAGGCGGATTTGAGATTGGTTCTCCTGTCTCCTCACTTGACTGCCTGTGATTAAACCCTTTCTCTTTCAATCTTGTCGTCTTAGTGATTGGTATAATCATGTGGTGGGCAAAATGAACCTGGTTCAGGGGCCGCCCGTTGGCGCAACAGTTAACTGCGCACGTTCCATTTCAGCAGCCCGGGGGTTGCTGGTTCAGATCCCGGGTGCGGACATGGCACCACTTGGCAAAAGCCATGCTGTGGTAGGCGTCCCACGTATAAAGTAGAGGAAGACAGGCACAGATGTTAGCTCAGGGCCAGTTTGCCTCAGCAAAAAGAGGAGGATTGGCAGCGGATGTTAGCTCAGGGCTAATCTTCCTGAAAAAAAAAAAATGAACCTGGTTCAGTAACAGTAGGAATTTCTGTAAGTGAATAGTAAATCAAATTTTCAAGAAGTGATGAGAAAGGAGAGGGAAGGGAGAGAATGGCATTCTTGGCAGAGTAAGGGCAGCAGAGACACGGTGACGCAGACAAGTAAATTACAAATGATTTACCAAGTGGATGCATGAAGAGAGAGCAAAGAAGCTCATGGGAAAGAGGCCGGAGATAGAAGAGAAGACGGAGAGAGAGGTGGCAGAACAGGACTAAGTGAGCTTTAGTATATGCGTTCTGTGTGACCCAGCAAGTCCCCTCCTGGACGTGCGTATTGAGGGTCTCCAGACCACCCCCAGGTTCGATGACTCCCTGGGAGGGCTCACAGGACTCAGCATATAATTGTCTTCACAGCTAAGATTGATCACAGTGAAAGGACGCAAAGCACGATCAGCACAGGGAGGAGGAGCATGGGGTGAGGTCAAGGGGAGACCAGGCACAAGTTTCCAAGAGTCTTCTCCCTGTGGGGTCACACAGGACATGCCTCCTTCCCCCAGCAATGAGTTGTGACAACACGTGTGAAATGTTGTCCACCAGGGAAGCTCATTAGAAACTCAGCGCCCAGGATTTTTGTTGGGGGCTGGTCACATAGTCACCCTCTGCCTGTCAGGTACCCAAATTCCAGACTCCCAGAAGAAAAGCAGGTGTTCAGCATAGACCTCAATGTTTGCAAACATCTAGGCACGATGAGCCACCCTCATCAGCTGGAATGGTGGGAGCTCTCCTGAAATCCAAGTTCCCAGACACCAGCCAAGGGCCAACTTTGCAAGCAGGCCTTTCTAAGGATAAGCAGTCAGGCCTGCCGTGTTAACCCCTTTTTGTACAACGTGTATCCCACGGGACTGCTCACAGGTCTGAAGCCGGGTTCCTGAACGTTACTATAAATATTCAATAAGAACATGATTACCCTTCAGCCTTGCTCCCAACACAGACGCAGATGAAAAGACGATGGATGAAAAGCTCCTTGGCAGGGATTCCCAGGTAATCTGGGCATCCGTCACCCAGGACGTGGTTCGGTATCGTGGGGGCACATCCTGGAATATCACACAGCAATTAGAAGCAGGGCATTATATGTACAGGTAGTAACAGGAATGGATCTGAAAAACCTAGTGCTCAGTGAAAAAAGGTGAAAAACAGGAGCAAATATATAACCCAATACCATTAATGTAGATTTAAAATTTATACATACGGGTGCCATTTATCTAAATTTCAGAAACAGAAAACCTAATCTGTGCTGTTGTAAATCCAGATACAAATTACCCTTGGAGAGGTAATGATTTAAAGGAAGCGTGAGGCACTTCTGGAGTGTTGGGCATGTTCTTTTGCTTGAGCTGGAAGCTGGTTACGCAGGTGTGTTCACTTTGTGAAAGTCTATCCAGCTGTGCACTTATGATGTGTGCATTTTTCCGTATGTATGTTACACAGCTATACAAATTACATTAAAACAAAAACTAGGGGCCAGCCCCGTGGGTGAATGGTTAAGTTCGCGCGCTCCGCTGCAGCGGCCCCGGGTTTCGTTCGTTCGAATCCTGCGTGTGGACATGGCACAGCTCATCAGGCCATGCTGAGGCGGTGTCCCAAATGCCACAACTAGAAGGACCCACAACTAAAAATACACAACTATGTACCAGGGGGCTTTGGGAGAAAAAGGAAAAATAAAAATCTTTAAAACAAAAACTATATTCACAGGAAAACAGGAATACCCATTTTGCAAGAGAATAAGTGAAGGAAAAGATATACACTAAAATGATTGTCTGTGGGGGGAGGGGAGCGGGAGTGGGGATTGGAAATAAAATGAAATAAACACACGTGAGCGTCCGCACATGTACACACACAACAGGCCTTCTGTGGATCAATGTTGTTACTATGCACAAACAGAGGAGTGTTATTAATTTGACCCTCTGCACCTGAGATTGTTACCACACAAAGTTGGGGTTTTCTTGCCTGATGTACATTAAAAAAGCCAATTATTTTGGTATCAGCCTTTGGGAAAAGCCATGTAGCTTTATTTTGCGAGATGGATCTGCAAGGAGACGGGGGCATGTACCCTCAGATCTGTCTCCCCGATCCAGAGTTTGGGGCACAATTTACGGGATGAAGTGTGGCGATAGATGATTGGAGGTAAGGAGATTGGAGGTAAGAAGTGAGGTAATTGATGATCTGCGCAAGCGTGGTCAAGCTTCATGCCTCTTCACAGGACATGTGTTCACAAAATGGTGGCCTATGATCCGAGGGTGGAGTTTTCAGCTCCTTGACGTCAAAAAGGTCACTTATCGAGCATTTGTGCAGGCCCAGTTGATGGGTTGGTGGTCTCAACCAGCCTGAACTGGACAAGGGGGTCTTGGTTTCTGAAAGACAACTCTTATTTGCTCTGTTGATAAGATGGGGTCACTTGAACTGGTCCTGGAGGGCTCGCAGTTACAAGGTTGAAAACAAAAAGAATGATGCAAAAAAGCTCTACTTCTGGTCTCGCCATTCAGAGGACCCACTGTAGAACTTAACTTCTTCGCCGTGTTTATGAGTCTGTCTCCATCTACCCAGTTTCCTCAGGGATTAGTGACCCCCACCCCCACACTCTCCCCAACCGGGAAGAGCTCTGGGGTTACCTAGCAGTGCTGAGATCCCAGAGGGCCCGCCAGCCTAGCTCCAGAACTGCTCTGGTCCACGCTAATCCTGCTGAGTGACTCAGCGAGGAAGAAAGAAGCACTCTAATCAAATCCCCGGAAAGAATTAAAAGAGCTTTGCGAGTTCTCACCCTTGAGCTGCATCCGAAACCCCTGGAGGGCTTATTAAAACCCAAAGTGCTGGGCCCCACCCCCAGAGTTTCTGATTCAATAGGTCTCGGCTGAGGCCAGATAATTTGCATTTCTAACAAGTTCTAGGTGCTGCTGCTGCTGGTGGTCCTGGAAGCTCACCTTGAGGACCACTGATGCTACAAAGGAAGAGGAGGAGAAGTATAGCTACCAGCCATTTCTGATTAGCAAGCTTTCCTTCCCCGGGGCTACCCCAGGTTCCAGAACAAACCTCAGCCCAGCTGCTATCTAACCGGGTGGTACGGCATGAGGAGTGGAGCGAGTCCCACAGACAATGGAGGAAGCTTTGCGAAGGGGAGGTATGTGGGCTTGGAGACATCAACAGGCAACTTCTGCAAGCAGCCCCACCCTCCATCCTGCGCAAGAGGTGATGGTCTGAGCTTTCAGAGAAGTCTGGGCCACAGCCAAGTTCACTAGAGTGGTAGTCTGAGGGAAATGTGGGTGCACATCCAAGAAGGGGGTTCCCTCGGTAATTACGTGATGGCCCTACTCAAAGGAAGAACATGTTACAGACGGGAGTGGGCAGTGGGGAGCCTAGCCCGGGGCTCCCTAACCTTTTCACATACCAAAAATGATAATATTTGCATTATTCATTTGAGAGTGCCTATAAGAGGCTTGGTAAAAGAAAATATTACATTTTCTTTATAGCATAAAATTATGGTAATAAAAAAGGACTGGTGATGATATAAAACATTGACTTTATATAAAATTCAAATAAAATTACCATAAAACGTACAACCATCAGTTCTTGGGGCAGGCCTGTGGCCCATTCCCAGCACCTAGAGAGCCATGGCATTCGGGCTGGCAAGAGCGCTCCAGAGCCCACCAGCCCACACAGCAGGAATCTGGCAGTGTCCCACCTGCTGGGGGTGAGACAAGCCGGCTGAGAAGTCCCCGTGTGGTGGTGTATTGGTTAGCTATGGCTGTGTAACAAAACTTAGCTTAAAACAACAATGAGCACTTATTATCTGACAAGAGATTCTCACATATTGATGTATATGGGGTAGCTATTCTTCTTCAAAACTGATTCAGCTTGAATAGAGAAGTCTGACTTATGGCCTATCGCACATACATAGAACATCTGCTTTAACCATTAAAGTAAGAATGCACTCTCTTAAGATAAGATTGCATGCTTCCCTCCTAGGCAATGCCCTATTCGTACTCCTGAAGTTCCCTTTCCAGGACATCAGGGTCATGTTGATCTGTTAATTTGCAGCTGAATACCTTTTTGAAACTCTGATGAAAATGTATCCTGGGCATGTTTAATGGATGTTCTTTGTTCTAAAAAGATGTAAGACTTACTGAAAACCATATATGTCCAGAACGCTTTCTTCCTTTGTGGATACTGCCTTCCCGGATTGTAATCCTCACCCTGGCTCAAGTAAAACTCACTTTTCTCTCTTATCTAGAGAAGGGTTATTGGTTATTTTGCCTTGACATATCTTACAATGTCTGTAGGTCAGGAGTCTGGCAGTGGCTCTCAGGGTGCTTCTGACTTGGGGTCTCTCACAAGGTTGCAGTAAAGCTTGGGCTGCAGTCTCTGGGGACTTGACTGGGGCTGGCGTATCCACTTCCAAGATGGCTGACGCATGTGGCTGGCTGTTGGCAGAGGCCCCAGTTCTTCACCACATGGGCCTCTCCATAAGACTGTGAGAGTGTCCTCATAGCATGGCAGTTGGCTCTCCCCAGAATGAGTGATCCAAGAGAGAGTGAGGCAAAAGCTGCTGTGTTCCTTATGGCCTAACCTCAGAAGCCATGCACTGTCACTTCCACAGTATCCCATCGCCTATACAGGCCAGCCCTATTCATTGTGACAGGGGTGTACACAAGAGAGTGAACACCAAGGGATGGGGATCATTGGGGCCATCTTTGAGGCTCCTGCCACGGGTGGACAGCTAAGGCTCTGCACTCATACTCTGGCCTGCGTGTACTATTCCTCCGGGCTATTCTCTTTCCTAAACTCTGATTTTGTGCTTGCTTTACCAGTTAGGATTAGATGTGGCTGGTAAAACAGAAAACCAATAAGTGACTTAAACAAGATAGAAGTTGATTTCTCTTGCATTCAAAAGAAGTCCAGAGACAAGCAGACCAAGGCTGATATGGTGGCTCCACAGGCATCTGGGACCCAGGTTCCTTCTATCTTTCTACTCCTTCATCCTTAGGGCATGACTTCCACCCCTCAGATCACAAAACTGTTGCTGGAATTGTGTCATCACAGCGACATTCTAGGCAGGAGGTAGGGGAAGGGGAAGGGACAAAAGACCTTTCCTAGAAACCTCACCCATCAGCTTCCACTTACATCCCAATGGTCATCCTTGGATGCAAGGGAGGCTGGGAATGTCTTTCTCTATGTGGCACATTGCTACCCCCAATAATATCAGAGTACTGTTGGTAAAGGGGAAGGGAGAAAGGGCGCTGGGTAGGCACGTCTGCCACTTTAGCTAAGCAAGCTTCCCACAAGACAATTTGGCCTCCACGTTTCCTTTGTTCAGAACAGGAGGGCTCTTAATGGGGAACATGGATGTTTCTGGTCCATGTAAACTTACGTTCAGCGTAAAGGAACATGTCCTTCTTTAAGTCAATATAGTGGCACCCAGACTACATAGCAGATTCGGAGCCTTAGGATATTCAAAGACAGTGCTTGGCTTGATGGTGGGGGTCTTGCAATCTTTTTCAGGCTGGCAGTCCTGGGGACTGGAGTCCAGCCCCTCACTGTGCCACCCAGCCAGCTCTCTTGTGTCTAGCCACCTTCCCAGGGCACTGCCACGGAGCAGAGCACCCTGACTGCTCACAAGATTGCCGACCTCTATCCCTCCATCTGTCCTTGGGATTCTCTGCCCCCTTGTGCCCACTCCGAGGGACGCTCCTCCTTCCCTGCTCCTCCCTTGTCACTTAGCAGGACCTCTTCTGTCAGCCTAGGCTTTTCCTAAAGACTGGAAAGAGGACTTGCCTTGGGCAGCTCAGCTTTCCTCCCTTTAAAGCTCCTGAGGCAAGGAACTACGCAGGCCTGGCTAGGCCTCCCCAGAGGACGTATCAAATAATAGTTCAGTACATTATCCTGCTTTGAGTGACAGGGTGAGATCAACCCGGTGTCAACGCAAATAACCAGTAACCATTCTAGACATAGAAGAGATAAGGTGAATGTCACTGGAGCCAGGCTGAGGATTGTAACCCGGGAGAGCAGCCTTCACAAAGGAAGAAAGCGCTCTGGAGAAGCGTGATTTTCACTACAGTTTCATGCCTTTTTAGAACAAAGGACATGCATTAAACATGCCCAGACTGCATATTCATAAAGGTTTCAAAGAGATCTTCAGTTGCAGATTAGCAGGTCGCCATGACCCTGATGTCTGGGAAAGGAAACTTATCTTCAGGAGTCCTGGTACTGGCCTGTAGGAAAGGAAGCGTGCATCCTTATCTTCAGAGAGAGCATTCTTTCACCTTGAGATAATGTCCAGTGCATTCTTTACTTCAATGCTTACAGCAGATGCACAATGTATGCTTGACAGCCCATTAATCAGGCTTCTTTAGTTCAAACTCAGTCAGGTTGAATCCAGAATAGCTAGCCCATATCCCTCAATATGTGAACATTTCTTATCACTGGGAGTGCCACGGAGCTTAAACTTTATTCTGCAGGCATGGGAAGCTACTGGAGTTTTCTCGAGAAGGAAAGTGACGTGACCAGATGTACATTTGAGAAAAATGATTCTGGAGGCAGCAGGAAGACTGGACCGGAGTGGGGAAACGTGAAAGCAAGGAGTGGGGAGGTGCCTGCCAGATTCTCACGGGGAAACGATGAGGCAGTCGAGATGATATCTTCACAGGGATTTTCGTTATAGAATTGACAGAATGTAGGGACATCGGAAGTGGGAGACGTTGACACAAAATAACCAACCGCCATCCTATAGATAAGAGAGAGAAGGTGAATTTTACTTGAGCCAGAGTGAGGATTATAACCCAGGAAGGCAGTATCCACAAAGGAAGAAAGTGTTCCAGAGGAACATGGTTTCAGTACAGTCTTCGATCTTTTTAGAACAAAGAACATACATTAAACACTCTCAGGATACATATTCATCAGAGTTTCAAAGAGGTATTCAGTTGCAAATTAGCAGGTCAACAATACCCTGTGTTGGCAAAGGGACTAATATGGACATTACCAATAGGGTGTTACTAATAGGGCATTAGCGATAAGGCATAGGAGGGGAAGTATGCATTCTTGTCTTAAGAGAGTGTATTCTTGGGGCTGGCCCCGTGGCCGAGTGGTTAAGTTCGCGCGCTCCGCTGCAGGCGGCCCAGTGTTTCGTTGGTTCGAATCCTGGGCGCGGACATGGCACTGCTCATCAAGCCACTCTGAGGCAGCGTCCCACATGCCACAACTAGAAGGACCCACAACAAAGAATATACAACTATGTACTGGGGGGCTTTGGGGAGAAAAAGGGGAAAAAAATAAAATCTTAAAAAAACAAAAGAGAGTGTATTCTTTAATGGTTAAAACAGATGTACAATGTATGTTTAATAGGCCACAAGTCAGGCTTCTTCTTCTCCTTTTTTTTGGTGAGGAATATTAGCCCTGAGTTAACATCTGTGCCAATCTTCCTCTATTTTGTATGTGGGATGCTTCCACAGCATGGCTTGATGAGCGGTGTGTAGGTCTGCACCCAGGATCCGAACCTGTGAACCCCAGGCCACTGAAGCAGAGCACGTGAACTTAATCACTACGCCACCGGGCCAGCCCCCTGTAAGTCAGGCTTCTCCCATTCAAGTTGAATCAGAAGTTACCCCATATACCTCAATATGTGAAAATCTCTTGTCGGAGATATAAAGAGAAGAGAGTAAAAAGTGAGCCTACATTTCCACCTTCAGTGGCTGGAGAATGATTTCTAGCATTTATTGAGCACTTCTCAGATACCTGACACTGTTCTAAGCACTTTATGTGCACTAATTTTTTTTTTTTTTGAGGAAGATTAGCCCTGAGCTAACTGCTGCTAGTCCTCCTCTTTTTGCTGAGGAAGACTGGCCCTGAGCTAACATCCATGCCCATCTTCCTCTACTTTATATGTGGGACGCCTACCACAGTATGGCTTGCTGAGCGGTGCCATGTCCACAACCAGGATTTGAACCGGCGAACCCCCGGCTGCCTAAGTGGAACATGTGCACTTAACCGCTGCGCCACCCGGCCGGCCCCAGCACTAATTCATTTAATCCTCCTTCAGTGAGTCTAATTATTACCACCATTCTCATTTTACAGATAAGGAAACTGAGGCTCCAACATGTTAACTTGCCCAAGGACACATAACTCGTAAGTGGAGGAGCTGGGACACAAATTCAGGCAATTTAGCTTCAGACACTGTGCCCTTAAGCATTAGGCTCTACCATAGCGTGTGACAGTCCTAGAGATGTCGTTCATGATGTCTGCCAATTCTCAGCACCTTCTGAGTGAGACTGTCCCACCCGCAGCCCCTGGAAGGTTTTTTAGTGGACACCTGACTCCACTCTACTCCCTTGGCAAAAGCTGATTGGACCAGAGTGAGCACGTGACCTGAGACAAGTAAATTCACAGGCTGAATGGCATCCTGTGAGGTGGCCTGCAAGAGAAGATGAGCCCGGACAGATTTCCTCTCACTGGGGATTGAGACTAGGACACACTGGGGGACTCATCAGTTAACTAAGGGAGCAGAAGCTAAAAGGTCACGATGTGGGTGGGCCACGAGTAAGCAGAGGTTATGAGGGAACAGAAGGGATGACCGAGTAAGCAGAGGACGTGGTCGTCAGGGAGAGAACACAGCGGATCCCCAGGAGCAGGGGAGCAGCCGTGAGATGGTGGCCTGGAGGTGTCTCAGGCTCTGGGTACTCAGCCTCCTTTCTGCCTCTTGCGGCCTAATGAGGCCTTGAGGCCTAGCTCCCTAATTGCCCCACATGGAACCTACAGGTGACCTCACTGAGGAGTAACTGTCTCCTATAACCTAAAAGGTCCCAGTTAGACTGGAGATGTTGTCAGCAGAGACAGGCACAACAGGAAGAGGAGGAGCTGAGGAAGCGGCTGTCCAGAGGGGGCTTTGAAAAACTCTGACATATTTCTGGAAATCTAGAAGGCCACTTTAAATGGGTGAACTATATGATATGTAAATTATCTTAATAAAGTTGCTTAAAAAGAAGAAATGCTGGGGCTGGCCCCGTGGCCGAGTGGTTAAGTTCATGTGCTCCGCTGCAGGCAGCCCAGTGTTTCGTTGGTTCGAATCCTGGGCGTGGACATGGCACTGCTCATCAAACCACGCTGAGGCAGTGTCATACCACAACTAGAAAGACCCACAACCAAGAATATACAACTATGTACTGGGGGACTTTGGGGAGAAGAAGGAAAAAATAAAATCTTAAAAAAAAAGGAAATGCTTCACCACTTCATACTTTACACTGAATTTTCTGATTTTAAAAAACGTGCCCATTTGGTGTTGTAGAGGATGTAGAGAAAAGGGAACCCTCACACACTGCTGGTGGGAGTGCAAACTGGTGCAGCCACTGCGGAAAACAGTATAGAGATTTCTCAAAAAATTAACAATAGAAATATCATACAATCCAGCTATCCCACTACTGGGTATTTACCCAGAGAACTTGAAATCAACAATACAAAGAGATATATGCACCCCAATGTTCACTGCAGCATTATTCACAGTAGCCAAGATGTGGAAGCAACCCAAGTGCCCATCAACAGATGATTGGATAAAGAAGATGTCGTGTATATAAATATATACAGCCATAAAAAATGCAAAATTGTCCCATTTGCAACAACATGGATGGACCTTGAGGGTATTATGTTAAGCAAAATAAGCCAGACAGAGAAAGACAAATACCTCATGATTTCACTCGGATGTAGAAGATAAACACACACATGGATAAGAAGAACAGATTAGTGGTTACCAGAGGGGAGGAGGTGGGGGGAGGGCGAAGGGGGTAGAGGGCACATATGTAAGGTGATGGATAAAAACCAGACACTTAGGGGGCCGGCCCGGTGGCGCAGCGGTTAAGTTCGCACGTTCCGCTTCTCGGCGGCCCCGGGTTCGCTGGTTCGGATCCCGGGGACATGGCACCGCTTGGCAGCCATGCTGTGGTAGGCGTCCCACATATAAACTAGAGGAAGATGGGCACGGATGTTAGCTCAGAGCCAGGCTTCCTCAGCAAAAAGAGGAGGACTGGCAGTAGTTAGCTGAGGGCTAATCTTCCTCCAAAAAAACAAAAACAAAAACAAAAAAAAACAAAAAACCAGACACTTAGTAGCGAACACGATGCAGTCTATACAGAAACTGATACAAAATAACGCACACTTCAAATGCACACAATGTTATAAGCCAATATGACCTTAACAAAATAACTTTTTAAAAATGTGCTCATTCAGGGGTTGGTCCCATGGCACGGTGATTGAGTTTGGCACACTCCATTTCAGCAGCCTGGATTCACGGGTTCAGATCCTGGGCATGGACCTACACCACACATCAGCCATGCTGTGGCAGCGACCCCCATATAAAGTGGAGGAAGACTGGCACAGATGTTAGCTCAGGGCTAATCTTCCTCAGGGAAAAAAAAGTGCTCATTTGGAAAAATATTAATCAAGATTAAATAATTATTTAAGCCAAATATTGATGTTGCTAGCCACTAAAATTCACTGAAATTTATTAAATTGTTGATGGTTGGCTTAATGAAATTCTTTCTTTTTTTTTTTTAAAGATTTTTTTTTCCTTTTTCTCCCCAAAGCCCCCCGGTACATAGTTGAATATTCTTCGTTGTGGGTCCTTCTAGTTGTGGCATGTGGGATGCTGCCTCAGCGTGGTTTGATGAGCAGTACCATGTCCGCGCCCAGGATTCGAACCAATGAAACACTGGGCCGCCTGCAGCAGAGCATGTGAACTTAACCACTCGGGCCACGGGGCCAGCCCCAATGAAATTATTTCTAAGGTCAAAATTAAATTCGCTCCTATGAAAGTAGACCATTATCTTTCCCCATGCACAAAAATAGACTCAAAATGGACCAAAGACTTGAAGGTAAGACCTGAAACCATAAAACTTCTGGAAGAGAATATAGGGAGTACATTCTTTGATATCAGACTTAAAAGGATCTTTTCGAATACCATGTCTACTTAGACAAGGGAAATAAAAGAAAAAATAAACAAGTGGGACTTCATCAGACTAAAGAGCTTCTGGAAGGCAAAGGAAACCAAGATCAAAATGAAAAAACAACCCACCAACTGGGAGAAAATATTTGCAAATCATATATCTGATAAGGGGTCAATCTCCATAATATATAAAGAGCTCACACAAATGAACTACCAAAAAACAAACAACTCAATCAAAAAGTGGGTAGAAGACATGAACAGACATTTTTCCAAAGAAGATATACAGATGGCCAACAGGCACATGAAAAGATGCTCAACATCACTAATCATCAGGGAAATGCAAACCAAAACTACACTTAGATACCATCTTACACCCATTAGAATGGCTATAATCACCAAGACAAATAACAACAAATGTTGGAGAGGTTGTGGAGAAAAGGGAACCTTCATCCACTGCTGGTGGGAATGCAAACTGGTTCAGCCACTGTGGAAAACAGTATGGAGATTTCTCAAAAAATTAAAAATAGAAATACCATATGACCCAGCTATCTCACTACTAGGTATTTACCCAAAGAACCTGAAATCAACAATTCAAAGAGACTTATGCACCCCTATGTTCATTGCAGCATTACTCACAATAGCCAAGACGTGGAAGCAACCCAAGTGCCCATCAACTGATGACTGGATAAAGAAGATGTGGTATATATACACAATGGAATACTACTCAGCCATAAAAAAGACAAAATTGTCCCATTTGAAACCACATGGATGAAGTTTGAGGGCATCATGTTAAGCAAAATAAGCCAGACAGAGAAAGACAAACACCAGATGATTTCACTCATATGTGGAATATAAACAAACTTACTGACAAAGAGAATAAATTAGTGGTTACAGGGGGAAGGGAGGTGGAGGGTGGGCACAAGGGGTGAAGGGGCATACTTACATGGTGTATGACAAACAATAATGTACAACTGAAATCCCACTGTTATAAGCTGTTACGACCACAATAAAAATAAATAAAAAAATATTAAATTCTCTCCTCAAATAGGATGTAAAAATATGGTTGTACAGCACATGGAATTTTCAATAGACTCTCAGCATAAAAAGAAATTAGAAGAAGCAATCATGGCAAAATGTTAACATTTGATGAAGCTAGGTGCTGGGTACATGGGTATTTGTTATATTATTTTCTCAACATTTCAAACACTGAAAATATTTCATGACAAAAATTTAAAAGAAAACAGAGTGCCACTACACACCAATTAGAATGGCTAAAATTAGACTGACAATACCAAGTGCTGACAAGGATATGGAGCAACTGGATCACTCATACACTGCTGACAGGAATGTCAAATGTTACAGCAACTCTGGAAAATGATTTAGCACTTCTTTATCAATTTAAAGAGAGAATCACCATATGACTTGCCCATTTTATTCTTAGATATTTACCCAAGAGAAATGAAAACATATGTCCACCCAAATACTTGTATACAAAGGCTCCTGGCAGCTTTATTCATGATAGCTTAAAAAAAATTGGAAGTAGCACAAAATCCATCAACAGTTAAACGGATAGACAAATTGTGGTATAACCACATGATGGAATACTACTCATCAATAAAAAGGGATGAGCTATTGACACACGCAACAACACGGACGAATCTCCAAAAACAGGCCAAGTGAGAAAAACAAGACACAAAAAGGTACTTACTGTATGATTCCATTTGTATGGAAGTCTAGAAAGACAAATTTAATGTAGAATGACAGAAAGCAGATCCGTGGCTGCCTGGGGATGGGGGTGGCAGGAGGAGTTTGGGAAGGAACAGGATGGAACTTTTCAGGGTAATGAAACCTATACCTTGATTGTGATGGTGGTTACACGTGTGTGTACATTCGTCAAAACTCATCCAAATGTGCACTTAAAGTTGGTTCATTTGCTTGTAGATAAAGTATACTTTAATACAATTGGTTTTTTAAAAAGAATACGGAATGCATGGAAGGTGTCCAGGAGACTTGTGTTTGAGCCATGTATCAGCTTGTAGTGGCTCTGGGGCAAGAAGGAGACGAGAGACATGGCATGGCCTCGGACAGAGGCTGCACTAAGGTCACAATTCGGGGTTTTAGTTTTTCAAGGACAGATCACATGTACAGCCTGTGAGGATCAAGTCTGGCGCAGGAGAGAGAAAACAGAGGAGAGACTAGGGAAGTCGTGAAGGGCCTCAGAGATGGCTACCCAGAAGGACGGGTTCAAGGGCACAGGTGCTGGGCCAGCTTTGGGAAGGTGCACGCCACTCAGCCAGTCTCTGCATCAGGAAGGACCTGATAGGCATGGAGACACCCAGGAGCTGAGAGTTCCCCAGGCCTGGGTGGAGGAGGGCCCAGTCACGTGTCGGCCTGCGCTGGGGGAGCCTGCGGCCGGCCGGGGAGAAGCACGAGGCTCGGAACCTGCCGTTAGGAGGAGCAGGAGCACGGAGCCGCCTTGTTCACGTCCAAGGATTCGCAGAAATAAAGCTGAAGCTCATTACTCAGTAATGAAGCCAGTCAGTGTGTTTATGGATTTTACCCTGGCAACCTGGGAGCAAAGCGGAGGAACGAACATTTCAAACGCCAGTTCCCTCCAGCCCCCTGGACCGCGCTGGCTTCTCCCTCCGACAGGTCTCCAGCGGGTGGGGAGGCTGGAGCGCAGCCCCGGTGCCCGCGTCCCAGGGCCTCTGCTTGGGTGTCTCTCAGCTGCTGTGCACTTGGCCCCCTCAGACCCCTGGCCAGGCCCCGGGTTGGCGGAGGGGGGGGGGGGGGCGGGGCGGAGGGTATATTCACTCTGCTGACTGCCAGCCACCAAGTCCCCTCTGCTCAAGGAGGAGAATCGCCAGAAGTTGCAGCGGGTCAGCTTCCTCTGGGGCCCTAACCTTTTGTCTGGCGCCACACCCCCCCCCCCACCCCGCTTCTCACTCGTCCCCTGGGGTGTGAGCGAAAGCAGACCCCTTCCCTCCTCCACAGTAGGAAAACCCTCCTCTTCTGAGGTGACTTTCAGCCGGAGCACAGGCACTTTTCATGTAATCCATCACATTGCATCCTCTGCTGGAGTTTTTTCATCTTTAATTATCTTGTGATTACAAAATGACATGCTCCTTGGAAGACGTTCAAACAGTGTGGAAATGTATAACATAGAATATTCTCTGCGCTTCCACCTTGCAGAAAGAACCCCTGCTCACTCTGGTCTATATTCCTTAGGATATATACATATATTCTTATATATAAGAATGTACTTATTTTGGTTTTTTTATTGTGCTAAAACATACATGACATTTTAAAAATGTATAACATTGTATAAAATATAAAAAATTTTAAATTTTTATAAAATTTAAAATAAAAATTTAAATTTACCATTTTAACCATTTTTAAGCACATAGTTCAGTGGCATGAAGTACATTCACGTTATTGTACAACCATCACCACCATCCATCTCCAGAACTTTTTCATTTTTCCGAACTGAAACTCTATACCTCATTCTCTCCTTTCCCCAGCCCTCAGCAACCACCATTCTACTTTCTGTCTCTGTGAGTTTGGCTACTCTAGGGACCCCATATAAGGAGACTCACACAGGATTTGTCCTTTTGTGACTAGCTTATTTCACATAGTAGAATGTCTTCAAGTTTCATCCGTGTTGTAGCATGTGTCAGAATTTCATTCCTTTTTAGGGCTGAATGAGACTCCATTGTATGGCTATACCACATTTTGTTTATCCATTCATCCATTGATGGACATTTGGGTTGTTTGCATGAGAACGTATTCTTATACATAAGAATTTATTTTGGGCCAGCCTGGTGGCACAGTGGTTAAGCCTGCACATTCCACTTTGGCGACCTGGGGTTTGCTGGTTTGGATCCCGGGTGCAGACATGGCACCACTTGGCAAGCCATGCTGTGGTAGGCGTCCCACATATAAAGTGGAGGAAGATGGGCACAGGTGTTAGCTCAGGGTCAGCCTTCCTCAGCAAAAAGAGGAGGATGGGTGGCAGATGTTAGCTCAGAGCTGATCTTCCTCAAAAAAAAAAAAAAAGAATTTATTCTTACATGGAAGATCAGTTAATCCCGTTGATTCTCTCTCTCACCTCGATCTAGTGTTTACACAGAAGGATCAGCAGGCATGCCTTCTCGCCTTACGTGTCCATAATCCATAATCAGGTGGCCCTCTAGGCCAAGCCCCTCTGACATTCTGTATCCTGTAGTGCTTTTTGCCTCTGTGCCTTTGTCCCACTGATTTTGCCTTTCTTCTAGCAGTTTCTATTGACTAAAACTCTCCGTGCTCCCCCTGCCTAGCCAATCCCTTCTTGGCCTCCCCAACTCATCCAACTCTCCCCTCGTCCAGTGGCTCCTGCTGTTTGTATCCACAGCAGCACTTTACAGATTAGCACATAATTTACCTCTTTTTTTTTCTTCTTTTTCTTCTCCCCAAAGTCCCCAAGTATATAGTTGCATATTCTAGTTGTAGGTCCTTCTGGTTGTGCTATGTGGGATGCTGCCTCAGCATGGCTTGATGAGCAATGCTACGTCCACGCCCAGGATCTGAACCAGCAAAACCCTTGAATATGTAGTTGTTGTCTCTATATTCTCCCTGGCTTTAAGTTCAATACTTGGCACAGAGATTTATGGAGGACTGATTCCATAGGATCCTGAGAGCTTGGCCAAACAAGTTAGAGTCAGTGCTGGGGGGCATTCTTAAGCATGGCAGTGACAAAACCAAGCAGTATTTTATACAGATTTGTGTTTCCTATGGTGGTAAAAAACTAAACTAAACTAAATATCCTTTGCAAGCCCTAAGAACTGTGGCTTTCTCTCCAGATCTGGTTAACACTCCCCATCTCATCAATATATGGACAATACACATTTACTGCACATTTGGGGTTGGCATTCAGACAGGACTACAAAGTCATTATGGAGGCCTTATGGCACAGGACTGGACAGGAGTCAGCAGAATTGAGAGGAAAGTATGCTGGAAGAGATTTGAAAATCATATGCAATCACTATGAACAAGTTTATGTCAATAAATTTGGAAAATTAGATGAAAGAAACAATCTTGTAATGTAAAACAACAAAATCAATTCAATAGGAAATGGAATATCAGAATAAAACAATAACTTAAAAAAAATTAAACAGGGGGGCTGGCCCCGTGGCTGAGTGGTCAAGTTCGTGTGCTCTGCTGCAGGCGGCCCAGTGTTTCGTTGGTTTGAATCCTGGGTGCGGACATGGCACTGCTCATCAAGCCATGCTGAGGCAGCATCCCACATGCCACAACTAGAAGGACCCACAACGAAGAATATACAACTATGTACCGGGGGGCTTTGGGGAGAAAAAGGAAAAAAATAAAGTCTTAAAAAAAAAAATTAAACAGGGGCCCAGCCCGGTGGCACAGTGGTTAAGTGTGCATGTTCTGCTTCGGCGACCTGGGGTTCACCGGTTCAGATCCCAGGTGCAGACGTGGCACCACGTGGCAAGCCATGTTGTGGTAGGCATCCCACATATAAAGTAGAGGAGGATGGGCACGGATGTTAGCTCAGGGCCAGTCTTCCTCAGAAAAAATAGGAAGATTGGCAGATGTTAGCTCAGGGCTAATCTTCCTCAGGAAAAAAAAAAAATTAGACAGAAAGTAAAAACGTCTCTCCCAAAGCCCCCACTCTACCATCTACAAAAGAAAGAAAGAAAAAGAGAAAGAAAGAAAGAGAAAGAAAGGAAAAAAGGAAGGAAGGAAGGAAGAGAACCAGGTTCAGACACTTTTATGGATGTATTTTACCCAATCTTCAAAAAACAGGAAATCCTACCTTATATAAATTGTTACATAAAATAGAAAAGAAGGAAAGCTGCCCAACTCATTTTATGGGGCTATTAGAATCTTGATATCCATATCAGACAAGTACAATAACAAGACAGGAAAGAAATTGACTAAACTCACTTATGAATGCAAATTCAAAAATCCTGAATAAAATATTAGCAAGTTGAATCCAGCAGTATATAAGACGTTAAAACATTATGGATGCCAAGCAGAGGTATTGCAGGAATGCAAGGATGGTTCAACATCAGCAAATCTATCATGGAATTCACAGTGTTGATAGAAGAAAGACGAAAGAACACTGGTGTGGGCATTAGGAGACAGAGTTAAGTTCTATCTTTGTTCTGCCATTAACTAGTTGTATAACTTTTTGCCACCCCCCTCCCTCTTCCAAAGGGGTTCTCAGGAGGGGCTCTTCACTGAGAAGGGGAGCACAGCTTTGAGAAGCAGCCTGCTCCCCTCCCTGCTCCATGTTCTTCACCTGTAAAATGAAGAAATATTCTAATTCCATGATTTTATAAGCTTTGTGAAAAAACACAATGGAGTTCAACCAAACAAGAAGGGAACAATTGCTGTGTCGCTGGGTCCTGGCTAAGTAATTGTGTCCATGGTGCTGGTGGGCTCCTCAGAGGAGGTCAGGCCCACAGTGCCACCCTGTGGCCTGTCAGGAAATGCATAAAAGGCATAAACACCACTAGAGCAGACTGATTGCAGACAAGAAGAAATAAATTTGGACCACATACAGTGGTGAATGATGGAAGTACATATCGCCACTGAAATAGTTTTGAAAACAAAACAAAACTGAGGGGCTGGCCCAGCGGTGCGGTGGTTAAGTTCACATGTTCCTCTTCAGCAGCCCAGGGTTCGCTGGTTCAGATCCTGGGTGTGGACATTGCACCGCTTGTCAAGCCATGCTGTGGTAGGTGTCCCACATATAAAGTAGAGGAAGATAGGCACGGATGTTAGCTCAGGGCCAGTCTTCCTCAGTGAAAAGAGGAGGATTGGTGGCAGATGTTAGCTCAGAGCTAATCTTCCTCAAAAAAACCCACAAAAAGTGAAAAAAACCCAAAACTGAATCCGATCAAGCCTCTAGATCTGCATTGTCCAATGCAATAGTCACTGGTTGCATGTGGCTATTTATATTTAACTGAATTAAAATTACATGAAGTTAAAAATTCAGTTTCTTAGGGGCCAGCCCTGTGGCTGAGTGGTTAAGTTCGCTCGCTCTGCTGCAGCAGCCCGGGGTTTCACTGGTTTGGATCCTGGGCACGGACGTGGCACCGCTCATCAGGCCACGTTGAGGTGGTGTCCCATATGCCACAACCAGAAGGACCTGCAACTAAGATATACAACTATGTACCAGGGGGGATTTGGGGAGATAAAGCAGAAAAAAAAAAGATTGGCCACAGTTGTTAGCTCAGGTGCCAATCTTTAAAAAAAAAAAAAAAATTCAGTTTCTTAGACAATGGCCACATCTCAAGTGCTCAATACCCATATGTGGCTAGTGGTTACCATATTGGACAGTGCAAATATAGAACATTTCTGTCATTGCAGAAAGTTCTATTTGACAGCACTGGCCTAGCTCTAACTACCAGTTTACAGGAAATACAGAGGACAGAGGAACACGTCAAACCATACCATGAGGATGCACTAAGCAATATTCAGGCTTTGGGAAACTCTTATGGACAAATTATCCAGTTTCTTCAACAATGACAACAAATTGCAAGAAAAAAATGAGATGGAAGGTAAACCTATAGACTGACAGACTTAAGAAACATATCAGCCAAATGCAACGTATGGACTTATTTATAGCTTGATTCAAACGAACTATTAAAATTGTATAAGACAATTGGGAAAACGTGAACACTGACTAGATAGTTGATGATATGGACTAATTATTGTTATAGGGAGCATTAATGGTATTGTAGTTATGTTCTTTTATTAAAGTCTTAACTCTTAGAGATACATTGAAAAATCTGCAGATGAAATGCTATGATGTCTGGGATTTGCGTCAAAGCATTCTGAGGTGGGGAAGTGAGTGAAAGCATAGAGGATATAAGATTGGCCATGAGTTGATAATTTTTTAAACTGGGGCATAAGTACATAGGGGTTTATTATACTGTTTTCTCTACTTGGGTATATGTTGAAATTTTTCATTATAAAAAGTTGAAACGTTTTTAAATAAAAGTTTATGCATAAATACGTACAGCTGCTTTCCTTGTGGCACCACACTTCACATCGGACCGAATCCAGGGAACCCACAGGAAGAGAAGAGGAGATGGAGCAAGGGCGTTCCTAGAACAGCAGGCCCACTGCAGGTCGACTCTCAGCCACGTGGCAAAGGAGAGAAAGAAAAGAGAAGCTGGGATGATGAGAAGAGGTAAGAAAAGAGAGGAGGGGTTGTGGAAAGAGAGTTCTACAGACAAGGTAGGGAGAGGAGAGCAAGCCGAGAGGAGGCACAAGAACACTGGGAGTCAGGCCGGCTGTTGGCTGCAGAAGAGCCACTGTTTCTGGGAGACATCGGCCTGTCCCCTCACCCCCGGGGTGGCCTCACCACCACACAGTCCAATCCTTGGCAATGGAGTGGAGAGACAGCATGCATTTCCAGGCCTCTTGCCCCCCAGGCGTCCTCCTCTGGACCTATTCTAATCTGCCTCTGTCTCTCGTAACGGAGTCCACGTTCCTCAGCACGGCATTCAAGGCCCGTACAACCTGTCTCTCTCCCCCTGCACATACACCCCTCTCCAGCTGTCCTTTCCACCTGCTTTGTACTCTTCTTCAACTCCGGCTGCCATGTCATGTCTCTCAGCCTTGGCACAGGCCTGGAATGTTCTCTTCCCAGCCTCTTTACCCAAAAGACTCCATCTGCTTCTTAAAAACCCAACTCAAACTGTCTTTCCACTGGGGAGCTGTAGCAGACACTTTGGGAGCCCCACCCAGATCCCCCAAGATCGCTTTAACCAGTTCACTGGCTGTTCTCTGAGTGGTCCGGGTGCTGCTGCTAATGGTCCACACCTGCAACCTTGACCTGCTTGCCCTTAGGTGATTGAGCCACTCAGGCCACAGGGTCCTCAGAGGAGGCGTCTTCAAGGAGTGATTCGGACAGGGGCATTAAAGCTCCTTTCCCTCGTCTCAGGGCAGGACACATTCTGAGGGACAAGGTGTGCTCTGCAGCCACCTGTGGGATCCGGCTGAGCCTAGGCTTCTGAAAGCTCGTCCTTGCTGGGCTTCTTCTCCTTCCCTCGCCTGCTTCCCTCACTCCCTTGCAGCAGACGCACGTGCGTGCACACACATGCACACACACTAACACACACGCATGCGCACACACAGTTTATGCCTCTCTCGATTTTCAGCCTCAGAGCACAGTGTGGTAATTATAAGTTTATTTCTCCCCGAGGCAGAGACCCAGTGTCATAAATATTTGTTTCCTCCATCCGACCTGGAATGGTCGAAACCAAAAAGATCCTGGCTTGAAGTACCCACTGCAGAGGATTTGCAAGTGCTGGAGCTACTGGTTAACAAAGGAAGCCTTTTGACAGCTTGGTCCAAGCTGTGTAGGAAAAATTAAAAAAAAGACAGAGTTCCTGTGGATTTTCACAGCCAAGCTAAGCCACTAGAATTCGGTTTGGGGACCTCTTTGGCTGACAACTGCCTGGTGTTACTGCAACCACTAGGCTATTTTGGAAGAGAGAGTTGTATCTCTCAGCGAGTTGAGGAGAACCATCTCAAATGATGCTGAGACCGTGTCTGATGGAGGGTTCATTAGGGTTGTGACTATGGAGACACTGCTCCGGGGCTGCGGGGCATGCTGCCTGCTCTTCAGAGGATGGAGCCCCAAACCCGGAGCCAGGAAGCTACTAAGCATGCGTCAAGACGGAGGAGGGAGGCAGAGGGGACAGGGTAGCCAAGGGTCCGGGCCAGCTTTACCAGTCCCCACGGGAGGTCCTGAGCTAGTTCCAAGAATGTAACTGGAAGGTCGTCTATGCTTGGCTCGTACATAATGAAACACTACTTGGATTGAGTCTCCTTGAAAATCCGTTCAGTGGACATTACCCGGATGTGATGGTTTATTTTATATGTCAACTTGACTGGGCCATGGGTACCCAGATTTTTGGTCAAACATGATTCTGGGTGTATCCGTGGGAGTGTTTTTGGATGAGCTTAACGCTTGAATCAGTAGACTGAATAAAGCAGATCGATTTTCCCAATGTGGGTGGGCCTCATCCAATCAGTTGAAGGCCTGAGTAGAACAAAAAGGCTGAGTAAGGGGGAACTCCTCCTGCCTGACCGCCTTTGAACCAGGACATTGTTTTTTTTCCGCCTTCAGATTGGAACTGAAACATCGGCTCTTCTTGGGTCTCAAGACTGCTGTCACTTGGACTGGAAGGACACCATTGGCTCTGTGGGTCTCCAGCTTGCCCACTGCAGATCTTGGGACTTGTCAGCCTCCATAATTGCATGAGCCAATTCCTTATAATAAATCTCTTTCTATATATATGCATACACATCCTATTGGTTCTGTTTTTCTGGAGAACCCTAACACACTGGATAAATAAACCCCGTTACTAGATAAATACTCCAGGAGGCCCCATGACTTTCCAGCTCAGTCCCTGGTAATACACAGCCTTATAGTCCCTCAAAGTCACAATCACAGCCTCTCTTCCATAATTAGAGTCTCCAGCCCAAGATAATCTTCATAACTTCTCCCCTCCCCCTGCTCAGGCCTGCTTCGGGTTGGACTCCTCCATCAGTCAGTAGGCGTGGCTGGCTCCTGTCTACTTCTCCACCTTGCACTTCCCCTTCCCTCCCCCTCTCCAGCTCCTCAGGGGCAGGGTGGAGTGGAGGGAGGCATGGTGGCTCTCGTGACCTGGTTCTCTCTCTGGGCCTGGCAGGTGTCCAAAGCTGATTCTTTCTCTCCTGGGAGTTTTCCTGGGCTCTTCAAAGATTCTCACTGGGGGGTCCTCTCCTCATCCCTGGGCCTTGGGCAGTGCCCTCCGACTTCTTAATGTCTCCTCACTCCCCAAACCGGAAGTCCTCTTGGGCAGTCTGTAAGACAACCCCAAGGAGGCTGTCTCCTTTGAGGGCCAAGGAAGCACCCAGACAGCCTTTCTGCCAACACACTCTGGAAGGGTAGGCTGATCCAGTGCTGCAGTGCTCGCTGTCTTGGCCACCATGGCAATGAGCCCACTGTCATCTGCCCTTTAGAAGTCCCAGGTGGGAGCAGACCCCCGGCCAAAGGCCGCTTTAGCCTTCTCAAGTGTGGAGCTGACACGGGTCCTCTGTGGCCCAGGACAGCAGTGTGTCCCTCTGCTGTACTCACACCTCGCACCTCTCGCTCCGGCCCTGGGCTTCTTTGTGGCTGGGTGGGGGCCGGGGGAACCCACTGTGGCACTCTGACATGTGTGCAAACACCCTGGGGGTGGCCCTTGACCTCTTCGGGCTTGGAGCCTGGGCATAAATACCATCTTTTTCCATCCCTTGGCCAGACAACTCTGAGGCTCCTCAGAAAGTGCCCGGTGACATCAGGCCCAGTTACCTACAATAATGATGAGCTGGGATTGGTGTTCCCTACCTCCCTGTTTCACTCTTCCCTGTCGTCACTCCTGTTCCTTGGGACCATGAGACACATAAACTGTGCAAGGCAGCCATTTCTTCAGGCTCCGCTTTCAGGGGATGGTGAGGAGACAGCTCAGACGGCCACCTCACTAGGCTTTGGGTTAAAAGGCACTCCCTCCCCGCATCCATCCTCCCCCACACAACTTCTCATTTTTAGGGGTGGGTGGGGCCTCAGACACAGCAACCACTCCCGCCGTGCCCCCTAAATCTCTTCATCTATTTTCCTCTTCCCACTCTCGGACTTTTCCTATCCTTGACTCCCCAGATTCGCTGAATGGGTCTGGGAACCATTTCTTTTGTAAATCTCTCTCTGGTGATCCATGCCAACTTGGCATCTCACTCTGAAAGTTCATATTTACTGTAACTTGGTGTCTCTGTAGAAGCTTCCTTTTTCATACCCTGTCACACACTAATCATTTAACCCAGAGTTCCTTTTCCGGAACACAACGACGTCTGTTTTTTTTAGTGTATGTAACACCACTTCCAGCTCTCCTACCATCCTGGTTGACTCCGCCCGCCCTCGGACCTGTTCTGAGTTGGGTTACTGACGTCAGTCTGAAACTATGCCCACTCCCTCCTCACTGCTTTGGCACGAATGAGGCGCTCTCCACCTCAGACCTGACTGGCCGACAGTGGATGGTTACCTCTGTCTCAATACTCTGCAGCGGGAAATGCAGTCTAACGCTGTGTTCGTTTTAGCAGCCACGTCGTCTGGCTACTTAGTAGCTCCTGATCCCTGTTTCCTAATGCCCGCCGGACAGTTCCACGTGGATGCCTGCAGTTCCTCACACGAACAAGCCCGCAATGGCTCATGATGCCCTCCCGCTGAGCTCTGCGGGTCTCGGTGGATGGAGTCATCCAAACAGTGTCCCAGGCTAGCCCCCTCAGAGACTTTCCTAAGGCTCTGACTCCTCCTCCCCTCCCCATCTGATCCCACCTGTCCCCAGATCCTCTGTGTCCTACACCTCAGACATCTCCCATCTCTCCGTCCTGCAGCCTCCTCTGACCTCCTATCTCTAGTTATCTTTCTCCAAGTCAGCTCAGATCACTTTTAGGGTTAGAAACTTCTGCAGCCTTTTTTGTGACTGTATGATCAGCAAGCTTTCAATTCGTGAGCAAGAGATACGAGTCTTCACAAACTGACCTCCTCAGCCTCAGCCTGTGCCCACGTGTGAGGTCCAGGGAGGAGGTCTTCCCCCAAGGTCGATGCCTCCAGTCCAGTGGGACTGTGGAGTGAAGCTCTATGTCCCTCTCCACTTCCACCGCCAGGTCCCTGAATTCCGGTTTCTGACAGCAGCCCAGCAGGCGTGCTTTTCCAGTCCTCAGGCATTACTTTCTGCTTTCTCTCTCTCTCTCTCTTTTTTTTTTTAAAGATTGGCACCTGAGCTAACAATTGTTGCCAATCTTTTTTTTTTTTCCTGCTTTTTCTCCCCAAATCCCCCCAGTGCATAGTTGCATATTTTAGTTATGGGTCCTTCCAGTTGTGGCATGTGGGACGCCGCCTCAGCATGGCCTGATGAGCGGTGCCATGTCTGCACCCAGGATCCGAACCTGCGAAACCCTGGGCCGCTGAAGCGGAGCACGCGAACTTAACCACTCAGCTACAGGGCGGCCCCTGCTCTCGTTTTATTCCTGTATTGAGTCAGGTTTCTCAATGATGACTGCTTGCTATTAATTTTCAAAGTCTCAGGGTCGTGCTGACTGCATCCAAATAAGAGTCACCTGAGTACATGCTCCTCCACCCCCTTGGGAGCACCGAGCGGCCAAGGCTCATTCGGAAGCTACACAAGTGGCCTGCCTGCTCCACTCTCCCCACCCTGGCTCTGAGGGCAGGGCTCCGGAGCACTGTGATCTCCTCCACCACACCTCTCAGTTGTCGATGTCATCCCGCGAGACTAACCTGGGCGCTTTCAAAGTACTTGCTGGGTCTATGGATCTGCGGAGGCTGATGGGCAGGCCCAGCCTGCTCTTGGAGTGGCAAAGGGGACTCTGGCACCACTGGAGTATGTGCAAAGAGTGACCAAATCCACAGAGTGACAGCCACCTGGACTGTGGGTGGACAGTTCTTCTTTTTTTTTTTTTTGAGGAAGATTAGCCCTGAGCTAACTACTGCCAATCCTCTTTTTGCTGAGGAAGACTGGCCCTGAGCTAACATCCATGCCCATCTTCCTCTACTTTATACGTGGGATGCCTACCACAGCATGGCTTTTGCCAAGCAGTGCCATGTCCGCACCCGGGATCCAAACCAGTGAACCCCGGGCCACCGAGAAGTGGAGTGTGTGAACTTAACCACTGCACCACCGGGCCGGCCCCCTGGGTGGACAGTTCTTAACGCGGCACCTATGAACTCCTGGGTGGTGAATCCCTAGAAATTATTGGTAAAATATGACAATGGGTATTTGCACTTCTTGGGAGGAGATTCACAATTTTCACCAGCTTCTCAAAGGGATTTGTGACACAAATGAGGTTCAGAGAAGTAGAACAAAGGGGCCTTACAGAACCACTACTTTGTGAGAATATGTTTCATCCTGATTATATCAGTAATCTGTATTCACTGTAAAGCTGAAAAATAAGAAGAGAGTAAAGAAGACTAAAATCACCCTTGATTCCAGCATCCAGAGAGAACCATGTGGACATTTTAGCGCGCAGCCCTCTTACCGTTTCTTTGTGCAAACATAAGCACACATTGTCCCTCTAAATCTGGGCAAGATGCTGCTTTGTGACCAGCTTCTTTCCACTTAAAATACCATGGACATTTTCCCAGCTCATTAAATATCCTCCCAGAACTATGACTTAAATGACTTCATAGTATTCACTCATTTGGGTGCCTTATTTATTTTACGTTGCTTTCTGGGTTTTTTTTTTTTTGATATTATAACATATTGATATTATATATACACAATGGAATACTACTCAGCCATAAAAAAAGACGAAATTGGCCCATTCACAACAACGTGGATGGACCTCGAGGGCATTATGTTAAGCGAAATAAGTCAGTCAGAGAAAGACGAACTCTATATGACTCCACTCATAGGTGGAAATTAGTATATTGAGAAGGAGATCTGATCGGTGGTTACCAGGGAAAAGGGGGGGTGGGGGGAGGGTACGGAGGGGGAAGTGGTGTACCCACAACATGACTAACAAAAATGTACAACTGAAATTTCACAAGCTTGTAATCCATCATAACATTAATAAAAAAAAATAAATAAAATGAAAAGAAAAAGAAAAACAAACAAACAAAAATAACGTTGTGATAAACATCCACTTACATACATTTAAAAAATATTTTTGTTTTCTCTTAATACAATTCTAGAAGTGAAATTTTTGAATTAAAGAGTGTGAATGCTTTTATTTAAGGATTTGATATTGACAAATTATTCTCTATAAAGGTTGACTGCAATTTATTCTTCCACAGCAGCTTGGGAGAATTCATATTCCTTTGCATCCTCATGTGATCAATAGTCGTTGGGTGTTATCTTCTTGGGGGACTGGGAGGGGAATATTTGCAATTTGATGGGTGACATATGGCATTGCAGGTTTTACTGGTGTCTCCTGTGGAAGCCGGTCCATGCTCTAGCTGTGGATTGCACACTTAACATTGCCTGAGAATTTGCTTTAGAGTTTTGGCAATCCTTTGACAGGTGCTAAGCAACAGACGATGACTCTGCTTTTTTTCGTCTGTTTAGGAGACCTGAGACATGGTGACAGCTTAATTCCAGGCAGTAATTAGATTCCACGAAATTGAGTGGCAGCAAATAAATATCTGGTAGTTCTTTAAAAAGATTCTCTCTTCTCACTTCCAGCTTAAGTCAAAATTTCTGTGTCCTGTGAAAGTTTAAGAATTGTGGCTCATCCCAGAGCTCCCCTGACATGCTCTAATTTTCTGGATAATTCGAGGGAAAATGAGCATGTCTGAATAAAAGCCATTCATAATTAACAAACATCTGCATAAAGGCATTTCTTATTTTACATAACCGACATGTTGGGGATTCCAGAATGTTGTATGTAACTAAAATCCTATTTCTAATTTCTCTAGGATTGCCCAGGGTGATTTGGTTTGTAAAGTAAATAAGAACATTTGTTGCAAATCCACATTTTTGTTTAGCTGGGGTGCTGACCGTCATTTCGCCAGTCAGTTGGCTTACGGGAGCTTACGTGTGAAGGGCATTGTTCTAGGAGCTGTGGGAGGGATTTTGCTTTTGGTTTTGGGTCTCGGTCTTGTCCCTTGGGGCTTTATGGAACAGTGTGGCAGAGTCCCTGACCAGCTGGGTCTACTACTGTCCCTCCTTCTTGCTGGGGGCACTGCTGCTGTCACAACTGTTCCCACTGTCTTTTCCGCCGTTGGGTACCAACAGCCGGAAGGGCACAGCTGAGGGAAAGCAGATAGATGTGGAAAATGACCCCAGAGGTCACCAGCGCAGACAGTGGTGTCCCAAAACTGGCCAGCAATGTTAACCAGCAGTTTCTGTTTAAATGGAAACGTGTTCCTAAAGGGAAATTCCCGCCCCTCTGTGGTTTACAGTAAGGCTAAAGGTCTACACGGATGGAGACGGCATGGCAGGGAGACCAGCAACTTGGTCCTGAACCAACACAGAACATTCCTTAAAGCCCCCACCAACTTTGCTTTTCAATACCTTAAGGTAATGCGACCACAGCCAAGTTCACGACATGACTCCACGGAAAGAAGGAAACAAGCAGGCAAGAGTCAGATACAAATGGGGCATGTTCACAAAATGCCATTTTGAAGTTTGTGGTTTGGAGCTTGGAATGTTTTTTCCCAGAGAAAAACAGAGCAATGGTTGTTAGATTCTTGGGCCAGACCTCAGAATTCTATATAATTCACATTATGGCTGAAATACCCATCTTTTATAATGGAAACTCAGTAGCAAACAAAATGTCATTTTGCAATAATAATTCAAAAAAAACAAAGAAAAGATGTCAAAACAGAAAATAAGACAGGTTTTATTCATCTGAAGCATTAGTGCTTAAAGAAATCAGACTTAGGGGCTGGCCCCATGGCCGAGTGGTTAAGTTCGCGCGCTCCGCTTCAGCGGCCCAGGGTTTCACCCGGTTCGGATCCTGGGCGTGGACATGGTGCCGCTCATCAGGCCACGCTGAGGCGGCATCCCACATGCCACAACTAGAAGGACCCACAACTAAAAATACACAACTATGTACCAGGGGGCTTTAGGGAGCAAAAGGAAAAATAAAATCTTAAAAAAAAAAAGAAATCAGACAATAGAAAGCAGGGAAGAAGCCACCAACTTTGGGGAAGATTTTAATAGGTACTTCTGGGAACCCTCAAAGGGTTTAGGACTTGAAGTCACAGGTTCTTTTTGTCTAATTTTACTTCACAATTTATGGCCTTTCTTTTTTTTGAGGAAGATTAGCCCTGGGCTAACTATTGCCAGTCCTCCTCTTTTTGCTGAGGAAGACTGGCCCTGAGCTAACATCGTGCCCGTCTTCCTCTACTTTATACGTGGGACGCCTACCACAGCATGGCTGTTGCCAAGCGGTGCCATGTCCGCACACCCGGGATCCAAACCGGCGAACCCTGAGCTGCCAAAGCAGAACATGCGCACTTAACTGCTGTGCCACCAGGCTGGCCCCTGGCCTTTCTTTTTTAAATACAATCATAACACTAAAACCGCTCTGATTTAACATCAGCCATGATCGGGAGGGGTTTGGGCTCCTACATGGAATTAAAAGAGGGAGAGATTTGACTGAAGTAACTACATACTGGTTGGAAAGACGCTCTAGGAGATAAAGGGGAAAAGTGAAAGAGGCCTTAAGTGATAAAAGATCGTCTGAGGTGGAATTACTTCGCCCAACATGATGGCAGATGGTGGTGAGGAGAAAGCATAGTGAGGGTGAAGAACGCTTGGGTCCACCAGTGCCCTGGGCCTGCAGGATGGCTCCAGCCAAGCCTGAGAGCTTCGGTGCTGTCCCTAGAGTGTTGGCAAAGGGATGCAAGGCACCACGTGCGTCCAGCCATTCACTGCCAAGACCTGCTTCAATACCCGGTGTTTGAAGCTGAGCATGTGCCGGCTCTGTAGTTATCAGAGCTCCTCGCCACAGATGCTGCCTCCCCAGTGGACTGGGATTCATGCTCTTGCATCCTGGCTGACCCTGGGACTTGCTTTTTGGCTAATAGAATGCTGTGGAATGACACTGCGTGACTTCCAAGGCTAGATCCTTAGAAGTCTTGCAGCTACCACCTAGGTCTCCCGGAACCCGCGCTCTAGGGGAAGCCAGCTGCCCTGCTGGCTTAGGGCAGGCCAAGCCCTCTTAGACTGCTATGCCGTAAGGAAGCCCACAGCTGCGTTCCAGCCACTCCAGCCCAGGTGCCAGACGTGAGTGAAGAAGATTCAGGGAAGTCCCGCCTTATCTGCCATTTGACTGCAACCGAATTCAGAACCTCAAGGACGAACCACGTAGCTGAGCCTGTTATCATCCCCCAGAACTATGAGGAATACTAAATAAATGGTTGTTCTAAGCCACTAACTTTTGGGGTGTCATTTACACAGCAAGAGATAACCGGCCCCCAGATTAAGCCCAAAACTTGCTTTCCTACAAAGCACACCACCATTTCAGTTCCAAACTACTGTCTAACTCCCATGCGGACGTGTTGCCACATCCTTCCATGTGCTTCGAGCAAGGGAACATCAAGAATCCCCCAGCATGCTCAGCTTTTAGACCTCGATTCGTTTCTCCTTAAATCTCACTTGTGGGCCCTTTGCTACGTTAGAAGGCTAATGATTACAATTAAGGAAAAGAAATTAATAACGGCCAGGAACCTCTTCAGTGAATAAAGGTAACATTAGCTACTCGTAGCCTTCTAGTGGGGCAGCCTTGGTGGAACCCCGGAAGTAACCCTGGGCCAGCGTTCCGTAGCTGACTGGAGAAACAGCTTTCTGTCTCTACAATTTCACTGCTATTAGTTAAAATCTCTCACATGTTTCTCTATGATCTCTTTCTAAGAATCGGGTCCTTCTGGAGACAGAGCAGTGCAGGTGTGTTTCAGAGCCTCGCTTGAGGAATTAAGTAAAGAAAGACCATCTGGGCACACTGCCCGAGATTCTTTGCGCTGTGGAAGTGACTTTAACAAAGCAGCCATTTTCTTGGTGAGTTTTCACTGAGTCGTTGTTTTTATGACAAGGTTGGTAGACTCATTGTTGAACAAATCTACAAATTAAGGCAGTCGAGACAACACAGTCGTCGAGCTGACCGAGAGATTCCAGGTTCACCAATTCCTTCCTCTCAGAACGACACATGTGTTGATGTTAGAGGAGTTGACAAGACACAAAGACTCTGGCCCAGGTCAGTTCCCTCTACAAGGCAGATAATCAACAGGAGTCGCTTTCCTCCTCTACCTGGAATACTGTCATGAAACACAGATGGTACTCAAAAATGTCTGCCTAATGAATGCATCTGTGACTTAGAAGTCCTGAAACTGAGTACCTTGGAGTCAGGTAACCCACAGGGACGCTATAAATAGGCAGGCTTAACACAGCTCCATTCATGCTGTAATTGAGTTACACCGTAGCTAACTATACAGGGTATTCATCTAGGCTGGAAAGAGGCAAAAATATAGAATATCATCAAGGACATCTTCAGAATAAAAAAAGTATCTACGTTTCCAGACTTTCTGGACACCCTGTACATCGACATCAAACATTTCTGATCTTTTACCGGTTTGACCTGGGAGGCTGTAACAACTTTTCTGTTTTGGAAGGCTTTGTTCAAAACCTTGTGTGGCATAAACCCTGTTGTCAGCGCTGCCAAGGAGCCTCGCACAGAGGAGGGACTCAGAAGTGACAAAGGTGCTTGTGAGCCGGCTGTGACAGCTGGTTTCTCTTGGGCTCCCGGGAGGCATTGCGAGGACAGAAGCAGGCAGCCCGAGAAGCAGCAGGAGGACCAACGGCCGGTCCCTCAGAAGCAGTAATGGTGACAGTGATGGCAGGGAAGGCAGGAGTGGAACAAGACGGGGCCTGGTCCCACCCCCACAGCTGCCAACTCTCAGGTCTTTCTCAAGAAACATTTCCATTCCCCAAAGGGGACTTGCCTTTCTTTTCTCTCTGCTTCACCACCCAACCAGTGTGAGGTGTCATGTCAAGCTGGAGGACCTAGGAGGACTGTCCTTGCTATGGACTGAATATTTGTATCCCCCCCATTCATATGTTGAAATCCTAACCCACCATGCGACAGTAGTAGGAGGTGGGGCCTGTGGGAGCCCTCCTGAATGGGATCAGTGCCTTACGAAAGGGACCCCAGAGAGCTTCCTAGCCCCGCCACTGTGTGAGGACACAGCGAGAAGATGGCCGTCTATGAATCAGGAAGCGAGTTCTCACCAGACACCAAATCTGCCGGTGCCTTGATCTTGGACTTCCAGCGTCCAGAACCGTGAGAAACACACGTGTACTGGTTATGAGGTACCCAGTCTGTGGTATTTTGTTACAGCAGCCCTAGCGGACCAAGACAGTTCTCCAGCTGTCCTTGTGATGAGGTCAAGAAATAAAACAATCAGGTTGTGATGGTTAATTAACTACCAGGTAAGGAGGGCCAGCTGCTAGTAAGGTTAGGTTAATTGAAGAGCATAATTGTCCAATAAACCTTTGCGGGAAATGACAGAAGGGAGGTTCAGCATGTACGTTGCTGACTAGCTTACATTTCTGGACATTCTATTAACCTTCCAGGATCCTCAGAAAACAGTTCATCCAACATTTGTCAGGAGAGTTTACCAAGGAGGAAGGTGATGATGATTTCAATAACCAGGAAGGAAGGAGAGGAGAAAGAACCGGTACCGGGCCTTTAAAGTCTGCTCGCGCTGTTACCGCCACGAAACGATAACAAAAGGATTACAACTTTAAAGGCGCCTTTGAGGGCTCTGGATATATTTTAACCGCCTCGAGGTTCTCACACATCATGACGTAAGAAGCAGTATTTAAAAGAGGGGGCGTGCATAAAGAAAAAACCAAGTTGCAAGTGAGAAAGGCTGACTGGTTTCATTTTTTAAATAACTTTTAATACTGAAATAATTATAAATTCACAAGAAGTTGCATAATTATAGTACAAGAAAACCAGGAAGTGTACAATCCACAAGCCTTATTCAGATTTCGCCAGTTTTACATGTATGTGTGTGTGTGTGTGTGTGTGTAGCTCTATGCAATGCTATCATGTGTTGCTTTGTGGAACCACCATGATGAAGACACAGAGCCCTACCATCTCCAGGATGCTCCATCAGCTTATCCCTCCCAAGCCACATCCATTCCCCTCACCTCCCCATCCCTAACCCCCCGCAATACTAAGCTGTTCTCCAGGTCGAGAATTATGTAATCCCACGAATGTCGTATAAACGGAATCATGCAGTGTGTATCCTTTTGAGGTTGGCTTTTTTTCTTCACTCAACATAATTCCCTGAAGATCTGTCCACGCTGTTATGTGTATCAACATGTCTCAGTCAGCGTGGGCTGCTGTAACAGAATACCATAGACTGGGTGGCTTAAACAATAGACCTTTATTTCTCACAGTTCTGGAGTCCGGAAGTCCACGATCAAGGTGCTAGCATACTCAGTTCTTGGTGAGGGCCCTCTTTCTGGCTTGCAGACGGCCGCCTTCTTGGTGTACCCTCACATGGCCTTTCCTCTGTGCGAGGGGGGTGGGGGAGAGGGAGGTGGGAGAGCTCTGATGTCTCTTCCTCTTCCTATAAGAGCACTAATCCCATAATGAGGGCAGCACCCTCATGACCTCATCTAAACCTAATTACCTCCCAAAGGCCCCACCTCCAAACACCATCACATCGGGAGTTAGGGCTTCAACAGATGAACTTTGGGGGCACACAAACATTCAGTCCATAATATAATAGTTCCTTCCTTTTTATTGCCGAGTATTCCATGGTACGGTGTAACAGTGTGTTTGACCAGTCACCCACTGGAGGACATTTCGGTAGCTTTCAGTCTTTGGCTATTACAAATAAAGTTGCTATGAACATTTGTGTAGAAGTTTCTGTGTGAAAATAAGTTTTCATTTCTCTGGGATAAATGCCTGAGTGCAAGTGCTGGGTCATGTGATACGCCCATTTTTAGGTCTGAAAGGACCTGCTCAATTGTTTTCCAGAGTGGCTGCATTATTTTACATTCCCACCAGCAATGTATGAGCGATCCCATTTCTTTGCATCTTCTTCAGCATTTGGTGTTGTCACTATTTTTTCTTTTAGCCATTCTGATAGGTATGTGATGCTATCTCACTTTTTTTTTAATTTTTAAAATTTCTTTCTTTCTTTTTTTTAAGATTGGCACCTGAACTAACAACGTTGCCAATCTTTTTCTTTTTCTGCTTTTTCTCCCCAAATCCCCCCAGTATATAGTTGTGTGTATATATATATATATATATATAATTTTTTTTTTGGAAGATTAGCCCTGAGCTAACATCTGCTGCCAATCCTCCTCTTTTTGCTGAGGAAGACTGGCCCTGAGCTAACATCCATGCCCATCTTCTTCTACTTTATATGTGGGATGCCTACCATAGCATGGCTTGCCAAGCGGTGCCATGTCTGCGCCCAGGATCCGAACCAGTGAACCCCGGGCCGCCAAAGTGGAACATGCGCACTTAACTGCTGTGCCACTGGGCCGGCCCCTAGTTGTATATTTTATTTTAGCTGTGAGTCCTTTTAGTTGTGGCATGTGGGATGCCGCCTCAGCGTGGCCTGATGAGCAGTACCATGTCCACGCCCAGGATCCAAACCAATGAAACCCTGGGCGGCCGAAGCGGAGCGCACGAACTTAACCACTTGGCCACAGGGCTGGCCCCTCACTGTGGTTTTAATTTGTATTTCTCTAATGACTAAGGATGTTGATCATCTTTTCATGTGCTTATTTGCCATCTATATATCCCCTTCAGTGAAATATCTGCTCATGTCTTTTCCCCATTTTCTAATTGGATTGTTTATTACCATTGAGGTTTGAGAGCTCTTTATATATTCTAGACACAAGTCCTTTGTCAGACGTGTGATTTGCAAATATTTTCTCCCAGTCTTTAAGTTAAAGTCTTTTTATCCTCTTATCAGGGTCTTCAGCAGATCGAAGTTTTTAATTTTGATGTGGTTTCATTTTAAAGTTAAAAAAAAATAGCGACCTCCTAGCCTGCCCTGTATTCCATGCCAAATAAGGGCATGTACATATTTCATCCATCAGTGTGTCCACCCATCTGTTCATTCACGTCAATGTTTATCGAGCACCTATGATGTTTCAGGTTCAGGACCAGGTACTAGTGATCTGAAAAGGAATAAAATACCTTGCCTTCAAGTGTTCACAGTCTAGTGGGGACAGGGACATGGAGCACATGCCTTCTATTGGAGTGTGGTAAGGCATGTAAAGCTGGCTGTGGGAGCCCAAGACAGAGCACCTGCTCTGGCCAGGGGAGGTGAGGAAGGCCGCTCCTTGCTGTCTCCTCCTCTCCTTCACACAGCTTACGAGGGACTGTCAGTTATGGACCAGTTGAAATCTTAGTATTTCACCTATATGTAGGTCATAGTGTATTGTGTAAAAACATTTTCATCCATTCTTTTCATCAAAATTACCACTGGTTCATTTTCTAGAATGTTCTTTCCACATCCCCAAATGACTAATACCAAAACTGAGATCCCATGAGATTAACAGAGAACCCACCCCTGGATGCGATCATTTTTCAAAAATAAAATGACACCTGTTAGTTCAACAGGTGGTCTTCATTATGAAGTGCAGGCATCACAGAAAGGTGTAGCTGGGTCTTGTTGCATAACAGTTCTCGGTCCTAATATAGCAACGTTCATCTGAGAAGCTTAGCGGACTTGACTCACATGACAAGCTGCCTCGTTTTGCACTGACTCTTCAAGGAAGGCACGACAAGATTTATTATGCAGTGGCCTATATTCCAAGTAGAGTATGATGTTCCCTTTCCAGGTAACTAGAAAAGTATGTCCAGTGACACATTTGGGAGGAACCTAAAGATCCTTAAGTAAGAAGAGAGGACTGAACCATCGGTTCAGGTCACGGTTCTCTTCCAAGAACTTTTCAAGTGTAAGGCCTGATCTCGCTTATATAGGACTGATCAAATTATCATTATAACAAATACCGGAGGCTCAAAACCTGAGAATGCTTTTTGTTCTCAAGTCTAATCAATACCACATCCCGTCAATTCTCCTTGGGTGATGTCCCCCCTTCTATTCTTCCTTCCTTCTTGCTCTTACTACAGTTTGGTCTCAGGACACTTGACATCCAGCTGCCTAGCCCCAGCTTCTCTTTGCCCCAACCCACCCTGTACACGACTGCTATAGACTGAATGTTTGTGTTCCCCCCAAATTCACATGTTGAGCTTGATCCCCAGTGTGATGATATTAGGAGATAGGCCCTTTGGGAGGTGATTAGGTCCTGAGGGTGGAGCTCTTATAGAATAGGATTAGTGCCCTTATAAAAGAGACCCCAGAGAGCTCCCTTACCTCTTCTGCCATGTGAGGACGCAGTGAGAAGGCATCGTCTATGAAGGAAGATGGCCTTCACTAGATCCTAAATGTGCTGGCGCCTTGATTTTGGACTTCCAGCCTCCAGCACCAGTGAGAAATAAATGTCTGTTGTTTATAAGCTACCCAGTCTATGGCATGCCGTTATAGCAGCCCGAACTGACTAAGACAGCAACAGGACAGATTTATATTCTAAATGCAACATTTCCTCCTGTCACTCCCCCACTTAGAAATCTTTAGTTGCTCCCTACTGCTTACAAAATAAAGTCCAAATGCTTCACTCTCCATGATCAGCCCCAATCTGCCTTTCCAATCTACCTTTTTATCTCCCACTATTTTTCTAAATACACATTTAAACATATTTAAACATGGTCAACAGATGGTCAGCTCCACGGCGTTGAGGACTGGTGTCTTTCTCATTTACTGTATTTCTGTGTTGTGAGTTTTCTTGATGAAATGTCCCCTCCAACCATTGTTTCCAAAACTCAAGTGTTTCCAAAAGCTCCTCGGCCATTCCTACCCCCAACCCCAAAGTTTCCATACACTAAGTGTCGTCTCCCGCATCCCCACAGCTAGAAACAGCCTTTCCTCTTCCCTCTGATTATCTGAATCCTATTCATGTCTACAGGTTTGACACAAGCTCCAACTTTGAAGGCTTCTGGAACTTTCTAGCCCACCATGGTCTCTTCCTCCTTAGAACAGCTACTGAACTTTTGGTACCACTCATTCGTTCATTCCACATTTACTCAGATGAGCAGGATGCAGGCTCTGCGGTAGAGGAGCTCACAGTCTGGACGGCATTTACCACATATTGCCTCATGCTGGGTCAACGACCTTTTTGTGTGTATATCTTGTCTCTCCAATTCTGTGATGGCAGAGGCCATGCTTTAAATTAGTCTCCCCACCAGCCCTTAGCATGGTGTTCAATAAACATGTTTTGCATGATTAAAATAATGATTTGATTTATTTTCCCCTCTCTGTGGTTTTCTTCCTCCCCCCAGATAAAATAATTTCCTATCACCCATATGTGGTACTTACGGGATGACTCTCATTATCCTTATTTTATCAAGGAGGAAACTGAGGCACAGAATGGTGAAGTAACTTGTTCTCGACTGCAAGTGGGTCACGGTTGCTTCATTCAAAATAGAGGTTGAACAGTTTTGGAACCAAAGACAGCTCTATCTCCATGGTGCCAGTATTTAGATATCTTTCTTAGACGCTGAGTACAAATCGTGCCCTATTAAACACACACACAGACTTCATCAAAATCACGAAGAGGAACATGTATATGTTTGAAGTCAGTTTGGTTTGTGCAGAATAATTAATATTCTTACATTTAAGATCAAGTTGTGTGAAAGGTAACATATGATAGATTCAAAAACATTCCAGAGAGGAAAGAGTGGGTGGCAGTTGGTGAGCTGAAACATTTTTCCTTTCATAGAACAATTCTTGTGGAAGAAATAGCATTGCTTCCTTTTTCTATTTCCAGCACAAAGTAACACTTCATTAATCTGATTATTATTCTAGTGAAGATGAATAGCCACAAACCTTCATTTAATCTGCAAGTTTTGCAAAACAACAAACTAACATACAGCAGAGGATGCAAATGGGTGGTCTGCTGGCAAAATGGGACTCACATAAAGGGTTTGCAGATTTTTCCATTTAATTTGGAATACATATAAAAGGATATTTATAACATATCTAAGAGGCAAGAAGAATACAGGAAAAACAAATCCTCATGTACCCATCACCCCAGGTTAACAAACAGAACTGTACCAACAGCGCTGAAGCCTTCTAGGCACACACAGTAATGCAAGTACCTGAATGAGCTGCCAACAGTTAAAAATCGGGACATTTCACATGAAAGTCTGGACATCCAGCCTCTCTTTAAAAACCTGGCACTGCTGGCCTGCATTCCCGTAGGGAAATAATGCGCTGGCGCTGCGTTGGGTTGCCCCTCCAGTTTACCGCAGTCTGCTCCCTGTCTGCTATCTGGCTGTCTTCCTTCACCCATTTGACCTGTCTGGCCCTGAGGGATCTGAGTTCGCAACCCCTGGCACGTGTGTTTCCTTTTTGGCTTGGTTTTCTCTCCTTTGACACGGTCAGAGCTCTCAGTCGCCCTGGTTCTCCTGCCTCTGCTTTGGGGCATCTCTGTTCTGGGTGGAGCAGGACATTTAAGAGGCACCAGGCTCCACGGAGATGCACCGATGAGAAGAAACTGCCTCTGCCCTCAGAGGCTGTGTACCCATGGAGGAAACTGACCTGTGTACGACTGAGTATTAAACAACACAGGCAGCAGTGGGAATGGAAAAAGGGTTGCAGGAGCACAGAGCAGGGAGAAACCGTGTGTTAGTCAGGCTTCCCCAGAGAAACAGAACCAATAGGCTGTGTCTGTCTGTCTATCCATCCATCCATCTATCTGTCTACCGAGAGACTGATTTTAAGGAATTGGCTCATTGACTTTAAGGAATTGTGGGGGCTGGCAAGTCCGGAATCTGCACGGTAGGCTGACAAGCTAGAGACCCGGGGAAGAGCTGATGTTGCAGCTTGAGTCCAACGTCCACCTGCTGGCAGAATCCCCTCTTCCTTGGGGGGACATATCTTTTTCTCTGAAGGCCTACACCTAATTGGATGTAACCCACCTACATGATGGAGGGTAATCTGCCTTATTCAAAGTCTACTGACTTAAATGTTAATCTCATCGGAAAAGTACCTTCACAGCAACATCTAGACTGAGTTTGACCAAATCTCCGGGTCCTGTGGCCCACCCAAGTTGACACATTAAAATTAACCATCATAGACTGGATGAGTGCATGCATACACGTGTGCATGTGTATGTGAAGATTCGGGTAGGAATCTGAGAGGCAGGAAGCACAGGGGAAGAGCATTTTGTATGGAGGGAACCTTGTGAACAAAGAAACAGAGATGGGGAAATCTGAATATGTTCAGAGAATAACGAGCAGTGCCGTGGAGGAGCAAAAAGTGCAAGACTGGTGCAGGGGGTCATGGCAGGGGGCAAGGTGGACAAGAGGGGGGGGAATGGGGGGGGGACAGAGGAAAATGTGATTGGAGACCTCCATGGGAGCTAGGTTGGGCACGACCTTGAATGCAATGGGAGGTGTCAAAGGTTTTTGAGCAGGGCAGTGGCACAATAGGACTGTTTTAAGAAGAAAACCCTGGGGGCCAGCCTGGTGGGATGGCAGTTAAGTTCACATGCTCCGCTTCAGCAGCCTAGAGTTTGGATCCCGGGTGTGGACATATGTCCCACTCATCAAGCCATGCTGTGGCAGTCATCCTATATATAAAAAACATAGAGGAAGATGGGCACAGATATTAGCTCAGGGCCAGTCTTCCTCAGCAAAAAGAGGAGGATTGGTGGCAGATGTTAGCTCAGGGCCAACCTTCCTCAAAAAAAGAAGAAGAAGAAAACTCTGGCAGCTCTGTAAAGGGTAGGGTAGAGGGGGAGAGAGTGAGGCAGGAGGGCAGTGAGGAAGTCCCTGGGATAATCGGGAGCAGGCTTGAACTTTTCCCCTAGGTGAAAAAAACCGCTTATAAACATGGATGTAGTTCTTAAACTGGCACTCATACAAAAAAAAAAAAAAAAAAGAGAGAGAGAGAGAGGGGGAGAGTTTTCTCAGTACTGCTGCAGAGGTAAATAAAGGCCTGAGCCAGGCAGTGAGACAAGGAGACCGAGTCGAGAGGCACAGGGTGGGAAGCAGGAAGGGTCTGTTTATGGAGAGTGGGTAGGATGGAAGAAAAATAGAGTCACAAAGTGAGGTTTTAAGTCTGGGTGTGAGAAACGATGATGCCATTATCTGAGATAAAGCCCAGAGGAGGAAGTTGTTTTGGGAGAAGATGATGAATCCTGTTTAGGACTTGCTAAGTTTGAGGCGTATGTGGGGCCCTGGTTCAGGGCAGGGCCCCGGTTTGACTCCCAGCTCAGCCACTCACTAGCTGGGTGAAGGACAGCACGTCCTTGGGCCTCCATCTGCACAGTGCGGGGAACGGTGCCTTCCTTCTAGGGCTGCCGTGAGGATTAGACGAGCTAATAATACGTGGGAAGCATTTAGAACAGTGCTTCTAAACAGACACAGAAAACAGACAGTTGAAAATGCAGCTCTTTATCTTCCCAGGGAATGTAAAGAAGAGTTCCAGAGCGCCTGCGCTGCCGGCATCCACATGCCGGGAGGGGTCATCTGCCCTGTGTGGGTGGTGATGCTCAGAGACTGTCTGTAATTAAACTGTATTTCCAGACAAATCTTACCTGACTTTTGCTTCATAACATTAGGATGGCCAACATGGAGGGAGAACTGGCAGGTCCGGGGTTCTACCTGAGTACACAATTCTATATTTCTTAACAGACAACACTGGGTTGGACAGTAGGATTCTGACTCCAATTAAAATGTGTGGTTTTTCCCCCACACAACACCAAGCAATTCTCTGTCACCAGCTGGGTGTCCGACAATTCAACTCAATTTGACACTATCTACCTGGAGATAGCATCAGATGCCAGAGGTTAAGGGCTCAGTCCTACAAGACTGCCCCTCCACCCTGACTTCAGACGCCAGTGGCAAATCTTGATTATCACCTGTGGCTTCTGACCGATCGGCTATAGACTGGAGGTTCCAAGGACCGCCCCCCCCTCGGGTTCGAGTAATTTGCTAGAGCGGCTCACAGATGGAAGAGATGCACAGGGCAAGGTGTGGGGAGAGGGCACGGAGCTTCCATGCCCTCTCCGGGTGCCGCTCTCCCCACTCTCCACGTGTTCACCAACCTGGAAGCTCTCCAAACCCTGCCTTTTTTGGGTGTTAATAGAGGCTTGTTACAAAGGCATGGCTGATTAAATCATTGGCCATTGGTGACTGAACTCAATCTCCTGTCCCTCTCCCCCCCCTCCCAGAGATGGGGGGAGGGTGGGACTGAATATTCCAACCCTCTGATCTATAGTCAGCTCCACTGGCAACCAGCCCCCCATCCTTAGGTGCATCTCAAAAGTCACCTTATTAACATAGCAAAAGCCCTTTATCTCTCTCGTCACAAGAACTTCCGAGGGTTTAAAAAAAAAAATTTCTTTTTCCTTCTTCTCCCCCAAGCCCCCCAGTACGTAGCTGCAAATTCTGGTTGTAGGTCCTTCAGGTTGTGGCATGTGGGACGCTGCCTCAGCATGACTTGATGAGCCGTGCCATGTCTGCGCCCAGGATCCGAACCGGCGAAACCCTGGGCCGCCGAAGCGGAGCACGAGAACTTAACCACTCGGCCACGGGGTCGGCACTGAGGAACTACCAAGGGTTTAAGGAGCTCTGTGCCAGGAACAGGGTCAAAGACCAAATATATATTTCTTATTATAAATCACAATATCACAGACAGGCATAACAAGATGTCTCTAATGAAATAAAAATTAAAACACTGAAAAGGTTTAGGGGCCGCCCCGTGGCCGACTGGTAAAGTTCGCGCGCTCCGCTTGGGCGGCCCGGGGTTTCGCTCGTTCGGATCCTGGGCGCGGACATGGCACTGCTCGTCAGGCCATGCTGAGGTGGCGTCCCGCATAGCACAACCAGAGACACTCACAACTAGAATATACAACTATGTACTGGGGGGCTTTGGGGAGAAAAAGAGGGAATAAACAAAGATTGGCAGCAGATGTTAGCTCAGGGCCAATCTTTAAAAAAAAGAAAGAAAAGGTTTAACAAACTTTAAAAATGATTCAACTTAGTAGCCACCAAGGTTGGTAGGACAATGACAGCAATAATCACTAAGGAGGAAGGGGTAGGGGAAAGGGTGAATTCGTTTTACAAGGCACAGAGTACGCAATTCCAACCCAGAACTGCTAGTCGGCCCTACCTGTGAGGTCATGGCCCGGCTTCAAGCACTACTCACCTGAGAGGGACATTGCTCAAAATGCCCCTACTGCCTAAGGTGCGGCGTGGAATCTTGAAGGCCTGTGGCCCTCTTCACCGTGTTTCTGAGACTCCTCGGCTTCTCTCCCAGGGCGAGGCAGCCTCCTTCCCCGTTGCCTCCGGCGCAGAGCCTCTACCGCAGGCTTCCCTCTTACTAACGCCTTGTACTGCCCCATCACTTCGCTCAAATGAAGGCAGAGGCACACTGGATTTTTCTGTTTGAAAATATTTTTAGCAATGTTAGTGGTCGAGAAGATGTCCTCCGATACAATTTTGTTGTTTGTCTTGCCATCTTTGTGGGAGGAAAGCGGCTTGCACGCCAGATCTGCCATTTGGGAGCATAATAATTGCCTCAAATATTCCTGGTTTTGTATGTACCAGCTCTCACCCTTGGAGAATAGGGGTGTACAGCAGTATCCTAGGTTCTAGGACTCCCCTTTTCCTTGTAGAACTTTTATCAGCCTTCACAGGAACGTTTTCCTAATTACCAGAAGTTACCTGGCATTGGAAACGAATCTGCAGTATGTGAAGCCCCCAACAAACAGAAACCCAAACAGGCGATTACACTTTAAAACATAAAAAGAGACTCCGTAGGCAACTGCTTTTACCTCCGCACCTATAATGATCCTTCCGATGACCAGGGAGTTCCTCCCTCCTTGAACTTCAGTCCCTAGCCACACTGAAGGGAAATACCGGCCAGCTTGCACCCAGGAGGACTTTTCCCTGGACCTTGCTGACAAACTACTGGCAATCATCAAGTTCATTAAAGGCCCTGAGGTTTCTATCTCTTGGAATCCCTTTTACTACTGCTTTTCTTCGAGCTGCAGAATAGTCTAATTATCTTTCTACAAGGTTTTAGGTTACTTGGGCACATTATTAATTTGCATCACGATAGTGTGATTTCAGTCTATCTCAGTCTCAGAGAATGGTGATGAAATTTGCTTTAAGCCATCTGTGCACGCAAAATAATGGATCTAGACCCTTAACATGCCCCACATTACAACGTATTCACCCAGCATCAAACATCTATCGGGCATCCATGTGCCATACCTTGTGCAGTCCTGGGGTGTGACAAGTTCCCTCTGCTCTGTGGGCTCACACATAGCTGCCGTACAGCACGGTGAGCGTTAGAGTGGAGACTTGAACAGTGAGTGTGCTCTGGGAGCCCAGCGCCACAGCAACGCATTCTGCCGGGTGAGCCAAGACAATGGGGAAACAGACACGCGGCTATGTACATGTATCCACCGTGTGCTAAGATCTTACTCCTTGCAAAGCACTTTCATGCCACGAGCCCTTGAATCCCAATCACCTTTTGAGGCAGAAACTATTTTTTGTGTGTGAGTGTGTGTGAGGAAGATTGTCGCTGAGCTAACATCTGCGCCAATCTTCCTCCACGGCGTGGCTTGAGGAGCGGTGCTAAGTCCGCTCCCGGGGGTCGGGCCTGCGAATCCCGGGCCACCAAATCAGAGCGCGCGCAAACAGAACCACTACGCCACCGGGCCAGCCCGGGAGAATCCATTTTTATTCTAACTTTACAGACAAGGAACCTGAGGCACTGAGAAGCCAAGTAAGTTGCCCCCAGTCACACAGCTTGTAGCAGTAGCGCAAGGATCTGAACTGCCAGTTCAAGGGTCTGCAGTTCCTAGGCTCTTCTCGGCTTAGGTGCCTCCGGGGATGGGGATGGCGTGGGGACCAGGCGGGGTGGGGGTGGGCGGTCGTGCAAACAGCGAATTTGCTTCAACATGGGCGATCAACTTAACAATGCCTGGGAATGTAAGAAAGTGAGCATGCAAAAAAAGTTCCCCTGATTTCAGCTTTTCCTAACCCTTTTTAGGTCACTTCAAATAAAATTTGCAAATGACTGCCATGTGGAGAAGATATGTAAATGACTGCTTAATGGAAAAGTCTTTTGGAATGCTGTGAAAGTTGGCTCATTTAGCTACCTCAAGTACGCACAACATTCTTTTTCAGAGTGAATGTGTTTGAAGACAAAGCTTTGTATGTTTCCCTGCTTCCTTTCAATTTGATATTCCAATTATAACATATTAACGAAACACCCTGGTGGTTTGAACTGAGTGTGCCTAAGAGCAGGGGTTAATTGAAAATAGGAAACTGCTGTATATTTTAATTCTTTTAGGTACTCCCATGGCGGTACCTTGTACACCGCTCTACTCTGAAGTAAAATAAAGCCCAGAATGAGGGTAGTCAGTACATCCATTGTTGCTATACGCAGTTAGAACTGTCAGAACGCACAGCTTTTGAATTTGTTTACTGTGGTTGATACGAAAAGGAAACTGAAGCAAAAGCACACGTCACCGATGAGAATCCAGGCATCTCAGGGCTCAAAGGGACCCTGATGATCCTTAAGCTTAATGATTCTCAGGGCGGCATTGTGGAAATCTGTGTTTTTGGTTGTCCCTCTCAGTGACTGGCAAGGTTCAGTCCCCTACAGCGGAGGATTGATCTGCTGGACACTCACATAAGTGAAAAACTAGTTCATCATGATATAAGCCTAGAACTAACAGTATTTTCCATATAAACAAAAGTATTTTTGCCCAGTTTCGATATACACTGAATTCTCTAGGAATGTAACTATTTTATCAATTGCAGGAAGATGGTACTGTTTTGTTTCAAACATTACCAAGAGTTCACCATTTTGGAAAATACGGTCACCAGTGGCAAGGATGCTCACGGTACTTGAATTGTGAAAACATACTTTTTCCGTTTGCATTTGTGACTGTGCCGGGCAGGTATCTATCATCAGTGTCGTTGTACGGGAGCATGCACATTAAAATGCATTGTTTTATTATAACCATTTTGCTTTTATTCGTTAGGTCATGTTCTGTGAAATTGTGCGTTGTTAGGTTTAGGTTATACGATCTGCGATTTGTGATTTCGTTATGGTTAAACGGGGGCGTTACTAAATAGTTGTTATGAAAAGGAATTGGGTCTTTTACAGGATTATGTAGTCCCGCCGACTCCTTTTATAGATAAGGAAATTGAAACCTAAAGCAGTTAAGCAACTTGCCCCAGGACACAAGTGTTATATTATCTCCCTATCTCGTTAGAATTTCAGTTTCGATTTTAAAAATCGGGAAGGGAGAGCAATTACGTGGTAAATTATGTGATGAGAACGAGCTATTTCAATTTTGGCAGAAGATCCTTTGGGGGACGGTGGAAAACCCTGCGTATTATTTAACGCTGTCAGGCTGAGGGTCAGAAGAGAGGGGGAAAAGTGTTTATTAGAACCAAGTGAGTGCGGCCGCTCGCTTAGAGCCACGGCTCCGCTAATCAACACATTGTCTTCTATTTAAGGGCCTGTGGCACTGAAGCTGGGAATAGAGGTGGCTTGCTTAAGAGGGGGCCACGAGAAGGGCTCCTCCGATGGCAGAAATTCATTTCCTCCTATTCCCCATCCACCGCAGTGGCCTGAGGGTCACCCCGACCCCAGGCCAGTAATGTCATAGCACTTCCTTCGGCAGCCCAAGATTGCGCCCAGCCACAAACACCCCCGACTCCCTAGAAGAGCCAGGGTCCCCTAGCTTTGGGGGAGGCAGCACCGCGTGGAGACCACTGGGCGCTCAGTGTGGGGAAACTAGGGACCTAATGCAGGCGTAGTTGCGGCAGAAGGCCGGGTCCCGGGAGGGTGCGCAACCGCCGGCTCAAGTTCTGCGCGTGATTGTCTCATTGTTTCCTCACCGCGGGGACGGGGGCGCGCGAGCAGGAGCGCGCTCACGTGGGGGGGGGTGGGACAAGAGGGGCTCTTGCGTTCCCAGGCGGCGGCCCCACTGCCTAGGCAACCGCGCTGTAAAGCGTCCCACAGCCAGCTCGCGTCCACTTCCCCCCTCTCCCCACCCCGGTCACCCGCCCGCCCTCCTTCCTCCTCCTCTTCCCCCTCTCCCCCATCCTCCCCCCACTTCCGAACACTCTGTTCAAGCCACAGTTTCCTGCTCCACAAAATGGCCACCGCGGTCGACACCTGCGGTCACGTGACTCGCGGTCCTCTCGGTTTGGGGCTCCTTTTGGCCTAACTCCGATTTCGAAGAGGCAGCCCGCGGAAGAGCGAGGGCTGATTAGTTCAAAGAAATCTCACGACATCTCCCCGGCGGCTGAGAAAAAAGAAGAGAGAGAGCGCGCGCTCGAAAGGAAGGAGCAGCGAAAACTAGGGGTATAGGGGAAGAAAGGGGAAGGAGGCCCAGATTAAATTTTAAGGCCTCCTGGCTGGGGGGAAAGCGGGGAACGACGAGTTCTCGCGAGATCTCGAGAACTCCAAGACAGGCTAGGGAACAGCAGAGAACAAGGGAAGTGAAGCGCAAGCAAACTAGGACAGCGTTTGGTGCTCTGAACTCCGAGGCGAGACCATGAGCCAGGGACGGGACTGCCTGGGAAATCCCGCGAGGTTAGGGCTAAACGAGCGCGCAGTAGCTAGGCAGAAGTCGCAGCGGCGGGAGGAGTGCGGGTGTGAGAGGGCGGGCGCACGTTTTACGTGCTGACGTAGCAGTCTTTCGAGTGGGTATATTAGACCCGTGGCCGCGCCGAGCGCTCCAGAGCCGCAGTTCTCCCGTGAGAGGGCCTTCGCGGTGAACCCAGCACACTCGCTCAGCAGCGGAAGACTCCGAGTTCTCGGTACTCTTCAGGGATGAGTCATGTGGCGGTGGAAAATGCGCTCGGGCTGGACCAGCAGGTGAGCGGCAAGGAGCTTCCTGAGGTGGCTCCTGCATGAATCCCTTCCCTGTCCTAACCTGGTTTATGGCGCAGCGCTAACGAGCACCCTTAGTTTCCATTTCCTGGGTACCTCGTGCTGGGGAGGGGCGACGCCCCGGGGCTATGGAGGGACGGGGAGGTGGCAGAAGTGCTGGTTGTGGCTGTCGCTCTGCCCGGGGCCCCGGCTTGGCCCGCGGTATTGTCCCCGGGCCGAGCACAATGGCGGCTTTTGTGTGTGCGTGCGCGGGCGGGCGGCGGGGGAGGGGGTGCGCGCGCTCTCGCGGAGACGCGCACGCGCGAGCCTGACTGATGGTGACCCACGGGTGGGGGGTGGGGGGAACGCGGCGCGGCGGTGCGCGAATGGGGACTCGGTCTCGAGGGCTTTGGCCCTCGATGCGCGCGCGGCCCGGGTGCCCGTCCGGGAGCCCCGGCGGCGTGGTCGTGTGCGCGCGCGTGCGAGCGGGTGGTGGAACACGACCCTGGAATGTGGGAGGGGGGCGGCGCAGGGGGTGGCCTTCGCTCGGGGTAATGGCGGCGGCCTCCTTTGTGTGGCGCTGGGTGGCTGCGCGGCGCAGCGGTCCGCTAGCGGGAGAGGCCGGACCAGGGGGCCCGGGCCGGCGAGGGCCTAGGAGGGAGGATGGATTGGGCATCGTGTTCCTCCCGGCCTTCCTTCCGCAGGCCTTTTCGCTCCGGCCCGGTTTCCGCAGCCCCGGCCCGGTGGCCAGCGAGGCCGCGTTTCCGGAGTGGAAAGTTTTGTGACGCAGGAGATTCGGGGAGGAGTGCGGGGGAGGGGAGGGAGTAATGGGCCGCTGCGTGCGCGGTGGCGTTGGGCTCCAGAGAAGAGAGTTGGACGCGGCGGGGAGACGTGGGGGGGGGGGGGAGGAGGTTAGGGACCCGGAGCGGGCCTTTTCTCCTTACTTGCCCTAATTGTGTGGCTATTTAGCCGATGGCCAAGCGTTGTTTGGGGAGGTACCACGGATTGTATGTGTGTCCTTGTGTTAGTGACGTTTGAGCTAGAAACCGGCCAGAGAAATACGTGGAATGTGGCTTGGGTGAAAATAAACAGTTTTGCTGTTGACTTGTTGCTGCCTGTAGCGTAGCATTTTGAAGAGGCTTCCGGATCTGTCGTCTTATCCGAAATTCCCTCTTCTAAGGGTTTGGGGGGAGAGGAGAGGAGGACGTGAGAACTGAGAGATGAGGGCCTCTGGGTGGCAGGAAGTCTGCGACCTTTTGCAACAGTGACACCACGCCTCAGATAAGCTCTTCAATGGATGTTTGGAACCTTTAAGTAAACTTCTCCGTACCAGGAACTCCAGAATAATCCTGAAATGAAGTCTAGTGACACAGATTAAGTGAGAGTAGATTTTAATGTGGTCGTGTAATGTATTTTTAGGCGTTTAACCATCTGTTTCTTTGGAAGCGTTTTTTCCCACTAATGAATCGGTTACATTAAATCCTCCAAATTGCTGACACGTCATATTTTGAATGGGTCACATAGAAAATCTGATATTAAGAGCACAGACTGTCCCCAGTTTTAACATTTTTCATATAGATGGTGCCGTTTTTAAGATTCTAGGCTGGAATGAACCTTGAAATGTGTAGTCGATGTAATTCGGAAAAAAATGTGGAGTCGTTAGAATTAAGCAGGAAGCAAATTCACACCACTGAGAAAATCGAGACAACGTAATCCTAATAGTTTACAGTAGCGTAAAACTAGTAACAAGTGCAGGAAGTTTTTGTTCGTATTGTGCTTTAAAGTATCGGTCTATTGGGATAACTAGTGCAGAGAGAAAGCATGGCAGCCTTTTTGCTAATAGAAATTCTGGAAACGGGGTGCTTAAAAGTCTTAACGTACTCATTTTCTTTCTTTTTTTTTTTTTAAGATTTTGTATCTTCCACTTTTCAGTGACTCCATTGATGACGCTTGCAATTTGACGGCATCGTCTTTTAACAGACAACTTATGTTAGGGTATAGCATATCACCTTTGCAGACAGGTAGCAACAGTACTGTGAGACTTTGGCTTTTGTGGCTTTTAAAATATTTGTTTGGGCTCGTGTGGTTTTTTCCCTCTTATTGCTTGTAGGTAGTTTCTTGTTAGTCGTTACAGAATTCGGCGAAGATACGCCTTTTTGTAGAATGTTGAGGCTTTGAGCTACCGGTGTAAGGGGATATGTAGAAATAGAGGTGAAAGGCAGTAAAATGCCCTACTCCTTAAGAGCATTGAATGCCATTCGTGTCCAAAGTCTCTTGAAATTACCTCGATCCTGAAAACGGGAGAGAAAATAAGTACCTACTTCACAGGTTGTGCTTGATAGTGCTTAGTAAATGGTAGATATATTGTTGTTAGTGCTACCCTAATTAAAAATACTTGTACAATATTTAGGGGTAAAAGAACTAAGAAATGGTCAATTAAAATTTTGTTTTGACATCTTTTCAGGTGTGCTTTGTAGGTTTAAAATGATTGCAAGTAGAAAGTTGGTGGTATTGGAAACATTTGTCAAATATGGTTGGAGCTAGAATGAATCATTTGACATTATAAGATAATTTAATTTCTTGAGCTTTTACTATGGAAAATGTTGCAGGGAAAATTCATTTTCAATGAGCCACTTAAATTTGGACTTGGTTTCCACTGGCTAGCACCAGCATCTTGGTCTACTGCCTTCTGCAGTATATACAGTAGGGCTATTTTGCATTTGCTTAGAACTTCATAGTCTTCAATGCACATTCTTAGTCACATTCTCATTAAGAGTTTCACATCAGCCCCGCGAGGCCAGGGCAGCCAGCTAGTGCTAGTGAAGGCTAGCGGCAGGCCTAGTTTTCTTTCAGCGTGATATCTCAGCACACAGGCTGCTAACCGTTTAATTCTCTTCTAGTTTGCTGGCCTAGACCTGAACTCTTCAGATAATCAGAGTGGAGGAAGTACAGCCAGCAGTAAGTAAAACATTTTATGGATTTGTTGCATATTAGAGCTTTAATATCAATATTTTGTTGGACTTAAAGTTTAAGAATTTCCCCTTTAATTTTTACTGTGTGAAGAATTATGTAGGCAGTGTTATGTAGTACTTAGTGACCACTCTAAAGTGTTGTGACTTTTTGGTAATAAAAGGGGCTAGTTTTCTTGAGTAAAAACAGTCACTAAAAAGAACCTTATGTCACACACAAACTATATTTTAGAAGAGTTTGATTATGTCCATTATGAATCCTGAGCCCCGTTTGGAGGTGCTGGGGATGTGTGTATCCCTGTTAGAGTGAATCTTTCAGAATTAAGCTCAGTAAAAGGAACATTCACTTTCATCAGCTTACAGCTGCCTTTTCCTGGGAAGAACATGGGAAACAAGGCTATACTGAATCTTGGGGGCTGGTTAGGATTTTAAGTGCTGAATCGTATCATTGTTTTGAAAAGAAGGTAGATAGAAAAGTTTTATTTCATTTTAACTTTTTTCAGAGGTTTTTTTTGAGACTCATTAGAGCTTAGTTTTAAGGTGTGGGGGATCTTGATGGTTTATTATTTGGCAATAGACCTGCCTCAGCTCGGGTCTCTTCCTACCTATTAACAGTTGAAAAGAAATGGGTATGGGCTGTAGGGTCTGAAAGCGTTGTTTCTTCAACCACTGTGTGTTACTTAGCAAAGCACGTGTCCTCATTGTTCGGGAAGAAGGGTCTCACTGGGCACAAAGTTACTTGGTTTCTGTGTTAAATTTCATCATATTTGCCATGCTAAGAATCTTTTAAGAATTGATCATCCTATAAGAATCTTTCGTATTTAATTCACCCCAGAAGTGAGAAAGAAAAGTTAAAAGCAAGTGGACTTCGCTTTAACTGGTGGATATACATTAGTTGCTTTTGCTTCTCCTCCATTGTCTAGGCTATATTCTTGCCTGCATACACAACAACAGTTGAGTCTCCTTAAAGTCAGCAAGCCCCTAGTTAAAACTCCAGTTCCTTAAAATCATTTCCTCTCTGCAGCTTTTCCATAGATGTTGTATGTTTTGGAACTTAAAGAAACAAAAAAGCCTCTTAGTGGCCAATTGCATGATTTATTACATAGTAGTCTTTTAGGTTTTTATAGTTATACTCATGTTGTAACTGTTTTGTTTATGACCGTTCGTTCTCTGGAATCGTAACAGGCCTTTAAAAAAATTGTGTTAAATTAACCACTAGTGGCAAGTTAAACGTATGTATTTGTGGATTATCAGCTGTTAGGTTCCAAGTTAAATTTTTGTTTGCCAAACTTGTCCTCCCCCCCTTTTCAGGTTCTCTTATAAAGCAGTGACCCATTTAAAAGAAAAGTGTTTTCCCCCCTTTCAGTTTCTAAGTAAGTAGTCAAACTGGAAGGCTAGAGATTAAAAAATCTTTTTTTCCAGGACCATTTTTTTTAATAGCACAAATTTTGGTAAGAAATTTTAACTTGAAGGTTTTTGGCATTTACTTTTATATTATTTCTTTTAGAAGGGCGTTATATTCCTCCTCACTTAAGGAACAGAGAAGCTACTAAAGGTAAGTCCTTTGAGCAATTTGTAGGCCTAATTCTTGTTGTGTTTAAAAGTTGGAGCCTAGGGAAAATGCACCTTGGGGAGTCTGTAAACATTTTGCTCTCCTCTGCTTCTGTCAGAACTGGTTTAAGTATTAGGATTTAATCCCTTTAGAAAAACTCATCTGATGTCACCCAGTTTAGAATTCTGCATTTCTTCTGTCAGACTGTGCTGGGACCAGGGACGTGCTTTTGTACAACTTCACTATCCTTGTACTTACTCTGTGTTTGTAGTCATTCACAGCATGATTTCAATTTGAAAAAGGTGAGTGGGCGCCCTACTATGTAAGCCAGACTGCATGGTGATAACAGCCCCGTTATTTCTGTCCTGCAGAGCTGCCAAAACAAAGATAGGGTTATTGCAGGGTAGTTAACAGGTTACAGCATTGAGCACACTCCCAGTAAGTTGGGAGTGATTCTCTGCTTTCATCTCCCTGCCTTAACTGCCTCATTTGAAAGGTTTTGTTTAAAATGTATCACTTTTTTCTTTTTTTTTTTTTTTTGGTCTTTTCCCTTTTAGTTTGTAATGTAGTGATAGAAAACTAGTAGATGTTTCAAATTATGAGACAACTGTTTGGGAGCTGAATATTCCATAAAATAGGTGATCTGGGATTTGGAGGAAAAGGGAAGGTCAGGAATACTATTTAAAGGTCAAGAAGAGGGAAGATGCTGGCATGAAGGCAGCAGAATTGGAAGTGTGGCGAAGGAGAGAGTCCGCAGGAGCACATGGTTTGCTGTCATTCCTCTCTGTTAAATTAGCTTCACTGTCACTGGCAGTACGTGGATATAAAATCTGCATTGTTTCTATCAGCTCACTTAGTTACTATATCATTCTTTTCAGTTACTGCAGTTTGTCTTTATCACCATGAGTGTTCTCATGATTCCTTAGAATGTACTAGCTGGAATTGACCCCCATGTATATTTAGTGCTTTTTCCTTTTGTTGCAGGGACAGGAATCACAGGGAGAGGCAGTATGGATCAGAGGTTTTAGAGCTGAAAGACGTCTTAGAAATCTTACTCAGCTCTTTATTGCCAGCTAAGGCTGTTGATCACCTGGCTGGCTAATATTTAGAGGCATAAGACAGAAGGGGAGTAACTTAAATTAACTCCAACATTTCTGTCTGTCTAATAAAGTGTCCTTCAAGCTAGTTAAACCCTCTACCTGATGGGCTAATTTACATCTTGGTCATCCTCTTTTGCTGAATGTTTATGGGTAGGAACCTATCCACACTAAGAGTGCATAGGGATGAGGATTTTCCTTTTTTTCTAGATATTCCTGATCTCATCTGACAGTACGTATTTCATGTGAACAGAGCACCACTGTTCTTACCCTTTTTGCTGTTGAAACTGAAAAATACTGTATTAAAGCAAGTAATTTGTCACTCTTAATGTTTTAAATGAATATCGCCTCTAAGAAATATTGAAATGATGATAACTGTTTCCTAGTGAACTCATTCACACCTAAAAAAGAATGGAAATAAAACTATGATGAGGGTCATATAACAACAACCATAATTATTGTGTTATGGGCAAAGTTATTGACCTTTTAGAAGTGGTATTCATTCAGAATATTGTTAGACTGTCAGATTGCTTGGTTTTAGTGGAGAGAATTAAAGGTATAAAAATACCTTGTGTACTGATATAAACTAGCTCTAAACATTCTCTAATAGTGCCATGATGGAAATACTTCCATTACCCCTCCAGTCCATAGAGAGAAGATAAAAGTGAGTGGAGGGCTTCAAATTCAGAAACGCAGGAGTGATGTTAAGATATTGTCAATTTCTAATACAATAAAATGGGTTTGTGCTTTTTTTATTGAAGGATTCTACGATAAAGACAGTTCAGGTTGGAGTTCTAGTAAGGATAAGGATGCATACAGCAGTTTTGGATCTCGTAGTGATTCAAGAGGGAAGTCTAGTTTCTTCAGTGATCGTGGAAGTGGATCAAGGGGAAGGTAAGTGATTTCTTATCCTCTTAGGTGTGTGTACAATATAGCAATTTATGAACGGTCTTTAATTTGTTAAGTCCTCATCCTTGTGCTCTGATCATTAAACTTGGTAATTTTTTTCCCTTAATGGACTGCCTATTTCAGTGTTAAGCATTATGTCTGTTTAATCATTTTCTTAGCTGTAAGAGGTCTTTACTAAATTGAACTTGTTATGGAAATTAGATGAGGATAAGAATGTCCCTTTTGGCTTAATGAAATCGATTATTTTTATATTTCTCTAGATTTATATATTCTATTTAAAAGAGTAGTTTATCTAGTGAATGGCCTAATTTGGTTGAGATTTTTCTGGGTATTCTATATGACAATTTTTAAACGCCTTATATTTTTGATTACACAAGTGTGGTGAACTGACCTCATGCGCCTAATAGCTGTGGTTAGTCCTGTGTGTCCTGATTTTTCGCAAACAGGCCTAAAACTCTAAAAACATCTTAATTCAGGTAAGGATTATTTTCTACCTTTTATCCAAAGTCTGTCACACAGGTGAATTGTCCTTTAAATGATACCCTAGTATAACTGGGACAATTGATATTTGGTGTGCTATTTTCTCCTTTTCCCTACCACTAAATATATTTGGATGAAAACTTTAAATACAGGGTGTAAGTTATCTGCTGATTTCAGATGTATTAGACTTGATTCTTTTGGCATGTATGAGGCCTGTGTAGGCTGTATAATTGTATAGAAATAAAGGATGCTGTTTTAGGAAATAAAGTTATATAAATGATATATACCATCTGGTTAATTAGAGGGCCTTATTTGTCAAGTAAGAGAAAGCCAGAACTGGACTGTTGACATCCTCGAAGTTAGCCATAATGAATAATTCAACTTCTCTCCAGGTACAGTTTTTAGAGTAGTGGTAGGAATCTGATAATGGTTAAATGATAGGATTCTGATTAATTGGGTGTGCTGTGCAGGTTTGATGATCGTGGACGGAGTGACTATGACGGCATTGGCAGCCGTGGTGACAGAAGTGGCTTTGGCAAATATGAACGTGGTGGAAATAGTCGCTGGTGTGACAAATCAGATGAAGATGATTGGTCAAAACCACTCCCACCAAGTGAACGCTTGGAACAGTAAGTTTTTCAAATGTTTGTTAATTGTGATGAAGCCTTATTAGCTAGTATAAGAAGTAAACGTAACAATCTTCTGATTTTAGGGAGCTCTTTTCTGGAGGCAACACTGGGATTAACTTTGAGAAGTATGATGACATTCCAGTTGAGGCAACAGGCAACAACTGTCCTCCCCACATTGAAAGTGTAAGCATTTTTGCTTGATCTTTTAAGACATAGGGAAAGTGAAGATGTTTACACAGCATGTGAATACAAGGTGGGATTCCTAAAGGTACATATAGACCATGCCTACTCTATTTTAACAATTGTTTAAAGTTACTTTAAAAACCCACCTCATTGATTTGTGGGAAAGGAGAGATTGAGTTCAGTGTCCTCATTATTAATAATTCAAAATAGAAAATGGGTTAAACATAGGAGGAACCTAAAACTTCTTTCATGCAGATTACGCCTAGGGGGTTGGTTTTTCTCAAAATACAACACAATTTTTACTTAAAGCAACTGTAAACTAAAGTACAAATTGGCTCTTAGTTGTTTTTTTCTGTTATTGTGTTAGTATTAAACAAAAATGGCTCCAGATAGCATTTCTAACTATTTAACACTTGAATTTCTTGACAGTTCAGTGATGTTGAGATGGGAGAAATTATTATGGGAAACATTGAGCTTACTCGTTATACTCGCCCAACTCCAGTGCAAAAGCATGCTATTCCTATTATCAAAGAGAAAAGAGACTTGATGGCTTGTGCCCAAACAGGTAAGCTCGCTTGATAAAAGTAAAAAATTGTCAAGAACACCTTAACTGGGCTTGTTCTCATAAAACTTGTGTAAGTGTCACGGGGAAGCTTGAGTCCTGTATGCGGCCTGACTGGTATACTTTGATAGAGGGAAGGAGTAGCTGGGTGCTGTCTCTTTGTCGTAGACCTTTGGATCCTGTGCTACTTCTGGTGTTTCCTTAGGGCATCTTGGAGTAGCCTATAGAAAGCCATTAAGCTGATACCGCTGCACCAGGGCTAGATGATTGTGATTGCAGGGTTGGGAATGTTGGTGCCATAATATCCTTGTATCTGGTGTAAGAAGGATGAGATTAGGGAATAGCCTGTGATCCAAAGGAATGTAGTCAAGGGAAAGGTGCCTCCTGCGTAAAGTAGCACCTCCCATCTTTCAGAAATGGGTGTAGTTATAGCCTCTGAATTGAGTACAAGCTTCACTATATCTGAGGTTGACCAGGGGGAACGAGGATGGCAGAATTACCTCCATTGTAAATACATAGCATGTGAATCATTTGGTACCTTTTCTTCCCTATGGAAGAGTGAGAGTGTCATCCTTTATACACTATCAGTATATACAGAACCTATAAGGAAGTGTTAGACGTTGAAACTGACAAAACTTTTGAGGCACAATTCCTGCTCTTTTTATAAAAACAAAATGCAAACAAATGAATACTGTGTTGTTACTGATCAGAGTTTGGTATACCTTTTTTTGTAAAGGAACAAAGTAAACATTTTTGGTGTTTGTGGGCCACGTGGTCTCTTGCAACTCCTCAGCTCTGCTATTGTAGTGTGAAGGCAGCCATAGACAGTATTATTGGATATGGCTATATTCCATTAGAGCTTTATTTACAAAGATAAATGGACTGGGCCTAAGTAGATTTTTCTGTGGTTGAGTAAATATGCTTTCTCTTAAAACAGGGTCTGGAAAAACGGCAGCATTTCTCTTGCCCATCTTGAGTCAGATTTATTCAGATGGTCCAGGCGAGGCTTTGAGGGCCATGAAGGTAAATATTTCTTTAAAAAGTGGGAAATTATTGTAGAGCTTTGTAGGTAGTTGAGAGAGCTGTCTGAATGACAGTAAGACTTCAGTCTATTTAATGAAAAAGTTTTCAAGTATAATCTGTAAATTACAGGAGGGAATTATGTTGTAATGAACCTTTGAAAAGCAATGTTAAGAGTTTAACTTATAAATTATTTCTTAGGAAAATGGAAGGTATGGGCGCCGCAAACAATACCCAATCTCCTTGGTATTAGCACCAACTAGAGAACTGGCAGTACAGATCTATGAGGAAGCCAGGAAAGTAAGTATGCATTTTAGTGATGATTGTCTTTTTGATTCTAATGAAATATTTTATGACCTTGTGAAAATCTTCGCCTTGAAGTTGATACAGCTTCTCTGCTTATAGTTTTCGTACCGATCTAGAGTTCGTCCTTGCGTGGTTTATGGTGGTGCTGATATCGGTCAGCAAATTCGAGACTTAGAACGTGGATGCCACCTGCTAGTAGCCACTCCAGGACGTCTAGTGGATATGATGGAGAGGGGAAAGATTGGATTAGACTTCTGCAAGTATGTTCATTTTTAAGTGTTTGAAATGCAACATCAAGTTTTTAAATTAGTAGCCATTAGTTTTATGGTACTTACTAGCATTGTTTAAATTTTAAGATTGAGAAGTGATTTATTTTAGTCTCCTAACTTTTACAAAAAGTTTTCTCATTGTAATGTTAATGTTGAAAAATCAGTGACATTTTAGTAGAGGCTGAGAATGCACAGACTGTGGGACAGAGTCAAGTAGTAAGAGCTGATTTGGCTGTGTGATCTTGGCTGATTTATCTAGTGGAAAAATCATGCACTGTCTCATTTATGAGGGTCAAATCCTGTGGTGTGAAGAATTTAACTACCTGAATGACTATGTAATTGTACTTACTAGATAACAGCTGTGCTAAAACTATCTTTTCTTCTCAAATTCTAAACTGAATTTTTTTCACGGCAGATACTTGGTGTTAGATGAAGCTGATCGGATGTTGGATATGGGGTTTGAACCTCAGATACGTAGAATAGTTGAACAAGATACTATGCCACCAAAGGGAGTTCGCCACACTATGATGTTTAGTGCTACTTTCCCTAAGGAAATACAGGTATTGTTTGATGCTGCAAATTTAATTCACTTAGGAATTTGTTGATGTCAGTAGATAATTAAACAATTTGTTTTCGTTTAGATGCTTGCTCGTGATTTCTTGGATGAATACATCTTTTTGGCCGTAGGAAGAGTTGGCTCTACCTCTGAGAATATCACACAGAAAGTAGTTTGGGTGGAAGAGTCAGACAAACGGTCATTTCTGCTTGACCTTCTAAATGCAACAGGTAAAATGACAAATAACTTGAGCATCACTCTGGTCTGGTGGCTTAGGTAATGAGAATTATTTGGATCACCTTTATTGCTTTCCCTCCCCGTTCAAAACACTGTTAAAACAAGTCTATTTAATTGCCTCTATTTGCATGTTTACTAAGTGCAAAGAGAACTAAGTCACTTTAAAACCTTGTAATTTTTCGAATTCAGGCAAGGATTCACTGACCTTAGTGTTTGTGGAGACCAAAAAGGGTGCAGATTCTCTGGAGGATTTCTTATACCATGAAGGATATGCTTGTACCAGTATCCATGGAGACCGATCTCAGAGAGACAGAGAGGAGGCCCTTCACCAATTCCGCTCAGGAAAAAGCCCAATTCTAGTGGCTACAGCAGTATGTATAATATAATCTTGTTTTTAAGTTCAGCATGTTCAACTCTTGGCTTTTACTGGGCCATGTATAACGAAAGTTATTTTCCAGGTAGCAGCAAGAGGACTGGACATTTCAAATGTGAAACATGTTATCAATTTTGACTTACCAAGTGATATTGAAGAATATGTACATCGCATTGGCCGTACAGGACGTGTAGGAAACCTTGGTAAGGGTTTGGTTACTTGCTGGTCTGGTGGTTTTTGTTTTTCAGTGTGATGCATGCAGCAAAGAACTTTTCAGGATCTTAAATATAAGAACTCCGATTTCCAAGGAATGCAGTTAAAATATAGCTTAGCAATAGAAGTGACAGAAAAGTAAGGTTTTGTTCACAGAACTTTGAGTTGGTTAATTAGCAAATTGTAATCTTTGTTTTTAGTATTCTACATAGGAAAGTAAGAATACTTGGCTGCTTTATAGAAGACCTTATGTACTTTTTGGAACTATTCTAGGTCTTGCCACCTCATTCTTTAATGAGAGGAACATAAATATTACCAAGGATTTGTTGGATCTTCTTGTTGAAGCTAAGCAAGAAGTGCCATCTTGGTTAGAAAACATGGCTTATGAACACCACTACAAGGGTAGCAGTCGTGGACGATCTAAGAGGTGTGGTACAGATGGTATATAATGAGGGTGATGGGTGCTATGTCCAAGGTTAACTTTTCAGGTATTAGTTTAACAAGCTGAGTTTTTTTAGGCTGCCTAGATCCTTTGGGTAAGGGGTGTTATTAGAAAGGGTGATGCTAAGTTAGTGTCAGCCTTTCACAGCTAAGGCCTTTAAAGTCACTGTTAGGGAAAATAGGACTGGATGGGGAATTGTTTGTATTGAAAAATGAGAAGTTGATCATTGGGAAGTATTAATAAGAATTGGGTTATTTAGCGAACTGTTTATCTTCATGTGAACCAACACGCATTTTATCCTCACAGCAGTAGATTCAGCGGAGGATTTGGTGCCAGAGACTATCGACAAAGTAGTGGTGCCAGCAGTTCCAGCTTCAGCAGCAGCCGCGCAAGCAGCAGCCGCAGTGGTGGAGGTGGCCATGGCAGCAGCAGAGGATTTGGTGGAGGTAATGTTAATTTTTAACCTCTTATCTTTGGCAAGGGTTTTCTGCTTTGAGTTGGTATTTTTTTCAAAGCATAAGTAAATGCATCGGGGAGGTTTGACCGTATAGCTTGGTTTTTGTAATTTTATGTCAGAGTACTTAAAGATTGTATTTAACCAAAGGGCGACTTAATTAATTTCTCTCTCTCTTTTTAATCTCTCGTTAGGTGGCTATGGAGGCTTTTACAACAGTGATGGATATGGAGGAAATTATAACTCCCAGGGGGTTGACTGGTGGGGTAACTGAACCTGCTTTGCAGTAGGTCACCCTGCCAAACAAGCTAATATGGAAACCACATGTAACTTAGCCAGACTATACCTTGTGTAGCTTCAAGAACTCGCAGTACATTACCAGCTGTGATTCTCCACTGAAATTTTTTTTTTAAGGGAGCTCAAGGTCACACGAAGAGATGAGAGGAACAATCAGCAGCCCTGTTCGGAAGGTGGTTTGAAGACTTCATTGCTGTAGTTTGGATTAACTCCCCTCCCGCCGGCCCCCATCCCAAACTGCATTTCTAATTTTGTGACTGAGGATCATTTGTTTGTTAATGTACTGTGCCTTTAACTTTAGACAACTTTTTATTTTGATGTCCTGTTGGCTCAGTAATGCTCAAGATATCAATTGTTTTGACAAAATAAATTTACTGAACTTGGGCTAAAATCAAACCTTGGCACACAGGTGTGATACAACTTAACAGGAATCATCGATTCATCCATAAATATTATAAGGAAAAAACTTATGCGGTAGCCTGCATTAGGGCTCTTTGATACTTGCAGATCGGGGGAAAACAAACAACAAACGTCTTGAAGCATATCAATGGAATTAGTTTCTAATGTGGCAAACTGTATTAAGTTAAAGTTCTGATTTGCTCACTCTATCCTGGATAGGTATTTAGAACCTGATAGTCTTTAAACAAGCCATTCCAGTCATGATGAGGTGATGTATGAATACATGCATACATTCAAAGCACTGTTTTCAAAGTTAATGCAAGTAAATACAGCAATTCCTCTTTCAATGTTTAGGCAGATCATAATTATGAGCTAGCCAAATGTGGGCATACTACAGGGAAAGTTTAAAGGTCTGATAACTTGAAATAGGTTTTTAGGAGAATTCATCTACTTAGACTTTTTAAATGCCTGCCATAAATGAAATTGAAATGGTAGAATGGCTGACCACAGCAATGACCAGCCCTCATCGGGGCCCTGGATGATTTTTGGTCTAATAACGCATGCTAGTGTTGATGTTTTTTGGTCAAGAGGGTATGAACAGGAAGAATTAATGCAGCAGGCTTTCTTTTAAATGCCGATTCACATTACTCTGTTCAAGCTGCGTTGAGATGTTAAACTGGCTTACTATAGACTTTGTAAAATGGCTCCAGAAGAGTAACAAACTGAAATCTTTGAGATCACACAGGTTGGAAATATGTACATAACTGCACAAGGTGTCAATTCTGCTATACAGTGCAGTTTTAGTCAGTTTTAGTTGCATAGGTTTCCATTGTATTTATAGTCTGTTTATGCTAAATCTGGCCAAAGATGAGCATTGTCCACCACTAAAATGCCTCTGCCACTTTGAATTCTGTGCTAATTTTGTGGCCAGAATGCGGTGATCAAAACGCTCAATCTTTTTACAGTGGCATAGGAAGATGGCAAAAATTTCCTAAAGTGCAATAGATTTTCAAGTGTATTGTGCCTTGTTCTAAAACTTTTATTAAGTAGGTGCACTTGACAGTATTGAGGTCATTTGTTATGGTGCTATTTCAATTAGTCTAGGTTTAGGCCCTTGTACATTTTGCCCATAACTTTTTACAAAGTACTTCTTTTATTGCACATTCAGAGAATTTTATATATATGTCTTGTGTGCGTGTCCTTAAACTTCCAATCTTATTTTGTCTCTTGGAGATTGTTGAACGCAGCTTGTCTAGGAAGGGGATGGGACTAGATTCTAAAATTTATTTGGGACCATGGGAATGATAGTTGGGAAGAAAACTATTTGCACACGACAGATTTCTAGATACTTTTTGCTGCTAGTTTTATGTAATATTTATTGAACATTTTGACAAATATTTATTTTTGTAAGCCTAAAAGTGATTCTTTGAAAGTTTAAAGAAACTTGACCAAAAGACAGTACAAAAACACTGGCACTTGAATGTTGAATGTCACCGTATGCGTGAAATTATATATTTCGGGGTAGTGTGAGCTTTTAATGTTAAGTCATATTAAACTCTTAAGTCAAATTAAGCAGACCCGGCATTGGCAGTGTAGCCATAACTTTCTGATGTTAGTAAAAACAAAATTGGCGACTTTAAATTAAATCATGCCAAGGTTTTGATACACTTGTCTTAAGATATTAATGAAACACTTCAAAACACTGATACGAAGTGTCCAGATTCTCAGATGTTTGTTGCGTGAGTTTTGTTTAGTTGTGTGTATTTTTTTTTTCAGTGAATGTCTGGCACATTGCAATCCTCAAACATGTGGTTATCTTTGTTGTATTGGCATAATCAGTGACTTGTACATTCAGCGATAGCATTTGAGCAAGTTTTATCAGCAAGCAATATTTTCAGTTAATAATTAAGGTTTCAAAAATCACATAAGAATGGATTTAAACTTGCTGAATGTAAAGATTGAACCTCAAGTCACTGTAGCTTTAGTAATTGCTTATTGTATTAGTTTAGATGCTAGCACTGCATGTGCTGTGCATATTCTGATTTTATTAAAATAAAAAGTTGAACTGCACAGTCTCCTTTGTTGTTGTCAATTGTGGTTTATTATTAGAGGTGAAAATAAAGTTGTGCTCTTGCCTGAAAAATTGTAATGTGTATTTTTTTTTTTTTTTGGTTGGTGTCAGGTGCTAATTTTGAGATGCCTCTTGAAGACAAAATTGTTCTGGTTCCATAAGTATTTGTAATAAAGGATGAAGATGTTAGTTTGGAATACACTGACGAAAGGATTTTTGTAATAGATGGGAATCTAAAAGGTGTCCTTATTGATGTACAGCATGTATAACAAATTGGTTGTACTTTAAGCCCTTTAATAGGTGGGAATCTGTTTTGAACAGTGGCAGAATGAATTGGGTAAAAGTCAAATGTATTGGTAATCCAACAAGTGATGGTAAGCATTTAGGGAGCAGAACTTACTTAGGGGGGCCATTCCCGTGGCCGAGTGTTTAAAGTTCCGCATGCTCTCCTTGGGCAGCCCAGGTTGGTGGGTTCGGATCCTGGGCACAGATCTTCATCAAGCCATGCTGTGGCAGCGACCCACATACAAAGTAGAGGAAGATGGGCACAGATGTTAGCTCAGGGCTAGTCTTCCTCAAGCAGAAAAAAAATTGGTGATGGATGTGAGCTCAGAGCAAATATTCCTGAGTGAAAAAAGTATTTGGGGTCAAGATGATGAGAGATGGCATGGGCACTCCCTCTCCATACCTTCAGTTTTATTTGCTGACACCACACATTGCTGCTGGCAGCTGCTACCAATTAACAGGAGACGGTATGAGAGCAATAGCTGAACAGATAAGAACTAATAGGAAATTAAGTTGAACCATATGAAACGACGGCTCTGGGGTCAAAAATGGTCGAATGTTGGCAATTGGGTAGAGTTCTACCTAATGAAAGTATGCATGTTCAGCTTTTGTTTCACTTTGAGTCCTAGGTTTGCAGTATGATTAAGAAAAATTTCTGCATTGTAAAGAAACACTTGGTTCCGGACAGTTAGTTTCAGAGTTAGTCATGATCTCAAAGCAGCAAGCCAAAGTGTTTAGGGCAGGATTCTGAAGCAAAGATGCTGTATTGATTGTGGAGATAAGGAGGAAGGTAGTTGAGCCTGTTTAGTCAAGATAAGGGGAAAAGAGGTGATGGTAGAATAGACTGAAGTGAAGGTCAATGGCTGAAGGTGGTTCAGAAAGATTGAAATTTGATTCTAAGGATGGTTCAAGGTCCCTTTTATGTAAATGATGAGAAATGTGAACGAACACCTGAGATAGCCGGTGGGGGTGGGGGCTGCCTAAATTCTCAATTGAGATGATTTCTAGTCCAGCAGAATTAAGATTATGATATCCTAAATTTATTTACAATATTTCTGTAGTTAAATGATATAGTTAAATACATACTTAAATGCTGTTGTCACTCTCCCCCACTGTTGAAGTGTTTCCTGGCTTCATTTTTCCCATCTCAGCTGAATTTCAACACTAGATAACTTTTTTCAAAAATGACATAGCATGTCATAACATTAATAAAAAATAAAAAATAAAAAAAAAAAAAAGAAATGGCCCAGGAGGAATGAATAGCAATAAGACATCAATGTCATCTGTATACTGATTTGTGATGAATTTCCAAAAGGCTTAATGGTATGATGCTATGATATATAGGGGCTTCCTGAAAGTTAATAACTGTAAGTTACCCACTTGGAAGAATGTAATGGGGAAAAGTATGTGATCACAGATAATAGATAAATAAGTAACTTCAAAAAAAAAAAAAAAAAAAAACGGAGGGACATTCTACAATGTCTGACCAGTACTCCTCAAAAGTATGAAGTTTATGAGAGACAAGGAGAGACAGAGGAACTCTTACAGACTGCAAGAGACTAAGAGGAAACAGCAACTAAATGCCATGTGGGATTCTAGATAGGCTCCTGGATCAGAAAAAGGACATTAGTGTGAAATGAGTGAAACATAAATAAAGTCTAGGTTTAGTTAGTAATATTGCAACTAATGTTAACTTCCTTTTCTTTTTAATTTAAGAGTAAATATTCAAATAACCTTTGCTGCCAAATAATTTTCTCAAACACCTCCAACATCTCTGGCCAAGATATATGAATATAAATGTATAAAAATACAAATGCATGCACCAATTTCTAAAAGATGAAATTAGCACTCCCAGTACCTCACACTCACATAGCGAACTCTTCAGGTTTGAAGTATCCTACTACTTCTGACTGAACCAGAAAAGGAATCTTCTTTAAACCCCAGCGCCTTATCCTACATTGGGGTCACAGCCTCCTATCTACTTCCTGTGGCAGCAGTCAAAAAAAAGAACATTCCTATCTTTTTCCCTACAACTTCTCATTGTCATCAAGAACATAGAGCTATGCATACAAAAAGTGCTCAGTGAAGACTTGATGAATTGAGCTGTTTGGTTCCTTTAACATGCGTCCTATTCTGTCACCTCCATTTCAATATATTCAGCAAAGAAGAAAGGGCAGGTGTGAAAGCAGTATGACACACAGGCAGACAACAAAGAAAATGTAATTTCCTTCTCTCTGCAGGGCTCTAGCTTCGGCAGGTAATGGAGTTACTCAAAACCAAGTTAGGGTCTTTTCATGCCCCTAAAATCACAGGGCTAGGAGACTGCCTAAAACTGTGCTGAAGTAAAATGCTGCCGGAGGGACGCATACCTGTAAGGGTGATGTCGTCATCATCGTCATCTATGATTTCTTCTTCAGCGACATCCAGGGAGCTCTCAGTAATCATGTCATTGGGCTCTTCCACACAGGCTAGACCTGCGTAACTATTGAGAATATCAGCACCAGGAACATGTTCCACAATTACGGCAGGAAAAATAGCTGGATCACCAAGCTGGGAGGGTGAAGGAAAAAAAACGGATTAACAAAGTTTTAATTTTATTAGCTATAACTAAAAGATAATTTATACTGGACATCAATTTAGTTTTTACTTTATCAGCTACCTGTATTTTGACAATCCTTCTAGGCTGCAGAGAATATATCCTTATTAAGAACAAATAACTTTCATTATCAGTCTTGAGTCTTAAGTTTTCTCTGGGAAATGCTATAAAATTATACTTATAAACCACATTAAATGTAAAAAAAACTAGTGTCAATAACGTGTAAGAAGTGGCATACAAATGAAATTGTACAATTAAATAAAATCTCAGCAAAAGTTTCTTTCACAGAAAAAAAAAAATGACATAGCATGTTTGAAACTGTCCAGCGTCTTTATACTCAATATGAATTTTTTGTCTATTTGGGGTGGCTTTTTATCTTGTCGTATACTCTTAAGTGACCTGGTTGCATGGTCACAGGCTTGCTCTTTGAAGCTCAGTAACTAAGATTTCCGAGTGTTGACAGTGGTCTTACCCGCCTCTACTGGAATGCAGAGGTTTCATTCACTGCAGTTACAAGACTTTGAAAGGTTGAAGACTATCTGGTTTGGGGGGCTTTTTCTCTTCCGTTCTGCTCTCGTACACGGTTCTGGGTATGTTTAAACTTGTTTTGCTTAATGTCTTGTTCTCTGGTCAGTTTATGATCTACTTTTCAGCATGTTTAGTCTCTGTTGTTTCTATTGTGGCTTTGCTCTCCATAGTGACTATTTTCCATTTCTTTCCTCATTTTCATCGTTGATTCTTTTTTTCTGAGTTTTCCTGCCCTCTGTCTGAATTGTCTGAGTCGTCTGAGTTGTCTTTAGAATAATTCTGGAAATGAGATTATTTTGACACAGAGCGCTATGTTTGTATTTTGTGACCTGGAAACATGTTGATTATGGGAGAAGATGTCATAAAACAGATCAACACGTTTACTTTAAGAGGAAGAGATATCTCAAAACAAGAGTTAAACAGAATTACCATATGACTCAGCAATTTTACTCCTAGGAGAATTCTACCCAGGAGAAATGAAAACAAGTCTTCAACTTATGTTTGCGTGTGAATGTTCATAGCACTATTCACAATAACCCAAAAGTGGCAACAACCCAAGTGCCAATCAACTGACGGATGGATAAACAGGATGTATATACCTAGGATGGTACACTGTTCGGCAAAAAAGATGGAGTAGTGATGCTGTCTTCTCTATCCTCTGGGGACCGGACCACAGCCATAATTTCCTTCCCCCTCTTCAAAGGGTCATTAGGTGGGCCTGTCGGTGCTGTGACACATGTCTACGTTCTGACTAAGGGTTTCTGTGGATGTATGTCGAGTTTCAGTCGTGTTTCATTGTAATTAGCAGTCATGGTGTATAATTTGGGGCTGTTTTTGTTTTCCCTGTTACACTGAAGACATTTTTAGAGATAAGTAGAGGACAAATGCCTCTCTTCCATCTTTGCCTGGAAATCCTCATTCTTCACTTCTTTTTCCACTCTAGTTCTAATGTAAGTGCCATCCACACCCGCCTAGATTTTCAACTGCCCGTCTAATTCACCTGACATCAGTCGAATGGTCTCTGAACCTCCACTCTAGCAGAGTCACCTGATAGGATCTAGTGGGTTATTTAGTAGACATTTACAAGGCAAAGGTTGATTTAGGGCTCATTCAAAAACTAGTTTGAGGTCTGCTGAGTACTGGGCATTGGGGAATATAGCTATGAATTCAGATGGAGTCCTTGCCTTCTTGGAACCTAGTTTTTCTTTTGTCGTTCCTCAACTGGGTTGCAACAGAAGTACTTGGGAAATGATTCTAGGGCAACTCTCCTGAGAAAATGTATCGGGTTCACCCAGTGATTTTTGCTTTTGTTTTTATTCCTGAGGCTCTGAGCAATTTCAATGCAGCAAACTTAGGTATAGAGTCCACTGTTCTCTACCCTTTATCATCTGTTCCAAAACTTTCAATTGCCATTATCATGCTTCAGGTACTTCATAGCAGAAGCATCACTTATTTCAACTTATAATAGACACTACAACCAAATTAATGGCATTCTATTAAGTGGCCCCTATGGTGTGGTGCTAGTCTACCTTTGGAGCTTTTATTTCCCATACCTTATACTGTAGCCAAATATGAGGCTGTTGTCCTGACTGCATCCTGCGGTCTCTGCCTCTGCCTTAGTTTTCGTTCACCCTGTTCTAACAGACTTGAAGCTGAATTAATGTTTAAAGTAATTTATATATTGTACTCAGAATATTAAGCTGTCATTTACAATTACTAGCGATGTGGAGAACATAACTGCTCTAATGGGTGGAGGAAAGAGTAGGTTACAATTGGAGCGTGCAGAGTGATCTCAACTATTTTGAAAATACATAGACTGGAAGGGAATCTGCTAAAATAGTGACAGTTCTTGTTTCTGGTTGAAATTTAAAGATTTTCTGCTGCTTCATACTTTCCTATACTGAACAAATTTTATACAATTAGAATATATATATATATTTTCCTTCATCTTCTCCCCAGAGCCCCCCAGTACATAGTTGTATATTCTAGTTGTAAGTCCTTCTGGTTGTGCTATGTGGGACGCCACCTCAGCGTGGCATGATAAGCGGTGCCATGTCTGCACCCAGGATCCAAACTGGCGGAACCCTGGGCTGCTGAAGTGGAGCATGTGAACCTAACCACTTGGCCACGGGGCCGGCTCCTAGAATGCATGTATATATATACATTTTTTTTTTTTTTTGAGGAAGATTAGCCCTGAGCTAACTGCTGCCAATCCTCTTCTTTTTGCTGAGGAAGACTGGCCCTGAACTAACATCCGTGCCCATCTTCCTCTACTTTATACGTGGCACGCCTACCACAGCATGGCTTGTCATGTGGTGCCATGTCTGCACCCGGGATCCGAACCAGTGAACCCCGGGCCGCCAAAGTGGAACATGTGCACTTAACTGCTGTGCCACCGAGCAGGCCCCTAGAATACATTTTCTAATAAAACTTATGCTTTTTAATTTTTCAGCTTGAGATGATTATAGATTCATAGGAAGTTGCAAAAATAGTACAGAGGGATCCTGTGTACCCTCCGCCCAGTTTCCCCCGCCAGTAACATCTGGCATAACTGTAGTACAACATCCAAACCAGGAAATTGACATTGGTGCAATCCGGAGACCTTATTCAGATCTCACCAGTTTTATACGTACTTGTGTGTGTGGTTCTATGCAGTTTTATCACGTGTTGATTTGGGTAACCACCTCCACAGAACTGTTCCATCATCACTGAGATCTTCCTAGTGCTTCCTGCCTACTCACCCTGTCACTAACCCCTGGCAACTGTTCGTCTGTTTTCCATCTCTAAAATGTCATTTCAAGTTTGTTAACATAAATGGAATTGTGCAGTATGTGACCTTTTGAAATTGGCTTTTTGTCAGTCAGCATAATGTCCTTGAGAGCCATCCAAGTTGTTGCAAATGGTTTGTTCCTTTGTGTTGCTGAGTAGTATGGATGTTCTGTAGTTTCTTTATAATTTAAGCCATTGAAGGACATCTGGCTTGTTTCCCGTTTTTGACTATTACAAATTAAAGTTGCTATGAACATTCGTGTACAGGTTTTTTGTGGAACTAAGTTGTCATTTTTCTGGCATAAGTGCCCAGGAGTGCAGTTGCTGGATCATATGGTAAGTATATGTTTAGTTTAAAATCCTGCCAAACCATTTTCTGGAGTGGCTGTACCATTTTACATTCCCACCAGTGATGCACGAGACATCCGATTTCTCTGCATCCTCACCAGCATGTGATATTGTCGTATTAAAATAATTGGGGCGAAGTGATATCCTACAGTGGCCTTAACCTGCATTTCCCTAACGGCTAGTCATGTTGAACATCTTTTCATATGCTTATTTACTATCCTTATATTCTCTTTGGTAAAATATATGTTTGTGTCTTTTGCTCATTTTAAAATTAATTGATTTTCAGTTGTTGAGTTTTGAGAACTCTTTACATATTCCAGGTACAAGTCCTTTGTCAGATATGTGGTTTGCAGATATTTTTTCCTGGTCTGTATCTTGTCTTTCCATCTTAGCAGGGTCTTTTGCAGAGCAAACACTTTTAATTTTTTAAAAACACTTTAACTTTTGATGCAGTCCAATTTACTAGTATTTCCTTTTGCAGATTGTGCTTTTGGTGTCATGTCTAAGAACTCTTCCCTAGCCCTAGGTCCTAAAGCTTTTCTCCTATTTTTTCTAATAATTTTATAATTTTACATTTAAACCTATGATCCATTTGAGTCACTATTTAAGGTGTGAGGTTTAGGTTGAGGTTCACTTTTTAATCTGCTAAAAAACAAAATTCAACCGACTAAATTTAAAGATCTAATTGGCTGTATTCAATGATTCATGAATTGAGCAGCATCCCATCTAACAAGTGGGAAGCTCCCAGAAGCTGCACAAAATGGAAGACTTTTATCGGCAGGAGGAGGCAGGGCAAGGAAGTTATTCTAGCAAAGAGTGGATTGTTTTAGGCAAGGTCACCTTCCTTTGGGGGAAGGCAGGGGTCTATCAGGCAGATTACCTCACTGGTGCTGACCAGGTAATTCCAGATTGACTAGGTAAAGGTTACATTCCTGGGAGAGGCTGAAACTGCAATTAGGTTAGGTGTGAAGTCTTGTTTTGCTGATGTGGGGCTTAGCACAAGTGACTCCATTTGGGGCCTGTTTCTTTTTTTAAACTAATCTATGGACGTCCAATTATTCTAGCACCATTTGTTGAAAAGACTAGCTTTCTTCCCTTGAATTGCTTTCACAACTTTGTCAAAAATCAGTTGAGGGGCCGGCCCCGTGGCCAAGTGGTTAAGTTTGTGCACTCCGCTTCAGCAGCCCAGGGTTTCGCTGGTTCGGATCCTGGGCACGGACATGGCACTGCTCATCAAGCTGTGCTGAGGCGGCGTCCCACATAGCACAACCAGAAGGACCTACAACTAGAATATACAACTATGTACTGGGGGGCTTTGGGGAGAAGAAGAAGAAGAAGAAACAAAGGAAGATTGGCAACAGATGTTAGTTCAGGTGCCAATCTTTAAAAAAAAAATGAGTTGACCATCTTTGTGTGGTGAGTCTGTTTTTGGGTTCTCTTCTGTTTCATTGATTTATGTGTCTATCCTTTCACCAATACCACACTGTTTCAATTATTTCTAGCTATATAGTAAGTCTTAAACTTAGGTAGAGTGATTCCTCCCACTTAATTCTTTTTCAAAATTATTTTAGCTATTCTGGTTCTTTTGCCTTTCCATATAAATTTTAGAATAAGCTTTTCATTATCTACAAAAAATCTTGCTGGGATTTTGGTGGTCATTGTGCTGAACCTATAGATTAATTTGGAGGAGAACTGATATCTTTACTATGTTGAGTCTAAAACGTATTTTTAAGTTGTGGACTCAGAACATCCAGCCAACAGGGAAGATTATCTGGTACCTCCTGTATGGAACAATCCTATTGATTCATCCTGGGATCATGTTCCTTTTTTGGAACATATCCAGGGAGCAATGTGGCATGCAGAAATCTATTAAGGAGTGCAGCGTCTAGTCACGGCAGCCTAGGTATGTCCGATCAACCCTCCTGCCGGAGCCAACCCTAAAAACGCAGGTAAATTTCATGTAGGCATTCCCGTTCTGAGCCAAAAAGCACCTTCTGGAAGGGTTCCTGTTAGGGACAGAGACAGAGGTTTCCCAACAGTTAAATAAGTCAGTAACTGCCTGCGCAGAAAACCCGATATTCAGCTAATCCCAAACTTGGAAGAAACCTTATACCTTTTCAGATTCATCTTAAAACTCATCATTTTGAGAGGACTTTGGAGTCTTACTTGACTATTAATTCTCAGCACGCATTGACCTTAATTACCATAATGTGCTAGAATTTTAGTAACACTTAAAATTTTAATGTCATCAAGGAACTGTGGCCTTGGATTGTACCGTGGTGACTTTCTGTGGAAGTTCTTTAATGGCATACACTTAGGCAGAAGCTTCTTTTTCACAAGGGACACAGAAGCTACCATGTGTAATTCACAATCCTGTTTATTTTGTGGCTTTCGAAGAGATCTACAGTGCTAACAGTATTCCTTGTAAGAGGACCTGTGGGATAAATTTATCTTGGGTATCAGTGTCACAGATAGGCTTTGTTTCTAAGAAATATGTTTTTCTCTTACCAACATTGAAAACGATATGCGTCTTCACTTTGGCCCACTCCTAGGAATGAGGTCTATGGCATTTATTAACAATATCCGTGGTTGAACCTTAGTCTACTCACTTTCTTTTTCCAACTTTTTTCATTTGCTTGCGTGGACATCTGAAAGTTGCCTCCAAATTTTGGAGTGAGATAAGGTATAAATACATAAAATGAAAGAACACTATTTTGTTAGTGTGTTGTTTTGGTTTCTTACCAAACAGGAAGGAATATCTTGAGATGGGAATCTAGATTTAGCAATGATAATAAAAAGAAAAAAGGAGGTGGGGAGGGGCGGTTCTTAAATTCTGGTGGCACAGCAACACAGGTGATCCTATTCATTTCCTGCTTTGGAGTTGAGTGGGACACAGCTCTGAGGTTTTATCTAATTCTGTAGGGAAGTTGGGTTTATCTTCTTGTCTCCTGGCTTTTCCAGGAGCTCATCAAGACTGGACGGCTTAGGGCCGGCCCCATGGCCAATCGATCTGCTTCAGCGGCCTAGGGTTTCACCAGCTCGGATCCTGGGCGCGGACCTAGCACCGCTCATTGGGCCATGCTGAGGTGGCCGCCCACACAGCACAGCCAGAGGACCTGCAACTAGAACATACAACTATGTACTGGCGGGGGGGCGCTTTGGGGAGAAGAAGAAAGAAAGAAAAGACTGGATGGCTCCTATGACTGTGTTCTCTACTAGGGGAGATTAAACAACTAATGAGATTTGTTTTGAATGATAGTGTCAATAGGGTGAACACAACTATAGGCTTACTATGTTTTAATGATCAAGCAGCCAAAATAAAGGCGTTTTTAAAGGTGTTTAGTACCAGATGATAAGGATATATTTTGGTAATAGCTCCGTTTAAAACCCTAAGGAAAGACAGGAACTAGCATCACCCTTGGCCATATCCATGTTTTTTGTCCTCTTGGATGCTTTCCATTACCTCTTGGTGGAAGAGGTACAGCATGCTCCTGTTTAAGGCCCAATCTTTCATTTGTGCCTTTCTCAAGAACTTAGTGCTGGGGTGGTGTCTCATCTGTTAATGCATCATCCGCATTTCCCTCTCTCCTGGATCATTCCCTTAGTTTTAGTTTCCCCCATCTCAAAGCCCTCTCTTTTCCTTTTTTTTTTTTTTTAAAAGGTTTTATTTTTCCTTTTTCTCCCAGTACATAGTTATGTATTTTCAGTTGTGGGTTCTTCTAGTGGTGGCATGTGGGACGCCGTCTCAGCATGGCTTGATGAGTGGCACCACGTCTGCACCCAGGATTTGAACTGGCGAAACCCTGGGCCACTGAAGCAGAGCACACGAACTTAACCGCTCGGCCACGGGGCCAGCCCCATCAAAGCCCTCTCTTAGTCTCACATCCCTCTCTAACTTACTACTCCATTGTTCCATACTCCCCACCCTGACAAAACCTCAAATTCACTGTGTCTACTTCCTTACATCTTTTTTTTTCTTTGACTCTTACCAGCATTTTTGTCCATCATTCCACTGAAGCGGCTCTTATTAAAGTCGCAGTCACCTATTCTTTCTCATCTCACTCAGCCTTTCAGCAGCATTTGACACCGAGCACTTTCTCATTGACGCTTTCGTCCCAAGCTTTCCATGAGCTCACACTTACCTGGTTTTCCCCCTCCTTCAGTCTCTCTTGCTGAATTCTTTTCTGCTTCCCAACTCTTTAGTATTGGAGGGCCCCGGGGCTCAGTCATGAAGTGGCCTCTCCATCTCCAGTCTCTCCCTAAGTGCTTTCACCCAGTTAATATTTTATGTAGATAATACATTCACTTATTTCAAGAATCACATGAGGCCAGCCCCATGGCCGAGTGGTTAAGTTTGCCCTCTCCTCTTCGCTGGCCCAGAGTTTCGCTGGTTCAGATCCTGGGCGCAGTCATGGCACGGCTCATCATGGATAACTGACATTTATGATGACTGTTCAAGTTATCTTTTTTTCATACTCAGTAATGTTTCTGAAGTTTTCTTTATATATATCTTGCAAATTTCATGTGAAGTTTATTCCTAGGTATTTTATGTTATTTGTTGCTATTATAAACGGGTTATCTTCCTCCATCATATTTTCTAGCTGGTAATTGTACATATGAAAGCTATGGATTTCTATATATTTTATTTTCTGCTACCTTACTGAATTCTCATATTGTTTATAGTCATTTCTCAGTTGATTCTCTTGGCTTTCCCAGGTATGCAGTCACATCACCTGCAAATGATGAGAGTTTTACTTCCTCCTTTCTAATTATTGGGCCTCTAATTTATTTCTCTTGTCTGATTGCTTCAGTTAGTATCTCCAGCACAATGTTAAATAATAATTGTGAATTCTTCTGGTGTTTGCCCATTAAGCATGATGCTGGAATAATGCTAAACATGTTAAAGATATCAATCTAGTCATATTTTGAGTTTTTATCAAGAATAGGTGTTGAATTTGTCACACGCATTTTCAGCCTTTGCAGAAAGGATTATGTGTTTTTTTCTCTCCAGGTTTATTAATATACTTAAGTATTTTAATAGATTTTATAATATTCAAATAATATGTACTCCTCACCATCTAAACCAAAGAACTGAATAGATGATGGACAGACATAGATACTTGTACTTTCTCCCTCTCTTTCCCTGATCTCTCCAGGGTCCATCCCCCATCTCTTAAATAGCATGATCATTTGCCTAGTCACTCAGATCAAAAGCTTAGAAGTCATTTCTTTTTTCTCTTTCTCTCATACAACTCATTGGCAAATCTCCTAAGTTCTACTTGCAAAGCTGACCACTTTATCATCACCACTGCTAAAATCCTGGTCCAAGTCAGCTTCCTTTCTCCCCTGGACCACCATGACAACCTCCTTAACTGGTTTCCCTGCCTCCATCATGGCTTACAAGACTCCACCTGATTTGGTTCTTGCCAACCTCCGCTCATCCGCTGAGCTCTTCTCCTACCGACCTCCTTTCCACCCCTTAACCGTGCCAAGTTCATCCTTTCTGCTAGAACCTCCTTTCTGCTCATGGCTGTCTCCTCCTCATTCAGGTCTCAACAAAAATGTCACCTCTTCAGAGAGCCCCCCCCTGACATTCCTAGCTAACTACTCTAATTAAAGTACCAAGGAAGCCCTAAAGGAGAGATGTGAAACCTCTGACAGGACCTGGAGCCCGTCTCTTACCTACGAGAGGTGGGGCAGTTGCTGCTGAGGCCGATGACTCCTCTTTGGCCACCTCGCTTCCAGGCGCAGTGGGAGCTGGGCTTCCACTCTCTCCTGGTCACTAGATGTGGCACACTCCAGGCAGTTACATGCTTCCTGGTTCCCCAGATGCTCCTGTATTGAGGGCCATCCTCCCCCACTGTCTTCCTGCTGTGAAAGGACCTATAGCATGAAACCACTTTTACTTCCAAAAAGATGCTGTCCCTTCACGAGCAAGAGAATACCACCTTACCGACTGTGACTTTCAGCAAGTGCCTTAGCCTCTGAGGCACAGCTTTCTTTACTGTGAGATACGAATAGCAGTACCTACCCTATACACTCTTTGTGACAACTAAGGCATGATGTGTTTAAAGTGCTGTTTTATGATTCTATGGTTTCAATGGGCATATAATAGCAAACTGCCATGACTGTCACCAAAAATAAAACCCTGCTCCTCCCCCCAATCCTTCCCCTTTCTCTCCCAGGGTGGGAAGCTCAGAGTCACCCTGACAACTCCATGTCTCACCACCTCTCTCCACGAACCAGTTACCTGAGGCTGCCTCATTGTCTCTGAACATGGCTCCTGTCTGTTGTCCCTTCCCTTCCTGCTGCCTTCAGCCTAGACCATGGAAACGGCTGCGTCTCAGCCTCCCTTCTCCCCCGTTCTCTGACAGATAGCCCTGTCCGCTCTTCCCTCCTAACGGACCCTCAGTTTAGTTGAGGACGGGTGTGCCTCTCTAAGAACACTTGGTGCCTCAGCCCGCCTTGCACCTGGGGTAGCCCTGTCTCTCAGTTCTGGTCAATCAGATGTAGGTGCAAGTCCCTGGGGTGGGTGTCCCCTCCCAAACAAAACCTTGCGAGAAGGCTTTTGGCTCTACTGTTTTTTATCTCCTAGAACTTGGCGCATGACACCCAGAGGTGCAGGAAGCAATCTGTGACCACAAGGACAAAAACTAAATGCTGACAATGGTGGAGTAGAAAGATGAATGGGCCTACATCCTGGGCAACTCCGTGAAACCAGTCCCCCACCTGAGCTCTCTTCCTCCGGACCTCTCATTGCGTGAGAAAAGCAAACCCCTGTGTGTCTCAGGCTCCATCCTTTGGGCTGTCTATTCTTGCAACTCTTTGGCAGGTTTAAATTTTTTCCTAAATAAAAAATTGGGAAGTAAAAGAATCTACAAGCTGGTGGGAAAGGGCAGATCCAATCATCTGTCATGACAAAAAGAGTTTAACATATATTTTCCATCACATGAGATATTATTTGCATGGTTCTTTTGCAAATATTATGAAATTTCTTGTTTTAAAACTGTAACTGGGGGCCGGCCCGGTGGCTCAGCCGTTAAGTTCACACATTCCGCTTAGGCGGCCCGGGGTTCGCCGGTTCGGATCCCGGGTGCGGATATGGCACCGTTTGGCAAGCCATGCTGTGGTAGGCATCCCACATATAAAGTAGAGGAAGATGGGCATGGATGTCAGCTCAGGGACAGTCTTCCTCAGCAAAAAGAGGAGGATTGGCAGTAGTTAGCTCAGTGCTAATCTTCCTCAAAAAAAACCCCCAAAGAACAAAAAAAGGAACCTTGGCAGCAGATGTTAGCTCAGGGCCAAACTTCCATACCAAAAAAAATAAATGAATAAGAAAGAAAGAAAAAAAAAAAAAGAAAAAGAAAACTCTCTATATTTTTATTTTTACTGTTAGAAAAAACAACACACACAGACACTCCTCCCAGGGATATGGAGAGCACCTGACTGTGGTGACACTGTGTCATCATAATGCCCTATGACAGAGGTGAGCCCATTACATGGAAAGATCAATAATAACCAGTCAAGAACCAGTGACTCAGTGATGATTACCACAACTCTTAATTTAAAATTTTTTCTATGAGTCAGACATTGCACTTGCTGGTTCTTGCAAGCACCCTGGTGTTAAGGAATTATGGCTGGCTTTTTTTTAAGCGTGATAATGGTAGTGCTGTTACTTTTTTGAGAGGGTTCCTCACCTTTTAGAGATACATATTTACCAACGAAATGAAGTGGTGTCTGGGATTTGCTTCAAAATAATGGAGGAGGGGAAGTGGCTCAGGGTATAGATGAAACAAGATGGGCCATGAGTTGACAGCTCTTGAAGTTGAGTCACGGGTAAATCTTTTAAAAAATATTTTCTTAGGGGGCCAGCCTGATGGCATAGTGCTTAAGTTTGTGGGCTCTGCTTTGGTGGCCCACGGTTCGCAGGTTTGGATGCTGGGTGTGGACCTACACACTGCTCATTAAGCCATGCTGTGGTGGCGTCCCACATACAAAATAGAGGAAGATGGGCACAGACGTTAGCTCAGGGCTGATCTTCCTCACACACACACACTATATATATATATATATATATTCTCTTAGGATAAATTTCCAGGACTGGGGTTATGGGAGGCTGGAAACATTTATGAGTTTTTTTTTTAAGATTTTATTTTTTATTTTTCCTTCTCATCCCCAAAGCCCCCGAGTCCATAGTTGTGTATTTTAGTTGTGGGTCCTTCTAGTTGTGGCATGTGGGATGCCGCCTCAGCATGGCCTGATGAGCGGTGCCATGTCCGCGCCCAGGATCCGAACCAGTGAAACCCTGGGCCACCGAAGCAGCACACACGAACTTAACCACTTGGCCACGGGGATGGCCCCTACAAGTTTTACACCGTGTTATTGATTTCTCTCCACACTACCAATGGTGAATAACAGCCATGTGTGCTCAGACTCCATGGTAGGTGCTTCCTGAAGCACATTTGTCTTCTCCTGATGTAAACTATTAGCAAGAGAGGCAGAAGGCATGCTTGTTCCAGCCCCCTGCATAGACTGAAAGGGCACTACAGGAGCAGGCTGATGTTAGTAAAAGAAGGACTTTACAGCTCAAAATAATGCTTGGGGCCAGCCCTGGTCCCCTTGACTCCCTGCATTGCCCCTGCCGCCTCATCAACACCCCCAAAACACTAACTCCAGTTGACTCCACTGCCCAAGCCTTCCTCAGATCCAGCCACTTCTCCCTAACGCTCCTGCCGCTTCCCTGCTTGGGGCCATCCGTCTATGCCCCTCACCTGAATTGCTGCAGCGACTTCAGAACTGGTCCACCTGGCCTGACTTTTCTCACCCGCAAATCCCTTCTCCACCCAGAAGTCAGAATGATCCTTCTAAAGGGCAAATTTGCCATGTTATTCTCCTGTTTAGATAAACTCTGCAGTGCCAATTTTAAAAAATTACAGAAAAGTGTGTACCACATGGTCCTATAATTTAATGAATAGTTATAATGCAAATACACATCTAACTCTCTCCCAGGTCAAGAACAGCTTTGCCAGCATCCCAGAGGCCCATTGCATAGTCCTTCCTAATCTCAGCTCCTCTTCCTAGAGGTAATCACCAGCCCCTCCTTGCTTTAAAGTTTTATCAGCCAAATATGCTACCTTAAATATCAGTATTGCTTATTTTTAGCTTTCTTTGCTGTATAATATTCCATTTTGTGACTATCACAATGTATTTAATCCATTCTCTCATTCCTAGCCATTTGGGTCATTTTCTAGTATTTTGCTATTGAGAACAATTGCAAAGCAAGATTCTGGGCTACAAAATTTCAAAAAAACACAAAAAGAGAGAAGAAATGGTATAATGAACCCCCATGGAACCGCATGCAGCTTCAGCAATGATCAACATTGCAATGCAAGTGTTTTTAACGTGACATCAGAATCTCTGGGGGCGCCTTTGCTAAACATCCAGGTTCCAACTCAATCCCTGGAGAGTGATTTAAAGGCCTGTTGGAAACACTCCCCATGTGACTTTGGAGCACACTGCTGGGTAGGAATCACTACTTCAGTGGCTCCCCATTGCCCTTGGAAAAGCCCAGATTCCTAATATGGTGGCATGGCATGGTTCCTGCTTTATCTTTCCTCTCTCTCTGTCTTTTTTTTGGCGTCACCCTCTGACTCCAGCCACACTGAGCCACCTTCATCCTTCTGATCCTGCGGGGTCTTTTTCTCACTTCAGGCTTTTGCATATGCTCTTCTCTCTGTCAAAACCACTCTTCCCTTCCCCCTTCTTCTGACTAATTTCTATCCTCCAAATCTCTTTTGTGATTGGATCCGTCAGGGGCCTGAGAGAAAACAGAAGCACACTTGGCAAGATATTTTTTTAACTTTTATTTTTATTAAAAAAATTTACATAACTAAAATTGACTTTTGGGGGGGTGTACAGTTCTGAGTTTTTTTTTTTTTTTTTTTTTAAAGATTTTATTTTTTCCTTTTTCTCCCCAAAGCCCCCCGGTACATAGTTGTGTATTCTTCGTTGTGGGTTCCTCTAGTTGTGGCATGTGGGACGCTGCCTCAGCGTGGTCTGACCAGCAGTGCCATGTCCGTGGCCAGGATTCGAACCGACGAAACACTGGGCCGCCTGCAGCGGAGCGCGCGAACTTAACCACTCGGCCACGGGGCCAGCCCCTTTTTTTTTTTTTTTTTTTTAAAGATTTTATTTTTTCCTTACAGTTCTGAGTTTTAACACACATATAGATTTGTGTAACTGCCACCACAATCAGGATACAGAACATTTCCATTCCCCAAACACAGCCGAGGGGTATTACTTTATAAGTCACACCCTCCCCTCACCCTGAATGCCTGGCAACCTCTGATCTGCTCTCCATCACTATAGTTTTGCCTTTTCCAGAATGTCCTATAAATGGAACTGTATAGTATGTAACCTCTTGAGATTGGCTTCCTGCCCTCAGTACGCCTTAGAGATTCAGTCCTGTTCCCCACATCAGTAGATCATTCCTTTTATTGCTGAGTAACTACATCATTGTATGGATATACCACAGTTAGTTTCTCCATTCACATGCTGAAGAATATTTGGGGAGTTTCTAGTTTTTGGTGATTATGAATAATGCTGCTACAAACATTCATGTACAAGTTTTCCTGTGAAAATAAGGTTTATGTCTCCAGGGGTAAATATCTATAAGTAGGATCACGGGGTCATGTGGTAAGTGTATGTTTAACTTTATAAGAGACTGCCAAACTGTTTTCCAGAGTGGCTGAGCCATTGTGAACTCCCATCAGTGATGTGTACATTCCAGTTATTCCACATCCTCACCAGCACTTGGTGTCGTCAGTATGTTTCTGCTTTTAGCCATCCTAATATTACGTTTGCATCTCATGATTTTGTTGTGCTTTTCCCTAATTGCTAGTGATTTCGAGCATCTATTCATGTGCTCATTTACCATCTATATATTTTCTTTGGTGGAGTATCTGTTCAACTCTCTTGCTCATCTAAAAAGCTGGCTTGTTTGTTTTCTTACTATTGAGTATTAGGAGTTCTTTATACATTCTGGACAGAAGTCTTTTACTGGATGTAATTTGCAAATATTTTCTCCCAGTCTGTAGCTTATTTTTCATCCTCTTAACAGTGTCTTTTTATTTAATTAATTAATTAATTAATTAATTTTTGAGGAAGATTAGCCCTGAGCTAACTAATGCCAATCCCCCTCTTTTTGCTGAGGAAGACTGGCCCTGAGCTAACATCCATGCCCATCTTCCTCTACTTTACATGTGGGACGCCTACCACAGCATGGCTTGTGCCATGCAGTGCCATGTCTGTACCCGGGATCCGAACCAGTGAACCCTGAGCTGCTGAAGCAGAATGTACAAACTTAACTGCTGTGCCACCGGGCCGGCCCCTAATAATACATTTTTTATTGTGGTAAAATGTACAGAACATAAAATTTACCATCTTAACCATTTTTAAGTGAAGAGTTCAGTAATATTAAGTACATTCAGGTTATGTAACCATCACCACCATCCATCTCAGAACTCTTCATCTTGAAAGTGAAACTCTTTACTCATTAAACAGTCATTCCCCACTGCCTCCTCCCCCAACCCCAGGCAACCACCATTCTACTTTCTGTCTCTATGAATTTGACTACTCTAGGTACCTCATACGAATGGAATCATATGATATTTGCCTTTTTGTGACTGGCTTATTTAGCCAACACTAGTCTCTTTTGGTTACTATGTTCATGGAATATCTTTTTTTCATCCTTTCATTTTCAATCTATTTGTGCATCTCATGTAGATAGTATATAGTCAGATCATGTTTTTTTTTTTAAATCCATTCTGCAAATATCTGTCTTTTGATTGGAGAGTTTAATCTACTTACATTTAAAATAATTACCGATAAGGAGAGATTTGTGTCATTTTGCTTTGTTCTGTATATGATTTACAGCTTTTTTTGTCCCTCATTTCCTGCATTAATGTCTTCTTTTGTGTTTAGTTGATTTTCTGTAGTAAAAAGTTTTAATTCCCTTTTCATTTACTTTTGTGTATATTCTACAGCTATTTTCCTTGTGGTTACCATGGGGATTACATTTAACATCCCAATGTTACAACATTCCAATTTGAATGTATACCAGCTTAACTTCAACAGCATACAAAAACTCTGCTCCTACAAAGCTCCATCTCCACCCCCTTTCAGCTATTGATGTTACAGAATTACATCTTTATACATTGTGTGTCCAAAACCACAGACTAATAATGTTTGTATGCATTAATCTCTGAAATTATGTAGAAAACAAAATGTAGAGTTACAAACCAAAGTTACAATAATACTAGTTTTTAAACTAATAATAGTTTTCAAAAAATATATTAGTCTCTTAAGTCATGTAGAATACAAAAAATGGACTTACCAACCAAAGTTAAAATAATCCTAGCTTTGATAATTGCCTACATATTGACCTTTACTGAGATCTTTATTTCTTCCTACTGCTTCAAGTGACTGTCTAGTGTCCTTTCATTTCAACCTGCAGGACTCCTTTTAGCATTTCTTTTTTTCGCTGAGGAAGTTTGGCCCTGAGCTAACATCTGTGCCCATCTTCCTCTATTTTATATGTGAGATGCCTGCCACAGCATGGCTTGATAAGTGGTGCATAGGTCTGCACCTGGGATCCAAACCTTTGAACCATGGGCTGCCAGAGAAGAGTGTACAAACTTAACCGCTATGCCACCAGGCTGGCCCCCCTTTTAGCATTTCTTACAGGGTAGGTCTAGTAGTAATAAACTCTTTCAGCTTTTGTGTATCCGAGAATATCTTAATTTCTCCCTCACTTTGCTGGATATAGGATTCTTGGTTGATGCATTGTTTTCCTTTTAGCTTTCTGAATATATTAGCCTTCTGGCCTTCCAAGTTTCTGATGAGAAATCTGCTGATAATCTTATTGAGGATCCCTTCCTTGTGACAAATCACTTCTCTTTTGCTACTTTCAAGATTTTTTCTGGGCACCTGCCCTGTGGCCGAGTGGTTACGTTTGTGAGCTCTGCTTCGGCGGTTCAGGGTTTCACCGGTTCAAATCCTGGGTGCGGACATGGCAGTGCTTGTCAGGCCACGTTGAGGCGGCATCCCACATGCCACAACTAGAAGGACCCACAACTAAAAATATGCAACTATGTACCAGAGGGGTTTGGGAGAAAAAGGAGAAAATAAAATCTTTAAAAAAAAAAAAGATTCTCTCTTGGCCTTTTTATAGTTTGATTACGTGTCTCCGTGTGGGTCTCTTTGACTTCACTCCACTTGGAGTTTTTTGAGCTTCTTGGATGTTTATAGTCATGTCTTTCATCAAATTTGGGAAGTTTTCATCCATTATTTCTTCATATATACTCTGTCCCTTTCTCTCTCTCTCTTCTCCTTCTGGGACTCCCACAGTCCGTATGTTGGTCTATTGATGGTGTCCCACAGGTGCCTTAGGCTCCGTTCAATTTTCTTCAGTCTTTTTTCTTTCTGTTCCTCAGACTCAATAATTTCCATGGTTCTATCTTCAAGTTTGCTGATTCTTTCCTCTGCCTGCTCAAATCTGCCTTTGAATCCCTCTAGTGAAATTTTCATTTTGGTTATACTTTTCAGCACCAGATTTTCTTCTTAGGTTTTCTCTTTATTGATGTTGACATTTTGCTCATACATTGTTTTCTTGCCCTTCTCCACATCTTCCTTTGAGCATGTTTAAGAGTTGTTTTAAAGTCTTTGTCTAGCAAGTCTGCCTCTCATCTGGTCTTTCTCAGGGATGGTTTCTGTTGGTTTATTTCTTTCCTTTAAATGGGCTGTTTGTTCCCGTTTCTTTGTATGCCTTGCAATTCTTTTTTTGTTGAAAATTGGACATTTGAATCTAATAATGTAGTAACTCTGGAAATCAGATTCTTTCCCCCTTCCCCAGATTTGCTGACTTTCGTTTTTGTTTTTCCTTCTTCCCTCCAACCTTCCGTTTTTGTTTTTTGATTGTTGTGTCTGTGCCAGGGACAGCCTGAGGTATAAACTTAAGTTCTTCTCAGGGCTTTCTTAAGCCTTTCCCTGAGCATGTGCAGTGACTTTCTAAATTCCCCTGTATGTGTAGTTGCTTTTGAATGTCCTAGACTTTAAATATCTGGCTCCCAAAAGGAGAAAAAGAGAAAAATAGAGGAAGGGATTTTTAAAAAGTGCTGGCCCTTTAAATCACCTAGAAGTTGCATCAGCCTGAGGGGGAGGGGCTTGTAACAGTGAGGGGAGAAGTGCAGTAATGGCTGTCTACTTATGTTTCTGCACCTCCAAGATCAGAAGCAGCAATCAGTGATCAGAACACAGATGACCAATTTTTGTAGGACAGGATCCTTATGCCCACCCTGGCTCCTGCAAGCCACCTGCAAGCTGTTCCAGGAATACATGCACAGTTGCCTGCCAGGAATCTGGGAGACAGGCACCTGATACCATGCTACCAGCTGAAATTGACTAAAATTAACCACAATTTACCTTCCAAACCTTCCCCTGGAAGTTACAAGCCTTGGCGTAGACTCCAGATTTCCGAAATAGTTACATCAGACAGATTCTGCCAGTGCAATTGTTGTCTAGGTGGGGAGATGGATTCGTGGTACTTCCTACTTCACTATCTTCCCAGAATCCTCTCCAACAGTGTCTTTTGAAGACCAAAATATTTTCAATTTTGATGAAGTCCAATTTATTGATTTTATCTTTTATGAATCAACTTTTGGTCTCATGTTCAAGAACTCCATCTAACCCTATCTAGGTCATGAAGACTTTCGCCTATGTTTTCTTCTAAAAGTTTTATAGTTTTCTGTTTTGCATTTAGGCCTGTGATGCATTTTGTTTTCTTTGTGGGAAGGTTTTTAACTACAGATTCCATTTCTTTATTAGATATATGACTATTCCAAGCCAGCCCTGATGGCCTGGCAGTTAAAGTTCAGGGTGCTCTGCTCTAGTGGCCCAGGTTTGCTTCATGGGCACAGAATCCCACCACTCATCTGTCGGTAGCCATGCTGTGGCAGCAGCTCACATAGAAGAACTAGAAGGACTTACAACTAGAATCTACAACTATGTACTGGGGCTTTGGGGAGAAAAAAAAATAGACTCCAGAGAGCTCCCTTGTTCCTTCCACCACATGAGGACACACATGAACCAGGAGGCAGGTTCTCACCAGACACTGAATCTGTCAGCACCTCGATCTTGGGCTTCCCAGCCTCCAGAACTGTGAGAAATAAATTTCTGTTAAAAAAAAAAAAGATACAGGACTATCATATTTTTCTATTTCCTCTTGGGTAGTTTGTGGCTTTCAGGAATTGGTTCATTTCACCTAACCTATAAAATTTATGTACATGAAGTTGTTTGTAGTATACTTTCATTATCTTTTTAATGTCTATAGTGGCTGTTAAGATAACCACTCTTTTATTCCTGATATTGGTAATTTGTGTCTTCTTTCTTTGTTTCTTTGCCAGTCTAGCTAAAGGTTTAGCAATTTTATTGATCTTTTCAAAGAACTAGCTTTTGGTTCCATTGATTTTCTCTATTGGCTTTCTGTGTTTAATGTTATCAATTTCTGGCCTTATCTTTATTGTTTCCTTCTTTCTGCTTGCTTTGGGGGTATTCTACTCTTCTTTTTCTAGTTTCTTCCTTTTTTTTTTTAGGAAGATTAGCCCTGAGCTAACTACTGCCAGTTCTCCTCTTTTTTGCTGAGGAAGCCTGGCCCTGAGCTAACATCATGCCCATCTTCCTCTACATTATACGTGGGACACCTACCACAGCATGGCGTGCCAAGCGGTGCCATGTCTGCACACAGGATCCGAACTGGTGAACCCCAGGCCACCGAGAAGCGGAACGTGCAAACTTAACGACTGCGCCATCAGGCCGGCCCCTCTAGTTTCTTAATATGGAAGCCATGTAATTAATTTGAGACTTTTTTTCTAAAATAAGAATTTAATGCAATGAATTTCCCTCTAAGCACTTTGCTTTATCTGAATCCCATAAATTTTGGTATATTTTCATTTTCATTCAATTTAAAATATTTTCTAATTTCTCTTTAGGCTTTCTCTTTGACCTATGAATTATTTAAATGTGTACTGTTTAATTTCTAAGTATTTGGGAATTTCCTAGATATCTGTAATTGATTTCCTTTTTTTTTTTTTTTGAGGAAGATTAGCCCTGAGCTAACTACTGCCAATCTTCTTCTTTTTGCTGAGGAAGAGTGGCCCTGAGCTAACATCCATGCCCATCTTCCTCTATTTTATACATGGGATGCCTACCACAATGTGGCTTTTGTCAAGCAGTGCCATGTCTGCACCCGGGATCCAAACCAGCGAACCCTGGGCTGCCGAGAAGCGGAACGTGTGAACTTAACCACAAGCCCCTGTTGTTGATTTCTAGTTTCCATTCCATTGTGGGCAAAGAACACATTTTGTATGATTTCAGCTCTTCTAAATTTGTTAAGGGTTGTTTAATGACACAAGAAATGGTCTATTTTGGTGAAAATTCCACATGTACTTGAAAACAATATATATTCTGCTATTATTGGATGGAGTGTGGTACAAATGTCAATTAGATCCAGTTGATCGATGGTGTTACTCAGTTCTTCCATATCCTTGCTGGTTTTCCCTCTACTTGTTCTATCAATTACTGAGAGAGGAGTGTTAAAGTCTCCAACTATAATTGTAGATTCATTCATTTCTCTTTTCAGTTCTATCAGTTTTTGCTTCACATGTTTGGGTTTACACACTTATACATATTTAGAATTGCTGTCTCCTTGGTAAATTGGTCCTCTTATCATTTTGTAATGTCCCTCTTTATCTTTGGTAATCTTTCTTGCTCTGAAGTCTACTTTGTTTGATATTAATATAGCTACTCCAGCTTTCTTTTGATTAATGGTTGCATGGTATATCTTTTTCCATCCTTTTACCTTTTTTTTTTTAAAGATTTTATTTTTCCTTTTTCTCCCAAAGGCCCCCGGTACATAGTTGTGTATTTTTAGTTGGAGTCCTTCTAGTTGTGGCATGTGGGACACTGCCTCAGCATGGCTTGATGAGCGGTGCCATGTCCGTGCCCAGGATTCAAACCTGGGAAACCCTGGGCCGCCAAAGCAGAGCATGTGAACTTAACCACTTGGCCATGGGGCTGGCCCCCCACCCTTTTACTTTTAACCTGCTTATATTATATATAAAGTAAATTTCTTTTAGATGGGATATACCTGGTTCTTGTCTTTTTTAAAATCTAACCTGGTGATCTCTATTTTTAATCAGTGTGCTTAAACCATTTACATTTAATGTAATTATTGACACATTTAGATTTAGAACTACCATGTCATTATTTGTTTTCTGTTTGAACCATATGTCTTTTTCTTCCTCTGCTTCTCCTTTTCTGCCTTCTTTTGTATTATTTGAATATTTTTAAACATTCTATTTTAATTTCTTTATTGGGTTTTTAACTGTATTTCACTGTATGGTTTTTTTAGTGGTTGCTCTAGGGATTGTAATACATATCTATAAATTTTCACTGTCTACTTTGAACTAATATTTTACCACTTCAAAAGGAAGGTAGAAAACTTACCACCATATAAGACCCTTTACCCTCTTCCTTATGTTGTAGTTATCATAGGTATTACACCTATGTTCATTGAAAGCTCTCCCAGGCAGTGTTATAATTTTTGTATTCAACTGTCATACATATTTTAAAGAACTTAAGAGGAGAAAAATACTCTATTCTATTTACTCAGATGTTTACCATTTATATTTCTTTCCCTTCATTCCTAAAGTTCCACGTTTCCCTCTGGTATCATTTCTCTTCTGTCTGAAGAACTTTTTAGAGCAAATCATCCATCTTAGCTTTTCTTCATCTGAGAATGTCTTTATTTTACCTACATTCCTGAAAGATATTTTCACTGGATATAGAATCCTGCATTGACAGTTTTTCTCTCTCAGCACTTAAAAAATGTTATTTTTAGGGCCGGCCCTGTGGCTGAGTGGTTAAGTTCGCGTGCTCTGCTTCAGTGGCCCAGTGTTTCACCGGTTCAAATCCTGGGCACAGACATAGCACTGCTCATCAGGCCATGCTGAGGCAGCATCCCACATGCCACGACTAGAAGGACCCACAACTAAAAAGATATAACTATGTACTGGGGAGCTTTGGGGAAAAAAAGGAAAAATAAAATATTTTTTAAAAAAGTTATTTTTAAACTTTCTGGCCTTATGGTTTCTGATGAGAAATCTTCAGTCATTTGAATCATTATTTCCCTGTATGCAATGCAGTGTTTTTCTTTGCTATAAATGGATTTTTTTCTTTTTCTTTGCTTTTCAGAAGCTTGATTATGATGTGTCTAGGGTGGATTTCTTTTTTTTTTTTTTTTTTTTAAAGATTTTATTTTTTCCTTTTTCTCCCCAAAGCCCCCCGGTACATAGTTGTGTATTCTTCGTTGTGGGTTCCTCTAGTTGTGGCATGTGGGACGCTGCCTCAGCGTGGTCTGACGAGCAGTGCCATGTCCGTGCCCAGGATTCGAACCGACGAAACACTGGGCCGCCTGCAGCGGAGCGCGCGAACTTAACCATTCGGCCACGGGGCCAGCCCCTAGGGTGGATTTCTTTAAGTTTATAATGTTTTGGTTTTGCCAAGCTTTTTGAATCTTTACTCTCATGTTTTTCTTCAAATTTGGGAATTTTTCAGATGTTATTTTTTCAAATATTTTTTTCTGCACCATTCTTCTTTTCCTCTCCTCCTAAGACTCCAACAACATGAATATTTGACGTTTGGTCTAATCTCTGAGGTCTGTTCACTTTTTAAAAAGTCTTTTTCTCTCTCTGTTGTTCAGATCAGATAATTTCTTGATCTATCTTCAAGTTCACTGACTCTTTTCTGTGTCATCTTCATTTTTATTGAGCTCATGGCAAAGTTTTATATCTTATTTCAGTTATTCTAATTTCTAATTCTAAAATTTCTTCCACTTTGTTTATTTTTATAGCTTCCATTTCTCTGCTATCACTTTCTGTCATTCCAAGAGTGCTCATACCCTTTGGAGCATGTTTATAATACCGACTTTGAAGTATTTTCTGATATTTCCAACATCTGGGGCATCTCAGGGTTGGCACCTGTTGAATCTTTTCCCTTGTGAGTTATTGAGATTTTCCTGGTTCTTCGTATGCCAAGAAATTTTGAATTATGTCTTGGAAATTTGAATACTATGTTATGAGACTCTGAGTCCTGCTTGAATCCTATGGAAAATGTTGATTTCTTTGTTTGACTGTTTTAGCAGGTAATTGATTCAGGTAGGTTCAGGCCACAAGTTCTGACCCATCTTCTGTAGGCTGTGGTTCCAATGCCAGTCTAGTTTTCAAACACCTTGCAGTGCTATTCAGGTCTGTTCCATGTGTGAGCCACTCAGGGGCCAATTTGGAAGCTAGGCAGTGGTCTACTCCATAGTTCAGTTGTCAAAACCTTTGGTATACTCTTTAGAGGCAGAGCCAACATTTGGAGCCCAGGACTTTATGCATAACTTTATGTCGTCCCTTTCTCAAGTTCCCTTCTCTTTGCAGTTGCTCCATACTCTACAGCTCCAAGGGACCTCCAATCCTGGTCTGGTGACTAGAAAGCCTGGGCCTTAGGTTCCCTGCTCTACCACACAATTCCTGTGACTGAGTCTGTGTCCAGGGTCAAGCTGCAAGGGGATATATAGAAGAACAAAAAAAACAACAGGGATTTCCCCCATGCTCTTTGTACCACAGTTCCTCTGGCCAGAGAAAAGGATTCTTTTGGTCAGAGAGAAATTTCAGGTACCTGCTTAACCAGTGTTGCCATTGCTGCTGCCATGGGACTGCAGCTTTGGAACTAGGGCTTGCTTGGGGCTTAGGGTTGAAAGAAAAGGGTATTTCTCCACGTTCTCTGTGCCACAGGACTCCCCATCCCGTTCTTTGGACCAGAAAAAGAATGCATATCTTGGAGATCTTTCTGTCCACATCTGGTGCACAATTCTGGAATTTGTACTGCCTTTGAATCCAGGCCAGGAGATATGGGAGGTAAAAAAGCCCAGGAATCGCACTGCTGGATTGATCATACTTTGAGTTCTGGTATACTTCCCCAGTCTGCCTGCCACCATTTACTTTTCAGAGTCCTCAGATAAGCTGCTCTGTGCATTCTGCCCAGGATTTTTAGTTGCATTTAGTGAGAGAAGCAGGATAGAATGCACTTGCTCCATCTTAACCAGAATCAGAACCTAGTTTTTAATTTTGAATTCAGATTTCCAAAAATGTTGCAAAAATAGTACAGAGATTTCCCATATACCTTCACTCAGCTCCCCCTTATTTTTACATCTTACATAAGTATAGTACAGTAGTCCCCCCTTATCCCTGGGGAATATGTTCCAAGACTCCCAGTGGATGCCTGAAACAGCAGATAGTACGGAACCCTATACATACTATATTCTTTTCACTTAAAGGAAGCACTTCACGACTTCTCTTTGGCATATCTGAATTGCCAGCATCACTAGTCTTGTGCTTTGGGGTCATTAAGTAAAATAAGGGTGGGTTGAACACAAGCACTGCCATACCACATAGTTGATCTCATAACCACGACGGCTACTAAGTGGCTAATGGGGGGGGTAGCGTACACAGCATGGATGCCCTGGACAAAGGGATGATTTGTGTCCAGGGCTGGCCAGAGGAGGACAGTGACGAGGTTTTATCACGCTACTCAGAATGGTGTGCAATTTAAAACTTATGAATTGTGTATTTCTGGAATTTTCCATTTAATATTTTCAATCCGTGGTTGACCATGGGTAACTGAAACAGCAGAAAGTGAAACCGCGGATAATGGAAGGCTACAGTACAATGACCAAAACCAGGAATTTAAACTTGATATGAGGCTATTCACTAAACTAGGGACCTAATTCAAATGTCACCACTTTTTCCAGAAATTTTTTTTCTGTTTCAGGATCCAACCCAGGAGTCCACATTGTGTTTTGTCGTTATGTCTCCTTAGTCTCCTCCAATCTCCGACAGTTCTTCTGTCTTCTCTTATCCTTCCTTGACACTCCCGAAGGGTACTGGTCGTGTATTTTGTGGAGCATCTCTTGATTCGGGTTTGTCTGATGTTTTCTCATAATTAGATTGAGGTTATGCATTTTTGGAAAGAATACCACAGAAGGGATGTTGTGCCCCTTTCATCGTCTCGGAGGTTACAGGACGTCACTGTGTTTTTTATTACTGGTGATGTTAACCCTGATTATTGGTTAAGGTGGTTTCTTCTGTGTTTCTCCACTAGAAAATTACTATTCCTCCTTTGTTATAATAAATATCTTGGAGAAGATACTTTGAGACTACATGTTCATCTTGTCTCTCTTAGAACTTTGGCCCACTGATTTTAGCATCCATCGCTAGACCTTCTCTGCAGGAGTTATTATGGCGTTCTTTAGATTTCCTTCACTCCTGCATTTATTAGTTGGAATTCTTTTGCAAGGAGGAGCTGTCCCTTCTCCCTCATTTATTTGTTTATTCGGTTATTTATTAATATCAGTATGGACTCTTGAATATTTATTTTATTCTATGAGTACTGCCCAGTACCGTCGCTATTTATTTTGTTGTTAAATTGTTCTAACTTTGGCCATGGGAAGCTCCTTCAGGTTGGCTCCTGTGTCCTTTCAACATGCTCCTATCCTTTTGTGAGCACTTCCTTGTTTCCTTTTTTGTTCTTTTCTTTTTAAAGATTTTATTTTTCCTTTTTCTCCCCAAAGCCCTCGGTATAGAGTTGTATACTTTAGTTGTGGGTCCTTCTACTTGTGGCATGTGGGACGCCGGCTCAGCATGGCCTGATGAGCAGCGCCCTGTCGGCGCCCAGGATTCGAACCAATGAAACACTGGGCCGCCTGCAGCGGAGTGCGCGAACTTAACCACTCGGCCACGGGGCCATCCCCCTCCCCTTGTTTTCTTTATGCAGATTTTTTGGGGAGACTTTTGATTGAAGGTACCATTTACAAACGTGTTGGCAGGATGAAGGGAATTAACAAGGGATGTCGAGGCATCCAGGAACTAGCAACACCAGGAAGCCGTTAACACCCGTTGGTCTGAAGGGGTCCATACTGTATGATTCCATTTACATGAAGTTCCAAAACTGGCAAAATGAATCCATGATATTACAAGTCAGGATAGTGGCTATCCGTCACTAAAAGTCTTTAAAAATCCATGTTAACAAATGGTTTACAGGGTACAAAGTGCCTTTGCACGTCTGTTCTCTCATTTTTTGCTCTTTTTCATGCCGAGTACTTTATTGATATACTATTTACATACAGCAAAGTGCATAAATCCTAATTGACCAGCTCAATGAATTTTGTCACATGTATACACTCAGGTAACCACACCTAGATCGACCAAAAGAACATTCCAGCACTCCTGAGAGTTCCCCTTTTATCTTCAGGACAGCAGAGCTGTTATTTGCTCCTGTTACCACCAAGGAAGATTAGCCTGAGAGACTGAGACCTGGCGTGGTGCCACCGCCTCCTCGGGGTCAGGATGGCGCTGCCCTCACAGCGGAGGGCTGGCTGAGTGGCCCTTGGTAGCCTGCTCAGCACCCTCCATCTTGAGCTCGAATCATTAGCCAATGTGTTGACTTCCTAGAAAATGAGGCGCTGACCCCTATCCACATAGCCGGGCAGGGAGCTGGGGTGACAAGATGGGAGGCACTGGCTAGTTATTTTCCAGACTCATCTCCCAACCATCAACATTCTGGACAATGCCCTGGAGTCTGAGGGCTGTCAGTGCCAGGTGTGATGACGCTAGTGCCAAGCTAGAAACCACCCCCAGGGAGGGAGTGGCCCCCAACCCGTCCAACTGGGTGGGCAGGGTGCCTGGAGAGGAACAGGCAGCCCCAATCTATTGGTGCCTGGAACGGGGCTGAAGCCAAAGCTTCCAGGAGGTCAGTGTGGGTGCACTCAAGTTCAATTCTGTTGCCCCCCAATCCTGGCCTGGGGCTGGGTGAGGTTTGAGGGCTGACCCTAAGAGCACTAGAGCAAAGAGAAGATGAATCACGAGCTTTCCTGTGGTTTTCTGCCCTTTTTCAAATAGGCTCTCTCCCCAGGACACAGCCCTGGGGACACAGCCTGAGCACCTGTGTGGCCTCTGTTCTTCAGGGGTGACCCAGGAGGCTCAAGTGGGGCGAGGACACCCTTGCTCACTGCTCCTCAGAGCTCTGGGAAGTTTCTTGGCCCTCTCAGGAGAAGTTCTCTTGACTCTTCCAGTCAGGAACAGAGCCCCTCCACCCCCTCCTGGGACTGGAACTCTGTTCTCGAAAGCCAAAGGACTGCAGAGCAGGCATGGGGCAGAGGCTTTCCGGGGTTCCCCGCAGGGCACAGGCCCCTCTAGCCACACTCTCACTGGCTCCTGAGAGTGAGAGCTTGAGGAGCCGCGTGACTCATTCTGTTTCTCGGAACGAAAGGCTCAGAGGTTCCGATGGGCTTATTTATTTATGACTGAGCTCTGGATGACGAAGGGACGTGAGAAACTTACAAGGGCTTGACAAAAGTTAGCCAAGACTTGGGCTGCAGCCCATGAGAAACCCATGAGTTTTTCTATTAAAAAAAAAAAATAAGCCTTCATTCCAAAGCCACAAATGAACTTACACCATCTGCTCATCTCGCAGCCAAGGAGTACAATTCCAGGAAGCAGGAGCAGGGAGGCCTCCCGTGGCTGATGTGTGATGACCGTGGCCAACAGCTGTTTATTCTCGAGGACTGTTTCCACGTGGACCCATTTCGGGGATTTTCTGTTCTTCACATGGCAGAGAGGAAACGAAACCCCAATTGCTCTGTATCCCCTTTTTCTTCCCCTTTTTGACTGACACATGGTGGCTTTAGCTCCGTCCTCCTGGGGCTCATGACAAGCCCAGGGACAAAGAAAAGCCGGGTCTCTACTCTGACCTCGCCCACAGGGAGCCTGTGTGAGCAAGGCAAGCAAACAAACAGCCTTGAGCTGCTCAAGGGGACTAAGGTTTCACTCAGTTCAAAAAAAACCCTCTTCCTGTTCCCGGGAACCGAGCTTCTGAGAAACAACTGTCACCTCTGCCCACACAAACAGCTTCGTCTCGATTTACAACCAGATCCTGGTGTTGGACTTTGCTGTGAATTCCAACCCTTTGATTTCAGCACAAGTCCTCTCGATGTTGTAAAGGTGTGTGTTGGGGGGACTATAATCACTTCTGGACAGGAAGTTATTTAGGCAAAAAAAGAAAAAAAAAAAGATGAAGCTTTGCTGTGAGTACAAACGCAGCCACACCTCAGCCCGAAAGGTCCTTCCAGAAAGATAAGGAACTGGCCAGCAAAAGTCACATGCTGCCCAAGCCCCTCTGAGATCCGGGGGAAATGGAAACTTCCTGTTTGTTTTAGTCCAGCAGAGTCGCAGACTCGGGCATCTAAACCATGGCTGTGGTACTTGGAAAGAATCAGAACCGCAGTATCAGTCCAGAACATTGTGGCGTTGCCCATCTCTTCAACCATGCCCTCCCGTTCCCACGCGAGGACGAGACAGAGATAATACCATAATAACACATAGGAGTTACCCAGAACTTGCACCAGATGCTTTCGATTAGCTAATTTTAACCTCACAGCATCCTTCTGGGGTGGAGATGGGGAGATTTTTTACACATCAGAGCCATCCTAGGAGGCAGAATGGCCCTATCACAATTAAATAGCAACTCAAAGGCTGAGTCAGGACCTGGCGCGGTCGTGGGCCATCCCCCACTCCAGCTACTTCCTCCTAAATATGGCTCATTGCTCAGCTTCTTGGGCCTTTAGTTTTAGCACCAAGGCTGCTATGATTAATTCCTTCGTTCTTCTCACACTCGTAGGCACACCATTTCCACTGTCCCCACCCTGGGGCTCTCTGTGGAAGGTGATCCAACCCAGGGCCACCCAACGCCTCAGAGGAGTCCCAGGTAATTCTCGGAATGGTAGACAAGTAGGGCTTCCAGAGCTTAGCAGGGGGATGCTCAAACTGTCACACCTGTGGAGCATGTTAAGAATACATATGCCAAGGATGTGCAGAAAATGGAACTCTCATTCATTGCTGGTCGGATGGTTCAGTGGTGCAGCTGCTGTGGAAAACAGTCTGGCAGTTCCTCAAAAGGTTAAACATAGTGTTACCCTCTGGCCTAGCAATTCCACTCCTAGACATCTACCCAAGAGAAGAACATACATCCACACAAAAGCTGGTACACAAGCGTTCACAGCAGCATTATACATAATAGCCAAAAAGTGGAAACAGCCCAAATGTCCATCAGCTGATGAACGGATCAACAAAACGTGGTCTACCTGTACAGTGGAATATTACTCAGCAATGAAAAGGAAGGAAGCAGTGACATGTGCTACAACATGGATGAAGCTTGAAAACATTATGCTTAGTGAAGAAGCCAGACACAAAGGACCACATAGTGTATGATTCCATTTATGTGAAGTGTCCAGAATAGGCAAATCCAGAGAGACAGAAAGTAGATTATTGGTTGACAGGGGCTGGAGGAAGGGGGATGGGGAGTGACTGCTGATGGGTTTGGAATTTCCTTTTGGGGTGATGAAAATGACTTAAAATTAGCTAGTGGTGATGGTTGCAAAACTCTGTGAATATACTAAAAGCCACTGACTTGCACACTTTGAAAGGGTGAATTTTATAGTATGTGAATTATATCTTAGTTAGGCTATTATCAAAAACATACATATGCCTGGGCCTACTCTCAGGAATTCTGGTGCAGCAAGTCTGGGATGGGACCTGGGCACCTGCTTTTTTAGTAAAGTACCCTAAATGCTGGGGAGGGAGTGGTTTACAGGAAGCATCTGACACCTCTCACGTCCCCGAAGAGCGAGCTCACAGTCACCCTGGGGAAACATAGGAGGCTCTTAGAGGACAATTCAAGGTCAAACCCTGTGGTCCTGGAGGAGAGCACGGAAGAAGTTTGAGAGGGGGGACAAAGGAGGGCTGGGGGACTGAGCTGAGCCTTGGAGAATGGACAGGATTGTGCAGACAGATGGGACGCATTCCAGGCAGGGGAACGGGGCTGGCAAAGATTCAGAGGTGGGAATGAGCACGGCGTGTGCTGGCAGTGGTTTGGGGTCTGCCTGTACTGATCTGGAAGGTGAAATTGGGGGAGTTGGGAAGACAGGTTTGGAGCAGTGGGCTGGGGTCCTCCCTGAACGCCAGGATGTATCATCTCTGGGGATGCGGAGCCAAAAATGATTACAATGATGTGAAGAAAGCATTAGGAGCCATAGCCTGGCATTTATGTAAAAAAGTCCTGTGAGCAAGGACTGGCAGTAAAAGTCTGATTGAGAAGCTGGGGCAGGAATCAAGAAATCAAATGGTGGGGTGGCCCCGTGGCCTACTGGTCAAGTTCACACGCTTCGCTTTGGTAGCCTGGAGTTTGCAGGTTTGGACCCTGGGTGTGGACCTACACACCGCTCATCAGGCCATGCTGTGGTGGCGCCAACATAGAAAAACTAGAATGACCTACAGCTAGGATATACAACCATGTACTGGGGCTTTGGGGAGAGAAAAAAAAAAAAGAGGAAGACTGGCAATAGATGTTAGCTCAGGGCCAATCTTAAAAGAAAAAAAAAAAGAAATGAAATCGTGAGGGTCTAGGCCAGGGGCTTGATGGGGATTGGAGGGGAATGAGCAAAGTCAGAGTTTAAAGAGGAAATTGGCATGAGATTGGCTAATGGAGAATGAAGGAAAGAGAAGACTCAGAGGGAAGCCTACGTGATCCTAGACACGGAAGAAGGAATCATGGCTGCTTCCCAGTGAGACCAAGATCTGGTTTAAATGCCAGCTATAGCACTCTCGGCGGCATCGCATGGTGCAAGGCACGTGACCTCTCTGTGCTTTAATCTTCCCTACGGTAAAATTCAGACAACAGTAGTGACTCCGCCATAGGTTGTCAGGACGAGTAACAGAAAATACACGTGAAACAGAGAGAACATTCTGAAGAATTCAAATGGGCTTTTCTCTCCTGCGTTTCTATATAGGCCCCCCTTCTCCTGGGCAGCCTGAGGAGCCATTCGCTTGGCAGTGGGGAAGCTTTTTCCAATTTCTTCAGTGAATTCAAAATCAATCTTAGATAAACAAACACATAGATAGAGAGAACAGATTGGTGGTTACCAGAGGGGAAGGCGGGTGGTGGGACAGTGAAAGGGCTAGAGGGGCACGTGTGTACGGTGACAGATGGCAACTAGACTCTTGGTGGGGAACACGATGTAGTCTATACAGAAGGCGAAATATAAGGATGTACACCTGAAATTTATACAATGTTACCTCAATTAAAAAAAATCAATCCTGAGTAAAAATGAACAAGTGGGACTACAACAAACTAAAAAGCTTCTGCACAGCAAAGGAACCCACCAACAAAACGAAAAGACAACCTTAACAATTGGGAGAAGATAGTTGCAGATCACGTAGCTGATAAGGAGATAATATACAAAATATACAAAGAACTCATACAACTCAATAACAAAAAACCAAACCATCCAATTAGAAAACAGGCAAAGGATCTGAATAGACATTTTCCCAAAGAAAACATACAGGTGGCCAACAGGCACATGAAAAGATGCTCAGCATCACTAATCATCAGGGAAATGCAAATCAAAACCACAGTGAGATATCACCTCACACCTGCTAGAATGGCTCTTACCAAAAAGACAAGAGATAAGTGTTGGTGAGGATGTGGAGAAAAGGGAACCCTTGTGCACTGTTGATGGGAATGTAAATTGGTGTGGCCACTGTGGAAAACAGTATGGAGATTTCACAAAAAATTAAAAATAGAACTACCATATGATCCAGCAATTCCACTTCTGGGTATTTATCTGAAGAAAATGAAAACACTAATTCAAAAAGATACATGTATTTCCATGTTCATTGCAGTGTTGTTTACAATAGCCAGCGTATGGAAACAACCTAATGTCCACCAACAGATGAATGGATAAAGAAAATGTGGTAGAGAGCCAGTGCTGGTGGCCTCATGGTTAAGTTCAGTGCACTCCGCTTTGGTGGTCCAGGTTTGGTTCCCGGGCACAGACCTCCACCACTGGTCTGTTAGTGGCCATGCTGTGATGTGGCTCACATACAAAAAGAGGAAGATTGGCGGCAGATGTTAGCTCAGGGCAAATCTTCCTCAGCAAAAAAAAAAATAAATAAATAAAAAGCCCTTTCTAAAACAAAAATGTGGTGTACATATACAATGGAATATTATCGAGCCATAAAAAGAATGAAATCTTGCCATGTGTGACAACAACCTTGAGGACAATATGTTAAGTGAAATAAGTTAGGGAAAGACAAATACTATATAATCGCCTTTATATGTGGAATCTAAAAAACCCCAAAAGTGAGCTCATAGATACAGAGAATAGATTGGTGGTTACCAGAGGCAGGAGGTAGGGGGATGGGCTGGGAAAAATGGGTGAAGGGGGGCAAAAGTACGAGCTTCCAGTTTTATATAAATAAGTCCTGGGGATGTAATGTACAGCATGGCGCCTACAGTTAACAATACTGCAGTGCATATTTGAAAGTTGCTAAGACAGTGGGTCTTAAAAGTTCTCATCACAAGAAAAAAAACTGTAACTATGTATAGTGACCGATGTTAACGAGACTTATTGTGGTGATCATTTGCAATATATACAAATATTGAATCATTATGTTGTACACCTGAAACTAAAACAATGTCATATGTCAATTATATTCCAATTTAAAAAAATCAATCCTGGAGAATCAGATCACAATATTTCTTCCGTGATGGAGAGACAATACGCCTTCCACCATCCATCAGGTCACAAAGCTTGTTGCCTTTGAGTAGGAGGCTATATCCTAGAGGAAGTGAAAACCTGGTGTTTGCTCCTTCTGGTCGCCAGGAATTGTGGGAAGAAACCTGGAGGCGGGGCCAGGAGAGGTGTGACAGTGGGTTCCAAGGTCTCTTTTCTGGGCTTATGGCCAGAGAAAGGGTGGAAAGTTGGAGAAGTTGAAAGGGAAGCCAGAAGCAGGAGGCCTTTGGCCAGATTCACATTTGGGATCCTGAGCGGAGACTGTGTCCCACACCACCGCCCTCTCACACACACCCACTTGGGGACCACATGGGAATGTCTTGGTAGCGAGACATGGTGAGATAGAGGGGGCAGGAGTGTAGGCATCTGGGATTGCCCTCTGGTGCTGTGTGGCCTGGACAGAAATTTCTGTTCTGGCTGGATTGAGGCCAAGAAGAGGGAGTCAGACTATAGGTAGAAATTTATGAGTCAACATCTACTGAGCCCCTAGAAAGTTCCGCTCTGGGAAATATAAAGAGAGCAGTGTAAAGGTGAACTCCTGTTTGAACTCTTGAAAAATGATCCTTGAAGCCAAGCTTGGAAAGCTCACTGACGAACAGTGTGGGGAAACTCATAAATTAGGGAAGACAAGGTCAGAAGCCAGGGAACACCCCCAGCCAAGGGGAGGATGAAAGACAAAGAGTCACAGAAAAGACCGGAAGTGTAGCAGGGAAACGGGAAAGTGCTGTGTCAAAGAAGCCAGGGGAGGCCAGAGCTTCAAGGATGGACGTTCAATTCTGTTAGTGCTGGGGGCACCCCCCCTGCACTGGGCCGCCCAGTTAGGCTAATCCCTGTGGAAGGAGCTGGGTTCCTTTTATGCCTCTGAGCTCCGCGATCGCCTTACAGTTCAGGATGGGCAAGCTGAGTTCTCCAGGCCTTGAATGTGCCTTTTCAGAGAGGATTGGCGCACTGCTGTTGGATCCCTGGCTGACGGGTCCACAGGGTAGAGACCACTCAGGTCCTTGCTGGTAGAGTCCCTGCCGAGACCACACCTATTGTGGGTGAGACAGGTGAGTCAGGACCTTCAACAGCCCAGGGGAGCACTTCCTGTCGGAGGGGAGCCCGGGCTCTGGATCTGGGCCAGAGGGCATGGGAGCAACTCAGTTCTCTTCCACTTCCATGGCAACCTGGGCAGGGTGGCCCAATCTGGGTGCCAGCGTGGCAGAGGCCGTGGGAGCGCCCAAGGGCGGGTGGGCAGGTCACTTGCGTGGCCAGGCCTGCCCAGTCCAGATCTGTGAACTGGGCCAGGAGGGCGTGTCGGGCAATTAACCGAGGACGGCCGTGGCTGTGTACACCCCCGATTTCCACACCGCTTGCTGCTTCTTGTTCTTCCTGTCTGGGGTAATTTTAGTTTTGCCTTGGTTGTTACTTTTTTTTTTTTTTTTTAAAGATTGGCACCTGGGCTAACACCTGTTGCCAATCTTTATTTTTTTTCTGCTTTTTATCTCCCCAAACCCCCCCCCCCGGTACACAGTTGTACATTTTAGTTGCACGTCCTTCTAGTTGTGGGATGTGGGACGCCGCCTCAACGTGGCCTGATGAGCGGTGCCATGTCCACACCCAGGATCTGAACCCTGGGCCGCCGCAGCGGAGCGCGCGAACTTAATCACTTGGCCAAGGAGCCAGCCCCGTTTGTTACTTTCAATAGCACTTGGACTGAATAAAAAAGAAACTAAAGAGAAATAGCCCCCCTATTTGGACTCAGAGAGAATCGTGGGGATGGGTTTTCAAGCCCCTGGTTGGGAAGAGAACAGTGGGGAAGTCGCTTCCTGAGGCTCCAGGATGCTATGAGCGTTACCAAAAGGACAGATGGTTTTCATGGGATATATTCATCCTTGTGACACCACGTGGATATGGAAGTCTCATTTACCAGGTTGTTTTGAGATTTTTCTGATTTGAAACTCCTGTGTTTTCTGCCAATTTGTGTGTGTGAAAGTTATCCCCTCAAATTATTAAAGTAGACAGCTCATTCTGGTGTTCAAAGCCACTGTAATTTGATCCCAGCACCGCAAAAATCAGTCTTCTCCCTCATTATTTGGTAACATAGACTCCCGGCTTGTCCGTTTATTCACTCGCCCATCCGCTCATTCAGTAAACAGTTTCTGAGGACGAAGTGTGGGCTGATACACTGCTTGAAGCTGGGATGCAGAGATGAAAAATATGGTCTATGGGGGCAGGAAGGGAGAAAATAAGAACAAATTGACTGTTCCATGGGAAGGTGTTAAGCCAGACGCTGCCAATGGCCCGCCTCTTCTCCCCTGGAAGCCCTGAGCTCACCTGCAGCTGTAGTAGGCAGGCAGCGGACCACTTTTCTACCTCAAGGCCTGGCTCCCTCAGTTTCTCAGCTTGAGCACCTGGAGGCACATCTGGAATTGGAGGAAGAGAGGGGAGGGGGTAGCAATAGGGGATGGGAGTTGGTGGAGAAACGCCCCAGCCTCCTGGTCCTCCAGTGGGACAGTTTTGAGGCTGTGCCCCTAGCCTCTCCGATGATCCCCAGCAGGACTGAGCCCCGTCGCCGGTGATGGGGATGAGTTCATAAGCTCACCCTTTGGTGGCTTCTCTCTCTGTCTCACTTTCCCCACTCTTTCTCTGGTGATCCTTGGGGTCACCTCTCAAATAGACTACCTGGACCCAAAGTCGTGTCTCAGGGTTTGCTTTGGGAGATGCAGACCAGGACAACAGACATGTGAAGGAGGGAGGGTGTGGGAGCACAGAGGAGGGGCCCCCAACCAGACTGGATGGATTACGAAAGTTTCACCAAACAAAACGCCTTGAACCAAGAAGATCAGGAGCCTGAGTTGGTCAGTCAAAGAAGAGGGAGAAGCAGTCGGGTTGCAGGCAGAGGGACCGACAGGTGGAACAGTTTGTGGGTGTGAGAAGCCCTGGAGGGCTGCGGATAGCTCAGAAGGACCAGCCTGCAGGGTACACAAGGGTGGGGGTCGCGGGGTGAGCGGGGGCCGATCTTCCCCGCAGCCAGGCCTGGGGTGGACTCCGAGTCTGCAGGGTCCCCCTATGCCGCATTCCATTCTCGGTCAAGTCCCTTCTCAACTTCAAAATCGGTTCACCCCGATCAAACACCCCACCCAGCCCCCTTCCCCCGCCGGCGCCCACCAGAAAAAAGACAACAGCCGATATTGAGATGCCCACTTTTTAGCGGAAGTTCAGGCATCTCTCACAAACATAAAAACCAAACCACAACTCCACCCTAAGGTTTTGAGAGAAAGAAAGTGGAGAAAGCAGCCAACAGTCGATGGCTTATTCCGCAGTGAATATTTGTGAGGCATCTACTGGGAGCCAGGTGGGTGCTCACACAGCGGCCAGAGAATGGCAGGGCGTCGTTCTTACAGGGCAAGTCTCTGTGTCCGTTTGCAAGTGGCCCCTTGCCTGAAATTGAGCCATGGCGTTGACAGCAAGTAGAAGTATTCAGCTGAACACAGGGGAAGTGGCAGAAAGTCTCTCCTTCCCATTTTCAACTCTCCTCCCGTTCTCTCTCCGCCTCTCTCCCTTCCCTCTTTCCTTCTCCTTCCTTCTTTTAAAGAATTGTGCTTTCATTCTCTTCAAGTACCCACAAGGGCAGAGCTAATCTTGTTCTTTTGTTTGTATTTATTTTTCCAAACAGATAATACATACACCTTTGTTCTCCAAGGAGAACAAAGGGAACCTGGAAACAATCTTCCTCCTTCCTCTGTCCTCTAGTCACCAGGTCCCCTCCCCAAAGGCAACCCTTGGGACCAGTTTCTTGTATATCTTCCAGAAATATCCTATGCATTTACCAAGATACCTCATTATATTTTTCTTTTTTGGCCCCACATAAGTAGTTGCATTCTATACACCACCTAAACCTTACATTTCTACCTAAAAATAATTCCTGGAGATCTTTCAATATCAGTGTATCTGGAGTGGCCTCATTTTGGGGGCCATACCATTGTGTATTTGGCTAGCCTACTGTAGACAGATATGTCGGTTGTTGACAGTCTTTTGCTGTTACAAACAGTGCTGCAATGTATATTGTCGTGTATAGATCATTTTGCACACGTATGAGTCTATCTGTAGGACGAATCCTTAAAGGTGGAGTTGCTGGGTCAAAGGGATGAGCAACTTTAATTTTCATAGATATTTCCAATTTGCCCTCCACAGAGGTCATACCTATTACAGGCTGGCCAGCAATTAATGAATGTGCCAGTTTCCCCACACCCTTTTAAACACAGCGTATTATTTTCTATGGCTTCGTAACAAATGACCACAAACTCAGTGACTTAAAGCAACACCCATTTGTTAGCTCACAGTCTGGAGGTCAGAAGTCTGGCACGGTGTGTCTGGGTTCTCTGCTCAGGGTCTCACAAGGTGAAAAATGAGGTGTTGGCCGGGCTGAGTTCTTGTCTGGGGGCGCTGGGGAAATATCTCCTTCCAAGTTTGTTTCTGTTGTTGGCAGCATTCAGTTCCTTACGGTTGTCAGACTGAGGTCTGCCTCTCCTTGCTGGCTGTCAGCTGCTCTCAGCTCCTAGAAACTGCCCTCATTCCTTGCCACATGGCCCTCTCCATCTTCAAGAGAACAACAGTGAATCAAATGCTTCTTGTGATCTGGGTTTCTGACTTCCCTGCCTCTGACCTCTAGACCTATTTAAAGGGCTCATGTGATTAGGTCAGGCCCACCCAGATCATTTTAAGGTCACCTGATTTAGGAACTCAATCACATCTGTAGAATCCCTTCACAGCAACACCTAGATGAACATATGAGTGAATAACAAGAAGATGCCTGTACACCATGGGGTGGGATTTTGGGGAACCATCTTAGAATTCTGCCTGCCACACACTGAGTTATCAAAGTTTTGATCTTTGTTAATGCGAGAGATGAAAGTAAAATTTATTGGAGATTTCTCTTACTATGCCTGCAAATCTTTTCATATATTTAAGATCCATTTGCAATTCTTTGTGTTTTTTTGGTGAATGATGTCTGCTTATATCCTTTACCCGTATTTCTACTGGGTTCTTGGTCTTTTACTTTTTTTTATTAGAAGAGTTCTTTATATGTTAAGGATCTTTCCTACCTTAATGACTTTGTTTGTCTTATTTATTTTACCTGGAACCTCACTCTCCTCCTTGCTGCCTCCTGAAACACCATTCATTCTTTACAGCCCAGGTCAAACCCACACTGCCCAGTGGGCTGTGCCTGACCATACCAACACTCACTCATCAGCTCCTCTTTACCCTTTTCTTGTGCTGTTCCATGCTTATGTTTGTTGGTTACTCTTGGCTTCCTAGCTGGAATGTTGAGCTTCTTTACTTCAGGGATCCAAAGAAATTCAGATATAAAACTGAGCACATGATATGCACAAAACTAGTATCTGTAAACCGATAAATTGATGCCTTGAACCAGAAGTTAAAGTTTCAGGCTTTGTCTCTACATTTCCTATGTTCGTTACAAATACACGTCACCAGACACCCCAAACAGCCTTGTCTTTGTAACTTCCACCCATTTTTATAGTTATTAAATGATATTAGAGCATGTTAATGAATGATCTCTCATGTAATCACTCATTTTTTTTGTTAGTTTGTTTCTCTATGGCATGGTTTAATTAGTGAAATTTGTCTCCAACTCTAACATTTTCTTATTTGATTTGTTTTGAAATTAATTTAAGATTTTATCAGAGAATATGTGTTCATTTTTTGTGTGTGTGTGAGGAAGATTGACCCTGAGCTAACATCTATTGCTACTCTTCCTCTTTTTTTTTTCGCTTGAGGAAGATTGTCGCTGAGCTAACATGTGTACCAATCTTCCTCTATTTTGTTTGTAAGACTCTACCACAGCATGGCTTGATGAGTGGTGTGTAGGCCTATGCCCAGGATCTGAACCCTTGAACCCTGGGCTGCTGAAGTGGAGTGTGCGAACTTAACCACTATACCACCGGGCTGGCCCTTGTGTTCATTTTTTGGTTTTTTTGAGGAAGATTAGCCCTGAGCTAACTACTGCAAATGCTCTTCTTTTTGCTGAGGAAGCCTGGCCCTGAGCTCACATCCGTGCCCATCTTCCTCCATACTTTTCCATACTTTTTATGTGGGACATCTACCACAGCATGGCGTGCCAAGCGGTGCCATGTCCACACCCGGGATCCAAACCGGCAAACCCTGGGCCACCGAGAAGTGGAACGTGCGAACTTAACCGCTGCGCCACCAGGCCGGCCCCATGTAAAAAATATGTATGCTACTTTTGCACTGAGTACAAATGGTGCAAGGTCAACTTTGTAAAACAACATGTTCTTCTCCTGCCTTTTGCACTCATTTTGACAGTAAAATTAACAATTGCACTTCAATATTTCCCCAAACTTTTCAAACAGCCCGGAACTGTTGACAAAGTTAGCCCAGCTGATTCAGGCACACACCACCGTGGACAGCTGTGGAACATTCCACGGGTGCACAGGCCTTCAGTTGCTGAGGAGTTGCCCCACACTTCCCAGCCTCCCACTGGACTTTACCCCTCTGCATGCCAGCTCCTGATGCTGGGTTTTCTCTCCCAGGCCCAGCCAGGCTCTTACCCTTTTGTCTCCTCAGATGACTTCAGCTTCCTCAGGCCTAGCACTCCCCGGGCTCACAGTGCGAGGCCTTGCCCCAGCTCTCTCTGCTCCACCTGTGTCCTGCAGGTGTCTTGCTCTGGCCTGGCCCCAGGATGGGCCTCCCAGCACTGGATGCCTGGCCATTCTTTTCAGGGGCAGAGACATGCCCGGTGTTACAGAGATGAGGACGAAGTGGCTGTCGGGCCCTAAGGCCTGCCCTTGGGGATGTGCATCGTCACCCCCCTGCACGCATGTGCGGTCGAGGACAGGCTTGGACAACCACACCTGACCACCGAGCATCCGTGAGGAGCCGCCTGATGGGCTTGCCCCATCCCAGTGTCACAGTGTGATCCGACACCCTCCTACCTCACTCGACAGACCTCCATCTGCCCTGCGTGTCAAAGAGCCTCTCCGCCTCTGCAGGACACCCTCCACCTGGTTTCCAGTTGAGGCTGCAGTTTTACGTAATTATGGCCTTCACCGAGTGCTTCTGTGTGCTGCGCGCCGCACGAAGTGTTTCGCCTGCATTATCTCCTGTGAGGTAGGTACTGTGTTCAGCCCATTTCACAGAAGAGGGGACTGAAGCTTCCAGAGTTTCTGTTCCTGGGCAAGTGTCACCACAGCTTTCCAATTCATGGCCCACAGCCAGACTGAATGACTCCTGTGGCCCCACGCTACCTCATCATCCAGGTGACAGGTAACCTGTAAATTTGCCTCCCTCTACTCAGAACTCTTCCTCGTTCATGGCGCTTTCAGCTCTACTGCCTCTGAGCCCCACCATAACGCCAGATGCCTGTCAACATCTAGCAGGACTTCTCTTTGCCCTGGTGGGACACAGCCCCTGCCAGATTTAAGGGAGGCCAATGGGATACCCTACAATGTGGGAAAGAGGGATATACAGCACGGGCCAACAGACATTGGGCTCCAAGGGAAACAATCAGAAAACAGCCCAAGACTCTCCTTCCCCCCACGGCTTCTGCTCTCCCTGTTGAAAAGCTGAAGTCCACTTTCTCGGCCCATGCAAGCTCACAGGCTTCCTCAGCCCCGTGGAGTTCCACTGTCAGCGAACGCTGTCCAGACACCCAACGGCATCTTCTACCACTCCCCACTTTGCCTGGCTCATCGACAGCCTGCCCCATTTCTTCCTGTATTAGTGTCCTATAGCTGCTCCAACAAATTGCCACAAACTTAGGGACTTAAAGCAATGCCCATTTATCATCTTACAGTTTGGAACGTTAGAAGTCCAGACAACAAAGTGTTGGCCGCTTCCTTCAGGAGGCTCCAGGGAAGACTGCATTTCCTTGCCTTTTCTAGCTACACACTGCCTGCATTCTTTGGCTCATGGTCCCTCTCTCCATCTTCAAAGCCTTCAACGGAGCATCTTCCAATTTCTCTCTTTCTCTTTCTGACCTCTGCTTCCATCACCCCATCTGACTCTGCCCCGCTTGCCTCCCTGTTAGAAGGATCCTTGTGATCGCATCGAGCCCAGCTTGATAATCCAGGCTGATCTTCCCATAGCAAGATACTTAGCTTGATTACATCTGCAAAGTCCCTCTTACCACATAAGGTGACACAGTCACAGGTTCCAAGGATTGTCATGCCTCCCACCACAACAGCCCAACCACAAGAGATGGGAAGCAGGAGAACATGGGGGAGGAGGTACTGGGCCGTGGCAGCACCTTGGCTAGCTCTAGTTAATATGTACTATGGGAAGAGGCGGTGGACCAGAAGCACCTGAGGAAACCTGCCTTTCATCTCTGGAAAAGGCAAGTCTTTCCTCAGACAAATTTCAAGCAGTCCCGATTTTGCTTTGCCCTGCCCAGTTGCCTAGTGGGGAGACGACAGAGGGATGGGGATTCCCCATAAACTGGTTCATCTTACCATCCCCGATAGGATGGAGGGCTAGGGGCCGGCCTGTGGCCGAGTGGTTAAGTTCCCGCGCTCTGCTGCGGTGGCCCAGGGTTTTGCCGGTTCGGATCCTGGGCATGGACATGGCACCGCTCGTCAGGCCACATTGAGGCGGCGTCCCACATGCCACAACTAGAAGGACCCACAACTGAAAATACACAACTATGTACTGGAGGGGAGAAAAAGGAAAAAAATAAAATAAAATAAAAATCTTAAAAATAATAATAATAATAAAAAAAAAGATGGAGGGCCAGCAAGGAAAGCCACCACTTCCACACACACGCCCTCTCCTGTCCCGTCCAGCTCCTGCCCCCTGCCATTGCCCCTATTTCTACCTCTCCTTCAACTCGACTTGCCTGCTGGCCTCCCTTTTCCATCCTTTGCCCCAGTAATTGTTGAGCCAGGCCCACCCTCCGGCTCTTCCCACTTCAGTAGAAATATGTGTACCATCTCTGGTCCCCTGCATGTCAACTACTGTACCTCGAGGAGGTGGGCATTGTTCAGGGAAAAGGGTCTGGAAATATTCATCACTGTTCTCTTGTTCTGCCTGGCCCCTCACCCCTCGCCCCAGGCATTCAGACCAGAACGGACTGCACACCGTCTACCCTCAACAGAATATGGGTCACTGTGCTCAACTTTGTGAATAATTGGGAAGTGATTTTTTTTTTCCAGCCCTACGATCTCCAAAAATGCTTAATGATTTGGTTCATTTAGATGTAATTCGTCAAGATCCTGGAGTTTAGGGGAAAATGATGAATTGCAATGACAAGCAGATAGACTATTTAAAATCAAGGCTGCCCCAGAATAGCCAGAGCATGTGATCCACATCTGGAAAACATCTGCATGAATAGTGTGGCCGCAACGGGATACCAGAGAATTGGAAATTTTAACAACTATACAGAGGGTTTCTGGGTCCTAAGAACACCCAAACAAAGTCTCTGCAGATTATATAGCAAACTGATATTCCAGGGGAAATTCAAAAACAAACCCTTTTTAAACACAAACACAGCAAAACAAATGTATGACTTAATGAATTATTATAAGCCGAACGTTTCTGTAACCACCACCTCGGTGAAGAAATGGAGCTTTGCCAGGCACCCCAGAAATCCCTTCATGCTCCCCGCGCCAATCACAGCCTCTGCCTCCCCCAGAAGTAACCATAATCCTGACTTTTGCACTAATAAAAAAAAACAAGTTTTATCACCCAGTTGTGCATCCCTACATACAACAGTTTAGCTTGCCTTTTAAAAAGTCTTATTTAAATGTCTTCTACGTCACTTTTAACCTATTTTCCCCCTTCCATCCTTTTCTTTTCCTTACAATATTATCCGTTGAAGGGCCTGAACCATTTGTCCTTGTAAGATTTCCCATAGTCTGGACGTTGCCCCAAACGGGAGAGGGTGCCGTGTCCCTTTGCTCTCCATAAGAGGAGGTTTGGGCTGTGGAAAGGAGGACTGGTGAGCGTGCCCACCTCGCCGGCTCATCTGTGGTCTTTTCCCGGAACTCTTGTGAGTGGGTCTGGTGCGTATTTAGCTCCCCCCGGCTGTGGGGCGCCTGCTTCCTCCGCCTGGTCCGTCGGGCTCCCAGGAGCCCAGCTTCCCTCGTGGAACTCTCTCCAGTGACCCCACCCCATCCCGGGGCCAGGGGACCTCGCACACAGCCACGGTCTGCTGGCTTCATTCCCAGCTCTGGCTGGCTTCAGTGAGTTTGTGGAGGATGCAGCCAGCCCCTCTCCACAAAAGATGCTGTAGAGCCTGCCTGGGATGGGGCCTGTCTTCCGGCAAAACAGCTTTGCAGCAGGTCAGCTGGTCTCTGCCTGTGGTTATGCCTCTGGCATGTTGCCGCAAAAGTGAGCCTGTTGGGGCAGGCCCCATGGCCTAGTGGTTAAGTTCGGGGCCACAGCAGGTTCAAGTTCCTGGTGAGGACCTACACCAGTTGTCGGTGGCCATGCTGTGGCCAAGACCCACATACAAAATAGAGTAAGATTGGTACACATGTTAGCTCAGGGCAAATCTTCCTTAGCAAAAAAAAAAAAAAAGGAAGAAGAAGAAAAAGTGAGCCTGTATCCCATGAAGCACATGTGATGGCCTAGAAGCATTCTTTGTTGCAGTCTTTTACTGCCCTGTCCTGAGTGGGCCTACAACATAGGCTGGGCTGCCCCAGGACGCAAAGGGAGTGCCTAATCCCATACTGCCTTTGGACCCGGGCAAGAGGGCCCTGCTCCATGCTTCAGAGGGTCCCACATAGCACAAGAACACACAGAATACTCGTGGTAGAGCTTGCATGGGCACCACCGCCTTGGGATCCAGGGGTCAGTGCCAACATAGCCCTGAGCCCTGAGCTATGCCCGTCTCCTGACAGCTACTTTTGTCCCTAACACTGTTCAGGCCCCAGGGAAATACTTCTGCACAACGCTTGCACTGTGTTCTCAAAACAAAAGCTGACTATTGATGGAGACCTTGAAGGTTTGTGGGCTATGCCTCCTCCGATCTTGGAGATTGCCACTGCCTCAGAGGGTGGGGAAGATTTGAGCTGCAGAAGGCTTAGGTGACAGAAAAGACAAATTAACTTGTCAAATCCTTGCGTGCATGCAAGAGATTCACACAGAACCAAGTATCATTTCCCACTGATGCGCTGTGTCCATATTCTTGCTTCTCTGTGTTCCAAATTGCACTTCCGGTGGCACCACATGGTGGCTAAGGCACACCATGAGACATTAAACAATTCATATTACTTTTTTTTTCTTCTTCTTCTTCTCCTCAAAGCCCCCCGGTACATAGTTGTGTATTTTTAGTTGCGGGTCCTTCTAGTTGTGGCATGTGGGACACCACCTCAGCATGGCTCAATGAGCGGTGCTATGTCCGCGCCCAGGATTCGAACCTGTGAAATCCTGGTCTGCTGAAGCCTAGCGAGCGAACTTAACCACTCGGCCAAGGGGCCAGCCCCCATATTACTCTAAAATCTATACATATGTGTGATATCTGTACACACACACACTCATACTCACAATGTGCAGGACATAGGGTATCAGCTCTCTACAATGGAACCTAACTGGACATTGAACACTAATAATGCAAAAAGTTATACATTCATAAAAACATGTAACAAGATTTAATTAAAATTTCAAATTAATAAAATTTCAGCATGATGTAAATCATTTTGACTTTAAATTCTGATGCATAAATTTTAAATAAACATGTGATATGGGGGCCTGCAGATGTTGGGGCTAGTCTGACCTCGCCGACACACTCCATGCTGTCAGGCAGCTCAGAGTAACGTCCAGGATCCCTGGCTAATTGCAAACTGCTTTCTTTAAAGCTCAAGGCCTCAGCCATTCTCCTTTGAGAATGTCCACTGTTTCCTCTCCTTTTCCTTTTTGCCTCTGTTCCTAATATTTCCATTCTGAACACAGATTATGTACTTGATTAATTACAGTCCTAAAAACCTTCGACTGTTTGTGGTCGCCCAGAGTAGTAAGATGTCAGGAGTTCTTCGCATACTTTTGTGTTACTCCCAAATTCCGAACTTTTCCAAATTTTCCAAATTATTTTTATAATCTGAAAAAAAAACACTGTAAAGAAAAAAATTGGACAGAGTTCTGTTGTTGAGCAGCAGATAACTTTTCTTGGTCAGGAGTGTGATTCATATAAACCCCAATAAATTTTAAGAGAATTGACTCAGTCATTCGGTGACTATTGACTGACTACCTACTATAAGTCAGGCACCGTTCTAGGAACTGGGGACACAGCAGCAAAGCTTTCATTCTCTGGAACAAAACATTTAAAGTTCTCTCCTAAAAAAGTCGCAGAGAACTGTAAGACGAAGCCAAATGGATGGCGGCTGGGAATGAGGAGAGGCAGGAACGGGTAGACTTAACTCTGAATTGATTTAGGATTCATTTATTTTGTCCTATGAAATGATTTCAATATTTTGTACATGAGCTTATGCAACAAACCCTATTTTAAATGGGTAATTAGTAATTACCACATTGAAATGGAGTACTTTTTGAGATGGGTTTTTATAACTTACAAATACTTATGTACAAAAATATATTTTAAAAAGCCTCAAGGAGAATGATTCATACTCGAGAGCCAGCCCTGATGGCCTAGTGGTTACAGTTCTGCCCACTCCAGTTTGGCCCCTGAGTGAGGACCTACACTACTTGTCTGTCAGTAGCCATGCTGTGGCAGGGGCTCACATAGAAGAACCAGAAGAATTCGTAACTATACACAACTATGTACTGGGGCTTTGAGGGGTAAAAAGGGAGAAAAAAGGAGGAAGACTGGCAATAGATGTTAGCTTGGGGCAAATCTTCCCCTAAAAAAAAAAAAAGAATGATTAATAATCGAAATCAGCCTCATTCATGGAGTCACAGGGAAGAAGACCAGCAGCCACCTCTCTAGGTGAAAAGTCCCCTGAAGATTTTGCAGTGGTCAGCGATTCAGCTTCCTGCTCAAAGGAATAGCAGAGAGGGCTCTATAACCCCCTAGGGAGGGGGCGAGGCAGGGTGGGGGCGGGGTGTGATGGGCACACCCTGATCAAGCCAGGAACTTGTCAGCTGCTGAAAAGGAAGGCAGGGTGGAGACACTCAGCTAGCTGGAAGAACAAAGTTCAGTCCAGGCCTCACGCCCCTTCTGGCCAGCTGCCAAGCCCTAACCCTCCACATTTGAAACTTGAATATTTTGTAAATTGGCCCCAAATTGAAGAGAGAAGGTCACTTCCATTGGAGGGTGGAAAATGGCATTCCCTGAGCCTGGCTGGGGTTAGGGACAGTAGAAGGAGCAGCTCATCTCTGTCCTACCTGGTAGTAGGAAGGCGACAGGGACAGCCTCACTGAGGGGCTCCTTGCTACCTCTCTGCAGGCTTTGGGTACAGTGTGGACAAACCAGCTCTTTCCTGGTTGACATTTGACTTTAGCCGTGATGGAACCTCCTACAAAAGTGCTGCCGCTTCCTGACGTTTGTAGAACAGCAGGAAAGCTCATCACACTTTTGCCAAAGTTCTGGATGATTTCTTGCTTCTTGAATTCTTTGTGATCTGATCAGGTTCCCACAGCGAGTACCATCTTTAGATCTGGGCAAGAGGGGCCCCTGCCCTGTGGCCCGCACTTCCGAGCGTCCCCACAAAGTCACAAGAACACATTTCTTAACAAACACATGGGCACCTCTTGGCTTAGGATCAGCTAGTCGGCCTTGGCACAGCCTGGTCCTTGACCTTGAACATCCACTCCCAACACTGCCCGGTGTTCAGGCATCCTGCGTCCTTCAAACGAGAGGGGACGATGGCTACACGCTGTGGAGATCTGCGGGCTGTGCTGCTGCAGATGCCAGAGGTGGAGAGCGTTTCAGGGTGTGAGGAGGAGGGTCTGAGGGAATGAAGTCATCATCACCGAATTCCTCAACTCCTTCCTCTCAGGAACACACAAATGTAAACGGTTCCCCTAGTGGTTGCGAGTGTCCATTTTCTTGCTTCCCTTAGAATCCTAATTCATGGTTGTAGAGGTACTCATAAATTAAAGTTATTTTTCATAACATGGCAGCTGAGGAACATGGGCAAAATAGTGCATAATATTTAAAAACATATAAGCAATATTTAAAGACATATTACAATATACAACATTTATATTACTCTTTCTTTTTCTTTTGAGGAAGATTAGCCCTGAGCTAACATCTGACGCCAATCCTCCTCTTTTTGCTGAGGAAGACTGGCCCTGAGCTAACATCCGTGCCCATCTTCCTCTACTTTATATGTGGGATGCCTACCACAGCATGGCGTGCCACGCGGTGCCATGCCCGCACCCAGGATCCGAACCGGTGAACCTTGGGCCGCTGAAGTGGAACGTGAGAACTTAACCGGAACGCCTCCGGTCCGGCCCTATATTACTCTTAATTTGGTATATATGTGGGTCTCTACCTCATGTGTGAAATGTGATACCAGATTTTTTATATTATTTTACTGTTACAAAATATTTAATAAGAATTAAATAAATTTTCAAAAATAAATGTAAAATGTCATCTTTAAATAATTTAGATAAAAATTGGTATCTGTTGATTGTATTTGCCATGTAATTAAAAAATGTTCTTATTGTGGTAAAATACGCATAACATAAATTTGCCATCTTAACTATTTTCGAGTGTACAGTTCCACTGTGTTCAGTACATTTATATTGTTGTGCAACCATCGCCTTGTTCCCTCTCCAGACTCTTTTCATCTTGCAAAACTGAAACTCTGTGTTCATTAAGTCCTAACTCCCTTTCCCCCTCCCTCTGCCCTTGGCAACCACTGCCATTTAATTTTAATACATGATTTTGAATATTTTAGAAGAAAAATATTTTTGAAACATATGAACATGTTTAAATATGTTTGTTTTTGGTACCTGCTTGAATTTAAAAATTTGACATAAATATATTAAAAATGTGTGCAATTTTAATGCAATTACATCTTGTGAGATAACAGAAAATATGCAGGTTGGTCTCTGCCCTCGGTTCCTGGCATAGAGCTCCCCAAACCCTTGTAATTTCCTAAGTGGTAAGAACACGGGAGCATCTTTTGTTCTAATATTTGGTCTGTGACCCTGGGTCCTGACACAGAGCTCCTAAATCCCTTGGAATTTCCTGGGTGACAGCAGTGTCTAATGAGGTGACTCCTGGATGGGGGCTGGTCACCAGAAAGATCAAGCCATGATTAGAAGCGTGGAATTTTCAACTCCACCCCCATTCTCCAGAGAGGGGAGAGGGGCTGGAAATGGAGTTAATGATGACTCATGCCTTCATTATGAAGCCGCCATAAAAATCCCTAAACTACAGGGTTTGGAGAGCTTCTGGGTTGGTGAACACGTGGAGGTGCTGGGAGAGCGGCGCCCGGAGAGGGCGTGGAAGCTCCACGTCCCTTCCCACGTACTTTGCCCTGTGCCTCTCTTCCACCTGGCTGTTCATCTGTACCTTTATCTTATCCTTTTATAGTAAACTGGTCAACAGTAAGTAAACTGTTTTGCTGAGTTCTGTGATCCACTCTAGCAAATTAACTGAACCCAAGGAGGGGGTCATAGGAACCTCCAGTTTATAGCCGGTTGGTCAGAAGCACAGGTGACAACCTGGACTTGTGATTGGCATCTGAAGTCGGGTAAGAAGGGACGGTCTTTTGGGATGGAGTCCCTAACCTGTGGGATCTGGCACCATCTCCTAGTGTCAGAATTGAGTTGAACTGTAGGACACCCAGCTGGTGTGGCAGAGAATTGCTGCGTGGGGAAAAGCCCCACACGTCGCATGTCAGAAACGTTGTGAGTGTGGTAGTGGTGTGAGAGCACGGGCGCTACATAGGAAGAGGACTGAGTTTTTCTAACACACATCTTATGTTCAAATCCTTTAGATAATTGCTATCAATAGAACATAAATTGGGTGAAATTTTTCATTATGGTAGCATAATTTGTGATTTTGTAAAACAAAGGCGATAAAATAAAATGTATGCAATATATATGCTAATCCATGAATGATGTCTGTCTTTATTACTCATCCAGACTCACAGAGTATACAAACACACCCAAACACAGCTGATTTCAGTAGTCTTTAACATTTTATTGACTCTCAGTCATATAAAAAATCATAGCTTTACGTATAGATTTATCAATTTTGTCATTGTGAGGGTGTGTTTGTCAAGATAGGAGAGTAGAACATATTTTATTGAACAGTTTGCTAATTTGGTGTCTAACTTCAAGTCTTGAGATATATGGTGTTGGGCCCTCCTTTTGTACTCGTCCCGGACAGTTTAGGGTGGCCAGATTTAGCAAATAAAAATAAAAAAGCCAAGTTAAATTTGAATTTCAAATAAACAATGAATAATTTTTTAGGAAAAGCATGTTCTATGAAATATTTGAAATATACTAACAAACTATGCATTGTTTATGGGAAATTTAAATTTACCTGGCAGTTGTCCTTTACTTTTAGCTTGCAGCCCTCCCTGAATTCCTCAAATGCAGGGCGGAGACTTGCCTACAACTCACTAATCTGCTATGAATTTTTACAGCAATGCAACTTTGTGTAACCTGCTGGGGATTTTACAAAAAACCTTCTCCACTGTCAAGTAAAAAACAGAAAAGTGCCTGAAACTTACACGTGTGATTTAACAAATGTTTAGAAAGCAAACACCCACGTCAACAACACCCAGATCCCAAAGTAGGACATCGCCCTCACCCTTGAAGTCCCCAGGTGTCCCTTCCCATCATAATTCTCTTCTGTCCTCAAGAAATAATCCCTCTCCTGACTTTTATAGTAATTATTTCCTTGCTTTCCCTTATATTTTGGCCACTCCTGTGTGCATTCTAAAACAGTATGGTTTAGCTTTGCGTGTGTTTGAACCTGGGAGAAATCAGTTATACTGTATGTATTTTGGGGGAGAGCTAGACACTCTATGTTGTAGCACCTACTCTGGTTTGTTCCCTCTCACTGCTGTGTAGTATTCCACGGTGTGCATATTACATGCATGATTTACTCGTTCTTTCTGCTGTTGACGGACAGTTGGTGTGTTTCCGGTTAGGAGCTCTCACAAGCAATGCTGCCGCGGCTATTTTCGCACGTGTATCCATACACGTACACGAGGATTTTGCTAGGAATACTCCGGGTTTTAGATTACCTAAATCCGGAGATTAAATAAACATCCAAATAAGATTCATTGTACATATTGTCTCTTCATTCTGTGCTGAAGAGACACAGGAATGAAAACAGAAGAATCCTAAGTTTCATCTTACCTAATTCAAGGAGCAAACTATTGTTAAAGTTTATACCAGAAAACTGTGTCATCTCTATGTATATGTGAGAATATACAGTTCCGCCCCCTCCTGCTTCTTTTACTTAAATTTAGATAACATAGGCTTTTAGTTTGTGCATTTCTGAAGTTCTCAGTCCTTGGAAAAGGGGAATAAAAGTAGCCATCCTCAATTTTCTTCATCTTTTCCTTTTATCTTGCCAGTTTTGTGGCATTTATTTGGTTGTTCCATCAGCTCAGCTGAGTCCACCTCTAATTATGGTGTCTGTACGCTGGAAACAAGACTTGGAAAGGAGGCAGAAACAGCTCCTGCTGACCCAGATTAATTTTTTCCAAGTGAAATGCCTGTAATTAGGCCAGGAATGATATTTTCCTGGAGAAAGAATTGATGAATTTAGGAAACAAGTTTCAAAGCCCAACATGCACATGTCTGGGGTGGAGGAGTTGAAACGCGAGATAATATAAGAGTTTGGCTCAGTCTCTATCCACTCGCTTTCTGTAAAGAACATGTTTTTAGTAACCCCAGCCCTATCCTTTGAAGAGAGAGCTCCTCCAGGAGTAAAGGAAATGGGCAATCAAAAAAAAATTATTTTGGTTGGAAAAAGCCTTTTAAAACAGATCTCCAACCCAGAATCCACAAAGCCAAAAACTGGTAGTTTTGATAATATAAAATTAAGAATGTCTATGTGAATAAAAATACCATAACTAGAGACAAAAGGTAAATAGGGACCAAAAAAAATCTTTGAGATACAAATGGCAGACTATAGGTTAATTTCCTGAGTATTCAAAGAGCTCTGACTGATTGATGAGAAAAAAGAACAGAAACCCAACAGAAAATGGGCAAAGGTCAAGAACAGGTAGTTTACAGAGAAAGAAGTGGCTAAGAAGCATGCGATAAGTGGCTCAACGTAATTCCTAAATAAAGAAAAGAAAATTAAAACAACAGTATTCGCCTATCTGATGGTCAAAGATTTAAAAGTTAGATATAAGCAGTATATAATAGAAACAGAAATTCTCATTCTCTCTTGGTATGTGTGCAAACTGGCAACTCCTTCAGGAGACAATTTAACAAAACCTAGCAAGTTGGCAACATTTAGCATGGTTTAAACTCTTCAAAGGGCACAAACTCTTTGACTTAGGAATTCTACTTCCCGGGATTTATCCTACAGATATACTGAAACAAGTAGGTAAAGATAAATGTAAAAGAACGTTCATTGTCGCATAGCTTGTATCATCCAAAGCTAGACATTGGTTAAGTAACACGCAGTGTGTCGTTACTGTGGTAGAATGAGAGAGCCCTATGGCTGCTGGTGTGGAAAGATCTCCGTGGTAGTCATTAAAGATGTTCCCAAACGTTCTGCCTCTCTTCTCTCTCCCCACACAGGGTAGGATTTCGCTTTCCCACCCTCTTTGAAGATAGATGTGGCCACGTGGCTTGTGGCCAATGATATCTGAGCAGAAGTGACATATGTCCTTTCTGGGTGAACACCCTAAGTGCTGGTGTGTGACATCCCCTTCTCCCTGCCCCAGTGATTGTGGACCAAATGTGGAGATGGGGCCTGGTCTCAGTGACTGCGACGAGCATGTCCCTCTTATCTACCCAGGTTAGACATCTCGTAGGAGTGGCAAATAAACATTTAAACCACTGAGATTGTGAACGCTTTTCATTACCTCAGCATATTCTAGCCTATCGTGGCTAATACACTCTCCAAGACAATTATTAAATGGAAAAAAAAAGTAAGTGCAAAAAAGAGTGATCTCATTGGTATGCATGTGTGTTTATATGCTTAAGAAATTTCTGGAAGGATTTATGAGAAACTAAATAGGGCTTACAACAAAGGTGTTGAAAGGAGGCAGAGATGGGGAAGGCAATTTCTGCTTTTCACATTATAACCCGTACTGTTGGATTCAAAAAACAACAACAAACCGTGACCATGGTAAGTTTAAATTTAAAACTAGCTAATGTTTCCACAAAAAGATTTCTGCAAGAATGTTCATGGCAGCCTTATTCATAGTAGCCTCAAACTGGAAACAGCCCAGATGTCCGTGGAGGATGGATAAACAAAATGTGGTATAGCTATAGAATGGGATACTTACTATCCCGCAATGAGAATGAATGAACTTCACTAAATGTAGCAACATGGATACTCACACAGATGTGACACTGAGCAAAAGAAGCCACACACAAAGGAATATGTACGCTTTATTCCGTTTATGTAAAGTACAGAAACTGGCAAACTGATTTATGGTGTTAGAAGTCAGGATAGTGGTCATCTAATGGGGGGATGGGTTTCGACTAGGAATGGGCTAACATGGGCGGGCTTCTGGGGCCACACGGATGTACTCAGTTTGTGGAAAGCCATGGAGCTGTGTCTTATCATATGTGCACTTCTCCATATGCAGGTTACACTTCAATAAAAAGTTCAGAACCAAATCTGGTTGATATAGAGAATCAACAAATAGAAAGAAGGTGGCACTTGGCTGGGGGGTGCTGGCTGTGCCGGGCAGAGCCGGGGTCGGCTGTTCTGGCCGGAGGGGCCCTGTTGGCAGCGGCTTCTCCAGCATGCGCAGGCCGGGGCATATTCATGCACTGAAGCCCGGGGAGCCCAATGCCCTGGTGTGAGCCCCGGAATAAAACCCCAGCAGGCTACACTCCCCTCCCATGCATGACCTCGGTGTCAGCCTCTTCACATCGCGTTAAAAAACCCTGCACTGACATCCACTGGCGCCCTGAGCCTTTCCAATGGGGCCAGGGTGCCCTTAGCAACCAGGGCAGGAGCTTCAGTCTATTATGGGAGAGATGCAGAAACACAAGCTCCAACAGGAGCTGCTGGCTTCCCGGCAGCAACACCTAATTAGCTTCCTGCAGGAGACTTCGTTTTGTCTTTAACATAAAAAAAATTATCTACTTTAAGCAATCTTATTGAACAAAGGCTCCAATGAAAATCAATCTTATTGTTGAATCCATATATAGCGTAGTTCAGGAGTCCCACGAGGTTAAAACGACTTTCACAGTAATAGTAAGACAGTGTTGAGTTTTGTACTGTCATTCTCACGGAGTGTACAGTGGAGTTTTTCAAGGCTTATATATGTTTGCTAACACAAAAGATGGAAGAGAGAAGCATCTGGAGAATCCAGCTGTCTTCTAGTAAGCCGTACATGAGAGATTTGCAAAAATGTAAAACAATGCCACTCTTCTGGTTAATTTTTTCTTGTTTTAGAAAATATAGTTATTTTTCACAAAAGTATATGATTTATGTTAATATGTAATGGGTTTCTTATTTTATTTTTATTTTTTACTTTTTTTTGGTGGGGAAGATTGGCCCTCAGCTAGCATCTGTGCCAATCTTCCTCTATTTTGTACATGGGACACTGCCTCAGCATGGCTTGATGAGTGGTGTGCAGGTCTGTACCCAGGATCTGAACCTGTGAACCCCAGGCTGCTGAAGTGGATTGTGCGAACTTAACCACTACACCACCGTGCCAGCCCCAGTTTCTTATTTTAAATGATTAATGAATACATCTTTTTTTATTTCTCAGTTTTCATTTTGAACACAGTAAATATTGATAGATGTAACCCACATAAACAAAAGCTTTTTGGAGTCTTGAGTAATTTTTAAGAATGTGAAGGGGTCCTGAGACCAAAACATTTACGAACCGCTGCTAGCTCTATAGTTTTTTCCAAAAAATCCTCTTTCTTTTGGAGTAACTTTAGATTTACAGAAAAGTTATAAAGCTCGTACAGAGTTCCCATGCCCCCCTCACTGAGATTCCCGTAATGTTACTGTAGGGGAGGAAGACTTTTCCTCTGCCTAATGTGGGTTCGTCTGGCCGGGGAACGAATTAAATTCACATGAGACAGAATAGCAAGAGAAAATTAAACAAAGCTTTATGAGGAACCATGGCCCGGGGCCTCTCTTCCCAAAGGAAGAAAGGGCACTGAAGAAGTGGGGTGCACAGAGTGGTTATACACCCCCAGAGAGGGTGTTTCACATGTGATTGAAATGTCCCTCCCACAATAGTCACAAGATTGCCCTGTCAGCACAGCACTTGATGGACACAGCAGGTAGTGGTCTGCGGTCTCGGAGGGCGTAGCAGGAGGCTAGTCGATTGTCTGGAGCTGGGCGGTCACAGGTGAGCGCAGCAATCAGTTCCTAGCCTAAGGAAAGATGCTTGCTCCTTAAAGAAATGCCAACGTTGGGAGGGGGAGGGAAGTCAGTTACAGGAGGTTACCAGACAAGCACAATAAACAAATGCAGATTTAAGTCCTTGCCTTCCCCGTTGATTAAGAGTTTCTAGAGATATCTTTATAGATGGAAAGTTCCTTTACAATGTAAATGTCTCTTACAAAGGGTAAGTTCTACTTGTCAGTTTCTTTCCTGTCTGCAAAGAAGCCAGCCTCAAATAGTCCTCATGCCAAATAGACATATCTTGGGGTGGCCATTCCAGTCCCCACATTAGCATCTTGCACAACGTACATGGTACATTAGCCAGAATGAAGGCCTCGATATGGGCACATTACTATTAATTAAACTACAGACTTTGTTCACATTTCCCTGGTTTTTCCACTAATGTCATTTTTTGTTCTGGATCCAATCTAACACAGTAAATTTAGTGCATATAGTTTTTTTCTAATTTTTCAAATTTCAGCAATTGTCTTTTTATGCTTTTTAAATTTATGGAAAACACGACCGGAAGTCCCCTCACGCCCTATTTCAGATGCTACCTCCCCAAAGGTGACCATCAGCCTGACTTCCGACAGCACAGAAGACTCTTGCCTGGTCTCGTACTTTACGTAAATGAAATCATACAATGTGTGCTCTTTTGTGTCCGGCTTTTTTTGCTCAACAATCTGTGCGATTCATTCGTTTGCTACGTGTACTTTAGTTCATCCATTCTCATTGCTATACAGCACGGGTCAGCAAACTTTTTCTGCACAGGGCCAGAGAGGAAATATTTGAGGCTTGTGAGCTGTATGGTTTCTGTCGCAACTACGCAACTGTGCGGTTGCAGCGTGAAAGCGGTAATAGGCAATAGTAAGCAGACGGGCGTGGCTGTGTCCTGATAAAACTTTATTTACAAAAACAGGCAGCAGGCTGGATTTGGGCCCCAGGCTATCCCAGGCTATAGATTGCAGATCCCTCCATATAGAATTCCATTGTGTGAATATCCATAATTGATCGATCTATTCTACTGCTGATGTGTATTCCAGAAGCTTTCAGTTTGGGGCTGTTGGGAATGGTGCTGCTCTGAACATTCGAGTACATGAATTTCTCTTGGGTGTATACCCAGGAGTGGAATAGATACTGCCAAACAGTTTTCTAATACTATTGTACCAATCTACACTCCCAGCAACAGTGTATGAGAGTTCCAGTTATTCTATATGCTCACCAACACTTGGTATTGTCTTTTCTTTCGAGCCATTCTGGTGGGTGTGAAGTGGTAACACATTATGGTTTTAGTTTGTAATTCCCTGCTAATTAATGAACTTGAGCAACTTTACATGGGCTTTTGTGCAGTGTGTAGTCAAGTCTTTCATTCCTATACACTTATCATCCATGCATGCCTATTTGTCTTGCTTTTTTCACTTTATATTATCTTATATGAACATTTTCATGTTTTTACATGATCCACATATATCATTAAAATTTTTGCTTAGTTGTCACCCATATTGCTGTATAGCATGTTTTCGTAATTCACCATTATCAATAGCCTGACTGCTTTTTTTCAACATAGAGTTTTTTGTGTGTGGGGGTTATACTTCCCAGAATAAAATCACTGTGCCAAAGAGTATGAATACTTTTATAGTTCTTGTTATATATGATAATTATATATATATATATTTTTTTTTTGAGGAAGATTAGCCTTGAGCTAACATCTGCCGCCGATCCTCCTCTTTTTGCCGAGGAAGAATGGCCCTGAGCTAACGTCTGTGCCCATCTTCCTCTACTTTATATGTAGAGGGCCTACCACAAGCATGGCTTGCCAATTGGTGCCATGTCCACACCCGGGATCTGAACCGGTGAACCCCGGGCTGCTAAAGCAGAACGTGCGAACTTAACCACTGCACCACCGGGCCAGCCCAATAATTATATATTATATATTTTGTATTATGTTTTCATTGGTTAAAAAATATTCTCTTAGGGGCTGGCCCCATGGCTGAGTGGTTAAGTTGCACGCTCCACTGCAGCGGCCCAGGGTTTTGCTGGTTCGGATCCCGGGCGCAGACATGGCACCGCTCATCAGGCCACGCTGAGGCGGCATCCCACATGCCACAACTAGTTGGACCCACAACTGAAAATATACAACTAGGTACTGGGGGGCTTTCAGGAGAAAAAGGAAAAATAAAATCTTTAAAAAAATATATTGTCTTACAAAGTCGCACTAGTTGACTATTTTGATTACAGGGTACAGAAATCGAACGCAAACAATTTAAGCCTCAAAGGGAATTTCTCGGGGGGAGGGGCAGGGGAGTTGCTGTTTAATGGACAGAGTTCAGTTTGGGATGACGGCCAAGTTCTGGAGAAGGATGGTGGCACAACAATGTGAGTGTACTTAATACCGCCGAACTGTACTCTTAAAAGGGGATAAAATAGTAAATTTATGTTCTATATGTTTTACCTAATTTAAAAAAAAGAGGGGGAGAATTTCTTGGCTCTAGCAACTTTGGGTGTGGCTGGTTCCAGGGGTCCGAGCAACATCGTTAGGATGCTGGCCTTCTCACTCCCACATCTTAGTTCTTTTCTTTGTGTGGGTTTCAATCTCAGGCAGACTCTCTCCACATGACAATTGAGATGGTCACTAGCATCACCACGTTTACGCTCTCCTTAGCCCTCAGAATCCTGGAGAATTTACCATGACTCTCTCTCCCCCACTGTCCATGTCAGTCTTTGAAAAGGGCTCTGATTGGCCTGCTTGGACCCCATGCCCATTCTAGGACAATCATTGTCTTCAGGAGAACAAGTCACTCTGGCCGTCTGAGTCACCTCCTTATCACAGAACCAGGGGATTGACAGTTCCACCAAAGTCAAACAGAGTGGGGGAGGGGAAGTTCTCCAAAGAAAGAGATGACCTCTCTTACCAGAAGGGAGAAGAAATAGGATGGGGCAAAAACAACAGATGTCCACCAAATATGTTTTGGATTCCCTGTGTAACCCAAGAACTTCCAAAGAGAGCATTTAAACGCATCAAAACATTCTTATGCGATTGACATTTTGTTTTGTTATTCTAAAAAATTTTAATGTTGGGCCAGCCCGTGGCTGAGTGGTTAAGTTCGCATGCTCTGCTTCTGCGGCCCAGGGTTTCGCAGGTTCAGATCCTGGGTGCGGACATGGCGCCGCTCATCAAGCCGTGCTGAGGCAGCAGCCCACATGCCACAGCTAGAAGGACCCACGACTAAAACATACAACTATGTACTGGGGGGATTTGGGAAGAAGAAGGAAAAAAAAATTTCAATGCCTTGTGGTTTGACCGTTTGGTGGGTGATATTTCTGTCTTTCTGTGAATACCAAACCTAATAAATTGAATAAACTCATTAATCTGTGCTAAATTAAGAGTGACTCTTTGTGGTCCAATATAGGATCATAGTTTTTTGTGTTTGTTTGTGGATGATATGATCGATGTACACTTGAAAAGAGACTATATGAACTTTCCCATCTTTAGTTTCTCCACATGTCTCTTAAACTTACATTGTTTATGGAATTATCTTTTAGCATGTAGCACAGGCCCTGGAACCTAGTGAGCCGTCCAAAATTTTTATTGAATCAGCTATTCAATCATAGAGCATTTTCCAATTTATTCTTTGTCTATTTCCCAAAATGAATTGTTGAGGGTTCCAAACAAGACAGCATTCGTTTTTGTCTTCTTGCCTTTCTGTCCGTTCTTTTCTGGACTTGTTGAAGTGGTTTTGTAACACATACATTCAGCATTTTTCCATTTTCATAATTTAATTTTCATAATTTGGCCTTTATGGAATGACCTTATGTATTTATTGTACTGCCTTTTGCTCTTGCATCTGCTTTATCTGCTACCAAAATAGTAATCCCAGCTTTTCTTCTCTTCACATGGGAATATCCTCTTACGCTGCTGCTCTGTTGATTTTTTTGGTTTGTGTGTCTCTTGTAAGCCACAAATTGTTAGATTTTGTTCTTTCGACAGTGAGCTGCCTTCTTTTTAATAGGAGAGTTCAGCCTGTTTACATTTAACCCTTTAATTGACGAAATTTTACCATATCCTATTTTCTTTTAAATTTATTTTAATTCTTTTTTGTTCTCTCTTTCCACTTATTGACTTTATGTAGGATACTTCAAACTTTTTGTTTTCTTTTGAATGATATCAACAGACAGCCTCAACTCATCTATTCTCCCAATGTTTTCAATTGATTAGGCTTTTACACAATTGTTTAGTTCTAGGATTTATTTCTCCTATTAACCTGGGAGACTTTGAATTCTCACGTAGGATGTTAAAAGTCGAGTTCTAAAAACTTTATTCTCTGTTCTCTGCCAACTCATCCTCAATCATCTATGGTTGCCAGACAATTATTTCTCAAAATATTTACTGATTTATTTTACTTTTTCTCATCCAGTTGGTCCCTTGGTGATGTTAGAATGTACTAATCTCTCATTTGCATCTTGCTGTTTGCAGATTTCTGTCGTCTCCAAATGGTACTTTTGGGCGTTTGCGGCATCACCTTACGGCATTACGCCCTCTGCCTGTGTCGAAGACTATAAGAAGCCCTATGCAACTCTTCACTGTGTTTGTTGTAGAGACGGTTTTGAAAGCATTTTTGTTTTTTTAGATGTCGCAATGCCTGTACGTACGTATGTATGCGTGTGGCTTGAGGGAGTGTCATTCTCACTCATTTCTTTGTTGGTTTTGGAAAACGGCTATTTTTCATAAAAATGTACTATTTATGTTAACATGTAATGGGCTTATTATTGTTTAAATGAATTAATAAGTACAGATTTTTACAATTTCTCAGCTTTAATTTTTAATACCATAACTATTGATAGCTATAACTCACATAAACAAAGGCTTTTGGGGATCCTTAATGATTTTTAAGGGCATAAAGGAGCCCTGAAATCAAAAAAGTTTGAGAGCTGCTGATATAAGGCATCACTACATGGATTTTTCTGTTAATTGCTGCAGAAATTGTTAATTTCTGAAAAGCATTCCTGAGTGATACAGAACAGAATTCTTCCTGGAGAACTGTCTTTGTGTAGAAAAGCGAATTGATGCGCCATTGTGATTGCAGAAAGAGCAGGGCTGGGGCCACCTGGGAATGAGACAAAGAGCGAGCCAGACTGCTCAGCATAAGAAAAGAATGGGTACTTGGGGTGAGTGTGCTAGGGAGAGGAACAAAGGACCGGGAGATGGCTGCAAAGTGGCTGGAGGTGGAGCTGAATGGGAGAGACGGCCAGGGGAAGGGTCCCGGGTGGGAAAGGAGGGTGGGGTGAGAGAAAGAAGTATGGCTGAGCGCTCTCGACTATTCTCTTTTCGCTCTCCTTTCTGCTCCTCTGTGAGGCAGCCCCCCATTGCTGCTTCCAATTCCTCAGCAAAAGTGTGCTACACATTCACAGCAGCCTGGGCGAGTGGTGTTTCAGAGAGATCGAGAAAGGGGCTTTACTACATGGCGTGGAGAGAAAACAAGAGGTGAAATGGGGACGACAGAGAATTCTGTCCGGAAATCAGAACCGGAAGTCACTAGGCAAAATGTACCGTTCTGCTGCTCCACCCCGCTCTCCGGCGACTCCCTGTAGACACTGGAAAAAGGACAGAGGGTTTCCCACCGCAAGGGGCTTTGAGCGCATCGTATTAGAATTTCAAAGAGCTGCGTTACCGTAGCCGGTGTCTGCTTATCAGTTCGCTGCTCAGCTGTTTCCCAGAGGGTTTGGCATTTGATGGCTGCAAGTTGCCTGTCATCCCTTTCCAGGTGGCAGGAGACAGCAATCTTGCAGCTCCTCGCCTCCTGGGGAGGACTTAAAAGGCGGGTACAGGACTCTGGGGGTCTTTTTGAAGCAGTCAAGTTGATTTTCCAAACATGCAATCTCCGTATTTTATTACTGCTGCTCTCTGGGTTTTTGGCCAGTTTACCTAAAAGATGGCCACTTTTACTGTTCATTTACTCTGTTTACAAAGAAAAGGGTTTTTCTTTTGAGGATTCTTTCATTCAGGTAGGGGGAGTCTGTACTTATTTAATATGTTTTAAAAATCTAATGAGGAGTTAGCATTTGGAATCTTTGCACCTTTCAGGATGAAAGCAGCAACGATCTGTGGTTATGACGTCATCGCCGTTAATTACCCCTTTGCAAAACTCTGCCTGAATGGAGAAGAGGTGGGTGTGCCTATGTGGGTATTTAACGTGATGATTAAAATATATTAATGATGGTTTTCACTTCTCAAGCGCGGTACATCTTAGAATCTTCTTTAAAAGTGTTTCCGCAGGCTTTAATTAGCCCTTGTAACTACCAGGAAGAAGCAAACCAGCCCCATTTTACAAAAGAGGAAAGTGAAACACAAGAAGAAGGATCCTGTTTGGGAGAAAGATTTTGGTAGAATAAAGCTGCCTTCTCACAGCTCAACAATGAGCTTAACCTTTCTCCTTTTCTTCCACCAAGAATTGACATTCACAGGCTTTAAATGAGGAGCACAAATTTGTTTATTCCTTGACAAGCTGGACACCTGAGCCCAAACAGCACATTTTGGGGTCTGTAAGAAATTAGTGTTTATTATAAGCCACCTCCTGAGGTTATCTAAACGAACAAAAACCAAACAAATAAGCAAACCAGGACAATAAATCAAATGGGCCATAAACCCCCAAAGTTCTGATTCTCGGTTTCCTCTTTAGTTTAACCATTTTGCATTCTGGATTATGTATAGAATTGTTCTAGATTTAAAAAAGGAACAGACGATTGCTAATTATTTCACTTTTTATAGGTTATTTTCATTCTCAAAGGAAGGAATTATAGGAAAGTTGATAGGACTGCACGGAAGGAAATGCAGAGAAAAACAGAAAATTGTCTTTACACCGAATATATTTAGCTATATATCTGAAAGGGGCCGAATGAGGGACACACTTTTTAAAAGCTATTGTGAAAAGTTTTCAATCACACACAAAAGTCGAGACTCCATGTATTCATCACCCAGTTCCCACAGTTATCAACTTTCTGCTATTTTCGTTTCAATTATCCCCTGCCATTTGTTTTGTGGGAGTATTTGAAAGCAAATCCATGGCATCACAGAAGGTGAAGGATCAGTTCCAGGAAAACACATTCCAAGGACTTTAAGAATTTGAAGTTAAAAGTGAGCAAAGCAAGCCAGCCAGGAGTAAAACCTAGAATCTTCTGATCCATAGTCAGACGCGTTGTCCATTGCACCACTGGCCCACCCCTGCAATGTGACTGTCAATATTAGTATTTTTATTACTATATGCAGTTTATACCAGACGAAGAAATGGTTGATTTTTTATTTAGACAGGGATGAGAACCAAAATCTGTACTGATTCTGGGAAAGCATGATTTATTTCATAATTGGTTTGCATCATATACATTGACATAAAATATTTTCATTAAAAAAAACACAAATCCCAGACATCATATCATTTGACCATAAATATTTCTATATTTTTTCCTAATGAATAAGAACCTTAAAAATAGAACCATAAGGGGCTGGCCCGGTGGCATAGTGGTTAAGTTCACACGCTCTGCTTCAGCAGCCTGGGGTTCTCGGGTTCAGATCCCAGGTGTGGACCTAGCGCTGCTCATCAAGCCACGCTGTGGCAGTGTCCCACATGAAATAGAGGAAGACTGGCACAGATGTTAGCTCAGTGACAATCTTCCTCACACACACACACACACAAAACAAAAAATAGAACCATAATATCATTATCACACCCAATAGAAAACCAATTCTATATATTGTCTAATAATCAATCTGTATTTCATTTCTACTGAATGTTTCAAAATTGTCCAAAAATTGCGTTTCTTGATAACCCTTCAGTCTTTTACTTAACAGATCTCCCTTCTTCCTCCTCCTCCTCCATTCCATTAATTTGTTGGGGAAACTGGATCATTTGCCCTGCAGAACTTTCAACAGTCTATATTTAGCTGATTGTATCTTTTAACATATTTCTCCATCCTTCATATTTCTTTAAATAGTAGCTAGATCTGGAGGCTTGATTAGCTTCAGGTTCTTTTTCTTTTTTGGCCCGGAATACTTCAGGGGCAGTGCTGTCTACTTTCTATTATGTCACATCAGGAGGCACCTAATGTCTGGTTGTGCCATTTTGGGGGCATGTTAAGAATGATCAGTAGGATCCATGATTTCATTGCAACATAGTGATTTTTCTCATTCTATCACTTCCGCATTTATCAGCTGTGATTTTTTTTCAAAGATTTTATTTTATTTTGCCTTTTTCTCCCCAAAGACCCCCGGTACATAGTTGTGTATTTGTAGTTGTGGGTCCTTCTAGTTGTGGTACGTGGGACACCTACCTCAGCGTCGCTGGATGAGCGGTGCCATGTCCGCCCCTAGGATCCGAACCACCGAAACCCAGGGACCCGGAAACGGAGTGTGCAAACTTAACTACTCGGTCACGGGGCCAGCCCCCTCTGTCATTCTTTTATAAAGAAAAACTTTCCCTCATCAACGACTGTATTTGGTTACCCAGAAATACAGTCCATAAAGGAAAGGCAAGATAAATGCTGGTTTCTTTCCCTTTAGTTATCACCTGTCAGAATAATGCCCTAGTAACCTGCAAAGAGGACTCATGACTCTTAAATATCATTACAAATTCATGGATTTAACTAATATATTTATTTTATTTGATTCGTTTCAATTCATTACGGTCACTATTCTTACTGATGCTTGTCCCCCCTTTGGTTAGTGGAACCATTCAACTTCCCCTCGACCCAACTTTCTCTGATGGCTTGTCTTCTGAAATAAGATGATGTGCCAGGATCATGTTGTACTTTGCCTGCCCCAGACCTGGAAGCAGCCTTTTCTTCAAGGAGCTCTGGTTCCTTTGACTGGGAAATGAAGAGAGATCTACTTCTGATGCAATGTAAAGAGAGATGATTTCAAAAGAGGCTCCAAGGAGGTGTATCTTTGGGCAGCAGGCAGGGTTTGTTGAGTGAAATGACAGGAAGGAACCAACAAACAGGGCATCAGCCACTATCAGAGCTACCTAGCCTGGTCAGGAGGACACAGCACTGGGAGACCGTCCCCAGGGTGGGACCTTTGGCAAGGCAAGCCCTCGCCCTGGCATCCCTTCGAGCCGGACTTTCTGCACCTCCAGGTACGTGACTAACGTTTCCGGCACAGCCACGCCCTGGGACTTTCCCTGGCGCGCCCCGCCCTGCCCTGCCCCGCCCTGCCCCGCCCGGCCGAGCTGGTGAGAGCGGCGCGCGGGGGCGGGGAGCAGGCGCGGGCCGGGGCCTGGGAGCCGGGGCCTGGGAGCCACCCCGCCCGCGCTCCGGAGCCTCGGCGCCCCCTGGCGGCCACGCCGGGGCGGGGCGGGGCGGGGCGGGGCGGGGGCGGGGCGGGGGCGGGGCTCAGCACCCGCTGGCCCGCCTCTTCGCCCCGGCGGTGGGGGCTGGGCCGGTGGGTCCCGGCGGAAGCCGCAGAGGTGTGGCAAGGATGTGACCTTAAGTGGAAAGCCGCTGTGTCACGCGTGGTTGCCAGCCGGGGCTGGCGAGCTGAACTAGTTCTCCGGCGCCCGGGGCCGGAGAGGGGGATGGCGGGAGGGAGGGGCTGCGCCGAAACATCCAGACCTGTGACTCGCCGCCTCCTGCCCCTGCATTAGCGAGGCGGGGCGCCCTGCGCCCCGGGGGACGGAAGGGGGCGCGAGCCCGCATCCCGACTAGGTCCCAGCTTGCACTTGGGGCGACGTCACTCAACCGGGCGGGGGTCAGAGGAAGGAAGTTACTGTTTTCTCTGCCCCTCCCCTCCTAATTCCAGTAAGGAGGCCCCTGAGCCCAAGCTGATGGAACCAGCCCCCACGGAGCTGGGTTTCGACTGGAAGGCAGGAAGTGGGACGACAGGGGAAGGAGGAGGGTTCGCTAGCAGAGAACAAAGGAGCTAGGGGCTTTAGCCACAGAATGGGTTGAGCCAAGGTAGTTGAGGGGTGTCTGGCCAGAAGTGGAGCGGCTCCCTCCCCGTCCCCCTTCTCACGTGGGCAGGGGGAATGGCCACAGGGATGGGGATCCTTTGTCTCCTTGTCTTGCTGGGGTCCCAGAAAAAACCCAGGGCTGGGAGGCAGGAGGACTGGGTCCTAGCTCCGCCTCCACCTGTCATACTGGGGAGCAGGTCACTCAAACTTTCTGGGCCTCCGTTTCCTCCCTTGAAGAAGGATGGGTGGGACTAGATTATGGAGTGTGTTTCAAGTACTGTAAGGCATGGGAATTGAGCTTACCTGTCTTGAGACCACCCAGTAAGTCAGAGAGAAAAAGGTGGGTCCAGGGCCCAAGGTTGTCACTCACCCCAGTTCTCTTTCTATAGCCCTCCCCCATTCTCACATGGGCTCTGTTGGGGCCTGGGGCTGGCCACCCCGAAATATCCCACAATAGCATATGCATTATTTTGAATTAAAGTTACTTGTGTTGACAAAAATAATCCATAACCAATCTATAAAAGAAAATTTGGGTGAGTTTATTCTGAGCTAAAATGGGAGGACCATGACCCGGGGCCTTTCTTCCCAAAGCAAGAAAGGGCACCAAAGAAGTGGGGTGTACAGAGTGGTTATATACCCCCAAAGAGGATGTTTCACACGTGACTGAAATGCCCTTTTTACAATAGTCGGGAGACTGCTCTGTCAGCACAGCGATCGATGGACAGAGCAGGTAGGTCTGCTGGCTCGGTGGACACAGCAGGGTGGCAGGTCTGTTGTCTCGAGCTGGGTGGTCACAGGTGAGCACGGCAATCAGTTCCTAGACTAAGGAAAGATGCTTATCCTTAAGGAAATGCCAATGTGGGGGGAAGTTGCACCTTTATCTTAAGGGCCTTTGTTCTTGCCATAGGAGATGTTTAAAGCAGATACACAAGGCATGGTCAATGGCTATGTCATGCCCTTTTGGAAAAAACAAAGTCAGGCCGAATTAGGTTTACACCAAATGGCTTCCCTATATATTCCAATATGTCCTATTGCTTGCCATTTCTATTTGTCACTTGAGAAGCAAAAAGGGGATTCTGGCCCTGCTGTCGCTGTTCCCCTGACAGCAGGAGATAGATCTCCCGTGAAAGGTGCTTTCCCTGCATCCTTGTCACCAGAGCTGGGGATTCAGGGCTGAGAAGCGTAGACTACCTGGCTCGTTTACTACCTCAAGTCCAAACTCTGCTTAAATTCCTCACTAATTACATACCCCAAACCTAAGCTGCTTTGTCCTGTCATTCCTCACAAATTGACTGTTTCTTTGTGTAAAAGATATATATACTGCCTGCGTTTACATTCTCTGAGCATCATTTCTGTATGATTTCCAATATGTATGTATTAAACTGGGTTTTTCTCCTGTTAATCTGGTCTTGTGTCAATTTTCTTATTAGTCCAGCCATAAGAATGCAAGAAGGGCAGAAAGGGCTCCCCCCTGCCCCGACAGCTTCAATTCTCTTTAGCAAACATTTGTGCACCTCTGCCTGTGTGCCAAACACAGCCTCCCCTAACATTTGTGGGACCTGGGGCAAGAGTCCACATGCAGACCACATACCATATGCCTAAATATTTAAAAGTTATAAATCAAACTAACACACTGTTAAATAAAACATGTTCTATCCTCTATCTATGATAGATAGACCACCATAGCAATCTGGAAGGCCGAGTTCAAGTTTGGAATTCTTGTATTCCTCAACATTCTGAGCTGGACCGTGGTGGCACAGAGAGTGGCTCCAGCTCAATGCCCATGGCGTTGGCTTTCCTCTCTTCCCAGCCCGGGTCCCTCCCACACCACAAGGGCCCTTTGCCACACACGTCCTCACGGTCAAAGAGCTGCCCCTTAAGGGGCCACTTCTCAAGTGTGCATGGTGGTGGCACAAGCTTCCCTCAGGAGGATGGACTAAAAAAAGCGGGTTCAGAATCCGTTGGGCAGGGAGTTTTGAGGTCAGGGTACCCAGAATGTGGGTCTGGGGGTGATACAGGCCAGGCATTGTGGGGGGTACAGACTTGGAGCAAGCACAGTCCTGGACCGTCGCAACACTATGAGAGGCAAGGCTGATGCATCCGCCTGTGGGTGAGGAGGGCGGGTGCCAGGAAGGGGCTCATTTCTTAGAGAAGGTAGCCCTTGCGCTAAGCCTGTCCGGAAGGTTGGAGTTTCAGCAGGTGAAGAAGTGGGGAAAGAAAGGAGCCTGGGGACCGGCCATCCAGGCTCGGAGTGTCTGTGAATTGTGGGCACGGTGCAGAAAGGCTGGAGCGAATCTGTGTCCTCTGAATAACGAGCCACGCCTCCAGTCTTGCTGCACCACGGAGGGGGGCCACCAGCTGTGGAGCCCCTGAGGGGCAGCCTCACCCATCAAAGCGGAAAGAGACCGCGTCCCAGGGCAGCTCTGCATTGGGCAAGAGTCCCCACCCCCTCCCAGCGCCATGCCGCCTGGGTAACGGGCGCTTCCTTACCAAATGCGGGAGGCTTGGCTCCTCCCGGCCTTCATAAGGAGTTCTGCCCCCTGGTTTGCTGCAGAGTTGACCCTGGAAAGAAGTTTTCTTTAGGAATGTAGCCGTTGGCCCGAGGTTCCCCATCTATAAATAAAGGCCTTGAATGAAGCGGTCGCCAGCCTCCTTCCCGAGCTCTGCTGCATCGGCATCGTATCAAATGAAACCGGGCCCCTTGCTTTGTTTCACTTGGTGTCAGGCTCAACGTGCCCGCGCCTCAGCCCCCGCGGAATGGCCCTGTCTCCTTGTGGTGTGTGTACGTGTGAGCAAGCACAAGGAATCGGGAGCAGAGAAACAGGAGGAATCTGGTTTAGCGTCCAAGCCCCCTCTGCGGGTGCCCACAGGAGGCGGCTGACGTCTGAACTGGGAACCCGAAGGAGGAATTTTGTCTTTTCCTTTCATTAGAGGCCCCTTGCTGAGTCCCCGCTGGCTGCCCCCAAACCAGTGCAGCAGGAATTACAAAGAAAACAGTAGGGCCTTGCCCACCCCCGCCCCATGGCCACCTGCATAGGCGAAGTGTTGCCTCCCGGGCCCCCTCTACTTCACGTGCTCACTTAGCATACCCCTCCTCCTTTTTCCTGCCCCTTCTTAGCAGCCACCAGCTGCAACAGGACGGAGAGCCAGCGTGACGCCCCGGGGGTCCCTGAAAGGCTGGGGCCCGAGCTGTCTTGGTCTTTGGATAACAGGGTCCAGTCTGAAGTATCTCCTTGGGGGCGTGCCAGTCAATCGCACTTCCTGTGGCAACCCCTTCCCCTTTACTTTTTTTCCCTTGGGAGCAAGGTTTCGATTACCCGGCTGCTTGTCCCCCTGTTGGAGTCAGTGGTACTAGCTGGCCCGGTGGATGGGCCCCTTCCTCTCCCTGCTGAGAATCTCTGCTTGCTCCTTACTTTCCACTCGGTAGAAATGTCTGATTTCACAGGCAGGGAAGGTCTTGCTCAGGGGGATCCTCGGCCCAGAGCAACAGACCCACTAGCCTGGAGACGACCGAAGAAGGTTTGCTATCGACCCAGTAAGCCGCGGACAAGGGTTGGAGGTGCAGACAGGCTCCTCTCCCAGCCACGTCTTAGCCTCTGGCCTGCTGCTGGGGGAGCGGAGGCTTCACCGGGCCAAGGTTCCGAGTGAAGGCTGCAGGGACGCCTCCAACACTGATGGTCACAAGGGGAGTGCTGGCCACCACACCGTCTGGGCAGGGTGAGCCCATTCCTGGGGACAGGGACTAATGGGGAGCTTCCTCCACTCACATCTCTACCCCCTCCCCAGTATGGTTTCCTTCCCAGCAGAGGTTATGGACAAGTTCAGCCATATTTTGGCTTTCAAGGCCCAAATGGAAGAAAACAAAGATTCCCCAGGACACAGTACACTCAGATGCTTAGATTCACACCCAGAGCCCTTGTTGTGAGAAGGGAACTCCAGGCTTCTGGCACCAAGAACAGCACAGCAGGACGGCAGGGACGTGGCAGGTTGCCATGGATACCTGGGAGTTGAGATCCCAGCAGAACAGAAGCCAAACCCTACAGCCAGGCCAGGTGGATCTGCTGGGGCCAGGAGAATGTGGGGGCACCTTAACTGCTGCCACCACCTTGAGCAGACCCCCTCCACCACTTCCCTAAACCAGGGCTTTACCAGGCATAGGAATCTTGTTAAAATGCAGATGCTGATTCCAGAGGTCTGGGGTGGGGATGCTGAGATGCCACATTCCTAACCAGTTCCCCCATGCTATGAGCTGCTGCTGGTCGTGGGCTACACTCTGAGCAGGGAGCCCTAACTGAGTCCTGATGGATTTGAGAAACCTCAGCCAGGTTCTGAAAATGGCCCACGGACCTGCTGTCCTCTGCAGTGGCTAGCACAGCCTCAGCCCCAAAGCAGGGACTCCGGCCTTGCTGCTGGGAAAGGACCCTCTCCACAGTCTGTTTTCAGATCATCGCCATCACCCACTCCAAAGAAGGAACGCCAGCAGCCTGCATTTCGGGAAAGCATCATTATTTTAAGCTGTCCTGTCCCTTCCTCACCTCCCCAAGTTATATAACGTGTCCTTGTTGAAAATGCTGATAATGCTATTTGGATGGCAGGAAGCCAACTTCTGGCCGCTTATTGCTTGGGGCTGGGGCTGGGGCTGGGGTCAGGGCAGGAGGTGGGTTCTGGGGAGGGTTTAAGGAGAGAAAGGGGCCAGGCAGATGGAGAGGCCAAGGCCTGGGAATAAAGCTGATTGGTGTGTCAGCAAAATCTGTCCGTGGCTCTGATGATTCGAAAGGCAGACACATTCTTTCATCTCTGTTAATCCTCATCTGATACAGGATTTTCCTGCCATTAAATCTGGAGAAAGAAAAACAAGCACTCCAACCTGGACAAGCAACTATTCCTTCTCACCCCGGCTCACCATCCCTCTACTTCTCTGTCGGACCATTTTTAGCGTCGGTGGCTCCCTGACTTGGGAGATGGATGGGCTAGGAGAGCCGAGGGCCACCTCAGAAGAGCAGGAGGACCCGGCAGAGCCCCGGGACGGTAAGCGACATTTGGGGACTATTCACTAATGCCCTTCCGCAGAGGTTTCTTCTCTGTCCATTTTCTTCCTGGGTTGTCAGTGATTTCATCTGAGTTGTTTTCAGAGTTTTAGCCTGATGAAGGGTTTCCAAATAGATCCAAGCTGTCAATTTGGTGGGAGCTTCTGATTGGCTGTTGTTACTGGTTTCACTTAACCCATCACCAAGGTCTTTGGGGAGAAATGAGTGTGAAGAAGGAGAAAAGGCAGGGCGTTCAGGAGGAAGTGTGGAGGAGTGGGGAGGGGCCTGAGTGTCTGGCTTCTCAAGGGACCCCTCCTGGGCGCCCAGTGACCTGTGCTCTCTCCCCTCAGGTAGGGATCCCACAGCTGGGCGGTTCTAAGCCGCCAGGCACGTGAAAGGCCGCGGGATGCTGGTCCTGCTGCTGCACGGTGAGTTCCGAGGCTGGCTCCTTTCCAGCCCCTGCCAGTGAGTGCAGGGGTTGGGAAGCCCGTAGAAGATGACAGAAGAGGCATGGAAACCACAGGGCTTCTGCAAGTGGCTTCCATGAAAGTTGTACCTGGACACCAGTTCTGATTAGGTTTCCCTGAACCTGTGATCACGGGGGAGGGGATGGAGAAGGAGAGAAAACAGCAGGTGGTGGGTTTTTTTTTCACCTAAAAACAAAACTCCTGAGCCAAATATATGAACTATTCCTCTTGGTGACTTTCTTATTCTAATTTCACTTAGGAATTCATTGGTGCCATTGCCGAAAACTACAGTGGTTTTCTAATCACATTAAGCTCATTTAGTTAAAAAAGAAAATCCCTTAGCGAAGCCCATCTTCCTAAAGGAAGGAAAAAAAAAAAAGAAAACTATCATGTGGGAATTGTGTGATTATGGGTGTTTAAAAATTTTGTCTCAAGTTTTTTGTCCTATTGTTAAATGGGTTTTGATATAACAAGAAGACATCACAGAATTTTTCCCACACCTCCACAGCTCCAGCGGCTCAAATCTGAGATAGCCCAAGGAAAATTTCCTTGTTAAGTTCTTCAGGAAATTATTCTACACAAAGAGTCTGTTTTTCTGACCCTCAGGTGAATGTAATTATTTGAAGTTATAACTACCCAGGTAATAAACCTCTATGTCGTGCTGGTCTATAGCACTCTACGTAGTGCCGGTCAAGAACATTTTACCAGATAATTCTAAAACGGTAGTAATAGAATTTTCTTACTCTTTCTTCCACCTTTTCAAACAGTAGAGCTTGCTCTATTCAGTGAATCAACAGGTACACACTGTACCTTCAATACACTCAAGGGACATCCTGCGGGTTATAATTGCATAGGCTTTGTCCTTGAGAAAGTTACATTCTTTTATGAGAGACCCAATAAATAAATGAGAAAAAAAATTGGAACAAGGCGCAGGGAACACTCTGATAAATAGGACATGACTTCCTACCTCGAGGAGCCTCCAAAGGACAGAGGTTGACATTTATATAATTACAAACAGCCAGCTCCATGCCGTTTCTCCTACCTGGAAAGGATATGACATTTGATTGACTCATTGGGACAGAATGTTTGCTTCTAAGAGCCAATAGTAATTTAAATGTGCCCCCAAAGCCCTCCTGTTCCCCACAGAATGCAGACAGTATTCATAGTCTGCGCACTGCAAAACAGACACCGTCCCTGCTGCAGAAACCCGAAAGACATCCAGACTTCTTGTGACAAGTTGGAGAGCTTAGCGGTGACATCATTTGCTAACAATAGATGCACTTAAAATTAATGACCGTCTCCACATCCCCTGGCGCTTTAATTTAAAACACACTCAGTAGCACAGGCAATATTACTCTGACTACAAGTCATAGGGATTATAGACGACATGTTCCCGAGAAGCAGGCAGGGCCAGGGCTCTGCCTCCTGAGCTAGAAAAAAATGACTAAATGAGCCTGACAAAACAAGGCCACGGTGGGATCAGAAGTGGCGCACAGCAGGGTGAATCTGGGGCAAGACCAAAACAGAAATTCTCCTCCAGACACAAGGGTCTCCGGAAGTGCCTCTCCTCTCGCCCCTACCCCCATGCCAACCCCTTCAGGGTCTTCCTGCTGTCCACAGCATCATATCCCAATTCCTCAACTTACTTTACAGGCTCCTTCACCATCAGCTTGTGTTAAACCATGAGTCCAGGTTTAAAGAGGGCCAGGGTGTGTAGGGGACGAGGAACTATTCCTGTACCCTCTAGGTCCTTCTGGCTGGCTTAAGAATTAAATTGACATGAGACAGAGTAACAGGAGAAAGTCAAACAAAGTTTAATAACATGTATACATGGGAGAAACCCAGGAAAACTGAGTAACTCGCCCGAATGGCCAAAGCCACCACCTTAAATACCATCTTCAGCTAAAGACAGCTAAAGATGTTGGGGGCAGTGGTTTGGGACTTCAAAGAGGAGGAAGGCAATTCACATGGAGATGGAAAAGCAAATGTTTGGTAAACAAATGTTTGCTGGGCCACCTACAGACAGTGTGACCAGAGAGAGAACTTTGATAAAATGGGCTTAGCAAGGATCTTTCCAGTCTACCGTACCCAGAGTTATCCATGGTGATGGCCTGTCCTAGGACATGCCTTTTATCTTAAGTTCTTTTAGGCAGTCAGGGGGAAGGTCAAAGTTTCTTTCAGAGTCTTTTGTCCATAAAAATAATCAAGCCATGGGGCCTGCCGGGTGGTGTAGCAGTTAAGTTCCTGCACTTGGCGAACCCGGGGTTCACAGGTTCAGATCCTGGGCGAGGACCTACACACCGCTTATCAAGCCGTGCTGTGGCAGGTGTCTCACATATAAAATAGAGGAAGATTGGCATGGATGTTAGCTTAGGGCCAATCTTCCTCAAAATAATAATAATAATCAAGCCAAAGAGACACATTTTGCCATGGCAAATTCTGATCCCCCACAGTTTGCATCTTATTCACCTCACTGTCTCTAGAGTATAAGGCATAGTAGGTGCTTAATAAGGGTTTGTTTGTTGAATTGGTGAACTCGTCCAGATTAGAACTGTTACAATATCTGATAAAGGTCTCGCATCCAAAAGATATATCTATATATACATATATATTTATACAAAACTCTTCAAACTCAATACTGTAATAAGAAGACAACTGAATTTAAAAACTGGGCAAAAAATTTGAATAGCTATTTCATCAAAGAAGATACACAAATGGCTAAGAAGCACATGAAAAGATGCTCAACATCATTAGTCATTAGGGAAATGCAAACCAAAACCACAATGAGATGTTACTTCACACCCACCAGGATTGCTAGAATCAAATCAATCAGCAGCAAGTGTCAGCAAGGATGTGGAGAACTGAAACTCTCATGCACTGCTGGCGGGATTGCAAAAGGGCGTGGCCACGTGGGGAACTGTTTGGCAGTTTCTTCTATAGTTCAGCAGATACTTACCATACGACCCAGCAATCCCACTCCTGGAGAAATGAGAAATTAAAACACACATCCACAAAAAGACTTGCACACAGGTCCTTACATCAGCTTTAGTCACAATAAGTGAAAACTGGAAGCAACCCAAATGTCCATCACCGGGTGACTGAATACACAAGTGAGGTACATCCATACAGTGGAATACTGCTCAGCAGTGTACGCAAATGATCACTGGTACACGGAACAGCATAGATGAATCTCACAAACACGATGTTGACTGAAGGAACCATTTTATCCCATTTATATGAAGTTCTAGAAGAGGCAAAACTAAACAGTAGTTCAGAAAGCAGATCAGTGGGGGTCAGCCCGGTGGCTGAGTGGTTAAGTTCTTGTGCTCTGCTTCAGTGGCCTGGGGTTTCTCTGGTTCAGACCCCAGGTGCGGACATGGCACTGCTCATCAGGCCATGCTGAGGTGGCGTCCCACATAGCACAACCAGAAGCATTTACAACTAGAATATACAACTATGTACTGGGGGGCTCTGGGGAGAAGAAGAAAAAGAAAAAAGAGAGGATTGGCAACAGATGTTAGCTCAGGTGCCAATCTTAAAAAAAAAAAACAAAACACAGATCAGTGGTTGCCTGGAGCCGAGGATGGCGAGGGGACTGCTGTCAAAGGGGCCTGAGGAAAATTTCTGGGTAGTAGAAATGTTCTAAATCGTGATGGAGTGGTGGTTACATGGGTGTATATGTATGCTATACTGACTGAACTGTACACTTAAAATGGGTACATTTTATTGTAAGTAAATTATACCTCAACCAACTTGAGTTAGGAGAAAAGAGCAAGGCTGTAGGGAGACAGCAGCTGCGCTCCAGGGAGAACAAACCCCTCGTTATTGAGGGTCAGGCGCTGTGGCGTGTCGGGCAGTATGTGTGTGAGATGTGTCAATGTTAGTGCATAGATAAGTAGCTCCTTCCTTTTGACTGCTGAGTGGTGTTCCCTCGTTTGTTGTACTGGTTTGTTTATCCATTCCCCTATTGTTGAGCATCTAAGTTGTTTCCAGTTTGGGGTGATTATCAATATTTAGGTCCGGAGGCCTTTCTGGGGCTTTGTGTTCTATTCCTCAGACAGGACAGCTGTCCACTTTGAAATCTACGGGGACTGCGAGGCCATCAGCAGACCACCCTCCAGGGACAGACTAATTTCTCCTTCCCCATGGCTCGAATTAGCCAGCAAAGCTGCAGTGTGAATCCATGATCCTTTCTTTCTTGTCACAAAAACTACCTATGTGGTGTGAGAAGTTCTGGGGTCACCATGAGGTCAGAGGCCATAGGATGGTCCGTCCCACTGCATTTCTGTTTCCCCCAGCCCATTTTGTTTTGGAAATTCAGCACTGGGTATTGGCCTGAGGAGCAACTGGGAGAGCGTTTGCCAGGAGTGGGAAGGGAATGATTTCTATAGCAAAAGTGGCGGAATAGATTTTGCCGAAACCAGAAAATTGACCATATTTTCCCTTGCTATTTTGGTTTCATGAGGCACAAGTTCTTTGAAAACAATGAGAATGAAGAAACGCTTCAAATTCAGTCTGTGGTTGGAAACTCCATGAGTAACTGTTCTCCTGGCAAACCTCAAAGGGGAAAGGCACATATTCAAGAAGCTGAGGCCTCACGAAGGCGAAATTCCTCAGCTGGTCTGCATTAAGACGACATTCTGTGGTGCATCTGAGCCTGACCTGCGCTGCCTCCCTGCAGCTCGGGGGCTGGCCGCCGCACTAGACCAGAACACAAAAGCAGGGACCCAATTCTGGCAGTTGCCCAGATTCAGGGACATCTTGTAACTTTTTTTATTGAAGTAAAAGTCATATAACATAAATTAACCATTAACCATTTTAAAGTGTATAATTTGGCAGCATTTAGTATATTCACAATCTTGCATAACCATCACTCTGTCTAGTTCCAAGACATTTTCATCACCCCGAAAGGAAACCCTGTACACATGAAGCAGTGACTCCCGACTCTTCCCTCCGCTTCGCCCCAGCAACCACTGATCTACTTTCTTTCTCTATGGGCTTGCCTATTCTGGACATTTCATATAAGTGGAATCGTACACTATGTGACCTTGTGCGTCTGGCTGCTTTCACCCAGCATGATGTTTCTGAGGTTCATCCACATCATAGCACGTGTCAGTACTTCCTTCTTTTTGATGGCAGAATAATATTCTACTGTGTGGATATACCATGTTTTGTTTATTTATTCATCTGTTGGTGGACATTTGTTGTTTCCATCTTTGGGCAATTGTGACTAGCGCTGCTAAGAACGTTCGTGTACAAGTATTTGTTAGAACACCTGCTTTCAGCTCCTTTGGGTCTATACCTAGGAGTGGAATTGCTGGGGCAGATGGCATCTCTATGTTACACCGTGTAACATACCACACAGATGAATCGCATTTTCATAAAGTTAGTCCACCTAGACCCTTGGTTTTTGACGTGGGCTATATATTGGAATCACCTGGTGAGCTTTCACAGCACCAATGCCTGGTTCCTCCCCCGAAGATTCTGATGTAATTGGTCTGGGGTACAGCCTGGGCATTGTGAGTTGTGAGTGGGTCAAAAGCTCCTCACTGATTTTAATGTGCAGCCCAGGTAGAGAACCATTCTAGACTCTTCCTTACAGTCTACTTGTAGTGATAACTTCAATATTCTGACACTTGGTGTCTTGCTTTCCACTCATGGTCCTTGAAGTACTGATCTCCTGATGAGATTGAATCCTGTGCAACAGTGGGTCAGGGGGCCTGCTATGAGCTTTGTCCAATGCTTTCACAGCTGTTTCAAGCATTACAACTCATCTGGGTCCTCATAATTGTCCACCTGCTACAGATGAAGAACCTGAGATGCAGAAAGGTCGTCTGAGGTTAAAAACCAAAACCAAAAGTAAAACAAGCAGTATAAGGGAGCAGGGGTGAAAGGCAGTGTCATCAAAATGTCTGAAAGAACTAGAGTGCGAGGCCACGCCCTCAGGCTGAGTGTTTGCAGACTGACTGCTCTGGAAAGCTCCACATGTGAATCCTGAAGCTACAGAGGCTGGCTGAGCAGGGGCCAGTCCTGCCGAATTTCTCATCGTCCCCTCCCTCCCTCAGATTGGGAGTGAAAGCACTGAAGCCTTTTCAGATTTCCACATGGATCCTTCCCAAAAATACTGATGTGAGAAGAGACATTGCTAAGCAACTGCCAGTGAGTTTGACCTTCTCTTCTCACACTGCGATCTTTATTTTAATTTGGTAAATGTTTTTCTGGCCAAGGTATTCCCCTGGAATTCAGCTCTGCACAGCCAAGGAAATTTGTTTTTGCAATGATCACTGCTGATTCCAGAAGAGGCCACTTTTCATTTGCATTTGGAAAAATCAGGGATGGCCTAAACAGTTTTTGATTCAATTTTCCATGTTTCTTGGCAGTGAATAGCAAGGAGCTTCCTTTTGGTTGAGGGGCACTGCCTGGTCCCGAATTTGAGTCATTTTCTCTTTTAGGGTGAAGAGTTCACGAGGTTCTTCGGGGAAAGGGGTGGGGGTGGGGGCCGAAGGAGGAGATGGTACTCTAGAGATTAAGGGAAGCTGTCTTAGTCAGAACCCTCGTTGCAAACCCACTCTAGGTCGTTGAAGCTGAGAAGGGGTTCATTCGGGGATGTTAGGTGTTCCGAGCCTTCCTGGTTGGAGGTCCAAGTAGTGGGGCAGCTCCAGGAAAGGCCCCATCGCCCCCACCACTGGTGGGCACACCTGGCAGCTCACGGGAATCACGCTGGGTGCTGGGTGCCAGAAATTCCACCATGGGAGCCTGAAAACCAGATGCTTCTGTTACCATCCTAGCCAGAAAATGCCTCCTGCCTGGTGCCTAGTTCTGAATCCAAGTCTCGCGGGGTGTGTCTGATGGATAAAACTAGGTCATGTGCCTGGGTCCCAAGTGCAAGGGAAGTTGAGAAAGGGAGTTTCTGGCTTCTATCTTGAGGAGGCAGAACTTGTAATGTAGGAAATTCCCTAAATGTAGCAAGAGTGCTTCAAAGGTGCTGGGTAGCCAGAAAGGGTGTCAAATGTCCACTCCTATCAGAGATGGCTTGGTTGCAAGGAACAGAAATCGACTCGTCCACGCAGATGGTTTGAGTGGGTTTCTGAAAAGGAAAGGGAAATGTCACAGAAACAGCTATGGCAGGGCCTTATGGGAACTAGAGAGCTGGCGAGCAGCTTCCCACTCTCCCTGATCTCCATCCCTGTGATTCTCACGTTGGCTCTAGTCCTCTCTCTGCACACCAGCTTCCTCACCTTGCCCTTGGCTCCTGCTGCCCCAGAACTTTGACCTGCACTGGGCTTTGGTACGAACCCCAGTCCCGATGCTATACAGGCTGGTGCTCACATGATCTTGCTGCCTGTTCCAGGTTCACAAGGAAGGAATGAATCTGATTGGCTCTGCTTAGGTCAAATGTTCACCCCCGGTCCAAATGGCTGTGGCTGAGAGGAGGCAGCAGAGACCTGTAGGCTCTGAGTGGGGTATTTTTTCTTAGAGGCAGTGGTTGGCACCAGCTGCTGTCCAACCACGGGAAATGAGACCAGAAGGGCCCCCAGAGGTCAGGAAGTGCAGGCCCTTCAGTTTACAGTTACAGAAACGGAAGCTCAGAAAGGCTGACTGTGTGGAGTGGGGGATAGTACAACACACAGAGTGGAAAGACAAAACGAAGGTTGGTGTCGATTAAACCACCTTGAACCTCAGTCTCCTCTTTTGTGAGAAGAAGAGAATAATACTTACCTTGCAGGGTTGTCGTATGAAATGAAATAATGTATGTAGCAAGCTTAGCCCTGAGCAAACACCAATTAAAAGTTGGTTGTTATAAGAGCAAAAGAAACCCATAAAATTTGATTAATTATTTGCTGTCTTTTGGGACAGAGTCCACCTGCAGGCCTTGTTCTGTTGGCCTCCCAGAGCCACTGCCAGCGGCTCTGTTCTAGAAGTGATACGAATGTCATCGTATAGAATGTACTCTTTTATGTCAATGTTTCTTTTGTTCAACACGTTTTTGTTCTTTGTATCAGTGGCTTGTTCCTTTATAGTGGGGAGTACTACTCTGCTATATGAATATATTGTAATTTATTTCTCCACTCTCTGGTTGGGTAATTTCCAGTTTTTATCTCTTATGAATAAGCCGCTATGAACCTTCTTGTACGGTCTTTAATGTGGACATTTTTTGTTTTCATTTCTCTGGGGTAAATAGCTAGGAGTGGAATTGTGGAGTCATAGGGCGGGCATATGCTTAGCTTAATAGATACTGCCACAGTTTTCCAAAGTTAGTGAACAATTTCCCACTCCCACCACCAATGGAAGAGAATCCGGTGGTTTGACATCCTCCCCAACATTTGGGGTTATCAGTCTTTTGAATTTTAGCCGTTCTAGTGGGTGTGTAGGGAAATCTCACTGTAGTTTTAATTTGTGTTTCCCTAATGGCTAATGATGTTGAACACCTTCTCAAGTGCTTAATGGCTACTTAATATATTCTTTTGTAAAGTATTCAAGTCTTTTACCCATTTTTACTTAGTTGTCTTTTCATTATTCATTTGTAGGAGTTGTTTTTATAGTCTGTATACAAGTCTGCATATATATATACTGTGAGTATTCCTTTCCTTAATGGTATCTTTTTTAAAAACAAAACAACAGCTTTATTGAGGTATAATTGACACATAACAACATATTTAAAGTGTACCCTCGTGAAACCATCAGCACAATCAAGAAAATGAACATATCCACCACCCCCGAGATTCACGGCCTTTTATATTCCCTCCCTGCCTCCCCACCCATCTCCAGGCAACCACTGATCTTTCTGTTACTAGAGACTAATCTGCAGTCTCTAGAATTTTACTTAAGTGGAATCATACAGTATGTACTCTTTTTTTGTCTGGCTTTTTTAACTCAGCAGAATCATCTTGAGATTCACCCATGTTGCATTTATCAACAGTCCATTCTTTTTTATCACTGAATAGTATTCCATTGTATGGATATATCATAGTTTTTTCTTTTTTTTTTTTGAGGAAGATTAGCCCTGAGCTAACTACTGCCAGTCCTCCTCTTTTTGCTGAGGAAGCCTGGCCCTGAGCTAACCTCGGGCCCATCTTCCTCTACTTTAAATGTGGGACGCCTACCACAGCATGGCATGCCAAGCAGTGCCATGTCCGCACCCGGGATCCTGAACCGGCAAACCCCAGGCTGCCGAGAAGCGGAACATGCGAACTTAACTGCTGTGCCACCAGGCCGACCCCCCTATCATAGTTTGTTTACCCCCTCAACTCTTGATGGGTGTTTGTGTTATTTCCACTCTTGGGTTATTATGAATAAAGCTGCTGTGAACATTTATGCCCAAGTCTTCTGTATGGCCATATGCTTTTATTTCCCTATGAGGAGAATGCATGGATCAAAAGGCAAGTGTATGTTTAACTGTTAAAGAAACTGCAACATTGTTTCCAATGTGGTTGTACTCTTTTACATTCTCACCAGCAGTATACAGAGTCCCAGTTGTTCCACATGCTCTCCAACACTTGGTATGGTCAGTCTTTCTAATTTTAGTCATTCCAATAGGTGGCTATTTTCATTTGCATTTCCCTAACAACTAATGATGTTGACCATCTTTTGACGTGTTTATTTGCCTTTTGTATATCTTTTTTGGTACAGTATTTCTTCACACATTTTGCCCATTTATTAATTGGGTTGTCTGTTTTCTTATTATTGAGTTTTCAGAGTTCTTTATATATTTTGGATACACGTCCTTTATGAGAGTCCTTTTTCTATGTATATATCCCACATATATATCTCATATATACAGAGAAAATATACAGATATTTTCTCCCAGTCTGTGGCCTGTCTTTTCATTCTCTTAACAGTGTCGTTGTCTCTCAAAGAGCAGAAGTTTTAAATTTTGAAGTTCAATTTATTACTTTTTCTTTTATGGTTAGTGGTTTTTTTTTTTTTTTGGTCCTAAGAAATCTTTATCTACCACTAGGTCACAAAGATATTCTCCTATGTTATCTTCAAAAAAGCTATTTTATAGTTTTAGTTTTTACATTTAAGTCTATGGTCCATCTAAAATGAGTTTTTGTGTATAGTGTGAGGTAGGGGTTGAGGTTCTTTCTTATTTTCTTGGGATTGCAATATGCATCTTTAATTTATCTTGGTCTCCCTTGACTTAATCTTTTATTATTTATTTTTTTATTGAGTTATTGATAGGTTACAATCTTGTGAAATTTCAATTGTACATTAATGTTTGTCAGTCATGTTGTAGGTGCACCACTTCACCCTTTGTGCCCACCCCCCACCCCACCTTTCCCCTGGTATCCACTAAACTGTTCTTGGTCCATAGTTTTAAATTCCTCATATGAGTGGAGTCATACACAGATTATCTTTCTCTCGCTGGCTTATTTCACTTAACATAATTCTCTCAAGGTCCATCCATGTTATTGCAAATGGAATGATTTTGTTCTGTTTTGCAGCTGAGTAGTATTCCATTGTATATATATACCACAACTTCTTTATCCATTCGTCTGTTGCTGGACACTTAGGTTGCTTCCACGTCTTGGCTATTGTAAACAGTGCTGCAATAAACATTGGGGTGCATAGGACTTTTGGGATTGCTGACTTCAAGCTCTTTGGATAAATACCCAGTAGTGGGATGGCTGGATCATATGGTAGTTCTATTTTTAATTTTTTGAGGAATCTCCATACTGTTTTCCATAGTGGCTGCGCCAGTTTGCATTCCCACCAGCAGTGTATGAGGGTTCCTTTTTCTCCGCAACCTCTCCAACATTTGTTGCTATTAGTTTTAGATATTTTTGTCATTCTAACGGGTGTAAGGTGATATCTTAGTGTAGTTTTGATTTGCATTTCCATGATGATCAGCAATGATGAGCATCTTTTCATGTGCCTATTGGCCATCAGTATATCTTCTTTGGAGAAATGTCTGTTCATGTCTCCAGCCCATTTTTTGATTGGGTTGTTTGATGTTTTGTTGTTGAGTTGCGAGCTTGACTTAATCTTATACTGTTTCATGTATAATGTAAGATCCTTATCAAAGAGTACAGTTCAGTTTCCTCCCTTCTCGTCCTTGTGCTGCTGTTGCCATGTTTTTCATTTACATTAGAGACTGCACGGTACATTGCTATTTCTGCTTTAAACAGTCGCTTGTCTGGTAAGCATTTAAGGTGAGAAAAGAATAGTCTGTGCTATTTAGTGACACATCTGTCACTTCCACTGCTCTTCATTCCTTCCTGTAGATTTGATTTTCATCTAGTATCATTTTCCTTCAGGCTAAAGAATGTCTTCATTTCTTGTCGTGCAGAAGATCTGCTCGAGATGAATTTCCTCAAATTTTGTTAGCCTGAAAGTATCTCTACTTTACTTCATTGCTGGAGATATTTTCATTGGATATAGAATGTGAAGTTACCAGATTTTGCTTTTCTTTCAGCACTTTTAAAAGACATAATTCTATTGTCTTATGGCCTCTATTATTTCTGATAAGAAGTCAGTCATCATGTTTCATTGTTGTTTACTCTATGTAACGTGTCTTTTTTCTTTGGGTGCTTTAAATAATTTTCTGTCTTTGCTGGTCAGCAGTTTGACTATGATGTGCCTAAGGGGTGTATGTGTGATGTTAGTTGGGGTTGGCTGAGCTTCTTGTTTTTGATCAAATTTTGGAAATTGTCTTCAATTGTTTTTCTGACATATTCTCTCTCTTCTTTCCTCTGGGACTCCAAATACATACATATTAGTCTAATTTCTTGATATTGTCCCACAGGTCATTGAAGCTCTCATCATATTTTTTCCAATATTTTTTCTCTCTGTGCTTCATTTTGGGTAATTTCTATTGACCTCTCTCCAGATTCATGAATCTTTTCCTCTGCTGTATCTAATCTGCTTTTCTTATTCAATGATTATTTAAAAATTTTCAGATGCTGTACTGTCTCAATACTAAGATTTCCATTGGGTTCATTTTTAGTTTCCATGCCTCTTCTAAAATTAAATTCCCCATGTCTTCACCCATTGTATCCATTTTTTCCCCATAAATTCCTTAACATATTTTTAATAAATCCTTGTTTGGTAATTCCAACATCTGGGCTGTCTCTGAGTCTGCTTCTGTTTTTTTCTTTTGATAAGTGTCATGTTTTTCTGCTTCTTCACATATCTAGGGTTATTTCACTGTATACCAGATATTGTAGATGGTAGCTGTGGAGACTCTAGATTTTCTTATCTTCCTTTGAAGAGTGTTGAATTTTGTTCTGGCATTCAGTTAAATTACCGGCACATCACCTTGATCCTGGGGAGGCTTGGTTTTAGGCTCTGTTAGAGGAGGCCTAGTTCAGTTTAGCCCTTTGTTCTGGGAAATGGTCTTTACCCCTAAGGTGTGGCCCTCTGGAGTTATGAAAAGCTCAACATATTTCACACGCCCTTCTAACTTGCTGGGCCTTGAGCTCTTTTTTTTTTTTTTTTTTTTGAGGTAACACTGGTTTTATAACAGTATATAGATTTCAGGTGTACATCATTATAATTTGAGTTCTGTATACACTACATCGTCTTCACTACCAAAAGTCTCTCAATCTGTCTCCCATTACTGGGAAATTGCTAAAATCTCTGTTTAGCTCTTCGGGCCTTCAATTCTTGGCTCCTTGGCATCACTCCACACACATGCACTTTAGGACTCAAAACAAGCATCCAAGGGGAGTCTGTAGGCCAGCATGGTGGCTCCTCTTTTGTGGCTCCCTCTTTACATGTTTTCCCTCCTCAATTTCTAGCCACTGTGGCAGCTATACACTCTGACCTCTAACTTGTCAGCCTAATAAACCTCTTGCTTTCTCCTCGAGCTCTACTCCCTGTGCTCAGTGTGGACTTGAAAACGCCCTGAGAGGAAAAGCCAGTTACACGTGGCTCTCACCTAGTTTGCTTTTCTTCTTTTGAAGGTTATTTCCACAGTGATTGCCTGTTTAGGTTGCTCTCCAGTGCCATCAAACAATTTTTAAAAAATATTTTTTCCAGAATTTACGCTAGCTATCAGCAGGAATGTTAGTCTGATACAAGCTGCTCTGCCATTATTGTAAGCAGAACTCACCCAAATATGGTATTTTTTCAAATTTTGTTTTGGTGCCCTGCATTTCTGAATCACTAGGCATATATACTTGGTCTTCATATTGGGTAAACCAATGCTGGCATTCGGTTGTCTGTTCTAAGGATTTACTTCATTTAATTTAAATTTCACTAAATAATCCAGTAAATTAGTTATTCTTAATGGTTATCCAAGTTTCAGAGGCTGAAAATAGGTCTCTAATAGTGACAACATCTTGAGTGTTGTTAAAATTTAAAATAAACTTTCATCTATTTCCTGAAATAGATAATACCTTCACATGGTTCAAAATTTAAAAGGTAAAAACGATACACAATAAAAAGTTTCACTCCCACCCCTCCTGCAAGTGTTTTTTAAAAATTGGCAGCTACATTTTGGATCTCATGCGTTATACAAGCAAATTGGTTGTATCCTGTCTGTCATAATCCCATGAATTCCTTGACAAAGAGTTTTTTTTAAAAAATAAATGACATCCTCCAGCAGAAATCATTACAAAGGAAGGCATCAATTCCATTTAATTCTGGAAACATTTACTGAGCCGTACAGTGTGCCTAGAACAATGTTAGCTATTGTGGAGGAGAAACATGAGTCATATGGTTGAAAGTACACTTCTCTTAATTAGAAAGGAGAAGAGAGTAGAATGAAGGACTATTTGTAAGGAAATCTGATGCCTTCTACTTGACCCAGTTGGAGAGTTGATAGAAAAAGGTTCCGCCTCTGTCGAGCTGACACCTGGAGTTAAGGTTATATTCTTGGCCCTGTATCTCTCATAGGGTCTCTCTCCAGCCCAGCAGCCGCCCTGCTTACAGCCAAGCTCAGCACAAGGTCTAAGAACCTTGCTGGAAGCTTTGTGTCTAGTTTATGGTTCTTAGGGAGAAGGAAAAGCTAAGTCAAGCCTCTGCAACGTCAGGATGTTGAACTAGCTACAGTTTACAAGTAAAGCACTGCTCAAAGGGCTGCGTGTTCTCCGGCCAAGTCCGAAACGGCTGAATCCCCTTCCCAGCAGCTGACAAAACATGGAGCGTCCACAACAGCCGTAATGAAAAGACTGGAAGCTGAGCAAACTTACAGAGGCGGCAGCAAGCGTATGCTACACGCTCCCCTTGTGGCCACACCTTCAGGTTCCCACAAGGTCTTAGACAAGCAAGGCGGGGTAAGGTGTACTCTGTGGGAGGGACTGAATAGCAGGCCAGGGGGGTTTGCTAGGAATTTGGGAATACAAGGAGCGGCAGACATTATATCAGTGGTCAGGTCTACATCCGGGTACCTTTGTTCCTCTGCAGGGATTTCAGATGGAGCACACTCCGCCTGCGAGCTGCTCCTAGCCAGAAAATAAAACTTGTACCTTTTCCCATCGGAACTCAAGATGGGTTTGGGGACCTCTGGCTACCACAGGGAAGCAGGCCGTGCCATCTTGCCTTGCTGCAGGTGGCAAGCCTACTGGAGGACCGTTGAAGTCTTTATCTGATCCTCCATTCAGATGCTCAGAATAAAGTTAACTTATAGGCATCATTCTTTCCCGTGATGATGTAAAAAAGTCTCTAGAGAGCAAGGGCTGGTGAACAGAAATTAACCGCACAGTGTCTACAATGATTCTTTTGAGATGTGTAAGAAGGTCATTGATAGTTTATTTAGTATGCTGTCTTTATGGCTTAATTTTAGTGACTGTTAGGGAAGAAAATTGACAGGCTTTTCTTTCATCCCCAACCTCCTGTCCCTTAATTCTCCTCCTTCATGAGGCGTAATTTACTCAATGGGGGTCTTCAGGAATTGAATTCTTATGGTGGGAGGGACTCGAGCAGCATCGATAGAAATACAATGTCAGCCACATATGTTTAGATTCTCTAAGTAGCCCCATTAAAAAAGGTAAAAAGAAACAAGTGACATTAATTTTAATATTTTGGTTAACCCAATATATATAAAACATCATTTCAACGTGTAGTCAATATGAAAAGTATTCATGAGACAATTTACCCTTTTTTTGGTACTAAGTCTTTGAGCTCTGGTGTGTATTTTACACTTACAGCACATCTCAATTCAGGCTAGCCACATTTCAAACGCTCAGTAGCTGCATGTGGCCAGTGGCTACGGTACTGAACAGGGCAGGATCAGCGCACAGGCCACAGGGATGCCCTCCAGGTCCCCCCACACATGCAGGCGGTGCACCCTCTAGGCTGCATGCTAGGACAGCGGAAGTGATGATCCAGGCAGGAGCAACGGGTTTAGAATGGGGTCAGATGCCCGGATTCCAGATGGGTTTTGCCGATGAAGAGAACTGGAAAGCAGAGGGGAGGGCGCCGTGGGTGGGAAAGCTGGGTAAGGTCTGGGAGGCAGGAAGAGGCCATCTGGAGGACGAGGCTATGCAGGACGTCTGAGAACTTGGTGGAGGGCCGCATCCTGCCACACGGACAGGTGGGATTCTACCCAGGACAACCCTTTGGCTGACAGTGGCTCCTTTTTTGTCTTTCCTGCCCCCTCCGCGCCCCGCCCCCCCCCCCCCCCCCCCACCAGCGGTGGTCCTCGGCCTGCGCAGCGCCTGGGCGGAGGAGGCCTGCACGGGCACCTGCCCCACCGCCTGCGCCTGCAGCAGCGCCGAGCGCGGCTGCTCGGTGCGCTGCGACCGCGCGGGCCTCCTGCGGGTGCCGGCCGAGTTCCCGTGCGAGGCGGCCTCCATCGACCTGGACCGCAACGGCCTGCGCTTCCTGGGCGAGCGGGCCTTCGGCACGCTGCCGTCGCTGCGCCGCCTGTCGCTGCGCCACAACAACCTGTCCTTCATCACGCCCGGCGCCTTCAAGGGCCTGCCGCGCCTGGCCGAGCTGCGCCTGGCGCACAACGGCGACCTGCGCTACCTGCATGCGCGCACCTTCGTGGCGCTCGGCCGCCTGCGCCGCCTCGACCTGGCCGCCTGCCGCCTCTTCAGCGTGCCGGAGCGCCTCCTGGCCGAGCTGCCCGGCCTGCGCGAGCTCGCCGCCTTCGACAACCTCTTCCGCCGCGTCCCCGGCGCGCTGCGCGGCCTGGCCAACCTGACGCATGCGCACCTGGAGCGCGGCCGCATCGAGGCCGTGGCCTCCAGCTCCCTGCAGGGCCTGCGGCGCCTGCGCTCGCTCAGCCTGCAGGCCAACCGCGTGCGCGCCGTGCACGGCGGCGCCTTCCGCGACTGCGGCGCCCTGGAGCACCTGCTGCTCAACGACAACCGGCTGGCCGCGCTGCCGGCTGACGCCTTCCGCGGCCTGCGGCGCCTGCGCGTTCTCAACCTGGGCGGCAACGCGCTGGGCCAGGTGGCGCGCGCCTGGTTCGCCGACCTCGCGGAGCTCGAGCTGCTCTACTTGGACCGCAACAGCATCGCCTTCGTGGAGGAGGGCGCCTTCCAGAACCTCTCGGGCCTCCTCGCCCTGCACCTCAACGGCAACCGCCTCAGCGCGCTCGCCTGGGCCGCCTTCCAGCCCGGCTTCTTCCTGGGCCGTCTCTTTCTCTTCCGCAACCCGTGGCGCTGTGACTGCCACCTACAGTGGCTGCGCGACTGGATGGAGAGCTCCGGGCACGTGGCCGACGTGCCGTGCGCCGCCCCGGGCTCCGTGGCTGGCCTGGACCTCAGCCAGGTGGCCTTTGGGCGCTCCTCCGATGGCCTCTGTGTGGACCCCGAGGAGCTGAACCTCACCACGTCCAGCCTAGGCCCGTCCCCAGAGCCAGCGGCCACCACCGTGAGCAGGTTCAGCAGCCTCCTCTCCAAGCTGCTGGCCCCGAGGGCCCCGGGGGCCGAGGCGGCCAACGCCACTCAGGGGCCAGGCAACGCCTCGCTGGCCGGCAGCCTTCCCTCCCGCGCGCTGGGAGGCTGGGCCCGCCAGACCCGGCTTCTCCTCGGCTCCAGTCTCCTCCTCAGCGTGGCCCGGCACGCGCTGTTTGCCCTCCAGGTGGACTGACCCTGCCCCAGTGAGGTGGCCCAAACGCCTTGGCCAGCGGGGCAGAGTTAACTGGGCTCGAGGGTGTTTGTGGTCGAGGAGAGGGGAACAGGATGGGGGCAGGTGGTGAAAATTCCAGCGGAGGGTGGAAGGGACAGTCTGCCTCCAGAGGTGGCCCTAGGAAGAGAAGAACCCTGGGTAATGCCACGAGAGGGAGGGGGAGGTTATGGATTTCTGCTCATGTCACAGGGACGTCAGTTGGGGAAAAGAAGCAAGAAGGAACAGGGGCCCTCTGGTGAGAAGGCTAGGCATTGGAAGCTTCTAGGACTACAGGGCTCTACCCCTCACCCCCCAAGTCTTCCAGGAAACAGGGCCTGCAGTGCCTGAATGAGAGTCCATCGGTTGGCTAAGTCCTAAGAACTGTGCCCGTTCTCCTGGGGGGCAACCCATGAATCCCAATCCCTTTGTTTTCTACCACAATCCTCCTCCCCCTCCCCCGGGGGTCTGGGGACCCTTGGGTCCAGAAAAGATGGACAGGAAAGAAGGGGTATGGGAGAAGGACTTAGACCCAAGGGGGTGGCTGTGGTTCCTAGGGTCAGGGGAGATGTGTTAGAAGGCATTTAAAACAAAGATCCATTTCATTTATTACACACTTATTCCCAGGGGTCGCCTTAGCTGCAAAGGACCTTTAGGGCAGGGTAGGGAAAAAAGGGGGGGAGGGGGTGTCTGTGGACAAGTAAATTTGTAAAATCTTAAGATTATGAACAAAAAAAGAGGTTAAACAGCTTTCTCTACTGAGTCTTTCATATGCAAACAGGCATTGTGAGTCTTCCGGGGAGGCCACAAAATCCTCTTTTCTTAGCGCTTTGTGGGAAGAGTGTCCAGAAGACAGAGATGCCTGTGTTAGCAGGGCAGGGAGCCTCCAGCTTGGATGATCCCATTAGGTGGGGAAGTTATTATGGGCTGCACACTTTGGGGCTAACAGCCAAGAGGAAATGAGGCAGCCAGTAGCTGGTAGGGGGGCTGAGAGATTTCCCAGGGTGGGAGCTGGCCGACTGTAGGCCCCCAGGCCCGAGTGCCAGAGCGATGGCTGTATGTCTGCTGAATTACTTGCTCGAGCTGTTTTCCACACATACGTAATGATGATTGCGTTTGTTAGCTTTCTGGAAATCCCTAATCTTAATGTCCTGAGTTCCTATCTCTGTATTTGAAGAGGTGGATTTTCAAAGCCCACGCAGATTCAGGGTGCACCGAGCTCTCAGTTCTTCATGGTGACAGTGCTGCTTCTGTGTCTCTAGGTGATACTAAGTATTAGAAATGTTGCAGAAATCGCCACCAAGGGCAGGAGTGTTCACATGGGTTTTGACCATTAGTGGTCACCAACTCAATTTAACAAGTCATGCCTGGCATTTTAGAAAACAAGATAGAACAGAAAAGTCACAGAGCATCACGTGTAATATTATAAGACTAAGTGTTGTTTTGTGAAACTTTAAAAAAAATTTGTATGCATTTGTTCAGATTGTATATGTATGTGTGTACCGGGTTGCTGTGTACAATTTATATTTTATTGTGGGTTATGTGAAAAAAGTTTGAAAACCAATAATCTGGAGCATGGATGATTTTTTTTCTAACTTTTTATTTTGAAAAATCTCAAAGCTCCAGAAAAGTTTCAAGAATAGTAGAGTGAACACTTTGGCCGTTCCCCTAGGTTTCCCAGTTGTTAACATTTTACTATATTTGCTTTCTCTCTCTCTCCGTATTATTATTTCTTACTAACAGTTTGAGTTAGTTGCAAACATCATGACCCTTAACCCTGAAATACCTTAGCGTGTAGTTCGTAACAAGGACATTCTCTGACATTCTTACAGTACCATTATCAAAATCAGCAACTTTTGATAGAATACTATTATTTAAAATATGCTCTATATGGAAATTTCAACTGTTGTCAAAATGATTTCTTAAGCAGTCATTCTGTTTTCTATGGGTGGAAAATTAGGTTCTTAGGTCGTGACTTGTGTTCATTTGATGACGATACTCGAAATCTCTCGATTGATTTTAATGTTTCAAAGTGAATTTGTTCTCCAAATGTCTCACTTTTCAAATGTGAGAACCAGATGAGGTCAGAAATGTTTGTTCAAACGTGTGTTGTGGCCATGGTAACTGGGCGAGGATCACGAGAATCCTGGAGACCAGATCTCCGCGTTTGGGTAACCATGGAAGTCCACGGCAGACACGCAGCCTGCGTTACTGAGGAACAAGATGCTGCCTTGGGAGGAATGTCCTTCCTTTCATTTGGAGCAGGTTCCTGAGAGTCAGCCTCAAAACGCTGCTCCAGTTCTGCCTGGGTGGTTAGATGGCCAGCTTTTTAATGAACGTTTGTTTGGCTGAATGTTTTTGAACAAGTATCAACACTGAAATAGCCTCCGGGGAGGCAGATTTTTATAGAGCTCCCCAGCCCAGTAGAATTCTGGGAACGTGGGGAGTTACTGCCAAACAGATCCAGAATCGCCTGGAACGAGTTCCCAGTGAATTGTGGCCATTATGAGCTCTCATGAGAGAACAGGGTGTGGAGAGTTCCCAAGTTCTGAGTTCATTAAGTTTCTCACCCCCTCACTGGCTAATTAGTACCTTGGGAATCATTAAGGTGCTATGGATTCTGCTAAGTTCAAAACTATATGTTCCCGTCAGGATGGGCCATGTTATGCTGTGGTAACAAACAACCCCCAAACTTCAGTGGCTTACTGAGGGTTATTTTTTGCTTATGCTACCCGTCCAACGTGGGCTTATTAGGGAGGCTCTGCTCCTTGTTGCGGCTCAGGGACCCAGGCTGATGAAGGATCTGCCATTTTAGGACATTGTTATTCAAACACAGGTTGTAGGGTTTGCCCCAACAGAGAAGGAAAGCTTGGGAGAATCATGTATCACTCTTAAATGCTTCCACCCAGATGTGACAGATGTTGCTCCTTACACTTCATTGGCCAGAAATATCACGCGGCCATACTTGACTTCAACAAGGCAGAGAAGTATGGTCCTCCCACGTGTCCAGAAGGAGAGGAGAACTGGGACCCTTGAACACTAGCAATGCTTAAAGCACTAGGGGCTGCAGGCAGCTCACCTGAGAGAATGAAGCCTGGACCTCTCAGAATGTTGGAAGAAACAGACGCTTGAGGGGGTGATCCGGTGAGCGAGCCACAGACCTTCTTTCCTCCCAGCTCGCCAACGAGGCTTTGAGCATGGTATTTGCTCTGGCCATTAAGAATGCTGCGGCCTCATTGTTTTTGTTCTTTCAAGAAAGGGGAGAGAAAATGTAGAGACAAAAGTTTCATACTTTCCCCTTTAAAAAAATATTTTCCACACAAAGACTCCATGTGCAGTATTCAAATGCCTGAAACTTGATCTTTGGAAAATTCCCTCTCAGAAAGCTCCCTGGCTGTTTCTAAGAGGTCCTTCTGTGGTAGTTTCACAAGGATGGTCAACAGCCCTCTGGTCTACCTACCTGTTTGTCAGGCCACCACAATGCTGCCCTCAAGGGGATGCTGTCTGCTGGGCGCAGCTGTCCTTGAGTGTTGGTTCGCTCTGCCATATTCACCTCGACTTCAAGTGGGGACCTTACTCTCCCGCTTGATCTTCTGGCCCAAGGATGGCTTATCCTCCCCGCCCTCCCCACCCTCTGAATCCCTCCCAGCACAGGAGAGCATGCCGGCCGAGAAGTGGAGACTTTTCTGGGGGGTTGGGTATAATGGAAGAGAAGTAAGTAGCCCATCTGACTACTGCTGGCTGTGGCTGTTGGCAAAACCCCCAGACCCCAACCCCCACCAAGGGCCCCTGCGGCTGGGCTGGCTTAACTCCCTCCCCCACCCACATGCGCCGGGAATGCCCAGGCCCCCCTGTGTTTCTGAGACCAAACTCCCAGGGAGGACTTTTTTCTTGCCCCCCAGTCTAAGGCCCACCTCCCCAGCCCCACACCAGAAACTCTACTCTCCCGACAGTGGCCAGTCTTGCCCTCTGCAGCACTCCCCAGGAGATGTCACGCACAGTCTCACAGTGGGGTCCATCAGAGCCGAAGAGGCCAGTCAAGTCCAGATCCTCAGCCCAGCCGCCTGCCTGCCTGCCAGTCGCTTCCTTCACCCCCACTCCATGTTGCCTGAAAACTGCTGCTCAGACCCTTGAAAGAACAAACAATAGTTCTGGGGACACCAGTTAACCTAAAGTTGCACAGAGTAGAGTAACATTTCTCTCCATAAAGCTCCAACATCTGGGAGACTGGGAAACGGGCTCTGATAAAAAGATGGAGCAATCTCCTTCTTTTTAAGTGTTGCGTGTATGACCAATGTTTGTTTGTCTTGAAAGATAGTCCCTTTTTCAGTTATCCAACAGGACTCTCCACTTCGCCCTCTGAGACTGTGTTCAGGTTTCCCCACAAGAGTGAGAGGTGGGCCCTGCCTTTCTGTTCGTACCAGCCCGATGGCTTCACAGAGCAGAGGACAGTCTTTCCCAGAGGCCCACCCAGGCCTCCATCCTGGGGGCAGAAACTGTTTGTGACGTTAAATGAGTTTCTCGGGTTCCAGAAGTCTGAGAGTTCCGTCTCTGACCTGTTCACTCTGTTGGCCAGGGAATGTCTCTGCACCTACTGGCTCTCCTGAGTGACATGTGTGGGGCCTTGCACGGCCTTGCAGCCAGTGTGGTCAGGAAGGGCCGAGGGGGACAGCAGTCATACCAGGGGAGGTGGTATTTTTGTGTCAAGCAGTAGTAACTACTGGATCTCTGCTCCCTGCTTCCTACACACACACATGCTCACACACTCACGGGGGCTGGACGGATGGAGAAAGAGTCGGGGCAGCTCTTAAGCTCAAAGAGCAGTTTGGCATCCGTCTCTCAGTGGCCGAGGTGCTAGGCTGGAGGGAAACATGGCCCCCTCCACTGTATTCCTGGCCAACTTCAGTTGCTGAATGAATGTTCCTTATATACCTTCTATTTGTGTTCCAGGCAGAGAAAATTTGGAAGCACTTACATAAACATTTGCAAATTTCAAGGGAGTTCCCTTGAAACATTGCTGAGTTTTACAACTATGATCCTGAGAGGAGAAGGAGTTTTTGTTCACAGCTAGGCTGAAACACCAACCTGCAGGGAGGCCTGTAGAGGTCTTACCTCTGGTTTCTTTCTTTCTTTCTTTTTTTTTTTTTTTAAAGATTTTATGTTTTTTTCCTTTTTCTCCCCAAAGCCCCCCCGGTACATAGTTGTATATTCTTCGTTGTGGGTCCTTCTAGTTGTGGCATGTGGGACGCTGCCTCAGCGTGGTTTGATGAGCAGTGCCATGTCCGCGCCCAGGATTCGAACCAACGAAACACTGGGCCTCCTGCAGCGGAGCGCGCGAACTTAACCACTCGGCCACGGGGCCAGCCCCCTTACCTCTGGTTTCTAGCAGCCTAAAAGGAGTTCTCTCTGGGCCTACATAACCTCGTACCCGAGGCCCATTCATGGCTCACTCATGATCCATTAGTGGGTCACGGCATTGGTGGTGACGACCAGCATTAAAAAGTAATAGTGACAAAGCAGATAGGGACACTTCAGTAGGCATCACATTTAGTAAGAAAAGTATCATTTCATTAAACTTTGCTTCAGTTATGTGTGTGCGCGTATACCAGATCACAATATAAAAATCTCTCTTACTGTGGGTCACGATCGTGAATATTTAAAAGCCAGTGTCATAGATCAGTTTGATTCCTTACTTATTTTCAAAAAGCATGGGGTTGAAAGTAAAGGACAGGTCTCGATTTCACTTGTTGGTTATTCGTCTCCCAGTCAACTTATTTTCTTGGATCACCACCAAAAAGTGGCCTAGCCTTATTTATACCCTGTGTAAAGACCTGGTTAGATCAAAAGAAGCAAGACTGGGCATTTCAAAGAGCACCCGAGCAATTAGGAGCTAGAATCGAGGTGCTCTGTGGTCGGCCTGAGGAGGCAGGATGCAGTGGTGTGTGCAGACCAGGCGGTAATGAGTGTGGGGCTCCCATAGTGAGGTTCCCTACAGGCCCACAGAGGGCTAGTGGTTATTTCCCTTAATCAGTTAATGACTAATAATGAGAAGGTCTTTGAATGACCCTCTTGGTTTCTCGCAGTGATATTTATTATTAAACCATTCAATAACATGAAAAAACCACAGCCGCCACCCAAGGGTAAATGATTACAGAGATTGTGATCATTTAGGATAAACTGTGGTATGTCGCCTCTATGCCTTGTTCCTAATATTAATTATATATAACTGCCTGTTCTGAAATGTTTCTAATTCTACTCCAAAATGCTCGTTGTTCTGGAATTCAGATGGCTACCATTATTGGCTACCTATTTTGTGTCAGATAGTCAAGGCCTAATTATCTAATTCTCTCATGTTGGCATTGTTATCCCCATTTTATAGATGTAGAAACTGAGATTTAGAGAATTAAGTGACTTGCCAAAGATCCAGAGCTAGTAAATGGCCAAACTGGAATTTGAATCCAGGTCTCTAACCTCCAGACCCAGAGTAAATTTCCTGCCTTCAGATAGCGATGTGACACTTTTCACCTCTGGGAACTTTTCTCTTCTGGAGCTAGTAGTTGAAGTTCAGAGGAAATGACTGAAAAAAGATTCCAAAAGAATTATACACCATGACCAAGTGGGATTTATTCCAGGAATGCAAGGCTGGTTCAACTTTTGAAAATCAATGTAATCTACCATATCAACAGACTAAAGGGAAAAATCCATATAATCATGCCAATTGGTGCAGAAAAAGCATTTAACAAAATCCAATACCCATTCATGATAAAAACACTCAGCAAGTTAGAAATAGAGGGGATTGATTTGATAAAGAAGTATTTATAGGAAATCTCTAGCTAATCTCATACTTACTGGTGAAGAACTGAAAACTTTCCCTAAAATCAGGAACAAGGTGAGGATGTCCACTCTCACCACTTTTATTCAACATAGTATTGGAAGTTCTAGTCAGAGCAGTAAGTCAAGAAAAAGAAATAAAAGACAGACATATTTGGGGGCCAGCCCTGTGGCCGAGTAGTTAAGTTCTCGTGCTCCGCTGCAGCGACCCAAGATTTCGCCAGTTCAAATCCTGGGTGTGGACATGGCACTGCTCATCAAGCCATGCTGAGGCAGCGTCCCACATGCCACAACTAGAAGGACCCACAACTAAAAATACACAACTATGTACCAGGGGGGTTTGGGAGAAAAAGGAAAAATAAAATCTTAAAAAAAAAAGACAAGAAATATTGTCTTTGATAATTGGCGAGGAAGTGGAGAAAAGGGAACCCTTGTGTACTGCTGTTGGGAATGTACATTGGTGCAGCCACTATGGAAAATGGTATGGAGGTTCCTCAAAAAATTAAAAATACAACTACCATATGGTCCAGCTATTCCACTTCTGGCTATTTATCTGAAGAAAACAAAAACACCAACTTGAAAATATATATGCTCCCCCATGTTCATTGCAGCATTATTTACAATAGCCAAGATCTGGAAACAACCTAAGTGTCCATTGACAAATGAATGGATAAAGAAAATGTGGTAGGGGGCTGGGCCAGTGGCATAGTGGTTAAGTTTGCACACTCCACTTCGGTGGCCTGGGGTTCGCAGATTCAGACACCAGCTACAGACCTAGCACTGCTTGTCAAGCCATGCTGTGCATCGCACAAAAAATAGATGAAGACTGGCACAGATGTTAGCTCAGCGACAATCTTCCTCAAGCAAAAAGAGCAAAATTGGCAACAGTTGTTAGCTCAGGGCCAATCTTCCTCACAAAAGAAAGAAAGGAAAAAAAAAGGAAATGTGGTATAGTAGTCCCCCTTTATCTGTGATTCCTCTTTCCGTGGTTTCAGTTACCTGCAGTCAATTGCAGTCTGAAAATATTAAATGGAAAATTCCAGAAATAAATAATTCATGAGTTTTAAGTTGTATGCCATTCTGAGTAGCATGATGAAATCTTGTGCCATCCCATTTTGTCCCACCCGGGATATGAATCATCCCTTTGTTGGATCCCCAACCATTGATATCACCTGCTCCTCATCTCCCATCGTTAACGTTGTCATGACTCAATGATCCTCCTTCTGATATATCATCAGAAGGTCAGTAGTAGCCTAACGTTACATCTCAATGCCTACATCATTCACCTCACTTTATCTCATCATGTAGGCCTTGTATCATCATAAATACACACACACACACACACAAAGAAATATTAATGGAATATTATTTGGCCGTTAAAAAGAAATGAAATCTTGCCATTTGCAACAACATGGATAGAACTTGAGGACATTACGCTAAGTGAAATAAGTCAGACAGAGAAAGACAAATACCGTATGGTCTTACTTTTATGTGGAATCGAAACAAACAAACAAACAAAAATGAGCTCGTAGATGCAGAGAACATATTGGTGGTTGTCAGAAGCTGCGGGTGGGGGAGCTGGGCAAAATGGGTGAAGAGAGTCAAAAGGTACAAAATTCCAGTTGTCAGCTGAAATAAAGAGTCTGAGTAAAGATTAGTGAAGGAGTTTATTCGATAATCAAAGTGAGAAATTCAAGTCCTGGGAAACAGTTCAACAGAGCGCTCTGATGGAACTGCTCCGGGGTCTATAGATCTGAGTGCAGTTTATATGCCCTTTTTTCTTAGCAGTGTATCTGCAGAAAGGCTTATGACTTATGCGTCTAACAATCATATATGTCAAAGAGGATAGGGTACATCTGTTTTTTCTCTAGATTATACATTAAGGGTAACATAAACAAGAATTTCTTGGTTACACATCAGACCAGTTCAGAGATGCTGATGTTATCTGTGTGTGGAGGGAGGCAAGGACCGGGGTCGCTATTTATTCCCTTAATCTCCAAGAAATGCTGCTGGGGGTGTAGAGTGACGTTCCCTTTATCTTTCCTTGTTGCTGATGTCTCCAGTGGCATCTTCAGTCATGAGGTGCGGGGTTGCAAGGTCATTTTGACACAGGCTGAAGATGGCCCGTGCGGCTCCTTCACAGTCCAGCATGGATTTTATTGGACTGGCTTAAAGCCTGCGCAGTTTGCTTGCTGGATTCACCTGTTAGACCAGGGAGAGGGGGCCTGAAAGTCTGTTCACACAGTTATAAAATAAATAAGTCACAGGATGCAATGTAGAGCACGGTGACTATAGTTAATAATACTGTGTTGCATATTTGAAAGTTGCTAAGAGTAAAGCTTAAAAACCCTTATCACAAGAAAAAAATTCTGTAACTATGTATGGTGACAGATATTAACTAAACATTGCAGTGATCGTTTCACAATATATACAAATATCAAATCATTATGTTGTATACCTGAAACTAAAATAATTTTGTATGTCAATTATACTCAATAAAAAATGAAAAAAAAAAAAAAGAACATTGGCAAAAGGCATAAAGAGACATTTTGCCGAAGAGGCCGATAAGCACATGAAAAGATGTTCAACGTCATTAGCCATTAGAGAAATGCCAATGAAAACCACAAGGAGATAACATCACACACCTATGAGAATGGCTAAAATAAAAAATAGCGACAATACTAAATGCTGACAAGGATGGGGAGAAACTGGATCGCTCATAGACAGCTAGTGGGAATGTAAAATGGTTCAGCCACTCTGGAAAAAGCTTGGCGATTTCTTCCAAAATTAAGCATATAACTCCTTATGACTCAGCAGTTATACTCCTGGTCATTTATGCCAGGAAATGAAACTTATGTTCACACGAAAACCTGTAAATGAATGTTCATAGCAGTTTTAGTTTTTTATTTTAATTTAATTTATTTTTTTTAAAGGTTGGCACCTGAACTAACAGCTGTTGCCAATCTTTTCTTTTTTTTATTCCTCTCCTGAAAGCCCCTCAGTACATAGTTGTAGATTCTAGTTGTGAGTGCCTGGTTGTGCTATGTGGGACACCGCCTCAGCGTGACCGGATGAGTCATGCCATGTCCACACCCAGGATCTGAACTAGTGAAACCCTGGGCTGCTGAAGCAGATCTCATGAACTTAACCACTTGGCCATGGGGCCGGCCCAGCAGTTTTATTAATAGTAGCTAAAAACTGGAACCAGCTCAGATGTCCTTCAATGGGAGACTGGTTAAACAGACTTTGGTCCATCCACGCCATGGAATACTACTCAGCCAGAAAAAGGAATGAACTAGTGATACACACATCAACCTGGATGAATCTCTGGGGAATTATGCTGAGCGAAAAAGCCAATCCCAAAAGTTGGCATACTGTGATTTCATTTATATAAGATTTTTGAAACGACAACATTTTAGAAATGGAGAACAGATTAGTGGTTGTAAGGGGCTGGGGACTGGGTTGGGGGTGGGGGGTGTGGTTATAAAAAGGCAGCAGGAGGGATCCTTGTGATGATGGAACTGTTCAGTATCTTCACTCTGGTGGTGGATGCATGAGCTTACACAGCTGATAAAATTGTATAGAACTAAGTACACACACATACACACAAATGAGTACTAGTAAAACTGGGGACATCAGAGTAAGCTCGGTGGGGTCAACTGTATCACTGTCAATATCCTAGTTGTGATATTGTACTCCAGTTTTGCAAAATGGGGGAAATTATGAAAAGCATATGGGGATCGCTTAGTATTATTTCTTACACTACATGTGAATCTACAATAATCTCACTAAAAATTTCAATTAAAAAAAGATTCCAGGGGCCAGCCCAGTGGCACAGCAGTTAAGTTTGCACATTCTACTTTGGCAGCCCAAGCTTTACTGGTTCGGATCCTGGACACTGCTTGTCAAGCCGTGCTGTGGCAGGCATCCCACATATAAAAAGTAGAAGAAGATGGGCATAGATGTTAGCTCAGGGCCAGTCTTCCTCAGCAAAAAAAGAGGAGGATTGGTGGCAGATGTTAGCTCAGGGCTAATCTTCCTCAAAAAAAAAAAAAAAAGAAGAAGAAGTTTCCAACATTTGGATCCTTGATTTCCAAGGTAGAAGGGTGTTTCAAGACCTCTTTGCGTTCCCGGCATAGGGCAGGAAGAACTATTCCTCTACCCTCTAAGTCCTTCCGGCTCGTCTAAGAATTAAATTGACATGAGACAGAATAAAGGAGAAAATCCAGGTTTAATAACATATACACATGGGAGAAACCCAGGAAAATTGAGTAACTTGCCAAAATGGCTGAAGCCACCACCTTAAATACCATCTTTAGTTAAAGAGAAAGGAGGATGTTGGGGGCAGTGGTTTGGGATTTCAAAGGGGAGGAAGGCAATTTACATGGAGATGGAAGAGCAAATGTTTGGTAAACAAATGTGTACCATGCCATGCAGAGACAATGGGACATGGGGAGAACTTTGATTAAAAGGTCTGTGTTAGGTTCTTCCCTGTCTATCGCACCTAGTTCGTATGATCCTATAGTTATCTTATGGTATTAGCTCCTTCCGGGAACAGGCCTTCTATCTTAACTTGTTTTAGGCAGTTAGGGGGAAGGTCAAAGTTTCTTTCAGAGTCTTTTGTTCTTAAAAATAATCAAGCCAAAGAGACACATTTTGGGGCGGCCAATTCTGATCCCCCACAGTGGCATGGTACTGTCCTGGTACTGCTCTTCATCTTTCAAATACATTTTAACTAATAAGGAAAACAACTTTCATTATTAGACATGGTTGCATTTTTTTGGCTTTCCCCTGCTCCCCACTAGCAATTTTCTTTGCTGACGTTTTTTGCTTTTTCTAGCTTTTAAATACATTCCAAGAGAACGCAGTCCATTATGCAGAGCATCATCAAACGCTCCCCTTGGTCTGAAACGTTTCTCTCGCGAGCTGAGAAGTGGCTTTGCGTGTTCCCCTGGCATGTTGTTTGGGCCTTGTAAACTAGCATCCTCTGGTTGGGAGCTGGTCCCCAGATGGACGAACCCACAATCGCACTTCACTAATTTCAGGTTCTGGCCGACCAGGAATGACTTGTGCTTTCTGGTTTCCCTGGCACACGGCTGACATCACAGGGCTTACTCATTCTGATTAATACAGTGATGGCAGGAACATCCTTCTGGAAAGACAAAACCAGCATTACTTGTCTCGCCTCCCCGCTGAGTGCTGAAGCTTCCATTTCCTCATCGAGAAAAAGCTTTTTACCTCAAAGAGCTCTTGTGAGGAATGAAGGGTAGAAATAGCTGTGAAGCCCTGTGCACCAGCCAAGGACATGTGAGTCACCACTGTAGTCTCAAGTAGGATTGGGCTCAGCTGTGAGTAAATAACCTCCAAATGCCAGTGGCTTCAACAAGATAGAAGTTTATTTCTCTCTGATGGTAAAGTCCTGGGAAAGTAGTGGAGGAAGGAAAAAGAATTTTCCTTCCACCCTTCTGAGTTGTTAGCAGAGACCCCCGTAATGAAAGACAATTAACAAGAGAAGAACGAAGTCCTAGTTTATTAATATTGGATGCCTCCTGTATGCATGGGAGATACCCAGGGAAACGGAGTGACTCCCTGAGGTGGCCCAACCAGTTTAAATACCATCTTCAGCTAAAGACAAGAGAGGTGTGTGTGTGTGGGGCTGGCGATGCCAGTTACGGGAGGCGCCCAGGAAAAGCTCCGCAAACAAGGGTCAGGCTGTTATGTAGATTTCAGTCGGTGCCTTCTCCATTGATAAGATTCTCTTGCGATTTATTCATCCTTCTCTTCCTGGTACGGAGAGGGAGATACTCTTACAAATGGAGATTACCTTATAAATGTGAATGTCCCTTATAACAGGGTAGCTTCTGTTTTCAGAGCTTCTCCTGTGTTTCCTGTTTCTCAAAATAATCCTTATGGCAAAGAGGCGTATTTTTCTACCCTTCATTTTCTGCATTTGATCATGGCATTGTGGTTATGTCAGAGAATGTCCTTGTGCTTAGGACACACACGCTGAAGTATTCAGGGGTGAAGGGTCATGGTGTGTGCAGCTTATTGCCATTTGATTCAGCAAAAGCAAATCAGAATGAGCATAATAGTGCATATATCATATATGGAAAATATGGTACAAAGTTAATAGGAAGTGAATCTAGGAGACAAGTTCATACAAGGCTCGTTGTAATCTTCTTCCAACTTTTCTGTGAGTTTTTAATTTTTTCAAAATAAAGTTAAATTAGGGGCCGGCCCGGTGGCGCAGCGGTTAAGTGCGCACGTTCCGCTTCGGTGGCCCGTGGTTTGCCGGTTCGGATCCCGGGTGCGGGCATGGCACTGCTTGGCACGCCATGCTGGGGTAGGCGTCCCACATATAAGATAGAGGAAGATGGGCATGGATGTTAGCTCAGGGCCAGTCTTCTTCAGCAAAAAGAGGAGGATTGGCATTAGTTAGCTCAGGGCTAATCTTCCTCAAAAAAAAGTTTAAATTAAAAAAAATAAACTAAACAAAAAAAAATTTTTTAAGGCCTGCCCTCCCCTGGGGTAGTTCATGTGTGTGAGCACTTTCCAGTAGGTGGCTTGTGATGTCTCAGCATTTCGAGCTGATCTAAAGCATCAGTTTATGTTCAGGCAACTGGCACCCAGCTGGCCTGGGCTGAGGTGTGGAGGGGCAGAGAATGCATGTGATAAATAAATGAAAAGCAGTAGGATATATTGGAGTATATGAGGAAGTCATTTGGTTTAAAACTAATCCGGCCTGGCCTTGTTTTTCCAGAAAGGCTTCACGTGGCCTGTTGAGCATGCATTGTACATTTGTCTTAAAACATTTAAACGTTTACAATGTCCCAAAGACAAGAATGATGCCCTTAAAGATAGGGATGTGGCTTCCCCCCATATCAGCATTTCTTCAAGGATGAGCATCTCTTCCTGGGAACTAAGGATTAATTACTGACCTGCTGTGCTCACCTTGTGATCACTGACCTGCTGCCCACCGACCTGCTGTGCCAGCTAAGCATCTCGTGACAGTAGTAAAAGAGACATTCCTGTCATATGTGATGGATGCTCTTTGTTCCAAGATGGCATATAACCACTCTGTACACCCCACTTCTTTGGTGCCCTTCCTTCCTTGGGGAAGGAAGGCCCTGGGCTACAGTCCTCTGAACTAGCCCATAATAAACTCACCCCAATTTTGATTTATAGATTGATTATGGATTATTGGCATCGACACATGTGGCAGCAGTAGGCAAGGGGCTGCGGAAGGGAGGGCAAACTTGGCCTAGGATCCCCCCAAGAAGGGCAGGAGAGCCTGCAGCTGGGGCCAGAGGCGATCAGAGAGATTTGGAGGAGCAGGAGGCCTGGGCCTCAGGGCCTCAGTTCAGCCCTGTTCCCGACAACCACTCAAACTTTTCCATATTCCAGTTCACAAATGAAACTTTTTTATGTTTCAATTCAGAAATCGGCTGCCCACCTTTCGATTCTTTGCAAGGGAAAGGTGAAGCTCAAAGCCAGGGACAAATCCAGGGCCGTGGAGGGAAGGCAATGGCTCCTGTCAACGTCAGATACCTTTGTTTATTCTTCAACCGGTCCACACTTATGAAGCGCTTGCTCTGTACTGGCCACTGAGCTAGGTTGCTGAGGGTGAAAAATAAGACCCAGAGGCCCAGTACGGGAAGCGGACATGTACACAAGCATTGCAATTCAGGGAGACGAATGCGCGAATTCAGCAGAGGGTGGACATCAGAGAAGGCTGTACAAAGGAAATGGTTCTTGAGCTGGGTTCTGAAGGGGGCAGGGGTCCCCAGCTGGAAGAGGAGAAAAGGTGTTCCCAGCTGAGGGAATAGCATGAGCAGAGCCACGGAAGCCTGGAAGAACACGGCCCAGTGCAGGCAGCAGAAGGATGGCTGGGACGACTGGTGCGTGCTGGAAATGATGGGAAATGAGACTGGAGAGGAGGCAGAAGAAGATTGGAAACATTAAGTGAGCACTTACTACGCCCCTGGTACTGTGCTAAGTACTTTATGGACATTGGTTGAATTTTCACAACCATGTTATGAGGTAGATATTATTATCCCCATTTTATAGATGAATAAACTGAGACCCAGAAGGTTAGGCATATTGGCAAAGACTATACAACAAGGACTTAGTAGGGCTGGAACTTGAACTAAGTCTGTTCGACCCCAGGGCCTATTTTCTCAAACAGTAAGACTTTTTCCTGGTGGTGTAGAGGGCCCTCAGAAGCTTGCTGTTTATTTATTTATATGTGTATGTATGTATTTATTTATGACTTTATTGAGATATAATTCATATACCATGCAATTCCTCCATTAAAAGCATTCAGTGGTTTTCTAGTATATTCACAGGGTTGTGCAACCATCACCACGATCAATTTAGAACATATTTATCACCCCCCAAAAGAAACCTTGCACCCATTAGCAGTTACTCCCCATTCCCCTGGCCCTTGGGAATCACTCTTCTATTTTCTGTGTCTGTAGATTTGCCTATTTTGGATGTGGCCTTTTGTGCCGGTCTTCTTTCACTTGGCGTAAGGTTTCAAGGTTCATCCACATTGTAGCATGTGTCAGTATTTGGTTCCTTTTTATGGCTGAATCATATTCCATTGTATGGATCGACCACATTTTATTTGTCCATTCATCGATTGATGGGCCTTGCAAGCTTTTAAGTAGAGGAGAAACGGGATGAGTTGTGATTTAGAAATATTGCTTTGGTGAGTTGGGAAGTCAGATGGGGTGAGGCTGGAGACAGGGAAATAGGTCAGTGTGCCATCTCCAAGGCCTCCGTATGAAAGGATGGAGGTTTCCCAAGCGGGAGGCAGGGCTCTGCCTCTCTGCCCATCTTGTAATGCCTGCCCCGCCCTCCGCCGCTCCACACATAGGAAGGGGAATAAAACAATGTTAAATGACCACTGTCAAGCACTAAAAAGACACACTGTCCTCCCATTCAAAGGAAACCCCCAAAGGTCAGAGGATCGACAGGCGCTGGAGGTGAGGAGACACATTGGAGAGAGGTTTAGGAGGTGAAAGTATGACAAACTTCCACTACTGAAGGACTTGAAGCTTCATATAAAGTATTTCTACTAGATATCCACAGCGAACATCATGCTAATTACTGAAACATTAGAATATTTTCCAGTAAAGTTAAGGAAAGACAAGAATGCCTGCTATCGTTTGTGATAAATATTGGGCTGGTGGTCCTTTGCCAACACAATAAGACAAGAAAAATAAATGAGACATTAAATATTGGAAAGAATGAGGCAAATTTGTCATTATTTGAAGATGATATGAGCATCTACATAGAAAAATTTAAGCAAATAAGCTGATCTGAAATTAATAGGCTTATGGAAACTAATAAGAAAGTTCATCAAAGTGGGCAGATAGAAAAATCAACTTATAGAAATTAGGAGCATTATTATTTACCATTGTTTTCGTTATCTATTGCTTCATGATAAACCACCCCAAAACTCAGAGGCTTAAATGACAGTCATCTTGTTATTGCTCACAATTCTGTAGGTTGACTGGATTCATGTGGAAACTTCTTCCACTCCATGTGATGTTGGCTTGGGGCTACAGACATCAGAGGTTTAAAATTGTTTTTCAAGTATAATATACACATAGAGAAGTCACAGATCATAAGTGTACAGCTCAATGAAATTTTACAAAGTGAACGCGTCTGTGTATTTAGTACCCAGATCAAGAAACAGAACAGGGCCAGCACCCCAGAAGTCCCCCTAAGCCCGCTTCTAGCTACTATCCCCAACAAGGGTAACGACTATCTTGACTTCTAACACTATAGATTGATTTCTCTTGCTCTGTGCATTATATAAATTGAATTATAAAATGAGTTGTCAGGTTTTTGTCTCCTACATTTTAATTCTCTGGAGTTACCCTCATAATACTTGTTAGTACTTTTTAAGTATTTGGAGTAATAGCACAGGCACAACTCTGTGCTGGTGGCTGGGACAGATGCTGGTGCTTGTCCCCTTATTTCTAGCCTGACTTCACTACTGAGGCCACTTGCAAAATACTTGTGCACACTCTCTTGAGGCTAGGAGTGGGCCTGTGATTCAGATCTGGACCATGAGACATAAGGGGAAGTCTGTTGGTAGCCTTTCTTTCCTGATTAAAAAGAAAACCCTGGGAGGAGAAAGCCTTTTGTATCTGCCCCTCTTTTCCTGCTTGGGATGCTGCTGTGAGGACATGATGTCTGGCACCATGGCAGCCATCTTGAGACCAGGGGGCAACAGGTCAGTGTGCCCAGTGTGCCAAGGGAGGTGGCAAGGAAGGATAGAACAACTGAATTGATACCAAACACCAGCTATCTCTCACCTTCTTGGTATCTAAGAAAAAGAAACTCCTGCTTGTCCTAACTACTGTTGGTTGAATTTTCTATTACGGCCAAAGTTTTCCTAGGTGACAGAATAGTGTGGCAGGGAATTAGGGCAGAAGGCTGTATGCCTTCTCCTAACACCTCATTTATAAGTGCATCATCACATCAAGGAGGACATTTGTCCTGGAGATGTTGGCAGGGACCAACCAGCTGAGAGACAATAACTTAATAACTGGCACAGTACCCAAAGGTCCCAATAGGTCTCTTCCTATTGCAAAACGCACAGAAAAGATGTACAGCTCAATAACTTATCACGAAATGAATACTCATGCAACCACCACCCAGATCTAGAAACCTCATCTCCTCAGAGCTCCTCCCATCTCTCCCCTGCCTCCTCTCCCCTTCAGAGGTAAGCACTCTCCTGGTTTTTATGGCAACTACCTTTTAGTTTTCCTTTATAGCACACATCTTTGAACACTATGGTTTGCTCATTTTCAAAGTTTATATGAATGGAATCATACTGTACATATTCCTTTGTGTCTGGCTTCTTTTATTCAGCATATTTGTGAGATTATCCGTGTTGTTCTGTGTGGCTATAGTTGGCCCATCTTCCTTGCTATATAGTGTTCCATTGTATGAATATATTACAACTTATTTATTTATTCATTCATTTATTCTACTGCTAATGGACATTTGGATTATTTCGACTTTGGGGTTCTTAGGAATAATGCTGCTATTAATATTCTCGTACATATCTCTTGGTGTACAAGTGTGTGCATTTCAGTTGGATATATACCTAGGAGAGGAATGACCAGGTCATGGGGTATTTGTATCTTCGACGTTAGTTGATAATGCTGAACTGTTTGCCAATTTACATTCCCTTCCTTGGTGTATGAAGTCCCCATTGCTCCACGTCTTTGTCAGCACTTTCTATTGTCTGATACCACCAGTGTGTTGAGTGTATAGCGGTATCTTGACATTTGATGTACATTTCCCTGATTACTAATGAGGTTGAGAATATTTTCATGTGTTTACTGGCTAGTTGGATATCCACTTTTGTGAAGTACCTGTTCAAGTCTTGTACATTTTTCCATTGGGTTGTCTGTGTTATTGATTTGTAGGAAACCACCCTTTGACATGTATTTTGCAATATTTCCTCCCATTTTGTGGCTTGCCTTTTCAGCTTCTTGATCATGTCTTTTGATAAATAGTCTAAATTCATTCTCAAGATCCTAAATTTAATAGTCTAATTTATTAATCTCTTTCTTTATGGTTTGTGCCTTTTTTTTTGGTGGGGAAGATTGGCCCTAAGCTAACATCTATTGCCAATCTTCCTCTTTTTGCTTGAGGAAGATGGTCACTGAGCTAACACCTGTGCCCATCTTCCTCTATTTTGTATGTGGGACGCCACCACAGCATGGCTTGATGAGCAGTGTGTAGGTCCTCGCCCAGGATCCAAACCTGTGAACCCCAGAGCACCAAAGCAGAGCACATGAATTTAACCACTATGCCACTGGGCCAGCCCCACTTTGTGCTTTTTGTGTTCTGTTTAAATCATCTTTCCTACCTACGTCATGAGGATATTCTGGAATACTATTTTGCAGAAGCTTTATTGTTTTGCTTTTCACATTTAGATCTATATTCTGCCCAGGGTTGATTTACGCATATGATGTAAAGTAAGGATCAAGATTTATTTTTTTCCACACGGTTAACCAATTGTCCTTACATTATTTATTGAAAAGATTGTCCTTTGCCCACTGCCCACCACTCTGCCAGTGTCCAAATATGCTGGGGCTGTTTCTGGACTCTCTCTTTTATTCCATTGGTCTATATGTCTATCCTGGTGCCAATACTACACTAGTTTACTTACTGTGACTTTACAATGTCTTTTTTTTTTTTAAGGATTTAAAAATTTTTCCTTTTTATTCCCAAAGCCCCTGGTACATAGTTGTATATTTTTAATTGTGGGTCCTTCTAGTTGTGGCATGTGGGACGCTGCTTCAGCATGGCTTGATGAGCAGTACCATGTCCACGCCCAGGATCCGAATCCGCGAAACCCTGGGCCTCTGAAGCAGAGTGTGCGAAATTAACCACTCGGCCACGGGCCCAGCCCCTTACAAGAAGTCTTAAAAGCTGTCAGAGGAAGTTGTCACACCTTGTTCTTCTCCCTCAAGATTGCCTTGTGGGGCTGGCCCCGTGGCCGAGTGGTTAAGTTCGCACGCTCCGCTGCAGGCGGCCCAGTGTTTCGTTGGTTCGAATCCTGGGCGCGGACATGGCACTGCTCGTCAAACCACGCTGAGGCAGCGTCCCACATGCCATAACTAGAAGGACCCACAACGAAGAATATACAACTATGTACTGGGGGGCTTTGGGGAGAAAAAGGAAAAAATAAAATCTTAAAAAAAAAAAATTAAAAAAAAAAAAAAAGATTGCCTTGACTATTCTAGGTTCTTGAAATCTCCATGCAAATTTTATAATCAGTTTGTCAAGTTCCACAAACAAAACAAAACAAACAAAGCATGTTGGAATTTTGAATTAGATTGTATTGAATCTATAGACCAGTTTGGGGAGAATTGACATCTTTACAGTATTGCATCTTCCCATCCATGACTATTGTATATTTCTCCATCTGTTTAGATCTTCTTTCAAGGTTTTCAATAATGTTTATAAACTATAAACTACATAGGACTCTTGTGCGTCTTTTGTTAGACTTATTCCTATGTGTTTGATGGTGTTCAAATTTTGCAAATCCCCAGCAGTTTTTTGTCTGCTCGTCTATCATTATGAGAGAGAGATGTTAAAATATCCTCTATTAAATTGATTTGTCTATTACTCCCTGAAGTTCTGTTAATTTTTTCTTTCCTTTGAGGCTAGATTATTAGGTGATTACCAATATAGAATTGTTATATCTTCCTGGTGAATTGAACCTTTTTATTGTGATGAAATGATCTCTAATAATGCTTTTTGCCTTAAAGTCTATTTTCTCTAAAATGAATATAGTGACACCAGTTTCTTTTGGTTAGTGTTTTCTTTTCTTTTTTTTTTTTTTGCTTTTTCTCCCCAAATCCCCCCAGTACATAGTTGTATATATTTTTCAGTTGTGAGTCCTTCTAGTTGTGGCATGTGGGACGCTGCTTTGGCATGGCCTGATGAGCGGTGCCATGTCCGTGCCCAGGATCTGAACCAGCAAAACCCTGGGCTGCCAAAGTGGAGCACGCGAACTTAACCACTCGGCCATGGGGCCGGCCCCATGGTTAGCGTTTTCATAATAGATCTTTTCTGTCCTTTTATTTTCAACCTTTGTCTATCCTACGCTTAAGATGTGTGTAAGTCTAGAGATTAAAATTTTAAAGAGTATAGTCTGAGCATCCTTTAAATTGGAGAATTTTTAGTCTATTTGCATTTAATGAAATTTAAAAAATATATTTGAGCTTGCATTTACCTTTTTACTAAAAGCCTTCAATTTGTCCTTCCTGTTTTATATGACTATTTCTCTTCTTTCTTGCCTTCTTTTGTATTTAGTATTTTTTTATTATTCCACCTTCTATTAGCTTGGAAGTTATACACTCTTTTATTTTTCTTTTACTGTTCACCCTAAACTTGCATCCTTGACTTACAAAAGTCTAACATTAATTAATGCTAATATCCTCTCCCTTAACTATGTAAAGACCTTAAGATATATTAACTCTGTTTACCTCCTTTCCAACTTATATGTCAGAGTTACCATGAATTTTAATTTTATGTATATTTAAAACCCAACAAGACATTATTGTTGTTCGTTTATACAGATGTAGCCATTTACCCATTTTTTTTTTTTTCCTCATGTGTCTAGTTATTTTGGGTTGTTTGTCAGACATTGTATCTGCTAAGTTATTTGTAGAAAGTATTTGAGGCCTAGGATGGTGTTATCTTCCTCCAGAGACAAATGACATTTTCTTCTGTGAGGCACCTGGGCACAAGCAAGCTAGGATCACCTCAGTCAACTGGCTTTGGAAGAGTTGAAGCTGAGCAGGCGCCTGAGGGTCTCTCTACTGGTGGTTCATCCTCACCCCTAAGAGGCAAACTTTCAGGGTCCCCACTAAAAGTCAGAGAAGTTCACTAGCCCCTCCTTAGCCCCCAGACCCGCCCTGATGCCAATCCCTTCCCCCACTTTTGAGAAGTTGTCACAAGTGCTGCTCAGCCTCCTCCTCTGGAATGGGCATGTGTCCCCAGAAGAAAAGTGGCCCTAAATGCTTACTCACTCCCTTGGGCATCAGTTTTCTTCCAAATTCTGGCCCTATAATTCTTTCCTATCTTGTTAGTTCACTAATGTCTCCAAACAGATGTTTTTAATATTTCAATCAGCTGTTTCAGTTGTCTTGGGTATGAGGGTTGGCCCAAATTACACAGTCTGCTATTAGTGGAATGTGAAATCCCTTAATAAGACTTTAACTTTGAATTTTCCTGATCATTTGTCAGATTCAAGGAAGGCCATTCAAATTTTTTGTGAATTGCCTGTTCATATCTTTGCTCATATTTTTCTTTTAAAAGTGACTTTTAGAAGTTATTTATAAATTATAGATGCTAATTCTTTGTCAGTTATACACACCAATAGGATCATCTCCACGTCTGTGGCTTATCTTTTTAGTTTATTTATAGTGTCTTCTGTAAACAGAACTTATAGTTTTGGTTTTTTTTTTTAGATTGGCACCTGAGCTAACATCTGTTGCCAATCTTTTTCTTTCATTCTTCTCCTCAAAGCCCCCCAGTACATAGTTGTATATTGTAGTTGTAGGTCCTTCTGGTTGTGCTACGTGGGACACGACCTCAGCACGGCCTGATGAGCAGTGCCATGTCTGCGCCCAGGAACTGAACCAGAGAAAGCCTGGGCTGCCAAAGCAGAGCATGCGAACTTAACCACTTGGCCATGGGGCCGGCCCCAGAACTTATAGTTTTTAATTTAAATTAATTCAACTTTATCAATCTTTTATTTTCATGGTTTATACATTTTTGGTTTTGTTTAAGAAATCTTTCCTTAGCTTGAGGTCATAAAAGTATTTTATACATACAGACACACTCAGACATATGTATACATATAACGTTTTAAGTTTTAAAGATTTGCTTTTCACACTTAGGTCCTTTAACCATCAAAAATTGTATTTTTTGTGTATGGTAAGGTAGGGATCTAATTTAACATTTTTCCACATGGATAATTCAATAGAATAGTCCATGATTTCACCACTGCATTGAAGGTCCATCTTTGTCACAGTCAAGTTTTCGGGTACCTGTGGATCTGTTTCTGAGGGCTCTCTTCCTGTCTGTGGGTCTACGTGTCTCTCCCTGCACACTGCCTTTGTTACTTCAGCTAAGCTCTTGCCTACGCTTTGTTTTGTGGGTGAGCAACTCTCCCCTGCACGTTTCAACCCAGTACAACTCTGCTGCTGGAGGTCGTTTTGACGTGACCTGTGTGGCCCAGTGAGCTGAAGCTGACAGCTTGAGTCCTCAGGCAGGAATCCAAAGCACTTACAGGGAGGGAACGATTCGGGCTGAATTGCATGACTTGTTAGGGGGTGTCCTTTGACTTCGCGCTGCCTCTTTGCCACTGTGTGATCCTCCTCATGCAGGGCTGTCCTCACAGGGAAGTGGGAGGCTCTCTGGCTCTGGAGGAATCAGGGTCTGATGGTGGCAGCCAGGCCCGGTCACAGGGCCAGTGCAGGCTCGGAGGGCTGTGGACCTCAGCCCATGGTGCTTCCCGCTGCCTTCAGCCACTGCATGCGCATCCTCTGATGTGGGCCCATCAGACAGCCATCTGTGAAATGCTCAGGTTGACTCACTTTAAAAACTATAAAGATTGGGACTGCCTGGTGGTGTAGTGGTTAAGTTCTCGCTCTCTGCTTGGGTGGCGCGGGTTCGTGAGTTCAGATCCTAGCACCGCTCATCAAGCCATGCTGTGGCAGCGACCCACGTAAAATAGAGGAAGATTGGCAACAGATGTTAGCTCAGGGCCCATCTTCCTCACCAAAAAAACCCCCAAAAACAAAACCCTAAAGAGATTCCACCTACCTTAGCTTCACTGGAGCAATGATAGCTGTAATCGTTACACATGTAATCACGTACACATTAATGTAAACTATTAAACTAAAAAACCATCATGTGTGTGTTCCCCTAAAATGGTCTACAGCCAGCAGGAGCCTGTGTATTAGGCGTACACATCCGGATGGGGAGGAAGAGGGAGTCAGAGGGGTTTCAGGGAGGAGGAAGGGGGCTAAGGATGGTCCCAGCAGTTGCACGCTCTCCTCACTCAGGCTTACAAGCAGCCAATCACGGGGACGCTCTTCTCTGTGTTGTATCCGTGGGAACACTCAGCGCTCGAGGCTAAGCCAGGTGCCGAGGTTCCCCGGGGGGGAGGCGGCGGCCCTCGGACTGCACACGGCTTGGACTCGCGCTGCTACAACCCCGTGCTACCAGGTCGGGGTGGGGGAGGCGAACACAACCCACAGACCTGGAGACCGAGCCACGGAACTGTCCCTGCCATGTTGCCCCAACAGTCACCTGAGCTACAGGAGCAAGGGAAAGGGTTGGAGAGACATTAAAATATATATATTTAAAAAATATTACAAGTGAAATTGTAAAATAAAGAAAATTTTCATTTATTATCCTACCTTCCTAATACCACCACTGTTTGAGCTGGTGAATATTTCTTTTTGGTTAAGAGCTCGAGGTCAGACGACTGACAGGGACAAAGGTACCCAGGGCGTGCAAAGCGCTCGGTGCCTGAACATCAGAGAGACGCTCAGTAAATGTCACTCACTGCCTGTTATTTTTTAGATTCTTTTATTAAAATTAGTTCCAAGAAATAGAATTATTGTAGGAAAAATGCGGACTTTAATTTTTATGGTTCTTGATAGATGTCACCAGATTCCTTGCTGTTACTGTGAGCAGAGGTTGAAAATGCTGGTTTCATCAACCCACACACACTAGCTCGGGGTATTATTAGATTTTTTAAATCTGCTAACTAACAGGTCAGTGTAACACCTCAAGGTCTTTTTTTTTTTTTTATTTTAACTTGCATTTCTTTGATCATTGAGATATTTTTCAATGTTTGTTTGTTTTTGAGGAAGATTAGCCCTGAGCTAACATCTGCTGCCAGTCCTCCTCTTTTTGCTGAGGAAGACTGGCCCTGAGCTAACATCCATGCCCATCTTCCTCTACTTTATACGTGGGACGCCTACCACAGCATGGCTTGCCCAGCGGTGCCATGTCCTCACCCGGGATTGGAACTGGCGAACCCCGGGCCGCCGAGAAGCAGAACGTGCCAACTTAACCACTCGGCCACAGGGCCGGCCCCTCTACAACTTTTTCATAGGAAAGTTTATATTTTTATGGGGTCAAATCTTTCAGTTGTTTTGTGACTTCTTTCTTCTATATAAACTTAAAAAGTTACCCTCTTCCAGAGTTTTACTGACTACTTAATTCTGTATTCTTTTCATTTTTGTATTGAACTCTTTGTCTGAAACTAATTTTGCTGGATGAGGTCTTCATTATCTTAGCTTTAGAACTGATTAAAATCTGGAAGGGCTGGGGGCTGGCCCCGTGGCCAAGTGGTTAAGCTCACGCACTCCGCTGCAGGCGGCCCAGTGTCTCATTGGTTCGAATCCTGGGTGTGGACATGGCACTGCTTATCAAGCCACGCTGAGGCAGCGTCCCACATGCCACAACTAGAAGGACCCACAACGAAGAATATACAACTATATACCGGGTGGCTTTGGGGAGAAAAAGGGGGAAAAAAATAAAATCTTTAAAAAAAAAAACTGGAAGGGCTGTTCATCTCTCATTTCCTCTTTTTCCCCTTGTCCTTAATTAAAATTAAGATAAAAAAGTCACTGTTTATTCTTCTAGATGAACAGTCATTTTGTAAAGGTCCAAAAAAATTGGTGGATTTTGGTTTGGTACTCTACTAACCTACACGTTAATTTGGAAAAAATTGATGCCACTAAAATATTCACTTGTTCCATCCAAGCACATTTCTGTCTGTCTTTGTAAGTCTTTTATATTCTCAGGGCCGCTTTGTCTTCTTTTCATAGAAATCCCACGGATTTTGTTGGTTTTTAAAAAAACGTGCTGCAGTTGAGAATGGCATCTTTTCACCTTTAAAATTTTCTAACTTGACTGCTAATATGTAAGAATACTGTTGAGTTCTGTGCTTCTGTATCTGCTCTTTATTAATTGAATGGATGTCTAACTGTTCTCTTTGGCGTGTCTAGGTGCATAATGATATTATTGGCCAAATATGGAGGATTTTGTCTCATCTTTCCCAGTGTTTATACTTCTTTCTTCTGTTTCTGGGCAGTGCTTATAAGCAACATTACAGAATCACGGAGGGAGGAGGCGACGTTGAATAAGGCAGGGAGCGACGTGTTTAGTGTGACCCCCCTCACTGCGTTGAAAAATATAAATATAAATAAATAAAGATACATGTATATTTGCACAGAAAAATCCTAGCCTGACAGAGATCCACAGAAGGTGTTTATGGCAGTTGTCTCTGAGTGGCAGAATTTGGTTGAATATCTACTTTTTGTTTATCCATATTTTCTACTCATTCAATGAAGATCGTGTGTTTTTTAGGTAATTTAAAAGATAATGGCAATTTTAATGCCTTTATTGTGTCACTTTTAGGTGGATTAGGTTGGTTGTGGGTTGAAATAGCTATTCTTTATCTGCTAAGGATATTTTCTACCTTATTTAAATTTTTTTTTTTGAGGAAGATTAGTCCTGAGCTAACTGCTGCCAATCCTCCTCTTTTTGCTGAGGAAGACTGGCCCTGAGCTAACATCCGTGCCCATCCTCCTCTGCTTTATATGTGGGATGCCTACCACAGCATAGCTTGCCAAGTGGTGCCGTGTCCACACCCGGGATCCGAACTGGCGAACCCCAGGCCACCGAGAAGCAGAGTGTGTGAACTTAACCGCTGAGCTACCGGGCGGGCCCCTCTACCTCGTTTTTAAGAGTTTTTGTTTGTTTTAAAATTAGAACTGGGTGTTGGGTTTTGTCAAATGTTTTCTTTGGCAGCTGTGAAGATGATCATATGGTTTTTCCTTTTTCTTGTTTGTAAAACTCAGGTATATTTTACACACAATCAAATGCACACATCTTAGCCGCTCAGTTTGATGTGTTCTGACAATTGCATATACCTATGTAACCATCACCCCAAGCAAGAAATGGAACATTTCCACCACCCCAGAAAGTTCTAGGGGAAATTCTGTGATAAGCTGTTGATTTGTGTGGCCGAACCTCCACCACCAGCCTCGTGCATGGTCTTGATTTCCCCATGTCCAGCCTCAGTTTACCATCTTGAGGGCCTGGAGCCACATGCGAGGGCCCAACAGGCTGTCCCCTCTCAAGGTGTCCATCAGACCACTCTGGTGGCAGAAGGGAGCCAGATCCTCTGCAGGGCAAGTGGCCAAGGGGAGGGTCAGATAAAGCTGCCTTCTGAGACGTGAAGAGGGCCATGGCAGTAGCTTGAAGCTTCTAGTGATGGAGCGTAAGAATGTCTACGGCAAAACCATTTCTGGGCATCAGCCCTGAAAGGCTAAGCGGGGGAGGTGCGGTGGGTGCAGGACCCCCGACAGAGGGTGTCTGCAGGCCCCATGTCTATGAGCTCATTCGTTGATAAAGTCAGATGCCACCTTCTGGAGCATTCTTTCCTGGAACACTCCTTGCCTTTGGCTAGGTTGCCAGCTTGCACTACTACATTGTCCCTTAGGGGGCTAGCTACACTCAGGATACTCAAGGTCACTACCTTTGATGACCTTGAACTCAAGGTCACTGTTTCCTACCCCTCACCAATCTTGCGTTCTCTTGGCGGATCCCCAGTCTTCGCTGCCACAGTTCACGGAATGACACCCAGTGGTATTTATTCAGCATATCATATTACAGTAAACTGGGAAAAACACAGAAATACATGTCTCTCTTCATTTCCACCAGCTTAATATTGACATGTTGGATGTATTTTCAACGCCACGAAGTGCAGAAAATAAGCTTAATGGTAGCTTTATGCTTTTGGTCCTCTGTGCACGGAGGGTAAGAAGTCTGCAGAAAGATGACCTGGGATTCCCTAATCAAAAGGCCAGGGGCTCGATGTCTTGGGTCTGAATGTGATCTGGACTCTTCTCTGTATTTTTTGTCAGGTGAAGTTTGAGTATAGCAAATAATCATTCCTGGTTTATATTTCCTTAACATGGGTCTTCTTAGCGTGAGCCATGTGAGCACATTTGGCACGGGCTGTTTCTGGGGGTGTGTGCTTTTGGACACAGTAAGTGTGGGTGTCTGAAGGCGCCATGCTTCTTTGCTTGGGCAGAGCCTAGGGCAAGGGCAGGGAAGGGAGGTGTAAAGTAGGTCACTGAGGCATGCCAGGGGCCACATCCCAGACTCCAGGCAGAGACTTAAAGCAGACCACCCAACAGCAAGGGCGGTGGGCTTCCTCCTGAGGCTTTCTTGCATATGTCAAATAAGGGACAAGCTTGCCATGCGGGGAGCCCACACCACTCCGATCAATTTAGACTTTTATTTCTAGGGGCTGTCACAACTTGGATTTTTTTCTCTTCTTTTAAACCTGAAGCTATTTTAAATCTGCATTCCAATGCAAGCAACTGAGCTTGAACTGCTCTCGAGACACAGTCCATACCAGCCAGGCTGAAGACACAGACTGCCCGGGTGGACCCTGGGAGCCTCAGACGCTCCTCCTCTGAGGGATGCCCTCTGCCCCTGGCCTTGTGGGAAGGTCTGCAAGGCCTAACCCTGTCCCTCTAATCCTTGTGTGGTTGGTTCCCAAGCGGTTTGGCCTGCAATCTGAGGAGACAACTGCCTTTTCGTGTTTTATACATTTTATTCATACATTTCTCCAACTTTGAAATGACAAAAGCCCAATTCTATGGTTTCCCATTACACAGCATCCTACAGGTATGTATTTTCTACAAAGAATACTATGGAGTTTCTCTTCTTCCCCTGTCACACAAGAGAGAATGGATTAGGGTTCCATCGACTTGTACTGGCCTGGCAGTGCACCAGCGTCCTGGTTGTTCTGGTGACAGGGCAAAGGGATCAGGGCGGGAGGGCGTGTGCTAAGGCATGTAAATAGATACACACAGAGAGAAAGAAAAGCGGGACATTTACAAAGAATCCGAACCTTTCTGATCCCTTCACCTCCCGGGTGTCGAAGGACACCTCCTGCACAAATGCTCTTGCCCGCTAAGGCTTTCTGGACCCCGCAAATACTTACAATTGGGTACGGTGAAATATACAACAACCGTTCACATCGCTCTCTTTTTATCACTGAGACAATACTTCAAAACCTTTTATAAAAAGGCAATTATACATACAGAAAAAAGAACACGTTGGCAAAACTTTATGCAAAACAACCCCAGAACTGAGTTTGAATGGCGACGCGCCCGCATTGCAATTAAACGTGATGCTGTGGTCTCAGCAGGAGAGGACTGTGTGGCCTTCGCATCAGTGACCCTGCCTGTTGCCCTCGCAGCCTCCCGCCCACCTGCATGGGGGCCATTCCAGGACACAGCTGAGACTGGAAGTCACTTCCCCCAATTCTTGGTCTCTTCAAAACAAAACAAAACAAAGACAGGTGGGGCCACTCACTGTGGAGGAACACCTGTTTCTATACCCAAGCAGAACTCCTTCTAAGAGACTGCACGTCGTCTGGGTCCCAAGATGGTCACCCCCAGGCCTCCATTGGTGAGAACACCAGCATGTTCCCTTGGTCAAGTGCCAGAGAGAAAGGAGGTAACACGTAAGTGGCAGCATGGTTCCGAATTTCTGAGCATATATACATAGATATGGAGTTGTGCTTGGGGCCAGAAATGAGGTCTCCGTGTGGTGACACATCTCTCTTTCCATTTTCTTTTGCTCCGTCCATTTGCACAGGTTCAAAAGAGTTGATGGAGGGTCAGGTGAGAGGTGGTGGGAGTTCTGGATTCTCCTATCCCCTCGAGAGCTAAGACTTGGCAGTCCTCGTCCTAGAGTTGGCATGGCCTGCCTCCTCCTCCTCGCTCTGTGGGCTGGCTCTGCCTACCGCCTGTAGCACAAGAGTGGCAGAGAAAATACCAGGTGAAAGGGATGTGGACTGGTGAACAGTCGTCTTCTCCCTTTCTTCCACCTCCTGGATGCGTGTCACAGCTACACTTCACCCACTAAGTTGGAAGACCTGAGACTTCCAATTATTCCAGGTTGATGGCCAACTGCTAAGAGAGCGTGGGCCAAGTCAATCAAGCATTAAGTCCTGTGGGGACAGTCCTGTAACCGAAGACACCAACTGGAGAGGAAAACCTTACTTCTAAAGGGGTAAGAAAAGGAAAAGTTCTACCAAATGAAATGATTCACGCTTGTAGCCCTTCTGTAAGCTGCAGGGAGAAGCCAAATATCTAAGAATTAATTAGAGGCGCAGAACAAGAGAAAGGCGCTCAGGGACCTTTAGGCCACGACATGCCGTCATCAGCCTCAGTATCGTAAGCCCTTGTAAAGAGGATGGAATTCGGAGGCTGTGTTCAATTCTGGACAATCAAACCCCTCCCCCACCCCCCAACACACGTGCACGCGCGCGCGCGCGCACACACGCACCAGTTTGGTCAGAGGAAACGAGGAGGAGGGATGAGGACGTGAGGGGCTTATTTTGGAATGTGGATTGCAAGGTGCCTTCACCTCTTTCCAAGGAGACAGCATGGGACCAGAAGTTATAATTAAGAATTGATTAATCAAGAAATGTTCTTGCTAGCTTTAGCAGCACGTTCTCTTTGCCCCAAGTTAAGAGACTGACCTGAACCAAAGAAAAGGACAACCCACGAGTGGGAGATGACGATTTGCTTTGGGCTGCCTGTCCTTAAGGGGCAGTGTCCACTGTGGGCATTTCCAGTGTCATTTCCTCGAGGGTGGCTCAACTGATTAAACTTTTTCAAGGAATGAGCCTGAAGCCTTAACGAACAGATAACTACAAGCGATTTCAAAACAAACAAAAACCCTCCTCTGCAGTAATAAGCTCAAAGGCCTTAAAGGGATAATCGTGGCAAGGAATCCAGGCCTGATCGGCTGGCCGCAGCAGCGTGAGATGGACTGGAACCCAGGGAAGAGGAGCCTTTGCTGCATCCTTCACACGGTGAGGGCTTTGAGACACCTTCAGCCATTCTGCCACCGAGGATGGGCTCAGAGGATGCTTTCTGAATGCAAACAGCAAGAAGTAGGCCACTTCTTTCTTTTCCTCGCTGAGGAAATATTTTAAACCGTCTCACCTGACAGGAGATACATTTAATTGCATTTTAAAAAGCTACCATATTATCTTGACACTGGGAAACTTCCAGATGAATTAAATTGAGTGATATTTTCCTTTTTAGTGTTAAAAATGAATATGCTGCATGTGCAAAGTACTGCCTTGTGATTAATCAGGACATTTCTTCTTTTTAACAAATAATTAAACATGCTAAAAACACCTTGTTTTTGGCTGTAGGTAGTGAGGCTGGGGTGGGGAGAGAGCCCTCAGGATATGGCTCAGTCGACCCGGGATAAGATTTGATAATCTAATCATTTGCTCTGGTCTTTAAAAGGAAAACAAATGGTTTTGCAGATGGAATGGAAGCAGTAAAGAAGCTTTCTGGCAATTTTCTCTGATTGCTTAGTGGACAATTGTAACGGAGCGGCAGCAGCAATGTACCGAAATTACTCTGAATTCAGAAATTTAAGTATTTTCTGCTAGGTCATAAAGACACTGCTTAGAGAAGACGTGTATTAGTGGAATGGAACAGATGACCTCTTTGAGAAGTCAGAAGGAGTTCTGGGCACAGGAATTTTGCCATCCGCACAACGGATGCCTGTGTGCTTCTCTGAGGACGCACAAAGCGACGGGGATGAGGATGAACGCTACAATGCTCCTCAATCCTGGGGCCGTGGGTATTTACCGCGGCATAGCTTTTCTCTTCCTCTGCTTGATCCTCCTTTATCAGCATGGCGGAAGGCTTAAGACAGGCATCCTCAGCATCTCTGGAGATTTGGTCTCAAAGGGCAAGTAGGGGTGTGGGGGTTTCTACCAGAGGGAGGGAGCTTCCGTTCCCCATGTGTGAGTTGTAGCCTTCTTTGTGCTTCATTGGAAAAGAGGTAGAACGGGCACTTTGACACTGAGAAGAGCCCAGAACCATTACAGGAATGACTGGCTGGCCTTGGCATCAGTTAGATTTAAATCAATCCTAACACAGCCCTAAACAATGCTTGGGGTTTCTCTCTCCATCCAGGGTGTCTCCGGTTTGGTGGTTTGGTCACCCTGCTGTGGGGCCCCAACAGAAGCAGTTCACTCAACACCTTGTTAGTAAGTTGCAGACTCATCTGGTCACTGACAAAGGACAACATCAGAGAAAAAATCAGCATCGTTTAATAAGAGGAGGTGGGAGGGGAGGGTGACACCGTGAAAGGAGTACAGATGCCTTCTCTGTGTGGCTCTTCAAGAGGAGCAGGTCAGCTCAGGACACACCCCTGCACACCCTGCCAAGGCACGAAGCAATGAGGCCTTCTAACCGACAAGAAGCAAACACAACGGTATTTTTTCAAGGATCACAGGTTAATAGAACCACTTCACACCCTGACACACTAATGAAAAACCTTCCACTGACCTCTGGCAGAGTCAGAAAACCCCCAGTCTGAATCTCCTGCATTGGAAGAATGTGACCTCATGGAAGGGTGATGAGATGGTTAATGTCTCTAAGCAACAAGGAAAGATGATTCTCCTGTGCCAAGGGATATAGCAAGAGGAAGGAGAAACCACAGATGGCCTCCAGTACATTGGTGGCCCTCGGGCGCACTGCACTCTGGGAGCCAGGCGTGGTCTGAGCTGTGCTCTGGCAGGGTATTTTGTTTTTCTGCCAACTGATAGTCACTCCTGGGCCTTCGATGGTTCAATGAGCATCTAATGGATTATAAATCTAAAAGATTATCGGCTCGTAAACCTGAACAAATCTATAATGAAATGAAGGACCCAAAGGCATTTAATTATTGAACACATAAAAGGAAGTATATTTAAAAAAAAATTGGTCAAACTGTCCTGTTAGTTATCATTTTAAAGGAATTTACAGGGCTGTTATAGATTATTCTTTTGGAATAATTCAGTTTATAGCAAATGCCTAAACTGGTTTCTTCATTGCACAGTATATTCTCTTAAAATGGGTACTTTAAAACAATTACATACATATTAAAAATCCTCATTTCTTTGCTTAATTAAAACGTTAATACTCTCAGACAACACAGATCTGAAATGGTGAAACCAGCAATTCCCCCTCCCACCTTACAACAAATTAAATTGAGACAAAATTACAAACACATTTCACTACATGATTATTATTAATAAAAATCAGTTTCTTCTTTTTTTTTTTTATAAAGTTGCCCGAAATGCAAGGGATGTGCATAGGTTTACAACTTAGTCATAATAGCATTTTATTCTTATTCCCCTGGGTGTGCCCCGTGAACGGAATGTACTTTGCTGTAGATTACAGACTGTTTTGTCCAACACAGACACACCGACAGCATAAACGCTCGCGACTGTCCACATGCATTAAGAGTCAAGACCCAAGTTCAAATCTCTACAAGGTTTACAGGGTGCTTCAAAGAGACAGTATCACATTGTCTGGATGTTACATAAAGGACTTAAAAAAAATACTATTCTAAAAAAAAAAAGAGAGAGAAAAAAGGCCTTTAAAAATTTATGACTGTTTTGTAATCACTAGACTGATTATTTCAAATAAATAAAGGAAAGAAAGATATTCCAATCCATAAAATCAGACTCTAAAAAGAATGTAGTGTTCCACCCCCAGTCAAGGTAACAGAATCATTGTTTATTATTATTAAAATAGATTATAGAAAGCAGCATCTATTTTGTGCAGTTTTTAGGGGCCTTGGAAATAAAAAGCTATGATTTCCAAAAATATAACATTCCAAAGGATTGAATAATACATACATTTAAAGATACATTTTATTAAAGTTTAGGAGAACTGATTAAAAAAGATACTGTCTCTTTAAATTAGTGTGTAATTGTTTTTCTCCTCCTATCTATTCGGACATGACAATAATTATAAATGTAGGTCACACTACAACTAGGTAGTCTCTAGGGACCACGACCTGCTGACACAAGGCCGATAACAAAGAGGCTTTTCCATGGATGAGGTGGCTCCCAGGTCTGCATCAGATATCTGGGGCGGGGCCTAATAGACCCAGGAGACGGGGACCCACTGCGGGGCTGTGCACACGAGCTCGACGGCTTCCTCCAGATGTCTGATTGTCTCATCGATTTCATTGTTGATAATTGTGAGATCGAAGTAGTGTGCGTATGTTCTCTGTAAGATATCAGACTCCTTCTGCAGACGCTGAAGAGATTCATCCTAAATGGGGATGGGGAGGAGATGGGGTGGGCATGGGAGAAGGGAAAAGCAAAGAGAAGAGAGAAGTCAGCTGGGTTCTTTCTCTTTTCACGGTTCTGTTTGTCCCAGTGTCAGAAACAGGCAAGGCCAGACCTTGACGTGCCACATCTGGGCATGAGGCCAAGTCTGCTTTGTGACAGAGGAGACGACGGTCCTTGGGATGGCGGGGTTACAGAACTACTGCTTCCAACCGGGACTGCTCACCATGCAACAGGGGGCTCCACGCCAAACTGAACGGACCAGAGAAAACGGACACTCTCCAGCAAACACACAGCCCCACCAGGCCTAGCGGTGCCTGGGTCAGTCCAGGGACTGACGGGTATGGCCCAGGCAGTTCCGCCCTCATTCCTCTCACCCAGGCCTGCCTGCCGGGCCTCTCCCGCTCTCCCGTTCTGGCTTCGGGGCGAGGTCAGAGCCCTGCACCCCTTCCCTCAGGCTGCACTCACTCGGCCGGGCCCCAGAGCCCAGCTGCATTTGCACCAAGAAGCCCCTGCCTCTGGACAACAAATTAAGTTGTATTTTTCCCTTTTCTACTTAGAGGTTCAACATGTTCCAGGAATTCAATTACATATAATGGCCCCCACTCAATAGCAGCAGGTGCCAGAGGCAAAAGCTTTTTGGATGCTACAAATAATGGATGAAATAAGGTCATTTCCCAGACACAGCGGCAATGGCATCTGATGAATCCCTCACATTGGTCTGCACTGGAAATGGCCAGACGAATGTCACTGTTCCTAAGTAGCTGCATCTCTAATGGAAAAGCCTCTGAAGGAAAAGCAGCTGCGGAACTCTAGGGAGCTCTGCTGCAGTAAAGAACTTTCTCTCAACTTCCATAGCTTGCTACCCATTTTGAGAGCCCTCGCCAGGGTGAGCCCACAGGAGGAGGGAATTCAGGGCCCCTACTTTGTCATGGAGTCTGACTTTAGCTTCAGGATGGCAGCTCTTTCAAGACAAGGGATCTCTTACGAGTCACCACAAAGGCTGCCTCTGCATTTTCACTGGTCAGATCTTATTACGCTGAACTTCCAATGCATAAGCTCAAATGTGAACCCAGGGAACTCTGTAAGTCAGATTAACGCCCCCCCCCACAGCACTATATAGGTGCGCTGTTGGGCTGAGTCTTAAATATATATATGGATACAACTGAATACCTGTTTATCTGATTAGTATCTCTCTCCCCAACTAGAGCGTAAACTTGTCTCGAGTGCCCTGTCATCACACTGTGCCCAGCACTGGGCATTGTGCCTTATACAAAGTAAGTGCTTAATAAATGGTACTGAAAGAACAAGCACTTGGCTAATACTGGCCATTACAGGATTTGATGAGTGTTAAATCTATAATCAAGAGCCAGAACAATTCTACTAGGAAATGGGTCCATGACGACAGAGACAGAGCTCCAGAAAAGCGAAAAGATGCAGTGCCTTCAGGGACGGGGAGCCGTGGCACCCGGCGCTGGCTTAGGGGCCCTCCTCTTCTCTGAGGCCCATCTGTTATTTATAAGAGACCCTTCTTGATGAGCCTCAGCTTGTGGGTGCAACTTTCTGGAAAGAGGATCTGAAGGGAAATAATGACACTTGATCAATTCCATCACGGCACTGCAGTGGGGATGGACAGACAACAGGGAGGTTGGGAACTCAATCTTTTCTATCAGGACACTGTGAGAGGACAGTGTCCTACCTGTTTTGTCATCTTCTACCAGAATTTCAAAGGACATGGCATGCTTTGGATGTTAGGTTAACTGCTCCAGTGTAGATAAGACTTCAGTCAATGATCACCTTCTAAGGTCCTATCAACACACTTTCTGCTCGCACTGAAAAAGCATAGTATTTTCACTGTGGCTTTACTTTACAATAAACACAATGCAAAAGCCCCATCTTAGGAAACGCATTCACCCAAAGACAGGAGTGCTTCCTAGCAGTATGAGAAGGAACGGTTCCCACCATGTCACTCTCGGGGCTAGGGGATTCAACTGCAACATAGAGTCCTGGGCTTCAGAAACCACTAGCAGAGTTTACGATTTGCTCAGAAAGCTGGGCTGATGAAAACATTCAAGAAAATTTATGGCTGAAAGCATCACATTTTCAACGCAGTTCTCTTTACAGAAAAATTAAGTTCCCTCTTAAGGATCGTATAAGATGAAGCTGTATTTGTCACTTTCCTCCTCGACAACAGCTTGTCTGTGGGCCGGACTCACACGTGAGCAGGACTTAACTCAGTGAAAACAAAATGCCTCTATTCTAACAGCAAAAGCAAGGATTTGTGGGAACAGAATGTCTACATTCTAAATCTATGAAAGGAAACAAGGCTGTATTTCATCACCTCCTAGCTGGTACTTACAGGCAATTTTCTGCACCATTTTGGCAGCTATGGAAAATTAGTAAAAGGGCAGGAAAACAGGCAAACAAAAACAAAAACAAAGCAAAGATGATAATTCAAGAAAAATACATGGCAACCAAAGGATAAGAGCTAACCACAATGTGGAGTTTCAAACATGTTTGTGTACTAAACAAGACGGGAAAAGACAATTTACAAAGGAATACCCTTTTGCAAATGAAATAAAAAATAATGACTGAAAATATGAGTAACAAAGAAATCTAAATACTCAATCTTCCTTAAGGGTACACAGAGTGAAAATTTATGAGTCTTGATTTTACTGGTATAGGCTTGGCTGAGTTTACTGAACAGAGCCAAGAGCCCTCTGGTGGTTTCTAGACCCTGTAGAAGTAACGGTCTTCAGCATAAGTTTGTGTAGGAGTCTCCTCTTAAGAATGACCCTACAACAGAGAAACACTTACCAGACTCATGATAACTACCTTCTAAGTCAGCCTGCTAGGAGATGGTGCAGCCAACCCTCGCAGGCGCCATCTCTGTGGCAGCTGCTGACCTGAGTTGGCCAGGAAGGGGACAGAGCTCATTTCTTGGTAGTCTCCAGGGGCCTGGAGAGAAATTCTGCGTGGGTTCCACTCCAGAGGCTGCCTAGGGGAACCTGGACTCAGCCAGGGTCATGGATTCCTAGAGTTCTCTTCAGGCAAAGCAATCCTTGGCTCGAAGCTGCGCCTGGGGGCCGCCTCTTTCTTAGCATAGTCCCTCTGAGGAGAGGAGCGGGAGGCCCCCCGGAAAGGAGACTGCTTGATAAAGCCACAGGCTGACCGTGATGGGGATTAAGGTTTAAAGTTGCCTAATGACTCTTACCCGGGAAGAGCCACACCTCTCTATGTTGTTTAATTCCTAATGCTGAAAGGGGGCCTCAAGCTTGGGAAATCTTAACGGCCAGCATCAAAAACAAAGCAGAGCTTCATTAAGTTGTCTTAACGAGAAGGAGCTTTGGTCTGGAATACACAACACAAATGGATCCTTAAAACAGGGTGTGCTTATTTGGGGAAAAACTGAATGACTCTCACCTCATTTAAACCTGGAGTAATAGTTGGTGCAGCAATAAAAACAACAAAAGGAGCGAACTCTGCAGTTCTTAGGACCTTCAGCGCCTGTGTAAAAAAAAATATTGAGACTTAAGAAACAACTAATCAAACTTTCAAATAAATCTATGAAAAATCACACAACTGAAAACGCCCTCGATTCAAATTTTTGGCAAGGTATTATTAAATCTACCAACTTTATAAATAACTTATATTACTCCTTTTCTTCCAAAGGGCGGACAACAGCCATCAGCAAAAAAAAGGTGACAAACTGGACATTTTTCTTAGGAATCTCACGAATTAATCTGACTTATTTTTCTTTAGAAAAGTTAACACTGATTATGTTGGTTAATGTTCATTTAAACCTGGTTGTTAATTGTCGCCTGAATTTTAGTTGACAGGAAAGGCATTTTGGGGCAGCTTGGACCAGCAGGCTGGCTTCACCACCCATGTGCAGCCCACTACACCGGGTTTCGAATTTCGAATTGCTAACAAGGATAGCAAATCCTGGCTGCTGTCACTGTGAGGGTTGGGTGCACACCTACACAGGCCGTCTGAGATGCCCTGATGAAAGGCCCCCATGGGACTCACGGGGAAGGGAGACCCTGTCCAGGGCTGGGGCCACGAGCCCCGGGCTTTTTGTCGTGGCTCTGCCACTAAAGGAGCTGTGTGGCTGTGGGCAGTTCATAGGTCCAGAGACAACACTGCATTCTAGGGAGAGGGCCCTCTAAGCCCCTTTCAGTTCCCTTCCAAGGCATCACAGACCTGCACTGCGCAAGCTCCTAGTCTGCACAGACACACGGCAGCGCAGCCATCCGATGCTGCATGAGCTGATTCTGGTAAGGGATCACCGCCTCAGTCCCCCAGCAAGAACGTGGCCCTCCTAGGGGTTACCAGCTCCTCACCACACAGCAAACCCCAACATGCACAGACAGGTGCATGTTTCACAAGTGACTGAGACAGAATTAATTCAGGTGCATCAGGAATAAATATCTGGCTGTCCTTTATACAGGCATTTAATATGTCCCTTCTGTTAGCCACACATCTTGCTTTCTAAATGGCCTTTCAGTTTGTTTGCTGTGCTCTACTCCTGTTCCTCCCTCTTTTGCCTGGTTTCCTATAGTAGCCATTAGAGCGGTCCCTCCGCCTGCGGTTTTGCTGCCCTGCACTCCATACCAAACCCTGTCACTAGAGTATCTTCCTGAAAGGCAAATCCCACAGGCCGTTCCTCTGCCCGAAGCCTTCGGCAGCTGCCTCCCTCCTGGCCTTGGGATAAAATGTACACTCCTTAGCATGACTGACCGACCCCTCCCTCATGAGCTGGCCCATGCTTACCTGACAGCCTCTCTCTGCCCCTTCCCCTCCAGGCACTGGCTTTGCTGAACTGCTGTCAGTTCCAGAAAGGGCCAAACTCTCTCTGGCCTCCTGGCCTATTTTCTCACTACTCCCTCTGCCTGGACCCTCCAACCCCTCGCTCCCACCCCTACTCTCCCTTTTGCTTAGCTGAGTGATCCTTCAGCACTCGGTACTGATGTTCTTTTCTCTGGAAAGTCCTTTGTGAGCTCTGAGTCTAGGTCAGGCGCCCTTCCTGCGTGCTTCAGACGCACCCATACTTATGCACCTGTAGTACCCATCACACTGGAAATGGAAATGCCTGGATACTAGAGAGTAAGCTTCTTGAGGGCAGGGGCTATGTCTCATTCTGTCGTCTCCCTCATGCCCAGTATGGCACCTGGCATAAATTGTTTTTATGATAAAATGAAAATATAAGAGCAGTACATATAATTTACACAAAATCTATCTTGCCTCTGAGGCAGGTTTGACTAGAGGGCACTATGCTTTTGTGGCTGAAGGGAATCTCTTGGCTCTATGAATACACAGGCACGTTAAGAGGCAAACTGGATAGTACAGGCAGACCTTGTTTAATTGCGCTTTGCAGATATCGTGTCTTTTACAAATCGAAGGTTTGTGGCAACCCTAGATCAAGCAAGTCTATCGGCTGCCATTTTCCCAGCAGCATTTGCTCACTTCGTATCTCTGCATCACATTTTGGTAATTCTCACAATATTTCAAACTTTTTCAGCATTATTATAATATTTGTTATGGTGAACTGTGATCACTGATCTTTAATGTTACTACTGTAATCGTTTTGGGGTACCATGAACCGTGCCCATATTAAGATGAATTTAATTGATAAATGTTGTGTGTATTCTGACTGCTCCAGTGACCACCCATTCCCCCGTCTCTCTCCCTCTCCTCCAGCCTCCCTATTCCCTGAGACACAACACTATTGAAATTAGGCCAATTAATAACCCTACAATGGCCTCTAAGCGTTTGAGTGAAAGGAAGAGTTGCACGTCTCTCACTTTAAATCAAAAGCCAGAAATGATTAAGCTTAGTGAGGAAGGCATGTCGAAAGCTGAGACAGGCCCAAAGCTAGGCCTCTTGAGACAGTTAGCCAAGTTGTGAACGCAAAGGAAAAGTTCCTGAAGGAAATTAAAAGCGCTACTCCAGTGAACACACGAATGATAAGAAAGTGAAACAGCCTTATTGCTGACATGGAGGAAGTGTTAGTGCTCTGAATAGAAGATCAACCAGCCACAACATTCTCCTAAGACAAAGTCTAATCCAGAGCAAGGCCCTAACTCTCTTCATGTCTGAGAAGGCTGAGAGAGGTGAGGAAGCTACAGAAGAGAAGTTTGAAGCTAGCAGAGGTTGGTTCGTGAGGTTTAAGGAAAGAAGCCGTCTCCGTGACATGGAAGTGCAAGGGGAAGCAGCAAGTGCTGCTGTAGAAGCTGCAGCAAGTTTCCAGAAGATCTAGCTGAGATGATTAATGAGGGTGACTACACTAAAAAACAGATATTCGGTATAGACAAAACAGCCTTCCATCGGAAGAAGATGCCATCTAGGACTTTCATAGCTAGAGAGGAGAAGTCAATGCCCGGCTTCAAAGCTTCAAAGGACAGGCTGACTCTCTTGTTAGGGGCTAATGCAGCTGGTGACTTTAAAGTGAAGACAGTGTTCATTTACCATCCTGAAAACCCTAGGGCCCTTATGAATTATGCTAAATGTACTCTGCCCGTGCTCTATAAATGGAACAACAAAGCCTGGATGGCAGCACATCTGTTTACAACATGGTTTACTGAATATTTTAAGCCCACTGTTGAGACCAACTGCTTAGAAAAAAAGATTCCTTTCAAAATATGACTGCTCATTGACAATGCAAATGGTCATCCAAGAGCACTGATGGAGATGTGCAACGAGATGAATGTTGTTTTCAGGCCTGCTAACACCACATCCATTCTGCAGCTCACCCATGGGTCAAGGAGTAATTTGACTTTCAAGTCTTATTATTTAAGTGATACATTTCATAAGGCTATAGGTGCCAGAGATAGTGATCCTTCTGATGAATCTGGGCAAAGTACATTGAAAACCTTCTGGAAAGGATTCACCATTTTAGATGCCATCAAAGAATATTCGTAATTCATGAGAAGAGGTGAAAATATCAACATTAACAGGAATTTGGAAGAAGTTGACTCCAACCCTCATGGATGACTTTGAGGGGTTCAAGACTTCAGTGGAGGAAGTAACTGCAAATGGCTGGAAACAGTAAAAGAACTAGAATTAGAAGCGGAGGGGCTGGCCCGGTGGCACAGCGGTTAAATGTGCATGTTCCACTTCTTGGCGGCCCGGGGTTCGCCGGTTCGGATCCTGGGTGCGGACATGGCACTGCTTGGCAAAAGCCATGCTGTGGTAGGTGTCCCACATATAAAGTAGAGGAAGATGGGCATGGATGTTAGCTCAGGGCCAGTCTTCCTCAGCAAAAAGAGGGGGATTGGCAGTAGTTAGCTCAGGGTTAATCTTCCTTAAAAAAAAAACAAACCATGGAGCCTGAAGATGTGACTGAATTGCTGCCATCTCATGATAAAACTTTAACGGATGAGGAGTTGCTTCTTATGGATGAGCAAAGAAAGCGGTTTCTTGACATGGAACCTACTCTTGGTGAATGCTGTGAAGATTGTTGAAATGACACCAAAGGATTTAGAATATTACATAAACTTGGTTGATACAGCAGTGGCAGGGTTTGAGAGGAATGACTCCAATTTTGAAAGAAGTTCCACTGTGGGTAAAATGCTATCAAACAGTATCGCATGCTAGAGAGAAATCGTTTGTGAGAGGCAGACTCAATTGGTGGCAAACTTCATTGTTGTCTTATTTTCAGAAATTGCCACAGCCACCCCAACCTTCAGCAACCACCACCCTGATCAGTCAGCAGCCAACCAACACTGAGGCAAGACCATCCACCAGCAAAAAGATAACTCGCTGAAGGTTCAGATGATGGTTAGCACCTTTTAGTAATAAAGTATTTTTTAATTAAGGTATGTACGGGGGCCAGCCCAGTGGCACAGTGGTTAAGTGCGCACATTCCACTTCTCGGTGGCCCGGGGTTCGCCGGTTCAGATCCCGGGTACGGACATGGCACCACTTGGCACACCATGCTATGGTAGGTGTCCCACATATAAAGTAGAGGAAGATGGGCACGGATGTTAGCTCAGGGCCAGTCTTCCTCAGCAAAAAGAGGACGACTGGCAGTAGTTAGCCCAGGGCTGATCTTCCTCAAAAAAAAAAAGGTATGTATATTATTATTTTTAGATATAATGCTATTGCACACTTAATAGACTACAGTATAAACATGACTTTTTTTGGGTGAGGAAGATTGGCCCTAAGCTAACATCTGTTGCGAATCTTCCTCTTTTTGCTTGAGGAAGATTGGCACTGAGCTAACATCTGTGCCAATCTTCCTCTATTTTATATTGTGGGTTGGTGCCACAGCATGGCTTGATGAGTGGTGTAGGTCTGAGCCCGGGATCTGAACCCATGAACCTGGGCTGCTGAAGCAGAGCGTGCCAAACTTAACCACTATGCTACCAGGCTGGCCCCTAAACATAACTTTTATATGCACCGAGAAACCAAAAAATTCATGTGCCTCACTTTATTGTGATATTCGCTTTATTGTGGTGGTCTGGAACTGAACCTGCAATATCTCCGAGGTATGCCTGTAAAGGTTTTAACTTTCCTTATTGCAAGGTTCACTTTCAGTAGGATTATGTTTCTGAATTTTAGTTACACAGTATCTCCTTGTGGGTTAAGGGAACCTGGCACATTGTTTTACCTGTCTATCAAAATGCTTCCTCTTGTGAGAGAGCTCTTCAAGCTTGCATATGTTCATTTTTGAAAGAAGTAGCTGGCAATTTCTTTGCCAATCCTTTTATGACTGAAGACTTGAGCAAAGAACAAATATCATGAGAAAGTCCATATATAGCTGAATTGAGCTTAAGAGGGATCTTCACTTAGAAATGTCCTTTTTGTCAATATTATCTTGGGCCTTTTTTCCGTCCTTCCTGTGCTCATAAATCAGGTGACTACAAGGTCGGTTGAGATATAAGGTTTCCTCTTCACCCCACACCCACCCACAGCCAGCTTCTGTGCAACTGAGATGGGAAAAAAATCCAAATGCACAGTTCCTACCCTTGCTTCCATCCCTAAAGCTACTCCTTGTGCCACATGGACGTCCACACAGCCCAGATGCTGCATGGAAGCCATGGAGGAAGTCAAGCATGACACCCCGGGTGTGAAATGGTCTTTTCTCTGTTAGTGACCCCAGCCTGACAGCCACCCAATTCTTTGAATACTTTCAGTTCTAGCCTGCTATCATATTACAGTAGCAGAAAATACACTACTTGGACAACATCAGCGCCCTGCAGATAACCTTCTCTGCACTCACGCACGCCCTTTGCCTTTATCCATGAAGACACAAAGGTCATTCTGCACCCACTGCATAAAACTGTCAATGAGGACTGTGCTGATTACACTGCCAAAGGCCTCTTGTGTCTAAGAATCACATTATATTCCTTTAGCAATTAATTCCAAGGGAAGAACCGGCATACTTCTGTTAGAGGAGAATTATGTGATCCATGACATTTCCCCTTTTTGTCCTGGTTGCCAGGAAGTTCAAAGCCCAATTTCAGGTTCCTCATAGTAACTACAGTAGCCTCTGTGGTTAGAATGTTTGCTTCCTCTTCCTTTTCATGGCTTTGATTTTCTCTTCCTATCCTATATTATTGCATTTTCAAAAATTATAAGACGCCTCAAATCCTGATTGAGATGTTCTTGTCTAGCCCCCCTCACATCTTCAGCAGAGTCACCCACACTTCCATAGTTGTTCCTCAAGGTCTCTGTCCCCATACTCTGCTCTGCTTATGGGCCTCAAGTGAGTGCCATTTTTTGTGCAGTCTCAGCTTGCCTGAGGCTCAGGGTCACTTCACGGGCAGGAAATGGAAGTGTTTCACAAGGACTCCCCTCCTTCAGGCTGTTCATAGGTGACTTTAGGTTGATCTCTAAACCCTCTTCCTTTCTGACTTAAGATAAGACACAAATTTCTTAATATTTACAGGCAAATATCTTTTTCTGAATCCCACAGAGGAGAGAGAGAGTCTAGAAAGATCAATGAAAATATGTTGGGTTCAAAGAGGCAAAGTAATATTAATTTAACATTTAAAGTTACTTCTTTAGTGCTCTTTTGTGGAGATAAATTGATTTTATGGCTCGTCTATGGCCAATAATTAATCTCAGGTGCCTATCCTCAAGGAATAAAATCTCATTTGACCAAGTGTCTAAGATGCAGATATCTTTAAGACTTATCTGGTTTGCAAACTTAAAAAGTACCTAAGGGCAAGTGTCTGAGTCATTTTGTACCAAAATCTAAGTGTTTAAGGAAGACCAAGCACAATGACCTCAGAAACAATTTTAAGAGAGTCAACTGATTTCACAAAACAGCCCCTGGTTCAGAACCTGGTTCTTGTTTCTAAGTAAAGATTCCTAACACGACAGCAGCCACACCTTGATGACTGCTTCTCCCTCTATGGGCAAAAGCAAAACCAGAAATATTCTGCTAACTCAACTTTTTAATGCAGCAAATGGATAAATCAGAATAAAATTAAATCTAAAATCTAAAACTGTCACAGTAAGTTTTGATCACACACTGGAGCTATTAGTTTCAACATCAGGGACACAGGTTATTTTCTGAGCCATGGCTTTATTTCCGTGAGAAGTAAGTTCCATAGTTCTTCTCAGGTTTGACTGCCTCCTAGATTTTTCTAAATGTTAATAAAAAACAAAGATTTAAATTGTACTGCTATATACAAGGTAGACCAGCTTAAGGATTCCTAGGGTCAACTCTTCTACGTTGGTACAGTGAAAGGAGGATTTATTATAAAAAACCCCAAACCCAAACCAATAGTTCAAATTCAAACCTCATTTTCAACAGGCTGTAAAATCTTGGTCAAATCACAATTACGCTAAGCCTTGGTCTCTTCATCTACAAAAGTAAATACTGACATCTTTACCCCAGGGTTACGAGGATCAGGTAAGGAGTACTAAGGCTTGGCAAAATACAGAGCACTATAGGAACACAGTCCATTCTTATTATTTTAAAAGAAGCCAGGTTACTAATTTCCCTCTAGTTTAATGTCTTTACCACAGTCCTCTAGGTTTAAGGTTGGACCGCAACATCTTATCACATAGTATTATGAGACGTGGTCAATCTTGCCTGAACTGTCTAAAGTATGTTGAGATGGCACAGAGTATTAGACCTGAACTCAACGAGCTGAACACCAGTGTCAGGTGGTCTTTCTATGGTCTACACGTAGCGGAAGTGGTGTCAGCAGTGGTAGAAGGAGAAGGTTTTAAAAAATGCCACATGGCACTTCTCCTGTTATGGGCAGTTTTTGACGTACATTGAGGAAGGAATTTCATCTTTACAACTTGCACTCTTATTTGTATTCTTAGCTCCTGGCACAATGCTTGGCATATAGTAAGTGCTTAACACAAGCTGGCTGAATCGAACTGTCCGTGAGATAAGCTGAGGGGGAATCCAACAGGCTGGGGCAGGAAAAGGGTGTGGAGAAAAATGTCCTAAGGAGAGAGCCTAACCGGAGAAACGAGGCTCTGCCTGACACCAAGTCGGTCAGGTCCACGGGCATCCTGAAGGCAGGATGTGGGCCTTGCCCAGCCTGGGGAGAGAGTGGGCTGAAGGGAGAGACGCCCGAGGATGCAGTCTAGTTGGTGCAGACCCTGTGGGCATCTGAAGCTGTACCACTGGACAGGACAGTCAGTGTGACAGCAGGACTGGGCATGAGGGCCCTGGGCAGGAGAGCCTGGAACCAGGGTGGTCAACCAGACCAAGGGGAGGAGCAAGATCTGGGTGATTCCTGTCCCCAGGGCCACAGGCCCAGAGTCTCAGACAGAGAACAGGACGCCTATGGCCTGCCCTTGGGGGTAGGTGGTTCTGAGAGGCGGGGACACAGGAAGCGGGAGAGAAGAATGCAGTGAGCTCATCCAGCAGTCAGGGGAGCAGGGTAAGTGCCCAGTCCAGGGTGAGGGGTGCTCTGGTGCCCAGTGCCACATGTAAAAGTGACTGCTGTGGCTGTCCTGGTAAGGCTGAGAGAAGTGTCTCCCGCTCAGCAGTGCAGAGCAATGCATGACTGGGCAAGGGCAAGGGCACAGGGAAAGCTGGCCGCCAGGAGGGGAGCGGAAGCAGCAGCAGCAGCGGTGGCAGTGGTGGCGGTGGCAGCAGCGGCGGCAGCAGCAGCAAGTAAGGCAGAAAGCCCTTGAAAGTGGACTTAGGTAATGCAGAAGGGGTCTGAGGAGCCCTGCAGCCAGCATACTGCTAGAGACATTACTACCAGCAGAAAACGACGTTCAGGTGAAGACCAGTGTGGAACCCAAGGAGAGGATGTCGAAGACCAGGACCAGGATTGAGACTTTGCCTCTAGCCACCCCTGGCCAGAAGATTTTTCCAATCCCTAGTAAGGAGGGATTAGTAGTTAAAAATCAATCTGCGTTACACATCATATATTTAGTTCTATTAAGGTCCAAGTTAACTGTTAAGTAAACTATATAGTGTTCACCCTACTGTGGCTTTCCTCCCCACCCCCTTAACCAGATTCCACGTTCAAGAACCCTATCAGGTGCTGTGAAATGGAAACGGGTGAACCCAGTGGCCACGATGTTAGGATCTTGGAGCTGAGTAACTGAGTCATCAGGCCCCAGATCACACAGACCCTGAATACGTAGGTTCCGTCCTCAATTTTGGGATGGCTAGGGCGCCAAGTCTCATACGGTGGCCCTTGAACAAGGATCTTCCCTGCGTGGGACAGCCAGGTAAGCCTCCTGATGAAATGGAGCCTGCTTGAGGGGAGCTGGTCGACCATTCTAGCAGGTGGTATACTGATTCTATTCATAAATGATAAGGGACTTTGGGTACAGATTTGTCTTAGAAATGGTAGGCCCCGGAGTCACACAGGCACCCACAAAGCTGTCCCATGACCTCCCCCAATCTACAACTCCCAAATCCTTCCTACCGGGCTTTAAGGCCCACTTCTGCTTGGTTTGTCTTCAGAGATGAAAAAATTGCTTGTCAGCATTCTGATGTAAGGCCTTCGGTTTTCTTTTTTTCAAGTTTAATAATTTCTATTGCCTCTAGCATAGGACTTATCTACAAATCATCTAATCATCTCTGCATCTGGCTCTCTGAGTCCTCTCTAAGTTCTCCATAGCCCTCCTAGTTTCAGCTCAGGGCCAGACATCGTTCTCAGTAAAGAGATGGCAGAGGCTGAGAACCACCACGGGTCTCCATTCCTGCTCCATCTGACATCCCCCGGGGCTCACTCACGCTTGCCTTCATAAAGCTAGTGCTGTGTTTCAGCCCAGGCCCCAGGATCAGAGTTTCTCACTGGTGATTAGTATAAGATGCTGGCAGAGGCCCTGATGGCCCAGCCTGAACAGTACCAAGAGAGGAAAGGCGGCTGTTGTGACGCCAAAGTGCCAGAGTCTCATCTTGAGGTCAGATTATTGTAGGATTTCTGGCAGGCACAGACCCAATCAGGTACTTTATCAAGCTTCCGAGTATAAGCAATCTCATAAGAGAACAGTCTCTGCTTCTTAAATACACGGTGTGTACACTGAGTCCAATGATTAGTCAGTTTGCATTCTAGACTGTTAACCCACGATACCTTCATTACTGATACCTTCCTGTAGTTTATCATGTTATGTGACCCATGATGTTCTGATGGCATTTTTGACTTCAGAACCTGAGCTTAGCATGCAGGCAGGATGACGGGGGCTGGGTGTGGCTGCGCATTACCTGAGGCTCCACATCCAGTATTGCAATCAGGCCCTGCTCATGGATCTTCCGGATGGTCTCCAGTTTTGTCCCGTACATCGCATCCTCGTGGCTGCCATACTCCAAGTACTCATTATTAGAGATGTCTTGCATCATTTGGTCATGAGATACAAAGTAATAATTCTTTCCATTTTCTTCATCTTTCTTTGGAGGTCTGGTTGTATCTGTAAAGTCACATGTCAAGAGAGGTTTAAAAGGCTGAGCTTATGGGTTGATGCTCCCAATGGACCTACTGAAACCCCATCTCTTCTTAAAAGCTGTGGATTCTTTAGTGTATGTCTCATGCCCTGTTCCCATCCCCTGTAGCTCTGTAAAACTAAATTCCAGAAATCATATTTATCTGTGCGACATCGGATCACAGGAACTGGTTAGTTGTTTGGTTTGGTGAATCTTTCAGTGTGTAGATGATACCTATTTCATCCATTCTTGGGTCACCACAGGAGAAAGACATTAAATGACCCAAGATTAACAAAACTTACTGTATGCCTTAATGTAGTTAGGTCTTCAGCAGAAGGAAAAAAGAATTAAAAAAGTAGAAAACCATATATGGTTAAATTTAAATAAATGAAAAATGAAATAAAATTAAAATTTCAGCTCCTCAGTCTCACTAGCCATATTTCAAGGATTCAATAGCCACATGTGGCTAATGGCTACTGTACTGGACAGTGCTGGTCTACAGCATCTTGCAAAAGGAGAAAGTTAGAATACAGCAAAAGGCACATCATATTGAAAACATAATGATCTTAGCCAGATGTGGCCATAATAGTCAGGGAAGACGTAAACCAGGAATTGGCAAACTACGGCCCATGAGCCAAATATGGTCCACTGTCTGTTTTTATAAATAAAGTTTTATTAGAACATAGGCACCCTCATTTATTTACATATTGTCCACAGCTGCTTTCATGCTACAATGGCAGAGTTGAGTAGCTGTGACAGAGACCACCTGGCTTGCAAAGCCTCAAATATTTACTATCTGATCCTCTACAGAAAAGGTGTGTTGAACCCTGACCTAAGCGGGTGTATAGTAAACTATCTGCCAATAAGTCCGAGTGCTACGGGACACTAATAGGATCAGTATTCTGCAAAACATACTTTAGGAAATGTTTTTCTAGACAAGTCAGAAACATTGGTTTTAATTTTCTTTCCTGCCACCTCTTTCTCCCTCTCTTTTGCTTTCTTTCCCCCTTCTCTTTCTCCTCTCTGTCTGTCTTTCCTTCCTTGAGCAAGGACAAATTTATGCTACTCTTTCCTGTGTACATGAGTCCAGACCCGTGGGGATTCCCCCTCTCCTGTCTCAATGAGACTATTGGAACTGCCAAGTGCTCATGGACATCAAAATGTGGATGTTTTCTAGAAGAACCCTTTCTCCAGGCACATGAAAAACTGAAGAAATGGCATACTATGTTGACGTTGTACTATCTTCAGTCATCTTGGGAGGCAAACATATGCTATATACAGATCCGGGGTAAAATATCTGAGAGTAGACATGGCTGAGGTCAGCAACAGTAAGCTTTAAAACCAAGCTAGTTATCTGGCCACTTAACAACATGGAAGTTTAATTGTTATGTGATCAAGAAGAAACTAAATGTTAGCTAATTCTGCTGTACTCATGATCTAGACATAAGGAGAATTAAAAGAACATTCCAAAGTGTTTACTAGAAAATCCCAGTGGCACCAATTGAAACGATATCTGATGAATTTCTTTTTTGGTGTAAATCAGACAGGTTCTGGGATGAGGGTGGTCTTATGAAGCCTTGTGGCTCTCCGGGCTGCTGAGAAAACAGTAAGTGGTGTTGACATGGCTTCAGGAAGGCATTAGAAGGCCCTACAGGATGGGGCTAATCTTCCCATTTTCTCCTGTTGCTTTTAAAATTCATTCTCCTTTAGCTCTTCCCACCCTGAACAAAGCTTTAACTGCTAGAAAGCTTTTGGGATTCAAATTTTACACTTTGGAATAATAATAATAAAATGAGAGTGGTAAGACGGCTACTATTGATTCAGCATCTGCTAAGTACTTCACACGATCTCGAACCCTCTTTCCTTTCCTGGAATTACTTCATTTTATAGTTGAGGAAACAAAGTGGGCAGGAAGTCAAGGAGAAGATAGAGAAAACGAGGGGAATAAAAATACTACAGGTCTAAAATTCTTTATAATAAACAACCGATAGCAAATCAACTGGTTTTAAAAGTGAGAAAAGCCAACAATTTAGGTACTGATTAAGGAAAATATTGTTATATTGAGACAACTATACCACTATTAAAACCTATTTTTCTGAAGAATAATTCATGTGAATAATGTTTATCACATACCGTTGGAAAAATTAGGTTACAAACAGAATGGGTGAGCCCAGTTTTGTTAAAAAAAAAATAACAAACAAATACACACACTACGTATGTTTGCACTAAGAGAAGCCAGGAAGGGTATACAACAAAAAATGAAAGCACTGTGATTGGAGGAGTGGGGTTGGGATTAGCGTTAACTCATTTTGTTCTTTTTTGGATTTTCCAAATTTCCTATAACAAACAGTTATTACTTATGTAATCAGAAAAAATACATCAATTACAATATTAAAAAAGTACTACGAGAAATATACTTAAAAGAGAGTGAGACGTCGCTTACGTGGAATAGGGTATGCAAACCGGTCCGGGTGCTTGGTGATGAGGGTGTTTTTTATGTGTCTTCTCCCAACACCATGCGCACCTATGTCATTTTTTAAAAAGGAAGTTAAAATTGCCAATTGTTAATAATATTCACAAAATGTTTCGAAGACAAGAATAACGAAGTCACTTATTCACTCAAACTTACCTAATAAGACTAGTGTTTTCCTTTTGAACGCTGGCAGTTTTACTACTTCCTCATATGTAACAAGATCTAATTGATCAAACACTAAAATGCAAAGATTTGGAAGAAAGGTAAATTTATGGAAGGAATATTTCCTGTATGTAAATTATAATTTTACTGGCAAAACTAAAGTTACAGTAAAACCATATCTTAAAAAATATGAATCCAACTCTATATATAGCTTACATGTAATTTAAGTCATATAACCTTTTGGGAGAAAATTTCATTTTTACGCCCATGAAAATGCACTTTATAACCAGGGGCATCCAAAAATGTGTTGAGCACATGCATAAAAGTCCAATTCTAAAAGATACTGCATATCTTTTCATGCAGTATCTAACAAATCATATGAATTCATTCAAAACCACATGCTGTTCATATTTTTGCAATTCCAAGAAATTGGCAATACTAAAAAGAAAGTCTGCAGACAGTGACCAACACGAATACAGCATGAATGTAACTAAAGCTAACCAAGAAGGAGGCCAGCTAGATTATTTCTAGGGATGGATGAGAGATGCATGGACAGCTGGTCTTTCACTTCGTGGTTCTTCCTTTCAAGAGAGTTGCTGAAGGTAGCATGCTAGACTCTTTCAAAGTCAAGGTCTGTAAATGTGATTTCACAAGCTTTTGAAATGAGCATCTCACAAGTTTTATTGTAACCCAGTTATCCATTCAATGGAAAGTCTTGGGTATGTAAGTAGGGGAACATGCTTTCCTGGGCGTCAACCTTTGTCAGCCTGTGTGCAGTAAATCAGGATGGATAGAATGGAAAGAAGCATGAAGCAGAGTCTGAGCTTGGAAACATTTGCAAAAGGGGAGTTCTCTAATCATTACAGACTGAGAAGAAATACTTAAAAAATATATTTTGGAAAACTGCGTCTTAACAAAATTATTAGAAAAACTTTCCTGAGGGGATGAGCATTCCTGTTGAAGTTCAAGGTGGTCTAATTCTCACATACATTTGAAAAGTCTCACAAGAAGGCTAAAATCATGCATTTATGTCTCCTGTAATATTTTTCTGTGTAGTAACACCCAAATGTTGTCAGGCATACACTGAAATTTCTTTTTTTAAAGAAAATTGAATAAGCCCTGGATTTTAGGGGGGTTGAAATAAATTCAATAAAATTGATTCTATGGTGTAATAAAGGAATCTGGGATGCTTCAATCATTAAGAAAAGCTTCTACTCCCTGAAACAATATGGCCAAATGCTTTTGAATATCAGCTCAGTCCTTAACATTTCTGATCTTCCCAGTAGCAAAGAACCTTAAAATGCAAAATAGGATACCCTGGAATGCAGATCAGAAATAAACAACAAACAAAAGTATCATTCCCAAAATATTAAAAAAAAGAAATACAGTACGTTAAAATAAGGGTTAGTGCATGTTAATGGGTATTTGTACATTTGTTTTCTTTTGATAACTTGATTCCATAAAGGTTGGCTAAAAGTCTCTAAAGCATATTCTCTAGCAATAGCTAAAAACCAAGGAATGCTTTCTGTGTTTAGAATGGCAGACTCACAAAACCAAAATGAACATGAGGTTCTCCGCGTGGTAGAGCTAGCTACTCATGCTGCAATGGTAATGGAGTGACGAGTTGCAAAAATAAAAGCAGGAGTGCTGACAGCATTGCTTTTTATACCTATTGCCCTCTGAGTGATATTTCCATCAGGAAAAAGTGTGCTTATGAAAGAGGTGCATCCACAAGCTGATATATTTCAATATATAAAAATAATCAAGCATCTCACAGGACAGCAAGATGATGACAACACAAGTTTTCTGAGTGGTATACACATCCCTTTTCCTCTACAGAGCTCTAACTCCAATTCTACTGAATTGAGACTTGTCATTTTTTAAAACACATAAGAATGAGTTAGATATCAACAATCAACACCACAAACAAATGAACAGATATGTTACACATCAATATCTTAACCATAAATGAGTAGCATGAAGAGGTTACTCTGGTCTAAATGAAATGATTTCATGATTGTAGGATTGAGAAACAATAAAAAAAGATATTTTAAAATGAGACATACAAGGAATATAAGGAGAACACTTAAAGATTGAAGTTTTAAAGGTTTTGTTTGCTGATTTAAAAAAAAAGAACTTAATGAAAAGAAACCGTCAAAAACAAAGAGGCATAGTCACTCAACAGGTTACTTACATGCACAGAGGCCATTGGGAGTAAGACAGCATGAAAAATGTACAGGGGTCATTGAAATATGGCTTTTAATATATTAGTAAAATAAAAGTATAATATGCACAAAAGAAACTTTACCATGCAATATTCTAAACACGAGGCAAATAAATCACATTAAGAAACAAACTCATTTTAATAAAAATTCAACAATATCCTTATATAAAAGCCAGCGGGTTTTATATATACTAGCATATGCATAGAAATTTTGTCTGGCAATAGTTATAAGAAATCTTCTTCGGGGAGTGTAAGTGTGGAAACCTTTTGCTTTTCATTTTGTACCTTCCTATACTGTATGCAATTTCTAATCACATGTGCCTATTACTTTTATTATTTTAAAAAAATGTCAACAGGGCAGTGAGATTATGGGCCACTTTTTGGTGTCTTTAGAGTTCTCTGTATTAAGGAGAAAAAAGTAATAGCTTTGTAAAGTCAACCATGCTAATTTGTGGTATTAAGCATAATTTAAACACACCAATGAATGGTATTGTAGAAATCCTCTGTGTTCATATGTACGTACGTAAATAGGGTATCTCAGGATATTTAAATACCACTGCTCAGGGTTCTAACATTTAAAAACATGAATTAATGAAGACTTTCTTTTTAAAGTTTACATTAGTAACTTGATCTTAAACTGGTTTTGGAAGTCCCGGGGCTGAGGAATCTCAATGCCTCAAGGGTATAGCTTTTCTAGCAGCATGACAACACTTTTCACATCAAATTTACATGGCTAAAAATCTCTTATGCGTTGCAGAGAATGTATTTGCTGTAAACAGTACACACACCACAATGAGATCTATTTCCAAGGCTTCAGAAATACTCTCTGGCATAGTTTACTCATATTATTGTGATTTCCTGGTAAGCTACTCAATATTCATGACACTTCTAAGTATTTAGGTAACTATTTTCCAGTTGAATTTTTTTCCATAAATAAGCCGTTAACATCGATTCCTTGTCTCAGTTTGAAAAGCTACAAGTATCTTCAAATACTGTAAAAACCTCCAACTAGAGAAGACATGGCACGCTGGTAACACTGGGCTGGGTGCACACTCAAAGGCTTGCAGCGGCCAGGCAGCAAATGTGTTTGAATGAGTGGGCCAGGTGCAAGAACGGAGCCGGGGGGGACGATGGGTCCTAGAGAATGAGTGTCCATCCAAAAGGGACATCAATAGCCCAGAGTCTTGAAGGGAGAAAGCGGGCCTAGTGTCACCACATCCTCTGTTCTTTCAAGGGAGAGCAGAAACTCAGATTTTTATGTTAAATATCTGATTTTCAAATGTGATAACTAATTAAAATTATTTTAAACACTGTGTGTGTATGGGGAAAAACAGAATTTATCTATGGGTCATACCCAGCTAACAGACTGCCACTTTATAATGTGAGATGTAGGTGACACAGTTTGAACAGAATTCTGCTTTAACTAGACGTGTGGAATTTCCTGGTGACAGAAATGGAAGGAATTAATTCTAGTATTATTGTTCCCATCAGTTCTAGATATTGATCAAGTTCCCATCCTTCATCTTTACTACAAATATAAGCAACTTCAGAATTTGATGATAAATTTTGAGTCTTGCCATCGATATACGCTGAATTCTCAAAGATTTAAAGCAAGAAACAAAACATACGGCCCTTATTTTAATTGACTGAGGACTGGGGAAAATCCCCCACAGTATTTTACAATCAACTTCGGAAACAGCCAGAAAAATCCTTCAGAAATATAGTTTGATTTGTGGCCCCTGAGCCCATTTGGTTAGTTCTTGGTATTAAAGAATACGATACATTAAAGTTCTCCAAGTATCTGCCTTGCTGATGGAGTTCAACAGTATTTATTTCTCTTTTAGAGCAGTTCTCTATAGAGGCAATGCTGCACATCAGGATGAACTACCATCACAGCTAAAGTAGAATAGCTGACACAATCCTGGACTTCCCTTCTTGACAATCTCATCTCTTGCAAGGTAAAGGTAATCACTAAACAAATGGTTCTTCTGGACTTTATAATGAGTAAAATGGAAGAGCTGGTTGGTGAACGGGAAGAAACTTGAAGAGATGGTAACAGAAAGGCCTTGTCAGGCAGCATACTTCAGAAAGTCCAGGAAAAAAGCTGGGCATCTTCTCCTAACCAGAAAAACTAATAGGAGAGCTCATGAATGACGATTTTGTGGGAGAGGGAACCCTAACAATGGCATTCTAACTAGACAATCACAAATAAGCCTAAACACAAGTTCTACAAAGAAACTTGAGGGGCTCTGCAAGGACCTTATAAAAAGCTCAGACTTTCTATCAAAGGGCATGTAAGGAGGGTCTCATATGCAGTGACAAATACTGACATGCAGAAGGAACTGTGAGCATGATGAGGAAGGCTCTGAGGCCCAGAGGCCACCACTTAAGAAAATGCTGACGACGACAAAACAGTGCTGGTACTGAGTCTTCCCTCCTCGCCCTCCTCAGTTCTAAGTTTACCAGAACTTAGATAGGTCTCTGGTTTTGGGTAGGAGGTGTAATGTCAAGACGACAGAGAAAAAGCAGTTCTATTCCATCCCCATGAGGCTCCTGCCTTCTATATCAAGGGTGATACCCTTCAAACTTGATAGGCAATGTTTACCAGAGCCAAAGCCTGAGATAAGGGAAAGTAAATGAGTACTTGGCTTCATTAAATGATACCCATTTGTCAGGCCCAGTGATGAAAGAACCTGAGATCCACTGAATTTTAGAATTAGAAAAGATATCCTTGATTGACTAACCCAATTCCCTCATTTTGAGTCCCACAGGAGCCAAGTGATTTGCCCAAGTTGCACGGTTACTTAGGTGTACTAATTCCTGGTCCTAACTCAGGTCACCTATTAAGCTTACAGGTGCATCTGCAGGACCACTGAGCACCACCCATGATGAGTCAGAGAGAATGGGAACAATGGAAGATCAGAGAACGGGAAAAGTGAACTGTGGAAAACACCGGCTGCCAGATTGGATGCTAATTCTCTGGCAAAATTCTTAAGCGAATGATTCAACGGATTCTTCGTCAGAATTTAGAGATTCTAGTTTTTGAATCAATTGGCTTCTTATTTTCCCTCAGAACTGAATGAAATAGTGGCAAATTGAATCCTCATGTCTACATGCCCTCCATTAGTGGATTATAAAGCTAATGATGAATTGACAGCCTTAATCAGCCATTTCTTTGCTTTTCTAGGTTTAAATTAATTTTAATGCCATCCATATCTATATATCATTTAAAATTATTATAGGGGCCGGCCCAGCGGCGCAGTGGTTAAGTTCACATGTTCCGCTTCTCGGTGGCCCGGGGTTCGCCGGTTCCGATCCCGGGTGCAGACATGGCACTGCGTGGCAAGCCATGCTGTGGTAGGTGTCCCACATATAAAGCAGAGGAAGATGTGCACGGATGTTAGCTCAGGGCCAGTCTTCCTCAGCAAAAAGAGGAGGACTGGCAGTGGTTAGCTCAGGCCTCAAATAAATAAAAAATTATTATAAACACTAAAAGGTTTTATAAATATATAATGTCAACACATCTTGTGAGCCTGTCAGAAGCTGACGGAAATAAAAGGGACCATGGAGACTTGGCAAAAACCACTGACATTCCATGCTAAACAACATTCTGTTGATACTACAGTGAATTTCTTCAAATAGTACTACTCGAGCATTCATAGTTAATAGTTGCTAAATTATGTTTAATCTGCTTTAAATATTTCTTCCCTTTATAAAACAAAAAAAGCCATTATCAGACTAGTGCTCTGTAGTGGTACATAATCAGAAATGATATATTTTCTTGGAAATAAAAATTTAGTACAATGCAGCTAACATGAAGGAAAAGACTCCTCATTTAACTGAACCATTTAAAATGAACCCAGGTGGCCACTCACATTCATTCCATATTATACACTATTTCAAAATGTTTACTTTTACTCTCTGATTAAGAAATGAACAATTAAGAGTTTCTACGTCATTTTTCCTAGTGAATACTAATAATACATTACATTCTACAGAGAGAAACATTATACTGGTAAATCAGGTATGCACGGTTGCATCCACCTGATGTTTTTTGCCACATGTTTCATTTTTGGACTTATTTCTGAAACCTTGGGAACTAATCTAATGCCAATGTTGGGGCTTGCAATTTCTCAGAAAAAGTTCCTTATAAAAAGAGTCATATTAAGAAGTTATTGAAAATAAGTAAATCCCACTCTGTATATCATCATGCACGTTCTTGAACTTAAGTGACATCCTGTGAGTCTTCTGGGAATTCTACTGCAATGACAGATCATGCTTTTTTGGTTATCATTTCAGTTTTTAGCAAAGGAGTGAATATTTTGACTTAAGTTGAATGAAAGCTTCTATATAGACAAACACTCCGTGAAGGGAAGGCCAAGATAATGTTCTTGGTCTCTTAGGAGCCAGGAAATACCATGAGGGAAGAAGATTAGTCACAGAAACGGATCAAACCAAATTAGTATCCAATGTCATTTGTGCTCTTTCAAACCAATCACCGAACCATTTGCAGCACAGCTCTTTGTTAAGAGTGCATCTTTGCCCTTAGAAACCTGTCACAGGGCCATGTCCAAGGGCCGGAGAGGAGCCAGGAGCCAAGAATCCTGGTGACTCAGCAAATGCTCAGGCTCTCATTTCTCAGGGGAGGACTTAATGTACTGGGTTCTTTTAAGCTCCAGAGAATACCATTTCCAAATGGTATTTTCTTCCTATAAAGTACAGCTCTGCAAAATATCTGGCAAATAAGCAACGTAATAATTGAAGTTAGGGGTTTCTTAAAGTTTTTGCAAGCTGATGAAGATCCCATTGGTGGAAATTTTGGATAGAGAACTCTGAAGACTGAATTGAGATGTTATGCCTGTTTCAGTGTCTGAGCTGTGTAACCGTCCTCAGTAACAGCTGTATTTTTCCCTACCTGCATTGTGCTTTGCCAAATATTTATCTTTGTACTGCTTCTTTTTCTTGCCAAACCAAGTACAGCTGGCCTGCTGCTCCTGTTTGGTCTTCTCCATGGCGATGCAAGCTACTCGCCTAGCACACAAAGAAAGAGAAAAAAACCCTCATGTGTATAGTTTTATGTTGATAAAACTGAAAAATATCATTCATTTGGAGAGTTTACATGAACCTGCATGAACATACTCCTCTCAGTTTTTTCAAATCATTCAGATAAAGGTTGCTCTTTGGCTTTCACGATAATTTCCTACAAGTATTTAAAAACACAGGTTTATAATAAAAAGACATTGTATTCCCTGAGCGTATACTAACTGGTAACACAGATGAGAAGCCTAATAAACACACGGTCATGACACACAGTGGAAGGAGCATGGGATTCTGAGTCGAGACAGGTCTAGTTTGCATCCTGGCTCTCTCTCTCTCTCATTAGCTTCAATCCATTTAGTGTTAGGTGCTTTTCTAGGGAATTTACATGTATTGACTCATTTAATCTTTCTATCGACACGTGAAATCGTGTCATCACTTTACAGACGAGGGGAATGAAGGACTGAGAGGTTAAGTAATTTGCCCCAAATCACACAACTAATAAGTGGGAGAGTGAGGACAGTCTGGCACCAGAGCCCATGCTCTTAGCCAGTACCCTCCATTGGCAACTTCCCTAACCTCTTGGAGCCTCTTGGATGGCTGTAATAAAGGATTAGGACAAAAAACATAAATAACATCCCTAGTACAGTGGTAGCCACAGTAGATGCTTAATAAATGCTTAATAAAAATGCTTAATAAGATGCTTAACAAAAAAGTAAACTACTACTACATGGCGATTCTAGTCTAAGATAGAAACAAATGCTATGATTAAATCCACAGTTAGAATTACAATCAGAAAATTATAATTTTGTTCTACATGATTACACTATTCAGCACTGGTAACATATATACAAATGTTGTTACAAAGTTGCTCTCTTAGGTTTAGTCTAAGCAAATACTTGCCTTTCAGGATATTGCCACAGAAAGTTTTGCTTACTTAAAGATTTTGCTTGTGGGCCAACCACAGGTCCCTGAATGAGTCACATATAAGGAGAATCCAAAATCACTATCAGAATGCCATACAATGCTATTGAAAATGATGTTATTTTCCAGTGAGGCTGTACTGATTTACACTCCCACCAGCAGTGTATGAGAGCTCCTATTGTTCCACTTCCTTGTCAAACTTGGGATTATCTGTCTTTAATTTTAGCCACCATGGTGGGCAAGTAATGGAGTAACATTGTGTTTTGAGTTTCCATTTCACTGATTATTAATGAGACTGAGGACTTTTTCATATGTTTATTGGCTGTTGGATTTCCTCTTTTGTAACCTTTATTTTTTTGCAATAAACTGAACATATTTAAAATGTACAGTTTCAGTTCTGACATATGCATACATCCCATGAAAACATCACTACAATCAAGATAACAAACATTTTCATCACGCCGGGAATCTCCTTATGCCCCTCTGTAATCCCTACCTTCCTCCTCCGGATCCCCAGGCAACCACTGTCACTATAGATTAGTTTTGCATTTTCTGGAATTTTATATAAATGGAACCACACAGTATGTTCTCTTTTTTGCCTGGAAACTCAGCGTAATGATTTTGAGTTTCATCCATATTGCTATGTGCAGCAACAGTTCATTCCTTGTTATCGCTTAATAGTATCCCATTGTACGGATATGCCATCATTTGTTTATCTATATACCTATTGATGAAAGGTTAAAAAAATTTTAGCCATTCTAGTAGGTGTGTGGCCACTGAGTTTTTGTTACCGCATTTTTTGTTCTTGGAAGTTCCTTTTGTTTCCTTGTGGCCCTGGTTATTTTGACTTGCTCGTCACTGCCCTTGACAAAGTTTATGTGGCCGGGTTAGGAGGAGCTCTAGGATGTAAGCGTTCTCCTTCAGAGACTTTCTTTCTGTTTATAACAGATATTCGAAACTATTAGTAAAGGGAAAACCTCAAATCAAACGCATGGCTGGAGTTTCCCTGGGTGCAAATCCATTCAAAGTAGGCTGGTGGCCACAAGTTTTTCAGGGGAACTTTGTTCTCCTTTTACTCTTGTCTTTTGCTTTGCCCAGTGACAAGGCAGCCTTCTCTACAGTCCCTTGGTGGTGAAAGGCAGTAAGGGGCATGCTTAGCTGTTTGCTCTTCACCTGGGGGAACAGCCTTTTGCAGTCCTAATGATGTGGGATGGGTCTCCTAACAGAATCCCCTACTGGTACAGGCCTCAGGTCTTAACCTTGGTTCTCTGGCAGAGAAGTTTTCGATAACAGAAATGCCCTCCTGGCAAAACGGGTCAATTTGTACTCTAATTTTGACCACTCTGATTAATGGCTTTCATATAAAAGTTGGTCACTGAGTTCCCCAATATGTCTTCAGCTACTCAATGCTTTTAAGGTAATTTTCAAAAGCATATTTTCTGCAGCACTTTTCATTGTTTTCAGCAGGAGGATTGATTCCAATAACCTAGTCCACCTTTACAGGAAACAGGAAGCAAATATGGTTTTTCCACTGCCATTTCTCAGGGTTCTTCCAGAGGACTCAAGTTCTAGGTATTGGAGAGACATGATTTATACTGATGATCTGACTGGGGAGAAGAGGTCTGAAATCTACATAGTTATTTTCAATAAATGCTTACAACGCACGGCAACATTCAGGAACACATTTTGTAAAACATAAATATCAGTAACAATAGCATCATCAAAGTGACTGAGAAATCACTTTACTCCTGCTAATGCTTCAACTGTTTCTTGAAGATCAGGCTGAAAGACAATGCCAGATGGAAGGCTGCTACTTCCTCTATCTGCGCCTACGATCCTTAATTCCTTGGTAAAATGATGGCATCTGAAGCTATCAGCTCCAACATTCTAAATTTAAGAATATTTCTGGGAAACATGGGATAGCTGAAAGAGGCATTCAAGCAAAAGAGATTAACTGGAAAATCCCTTTCATTAGTGAGAAAAATGAGTGAAAAAATAGTTATAAATATCTGTGGACTCAGTGCCTTTGGTCTCTTAGCTAGGGTCAAGTGTTTTGGGAGGAACTAGCACAACGTCTAATGGTTGTTATTTTTCTCACATGAAACAAAACTCAGACATAAAGTTCTCTCTTTTGCACTAGATTTCTGATAGACTGCCTAAGTACCAACAAAGGTAAACTCATCAACATTTTTCAAAAAATAGTTCAACTAGGCAAATTGTAATAATAATAGCAGAAACAGATTTAAGCAAAATATATAGTAGTCTGTGACTCCCCTTCTTTCAGTTAAAAACAATGTCTGAAAACTGTCTGACTTCAACTTGCTTTCAAAGCTTAATCTTTCTAATAGACATACATTTTTAAGACCTGGTAAGGTAAAGAATGAAGCTTCTGACTGCCTTTTACTTCTAATAGTGAAACACAGTTTATCTTCAAATACCCCGAGTGACACTGAATCACTGCATTTGCGTTTTTTGCTGGTGATGGAGTGGGACAGGGGTGGTGAGAGCACGCAGAAGGGCAAGCAGAGGGTACATTTAAAAAAAATGCAATTCTAAAAGGATTGAAACAGCATATAGGAGCAGAGGGCTCTGCTGAGAGACCGCGACCTGAGGCTAGTCACTCAACGTCTCTCTATACTTTCCTCTCCTTACATGTGAAACGGACACGTGGCTCTCTAAGTAGGAGGCTCACCAGATGCTGTGGATGACTAATTTGAATTTTGTCTGCCTACTAGAGCAAGGAAGCTATCAAACAAGTTTTATACTACAAAACAATAACAGAAAATTGAAAAATGGTGGGCGGAGCCTCATTTTTATTACAAAACAAAACAACAAAAACATACCATTCCTGAAGTTCAGGAGAAGGAATGAGACCTGCAGTTCCATTTTTGGAGTTTTCCAGTTTACCCTGCCACCAATTGTGATCATCCTTACTAATAATCTGGATAATGTCACCAACTCTGAATCGAATGCCAGCTTCTTTGCAGGGGATGAGGTCATCCTTGGCTGGATCATATTCAAATTGTGCTCTTACATAGATCTATAAAACAGGAGTTTGTAAGAAAGGATGCCATGGTGATATGAAAGAGAACAGCTCTAACCGAATAACCACACATCAACACTTACAATACAAACAGGACATTAGATGGTGAAAGGAAAAACGATGCATGGAAATACGACACAAAAAACTGCTACCACTAGAAACAATGTACTGCCTTTGATGTGTACAGATTCAAATCTTTGCTGTTTTTATTTGGAGGGAACGCTTAAGATACTTAATAAAAATAAGGACTTAATTTCTGCTTTTACAGTAACAGAATAGGCCTATAATTATAGAGAAGTACGCCTACCATTTTTAAATCTGCGTATATTTAGTTGATGTTATGGATAAGTTGTCATGATCATGTGGCAGCCTTTAAGCCATAAACACAAGCATTCAGGGTAGGTTTTAACTCTAAAGCAGTACATGATATAAAACTAGCAAGAACCCTGTGTTGGTATCTTACTGTAAAATGCCTACATGACAACTGGCAGTGTGTCTACACACTGCTGATAAACTGAAATGTAATTCAATTTTTTAAAGCATTTAAAAAAATAGTTTTATGTTTTAAAAAGGATTTAGGTTTAAATCTGTATTTTACTCTTAGAGAAGAAAAACGAATTTGAATCCTAGGTTTGCCAATGTAACACCTGAAATCAGCAAAGAGCTTCAAGAACACATTTGAGTTCAAGGCTCTCAATTCTATGATATGTAAACGTAATTAGTAAATATTAAAAGAGAAAACAGATTAGCATACAATGGGTTACCATATGGCAGCATTTTACAAATTACTGGATTTCTAAATGCTTTAAAATAAGGTGCTAGATATATCCAATGCTGCATCAATTATGCAGCCTTAAGACAAAACTGTGGGTGAACTTTATCAGCCGCTAATTTATGCAAATCTTAATTCCAAATCTGATTATTTTTTAATACATTTCAAGAAAAATCCCATAAAAATTCTATTTCTTGAAATTAAATTTGAATATTAATGTATAAGTCACTGTAAAACCAACCTGAAGGCATTGGAACTATTGTGTGATTATTCTGTTTTTCTTTTCAGAAATCCAGCCCATAAAATTAACAAGTCTCTGCATTTGTACCTAAAATCCATACTTTAAAGTGCTGGCAAATAGAAAGTTACTTGCTAGTGTTAGGCAGCACATAACTTTTCATGTTTGAACCAAGAGAGTCATATTAGGACGTAAAGCCAGGATATCTATGTTCTTATTTTTCATTGCAAATGGCTTTTAGAAATATACATGCAAATACAAATTAAGAAAAACCCTTCAAATTTCAGAAAACTATTGCTTAAAAATGTTCATCAGCATGTACATTTTAGTTTTTCTTGGAATTCTAAGAATTTTGTAACCTTTTAAATTCTTTTCCACCCCAGAGGCAAGCCCATAAGACCCCCAAAGGCTGAATTCTTAACCATCAACACAAAATTATCAGGTTGAAATTACAATAACCATCACAGCTACAAAGATGTGAGGAAAAAATCTTTATAGAGAATTAGTCATGTGTAATGTGTTAAAATGAAATGGTACAAGCTCTCAACGCTCAAATGTTATGGTCCAAAATGCAGGCATTATGGGATGGAAAGGGTTAATAAAGGATTGGCTATTAGCAGCTCAGTTTAGAGAAGTTTCTATAGAGGATATCTATTCACCTGTCGTCCTTTTGGTTGGGTAGTTGATGGCAAGTCCTGTAGAATAAAGCCAACCCAGGAGAAAAATTTTCATTTACTTTTCAAGAGTACAAGGTAATTTGTGTGTTCTGTTACAATATGGTTAAAAAATGAGCTAGATTTAACTTTAAATAGATAATATACATTATTCCATTTCTCAGAAATGTTGAGTTATCAAAAAAATCAAACCCAGGCCATTTAGCAGCAAGCTGAAGAAAGCAGGTCAGTTTAAGCAGAGAGAAAATGTGTTCTTAAGAAACAACTCAGCATCTTCAACACAAAAGCCACTGCAAGTGAAATAGCCTATTAAAAAAACCCCAAAAAACTAGAAGAGCTGTTTGTTGCCCTTTTCAACTTAGTCACTGCAACCATTTAGATTTTGAAAAATTCAATGGCTATATGAATATTCACCATCTTAAAAGTATTAAATGTTAATTGCTATAAATGAGTTCCTCTGGTAGCCTATTTTGAAGTCAAAAATAAAAATCATAGGAAATTTTCTTCCATGATTTCTCTTACTGATATCAGTCCATTTGAGATAATCTCTAAATTATTTAAAATTTTACCTGATAAAAAAGTTGACATATTTTTAAAGGGCAAATCAGTAGTCAGGAAAAAAGCGATACTGCTTCATTATTAGAATTCTCAATAATTTAACAGCAATATCGGCAACTTAGAGAAGATTTTGTTACCCCAGAATATTGCACACCTGCACCTATAAGTGCTTCCATTTGTTTAAATAAATGAAAAATAATTCTTTTTATATTCCAAAATGGATAGTTCTGAAAAAAGTGTAAAATTCCAAGTTCAAGTCAAAATATAAAGTACTTTGTGTTAAAGATGTGATAACAGCGTGGCTTAAGTGCAGTTTGAAGCCAGTTCCTTTTGCTTTTCATATCCAGGCAAGGCTTATAATTCACAAAAATATGTGCACGTACCACAATAACAGAGGGCACACCAATTCGTAAACTTAGATAGCGGAAACTAAAACATGGTGCTGATATCACTCAGAATAGACAACTACAAAGCCCGAGAATACCCAAGTGCCTACTCTGCAAAATCCTTAAATTTATCTTTCTCAAATTAAAAAAATATGTAGAAATTTCAACAAATTTCCATTTACATCCTTTGCATAAGTTTGAGCAAAGTCATCAATACTAGTGGGGTGATACAGAAACATTTTGAGAATGACCAAAATAGTCTTGAACTATAATTCTTTAAATTTAACTAATGAAAGAGATTTTTAATGAGAAGAAAAAGTTGAAAAAGATTTTCCAGGAGTAAACTGCATTGTAGCTGTAGTAGCCTTGTATATCGGCAGAAGACAATATTTCCACTGAACACATGTAACTAGAACACTCATGGCAGGTGGCACCAACAAAATTGTCACACTTTGCTGTGTGGAGCTAGAGTTCTTACCGAAACAGAATTGTTAGTGCTGCTATGACCATTAGCTGGGGACTGTCTGGAAGTGGAGGGGGAATCTCTCTGAAATAAGACACAAGGTTCATTAACACAGAACACCAGCACAGAAACAGAGATATTCACATCAACAGTCACAACCACAGTCCGACAACCATTTCCTTTGAGGTTTTAGCTGTAAAGGTGCCATACTAACTGACTTGCATGATTTCACAGAAGTACGAAAAAAATTGTGCAATTTGAAGATTCACATACTGTAAGTGATGACTGTGTCATTCATTAATCATTGCTTTTCTGTCTCCAACATTCTACAACTTTTGCTTTTAAATATTTAAATGAGACCCAGAAGAGTGACTTGATATTAAAATCCTACCAAGTACTGTAAATTGACAAATATTACTATAAAATTATTTTGCTGAAGATCCCAACTGCCTAATCTTTATTAAAAATTAGGTTTGAAAAGTATTTAAATAATTTTTAGGTACTTCAGTGTCAAAAATTACTGAATGACTCAATTTGCAGTGAAACGAACCTAAAAAAAAGACTTCTTATGTGGTAATCACCTTAGAATCTTTCTAGGACAAATATTACTAGTAAGAGTAAAAAGATACATACATAGCAGAGAAGAAACCTTTATTCTTTAGATCACTTTAGCAGATTGATTAAAACAAAATCTCGAGCCTCTAAAAATATTACATTTCTGGCAAAGATCCCAGGAGCCACAGCTACTCTCCTTAGATCCAGGCTCCTCCACTGCACTCCCTATACTATTTGACACACTCAGAATCCTTTCCAGGCTCCACTCCCTTATTGTCCAAATCAACTTTAATGATAAGAAGAAGGAGAGGAAGAAAATAAGTATTTTTAAATTTTTGGTTAAATAGAGTTCTTTGAAACCTTTGAAATGTGTATGTCTGCTCAAAAGACTTATTTTTCTAGAAGATTTAAAGAAAACTTCTGGAACTTGTTAGCCTTTTAAATAACAGGATCCCTTAGATGAGCATTCTCAAACATTAGTGAATAGATCGATCTCTAGGTGCCACCCCCCAAGAGACTCAAGTCAGTAGGGGCAGGGGTCCCCTCTTTTACCAAGGGTCAGGGGGATGCTGATGCAGGTGGCCAGAGAGTCTTTCTGTGGGAAGTATTGCCCTAGCTGGGAAAAGTTCAACCACAGGCTTGAATTCTGCCAGAGCACAGGAGGGTCAAATAGGTTGGGGGTGGGGCTAGGAGGAGAGTATTACTTTTTCTACTATTCAGAGGTAAAGAAGGTAAGAGGAGGGCTCTTCTTACTCGAGAGCATAGAACTTACATGTGTAATACTGTTCTCATCCCAAAACTAGTTCAACCACTTAAAAAACACAAGTGAAACTTATATTAATAACTAACAGTACCTTCTGTTACTTAGCCAAAAAGACAAAAATCAATCATATTTACTAAATTTCTTCAATGATGAGAAGTGGTATGAGGACCATCTGTGATTTTAGATGCTTTAAATAATGTTTTAAAATGCTTCATAAAATGTACATGTGACATCCTCTCTTTCCCAGCAAGGATTGTGTTCTAGGTAAGGAATTTCAAAACTATGAATCCTGGAGAAGAAGCAGTTCTCCATTTTCTTTTCAAATATAGTATTAATTGAAGTTCCATAAAAATCCACCAAGAGGAGCTCAAGACCTGACATAACAGAAACTCCAATTGCCACGGCTCACTAAAAATATACTTGACAAAACTACAAATTCTTATATTTATCTTTAAGCCAGATTTTTCTTGTGAAATTTAGAGCATTACTAGAGAGTGGAAGAAGCATTATAATTTCTCCCTCGACTTCTCCTAAGTACAAATTCAATTTTCTAGATGAGTTCCAATAAGTTACCTGTCAGTCTTAAAAATTAACTGTAGGAAATGTGTACTTCGTGTTGATGTACACATACTTGGAAGATGCACATGAAAGAACAAGCTTCAAAAAATAAAACTCAAGCCAAATGTGCAATGACCAAAGATGATACCATTTATGCCAGTTTGTATTTCCAAATATAAAAAGAATAGATTTTTGAATCTCATTTAATAACCAACATAAAACTGAATAATATAAGTTGGAAAAGCTACAATTTCGATAGGATAAGCCTATTGTATGAAAGAAACTTTGGGGTTGTATTACTCTAGAAAATTTACTTGTTTACGAATCACATAACATTCCAAATTTAAACAATTTCATAGAAGGTTGCAAAAGCCTATATTCCTTTAATAAAGTCAGTTATCAATTCCTCAAGGACTTAATATCCATCTAGAGACCTGTCACAGTTATTTGAACGACTCTATCTTAACAGAAATGATCGCTTCTCAGATTCTTGGAAAGAAGAACTATCTATGAGATTTATTAACAAGGGAAGTGAATGTACTTCCTGGAAATATTAATGCCATTACGATCTTCATTTTTTTCCTAAGAAACTTCATTTACTCTTTATTAAGCCTTATGTCATTATTTGTAGCTTCTCTACAGTTCGCTTCGATTCCAGCCTGCAGAAAGTTCAAGTGCTGAGGAGATCCCCATGGAAGTAGGGCTGAGTAGGTGGATGGGACCTACTCTGTTCCGTTATCTTTGTTGTAAAATTGGTGTGCAGTGATCAACAGCACAGGCAGAAACAATTTCCCAGAAAGCCAAAACATTCAGCCATCAGCAGACAGTTAGTTAAGAGCCCAGAGGAGACAGAGCTTCGTTAGAGCTATTACCTCACAGGACGATGACTGAGTGCGGTAACTTGGCACGATCTTGAAGGTAATACTCCCCCGCATTTCCCGCTGGAGGAAGAAAAAAGGAGACTCTTAACGAACAAATGTTGCACAAAAAAACACGTAAGAAACCACTCAAAATGTGTGGGGGCAATTAATGCAAGCCAGCTGAGAGTGCATGGGCCTAAAATGAAACTGAGTTACAAAGCAGGGATCGCTCACAGTAAACAGTAGAAGTCGTTCCTGGGAGAAGCCTTGCAAAGTCAAGGCTGACTGCCTTGTTCACACAGCAGTGGTGTAACAGACCTCCAATGGTCACTGTTTTATAGACATGAATACAAAAACCTCTCAGTGACATGTCTTTCAAAAGTGAATATAAATTGAATCGAACAGTAGAACAAGCAATTACATAAAAATTATATTTGGTAGGCTACATTACCATGTGCACTCCATAAAATTTACTTTTTATTTCACAATTTTGGCCTTATGTTTTTTACTGTAGTGAGTCTGCGGTGCGTATTTCACACTTAATAGATATTCATAGCATGGGAGGCTGCCACATTGCAGTGGGAAGAAGGTCCAGGATCAGAGGTCCAAGACACCTTCCTCTGCTCGTCAGAGCCTGTCATTTTGCTAAAAAAAAAAAAAAAAAAATCCAAAGCCGAATTTGAACACATATTTTGGTTATGTACGGTCAAAAATGGCCTGCCCTACTGTGACTTTCCTACCCTCTGTGCTCTAGAGAGATCCAATACAGCTGACTATGACTCAGCTAAACCGGAAAGAGGTTTCTGACATGGCTGATGTCAGCAGAGCTGAGGTCAGTGAGAAACTAGTTCACATGTATGCACAGCTGGAAAGGTTTTCTTTAAACATCTGCTGGATAAGAAACAGGAGATGAAGGATGAAAGGAGAGTATTAAAGCTCACACTGCTAAAGATGGGCAAAATGTTTCCAAACTCTGCTGCATGTAAACATCTTCCTAGTTGTCAGTTCTTAGGAATGTTGTATAAATTCAAGTCCAAACAAACGATGGTACCAGAAATACTCTGATTATAAAAGAATATCCCTTATTTGTGCATTAAAAAACAAGCTAACAAACTGAAAGTCAACCTTAGAAAAAGAGACTTTCATTTACTCACAAGCATTTTTTGCAGCTGTTCCACTGTTTGGTTAGCCACACTTATGCCATTGATTTCTCGAATTTCATCTCCAACATGAAGTGTACCTAAGATTTACACAAAGTTATAAACATGAAATTACACATACATTTTAATAACAAAACCCAAAGGCAACAAATGTAAGTAATTTTTAAAAATTAAGGGGCTGGCCCCGTGGCTGAGTGGTTAAGTTTGCGCACTCTGCTTCAGCGGCCCAGGGTTTCGACGGTTTGGATCCTGGGCGAGGACATGGCACCGCTCATCAAGCCATGCTGAGGCGGCGTCCCACATGTCCCAACTAGAAGGACCCATAACTAAAATATACAACTATGTACCAGGGGGCTTTGGGGAGAAAAAGGAAAAATAAAATCTTGAAAAAAGAGAATTAAGCTAAATATCGAAGGCCAATATTTCAGAAACAGGTACAAGTTTGGCTCATGCAGTAAACTCATCAAAACATACACCTACTTATGGAAGACACAGTTTTGAAAGATGGCTGTGGAAATTGGCTTATTTTTCTGACAGAGGCAGTGTGTATAGTGGTTTACAGTTATGGCTTCTAGATCCAGCCTGTCTTGGTTCAAATCTCAGCTACATCACTTACTAGCTTTAAGATCTTGGGTAAGTTACTGAAACTCTCTATGTCTCAGTTTTCACATTTATAAAATGGAGATGAAAATAGTACCTATCTCATAGGATTATTTTGAGAATTAAATGAGTTTAATACATGTAGAGGGCTTAAAATTGTTCTTGGCACATAGCAAGTCCCATTCAAGTGTTTGCTGTTATTATTATCAACCAAATATGACACAAAGGCTGTTGATTTTCAAAGAATTGTGATATAATACCTAGGTAACACTGAACTTATATTAGACATAACACAACCTTTTAATAATAATTTGATAGGCATTTCAGAGTCCTGTAATACTTCAACTGGAAAAAGTGACTGAGAAGCAATGCTTAAATAGAAAGTTATGTAAAATTTTGCTTCCTTATTTATAAATTGTGCACATTTTTACATACTGATCTGACTTCGTTATGAAAAGCTCACAGTATCTTGTAGAGGTAACACTAAAATGCATACAGATAAAATAAGATGCCTGGGATTTGCTTCAAAATAACCCAAGGGAGTGGGCAGTAGAGCAAGTACAGATGAAACCAGTGGCCATGAATTAACAATAGTTCTAGCTGGGTTATGAGCACATGGGCGATCACTGCACTATTCTCTCAACTTGAATTCACTGCACTATTCTCTCTACTTATGTTTGAAGATGAACATAATAAAAAATAAAACAAAAATTTGGGCACTTTTGCTTCCAATATGGCTGATCAGTCACTCAAAGACTTTCTCATAACTATATGCTGCTTAGGGCACACCTCTTGAAGTGTTACGGGTCTCACAAAAGTAGTGCAAATCCCCAAGAACACTTCCTACTCCCATCCCCTGCCCTCCCCTCCACACAAAAAAACCCTGTGAACTGGATCCAGAGCGGTGGCAAACTAAGGGTGGAATGAAATAGTGGGAAGGGTGAATGCCACAGTAGCAATGCTGCTAGCTGGATTCTGAGTCTTGGGCCAACAGCAAGTTAGAGAAGCTGAGCCTAGGATTCCACAGGAAGTCAAGACCCAGACCAGTGGCAATCCACGGCAACTGGTAGAAAAAGGAACAACCCTTCTCTGGAGGAAAGCGTTCCCAGTTTAGGCCCACAGGACTTCCACTAATTAGATAAGCCATAACCTCTTGCAGATCATCAAACATAAAATAAGGCAAACTACTATCTGAGCCATCAGAAACATAAAAAACAGATTTAGATCCTCAAGGAGGATAGATACTGGAATGACTGGTCAGATTGGAATATAAAATAGCTATATGTTAAATATTAGGAAAAAATTAAGGACTCAATTAGAAGGATGAGTATGCAACAAGAGAATATCAGGTGTGAACAGACAGATCTGAAAATAAAAATAAGAAGAAATGACTAGTACTTCTAGAAAAGAAAAATATAACTGGTGATACAAGCCACTGACTGGATGAGCGGAATGGGAGTTCAGATATAGCTGAAGAGAGTTTCAGTGAACTGGAAGATAAAACAGATAAATTATCTAGAATGCAGGTCAGAGAAACAAGGAAATAAGGAAAATAGGAAACAAAAAATAAAAAAATAGGAAAAAGATCTTAAGAGATATGCAGGGAATGTCTAACATACATCTACCTGGAGTTCAGAAGGAGAGAAGAGAGAGAATTGGAGAAGAGGTAATATCTGAAGAAATAATGGTTGCAAATTTTCTTGAACTGATGAAAACATGATTACACAGATCCAGAAAGAATAATGTATCCAAAACAGGATAAATAAAATGAAATCCATGCTGAGAGGTAGTGAAACTATATAATATCAAAGACAAAGATCTTAAAACATCCAGAGAGAAAGGAGAGATCACCTACAAAGCAAGGAAAATTGCAGTGACATCAGACTTCTCAGTATCTAACAATGGATGCCAAAAGACAATAGAATGGTAACCATCAACCTAAAATTGTGCTCTCAGCAAAATCTTCAAGATTAAGGCTGAAATAAAGTATTTACAGATAAACACCACCTGAAAGAGTTTATCAACAAGAGATTAACACTATAGGAACTTTTAAGGATTTACCTTAGAAAGAAGGAAAATGGTCCCCAAAGGATGGTCTGAGATCCAAGAAGGAATGGTGAGCAAATAAAATCATAAACATTTATATAAATCCAAACAAAAATGGTCATGTATGTTAATAGTAATTTCAAATTTGTGGATTTAAAACAGGACAGAACTAAAATACTGGGCCAGAATAATATGCAAGTCAGGAATGTGATCAAATTCAGTGTTTGTTCCAATGTCTTTGTATTCTTTGGGAGTGGGAGTAAGATACTGTTTCACTTTAGTATATGTAAAGTTAAATGTGCATGATAAAATTTCAAGGTAACCACCTAAAAAATGGAAATAGAGTGCTGAAATTCTAAACTACCAGAGGACAAAAAAGAAACAAAAAATAAAGAAGAGAATCAATTAAAAAATGGAATAAATATAAATAAAAAAGCAAGATGACAGAAATCATCACAATAAATATTAATGGACTAACCTTGCCCATTAAAAGATAGCAATCATCAGAATGCACTAAAAAATGAAAAACCCAGCTTTGGAAATGTTTGTAAGAGACACACTAAAGCATACAAGCACAGAATGACTGGAAATAACAGAATGGAAGAAAACACACTAGCAAATACTAAATTAATACTACGTAAAAAAGGTTTTAAGTAGAAAGCATTAGTAAGGATAGAAATGGTTACCAGGCACTTCTATGTACCTAATAAAACAGCTTCAAATACATAAAGCCAAAATTGAGAGATCTATAGGTAGAAATTGAAAAACTCCACTATAATAATGAGATATCTCAACAACTATTGATAGGTCAAATAGACAAAAAATTATTCAAGATATAGAAGATTTGAAAGAAAAAATTAACAACCCCAAGCCAATCATCATATAGAGAACCCTGCATGCAACAATTAAGGGATAAACATTCTTCTTGAGTACACATGGACCATTTACAAAAATGATTTAAAGTGCTATGCTGTAAAGCAAGTCTGAGCAAACCTCAGATAAATGGTGTCATACAGACCACATTCTCTGACCACACTGCCATTAAGTTAGAAGTAAATGATAGAAAGAGATACATAGAAAATCCTCTTAAATATAGTACGTAAAAAACTCTTTTAAATAACTTAAGGGTCAATGAAAAATATCATAATAGAAATTTTAATTATAATAAAAATGAATTATAATAAAATCTTATTAGATCTGAATTATAATAAAAATGCTTCATCTCAAAACTGGTGGGATATAGTTAAAACAGTACTTAGAGGTAGAGTTTAGTCTGAAATGCTTATATTAGAAATGAAGAAAGACTGGAATAAATGAATTAAGTGTCTAATTTAAAAAGTTAGATAAAACCAATAGCAAGTAGAAGGAAGGAGATAATAAAAACTAGGTCATAAAACAATGAAATAGAAAATAAATATACAATGGAGAGAATTACTAGAACCCAAAGTGGGTTTGAGAACAAACCCCTGGCAAATTGATCAAGAGAAAAAAGACGAGGCACAAATAAATGATATGAGGAACAAACAAGGGGACATAATTACAGAGATGGCAGAGAATAAACGGTTTAAGAACACTAAGAAGCTTACTGCAATAATTTTTAAAAGCAAGATTTTTCAGGAAAATGTAATTTACCAAAACTCACTCAAGATATAGAAAGCCTGAATAGCCTTAAGAATGTCAAAGAAACTGAAGCAGTTGTAAAAAAAAAAAAAAAATCTTTCCTAAAAAAAAACCAAACAAAAACAAAACATCAGGCCCTGATAGTTTTATAGGCAAGTTCTATCAAACTTTCAAGGTACAAATCATTCCAGTGTTATACAAAGTCTTCCAAAGAACTCATGAAGAGAGAAGGCTCTCCAGATCATCCTATAAGGCCAGTGTAACTTTGAAACTAAAATCAGACAGAGAAACACAAGAAAGGAAAATTAACTACAGGCCAGTCTCACTCATAATTACAAATAGGAAAATCCTAAACAAAATATTAGTATCCACAATGACTTGGCTGTATTTATCTGAGAATTGCAAGGGGAGGTTTATCTTTAGGAAATCTTTAAAAGTCATTCACCATAAAAAGAAAAAAACCAAATGATCATCTCAGCAGATACAGAAAAAACATCTGACAAAATTCAAAACCCAATTATAATTAAAATGTCCAGCAACTAAGAATATAAGAGAACTTGTTCAGTCTTAATGAAAGGTATCTACTAAAAATCTATAGTAAATGTTATTCTTTGTGGGGAAACATTGGAAAGCTACCTTTTAAAAATGAGAATAGGACAAGGTTGTCCACTACACCACTTCATTAAAGATGGCAGGTCCTAGCCAGTGCAGTAACATAAGAAAAAGAGATTAATAATGCTGTGACATTACTGAATTTATGGCAAATTATTAAAAATAATAAACAAAAAATTAATACTGGAATCTAAACCCAAACATCCTCCCGTGTGAGTGCAGTCAACTCCCAAAGTCTATAAAGATGCCCCTGAAGGCAGCAGTAATGCCAGACCCCATCTGTGTACACAGCAGTCATCTCTAAAGGGGACAGGAAGGCGCTAAAATGCTTATAGTGTTACTTCTTGCTCTCTGGGGTTAAGAAAAGAGGTGTTAAGCACAAAAATAACCCTATCTCAAAGAAAGGAAGTCTAATTTTTGGACACGAGAGTCATTTTTGGATCAGCCTCTATATTCTAGTACATATAATTCAGCCCTTTCAAAGAGGAGCCTAAACCTACATGTCCAAATCCTGTCTACCTGAGGGCTAATGAAAGTTGCACTTTCTCAAAAAATCATTCTTTGTCTACTTCAGTCCTTAGTGAATTCCTTCCTCATAATGACTGCACTTACTGTAGTAGGTATTAAGAACTTAATAACAGATTTCACATCTCTTATTTTACCATTTAAATTTTATATTGTTATCAAACATTAATCTCCTAATTTATAAATAGCGTATCTCATTTCTGAATGAATGAGAGAGTAATTCTTGAAGTGTCATTTAACTTTATATATGTATCTTATATCCCAGAATAGATGTCTTCCATATATCCTGGGGCTCGATGTGATAGTTTGCTTTATCTCCCATGGTCTCTAATAAGTCAGGATCTAAACAGAGATTCAGAGATGCTCCAGCAACGGAACTGTAATATATACCCTCCCTCCATTATGTACAGGCTGGAGCATGTACAGATGAATAAGAAAAAATGGAGGCCAACAGTGATTAAAACCAAAGGTAGAGAATTTAAACAGATGGTTTGCATGGACCATAAATTAAACAGTCTTCTATCTAAATCATAAAGGTACTTCCTCCACTAGGCTACAGGAGAAAAAGTTAAGGAAGGAAGGAAGGAAGAATTGTATATACGAAACTTACCTTGCCTGTGAATCATGCCTCCATGCATAATTCTTGCAACAATACAATGATTTAGCTCATTCATTTTTAAAGTGATTCCCTATAAAAAGTTAAGTAAAAATAGAATTACTATCAGAGGGCACTTCTTCTTATATCATGATTTTGTTGTTGATAATTTTAATTACAAAAGTTAGGAAAACATTAAAGAAAATACGGAAAATCATCCATTGCTCCACCATGTCATGATAAAAACATTATTTTTGGTATTTTGATTGCTATAATAGTAAACAAACATTTTATATACTGCTTTTTAATCTTCTAATTATAATTATTTTCCATGTTGCTTTATTTTTTATGTTGCTCATTTTTTAAAAGCAGTTTTTATTAACATATAATTGACATACACAAAGTATACAATGGGATAAGTCTGATATATGTATACATGTGTGAAACCATCACTGCAATCAGGATAGTGAATATATCCATCACTCCCCAAAGTTCCCTCGTGCCCACTGGTGACCTACTCCCATCCCTTCATGCCCACTCCCCCGCCCCAAACATCCCCAAGCAACCACTGATATGCTCTCGCTGGCTATAGATTAGTTTGCACTTTCCTTAAATGAACTCATACAGTACTCTTTTTTTGCTGCTCTTTTTTCACTCACAATGTGAGATTCAACCACATTGTTGCATTATCAACAGTCCATTCTTTGTTCTTGCTGAGTATTCCATTGTATGGATATACCATTTTGTTTATCCATTCACCCACTGAATTGTTTCTAGCTTTTGGCTATTAAAATAAAGCTGTATTTCTGGGTTAGTCTCCACGTGGTCATGACACATTCTTTTTTTTACAATATAGATTTGTTTATAATTTTTAATCTATATTCATGAGGGCTTCTGGTCTGTAGTTATCTTGTAATGTCTTTATCTGGTTTTGGTCTCAGAGTAATGCTATAATCATCATCATCATCATCATCATCATCATTATCATCATCATCATAACAATAGTAATAAAAAATAGCAAGTTGGGAAGAATTCCATCCTTTTCAAAGTTTTGGGAAGAGTCTGTGTAGAATTGGTATTATTTCTTTACTAAATGTTTGGTAGAATTCACCAATGAAGCCATCTTGGCCTAGAGTTTTCTTTGAGGGATGGTTTTTAACTACAAATTTCATTTTTAAATAGTATAAGGCGATTCAGTTTATTACTTAAGTGAGCTTTGGTAGTTTCTGTCTTCTAAGAAACTTGTCCATTTTATCTGAATTGTTTAATTTATTGACATAAAGTTGTTTACCATATTTCCTTATGGTCCTTTTTACATCTGTAGAATCTGTAGTAATGCCACTTCTCTTATGCACAATACTGTTAGTGTCTTTCTGTTCCTGATCAGTCTGATCTTCTCAAAGAAAAAGTTTTTGTTTTACTGATTTTCCTCTACTGCTTTTCTGTTCTGTATTTCATTGATTTCCACTTTGGTCTTTATTATTTCTTTTCTTACTCACTTTGAGTTTAATTTGCTTTTTCTCTTGTTCTAGTTTCTTAAGGTAGAAGCTGAGGTCATTGATTTAAGACATTTCTCCCTAAGTACTACTTTAGCAGCATCCCACAAATTCTGGTATGTTGTGGTGTTATTTTCATTCACTTCGAAATACTTTTTAATTTCCCTTTTGATTTCTTCTTCGGCCCATAGGTTATTTAGAATTGTGTTACTTGGTTTTCAAGTGCTTGGGGATTTTGCAAAGATCTTTCTTTCACTCATTTCTAATTTAATCCCATTGTGGTCTGAGGATATACTTTGATATTAATATAGCCACTCCAGCTTCCTTTTGATTAATGTCATCATGGTATATCTTTTCCTATCCTTTTACTTTGAAACTATTTGTCTTTATGTATAAAGCATTTCTTGTAGGTGATATATAATTAGGTCTTGCTTTCCCCTGTATCCTCCCCCGGGTCTGACAATCTCTGCTTTTTAATTGGGGGAATTTAGACTATGTATTACATTTAACATTTTTATTGATACAGTCAAGTGTAACTATATTTCCTTGCTATTTGATTTCTATTTGTACTATCTGTTCTATATTCCCTTTTACCTCTTTTCTGCCTTCTTTGGGATTAATTTATTTTTATTTTCTCTTCTGTGTTGTCTTATTCACTATAATTCCGTTTTGTTGTATTAGTGGTTGCTTTTGGTTTATGGCATACATCTTTAACTTACCACAGTATACCTTTAAGTGATGTTATACCACACCACATATGTTTGAAAATGTTTTTATTTTATTTTTATTTTTTGAGGAAGATCAGCCCTGAACTAACATCTGCTGCCAATCCTCCTCCTTTTTCTGAGGAAGACTGACCCTGAGCTAACATCCGTGCCCATCTTCCTCTACTTTATATCTGGGACACCTGCTACAGCATGGCTTGCCAAGCAGTGCCATGTCCGCACCCCAGATCTGAATCGGTGAACCCTGGGCTGCCAAAGCAGAACCTGTGAACTTAACTGCTGTGCCACGGGGCCGGCCCATGAAAATGTTTTTATTTTGCCTTTATTTTCCGAACGATACCTTTGCTGGGTTTAAAATTCTAAGTTGAGGAGGGTTTTTTCCTTCAGTACTTTAAAGACATCGTTCTTCTTAATTGTACTGTTTCTGATAAGAAATCTGATATCCTTATTTTTGTTACTCTGTATGGTAACATTTCTTTTTTTTTTTCCTCTATTTTTTTTTGGACATAGTTGTGTTTAATAATTTGGGGAGAACGATTCAAAACCTCAGTGGTGGTCTACATATATAATTGTAACATAATGCTGGCATGTTTTTATATCACCAAACACAACAAACATTGTTTTAAGGAAATTGAAAGACTGTCGGCAAATGAAATAAAGCTCTAGACAGTAATTTCTTTTTTTTTCTTTTTTTAAATTTTATTTTAAATTTTTTTCGGATGTACATCATATTTCGAATTCTGTATACATTACATCATGTTCACCACCCGAACACTAATTATAGTGCATCCCCTCACATGTGACCCTAACCACCCCTTTTGCCCTCCCCCTTCCCCCCTTCCCCAATGGTAACCACCAGTCCAATCTCCAATGCTATGTGTTTTTTTTTTTGTCGTTTTTATCTTCTACTTATGAGTGAGATCACATGGTATTTGACTTTCTCCCTCTGACTTATTTCACTCAGCATAATACCTTCAAGGTCCATCCATGTTGTCACAAATGGCCAGATTTCATCCTTTCTTATGGCTGAGTAGTAGTCCATCGTGTATAAATACCACATCTTCTTTATCCATTCGTCCCTTGATGGGCACCTAGGTTGCTTCCAAGTCTTGGCTATTGTGTATAATGCCGCAATGAACATAGGGGTGCAAGTATCTTTATGCCTTTGTGTTTTCAAGTTCTTTGGATAAATACCCAGCAGTGGAATAGCTGGATCATATGGTAGATCTATCCTTAATTTTCTGAGGATACTCCAAACTGCTTTCCATAGTGGCTGCACCAGTTTGCACTGCCACCAGCAGTGAACAAGGGTTCCCTTCTCTCCACACCCTCTCCAACATTTCTTGTTTCCTGTCTTGTTAATTATAGCCATTCTGACCGGAGTGAGGTGATACCTCATTGTAGTTTTGATTTGCATGTCCCTGATAGCTCATGATGTTGAGCATCTTTTCATATGCCTGTTGGCCATCTGTATATCTTCTTTGGAGAAATCTCTGTTCAGATCTTTTGCTCATTTTCTAATTGGATTGTTGGTTTTTTTGTTGTTGAGCTGTATGAGTTCTTTGTATAGTTTGTATATTAACCCCTTATCTGACATGTGGTTTGCAAATATCTTCTCCCAATTGTTAGGTTGTCTTTTTGTTTTGTTGATGGTTTCCTTTGCTGTGCAGAAACTCCTCTAAGAACAGGAACCAGACAAGGATGCCCACTGTCACTACTCTTATTTAACATAGTATTGGAAGTCCTAGCCAGAGCAATCAGGCAAGAAAAAGAAATAAAAGGGATACACATTGGAAAAGAAGAAGTGAAACTGTCACTCTTTGCAGACGACATGATTTTATATGTAGAAAACCCTAAAGAGTTCACTAAAAAACTTTTAGAAATAATAAAGGAATACAGTCACGTTGCGGGATACAAAATCAATGTACAAAAATCCGTTGAGTTTCTATACACTAACAACAAAGTAGCAGAAAGGCAAATTAAGAATACAAGCCCATTTACAATTGCAACAAAAAGAATAAAATACCTAGGAATAAACTTAACGAAAGAGGCGAAAGATCTGTACACCGAAACCTATAAAACATTGTTGAGGGGCTGGCCCCGTGGCTGAGTGGTTAAGTTCGCGCGCTCCGCTGCAGGCGGCCCAGTGTTTCGTTGGTTCGAATCCTGGGCACAGACATGGCACTGCTCATCAGACCACGCTGAGGCAGCGTCCCACATGCCACAACTAGAAGGACCCACAACAAAATATACAACTATGTACCGGGGGGCTTTGGGGAGAAAAAGGAGAAAAATAAAATCTTTAAAAAAAAAAAAAAAAAAAAACATTGTTGAAAGAAATCGAAGAAGACACAAAGAAATGGAAAGATATTCCGTGCTCTTGGATTGGAATAATTAACATCATTAAAATGTCCATACTTCCTAAAGCAATCTATAGATTCCACGCAATCCCTACCAAAGTTCCAACAACATTTTTTACAGAAATAGAACAAAGAATCCTAAAATTTATATGGAACAACAAAAGACCCCAAATAGCCAAAGGATTCCTGAGAAAAAAGAACAAAGCTGGAGGTATCACACTCCCTGATTTCAAATTATACTACAAAGCCATAGTAACCAAAACAGCATGGTACTGGCACAAAAACAGACACACAGATCAATGGAACAAAATTGAGAGCCCAGAAGTAAACCCACACATTTATGGACAGCTAATATTCGACAAGGGAGCCAAGAGCATATGATGGAGAAAGGAGAGTCTCTTCAATAAATGGTGTTGGGAAAACTGGACAGCCACATGCAAAAGAATGAAAGTAGACCGTTCCCTTACACCATGCACAAAAATCAACTCAAAATGGATTAAAGACTTGAATGTAAGACCCGAAACCATGAGACTTCTAGAAGAAAACATAGGCAGTACGCTCTATGACATTGGTCTGAGCAGCATATTTTCAAGTCCCATGTCTGACCAGGCTTTTCTCTATTTTTAAGATCTTCTATTTACCATGGGATCTAAGCAGTTTGATTATGATGTAGTTTCATGTTGTTTTCTTCATGTTTCTTGTGCCTGGGGCTCATTGTGGTTCTTGCAACTGCAGATTTATAGTTTTAATCAAGTTTGGAATGTTTTCAGCCATTATTTCTTCAAATATTTTTTCCGTCTCTTCTTCACTCTCTTCTCCTTCACAGACTCCAATTAACCATCTATTAGGCTGCTTGAGGTTGTTGAACAGCTCAGTGATGCTCTTTTCACTTTAAAAAATTCCTTTTCTCTGTGTTTTGTTTTGGATAGCTTCTATTGCTATGTCTTTGAGTTCACTAATTTTTTTCTTCCAAAATGTCTAATCTGTCATTAATCTCATAGCGCATTTTTCTGCTAATTCTAATATATTTGTCAGTTCTGTGTCAGTTTTGATTATTCTCCATACTATAGGTCACATTTTCCTGCTTCTTTACATGCCTAGTAACCTTTGACTAGATGCCAGATATTGTGAATTTTATCTTGTTGCATGCTAGATGTTTTTTTTTATTCTTATAAATATTCTTAAGTTTTGTTCTGGGATGTAGTTCAGTTACTTGGAAATAGTTTGATCCTTTGGGTCTTGGTTTCATGATTTGTTAGGCATGTCTGGAGCAATTCTCCATCTAGGGCTAATTATTCCTCATTACCGAGGCAAGGCTTTCCTGAGCTTTCTACACAATGCCCCATGAATTTGTTTTTCCAGTCTGGCTGGTGGGAACAGCAGTGGGTGTTAAGCACTGTTCCCTCTAATCCTTTTGGATGGTCTTTCCTTGGCTTCTGGTAGTTCCCTCTCATAAATGTGCTGATCATTATTGAGATGAATACTTGAGGGAGACTCTCTATAGATTTCTGGGGTTCTCTCTTTGTGCAGCTCTCTCCTCTTCAGTACTCTGTCCTATGAACTTTAGGTGCCTTGGTCTCCCCAGACTCTCAGCTCTGTGTTCTCAATGCAGGGAGTCTGCCTGCTCTGCCTCAGTTCCCCTCCCTGTGCAGTGGCCTGGAAAGTCTCTCAAGTCAATCATAGGGCTTACCTTGTTTGCTTCCTGTCTCATAGGAATCACTGTCTTTTATTGTCTGATGTCCAACGTCTTGAAAACTGTTCTTTCATGTAATTTTGTCTATTTAAAATTTGTTTTGATTGTTTCTGGTGAAAGGGTAAATCTACTCCCAGTTACTCCATCTTGGCCAGAAGTGGAAGCTCTACATATTTAATGCCAGAATACTATTCTATGGAGTAGATTACTTTTTGTTTTTCAATTATTCACCATTATATGACAAGCTTTCATAAACATACTTTTGCATTAGACCTGGCTGTTTCTAAGAATCATACAGGAATCTTTTAAATAAAACTGACTTTTAAATTTACTCTTTGGATTTAGATTTAGGACGTTTGGAATGGAGCCCAGAAATCTATATTTTTAAAAAGTTCCCTTGGTGAAAACTCGTCTTGAATTTGAGATAATTAAGAGTAGGGGGACTCTGTCTTATCTTCTTCATTGGAGAGTAACACTCTATTAGAAAGCTTCATGAAAATATTTGAGACTTTATAATCTAGATTCTGTCTGAATTTGTACAATTCTACAGAACAGAGGTTTGCATGGTTCCTATTTTGCAGTTCTTAGAAGTAGTAGGCAAGCAATGTAAAAAACTGCTTTATCAAAATGTTTCTAGTTCCAACATTGAACTGTAATGTTCAAGTTTCATTTCCAACTTCTACATTTCATCAGCATGAACAGGTGCCAAGAGCAGTGTCTCTGGAAAAATGCTGTAAATTAATGTGTAAGTCAAATCTATCTAATTTCATAACGGAAATGATAGTACAATGAGAGTTCTATCCTTGAAATTAATAAATTAATGTATTCATTCAATCAACATTACTGAAAACCTGTTATGTGGCAGACACTCTGCTAGACACAGTAGTGAATGAAACAGGGTCTCTCATGGCTAGGGGAAGTTCACCTCAAACCAACTGGAGTTAACATTTATTATTTTGTTTGTCCCAAACATTTCTCTGCAGAGAGGAATTGACTCATATTCTGTTCCCAAATTCCAGGGAAGGGATTGGCTCAGCTTGGGTTGGGTGCCTACTCCCGAAGCTATCCTAGCTTGGGATAAACTCCTGGCCTTGCCTTGTTTATATAAGCCTTTTCCCTATTGTCTAAGCTAGTTCAAGTTTGGTCTTTATCACTTGCAACTAAGGGAGTCCCAAGGAATAGAGAAATAATTATAAGTGCGATGTTACAAATGGGAAAAAGGGCATAAAGGGAGTATATCACCCTCGGATGGTGGACCTAGCATAGTTGGACACATTGTAGAAGGTCCAAAAAACAAAAGAGATCATGTGGGTATATCCTGCACAGTAATATAATGCTTTTAATAAGACAACTAAGCAAGCAAATTAAGCCCTATTAAATGTAATAGAGAACTATACTCTATTATTGAAAATATATATTTTACATAAAATAATTCCCATTTTTATGACAACCAGTCAAAAGGAGAAGAAATAAACACCTTCACTAGGATCAGAGAAGACAGAAAGAGAAGGGTTTCTCTAAGGAGACTTCTAGGGGAGACTCAAGGCCATTTTATGCTTTCTGAAAAAAGTAACTCGGGGACGCAGTTTTACATTTTTACTTAGTCTATGTTTTTATGGAGTCAGCCTTCATATAAGAGATGAAGCAAATGTCACTGAGCTGCTTTAGAACATGATGATCACAAGACATTTCTGGGATTCCATCTTGTGGTCTCTTCCACCTTCCTGTCTGCTTTGCTTGGCTGACCGTCACCCCTTCTTCCTGCCTCTCTGACACGGCCACCTCTCCTCTATAGCTCTGTCATAATTATTTTTGTTAAACTATGCTGAACTGCATATTTACCTGTTTAATGTAGGCAGCCTTGCCAAAAGAGAGCTTCAGGAAGGAGCCTTGTTTTATCCACCACTATGTCACTGTCATCTAATACAGTGATTTGCACATAGTAGGCACTTAACAAACATTTGCGAAATGAGTGAATGAATATATAAAATGAATGAATGGATATTAGACTTTCAGAGCTAGGTGGGATCTTGGAGATCATTCAGTCAAGTATGCTTTTGGCAATACTTTCTAAGCAAAGTATGAGCAAACTGAGGCCCACTGACATGAAGTGATTTGCCCAAGGTACCCAGAAGCTGCCATTGCCCGTGCTCTTAAGCCAAAGAGTTGCTTGGAGAGCACCAAAAGGGGTAGGGTGATTTGCACATGCCCTGCTTGCTGCAAGTGCTGGGATAATATAGTATAACTGGCAAAGAACAGTAAATGAGTATTACAACCTGAAACATCTAGAGTTGAGGGCTCTCCGGAAATTGCGGTCATGGAATCACTGCTCTGTAACTCTTCCTTTAATGTGGAAAGTAACTGGGCAACTTTCGTAAGTAGGTAATTTGTTTTTCTATATCTCATATCCCTTTTCTATGCTCTGGGGAAAAAATATGAATGCATAAGTTTGAAGGCCCCCCCCAAGATATGATTCCTCCCCAAAACTTAGAACTTTCCCAATATTCCCTGACTGAGTGAATAGCATCATTTGTCCATCCAGTTGTGAAAACCTAAAGCTTAGGGTCATCCTTGATACTTGCTTCTCCCTCAGTCCCCACTGTCAATCCATTATCGAGGTCTATTAATTTTACTCTTCTGTTAAATATATTCACTTCTTTTCATTGGACATCCATCCCTCTAGTCCAGAGTTCCCCTGTATTACTGCAATAAAAGCCTCTTACCTGGTCTCCCTATATCCACTCTTGTCCCCCTCCAATCCATTCTCCAGAGTAATTATTTCTAAAATGAAAATCTGACCTTATCTTCCTGCTTATGACTTCTAATAGCCTCCTACTGTTTTTAAGATAAAGAACAGAATCCTTAACATGTCTTTCAACACTTGTATGGTCTCCTTCCTGCCACGCACCTTGTTTTCTATAGTCCAGCTGTGGTGCTTTCTTTCCATCTTGAAACTATCCCAAGAGCCTTTTCACTACCAGGTTTCCGCCAATGCTACTTGATTTGCTTGGATGGTCTGCATTCCCTCAGCCCCTCTATGTTCGTTTAACATTAAAGAGCTTTTCCTTGATCTTCCCAAACTACGAGAATTCTACCAGAATGAGGCAAGCTTCAGCATCAATTCTACAATGCTATTCCTAAGCACTGTAAAAATTAATATATATTAAATAGGTAGATGTGAGTGGAAGGAATTTTATTATAGTAATGTTACTCAATTCTTTGAACGCCTTCTGAATTAGTCTTCCTGTAATTTCATTGAAGGCAAAAGATCTGGAAATCACCAGACTTGTAAAAGAATGTTTACACATTTACTTTTTCAACACCAACGCCAATATTTCAAATTGTCCCTTTCTTTGCTGCCCCGGAGGTTGTTTTTTTTTTTTCACACTCAACACAGTTTTTTATTTCACAGCTTCTGTTCTGATTGACTAAACTTAAATTTCATTTCAGAGTTTTTCCATGATTTTGCCTTAAAGGAAAATGATCTTGGTCTGGATGAACAATATCTTCACAGGCATTATGCTCATATCATTGTTCCATTCTCTTTAGACATCTCTGGTCATGCAAGTGCCCCTGCAGGTGATCATCAACTTTTTCAACTTCTGGACAGGTTTGACTGTGGATTTTGTCTTCCATTGTTCACGGTTCTTCCCCGTGCCCCAACTTGGAGAGTGCATGCCCCAGAGGTTTTTACACTCTGGAGTAATGTACCAGGTATGTCCTTTTATGGTCAAGTTGTAGAGCAATTGTGAAAGGAGAGGTGGGAAGGAGAACCAACATGCCTTAGGCGTGGTGTCATGCAGAACAACTCTGGCAGGGGTGGGGGTGGTGGTGGAATGAGGATCTGGAAACTGATTTCTTTAAAACTATCCATGCTCTCCTTCCTCCTCACCTCCTAGTAGTAACAAGTTCAAGTTAGCTGCTCTAACTCATGCTTGGATTTTATGAGAGTGTAGAAAACTTTCTTTTTCTACTTACCATTGGTTCATCTGTGTTCTTTTGGAACTGGACCAGCCGAACTCTGGTCACGTTCTCCATATCCATGTCTCCGTTTGCGCTTTCTGGAGAATCACCATTTAAATAGGGAGAGGTGGGAGGAGGTGTGACCCTCAATGCTTCATCACTGTAAACTTCATGTGCCACTACATCATGAGTCTGAAGTAAGGCCTGGTATTTTATGAAGGAAGTAAAATATTAATAATAGTATTATTTCGGCAGAAATGTATTATATAAAATTATTCTTTGTCTCTCAAAAGCATCTCTCATTTACAGAAAACTCGAAGCACATTACACCTAGATACAACTATATCCTAATTTCTTTGTGACAAATAATCATGATAGATGGATTTAAAAAAAAAGAATGAACAAATGAATGAGTGAGTGAGTGAATCATTGAATGGATGCGTTCGTTGATTACCTGGTTACAGGTGTTGCCTGACGCTATGAAAAAGGACCCAGCTAACTTGTTCAAATAACGACTGACAGAATGCAGTCTAAAATAACTTAGCAGAAACAATCATGTGTAAATAGAGGTGGCAAATCTGTGCTGGGGCTTTAAAATGGAAACAGATTTAAAAAGAAACAGTGCAATAGCTGGTATATTGAGCGAATATCTTTCATTGATGGTATTAACAATAATTCTTTTATATGACTCAAAGGATGAAGATAATTGATAACAAATGACAGTAAAAGAAAAAAAACACACACAAGTGCACTTGAAAAAAATGTAATTTTCCAAAATATCATATATGATATGGAGTTCAAAATTTAAACCTATTTAATGTTTTTGTTCATTTCAATTTTTTGGAGCATTGCTTAAATGAAAAATAAGTTGACAATTATTATTATGACTTCTTTTTGCAAAGCCTGTTAACAAAGAAAAAGTGATTTCTTTGTGTTGATATCTGTATATGTCATCTTGGTGAAACTGGATAATAAATATCCCTTGTTTCTCTAAAAAAAGATATTCCTCTACTTACTGTACTTTTTGTGCCATTTTAAGTTTTCAGTAAGCATGAATATTTGAATATTTCTACTTCAAAGAGAATTTTACAGCTAAATATAAGTATGTTTGGAGCTTCACACAGATATTTTCTTGTATGCTAATTATACATTCAGTTCTATTTTAGTCTGTGGTCTGTGTGGTAATGAAATATCTAGAGATAATGAAATGTAATTAAAATTGCCTTAAAAGTATAACCCTTAACATCTCAAATTAAGTTATTTAATTAAAAGGCTTATCAAAGTCATGACATGGCTGTTTTAATTTTAAAGGCATGCATACGAGGCAAAAATAAAGAAACAATGCAGTAAAATCATAAAGAAGATGGGGTTGATTTGTCATCACGAGAGCATGTGCTTGGGAGCAGTACATGCATTTGGGTTTCTAATGGAAATGGCAGCTATTTCTAAGATCTCAGAGGACTAGTCTAAACTGGGGTCTGCGTGAGGGGCGCTGAGGGGCACTAAGCAGTGCACAACTTGAGAACAGGGCTCCACAATGGCCGTGGGGATCTTGGCTTCTGGACCACTGCCCTGACTACATCCTGCACTGGTACCCTGGGGCCTGGGTATGGAAGTTGTGCTATGTCGGTACATCTCTCCTTTCCTGGTCTAATTGTGGCCACTTAAGAGACTAAGATTTAGGGCAAAAAGCAAAAATAATAGATAAACTGAAAAACTTCATATGCTAAAATTAGGTTGATTGTATCAACTACAGATGTGTCTTCCATAATTAGTGAATTTTAAAAAACATGCTTTGTATGACTGGAGGATATATAGCCAGGTAAACAGAGAATCAAGCTTTGATCCAGAGAATGCCAGTTACATGGGCTGGAGAAAGTGTTCATGTTGCTTTTTACAAATGATTTCTATTCATCCCTTTAAATTATATAAACAAACACTTGTATTTAATGTATTATTTATAAAGAAGGGTAAGTCCACAATCACAAAATAATACTCAAATTGAACTTTAAAAGAAAAATGCTCAAATTATGTCACCAAATAAAGTCACACTTGACATTAACCACAATTTGCCACTGTAAAAGACTGCTACCACAAAATAAAACTTAACGTAAAGTTCTAATGCGTATGCAAACAGAAAAAAGGGGCTACTTCTAGATTGTTAAAAAAAAGCCATTAAAAAGAATATGCAGGGGCTGGCCCGGTGGCGCAGTGGTTAAGTCTGCACGTTCTGCTTTGGTGGTCCAGGGTTCGGATCCACGCACCGCTTGTCAAGCCACGCTGTGGCAGGCATCCCATATGTGAAAAAAAGTAGAGGAAGATGGGCACAGATGTTAGCTCAGGGCCAGTCTTCCTCAGCAAAAAGAGGAGGATTGGCAGCAGATGTTAGCTCACGGCTAATCTTACCTCGAAAAGAAAAAAAAAAAAGAATATACAAAATTAAGAAAATAGGGAAATCAAAGTTTGGATATTTTTCTTCAACTATGTGACGAGGTATGATTGAGCAATTGTTACTAAGCTGAAACAGCTGTTATTTTTAATTACATAAGAATCATGTAATAGGAAAGAAATACTTTCACTTTTGGTACTGTAGTAAGGATACGGACAACTGACAACTTCAGACTAGAGTGAGAAAAAATCCCCAACTATTTAAAAATGAATAGGAAAAATATAAATTTTACACTTGAAAAGTGGTTCCTCTGGCTTCTTAATCACAAATCATAAAATTTACCACTTAATAATGAAACTTTCATGACAACCTAAGGTGATTCTAATCATCTTGTTTTTTGGGAAAGTAGGATACAAATTTGCGTTTAAAATCTGTTCTAGATCCTATTTCTTAAAGAAAAAAACCCACTACCTTTCTATTATATTAATATCTGTTCTTAATGTTTCATATTTTACAATTATAGTAAGCAAAGGATCTGTTCTTTTTATAAAATCAGTCTTTCTAATGGAATAACTGAAAAAGGAATTAGTGTGGTAATATATATATATATATATTTTTGAGGAAGATTAGCCCTGAGCTAACTACTGCCAGTCTTCCTCTTTTTTGCTGAGGAAGCATGGCCCTGAGCCAACATCCATGCCCATCTTCCTCTACTTTATATGTGGGATGCCTACCACAGCATGGCTTGTCAAGCGGTGCCATGTCCACACCTGGGATCCAAACTGGTGAACCCCGGGCAGCCGAGAAGCGGAACGTGCGCACTTAACCGCTGCGCAACCGTGCCCGCCCCTAGTGTGGTAATATTTTGTATGACCTCCAAAAATAGAGCACAGACTTTAAAAAATCATTTAAATCTTCACTTTTTTTTACTCTTTCTTTAATTACTGTAAATATTTACATCTGTATTTTTAAGTGTCAGGCAATTCATTGTTAAACCTGCATTTTTTTAATGATCAGAAAGCAAAGAAAAAGCCAGATAACTGGACAAATAAATGTGAAATTATAAATATGCTAAAAATAACCACCATACCTTGGTATAATTAAAACATACTATAAGCCTTAAAATATTTCCCTTTAGCTATTAATATTTCTTTAAAAATACCAAGATTTTGAAACCACAATTTTAAAAGGCTTATAAGATAGAAAGCTCCAGCATTTAAAAGTTTATTTAACATAGTATATATAGCTCAGAATTATATTTCCCACATGGGACATTATCCAAACATATGCTTATTTGGGAATGACCAATGAGCTCAAGTTAAGTTTATAGGAAAATGAATCCTCACTGCAAGTCAACCCACTTTTAAGAGCACGGGCTTTGGAGCCACCAAGATCTGGGTTTTGAACTTCAGCCAGGCCACTTTCTAGGTAGGTGACATTAAGCAAGCCTCTTTACTTTCTAGGGTACAGTTTCATCTCTGAACTGTAAAATGGGGTTAGTCATACCACCTCACATCCCAATCTCAGCAAGTCCTGTTGTATCCAACCATCTCCAACGCAGAATCCCAATCTCTCATCTTCCGCCAGCCCCATCCTTCTCCATCCTTCTCATCCCCATCGCGTCTCACAGCAGCCTCCTAATTGGTCTCCCTCTTTCAACTCTTATCTCCCTTATAGTTCATTCTCTATACATCAGCCCCAGCAATTTCTAAAGCACAAATCCGATATTTTCCCACTTGCAATCATTCAGTGTCATCCTGCTGCAATCAGGAGAAATCCAGACTCCTTACCATTGTCTGGAAAACCCTACTTGGTCTGGCCTCTGCCAAGCTCTGCTAGCTCTTCTTGTATTACTCTCTCCCTTGTTCACTATATCCCAGCCACAATGGCCTCACTTCTGTACTCTGACCCTACAAAGCTCCTTCCTGCTTCTGGGCCTCTGCATCTGCTCTTCCCATGTTTGGATGTTCAGAAGGCTGGTTCTTTCATAGAACAAGTCTCATTCCACACTTTAACTCCTCAGGGGGGCTTTCCCCTGACTATCTAAAGTAGCTCCCACTATCATCTCTGCCCTATCATCCTTTCTTTTCTTCATAGTTATTATCACTATATGAAATTATTTTGTTAGTTTACTTGCTCACTGTCTCTAGCTCACCTATCCAGTGCACCCCCCCCCCCCCACTAGAATGGAAAGATGTAGGTCCTTCTGGTTGTGCTATGTGGGACACCACCTCAGCGTGGCCTGCTGAGCGGTGCCATGTCCACGCCCAGGATCCGAACCAGCGAAACTCTGGGCCGCCAAAGCAGAGTGTGTGAACTTAACCACTTGGCCACAGGGCTGGCCCCGGCATTTATAAATTTGATGAATGAATGAAAATGTCTTTTAAGCATCTAGCTAGGTATTCAGAAATTATATGAATTAGTTATTTCTGAAAATGTTTACTAATAGCAGTACACATATTAACTCCTCTCTGACTTCAGAAATGCAAAATAAATCAAGGCTTTGAAGGTAGGTAAGTCGTGAGACATGGGGCTAGCTGAGCTTTAATGATTTTGAAAAAAAACTTAACCTTAAAAAAGGCTCTTAGGTATGTTAATTTCTTTATTAAGCTTACGTCAAATCTGAAAGATCTACTGGTCTCAAATGGTCCTATATCATTCTCTGAATTAAGCTGAGGTTACTTAGAAATTCAGAGACAGACGTGTCCGTCCAAAAAGTACAGGTTTCTATCTATGGAAAACAGTGCACAGAACAGTTAGCTGAGGCGAGGCTAAGCTATCTGCAAACGGGCAAGTTCCTAATCTAGTCAATGTTTTACTGCGAACTTACTATGTACCCCACACATGGAGTAACTAACAATATTCATTAGCTAACATCTCTCAGGCATCAAGCATACGTCAGGCATCGTGCTAAGCATGGTAGATGTATCATCTACTTCATTCCTGTTCCACCTCCAGGCAGTTGGCTTAGAGGGTCAGAGTTCACAGAGCTAGGGTGGCAAGGCTGGAGTTCAGTCCCAGGTCTCTCTGAATTCACAGCTTTAACCACTTTTACACTATGTAAGACATGATGTCTAAAGGGGAATTAATTATAATCTGGGGGAAACGTGGCCTACACATATGAAACAATCAGGGAACCAGATAATAGTAAGGGTAATTAACTCCTGATATTTGTGATTTTTCAAAGTTGAGGATACTACTAAGGCACACAATTTCTTCATTTTCCTGGTCTGTGAAACAGAGATAACAACAACGATTACACGAGATCATAAGTTCAATGAGAACAACAGAACTGAGCTGAGATGTGCCCATTCACTAGTGAAGAGATCTGCTCTAGCAGGCAGTGCATTAGAATGTTACATGGGTGAATACAAACAAGTGCAGAAAAAATTAAAGAGGCCAATGTGGATTTTACAGCTGTTAGAGAGATTCTGACAGCAGAGGTGGGATTTGAGCGAGTCCTGTGTTTACACACCTAAGTCGTAAAAATGCACTCACCCACAGGCACAGAACCTGGTTGCCTGTAACTCAGTGGAGAGTGTTGTTATCATATGGAATCAAGTCAAATATTCTCAAGGATTATATCTGAGTTCAGCATTTAATGCTTGGGTGGGACATTTAGGGTGAATAAAGTAATCTCTTCTTCCTGGGTGGTCACTTTGAGGAAAAAATTCTATTTCAACGACTGGGTTAAAGTTTTAAAAACATTGTATTATCAAGTACCATGTGTGCTAAAACTGACGGTAGCTGATATGATATCTATTATACTATCCCTATATACTGTATATACCTATATACATACCTATTATGCTCTTACCGTTATTTTAAAACTATCACCTCAATAGTAGTAATAAGAACGTGGCTTTTAAGTCAGATTTTCTCCCAAAGGGCAGTCACCTGGATTTTCTGCTCTTCACATATACTGATTTGGCTAATGTTTTAAAAATGTTATATTCAACATGAATTTCCATCTGTAATTGTGCTTTTGCAGTTAAGTAGACAACTATGGACCTTCTCCTACAGAAAGGCATCTCATCTATTTTGAGTTCTGTTTAACCATTTAGCTTAACACAAAGTGGCTAAATACGGGTGCTATCACCATTTTCCATACAGTAGAAACGAAGAAAGTTTGAGCTCTGCATTGTCAAGAGCTAGAATTCTTCCAGTATACCACCTAGATACAGAGAGTTCTTTATTAGTGAAAACTGTCTCCACTTTGAGCTCTCTGTGGTTTAAGTAACATAAACAGTTCCAGTGACTTAAGGACCGTCCTATGAGGAAGCAAACCCCTTGTCTGATGACTACACAGTCCTGGAATCTCCACCTCACAAACAGCATCCTTACAACTGCGACATAGAGTAAACAGAAGAATCTTCATGTATTTGGTGTCACCTGGTATTATAATCTTAACAGTCTGATATTATACGGATAAAAACACATTTGACGAAGATGGCTGCTTGGTGAGGACTATTAAAAACTGCTGTGGAAAGTCAGGTCTCAGTTCTGTGGAAGTTTAACTGTTACTCACCATGAAATGAGGTTGTGTTAAAATACGCTTTAGTTCCTTTGCATCATTGTTCTCAGGGTAACATGAAATTTCTTCCAATACCTTAAAAAAAAAAGCAAGATACATAATAGTGCAAACAGGATGCAAGATTTTGAAAATACAGGATTCTTTTAAATAAAAAATTAGGAATAAATTTTTATGGCAGGTAAAACAATTATTTCAGAAAAAATTCATCATTTTATTGAAAGGTTATTAATATATAGAAGAACTACACTGATGGTAATAAAAATAAAACAAATTGCTATAATAGTCTCTGCCTACATTAGTCAACTGTAACCCAAAAGGTTATTGAAAAATACAAAACAAAATGATAAGTCCACATTTATCACAGGTGTAAGAAACTTAATTAACTTGATGGAGAAATATTCCTCAAATTTTTTTCCAAACTCACCATCAAAATGAATCTGTAATAAAAGTTAATAAAGCTTTCTTTTATATTAACAAAACTGTCAATTCCTTTTAGAAAGATTAAAATGGCATAGGCTCAAATAAAAACAATTTAAAGAAGAAAAACACTTAGGTAATTTTCCTCGCAGGCTGGCCGAATCAATGTTATTTTCCACATTCATCTCCTCACACAGAGAGAACTATGCCTCTGCCAATGGTTCCTAAGGTTAATTGCCAGGGAATCAGAGAATAATTAAAAAAAACAAAAACCAAAAACCAAAAACCTTTTCTCTTTCCACTCAATTTTCTTCACTAATTAGTTGTTAACATTTTCTCAGTACAGGTAGAAATGGTTGTTTTCAAACGAAATTGTTCTTCGAGTTATTCCTTACCACCAGGATGGATTTTCTCCAATTAAAATCTGATTATGTGACCCGAGCCCAGGGGAAAGCCTCTTCTTTTCCGGAGCAAGCATACCGATCCGGTCCTGCGCAGATGGCTGGACTCACAGAGGGGTTCTACACATTGCACTCCCTTCCGAAAGTTGAGCCAGTCAAAGATTGCTTCAGCAGGACTGGATGGCAGGGGCACACAAGTCACCTGCCGAGTAGGAATCTCTCGCCTCACCTTAGCGAATCTTAATACTGGTGCAGGAAGGGACACTATGAGGTCCCTTAGCCTAAGGTTTAGATTTCAGTGGCATACTTCTGTGCTACTCAACCACCTCCTCAGGGAAGAATGAACAAACAAACAACAATGGGGGGGGGCGGTGTTCTTTCTTATCTAAATGCATCCTTAAGGAGTGCTGGTTACGCTGTTAATTCCTACTGTTTAATGATGAAAAGCCAATTCTCCTTGGTGTATTTTATGCTTTGAGTTTCTCTACCAGTGAAATGAAAGGATGAAGCTAAATACTCTTTCTGGTCCCTTGCTACTCTCACAGTCTATGATTTTAAACATGGAGATGTAGTCTCCTAAATCAGAGAGAATCTCTCCTAGCTGGTGCCCTGACCATATGGGGCCCAGCAGCCCCCCGGCCTCAGTCTTGCTTCTCAGTGAATATACGACATTTTCCGGTATAGGTCTTGCGTCTTTCATATTCTTTCACTTAGTAATCTCACTTTCTAAGAAATCATTTTTTTAAAGGGAAATGTTTATTTGCATAAGATATTTATAACATCAAAAAGTGAAAGGAAAAACCACGTGTCTAACAATGGAAGAACTGCTAATTCATTATAATTTAGTAATAGCAAAGAAAAATTACGCCATCGTTAGAATTTAGATTTATGAAGACCAAGTAGAAACATGGAAAAATGCTTATTATATGATGTCAGGTTAAAAAAAAGGATACATTTTGATTGCAACTATATTTAAATTTATATACAAATGGATAGTGATTGGAAAAGGATATGCAAAAATGAAAAGTAGTGTGCTAGGGTGATGGGATTACGGATGAATTTTTATTTTTCCAAACTTTCTGCAATGTCATGTTTCTATAATAAGAAAGTTAAAAATAAGTTTATGATGGATACAGGATGTACACTAACTGACAATTTATAAAAATGACTTCTCTCTGAACTCAGTATATTTAATTGCTATAGATATTTAATTAACTTTCAAACATTACTACCTTAAAAAAGCAACTCAAATTTTCAGAGTGCATATTTCCACCAAGTACAGTAAAATACCTTTTTCCTTCTTTCTTTTTTTTTTTTTTTTAAAAAAAAGAGAAGTAAAATTGATATGTTGATGTGTTCAAGTTTACATAGCAGAACCAGAACTAGAATCTAGGCAACGTTGCTGCTGAGATTTTTTTTCTTTTCTGTATGTAAATGCTCAGTGATAAAGTTAGAAATGCTAAATCTGAGCATAATGGTCCAACTGTGACTCGAAGGAAACTGTCTCTTACCATGCAGCAGAAATGTTTTCAATAAAGGCAGCAAATCTAACACCCAAGTACATTTACAAAACATGTCACTTACCTCTTTGGCTCTCTGTACTGCATCACTTGGAGGGTTCCTGATCTGCGGTGAGGACTTTGTATTAATTTTGTCATACAGCTAAAGGCAAAGAAGAAAATCCAATCAACATTCATCATTCTTTGCTAAAATTCAGAGCTTCATATTTATTATTTTACTAAACAATATTTTCCTCTTAAAAAAGCAGACTGGTGATTTCAGTGGGATCTTCTTGTTAATAATCTCCTATTCATTCAATGAAATTTGTCGGAGAATGAGTCTTATGCATATCTTTTAAAAATATCATCTGTAAATAGTTGGTCCAAAATTCCGTCAATGTGGTAATGTCCTTGTCACTTTAAACTCATCAATATTTCAGAAATCACATTATTTTTTTCCTCTGATAGAAGCAACATTAAAAAAGATGAATACAGAGTAAAATGAAAGAATGCTTTCTGGCCAAGACACGACTGAAAAAATTTTCACAGAAATCTAAGTCTTGGGAAAGGGCAAACCCAGCTCCTTCTAGGAAGGAAGGTTCTCACGGAAGGTTTGTGCTTGTTTCACTAGCGCCGTTCATTAACAGCATCAGTGCTGGCATCCTTCAGCAGGAAATCAAGGACATGAACTTTTTTCCTTTTTAGTCTGCAAATTCACAGAGTATGAGAAGACTATTTAAAAAACCCCATACACCTAAAAGATCCAAAATTTAACTTTCTGAAGAAAAGGAATTTAATTCTTTAGAGAAAAATCTCTGTAGTATAGAAATGCAATTAAAGCATTAATTTCTACCTCAGATGCAATATCTCAGTCAATAGTCTGCTTTGAAAAGTGAAAAGTTGAAAATGATCTCGGTGAGTCTGCCACTTCTATTTCCTAAGTTCTCTAAAATAGGTGGGGATTTTTGAGGTTGGTTTTGGTTTTGTTCTTTTTTTCCTCCCCTACTATGCACAGCAATGCTATGTGAGAGGTCAAATACTGACTGTAAACATTCTTCAGATTACAGGTAGGTTTCTTTATACTGATGCAAGATACAGCTTTATGATTTGTAAATATTTGGGCCACATCATACATAAAAATGCCTAATGATAAATCAATAAATTTTAAAAACGGCCTAATTCAAGCAATATGAAGATAGAGCAGTGACCATTTTTAAATGATGACGTTAAGAAAGCACTACTAAATCAGAGGTTAAATAGTATAAAGCCGGCTAGTAAAATATTGCTCTATTTAAAATATTTATTAACATTTAGGGGACTAGTGATATGTGGTTGGTTCACAAAAGTTTGCCCCAATCCCTACAGAATACATGTGGGCAGTCTTCATCCTCTCAATGATTTCTATCTCTAAAGATTGTAAATTTGCAGATTTGGAACTAGGGAATATATTTTCCCATACAAATAATGTTTACACAGTGTTAGGTTCCCAGACTAGTCTATAAACTAAATATTGTACATATGCAATAGAAATAGAACAAAAAACCCCAACATCCTAAAAGTAAGGAACTGTAAGTTAAAAACAACCATTTAAACTACATGAACACTTAAAAAATAGACATAGCCATCACCTGACATGTCATAATATTCATAATCACACAAAATAAAAAACCTACATGATTAATCAAAAGATTTTTAAAACTCTTGAATGCTGCTGTTTGGGAAAAAAAGCAAATTTAATTTGAGGCTTTACATGTTGATGGCACTATCACTTTGCTGAATTTCACCACAAAAACGTTTTGCCTTTTTCTTGACCAAGAGCTATTACTAAGACTACTCTCAAATTTTTCAACTATGATTAGGATTAGTTTCTATTTACACATTTAATAAATGCACATTAGCTTTTATTCACAAAGCAACAAAAATTCCATAGTTCCCAGAATTGCTCTCACTGTATCAGTGGAGACTTTTTATTTTTGGTGTGGTCTTACTATGCCAAAATGGGTCCCTAGGTCTTATGTCAGTGTGGTTTCTTGAGGACTTGTAGCAGAATCAGCTGGGGTGGTTATTAAACATCCAGAATCCTGGGCCCCACTCTAGACCTACTGAATCAGAGTTTGAAAAGGGGATCCAGAGATCTGTGCATTAATAAACTCCTTAGGTATTTGTAAATCTTATGCCCAGTGTTAACTTTTTTTTTTTAAAGATTTTATTTTTTTCCTTTTTTTCCCCAAAGCCCCCCAGTACATAGTTGTATATTCTTTGTTGTGGGTCCTTCTAGTTGTGGCATGTGGGACGCTGTCTCAGCGTGGTTTGATGAGCAGTGCCATGTTCACGCCCAGGATTTGAACCAACGAAACCCTGGGCTGCCTGCAGCGGAGCGCGCGAACTTAACCACTCGGCCACGGGGCCAGCCCCTGGTGTTAACTTTTGAGAGTAACACTAGTAGTACTAATAACAACAACGATAATTGCTGTTTTTATTGAGCGCTTATTAAATGCTACTTACCAAAGTTCTTAATATATACTCCCTCATTTAACTTCAGACAACCCTATAAGGTTGATACCCCTACTTCTCCCACTTTACAAATCAGGAAACTGAGGCATAGAGTAGTAAAGTGAGAACTACCATTCTAGCCTTACAACTTCACAGGCTGCAGACACCTGGAGTTTCAATATTTTCAAGGCCCTGCTCCAAGGAAAGTGCTCAGATCAAACTTTCCTCTGCTTCTTTGGGCTGGCCTGATCCAATTCATCCCACATTCAACCAAAGTTCAGCTGAACTAGTGGTAGGATGCTAAATATCAAAGGCAGATACAGTAGGACGGAATTAAAAGAAGGGGCCTTCTGCCTGAGGTGGGGGCACTGGGTGCTGCCCTTCCAGCTGCTAGAAGAGCATGGGAGTGGAGCTCTCAAGGCAGGCATGGGATGGAGTGGATGGTGTCCATGTGGCTAAGAATAGATGGTGGCTCTCAACAGCCTGCTCATTAACCAAAAGGGCAAGTGAGAATCAAGGCAGGAAGGGGCTCACTTTTTCACTATCAGTGGGAAGAAATGACCTCTTGTTGACCCACCGACCCACCCATCCACCCATCCATCGTTTCCTGAGGTACTAGGCAGTGGGGTTCAATTTACTGCGGTTACGAAAATGAAAAAGATGACTGTTCTTGACCTCAAAGAACTCATAAATTCCAACGACATGAACAACCAAAGGTCCAGAAACATATGATGGCTTGATCCCTTCAAGGACCAGAGAGTAGTTTGGTTCCCGGCAATATCAACTGGAACGGATCTCAGTGAACAGCCACAAGTTGGGGACTATCTGGATGTGTATGCATAACATGCCAACCTTCATTTTCCCCCTCAGTTTCTGACTGTATTTTTGCCTTAGATACTCAATATTTCAGGGATACCCATAACAAAATACAAACTGTTTGAGAAATGTGGCAAAGCAGGTAAATAGAAAGTCATCAATGGAGAAAAGTTTGAGGGTTAAAGTGTTTTAAAACAGTAGTCAGAAATATGCAGCTTTTCAACTTCTTATTCTTATGGGTCATCTTCATATTGTATGCTCCCTACGAGATGAAATTCCAGACTCAAAGTTCAAATGCAGGTGGAGTTGTGTCAAGGTCTGGGGGTAAGTGAGAAGTGGTTGGGTTTTGAGAACAAAGGAAAACTGCAGCTTCTCTTTACCACCCTTTACTCGTCCCGGAGTCCATCATGTATAAAGAATATACAGAATAATGTGATTTGGGACTTTGCCTGTTGTCTTGGACTTTCAGCTGAAGCCCAGAACTAAGGCCAACAGGAAGTAAGTGGTACCAAGTCCACTAGGAAGCTGCGAGACCATCCCTCCAGGGTTTGCTGAAAGGAAGCCAAAATGGTCCCTCCATATTCACCCTAGCACCCTATTTTTCCTATAGAGGCAGAAGCCTGGAATCTGTAGGAGTTACAGGATGAGGAGAGAAGTATTTGATTTTTTCCCTTCCTTCTTCTTGGGGAGGAAAGGTGAGGGAGTTGCTCCCTCTCTCATGCAAAGTGAAGGATGGTGGATGCTCCAAAAGAACCATGCATAGAAACTGGAGGTGCCAGCAAGGAGAGCTCACTATCTCATTCTCTGGAGGGATGTCTGCTGAGTTGCAGCAACTTATGAGGTCTATCTTGGTGCACTAGGAAGAGACCTGTGTGAGAGAGTACTTGGGGCAGCCTGACACGTAGTGTTTGGGGTCCTAAGTGAAAAGACATTGATGTCTGCCACTTTCCCGTCTGGGGGCCACCTGGGCAGCCTTTGACGGTAGGGTGACGCCAGCAGTAGGGCAGCCCACACTTGTAGTGTTATGTTGGGGCTAGAATGTGTGTGTTTCCCATGAGTCAAGGAGCTGCCTCAGAATGTAACTGGCTGGAGCCATCTTACTGGAACCCTGCCCAAGAGGGCTGTCTGCACAGAGCAAGGGGACCCAGAAGTAAGTAGCTGTGGGGTGACACCTGGGGGCAGGAGCTGAGAGGGTGTTGCTGAGGCCAGCTGCAGAGTACACTGATGATGCAGAAGCAACCAGGACAGAGCAGACATCTAGATGCCTGCCACGTCAAGGGCATCAATAGCCAAGAGAGCACTAGCTGCCCGACGGACATGATTCTAGAACATACTGTTTAAGTGCTTCTTTCTCTTTTCCATGCCCAGACTCGAGTTCTTTGCCATTCAGTAACAACACCTAGCATGGGGCTGAGTACACAGTAGATGTTTAATACATGTTTCTTCAAAAAACAAATGAGCACTTGAGCTGGTGCACAGTTACTGTAAACAGATATTTCTTAAAAATTCAGAGTAACGTAAACAGAGCGGGAATACCTATTTCTTAGCTTGTTTCTTTAGGAACCAGATATCATTTGTCTTCAGTCCTGCTTGCATAGCTAAAAACTTTCCTTCAAAATTAACAAATATATTTTGACCACATTTAGTTTGTTTCTTTTTTTTGGTATGTTTCAAGTCTGACTTACTTCATAAAATTTTCAAAGTAGACTAGAACCTAGATATCAACATGATTCAACGCCTCCATTTTAAGAAGGAGAAAGCTGAGGTCCAGTGAGGTGAAGTGACGCACTCGGGGTCCTGCAGCCAGAGCAGCAGGGACTAGACCGTGGCCTCCGGAGGCGCTGTTCTTTCATTTCCTCAGCTTGTATTAGAATTCAGCAATGCAGGAAACCTTGTGCCAGGGAGACACTTTCAGCAAATATTTGGGGAAAGAACTGCAGAAAATGCCATTTATAGGCTGTAGGAAAAAAACATACTAAATATGACTTAAAAGATATTAGCCAATCAACTACAAGCCTTGCCCTGTTATCAAGAACCTTAGAATCCTAATCCTTTCCTGGCCAGATGGTAAACATTTCAGGCTTTGTGGGCCATACGGACTTTGTCACAACCACTCAGTCCTGCTGTGGATGCGAAGGCAGTCATTAACAACCCATAAGTAAATGGGCATGGCTGTGTTCCAATAAAACTTTATTTACAAAAACAGGTGGCTAGCTGGATTTGGCTTGAGAGCCATAGTTTGCCCACCTCTGCTCTAGAAGCTTAAATTCGAGGAGGACTGAAATGACAAAATCTATTTCCTTTTGCTATTTGCTTTCCTAAACTTTGAAGGTGTCAAGTGTATTTGTAAAGCTGCAGTGTAGAGGGTGAGGCAGAGGGAGAGAAGAAAGTTAATAAATTATCCCTAGAGAGAGAACAAGAATGAATCTATTACTGCTTGTTTTCTCTTTCTGATGAAATTATAGTTACCCAACTTCAGCACTTTTTATCAAAAAAAAACCCCAACACAACAAGGCGAAAGGAGGAAACATGAACAGCCGCAAGGGGAACAGACTGTTTCACACCATCTCACTCACAGACAGCCCTGCTCTCTGCCAGTCTCTGGCAGTGGGTCAGATATGACCACACACACAACTACATGGACATGCCTCATCTTTCTGTCTCGAGGTTCCATTAGGAGGCTGCATTCTATATTTGAGATGGGTTGTTTTAAACAAAGCAGAATTGTTTTAAACAAAGCAGAACAAAGGTGGTGGTAATATTAAATTCAACTCTCCTGAGATTGTACTTCCAAACATAAAGATAACAAAATCAGTTAATATGTCACTTTTTATTTACATTTAAAACACTAAATCAAGTTTCATTTTTTTACCGTACTCCATTATATCTCACTCTTATTTCTAGTCCTCAAACAGAAGCCTTCATTTTGCTCATAATTTATACATAGCAATTAGCAAGATCAACATTTAAAATGGAATGGTTGGCAGAGAATCTATAAAATTACTATCACTGGGTTATGTGTCCCACTAACTTTTCAGCACAGAGAAAAATCAAATCTAAGGACCAGAGCGTATATTAGTTGAGAAAGATTATAACTTTTTTTTTTTGGTGAGGAAGATTGTCCCTGAGTTAACAGCTGTGCCAATCTTCCTCTATTTTTTGTATGTGGGATGCTGCCACAGCATGGCTTGATGAGCGGTGTGTAGGTCTGTGTCTGGGATCCGATGTGGTGAACCCCAGGACGCTGAAGTGGAGCGTGCGAACTTAACTGCTATGCCACCAGGCTGGCCCCAGATTACAACTTTTGAAACTAGACCGCAGACCTAGGCCAAACAATGAATGGGTTTGTAGAGTTGCAAGGAACATTTAAGTTCATCAGCAACCACCATCTTACCACTTACGTCAGAGATACTGAAGAGGCTCCCTGCCAGAAAAGAAGTCAAGTTTTCAAGAGTCAAATGTTTAGCTGCAAAGTATGCAATGAAATGTGTCTGCGATCTTAGTAAAACAGATAATAACAGTGTTCACAAGTTTACACTGTACAGTAATACTGGGAATTGAAATGACTTTCTCTGGAAACACAGACTATCCTATTAAGAACTTTCGTGACAGTTTCTATGAATTGTCTGTGAAGAAGCTGGGCAATTAAGAACAAAGTTCCAGTGTCATATCTTTTCAGTGAACTTAGCAGATCAGACATCAATATCCAACAGTACTTTTAAAAATACACTTGAAATCTGGCAAAATGTTAGGGAAAAGTGATTTAATACTAAAACATAAGGAACTGATATTCAACTGCTGTACTATACTGGAGCCGATTTTTTAAAGTTAGAGATTGGAGAAAATCTGAGATCTAAAAATCTATTTTTCTTGCTCAAGTTTATATATGAACTTACTGTCTTTAGGTTAAAAATATGAAAATGCCTTTTCAAAGCTCTTCGGCATCATTAAAAACGACATAGTCCAAACTTGGAGAAGAGTAGTATATATTATGATTTATGAAAAGAAATTAAAATCACTGAGGGCACTTTTTATTTATGAGCAAAAAAAATGCCTATTCTATCAGCACTAAAAATTGTTTTTCCTGAAAATTTAAAGTTTCTAAAAGTCAATTTAATTTTTTTAAAATAGTTGAAGAGAGCACTCAAAGATTAGTCATGCAGAGGATGTTCTATCTGTACAGAGATAATGCACTCCATTCATTTGAAAAGAGTACTTTCATTTTATTTGCACATTATCCTTGCTATGTGCTAACTTTCCCTCTAAAAGTTCAGAAAACATGTAAATAGCTAAACTTTTATAAAACCTTAACTTAACTGGTTTCTCCCGTAAAAAATAGTCTGTCAAATCTACAAATTTAGTGACTGTAATGAAGTAGCAGGAGTCCCATCCTGGAATTTAGATTTTCCCTGGAGAAAGGTTCAGGGCTGCTACCAATACTATGGCCCAGTTTATACTGGGCACCTTGAGTAAGAAATGGATATCTGATGGACCTTATATCGTATTTAGTGGCCAAGAAGAATGTTCTTGGAAGTCCTTGAGTTAGATGTTCCAGAAAAGCTTTAGCCTAATGTATAGCAGTGAGATGATAGCTTAAATCAGGTTTTAGAAAATCATGGTGGGGCATATGTCCTTACTTGGAGTCTTAAGAAGGGGTTCAGCTGGCCTAGTAATATGCAATTCTAACTAAATCCATTATGAAAGTTTTCTTCTGACAGCACATATGAAATTGAAAAATCAGTACATCTGGGCCAATTCAAGATTTCCTGAAAGGGTTGCAAAATACTTTGGATCTTGACAGTGAAAAGCACACCTGAGGAGGCCCTGTTTGGTTTAGGTTTTAATTGTCTGTGTAGAGAGCTGCTTTTGTTTCAATCCCATTAGAACATTGCACTTACAGGGATTTATTTTTGAATCCAAGAAATTGAGACTTGGTTGACCTCCTAGTTCAATCTATAAAGACTGCGCCTTTGGTGGCCTAACAATATAGGCCACTGTGGTGGATTTCTGGTCAGTTGACAGCTCTTTCTGAGAAACTCAAACACTGGCCTCAGATGACCTAATTTGACTGTTCTCTAGGCCTTTTTCAGTTGGCAAATAACTCTAAAATTAAGCCCTGTAAGAAAGAAATTGTAGCACCTATTCTTGAGCAAGCAAAAGAAAGCACGAGGAAGAACAACCAGTTAGATGATATAAGTAGGCTTTGCATTGCTTTTATTCAAATCTTCTGAAATGGGGTACTTTTTAATACTAGATCCAAGAGTTTGCCCAATTGTGAGAAATTTCACTATGATGTGAGTTTCCTTTCCAAAAAAAAAAAACCACTAAAAACATTTTTAAAAAGTGTTAAAACCTCATTTCCTAATGTATGCTTCTGAAGCATCTACAATAATACTTAAATGATATTTACACTAAATGAATATCCTATTATTAATTTGCTGCTTTAAAAGAAAACATTTACCTTAGGTGTATCACATAATATTTTATTACTGATGCAATACAATAATTTTTGACTTATGATATGGCTTTTATTTGGCATAGGTAAACACCAAGCATTTGTACAAGTAGCTGTGGCAAACGAATTTCTGTTGTGGAAAGTTAAAAGAGAACAAAACAAAGGCAGTCTGGCACAAGTGGTTTTATGAGCTAATGCTTGAAGGGCCACAAAGAAAGCAGCTATGTTCTTGGATTGTGAATTCTATAAGCCAACCTCATGGAACATTCTTCAACTGAGCATATCATTCTTTTCTAGGGGGAAACCCCTCCCCTTTCCTTGAGAACAGCATGCAGAAGAATCAGTGCTTTGCACTTTGAAGGCTTTTTGAACATTCCTTTGCCTTCTGGTAAGTTGACTATGGTGCCATAAAAAGAGAATGGCACTCAGTGGGAAACACAGATACCGGGGACAAACTGATTCATTATTCCTGGTATTTTAGAGTAAATTCCAATCCTTGTTTAAAGAAGTAATTCATACGAACAAATAAGGGAACTAGAGGGACTCCTGTAGTTAGTAATACTTTCAGTGAAAATAACACATTCCTTTCACAAAGATGTATAGCATAGGAGCTAACTTGGAGCCCAGACTGAGCAATTGCCTGGGGATGCAACTAAGGATGAATTCTCTACCATTGGAGACTTTCATTTTGAGAATTTGGCTTTTCCTATTATATAATTGTCTACCATAAAACATTGATATTAGATGAATGGATAAACAAAATGTGGCATATACATACAATGGAATAGTTTTCAGCCTTTAAAAGGAAGGAAATTCTGACATCTCATAACATGGATGAACCCTGAGGACATTACATTAGGTGAAATAAGCTAGTCACAAAAGAATAAATACAACATAATTCAACTTATATGAGGTACCTACAGTAGTCAAGTTAATTGAGACAGAAAGCAGCATGGTGGCTGCCAGGGGCTGCGGAGAGAGGGAACAGTGAGTTGCTGTTTAATGGCTACAGAATTTCAGTTGGAGAAGCTGAAAAAAGTTCTGGAGATGGATGGTAGTGATGGTTGCACAGCAATGTGAGTGTACTTAATGCTACCAAACCGTACACTTAAAATTTACCATTTTAACCATTTTTATGTTGTATATATTTTACCACAGTAAAATACAAAAAAAAGATTATGTCAAATAAAATCTGCAAAAAAAGTTATGAACTTTGGGATATGACAAATACGTATTTGAAGGTAGAAGAAATGAACTAAAAGAATAAACTAAAACATATTGCTCTGAGGTGCACCCCCTTTATTGAAAAATATACAAAATTATGTAATTCATAATGTTTTTAAACAAAAAAAGACAGTTTGGACTTCCACAAGGCACAACTATGCATTGGTTAGTAAAACAGTTCTTGAGAGAGAAAAACAAATTTGGTATTTTTAAGTCAGTAGATGGTAACTTCTTAGCCATAAAGCTAAATATTGAGATGAGGAAATCAGTGTAACGACCCGGTGAAATCTACCGGGATGACCCCTTCAGTGGGCTTTGGGCACTGCAGAGGGCAGGCAGCTTGGCTTTGCTGGCTTGGTGATAGACACAGGGACAATGCCAGGAGACATTGGAAACTGCTGTTGTAGTGGGAGTAATGGACTACAAATGACATTATGGGATCCACAGTACACTATAACCCATAGCACATGCAAGGAACTTCCAACAGTGCTTTACTTTAAAATAATACAAAATGAGTAAAATAGATTTTTTAAGTAAAAAGGAAATATATTACTTCTCATTTTTTCACTTTTAAAAGCTTTATTGAAGTATCATTTATAAACTGTAAAATTCGCCCATGGTAAGTGCATAGTTTGAGGATTTTTAGTAAATTCATACAGTTGTACAACCATCATCTCAGTCTAGTTTTAGAGCATTTCCTTCATCCCCAAAGTTTCCTTGTGTTCTAGCTAAGCACTCTTTGCCTAACCCAAGGTAATGAAGATTTGCTCCTGTATTTTCTTTTAAAAGTTTTATAGTTTTAAGCTTTCACCGGATCTATGATCCATCTTGTGGCAATTTTTGTGTATGGTGTGAGGTAGGGGTCTAAATTCATTTCATTGACTATGGATATCCAATTGCTCCAGCACCATGTTTAAAAAAAAAAAAAACTTTTCCTTCCCCACTGAATTGCCTTGGCACCTTTGCTGAAAATCAATTGACCATGAATGTGAGGGTTTATTTCTAAACTTTATTCTGTTCCATTGATCTATATGTCTATCCTTACACCAATACCACACTGTTTTCATTACTGTAGCTTTATAGTAAGCTTTGAAATTAGTTCTCCAACTTTTTTAATATCTATTTTATTTACATCTTCTTTACTTTCTTTCAGCAACATTTGTAGTTTTCAGTATACGAACCCTATACGTCTTTGGTTCAATTCGCTAAATATTTTATTCTTTTCAATGGTATTGTAAATATTCCTCTAATTTTATTTTCACATTATTCATTGCTTCTATATAGCACAGTTAATTTTTGTATATTGATCTTGCTACATTTGCCTATTAGTTCTAGTCGATCTCTTGTAGATCCTTAGGATGTTCTACATACAAGAATATATCTCTGCATGAATATAGTTTTACTTCTTCCTTTCGAATCTGCATGCCTTGAATTTCTTTTTCCCACCTTACTGCACTGGCCAGAACCTCCAGTCCAGTGTTGAATAGAAGTGGTAAGAGGGGATAATCTTTGCTTTGTTTCCAGTTGTACTAGTTTTCCATTGCTGCCTAACAAATGACCAGATACTTAATAGTTTTTTTTTGCTAAGTTTATCGATATCTACATTACGAATAAAGAAAAACTGGGGCCGGCCCCATGGCTGAGTGGTTAAGTTCATGTGCTCCACTTTGGCGGCCCAGGGTTTGGCTGGTTTGGATCCTGGGCGCAGACATGGCACCGCTCGTCAGGCCACGCTGAGGCAGCGTCCCACATGCCACAACTAGAAGGACCCACAACTAAAAAAAAAAATATACAACTATGTACCTGAAAAATAAAATTAAAAAAAAAACGAATAAAGAAAAACTACTTTGAAAATATTCAGGACATATATTTCCAGCTCTCTTTACCTCAGGAATTTTGTTTTATGTGGTACTTTTCTACTGATACTAATACTTTGATACACTGATGGAAACATATGGGAGGTTTGCCCATCTAGTTAGAAACAGTGGAATGACAGACCCCCGTACCCAAAGCAAGCAGCAGTGCACTTCAACCTCCAGCCCCAGGAGGCAAGTAGCACAAGGGCCACTACCACGGGCCCAATATCTAGCTGGTTTCATATTTGCTGAAGCTCACTCTTAAGACTAGATGGGACCCTGAGAAGGTACCAGTAGCTCAGCCTATGAAGGTCCCCGGACAAACCTTATTATTCTAGACATTTTAGTACAAATCGACTGGACTACAAATTCATGGGAAACTTAGCTTTGGCATTTCCTGACTGGTAATCTATTTAAACATCCAAACTTAACAGTGTATTAACTTACTTCTCAGACCTCAAATTTCTCAGAAACATCAAATTATTGCAGAAGTTCCATTTTTTCCCATTATGAAACTTTTGAGTTCTAAAAATATGCTCTTCCCAAATATGGCTACTAATTTAATATCAACTCAAAAAAGCAAAACAGTAAATCAAGAGTTGTCGTTTTCCAGTGTTAACTTTGGGTCAGATAGAAAAACTTTCTAACTCTCCCTAAACAGTAAAAAATGATAATAAAGATGTCAGAAATACAAAATATGGAGCATTCTAGACACCAAGTTATTTCTAAAGCAATATTTTAAAATATTACTTAATCTATTATAAAAATCTACATATAAATTAATATCAAAACTGCTAAATTAAGTTGCTACTGCAGTTAGGTTTCGCTTTATTAATCTAATCATTGATGATGTTTTTAGAAAACAGAATCTTAGGACTTCTCACAAAAATAATCTTAATTAGGTGGGGCATCACATTTCCTATGGAAACAGCAGTCTGTAACCAATGCTAACAGCTGTTCAGAGGTATGACAGATGGTGGGTGAACGTTCAAAACTTAGTTGTCACAGTTTGGCAGACAGAAAGAGAAATGTGTCATTTAACAATGTTTTATAACATTGTTGACTTACAAAGTAAATATTTATTGTGTAATAGGAAAATTTCTACAAGAAATTAAGAAGACCGAGGATCACCACCAAATAACATTTGCAAAATGCTTTTTATCTGAAAAAGCCTTGATTTTTCAGTCTGTCCAAACGCATCCATCATCTGACCATCCAATGTATCACATACAAGTTCCAATCCAAAACTGATTCAAAATATCATTAAAGGACACAACAACACTTCAACGCCAATTCCCAAGAAAGCCTAATTAATGAATCACAGGGTAACATTTCGTTATTTTCTACTAGATTTGTGTAATTTGCACTCACAACTGAAGAATCAATTCAGGGCAAAATCAGTTTCCATGCTGTACAGAGTTGGACACCGTCTCCTCAAAATTCATGTCTACCTGGAACCTCAGAATGTGACCTTATTTGGAAATAGGGTCTTTGCAGATGTAGTTATGATGATTAGAGTGGGCCCTAAATCCAATGACTGGAGTCCCTATAGGAAGGCCATGTGAAGACACAGGCTCACACACATACAGAGGAGAAGGCCATGTGAAGCTGCAGGCAGAGATCAGAGTAGATACAACTACAAGTCAAGGAATGCCAGGGATTACCGGCAACTCCCAGAAGCGGGAAGAAGCAAGGAAAGATTCTCCCCTGGAGACTTTGGAGGGAGCGTGGCCCTGCTGACACCTTGATTCAGGACTTCAGCTTCCAGAACTGTGAGAGAATAATTTCTGCTATTTTAAGCCACCCAGTTTGTCGTACTTTCTTACAGCAGCCTTAGAAAATTAATATATATACACCAAATTGTCTTTTACTAAAATTGATCTAAATATTTCATACACAGATCATCTCTGGACCAGTGCTTTTAACTTTTAAAAGCAGACATATTGGAACAAGCTGGACCAAGCACAGTTCTTCCTCAAGCCTCTTTATTTCTCCCCATAAAATGAGAAGCAGCGTATGCGTGCCAAGTGGAACTGGTTAGGTAGCAAACATTTAGAGATTTCTGGATCTATTTCTAACTGCAGATTAAACTAGATGTTCTTTACTAGAATTCAAATCAGAAAGCATTCCCCCCCTCAGTGGAACCACAGTATTTCTCCTTTTGTTTTAATGTAAATTCTTTCAACATGACACATGTTTTGTTTCCTCCAAACAAATTCTAATGTTTCTTTGAACTTGTTGCTATTTTAAGGGCATGACTAGAACAGATAAAGTACTACATGATCTTTAGTCTTCTGTAGGAACTCAGTCCTGTTTCTCTTTGTCAGATTAAAAATTATGGCCTCAAATTTAACTATTTAGAGTGTTATTGAATTAACTAAATACAATAAAGATATTTCAAAACATGGCTCAGTAGGATTAAGTAACCATCAATTCATAGTCCACAAAACTATGCCACTAGGTGTCAGTACTTGGAATCCTTAAAAAGGAACCAATGTTGATTCCGCAAAACAAAACAATCCAAATCTAAGCACGGGGTATGGAACATTAGAAGGAAGAAAAATGAATGTTCATTAAAAAGCTTCTTCTCAAGAGGTGGTCACGCCATGATCCTTTTTTAATGCGTACCATATGCATTTAAGTATTAACATTGTTTTAATGGTTAGTTTTCTCTATATGGCAGCCACTTGAATACTTCATTGATTACAATCTTGAAATGTAGCCTGTTAGCTCTGAAATAAGAGCTTAATGAACCATATTTATGGGCTGCAGATCATGAGGGTACATTCTAATGATGGCTTATGTCATTCATGATGATTAAAGCTTTCAGTGAAGGATGGCTCAGTTTGGATCTTCAGAACCAAATGCATCCCAACCCTCCCAAGGCTGACCCTATAGTCAGTCATTTCAGGAGAGTTTCAGGGTTCACATGTAGCACTTGTCTGCAAAATTCTGCAGACGTGCCATGTTTTTATCGGGCATAGCTCATTTTCAGTCCACCAGCTTCCTTTTCAAATTGAGATACACTGACAGGGCAAATGCTGGTACTGCAGACACTTCTTTAAATTCGTAATTCATAAGAATCCAAAGGAACTTTAAGCATGTTTTTCCTCACTACGATCTATGAGTCACTTCTGAAGTTGTGACAATGTCTACCCAAGAATGCAGCAGTTATTCAAAATAACTGTTTTCAGGGAGGTCTGAGGAGTTTAGCATTGAGCAATAAGTGGCGGCCTGGCTCAGTTCCAAAGTCCAGTCTATATCTGAATATCTGCACTTCCTGGTAGAAACAAGCAATGTTCTTGCATTTCCCCAGCAGTCTCAAGCTTGGTGTGCTCACATACCTCCTCACATTACTAAGAAAAATATAACTTTGAAAACCAATTTGGGCTTCTCTGAGGCCTTAAATGACAAAAACTCATTGATCTAAAGAAGGTCAGTAAATCTTAGCAATTACCTAACCACGGACTACATTGAAATAAACCAAACCTCCACGCTCTGCTGCAGCTTCTTTTAAATATCCCACACTTACTACTTCTAGAAAATGAGTATGACTTCTGTGGGAAATTCACAACTGTGAAAACTTTCTGCATCATATGAAGCAATGATAGAGAACAATAGATATTTAAATAGCCAATGAATAGAGGTCAAACCCTAAATCAAATAATACAACAGTACATAACACATGACAATAATGACAATGATGATGATCATGAAGGAGGGGGAGGACGAGGAGGAGAATGAGGAGAAGAAGAAGAAGAAGCAGATGAAGATGATAATGGAATGCTAGGGGTTATCCACAAAATGGAATGAATTTCAAGGGCTTTTTGGTTCCTAAAGAAAGTTAACAGCTATTTGAAATAAACTTAATCTGAAATGTCCTCAAATTACTTAAAATAAATTACACTAAAGAGAAGACTCATTTCCTTATCTCCCTGAGCACATTTTTAGCTTTATTGAGGTATAATTGACAAATACAACTGTAATTTATTTGAAGTGTACAATGTGACAGTTTCACAAATGTACACATTGTGAAAGGATTCCCACAATCAAGTTAATTAACACATCAATCACCTCACATATTTATCTTTTTTTTTCTTGCTGAGGACCCTTAAGTTCTACTCTCCTAGCAAATTTCAATTATACAATACAGTGCTATCAACTCCAGTCATCACGTTGGACATGAGATCCTCAGACCTCATTCACCTTATAATCAAAGTCTGTACCCTTTGACCAACCTCTCCCCATTTCCCCTACCCCCCAGCCTGGGGCAACCACCATTCTACTCTGTTAATATGAGTTCAATTTTTTTTTTTAGATTCCACATATAAGTGATACTATGCAGTATTTGTCTTTCTCTGTCTAGCTTATTTCACTTAGCACATTTTAAAACTATATTTCCCAGCAATCTTGCAGTTAGGTAGCCATGTAACTAGTGCTTGCCAATCATATATAGGCAAAAGTGATATAGCCCATTTCCAACCTCGAGCCTGCAAAATTCTCCATTTTCTCTCATCTGCTGGCTGGATGCAAAGGATGCAGTGGAAGATTCCAAAGCCCTGGGAGATAGCAGAACCACACAGTGGAAGAGGCCTGGATCCCTGAATGACTGTGGAAGACACCCCTGCACCTACCTGCATTAGACTGTGATGTGAGCAAGAAATAAACTTTTGCTCTGTTAAGCCATGCAAATTTTAAGATTGCATGCTATAGCAGTTAGTCAGCCCTGATTAACACATAAACTATATAAAAAAGCCAAAGTAAATTTAAACATTTGATAGTTAACTTGATTTGGTCAAATTTATGGAAAGCAGCAGCTGCTAGAAACCTATGACTGCACTCGTGTGAAGTTGAAACATAATGCAACGCTCTTAGCTTAGCTTTTCCCAAACTAGTTCTCATCAATTTGACAGGACTGTAAACAAAAGTTCTGTGCCCAAATTAGTTTGAGAAATGCTATTAGAGTTAATCAGATTTCTTTGCTATAGGACATCTCAGAGCTGTTAATATACTAACATCCATTGTGAATCTGTATAAATGGAATAAAGAATGTACCATTTCCCAAATTTATTTCGTCAATAAATCATTTAACCAATAAATTTAAGATCTATCCCCTTCCCCTATGGCAATAGCCACCACTATCTCCCAGAGCAATGTTCTGTAGAACACATTCTGGGAAACTTTGCTTTAGTTTAATTTGTATCATATGGTGGATTAATCAGAGTTAGCACCAAAACGTTCCAGGCACCCCAAAGCAAATATCATTCGCTTATTAAGGGAAAGTTTTTCTTATAAAAAGACTAATATGTACTAAGAAAGTTTTCACTGCTGAAGTTAACCAAGTTCTCTAAGAAAGGTATTTTATTCAAAATATCACTGAAATGAAGGCAGATGTGAACTGTCAGTTGATTTTTCTTTGTATCTCAATCTGCTGTCAATGGAACCTGTCATATTTAATGATGGAATACATTCTTATGTTTTAAGAAGACACTGAGCCTATGAAAACCATCAATGTTAAATATGAAATGTGTGTGTGAAAACAGTCCATTGCACAATATCTTATTTATTTTTCTCTCTCCTATACTCATGCTCGAAGTGCAATGTTTTAAAATAATGTTTAAAGCAATAAAAAGTGATCACAGCTAAGATCAATGGCTTCTCCTAATAGGAACACACGTACACACACACACACACACACATATAAACATACACATATAACTTTTTCATTGTGACTTGCTGGGCTATGTTGCATTTGTTCTGTATATAATATACTTTATTTTAGTTATGAATCTATCATGGATGATTTCCCACATTTCTCACAGACTTAAGGCAACTGAAAAAGGACTGTTATGATGGACATCTGGAATTCATGTAAAGTAAAAAGGTATGCTGAATATTCAATTTGTCAAAAAGAAATAAAAAGAAAAACAAAGACTTACATCTAATAGTGTATGAAGATGCTGATCCTGGAAAACACTGTGTAGAAAATCTAAGTCCTTTTCACTGCAGTCTGTAAGGGCGTGAATTTCTTCCAGGCTGTCCAGCACCTGTGAGACTGCTCCTGAGGAGAACAAACAGAAAAGAAACAGCCAGTATAGAAAGCCAATGTCAAACTATCATTTGTAGCTTCAATGTTACAATTCAGAACAAAGAGAACTTCAAAGGTTCACGTCTTTACTGAAGGACAGACTTGAATGAGTTTCGTATCACTTAAGGAACAGAGTATTTTCAGCGAGTTTATATTCTTAATGTATTTGTGTGCTCCTCATTTTTCAAAGTAAACTGAAGCTTGTCTTACTTGGATTAAGGAAACTCATCAACTATATTTGAGCTACGAGGAGATCTGGGTCCAGTAAGTTATCTATCAGGAAGAGAGTACGGGTTCCACGATCCCATGACGTTTTAAAATATTACAGGAATAATCCAGGCGAGCCTTTCATACAGGTGCATTCCATCAAGAACTGAAGGTAAAGCCAGCTGTAGATCTGAGGGACAAACCTTCAACCGGGAGCTCCTGCTGTGTGAAACAGGCTGCTTAGGATTTTTAAGGCTCAAATTTAAGTGAACAAAAATCCCAATCCTTTCTTTTTCCTTCCTTTACATACAAAGTCAAGGGAACCAAATCATTCTCAGCCTGTTAGGCTCTTTTTATTCAGGAGAGAAAGACAAAGGGTACGTCTGCTGACTGACACTTCCAAATACCATATTAAATATTAGGGCAAATCATTTTTGCAGGGCAAAGCAAATGGTAGTGTGGTCACTTTCTTTAAATTTCCTCTTATAACCAGGAATCCGGAGAGGTGTCAGTAGGGAAAGATGCGTACTGAGTAGCAACAAAGTCACTTACACAGCACTGAAGACATGGCTGGCCTATCATTCTGCAGACAACATGCACATACATACTCCAGAGAAAGAAAAGAACCTGGAGAGGCTAAGCTACAGAACATTTGTGTACACAATGTTAGAGAAATTTTAACAATAAGCCCCTCACCGCACATGTACGTCTTGGACCAGCCGTTTTCAACCAGTAGCAATTTTGCCCCCCGAGAGGACATTTGGCAATGTCTGAAGACATTTTTTGCTGTCACAACTGTGATGGGGGGGCAGGGGACGGGTTGTGCTACTGCCATCTAGTAGGTAGAGGCCTGGGATGCTATTAAACATCTTACAATGCCCAAGACAGCCCTCCACAAGGCAGAATTACGCAGCCCCAATGTTCATAGTACTGAGGCTGAGAAACCCTGCTTTAGATGAAGATAAAAATCAATCTTCCTGTTCTGGAACTCTATGCTGTTTTTAAGTACTTCTGGTCTTGACCCTCATCCATTCACAGGCACTTACTGGTGAGAATGTAAATTAGTACCACTTTTCCAGAAAGCAATCTGGTAACATATATCAAAGAGCCTTAAAAATGTTCATGCATTTTGATTCACTAATTCCATTTACAAAAACCCAGCCTAAGGAAACAATAGGAAAGGTAGAAAAAGATTTATGTATTAAGGATATTTATCATATAAAATGGAAAAAACATCTAATAATTATAGAATGACTACATAAATTATAGAACATCCATATAACAGAATGTATAGGCAAATGAAAATTGTTTTTGAAGGATTTTAAAGACAGAAATTCTCATGATAGAAAATTCAAGAAAGCAGAATGTGAAACCATACAAACTGTATATTCCCAATTATGACTGAAAAAAGATATATATACAAACTCAGGAAAAAACAGAATGAAATACACCAAAAGGGTAACAGTAGTTATCTTTATTTTCCTATTTATACTTCATTCTGTTCTCGTCCATACTTTCTGAGTTTTCTAAAATAGAAAGAGAAGGTTGCTATATAAGCAACTGCTTTTTGTAGTACTATTTAATTATGTTTAAGATTTGGGGCTTAAGCTACAAATCAAGTGGTTATCCATGTGGAAATTACTGTGGCTTTTTTAAATTTGATTTTTTTTTTTTGGTGAGGAAGATCGCCCTGAGCTAACATCTGTTGCCAGTCTGCCTCTTTTTGCTTGAGGAAGATTGGCCCTGAGCCAGCATCTGTTGCCAATCTTCCTCTTTTTTTTTTTTTATTGAGTTAATGATAGGTTACAATCCGCCAATCTTCCTCTTTTTGCTTGAGGAAGATTGTCACTGAGCTGACATCTGTGTCAATCTTCCTCTATTTTGTATACGGGATGCCTCCACAGCATGGCTTGATGAGTGGTGTGCAGGTCCAGGCCTGGGATGCGAACCTGCAAACCTTGAGCTGCTGAAGTGGAGTGTGCGAACTTAACCACTATGCCACCAGGCCAGTCCCAAATTTGATTTTTTATTATGAGATAATTATAGATTCACATGCAGTTGTAAGAAATAATAGAGATCTCATGTACACTTCACCCAGTTTCCCCCAGTTGTGAAACTGTCATACAACATCACAACTGCGATACTGACACTGATACAGTTAATCTACAGAATATTTCGATTGCCACAAGGATCCTTCATGTTGCCATTTTATAGCCACACTCATTTCCCTCCTACCCTACCCACCCCAATCTCTGGCAACTACTAATCTGTTCTCCATTTCTATAATTTTGTCATTTCAAGGATGCTATATAAATGAAATGATACAGTATGTAACCTTTTGGGATTGGCTTTGTGTGTGTGTGTGTGTGAGGAAGATTAGCTCTGAGCGAACATCTGTTGCCAATTTTCCTCTTTTTGCTGGAGGAAGACTGTCGCTGAGCTAACATCTGTGTCAATCTTCCTCTCTCTTACGTGAGATGCTGCCACAGTGTAGCTTGACGAGTGGTGCTAGGTCTGCACTTGGGATCCAAACTTGCGAACCCTGGGCTGCTGAAGTGGAGGGTGCCAGCTTAACCACTATCCCACTGGGCAAGCCCCTGGGATTGGCTTTTTTGACTCAGCATAGTTCTCTGGAGATTCACCCAGGTTGTTGTGTGTATCAACAGTTTAATCCTTTTCATTGGTGGGTAGTATTCCACAGCATGGACGTACCACAGTTTGACCATTCATTTATTGAAGGGACTGTGGATAATTTCTGATTTTGAATAGTCACACCTGCCAGGCTATTGGTATTCTTTCCTTGAAAACATTAAGTGGATATTAAGTGGGATAAAAAAGGTACAAGGCAGAAATCAGTTCTCATTTCCCCCGCTGTCCCTGAAAAGGTATTAACCGAACCCATTTCCTTCTACCTGCTCTTCTTAGGACTTTTACTTTGTTCTGAGTAGGAAAAAAACTCTGGAAATTAGTTCAAAGCCAGCTCGCTCGTCATGCCTTATTGAAAGCCTTGGAAAGTAAGAGCTAATATGAAGCAATTAGTCCCAAATGTCCCACTGAACCCCTGACTCCAGCACATCACCAACAGCAGAATTAAATGATACCAGGTCTATAAAGTTACCAAAGCCAGTTCTAAACTTCTGGATTTATGAAATAGCAATAACAAAAATACTAATGAAGGTCTTTTTGGTATATTAAAAAAATTCAACAGATACCACAGAAACCCAATTATCATTTTCATTCGGTTAGCTTAGTGGAATCTTATTTAGTTTTTTTTATTGTCTCTATCCACCATCACTTATGGTGTTACACAATCTAGGTAGCAGTTTATTAATACTATAAGATTAAAATAAAGCAATCTTGTATATATCGAATACTAAGATGGCAAGTCTAACCACTGGGAAGCAGTTTTGGCTACACCAGACCATGGACGTATCATTTGTTGGTCTGTGAACTCCCAGAGTTCCTGGCCCATCAGCAGACTCCATGAGGTACCCTATGTGTGCACTTGTTCACTCTTCTTTTCTGTGCTGTGAGGTCCTTAAGGCACATCTATATTTGATTCATTTTATAACATCCACAAAGTATGCATTGAATTAATTACTAAAGAAACATAATATAGTCATGTGTCACATAATGACGTTTTGGTCAATGATGGAGCACATATATGGCAGTGGTCCCCTAAGATTAGTATCATACAGCCTAGGTGTGTAGTAGGCTATACCATTTAGGTTTGTGTAAGTACTGTAGGAGAGGAAGAAATTTCCCTCTATCCTAGGTTCTTCTGGTTCGTCTAAGAATTTAATTGACATGAGACAGATTAACAGGAGAAGAAGAAACAAAAGTTTAATAACATACATACATGGGAGAAACCCAGGAAGACCTGGCTAACTTGACAAAATGGTGCAAGCTTTCACTATAAAGACCATCCTTGGCTAAAGACAAAAGAAGATGTTTGGGGTGGGAAGAGTCAGGGACTTCAAAGGGAAGGAAGGCAATTCACAGAAGGCGAAAAGGAGCAAACGTTTGGAAAACAAGTGTTTGGCCAAACAGAAACAAAAGAACACAGAGGGGAGCCCAGCAAACAAGGTTTTCTAGGTTCCTCCCTGTCTACCATCTAGTTCATGCGGTGCTAAGGTGAGAGCTCACTTCCTGAGACACGTTTGTTTAATCTGAATCCTTTTAGGCAGTTAAGGGGGAGGTAACAAGAAAAACTTTCTGAGTCTTTTGTTTCTTAAAAATAATCAGCCTAAAATAATCCTCATGTTAGAGAGACACATTTTGGGGTGGCAAATTTTGTTCCCATCAGTACACTCTATGATGTTTGCACAATGACGAAATTGCCCAACAGCACATTTCTCAGAATGTATCCACATCGTTACCTAACGCATGACTGTAATAACAGCAGCTCCCAATTCTTGAGTGTTTATCATGGGCCAGGCACATCTCAGGACACGCAATGAGGTAGATCTATTACCCAACCTTTCTAGATAGAGAACTGAGGTTCAGAGAGGCCAAGGCAGGTTACAGCTGGAAGTGGTGGAGCCAGGACTCAATCCCAGTGTGTCTGGCTCAGAAGTCTATGCTCTGGCTGACTTACTACACTAATTGGTCGTACTAGGAAACATGGGGGGAACCTTCAACAACAGCTGTGTGTGGTTTATGCATGGATATGGAGGTTAGAAAAGAACTTGAACACTGTTGGGTCAGACAATAACCAAAGCATTTACTGAACATTCCTGCTTTTTGCCAGGTGCTAGGCAGGAGCTTCAGAGAAAACAGGTGTGATCCTTGGCCTCGAGGAAGGGGCTCTCAGGCTGGGGCGTGAAGGAGGCAATACTATACACTGAAGTAAACAACACAGAAGAGGTTAAAAAAAAAAAAAAAAAAAAAAGCAGCACAGAAACAGGCTGCCCAGAGGGGAGCTGGGATAGCCTCAGAAAGGAGGTGGATGAGCAGGAATCCAACACCACCCAGGGTCTAATCTGCTTTGACGGACCCAGTGGATGCTTTGATGGAAAGCACAAAGGCATCTGTTAGCCTGTGTTTCCAGGAGGCAAGACCCACCAGGTCAACAGGTCTATTTAACCTCCTTAGACTGTCATCTTTTTTGAACTGATTTACAGTCTTATCTTATACCCAATGTGATTAACTTTGTGGATTTTCAATCATGGAAGGAAGCATTTCCATGGCTGTACTCAAGTTGCCTATTTCAAGCTCTGAAAAGTGCCCCTAATTTTAAGTTTCTGTAATTAGGTAAGAAAACTACAGTTTTTATTCCATTTCTCCTTCATCTTTCCAAGTTGAATAAACATATGTTTTTAGTTTAACTTCAAAATCTTTCTTCACCCTTGATCATTTTAACACCTTCCATTGAGCCATTTAACACGTCTCCTAGTTCCATTATTTCTTCCTTTGGGTATGACCAGCAGAACCACAGAACACATTCTTTGTCTGATAGATGTGTATAATTTATACCTGCAGTTCAATCCAAGCCCATCAAAAAGTCCCATAATTTTTCAATTCATTATAAAATATAAACGTACACAAAGACATTTCTGGGGCTTTTCCATTGCTTTTTGCTTTAAACACTGAGGCAGAAGTAATAATTAATACAACACAACACAATGATACACACACGCATGCTCCTAAGCTGCTACTAGTACTTATTTTGTTGATCAATACTGTCATATCTGAAAGAACGATTCATTTTTCTCAAAAACTGAAAAGGATGTTTTTTTCTATAAAACTTTTGAATAAACTCGTAACTACCTTGGAAAAAAATCAATAAATAAATAGTACATGAGTTCACCTCAGAGAGCAATTTATTTACTGGCAGGACTGTAGGCTATTCTATCCATTTTCGTATTCCTGGCTGCACTTTGCAGAGTGCTTGGTACCAAAAGACACAATAAAATGTGTTTGGTTAAAATTATTTTTTCTGAGCAAATTCTGAAGAATTGAATATAAGGTATTATAACAAAATAACCGCAGAAAACAGCTGATTTTACAGTGCTTTTTCCTTAAAGTCATAATGAAAATTATTTTAATATTCATGTTTGTATAACAGTTTATAATTTCCAAAGTGCTTTTACAGTTATTACCTTACACGATTCCACAATAACTCTGTCCTGTATACAAGTGTTTTTATACGTGAAAAATCAGAGGCTCAGCAGGGTTAAATGACCCTGGGGCCACGCAGTGAACAGAAGAGCAAGTTCGAGAATGCAAGTCTCTGACACCAGCCCCTCCTGAAATGATGTTTCATCCTCAGCAAGGCACCTGAATAATTTGCATTTGGTAATAAGATGATATCCAGTTTCTATTCTCTCTTTAATTTCACTTTTAGTTACCATATAAGGTTTATTTTCTTAGGCCTTGGTCCAAACTTTCACAACGATAAATTCATGAGAAAATAATCAAAACTGCCTTCAGAATAGTATTTCACTTTAATTTTTGCATAATTAATCTGGTAATCAAGTTTGTATCTAAAAATTAGGTCGATAATTTTATACATTTTAACTTTGAACATTTCTACTTTTTCTAAGAATCTCACTAATACAAACCAGTTTCTCAAAAGTTTTCCGTTACTATTATGAAATAATAATCAAAAAAGCATAAATATGTCAACTGTTTTAAAAATGTTTTCTGAGTCTATTTCTTTAGAGAGGAATATGCTTTTAAGGTCAATGAAAACTTTTTGAGTCTAGAACAATTTCATTACAAGAGTGGAAAAATCTCATAAAAAAGTTGACTGAGTTAAAAATAACCTGAAAGGAGGACAGAAAAATAAATAGCAGAATGTTTAAACTAAAAAGTTCTCAGTGTCAAAGTAGCCTGAGTCTGTATGAAAACTGTTTCCTCTTATGTTTTACTATGAAAAATTTCAAACCTATAGAAAGTTGAAACAATTGTACTCACTACCTAGATTCTCCAGTTGTTAACAGTTTTCAATTTTTGCTTTATCACACATCTATCCATCCATTAATTCATTTCAAAATAAGTGGTAGAGTGATCCACATCAGCACACTTTACCCCTAAACGCTTCAGCATAGATTTTAACACTTGTCTGTCTCTCTCAGGTAAAATTTACACAGAGTAAAATACACAAATCTTAAGTGTACAATTCAATGAGTTTTGATAAATGTATACATTACATACATCTGATAACATTACATACATCTGTTATTTCAGTAACAAAGATTTGTATGTGTATATTTAAAAAATGATCTGTATAGCTATAAAATGCAATGTCACTGAGCAAACACAGCATCTGAATCTCGTCTACCTTCTCCTGTGGTTGTCAATAACCTCTTTCCTATTAGCTATCCCACTTACACCACACTGAATCACTACGCGCACATTCAGATCACCCACTCAATCAAAGCCTCTCCTTGCTAGCACAACAGCATTGTAAAAAAATCTGCTTACTAAGGTATAATTTATTAAGCTAAAATTCACAATTTGAGTGTACATTTTCATTACTCCAAAAAAGTTCCCCTCTTGCCCCTTTGCAGTCAATCTCTTCCCTGTACCCCCACTTCAAGGACGATAGCTTTTATTCTCACTGTACAAGGCAAATTCTGGTTATCAATCAAGTTATAAGCAATAATGAATCCTGTAATGGAAACTGGATTTTGGACTTAAGTATTTGTGCTATATCCAATTCAAGTTGTGAAAACTTATGCATGATGATAAATGCTTTAGATTCTTTATGTATAGATTATAGTGCTGATGCCTCAAAATTTATTAGTTAAAAGAAGTAAACTCTGCAAATGTATTCTGTCAGAGCACAGATGTTATAATTCAAATGCCATTTTGCTTGTTGAAATAGCCTATGTTTCCGAATAGCAACATTGTTGGACACAAATGTGTCAAAGTACTTTAAGTACCATTCTGCTGGTTATTAAGTGCCCATTCACATAAAACTTTATGACTAAGGAAAAGCACTACTTAATACCTCCAAGATGCTTTCATTCCCAAATGACATGATAGGTCTGATTTAAAAAAAAAAAAAAAAAGGAGAGGGGTGCTAAATCTGGAGAAACAAGAGCATGGCGGGCAGCCTCTAAGATGACCCCAAGATCCTTGTCTCCTGGTATTCACAGCCTTGTATAATTAATCCCTTTCCTGGAGAGTGGGCTAGACTTATTAACTCACTTCTAATGAACAGAATAGGGCAGAAGTGATAGGATGTTAGTTCTGAGATTAGGTTATAAAGACTGTGGCTTCTGCCTTGGGCGCTCTCTTACTTTTGCCCTCCCTCTTTGATCATTCATGCTGGGGGAAGCAAGCTTCTATGTTGTGAGCAGTCCTATGGAGAGGCCCAACAGCCAGTGAGTCCCACAACCATGAGTGAGCTTGGAAGAGGATTCCCCCTGCAGTTGGACCTTCAGATGAGACTGCAGCTCTGGACAACAGCTTGACAGCAATCTCACGAGAGATCTCGAGCCGGAGGCACTCAGCTGAGCCACCCCCAGATTCCTGACCCATAGAAACTATGAGATGATAAATACTGCTTTGAGGTTATTCATTGCACAGCAACAGATAACTAATATACTGTGAGATTTTTATATTAAATCAGCTGCAATTTGAGCTACCAGTAACTAATGCAAGAAGGTGTGACAATGACTTCAATTATTAGCAACCAGATTTTCTAATTTATCTTTGTCTCATATACTTTCCCCCCATAACACTGAGGAAAGGGTTTATTCTATTGTTTTAATTGAAATTATTATTGAGGTAATTGTAGATTTGTATGCAGTTGTACGAAATAATACAGAGATCCCTTGTATACTTTGCTCAGTCTCCCCATTGGTAACATTTTAGGAAACTATAGTATAATATCACAACCAGAAGACTGACATTGATACAATCCACCCATCTTATTCAGACTGCTTTGGTTTCCCTTGTACTTATTTGAGTGTGTGTATGTGTAATTTCTTACATACTTTTTTCTTGAATATTCTCACATACTCAAATTACATTCCTTTGTAATTAAAATCTAGCCATTATATTATTCTTTATAAATGTTCTTCTGATGGTACAAGTTGTCAAGAGACATAAATTCAGGGGTTTATTTCACAGCTCCACATTAATAAATCTAAAATAGAGTCAGTAACAGAGTAATAAAAACTGCTTATAGATTATGTAATTGTCAAAGGAAAATTCACTTACCCTGAAAGTTTTCTTGAAAGCAAAGTATAAAATAAAATGTTACCCTTTCCCCAGAATTAATGTATTTGTGCTTGAAATTCAGATGTGAAATAATATTAAGTACAGTTAAAATTTTAACACTGCCTCTTTTTCCTCTTATGAAAGAAGTGAGAAGTTAATATTATTTGTATAACAACGCCTCAGGAAATCAATATATCCAAGTTTTTATTTTATGATCAGGCAGTGTTAAAATTCATAATTAAACATCTAAACACAAACAGCCAAGGAAAAAGTCAAGCTGATTACGAACCATGCAAAGCCAAACACTTTTGCATAAAAGATAAACCTTAGAGGAAAACAAAGGGGTACCTACTTTCTGCTGCTAGAAGTCCTAGGAGGAAGGCAGCATATGGACAAACAACAAACAGTATGATTTTAGAGCAAGCAGATTATCAAGCCACAGTTGGGCCCAGCAGATGAGCCACAAGAAGCATGGTCCCCCGGTGGAGCCCAAAGTGAGCCCCTGTGTTCCATGAGCACAATCACGGGGACTGTTCAGGATTTCAGTCACCACCGCACTGGGTTCTGATTCTGACTTCTTTGATTTGAAATATGAGAACAGAACATTCTCGCTTTGGATTAGTAAGTAACACAGCAACAATCCACTGTCTATCATAAAATAAAACTTAACAAATTCTAGCGAACGTATAATAAACTAATTTCAATAATCAACGTAGACAAAAATCTCATATAAAAATTGTTTTACAACGTAAACAGCATACCTAAACATTTTAGACTCTTCTTTAGATGACAAATTGGGAAACTGATTTGTTTTAAATTCATTTTTAAATTGTGGTTTTAAATAGAATTTTCGGGGGACCAAAATAAGATCGCCAGCTTTTAATTTTGTCAAGCAAAGTCATTAAAAAAAATCTAACTACCTACCATTTATTATCATTTTATAGAAAGAATACAAAAAGGCATTATCTAAAGATGAACAGCAGACTGCCCATCTCAAGAAAGGGCAGTGGTGACCTTACACGTTTCTCTCTCTAACTCCTCCTTCCCCACCCCCTCACCCCCACTCTACCACAAGCACACGCTCTATGAACACTTTTCTTTTTTCGCCATGGGCCTAGAAGTTTCAGGTAATGATGAAAAGTGTTTTGGTGTCTTGTACTATAAAACAAACCTATGCAAATTTAAACAGAAAGACAGTGGAAAGGATAAGGTTGGGAACTTAAAATAAATGATCAACTTAAAATAAATGAAGAATTTAAGGATTAGAATTAAATAGAGAAGGAGTTAGGCTTGAAGATTAATGGAAATATTTTAAAAAACGAAATAAAAATGAAAATATAGATGTGTTAATTTATGAAAGGGTAAAGCTGTTATGTGAGTCTAGATAAAATATATAACAGGCTTTCTGCAACCAGCCGTACAACTATTACGTTGGCTGCAGAAAAGAAAATTTGTGGCAGATAGCCATTTGATAAATAATGCCGATAATAAGAGTATAATGCCTCCCTTTAAATGGCTTAGCATTAAAAATTAATTTTAGGAACATATTAATAATCCCTGATAGCCATGTGAAGTTTAGGAAAATAGAATTTTCTTCAAAATTTTGTGTTTGACTTCTGAGTATATAAAAATTTTGTCTTCATTTAGGGCAGATGATCAGATATGTACATTGCATAATAATTACTCTATCTTGCATTTGTAGAAGCTGGACAGTGCCATTTAAAATATTTTAGAGATAGACATTTAGCACATCAAAGATATATATTGCTTACAAGAGCATTAAGATCCAGAAACATTAAAAAAAGACAAAAAAAAATAGCGTGACTGCAGGAAAGGGAAGCAAGAAGGAATGCTAAATTGTGAACATCTAATTTGAGGGCTTGCAGGCTACCTGCAAGACAGAGTAAGAAATCTTTTTGTTTAAAAAGCAAGTACTGTAATCATAAAATTTTCAACCATATCATTTAGAGATTGTACTGAAAAACAGAAAATATTCGGCAACAAAAATGTACTTAATAGAAAATAAGCATGTCTATAACTACAGACAATTCCTTTCCCTAAAAGGAAAATCCACCTCTTCGTAGAAAGGAACATTTAAGACTAGGCAGAGGCAAACAGTATGGGGCAACATTAAAGATTAGGATTACGAAGCTGTTGCAAGGACCATCCTGCTCTCTAGGCCGATTTCTAAAGATGAAAATGGTATCAGAGATCTTGACCTAAAACCTCTAAATATATTCCAAGTATATGACTATATCACATAGTCACAGTACAACATAAAACCATTAGTGGATCCACTCCCCCTAGACAGCCAATTGTAACCTGAGTGTAAGAAGAGAAGAAAGAGGTTCGAGCTAACAAACAATAACAAAAAGCTATAGGTGGAGGGAATACAATGGACTGGAAGAAAAAGGACAGACATGAAACAGGGAGCACTGGGGAACATACCTATAAACACAACTATGGCCTTGCCTGTCACGTGGTAAGGGCTCTGGATTATTACCAAGTCAGCACAAGAGGAAACAGCAAGGCCTTTCTCTCAGAGTCTCTTCTCTAAGATTCCCATTTCTGAATGTTTTTGGAAATCACCTTCACTCAAAAGAGGAAGATTCACATCCCAATTGGTAAAGGTCAAAACAAGGAACTATATACATGGTGGAATGGGAAACTTGATCCTGTCATGTTGCACAAAGTGGTATGTAAGCACATACCAATTGGTAAGAAAGTCTGTATGTGTGTGTGTGTGAGCATGTATGTGCACATACATGTATAAAAGAGGAAGGAAGAAGCATAAATACTGACAAACACTCATGGTTCCAACCTAAAAGAAGTATTAGCACCTCCATTTTTCCTATATTTCTAAGTGTGAAGAATAAACAATTCATGCTTTTGGAAGGACCCTGAGCCTTGATTCCAATGGTAATACATGAATACTGAATGAGCCGGTCCAGGAGTACAAAATTCAAATCACCAGTGCAAAACAAGGTCAACCATATGACAAACACTGAGTGACTCTAAAGAAAGAAGGAAAAAAAGCTGAGGCCAGAGGACATGATGTAGAAGTATATAAAAAAATACACGAGTAAAAATTAAAAACTATAACACACTCATACACGCATTTACATATACATATAAATGGGTCCTATGGATTTTTAGTAAATAATTTTTGAGAATACCTCACTGGTAAGATGGAAATCTGAGCACTTTATACAATAATTTTGTGAACGCTAGTGAGTTTTTTTCAGGAGTACCTATAGACATTTCATCAAAATAGGGAACTCTTCTTCTACGTTCTTATCCCTTGAATGCTTATATACATGTGTTATAGACTTTATAAAAAGAGAACTTAATTGGTTTAAGAGAGAACTCACAAGACAGCTTTACACTGAAAGATTCAATTAAAAGCAGTGTTGTCCTGAAGTCTGATCTGCTACAGTTGACATGGGGAAAATCTTACATCAGAAGTTTTTGTTGAGGTAGAAGGTAAGCAGAAAGATCCAGAAAGACTGACTATGACATTGGAGTGGATGAAGTGCAATGCTGAGTCTGGAGTGGGGGAAGGGGAAGAAGTATTTCTGAGATAAAAAAAAAAATGTGAAATGTTGGTTTTGCAGCAGTAGGGGAAAGCAACTCTGCTATTAAAATTAAAAGGAACCAGACACATGGATGGGATTTGGTTGCTGACAAACTTCCTTAGAATCTCTTGGAGAATCTGACTGAATCACAGAGAAAGTGCATTCACAATGGAAAAGAAAGGATGTAGACACCAAATGATTCACACTGGTGCATGGATGATGCAATTACCTGAGGAGGTAGGGTCTTCGGAGAAATCTGGCAACTCTTCAGGGGGATCCCCGTAGAATGAGTTAAACTTGTGACTTGACACAGCTGCTAGTACTGCACCCTAAAGCAAAGAGATGAAAAATATGCAGTATTAAAACAAATACAAAAATCTAAGAAAGTAAATTAAGCAATGGTTATTTAAGGATTATTCAGAAAGCCAAATATATGGGACATGACAGCTAGAAGAAAGGTAGCTTTTAAACAATTTTGGATTCTTTTAAATAAATCACACGTGCATTTACCAGAATAACACTGTTGGGGATTGTAAGAGTATATGAAACCATTTATGTCTTGAACTCAAACATGTACCACACAATGGAATATTCTGCAGTGATTATAAAATGATGCTGCAGGAGGATGTTTAATGAAACGGAAAGATGCCTGTGATGAATTACATAAAAAAGGTTTTAAAATAATCTATAGTATGACCTCATTTTTGAAAAAATAAAAGGTTAATACAGATATAAAAGACTGAACATATACCAAAATATTAATAGTATTAATTATCTCTGGGAAGTAGAAATAAGTCATTTTTCTTTTTTTAATCTTCTTTTCCTCTTTCTTTTTGTTGTTAACAGTGACTAGGTGTTACTCTTGTACAGTATTTCTCAAACAGGCCACACAGCATAATCAACTACACATGGCTCCTTTTTTTATTTTGTGCAGGCAAAGATTCGCCCTGAGCTAACATCTGTTGCCAATCTTCCCCTCTCTCTTTTTTTCTTCCTCCCCAAAGCCTCAGTACATGGTTGTATATCCTAGTTGTAAGTCATTCTAGTTCTTCTATGTGAGCTGCCACCACAGCGTGGCAACTGACAGACAAGTGGTGTGGTTCCATGACTGGGAAGCGAACCCAGGCCACCGAAGTGGTGAGTGACGAACTTTAACCACTAGACCACCGAGTCTGGCTCTACACATGACTTATATCACGTGCATAGCCTCTCCTGAGTCCTAGTTGAGTATCACTGTCACATTGAGTGCATGACATTCTTTAGGACAACTGGGTGGAAAAAGGTTGGGAGTTATTGTTTCACTAACAAGAAGAATGATAAAAGTTATTTTGTAAAAGTGTTCAATTCTACGAGTTACCAAGTGTAGGTCAGAATATGTGGGTGTGTTCCTTGGCTCTGCCACTTTCCGGCTGCACGATGCTAGTTGAGTTAATCATTTAACCTCTTGAGGTTTTCTCAAGTTGAGTTAATCATTTAACCTTTTGAGGTTTTCTCATTTGTAAAGTGAGGATATTAAAATTGACATAACTTACCTTACAACACTGTCAAAAGTCATATATGTATATACAAGTGCTTTGCAAAGTGTAAAGCATTTTGTAAATGCAAATCATTACCAATCCTATTAATATATAGCTAGAACATGAGCAAAGCCTTTTGCTAGTCTAGGTAGAATTGCTCATTTATGTAGTCTAAGTATCAAATCACTTAAGTAGTTTAAGTCTAAAATTTAAATATTGAACTCCTGGATTTTCCTGAAAAGAAAGATAAATCTTTTATGTATATAGGCATTTATTAAATATATGGAAAGATTAATAGAAATACATTTCCACAAGGTTTGTTTTTTGGGGAGGAGGTCATGTAAGGGTTTCTTCCTACAAATATAAGTTGAAAAAGAGATGGACCACAGAAAGGGAAGAGCAAAAAAAATGAGAAGTGATCTTGATGATACCATCCCAGGCAACTCTTTAGATTTCCAAAGGTCCAGGGTTAATGCATGAGAGGTTCTTAAGTGGAATTTTATGGTCAGCTACCACGATGAAAAAACAGTACTGAATGTTGAGTTCTTCTTTCTACAGTAGACGCTTATTTCACTTTAAATATTATGCATGTTCCCTAAAAGCTGGGTGAGAATGGGATTTTTACATATCAAATCACGTATTTCCCATACACTGAAACTAAAATTTTAGAGATGCTTTATTTTTATTTCCAAGTGGAGTTCAATTGAGTTTCTTAATATGTCAATTTTATGTTTCAAGGCTTGTTCTAGCTACTACTATAGTCAAAGATCTAGAAATATTTATACTAGGAAAGCACTATTTAAAAAAGAGCTGTGAGAGGTAAATTCTTTTGAAACAATAGTAGCAAGTTTCTGTCTTATGGTTAGCAGTTTATTTAATTCTCTAAACTCAGTGACTGCAAGTGGGTCGCATAGTAAATACAAAGCTATTATGTAAAACTGCACAATGGTTCCAAAACAGTTTATGGATTTATAGAATTTTATTAGAGTTTGAAAGTCCACCTTAGAGATGATTCCTGCAGATGAGGAAACCGAGGTCCAGAGAGGCTTAGCAACTTGTTAAATGTTGCTGCCAACTTAGAATCAAGAGAAGAAAGAACTGAGGTCCTCTGACTACTCTCCCCAGTTGAAAGGTTTTTACTATACCTGGGGTCAAAAGCCTTTTTCTGTAAAGGGCCAGACAGTAAATATTTTAGGCTTGCAAGGCTTATTCTCTCTGCTGCAACTACTCAACTCTGCCATTGTAGTATGAAAGCAGCCATAGCCAAGATGTACATGAATGTGCATCACTGTGTTCAAATAAAACTTTATATATGAAAATAGGTGGTGGGCTATTTATGGTCCCCAGGTCCTAGTTTGCCAACCCCTGTACTATGTTATTGCTATTAAAGAGCCTGTGGGTACAACAACAACATGAAACCAGATCTTACACAAGTAGTTCTTCAAACTTCCCAGTTTAAATCCTCAATAAAAACATTTCCTATCTACTTTAATTTAGGAGGTATACTTTAGTATGTTTTGAGAGTGAAACATAACAATTTTGAGTCAAGAAGACTATTTACAATCTTTTAAGATAACTAATATTAAAGATGCAATTTTCTACTAAGCAAATTAATCTAGAAAGGAGAAGGCAGATTCTAAATTCAAAGAAAAAGAAAACTAATATTAAAACTAATATTAAAAACTAATATTAAAGATGCAATTTTCTACTAAGCAAATTAATCTAGAAAGGAGAAGGCAGATTCTAAATTCAGAGAAAAAGAAAACTACAAGTGATTAACACTTAACTCAATCAAATTATAGTTAATATGTCAAACATCAAAATGGAATGTTCCAGCTAGATGATTCTGTGTTTCATTTAAGGAAGTGCAAAACAAGAAAATGGTTAGCTCAGACTTCTGCTAAGTTAAACTGCTGATTGCACTTAAGGAGGCAACAAAGTTATCAAGTAAGGAACAGGAGAGTTGAACACAGGTGAACTGCTACTTGAAGACAACAGCCAAAAGCCAATACTCCCTTTCTGGATGCCCCCAAACTGAGCTCAGAAATAAGCACCATGAAGTTTGACAGGCACAAGGGCACAGAGGGATATTTTAAAAAGTCTAAATACGAAACACACAAGTATGAGATGTAGAATAATTGACTTTGCATCCAAGTGGCAAGATAACACCCAGTCATACCGTAATGTACTGAGGGGGCAAAACCCATCACAGGGACATACAAACACAAGTGTGACATAGAATTTGGGAGACAATCATCTCATTAGGATTCAAAACCCTGAACTCAAAGCCCTAAAAAGAGTGGAGAACTTGGAGAGGTTGAGGCTGAAAAGAGACGACTAAAAGGCTAGAAAATTATTTCAAGGTAGAAATGTTAGAAGATGTGAGCTGACTACATGTAAGAATTAGGTCCTAGATGATAATGAGGTGAGATCATTGATTAAATCAGAACTTCTGATCTCTCTCCATATAGTCACAACCAAAGATATCATTCAGTTTAGTCAGCATAGCCTATACGTATATGATACTCAAAGATAACCTAAACACAGGTCTAAAATCTAAGACTGCGTAACAGTCAGTTAGGATACATGACTAAAGGAGGATGTGTTATCTTCTCTGAAGAAGATGAAAAATGGGACTTGGAAGTGCAGTAGATATGGCTATATTTAAGAGCAACTGCATGGAAGAGATAGCTTAGGAATCCTTTTGGGTCTTTGTAAAAGTATTTTATAAAGATGGTCTTTTAATGCACATAATAATTTTCAAAAGCTAGATTGCCTAAGTTAGGAACCAACAAACAAATTCTATATTCCAGAACTGGAAATTAATTACTTTGTAAAAATCAACATAGGAAGATCAAAATCACTTCAATTAGTATTTATGTAACTGTTCATACCAGAATAAGTTTTCAGTTTTTTGGTGCCTTTTGAATACCAGATTTACTTTTGAATACCAGATTTACTGCTCTGAGTAGCTGGAGGCCACAACTGCTGCGCTTACTGCCTCTGCACAAACCCTCGCTACAGGAGAGGACTACATGTAAAGGCTGGCTTTCATTAGGGCACAGAGGCCCTTGATAAATCCTTAAATTAGCTCTTGGTGAATTAAGGGAAAGGGGAGGATTGCCAAAAGGCGGCTATTAGAGCTTCCTGGTTGACCTGTCAAAAGGTGCCGCCTAAGTAGGTATCGGCATTACTCTTGGCAGTGCCAAGACTTGGGATCCGGTGCTGTACAGGAGAACTTTCTGTTCTGATGGAAATGTTCTACACCTGTACTGTCCAACATAATAGCCATCAGCCACATGTGGGATTGAGCACTTGAAATGTGGCTAGTGCAACTGAGAAATCAAATTTTAAATTTTATTTGATACTAATTAATTACAACTAAAATTTAAGTAGCCACAATATGGCTCAGAGCTATGGCATGAGATAGTGCACCTCTATAAAGTACTGGAAAATAGCATTCCTAAACAAACTGTTTCTAGTTCTGCAAAGTTCAGGAACCCAAGAGACCAACTGGTAAATCAGAGAAGCATGCAGGTTCCACCTTTGCAATTTGCAAAGTCAATAAAGAAAAACTGGAGAAAGTTATCAGAAATCTCCCTCACTTTCTGTATATACAAGGAATAAATGGTTTTATTCTCTAAATTGAATCACATGGATTCAACTCACTATTTCTTGAACTAATTGCAATAAACTTACCCAAATACAGAATACTGCTTCTATCTAATAAAGAATTTCTTAAACATACTTCATCATAGGGAAATTTGCTTTCTAGAAGTAGAAATAATTCATGAAGTGAAGGGGATGATTTCTACAACAAATTCCCTCCTAAGCCTCTTCCCTAGATAGACAGGATTGGACACTCACAGCACCCACCCTAGCCCCTCCCCCCTCCCTCTGCTCAGTAACTCCTTCAAATAGATGGCACCCAGGGTTAGAGCACATACTCGTAGGGCAGAGATTTTCCCAACAGCCTAGATCACAGAGCCTGTCCCACGCATCCTAACATTCAGTTTGGGAAAACATGTTCCTCATATCTAGTCCCATGCTCAGGCCTATGTAGTTTATTAAAGGAAGTATTGTAGCTAGAGGATTTTTAAACTGTAGTACTAAAATTCTAGAGCCTAGTATGAAATAAAAAGGGGGAAAAAACTCCAACAAATGAAATGTCTGATAACTAAAATGGGGAAAAGAAATTTTCCATTATTATTCACAGACATCAAATAAAATAATGAAAGGAGAGGGGCTGGACCCATGGCCAAGTGGTCAAGTTCGTGTGCTCCGCTTTGGAGGCCCGGGGTTCGCCGGTTTGGATCCTGGGCGCGGACGTGGCACCGCTTGTCAGGCCACGCTGAGGCGGCGTCCCACATGCCACAACTAAAAGGACCTACAACTAGCATATACAACTATGTACTGGGGGGCTTTGGGGAGAAGAAGAAGAAAAAAAAGATTGGCAACAGATGTTAGCTCAGGTGCCAATCTTTAAAAAAGAAAAAAATAACAATGAAAGGAGAATAAAAAGAAGTGTGTGATAATTCAAATCACATGCAGGGTTATATTAACTTTTTTTAATCTACAGTTTGAAAGATAAAGTCTTAAAATGATGTTAACGCTTTCTAATTGTTCAATAATTTTTCTCATTAGGGATATGTTGTCTCCTGTGGCCTGCTGAAGATGTTAAATGCCAAAATGAATGTACGAATATGGGAAGAAACAATTTCTGATTGTTGAGTACTGATGCTATTATAATCAATAAAGAGTAATAATCTTGAAATTTCAGCAAAGTAAAATAGTAATGTTTTATATTTTGGCACAAAAAAGTTTCACAAAACTTTCAGAATAAGAAAAAGGTTCAAGCTCAAAAAGAAAACTTACTACCACAAATACATAAACACTTATTCAAATCAGTATAAGCCCTTTGGAGGGCAAGTTATTTATAGATATCAAGTCTTAGGAGTGACGTCAGCATCATGGCAGAGTGAGTTGTTCCCTTTGTCTCTCCCCTCTAAGTTACAACCAGTCAGACATCCTGTGATCGACAAAGGACTCCTGCACAGCACACCAGAACCCTGTGAGTGATGCATGCAGCTATCCTTCTGAAGGTGTGTGGACTGGACCTCTGGGAGGCAGTGGAACTGGGGGAGCAGCCCCTCCCATGCCCCCAGTAGTGGCAATCCAAATACGGATCCTCACACCAGCTGCAGGCCAGCTACTACAGGCTGCAAGGGCAAAGATGGCACTCCTGGCTTGGCCCCTGTTCCCCTCAGAGGTGGTGAGTGGCCCACATGTCTTGAGGATTCAGGACACAGAAGGGAGCCGGTGACTCGGCCCCCTTCTTCTCCCCTGGCAGTGGCACTGATCTTTCCAGCAGTGGGGACAGCATCCAAAACGTGAATTTCCCTGGAAGGGGCAGGATGCCCTGATCTGAGGTTTCAGTGCACACCAGCATGTGCCAGTGCACAGAATGTTGTAAGCCAATATGACTGTGATAAGTAAATTAAAAAAATAAAATAAAATTGAGAAGTCACAACAAAAGTCTTAAATATATATATATATACTTTGATGCTAACAATTCCAGTAGCAGAGAGCTTATCCTAAGAATATAATCACAGGTATACAAAGGTTTACTAATGAAAATAATAAATGCAGTAGTATTTATGACCATGGAAAACTGGAAGCAACCTCCATCTCCAAAAGCTGACTACATTATGGTATGTACAATATGATGGAATTTTGTAGAACCATTACAATTTGTGCTTTAGAGTAATGACTCAGTACGGTGCACACATCAGAATCACCCATGAGGCTTTTTCAATAAACACACACCCCTCCAACCTCCTGCACACCCGGAGCTGAAGGAGGGGGGAGTGGTCTCTCAGCTGAGTTGAGTGGTGCACTGAGCCACTGTTACTGTGGGAATGTGTTGTATATCCCTCAAGTGTGCTGAAGTGGAAATCAGTATTTAAGGATATATTTCGTCACACGGTATACAAACAAGCAGGTTATAACATAAAATTAACCATTTTAAAATGTACAATTCAGCAGTATTTAGTACATTCACAATGTTGTGCAAGCACCACTTCTGTCTAGTTCCAAAACATCCTCATCACCCCCCCAAAAATCCCCAAACCCACTAAGCAGTCACTACCCAGCACCTGGCAATCACCAATTTGCTTTTGGTTTCTATAGAATTATAGACATGAATACCTATTTTAGATATTGCAAATAAATGGAATCATCCAATATGTGGCCTTTTAGGTCTCTTTTTGCATGTGGATTTCCAATTTTCCCAGCATCATTTGTTGAAAAGACTATTCCTTCCCCATTGAATTGCCTTGGCACTTTTCTTGAAAATCAACTGACCATAAATGTAAGAGTTTATTCCTGAACTCTCAATTCTGTTCCACTGATCTACATGTCTATCCCTATCCCATACCAATAGCACAGAGTCCTGATAACTGTACCTTTATTGTAAGTGTTGAAATTGGAAAGTATGAGTCTTCTAATTTTGTTTGTTTTTGTTATTCTAGGTCCTTTGCATTTCTGTATAAATTTTAGGATCAGTTTGTCAATTTATGCTTTTTTTTTCTTTTTTTTGCTGAAGAAGATCCTCCCTGAGGTAACATCTGTTGCCAATCTTCTTCTTTTTTTGCGTGAGGACGATTAGCCCTAAGCTAACATCTGTGCCAATCTTCCTCTACTTTATATGTGGGTCACCACCACAGCATGGCTGACAAGTGGTGTAAGTCCACACCCAGGATCCAAACCTGCAAACCCGGGCTGCTGAACCAGTGGAGTATGCTGAACTTAATCACTACACCATGGGGCTGGGCCCCTGTGCTTAAACTTTGATAGGGATGGTGTTGAATCTATACATCAATTTGGAAAGAACTGCATCTTAACAATATTGAGCCTTCCAACTCATGAACATTAAATGTCTCTCATTTAGATCTTCTTTAATTTCTTTCAACAATGTTAGTTTACAAGTCTTGCACTACTTTTGTCAAATTTATTCTTAAGTATTTAATTCTTTTGATGTTATTGTGAATGGAATTATTTCTTAATTCATTTTAAGACTGTTCATTGCTCATATATAGAAATACACTTCAATTTTGTATACTGATCTTGCATCCTGCAACCTTGCTAAACTTGTCTGTTATTTCTAACAGCTTTTTTGTGGATTCCTTAGGATTTTCCACACACAGGGTCACATCATCAGTAAAGAAACACAGTTTTACTTTCTTGAGGATGCCTTTTACAGGCATACCTCGGAAGTATTGCGGGTTCAGTTCCAGACCACTGCAATAAAGCAAATATCATGATAAAGCAAGTCATACGAATTTTTTTGGCTTCCCAGTGCATGTAAATGTTATGTATACACTATAATGTAGAGTCTATTAAGTGTGCATTATGTCGAAAAAAACAACACACATATCTTAATTAAAAAATACTTTATTGCTAAAAAATGCTAACCATCATATGAGCCTTCATGAGTCATAATCTTTTTGCCGGTGGATGGTCTTGCCTCGACGTTGGTGGCTGCTGGACTGATCTGGGCAGTGGTTGCTGAAGGTTGGGGTGGCTGTGGCAATTTCTGAAAATAAGATAGCAGTGAAGTTTGCCACATCAACTGAGTCTTCCTTTTATGAACAATTTCTCTGAAGCATGTGATGCTGTTTGATAGGATTTTACCCAGAGTAGAACTTCTTTCAAAATTTGAATCAATTCTCTCAAACACTGCCACCACTTTATCAAGTAAGTTTATGTAATATTCTAAATCCTTTGGTGTCATTTCACCAATCTTCACAGCATCTTCACCACGAGTAGATTTCATCTGAAGAAACCACTTTCTTTGCTCATCCATAAGAAGCAAGTCCTCATCCGTTAAAGTTTTATCACGAGATTGAAGCAATTCAGCCACATCTTCAGGCTCCTGTTCTAACGCTAGTTCTCCTGCTATTTCCACCCATACACAGTTACCTCTTTCACTGAAGTCTTGAACCTCTCAATGTCATCCATGAGGGTTGGAATCAACTTCTTCCAAACTCCTGTTAATGTTGATATTTTGATCTCTTCCCATGAATCACGAATGTTCTTAATGGCATCTAGAATGGTGAACCCTTTCCAGAAGGTTTTCAATTTACTGTGCTCAGATCCATCAGAGGAATGGCCGCTATCTACAGTAGCTATAGCCTCAAAAAATGTATTTCTTAAATAATAAGATTTGAAAGTGGAAATTACTCCTTGACCCATGGGCTGCAGAATGGATGCTGTGTTAGCAGGCCTGAAAACATTTGTCTCATTGTACATCTCCATCAGCGCTCTTGGGTGACCAGGTGCACTGTCAATGAGCAGTCATATTTTGAAAGCTTTTTTCCTGAGCAGTTGGTCTCAACAGTGGGCTTAAAATATTCAGTAAACCATGTTGTAAACAGATGTGCTGTCAATTCAGGCTTTGTGGTTCCATTTATAGAGCATAGGGAGAGTACATTTAGCATAATTCTTAAGGGGGTCCTAGGATTTTCAAAATGGTAAATGAGCGCTGGCTTCTACTTAAAGTCACCAGGTGCATTAGCCCCTAACAAGAGAGTCAGCCTGTTCTTTGAAGCTTTGAAGCCAGGCATTGACTTCTCTCTAGCTATGAAAGTCCTAGATGGCATCTTCTTCCAATAGAAGGCTGTTTTGTCTACATTGAAAATCTGTTGTTTAGTGTAGATTATTAGTGTAGTTCATTAATTATTTCAGTTAGATCCTCTGGATAACTTGCTGCAGCGTCTACATCAGCACTTGCTGCTTCCCCTTGCACTTTGATGTTACAGAGACGGCTTCTTTCCTTAAATCTCATGAACCAACCTCTGCTAGCTTCAAACTTTTCCTCTGCAGCTTCCTCACCTCTCAGTCTTCACAAAATTGAAGAGGGTTAGGGCCTTGCTCTGGATTAGGTTTTGGCTTAAGCGAATGTTGTGGCTGGTTTGATCTTCTATCCAGACCACTAAAACTTTCTCCACATCAACAATAAGGCTGCTTTGCTTTCTTAAAGTTCATGTATTCACTGGAGTAGCACTTTTAATTTCCTTCAAGAACTTTTCCTTTGCATTCACAACTTGGCTAACTGTTTGGTGCAAGAGGCCTAGCTTTTGACCTATCTTGGCTTTTGACATGCCTTCCTCACTAAGCTTCATCATTTCTAGCTTTTGATTTTTTTTCTCTCCAAAGCCCCAGTACATAGTTGTATATCCTAGTTGTAAATCCTTCTACTTCTTCTATGTGGGATGCTGCCACAGCATGGCTTGATGAACAGTGTGTAGGTCCATGCCCAGGATCCGAACCTATGAACCGTGGGCCGCCGAAGTGGAGCACTCAAACTTACCCACTACACCACCGGGCCAGCCCCAAGCTTTTGATTTAAAGTGAGAGATGTGTGACTCTTCCTTTCACTTGAACACTTAGAGGCCACTGTAGGGTTATTAATTGGTCTAATTAAATATTAGACCAAATGTCTCAAGGAATAGGGAGGCCCAAGGAGAGGGAGAGAGACAGGGGAATGGCTGGTTGGTGGAGCAGTCAGAATACATACAACATTTATCCATTAAGTTTGCTGCCTTATATGGGCATGGTTCACAGTGCTCCAAAACAATTGCAACAGTAATGTCAAAGATCGCAGACCATCATAACAAATATAATAATGAAAAAGTGTGAAATATTGTGAGAATTACCAAAATGTGACAGAGACACGAAATGAGCAAATGCCGTGGGGAAAATGGCGGCTGATAGACTTGCTTAACGCAGGGCTGCCACAAACCTTCAATTTGTAAAAAAACACCAGCATCTGTGAAGGGCAGTAAAGCAAAGCACAATAAAATGAAGCATTTCTGTATTTTGTTTTCTTCTCCGATTGTATTAGAGGCTGAAAATTTGTATTTTTAATAAGTACCTAGGTGATGCTGATGCTGCTGGTCTGGGGACCACACTTGGAGAGCCATATAATGGATATGACATCAGAGGAAAGTAATGAAAGGGAAGTGAATATTATAATATATCACAAGTATAAGATCTTCTCTTTCTAGATACTGTGAAGGAAAATGATGATCAAAATGGTCAGAAAAGTCTAAGCATAATTTCTTTGGAAGAAATACATAGAGATTATCCAGTGAAATTTTTGGTGGTTTATATATTTTTTAAAAGCCTTTTAAAACCTCAAAGTGTTAATGTCAGTGACTAGAAAAAAGCTAAAATGGTATGGAGTATCTATTTAGGAATTATAGTTGTTTATAAATAGAGCACCAAATCAAAGGTATTAACATCAAAATCATAATAAAACAATAACAACAATAATGTTAATAGCAAATAATGTCTATGGAGCACTTATGACTGCCAGGTACTGTTCTAACTGCTGTAATATACTAATTCATTGAATCCCTATAACCTATGACTTAGCGATTATCATAGCCCCACTTTACAGATGACGAAATTGCGGCACAGAGAATTTCCATCACTTGTTCCAGGTTACACAGCTAGTAAGTGTCAGAGGCAGTTTTCACCCAAGGCAACGTAGGTCCAGAGCCTACTCTTTCTCATAATGCTCTAACTCCTTCTCTTTCTTCTTGCTACCAACAATAAAAATTTCCTACCTCTGACGAAGTAACAAAAGCAATTTTCTACTGCTGTCTGTGATCTTCCCTTTTAATCACTTCAAAGGGAGTCATAAAAATAAGGTTGTTGCCCACCATTTGAGGAGCTTAAAAACAGTGTCTGGGTAGAAGGATGGGTACCTAGCTGTTCATTTGTGAAAATACGTTGTGTGGTGGGCTCTGAAAGCCAGGGAAGTTGCAATCTCTGTTCTAGAAGCTTGCAGAAGAGGCAGAATGAGGAGAATTAGTTCCTTCGGGAGGGTAGGTCTAACATGCTTTAACCAGGGTGGCTGAATCACTCAAAGGAATACAGTCTTACCAGAAGCTGAAAAAACCTGCTGATGTTCCCAATTCTAGGTTGTTTGGTAGGTCTTGAAACTTTAAATAGCCCTGCAAAGGGATGTGGTAAGTTCCCATGACCCCTCTCTGCTGTGACAGCTTGGCCCTGTCCAAATGAATCTTAGTCACCACTTTGGCTATTTTAGGCCCAAGTCTGATTTTGCGGCACTAGGAGAAAGACAGCAAGTGTTTCTTGTGATGGGGCAAGCCTGAGCCCTGTGGTAACAGGCCTGTACATGGGCAATGAAAGGTTCAATGCCAAACAGGGTAATGTCACATAAGCCAAAGCAGCATCAGAGCTAAAAAGACTTTAGGGAAGAATTGAGAAAGAAGTATAATTAATGGTTTCTTTGGGGAGGAAACTAGCTTCAAAAACGGCTGGCCAAATTTCACTTTGGATAATGAGATTTGCTTCTTTTGTAGGCTACACTGGGTTAGGTGTATATCAAAGCAAAGAAACAGAAGTCTTGGGAAACTGCTTTGGGTACCATCTCAATAATGGCACGTCATTAATAATTATTTTTGCAAAGGACTTTCAAAGCAAATAGAGAAGAGCAGTTTGAACCTCTGACAGCAAAAAGAACTAGAAGAAAGGCTTAAGTGGGGATAAGCATCCCCAAGAATGACATGTTAAAATTTCCATGCCCTATAGTAGCACTGTCCAATAGAACTTCTTGCAATGATGGAAATGTCCTACATCTGCGCTGTCCAATATAGTAGCCACTAGCCACATATGGTTATTGAGCACTTGAAATGTGCTAGTGTGACTGGGGAACTGGCCCTTTAATTTAATTTAATTTTAATTAATTTAAATTTAAATAGCTACATGTGGCTAGTGGCTACCATGTTGGACAGTTCAGCTCTATAGGATAATACCGTGGCCTACATAGTTCCCCCAAAATTCATACAAACGTTCTTATAAATCTAGAGTTGTATACAATCACTCACATATTTCAGGGGTTGAATAATAATGAGTAATATTATTGCAACTTACGACATATTTGAAAATACTTACAAAGAAAAGTTTTATAGTTGGCAGGAATCACACGGCTAAGGAAGACTACTATCCAATCAGCCACTTAGAGGACAGAGTTAAAGTTTTTTACAGTAACTGAAAGTAAGTCAAACCTAAGTTAATTTTAAGACCATAATATAATAATTCCCTCTGTTGAGGGGAGGGGGAAAATGCTGTCCCATACAATTTTCGCCCAGTGCTGAAAAGATTCCATTATTTTATGTTGGATCTTTTTCAAAACCTTTTAAAGTCAAATGGGCTCCCCATATAGGGTAATTACCATTTTTTTTTGTGGGGTGGAGGATAGGGAGAGTGATAAAAGCAGAAAAGTACGTAGGAAGAATAAAGGAAAGGTGGAAAAGTAATTTGAAAATATTTTCCAGCAGACCAAGGTAGTGGGAATTTTTACTGTTTTGGGATGGTTGTTCAATCCTAATTCCCATTCTAATTTCGTGTTGTTTCCATTAAACTCACATATTTTTGCCAAAATATTTAACTTTGAGAAAATGTGGGCTATGGTCATATTTAACAATCATGGATAATAATAGTAAATTACTATTTTTAAAGTAATTATATCCGTGCTATAAATTTTAAAGATAATACAAATCTAAAATATGGTTAACCTTCCATTTATTATAACTTATTACTTAGATTCATACTTAGATACTACCATAAATGATTTAAAAAACCAAAATCTTATTGAAATGGTAGTAATTTTTGGAAGTGAAAATTTAGCTAAAAGAAAAACAATGGCCAACACTAGGATATATTTATGGGTACCGAAACAGAATAAAAACATTATCATCAACTGCATCTGTCTGGCTTTTTGCTGATTTCTTTAATTTACCTTTAGTTTCCTCCTTGCATTGAATTTCCTCAGTTGCTCTACTGTTTCTGGAAGATGAATCTTGTAGGCATAACGATCCCGTTCCTATAAAAGAAGAAAGATAATGAACATATACAACCCTTTAAAAAAGTGAAGAAGCGGGCCACCCCCTGTGGCCTAGTGGTTAAGTTTGGTGTGCTCTGCTTCAGTGGCCCGGGTTCAGTTCCCAGGTGCCAAATCACACCACCCATGTCAGTAGCCATGCTGTCGTGGCAGCTAATGTAGAAGAATTAGAAGGACTTACAACTAGAATATACAAATATGTACTAGGGGTTTGGGGAAGGAAAAAAAGAATAGAGGAAGATTGGCAACAGATGGTAGCTCAGGGTGAATCTTCCTCAGCAAAAAAATTTTTAAAAACGTGAAAAAGCTTAATCTAAAGCAAACTTTAAATAAAGCCCAAATTCTTAAATGTGAAACTTACATGGAATTCTAGGAGACTGGAGATTTTATTCCATGATACTGGTAAACATTCTCAAATGAGGGATATGAAGGTCAAAACTGATAGGAAATAATATTTTATATTCAGCAATGATAAAGGGCTGAAATAATAGGTCATGTAATTTTCAGATATTTGGGTATGTGGCTAAAATAATTAATCATAATTATTTCGAAAGTATGAAGTTATCTTTGACGTGATCTTGTCAGGTAAAATGAACATTTGAAATATTAACTCCACAACTGATTGAGCATTCTTAGTTGTCAGGAATAACTGGATTTAAAGATATCACAGTATCTTCAAACTAGAACAAACTTTTGGAGGTCATCTAGTTCAATTCAAACCTAATTCCCATATTTCCCATGTGGGATCCCCTTCAATCCCTGATGGATGATCACTCTCTTTGACTTCATCCAGTAGGAGATCATTACTTTATGGCAACCCATTATAATTTTAAGAAAATGAAAAAGTTCGTACCTAGCCTGGGCCCCTATCTGGCTTGTTTGGGCTAGCTGTCTTCTGGGGCATCACAGAGCACACATACTACCTCTTCCATATAATAAGCCTTCAGTCGTTAAGAGGGGAATCACACTTCCACTAAATCTATGCTTCTCTACGATCATGTCTCCAGTTGCCTCACCCATTCTTCAAGTATATTTCAAACCTCTTGTTATTTTTCTTATTCCCCACCTTTGGTTCTACTCTAATTTGTCAATGTATCTTTAAGATTTGTCTGCTATAAGTATTCACTTCAGAAATATTTCTGGAGAGCCTACCATGTGCCAGGCATTGTTCTGTGCACTTGGGCTACACAAGCAAACAAAACCAACAAAGATTCAGGTCCTCGTGTAGCTTATACTGTAGTGGGAGAAGATAAGAAAATACAAAATACGTAAATTATAAAGTATGTTAAAAGTGCTATGGAGTGCTAAATAAAGCAATGAAACAAAAAGTGCAGGAGAGTAAGAGAGATTGAGTACATTGCAATTTAAAATAGGGCGGTCAAAGTAGCCCCAGTTGAGAAGGTGACATCCAGAAGAGGTGAGGGAGTGAGTGGTCTAGGCAGAGAGAACAACCAGTGTAAAGGCCCAAAAGGAGGGAGCGTGCCTGGAATTTTCAGGAACTAGCAAGGAGACCCATGTGTGTGGAGTAAACCGTAAATCAGATCAGAGAGGTGACAAGGCTGGGGTAGGCCATAAAGGGCCTTTGGCTTTTATTCTGAGTGGCAGAGGGAGCAACTTGGGGGTTTTGAGCTGGAGGGACAGGATCTGACAACTTTAAAGGAACACTCTGGTTGTTGTGCTGAGAGCAGATTGGAAGGGGGAGAGGTTTGACACAGGCAGGGAGACCAGTCAGGAGGGAAGAGATGCTGGTGGACGAAACCAGATGCAAACAACAAAAAGGGTGAAAGGGAGAGAGCCTCGCAATATATTTTGTTTTCCCCAAAAAGTTTTACTGAGGTATAACTAGCATACAATAAACTGCACATTTAAAATGTACAATCTGATAAGTTTTGACATCTGTATACAACCGTGAAACCATCACCGCAATCAAGATAATGAACATATCCATCACTCTCAAAAATTTCCTCATGCCCCTTTGTCATCCCCCTCCCCAGGCAACCACTGATCTACTTTCTGTCACTATAGAGTAGTTTGCATTTTCTAGAATTTTATGTAAATGAAATCATACTGTATGTACTCATTATTGTCCAGCTTCTTACACTCAACATAAAGATTTTGAAGTTGACACATGTTCTCGCGGGTATCAATAGTTCAGTCCTTTTTATTGCTGAGTGGTACTCCATTGTATGAATATACCATAATTTGTTTATCCATTCACCTGTTGACAGACCCTGGGTTGTTTCAAATTTCTGTCTATCACGTATAAAGCTACTATGAACATTACTGTACAAGTTTTTGTATGGACATATGTTTCATTTCTCTTAAATACTTAGGAGTAGAATGGCTGGGTCATATTACAGGAGTGTGTTTAACTTTTTCAGAAACTGGCAAACTGGTTTCAAAGCAGTTGCATCATTTTACACTCGCACAGCACTGCATGAGTTCCAGCCGTGCTACAGCCTCATCAACACTTGGTTCCATTAGTCTTCATGAGTCCGGCCATTCTGACATATGTGTGTAGAGGTATCTCACGGTGGTGTTAATTTGTATTTCCTTTATGACTAATGATGTTGATTTGCCATCTATATATCTTTATTGTTGAAGTGGCTGTTCAAATCTTTTCCCGTTTTAAATTGGGCTGTGTGTTTTTTTATCATTGAGTCTTGAGAATTCTGAATATAAATCCTTTAACAGATAATTTGCAAATATTTATTCCCATTTTGTGGCTTGTCTTTTCATTCTCTTAACAGTCTCTTTCAAAGACCAGAAGTTCTTAATTCTGAACATATTTTGAAGGTAGAGAGAAGAGAATTTTCTGACAGACTGGATGTGGGGTGTGAGAAAAAGAGAGGAGTCAAGGATGACACCAAGGTTTTCAGTGTGAACGACTAGAAGTCTGACACCAACTGAGTTGGGGAAGACTGCAGACAGATTTTTTTGAGGGGGTAAGATGGGGAGGGGATCAGGACTTTAGTTTTGGCTATGTTATGCTTGAGATATCTAAAGTTCAAGCTGAGATTCAAGTAGGTACTCAGACATACAAGCCTGGAGTTCGGAGAGAAGTCTGGGCTGAAAATATAATTTTGGGGGGGGAGCATAAAAATTTAGAAGGTGTTAAGTATTAAGTTAATACTTAACTATGTCCCAGGCACTGAATCTGGGACTTTCATAGGCATTATCCCATTTATTCTTTAAAACAACTATCTAAGATAGCAGAGGCAATACCACACATTAGTTATATCAAAGTGTCATGGTTCAAACTGGACATAATTGTCATCATCATAGCTAGCATTTACTGAGGGCTTGTTATGTGCCAGGCACTGTTCTAGTGCTTTACATGTTTATATTATTTATTCCTCACAACAATCCTAGGAGGTACATATCATTACTATCCCATTATATAGTTGAGAAAATGAGATGCATTATACCAGATGAGGATTAATTAGTATGAAGTAGACCTCTTACTTCCCTTGATCTGGATACTATGTAGTATTTATAAGTAAAGTTCAAGGTCATCATCATCATCACCACCACTGCTTCCTCCTCTCCTCTTCTTCCTCCTTATTATTATTATTTTGTAACTAAAATTCCTATTTGTATGTGAGCCACTTCTAAAATCATAAAATCTTTTATGTAAAAAGGCATTGCCTGTTAGTACATGCCAAGTATTCTTGGCACATTAAACCTTTTAGAATGGGTGGCAACATCTTGGAAGAAAACCTGGAGCCAATAGTGTAGCATTTGTAAGAAATGTTTCATCATCAACACAGGATAATGCTGTGCAGAAAAATATGAACACTAATTCAGAAGGGTTAGACTCTGAATGTGAAGAAAATTTTAAGCATTTCTTAACTAATTTATTTGCATTTTTATATATACACAAGGTTGATATATAAAAAAAGTCTATGTCCTCCTCCTCCAAAATCAATAAAATCAATATTTTGGTATTACGTACTTACACAATTTATTTTTGAATTTATTTATTTATTTATTTTCTGCTTTATCTCCCCAAATCCCCCTGGAACATAGTTGTACATCCTAGTTGCAGGTCCTTTTAGTTGTGGCATGTGGGACGCCACCTCAATGGCCTGAAGAGCAGTGCCATGTCCGCGCCCAGGATCCGAACCAGCGAAACCCCAGGCCGCCTCAGCAGAGGGCGCGAACTTAACCACTTGGCCACGGGACCAGCCCCTATTTTTGAATTTAAATGTAGGATTTTGCAGTTAGTTCTGAAAAATTTCACCTTTATTTTATCAGTGAAAATTCCTAAGGAATGAATACAAACACTTTAAAATTTATTTTCTATATTAATGACTAAAAGTGACAAGAGTTCTACTGGAGAGCAAAATATTTTTCTCAAGTACACATACAGCACTTGATGTCAAAATGACTCCAGTTTTCATCTCTCCATATATTAAATATCTTGGAAATAATTTCATTATCTTTAGTGACAACCTCCTTTTCCTGCATTGAGCAAAAACAGGTTCACCGATACAGAAGACATAAGAATTTGTCAAATAATTAACCAGCAGAGAGAAGGACAAAATTACTATTTAAGAATGAGCAATGGAATCTTTTAATGGAGTGCTATTACTGTTTGTGGATTATAAATTTTAATTCTGTTATGTTTGATGTTTAACATATACTGAAAAAGAAACATCGAAATTGCCTTTGCATTATTTTTTGGATAAAAATTGTTTTGCATCATGATAGAATATAGGAAAAAAAACACAGGGAGGGTCTTAAAAACAAGAAGAAAAAACCCCAAACAAAAAGAAACTGCATGGTACAGCAGGAAGACAGTGGTCCGGGTCGTCAGGAAGACTTCTGTTAAAGTTCTGAGTCATTTAGGTACTAGCTGTATGACCTTACGTTCTCTCAGTCTCAGTTGTTTCTTTTCAAAAACTAATCTTACAGGCTCGTTGTGGAGATTAAATGAGGTGCTGGATAGGTACATGATTAGTTTTAATAATCACTCTTAATAGTCAAGATGTAGAAACCTCTGACGTAAAATAATTTAGGAGCTCTTGTAAGTGAGTGTGTGTGCGTGTGTATCAACAAATAGCTTTCTAAATAAGCTTTGTTATTTTTCCAACTGAAAACGTGTTCCTATCATGTAAGGAAAAAGGTAAAAATAAAACCTAGTGAAAATCACAGAGGACCAAACCTGTGACCCATTTCTAACTGTTTCCAAAAAGGGTGAACCAAGAGACAGCATTTTTTTTTTTTAAGATTGGCACCTGAGCTAACATCTGTTGCCAATCTTCCTTTTCTTCTTCTTCTTCTCCCCAAAGCCCCCTGGTACATAGTTGTATATTCTAGTTGTGAGTGCCTCCGGCTGTGCTATGTGGGACGCCGCCTCAGCATGGCCTGATGAGCGGTGCCATGTCTGCATCCAGAATCCAAACCGGAGAAGCCCTGGGCTGCTGAAGGTGGAGTGCACGAACTTAACCACTCGGCCATGGGGCCGCCCCATCACAGAGTATTTTTGAATGAAGAGTCTAAGGCTGCTCTGTCTAGTATAGTCGCCACTAAATAAGACTACTAAAATTAAAATTAAATATAATTAAAAACTCAGATTTTCAGTTGTACTAGACATATTTCAAGTGCTAAATAGCCAACTTGTGGCTAGTGGTTACTGTACCGGCCACTGCAGATATAAAATACTGTCAGCATGGCAGAAAGCTCTTATTGGACAGTGCTAGTAGGGAGTCTCTCTTTCATTATTACTACTACCGAATTGAGGCTAAAATCTAACTGAATTTTGCTTAAAATGAAATTGCTTAACATTTTAGGTATATGTGACAGAAAAATTTTCCACTATTTTTTTTCTTTGAAGGGTCTTCATTCCCTTCCTCAGAAGTGAGATCAACCCTCTGGCTGACACCTAATGTATGTGAGAGAGAAGGGCCTGGAGAAAGTGGCTTGAAAGATGCATGGCATGCCTGGTTTCCGGAGCAAGAAATGGGCATTGGAGCTGCTTTTTAAAGCATTCCATATTCTATAGAATAGATACTTCTTTTTCCAAAGTCTACTTTTCTAGAGTTCTTGATAACAAGACAATTGATGATTCAAAAGTGAAAGCAACTAACAGAAGGCTCTGAAACCTGGAGAAAAGGCCGACTGGGGAGGGAGTCCCAGGGCTCGGGGGGCGATCCTGTGGTAATATCGCTGGGAATTTTTTTGCCTCCTACCATATCCTGGCCTGGCTGTGAGAGCCGCCCGCAACCTGGAAACTCCAAGGACAAGGAGCGCAGACAAATGGACTCCCAAGAAACGCCTCCTCTTTTTAGCCAAGGACTGAGAAGAGGTTGGCTCTGCAGCACAGAACCCTTTTGACTGTACCCATGCTACTCCAGGGGAACACCACGAAAGAAGCCAAGTTCCTCCCCCTCAGAGCTCTTTCTACCATCCCAGCCCTGCCTTACGCAAACAGCAGCAAGCAGGTGGGGCCCCACCCCCGCAGAGAGCAGGGGCAGGATTACAAAGAGAAGGGAACTGGGGAAGGAGTCTTTAAATCTCTATATGAAGTCCTTGGCACACTCCCAACACACTCAAGTGTAAAACCAACCAGAATCAACACAGCAAGAGCTGTGAGACTAAACCACGGCATGGAATACCTCCTCAGGTTTCGAATGAGGTAGCACACAAGTGGGGCTGACCAGATGAGTACTGCAAGCCATTGAAAATGAAACTGGTGGGTCGGTCTGGTGGTGCAGTGGTTAAGTGCGCACGTTCCGCATCTCGGTGGCTGGGGTTCACCCGTTCGGATCCCGGGCGCGGACATGGCACTGCTTGGCAAAAGCCATGCTGTGGTAGGTGTCCCATGCATAAAGTAGAGGAAGATGGGCATGGATGTTAGCTCAGGGCCAGTCTTCCTCAGCAGAAAGAGGAGGATCGGCAGCAGATGTTAGCTCAGGGCTAATCTTCCTCAAAAAAAAAAAAAATTTCATAGAACTATACACCAAAAAAAAAAAAAAAAAGGAATACATATAAAAACTAGGGCAATTCGAATAAGGCCTGTAGTTTAGTTAATAGTAGTGTTTCAATGTCGATTTCCTAGTTTTGACAATTGTGTTATGGTTATATAAGATGTTATCATTGGAGAGAAGAATGGTGAAGTGTACACGGGAACTATCTGTACTATTTTTGCTACTTCTATGTGAGTCTAAAATTATTTCAAAATAAAAAATTTAAAATAAATCACTTCCGGTCTACATGTTTAACCCTCCCATAGGCTTCCTAATTCCAAATACCCCAAATCACTCACTGAGCCCCACTAATTTTCCTTTGTTAAAATCTCTCAGTCTGGGTACTTCTTTCCCACTTCCACTTTTAGTCCCTGGTCCAGGCCCCTCTCACCTCCTGACTGGACAGCGATCGCTCTGTAGGATGTCTTGGCCTCCACTACTTGCCTCCTGACAGGCAACCCACCTGCACACAGTGTCTGAAGGAATTATATGAGCATGCCGCTTGTGCTGTATCCTCGCTCAAAAACTTACAGTAGCTTTTCACTCTTACGCTTTAGTATCTAAAGGACTCAATGTGGCATTCTAGACTATATGTATTCTTTCCTCAAACCAGATTTTCCAGTGTACTAGTGCTACAATCCTCCAGATAGCTGACCTTTGTGTTACACCAGTTTGCTGCCTGCCCCCGTCTGCCCTGAGCACTTTGTAACGCTTTGTCTGTGCTCCCCTGCACGTCCCACGTGGAGCACCTGACCCCCTTTAGTCCCACTAACATGCGCAGCCCTCCCTGGGGCTCCAGCCTGCAGTGATGGCTCACGCTCCTCATCAGTCCTTCCGAGCCTACAGCTCTGTACTCGTCTGTGATGCTTCCCACGTGTGACTTCTTTGAGGTTATCTTTCTGTGTCTTTATATTAGTGGCACTTGAAAATCCAGTTCATAGCCTGACTACGCCATTCTCTCTCTACCAGATCAAGAAGTTTAGTACGTAGCCTACTGTGAACTCTTATTTCTAGTGGACACCTTTTCCGACCAACACTCACAAAGGTGAAGTGGAGAGGACACAGAAGATAAGGACACAACCAAAAAATACTTGGTTTTTAATAAAATCATGCTTAAAATTATGATTTCTGATATTTTCTAAGTGGATAAAATCACAAGATTAAAAAACAAGTCTATTAAAGTCTCTCTTACCAGAAAACAAGTAAACAATAACAAAACCCAAGGCATTATAAATGAAACAAAAGAATAAAAATAATGTTTTTATGGATTAAATAGTCCAACCTGAAATGAATAGTAATGTGATATGAATTCAGAAAACTTTCCACAGCAACATGCCCTGCACTTTAATGAAGAACTTGATCCATCATCCCTTGTGCACACTAGATGCTGAATATACATTTAATTGATGTGTTGACTGACTTTTCCAAAATTCAAATTGATTAGCCTGACCGAAATAGTCTTTTCATATTTTATTACAGCCAATATACTTTAGGGTCTACATATTAAGGCTACAAAGGGTGTGAAAAGAGCTAAATTGTCTATGAAGAAAGCACAATTTCAGCTGGTCTTATTTTGCTGAAATAAATATTCACAGCAAATATCACTAATTTAGATAGATAAAGGTGTTAAACAGGTTTGATTTAACAATCAGAAGACATTTACATATTACTTGGCGTATTTACTCATTCTTTTTTGATATGAAATGATTAACTAGGACTTTTTTTGTGGTTTTAGCAAGAAATAATTCTTGGGTTTTTTTTTTTGACATAAAGCAATGCATTACGACTTTGGGTACTCTTCATTACAAGGATTTTCATCATCTTATTTCTTCACTTTGCAGTTATTCAGGAGTTTTTTATGTTTAAACCATAGCCCTTACTAAGTTAACACCACTTACATCCACAGCAATGATGTACAAGTATACATGGGTAAGTTTTTAATATAACAGGCCTGTTCTCATCAGCTAGATAACATTCTCATTGAATTCTTCCATCTTCAGATGACACACAAGCAGTGAAGGTAAAGTGTAGTTCAGACATGGTACATGGCACTGAGCTCAAACAGCCTTCTGGAACTTTCGCATTTAAGTTACTGACATTTTTTGTCTTTTGTCTTTCTGGTGCCAGAAATCTATTATTTATTAAGCTCATATATTTAGAATGAGAACTACAATCATCGCAGGGACAAGGGTTTCCAAAAATAAATATGTTATTAGCCAAGACAAGCATGATAATAAAAGCCAAATTTTCTAAAGGATCTTAGAAATGACTAATGCGGCTGCCATTTTCATTGTTATTTGGCATTTAAGCTAGCTTCTAATGAACAAAAGATCCCCATTATGGAGAAGCTAAGAAAAGTAAAGGAGAGACAGAAGTCCCCCCTACACTGTTCATTTCTGGGAGAAAAAAATACTAAGAAAGCATCTAAGAACTATTTACCTACTCTTTTCTGGGGGACATCAGGAATAACTAGGACTGAATATTTCTAGTCAAAAATAATTAGAACTGAGTATCAGAGGGTTGAATGCAGATTTGAGAAATAATATTCTTAAGGAGAATCAAGATTCATCGGAATTTCAAAATTGTTCTGTAATATTATTATTCCATGTCACTGTCAATAAGATACATTATTAATCTACATTTTAATATATCTTACTGTTTTGCATAATCTTTGGGGAAGTAGCACGGTATAATTCATTCGTTCATTCAGTCAATCGTTAATATTTATTGAGCACCTACTATATGCCAGAAACTTTCTAGGGTGCTAGACGGAAGTGAACCAATAGCTAAAAGTTCACACTCTTATGCAGCTTGTATTTTATTGGGGTAGACAGACAACAAATAAATAAGTATAAGTACACTTATGGTGACAAATGCTATGGAGAAAACTAAGGTGGGGAAGGGGGAGAGGAATACCGGCGGCAGGGGGCATTCCTTCTCCCAGATTTTAAATTGAGTGGGCAGGGAGTACGCCATGAAGATACCTAGGGGAAGAGTACTCTAGGGACGGGCACGACTAACATAGAGGTGCTGAAGGGAGAATGTGCCTGCTGCGTGAGGAACAGCAAGGTGGCCAACAGGAGGAGAACAGAGTAAGAGGAGAATAGTAAGGGGTGACATCAGAGCGGTATCAGGGAGCAAAATTATATACTGGATTAAGAAAGAATACCTCAGAGGAGAGGCCTGGCCTGAAGGTATAAATTCAGGAGTCATTGGTGGACAGATAGCATTTAAAGCCTTTAAAACTAGATGGGGGGGTCGGCCTGGTGGTGCAGCGGTTAAGTTTGCACATTCCACTTCTCGGTGGCCCGGGGTTCGCCGGTTCGGATCCCAGGTGCGCACATGGCACCACTTGGCACGCCATGCTGTGGTAGGCGTCCCACATATAAAGTAGAGGAAGATGGGCACGATGTTAGCTCAGGGCCAGGCTCCCTCAGCAAAAAGAGGAGGACTGGCAGTAGTTAGCTCAGGGCTAATCTTCCTCAAAAATAAAATAAAAAAAATAAAACTAGATGGGTCTCCAAGGGCCTGAGTGTAGACAGAGAAAGAGAAGCAAGGATGGAGGTCTATGGGGTGCCATTGTGAAGAGGTGGGTGGGGGGAGAGGAGGAAGGATCAGCACGATCTGAGAAGGAGCAGCCAGAGAGATAAAAGGGAAACCAGGAGAATGAGTATCCTGACGCCACGAGAAGACAGTGTTTCAGGAGGACGGATGTCAATTGTTGCTGATACGCCAAGAGGTAGAAGGCCTGAGATCTGACCACTGGACTTAGCAATGTGAAGGTCATTAGTGACTTGGCAAGAGCTGTTTTAGTGGAGTCGGTAGGATTGCAACCCTGAGGAGAGTGGGTTCAAGAGAAAGGGATGGGAGAAACTGGAGAAAGTGAGCACAGACAACTCTTTCTAGGAGTTTGCCATCAAGGGGAGCAGAGAATAGGGTAGAAGCTGGAGGGGGTTGTAGGGTCAGGAGAAGGTGTGTGTATGTGTGCATGTATAATAAAAATAAACTGTAGCATGTTCGAGTTAACAGAGATAGGAAACTGAGGATGCAGGACGGGGAAAACTGCTGGAGTGGTATCTTTAAGTAAATGAAGGGCTAGAGCTCGTGTACAAAGGAAAGGGTTGTGGTGGCATGAACTAAAATCCTGGTTCCCCCACCGAGAGCTTCTGTGACTTGGGGCGAGATTCTTAACTTCTCTGAGCCTTACTTTTCTCCTCTGTAAAGTGAGAATTTCTTGGAATTATTGAACTGTATAATGTCTTCATCAAATAATACTGTTTCATTGAAGTCCCAAATTATCATTTTCCTTAATACTCATTCACAAGATGGGATATAAAAAGAATTTAGGAAATCTGCCTTTTTCCTAAAATAATGACTCCATATCTAGTATCTATTGAAATAAAAATAGTGCTACAAAGCAGATAGTCATGCCCAAAATAAAGATCATTCATTTGTTATTATAACACGGTACTATTTCAGTTGTTCATGTTGCACATTTCGGAACATGTGTTGGTAAAGTACAAACGTGCCTTCCTTCCCGATATATTCTGTCTCAATCCACTTTTGTATCCTCTGTCTGACAGCTGAATGTCATTCGAATGGTATGTGCTCCACTCCGATGTTTACAGAGGATGTGAGCAAACAGCGAAGAAGATGAGCAAAACTGTAATGAAAAGATGCTCAGAAAAAACAAAAGGTGGAAGGGGCACCTTGCAGAGCAACACATTCCTGTCACTGGAGATGTTCAAATGAAGAGTAGATGGCCACCAATGAGCTCACGTACCTTAAGCCATGGGTGATTCAGTGCTTCATAAACAGTGATCCTTTCCGCTGGATCCAGCATCAGCATGCGACGTACGAGGTCTTTGGCACTTTCAGAGATGTGGCTCCACTGCCTTGGATTCATCTGAAGAGGAGGAAAGGAAAATTACATGGTCACTTTCTGGGAGAAGTTAGCATTCACTATTATTTAATATTCCTGTGCTGTTTCAATGTGAATAAAGTTCTCAGAGCAAAGAAGAGAAATCTGATTCTAAAGGCTTGCTTTCTAAGGAAGAAGAGGACAAACCCGATTCTTTTCTTGTTGCTGGTTGTTATATGAGATTTTGTATCAATAAACATTCCTTACATATGTTCTTGTTATTACATAAGTTATATTTTTAGTAATTGAAGAATAGAACGTTCATGATTCCAGGTTCTACCTCAGCTAAAATAGTCTAGAATCTAGACTCGAAAGAAACTAGAATACTTTGATCCAGAAAGGACTAAAATAGAATTTAAAAATTAAGATTTTTAAAGAAATATTTTTAACATTTTGTTTTTAAAAATTAGGATTAGCAGTAATTGTGAAGCTATACAAAGTTATTAATAGGATATTTTGGTCACAGTATATCAATTTCAGTATTTAGGTAAAAATATACTATTACTATAGGCCCTGCAAAAATACCCACTTCACTGGTATATTGTCCTCAGTGAAGTTACTTTTGTTCCTCTTTTAGAGATGAGACAACTAAGCCACAAGGTAAACTGACTAAGGTCAAACTAAAACAATTATGAGTTTTTCAAAAGGCACAGGATTTGTGAGAAAGGCCGTGGATCTGTGAGGAAAAGAGCTGGAAGGCTCCTGGGAAAATGGGTATGTCTGAGACCAAGAACCAGAAAAAACTGGAAAGGAATGCTTAGGGCTTAGAGTTGGGAAGGCAAGTGGAAACAGGAGGGTGGAGACGGAGTAGGGCCTCATTCTCTATTTAATATCAGGAAGCCGACTGATCGAGGGAGCTTATGGGAGCTGCCTGGTGCCAGGAGCTTTAAGCAATGCCGTGGCTTTAACTGGCAGAGACCAATGTCACCTTCTAAGAGAAAAAGATGGAGAATAAAGACCACAACAATTTATAGCCAAATGAAATCACAAATTGCATCACAGACATATAAAGCATTACAGTTTGGCCAAGGGTGAGCATTAGACACTTTACTCTGGCTAACGTGAGGCTTTGTACTTTGAGATGGAGAGTGGAAAATGTTCCATTTTCTTTCTCTAACAGAATTCCAAACGATAGTCACTTCTGCTTGTTAGCTCCTTCAATTAAAATGAATGCCATGAGACTGTTGAAATACTGTCACCCTACTGAAATTGTGACCAATTGACCAGTCGGAAATAAGGAGGTGAGTGATTAGATAGGGCTTAGAGAGCCTCGTTCCCTCTTCCCCAACCCGGAGCTGATGAGCTCCTTAAAGTCGGAATGATTTGTTCTCGGGAAAGGGGTTGAGAAATCATCTAAAGGTGGTGGTAAGACTTCTCGAGTGAGTAGAAGATGAGAAGTATACACCTCCCTCCTTTTTACGAGAGAGTCCAATCCAGGATTTTCTCTTCCTTTGGCTGTGAAGAGCAGCTGAAATTAATTTGTGAGGTTGAGTAAAGTGGAACAAAACAGGGCTTATAAAACAGTCTCACCTATTTGAATACTACGGCCAGGCAGCTCAGACTCCTGCTGTGTAGATACCAACTGGCTATCCCGAAACAAAGGACATAAGATGACACTGCATCTTTTATACACTTTGGGAAATATATTTTTATTTATAAACATGTTAATTGAAATTAAATGTTAGCACTTAAAAGAAAGCTAGTAAATGAAAATAAAAAGTTAAAATAATTTAAGATCAGTAGCAGTTTATAAACTATGACAATTTAAATTTACACTTAAAATATGTCATCAAAATTTTCTTGAAAATACCCACTGAGATCAAGGAAGTTTGTTAATAGTTCTTTTGTTAAGAACCACCAGGATGATGAAATATTTTTGAGATCTGCTTCAAAATAATCTAGCAGTATGTGGAATATAGATTAAACAAGATTGGCTTTAAGCTGATAAGTATTAAAGCTCGGGGTTCATTATATTATTTTCTCTACTAGTTTTATTTGTTTGAAATTTTCAATAATAAAAAATGTAAAAATAGGGGCCTGCCCAGTGGTGTAGTGGTTAAGTTTGTGCAGCCCGCTTCAGTGGCCTGGGGTTCGCAGGTTCAGATCCTGGGCATGGACCTACATACTGCTTATCAAGCCAGGCTGTGGCAGGTGTCCCACATATAAAATAGAGGAAGATAGGCACAGATGTTAGCTCAGGGTCAATCTTCCTCAGCAAAAGGAAGAAGACTGATGGTGGATGTTAGCTCAGGGTTAATCTTCCTCACCAAAAAAAAAAAAAAAAGTGTAAAAATAAACGCTGACACCATCAAAGCACAGTATATTTGGGGGAAAAAAAAGGCCCACTAGGTTCATCATTGATGGCAGAAAGGGATCTATACACTTCAAACTAAGCTGCCAAAAACCTGGAGTGTTTGTAAGGAAAGCCACGAATATAAGAGAAGTGGGGTTAGCCAAGTAAAAGAGCAAATAAGTTATTAACCTCAAACGCCAGTTACAGAAATTATGATATAGCTGCCACCATCCATCTGACTGACTTTAATACTAAGAATATGGAATTTTAAAATAATTTAATTTTGGACACGTGCTCTATCCAAGTTTCTTACAAAGAAACAAAAATAACTATTCAATGCTTTAAAAATAGACAAAATAAAATACCAGAAGCTGTTGGAATGAAGCACATTGCCTTGGAAACCAGAAAGTTAGCAACTGAACAAACACAAAGGAATAATTCTATTAACAAATGCTTATAACTCAAAAAGGCAGGTGGGAGATTTTATTATCTGGTATCTACGTCATAAGTCACTGTGAGGATGAAAGGAGTTAACATAAGACCTTAGAACAGTTTCTGGCACACAGTAGGTGCCATGGACGAATTAGCTCTCATTATTGCTAGTATTATTATTACGCTGATGCATTACGAATTGTGTTTCTTTTCACGTTAGTATCTGTAACTTCACTTGGCAAAATTCAACCAGAAAGCTATGACCATGCATTCCTGATAGCCACTCACAATTTCCAGGGATTGGAGGCGGGTGATTACTTACAAGCGGTTTCCCGAAACTTTTAGTCACCCTGAAAGGACTGATTTTATTCCCCAGTGGCCAACTGACTCTAAGAGAAACAGAAAAATCTATACTTAAAACATCTTTCTCTGTTAACAAAGTTTTGGCATATATCTTAACCTAAATAAAATAAAAGAGCAACCTGTATGCCTTTACAAGCTGATGGCGCACAAGGCTGAAGGGGAAAAGAAGGATAAACCATTCTCAGCTTCTCACCTCCACAAGTTTCATTTACGGCTTAAAAGGCTAAGGTAGCAATTCTGAAACTACAATACCTTTCATTTCTTTTTCTTTATATTTTTTCAAGTCCCATATAAAATTGTAACATTATTGAGGAATTGAAAAGAAAACTTCAGGGGCTTCACAGTTTTGAAGTCATATAAACCTGTGTTTGGTTTTATGTTGCCAGGCATGGCTGAAAATGAAACAGTGATTCTACTGAATAGAAAGTACAGAGTTCAGGAATAATGGGAGGAAAAGGAACTTCTCCAACATAAGCAGCCCTGATCTGATATCCAGTCAAACACTCCCCCATGCTTCCCACACACAGCATCCTAGTCTGTCAGCCACTCATGGTGGTACAAGGCAAAAAAGTCTAAGAGCTGGGGTAGTGAGACCACCCGTAAGCTTATTTATTTCCAAGAATTACTTAGGTCTTTTTGGTATGGCCATTACAATGTCAGTAATGACTTTTTAATTTTTCAGTAATGAAAGTAATAATGTACTAATCACCAGTTTGAGAATAGTGCATGCAGTTTCCAATCCATAGTAACCAAAGAAGAATATGAATGTTTAAGTCACACCAAAATGGCTCCAAATTACATTAGGAAATGCAGTTGTGATACTGGCATTTCAGTTTATCCTGGAAAGTAAATGGCAAATTTTTCAGCTGTGCTGGCTGACTACACAAAATGCAATAAACATACGTGATAAAGCAAAATAAATAAAGGCTAATAGACAATAAATCTTTAAATCATCTGACAAAGAATTACTACAATTACCTGCATAAAATTTCCATTTTAACTTTACAAATTAAGCAAAAAGCTTTAAAAATAAAGGCTTTTTCTCAAATTACACAAAGAAGAGCCAAATAACTTTATTTTCTAGCTTAGCCTGAATAAATGGGTTCGGTCACCAGATAGCAACGGTTGTTTTAAAGTAAGTCTCCTCTCTGCCACCTAGATGACAGTTCAGCTGACAGCAACTCAGAAATTTACCTGAGGCCTATGTTGCCTGGCAAGGCTAGTGGATCAATGACGCGAACAAGCACTTTTCTCTGACTGGGTAACTATGTGACAGTCAATAAGCAATCCAAAGACAGACAGTAACTTCAAAACACATTTTTCAGAACAATTTAATCTCAATGGAAAAATAAAATATTCATATTACCTTATATTTTCCTTTAATAATGCCTTCAAACAATCTTTCCTTGGTTCCATAAAAAGGCAAACAACCACTTAGCAGGATAAAAAGGATGACACCGCAACCCCAGACATCTACAGGTTTTCCATAAGGCTCTCTTTTGACAACTTCTGGGGCCATAAAATGAGGTGTTCCAACACGTCCTACATTTAAAACAACAACAACAAAATTAAGGAAAAATGTTTACATAAAATGGGCTTTTATTCTCATTTGAAAACTTCATCATAGAACTATAACAGTCTGAACAAAAAGTTTAACAATAGAAAAATTCTTTCACCCCCTCTCCCCTCTTCCATAAAATCAAGTTCACAGAAGGAAAAAAATTGTTTATCTAATCACCTGTTGAAAACAGAGCCCAGGAGAGCTACTCAGTCTTTTCACACTGGTACTATTTATTGAATTCAGCAGGGTACATGGTAAGTATATACCTATTTTTTGCTTCATGAAGAAGTTGTTTAAATTTTCTAAGTTTCACATGTTCGAAAATCGCTAACAATATAGAGCAGAGGCAGGTGGAAGAGTCAGCAGGCAGAGTCTGCAGCTGCCCAGGAAAGAATCAGCAGTCTGCCCGGGGCAGGGCAGGGAGGGCAGGGAAGGGGGCAGGAGTGAGAAAAAAAATCTGTGGAGAAAAAGATTACTTTTGACTGCCAAATGGAAATTCTCAAATTAAACCTAATGCTGAGAACTTTGATTTGGAATTTGAATCTGAAATCCTGTTCAATTGATTTTAGGAGTTGACTATAGCAATTAACAATGGTTAGTAATATTTTGTTATAATAGGATCTTTTAAGCTTCCTCCTAATGTTAACATTTGAAGAGAATGAGAGCAAATGTATGACATAAACCAAAGCAAAATCATGAAGCTCCTCCCATTCAACTCTCCGTGACCTCCATCTTCTTTAAAGTTTCCTTTTCCCCTCTCTATCAAAACCAGCTTTCAGGAAGGAATCTGACAGCAGCTGTCTGCACACTAGTAGCCATCTTTAACTCAGTATCCCACAAGAAGTCTTTTCTTCTACTGTAGAATGAAAGACTTGTACAGTGTAGGGAAGTTATTGTGGGAGGAGGCACTGCCCACCAGGCTCCCTCCTTTTCTCCTCTCTCTCATCATATCCAGCCCAAGATAACTTTAACTTTGAACACTGCACAATACTTATCTAGAGCTTAGAACTGTGGTTCAGAACTAAAAAAGACCTTAGCGATATTCTCATCGTGCTAGAGAGAATGTACCATAAAGTCCTGTCAAACTTGGTGGGGATGGAGAAGGAAAAAGCAGCACTGTGTACTGGGGATGTTCCTTTGTGCAGATCATTACGGTTCCCCTCCTTCCTCCATAATAGAAGAGTTTAAGTTCAGGGTTCAGAGAGTGAAAAAACTTTCATTTAAAATGTATAGTAGATCAATGAAAATTCTGTACTGGTTAGAAGGAAATATTTTTATTGCCATATTGCCCCATTTTGCTTCCTCAAGTAACATAAAGAAGCTGAAGTGATGAGAGCTAAACCTCCTAATTCATTAACAGCCTGGACGGGTGGGGCCATTGAAGAATTCACCTTGTTCTGATGGACAGGAGTTGGCACGAGTAGGGAAAAGCAGGGCAAGAGATCAGGGTACCTGCTGACAGTCTGGATGACTCTGAAACTCAATTTGACTCCTACCACTGCCCACACAAGTGCCAAACTACTCAAAATGGGGCCTCACTTTGGGAACAGTCAGAGCCACCATGGCCAGTCTCAGCCATCCTGAGGAGGTTCTCCCCATTTACCTGGATTGAAGACTAGCCTGTTCTGGAGAATTAGTGTTCATCCTTGAGAAAGATGCATGTCTTTTGGTTCAATAATTTTCTCACAGATGATGGGGGGAAGACCATGGTAGAAAGACTATATAGGAATGATCTTTTTACTTCATGCAGATCAGTAGAACGTGAACGAACTGGAGTCAACCTTTAACATACACCAACCTCCCCAAACTCCCTGCTTGTGATCACTCGACTTTTCCTTCTTGGTTTTTTCCACTTGGTTTTTGTGACTTTGACAACAAAATTCTAAGAACAGGAAGTCAATTACCAAACCAAATTAAATCTAACTGTATATGACATACTTTAGATACACATTTAAATACTTAAATGTTAGATTTTTTTGATAATATAATAAAAGCTCATTATCTAGAACCTCAGGGAAGGAATTGTTCTGAATAGCTACATATTCAATACTTCAGGACTTGAATCTTTATTGCACCCAAACCTTCTTACTTTAATAATTTTGGATGGCTACCTTTCTACAATTTCCTGACTTCTTTGACACAAGATGCTACACATAATTTAACCTTTTCTTGATGACTCAAAATTGTCATTGTGGATACTGGTTAAAGAACTATGCTTTCGAACAGGAAACACTCTCAGGAACTTCAGAGGTACACAAGGGGTGATTTCTTCGGTATTAAAAGGCTGCCGTGCTTTCCAAGTTTTGGTATCTGCTCAACACATTTTTTCTGTCAGGTTTTCATTTCTTTTCTCTCACTACACTTACTCCAGGTTTGGCTTCTCCTAATTTGTTGCATAAAATCTGCTATTAACCGGAAATGAATTATCAACCAGATTCTTTCATTTAATAACAATTTCCTAAGTGCCTGCTAGGTTCTAGACGCCATGGTCGGTGCTGTGGGCACAGAGGAGGATAAGCCATGGTCCCCCTTGCCCTCACAAAGCTCAGTCTTTGATACGATTACAAATGCCTGCATCAAATGCTACATGGAGGTATGCAGCCCAGACCGTTACAGTAATGTGGAAGAGGAGGAACAAGGCTACCTAACTTGGGAAGGTGAAGATCAGCCTGCTTTTAAGAGGAGATGATTGTTAGCTCAGCCTTTAAGAACAGTAAGAGTTAACCAGATACATAAAATGACAAAAGGCATTCTAACCAGAGGGAACAGCAGGTGCAAGGTATGAAGGATCATGAATCCATAAAACTTTATAAAAAACGGGAGCATGTCAGCCTCAGAGAGTGTGTCTTTAGACGCTCACTTGAGAGGACCATGAAAGAGTATAAGGGCATCAAATGTCTTGCTGCTATTATAATTATTTTTTAGGTTCCTAGGTATCTTCTAGGTAAGTGAGTTTTCCAGCTGAGTTTCAAATAGGGGAAGTGTAAATGTATGTAAATGGTTTTTACTATATGGAACACATAAAGGAAAGAATTCCTTTCTATTTGGAGGACTGAGTGATCAAAGATTCTGACAGGAAAATAGCTTTCTGTTAAAGATTAGCAAATGAGTTGATAAATATTAGTAAAATTTTCAAAAGTATCTTAAACAAACAGGAAGCTTTTTATAAGAGAAATCACTTATCCCTTATCTACATACATTATACTTTTAAAGACATTGTAATACTTGAAGTAGTTATTTCAAGACTGCAAGGAAGGGTATGTTAAGAAATGATAACATTTTGACCATCACAAAATATTTTAATTCTTGAAGCACTGAGAAAAATAAATTTTGCATAACTGACACACTGTGTGTTCAAATTCAGCTTTAAAAATATACAGTGTAGGGGAAAAGTTCATGGACTTTAGGAAAATAGATTAACAGGTAGAAAATGTCCAGGTAAATCTAATGAATCTGTTTTTCCCCCTCAATCAAGAAGCACAGTAAAATATGAGACCCGAGCCATGCTGAATACTAACAGGACCCAGATCCAGATCAAGGGAAACAAAGTCATTATATACTGTCAGTAGATAACACAACACAAGTTTGTTTCATTTCATCCCATCAACCTTGGGGATATAATCATCAGATATTATGTGTGATAATTGTGTAGTCTCAACACAGGGGTGGGTCTGTACAAATATCGAATTTGAGAGAGTTAAATAGCAACACTTGTTTAAAAACAACAATTTAGGATTTGTAGTTGATTGCAAGATTATTATGAGCCAGCAGTGTTATGCGGTTGTCCAAAAAGCAAATGCAATTGAGAGCCTGAGAGAAATGTAAGACCCACAGCAAAAGAAGCAATAGCCCCAAGCTCCTGTGCACTCAACTGTACCTGTAGTTGTGCTCAGTTTTGGCTCCGTTCTTTGTGCATAGTGAGGAGATTCTGAACCAGTTTATATAAGGAATGGCTACATTAACCTAGACAAGTTAATTTGGTTAAGACTTAGGGGAACATGACAGCTGTCTTCAAACCTGAATGGCTATCAGGTGAAAGGATTAAAACTGTTTAGTGTGGCTTCAAATGTCAGAATTAGGACCACTGAGTGGAAGTTACAGGAAAATAGATTTCTGTTCAATGCAAGGATGAATGTTTCAATACCTAACGATCTTTCTGAAAATGCAATGAACTGTCCTGGGACATAGTGAATTCTTTGCCATCTGAGGAATTAAACTAGAGATCAACCTTTTTCTGGGAATTTTATGACAGAATTCAATCATTAATTACAAGACTGGAGAAGTTAAGGCCCCTTCAAATCTGAAGATTCAATGATTCTACAATTAAACCATGTGTTACTATCTGTCCCTATGGTTAATCTTCTAGTTACAGATGAAAAGTGTTTGAATTAGGAAAAAAATCAGTTTTTAAAACTCTACTCAACTTGCAGTTTCTAATATTATTGGAAATGATTAGCTGGAAGAGAATGTAAAACTAGAAGAAAATCTAAACATAATTTAATTTTTAGGGGGCAATGTGGTGAAACAACTGTTTAAAGAAAACAACTGACTCATGGCTCATTTTTCAGAGATGGTCTATGTTAGGAATTTAAAACTATGGACCAAGAACAGTTTAGTGGATACCAGGGGAAAGGTGGGGTGGGGGGTGGGCACAAAGGGTGAAGTGGTGCACCTACAACATGACTGACAAACATTAATGTACAATTGAAATTTCACAAGATTGTAACCTATCAATAACTCAATAAAAAAAAAAGAAGATGGTCTATGTTAGTACTACCGCTTTGACGTTTAGTAACAGTGAATCAAAATAAATGAAATATCCTGTGTAACAGATTATTTTGATATTTATCATTTGTCTGGTATTTGAATTTAATGTAAGCATTCTTGAAAGTTGACAGCTTTAAAAAGGTTCTGTTGATATTTTTCATATTTTTCCTCTTTGTGAAGGCTGCCGGTATTTGGAGATGGAAAATAGGAGGCAATGATGAGAAGATTGATAGTTTGTAGAATGGAGAACTAAATAATTTGCAAAACTAAGCAACAGAACTAAAAACAGAGCAGCATTCTGAGCCATTGAAAGGAATAAATAAAAAAACAAATACTTGAATCTGTAACTGGCATCCACCTCTGTACGCTGGTGAAGAAAGTTTCTATTTTAACTTTTCTTCTTCCTTCTGGCACGGGAACTTTCTAATTATGTTCTGCTTTGGATAAGAATAAAATCAGTCTGCATTCACATCTGCTTGCTCTTCCCAAATACTCAGATTGAGGGCTTGAGCAGGACTCTTTCACAAATGGAAAGAGAAAAACAGCATGGAATTAAAAATTAGCCATAGATGTAAACCTGAAAGTGGTTAATCCACACATTTTAGATTTGACTTTGTTTGGCCAGTTCAACTTTAAAAGTTACTTTGCCCCAAATATCATCTTCTTCCAACACTGTTTTAATCTCTGCGTGTAGGGTCTCTTCTCTGTTAAGTGCTGGGGATACAAAGAATAAAAAGACAGAGTCTCTTCTTAAGGGACTAAAATTCTAGTCATGACTACAGAGTTATTAAATTCAAAAATATATGATGGGACTTTTTTGAGGCAGTTAGGTGGGGTGGAATGGAGTATGAAACACTGAGGATGTGCTAATATTTAATTTGAAAGTTTTACACCAGCCTGAAAGTGACCAAGTTTTGAAGGAAATTTTTAAAAGTATTCTTACCTCCAGCTACCAGTCCAGACTCCCCTAACTGAATAGCTACCCCAAAGCCCCCAAGTTTAACAGGTGCTGAGTTTTCCTTTGAGGCGAGGAGAACACAGTGGGGCTGAAAAGACAGACAAACAACAAACAAACCGAAGATAAAGATTAATTGAAGATAAACAATTCAATTTACACAAATGGAATAACATCATCATATAGTAATATATAAAAGCTCCTGGAATTATTTTGGATGCTTAAATTATTGGTCCTAATCTTACTTCTGGCTGATTTCTCCAAAGACTTACCTGTTTTATCCAATATCTTTCAGGAATTATTTTTTTCAAAGATTAGGGTATGGTGCTAAGAATCAGAAAGCACGGATGCTCAACTAAGACAGATATATTTTCTGCATTTTCATGCAATATTCTCTTCCTTTGAGTGACAGTCTACATTTACTTAAGGAAAAATACATTTTCCACCTCCTGACAAAATGTTTCTTGAAACCTCTGATTTTACCTATAGGACCACTATATCTTGGCCCTTAGGGGATGCTGATGGTCTTCTCCTTGTCCACCCTCCCACCATCCTCTTTCTGTTCTTTATTCATTCCACCCTCAAGTAAGAAGAGTCAGATTGAATGACTTTAATTGAGCCTTGCTCCTAGGGAATCCAATGCCCTTCTCCCGCAGGTCTTTTCTCTGGACTTGCCCTTTTTCTCTGTGGGAGTGGGACATGAGAAAGGAGAAGGAGACAACTTGGCTGGCCTTTGGTCCAGGGCAAAGACATCCTCTACAAGGAGTGGCTGCTTGATCAGGGCTCCCTAAGAATCATATGCTTTGTGGTCACAATGGGAGTTTCTTTGTAGGACCTTGTCCTTTCCATCTATCTTTTTCTGCGACCTTGTTGGGACTGGTGTCAGGAAGGGATTTAATTGTGAGGACCTTTCATCTCTGTTCAAATACTATGCTCCCCAATATGACTGATGTTACACATGACCTGCTCTTAAAATACGGGTTAGTGAAAAAGGCAAGCCTCTTCGGGCATAGAAGACAAAAGTACTTTTTATTCTCTCCTATACTTGCTCATTCATAAAATGACACAGTTTTAGTTCAGGTTTAGCCTACGTGATAGTGGACATGAAAAAACCTGTGCAATAAAACTCTGAGCTGGGGCCGGCCCGGTGGCGCAGCGGTTAAGTTAGCACGTTCTGCTTCTCGGCGGCCCGGGGTTCGCCCGTTCGGACCACAGGTGCGGGCATGGCACCGCTTGGCACACCATGCTGTGGTAGGCGTCCCACATAGAAAGTAGAGGAAGATGGGCACGGATGTTAGCTCAGGGCCAGTCTTCCTCAGCAAAAAGAGGAGGGTTGGCAGTAGTTAGGGCTCATCTTCCTCAAAAAACAAAAACCAAAACAAACAAACAAAAGGAGTAAAACTCTGAGCTGGTACACCCAGAGAGATGTTTGATGATGATACACAAAAGTGGGAGAGATCTTTACTCTGCCCAATGAAAGCATCAGGGTTCTACTTCGGAAGTTACTCTTTTTGTCCAAAGATGTTTAAAGACTTTTACAATAGAGTCTAGCACAAAGAAAGATGAGCCCTCAAATATAGATGTGCGTATGAGTGTGTGGGTGAGAGAAAGAGAGGAGAGGATAAGCAAGTGTAAATGAATGGTGAGCAAACTGCAGCAAGACACAAAGGAGCCAGAAGGGTCATGAGAAAACAAGCAAACCTCTACAGAAACCAACCGATAAAGACTGCTCTCAGTCAGAACTTTCAGTTGGTTCAAATGGAGACCGATGGCAACAGACATCATGAAGAAAGCAATAGCCCTAGCAAGATTCTAGCATGTGGCACAGCAAATGAACAAGCCTAGAAACAGACGGGCATGATGCAGAAGAAGAAAATACAAACTAGACCCAGACAGGGTCTTCTGGCCCTGGTTTTCGTCACCTTTTTAGGAAGGAGAAGTGGAAGCTTAAAGCAGAATCCCAAAGAATACCCTTTAATAGTTTGCTGACTATATTTATGCTTAAGTTAACGTTACACTGAGATTTATGCAATTCTTATTAGAGTGTGGATTCGGTCATTCTCCACAAATCCTTAAGTGAGACAAATCATAAAATTGGAACTTAAAATAGAAAATAAACAAAGAAACCAATACAAACAAATGAATATAAGACCAGATAGTGTTAAGTGCTATGAGGTAAAATTAAGCTGGTAAGGAGGTCTTACAGGTTTGGAGACTAGGGAGCTTAGTTAGTAAGGGGGGCAATCAGAGAAGGCCTCTCTAATAGTGTAATATCTGAACACAGACCAGAGTGAAGCGGCAGTGTGGGCCATGTGGAAGCAAGTTCCAGGTGGGGAGGATAGTAAGTACAAAGGCCCAGAGGCACGAGGAGGGTTCGTGTGTTTGGAGAAGCGTAAGGAAGCCAGCAAGGGGGAAAGGAAAGAGCAAGGGGGAAGAGTGGTGGGAAATGCGATCCAGATGATCAAAGGTCCTAACATTCAGGGCCTTGGAAGCCATGGTCAGAACTCCCAGTGATAAAGCCCATAAGCTGAGTGAGATGGGAAACCACTGGAAAGTTTTGAGCAGGGGAGCATTATGATCAGTTTTAGGTTTTGAAAGCATCACTTGGGCTGTTGTCTGGGGAAGAGATTGCAAGGGCACAAGAGTGGAAGAAAGGAGACCAGGTAGGAGGCTCCTGCAGTTGTCAAGAGTTGATGGTTGGCAAGTTGGCAAGAGAAGATGGTGATCTGGATTAGTCTAGAGTGAGATGGTGAGAAGTGGCCAAATTCAGGATACATTCTGAAGGTAAAGCTGACAGGAACTGCTGCTGGATATAGGGTGTGAGAAAAAGAGCTAAGTCAAGTATGACAACTAGGCTTTTGTTCTGGGCAACTGAGTGAAAATGAAGATGCCATTTACTGAAATTAGGAACACAGGGAGAGGAGTTTACAAGAGGGATCAAGAATTCGGTTTCATACAGATTGAGATCTTATAAGACAGGACAGAGAAGGCTACGATTAGAGATACAAATTTGGGATCAACAGCATATAGATAGTATTTACAACCAAGATAATGAATGAAATCCCTTAGGGAGTGACTGCTGATAAAGAGAAGAGGTTGTGGAGGACTGAGACCTGGTGCCGGTCAGGAAGATGAGAATGGCCTACAGCAAAGGAAACAGAATGCTGAGACAGTGAAGCACGAGGAAAATCAGAGGGGTTTGGTGTCCTGAAATGCTACTGAGAGGTCATTTAATATGAGAACTGAGAACTGACTATTAGATTTGGCAACCTGGAAGTCACTGATGACCTCGATAAGAGGGGTTTTGGTGTTATGATAGAGACAAGAATCCCCATTGGACCAGGTTTAAGAAAGAATGGAAAGAGATGATGTAGAGATAGTAAAGTCAGGTATCTTTCAAAACTTTACTGTACTAGGAATAGAGAAATGGGATGTAGCTAGAAGAGAACGTGAAGCCAAAGAAGTTTCTTTTCACTTTTTAATATTTACAATTGGAGAAAGTAGATTAATAAAACTCCATGTACCTGTCACCCAGCTTTAACAATTACTGACATTCTGCCATTCTTGCTTCATCTATCCCCAATCATTTATTACTTTTTTTGCTGAAGTATTTTAAAACAAATCATATCTTTCATCTGTTAATAGTTCAGTATTTCTAAGATGACTTAAAAAATAACCGTAATATTATCACATCCAATAAAATTCACAATAATTCTTTAATATCATTAATATCAATCCATATTCAATTTTTCTTGGCTGTCTCAAAAATGTCTTCTTATAGTTGGTTAGTCCAAAATGATATTCAAGGTCCATACACTGCATTTGATGGTTGTCTCTCTTAAGTCTCTCTTGCTCTATAACATACCCCCCTGGAACCTTTTTAAAAAATGTTCATGCCATTGATTTGTTAAGATACTAGGTAATTTCCCCTGTGGAATCCCTTGCAGTCTGAATTTGACTAATGGTACCTACGTGGTATCATTTAATATGTTCCTTAATCTCCTATATTTCCTCTAAATTGGTAGTTAGATCTAGAAGCTTGATTAGATTCACATTCAATTTTAGTTTTCTTGCAATAATACTTCATGAGTGGTGTATCTACTATAATACATCAGGAAGAACATAATGCTTGGTTGTTCTAATTTTAGTGACAGGATTGATCCGTGGGTTCAGGTGTTGTCTGCCTTGATCCATCATCATAAAGTTCTCTATCAACTTATCATTCAATGATTTTAGCAGCCATTGATGCCTAGCTTCAAAATTAGGGGTTCCAAAACGGAGGTTTTCCCTAATACTTTGTTATGAAAACTATCAAACAAAGAGAAAACTGAAAAAATTCTATAGTAAATGGCCATATATTTATCACATAGATTCCACAGTTAACATTTTGCTATATTCCCTTTATCAAATATCTACCTATTCATCCTTCTATCCAACCATCAATCTATCTTTTCACACTTTAGCACACATATCATAGAGTTTAATATTTGTTTAAAATTATGTTTAAGGTAAAATTTACATACTGTGAAATGCACACATCCTAAGAGTACCATTAGAGAGTTTCAAGAACTTCCATATATCTGTGTAACCCAAATCCCTATCAAGGCATTATCATCATCCCAGAAACCTTCCTCATCCCATTCCCATTCAACCTCTGCTGCCATGCCCCCAGTGCAAACCCCTATTCTGATATTTTTTTCACCACAAATTTGTTTTGCCTGTACTAGGACTTCATATACATGAAGCCATGTGGCATGTACCCTTTTATGTAAGGCTTCTCTCAGTCAGTATGTTTCTGAGATTCATCCATTTGGTTGTGATCAGTAGTTCATTTTTTATTGCTGAGTAAGTATTCCATTGTATGAATATACCACAGTTTCTCCATTCTCCTATTGATGGACATTTGGGCTGTTTCTAGTTTTTGGATATAATGAATAAAGCTGCTATGAACTATTTCCAGAATAACAAGTTGATTTCTGGGCAACCTCCAAAGGTGACCAATGAAGGGTTTTTTTTGGTATTATTAATTTATAGATTTTTTATATTTGGCATGTTTTAATCAATTACACCCATTATTCCTTCTGATGTTCAAATTGTCGCATTTTTGGCAGTGGGCGCCCCTTTAAGTCAGATCTAATGTCCTTTTGTAAGACTCTAGGAGTCTGATAACTTCCTTGCTCTCAGATACAAGAAGATGTTCGAGCCTTATCTTGTTCATTTCTTGCCGTAAATCTAAAACCAGCCATTTCTTTAGTCTCATTTTTGTTTATTGGAAGAAGGTATTTAAATCTACAACAGGGTATTAGGTATATTATTACTACTCGGTTATCACTGCTTTGACTTTTCAGTGGACAGAGCTGGAAAATATATGTTTTTTAGAAGGAGAAAAATAAATCACCAATTCATACTGATGCTTCTTCCTACTTAATTATAGGGTTTTTACTTTACTTCTTGATTTTGTCACGTAATGTTGGTACTTAATGACATTAAAATAATTACTCATTTGCTTTATCCTTTAGTATATATTGGTATAAAAGTTTCAAAATAACAATACCTACATTACCATTAACAACAAAATCACTATATGCTGTTTAGGATTTCTTTGTGGGTTTTTTTGTCCTTAGGATGTATTCTACCAGGGATATCCAGTCAAAATACTGCTCTACTATCGAATAAAGTAAGAAATCATGAGTTTGTGCTGATATAAATAAATAAGTGAATGGGGAGAAGGAAAGGCTTTTCTTTAAGTAGAAAATCAATTAATAAATGCAGAAGAAATTCTGGCATTAGAAAATCACCATTTGGCAGTTAACATCATAATAAATGATTCAGGTAGGAACCATCAAAGGGTGCTAACTAGTGGGTGAAAGTTTGAAGAGTGACAAGATATTTATACAATCTCAAAGTAGCTCCTCACAGGATATTTATTAGTTACAAAAGGTAAAATAGTAATTTTACAGAGGAGAAACCTGGCAGACAGTACTAGCAAAGTTACCACTGCTAGTAATGGGACTGATAGCCTGTGCTTCCTTCACTGAGAAGAACTCAGCAACACTGCTGTGGTATTCCTGCCAAAGGACACAACTGGATGTAATCATGAGGAAACATCAGACAAACTCAAACTGAGGGGCATTTTAGAAAGTAACGGGTCCATCTTCTTCAAATACTGTTTCAGATTAAAGGGTTTAAAGGAGACTGAAGAGGTTTAACAGCTAAAATGCAACACATGACCTTGTTTTTATTTTTGCTATAAAGGATATTATTAGGACAATTGATAAAATTAGAATGTCTGTAGATTACATAATAGTATTCTTTCATATAAATTCCCTGATTTTGATAATTTTACTGTGGCTATTAAGAGAATTCCTTATTTTTAGGAAATATATAGACAGAAAGAGATAAGATAAGAATGAGAGAAGAAGAAGGATAAAACAAATGTAGAAAAATGTTAACATATACGGAATCTGAGTGGAAGGTGTCTGGAATTCTTTGTACTACTCTTGTAACTTTTCTGTAAGTCTAAAATTATGTTTAAAAAACCCACTTAAAAGAATCCTCCTTGTGGTTATGCTATCAATTTGTTACACAGTGAGGTCAATTTGTTTTAATTAGATTTTGACATAATTTGATGTTTTAATTATATAAATCAGGGGCCAGCCTGGTAGCATAGTGGTTAAGTTTGTGCGCTCTGCTTTGGCGGCCTAGGATTCACTGGTTCAGATCCTGGGCATGGACCTACACAGTGCTCATCAAGCCACGTTGTGGTGGCATCCCACATAGAAGAACCAGAGGGACCTACAACTAGGATATACAACTATGTACTGGGGCTTTGGGGAGAAAAAAAAGAGGAAGATTGGCAACAGATGTTAGCTCAGGGCCAATCTTCCTAAAAAAAATTATATAAATCATGTACACAACAGCTACAAAGTCAAAACTGTAAACAAATACCATTCAGATAGGTCTAGCTTTTGGCTCCTGTCCTCAATCCCAATCTCTCCCTCCTCACTGGTAACTGTTTGTATTAGCTTTTGGATTATCCTTCCATTGTTTTGGTTTCTTATTTTGAAAATAAGAAAATACAGATAAATATTCAAAATTTTCACATAGCAATGTGTCTGATAGATGACTCCATAGCAGTACCTAGAGATTTTCAGGGAAGTTTTGTGTTTTGTTTTGTTTTGTTTTTTAAAGAGAGACATTTGTGTGCTGACGGGAAAGATGCCGTAGAGATGAAAACCAACCCCAGGAGAGGGGATGGGGTGTAATGCCCAAGTCAGGAGGGGAGTTGTCCCTAGAGAGAGCAAAAAAGGCAGCCTACAGGGGCACCTGTAGATGCAGGCAGATGTGGATGTAGAAAGATGAGGAAGTTCTCTTTTGAGCGCTTCTATTTTCTATTTACTTTGAAATAAAAAGTGATCATCAGGCAGGAATAGAGAAGGAAAGGGGGTTGTTGGCAGTTTGAGACGAGCAAAAGTGTGAAAAAGTATTTTCAAAGAATAGGAGAAAGAATTGACTAAGGCAGTGGTTTTCAAACTTTAGCATCAGAATCACACAGATTTACTGGCTTCTACCCCCAGAGTTTCTGATCCACATGGTCTGGGATGAGGTCAAGAGTGTGCACTTCTAACAAGTTCCTGAGTGACGTTGATGCTACTGGTCTGGGAGCCATGCTTTGAGAACTACCAGACTAAGGAAATATAGCAGGACTGCTGGCAGCATAGGGGCCACTTGAGGTTTGTGATCAAGAATCTGAAGTGAGACCAATCAGCACGATTGTGTGTCTGTACCCAGCAGTGCTCATTTTAGCCAGCATGGGCCTGGAGTAGGTAGTGGGCTGAATTCAACCAGAGTTGAATTTAGATAAAGAGAGAATGGTGATATTAGTAATAGATGGCACCAAACAAGCATATCCATTTATTTCTTCTTTTTGTACTTCTGTCTTTACATAAATAGAAAGTTAAGATACCACCAAAGGAAGAAGCAGAAGGAGATATACAGGAATGAGCTAAGAACATAGAGACAGAAAGTAGAAAGTTCAGCAAGAACAGGAAAAAGCTCATATAAAGAAAGAACTAGAAAAAGATTATATTCAAATCTGGTCACAGTAGGGCCACCAGGGAACTGAAGATTAAAACATATTTAGTATTCTGAAAAGGGATGACAGGTGTGGAAAAATAGCTAGCATAATACAAAAAATGATTGTATTATATTTTATGAAATAGAATGCTAATAAACATCTATTTAGTCATTAAAAAATCCTGACAGGATCTCAAAAAGATATTTACACACTCATGTTTATTACAGCGTTATTCACAATAGCCAAGAGGTGGAAGCAACCCAAATGTCCACTGACAGATGAATGGATAAAGAAAATGTGTTATATACATACAATGGAATATTAAGCAGCCTTAAAAAGAAGGAAATCCTGTCACATGCTACAACATAGGTGAACCTGCAGGATATTACACTAAACAAAATAAGCCAGTCATAAAAGGACTCCACTCAAATGAATTATCTAAAGTAGTCAAAATCATAGAAAGTAGAAAGGAGGTTGCCAAGGGCAGGGGGTGGGGCAGGGGAATTAGTGTTTAGTGGGTATAGAGTTTCCATTCTGCAAGATCAAAAAGTTCCAGAGATCTGTTGCATAACAATATAAATATACTTAACACTACTGAACCATGCATTTAAAAATTGTTATGATGGTAAATTTAATGTTATGTGTTTTTTAGTGCACACACACACACAAAATTCCTACCGGGCTAATAAAGTAATCATAGCAGACCAATACAGTAATTATCTTCCTTCTCAGAAGTTCTTGGGGGAAGTAAGAGCTACCACATATTTTTATCCTAGCAATTTAAAAACATTCTGTCCCATGTATCATATTTATAACAAACTAAGAGCTCTGGAGAATATGAGTTCAGAAGAGTGTATGTACCTGGAAATAATTCAAATGTTAGATACAGCCCAATGAATATTATTTAGCAGGAAGTAAAGAAAGCTGCAGGGCAACAATTATGGGGAGGATAAAAATTTTTCTTCATTTCAAACAACAACAAAAAGGGAAATGACACTAAACTGCAGGGCCAGTGGTTACATGGACGGACAGATAGTAAATATTGGAGTAGGATCAAATCAAAAACTGCAGAATTCCTTCATTATTTTCATTAAAATATAGAAGATATTTCAATTAACTTGGGAGAGTTTATCATAGTGATAATAAGACCTTCACAAATCTTATCTGGTCCTAAAATTATAAGATTGTTTTAGAAAATAAATCCAAGATCTTAAAGTAATACATGAAAATACACTAAAATAATGTACAGATCAAGTAATATTTTAAAAAATTAAAGAAAAAATAATTCATAACTTATGTTAGTATAATTCAATACAGAAGTGCCATTTTATGTGAATAACTTAATTTCTAAAACAAATCCAGAAAGAAACAAATTCAATGCTTGTGCTTTAAAAGTCCACATACCATACAATGCATCATTTCCTGGGAAAAACAGAAAATACATATTTCTTCTTAGAATTTATGACACTTCTTTATTTTGGAGCAGAAGGGAAAAGTTTCCACAATTGTCAAGGTGGAAAGTATTCATATAAAAGATATAAATAATTTCCTTAAAGTTAAATGTTGATTGAACTTAAAGATAAAGTTGTTGCATAGTGGTGGGGCTTTTCACTATTTTCAGACGGATTCTGAGAGTTGTCATATTGAAAAAAGAAAGAAAAGGGAAAAAAATTCTATTACCACATGCAAAAAAAAAAAGAGACAACCCCAACCAATTGCACCACGACCGGATGGAGGAGCTCAGCTGACACACCAAGACAGTCTGTGTCCTAGGGAAGCTTGGGGTTCAGCTCCTTTTACTTCAAGAGAACCTGAACTGTGAGTATTCTTTGATTTCCACTACATAAATAGTCCTTTAATTTTAATTAAAATTTGATTATCTAAATATTAAAAGTGAAACCTGCTTCGTGGTGACTAGCAACAGTTTGCTTTCAGAACCCTGAGTAAACTGCTTGAATGATACCTCCGCCTTGACTTGAGTCAAATTGACGCTGTGTCTTCTTAGTTACTTGAAGTACTCTAGGACACTGGAGGTATTTAAGCATATACTATCAATATTATCACATATTTATACTGTATTTTGCATATTGCCATAAAGACTTGCAGATATACTTGAATCAATTAAAAGTTATTTTCATATGCAACAGTTTATTACCAATGTATTATAAATGATCTACAATATTAACTTTGTTAAGTTATGCTGTCTCCCTATTTTCAAAGATAGTATTTTCTTCTTTATTATATTATTACTATTTTATGGTAATTACCAGACTAATTAAACTTTAAGTTTGGTGTTTCAGAAGTAAATAAGGTGAATATTAGATAAAAGAAAAAGCAAAATACACTTTAGTTAATTCAAGTAAAATTTTAAAAAATGGTTTTTTTTACAGATTAGTGGTTACCAAAGGAGAAGGGGCTGGGGGAAAGGTGAAAGGGGTAAAGGGGCATATATGTACGGTGATGGATAAAAACTAGACCACTGGTGGTGAGCACGATGGAGTCTATACAGAAATTGATATATAACAATGTACACCTGAAATTTACACAATGTTATAAGCCAATATGGCCTCAATAAAATAATTTAAAAAATAAAAAGGTTATGAAAAAAAATTCACACAAAAAGATAGTTTTTTTAGACACAGTTAAATTTATAACAGAACCTAATGTACTACTGATAATATTATTTCCCAAGTAACATGTTTTCAATTTTCATTCTGTATGCAGCAATTAACACAATTTTTGAAGCATAGCCTGAATGATTCAGTCATTGTCAAGTCAAACTACAAACAGTGAAAGGTTGCTATCATTGCCAAATAGGTACGTATTTTAACATAGCAATGTGATATTTTCGTAAACATACCCCAAACTGCATTTAAAAAGCTTTTGCTCACTGGAGGCCACAGTGGAATCTGTTTGGTCCTGCCCTCTAGTACAGAAGCTTCTACATGAGCCAGTTGAAAAATATCAATAAGGGTAGAGTGGTGGTGGATACAATGCAGCACTAACACAGGGTTGCAAACTTCAAGATTTGCCAAGTAATAACATTAAAAAACCATTTACCATCTACTATCAGAAACCCATTGTGACCACTTCAATATAGCACACGAGTTACAGGTAACGTCCACTGAGAAATTAGTCCACTATGTGAATGCAGTGGTTTGTTTCTTGTCTTCACTAGCCATTCTTAACAAATCAAATAAGCAGTTTTTAAAACATCAATAAATGGCCTTAAGAACAGTGGGTGAGTGACACATTGCAAAGGAGGCCAAAAATCAGCCATAAATTTAAAACAGAATCTAATCTGTTAATTTGTCCATAAATGACTGGTCACTAGCCATCTAATTCATGGTTCTAAAAGATGGCTACTATTAAACAAATGCATTGCTTTTGCCTTATTATCTTTAAGCTTAGAAATAAAACAAAACCAGAAAGGTTTCTTGGTGATCTCATCCAACCATTATTTATTTATTTTATTTGCAGATTAAAGCTGAGGCAAATGGTTTCAGGAAATGTGCTTTGTGCTAACAGCTTTCTAGAAACATCTTGATTATGACTATCAGGGCTAGAAGTAAGTTTGAAAAGATATGCTCTGGGGGATGTGTTGAACATTCTGATAAATGATTTGTGATTCTGTAAACTCCGGACTTAGTTAATTAGAATTATGGACATAGAAAACAAAAAAAAGATTAATATGTTTTCCAAAGAAGTAAAGCTAGATGGCATAATCTCTTCTTAAAATTGCTAATATGGAGAATGTTAAAGGAATTGTGTCAAAATACTGCTGACAGAACTCATCGTTAATAAAGAAAATGCTGATCATATGTGACTAGGAGGGGGGAGGTTTGGTGAAAAGGACCATGTGCTCTAAACAATAGACAGATCTGAGTCTCAACTTGGGTACTGCCACTTAAGGGCTATGTGGTCATGGGTAAAGATCAAAACCTCTTGATCTCTCATTACCTCTTTTGAAATACCTACTTCACACAACTGTTATAAGGATTATGCAAATGAAATAATATAAATGTGCTTAACACACCGCCTGGTACACAGCAAATGCTAAATAAGTATCAGTTAATGGTTTAGCCATCTAGCTCAAGGGTTCAATTCTGACTGCACATTAGAATCCCCTGAGGAGCTTTTAAAGGCAACCATTGCCTGGGGCCCATTCCAGACCAATTAAATCAGAAGATCTGGGGATTGAGCCAGGCACTGATAGCTTGAAAAAGATCTCAAGGGGATTCTAATATGCAGTCAGGATTGAGAGCCACTGAGTCTCTTCTACAAAGTACCCAGTTGGTGGTACGAAATCTCTGGTGGTAAGACCCTTATTGCCTCCCAAGATAGACTGTTTCATTCTAAAAAAGCATTTCCTTAAAAGGAGGCAACATCTGTCTCTGCCATTTCTACTCAACTGGTCCTTGTTCTGCTTTCTGAAGATACATATCACAAGGTGAAATCCTTTTCTCCATGGCCTAGTGAAGCGTTCACATCTTCAGGGTAAAGTGCCTATTTCCTTCAAATTGCTCCTATGACACGATTTGGGCTTTTCTCCCCATTTGCTCTCTGGCCTTTTCTAAGTGTGCTGCGAGGATGAAACACTGTATTACAGGTGCAGTCCTACCAGCTTGGGATCAAACCAGATTAGTAGTAACAATCTCCATTTAAGACACTCCATATCTATGAATTCAACCAAAGAATGGCTTAGTTTTTGTTGCAGCTGCATAACACTACTGATACAGCACCCGCAGTCAACTGCAATTGCATTTCTGTCAATGTAGCTACAGCCCTTCCTGTACTTGAATGGTGGATTATAACATCCACTTGTAGAACTTTACATACTTTTCTACTAAATTCTCTCTTTCATTCCACAATATTTATTGTGCTAAGCACTTGGTACACAGAGGCAAACAAAACAGTCTTGGTTCCTAACCCTAACGGAGTTTAAAATATAGCACGGGGGAAGAAAAAAACCAACTACTTACAGATGAGTTTTTAAAATCATTTCAGCTATCCCAGCTTTCAAAAAAATCACATCACTTGTCACGCCTCAGGCTCCCTTTCATCAGTGGCTATGAGATGTTTCTACCTGTGCCTCTGTGAGTTCTCTAGGTAAGCACACAACACAGGTCCCTCTACGGTGCCCTTTTCCTCTTCCTGGTGATCTAGATTACATTATTGCTGCATTTTTTGGCAGCCTGCCATTCTTCCTAGATTGCCCTTTTAGAATTTCAGATCACCAGAAACATTCCTGTAAGTTTCTATAAACTCTGTGAAATCTGTCTTCCTGCAGTTGAGACACACGACAGACTACACTCCGCGCTGCTGCCTCCTTCCTTCCACTGTCCTGAACTCCGGAGACAGGCTTCCACCAGTGATTACATAACTTCCTCTTCACCAGCCAGTTCCTCTTCCCTGGAATCAACTTTTCCCCTTTACAAAATTTTAAAATCAGAATTTTAACTTCTACCAAAATAGTTTCTTTTTGATCAAACTATAGGTAGAGTTTTAAGAAAGGCTAAGTTCTTCCACGTTTTTCTCTGTGTATAATGTCAGATCAGGAGATTAATTATTGTAATTCAAATCCACTTTACATTGTAGCATTCAGAGCTTGAATGTACACTCCTGCAAAAAATGTTTACCAAGGGCAGGGTCTCTCTTGTTCACCTTTGTTTTTCAACCAGCACTTAGCCAGGTGTGAAATATTTACTAAAATGAGATGAATCAAAAGGTGTTTTTTTAAAAAAACCTTTTATTGAGGTAACATTGGTTATAACATTAACCAATTTCAGGTACACATCATTATATTTTGATTTCTGTGTAGACTAAAAAGGTGTTTTTTTAAAAGCTAACTTTCATTAAGCACTTGCTATGTGCCAGGGCAAAATTCTTCATATGCATTTTTCATTTCTACAAACATGAAGACTTAGAAAAGATTAAGTTGTTTGCCCAAGGTCACAGAGTTAGTTAGGCCTGATTTTGATAACCTTGCTCTGCATGTCTTTATGTTATACCTGCTGAGGCTGCTGTAGAGAAACAGGCAGTCACTCTAAGAAAGGAATGTGATGAGACCTCCTGGAATCCCCTCCTCACGTCTTCTAGCTCTTTATCACGGCGTCTCAGACTGAGCTTTTCATAGCAGTCAATGCCCAGGAAAGGGCCAATAACAAGGAGTATTGCTAACATTCTCTGCTGCCACAAACAAGTAGAATTCACACACTATCTCTTATAAGGTTCTAGCAAGTCTCAAATTACCGAACCCAAGGCATATTTAAACTGCAGTTAGCTACTTTCAAACTCTTGGATCGCACATCCTGTTTCCCATCGATACTATAACTCTGGGCTCTATGCTTCCAGGTCAGGAGACTGAGCAGACTCGGCTTTGTCTGGCTCCTTTGCTCTCCAGTGCAGCGCTACAAGAGTCGGCCTAATGAGGCAGGCGGGGGCTGTGTGCTCTCTTGGTCTGTTATGTTAATTGCACGCCTCTATAGGCAAATGATTTTAATACCCTCAACTTGGTCTTTGGTTGAAAAGAAAGAAATTTAGGACCTTTTCCTCTGTTCCCACCACGGAATGAGACTGCCACAGGTTATCTGTCACATGCCATGTGGCAATATGCGTCAAAATAAACGAATGCCATATTATGAGGGAAGGGGTCAAGGCAGGAAGCTGTGGGCCCACAGCTCACTCGTGGCTAGAACTACCTTTAGGGAAATTGATGCTCACCTTCGAAAAATATGGGCTGTCATTTCACCTCCATCTCTATTCCCATAACAACTTCCCTAAGAAAAGACGATCTCATAGTTCAGTTGTTTATTTTAATATAATAAATGAAACAAACCTTGAACATTTACCACAGCCACAGGAAAGGTTGGAACAGGACATTCCGTAAGATTCTACTATATTTGCTGCTTGTTTTGTGAAACCAAAACGCTGCCACATATATAGTGTAGATACCCAAATGGTCCAAAGTAGGATAAAACTAAAGTTTCTCACGATATCTGAAAACAAATCATTACTTACGCTTTGAGTTAAAGTAGCTGTTATTAAATAGCAAATAACTCAATGTTTGGCATTCTGTCGCAGGAAAAAATCTGAAGACGTAAAAGCTACACACAAGGAACATGTCATTTAGCCTCTTCACTATTTGATCCCTACAGAAGAATGAGAAGTCACACTGTAACAATGGCGACCACTTCAGTCAGCAGCTGGCCCTGCTCCTCCCAGGGAGTGCACTTCATTACTAATCACAGCAGCCAAGTGCCACGCAACTTCTCAGGAGCATCAAATTCTACTGCCTGTTTCATGGACGAAAAATTACTCTCTAGTGTGTTAACAACATTCTACTCTGTTATTTTCATCGTGGGACTGGTTGGAAACATAATTGCCCTCTATGTATTTCTGGGTATCCACCGTAAAAGAAATTCTATTCAGATTTACCTACTTAATGTAGCCATTGCAGACCTCTTACTTATCTTCTGCCTCCCTTTCCGAATAATGTATCACCTTAACCAAAACAAGTGGACGCTGGGTGTGGTTCTTTGCAAGGTTGTGGGAACACTATTTTATATGAACATGTACATTAGCATTATTTTGCTTGGATTCATCAGTTTGGATCGCTACATAAAAATTAATCGGTCTATACAACAACGGAAGGCAATAACAACCAAACAGAGTATTTATGTTTGCTGCATAGTATGGACAGTTGCGCTTGCTGGATTTTTAACTATGATTATTTTAACCCTTAAGAAAGGAGGTCATAATTCCACAATGTGTTTCCATTATAGAGATAAGCATAATGCAAAAGGAGAAGCAATTTTTAACTACGTTCTTGTGGTAATGTTCTGGCTAATTTTCCTACTAATAATCCTTTCATATATTAAGATCGGCAAGAATCTATTGAGGATTTCTAAAAGGAGGTCAAAATTTCCTAATTCTGGTAAATATGCTACTACAGCCCGAAATTCCTTTATTGTACTAATCATTTTTACCGTGTGTTTTGTTCCCTATCATGCCTTCCGATTTGTCTACATTTCCTCACAGCTAAATGCGTCGTCTTGCTATTGGAAGGAAATTGTTCACAAAACCAATGAGATCATGCTGGTTTTCTCATCTTTCAATAGCTGCTTAGATCCAGTCATGTATTTCCTGATGTCCAGTAATATCCGCAAAATAATGTGCCAGCTTCTTTCTAGACGATTTCAAGGGGAAGCGAGCAGGAGTGAAAGCACTTCAGAATTTAAACCAGGATACTCCCTGCATGATACATCTGCTGCAGCTAAAATTCAGGCTACTTCTTAAAGCACTTGAGGTAAACATATTAAAAAGAATGATAAAATACAGCCTCTTAATTCCTTGAAGAACTAAAAATTATGAAACAAAGCTCTAGCATTTATAAAGCTCAGATCTTCTTAAAGCTCTTTTCTTATGTCATATTTCTTTTGCTTAACTGTAAAATATTTCAAGTGAAAGAAAAGCTTACACTCATCACTAGATTTTAAATCTGTATGTAAAATCTTTTCAAAATATATTGTTAGGCTAACAAACTTCACATAGATTATAAAGTTAAGTGAAATTTATGGCTTTAACAACAGAATAATTAAAGATGTCACAGTTTCTCAAATCACTAGTTATTCAAAATCAAGTTCTTCAAAATCAAGAATACTAATTTAAAGTGTGTTTAAAAGTAAGTTAAATGATTCAAGGACAACTTAAAATGTCAGAAAATATATGTTCATTGTCATTTAAAAGCGCCTGTATGATTTGCCACTGTATTCATTTATGCCTAAACCTCTATAACAGATGAAATGATAATAAAATTCTAATAAAAAATGAAATCACCCATTATCTATCACTGCTTAGATAAAATGGAAAGAATTTAAATACTGTACAGTAAAATCAAACAGATGAGCTAAGAACTCAAAAGCCTGGCAACAGTACTTAAAACTGCACCTTATTTAAAACAGATTTATAAAAGAATGATTCCGCCCTCTCGCACCACACTTTGATAGAGTGAAATGGAAGACGCGCACACCGCGATCCAGCAAGTCCACTACTAGGTATACAGTTTATAGAACCACTCAAACACGCATGCAAGAAAACATATGCAGTGATGCTCAGTGAACTACTGCTCATAATACTAAACGAGTGGAAACAACCTGAGTGAGTGCGTACTAGCAAAGGAATGGAGAAATCAACTGTGGCTCATTCACAAAATGGAGCACTGCACAGCACTTCAATGAAATGAACTACACCTGCATGCACCAACATGGAGAATTCTCAAAAACAATGTTGAATAAAAAACGACAACAGAAAAGCTGCAAAAGGATATGTAGCATATAAAATCATTCATGTAAAATACAAAACCACATAAAACAATACCATATTCTTTATGGATCTATACACATACAATAAAAATGCAAAACATGTATACTAATATACACAACATATACGCCAACTTAAAGTTAATGGTCACATCTGGAGAGATTTGAAGCAAACATGGCAAAATAGTAATGTCTGTTAAACCTGTATGAATATTTTTGGTTTATTTTTGAGTGTTTGAAATATTTCACAACCAAAGAAAACCTGTAGATTAGAATTAAAAGGAACAAATTCTGAAGTTTTCATGTATGTTCAAAAATGATTGGAGAGTAAGCCCTAAGGGAAAGGGCTCTTATTCATCACTGACTCCCCAGAGCTTAGTGGAAGCGCCCGGCAGACAGGAGATCAATACATATTTGTTGAGTAATTGAATGAATGAGTGAATGAATGGATGAATGAGACAGGGAAGAAGTACTTAATAGAATTGAAAAAGTGGGTGTATTTCTTTTTTTCCCTAGTCAATGTATCTGGATACAGCTGCACAGAACATCATACAATCGTAATCAGCAGCTGTAATTAAGGCAACCATTCTCAAAAGTTTGGTCAGCATTTGTTCAGTCCTTTGGTCACACACAGGATCAGAATGCTGTTCACTGAATATGTAAAAGCCTCTTATGACAAACTCTAAGGATCCATTCATAAGTTTCTGTCACAGAGTATGAGAATTTTTTATAGTCAGATACTTCAAACTTCAGGTAGGCCACTCGCTGGGAAATCAATACTAAGAATCAGTTTTGTTAGGGCTGAATTTGTTTTAATGAGATTTGGTTTGTATATAATTAGTGCTCAGTTAGCCATATTTCAAAAAATGCACACAATTGGTTGAGTAAAGAATAGGTTCAAAGCAGAATTATATTTAAAAAACAAGAAACATTTGAGAGTAAAAACTGAAATTTGCAGACAAATCAGAGGCTCAGAAAAAATAACATTTATATTAATTACCTTGCTCTGACAATGTCAACAAATACCACCTAACTGAAATTCAGCATTTGTATGATTTTAAAATATGACAATATTGATTTTCCCTCATGTTCCCCAAATTAAAATTTTTTTTACATTACTGGTAAACACTTCATATCTCTACATGTCTCTATTGTAAACAAGCATACAGTTTGAATTGTTAAATTACACTCTACTATTATTATCAGTTTTATGGAACATTAAAAGAAACAAATAGACTCATAGTTCTAGAAGCTGTCTCATTATTTAAATTCAGAGAGGGGCTGGCCCCACGACTGAGTGGTTAAGTTCACACGCTCCGCTTTGGTGGCCCAGGGTTTCGCCGGCTCGGATCCTGGACGTGGACATGGCATCGCGCATCAAGTCACGCTGAGGGGCGTCCCACATAGCGCAACCAGAAGGACCTACTACTAGAATATACAACTATGTACTGGGGGCTTTGGGGAGAAGAAGAATAAAAAAGAAACGAAAGGAAGATTGGCAACAGGTGTTAGCTCAGGTGCCAATCTAAAAAAAAAATTAATTAATTAATTAAATGAGATGATCCCTATAAAGCCCTGCACAACGGCATTTTAAAAAAATAAGAAAAGTACAGGGAGTTAATTCTTGCTATAATATTTGTGATAAAATAAATTTTGATAATGGATTTTGTTTACTGATAAAAGTTTCACTAATAACATATCTTAGGATAACCCGAGTCCTAAGAATATTTCTAAATTTGTAGAAAGACATGCTACTGACTTACCAAATTTCAGGCTATTTATTACATATAATCTTTTATTTCTTACTGAGCATTAGTATATGCAAGCAGGGAACACTGTCCCTACCTCCCCCAACCCAACGCTTAGTTCTAGAAGCATAGATAAAAAGGAAATTCAGAAGTACACACACATCCTCACCTTGCAAAAGATTCACAACAAGTTTCTAAATAGCATCTCACATATGCAAAACCAAACAAGGGCAAAATTAAAGGCCTGACTGCCAGAGTGAGACCTAAATGCTGAGTATTGCTGTTAGTTTTGGAAAAGTATTCTGTGCAGAGCCAGGTTTGACGGCGGTTGAATTTCTAAGATCAGGTCAATAGAAAAAACATTCTGTTCTAGTACAGAAGGCTTTGTTTCCAACTTCTTTTTAAAATGGATTCTTCAGTCCTGCTGATATAAAAGTAGAACTAATATAATTACAAGTCTTTGAAGCAAAGCCTTACTGAAAGTTATCCACAAGAGAAAACCAGCATGAAATAGAGTTCTCTCAACAGGCAAACTGGATTTTGCAGAAACATGTTAATGGGCTAATTATTTTTTAGCCTTTTGAAATACGAATGGAAATTAATTTTACCAGATATTAAAATAAATTCATATCCTTCAATAAGGAGAACACTGTGGAGCAGATGCAAAGATAAACTTATTAGTGGAACAGAATACACATTGCTCAGCAGACCCTCGATGGCATGAGATTATATGACAAATTAATGGCTCTCAAAAGGGCAGGAGCAGGAACAAATCAGAGGGAAACGTAAGATTCTGTTAGTCAAGATGTGCTAGAATCTTGCAAAGTGGGGTTAAGTGAATTTTTAAAAAGTTTCCTGAGTGACTCTCATACACTATCCTCCCTCAAAATCACTGCAAATAAGGGAGCCATCACAAAAGGATCGGGGAAGGAAGGGATGGATTAAGAAACAGTGCTGTGCTTATTTAAAATAGAGAGCCAATTTATAGCCTCACCTTGTATCACACCAAAAAAAATTATAAGTGAATCAAAGAGTTAAATGTAAATAATGAAACCATTAAAAGATTTAAAAATACATGACTATAACTCATCTGTGAATGGGAAAGAACTTTCTATTAATAAAGCAATACAAATAACCATAGGGGAAAATGCATAGATTTGACTTAAAAAAAGTAGATTCTTTTTTGTCAAAAACCGTAAAGAAAAATAAAAGCAAAAGCACAAAGTGGGAAAAATATTCACAACAGACATGACATTTACTGGACAGCCTTTTATGTCAGGCACCAACAGACACCATAACTTGTAAAGAAACTTGCATTTTTGATCAGAAGAAAGCATTTGAAACTCAGAATATAATCCGAATTATGTCAGCTCAGATGAGACAGAAACTAAGGCACACTCTCACGCTGGATGATGCGGTGTCTTTTTTCCACTGCTCCATGGCCCAAGTGAGAACACACGCCTATAAGCGGCTGCGGCAGTGCCACCCTTCAGTCTGGTTCTCAGATAAAGATGTGGAGGGCTAGTTGGGTGGTGGTAACAATAGACTTAGAGCTAAGAGGGAAGTGCTAGGTTTGTCCTAAACTTTTACTTTTCTTCTTATTTCTTCCCTTCAAGATCACATGCAAGGGAATGGGAAGCAAAGTAAAATATATTTATTTATGTGTCCTTCACTGTGCTAGGTGCTTGACATGCATGATTATCATTTAATCTTCAGTGCAGTGGTGTAAGCATCAACTGTATTTTACATATGAGGGGATGCAAGTTGGTAGACGTTCACTCCATAGACATTGTCTCTAAGTCAATGCTTTTTTCACTTTCATTTCATTCTGCCCAAGCACAGTGGTAATTACTGAGATGTTTTTTGTTTTTTAAAAAAACATAAATTGGCATTAATATGTCTTTGGGGCAAACAGTTCTGCTTATCACTCATCAAAATTGTGTGATGTCAAAAAACCAAAATCTTAAAGACTACTTTTCTAGCTATCACACACTTGCACACTCTGTGAAAGCTCTGCCTGAAACCAGTACAAAAGCATACAGGTTGAACAAAAGGAAAAAAGGGAAATCAAATTGTAGCATCTCACCCTTATTAATTTTGCTTCTGGCCCAGGAAATGCATAAAGAACCATCATAAGATGAGCTTTGGAAAAGGTTTCTAATTATAGTTTGGATACAGGCATTGATGACACATAGAATCTCTTTTTGCTTTAGTAAGCCACGCAAGTTATTTCAGAAGCAACAGTTAACTGTTATAGTTACACTCTGGCTTGGTAATTCCACATATAATTTTTTTTAGTTATAAAATGTTTCAAACATACAAAAAAGGGAAAATACAACATAACAGGAAACTAAGCACCCATCACCCTAACTGGACAGATGTTAATGTTTTGGCTGCATTTGCTTAAAAGTTCTCTTGTACCCATATGTAATCCAGAAAGTTAGATATACTAAAGCTCATCCCGAGGTAGCCTCTTTCCTGAAGTTACCGTATATCATTGTGATGTATATTTTTATACTTTTATAACATATATGCCTAACAATTTGTATGAGTTTTTGTTTTTAAAATGTACACAAATAGTATCTTACTATTACAGCCTTTTGTAACTTTTTTCACTCAAATTATGTTGATACATGTAGGTCTCGTTCATCCATTTTTACTGATGCGCAGTGTTTCATTGTACAAATAAACAACAGTTCAATTCTCCATTTCCTCTAACAATGGGCCCTTAGGTAGTTTCCACTTTTTTGCTATTAGAAACCATATACAAGTGAATTCTCTTGTACACCCTGTGCAACCAGTGGAATTTCTCTATGGTTGACACCTAGAAGTACAAATGCTTGGTTGTAAGGGTATGTACATCTTCAGTTGATCACACTTGTGACAAATTGCTTCCCAAAGTGATTTTATTACTTTATACACCTATCAGTTTATAGACCTATCAGTACTAGTTAAGATATGAGTTCCTGATTACCCACATCCTCACCAATACTTGGTATTATCGGATTTACTAACTTTTGCCAAGCTGGTAGGTGTGATATGGCATCTTCTGTGGTTTTAATTTGCATTTCCCTGATTACAAGTGGAAAGAAGCAGCATCTCATGTTTTGCCCATTCAGGTTTCTTCTTGGTGAATGGCCTGTTCATATCTACACTTTTCCCCCATTTTCCCTTAATGAGTTGCTTATCTTTTATTCTTTTCTTTCTTTCTTCCTTCAAATTATTGAAGTAATTCTTTACATATTCTGGATACTAATCTTTTGTTGCTCATATGGGTTGCAAATAACTACTACCAGAATGGGACTTATCTTTCACTTTGCTTATGGTTTCTTTTGCCAAACACTATAAGCAAAGTAAGATATTCTCTAATCAATGAATCTAGATAAACCCGGGCCCTTTGACATACACCCCTCAAGGACCAAGCTCAAGAATTTGTAGACAAAACTATCTTATAATTAGACAGCTTGGCATTTCAGCATAAATAGTACACAGGAGTCAAAATGAGGTGTTCCCTGAGAACACAGAAACAGAATTGTTTTCTGAGACTTAAAATACAAAATTCAAACATCTGAGTACTGATATGCAAAGGATCTTAAAGTGTTGAAAGTCTCCTAGACCAGGAGTTGACCTGTTAAATGTATTAACATATTTAAAGGAAGAATTGGCCATTCACTAGGAGGTAACCGAGGGAAAATTAGAAAAAATGTGGGGTCTGGAGGGAGAGACTAAAAAGATGCTGGTATTGCCCATCCAAACACAGTCCAGGGGAAGAGTCTTGACCAATGGACCAGGAGTATTACCATTCCATTGCGAAGTCCCTGGCAAGGATTATGGTGGGGCTGGATCTAACAGGTCTTCTTAGCTCAATGACATTAAACATTATTAAATAATGAACTGAGAGGCAGCATAGCAGACAGGCTAAAAGGGTGACTGTTGCAGCCAGACTGCCTGAATTCAATTTCTGGCTCCACCACTTACTATGTAACCTTGGACAAGCTCTCTTTCCTCTCCTGAGAAAACAAGAATAAAAGGAGTACCTAACTCAGTGTTGTTATGAAGACCAACTGAGCTAATAAACATATCTGGCCAGTAGGAAACATCTAATATATGTTATCCAAATACCCAAATGCCAAGGGAAAGGGAGGGGAAATATACAAAATGGAATGGCCAGAAGCTGAAGGTAAAATTCAGAACTAGGAAGATATACAGTGGAAGCTGATCTGGATCCAATGAGGTGGGGGGAAAGTAACTCAAGTAACCCTTTAACTTTAGCTTTCATTAATAACAGCAATGTCCAGGACAGGAGCGGAAACAGATCCATCCTATTCTGTGCTAGTCAGAACCATACTCTGAAACTTGAGCAAGGAGAAGAGGAGAATGTGGGCCACCTTGCAGGATGCCACAAGAAGGACTGTTGAAAGAATGGGATTATTTAGTCTTAAAGCAGAAGATTAAGCAAAGACATTAGAGCAAAAATGTGTGTGGGGGTAGCCTCAGAGAGCAGCATAAAGAGGACCAGTGAAGGACTGGAGTTGCAAACAGCATGTTTCACCAGATTCTAAGAGAGGGTTTTCTAATAATTACAGATCTCAGACAGAATAGAAAGCCGGTGAGCTATTTCCTAATAGAACTATTTCAATATAGTATGGATCTCCAGCAGCCTGGGAAGGCAGCAAAGCATTTAATAAAGTTTGGATTAGATGTTCTTTAGATCCCTTTAATAGAAGTTTGGGGTTTTATAGAACGCTCAATGCCTTAATGAGTGGTAACTAGAGGCCACCTACGATCATGTTGTGCCATCATATTGTGCTGATACAGCAGTGCCCTCAGGGCTACTCAGATGTGTGCAGCTGAGGGGAAGGAGGCTGCTGGCTGCACAGTCAACGGGCCCCAAGCAGTTTCCCTGAATCTTCTTTTGTAGCGACTTTGTCCAGTGTCCCTTGCTCAGCAAATAGTAGGTATTCATTAATATTTATTGCTAGAGAGATTGTTTAAACTATGTCTAAAATAAGTGGATGGATTCTGGGAGCTTTGTGACGTTTATGTTAGGTGCTGAGGTATCTTTGCTTTCTTACTGACCCTTGGCTTTGTTCTGTGCAATCAGAGTGGCCAAACAGGTCACCACACTGCATTCTAAAATACCGACAAGGTACCTTTGCTGCAAACCTGGCTCAATAGCATTAACTCAGGTGCGAATGGTAATCACTCTACTGTGCTGTATTTTCAAATTTTATCCAATTGCAAACCTCTGGACCAAAAGATCTTAATGCCTTCCACTAATACTGCTGGCAATGCTGTTATAGGCCATTTCCTGTTATAGACATTTCCTTTCTACATTTCCTGCCTCTTCTCGTGTTCTATTACTTACGAAGACTTTCTAGTACCCCCAATACCCCCACCCCCACTTTTTTCCTTTCCTGTACTCAGCAGCACCTCTTTCTCTTCCCCAATTCAGTTTTGTCTTTGTTTTCCTACTTTCTCTTTTAATTGTCTTTCTCACAATTTAGTGCCCTCTTCTCTTGTGTGTCCCCTGATCTGTCAGAAGCAGAAAAAGCTTCATATTTGTGTGGAAATTCAGTTTGTATTCAAAAGAAAAATACTGTTTCCTCTATATTAAAAACAGCTTTCAGCTGGTTGCGAAGGGAACTGATGAGGTTTGCATGCATGTTCATATTCAGTTCCCCTTTGTGGCCAGTGAGACTTGAAAAACACTAGAACACACAGGGTCAGCTCTTGTGGGGACTGATTATAGAGTTCCAAATATATATGGCGAGTAGTGAGAGGAGTCAGCTAAGTAAGTAAATGTGGGTCTCATGCTCTGATAGTTTGCATTCAGGATCCTGCAAATAATGAAACCTGAGTGATGAGTACAACCTGGCCTGGTGGGGAGAAAAGCTACCAAAGGGGCAAGCTAGACTAATTGTCTTTCTACCTCCTTCTAGGCTCTAGTATTGGGGATGTCAATGAATTTATCCAGCTCTCAGGAGCAAACTAGCAAAAACCGTCTTTTCTTCTAGTTTTACTGAAAAGCTAGATTAATATCCTGAAAATAGAAAAGAAAGGGAGACGTTACTTACAGAGGATAAAAAGTACAAAGGAAATAGCATGGATTTATGACACGCCTAAATACAAAAAATAATCAAAATGACAGCTCCAAGACCATAGTAGGACACAGTGGGCACCCCTTTACAAAGTAAACCTAGCCTTTTTTGGGGAATATTACCCAAGAAACAATGGACTCTGAAGTATACATACTATATTAATCCCCAGGGAAAGAGCCAATACACTGCACTTTGAGGGAAAAATACAAAAATTCAGTTGCAACATTACAATTGCAAGAACATTAAAGGAAATGTGGTAGATTAACAATGGTAGATTAAAATTCTCTGCAGCTCCTCCCATCCAGAGATGGAGTCTTTGCCCACCTCTTGAAATCTGGGCTAGAACTGTGGCTTGCTTTGGTCAATAAAACATGGTGGACATTGTAATACATCTGAGCAAGACCTTAAGAGGGCTTGCAACTTCCAGTTTTGCCCTCTTAGAACCTGGAGACCACCACGTTGTAAATAAACCCAGGGTGAAAGATCACATGGAAAGAGATGCTCAGCCTGCACAACCATCTCAGCTAAGGCTCCAGACATGTGAGCAAGGCCATCGTGGACCATCCAGCCTCAGCTGAGCTGCCAAATGACTAAGAAGCTGTATAAACGACCCCAGGTGAGACTGACAGAACTGCTCAGCTGGGCCTAGAACAAATTGCAGAATTGAGAGAGAACAAATGGTTGCTGTCATAAGCCAGCAAGTCTGGGGATGGTTCGGTACCCAGCAAAAGATAAATGATGCATATAAAATATAAATAAAATGTATGTGTACCATTAATTTCTAAAAAGGTGACAATGAATATAATTTCGTTAACAAAAAAGACTACGTCTTAAATTATTTTACTTGAAAGCTGTGTGTGTGTGTGTGTGAGAGAGAAGGAGAGGGAGAGATATCTATTTTCTAAACCACTACAGGATGGGGAGTGGCAGGGTTACTGATGATTTAGTAACACACATCCCACAACTAGAATGACGTGCAACTAAGATATATAACTGTGTACGGGGGCGGGGGGGGGGGCGGTTTGGGGAGATAAAGCAGAGGGAAAAAAAAAAGATTGGCAACAGTTGTTAGCCCAGGAAAAAAAAAAGATTTAGTAACAAACCATGTGTTCTCAGAGATAAAAACAAGCATATCCTCCCCCTGATGGAGATAGCTGAAGAATGAGGCAACCCTTTAGGTGGTCTCTTAGGACGAAGGAATCTGCCTAGTTTGTGAAGCTGACAGGAAGAAATGGCTACAGTGGAAGATAAATGTGATTTCTCCTATACTTTCTTCACTAGGTGAAATATACTTTACATTGCATGTATTAATAGACATGACGTGCTGTATTCATTACAAGCGTTTTAGTATTATTTGACTTTTAAAACTACGTCCATGAATTGCTATGATTAAAAAAAAGGTTAAAGAAAAACTAAAAGATATGATAAAAACTTTCACATACTAAAATGTCAGATTTTCTTCTTACCACTAGGATAATTGTACTTGTGAATGTTTTACAAAGGCGACTCCTGTGATAATCACTAGCATGAAACAAAACAAAAAATCCCCAAAGGACATATCCTATTAAAGGCAGATGAGTGGCACTAGGTTGACATCTTAAGAAATTTAACACGTTTAAAGTGTTTTTTGGCTACTAAAATAAAGAAGTTTATCATTTTGTTAGGGCTTAAAAAAACTAAACTTTTAAATCGTTTTAAGTTTCTAGTTGGAAAATAGTGCAACGCAGGCAGCTTATGCTTCAGGCTTTAATAGCAAAAAGGGTTTAACTAGGGCTGGTAATACATTGCCCTCTGCTGGCCAAAGCATCACCAAAGAAATGAGTCTCTTATAGACCTTTTCATTGTTAAATTCAACGGTGGTTTCTTCTTTCCAATTTTCTCTAGTAGATATTTCTGGAGATATGGAACTCCAGAGAATTTCTATTTCCTGGCTTCAATATATTATTTGTAAGTTTATTAAAACAATACATTTTACGTTGGTTTTTGATGGAGGAAAGAAGAAACAAAACGGCAGTATTAGAAACTATGCCACATATAGTGCAATTTGAGAAATATCTAAAACACCAAGACTTGTTTAGAGGGATGCCTTAAAATGATACGTCAAGTATAATATATCTCCATCCACCAAAAGATTACCAAGATGCAACCATCAGTACAAGAACTGATTTAGGCAAGCATCATCAATGAATGCTAAAATCCATTGTATGAAAGGGAAACAATACATTCGAGTCTCAAAATATGACCCTCAGATTACTTATCAAAGGGGAAAAGGTACTTTTACAATGGGGAATTGGCAGAAGTTAATACATGTCCAGATTGAAAACTGGAAATAGGTATATAAATTAGACATATTTTTGGTCACTGGGAATACTCGGTCTCCTTATCCAAAACAATAAACCAGATTCTGGTAGCAGGTAAGAATATAAGCTCTGAAGTCACACTACCTCGGCTCGAACCTAGGCCCTACAATATACCAGTTACATTACCATCAGTAAGTTATTTATCCTCTATGGACCTAAATATCCTCATCTAGAAAATGAGAGTAATAACAGTATCTAGCTCAGAGATATTTAAAAAATTAAATGAATTAATATATATAAAAGCACTTCAGTGGCTATCATTTATTATTATTATATATTTTCTAAAAGCAGTTCTCAGGAAAGCTTGTTACTTCAATACTTGGGGCTGTTAATTAGAGAATGAATACAGGTACTAAGGAGTACACGATGTAAGACCTCAGATACCCAACTCTTCCTTGCCTTCCCTTGACGTCTCTCTCTCTCTTTTTCCCTTGAATAAAGATAGCAAGTGACATGGAGCAGGGGACTTAACCTCAAGACAATTTTAGAAATTCAAAAGAAGTGATTGGTAATAAGATGGCCAGGAAACCTTGGTCTTGGGAAGAAAGAGACAGTTGTGAGAGTTCTGGGCACTGATATATGATGCCTTTCTAATTCCCTAAATCTCACTGTAAGCCAAGTTGCTGTTTCCCAGGGTATAGGTATGTGTATGTGTTTTGTACCTGTGGCAATAGGATGGCCTGAATTATTTTTAGAATTCTATCATCAAATGTTTCATTTTCAGAAATTTTTATCTACTTTAGGCTTCTCAAAGAATCAGTAAAAAAAAAAAAAAAAAAAAGGTAGGTTCTGAAGCATAATATGAACCAAACTTGACTGACTTGAAGATGTTGAAACTCAAAATTTGATTGTTTTCAAAAATATTTTTGCCTCCTCTAATCCAATGCTAAAGTTTCTTCCCTTCTCTAAACCTGCTAATTTCCCATCTGCTTTCCAACTGTCACCTCTGAGGTCATTCCAATTTTATGACTGCCACTGAGACTGCTACAGTGTTTCTGTGGTGTGCCTCTCTAAAAGACAATGTCTATCTAGTGCATTAAAGCATGTATGAAAACACAAAAGCCAAAGGTAAAGTATAGTGAAACTCTGATTAGCAGGTCCGCGCTACTGTGATTTATAAGAAATATATATTTGGTCACCAGCCACAGTTTTTAGGTCACAGCTCCCAAAACCCTTGGCATCTCCTAAGTGTTGAGAGTGATAAAGGTGTCTTTTGTTAGGTTAATGAGGTGACTTTTGGAAAGCATCTAAGGGTGGGGGCTAGGTGCCAGTGGAACCAACCATGTGATCAGAGGGTTGGAACTTTCAGTCCCACCCCCTGACCTCCAGGGAGGGGCGAGGGGCTGGCGGTTAAACCAGTTGCCAACTGCCAACAGTTTAAATCAGCCATGCCCATAGAATGAAGCCTCCATAAAAACCCAAAATAACTGGGTTTGGAGAGCTTCCAGGTTGGTGAACACATGGAGCTGCTGGGAGACAGGCGCACCTGGAGAGGGCATGGAAGCTTTGTGCCCCTTCCCTACACCTTGCCCTATGCATGCCTTCCATATGGCTGTTCCTGAGCTATATCCTTTTAAAGGAAACTGCTAATCTAGTAAGTAAGCCAGGCCTGATGGTCCAGTGGTTAAGATTCAGCGCTCTCACTGCTGCGGCCCAGGTTTGTTTCTCAGTCAGGTAATAATGTCACATGTCTGTTGGTTGTCATACTGCAGTTGCTGTGATGCTGAAAGCTTATACTGGGATTTCAAATACCAGCAGGGTCACCCATGGTAGACAGGTTTCAGCAGAGTTTCTAGACTAGACAGACTAGGAAGAAGGAACTGGCCACTCACTTCTGAAAAAATCTGCCATGAAATTGTTATGAATAGCAGCGGAGCATTGGCACTGGCTGATACAGTACTGGAAGGTGAGAGGATGGTGCAAAAAGAGTGGGCAGGGTTCAGCTCTGCTGTACACAGGGTTGCTAGGAGTTGGAATTGACTCAATGGCACTAACAACAAAATCTAGTAAGTAAAATGTTTCTGTGAGTTCTGTGAGCCGCTCTAGCAAATTAATCAAACCCGAGGAGGGGTTCGTAGCAACCTCTAATCTGTAGCTGGTCGGTCAGAAGCACAGGAAGCAGCCTGGGCTGTGTGGGGCAGCCTTGTAGGACTTAACCCTTAACGTGTGGAATCTGTGGGTAGATAGCATCAGAATTAGGTTGAATTCTTGGACACCCTGCTGGTGTTCGAGAACTGTTTGTTGATGTGGGGAGCCCCTCCCCCATGTAGGAGACTGGGTCTCAGAAGACCAAAAAGAAGGTCCATTTACGTTGTCATTGACTTTTCTTACAAAGCTAAGCACTGTTCTGTGCTATTATAAATTTCCAAACTTTGGACTAGAATTTCTGACTATAATTTTTAAATAGTGCTTGAGGGAAATACTCCCATGGTTTGCTAAGAAATCAGCTCTTACAAGCAAGTAGAGGTTTTTCTTCACACCCCAAGTAAGAGTGGGAGGGCCATGGTTATAGCTGCTCGTAGTAGGTGGCAAGGGCCTGAGCAGTGCAGCTGGAGACAGGGCTGTGGCCAGACACCACATCCTGAAGAGAGCACGGTGCTCAGAGAGCCTCAAACAAACCACAGCTTTGAGTAACAGGTCTCTGCCTCACTCCTCCTAAAGGTAACCATTGCCTGGGGCGTGCATCAAACCAGATAAAGGGTTCCACTGCCCCTCTTTTGAGAAATAATTATCTTTTGAATGTGATGTTCTAATGGGGACTACATAAGGCATGTCTTCTCATCTTGCACACCAACCTCCCAATGCCCTGAGCTCCTAACTGGTCAGAGAGAGCACTTCAAAGGCCAACTGGAGCCAATTTAGAAACTAGCTTGGATAGCCTAAAATAACTGTCTAGTTGAAGCACAAAGTTTCAAGTATGACTGAGCTGTCCTGTGTCCTCTGGGTTCTGGCTCTGAGGGAAGTTGATAAGGGACCCTAATCCTAACCCCAATAATCCGTGTGAGTCAGGAAAGCTCTCATGTACCCCTATTGTATATGTACAGCTCACCATCAATTGTCAAAACAATTACTATATGCCTGCCCTTAGAACCATTCTTACTGAACCACTCCAAATGAATTCCGAGACCAGAGTCAAAATTGCACTTGATACTCACACATATATCTCAAAAGCAGGAAATTTAGCACAAGGTGGGACTTATATTCTTGGGAACTACTCTAACACCTCAAGGAGTAAACATAAGGGGCAGAGCAGAACGCTTAGGAGAACAGGATGTGGCAGATGAAATAGGAAGTAATTAGAACTGTTAGGCAAGAGCATTTGGACTTGGACAACAGAAGTAGAACTTTGAAGAAGAGATGGATGGGAAAGATGAATGAGAACAAAGAAAACTAACGGTGACCTGAGTAAGAAAAGTCGATGGGCCACTTTTACAGAGAACTTGCAATTCCTGAAATTTACACCTGACAAGTTATATTTGTTCATCCAGTATGCTCTGACATCTATGCTTTTCTACCAATTGCAATATTTCCTAGTAGCTTAGAAAAATATAAATAAAAATTTCCTCATATTTCAATTAGGGAACTCAAAGTCACTTAAAGAATTTATACTGATATTGATGGCATAAAAATTAGTTTAATGAAGCCCAAAGGTTTCAAAGATAGAAAAAAATTGGGCTTGATTTCTTTCACAGTCAATTCTGCTACCTCGGAGCCTAGAATAGGAAACCCTGTCTGAATAAAGTTAAAAGTATTCAAAACTCGACCCCAGTTTACTTACCATTAAGTAACATAAGATACCTTTTACTGACTCCCAAGAAAAACCAGTAATTTCTGCTTTCTAAGGCAGAAGTTGAAAAAAAAAGATGTGTGCTTTAATTTACTAGTGTGTGACCTTGGGCATGCTATTTAACCTATTTGAGACTCCATTTCCTCACACGTAAAGGGACTACTGCCACTCATCGCTAGGATTCTTACACGTAAAATGCTCTGCCAGTACCCAGCACAGAACTGTTGCTCACCATGCATTCTCTTCTCTTTCCTTCCGGAACTACTTTGATTCACTGCTTCCTCCCTTTTCTAATTCATAGAGCACCACATATCACAAGTTCATCTGAATTCTTGGCTTGCTTGTGGAATCTCTTGAATTTTCAGAGACCCTAAATTAGCTTGTGGCTAATATACTTCTTCTCTAACCTCCACACGCTACTAGAAACATAATAAGCACTCCAATAAATATTTGTTAAATGAATTGCACTATTTAAAGAAAAATACAAAGCACTAAAAATCAAAAAGAAGAAGAAATGGCAAAACTTACACCTATCCAGGCATTCTGGCCCAATCAACTATCAGTTGTGTAGCAATCATTTTAAGCAGTACTTCTGACTCTTCCTCAGTCCAATCGTTGATTAACATCTGTGGTTGCCAGCTTCTAAGATGGCTCCCAATGATCATCACCTCCTGATATTTACCCCTCCACACTGTGTGACCAACAGAACATTGCAGAAGTGAGGGTGTTGACTTCAGAGGCTAGATCAAAAGAGGCACTGCAGCTATGGCCTTGTTCTCTTGAATCACTCGCCCTGGGGGGGAGCCAGTCGCTAGGGTGTGAGGACGGGTGTGAGGATGGATGGCTGCGTGACCTTAGGCAACTATGTGACCTTTCTGAAGTTCAGTTTTCCTCACCTTTAAAATGAAGATATTTATTTCATAGTATTTATTTCACAGGGTATTGTGAAGATTAAACAAAAATTCATGTAAAGCACATAGCGGGATGCCTGGCACATAACAAGCTTCCATTTCAAATGGGGCTCATACTGGTGGTGGAGGCAGAAGCTGCAGGAGCAGTGACTGGATGTGAGATGCGAAGGAAAGAGCGGAATCAAGGATGATTCTTAGGTTTTTGGCTTGAATAACTGAAGAAGTGATGGTATCATTTACTGAGTTTGGGGACAATGGAGGAAAAGTTGTGGAGAGCAAGGGCATTTATTTTTTGGACCCAAGGTGCTTAAGTGTCAAACAGGTAATATTAAAATGACCTTTCAATTACTTATAAACAGTATTCCATTTCCATTCTTTCTCCTCTAAATTACTTCGAACTGTTTTTTGTTCTAAGTAATTCCTTCCTGGAACATGAAAAATTGTTGAAGTAAAAAATGATAGGAATCCCAGAGGCCAAATTACTGTGCAATCAATGGCCCTGAAACTGTGGATGTGTCACTGTTCTTAATTAAATGATGGCAAGCATTAACAAAGATGAACAGCAACAGAACAAAATCTAGACACTCAGGTAGTTCTCACTTCTGTTTGGAAGTATTAGCAAATATTAGGGAGAATTTATGCAATCAACATGAAATAAGATAAGCATGGGGAGTTAAGAGAAATGGCAAAACGCTTCTATGAATTTTAAATGAACATTTACTGATAACTAAAGTGCTCAGGTTTGATGAAACTAGATTTCTGTTCCCATTCTCAGAGGCCCACTAGTTTAACTACTCAAGGTAGGGTAGTGCGTGATGCAGGTTTCACTCCGCAGCTGTACACACTCAGCTTTCATTTAGTTAATGGTTCATAGACTGATTAAACAATACTCTATATAAAATTGGTTTCACAATTCTTTATAACTATTCATTTTACATGAGGCATATTTGGTCTTCAGATTCTGGCACTTTCCAGGATTCCCCAAATCTATTATGAAATGCTCCAAACAATGTATCACTTTGAATCTGAATGGAGGCAGCACAGGGCAATTTGAAGAATGGGTTAGTTCATTAGTAACCAAGTTGGGACTCAAACCCCTGGGTGCAGTCTGTGCTTACAACTGCTGCTCTGGGCCTCACTTCTTTATCCTTAAAACAAAGGGTTTCTGCCCATAGATGATCATGAAGTTCTATTCCAGCTCTATAATATTTGATTCTAGTAAGCTGCTACAGGTAAGAAAACTGAGTTTTGTTTCTCTTTATTCTTGATAAAGATGAATTGCAAATAAGCCATTTACAAGTGATTTTACAGACAAGTTTGTACCAATATTTTACTGGGTTACTATTGTGGGGGACTGGAATTGGCCACCCCAAGATATGTTTCTTTGGCATGAGGATTATTTTGGGCTGGTTACTTTTAAAAACTGCAGACAGGAAAGAAACTCTGAAAAGTAGAATTTACTTACCCTTTGTTAAGAGACATTTATATTGTAAAGGAAATCTCCATCTGTAAAGGTGTCTCCCTCTCTGTACCAGGAAGGAGGGATGACCTTATCTCTAGAAACTCTCATCAATGTGGAAGGGAGGGACTCAAGTCTGCATAATAACCTAACTCTTGTTCACTGTACTTGTGTGGTAATCTCCCATGATCGACTCCCCCTCCACTCCCAACATCCTCCTTTGTCTTTAGCTGAAGATGATATTTAAGGTAGTGGCTACAGCCATTTTGGCGAGTTGCTCAGGTTGCCTGAGCCTCTCCCATGTATACATGTTATAAAGCTTTGTTTAATTTTCTCCTGTTATTCTGTCTCATGTGAATTTAATTTGTTCTCCAGCCAGAAGAACCCAGAGCGGGTAGAGGAAATGTCTTCCTCCCCTACACTATGGAGTGGTTCCCTCTACCACTGTGTTACATAAAACTAACTAGCCATGGGAGTTAAACCTTTACCCTTAACTTCAGCCAAGCATGCTAATAAAGCTAACTGAGATGTAATTGGTTCATGAAATAATCATAAGGAAGTAGAGTGTATATATCATCTACCAACTTCCTCCCGCTACAGAAATAGAGAAATGAAGTGTTTTTTTTTTTGAGGAGGTAACTGCTACATTTACCATAACTATTAAATTTCTTCAATACTCTGTTTAACTTCCTTTTCCCCCCACTGTTGTTGGTGTCATGCAAGAATCTATTCACACTGACTAAAACTGAAAGATACTGGAAAAGTGACAAGCAGAGAATTTTAAACTCGAAATTTAGCATCGCTGCCTGGGAACAACAGAGCCTTGGATGGCATAAACTACTCCTACAGGTAAGACTGATCACTTACTCTTAGCTTAAAAGTTAACTCTATAAAAACTCTAACAGGGTGAAAATGTTTAAATTTTGAAAACTGATCATTAAGAAAGGTAGTCAGCATATTAATTATGTAGATAATCATTAGTGACTCAACTTAGAGCTGTAGAACTTTTTGTGTTTGTCAAATTAGCAGACACAATATGTTCATGAGTGACTCAAGACAGACATTCTGCTCAGGGAAATGCAGACTTGCAGACATTTTCTGGGGAGCAATTCTGCAGACATAACGTGTGATTTTTGGTTTCTTAAGCTTTACAGTACTTCCCAAATTTTAGACAATAATTATCTAGTAGTTTTATAATCAAAGATTATTTTTAAAGGAGAGGTATATAGCAGATACAAGTTTGATGTTTGGGAAGCTAAAGATGGCGAACTAGTCATTTGTTACAGTAAAGTTCCTACAGAGTCTCAATGTCATCTGTCACATAAAGCTAGCCTCTGTCAAAGTCTTTTTTATTTCTCTTCTGTTCTAGAGCATTTGCTAGTGTGAAATAGAAAAACAAGGCAATGGTAATGAGTAATATGAGACAGCAGATGCTGTATGAAGTGGTCTAGTTTAAAACAAAAAGGAATACTATCTATTAATACAGAAGCACTATTACCTTTACAGATTTTAGTATATAATGCATTAACTACACAAGGCGGGGGCTAGTGTTTTTCTTTAATCTCATCATAAAAGGAAGCTCCATTCCTTACGTAAAATAAAAATCTACTTTAATCAGCTAAATTTTCCTAGGAAATAAACTGGGTTATTTCACTGTCTCTTTGACTAATTTTTAAATCAGTCAAGTTACAGATTAGGTTTTATATATTTACACCTGGATATTCACTAACTGCAACCAGATTCCAATTGGTCAGATTGCACTGGATTCAGATACAAACTAACTCTGTAGCATATGGACTGTTTTCTAAAGAAAAATTGCAAATGATAATGACACTGGTAGACATTAATTAAAGGTTTCCATAATTGAATCCAGAGACACTGCACAGCCCTCAAGCTTTCAAGTCTTTAGGTGGAGATCGCTTGGTTTAAAAAATTATTTCAAAATTATAATAGTGTGTTTGGAAAAAAAAAATCCCTATTTCTTTAAGCCAAGATGCAAAAAATATAACCGTAATTTTTAAGAACAGTAGAGAGTAAAATAGCCCTGAGGGGCTGACAGCATATAAGAATCTCAGAAGACAGCATATGCTAAAATTTTTGTGTCTATCAAAAAAGAGAATGTGATTAAAAAAAGAAGATTGAGAATCCTTACTCTAGATTATAAAAATCTAGAAAGCTATGGTGAAAAACTCAGAGAAATGCGGCACATTCTGAATAGAGCTCATGATTCTTATTTGACCAGAATCCAATAACTTTTCTTTGTTAGTCCCACCTGAAAGAAATAAGGAAAGGAAAAAATAAGAATGAAAAGAAGTTTGTATGACTCTTCGATATTTCATGTGTACCCTTTGAAGCAAGAAAGATTTAAAGGCTTAAAAAAGCAAAAACCACACCTCGCATTTATGCTGTGATTAAAATATCTTCTAAAAGAAATCCTATTCTTCGAAAAACCAAGATACTAAATTACACACGAGGACACATGAGGGCGCTCTAACCAATAAGCATAGCAACTAGTTTTGACATAGAATTTTAAAGTAAATTTTTTATTGAAGTATGATAATTTAGCATTAAATATTTGAAATAAGAAATTATTGATACCCTTTGGTAAAGATCCTGGGATTTTGGTGTCTATCCTTCGTCACTACACTTTCCTTCTGTTCAATTTAGGATCTTGACTCAGTATTTGTTTATGTGGAATTAAATTTACTTCTGAAATATGAAAAGAGACTCTTCTAATAGTAGATTATAGAGAAGTGCTTTAACTTAGCCATGAAAAGATAACACTTTGAAAAGTATTTATGTACAATTAAGGTGATAATTAAAAATCAGTCTTCTATTAATGTGGCCACAAAATACTTTTTGTAACACTTTCCTTTGGCCAGTACATATTGCTTGCATGTGCCTTGAATTTTTTTAAATTATCTTTCTAGGCAAAAATTAATCGTTTACAAATTGCTCTGTAATCTAATACAAGAACTATAAATTCCTCAGGTATAAAATGACAAATCTCAGGCATTTAACTATTTACACCAAATTTTGTTTTTTAGACAAAGGCACTATCCACAATAATCAACTTTTTGCTTTTATTTCAACTGGATAATCCTGATTAGAAAAGGTGAGAAGGTATCTATACTTTCTTTCTATCCAATGCATTTATGTTACTATTTTATTTCACCCAATGCTTTCTTTAAAAGAACTATTCAGCTTAAATACCATCTAAAACTTTAATATTAAATATCTGCAATTCTCTTCCAGCTCCTGTGACAAAATTCAAGAAAATCTGATATAAATGAGTAACAACACAACATGCATTCATCCATCCATGATCTCCTCCATGGCTTTGCCAATTATTTATACCTTCCTCTGTATCATTGGTCTCTTTGGAAATTCTCTCTCTCAATGGGTATTTTTAACAAAAATAGGTAAGAAAACATCAACGCACATCTACCTAGCACATCTTGTGACCGCAAACTTACTTGTGTGCAGTGCTATGCCTTTCATGGGTATCTATTTCCTGAAAGGTTTTCAGTGGGAATATCGATCTGCACAATGCAGGGTGGTCAATTTTTTGGGAACTCTATCCATGCATGTAAGTATGTTTGTCAGCCTCTTAATTTTAAGTTGGATCGCCATAAGCCGCTATGCTACCTTGATGAAAAAGGATTCCATGCAAGAGACCAGTTCATGCTATGAGAAGGTATTTTATGGCCAATTACTGAAAAAATTTCGCCAGCCCAACTTTGCTAGAAAACTATGCGTTTACATATGGGGAGTTGTACTAGGCCTAATTATTCCAGTTATCATATACTACTCAGCTGTAGAGGCTATAGAAGGAGAAGAGACCCTGTGCTACAATCGGCAGATGGAACTGGGAGCCGTGATCTCTCAGATTGCAGGCCTCATTGGAACCACATTTATTGGATTTTCATTTTTAGTCGTATTAACATCATACTACTCTTTTGTCAGCCATCTGAGAAAAATAAGGACCTGTACGTCCATTACGGAGAAAGATTTGACTTACAGTTCTGTGAAAAGGCATCTTTTGGTCATCCAGAGTCTACTAATAGTTTGCTTCCTTCCTTATAGCATTTTTAAACCCATTTTTTATGTTCTACACCAAAGAGAGGACTGTCAGCAACTGAATTATTTAATCGAAATAAAAAACATCCTCACCTGTCTTGCATCAGCCAGAAGTAGCACAGACCCCATCATATTTCTTTTTTTAGACAAAACATTCAAGAAGACACTATATAATCTCTTTACAAAATCTGATTCACCCCATACACAATCTGATGGCTGACTTCTGAATGGAAACCACCACCAAATAGAAAAGTGTTCATATGACTCTATTAGGGACACTAAACTACATGATTACCAGGTCATAGCTTGGTTAATAACAGGCACCGAGAAAGCCTCTTTGGCTTTAACAAATACATAAATAAATAAATAATCATATACATCACTTTACAGTTCTACTTATACTGAAAGCTGAGATGGCAGAGACTTTCAGAGGCAAAAATCAAGCATATTGAAAGGATCCCACTGCTTCTGAAACCCACAGACCATTTTCTGTTTGAACTCAATCGCGGATGCTTCTATTCAGAGCACAGTATTTCACGACTGTAGGATAAAAAAGCAAATTGTTTATGACTTCTGCTTTCTAGTTGTTAGAATACAAAGGTCTATCTACGGTTAGTGTCTTGTTGGGAACTTTAAAAATGAGTAAAAAAAAAGTGAATAAGAAATTTCCTCAAGTAAGTCCCATCTAAATGAACAGGTAAAAACCCAAGGTTGTATAAACACATTATTCATTTGGTATTATCTGGCTCATGTTACTGGGAGAAGCAATATTCATTGATTCTAATATTTATTAAACAGATGTTATTTATAAATATGCTTAAATATTTGGATTAGGTGTTGTCAAAATAAAAAGCTAAAACAATGCATTAAATGCCGATCTCCATCACATTTTGCATATTTTCCTCTGTATTCAATATAAATAATGTTATTAATGACAAACAGTACCTGGCATGTAGATATGTTCAATTACTTTTTGTGAAATAAATGACTAATAAGGCAGTATAATAGTATGGGCGTTGAGAGATGGTCTCTGCAGTTAGATTCCCTGGGTTCACTCCCAGGCTCCACCTCTTACTTAGCCGAACAATCTCAGGCAAATTACTTACCCTCTTTAAGTGTTAATTTCTTCATTTGTAGAATAGAAAAATACTACGTAATTCATAGGTACTATTATTAAAGCAGATGATGTTACTTTTTATGAGTAGCTATCATTTACTAGGCACTCTGCTTATATGCTTTACGTGTATTGTTTTAATCATCACAATCCTAAAATATGCCAATTTACTGATGAAAAAAATGAAGTGTACAGTTAAGTAAGTTGCCCAAATTTTCTCCAATATCTAAGTAAATATTTAAAGAGTAAGCATTTCTTGATGGTCATTTCTTTCTTTCATGTAATCCTGGAATCTATATTCTGCATTATATACATTATAATTTAAAAAATGTGTGTTTTGTCTTTCTAAAAGAGATCATAAGCACCTTTGGAACTATAGTCCATTTTCTATTTCTCCTCCCATGGTACTGGCATTCTCTGCTCTGATAAGAACCAAACAAAAACAAGTGAATAAAACTGAAGTTGAATAAACGTGAACTGTAACCTGCTACTTCGTTAGAGACTGCTTACAGACTCATTTATTCTCGCCATGGTAATTTCTTCAGTGCTCAAGAAGAAGTTTAAAGTAAGTTCACAAAGTGCTTCCAAATCTTTAATCTCATAGCATGTTTTTTTCCTGAATTAAAAATGTAGAAACAATTCACTGTACCAATTCCCCAAGAGCTTTGTGTTCAAAATCACTAAAGATTTTTCCAGCACATCTGAGTAATTTTCATTAAAAAAGAACAGAAAACAAACAGTAAGTATTTTTTTCTCCTTGTTTACTTCAATGCTTAACTGAGAGAAGAAAATGTTCAGAGAAAAGTCTGAAAAAAACCTACGCTGGCTTCCGATATGTACAGTGTCTATCCATTCTCTTACAGCAATCTGGGTCTGGCTGATTAATTTGCAGAGAAAAAGGTAGACCTGGGAACTCCACGTGACTCCCTAAGTGCTGGCTGTAAACAGAGGTGTCCAATCTAGTAAATTCATAGACATGAGAATCACAGAATGACCCAGAGTGGACCAGGACAGCTCCTGAGACACCAGCTTCCTCCACGGTTCTATCGCTAGTTTTATTCTTATACAAGTTTTAAACCAAAACTCATTAGACTAAGAGGAACTGAGAAGATGATCAATAGTTTGCATTTAACATAAGCTATACTGTATGAAATCTCACTGCACTTAGGAGTTTTAAAAATATCTATGACTTCTAAAAACCATTACTTAAAAAAATCACTTTTCATCGCCACTAATTTTAAATTAAAAGATAAAAGATATTACCAAAGTAGAGTTTCCTACATTTAAAAAAGGCAGGAAAGGAGGTATGTAATTTCTCTTCAAGTGACTCATTCTGATAGAAAACCCCACTTTAATTCTCTGGACTGAACGGTACACTGAGCTTCTCAGCACCATGTTTATCTTTATATCATAGATGCCTTCCTGAACAGGCGATTCTAAGTCATGTTGAATTTTTTGTGTAATTGAAGAACTGGCTATTTAATGTCACAGTAAATATCTTATATGAAATATCACTTCCTAAATTAACCCTAATTTTAAAGTGTGGATTTCAGAAAGACAGTCTTTTTTAATGCATCTGTGAGTTATAGTCAAACACAATTTCAGAAATCCACAATTTTGATTTATAGGCCAACAAGATCTTAATTCTAGAAAACAGGCATGACAAATGTTTATTTCCTCTTTTATTCTTCCCAAAGACACATTCTCATTGAGGCAGCTTTCAAACTATTAATCAGGAACACAAACCATTAAGACTAGACAAGCAAAATTAAGGACAGCTACTCAACCTAGAAGTGAGTTCCTACTCCCCGGGTACAAGAGGAAGACGTCAATCCTGTTCTGATTTGGAAAGGACCGCTGCAGCTGAGCCCTGGTCTTGCTGTCTGCAGGGTGGGAGTTGTTAAGAACAAATGTGGGAAGATAAGCTGAAAGGAAATCTTGCTTGGCAAACCACAAAGGGAGCACAGAGGGACACTGGCAATTTGCTAAGCATTTCAATCATGCAGCCTAATGCCACAGATCTTCCTCTGACTGCCCCCAAATTCAAATTGAACTGATATCAGTGGGAAGAGTTATAAAACCCTGATAGAAAAAAATCTTTAGCTATATCATAAATGCTTGCTACCCCTGGCTCAGAAGGAGAGAAGCAGTGAAAGTATTTACATCTAATAAAGAAAAGAAGAATCACTCTTTCCTTTTGAAATCAGAGTTAATTTTTTTTAGGGGAAGGGTGAGGTAGAAGAAGAAAAGCACAGCAGTTAGAAATACAAGATAAATTTAAGATCATCTTATAATTCATACAATTTTTCTAAGTACAATTATTAAAACTCCATAGTCAAGCCGAACATGCACATTATGTTCAACAACCTTACAAAAGTAATACAGAAGATTAACCGGTGTGCTTCTTCTAATAAAGAATAAAATAAATAAGCTTTCATCTTAATGAAAATTTCAATTTCTTTATATAACCTGAGGGACTTTTGGGAGTTGTGGTAACAGATGTGAAAGAAATGTCAGCGACCAAGAGCAATAGAGGAAGAAATACTATAAGAAATTCACAAGGCTCCTGCAACTAGTGTAATGTGATGAATACCTTACAGAATCAAGTCTGGCCCCATGCAGGTGAAAGGAGAACTGAGACCAGAAGGGGACGAAAGAGCAGCCAGGCGTGTTCCCGGATTAACAAGGAAAGCCATTAAAAGGAAGCACACAGAAACGCTTGGGTGGAGGCTTCTGGCTCAGTGTCTGTGTGAGTGGGGTTTTGCACACTTCTGAGAACTAACTGAGCCCCCAAACTTCCCGGGCACAGGCCCCACTCAGAATAGAAAGTGACTGTGTGTAGAGCAGTTTGCATTCGGAGAAGCTGCTTAACTTCAACTTCAGTTATTAAAATTGTACACCAGTAGGTCAGAGCCACAGAAACGTCTAAGGATTGCTTGGTCTCTCCACGCCCCGTTACATTGTGAGGCTGTTTCCAGGAGTTAGGAGAGACAAGAAAATTCCACCAACTCTCAGTACTTAACAAAGCCAATGAAGGAAGGCAAGGAGCCAGGAGTTGCATTTACCTTGACAACTGTGCTATTTCTTTCTAAAGTATAGTACTTTTAATTTAGGGGTTAGAGAAAGAAAAGAGAAAAACACTGAAACATAATGGAAGTTTTCACATCCTTTCACAAGAAAAAGAGGAATAAAAGGGAAGAAGAAGATAACAGGAAAAAAAAAGAAATTTGCATGCATGCTTTAATTAATACCTGTAGGGAGGCAAAACATGAGAATTATAACATTATACTATGACAGTGGGTCTTAACCAGGGGCGACTTTTGCACCCCAGGGGACCTTTGGCAATGTCTGGAGACATTTTGTCACAAGTGGGGGGAAATGCTACTGGCATCTAGTGGTTAGAGGCTAGGATGCTGCTAAGCATCCTACAACACATAGGACAGCCTCCCACAACAGAGTACCTGGTCCAAAATGTCACTCGTGTGGCTGCTGGGAGACCCTGTACTATGATGGCACACCCCTTCAAATTTCAAAGGATTATACAATTACTTTTTATGCAATTTCATGTGAAACTCCTTCTCCAAAGCAAGTAGTTTCCACTAGAGGTCATGTGGCACCACATACTCAAATCTAACTTGACAAAATCAAACATTCTTAGACTAATTTATGATTTCAAAAAGAACTGCCTACCAGGTAAAGAAAAAAGTATTATTCATCAATATAATGCTAGGACCTTTGAGAAACCTAATGCTTTAGGATCATATGCCAAGAATTATGAGAGAGAGAGAAGAGAGGGAGAGAAAGAGGGAGGGAGAGAAAATGAGAATATTCTTGGCTAGAATGAAACAGGTAATTAAATAATCTAAATTTTTCTAGAAGGAATGAAACATTGCAATGCTCTTCTATTTTCTTTACTAAGCATAGGGAAAGAAAACTTTGACAAAACCTTTAACTATAAAAACCAAAATCTACATACAAATGAAATCTATGTACAGACAAGTCATTGAATAGATGTCTGAATGTGAAGAAAAGCTAATAGGCTGTTTTATTAGCAAAAATATTAACAATACAACAAGTGAAAATTTAAATTATTAGCCATGTGAAATGTATTACTAAAGTTTTATAATTACTAGTACTTTGGAAAACCCCTATAACAAGGTCCTGAATAAAACTACTTCGGGTTACCTAAGTTACTGAAGTTATATTAGGAAATCCTGTGACACAACCTTCAAAATATATCTGGAATCTCTGTTTTTATCACCTCCGTTGTTAGCACTCCTGTTTCCCCGTTTCCACCCTTAGACTCCTATTCAGTGTATTACCAACAAAGCTACATAGTCCTGTTACCCCGGAAAGTCAGATCACAGTCTGCCTTTGTTCAAAACCCTCTGGTGAATCCTCATTTCTCTCAGAGTAAAAGTCAAAGTCCCTCCCCTCCTTTCCTCTCTAACCTTATCTACTGTCCACTCTCCTCTGTGCTCATTTTGCCTCAGCCGTACTGGCCTCCTTGCTATTCCTCGAACAGGAATCCTGTTCAAAAGGCTCCTGTCTTAGTGCCTTTGCACTAGCTGTTCCTTTTATCCAGAACACTCTTCCTTTGGATATCAGTTAGCCCACTCTCTTTCCTCCTTGCTCAGATGTCATCTTCTCAATGTGGCCTGCTTTGATCACTTTTTTTAAAATTGCAACTCCTTCTCTAGCAGTCCCTATCCCTTTGGCTGCTCTGGTTTTTTTCTGTAGTCCTTCTCACCTTCTAACTTACTATATAGTTGAGTTATTTATGCTCATTGATGAGTGTCTGTCTCCGTGAACTAGGAAAGTCAACTCCACAGGGGCAGTGATTTTACCTGTTTTGTTCATTGATGTAGCTCCGGTTCTAAGAATAGTACCCAATATATAGTAAGCACTCTTAAGAAAAATACCCCCAGATTCAAAATTACCAGTTAGCTAAATGTGAGTATTCCATTTACCCATGCAAAATGTATAGATCTCAGGTACTAAAATATAAAGAACATCAACATTAATATGTGCTCTGTGCTGAGTCCATTTGCCAACTGAGCAATGGTGCCTTTTCTGGTGGTTTCCTTTTATTAATTTGCAGTTTGAGAATTACTTCCCTCTCCCCTTCTTTAAAATTATTTGGCAGGTGCCTTAAACTAATTTAATAAAATCCAGTGTAAAACTAATTTTGAGCCCTTGCACATATCGTTCCTTTTACCTGAAATGTCCTCTCGTCTCCATATAACTACCCCATGACTCAAGACCGGGCTCAAATGTGACCTCTGCCATGAAGTTTCTCTGACTCTGTCTTTTAATGATATTTCCTATCCTCTACCTTGGACAATAATTATTTGTTCTGCCTGTCTGTGAAGATGGCCACAAACAAGTTCTCCTATCCTTGTGCACATATGCCACTCCTCCAACCAAAAGGTGTAAATCTATTTTTCCTCCTTGAATCCAGGTTAGTCCTGTGACTTTTTGACTAACAGAATGCAGAGGACATGATACTGTGCCAATTCCAGGCGGAGGCTTCAAGAGGCCTGGCAACTTCCATTTTGCTCATTTGGAGCCCTGAGACACTGTCCGGCTAGAGACGGGAGGCCAGGTAGGAGCAGGGGGAGAGAGACAGAGAGACAGAGATGCCCTAAATGAGAGACTACGGAGAGCCCAGCCAGCTCCCAGCTGTTCTAGTCAATTCAGCTGAGATGCCATAAAAGTGAGTGAGGCCTTTGTGGATATTAGCCATGCTGCCTCAGCCAACAGCCTGTGAAACAGAATCTGAGCAGTCTCCATCAAGCTCTGCCTAAACTGAAGAATTGTGAGCAAATAAATGGTGGTGGTTGTTTGAAGTCACTAAGTTTTGGTGTGTGCTCACCCACTCAGTAGGTAACAGATACACTGCCTCATCTCCCTACTGAGACCATAATACCTTTAGGGCTCCAAGCACAGTATTCTGCATCAAGTCGGCACTTGAATACTTGTTGAATCAATCAATCAGAAGGTAAATGAGAAGGTGAAGCCCCGTATTCAAATATAACCACTTTGAGATTTTATTTGGTTTTGGATTGCCATTATATCAAATACCAAGGCTCATCAAAAGCTGACTATATTATTGAAAGTATTAGAGTATGTTGTCAATCATTATTTATCGTATGATGTTGATGTAATTACCTTTCAAGAACAGAATGCAAAATAAAATTGCCTTTTAAGCAAAAGCGTTTTTGCCATAATGCTATTACATGAAGTAAGAATCTGTTTTACACATTTTAAGTTTTCAAATTGCCGTTCTGTCATTATATGTTTTATGTTACATACAAGGAAATACAGTTTACTCTGTATATATGCATTTTCTTATATTAATTAAATGCAAAAGAATAACACAGCATGCTACTATCATTGACAATTTTCCCTCTTTTATCTTTCCACGCTTCTTATTCATTTTGTTTGCATAACTGAAGAATACTTTTTTTCTTTTCGGTGAGGGAAGATTCACCCTGAGCTAACATCCATTGCCAATCTTCCTGTTTTTTTTTTTTTTTTTTGCTTGAGGAAGACTAGCCCTGAGCTAACATCCATGCCAGTCCTCCTCCACTTTGTATGTGGGACGCCTCCACAGCACGGCTGATGAGTGGAGTAGGTCTGTGCCCAGGATCTGAACCTGGGAACCCCGGCCACTGAAGTGGAGTGGGCAGAACTTTGACCACTTGGCCACTCGGCCAGCTCCTGAAGAATACTTTTTTATAAAAGTGCTATGAATCCATTGGGTTGTTCAGTGTTGATAATAATAATATCATTTTCCTATCCCCACATTTGAAAAGAATGAATATTTTACAACTAATTTACGCTAATGTGTATTTTGTACATTTCTCTAATGATTTTTCATTTGCTATTATAACACGCCACTGGATTGTTTTGGAATTGTTCATGCTTTCCCTCAGCTTTTAACCACAAGAATTTCAGTTAAAATTTCCCAAATGTTATAGAAAATTTAACTAAACTCTACTTAATTTTCTTAACCATTAAAACACATTGAAGAAGCCAGACCTTTGACAGTATGTCTTGAGGGAAGGAGAGCACCATGTCTGTGGATGCTCTGGGTTAGAGAGAGGCCTGTGACAAAACACCAGAGCGTGAAAGTGGACAAGAGGGACAGAGAGACTTCAGGGGCTCTTAGTGATTCAAGGCCTTGGAAGGGGCTGGGCATCAGGAGGAAGGCCCAGTGGTCTCCTTTCTTGCATGCCTCCATGTCCTGCCTGACACTGTTAGGAGACAGAGACTGACAGTGCTCATGAACTTGATACTGGGATCAAACAGGCAGAAAGACTGAATAATAGTAATATTCATATTTCCAAGGGTACAAACGGTATTACCTTTATAATGATTTCAGACTATGTTTAAAAACTATCTGCAAAGAAAATAAAATGCTGACTATTCTAGATCACAACGTTACAAAAATGTAAGTGTATGATGAACTTTTACTGTATAAACCAAATTCTAATTTTCCCTCCAATTAACTTAGTATAGGATATTGTTTGGTTCTTCCTATCTTAAATTTTTCATTTCTTTCTTACACACACAATGGCAAAAGAGGAATAACAGGATTTTAAAATGCATGTACATTTTAATAAAAATAAGGAAATTGAAATTACAAAAAAGTGTTCCTGTTAAGAATTAGTACGACTCTCCATAAAAAGCAGTTAAATAAATTTTTATTTGTAAGTAAAATTAACTTTAAGATGCTCTCCATAAGAATATGAAAGAAAAATTTCTGATTGTTATCATTGTTACAAGTCAGTTTCTCTTCACAAACATTAAAGTTAGTGATAAAAATGACTTACCTTCACATCCCTGTGAATTATATTATTATCATGACAATAGCGCAGAGCTTCCAGTATCTGTCTCATGTAATGACTGTAGAAAAACAAAAGAAATCTAAAACTGTAAAAAAAGCCTTTTTATTTTCTAAAACTTAACATACAGTGTCCCTAGCTTGTAACTTCCACTTTCACATTCACTGCCTATGGATATTTTTCATTTGAGTAGACAAGATTGGTGGAATGCGAAGCAGACTTTTTATGCACTTCATGAAGAAATAATGTGTCCTATATTTTCTAAGATATCTAAGTCAAAAGAATTTCACACAGTTCATAAGTAAAATAGCTCTGCAAACTAAAAATGTAAGCTTACAACATGAAAAAAACATCAATTCTATGACACTCAGTTAATTCTATTTAGTTACACTGGATTGCTTCTAAGTGCTCAGAGGTACACCAAGAATTCTGGCTAAAGGGGTGGGAGCCTTTTATCTGCCAGCGGAGGCTGGCTCTCTACCTTATTTTCATTTAGCTGTAAGGACAAACAAGAGAGAAGAGCCCCCTTATACCTACAATTTCTTTTTGCAACATAATCAAGTGTGAGTTGGGGCATCTTTGAACACAGCAGAGTTATTCTGGGCCTAAATTCTAGGGAGCTGATCAGGCTCCTCACTAGCGGCAGGGATCGGCTGAGGTTCCCCACTGGGTCCAGGTGAAGAACAGAGGAGGAGTTAGCATTTCAAAGAATTATGCTAAAAAGTGGTAACAGAGTCAACTAGAAACAAGGATGTGACAATAGTAGTTTACTCACTATTACTTCAGAATTCACTTTGACTTCCTTCCCTCAATTCTAAAGTCCGTCTTCTGTAATTCGGCTACGTCTCTTTCTCTGAGTGTCTTTTCCATCTTCTCTTCCTCTGCATTTTACTCCCTTCATAGCTATTTTTCCTATTATCCCTCTTCCTTTCTCATTTTTCCTTTTTCCATCCCAACCACAGAACTGCAAAGTACTCAACATTATTTATCATACAGTATTTATTGAATTTTGTTTTATCTTTCCAAATCTTATATTCCTCACACTTTACAATAAAAACCAATTAATTTAATAGTACTTACAAATGACCTTGTGACTTAAAACAAACAAAAAAAATCCCCAATCCTGCTTTACGATTAAAAGACATTTCCATCAAGTTTCCTCTTTGGGAACTCACATGAATGTCCCTCTAATTAGCATATGCATTATTTCACATGTTACAATTGATCAGAATGTTCCATTTTTTTAAATGAAAAGTAGGAAAAAATATATATACTCTTTGCCTGGGCCAGTGCAGCCTGTAATTAAGTTTCTGCTTAAGTTAGGGGTTCTTAATCTGGTATTGTGGTCCTTGTCTGGTTAAATGAGGCTTTGCAGGATCTGTGACTCCCTGAAATGGCAGAGGCAACAGATGTAAAAGTGCTCTGTAAACTCTAAGCCATGCTACAAAGGTTAAGTAAGTTGCTATCATTACAATATTATTATAGTTGTTAAATTTAGTTAAAGATTTAAGGATAGCCTATTTGTGCATCTGGATGTGAACACTGGAATAGTGGGTAAATTTAAATTAGGTACTGTGGACAGAGTTTATACCTACAGCATGGACTACTTTGGATACATTGTAGTAAGACAGCAACTTCTATCTTTAGCCCAAAGAAAATTCCTATCTTAAAGCTTCATTGAAAAACAACCTCAATGAATATTCTTTAATCTGAATATCAGAGTACTCAATTATTTGACCCAAATGTACATACATATTAGAATCTCTGGGGTGTGTGGAGGGAGGGCAGAATTTTTTTCTCCCCAGATATAACAGATTTAAACTGATCTTTCTCCATCCTCCTGGTCATGACCCCAGGAGCCTGTGTGTGTTCACAAGCGCAAGCAGAATAAAGAGGGAACCAAAATTCACCCACATGTTCTAGAGAGCTGCTGACTAAACTTTAATCAGAAAGCTTCATTTCATGAAGTATCATGGTGGCCTACGCTTTCAGAGAAACTCAGCAACATATACGTTGTCTCCATCTTCCTGAAGGATCAGGAATGATAACTCTGTGGAAGGAAAGAGCTGGCTAGCAATTCACTCACTTCCTTTGGAAGGACACATTTCCAGGGTGGTGGAAGGAAAGGGAGGTGACTCAGTCTCCTTGTCAACTCTGGGTAAAGAGACTAGGCTTTTTGAAAGGAAGAAGAGACCTTATTTCTGAAGCGCCCTTAACAGAATGTCCCTGGCTAAGGATTACTTATGGTAAATAGAAGCCAGGATCTTTGAGGCATGGATGGCTTCCTGGAGTATGTCATGTAAGCTCTAAAACTCTCTGGGGTATACAATGGAGATGTTTCATAACTGAAATGTTCCCCTCTGTGTGTGGGATCCCACAAATTTCACGTAGAGACCTCATCTATTCTGGGCCAGAGATGCATTTCTGATGCGAGAAGGAATAACACGGGGGGGGGGGGGGGGCTACCCTTGAAGGCCCAGACCACTCTGCTTCAGCTGAGCCTTTTGATTGCCTGTATCCTTGTAATTATTTAGTAAAGCTTGGTACTAGGTAAGAAGATCTCTCTGATTTGTGCGAGTTTGATTTGATAATCTGATCCTGTATGTTAGCTCACTCCACAACTCATCATCCCTGAAAGAACAGAGGTAATCACTAATTGGGTTGTAAGGACTGAGCGCAGTTTTATGCCGTGCTTTGCTGCTCCTCTTGAAGCTCAGCCAGTTGAAGCAAAACATTATCAATTTGATTACTTGGTGTCTCACAGTCTTCTTGCAGTTGGTCTCACTAGAATACTGATGCCAGCTGAATTTTCCAACAATGAATCACAGAATCAGAGAGGAGGAAGGAAGGTTAGAAGTCATCTGGTTGAACACTCTACACCAAAGGAAGGATCTGTGTGCCCTTGTTATATGGTCATTGATCCTCCGCAATAGGCAACATAATTAATAATACTTTCTGAGGCGCCCCTCCCCCGCCACTTTGTCATTTTTAGAAAGGGTCTTTAATAAATTGTGCCAAACCTCTCTCTTTGCAGTGTCACCCCACTGGTCCCAATGCTACTCTTTTCTGGTCCATTCTGGAAAAGTTGCCTTAATAAAATCACCATTTTAACAACAAATATATGTGGATTTTAAAATCAACAGTCTTTCATCTTGACATATACAAACATCTACCTTTTCACTAAATCTCAAGATTGAGAGAGATCTCAAGTCATTTCACTGTATGACATTACCTCTACACACTATTGTCCTCCTGATCCTGATACCCAGCCCAGTGGCAGGGACAGGCTCGAAGTTAAAGAAAAGCAATACAGATGACTGGGGAACAGAGTAAAAGTGGTACTGGTTTAACATCAACTGGATAGCATACATGCCGGGTACTCCAGTGTTACTGCGGTTCAAAAAGGAAACAGTTATCTTCCTCCAGTGAGCTACACTATTCTATAAAATCAACATTCAGAATTTTAGTTTTCTCTATTTGTTGCTGCTATTGAAAGATATCAATATGGGAAAGTACAAAAGGCAAGTTGTCTCAAATTCAAACAATGATACGCAAAAGCCTGAGAGTTTCGTTTAGTTGGATAAAGTGGTTTACCACTATGCCATAAGAAAAATCAAGATGGTATTGACTATTTTTGCTATTAAAGAATGCTTCTTAATTTTGAAGCACAATAAAAAATAAAAATTTAAAATTGTGATTAGAACTCAAAACGAGAGAAAAAGGGGATTTAAAAAACCCTAGAATGTGCTTTAGTGAGGATGGCACAAAAGAAAAGAGGATATTTAGCCTGAGTTCTACCACGAATACATCAGGAGTTGAAAGAAGTAATTATAGTTAATATATATAGACTTTCATTTGCTTCTTTTCTCTAGCCACAGTAGGACAGAAAAGCAGCTACCTCAAATTGAGCATATTCTTTATTTTGCGCAATAGCTACGGCTGCTCCATCTCCTGAGACTGGGGCTCTTGCTTCCCAGCCAGGCGGAGGCAGGGCAACAAATCTGAAGAAAGTCAAGCTACTCTGAGCTCAAAGTCCTATTAGGTAGTCTCCAAGCTGTTTCCAGCTCTATCTGTCTATGATGCCATAATAATAAAAGGAATGATAGGAGGGAGAAAGTTGTAATCATTTAGTGGTAACTTTCTCAAATGGTAGAAAGTTTTAATAAATGTTAATGGATTCATGGGTTTGAAATCTTCAACACATTGTGGTTGGTGACTGAGGAGAGATGCTGTTACCCCATGGATTAAAAAGGCAACCCGCTGGAGTGGGTATTTATGGTAGGAGTGAATGTCACCAAAGCAGAAAGCTGTATTGCTCTAAATATAGAAGCAGGTGGCCCCGTGCACGGCTCCTGTGATTTTTCATATTTACTCCTTGTTTTGAGCCATTAGTTCTTTACAACTCCTCCCTCAGAACAATGGCCACCGTTTGACTGGGAGATCACACACTGGCATGAAGCAAATACATTCAGCAGATAAACTGCTTTTATTTCTGTTCCTCTTGTTCTGTGCTTTTCCTCAGATTAACTGGTCACATAACAATTTGCTATTACTAAAAGGCAAACTGAAGAACTAATGAGGCACATTTGCCAAAAAACAAAAATCAAATATACAAACAAAAAAGCCAAGTTTAATTCTACAGGGTTCCTCAGCTATCAAATCCCTCCTTGTAAAAAAAAGTCATTGGAATTGGGAAAGATAGCAGAACTGATGTTAAGCTGTAAACTCATATTAACAGATAAATTCACTGTTCAGTATTCTGCATTTCCAGTCACCATTCGGTCCCACTAAAGCACCTACAACAGATACGCTCCTTGAAGGCAAGAGTGGCAGTACGCTCATCATCAGGTCAAAGAGCAGTCCACTCCAATGTGATTTCCTTGTCATTTCCTTTTTTTACTTCCACCTCGACCTCTGGGGAGTCAACAGAAATTACATACCTGGCTACAGCTTCACTGTATACAAAACCAGCGTCAGCTCGCTTTACGATTTCAAAACACAGATCCGCTCCATCCATACTGTAGAGAAATGTGAAAAAGAAAATAAGAAAAGAGGAAATTCCAGGAAGAAAACACTGAGAGTGAATACATTGTAACTAAGTTATTAGTTGACTTACAGCTAATGATAGTAATAAATCACTTAAATCTCCTTTCAATGAAAAATAGCCAAATTATAAAGAACAGTATAACCATCTTAACACTGAAAATCTATAGGGAAAGAAAAAGGAAGAACAAGAAAATGGTAGCATCAAATAACACAAGGTATGGAAAACTGACTATAAATTTTTTTTAGGTTATCACAATAAGAAGTCTCAGAAAACGGCAATGCTGGGGACTGTGGGCATATTGTTTTCTTTTTAGATTTTAGTTTTCCTTTTTCTCCCTAAAGCCCCCTGGTACCTAGTTGTATATTTTTAGTTGTGGGTCATTCTAGTTGTGGCATGTGGGACACCGCCTCAGCATGGCCTGACAAGTGGCGCCATGTCCATACCCAGGATCTGAACCGGCGAAACCCTGGGCCGCTAAAGCAGAGCGCACAAACTTAACCACTTCGCCATGGGGCCGGCCCCATGTGGGCATATTTTTGAGTTAAATTCCACATATCTAGTCACGTCATGTGATATTTTAAGAATATAACAAGAATTCTAAAACATTTAGCTATAGTTCTCACCACTAAATGAATATTCAAGCTATACATTGTGGAACGAAAAAAATGATTAGCTAATCCATAATTTACTTCTGTTTACACTTCTATTACCAAAATTAATTGCTACAAACATATTCTAACACACTGATGTGTTCGTGACACAGTGCCACCATCTTGCCCCCACACTTAAAATGGTTCTCTATTTCTAATCAGATCAGTAAGGCCTCTTGTTGTAGCCACACCCTGCCTCTTCTGCCTACCCTGTCTATGACTTTTCAAGAATACCTCACGCTCTAGGCAGACTAGTCTTATTACTAACTCCCTGAACACACCATTTTCTTTCTTTCTTTTTTGCCACATTCTTCTGTATATATTGCTTCTCATATTCAAAACTTACCTTAATTCAAGGTTCCATTCCAATCCCACCTTCCCCAGGAAGCCCCCTCAATGATTAGCCACATTAAGGCCTTCTTTTACTTAAATTCTCTAAGAACTCTATACTGCCTATAACATTTAGCACTTACATACAAACATATGTTTATACACATAAATACGTGTAATTCATGAAACTTTTGCCATAACATTACATATATGAATGAAATTATTCACATATTAATAGTTAGCTAACATTTTCATAATGCTTTAAGGCTTATAAAGTGTCTTCAAATCTGGTGTCTTATTTATTCATTTATTCAGTAGCTCAGGCTCCAATATATCTGCTGCGGGTACCATACTGAGGAAACAGACTTCTAGAAGGGCATGTAAACGAATTAACTATCCATTACTATTACTAATAATTACTAATTAGTTATTGCAATTAATAATACATATTAATGATCATTACTAACTAATATCACTGTTCATCAAGCATATGGGAAGCACTGCTTGTTATATCTCTCTTCATTCTTACAATCACTTCATGAGGTCAGCATGCTTTTCATTCTCATATAATTTGTCTAAGTGAGTAGACATATGTGACAGGGACAGGATTCAAATCCCTGTCTATGTTCAATGGTTTTATATAAATGAAAATGAAAATACTTTCACATTTATACATGGATTTACAAATTTTACCTAGTTTCCATTTCACAGCTAATGAACATTTTCCAATGTAAAAAAGGATTCTTCTCCAAAATAATTTTTATGATAACCTAGTCTACTCTGAAGTATGGCAGCACCCCATTTCTACCATCAGAAATGAAGCCTGGATGAACATGATCATGCAGCTTTGTGAACAACCCTGACCCTCTACTATAGGAAAAGTCCTAGAAGTGGAGCTGCTAGGTCAAGGGGCATGCATACACAACAACAACTTTCATACACACACTACTGGAAAAATTTCAACAATTTATACTGCTACTACTGAGTGTGAAATGTCCTTTCCTCTACCTTGCCTCCACTAGGATGACTATTCTTTTTATTTTTTGCCAATCAGATAGGAGAAAAAAAAGTCATTCATGATTGCTTTAATTTGCATTTCCTTGATTACTAGAGCGGCTTAATATTTTCCATTTCTTTGTATTGTGCGGAGAAAAAAATACGATTTTTAAAGTTGGCTGCAGTTTAAACTGGTTGGTTGATCTATGAAGACTAAAAAACACCTCATAGTGAGGGAATTACAGTTTTCTTTAGGCATTTTCCTTTTTAATTGTGAAATGTGAGGACAAGCATTATTCAATTTAGATGAGAGAGGAGTTAGACAAAGGAGAGAGCTAAATTTACTGCATTACAAAGCAGTAAGAATCTGGGAGCTGTCCTGAGAGCTAGAGGAAGGCTTTTTAGAGGGACCTGGAAGACGGGAAAGAAGAATCTTAGGGGTGGGAGAAGGCAGTAACAGGGTGAGAGGCCAGTGCTTAAGGAGAGAACCAATCAGTGAGAAAGAACTGGAAATTATTTACCAGCATGAATTGATCCATTGTTTTCTGGTTATATCTCAAATCCTAGCACTTACAATCTCTACACATACACACACAGATATTTTTAGCTTTCCACTCTTTTCCACTGACTTGTCTATTCTTATATCTAGTACCATACCATTTTTAATACTGTAATAGTAATTTTAATATTTGGCAAAAATAAGTCTCATTTCATTACTGTTGTTTATCAACATTAGGATTTTTTTTCTCCTAGCTGAACTTTAAAGTCAGTCAAACGCCAAAATATTTTTATATTTTGGTTGAAATAGTATTATATTTATCGATTAACTTTTATAAATTAGCATTTTTCTAATATTCTCATCCATGACCATGATATGTCTCTCCATTTCCTGTCATATCTCTAAGTTGTAGTTTTGTTTTGTTTTGTTTTTCCCTTCTTCTTCTCCCCAAAGTGCCCCAGTACATAGTTGTATATTTAGTTGTGGGTCCTTCTGGTTGTGGCATGTAGGATGCTGCCTCAACATGGCCTGAGGAGTGGTGCCATGTTCGTGCCAGGATTCGAACCAGCGAAACCCTGGGCCGCCGAAGCAGAGTGCCCGAACTTAATCACTCAGCCATGGGGCCGGCCCCCTCAATAATCAATTTTTGAAACTAGTATGAAAGAAGCCTTAAAACTATAACTTAGGGGCTGGCCCCATCGCCGACTGGTTAAGTTCACGGGCACACAGCAGGGGTGGGGGTCTCACAGGAAAAAAGTGAGAACCACAAAGGGGCAGTTAGACCCAGAGGCATATATACCATTTTAACAAAGAGTGATAAAGTGTGGAAAAGAGACTAGACAAAGGAAGGAGAGGAGTTTGGCATCTGGGGTTGGAGGTAAATTGTGGGAAGGTGACCAGGAAATGTATGATAAATAAGAATTGTTTAGTAAGGTTTGTTATGCAGATAAGAGTAGTTCTCCTCTTCCTGGTACATGAGAGGAGAACACCTTTACAAAGGGACATTTATGCCCTGTGTTTAGACGCAATGGAGGAGAGTGGAGAGTTCTTCCTGTGTCTGCTGTTTTTCAATTGCCTTCAGCTCAAAATAATCCTATGCCAGAGTGGCATATTTTGGGGTAGCATATTCCGACCCCTTCAACATACAGCCAGCCATACCTTGTGCTTCTAGACCTGTGATTTGTTTTGGTTATTCAGTGCATTTGTTTTTGGATAATTCTTTAAATTATATAAGTAATGCATGTTTATTATAAAATTTTTAAAATTCAGATAGACAAAAGGGAGGGATAGCTAAGATCATTCATAATTCCACTACTTTTCACAATTCAGAATAAACCTCCCATAGTTTTTCTCTGCATATAGTGTGGAAGCACTCCCCATATTCTTCCATACTAGGATTTCTTCTTCCTCTCATTTCACTCCCTCAGAATGGAACCAACTGGGGAAATTCAGAGCATGCTGTTTGAAGCTTCTTGGCAGCCCCAGAAACACCCCAAGATGGGAAGCCAAAGAGAAATGCAATAAAAGAAGCATTATATTATCAAATAAGGTTTATCAAAGATTTGAGACATCAAACTTTTTGTTCAAGAGTATTATATCGGGATTGTGTGTATTATGAATATGTATATTTTAAATTTCTGATGAATAAAATTTGCATGAATAACAGTATTTTTAGTTTTTATTTCTGTACCTCATAAAATTTAAAATTAGTGGATTGCCTCTTTTACTTTAATATCAATTAATGTTACAAATAACTAATCAAATAGCTTTAATAATAGAAAATTACTTTCACAGTGATGACTTACTTTCAGGCTAACCCCTCCAAGAACATGCCTGCATATTTAAAAAGTTACACAGGTGATTTTGTTTGGTATCCCTGGTTATGAACAATTGTATTAAAAAATGTATAATCCTGTTATATGTATATAAAAAATGTATAATCCCCTGTTAATCCATCATCTGTCAGTTTAATTCACAGGCTCCCACCTCTTAACCAAAGAGGGTAGAGGAAAGGTTTTGTTCCTCCTCTATGATGTGTTCTGTAGAAGCAGAGAAAGAGGGGGCTTGCAGGAGACCAGCATCTGACTGTATGAAGAAGTGCTTCTCAAATTAACTGTGGTGAAGGACCAGTTTTTTTCCCTCAGATATATTATGAACCGATACTTTTATAAAATACAAAATCATGTGTTATGATTTCACAGCAATGTCAAATTGCTCTAACAGTTTCTCAATGTTTACTCTCAATTTCTGTACTTATTACAGACTGGTAACAGTTGGTACATGTGAACTCATCTGACAACTCTTCTTTGAGGAACACCGTATAGGACAACTGAATCTGGATTTCTCTGACCAGCTTTTTTTCGGAAAGTAACAAAAACAACAATTACAAAAACTGGATGAAATTTAAAAAATTTTTTTAAAGCTTTAAAGAATTAACAGTGCAATGAGAGTCAAAAACCACCTAGTGAGAATGGGGAAAGAATTAGAGCTCAAAGAGGTAAGCAAGAGATGCTTCTGGCCTGAGGGTAAGGAGTGGGCTATGGAAAGAAGGCAGCTGTGGAGGGAGGGGTTGCACTTTTGGGGAGCTCTGGAGAAGAGGGTGGGGGCAGTCAGATGGAGACTGACAGGGTCCAACTGCTTTTGCACCAGGGTGATCCAAGAAGAGAGACAGAGCTATTCTTTTGGCAGACCCCAGAAGAGCCTGCCAAAGGCTAAGGCCCTGATGAAACACCCCATGCTCTGGGAGGAGGCCATAAAGAGCTGCATTTTGAAAACTGGGGTACAGAATATATTCTGGTATGTCTTACTGACAGCATTGAAAAACCCCAATGCTTACCATGGAGATAAAAGCTGAACTTCAAAACTTCAGCAAGAAACAAGAAATTATAAAAAGTGACACCACAGAGGTGAAAAAGCAGCAAATAGAAATTTCAGAACAGAAAAATATAATACCAAAATTAGGAACTTAAGCAGATTAGACAGTTGAAGAGAAAATTAGTGAACCAGAAGATACATCAGATTGAGGCATGGAGAGACAAAACATGGAAAATATTAAAATGAGGATAAGAAATAAACGATTACAGTGAGAAGTTCAGCATATATTTTATTGAAGTTTCAAAAGTGAAAAGAAAATGGAGCAGAAGGAATACTGAAAATATAATGCCTGATAAGCACCCAGAAATGATTAAAGATACCAATCCACTGATTTGAGAAGCCCAATAAATATCAAGCAAGATAAATAAGAGAAATCTATAGTTAGATATATATCAGTGAACATTTCGGGAAACCAAAGAAAAATAAATATTAAAAACAGTGAAAGAAAAGAATTGACTATTAGACTGACAGCTGACTTCTCACTAGCAACCCTGGAAGCCAGAATACAGTGGAAAGATATCTTAAAACAAAATAACTGCCAACCTAAAATTCTCCTCACCAAATGAACCCTTAAGGAATGAAAGTGAAAAAAATTTCAGACAAGCAAAAAACAAGAGAATTTGCCACCAGCATACCTATCCCTAAAGGAAATACAAGAGTATGCCTCAGGGAGAAGAAAAATGAAGTCAAATGAAAACTCAGAGATGTAGCAAGGCATGAAAAACATAAAATGCAGTAAATATGTAGATGAATCTAAATGAACAATAATTGTATAAAACTCTTTTCTCACTCTCTTCTGGAGAGACCATATAAAACAATAACTATTCTCAGAGAGAGAGAGAGATTGATTTTTCAATAAAAATACTTGACAACAATAACACATAAGTCAAGAGGTATACTGTAATTTCTAGGGCAACCACTAAGTTCTCTAACTTTTTGACGTCAGGGACCTTTCCTTAAAGATTATTGAGAACCCCAAAGGGATTGTACTTAAGTGGGTTTTATCTATCAATATTTGCTGTATTAAAAATTAAAATCCAGAAATGTAAAAAACTATTTTAAAATAACAATAAACCCATTACATGCTAATAAATATTTTTTCATGAAAAATAACTATATAACTAGATTCTCACATCTGCTTCTATACTCAATGTGTTACAATATGTTATTTGGTTGAAGTAAATGAAGAAAACCTGGCCTAACAGATATATAATTGGAAGAAGGAAGTATATTTGAATAACCCTTGCAGATATTTGTGAACATTCTTCTTTGATACTACACCAAGAATCAAGAAGTGCTAGTTTCTTAAAGGTAAACTGCAATGTGGAATCTGAAACCGTATCAATGAACTTTTTGTACTCTGTTACATTATAATCCATGTTCTGTCTTGTTCTTTGAGTAGATCTTTTACCTGTGCATGACTTTGTAACATCATGCATTAGTCATTTGAAAAATACTGGTCCATTGAATTATACAGATTTTCCAAATATTGATACATTTGATTACATGATATCAAAAAAACTGCATTCATTAATATCACCACTGATTACATTCTTTAAGTCCTGGGAAGCTGTTACAAGTTTTCCAAAATTTCAATTTTTCACTTGAAAATGTGAATTTCATCATTGGCGACAACTATCGAGTTGTTTCCCTTGAAGTAGCAGGCTCACTTCATTCATTTTTGATTAAATGTCTGCCACATCCCCAAGTATGAGTAACCATGGTTTGTCTGTTAGTCATTCTTTAAAGTAAAAATGATGTTACACACACAAAATACTAGTTCAGCTTATAACTCAAAGAAATTACACAAATGCTTTTCTGAGATCTAACAAAATTTAAAGGGCTGTAAGCACTAAGAGCATGTTTCCTGATCACAATATAGTTATGTTAGAAATAAATTAACAAAACAACTAGAAAATCCCCAAATGCTTGGTAACTGAAAAGTGCCTGCTAAATAACCTATGAATCAAGGGAGAAATCATATTGAAAACTAGAAACTATTTCTAACAATGATAATGAAAATAGTACCTATCAAAACTCGTGCAGGATTGAGGCATTACATTTCAAGATTGGAGTGTTGCCATTATTAGACCCACAAATACAGAAATCGCTGAAAGGAGAAGTTGGGGCATAGGTCCAATCTTCCAGTATGAGAAGCTAGCCACACACACACACATACTCCTCAGCATTGGAGACACTGTTCTTGAATCAGGTAATCGACTGTTGATGGAAAAGTACAACCTTTCCAGAGGGCAATTTTACAGTGCTTGACAAAAGCCTTAAAAATGTGCATGTCCTTTGACTTAATAATTTCATTCCAAGGGAATCATTGGGTTTATCATAGGTATTTATAACAGAAAGAAGTCAGAAGCAACCTACAGGTCCAACAATACGAGAATGGTTAAATAAATTGTGGTAAATCCACAGAGTAGAATATTATGCTACCATTAAAATGATGCCATAGAGGTATATTTACTGATATAGAAAGGTGTTCACAATATATTAAGATGTATAAACATATATATGCATGTTTATGTGTATGCAGATACACTGAGAAGTTTTTGGATATTACAACAGGGTCTTAAAGAGTGGGTGGGTAGGACTGTATTTGAAATTTTCTTCTTTTTACTTTCACCTTTTAAAAACAAACAGGTCTTTTCACGTACTACTTTTTAGTCATACTACTTTTGTCATACTAAAAACAGTTCTAAATGTTAAAAAAATAAAATGCAAAAATACCGTTCAGAATTCAGCTCAAACAATATTTACAAAGAAAGCAGTTTGTATCCATAAATTTGTAAGTTTTAAAACTTTACTCAAATTTAACAAATATTACAAATACTGATGTAAAATATCAGAAAATAAGAAAACATAGTCAGTGATGTTCCATTGGGAGAAATTTTTTAAAAGAACAGCAAATTAAATCCAATGAAGATAAAAAGAAATAACAATGAGCAGAAATTAATAAAGAAAAGACAAATAAACACAGAGCAAGAGCAAAGCAAAACATAGGTTCTTTGAAATGATTAATAAAACTGAACTAGAAAATGCCCAGTGTTTGGAAATTGAACAATATACAACTGCTACACAGATCTCAGAATAAATTAGAAAATAAGAAAATATTTTAAATTGAGGCATAAAACTAATAACATGAAATAATAACAAATAATAACATGAAAACTTGTAAAATGCAGATAAAGTAGTAGAGGGAAATTTACTGCTGTAAATGCATATATTAGAAAAGAAGACAGGCTAAAGATCTGTGAACTAAGCATCCGTCTCCATAAGTTATATAAAAATCATCAAGTTAAATTCAAACAAATTAGAAGGAAATAAGAACAGAAATTAATGAAATGGAAAACAAACAGATATTAGAGGGATTAACAAAGCTAGAAGTTGTTCCCTGTGAAATGATGAATCTTTGGCAAGACCAAAAAAAAGAGAAGACGCATATAGCAGTCTATATTAAGGACAACAAAGGAGATAACATTTCATATCCTGCAGACTTTAAAATCATATCAAAACTTTATGACACAAATTTATAGGAAATGGAAAAATTCCTAGAAAAACAAAACTCATCAAAATGAACACAAAAAGAATTAGAAAACCTAAATAATTCTTTACTGATTAAAGGAATTGAATCAATAATTTAATACCTTCTGGCATAGAAAACTCTAGGGCTAGATGGCATTTCCGACAAGTTCTACAGAACATTTTGAGGAGAGATAAAATGAATTAAAAGCAGGAACAGTCTCCAATTCATTTTATGAAGCTAGCTTAACCTAGATACTAAAATCCGTTAAGGACAGCATGAGGAAATTAAAGGACAATCTCACCAATGAACAGAGAGGCAAATAAACCAAACAAAAACATTAGCAAACCAAACCCAGCAATATATAAAAATTACATCAGGACCAACTTGGGTTTACCAGAGGAATGCAAAACTGTTTTTAGCATCTGGAATTCAATTAATATAATTCTGAACGTTGAGATAGATTAAAGAAGGAAAAATTATGATCATCTCAATAAATGCCAAAAAATTTTAATAAAATTACGTATTTATACCTTAATAAACTCTTAGATTAAGAACAAGACAAAAACGTCCATTCCAACAACTTATATTCAACAATATTATGATGGTCCTAGCCAGTGCAGTAAGGGCAAGATAAAGAAATAAAATGTAGGGGTTGGCCCTGTGGCCGAGTGGTTAAGTTCACGTGCTCCGCTTTGGCGGCCCAGGGTTTCACCGGTTTGAATCCTGGGCACGGACATGGCACCCACCGCTCATCAGGCCATGCTGAGGCGGCGTCCCACATGCCACAACTAGAAGGACCCACAACTAAAAATACACAACTATGTACCAGGGTGCTTTGGGGAGAAAAAGGAAAAATAAAATCTTTAAAAAAAAAAAAAGGAAGAAAGAAAATGTATAAGAATTGAAAAGGAAGAAACAAACTGTCATTATTTATAGATGGTATACCTGCATATACAGAATATCCAAAATAATCTAAGGCAAAGTTAGAATGAATCAGAACTTAGCAAAATCATTATCATAAATCACATGAAAAGTTTTAAAGAATGTTTTTTAAGAATCTAGAAATAAACCTAATAAAAAGGTGTACAGGACCTCTAGGGAGAAAAGCATGATATTTATTAAAAGAAGTTAAACAACTAAAGTAAATGGAGAAAGAATTATTCTGTTCACAGACTGGAAGGCTCAATACCATAAACAGTCAATCTTTCCCAAACCGAAGCATAAATTCAACAGAATTCCAATCAAAATCCCAAAAGGTTTTGTGGAAGCTGTCAAACAGGATCTAAAACATATGAGGAACTGCAAAAGGACATGAAGATCCAAGCTATTTTGGGAGAATAACATCCCCAAGTGGGAAGATTGCTCTACTTGATTTCAAAACTTGGTAATATAAAGCTTAGTAATTAAAACTGTATGCTGTTGACACTAGGACAGACAGTAGAACGTAACAGAGAGCCTAGAAACAGATCCGTACATATATGGATGCTTGACTTACGACAAAGAGGTGACTGCAGAGTATTGGGCAAAGATAGTCTCTTCAAATAAACATGTGCTTATGTGGACCAGGAGATGTGTATCTGAATGCTCACAGCAGCATTGTTCATAATAGCCACCAAGCATCAACAACCCAAATGTCCATCAGCAGTAGAATGGATGAACATTGGTATACTCATACAATAGTATACTACACAGCAATGAAAAGACATAAACTACATGTACACAAAGGAATTTGGCTGAATTCTAAAGATAAAACAGTGAAAGCAGCAGACACAGCAAAACACAAACTATGATTTCTTTAATACATAGTTAAAAAAGCAATAATCTTATTTTGTTGTAATAAATAATTAAAGCTAGCATTTATTACTAAGTGACAGGCATTTTCCAAGTGCTTTACCTGCATTAATTCATTTAATGGGTACAGGAAGTCTGTGAGGTAGGTATTATTACCATTCCCATTTGATTTATGTGAAAACTGAGAAACAGCAAAGGTTAAGTAACTTGCCCAAGAAATTGCACAGCTAGTAAGGGGCAGAGCCAGGATTCAAACTCAAGCAGTATGAGTTTAGAGTCCATGTACTGTCCCCACAAAAATGCTCAGGTTACAAAGAGGGAACTTCTAACTTCTGCTCAAGGCTCTGAGTTACTTAACAGAAAATAAGAGATTACAGCTGGGTAGGGAAAATCATAGTACAAGGGAGGGCTCTATATCCATTTTCATGCCTGTTATGGGGCTCCATGCTCCAGAACCACCCAGGGGGATCTTTGAAATGCACAGCCTCCATCCTGCCTCCCTGGATGATACATGTGAATACTGTATGGTTGATACTGTTTAAATGAATTGTCTATATTTAATAAGTTTACCGATAAATGCTTTAATCCTTGCATATACAAATCAATCTCTTAATTAGAAAAAAAAGAACTTTAATTTTGCTTTATTTTCTTCTAATTCAGGGCTTTGCTTGTGGTAGTGTCTTGACATCTTCACAAATTTCCCATAACCACTATCTTTTCCCAATGCTTTTGCTCTCTTTATGCCCCTGCTAGGGATGTCCTCTCTCCACTTTCCCCCCGTTTCTCTCTCCTACACTGATGTCGACGCCCTTCATCAACTTTTACACGCCTGCCTGCCTGCCTGTTCCAGCTCCCAAATCTTTCCTCCACTGATCTCTTAGGGCTCTAAGAATCTGTGCCTCTCTGGTCATTTAGACCTACATTACCAGTTATTATTATTTATTTCATGGATAAGCACTCGTCTGGTCTGTACAATTTGACTATAAACAACTTGAGGGCATAAACAGACCTTTTATCATCAGAATAATATCCCACATATTGATGAATATTTACAAATATTTGTTGCTGGTGAATTCATTTCTGAAAGAGAGAGAGGAGTCATGTGTACATGACCTTTTTTTACCCTTCCCCCATCTAAAATGCTCCATTTTAGGGGGTGGTCAGTTTCATTCAATATGCATTTATTAACCATCTACTGTATGTAGAGGATAGAGGGAACCAGTTACATGGAGATCTCATCTTCTAAAAGCCTCTATCTACAGAAGGGGAGATAAGGAAAAAAGACGAACATAAAAAATGAAAGAACAGTGCATATTAAAGTTTCAATGGAGGGAAAGGGTTCAGTCTTCATGGAGTAAGCAGCCTCTGAGATGGGTCCTGAAGAAGAGCAGTGGGGAGAGGAAAGAGTAGAGGATGAGCAAGAGCAAGAGTGAGCGAGTGGGGGAGCGATGGGGACTACAAGGTAGATAAGAGGAGAGCAGCATCTCAAGGCATTTCTCCTGACAAGCAAACAACAATAAGGCCTGGAGCACGAGGAAATGAGTGAACATGTTAGGTGGGTTTGGGGTGGAGCATGACAATATTTGAGGGGCTATAATTTAAGCTAAGCTCTTCTCTCCCACCTACACTGTAAACAGAATGCGATCAAATTCTTTCACTATGAACTCAGACAGGGAAGGTACTCACACAGGATTGTTAACTATGATATGCAAGTAAATAGAAACCTTAATCTTTTCAGTGGGGAAAGGGGATGCTCATTGTAACAGGAATTGCTTAATAAAGCAATTCTGATATATTGTCAAAGATATTAAAGTGACCGAGCATATCCCCAAATGCATATGTACCAGTTATATTCCTTTCGGTGGGAACTGTCTGTTCCTGTCCTTGCTCATTTGTGTATGAAGCTTAATATCTTCCCTTCTTATTGGAGTGAGCTCTCCTTATCTATGTTCGGTAGAATGTAATCCTTTTATGTCAATATTGAAGCAAATTAATTTTCTAGTTTTTTCATTTTAGTTAAATCTATTGATGTTTTCCTTTGTGAATCCCAGTCCTTTGAAGTTATAAAAGCTCTCCAAAGATCTGTTAAATAATCTTATTTTTTGCTAGCTTTCCTATGATTTGATTTGTTTATATAAACTCTATTCTGTCTGTGGTTTTCTTTTTTTGGGTGGGGGGTTGGATCTAAATTGACTTCTGAATTGCTAATTAGTTTTCTCAACACTACTTTAAAATCCTTCTTTTCCCTATTATATTTACTGCACTTTATTGCATGCCCTGCTGAAAGGACTCCCATTGAAGAAGGCCGCAGTGTTTCCTGCCCTGTATCCTTCATCTGATGTCAAGTGTGGCCTTTGGTAGTTTTGCAGGTCTGAATGTTTAGTAGTGCCTAAAAAGAAGACTCCCACTGAGGGGTGCTGCAGATTAGGTAACATCTGAAGGGGGTTTCTCATAGCTCACTGAGGGAATGAATGTAACAAGAAGGCCTTCAGCTGAGGGTGAATGGACACAAGGAGACAGAGCACCAAAGGAAGGAAAAGGTCACTGAGAGGGAAGGCAAACCGCGTCGAAGAAATTCTTCTACCTCACAACTTTGCCTGGAGCCAGCAGGGTACAGGTTCAAAGCTGTCTTGGTCCACATCCTATAGGTGGCTTCCCTTAGTTTAGGCTCATCCTTAACATTTACAGGGTCTGAGACAAGTGTACAAACAAAAGCCCATAGTACCGTATGTCTAAATATTTAAAAGTTACATATCAAACTTATAAATCACTAATTATGTTCTGCCCTTCCACCTTGACAAATATATATTCATAAGGACCTGGCAGGTTAGGTTCCATTAAGAATTCTTGTGTTCCTCAGAGTTCCTCACCAAAACATGGCATCTTGGGATATCTGGCCCTTGGTCTGCCCTCCTTTCTTACCCCACCCCCAGCTCCATGCCTAATCTTACAGCCTTGCTAGGCCATGGTTGACATCCCAAGGTACAGGAGGTGCCAGTTCAACTACAGATTTTACAACCACTTAACATGGCCACTGACTTTTCTTCTTAGAATGGTGTCTTCTGCCATCCCTCTACTCATTCTTGTTTCTTAATGCAGGGTCAGTTAAGGTTCTCAGGTATGAGAAGCAAACCAACTCTGGTGGATTTAAATAGAAAAGGAGTTTATTAATAGGACACTGTATTGCTCACAGAGCAGTAGGGAGGCCTGTAAAAACTAAGACTGGTGCTATGCAGTCAGAAACAAAACCTCAAATAGATCTGATGAGGACATCACTGCAGCTGTTCTATACCAGCTTGCACCGCTGTCCCTGTTACTGGTGGATGTTGGAAGCCAGCCTGAGTGCTACTACAACTATCCCGGTAATCATCCTTGCTATCACCTGGGAGTTCCACATGGTCCATGTGTTTTGTCACTAGCTACTACATCATGGGTAGATGTGTCTGACTCATGAAACCTGTCATATGCCCGTATCCTAACTGCCAAGAAGAGAAAACATCTGGCATCTTTATCTTCTATAGTAGAAGATGGGCTGTACCCCATCAAGACTCTTAAGATGAAAGATTCTCCAAATACTAGAAGAGGGTTCACATGTTGGATAGCCAAAAACAATGAGAAATGTCCTCCACATATGGGTTGTATTCTCAGGTTGACCTTTAACTGCCCAGGAGATCCTTAATCATGCCACTTAACTTTTCTGGGTTGACAATGACTCTTCAATTAAATGATGGGATTTGGCTTAATAATTTCTAAGGTCTCTTGATATCCTACAGAATTCTGATTCTTTGAAAAAAGACTGGCTTGAACGAATTTGCCACTTCTAAAATTGAAATGTAGTCTAAGATATTGTTTATCAAGTTGTAGAAACTGAGTATTGTTCTCATGCCTATCTAGATATCAAAGGTTGACTTGTCACCACTTCCACGGTCCGATATTTACCACCCTTTTCTTTTTACCAAACATTTTTCCTGTCCAGTTGCTTAAACGACCAAGATCTCTTGACCTTTAATCAATGTTGTTTGACAATAGTGCCTCCTAGTGGAGAGGACACCCCAGCTACAAGAGATAGCAAATGATCCTAAGACAGGAGAAGCAGATCTCTGCACTAGTTGTTTATGTTAAAATGACCCTCTGTATGGTTTTCTGAAATTCCCAGAAAAGAAAGGAAGGCAGCTGTGAGCAACAATCCCTGTTCTGTTTACCATGTATCTTCTGTTCACTGTGAGCCCTCAGGGTTCTCACTAATCCTCACAGCTAAACGCCTATCTCCCCAACCTCCAACATTCACATATACACACTTACTCTTTCACTTTCAGTTAAGGCTCTGAGGGGAAGAAATAAGGCGGAGGGGCCTCCAGATATAAATCACGATGAGTCACGTCACAGAATTTTAGAACTGGAAGTTTAATTAAAAGACTTGCTTTAGGTCAGCAACTAATTAACGGCAGATGGGATGAGAACCTCAACCTCTTGATTCTCAGCCCCCTGTGTAACTCCATGTTTCCTGCTCATCTTTGTGAATGAGGAAGTTACCCTTGCCCTGACATGGACTTACACAGTTTGTTGAGAGGATAGTGATATTCTATTTCTTTAAGGGGCTTTTTTTTTTTTAATTACTGCAAATCCTCACAAGTGGAGAAGGGAATCTCACCTGTGTTTTCTTTCCCCTCTGACCAGGAGACAGACATGGTTTCACAGTGCTAGGTAGGAACTAAGTTTCCAAGCCACCATTGTTTCTGTTCTCAACATGAGGTCTACAGAGTTCATCTAAGACACTGGTTACCACATGACCCCAGTTATAGTTGCACAGGGTAAAGTGTCCAAAGGCCCAGGTCCTTGAATTTCTCTTTTCTCTCCTGCCTCTCCCCTCAAATCTTTTAATTTCATTAATTTCAAAAAAATAATTGCTGCAAAAATATCTTACATGCAATTCTTTATCTACTGGATGTATTAGTTCAGTAATTTAAACACATTTTGTTATTTATTTGTAAGTTTCTTAGACTTCTGATCTAGTCCCACTCACTTTCGCAGGTGAGAGCCCAGTGAGAACCTCTGCCACTCAAAACCAAATCATTCATAATCACTGCATCAGTTTACTGTCTATAAGTTCTTATAACTCTGGTGTGGGTGAGTATCTATGTTTCTTCCTAAGTCTCTCCAGCTCTTCTTTCTGTCTCTTCTCACTAGAAATACAGGTTCCTCAATGCAGCTCCTGCCACCACTAACAGTAAAAGTTCCTGGCTACAGGAGGGAACATACCTTTAAACAATGTACCTTCAAACAACGTAGAGATGAAACCCCCAACATGTTCCTTCTAGCCATTTGTGGAATGAAAGGATACAGGGTCATTTTTTGCCAGTTCTACTTCTGGCATGTCCTATGTTTATCTGTCTTGCAGAATATCTAAAGAACTGTAAATAATCATGCCAGACTCCAATATGGTCTTGCAGATGAGGAAGGTGAGTTAATTTGGAAAATCATCTCATCTTGAACAAATACTCCAAGGATTAAAAAATAGTCACACGATTAATTACACTCATGTGTCACTTAACAAGGGGAAAGCATTCTGAAAAATGTGTTGTCAGGCAATTTCATCATTGTGCAAACATCAGAGAGTGCACTTCACAAACTTAGAGTGTATAGCCTACTACATACCTAGGCTATATGGTACTAATCTCATGTCTGGGACCACCATCGCATACGTGGTCCATCATTGACCAAAATATCATTATGCAGTGCATGACTCTATTGATCTTCTGTTTTCATTTTACTGCCATTTGCACTCTGAAACCAAGCTAGTTGGTGTAATTCTTACTTGTAGGCAAGTTCCTAGCTAACATGAAAATGTTAATGTTGGTAGTTATAAAACTATAAACAAAGACAGAAGCATAAGCATAGGTCTGCTCAAGACTGTATTGTTCCAACTTAGCAAGAAAAATGGAACTGTTACTGTGTCCTCATGAGAAGATTCTATATACCCATGAATTATTTCCAAGTTTCAAACAAGACAAAGGAAAAAACAGGAGTTCTTGAATGTACAAATAATATCATGGCCAATTTGCAAAGAGCAACAAAACTCTTTACATGGACAAATAAAAGTCGGCAGTTAACTAGACATATCCTTTGAGTATTAGAGAAAGACAAAGATACTTAAATTTATTATCCTCATAGACTATGATTTTCACATTAGTTACTCCCCTGGGATAAGATACTCAAGGCTCCTGTTAAATGCAGATATGTTAATAGCCAATAGCAAAGATTTACCGAGCATTTAACTACACACCAAGAGCCATTTTAAGTGTTTTACATGTAATAACTTATTTAATCCTCAAAACAACACAAGGAGATAGGTATTATTTTGCAGATGAGGAAATTGAGGCTTAAGACAAACGTTATATAACTTGTCCAAGGTCGCACGGTTAGAAAGTAGCAGAGCCAGGATTTGAACCTAGGCAATGTGGCTCCAGGATCCTGAGCTCTTAACCTCTAATTCTGAGGCTCTACAATAAATAGAACCTATGACAATGACAAGGAAGGTGACAGTAAGACTATCTAGAGTTTTGATTACCAGAATACTTTCACATTTCATTTCATTCTCAGAAGTTGGTAGGGTAGATACGGAGGTGCCAAGAAGTGAAATGGGCCTTGTGCCAATGGCAATGACTCTTAAACTCTTATTTCCAGCCAAGCTTCTTCTCTTGGGGGTCAGAGTCATATAGGCAGCTGTGTACTGGACATCCATAGGTAGGTGTCCCAAAATCACCACAAACTCAGTTGATCCAAAAGTTAATTAGGAAGTTTCTTCCCCAAACCTTATTTCTATCTGAGGGGGATAGTCTTTCTTCAATTTGGGAAAGTTTTTGGTTATTATCTCTTTGAGTAAGGCCTCCCCTCTTTGGTCTACTTCTAGAATTTCTGTTTATATATGTTGGATAGTCTCAATCTGGCCTCCAAGACTTGAAGCTTCTCTTTCATACTTACCATCTCTATCTAACTGTGCTTTGTTCTATATTGGTTCTTCAATACTGTCTTTTAATCTGGCCATATTGATGCCAAAGACAGGCAGACACACAGGTGTATATGTGTGCATACACACATTTTCTTAAGGATTTTTCAACATTTGCCAAATGGAATAGCGTCTTGTTCTATGGATGTTAACCCTTCCCTTGATCTTTTTGCGGACTTTGAAGTCCCCTTCAGATTTTTCTATTATTTCCATTTCCTTTAGACCGAATTTCCTATCTTCTGAGCTTGTTTCAGGATGCTAGATTTTCCTTGTGTGCTTTGAAATTTTCATTTGAACACTATTCTTGAGTGGGGATTTGCTTTTTTTCCTTCTTCTGTCTCCCTGAACTATCGCTTTATATATGATGGCTAGAGCCCCTCTCAGCCACTGTTCAAGGCTGAGCGTCTCTGTCCCTTCTCTGGATTTCATTCAGTGAGCCAGATTCCAGTTCCCTTTGTTGTAGGACTTTCAGTCTCTATTACAGTGAAGAAGTTTTACTCCACATCATGTCTTGTCTGGAGTCCTTTACTGACTTTAGTTTCAACCCTCTACTACATTTTTCATATTGAGTCTAGGGGTATCTTTCTAATGTACGAATATGATTATATTATTGCCTTGGTAAAATTACTTCAAAGTACTCCACCGCCTATAGAATAAAGTTTAAAGTCTGGTCAAGTATCCCCTCCTCAGAAAGGGCTTCTGTGAACACCCTAGCTGAAGTAGCATCCTCATCACTCTCTATCTCTTACCTGGTCCTTGGTCTTCCTAGCACTTATCACTACTTGCTATTATTACTACATATTTATTTGTTATATATAACAAGAAAAAAATATATATATATATACATACACATATACATACACACGTTTAGCACAGGTAAGGATTTTGAATCACTCATTGTTAAATTCTCAGCACCTAGAGCAGTGCCTGGCACAGTGTAGGCATTCAATAAACGTTTGGTGAATGGATGAATTAAAAACTTTAATATGGCATCAAAAGCCCTGGACATATTAAGAGCAATTAAGAGTGAGGGCACTAGAGTCAAACTGCCTAGGTTGGAATCCTGGCTGCAGCACACAGGCGTTGTGACCTTGAGCAAGTCAGAACTTCCTAAGCTTTCACTTTCCTCATCTGTAAAAAGGGCATAGTAATTAACCTAGTGGGTTGTTGAGAAGAATTGAGATACAATAAAGTAAAAAGTGAAGCATGCAGTTAGATACATCGCCAATGGTTTTTATTATTACATATCTAAACTTCTCCAGTGATTCTCTCACCTTGGACCTTGTTCCAGAGTAACAGCCCACCATTATTAATAACGCCTTAACCACATAAGCTGACTTGCATTTCTGGCATTTCCACGTGTCCTTTGCCCTGCCTGTAATGCTTACCTCCTTCCCCACTCATATAGTCGATTCGCCTCCCTTACTCTATTAAACTCTCCAAACCTAGAACCCCAGCCCAAGCATGGAAACAGCAGTGGGCTTTTACTGTCCCCTGGTTGGACGTGGAACAGATCCCTGATTCAAAAGGAGGTTATCAATAGGGGTCAGGCCAACAATTTAGGATACTCAGGATTCTAGAAAAGAAGGGAGAAACCGAGACAATCACCATTCACTCATTCATTTGTATTCTCTCTATCTGGAATGTGAAGTAAGAGAAGCAGAAAGAAATAACCTGAGTTTGAAGGTCATGCAGATTTGGGAACTGGGGAACATGTTTTGGGGTTATGTGTAAGCCCTTGAGTAAAGAGGGAAATCTGGTGTTTCCAGAGCAAAGTAGATACAAAATCCTGAGGGATAAGCGGAGCAGTGACCTCAGTCTTTCTTTCTACTTCCTATGAGGCCTGGTTTCATTCTGTTTTCTTTCTTTACATTTGATGAGGTTTCCATATCTTTACCTCTTTACTACTTTTGTCTAGTTTCATCCTGCCACTCCTGGTCATCCTTCAAGCCTCAGTATCGCCTCCTCTGTGAAGGCTCTTTCTCTTCCTCTCTCCCTCTCTCTCACTGTAATTGTTTTCATGCCTATCCATCTCTGTCCTGAGCTTCTAGCTGTACCTCACAGATAACAGGTATTAAGAAACAAAATTACTAAATGGATAAAGTTGGTGACAGAGCTAGGCCTCTCCACTCGTCCTTTAATATTCTTTCACTCACTATCTCCCTCACTAAGGGAATGACTGACCAGATAGGGAAACCAAACAGGAGCAAAGAGATATCAAGAGATAGCAAATAGGGAGCATGTCTCAGAACTGAGTCAGAATGGGAGTTCTGCACAGCATGAACACTGGACACTGGTTGAGGAATCAAGCAGCTTAGTGAAGGATGGAACTAACAACTTAGCGCCCAAACTCTTCATTGCCCCACAATATTGTCCTTGATATACTCTTCCCCTGCTTCTGCGACACCTTGCTGCCGTGATTTTCCTTCCGTCTCTCAGTTAGTCCTTCTCTATCTCTTTTGCTAGTTATTCCTCCTGTTCTACAACCTTTCAAATTTAGGAGACCCTCAGTCCTCAAGTCCTCTTTTCTTTTCCCTCTATATACTCTTCTAAACCATCTAAATAGCCACCATCTCCAAGTCTCTATATCTATCCAAGAGCTCTCTCTGTGCTTTTAATCCACATATTCAGCTTCCTCTTTAGCAACTCCACTCAGACGTCTCACAGAAACTTCAAACTCAACATGTCCAAAATGTATTTCATTATCTACTTCCAGAGTTGCCCAAGTTAGTTAATGGCACCATGATATAGTAAGTGCTCAAGCCAGTGACCAGAGAGTCAACTTTGACTCCTGCTTCCTTACTTCCTTTATCCAATCATCAAATCCTGTCCATTCTAATTCTTAAACATCTTCACGTTCTAGTCCCTTCCTTTTGTCTTTACTGACACTGATCTATTCTAGCCATCAATGTTCATACTAAATCATTGTAATGGCCTCCTAATTCTCTCCACATCCAATCCAACTTTACGGCAATACTGTAGCCAAAGTATTCTTTAAAAATGGAAGTCTGATCATATAATTTTGCTTGTGATGGCATCCATTTCTTTAAGATAAAATCCAAAATCCTCACCATGTCTTAAGACCCATCAAGATTTTGCCCCTATTTCTTGCAAATCTCTTGAGCCCTTGATGGTGTGCACAAGAAATATGAAGAATATCTTTAAGACAAGCAATACTTTCTAGAGTCTGGCAAAAAGATAGAATATATTTTTTACATCCCCATACTAATATTCAAAGACACTGCCTACTGATTCAAGTCAACAGCTAGTAGAGGGATAAATGACCTTACCTCTACTTTGAGTCTGACAAATTCTCTTGGGCCCCCGTGACCTCACAATGATATGAAATTCACTCTAGTTAAGGCATTCTGGTCAGGTCCGCAGACACAGACGGGGGCCATAAAACTAAATCAAGATTTATCTATGACTCTCTCTACCCAGATTTATACACATAAGCACAGTTTTAGAATGAAATAAGGTATTTACTAATTAATATGACTGAGAAATGAGTTCAGCTCTTTATATCACAATTTAAAATTAAAGTCTACAACTCTTACACACAACGCTGGTAGGAATGCAAAGTGGTACAACATTTATGGAAGGAATTTGAAATTAGCAATAGTATGAAATGATGTATGCACAAATTATTAACATAACAGAAGAAGAATGGAAATGATCCAAATGCCCATCAATACGGGACTGGCTTAATAAATGATTCTCTATCCATAATGGAGTACTAAGCAGGTATAAACAGGAATGAAGAAGATTTCTATATACTGTTAGGGAGGGATTCTTGGTGTTTTTATATTGTTAAATTTAAAATAATCAAGGTTTAGAAGAGAGTGTGTAAGAAGAGGGCAGTACAAAAACATATAAATACATATATATTTTCTTATATTGTGAAATAGAAATAATGGAAAATAAAATTAAAACTAATTTAAAAACTAGTTTCTCTAAAGCAAGCAAGTGAATGGGGACAGGGATGCAAGCCAGACCTTTCTGAATGAACCTTATTCATAAGTTTGACTGTGCAATCACCTACATGTTTTTCATAATCTAAAAACAAAATTAAATCAAAAAGGAAAAAAGAGGGGCCGGCCCGGTGGCCAGAGTGGTTAAGTTTGCCTGTTCTGCTTCAGTGACCCAGGGTTTCGCCAGTTCGGATCCTGGGCACAGACATGGCACTGCTCATCAAGCCAGCTGAGGTGGCGTCCCACATGGCACAACCAGAAGGTCCTACAACTAGAATATACAACTATGTACTGGGGGGCTTTGGGGAGAAGAAGAAGAAATAAAAAAAGACTGGCAACAGATGTTAGCTCAGGTGCCAATATGAGCTAAGAAAAAGAAGAAAAGAAGAGGCGATCCCTGTAATTAAAAACAAACTGAGGCAGGGGCAGGCCTGGCGGTGCAGCAGTTAAGTTCGCACGTTCCGCTTCTCGGCGGCCTGGGGTTCACCAGTTCGGATCCCGGGTGCGGACGTGGCACAACTTGGCACGCCATGCTGTGGTAGGCGTCCTACACATAAAGTAGAGGACGATGGGCACGGATGTTAGCTCAGGGCCAGGCCAGGCTTCCTTAGCAAAAAAGAGGAGGACTGGCAGTAGTTAGCTCAGGGCTAATCTTCCTCAAAAAAAAAAAAAAAAAAACTTGAAAAGAAAAACAAACTGTTGCAGATGTCTGGATAAGATTGGTGGAGTGTATCCATTTCAACATCCTGGTTATGATATTACACTAGTTTTTCAAAATATTAACTTTGGGAGAAACTGCACAATGTCTACAAGGATCTCTTTGTATTACTTCTTATAGTGCATGTGAATCTACAATTATCTCAATAAAAACTTTAATTAAAAAAGCAAACTGAGATAAACAAACCTAACTCTATATCAAGCTTGTGGCATAACAGCAAAGAGAAGAGTTATTTAAGTGACTTTAAAACACAGTATTTTGATTGTACATCCCTAGTGGGGTATATCCTAAGGATGAAAAGAAGGACAAAGAAATCCTAATCTGCCTTCAGTAGTTTCACTTTTGTTATATTTAAACTAGTAAAATAAAGCAAGTAAGTATGTTAATGTGGCAAGGAACCCAGATTTTCTGAGAAAAGATATACAAACATAAAATTTGAAAAGTTAAGTAAAAACTCTAATTTCTTTCTCACTTAAAAAAAAAACTCTATATTATGGAAAATTTCAAAAGTAGAAAGTATAGAGCAAGGAAGCCTCATGTGATATCCATTACCCTGCTCCAACAATTAACAACTCATTGGCTAATCTTGTCTTACCTATACTCCAACCCAGTACCCACTGCTCACCCCTCACGTGATTTTGAGGAAAATCCCAGACATATCACTTTATGTATAAATACTTCAGTACTTATCCCCAAAAGGACTCTTTTTGTAAAATAACTACAATACCAAAATTACATGTTAAAAACTAACAATTCCTTATTATCTAATAAGTGTCTCATAAATAAAAATCTGCAATTGTTACTTTAAACTGGAAATAATGGTATGAACTCACAGTTTTGTTTTTGTTTGTTTAGTTTTGATTAAAGTTTTTATTTTAGAATAATTTTGGACTTACATAAAAATTGCAAAGATAGTACAGAGTTTCTTTATACCCCTCACCCAACTTCCCCTAACGTTAACATCTTAGGTAACTAGAGTACATTTGTCAAGACTAAGAGAGTAACCCTGGTACAGTACTATTAACTAAACTCCAGGCTGCACCCGGACTTCACCAGTTTGTCGACTAATCTACTTCCCTTGTTCTGGGATCCCGTGCAGGACACCACATTGCATTTTGTCATCAAGTCTCCTTAGTCTTCTCTGGTCTGTGACAATTTCTCAGTCTTTCCTTATTTTTCATGACCTTGACAGAGTACTGGCCAGGTATTTTGTAGAATGTCCTTCAGTTTGGATCTGTCTGAAGTTTTACTCAGTTTTAGATGAAGGTTGTGGATTTGGGAGAAGGATACCACAGAGGTCATCACATCACCTCAGGGAGCACATCATATCCACATGACTTAGCACTGGTGATGTTAACTTGATTCCTTGGTTAAGGGGGGATCAGCCAGGTTTCTTCACTGTAAAGTTACTATGTTCTCCTTTCCATGCTCTGTTCTTTGAAGGCAAGTCACTAAGTCCAGCCCACACTTAAGGCAGGAGGGGGATTATCTCCATCTCCTGGAGTGGGAGTACCTACATATATTACTTAGAATTCTGCAAGGAAGCTTTGTTTCTTCTCTTCCATTTTTTAATTTATTCAATAATCTATTTATATCACTATGAACTCATATATATTTATTTTATACTTTGGGTTGTAATCCAATACTGTTACTTATTTTGTTGCCCAAATTGTTCCAGGTTTGGCCATTGGGAGCTCTTTCAGGTTGGTTCCTGTGACCCTTTGACATGCCCCCATCGTTTTGTTTTTTGAACACTTCCTTACTTTCAGGTACTGAAAATGCTCCAGGCTCACCTTGTATTTTCTGTGCCCCAGTCCTAGAATTAATCATGTCTCCAAGCAGTCCTGGCTCCTTCTATCAGAGAATGATATTTAGAAATGAAGATCTGGGTGTGGGTATGCTCATTACTACTGTGGTGTCACTGCTTCTAGGCCCTCTCAGAGGACAGAGCTAGGAAATATATGTATGTGTACTAACTCATGCACATATATGTATACATATAGACAAACATATATGTACACACACTTGTTTGTGTACTCACATTAAACTAAATATGAGGTCATACCGTGATCTCCAACTCTAATCCAGGACCATAGGGTTCATTCTAGCCTTCACTCTTGTTTATTTGTAACTTCTTTCTCAGAATTTTAAACTTATGCATATTAAAAAAAATCAGTACACAAAAAAATCCATTATCATAAACAAAGTTAAACAGGTAAATTTGGGGAAAATATTTGCAAATACACGAAATAGGTAAATATCCTTAGTAAATAAAGAATTCTTACAAAATGGCAAAAAACTAAAGAAAGGGAAGGAATGAAAAAGAAATTGGTAAGCATACTTTTAAAATATTTGACCACACTAGTAACAGAATAAATGCAAATTAAACCAAAACATCATTCTGACCTATCAAAATGTAAACGTGGATGTTCTAATCTACCATTGGTTTGAATATAAATTGGTATAATCTTTATGGAGAGTAATGTGACACTATGTAAAAGGAGTTTCAACTGGATTGCTAGACTTCTGCTAGGTGATGCCTCCCACTGAAGACACAGAAAACCTGGATAAAAAGTTTCCTGAAAGCATCAAAATACTAACCAAATTGCCAGGAATGTCAACTAAAGTCTGGGAGAGAATGGCAATTCAGAGCGGTAAGGCCAAGAATCAGAGTCCTTCTTGCCGTGGGGATATTCGCTGGGAAAACAAGTCAGAATTCAGGGGAATCTCATAAACTACTCTCCAACATCCAGCTAGGACCCTAAAGAGCTAGAGATGAACTGGAAGTAATCAGGCCCTTAACATACTTGCAACCTGGCTTTATCGCAGAGGGGTCCTGAAAATCTAAGCCTTGAACCTTGATTAAGATAGTCCCAAACCGCTAGTGCCTGCAGGTGCCTAGCAGAAGCAAATAAAAGTCCTTTCTGGAGGAAGAAAGCATCATTCCAGGACAACAATTTTTGAAATGCTTTCCAGCACACAATCAAAATGAATCAGGTACATGAAGGTGTAAAAGATCTTGACTATGAACCAGAAAAAAGGACAGACGATAAGGAAAAACCCATAGGGACTTCATATACTGAGATTATACAACACAGATTATTAAATAATCAAACTTACTATGTCCCAGGACATAAAAGGAAACGATTTTTTTTGCAAGGAAATGAAAATAATAAAAAGTAATATAATAGACTTTAAAAAGAAAAACAAAATACAGAAAAGAAGGTAGAAGACATAGAAAATACCATAAAGTGTACCCATACTTAATTATGTCACAAAGGTGATGAGAGAAAGAAAGGGGCAGAAGCAATATTTGAAAAGATAATGGCTGAGAATTTTCCATAATCATGAATAATATCAAGACACTGATTCAAGAGACCTAATGAACCCAAGGCAGGATTAAAATAAATACACACATACTCAACACATCCAGAGAAAACTACAGAAAACAAAAGATGAAGAAAATATTTTTCTAATACCCTAAGAAATACAGACAGATTAGCCTCAGAGAAGTGACAGACTGCTTCCATTGATGCTGAATTCTCAACATCAGTGTAAGCCAGACAGTACAGTAGTTCCCCCTTATCCACGGTTTTGCTTTCTGCAGTTTCAGTTACCTGTGGTCAACTGCGGTCCAAAAATATTAAATGGAAAATTCCAGAAATAAACAATTCATAAGTTTTAAACTGCGCCCTGTTCAGAGTAGCATGATGAAATCTCATGCCATCCCAAGGTAAATCATCCCTTTGTCCTTCATATCCACTCTGTATACACTACCCCACTGGTATTGCAGCACTGGTGTTCACGTAACCCTTATTTTACTTAATGGCCCCAAAGCACAAGAGTAGTGATACTGGCAATTCAGATATGCCAAAGAGAAGCCCTAAAGTGCTTCCTTTAAGTGAAAAGGTGAAAGTTCTTGAAAATAAGAAAAAAAATCATATGCTGAGGTTGCCAAGATCTACGGCAACTTTTATTGTTATATTGTTATTGTTATAATATACAATATTGTATAATATTGTCTAATAATATATAGTAATAAGTATATTGTTATATCTGTTCTATTTTATTATTAGTTATTGTTGTTAATCTCTTGCTGTGCCTAATTTATAAATTAAACTTTATCATAGGTATGTATGCATAGGAAAAAACATAGTATATATAGGGTTTGGTACTATCTGCTGTTTCAGGCATTGCTGGGGGTCTTGGGACATAGCCCCCATGGATAAGGGGGGACTACTGTAGAATGCTATCTACTAGAAAGAAAATGCCAACCTAGAATTCTCTACTCACTGGATATCCTTCAAGACTAAAGGGGATATAATGAAATTTTGAAATGAACAAAAATGGAGAGTTTGCATCCAGCAGACTGACACAAGCAAAATGAATTCAGATAAAACTTTAGAGATAATGAAAGAATAAAGAACAAAGAAAGGAGAAGTGTGTTGGTAAATCTAAATGAATAAAGATAATAAAATAATTTGGAGTGATGTAAAAGACAAGTAACTTATGTATTTATACACACAAGTATAATTTAAATGCATGAAAACATTAGCCTGTAAGTCAAGGGGGCATTATACGGAATTAATGTGTTCTACAGTGCTTGTACTGTTCAGGAAGACAGTAATGGTACTAACATTAGAATCTGATGAATTAGAGAGGCATACCGTAATTTTGAAATATAATAGCAAACAGTGCTTAAACTTCCTTAATAGAGGAAAAATGGAATGATAAAAAATATTCAATTGATCCAAATAAATCAGGGAGGGTGCGGAAAAGAAACATGTAATAGGTGTTACAAACAGAATGCATGAAAGAAGACCACAGATGTAAATCATAATATACCAAAACATAATTAAATGTAAATGCACTAAATGCTCCAATTAAAAGACCAAGATTGAGAGTCTAGAATAAAAAACAACTTAACTATATGCCTTTAACAAGAGACATATCTAGAACGCAAGGATACAAAAAAGGTTAAAATTAAAAGGACGGAAATAAACCCTAGAAAATTAAACCCAGAGTATTAGAACAAAAATAACAACAAGCAGAAATTACTGAAATAGAAAATTAACACACAATATAAAGGATTTGCCAAGCTAAAAGCCATTGTTTAAAAGACTAATAAAACTGGTAAATATCTGGCAAGGCTGAGACAGAACAAGAAAAGGTACAAAATATCAATATCAAGAATGAAAAAGACTCTGCAGAGATATTATGCACCACTTTATGCTGAAATTGTTTAAAGTTTAGATAAAATGCAGTCATTTCCAGCAAAATAAAATTCACCAAAAGTAACACAGTAATAAACAGAAAACCTGCGTATTCCTATAAATATTTAAGGAACTGAATCAGAAATGAAAACACTTCTCACAAGAAAGTCTAGCCTGGATGGGTTTATAGGTGAGTTTCATCAATCACATAAGGAGAACAAAGACAGAGAACACTCCTCAATTCATTTTATGAGCCTAGCATAATGTAGATGAAAACCTAATATGGACAGCACAAGACAATTATAGCATAATCTTCCCACAAATATAGATGTTAAAAGTCTAAACAAAATACAAGCAAACCAAATCCAGCAAAAATAAAAAGGATTACAAGGATTATACATCATGACCAAGTTTGGTTACACAAAGAATCAATGAAATTCATTGCATTAACAGATTAAAGAAGAAAATCATATGATCATTTCAATATATACAGAAAAAATTCGATAAAATTCATCATCCATTCATGCATAGGCAACTCTAAGATAAGAAATAAACAAAGATAACTGCTATCACCATTGTTCTAGATGTTTTATCCACTGCAGTAAAGGCTCGAGAAAGACATAAAATGTAAAAGAATAGGAAAGGAATAAACAAAATCCTCTTCATACACAGATGATACGATCAGGTATGCAGAAAATCCAAATGATTTTACAGATAAATCATTGGAATTGATGAAGCCTGATGAATAGAAAGGAATACAAAGTCTATACAAGGAAAGAGGGATCGAGAGAAGGGGGACAGAGAGACTCATCTACCTTTAAAAGCATATACCTAAGAATCTAACAAAAGAATCTAACAAAAGATGTACATAACCTCTATGGAGAAAAGTATAAAACTTTATTGAAAGAAATCAAAGATCTAAATAAATGGGAAGACAGACACTATGCTCATGAATTGGAAGACACAATACTGTAAACCTGTCGATTATTCTCAAGTTGCTATAAAGATTTGATATAATAATTCAAGGCAAAAATCCCAACAGTGTTGTGTGTGTGTGTGTGTGTGTGTGTGTGGAAATCGACAACTTGATTCTAAACTGTATATGGAAAATACAGAGACAAGTACATCCCTCAAGAGATGTCTGAAGAAGAACAAGGTAGAAGGCCCTGCTCTACTAGTTACCAGGACTTATTATAAAGCTATGGTAAATAAGACCAAGATGCTCTTAGCACAATGCCAGGCAAATAGGCCAACAGACCAGAATAGAGTCTTGAAATAATCACATATATACGGACACTTGATTTATGGCAAAAGTGGCAAAGCAGAGCAGTCTTTTCAGCAATTATGCTGAGTCTACCGAAAATCCACATGGAAAGAAACAAAAATTGGACTGCTACCTCACAGTGGACCCCAAATCAATTCCAGATGGACGATAAAACATAAGGGATATTTTCATAATCTCAGAGTAGTAAAGATTTCTTAAACAAGACAGAAAAACACTAAGCATAAAAGATTGATAAATTAGACTATATTAAAATTACAAACTTTTGTTAATCAAATGATACCCCTGGAAGAATGAAGAGACAGGTCGCTAAGTGGCAATTAGGGAAGAGTAATCAGGAAAAACCACAATGAGATTCTACTACACACCAATTGGCAAAAGCTAAAAATTCTGACAATGCTGAGTATTAGCAAGGGTGTGCAGCATAGAAAATAAGTAATCATGAGAATAAAAGGAGGGCACTGTTAATAAAGACAACAACAGGCTTTGTAAACAGGGGCAGTGCCAGGAAAACCAGGACTTGGATCACCCTAGAGAGGCATTATACCATTGGTAAAGGGTCAGTACATATACCTACTTTAGAAAATAGCTTAGTGTTATCTAGGAAAACTAAAGTTGTATATCTTCGAAAACCTGTCAATTCTACTCCTAGGTCTATACCCTATATGAATGTGTCCTTAGGTATAACAGGATCCATGTACAAGATTGCTTACAACAGCATTGTTCAAAATAGCCAAATCTGGGAACAACTCAAATACCCATTAACACTAAAATGAATAAACTGTGAATGTCTGTCCACTGCAATACTATGTAGTGATAAAATGAAGGAGCACAAGGCAACCTGGATCAATCCCACAGACCAAAAAAGAGTATAGACTGTATGATTCCATTATAGATTTTAAAAGACAGATAACACTGAATTAAGTTATTCAGGGATATCTATTTGGATGGCGTAGATATAAAACATGGAAGTCTAGATTAAAGTTAATTCTGAGAGAAGTAGGGGGTTGTGGTCAGGAAGGGGAATTCAGGGGCTGCAATTCTTTTATTTCTTGACCTGGGTTGTAGTTACACGGTTGTTTACAATAATTCCTTAAGCTATATAGTTATGCATATGCATTTTTCTAAATGTAACATATTCTATTAATAAAAGGTTTAATCTATGGGTGATATAGGTGTTTGTATTTATTCATACATTCTTTTGCCCAGTAATTCTACTTCTAAAAACTTATTCTGAGGAAATAAAGCAATTAGGGGGTGTGAACAAGTAATTATGTACAAGAATATTAATCATAACATTATTTCTAATAGGGAAAAACAAAATAGTGTAAATGTCCAATTACAGGGAAATTATTAAATTGAATATGGCGCATGCATATAGTTTAGACACCTTAATGCAGCCATTAAAATACTGTACCCAGATCTTGTCAAGATGGCGGTGTAAGCAGACTCTGAACTCATCTCCTCCCACGAACACAACCAGGTTACAACTATTTTTGGAAAAATTACCCTGGAGAGAAAACTGAAAACTGGATAAAAAGAACCCCCACAACCAGGGACAGTCCTGACTAAGGCGGAAGAGGCAGAAATTCCTGCTGGAGAGGAAAAAGCCACCTTTGGGAGCAGCAGAGCCTCTCAGCTGGCCAGCCTGGAGCCACCCTAAGGTACGCAAACCTCCCTGGAGGAGTGAGGTCTGGAGTGGGGGCAATACTGCGATAAGCATCCTTTGGACTCAGCCCAACTGAGACGGGGGTCTTACAGTCTGGCTTTGCTGGCTATTAACTGCAGCCAGGATACCTCCAGAAAAGCTATCTGCTGAAAGTCGAAAAAACCTGGGTCTTAAAGGGCCCACGCACAAACTCACTCATTGCAGTGACCTAAAATCACTAGAGAGGAGGATGACAGTCCTTTGGTGAAACGAGACTCACCTGGTGGGTTCTGGGGGCATCTTGGTGAGAGGAGAGACCTCTCTGGAGACTGAGACATTGCTGGAGGCCATTGTTCTGAACTGGTCCAGGCGTGCTGACACAGACCCCAGTAGGCGCCATTGAGGTTCATCCCTTGGCCTGTTAGCCCAGGGGTCTGTCACACCCACTAGAGCACAGATTTAATTCAGTTCAGCCAGGGCAGGCAACCACCCTAGGGACTGGCCCCACCTAACAACAAGCCCTCAGGCTACATTTCAGCCTGCATTGACTGGGTACCTTGATCCTCTATAGGCAGGCAAGGGTGTCTGCCTCTGTGGGGCAGGGCCTGTGTGAGGACCAGGTGAACTGTGGGGGGCATTGGTAGAGAGGTGGGGGCCTATGCAGTGCGGCATCAGGGTACGCTCCAGGGGATTGAGAAATTTGCACAGACTAGGACTGTGTTGACGTGTGTGTGGTCCTGTGGGGGGTGAGGCTTATCAGAAGACCTGTGCTTCACAAATAGTCATAAAAAGGATCAGCCCCACATTCCAAAGCATGAAACAATTGAGTATTCCCTGCCAAGGGCCAGCCCCATTCAGCCCTGTAGGCCTGAGGCCTATAGCAACTGTAAGCCCCTGAGCCTGGCAACCAGCTACACTGGGTACCAACCCAATTAAGAGGAAAACTGCAATAGGAGTGTGCTCATAGACTTTGTAGCCAATGGTGCTGAGGCTCCCCAAACCAGATTTACAAACAGCTGGCCAGGGAAGGAAAGATTAGACTCCCTGGGTACCTGCAGTGGGAACAACCGTGCCACAGCAGAAGGACACAAGTAGCCCACAAAGGGGTCACTCCTGCTTCTTATGGACTGGTGACGAGAGGGAAGCACACTGCTGGGCCTCATAAGGCATCTCATACATAAGGCCACTTCTCCAAGATCAGGAGACATAGCCGACTTACCTAATACATAGAAATAAGCACAGAGAAAGAGGCATAATGAGGAGACAAAGGAATACTTTCCAAGCAAGGGAACAGGACAAAACCCCAGAAAAAGGACTAAATGAAACAGAAACAAGTGACCTACTCGACAAAGAGTTCAAACAAAATATCATGAGGATGCTTACAGATATTGGGAGACGACTGGATGAACACAGTGAGCACATTAGCAAAGAACTGGAAGATATTAAAAAAAACAATCAGAAATGAAGAATACAATGCGGGAAATGAGAAATTCACTAGAGGGACTCAATAGCAGAGTAGAGGATGCAGAAGAATGGATCAGCAAGCTAGACCAAAGACTAGAGGAAATCACCCAAGCAGAACAGAAAAAAGAATTAGACAGAACGGGAACAGTCTAAGGGAACTCTGGGACAATATCAAGCGTGCTAACATTCGGATTATAGGCGTCCCAGAAGGAGAAGAGAGAGACAAAGGGGCAGAAAATTTATTTGAAAATTTTCCTAATCTGAGGAAGGAAACAGACATCTAAGTTCAGGAAGCACAGAGAGCTCCAAACAAGATAAGCCCCAAGAGGCCCACACCAAGACACATTATAATTAAAATGTCCAAAATTAAAGATAAAGAGAGAATCCTAAAAGCAGCAAGAGAAAGGCCAAAGTGACATATAAAGGGAAGCCCATCAGGCTGTCAGTGGACTTCTCAGCAGAGATGCTACAGGCAAGAAGAGAACGGCACATGGTATTTAAAAAACCTACAGCCAAGAACACTCTATCCACCAAGGTTGTCATTCAGATTGGAAGGAGAGATAAAGAGCTTCCCAGACAAGCAAAAGTTAAAGGAGTTTATCACCAAGAAACCAGTTCTACAAGAAATGCTGAAGGGACTTATTTAAGTGGGAAAGCAATGACCACAAATAGAGATAAAAAAATTATTATCAAAAAAACAAAACAACAACAACAAAAAACCAGGCAATAAAATCACTTGTAAAGGTAAAACTATAGTAAAGGCAGCAGATTAACTATCTGTGAAGACGATATGAAGGTTAGAAGACAAATGTACTAAAATCACCTATTTCAATGATAAGAGGGTAATGGATGGACACACACTAAACAAGAGACTATATATGATTTGAAAAACATAAAATGTGGGAGGAGAGGAGTGAAAAAGTAGAGCTTTTAGAAAGAGGTCAAGCTAAAGAGTCTATCAACTCGATATAGACTGTTATATACATAGAATATATTAAATAGGATCCTCATGGTAATCACAAATCAGAAACCTATAATAAGCAAGCAAAAAAGTAAGACAAAAGAAATCAAACATATTACTAAAGATAGCCATCAAATCACAAGGGAAGACAGCAAGAGAAAAGACAGGAACAGAGAAGAACTACTAAAACACCCCCCCCCAAAAGTAACAAAATGACAATAAATACACATTTATCAATAGCTAATTTAAACGTCAATGGACTAAATGCTCCAATCAAATGCCACAGGGTGGCCAATTGGATAAAAAAACAAGACCCATGTATATGCTGCATACAAGAGACACACTTCAGACCTAAAGACACTCACAAACTGAAAGTGAAAGGATGGAAAAAGATATTCCATGCAAACAGCAAAGAAAAGAAAGTAGGGGTAGCAAGACTTCTATCAGACAAAATAGACTGTAAAACAAAAACTGTAACAAGAGACAAAGATGGGCACTACATAATGATAAAGGGAACAATCCAACAAGAAAATATAACACTTGTAAATATCTATGCACCCAACATAGGAGCACCTAAATATATAAAGCAATTATTAACAGACATAAAAGGAGAAATAGACAGTAACATAATAATAGTAGGGGACTTTAACACTCCATTTACACCAATGGATAGATCAGCCAAACAGAAGATCAGTAAGGAAACACTGGCCTTAAAGGACACATTAGACCAGATGGACTTAGTAGATATACACAGAATAGTCCATCCAAAAACCACAGAATGCACATTGTTTTCAAATGCACATGGAACATTCTCCAGGACTGATCACATATTAGGCCACAAAACAAGTCTCAATAAATTTAAGATTGAAATAATACCATGCATCTTTTCTGACCACAAAGGTATGAAACTAGAAATCAACTACAGGAAGAAAACCAGAAAAGCCACAAAAATGTGGAGATTAAACAAAATGCTACTGAACAATGATTGGGTCAATGAAGAAATCAAAGGAGAAATCAAAAAATTCCTGGAGACAAATGAAAATGAAAATACGACATGCCAAAATCTGTGGGACACAGCAAAAGTGGCTCCAAGAGGGAAGTTTATAGCAATTCAGGCCTACCTCAACAAAGAAGAAAAATCCTAAATAGACAATCTAAAAGCACATCTAAAGGTACTGGAAAAAGAACAACAAACAAAGCCCAAAATCAGCAGAAGGTAAGAAATAACAAAAATCAGAGCAGAAATAAATGAAATAGAGACTAAATAAATAGAAAAAATTAATGAAACCAAGAGCTGGTTCTTTGAAAAGATAAACAAAATTGACAAACCCTTAGCTAGACTCACCAAGACAAAAAGAGAGAAGGCTCAAATAAATAAAATCAGAAATGAAAGAGGAGAGATTACAACGGACACCTCAGAAATACAAAAGATAATAAGAGAATACTATGAAAAGCTATACGTCAACAAACTGGATAATCTGGAAGAAATGGATAAATTCCTAGAAATATACAACCTTCCAAAACTGGAGCAAGAAGAAGTAGAAAATTTGAATAGACCAATCACCAGTAAGGAGATAGAAACAGCAATCAAAAACCTCCCGAAAAATAAAGTCCAGGACCAGATAGCTTCCCTGGTAAATTCTACCAAACATTCAAAGAAGACTTAATACCTATCCTTCTCAAACTCTTCCAAAAAACTGAAGAGGAGGGGAGGCTTCCTAACTCATTCTATGAAGACAACATTATTCTGATACCAAAACCAGACAAGGACAACACAAAAAAAGAAAATTACAGGCCAATATCACTGATGAATATCAATGCAAAAATCCTCAACAAAATACTAGCAAACCGAATACAACAATACATGAAAAAGATCAGGCATCATGATCAAGTAGGTTTCATTCCAGGGATGCAGGGATGGTTCAACATCGCAAATCTATCAATGTGATACACCACATTAACAAAATGAAGAATAAAAATCACATGATTATCTCAATAGGTGCAGAGAAAGCATTTGACAAGATACAGCATCCATTTATGATAAAAACTCTAAATAAAATGGATATAGAAGGAAAATACCTCAACATAATAAAGGCCATATATGACAAACCCGCAGCAAATATCATTCTCAATGGAGAAAAACTGAAAGCTATCCCTTTAAGAACAGGAACCAGACAAGGATGCCCACTGTCACCACTCTTATTTGACATAGTATTGGAAGTCCTAGCCAGAGCAATCAGGCAAGAAAAAGAAATAAAAGGGATCCACATTGGAAAAGAAGAAGTGAAACTGTCACTCTTTGCAGATGACATGATTTTATATCTAGAAAACCCTAAAGAATCCACTAAAAAACTTCTAGAAGCAATAAGGGAATACCAAGTTGCGGGATACAAAATCAACGTACAAAAAATCGGATGTGTTTCTATACACTAACAATGCAGTAGCAGAAAGAGAAATTAAGAATACAATCGCATTTACAACTGCAACGAAAAGAATAAAATACCTTGGAATAAACTGAACCAAAGAGGTGAAAGATTTGTACACTGAAAACTATAAAACATTGTTGAAAGAAATCGAAGAAGACACAAAGAAATGGAAAGATATTCCGTGCTCTTGGATTGGAAGAATTAACATCGTTAAAATGTCCATCCTTCCTAAAGCAAACTATAGATTCAATGCAATCCCTATCAAAGTTCCAATGACATTTTTCACAGAAATAGAACAAAGAACCCTAAAATTTATATGGAACAACAAATGACCCCGAATAACCAAAGGATTCCTGAGAAAAAAGAACAAAGCTGGAGGTATCACACTCCCTGATTTCAAAATATACTACAAAGCCATAGTAACCAAAACAGCATGGTACTGGCACAAAAACAGACACACAGATCAATGGAACAGAATCCAGAGCCCAGAAATAAACCCACACGTTTATGGACAGCTAATATTCAACAAGGGAGCCAAGAGCATACGATGGAGGAAGGAGAATCTCTTCGATAAATGGTGTTGGGAAAACTGGACAGCCACATGCAAAAGAATGCAAGTAGACCATTCCCTTACACCATGCACAAAAATCAGCTCAAAATGGATTAAAGACTTGGATGTAAGACCCCAAACCATGAAACTTCTAGAAGAAAACACAGGCAGTACGCTCTTTGACATCGGTCTTAGCAGCACATTTTTAAGTCCCATGTCTGACTGGGCAGGGGAAAAAAATGAACAAATGGGACTGCATCAAACTAAAAAGCTTCTGCACAGCAAAGGAAACCATCAACAAAACAAAAAGACAACCTAACAATTGGGAGAAGATATTTGCAAACCACATATCAGGTAAGGGGTTAATATCCAAAATATACAAAGAACTCATAGAGCTCAACAACAAAAAAACCAACAACACAATTAAAAAATGGGCAAGAGATCTGAACAGAGATTTCTCCAAAGAAGATAGACGGATAGCCAACAGGTATATGAAAAGATGCTCAACATCATTAGCTATCAGGGAAATGCAAACCAAAATTACAATGAGGTATCACCTCACTCTGGTCAGAATGGCTATAATTAACAAGACAGCAAACAACAAATGTTGGAGAGGATGTGGAGAGACGGGAACCCTTGTACACTGCTGGTGGGAGTGCAAACTGGTGCAGCCACTATGGAAAGCAGTATGGAGGATCCTCAGAAAATTAAGAGTAGACCTACCATATGATCCAGCTATCCCACTGCTGGGTATTTATCCAAAGAGCTTGATAACGCAAAGGCATAAAGATACCTGCACCCCTATGTTCATTGCAGCATTATACACAATAGCCAAGACTTGGAAACAACCTAGGTGCCCATCAAGGGACGAACAGATAAAGAAGATGTGGTATTTATACACAATGGAATACTACTCAGCCATAAGAAATGATGTAATCTGGCCATTTGTGACAACATGGATGGACCCTGAGGGTATTATGCTGAGTGAAATAAGTCAGAGGGAGAAAGTCAAATACCGTATGATCTCACTCATAAGTAGAAGATAAAAACAACGACAAACACACACATAGCAATGGAGATTGGATTGGTGGTTACCATGGGGGAAGGGAGGGAGGGCAAAAGGATGATTAGGCTCACATGTGAGGGGATGGACTATAATTAGTTTTTTGATGGTAAACATGATGTAATCTACACAGAATTTGAAATATATTATGATGTACATCCTAAAGCTATATAATGTTATAATCCAATGTTATTGCAATTAAAAAATACCGTACCTAAAAAATATTTAATGGTATAACAAAATGCTTAAAATTATTAAGTGAAAAGAATCAGGAAACAAAATTGCATATATAAAATGCTTTCAATTTAGGGCAGTTATGATAACGAGTATAAAAAGAAGGAAATGCTCACTACAATTAACCTTTGCAAATGGTATTATTTTTATCATTATAATTTCCCATAATTTCTAAATTTGTACAAAGTATGTGTATTGTAAAGGTTGCTTACTCTAAAAACTACTTAAATTTTTTATTTTTAATGAAATACTTCTTTTAAAAAGCAGAAAGTTAAGTGAATTTTCTTCATATTTTATATGTATATAAATTTACTAAAAATTATTTTGGTGGTTGAAGATCAGCTTTCATATACAAAAAAATTACCAGAGTGACAACTTCAAATGCATTTCTAAGACAGTAGGCATCAGAACGCAGTTTATTTTCTAATGCAGCATCCAAAGCTTAAAATCTATTCTACACTGTAATATCACAATTTAGGATTTGTTTTATACAAAAATCGGACCACCTAAATTTTTTTTCAATAGATGTCAAATTGACACAGTATTTACAGTTAAAAGTCTTTAAAAAACCTAAACTTGGCAATTATCTTTACAGGCAATTATATTTTGTTTGCAGACCCAGGAGTTTATCAACTCAAAACCCTTCTTCTACTGATCTCTATTTTAGTTTGTGCAGAAAAGAGTTAACATAGCGGGCCTAAACTAATATCTTTTGAAAGGCTTGAAAGGTCTGCCTACAAGGTTGGCTCTTGACTGGCATCTGGGAACTTGGATTTCAAGAGGGTTCCTGCCCTCATAACTGAAAAAAAGCGGCTCAGAGTGTCTAAACTGTTTGTGCAAACAATATGATTTATCCTGAACACCTGTTTTCTTTCTGGGAGTCTGGAATTTGGTACACGCCAGGCAGAGAGGGTGGCTACACAAAAAGGCCCCAGTAAAAATCCTGGGCGCTGAGTCTCTAACAAGCTGCCCTGTCGGCAACATTTCACATGTGTTGTCACAACTGGTTGCCGGCAAAAGACTCTCGGAAGCCTGCGCCTGGTTGCCCCTGGATTTCCACCCACGTACCTTTTCCTTTTGCTGATTTTGCTTTACATCCTTCAGGTGCAATACATCACAGCTATGAATGTGACTATATGCTGAGTCCTGTGAGTCCTCTTAGTGAATCATCAAACCTGGGGGTGGTCTTGGGGACCCTTGACACATAGTCCTTAAAACTAAAACACAACTAAATATTTAATATAATGAAGCTAGTCAAAAGAAACGTTTAATTTTAAGAAGTTTATAATGATACAGAAGTTTTTTCTTCAACTAGTATTTATCAAAGGCCTATATAGGCACCCAGCTAGGTCCTTTCATATATCTTATCTTATTGAATTACCTTAAGTGTCAAGTTTCTAATGTTTACTAGGACCAAGCAATATTTTCTGACCATTTCCTATTACCCAGCACCTAAGTAGGCATTCAATAAATATGTGCTGAATGAATGAATAAATAGCAACTTATGTCATTATACATAAAAACAAAAAATCAAAATAGATAAGACTAGCTATAAAAATATGTACAGATCTTCACATAAATTAAAATGCTGCAGTTCAGATTTTTCTTGCTTGATATGAAACAAATACCTTTTTCCCTAAGTGGCAAGTTTGCTGGTAAGTAGTAATCAGTTCTACTCTATCAGTACAAATGAATTTCACAAACAGTTCCTTCCCCAAGCATAAACACCAGATGAAAAAGAAAATTAAATAAATAAAATAAAAAAAATAAAAGCTTTCAGTTTATCTCCTTTGTGAGCTTCAAAAATACAAATTGCTAATATTATTTTAAAAGATGCAAACTATTGTTTTCATGTCAGATATGTTTTAAATCCATCTTTAATTACTGTAAAAGTCTCCCCGTGGTATATGCAACCATTCTATAATAAGGTGATTAAAATTCCTTGACTAGCCAATTTAGGATTTACAGCTTAACTCAAGTATCACACTACTAAAGACAAGCCCGGACGTGTTACTGAGAAATACACATTTAATTTTGGGCGGGGGGAGGTGGTGTGGGGAATGACACCACACAGGATGTCTTCAAAATTGAAACTACATTTTAAAATATGTTTCAGCAAATTGCTGCAGACAAGCCCAAATTTAAATGTAATCCCAAAACAATGGATATAGTGCAAATACATGAACATTTCTAATAAACTACTGTGTGTTGGGGAAAATGACAACATAGTCTCTAATAGTATTACCCCTACTTTAAAGGTCAATCATCTCTTGACCTCCCGCTTCAGGACCCACATTTGCTGAAAGTGACTACCTAGGGCTGGGGCCTGGGTACATGCTTGTTTAATAAGCTCTGCTTAGGATTTCCCAAAGCTAAGTTTTGAAATGTACTATTCTAATCTTTTCCAGCTCTAAAATTCTGCTTCTGTGAGTCTCTGTATTTGAGGATGCTTTAAACTTACAAACCATTTCTAATTAAATGGGTCTCAACTAGTTCTAAGGGTTTTCTAACATGATACGCAACATGATTTGGCCATATAATTTCATTACTTCAGTTTAGGGGGGGAAAAAGGGAGATCTGGTTATAGATAGTCTACAGCAAAGACAAATATGGATATCATATTCAGAAACTCAGTGATAACCCAAACATATTGTTTGGTCTAGCCTTTTCTCCATCAATCAAAATTATCAGAGCTGTTTCCAAGTAGCCAGCAAATAGCAAAGTCAAGTGACCTTATTTCATTAGTTTTCCCTTTCCTTGTCTACTCTGTATGGGTGTCATGCCATAAAACTGTAGAAAGGATCCAGACAACCCATAACCTGAACAACGAGTCCCTGGATACCAGGGGTCACGAAATCTATTGCCAGAAACATGGAACTAATTCTAGAGCAGCTTTGTCTACACTGCAGCTATACAAACAATCTCTTACCTAGCCAGTAGATGGAGGCACACGCAAACTTAATGCTTTGCTCTTTGATCTACAGGACCTTAAATCTTACAGTAATCGATGCGTTTGGTTCTTGTTCATTCGTTTGTTTTAAACCCAGGAGGTCAAAGAGAATGCAAAAAACTGGGCAAGGACAACTATTGAGGTGAATTTATAAAAAATAACAATACAAAAGAACATTTTTATATTTCTATTTTGTTTCTGGCCCTTTTGAGAAATAACTAAGTTATTTTAACTGTGAATTTATAATCTACTTCCAGATCCCTAGAGCTACTAAAAAAATTCTAAATTTAGAAATATGTGCTTTAAAATTCATGTTCAATAAGGGAAAACTGAACATCAACTGAATATGACATGATATTCAAGGACTGTTGATTTTGCTAGGTATGATAATAGTCATATGGTGTGTGTGTGTATACATATATATCCCCCCTATCTGTTAGAAACACAAACAGGAGTACTTATAGGTGAAATGATATTGCTTTAGAAATCTCCATGAAAAAAGACAACAGTAAAGGATAGAGAGAACAAGAATGGCAAAATGTTGATGCTCAGTGACAGGTACACTGAGGTTCATTACACTATTTTCTTTTTATTTGAAAATTTCCAAAATAAAAGGTTAAGAAAATTAAAATGAAAGCCATGTTCTAGTGATTTGGGTTAACACTGGGATTAGGTGACTTGTAAATATGCAACTTTAATGAGGTCTTATCTCAACATATAACCATCAATGAATTATTTCAATCACAACTGAATCTTACAAAATTAGCTATATAAAATCCCATATAGATTCAACACTGAGAAACCAAAACCACCCTGTTAAATCTACTAGAAACAATACCTTACAGCTGTAGAGCACTTCGCCATTTTACAAAGTGAATTCACACAGTTTTCTCATCTAGTTCTCATACTCTTATAAAGATTTTAAAGATAAAAAAACCAGGCTTAGAGAAGTTAAAAGACTTGACCAAAGTCATAGAATTAGTAAAAATGACAGAGTTGGGATACTAACCTAAATTTTATGACCCCAAAGACCATCTTGTCTCTACTATACTGTCACTTTGACCCCTTTGAAACAGATAGCAAACATGGTGAAATTTAGGTGAATTTCTAAATTTTGCTTTCTGTGCTCATTACTTCATAGTATATGATAAAATCTTTTTAGTTTTCGGTGTGAATGAAAATATGGACAGAAACAAATTTCTTCAATAAAGAAAAATTTAAAAAGAATCATAGTATCTTAAAATTGGAAGGGACGTTAGAGGCCCTCTCTAGTCCAAAATTAAAACCTTATCTTCAGCCCCCTTGGATGGATCTAGCTTCAGCTTGAACATTCCTAGTGAGAAACTGTGTACTCTCTGAGACAGCCTGCTGGATTCACGGAGTTAGTCTAATAACTGGAGAGGCCTTCCTTGCTTAGAGGTGAAATCTACCTGCCACTTGTTGATTTTATTTACAGTCCCTGACCCTACATACACTGAAAAAACATATAATCCTCTTACACATGATGATCTTTCAAATAATTGAAGATAGCCATTATGTTCTACCACGGGCTTCTGCTCCGAGGACTCTTTTAGCAGAAAAAGAAAACCAATAGATTATTGGGTAACTGAAGCCTCAGGCTTTTCAATAGCTCTTCCATGCAAGTGGCCTTCAAACTGGGAGTAGCCAAAGTCCTTCCAGGGGATAGGTGAATTAGGATATTTTTAAGGCAATCAATGTCTCTATCTTCATCTGCCATAATCGAGTCTGTCAGAAAATAAGTCTGTGGTCTGCTGATTTTCCTTTTACACCTCCATTCATATGAACCCATCTGAAAAGACAAACTGCTCACCCATCCTGAAAAGCCTGCCTAGCTTCCAAGAGACAACTGGGGAATACAAAGCTCCTGAGGGAGGGAGAGACCCTTGAGAGCAAAGCAGAGAGCTCTGGAAAGAAAGGGAAGAGCCACCTTATTTCTTCCAAACAATATATTCATGGCAAAGCCTTATCTATTTTAGAATTAGAAATCAATAGTAAGAGGATTGCCACAGGGATGCCTATTAACACGAATTTTATTTGAAAAATGAAGTCCGATTTTTTTTTCTGACAGAAAGCGAGTCTGATTTGCCTGACTGGTTTGACAGTGATGACTAGCTCTGCCATTCAGGTCACATAGCAGACATTTTCCATAAACTGAATGAGATAAAGGTGCAGCTCTACAGTTTTGAAGAAAATATTTTTAGAAATATATAAAACACTTAAAATTACATCCTCACAATAGAAGTTTTTATATATCAACTTAAAAATATGTGAGGTGGTACACAGTTTTCAGAATTCTTCTAGTAGGTTTGCCAACAAAGATTCTGAAGGCTGTGACTCTATGACAGAATTTCTAGGCTCCTTCCCACTGTGGTTATCCCCTCTGGAAGTGCGCCAGCATCCTGCTTACTATGAACACTCCAAGAAGAATGAGCAGTGCACAATACAGTGGGAGTGTGGCTTGGTTCTGAATACTATATACTTATAATTAATATAGCTGAAGGTTCTATTTAAAGCTTTTTAAGGTATTGCAACAACTAACTAAAACGTTTACATCTTTTTCACATAAGCAATTACAACTAAGCTCACAGTGATCTTGCACTTATATATTTGAATGAATGAGTTTATATTAACTGATCTTAAATTTCACCTTGTTTCAGCTCCTTTGCTACAAACTGGTAAAATATTTAAAAAATTTGATCTAGATATTCAATGTATTAGCTAGTCCTCCGTGGGGAGCAGTTTCTGCCATGGCTCCCAGTGATCACCACCTCCTGGTATTCGTACCCTTGCGTAATCCCCTCACCTTGGGTGTAGGCTGGATCTAGTGACATTTCTAACTAAGAGAAGATGGCAGAAGTGATAGTGTGTGACTTCTGAGATTAGGTGACAAGACTGACTTTCGTCTTGTTTGTACTCTTGCCCTCCTACTTGCTCACTCTCCAGCTGCCATGTTGTGAGCTGCTCTATGAAGAGGCCCAGTGACAAGGAACCTAAGGAGGCCTCCAGCCAACAGCTCATGAGGAACTAAGGCCCTCAGTTGGCTTATTGCCAACAACCATGTGAGTGAGCTTGGAAAAAAATTTATCCCCAATGGAGCCTTAAAATGACTTGAGGACCAGCCAACGTCTTGATTACCACATTGTAAGAGACCTAATCAAAGTCTCTGATTAAAATTTTGAAGAGAACAGGATGCCATCCCATAAAGCTTTATACAATCTCTTTGGACACAATCATCCAACCAAGTATGAAACTACCCAGTTATATTATCTTATATCACTTTTGTCAATCTTACTGACAAAAATTCTGTGAGAAACAGGTCAAGTGGTTTATTGAAATCAAGATACACTGTTATCTATAGAATTTCCTTCATATGCCAATATGGTGATTATATCAAAAGAGGAAGGTAAGTCTGTTATAGTTTTCAGTTGCCACAGAGGCTTGCTACATGGAGGCCTCTACTCTCATCCCACTCCTCTTCACTAAGACTCCTGTGGTCAGAAGTTTATATTTTGGGGCCTCCTATCCCTCTGAACTCTATGTCCTTTTACAGCCTCTTCTCTGAAGTATGCTAAAAATGCGAGGGTAACTAAGCAGGCCCAACTTTTGCTTCTTGAGCCGCTGTGAACCTCAAGATGAGATAATCTTTTTATTCTTGCTCCTTTAGGTCTTTCTAAACAGATGAGTTCACAACTATTGTTAAATATTAGGAGAAAAGGTTAGCGTTACCCAAAAAACATCATTGCTTAAAACTTTAACCCTTAAGAAAATAAAATGTACACTCACAATTCAAAAACCATGTAAAGCATTCCATCTGAGCTATATGTCTCCAATAATTCTACAATGTGGGGATGTTTCAGCATATGACAGATACTGGCTTCCCGCTTTAGATCTGAAAAACAAACACATGACATACTTTGTTAGGTAGGAACAAAAGACAACCAGAGTGAATGATGAATGAATGGATGTGATCTATGGTAACATGAAGACTTCTCTAACTAAAGAGATGAAATCCCCCATTTAGGCAAAGCTCAACTTTTTACCCTTTAAAATCTTTGACAATATAACTTTTCATATTTTTTACCAGCTTAAATCTATATATATTATAGTCAGCTCTTATTAATAAGAAATATAAACAGCACAAATAAATACTGCCCGCAAACTCTTATAATCAAGTTTCAAAATTTTTAACTTTCTTGATTTGCTAATAAGTAACTCAATTTGCTGTTTTGAATTTTACCTCTTTTTCTAAGTTTTCCCTATATTGGATAAGAATATGTTATCTATTCTTTAGCCTAAAGTCCAGCATTTATAGACACATATCAAGGAACTTATATGGAACGGGGGCAAAAAAAAAAAATAGTATGGTTTAATCAGAAAAGGCACTACTCCCAGCGTCAAAGTCAGAAATTTTTTTACCTCATCTACAAGATGTGTTAGATAATTCATGACACTACCTATAGTGTTATTTTGAAGGACAAATTCAGATAATGTTTGTAAGACTAGTGTGTAAGTTATATAATACTATTTGGAGAATAAAACTGTTAATATCATCACTGTCATTATCACTGTCACCATCATCACACGAAAACAGTTTGGGCACAGGTATCAGTTGCCATGTGTGCATGGAACAAGATAATTAAAGCCTCCCTGTGTTAATAGCGCTGGAGTTTTTGCCTTTTCGCTGATGAATAAAATCCAATGTGAAGTTTTTTTTATTTGGAAGTAGAAGGAAGACAGGTAAAGAAGAACCAAGGCTAAGGATGTACTGCACAAAGCAAAAGAGATAACATCATCTCCTCTCTGATTTATTAACTCAACTTAGTCTTGTCAACAAGAACAATGGCTGCAGATGGAACCATAGAAGACTTACATAAGGGTGGAATGAAGAAAAGAAGTCAGTAAATTAGACAAAAGAGAAGCCACCAGAAAAGGAAGAATCAATAATACGATATTAAGAAAGTCGAGGGAATTAAGGCATGAGTACTTGGAGAAGGCTGAGAAAAGGCTGTAAGATTCAGCCAGATAAGACCGTTAGCACCCTGGGCAACATCAAGTTCTGTGGAAAGGTTAAGTTTGAAGTTAGTATGCAGGAGACAATTACGTAAGAACAAATTTAAATCTATCATGTCTCTCACTGGGCTAAGGACTTAATATGATCATTGTCGTTTACTGTCTTAACACCCAGTGAAGTAGGGATTTTACAGATGAGGAAACTGAGGCTTAGAAACGTGTTCACGATCACATAGCTATCAGAAGGGGGTAGGTTTGAGCCCTGGCCTGTCCAACTCTCAAGTCAGCAGTCCTGCTACGATGCCATGCCGGTTTAGACATGATCCAAGAATCTGGCAGTAGGAAAGGAACAGCAGGGTCAAACAAGGTTTGATTTGTTTGTCTGTTTTTGCTGTTGTTTTAAAGGGAATGTTCTGTGTGTTTCTAAGTGGCAGTGACGAAAAACCCACAGGATCTGGGGTGGGAAAACTTGGTGCCAGTCCTGCCTCTGTCACTGCTACTTGCCAGCCGACTGCTAACCTCTACAAATGCCTTCCTTACTGCTAACGAAATGGGGAAGGCAACAGATGATGCAGGACTGCACTGTCGACGAAACCAACTGCAGAGGGCAAGGGGAAGATTCAGATGAGAAAATGGATGTGACAGGACTGTGAGGAATGCAGCACTGTGGGGCTGAGGGGGTGAGGTGGCTCAGTGTTCACTGTAAAGGAAGAGATCAGAGGCACAGCTAAGATGGTCTCCGTCTCCAAAAGTGGCTGGAAAGGTCCTGCAGGAGAAGAGAGGTGTGAATCAGGTGTGCGTTTTGTGCTGGGAAGTCATAACTATGAGGAAGGATTTTGACAAGAGTGCTGGAGAGCCAGGCTGTAGCCAGACAACATAAATCAGATGCCTGCACAGTTTTTTCTCTCCCTTCAAGAATGTTTTGCCTCTTGATTCTGTGAAAAGCTTAAGAGTTTTATTACCCATTTTTATGTTTCTCTCTAGCTGCCCATTTTATTAGAAGTCACCCTTTTCATACGTTCTGTTTTTACCTGTTTCTCTCTTTCCATTTCTTTCTATTCTGATAAAAAAGGCCTAATTTAACTCAACGCTCTGACATCAGAGTCAAGAGCAGAGATTTAGTGTTTGCCACCACAAAAACTGGTCTTTCCTCCTGTTTTCAGTTTACTATTTTTTTTGCTCCTTTCATGTAACTACAGTGTGTTTCAATCCCCATATTCACATTTGCCACGTGCCACACCTGTTATACTGAAAGACTCTAAGTAGAAATGGATATTCTAAAGACGTCTCCATCTGACCTGCAAATTTTTGCTTGGTATATGGCCGAACAAGCTCCTGGTCTAGTCTATTGCTTACCCACCCTCAAAATGAAGGCAGAATTGCCAGGGACCCTGCCTTCAAAGATTAAAACAATTTAAATATTTGATCTGACATTTCAGGGACTAAAAGTCGAACACTGATTGAATAGCACAAAACTAACAACATACAAACATATTTGAAATTATAAGGGCAATGATGTAAACAATGGCTTAAATCTAGGATAACTGTGGCACCATTTTCCATAATTCAAATATCAATTAAATGGGTGTATTAAATAGCCCAAATTGAAAATCACATTTAAAAAACACAAATGCATTATACAAGCACTCAAACTATAGATTCCGGGAATGTTAAACTCAAAATGTTTGTTTTTAGATGTGAATGTGAATTAAAGATGTATGTATTAAGTGCTATTAATTTCTTGATATAACAAACTAAAAATAGTATTTCCCTACAAATCAACTCATGAAGCAGAGTGGGAAGGAATTCAAAAGTAGGTGATAATAATATGATCTGAAGTTGTGATTATCTGACTGCTTAGAGATACTAGCACAAAACATTCCTGTGAGTGGCCTGACCCAGTTACCATGGCTGTTTTGAAGTGCTGCTTTGTCTGTATTAAGCGGTAACTGGTAACTCTCTACATTGTTTCTTGTACTTTTTAATTTTGTAATTTCTCAGAGAACTTTTAAAAGATTTTTAAAATAATCTATTTCTATGTTTAGTGCCCTTATATTTATATGCCAATATTTAATCAACATATTTCCCTTTAACAGGGGCACTAGTAATATGGAAAGTAATTTTATTTTCTGACCAAAATTTGAGACACACTTAAATCAACCTGTTATATGGCTTGAGAACTACTACTAGTTTCCTAAGAAGTTTGGGCCATCCAGGAACAGTAAAGCAACTGTGCCCTCCAGGGTTTGCCTATCAGTCTGTCCCTCAAATAAGGCAGAGTTAGGGAAGCTGTTTCAGGTGGTCTGTTTTAAACAGAATTTTCCGGGAAAGTATTTACTACTCATTTTACTACTCGTTGTTCTTGTAATAGAAAAATTCTTCATACTATCTTTAAAAGTCGGATGCCACTTTCAGAGTGCCACAACTCTGCAGCAAGCTAAGTTGACCGTGGGTCAAAAGTAATTTGGGTATTTACAAATATGACTGAAGAAAAGAATGATTTCTGACATTCTTAGCATTAGAGTAGCAATCTCAACCTCAATATGTGAACTTAAAAGATCCAAATTTAAGAGTTAGCTTGCCCAGAACCATTGAATAAGGATTTAGATTAACACTGTCCAAAAGAAATATAATACAAGCCATATATATAATTTAAAATTTTTCAGTTGCTACATTATAAAGTAAAAAGAAACAGGTGAAATTTAACATATTTTATGCAATCCGATACATCCAAAGTATTATTATTGCAAAATATAATCATATTAAAAATTATTAATGAAATATGCTACATTCTTTTTTTGTACTAAGTCTTTGAGATCCAGTGTGTTTTATACTTATAGCACATCTCAATTTAGACGAGTCATATTTCAAGTGCTCAACAGCCACGTGTGGCTAGTGGCTACCAAACTGGAATGCTGCAACTCTAGATAAAATGACTTGCTTTAATTCTTATCCTCTCCCAAGTGGGAGTTCTTCTGTATTTCTTACACAGATATTTGTAAAGTCACTCAGTCATTCAAAAAAGAATCTAAACTCAAAGAGATGTGTTTCTAAAAACCATTTCCATAGAAGGAAATCACAGCTTCTTTTAATAATTCAAATCCATCCCTTAATAACTAACTGCAATTTCTTCACTACCGTTAATCTAAATCCTTCATTTGTTCAGGGTTTTTTTTTTTTTTTTGAGGAAGGTTAGCCCTGAGCTAACATCTGCTGCCAATCCTCCTCTTTCTGCTGAGGAAGACTGGCCCTGAGCTAACATCCGTGCCCATCTTCCACCACTTTATATGTGGGACGCCTGCCACCGCATGGCTTGACAAGCAGTGCGTAGGTCTGCACCTGGGATCTGAACTGGTGGACCACAGGCTGCAGAAGCGGAACGTGCAAACTTAAACCACTGGGCTGGCCCCTGTTCAGTAGTTTTTGATTAGTTTATCTTGCTTAATCTACCAAACACGCAAAGAGTAGCCAATATCCACTGTATAGTAGCCCTCTGTACTCTTCAAAATTTATTGAATGACCTTAGACTATGCAGCGCAACATGTGAGAGTTTACTATGTAACATTTGAGATTTTAAGTGCCCCTATATAAGTCCTCATTTAATCATTATAATAATCCTGCAAGATAAATATATCTATTCTCACTTTACAGAGAAAGAAGTTGAGGCCCTAGGTTCAGTGAGATAAATAAGTTGTCGAAATCTCACAACTAATAAGTAGAGGAAGCAGGACTAACAATCGAAGTCTAGCGCTCTTTACGTCACACCACAATGGCTCCTGGGACTGCACGGCTTTTCTATGTGCCCTTAAGACCCAATCACACAACAGTGCTAACGTGGTAACACTGACTTGGGTGACGAGCTATCAAGACTGCTACAGAAGCAGTTTATTTGAGCTACACTGACGATCAGAAACTAGACACTGATCTTTTCATGATAAACACATAAGTATTCTCATTCATTTCCAAACAATTTCCAAGTTCTGTTAGAAACTCAATAGTTAACAAAATTCACTAAGAGCCGACTCAGGCTCCAGATGCACATAAAGAATATTCTAATCTAGTCATAGAAATAATTAGGACAAGTATTAATGTGTTCATTTGAATCAATTAATAACAAAATAAGTAAAAACAAGGGAGGAATTGTACCTTCTAGAAATGTTTAAAATATTGTATTTCTAGATTTACCATGTATCAAATATCTTAATAATGGTCATTCAGATATTTGAGAAAAACTCTAATAGTGGAACTTTATTTGTTTTGGATTTCAGTCACTTCTGCCTTTTCCTTATATCCATGTAATTAACATCTTTCTATTTTATTATTTGAGTCCAAAACAGATTTTCACCAAATTCAAGGTTGAGTAACTCCTTGAATAGAAGACCTTCAGAGTTACATTTTCTGAGAGACAAATAATTTGGTTTCTTTTTAACCTAATGTTGGCTCTTATCCACAAATGACTTTTTAAGCAAATGCTCTTCTCTGGAGGACATCTTAACACCTCAGAAGATAAATGTTAGTTAAGATCATTGACCTGGTCACCTGTAATTTTATTAATATCTAATCAGTAAGCTCAATGATTTATGGTACTTCAATATTGGTTAGGAATGACCTGGAGGTTTTAAATGTAAGTCCCTAGAAAATAAATGGCACTTTAGATAATTATTCACCAAACTCATCCTAATGAAGAGTGAGAGGGAAGACAAGTAGTTCACATAGAAATTGGTATTATATTTTACAGCTGATAGTTGTTTACAAATATAGGGTTGAATTTAGTTTAAATCTGGTATTCAACTCGACAGGCTGCTTAATATATTCATCACATTTATCAGAACTGAAAATTCTTCGGGAAATATATTACCAAACCCCCTTAATTTGTAAATGCTTAATACAGTTAAGATTGATTTCTAACTGATACTTTTGCCTATTTAAGAAAAAATTTTACATTAATCGAACATTCTCAATTAATGGTACACTGCTTCCTTTCTTTATTCACCTGACAGGTGATGTCTTAGACCATAGGATTAAAGAAATATGGGCAAGAATTCAAAGAAATGAAAAGCTGTTTGGATTTCTTTTTGTCTGTGAAAAAAGATAATAAAATGCATAGGGTGGTAGTGAAATGTCTAAAAGATCAAAGAAATAATGAGTTTGCAGTTAACCCAGATTGGTGTGTGGGCCTGTCTGGGCCTCCGGTCATCCACTAGTTGAGAAGGTCAACTTTCCTGATTTATAGGAAGATAGCTTCATTAAAGCCAACCTGACCTGTGTTATTGCCAAAGGCAGCTGAGATCTTTAGTCTTCAAAGTGGTTATTAGATAAAGGTGGAACTCAGCAACAGAATTTGACTTTGCTACTGTAATCCTTCCAAGGTTCTGCTTGGATCCTTTTCTTAAAATGTCATATGGTCGTTAATTTTCAGTACACCAAGGAAAATTGTTGAGTCAATAATGACTTTCATTTACTTATTTGTTATTAATATTGATTCAAATGAACACATTAATACTTGTCCTAATTATTTCTATGACTAGATTAGAATATTCTTTATGTGCATCTGGAGCCTGAGTCAGCTCTTAGTGAATTTTGTTAACTATTGAGTTTCTAACAGAACTTGGAAATTGTTTGGAAATGAATGAGAATACTTATGTGTTTATCATGAAAAGATCAGTGTCTAGTTTCTGATCGTCAGTGTAGCTCAAATAAACCGCTTCTGCAGCAGTCTTGATAGCTCGTCACCCAAGCCATTCCATTTCAAAATGGTACTCCTAACTTTACAGAATCAGAGAAATACCAGTCTATATTTCACTTACTTTTCAATATGAAAGACTTAAAAAACATACATGTTGGGAGCATGAAGGAACTTTGTGGGATGACAGAGTATACATACTTACTGAAAATCATTAGACTGTACACTTACATGGATTCATTTTATTGTGCAAAAATTTTTATTCAATAAAGTTTAAAAAGAAAAACATTGCAATCAGACAGGAATTCAACTAATATGTCTAAGTCAAAAAATGTTATTCACATACCTGTATTTTACACTGTCCTAATTATGTTATCTATATTTACCTTCTATTTTTATTTACTTAGTGATAGCTGAGGAGTTCAACAAAGATATGTGGCAGGATAGGCTTCCTTACCTCCCACTTCCCCCCACACCTTCTTCCTCCAGGATGAGGCCAGCCCAGAAAATACTGCCAGGAGGACCAAAATTCTCCCCAGAAAGCAATTTATAGTCTGTTTTAACATATAAATAAAAGAATGATTGAGGCCGAGATTTTTTTATGGCATTGTGAAATAATTATCAAAGTTTTCTTTTTTTTAAATAATATGGGTTTCCCCATTGAGCAGTAGATTCATTTTCTCAACAAATTTCATAAAAACACTAAAAAACAAATTTAGAGTAAAAAATAAGTACCAATATGTGACATTTATTTTGAAAAGGATCAACAAAAACAATAAGCTAATTGTTTTGATAAATAACAACTTAAAATCAGGGATTATGGATAACCCTGCAGACTCATGGCCTCAACCACCAAATTATTTCTGTATTTTATTTTGTTGGTCTGCTAAAACCCAGATTTGTATGAATAGCTGCAAATGACTAACAGGTGTGTGTAACTTAAATAGCTAGCCTTATAGTCTTAATTTCTTAAAAAGTGAGCAAGAAGCTTCAAAGAGTAGTAGCAGAAATTTTTTGTTTCAAAGTGGAATCACTGGCTGGTTCAAAGTGGCAGAAAGGAGAGGATACTTTTTATACACAATGAAACTCCAGGCTAAGGGAAACATAGGCAGTTCTGGAAAGGCCATATCTTTCCTTTTTAAAATAAAATTTTAAGTAAATAATATATTGCCTTCCCCTTAGAATAAACTGTCATCATTTAATCTTTTCTATAAAACCAGGAGGTAGCATAACTAAGTGATTTTTAACTCATCATTTGATAGATCTGTTAATGTGATAGATACTCTGCCCCAGAAGATTTTGCAGTAAGATTTAAGGGAAGCACAAAAGCTTAAGAAACTGATCTAGATACTGCTGTCCAAGGATCAAGAGCATGAGAGATAATCACCTAACCCATCTCCTGGAGGCCACAGGAGCACCTGTTGAGACTGGAAAGTCATAGAAGCTAGCGACTCCCTGTATACCTAAATAACGGGCACAATTTGAGGAGAACCATGACTTACATAAAAAACGTTAAGTATATCCCCTATATCATTTTAGCCTCTGCGCCAAACCTAGCACTTTATTGTGTGAAATGCATGAAACCACCATAAACTATGCTTTTCTTCTTTTTATTTTTGGAAAAATTACAAAAAATTCCCTTGGAGACATTCCATGTGGCTCAATTTCCTGTTTCCCATCTTGATATCGAAATAATATGAATTCCTTACTTATTAGAGTATAATGTTCACATACATAAAATAAACATATTTTCTATTTATGCTAAGGGTCTTCCTTATTTGTTGTGGGTTGAATGCCAGAATATACAATTTTCTTACTCTTTAAAGAATGTACATTTATAATCAACCTGCATTCTTCCTTGACCTTTTTCTCAATAGCTCTTTTGCCATTTCATCAAACTTGGAACATAAGCTTCCTTAAAACCTGAGATAGAAGCAGAGGCTTCCAGCATCTGATTCACACACAGTTAAGTGCAATCCTAGCAAGGCAGGATGCTCAGAGCCAGTAAAAACAAGTAGAAGGAAGGCAGGCAGGGCCTTAATCCCTCTTCACTTAAGAATCATTTGTCACTTAGTAGTAACAAAAGGCCTAATTCACGTCTCAAAATTATGGGAAACAAATACAATCAATACCTTTTAGTCATTCCAGATAATGGCTTATTTCATACAAGTGACTCTTCCAGAAAGGTTACCAACTCATCCTGGTTTGCCCAGGACTTTCCAGTTGTAGCACTTAAAATTCTATATCCTAAGAACCTGCCCTGGGTCCCAGACAAACCAGAATGGTTGGTCACCCTATTTCCACAGAGCTGGCACTTATCTTTTCAAATGCTAACACTCTTCTGCAGGGAGATAGTTATGATATAACACAGTCATGTACCACATAAGGACGTTTCAGTCAACAAAGAACCTCATATATGATGGTGGTCCCATAATATCAGTACCATATAGCCTAGATACGTAGTAGGCTATACTGTCTAGGTTTGTGTAAGTACTGTAGGGGAGGAAGAAACTTTCCTTTACCTTCTAGGTTCTTCGGGCTGGTCTAAGAATTAAATTGACTTGAGAGAGATTAGCAGGAGAAAAACAAACAAAAGTTTAATAACATGTATACATGGGAGAAACCCAGGAAAACCAAGTAACTCGCCAAAATGGCTGAAGCCCTCACCTTAAGCACCATCCTCAGCTACAGACAAAAGATGATGTTGGGGGTGGGGAGAGTCAGGGACTTCAAAAGGAAAGAAGGCAATTCACAGGTAGGGAAAAAGGAGCAAACATTTGGAAAACAAGCATTTGTTTGGTCACACAGAAAGAGAAGAACACAGAGGGGAGCCCAACAAACAGGCTTTTCTAGGTTCCTCCCTGTCTACCATCTGGTTCATGTTGTGCTAAGGTGATAGCTCACTTCCTGAGACAGGTTTTTTTTAATATGAATTCTTCTAGGCAGTTAAGGTGGAGGTAACAAGAAAAACTTTCTGAGTCTTTTTTCTCTTAAAAGTAATCAGCCTAAAATAATCCTCATGTTAAAGAGATACATTTTGGGGTGGCAAATTTTGTTCCCCTTCAGTACACTCTATGATGTTCGCACAAAGACAAAATCGCCTAACAACGCATTTCTCAGATCATACCCCTGTCGTTAAGCAATGCATGGCTGTAGATAGAGCAACAGATTTGTAGTCAAAAGACATGTCTTTAAGTCTTGTCTCCATCACTTAGTAGCTGTATATACTTGAACATCAGTGTCCTTATCTATAAAATGGAAAGAGAAGAGAACAGCTCCCACACTGGGTTGTAGTTAGCCCTGGATGGTTAATAAAAGTACATGAAAGTGCTTGCTATGGTGCATGACACAGAGCATGTGCACAGGAACTTTTGCTTCCTTTCTCTTTGACCATTTTTGGTGGAAATAATTTTTTCCTACCTTTACCAAATGTCAGTCAAACCAAGTTTGATGACAAGAAATTGGCAATGTCAACATCCAATTACTAAACCACACTGCTATATGGTTCTAAACCTACTTTTACTTTGCAGTTTTTCATCTACAGTTTTTTGGGAAATCATGTAATATAGCTCATAAAGAACTGAATCTGAAGGTGACTATAGGATTCTTTGGAAAACAAAGTAAAAACAGGTGTACTTGACGTGTCTAACAATAAGGACACTGGTAAACAACAACAACAAAAACAGAATCCATGTAGCTGCATGTGTGTGGCCTACTGACTACCAGCATCAGTGTTCTTCCAGATGGCCCTTGGAGTCATCCTCACACCAACTACTAATTCTCCTCCACTTCCTATATGCAGGTGCCAAAACCTGTCATTCTATTTCTGCAATACCTGTCAAAACAATCTACTCCTTACTGTACTTACCCTAGTTTCAACCCTCGTGGATTCTTGTCTGGATCATAGCAAAGATCTCTTAATGAGTTTCTTTGCCTCCAGTTCCTTCTTTTATTCCACTGATTAAATTGTCATCATAGTTTTTACTCTAAAACAGGAATTATCATATTACTCCAAAAACCTTCATTGCTCCCCATTCCATACACCAAGACATATAATCCCTCAGCTCAGCTTGGAAAGCCTTCCAAAAATGATTTTAAGTCAAACAACTTAATGGGGATCCACAGAGCTATTTAGCAACATAAATGGAAACAGAACCTAGCTCTCCTGCTTCTTAATCAAGCAGTTTAGGTTTGCTTTCTTCTTCTTCTTCTTTTGGATGTTACACATACTACACTCCTTTCCATGTTCCTCCATCACCCTCCCTGACCCCCATCCTGAACTACCTGCAGCTTCTGCAACCTCCCCTACCCATGCTCTCTATGCTCCTGAAAATGCTGCTCCCTCTGTTTGACATTCCATGCGCTTCCTTCTCTGCTGGTAAACCCCAACTGTTCATCCAAATTCCACTCACACTTTGCCTCAAAGTTCTCCTTAACAGTCTCCCCCGCTGAGGTAGGCATGCCCCGCTGTGATCTAACAACCGGCCCCCCCCCCCCCCCGCATGCCTCAGTATCGCAGCACTCCCCAGACTATACTACTGCTGGTGGTTTACATTCCTGTCAACCTGGTGCAAGGTGGCACCAAGCACACAGAACTCACTTGACCAAGGTCTAGTATACCTTCAGTCTCGCATCAAAGTATATCTATCACTGAATCAGAGAGTGTTAGAAATGGGAGAGACAGTAAGAAGCCATCATCACATGCTCACATTTTACTCATAAGGAAAATGAGGCCCTAGGAAGGCAAGTGACATGCCCAAAGTCACACAGCTAGTTCACAGCACAATGGGAAGATGAACTCAGGTCTCTGATTCCCAATCTAGGAATCTTTCTGTTACCCTAGGCCCTATTAGAAAAGGACTCTACAAGTGTCCAAAATTTGAGACAATCTATTCCAGGTAGCACATACATACACTGACTAAAGCATTTTCAGAGAACGACCAAAAAGTGCCATCTACTTGGAGATAACTGGGTGCTAATGTTATTCTTTATATTGTATTACCATGACTGAAAATGGAAAACTTCAAGGCGCCACCACTACTGAATGCACTGGCTTTCAATAAAGTAATATACGCCTAACATTTCTATGTCACTGTATAGTGTAAGTACTATATTATTTAATACTATAAATTACATGGCCAAAAAATGTCTTGTTTTCAAAGAATACTTAAGATTTAAAGTTTCCTGTAGATTTTAACTAATTCTTAAGTCTATTTATATGTGGATCTTGTCTTTGGTTAATTATTCAGAAGTAATTTTATTAGGTTAAATGATCACAATTCCAAAAGCAGCATTTATGAAAAGAGCACATCTTGTTTTCTTCCACTAGAGGACACTAAAGATCATATTATAGCTAGTTAGACAACTAATATCACCAAGATCTCTGGCTGTAGACCATATTAGTGGTCTCGATAATACAATACACAGATGAGATGATTATTGGCCTTTGACGTGTCTAACAACAACAATAACCATCAGCTAACATTTACTGAGTGCTTACTATGAGTCAGGCTCTATTCTAGATGTGTCAACTCATTTAACCCTCACAACAACTCTAGGAGGTAGACGATACTCACTTTACACATGAGGAAGCTGAGGCAGAGAGCAGTTCGGTAACTCATCCACAGAACTAATAAACTGCAGAGCAAGGATTTGAACCCAGGCAGTCTGGCCCCAGTACTTATGCTCTTAACACTCTGCTATACTGCTGCTTAGGTCAATAACTACTCAATTCTGAAGATGAACTTTATAGGTAAAAGTTATTTCTCCACATTATTGCTAAAAATTGAAATAGAAAGTTTCAAAGTACAATCAGAGCAAATTTCAGTAATAAAATCATAATAACTTTCAAGAAAATCTTAGTTTAGCTCTTTCAATTCAAGACACCTGGTTATATTTTTGAAAAACTAGCTTTCTATAAGATGCGGAATCATTAGAAATATGACTAGGCAAGTCTTTCAGAATGGCTGTGTGAGCTCAGGGAAACCTCCTCCCAGAGAGAGAGAAATTTAGCTGGTCAAAATTAACAATCAAAGTCTCTGAAGATTGATCAAAGGGTTTACAACAAATTGAGAAACATTTAGTCAATAAAATCTACAGAAACTCGGTAAGAACAATGGGAGGCTGTGGCATTCAAGATTGGGACTGCACCGGTGCCCCAGAGCTCTGCCTTGTGGAGAAGTGTTCTAAGGGGCCCAGCCACTGAGTGGAGATCAGCTCTGTGAGGTGGAAGAGCTATTCGGGGCAGACTTTGCAGCTGGTGAACATCAGAAGATCCCATTTCCCACAGCTGCATGCTGTGGAAGGCCTATATCAAGTGGGTGGTAGAAGCCAGATAGCAGTGCCCATCCCTCTGCCTCCCCAACTCCAGCTAAATACAGATTTATCTGGGTGGAGCAGCCGGTAAAGAGTGTAGTCTCCCTTTCCCCACACTGCTCTGTGCCGCAAGAGAGCTACAAAGGTGGGCTCAGCAGCCGCGTGGCAGCTCCCATCTCCTTCAACTTCCTAGGTAGAAGAACTAGTCCAAGTACATTTAGCACCTGGTGAACAGTGGCAGATGTCATCCTCCCTGACTGTGGGTGTGGGAGATCCATATTAAGTGGTAGTAGCAGCCAGGAGGGGGCACCAATCTATGCTTCCCCAACTCCAAAACACACAGCTCTGGAGCAGCCAGGGAGGAGTGAATTCCCCATTTTCCCCAGCTCTCACTCCACACTGCAGAGATTCTGCTCTGGGGAGGTACAGCAAGCCTCACAGACTAGCAAACCCTGTCCCTGAACAAGTGGCTCGATTTTAATTGCATCTGACTATGGAGCAATTTATATCACAGGGCATTGTCAAAAACAATAGTGCAATCAGCTAGCAATTAGTACAGTGTGATACCAAGAGAGGTAGGACCATTGTAATGAGAGATCAAGAGAAGAGATAGTCAAAGAGAATCCAGTTAAATCTATAGTCATTCCCGATAGTCAGGAAGGTTGTGCACATGCCCAAGGCTGCTCCCTCTGGAGAGGGACATCAGAGGTTGCAATAAACTAGTCCAGCAAATCACTAAACAAATAAACAAGCAAACAAGAACAACAAGCCCTGGAGTGTCAGAGGGGTGTCAGTACCCAGAGCTGCTATAAAAAAAGTTAGGAGACATGCAAAAAACAGGAAAGTGTAACCCTTATATAGGTTGGGGGGAAAAAAGTAGAAAATAGAAACTGCTTTTGAGGGGGTCCAGATGTTGGACTTAGCAGAAAAGATTTCAAAGCAGCTACTTTAAGTGTATTCATTGAACTAAAGGAAATTCATGTTTAAAGAATTAAAGGAAGATGTGATGACAATGTCTCATCAAATAGAGAATATCAGTAAAGAGACAGAAATTATAAAAAAGAACAAAATTTAGTATATTCTGGAGTTAAAAGTACAATAACCAAAATGAAAAATTCACTAGAGGGGCTCAAAAGCAGATTTGAGCTGGCAGAAGAACCAGTAAACTTGAAGATAGAATGAGAGAGATTATGTATTCTAAGGAATACAGAGGAAAAAAGAATGAAGGAAAAATAAACAGAGCCTCAGAGAAATGTGAGACACTTAACACATTATCATATGCATAATGGGAGTACCAAGAGGAGAGAGAAGAAAACCTGAAAAATATACTAATATAAAGATTGAATAAATAAACAAATGGGAGAAAATAGACAAACCTCCCCTGTAGAAGATATTCAAATACTAACCAGGTTATCTGATTCTGTTCTTGAAGACTTTGTGAATCTGTTTCTCTTTGTCTACCCCAGTTGCGGCTTAGGAGGTAGTTGAGGCCATCATTTAGCTTGTCTAGATTACTGCAAAAGCCCTCCAATCTCATCCTTATACTATAGTCAAAGAGTTCTTTCTAAAATGAAAATTTGATCATGGCTGACTATAGTCCCCTATCCTGTACTCAAATTTTATTCCCCTTAGATATGGCTTATTGGTCCATTGGAGTTTTTTAGAGTCACTACAGAACTTATTTTTAAAAAGAAGTTCCTGGCCCATACTCCATACTTACTAGACTGGACTCAGTGAGGAAGGGGCCCAAAGATCAATCAGCGCTCTCAATAAGCACCACCCCCCCTTCTCCCCAACAATTCTTCTGCACAGTCAAGAATGAGAACCACAGTGAACTGGCCCCTGCTTATGTCTTTATCCTTAGCTCTTGTGGCTCCCAGAAAGTTCCAAATGGTGATCACTATGTGACCAGAGAGGGCTATCTTGTAGGAGAGGGTAACTAGAGATTCATACAATATAATAAATACATAACACATATAACAATTTAGGGAATCATAACTCAACTGCATGAATAAGTAAACGAATACTTCCATTGAAGCATGGTAGCCTAAATGCATGCATTTCTCTTCTACCCTTTGAAGCTCAACCAATATTTCAGTAATGGAATTAAAAAGGCATAGACTCACAAAGATAGAATGAGACAAGAGGCAGCAGCATACTAGATAGATAAACAAAATCTTGGATGGTAGAGAGTAAATGGACAAAGTTGGCAGATCAGAGAAAGCTGAAACCCAAATGTGGCAGCCCTTGCGATGTGACTCAATCTCTACAAGGATTGTGACTGACTGACACCCTCAGGCGCAGCACTGTGAATTCATCACTGTGTTCCCACCAACACCATGCTTCCCACAGGCTACTCTCAGCCAGTGACTAAGGGCAGCAGGAATACTAAGGCAGGCTTATTTCTAGGAGACAGGGGACTCTCATGGCCAAGAGTGGCTTGAGGACTTCCAATAACCTTCACCAAAACTTTCTTGGAACTGCCCTTAGTCTAAGATTTTTTCCTACCCTTTCTCCTCCAAAGGAGTCAGACCTGCATAACCTGTGATGGCTCTCCCAGGCTCCTCTGGCTCCCTTCCCTTTCATTTCCACTCACAGGTAGTTTCCCAGTAAACTGATTGCACATCTAATCCTTTCTTGGCATCTGCTTTTTGTAGAACCTGAACTAACAAACAAAGCTTGCAGCAAGGCAAGCCAGTAAGAAGGAAGCTGACATACCTACCAAAATGTTCCCAAGAAAGGTTTAAGAAAAGGAAGCAGCAGGTATCTTTGAAGACAGGGGTGCATGGTGGAGAAGAAAACAGGAGGACTGGCTGAACCTTTACAGCAGCAGTCTGACCCTACAGATCCTTGAGCAAGCAAATTATCCCTCCCTCACTCTTTAGAGACTGTGGACACCACTCTCATAGCTCAGGTCAAAATGAGGTGCTGTACTTAAACAGGGGGATTAACTGTAAAAGTCACATGTTAAATAAACATGCTAAAATAAAGACTCTCAGCCTCCTTCCCAAAAGCGGCTTCTGGAACCACCGCAATCAGGCTTAGATGCCCACTGTGTACCGCCACTCCCTGCTCTCCAAATACACACATTCCTACACACACAACCCTAGCCCAAGGTATAACATTGGAAGATTGTTCTCTGTCAACTGACCTGCTTAAGAACAAAAGACCTACACATACCGGTATCCACAGGGGTCATGAAAAATGGTCCAGTCCTTGTCAGATCATCTATAATTAAGTTACCCATGTATACAGAGCTTCCAGCTAACTATTTACGACTTCCTTCTTAAAAATAAAAGAACAGCCAAAGATAACTAGGCATTTGAAGAAAAGCTCTAAAAAGAAAGGGACTAAAACAAATAGAAAAAAAGATTTCTGAGGAAACCATTTCCTGCATAAACTAAGGCAAAGAAAATTTCAAAAAATTTACTATTTTGAGATAGATAAAAATGATATGAAACCTATGAAACAAGAATAGTAAACTATATAATACTAATGATTTAAAAAAGAAACATTCAAGGAGGGGGGGCATTGAAAATAAAAAATGAGAGCCCAAACAGGAGATTCAAACAGAAGGGTCAGAAGATCAAGTTGAGGAAATATCTCAAAGGAGAACAAAAAGACAAAGAGGGGGAATTGGGGAGGAAAAGGCTGGAGAGAAAGATCAATCCTGCGAGTCCTGATATTATTTGAATAACAGCAATTCAGGAAGGAAGAACAGAAAAACTGGAGGAAAGGAATTTATCTAAGAAATAATACAAAAAATTTCTCTGAACCGAACAATGAGTTTCCAGATTCAAAAAGATCTCCAAGAACCCAGCCTAATGACTTTTAAAAAGGCCTACATCAAAGCACAGCATTGTGAAATTTGGGGGTATTGGGGTGAAGAGAATATCATTAAGGTTTTCAGAGAAAGAGAAAAAGGGCCAGGCACTGTTCTAAGTGCTTTACTTATGTTACTCAATTAATTTTCTCAATAACTTAGAGATTGGTAAGATTATTATGTCCAATTTTTAGATGAGAAAACTTAGGCACAGAGAGGCTAAGTGACTTGCCCAAGCCACACAACTGGTAAGTATGACATGAACCCAAGTTTCTGGTTGCACAGTATAAGCCTTTATCCATATGATATACTTCTCCAAAATTCTAAGGGAAAGTTACTTCTAACCTAGAATTCTACATCTAGCCAAATTATCGAATTGTTGAGTAGAATCAAGACATTTTCAGATATCCCAAAAAATGCATCTTTCCTCCAGAAGTTACTAAAAAAGACACACTACCAAAACGAAGATGAAAGTTGAAAAAGAAAATAGGAAACAGGGAATCCAGTACAGATGAAAGGCAAAGAGAATTCCCATGATGACAGTCCAACAAGCCAAGACAGCAACCAATTTAGAATGAAACAGATAGACGAAGGGCTCGCGGAGGGAGCTGTGTTGCCAAGAAAAGAATCGAATGCAATAAATTATCCAATGGGATTGATGTACTGAGAGAAGTCATATGGTTCAGTGGGCCAGTTTGGGGATGAATTAGCTGTAATACATAGAAAATAAAGCAATCGAAGAAATAAGTTAACTATTTACTTTAGGTATAACAAATTACATAAGAAATAATTACATTAATGACTCAAATATAAATAATGTTATAAAAATGGAGGGGGGAAGTGAGGAGGGATGGGGGTAGCAACATAAGAGAGCTACATCCTTCATAGCAGTAAGTCAGTAACTGATAACATAGTCATGCACCACTTAACGACAGACATACGTTCTGAGAAATGCATCGTTAGGCGATTTCATCACTGTGCGAACATCACAGAGTGCACCTACACAAACCTAGATGGTACAACCTACTGCACACCTAGCTCTATGGTACTAATCTTATGGGACCACCATTGTATATGCGGTCCGTCACTGACCAAAACGTCATTATACGGCACATGACTGTATCTAAAATTATAAAATCAAGAAATAGTAACATAAGCATATGTTGTCAGTTATAAAAGGAACAGCAAAAAATCTTTAAAGCGGTTGCCTCAGATAATAGACTGATGAGGTTGGAATGAATTAGGACAGAAACTGCCTTTTGTTGTCGTTAGAAGTAGTATGATTTAACTTTTAAAATCTATGTGCTTATATTACTTAGAAAAGTACAACAAACATACATAAGAACCAGAATAAAACTTATATTTAATCCACCAAGAACCATATATTTATGACTATTGAAGAAAGAGAAGACATAAGTAGAATCAAGATGGGTGAGGTTTTGAACATTTACAAATTAAAAAAACTAAACAAAACAAAAACTTTACTATAAGGAAAAAGTAAGTGCTGCTTGCTATAACAGCCACTAGAAAAAAACATACAACTATGTTAAAGATGCCAAGTAAATATATAGCTATCCATTTTTTGGAATTTTCATTTATAAAGTGTATGATGTACTTTTTTCATTGTGTCCTAACTCATTTCTTGGACTTCAAGGCATACTCCAATTTACAAGAGCATAAGTTATCCATATATTAAGAAAAAATAGTATAACAATGATATTCACGTGATTTGAGGAAAAAAATTCAATTGGTCACATTCTCCCACCAATTCCCTATGACATACTCAACTGGATTTAGATTGCTGGAGCTGGATGCAAAGATTTTCTTACACAGGTGTCCACCCACCATTTGTTGAATATTCATTTACATATACATAGAGATGCATACACATTTAAAATACAACAGAACAAAAACCCTTAAGACATAGAAGACGGAAAAGAGGGAGAGCATAGCTGTGAAAGTCCATCTTTCTAACTAAAACTACTAAGGTGACACCAGGGATCTCCGATAAGCTTGCTTTGTAAGAAGTTCAACACTGGTCATGGCTCTCCACTTTTTTTGGGAACTGTTATTTTTCATATTACAAATTAGAAAGCTCTTTGTAAAGGAAAACAAAGCTGATGTGATATGCTGGGGCTGCAAAAGCATTTCAGCACCAACAAAAGGAAGCAATTTCAAGCCGTTTAATTTGTTGTTTAAACTTCATTTATTAGGCAATTTAGTGTTTGTTCTCCTCTACAGTATTAAAAGAAAAAACCTTTTGGTAAAATAACAGAAATTTAAAAAGCATCATCTAAACCGTGGTAAGACACATTCAGGTCTTGGATACTGTGAACTAAATATGAGGCTTTGTCCTGTAGACTGATGGCTCTCCCACTTTAATATCAGCACTCATTTTATCCTACGCTGACTTATAGGTCGTTTAATCCACTGGTAATGGAGTACTAAAAACCACAATTAAAATTGTTTTCTTCTTGTTTTATTTCTTGGTTAATTACAACGTTCAAACAGACCACTGGAAATAACTCCCTTTTAAAATTCTCAGTTTTTCCCATTTTTATCCTTTCCCTTTTTTAAGAAAAAATATGGCATGGGTCTCATTAATGTCGTTAGTTGTGATGCCTGCTGAGAGAAAATGCTGACTTCGTGAGCATGGAATCAATTTTCTGAATTAAAAACGGGTTTTGTGAGGCTACTTTTTGCATAGTATTTATTTTCTCAGACGCCTTCACTGTAGGAAATGCTTTAATTACTGTGGTAGGTGCCAGATTACCAAATCTACATTTACGTAATGAAATCACACGAAACTTCGTGACACGTGTTCCTTCACTGCTTTCAGCCATTTAGCCTTGCTGCGACCTCCAATGCGTGAGGAAGCATACAAGGATCTTAAAGAAGTTTCCTTCCCCAGGAAGACTAGACAGACAACATTTCCTACCTTTATATTTGTGGATTTGGGGATGAAGGTTACTCTTGAGTGAAGCAATGTATAATGAATGAAAAGAGATGAGAAACACAGAGAGCAGACGAGGAGAGCGGGGGGGAGGAGAAGGGGATGAGGCCACCATGTGCAGAGTTTAGGAGCCACTAGGTTAACAGGTCCAGGACAGAATCACTGCGAGGAGCCAAACAATACTATGAAACAATGGCTAGGCTTCAGGGCCACCACTGGAGGATAGGCAGAAGAAAAGAAAGGAAGACCCAAGGTATAACGAAGATTACTCTGAGGAAAGACACCAAATTCAAAGATGCAAAGCCCAACCCAGGATCCTGAGATAAAATAAAGAGGGTGCTCCCAGGAGCCAACACAGAGATAGGAAGGGCACTGCCTAGCACAGATATGGCCACTGCTGTGACAAAGTACCTGCTGTGAAAGCAGGACAGCTGCTTTCAAAAGTCTGGGCTGGCACTCCCACATGGCCATCACATACAGTCTTCAGAGGAAAGTTCACAACCTTATGACATGGGGCTATTAAAGAATAAGGAATATTGCAGAGTGCAGAGAGGTGAGGTGTAGAATAGGAACATGGTACAAAGAAAATGGTTAGAGCAATACAGGAAAGAAAGGGCTGCTGGGCAGTATAAGTACATTAATCCAGACCAACTGGAACATTCTGACTTTCTAGGGACTGAAATTAATAGGGAATATTTAGAAATAGCATACATTCACATGACCTACTTCTCTGCCACAAATTTTATGATCAGATATCTAAATATTTTAAATGTTGGGATGCATTCACTAGGATGCTTACAAATACTACTGAAATAATATTAAATGAAGAAACAATAAATGACAAAAAACCTTCTGCTCAGTGTTTTCTAAAAAGTAGACAGGTAAAAATAAAAATAAGTGTTACTGGGGGCCAGCCCCATGGTGCAGTGGTTAAGCTCTGCATGCTCTGCTTCGGCCCCAGTTCACGAGTTCAGATCCTGGGTGTGGACCTACACTACTCGTCAGCCACACTGTGGCGGTGACCCATATATAAAGTAGAGCAAGACTGGCACATGTGTTAGCTCAGGGCTAATCCTCCTCAGGAAAAAAAAAATTGCCAGATCAGCTACTGTATATCAGGGAGAGGTATATATTTTTAAAAGTATTTTAAAATTCCTTGTTTATTTCAAAATGCCATGTATTACATTTGATAGATGATATATACAGCAGATAATGTTTACCAAATTAACATTTTGAAGACTGTGAATCCAATGGAATATTTAAAAACAAAGGACAATCTGTATATTTTTTGTTACGGAGTGAACTCCAGAATATATATTATTTAGTGAAAAAAACGAAGATGCAGAGTAGTGTGTAGAATATGTCCCTGTTGACACAAGAAAGAGGGAAGTATATGTATGTGTTTACAAATACATACATTTATAATTTTTAAGAAAAGACAATGAAGAATAAACCAAAAGCTAATGAAAATGATTACTTCTGGAGGAGGGAGGTAACAGGGATGGAAAATACACTTCTTTTTTTTTTACAGTTTGCTTTTGGAACCAGGTAAATGTTTTACATAATTATAAAACAAAATTGAATCAAATTTTTTAAAAACCCAGTATCTATAAATTAAAATCAAAATAAAACAAATAACTGAATAATATAGTAAGTTGGCAACTAAAACACAAAGAGAAAATTTTAAGTAATTTTGTTACTTTAAAATCTTTTTATTTTGAAATAATTTCAGACTTAGAAAATTACTGAATGTTTTGCTGTTATAAACCTAGCTACCACTTTTCTAGTAAGGTAATTCTGCTCCCATGGTACTTTACCATTCTTAAAAACCTGTCAATGCAGAGTTACAATAAAAATGACAGCCAATGACAAGGTTTCCAACCACCCAACCTCTCCTTAGATTTCCAGTCACGTGCAGACAAAAGGAAGACACCATCAGAACCTCGCCATAAGTGTTGCTTAAAAGATGCCTGACTTGACCTTTTGAAGTAAAAAGCAGTGAAAATGGGACCCAAGAAAGTCTGCTGTACAAAACCTGGAAATGGGCCCCAAAAGTATTGCATCCCAGACTCCCAGTTCTGAAGCTGATCCCATAATAGATCACAGTTCAGGAAGTATGAGGGAGATGGAATGTTCAGCTACCAGAGTACCAGCGAGAAGGGAGCTAGGCACAGAAAAAGCTCCAAAAATCTACACAAAAAACACTATGAGTCTTTATCTTAATAATAATTTGTGCACACATAGGTTGAAACTCCATGAGGTTGGGCAAATAGAGCAGGGGGACATTAGAGTTCGAACCAGTCACAGCAGAAAGACCTCACCGAACACTAAAGACAATTAGTAGAGACCTCAGAAAGGTCACATCTAAGTACTGGAGCTAAATTAAGCCCTAGAATAAAGGCTACTCTAGATCCGGACTAATGAAGGAAGCAGCAAACTGCAAAACATAACAAAAAGGAAAGTTAATCAATATAAACAGACCTATAAATGACAGATATAAAGTCATTACATGGCAGGAACTCCAAAATAGCTTAGGAATATGCCCAAGGATTTAAAAGAAGAATGATTATGAGGAAAGAAATAGAAGAAATAAAAAAGAACAAAAAGCTTCTAGAGTTGAGAAAATACATGATCTTAAATGAAAAGCTCACACTGAATGAACTAAATAGATTAGACAGTACATGAAAAAATTCAGTGAACTTTAAGACATAGGGACAGAAATTTCCCACTGTAAATCACATTTCTCAAGAGAGAAAACAACTGAAATTAAAATACGGAAGCTCAGTGACATGTGGGACAATATTAAGGGGTCTAACATGCATGTAATTGGAGCCCCCGAAGGAGAGGAGAGGCAGGTGAAGACAGAAAAAAAATTCTGAATAAATAATGTCCAAAATTTTCCCAAATGTTATATAAACTGTAAGCCCATAGATACAAGAAGCTCACAGAATCTCAAGCAGATTAAAATTAAAAAGTCGCATCATCAACAAACTGCATAAAACCAGCAATAAAAACAAAATTTTAAAAGCAGAGGAATAAAAAATTGCATAAAGGAAAAACAAAAGATAAAGGTCAGTTCATAATTACAATGTGGTCAACTCATCAAGAGAGCATAACAATCCTAAATTTATATGCACATAATAACAGAGCTTCAAAATAAAGGAAAGACAAAATTGGTAGAAGTACATGAAGAAATAGACAAATCCACAATTATAACTGATAAGTAAGCAGAAAATCAATGAGGATATACAAAAGTTAAACACTATTACTTACTTTGAAATAATTAATATTCATAGAATACAACACACAACAACAGCAGATTATACCTTCTACCTAATTGCACATGGAACATTTACCAAGGTAAGCCATACTCTGGGCCATTAAAAAAAAATCTTAATAAATTTAAAAGGATTCATGTCATACAAAGTATGCTCTCTGATCATAATGAAATGAAATTAGAACTCAATATTTGAGTTTAAATATTTGGAAATTAAATAACACACTTCTAAATAACTCATGTGTCAAAGCAGAAACCAAAAGGAAAAACACAAAATTTTCTGAACTGAATAAAAATATGGAATGTCACCACAGTAGCACTTAGAGGGAAATTTACAGCATTAAACACCTACATTAGAAAAGGAGAAAGGTCTCAATTCAATGATCTTAGCTTCCAACTTAAGAAACAAGAAAAAGATGAGCAAATTAAACCAAAATAAGGCCATAAACGGAAAAAATAAAGCCCAAAGCAGGAATAAATGAAATGGAAAAAAGGAAAACAATAGAAAAAAACAAACAGGGGCTGGCCTGGTTGCACAGTGGTTAGGTGCACACATTCTACTTCGGCGGCCCGGGGTTTGCAGGTTCAGATCCCGGGTGCGGACATGGCACCGCTTGGCAAGCCATGCTGTGGTAGGCATTCCACATATAAAGTAGAAGAAGATGGGCATGGATGTTAGCTCAGGGCCAGTCTTCCTCAGCAAAAAGAGGAAGGCTGGCAGCAGATGTTAGCTCAGGGCTAATCTTCCTCAAAAAAAATACAAACAGAACATTCTTGAAATAGGTCAATGAAATTGATAAATCTCTAGCCAGACTGATTAGGATAAAAAAAAAGGACAGATACAAGTTAACAATACTAAGGACAAAGAGAGGTAACATCACTGATGGTTTTAGATATAACAAGGATAATAAATGTTATAAACAACTTCACGCCAATAAATTCACCAACTTAGATAAAATGGACAACTTCCATGAAAGATACAAACTACTGAACTCACTTAAGAAGGAATAAACTGAACAGTCCTATACGATATTAAAAACAGAATCTTTAGTTAAAAAATCTTTAGTTTAGTTCTCAAAGAAAACTTCAGACCCAAATGGCTTCACTGACGAATTCTACCAAATGTATAATAAAGAAGTACTATCAATTCTATACAAACCATTCTCAAAAAATTGAAGAGGAAGGAGCATTTCCCAATTTATTCCATGAAGTCAGCATTTCCTTGATACTAAAACCAGATAAAGACATTACAAGAAAACTACAGACAAATATCCAATTTCCAGGAATACAAGTTGGTTTATCACTATAAAAAAATCAATATAATTCACCACATTAATATACTAAAAAAGAAAAATACACATGATCATCTCAATAAATGCAGAAAAAGGATTTGACAAAATCCAACATCCATTCCTGATAAAAGCTCTCAGCAAACCAGGAATAGAAGGGAACAACTTCAACCCAAAGAAGGTCATCCACAAAAAACATACAGCTAACATCATACTTAATGTTAAAAGATTAAATGTTTTCCAAGATCAGGAATAAGACAATGTCTGCTCTTATGACTTCTGTTCAACACTATACTAGAGGTTCTAGCCAGTGCAATAAGGCAAGAAAACTAAATAAGAGGAATCTGGATTGGAAAGGAAAAAGTAATGCTGATGGTATTAAAGATGACATAATTGACAATTGTTTTTGTAGAAAATCAGACGGAATCTACAAAAAAGCTACTAGAACTACTAAGTGAGCTTAGCAAGACTGCAGAATACAAGACTGATATATAAAAATTAATTGCATTTATATATTCTAGTAGCAAAAAATCAGAAATTGAAACTAAAAAAATACCATTTACAATAGCATCAAATATATGAAATACACAGAGATAAATCTCACAAAATATACAAAAACATTTACATTAAATACTATAAAATGATGCTGAGAAAGATTAAAGAACACATAAATAGAAGAGAGATATTGGGTTGATGGGGTGGAAGACTAAATATTGTTAGTATGTCAGGGTCTTAGTCTGATTGGGCTGCTATAACAAAATACCACAGACTGGGTAGTTTATAAAAACAGAAATTTATTTCTCACAGTTCTGGAGGCTGGGAAATGTAATATCAAGGCACCAGCATGGTCGTGATCTGGTAAGAGCTCTCTGCCTGGTTCATAGCCAGTGCCTTCTAGTTGTGTCCTCACATGGTGGAAGGAGGCTAGGGAGCTCTGTGTTGTCTCTTTTATAAGAGCAATGATCACATTCATGAAGGCTCCACCCTGATGACCTAATCACCTCCCAAAGACCTCACCGAATACCATCACAATTGGGGCATTAGGATTTTAACATATGAATTTAGGGGGGACATAAACATTTGGACCATAGCAGTCAGTTCTCCTCAAATTATTGTCTATACAGGCTGTACTTACTTTGCACAGTACTGTGTTAACTGAAACGTGCACATTAGAACCATGTAAGGTGAAGCCTTGGTTCCAACATGCATGTTTCAATTAACACAGTACTGTGCAAAGGTAAAGACTATCTGTATTCAACATTATCCCATTTAAAATCCCAGGAGGCTTTTTTTTCCCAGTAATCAACAAACTAATTCTAAAATTCATATGTAAATACAAAGGACCTAGAAAAGCATAAACAATTTTGATAAAGTAGAACAAAGTTGGAGTGCTGATACTGATCTCAAGACTTATTATAAAACCACAGTAATCAAGACAGCATGGTATTGCCCTAAAAACAGACCAATAGGTCAATGGAACAGAATAAACAGTTTTGAAAGAGACCCATACTTACATGTACAAACAACTTTTAACAAAGTTACAAGGGGAATTCAATGGAGAAAGAATAGTCTTTTCAACAAATAGTGCTGACAACTGTCTATCTATATGCAAAAAGAAAAAGAACTTCTATCCATACTTTGCATCATATACAAATATTAACTCAAAATGGATTATAGACCTAAATGTAAAACCTAAAACTATTAAACTTCTATTTAGAAGTTTAGAAGACCTTTCTGACTGACGTTGGATTAGGCAAAGATTTCTTAGAAATAGCATCAAAAGTATGATCCATAAAAGAACAGAGAGACAAATTAAACTTCATCAAAATTAATGACTTCTATCTTCAAAAGAGACTGTTGAGAAAATGAAAAGTCACTGACTGGGTAAAAACATTTGCAAATCATATATCTTAAAAAGAACTTACATCCAGAAAATATAAAGAACTCTCATAACTCAACAATAAGAAAACAACTCAATATAAAAAGGGAAAAATGTTTCAACAGATATTTCAACAAAGAAGATATATGGATGTCAGGCACATGAAACAATGCTCAACATCATTAATGATTAGGAAAATATAAATTAGTACCACAGGCAGATACCAATACATACTTAGTAGACTGGCTAAAATTGGAAAAAGAGTAATCATACCCAATGTTGTCAAGGATGTAGAGAAATTGGAACTCTCATATACTGCTGGTGGAAATATAAAATGATACAGACACTTTGAAAAACAGTTAGGCAGGTTCTTCAAAAGTCAAATACACACCACCTATCACACGATTCAGCCATTACACTCTTAGTCATTGACCCAAGGGAAATTAAAAGATATATACATGATTGGATCGCAGAGAGTAAGTTTACTTGCAATAGCCCCAAACTGAAAACAACACACGTCCACCAACAGCTCAATGAATAAACCAACTGTGGTATATTCATATAATGGAATACCACTTAACAATAAACAAGGAAAAACTATTGCTACATGCTACAGCAGCCTGATCAAAGTGTACGATTCCATTTATATCAAACTCTAGAAAATGTAAACTAATTTATAGTGACAGAAAGCAAATCAGTGGTTGCGTGGAAAATAGAGTTGGGGGGGGATGCAGGGAAAGACAGGGGGGTGGGATTAAAAATGGGCATGAGGAAACTTTTGGTCCTGAAGGATACAGCCATTATCTTAACTGCAGTGATGGTTTAACAGGTTTATACACATGTCAAAACTTATCAAATTATACATTTCAAATATGTGCAGTTTACTGGATATCAATTATACTGAAATAAAACTGTCAAAGAAAGACAACTGATCTTTAAGGTAAAAATAGTAACAACACATGTAGGGTTTATAACATATATAGAAGCAAAAGATATGAAAACAATAGTGTAAAGGTTAGGAGGAGGCCAAATGGAGATATAGTGTTGTAAGGAGCTTATATGTACAGCGTTTAAATGTTATTTGCAGGCAAACTGCAATAAATTAAAAATATATATTTTAAACTCTAGAACAACCACATAAAAAAAGAGGTATAGCTAAGAAGCAAACAGTGAAAATCACTAGCACATTAAAAAATACTCAACAAATTTAAAGGTGGCAAGAAATGAGGGAAAAAAGAACAAAGAACAGATGTGAGAAAGAAGACAAATACAATCACGAGAGAATCAAACCCAGCCACACCAATAATTACATTATATGTAAGTGGTCTAAATACTTCAATTGAAAGACAGAAATTGTCAAAATGGATTTTTTTAAAAGTCAGACCAAATAGTACGTTTTCTATAGGAAACATTTTAAATGTAAAGAAACAGATAAGTTAAAGGTTTAATGGTGGAAAAAAATTAGAACATTCAAATACTAATCATAGAAAGCTCAAGTGCCTATATTAATACTAGGAAAAATAGACTTTAGGACAAAGAAAGACATTTCATAATGACATAAGGATCAATTTATCAAGAAAATACAATACTAATAAACATATATGGACCTAATAATAGAACTTCAAAATACAGAGAGCAAAAGCTGATAGACATGAAAGGAGAATTAGATAAATCCAAAATTATAGCTGAAGACTTTAACACTCATCTCTCAGAAACTGACAGATTAAATAGAGAGAAAATAAGTAAGAATACAGAAGACCTGACCAACACCATAGACCAACCAGATCTAAGAGACATTATAGAAAAATCTACCAAATAAGAAGAGAATACACGTTCTTTCCAAGGGCACATGGAACATTCACCAAGATGAACCATTTGCTGAGCCATAAAATAGTCTCAATAAATTTAGAAAGACCACAGTGGAATTGAAATAGCAATAATAAAAAGGTATCTAGAAGAGCCACAATTATTTGGAAATTCAAAAACTCTGCAAAATACCCCACAAGAAAAGAAGGCATCCCAAGGGAAATTAGAAAATATTTTGATCTTAATAAAAAAATTTTGTGGGATGCAGCTGGAACAATTTTTGATACAGAAATTTATACTTTTAAATGCTTCATTAGAAGAGATTTAAAAACCTGAAATCAATGATTTAAGTTTCCATTTTAAGACAGAAAAACAGCAAATTAAATCCAAATAGGAGAAAAAGTTAATGACCTAGAAAATGAACAAACTATAAAGTCAACGATATCAAAAACTTGCTATTTACAAAGATCAATAAAAATAATAAACTCCTAGCTAAACTGATCAAGGAAAAAGAGAGAAGACACAAATTATCAATATTGGAAGGAAAGAGGAGACATCACTAAAGTTATGTCAGACAGAAAAATTTTAAGAAATACTATAAACAAGATACATCAATAAATCCAAAAAATAAAATGAAATTGACAAATTCCTGAAACTATTCGAATTATCAAAACTGACAAAAGAAATAGAAAAATCTGAATAGCCCTGTATCTACTACAGAAATTGAATAGATAATTTAAAATCTCCTCACAAGGAAAATCCCAGGCCCAGATGGCTTCACTGGTAAATTCTACCATAAATTAAAAAAAAAGCAATACCAATTCAACATAAACTTTTCAAGAAAATACAGGGTAAAGGAGCTGATTATATGAGACCAGTATAACCTGAGTCTACTGATACCAAAGCCAATAAAAACTTTAAAAAGAAAACTAGAAAGCAATATCCTTCATAACCATTGATGCAAAAATCCTTTAAAAATATTAGTATATTGACTCTATCAATATATAAAAAGCCTAATACACCATGACCAAGTGGGGTTTATCTTAGGAATAAAAGGTTGTTTTAACATTCAAAAATCAATGTAACAGAATAAAGAAGAACCATACAAAAATCTCAATACAGAAAAAAAGCAATGCTTGTCCATCATAAAAATTTCAACAAATTAGGAAGAGAAATATTCTAGAACTTAATAAAGGGCATTTATGGAAAACCTACAACTAATATTATACTTAATGGTGAAAGACTGAATGCTTTACCCCCCCAAGATCATTTAACTGGATGTACTAGCTAGGACATTAAGGTAAGAAAAAGAAACAAAAGGTATACAGAATTGAAAAAAATAAAAAGTGTCTTTATTTGTAGATGACATGACATGCAAATAAAAAATCCTAAGGAATCTTTAAAAAGCTACTAGAATTAATAAGTGAATTTGGCAAGACACTGAATATAAGATCAATACACGAGAATCAACTGTATTTCTATATGCTATCAACAATTGTTAAATAAAAAATTTAAAAACAATACCACTTACTATAGCATTAAAAACATGAGGTCCTAAAAATAAATTTAGTGGAATATGCATCTCTCTTCTTAAAACTACAAAAATATTGCTGAGAGAAAGTAAAGAAGACCTACGTAAATGGAGAAATATACTGTGTTCCTGAATTGGAAGACTCAACACTGTTAAGATTTCCATTCTCCCCAAATTAAAACGTAGATTCAAAGTAACCCCAATCAAAATCCTATGCTTTGTTGCAGAAATTGACAAACTTAATTCATTGTTTATGGCGATGCAAAGGACCTAGAATAGCCTCAACACTTTTGAAAATACTTGTAGGATTCAGGATACATTAAGACTTAATATAGAGTAATCTAGACAGTGTGGGTCTGCTATAAGAATAGACATATATATTAGAACAGAAAGTGCAGAAATAGCCAACACATTATTTTTGATAAAGATGTCAGAATAACTCATTAGGGAACGGGTAGTTTTTCAACAAATGGTGCTGGAACAACTAGCTATCCATGAGTCTCAACCTTTACCTCACACTATACACAACTCTTATCTCAAAATGGATCATAAACCTAGAGTAACAGCTAAAACTACAATTCTAGAAGAAAATATAGAATAAAATCTTCACAAATTTGATGTGAAATTTTAAGATACAAAAACCAGGAACCATGAAAGAAAAAAATGGTAAACATCATCAAAATTAAACACTTCTGCCCTTTGAAAGATTCCATTAAGCATATAAAGTGGAAAGCCACAAACTGGGAGAAAATATTTGCAATACATATGTTTGACAAATGAAGTGTATCCAGAATATATAAAGAACTCCTACAACTTAATACAAAGAAGACACACTTCAACAAAAAAAATATAGACACAAGATCTCAAGAGATACTTCAGCAAAGAAGATATATGATGGCCAATAAGCACAATATCTTTAGTCATCAGGTAAATGCAAATTAAAACCATAAGATATACCATGACATACTGGAGTGGCTCAAATTATAAAGGATGCCAATGCCAAGTATTGGTAAGGATGTGGAGCAATTGGAACTCTCATATTACTGCTGGTAAGAACAGAGCAACCACTATGAAAAATACCTTGGCGGTTTCTAAATGACCCAACAACTGCACTCATAGGTATTTATGCAAGAAAAATGAAAATCTCTGTCCACTCAAAGATTTGTACACATTCAAAGCAGCTTTATTCATCAAAGCGGAAACAATTCATATTTCTATCAATAGGAAAATGGACTAAAAAACTGGGGTATATCCATGCAATGGAATATTACTCAGCAATAAAAAATAACTACTGATATATTAGACATGGGGATGAATCTCAAAACCATTATGTTCAACAAAAGAAGCCATACACAAAAGTACACAATATATAATTTCATTTATATGAAATTCTGGAACACAAAAGTAATGAGTATTACAGAAAACAGAAAGCAGATCAGTTTGGGGCAGGGAGAAGGTAGAATGACCACAAAGGAGCACAATGGAACTTCTTGGGATAATGAAAATGTCCTTTATTTTGATTGTGGTGCTGGTTATGTAGAAGTGTGTACTGGATAAAACTCAATGAACTGTAAACTTAAAATAGGTGCATTATGTTGTATGTTAGCAAATTATACTTCAATAAAATTAATTTTAAAATGTATGTATCTAATTTTGAAAAAATGTTCAACAGATTGTATTTTCCAAAAATAGCCACAACAATATTTCTGATACCACATGCTCTTCTAGAACCATGCCATTCCCCATCAAGACATGGTATATTTCCCATTCTATTGAGTCTAGAACATTGAGTACGATATGACTTCAACTTGGTTCTCTGTCTTGCTCAACGTTCACCCTTGAAACTCAGTGGCCACGCTGTGAGAAAGCCTCTCAAAAGGGAGAGGCCATGTGAAGTGTGGCCAGGAGTCCTAACTAAGGTCTCTCAGTCAACAGCCAGCATCCACCGCCAGACATGTGAGTGAGTGAGCCTACAGATGATTCCAGCCCCTAGTCCCGGAGTCTTTCAGCTCATGCCCCAGACATCACAGAACATAAAAACTCTATTCCTGCTGTGCTCTGTCCAAATTGATAACCCCTAGAATCTGTGAGCATATTAAATAGTTGTTTTCCACCACAGGTTTTGGGGTAATTTGTTATGCAGTCATTGTACCTAGAATACCATGTGGTGAAGCAAAATGTTCTGATCAAAACTGGCTATTAGCCCTAAAAGAAAATGTATTCTTGATTTCTTTGTGCTAGAATGGCATCTCTAGTGATGTGTCAGATTGTACTTTCCCATTTCTTGACATATTACTTTAAACATCTGTTGAGCATTTACTATGTATAAAAATTCAAGCTTGCTTAAAAGTCAAGTAACTTTCACAAGATCAAATCTGAACTTAAGTCTTTCTGAAATTAACCCCCTTATTCTTACTCACAGTAATATAGTTCCTCTTACAGAGGCCACCACAGCTATTGTGACTGATGACTAAACTGACCAACTAGGATATTTTTGTTGTACCTTTGAAATCTTTCTTTCCCATCCAGCTCCACGATCTTTTTTCTTGCCATTACTTTTAGCTCTCTATTCCTTCATCCATTATGTCTGCTATGTGTAAGACCTCCCACTCTGGTGCAATCTACCCATACAATTCTCATCTCCTAAATTGCAGGCTAATTAGTGCTGCCGAGAGAAAGTCTATCAGCATGCTGATGAGTATCCAGCCTCGGCTGGGCCCTTGAGGCAGCCTAGCAATTTGTCCTCATATCTCCCTTCTACTCCTCTAAAGTGTTGTTATAAACGCTCTTATCTCTCTACTCTCACCACCACTGCTACTCTAAGCAGATGGCTCTGCTTCCTACTTCACTAAGAAAATCAGGCCATCAGTTGAGGGACGGCCTCTGCTTCCTCCTCCTGCCTGCAGACCCAGCTCTATCTGTACCCTGTCTTCCTTTTGTCTCAGTGGAAGAAAGGCCCACCTCCGAACTATGCTTCAGACCCATCCTCCACCCATCAAAGACCTCACTCCATCAGTGCATCCCTTTCCTTTCCGCTAGCTCTTTCCCATGCAGCACAAAGAGATGCTGAAATCCCTCCCATCTTAAACTCCACTCCTATTCCACATGCCCCTCCACCCACCATGGTCTCTCCTCTTCCCAATCTAGTCTCTTGAAAAGTATTCTATATTTACTTTCCTCACTTCCTCACTAACCATTCCTTCCTCAGCCTACTACAGTCTGGCTTCGATCCCCACTGCAACACTGAAACTGCTCTGGCCAAGGTTCCCACCGATTTCCATGTTGCCAAATTCCATGAACATCACAGTCATTCTCTCATTTGGCCTCTCTAGAGCATTTGAGACGACGGAAAATCTTCTCTCTCAGCTTCTGTGACAGCATTCGCCGATGATAATTTTCCTACTTCTCTCTTCCCTCCTCCTGGTTCCTCTGTCTCAGCCCACCCTTTCTTTAAAGGTAGGTGTTCCTCAGGATTCTGACCTTGACTGTGTTTAATTTTCATTGTGCTCCTTTAACGTCTTGTCTTTAAGCAATCATATGTAGTTCTGAGTTTCACCTACTACTGACATGATGATGATTCTCAGATCTTTTCTCTTTTGCTCTGACCTTAGTCCTAAGTTTTAGACTAAAGTATCTAACTGCTTCTGATCATCAACATTTATATTTCAAAGGTTCCTCAGATTCAACATGTTCAAAACTCAACTCATTTATTCTCCCTGACCCACCTACCATTTGATGGTGTCTATTTGAATAAAATAAATAGCACTGCTATCCAGTTAGTCACATGAACCCCAAAAGTGGGTATTTCTTAGAATTTTTCTTTTTCTTAAGCCCTATGCCACCAAGTCCTACTGATTGAGTCTCCTTAGTATTTCTTCTATTTAGTCCCCCTTCTCTACCCAGGACTAGTGCCAAAGCTTTAACTTGGGTACCTATCTCTTGTGTGGACCATTGCAACTTCTAGCTGGTTCTCTCTCCTTATCCAGTCTCCTCCATAATACTACCTGACCAGTCTTCCTAAAATATGAACCTGACTGTGTGGCTCCTACTTAAAACCTACCAATAGCTCCCCAGTGCCTAGAGAATGCAGTTCAAACTTCTTAGCATTGCTCACAAGACAGTCATAACTTAACTGGTGTATCTCTCACCCTCCCCTCCCCTTCAACTCCAACAAAACCAAACCACCTGCAATTTCCTGACCATGTCTTGCTAATAATTCACTGCGCTACATCTCTGGACATACCTTTCCCTTAGTTTCAATGCCCTACTTCCCATCAAGTCCATTTGTGAATTCTCTGTCTTGTCACAACAGAATTTATCACTTTCCCCTCTGTGCTACAGCAGAGAATGCTTACATTTTTGTATTTATTACATTGTGCATTAGTTTTCTATTGTGGCTGTAACAAATTACTCAAACCTTATAGTTCAAAACAAGACAAAGTTATTCTCTTATAGTTTTGGAGATGCGAAGTCTACAACGAGTCTTACAGGGCCAAAATCAAGGTGTTTTCAGGGCTGGTTCCTTCTGGAGGCTCTGGAGGGGGGAATCAGCAACTTGCCTCTTCCAGCTTCTAGAGGCTGCAGACATTCCTTGGTTCATGGCTCCATCACCCCAATCTCTGCTGCTTTTGTCACACTACCTTCTCCTGTAGTCAAATCTCCCTGTCTCCCTCTTATAAATATCCTTGTGCTTATACTGAGCCCACCTGGATAATCCATGATATTCTCCCCATTTCAAGATCCTTAATTTAATCACATCAGCAAAGTCCCTTTTGAACATAAGGTAACATATTCACAGGTTCTGGGATTAGGACAGGGGCATCTTTTAGGGGTGGGGGAGCAATATTCAGCCTTCCACACACTGTAACAATCATTTTAATAAGCATGCCTCCCTGACTGCATTGTGGTAGGTGCATTTTTGTCTTCTCAGTATCACACATACACTAAGAAGTTAATAAAGATCTGTTAAATAAATCTAACAAAGGATTCATGTTGGGAAGTAAGGGGAAATAAAGCCTGGTAATGTGGGTCTAGATACCAAACACCAGAAAATCAAACATCAGAATTTCACTTCAATACTAAGGCAATAGGGCAACAGGGAAAACCACTGTTAATTACATGTTCCCAAGATTGGGAAAAATGATGAAAGTAGTAATTAAGGAAGATAAAAATGGCAGTAGTTAGCAGAATAAGTTCGAGGCGGGGTGGGACTCGACAGTACCCAATAAGAATATTCTTGTAGTAGTTGGGCAATGAAAAGATTAGGGCCTGATTGGGGCATTGTTAAGTGGGAATAGAAAAGAGAGAGAAGGGTATAAGTTTATGTTATTAAAGATGATACATTAGTCCTAATAACAGCATGATTAGTAGCACTACTCGACAACGCGTCTGTTAGCATTTATACAACACAGTACGCTAGGGATCCATCTGACCACATCTCCTCCCTCATACTGTACTTTAAACTCACTTTCTTTTCAGAGAAACATGCTAGCTTTTACTTTAACATACAGAGTAATAATGCTTTCACTAAAACTCATTTAGACAGTCAATGTTATTCTACACAACCTGTTTAGGTAACATATGTGAAATCCGAATATCACAGGAATAAATATGCAATATGGGCTAATCCAATATTCTAAATGAAATCATGGGTCTATTCTATTTAAGTGGATGATTTTTCAGGTAGAATTTGATTTTTAAAATTTAGTTTTGCTGAAGTGATGAAAATCAATATAAAAATTCTACTTTGAAATAACCTATAATATTTAGTTACTAATCATTTAAGGGGAAGAAGGAATAGGAGAAAAAGAAAAGCAAAATAAAAGCATTGCCAAGTATTACAGATGGGGTTGCTTGATAGAACAGCTCATCAAAGCTATATTCACTGTCATACACACCATCTCCAGGCCAGTTATCGATCTATTGTCTCTCAGCTCCAAATCCACCCTTCCTTGCCTGCCCTACACTATTGGAGCTGGACTTTAAATATTTTTCCAGCTGGCACAAAATTAAACTTTATCAGTAGAGGGCACTGGCGGGACACTGGAGGAGAAAGAGGTTTGCCCTCCCGGTTCCAGTATGTTTTTCTCGTCAGGCTCCTGCAGCGTGTGCAGTTTACCTGCAGCGCCCAGTGGCCAGCAGCGTGCATGCCCTTCCATGGGCAGGTGGCTTGGCAGCAGAGTGCTGCTGGTAGGCTGCGCCCCGTAAACAGCTTCCACCGGTACTCCCTTGGTCAGCTTGCTGCAAGTTCAAAGGTAAGGAATCTCCCAAGGTTGGCTTCCCTTGGTCTCCAGAGGGCACGTTTCCAAGTCTCGCCAGCAAGGTGATTCAGTGACCTTCTCTGTGATCAGGTGAGCCACAGCTATGCCCTCTCCAGCAAGGTGCACACCTCAGCCCTCTTCCTGGAATGTTTTATCTCAGTCCTTGGGGGAGAGCAGCTGTTCCCTATGTCTGCTATGCCTGTATTTTTCAGAGTTGCCTAATTCTGACTAGCCAATATAGTCCAATCTCTGGGTAATAATTCTTTATATTAAACTTTGCCTGTTCGAATTACTGTTTAGTTTCTGTCTCCAAACCGGACCCTGACTGATGCACCACCCTCACCCAGAAAAAAAACCCCAAACTGTTTCCACTGGGCTCTATGAGGCCTCTGATGTGACCAGATTACCTAAAGTGATAAAATATTCGCTCTACACCCCAGCAAATTCTTCGATTGTCTGGAATTATAGAAATTAAATTGGTCACGTAGAGAACCAAAGGAAAAAGAAACAGTTTTAACAGTTTTAGAATCAAACATTTTAAAACGTATTATAAAACCAACAACACCAAGTCTGCTTCATTTCATGAATTTTTTAGTTAATCAATCTCTACCTGCCCGTTCCGATGAAACCAAACTAGCTGTGCACTAGGCTCTAAGGATATCCCCACAGGAGAATTTTATGACCTGTTCCAGGACTCCTGAGCCTCCTGGTGGCCACCCCACCACTGATCGACAGAGGATTTGTTCTTCCAAGTTGTTTCAAGACCTAAAACTCTTACCTAAAAATGAAAAGCACTTTACAGTTCAAAAGGTAATCATCACCTGTTTCCTTATAATATTATTTTTCTGAGAAGAGTGCCAGAACCATATTATAAAAAACAGCCTGCCTAAAATAATTTCCCTACTTTTTGATTACAAAAAATATTAAAATTCAGTTTTAATAAACAGTGCCAGACTAGATTTTAAATAGTCTCTTTCTAATTGTAGAACACAATATGTCCTTATTTTAGTCTCCTATTCCCAGTGACAAATTATACACTGCTGTCATACATATCCAGAATTGGTACCTAATGAGGACATTTGATCCTATACTAGAATTTTACCCTGCTTTGGAACAGAGTAGCGCCAGCTACTACAACCTCACTCAAACATTAAGGCAACAAAGTTTAAGTTTAAAAAGTACTTGGTATGGCAGATTAAAGATGGCCAGACATTTTCTGTCATCTCTCCCACTCAGAGGTGGGATCTACATCCCTTCCCTTTCAATCCAGGTGGGCTCTGTGACTTCTCTGACCGGTACAACATAGTGGAAACGAAACTGCACCCGTTTCCCTGTGAGCCTGCCACAGCACTTTCCTTAATATGTTACCCAGGTCTGTGGCACCACATCACTCTGGTCTTTGGTTGAAACTAGTCTTAAAATACCAGATTTTGGGGCTGGCTAGCTTAATAGCTGTCAAATTTCACTTAAAAGATAACATAAAGGGGCCGGCCCCGTGGCCAAGTGGTTAAGTTCGCGCGCTCCGCTGCAGGCGGCCCAGTGTTTCGTCAGTTCAAATCCTGGGCACGGACATGGCACCACTCATCGAGCCACACTGAGGCGGCGTCCCACATGCCACAACTAGAAGGACCCACAACTGAGAATATACAACTATGTACCCAGGGGCTTTGGAGAGAAAAAGGAAAAATAAAAAATTAATTAAAAAAAGATGACATAAATATCACTTTACTGTATTTTATCCTTTTAATTATTCTTGGGTTAATTTTAACAATTATTTAATAGGATTTCCTGGTAAATATCCACTGTTTTTAACGTGCATTGGTAAAACTGTTTCAATTCCTCTTTACTGAAGCATTAGCAGTATATTCAGGCAAAAAAAGTTTTAAAAGATACTAGTAATACATTTACTTTGATTAACTTAAGAGAAAACTCCAACAGAAAGTAGCCACCATGTAAAATCTAAATGGGAAAGGGAAACTCATCCGATGATCTCAGTTAATAGTCCTGAGAGAAATTTTAAGAAAAAAATAAACACGAAAATGTCCTCAAACTAAATTTAAGTCGAACATAAAAGGGCCCATTCTCCCCAAATCAACAGTCCTTAATAAAGATCTCAGACTTATGAGTGGAAAATTTATTTTACCAGCCACCCTGGGGGCAGAGAGCTTGAAAAAAGACAAAAACTTCTATAAGCATGTTTGACTTTTTAATTTTTAAAAAAATTTTGGGAATTTGTTTTGTCTAACAGTATTAGAAGAAAAAAAAATTCATGTCTTGTCAGAGCCTAGAAAAACTACTTTACAGTAGGCTTTATTTAAAAAAAAATAAGAGGAAGACAAAAGAATTAAAATAAACAAATCGAAATCGTAGAGACGGGATTGAGATGGGCAAAATGAAGGTAACTCCAGAATGAATCTCGGATGAGTCTCAACAGAGGGTAGGCAAATTACAGCCCACTTACAATGTGCTAAGCATGAGCTGACATCAGAACTATCATCATCCTTAATCTTTGCACCAGCTCTGTGAGGACAGTGTCACTTGACACCTAGGAAAGCTAAAGTTTATGGAACTTAAGGTCACATCATGCAGGACAGATTTGGAATCTCTGACTCCAACTCTTCCCATGCTTTTCCTACTACAACGGATCTTTAAAAAGAACTGTAAAATCTTTAGCTATAACCCACTCAGTATTTTACAACCTCACACTGTCCTTGGACTTAATAAGAACTCTACAGGATAGTACTGTTCTTTACTTAATTTTGTACAAGAGATCGATGTTTTCAAATGACGTGAGGGGAGAAAATGATCATATTAAAAAGATGAAAGGTTAGTTTCTAAAGTTCAGTAAAAAAAAATCATTGCATGAACAAATAATTAAGGTGAGGATACAGGAAAAACTTGGTAATATTTTCATTCGAATATTCGAAGTGTTAAAAATATATACACATTATAAACTGGCGAAGCTTTTCAGAAAACCTGTATTGCTTATTGATTCTGCACTCAAAAGATGAGTAATTTGGAAATTATTCCTCAAACAGTAGTCTTAAAATTCCCTGGCAGTTATTTCTGAAGAGTAAACAAAATAGACAAAATCTACCCTATTGATGGGGAGGAAATATACGCAAGCCAAGATAAAGGCAAATACCCCAGACAGGCAAGGCCAATTCAAACAGGCTAATGGAATTCTTTCCAAAGCATTTCAGAAATGGTACTTCTTCTGTTGTAACTTTAGATGCATTTTGAACCAAATACCTTTCGCCATTATTTTCTAAATATCTAGTAAGGATAACAAAACAAGATTCACCTGTGTCCTGAGTTGCTCTCCCTCTTTACTATTTACTATCAAGGATAAGGATCTTCCGTCTGGATTACTGGATTTAAAGGTATCTATGTTTTATTCTTATCTATACCCATCTTAGTACTTAGCATTCTGCACAGACTAGTTATCTAATGAGCCTTTTCCCCCTGATACTGAATGAATGCTTCTGTGAACTAACAAACCAGACTCCCACTAGGCAAAATGTAAACATCTAAATAGTCTACATGGAACTTTATCTCTGACCACATGAGCTGACAAAACAAAACTGCTCCAGTCTCTTTCCCTTGGGACAGCATATACCTATTCCTTGTATGTAAACTGTAGGTATACAGCTTGATAAATTTTCAGTGAACTTACCCACGTAACCAACACCCAGATCAAGAAATAGAACACGACCAGTATCTCGGAGGCACCTATCATGGTCCCTCCCAATCACCTACCTCCCCCTAAAAGTAACCACTATTTTTATTTCAAATGTCATAGATCAGTCATGTTGTTTTTGTGCTTTAAATAAATGGAGTCATAGGGTAGGTAGCCTTTTATGGCTGGCTTCTTTCACTCATCATTTTGCTCATGAGATTCATCTCTGTTCCATGTAGACAAAGCTTCCTCCATTCTCCCTGCTTTGTAGTACTCCACTGTATAAACACACTACGATTTATGCCATTCTACTGCTGCTGGCCATTTGAGGTGTTTCTAATTTAGGGCTATTATAACTTGGCTAAAAGCATCCTTTTACATTCTTGTACATGTTTTTCAGGGGACATATGTCAAGGCATTTCTGCCGGGTATATACCTAGAAGTGGAAATGCTGGTCATAAGGTATGCGTATGTCAGCTTTGGCAGCTATTCCAGTTTACCAGAGTGGTTGAACTAATTTATGCTCCTATTAGCAATAAGAGTTCTGGTGGCTCTATGTCTTCACCAACCTTGGAATTGTCTGTCATTTTAATTTTTTAGCCATCAGTGGTATCACACTGTGGTTTGAATGTGCATGCCTCTGATGACTAATGAATTTTTATACCATTTACCAATCATTTGGATACATTTTTTCTGAAATATCTCCCAATCTTTTGTCCATTCCTGAGACTTCTTGATCTGTCTCTGGGATCACTGCAGAATTTACTTTGAGGATACGCAGACTTGACTTCTTTCTCATAGAAGGGTCATCATCCACCACCATAACCAATTACATGACCTCACTGTAACAAGCTGCAGAATAAGCCTGCACAGCAAAGCAGAGTGCTAGCCAGGTAAGAAAGGGTAGATAAACATGGTATTAGAATCACATGTTTTTATAGCCCAGCTTTGGAGTCCTGACCATGAAAGTATAACACAGCATAGCTACCTTTTACAGATGTAATTTTTGCCAAAAAGCAGAAATCTGCCTTTGTTCATCAGCTATCACATGTTCTTTTATTGTAACATCCTCAGGATCCTCTATAACTTCACAAAACTTATGACAATCCTTTATTTACTCAGTAAGAATTTATTGAACACCTACTTTGTACCAGGCTAGATGCTCAGACTAATAATAAAAATCTCTGCCTCTGATTCACATACACACAACTTTTCTGTTTGGGGGGGTGGGGCACACAAAGCCAAGGATAGCTGGTCTCTAGGGTATAAAAGGGGAGGACTAAGCCCAAGATGTGGGGAAAGTACAGGCTTTGGAGTCCGAAAGACAGACCAACTTGGGTTCACTTGGCTCTATCACTTCTGTGCATGAATTGAGAAGTTCTTTAACTTCTCTAATCCTCAATATCCTCAACTGCAAAATGCAGATAATATATTTTTTTGCAGGATTTCTCTGAAGAATAAATGAGATGACATATACAAATAGTAGCTAACAACATGCCTGGCATTTTAAATAGTGGATGATCAGTACATGGCAGCAATTAAAAAGGGGAATATGCTTATTTATTTGGTTATAGATGAAATCTTTACTAGAAATAGAAGCACAAAACCTTCTGTTTATACATACTACTCTTCTTGATGCAGTATTACTAAAATCTTTTAATTATATAGTCAATTATTCATGCTACTGGAGAGGTAAACAGTTAAGATATTACAAAGCAACAGTTCATATGAAAACATCAGCTTTTAAAAAAGTACTAAGCTTTAACTCAGAAGTATGCTCATCAACTTCCTTCCTAGAGGGTAAGGCTTAAACCCTCTAGATTCAATCCCATAAGCTGGCCATGAAGGAAACGGGCAATAGGAAAGTGACACAGATGATGGAAAGCTGGTATAATGAACAAAGAAAGGAATCTACTCCAGGAAAACTGTAAATGAACAGCTTTGGGCTTCCCTGAGTGTGGCAATTTCTTGTAGTTGGGCATGTCTCCTGAGGGGCCCTTGGAAGCTATGCCTATGGAGTTGTCACAAGAGATATTGATTTCTATGTGTTATGGGCTTCCACGTCAGGGCAATTCTCACAACCACCCAACAAGGATCTCATTTCCTTGCACTTGGTAGAATAAGACAGGGTTCAGCATAAATTCTATTTCTGTTTTCATTTTTATAGATGTAAACACTGAGAAACCTTGTTTTCAAAAACAAATAGATGTTACCATATGACCCAGCAATTCTGGGTACACACTCAAGAGAAATGAAAACATATGTCCACACAAAAACGTGCACAGTCATTTTTCACTATTCGCAGCAGTTATGCTCTATACAGTCACTGTGAACACTGAATGAGTAAATACTGAATCACTGCTCCAACTAACAAGGTTGGCTCCTGTGAGTCTCTGGTCGCATTTTTGTCTTAACCTTATTTTATGTGTACTTCTGCTTAAAGACACCTTATTGCACACATATTGTTGACTCATTAACATTGAATTCATGGCCAACAGCCCTATAACTCAAGCCTGAAGGAAGCTCATCTAACACATATATTTTCTCCATCAGGCACAATGCAGCCTTCTTGCGCTTAGGAACACGACACAGTACTTTAGCACTACGCTTGGCGGTCATTTGAAGCAGCAAACTCATCAGCAAAAAGCACCAGGATGCAAAAAAATGTGGCACTAAATGGATCACAAATAGGGCACGTGTTTATAGTATAAGAGCCAAAATAAGAAGGCAGAGTGTGGCTTGTTCGATCTCAGCAGGGAATGTGTGTATTGAGCAATTCAAATTTTTTGCTCTTCTGCACATGTCTGTGAATGACTGTGAAAGTGCCATGAGTACTCATTTTGGAGTTATAAGTAAATTTTAGTGAGTAGGTAAATTTGCAAACACAGAATCCATGAATGGGGATAGACTATACATGAATGTTCATAGCAGTATTATACATAATAGCTAAAAAGTTGATACAACCCAAATGTTATCAACTAATGAATGTATAAATAAAATGTAGCATATCCATACAATGGAGTATTATTCAGCCATAAAAAGGAATGAAGCACTGATATATGCTATAACATGGATGAACCTTGAAAACATGTTAAGTGACTGAAGCCAGACAGAAAGGTCACACATTATATGATTCCATTTATATGAAATGTCCAAAATAGGCAAATACATAGAAACACAGAAAGTAGATTAGCATTTGCCAGGGGCTGGGGATGGAGGAAAATAGTGGGTGTCTACTAATGAGTAAGGGGTTTCTTTTGGGGATGATGAAAATGTTCTGGAAATAGACAGAGGTAATGGTTGCACAACTCTGTGAATATATTAAAAACCATTAAATTGCACGATTTAAAGGGGTGAATTTTATGGTGTGTGCATTATATCTTAATAAAGCTATTATTTAAAAAAAACCAAGTAGATGGAAATGGATGAGATTTTGTTAAAGCAAACTTCTCCTCAGTTATATGCCACAAACTGCATAATGACTTCAAATTACTTTTAATGATCCATCAGCTAACAAGTCGATAAGTTCCATTAATTTTGTTGAAAGTAAAGCAAGAATCAATCTGACTTGAAAAAAGTATGCGTTACCTGATCTTTAAGGGTCATTCACTTTCTCAGCACTAATGTCAATTTTCAAACTGCCACTTTGTTGGCATCCTGAAGGCTTCTGTTCATATTGCAACACATCAAAGTAAGATTCTGGACGGGGGAGAGGAAGGTGCATTGTATAGTGAGAGAAGAAAAAATTGTGACAGGGAATATGAGAAAGGAGAACCTATATGTCCATTACAGGCGTTTTCTTGGGCGTATCAACTTTAGAAAGAATACATATAGAAGAATTTGGAAATTGGTTCCCTTAAAACTATCCATGCCTGACATTGCTCAGCAGTCTTTGTGAACATCCAGAGCACCTGTACCCAGTTTGCAGAGTGCCTGTTAAAAGAGTGAAAACTCAAAGGTTAGTTTTCTCCCCATCAGCTTAATTCAGACTTCTAGTCACTGGCAGGTAGTACAAGTTACCATTTTAATTCTACAACCCTCATCCTATCCCAAAGATGTTTTACATTGCAAGGGGACAGACTGCCTCTTACGATTCTTTGTATCCCCTTCATATTACTAAGCATGAACTTAGTTAAAAGGCAAAAAGGTATTCAGTAAGGATAAAATTTTGCTAACATTAAAAACTATTTCTTGCCGAAGAAAACAAGGCACAGTAATATTTCTGTATAAATGAGCAATAAAAGAACTGGATACTGTATATGACTCTTGAAAGCCCTCACAGATGAAAATGTTGAGTTTTACCCGAGCCCCCTGATCCTGGAAAACAGCAATGATTAATAAATCCCCACACCCTTTGTGCTCCGGAAGACAGTTTACTGCAAGAAAACACCTTCCTCATGTGACTTAAAGGAGTCACAGACACCCCCCTCTTTGTTTAACTATGATAAAGCCAGGCAGATCCTCCAGATTCCCAGTCTTTTTCTCAGAAGTGATTAACTGAACCGCTCATTCCCACTGACAACTCAGAACCAGTTGCTTGTTAACCAAACTTTGGTTAAGTTTCTCTGTTTCTCCTAGGTCTTCCCACTTCCCTGTACTCAGTTCTTTCTAGCCTCGAGTATTCCTCCCGATAAAAGGAAAATCTTTTTTGCCTAACCCTTGAGATACTTGTAGATCTTATTGTCAGAGCATTCCCTCTAGTAAAACAGACTCCACTCTCTATTGCTATAGTCCCTTTCTCCTCCTTGAAATAATCTTTTCAAATAAAGTCTCTCCTAAAATGGGAATTTGTTTTCAATTTGACACATATTATTTAATTGAATAATGCAGCTTTCTTCCAGAATAATCTTACTCACAGAAGACTTATTTCTTAGGCTATTTCTAAGCCTATTCATATAGATGGTATAATAGCAACACAAACATTAAATACATTCAAGAACTACCCCTCATCTATTTCTTTAGACTTAAATTTTCATTAGTAACTATACTCCAAAATTCTCCTTGTGACCTAGGATATAGAATGAGTTTCCCATCTACTATCACCCATATATCAAGGGCTATGCATACACCAAACCACCAAAATCCCTGCCACCATCTATTTTCCATTTCTACAGCTTGCTGACGAATTCTTTAAATCACATAATTTAAAAGCTAGCAAAATGGAGATTTGAAAGGACATAGGTAGTTATTCATATAGGAAATGAGAACAGAAAAAAGATTAAAAAATGAAGCACAAATTAGTCCATATAGTGGGGGGGAGGGGCAAAAAACAAGCTGCTTATTTCAGAATAAAAAATGAGCAGTCTCTCATCTCACATTTTTTCATACTGTTACATTTCCTGAATGTGATACTAAGATGAAATTGAATATATAAGCCAAAGAGCTTTGAGAGCTCTAGTATATAAACATGACAGCCATATCTAAGTCCTATGAGATAGGAAATCTAGGTTAAGAGATATTTATGAATAAAATGTTGACATTAGGGATTATGGCCAACATGTTATCCATAGTATCAAGCCATGCTTGCATCTAGAATTACAATGAACAAGTATGAGTCATTTTAGTTTAACAGCCACATACTTCTAGAAGCAGGTAATGCAGACTTAAGTCTTCTCTGCATTTTTTAAAAGGCAAAAAACAAATTGAGATGAAAGAAATCAGGATTTTCTTTTTCCACACTGTTGATCTTAACGATAGTCACTATCAAATGCCTCAGAGCTTTAGAGTCATCACACAGTTACAGAACAGTAACTGTCAACAGGATTTGACTAGCAACACAATTATAAACTTGATGTGCGGGAAATTCGTATCTCATTTTAAATATAGTCGTCCAGAAATGCTTGCCACAATATAGCAAAATTATCTAAACATGAAAAAACATATGTTTGTTTTCAAAGTTGACTCTTCGGCCTCAAAAAGTTCAATATAGTAACAAAAAAAGCCATCAGGAAAAACAGCCAAAGATGTATCATCAAGGCAGTTTGCTAAAACAGCACTCAATTTATTGCCTAACAACTATGGAAATACATGATTTTCTATATTAAAAAATATTCACTTTAAAAATAAAGAAAAACAAAGAGCTAATGGGAAAACCCCCTTTAGGACTATATATTATCCAGTGAGCCATATAGTAATTAAGTGACTACTATGATCAGGAAGTATGAAAAGGGGATGTTTTGCTGAAAATTATTCCACTAGGGAGAAGCTGGATTCCAGAAGTTTTTCTCAAACTACTCCATGAAATACAAAACCCATTCTATTTTCCTCATAGAACCACTATTAATGAACATGGTGTTTAAAATACTAGCCAAGTTTAAGGACTTCATCGGCCATGAGTCTATGATTAATAATACCAATGCTCAGAAATGATTATCTGATAACTCAAAAATAAAATTAATATTTCACATGTCTCTGACCCAGCACATAAAGGATAATCCATTAATGTTTGCAAGAATGGGTCTTTCCATTTCAAATACTTAATTTATAGAATATAATTTGATATATTAAATCTGTGATCAAGACTTAAAAATACATTATCAACCTGTTGAGGAATCATATTTCATGGCATTTTATATGACAAAATTAAACAGAAGTATAAGCCTGGAAGTCGCTGGATTATTTCTAACCATTTCAACTGCAGACTATAGTGGAAGAAATGGTGACACTAAGAAAATGCAACTGCAAATAAAAGGTTTTGGCAAATGTTTTCTGAAGGAGGAGATAGAGATTTATTAGCTAGACCGGTAATTATCCCACAAAATGAACATGAATTCCCCATGTAAATTAAATCTATTAAATATTCATGTTTCCTAAGGAAAACAAGTGACAGTTTTTGATTACGCTATCAGTTACACTAATCAGAGTTTGCCTATACAGAACAATTTGGATTATCTGGAAACCAAAACCTTAAGTTAATATGATTTTACCTATACTCCCAAATTTTTGTGGGCAATTATCCATTTTGCAGATAAGCATATAGATATGAAGAAACTCTCTAAAAATATCTTTATTTTAAAATAATTTTACATTAACAGAAAATGCAAAAATAGTACAGAAAGCTTCTGTGTACTTTTAACTCAGTTTCTCCCTGATGGTAACACTTTATATAATTGTAGCACAATATCAAAACTGGGAAATTGACATAGGTACAATCAACAGACCTTATTCACATTTCACCAGTTTTACGTGCACTCGCATGTATGTGTTGAGATTTTCAATTTTGTCGCCATGTGTACATTCACATAGTCACCACCACAACAGATAGAGAACTGTCACACAAAGATCCTCCACAACGATTCTAACGTACTATTCCTCTGCAGTAACACCTACTCCCTTCTTGTGCTCCTCACACAAACTTTGTGGTCCCCAACACCTGACAATCACTGATCTGTTTTCTGTTCTATAATTTTATCACTTCGCAACCTACATAAAGGAAAACATACAGTATATGACCTTTAGAAATAGTTTTAAACACAGCATAATCCCCTTGAAATCCATCCAAGTCATTACATGCATCAATAGGTTTTCCTGGTTTTTGCTCAGTAGTATTCCATGATAGATGTACCACAATTTGTTTAACCATTAACCCATCGTAGGACATTTTAGTTCTGTCTAAATTTTAGCTATTTCAACTAGAACTGCTATGAAAGCCTGATTACAGGTCTTAGTGCGAACACAGTTTTTCTTTTCTCTGGGATGTACATTTCCCTGGAGTACAACTGCTAGACCGTACAGCAAATATATGCTTAGTTTTTTAAAGAAACTGCCAAACTATTTTCCAGAGTGACTGTACCACCTTTATATTCCCACGAGCAATGCATGAAAGATCCAGTTTCCCTGCATCCTTGCCAGAATATGGTATTATCATTATTTTTTATTGTAGCTGTTCCAACAGTTGTGTAGTGATATCTCATTGTGGTTTAAATTTATACCTCCCAAATAGATAATGATGTTGAACACATTTTTACAGGCTTGGAAGGGACTTGTATAAGCCTTTTTGGGAAAATGTTCATGTCTTTTACCCACTGTCGAATGGGATGGTTTCTTCCTTTCTTTTTTTTTTTTTTAACTGTTGAGTTTTTTTCATCTGTAGATTGTGCATTTGGTGTCATGTCTAAGAACTCCATGTCCTAGGTCCTGATGATTTTACGGTATGTTTTCTTTAAAGAGCTATATAGCTTTATGTTTTATATTTAAATCTATGATCCACTTTGAATTAATTTTTATATAAGATGTGAGGTTTAAACTGAGGTTCAATTTTCGGCCTATGGATGTCTAATTGCTCAACCACCATTTGCTATAAGAAACACTATCTTTTCTTCATTGAATTAGGTTTGAAACTTTGTCAAAAATCAGCTGGCAGTACTTGTGTGGGGCTACTTCTGGGCAATCTAATCTGTTCCACTGAGCTATGTGTTTATCCTTCTGCCAGTACCATTGTATTAATTCCTATAGCTATATAAGTCTTAAGATGGGGTACAATGATTCCTCCCACTTTACTACAGTTTTTCAAAAATTGTTTAGTTATTCTTGTTCTTTTGCCTTTCTATATATATTTTAGGATAAGCTTTCTGTATCCACAACAAATCTTCCTGGGATTTTAATTGGAATTGGAGCAAACCTACAGATAAATTTGGGAGAAATGACATCTTTACTATGTTGAGTCTTCCAATCCATGAACAGAGTACTTCTCTCCATTTATTTAGACCTTTGATTTTTTTCATCAGTTTTGCAGTGTTTACCATACAAGGCTTATACATGTTTCGTGGGATTTATACCTAAGAATTCACTTTGTTTTGGGCAACTGCAAATACTATTGTCTTTTTAACTGTGGTTTCCAGGTGTTCTTTGCTAGTATATAGAAACATAGAAATACAATGGATTTGGGTATGTTCATTTCATATCATTGATAAAGTCACGTATTAGCTCTGAGAGGTTTTTTTTTTTTAGATCTTTGGGATTCTGTACATAGACTCTCATGACACCTGCAAATAGGAACAGTTTCGTTTCCTCCTTTCCAATCTAGCTTTTCCTGCCTAATTGTGATGGCTTCCAGCACTAGGCTGAATAAGAATGGTGAGAGTGGACATCTTTGCCTTGCTCGCATTCTCATAGGAAAAGTATTTTGAGTAAATTTTTCTGAAAGATGTAAGGTCTATGTCTAGATTCATTTTTGCATGTGGATGTCCAGTTGCACCAGCACCATTTGTTGAAAAGACTATCCTTTCTTCATTGGATTGCCTTTGCTACTTTGTTAAAGATTAGTTGACTATATTTGTGTGGATCTATTTCTGGAATAACTTCTCTAGTCTATTGATTTATTTGTTTATTCTTTCACAAATACTACACTGTCTTGATTATTGTAGCTTTAAAGTAAGTTTTGAGGTCAAGTAGTGTCAGTCCACCAACTTTGTTCTTTGTTATGCTGGGTCTTTTGCCTTTCCATATAAACTTTAGAATCAGTTTGTCAACATCTATTAAGTACCTTTCTAGAATTTTGATTGGGATTATGCTGAATCTCTACATCAAGTTGGGAAAAACCGACTCTTAAAAATTTTGAGTCTTCCTTGCCATGAACATGAAATATCTTTCTATTTATTTTCATCTTCTTTTATTTCTTTCACTGGAATTTTGTAGCTTTTCTTTATATAGATCGTGTACATATTTTATTAAATTTATACATAAGTATTTCATATTTTTGGTGTTAATGCAATGGTGTTGTATTTTAAATTTCAAATTCCTATTGCTCCTTGCTGGTACAAAGAAAAACAACTGACTTCTGTATGTTAACCTTGTGACCTGAAACCTTGCTACAATCACTTATTATTTCCAGGAGCTCTTTCGTTGTTGATTCTTTGGGATTTTCTAAATAGACAATCATATCATCTGGCAACAAAGTTTTATTTCTTCCTCCTCACTCTGTATAACTTTTATTTCCTCATCCTGTCTTATTGCATTAGCTAGGAGCTCCACATAGGATATTGAATAGGAGTGGTGAGAAGGGACATCCTTACCTTGTTCCCAATTTCAGGGGGAAAGCATCTAGTTTCTTACTATTAAGTATGATGTTAGCTATAGGGTTTTTTGAAGATGTTCTTTATTATGTTGAGGAAGTTCCCCTCTGTTTCTAGTTTGCCAAAAGTTTTATCGTGAATAGATATTAGATTTTGTCAAACGCTCTTTCTGCATCTGTTGATATGATCAAGTGATTTTTCTTCTTTGGCCTGTTGATATGATGGATTACAGTAACTGATTTTTGAATGTTGAACCAGCATTGTGTACTCTTCATGCCATTTTATAGTGGATTAATATTGCATTGTAAGCAACGTTTCATTTATTTATCCATTCATCAGTTGATGAATAGTTGGTTTCTTTCCACATTTTGGCTACAATGAATAATGCTGCTATGAAAATTCATGTACAAGTTTTTGTACGAACACATATTTTCAATAGTTTTGGATGTATACCTACGAGTGGAATTGCTAGGTCAAAGAGTAACTCTATGTTTAACTTTTGAGGAACTACCAAACTGCTTTCCACAGTAGCTGCACCATTTTACATTCCCAGCAACAATGTATGAGGGTTCTAATTTCTCCACATTCTTGCCAACAAATGTTATTGTTTGTCTTTCGGAGTATAGTCATCCTAGTGGGTGTGAAGTGGTATCTCATTATGGTTTGGATTTTCATTTCCTAATGAACAGTGATACTGAGCATCTTTTGACATATTGACTGATCATTTGTAAATCTTCTTTGAAGAAATGTCTGTTCAAACCCATTAACATTTTTAATTGTCTCTTTACTGTTGGCTTTTAAGAGTTCTTTGTATATTTGGGATACTAGAACCTTATTAGATACATGATTTGTAAATATTTTCGCCCATGCTGTGTCTTATCTTTTGACTTTTTTGATACCGTCCTTTGAAGCACAAACGTTTTTCATTTTGATGAAGTCCAATTTATCTATTTTTTCTTTGGTTGCTTGTGCTTTAGGTTTCATATCTACAAAGCCATTGCTTAATCCCAGGTCATAATTTATGCCCATGTTTTCTTCTTAAAGTTTTATAGTTTTAACTCTTACTTTTAGATCTTTCACCTATTTTGAGTTAATTTCTGTATATGGTGTGTGGTAGGGGTCCACCTTCATGCTTTTGTACAGTGGTCCTAGTATCACTGCTTTGAAGAAACTATTACTTGTCCAGTGAATCATCTTGGCACTCTTGTTGAAAATCATTTGACTGTAAATGCATGGTTTATTATTGGATTCTTAAATTCAATTCCATTAATCTATGTCAATCTTTATGCCGGTACCACACTATGTGTATTAATGTAGCTTTCCAGGAAATCTTGAAATCAGGAAATTTAAGTTCTCTACCTTTGTCCTTTTTTTCCAAGATTGTTATGGCTTTTTGGGATCCCTTCCTTTTCTATGTGACTTTCATGATCTGCTTGTCAATTTCTGCAAAAGTGATGGTAGGGATTTTGACAGGGATTGCATTGAATCTGTAGATCAATTTGGGGAGTATTGCTATCTTAATAATAAGTCTTCTGATCCATAAACATGAGAAGTCTTTCCATTTACTTAGTATGTCCTTAATTTTTTTTCAATATTTTATACTTTTCAGTTTACAAGTATTGCACTTCCTTGGTTAAATACATTCCTATTTTATTTCTTTCAATGCTATGTTAAATGGCATTGGTTACTTAATTTCATTTTCAGATTTTTCACTGCTAATGTATAGAAATACAATTTATTTTTGTATATTAATCCTGTATTCTGCAACCTTGTTAAACATATTTATTACATAAAATAGGTTTTTTTTGTGTGAATTCCTTAGGATGTGCTATATACATGATCATGTCCTCTGCAAACAGAGGAAATTTTATTTCTTCCTTTCCAATCTGGATGCATTTTATTTCTTTTCCTTGCATCATGTCCCTGATGAAAATTTCCAGCACAATGCTGAATAAAACTGCCAAGAGCAGACATCTTTGTCTTATTCCTGATCTTACGGGGAAAGCATTCAGTCTTACACTATTAAATATGAAGTTAGTCATTGTTTTTTTGTAGATACTTTTTACCAGGTTGAAGAAGTTCCTTCTACTTGTAGTTTGTTGAGTGTTTTTATCATGAAAGGGTATTGGACTTTGTTAAATGCCGTTTCTGTATCTATTGAGAGAATCATATGATTTTTGTCCATTATTCTACTAATAAGGTATATTACAATGAATTTTTAAAATGGTCAACCCAGCATGCATTTCTAGGATAAGTCCCACTTACTCATGGTATATGATACTTAACATATCTTTATTGAGATATAATTAGCATACAATTTGCCTGCAAAATGTACAATTTCATGGATGTTAACATATTCACAAACAATTATCACCACATTCAATTTTTGAATGTTTAATCACTTCGAAAAGAAACCCCATACCCGTTACAAGATGCTCTCCATTCCTGCCTTTCTCTAGACCCTGGCAGCCATTAATCTACTTTCTTCAGTCACTACACATTTGCTCATTCTAGACATTTCACATGATAGAATATAAAATATACGATCTCTTGTGACTAGCTTCTTTCACCTAGCATAACATATTCAAGGTTCCTCCATGTTATAGCTTATATCAGTATGCCATTCCTTTTTATGGCTGAATAGTATTCCACTGTATGGATATACTACATTTGTCTAACCATCAGTTAATAGACATTTAGGTTCCGCCTTTTAGATACTATGAATAATGCTGCTATTAATATTAATATACAAGGTTTTATATGGACATTTATTTCTCTTGACTATATGCCTAAGAGTGAAACTGCTGGGTCATATGATAACTCCTTAACTTTCTGAGGAACTATAAAACATTTTATACATTGCTGGATTCAGTCTGTTAGTATTTTCTTGAGGATAAATGTGTTTATATTCATAAGTAATATTGTTTTGTAGTTTTCTTGTGGTGTCTGTCTAGTTCTAGTATCACCATAATGCAGGCCTCATAGAATAAGTTGAGAAGTGTTCCTCCTAATTTTTAGAAGAATTTGTGAAGGAATGATATTCTTTAAATGTATAGTACAACTCACCAGTGAAGTCAGCTGGGTCTGAATTTTTCTTTCTCTTTTTTCTTTTTTTTTTGGTGAGGAAGATTGGCCCTGAGCTAACATCTGTTGCCAATCTTTCTCTTTTTGCTTGAGGAAGATTGTCGCTGAGCCAATCTTCCTCTATTTTGTATGTGGGACACCACCACAGCAGGGCTTGATGAGCAGTGTGTAGGTTCACGCCCAGGATCTGACCTGCAAACCCTGGGCCACCAAAGTGGAGTGTGCAATCTTAACCATTACACCACCGGGCCCCTGAATTTTTCTTTATGGTAAGTTTTTGATTACACTTTCTGTCTCTTTTCTTGTTAAAGGTCCATTCAGATATTCTATTTTTTCTTGAGTCAGTTTTGGTAGTTTGCCTCTTTCTAGGAATTAGTCCATTTCATCCTGGTTATCTAACTTATTGGCAGACATTTGTTCATAGTATTCTCTTATAATCCTTTTGGCTTTTATAATGTTAGTAGTAACGTCCCCTTTTTCATTCCTGACTTTAAATTTGGGTAACTTTTTTGCTTGGTCAGTCTAGATAAAGGCTATTCATTTTTTTTAGTCTTTTCAAAGAACAAACTTTGAGTTCCTTTGATTTTTTCCCCCTGTTTTTCTATTCTCTATTTCATTTATTTCTCCTCTAATCTTTATTTCCTTCTTCTGCTTGCTTTGGGTTTATTTTTCTCTTCCAGTTTCTTAAAGTGGAAGGTTATTGATTTGAGATCTTTCTTCTTTTTCAATATAAGCATTTACAATAATAATTTTCCTCTAATCACTGCTTTTGCTACATCCCATAAATGTTGGTATGTTGTTTTTGTCTTCTCAAAATATTTTCTAATTTCCCTCGCAATTTCTTCTTTGACCCATTGGCGGTTTAGTAGTACGTGGTTTAACTCCCACATATTTATGATTTCCCCAAATTTCCTTATTATTGATTTCTAATTTCATTCCTTTGCGGTCAGAGAATATATTTTGTATGATTTCAATCCTTTTAAATTTACTGAGACATATTTGATGGACTAACATACAGTTTATTCTACATAATGTTCTATGTGCACTTGAGAAGAATGTGTATTCTCCTGTTGTTGGGTGGAGTGTTGTACAGGTGTCTGTTAGGTCTAGTTGGTTTATAGTGTTATGCAAGTCTTCTCTTTCTTTGCTGATCTTCTGTCTAGCTGTATCCATAATTGAAAGTTGGGTACTGAAGTCTCCAACTATTATTGTTGAATTGTCTATTTCTCTCTTTGATTCTGCCTGTTTTTGTTCCACGTATTTTGGAACTCTTTTGTTAGAAACATATATTAATAATTGTTATATCTTCTTGATGGATAGACGTTTTTATCACTATAAAATGTCCTTTAACTCCAGTAACAATTTCTGTTTTAAAGTCTATTTTATCTGATATTACTAGAGCTGTTCCAGCTCTCTTTTGGTTACTGTTTACATGGTATACCTTTTTCTATCCATTTACTCTCAACCTATTCATGTCTGAATCTAAAGCAGATCTATAGACAGCATATAGTGGGGTCATGTTTTTCATCCATTCTGCCAATCTCTGCCTTTTAACTGGAGTAATTTATTTACATTTAATGTAATTATTGATAAGGTAGAATTTATGTTTACAGTTTTGCTATTTGTTTCCTATATGTCATTTCTGTTCCTGTATTCCTCTATTATTGCTTTTTTGTGTGTTAGATATTTTTGAATGTATTCTTCTAACACCTTTATCATTTTTTTTCTTCTATATTTTTTGGGTTATTTTCTTATTGCTTACTTTGGGGGTACCAATTAACAACTTATAACATTCTGACTCAGATTAAAATAAATTTAATTTCAATAATATACAAACACTTGGCTCCCATATAGCTCCATTCCCTCCTTTGTGCTGTTATTTTCATTCCATCTTTATACATTGTATGCCCATAAACACAGATTTATAATTGTTAGTTTATGCAGTTGTCTCTTAAATCAAGAGAAAAAAAGTTACAATCAAAAACACATTTGTAGTATGCTTTATATTTACATATGCAGTTACTTTTACTGGTGGTCTTCTCTTCTTCTTATGGTTTTAGTTACTATCTAGTGTTTCTTTTGAGCCTAAAGGACTACTTTTTACTATTTCTTATAGGCCAGGTTTGCTAGTGATGAATTTTCTCAGTTTTGTTTATCTGGGGATGTCTTAATTTATCCTTCATTTTTGAGGTATGGTTTTGTTGGATATAAAATTCTTGGTAGATAATCTTTTTCTTTCATCATTTTGAATATGTTATCCCATTGTCTTCTGGCCTCCATGGTTTCTGACGAGAAATCTGCTGTTAATCTTATCAAGGATACCTTGTAAATGATGAGTTGCTTTTCTCTTGTGCTTCACAAGATACTCTCCTTGTCTGTTGCTTTTGAAAGTTTGATTATGATGTATCTTTGGGTTTATCCTACTTTGAGTTTGTTGAACTTCTTGGATGTGTAAATTTATGTTTTTCATATTTGGGAAATTTTTGGTCATTATTTCTTCAAATATTCTTTATATCCTTACCTCTGCTTCTAGGATTCCAGTTATACATATATTGATATGCTTGACAGTATCCCACAAATTTCTGAGGTGTTGTTAATTTTGCTCAATCTTTTTTCTTTCTGTTCCTCAGACTAAATAATCTTAACGGACCTATCTTCAGGTCTGCTAATTCTTTCTTTTGTCTGCTCAAATCTGTTGTTGAGCCTCTCCATTGAATTTTTCATTTTGGTTATTCTACTTTTTAACTCCAGAATTTCTATTTGGTTCTCTTTTTTTTTCCCGATAATTTCCATCTCTTTATTGATAGTTTCTATTTGGCGAGGTGTCATTGTCATACTTTCCTTTAGGTTTTTTAGACAAGGTTTCCTTTATTTCTTTGAACACATTTAAAGTAGCTGACTTAAACTCTTCTTTTAATAAGTCCAACACCTGAATTTGCTCAGGAGTAGTTTCTACTGATTGCTTTTTTCCCTGTTAATGAGCCATACTTTCTTGTTTCTTTGCATGTCTCATAATTTTTTTTTTTTTTAGGAAGATTAGCTAACATCTGCCACCAATCCTCCTCTTTGTTGCTGAGGAAGATTGGTCCTGAGCTAACATCCATGCCCATCTTCTTCTACTTTATATGTGGGATGCTTACCACAGCATGGCTTGACAAGCGGTGCATAGGTCCAGACCTGGGATCTGAACTGGCAAACCCTGGGTCACTAAAGTGGGACATGCAAACTTAACCACTGCGCCACCAGGCCGGCCCCTTGCATGTCTCATAATTTTTTGAGAACTAGATGTTTTAAATAACGTGTCAACTCTGGAAATCAGAATCTCCCCTCCTGCAGGGTTTGCTGTTACTGTTACTATTTATTTTCGTTCTTGTTTATTTGTTTAGTGAGTTTTTGGAACTAATTCTGTAAAGTCTGCATTCTTTGTTGTATGTGGCCACTAAGTCTCTTCTTGGTTAGGTTAGTCTTTGCTCAGGGGCTGGGTGTGTGTTGGGGCACACCTTTAACACTCAATCAGGAAGTTGACAACTCTGCCTTAGCATTCAATTCCTGCTTGCACAGCCTAAAGTCAGCCAGAGTTGAGAGCTTAAGGCCTTTCCAGGTCTTTCCTGAGCATGTGCAGTGTCCATGCACACACATGCATGGCCTTCTTGATTCCCAGGAATATGCTGCAGCTTTTACAGAGCCCCTATAGACATCTCATTATCCAGCTTTTCAAGTTTTAGGTTAGTTTTTTGTTTACCCCAACTGTTATCTATAGCCTCAGGCAGCTGTGAAGTTAAACTGCCTCTAACAGTTTCTAACAAATGCCCTTGGGGAAAAGGTTTTTTTGTACTGGGTGATCTCTGAGTCAGGCCAAATAAAGACTAGCCTTGCAAAAGTGGGATCTTCCAGGGAACTAGCAAGATAGGTCAAATAATGACAATTTCCTGGGCACGAGGCTTTGTTCCACCCCTGTTCTCCCTCCTCTGGTGGCTGCCAGGCTCCTGGTTTTCAACATGATTGTGAACTGTTTGTTTTCAAGGTTACCATGGAGTTAGAGAGAGGTGGATGGGAACAGGGCAAGTTAAAATGCCACAAAGCTCACTGTTCTTACCAAGAATCAGTTGTTTTTCTTGAATAAATTCTTCCTAGATAGCTGAAAGCATTTAATTAATTTCTAGAGTTCTGAAAAAGTTGATTCTGACAATTTTTGCCAGTTTTCCCTTTGCTTTTATGGAGATAAGAATTGTTGAAGGTCTTTACTCCTCCAATTTTGCTGACATCATCTTCTATCTGGGACTTTTAGAATGAGATCATCTTGGAGACTAAGCAAACTGGAACCCAATCTACATTCTTTCTAGAAGACAACTAACAATATTCCAAAATAAAAATCGCCATTTTGATCTTTTTTTAAAAAAAAAAATTAACCATAAAGAACTGAGTCCTTTCAAGAACTCAGAACTCTGAAAATTCAGTTTCCAATTCTATACATCTTACCTTCCTTAAATTTTCTTACAACAATCTGCCTGAATTAATTTTGATACCTATTTTTAAAATAACAAAGACAAATTTGATTAGTGGCTCAGCAAAGTAAGAGATAAAGTGTGTATTAATTAGAAGTTTTAAGATAATAATCAAGGAATTTCATTCATGGAGGCTGTATATGTAAGTATGAAAATATCCTCCAATCAGAAGTAATATCCTAATAGATGAAAGCTGGTACTTTCATTTTAGCTTTCATTTAATAGAAACTTCTTATTCATCTCATGTTCATAAGCATCAATTTCACTTTTTCATACATGTGAAAGAAGAAATTCTGACCCACTTAGAAATAGTATGCCTTTTTAGGAATTGAATAAAAGCTGCAGACTCTCTTCCTAGGAAAATTAACATATATATGCAATTCTGTTTACAATTTAAGGGGTTCTTGGATACTCTGCAGCCTGTAAGTTAAGAACTTGGGCTGAACAAAAAAATTATGATTTTAATGGAAAAAATAGAACAGATAATCACAATATCTCATCTTCAGTAGAGCAACGAGAATTTAAAACATTAAAATGAGTATAGGTGGTCTCCAATTAATATACACATTTCATTTCAAAAGTTAATTTGTAAATTATGTATCTAGAATTTATTACATATTTTTCTTATAAAAACAATGTTAGAAACAATAGTTGGGGACTATTAAACTGTAAGTCTCTTAAGCATTGGTGCTCTTTTGTCTTTGTATTATAATGACCTATTCAACTAAACAGCATATGATAGGTTGCCACGTGACTGTTTACAAACCTATTTTACTCAATAACGTATTTGAAATAAATGCACCAGGAAAACAGGAAAAATATTGAGGCAATGACAAAGATCAAATAAACCACAAAGATAAAAATAAAATAAAATGGAAAAGGAAAGAATAGAATAGATTTCAAATTATCCGATGCTTGAGAGACAGGCTTAATTAGAAGAGAATATAATGGTAAATACAGGTATTTCTGGATATTCTTATTTGAACTTATGGATTGTGTTAATTTCACTTTAAAATATGTCTCTTCTTAATACAGCATCTCCTATGCTTAGCCATGAATGAGGTCATTTTTGGACTCTAACAACTTGTAAATGGACTAGAAGGGCAAAGGGGATAAGATGTTTTCCCTGCAGTGACTGGAAGAGTTGAAAGAACTTAGGGGTAAGGGATACTGTTCAAAGAGATTTCATATAATGAAATAATTTATTATTTGTTATATATATCTTATAATAAAATGTGTCCAAGTTAGAATAAAGCAAGCTATTGTGAACATGAGCAAGAGAGGGTATGGTGACTCCACTGGAAAAAAGAAAAAGGTAGGGGTAGAGATGAAATTTTGATTCTGTTTCTTGGTCATTGAGCTAAAGAAGATGGGAAAACTACATTTTGGTGCCATAAATATAAAGAACGAATTGCACATTTTCCTTTGAATAACATTGAACTCTGATTAAAACCAGATACAGCCATGAGTAATATGCAGAATTCAACTGGATATCACTTAATATCTATAGGTTGTGGCCCTACCATATAAGATCAACGAAATGACCTGGCCTTGTCTTCAGAACAAGATTTGAAGACATTTACATAGCCAAAGCAATGCCAAAGCAGTGAAGGAGTGAGTTATAATTTCCCATATATCATATTAGGCAAAGATAAGACAAACTCAGAGACAAGAACGACATGCCAATTCCCTCTTTTTAAGTTTGGCGTTTGACTCCTTGGCTACATGACAACAAAAAGACATACAGCCTGGCAGTCCAAATCTACAGCTCCAGAGATCCCTTGCTAAAGAAATCTGTAAATAAACAACCTTAGCCAACTGAGAAAGTAATTAATTTTCTCCTTAAAAGATGTCTTTAGCCTGCAGAGATTCAGAATGAGGTATAATGATGAGCTAAGTCAATATAATATAGGTATACTGTGTAACTGATTTAGGCCTGTGATCTTAAACTGGAATCTTACTAAGTTCATCAACAGTATCAGAAAATTATGAGAAATAAAGATTCAACAAATCTCTATGTTTAATAAACTAGGTTTATACAAAAATTACCTCAGTATTCAGGAAGGTTTTCATTATTAGTTGATAACTGAGGTACAGAAAATCAAACACAGTCTATTAAACTTAATTGCAGTTAAAAAGTTTTAGGAAATATAAGTTAGTTATAAAGTCTGCCTAGAAGTAAATTTTAAATTCTGCTAAATTTATAAAATAATTTGTATTCAAAAGTAGTAACAGCCAATTCCAGAGTATGAATCCATAAGATATAAAATCACTAAATCTTACCATAAGATTTTAAAGATTAAAGCACTAAAAAAAAATCAGTGATGCTTTGTGAGTAACAACTTCTAAGAATCTTCTATAATTGGTATGTGGATAATAATAATTCAAAGGGTTACAAAAGTATTTAAAAGTAATGATCCTGAAAAAAGATCTCCAGGAACAGATTAACTTGGAGCTCACAGTATGTGGGATTCTACTTCCCAAAGTAAGATAACTGGATAAAATATAAATAGGCTACTCTGCCTTAGCTTTTCCAATTTAAACTACCAACTGCATTACTCTTGGGATCAAAAACTAAAGGACTAAAGAAGGATAAGTTTTTTACTGGACTGTGGAAAAGTCTAAAGTTAGAAGACAGGCTAATTAGAAAATATAATAATCAATTGTGGGACCAGCCCCGTGGCCGAGTGGTTAAGTTCACGTGCTCCACTTCGGTGGCCCAGGGTTTCACCAGTTCGAATCCTGGGCATGGACATGGCACCGCTCATCAAGCTGAGGCAGCACCCCACGTCCCATAACTAGAAGGACCCACAACCAAAAACACACAACTATGTACCAGGGGGCTTTGGGGAGAAAAAGGAAAAATAAAATCTTTAAAACAAAAATAATCAATTGTGCCATCTGAAGTACGAGCATATGTGAATCATGGCTACACAAAACTATGGCTTAAAAAAACTGTAAAAAATAAATGTTTAAAATACTTACATACTGTTTATAAATATTTATACATCATTATCTATATGAATGTCTTGAAATAAAATTTTAAGTCCTGAAAGTTCTCACAATACTGATTTTCAAATTTTCACATATATACCATATGTGACTTAAGGCAAATGTGATATATGAGTCTTTCAGTTCTATTAGATCATAATCCTAAAAGTAGTAAGCTATGGACTTAGAGGGAATTCATGTTAGTTTCTTCTGAATCTGCAACTATCATATCTTTGCCATTATTTCCCCTCTCTCCCTTCCCATCCCATGTTCCATACCACAGGACTCAAAGTTAGAACCTAAAAAACTGTATGTCCAGATTTCACTTTCTTTCTAGTCAAAAAACATAGGCCTATAGCAATCCTAGATGATTTTTATAACTGTAAATTACTCTATCTTTAAAATATTATGTTCTAGAATTCTGTCAAACTAGAATGGAATTTAAACTGTCTCCACCCACTCCCCACTTCATTACACCCTCCACTTCCCCACCCCCAGATGAAGGTTAGGTTGATAAATGGATTTTGGAGATGAAATAAAGCCAGACATCAAATAACTTACTTGAAATCCATCTCTTACCTTCTGTACTTAACCCTGGACTTGATGTGAACTTGGCTACATCAACAATCTTTACAGCAAATTGTTGTCCAGTTTCTCTGTTGATACATCGTCGTACAACACTGAAGGGACCCCTAAAAAAAAAAAGCCAAGGTTAATTCACTGATTTCCTTAAATTCCTATTTCCCTTCAATATCTTACTGATGTTTCATCGTCTACTATAGCCATAGTTTTCAAAAATCAAATTTAGGTAATTCTTAACATATTTTTCTATAATTCATAAGGTAGGTCATTCATAATTTTAAGTTATTAAACAAGAAAAACAAAACACATTTGTATTTCAAAATCACTTTTTAAAATTCTAAATAGTAGTCTTATATTCAAGGCAAATAATCTTTGTAATATTCTATACCTATTATCAACTAAAAAGAAGAAATCCATCACAGTGGTACTATACACAGCTTTCATCTTTTGAACCAGAAACTTAAGTCATTCTTGACCTCTTCCTCTCATCTTACCCACCACTTATCTAATCTTCACTAACAAGTCCTAATGAGTTTATCTCAAATATCTCTTAATCCTGTCCACTTCTCTCCATGCCTCATACCCTAGTCTAAGCTACTACCATCTTCTACCAAGACTACTGAAAAACTTGTTTCTGCCATTCACTCTTGTGGTGACATTTTAAAAATGAAGATCTGATATTATGTTTCTGCTTAAAATCCTAGAGAAAGAAGGGATTTGCAACACATATATTTAGTCAAGAACCAAAATATATAAATAATTCCTAAATAAAATAAGAAAAGAAAATACACTCCAATAAAATCTGGGCAAAACACTTGGGCACTTTACAAAGAGAAAGCCCTGCATGATTTGGGCTCCAACAAGCTCTCCAGTCTCATCTGAAGTCACAGAGAAATCCTTCATCTTCCTCAAACTTCAAATTAGAATTGTTCTAAACTGCGATAGGAAAGGAAGTAATTTCTACCAGCAGAGCCACTAGTCCAGTCATTTGCTTACCTAGTCCCCGGCTCTCAATACTGGCCATACAAGTGAATCAACTGGGATGATTAATAAAATACTAATGCATAGGCATTTAAAACACACATACATACACACAAGTGCACACACAGTTCCTTGTGATTAGTTATCAAATAAGTATATGAAGTAAAGAGAATCCGAAGACAGATTTGTACATGCTTGAATCGACTACCTAATAATATGAAATGCAATAGCAAGATACTACGGTAGTTTATTTGAAGGCTAGTATGGTTTGAGTCATTAAATACACACCCATGTACACACACGTGTGCATTTTCTCCCTACCCAGGAAAAAACCAAAACACTCTCATTGGCTTTTACAGGTGAAAACAGTACACCTGGATGCACATGGTCAATCAGCAGATAGAGAAAAGTTCTTCATTTACACCAGGACACTTGTGATACTGCTTGCCTTAAAGTATAAGTTTGCCTTTCTTCTTTCAATTAGAGGACAAGCAAAAGAATATAATCTAACCCAGACTTAAACATTTCTCTAAGATCACATGAATTAGTTGATTTCACCATGCCATCATCAGGACATCAATTACACCACAGCTTCAAATCTCTCTCTTTCAAGCAACCTAACAAAGGAAAAGAAATGGTAATAATGCATCTTTCAGAACTCAATAGAAAGAGGATCTTTTTGATTATCACTCAAAACTGTTCAAAGATTTTCCTCTGTGAGAAGACAATATATTTAACAAAGTGAGGCAGGACTCCCACAAACGTTTTCATTCTCAATCTTGATATCTTACTTGTGATTACTTATCCTGACAATAGCAAGCAATTTCAGGAAACGCTTAACGTAATTGGCTTTTGTCCACACATAAACCCTTGGGACTCTATTTATACATATTTGCGTAGTGTGCTTCAATTCACTGCATCTTTTTGGAAACGTTCCAAGATCTGTATGTGGGATTATTCGTGGTCTATCAGGTCAATTCTTTACTTTTTCCTGCTTGAACAAAGGTGAGGAAGAAAGCATAGCTTCTCCCCCGGCTATTTTATAACAGTGAAATGAAGAAAACGAGGGAGAAGAGAGAGAAAAGGGAATACTGAGACCAAAAAAACACAAAAACCCAGAAATGTGTTTAAATCTGTGAAGAAAAACTGAATCAAATCTCAATTCTTTAGGCTTATTTTATTATGTGAAGCAAAGAAAATGAGTTTACCTATGAACTACTGATAACCTGAAGACAGGTCACATTTCAAGGGTCTGTCCCTCAATGACATCCAGGGATTAGGCAAAGGTGAACCAATTCAGTACACTAAAGACACTGAAATTATACTTTAAGCTTTTTTTGTGATTTAATCCATCAACTAGAAACTCAGTGCAAACTGATACAAATTTAAATAAGTATATGGTGTCTACAATTTTAGCAGGGCTCAATTACATTTACTCGGTCGATAGGTTAAAGAGAAGCAGGCTATGAGAAAATCTGGCATGGTTTTCCACCTTAAAAAGGTGGGAGGTGTAATAAAGTATGTACAAAACGTCTATTGTATTACACTTATTAATTACACTTAAATGACAGCTTAAGGAACAGCAAAATTTCAGAAGACCTAGGTTTCAGTCTTGCCTAAACTCTCTTTTGATGCTTGAAATTTCATCCTTAAATTTTTCAGTCTGTTACAGCTGATCCAAAAATATTGATATAGCAGTAAGCCGTTACCATAAACTACTATCTTTCTCATATTTCCACTAATTCTGGCCAGAGTACTAATCAAAGTGGAATGATAAAATAATCGATGGCATTTAAGATTTGAAGAAATATATATTCTTTATTCAGTTCTTTAAGAATACTGAATATTGACTGGGATTATGGCACAAGGTTCTACTTGAGGCAGGTGGCTGCCTGCAGAATTCTGCTTTTAAGTAAAAGGTCAATTAAACCAGAATATGTTAAAGTGAATATTGCTATAACATCCCTAAGGTTTTGAGAAGAATGCAGCTGTGTCTCCAAGCAGACATGGAATAATCTCTTCTAGTTTTCATTTATGTGAAGAAAGGTTAAGTCTAGGAAATGAACAATTCTGATACTAAAAGTAAATACATCAAACAAAGAGACTAGAATTAAACAAAATTATGCTAGAATATAGTATGTTGGTTTACAGAATAATAGGATAGATTTAGCACAATGCATCTCATGTATGTTCCTGCCCAAATCCCACTAAAATGATGCCAAAGGGAGTAAAAAAATTTTTAAAGGACTGGGAGAACAAGAGAGGAGACTATAGTAATAATCAAATTTGAGAAGCAAGAAAGCAGACGGAGTAGTGGTAACTGATTTAGCAGACTTGGGAAAGCTGAATTGTAAAGAAAAAATAAGAAAAGTTCAGAACCAAGCCCATTTACACTACAGAATCCTCAAGAAGTTCATAAACTGGTAGCACCAGATAACTCTGGAACTAGAGGGAAAGAGGATGGGGCTAAAACAACAAGGTTTCAATGAAATCTACAGAGAAGCAGTTGGAGTCCCAGATCCCTTCCTCTACTCCCTATCACTGGGTAACTGCCCCACCCTCATCCTAAGAGGTCCATTCTCTGGAGAGGGTAAAACATAGGGTGTTAGAACTGGGGACTCAAGGCAGTTGAGGAAGTGGGTATTACATGGAAAGCAAGGGGATTATGTGATCACACACATACTGACTACAGACAGCCCCAGTCCCTTTGCATTTTAACAGGGGGAAGGTTAGAAGTTAGATCCTTACCCTTCAGGCAGGAGAGAAAAGATTTTCTATTGAATATCTGACTAGCCCAGAAGGAAAGGGCTAAAGATAATGATATGATGCTGTTCAAACCATTCAACCAGATCATCCCGCCTCAAAACTCAAAGTTAACAAGTTCTGCCCACAAGTTCAGAGCTGTCAATCAGCTTTTATTCAGTCCCTCAACTGCAGCGTTCCCAACCTCAGCACTATTGACATTGTGGGCTGGCTAGCTCTTTGTCGTGTGAGGAGGTCCTGGGCACTGTAGGATGCTTAACAACATCCTGAGCCTCTGCCCACTAGATGCCAGTAGCACCCCCTCACACCCAGTTTTCATAACCAAAAATGTCTCCAGATACTGTTAAATGGCCCCTGGGGCACAAAGTTGCCCCTGATCAAGAACCACTGCTCTATTCCTAATGATGTATAGACAACTAAACTCCCAAGACATATGGAGAAGGGTCTCTAATTTGGAAGACAGAGATCAAAACAAACAGAAAGAACAACTTAGAGGAAACAGACTAAAAAGAAAAAGGGCTCTTGAAAAATACACACATGAAGAAATTTAAAACTCAATAGAAGGGCTGGCAGATAAAAGTGAGAAAATTTCCCAGAAAGTAGAGCAAAAACAACAAAGAAAATGGAGGGGAGGAACTCAAAGGAACAATTCAAGAAAATTTCCCAGAACTTAAATCATGAGTTGCCAAATTAAAAGGATCCACCAAGCACTCAGCAAAATAGATAACAGACCCAAGTCCACACATGCCACTGTGAAATTTAGGAACACCGCAGGACAGAAGACTTTCAGATTTCCACATGGAGGTTAGGGTGCCCTGGGAAGGGAGGATGATATAATTCACATGCAACGGATCAGGAACCAGAACAGCTCCCAATCTCTCAATGGCAACACTAGAAGCAAGAAGACAACAGAGTAACACTTTCAAAATCATGAAGGAAAATTATTTCTAACCTTTAATTCTACATCCAGCCAGAAAAATCAATAATAATAAAGACATTTTCAGACATGAAAGAGCTCAATCAATTACTTGCAATGTATACTTTCTGATGAAATTATTGTAGGGTGTGTCTGCCAAACAAGAGTAAACCAGTAAAAAGGATGCCAAAGGACAGCAAATAGGAGATCTCACACAGAAGATACACAAAGGGAACCCCCAGGAGTACAAGCAAGGGAGACCTCACAGGTCAACAGCTATACACTGAGCACAGAGGTTAACCAGTCCAGACTGACAGCCGTCAGAGATTCCCACCGCCACTGATCACCTTTTTAACCTGAAAACAGAAGGACAGGGTGAGCTGGGCCCAGATTCTACTATTTTGCCTTTTCTGACCAGGGGCTGATGAGATTCCCGCTCTTCTCTGCTGCCTGGATCAGTAGAGGACTCTCATTTCACTCCACAGCAGTGTTCTTTGGCCTATCCTCGAGAGCTGGAGGCAGGCCTCAGTGAGCCGAAAAGCAAGAAATGCAGAGCAGCCCATGCCCCAAGTCGCGTTCCTGCTGGAGGTTCAGTACCCAGCCCTGCACTACAGCAGTGATATCCAGTCTGTGAACAGCCCCGTGTCCTGGGAGGTACTTGGGACCTTGCCAACCTACTTCCCAGAAGGGGCTCCTATACACTCTCAGGTATCCAAAGCCTGACTGTGAACCAGAGGTTCCGTTCAGCTTCTCTACTCCTGAGAGTCTTCATACAATAGTGATAATGTCGCCCTTTCCTTGCACAGCTAAGTTCACCCCTGCTACTCAGTTTTTAAAGACTAAATAATACACTCTTTAAGGATCCATACATAGGTAGTAAAGCTATAAAGAAAACCAGAAGGAATGATTAATACAAGAGCCAAGAGAGTGGTTATGGGAGGGGAGGGACTGTGACTGGGAAGGGGCACACAAGGGGCTTTTAAAGGTACTAGTAACTTCTATTCTTAACCTGGATGATGGATTCATGAGTTTTCACATTTTATTATTCTTCTTTAAAATACATACATATACACACTTTATTCACTCCTCCAATATATATATTTCCCAGTTAAAGATAACGTTTTTAATGGCTGAGAGGTATATCCCTAAGATCTTGCTAATCAAAGGAGGTCTTAATTTTTTACATATCTGTATGAAACAAATTATTTTAAATGACATGATATATATAAATGAGGAAAAACGATGTCTGCATCTCAAACATAACAGTCAATATGAATTACGCTAATTATAATTTTACATCTAATTGAACTAAGTTTAAAATAATACTTCAAGTTCTTACATGTAAACTTTGGGGTGACATCTGTAATATAAGTTCTCATCCTATGAGAGGTTTACAAACAAAACACATCATATCTCAGGAACCCTTTGATAAATGGGGTGAACTTCCTGTCCATAGCAGAGTCCTAGGAGCTTCATTACATTTATAATGAATTGTGCAATGTACCACAAGAGATGTAGGAAAACTGTGAACAAGAAGAACTAATTTACAAAAGGAAATAAAAAGGTGGGGGGGGAGCGAAGATCAAGAACAAATTCATAAACACATGCGCGTGTGCACACACACAGTTGATATAGAGTCAATCCTCATTATTTGCAGATTAAGTATTTTTAAATTCAATTACTTACTAAAATTTATTTGTAACCCAAAATTGATACTCATGGCACTTTCACGGTCATTGGTAGATGCGTGTAGAGCAGTGAAAAGTCTGAGTCACCTGATGCACCCATTACCAGCTAAGGTCAAACAAGGTGACACTGCCTTGTTGTTTCAGCTCTCATACTGTAAATGTGTCCTTTTTGCCAACTAATTAGTGAATTTTTCTCATTTTGTGGGATTTGTTGATGGTTTCACTGTTTAAAACAGCCCCCAAGTGTAGTGCTGAAGAGCTGTCTAGTGTTCCTAAGCACAAGAAGGCTGTGATGTACCTTACAGAGAAAATATGTGTGTTAGATAAGCTTCATTCAGGCATGAATTATAGGGCTCTTGGCCATAAGTTCAATGTTAATGAATTAACAATATATATGAAATAAGGTGTTTTTAAACAGAAACACACATAAAACAGGTTACGTATTGATTGGTTGAAGAAAACGTGACCAGAGGCCCACAGGAACCTAACCCTGTATTTCCCTTAGGAGCAATGGCTTAGTATTCACTCATTCAGTGTTCACAGCAACTTTACAGAACGTAACTACTGCAAATAATAAGCATTAACTGTGCCTATACTCACACACACATATACGCACATACATACATATTTATATTATATTTATAATATGTAACATTATGTTCTATGTATTTATATTACAATATAAACTCAACAAGAGGCCCCCAATAAATATTTGGTGAATGATAAAAATAAACTAGAAATGAACAAAATACTGATAAATTTATCTTATCACACAATTTTATATGAGTATATAAAATTGAGAAATCATGGTACTTATAGATATTTCTCTACCCATTTACTAAATCTATATCTTCCTACTACTTTCTGCATAGCTTTGATGTTAGGAATTGAGGGAAACAGATGGTGGGTGGGTAAAAGGGAAACAAAGCAAAGATATAGAAATAATGACAATATTAGCAAAAAAAAAAATCTTGAAAGCTATACTCTATAGACACATACATGTATATAAAAGTGATACCTAAAAGATAATGATAATCTTTTCCCTCTATTTCAACACTGTTAGTTTAGTCATTGCCACTAAAGAAGAGCTTATGCATAGCATCCCATCAATAAAACCTTTCCTGTTGCATCTTGTTACTTTGTGGTAGTGACAGGAAGACAGAAATGTTCTGACACTTTTTTTTCTCTTTAATTCTTTTGGTACCCACCCCACCTTCAATACACACACACTTACATACACACACCAAGCTGGGTTACTACTTTAAGTATAGTGACTAAAACAAAGGAAAAAAGTTCACCGAATCATAGCTACTGCTAAAGAAACACACATAAAGTAGAAAATTATTAAAATCAAAGTCTCAGGAACTGTTGCCTAAATGTTATCAGTTAAAGAGCTGACAAAGAATTAAGCTCAGTACAATTCAGATTGTTCCTTGAAAATAAGCAAGGCTTATTTGAAAAAGTTGGCAATGGATCTCCAATAAGCTAACAGAACAAATCTGGCTCAACCGTCAAAGCTGAGTAATTCACAGAGTTAAGATTAGCATTTACTAATCCAGTACCTGTATTGGCGTAATTGGTACCCCTGTCAAACCCTGACAGTTCAGTGAAAAGTTTAGTAGACCTCGCTTTAGATTTTATGTAGCACATCATTCTCTGGTCTAAGTCTGCATATGATACATTCACCATTTACTACTTTTATGAGAGGACTACAGAGCATATATAGCAGTCTCTGTTGATCCAAAAGTTCTGGAAAATTTGATTGATGTGTGTGTGTGTGTGTGTGTGTGTGTGTGTGTTTAAAGGGCTGGAGTTAGAGTCAAGGTAGAGGGACATGGACTCTAGGTCTTTGTTAGCTCACATATGATGGAGCATGTATCAAGGAGAGTTGCTAAGAGAGAAGAAAAAAGATGTCTGTAACAGATAAGAAACAAGAAGGAGGCAAGTCGACACAGGAGGAAAGAAATGAAAAAGAAAGCATATAAAGTACTGTGAGATAAATACATCCCAAAGTAAGAACTCTGGCTTGGTTGTACATGTTTAGTTAAATATATAAAAAACTTTCACAAACAGATATGAAGTGCTGACATTAAAAAATTCTATTGATAGTTTCCATTCTATCTTATTCATTTACCTCATTTTCTCCAATGGAAATAAGACCAAAAAAGAAAAAGAACAAACAAAAAACGATTAATAAAGCAATTCTTGCCCTCAGGAAATTCCCAATCTAACAGACTGCTGTTGGTATATGTATATAATTATAGAACAAAGATTGAAATAGTATACCACCAAGAGTTTATTACCTGAATAGAAAGGTGGTCAGAGAAGGCCTCTATGAGACAGAGACACGCAGGAGGGTTCGAAAGATGAATAAGTTTTTTGGGCCAATGAGAGAAAGGGGAAGATTCCAGAAATAAGTAGTAGCAAGTCAAACCATGGTGTGTGCTGGCTACTACCAGCTGTTTGGTATTGCTGGATGAAAAACTGGAGGATAAGTGGCTAGAAAAGAGGAGCGAGCCAGAGATCACTGTGACTGAAGAGTGGAGTATGGGATGAGGAGCCGGTGGGGGCCAGTCAGAAAGTTATTACATTAGCCCAAGCATGAGATGATAAAGACCTAAACCAATATAGTAGAGGCAACTAAGAGATACTTAAGAAAACAAATTGACAAGACAAAATAGTGAATGATTAGCTAGGGGGTGATTGGGAGTCAGTTGAAAGAATGACTTACAGATTTCTGGCAACAGTCACCAGGTAAATAATGGTACCACCAAATGAGAGAGCGGCTACAGAAGAAAGAACTGGTAGAAGGCTGAGAGAGAAAGGAGATACACAGTTGTGTTTTGAAAATATTGATTTACAAAATAATGATTTTCATGGACTATCCAGGCAGAGCACAATTAGATAGGAGTATAAAGTTCGAGGAAGGGGTCAACACGTAGATGATGAAGACATCAACTACCATTTACAACATACCACATACCAAGAATGCTGCAAAGAACTTTACATAGATTTTCTATTTTTTTCATTATTTATAATTTATTTGTCATAATAGCTAATACACTATTAGATCTCATTTTATAGATTAGCAAACTGAGGCTAAGACAGGTTGTCTATTGCCAAACAGTTAGTAAATGGTAGAGTTAGGACTGGAGCCTAGACATATTGAAATCTAACATCTAAGTTCTAGTTTCTATACTCCCTAGGAAGCATGAGTGAACAGGAGGTAACTGAAGCCACTGATGTGAATGAGAATACTCAAGAGTACAGATTGCAAAGGGCAGAAGACAGAGGTCCCAGCTCCTCCCAAAGGAATGGCTGCAAACATCCCCACAGAACGACTACAAGAAGCCCAGAAAGAAAAAAGTGCTAAAGGCAAGCTCTTAGAGCATAGTATCTTGCAGAAATACAGACATGAAGACCAAGTGCTTAGCGGGGTCTGCCCTAGACACGAACATAGAGCTTCTCCCCATTCCTCTCAAGATGGGCACCAGAAAAGTGTAATTTTCATTTTTAAATTAAGAGCCGCACATTCACATTTTGCTATTGTCTAAATGTGAGACTATATATATCAGAAACTGGCCCAAAGAAATTATTTAGTAGAGAAATAACTTTTTAGAAACTTGCTCCTAACCTTGTCTACTAGCATTCATGAACTTAATTACTTATAACTAGTACTAACATTATCACAATTTTCAAATTCTGTCTGCATAATGCAATCTTTATAAACTGAAACTAATAATTATGGAAGTCTGGCAGTATAAAATTACATTGTAAATCATATTTATAACAGGAATGTGCTCTGTTAATATGCCACTAACATAGATTGTTTTCCAAATGCTACACTATCCTATAACAGTATTGTTACCTGTCATTAATTACAACTCTGCATTGAAGAAGAGTAGGGGGAATTAACATTTGGACTCAGAAGTTGCAGAGTACTGTTAATCTCTTCCCATTCAGCACCATGTTTTATGGATCTCCATAATAAGTTAGACCTACTTCTGAATTAAATAAAATTAAATTATCTAAATTAAATAAGCTGGTGAAAGAAATCTCAAAGCCAGCAACACTCCCTTCTCTATTATTCATTTCAGTTGCATCAGGATTATGCAAAATTTATACAGTAGCACAGAAACAAAAATGTAATTAGCTAACACTCTAAAATGAGGTTTCCCAAATTGGCATCCTTTGGAGTCCTTAAAGAATAAAAGTTTCTCTGTCAAGTAAGCTTGGGAAACACCATATAAAAGATCCCAAGCCCCACCTCCACCCCATATTCACAATACACATTAGCAGCCAAGTCTTGCAGTTAGGAAACAAGCATCTTTGTCTTTCACCACACTCTACTTCCATCACCCATGGTAATCATTAGTGTTCACTTTGGACATGATCTACGTTTTAATATTTAGAATAACAAACAATACAAATTATGAAGTTGTAATGGCTATGAATCACTCAGATTTCAAACAACTTTTTTCTGAGACAAATATTCTCCCCCAAAACACGGCATATAAAATTGTTGTTTAAATTCTTACGGGGTGGGGAGGGGATCCAATTGTTTGCTTAGTAAAGAATGGAAAGGATTTAACTATGCACTTTAAATGCCTATTCATTAATACTTCCAAAAGTAATTTACTTTTCACAATTGTTAATATAAGCATATTCAGCAGGCAATAATGCAACCTCTGGTTTTTTAACCAAAAAACAGTTAACAAAAAGGCGAAGCATAGAAAAGAAATAAGCACTTACACCCAATTACCCAGCTCAGTGCAGGGCAGCAGAAAATAGGTTTTGAATCGTAATTGTAGTAATCAGTTTCTAGGTCTAAAGAAGTAAAGTAGATGATCTGGAAAATAATTGCTTTAAGGGGGAAAAATCAGAAAATAAAAGTATAAAATAAGTGGATATAACTGTTTAGGCAAGATAGTAAAATCAAATATTCAAACGGTTGAGGAATTTTTCAAGTTAGGTAAGAAAGCAAAGTCCCTGCATGTTACAAAGAGTATGGAAGTTAGTAATGCTCACTTTTAACCGTTTTTCCAAGGATGGATCAACCTTTCAGTGCTCATATAAGGACTTCCTTTTAATCTATAAGGCACACGATAGAGCATGGAGGACAAGAAGAGCAAGGGTCATCACATCCCTCAACATGGCTGAAACTGAACTCCTGACTCCGCCGCCCCCCATCTCAGTTGAAGGCCAACTCCATATTTCCTTCCAGTTGCTTAGTCAAAAATCATGGTGCCATTCTTGATCCCTTTCTTTCTTTCACATTCCAACTCCAATTCTTTAGGAAATGCTCTTGGCTCTACTTCGCTGAGATCTTCTATCTTTTAATTCATTTCAAGAAAATTTATAACTGATTATTAGACCAATTTTCTGACAGCTGAATTAAAACCCTTGTGAGATAATTCCCATATCTGATTCACCTCGGTACTGGCCTCAGTTCAATGTCTTCTTTCATTCAAACTGTGGTTTTCCTGGTGTTTGGTATGATGAGCGGTTTTCAATTGTATCCCGGATATTTTGGTCATTGTTAGGAGACTCTTGATCGTAGGATTTTCTATTTTAGCAGGCAGTCGCCCTGTTTAGGTTTAGTGTGCCAGTTCTAGACTACTTTTGAAGGCTTAAGTTCCAGTGACAGTTTAGTTTTCTGAGCCCTTGCAATGCTATTTTATTTTGGTCTGCTTCATCCCGCTAGTGCTGCTGGGGACTCCCAGTCAATCCCTGCTAATGCCACCTGCAGGGACACAAGGTGCTTCCTAGGGCCACCTGCTATCCCCCGGCAACCTTGAAGGAGAGGGGGTCAGAAGCCAGTGGGCCTGGGTCTCCTTCTGCCATGGGGTAGAGAGCAGGGAGGGAGACACACTGCTGCTGCTCTTGCTGCTACCATCACTGCCTACAGATCAGACCACCCACTGGGGCTGGTGATGGAGCAGTGTCTGGTATAGCCTGGCCTTTGCTTTTGCTGCTGCTGTCAGCAGACAAGACAACTGGGGCCTGGACTGCAGAATGGAGGCTGAAATGGCCAGGTCTCTGCTGCTGCAGGGTCCTAGTTGTGGAGCAGGGGCTAGGATGGCCAGGGGCTTTGCTGCTCCTGCTGGGACTGTGGGCAGACCAGACTACCCACTGGGTCCCAGGTGTGGAACCCGACTAGGTCTCTGTTGGGCTTCCCCTTTCCTGGTCCTTTGGCCAGAAAAAGTAGACTTGTTTTTGTTTTTCGTTTCTATGCCCTTTGGTGGTTCTGGGTAGTAGGTCTCTCTGGCACCCAGTCCAGGAATAAATGGAAAATAAAAAGAAAACCCAGTGAACTCACCGCATTGTCATTCCTCAAGTGTCAAGGTTCCTTAGCTAGTCTGCCTTCTTTCCAATTTTCAGTCCTTTTATTCTTGTCAGTTGAATAATTTCCAGGGCATTTAGTTGTATTCTTAGGGGAGAGGCAAGGAAAATTGAGTCTATACCATCTTGTCCCAGAAATGGAAGTCTGTAGATTTTCAGCCTCTTTCATTCTGCCTAGCACTAGGAGTCCATTTTATTCAAAAGTTGGAGACAAGCTACAGTTCTTTTATGTCCAACATATCCAGTTAAAAATAGTAGCCATTAAACTCATCAGGTCCATAATATAGTTTTCGATGACTCCTGGCTCAGAATTTTAGGGTCTCAAACAAGTAATTGATGTTTCTCAACATTTTGGGGTTTGAAGACTAGAAAAGGGGTGCCTTTCTGTTATCTCCACATGCGTGTATGTATACAGGCATACACACACACTCACCCTCGCAGTCTTCCTGAGTCTAAAAGGAGATCTAAGATACCAGTCTATCTAGCATATTTCAGTCATGGCACACTGGTGGAGAAATGGTGTTTTTAGTAGCAATTTCACTATTTGGTCTTACATATTACAAAATGTGAGAAAAGTTAGGGGTTATAGCAATCTACATAAATAAGGTTATGCATAACTGAAGGTCAGCTTTTAACAAAGGATCTGTTGGTTGACTATACTAATTCTTTGAGGGCAGGGATTTTCTCTTATCCATTCTGTATCTCTAGCATGTAGAACTATGCCTGACATTATGCTAGTGAAGACTCTATAAAGGCTTTAAGATGACCAAATGGACAGATAAATCCAGTTTAGGACACGTGAACATGGCTGTCATCTTTAAGACACTTACATTATATTTCAGTTAACCTAAACTTATAGCTCTTTAATAGTTTTTGTAGCTCTTTAATCTCTTGGGGCAGATTTTCACTTATCTAGTAGAAATAAAAATTTTAATTTGTCAATGCCAATTACTGAAAGGTAGAAAAAAGTTGTAAAATCATAATGTCAATTTTTAAATACTTCTCCAAAAATAAAGTTCTTTTGTTTTATTAGAGATGTTGACCCAAAATTCTTCTAATGCTACCATAATTAAAACTCAAAAAGCAGACTTTTTTGCTTTTAACATGTACTAACATCTGTTCTTAAACACTGTTTAATGATTTAAAACAGGCCTTGTAAACTGGAGGCATTTTACAAAGATAGTATTTTGTAATGGCAGAGAAGCAAACGTAGCTCCTAAAATTCAGAAAGCTTTGCAACCTAAAAGTTTATAAAATCAGCTGTGACACTGATTGGCTCAAAATTAATTCTATCTTTTTGTTTGTTTGAATGTGTAAATAGTTGACTAAAACAAATTTCAGTTTGTATAATCTGGCAAGATTAAATATAAGCCTCAATCACTATAATAGTTTACCACAAGATATAACCAAATGGAAATAAACTACTTAGTTTATCCACATGATCACTTTTTTGGGTGAAATTACAAGTAAATAAACTCAAGACTTAGAAGACAAAGACATTTCAAGGTTCCTAATTAATGCTGGATTTAAGACTGACAATTTTAAGCACAAGCTTAAATCAGTAAATAGACATAGGATGAGATCACAAAATTAGAAACATTTTAACCCATGACTATTCATCAGTTCATTAAAAATCAATAGTATGCAATTACTATTTCCTGTCCTTTAACGAAATCTTCAGTGTATAGCAGCCAATGGGGGGGGGGGAGAATGAAGCATGAACAATATCTAAGATACAAAACGGATCATATAGAAGAACAAGATGTTTTTAACAAATTTTTTAGGAAGCTCCATTGAGTGACCATTGAAATTTTTTTTTTTTAAAGATTTTATTTTTTCCTTTTTCTCCCCAAAGCCCCCCGGTACATAGTTGTATATTCTTCGTTGTGTGTCCATCTAGTTGTGGCATGTGGGACGCTGCCTCAGCGTGGTTTGATGAGCAGTGTCATGTCCGCGCCCAGGATTCGAACCAACGAAACACTGGGCCGCCTGCAGCGGAGCGCGCGAACTTAACCGCTCGGCCACGGGGCCAGCCCCTGACCATTGAAATTTTTAAAGGAAAATAGTTTGTTCTACTAGTCAAGAATCCTTGCACATTAACATCTCATAATGAACTTACAACTTCCTTTTGGCATGCCCAAGCAACCTGGAAGTACAAACACTCCAACTGCAAACATCCCTTAGCATGAAAAAGTTCCTTTAGGAGAAGGCACTTTAATCCTTGAGAGACTTTAACCTTTTTCCTCTGAATGAAAGCCATCACAGACAGTATAAACAGAGCGCAGGCTTGAGAGTCAAAAGACTTGGGGCTGAATCCTGGATCTGCCCATCACTAACTATGACGACATTCGGTCAGTTATTCAATCTCTCTGGGCTCACTTTATTTAAGCTATGAAATGAAGATAACGGCTACCTCGAAGGGTTCTGATGGGATAACAGAAGGTAAAAAGGGCTGTGCCTGGCACATACGCACAAGAGGGGACTTCATCGGGGGTGATCTGTTATTGGACAAGCACTTCTTCACTACTTCTCTTCTAAAAAATATGAAATGTCTCCCATACTACAAGGGTACCATTGCATTATCAACACTAAGAATCAGGAAAGAACCAGGGAGAGTTCTGCTTCCAACAACAGCGAAGTGGGTAACCTGGGCCAACCTTCCTACTGAAAAACAAAATAAAACCTGGATACACACACGCACATCTTCTTGAAAGTATAAATACCTTATAAGGTACTTCAATTTTGCCAGTTAAAGATCTAGGGGAACAAGAGAAGCCACAGCAGTAAGCTCAGTCATACGCAGCCACTTTTGCCTATAAGGCAATTCTCCACGCCTGGGGGGCAACTGCCCCTAGGACTCATAGGGCATCACAGGAATGGGTGAGAGAAGAGAAGACTTGCATTCAACTTGATAAACCAATCCTCACTTTGTTCTGATTTCTTCTGAAAGGTTATGTACCTAGGGTGGAGGTGAACCTCAAGAAAACCTAACCTTGCATAGACTTGGAGCCTGGCTCCCTCTCATCTAGTAGTCCATGGAATCTCAAATCTTAAAGCTGGATTAGGGCCATAAACTCTCCCCCACAAACCTGTCAGGCAAATCTTCTCTTGAGAAAGATACTGTTGTCTTAGTATGAGCAAGAATCAGAATAAAAGACAAAAGAAAAAGACCAAGGCATGAGATACTGAAACAAAAAATACAATGGCCAAAATTTAAAACTCAATGGATTGATTTCAGAGCAACTGAGAGCTGAAGAAGGAATTAGTAAAGAGGAATATAGGTCAGAAGAAATTATTCCAAATAGATCATGGAGAAAAAAACAAAAAGAAAACATAGAAGACAAGGTAAGAGACTTAGATGAAATAATGAGATTTAATGTATGTTAATTGGGGTCCCAGCAGGAGAGAGGCGAGAGAATGAGGTAGAGGTAATTATTTGAGGAAATGGTTGAGAATTTTTCATAGAATTTTTTCACAGAATTTTCATCAAGCATGTCTATCCACAAATTCGAGATTCTCAGTGAATCACAGCAGGATAAATAAAGAGAAATCTATACACATGGACACATCATAGAAAAAACAAAGAGAAAAATCTTAAAATAACCAGAGGCACAAAAAAAGACATTATCTTCAAAGAAGTGACAGTTTGACAGCTGACAACAGAAACCAGAAGACAATGGAATGATGATGTATTCAATGAGATGAAATAAAGTGTCTTTCAAACAACTCTATACCCAGGGACTTAAATAATGAAAAGAAACAAAAGACAAACACAAACTGAAAGAATTTCTAAAGGATACTTCAGGCAAGAGGAAAATTACCTGAGATAGAAATCTAAATAACTACTGTGTAAAACAACAATGATAATGTCTTCTAGGTTTACAAATATAGAGAGAATTAAAAGGTACACCAAACACTAACATATAAATCAAGAAGGGATAAAGTTAAAATGTCCCAAGATCCTTGCATTGACTGAGATAAGAGTAATAAGACTTATGAATACTACACTCTGTAAGTGCATAATACATATTGTTATTTTAGGGATAACCACTAAAAGAATTGAAACACAGTGTCTAAATCCCAAACTAAGCGGGGGAAGGAATGGAGTGATAAAAAAAATCACATAAGAAAGAGAAAATATAAAATGAAATAGAACAGTCAGGACAAGCAAAGAACAAAATAAGAGATTGAAACTCAAATATATTATTACTGTGGGCTAGAGGCATGAAAAAATATACAAAAAACCTAATAAGTAAATTATAAAGCACATTAAAAGAGGATAAGTTTATAGGAAAAAAGAATAATGCTGAGGAGAGCTAGAAATACTAAGGTGAATTTGGGACAGGTATCAGTATTAAATAGGGTAGTCAGGCCTCATGAAGAAGGTGGCCTCTGAGCAAAGACTCCGTCCCTCTCTATAGCTGACCTAAAGGCACAGACCTCCAGCCACAGCTCTGGGGCTACCATTGCAGGGACCATTATTTTCAATGTATTGTACTCTTCCCACATTTGTCACCCCTATTTCCTTGAGGGCTTCTGAAAGAGTTCTTTCATTCATCCTGGACCTGCCCCGATGAAGACAACAGCAGCAATGCTACTATTTATTGGATACCTATTGTTTGCCAAGCATTTGACTGGGTACTTGCAAAAGGTCTCATGCAATTTTCTCCATAGCTCTAGAAGAAAGACACTATTATTCCCATTTTACAGACAAGAACATTAACTTTAAAATCTTACCCGGTGTCCCACAGTTAATACATTGCATAACTAGGATTTTAACATAAAATTTGCCTGGCTGTAAGGTCTGTGGGCTTTCCACTATCCATGCTGTATCTTGCGCCAATCATTATTGCCAATAGAGAAAAGCGAATTTAGAAGGTAAAGAGTCAGCAAATGGTCAGTAGGTGCCATGAGACACATTAAAGACACTCAACAAGCATTTGACTGAGGATTCAGAGATTTTATGATCAACGACCAGCTACAGAAAAATGCTCAGAGAACTGAGTTTACAGGCTAGAGTGGGCAGCCAGTTTAGTCACTTTCAACAGCTGTACCTCCCGTCACCTTTCTGTTCTTCCCCTTGCCTTGCTTTGGTTTGTACTGGTTCTTTTCTTTCTTCTTATCATCCTGAGAATGTCCAAGAAATCTTAGTTTTTCTTAATCTAAAGGTAATACTCTGTGTTTTCCTGTCTCATTCCCTTTCTCTAAGCTGAAATGTCTTGATTCTCATATTGTTTGAGGGAATTCACCCAGCATATAACAAAAATTTAAAGTCTAGGAAACAAAAGTTGAATTGATTTTTCCAGGCACGGTGGTTTTGAGAAATTTTTATGCAATGCCTGACTCTGTCAAGCCAGCCATGCTACATACCAAGGGTACCCTGAAAAACTACAACCAGACTACCACTGAACCCAGTCTTTTTGTTTTAGGGGAAGACATGGTGTCGAAGGAGGGGGGCCTGCTCTCTAATAGTCTGAAGAGAAAGAAGAATGAAGCCTATAGGCTGCATTAGGTTTATTTTTAATTACTGCATAACAAATTATCACACATTTAGCAGCTTAAAACAGCACCCATTCTTGATCTGAGTTTCTGTAGGTCAGCAGTCCAGATGGCTCAGCTGGGTTCTCTGCTTAGGTCTCGCAGGCTGAAATCAAAGTGTCAGCAGGGCGGGGCTCTTATCTAGAGGCTCTGGGGAAGAATCCACTTCCAAGTTCATTTGGGTTGTTGGCAGACTTCAGTTCCTTTTGGCTATAAGACTAAAGATCCATTTCCTTGCTGGCTGTTAGCCAGGCTCATAGCCCCTAGAGTCCGCCTGCATTCCTCGCCAGGCAGCCCCTTCCATCTTCAAGCTAGCAAGGGAGAACCTCTCTTGTATCACATCCCTCTTGCAATTTGAATCTCCTTCTTTAGGAAATCTCCTTTAAATCAATATTCTTTACTTAAATAAGCTTATTTTTAAAAATATGCCACTTCCATTAACAGAAAACAATATCACTTGCCATAAATAGAAGGTGATCTTAAAAATAAATATAACTAAAACAACAGCACTATAAAATTCTAGGTAGGTACTGTTGCCTTCCTTCCAAATGGTGTGAGCTTGAAGACTACTGTGACTTGAAAAAAAAAGAGAGGCTACGTTGGCTGTTATATTAAAACCAAACTTAGACTTTCTCAATTAAGAGTAATCAGAAAGACTGAAAGACGACTACAGAGAATTGTTTATTAATGTTTACTTAATGATTTGTTGGAGTACTACCTAAAATCATACAACCTACCACAATACCTGTCACACACTTTAGGAAATACTACTTTCAGCCCTGGTTAGAAATTTGGACTAAAAGAGAAGTGGTATAGGGTTTCCCTAAAGGATCTGAATACTGTGTCATAGTAAAATCAGTCAAGAACAAACAAATGAAAAGCCCATACTCAGACTAAACCTAAAAAGAGCGTGGTTAACAAACTGCCGTGAATGCAGACACACACATATATATACATACCTTGGAGCTTACAAAGGCACAGTGACCCACGCACACCTAACTCTACACTGCTGCCATTTCTACTCTCCTTGAACAGACACAGAAAGCAATATCATTCTATTTTGCTCAGACTACATTCCCTCACAAATTCTTAAGGGAGAAATGATGGCGTGCCTCACAGAGCTGGGCAACAAGATCCCTTAGATCAGGAGTCAGCAAACTACAGGCCACAGGCCAAATCCAGACTGCCACCTATTCAGTAAACACAGACACAGACATTCGTCTACGTATTGTCTGTGACTGCTTTTTTAGCTACAACAGCAGAGCTGAGGGGTTGTGACAGAAACTATGGCCTTCAAAGACTAACATATTTACTCAGACACTTACAGAAATAGGTTTCCCACCCCTCAGATGTTCCCAACAAGTGTTGATCTCAATCACCTAACATGTTCAGAGTGAAGGTTTCAGATTATCCTAAATGACCGTGTTTCTTATCTCTTCAATTCTATCGTGGGTAAATTTAGTGTGCCAATTCTACTTAGAATAAGGAATTGTACTTGTCGAACAACTGATATTGGATTACCAAAATTATCAGAGTCTAGATCTCAAGGAACATCCCTACCTATGCTCCTTTAGCTTTTCTTAAATATTTTATTTACCTCATCACCAAGAGATCATCTAAATAGAAAGTCAGAACATCTCTTATAACATTGTTTTTTAATTTTTTTAGACAGAACATCTCTTATAACATTGTTTTTTAATTTTTTTTAGAAGTTTTGGACTTTCAGAAAAATTACAAAGATAATACACAGTGTTCCCATACACCCTGTACCCAGCAATAGCTTCCAGTAGAATGTTACATTTGTTACAATTAATGAACCAATATTGATACATCAGCATTAACTAAAATCCATTCTTTATTCAGATTTCCTTAGTTTTTAACCTAAATGTCCTTTCTCTGTTCCAGGATCTCATCCAGGTTACCACATGACATTTAGTCATGTCTCCTTAGGTTCCTCTTGGCTGTGACGGTTTCTCAGACGTTACTTGTTTTTGACGACCTTGACAGTTTTAAGGAATACTGTTCAGGCAATTTGTAGAATTTCTTGACTGGGATTTTTCTGATGTTTTCCCCATGATTAGGCTGGAGTTATACATTTTGGGGAGGAAGACCACAGAGGCAAAGTGCCATTTTCATTACATCATGTCAAGGGTATACCCTGCCAACATGCCTTATCACTGGTGATGTTAACCTTGATCACCTGGTTGACATAGTGTGTCAGGTTTCTCCAAAGTAAAGTGTTTTTTTCCCTCCCTTTACATACTGTAGTTTTTGGAAGGAAGTCACTACGTTCAATCCACATGTACTATTTATTTCTTAGTTATTAGATTTGAACAAGTGACTTACTTACTTTAATAAGTGACTTACTCAAATCAATATTCATGTAAAAGTAAAAATATTTAACAGCTAAAAATTTCTACCTGCCATACAAACTGGTACATATTTGGATTAAATTAACACCACAAGTATCTTTAATTTTTTTCATTGCTAGTACTTTGGCAATTCTTACAAAGATTGCTTCTGAAGGCACGTCATAGAGTGGAAAAATCCTATAATTTTCAAATTAAATAAAATCTCCAAAAGTAAGTACTCCTTAAGCAAAAAAGTCTAACGAAATGTGACTGATTCTGGACTATTTCTCCTGTCTAGCACTTTTATCCCATTGGTACAAGCAGAGGAGCCATCACCATCTCACAACTCAATGGATCCGTCCCTACCCCCAAAATGCAAAATGAATTCAGATAAGATTTTGTGAAGAAAACAACGAAGAATTCTTGGTTGAGTTATGTTGGACTCGGTTAGCACCCTTTCTTAGGGCTGTGGCAATTAGGCCAGAGCACAGTGACTCCCACTTCCCCTGGCAGCTAGGGCCTGGCTGCTGAAGCACAATCATCAGCAAAGCGAGTTAAGTAAGTGGAAGGACCTTTTGCTAATCCTTTAAGCCCAAACCTGAGCTGGTCCTGGGCTGAAACGAGGCATTCGATAAAGCTGGCCTTTGGCATTGACTCTCTTCCCATTCCAGATCCCCTCTCCTCATTTGGTGCCGGCCAGTGGCCCTCTCTTCCTCTGGCAGGCTGCCAGTAATTACTGACAACACAAGCAGCCTTCAAGGGTGGCTATCCCTTAAAGAGAGAGTCCAGAAGGAAAGCTCTTAGTGGCAGTTGTTCTAGGAGGAGCTCATGGAGGAGCTCATGGAGGACTCTGTCGGCCAGTTACCTCCCCACTGCCAAGAGAAGATGGGCACTTGCAGGCCAAACCAGGCTGGAGATCAGAATCCACAGGATTCAGGGCGGGGGCAGATTTGCTGATGAGGACAAATGTTACCCAACAGCTGGGAAAATTCAAATCCACTCATGGGACTCATCTGGAACTAATCCTGTATAAGATGTCTAAGACATTAGTCGAGGTCATAGCTCTCTTCCTTATTTCCTCCCGTGTCCTCATATGATCAAATACTTCATAGTCAAAGAGTAAAATAAGTGAAAAGTTTACAGGAGTGCTTTTGCCAAAAGTAATGACAAACAAAAGGATTGAAATGATGCTATTTGAATACTATCTAAAATATAAATTTTCACAAGAGCTCTTTATCCAAAATATTTAGTCATTCTACTAGTAAATTTTAGAAAAAAGAAGAAATCATTATTTTTGACCTTGACCCAATGCTGACCTCACTCAAGGAGCAGCCTGAGAAGAAAATGCAAAATTGATGCCAACCCTGCTTTCTTCATTGGGAAAAAATGAGAATCCAATTATGTCATCTAGAAAGACACAGTGATACAGCTTAACATTAAGTGCTCCAAACAAAAGGCTAATACTGCAGTAAAGGTGAAAACCACATACCAAGAACCAAGACTTTAAAACAGTACATCTGGTGTGCAATTCACTGTAGGGCTGTAGGCAATTAGGGTTTCCTCAAACATCTTTCACAGAGCCAGCCATAGAGCGGAGAAGAAATGAGTTCCACTGCACAGCCCTATTCTATTTTGGCTGTGACATTATTAGTAAATAACACTGAAAGCCCTGAATAACAGAGTTTATCAGTTGAAAAAAATGATGGACCACAATTCTTTCTAGGGAACACATCAAAAAAGCCATTACCATTCCATTTGTGGAAAAATTCTGGTACTTCCACAGTACACAAATGCAGAATTACTGTCCTTAATGAGATTGCAGTTTGTTACTTCCATGTAATGACTGGATTTTTTAGCTTGTTTTCTACCTCTGATTTACCACAAATACTTAGCTGATCTGTAATACAAACAATCCAAAGTACTATACATCTGCTGCTTTCATTTCTTGGACAGATAAAATGGATCTCAATACCAGCTAAGGAAATCACATTAGGCTAAAAATCTCATCTACAGGTAATACACTATTGATCAAGACTAATAATTCTTTTCGAAAGAGCTCACTCAGCTTAAACCTTAACTCTAGCAAGTAAAATGTATTACAGTGGTCAGAAAATAAAGACGGGTGTGGGGATCAACAGAATTAGCAAAGGCCACTATTTCAACTGCTGCTCAAGATACTCTCAGAGCCTTGCCATAATGTTGCTTTTCTCAGAACAGAGACAAGCATGAATAGTAACAGAGGCTTACTGGTTTAGATTAGTACTTGATTCAAATACACAATGCCTTAATGTTTTTCAATCTTAATAAAACATTAAATAAATTGAACTATCAACCACAGTACATAATGCTAAAGCTATTAGAGCAAATCTGTTTTTATTGCTTTATCTAAAATCTTGGAGAGATTCCGACCCTAAGCCAGGAAGTCACTGCTAAGCAAATAGTTTCAATAAGATGTTCTTTAAAAGTGAAATTCTGTCTTTATATCTTTGCCTAGAGTAGAACTGATCAGAAACAATGCATATTTGAAAACCATCATACTAATCCTTTCTGCTTCTTCCTTAAATTCTGGCGAGTCTTCTTTATGGCCTAACTAAACATTATGTCCTTCTTGTCCTGTTGAAGTTTCCTCTCTTCTCAACTCAGTTTCTTTAGAGCATTTGCAAAACCATTTTAGCCGTCTTCCCTCTCCCACCTTTAATTCCTCATACAGAACACCGTGGTTTACTCCAAGCCTCAGCCATGCTATTCCCCTTGTCATCAGAAACATAACTACAGGGACACCTTCACTCCTAGTCACTTAATGAGCCACAATCTACCTCTGCTTATGCTCTCTGACTCTAGAGTTATCGAGACGTTTTGAAGAAAGTAATGTTAACAACAATATCAAGGTGGGGGGAAGCTGGTGGAGAGGACTGCCAGGGAAACAAGAAGGCATGTGAAATGAAGCATACTAATCAGGAAGGCATAATAACGCTTCCTTTAAAAAAACTATACTGGTTAGTATATTACTGTAAAATCATAAAGAAAAAATAACGTTTTACAATTCCAATACAAAATAAAACTTACAATAGTGGAAGCCATAATTAATAAAATTTGACATTTAAAAAAGCCTACTTTTAGGACTTACACAGAAAAAACTAATCCCAATAAAAATACTTTCAGGAAAATAGAAAAAAATTACAAATGTTTTAACTGTATGGTACAAAAAATTGATCAAGGAATTAAGTTGGCTTAGTGAAACCATCTGGGCTGAGAAATACTTTCTCAACAAAAAATTCATTAGTATTGGTTTAATTCTGATTAAAATATTTATATTTACACTGAAGTAGTCAAAAGCTTTCATAGGTCAAAAGTCCTGCACTTACCAAAGAAGCATAAAAGGATTACCCATTCACATAGCACATTTACCGTCTTCCAACAGGACAACAACAAGAATGATGAAATTATTAGCAACAGGTACCGTATTAGTATTATTAGTATATATTAGAATATATTATCAGTATATTATTAGTATTACAGGTATTGAGCACTCACTATGTGCCACTCATTTTTCTAAGACTTGCTGGTATTATTAACATTTAATTCTCATAACTACTCTATAAGATGGGCAATATCTTCATTCTCATTTTACAGATGAGGAAACTGAGGTACAGAGAAGTTAAATAACTTGACCATAGCCCCAGAGCTAGTAACTGGTTCAATCAGAATTCAAATCACAAAAATTCCAGATCCAGAGCCCATGACTTTCTTAATCGCTATGTTATCCCTGCCTCACACCTGTATCAGACATATGCCCAAGGTCCCCTGTTGAAGTTATCCAATCTTTATCCCCTTATAGAAGCAAAAACCCACCTGTTGCATTTATCAGGAAATTTGGTAGACTTCAGTTGCCTCATGTCTTTTATTTATGTTCTTAGTACTTTGGGTTTTCTTTTTAACTAGTATATAGTAAGTATTCACTTATATGATATGAGAAAAATACTGTATTTGTAGAAAACATCTCTCTTCATATTCAAAGTTTAGTTTAAAAACAATTTTCAGAGCCACCCCTGATGGTATAGTGGTTAAACTTCAGCGCACTCCACTTCAGTGGCCCGGGTTCATTTCCGGTCATGGAACCACACCACCCGTCTATCAGTAGCCATGCTGTGGCAGCAGCTCACATAGACGAACTAGAAGAACTTACAACTAGAATATACAACTCATGTACTGGGGCTTTGGGGAAAAGAAAAAAAAAAGACAGGAAGATTGGCAACAGATGCTAGCTCAGGGCAAATCTTTCCCAGCAAAAACCAAAAAAGTTTATTAAAAAAAATTTTCAGACTTACAAAAAAGTGAAATTAACATTGTATACTGACTTAAGTTTCCTTTCTGTTGAATGATTACACTATTAAGCAGCACTAAAAAATCTTGTTCTTAGTTGGTCAGAAGGTGACCCAGAACCAGAATAGCAAAAATACTTCTTCTGGAGTAATTCTATAAATACCTAGCAGCAACAATTCTACCAGGTATTTTTTAGGCAAACAAACTAGTAGAGGCAAACACGGAGTCACACTCCCATATATCTGGCACTAGAGCAAGAGTCAAGATAATATGGGTGCCCAGTTCTGGCTCTGCAAACTGATGGTTTATATATTTTTGAGTCATTGTCACTCTGCGCCTGTCTCCTCATTTTTAATAGAGAGTGTTAGAAGTAGATAAATACTTTCATTCTGCCAAGCTCTAAATTCTGACTTCAGAAAAAACCATAAGGCACTAGAGGTTTTCTCATAGGTTTTTCTACTGACCCTGTCCCTCTCTGTTTCATCGAGGACCACAGGACAATCATCTTCTCTGACTAGAGATTGGAACATGTGTGTTCTAGTTCTAAATTCATCACTATTAGTTCCAACTCTCTGGGGCTTCCCTCAAGTAGAGGAATTAGACTGGTCTCCAATCTCTTTTTGTAGGGACAAGTCACTTCATTTACCCAAAGACTGAAGATCAACTATCAGCAGCAAGAGGGAGAATATTCATAAGACACATCACTTCCAGAGTGGAGGAAAGGTTTGTCCTGATAGAAGTTACCAGCTTCCAGCCTGATTGCCAAGTAGATATTAAAAGCAAGGGCAAAACCTATAGCAGTAACTTGAGACCACTGGAAAGACCAAAGCCTAGATGGAGAAGGTATATCAATAAATATTAGACATACCTCCACACTTCTTTTGCTTGAAATGCTCATTGCCTTAAAAGTATGCTGCAGCAATGGAATACCTGTGCCTAACAAAAGCAACTATTCAATGCGGTACTTGCTGATTTCAATTCTGACCAATCAGATCAAACTATAACGTCTACCAAAGGATTTAGTAATCCAGATCTAAAATACTAGGCTCTTAAGAAATCATTTAACCATTCTATACCATGACTTTCTCTCCCTTCCCACAATATCTAAGTAGGATAATGATGCTTTTGTCATTTAGCACAAAGGTATCCTGGTGTAAAGTGCTGTAAAATACAACCAACTTAAGTCACAACAAAGCCTCACTTAACAAAAAGGTTACAATACATCTTAGACATGGTTGCACAACACTGTGAATGTAATTAAAGCCACTAAATTGTACACTTAAAATGGTGAAAATGGCAAATTTCATGTTATATACATTTTACCACAAATTTAAAAAAATGGAAGGAACAAAAAAGTATACTTAGAATGCATTTTATTTCCATGAGGCATGAGTACTCTTTTTAAAAATTAACTAGTACACGTTGTAAGTACATTATGATGCTTGAGTTTTAAAGGACCAACTTTTTCACTAATAGCACTAATCAACATCAATCACACAACGGCAAAAACCTCCTAAGAATCAGGAAGTAGATGCCTACAGATACAGGTGGATTTAACTTATACATGTTAGACTTCTGGAAACTTAGTTATATGTGAGCTACATATGAATGAATTTGAGGGAAAAACTGATAAAACTCACTTTGAAAAGGTGATTTCTCTACAGTGAAGGATATTTTTTTTGCAAAGCAAGCCAAGTGCCCAATAAATTACTTAACATTCTGCCTTCTGTACATGGTTTTGGTAAAGTGAGGCTCATCAAGAATTAAAAATGTCAGATGTAGAGATGACTCCAGGTGTCACCTGATCCAGTCCCTCATTTTATAGATGAAGACTCTAGGTCTGCAAAAGGCAAGAGACAACCACCGCCTCCCACATCCCTCAAAACACTCACTCAGGACACACAAAGTGCTGGCAACAGAGCTAGGGCTTGAACTGTGGAACTCAAAGTGCAACAGTCTCCATTCGCTTTGTACTGTTCTCCATTTCTTTTCCTTCCAATCATCATGGCTCAAGAATGCCAAATACATTTTTTAATTCATATAAAACACTTGGTTACTCATATTTTTTAACATTTATTTATTGAGTTATTCATAGGTTACAATCTTGTGAAATTTCAGTTGTACATTATTGTGTGTCAGTCGTGTTGTAGGTGCACCACTTCACCCTTTGTGTCCCCCCCACCCCACCTTTCCCCTGGTATCCACTAATCTGTTCTCTTTGTCCACATTTTTAAATTCCTCATATGAGTGGAGTCATGCAGAGATTATCCTTCTCTAACTGGCTTATTTCACTTAACATAATTCCCTCAAGGTCCATCCATGTAGTTGCAAATGGGATGATTTTGTTCTGTTTTGCAGCTGAGTAGTATTCCATTGTATATATATACCACAACTTCTTTATCCATTCATCTGTTGATGGGCACTTAGGTTGCTTCCATGTCTTGGCTATTGTAAATAATGCTGCAATGAACATTGCGGTGCATAGGACTTTTGGAATTGCTGACTTCAAGCTCTTTGGATAGACAGCCAGTAGTGGAATGGCTGAATCGTATGGTAGTTCTATTTTTAATTTTTTGAGGAATCTCCATACTGTTTTCCATAGTGGCTGCACTAGTTTGCATTCCCACCAGCAGTGTATGAGGGTTCCATTCTCTCCACAACCTCTCCAACATTTGTTACTATTAGATTTAGATATTTTTGTCACTCTAATGGGTGTAAGGTGATATCTTAGTGTAGTTTTGATTTGCATTTCCCTGATGATCAGCAATGATGAGCATCTTTTCATGTGCCTATTAGCCATCCGTATATCTTCTTTGGAGAAATGTCTGTTCATGTCTCCAGCCCATTTTTTGATCGGGTTGTTTGATTTTTTGTTGTTGAGTTGTGAGAGTTCTTTGTATATTATGGATATTAAGCCTTTGTCAGATATATGACTTGCAAATATTTTTTCCCAGTTAGTGGGTTGTTTTTTTGTTTCAATCCTGTTTTCATTTGCCTTGAAGAAGCTCTTTAGTCTGATGAAGTCCCATTTGTTTATTCTTTCTATTGTTTCTCTTCTCTGAGAAGACATGGTGTCCGAAAAGGTCCTTTTAATACTGATGTAAAAGAGTGTACTGCCTACATTTTCTTCTAGAAGCCTTATGGTTTCAGGTCTCACCTTTAGGTCTTTGATCCATTTTGAGTTTATTTTGGTGAATGGTGAAAAAGAATGGTCAATTTTCATTCTTTTACATATGGCTTTCCAGTTTTCCCAGCACCATTTGTTGAAAAGACTTTCTTTTCTCCATTGTATGCACTCAGCTCCTTTGTTGAAGATAAGCTGTCCATAGATATGTGGTCTTATTTCTGGGCTTTCAATTCTGTTCCATTGATCTGTGCACCTGTTTTTGTACCAGTACCATGCTGTTTTGATTACTGTAGCTTTGTAGTAAGTTTTGAAGTCAGGGATTGTGATGCCTCCCGTTTTGTTCTTTTTTCTCAGGATTGCTTTAGCAATTCGGGGTCTTTTGTTGCCCCATATAAATTTTAGGATTCTTTGTTCTAATTCTGTAAAGAATGTCATTAGGATTCTGATTGGGATAGCATTGAATCTGTAGATTGCTTTAGGTAGAATGGACATTTTAACTATGTTTATTCTTCCAATCCATGTACATGGAATGTCTTTCCATCTCCTTATGTCGTCATCCAATTCCCTCAGAAAGGCCTTGTAATTTTCATTATATAGGTCCTTCACTTCCTTAGTTAAATTTACCCCGAGGTATTTTATTCTTTTTATTGCAATTGTGAATGGTATTGTGTTCTTGAGTTCTTTTTCTGTTAGTTCGTTATTAGAATATAGAAATGCTACTGATTTATGCAAATTGATTTTATACCCTGCAACTTTGCTGTAGTTGTTGATCACTTCTAAGAGTTTTCCAATGGATTCTTTGGGGTTTTCTATGTATAAGATCATGTCGTCTGCAAACAGCGAGAGTTTCACTTCTTCCCTCCCTATTTGGATTCCTTTTATTCCTTTTTCTTGCCTGATTGCTCTGGCCAGGACCTCCAGTACTACGTTAAATAAGAGTGGTGATAGAGGGCATCCTTGTCTCATTCCAGTTTTCAGGGGGATGGCACTCAGTTTTTGCCCACTGAGTATGATGTTGGCTGTGGGTTTGTCATATATGGCCTTTATTATGTTGAGGTAGTTCCCTTCTATGCCCATTTTGTTCAGAGTTTTTATCATAAATGGCTGTTGGATCTTGTCAAATGCTTTCTCTGCATCTATTGAGATGATCATGTGGTTTTTATGCCTCAGTTTGTTGATGTGGTGTATCACGTTGATTGATTTGTGAATGTTGAACCATCCCTGTGTCCCTGGTATAAATCCCACTTGATCATGATGTATGATCCTTTTGATGAATTGCTGAATTCTGGTGGCCAAAATTTTGTTTAGAATGTTTGCATCTATGTTCATCAGTGATATTGGCCTGTAGTTCTCTTTTTTCGTGATGTCCTTGTCAGGCTTTGGTATCAGCGTGATGTTGGCCTCATAGAATGTGTTAGGAAGTGTTCCATCCTCCCTAATTTTTTGGAATAGCTTGAAAAGGATAGGTATTAAATCCTCTCTGAAAGTTTGGTAGAATTCCCCAGGGAAGCCATCTGGTCCTGGGGTTTTATTCTTTGGGATGTTTTTGATTGCTGTTTCAATCTCTTTCCTTGTGATTAGTCTGTTCAAATTGTCTGCTTCTTCTTGAGTGAGCTTTGGGAGATTGTAGGAGTCCAAGAATTTATCCATTTCCTCTAGATTATCCATTCTGTTAGCATAGAGTTTTTTGTAGTAGTCTCTTATAATCCATTGTATTTCTGCAGGGTCTGTTGTTATTTCTCCTCTTTCCTGTCTGATTTTGTTTATTTGAGCTTTCTCCCTTTTTTTCTTTGTAAGTCTGGCTAGGGGTTTGTCAATTTTATTTATCTTCTCAAAGAACCAGCTCTTTGTTTCATTGATCCTTTAGACAGCCTTTTTCATTTCAATAGTATTTATTTCTGCTCTGATTTTTATTATTTCTCTCCTCCTGCTGACTTTGGGCTTTATTTGTTCTTCTTTCTCTAGTTCAGTTAGGTGTAGTTTAAGATTGCTTATTTGGGATTTTTCTTGTTTATTAAGATGTGGCTGTACTGCAATGAATTTTCCTCTTAATACAGCTTTTGCTGTATCCCATATGAGTTGGTATGGCATGCTATCATTTTCATTAGTTTCCAGGTATTTTTTGATCTCTTCTTTAATTTCTTCAATGATCCATTGCTTGTTCAGTCCTGTATTGTTTAGTCTCCACATCTTTGTGCCTTTCTCACCTTTTTTCTTATAATTAATTTCTAGCCTTATAGCATTATGATCGGAAAAGATGCTTGTTATTATTTCATTTTTTTTTAATTTGGAGAGGCTTGCCTTCTTTCCCAACATATGGTCTATCCTTGAGAATGTTCCATGTGCTCTTGAAAAGAATGTGTAATCTGCTGTTTTAGGATGAAGTGATCTATATATGTCTATTAAGTCCAATTGTTTTAGTTTTTCGTTTAGCTCCACTATTTCCTTGTTGATTTTCTGTCTGGATGATCTGTCCATTGATGTGAGTGGGGTGTTGAGGTCCCCTACTACTAATGTGTTGTTTTTAACATCTTCCTTTAGGTCTGTTAATAGCTGCTTTATGAACCTTGGTGCTCCTATGTTGGGTGCATAGATATTTATAAGCGTTATTTCTTCTTGATCAAGTGTCCCTTTGATCATTATATATTGTCCCTGTGTGTCTCTCTTTACCTGTCTTATTTTGAAATCCACTTTGTCTGATATAAGAATTGCAACACCTGCGCTTTTTTCCCCTTGCTATTAGCTTGAAGTATTGTCCTCCACCCCTTCACTCTGAGCCTGTGTTTGTCCTTGGGGCTGAGGCGTGTTTCCTGGAGGCAACAAATTGTTGGATCTTGTTCTTTAATCCATTTTGCCACTCTGTGTCTTTTTATTGGAGAGTTCAATCCGTTTATATTGAGAGTGATTATTGATGCATGTGGACTTAAAGCTGTCAATCTGTTGCTCATTATCTGGCTTTCCTGCTTTTCTCTTCCTGTGTGCTTTATCCTACCCATCTGATACTGCAATTTCTTATGCTGGGTTTCTTAGATTTTTGTTTATTTATGCTGTGTGTCTCTGTTCTGTTTTTTAGTTTAGTGTCTACCCTGAAGTTTGTATTTAGAATCTCGTGTATAACATAGTCTATTCTCTGGTGGTCTCTTACTTACTTGGTCTAGACTAATTTAGTCCCTTTGCTCTTCCCCTCCTAAATTATTATTTTCACTTCTTGTTCCAACTTGTGTTATGAGTTTGTAGTTAGAGTGATAAGATCATCTTTGCTTTAGTAGTTTCCTTACCTTTATCCTAATGCTATAGTTGAATATTTGCTATCCTGTTCTGGTTCTATTTTTCTGTCTCCCTACTCTGTGGTTTGTGACCCCTTTCTCCCTTTTTTCTCTTTTCAGGTATGAGAGCCTTCTTGAGGATTTCTTGTAGCGGAGGACTTTTGGTTACAAATTCCCTTAACTTTTGTTTGTCTGGAAAAGATTTAATTTCTCCCTCATATCTGAAGGATATTCTTGCTGGATAGAGTATTCTTGGCTGAAGATTTTTATCTTTTAAAGCTTTGAATATGTCACTCCATTCTCTCCCAGCTTGTAAGGTTTCTGCAGAGAAATCCGCTGAAAGTCTGATAGGAGCTCCTTTGGAGGTAATTCTCTTTTGTCTTGCAGCCTTGAGTATTCTTTCTTTGTCATTCATTTTTGCCATTTGTACTACTATATGCCTTGCAGTAGGTCTTTTTGCACTGACAAATCTAGGAGATCTGAAAGCTTCCTCTACACACATTTCTCCCTCAATCCCTAGATTTGGGAAGTTCTCTTCTATAATTTCATTAAGCACATTTTCTGCTCCATTTTCCTTTTCCACGTTCTCAGGAATTCCTATGATCCTTAAATTCTTTCTCCTCATTGAATCTGCTATCTCTCTAATACTTTCCTCATTCCTTTTAATCCTTAGTTCTCTTTCTTCCTCTGTCTGGAGCCATTCAGCCTGTCTATCTTCAATTATGCTAATTTGCTCTTCTATGGAGTCTACCTGGGCATTCAGGGAATCCATATTGTTTTATCTGGTCCATTGTGTTTTTCATCTCTAGTAATTCTGTTTGATTCTTCTTTATAATTTCAATCTCTTTTGTGAAGTAACTACAGAACTCAGCTTGTTTCTCTATCTCTCTCTATCTCATTGAGTTTTTTGATTATAGCTGCTCTGAACTCATTTTCATTTAGTTTACCTAATTCCAAGTCCTCAGGACTTAATTCTATGTTTTTATTGTTTTCCTTCTGGTCTGGGGCTTTTATAAATTGCTGGATGGTAGAGGAGTGGTTTTTTCACATGGTGGTAGAATTCGGTTGCAGTTACAGCCTGCCGCCACTAGATGAGGGTCGAGTGCCACACGTTCTGAGCTCTCCACCTTCAGGCAAGATGGCGGCACCCAGTGTGCTTTGCTGGGGCGGGGGCATTTCTCTCACGCACCGATCTGGATTCGATCGGTTCTGTTCTCTGGTCTCCCAGGGCCCTGCGTTTATGGGGTCCCCATGCACAGAATCTTTCCCCCATCAGTGAGCTTCCACTGTACCGGCGGCGGGAGTCCTAGACGAACCCCCGGTCGCGTGGCCCCTCCTCCGCTCCTTCCCGGACCCGCACGGCAATCCCAGTTTCTAGGGGATGGAGCGATGTTCTCTCCTAACCCGTTCCAGCTCCTCCGAGGCGGGCAGCAGGGGCTCCTTCCTCTGTCTTTTGATACTGTAGGTGTCTGAGTCCTGGCATTAGGTTCATTAGCTGAAATTCAGGGTTTTTTTTCAGTCCTTTGTTGTACTTTGGAGGGGAGAGCGTCCCGGGTCAGCTCACCCTGCCATTTTGCTCCCGGCATACTCCCTCGGTTACTCATATTTTTAATCATCTTTTTTATTCCTATCACATTTCCCATCATGTGTTCTGAGGTTCAGTATTCCTGGAAAATGTTCTACTACTCAAAGGTTCCATAAGAGTAAATTTAGGAAATATTCTATAACATCCCTATCATAAAAAATCTCAATGCAGGGGCCAGCCCTGTGGCCGAGTGGTTAAAGTTCTGCAAGCTCCACTTTGGCAGCCCGGGTTCATGGGTTCAGATCCCAGGTGCGGACTTACTCCACTCATCAGCCATGCTGTGGCAGCAACCCACATACAAAGTACAGGAAGATTGGCACAGATGTTAGCTCAGGGCTAATCTTCCTCAAGCAAAAAAAGAGGAGGATTGCCAACGGATGTTAGCTCAGGGTGAATCTTCCTCACAAAAAACAAATTAAAAAATCTCAATGCATATTAGCAAATTTAAGGTTCTGCAAGGTCCTATGGAAAAAAGACTTGTTAAATTTCATCGAAACTAGCATTCCCTAAACTTCTGAGCACACAATCTTAAAAAAAAAATGGAACCAATATTCTTTGCAGCATATTTTGGGCGATGCTATCCAAAGCTTCATTTAAGACCTGGAGTATACATGTACCTGTGGAATTGAATTGAATTCAGAACACATCAAATAAAGTGTCAACAAAAAGCACAGCTACCAACTAACTATATATTTGATTCTTAAGAGGAGGAAAATGTATTAGAATGTATAATGATAACAGACCCTTCAAGTAAAAGAGTAAATTCTAACAAATCATTTTTATCCAAAATTTGACAAAGTTTAAGGTCATTTAAATATAAAAAGGAAAACACAGGTTCTGATATGGAACATGTTCATTACATGGCCTCAAAGAATTTTCAAAGACCAAGACTGTGACACATTATAGGCAGACAAAACACATGCCACTCCTACCCTAAAGAACAAATATCCTTAAGATTGATGTTCTCCCTACGGTTTTCAGGAACAACCTTTCTGTTGAAGTGATTATATAGATTTGGTGGCAACCTGAAGTGATTATATAGGTTTTCTGCTAACCTGAAGGCAGCAAGCTTTGGTGAGCCTATGCTAAACAATCAGGATAGCATTGTGTTAACCCTTCTACCAAGCATGTAATTTTGGGAATTTGATATAAAATGTAATTACATACACCTTATATAATTTGAAATGTTCTATCTACTTGTACTAACTACAATGGCAAACCATGGGACATTAGTTATAAATGTTTCCAAACTTTTATCAGTTGTGCACTAGATGGCAGGGACAATTTAAAAAGATCTCTTCCTGGGGGCTGGCCCAGTGGCGTAGTGGTTAAATTCATGCGCTCCACTTCAGTGGCCTGGGGTTTGCCGGTTCGGATCCCGGGAACAGACTTATGCACCACTTATCAAGGCATGCTGTGGCAGGTGTCCCACATATAAAGTAGAGGAAGATAGGCACAGATGTTAGCTCAGGGCCAATCTTCTTCAGCAAAAAGGGGAGGATTGGCAGTGGATCTTAGCTCAGGGCTAAGCTTCCTCAAAAAAAAAAAATCCCTTCCTATCCTACTGAGTAGATTTGTCTTAATAACATGCTTCTGTTGCCTGAGAAAGACATGCTCTAATGTTGTAGGGGAGAGTCCTTGTTCCAGCCAGGAGGGGTTTACCTTTACTCATGGGCCCATGTGAACACTTGGTAGCCTTTCAATTCTGCCTAAACAGCTACAAGAAATTCAAGTACTTGACAAGGATTAAGATAGTTTCTTTTTCTGGATGTGTTTTAAATTACCTTATGCTGCATTCACATTTAAGACACCCTCTGCAACCGCAAACCTAGATTCTACATTCTTCACAGTGACTAGGTTTCTCCTTGATATGAAAACACCTGGCCACTCAAACACACCCACCTACATATCTCTTCCAAAGCATCTATCAATGCTAATTAAACTCTACCCAGAAGATATAGAAAAGACACTGGCTTTCTGAAGGAACCGAGAGTCACCTGACAAATGAAGGAGCCCTGCATCCCAAAGCACGCACTGTGGGCAGCGTTATTACAGGTACTTAGCTGATTTGGCCCTCCTCTACTCTGTCCCAGGCTGCGCTGGAGACCCAGAGCTGGCCATCCCCAATGGAACAGACTGAAGTCACTGACTACATGGAGCCAAACGGGACTAATTCGAATGCCCAAGCTTGTCTATGAAAATATCAGTTAAATAATATTTGGTTCTAATTTTCCTTCCAAATTCTATTTTAAAATCTGGAAATCCTAGGCAATATTCAAATGTTTATTGTAAGTATAGCTGCTCTATTTGTTTATTCTTTAGAACTGTACCGCCTATGTTAAACATTTCTCAAGTAAATCATCAAACTGAAAGATTTACTAAAATTCTAAGCTCAGCAAAGATCATTTTAAATATCGAAAAGAAAAACATGCAAATAAAATGACCTTACTTTTCAGAAATTAAAACCCATAGTTCACTATCTTTCACTTACAGGTAAATTTCAGAATAGATCCTAAGGGAATCCAATAAGACACTGTAGAGGGAGATGATAAAGAATTTGGAAGCAACAGAAAAGTGCAGAATTATTATTGCAGTGACTAGTGTCATTTGTTAGAAATGGTAAGCAATCTGTTATCACACTAAATAAATTTGAAATCTTTTTCAAAAAGTGCTACAGGAGTATATAGTTTGATTTATGATTACTCAACAAGAAATCAATTATTCATTCAGTGGTTACCAGGGGAAGGGGGGTGGGGGAGCACAGCAGGTGAAGAGGAGCACTTATGTGGTGACAGTCAAGAAATAATGTACAACTGAAATCTCACATTGATGTAAACTATTATGAACCCCCCCCAAAAAATCAATTATTCAGTTAACAGTATTAAGAACATGAAGGTGGATTTCCTGTCATAAAAGCATTTATTAACATTTAGATTAATATAGAGAGATTAAACATGAGACCTCTTGAAACCTAAACAGAAATATTTGGTGAATTCAAGACTTGTGGGTATTTGCAATATGCAACTTGCTTTAATTTCAGGAAGCTACTATTCCTTGAGCATCTTCAAATAAGGGGAGTGGTTTCACATCTGTTGAACATGTAAAAACACACAAGTTGCTTTACTGAATCCTAAGAATGACACCTTGTAGGAATTAACATAATAAGGCATTGCATATACTCTACTTACACGTCTTTATGATGAGTTTTAGTCAACTGTTTTGTCCTTTGCTTTGTGGTTTTTAGACTTCCTTCCTCATTCACTCCCAATGTAATAGGATTATTAATAATACTATAAGAAAGCTCTATGCGCTACACAACTTTGGAAACTGGTCTTACTTCCCTGGGTCTAACTCATAATGCTAAAGCGATCTCATTTCGCTTGCACAACACTATCTGAAAGAGATCAAGGCACTTCTTTTTCATTTTTCAACACTCTTGAAAAGTGAAGACGACAGTATTACTCCTATCTTAAAGATAAACATGGAAGTGCAGGAAGCACAAAGAGGGCTTCTGGTAATGTCCTAGTTTTTTGACCTGGGTGCTGGTTACAGGTATGTGTTCTGTTTGTAAAAGCTCATCAAGACACATATATTTAACGATTTGTGTACTCTTCTGTATGTTATATTACACATATTCCAGTAAAAAGTTCAAAACAGTAAAAAACTAGAGATTCAGCTTCCCAAGCATCCAGTGATTTGCCTAAGGTCAGTGGTAGAGGCTGGCCCAGATGCAACCATCCGACTCTTCGGTAGTCCTCAGTGCTCTACATCAAACTGCCCTTGTTGCTTTCACTGTTAATCATGTCCTCCTACTCAATCTCTTATTTCTCCTTTGATCATTAACATATAAAATATTCTGCCCCATCATCAGAATATGGCTGGAACACTATGCTTAAAAAACTTTCTCTTCACGTCTATTTAATCTTATACACATGTAGTAACATATATTCCTACAACACCCAGGCCTCACCCTAGCTAGGAGATCCAAATGCATTTCACTAATCAATAACCATGCTTTGGCAGTCCAACTGCAACTCTTATAAATAATTACTGCACTGTATACAACTATGTTTTTAACTATAAGATATCTCATTATTTAAACTGTTTAAGTCAGGCCTTATACTTTCTTTAAAAATGCTAACAATTAAAATGTGGGGGAGAAAAGAAAATCTCACTCTATTCCTCACATCTCTTAGATTCTCTGAAATGATGGGGAAAGGTCAGTAGAACAACTTTGCAGAAACCAGATTTGGTTACATAAATATCCCTCATCTATTTATCTTTCCAATCTACTCTCTTACTCCACTAGACACTTACTACCTCTTATTAGGTTCTCATCTGCCCCTGATGCCTTTGTGCAAACTGTTTTCTCTGCCTAGATTACCTTTTCCCTTGTCCAACCTCTCTCTACTAATCCTTCAAGACTAGCTCAAGTATCAAAGAATGGTTTCTAATTCCCCTCAGATCAAGTTAAGCTGGCTCGCTCTCTCCCCCTCTTGGTGCTCACAAAGCTCAAGACTGCCATATACTAGTAGAAAGAACAATGAATCAAGAGCCACAAAACTTACTGATAAAATACTAAAGTAAGTTGTGGAGTTTGAAAAATCTCTCCACTCAGAAGCTAGATCATTCCTCCAATTCTCAGTCTCGAAGTAGGTTGGGTTCCCTTTCTATATTCTGTCATAGCACCCCTTTGGCTTTCCTTCACAGCACTCACACTGGAATTTTAAACAACTATTTGTAGAATTAGTTAACATCCATCTCCCTCTCTAGATAGCAAGCTCCGTGACAGAAAGGGCACCTTCTATGTTATTCACAGCTATATTCCCAGGGCTCAGAAGAACCTGGAACACAGTAACTGCTCAATACATTTTGTTGAATGAATGTCTCCAAGAAGCACCATACCATTTTGGTCCACTCGATAGACCATTTTGCTTTACTGCTTCAAAAATGATATTCTGACTTAGCATGCCAAAGCTGCTTCACATGTGCAACTTATGTTTATAAACATTATGAAATAATCACAACTATGGCCAAACTAAGAAACTGAAGTAATTCAACTTATTATTTACATGTTAACTTCCCCTATTAAATGAGTTCCCAAATGGCAGGGACTGTGTACAATTACAGCAAGGTGGCTGAACAGTTCAGCTGATAGAGTCAAACTGCCTTAAGCTCCCAGCTTTACCACTAAAGAGCTTGCTAACCCTGGACAAGTGACTTAAACCTCTCTGAGCCTCCATTTACATAAAGTGGGGATAATAAGACCTACTTCCTGGGATTGTTGTATTTCTTTTCCAACTTTATTGAGGCATAATTGATAAGTAAAAATTATATATATTTAGGGTATACAACATGATGATTTGATATATACATTGTGAAATCATTACCATAATCAAATTACCAAATCAATTAACATTTCCATCAACTCAGTTAACCATTTTCTTTTTGAGATAACGTTTATGATCTCTTAGCAAATATCAAGTATACAATACAGTATTATTAACTGAAGTCACCGTGCTGTACATTAGTTCTCCAGAACTTACATACTCTGCACAATTGAAACTTTGCACCCTTTGAGCAACATCTCTCCATTTCCCCCATCCCCCGGCAACCACCATTCTACTCTCTGCTTCTATGAATTTGACCATTTTAGATCCCACATATAAATGAGATCATGCAATATTTGTCTTTCTGTGTCTGGCTTACTTCACATAGCATAATGTCCTCCAGGTTCAACCATATTATCACCAACAGCACGATTTCCTTCTTTTTTTTTTTAAGGCTGAACAATATGACATTGCATGCCTGCATGTGTACGTATGTGTGTATGTGTATATGTATGTATGTGTGTGTGTGTGTGTGTGTGTACATTCTTTATTCATTCATCCATCCATCCATCAACAGACACTTAAGTTGTTTCCATACTCTTAGCTATAATGAATAATGCTGCAATGAACATGGGAGTGCAGACACCTCTCTGAAATACTGATTTGATTTCCTTTGGATATGTACCCAGAAGTGGAAATGCCAGATGATATGGTAGTTCATTTTTAATTTCTTGAGGAACCTTCATACTATTTTCCAAAATGGTTGTACCAATTTACATTCCCACCAACAGTATACAAGAGTTCCCTTTTCTCCACATCCTTGCCAACACTTGTACTCCTTTTTTTTTAAGATTAGCCCTGAGCTAACATCTGCTGTCAATCCTCTTTTTTTTTCTTTTTGAGGAAGATTAGCCCTGAGCTAACTACTGCCAACCCTCCTCTTTTTGCTGAGCAAGACTGGCCCTGAGCTCACATCCATGCCCGTCTTCCTCTAACTTTATATGTGGGACGCCTACCACAGCATGGCATGCCAAGCAGTGCCATGTCCGCACCTGGGATCCGAACCGGCAAACCCCAGGCTGCCAAGAAGCAGAACGTGTGCACTTAACCACTGCGCCACCAGGCCAGCCCCACACTTGTTGTATTCTTAATAAGAGCCATATTAACAGATGTGAGGTGATATTTCATTGTGGTTTTGATTTGCATTTCCCCCTGATTATTAGTGATGCTATGAACTTTCCTCTTAGAACTACTTTTGCTACATCCCATAAGTTTTAGTATGTTGTGTTCCCATTTGTCTCAAGATATTTTTTGATTTCCCTTTTGATTTCTTCTTTGACCCACTGGTTGTTCAGGAGTGGTGTTCAATTTCCACATGTTTGTGAATTTCCCAAATTTCCTCCTGTTACTGATTTCTAGCTTTATACCATTGTGGATGGAAAAGATACTTAATATGATTCCAATCTTCTTAAATTTGTTAACACTTGTTTCGTGGCCTAACATATGATCTATCCTGGAGACTATTCAGTGTGTACTTGAGAAGAACATGTATTTTGCTGTTGCTGGATGGAATGGAATGTTCTGTATACGTCTGTTAGGTCCATTTGGTCTACAGTATTACTGAAGTCCTCTGTTTCCTTACTGACCTTCTGGCTGGATGTTCTATTATTAAAAGTGGGGTATTGAAGTATCCTGCTATTATTGTGTTGCTGTCTATTTTTCCCTTCAGTTCTGTCAATGTTTGCTTTATGTATTTAGCTACTCTAATGTTGAGTGCATATATATTTGTAATTATTATATCTTCCTGGTGGATTGAACCTTTGATCATTATATAATGTCCATGTTTGCCTTTGGTGACAGTTTTTGACTTAAAGTTTATTTTGTCTGATATAAGTATAGTCACCCCTACTCTCTTTTGTTTAGTATTTGAATGGAATATATTTTTCCATTCCTTCACTTTCAACTTGTATACGTCCTTAAATCTAAAGTGAATTTCTTGTACATAGCATATAGTTGAGTCTTGTTTTTTTAACCCATGCAGCCATTCTATGTCTTCTGACTGAAGAATTTAATTCATCTACATTTAAAATAATTATTGATAAGTACCAACTTACTGTTGTCATTTTGTTGTTTTCTGAATATTTTGTAGTTTTTTTCTTTTCTTACTCTCTTGCTGTCCTCTTTCGTGATTTGATGATTTTTTTGCAGTGGTATGCTTTGATTCCTTTCTCTTTATCTTTTGTGTGTCTACTACATGTTTGTTCTTTGTGATTACCAAGAGGCTTACATAAAACATAACAATCTACTTTAAGCTGATAACATAACTTCAATCACATCTAAAAACCTCTATACTTTTACTCCCGCCTCACATTTTATGTTACTGGTGTCACAATTTACATCTTTTTATATTGTGTATCTATTAACAAATTATTGTAGCTCTAGTTATTTTTAATATAAAAGTTAAAAGACAAAAGTATTAGAGTAAAAAGTGGTTTATGCACCGCCATTACAGTATTAGAGTATTCTAATACTTACCTTTACCAGTGAGTTTTACATTTTCACATGTTTTCTTGTTGCTAATTAGTGTCTTTTCAATTCAATTTGAAGAATTCCTTTTGCATTTTTGTACGGCAGGTCTAGTGGTGATGAACTCCCTCAACTTTTGTTTGTCTGGGAAAGTCTGTCTCTCTTCTTAATTTCCAAAATACAGCTTTGCCAGACACAGGATTCTTGATTGGCAGTTCTTTTCCTTTCAGCACTTGGAATATATCATCCCACTTTCTCCTGACCTCCATGGTTTCTGGTGAGAAATCTACTGATAGCCTCATGGGGTGGGGGAAGGAGAAGGAAGAGGAGGAGGCAGCTTATATCTAATGAGTCACTTTTCTCTTGCAGCTTTCAAAATTGTCTTTGACTTCTGAAAATTTGATTATAACGTGTTTTGGTGAATACCTCTTGATGTTCAGCCTATTTGGGGTACTTTTGGTATCATGGATCTGGATGTTCATTTCCTTTCCTTGATTTGGGAAGTTTTCTATCATTATTTCTTTGTATAAGCTCTCTGCCCCTTTCTCATTTTCTGCTCCTTCTGGGACTCCCACTCAAAAGGTCCTAACATTGGAGAACTTATAAATGACAAGTTGTGAGTTTACTTTCTACTTGACCATGGTACCTCTCACAAGATCCTGGGTAAACTGCATCACTTGGTGGTTAAAATAAGAAACTGGCTGGCATAATATGTTTTCTGCTTTAACAGGATCATACAGAGAACACACTGCCCATTCACCCATCACTGATTAACTCCCTTCTTGGCAATAATGTTCACATATTTCTTCTCTCATACGCTTCCCTTGTCTTTTCCAAATGTTTCTGTCCTTAGGAAAAAGCACTCCCCCTAATCCTAATTTCTCCCAATTTATGAGTCTAAGAAGCAAATGCACCCCAAGCTACTCATCAATGCTTGGAATACACAGGAATAATTTCTTTTATTGTGTTTTGCTTTATTGCACTTTGCAGATATTGCAGTTTTTTATAAATTGAAGGTTTGCAGCAACACTGCATTCAGTAAGTCTATCGGAGCCATTTTCCCATCCCAATAACATTTGCTCACTTCGTGTCTCTGTGTCACATTTTGGTAATTCTTGCAATATTTCAAAGTTTTTCATTATTATTATACTTGTTAAGGTGATCTGTGATCAATGATCTTTGATGTTACTATTGTAGTTGTTTTGGGGTACCACGAACCGTACCCATATAAGACGGTGAACTTAATCGATAAACATTGTGTATGTTCTGACTGCTCCACTGACTGGCCATTCCCCCGTCTCTCTCCCTTTCCTCAGGCCTCCCTATTCCTGGATACACAGAAGATTGAAATCAGGCCAGTTAATAACCCACAATGGCCTTGAAGTGTTCAAATGAAAGGAAGAGCCTCACATGTCTCAATTTAAATCAAAAGCTAGAAATGACTAAGCTTAGTAAGGAAGGCATGTTGAAAGCTGAGACAGTCCCAAAGCTAGGTCACTTGTGCCCAACAGTCAGCCAAGGTGTGAATGCAAAGGAAAAGTTCCTGAAGGAAATTAAAAGTGCTACTCCAGTGAACACACAAATGATAAGAAAGTGAAACAGCCTTATTGCTGACGTGGAGAAAGTTTTACTGGCTGAACAGAAGATCAAACCAGCCACAACATTCTCCTAAGACAAAGTCTAATCCAGAGCAAGGCCCTAACTCTCGTTAATTCTGTGAAGGCTGAGAGAGGTGAGGAAGCTGCAGAAGAGAAGTTTGAAGCTATTGGAGGTTGGTTCACAAGATTTAAGGAAAGAAGACACCTTTTGAACATAAAAGTGCAAAGTGAAGCAGTAAATGCTGATATAGAAATGGCAATTTATCCAGAAGACCTAGCTAAGACAATTAATGAAGGTGGCTACACAAAACTGCCTTATACTGGAAGAAGATGCCATCTAGGACTTTGATAGCTAGAGAGGAGAAGTCAATGCCCGGCTTCAAAGCTTCAAAGGACAGGCTGACTCTCTTGTTAGGGGCTAATGCAACTGATGACTTTAAGTTGAAGCCAATGCTCATTTACCATTCCAAAACTCCTAGAGCCCTTAAGAATTATGCTAAATGTACTCTGCCTGTGCTCTATAAATGAAAGAATAAAGCCTAGATGACACCATATCTCTTTACAACTTAGTTTACTGAATATTTTAAGCCCACTGTTGATACCTACTACTCAGAAAACAAGATTCCTTTCAAAATATACTGCTCATTGACAACGCACCTCATCACCCAAGAGCTCTGATGGAGATGTACAATGAGATGAATGTTATTTTCATGCCCGCTACCACAACATCCACTCCGCGCCCAGGGGTCAAGGAGTAATTTTGACTTTCAAGTCTTCTTACTTAAGTAATACATTTCGTAAGCCTATAGCTGCCAGAGCGATTCCTCTGACGGATGTGGGCAAAGTAAATTGAAAACCTTCTGGAAAGGATTCACCATACTAGATGCCATTAAGAACACTGTGATGATTCATGGGAAGAGATCAAAATATCAACATTAACAGGAGTTTGGAAGAATTTAATTCCAACCCTGATGGATGACTTTGAGGGGTTCAAGACTTCAGTGAAGGAAGTGCGTGCAGATGTGGTGGAAACAGCAAGAGAACTAGAAGTAGAAGTGCAGCCTGAAGATGGGACTGAATTGCTGCCATCTCACGATCAAACTTTATGGGTGAGGAGTTGCTTCTTATGGATGAGCAAAGAAGGTGGTTTCTTGACATGGAATCCACTCCTGGTGAAGATGCCGTGAAGATTGTTGAAATGACAACAAAGGATTTAGAATATTACATAAACTCAGTTGATAAAGCAGTGGCAGAGTTTGAAAGGATTGACTCCAATTTTGAAAGAAATTCTACTGCTGGTTAGATGCTATTAAACAGCATTGCATGCTACAGAGAAAATGCTTGTGAAAGGAAGAGTCAATCGATGCGACAAACTTCATTGTTGTCTTATTTTAAGAAATTGCCATAGACCACCCCCGCTCCAACCTTTAGCAACCAACACCCTGATCAGTCAGCAGCCATCAACATTGAGGCACCACTCTCCACCAGCAAAAGATTACAACTCACTGAAGGCTCAGGTGATGGTTAGCATTTTTTAGCAATAAAGTATTTTTTAATTAAAGTGTGCATCTTGTTCTTTTAGACATAATGTTATTGCACACAAGAGACTACAGTATAATGTAAACATAACTGTTTATGCACTGGGAAACCAAAAAATTCGCGTGACTCACTTGTGATATTCACTTTGTCACTGTGGTCTGGAACCGAACTCACGATATCTCTGAGGTATGCCTGTACCTCTATCAGGGAAAAGGAAGACTTTACGGAAAATTAGCCTTAAGAATTAATGCCATAAGTCTCTAACCAACTCAAAGTTAGTGACTCCTAAAGCTGGTTACTCCTGTTAAAGAGCAAAACAATTGATAACACCACATGCCAAATGATGCGACAGATCAGGAAAACATAGGAAAACCTCAGGATAGGAGCACATGATGGCTTTTTCTTGCAGCTTTTGAGCCCAGCACTACAAGAGGCCAAATCACACTACAGCTAGCCATTCTGTGCCTGCAGCCTTCAATCCAGATTGACTGAGACTCACATAATTTGAAGCTTTGCAGGGCTGTAAACATCAACAGCCTCTGCACCTTAAATTGAGGTGATTATAAGCAGTAACTCAGAGAAGTAGCTGTCTTAGCAGGAGATAAGACCACAGCCCCAAGCTGTTTTAAGAGTTCTCTTCAGGACAAGGAAAAAAAATAACCAGCCAGCAAAAATCAGATTAAGGATGTTGCCTACCTCGAGGCAGCTGGCTATTAATTTAAAAGCTATAGGAAAAGGGCTGAGCACAGAGTCCAGTAAGCAGAAGCCTTTTCAAGCTAAGAAACTATGTCTAGATGTAGCTTCTCCTCCATGGAGCCTACTAACAGCAAAAATATCAAAAGCCTATACGTTTTTCAGGGAATAATATTATCATAGAAACCCAAGACTGCTCTGCAGCAGCAAGTATTAAATCTCTAAAATAATTAGTGGCCCCAAACCCTCACAAACAGACATCAGCCGTGAAAGCTGAACATTCCCCAAGAAAAGTATGCTACCCCATGAGTGCTTCAGATGAGACCATGGAGAAGAATGGACAATAAAGACTCTTTAGAGAACAGTCAGGGACCTGTTCTGGGCCAAAGGAAATCCCCCCTGTTTTATTCAGACCATTCTGATTTCTGCTTTGACCCTGGTGTCCATTTAAATAACCATGCCTACCTTGGACGAGTGCCACTTGGCCTCTGCCACCCCAGGATCCAATTACTCCCACTGTATTTAGGTTTGCCAATTCATTGGCAGCAGTTCCCACTATAATTTCTGACCTATAGGGAAGAGCAATCACAGAGCTCTTCAAGAATGCTGGGGCTCCCCTCACAAATTTATTTCCCAGGCAAAGGAAATCCCCCTAAAAAGCAGAACCAAGGACTGCTAGATAGGACATCCAAGAAATTTTTTCTACTGCCAGGACAGGGAGTCTCTGCTCTTTCTGCTCAGTAGGATTTGGTCACTGCTCCCTCTTTTTGGGTGGGAACTTTCACTATAGTTCTTCTATTCTTTTTCTACCTATGTTTGGAGAAGGGGCACTTTGTGGAACACCAGACCACAGAAAGCCATACCTAGACTTAATGGAGAGGACTGCACATCACCCAGAAAGTGAGGACTTAGAAATGGGATACAATAAGTAGATAAGGCTTTGGAGGTGTTTCTTGAGGAGGGGGTGAGCATGTTCTTTGTGTGGGAAGAAGATTAACGATTGGATAGCTAAGGGATATACTCTAGCAAAGACCATTAATCATCCACCTAATATCCATTCTCCTCTTCTTTCCTGCTACCAGAAGTCCAAAGTGGTTGGGCTCTAATGTACTCAAGCAAAAATGCATGTCCCAGCTTAGATGAGGTGGCTATGTTGATATAGTTTGGCCAATGATATATAAGCAAACTTCATTGGATGTGGTTTACAGGAAAGTTCTTTAAAGAGGTCTTACTCATCTGGAAGGCCCCATTTTGCTCCTCCTCGTCTTCTAGGCTGCCTAGAACACAGATGGGGTGACTCAGGAGCTACCCTGTAACCATGAGCATACACTAAGGATGGCTGGGAAGAAGGCTAGAAGGCACCTTGGAGACACTCTACCAAGCCTGGAATGCTAAACTTCGGAATTCTCATTTCATGAGTGGAAAATAAACTCAAATTTATTTAGACCACTATTCATTGGGTTTTCTGGTCCACATAGCGAAATTCAATTCCTTAACTGATACACATAGAATCCTGTAACTCACTGAGGAATTAACCAAATTTATTTTAAGTTTGTTAGCCAAAATATAATCCATAAAAAAACTCTATCAAGTACCTTTACTTAGCCTGACTGCCACATACCTGCCAGCCATAGGTTGCCCTCATGTCCCCTTCAGGCATGGTTAATCAGTCAGGGCATTCTCTCCCAATAAGTTGGAAGTACACCTACAAAACTGTCTCAACTCCAAGTCTCAATAGCACCCAAGATAGAACCTATTTTCCATTTGCATCAACTTCATTTTCTCCCCGCTCTAGAATTCTAGGATTCTAAGACAAAATTACAGACCTTACGATAGAGAAACTATGTCGAGATTTCTATACTTATCAAGTAACTCAGATCAAATTATATAATCTAATTCTACAACTCTGGACCAGTCACATTTTCTCAAAAACCTTGGTCCTTCATTTGTGAGATGGAAAAAATAGGAAAACCTACTTACCTCATAGGGTTGACGTGAAGATCATGTACAAAATGAGTGTGAAAAAACTTCGAACCCTAAATTACTATGAACATGTACTAAATTACTATGAACAAATCTATAATATGTAATTTATTATTCACAACTAACATAATTTTCTACCTATTAGAGACACTTAACATCTAACAGTAAATTCATTTCAAGAACATGGTTATATTGTCTTGTGTAATAATATAGAGAACTCTACTCAGATTTCATTCTTCTGATTTTACACCAAAGAAATAATGGATGGGGGTGGGGCAAGCACAAAAAGATAAAGGGTATAGTCCAATCATTTCTACAGCTTAATTCCACCAGGCAGAAATAACACTAGTTGGGCTGGCCTGGTGGCACAGCGGTTAAGTTCGCACGTTCCGCTTCTCCTAGGCAGCCCGGGGTTTGCCGGTTCGGATCCCGGATGCAGACATGGCACCGCTTGGCAAAAGCCATGCTGTGTAGGCGTCCCACGTATACAGTAGAGGAAGATGGGCATGGATGTTAGCTCAGGGCCAGTCTTCCTCAGCAAAAAGAGGAGGATTGGCAGTAGTTAGCTCAGGGCTAATCTTCCTCGAAAAAAAAAAAAAAGAGATAACACTAGCATTCATGGAAGAAGTTAGTTTCTACCCTATTGGGTTAATCTTTCTAAAAGAAAAAGTAGTTTCATTATGGGGGAGGGGAAGTTTATCACATGCATACTTTTCTAAACTCAAAGGAGAGAAATCTCTTCAGTTCTACAGACTAAAATTTACAATAAGGTAAAAATAACTAGGCAAGTTTAATTAAATTGGCAAATATTTGTCTACTAAATATAATCACTTGTTGCTACTACAATCATGAATAACCTACGACTCCTCACCTCAATAAGGGCAGTGAAGTAACCCCTGAGATGTAAGTTTTAGTACCCCGGATAAAAAGTGTTTAGAGAAGATTTAGTAATATAAAAAAATATACTCATTCACATCTCGCTATCAGTGGTTTTTAAAACTGGTGCTACATACACATTCCCAGCTGAAGTTCATTAAAGTTTTCCAGCGCTCACTTCAATTTCCTTTTCAACACTTTGAAACCACCTAGAAAGTCTAGAAATATAACTTATGGAAGCTTGGAAACTGGGTAGGCTTTACAAAGGAAACAGTAACAATGTGGAACAAGTTACAAAGACATCTTTAAGGTCAGGCTTGCTCAGATCACTTTTGGAATACCTTACATACTGAATATATAAATATAACACAGATTCCAAATAAAAGGCATATATGCGGATACCACAAGTGATCATTCTACAAGTGCTATAAATTAATGTGTCTACAAGTTAAAGGACCTTAGTTTTTAAAACGAACAAATAAGGACATGCAAGCAGAGTTAGGAAATTTCAAGTTAAAATCAAAACATTCTGGCTAGATGAGAAGATAAAAGCTTCTTTCAAAAACACAGCTAGGTGCCAGAGATAAAAGCACTAGATATATCCTGCTGTCTAATCCATCCTCCTACTCGGCTAATGTGGATGGAAAAGCCTCAGTAACTTTCTAAAAGCCACTCTACATAACAGGTATGCAGCAGCATACCTTTGACACTGGGCATATACATCCGCAATCAGGAGACAAATGCCAGAAGCTGTGATATTAACAGCTTTCTGCCTTGCTATTACTATCCACAATGGGCACCATCTGGGATGATTCAGAGACTCACACAAGCAAGAACAGAAGATTTAAAATATATTGCATATTCTCCTGTACAAAGTTATCTGTATACTATTACCTAATAAATTCTACTAGATTTTGCCAAAGTGAAAGTAGCACCTTCTGAAGAAAATGGTGAAGAAATAAAAGTTGTAGGAAGACATAAAAATAAAATATTCTGTGATCTTCAAGATCAGCCACATGGACGAGAAATCAGAGTGTTACAGACTGAATGTTTATGTCCCCCTAAAATTCGCATGTTGAAACCTAATCCCCAACGTGATGACATTTGGCGGTGGAGGCTTTGAGAGATGATTATTTTACGAGGATGGCGCCCTCATGAATGGGATTAGTGCCCTTATAAAAGAGATCCCAGAGAGCTCTCTCTCCCCATCTGTCATGTGAGGACACAGCAAGAAGATAGCCACAGGAAGCAGGCCCTCACTAGATACTAAATCTGCCAGCACCTTGATTTTGGACTTGCCAGTCTCTAGAACTGTGAGAAATAAATGTTTGTTGTTTAAATCACCTAGTTTATGGATTTTTTTAATAGCAGCCCAAACGCACCATGACAGAGGGCAAATACTTCATCACAAGTGCATCCCAAACCAGGTTTTCATAAGTTTTTCCCCCGGCTTCTGATCAGTAGGCACCCATCTTTTTCTAGGCTAGGTGAGTCCATTTTTTTTGGTACAAACGTCAAATTCCTAACCAAATTCTCAAATGTTTAATATTTCTTAAGTCTTTATCTGCTACCTAAGCAAATAAAACTGGGTATGATACATCTGTACATTTCCAAGATAAATGCACTTAAATATTTTAGACATGTCCTAGACATACAGTGAAATGTCAAAACTTAACCTATCAAGTTGAGGAATCACCTTGTATTCAAAAGGGACAGTAAGCAATATAGGGGGTGTGGGTACAAGAGAGTGGTTGAGATCAGGGCCATTTCACCCTTTTCAGTGAATCATGAGACTTTTTTATTTTAATGTATCAGGCATAGCGGGCTCAACAAATATTGAATTAAAAGCTTAACAATGCTCTGAGACTTACACAAAGCAGTGGTATCTTTCTAATTAGTTGAAGCCATGTCTCTGAAGGCACTGAAAGCAAAAATCACATCTACTGAAACCATCAATCCCTTACAGATGCCACTTTTCCTCAGCTAATTCCAGGTGAAGAAATGCAACTCTAAAGAAAAAAAACCAAAGAAGTAACAACATCAATCTATAGTCACATTCTTCTATCAGAGAAATGTCAGTACTTCTCAAATTCACAGAAAATATCACAACCTTCAATGTCTTCTTTCTCTATTTCACTTTTCTATTCTGGAATGAAAAAATAAGATAAAGCTGACACAAGGATTCCAATTTAACCATCTGCCAATAGATCATAAAGCCATCTGAAGTTTTCGGCTACACAGCAGCCACAGGTAGCTCCAGATGGTCAGAAAAACTTGGGGACACTTGCTGCATGAGCTCTGCTCTGCTTTCTCCCAGGAACCCCCAATAACCTAAAACTAGGAAAGGGAAAAAGGGCTTGCAATTGGTACTTTCCAGAGCACGGTAAGAAGAAAGCTTTAAGAGACTAAGGCCCTCCAGCTGAAACCAATCTCCCACGTGGGTTGGTTGTTGGCTGTTTGCTTTAATACAGTGCTGATGAGTCACTTGGAAGCAACTTATAAAACAAATAAATATTGGGAAGATTAAATACAACCTATCGACACCAAATAATAATAATTTGAAAGTAAAATTCACACAGTGATTGTTTAAAGAGAAAACATTTTAAAATATAAAATCAGCATAAATACCACTGTATAATAAAAATTTCCACTAGTAATATTTGCTTCATAGCAGTTTCTTAATATTTACCCTGTATTTTCCATATAATACTTGGAAGCTGCTCACAGCCTTAAACATTATTAGACTCGGTATTACACTAACTGACCTTATGCTATGGCCCAGAAAAAAAGCAGTAATTACACAGTGAGGTCAATTTATTCCAGAGAAAGGCTTATATGAAATACACCATAATTCAAAGGACTGAAGAATTACCATAAAGAATTTCTCAGCAGAAATTGGTAAAATAGATGGAGGTAAATCATGCTTTCAAGTTTGACACTATGTGTAGAACTTGAATTCCTTCCTTATTGATATGCCGTTTATTAATAAACTACCTATTAACTGTTTCTGTTTATTAAGTTGCTTAACAAACTACTTTCCCTCACTATTATCCAAATAGAGATCCCAGCTGCCCCTTCATATCACCATCTAGGGCAGGGCCTGAGTTCCAAAAGGGGTTCCTTGAGAAATACCCATTTCTTGTTAACTCTGTTCTTACCCAATTTCTCAGTCCTCTTTTTCTTCTTAGAGTGTGTGAGTGTGAGTGTGTGCGTGTGTGTGTGTGTGTATAAAATCCCACTCTTTTCTCTACCTGCCCTGCTCCAACCCCAAGGATGATACTGACCTACTCCCAACACTAAACTAATTGTTGAGAACTAGAAAAGACATTTTTGATCAGTTGCTTTTAAGAAAGCACTTGCTCTACTGGAAAAAAAAAAAACTGGCACATTATTTGAGGATGGAAAATCTATTTAGATCCTTATTTCACACTGAGAAACAAAATAAATTTCAGATGTGTTAAGGTAAGAAATCAAAACACAGAGACAAATGTAGGTGAACTTCTACATGACTACCAGAAAGGGAATGACTTTCTAAGCATCAGAACAATCACGGAAACAACGAAGAGAAGGACTGACAGATTTTGACTACAGTAGAAGCTCTCCTAATCAACTGTCACTTGACCAATTTCACAGCCCGACCCATTCCCCGGCCCCTGTGTAGAAACCTAATGAACGCCCACAGCATGCTGACTGCTCAGTGCTAACAGGCTACTGTGTAGTACACCCTGCCCATGAGCCCTACAAATGAAGTTGCCTACTTGCCAAGAGTTATTTGTTTGTTGCCAAATCTGTTCCTTTTTATGCTGGTTGTGTACCTGTTACTTTCTTAATTATGTTACATCAATTGAATGTGAGTGCAAAAAGAGAGGTACTGGCTGGAAAGACCAGATAAAGGTGATGCTGAACTAAACATGGTGATAAACCTGCAAAAGACTGAGGAGATCTGTAAAATACCTGAAAAGATTCTGCGTTGATTACAGCTCATTAAGGTATCACTCTACTTTAAAGGGACCAAAACTAAAAATCACTGATGCATTTTGGATAAGATGTAAAAAAAAAAAAAAAAAAGTGACAGATTTCTAATTCAATTTGACTCATATTCAAAGAAAAGAGCAGCCCAATATAAAAGGATTAGCTACCTAACGTGTATTCTGAAGCTTTAATGTTGAAGATACATAGGTAAACTTCTTTAGGATATCCCTTCCTGTTCAAAAGACCAGTTATGAGATCTAATCAGAGCAAATAAAGAGGCTTCTGTATGATTTTCAGTTTCTGCATATCCAAACTCATCAAGAACAAAAGCAAAAAAGAACTTGAAAAATATTTGAAAGACAATGATAACAGGTTAATATGTTTGATATGTAAAGTTTACATAAATAAGCAAGAAAAACACTAGGCAACTACAGAAGTCCCTCGGTATCCACAGGGGAAAACCTGTGGATACAGACGGCCAACTCTAATAGGAAAATGGGGAAAAAATGGCCAATTTATAGAAGGAATAAAAAACATTAAGCATGAGGAAAACGAACACTTTCACTGGTTATCAAAAAGACACAAAGTAGTTCAATGAGATAACATTTTTTGCCTATCAGGTCAGTAAAATTTAAGCAACTGCAGCAGAGTGCAACGGATAGACATATCATTTGCTGCTGAAAGAAGACATTTTGGTAGAACCTTTCTAGAAATCAATCTGGCAACCTATGTCAAGAGGCTTAAAAAGCTCTATATCCTTTGACCAGGCAATTTCATTTCTGGAACGCTCATTCTGAGAAAATAATCTGAAATCTGGATAAACCTTTGGCAGTAAGATACTCCTCAAAGTGTTATTTATAATATTTTAAGATTTTGGGGAAAAAACCTTTATTCAACAAAAATTGTGTCAGGCACTGACAATGAAACAATAAACAAAACCGTCCCAGCCCTCTTTGAGTTTAGAGCCTGCTGGGAAAGGGAGACAAATTAAACAAGTAATTATCTGAAGTCCAACAACAGGGGAATTAGCAAATAAACTATGAGACATCCAAATGATGGGATGATACACAGCCATCAGAAATTATTTATAACGGATTATCAAGGACGTGAGGAAGTACTTATACTAAATGAAAAGCTATCAAACTATAAATGGGTATAAAAAATACATTGAAAATCTAAGGGGGGGTGGGGAGCAGGACTTTTGATAGCAGGGTGAGGACCTCAGCTACTTAGGATCTTTGGTAAGACAAACAGGGTCTGTGGCATCTTAACTTGGGGCTGCTTCCCTCCCCTCCCCCACTACAATTCTGTGGCATTGTAGTTCTGTGGACACTGCCATTTAAAGGGAGGTGACCTGATCTGGAGCTTCAAGGGAAAGCCCCAGCCTGCAGCATTGCTGAAAACAATAGGGATCATTAGCAAACAATCAAACATCACAGCTGTCTAAGCCTGCAATACCAGTTGGAGCAAACAAGAATTCAGCCAAACTTGTAAAAGGACGATCTGGGGAATGAGACAGCCAGTCATATGGTGTTAAAACTCTGACACGTTCTTGGGGTTCTGGAAGGCTGGGTGCACGTGAGGTCCTGCATTTAGATGCATTGTGGAGAAGGAATAAGCAAGGGTCAAGGGAAGAGGAGAGCTTCCCAACTTATCTCCCAGAAGGATTTCGCTGTTTGATTTGAAATTTCTGCACGAGCAGAAAGTCAAAGCCAAGGCAGACTTGTAAACTGCCTGAACTTCGAATGTATGGGTTGGGGCACACATTCAAAGTTCATTCATTTAATAATGCTGCTACACTCCAGACATTATGCAAGTGCTGGAGAGATAAAAACCCTGGTTCCTGCCTTTGAGAAACTCATATTCTAATGGTGGAAGCGGATGTCCAAGAAGTAATTAGAAATCCAAGAAAAGAGAGGGTTTAAAGGGAGAGAGGGGCTTTTGATTAAACATAGCTGATTGAATATAAGCATTTATCTACCTCCCCCTAGAAATCAGGAGCATGAAGAATTAGAAAAGATATAAACCAACAAGATCAAGAAAGTGGGAGAGAATCTGACAGCAAAGCAGAGATGTTCACAAAATTTAAAATGAAAAACATTTGGGGCCGGCCCCATGGCCGAATGGTTAAGTTCGCGCGCTCCACTTCGGTGGCCCAGGGTTTCACTGGTTCCGATCCTGGGCGTGGACATGGCACCGCTCATCAGGCCATGCTGAGGTGGCGTCCCACATGCCACAACTAGAAGGACCCACAACTAAAATGTACAACAAGGGGGATTTGGGGAGGAAAAAAAGAAGATTGACAACAGTTGTTAGCTCAGGTGCCAATCTTTAAAAACATAAATAAATAAAATGAAACGAAAAACATTTGGAAAAGAGGTAACTAGCTTGGTTGTATCTTTCCTCTTTCTGCAAAGTACCTGCAGTGGGGGAATCTAAACTGAAGCTAGTACGCTGGTTCATTCCTGACGGCTCTGGAAAAGCAGAAGGTAAAAGCTCAAGAATTGCAGCTTCCAGGGACATCTGGAGGGAATATTAATTTTTTTTAAAAGGGTGGGGGCTGAAAAATCCCTTAGAAGAGCAGTAAGACTTCCAGATTCTCCTCAACCAGGGCACTGGGCAACTGCCTTTCCTCCACACAGCAGAAGACTTAAGCTACTCTCTGGAGAAGTTGAATCAGACTCCCTGAACTCAGGAACAATTCTGTCCCTAAGAACAGAAATAGGATGCCTTACTAAAAACGAGGAGAAAGTAAAAGTCTGCAGGGCCAATGGTGAAAGATCCAGCCCCTCCCTGGCTGGGCTTCTGAATACTAGATGAGAGCTTATTAACCCCCAAATCCCCTCCCACAAGAGATTTTCAAGGAGTCCTATGTAGAAAAACTTGCTTAAGAAGAACTGACAGGCAGGGAGGAAGTACCCAGGTTTCCCCACCTTCATCCTACAGTGAACAGTCACGCCCATCAGTCAACAAGACCCACTCGCGAACATGAGTTTCCAATCAGCTTCTCCTTAACAGAAACAACCTGCCAAAGATGCTTGAGGAACACCTCTAACACGAAAGATGGTCATCAAGACCAAGAAACTGGGGAAAGAAAATCACAGAAAACAGACAATACAGGGAAAAGAAAATGTCACAGTAATTATAATTCCACTTTCCTCTCTTTTTGAGGACATTAGATGCAGCATCCAAGAAAATCAGAGGGAAAAAACAGCTCTCAGAAACAAATTACGGAATTGGAAAAATAAGTTGAAGGGACCCCCCCCAGAAAGTAAAACAAGATGAAAAAACAGGGAAAATGAGAGAAAACATAAAACTGGAAGCTCAAAACCCAGTAATAAGAGTTCCAAAAAATAGAAGGGAAGAAATTATCAAAAAGTATAAGAACTTTCCAGAACTGAAGAAAATGAGTCTTCAAATTGAAGGGCCCATTGAGTACCCAGTAAAGTGAATGAAAAAGGATCCACGCCAAAGTATATTATCATGAAATCTGAGATAAAGTCTAAAAAGCTGGCAGAGAGGAAATGAAAAAAAAACAGTCACAGAAGATTAGCAACTTTAAAGAGAACAATGTAGCAGTGCCTTCAAAACTTGGAGAGCAAATCGTTTCCAACCTAGAATTCTATATCCCATCACCTATACAAAGTATATTATGTCTACCTAAACTATCAATCAAGTCAAAGGGCCTAACAGTGACATTTCCATACATGATGCATTCATAAGTTTCTATTAGTGTTGTAAAAAATTACCACCAACTCAGTGGCTTAAAAAACACAAATTTTTTTCTCACAGTTCTGGAAGTTGGAAGACTAAAATCAAGGTGTTAGCTGCATTCTTTCTGGAAGCATCGGGGGAGAATCTGTTTCCTTGCCTTTTCCAGCTTCTAGAGGCCACCTGCATTCCTTGGCTCAAGGCCCTTTTCTCTATCTTCAAAGTGCATCACTCCAGCCTCTGGTTGGTTGTGGTGTCATATCTCCTTTTACCGACTCTGAGCCTCCTGCCTCCCTCCTATAAGGACCCTGTGATTACACTGGGCCCATCTGGATAATCCAGGATAATCTCCCCACCTCAAAATTCTTAACTTGACACCTACAAAGACTCTTTCACTACGTGAGGTAATATATTCACAGGTTCTGGGAATTAGGATGTAGTTATTCAGCATACTGCACATAGTCTCGAAATTTACTTCCCATTTACCCTTTCTCTAGAAGCTCCTGGAGGATATGCTCTACCAAAACCAGAGAGTAAACTGGTGTTACCATAAAGTTAGAACAAGGTGACCTAAGAATCAGACAAAGCCATGAAAGAACTCCAGAACTCAATGAGATATCTTTTTTAGCATCAAGAGTTTTGTGGATAGAAAAGTATGAAAACATGGCAGCATTTTACCTCGTTCAAAGAGCCGAAGCAGAAACCTATATTAAGAGGCAAAGTTCTGTCAAGTGTTGTAGCAGTGAGGATGGAGACTGCAGACCTTTGTGAGTAGAGAGGCGGAGGTAATGTATACATTGAATCCAAGGGCCTGGATGAGAAGACCACTTCCTTGTTAGAGTCACCAAACCAGCAGCTATAAATAGGGCTCAATGTGTCACAACCAACAATCCATTACGCAACCTTGACCAGCTGAGACCACAGCCCCCCAAACTACTTGACACAACTGTCTCCTTAGTAGATAAATCCTTCTTAACTTTGGGAATATTTAGAAATTAACTACAGAAATAGCACAGAAAAAAGGCTGTGAAGCCTGGAAGGGTATAGGATAGCTTCACAAAGGAAGGGATATTTGAGCTGTGCTTTCAGGTAAGTGGGGCACATGTACACACTAGTGCTGGGAGAGGGCAGGAGGAGGACGGGGCTTGGCTAACAGAACAGCTTCTGCTAAAGCACAAAAAGCACTGTGCTTTTAGGGTACTGTAAATAGCTCTCTTGGGCTAGCAACAAAGTGGGAGTGGAGAAGGGATGGCAAGAAAACCAAATACCCATAAAAAGAGGAAACAATATAACAGACGTGAAGTACCTTTGCAGTAATACAACTTAGGTTAGAAACTTGGCTCTGCCCTCACTAGCTATGCAAATCTCTTAAAACTCAGTAAAGCCACAATTCATTCATTTGTAAAATGCAAGAATAATAGCACCTACACCTCATGGGTTTATTTTGAAAATTAAATGAAAATAATTTGGGGGTTTCCCAGTGGAACAGTCAGAAGGCAACAAAGAGTAAAATTACCCAAAAGTAACATTTCTCCAAAGCATAATCACATAATCCGTCTTCCATTCTGTGACTTTTAGACTGTTTTTTCTTTTCTTTTTGGTCCCACTGAGAAACTCAGTTCCTCTAGGTCATCACTGTCTAATAGAACTTTCTGTGGTGATGGAAATGTTCCCACAGTCTGCACCACCCTCTCTGTAGCCACTATCCATCCACATGTCGCTATTGAGTACTTGAAATGTGGCTGATGCCAACAAGGAACTGAATTTTTAAAAACAACATCTTCATTGAGATGTAATTCATACACCATAAAGTTCACCCTCTTCAAGTATACGGTGTTCTTTCATATATTTACAAATATGTGTCTCGATCAGTAAGCACTATCTAATTCCAGAACATTTTAACAATCTCAGAAAGAAACCCCATACCCATTAGCAGTCACTCCCCATCCTCCCTTCCCTCCAGCCCCTGGCAACCACGAATCTAGTTTCTGTCAATAGATTTGCCTATTCTGGACATTTTATAAATGGAATCATATAATACATAGTCTTTTGTGTCTAGCTTCTTTCACTTGGCATAATGTTCTTGAAATTCATCCTTATAAGTAGTATATATCAGTACCTCATTTCTTTTATGGCTGAATAATATTCCATTGTGTACAACTGCCACATTTTGTTTATCTAATCATCAGTCGGTGGACATTTGGACTGTTTCCACATTTGGGCTATTGTGAATGCTGCTGCTATGAACACTGATATACAAGTTTTTGTGTGAACACGTGTTTCAAATCTCTCGGGTATATACCTAGGAGTAGAATTGCTGGGTTGTATGGAAACTATAACTTTTTAAGGAACGGCAAGAGTGTTTTCCACAGTGGCTGCACCATTTATATTCTCACCAGCAATGTATGAGAGATCCAATTTCTCCATGTCCTTGCTAACACTTGTTACTGTCCATCTTTTTTATTACAGCCGTCCTAGTGGGTGTGAAGTGGTATTTCATGCGATTTTGATTTGCACTTCCCGAATGACTAACGATGCTGAGCACCTTTTCATGTGTTTATTTACCATTTAAATCTTCTTTGGAAAAAATCTCTATTCAATGCATTTTAAATTTTATCTAGTTTTAATTGACTTTAAATAGCCATGTCTGGCTACTGGCTACAGTATTAGGCAGATGGCAAGATTTAGTGTCTAGTCCCTTACCTTTGCTCAAGGTCAGGTGGGACTGGCTAGGTGACTGAAGGTCAAGCCCAGCATCATGACTCGCCCCAGAGGGAACGAGGAGTGAGGCAGCAGGGAGAGAGGAAAGGGAAATTGGTGCAACACCTGGAAGGAGGAGGCACTTGGCACAGAGCCTGGCACTTATAAAGCTCTTAAACCTTACTGTTGATGATGAGAACAACTTGTGTTTATTGGGCACTTGCAAAGTACCGGGAACTGTGCTTTATACCCACTTTCTCATTTAATCCTTATAAGCAACCCTATCCGGTAGATTCTATTGTCTCCATCTTACAAATGAGGAAGCAGTTTTGGACAGATCAGGTAAGCAAGTATTAGTAATTTTACTCACTATAAAATTCTCCATTCCATTTCAGCCTTAGAAACTTCTTTTCTTCATCTAATTTAATCACATCAATGATCTTACAGATCTCAACTAGGGAAGCTAAGTGTTAGGATTCACCATTATGTTCAGCATATACTGTACAATTCTGTATCTACTAACCTGTCTCAAAGGGACATTAGGAGAATTAGATGGTTTTTGAGGCAGCAAAATATTAGCAGGAAATGCAAATATGAACTCCTGATTCTGCACTATGGGCCAGATTTTATCTTTTCTACCATGTTCAGCTACTTCCTCCCCTTTGAATTGGTTCAACAACTATATAACGAACATCGACTATGTGCCATTTGCTGTCCTAGGTGTAGAGATATAGCAATGACTATGACAGCCATGAATCCTGACCTAATGAAGCTTAAAATATATATTAAAGGAATACATGGTTTTAAAAGTACACAAGCTCCAACAAGTTTATGTCACATGGAGGTCTCATTGCAGTGTCTACTTCATAATGAACCTCATCCCTGCAGCATAAGTACCCTTAAATGACACTCTCTGCCTACTAAGAAATTCTGAGTCTGAACATTATAGCTTTTAAAATGGCTCAAAATCCACAGATTTGGCAGGACTCGTGCACAGCAGTTGCTTCTAGGGCAGTGGCAGCCAGCTGCCAAGGAATGGAGAGCATGATTAAAGCTTACCTCCAGATCTGCAGGGCTGTCCCAGACTCCCAGGCACGCGAGGGGAGGACGACACAGCAAGAGTCACCAGGGCATTTTTCTTGCCTAAAGCGAGGCGTGATTTCCCAAGCTCTCCTCACCACCCACTCCTGACCCCCATTTCAGGTGGATGAAACAGAAACGATGAGGTTGTTCAGATGATTCGTGTGGGTGGCTATTGTGCCGACTGGGACAATGAGGCTACAGAACAGCGCTCTCTTTTAAAGAGTTCATATTTTATTCATTGCTATAAATAACTATTTAATTTTAAAAACACTGCATTTCCACACTGTATTGTACAAAACAGTAAAGTTCAAATTCTCCTACAGATGGGTTGCTTTTGGCAATAGACTTAAGTAGCCACACTCTGAGGGCTGGCCTTTGCCTGACCCTCTCTCTCTGTACCTCACCTCTGGGATGAGTAAGCAGGGTAAAAGGTATGAATTAAGTTGATTGGGAAAGCCTAAATGAAAGGTCTAACTCAATCATTTCCAGTTTCGAGCTCACTACTTCCTGTGTCTTAACCGGCATTCAACCCAAATGTACTGAAAGAAATCAAGGACCAAACAAACTCACCAGTAACATAGTTCAGTATCATTTGGCCAAGTTATATTTCTTAACTCAAAACATCAGTCATGTACAACCATGGAATCACTGCTGCAAAAACAACACTTTTGCCTGATCTTGCTACTAGAGCTAATGGAGACCGCGAGAAGGCCTGTTTTTCGAGAACTATTACACTTCCTTCAGCGGTGTGGGTAGAGAGAAAGATTCTACGTGCATCAATAAGAACAATGTGAAAATTCAGTTCTTGTATCTTATATGTCACTGACCAACAATCACTTTAAAGACTGAAAGCAAGTACAAAAGAATATCAAGAATGCATTATGATATTCCAGCTAAGAATAGAAATAGCCATCCTTGGTTAAGGAAAGGCTAATGAAAACTTGTCCAGTAAACAGTCTAAGATTGCCCATAGTATCTATGTGTTCACAAACATCCTCATGAAGTACAAGTGACTACAGCACTCCAGACCAAGGACGAAAATTTTCCAGATGGGGTGGTACTATTTCAATGGCTTAGAGTACACCAACCAGCTCCGACAAATTCCTAAACTTAGCGGTCACAAGGTGGGCTTTCTCCTGAGGAAGTAAAAAGGCAGTAAGAATTGGGAGAAATGAAGACCATAATAGATAATTAAGTTACGTTAAACTAGAGTACAGAAAAACCAAGGACACACCAGTGTAGAATCAGTGACGAAATGTTGCAGAATTATTAAACATGCTACCACTATTACGAAACAGGACAAGGCACGGTAGTATATTATTCTCACTCACAAGTCTCTAGTCACTGAATAATACTTTGATATCAGAGAGAAGAACGGGTTTGCAGAAATAAGAGAGTTAGGTGTAAAGGCTAAAGAAAAATGTGTTTACCTACTGATTTCAGATATTTGCAGTTTAGTATTATGGGTAAAAACACAGTACCAAGGTTTCAACTCGAGCAGGGACCAGCAAACTTTTTTGTATAAAGGGCCATAAAATAAATATTTTAGGCTTTGTGGGCCATATGGTCTCTGCTGCAACTACTCAACCCTGCCCTTGTAGTGTGAAAGCAGCCATAGACAATATTTAAATAAATGACCATGGCTATATTCCAAAAGAACTTTATTTATAAAAACAGCGGGCTGATTTGGCCCATGGGCCAGAGTTTACTAAGCCCTGATCTAGAGTTCTAAATCAGTGGTTCTCTAACTTTAGTGTGCCTCAGGATCCCTTGGAGAGCTACTGAAACAGAGATTTCTGGGCCCCATCCCCAGAGCTTCTGATCTGTAGGCCTGGGGTGGGGCCCAAGAATCTGCATTTCTAACAAGTTCGCAGATGATACTGCGGCTACTGGTCAGGATGAGGTCCATACTTTGAGAACCACTGCCCCAGACATTACTACTAAACAGGAAGTTCAACATTTTAAGTAACTGCCAAAGTTCACAACTGGTTGGCCACAAAAATTTGTCCTCTGCTTTGGCGGCCCTGGGTTTGCTGGTTCGGATCCCAGGCGCAGACCCATGCACTGCTGTCAAGGCATGCTGTGGCAGGTGTCCCAAATATAAAGTGGAGGGAGATGGGCACAGATGTTAGCTCAGGGCCAGTTTTCCTCAGCAAAAGGAGGAGGATTGGCAGAGGATATTAGCTCAGGGCTAATCTTCCTCAAGAAAAAAAATTTGTCACCTGTAGTAAGTTCCAAACTTCAAAGCTCAAATAAAATGAGATAATTTAAAGAGAAGCAAGAGGAAAAAGGATTTTTTCTTTGCTTTGACTTCAGTTTAAACATCGCCCCGTCAGTAAAATACACATAATTCATCCTCAAATCTCTTTATTCAACATTTTCACCTGACATGGTCCAAGTCCTATAAAGAGCTGAGAAGCATTAAGCTCTAGAAATCAAACACAGAATTGACTCAGTTTTAAAGATCCTTGCAAAACGAAAGAAAATTCAACAAAGCCCATTTCTAATTACAAGTGACTCATTTCAATAAAATCAAAATAAATATATGTAAGATAATTTAAGACTTTTGAAGAATTATGTCATTTTTTTAAAAGATTTTATTTTTTTCCTTTTTCTCCCCAAAGCCCCCTGGTACATAGTTGTATATTCTTACTTGTGGGTCCTTCTAGTTGTGGCATGTGGGATGCCGCCTCAGCGTGGCCTGATGAGCGGTGCCATGTCCGCGCCCAGGATTCGAACTGACGAAACACTGGGCCGCCTGCAGTGGAGCATGCAAACTTAACCACTCGGCCACAGGGCCGGCCCCGAATTATGTCATTTTATGTTCATAAGAATTCCAAGAGGTAGACAACGTAGCCTTTTCTATCCTTGTTTTACAGGATGAAGAAACTGAAGAAAACAAACCAAGTGATGATCTGACACAATCACAAAAACGTTTCTTTAAAATACTGTTTTTCCCAGTAAGTTTTAAACTGCATTTATCAAATCCAACTTATACAATATCTGTTCAGGACTATGTCTATGAGTGTGCCTTTATGGTGAAATAAGATCTTCAAGTCTGTATTTCATATTTGTGGACCTAGTTCTGAAGCCACCCTGGCAAGTCTAACCAAGAAGCCTGAACTTTAATCAGACGGCAATTTAAAACACACTCGACCTTTAGTGCAAGTGGGTCATAGATTATGGAAGTGTGGTGATCCCTTCCAGCAGTACAATAGAAGCACTCAGCAATGGGAGAAACACTATTAATGGAGATAATCCAAAAAGTAGAGCAGCAGGCCTAGAATCTCCCTCTCCAGATTCCCAGGCTCTTTCTGAAATGATGATAATGAAAGTCTATTCATCTGAATAGATATTTACCCAAATCATTTTCCCATCCATTATGAGAGGGAAATGTTTAAAAAAAGAAAGACGAAAGAAGCATAACCTACAATATGTATGGTCAGTAGAGGTTTTTTCCATCCTTATTAGCTTTGAAAGTATTATATATGTTGATTATAATGTGAGATAATTACATTCTCACTCTAACCTGTGATCTGAATACTCCAGTAACAATTTTTTTAATTTATATGAAATATAATTAAAGTCCTCAGTGAAAACTCCTACTTGTTTGTTTTATAAGTACATAATTATTTTTACAAGTGACTAACGAAAAATTATTTATTAAAAAAATAATCTCAAATTCAATGCCATATATTACTGCTGGGACAAAAACCCAGTTAAGATGATAGCAAGCCTAAGAAGACCAGTAAAGATTCTATATAAATAAAGGCTGACTATTCTGCTTTTGAACTAATGGCTCAAATGGAATTCAGCAAAAATTTCTAACCTAAATAATGCAACATAAATAACACTACCCGGGGCTGGCCCCGTGGCCGAGTGGTTAAGTTCGCGCGCTCCACTGCAGGCGGCCCAGTGTTTCATTGGTTCGAGTAGTAGGCGCGGACATGGCACCGCTCATCAGGCCACACTGAGGCGGCGTCCCACATGCCACAACTGGAAGGGCCCACAACTAAGAATATACAGCTATGTACTGGGGAGCTTTGGGGAGAAAAAAAGGAAAAAAATAAAATTTTGAAATAACACTACCCAAGGATTATCTTAGGAGGAGATGCCTTTTACTGTCCTCTGAAGCCAACCTAAGAAGTATTTCATCGAAGTAAGTGGTCTAAATAGATTCCAACATGATCATTCTTCCACCTGACAATGTGACCTAGTAGATGAAATGTGTTCTGTAAATTTAGGTTATTTAGATTCAGTACCCAATTGTATCAGAGACTACAACTTTAGGATCTTTCCACCTCATTTTTCTTGCTGTTAAGATGTGGACACTGCTGCCATAATAAAATTTGGGGGAGTTACATAAAAGAACAGTGTAATATTCATAAATCCTGTATATGGCTGCTTCCTAAAGATATACTCTGAGATTTTCCTTGTCTCTGTTCTGAAGAAATTTCACACTATGAACAACTAATTCATCTGTCAAATGCCCAAATGCAAAGATAAAAGCTGTGATACAAAATTCCGTCTTTTAGGGGCCGGCCCCGTGGCCGAGTGGTTAAGTTCGCGCGCTCCACTGCAGGCGGCCCAGTGTTTCGTTGGTTCGAATCCTGGGCGTGGACATGGCACTGCTCAGCAAACCACGCTGAGGCAGCGTCCCACATGCCACAACTAGAAGGACCCACAACGAAGAATATACAACTATGTACCGGGGGGCTTTGGGAGAAAAAGGAAAAAATAAAATCTTTAAAAAAAAAAATTCCATCTTTTAACATAACCTTAGGAGCTTTCCACAACACTGCAAAATTAGAATTTAGAACAGTCTTGCAAACAAATTATAAAAATCTATAAGCTCAAATAATACTATCTTTCCTATGACCATAAGATGCAATGACAGTTTTTTTAAAAGCCACAAAACACTCTAAACAGTATATGTGTACTACCACGAAATACATTGAGTAAAATGGATTTCAGACACAAAATAGAATTTGAAGTTTTATTTACATCACACACACACTCTAATCCCAAAGAATGACTCTATCAAGGGTTCTTGGTGAAACCATAAAATAAACACAGTTGGCACATCACAACTCTCTAATTATGGATGAAGATTTAGCAAGTGATTTCCCCCCCAACTTTATTAAAGCTATTTTAAATAATCTTCCATTTCTGATAATTTCTAGTATGTTCTCAGCTCTATTTTCATCCATTGTACAGGCAATATTCAAGAATGAAGGAAATAAGTTTTTTCAAGAACTCCACATTTATATTGCCTCCAGTCAGACAATCTTAAAAGAATTTTGTGGGTTTCTTCCCTTTAACCTAGGATCAGAAAGAGAATCCAAAAGCAGTAAAAGAAAAAAAAGACTAAATGGGTAGGATTTCCCCCACTTAACACTGAAAAAAGTTCAGTGAACCAGTCTTAATAGCTTTACATTTTGCAGAAAGAACCTACCCACCATGGGGCTACTCAGACCACTGAAAGAACATCCAACCTTGAGGGTAGACAAGAACGGGAACTGGACAATAAGCTCTAGTTTCATTTTTAATCTACACCAGGATCAGCAAACTACAGCCCAAGGGCCAAATCTAGCCCACCACCTATTTTTGTAAATAAAGTTTTATTGGAATACAGCCATACTTATTTGTTTTCATATGGCTGTCTTCAGGCTGCAATGGCAGAGTTGAGTAGCCATGACAAACGCTGTATGGCTCACAAAGCCTAAAATATTTACTATCTGGTAGTTTACAGATGGTTTGCCAGCCCTTGGTCTACAATATCTAAAATTGTTGAAAATCAGTATGAATATGTCCATGAGGTAAAAGGCTGACCAACAACCCACAAAATTGCTTTCTGTCACAGTGTGTTGAACAGACTCTATAGGCAAACTCTGATAGTACTCACCTGATTAAGAAGCATTCTAACCCTCACACATTGCTGATGGGAACATAAAACGGTACAGCCACTTTGGAAAACAGTCTAGCATAACTCAAAAAGTTAAAAAGAGTTACCATTTGACCCAGCAATTCCCCTTCTAGGTATATACCCAAGAGAAATACCAAAACATAAGTCCACCCAAAAACTTGTAAATGAACGTCCATCGTAGGATTATTTACAATAGCCAGAAGGTGAAAACCACCCAAATGGCCCATCAATTGATGAATAGATCAACAAATATGGTATATCCACACAATGAAATATGATTGGGCCTTAAAATGGAATGAAGTATTAATATATCTACAACGAGGATGAACCTTGAAACTATTATGCTTAGAGAAAGCAGCCAGTCACAAAATACCACATACTGTATGATTCCATTTATTTGAAATGTCCAGAATAGGCACGTCTGTAGAGACAGAAAGTACAGGAGTCGCTCCCAGGGCTCGGGAGCGATAGAGGGGTGAGAGGTGAAGTATACAAGGTTTCTGTTTGAGGTGATGAAAATGTTTGAAAATTTATTGTGGTGACGGTTGGACAACTCTGTGAATATACTAAAAACCATTGAATTGTACACTTTAAATGAGTGAATTATATCTCAATGAAGCTGTTACCAAAAAAAAAGGCATTCTATTAATCTGTTAAAACATCCAAAAGCAGAATATTAGAGTCTTATATTTAGGAATACTCCTTAAAAGACAGTCTCTGCTCATACTAAATGACAAGTAAAACAGTACGGAAGAGCAGGCGCTTAGATGGGTCACATTTACCCAGGTGAGAATCCCCGTGCTGCCACTTGTTACTGCCACTTAGCCGGGGGCAAGTTACTAATCTCCCTCTTCCTCAGTTTCCTCAACTGTAAGATGAGAAGTAGGATGACTGACTCAAAGGGAAGTGTTGTGGCCCAAGTTCCGTTACAAAAATATTAAGAATTAACACCATGTCCAGCATATAATGAGCACTCAAACCACAGAATTTGAGAACCAAGGAAAAAAATTCCTCAAGTTGTCCCTGAAAACTGTAGCTTTATACTTATTGTCTGAATTTCTTATGTTACCTGGGTCACTAAAACTAAAATAGGAGCTGTGAATCTAAAACTGCTCTAAAAGAATAAGGTTTATTAATTTAAAAAAACAGGATACACATTTTTAAGAATTTTCTTAAGATTTCTTTAATTTTCCCTACCTGTATTCCTCTACTCCTTTTTCCAAATGAGCAAACACGCCTAAAATAATTAAATGAGTTATCAAGAAGACCAACCAATCATTTGAGCCTCACCTCCTCTGTAAAGATGTCCTCAACTTCCTTCTACTCAGTGGTCACAGTCTCTGGATTGCTCACTTAACACTCTCACTCCTTCAACAACTCCTAACTGAGTACTTACACGTCAGTTACCGAGTTCTGCTGAGGATACTAGGCGAACAAGTCAGACGTGACCCTGGCCTTAACAGGCCTTATGGTCTAGTTGGATTAGATCTGAACTATTTGTCAACTTCTCCCGTTGACAGAGAGCTCCTTGAGGCCAGAGAACGCAAGTATTTGGTGAGTGATAATGATAGTGGCAATTAAAATAACAACAACCACCTTTAGACATTTTACATAGATCTTGTTATTCAATCCTCACAACTCTGCAAGGTATATACAATCACTCTTATTTTACAGATAAAGAAATGAGGCTCCGAGAGATTAAGTAACTTGCCCAGGGCCACACAGCTAGAAATGAATGCATAAATGAACAAAGGAATAAATGTTAGCACCACTAACAATTTTACGCATGTGGTAGAAAAGAATGTTCACTTCACCATATTATTTATGTAATAGAGCCTGTGTTTAGCACTGAGAAAGTGCACATTTAGAAATTGTTGAAACTTATCTACATAGCTGCCAAAAGTAATTTGAGTATCTCAGAGACATTCTGGAAATAAAAAATACTTATGCTGCACTTTACAATCACTAATCCATGCAAATGGCTTGCGAAGCAGCTATCATTCCTTCTATAAATAAGGAGAAAATGGCTACCCTGTGCCCAAAGGTTATCAGATCAGATCTTAGGGGGCTGCCTTACAAGCTACAAAGCAATGTTGATCCATATGTTTGGGGGGAAGGACATATAAAGGGTAAGCAGAAAGGTCAAAAATCCATGATGTTTCCTAAAAACACGAATTAGATTCTATAAAATAGCAGGGGTATAATGGTAATCTGTACATTTTAGCAGGGCTAGAGACCTCTGTAACTGAATTAATAACTTCAAGTGTTTTAATAAAACATTAAAATCTGCATATGGTTAAACAGTAATACTTCCATCCTAGATCTAAATACACTCAAATACTCTAAACTCAGGGTTAAAATTAAAAGCCTGAAATACAGACTCAAGATAGTATATTTGGATATTATTAAACTACACTGAGAGAGAGAACAATCATCATTCCTATCTGTAAATGATTCAAATATTTGAAACAATGGTAACAGCAAAAAAAGTGTATTAACAGAAATAAAAAAGATTGAAAAAAAAAGAATGCAACAGCCCAGTAATAGAACACAAGATGCTGAAATGAAATAATGTGCACTTAGATACAAAAAAATTGGCTTAAGTGCAATAAAGTAATAATTTCTTATTGTGAATGGATGAGGACAACTAAAAAAAGCAAATTATCAAATTTAGTTGGGGTTTGGGGGGAAGAGCAATGTGAAAGGGGAGGAGAGTACTACACTCATCAACTGGAACCAAAAACCTTGAGGCAAGGAAGAATTCAGTTCCCTACAGGGGGAAAGGATTTAAGAAAATAACACTGGTTTGACAAATATCAAGAACTCAAAGTAAATTTATAGTATCCAAAATTTACTTTGTCATTTCATTACAGGCTTCCATTTAATTGAAAATTATGCACCAAGCTCAGGAATCAAAAAGACCTAATCTTAGGAAAACCAAATGGTTTGCCTAGAAGCCAGCCATGAGAATTTGCAAAACACAGCTATAGTGAAAAAGAAATCTACTCCTTTTTTTACCCTAAATATGATGGTGATGAGAAAGATTCACAGAGAGATAGTATATTACCAACATCCACAGAAATGAACCCAGCACCTTGCTTTTCAGTCACACCATGAACTGAATATTAAACATTATATTCATGTAAATTGACTTTCTGGTATAGACGAGCCTTTCTGGGTCCTCAATCAGAGTGTGTTGCCATTTTACACTACTGATCCTCCCCTTTGTGAAACTTCTGTGATGTCCGGCTACTGTAATTCTTCTAACTCTGTGAGTTACACTCCAAGCCACAATCCCCCAGCTCAGTCAACCCCCCAAAACTCATTCACTCATAGTTTCACTTCCCCAGATGATTCCCAAATCTTCACTGTCATTCCAGATGTCTCACTCAAACTCCTGTCAGGCATTTCCAGCAATGTACACTTAGAAATGGCCTTCACTCAATTCAAAGCCAAAGTACCAATCTACACCATGGAATACTGGGCAGCAGTCTAAGAAGAGACAGAGTTAAGACAGACACATAGATGGATACAGAAAGGTCATCAGATATACTATTTTTCAATGGAAAATGAATATTTCACTATTGTGTACAAATATGATCCTTTTCTGTCTTTCAAACAAAAAACTTCCAGAAAGATATACAAGAACTAGACAATGGCTACCTCTGGAGAATGAGGTCTTGGATGGTGGGAGAATGGAGAGAGACTCGCTAGTTACCCTTGTACCATCTATAGTTTTAAATTAATTTTATAAAAACGAATTAATGAAGAGAAAGCAGTAGAAAATTATTAAATCTCAAAATTGGAAATACACATTAACTTCTTTTAAGTCAAACTAGCTTCAGAAATGAAATCTTCCCAGTGTAGACAGCCAAAGAGAGACTCTGCCTATACTGACTTGGACTCTGCAACCAATCATACCAAAGTACCACAATGGCCATCAGGGGAATTATAGTGTACTGAGTTGAAAGAGGGGAGACCAAGATACTGGGTGGCCCCAGGAGAGAAAGAAAGGAGAGCTGGTCCTATAGCACCTTGAACCCTGTAACATAAATCCAGAGCCATATTTGGTGGTCTTAGAATCTGCACTGTCAGTTGCAACTAAAAAGCACAACCAAAAATGTGAGCAGTGCACACCCCATCACCTTGTTGGCTGGGGTTAGGTACCTGCTCTGCAGCAGCGACTCAGTCACTTGATTACTTAGATGTGTGGTGCTGACAAACAGCTGAGATGCTCACAACTCCGCTGCTGTGATCCTGTACACAGTTCGGAGAGACAGAGAGAACAATTTCAGTATTTTTCTCACAGGATACAGGAATAACTACCCTGTGGAAACTACCCCACCCCACTCCCAACAAACACCTCTCTCTGCAACCTCATTACTTCTGGTTTGGCAAGTTAGGAGTAATCAATCAACTATTCTGTCTGTTGGGGCAGGGAAATTGGAAGGAAAAACTTGGAGAGTAAAAGGGATAGAGAAAGTTCCAAAACAAATCATATTTTGGATGGATGGCCAAGATTCTATATTTCCATTGCTAAAGAATGCACAGACTTATCAGTTTGGTGGCAAACGCTGATATTTCATTAAAGAGAAAGACAAAAAGAAAAACAAAATAGATGAAACAATGAATAGTAGTATGGAACCTCTGCTGAAGAGGTAAGAAATTTAACTAGTGTGTCAAACAATTAAAATTTGCAGTAAATAAACTCTGAAAATGAAGACGTGCTTTTAAGGAAACCCAGTGCAGCATTTTCACAACTGGAATCAACAATGCAGCATGAAATGAATGCACTTTAGAACCAGCTGGAATCCCATGTATGATCTCAGGTAAGTTACTTACTCCCCTCTGAATCTCAGTGTTCTCAGTAGAATGGGTACAATTAAAGGAGATAATATATGTAAAATGCCTAAAATTAGAAGGCATAAATGTCAATTTCCCTTACAAAGTAGGCATTAAGTTATGAAAGATTTTTTTTTTACTCATAAACAATCTTATGTCAAAGTTCCCTTAAACAGTGCTTCTGCCACATTCAAAATGTGAAAACATTTACAAAAATGCAGTAATTCAAGAACAATCTCAAAAAGTGAGGTATACTTGCTTCTTTAATTTATTGAGTAGGGCTACAACGGGAGATGGCAAAAGAATTTTTAATTTAAAGGAACTATCCAGGAACACAATTTAAGGGACATTAGAGATATAGTCTGTCAGGTGAAACTGTTGCAGACACAAGGGAAAAATGGAGGGGGATGAACTGTTTATGTCAAGGACATACAGAAGGTAAGGAAGTCGCAGGAAGTATTTACGAAGACAAGGTGCAAATAACACTTCACAAACTCTAAGTCCTAAATCAGACTGTAGAAAACAGACATGAAGAGACTGGGAGAAGGTTGTGCACATGCAGAAAGGCAACTGAGTAGCTCAGTTCCCTCCAAAATGGTCCGAGAATCAAACTCCATAGTCAGGAATCAACACGGCTTACCTACTCCCAATAAAGCCTGTGGCAGATAGGAATCCACACCCCACGTTTAACAGGTTTTTCCACTGCAGAACCTCAGTTTAACCCCCACGGGCTTGGATCTTTCTGGGCCACCAGCAGGTTAGCTGGTGACTATGTTTCTTTTACCTTTTGTGTTGCTTCTGTTACATGACTGTCATTCTGATCAAGCACTTCTTGCATGGAACATTTACTCATTTCTGGAAAATTCTTCGTTCCATCAGGCTCACACTTGACCTTTTCCTAACATTAAAAACTAACCTACCTACAATGTCCAGTTAAAATTCCCAGAAAGATGTTCCAACATGAGGTAACATTCCCAACTGTGGGACTAGAAACTGAAATCACTGGGCTAATTAATATATGTGAAAGCCATAGTGATTAGTACAAATCAGTAAAGTTAAATTCTTCTCTATGCTAAATTATGTATTTTACATATTATTAACCCAATATTTACATAAAGGCTGCACTTAACTCAATTATCTGGCAAACAGCCGTTATTGGAATCTCCAGTACAGTATTTAAAGTATATAAGCAACTTAACCATACTCTTTTAATAGAGTGAATGTGTAAACACAATCCATACTAAACTGATAAGTTTCTTGATATTAAATTAAGTCATTATAGTAGACAGCCATCATCAACTGTTATTGAAGTAATCCTTGTTCTGTGTTGTTCCAAACATCAGACAATCACCGCGTTAGCATCAAATGAGTGCCATAAATCAATGCGAATCTTATAAGACCCAAAAATCAAAGCCAAACACAGGTTGAAACAAAATTCTTACACAACAAGGCTCAGAAACACAGTGTAGAGAAAATAAAATCCATGTTTTGGTCTTTTGGCTTCAATACCTCCCCCAAAACATTTATTCTACCTTTTAAAAACTGTAAGCCTCTGAAAAGACAGTCCCAAAATATTAGACATAACTTACGTTTTAAACCAATGATTCTCAGTCATAGCTGCCACATTAGAATCACTTACAGAGCTTGAAAAAAAAATACTAACCAGGACCCACTCCCAGAGATTATGATTTCACTGCTTTGACACAGGGCCCTGGCACTGGTCTTTTCTTTTCTTTTCTTTTTTGAGGAAGATTAGCCCTGAACTAACTGCTGCCGATCCTCCTCTTTTCGCTGAGGAAGACTGGCCCTGAGCTAACATCCATGCCCATCTTCCTCTACTTTATATGTGGGATGCCTACCACAGCATAGCTTGCCAAGCAGTGCCATGTCCACACCCAGGATCCGAACCGGCGAACCCCGGGCCACCGAAGCAGAACATGCACACTTAACCGCTGCACCACCGGGCCAGCCCCGGCACTGGTCTTTTTTAAAAGCTCCCCTGGTGATTCTAATATGCAGCCAGGTGGAGATCCACTACTTAAACTAATACAGCCTTTCGGGACAATTATTGCTCTGAGGTTGATAAACACGCTTTTTGCCTTTGAATGAGATTTTATTAAAACTACTCAATTCATTCCATAGTTAATGAGCGACTGTAACAATGCAGACACTGTGTTAAGTAACGGAGAAAGATGTGTAACATATGTTCCCTGCCCTCAAGAAGCTCCCTGTTAGCTAGGTGGAGAGACCCATAAATAAGTAACTGTAATTAAATATGATAAGCGCTCTTGAGGTGTAAGCAAATACAGCATGCCTCAAACTTGCATGTCATCCTTGAGCAGAAAGATGGGGTCATGCTGCATGAGTCCAATTTTAGTCTGTGTCCTACCAAGCAAGGCAGGAAAATCAGAAGTTACAGGTTACTAAACACTCAGGCAAATATTCAGCCTACACAAGGTGAAAATAGTGTGCGTTTTGCTATTCTCTTTCACAAAACTGCTGTACCATGAAGGTAGGCATTCCTATGTTTTAATTTGGATGAATCATCTTAAAATTTCCTTCATGTAATATTACTGATGGTACATTCACTTATAAAACTATAAATTTGCAAAAGATAGAGTAAATGATCATGACATAAAAATTAGCCAATTACTTGTATTTGCACAATACCTTTCCTTTCTAGTAATTGCCACATTTGCTAAGATAAGAAGTTTGGGTACTATGATAAGGTCCCATCATTGGAGTTTTGTTTCAGTCACTTGAAAGACGTTACATGGGAAAATGTTAAGGAAACAATAGGCATTCAGAAGAGTTTTTGTAAGACTTTCAAAAATAAGAAACACAGAGGAAAAGAGCTTAAATTTTTTTTAAAAGATATAGCATCCTCCCAATATCCATAATGAATCAAGCTCATGATTCCCTTGAAGATAGTGGATGAGTGAGTAGATAAGTAGTGACGTAGTGGAATGAGTGGGTGGTCAACTGATCCTGAAAAGTGAAATCCATTTTAAAGTACCTCAGTGAAAATTTCAACCTATTAAGACCTAAGGGTCAAAAACAACTTGTGATACTAATTTGGTATAAAAGAAAATCATAATTCCAGAGAATTTGGAGAGAAATCAACAAAAAGGTATTCAGTACAAGTGAACATCTTCAAGGCCTTTCTGTTTAAATCCAGAGCTGAACAAATTGTAAGTTAAACATCTGCTGTCAAGGTCTCTGCAAGAAAATCTCAAGTGAATTTCAATTTTCAGATCAATATATGCTGAGACAATTTACTGGAGAAACCTTCAACCTTTACACAGGGTGAGGAACACTATCATTACATTCTTTATCACGAAGGCTACCTTGAATTCATTATTTCATGGAATGACATATTATAAATGGCACTGACCAAGTTAGATTTTGTAGGCTATGAATGAGATTTCACGTTCATAGTAGTTAAGGTAGCCATAGCATACGTATCCTCTCAAAATTAGCTTGCCCTCCCTCCTCATGCAGCTTCAAAGCAAGAGAAGAGATGAATTTAGTTGTAGGAGAGGTGTTTCCTGAAAATATTCTATCAATTATAACTCAGCAGAATACTCATGGTGCTAATGTGATGCTGACCACTTCTTTTCAATATCCAAAGAGATCAGATCATCACTCTTCCAGACCTTAAGGAATCAGAATGAGTTACTAACATTGATTCAATGATGGCTATATTTCGTCATCACAATATAATTAACATTTTTTAATGTCACATTTCCAATTACTTCACAATTCCAATTATGCCTCATTTAAATCAAATACAACCAAGACACAACAAACATCATTCACTCCCCCACACACACAAAATCATTTGGGGGCTTTTGGGAAACACCTAATTTACCTTCAGTGGGTGCTAAGAATGAAGAAACCAAGGAGATGTTTTGACATATTTGTCTCTAGAACTGTGCTATTCACATATGGCTACTGAGCACTTAAAATGTGGCTAGTCCAACTGAGGAACTGAATTTTTAATTTTGTTTAATTTTAATTAACAAATTTAAATTTAGAAAGAGATACTTGATTCAGTAACTAGAAAACTTTTAGGGATGTTTGGAACAACTTGGGTATGTGAATCTACTTTTGCAAATGCAAATTTTATGAAACCTAAATACAGATCAAGTATTTCCGATGAAAATTTAGCTTAGTGTCAGAATTGAGACGTGTTGTTAGTGTAAAATACACGTCAGATTTCAAAGATGAAAGAAAGGATGTAAAATAGCTCCATAATTTCTATACTGATTACATGTTGAAATGATAATAGTTTGGATCTATTGGGCTAAATACAATATTTTAGTAAAATTAATTGAACCTCTTTGTTTTTAATCTCTTTAATGTGGCTATTAGAAAATTTACATATGTAAAATTTACATATGTAAAATTACATATGGGGCTGGCATTATATATCTTTTGGACAGCTGTGCTCTAGAGCACTTCCACAAGCACTTTGTCAGGGCACATTTGGACATCCTTCTTCTAGTAGACAGGCTGGTCATGTAACAATAGATGCAAGGAGTAACATGTCCTTGTATCAATTGGGTCTGAGGAAAGTGTGCAGCAAGCTCCATCCACAATTTCACCATGTGAGGCAACACTGAAATACCTCAACATGGAAGAAAAAAATGAGTTATCAGCACTTAAACAAATTGAAATTCAGTACTGCAGACAACTTAACAGAGAGCGAGCCAACTGCTCTAAGGTCTTGGTTTCATTTCCAAACTGCGGACCTTAAAATAGACAATAAAGCACCGCTTCCAAAAAGAGGTAAAATATTTCAATGGCAGTTATCTAGAAATCCTCAATAAATAAGCAAAAATTGCTCTTAAATCTTATCTCCTCAACTTCTAAAGCCACAGAATACACACTGAACTAGGAAATCAACTTCAGATCGCCAGCATTTCCTTCACAAGCAAATTAGCAGGATTGTGCACTTGGAATACTGTTTGACAAGAATGAAAAGGAAACTATTCAAAACAGATTTAAGGAATGGACAATTAGATGAGGAACTGCAGATTTAATTCTCAATCAGCACTGTGATTAATCTGATTCTCTGCTTTTCCCTAGTGTAATTATACAACGCAGATGAAAGGATGAGCATTTGGACTGTCAGTTCTATATTCTAGACCAGCCCGGTGACTCAAAGCAGACGGCTCTACCACGCTAACCACCATCCCAACAACAGTCGAAGGAAGCCTCGAACACTGATTTAACAGTCATTGCATAACGAGGCATTAAAAATTCGGATACCCCCAACTCTTTCCACGTTCGTCCATACCAGGGGAGGAATTCGCTGAAACTGAACGCACCCCGTCTTAAACGACCCCCTCCAATCCGCGCATGGGATGAACACAAAGGCATCTATCTAATATCCTGCACAATAGACACACACCCCACAATTAAAAACCCTGGACGTTCTTTCTCTCTCTCTCCACGCAAGCAAAGGAAATGCAAGCTGCTCTTTTCGTTAATGGTCTGTGCTACACGCAAGGTAACAATAACCCCAACTGCTCCCAGGAAGCAACTATAAAATCGGTTCTGCCACGTCCCTGTGCAACCGTCAGATAAAATGCAGACAGCAGATTTCAGCCGGCCCCACGCCTCACGGGGTGGCTGACCTCGGCTCGCTGGCCTCCACGGATCGCTGAGAAACCCCCAGACCCCCGCCCGGCAGGAGGTCCAGGTACACGTCTATAAATACTCCTGGGTGAGGAGGACAAGGGAGGCGGAGGGGAGGGAGGGCAGGGGGCAGGCCCGGCGCGGGCGCGGGTGCGGGAAGACCCAGGCATCACTGAACTGCATTTCTCCACACTCCCGCTCCCTCGCGTGAAGACTCACTTGCCGATCACCTCGCACAGCTCGTACACATCCTCGAAGAGCACGTCGTCGTCGGCCATGGTCCGGAGGGGGCAGCGGCCGCAGCGTGGAGGGCTCCGAAAACCGGGGTGGGGGCGCCAAAGAGCTCAGTGCCCGGCCCCTGCTCGCCTCCTCCCCTCAGGACCCGCGAGCCCTCGGCGCTGAGGACGCTCGAGCGAGCGGGGCTGCGAGGCCGGAGACTGCGGCGCCTTCCTCTGCGGGCGACCGCCCCGGCGCGGGCGGCGGGGCCGGGGCGCGGGAGCGAGGGCGGCCCGGGCCCGGCGCCGCCCGCCCGCCCGCTGCTCCTCGCGCTGCTCGGGCCGCGCTGCCCGGCGTGCGGCTCCTCGGGGACCGCGCGGCGCCGCGCTCTCCACTCGTCAGCCCGCGCGGGCCGCGAGGCCGCGACCGCTCCCTCTGCTGAGGCTGGCTCCGGCACGGCGCGGTGCGGCGCGGGGCAGCTCCGGCTACAGAGGGGCCCGCGGCAGGACCATGGAGGGAGGATCGCCGCGGAGGGAGGTGGCGGCGGCAGATCGGCGCTGGGGACCAGGAGGCGGCGGCAGAGACGCTCCCTCCTCCGTCTCCTCCTCCCGCCGCCGCCGCCCGCCTGGGAGTGGGAGGGGGCTTCGCGGGACTGGCTCTCCGTGCGGGCGGGAGCCGCGACCGCCGCCTTCAGCTCCTCCTCCTCCGCTCAGCCGCCGACCTGCTCGCCAGCCCCGCGTACCCGCCTCGCGCACACACGCCCTCCTCCCGCTACGGCCGCGCGGCTTCCCGAACCATAGGCCCCGCCCACTCCAGCCCGCCGGGAGGCGGTGGCCCAGGAAAGGAAACGGGGCTGCGCGGCGCATGCGCGCGCCGCCGGCCACGTCACGGCGAACGGGCGGGCGCCGGGAATCTGGAAGGGGTGGGGGGTTGGCCCGCAGGGGCGCGCGGGCGGCAGCTGCCTAGGCGGGTGCGGGTCGGGGTCGTCACCTCCGCCGCCAAGCCGCGGAAGGGGCTGGGGACAAAAGGTCCACGACCGGACGCATGTTCTTAGCTCTCTGCGGCGAAAGGCTGGGGACTCCGGCCGCTCCCCCCCTTCTTTTGTAACTGCAGGAACCGTTTGCCAATTTTTGCCGGGGAAAGAGGCTGGAAAGGGTCCTAATGAATGGGAAAGCGAGAAGAGAGGTGGAGAGGTTGCCACTCCAGACCGTGCTAGGCGGCGGACGCTCTTAGTACCACTCTGTCATTCCTTAATGAAAAGGAGGGCTGGAGAAGGGAGGTCGTCCACCTACAAGTAAAGGACCGAACAAAAACTGTCCAGAAAGATGCGCAACAACAAATGGCAATTTATATAGACAGCTGCTGTCGCATTCTGCCCCAAACTTATCAAATATATATCCAGCGCCTGCACCCACTAGAGACAGCCCAAAGACAGGTCAGGAAAGCAGGGACACACAGAGACTCTAAGCCCCTTTGTATATTGCCCCCACCCCCCGCCCTCAAGCCCCCAGCACTTACTCTGCTCCCTAAACTCCCTATAAATGTTAGATATGTCAGATAAAAATGCAACTAGAGGGAGTGGACGCACAGGGTCAGCCAGGGAGTGAGGTTCTGGGTGTTGCCGCTGTGCTAGGTTGTATTCAATATGAAGATTTCTGTTCAACTGGGCATGTGCGGAATGAGCCAACGCCATCAGACAGGTATATGCCTCAGTTGAGGACCAATAAAAAAAGTCTTTGTTCCTCTGCACAGTAGAAGTGCCCAATTAGTTCATAAGTCAGCTTCTAGAAATCATCTGGTAATCTCAGTGCGGTAAGAAAAAAGACAAAGATAGTATTTACCAAAGTGTGTGTGTTGGGGGGGTGGAGACCCACAGCCTATTTTGTTTTCAGAAACGTTTTGTGCAAACCTTTGACCACTCCCTCAAGAGGCTGAGAGATTTGCCAGTGTTAAGAATTTGAGTACTAAACCTTTTTTAAAAAATGCAAATCAGAGGAAACATATAATTGTATGAGAAGGTTTTCCTCCTTTCCCAAAGAGCTCGTGCATTCTCTGGAGAAGGGAGCTTTAGAGCCTGAGAAACATTGCCTCAATTGAGGATCCAACAGTTCCAAGTCACTCACCCCAAGTTGGCATGTCCACCTGGTGCCTGATGAATAAGTCGTCACTTCATTCTGCCCTGAAGTGCACAATGACCCTCACAAGTCACCTTACCAGCTTCACTTCCTCTCCCCAGCCCAAATCTGAGCTATGCCAAGGCTAATCGACTTCATTTTGAGGTTTCTTATCTTCTACAGGGGCCTATGCTCAGAGGTGAAAGAGGACAATTATAAAATAAAAGGAAGGGGAGTTGAATAAAAAAGATGACTACAGAGATAGGTTTGCACTGTGTTCATGGAATCCCAGCTGGTTTAGATCTGGGAAGAGCCTCAGAAGTCAGCCAGTCCAACTCAGTCATTTACAGATGTGGGTGATGTAGTGGTTGCTCTCCCAGGAGCCGTTCCACCCCTCCACTATGGGGTAGCAGCTCTGGGTTTGAGATGGCATTGTAGCCGCCTCGCTTGGAGAGGTGGGTCCTGATTCATTAAACTAATAAATGCAGCCCCTTAGCAACAATGATTGGCCTAACTTAATCAGCTCTTGGCATTCCCTGGTCACTGGCCTTGAATGATGTAAGGTCTTCCAATCGGCGCAAAGCTCAGCACTTTTCCCGCCTAAAGATGGGAAACACTCTCTTTCTCTCCACTCCACCCTCTAACCACCACACTAGCCTTGAATAAAGAGGTATGCAGCTTCAATTGTTGCCATCAGACATCTTGTACCTATGAGGGTGGTCAGACCTAAGATAAAGGTGGAACTGAGGGGCAGCAGGGTGGCGATGTCCTCAATGACATTGTCAATCTCTTGTTTAGCTAACTCTCCACTTTCTGGTAGTATAAGGCAATGAATTCCCGTATTGTTTAAGCCATTTTGAGTTGAGTTTTCTGTTACTTTCAGAGAAAGCATCCTACAAATGGTACAACAGACAAGAAAACAAATTCAGAGACAAATATCTGTCAATGGTCACATACTTAGCTGAACATCTGATATGAACCTAGATCTCTCAGCTCCCAGTGTGGTATTTAGTCATACAGACGTTGTCTGCAATACACAGCCCTCACAACTTGTACCCTGCACTGCGGCTAGAGGTAGCTCCTTTCTGCTTCTACAATTAAAATGTCCAAGCCTTTGAAATGAAGTTAATTCTTCTCTGGGTTTCTTCCAAAAATCCAGTATTCTTCCAAATAAGTGCCGGTATAAATGATCAGGTGTCAATAATTTAGTTCTGGGGCTGGCTCCGTGGCCGAGTGGTTAAGTTCGCGCGCTCCGCTGCGGCGGCCCAGGGTTCGGATCCTGGGTGCGGACATGGCACCGCTCATCAGGCCACATTGAGGCGGCGTCCCACATCCCACAACTAGAAGGACCTGCAACTAAGATATACAACTGTGTACGGGGCGGGGGGGAGGGTTAGGGAAGTAAAGCAGGAAAAAAAAAAAAAAAAGATTGGCAACAGTTGTTAGCCCAGGTGCCAATCTTTAAAAAAAAAAATAATTTAGTTCTGTTTTTGTTTCTATAAAGAAAATGTTAAGGTAACTAGGTGCATCAGTTAGATTCTGTTCAGATGCTAATAACTGAATACTCAATAACAGCAGTTTAAACAATGGGGGGGGCTTATCTTTCTCATAGAGCAAGGAGTCTGCAGGTGGGTGGTTACTAACATTGGATCAGCTCCTCAACAGTGTCATTAGTGACCTAGGTTCTTTCTTTCCATTCTGCCAGCCTTGACATGTTAGCTTCTCATCCTCAGGCTGCTGCAATTTCCAACATCAAGCTGCATTCAAAGGCAGGAATCAGGAAGGCAGCAAGGGTAGGCAAGGCCCTTTTGCTCTCTCTTCTATCTCTTATTAGGGAAAGAAAATATCTTTTTCCCATCTTACTGGCCACAATAGTCACATGGCAATCCTTACCTGCATGGGAAGCTAGGGACGTAAGTATCTGACTTTTCCTGCCTCCTCTTTGGAGGTGCGCAAGGGAGAAGCAGGTGGGGAATGCACTTTGGCAGCCAAACAGTAGTATTTCCAATACCAGGAAAATTATCAATGAAATAATTCTGTATCTTCATCATAATGTAGATATACCTTGAGTATGTAACTGATAGGCCTTTCAAAATTCAGAAACATCTAAAAACCCACAAGGATGGAGTTGGTGCTAAACAGAGTTGATTCTCAGATGTCAGTGAAAATCTTCAATAATTTTGAGGTATTGGACTTTCTCACAATTGCATTAGACAGTCTCAGGTTGTTGGGCTCCCACATAATTTCAACATGACACAGACATAAAAGGGGAAGACACACTCTAGAGAAATATTAGCATGAGTACAACACAGAGGTCAGTGTTAATTTAGGCAATTCAAGGTTCAGCCTCATTCTGTAGCTATTATATTCAGTAATGTAAACTATTACTGAATTAATGGATAAAATTAAGAATGACACTGTTCTAAACTGGAATAAAGTTATTGCCTCATAGTATAAGCAGGGTGCTCTAAGCTCAAATGAAAGACACCATCTGTCTCTCCAGAAAAAGCTACTGTACTACACAAACTCCGATGTCATGTTGCAAGTCATTTACAGTGGGCCCTCTGTATCTGCGTGTTCCGAGGATCGCGGTTGGTTGAATCCGCAGATGAAGAACCCGTGGACGCGGAGGGCCAACTAAGGGCTTTGAGCTTCCGCGGATTTTGGCATCCAAGGGAGTCCTGGAACCAATGCCCCGCGGATACCAGGGACAACTGTATTTTATATTCATTCAATGAATGTCTATGCTAGCCGCTAAGGCTACAGCTACAAATAAAGCAGACGTGGTGTCTGCTCTTTCCAAGTTTTGTTCTAGAAGAAAACAAGTATCAGGCAAGTAATTACAATGAAGAGTGATGGTCGGTAGGGTGTGGGAAGTAGGGGGAGCAAATAGCAAGGGGACCTATGAGTCAGGGAAGGCCAACTGAGGAAATGTTTAATCTAAGACTGAAGAAAGTATAGAAATTGACCAGGTGAAAGGAGTGGGGACCTGTTGATCCTAGGCAGAGAGAACAGTATTTGTGAAGTCCTGGAGGTGACCAAGAATACGTACACTCTTTTGGAAGAAGAACGTGCTCTTTTGGAGAAGTAGGTCATGGCTAGATCATAGCGTGTAGGAGGAGAGAGGCCAGAGGAGGTTAGAGAAATACGCAGGAGCCAGATAGCAGAAGGTGTCTAACGCCATTTTAAAGAGTTCACTCGTTAGAAGACTGCGGATTTCAGTGGCACTAAAGTCTTACGTGTAGACTGAGCCCCCCAAAGACCCATGCATGAACGGAATTCTACTTTTAAGTGTCTCTTCCCTTCGAGCTTGGTGCAAACTGTCCTCTGCCTTAGTTACTTTTAAAATGCAGATCCTCCTGTACTAAATATGAAACCCCTTAATGCTTTGAGCCGACACTATTAGGTGCTCCGCTGGAATCCCCCCTGATCCCTTTTACCATTTCTGTCTGCCCCTCCCCCAGCTTCAGCAAGTTTTTGCTTCCAAAGCCCAGGCCTGTAACTTCAGAGGACTTCTCGAAAGCGATTGCAATCATTTTGCCTACATGAAAATGCCTGGGAGCTTAGGTCTTCCCCACCTGGCTATTAGTGCAGGGATGTGAAAGCCCAGCTCCCATGCGGGGGGGGGGGGGGGGGGGGGGGGTTGGAGGGGAGGTGGGGACGGTGGCGGGGGGGGGGGGGGGGGGGTTGGGCGGACCCCCCGCGTCTGGCATCAGGCTGCAGCGACTCTCCGCAGGACTTTGCCTGACTCCCTCCCCTTCCCTTTACTACTTCTCCCATTCCCTAACAGGTTTCTCCTGGGACTACTTCCTTAACAAATCATTCGCTTATGAAACCCCTTATCAGGATCTGCTTTAGGGGAACCCAATGTAAGATAGTGACGTTTCTCAAAATGACAACTGCATCCATATCACCTGGGAGCTTATGAAAAAATGTTAAAAATCTTGATTCCTGGGCAGTACCAAAGACTTAACTGAATCTGAATCTCCTGGAGCATGTCGCAGGGATCTGTATTTTTATAAGCTCCCCAAGTGAGTCTTGTACACCTAAAAGTTAAGAACCACTGCCCCAACACTGGCTGCGCATAAGCTCACTGAAAAAAAAGGGGCCAGGGCTGACTTCATCACTAGGGTGGAGAAACCCATAAGAAACGCAAAAGAACACTTCAGGGAGTAGAGGAGGATCTGAATACAAACGTGTTTGCTTCTGTAAACCTCTGTCTAAAGATTCATTTTACCCTTCTTTATTATCAGTGAACAAGTGACTGGGAACTTTTGTTTGACAGTGAAAACAAGATTGCCTTTGGACACAACATAGTGTTAGTATACACTGAACATGTTGTATCTCAAAAGTTAATAAAAAGATATCCATTCATTGGATCACAAGTAGTTTAAGACCACAAGTAGTGATTGGCCTCCTTGGGACTCAACACTGTGCTGTGCTAATGGGCTTGCAATAGTCAGGATTCTTTTGGTTGCAAGTGAAAGGAAACTCAAACCATCTTAAACAATACAGAGAATCTTTGGCTCACATAATTGAAAAGTTGAGATGTATGCCAGCTTCATGAGAGGCTTGATCCAGGACTCAAATCACGTCACTGAAGATGCACTTTCTCCCCGTCTCATCATTGTGCATTCTGTGATACTGGCTTCATTCTTAGGTTTCACAAGGTGGCCCCCAGAGTTCCAAGTTCTCCCCTTGAAGTAGCAAAACAGCTGCCACTGTTCCAGACTTCACCTCTTTATATATCAGCATCCAGGACAAGAGAAGAGGAATCTTATCCAGTAGGTCTTGCCCATGTTCTAGGATTCACTCTGTCTCATTGGTCTCGTATTGAGGCACATGACCATTCCTGAACAAATCACTGTAGCCAGGGAATAAGAGTCACTGAATAATTTAACCAATCAGGGCCCACACTTGAGCTGGATGTGGGAATCAATCCCCTGATGAGAGTGGAGGGGTAGGAAAAGGCCCCAGAAGAACATCAGGACACTTTCAGCAGGAGAAGGGTAGAATGAATGATGGAAGGCTCCCTGTTCTGCCAGTCACCCAAATACTGGCGTTGGCTTTTTCTTAGCACTCTACTTCTTTCTCCATGTTCAGCTAGTCATCAAATCCTGTCAATTTTTCTTTCATTCTCCACTCTAATCCACTCCCCCATCAACCCATACTGAGATGTTGTCTCACTTTACCCACTGGGCTCCTGCCTCCAACTTCTTGTCCCATCCTGCTCACCATGGGAAGGCACAATTCAGGTCCATGGAAGAGAATTCTCTGCATCTAGAACAGTGCCTGCTGTGTAGTAGGCATTCAAGATATTTGAAGTCAAAGGATTTTGTGGAATGAGGAATGAATGAATGAATGAATAGCTCCATAGCCCTTATCACTTCCTGGAAATCTCAATTATTTGTTTCGTTTATAGCCTTTCTCTTTCAACCCTTGAACTTAGAAAGTGTCTGGAACATAGTCAGTATTCCACGTATGTTCATCAAATAAATAAATAAATGATTATATGTTTCTTGAACTGTGTTAGAGAATCACTTATAATTAGGAAGAGATTGAGGAGCCAACAGAAACAGTTAAAGTGGTTGGATTCTTGGGAAGAAAATGCACAACAGAAGAAACATGATTTTCACAGAGGAGGGGAGATCAACAGTATCAGAGCTGAAGAGGTATTAAAGAGAGCAGAAACAGAGAAAAGGGCATTGGATTTACTTCTACTAATTAAAAGTAATTCTACTAGCTATCTTTTGTGTAGAAAAACAAATGAAAATCTTACATAGCATTTGGAATTTTTCCTTCTGTCTTAGCTATGAGAGATTTCAAAGGTAAAGTGGGGACTTAAATTGGTATCTTTTCCTTAATTTCCTTTTCTGGGTTTCCTGGTGCTTTCTTTCCAGGCTGCCACTAAACTGTCACACTACTTGGTAAAAATGCACAATCAGCTGCAACATGTCCAGTGGGTGACATATTGAGCCCAGCTCTGGCTAAGTTGCAAAGAGTCATGTAAGTCACCCAAACTTCAATAGAAAGGAGTATATGCTAAGTGAGCTGTAGAAAAGGTCAAGTGATGAATAAGTCGCCAATATGAAATACAAGCCTATCAACACTGGTAGGTTTAATCATTTACCCTCCCCTGGGCACAGATGGAGCAGATCATCTCTAGGGGTCTTTTCTGGCAGTATGAGCCTGTAAAACTCTCAAGGAGATATTTCCTTCTTACCATACTTTCCCATAAATGATACTTGTTTTTCAATGGAGATTCTTTTCCTGAAAAATCTTTATTCTTCATTCTCATGTATTATAGTGTCAGGATCTGCACTAATAAGATGGTTTCCATTTTGGTCAAGAGGAAAAATAACTCTTAACTTTTCCACAGGCTGTCTTTGGTAATTCCCAGATCTGAGAGGAACTCTTCAATGATATTTTGCCTTAAGTATTCTAATCAAATATTTCCCATTTAAGCTATTTACCCTTGTTATCTATTTTAAATTGTCTTGTAAATGGAGGCAATAGTTAAGAAAGTAACCTTTTAAAGGACAATAGCAAAACCAAACTAAGGGGAAAAGATAGAGATTCTAATGGTCTGTAAAGAAATAACAGAAGGACCATTTATTGAGGGCTTATTATAAAAGCCAGACACTATGCAAAGACGTTATACATATTTCATTTAATCCACATAACAGCTATATGAAGTAAATATTATTGCCCTCATTTTACAGATGAGGAAACTGAGACTTGGAAGAGGTTAAGTAATGTGCCAAGGATTACAAGGCCAGAAGGAGATGGACCAATGTTTGAACCAAGTCTGCCAGATCCCAAAGCCTGAATCATCGTGCATTCTGATATTGGCTTTCTCATGTTTCTTGGAGGCAATAAGTTTTATTTTCACTTTTTTCAGATTAAGCAAAATGTGCCTCAGGCGAAGGGTACATACAATAGGTTGAATAGCAACAGTAACAATAATAATAGCTCCTGCTCATTGAAATTTTATTTAGTGCCAGGCACTGTGCTAAGTTTTTCTCAAGCATTTGTTTGCTCATTCAATAAAACTTTATGGAGCCTTTATTATATACTAAGCACTGAGGGTACTCACTCAAGTTAAGTGAGCAAAATCAACATGATTCTTGCCCTCTTGGAGCTTATAAGTTAGTGAGGGAGGCAGACATGAATCAAATAATCACAACAACAAACATATAATTATGTCCACAGGGACGCAAAGACTATTCAATGGGGAAAGGATAATCTTTTCAGCAAATGGTGTTGGGGAAACTGGATATCTGCATGCAAAAGAATGAAGTTGGACCCTTACCTTATACCATATAAAAAATTAACTCAAAACGGATCAAAGACCTAAGTGTAAGACCTAAAACTATAAGCCTCTTAGGAGAAAACATAAAGGAGAAGCTTTATGACATTGGATTTGGCAATGATTTCTTGGATATGACACCAAATACACAGGCAATAAAAGTGAAAATAGATAAATTAGACAACATCAAAATTTAAAACTTCAATGCATCAAAGGATGCAATGAACAGAGTGCAAAGGCAGCCTACGGAATGGGAGAAAATATTTGAAAATTGTATGTCTGATAAGTGGTTCATATCCAGAATATATGAAGAACTTCTACAACTTAACAACAACAAAAAACCAAATAACCCAACTAAAAAATGGGCAAAGGACTTCATTAGACATATCTCCAAAGAAGATATACAAGTGGCAAACAAGCCCACGAAAAGGTGCTCATCCTCACTAATCACTAGAGAAATGCAAATCAAAACTACAATGAGATATCACGTTACACTCATTGGGATGGCCACTATCAGGAAAAGAAAAGACAGAAAATAACAAGTGTTGGTGTGGATGTAGAGAAATTGGAACCCTTGTGCACTGTTGGTACGAATGTGAACTGGTGCAGCCAGTATGGAAAATAGTATGGCAGTTCCTCAAAAAATTAAAAATATAACTACCATGTGATCCAGCAGTCCCACTTCTGGGTATTTATCTAAAAGAATTGAAACCAGGGTTTCAAAGATATTTGTACACCCATGTTTACAGCAGCACTATTCACAAAAGCCAAAACGTAGAAGCAACCAAATGTCCATCCATGGATGAATGGATGAACAAGATGTGGCGTATACATACAATGGAATGTTATTCAACCTTAAAAAAGAAGGAGATTCTGACACATGGTACATCATGGATCAACCTTGAGGACATAATACTAAGTGAAATAAGCTAGTCACAAAAAGGCAAATACTGTATCATTTCATAAATATAAGGTATGAAGAGTAGTTCAACTCATAGAAACAGAAAGTACAATGGTGGTTGCCAGGGGCTGGGGGAAAGGGGAAATGGGGAGTTATTGTTTAATGGGTATAGAGTTTCAGTTTTGCAAGATGAAAAAGATCTGGAGATTGAGTGCACAACAATGTGAATATACTTAACACTATACACTTAATAATGATTATAATGGTATATTATACATATATTTGATCACAATTGCAAATTTAAAAATTTAAATGTATAATTAAAACATTTATCTCCTTTAATCTTTTTAACAACTCTATGAGAGAGCTTTTTATTGTGGTCATTTTATAGAATAAACTCAATTTTACAGAGGCCAAATCACTTGCCCAAGGTGACAGTTAGTGATGGGTGAAGATGGAATTTGAGCCCATTTCCTGAACCTAAAGTTCATGCTCTAAACTGTCACCCGATTTAGCTAGCCAAGTCTTCAAACAAGTGAACCAAACCACGTCTTGCTGGGTTTGGTCACTGCGTTTGGAGAAATCACAGAGCACCCAGTTGAGAGTGGAGTGTGGGTAGCAGTGGGTGTCAAGGGTGCTGACAAAAGCCCTGTCTCTCGTGATTTTACCAGTTCCTCTCCCCTCCCCCGAGATGAGAACTGCATCTAAGTGTAGAATCAAGATAGCAGTTTGGTTTCCTTTATTTCTGTTCCATAAACTTTCTACGTCTTTCCTTCTCCACTGAAGATAACACCTTAAACCCAAGAAGCGATAGAGCCTAGAAAGTTTTCATACAGTAGCTACCTTAAAAGCCCGTTGGCAGGGCAGAATGGCAGCTACAGCATGAGTTCCTAAGATAACGCCCTTGGTTAACACCCCAGAGTTCCATTTAAATCACAGATTGCCTTAGCCTAAGTAAGGCAACTAGCAGATGTGAGCCAGAGAGCCCTTTTTCCAGGGAAAGGAGAACAAAAGGTGACAGATGCCCTGGCCGGAAGATCCTGGGAGTTGGGGTGGGGGGCAGTGGGAAGAACAGAAGGTGGGGAGTGGGGGCGGAGACTATGACCTGTTGAAGCTTCCGAGGAACTTTAGAGCGAAGCTAGTGTAACGTTAAAGAAAGCACTCCAGGCTGATACCGTTGAGCAGACCAAGGCTAATACTATTGTGAGGACTGTGTGCTAGGCCAAAGGAGAAATACAGGCAGTGGGTGGCAAGAATGGACTTGGGGGTAGGCTGAAGAGCTACCTGCTTAAGCGGGAACAAACGGGGACAGAGCTTTGGTCAAGCAAAGGAATGCAGCCCTGCCGTGAGCTCAAAAACACCCAGGTAACATGGAGACGGGAGACAGCTCACAGTTGCACAAGCAAATTATAGCTTCATTCCCAGAAGGCCTAAAATTCTCTAGAAATTCTTTCTAACTATGAACTTGAAAGTATAAAAACAGCTGCAAAAAGGATTCTGGGTATTTTGATAACGTAGCTTCTCTACCCAAAGTGATGCTTTTCAATAAGAAGAAAAACCTGGGCAAACTCTCGCTCCCCTTAGCCTGTGAGCTATTTTCCTTACAATTACTTTTCTCTGAAAGCAATATAACAAACGTTAAAAAGAACACTAGAATCCATGATGGTCTGGAATGAATGTTTTAAGGAGACAAGGACTATCATTTGAGTGGATTTATCACATAAAGGACCACATAGACTACTTGGAATAGTAAGTTGAGGCTTCAGGCTGAACTGAAAGAGACCCATTTCCTTATGAATAGTTCAGTTAAGACCACTAAATTAGTAGTAGGCTTGTGGAAAAACCCACTAAACTTGAATGTCTAGAATTCAGGGAATATTAAGACATAGGGTGTCATTTTTTTTTTAACCTGGGGTTATTTGAAGTCATAAAACCCACCATTAAGAGTCATTACATACCAACACACACACAAATAATTATACCACTATGATCTCTTCAACATCAGCCTTCTGACTGACAAGGAATAAACACTGCAGCTGGTCTGTAAGCTGAAATTTCCTGAGTCATGAATCCTTATCCTTCATGACCTGGGAGGTAGGACAAATGTTGAGCAGGGAGGCGGGAGAGGCTTCCAGTTAAGCAGTTTTATTGTACCTTACCAGGCACTCGTGGGAAGCATTGGCTCCTCTGGGAGAGCAGGCACTGAGGCTGTGCTGGAGAAAGCGGTTACAGGAGAATGATGGAAGGCATCATCGCTCTCAGAAATGAAGGGATGGAACACAGTTTGGCAAGGAAAAAATGGCTTTCTTTAGCCAATTCCTACATAACTGGGTTTTAAAGTTAATTTTCTTTTCCATATCCACTTTAGCTTCTGCTTGAATTCAAAGAAATAAACTCAATTCTAAAGTAACTTGTTAATATTAGTCAATCATTCATTCTTTCTTTGTTTTGGTGCCTACTAAGTGTCTGGCACGGTGCTCAGCATGGGAGGCACCAGGGGGAACAAAACAGAGGAAGAGGGCTTCATCAAAGCATCACAGGAAAGGAATATAGAATTGGAAATGAAGATAAGTGCTCTCAGGGAAGACACCATTGTACGTAAAGTGGGAGCTTAACCTAGACTGGGGGTCTGCTGGGGGAGGTCAGATAAGGCTTCCCCAGCAGAGTCCTGGACTAGGCCCAGGGTTTGGTTGGGAGTGGAGAAATCCAGACAAAAGAAATAGCTTGGGGGCCAGCCTGGTGGCACAGCGGTTAAGTTCACATGTTCCGCTTCTCGGCAGCCCGGGGTTCACTGGTTTGGATCCCGGGTGCGAACATGGCACCGCTTGGGAAAAGCCATGCTGTGGTAGGCGTCCCACGTATAAAGTAGAGGAAGATGGGCATGGATGTTAGCTCAGGGCCAGTCTTCCTCAGTGAAAAGAGGAGGATTGGCAGTAGTTAGCTCAGGACTAATCTTCCTCAAAAAAAGAAAAAAGAAAAAAGAAATAGCTTGATGCAAAGGCCTTGTGGCTTATTCTAGGAAGTGAAAGAAGGCCTGTGTGACAGGAACAAAGGGAACGAGAGGGAGAGCAATCCAAGATGAGGTTGGGGGCATGGTAAGGATTTTGATGCCTTTGGGAAGCAATTGATGTGTTTTAAACAGGGATTTGCCATAGTCAGACTTGCATATTGAAAAGATCACTTCCACTGCAGTTTGGAGAACATATTGGAGGGGAGCCACAGTGGATGGTGAGAAACGACTTTGGCTTTAGTTTAGTAGAGAGATGATGATAAACTGTAAGAGGGCGGTGTGCTGAATGTTCTCTATTTGCCCCTCCAAATTTACTCTCCACCTTCTCCATCCTGCCTTGTGCCCTGGGAAGCTGACCTGTGTGAACTACAGAAACAAGATCCCGGGTCCTCTGGCTACTGGTTGCATTTGGCCAATGGGGAACCACTGTAGGAGGCTGGAAATTTGGAGGAGAATGAGGTCAGGGTACATATTTTCCCAATTCACTCTTTCTTGGGTTTCCTCTGGCTGGCTGCGTCCCTCAACAGACGTTCATACTCCTCTCCAATCTACCTTCTGTACCTGACTCTTTCTCTCTAGATAACTGCTCCCTCCCCTGGTCCCTTCAGCCCTAGGGGTGATAACTTTTCTCTTACTACCAAGGGTTTCTCTAATTTCTACTCCGTGGTTTCTCTGAGCTCACTCCTTTGTAAATAATCCCTCCTCCAATTTGAGTGTGTCATATGTTTCCTGTTGGTACCCTCAACAACATAGGTAGTAGAAGGCTATGTAAGGAAATAAACAGATTAGAGATGTACTTAGGAAGTTAAATTAGCAGGATTGGTGATTGTAAAAAGCATTACTTATAGACATAACAATACTATAGTAGTAGTACCTTTATTTTTACCACTAACAAAATAGATGCCATGGAGTATTAGCTGAAAATTATATTTGTGTTCATCATTTGCAAGAATTATGATTTTCAAAAGCAGCAAGATTCCAATAGTGAAAGGGAGACAACAGTGATGGAAAAGTAATATTTGGTAATTCCACTTTTACCTTCCCTTTCTCTTCTTCTGAATTTGCCTGTTCTCCTCTTCCATAACTCTGTTGTTGAATATATTAATGGGAAAGCCACTTGTAAAGCTCTAGATCCAAACTCTAGGCAAAGACCTTCTCCAATGACCCTACCTGTTTTGCTAACATGTATTCCCTGGTAGCATCCCCTGGGCTTTACTCTTAAACCCTTTCCAATCATGGGGCAATACAAGCAAATCTATCAAAAGGTCGCTTGTGACCTGTGTAACTCATAAATGTCTAGTGTTGGCCCTGGTTTGGTGGGATTGCCTAAACCATACCAGAGTGGTCAATAAAACCTCTCCAGTTTTTAAGTTCCATCTGAAGATGATGCCACAATCTTCTCTGATGAATGAAAATGCCTAATGATGTTATAGTGTATGCCCCTTCCTGATTTCTGTGGGGACTAAGATTAGCTCAACATTATACTATGAATAAAAGATATTTATTTACTTGAAAACTTGATCTTTCCAGAATTGTCTGCTGCATTTCCTGGAGTTAACCTTTAGCTTCTGTAATAGTTTCACATTGCTGCTGTAACGAATTAACACAAACTTAGTGACTTAACACACTTTTCACCTCTTACAGTTCTGGAGGTCAGAAGTCCTAAAATGAGTTGGCAAGACTGTGTTCCTTCTGGAGGCTTTAAGGGAGAATCTGCTTCTTTGCCTTTCTAACTTCTAGAGGCCACTTGCCTTCTTTGGCTCATAACCCATCATTCATCTTCAAAGCCAGCATTGTAGCATCTTCCTCTCTCTCTCTTTTCTCTCTTTTTTCTCTTTTTCTTCTCTCTTCTCTTCTCTCTCTCTCTGTTCTTCCAGCATCACATTGCCTTCTGTGTCTACGACCCTTCTGCCTCCCTTTTATAAGGAAGCTTGTGATTACATTGGGCCCACCAAGATAATCTCCTGATCTCAAGATCCTTAACTTAATCACATCTGCAAAATCCCCTTTGCCATGAAAGGTAACATATTCACAGGTTTCTGGGATTAAAACGTGGTCATTTTGGGGGGGCCATTATTCAGCCCTCCACAGCTTCATTCTGATTGGCCTATTCCAAACACACCTCCTCTTTCCCACTTTACCATATTTGTTCCTATTGCCTAAGTATTCTACTATGACCTAGCCACATATCAAAATCTTCCTCCAATTCAATGGCAATCGAACAAATATTTTTTGAGTATTGGGCTAGACTTGGAGATACAGTGGTGAACAAGACACTGTTAATATGTCTATTCCCTCTGAAACCTCCCCACTGTACTTACACTTGGGGGAGGGGAGTCCCAAGGGGCGGAGTTGAGCTCTAGCTGCTTGGACCTGTGTTGAAAACACACATCTCATCTTTAGGTTTTCATTGCCCTAATTATTTCTCATCGCTTTTTTCAAAAAACTTTTTGAGGACTCTTGTGGGTCTCCTCTGTATCCTCTGCGCATGCCCAGTTTGGGAATCTGGTACAAAACACACTTCTCTAGAAATGTTTTAAATATTACAGGAAATAATCAAAGAGAGATTAAGCAAAGATATTAAATATCTTTGCAATCACAGAAGGGGCATAAGGAAGGAATATTTCTGGATGATTTTCTTTATACTTTACGTACTTAACAAATGTTCTACAGGGAACACATAGTTTTCTAATTAAATAAAAGTACAAGATAAAAAGGTAAAATGGTTCCAGTTTCCAGCTCTTAAAATTCAAATTCCATATTAACAATTAACACTAGATTTTGCATAGATCCAGAAAACAAACCTGCTTCTTAATTTAAGCAATTATTTGTAATCGGGCCTGACTACATAATTTGTGTGGCCCAGGGTGAGATGAAAACATGGGTACCTGGTTCTAAAATCTTAAGAATTCCAAGACAGCAACAACAGCAGAGCTTTAAATGAAGCGTGGGGCCCCTTCCAAGTGCAGCGTCCTGTGTGACTGCATAGGTCGTATGTCCATGAAGGTAACCCTGGTTGTCATTTTTGTCACACATAGCTACAATGGCCTTTTCATCACATTAGGCAAAATCTGAGAGCTGGAACTAGCTTCTGCAAATTTCGGTGAAGAGAAACAAGCCTTAAGTGTGGTAATAACCACTTTGCCACTTTTTGGTGTTTTCTTCTTTGTACAGTTTTGACAGTAATTTTAGTGTGTTTCTAACTGATACCAAAATGCATAATAAAATGTGAAACATTCAGTCAGTTACCCAGATCTTTCCCTAAAGCTAGATATCACATGTTATGCAACAAACAAATGGAAGCACAACCTTTGATGACTAGACTCGACCTCACTGTGTGGCCTCTAGAACCCCTCACCCTACCAAGCTTGTCCTCAGCAGATTGGAATATTTTATTCAACTGATAAACCATTTGAGTCTGGCTCTTGGGTTAGTAGTTAAAATATGAACTCCCAAGACTGCTGAAGTTTCTTCCTGGCTCTGGGTTTAAATTACCTTGAATAGCTTATTTCATGCTGCTGTGAAAGGAAAATAATTAAATTCCTCTAAGTCCCAATCCAGAGAGATACCAAATGAAATTAACACTTGGAGAGCCTCAGATAAAATATGCTCTGAAAATGCAAATCTTCCTCCACTTCTTCAGCCCCTAGCTCCTATTTAGCTGAGGGGTTACCTCTTTCTAGAAGTCTTTTTGATGCCCTCTCTGGCTCAGTTCCTGCTCTGTGCTTCTGTAGCAACCTACATACACATCTATCACAACTTTTGCCACATTGTGATAAATTATATTTGGGTCTGTTCTTCCCACCACACTGTGGTAGACAGAGATGTGCTGCCCGGGTCCCCCTTCAAGGAAAGACTTGCTGCCCAGCTGCAAAAAAGTGTGGGCAGCCCCCTCAGCGTCTGCTTCCATCACAGACAGCCCCCTGGCCCTAGGTCATGCCTCTTCCTGGGCAGCCCACAATCAGTGACTGATCAAGCTGAGGATATCAAGTCCCAGCCAGTTCAAGCCAGATTCAGGACAACTGTGATGGACAATTCTTACTGCAGAGCTCCCTGCTGGGTTGGGGGAGACTCTGTCAGACTTGCATTGCACTTCAACTTCTCTCTCTGCCCATTCCTACTGTCTGCACATTCCCTTTGCAGGTGTTGATCCCTAATAACCATCATGTACCCCTATCTCCATCTGACTGTCTGCTTTGGGAGAATCCAGTCTACGACACAGACTATGCTTTTGTATTCGTGAATCTTAGCACCTTGCCACAGTACAAACCAAATCCACACTGGTTGAACTGAACAGTTTCCTATGGACTTAAAGAATACAGTATTATTCTTGGTTTTCTCTCTCCCTTTCACAGAAAAACATAGGATGAAAATCATTGTGGAGCTTATTAATGTTAAACATACCACCAATAAAGAAAAATGTAGTAAGGTGGTGCTGAAATACCTTTAAACAAATTATTCAGCCAATATAATCTTTATGTGTTATCTGTACAATTTTTTAACATGATGATGTTGGCATTTTAATATAGTATCAGACTTTGCCAGTCTCTTTATAGACTGTTAAAGGGTGCCTTTGTTTAAACCTTGGGAAAATGTTTATTTGTTGGTAGAAATGAAGGCGATCCCCAAAGTGCTTTTTAATATGAGGAATGCGGCGTGGATTCTTAGTTATGAGTTTTCCTTATAATACATTTTTGTTTGTTTATTTTTGAACAAGATGCTTCAGAAGAGAAATCAGGTTGGGGGAACTGAAGGAAGCAATGAAGAGAAGAAATAAACAAGTTGCTAGCACTGTCAAGAGGCTGTGAGTGACATTACAGCTGCTAAATCAGTTCCCAGTGCAATTAGGACTGGGAATAAAATTGGAAGAAAAATGTAAAAAAAACAACAAAAAAAAGCCAAACAACTCCCCCCTCCTACCGCCCTCCTGAAGATATCCACCCTTCCCACCACAAAAAGCCGCAAAAAACTCTCTCTCCAATAATCTAACGTCATGCCAAGTACGGCAACTTTGATTTCCAATTAATGGGCACTAAATTAATCTAAATGCAATGGGTTTTGCAGCTCAAAAGATGCTAGAGCACAAGGGAGAGGGGCATTTAAGTGTGGAAGGATGAGAAGAGGCAAATTGGGGTAAGACAATCTGTGAGAACACAAGAAGACTTGGTATAGTTTTCTATTCAAAAAAGCAGATTTATCGGTCTGTAAAATAGTATCCATGTTGTCCTCTGAAAATGATCGAAATTTTGGTTAAACGAAATGCTATAATTTTCAAATCCTTTGCAAGTGTTTATTCAAAACAATATTTCAGTCAAAACTGTAGATAAAGTAAAAAGATCAGTGGTTGGGAGAGGATGGAAGGACAGAATGAATAGATGGAGCACAGGGAATGTTTAGGGTGGTGAAATTATTCTGTGTGACACTGTAACGGTGGGTACATGACATTATGCATTTGGCAAAACCCATAGAATGTACAATACAAAGAGTAAGCCTTAATGTAAACCATGGATGTTGGTAAATTATAGGGTACCAATATTGTTCGTCCGTTGTAACAAATGTACCACACTAATGCCAGATGTTGATAATAGGGAAACTGGGTGTGGGAGGGTGGGAGGGTGGGAGAGGGAGTATATAGGAACTCTCTGTACTTTCTGCTCAATTTTTCTCTAAACCTAAAACTGCTCTAAATATTAAAAATCTATTAATTAAAAAACTCTATTTCAGTCTATGCTAATGACTGTTAAAATTGAGATGAACAGTCTGCCAAGAGCTCCTTTTCCATGCCTCTGCTGGCAGCAGGCCCCTCTTCCAATCCCAGTAAGTGGGTAAATAACCCAGGCCTAGCCACTATTCTTTGGCCACCGGAGTTAGTCTAGAGTTTTTGAATCAAAGCTGGACCCCTCAGAGACCTTCCCTGGGGAGAGCTCCCTTTCCATCAGTAGTCACCTGCAGCCAGGGGCTCCAACACCCGACGAATGTCTCAAAGAATGAAACAGGGAGAAGCAGGAATGATGGGCGGAAAGAGGGTGTCCAAAGTTCCTGGATCCAGTCACCTGAGGCCAGCTTACCCGTGTTCTTTGTTTGATCTCATGACCCAGCACAAGCTCTTGTGTGCTTAAGCTTGTTTAAGTTTCTGTCCATTGTAACCAAAAGAAAGAAAAATTGTTTTTTTCCATTTTGAGCAAATAGCCATTTATTGAGGGCTTACTATGTATCAGATACTTGCTACATGGTATCTCACATGATTTTCACAGGAGATTTATGAGGTAGTTTCATTATCTATGTGACAAAATGGGGGCTCCCGGAGGTTAGGTAACTTGATCCCCATTGCACACTAATAAGAAGCAGGATTTGAATCTGGGTCTGACTCAATCCAAAGCCCATGCTTGCAACCAGCGTGGAAAATGTGTACAACATCCCTTTACCGTCTACTCTGGGCCACACCTATTAGGATCACTCTTGAAACCACAAGCTTTGTTCTCAATCTGGATTCAAACCTCTGCCCTAATACTTACTATTAGGTCCAATCATATGAAATTGCTGATATTTGGCCATTTATGACCTGTAGAGATGGCATTTTCGTATAGTTCAACCTAGTAGCTATGTGGCCTGGTGTGCATTACCTAACCTTTTAAGAGTCTCAGTTTCTTAACCTATTAAATGGTATTGTAGCCTAAGCAGACCCTGAGATAAACATTTGGTCAACATGCTCTCTGATGAGGAGTTAGGTGCAATTATTTCATTTGGGAGGATTTTATAGGAAGCCCAGTGAAGGGGTGGGGACAGTGAGATAAGGAAAAGAGAAAGCCGACAAAGGCGTGTTGATGAGCAGGTTACTGCTGTGGGCAAGGGCTCAGTCCTGCTGGGGAGCTTCTGAGACACTGTGTAGAACACGCCTGGAAACATTCCCCCTGACAGCTGAGGAAGCCGGGGTATTTATCCACCAACTCCTGTCACTCGTTGCACGAGGGTCATTCCCTGACACTTCCAGCCCACACCTTATGCAGGCTGAGAGGTCTCCTGCATCCAGAGCAAAGAGATGCAGGAAGAAGGGCTTCTACTGGAGTTTTCTGTAGGGGACCTCTGAGGTGGGTCATGGGATATGAATGGGGCCCTGACGGAGACTACTACAGAGGGTGTTACCGCTCACTTTGTGGACTTTTTGGTAAGGATGAAATTTATGTAAAATAGAGTTGTTAAAATAGCCAATCAATTTAACTGGAGGGTAAGGGCCAGATTAAATAAAAAAGATTCTGTGATGTCTCATAGATTTGGAAACTCCAGTGTTTGATTTCTAGGTATTTTATCTGGCCAAATAAGCATACCTATGTTGTAAATACCCGACCTCCCCATCATTTTACACATAGGGGATCATCCTATTTAAAATTTGGCACTTTCTTTTAATATATCTTGGACTTTTTCTCTGTCAAATATGGATATACCTCACTCTTTTTAATGCCTGCATGATATCCACAGCATTTCATTGTATGGATTTACTATAATTTTTTTTAACTTTCATGGTGTTATTTTCCAGTTTTTCACTGTTACTAAAAAGAGCTGTGGTGGACATCTTATACATATATTGCTATACCCTTATGCAAGTGTGTCTGTAAGATAAGTTCCTGTTAGTGTAGTTGCTGAGTCCAAAAATATGCACCTTTAAAATGTTGATAAATATTGACAAATTGGTCTCCAGGAAGCTTGCTCCTATTTACACACTCACTAACAGTGTGCAAATTGCTATTTCCTCACACCCTTGGCGATACTGCTTAGTTTTTTAGATGCTATTTGGGAGATAAGCCCATTTGGAAACAGTTTCAAAATTGTATGATAAACTTTTGCTTCCTTTAAATTACAATAATAATAGTAATATTAGTGGATGGAATAAATCACTTGTTGATTCATTCAACCAATATGTTTTATGAGCTGACATGTGACAGCACTGTGTAAAGGGCTGGGGACTTGAGGTCAGCAATGACATTGATAAGGATTTGTAAATATAGTTATAGCTACTACTTCAGTGGAAAACCGCATCATACAGTGAGAGGGTGGCAGTTGCTAATGGTGCCCTGCCCAAATTCCTTTGCTTTTACGACTTCAGAGCATCCAGGCCTGAAGGTTTTCTCTGGCCTCCATAGTCGGCTTTGCCATCCATGCAACAGGCCAGAAATGCCAGGAAATTAATGCTTCCTTGGGAGTATTGCTCAGCCAATAAATGACAGGAATCAGTGTATAAATATCCCAGCTCTCTAGCTCCTTGGGTGGAATAACTCTGAGGTCTATGTGCTCTTTTGGCTCCCAGAGTTCCTCAGTGGACCTGAGTTCAGGTTGTCCACTCTGAAAACAGGTGGCTTTGTTGGCTCTTTTCCCTTCTCTGTCTCACTTCTCCACCCTGCTACTGGGTGTTTCATTCGCCTTCCAAATAAACTACTTATACTCCAATCCTTGTCTCAGAGTCTGCTTTTGGGGATCCCAAATTAAGGCCTATACCTGACCTACATTTTACTTTGATGAATTGTTCTGTAATTCTTACTCCTATATGTAGCTTTCATAATCTCTGCAATTTGCAATCCAAGAAACAAAGGGTCAGCAGAGTTGAGTAGAGCCCTAAGAGTTTACTTTCAAAATATCTCTCAAATTCAAAGAGTTCATAATGAAAAGTGGAGATTTTAGTCTTAAAAGATTAAAGGAAACTTTTCAAAACACTCACAATGCTATTTATTCTTCCGAAGTTCAAGATCATCTTCCTCTGAAGGGTAGAGGTCGTTGTTCTCATTTGAATGTTGTGTTTTCTCCCTCTAGCATCCTAGGTGTGACAGATGCATTGTACCCTTTGTTCTCTGAGATTTAAAAACATGCAACAGTTGGCACACATGGCCTCCAGTTTTAAATCTTTACAACCCTCTGTGGCCTTACGTGACTGCTGTGTTTAAAAGACCTAATGGTCTCTTTTCTTTTGCCTAATTTTGCCCAAGCAACGTGAGTGAAAATATTTAGGGTTCATTTGGATTCTCCAAACTTAAACCCATCAAATAATCAGTCAGTGACCAAACTGAAAAGATTTCTTTGTCCCCAGTGGATTGATTAAACATGGAATTCCATAAAGCTACTACTGTCCTGTGAACTGTGAGGCTACAATACATTGAGTTAATTTGTTTCAACAAAACTTTGCGGGTCCCGTTATATGTCATGACTTTTATGTATAGTGCAGTGGCACTTTCTGCAGCAAAATGATTTCATCTTAAGGCTGAAATGCAAATTAGAGTTTTTCTTTTAGATTTTAATTACTTAAATGTCCACCCCCTGAGGGTTGGGAGGGAGAGGAAGGGACAAAAATAAAGGGCACATTTCAGAAATAGAGTTCTTTAGAAACAGTGTGAGTGGAAAGAATGTATATAATTTCAGGCCAAACAGAGACCTGAACAACTGTTGTCATAACAGCTACAGGGGAATTTTTTTCTTTTTTTTTTGAGGAAGATTAGCCCTGAGCTAACTACTGCCAATCCTCCTCTTTTTGCCGAGGAAGACTGGCCCTGAGCTAACATCCGTGCCCATCTTCCTCTACTTTATATGTGGGACGCCTACCACAGCATGGCTTGACAAGTGGTGCCATGTCTGCACCTGGGATCCGAACTGGCGAACCCTGGGCCGCCGAAAAGCGGAATGTGCGCACTTAACCGCTGCGCTACTGGGCCAGCCCCCTACAGGGGAATTTTTCATTTGCATAAGAAAAACAAATGAATAAGGGAGATCTTTTCAGGGAAATGATGGAGGAGCGTACTTTGGAGCAGATTGTCCACCCAATAAGGTCTAAAACTACCAGTGGTCCATGAGCGTCTACTGGGTGGTCAGTTCTGGTGCAAAACGGAAAGGCAAGGTTCTGAGGACAGCATAAGCATGACAGAACAAGTAACTTACTTTCTAGACACTCTCTGGTGTCAGCCTAAGTACACGGGGCATAATCCAACTATAGTTAAATCTCATAGATTCCTGGCCCCGAAAGGAGGCAATGACGCCTTTAAGGACAGAGCAAACAGGAGGAAGGGGAGCATCCTGTCTGACCCTCTGGGCCTGCTCCTTTTGCCAAGCTTAGTTTCTCCCCGACTTGGCCCTCCCCCTGTGACATTAAATAGCACCAGGCAGCCTCAGAGGAGAAGGGCTCAAAGAGACTGCTATCTGGAGAAGTTTCTGTGTGTAAATCCTGGGAGCCTTTAATGCAGATACCATCCAGCAGCCCCAAGCTTCGAAAATCTTTATGTTGAAGTTTTGAGGATAAGCTTGGTTTTCCTGGCACTAGACAGACCCCATGTGGAGCACGATGACTGATATCTAAATTTTCTCTGTCCCATGTTCCGCCACCAAGTCAGTGATAGCCTCCACGCCTGACTCAGCTCCCAAGAATTGTAGTTGCTTTAGGAAAACAGAGGATGGTTATTCCCTATGTTCCAATTAAAAGTATAAACACACCAGTTCTATTGAAAAGGATAAGTTTTAAGATAGTAAACTGAATCTACTCTACTTGCTTGGCATGAACCAAAAGTAATAACTTCTTTTATTTAAGTGATTTTCTCATATTTCCACTCCTGGCTCCGTTCGACTTCTTACACTGCTTCACTATTGATTTATTTAAATTCTAAATGTTCCTACTTCTCTTAGTGGCTTCTACTCACTTTTATTTTTTCTTTGCTATTACCTTTTTGGACTTCATAGGCAGTGACTTAAATTTAAATACTGGCTCTTCAAAACAAAAATTTCAGGAATAACTCCATGTCCCTTGACAAATAAATAGATTTCTATGTGCAAATATTTTCCATGTCTCTTGAGCCTCTTCTTCTCCTTCCCTTTGTATCCTTATGTATGTAGATATACATATATTCATATTCACATGGTTCAAAATTCAAATAGGTACATAAGTCTAGACAATGGAAAGTTTCTGTTCAATTCTTATTCTTATCTACCCGGTTTCCCTGCCTGGAGTTAGATCATGTTACCAGTTTCCATGTGTGTGTGTATTTCCAGAGATATTCTGTGCCTATATAATTTACACACACACACAAGCATATACATTGTTTATATACGTATGTCTGTGTTTCCTTTTCCCCTTTTTATAAAAATGATGACATACCAAGCATACTGTTCTGCATCTTGCTTTTTTCACTTAACAAAATAGTGAAATAATCCCCATCTTCATGCATAAAGAGCCTCCTCATTCTTTTTTATGGCTCCATAGCATTCCATTGCACAGATGTGTCATGGTTTATTGAACCAGCCCCTTATGGATGAACAATTGGGATGTTTCCATTCTTTTCTATTACAAACAGTGCTGAAAAGTATAACTTGGTACGTGCTTCATTTTCCCTATGAGCAAATATATCTGTAGGATACATTCTTGCAGTGGAATTGTTAAGTTTAAGGTCATGTGCTTTTGTAATTTTGATAGATGTGGCCCAATTGGCCTCTACAAAGTTCGTCCAGTGGGCTGGTCTTATGTTCCCTTCTGAGCACCACCACTGTATTTGAATCACACTTGCACATTTATCTGTTTTCTACTCACCTGCCACACCCAGGGACCCTCTTATATCAGTGATTCTAATCTTATTCTTTTTATCAAGCACACATTACATGAAGTATTTTGTTCTTATACTGAATAACACTTTAAAAAGAAAAAGAACAAAAGGAAATTGGAATCAAAAGACTTGTGTGCAAGTCTTGGCTATACTTCTCACATGCCTGTGACATTGGGCAAATCACTCATCTGTTCTGAGCCTAGTTTTTCTCATCTCAAAAGTGGGATCAGGCCACCATCTCAAAAATTTTGTGAAAATGAAAAGAGACACTGCATAAGAAGCACCAAGTATCGTTCTGGCACACAGTAGGAATCCTTTAATTGATGGTTTCTTCCCTTTTTGGTCCTATTCCCACTTTGGTTTCCTTATTTTTTTTTAAAAAAACATAAGGTTTCTGAGGTAGACAGAATTCTAAGATGACCTGCAATGACTCATTCCTTTGTATGATACCCTCCCCTTGAATGTGGGTGGGACCTATAAATGTGATAGGATGTCATTCCTATGGTTATTTTATGTTATATGGCACAGTTCACTGCAAGAGAGATTATCCTCAGTGAAGCTGATCTAATCCAGTGAGCCCTTTAGAAGCAGAGAATTTTCTCTGGCTAGTCACAGAAGAGGAAGGCAGAGTGATACCCTCTGGCTGGCCCAAAGAAAGCAAACATCCATGTAAATTCCCAAGGGAGCCACATGGCAAGGAACAAGGGGCGACCTTCAGAAGCTGAGAGCAGTCCCCAGCCAATGGCTAGTGGGAAAGTGGGGATATAAGTCCTATGATCCCAAGAAACTGATTTCTGCTGACAATCGATAAGCCTAGACAAGGACCCTGAGCCCCAGATGAGAACCACAGCCCTGACTGACAACTTAATGTTGGCTAGCGAAACTCTGAGCAGAAAATCTAGGCACACTGTGCCCAGACCCTAACCTACAGAAATGTGAGATAGTAAATATGTGTTTTTCTAAGTCACTAGGTTTGTGGTAATTTGTTATGCAGCACTAGAAAACTAATACACTATGTAAATCTTATGTCCGGTGAGATAAACCAGCGATGAGGTTGTATATAGGCCACGGAAAACAAAAACTAGTATTTACTCTCTTTTAACACTACACTAGCATCACTAATTTGTGTTTCAGTTGATTGAATGCCTATCTTCTTTCTAGAAGTCAATTTCCCCAAGCAGAAGAATGTCCATGGCACCTTAATATTTCTTTTCCATTTTTAGGGTCTTGCGTTCACTAAATGGCCATTGCTTGCTTCTAAGAAAACAATTTTTTCCTTTTCTTAAAACAAGTTTTGATTAATTTGTGAGTAACTTAACTGTATTATGTTCCGGGTGACAGAATCTGACTTTAAAAGCACTGATGTGAGTTTTGGTAAGTTTCATCCTATTACTCAGAAACAATAGAACTCTCTCAGTCGAAGATTAGACTGAGGATTCCATGTTCTGATTTGGTTATTGTTCTTCATTATCCACTCTCTTTGAATGTGTTTAGTGCATTTTCAATGTCTTATAAAGATAATTGTTCATTCTAGATGAGCAGCTAGTAGTGAGTTTCCTAAAGAGAAAGCAATTAGGTGATTTGACTTCAACTGCTATCAGTGGTGTCCATAAGAACAAAATTCTGAATCAGGAGAGCATGTAGAAGCTTAATTTGAAAGTTTATGAAGGGTATAAGACCAGCTATTATATGGTAACATTTATCTGAGAGATAAAACTGATAGATCCTATAAATATTTTAAGTGTGCTGGCTAAGACTTCTTTTCATATTATTGCCTTAGTCTAGTTTTTTAAAACCCTGAAAATTAAAACAATTATTATTCATTAAAAATATATTTAATAAGAACAATATAATGACCAGATATAGCTTGTCTAATTTTAAAAATTGATGACATTTTAGGACACAGTATTTGCTTGAAATTTTATATTTACAATTTTGCCTTCTGATTCCACATGGTAACATGGGGTCTTATGCACTGAGCTCTTTGTATGACTTAAGAATTTGGTGTTCATGGATAATATCCATCTTTCCCATAGGGTTCAATAAGGGGGAGCAAATTTCTAGACGGTGCTTCTACTCTTGATTGTTAACTTGATGGATTAATTGATTAGGAGCTTCTAATATAGTGATAAATGGTGCTTATACTTAACATTTTTGTTATTCTAAAGCTATTGATTCTTTGAAAATTCACTGTTTATGGCTTAACTTTTGTAAGTAAGGGAAAGAAAGTGTTAACACACAGGCAACCTACTGCTATAGTGATCTATTAGAGAGCGTCCAGTTAAGAGACTTGGCTGCTGCCTACATACCTCACTTTCCCCCTTGGAGCTCAAGGGATTGTACGAATAATCCTCCTAACATCCATTTACACTTGATTAAGAACAGGTGGAAGGATCTTCATTTCACAAATGAGACCCTTACACATAAAGAGGTTACTGGTTTGCTGACAAGCCAGCAACAAAACTGGGCAGGCAGCCCTCATGGCTGCCTTCTGGCCCAGAATCCTCTGCTCCACACCAACATGCTTCTGTTTTTATAGTCATACTCTCAGTGAAACTGGTTTTCATTGTAAACCACATACTTGCTTTTGGGTCAAAAATGGAAAACTAGACAAAGCAGGTCTTCCGTCATACTGTTTACATCATATAGTTCAAGTAGTCACTGATCCATGTTTGTATCTACAAAATCATTTCTGTTTAGTACTTTGGCCCCTGTTTTGTCCTTCTGTGTGAAGATGTTAGAAAGAAATGAAGTGGTCTATCATATTTTTGTTTTTGACAAATGCCTTTGGGATGCTCTTGTAATAATAATATACAATTTTAAGGTGAAGGACTGACATGGGATTATCCTCTCGATGGCATTAACATAGCGGAATACCAAAGAAAATATTTTTTATTCCATGGAAGCGAGCTTCCTTTGTAGCCGTGTAAGTCTGCTCAGCCACTGAGAGTTTTTATATAGTCATGGTTATAAAACAAGTCTTGGATTTTGGGGAAACATCAAAAAACCTTAGAACCACATTGTACAACCTGAGTAGCCCCACTGTGTTATAAAATTTAAAATGGAGGGAAGTAATTGCAGGCCCCACTTTGAAGATATCAAACATGAGACTTTCACTCAAGCTGCCTCCCCTCTCTCCACCTGGCAGCATCACCACCGGAATCACAAACAACAGCAGGTAGTTTTAGCAGAATGTGTCTCATCCGGAAAAAAAAAAAAAAGTTTAGTTGTACCAACAGACAGGAAAATTCAACAATTAAGCAACAATTAACAAACAATGTGGCATCAGTGCTATAAAGACTATTTTGAAATTTTAACTGAACTTGGAAAAATGCAAATTAACTTTGCCGGGAAAAATTGATCCAAAATACAGAAAACTCATTGTTGTCTAATGTGGTCAGGGTATCGAATGTTCTTATAAATCAACATTTTGATTAATAGAAGTAGCATTGTATTACATAAAGGATTTTATGCAATTAGAGGTCAGAAGATCAACTCTGCTTCTAGCAGAGTTTTGTGACTTTCGTTCATCCCTTTGGCCTCTCTGAGTAAGTTTTCTCACCTGTACAATGGGTTGGTGACGGGAGTAACACATAGTCTTTCTATCTCACGGGCTTAGGACAAGGAACAAATGTGATCGTAAAGTATAAGGTTCTGTTAACACCATACATACTGGGGGATCCACTTTTAAATTACTAGGCTAGAACAAACTGCATATGATGTGAAAGCTAAATTGTATATAAAGCAAGACTATAGAATTAATGAGTATCATTCCACAAACCCATGGGTGCAAGAAATGACCTTTCCATTTTTCTAAAATATCACTTCAGTCATTTTTCCCTTCCCTACAGGCTGTTATCCACATCTGGGATCTTGCCCAGGGTTAGAGTACTGGGGGTGTGTGTGTGTTTGTGTGTGCCTGTAAGTGTCCATCTAGTCCCCTGTGATTGGTCTACACTGAGACATACGCTGGCCCTGACCACATGATGCCCATTCCTCTCTGGGGTCTTGCTCCCTCCCCAAGGGCATTGCTGAGAAGCTGGATGCAGGTCTCCTTGCTCTAGAGACCCACAAACACTTGCCTCTGCTAGTCTCTGGAAATTTTCTTCTCATCTGAGGGAAATCCTTTTCCTTACGTTTTTCTTCAAGAAACTATATAGACCTGTGAATGTTCTTCAAAAGACTTGGGCTTTTAGAAAACAAAACCCAGGAGGATGTGCAGGCGTTTTCGACTTTCTGCCCTTCCCCTCGAAGTACTTCCCCTCTGAAGCACAGAGCTGGCTGTCTGATTGAAGGTGGGCAAGAGAAATGAAGGAAAAATTCCAGATTACTATTGTGAAATATCCGTAGCCATTTATTCATTCAACACATGGTTATTTAGCACCTACTGGATGCTAGACCTTGTGCTATGCCCTTGGGATACAGCAGTGAACATGACAGGTGTGGTCCCTGCTCACGTCTCCTTACATTCTAGAGGAGATAGACATTAAACAGTGAGTTAAATGAGTAATTGCACAATTGCACTTGTGATAAGTGCTGTAAAGAACATGCAGAAGGTGTTAAGAGCAGGTATAAGGGGGAACTGATCTAATCTTGGGTCAGGGAAGGTTTCTCTAAGGAAACCATTTAAGCTGAGAAGTGAAGGATAATAGCAATCTGTTTGGGGTGGGGAGGGAGCAGTCAGGCAGGGGGAAGAGTGTGTACAGATGGAAGGGTAATGGCCCGTTGAGCCAGGCTGACATCACCTACCATGATGCAGATGTGCAAAGAAATACAACATTATTTTCTGTGATCAAACTCAGCTTTACATCAAGGAAACTTTTTAGCTAAAGCAGCTAACTTATCCTTTTCCAGTATGCTCATTCCAATTTATTAATTTTTCCCCAAATTCAGTGACCATTATTTGTCATTAGCCAATTCAAAAGTGTGTCAATTATCATCGTTTGCCACTATCCAACACCACTCTTGATATTATCAGATTCCTACACAACTATCTAGGAGTTTCTAATCCTCCCACTCCCTAGATTTTGAGCTCAAGGGCTGATGAGGGGGTGGGGTCCTGGGCAATCCTGTGCAAACTTGTGTGTTAACTTTGCCTCTTTCTGTGGAATCAAGAATGGATAGAAGGGAGGCAAAAGAACAAAGAAGACAAAATAGGAAGCAGGTGTGGTGGTCCAGGTGAACAATGTTGGAAGTTGGACCAGAAGGGTAGCAGTGATGATAAAAAAAAAAGTAGATGGACTTAAGACATACAGAGGAGGGAGAATAATTAGGATTGGTGATTGATTAGATATGCGTGTGGGAATTTAGAGAGAGGATAGTGACTTCTGGGTTTCAAGACACACGGTGTTGCCACTTACTGAGATATGGAACCTTGGAGGAAGAAAATTGGGGAGGATCTTCTTGCGGGGGGATGTAACATCAAAACATTTTCCTTCTGGCGAGGGTTGGAATCCTTTGAATTGAAGCCTAGCAATTACTTGGCTAGACTGTCTGCTGGGATTGTTTGAGTCAAGAACAGATCCTGAGAATTTTCTTTTTTTCTTTTTTTTGCTGAGGATTCACCCTCAGCTAACATCTGTTGCCAATCTTCCTCTGTTTGTATGCAAGCCACCGCGACAGCGTGGCTACTGACAGATGAGTGGTGTAGGTCCCTGCCTGGGAGCCGAACTTGGGCCACCAAAGCACAGTGTGCCAAGCTTAACCACTGGGCCACTGGGGCTGGCCTGATCCTGAGAATTTTCTGGATGATACAACTGCCTCCTCAACATGTCCACTTGAGTGCGTAATTGGCATCGTACATTCAACATGTCCCAAATGGAGTTTCCAGTCTTCCTTCTAAACCTGCTCCTCCTACAATGTCATTCATTTCAGCAAATGATAACTTTGTCCTTCAAGTACTCTGGCCAAACCCCTGAAGTCATCCTTAATTCTCCTCTTTTCTACCCCATGCAAGCAAGCAATCAGCAAATCCTATTGGATCTGCTTCAAAATAAATCCAGAATCCAACCATTTCTTTTCACCCCCACTGCTACCTCATTTGTTCCAAGCCATTATCATTTTATCATTTCTCTCCTGAATTGTTTCAGTAGCCTTTCACTTGCCTCCCTGCTTCTACTTAACTCCCCAGTAGGCTGTTATCCACATAGCAGTCAGAGTGAACCTGTTAAAATAAGCCAGATCATGTCACTCCTTTGATCAAAATCCTCTAATGACTCCTCATTCTTATCAAAGTCAAAGTCTGCGCACTCCATAAAGGCAGGTATTTTTTTTCCCCTCCTTTGCTGTGTTTCCTGTGCCTATCTTGGTACTTGACACATAAGAGGGGCTTTGGTGGTCTTTGCTTGTAACCAGCCCAACTGCATCTCAGGTTTGGTCTTCTGTTTGGAGGGATCATCACATTTGTCCAACTTTGAGGACTCAGGGCTTTGGAGAGTCCCAGAGTTCAGAGTTTTTCAATTTCTTTGGCTTTTCCATAACATTCCCATTCCAACCACCAAGATTTGAGTCTTTTCCAATTACGGCATTTATTTTAACCCAAGAAACCCAGCACAACATAGAAGCCAGATAGTGCGATTCAGCCAGGCTCACAACTGTCTCCTCATTTGGGTCCCAGTAGACTCAGACCTCCAGTATGTTGGGTCGATTATGGCTTAAAATCAGTAGTGGAAGATTTTATGAGCCTTTTTTAAAATCCTAGTTCTTTTCCTACCTAACAGCTTCTCATAAAAATAGTATTGGTCTTGGTTCAGGGATGGCAGCAGCCAAAAGTGAAATTATATTGTGTCAGTTGTGTCCTCTGCAAAGCCAACACGGAAATAGAGCTAGGAGTGCAATAGGTTTGTTGAGGATAAGGCTTATGAAAGACAAAAGGGGACCGAAACAGGATTGGGCATGGAAAGTCTGCAGATTGAGATGCAGATCCATCAAAGTCTTATCAACCCAACCATGAGCTTTGGAGCAAAGATGCTGTTGGAGGCGTCCCGCATTGGGCAGAATGGCTAGTCCCTGGACTTCTGCTGTGCCGAGTCATTGGCTGAGACTGCCTGGGAGCTCCAAAGCTGAGGTGGATCCTGAAAATGTTACAGCTATAGGCTGTCAGCTGATTGAGCTCCTTGGCACTGAATGGTAAGTTCTTTGTTGAAGGGTGATCTGAACAGCACACTTCCGTGACTGCAACATATACTCACTTAAACATCATTTTGACAGCCCTGCATCTCCAGGTTGGTCCATGGTGGGTTGGGGAGGGAGGAATATGGAAGGCAGACTTATGTAATAGTTCACTGTATCTGAGAGATGTCCCCTGACCTCAATTGGCTGAGGAGTGGTTGGTGGCAAGATTTCTTTTCTTTCTTCTTTTTTTTCCCTTTGGTTGGAGGAGACAAGAGCCAATAACTAAGTGGCCTTTATGAATTTGCTTGAGATATCTGCCTCAAAATAGGAGCTTTCGAGCATTAACTGAAGCCTTATCTTTTAGTGACAGGGCAATCCAAGGCTATGGGACAGCACCAATCCTGTTTACATATTTTAAAATATCTCTCACAACAAATGCAAATCAAATGATTTAAAATTTTAAATCATTCCCACTAGTGTGCACTTCAAACAACAAACCAACACTGGCAGTTATTACATCATCTTAAAAAAATACTCTTGTAATCAATTAAACTCATTACACCTGAATAATCATTACCAATGATGTATAATTTAAATAATTTCTGCAAGATGATTTATTTACGACTGTCAGGCCTACTGACAACTTTCCAAAGCATCATTCAGTAGAGTCTGATAAAGTTTCCTGTTGAAGCCGTTTCACACCTTGGGGAGTTTCCAGTATTGCGTTGGGACAAACTGTTACAGATAGGAAGAACAGCCCGTGAAAATTACTGAAGTGCCTTGTTTTTCCTTATCTTCATCCAGCTGGGCACTCTGGAAAGAATTTATCTTTCTTGATATTCTTTACTTAAATCACCAGATGTAATAACCAACTCACTCAGATATCCTTATATTTGGCTACCAAGTCCTGCAAATCTTCCTCCTTGATGGGTACCCATTCAGAGACCCTTCAGTTAGCTGGCTGCAACTTAACCAGTTGCTTTGCCGCCCTACATGGACTACCATTTTCCCATCTCGGGACTGGGGGCACCTTATTACCATCAATCCTACTATTACTCCACAGTTTCACTCAAGATCTATTGTACGCAACTTCACTTCTGTCTAGGCACGTTTTGATAGCAAGAGACAGAAATCTACTCATGCTAGCTTGAAGTGAAACAGGATTTATTGTAACATTAAGTGCTATAATCTCATGGGGACTTGAGAATGAGAACTGGATTATGGCTATGTCACACAGGAATGAGAACTGGGATGTCAGGTACTGTAGGGGGTCCTGCCAACTTTTAAGGAGGCACAGCACACTTTCTTCTCTTGGTAGAGTTGCTTGGTCCTATCTCTTGTGACTTTTTCACACCTCCACAACTTCAGCTCATGAGTTGCGTTGGCTTGCCATGGCAATGACTCCTGTCCTGTCTCTGCCTGATTTTATTTGGAAGATTCAGTCTCTCAGTGTCTCAATTTCTGAATTAAGTTTTGTAGTGTTCCAATTCTGAAGTCCCAGGAGAAAGTTAGGTGTAAACCCCTGGTCCAATTACCTGTGACTAGGATGGGGGTGCCATAACACTTCTATGGTGGAAGATGATGCAGATTTTCTAAGACGAGAATATGGGTGGCAAAGTAATGATTGGTATGTCACCTAAAAGTTGGGATTCTGGAGTCCCAGTCAGCAGTTAGGAAGAAGGATAAGAATTTGCATAAATATTTAGAATAGTTTTATTATGAGGAGATAGTATAGCATAATGATTAAGAACATAGACTCTGGAGTCAGACTGATAGTCTGTGTGACCTTGGATATGTTATTTAGCTTCTCTATATCTCAGTTTCCTCGTGAGTAGAATGGAGGTAATGGTACTCATATTATAGTGTTGTTAGTTAATATACGTAAAATACTTAGAATAGTGCCTGGCTTGTATTAAGTGATAGATAAGCATCAGTTATTATGTTATTAACTACATTCTCATTAGGGTTCCTTACCGAGTGGCAGTATAAACTTTTATTTGCATTTTATTGTTCAAATTCTATTTATATAAAAATAAATATTATTTGTGTTCTCTTATTGGCATCAATTGGTTGCTGTGTGTAGACAAGGAAGTTCAGTTTCATGGATATTTGGGCTATTTGCCTTATTATTTAGCACAGTGAAGTATTTAATATTTTAGTCACATAAGTACTGACTTTTGTTGTTTTTGTTTACCACTTATCCTACTAGTTAATATTTTTCTTTAAATTAACACTTAAATGAAGAAACGTCTTAACTATATTTCCTTAAAAGACAAAACACTTTATCATTACAATAAATGAATACCCTGTATCGCTTGCCTTAAATAGAAGATAACCACAGATATAAATATAAGGAAAACAGCACAATGTTCCTAAAGTCTAATTAGGTAACACTTGTGTGCTCAGAGTGCGAGGTTGGTTTTCTATAAGAAAAAGATCAACAAGTGTTAGGGGTGTTAATGACCAGCCCTGCGTTGAGCCTTTAGTAGAGATGTAATCAGAGGATTAAAAAGAACAAAGGATGTGCTCTCACTATGTGGCATACTGTTATTTAATGTAGGGTGGGAGGCCTGCCAAAGCCATCCCTGAAATTCTCTCTCCTACCTTCAGCAGTACAAGTTTTACACAATAGGAAATCCACTCTTCTGGAGGGACTAAAAGCCTGGAAGCAGGGAGAAGACTAGGAATGCCACTTTTCTCTTTTTTACTTCCTTGTCTCTACAGGAGACTTATACCTCCAGGAGAGAAGAGGGTGTGGTGTTCAAATCCTTTTCCAAACTCTTTCTAGTCTTGGAAGTGACTTACCATCTCTCGTTTCCTCACCTGTACTGTGGGGGAAACGATAGTACCTAATTTGCAGTTATCATGAAGATTAAATGTGGCCACACATGAGGCGTGCTTAGCACAGGTCTTGACTATAGTAAGCCCTAGTAATATATATGTTTTGTATTATAAACGGAATCATGCATACTATGACTTGCTTTTTACTCTTAATAATAATTTACAGTTTTTCTCCATGTGAATTCATATAAATCTAACTTATTTAAAAAATGGCTGCATAGAACTCCCAAGTATGTGTATTCCATATTTTCTTTAACCAGTCTTTTTGCTGGGGGACATTCAGGTTGCTTTATGTGTGTGCATGTGTGTATATCTGTTTTATAAGTGAAAGGATTGAGGCTTAAAGAGGTTAAGGTAGCCTGAGCATACCAAAGTCACACCATGTCCTGTGCCTCTGAAACATTGTCAACAGCAGCCTCATCCCCAGCACTGGCCTTGCCCTATCTACATATGCCAGAAATATCAGCTGTCCCTGAGTGTCAGACCCCTGAACTGGAGTCAAGGCAGTTTGATTCATGTAAAGGGGCAAATGATATTACTCAAGGGAGTACATCAAGACCCCCAGCCTGTGGAAAGGGCATATGTGTGGGGTGGAAGTGAAAGGGGGTAGCCAGAGGTCTGACAGGGCTAAGAAAAACTGGAAGGATACTTGAGGGTAGGTAGGGGGGGAAGGGGGAAAGACTACGCCAAGACTCACTAGAAGAGAAGTGAAGGGATGAGGCAGGAGAGCTTTACAGGCTCACTCTGCCCACCTCTCAATTTTGCATCCTCTTTTGTCGCTTGTTTATTGTGTAGAAGAAATAGCAAATTACCTTTCAGTGCCTGTCTAGCACAATGCCTCATCCTGCAAATGCTCAATAAATATTTACTGAGTGAATGAATAGATTTACATTCCTGATTACCTAAGACTCAGAAAATCTTGAGACAGGCATCTAGGCGTGTCAAGGATGCCATCTGGGAGTGAAGGCACCATTTGACTTGGCCCCACACAGACAAGCCGAGTCAGACTAGTGAGCTGAGGCTGGTACCAAATTTCATGGTTGCCACATAGAGTTGAACACAATTTATAGCATTGTTTCAGGTGCTAGCGGAGGAGACAAAATCTTGAAAGAACTATTATAAGACTTCACATGTCCTTTGTGTAGCATCATAAAAACAGGATATCTTGCCCAAGTTTACGATTCTATTACAAAAGAAAAATAAAGCCATTAGTAAATCTAAGGAAAGATATTGACTACACATCTCTTTGTCTAAGTCAGTTTACAGAATATATTGAATTGGGCTATGTGGCCCCCAAGAGCAAAATCCATGAGTTATTTTTAGTGGAGTTAGAGCAAGTCTAGATAAGTACAAGGCTGTCTGCCTTGAGTTGCTCTTTATGGTAGCAGTATCATCCCCTTTATATACTAGACATGCTTTCAAGCTTCAATACTTTGAACACAGGTAGGCTGCATTCCATGTCAAATAGCTGTGAACTGAGTACTTTTTGAGCTGTGGCTCAAATTGAAGTGGGATATGCAGTCTGAATTCTGGTTGTTCCTCATCTTAGTCGTACGTATTAGTCATGATTTTGCTGAAATAATGCTGTGTAAAATAACTATCAAATCTCCCTTATTTTTCTCATTTGCAAGCCAGTGGATTGCAAGACTGTGGCTCTGTTGGGTTCAGCTGTAGGCTAGGTTCAGGTCTCTTCCACATATCTCCTTATTCTGGAGAAGCTACTCAGGCTATGCTCCCTCATGGTGGATGGCAGAAGTGCAAGGTAGAAAGCCAACCACACAGCCACATTAAAAACCTCTACTTGTGTCATGTCAACTAACATTCCATTGGCCAAAGGCATGTTAATGGAACAGGGAAGCGTCCTCCTCCCGTGGAGAGGAGACATAGCAAGAAGGAAAAATTGTGAGCGAATAATGCAGTCTAACACAGCATAGGCCCTTGGTTAAGATACTGAATGGGAGAAAATATTTGCAAATCATGTATCTGATAAGCATTTAACATCTAGAATATATAAAGAACTCATACAGCTCAACAACAAAAAGACAAACAACCCAAGTTTAAAAATGGGCAAAGGACTTGAATAGATATTTCCCCAAAGAAGATAATATACAAATGGCCAATAAGCACATGAAAAGGTGCTCAACATCATTAGTTATTAGGGAAATGAAATCAAAACCATGAGCTATCACTTCACACCTACTAAGATGGTTATTAAAAAAAAGGAAAATTAGTGTTGATGAGGATGTGGACAAATTAGAACCCTCACACATTGCTGGTGGGAATGTAAAATGGTACAGTTCTTGTGGAAAACATTTTGGCCTTTTCTCAAAAAGTTAAACATAGAATTACCGTATGATCGTGCAATTCTACTCCTAGGTATTTACCCAAAAGAATGGAAATAAGGGACTCAAAGAGATACTTGTACTTCCATGTCCATAGCAGCGTTATTCGCAACAGCCAAAAGGTGGAAACAACCCAAGTGTTAATCAACAGATCAATGGATAAACAAAATGTGGTACATACATACATTAGAATATTATTCAGCCATAAAAAGGAAAAGTTCTGACACATGCTACAAAGTGTATGAACCTTGAAAACATTATGCTAAGTGAAATAAGCCAGACACAAAAAGACAAATATTGTATGATTCCGCTTTTATGAAATATCTAAATAGGCAAATTCTAGACACAAAAAGTAAATTAGCAGTTGCTGGGGGGCAGGAGGGGAGGCAGGGGAGTTATTGCTTAATGGTTACAGAGTTTCTGTTTGAAATGATGAAAGGATTTTGGAAATGGATAGTGGTGATGGTTGTATAATGCTGTGAATGTAATTAATGACACTGAACTGTACACTTAAAAATGGCAAAATTTGTGTTACATATATTTTTTTACCACAATAATTAAAAAAAAAAGAAATGGAGAAGTGATGCTCTCACCTGGGGTCACTATGATAGATGGAATAATGCTCCCCCTGCCCTAGATATCCATACCCTAATCTCTGGTTTTATGCCTTTGTACATTATATTATCTAGCAAAAGAGACTACAGATGGATTAACCTTACAGATCTTAAAATTAGGAGATTATCCTGGATTGTCTGGGTGGGCCCACTGTAATCATATGGGGCCTAAAAAGTAGAAGGGGAAGGTAGAAGAGGAGGTCAGAGAGATGCTATGGAAGAAGAGGCAGGAGAGGTTCAGAGTGTGGGAGGGCCTTGAACCATCCACCATTGCTGGCTTTGAAGATTGGGGAAGGGGACAGTGAGGCAAGGAATTCAGGAGACCTCTGGAAGCTGGGAAGAACCCTCAGCTGACATCCAGCAAGGAAATGTGTCCTCAGTCCTACAACCCCAAGGAACTGAATCCTGCCAGCAACCGAAATAAACAAAGAAAGAGATTCTCCCTCAGAATTTGCAGAAAAGAATACAGCCCTGCAGACACCTTGATTTTAGCCTAGTGAGACCTGTGTGGGTTTACAGAACTATAAAATAATTTATGTCAAAAAAAAAAGAGAGAAGCTATTGTGGAGGTGGCTATTACTCTGTGATTAGAAGACAGTCAGGGCCCAGATGAGGAGTTTTGCTGAGTAATCAGAAAACAGAGAGCAAAAAATGACCATCAGAAGTGTTGTAGCAGATTATTTTTTTCCTAAAATGGCTACAACAATATCTCCAATCCCACGTGCTCTTCTGCAATGAGACCCTGCCACTCTCCCATCAAGAAGCCCCTCTCTTTAACCCTCATACACTGCTGGTGGGAATGCAAACTGTGCAGCCACTATGGAAAACAGTATGGGGATTTCTCAAAAAATTAAAAATAGAACTACCATATGATCCAGCCATTCCACTACTGGATATTTATCCAAAGAACTTGAAATCAATAATTCAAAGAGATTTGTGCACCCCCGTGTTCATTGCAGCATTATTCACGCTAGCCAAGACATGGAAGCAACCCAAATGCCCATCGACTGATGATTGGATAAAGAACATGTGGCATGTATATATACAATGGAATACTACTGAGCCATAAAAAAGACAAAATCATTCCATTCACAACCACATGGATAGAACTTGAGGGTATTATGTTAAGTGAAATAAGCCAGACAGAGAAAGACAAACACTGTATGATTTCACTCATTTGTGGAAGATAAACGAACACATGGACAAAGAGAACAGCTTAGTGGTTACCAGGGGAAAGGGGAGTGGAGGTGGGCACAAGGGGTGAAGGGGCACATTTATATGGTGTCTGACAAATAATAATGTACAACTGAAATTTCACAATGTTATAAACTATTATGACCACAATAAAAAAAAAACCCTCCCCTTGAATCTGGGCTGGCCGTTGTGACTTACCTGTAATCAACGGAATGTAATCAAAGTAAACCCGCATGTTGTCTGAGGCTAGGTGAAAAGACACCATGCAGCTTCTGCCTGGTTCCCTTGAAATACTTGTTCTCCGTACGCTACTTCTTAGGACTTTGCATCTTGGAACCCAGGCTCCATGCTGTGAGGAAGACCAAGTCACGCAGAGAGGCCACGTATAGGTGCTCCAGTCGACATTCCCAACTTGGAGTCATCCCTACCCAGATGCCAGATGGGTGAATGAAGAAGCCTCCAGATAATTCCAATATACAGTCGTTTGAGTCATCTCCAGCTGCGTCTGAATCTATGTGCCCCCAAATTGCAGCACATAGACAAGCCATCCCTGATGGGCCCTGTCTAAATTCCTGACCCACAGAATCTGTGAGCATTAATTGGTTGTTGTTTTATGTCACTGAGTTTGGGGCATTTTGTTGCAGAGCAATAGATAACCAGAATAAGCGTGAAAGAAGAAGAAACAGAATTTAATAACATCCACAGGGAGGCAAGGGAGTGAAGAGGCATAGATCGTTACAGAGTCTCTTGCTAGGCTAGGGGAATGGTGGTCCTCGTTACTTGTGAAATGCAGATTGCCAGGGATGGAAGGGAATCAGGGAAAGAGAGAAGCATGGTCATGAAGCAGCATGATCTCTATGGAGCAGCATCGAAATAAAGGATCCCTTCTGTTTTGATGAAAAGCTTGGGATTGGCCTCCCTATAGCCATTCTCAGCACTATGAAGAATACCACTGTAATTCTCAAAAGTATTGAAGTTTCAGTTTAGTGCAGCCAGGCTGACCCTGAGTAAGGGCTGACCAGCCCACAAGAATTATTGTCAGTTGGCTAAAGCAGAATACAGATCTGCATATTGAAGTACCTATGAAGAATGCATTCGATGGTATAGAATTCTTATGAAAAACTGTTAAATAATGAAAACGATCATTGATGCTTGCTGCAGGCCTTTTAGAAGGACCTAAATTATGACTGTTCAATATATGCAAAACTGAAAAAAATTATGAGGTTAAAGAATTATGTCCAGAATCAAGTCATCCTCAGAAGAACCAATGAAATGCTCTCATAAAAAGCAGTCTTAGCATTCTACAAACGTAACTGTACCAAGAAACGAGTAGTGATGCAGATTAAAATAGGAAAGCCTCTAGATGAACCAGAGATTCATCACAATTGGTACCCATAATCTTGACCACAAGCAAAATTAAGGGAAAAGTAGACAATCGGTAACAGTGAGGTTTAACAAGAGATTCCTCAAAAGGAAACTCACAAAAGACGGTTTTGCTTTTTACTTTTTGATTAGTAAAGATCTCAACATATGGCCACACCTATGTTCTTTAGAACCTCTGGAATCTGCATCATCATTCATTAGAACTGCATCGTTTAAGAGCACCATAAGACCATTTGGCCAAAACTGGTGGTACTAATTCAACAGGCATTCTTAACTACTCAGCTGTGCTATATTAAATAATTTGGCCTCTCGAAATCTTTCTCCCTTACATTCTGGTACACTACGTTGGTTTGTAATTTTTTTTTATCCGTTTGATTCTCTTGAGTCTTTGTTAATTTTTCTTCCCCATTAACTGTAGTTGTCTTCAAAGCCCCATCCTGTGGTTTCTGCTCTTTTCATTCTGGGCCTCATACCTTCAGGGAGCTTATCCACAACGTTAAGTTATTCCTTCTTCAAGAATTACTTACTGATTCTTACGTCTGTATCTCCCAATTCTTTCTCTTAACCCACTCTGCAGTTCCACCCCTCCGCTTAGATGTTTTCCCCAATTTTCTAAAAAAATGAGAACTCATGATCTAAAATGATCGGAATGAATTTTAAGTGGGGATGGTCATCATACTTTACATTTTTAATCTAATTAATTTGCTTTGCGAATCCCATTTTCAGTAGTAGCATTCAAGTAAGCACCCTGTCAGCCACTCTGAATTAGTGTAATTCAAATTATGAGGATTTTTAAAAGAAAGCTATAATCAACGTTAGATATCATGGATATTGTCTTGCAGACTTCAGGGGAGAAAAATTGGGATTCTCTCTCCATTAACATGAGAAGGTTGGAGCAGATCACTGCTTTTCAAATTGGACTGCGTGAGCACTGGGGAATCTGTGACCTCCCTTCAGGGGTGCCAGTGGGATGAGGGGGTGCCCAACAGGTAAAGCTTCCTCAACCCTTGCCCCTCGAAAGTGTCAACCAGAGTGACTCCACTTTCGTCTGTTTTTCAGACTGTAAGATTTTGTTTGTACAAAGGTTTCTGAATCTAATTTTTAGTTAAAAGTTTCATACTAGCTGATCTCTAAGGCCTCCTCTAGGTCTTATATTCTATGGTTCTGTCAAGTCGTTGAAAAGAGGCTATAGGATCAGAACTACAAACAAAATAGTTTAAATATATCTTCATAATCTACCTTCATGCATTAGATGAGTTCAGACAGAGAGTGAAAAGGGAGTTGTATTGTATTGTGTCATGCAGCTCTGCTGGTGCTCTTGATTTGCAAGGGCAATAATGTTCCTGCTTCACTACGATTTCTCAGCAAAATAAAAGATGTCCACATTTCATAATCTCCTGTGCCTCTTCAGGATTTGAATAGCTAGACCTTGAAGACTTAACAATCAGCATAGCAGATGCCCACGTTGGTGCCCACGTTTATTCTTGTTCTCACCATTCCTATATATGCCCGCAGCTACTTGCCATAAGCACCTGTGACCCTCTGCCTGAGGGCTTTCTCTGGCCACAGGAGCATGCTTGGACTATGTACAACGAAGGCTGGAAGTGCTGGGGAGTTAATGTTTCCAGGACTAGCCCTCAAGTGATGAAGGACAGGAGTTGGTGACTAAATATTCCAGCTTCATCACTCCTTGAGTGAGACAATTCTGAGCCGTGTTCTATAGAGTCACTCAGAGGTCCCCGGTAGGGTCAAGCCCTACAACTTCATTAACCCACCCTACGTTGCCTTCCTTCCCTTCCCTGTCTCTCTTACAAGTTCTCCTTGGCATCACTTCCAAAATAAACTACTTCCAAATAAATTACTTGCATTCATATCCTTTTTGCAGGGTCTGCTTCTGGGGGAAACCCAAGTATATCAGTTAGGGTCGAGTCAGGAGACAGGAATTCCGCCAGTTGTTTTAACAGGAGAATTTAATGTAAAAATTGTTAACTAGGTATAAAATTGTTAACTTGGCATCTGTGTTAGTTTCCTGGGGCTGCCATAACAAAGTATCACAGACAGGGTGGCTTAAACAACAGAAACTTATTGTGTCACGGTTCTGGAGGCTAGAAGTCCAAGATCAAGGTGTCAGCAGGGTAGATTTCTTCTGAGGCCCATGAGGGGAAATCTATCCTATGCCTCTCCCTTAGCTTCTGGTAGCCTCAGGCTTTCCTTGGCTTAGATGGTGTTCTCTCTGTGTGTTAACATTGTCTTTTCTCTGTACATGTTTATCTCTGTGACCCAATTTCCCCTTTTTATAAGGACATCAATCATATTGAATTAAGACCCATCCTAATGACTTCATCTTAACTTGATAATCTTCAAAGACCCTACTTCCAAGTAAGGTCATATTCATAGGGACCGGGAATAAGGACTTCGATATCTTTTGGGGGAACACAATTCAACCCATAGCAGTACCTGAAGAGGAAAAAAGGGATCTCTAAGGTATCATGGAGGTAGAAACTTCAGGAGACAGCTACTACCCCTAGCGCTCTGGGAACAAAAGAAAGATGTTGAAATTATTAAAACTTAGAGACCTGGAGGAGAGACCACATAAGGCTGACGGACAGATGGTTGAGGAAGGGACACCAGTTGGCTGGTGCTGATGTCTTTGTGTTGAAAGAAAAGACCTCATGGGGCTTGGGCTCAGACCCCCGAGGAGGGGGTGCTAGTGGGCTGGTTCTGGTGTCTCGGGCAGGGACATGGTGAGACTGGTTCTGCAAGTGTTGGAAAAACTGCACACTGGATTCAGCTGCTGCTTAGGGAAGGGACTGCCACTTCTGGGATTAAGAAGTGAGGTTCTGGGGCTGGCCGAGTGGCCGAGTGGTTGAGTTCACGGGCTCCGCTTTGGCGCCTGGGGTTTTGCGAGTTCGGATGCTGGACGTGGACATGGCACCACTCGTGAGGCCACGCTGAGGTGGCATCCCACATGCCACAACTAGAAGGACCTACAACTAAAATATACAACTATGCACTGGGGGGCTTTGGGGGGAAAAAAAAGTGAGTTTCGGGTGACTCTCACAGGAGCAGGAAGCAGATAGGAAACTCCTAGAAGTAAACAGGAAGTAAACAGGAAGGAGCACGTCCCTTCTTCCTCCTCCAGCCTTACATCTCTCTAGCACTCTGTATGGGCAAAGCTTGAAAGGGCACAATCCCAGTCCCAGCCTTATAAAGCAAGGTATAGAAGGCTGGGTTTGGAGCTGAGAGAGACCAGCTTAATAACTGGTACACCAACATTAGGCCATCAAGCAACTCAGAAAAATAAGATTTTTGTCCCAAGGAAAGTAAAGATTAGGCCTAAGAACATCAACATGGGTGCTTGATTAATGGCAGTTAATGAGGCAGTATCTGAGTGAGAAAGAAACACCTGTATAAAGGTGTGGCTATAAAGTAATGTGATTGAATTTTTAACAACATACTAAAATTTCAGCATACAAATGAGAACAATTCTCTTCAAAGTGGTTTCATGGGAATTGTTTCAACTCATTCTTTCAATATGGCCATGACTCAAAGAATCTTTGGAACTGCCCTTTGGGAGCCTGTGGCCTGCATTTTGATTCAGTCCATGTTGCCAATACTTTATCTTTTGAGGATGAGTTAACTTTTTGGAAACAGCTTAATGCCATCCCAAGCTAAACCTGATGAATAAAAGTCACAGGCTCAGGTTAGGTTCTACTTTTTTCTTTTGACAGGTTGGAGAGAGGTGCATCAAAATCAAGGTGTAATTTCTGTCTTAAGGTGGTGTCCGGCTGGTGGTCTCTGACGCTGTAATTCTTGACTTGTCACTAAAATGATCATGAACACAGAAAAAGATGGACTCAAAGTAACAAAGAAAATCAAGATTGACATTTAGTCATTTGCCAACTCCTATTTAGAGTTTCACTCAATTGTAAGAGTGATGTACTTGTTTCAAAAATACAATTTGTGATCTACAGGTATTTTGCTGTCAGTTACAGAAGAAAATCTGCCAGTGTGATAAAAGAGGTTATTTTATGCTTCCTTCATGAAATGGAGGGTTTGGGTGGCTCAAAATCATCAGATCTGGGCCTATCAGAAAACATGGTAGCCATCCACTCACTAGTGGGGAGCTTTTATGAGACAGCTAGAATACTCTTCCTTGCTTGTGTCCTTTTCTGTTAGTATATCTCTTATATTTAGTAGGGACCAAAAATCTTCGAGAAAACTATTTGCAAGGAAGTATAGAGGGAATTGATAATATCTTATTGCAGTTGAAGAGACAAGAAGAACCCCTGTCATAGTGTGTGTTGATAGTTATGGTTTTTCATGTTCTTTATTGATTTAGAGCATCATAAAACCAAGCTATTGGGGTGGGAGAAGGTTCCTAGTACCTCAGAGCTGCTGAAAATAAATATCTCCTGGGCACTGAAAAATGGATTGAGAGCAGTGCCCAGGGGAAAATGAGGACAAAAAAAGTCTGTCTTTTGGCAAGAACTGGGTCAGGCTAGCTCTCTCTTCATTTAGGGGATGAGTAAATAGAAACAACTTACATACAGGTTGGTGAAGAAATACGGCGGAACAGGAGAAACACCACCCTGAAGACTCAAGAGAAGAATGCCAACTGCGAAACGATTTACTATTGAAAGCAGTAGAAAATTGTATCCTTAAAGTTACGAGAAGATGTAACTTCTATGAAGCAGGACTAGAAGCCTTAGGGAAAGTGGTAGCAGAAATAAAGACAGCTGTAGGAGAATAACAGGAAAGTGGTTGAGATAAATAAAAAAATTTTAAAAAGTGTAAGAGAAATAGAAATGCAGTGGCAGAATCAAATATCCTTTCTAGGGACAGAAAAGAGCAGAATTGATGCTAAAAAACTGAATTGGTAGCTCAGAAAACAAACATGAACAATTTTCCCAGAATTTAGGGAACAAGTAGAAAAAGATGAAAAGACTTAAGCAAAGAGAAAAATCATCAAACCTAAAAATTATAGATACACCAGAGAAAGAGATCAGCATGACTAGAACACAAGCAATAATCAGACATAATTGAAGAAAATGTTCATGAGCCAATAAAAGATCTGATTGCGCAGATTGAAAGTCCAGAATCTTCCAGGCACAAAAAATAAAAAGAAATTCTCATGTAGACATATTTTGAATCATATGGATTTAAACATATCTTATAAATATTGGGTCATTTAATTAGTTTACTTATAAAGGAAGGAAAAATCAGGCTAACTCCAGTGTTTTTAACTAAAGTAAATAAACGCTAGAAGACTACAGTACAACGTCTGAAATATTTGGAGAGAAAGATTTAGTTCAAATAGCCAATATTTATTTATGAAGGCAACAGAAAGACATGAGTATTATAGACTCAGAAAATATGCCATCCATGTACTTTTTGAAGAAAATAACTTGAAGATCTACTCCATCTGTGTAAACATTTACTATGTGGATTACAAAAGTTTATAATGTTTATATTTTCTAAATGACTAAATGGGATAAACACAAATCATGCATAGAATATATGTCTTTAAAGAAACAACAAGAACCCCCCAAAATGGGATAAAATCAATGAAACATCAGTTATAACAACAAGCAAAAATTATTAAAACTTCTTATTAAAATAGAAATACCCTCTGGTTAGATTATAATATGAAATATACCTATATATTGTTAGACAAAAAGACACTGAATCTTAAAAATTAAAAATGGACAAAATTTTTTTAAAGATTTTGTTTTTTTCCTTTTTCTCCCCAAAGCCCCCCAGTACACAGTTGTATATTCTTTGTTGTGGGTCCTTCTAGTTGTGACATGTGGGACGCTGCCTCAGTGTGGTTTGATGAGCAGTGCCATGTCTGCGTCCAGGATTCAAACCAACGAAACACTGGGCCACCTGCAGCGGAGCGTGTGAACTTAACCACTCAGCCACGGGGCCAGCCCCAAAATGGACAAAAATTTATCTTTGTAAGTATAAACAAAAAACCCCAAGAGGTGGCAATATTAATTTCAGACAAAGCAGAATTGAAGGCAAAATCATTATACAGAGCAAAGATATAACAGCTATGAACTTTATATACCAAATAACTTAGTATTGATATTTATAAGTCAGAAACTGTCAGAAACTCATCGACAAACTCATATAACTCTAAAAGCTTTTTAGAGATTTTAATACAACTCTATCAGATAAAAACATATAAAAACAAGAGGATGTGTCTAATTTGAATAATATGCTTGTTAATTTAATAAAAATATATTGAACTTTATACCTTACAGAGAATGTATTTTCTTTCCAATTAGCCATGCCATAATTACAAAAATTTATTTTACTAGGCCTCAAAGAAAACTCTGCTGTATTTCAAAAAGCAGAAATCAGGCAGTATATACACTTCAGTACATTGCAATAAAACCAGAAAATGGTTACAGTAGTTTAAGAAACCTCCCAAACTTTAAATTAAGGAATTTGAAGCTATTCTATTACATTAGTATTTCTTCAAAGAATAAAGTTCTAATTTATGGATTAACAACAGCCCATATTATGGGATGCTGCTATAGCTATATTCAGAGGCATGTATAACTTTAAATGTTTCCTATTATTAATAATACACAATGAAAGTAGATGAACAATCAACTCAAGAATTTAGGGGTTTCTGCTAGAGTAAATCTCCTGGCCTCCTCACCCCTCACTCAATCATTCTCAGAGGAGGAAAGTAACTCACTTGATTGGTGAGTTTGGGAGAAGAAATTGAGCATACTTTGCTAGCCCTTTATAGGTTCTCTCTTGTGGAGACACCCTGACCACAGGCTGCACATATTTTCTACTAGTCACTGTCCTTGTGTTGGAGACCCACTGTTGTCCAGTTGGGGCTCAAATCTGTCTAATTCAACCCATTTGGCTGCAGCTCTGAAGAGAGTTTCTTAAATCAGCTTTATCAGTAATAAAACTGACATGTTCATTTCCATCTACTTCCTATGCCTCGTTTCTCAGTTTGTGTTGGGAGGGGAAAGAGGGCCCTCTACCATACTAACAAAATTAAGGGAAAAAGTAGATTTGGAAATCCCGAATCAGTTTCTTTGTTAGAATAAATAAATAGTGAAATAGTCAAACTTCTGGAAGATCACACCATTCATTCACTGAACAAACATTTGTTGAACACCTACTATGCACTAGGCACTGTATATGAATTGAAGAAAAAATGGTGAACAAGATAGACACAGCTCTTCTCACAGATCTTACAGTCTGGTGAAGGAATACATTCAAGAAAACTATCAATACACACGATTATCCCACAATATAGTATGATGAGTCCTATGGTGAGAGTAAGTCATTTTTGAGAAATTGAAAGAAGCTCAGTATTCCCAGAGCATGGGGTTTGCAGGGTTTGACTGGTGAGAGATGAACTGGGAAGAGGTTAGCAGGAGCCCAATTATACAGGACGTTCTAAGTCCAAGGAATCTGAAATTCATCCTAAGCGCAATTGGGATCCATTAAAAAGTTTCAAGCAGGGGAGGCTTAGAATTAGATTTTCATTTTGGGAAAATTACTCTGGTCATAATGTGGAGAATGGTTTGAAGAGGGCAAAACTGGAGTGGCAGTAACCTATTTTGGAGTATATCTCCCGAATCCAACCACCGTTTACAATCCCAACTGTCAATTCCCAAAACTGATCTGTTCTAGGCAATTGACAGTGGGGATGGAGAAACGTGGATGGATTTGGGAGATGCAGAAATTACAAGCCCGTGTCATTGATTAGATGTGGGGAGTGAGGGAGAGAAGAGTCACAGATGATGTCGAGCATTCTGGACTGGACAACTGAGTGGATGGTGGTGCCTTTCACTGAAGGAGGGGACACAGGAGTAGCAGGATTTAAGGAGAACATCCCCAATTCAGTTTTGGATGTGTGGAGTGGGTCCTCCAAGTAGAAATGTCATCTAGGCAAATGGATATATTGGTCTGAAGCTTAGAAGAGAGATCTGGGCTGCAGCCATAGATTTGGGAATTGTCAGCACATAGACATGGCAATCAAAGTTATAGACATACATGAGAGTGCCCTGGGAAGATAAAAGAGTGAAAATAAGACTTGCTGCTCTATTATATCATGACAGCTACTGAGGTACCTCAGTTTAGCTATCCAAATCAGCAGATTGAAGGGAATAGGGATTTAACTGTCTCTAAGATTTGGCTCATTAGTCCAGGAGAATAGCCCCACAATTTAGATCATTAATATATCTAGTAAATAATAATGCCCATTCTCCATATGGAAACTCATTGGTCAGATATTTACTTCTTTGAGTTTTAATTCTTGGCTTTCGAGATGGAGTCCACTTTTCTACTTGGCCTAGCCCATGGCACGTTTGATGACTCAAAGATGATTTTATGAACCATTCCAAAGACAATCTTTCTGTAAAAGTACTGAACTATATCAGTATATGGTAAATCCATATGAAATGATATTCTTTTAACCTCAGCAAAATTTAAACATGCACCCATCTTGCCACTATTCCAATTGCCCTCATTCATAAGAGAATGCCGAATCCTCCACTGGAAATATTTGGAGCAAGAACTTGAATATTGACATGCTTCAAGGACTTCAAATGGCTATTTCACATGTGTTAATAGATGCTCAAGGTTGCTGGTCTGGGCAGAAACAGTTACCTAGATTCTTCAGAAAGTAAGCCAAGATTTTGTTCAACTTGTCATAGTTGACTAGACTGAGGCAATCAGAATCAAAACAAAATTTTAAAGGTCTCCTTAGCTTTTATTAATTGTCGAATAAGCAGTGGGATCTTCGATAACGATATATATTTCATAATCTTTGGGCTTCCATTTAAAAATAATAGCTTTTGGAGATTGATAGGGGATTGTGAGTGACTATGAAAGAAATCCCTTTTTCCTGAATAATTTGCTTATGAAAAAAAAGATGTGGGATAAGGATAAATCTGGATTATTAGGCAAAATGGCCATTTTCCTCTGTGTGGTTTTTTTTTGAGGAAGATTAGCCCTGAGCTAACATCGGTGCCCATCCTCCTCCACTTTATACACGGGACGCCTGCCACAGCATGGCTTGATAAGCAGTATGGAGGTCCCTGCCCGGGGTCTGAACCGGTGAACTCCAGGCTGCTGAAGTGGAGCGTGGGCACTTAACGGCTATGTCACAGGGCTGGCCCCGCATTTTTCTCTGTTTTTGACAAAAATTCAAATAAAAAAAGTTGGATAAATACAACAATGGACACCCATATACCATCCACCTGGAATCACCAATTGTTAATGGTTTGCCACATTTGGTTTTCTCTCTCTCTCTTTCTCTCTATATGTACATATATGTCTAATTTCCCCCACATCATTTGAAAGTAAATTGCAGACATCACGACATGTCACCTCTAAATACTTCAGCATGTATTTAAGAACAAGGCCATAATGAGGATACATAATGAAAATCCTATTATACACCAAAGAAATTAATATTATTATAATATTATCTAATTTGAAGTCTATATTCAAAATATCCCCAATTGTTCTCAGTAGTGACCTTTATAGCTATTTAAAAAAATTCAGGATGCTTTCAAGGACCATGTGTTGCACACAGCTATCATGTCTTTAGTTTTCTTTAATGTAGAACAGTCCATTTAGCCATTTTTGGGGGTGGCTTTTATGACAATGACACTTTTGAGGAGTCCAGATAAGTTGTCTTGTGAAATGCCCCACAATCCAGTTTTGTCTGATTGTTTCCTTAGGATTAGATTCAGGTTATACATTTTCGGCAGGACTTTCCAGAGTGTCCTGCTCAGGGCATCACGTTAGGAGGCACGATGTGTCACGCGTTCCCATTATTTGTTGTGCTAACTTTGAGCACTTGGTTGAGGTAGAATTCGCCAGATTTCTCCATTGTGCCTTTTCTGCTTTGTGCCTAGAAAGTGATCTGTGGTGTAGAGAGTGAGACTGTAAATATCCTCTTCTCCAAGAACTTTTCACCAAGGTCTGAATCAATTATTACAATGGTCGTTGTAAATGACAGTTATAATTTTTATCACTTTTCTGTTTATTAGCTGGCATTCTTCTGAAAAAAGAACTTTTTCTCCTTCCTCTTTTTTCAAGTATCACTATAGACTTATGGATACTTTTTAAAAAGTTGAATGTGTTGTAATTTATTACCATTATTATTTATTTTGATGTTCAAATTAGCCTAAATTTGGCCACCCTGGTCATTTGTGTTTTTTTTTTAAGATGGCACCTGAGCTAACACCTGTTGCTAATCTTCTTTTGTTTTTTCTTCTTCTTCTCCCCAAAGCCCCCCAGTGCATAGTTGTATTTTCTAGTTGTAGGACCTTCTGGTTGTGGCATGTGGGATTCCTCCTCAGCATGGCCTGAGGAGCGGTCCCATGTCCGCACTCAGGATCCGAACCGGTGAAACCCTGGGCCGCCGAAGTGGAGCGTGTGAACTTAACCACTTGGCCACGGGGCCCACCCCTCGTCATTGTTGCTTGAGAAGGGACACAGGTAGAAGTTGAGGGAATACAATGACTCCCACAGTAAGGAAGGGGAAGCCTCAGGATGTATTGCAACCCCATCATGACACAGGACTTAGGAGCACCGCTTTCTTTCCTCCCTTCAAACCAGTAAAGGCTGTGGCTCCCACACCTTTCTGCTCACAGAGACTGCTGGCAACTCCCTTTCTCCAAAGTAATTTGGTTCAGCCTCTAGGCCTGGTCTTGGCCCATCCATCTAAGATAATACTTTGTCTTTTCCTCATATGCTGTCATTACTGACCATGTTCTGGTTTAATCTCAAATTTTATTACTTTTGACCGCTACTGGGCTGATTCTGCTTAGAAAACAAAAAGAAAATATCTATACTAGTTACAATATTGGTACATCTAGCTCTTATAATAGAGAAACTGAAAGTAACAGTGACTTAAATAAGATAGAAGTTTCTTTCTTTTTAATATAAAAATCTGGGTAGATGGCAAGGCTGGAAAGGTGGCTCCACAATCATCACAGTCTAGGTACCTTCTATCTTGTTTGTTTCTCTTCCATCTTTAATTCATTGCTTCCAACTTGTGCCCAAGATGTTTGCTTCAGCTCCTACCATTATGCCAACATTCTAGTCAACAGGAATGTAAGGTGAGGGCAGGCCTTTGCTCTATAGGGGCACAACCTGGAAGTTGAACATGCTACTTCTGGTCACATTCAGCTAGCCAGAACTGGATCACTTTTTATACCTAGCTTCAAAGGAGGCTGGGTAATGTATTCTGGGTGGTCACGTGCCATTGCTATCACTATGGAAGTCAAGGAGAATGGATTTAGGGAGACAATTAACAGCCTCAGCCACAGCGTCTTAATAACAAAAGATTTATACACCAATAATTTTAATCATGTAAAAATAAGTGTCAGTTTTTAGCTGAGTTTCACAGCCCATATAAAGGGGATGCAAGAGGGAAAGTGTCAGATGGCATTGGTATGCTTCTGGATTGCTCTATTTCCTACCTAGAAGGGCTGTGTGCACTCCTGATGTCCAGTGGAGGAATCTATTTGGGAGAATTAAATTAAACACACCTGGGGATAGATGATCCACTGATATATAATAACCCAACTCTAGAGATGATCCCAATCTCTTAAGGATTTTGCAGCAATTTGGGTTTCACAGACAGAAACTGTTGAGTCACAGTTCAGATGACCAAGGCTATCTTGCCATGAATCAATTTTTTTTGCTGGAAAAATAAGTGGGTGGGAGCTTAATTAGTGTACACTAAGTGGGAATGAGTCACGATCAGTTAAAAACCTTTTCTTCTCCTTGGGCCACACCTACCTAACATTCAGGCTGATGTAGGCATGAGCACAGTACTCCAAAATATCTGGGCAGCCCCTGCCTTCCCTTCCTGATTTCCCATCTTCCTTACAACAATCAGAAAGCCACTTCCTTCCTCATCTCTCCTGCTCTCCCTCCCACCTTCCATTTCTTCTAGCTCTTTGCTTTACTGAGAGCGTTTGAGTTGGAGTTGGTGGTTGAAAGAGTGGAGATAAGTTGTTAGGTGAAAGAAATGAAGTCTCAGGGCAGTTCTCTGGATTAATGGTATTACTAGGAACAATATCATGTGCCCCACCCCTATTGCCAAAGGCCTTGTTCAGTAATACATCATTCCTGCCAGAAAAGGAACAGTTGATGATACTACTGAAAGGGCGGTGGGTGGAGAGAACCTATGCTGTCTTTCAGTAAATATCTGAGAAGGTCAAGGACTTTATAGATTAAAGTTCTTTGCACAAATTAAATTCAATAGAAAACTAACATTGGTAAAGATGTTGTTCAAAGCATTATTTCCTAGAATAGTGAACTCCAATCATAAGCAGTAGCCATGAAATGGCTCAACTTAAAAAAAAAGAACCCAGCATGAATATCTCAAAATATCCACATCTAAGGGATATCTTCCTCCAGATAAAGATGGAGCTCTAGTCAGTGAAATAATTGCTCTAAGTTAAAAAATCTACAGTGACCCCTAGACCTTTGCACTAAGGCTGTGCACTTAATGAATGTAACCCTCAGACTCAGACTTCAGGGGCTAAGTCTGATGACTAAATACTATCTAAATAATCAACAACCTGAGTAAGTTTGTAATGGCCTAACGAGCCAGCTGACAAAAGAAAGGTGACTCACAGTCTGGTTCCAACAACAGAAGGCAAGTTTGTGCCAGACCCGACTGCACTTCTGTGCCATTCTGATCTCTGATTGGGCTTGTGGTCAATACAGGGAGAGAACTCTATTTTGTCAGGAACATGAAAGTAGAAAGAAAGGAAGCATAGGCACACATCTGTTCAGTTGTTCTTTCATCTAACATTTATTGAACCCCTATTGGGAGTCAGACACTGTGTTGGGCTGTGGGGATAGATTAAAGCCCTTGAGGGCTTTTCAGGACAGCCAGGGGAGACAGACGTACAATCAAATATAACATAATACATATGATATTATACACAAAATATAATACACATGGTAAATGCTGGACCAGTGCTTCTCAAACTTTAGTATGCGTGGAAATCACCTGGAGAGCTTGATGACAACACATGCCAACCTAGAAGCACATGCAGGGCACAGCGGGTACATGGAAAGAGAGTTGTCTATTTTACCCGAAGGTGATGATTAAGCTGAATTTCAAAAAAATAAGTAGATATTTATTCACCAGGAAAAAAAGGAGAAGAGGATAGAATTCAGAAACAGAGTTCGCTGTGTTTGGGGCCCAAATGTGTGACAGATAGGAATGTAGAGATGAGTGGGGACCACATCACAAAGGGTCTTAATTGCCACATTGAGGAACTGCAATTTTATCCTGTAGGCAATGGAAAGCCACTGAGAGTTTTAAGCAAGGGAATAAGCCATGCAGGTAAGTGGCAAAGAACATTCCAGTGAGAGGAAACAGCAAGGGTAAAGACCTTGAAGTCAGAGTGACCTTGGCTTGTTCATAGACAAACAAGGAGGCCAACATGGCTAGAATATGTGGGGGACAGTACTAGGTGATGAGGTCAGAGAAGGAGGCAGGAGACAGATCATGTAGGGCCTTAGGGACCGAAGTAAGAAAAGTGGATTTTATTTTAAGCCCGTTGAGCATGGGTATGACATGATATATCGTAGGTTCAAAAGTATCACTCTGGCTATCATATACACTGTGAGGGGGCAAGAAAGTAGTTAGGAGATTACTGTAAGAGTCCGGGGAAGGGTTGACGGTGGCTTGGACCAGGAGGGTTGACAAATTCTTATATTTCCTGTATCCACCACCACAGTCATGACATAGAGAAGTTCCATTATGCTAAAAATTGCTTCATGCTGCCTCTTTGTAGTCACACCATCCCCCCAAACCCCAAATGCTGGCAACCACTAATCTTATCTCTGTCCCTATAGTTTAGTCTTTTCCAGAATTTCACATAAATGAAATCATATAGTATGTAGCCTTTTGGATCTTGCTGCTTTCATTAAGCAAAATGCATTTGACATTCACCCCTGCTGTTGTGTGAATCAATGTAGCAGTTCGTTCCTTTTTATTGAGTAGAATTCCCTTTTATGGATATGCCATAGTTTGTTTCTTCATTCAGTAACTGAAGGATATTTAGGTTGTTTCCAGTTTTTGGTTATGTATGAAGTAGCTATAAATCTTTGTGTACAGGTTTTCATATGAACATAAGTTTTCATTTCTTTTGGGTAAATATCTGGGGGTGTGATTGGCATATATGGTAACTGTATGTTTAATTTTATAAGAAACTGCCAGACTATTTTGCATCCAGAGTATGCTATTTTGCATTCTTGCCAGCAATACATGAGAGTTCCAGTTGCTCTGCAACCTTGTCAGCATGTGGTATTGTTGGCATTTTTTATTTTAGCCATTCTAGTGGGTATGGAGCGGTATCTCATTGTGGTTTTAATTTGTATTTTCCTAATGACTAATGTTGTTGAGCAAAGTAGAGCCATCAGGATTTACCGATGGAATGGATGTGGAATGTGAAAGAATGAGGAGTCAAGCATGATTTCAAGGTTTTTGGCCTGAGCAAGATGACAGTGAAAGAGGTTGAGAGAATTCACAAACAGTTAATGTGACATGATTTCAGTGGTTCAGGAAAAGCTCAGAAATAGTCACTAGGAAAGAGAAAATAGTTACTGTTATTGGGCAAAGGAAAAGTGATAGCACCCTCCTACCCCACATTCCCATCAGGAACTGCAAATGAGATTTACTCAGAGCAAACAGAACTGAAGATGATTAAAGAACTTTTATGGGTGGTGTGTGGGTAGAAAATGAAAGGTGTCACCCTCAAGGAAAGACGTGTCAGTCTGGGAAAAGCCAGCTCCTGTAACATCTCAGGGATGTGATTCACTGTGAAAGCCTGAAACCTGTTTTATAGCCTGGGTGGGCGGTGGCTGGGGCAGAGTTGTTTTTAGAGACACAAAGAACAGAGAGAAATTGATGGATTTGATAATGGAACCTGGTACCTGGGCATAATGGGCCATGATGTCATCTTGAACAAGCAAACCTAAGGAAAGAATTACACTGATCCACCCCAAGTAGGACCATAGGAAAGCTGACAAAGCAAGGGGGCCTGCCAGAAACATTATGTCCTGGGTTCTCCACCTGGCTCCTCAGAGGGACCCAGGATCATTATCCGTGTGTAGATCATCAATCATCTCTGGTTCAGATAGAGGTGAGGATGATTTAAGGAACAATAAAAAAGATTATCTGGGATCCTCCTCTCTGGCGCCATGGTGACAGGTTCCAGTCAAACAAGACAGAGATCTTCCTACCATATTTCTGGGATGCTTCATGGTTCGATTTCTAATTCTGCTTTGATTTCTTTATGAATTCCCTTTCTTCAACTTTCTAGCTTTATTTTTACTTATCGTTTCTAACAATGAAAATAGCTTTATTGTTTTGAGTTTTGCTTTCCGAAAAATTCAAAGAATTTGGAAAAAAGTGCTAGAGAAAGTGCAAGTTTTCTGAAATCCTACCACCCCAGGTCCTCACCATTTCTGTTTTGGGAGACCGTACTTTCACATTTATGCATGCGTATTCACAGCTCTACTTTTACCTAAATGAGATAATATAATACATGCTGGCTTCTTTAAATCATGGAAAACTTTTGAAAAACTGAGTTTTGTTTAATTTTTTATTGATAACCCCACCTCTCACTGACATCCCTAGTAACCAATGTAAATAACTTGGTGTTTATTCTTCTGGAACTTTCTCCATGATCATATAATTTTACACACACACACACACACACACACACGCACGCACACACACACATGCACACAGAGTTAAGAACTGTTTAAAAACCAGGATCTTTGTAATGTACTTCCCTGGATCTCCCTGGATCACTGACTTGTGTTATTCTTTTCTATGGCTGCCTAATGTTCTGGGCTCCAATTGATTGATATTAATTTTGCTTCCTTTTTTTGTGCTATTACAAACATTGCTACAGTAAATATCTCTGGATATATGCCTTACATACTGGAGATTTATCATACTGGAGTTTTTATTTCTATGTGATAGAGTCCAAGAAATAGGGTTTCTGAGTTGAAAATTATGTGTAATTACAGTTTTAATAAATATTGCCAAATTAATTTCCAAAAAGATTATTTATGATATCTTCTTGTTATATTTTTTCCATATTTGTTGAGGAATAATTGACAAATAAAAATTGTATACTGTAATTTAAGGTTTATGACTTGATGTTTTGATTTATGTATACGTTATGAAATCACCACCACAATGAAGCTAATTAATATATCCATCACCTTATGTAGTTGCCATTTTTTTTTGTGGTGAGAATGCTTAAGATCTATCCTCTTAGCAAATTTCAAGTATACAACACAGTATTGTTAACTATATTCACATTGCTGTACTTTAGGTCTCCAGAACTTATTCATCCTGTATAACTGAAACTTTGTACTCTTTGACCAACATCTCCCCATTTTTCCCTCTCCCCAGCTCCTGGCAACTACCATTCTACTCTCTGCTTCTATGAGTTTGACTATTTTAGATTCCACATATGAGTGAGATCATGCAGTGTTAGTCTTTCTATGTCTGGCTTATTTCATTTTGCATAATGTCTTCCGAGTTCATCCATGTTGTTGCAAATGTCAGTATTTCCTTATTTTAAAAGGTTGAATAATATTCATATATGTATATATATACACCAGATTTTCTTTATCCATTCATCTGTTGATGGACGTTTACGTGTTTACATGTCTTGACTATTGTGAACAATGCCGCAATGAACATGGGGTGCGGATATTCTTTAAGATCCTGATTTCATTTTATTCAGATATATACCTAGAAGTAGGGTTGCTGGACCATAAGGTAGTTCTACTTTTAATTTTTTGGAGAACCTCCATACTGTGTTCCATAATGGCTATACCAATTTACATTGCCACCATTGCCCTTTTCTCCACAACTTCACCAACACTTGTTATCTTTGTCTTTTTGATAATAGCCATTTTAACAGGTGTGAAGTGATATCTCATTGTGGTTTTGATTTGTATTTCCCTGATGATTAGTGATGTTGAGCACCTTTTCATATATCTTTGGCCATTTGTGTGTCTTCTTTTGAGAAATGTCTATTTAGGAACTTCGCCTGTATTTTAATTATTGTTTTCGTTTTCTTTTTCTTTCTCTCTTTTTTTTTTTTTTTGCTATTGGGTTGTATGAGTTCCTTATATATTTTGGATATTAACACCTTATCAGATACATGGTTTGCAAATATCTTCTCACAATTGTTAGGTTGTCTTTTCATTTTGTTTATTGTTTCCTTTGCTGTGCAGAAGCATTTTAGTTTGATGTAGTCCCATTTGCTTATTTTTTCTCTTGTTTCCCTTGCCTGGTCAGACATGGTACTTCCAAATATGCTGCTAAGACTGATGTCAAAGAGCGTATTGCCTATGTTTTCTTCTAGAAATTTAATGGTTTCGGGTCTCATGTTCAAGTCTTTAATCAATTTTGAATTAATTTTTGTGTGTGATGTAAGATAACAGTCTACTTTCACTCTTTTGCATGTGGCTGTCCAGTTTTCCCAGGACCATTTATTGAAGAGACTTCCTTTCTCCATTGTATGTTCTTGGCTCCTTTGTCAAAGATTGTCTGTCTGTAGATGTGTGGGTTTATTTCTGGGCTCTCAATTCTGTTCCATTGATGTGTGTCTGTTTTTGTGCCAATACCAAGCTGTTTAGATTACTATAGCTTTGGTAGTATATTTTGAAATCAAGCAGTGTGATACCTCCAGCTTTGTTCTTTTTTCTCAGGATTCCTTTGGCTATTTGGAGTCTTTTGTTGTTCCATATACATTTTAGGATTCTTCGTTCTATTTCTGTGAAAAATGTCGTCGAAACTTTGATAGGGATTGCATTGAATCTGCAGATTGTTTTAGGAAGTATGGACATTTTAACTAGGTTAATTCTTACAATCCAAGAGTACAGAATATCTTTCCATTTCTTTGTGTCTTCTTCAATTTCTTTCAACAATGTTTTATAGTTTTCAGTGTAGAGCTCTTTGGTTAAATTCATTCCTAAGTATTTTTTTTCTTGAAATTGTAAATGGAATTATATTCTTAATTTCTCTTTCTGCTACTCTATTGTTAGTGTACAGAAATGCAACTTGTTTTTGTCTGTTGATTTTGTATCCCTCAAATTTACTGTATTCATTGATTATTTCTAAATGGTTTTTGGTGGATTCTTTAGGGTTTTCTCTGTATAAAATCATGTCATCTGCAAATACTGACAGTTTCATTTCTTCCTTTACAATTTGGATCCCTTTTATTTCTTTTTCTTGCCTCATCGCTCTGGTTAGGACTTCCAATAATGTTAAATAAGAGTAGTGAAAGTGGGCATCCTTGTCAGGTTCCTGTTCTTAGAGGGATAGCTTTCAGTTTTTCTCCATTGAGCATGATATTAGCTGTGGGTTTGTTATATATGGCCTCTATTATGTTGAGGTACTTTCCTTCTATACCCATTTTATCAGAGTTTTTATCATAAATGGATGCTGTATCTTCTCAAATGCGTTCTCTACATCTATTGAGATGATTGTGTGATTTTTATCCTTTATTTTGTTAATGTGGTGTATCATGATGATTGATTCACGGATGTTGAACCATCCCTGCCTCCCTGGAATAAATCCCACTTGATCATGGTGTATGATATTTTTAATGTATTGTTGTATTTGATTTGCTAGTATTTTGTTGAGGATTTTTGCATCGATGTTCATCAGTGATATTGGCCTGTAATTTCCTTTTGTTGTGTTGCCTTTGTTTGGTTTTGGTATCAGGGTAATGTTGGCTTCCTAAAATGAGTTAGGAAGCATCTCATCCTCTTCAATGTTTTGGAAGAGTTTGAGAAGGATAGGCATTGAGTCTTCTTGGATGTTTGGTAGAATTCACCAGAATTCCTGGACTTTTTTTTTTTTTTTGGGAGGTTTTTGATTAGAGTTTCGATCTCCTTACTGGTGATTGGTCTATTCAAATTCTCTATTTCTTCTTGATTCAGTTTTGGAAGGTTGTATGAGTCTAAGAATTTATTCATTTCTTCTAGATTATCCAATTTGTTGGTATGCAGCTTTTCATAGTATTCTCTTCTAATATTTGGTATTTCTGAGGTGTCCATTATAATTTCTCTTCTTTCATTTCTGATTTTATTTATTTGAACTTTCTCTCTTTTTTTCTTGGTAAGTCTAGCGAAAGGTTTGTCAACTTTGTTTATCTTTTCAAAGAACCAGCTCTTGGTTTCATTGATTTTTTCCTATTATATTTTTAGTCTCTATTTCGTTTATTTCTGCTCTGGTTTTTATTATTTCCTTCCTTGTGCTGATTTTAGGCTTTGTTTATCCTTGTTTTTTCAGTTTCTTTAGGTGCCCTGTTAGATTGTTTATTTGAGATTTTTCATATTTTTTGAGGTAGGCCTGTATTGCAATAAACTTCCCTCTTAGAACTGCTTTTGCTGTATCCCATGAATTTTGGCATGTCATATTTTCATTTTATCTGTCTCTAGGTATTTTTTGATTTCTCCTTTGATTTCTTCTTTGACCCAATCATTGTTCAGTTGCATTTTGTTTAATCTCCACATATTTGTGGCCTTTCTGATTTTCTTCCTGTATTAGTTGATTTCTGGTTTCATACTGTTGTTGTCAGAAAAGATGCTTGGCATTATTTCAATCTTAAATTTATTGAGACTTGTTTTATGGCCTAATATGTGATCGATCCTGGAGAATGTTCCACGTGCATTTGAAAAGAATCTGTATTCTGCTGTTTTTGGACGGAATGTTCTGTATATATCTATCTGGTCTAATGTGTCATTAAAGCCAATATTTGCTTGTTGATCTTCTGTTTGAATGACTTATCCGTTGGTGTAAGTGGAGTGTTAAAGTCCTCTACTATTATTGTGTTGCTGTCTATTTCTCCGTGTATGTCTGTCAATAATTGCTTTATATATTTAGGTGCTCCTATGTTGAGTGCATAGATATTTACAAGTGTTCTATCCTCTTGTTGGATTGTTCCCTTTGTCATTATGTAGTGCCTTTCTTTGTCTTTTGTTACAGTCTTTGTTCTAAAGTGTATTTTGTCTGATAGAAGTATTGCTACCTCACCTTTCTTTTCATTGCCATTTGCATGGAGTATTTTTTCCCATCCCTTCACTTTCAGTTTGTGAGTGTCTTTAGGTCTGAAGTGTGTCTCTTGTATGCAGCATATATATGGGTCTTATTTTTTTCATCCAGTCAGCCACCCCATGCCTTTTGATTGGAGCATAATCAATGGGCCTTTTAGTCCATTGACATTCAAAGTAGCTTTTGATAAGTATGTACTTATTGCCATTTTGTTACTTTTTTTCTGGGTGTTTTAATAGTTCTTATCTGTTCCTTTTTTATTCTCTTTCTCTCCTCCCTTGTGGTTTGTTTGCTTTCTTTAGTATTATGTTTGGATTCCTTTCTTTTAATTTTTTTGTGTATTTGTTATAGTTTTCTGGTTTGCGATTACCATGAATTTCCTATATAATAACCTACGTATACAGCAATCTATGTTAAGGTGATGTCTTAAGTTTGACCTCTTGCTAAAAGCTCTACTCTTTTACTCCCCTCCTCCCACATTTTATGTTTTTGATATTATATCTAGCCTCTTTTTTGTGCATGTGTATCTGTTACCTTCTTATCATGAAAATAGATAATTTTAATACTTTTGTCTTTTAACCTTCACATTAGCTTCATAGGTTGTTGATCTGCTACCTTTATTGTATATTTGCCTTTACCAGTGATTTTATTGTTTTTTTAAAAAAATAATTTTCTTATTCCTACTTGTGGTCTTTTCTGCTTAAATAAGTCCTTTTAGCATTTCTTGTAAGGCTGATTTTTTGGTGGTAAACTTCTTTAGTTTTTGCTTGCCTGGAAAAGTGTTTATCTCTCCTCCCATTCTGAATGATAACCTTGCTGGGTAGAGTATTCTTGGCTGTAGGTTTTTCCCTTTCAACACTTTAAATATATTGTGCCACTCCCTTCTAACCTGTAAGGTTTTGCTGAGAAGTCAGCTGATAGCCTTATGGGGATTCCTTTGTGTGTAACTTGTTGCCTTTCTCTTGCAGCATTTTTAGGATTCTCTCTTCGTCTTTAATTCTTGACATTTTAATTATAATGTGTCTTGGTGCGGGCCTCTTTGGGTTTATCTTGTTTGGTGCTCTCTATGCTTCCTGTACCTGGATGTCTGTTTCCTTCCGTGGGTTAGGAAAGTTTTCAGCTACTATTTCTTTGAATAGATTCTCTGCCTCTTTGTCTCTCCCTTCTCCTTCTGGGACACCTGTAATACAGATGTTAGTGTGCTTGATGTTGTCCCAGAGGCCCCTTAGACTTTCCTCATTCTTTTTAATTCTTTTTTCTTTTATCTGTTCAGCTTGGGTGATTTCCTTTAGTCCTTCATCCAGCTCATTGATCTGTTCTTTTTTATCATCTACTCTGCTATTGAGTCCCTCTAGTGAATTTTTCATTTGCATTATTGTATTCTTCATTTCTGATTGGTTCTTTTTTATATTTTCCAATTCTTTGTTGAAATTCTTGCTGAATTCATCCATTCTTCTACCAAGATCAGTGAGCATCCTTGTGACTATCAGTTTGCATTCTTTATCAGGTAGATTGTTTATCTTTGTTTCATTTATTTCTTTTTCTGTGGATTTGTCTTGTTTCCTTATTTGGAAGATATTCCTTTGTGTCCTCATTTTCCCTCTTTCTCTGTGCTTATATCTATGTATTAGGTAGATCAGCCATGTCTCCCAATCTTGGAGAGGTGGCCTTCTGTAAGAGATGCATTATGATACCCAGCAGTGTTCCTTCCTCTTGTCACCAGTTCCAAATGTTCCAGGAGGGCCCCCTGTGTGGACTTATGTGTGTCTTTCTGTTGTGGCAGGACTGCTTTTGCTGCAGGTGCATGGGGAGGCTAGGCAGTCCCCCTGGCCAGTTGGTTGTAATGCTCAGCTGCATGTGGCTGCTATGGTCCCTTCAGCCACTTTATCAGGCATGAGGAACCCAAGTATATTTGGCTGCAAGGTCTACTAGCACATTCCTGCTTCAGTTTTTCTGCTAAGTGAGTAGGGCTCCAGTGCGGCTGGTTGTTAGGCTCATTGGCTTACAATTCCTATAAGCCTCTGGCTTGCAAGGCTGTTTTCAGCTCTCTTAGGAGCGCAGCTGGGTGGGGTCAGCCCCAGGCATGGGAGCACACAATTCTTTCAGGTGTTGGAAAATGGGGCCAATCCCCCATGTAGCTGTTTGAGAAGCACAAGTGTGCTGCAGCTGACAAGCCCCACCACCCACAGGCCCACACACCCTGTCAACACAGTCCTGTCCCATGCACATACCCCAACACACTGAAATGTACCCACTTGCCCAGCTTCAGAGGCCCTACACATTCTTCCAATGCAGGCTTGTGCCTCACGCACACCCTGCCCTGCAGATGTGGACCCATTCACCCTGCTGAAGAAGTCCCACACACCCGGCCTATGCAGGTCCACACGTTGCCTGAGGGCTTGCTGGTGGGTGTGGCCAGTCCCTAGGGTGGGCTGTCTGCCCTGTCTGAGCTGGAGTAAATCAGTGCTCTAGTGGATGGGGCAGACCCCTGCCCCAAGGGGCCAGGGGAAGAACTCCAATGGCATCTGCCAGCATCTATGTCAGTACATCTGTACTAGGTCACAATAATGGCTGCTGCCAATGCCTCAGTCCCTGAGGAGGTGGTCCCAGCCACTTTCCACCTCCCTGAGATGCTCCTAGAGCCTACCAAGTAAGTCTCTTTTCACCAAAGGACTGTGCACCTTTCTTTCTGATGATTTTAGGTTGCTTTCCGAAACAGGTGAATTTGTGTGTGGGCCCTTTAAAAGCAGAGTTTTCTTTCCCTTATGTCCAGTAGCTTTTCTAGGGGTATTCCTCATTGTTGTTAATATCCAGTAAAGTCAGATATTGTGACGCTTGTCTTGGTTGTGCTGAGTCCAAAAGCTGCTTATTGTGGCATAGCTATCCCCCTCAGATCCTCCACTCTTCCAGGAAAAGCTTTGTACCTTAAGATTGCTCCCAGCCATGAAGTGTTGCAGCTAGAAGGTGGCTTTTTCCTTTCCAGAAAGGAATTTCTGCCTCTTCCATCTCAGTCAGCACTATCTCTTCTTGTGGGTTTTTTTTTTAAATCCAGTTTTCAGTTCTCTCTCAGGGGTAATTGTTCCAAGAGTACTTGTAAATTTGTTGTGTCCATGGGAGGAGGTCAGTTAGAGTCCTCCTATGCCACTATCTTTTTTTTTTGTGGAAGATTAGCCCTGAGCTAACATCTGCTGCCAATCCTCCTCTTTTTGCTGAGGAAGACTGGCCCTGAGCTAACATCTGTGCCCATCTTCCTCTACTTTATATGTGGGATGCCTGCCACAGCATGGCTTGACAAGCAGTTCCATGTCTGCACCTGGGATTGAAACCAGCAAACCCCAGGCTGCCTAAGTGGAACGTGCGCACTTAATTGCTGCACCACTGGCCAGCCCCCTAGTGCCGTTTTTCAACAATATTTTCTCCCTTTGTGTCTCTGTGTCACATTTTGGTAATTCTTGCAATATTTTGAACTTTTTCAATATTATTATATTTGTTATGTTGATCTGTGATCAGTGATCTTTGATGTTACTATTATAATTGTTTTGGGGCACCATGAACTGCACCCATATAAGACAGCAAAACTTTATAATACATAAATGTTGTGTGTGTTCTGACTGCGCCACTGGCTGGCCATTCCCCCATCTCTCTCCCTCTCCTCAGGCTTCCCTATTCCCTCAGACAGAACAATATTAAAATTAGACCAATTAATAACCCTACAATGGCCTTTAATTGTTCAAGTGAAAGGAAGAGTTGCACATCTCTCAAGTTAAATCAAAAGCTACAAATGATTAAGCTTCGTGAAGAAGGCATGTCGAAAGCTGAGATAGGCTGAAAGCTAAGTTTCTTGTGCCAAACAGTTAGCTAAGTTGTGAATGCAAAGGAAAAGTTCCTGAAGGAGATTAAAAGTGCTACACCAGGAGCTGACCCCGTGGCATAGTGGTTAAGTTTAGCACGAGGAAGACTGGCACAGATGTTTGCTCAGGGATAATCTTCCTCAGCAAAAAAAAGTGCTACTCCAGTGAACACGTGAATGTTAAGAAAGCGAAACAGCCTTATTGCTGATTTGGAAAAAGTTTGAGTGGTCTGGATAGAAGATCAAACCAGGCACAGCATTCCCTTAAGCCAAAGCCTAATCCAGAGCAAGACCCTATCTCTCTCCAATTCTATGAAGGCTGAGAGAGGTGAGAAAGCTGCAGAAGAAAAGTTTGAAGCTAGAAGAGGTTGGTTCATGAGGTTTAAGGAAAGAAGCTTTCTTTATAACATAAAAGTGCAAGGGGAAGCAGTAAATGCTGATCTAGAAGCACCAGCAAGTTATCTGGAATATCTAGCTAAGATCACTGGTTCAGGACATTGTGTATGAAAAACTGTAGATGCTTCAGCTGATATTAACTTTCTCCTGGCAGGCAGACACAGCACTGAAAGATCACCTTAATCCAGTTGATGGCAGGCATTAGCCTTTGTCGTGGCTGGTCTATTTCTAGTTTGTTCTTATTGGTGGAGTATCACCCTTAGTATAAGAGATTTTCCCTTCTGGCATCTCAATTTAAAGCTTTGTGTGTTTAAAAGGGCTATCCCACTTAGTTGAGCCTGAACTCCATTCTCTGATTCCCTAGCACTATCAGAATTTTGACGTCTTTTATTAACTCTTCAGCCTCCCAGACGTTGCTTTCTTCTTGGTTTTCTGGGACTTCCATCTTGAGTATGCACACAACTTAGGGATGAGTAAACATCTCAAGGTGAGATTGATTCTAGATTTTTTTGGTTCACTTCCCTCCTCCTATTTGAGTTGTGGTCTCCTTGGCAACACCATACTTTGACTATTTTCTCTGTAACCCTGAGAGATTTCCACAATCCTTGACCACTGCTTTCTGTTAGGTCTCTATTCCCAGTGCAGTGAACTGCCAAATGTACTAAAGGAAAAGTCAAAGGCAGATGAGGGGCTCACCTCAATGTACCTCCTAACTCTCTGAAATTTTGACTCCTGGAGTCTTGCTTACTTTGTTATTCCCCAGTGACTTCACACGGATACTTTATGCATTTGCCCCAGCTTGTATAATCATTCTTGGCAGGAAGGCTATTCTAAGACAAGTTGCTCCTTTGTGGCTGGAAGCCAAAGTCCATTGTTTTGTGTTTTGTAATATTTTTCTTTGTTCATCTTTCAGACCATCAATACGTGTCTCATCTTCTCTTTCATTTCATCCACCGATTTTTAAAAAGTGAAAAAAAGATCATGTTTCTGGGTCCCAGAAAATCTTATTTTGAACTGTGGCTGACCATCACTGGGTGTTCCTTCTTTTCCTCTATGTTGTTATCTGTGTCCTTTCGTAATTCTGTGTCAGCGTTGTAGTTCCTCTCTGGCATGTGGTCTGCCCTCTGTAGACGCACCAGGGGGAAGCCTCACTGCTCACTCTCTTCTCAGATTGAAAGATCAGATTCTCGCTGCTCCTCTGGCAGGGAGGACTCACCTCCAGATTCAGCTTCCTCATGGGTCCTCCCTGGACCATTCCCTATGGCTCGTACTACCCTTCTTCTGAGGTGGGATAAGTCCAGAGATTTTTAGGGAGCAAACTTATCTCTAGGAACTGAAAAGCTCTGGTTCTCACTTCGATAGTTTTTTGCCACCAGAATTTCCTAGACTGTAGTTAGGTCTGTAGGGAAGTAAAGTTCCATGTCAGCTCCTTCCTCAGGGCTCTAAGGCGTCTGGCCAGGCCTTCCTCAGTCTCTTAAGCCCCACCTGCGTGCCAGGCCCTGTGGATGCTCCTGCTCAGGAGAGGAACTTGGTAAGTGGCATTTGGATTAGCACTGTGAGGCACTGAGCAGTAGGGATTCACGTTTCTGCTGATATCGTCCCAGAATCCCTTTTAACCTCCTTCCCGCCTCTCAATATAAGTGGTTCCCATAGGAAACTAGGTCAAGGCCATTGGTCCATAGAAAATCAAGTGAGCTGAGAGTCTGAACAGTATTAAACATTGCTTAAGGGCCAGCCCCGATGGCCTAGTGGTTAAAGTTCGGTGTGCTCTGCTTTGGCAGCCCAGGTTTGGTTCCTAGGCATGGAACCATACCATGTGTCTGTCAGTAGCCATGCTGTGGCAGCAGCTCACATAGAAGAACTAGAAGGACTTAGAACCAGAGTATACAACTATGTGCAGAGGCTTTGGGGAGGGAAAAAACAAAAAGATGAAGACTGGCAACAGATGTTAGTTCAGGGTGAATCTTTTCCAGCAAAAAAAAAAAAAAAAAAAAAAGCAGGTTCCTTGAAAGGGATAAAATAAAAAAAATATTGCTTAGGTTAAGGCATTTAAAAATCAGTCTCTCATCATTAGCTAACAAGCTAAAATATACTTTAGCAAAATAAAAATTTGGCTAAAACTCTGAATATTATGATACAGGCAAATATGTTTTAGTACCCTCTGGGTCCCCATGAAAGAAGAGTAAATAAAATTTCATAAAAGTTAGGAATGTGTCAATATCAATTCCAGCACTTTCCAAACTGGCTTTAACCAGGTTAATAAGGGCGCCATATAGGTTTGTTTGACTCTTAAACAATGTTAAATAGGTTTCTGTTTTGCTGCTGGACTTTTCAATACCCTTCTTATCCTTATGTGTATTGTAAATATCCAGCAAGGGGAAATCGGTGGTCACAGATAGTCTAGTGATCGCTCTTTGGGGAAATATTGCTCTATTTCAGGGACCTGTGAAATAACATCGTTCTATTAGTCATCAACAACATCCTCACTTGGCTGAGCTATTGTGTTTTAGTTTGAATTCCCCCCAAAGCATATCTTATGAGTAGGTCTGAGAGGAGAATTTTATATGAGAGGTAATGTCAGGAAGCACTACCAGGGACATAGGGAAGTGAGACAGGGAAGAGAAAATAGCCAACACAGAGTGCGTTAATGTGGGTAATTGGAGATCAGGCTTGCTGAGGACCTCTAGGCGAGAGTATAGAATATTCTACTTGAGAGGTGAAGAAGCTGAGGAACTTATCAACCAACTCTGGTACCTTTACTTGAATAACTTTGGTCTTTTCTTATGCAATTTCCTGTTGCATTATAGTTATTCATAATTAAATTAAATTCTAGCTCTCTAACCAAGACATTTTACACTTGAATAGAAGGACATATCTTATTCATCTTGATATGCTTGCAGCAATTAGCACAGTGGCTTGTGCAGGAGAGGAGCCCAATCAAGGTTTGTTGAATGACTGAAGGTCTTCAAATTATAGAACAGAAACAGCATTAGCACAGAATGACTTAACGCATGAAGAATTCAATCGTTACTTCTACAAGTAAGAGGATGGCTCGAATCACTTATGTTTGGAACAGTCATTCTCATTTGCTGGATGAAGTTTGTATCTGGGTGGCCAAACATTTAAATAAATGCCAGGAGGGGCTGGAAAATTTTATCATTCCATCTGGACTGCAAGACACGTGTATGGGTGGGTCTGCTCTGAAGGCGTGCTTAGAAGTAGTTAAGTATATCCTTGGGAATTTTCTGACTTTATTCAGACAGATGTTTCTTCTAACTAGTATTGGCCTTTTGTTTAGATAAACATAAAAGTCAGGATAGTTCCCTTTTGCTTTTTTAATAGAAAAAACGGTTTCTTCTGCATTCATAATGAACGTTTATAGTCATTTTAATATATTAAATGTTATTAATCAAGAGAAGTAATCTGAGTGAAGCTATTGCCATAAATAAGTAAAAAATGGGGGTATAATTGGAAATGGCTTCCCCTCTCCTATTTTTGTACTGTTCTGCTTAATATTTGGCAGATGGAGTATGAATAGAAATGCTTAAGTTGGAATGCTTTATGGAGTTTTAAACCGTTGTTAATTAGTCATGAAATAATTTTAATTACTTAAAAATTCCATTATGACAGTGCTTCAAATATGTGTCACATATTGGCAAACTGTTACAGACCATCGTTTTGTAAATCATTTCACTTACACTTATATTGATGAGAAGGAAAATAAAGTGAATATATTCAATATATTTATGGAGAAGAGATTTGACAGGGTAAAGAACAACCGTTTACCTGAAATTGGGCTATAAAAACTCTGAAGCCTTGGGTTTTTATCAGCGATTCAAAGCAATTACTTGAAAAAAAAAAAAGGAAAATGTAGTGTGAAGGAAAGAGGAAGATGAATTAAGTCTAAGCCACTTCTTTCAAACTCCTCTTTTTACTATTTCCATTTTTTATTTTGGCTATTTGCAGTTTTGTTCCTAGCCCCAAACAAGGAGGTGACAGTCATGACTATGAAAAGTAGCCTTTTAATATCTCTGGGAAGATTTGCTGAGGAAGGATGATGTCATATATAAGGCACTGGGGAGTAAAGAGAGATTCATTCCTTTGTTCATTCAATCACTCAAATATTTGTTGAACAAATAAATGAAACATTAGGAAGACATAGTTCTCAACTTTAAGTGATTTATAATTGAGTAGGAGACAGAACACATGTAGTCAAATGACTATTATAAAATATAGACTATGTAAGTACCTGAAGATAGGTTAGAAAATATTAAAAAATATAAAAGAGGGAGAATCACTTCAAGTTTGGTGGCGTGGTGGTGGAGTATATGAAGATTTCTTTAAAGAGGTAGCATTTGAGTCTTATCCTTGAGAATGGGTAGAATTTTAACAGGCAGGTAGGAAAATATTCACAAGAGACACATTACCCTTTTCCCTTGCTCTAACTGTACCCTCTTCTGTACAGCCCAAGTATGTTGGGGAGAGCTGGCCCCAGTATAAGCTCTAGGGGTGGCCTTGGTTGACTTAAGCAAATCACCATCTTCTGTTCCCCAGGCTGAGGTAGAGAAAGGTCTAGGGGAATCATTGGGTCAGAAACACAGACAAGGTTAAGAAACCATCAGAGACCTGGACTGGAGGAGGATCAAGAGCCAGAAGCTGAAGTGAGTGGGCAGTGGAGCTGTTAGAGTGTTGAGGATTTGGATTGAGTAGCAAATGTCCTGGATCCAAATGTCCTGGTCAGGGAAGTTAATTCAGTTTGGAATGATATCATATTTGACTAGCAGAGGGAAATTATTCCCACGGTGTGTCCAGAATCCAGAGCCTTTTAACACACTGGTTCTGGTCCACCTGACCATTCAGCCTGCTTTTAACGTGCATCCTCCCCCCCTTCCCAACACAGTGACTAATTCTTCGATTGTGTCTTCATAAATTTCTCAGATCTGTTCACTTCTCTCTGTCCCAGTTTTTCCCTCATTACCTCTCATCCATATGACTGAAATCCCTTCCTAATCAACTTCCCTGGCACCAATTTGGCCTCTTATTCCAGAAGGAGCTTTGCAAAACAAACATTTGATCATGATATTCCCAAACCTTGTCTTTCATCACTCCTCAACCTCCATGTATGCCCCAATCATACTGAACATGCGACAGCTTCCTAAAGGTAACAAAGCTCTCTACCTTTACACATGATGGTTCTTTGCCTATAACCAGTATGTCTCCTTCTCTTTGTCCCCAGATTATGCCCCAGGCCTTTCTCAGAATATGAGTATTTGGGACTCCCTCTCCCCAGTTCTCAATCTACTGAGACTCCAGGGTGGGTTGATGCATTAGTCTCCTGCTGTGACTATGGGGGTGAACACTGGGCGCCAGAGCGTCAGCTAGCTTCCGTGAGGTGATTTAGGAATTGTAGGGAAAGACTGAACTCTCTGTTTTGCTGCTGTCCCAACTCTCATGAAACTAACAGTGAGTGACAGCAGGGCCTTGGAGGACAGGCTGGCCATTAACCAAGGTCAGGATGGCCAGAAATCAGGGTCTAGAGGGACACGGACCATAGAGCAGTCAAGGGCTTTGAAGCAAGACTGGGAGGGCAAAGAGTTGAAGGCTCTGAACTCTAATGCCTTCTCCATCCTTTGTCTTTGTCTTCCCCAGCTTGTCTGCACCACCCCCACCTCCCAAAGGTAGCTGATATAAACTTACCTTGATGTTGAAGGGGACTGTTTTGCATTATTTTTAAATCTTCTTAGGAGATTGAATAACCAATACTTCTAGCTTTGAAAAAGTTTATATTTTAAAGAACTTTGCCAGCAATATTAATTTCTAAATTAATTTTGTTCTATAGGTAGAAAGGGCTAATTAATTAATTCGTAAGAATGAGCTTTTAAAAGAATTCCTCTCTTGCCTCATGCTGCGTGGAATTTTAACTAAGTACCAGATAAATTAGTTCTGCCTTTGTGGTGTTTTCCATAGCTAACGTTTTACAACCGTTCAAAAACATAATCAGTCACTGTAGGACAGCAGTTTTTGCAGCTGCATTACAAAGAAAGTTGCATGGTCTGGATTTGTCATTTTCACTAATCTTAATGTTGTTGTTAAACTCTTATTAATAAAGATTAAATAAACTCGCTTATTTAACAACTGTTTATTGAGCAGTTAGTATAAACAGCACACTGTGTTAGTCACTGGTAGGGATACAAAGATGTAAAAGACCCATTGCAACTCTTAGGGAGAGAATCTGGTAGGGAATATAAGATGCATAGAGAAAAAGTAAAAAAAGGAATAAAGATGTAATACATGTCATTACAAAGCTATAAAGTGCAGTAGTTAATCTACTGAAGTGATTGAAGAATTCTCTCAGTATGTATGGGGAGCAAAGGTGAGGAGGGAGGAGAGGAATGTGTAGGCAGAGATAATTCCACGAGCAAAAGCTCGACGGTAAGAAAATATAGGAGGACTTGTTTAGGGGAGTGATGAGGGAGGATTTGGTATTTGAAAAATGTTAATTGGGCAGATTATTCGAGGCTTTTAAAACACACGAGTGTGAATGCTTATTTATTTTTTTGCCAATATTTCTTAATATGAGACCTACAGACCTATTCTACAAGACCTATGTCTTTTCTTTTAGATTGTTTTTACAACAAAAAAGATTGTTTCTCGTTTACATTGTATCTACATTATGGGTTAGCTGTGGCTCTGCTTCCCTCTAGGACTCAAGCTATTGCTACAGCATCTATCTGGAACATTTCTGGTTGGCAGGGCGGAAGAAAAGAAGAATATGGAAAGCTGTGCCATGTCATTTAAAACTTTTGTTCAGAATTGATGCATTTCATTGGCCAAATAATGTTTATGAGAACTGAAAAGTTTTATGTTTTAGTTTATATGATAATCTAAAAAAATTTTTGAGGTATTTTGGATGACCGGAACATTCATCTTTAAACTGAGAATCATAAGATTTCAGAACTTACGTTGGCTTCCGTGATTAGCTAGCATCAAATAGTACCACTGGGTTGTCTTATTAGCACTCCCTAGGCAATCAGAGGCGGTTGGAGAAAGTAAATGATCTTGATATCTTTGCCCTGGTTGAAGCCAAATGACATCACCAGTATACAATGAAGATATCCCAGGGTTTTGAATAGAGAAGTGGGAGGATTTAGTCATCACAGGTATATTGCAATATACGTGTGCCAAAAAACAACAGCAACAAAGACAAACCTGTGCTGTAGCATTCAGTACCATACTTATGTTAAGATGATAACTTAGTTTAAGCCAATTATTATCTGTCACATTAAAGTAATGCTGTTAATTTGACTTTCATTGGTTTGGTAGTTTTGTTTTTATGTAAAGTTATTTTAGTTTATGGTTATATGAAACATTTAAACACAGAGTTTATGATACTTTTATATTTTCTGTAAGTGAAATCTGATAAGAATAATTAAAAATTTTTTCTCTTTAAAAGGACATCCATACAGTACTAAAATTTGAGAAATATTGAGGTAAGTAATGGGAACCTATTGAAAAATTTTGTGGATATGAGTGACGTATTTGGGGCTGTGCTTAAGGAAATTGGTCTGGCAACAATATGGAGTGTTTACTAGAAACAAAAAAGACAGGGAGAAGAGGGAGAATGCAATTTTAAGAATCTAGGTATGTGGCAGTCAGAGTTTACGGGAATGAAAAAAGAAGGGACAGATGGAAAAGATGTTGGTAGAGGAGCTATAACGGGAAGTTTTCAGGGACTACTTTGATGTATGAAGGGAAGGAGTCAAAGCTCTCTTGAGATTTTTATTCTCTGTAAAGTAAAGAATAGGAGTGCCATGAGCAGAAATGGAGAACGAATCAGTTTAGCAAAGACAGAGTTTGACTTTAGACATGATTTTTAATCTGTTAATAATAGTTTTAAGATAGGTCAATAAATTTGAAATATATGAAAGTGAAGAAGAAAAAGAATACTTTTTGAGCAAGGGATGGTAATAGAGTAGTTTACCTAGAAATAGTTTTATTTTTATATCTCCAGCACTTAGAATATTGCTTGGGACATAGTATGCATTCAATAAATGTTAGATAAACTAAATTTGTTGACGTGAATTAAATAAGGCTACTTAAAAAGATTAATTACTTGGATTTCCACTTCTGGCATTATGGCTAAATAAGAGCTTTGAAGAACCCTGCTACTTCAGAACAACCATATTCTGCATAGAACACATTTGTTTTTGCTTGTATTATGAGAGGAAAGGGACATCTTCAAGGAGCACTTCCAATGTACCTCAAACTGGACCTGGAGAGGTAGGGAACTGGGACCAGAGAAATGGGTCCAATGAGATGCAGATTTTCCCTGAAAGTATATGGCAATGGAGGCATTGCTGCTGGGGTAGTGAGCCTCGAGACAAGGAGGAGGTAGGGAAGATGATCTAGGGATTGCTGCACTGAGCAAAACCTTCAGACTGAAGTCAACCCTTGGTTTCTGGGAGAAGCAGAAGCAAACACTCTGTAGAAGAAAGAGTCCCTAAAATTTGCCCACAAAACTCCCACTAATTAAATTGAAACAATGAGCTCACAATCAAAGATTATGAAACCCATGGTAAGGAGATGCACAATGAGTGAAAATCAGCAGAAACAACAAACAATACATTTTGGCTCTTCAAGGATACAGATATGAATACAATCAGAGGTTGAGCATAGAACAGTTGAGTATGAAATGTTTAAGGAAATAAAGGGCACAACAGTAAATATAACCATACAGCAAGATACTATCAGGAATGACCAGAGAGAATTGAAAAAAAAATTTAAGTCCTAGAAATGGAAAATATAACTATTGAAATAAAAGACTCAGTGACAGATTAAACAGCATATTAGATAAAACAAGAGCAAATTAATGAATGTGGTTAAGGAAGACAAGGAAATGGGAAATAATGAAGAGAAATAGAGAATACAATGAGAAGGTTGTCTAAATGCATCTATTCTGAATGTTAGAAGGAGAGAATAGAAAGGATGAAGAAAGGCAATATTGAAGGGATAATGGATGTGAATTTTCCAGACTTGATGAAAAATATGAATTCACAAACTCAGAAAGCACAACAGACTCCAAATAGGATATGCAAAATACAACTAGAATGACATCAGACTTCCAACAGAAACAATGAAGACAAAAAAGTAGTGGAATAATATCTCAAAAGTGTTCAAAGAAAATACTTGTTAACTAGAATTGTTACCAGAAGACTACCTTTCAAAATTGAGAGTAAAATAAGGACATTTTCAGTAAACAAAACCTAAGAAAGTTCACCTCCAAGATACCCACACTAAAAGAAATTCTAGGGGCTGGCGCCATGGCCGACTGGTTAAGTTCGCGCCCTCCGCTTCAGCGGCCCAGGGTTTGGATCCTGGGTGTGGACATGGCACCGCTCATCAGGCCATGTTGAGGCGGCATCCCATGTGCCACAACTAGAAGGACCACAGCTAAAATATACAGCTATGTACTGGGGGGATTTGGGGAGAAAAAGCAGAAAAAAAAAAGAAATTCTAAATGATATTCTTTGTGAACTAGGAAAATTACCTCATAAGGACAGTATCAGATGCATGAAGGAATGGTGAATAAATAAAATCATACATATGTATGCAAATCCAAACAACAATTGTCTCATAAAACAATGATAACATTGTGAAACATGTGGACAACAGTATATAAGTCAGAAAAGGGGTAATCATCATTAAAGTGTTCAGGAGGTAGGTTAAGATATTATTTATCATTACATTTTGCAAGTTAAACGGTAATGCTGAAAAATTCAAGGGCAACTACTAAAAGAATAAAAAACAAAGTACAAAAAGTCCACATCAGTAGGATAAAATTGAATAAAAAATCAACTGAATAGACTTAATCAATCTTGAAATGTATTAAAGGGGAAAAGAGAAGTAAAAGCAAGTTACATATAAATAAAAATATAAGACATGAAACATGTTCATTTATATTAATAATCGCAGTAAAAAATGCATCAACACAAAATCATAAAAGCTCAATTGACCAGGGAGATATAAACATCCTAAATTTCTATGCATTTAGTAAAATAGCCTCAAAATATATAACACAAAAATTGATAGAACTACAAAAATTGATAAAAGATCATAGTGGAAGATTTCAATATACATTTCTCAATGTATATGAAAAGAATAAGTACATAGAAGTTTTCAACAACACAAGTAAAAATTTTGATCTAATGGACATAACCCCACACTCAATTATTAAAAAATATACATATTTCTCAAGGTCATGTGGAACATTTATAAAAATTGATCATATACTAATCCATAAAGCAAGTTTTAAAACATTTCACATAACTAATATCATACGGACCACATTCTCTTACCATAATGTAATTGATTTAGAAGTCAATAATGAAAAATTCTCAAATATTTGGAATTTACCAAAATTCTTGTAATTGAATTAAAGAAGAAATCATAATAGAAATTTAAAAAATACTTAGAACTGAATAATGCCAATGCTACATATCATTTTGGGGAGGTAGAGAAGTCAGTATTATCAGTATTAGGATGGAACTTTATAATATTAAAATGTTTGTATTAGAAACATTAAATTAATCCACTTTAAATTAATGAGTGAAATCATCAACAAAGACATTAGAAAAACAGTAACATATAAAAGAAAGTAGGAGAATGGATAAAGATACAGTAGAGAAGATTAACAAAGCCTAACTTGGCTATTAGAAAATATTAACAAAAAAGATAAACCTCTATCAGATTGATCAAAAAAAGAAAGAGAAGGCATAAATAAACAATATTAAGAATGAAAAAGGAGATACAACAGTAGACACAGTAGAGATTAAAAATGTAACAAAATATTATGAAAATATTATAATCTCCAATCGACTAAAAAAATACAGACATAAGGGAAAAATTTCCAGAAAAATATGACTTACAAAAATACCTCAAGAAGAAAGTCTTAATAGTCTCATTACTATCGAAGAAATTGAATTAGTTTAATATTTTTCTACAAACATCAGCTCTACTTGGTTATACAGGTGAGTTTCTTAAAATTGTAACCAATGGATCGTTCCAATTTTATACAAAGTTGTATACAAAGTCTTCTAGGAAACTTAAGAATTGGTATATTCACCAAGTTATACTATAAGCTTGATACCAAAACCAGGCAAGCGTATTATAACAACAGGAAATTACAGACCAATCTCATTGCTAAGTATATGCAAACATCCTTAACAGATATTAGCAAACCTAATCCTGCCATGTATAAGAAAGGTAATACACCATGACCAAGTTGGGTCTATCCCAGGAATGCAATAGGTAGCTCAGAAAGAGACCCATGCGTATATGGAACTATGATATATGTTGTGGGTGGCATTGCAGATGAGTGGGGAAATGATTTTTTTGCTTTATTATAGCATTTATTAAACATTATTTAGCTTCACACAATCGTTGCCATAAGACATTTAAAGGAATGGAACAAAAAGTTTTGTTTCCACTTTGTCTATTATTTTTTTCTCTGTGTGTGTTCTTCTGCCCAGCATTATTGAAGTATAATTGACAAATAAAATTATAACATATTTAAAGTGTACAAAGAGATGATATGATATATGTATACATCGTGAAAGAATTTCCTTCATCGAGTTAATTAACTTCATGTATTTACTTTTTTGATTTTATTTTTTTGTGGGAACAATTAAGTTCTACTCTCTTAGCAAATTTCAGTTACACAATACAGCATTATCAAATGTAGTCACCATCTTGTACGTGAGATCCTGAGAACTTATTCATCTTATAACTGAGTTTCCACCCTTTTATCAACCTCTCTCTATTTCCCCCACCCCCCAGCCCCTGGAAACCACTTTTCTACTCTCTGTTTCTATGAGTTCAACTTTTGGTTTATTTTATTTTTAGATTCCACATAAGTGATGACGTGGTATTTGTCTTTCTCTGTCTGGCTTATTTCACTTAGCATAATGTCCTCTAGGTTCATCCATGTTGTTGTGAATGACAGAATTTCCATCCTTTTAAAGGCTGAGAGGAAGATCCAAGATGGCGCCGTGAGTAGTCCTCTTTGTCTCTCGCCCTTCGAGTCTACAATTATTTGGACACTTATCGCTTGACAAAGGATATCCAGACAGCATCTCAGGACGTCTGAGACACCCACGTGACTATACATCGGAAGGCGGATGGACTTTCCTCCGGGAGGATGTGGAAATAGGTGAAAACTCTCCGACCCCCACGGGCAGCCTAGTACCCGCAAGCGGCTTTCTTCCAACGGACGCCCCCAGAGGATCCACACACATCTAGGGCAGGAGCGAGAACACAACAGAGGAGCGACGGTGGAAACAGGTGACCAGAACCCTACCTAAACCCCCCGCAATTACTTCTAAACGCAGAGGGAAACTTTGGAGTTGCACACCTGAGCCCGCGGGGAGAGTCTCTCCCTGCCATTGGCGGGGAGACCCAGCCTGGTGCTCGGGGCGCCCGGAGGGTCCCAGAGAGAGACACGGAGGGCACGGAGGTCTCCCAGCTGCCGTTGCCCGCCCCGTGGGGCTAGGGATTGCCAGAGATCTCGGAGAGGACCGGGGCGGGGGGAACTTTCAAAGGCCGGTTCTGCGACCCGGAGGGGAAGCGCCGGAGTTCCGCCAGGCAGCAGACAAAACTCTCTGTCTGCCATTAGCAGAGGGGCCACGCCCAGCATTCAGGGCTCCCGGCAGAGGCCCGGAGAGAAGCCCTGAGGGCGGGGCGACCCCCAGCTGCCGTTGCCCGCCCCGTGGGGCTAGGGATTGCCGGAGATCTCGGAGAGGACCGGGGCGGGGGGAACTTTCAAAGGCCGGTTCTGCGACCCGGAGGGGAAGCACCGGAGCTCTGCCCAGGCAGCAGACAAAACTCTCTGTCTGCTGTTAGCAGAGGGGCCACGCTAAGCATTCATGGCTCCGGGAGAGGCCCAGAGAGAATCCCAGAGGGCGGGGCGAGCCCCTAGCTGCCGTTGCCCTCCCCGTGAGGCTAGGGATTGCCGGAGATCTCGGAGAGGACTGGGGCTGGAGAGAGTTCCAGAGACCCAGCTTAGTAGCCTAGGGGGAAACCCTACAGGCTCACAGCAGCCTTAGGGAAAGCCTCTGCACAGCACCAGTAGAAGGCACCCAGCCACCAGCCACAAGGCTGGAAGACCCCAGGGCAAAAGCAGCATAGCTAGGTGCACTAACCACAGACTGTAGAAGATGCCAATAGCTCTCCTGCGACCCATAGAGGACAAGTGAGATTTGGTGGGTGCCGACAGCAACGGAGCGACAAATATAAGTGATCCCACCCCTGGCCGCTGGAAAAGCCCATAACACCGTTGCAGACCCCAAGGAGAGAGCACATCTAGGTGGGCTGCAACAGTAGGCACCTGCAGCCTGAAGCCGCCCTGTGATGGCCCCCATGGCAGAGGAGGGAATCCAAAGGGCCACTGTGGCTACGAAGAGGGGCCCAGGCCCAGTTAGCAACTACAGACAGGGTTCCTGGTTGGTGCAGTATAAACAGCTGCTCCCCCACCGCAGCAGCTGAAACAAGTGAAAGGAGCAACTAAACTCTATCTCCATGCGGAGGCACAAATCAACAACATCAAGCAATATGAAAAAATACATTAAATCTCCAGAACAGAAAGAAAGTAACAAATACACAGAAAACAATCCCAAAGAAAATGAGATATATAACCTAAATGATGATGACTTCAAAACAGCCATCATTAAGATTCTCAATGAGTTAAGAGAGAATTCTGACCGACAACTCAACGAGTTCAGGAGCTATGTCACAAAAGAGTTTGATACGATAAAGAAGAACCAAACAGAAATATTGGAAATGAAGAACACAATAGAGGAGATTAAGAAAAATCTAGATGCTCTGAACAGTAGGGCCGATAACATGGAGGAAAGAATTAGCAATTTGGAAGATGGCAATATAGAATTGTTGCAGGCAGAGGAGGAGAGAGAAGCAAGACTTAAAAGAAATGAAGAAACTCTCCGAGAATTATCAGACACAATTAGGAGATGCAACGTAAGGATTATAGGTATACCAGAGGGAGAAGAGAAGGAGAAAGGGGCAGAAAGCCTATTCAAAGAAATAATGGCTGAGAACTTCCCAAATCTGGTGAGGGAGATGGATCTTCAGGTGACAGAAGCCAATAGATCTCCAAACTTTATCAATGCAAGAAGACCAATTCCACGGCATATAGTAGTGAAGCTAGCAAAAGTCAACGACAAGGAGAAAATATTAAGGACAGCCAAGCAAAAGAAACTAACCTACAAAGGAACCCCCATCAGGCTATCAGCAGATTTCTCAGCAGAAACTTTACAGGCTAGAAGAGAGTGGAATGATATATTCAAAAATCTGAAGGACAAAAATCTACAGCCGAGAATTCTCTACCCAGCGAAAATATCCTTCAAATACGATGGAGAAATAAACACTTTCCCAGATAAACAAAAATTAAGGGAGTACATTGCCACAAAACCTCCTCTTCAGGAAATCCTCAGGAAAACCCTCATTCCTGAAAAATCCAAAAAAGGAAAGGGGCTACAAAACCAAGAGCAGAGGAGATAAGTAGAAGGACAACAACAGAGAGTAGCAGCTCTACATCAGAACAGATTAAACCATGGGACGAGAAACAAAGGAAACTGAAGAAAACCGGAAAACAAGACACAAAATGGGAGTGGTAGGCCCCCACGTCTCAATAATCACTCTAAATGTAAATGGATTGAACTCCCCAATCAAAAGACACAGAGTGGCAGGATGGATCAAAGAACAAGATCCAACAATATGCTGCCTCCAGGAAACACACCTCAGCCCCAAAGACAAACACAGACTCAGAGTCAAGGGATGGAGAACAATACTCCAAGCTAATAATGAACAAAAGAAAGCAGGTGTCGCTATACTAATATCAGACAAGGTAGATTTCAAAGCAAAACAGATAAAGAAAGATAAAGAGGGACAGTATATAATGATAAAAGGGACTCTCCACCAAGAAGACATAACACTTATAAATATATACGCACCCAACACAGGAGCACCAAAATTTGTAAAGCAACTGTTAATAGAATTAAAAGAAGACATCAACAACAATACAATAATAGTAGGGGACCTCAACACACCATTAACACCAATGGACAGAACATCCAGACAGAAAATCAACAAGGAAATAAGAGAATTAAATGAAAAATTAGACCAGATGGACTTAATAGATATATATAGAACACTTCATCCAAAAACAGCAGGTTACACATTCTTCTCAAGTGCACATGGAACATTCTCAAGGATTGACCATATTTTGGGAACCAAAGCAAACATCAATAAATACAAGAGAGTTGAAATAATATCAAGCATCTTTTCTGATCATAATGCTATTAAACTAGAAATCAACTACAAGAAAAAAGCAGAGAAAGGTGCAAAAATGTGGAGACTAAACAACACGCTTCTCAACAAACAATGGATCATTGAAGAAATTAAAGAAGAAATCAAATTTTATCTGGAGACTAATGAAAATGAGAACACGACATACCAAATCATTTGGGATGCAGCAAAAGCAGTCCTAAGAGGGAAATTCATTGCAATACAGGCTCACCTCACTAAACAAGAAAAAGCTCACGTAAGCAACCTCAAACGACACCTAACAGAACTAGAAAAAGAAGAACAAACAAAGCCCAGAGTCAGTAGAAGGAGGGAAATAATAAAAATAAGAGCAGAAATAAACAATATTGAAACAAAAAAGACAACAGAAAGGATCAATGAAACAAAGAGTTGGTTCTTCGAAAGAATTAACAAAATTGACAAACCCCTAGCCAGACTCACCAAGAAAAGAAGAGAGAAATCGCAAATTAATAAAATTAGGAATGACAGAGGAGAAATCACAACAGATACCAATGAAATACAAGAGATCATAAGAGAATACTATGAAAAACTATATGCCAACAAATTGAACAACCTGGAAGAAATGGACAAATTCGTAGACTCCTACAATCTCCCCAAACTGAATCAGGAAGAAATGGAGAATGTGAATAGGCCAATCACAAGTAAGGAAATAGAAACAGTAATCAAAAACCTCCCCAAAAATAAGAGTCCAGGACCAGACGGTTTCTCTGGAGAATTCTACCAAACATTCAAAGAAGACTTAATACCTATTCTCCTCAAACTGTTCCAGAAAATTGAGAAAGATGGAGAACTCCCTAACACATTCTATGAAGCCAACATCACTCTGATCCCCAAACCTGACAAGGACAACACAAAGAAGGAGAACTACAGGCGGATATCACTGATGGACAGAGATGCAAAAATCCTCAACAAAATTTTGGCAAACCGATTACAGCAATACATCAAAAAGATTATACACCATGATCAAGTGGGATTTATACCAGGGACACAGGGATGGTTCAACATCCACAAGTCAATCAACGTGATACACTACATCAACAAAATGAAAAACAAAAACCACATGATCATCTCAATAGATGCAGAGAAAGCATTCGACAAGATCCAACACCCATTTATGATAAAAACCCTCAGTAAAATGGGTATAGAAGGAAAGTACCTCAACATAATAAAGGCCATATATGATAGACCCACAGCCAACATCATACTCAATGGACAAAAGCTGAAAGCCATCCCTCTGAGGACAGGAACAAGACAAGGGTGCCCACTTTCACCACTCCTATTCAACATAGTACTGGAGGTGCTGGCCAGAGCAATTCGGCAGGAAAAAGAAATAAAAGGAATCCAAATAGGTAACGAAGAAGTAAAACTCTCGTTGTTTGCAGACGACATGATCCTATACATAGAAAACCCCAAAGAATCCACAGAAAAACTATTAGAAATAATCAACAACTACAGCAAAGTAGCAGGGTATAAAATTAACGTGCATAAATCAGTAGCATTTCTATACACTAACAATAAAGTAACAGAAAAAGAACTCAAGAACTCGATCCCATTCACAATCGCAACGAAAAGAATAAAATACCTTGGGATAAACTTAACCAAGGAAGTGAAGGATCTATACAATGAAAACTACAAGACTTTCTTGAAAGAAATAGGCGATGACATAAAGAGATGGAAAAACATTCCTTGCACATGGATTGGAAGAATAAACATAGTTAAAATGTCCATACTACCTAAAGCAATATACAGATTCAATGCTATCCCAATCAGAATCCCAAGAACATTCTTCACAGAAATTGAACAAACAATCCTAAAATTCATATGGGGGAACAAAAGACCGCGAATTGCTAAAGCAATCCTGAGCAAGAAAAACAAAGCCGGCGGAATCACAATCCCCGATTTCAAAACATACTACAAAGCTACAGTGATCAAAACAGCATGGTACTGGTACAAAAACAGGTCCACAGATCAATGGAACAGAATTGAAAGCCCAGAGATAAAACCACACATCTATGGACAGCTAATCTTCGACAAAGGAGCAGAGGGCCTACAATGGAGAAAAGAAAGTCTCTTCAACAAATGGTGCTGGGCAAACTGGACAGCCACATGCAAAAGATTGAAAATTGACCAGTCTTTTTCACCACACACCAAAATAAACTCAAAATGGATCAAAGACCTAAAGATTAGGCCTGAGACAATAAGTCTTTTGGAAGAGAATATAGGCAGTACACTCTTTGACATCAGTTTCAAAAGAATCTTTTCGGACACTGTATCTCCTCAGTTGAGGGAAACAATAGAAAGAATAAACAAATGGGACTTCATCAGACTAAAGAGCTTCTTCAAGGCAAGGGAAAACAGAATTGAAACAAAAAAACAGCTCACTAATTGGGAAAAAATATTTACAAGCCACTTATCCGACAAAGGGTTAATCTCCATAATATACAAAGAACTCACACTGCTTAACAACAAAAAAACAAACAACCCGATCAAAAAATGGGCAGAGGACATGAACAGACATTTCTCAAAAGAAGATATGAATATGGCCAATAGACACATGAAAAGATGTTCATCATCGCTAATCATCAGGGAAATGCAAATCAAAACTACACTAAGATATCACCTTACCCCCGTTAGATTGGCAAAAACATCCAAAACCAAGAACGACAAATGTTGGAGAGGTTGTGGAGAAAAAGGAACCCTCATACACTGTTGGTGGGAATGCAAACTGGTACAGCCACTATGGAAAACAGTATGGAGATTTCTCAAAAAGTTAAAAATAGAAATACCCTATGACCCAGCCATCCCATTACTGGGTATCTATCCTAAGAACCTGATATCAGATATCTCAAGAGTCCGTTGCACCCCTATGTTCATCGCAGCATTATTTACAATAGCCAAGACGTGGAACCAGCCTACATGCCCAGAAACTGATGATTGGATAAAGAAGATGTGGTATATATACACAATGGAATACTACTAAGCCAAAAAAAAAAGACGAAATTGGCCCATTCACAACAACGTGGATGGACCTCGAGGGCATTATGTTAAGCGAAATAAGTCAGTCAGAGAAAGACGAACTCTATATGACTCCACTCATAGGTGGAAATTAGTATATTGAAAAGGAGATCTGATCGGTGGTTACCAGGGAAAAGGGGGGGTGGGGGGAGGGTACGGAGGGGGAAGTGGTGTACCCACAACATGACTAACAAAAATGTACAACTGAAATCTCACAAGGTTGTAATCTATCATAACATTAATAAAAAAAAAAATGAATAAAGGCTGAATAATATTCCATTGTATATATATATACCACATCTTCTTTATCCATTTGCATGTTGATGGACATTTAAGTAATTTCCATACCCAGCTATTGTGAATAATGCTCCTATGAACAAGGGAGTACAAATAACTCTTTAAAGTAATGAATTCATTTCCTTTGGGAATATACCCAGAAGTGAGATTTCTGGATCATATGGAACTTCCATTTTTAATTTTTTTGAGGAATCTCCATACTGTTTTCCATAGTGGCTGCACCAATTTACATTTGCACCAACAGGACACAAATGTTCCCTTTCTCCACATCCTTACCAGCATCTGTTATCCCTTGTTTTTTTGATAATAGACATCCTACCAGGTGTGAGGTGATATCTCATGTGGTTTTGATTTGCGTTTCCCTGATGATTAGTGCGGTTGAGCACCTTTTCATGGACCTGTTGTCCATTTGTGTGTCTTCTTCTTTGGGAACATCTAAGTCCTATGTCCATTTTTTAATTGGCTCACTTCTTTTTTTCACTATTGAGTTGTATGAGTTCCTTGTAAATTTTGCATATTAACTCCTTACTGGATATGTGGTTTGCAAGTATTCTCTCCCCTTCCATAGGTTGCCTTTTCATTTTGTGGATGGTTTGCTTTGCTGTGTAGAAGCCTTTCAGTTTGATGTAGCCTCATTTGTTTATTTTTGCTTTTGTTGCCTTGGTTTTGGTGTCAAATCCAAAAATTTATTGCCAAGACTGATGTCAAGGAGCCTTCCTGTATGTTTTCTTCTAGAAGTTTTATGGTTTCAGGTCTTAGTTCAAGTCTTAAATCCATTTTGAGTTGATTTTTGTATATGATGTGAGATAAGAGTATAATTTCATTCTTCTGCATGTGGATACCCAGTTTTCCCAGCACCATTTATTGAAGAGACTACCCTTTCTCCATTGTATACTCTTGGCTCTTTTGTCAAAAATTAATTGATCGTATATGCATGGGTTTATTTCTGGGCTCTCTGTTCTGTTCTATTGGTCTGTGTGTCTGTTTTCAATGCCAATATCATACTGTTTTGATTATTATAGCTTTGTAATATAGTTTGAAATCAGGAAGTCTGATTCCTCCAGCTTTGTTCTTCTTTCTTAAGTTTGCTTTGGCTATTCAGGGTCTTTTGTAGTTCCCTACAAATTTTAGCGTTGTTTTTCTATTTCTGTGAAAAATGCCATTTTAATTTTGATAGGGATTGCATTGAATCTGTAGATCACTTTGGGTAGTATGGACATTTTAACAATATGAATTCTTCCAATCCATGAATATGGAATGTCTTTTCATTTATTTGAGCCCTTTCAATTTCTTTCACTAATGTCCTGTAGTTTTTAGTGTACACGTCTTTCACCTCCTTCATTAAATTTATTCTTCGGTATGTTATTCTTTCTGATCTTATTGCAAATGGGACTGTTTTTTTAATTTCTCTTCCTCATAGTTCATTTTTGGTTTATAGAAACACAACTGATTTTTATATATTGATTTTGTACCATGCAACTTTACTGAAATTGTTTATTAGTTCTAACAGTTTTTTGGTGGAGTCTTTATATAATATCATGTCATCTGCAAACAGTGACAATTTTACTTCTTCCTGTCCGATTTGGATGCCTTTTATTTTTTTTTCTTGTGTAATTGCTCTGGGTAGGACTCCTCATACTATGTTGACAAAAAGTGGTGAGAGTGGGCATCCTTGTCTTATTTCTGATCTTAGAGAAAACATTTTCAGCTTTTCGTCATTGAGTATGACGTTGGCTGTGGGCTTGTCATACATGGCCTTTATTATGAGATATGTTCCATCTATATACACTTTGTTGAGAGTTTATATCCTGAAAGAATGTTAGATTTTATCAAATGCTTTTTCTGCATCCATTGATATGATCAGATGATATTTATACTTCTATTGTTGATGTAGTGTATCATATTATTTAACTTGCAAATGTTGAGCCATCCTTGCATCCGTGGAATACCCCACTTGATCATGCTGTGTGATCCTGTTAATGTATAGCAGACCTCAGTTTATTGCATTCCGCTTTATTTCACTTTGCAGGCATTGCATTCTTTTACAAATTGGTTTCTGGCAACCCTATGTTGAGCAAGTCTATCAGTACCATTTTTCTAATAGCATTTGCTCACTTTGTGTCTCTGTGTCATATTTTGGTAATTATCACAATATTTAAAACTTTTTCATTGTTATTATATTTATTATGGTGATCTGTGATCAGTGATCCTTGATGTTACTATTGTAATTATTTTGGGGCACCACGAACTGCATCCATATAAGATAGCAAAATTAATCAACAAAAGTTGTGTGTGTTCTGGGGGCTGGCCCCGTGGCCGAGTGGTTAAGTTCGGGCGCTCCGCTGCAGGCAGCCCAGTGTTTCGTTAGTTCGAATCCTGGGCGCGGATATGGCACTGCTCATCAGACCACGCTGAGGCAGCGTCCCACATGCCACAACTGGAAGAACCCACAACGAAGAATACACAACTATGTACCGGGGGGCTTTGGGGAGAAAAAGGAAAAAATAAAATCTTTAAAAAAAAAAAAAAAAAGTTGTGTGTGTTCTGACTGCACCACTGAGTGGCCATTTCCCCATCTCTCTCCCTCTCCTTGGGCCTCCCTATTCCCTGAGACATGACAACATTGAAATGAGGGCCATTAATAACTCTACAATGGCCTCTAAGTGTTCAAGTGAAAGGAAGAGTCACACGTCTCTCACTTTAAATCAAGAGCAAGAAATGATTAAGCTTAGTGAGGAAGGCATGTCGAAAGCTGAGCTAGGCTGAGAACTAGGCCTCTTGCAGTAAACAATTAGCCAAGCTGTGAATGCAAAGTAAAAGCTCTTGAAGGACATTAAAAGTGCTACTCTATGAAGCCGTGAGTGTTAAGAAAGTGAAACAGCCTTATTGCTGATATAGAGAAAGTTTTAGTGGTCTGGGTAGAAGATCAAACCAGCCGCAACATTCCCTTGGGCCAAAGTCTAATCCAGAGCAAAGCCTTAACTCTCTTTCAATCTCTGAAGGCTGAGAGAGGTGAGGAAGCTGCAGAAGAAAAGTTTGAAACTAGCAGAGCTTAGTTTGTAAGGTTTAAGGAAAGAAGCTGTCTTCATAACATAAAAATACAAGGTGAAGCAGCAAGTGCTGATGTAGAAGCTGCAGCAAGTTATCCAGAAGATCTAGCTAGGATGATTAATGAAGGCGGCTACGCTAAACAACAGATTTTCAATGTAGATGAAACAGCCTTCTATTGGAAGAAGATGCCATCCAGGACTTTCATAACTAGAGAAGAGAAGTCAATGCCTGGCTTCAAAGCTTCCAAGGACAGGCTGACTCTTTTGTTAGGAGGTAATGCAGCTGGTGACTTTGAAGTGAAGCCAGTGCTCAACTACCATTCAAAAAATCCTAGAACCTTTAAGAATTACGCTAAATCTACTCTGCCTATGCTCTATAAATGCAACAAAGCCTGGATGAGAGTACATCTGCTCACAACATGATTTACTGAATATTTTAAGCTCAGTGCTGAGACCAACTGCTCAGAAAAAAGATTCCCTTCAAAATATGACTGCTCATTGACAATGCGCCCAGTCATCCAAGAGCTCTGATGGAGATGTATGAGATGAATGTTTTTTTCATGCCTGCTCTCACAGCATCCATTCTGCAGCCCTGGATCAAGGAGTAATTTCAACTTTCAAGCCTTATTATTTAAGAAATACATTTAGTAAAGCTATAGCTGCTGTAGATAGTGATTCCTATAGATTCCCAGATTTCTATAGATTCATAAATCCCTCTGACGGGTCTGGGCAAAGTAAATTGAAAACTTTCTAGAAAGGATTCGCCATTCTAGATGCCGTTAAGAACACTTGTGATTCATGGGAAGAGGTCAAAATATCAACATTAACAGGAGTTTGGAAGAAGTTGATTCTAACCCTAATGGATGACTTTGAGGGGTTCAAGATTTCAGTGGAGGAAGTAGGCACAGGTGTGGTGGAAATAGTAAGAGAACTAGAATTAGAAGAGGAGCCAGAAGATGTAACTGAGTTGCTGCCATCTGAAGATAAAACTTTAATGGCTGAAGTGTTGCTTCTTATGGATGAGCAAAGAAAGTGATTTCTTGAAATGGAAACTACTCCTGGTGAAGATGCTGTGAAGATTGTTGAAATGACAACAAAAGATTCAGGATATCACATAAACCCAGTTAATAAAGCAGCAGCACAGTTTGAGAGGATTGACTTCGACTTTGAAAGAAGTTCTACTGTGGGTAAAATGCTATCAAACAGCATCGCATGCTATAGAGAAATTGTTCATAAAAGGAAGACTCAATTGATGTGGCAAACTTCACTGTTGTCTTATTTTAAGAAATTGCCACAAAAACCCCAACCTTCAGCAGCCACCACCCTGATTAGTCAGCAGCCATCAACATCAAGGCAAGACCCTCCACCAGCAAAAAGATTACAACTCTCTGAAGGCTCGGATGATGGTTAGCATTTTTTAACAATAAAGTATTTTAAAATTAAGGTATGTACATTGTCTTTTTAGACATAATGCTATTACGCACTTAATAGACTACAGCATAGTGTAGACATAACCTTTACATGCACTAGTAAACCAAAAAATTTGTGTGACTCTCTTTATTGAGATATCCACTTTATTGCTGTGAGCTGGAACCGAGCCTGCAATATCTCTGAGGTATGCCTGCGTTGTCAAATTCAGTTTGCTAGTATTTTGTCAGGGATTGTTTGCATCTGTGTTCATCAGGGATTTGTTTCTTACTATAGTCTTTATCATAAATTTTATTTTGTCTGATATAAGTATAGCTTCCCCAGCTTTCTGTTGGTTTCCATTTGCGTGGAATATCTTTTTCCATCTCTTTACTTTCACTCTATATGTGTCCTTAAAGCTAAGGTGAGTCTCTTGTGGGCAACATACAGTTGGGTCTTGTTTATTTTTTATCCATTCATCTAATCTATGTGTTTTGATTGGAGAATTTTGTCTATTTACATTTAAAGTAATTATTTGTAGGTACGGATTTACTCTTGCCATTTTGTTACTTTTCTAGTTCTTTTGTAGTTTCTTTGTTCCTTTCTTCCTCTCTTCCTTTGTGATTTAATGATTTTCTGTAGTGGTATGCTTTGATTCCTTTATTTTTTATGTATCTACTATAGGCTTTTGCTTTGTCCTTTTGCTTTGTGGTTACCATGAGGCTTACATAAAATGTCTTATATTCATAACAATCTATTTTAAGTTGACAATAATTTAACTTTGAATGCATACCAAAGATCTCCAAACTCCACATTTTATGTTGTTGATGTCACAACTGGCATCTTTTTACATTGTGTATCCATTAACAAATTATTGTAGTTATATTTGTTTTTGATACTTTTGTCATTTAACCTTTATACTAGAGTTATAAGTGATTTACCCACCACCATTAACACATTAGAGTATTCTGAATTAACTATGTATTTACCTTCATCAGTGAGTTTTATACTTTCATATGTTTTCCTGTTACTAGTTAACGTCCTTTCATTTCTGCTTGAAGAACTCCCTTTAACATTTCTTGTAAGGCTGCTCTAGGTGAGGAACTCCTTCAGCTTTTGTTTGTCTGGAAAACTCTTTATTTGTCTTTCAATTCCAAAGGACAACTTTGCAGGGTAGAGTATTCCTGGGTGACAGTTCTTTTCTTTCAGCACCTTGAATATATTATCCCACTCCCTTCTGGCCTGCAAAGTTTGTGGTGAAAAATATGCTGAAAGTCTAATAGGGCTTCCCTTTTGTGTAACAAGCTGTTTTTCTCTTGCTGCTTTTAAGATTCTTTCCTTGTCTTTAACTTTAGACAATCTAATTATAATATTTCTTGATGCAGTTCTCCTGGGATTCCTCTTACTTAGAAATCTAGGCACTTCCTGGATCTGAATGTCTGTCCCCCCAACCCCCAACCACCCATGTTAGGGGTGTCTTGGGCCATTATTTCTTTGAATAAGCTTTCTACCCCTTTCCCTCTCAGTTTTCCTTCTGGGACCCCTATAATGTGTAAATTGTTCTGTTTGATGGTGTCCTGTAAATCTCTTAAGCTATCTTCACTCTTTTTCATTCTGTTTTCTTTTTGCTCTTCTGATAGGATGAATTCTACTTCCCTGTCTTTGCGTTCACTGATCCTTTCTTCTACTTGATCTAGTCTGCTATTGAACCTCTTTATTGAATTTTTCAGTTCAGTTATTGTATTCTTCAGTTCTATAATTTCTGTTTGGTACTTTTTTGTATTTTCTGTCTCTGTTGAAATTCTCACTTTGTTCATGCATTGTGCTCCTGATCTTGATGAGCATCTTTATAATTGTCATTTTGAACTCTTTGTCAGGTAAATCACTTATCTCTGGTTCATTAAGATCTGTTTCTGAAGTTTTATCTTGTTCTTTTGCTTGGAACATATTCCTCTGTTTCTTCGTTTTCCTTGATTCTATGTTGGTTTCTGCACATTAGATAAAACTGCTACCTCTCTCAGTTTTGACAAAATGGTCTTGTGTAGGAGATGTACTTCACTGATCAGCCCACACTGTGCTCTTGGTTGTCTCTCAAACTTTTGTGATTGTCCAAGCTGCCTTCTTTGTTCTTGGCCTCCCAGTAGTTGAGGGTGTGCCAAGATCTGTCAGTGACCCATAGAGGAGGAGGATTGCAGTCAGCACCTAGATGCAGATTTATTGGAATCTGGACCCTCAGACAGCATATGGGAAAGTATTCAGTTAGGTCCCTTCCAGGGACATGGGCATTTTTACCTTCTCCCTTTGTGCTGGGGCCCAAGTGTGTAGCCACAGAATGAGTGTATGTGTGTATGCTCCTGCATCCATTAATAACTGTTTTTTGTTTTATGTAGTCCTGTGGGACTCATAAATGCAAGTCTCACTGGCTGTTAGAACCAGGTGATCCAGTGGCCCATCCCTTGGGTGGCTGCCGCAAAAGGTGGGGTGCCAGATGTGTGTACAAGCTCCTTCCAGGGAGATTCTGGCTACTTGGTCTTATTATTGGAGCTAACTGGAGGGAGAAGGCATGAGAAGTATCTGCTGGCTTCCCTGGTGTCTGGGGGAGATTGCAGCCAGCACCTAGATGCCTGCTAAATTGGAAACCTGGCCCTCAGGCAGCAGCTTTTAAAGTATGTATGTAAACCTCTTTTAGGGAAAGACAGAGATGGGTGATTTTGCCTTCTCCCTCTGTGATAAGCCCTGGGGAGATAGCCATGATGAGCATTGTGCACCCATTAAGAATTGCTTCTTTGTTTTCTATAGTCTTGTGGGTCTTGTGGACAAAAGTCCAGTTGGTTTTCAGAGCTAGGTGTTTTGGGAGTCTGTCCTTCTGATGGGATTCTTAAAGGTTGGGGTGCTAGATGTGAGGTCCAAACCTTTCATTGCTCAGGAAGAAGCCAGGAGTTGGAGATTCCCTGTTGATTGTATGGTGCTGTGCTAGGGGTGGGGTTTATGGTGAGAATGTGTCTCAGTCTTTCCTAATCATTTCAATGTGGGTAGTTTCTCATTCATTCAATGTATAGGAGTCACTCAGCTAGTTTCTGGATCTCTTTCAGAGGGAATTGCTCCAGGTGTAGCTGTACATTTGGTGCATCTGTGACAGGTGGGGAACTCAGGAGCCTTCTATGTTGCCATCTTGTTTGACTCTAGAAATCTATTTCCAGGAGATTATCAAATAAGTGGTCATTATCATATATATGAATATGTAGAAAAAATGAAATTTTATCCCTACCCCACGCCATACACAGAATTCAATTCCAGATGGATAAGAGAGGAAAATGTGAAAAGGAAAAATTATAAACCTTTCATGGAAAATATGGGAGAATATATTTCAGACCTAGGGGCATGGAAGAATTTCTTAAACAAGGTAAAAAGTTCCAACTGTAAAAACAATATTGATAAATTCGTCTGCATTAAAAGTAAGAACTTATGTTTATCAAATGACAGCTTAAAAGGAAATGAAAAATAAACTACAGATTAGATAAATAAAATATATCTGCAACACGTAAAACTGACAAAGATCTAGTATCCAAAATATATGAAGAACTCCTAAATCAATAAGAAAAGACAGCAACCCATTAGGAAAATGGGCAAAAGACGTTAGTGAGCATTTTATAAAGAAAAAGAAACATGATGGACAAATGGGTACCGTGTTAGGTTGGGGTTTCTAGAAGCTTTCAGCAAGGGAGTGCTCGAAGGCGAAACCTTTAGGGAAGTGAGGGAAGCAGGATAGAGCAGAGGAAGGAGCTAAACAGAGATAAGGTTTTGTCCTGATCCCATGGGGAACTCTGGAGTGTGGGTGGCACCACAAATGTGAAAAGAAGAAGAGCCATTAGCAGTCAATCCAGCAGCATCTAGGGGAAAAATGCACTGGCTCAGTAAAGGGGATCTGGGAAGGGCACTAATAGTGTCTATTACAATCACTCTCATTAGTAATCAAGGAAATGGAAAGTGTGACTAAAATGAAATATGATTTAAAAATCCTTTTATTTATTCATTTCTAGCTTACTGAGTTTTGTTATGGACTAAATTGAGTCCCTCAAAATTTATATTTTGAACTACTAACTCCCAATGTGATTGTATTTGGAGATAGGGTCTTTAAGGAAATAAATAAGGTAAAATGAGGTCGTAAGAGTGGGGCCCTGATTTGAAAGGACTGATGTCCTTATAAGCAAAGGAAGAGACACCAGAGAGCTCTCTCTCTCTCCTTGCATATACAGAGGAAAGACCACATGAGGACACAGTGAGAAGGCAGCCATCTACAAGCCAGGAAGAGATCCCTCACCAGAAACCAACACTGATGGCAGCATGATCTTAGACTTCTAGTCTCCAGAACTATGAGAAAATAAATTTCTGTTGTTTGAGCCACCCAGTCTGTGGTGTTTTGTTATGGCAGCCTGAGCTGACTAATACGAGGTATACTTTACATGCAATAAAATTCACTCACTTTAACTGCACAGTCTGACGAATTTTGGTAATGCATTCATTCATGTAACATCCATCACAACCAAGATATAAAGCTGTTCCATTATCCTAAAAAGTTTCCTCACATCCTTTTGCAGTTGATCCCCTCCCCAGTCCCCAGGCAACCACTGATCTGTTTCCTGTTGCTATAGTTTTGAATCATCTAGAGTTTCATATAAATGGAGTAATACAGTATTTATTCTTTTGTGTTTGACGTCTTTCACCTAGCATAATGTTTTTGAGATTTGTCCATTATTTTGCCTATTAATATGAAATATGATTTTATACCCACTACATTTGTAAAAATAATGCAATCTGACAATACCCCATGCTGGAGAGGATTGGATTAATGGAAACTCATATATTGTTGGTGGACTATAAATTGTTGCAACCATTCTTGAAAACAGTTTGGCATTTATATTGTAAAATTAAACATTTGCTTGCCATATGAGCCAGCAGTTCCTTTTATGTAAATACCCTAAATAAACTCTTTTCTATGTGCTCTAAAATATATGAAAAAAACCCAAACCTCCAAATGTTAATTCACAGAAAAATGGATTAAAAAGTGTTATATGTATTAAATGGAATATTATACAGCAGTGAAAATGAATGAACTATATCTCCAAACAACAATATGAATTATCCTTGGAAGCATAACCTTCAGTGAAGAAATAAACTTCTAAAAGACTATATGCAGGTACACACAGCTTTTTAGTAGTCAAAACAAGGAAACTCAATAACATAGTGTTAGGGTGCACATATATAACTGATAAAACCATAACAATGGAATAGGATGACAAATACAAAATTTAGGATAATAAATGCTTCTGGTAGGGAGATAGGAAGATTGATCAGTGGTTAATACATGAATAGATGTATTTATAATATTTACAATATCATAGTGCTTAGGTAGTGATTTAATTGATTTTTATTGTATTCTCATGCTTTATAATTTACTTAAATGTTTTACTTATTATTTAGCATCTATAAAATATATACAAATATAAAGGAAAAAATATTTAAAATTAACCATTTACAAATTGGAAATGATTTTTTCCAAGTGAGCCAATTAATTTTTTTCTAGATTCTTTGAGTAATTCACTTTTTCCTCAAGTTCTTTATTCATAATAATTTCTGTGTCATATTCATTTTTTTCTGTAAAAGGTCCCAAAGGAAAGCTTTGATCACTTTTGTTTAGCGGTTTCTCCTTAAAAAGTGTTCATCACGCGAAACTGCCAAAAGATTTAAGCAGTCCTCAATGAAGCATTTTTTACCCAAATAAACTCTTTTAGACTATGCCATCCTGATATAATAGTTCATTTAAAAAAATCTAACTTTATTTTATTTTCATGGATCTGTCATGTTCTGTGAGGTATTGGTTCAAGTTGCTTGGGAAGATTAAAAACCTGATCAAGGAAACTTTGTATTAAAAGATGACCCATACAGGGGCTGGCCCCGTGGCCGAGTGGTTAAGTTCATGCGCGCCGCTGCAGGCAACCCAGTGTTTCGTTGGTTCGAATCCTGGGCGCGGACATGGCACTGCTCATCAAGCCACGCTGAGGCAGCATCCCACATGCCACAACTAGAAGGGCCCACAACGAAGAACATACAACTATGTACCGGGGGGCTTTGGGGAGAAAAAGGAAAAAATAAAATCCTTAAAAAAAAAAAAAAAAAGATGACCCGTACAGACCCAGCGATGGTGGCTTGTGAAGAAAAATCTTGTATATCTTCCTTTTTCCCCTTTCAGACATAGCTGTCCTTTTCTCTCCAATTTGGACATTCTGGGAAATAATTTTCCAAGAAGTACCTTCTCTTATGAAAATCTGTTGAAATGTTTCCGGTTTTCCACTTTGACATCCAAGCTGTTAATCTCTGCTGAAGTGATATAACCTTGGGGAAAACGCCACAGGTAATAACACCCTCTAACTTCAGCTGGCCTATGCCGCCCACACCAATCCACCTACCCCAGGTCCTCGCCTCTACTTTCAATGGATGAGATGAACCTACATCTCCACAGAGAAAACAGGTACGTGCTAGGCATGAAGTCGCTCAGGATACATAGCATCTCCGTAAATTGAGGTCAGTCCAGTTCTTATCTTCCCTTAGCTCTCTGTAGCATTTAATACTACTGACCATGCTGGACAGGAAGCTTAAATAAGTGCAGGGAGCCAGTGTAAGATTATAGGGAGGGTGGGGTCTGGATGAACTCAAGATCTGATTTTTGCTGTGTGAGAACGTGAACTGAGATCTTCTGGGCTTTCAAAAGAAACTAGAGCTGTGGATGTTAACCAGCTACAGAAGCCCAGAAACATCTATCCCTTGCCACCTCCTCTCTGATGGAAACTTCACCTCTTTGTTCCATGCTGAATTCTGGTATCTTAAGGAGTCTGTTGCTGCTTCAGCTGCAATTGGACTACAATGTCTCTCCCTCTTCACCTGCTATTTTCTTTGCTAGAATGTTGACAGCGGTTTTCCGAGTTGAATATCAGATGCATTTACTTGTAGAAATGATGATGGTGCTGAGTTACACTTGAAATAGGACCTTAGTGCAGCGTAATCTTTTAGATACATTATGGGTTAAATAGACAGACAGCTCTGCTTTTGCTTGGGAATCTAAACAACCTTTTATGACATTGCTTCTAAGGAAAAATGCACTCTGAGTTCCAAGTAATTGACTGATAAACAAACACATCCAATGCCTGTGTTGAGAACTGCCTGTTCTGGAAGCTAAGAACTTAGCTGTTTTCAAAAAGTGGCTTTTCTTCTGCTTTCCTTAGGTCAGCCATACTTTTTGAATCTTATACTATGTGTTTTGCTACATCAATTAAAATAATTTTCTCTGAAATTATACCAGAACATCTGTCCATCCATCCAACCATCAATATATCCAATTACTTTGAATAATATGCTCATTTTTAATGTGCTATTGATATAGTATTTTTAAAGCATCTCTACGTTTGAACTATCCTTCTACTTGCTAAGGACTTTTTGTCTGCATTGATTGTATATAGTTTTAATGTATGACAGCTAAATGCAAAGTTCCATTGGTCTGTAAGCTTCCCTACTGGACAGGGCAGGACAAATCTAGCTATTTTTCTATCCCCTTTGCTTATTGTAGGTCCTGCATCGTAAGTGCTGAAGAACTCTTTCTTGCACTGAACTGAAACACTGGAGTTCTGATCCATTTTGAAATATGTTAGTGTGGCACTTGGCAATGAAGAACTTACCTCATCACAGCTGTCTTTCTTGGCTACTGAGATTAATCGGGTTAAAATCTAGATTATGTGATTAACGTTTTCAGAAATAAAGGAATTATTTTATATCCTTGTAGTAGAGACTAGCTTGAACATCAAACCAATTTCCTCTTCTTGGGCTCACAGCTAGAGTGCATTCCCAAGATCCTTTGCAGTGAGAGGTGGCCCAAATTCTAGGCAATGAAAGGTGAAGAGAAGAGAGTGTACCCCTTTCAGGGCTGGCCCACAAACAACTTCCCGTATATAACTTCCCGTGCTCTTTCCCCATTTGTTGGATTAGTATGAAGGACTCTGAGGCCCAAGAGGAGGTAGAGACCCAAGATGGAAGTAGGCTGGGTCCTTGAGTGACCATGTGGAAGGCCACTCAGTCAGCAATACCTACTTTAGACTTCATATGAGCAAGAAATAAATTTCTACTGTATTCAACCACTGAAATTGCAGGGTTTATCTGTTTTATCAGCTAACATCACTCTAACTAATACAATTCTCCTTAAACGTATTTGAGAACTGTTTTGTCCTTTGTATATGTAGATGATGGTAGTCTTCTGATAACAGTTCTCTGATACCAACTGAGTGTCCTACAATTCAATTCAATTCTGACACTAACTATGTGGGGGTAGCCCAGGCCCCACAGGTTAAGGGGCTCAGTCCCACAAGGCTTCTCCCACTTCAGACACCAGTCACAAGTTTTGGATATTCCCAAGCCACGCACACTTCTGCCTGGCTGGCTACAAATCTGGGGGTTCCCATGAGTACTCCTCCCTTTAGGTTCAATAATTCACTAGAATGACTCACAGAACTCACTGAAAGTGCTATACTTATGATTACAGTTTTATTATAGAGGATGCAACTCAAGGAACAGCCAAATAGAAGAGACGAATAGGACAAGGTCAGTGGGGAGGCAGGTGGCACGGAGCTTCTATGCCCTCTGCTTGTGGAATCAGGACACGCCACCTTCCAAGAGCATTGATGTGTTTGCCAACCTGGAAGCTCTACTGAGCCTTAGCGTTCTTATTGAGATTTCATTATATAGCATGGTGGATTACATCATTGGCCACATGATTGAACCCAATCTCCAGCCCCCCTCCCCTCTCTGGAGGTAGAGGGTGTGAAGCTGAAAGTTCCAACCCTCTAATCATGTATTTGGTCTTTCTGGCAGCCAGACCCTGTCTGAGGCTGTTTAGGGGACCCCCCCCCCATGAGTCACCTCGTTAGCGTAAACACAAGTATGAATGAAAGGGGTTCCCTTAGGTAAGACACTCCTATCAGGCAATTCCAAGGATTTTTGAAGCTCTGTGCCAGGAATGGAGGTCAAAGACCAGATACATTCTTTATTATATTATAATGGTAAATGACGAAGGCCGTATTTTTGAGTATAAAAATTTTACTGTTTGAGTTTATTGACCAAAGAAAGTCTCTGGACTAGACTTTTCCTCCTCAAGTTCTAAAATTTTCTCCTACATCCTGAATCTTCTCAGTTCCTCATCTCTATTACAGTTCTAACATGTGCATGCTTTCAGGTTAAGTTAGAAGCAAAGTTCACACTCATGCTTGACTGTGTCACTATTTTCACCTCACTATTGCTTTGTCATTCTTTGTCTAGAATTTCACTATGTTGATTATTTTTTTAAATAACATTTATCATTATTTTGGATTCTAAAATGCATACATGCTAATAAAAACATATTGAGAGATAATTACTATTAACATTCAGTGTCTTTGTTTACAGTCTTTTTGTATGCGTATATTTGTAGATAATTTTTTCTCTTTACACAATTCAAATTGTAGTGCATATTGAGTTTGGTAATATATTTTTCACTTGCCTTTATATCATAAACACTCAATATTCTTTGAAAGCATCATTTTTATGGCAATAAAAAGTCCACATATGCACTATATCTATTGAAATAATTCATTTAGACACTTCCCAGTGGTCTGAATGTTTGGTTTTAAGTGTTATAAATAGTAGTATGATGACCATCTTGTTACATAAATCATTGTATATATTTTTGATTATTTCTTTAGGATAGATTTATAGATGCCCACATTCCTTTTAAATGCAAAAATTTAATATATTTTGGGTTATTTGCTTTTTGACAAGATATGCATCTTTATGAAGAATAATTTGGCACCAAATAATAAGAATGAAAATCTTGTTTGTATCTTTTAACCTGGTTAGCTCCCTATTGAGAAGAAATCCCAGTGAAATTTTAAAAAAGAAATTTGTCCAAAGATATTTATAGCACTGTTTATTCATAATAACAAATCATAGAAAACTACACAAATATTTCAAACTAGACATATGAACACCTGAGCATGACACAAAGATGGAAAAAATGATGTGAATTTGTTGTTACTTGGAAATATGTTTACAAAATAATGTGAAGCAAAAAAAGGACAAAGAATAGGACGTGTATACTGGTACAACTAAGTAAAAAAAATATATTCCTGTATATTGATAAAAATTGGGAGAGACTTTGGAGCAATACCAGTATTGGTGATTTAAGCTTACGAGAGCCTTTTCTGTAAGCTTGTTTAAATGTTGTGCTAGTTTGACTTTTAAATTCACTCCCTCAAATTACCTCGGGAAAAGGGGAATTTATTCTTTGGAGATCCATGTACTAGAAAATAAAGAGTGGAAAGACATCAGCAATTGATGTGGTTCTAGGAACGAGTCTCCCTTTCTCAGTTCTCTCCTCTGTGTGCATAATCTTTGCTTCACACAGGGATCTGCCCTGACTTGGCTCTGATCTGCTCTTGCCCTCCTTTTGACTTCTGCTTCCCATGATGCTGTCAGGTACTCAGGGCTCACCAAGTCACTTTGTGGGGTGACATATTCTGATTTTCTTAGGGAATTTTAGCTTGAAGGCTGGGGGTCTTGAGTGTACTGACCAGCTGGGGTCCTTTGCTTGGTCCTCCTCAACTCACTATACCTATAAATGGTATTGTACATGGCCACTTTGGCTCAGCTCTTCTGTGGAGCTGCAGGTCATGTGCTTTTCCCAGAAGCTAGGGCAGACACATTGAAGTTTAGCCTATGAAAGCGTGTCTTTGTGTGTGTGCGTGCATGCGCACGTGCGTATGTATTTGTATTTTAAATAAATGAATCTCTAGGTGCTTGAAGTTCAGATAATGTAAGAAAGGTATTTAGGGTGAGACATACCCGTGGGCCATTGAATTGTTCAATTGACTCCTATTCTACCATAAATGAGTAAAAAAATCAATTCTTCTCTAAATTCTACAGTTTTAATGACTGAGGCATACTACCTCATCAGGTCCACCTTGGGACAAGATGTTAAGGTGGGCTATGGTAAGAAAGACATGGGACAGAGAAAGATAGGAATGTCGAAAGGGTAGCTTCCAGCTTTTCTCTGTGCAAAAAAACTAGCTTCCTTGCAAGTGAAATCTATGATTTATGGCTTCCGAGCCTCATGCTGTATCTAAACTAAGTGGCCCCGAACATGTTCCTACAACTTTAAAAATTCTCAGGAGTAGGGAAAAGATCTGTGCTTCCATTTCATGGCTTGACCATCTTGTGGCTTCAGATTTGCCATGGTGTCAAGTGGCTGGCAAATAGTGGAAAAAGAAAGCATGGAGGATCGTGTACACTTGACTACCTTAATCTGAAAGTGATGAGCGTCAGTTACGTTTACATTCCATTGGCAAGAATCAATCACACAGTCCCAGCTAGAGGTAGGATGCAGGGGTACTGGTTAACATTGTCTGTCTGATAGTCACTCTCAAGCACCAACTCTACACCACAAAATGTAAGGATCATTTTTATCGGTCAGCTAGCTGTCTCTATTATACTCTCCTAACTTGTTTTCTGGTCTCCTCTATCTCCTTAATTAAGTTTGCTCGTGCAGTGATAATGAATTAAGCAGCTCTAATCATATTAGTTAATTGCCCCAAAACAAAACAAAAAAAACAACCCACGATCTAGGCTTCCCATTGTTTGTCAAATTAAGTACCAGCTCCTCACCTTGGTATACAAGCCCTCGAAGAACACAATCCCATCCTACTTTTTTGGCCTCATCCTCAATACTTCCTTACCTTTTTCAAATATTTCAGCCAAAATGAGCCACTTGCTGTTCTTAAAACACAGGGTCTTTGTTTCATCCTATGTTTCCATCTGGTGCTCTGTGCACCTCACCATTCTGCTTATCATGGGTGGTATACATTTTAAATAAATCCAGCATATTGTTCTTATTTTATGCCTTTCCGAGTCCACTAGGAAGGTCAGCCCCTGAACTCTAAACTGTCAGTGTCAAAAATTCTGTCCCTGTTGAACATCACCACACTTGGCAGCAACAGGAGGCTCAGCCCGCCAACCTTAGGAACCAGGTCTTTCATTGACATGTTACAATGAACACCCATGGAGATAGCAGCTTACGCACATTCTGCCCTGCATAACTACCAGTTTAGAGTGTTGTCTTGAAGTCATTTCCTAGAGTATAGTGCCTACCAGATAGAAGTCAGAATTTTACCTTCTTTACAAAGCAAAACTTAGGGCATTTCCTAATGAATACAAAGATTCATGAGAATAAGAGAACAAACAAATTCAAAGCAAGAGGCTCTATACAGAACGCAAATGATAAGGAGAGCAATGAGATGAAGCAGAACGTTACACATTAGATGAGGCCCTTTTTTTTATTTTAAAGATTGGCACCTGAGCTAAATCTGTTGCCAATCTTTTTTTGTTTTCTTATTCTTCTTCCTCCCCACAAAGTCCCGCAGTACATAGTTGTATATTTTAGTTGTGGGTCCTTCTAGTTGTGGCATTTGGGATGCCACCTCAGCATGGCCTGATGAGCGGTGCCAAGTCCACATCCAGCATCCGAACCGGCGAAACCCTGGGCCGCCGAAGTGGAGCATGTGAACTTAACCATTCGGCCATGGGGCTGGCCCTGAGGACTTCTGAAAAAATCTCTCTAGACGTATTAACCTGAGTCCCAGTGCCAGAAAGGTAATGTAGCTGCTGACACTTGGTTATCTTCATGCCTAGTAACCCAGTTTATCAGGTTTCTCCTGAGGTTTCTAGTTTTGAATATTCTGTAGCATTGCCTCCAAGCACACAACCAAACTCATCAGTCTATGCAGACGAATCTTTGCTGTAGTCGCCATTTCCTTCCGCTGCAATGACCTCTCTACTCCTCCTGAGTATCTTAGTCTTTCTCCTTCTGAAGACAGGGATGTTACCTCTGCTGGCTGACTTTTCAGCATTCACCCTGGATCCATTCTGACTTGGCAGCCTTTCAGCATCTACTCATTTTCCTAATAGGTAACATCCCTAGAGCCCTGCCTAATATCCAGTTGCTAGGTTGAAATGAATGTTAAAAATGAACATTTTTATGAAAAAGTTACATTCTTAGTCTTCAAGAAATGAAGAACCAGAATTCATATCTAGCCTCTCTAAACTAAATTAAGTGAAAAAAGTCTTTGACAGTGTCCCTCCCTATCCATTCTTTCAAGCATCCATCCATCCATTCATCCATCTAATATTTATTGCGTGCTTACTCTGTGTAACCATTGTACTAGACGCTCCTGCTAAAGTCCTTCAATAAAAGAAACAGGAAGTTTCCCACTCAGCATTTACTCTAACCATGTCCTTTTCCAAACTCCTGGATATTTTTTGAGCTGTTCTGTTTTGTTTTTAGTTCTGAAGCTTATATTAATGGATACTCCAGAGGGGAAAGAATAAGGGGCTTAGAGAGAAATTGCTAGCTAAAATCCTGGGATAAAAGCAAAGAGTTCAGTTCCTACTCATGTATTCCAAAATTGTTTGTTGAGTTCCTACCATGAGTAGAACAATATGGTAGACTTTTTGAGCAATATGACAACGAAACAGGATTTTTATACTTATTGAGCTTATTTTCTTTAAGATAGTAAAAGATGGCCATAAGTAATTAACTCAAGGTGGCCTATACTGAACACAGAAGGATCAGTACAAGGGGTTTGGGTATTGAGAGGTAAGAAAGGTCACCTCTGATTGGAGCTTATCAGGAAAGTATCCTTGGGGGAAGAGTCTTGAGTTTGGGATTTGGAGGATAAGTAGGACTTCAAGAGAGAGAGAGAAAATATTCCTGGCAAAGGGAACAGCATGAATAAATGTATGGAGACAGGGAAGTAAAAAAGCATATTAGCAAATATTTAAAGGCAGATTTTGGAAAACTGTTGTGTTGGCTTTTTCTCTTTATTATTCTCAATTTTATCCCCACTTTGTTTTTTGCTTTTTTCTTTCCTGCCCTGTGCTGAGGGTGGCTGACTCCTGGGATTTCCTCTCTAAAGCACCAATGGGAGGCACCAGCAGGAGATTGGCAGGAAGGAATATTCAGAAGGAAGTTCAGGGTATTTCTCCTCCACTCCTTCTTTGCTTTGGTGCAATATCTCCACACTTGCTCAATCTCAGCTCCCACCAGACAGCAATTCTTCCAGGGCTTCAGCTCTTAGAAGGTTATAGCAATACTATACCTTCCTTTTGTCCCTTCAGCCTTAGGGGTGCTAACAGCTTCCCATTGTTGCTAGTCTCTGTCTCAACATCCATTGTTAGCTCCCTTGACATTAACCACACATCTGTAAATACATAGTCACTTCATTAAGTCTCTTCATTTGAATCATCTGGATGAATTCTGTTTCTTTTTTTTTTTTTTATTAATGTTATGATAGATTACAACCTTGTGAGATTTCAGTTGTACATTTTTGTTAGTCATGTTGTGGGTACACCACTTCCCCCTCTGTGCCCTCCCCCCACCCCCCCTTTTCCCTGGTAACCACCGATCAGATCTCCTTTTCAATATACTAATTTCCACCTATGAGTGGAGTCATATAGAGTTCGTCTTTCTCTGGCTGGCTTATTTCGCTTAACATAATACCCTCGAGGTCCATCCACGTTGTTGTGAATGGGCCAATTTTGTCTTTTTTTATGGCTGAGTAGTATTCCATTGTGTATATATACCACATCTTCTTTATCCAATCATCAGTTTCTGGGCATGTAGGCTGGTTCCACGTCTTGGCTATTGTAAATAATGCTGCGATGAACATAGGGGTGCAACGGACTCTTGAGATTTCTGATATCAGGTTCTTAGGATAGATACCCAGTAATGGGATGGCTGGGTCATAGGGTATTTCTATTTTTAACTTTTTGAGAAATCTCCATACTGTTTTCCATAGTGGCTGTACCAGTTTGCATTCCCACCAACAGTGTATGAGGGTTCCTTTTTCTCCACAACCTCTCCAACATTTGTCACTCTTGGTTTTGGATGTTTTTGCCAATCTAACGGGTGTAAGGTGATATCTTAGTGTAGTTTTGATTTGCATTTCCCTGATGATTAGCGATGATGAACATCTTTTCATGTGTCTATTGGCCATATTCATATCTTCTTTTGAGAAATGTCTGTTCATGTCCTCTGCCCATTTTTTGATCGGGTTGTTTGTTTTTTTGTTGTTAAGCCGTGTGAGTTCTTTGTATATTATGGAGATTAACCCTTTGTCGGATAAGTGACTTGTAAATATTTTTTCCCAATTAGTGAGCTGTTTTTTTGTTTCAATTCTGTTTTCCCTTGCCTTGAAGAAGCTCTTTAGTCTGATGAAGTCCCATTTGTTTATTCTTTCTATTGTTTCCCTCAACTGAGGAGATACAGTGTCCGAAAAGATTCTTTTGAAACTGATGTCAAAGAGTGTACTGCCTATATTCTCTTCCAAAAGACTTATTGTCTCAGGCCTAATCTTTAGGTCTTTGATCCATTTTGAGTTTATTTTGGTGTGTGGTGAAAAAGACTGGTCAATTTTCAATCTTTTGCATGTGGCTGTCCAGTTTGCCCAGCACCATTTGTTGAAGAGACTTTCTTTTCTCCATTGTAGGCCCTCTGCTCCTTTGTCGAAGATTAGCTGTCCATAGATGTGTGGTTTTATCTCTGGGCTTTCAATTCTGTTCCATTGATCTGTGGACCTGTTTTTGTACCAGTACCATGCTGTTTTGATCACTGTAGCTTTGTAGTATGTTTTGAAATCGGGGATTGTGATTCCGCCGGCTTTGTTTTTCTTGCTCAGGATTGCTTTAGCAATTCGCGGTCTTTTGTTCCCCCATATGAATTTTAGGATTGTTTGTTCAATTTCTGTGAAGAATGTTCTTGGGATTCTGATTGGGATAGCATTGAATCTGTATATTGCTTTAGGTAGTATGGACATTTTAACTATGTTTATTCTTCCAATCCATGTGCAAGGAATGTTTTTCCATCTCTTTATGTCATCGTCAATTTCTTTCAAGAAAGTCTTGTAGTTTTCATTGTATAGATCCTTCAATTCCTTGGTTAAGTTGATCCCAAGGTATTTTATTCTTTTCGTTGCGATTGTGAATGGGATTGAGTTCTTGAGTTCTTTTTCTGTTAGTTCATTGTTAGTGTATAGAAATGCTACTGATTTATGCACGTTAATTTTATACCCTGCTACTTTGCTGTAGTTGTTGATTATTTCTAATAGTTTTTCTGTGGATTCTTTGGGGTTTTCTATATATAAGATCATGTCGTCTGCAAACAACGAGAGTTTTACTTCTTCGTTACCTATTTGGATTCCTTTTATTTCTTTTTCCTGCCGAATTGCTCTGGCCAGCACCTCCAGTACTATGTTGAATAGGAGTGGTGAAAGTGGGCACCCTTGTCTTGTTCCTGTCCTCAGAGGGATGGCTTTCAGCTTTTGTCCATTGAGTATGATGTTGGCTGTGGGTCTCTCATATATGGCCTTTATTATGTTGAGGTACTTTCCTTCTATACCCATTTTACTGAGGGTTTTTATCATAAATGGGTGTTGGATCTTGTCGAATGCTTTCTCTGCATCTATTGAGATGATCATGTGGTTTTTGTTTTTCATTTTGTTGATGTAGTGTATCACGTTGATTGACTTGCGGATGTTGAACCATCCCTGTGTCCCTGGTATAAATCCCACTTGATCATGGTGTATAATCTTTTTGATGTATTGCTGTAATCGGTTTGCCAAAATTTTGTTGAGGATTTTTGCATCTATGTTCATCAGTGATATCTGCCTGTAGTTCTCCTTCTTTGTGTTGTCCTTGTCAGGTTTGGGGATCAGAGTGATGTTGGCTTCATAGAATGTGTTAGGGAGTTCTCCATCTTTCTCAATTTTCTGGAACAGTTTGAGGAGAATAGGTATTAAGTCTTCTTTGAATGTTTGGTAGAATTCTCCAGAGAAGCCGTCTGGTCCTGGACTCTTGTTTTTGGGGAGGTTTTTGATTACTGTTTCTATTTCCTTACTTGTGATTGGCCTATTCAGATTCTCCATTTCTTCCTGATTCAGTTTGGGGAGATTGTAGGAGTCTAGGAATTTGTCCATTTCTTCCAGGTTGTTCAATTTGTTGGCATATAGTTTTTCATAGTATTCTCTTATGATCTCTTGTATTTCATTGGTATCTGTTGTGATTTCTCCTCTGTCATTCCTAATTTTATTAATTTGCGATTTCTCTCTTCTTTTCTTGGTGAGTCTGGCTAGGGGTTTGTCAATTTTGTTAATTCTTTCGAAGAACCAACTCTTTGTTTCATTGATCCTTTCTATTGTCTTTTTTGTTTCAATATCGTTTATTTCTGCTCTTATTTTTATTATTTCCCTCCTTCTACTGACTCTGGGCTTTGTTTGTTCTTCTTTTTCTAGTTCTGTTAGGTGTCGTTTGAGGTTGCTTATGTGAGCTTTTTCTTGTTTAGTGAGGTGAGCCTGTATTGCGATGAATTTCCCTCTTAGGACTACTTTTGCTGCATCCCAAATGATTTGGTGTGTCGTGTTCTCATTTTCATTAGTCTCCAGATAAAATTTGATTTCTTCTTTGATTTCTTCAATGATCCATTGTTTGTTGAGAAGCGTGTTGTTTAGTCTCCACATTTTTGCACCTTTTTCTGCTTTTTTCTTGTAGTTGACTTCTAGTTTAATAGCATTATGATCAGAAAAGATGCTTGATATTATTTCAACTCTCTTGTATTTATTGATGTTTGCTTTGGTTCCCAAAATATGGTCAATCCTTGAGAATGTTCCATGCGCGCTTGAGAAGAATGTGTAACCTGCTGTTTTTGGATGAAGAGTTCTATATATATCTATTAAGTCCATCTGGTCTAATTTTTCATTTAATTCTCTTATTTCCTTGTTGATTTTCTGTCTGGATGTCTGTCCATTGGTGTTAATGGTGTGTTGAGGTCCCCTACTATTATTGTATTGTTGTTGATGTCTTCTTATAGTTCTATTAAGAGTTGCTTTACAAATTTTTGTGCTCCTGTGTTGGGTGCGTATATATTTATAAGTGTTATGTCTTCTTGGTGGAGAGTCCCTTTTATCATTATATACTGTCCCTCTTTATCTTTCTTTATCTGTTTTGCTTTGAAATCTACCTTGTCTGATATTAGTATAGCGACACCTGCTTTCTTTTGTTCATTATTAGCTTGGAGTATTGTTCTCCATCCCTTGACTCTGAGTCTGTGTTTGTCTTTGGGGCTGAGGTGTGTTTCCTGGAGGCAGCATATTGTTGGATCTTGTTCTTTGATCCATCCTGCCACTCTGTGTCTTTTGATTGGGGAGTTCAATCCATTTACATTTAGAGTGATTATTGAGACGTGGGGGCCTACCACTCCCATTTTGTGTCTTGTTTTCCGGTTTTCTTCAGTTTCCTTTGTTTCTCGTCCCATGGTTTAATCTGTTCTGATGTAGAGCTGCTACTCTCTGTTGTTGTCCTTCTACTTATCTCCTCTGCTCTTGGTTTTGTAGCCCCTTTCCTTTTTTGGATTTTTCAGGAATGAGGGTTTTCCTGAGGATTTCCTGAAGAGGAGGTTTTGTGGCAATGTACTCCCTTAATTTTTGTTTATCTGGGAAAGTGTTTATTTCTCCATCGTATTTGAAGGATATTTTCGCTGGGTAGAGAATTCTCGGCTGTAGATTTTTGTCCTTCAGATTTTTGAATATATCATTCCACTCTCTTCTAGCCTGTAAAGTTTCTGCTGAGAAATCTGCTGATAGCCTGATGGGGGTTCCTTTGTAGGTTAGTTTCTTTTGCCTGGCTGTCCTTAGTATTTTCTCCTTGTCGTTGACTTTTGCTAGCTTCACTACTATATGCCGTGGAGTTGGTCTTCTTGCATTGATAAAGTTTGGAGATCTATTGGCTTCTGTCACCTGAAGATCCATCTCCCTCACCAGATTTGGGAAGTTCTCAGCCATTATTTCTTTGAATAGGCTTTCTGCCCCTTTCTCCTTCTCTTCTCCCTCTGGTATACCTATAATCCTTACGTTGCATCTCCTAATTGTGTCTGATAATTCTCGGACAGTTTCTTCATTTCTTTTTAGTCTTGCTTCTCTCTCCTCCTCTGCCTGCAGCAATTCTATATTGCCATCTTCCAAATTGCTAATTCTTTCCTCCATGTTATCGGCCCTACTGTTCAGAGCATCTAGATTTTTCTTAATCTCCTCTATTGTGTTCTTCATTTCCAATATTTCTGTTTGGTTCTTCTTTATCGTATCAAACTCTTTTGTGACATAGCTCCTGAACTCGTTGAGTTGTCGGTCAGAATTCTCTCTTAACTCATTGAGAATTTTAATGATGGCTGTTTTGAAGTCATCATCATTTAGGTTATATATCTCATTTTCTTTGGGATTGTTTTCTGTGTATTTGTTACTTTCTTTCTGTTCTGGAGATTTAATGTATTTTTTCATATTGCTTGATGTTGTTGATTTGTGCCTCCGCATGGAGATAGAGTTTAGTTGCTCCTTTCACTTGTTTCAGCTGCTGCGGTGGGGGAGCAGCTGTTTATACTGCACCAACCAGGAACCCTGTCCGTAGTTGCTAACTGGGCCTGGGCCCCTCCTCATAGCCACAGTGGCCCTTTGGATTCCCTCCTCTGCCGTGGGGGCCGTCACAGGGGGGCTTCAGGCTGCTGGTGCCTACTGTTGCAGCCCACCTAGATGTGCTCTCTCCTTGGGGTCTGCAACGGTGTTATGGGCTTTTCCAGCGGCCAGGGGGGGGATCACTTATATTTGTCGATCCATTGCTGTCGGCACCCACCAAATCTCACTTGTCCTCTATGGGTCGCAGGAGAGCTATTGGCATCTTCTACAGTCTGTGGTTAGTTCACCTAGCTATGCTGCTTTTGCCCTGGGGTCTTCCAGCCTTGTGGCTGCCGGCTGGGTGCCTTCTACTGGTGCTGTGCAGAGGCTTTCCCTAAGGCTGCTGTGAGCCTGTAGGGTTTCCCCCTAGGCTACGAAGCTGGGTCTCTGGAACTCCCCCCAGCCCCAGTCCTCTCCGAGATCTCCGGCTATCCGTAGTCCCACGGGGCGGGCAACGGCAGCTGGGGGTTGCCCCGCCCTCTGGGATTCTCTCCAGGCCTCTCCCGGAGCCCTGAATGCTGGGAGTGACCCCTCTGCTAATGGCAGACAGAGAGCTTTGTCTGCTGCCCGGGCGGAACTCCGGTGCTTCCCCTCCGGGTTGCAGAGCTGGCCTTTGAAACTTCCCCCCGCCCCGGTCCTCTCCGAGATCTCCGGCAATCCCTAGTCCCACGGGGCGGGCAACGGCAGCTGGGGGTCGCCCCACCCTCTGGGATTCTCTCCGGGCCTCTCCCGGAGCACTGAATGCTGGGCGTGGCCCCTCTGCTAATGGCAGACAGAGAGTTTTGTCTCCTGCCCGGGTGGAATGCCAAGGCTTCCCCTCCGGGTCGCAGAGCCGGCCTTTGAAACTTCCCCCAGCCCCGGTACTCTCCGAGATCTCCGGCAATCCCTAGTCCCACGGGGTGGGCAACGGCAGCTGGGAGACCTCCTTACCCTCAGTGAGTCTCTCTGGGACCCTCCGGGCTCTGCGAACACCAGGCGGGGTCTCCCCGCCAACGGTGGGGAGAGACTCTCCCCGCGGGCTCAGGTGTGCAACTCCAAAGTTTCCCTCTGCGTTTAGGAGTAATTGCGGGGGGTTTAGGTAGGGTTCTGGTCACCTGTTTCCACCGTCGCTCCTCTGTTGTGTGCTTGCTCCTGCCCTAGATGTGTGTAGATCCTCTGGGGGCGTCCGTTGGAAGAAAGCAGCTTGCGGGTACTAGGCTGCCCGTGGGGGTCGGAGAGTTTTCACCTATTTCCACATCCTCCCGGAGGAAAGTCCGTCCGCCTTCCGATGTATAGTCGCGTGGGTATCTCAGACGTCCTGAGATGCTGTCTGGATATCCTTTGTCAAGCGATAAGTGTCCAAATAATTGTAGACTCGAAGAGGGAGAGACAAAGAGGACTACTCACGGCGCCATCTTGGATCCCTCTGAATTCTGTGTCTTGCTGAGACTCTCATATAACTATGAATGCCAAGCTAAGGTTGATACATCACCCTATCCGCAGCATCTTAAATCCTGAGTACATCATGATGCCTATATTCCTATTAATGGAGTTTCCACTCTCAAAGTCAACCTGGTGCCCTCCTGGATTCTCCTTTTCTTTTCTTTTTTTTTTCTTTTGGAGGAAGATTAGCCCTCAGCTAACTACTGCCAGTCCTCCTCTTTTTGCTGAGGAAGCTTGGCTCTGAGCTAACATCCGTGCCCATCTTCCTCTAGTTTATACGTGGGACGCCCACCACAGCATGGCTGCCAAACAGTGCCATGTCCGCACCCGGGATCCGAACCAGCGAACCCCGGGCTGCCGAGAAGCGGAACGTGCGAACTTAACCGCTGCGCCACCGGGCCGGCCCCTGGATTCTCCTTTTCCATCATCTTTCACTTTGAATGATTTGTTGAGTCTTGCAGATTCACTTTCATGATGCCTCTTGCGTTTTTCTTCTTTTCACCTCCACAACCACTGCCCTAGTTCAGGTGTTCATTTCCTCTGATCTGTGACATTGCAAAACCTTCCTAACTTCTTTGCTTCCAGTTCCTTCTCTCCAAACATCACATGTCCCATGACTTAGCTTTGCCTGTGTTACTTCCAAGATCAAAAATCTTCAATATCCTTAAAAACAAGCAAAATGCCCCAAACCTGTTAGGCAATGCAGGGGGAATGAAGTATAAACTTCTCAGTTTTACATTCAAAGCCTCCTGTTATATGGGCTCTCCCAACTTTTTCTAGCTCATCTCTCTGTACTTGCCTTCTTCTATCTAATTGTCCTAACTGGACTCTTTGCAGTTCTTTGAAATGCCCCTCCCCCAACATGCTCCCACCCCAGGATCTTTCCTAATGTGGTTCCCTTTCTCTTAACTCTCTGTTATTCAACTCCACCTGTCAAAATCCTATTCATCCTCAAAGATCTTGTACAAATGATGGATGTCTTAGTCCATTTGGGCTGCTACAACAAAAATACCACAGACTGGGTGGCTTATAAACAACAAGAATTTATTTTTCACAATTTGGGAGGCTGAGAAGTCCAAGATCAAGGTGCTGGAAAACTCATTGTCTGGTGAGAACTTGCTTTCTGGTTCATAGACCGCCATCTTTTTGCTGTAAACTCACATGGCAGAAGGGGCAAGGATCTCCCTGGGGTCCCTTTTATCAGGGCACTAATCCCATTCATGAGGACTCCACTCTCATGACCTAATCACCTCCCGAAGTCCCCACGCCCTATTACCATCACCTTGAGTGTTAGGATTTCAATATATGAGTTTGCGGGAAACACAAACATTCAGTTTATAGAAATGGAGTTCTTCAAGTTTGTTTTAAAATTTATACCAAATCCATTTATTCCTCTCTTTGAACACCGATAGTGTTTCGTATGTATGTGAGTATGTATACTTCTCTCAAGGTAGTTGTTAAATATAAAAATAATTTAACTTAAAGACAATCCATTTTTTCCTCCGATTAAGAGCTATCTTTTCCAATTACTAAATCTTAGAGAACACCTAGAATAGTTTTATGCACAATTAGTTTTGCAATAAATGTTTCTTGGCTTGAATAGGCAATGTTCAGTCATTTAAGGTCTGTAAGGAGGGAAGCACATAGCCAGGAAAGAAGGGAAAAATGATAAAGGCTAACTAGGAAGCTATTGTTATAATTGAGAGAGAAAAAACATTTGGACCTCAACCAGGGTGGTGGCAGTGGGAATGGAAAGGAGAGGGTGGATATGAACGTCCATGCCAAGCATGAATTATAGGAGAAAGAGAAGCAAGGAATAGAAATAACACCAGGGCCTGGAGCCCGGGTGACTGGGAGAGTGGTTGTATCATGAATAAAAATAAAGAACTCAGAGGAAGGAGTGGTTTGGAAAAAGGGGTAGGGACAAGTAGGAGCCAATGAGTGCAGTAAAGAGGTCTGGGTGGAACCACGTGGAGGGGCACAACGGGTGGCTGGAAATGAGGCATTACCACCTTGGAGGGCCACCAGCTTGGAGGTGATGGCTAGAGCTGAAAAAAAGGAAGAGATTTCCCAAAGAGAAACCTTATAGAGTCAAGGAAGAGGTTGGGAAACAGACCTTGGTGAATCCCCATATGTATAGAACATTGTCACATGAGACTTTTCTTCTTTGTGACAAGATTTGCTGACATAGAACGTATCTAGCACATAGCTATCTGTTTCATTGTAGCTGTTGAGATGATTTCTCTGGTTGTGAGTTTTCTCTCCGTCACCTAGGCCTTAAAATAGAGAGCAAGAAGCTATTTCCAAAGCCTTCCAATCTTGCCTTGCAAAAAGCACCAGATAAAGTAGTTACTTTTTAACCAGAGAGCAAGACAGAATGTACAAATACTAGCGATAATGAACTGAATTCTTCTGCATATCAGAGCTAAAGTGTACTTTGAGCTCATAGTGGAGAGCAAGGGAAAACATATAACTGAAGTGAGAAGTACATAACTGAGATGAGCGACAGAAAAAACAATCCTTGGGAATTCTATGCTAAGGTGGAGCCAGCCCAGAAACTCTCAGCCTTTTTTGAGAAACTTGGGAAAGCCTCTTAAACGGACTCAAGAAACATTTATTAAGCATCTATTATGCTCCAGGCCCTGTGATCAGTTTTTTCACTTTTAATTTCCCCCTAAACCCTGTGAAATGGTATTCTCTTCATTTTCAGAAAAGTGTATCCTGGGCATTTTCTAAATCGTGAACCCTGAATTACGTCTGTTGGTACCACTCCCAGGAGCACTGGATGTTGCTCTCACTGCTCCCACAGAATGGTAGATTCCACTGTTTCAGAGTCCTCAAATCATTGGCTCAGTCCTAGGAGGGGTCTCTGATTGGCTGGGCCTGGTCCTGTACCTGCCCTAGCTGCCAGGGCTGGGCTTTGTGGCTTTTGCAGGCGCTTCCTCCAAGGTTCACACATTTAGCAGTTCGTCCCCTACTAAATGTGAGGGGGGATCAGATGCTAGGAAGCCTCTAAACCACTGATAAAAGTCTACCACAATGAGGAAACTGGAATTTATGTGTCCGAGGACACTGGTAAGCGTGGAGTTGAACTCAAATCCAGGGCTTCCGAGTCTGTGATTAATCTTTCCATTGTACTACAGCTGTTTCACTATAACTATTTGAAAGTGAACAGAGAATTAGTTTCCCTCCCTTTTCCCAAACTCCTCGCAATTGAAAAATTTTTTTCCTGGGTGATTTTTATGTACCAGACACTATGGTAAGTGCTTTACATACGTTGTTTAATCTTTATAAAAACCTTTGGTGATAGATGTTATTGGGAGGAATTAGTATTCCCATTTTACAGATTAAGAAAACTGAGGTTTAGAGAGGTTATGTGAATTGGTCTAAGATTGTCTGTAAGAAAGGAGCTCTGTCCGTCTGATTACAAAGTTAGAGGTCTTACCACAACATCATGGTGCCATCAGAGGCTGGAGCAGGGTGAGGGTTTGAACTTTATTTATCTTTGCTTTTCCTTCTACCTCCAGCTCCTAATTCAGTGACTGGCACAAGGAAGCTCTCCATCACTGTCTGTTGAATGAATGAGCAGGGGTTCCTGAGCTAAGTGGAGGGCGTAGGGAAGAAAACTTTAAAGAATGATAGCGAGGATTAACAGGGATGAGTTTGGGGATGGAGGTGAGAGGAAACCATGCAATAAAGTAGAATTGTCACTCACTAGATTAAAAAAGGAAGACAGATAGGTTAAGAGTTAAGACACATTTATCTCTTCGAGATCCTGATTTCAATTCCTTTGGACATATACTAGGAAGTAGGATTGCTGGATCAGATGGTAGTTCTATTTTTAGTTTTTTGAGGAGAAACTTTTGGAGGTGATGGATAGGTTTATGGAATAGATTGTGGTGATGGTTTCATGAGTGTATATTTATCTCCAAACTCATCAAGTTGTTTATGTTAATTACGTACCGCTTTTTGTATGTCAAAAAATTAAATAAAAAATCAAATAGAAAAAAAAGTTAAGACACATTTAGAAAGCTTACACTGTGGAGGTTCCACCAGGAGTATCGAAGCCCAGTTCCCTTGCCTTAGATCTGGACATCTCTGAGGTATACCTCACACCCTGGAGCTTTCCTGCAGGGTCAGAATGCAGCTACTCTCTGAGGGACTTGCCTGAAGTCATTCCCTTGCTTGACTTCCTCCGTGTCTCTGTCCTGCTTCCCTGGCTCCTTTCCTGGCGTTGCTGGAGAGCAAGTTCTTATTAAATCACTTGTACACAAATTCTCAACTCAGGGATCTGCTTTTGGGAAACCCAACCTAAGCCTGGGGGGTTCATTCTAGAAGAGTATGCCTGGACTCAAGAAACACATATTGAATGAATGAATGAATGAATGAATGAATGAATGAAAGAATTCTAGAGCTGTCCCTCTCCCTCATGCCAGATATCCTTATGGCCAACAAGTCTTAAAGGTTCTACCTTCTATATATCCTTTATCTCTTTCTCCTCCTTCCTTTGCCACTGCCTTAGATTAGACCTGCCTTACCCCTCACCTCCATGATAGCCAGAGCCTTTTAGTGGTCTTCCAGTTCCCTTTAGTCTACCTTCTTCAATGCTGCCACTAAATCTACCCTAATTCTGAAGTTCAGATTATCTGTCACTCCTTCAGTAATTTCCCTTTCAAGGTCAAGGAAAAATTCCTTTCTGATCTGGCACTTTCCTGCCTCTCTACCTCACCTCTCCCTACTCTGCTGCTCCAGGCACACTGAACTACTTGTAGTTTCTGGAACATGCCAATCTTAGTCTTAGACTATTTATAGTTGCACATGTATTGTTTCTTTATTTTCTTGAAATGCCCTCCTTCAGGTTCTCACGTGACCGGCTCCTACTTCCTCCAAAATGCAAATCGAATGCCACCTCTTTTTCTGGCCAGGTCCAGGCTAATTTAGCAGCCTTAGTGGGACTTCCTCTATGCTTCAATGCCCACCTCTCTCATGGCACCCAGCATGCTAGTCAGCAAGCCTGACCTAGAGCAGGGAACATGTGCCACTTGACTTTGACTAGCACAGTTCCTAGCACTCAATCAGAAAAGTTTTAGGCAAAATATTGGACTTTGTGGGCACATTGGGGAGTGGGGGCAGGTATATTGGTCAGGCAGACATGCTGGTTCAATCATAAATTGTGTAGTGTCTCTGATCTCAAGTGTGTGTTGTTGTATCTCTACTACCTAGATCTATTCTGGGATATGCATCTATGAGACAAGCATACTATTATTTTTTTCTCCCCAAAGCCCCAATACATAGTTGTATATCCTAGTTGTAAGTCCTTCTAGTTCTTCTATGTGAGATGCTGTCACAGCGTGGCTTGATGAGTGGTATGTAGGTCTGTGCCCAGGATCTGAGCTGGTGAACCCTGGGCTGCTGAAGCAGAGGACATGAACTTAACCACTACACCACTGGGCCGGCCCCAAAGATACTATTATTTTTAACAAGTGTCTGAGATATTTTGAGATCCAAGTTCAAATACAAGTATTTTTTATTATAATCAAATATGCATAACATAAAATTTATCATTTTAAGTGTACAATTAAGTGGCATTTAGTATATTCACAATGTGTAACTATCACTATTCTCCATTTCCAGAATTTTTTCGTCATCTTAAACTGAAACTCTGTATTCATTAAACAATAACTCCCCATTCTCCCTCCTCCCAGCCCCTGGTAACCTCTATTTTAATTTCTATTTCTACAAATTTTCCTGTCCTAGGTATATAAGTGGAATCATATAATATTTATTCTTTTGTGCCTGGCTTATTTCACTTAGCATAATGTCTTTAAGGTTCATCCATGTTGTAGCATGTGTCAAAATTTCATTCTTTTTAAAGGCCAAATAACACTTCATTGTAAGTATATACCACATTTTGTTTATCTATTTATCTGTTGATGGACATTTGAGTTGTTTCCACCTTTTGGCTATTGTGAATAATGCTATTATTAACATTGATGTGTAAATATCTGTTTAAGTTTCTGTTTTCAGTTCTTTTGGGTATATACCTAGGATTGGAATTACTGAATCATTTGGTAAATTCTGTGTTTAACTTCTTGAGGAACCACCAAAAATGGTTTCCATAGCAGCTGGACCATCTTACTTTTCCACCAACAGTGTACAAGGGCTCCAATTTCTCCATATCCTTGACAACATTGTTATTTTCTGTTTTTGTTTGCTTGTTTTTTTTTTTTTGATGATAGCCATCCTAATGGGTGTGAAGTGGTATCTCGTTGTGGTTTTGATTTGCATTTCCCTAATGATTAATACTGTTGAGCATCTTTTCATGTGCTCATTGGCCATTTGTATATCTTCTTTGGAGACACTTCTATTCAAGTCCTTTGCCCTTTTAGAATTGGATGTTTGTTTTGCTTGCTATTGTTGAGTTGTAGCAGTTCTTTGTATATTTTGGATATTAATCCCTTTACAGATACGTGATTTGCAAATATTTTCTCCCATTTTGTGACTTGTCTTTTCACTTTCTTGATAGTGTCCTTTGATGCACACAAGTTTTTAATTTTAATGAAGTCCAATTCATATTTTCTTTTGTTGCTTTCGTTGGTGTCATATCTAAGAAATTATTACCAAATCCATTGTCATAAAGCTTTTCTTCTATGTTTTCTTCTAAGAGTTTTATGATTTTAGCTGTTATGTTTTAGGTCTTTGATCCATTTTGAGTTAATTTATGTATATTGTGTAAGGTAAGGGTTCAACTTCATTCTTTTCCATGCAGATATCCAGTTTTCCCAACATGATTTGTTGAAAAGACGGTACTTTCTGCATTGAAAAGTCTTGGCGTCCATGTCAAAAATCAAATGAGCAATATCAACAAACCAATCCTAAACTTTATATAGAGAGACAAAAGACCCATAATAGCAACACAATATTGAAGAAGAGCAAAGTTGGAGGACTGACACTATCTGATTTTGAGACTTAGTATAAAGCTACAGCAATGAAGATAGTGGTATTGGCAAAAGAATAGACAAATAGGTCCATGGAACAGAATAGAGAGCTCAGATAGGTCCACACATACAGTCACTTGATCTTTGACAAAGGAGCAAAGGCAATACTATAGAGAAAACATAGTCTTTTCAACAAATGGTGCTGGAACAACTGAACATCCACATGCAAAAAAAAAAAATGAATCTAGACACAGACTTTACACCCTTCACAAAAATTAACTCAAAATGGATGTAAAACACAAAACTATAAAATTCCTAGAAGATAACATAGGAGAAACTAGATGACTTTAGGTGTGGTGATGACTTTTAGATATGACACCAGAGAAAGAAATAATTGATAAGGTGGACTTCATTAAAATAAAAAGTTTATGCTCTGCAAAAGACACCATCAAGAGAATGAAAAGGCAAGCCACAGACTGAGAGAAAATATTTGTAAAAGACAAATCTGAAAAAAGATGGTTATTCAAAAGATTCAAAGAACTCTTAAAACTCAACAATAAGAAAATGACCTGATTAAAAAAAATGAGTGAAAGACCTGAACAGATGGCTCACCAAGAAAGATATACAGGTGGCAAGTAAGCATAAAAAAAGATGCTCCGTATTGTATGTCATTAGGTAGATGCAAATTAAAACCACAGTGAGATACCACTGCACACCTATTAGAATGGCCCAGATCCAGAACACTGATAACACTATATGCTGGAGAGGATGTAGAGCAACAGAAACTCTCATTCGTTGTTGCTGGGAATGCAAAATTGTATAGCCATGGAAGACAGTTTGACAGCTTCTCACAAAAGTAAGCATACTCTTGCTGTATGATCACGCTCCTTGGTATTTACTCAAATAACTGAGAACTTATGTCTACACAAAAACCTGCACACAGATGTTTGTAGCAGCTTATTAATAGTTGCCAAAACTTAGAAGCAACCAAGATATCTTCAGTAGGTGAGTGGATAAATAAATTGTGGTACCTCCAGACAATGGAGTATTATTCACCACTAAAAAGATATGACCTATCAGGCCGTGAAAAGACTTGGAAGAACCTTAAATTCGTATGATGGAGTGAAACAAGCCAATTTGAAAAGGACATATGCTGTATGATTCCAACTATATGACATTCAAGAAAAGGCAGAACTATGGAGAGAGTAAAAAGTTCAATGGTTGCCAGGGATTAGGAGGAAGAAACAGGGAGAGCACAGAGGATTTTTAGGACAGTGAAACTAGTCTGCACGATACCATAATGGTGGATGCATGTTATTGTAAATTTGTCCAAACCCATGGAATGTACAGTACCAAGAGTGAACCCTAGTGTGAACTATGGACTCTGGGTGATAATTATGTGTTAATGTAGGTTCAGCAGTTTTAACAAATGTACCACCCTGCTTGGGATTGTTAATCTTGGAGGAGACTATGCATGCGTGGGAGCAGGGAGTATATGGAAAATCTCTGTACATTTTGCTGTGAACCTAAAACTACTCTTAAAAAACAAAGTCTATTTAAAAAGTCAATGGACCATATATGTTTGAGTTTATATCTGGGATCTTGATTCTATTCAATTGTTCATATGTCTATACTTATGCCAGTACCACACTGTTTGGATTAGCTTTGTAGTAAGTTTTGAAATCAGGTAGTTTATGTTCTCCAACTTTGTTCTTTTTCAAGATTGTTTTGGTTATTCAAGATGCCTTAAGATTCCATATGAATTTTAGGATGGTTTTTCTATTCCTGAAAAAACTTTTTCAATACATTTATAGCTATAAATTTTCTTTTAAGAATCACTTTAGCTGAATCCCATGACTTTTGGTATGTTGTGTCTTAATTTATACGAAATATTTTTAAATTTCTTCTTTGATTTCTTTTTTGACCTGTTGATTGTTTAGGAGTGTGTTTTTAATTCCCATGTATTTGTGAGTTTCCAAAATTCATTTCTGTTATTGATTTCTAATTTTATTCCATTGTAGTGGGGAACATAGTTTACATTATTTCTGTCCTTGTAAATTTATTGAGGTTGTTTTATGGCTCTGCATATGGTCTATCCTTGAGAATGTTCCCTATGCACTTGAGAAGATTGTGTATTTTGCTCTTGTTGGGTGGAGTTTTCTATAGAGATGTCTGTTAGATGTAGTTGGTTTATAGTTTTGTTCAAGTCTTCTATTTGCTTGTTGATCTCCTGCTTAGTTGTTACATCCATTATTGAAAGTGAGGTATTGCGGTCCCCTTCTGTTATTGAATTGTCTATTTCTCCCTTCATTTCTGTCAATTTTTGCTTCATGTATTTTGATGCTCTTTTGTTAGGTGCATATGTGTTTACTATTGTTATGTCTTCCTGATGGATTGACCCTTTTATCATTATAAAGTGCCTGTCTCTATCTCTAGTAACTTTTTTTGTGTGTTAAAGACACACAGAGGTGCCCTCACACAGGCAAAGTCTCTGTTATTTGGCAGCAATAAACCTCTTCACAAATGAAGGACAATTGTATTCATGTCAGTGCTAATTCTCTGTACTAATTTAACCTATGAAAAAGACTGCAGAACTGAAATCTACATATAACTCCCCAAATCAAATTTAAGTATTAACTCCCCCTGGCCCTTTCACTAACTCTTCTTGGGTCCACAAACTTGGATGGACAAGAGACATTACCTTGCATCCTTTAATTTTTCTAAAATCAAATCAAATCTTACTCTATTCTTCATCCTGCCTGGGCTGTGGGAAATACCACCTTAGGTATGAACAGGTCCTTTTCTCTCCCTCCCTTGGGCTGTGTTGAAGCCTGGTATTTAGATCACATGGTTAATTCTGCCTCATTGTTTAAGCCTAGGCTTCTTCCAGGTCAATAAACCACTTTGTTGGGGGGTTTCTGGTGTCATGGTGTGTGTCTGTGTGTGGTTGCCCAGCCTCCTGGAGGCTCCCTAGCTTCTCCCCATTGAGGTCCTCCCCAAGTCAGGGGTCAGGGTTCCATCTGAGACTCAGAGATGCTTTCTGCTCTGATTTAGCTGCTTCCACTCTTGGAACCCCTGACCCCAACACAAGGGAGAGCTTGTTCCTTTCTAGGGCCTAATTTAATCACCTCAATAATCTGAAAGTTTTGAAAAGAAAAGCCAAAAAATGTACATTCCTCTTACCCTGCTTTCTGCTGTGCAACAGCACTTCCCTCTCTTGCCTACACAATCTCCCCATCCCCTAGACAAAGGAATACAAAGGCCTTTCTCCTTTCCTTGGGGAAGGGAAATATACAGTGAAAAATATCAAATTAGTTTATCAATAAATATCCCTTCCATGGTTACTATTAGCTTGTCAGAACAGGTTTCTCGTCTCTGCTTGCCTACTCTCTAGTGGAGTTTCTTAGTAAGGTGGTTAAAGGAAGAGAGAAAGAAGTAAAGATGAATTTAGGGAACTAATGTAATTTAACCTGAATGATGAGTTCCTGAATTAGTAACTGATAGCAAGTTATATATACAGTGATACCATGTGTGAATAACATTTGGTAACACTTTAGATGTCCTTTCTTCCCTATCCTCACAACTCCAGGGACCACACTGACCTCTGTGTCCCTTTAAGTGTTTGGTTTTTGCCTTAAAATACATGGTGTAGTTTAAGGGTAATTGCCTATAGGTCCTGTGACTCTTCAAAGTCTTTTCCACCAGATGGCTGATTCCTGCAATTTCACCATTAGAGCTACACATCTTTTAAGTGCAAATAGCCTAAGAGGGTTATATTAGTTTCCTAGGGCTGCTGTAACAAAGCACCACAAATTGGGTGGCTTTAGACAACAGAAGTTTATTCTCTCACAGTTCTGGAGGCTGGAAATCTGAAGCCAAAGTGTCTGCAGGGCCACAGTCAAAGAGTCTGAGGGCTCTGCAGGAAACTCTGTTCCATGCCTTTCTCCTAGCTTCTGGTGGTTGCCTGCAATTCTTGGCGTCTCTTGGCTTGTAGCTCCATCGCTCTAATCTCTGCCTCCATAGTCATTAATCTTCACCCCTGTCTGTCTCTGTCTCTCCAAACCACTCTCTCCTTATAAGGACACCAGTCTTTGGATTTCGGGCCCACTTTAATCCTTTATGACCTCATCTTAACTTGATTACATCTGTAAAGACCTTATTTTCAAATAAGGTCACATTCATAGATACCAAAGGTTAGGACTTGGACATTTCTTTGGGAGGATACAGTTGAACCCACAACAAGGGTTAGCACTAAATTATTTCCAGTTACTTATAGATTAGTACGAAGGAAGCATTTTTAGCAGGTTTTCTTTGAGAAGGAATTTTCATAATCTCAGGGACATGATGGTGGAGGTGGGGCAGAGATAAGAGCCTGGGGGTACGCTGCTCACTGTACATTAATGCTGAGGGTGGGTCTGCCCTGGTCCTGGGTTTTCTCTGCCACTTTGATCATAACAAGGAAGAGGAAGCTGAGAAGACAGAGGAGCTGCAACTGGACAAAGAAATAGCAATTAAATGACTTTCTTGGAATTCTTGATGAGTCCAGAAGGAAAGAAGTCTTGGTCCAATGACCCACGATTTGAGTAAAATGCCTCTCTCTAATTTGAATAGCTTTGAGAGGTGATTGAAATATCACATTCATAAGTTTTTGAATTTTGCCTCATCTTCATCTTTGGTTGTTTCATAATTGAACTACTAGAAGTTTGACTTTCAGTTTCCTTTAATGGGATTTGTTTATAATCCTGAGGAACCACTTGGTTTTTACTCCTCAATTGTATCATCTTAATTATTTGAAGATTAGAAAAACTGTCAAGATCAAGTGTCAGAGACAAAACTAAGTCAGAGGCAAAATTAACAAAGGCTCTTTATTCATAAACTTGCAGCAAGGGAACGCTTCTGCATGTCACTTTGGTTTCAGCAGGGGTTCAAAGGTGTTAGAGAGGAGAGTCAATTTTATGGCGGAAAGTAAGGAAATACAGAGACAGTTTCTAATTGGCAAGCATTCTATTAATGTGGGAGTTTTGGAAGCAGAGGAGACTTTCTAATTGTCTTTAGGTATACTTAGCAGTTCCTGGTGGGCTGAAAGGGGGCAAATGAGCATTTTGGGGACATTTCAAAGGAGAGAGGATTATTTAGTGTTGGGGTGGAGGGTTTTATAGGGCTGGCCATTTCCTGGAACAAGTGGGGGTCAATGGGGTGCTTTTTTGCAGTTAAATTGTCATCGTGGTCCTTATAGGGAGTTTCCCAAAAGTAGTGAGAGCTATACATATTAAGTGAGAGCTTTAGACAGATAAGACTACTAAAGCAGTTGGAAACAAAGCTGAATTTATTTGCTTGCCTGGTAACACTCAAATACCAGCCCAGCAAGATTCTCTTAGTAGAAATAAAAGTCTAGCTCGAGAGTGTAAAAGGAGAAAGTACATCAAATGAAGCAAGTTTCTGGGTTCAGGTCTTTGGTTGGCTCACAAAGCAGACTGTAAACTCTTCTATGTGAGTGGGCGCTTTTAGGTTTTTCGTTACTACATGCTAGAAGAGCCCAAGATGGGATGTATTAAATTCCAGTGGGTCTAGTTTCATTCAGTGGAATGCTCATATGCACATCCATCCTCTTACAATGCTACTCCCTCACACAATGTTTTATTTTGGGGTATGGTTGTTAAGTTTTTGTTCAATAAACACATATTTAATAGTTATAAACATTCTGTACATACTGCTTTGTTTTTTACTTTCTGACTATGTCCTAAAATATTTTTCCATGTTACTACATTGTCTTTATTATTAGGATTTCAATGGCTATATAATATTCTCCCAAATGGATATAACATCATTATCTACTCATGTCTCCCAGTTTTGAACATTTGGTTGTTTCTAATTACCTATTTTTGTATATATAGAGCAGCAGTGAACATCTTTTTGATGCAAGAATTTTCTTCTTCTCTTGAATTATTTTCTTAAGATTAATTCCCCCAAAGTGAGCATCTACATCAAAGGGAAGGAGCATCTTCTGTCTCTTAATGTAAGGGGCCAAATTTCTTTTAATTTTCAGTGGGCATTCTCCTTACCCCATCCCACTCTAGGGCAGTAGATGTGTGTTAGTTTTACTCCAACTTTGCCAGCACACCTTGTTCTTCCATTAGAAAATCTTGCTAATTTAATAGTGTAAAATGATACCTTGAGATTACTTTAAATTGCATTTCTTTATTTGGGAGGATAAGCATTTTCTCCTATCTTATTTCCTAATGTTAAGTACATCTTTACGTCCTTTGTTCATACCCTCCCCTCAATCTATCCAAATCAAGACTTAATGAAAAGGAATGCTCTTTTGTTCTTTATGTTCTGCATGGGGTGGCTCTTCACAGCAAAAGCAGTCTTTATTTTTAAAGCCTTCCTTTTAAAGTTCAGCCCCTGTAATATAAATAAGAGTTCTTCGGCATACCCGTCCTTGAGGAAGAGACAGATTTCCGCTTTCAAAAGAGCCTTCCAAGAATAATGCAAATGTCTTTAGCTTTTGATTTTTTTTTCTCAGCTAAATTAAATGGCAGGTTTTAACATCTATGATCTATTTCGTCAAGATGTGTGCCTTCTAGCAATGCCTTATACGAAAGTGTTCCTCTTGAATTTTCTTTGATTTGCTACCAATCGCAGCCAATTGATCACTTTGTGTGATGGCCCTTTGTATCTTCTACCCTGCCACTTTCCCTACCCTGATGTTGGAAACATCCATCTACTTTCTGCATTGGAAGGGATATATCAATGATTAACCACGAGTACTTTTCACAAATATTTTCACTTTTCCCCAGACTTTTCGTTTTAGTGGAGATTGATTATTCAACATTTCCACTGTAAGAGGAATGAATGTATGCAGAGTCGTGTACATTTAACCCCGTTTTGTGATTTCATATAAATATGTTATTCCACCATTCCTAGGGCTTGCCCCAAAGTCAACACATAATTTTACCATCAGGCAATTTTTTTCTGTAAAGGGCCAGATAGTTTTAGGCTTTACTGGCCACATAAAATTTCTGTTGCATATTCTTCTTCGTTGTCATTGTCATTATCCTTGTCATTGTCGTCGTTGTCAACAGTCCTTTAAAATGTAAAAAGAATTCTTAGGTCTAGGCCTTACATAAACTGCTGTAGTCAGAATTTGGCATGTGACCTATAGTTGGCCATCCCTGATCTAGAAGTATTCAGAAAAGAATGAAGATTATTACCTTTTTCCTTGGGAGTGAAATGATGCATGAATAGGATTAGGTAGCTAGTTTTTTTTTCTTTTTAAACAATAACAAAAAAAGCACATTTATGGCAGTGAGAATGGGCCCCATCTGAATGATTAATATCATTTGTCTTAACACAGTTATTTTTGATTAGTTGGTGGTATTCTCTTACAAAAGAAAACAAAGCTGTCAGACCATATTTGGAGCTTGGGTTTATTTTCTGCACTTCTGAGGTCTTGTGATGAGAACCCAAATGGCTGCATTTCCTGATGGCGCATTGGGACAACTAGTGGTGATGATTGTAAGAATCTGTTAGAATGAAATTAAAACATGGGCACTGAAAGGGCTTCACACCAATATATTATTTCCTTCTTCTATTTGCATCACCAGAGTGCTAATCAGTTGTGCTTTACATTGACAAAAAGGATTTATTGCACAAATATGCAGATGAAGATTAATTGTGGAACTGGAATTTTACCTTATATTTTTTAATAGGTCACATACTGGAGCATCTCCATTAATTTTTCTTTTATAATACTTTATTTGAATTTTTTAAAGTAACTTCTTACTTATCCAGCAACTTCACTCTGAATAACACAGGCAGCAGGATCCCGAAGGTTGGCAAAAAACCCTAAAAGCTCCTTATGCAGTCTGTATTAGTCTGCTCAGACTGCCACAATAGAATGTCGCAGATTGGATGGCTTAAATGAAAGGAATTCATTCTTCTCACCGTTCTGGAGACTGGAAGTTCAAGGTCAAGGTAGTTTCTGGTGAGGCATTTCTTCCTGGCTTGCAGATGGCCACCTTCTCCCTGTGTCCTTACCTAGCCTTTCTCTGTGTGGGTGTCGGGAGAGAGGGAGCTCCAATGTCTCTTCCTCTTCTTATAAGGTCACAGTCCTTTTGGATTAGGGCACCACCCTATGACCTCACTTAACCTTTATTACCTCTTTAAAGGCCCCATCTTCAAACAGAGTCACATTGGGGGTTAGGGTTCAACATATGAACTTTGGAGGGGATGCTGTTCAGTCCATAACACAGTCAAAACAGATATTACAAAGTTCATTACTAACTCCTTTGGTCCCTCACTCAGGGTCTGTTTACCTCATTCTATAATTAATTCTAAGAAATTTTTATTTCATTCCTAAGACCACACAAAATTTGTAAGAATGAATTAGAATGAAGGAGGAGCTGCTGTAGGAAAACATAATGGCTGACTGCAGGCAAGAAGGGACATTGGATAAGAGACTGTGTGGGATCAGGGGACAAGAGAAAAAATATGAAAAGAAGATTCAAGCATGAATTAGCACAGTGGTCTGGGGCCATTGAATGCAGGGACAAATGGTCCTGTAGATTTTGGAAGAACCTAAAGGCATCACTCACTAGAGCTGCTCAGGAATGACTGTGCGTAATGACTAAGTCAGTAAGAAAAGGGTCCTTGCTTAAGAAGGAGGAAAGAATGTAGCAAATTTTAGGCGGGATAGGTTAGGACAAGCAAGTGTCATTGCTTAGAATGACAAACCCTCAAATCCCTGGAAGGGTTCTGGCCCATCTCTAGGGTCTTTTTTTCCCCGGGAGCAGGGTTCAAGGCTCACACTATCAGATAGTCTGGTGTCTCTGCTCTTCCCCTCTCTTCTCACCTCTTCCCAAAGGAATCTTGCACTAGTCTGGGTCCTGAAATCTTTCTTCCTTCCTTTTTTTCCCTCAAAGTTTTGTTCTGTACCCCAGAGGCTCTCTGTTTATGTAGGTCCTGGGGGATTAAGCTTTTGGAAACCAAAGCCAGGAAACTTGTAGACTATTTCAGCTTTTAGCCCCTCTCCCTACCCCTCCTGCAGGTATGGAACTTAAAGTTGACTCTGAGCTTGAATGGGATAGGCGGGAGGGGACAAACCCAAGAAAACTAAGAACACACACATTGTTTCCCAGGTTCTTCATAACAATCCTTTGAGGTAGACACTGTTATCATCTTCGTTTTCCAGAGGAGGAAAATGGGATTCAGGGAGGTCAAGTTGTCCAAGATCAAACAGCTAGTAAATGATGAGACGGTAGAGCCAGGGCTCAAACTCAGTTACGTCTGCTCCTTTGCCTATAGTCCCTTCTGTGCATCCTCAGAAGGAAGGGAGGGGTTTCTCAGCTGATGTGATGAACTTTGTAGAAATTAACTCTTCATTAATTGCTCTACTTAACAAGCAATAGGCGCTTCTGCAATCCCAGTTTATGACATCTCGTATTTTCCAGCAGGAAACCTGGGCCATGAAAATGACTTTCCTGAGAAATGGGGCTTGGCAACTGGAGCCAATCACAGGAAAAACCAACGTCAAAACATGCAGACCATTTGGCTCAAATGGTTGGGCCTTGTCGAAGATTAAACAACATGATAAAAATACCAAGATACCTACTAATTATATGAGTCAAGGGACAGTATTTTTAAAAGATTATTTATTGAGGTCATATTGGCTTATAACATTTTGTAAATTTTAGGTGTACATTATTATATTTCAGTTTCTGTGTAGACTGCACTGTGTTTACCACCAATAGTCTAATTTTTATCCGTCACCATACATATGTACTAGGGGCAGTATTTAATTTAATTTTCTAAAGAAAACGATAAGCAGCCTGCATAACTAGAAATTAACTGCCATGTACACTCTGAATTATGCAAACAGCATATCAGGAGGAAAACATTAAGCAAAAATGTACAAATCTCGTGTCAGCATTATTTTACTTAACCCGAGTCTTCATGCTTGACTTTTACACAGACTGCTTTTTCTTTCCTTCCTGTGTCAATGGTGTTCTCCATGTGGAAGCTGTTGGTCTGGATCCCAGATTCAAGAGCTGGAAGCTTCACCCTGCTCAAAAGTTTAGGCTGGCTTCATTCAGCAGGCCGAGGCTTCATCAATGGCAACACTTCTCTGCCATATGTCAATAAATAAATGCCATAATAGGAAACAAATGCAGAGAGTGAGTCATAGCTTTCTGTCTCCTCCTTAGGAAAGTTGCATTAGTCATACCATGAAGGAAAATTTCACCCCTTTCTCTTCAGCTTTGCGTAAATCCTTCTCACCCTGAGTTTCCAAGCTCAGTTGGAAGCAACAGGTAACTTAGATGGTGAGTTCCTAATGGGATTGGAAGTGACCACCACATACAAGGACAGCACATAACAGAATACAAGCTGCCACACAACTGGTTGGTGGATTCGGAGGCCATCTTGTCTCAGAGTCCGGATTTTGGAGTGCTTTGTAGGGTGAAGTAATCATACAAACAACCAGCTGTGGAAACGAAAGAAGCCTTTCATAGTTTCCACTTTTGCAGCTGTGGAAAAACATGCAAATTGAAGGTGAGTTTGGTCTGGAGGCCTATTGTTAATTAAAGCAGGGCCTTCAAAGATTGAAACTCATTATGTTTTAGAGAAGAGTTGATTATCCCCAATACTTCTCCATTTAACAGCCCAATTTGGCCTATTCTTAAACCTGGAAAGAATGGATGGCACCTCACAGTGGATTATTCCAACCACAATTCCATGGTCCCATCCATTGAGGGCCCCCTACCAAATGTTATTGAAATTACTTATTCCATCCAATCAGCAAGCGGTAAATACTTTGAAGTCATAGATTTGGCCAATATGTTTTGTTCAGTGCCTATTTCAAAGCCTTTCAGCCACAGTTTGTCTTCACTTCTGAAAGGACTCAATTCACCTTTTCCAGGCTGCCCTTGGGGTATCTCAACAAGCCCTACAGTCACACACGATCTTGCCTACAAGATCTTAAGCACATCCGATTTTCTGTAGGAGCACAGATATGGCATCAAACTGATGACATCCTTCTCTGAGGAGATTCATCTGACACACTTATTCAGGACATACACTCACAATCGAGCTCACAAAAAAGGAATGGGCCATTGCTTCACACAGAGTACAAGGCCCTGCCACCTCAGTGACATTCCTGCCATTATCAAGAAACAGTTATTGATTCTCTCAGCGCCCATAACGTTAAAACAAGCTCAGCATCTTTTAGGCTTTTTGGATTTTGGAGACAGTGCATTCCTCATTTTCAAATTTTACTTAAGCCTATTTATGCTGTTACATACAAATCAGCCCACTTTGATTGGGGTTATCTACAACAAAAGGCTCTAGAATCTGTCCAAATTATAATAAATAAAACTGGCACTCCTATTAGTGCCCCCCAGAGACTCTGTCACTATAGAGGCATTAGCAACCTCCTCTCATGCCTCCTGGAGTCTCTGGATCACCCATGATGGTCATAAATTGCCAGTGCTTTCTGGTACAAGAAACTGCCCTACTTGCCCACGTATTATACACCATTAGAGGGAAAAGGACTGGCCACATACTGGGCCCTTCTGAAGATGGAGGTTCTCATAGGCCCTGAGCATGTGACTTTCTGTACCCAGCTGACCATTATGCCTTGGGTCATGAAAGCAGCACCCTGCAAGCTTAGCATGGCCACTGAGGCTTCTTTGCTACCAGATGGAGCCAAACCTGGGTCTTCTGGTGTATCCCACCTGCAGGGGGGTGGGTGGTCTCTCTTGCCCTCAGTTTCTTGCTAGATGCCCTGGTACTGGAGGAGATCACCTCTTTCCAAGACCTCATTGACTACCTGGGAAGCTCCTTAGGATCAACCGAGCGAACAATGGGAATTCATATACTGTTAAGTATGGTATTGCCACTATTGCACATGATGGAGATTGCGGGAGAGTTGCTGCTTTTCATCCTGCAGCCAGATCTTATCTGATCAAGGATAGGATCGCAGCACAGTTGGCTGAACTTTAGGCAGTCATCTTAGCAATGGATGCCCTGGCCAGCAATTGGCCCTATTTGCACATTTTACACACTCATGGGCCATTGTCAATGGTCTGGCTGACTTGGCCAATGGCAACAGCAATTCTTTGTCCAAGGTTGCCCTCTTTGGGTTAAAGAACTCTGGGAAGCTTCTGCCTCATATATGTATAAATGAATGTCACACATGTCTCTGCACATACTAAAGCCACAAGTTCTCACCAACACATTTCTTATCACCTTCAGAATTCCAGACATTATTGATAGTGACCAAGGCACTCATTTTACTTCTCAAAATACACAATGCTGGTCTCTTGGACAAAGCATTCAATAGAACTTTTACTTCTCTTACAGGCTTTAGGCTACAGGCCTCATAGAGCACTACAATGGTTTACTTACACAAGTTCATTCAACTAAATGAAACATGGCACACTTCAGTCATCAAACATCAAGGGTAAATGCAATAAAGAGTCTGACTCAGTTTTTGATGTGTGACTGCTGACAGATTTCAAGGCCAAGCCTTCCCCTTCTACTGCACATCTGGGCAAGCCAAGGAGAAAGCCTGGGCATTCCCTCCTTTGATGCTGGTGGGAAGATCAAACCACTCAAGCCCTGGTCCTTGCATGGGAGCCCTTACCCCAGCCCCATGCCCTAATCACCATTAAACTCCAAACCAGTTGCCCCTCTCTGCTCTCTCAAGCAATTTTTGGATCTCCTTGGGGCCCTGCCCTGCTCTCCTCAGAAAGCCTCATTATGTGAATAATCTTTTTAGATGCTAATGATGTTTGTGTGGCATCATCAATGTCAACATCCAAACCAACTTTTGGGTGGAGGTCCATTCTGTTTCTGTGAGATGACCACAGTGTAATTAATGGCCCCAATATAATAGAAGTTTATTTCTTGCTCAAATAACATTCCAAGTGGGTATTTCTCATCAATGGTTGGTTTTCTTCCATATGCTGATTCAGGGACCCACGTTCCCTCCATCTTGTAGCTCCACTGTTCCCTAGGACCTTATCTTCATTATTTGCATCTAATCATGGAAGGGGAAAGAGAGCATGGCGAAGGTATTCCTGTTTCTTAAAGGTCTTGGTCTAGAATGACGTACTTTACTTCTGTTTGCATTCCATTAGTAACAACTAGTCATATGACCACACCTTGATGATAAGGGGTGCTGGGGAATGTAGTTCTGTGTATCTTAGTAACAAGTCTATACTATGAAGAGGAACAAGAATTTTAGTGGACAGCTAACCATTTTTGCCACAGGGACATAACTCATATCTACAGATGTCTGAGAACCCGAAAGGAATGTGGCCCTACCTTCTCATGGGAGAGAACGTGCATATGACAGCTGGGTCTCCAGGCTATGGAACAACCATTTTTAGGGGGAAGTTGTTAGGAATAGGTGTTTCAGATGTTTTGGTAGCTTAATCTTTGCTTTCCCTTGAGATCTCCCTTCTTGTTGCTTCTTCCTTCCTTTCCTCTTTTCTCTTCTCCTTCCACGTTCATGAATAAAGGCCAAAGTGGCAGAGGATGATGGGGTGGGGAGAGAGGGCATGGATCAATCTTGCTTGGCCGTATTAACAGGGTGTGTTATTAACAGGGGTGTGGGTGAGGAGAGAAGGGCCAATCCATTCTCCCCTCTTTCTATTGCAAGCCCTGAGCCAAATTCCAGTGAGGCCTCTATGTGAAAGCCTTGGTTGCTATTCATGAGGTCTTGAAGCTTCTCAGCTACATGAATTCCAAACAATTAATTTTGAAATTAATTTGGGGACAAATATGCATTCTATTGAGAAGAGAATTATTATATCTATTTAGCTCCCTATATTGACTCACCCAGCTCCTACACTCCCCTCTCCCCCATTTCTCTATTTTATTTCCCTAGAGCTTAAAAAAAATACTATGATGGGCTGAAAGACTTGATGATGCCACCCAGATCATCCTTATGTTAGGGTGTTTTTTGGTTGTTGTTCGAATAATCACTTCCACTGTGTTGATGCTTATGTACTGAATTTTAACACTGCTCCATGAATCAAAATATCAATAACAAGCTAATAAAAATAATATTGAGCTGGAGTTGAATGAGGGGAATCAATGAGCCACAGGTCTTTCATGCTCTCCCTTGGCGTATAGATTTAACATCACATCTGATCTAAATCCATACAGTGGCTAAGCCCACCATGTGCTGTTTTCATTAAAAAAAAAAGGCTTCCTCAGACACATCTTTCCAGGTCTCTTTTTCACTTTAATACCCTTTAAATGATTGAAAATCAGATTTTCCCACTGACTATGCCTTTTGTCCCAAATGATAAATGTTGGCTTGTGTCTCCTCCCCTCTCTGTCTGGTGCTGAACAGTGTTCAGAATAAGCCGGCTCTTTGCGCTGAGTTTCTGCTGCTGTCAGGGGATTTATGTAGGATGTGAGCTGAGCTATGGCAACTGCAGTGATTGGAGAACGGCTCCTTTAGAGCTGCATGCATAGCACAAACCACGGTGGGGCTTTTTTTGGTTTTTCCCCAAATAGCTGTAGTCCTTGTTTGGGGATTTAAAATGTTCACGTATTTCCAAGTAAGAGAAGGAAGGAAGGAAAAAATTCTTGGCCATTTATGATTTGGTGAACAAACCTTGCTTCATTACACTGGATATGTAACTCTGGGCAAAACTTTTGACCTTTCTGAGCCCCAACTTATTTATCTGTAAAATGAGGAGATTGATGGCGCATGAATTTTAAGGTCTTTCCCATATATGAAATTCCATGTTCTATATTTGGGGCCTTAAGTTGCTTGACACAAATTGTCTTTAATAGCTTTTTTCTTTTCCTTCAAGTAGGGAATCCAAGAGAGGGATGGTATTCTTTTGTAGTCCACGTTCAAAAAGTGAATAAATCACATTCTCCCGTGCTATATTCTCCCCAAACTGCCTTCTTCTCCAGCATTTCCCATCTTGGGTAACAGCAACACATCCTCCCAGTTCCCCAATCTAGAATCTTCCAAATCATCCCCTCTTCTCCCGTTCAGCTCCTTCCCCCATGCCCTGACTTTGCCTTTTGCAGCTCTCAGTCACTGCACTCGTAGAATGGGTTCCTTGGAGGTGAGGCTCACCTTGCTGCCCAGACTGGTCACAGAAGGCAGAAATTTTTGATGGAAAAATGTTTCCATTTAATCAGTCAGCTTGGGCTCCCATCCCAACTTCACCCCTTGCTACTAGCTATGTAACTTGATCTAGGCTGGACCGGGAGAGCTTGGCTTCTAGAAAGCAGGACTGACTGAGATCCATGTATGAGTTGTGGCACTACAACTTGCTAGCCTATGACCTTTCTCAGCCATGGTATCTTTTCTGAAAAATGCTTATAATAATAGTACCCAGCTCTCAGGGATTTAATGTATGTCAGGTGCTTAGCTCAGTGCCTTGATGCGTCTTAAGTGCTCAATAAACATTAGTAAATACTAGTAGTTATCATTACCATCATTATGACAGGAGGCTTATAGCAGCCTCAGACCCTGCGTGTAGTGTGGCCTAGAATAAAACATTGCTGCCTAAAACCAGCTCTTGATTGGGCCAAGTATTCACTCTGCATGCTTTTGTCACCACAAAGCCTAGCTTACCTCTGCCACCTTTTGCTATAGTCTGGTTAATTAATAGGCTTTGATTTCTCTACCTTAAAACTTCTCTCACTTGGCTGGTTGGTGGTCAGTGGAGAATGGATGAATTGCTTTGACCTGGTGCCACCTCCCACTGACTCCGAGAATCACCTACCATGCCCTGTGCACAGGATCTGCACCCCTGAGCCGTGAAGGATCGTCTCCTCCTACCTTCGATGATAGCTGTAGTTCTGCTAGTTGGGCCTTGTCCATTGAAGGTCCATTTCCCTCGGGCCCTCTTCTGCCTGGCCCTGGCTTCCTCCTCTCTTCCCTCTCAACGTCACTGAGTGTGGCAGTTGGTTTTTTCCAAAGATGGCTGCAACAAAAGCTCCCATTCTACAGGCTCTTCTACAATGGGACTTGCCACTCCCCCATGAGGAGATGGAGTCTAATTCCCCTTTTCTTGAATGTGGGTTGGCCTTAGTGACTTGTTTCGTAATGAATATTAAGGTTCTTATTAATTAATATTATTTATTTTTATTCAGCTGTCTCTCACCATTCAGGAGTCTAGCCTAGGTTTTCTTACATGATGTCAGGAATATTCCAAGAGAGCAAAGGTGGAAGGTGCAAGGTCCCTTGAGGTCTAGGCTCTGGAACTCACAGAGTGCCACTTACACCACATTTTATTGGTCAAGTTTATCTATCTGTCTATCTATCTATCTATCTATCTGTCTATCATCTATCAGTCTGTCTATCTATAATATTTACTAAGGTTAATAATTGATAGAATGCAGCAGAAATGATGCCATGTGAAGAGCCAGGTCAGAAAGGGCCATGCAGCTTCCTTTTCCTTGGTGTCTTGGAGTCGTAGCCCCCTAGTCACTCCTTTTCAGGGCATTCCCTCTCAGAACCCAGTCACCATGATGTGAGAAATGCAAGCCATATGGAAAGGCCACGTGTAGGTGCTCCAGTAGACAGCCTCAGCTTAGCCTGTCCTTCAGCTGTCCCAGGCCAGGCACCAGCCATATGAGTGAGGAAGTCATTTGGAGGAGGATCCCCCAGCCCCAGCCATTTGAGACACCTTCAGCTGTCCAATTCATCATCCCACACATTGTGGAGCAGAGAAGAGACGTCGCCACTGTGCCCTGTTTGAATACCTGACCCACAGAACCCACGTGCATAATAAAATGGTGTGTTTTTTTTTAAAGATTTTATTTTTCCTTTTTCTCCCAAAGCCCCCTGGTACATAGCTGTGTAGTTTTAGTTGTGGGTCCTTCTAGTTGTGGCATGTGGCACGCTGCCTCAGCACGGCTTGATGAGCAGTGCCATGTCCACGCCCAGGATTTGAACTGGCGAAACCCTGGGCCACTGAAGCAGAGCGCGTGAACTTAACCACTTGGCCACGGGGCCGGCCCCATAAAATGGTGGTTCTTTTATGCCACCTCACCAGCCCTGATCTGAAGCCATCGAGTTCATGTGTGTCAACACTGTAAGCATCAGCAGGATCCATCCCTTTTCATCTGCACTGGCTCTACCTTCGTTCGGGTCTTCATTCTCGCACGCTGGAATCTGTGCCACAGTCTCACATCCACTCTTCTTGTTACCGGTTTCTCACCCTCCAATTCAGTCTCCTTGCCCTGCCATGGTCATTTTTCTAGAAAACAAATCCAATCATATCAATTTGAAAGTGCTCTATGTAACCTTCCCAACCCCTGTATTCCATAACTTGGTAAACAAGGCCCTTCATAATCTGATTTCAGCCAAACTCTCCAGCCTCATCCACCTGCCACTTCCTCATTGGAATCCTATACTCCTGCCGCCTGGAGTTCTCTTCATTCCCTAAACATGTTGCGTTCTTGCACACTCTGCAATGTTGCACTTGTTCTTTCCTCCATTTGGAAAGTCTTTTCCCCACTTTTTTCTTTTCTTTTCTCTTTCTTCTCCCTCCTCCATCCCTCTTTCCTTCCTTCCTTTCTCAGTTAATGCCTAAGTCTTAGTTTTCTATTGTTGTGTAACAAACTACTCCAAAAATTACTGGCTGACAACAACAATTGATTATTTCTCACAAACCTATGGGTTAACTGGGTGGTCTCGTCTAGACTCACTCAAGTAGTCGGCTGGCAGCTCAGCTGGGGCTGGAAGGTCTAAGATGGCCTTGCTTGCATACCTTGGGTTTGAGCCCTGGCTCTTGGTGCTGGCTTTCTCATCATTCTGTGGTCTAGACTAGGCTTCCTTACATGGTGGCAGGAGCATTCAAAGAAATCAAAGGTGGAAGCTGCAAGGCCCCTTGAGGTCCAGGCTCTAGAACTCACAGTGTCACTTCCACTACATTCCATTGTCAAAGCAAGACACAAGCCAGTCCAGATTAAAGGAGTGAGGAAATGGACTCCACCTTTCAACGGGAGGAGCTACAAAATCTAGCGGCTATATTTATCACAGCCTACATACCCTTCAAGGTCAAATTTGTGTGCAAGCATTTCCTATTCTATTCATTAATTCAGACATCCGTTCTTCCATTTACTGAGAAAATATTAGGTATCTTGTATAAGCCAGAAACTGGGCGCTGAGAACACAGAGGCAAACTCCTTATGGTCCCACCACCTTTTGTCTCTACTTGTTTATAATATTTATCTCATCATGTTGTAACTGTTTGTTTACACATTTAATTTTCTTAGTAGACTGTGAGGTCCTGGAGGGGAGAAATGGTATCTCATCTCACTTTTGGTAGGAGTGACAAAGCGTTATTTTAAAGCTAATAACATTTTGTTTGTCTGTTTCCTATTGTTCCTGGAGGGGTAGGAGATTCATCTGTGGGGAAGATAATTTTTTATTCAAGGAAAAAGGCTCATCACTTTAACGAGCCTTTTGTGTATGGAAAGCCTGAGCTCTCACACATTTCATAGGAAAGTGAAGGGCAAAGTGAAAGTGCAAACTGGAACATGCCTCTCTGCCTGACAACATTCCTATTAGTGCTGGCCATGTCAGGGAGGCAGTGACAGCCACGAGGGAAGCCTCTCAGGAAGACCAGGCAGCCTCCTCACAGGAAAACGGTGATCAAGGTTCTTTATGTTTTGGATGTCATCATCACATTTCCTTTAGTGAAATGTTATTAAATAAGATGACCCAACACTTGGACTTCCTAGGAATTGTTTCTTTCATATCTTGGGAAAATAGGAAGGGATGATTTTTATTAGTTCTATGGTTTACACAACGAGGCAGATACTTAGTTCGAGTGGTCGAATGGCTTATTTGATTGTTTAATATAAATGAGAAGAAACAAGTTACTCTTATGTTTAGGGATATAAAATCTGAGATTTGGTTTTGCATTTTGTCTTTTAGTTTGATTTCTCTTTTCCGTGCCATTTTTTTCTGCTTTTAAAAAAACCCGCATGACCCATTTTGCCTAATTCACAAATGTATATATACACACAGGTATATGTATATGCTTGTTTACACATCTACACATATTATAACCCGGATCAAACAGTTTAAAGATTTACACTTTTTTCTTTTTAACAGAATTGGAATTCTAGTGTATAGAAAGCTGATGTACACATATTTTCATTTAACATTATCACAAGTATTTTCCCATCTCGTTAAATGTTCTTTGAGGAAAGAATTTCCAGTAATGTAGCATAATTTACTTAAACATCTTCCCACTGTTGAGTAGTTTTTAGCTACTGTAAATAATGTTCCAAAGTGTTTTCATGTACATAAGTTTTTGTGTTTCTCACCATTTCCGTGGGATACATTTCCTAATGGCTAATTAGTGGGTCAAAGAGCATGAACATGTACAAGCTTCTTGCTCTGGATCACCACATTGCCCTTTAGAGGGGTTGTAACAACACACAATCTTTCAAATAGTGTAGGAGAGTCAATTTCTACACACTTTCTTTTCCTGTATTGGTAATTTCATTAAAAATCACTTTGCTAGACTGATAGCGAAAATGGCATGCTGTTGTTTTTAATTTGTCCTTTTTTGGTGTATTGATGTAGCTTCTCTTTCAATCAATTGTGGGCTTCATCTTTAGATCCTTACAACCAGAGAGGCACAGTGTGTCTGTCTCCTTGGCTTCTGAGAGTTCGTGTTTCCATTTCCTGTGCTAGAACTTGGGCTCTTTTTCATTGAAAGTGAAGTCCAGGTACCAGATACCTCCACGGCAACCTCTCTGAGCTCCCCAAGGGGAATCTACTCATACAAAGTAAACAGTGTCCAATTCGCTGAAGATTTTGCAGGCAAGACACAGGAAAGAGTTGATCTTGCACATCTTATTGCAAACTTGAAATCTTCTTGGGATGGTTGGCTTACTTCCAAGCTCTTGTCTTTCCTCTCACTGTTGCCCCAATGTCCAGGGTCTTCTTTCAGTTTTCCTTCCGTGCGGCACTTGATCTCACCAAGTTCTCTCCAGTCCTTGAATGTCCTATTATTACCTCAGCCAATCAGTGACCCTAATTTGTTAACCAGCCATACCCTTTGAGGTTCTCCTCACTCCACCACCCCCAAAGGATTTATCAACATATTCTCCCATCAAGAGGGAGTGATTTTTATGTATTAGTTGCTAAGAAAACAACATTTTCTCCACATTGTTTCAGAAGCATTATGTAAAATTTTTGGTAAAATTAAAAATGATATATTTCTTTGGTCAAGTTCCCGACTTCTTCTTGGAGTCGGGGGGCGGTGCCCACAGGATCATCATTTGTAAGGGAGTGAGTGAAGCAGGGTTGGGCAGAGGGAGTAGTTGAGCTGTGATGCAGTCACAACAGAGGCCTCAGCAGACTTGTGGGGAGTTTTGAAACTTATAGGGCTCTTCAGAGTCGCCTCAAATTGAGGCAAGGAGGCTGGACCTCTGTACCACACACCCACGGACCAGTCCTTGGATGTGGCTGCCCTGGAGGGAGTGGGAATAACTTTGCAGTTCCTGGCTACCAAGGGCAAATCCTGGGGAAGCACTCAGCTGGGAATCTTTAGTGACCAATACTCTTGGCCAGCAGGGAATAAACGCCTTGGCTCTAAAGGGGGATCTGGGTGATTTTCTCAGAGACTATTATTTTTGAGGTATTCTTACATTGAACATCTTTTTGACCCTAAGGTATGCTTAGAATTAGGCTGGAGGTGTGTTTGAGGGGTAAAGAACAGGGAGGTCTTCAGAACTGGATGGAGGTTAGGTCGGAACACTGGTTCTGGCCGTCGTATCTGTATAGCCGTATGCAAGTCACTTCCACACTCCGAGCCTTTGCTTTTCCATCTGTAACATGGAGTAAACAATACCTTTCCCCTTAAGGGGTACAGAAGAGACTTTGATAAGATGACTAGTGTTAGATATTGAGCACGGCGCCTCTTGGTGCTTTGTAGATGCTCACTATGTACTCCTTTCCTTGTTCTTCCTCCTTTCTCAGTCTCTAGCATTTGTCTCAAGGCGTTTTCTTCCTTTTGATAATGTGGAGCCTGTGCGCACTTAATTCTTAATAGTCCTTAAAGAACTTAGAAGGATGGGTTGTAAAATTGGGAGCTTGGACCATTTGATCTTTAAGTTTAGTTCCAATGTTTTAACGCTCTGTTGTAACATTCTGTGATTCAATGCATTAGAGCACATTACACAATTAACTCTTATCTCATTAGTATTCTGCCTATCATCACCCGGGTTTTAATGAGCTACATTGGCCATCCTGGTGCTCTGTGTATTCAGATATTTCTGGTAATTAGAAGAATTACATGAAGAAAGTCTTTCGGAACAGTGTCAGGACCAGTAGCACCAAATGATATTCCTTCGTTGCCAGCTTCCTGTGAAGGAAGCCCTGACCCTATATCTTTAAAAAGAGAATTCCTGCTGCATGAAGAACACCAGCGAGAATAATTAAGTACTTTATACACATTATTTTTTCTCCCTAACTAGATGGCGAGTTTTAGTTGACAGGAATGGTCTCTCCTATTTCTCGGCGGGCCAAGTTCCTATTGATTGGTTAGGCCTAAAGTCCTTGTGACTGATCATCACCCTTAGATATCACATGCACACACACATGCACGCACACGCAAACACACACATGCTCACACGCTCTTTGATCACTCAGCATTATAGCAGCTGAGCCAATTAGCTGCTGCTGTGTGCCAGCTGACCCTAAAGATGGTCTGGGACTGTCTTTGTATACTGTGGACTTCCAAAATAGCTCTGTGTTAGACAGCTCTGCATGCCATAACAAGATACCGATACAGGGTGGTTTAAACAAGAGAAATTTATTTTCTCACAGTTCTGGAAGCTACAAGTCCAAGATCAAGATGCCAGCATAATCAGTTTCTGGTGAGGGCCCCTCTTCCTCCCTTACAGATGGCCTTTGTTCTGTGCACACGCTCAGGGAAAGAGTATCTCTTCCTCTTCTCATAAGCACACCACTCCTGTAAGATTAGGGCCCCACCTTTATGACCTGGTTTAACCTTCCTTACCTCCTTATAGGCTCCATCTCCAAATATAGTCATGTTGGGAGTTAGGGCTTCAATCTATGAACTTCAGGGAGTGGGAAACAATTCAATCTATAATAATATAAACTCTAAATTTGAGTTTGGCTCTCACGTAATTATCCAAGCACCAGGTAATCAGTTAGGCAAATCACTCACGGCTGTTATTCATTAGCTATTTAAGAGTTAACTATACATAACTGTATACGCACAAAGTGACGTTACCTTGTTCTTGACGTTGTGAGGTCTGCAGACTGTGGATCTGTTAAATTTGGTTATTTATTCTCAGTTGGAGATTTCTTCTTAATGGTTACTTGTGGGACATTTAAATCTTCATCCTTTAGTTCCTATTTTCTGTTCAAATTTCTTTTGTATTTTCAACTTTCTTTTCTGAGAACTGATTTGCTACGTTATGACTGGTTTTCAGGGATGAAGCTTTTCTGTTTCATTTAGGCTGAAAAGTTGCTGTTTGAAGCTGTTTTATGTGAATTTTGCCTCCTCTTTAAGAATAAATAAGTTTTGTTTATTTATTTTCAAGGGAACTGCTTCTCAGAAAAATGATTCCCTGCAGGTTTGTGATGGTTTTAATACATCTATAAACAAGGCCATTTCCCCAGAACTGCCATTTTTACTTAAGAGAATTCTTTTATTTGTCTCCATTCAAACTTATATTTGAAAATAATTGATTTTTGTTTTATCTATTCAAATCTCACTTTTGTTTACCCATTTCCAAGCCCCTTAGAAAATTTGCTGGTTGGTATCCATGGCCGTGTGAAACTCCCTGTTCTGAGCCTTATTTTGTGTTTTCCATTTCTCTTTGCACGGGGCTGGGTGGCAGAGCAAGGAAGGAAAGATGTCTGTACTTCCCTAGCATAAGAGCCTCTCACAAGCCTTGTTTGGCTTCACCCTGAACAAAAATTCTTAAGACTCCATGCTCATCATGTCTTCACTTATGTTACTGATTGCCTGCTCTCTGGAGCAGAATGGAGCTTTCTAAGCCACAGCTGCTTGAAGTATGGTCCATTCTATGTGGTTGGCGAACTATTCACTGCTGGTCCACGATACATTAAAAATTGAGAGTAAACTTTTAAAAACTGTCATAGCAATTTGACGTTGCAAAGATACCCAAGTGCATATTCACTGAACTCATCTCCTTGAACAGGCTATAGACCTGCACTGTTTGGTATGGTACCACTAGCTGCTTGTGGCTAATTAACACATGAAATGTGGCGAGTCTGAATGGAGATGTCTGTAAATGTAAACTACATGCTGGATTTCAAAGGCTTAGTATGATAAAAAGACTATAAAATATCTCATTAATACTGTTTTTCTATGTTGCAATGATAATATTTTGCATTTACTGGGTTAAATAAAATATATTATAAAATTAAGATCACTTGTTTCTTTTTACTTTTAAGTAGACTTGACTTCTTAGAGCAGTTTTGGTTCACAGCAAAATTGAGCAGAAAGTCCAGAAAGTTCCTAAATACTCGCTGCTCCCACACATGCATAGCCTCCCCCACTATCAATATCCCCCACCAGAGTGGGACATTTGTTACAGTTGCTGAACCTGTATTGACACCTCACTATCACCCAGAGTCCATAGTTTACGCTGGGGTCACTCTTGGTGTTGTATATCCTATGGGTTTGGACAAATGACATATACCCATTATTATAGTATCATACAGAGTAGTTTCATTGCCCTAAAAATCCTCTGTACTTCGCCTACTCATTCCTCCCACTCCCTGACCCCTGGCAACCACGGATCTTTTTACTGTCTCCATAGTTTTGCCTTTTCCAGAATGTCATATAGATGGAATCATACAGTATGTAGCCTTTTCAGATTGACTTCTTTCACTTAGTAATATGTATTTAAGATTCCTCCACGTCTTTTGATGGCTTGATAGCTCATTTCTTTTGACTGATCAATAATATTCCACTGTCTGGGTGTATCACAGTTTATCATCCATTCACCTACGGAAGGACATCTTGGTTTCCTCCAAGTTGTGGCAATTGTGAATAAGCTGCTATAAACATCCGTGTACAGGTTTTTGAGTGGACATACGTTTTCAACTCTTTTGAGTAAATACCAAGCAGTATAATTCCTGGATTGTATGGTAAGAGTATGTTTAGTTTTGTAAAAAGCTGCCAAACTGTCTTCCAAGGTGGCTGTACCATTTTGTGTTCCCGTGAGCAGTGAATGGGAGTTCCTGTTGTTCTACATCCTCACCAGCATTTGGTGCTGTCAGCGTTCTGGATTTTGACCATTCTAATAGATGTGCAGTTGGTATCTCACTGTTGTTTTAATTTGCATTTCCCTAAGATGCTCCCGTGGAGCATCTTTTTGTATGCTTATTTATTGCGTGTATATCTTCTTTGATGAGGTGTCTGTTCAGGTCTTTAGTCCATTTTTTAATCAGTTTTTTTTCTTGTTGTTAAGAGTTTTCTGTTTATTTTGGGTAATAGTCCTTTATCAGGTATGTTTTTGTAAATATTTTCTCCTAGTTTGTGGCTTGTCTTCTCAATCTCTTGACAGTATCTTTCACAGAGCAGAAGTTTTTTAAACTTAATGAGGTCCAGGTTATCACTTATTTCTTTCATGGGTCGTGCATTTAGTGTTGTATCTAAAATGTCATCATCACCATGCCCAAGGTCACCTAGATTTTCTGATGTTATCTTCTAGGAGTTTTATAGTTTTGTGTTTTACATTTATGTCTATGATCCATTTTGAGTTAATTTTTGTAAAGGATTTACATCCTTTCCAATCTCTATCTAGATTCATTTTTTTGCATGTGGATGTCCAGTTGTTCCAGTACCATTTATTGAAAAGACAAGCTTTTCTCCATAGTATTGCCTTTGCTCCTTTGCCAAAGATCAGGTGACTGTATCTATATGGGACTATTTCTGGGCTCTCCATTCTGGTCCATTGGTCTATTTGTCTATTCTATTGCCAGTACCACATTGTCTTGATTATCGTAGCTTTATAGTAAGTCTTGAAGTCGGGCAGTGTCAGTTCTCCAACTTTGCTCTCCTTCGTTAATAGTGTGTTGGCTATTCTGGGTCTTTTGCCCATCCTTACAAACTTTAGAACCAGTTTGTCAATATCCACAAAGTAACTCGCTGGGATTTTGGTTGGGATTGCATCAAATCTGTAGACCACTTTGGGAAAAACTGACATCTTGAGCCCTCTTTTTTTTTACTTTTTTAATGTGGCTACTAAGAAAATTAAAAATCACACATGTAGCTGTCATATTTTTTATTGAACTTTGTGGGTATAGGCCACTTTGGGTGTTATTTAAAGTAGTTTGAGAAGCACTGCTTTCTCCGTCTTTGTGCAATGACTTGTCTTGTGAAGTAAAGCAAGAACTGGGCACTTCAGGTAGTTTTTCATGTTTCTGAATATTATTTACTCTAAATATCTTCTAGGGTCATTGGCACCTTCTCAGGATTTCACATATCACAGCAGAGTTATCACATTCCCCTGAAGTCTCATTTGCATAAACTGAGTGTTACTTACCCTAAAGGACATTATGTGTCTGCGTGTGTTTGTGTGTGTTTACCAAAAGCATTCCTCTCCCCAACCACTCACCCTTCACTTCACCTCTCCTCTGTGGATGCTGTTTCCTGAGTTCAGCTTGTATGACCAGTTTATCACCACCTCTGAGTTTACCATATTAAACTGAGCTCCAGTGTTATTTCCTCTGTGAAATTGCCCCAGCCCCTGCCCTGAGCTAGAGCCTCTTTTATTTGATTTCTCACAGTACCTTCTCCTTTCCCTACATCTGAGCATCTACCTGATTGTGTTGTAAATGTTGCCAGTAGGGCTTCTTCATTTGAAGCCCCTAGAGCTCAAAGTTTGCTTTATCTTTGTAATGATAGTATCCAGGCAATTGAATGCATAATGTAACTCTTTCAAATATTCCCAGACTGGAGCTGCAATGAGTTTTAAAAATTCAGCAACATATTTTGAGTAGCCAGTATCAATCATCCAATCAACAAATATTTTTTGTCTACTTCCCTTGCAAAATGCCGTTCTTGGGATTTTTGTGGGGTTGTGGTCCCTCTTCTCTAGACAAACCTTATCAGCTTTCCTTTTCTGGCACTAAGCCTCTGAATCTCCTTACATGTAGAGATGTCCCCTTTATGAGTCTTGGTGGTAGGAAGGGTCCACTTCCCTCTTGAAAAATTTAAAATGCCCTATCTACACTTTCCCAGCCTCCCTTGCAGCTAAGGCATGGGCACATGACTGAGGCTCAATGATTCAGACACACTCCTTCCACACTGGACATGGGAGTAGTGGCTCAGAGAAGCTGGCACTGGGGGAAACTCTTGGCTTTCCAGAGAGCAGCGTGGGTAGTGCAGTGGCAGTGTCTGGCACTTGGGGGTGGGGGGCTAGCAGCAGAATATTCTCTCATCTGTGGAAAGATTTAGAGTATTGTTTTGTGCCGGGTTCTCCAGACCTCTGGGCATTTCTGTGAGTCAGCCAACATCCTTTTGATAAATCCTTTTTCCATTTAAATCAGTTAGAGTTGGTTTCTGTTGCTGACAACTCAATATACTGACTGATCCAGGATAATAAGAAACAAACACATGAAAAGTGAAGTAACAATTCAACATCCCAGTATACAAATGTCACAAAAGCAACAGATTCACTGCAAAAGGAACCATGTGGGAAATACGCTATTATTGAAGATGTAATGGTCTCAGTAGGTTGCTGCAATAACCTGAGAGGCTTCACAGAGGAGGCAGCCTTGCCTCAGGCTTGGAGAGTGGGCTGGGCACACAGATAGACTAGCTGCTGTGTGAACCACGAAAGAAATGAAAGATGTGCTTCCAGTCATGAAGCAGATTCTGTAAACCTAAAAGATTTACAGAAAGTATCAGATTAGAAAAGGCCAATACGTATCTGAAAGAAGACTTGTGGAGTTTAGCAAATAAAAATAAGGATGCCCCATTAAGTTTGAATATAGTTTTTAAAGTATAAGTGTATACTTATTTTATCTGATAACTCTACCTGAAAGAGGATAGAGAATCTGACCAGAAGAGCCCAGAATTACCAAGCAAAAGTTTCCAAGAGTAGTGGGCTTTACACTCAGCTTTAAAGGAGTTCGGGATGTGGGGGAAAAGATGATGAAAGAAATAAAGAAGGAAACTAATTAATTAAACCTCTACTATTTTCTGGATGCTCTGTTAGGCAGTTTAACATATGTTAACTCATTCCAACTTCAGAACAATATTGTAAGAATAGCCAAGATATGGAAATAACCAATGTCAATCAATGAATGAATAAAGAAAATGTGGTTTAGATATAAGATGGAATATTATTCAGCTTTAACAAAGAAGGAAGTCCTGCCATTTTTGACAACATTAATGAGCCTGCAGGACGTTAGCTAAGTGAAACACACGAAGACAAATATTGCATGATCTCATTTATATGTGGAATCTAAAGTCAAACTCATAGAATCAGAGAGTAGATTGGTGGTTTCCAGAGGCTGGAGGGTGGGGGGAATGGGGAGATGTTTGTCGAGGGATACAAACTTCCATTTATAAGTTCTGGGGGTCTAATGTACAGCATAGTAACTATGTGTAGTTAATAATACCGTATTGTATACTTGAAATTTGCTAAGAAGGCAAATCTTTAGGTGTTCTCACCACAAAAAAGGGCAACTATGAGAGATGATAGTTCTGCTAATTAGTTTCATTGTGATAATCATTTCACAAGTATACATATATCAAAATATCACATTGTACATCTTAAATATGTACACTTTTTATTTGTCAAGTATACTTCAAATAAAGTTGGAAAAAAACAATACTACGAGCTGGGTATAATTAATCTCTCCTTTTTTTATGTACAAGTCAAAAAGTTAAGACTCAGAAGTTCAAGAACTTGTCTAAAGTTGCAAACTAGTGAAGGGAAGAGGCTGGATTCGTACTAGGGGGGAGGCCCCCTCAAAGCCCATAATCATCAGTGGGCGAGCTATGTGAAGGGTGACACCAGCTATTCTCGCATGCAATGAGGGTTAGTCCTATGTGTTGGGTACACAAGAAAGGTTAGCTCTGAAAACCAAAATTCGTCTGAGTTTGATTCAGTGTGCAAGAATAGGCTAGTTATTTTGAACGTAAGATGCAAGTTTAGCATCAGATGGATAAGTAGGAAGAATGTAGAGAAAGGGAAATGGGTTAGAAAATGTTTTTTTCCAATAATTTCCATTTGAGTTGATGTGAGCTTGGTCTGGAGTGGGAATTTGGAAAGAGTAGGGAAGGGATGTGCATAGCTACAAAAATCTTCATTCTGATAATGGGAAGCCTAAAAAGAGGGAAGTTGAGGTGAACAATGAACTTACTTTTAGATATTTTATTTGTAGGATGCTGTGGGACAGATATACTAAAATAACTAGCAACATGGGCCCAGAGAAAGTCTGGGAGACATCTGCTATTAGGTGGAGATTGAAGATATATGAGACGATCATACCCTGCAGGAAGATTAGGGAGATGAGAAAGAGGAAGCCAAGGTCCAGGTCTTGGGGGAGGAGGTGGTGGAGGCAGGTTGACAGGGAGTGAAGAAAAGAAATTGAAGGACTGGGCAGGGAGGTAAGAGAAACAGGCGAGCAGCCTGCGGAGCAGAGCGGAGCAGAGCTAACTGGCCTAGCTGGGTGTCAAAACCGTGACTGGGCCTCATTCGCCTGTGTGAGCCAAACAGTCACAGGCAGTGTCCATTCTTGTTCTATGGAAAGTCAAATTCCTATCCCATAGTGTGGCATTGATTTAATTGGAGGACTCATATATTTGAAAGATTTGAAGCATCAGTCTAGAACTCTGCCCCAAATTATAAGCCCATGAGCTTCACTGTGTGCTTGTTTTAACATAAGGTGACATAATAATCGAGTTTCAGAGCTTTGACAGCTGTTCTGTGCCTTTACAATTATGCTGTGTGCTGTGTACCCTGACTTACACGCTATGCCTTAAATGACTTTTGGTCATGGTCTTTTTTTTCATTGCAATGGATTCAAAAGTTGCTGTCTATTTTAGTCACTGGAGTTATGGTTATCTCTAGAGAAAATTAAACAAGTAACTATTTACATGCCGTTAAACATATGGAAAATGATCTAAAATTGCGTGCTTCTTTCCTGGTGATCTCTATGTCAAGTTCTTGTGTTAATCATCTAAATATTTTGATTCAATGCTTTCTGTTGGATCCTGTTGTCTCATGACTGGTATGTTCAAAATTCCAGATGTGGAATTTGTCCTTTGATATATTATTCAATAAAGATGTTTCTCTGGTTTGCCAGTTCTTCAAGGCTGTGGGCGACAATGCCTTAGAGATTTGGTGTATTTGAATATTGCCTTCTCAATAGGAAAATAGCATTCTTTTGTTGGACAATTGAAATGAACTAAATGTTGTGTTTGGACAGTAAAACCTAATTTAACACCATGACAGGCAGCAAGGTTCAGGGACACATGCCAGGCCTGTAGCTTTTAAACTAGAAGAGGAGGGAACACCCATATGCACATACATGCTTTTTGTCACTTAGAAGGACACCAGTTTCCCTGCTTCTGAACTGCTGCCAAGAGAGGGATTGGACGGATGTTTTAGCACTGTCTAGCTAAATGCAATTTAGGAAAGTTACCTCCTGAGTTGTGATGAGGTATTTCCCTTACCTCTTGAGCTTGTGCCCATAGAGAACTTGACCGTGATTCGGGGCCAGAGCCAAGGCTTGACTGGAAACTCCTCCTAGTCCACTTAGCTGCTGAGTTTCCTTTCTGAGGAGCTTCTCCTTCTGGTAACACGTTTCCGTTTTAAAAGCAGAGTCATTTGATGTTTCATACACAAGCTCTTCCTGCCTCTCTCTCTCTTTTTCAGCCCACGGTAGCCCAAGCCTTCAGGAAGCTTCTATAAAAGGGCTTGGGGAAGCTCCAGATATTTGAGAGTGGCAATTTAGATTGGAAAAGAACACAGGGACCTAAATGCTAGTTTCAATATCCTTCTTTGGCTGTCTGTTGAATGTGGCAGCCATGGGCGTACATAAAATGTTTGGTCAGTGATTTACGATGGCTCGCTGACTGGTCGGCCTCTGAGATACCTTTCTCTCTTTTGGAAGCGTGTCATCCTATGTTGGCCCAGGCAGGTCTGGTGTCCTAAGCCTTGGGGAAGGGTTTCTCTAAGCCAAACTTAACTCCACACTGTCCTGAACCCAGTACTATCTGGGTCTTCCTCCTTTTGGTGGTAGAAGCTTAACTATCCTGAAGAAGCCGAGAATCCCTGTGGCTTAGTTTGGGTTCCCCCAGAAGCTGACCCTGAGACAAGGATTTGAGGGCAAATAGTTTATTTGGGAATTTATCCTGGGAAATAGCAGTGGGGGAGTGAGGAAGCGACACATGGAAGAGAAGGCGGCCAATAAAGGTGTAATATCAAACAAGTTATTACTGTGCACACCTGGGGCTTAGTCCCACTGGGGACCTGTAGGAGATAGCAAGTAACGTGCCTCTGAGTTGCCCCAACAAGGAAGCTGGGATATTTGGTCTCCAGCTCCCATCCATTATCTGCTGAGGGCAGATCTCAAGAGAATTAGCTCCCTGGAGCGTTTGCTTCATCCAACTTCATGATAAATACCAAGGAGGAGAGAGACCTGCTGGTTTAGATAAAAAATGAAAACAGTGGCACATTCAGGAGAGCCAGCGCCCATCTTGATTTTTGGCTACTTCCGTTCGTTCCATCTTTGGCGGAAGAAAGTGGTGCAGCATTAAGTTACAGGGCCCAAGTTCTCTGGGCTAGTTGAAGGGCCTGGGAGCACAGCTGCTTGTGACCTGAGCTGTAACTCTCCCCTCTACAGGGATTGCTCTAACTTCTTCCTACTTCTCAGTTCCTCTCTCACATGGTTCCCAAATAAGCCTTTCCTAGAATGCTGCTCCTTCCCCTGCCCACCTCCTTACCTGTCTTCTAAGATTCCTTTCCCTAATTTGATTCCAGCCTACTTGCCAAGCACCTGTCCTATCTGCACTCTATGCTCCATCCAGATGAGACTATCTTGGGTCATATCTAAAGTCTGTCTCTATTGGACCTCTTTTTATGTTTTTCGTCCACCTGGAAAACCCTCCATGAACTTTGTTCCCACCTTATTTGGTTTGTTGGAATCCCACCAAATCTTTAAGGCCATGCCCAGCATTTTCTCTTTCTCGAAGCCTTTTCTTGGCCTTTTAACTCTCTGTGACACTTTTACTACTGTCCTCTATTATTGTTTCTGGTATGTGTTCTCTCTCCTATTAGATCTTAAATGTCTTGGGGGCAAGAACCATGTTTTATTCATCTCTGCATCAGTCTACATTCATCCAGTTAATTTAACAAAGATTTATGGAGAGTTAGAGACTGCACTCAGCACCTGGGCTCCAAAGATGAATGAAACATGGCTCTTGCTCTCAAGGGAGCTCGCAGGCTGGGCATAGAGGTGTGACTGGCATAAATAAATGTGTGTGTGTCCATCTCAGTGATTCCAGTAGTCAAAGATCGTGAATGCACAGAATGAATGAAGGTACAGGGAGAACATTTATCTCCAGCCTATTTCCTGCAAATGCTCAGAAATTAGTTTGGGAAGATAGTTTTGGGGGAGAAAATGAACATAATTGGATTACAGTGGGAAGCGCTTCTGTGCAACTCTCTTAGAGGTGATGGAATGGTTTAAGAAAGGGCGGATAAGTTTTAGAATCAGATTGCTTTGAGTTTGAATTTTAGCTGTGCCAATGTATAAAGCTATGTGACCTTGGGTTAGCTGCTTCCGTACTTCCTTATGTATAAAACAGATAGTACCCAACTGATAGCATGGTTGTGGGATTAAATGATATGATAATACCTAGCACATATTTGAAATGTGTTAGAATCTTGGAGACTAATGGGTTTCTCCTTATCGCCTGCTTTTAAAAAAGAAAGATTTTGGATTTTCTCTGTCTATACTAGAACAATCTGGGTAGAGAGGGTTTTGGCCCTCTCTATATCTTTCTCTGCCTAACTGGAAATTTTTAACTTAAATTTATTTTTCACTATTTTTTAAATTTTCATACGCATTTCAACCTTAGATTTAGGGTACTGTTGGGCTCAGTGATGGTGAGAGAGAGGAGTTGACATTCTCTTGGGTGATCTAAAGGAAGACCTTTAGATAGAGTAATGTTCTGAAAGTGGGGATTCCTTTCAGAAGTTAGATCTCCTTTCCATTGGACTTTGTGAATCGCTAGCGCTTAAAGTGTCCTCATGAAATGAAGACTAGTTACTTTTTTTAGGTTATTTCCATTTATTTTTAGAGGATTCAGTGAAAAAAATGCTAGTTATTGTGTCCTGGGGTCATCAACTTTTTTTCCATTCTTTTCCCCAATCAACATTTGTTGAGCACCTGCTGAATGTCAGGCACTGATTAGTGAGCAAATAGTAGGCAAAACAGACATGGGCATTGCCCCATGGACTTCACAACTTATGACAATGGAAATTGGCATTGATCAATATGGATAAATATATGATGCCAAACTCTGAAAAGAGCTGGAAAGGAAATTACTGAAAGCTCTGAGCCCTGTTCTAGTCTAGAGGGTGACTCATAAGATTTTCTGGAGGAGGGGCGCATTTGAGTTGATTTGGATTTGTGGGTGAAAGGTGCTAATGAGGCAAAGGAGATTGGAGTGGTCATGGGCATACCAGAAGAAGGGAATGGCCCACTGGCAGGGTGTGGCCTGACCCTGGAACAGGAAGGAGAACAGGAAATGGGGTTAAACAGATTGGCAGGCGCCAGATTCTGTAGAACCTGACGGGCCATGGGAAGGCATTGTTTTTTTATGAGAAATCTTTGAAGAATACTAGGCAGCTGGGTGTGATCAGATTTTCATTTTGAGAAAGTTCTTTTGGCTGTGGTATGGACAATAGATTGGAGGGGCTAAGAGTGGAAGCTACGAGAACAGTTAGGGTAGATCAGGTGAGAGAGGATGAAGGCTTGGTCTGGGGACTTGGCTGTGTGAGCGGAGGGAAGGGAATGGCTCTCCAGAGAGATTTAAGAAGTAAATTTAGCTGCAGTAGCTGATGGATTGGTTACGAGGGTCAGAGACTGACTCATGATCTCTCTTGAATCAGTAAAAAGCCCTGAGAACCACGCACGTGCTGATGAACATTCTAGACCTCGCCTGCAACCTCAGAGGTGTTCAAGGGTGATCAGGGGGCCTGAGAGAGCACTAGGCTGGGTGTGAGGAGAACACTTTTCCAGGCGATGACCCTGCAGTCTTTGCAAACCACTGACCTCTTCTAGACTTGAATTTTGTCATCTGCCAAATAAAATAAATAAATAGATAATCTCCATACATGATCTCTATCTAGCTCTCTGTTTATTCTTCGATGGCAAATAAATTTTGGATTTTCTATGTTAACACTTCACATTCGCAGAACACTTTTAACTCTGCGTGTGCATTGGGTGAGATGCACTTTCATACGAAAGCTCACATAGATTTACATAACAACCTTTTCTCCCCAGTAGCCAGTTGAGGAGACTGAGATTCATGGGAATTAGGTTTGTCTAAGGTTACTAATTGTTGGCAAAATTAGAGGCTTTAAGTCTCCTAATTCCTTCTCTAACCCCTTTTATTAGATCTTTCTGCTTTCTATTGTATATGTGCTTCTGTATTCTTTTCATTCCCCTGCCATTAAATTATTTTGAATAAATCCAGGCACGGAGGCAGAGCGAGGCAGGGTAGCTCACTTTAGGCAGTTTTGATATTTGGTTTGAAACTACACGCTCATTTGAACCTTGGGACTTCTTTGCAATTATTCTTGTCACTGCTAACCCAATTACCAAGAATAATTAATAATTTGGGCAAATTCCAAGTGTTTATATAGGGAAAATGTAAGCAGACACAGAGGACATGAAAGACTGACCCGACCAGCAAGAAGTCTATTACTACAGCGTTTTTCAACTTTTGCTTGCAAACCGGGCAGTCACCATTTTACAAGTGGATTTGGTTCTGAAACAATCTTATAAATGGTGGTGAGTATGGTGCTGCTCATTTCTGGAACCCTATTTGATACATTCTTGTATTTCAAAAGAGATTCAGCTTAAGAGGAAAATCCAGCCCAATGAATAGCTTTTATCTGAGGGCAGTCTTTCTTTCCTCCTTAACTGGGCTGGACAGTTATGCAGAGGGTCATTTTTGTCTCTACTCAACAACAAACATCCAGCCAGCCCTGATTGTGTACCTATCATGTTCCCACTTCCTACTTTTTCTCTTCTGGAACTGTTTAGCTTTTTACACCAATGGTACCGCCAGGGATGGTTGGAAGACCATCTGTGTAGTCTCAGAGCCTCTCTACCGGGTCTCTCTAGCAGCATAGTCAAACTTCTTACATGGTGGTTCAGGGCTCCAAAAGACCAATTTGGAAGCCTCTGTTTTCTTAAAGCCTGGGCCTAGAACTAGCATAGCATCACTTCTGCCAACCTCTGTTGGTCAAAGGAGTTACAGTGTAGACCAGATTCAACAAGTGGAGAAACAGACCTCACCTCTTGATGCGAGACGTGTCAAAGAATGGGGAGCCATCTTTAATTCACCACAATTTTAGATTTATAATTCTTTTGTTTCTTCAGTCCCAACACTAAGCCTTGATATATCATTTACTCCAGGAGCTACTGTTGTTCTAGCCCCCACTAACTTTCCTGGTCGGGCCTGTCCACATATGGGACCTATTGATGAAGAGGCTTTCCCTTATTTCCAGCCTCCAGGGCCTGCTCAGGGTTTTTCTGGGTCCTTCTCCTTTGGGTGTTCTTGATTCTTCCTTGAAGGATCCTGCCCTGAACATGTTCCTGAGCTATTGGAGGAGTATAGTGTATTTTTAAAAGTTAATCCTAATGAACCTCTTACATATATATTAATGAATCTCTCTTTGGTGGTTTTTCAGACTGCATAATAAAAACAAAATGAATTCAGGAAGTGTGTGTTGGGTGAATCATATTTGAGTGCAAAGTTCCATCCACATTGGTTTTACTTTAATTCTTCAAATGCACCAGGTTCTTTCCCACTTCAGGAACTTTGTGTATGTCTTTCCTTCTGCCTGGAACAGCTTGTCGTCCACTCTGATGGACTAAAATCCACTGAGCCTAGGGATGGTAGCTCGAATGGCACTCATCCAGGAAGGCCTTTGCTCAGTCCTTTGTCTAAATTGGCCTCCTCTTTTTGACCTTCTAGCCCCTGTTCTTTTCCTTCTTAGTATGCGTTACAATTTGCAATTAGATATTTATTTTTATGTTTATTTCTTTGTCATTTGCCTGCCCTATAATATGTAAGCTTCTTGAGGATATAGATCATATGTTTTATTCACCACTATGAATGAGTGGATGTGTGTGTGTATGGGAGAGTACCACATAGACAGGCTGTCCTATCTCAAACTGTGCCCCTGGGGTCAGCTCCCAGATCTGTTTCTGCTTTTTATAGCATTCTCCTGTCTCCATTACGCTATACACTCAAAGCAATTTTTTAGAGGTGGTCTCATGGTGGTGGCGGCAGACAGTGTGACCCTGGAGGAGGAGGTCACTTTCACAGGTCAAAGTTAGCCTGATATTGACCTCTTATGTGGACCCCTGTCTCAGAGAGTTGTTTAAGATGGAATTGGAGGAAGGATAGGAAAGAAGCTGGAGCAATGACATATAGTTGCCTTGAATTTTTTCTCTCTTTTCATAGTGCTGGGATTTGTAGCGGGGCATGTGTTGTTCACAATAATGAATACATTTCCCAGCCTCCCTTGCAGCTAGGTGTGGCTATGTGTCTACATTTTGACCAATGGGCTGTAAGCAGAAGTGTTAAATAGCTTTTTTTGTGATCCTTTTGTCTGCCTGTTTCCTGTAATCCAGTTGCTGCCATCTTGACTCATAAAGATAAGGGCCAGATCCTCAGAATAGTAGGGCAGTGAGTTGGAAGGAATTTGCATTGCTGAGGACTTTGTGAGCAGAGCTGCCATATTAACCCTGGCCTGCATATTTCTAGAGTTTTATAGGAGAGTAAAATAAAGGTCTACCTTTGTAAAGCAAAGTGTTTTCTGTCTATCTCTGGCAAAGCTAATCTTAATTGGTGCAAAAATTATGTCTGGCATTAGGTTATTTGAGATTGGTCCCAAACAATGTCAGAAAAACAAAAGAAAAATGCAATACCAATGGTAGGCCAGAGAAAGCATCACTAACCATGGGCTCCATGGTATTCCTTCAAATATTTTCCAAGGTGGGCTTTTAACAAGGGAAAATTATGGTAAATGGAAGTGATATCTTGATGTGAAATTTCTTCAATCCTCATTTCAGGCTCTCTTTTCTTGACTGTCACTAAAGATTATGAAAATTGTTCCACTCCTAGAAGGCTTTCTGATTTTACCAGTGACTTCTGCTGTATCTTAAAGCACAAATTGATTCCTTTATTACTGTTAGAAAGTTCACCTGCCAGATTATACTGATTTCCTGGAGTCATGTGGACGAAGGAAAGGTCACATTGTTTTTTACTAAAGATATGTTTTTCCTCCTGTATCACTTGCCTGGTTTTCTTTTTTCAGCTTTTCTTTTGTGATAAATGTCTTAAATAAGACATTTTCCCGAGATATTTAAAACAATAATACTTAACCTTTGTACCACCCTTTTATCTCCAGAGTCTTTTACAATGTGTACTGAAGTCAGGAAACTTCCCACAAAGGCCGTTGGTGCTATGAGTGAGTATGGGGAGAGTTTAGAGTTCGTGAACTATTAGACACAATTTTAAGAGTAGCAAAAAAGCACCATCAAGAGTCTTATTGTGCAAGATGCTGTGCTTGGTGTTAATGTGGAGAATTCTGGGCCCTGATGAGTCTTGTCTAGTAGAAAGTCTCACATGGATGTACCTGTGAGCATTGGGCATAAAAGATGGCATCTTTGTCATGACTGCTCTTATTGTACCCCTTTCCATTCACTCTCCCTTCTTATCTGTCCTTTCCCTTTCTTTAACCCCATATTCACAAATATTTCAACTTTGACTTACAGGGATGCTTTTCCCCATGGTCTTAGGTTGGGTTTCCCTAGAAGCAGGCCCTGAAATAAGGATTTGAGGTCAAGGGGTATATTTGAGAAGTGATCGAGTTAGAAGAATTAGGGGGTGGGAGGAAGGGAGACAAGGAAAGGAAAAATGAGCAGGTTATTGGTGTGGGAAATTGGGGCTCAGTCCAACTGGGGACCTCTGGGAGATAGTGAAGAATATGACTCTGAGTTGTCCCACTGGAAGGGTGAGGGAGCTAGGTTATTTAGTGCAAATAAAGTTAAAGGGAAAAGAAGTGTGTTTGAGGACAACCGATTTTGTTTATATGCCTCGTAGAACTATTTGATGTACCAAATTATGTGCATATATAACTAATAAAAAATAATCCATAGAGATTACCATTAAGAATTATATCTATTTGCTTATGTCAAATAGATAATCTGATAATTTTAAAATTCTAATGGAGGGCCTTTTTCTATTCCACCTCACTAATATTTATTATTATTTTTAATTTGGCTTTGAGGCTCGAGGGGTACTTTTTTTTTTGAGGAAGATTAGCCTTGAGCTAATCTCAATCACCAATCCTCCTTTTTTTTTTTTTTTTTTTTTGCTGAGGAAGATTGGCCCTGAGCTAACCCATCTTCCTCTACTTTGTATGTGGGAGGGCTGTCACAGCATAGCTTGACAAGTGGTGCATAGGTCCATGCCTGGGATCCGAACTGATGAACCCCAGGCTGTGGAAGCAGAGCATGTGAGCTTAACCACTGCACCACCGGGCTGACCCTTCAAGGGGTACTTTTGAGCACCCACTGATTATGTGGCATTATGCTAGGCGCTGGGAGGCAGGAAAGGGATTTGGAAGGTAGAGAAACTCTAGTCCCAGTCTTCTAGAATTTATAACAGAGCAGGGAGAAAAGTCATATGGTAGAAGTTACAGAGATTATGTAGTTTCCGTAATTTGCTAAAAATTAATTTTAAGGTTAAATGCAAGCCAGCGTAAAGCATTGTCGTGTAGGATATATGTGGTAATGCTAAAGGAATGATAAATAAGGGAAACATCACTGTAGAGCAAGCTCAGGAGAGAGTAAATTTAGCACTTGACCTGAGGATCTGGCTTATGGAAAAGAGGGTGGTCGTGCAGAGAGGTGGAGCGGTAGGAGCAATATCATGGTGGTTTTCCATCAGGTGTTAAATTGCAGAGGGAAACTTGTGAAATTGATCAAGTGGGACCAAGTGATGAAGGGCCAGGTAGGTCTGGGGGATGGAGGACCTTGACAACCAGGCAGAGGTCTTGGAACCGGATTTAATTTGGAAATTAGGGAAGAGGCAGGTTCAAAAGACTTTTTATTTTCCTGGTTAATGTGAGATTGTTTATTTTTACTTGAGGTATAATTTATATAAAATAAGATAGTTGTTAAGTGCACAGTGTGATTACTTTCTACAAATGCAACCACCATTATATGGGTAGCTTCTACCCCTGTAACCATCACTGACATAAAGACATGGAACATTTCCATCACCCAGGAAGGGCCCTTTATGCACCTTCCTGGTGAATAACTGCCCCACCCTCACCTCTTAACTACTATTAAGAAGTGTTGTTGAGGGGCTGGCCCCGTGGCCGAGTGGTTAAGTTCGCGCGCTCCGCTGCAGGCGGCCCAGTGTTTCATTAGTTCGAATCCTGGGCGCGGACATGGCACTGCTCATCAAACCACGCTGAGGCAGCGTCCCACATGCCACAACTAGAAGAACTCACAACGAAGAATACATAACTATGTACTGGGGGGCTTTGGGGAGAAAAAGGAAAAAATAAAATCTTTAAAAAAAAAAAAAAAGAAGTGTTGTTGAACTGTTTTTGAACTTTCTATAAATTTAAATCATACAGTATGTATTCTTTTATGACTAGCTTCTTTCACTCAACTTAACATTTTGAGATAAGTAGTTTGCTCCTTTTTATTGTTGAGTAGCATTCCATTGAATGAATATGCTACAATTTGTTTATCCATTCTCCTGTTAATGGAGATGTGAGTTGGTTCCAGTTGTGGGTTATTATGAATAATACACCTGTGAACATTCTTGTGTGTCCTTTGGTGGACACTTGCACTCGTTTCTCTAGGAGTGGGGTCATTGGGTCATAAGGTAATCATATTCTTAGCTACAGTAGTTACTGCCAAATAGTTCTCCGAGGTAGTTGTTATCAGTTTTTACTCAGACCAGCAATGGATGAGAGATGCATTTCTCCATACCTTGTCAATACTTGGTATTGTTAGTCTTCTCAATTTTTACCATTCTGGTGGGTACACAGTGAAAATTTTTTTTTTTAAAGATTGGCACCTGAGCTAACAACTGTTGCCAATCTTCTTCTTTTTTCATTCTTCTCCCCAACGTCCCCCAGTACATAGTTGTAGATTCTAGTTGTGAGTGCCTCTGGTTGTGCTATGTGGGACGCCACCTCAACGTGGCCTGATGAGCGGTGCCATGTCTGCGTCCGTGATCCGAACCAGGACACCCTGGGCCGCTGAAGTGGATTGCACGAACTTAACCACTCGCCATGGGGCCAGCCTCTCTTTTTTTTTTTAATTTTTAAAGAAAGATTAATTATAGACTAAGTAAAGGATGGATTGGCTGGGGGAGGAGACCAGACAGACACAAGTAAACCAATTAAAAAGCTGTTGTCCTGATGCCAATGGGAGGACTCAAGAACCTGGCCTGGGGCAATATAGGAGCTGTTAGGGAGGAGAGGTTTAAATTGAGTGACTTAACAGAGTTTGGCAGAGACTCTGAGCTCTGTTCTCAGTATATCTCTTCTATCTAGAAAAATCCTTCGGCATTTAAGTCACTTGCTGTTAACTGTAACCAGAGGAGTGTGGTCACCTTTAATTAATCTGCCTGAGAGAGATCTTATTGTATTGTGGACACTGCAAATAGTTGAAGCAATTTACTAGGAGAGCCTGGGAGGGTTTCGGGAATGAGAGGGTTTGCCGTGGGTTAAATGAATTGCCACATGAGAATTTTTAATGTACTTTTCTGTTTGCTCCTTGCCTTGAGGACCTGGTGTTAGGTAGGCTTCCTTCTCCCTTCCCATCCTGCTTCCCTCCCCACTCCTTCCTTCTTTCCTTCTGTTAATCCATCAGTGAGTAAACATTTGCTGAGGCCCTGCTCTGTGCCAGGCCTTGGCTGGGTGCCATGGTGGATTCAGAAATGAATTTCACATGTTCTAGTCTTCTAAGAGTTCAGTGCATTCAGTAAGGGATTTGACAAATATACAAAAAGCTACAATATCAGGAAATACCATGTAAATCTCCACTGTCCTGTGTCTGTGACCCTCCCCTCCCGCCCACACCAGCCGCTACCATTTATGACTCTTCATTGAAAAGATAGCATATTTGGGTTTGAAATGGAGGGTGGAGTGGGTATCAGAGAAAATTACTAGTTTGAGGTGGCACCTAGGTTAAGGCAAGGATGGGTAAGATTTTAGTAGCAGAGATGCAGGAAGGGTATAATAATAATAAGGAACAGCCTAAGGAAAGGTGTGGAGAGGCAAAACTTAGGGCATAGTGAGGGAATTACAAATGGTAGGATGCAGAGCGTAGGGTGTGTGGAGAGTAGAAGTAGAAATACATCACATCAGAAGGGAGGACAGAGCCAGAGCAGGAGCTGGGTTGCAAACTTTGTTTATTTGGTGGGCAATAGGGAACCATTGAAGGTTTTTGGTGAGAGCAACATAATCAGAGATGCCTTTTGCAGAGATTGCTCTGGCAGTGGTAAACTGCAAGACTGAAGGTGTGATAATGTTTTAGGAGGCTGTTTTAGTAGTCCAGGGAAGAATTAATGAGGGCATGTATTAGGTTGGCTGGGATAGAAAGGAGCGAATAGCTAAGATGACAAATAATTAGAAAAAAAGAGGGTTCAGAGAGAAAAAGGAGGGAGAGGAAAGGCAGAACAGAAGCAAGCAGTTTCTCTTTTCTTTCACAATGCTGTATTTTAAAAGTGAGCCAAACTTTGCATGAGTAGGTGTGGATGTTGATCAGGCTCGCCTTCCTTTTAGGAGGAGGGAGCCGAGCTGTGGGTAAGAGGCCAGAATGACTCAGAGTGGAATATTCTGCCGTGCTCAACATGGAATTACTTAAGAAACAAAACCCATCCAAAGCCAAAACCCCCATTCTTTGACCCCACACTTTCCTGCTCTGTTCCATCTCGCTCTTTCCTGTCATGTCAAACTTCTAGAAAAAGTTGCACTTTCTCATCACCATCATTTGTTTACTTCCTCTGCACTCAGCTCCCATTTATATGATTTTCACTATCTTCACTGCAACAAAACAGTGCTCCTTAAGTCACCAGTGCCTTCCACGTTGCTAGAGTTAACGGATATTCTCCTAGTTTCATCTTACCTGAAGTCTCAGCTGTATTCAACGCCATCGGCCACTCCCCCTACTTAAAATGCTCTCCTCTATTGGATTCTGTGACCCCGTTTCTCCTACTTTCCCCCTCATCTCTCTGGATATTCCTGTTCAGTCTTATTTTCTAGCTCATTCCCCACGGCTAAACCAGTACATGATGGAAATTTTAGGGCTTCTTTTGTTTCTCGTTCCCTAAGTGATCCCATTAGGTACTCATAACTTCTATTTTGATGTATATGCTAATGATAACTAAATTTTTATCTCTAGCCTAGGTACCTCTCTGCTGAGCAGCAGACCTATAAAACCAACTGGCTACTTGACTTGTCCACTTGAATGTCTCAAAAGCAGGCCAAACTCAGTATTGCAAAACTGAATTCATGATATCTTCCTTCCAAAAGTGTTCCTCTTTATCATAAGTAGCACCACCAGCCATCAATGTCTGCATTCTGGAAGCTGGAGAAACAGTCTTGACCATTCTCTCTCTCCTAATTCCCCAGATCAAATCCATTAATTTCTTGTTGATTTTACTTTCCAAAATATTTCTCAAACCCATTCATTTCTTCACCCTAGTCTAAGCTACCACCAACTCCCATATTGGCCACAATCATGAACTCAACCTGAATCTGAACCCACTCTGCCCTCCACTTTAATATGTCTTCCACTTAGCAGCCAGTGTGAAACTTTCTGGGCTTGAATAGGATCGTGCTATTCTCTTCTTAAAAGACCTCAATGATTTTTCCTTTGCTCATAGAACAAAGACCAAAAGGTTCATCTGTCCTGGAAGGCCCTACAAGGGCTGGCCATTGCTGTCCTCTTAAGCTTTACTTCTCCCCACCTTTCCTCCCTTCTCTTTATGCTCCAGCCACTCAGACTTTTTCTTTGTCCTTCCTTCTCCCCACTTCCACATCTCCAACAGGACTTCTGCAGCTGCAGATTGCCCAGAACAATCCCCCCCCGCCCCGTTCAGTTGACTTCTACTCGTGGTTTGAATCTCAAATTAAATGCCACTTGCTCATGGAAGCCTTCCTTGATGTCCTAATTTAGATCATGCTAGAGCCCCTTTGTTATATGTCCCTCTAGCACTGGGTAACTTTCCTTGAGAGCACTTTGCATAGCTTATAATGACCCATCTATTACTATGATTCTTTGATTAAGGTTTGTCTATCCCACTAGGCTGTAAGTCCTATGAGGGCAGGAACAGTGTCAATTTTTGCTTACCCTTGTCTTGCCAGAGTGCTTGGTAGTGTCTGGAGTACAACTGGTGTCCATAAATGTGTTGAATAAATACATGAACAAATGGGTTGAGCCAAGCTATATTATACTGTGTCTCATAGAGGGGTATTGGAGAAGCCTGGGTGTACACAGTGGATTTCCCGCCAACAATGCCAACTAAGTGTGTTGATAAATATTCCAACCAGGGGTTGAAAACTGGTGATCCTGGGCTACATGCAGTCTGGTAGAAATGTTTAGTTTGGCTTGCACAAGTTTTTGGGAAAAATTTGAACTATTTTCAAACATTTAAAAATATGGAGATTTCGTGTAAAAATCTTTTCCTTTTTCAGGAAGCTCTGGCATCATTGGGGTCACATTTCCTTGTAGCAATAATCAACTGGAGTTGAGTAGGGGCTGCCCCATTTCAGTGGGGCGTTAGCTCTTCAATTCATCATTGTTACCGCCTAGGATCCCTCACTTATTTAATTATCTGCTTGCCCTGTAGAGCCATATACCTCACTGAGTTTGCTATTCCTGGTCTCAGCTTCCTTTATTAGAAATGGTTGGGCCCAACTAATTGGGTAGCCCGATAAAATCCCTGAATAGTGGCCATGAGAAACCATACCATCAATTTCTTTTCCTAATTCTTAGGAGGTTATCTTAAAAATGCAGAATTCTTTCATCTGACCCTTTCATTTTTGAGATGAAAGAGCCGAGGGCCAGAGTAAGTAATAACCTGCCTAGTGTCACAAAGCTACTCCTTGGTCTTTTGGCTGGTATGCTTAGAAATATCAATGGATATATTTAGGGAAATGTATTCCCTTATAAATATGCCATTTTAATTTTTTATCTTCTTAAATCTAGAAGAACTGATTTAAACACAGTAATTGATCTTTTAGGTCTCAAGTAAATCTCATTAATTTTTTTCCTTGAATTGTTTGGGAAACAGTGTTGGTTGTGTAGAATTGGTAGTGTACTAGTAGTAGTGATAGTAACCAAACCCAGTGTGTGAAAATGTGAATTAATAATACTAGGTGAATCGTTTTCTCTTATAAAGCTGGCGATTTCTTTCTCTTTGTTTTTTGAGCGTGTGAATTTTGATTCCAGTTTATTTTTAGCTCTTTTTTTATTGTGGTAAAATACGCATACACAGCTATAAAATCTATCACTGCAACTGTCACCATTTTAAAGTGCATGATTCAGTGGCATTAAGTGCGTTCACAATAATGTGCAATCATCACCCCTATCTAGTTTCAGAAATTTTTCACCATCCCAAATGGAGATCCTGTATCCATTAAGTAGTTATTCCCTATTCCTCAGTCCTTGCTGACTGCTGGTCTGCTTTCTGTCTCTAGGATTTGCCTATTCTGGACATTTTATATAAATGGAATCATACAATATATGACCTTTTGTGTTTGGCTTATTTCACTCAGCATAATGTTTCCAAGGTTCATCCATTTGTAGCATGTATCAGTACTTTGTTCTGTTTCATAGCTAAATAATATTCCATTGTATGGATATGCTACATTTGTTTATCCATTCATCCATTGATGGATATTCAGATTGTTTCCACCTTTTGGCTATTGTGAGTAAAATTGTTATGGACATTTGTGTATAAGTTTTTTTATTCCAGTTTTAAAGCTTGTATTTCAGGACCCATTTATCATTTCTAAAAGGCTGCTTGCCTATTGTGAATAAAGTTAAAAAAGGAGTTGGCAGGTCAACCGAGTGTTAGTTTCTATTTACTTCTCTTCTGCATCTCTGGATCTGGCTTGAAATCGCAGTTATATTTGCAGGCAAGAAATAGTAGTTCATTTTCAGTAAGCATCTACCTGGAAAACATCAGGTGCTTTAAGTAAACTACAAAGAAGAAATCAAACTAAACAAGTGATGTGGCCATTATAAGCTATCAAATGTTATGGGAGAAAGTATGGATCTTATTGAGAAGGCAATCTACAAAAGAACAGTTTAGCTTGGAGCCAAGGTATATCTGTTGAGTTTTCCACTTTCATTCAACAACATTCAGCAAATATGATTTGAGTGCCTCTAAGCCTGATCTATGCATGAACAGAGCTTAGAGTCTAGTGGGGAAATGTAGATATTAATGAAGTAAATACACCTTTGAAATTACAAGCAATCCTTGAAGGAAATGTGTAAGGAGTATCAGAGTATATAACAGGGCTACCTGCTCTCTCCTGGAGACTGTGAGACAGCCTTGCTCAGAAAGTGACTTTTGAGCTGTGTAAGAGCTGTATAAGATGGGCCAACAAGTATTGAGTCCCTAATAGTTACCGCCCTAAGCGCTTTGGCTTCAAGGATTAGTAAGTGGCCTCTGTCCACAGGAAGTTCTGTTTTCCTGAGACTGGTTGACTGAAACCCCTGCTGACTTAGTCAATATCAGCCTCTTTGGCTGGACCCCATTCATTTTCCCCAGGGGTTCTCAGGGGGTCTCTCTGGGACAGGCTCAGTTCAGGTGGAATAATTTTGACAGGAAAGTTTTCAAATTGTTCAGTTGTGATTCGGGTCTAAGTTCTGATAGCCTCCATTGACAAACAAAGGATCCAAGATGAAGGCATGAAATCAACAAAGAGGTGAATATTTGATTCCAGCACTTCTTCTTGGGCAATTGTCAGTCTAGCGCCTTTCGCAGTTGACCCCCTGGCCTCCACACAGTCGGAGCCCACACCCTTATTCAGCAATCTGCTTCTCAAAGTCAAGCCGAGGATGATTGGGCAACGTGTACAGTGCACGTACAAATAAGTAGAGGGTGGTGAAGAGAAGTCCCAATCAATGAAGACATCTTATCTTTTGTAATGGGGCCTCACGCTGTGTAGTGCTCTGAGAAGAATAGTGCAAAATGACTAGAATAATGAGGAACATAGGCCGTTTGGTCAACAATGAAATGGGACTGATTAGAATGTCAGATAATGCCAGTTTGCATTGTTTAAAATAGATCTGGGGTGAAATATACCATTCTCATGGAGTGGTGTCTTTCTTTGGAGATACATTCCTAAATGATTTTTACATCTGTCAACATCTGCTCTGCATTTCAGATCTTGCCACAGCTCCTGAAGTGTTAGGGCTCTTTTTATAGGAATGTAATTATATGAGACAGAGTACTGGTGACTTATATTATTGTATTATTTTGGACATTGGAATGCGGTTTTATTTTAGGGATGCATTTTAGATTTCAGAAGGTTGTGTTCTATAACGTTCACTCAAATACAGTGCCAGATCACCTGATATGGGAAAAATCTTTATTTAGAGGATGAAGAAATTTAAGCAATTATTTGATATATAAAAGATCTCACAGTGAGATTTCTCTAACTGGCAAGTCCTCAAGTGCATATTAAATATGATTAAGTTAATAGGGATTTGTCTTACAACTTTTCAAGAACCCCTTTACTGAGAATGAGGTTATTGAGAACGAATTAACACTTACATGCTCCCATTGTAGAATGTGATCGTAATTCTGGCAAAGGTCTTGCTGATTACTGGAATGAGGGCCACCAAAGGAGTGAGATATTTTATGTGGAAGGGTGTAGGTGACCTCTCGTAAAGACCAGGGAGTAGGGAAAGGGAGAATGAAAGCAGAGAGAGACAAAAAAAAGTAATGCAAGGAATGAGTGTGACCGAGAGCCAAGTGACATTACTTTGGCGTCATTGGTCAGCTGCCTGGAGATTTTTGGGCCCCATAAGCTGGACTAGTGGGAAAAGCCATTCTCTGGGGCCTATGTCTGTTAAAGCTGCTCTTTCAGATGGTTCTAGCAGAATCCCTGTGGCCCAAGCCTGCTTTGAGATGATTTTTTGACCAAAGCAAGGACTCTCTTCCATAACGGGGAGTAGCGAAGAGCACAAAGGGGAACCAGGCAAAAGCATTAGAGAAAATCTGTAGAAAGGAAGCAAGTGAATAACAGAATTAAAACAAACTAACAAAAACAAAAACAGCATATGAAGAAAAACTAGAAGGAAATAACAGGTGATTAATATCATGGTGATAGAATTTGGGATATCTTTTCTTTTTTCCAAATTTTCTGTGATGCGACTATATTGTAAGTTTCTCATTTGAAGAGAAAGTCAGGTGATTCCAGTAGTTTGAGGGTGTGTGTGTTTGTGCGTGGGTGTGTGAACTTGTAATCAGAGGCTCTGAGTTCAACCTCAGCTCTGTTATCAACGACATGGAATTTGGGGCTAGTTATTTAACCCCTCCCTGCTTTAGCTTCTTCATGTTGAGAACTGAAACCAACGTAAGTTCCTGTTCCTGTGTTTAACAATACTGAGACTAGGCATACTTTCCTGTCCCCATGTCGTAAAATACTGAGAACAAGCCAAATAACTTAAGCTTCTTGCTCTAGGAAATAATAGTCCCTAGAAGCTATGACTTTTAATTAACTAAAATAGCTTACTAATGAAGACTAACAGCTTACTCATAAAGACTTGTGCAGAACCCTTCTTTTGCTGTGTCCACCAATCCAAAGCTATTATGCCATCAACTCAGCCCAGTCTCAAGCAGTTTCACACCTTGCGAAACCTACCTTATAATCACCCGGCTCAGGCCCTCAAACTCTATAAAGATCCTTACAACTGACTCCTGAGACACTGCTAAAACTGTCAAGATGGTGTTCTCCCTTACTGCAGTGAGTCTGATAAACTGCTTTGCTTGATAACAGGTTTTTTCTGGAAGTTTTTGGAGGACTTGGCAATATGTAAAAGAGAGTCGTTGGACACTATACTCTTGGAAATCCCTTTTATCTCTCACTTTCTCAGATTCACGCTGGTGACATTTTGCTATTCTTGGCTCTCTTTCATCCACGGATTCAGCCACTTCTACAATTTCTTTTTCACGTTTTACTTTTTTTCTTTTATCCTCTCTAACTTGAAAGCGCAGTCTAAGCTGGACACTTCAGAGGAACAACCACTGGCAGGTTTTAGCCGCACTTAAGAGGCTGAAAGATGGATGGTGGCGACGGTTGTACATCAACAACATGAATGTACTTAATGCCACAGAACTGTACACTTAAAATGGTTAAGATGATCAATTTTATGTTACATATATTTTACTACAATAGGAAAAAAGAAAAAGAAGCTTAAGGCAATTCCCTCCTTGCAATCTTTGTACAAGCACCATAGGATCCCAGGAAAGGGCTGCCCAGAACGCCTCCTCCTTCTAGATTAAATGACATGCGTGAAATGCACCAGGTCCCCTGGCAGTTAGAGAGGAAGGAAGTGCTCAGTGGGTCCAGCCTTCCTCTCCTCTCCTTCTTCTTCTACCCGGAAGAATAAGAGAGGCAACTCTTTCCTTCCTATTTAAAGCAATTGGCTTTCAAACCTACCAATATAAGAACAGAGTGGGTAAATATCGAGAACCTGGTTCAGAAATGTCTTGGTTCAGTAGTTCCTTCTATTCTGACCCCACTTTTGTGCTGGTGGACCAGGGGTGTAATGGCAGAATCAACCAAGATATCTGATTATCTATTTTTTTTGGCAGTGAAAGTCTAAGGAATACACAGGTTATTTTACATAAATATAGGCCCAATAAATCTGGGTTTTCTAGTTCTCACCAGAGGACCCATCCAGGCTCAGCAACATAATTTGCTGGCCCAGTGTAAAATGAAAATGCAAGGTCCCCTGTTCAAAAAGTGGGGAAAAAGTTAAAGGTATGAAAATACAAAGCTTTTTCCTTTCTTCTATGATCTGTCTTTGGACTTTCATGGTGTTCTTTTTAAAAAACATTTTATTGAGGTCATATTGGCTTTATAACTTGTGGAAATTTCAGGTGTACATTATTATGTATCACTTTCTGTGTAGAATGCATCATGTTCACCACCAATAGTCTAGTTTTTATCCTTCACTATACATATGTGAACCTTTACCTCTTTTGCCCTCCCCCACCCCCTTCCCCTCTGGTAACCACCAATCTGTTCTCTTTATCTACGTGTTTGTTTATCTTCCACATATGAGTGAAATCATATGGTATTTGTCTATCTCTGTTTGACTTATTTCACTCAGCATAATACCTTCAAGGTCCATCCATGTTATTGCAAATGGGACAATTTCGTCTTTTTTATGGCTGAGTAGTATTCCATTGTATATATATACACCCCATCTTCTTTATCCATTCATCCATTGATGGGCACTTGGGTTGCTTCCACATCTTGACTATTGTGAATAATGCTGCGATGAACATAGGGGTACATATATCTTTTTGAATTGTTGATTTCATGTTCTTCGGATAAATACTCAGTAGTGCAATAGCTGGGTCATATGGTATTTCTATTTTTAATTTGTGTGTGTGTGTGTGTGTGTGTGAGGAAGATTAGCCCTGAGCTAACATCTGTTGCCAATCTTCCTCTTTTTTCTTGAGGAAGATTGTCACTGAGCTAACATCCATGTCAATCTTCCTTTATTTTATGTAGGATGCCACCACAGCATGGCTTGATGAGTGGTGCTAGGTCTGTACCTGGGATTCAAACCTGTGAACCCCAGGCTGCCAAAACAGAGTATGTGAATTCAACCACTACACCACTGGGCCAGTCCCAATTTTTAATTTTTTGAGAAATCTTTTCATGGTGTTTTTTTATCTGCTATTTAATGTGGTTCTCAGTAAAGAAAAATTAAAAATTTAAATTATTAGCATGAATTTTACCATTCATTTTTATATTGCACAATGACAGTTTTAAATGCAAATATAACAGCACTTAACTCATATGTGGAATCACCAAATTACACAATTTGTGTTTTGTAGCTTGTTCGTGAATATGTGTTTCCTTCTTACCAAAATGGCAGAAATGCTGCACAAAAGGAACTCTACCATTTTTAATTCACTTTTTGATGCACATGCTTTCTACCAAAACTCTCTACCTTTGGATTAAATCCTCATTGGTTGATTGATTGATAGATTGATAGACTCTTAAGGGCTGTTCTCTGATTGTCCACAGATATAAGGCTTGATATGGAGGAAGGAAGAGCAATTCCACCACGTGCCTCTGTGATTCAATTTCTGAACATTGAAGCCCCTTCCCCAGCCCCTATTAACTTTTCTTCACGTTGGCCCTCCCCAGAACATTCGTTGGGGTGGTGGGGCGTGGGGGGTGGGGATGGTCAGGAATGAGGAAAGAAGAGACCATATTTACAGTTCTTTTTCTTTTTGATGAGTAAGGAAGTCCTTGAAGGAAAGGAAGAGGGTTGCCCTATTTTTCCCTTTCCTTCTGTTATCGTTTTCTTTCTAAGTGGTTGGCTAAGACAGAGAAGTAACAGGAGTAAGAAAGGACATAGGGTTCCTTGGTATTTGCATTTCTTGGAATGTCAATGCTTTCTTTCTTTGTTCAAAGCAAGTTCTGGTTTGTGTGGAAACATGGCCTCTAGGGACTGCCAGCAACCCCACTTGTTTAGTCATAGATATCACACACTTGCCTTATACTTGCTTTGAGTCTCACTGAACTCCCATGTGTCATGGGTCCATTGGAATTGTGTGCTTATGGGGCATCACAAAAACTATACATGAATGAGGTGGCAAAAAATAGTGGACACTCATATTACATATATCTCCTCAGCTCACGCACATGCTCTGTTGTCCCATTGGACTTCATTTATGAAACATAAGTTTAAAGGTAAAATTATTTAGAATTTCAAGATGGCGACAACAGACATTAAATCAAGCCCCAGGGCCCTTCTGAGCATGGGGCCCTCTGGGACTACACAGCTTGTGTCTTCATGAAATGGGCCCTGGACCCATTGTGGCATGATATCACATCCAAAAAAACCTAATCTGACTCTAAAAGATCTGTGAAAATCAACTTTGTTTTCAGAAAATTTTCTTGAGACTGCTAAGGAGAGGGTGTCAAAGCACATATCAAGTAAAATTTCCCCCAAATCCTTTTAAAGTTTCTCTTTCATCAAATCTCTCCTGTTCCAGGCAGCTGCTATGTTGGCAGGCTCTGGCCCCTGGAGCTCTGGGCTCTTCCAGGATGAATGAGTGGGAGGATGGCCTGGTTTAGTTTTCGGCTGGGGAGCCCTAAGTGGCTACAAGCTCCTGCTTCCCTAAGGAAGCCAATTGCCTAGGGAGAACCAGTAGGGGTGGATTGAAGGATATAGTTCCCCTTACTTTATCAGAATGGTTAACCCATTGTTCTTTTAATGAACATATAAGGCAATTGGATTTATTTTTGTAAGTTTTAAGATACCAGGGTGGGCTTGAAGGGAAAACATCAGTTATCAAATCATCTTAGGGCACGGTACACATGAAAATTGATCAGTGGCCCTAAGGTGAGTGGTGCCACCAGGATTTGAAGCCAACTCTTTGCCTCTGAAGCTGGGCTCTTTCAACTTGATTATGCTGGTCCCTGTAAAAGGGAAGAAGGCAGCTATTGAACACCTACTGTGTGCCCAAGATGTGTAAGGTACTTTATGTAACAACGAGGTGATGAAGGTATTACTATTTCCTATTTTCCTGATTGAGGAGTGAGTCTCAGTGAGGCTAAGTACCTTGCCCAAGGTCACAGAGCAAGTAAGTGACAATGCCAGCACCCTGGAACTCCAGGCTCATTTCTGGGTCCAAAATTCATCATATTTCCCCAATTTTCACAAAGCTAGGTGAGCACCCAGGCCTCCTAACTTCCCTTTCATTGATCCAGAATACCAGGCTGCTTCCATCATTAAATCCTCATTGGTTGATTGATTGATAGATTGATAGACTCTTAAGGGCTGTTCTCTGATTGTCCACAGATATAAGGCTTGATATGGAGGAAGGAAGAGCAATTCCACCACGTGCCTCTGTGATTCAATTTCTGAACATTGAAGCCCCTTCCCCAGCCCCTATTAACTTTTCTTCACGTTGGCCCTCCCCAGAACATTCGTTGGGGTGGTGGGGCGTGGGGGGTGGGGATGGTCAGGAATGAGGAAAGAAGAGACCATATTTGCAGTTCTTTTTCTTTTTGTCCTGTTCCAAGCTCTCTAAGGATATTTCTTCAAACATGTGCAGTGACCTGTCACCACAAGAATTTGCTGAGTTAGTTCAGTGGAAATAGTTTGCACTTATATGGGATTTTAATTTCAGTTGCTGACACTTCACCTGGATAGGTTAGACTTTTAGTACTTGTAGCCAAAGGCTATCACAGAAACATCTGGATCAAAAATCAGTTAAGACACTTTCTTCCAAAGAATTGTGAAATAAAAACAAAGCAGTATTACTTCTAGTTTTCCAGTATGACAATTCATACTTAATATGTAATGGTCTATAAATGTTTTGGGGGAGGTCTACTTTTATTTCTTCATTCCTAGAGGAGTGAATGAGGCAAGAGTGGTGAAAGGAGAGAGAAGGTAACTCTGCTAGAAGTGTCAATGAGATCTGTGAGGTGAAAGTATTCCCGGGCCTCAGCCTCTGAGATTTGTCCGAACATTTTGGGTTTTATATTGATGGGTGGCTCTCAACTGACTAGAGTGGGAAGTTTGTCCCAAATAACATCCCCCTGGAAGAGAAGGTGGTCATGGTGGGAGTGCCAATGGAGAGAGGGAAAATCTGCCCCTCGGATCCTCCTGCTTCAGATTGCTGGGGCTCTGAGGAAGAAGGGCAGGTGGGAGGCCCTGTGCAGAGCGAGAAGGGGATTGTATGTCAGCTTCTTTCTCTTTATGCATCCCTGGGTGACCATACTGGGCTGTCTGCATTCCTGGGCACGGCCAGTGGCCAGCCAGCTTTCGAATGAAAGCACCTGTGAGTTTTTCCAGCAGGTTTTCTCTGGCTGTGGGCACCTGCCTGGTCTGCACCAGGGGCAGGCCAGAAATGAGAGAGTTAATTTCCCCATGCTCTCCCTTACCCCCCAGCAGCCCTCCACAATGACAGATATGAGCTGGTGGACAAATACCCCAGCTTCCTAGCCCATTGGTAGGGAAACCTCTGAGGTGTGTTCCATCCCGTCTCCCAGAGTTCCCTAGCAGGGCTGAGCTCCATTTGCCCACAGCGGTAACCAGCTCAATAACACACATAAGACAGAGCCTTTGTAACCAAAATGATGAAAAGCTGGAGGGCATCTTGGTGCCCCAGGTGTGGCTGAGGGTCTCAGTGCTGCCACAAGGAAATCAGCCGCCCTCACCGGGGAGCTCTGACAAAGCTATTTTCTGTCCGTGGTTGGCCAGGTGAAGGGCACAGCTGCCTGGAGTTCAGGAGAAGTACCTGGTGCCCTTGTGGTTGTGTGAGGTCTCAGCTGTGCTTTCAAATTCATCATGGGGTGCTGTGAGTGATACGAAGATGGTAAGTCTCAGCCCCCGCCTTCTAGTAGTTTATAATCCTGACAGGTAGAACGAAGCATGTGTTCAAATGATTCCCATATACGGCAAAAAGGAAGAGAGGAAACAAGACTCTTCCACGATTTGAGTGTTGACCAAAGATATCTTTAGGCATCTGAGCTGTTAGCTTGAGGCAATTGGAAATGAACGAACGGGGACAAAAATTGCTTTCACTAAATGGCACTGTTACGGAAAAAGCAACTTATTAATCACAGAAAATAATGAAGCTACAATGGTTCATATTCAGAAGACTCACACAAAATTGTTGGTAATGACTGAGTGGCAGACATGTGGACTGAGAAATATAGTCCTGGAGTTTATATTCAAAAGGAGCCACTTTATTTTAGGCGAGTAGACCAAAGAAAGCTGCATTATTTTTAATTATTGTTATTATTCATAACAATACTTTGAATTTGTATAGTGCCTTTCTTCTGAGGAGCTTGAGGCATTTCACATATATTATCTCATTTATCTTTTATAACATCCCAGTGGGAATATGTATTATTAACTTTCTTTTGCCACGGGACTGAATTTTTGCAAATTCTTTTTCCTGAGAATGAATGGAGCTGCATCGTTACGGAAGCAGATGTTGGCTGGAAGTCACCCACAACTTGTTACTGAATGCGAGTTAATTATAATAGCTCCATACTCTGACTTTCCTTTGGGAAACCATTTTGCCTCTTTCTGCCTCAGTTTATAGGAAAATGAAGGAGCCTGGTTAATCAGCTTAGTTGATATGAAATCAACCCATAACTATAAAAAGAAAAAAATGGTAGAAAAACCTCATGCATAGTGAATTAATACACATGGAGTTTGCTAGTTACAGCTAAATATTGACATAGTATTTTCAGTAGAAAAGGTTATATATGAACTTTCTCTGCCATCCACTTTTTTGCGTGTGTGAGGAAGATTGGCCCTGAGCTAGTAGCTTGCCAATCTTCCTCTTTTTGCTTGAGGAAGATTGTTGCTGAGCTACCATCTGTGCCAATCTTCCTCCACTTTATGTGGGACGCCACCACAGCATGGCCTGATGAGCAGTGCTAGGTCTGCGCCCAGGATCTGAACCTGCGAACCCCGGGTTGCCAAAGTGGAGTATGCGGGCTTAACCACTACGCCACCAGGCTGGCCCTTGCCACCCACTTTTAAGTGGGGAAATCTCCACCTGACTGGAACTGCCTGATTTTGATCTTGGCTGAATGGTAAATTTCTTTGTCAAGTTAAGGAACACTTGTCCAATTGTTATTGACTAATAGTGTTTAAATCCCCTTTCTACTGTGCCCAAGAGGAAAATTTAGGTATGGTTTTTCTCAATTAACTGGAAATGCTGTGAAGTTCATTCATGACTTCTTCTCCATAAATTACTCTCTAGTAAGGTTTGCCAGAAAAAGTCAAAAGAAAAATTCTTTCTCGAAGTCCTATCTGAGGTGTAGCAGGACGTCTCTGAGAAGCTTTGCAGAACTCTCAGAGCGACGGTCATCTCTGGTCATGGGGATATCCATGTGTTGGCTGGGGAGGAGAATCACCCCTTCCACTCCCTGAAGTCTGTGTGTTTTTCTGGCTTCAATCTATGTTGGAGTCTTCAAGATATTGGTGAACACCTCATTAGACGTACGAAAAGAACCTCTCACTCAGACAGTCTGAAAAATCTGGGTCAAGAGAAGCCTTTAACCCTGAAATATTGTTAGGCTTTACAGTCTGACTTCAAGGCCACCATTTTAAGAATGGAATTGTTGTATTGCCAATCTGCAGAAAGTTCCATAGGATTTGCAAGTCCCCCTTATACTGAAAAGGCAGGCCAAGGCAATGGAAATGGCAGCCCTGTGAGATACAGCAGAGGAAGCTCTTCTCCCCAGGAAACCTCCAGTTGTGTCTTGCCTGTTTGGGCAGGGTTAGGTCCTTTTGTTGGTCTCAGCTCAACCAGTTTCTTCCATGTCTGATTGATGGAGGTGTCTTGCTTCCAATTTCATGCCAGGGCTCATGCTGCATTTGGTCAGAAAACTCTCCAACAGTCATACTAGACCTCTGGCTAGGCTTTAAATAGATAACTTTATAAGCTTCATATTTTCTTTTCAGCAATCTTACGGTCATCTATAAAAATGATTAAGCGAATCTGGCCTCCTTTAGTTCTTTTGATTCAACAGAGCTGTCTCCTGTTTATAAATCCTTTTCCGTAATCTAATCCATCTGGCCATCCCTTGTGGCCTCTGGATTCCCAGCAGCTACCAAAACTGTAAATAAAGGGCCCCTGGATACTTAAACAACCCATTTCTGCTGTCAAGAAACATGTGCTTTATACAAACCATGAAAATGTGTATGAGGAAAAGGAGGTGAGGTAAAAAGGAAAAAGAATAAATATGTCAGTGCTTGGAACATAGTAGGTACCCTCAAATATGTGGTGACTGCAACAAAAATTAAAATACATTCTGCCACATTAGTCAGGTCTTTCTTTAGCCTTCTGGTGTCAGAAGGGAGGGTATGAGATACCTAGGATGGTGGTAAATGGCTCAGGAGAGCTAAGAACAATTTGTAGGCAGATGTGTTTTGGCAACTTTGTTTTCACATGCAGTAGGAACTTTCTACATGTGATTTCTTTCATTTTCACAGCATCCCTGACAGTCCCAAGCGCTGCTTGGGTATCTAGTGTGTACAGGGAATGGTACATGTTCCAGTGGGATCATGAACAAAATATAGGACACAGGGATTGTACACGTGAAAAAGACAGAATATCGTTTAATGGAATGGATAAACATTGACAACCACACTTATGCTGATTAGTTAGGATATTATAAACATTATTGAGTAACAGAAAAATTAGGGAAGGCAGCTCGTCATTTGGAAATTATAAGCATTCTTACCTGTTTACAGGTCTAAGAATTGTGACAGAGGTAAGCACACAGTACTACGCTCGCGCAGAAAAGGGGAACTTGGCCTAGACTAGAGGTTCAGGGAGGGTTTCCTGGAGGAGGATAGCCTGGACTAGGTCCTGAAGGATGTACTCGAGTTAACCTGGCTGAGAAAAGAGGTAAGAGTGATATGGCCACGGAATCTAACATGAAGCAAACCCACAGAGGCCTTTGCGTAGGAAAATCCTGGTATTTCAGTTTTACTAGAGTGGGAGATGAAGTTGGGTCATGGACGGCCTTATATTCATTCATTCGTTTACTCACTCATTCATTCAACAACTATTTGCTGAATGTCTGTAATGTTTCAGGCAGTGTTCTAGGCATTCTGGTTACAGCTGCAAGCAAGACAGACACAATTTGCTTCTTAAGGAGCTTACATTCTGGTGCTGGGAGGTCTTGTAGGTCTCACTAAGTAACCAGATCTTTCTCCAATAGAATAGGCATAGGAGAGTCGCTGGAGGCTTCTTAAGCAGCAAAATGCCAGGATGAGATTTCTGTTTTAGAAAGAGCATGCCAGCCTAGACAGATATAAGTGTGGCTCCAGATATTCAGTGGCTGTAATCAGAGTAGTTATAACAATGCTGATGGGAATTTTTAATGATTAGCTTGTTTGAGGACAAGAGACATTTGGGTTACATAGGAAAGAATTTGTTGATGCTAAAATGTTGAAATATGGAAGGATTTGTCCTTCTACCTCTAGAATTATTCAAGGAAAGAATGTCTATTCTTTTTCTGTGCAAAAAGGAAGAAAATGTCTTGAATGGTTCAATTGTTCTAACTAAAGAGAGAAGGTTTAAAGGTTTAACAGACGACCTTTCAGAGTTTCTTATGGCTTGATTACTTTATGATTTATGAAGTGAAAATAACTACAGTATACACTGTACTTAAGCCTGGGAGTAAGGATGTGATCAAAGTTCTGCAGGCCTTGTCAGGGTAGGAGGTCTAATTTTTTTTTTTCTATTTTACAGAGAAACTATTTACAGAGAACTTATCACAGGGTAGCTGGTCCATGAAGTCCTCAATAAATATTATTTCTAGTGGTCATCTCCTCATTTTCCTCCCCTCCTCCTCCCTTCTTCCTCTTCTTCAATCCCACTGTTTTCATTGTTCTAGAAGGATGATAATCCTTTTACCGTATTATTGTGCATGTTTTAGTTGAGTGGGGATATTAGGAATGTCTACTAAATGGGTTTCATTTTTATTCACCATGGATGACTGTATCATTGTTCCCAATTATTCAATCCTGCTTTCCCTATAAGAGAATTATATATCCTCACCTATTGCCGGGTAAACTTGCTGTGGCTCCCTGAGGAAGACTATATTTCCCCATCCCATTGCCAGGCTTGACTGTGTGACTTGTTTTGGCTCATGAAATAAGAGCAGAAGCTTTAAGTGCATTTCCCACCTCTCTTACTCTTTGTCCTCTGTCCCAGATAGGGGCTCCTCCTTCATCTTGGGTCCTAGAATGAAAACCGAGAGCTGGAGCCAACCCATGGCAGACATAAAATCTAGAGTGAGAAATACCCTTTGTTGTTGTAAGCCACTGAGGTTTTTCAGGTTGTTTGTTACTGCAGCATAACCTAGAAAAAGCTGCCTGATACACATAATCAATAGATGTTACACTCAATTACAGTGAAAGACAATGACAATGAAAATATCTTTCTTATTATACATTTCCAAGGTTTGTGCTGAAGTGTTTATTGCAATGAAATTTCAGTTTCTTGCAACCCCAAATTTAGAGCATTCCTTGATATTCACTTGTTGAACCCTAAACTCTCCTTATTGGCATGAAAGAGCTCAACCTACGAAAGGATTTGAGGGTGTTAATGGTGCTGTGTTTTTTTTTCCAGCTTTATTAAAGTATAACTGACAAAATTGTAAGATATTTAAAGTATACAACGTGATGATTTGATATATGTATACATTGTAAATGGATCCCCCCATTGAATTAATTAACACATCTATCATCTCATATATTTCTTTCATTTTTTTTGATGAGAAGATTTAAGTTTTACTCTCTTAGCAAATTTCAATTATACAATACAGTGTTATCAACTATAGTCAGTATCTTATACATTAGATCCTCAGACCTTACTCATCTTATAACTGAAAGCTGGTACCCTTTTACCAACCTCTCCCCATTTTCCTCACCCCCCCCCCAGCCCCTGACAACCACTTTTCTACCCTCAGTTACTGTGAGTTTAACTTTTTTTAAAAAAAAGATTTCCCATATAAGTGATACCATGCAGTATTTGTTTCTCTGTCTGGCCTATTTCACTTAGCATTATGCCCTCTAGATTCATCCACGCTGTTGCAAATGACAGGATTTCCTTCTTTTTTAAGGCTCAATAATATTTCATTAAATATATACACCACATTTTATTTATCCATTCATCCATTGATGAACACTTAGGTTGTTGCCAGCCTTTGTTATCTCTTTTTTTTATTTAAAACATTTCTTTTCTTCTTTTTTTTTTGAGGAACCTTAGCCCTGAGCTAACATCTGCCTCCAATCCTCCTCTTTTTGCTGAGGAAGACTGGCCCTGAGCTAACACCCATGCCCATCTTCCTCTACTTAAATATGGGATGCCTACCACAGCATGGCTTGCCAAGCAGTGCCACGTCCACACCCGGGATCTGAACTGGAGAATCCCGGGCCGCCAAAGCAGAACGTGCGCACTTAACTACTGCGCCACCGGGCTGGCCCCTCTTGTCTTTTTTGATAATTGCTATGCCAACAGGTGTGAGGTGATATCTCACTATGGTTTTGATTTGCATTTCCCTGATGATTAGTGAGGTTGAGCACATTTTCATGTACCTGTTGGCTATTTGTATGTCTTCTTTGGGAAAATTTCAATTTAGGCTTTTTGCCCCTTTTTAAATTGGGTTATTTCTTTTTTTGCTATCAAGTTGTATGAGCTCCTTGTATATTTTGGATATTAACCCCTTACTGGATATGTGGTTTGCAAATATTTTACCCTATTTTGTAGGTTGCCTTTTCATTTTGTTGATGGTTTCCTTTGCTGTGTAGAAGCTTTTTAGTTTGATGTGGTCCCACTTCTTTATTTTTGCTTTCCTGCCTTTGCTTTTGTTGTGAAATATGAAAAAACCATTGCCAAGACCGATGTCAAGGAGCTTACCCCAAGGTTTTCTTTAATGAGTTTTACAGTTTCAGGTCATACATTCAAGTCTTTAATCCATTTTAAGTTGATTTTTGTGTATAGTGTAAGAGAGGAGTCCAGTTTAATCTTTTGCCTGTGGCTGTCCAGTTTTCCCAGCACCATTTATTGAAGAGACTCTCCTTTTTCTCATTGTGTATTCTTGGCTCCTTTGTCATAAATTAATGGACCATATGTGCCTGGGTTTTTTTCTGGGCTCTCTGTTCTGTTCCGTTGATCTATGTGTCTGTTTTTATGCCAGTACCACACTATTTTGATTATTATAGTTTTATAGCATAGTTTGAAATCAGGAAGTGTGATGCCTCTGGCTTTGTTCTTTCTCAAGATTGCTTTAGCTATTTGGGGTCTTTTGTGGTTCCATGAAAAGTGGGGGTGTATTTTAACACATAAATGAGCACTGAGTTCCATTTGAATGTGAGCTAGGGGCCCATAGTATTAATCCTAATTTCCCATCACATTTAGAAACAGAATAAAAGTTGCAAAATGTTGCTTAGCTCCTTAAATAGTCAAAGACCATGCACATTCACTTGATTTAATGATCTTCTGGTTTCTAAATCCTTTGACCTGTGAATGCATCCGTTTTTTGAAGGTGAAGATGATTTTTTTTAACTGACCTCCCCACTGTCGTAATGTGACATTATTAGGAAAGTGGTATGACTAGAACATTCTCCTGGGCCTCTTGGTCTGCTTCTTCCCATGGTCGCTTTCTGGAAGGGCCACTTCCTCCTCTCATCACTTCTCTTTCTGTTCTCCCTTTTCCTCTACCTTACAATGCTTCAAATCCTCACGGCTTTTTATCTCCCAGGAACTGTCTGTGCTGAACAAGCATTAGGGATTCCTTTATGGGGCAAATGCACATAAAGGTAAAATCTTCATTTTTTTTCCTTTTAAAAAGTTGTGAATGAATATTGAACTGCCTCCATGAGTGATATGACTATCCCAGGGATTTGAGTGGTGTGATAGAATTGGCTGCCAGAGGAGGAAAGGAAAACTGTGAGGAGAGAGGGACCCTACGCTTACCTTGACTCTAATCCAAGGGGACCCATGACAGGCCACTAACCCAGCCTACTCACTATTATTAGTTATAAGAGACAGAAGCTGAATTCAAGACAGCTTAAGCTACGTATACATGGAACGTATAAAAGGACTGCTAACTATTTATCTATTGTTGGGAGGACAACTTTTCCTCTACCAACTTAGGTTCGAGTAGTTGGGGGCCTGTGAATTAATTGGCAACAGATATATTTAGGAGAAAAGTTGATTTCACATGCACGTGGGAACACTAAGAAAAGCTGGCTTGCTGAACAGCCGGGGGTAAGGGTTTGTGTACCAATTTAACAAAAGCGGGGTGCTTTAGGGCTTCAGTGTGAAAGTAGGAAGGTTCTGTTCCTAGCTGGAAGCTCCTCCGGAGGGGGATTTATGGCAGCTGAATTCACACCTCCAGGGTGCTAAGGGTCAGTCTTCTCCCAAACAGGAAACATTCTTGGAGGGAGGTTAATGGCATCTGTATTTTCAGGAGGCTCTGCCTAAGTTTAAATAAGGTTTCTTTCTGAGGCTGCTGCTTGTTCAGATGTTTTCAGTTTAAAGTAATCTTCATGCCACTCTGGTGGGCTGTTGGTCCCTTTATCTAGATCTATCTATCTATGATCCATCCATCTATCATCTTTTAAAAATCTTTAGTAAGTTCAGAGGTAGAACAGCCTGAAGGCACAAAGACAGAAAAGAGGTCATCAGGGTTTAGTCTACCTTCTTTTTCATCTTTTTGACAGCCTCTTTCCACATTGGAGGCTTAATGACTGACCACTGCTGGCCCCAAATCTTACCAACCAGAGTAGAGAGAGTGCCTTCTCCCCATTGCTCTGGCAGCCAAGTCCCAGAGAGGATGCCTGGTTGCCTGATTGATTACATGTGCCCATCACTGAGTCAACTATGACAGGTGGAAGCGGTGTCCTGACCCAGTCTTGGGGGCACATGCCCTCTCATTGACATGAAACCACATGAAATGGGTTCTTCACAGGTTTCTGTTTCTAGAAGAGGTGGACTTCCCACCAGGGAATCTCCCTCAGTGACTCTTCTGCCTATCATCTTGGCCCTCTAATCTCCACCTCCTTTTAATGAAATTCTAGTAAAATAACTGGATGTTTCTGAGGGAAATGCTATAAAATCAATGAGATGGAATAAAATCTGAAATCATGTTTAACGATTTGTTTCTCCCAGACATAGTGATTCTTGTGTAAGTCTTAGATCTTCTCCCTGTTGAGTTTTGTTCTGAGCTTTTGACTTGTTGCTGAGACACACAATAAGCCACTTCATCTTTCTACCTGATAATTACACACCCTTAAATTAAGACAATGATAATTTCACAGGGGTATATGAGGTCTAATTAATTAAGGCCTGTAAAGCTCTCAGAGATCCTTGAATCAAAGGTATTTTATGAAAGTACAAAATGGTAATATTATGAGTAAAGCTCATCATAATAAGATTCAGATCTTTTGGTTGTATTGGAATTGGTATCAAGTATCATTTGAAATATGTGGGCTGGAACTTGGAAATCTTTTTAGTGTACAGAGAATATGTGGTATCATGGTTTGATTTGTATCACAGCCTCTAAAGTGTTGTGAGATTCTCTTTGACAGATGGTCAACTGAGGCGGGCTATCTAATTTAACTGAAAATTAACATTGGCAGCTGTTCCTGCTAAAAAGATAATCTGTCTCTCAAATTGAGTGGAGCAATGCTGACCCCTTTCCAACTCCTTTCCCATAATTGTGGGCAAATGGCAGTTTTCCTCCTGCAAACACTAAACTCAGAGACACGCTGGGCCCTTTGTTCTAGGTCATGTCAAACGGGATCCACAACTGCCCTCTATAGTAAGAGCCACTGATAGCAGTTCTTGTCTCTGTTTAACCCTGTTTTCATCATAATATTCACTGAATGAAGTAGATCACCCCTGGCCTCTTGTTTAGTTTTAATACCATCTAAAATTCTTTTGATAATCTTTACTCACAATGCAAAAAATTCCAATCACTCATGTTTGGTGGACATGAATTTCCTTCTGCTTTTTAATTTGGGGCAATTTGGAAAATATCTGACTTAGATGGGCTTCCTGAAACCAGACTCTGAGATGGAGATTTCTATGCAGAAGGTTCATTGGGGTCTGCCCCCGGGAACACCTCCTGTGAAGGAGTGAGGGCAGCAGGGTTAGGTAGAGGGAGAAGCTGGGCTGCAATGTAGTAACAGGAGCCTCAGCTGAAGCCATGGGCAGATCCAGAGTTGAGCTGGCCCCTCAGATATGTCTAAAATGAAGGAAAATGGGACAAGTTAAGGAAAATTGTATCCTTATACTGACTAGTGATTGAAGAGGACTGTCCCCAGGGAAGTGGAGTAGCCTTGGATGAGGCTGCTTCCTTCAGTAGAGAGCAACTCCTAGAGACGGACTCAGCTGTGAGCCGTCAGCAGCCAATACTCCCTGGAGCTGGAAGAACAAGTGCCTTGTCTCCAAGGGGAGATCTGGTGATGCAGCGCCGACCACTACAAGACCAGGAAGTACAGTGATGCCCAAAACCATCCCCCTACTCCTTTTACCCGAAATGAACACTGCTGACATTTTGACGCATTCAGTTCTTGTCCTTCTTCTATGTATATACTGAAAAATTACTCAAGTAACATGAGCATAATCTTCTAAGTATTAGAATATTATAAAGAAAGTTCTTCTGACTACCTCCTCCATTCCTAGTCCCATCCCTGTGACTCCAGAAGGGCCAGGACTAAGGTGAGGCAAGTGAGGCATTTGGCTGGGGTGCAAAATGTGAGAGGGCACCAGAAAACTCAGGGATCAAGATATGGAGTATTTTAATGTAATATTTAAAAAAAACAAAACTAGTGCAAAAAAGTGATATTTTGATGAATGAAATATCAAAATTTTAAATACAGACAGGATCAATAACTGTGCTGTGCCAAGTCATAGCAGAGCTTGAGGCAAAAGGAAAAATTAGTAATACCAACCCTGTCTATATTTAAAATTTTGATATTTTCTTCATCATGCATTTTTGCATTGATTTTGATTTTTAAAAAACTTCTGCACTAAAATATTATTTATCTTGATAAATGAGTGTTTTGATACCCACTTATATTTTGTGCCTCACTCCCTTACCCTAGTCCCAAACCTGAGATGTAGTTGCTATTATACATTTAGCATATATGTTTCCAGGCCATTAAAAAAAATCCTTTTACAGAATAAACAAATGGGAATTCATCAGACTAAAGAGCTTCTTCAAGTCAAGGGAAAACAGGATTGAAACAAAAAAACAACCCACTAGTTGGGAAAAAATATTTACAAGTTATTTATCCGACAAAGGGTTAATCTCCATAATATACAAAGAACTCACACAGCTCAACACAAAAAATCAAACAACCCGATCAAAAAATGGGCAGGGGACATGAACAGACATTTCTCCAAAGAAGATATACGGATGGCCAGTAGACATATGAAAAGATGCTCATCATCACTAATCATCAGGGAAGTGCAAATCAAAACTACACTAAGATATCACCTTATACCTGTTAGAATGGCAAAAATAACCAAAACAAAAAGTGACAAATGTTGGAGAGGTTGTGGAGAAAAAGGAACCCTCATACACTGTTGGTGGGAATGCCAACTGGTGCAGCCACTATGGAAAACAGTATGGAGATTTCTCAAAAAATTAAAAATAGAAATGCTATATGACTCAGCCATCCCACTACTGGGTATCTATCCAAAGAACTTGAAATCAGCAATTCCAAAAGTCCCATGCACCCCTATGTTCATCGCAGCATTATTCACAATAGCCAAGACGTGGAATCAACCTAAGTGCCCATCAACTGATGATTGGATAAAGAAGATATGGTGTATATATATACAATGGAGTACTACTCGGCCATAAAAAAGGATAAAATTGTTCCATTCACACCAACATGGATGGACCTTGAGGGTATTATGTTAAGTGAAATAAGCCAGATAGAGAAAGATGAACTCCGTATGACTCCGCTCATAGGTGGAAGTTAAACATATAGACAAAGAGAACTGATTGGTGGTTATCAGGGGAAAGAGGGGGGGGTTGGGGGAGGGCACAAAGGGTAAAGTGGTGCACCTACAACATGACTAACAATAATGTACAACTGAAATTTCACAAGGTTGTAAACTATCATAATCTCAATAAAAAGTTAAAAAAAATCCTTTTACATGTATACACATGTAATCATCAGCCATCCTATTGACTTTATCTCTAAAACAGATCCCCAGTCCTCCTACATCTCTGCATCCCACCACTACCATCCCAGATCAAGTCACCATCTTCTCCCAACTTCTGCAGTGCCCTCCGAACAACTGGTCTCCTAGTTTCTACTCTGGTCCCTCTTGAGCCCTTTCTCCACAAGGCAGTGATATTTTATTTATTTATTTATTTTAAAGATTGGCACTTGAGCTAACATCTGTTGCCAATCTTCTTTTTTTCTTCTTCTTCTTCTCCCCAAAGCCCCCCAGTGCGTAGTTGTATATTCTAGTTGTAGGTCTTTCTGGTTGTGCCATGTGGGACGCCGCCTCAGCATGGCTTGATGAGCAGTGCTAGGTCTGCACCTGGGATCCAAACCGGCGAAACCCTGGGCTGCTGAAGGACAGCACGTGAACTTAACCACTCAGCCACGGGCCGGTCCCTGCAGTGATATTTTAAAAACATAATGCAGGGCATGCTACTTCCCCACTTAAACATCTCCCCTCCCCCCAGCATCATCCCATTTCCTTTTAGAATACAAGTTTCCTACATGGCCCCCAGTGGCTCTATATGAGCTGAGCTCTGCCTATTTCTCTGTCCTCACTGTGACTACTCTTCTTTTTGCTCACTGAGGTCCAGCCACACTGGCCTTCTCTTTGCTTCTCTAAAAACCTAAGCTTCCTCTCCCCCTAATAGGGCCTTGGTACCAGCCGTTCCCTCTGAATGGCCTGCTCTCTGTCCTCAGCTCCACGTGGATGCATCCTTTTGTCAATAGTGCCTCAGGCCTTCTCTGACCATCTAATCAAAATAGTTCCCAGTTACATTTGAACATATCTTCCTGTTTTCTTTTCATCACGGCATTTATTATTGTTGGATATTTTTTTGCCTTTGTTTATTTGTTTGTATGCCACTTCTTCCTGCTAGAGTATAAGCCCCCTGAATACAGGGCATTGTTAGGACCTCATAGTCTTGTTTATTGCCATATCCCCAGTACCTGCAACCGAGTCTGGCATGTAGTTGATGTTTAATAAATGTTTCCTGAGTAACTTAATTAATTAGTCATATTAAATATACAGGATATTTTCTGTGTGACGATTCTTTTTTTTTAAAGTAGACTTTATTTTTTATAACAGTTTTGGGTTCATAGCAAAATTGACTGGAATGTACAGAGATTTCCCATATACATTTTGTCATTACACGTGCACAGCCTCCCCTACCATCAACATTCTGCACCAGAGCAGTACATTTGTTCCAATAAGCAAACTTGTATGGACACATCATCGTCACCCCGAGTCCACAGTTTACATTAGGCTTCACTCTTGGTTTTCTACATTCTAGGGGTTTGGACAAATGTATAATGACATGTATCCATTATTATGGTATCATACAGAATAGTTTCACTTCCATAAAAATCTTCTGTGCTCTTCCTATTCATCTCTCCCTCTTTCCCAACCCCTGGAAACCACTGATCTTTTTACTATCTTGGTAGTTTTACCTTTTCCAGAATGCCATATAGTTGGAATCATACAATATGTAGCCTTTTCAGATTGGCTTCTTTCACTTAGTAATGTGCATTTAAGGTTCCTCCATGTATTTTCATGGCTTGATAGCCCATTACTTTTAAGTATTGAATAATATTCCACTGTCTGGATGTGCCACAGTTTATTTATCCATTCACCTACTGACGGACATCTTGGTTGCTTCCAAGTTTTGGCAATTATGAATAAACTGCTATAAACATCTGTGTGCAGGTTTTTGTGTGCATATAAATTCTCAGCTCATCTGGGTAAGTACCAAGGAGTGCGATTGTTGGATCATACGATAAGAGTAGGTTTAGTTTTGTAAGAAACTGCCAAACTGTCTTCCAAAATGGCTGTACCATTTTGCATTCCCATGAGCGATGAAGGAGAGTTACTGTTGCTCTACATCTCGCCAGCATTTGGTGTGGTCAGTGTTCTGGATTTTGGCCATTTTAATAGGTGTGCAGTGAGATCTCGTTGTTTTAAATTTGCAATTCCCCAATGACATATGATGTGGAGCACTTTTTTCGCATGCTTATTTGCCATCTGTGTATCTTCTTTGGTGAAGTGTTTGTTTAGGTCTTTTGACCACTTTTTAATCATACTGTTCATTTTCTTACTGTTGAGATTTAAGAGTTCTTTGTGTATTTTGGATAAGAGTCCTTTATCAGATGTGTCTTTTGCAAATATTTTCTCCCAGTCTGTGGCTTGTCTTCTCATTCCCTTGACAGTGTCTTTCACACAGCAGGTTTTTAAATTTTAATAAGATCTGAGCTATTAATTCTTTCTTTCATGGATTGTGCCTTTGGTGTTGTATCTAAAAAGTCATCACCATACTCAAGGTCATCTAGATTTTCACCATGTTATCTCCTAGGAGTTATATAGTTTGTATTTTACGTTCAGGTCTATGATCCATTTCAAGTTAATTTTTGTGAATCGTTTTTTTTAAACATTGTTCTGCTAACTTTTCACTCAACACAATTTTTGAGATCTCTCTCTCTCTGGCTATATACCTATAGTTTCACTCTTCACTGCTGTGTAGTATTCCATCATGTGTATATACCACTTTTTATTGATGTGGTATATTCAGTGATGGGCATTTGGAGTTTTTCCTTTGTTTTTTCATGTTACAAGCAATGCTGCATCCTTGTCCATGTCTTCTCGTATATGTGTATAGGTATTTCTCTAAGGGAGATGCCTGGAGGTGGCATTGCTGCATCAGAGTGTCTGCACTCTGTGTGCAGAGTGCATTTTTAGTTTCAATAGATCCTGGCAGAGTGCTGGCCAGAGGATGAGAGTATCTGTTTCCCCACAACCTAGCCAGCATTTGATGTTGTCTAACATTAACTTTGCCCATCTTATGGTTGAAAATGATATCTCATAAAAAATTATTTTCCCCTGATTATTGGTGAGGATGAACATATTTTCACATTTATTGATTTTTAATATTTCATCTTCTGTTAAAAGATCATTTTTTATCTTTTGCCCACGTTTTTTCCGTTGGGTTGTTTGTCTTCTTCTGGTTAATTTGAAAGAGTTCTTTACACTGGTTATTACTATTTGACTGTTATATTTATTGCAAATACTTTTTCCCAGTCTCTTGATTGTCTTTTAAAATTGTTTATGATGTCTTTTGCCATATAGAAGTTTCTAATTTGCCTGTAGTCAAATATATTGATTTTTTCTCTTACTGTTTTTGCTTTTTGAGTCTTACTTAAGAGGGCTTTCCCTACCCTTAGATTACAAAGCTATCACTCTATATTTTCTTATAATAATTTTAAATATGTATTTATTTGTTGATTTCTTTATAGGTCTTTTATTGACCTGCAATTTATATTTCTGTATGATGTGAAGGATTTACTTTTATTATTTTTAATTAACGAATTTCTAGTTATTTGCTTACACCCTACACATTAACTTTTTTCTTCACCCAGGTTATTTTTGTGGGCTATATCTTGGTGGGCATGGTGGAGAGTGCACTATATCTACAGAGTCTGGACTACCCACTTACTGCTCCTTTCCACAAACTGTAAATACTTAGATTTTTAGTAGTCATTGGCTAAAAAGGAGGATACTAAGTCACAAAATGGTCAGGATGATAGAACTGTCCACTGTATCAGTGCAGCCTACCCAAAGCCTGACAACAGTCCTTGGGTCTATATTGGAGAAAATATTCCTCGAAATTCCTTGAGGAAGGCAATACAGTTGTCCCTTGATATCTGCGGGGGATTGGTTTCAGGCCCCCTGTGGATACCAAAATCCTCGGATGCTGGAGTTCCTTAGTTGGCCCTCCGCATCCGTGGGCTCCGCATCTGCGAGTCATAAACATAGTACACTATCTGAGGTTGGTTGAATCTGTGGAAGTGGAACCCGCGAATACCGAGGGCTGACTGTATAGCGCAATGCCTTTGCAATCAGACAGAACTGGGTTTGAATCTTAGCTGTTATTTTCATCTGTGTAACCCTGGGCAAGTTTGTTAATCTTTGAGATTGAGTTTCCATGTCCTTAAAAATGTAATTATAATTCTTGTTTTGCTGGTTAGTTGTGAAGATATGAGATAATACTTATAAAGTACTTGGCACATGTTTAGTGCTCCATCATGTTAACAATGATCATTTCTGGTTATGATAATGACTTTTGCAGAGATGTGAATATTTAGGGGGCGGGCAGAGGAAGAGTAAGAATTGAGAAATGGCAACTATTCTTGAAGGGTTGAGGTGGGATGGATGTGAGGCTGTTGGCACTCCCAGAGGAGCCCAGGAGAGGCATTGGAGCCCACATCACAACAGTCTAGGGCCCATGCTGGGCCAGCAAAAAAGCACCTGGGGCTCTAGGCTCTTGCCTAGGGCTCTTACCTAGAATGTAGGAACCCAGAAGGAATGTATGAACAGATGGTCTATTGTCTGAGAGCAAATAAACTGAGTATATCTTCAAGTAGAGGTGGAACAAATTATCACATGGGAACGACTTAATAGGGCCTAATAGAAAGCCGGCTAGGGCCAAAGCCAGGAGCTGCAAAAAGGAACCCAAAGGGATGCCAAACCAGGGCACAGCTGGGGAATCATTACATGCTTCCGTAAGCCTTGTTGGTTGGCACTGGGAAGCCCTGAACCATTCTCTAGGTGAGGTACAGTGGCTCCTGGCTTGCTGGTGGGCTCAGGCAGAAGTGGTTCAGATGTGGTAAAGACAAAAGAGGGAAGAGTGGGTTCTGGAGAACGTGGCCAGAGAGCAAGCCTTGGTGACCTGCGGTAGCAGAGCTGTGTAGACCCTTTGTACTCAAAGCGGAGTCCATAGAATGGCAGCATAGGCCTCATCTGGGAGCTTATTAGAAATGCAGAATCTTGAGTTCCACCCTAGACCCACTGAATTAGAATCTGCATTTTACCAAGATCCCCAGGTGATTTGAATGCATGCCAAAGTTTGAGAAGCGCTTACCTAGGCCAAGAATAAAATAGGCTTAAGTGGGAAGAAGGAGTTTCTTGGAAGATTTGCTTGTTAGACTTCTCAAAAGCAAATACATACAATTATGCAGCATAAAACATTTTTTCACCCTAAGATTTCAAATAATCCTATTCCAGAAGTGTTGCATCTATTACTTGGTCAGTTAAAGAATACTTTGCTTTGGGATTAATTTTATACCCAAATAATCAAAACATTTTCTTCCTTTACATAAGATAGAAATCCTACTTTAATTTTTTCATAGGGCAAAAGGCTTACCAATATAATCAAGTACTATGTTTAATTCTTTTGTTTCCAATGAGACTTGTGCTTAATTATGGAATTATACTGAATATATCCCCATGCACTTGAAACAGTTATCACAATGTCAACATAGTCAAGCCCACTTTATTTTTTAGCACACTTGATTATATGGTTTTCTTGCATATGAGTGATCAGAAAAAAACAACTAAAAGGTGATACCAGTGGTCATCAAGAAGGGGATGCACCCTGGTACGAGTGAAAACGGATTGCTGACCTTCAAGGATATGGAGAAAGCTGTAGAAGTAAGCCCAAGTATCAACAGAGTAGGGCCATTTAGTAAAGAGGGCGTCACTCTATCGCTCTGTGTGATCACTGATGGTGCTACTGGTGGCTTTCAGTCATGAAGAGATCAAATTCTGGTAAATATCTCTTTTAGAAGGTAGGGAAGATCATTGTGCATTTAAAGCATATTTCCATAAAAGCCTTGTTTCTCAAAGAATCATGTTTCGGTTATCTGGAAGTTGAACTTATGTAACACAGTTTGTCCTAACAATGATGGATTGAGTCACGACTGTACACAGAAGAACAAAGGTAAATGGGTACAGGCAGCAAATGGAGACAGAGCACATCAAATAATTTAAAGGCCTAACTTGTCATTTAAAAAATAGCATTTATTGGGGCCTGACGGGTGGCATAGCGGGTAGGTTTGCACACTCCCATTTGGCGGCCCAAGTTCGCAGGTGTGGATCCTGGGTGTGGACCTATGCACTGCTTATCAAGCCATGCTGTGGCAGGCATCCCATATATAAAGTAGAGGAAGATGGGAATGGATGATAGCTCAGGGCCAATCTGTCTCAGCAGAAAAAACAAAACAAAACAAAACAGGAGGATTGGCGGTGGAGTATTAGCTCAGGGCTAATCTTCCTCAAAAAAAAAATAACGTTTATCAAGAGGCTTTGAAAAAGATACATGTAAGTGTGGATTCAGGTGTATTTTATGCCTTGTGGGGTGTTATGTGTGAGTTTCATAGGCAAAGACAATCCTTTTATTCAACTATCCTTTTTCCCCCCCAGAGATTGTTCCAACAAGTGGGCACCTGGAATAAAAATGAAAAAAATACAGCAGAATATTATCACCTAGGTCTTGGGGAAATAGAATGTAACCACTGTTATCCTTTATAGGGGGAGAAATTATAGGGGGAGAAGTCCACCCCATGTCACTGAAAGTCAGCGGACCTGGCCTCTTATCTTAGAGTGACTGCATGACCTTGGGAGATTCATAGATGCTTTTTGGGTTTCACTTCTCTCATCTGTAGAATGGTAAAGACTAGATAAAATACAAGATTTGACTAGATTAGATAAAATATAAGACTAGACCTATATAAAATGTAAGACTGTAACCTCACTCTAGGTTAGACTAGATAAAATATATGACTTGCTTCAGGGCTGAGATCCCATAAATTCTTGTTATGCCCTCCACTCCATCTCAGCCACATTTTGTCACGGTCATTTTCAACGGCTTTGCCTCCTTCAAGCTCTCAGTCTCAAGCATCTCACTCTTTGACTACTACCTCCCGTGTTGCTAGCTTACTGCTTCAAATACACCCACTCTAACTCTTCGACCCCTCCAGGACCTCCAATGCATTGGCTGTACCTCCTCTTCACCTCCTCGGATATCCTTAGAAACCTTGATTAGAATTCATGGTATATGCTTGCGATCTACCCTTTGCTTAAGACTTCAGTTCCCTTGCGCCTCTCTTCCTCCATCACAATGAGTTAGTGAAATTGCAACCCTCGTGCCTGAGGTCAGGATCTCTGGGAAATAGACTCAGATTTTCATGCAAGAGCTTTGCAGGGGAGTGGTTTGGGGAGTGTCACCTGGGAGGAGTGAAAGAATTAGGATCCGGCGGAAGGAGAAGCTGAACTGTGATGCATTTGCAGTAGAGGCTTCAGCTGATCCTATGGGGTATGCTGAAGAGCTGGGATGACCCTCTAGAACCGTCCCACCTTGGCATTAGGTGACTGGGCTTTTTTACCCCTTTCACTGACCAGTCACTAGGTATGGGAAGCCCTAGGAAGTGGGCACAAGGCAGCTCTCTTCAGCCGAGGGCAATTCCTGGAGAGTGATTCAGCTGAGAGCTGTTGGCCTCCGATGCTCCCAGCAGCTGGGAGAATGAGTGCCTCAGTCCTGAAGGGGGAATATGGGCAGTGCAGCGCAACATCTACTCTACGTAGTTAAGGCCACCTCCCCACCTGCTCTAGGTCTGCAGCTGAGCAGCTGATTGAAGCTGGAAAGAAAGTTAGAATCAAGCTGAATAGTCTCACTTTAAATTCATCACCACCATCCTCAAGTGAGCCTCAGTTCTGCCCACAATTCTAATACATTTCTCTATTTTATACCTTCACCTCGTTCCTCCAATATCTTTTCCCCACCGTCACTCTTGACTGAAAACCTTGTGACTTACTCGAGAAAATATAAGCAATCAGAGAACTTCCATATTCTTCTTCCACCAATATAGAACCGTACACACGAACCTATCCTTTTGCCGCAATGGTGAATTGTTGATGTTTCTAAGTCCAATTCCTTCTTGCAGTGGATTCCATTCATTCTCACCTACTCAAGGGCATCACTTTTACAATTTTCCCCTTTCTCTCTTGCACTGCCATTTGCCCTCTTTGCACTGGATCATTCACATTGACAAAAAAACACTTGGGCAACATTTTCTATCTTAAAAGTACCCTGTCAGGGCCGGCCCCATGGCTGAGTGGTTAAGTTCGCGCGCTCCGCTTCAGCGGCCCAGGGTTTCACTGGTTCGGATCCTGGGTGTGGACATGGCACCACTCATCAGGTCATGCTGGGGTGGTGTCCCACATGCCACAACTGGAAGGACCCACATCTAAAAATACACAACTATGTACCGGGGGGCTTTGGGGAGAAAAAGGAAAAAAAATTTTAAAAAAAAGTACCCTGCCTTGATCCACATCCCTTGTCAGCAACCACTCCTTTTCTGCTCTGCTTTGCAGAAAAACTCATTGAAAGAGTTGTCTATACTCTCTGACTCCCCTTTTATCTACTTCTCCACTTTTCTTCTCATTCTTTTTTAAACCTTGTCCAATAACTCCTACTACTTTGCTGAGACTGCATTTGTCAAGGTCTCTGACATTTCTGTGTTTCCCTACTTGGCCCGTGTGCAGCATTGGGCGTGGGTGATCGTTCTTTCTTTGAAACGCTTTCCTTACTTGGTTGTGGGGATACCATCATCTCCTGGGTTCCCTCCTGCCTCACTGGCTGCTCCCTTTCAATCTTCTATTCTGGCTCCTCCTAATCTTCCCAACCTCCAAATTTTGGACAGCTGCAGAGCTCAGTTCTAGAACTTATTTCCATCTCTTTCTACGCATAGTTGCTAAGTGGTTTCATCTAGTTTAGTAGCTTTTAATTCCAGAATTTTCTCCCGAACTCCCAACTTATGTATCCAACAGCCTATTTGATATCTCCACTTGGATAATAATAATAGGCAATAGCTAAATGGATTGAATGTTTTCTATATACCAGGTATTGTTCTAAGCCCTTTATGTATATTCATTCAAATACTGAATGTCTAATAGGCGTCTCAAACTTGGCATGTCTAAAACTGAACGTCTGATTCTTATTCCCACCAAAACCAGCTCCTCCTTTGGTATTTACCACCTCTGTGAATGGCAGCACCTTTCACCCAGTTGTTCAGGCCCCAAACTTCAACATAATCCTGACTTCACTCTTTCTTTCATACTTCACATCCAATGCATCAGCAAATTCTGTTAGTTCTATTTTCAGAATACATCTCAAACCCAAGCAGTTCTTACCGCCTTTGTCACTGCCACCCGACCAAAGGTTCCATCCTCTCTTGTCTGGGATGTTGCCTCCTTACTGGTCTCTTTGCTTTTACTCTTGCTCACTCTCCAAATAGCAGCTAAACTGAGCCTTTAAAAACATAAGTTAGATTATGTCTTTCCTTTGCTCAAAACCTCTTAATGGCTTTCTGTCTCAGGAAAAAATTCAAAGTTTTTACTGTGACCTACAAGGTCCTAAATGGCAGGTCCCTAGTCAACTCTCTGGCTTCACGTCCTACCACTCTTCACCTCCATCACTGTTGCCATGCTGCCCTGGCCTCCTTGCTGTCCCCTCAGCCCCGTCCCTAAGCAGGCTTCCATCTTAGCACCTTGTCCTTTTGAAGTTCCTTCTACCTGGGAAACAGGTTGACATAGGTGTCATCAAGCCTGATGAAAATTGGCATTTTAAGATCGCTCACTGGAAGAGTGTTATTTACATGTATGGTCTGATTACCTTGAACTAGCAAGCAAAGTCATGAAGTTATTAATTATTTTTGCACAACCTTCTTATGTAAACAGACATTCTCTATATAGAAGTCAAAATACAGAACTGGATTCAATATAGAATTGCGGCTAAGGCTACATCTTTCTACTGTTAAACTCAGCAATGATGATTTAGTTTTAGCAAGCAATGTAATCCGTTGTATTAAATTAATGCTAATCATTTGAGTTTTATTGACTCTTTAGTTTTGTTTGCATTTAATTTATAAATTAGCCTTAGTGTTATAGTTGAATAAGAGAGATCAGCATAAGGAGTTTATTTTTAGTTTTATATTTGTGATTATATTTAAGTAATACTATAATACAAATAATGAGACAAACTGGAGTCTGCAAGCATATTTCTCCTTTAAAAGAGGTCTATATATTAAGTCAAATTTGAAAAACACGTTTTGGTTGATTACATGATTTTTACAATAAAATTCCTTATAAGAGAGAAAGCAAGGGAGAAAGCATGAAAGACTTAAATATTTCAGACCAAAGTTAAAAAATAGGAAAAGTATTGGCAGTATATTTAGCCAATTATAAAGAGAAGTACAGAAAAAGAAATTGGTGAAATTGAAAAAAAATGTGTTTCCTGGCTAAAGAATTATTAAACATTTAGAGCCAGGAAAGAAGTTTATATTAATTTTCCAGACACTTTCTGCTTTCCATTCCTCCACTCCATTAAACACCCCCACGTTGAAAAAAACTAGAGACTTGAAGATGAAATCAAATAGCATGGAAAATATTGAGAGACGATTTTCCTATAATAGAGCTAAATGTATCCTTGCCTTTTTGGTTTTTTTGGAAGTGGTTCTCATAAAGAGATGTTTGAATTTGGTGCTATGAATATCTGGTGACTGCAAGACAAAATGAAAACAAAAACAGAAACGCAAAGCGCTTCTATAAACTTGGCGTTAATTTAAAAGGGATTCTTGGAAGGAGTTTTGAAAACTTCCAAAGTTTCCTCATAATTGGACTCCCCCCAGATCACTGACAGAATGAATAAGCTTTATAAAACACAGTTCAAGTCCTTGTATAGTTAGTTAAATCAGTGTCTGGCATTTTAGAGAAAGAGATTGCAGTAGGCAGAATTCTAAGATGTCCCCTCAAGATTCTGGATCCCTGGTGTACACGCACCTTCTCCCAGTTATTCACTCAAACAGTAATCTCGGTATTGTTGTGATGGGATTTTGCAGATGCAGTTAAGGTCTCAAATCACTTGACCTTAAGATTATCCAAGTGGACTTGACCTAATCACATGCACCCTTTAGAAGCGGAGAGTTTTCTCCCAATGATCACAGAAAAGAATGTCAGAGAGACACACATTGGCTGGCCTGGGAGAAAGCAAACATCCAGATGAACTGCCTATGGTGGCCACATGGTGAGGAATTTTGGGCAGCTTTTAGGAGCCCAGAGCGGTCCCCAGCTGACAACTGGTGGGAAAAGGGGACCTTGGCCTGACAACCACAAGGAAATGAATTCTGCCAACTTCTAGTGAATTTGGAAGAGGATTGTAAGCCTCAGAGGAGAACGACAGCACTGGCAGACACTTTGATGTCAGCCTGGCGAGACCTGAGCAGAGAATCCGGTCATACTGTGCCCAGAATCTAACCTATAGAACTGTGAGATAAGAAATACGTGGGTTCTTTTTGAAGCCAGTAAGTTTGCGATAATTTATATAGCAATAGAAAACAAATGCAGAAATCATTTCTCTTTAACCATTTATATTAGAATCATATAGAAACTGTCAGTGTTGCCTTTTGGAGCAAGAATGGGTGGAAGTAAAAATCATTATTCTTATTTATTCCATGACCAGAAGCTGAACTAAGATAGGACTATGTCCTAAAAAGCTTCAGAATGTCAAAGAATATGCAATAAATAATGGAAACGCAATAGCAACAAGGAAACCACAGGGTATAACACGGGGTGCTGAGTTCCACCAGCTCCAGCTGTGAGCATCCAGCTGGGAGTCTAGACTCAGTCTTGAGGAGCCTCTGATGAACTATGCGGAATTACAGGTATATGCTCAGCTAACAAGGCCTCTGGGGGTGAAGCTCATTTATAGGAAGTCGGTTTTAAATAACAGAAACTGTTTGTGGTAAATCAACATTATGAACTCTGACTGCATACGAGACATACACCAGGCACTATGAAGGCAGAATTAGTGACATATTCTGCTTGGTGACAAAAATACCTCTGAGCAGGTAAAAGTGGAAGAGATCTCTTCCCTTTCAGATTTATTCAGTAGGAGACTATCTACACCAGAGGTTGGCAGACTTTTTCTGGAAAGGATCAGACTTTAGGCTTTGCGGGCCATGTGGACCCTGTTACAACTGCTCAACTCTGCCACTGTAGTGTAAAATCAGCTATAGGCAACATGTAAACAAATGAGCATGGCTACATTCCAGTAAAACTGTATTTGTGAAAACAGATCTTGGGCTGGATATGGCCCAGGGCTGTAGTAGTTTGCAGACCCTGATCTAGACAGATGAGGAGCACCTGGACTGGTGGTGGCATCTGGGGGAACAGAAAGGAGGGTACAAATGTCTGAGATGTTATGGAAATAGAACTCACAGGACCTGACAACTAATTGGCTTTGAGGAGAAGGAGAAGATGAGAAGATGACTCCAGTCTTTCTAGTCTGGAAAGACAATGACACCACTATCTGAGATGGGAACAAAGATGGAAGAGATGAGTGTGTGTTCGTGTGTGTGTAGGGGGGGTTGTGGAGAAAATGGGTTGGGTATTGAAGTAATAAATTTGAGGTGCCTTCAGAATTTCTGTGGAAAATTCTAGGAGGCAGCTAGAAGTCTAAGTTGAGAGAGATTGATTTCAGCAATTTGGGAGTTATCTCCATGGACGTGAATGTCTTGAAGCTATGGGTGTAGATGAGATCACACATGGAAGGTGTGTGGAATATGAGCTAATGTATATAAAAGTGTTCTTTAAACTGTAAGACATTATACAAACGTAAAATATTCTTATTATTAAATGTGACAAACAGAAGCATAAAAGGCAGTAACAACCGTTTTATGTCTCAGAATTCCCGCTAGTTCCCAATTATTGCATTTTCATCCTGTGACGGCCTTTGAACAGCTTTTTTTCCCCTCTCCTTGCGTACATGCTGAGATTATAATGCATTTAACATTACCGATGTGGTGGTGTAATGCCTTTTTTTCCCCCAACAGATACTCTCAGACCTCTTTTGGTAGACATGAACTTCTAAGAGGGCTAGGACAAAGACACAGAGATGCTGCTTTGATATTAGGGTCTAACGCTTGGAGTTTTTTTTTAAACAAGCAATGAGGCAGTAAGTTTAGGGGTATCAATATTTAATCACTTAGGACAAGAGACACAGAATGTAGGAGCAGAGTAGACTTAAGAGATAATATCAAGCTAGAGTTGAGGAAGCCCTGAACCCTTGAAAAGTGGAAATTGCTCTTTTCCCTAATCTCAAGGATACAGTGCTATCCTTTAAGCAGGCCTGACCTGCATTTCTAGAGCATTTCAGTTCTCTATTGCTGCTGAACAAATGGTTCCAAAACTTAGTGGCTTCAAACACAACTATGTTATTATAGTTCATGATTTTGTGGGTCTGGAACTTGCATATGATTTGACTGGGTGGTTCTTCTGTTCCATGTAGTATCAATGGAGGTCACTTGCTGGTATTCAACTTGTGGGTAAGCTTGTCTGGGAGGTCCGAAACAGCTTACCTCACATGTCTGGCACACTGATCAGGCACCTGGAAGGCTGGGCTCAGCTGGGACAAGGCACCTACATGTGACCTCTCCAGCACAGTGGCCTCAGGATAGTCAGATTTCTTACATAGCAGCTCAAGGTCCAAAAGTGAGTGATTTGGCAAACAAGGCACGCTGCATGGGCTTTCATGACCCAGCCTTGAAGTCACATTGTGTTCCTTCTGCCATATCTATTGGTTGAAGTGGTCATGAATCTTTGAATCTTCCCAGATTTAAGGGGAGGGATGGTAAACCCCACCTGTAGATGGGAAGAGCATCAAATAATTTGTAGCTATAAAGGCCATCTGGCAGAAGGATGTGCCTCCTTGATGACAGATCAGATGATATGGATGCTAGGGAGCACTGCCCTCCTAGGCCTAGTATTTCTTGGAGTGATGGAGATTGCAGCTTTCCACGTGGGTTACATATTGGTGGGATGGGTTCCCTTACTCAGAGAGCAGATCTCGAGACCAGGACTTAGATGCAGCTAGTTTATTTTGGGGCGTGATCCAGGAAATTGTAGTGGAGGACTGGAAAGAGTGAAACAGGCAGGAGAAAAAGCCAGTTCCAGGGTGTGTTGTTGAGTTGGTCACTGCTGTTGGCTTCTGGGGCTCAGTCCTGCTGTGATCTTCTGAGGAGCTGTGTAGTTGCACCTCAGAATTGCCTGTCTGGAGGACAGAAGATAAACTCACAAACTCCCCTCTCCCGTTGATCAGGGGCTGCCTCACGGGGTGTTGGCTTTCTCTTACTTTCAGCTCTACCCATGCATGTCTTGATGGTAGCTCATATTGTAGCATCAGAAAGATCCTGGGTCAGACAGCCAGACACACAGTGAGCTGAATTGAGGTGCTATCAAATTACACATGCATGAAGCTGGTTGCCATAGCAACGGATGGGGTAAAAAGTGGGCTGGGAGGATATGAGATGGTCACAAGAGGTACCTGATATGCATGCATGTGCTTGAACTTCCTAATTAATTAATCCAAGGATACAGGCTTTAAGGCACGGGAGCTATACCGCATAAACACATAGAGTATAGCTTGTTTCAGTTTTTTCCCTTCCCCTGGATTCCTGACTGTCACAGAGCTTGCAGCTGCCAGGGACACCCTCCTCAAGGCTCCTGTCACCATTCTGGAAGAGCTTACACCAGTAATTGGTGAACTTCTGTTTAAGAAAAGGTTTGCACAGATCAGACTTTCCTAGTTTATGAACAAACAGCCCAAGCAAGGGCCACATCCTTATCCCAGCAGAGAAACAGAGTCAGTGACTGGTCCAGATGTCCCCAAATAATGTCCCTGCCCTCAGCTCTCCAGTGGACAGGAAAACCTATTCCCCACAGTGGTGGACTAATAACCATTCTTCACTCTCTAGTTGCAAGAGGGGAGTTGAAATCCATCGTGACTTGTGATGTTTATCGTTGTATCCGCTTGACAGTATCAGGAAGAACCAATGGATGGAAATGGAAAAAGCAGGGAGATTAGTGTAGCCTCAGAGGCCAATTTCAAGGCCCCTGGTGAGGGAGATGATAAGTTCACCCTATTCTAAGTGAATCCACTTGTGAAATCCATATTTCTCTATAAAAGGAGGATGGCTCATCTCTTTATAAAAGGAGTCACCAGGGGACTAATTTGCCTATTGAGCTCCCCTGGGGTATTTTATTTGTAGTTTCGTTTTATTGAAAGCATAGGCCTGCATGGCACGCTGTAACAGTTCTCAAAATGATTCTAGACCGTGGATATTTTGTTTCAATGAAAGCTTTTGTGAAAGTTCAATAAGTGACCCAGATGGGAAAGGGCTGCTCTGCTTCAAGCTGGGGATAGGGACCCGTAATTTGGATTCTTTTCTCAGTCTCTCTTCATCCCTCCGCTTTTCTTGACCGTTGAGAGACTGCGACATGCCTTGTACAGCTCCCAAAACCACAGTTTGGAAGTCTCTGATATGTAGTACGAGTTACGATTGTGAAGTTGGACAGCGGTGGCTTAAAGAAAGAGGGAGTTACTTTTCCTCGCTTATCGAGAAGTCTGGAAGCCAGTGAACGCTATTGTTTTGGTAACCTTGGCTCTTCCTCTATTTCTGCTATGCTTATTCTATTGACTTGTTGCCTTATGGCTGCAAAAGAACTGCAGCATCTCTAGGTGTCACATCTGAGTTCAAGGCAGAAAGGAAGTTGTAAGGGAATTTTTTCTTTTTGCCTTCTGAGGCTCTATTTTTTGGGAGGGAGGGGAAGTGACACATTACCAGAAGACCGTCCTTTAGATCTCATTAGCCAGAAATAGGTCACTGGTCCACTGTAGACCAATACTGACCAAAAGGCATGAGAGGAGAACTTAATCTAATAATGATTTATTTCCTGAGGCTAAGGGAGGGGCCTCTGCTCTCTGAAATCATGGAATCTCTGCCTGTTTCTTGAACAAATCAGGGTTTTATTAGCAGGGAGGTAGGGAATGGGGAAGGGCAGTTGGATGGGCAACTGGATAAACAGCAAACTGTCTGTCAGAGCCAGTGGGCCAGGAAACCTGACTGTGAGTTCTAACTTGGCTACTTGACTTGCAAAACATTGGACAAGCCACTTGACATGGCCTGGCTGCAGTGATCTCCTGTATAAATTGGACAACTTGAGTGCCAAGTGTCTTTCTCCCTCCTGTATCCAATGGTTCTGTGCAATTTTAATAACTTCCTGAACGTTCAACCCAAAACTGGTTTGTAATTGAAACAGATGCCCTAATGGAACTGTTCTGGCTTGAAGAACTGGCTGCTTGTATTTTCATGCAGTAAATCTTGTGCTGTGGATTTCAAAGAAATTCCACTTTTTTTTTTTTTAGCCTTTGAGGAGAAATCAGCCCTCCACTCCCACCGCCCTACGCAGAGTTAAATTCTGTATTTGAAGAGTACAGCTTTCTTCCACGTAATTCTTATTTAGTTTTTCTTAATAGAAAAAATAAAAAAATCAACCTTCCTATTTGGTATGAAGCTCCTTCTAAGTAACAGGAAATTATTACCAGCTCTCTGATTGATTGTCCAATGTTAAAATAAAGTAGATGTCTTTTTAAATACATGATCACAATTAGTATTTGGCTGTATTGAATATACAATTTTCACCAGTTGCTAACAAAAGTGAAAACTGAAGATTCCCATTGGTGATAACCCTAGGGTTAGCACAGTATCTGGCTTTTGGTAATTATTCAGTCAGTGTTTTTTGAATTAATGAATTATGATAAGAAGCATAAATGAGGCAGAGTAGACTAGGGTAGAATTAATTCCTCAGAGTTAGATTTTCATAGTTTTTATATCCTTGATGTTATTAAGGAGGGCATTGGAAAAGAGCTTGTTTAAAACATTTGATTGATAGCTTATTTTATTTGTACATTAGTTGATGCACAAAGGGAAGTCAGAAATAGCACGGCATGCCGATTCATTCACTGACTATTAGTTGAGTATCATCTAGGTACCTAGCACTCCTCTATGCAGTGTGATACAACAGTAAATGAGAGAGACAACGCTTCCTGGTCCCATGGAGCTTGCATTCCAGTGGAGGAAACAGACAATACATAAGTAAGCAAAAACTATTTCAAGTAGTGGAAAATGCTACGAAGAAAATGAAACAGGCTAATGTGATAGTGAGTGGGTGGATGAACAGCGTTTGATGGGGCCATCATGGAAGGCTTCTTTGAGAAGTTGACATTTGAGCTGAGACCAGAAGAGAGCTAGCCATATGAAGATCTGGGGGAACAGTGTACCAGGCAGAGGGAACAGTAAGTGCAAATGCTCTTATGTGGTCATTTGCATGGTGCACTTGAAGATGAGTAAGAAAGCCAGTGTGGCTCAAGTGTAGCGAACAAGTTGGGGATAGTGGGAGGAGATTAGTTGGGAGACGTGGCCAAGAGGCAACTTGTATAGAACCTTGTAGAACAAGGATATTATTCTAATTGCAGTGAAAATCTGTTTAGGGTTTTAAGCAGGGGAAGGACATGATCTGCTTTAAATTTTTGTGAGATCTTCTATGCTGAGTGGAGAATGGATCAGAGAGGGTGAAACCGGAAATAAGGGCATCAGTTTGAGGGCTATTGCAGTAGTTCAGTATTGCAGTGGGAGAAGATAATGCCTTATGGGCAGGGAGATGGGGAAAAGTGGATAGATTTGAGATCTATTTTGGAAGCAGTGATAGGACTTGCTAATGGATTGTATATGGTGGCTGGTGATGGAAGGAAAGAAATTAAGGATGGCCTCTAGGTTTCAGGCTGAAGTGACTGAGAGGAAGGGGTGACTTTTTTCTGATAATGGGAAGATGAGGCTGGAGAGAAGCACTTGGGCTGGGGGTGGTGGCTGGCGGTCAGAAGTCCTGATTGGAAAATTGAGATCTGAGCTGCCTCGCAGATATCTACATCTTAGAAGTTGACTTTGAAGCAGGCGCTTTGCAAAGGAGTCCTCTTAGGAATGCAATGGTTAAAGACAGAAGAAAAAGGAGTAATCCTTTACAAACTCTCAGTAACAGAAGCTCCACAATGCTGTGCCTCCTGCAACCTCTCCTCTTAAGTAGACAGAGATAACTCTTCCAATATAATCTCCCTGAGCAAGAAAAGAATTGAGAACACAGGTGTTTAAGACCTTCCGTATGGGCATCCCTAATCCCCTCTTCAGCTTGTTGATCAGTCCAAGTGCTCACATCGGCAGAACATCTAAGCAAATCGAGGCAACTTTGTAGAGAAATGAATTGTGGGGAAGTCTGCTAGGATTAGCAAGATTAATGGAAAAGAAAAGAACTGTCCTCAAATAAGCACAAGATAAAATACCAGAATGATGCACAGAACAAACCAAAAAAAAAAAAAAACCCTAGGGGTTATGTTTTCATTTTAATAAAGTGGAAATATGTAGGCAGGAAATTATTTTTCTAAAAATTTCACTTGGTGAAGCTGTTCAAATAAAATCTACATACTTTTAATTATAAATTGAATAGAAAGGACTTTGAGTGTCTCTGAATTTGGGATCCAAGTTTTATGCTGTTGATGTGAATAGAAGACGTGAGAGCTAGAATCTGCCAGGTTTGAGATCTCACAGGCCCTTATAAGGTGTCTTGAGGTGATATTAAGGCAAGATGAATTTGATATGGTCTGCGCATGATACTCTACTCCTAGGAAAACATGAGGTTTTTCTTAGAATCTCTTGGTCTCTGGGTATGTTGCTAAGAATTCTGTGATGGCATGCTTCGTTCAGGCAAATTGATTGCCTCTCTTTTTTCCCCTCCTGCCTATGGCTAGGTTCTGGCTTAATGCACCTTTGAGTAGGGGCTATCCCCTGGGTTACTCACTCGGCCTCTTAGCTCTCTCTTCCTCCTTCCTCTGGCAGGTGAAGGGCTTCAGAGTGGGTGGATGATTAGACTGGCAGGCACTTGACTTTGATGGGCAGGCCTACAGAGATCTTGAAAGTTTCTCTAGAGAGTCTCATTTCAATGTGACATATACAGGTTTTATATGTAGTTGTGCTTTTTAAAATTGTGAGCGGTGACCCATTAATATGTTATGAAATGGATTTCTTGATACTGACCAAGATATTAAAGAGTAAAATAAGATAAATAGAATAAAAATGTCAGTGTGCATTGCGCATTGTAAGGGTAAGTATTGTTTCATGAAACGTCATTCATACGTATACTTATGTCCTAGGTCACCATGTACAATGTATTTTTTACTCCAGGTTGTGATTGAAAAGAAAGTTTGAGAAACACTGCCCTAGAGAGTAGGGGCTGAGTGTGTGGCCTCTGCGGTTAGAAGGCTCACAGAGAAGAATCTCAGCGCCATAATTATCAGCTGCCTGACTGTGGGCAAGTTTCATAACCTCTTTGGGCCTCAGATTCCTCATCTGTAAAGTGAAGATAAAGATACATCTGGCCTCAAAGGGTCATATTTGTTCAGAAGATTAAAGCCTTGACTATAATGCCTGACACACAATGTGTCCAATAAGAAGCAACAATTGATTATCTATGAAAATTGGGTATTAATTTGTTGTGGGGGTATGCGGCAGGAGAGTTGCAATTAAAATGAGTCACATGGGCCTGTTTCCAGTGTAGAAAATGGATAAGGTCCTGTCGAGTCCTCTTTAAGCCCCAATGGTCACTTTGGTCTTCTGTCTGGAATGACATCTGATACCTTATGTTGAAGCACTTGTTTGAAAATCAAGACTCCCTCAGCAGGAACACAGTTCTTAAGATTTTCAGAATTGCACAAATTGTACTTTGATCTCTCTTCCCCTTTCCCAAAGGTATAAGATTGGGAGTAGTGGATGCAGTGACTGGACAGGGTTGTACCCTCCCCAAAGTCCCCTGGTATGGGAAGCACAGGGCTGTGCCCCTCTTGCTCCCTGTGGGGTCTCTCTATTTGTTGAAGTCAGCCTTCTGCCTTTAGGAGTTAATTTCTTTCCTTTAGGCTATGCTTCTCATAAACTCATCCACACTAAGCTGTTCTGGAGGTGCTTAACACAATTATTAGTAATTTATTTTCATGGTTGTGTTTTATTACGGCATAATTTACATGCCATAAGTTCACTCATTTTAAGCGTACAATTTAATGATTCTTGCATGACCATTTCAATGATTCTTGAAGTTAAAAAGTTGACTAACCATCACCACAGCCTAGTTTTAGAACATTTCCATCACCCCCAAAAGATCCCTCATGCCCATTTGTTACTCTTCTACCCTTAGCCCCATATAACCATTAATCTACTTTCTGTCTTTATAGATTTACCTTTTCTGGATATTTCATCAGACTGAAATCACACAGTGTGTGGTCTTTTGGGTCTGACTTCTTTCACTTAGCATAATGTTTTTGAAGTTCAGCTACATTTTAGCATGTTTAAGTACTTCATTCCTTTTTATTGCCTGATAGAGTTCTATTGTATGGATATACATCTATTACTCCACTCCCAGTTGATGGATATTTGGTTGTTTCCACCTTTTGACTGTTATGACTAATGGTGCTACGAACATTCATGTACAATTCTTTCTAAGGGCAGATATTTTTATTTCTCTTGGATACATAAGTAGGAGTGGAATTGATGGGTCATATGCTAAAATTATGTTCAAATTTTTAAAGAAATTGCCAAACTGTCTTCCCAAGTACAGTCAAGCATCACATAATGATGTCAATGATGGACTGCAAATATGATGGTGGTCCCGTAAGATTAGTACCACATAGCCTAGGTGTGTAGTAGGCTATACCATCTAGGTTTGTGTAAGTACACTCTATGATGTTCACTGGTGATGAAATTGCCTAACGATGCATTTCTCAGAACATATCCCCGTCATTAAGAGATGCACGATCATAGTTGCACCATTTTACATCCCCACCAGCAAAGTATGAGGGTCCAGTTTCTGTACATACTTGTCAACACTTATTACTGTCTGCTTTTTGATGAATAATGATGCTGAGCATTTTCACCTGTATTTATGAGTCATTTATGTATTTTCTTGGCTGAAATGTCTATTCAAATCTTTTGTCAAAATTTTAACTGAGTTGTTTGTCTTCTTATTGTTGTGTTGTAAGAGTTTTTAAAAAATACATTCTGGATTTAAATCTTTTATCAAATATACAATTTGGAAATATTTGCTCTCAGTCTGTGGCTTGTCTTTAAATTTTCTTAAAGGTGCCTTTTGAGGAGCAAAGTTTTTAATTTTAATGAAGTGCAATTTACCAAGTTTTTCCTTTATGGATTGGGCTTTTGATGTGGTATCTAAGACCTCTGAGCCTGTCTCAAAGTCATAAAGATTTTTTCCTGTATTTTCTTCTGAAAGTTTTATACTTTGAGCTCTTAAGTTTAGGTCTGTGATGACTTGTGAATTAATTTTTGTGGGTAGTGTGAAGAAAGTATCTAAATTTATCTTTTTTCATGTGGATATCCAGTTGTCCCAGTGTCATTTGTTGAAAAGATTCTTGTTTCTCTATCAAATCACATTGATACCTTTGTAAAAAATCCATTAACCATAAATGTAAGAGTTTGTTTCTAGACTGTAAATTCTGTTTTGTTGATCTATATGTCTATCTTTATGCCAGTACCATACTGTCTTCATTGCTGTAATTTTGTGGTAATTTTTGAAATCAGGAAGCATAAATCCTCTGACTTTGTTCTTCTTTTTCGAGATTACTTTGGCTATTCTGGGTCCCTTGAATTTTCATATAAATTTTAGGATCAACCTCTCAATTTCTGCAAAAAAAGCAGCTGAGATTTTGATAGGGACTGCACTGAATCTATAGATCAATTCGGGGAGAATTACTTTCTTTTTGACATTGAGTCTTCCAATCTGTGAACATGGAATGCCTCTCTATTCATATTTTCTTTAATTTTTTGCCACAATGTTTTATAGTTTTTAGTGTACAAACCACAAATTTCTCTTCTTACATTTATTCCTAAGTATTTTATTCTTTTTGATGGTATTATGAATGGAATTGTTTCTTAATTTCATTTTCCAATGATTTGTTATTAGTACCTAGAAATGCAATAGATTTTCGTGTATTAATCTTGTATCATGCAATCTCGTTGATCTCATTTATTAGTGCTAATGAGTTTTTAGTGGATTCCTTGGTATTTTATATATATTGGATTATGTCATATGAGAGTAGACAGTGACATCAGTGAAAATGGAGAAGTGAGGAATTCCAAAAGTTTTCCCCTGCATGAAAGCATTAAAAAATGTAGCAAAAACTGTCAGAATCAACTTTTTCAGAACTCTGGAAACTAACTAAAAGCTTGCAGCAACCCAGGGAGAGCTTATTCAAGAAAAATGGTTGAATATTGCCAAGAGTTTTGTGGCATTTTAACTTACCCTAGTTTCATTTACCAATCCCCAGCTCAGTCATAGCCTTGAAAATAACAGCCTGCATTCCCAGTACCAGTACTGGAGGGAGGGGAAGGACCTCATTTGCAAAGAGTTGTCTTTATTTGATCCATCTGCTGGCTTTCTGGAAGATCTGTTCAAAAGGCATGTCTTTATCTCGCCTAACTCCAAACTTACCCAGTCCTATTGTCACTACCTGGGGGACACTTGTTGAAACATTTACAAGCAAATACTTTAGTCATTGCTGCCTGAGGCAATGGATAACAATTGGGGCAAACAATAGACTAACCAAAAAGTTTGGGAGGAAAGGCTGAGATGTGTAGGGGAATAAGAGCTTTGAGAAACTCTGACATATTCCTGGGAATCTAGAAGGCCTCATGCATGCCTAGGTCTGTGTGCATGCTCAGGAAAGACCTGAGAAGGCCCTAAGCTCTCACCTCTGGCTGACCTTGAAGCTCTGTACAGGCAAGAAGTGAAGGCTAAGGCAGAGTTGTAAATAGCCTGGTTGAACGTTGAAGGTGTGCTTGCAGAGCCTCTCTGCAAAGATTGGGAGATTTTTTTTGTTCCAGGAATTTAAGAAAATTTCTGTCTAATCATTGACTGACCACCACACCAACATAGAGACTTAGTGGACAAACATGAAAAAGAATAGAGACTTTACAGAATTAGATCAGAAAAGTTGTTAAACGAACAAACAACAACAAGTAGCAACATCAACAAACTCTTGGGACGAGGAAGAATCTGATTTCCAGAGTTGCCACATTAAAATGTTCAAAACATCCAGATTTCAACAAAAAAATTATAAGGCATGTGAAGAAACAACAAAGTATGGCCCATATGGAAGGGAAAAAGCCCCACAATCAATAGAAACTGTCTCTGAAGAATCCTAAATGTTGGACTTTCTGGATAAAAACTTTAAAAAAGGTATTTTAAATATGCTCAAAGAGCTAAAGGAAACCATGTCTAAAGAACTAAAAGAAAGTATGAGAATAGTATTTCACCATATGGAGAATATCAGTAAAGAGAGAGAAATTATAAAAAGGAACCAAATAGAAATTCTGGAGTTGAAAAGTACAATAAGTGAAATGAAAAATTCACTAGAGGGACTCAACAACCGGTTTAAGCAGACAGAAGAAAAAGTCAGAAAATTTGAAGATAGGTCAGTCAGTTGAAATTAGACAGTCTGAGGAAGAGAAAGATAAAAGAATGAAGACATTTGAGAGCCTCAGAGACCTGTGTACACATAATGGGAGTCCCAGAAGGAGAGGAGAAAGAGAAAGGGGCAGAAAGAATATTTGAAGGAATAATGAGAAAAATCAATCTACACATTCAAGAAACTTAAAGAATTCCAAGTAGGATAAACTCAAAGAGAACTGGAAATAGAGATAGTTTTGCTTCTTCATTTCAAATCTGGATGCATCTTGTTTTTTGGGTTTTTTTGCCTGATTGCACCAGCTAGAACCTCCAGGACAATGTTGAGTAAAACTGGTGCGAGTGAACATCCTTGCCTTATTCCCTTGTCCTGGAGAGAAAGCATTCAGTATTTCACCGTTAAGTATGATTTTATCTGTATGTTTTTCGTAAATGATATTCTTACTCTATTGAGAGTTTTTGTAATGAATAAGTATTGGATATTGTCAAATACTTTTTCTGAATTTATTGAGATGATGATGTACTTTTTGTCCCTAATCCTATTAATATAGTATATTACGTTAATTGATTTTCACATGTTAAACTACCCTTTCATTACTGGGATAAAAATAATCACTTAGTTCTGGTGTGTAATTTTTTTTTTTTGGTGAGGAAGATTTACCCTGAGCTAACATCCATTGCCAATTTTTCTCTTTTTTTTTTGCTTGAGGAAGATTAGCCCTGAGCTAATGTCTGTGCCAATCTCCCTCTACTTTGTGTGTGGGATACCTCCACAGCATGGCCGATGAGTGGAGTAGGTCTGCGCCTGGGATCCAAACCTGTGAACCCAGGCCGCCAAAGTGCAGAGTGCAAAACTTTAACCACTCGGCTGTGGGGCCGGCCCACATGGTGTGTAATTTGTTTACGTGTTTCTGGATTTACCTTACTTAAATTTTGCATAAGGATTTTTTGCATTTATATTCATGAAGGATATTTGTCTGTAGTTTTCTTTTCATGTCATGTCTTTGTCTGGTATTGGTATCAGAGTAATACTGGCCTCATAAAATGAGTCGGGAATTGTTTCCTCCTCCTCTATTCACTTCAAGAATTTGTGAAGGATTGGTTTAACTTCCTTAAATATTTGATTGAATTAATCAATGATGCCATCTTGGCCTGGACTTTTCTTTGTGGAAAGATTTTTAATTACTAATTCAATTTCCTTGTTACAGCTTTGGTCGTATTTTTTATTTCTTCTTGTGTCAGTTTAGATAACTTGTGTCTTTCTAGGAATTTGTCCGTTTCATCTAAGTTGTTGGATGTGCTGGCATACAGTTGTTCATGGTATTGCCATTTAATCCTTTAAATTTCTGTAAGGCCAATAATGATATCTCCTCCTTCATTTTTGAATTTGGTAATTTGTGTCTTCTCTTTCTTTTTCTTGGTCAGTCTAGCTAAATTCTTGTCAACTTTGTTGATTATTGCAAAGAACTAATTTTTGGTATCATTGATTTTCTCTATTTTCTGTTTTCTATTTCATTGATTTCCATTGTGATCTTCGTTATTTCTTCCTTCCTCTTGCTTTGGGTTTGGTTTTCTCTTTTTTTTTTTCATTTATTAAGGTAGAAGCTTAAGTTATTAATTTGAAATCTTTCTTTTTTTAAGTATGGACATTTGAAGTTATAAATATCTCCTGAAATAGTGTTTTATCTATCTCATAAAGTTTGATATATTATTTTTATTTTCATTCAGTTCAAAACATTTTTTAATTTTGTTGCAAGTTCTTCTGTGGCACATTGATTATCTACAAGTGTGTCATTTAATTTCAAAATATTTATTGATTTCTCAAATTTTCTTTTGTTGATCTATAATTTAATTTCATTGTAATTGGAAGACATACTTTGTATGATTTTAATCCTTTTAAATTTATTGAGTCTTGTTTTATAGCCTAGCATATGGTCTATCCTCAAGAATGTTCCATGTGAACTTGAAAAGAATATATATTCTGCTGTTGTTGTGTGGAGTGTTCTATTAATGTCAGTTAGGTCGAGTTGGTTGATAGTGTTGTCCAATTCTTCTATATCTTTGCTATTTTATGTCTATTTGTTCTGTCCATTATTGAGAGTGGGCTATAGAAGTCTTGAACTATTGTTGTTGAATTGTTTATTTCTCCCTTCAGTTCTGTCAGTTTCTGCTTCATGTATTTTGGAGTTCTGTTGTTAGGCATGTATATAATTGTTATATCTTCCTGATTAATGATACTTTATTTATTTATTAAAATTTAAAGAATTATTTGTTTTTTTAATAGTCACCATGCTGTACATTATATCTCCAAGACTTATTTATCTTGTAACTGGAATGATGCTTTATAATTATAAAATGTCCTTCTTTGTAGTAACATTGTTTGTCATAAAGTCTATTTTGTCTGTTACTAGTATAGCAACTTTATCTCTCTTATAGTTACTATTTGCATGGTCTATTTTCTCATACTTTTACTTTCAACCTATTTGTATCTCTGAATCTAAATGTGTCTCTTGGATACAGCATATAGTTGGATCTTATTTTATATCCAGTCTAACAATGTCTGCTTTTTGACTGTTTAATGTTTTTACTTTTTTATTTGAAATTTTAATTGAGATAATTGTAGATTTCCATGTAAGTCTAAGAAATAGAACAAATTGTAGATTTCCATGTAAGTCTAAGAATAGTACAGAAATAGTACAAAGTGTACACCTTGCTTAGTTTTCTCCAATGGTAACATTTGCAAAACTACAGTATAATATTACAACTTGGATATTGACATTGATAAGATCCATAGCTCTTATTCAGATTTCTCTAGTTTTATTTGTGTGTTGGACGGGGCTGGGGCAGTGAGTTTATTAAATCCTACACAATTTTATCACCTGCATATGTTAGTGTATCTACCACCACAGTCAGGGTGCTGAACAGCTTCAACACCACAGGGATCCCTCATGTTGCCCTTTTATAACCACTCCCACTTCCCCGCCACCACCACCCTCGCCCCTCCCTGACCCTTGGCAACCACTAATCTGACCTCTATTTCAAAAACTTTGTCATTTCGAAAATGTTATATAAATGGAAACAAGCACTATGCTTATATATTGCACAAGCAATCCCTTTGGGATTGGCTTCTTTTTGCTCAAAAAAAATGGAACATTTCATGATTTTGCATATCATCTTTGCAAAAGGGCCATTCTAATCTTGTCTCATTGACACTTTTGTGTATGTGCTACCAAAGTATGCAAAATCATTTCTTTTTAATGTAGGTATCGATGTATTTGTATTATATTTTCTAATTTTTATTTGTTTTCTATCTCATGTCTTTTTGTTTCTCCTTTCCTCCTTTACTACCTTCCTGGTGTTAAATGATTTTTTTCTGGTGTACCGTTTTAATTCCTTTGTTTTTAATTATATTTTTTGGAATGATTTTCTTAGTGGTTCATCTGGAGATATTACAGTATGCACTTAACTAAAAACAATATATTTCAGATAATGCTAACTTAATGCCAGCAAAATGTAGAAACTTTGCTCCAATATAGCTCTATTCCATCCCCCCTCCTTTGTGATATTATTGTCGTATATCAATTCTTTCTATATTATGTTACCAAAAATATAGTTTTATAATTATTCTTTTATGCAATTGTCTTTTAAATAAGTTAAGAGAAAAAAAGAGAAAAACTGTCTTTATCCTAACTCTTTTATTTATATAATTACCTTTGCTCATGCTCTTTATTTCTTTGTGTGGATTTGAATTATTGTCTAGTGCCATTTCCTTTCAGCCTGAAGAACTTCCTTTGGTATTCTTGGTAATGCAGGTCATGTTTGTCTGGGAATGTCTTTATTTTGCCTTCGTCTTTGAAATATAGTTTTGCTGAACAGGGGCTTGTTCGTGGACAGTAATTTTTCTGTCAGTACTTTGAATATATCATCCCACTGCTTTCTGGGCCTCCACCATTTATGATGATAAATCAGCTGTTAAAACTATTGAGTGCCCCTCCCTGTCGTATGTGATGAATTGTTTTTCTCTTACTACTTTCAAGATTTCCTCTTTTTCTTTGCTTTTCAATGCTTTGACTATGATGTATCTCAGTGTGGATTTCTTTGTGTTTTTTCTGCTTGGAGTTCATTGAGCTTCTTGGATGTATAGATTAATATTTTTGATCAATTTTGGAAAGTTTTTGGCCATTATGTCTTCAAATTTTTTTTCTGCCCTTTTCTCCCTCCTTTCTCCTTCTCAGACTCCAAGTATGCGTATGTTGGCACATTTAATGGTGTCTCATGGATCTTTCAGGCTCTGCTTATAGTTCTTCATTATGTTTTCTTTCTTTTCTTTGGATTGAACAATTTCTATTGATTTATCTTCAAATTTGCTGATTCTTTCTTCTGCCAGCTTAAATCTGTTGCTGAGCTCCTCTAGTGAATTTATCATTTCAGTTATTTTACTTTTTAATTCCAGAATTTCAAAATGGCCCTTTTAAAATAATTTTTATTTTTTATTGATATTCTATATTTGATTAATAATTATTGTCATATTTTCTTTTAATTCTTTAAACATGGTTTCCTTTAATTCTTTGAACACATTTATAATATCTGCTTTGAAGTCTTTGTCTGATAAGTCCATCACCTAGGGTCTTTCAGAGACAGTTTCTATTGCCTGCCTTTTTTCTTGTGTATGAGTCACACTGTCCTGTTTTTGCTTTTGTTTTTTGCATTTCTCATAAATTTTTGCTGACAACTAGACATTTTTGATAATATATTGCAGTGACTCTGGATTCTGATTCCCCTCTCCCCTGGGTTTGTTTTTGCTATTTTGGGGGATTTTTTTGTTTATTTATTTAGTGACTTGCCTGGACTAACTATATAGTGTCTGTCTCTCCAGTAGTGTGCAGCTACTGATGTGTCTAGTCAAGTTTTCTAAAAACTAATTTTGTTTATTTATGTATATCTAACAAATAAAATATTAGTTTCAGGTGTACAATGTAATAATTCAATATTTGTGTATACTGTGAAATAATCACCACAATAAGTCTAGTTAACATCTGTCACCTTACATAGCTACAAAAAACTTTCTTCTTTTTTGTGATGAGGACTTTTAACATTTACTCTTAGCAACTTTCAAATATGCACTACAGTATTATTAACTATAGTCACCACACTGTGTATTATATCTTTATGATTTATTTATTTTATAACTGGAAGTTTGCACCTTTTGACCCCTTTCACCTATTCCACTCACCCACTACCCCTTGCCTCTGGCAAGTACCAATTCATTCTCTGTATCTATGAGCTTGGGGTTTTATTTTGTGACTCCACATATAGGTGAGATCATATGGTATTTGTTTTTCTCTGTCTGACTTATTTCACTTAACATAATGTCCTCAAGGTCTATCCATGTTCTTGCAAATGGCAAGATCTCATTCTTTTTTGTGGCTGATTGGTATTCCATTGTATATATAAACTACATCTTCTTTATCTATTCATCCATCAATGGACCCTTAGGTTGTTTGCATATGTTGGCTATTGTAAATAATGCTGCAATGAAAATAGGGGTGCATATGTCTTTTTTTGTTTTGTTTTGTTTTTTGTCTTTTGGTTTTTTTTTTCTTTTTCTCCCCAAAGCCCCCTGGTACATAGTTGTATATTCTTAGTTGTGGGTCCTTCTAGTTGTGGCATGTGGGACACCACCTCAGCATGGCTTGATGAGCGGTGCCATGTCCGTGCCCAGGATTCGAACTGATGAAACACTGGGCTGCCTGTAGCGGAGCACGCGAACTTAACCACTCGGCCACAGGGCTGGCCCCCAGCATATGTCTTTTTGAATTAGTGTTTTCATTTTCTTTGAATAGGTACCACCCCAAAAATTAAAAAAATAATTCTTGATTTTATTTTTAAGCCTGGCTTTCTGGGGTCACTCCTTGGTCAGCATAGCTTAGTGGTTAGTGAAAGATTGGTCAGACGTTGTGTTTAAACACCTTGAGTCAGTAAGGCTTTTACCCTTTGTCAATGGATCTGTATGTTTGGGAAATAACATTCAAAGTTTATGCAGTTTATGAGTTCTTCACAGCTTTTATTTTCTGTGCTTACAAGGTTTCACATTCATCCAGGGGCAGGTAGTCTACTAAGGCCCTCTCCAGTTTCTTCTGAGTGTAAGCACAACCCTGTGCACACATATAGCCTTTTAGAGCCCCAGGGATATGTGGGAGCTTACCAAGGCTGACTGGCTGTCTTGTCCCCCAGATCTCACTGATAAACTTTTCACCTTTCTGCTGGTATGCCCAACCAGTATGTCAGACTACCTTCAATTTTGGTCTTCTCTGATTATGTGCTGCCAAGATTGCTATTGTTTTCAAAAATGCCCCTGGGCATAGGTTTTTCCATACTCACTCCAAATCATGTGAGCTCCTCTAGCAGTGGAGCCACTGGCGCTCAGGCCTGCCCTGCCCTGGTAGCACGGCCTGTGCCTTGGAGTTGGGGGCTAGGGCATGGAATAGCCTTAGGCAAAAACAAAGTTAACTCTCCCTGTTCTTACTGAGATTCAATAGTTTTTCTTGAATAAGTGCTTATCAGTTTGTTTTTTGCCTTTGACCAATTTCCAGATTCCAGAAATGGTTGTTTTTGACTAGTTTTGGTCCAGTTTTATTGTTACTTTTTGGGAGGAGGATTTGCCAAGTTCCTTCCAGACAGCCTGCCCCAGTAATGGCCTTCTGTGGTTGTGTTTGCCACAGACAACACCCAAATTGGAAGTTTTCTCAGAACATAGCAGATTCATATCCAGAGTAGTGTTCCCACATGTTGGGTGGGGCAAGGGTGGAGCAACTTCCATTGATATATCTTCCTAATATCTCATCAACTTTCAAAGGGAGACTTACAAAGGAAGTGAGCATCCTGTATTCAGAGAGAGGATGATCAGTCAATGCCCCAGAAGTTTGTCACTCCAGGTGGCAATGAATGTGAAGGCTGGTGTAGATGGGGTCTCCACACAGGCACTTGAGGATTAGCCTTCAGGATGGAGACTCAAGAAGGAGTGGGGAATGTTTTCCTTCATAAGAAGTGAATTGTGGGAAATGAGAGCGTGGAAAACCACCTATGGAGGAAACTTCCAGGTTAAAAAAATCACTAAGGGATATGTTTCTCTTCCTCTTTACATATTTATACATCTATAAATTATTCTGTGTCTGTTTGTCCATGATTTCACTCAGTGGTCTCTCTGGCCTGGTTGTCAATATACTCATGAAGCTGAACATCCTTCATAGTCAGAACGGCTCCTGTGGTGTTATGGGTTCTCTGCGTGTGTATGTGCCACTGGGAACTCCTTCCCACACAAAGCTTCTTGGAAAAGCAGAGCTGCTGGATGCAAATAAAAACCTTTGACCTGTATTTTCAATTAATCAATGACGCTTGCATAGAATAAATGGAGTTATTTTTTCCCCTTACCAGGCTTAATTCATAGGTTATGATGCTAATGAAGGTTGGTTTTTTTCCTGATGTTTCTTCTACTTTTATGCACTGTCTTTTGCTTGTTTTATTAATTACCTGAGCAATAACACAGTGTCTAAATTGGTCTAAAGGCATCATTCTAAATTTAAAAACAACGTTGAAAAGCAGTAATTCCCACAAGTGTGTGTCTTATGAATGAGGGTGAGCATTTAACCAATTACTCTGTAGGAACTGCATGCAGATTACAGAACAAATGCCTGAAGGGAGCAGCAACTCGCATAACCCCATTTTGAAAAAGTAGATCTGTTTTTATTTATCTTTCTCAGTTTTAACTGGTGTTTTAAAGAGAGATGTGATTTTGCAGCTTTGGGGAGCTTTGTCTATTTCGAGCAATTGTCAGAACTGAGAACTGGAGGAATTCAAGAAGAGGACTCCAGCGCTGGGTTCTAAAAAGTGTTGTAGAAGCAGAGTCTTCAGTTTTTAACGGCCCAGCTCTGTCCATTTTGTGAGCAAATGTCATACTAAAAGACAGAAATACAGCTTAGAGAATAGCTTCAGAGGACAAATGGGAGGAGAGGTCCAGGCAGCTATAACTTAGTGCTTTAGTCATCTTTAATGGAAATGGAGCCTCTAGCCAAGCCTAATATATAATGTATCATAAAACATATGTCTGTCAGTCTCCCAGGTACGATAAATAGGGAAAACACAGACCTCAAAGGGAGGCTATGGCAGGCCTTGCAGAGGGGCTCAAATTACTTGGCTTGTTGTGGGGGATTGAAGGCTGTGGGGGAGGAATGATGTAATGTACATTTTTAGTGTTTCTAAGAAGTGACTGTCTCCAGCCCTGTTCCGGTGGGCCGTGGGAGAGGGAATGAGAAAGGGAGGGGCTGGGTTCATAGATATGGGAAAACTGAGTCGGGTGCCTGTTTTGCAGATGATTAAGCTCTTTCTTTTTTATTTGGAGGGTAGTACAGCAGGGAAGAGATGGGACGCATCTAGCTGATGGCATTTCCCAGAATGCCCACCACCTTTGCATCTCACTATTGCCTCATCCTTTTCCTCTGGTGAGACAGTGGCCCAGGGCACTCTAGTAACAATAGCTGTCTCTGTCCCCATGCTCAAGAGCCCCAGTTACCCTCTCTCTCAGGGTGCACTCAGACGCCATCTGAATTTCCTGCCATCCCAGCGTGTTCTGCCCCTCCGTAGACAATCCTGCTTGGTAGATTCTTGTCCTTTCCCATTACTGAGCCTACTTCTTTGGGTGCCAGTTCCACCTATGAGCTGAAAGACCTTGGGTGTAACCTCTATGACTCTCAGTTTCCTGATCTATATAATGGGAAGAATAAGCTATCTCTTTGGGACTCAAATACAGGTCTTGTGACTTCAACTCTGAAGTGTGGTCTATGGCTCACCACAGGATCCCTACACTCAAAACATCATCTCTGCTGTATTTGTCTGAACCCTGCCCTGCCTCTCCCTAGTAAAGCCCACTGGAATAGTTTCCTATATCAAGTCCTTTCGAAATAGATCAACCTGGCTCCATTCATGCTAAGAATTCTCTGTACTTCTGGATCTTTCTATCATTCTACCTCTCCTGTGTCTCAGCACACAGATGAACGTGTGTTCAAGCAGACCCATGTACACACACACACGCATATACACACTCACACTCATACACAGCACCGTGGAGCATTGAGAGCATGGCTCTTTATGTGATATGATTTGAGTGTCCTGAGACCAGAGTCTTTACCCTAAAATGTGAGGAAAGCAGCCCTTTATCCAACTTTAACAGTCTCATTTTCTTTTGATTCTGATGGTTTTTCCAAGCGTGTTCTGCTAGGAGCTACTAAATTATCCCCTCATACTTGGCATGCATGGGCACAGGTCAGGTACCCGGAGACCGGGGGTGGGCTGCTGTCAGGGGGGTGAATGGGCACCTAAGTCCAACCTGACTCATGTGCCAATGTTTCTCAGGATCAGCCCAGTCCGCTCAGCAGCCACTGGTATTGTGATGTTGCTGTCACTTATGAATATTTAAGCATAGTCACACTTGCCCGGTTTCTCAATGATTTTAAAACCCCCTTCAGGGCCTGAGCTCTCATTTTCTCCTTTTGTTGTCTCTTCTGATATTGTCTATAGAGATCTTTATTTGATAGAATGGCTTTAACTTTTGACCATGACCCAGTGTAAGAAATACGTTTTATACCTCAATTCAGTACATATATGCATGTATACAGATATATAAGTGACTGATACAAGGCTTTTCCAAAACTATACTAACCCTTCTTATATGCCAGGTCAAATGCATTTTGACCTGTTCTATTCAGTTCTATCCCATTTTAAAATGATGCTCTGAGCACTGTGGCAAAACTGTTTACCAAACCCATTTCCTCTTCTGGGCACACAGCTAGTCTACATTTTCCAGCCTCCCTTGTGGTTTGATGTAGCCAAGGCACTGAGTTCTAGCTAATAAAATGTGGTCAGGAGTGATATGTGCCTCTTTGAGGTCTGACCCATGAAAATCTTCCATGCGGGATCCACCAAGCCTTTCCCAGTCCACTGGCTTGATGCAGACAAATGTGGCAACCTTGGAAGCCACTTGTTTAAGATGACAGTGTCTCAAGATGGAGTGAGCCTGAGCCTCAGCCCCTGGGTCTCTGATTAGAACACATATTTTGAATTTTATGTGAGGGACAAATAAGTTTTTATTGTTTTGACCCACTATACATTTTGGATTTGTTTATCATGGCAGCTAGCATTATCCTAACTAATATACCTCCAATAAACTCATCAGTTGACTCTGTTTTTAGCAACTATGTATATCATTCTTTTTAAATTAAAGTTTTCCAAATAGAGACCTTTTACTGCCCCTGACGCCTATCTTTGATTACGCTGAACCTACCAGACCCACAAGCAGCATTTCGTAGTTGAAGAAACCAAAGCACAAGAAACTGCTAAACAGATGTTGGATGCAGTTGTCAGAATGCTCGTGACAAGTGTTTGGGCCCCCATTTTTAGGCTGCTAGTACTTAACCTAATCATCTCGTGCTCACAGCACAGCGTTTCTAAAAATGGCAACTGTAGGTTGTGATAGTGAGAAGTTTAAGTTGATTAGCACGGGGAGTTCTCACTATAGAATTTTGAATGAAGCAAAGTTCCCTGCCTGGGATGCAGAACGAGGAAAGGGACATTGTTAAGGATGGTCAAAGCACAGCCTGTCCTTCCCCTTACTTGCACTTTCTGAGACCTTTGGGGTTTTATGGCCCCTGATTATCGCTCTTAAACTCTGGATAAACTCACAGAATAAAATTAGCCTCAACAGGAGACAGGCATCCTGGCCAGCCACAAATTCCTTCATCCCTGGGGGAAATAATCAAGAGAAGAATCCACAGCTTTGTCATTCTTCAACTTCCTCCCTGTAGCCCTTCAGCCTTCCGTCTCCCTGTCTCCTTTCCTAGAACCCAAACTGAAAAAGCCTGGTATTGCAAAAAGCCCTTTGCAGGGCTTTTTCTTACACAGTCCTGACTTGAGAAAAGTGGCTTATGTTTTCCATCTGTCACCTTCTTTCCCATCCTGCTACAAGGGATACAAATAATACTCGATCTCTGTAACTTCTAATGTGCAGCCAGGGTTGAGAACCACCTTGGGAGCCTGCAGCCAGATCAGTGCTTCTCAAACTCTCTGTGCATATCAATCACCAAGGGATCTTGTTGAAGTGTGGATTCTGCTTCACTAGGTCTGGGCTGGGCCTGACATTCTGTACTTCTAATATGCTCCTTGGCAATGTCTTTGCTGCTGGTCCTTGGACCACACCTTGGGTAGCAAGGAGCCAGGTGACCTGGTCACATTGCTCTTTACCATCGGATGCTGCAGGCTCTCATCTGGCAGAATAAGAGGAGTTGAGGATCATTTTCTTCCTCTCCTATTCATCAGATGATCTAACTCTGTTCCACAAGACAGGCACCGTGAGGACTAACAACCATCTCCAGACAAGGTAGGATGCTCTTGTCAAACTCTGACTGCTAATTGCTGGGTACTCAGGTTACATGGTGATGATTTCAAGATTCTTTGTTTAGCTGGAATTCATTTTTTTTATATAATCATCCCTAAACTTTTCTGAAAATTTCTCTCTCTAACAAATAACCTATCCCACTGAATATTTTATACCATACTTTTATTGAAGAAATCATGCAATATTGGCACTGGAAGGGATCTTAGAACCTAGTTCACCCACTACCCTGCATTTGAGGAGGCTGGAGAAACTGCAGACTCATTCCTAGTGATGAAGTATAATCTTCAAAATGTTAAAAACATGACTCTCCTGCAAATATAGAATGAACATGTGTCAAAGATTTTATTCACCTCATTAATTAATGGGGGAACCAGCAAGCTGGCTCAAAGGACAGATATTTATATATAGTCAGTCAAAAGAATGCTGAAATGAATTTGCTAATAGAGACAAAACTGGTGAATGTCTTATGGGACCGTAAAACTGTAACCTGTGGGGTCACCATTTCTACCGGACAAAAATATACAAATTAACATCTAACTTCACAGTCTGGGGGCCTCAATCAGATAGGAAACAGCAAAGCCAAACACAAGCACATTCTCCTATACAATTAAATAATTCTTGTGTGAGCCTTTTGAAAATGACATTGCAAGGATATGCAGTCATTCTCCTGCTCTAGTTCCCAGTTTTGGATAATTTTTCTTAATGCTAGACAGAACCTGAACCAGCACCAGGATCCCAGGACACTTTTAAACTTCCGTGTTCTTGGCAGATCAGCAATGACATCACTTTTGGCAGCTGTTTTTAAGTTTTTCTCTACCAAGACAATGATATCAGATGTCAGCCACATGTGTGATACACTCTCCTGGGTTTTCCCAGGGTTATATGGGGGCTCTAACACCAGCCCCTTTTCTCTCACTAGAGAAAGTGTATGTATATGTATGACACTGATGTTATTATGAGGGAGATATATATATATGAATATATATATGGATATGAATATATATATATCCATAGATACTCTTTTTATTTAAGAAACTATTCTAAACTTTGCTACTTAAACTATTATTACTAAAAATAAGTTTCCTCACAGCTCACATCAAAACTTGCCTCAACATTTTAGTATGGCATGGCACGGCCTTGAGAAACACTAATTTATGAGAGCAGAGCTCCCACATGTTTTGCAAAATTGCATACTGCTTTGATTGAATCTGTTTTTATTTCTTTGGATCGTGCCTTGCTTTGTTTTGTGGGATTTCAAATTCCATGTACTTGGCCTGACAACAAGAAGTGGTGGAACATATGAAGTTTGAGACACATTGAGTGATCCTTAACTATTTATAGCCCAACAATTATGGCCCTGTGGTCACTAGGGACATGAGACGAGCTTCTAGTTCTTCATATGGTGTTTGTCAAGCCTGTGTCTCAACTATCCAATGGGGACAAAGATGCATTTTTTTAAACCCTCTGGGTCACGTGTCTCAGTGGTTTCCCTCTGCTGAACTGATGCTCAGTCAGGCTCACAGTGGCTTCAGGGTCATGTGAACAAACACCCTTTTCCTGGACATGTCCTCAAACTCAGAGGAGGCCTTCCACAGCCCTGTCTGTACTCTGCGAACTCCTCCCCTAGCCATTGCTGATGGGGAGGTAGAGACCCAACCCCATTGTGGTAGGTGAGTCTCTTTCTCTTGGAAGTTTGGACCTTGGAACAGAGAGAGACAGCACTGGAGAGGTGTTGGCACCAAGTTCCTGCTGATCACAGTCCTTTAGCGAGAGATTTGGGGAACGCCTTCTCCTGAGGGCCCTGGAACTGCCCTAGGCCTGCTTCATCTGGTCAGCTAAGAATTCATTTGATTCTATAAGATAGGTTAAGTATTTTTCTATTAAATTTCACTCCACCTTTTGTTGTTGTTAATTTTGTCAAAATTGGTTTCAGTTGCTGAAAAGTGAGAACACTTTAACCGATAGAGGCCTCCCCAAAGTAATGAAGTAGATGAGGGCTGAACGGGCTTGAATGAAGGGACTTTGTTTCCAGCCTTAGCTCTGGCACTCATTTGGTGTGACTGTGAATAAGCCATGTAAATTCTTTGAACTTCGATTTCCTCTACTGTAATCAAAGCGGGTGGACTAGAAGAGTCTTAAGGTTCTGAGGCAGTTTTAATAAGTGGCTCCAAAACTCTCTGACATCCTTTATTGAGAGGTGGGGTCTATTCCTTTCCCTCTGAATGTTTGTGGGCGTGTGACTGCTTCAGCCAACAGAGGTTGCCAGGAGTGATGCAATGTGACTTCTGAGGCTGAGTCCTGAAAGGCAATGGAACTTCTCCTTTTTTGCTGGGACACTTGTGCTGGAGCCCTAAGCCACTATGTAGGAAGTTTGGCTACACTATGGAGGCCCTGCTCTGATGAAGCCCAAGCCACATCCAGGGGCCACATGGAAGTGTTACTGTTGAGCCTCGGCTGAGCTCCTTTCCAATAGCCAGTATCAACTGTCAAGCATGTGAGTGGCCATCTTGGACGTCCAGCCCAGTCTAGCCTTCAGATGACTGCAACTCCAGCTGACATCTGCCTGCAACCACATGACAGACCTCAAATGAGGACTGTCCAGCCAAACTCTTCCCAAATGCCTGACCCAAATTCCCCCTCTAGATTCCTGTGGGCCTAATAAAATTATTGTTTTGTGCCAACAAGTTTTGGGGTTGTTTTTATATAGCTGTAGTAATGGAAACTGTTCCCCTGGCCTTGACATTCCTTCACTCTCACCCTCCATTCTTCTGCTGTCCACCCAATTCCTCCATCTAGCTGGATTTTTTTTTCTTTTTAGAAATGGTCATTTTTTTCAGGGAAAGATTCACCCTGAGCTAATATCTGTTACCAATCTTCCTCTTTTTTTCCTTTTCTTTTCCTCCCCAAAGCCCCAGAATATGGTTGTATATCCTAGTTGTAAGTTGTTCTAGTTCTTCTATATGAGCCACTGCCACAGCATGGCAACTGACAGATGGGTGATCTGGTTCCACAGCCAGGAAACAAACTCAGGCCACTGAAGTGGTGAGCACCTAGCTTAAACCACTAGGCCATCAGGGCTGGCTCTAGGCAGAATTCTTTATTTTATTTTTTTTTATTTTCTATTTTTTTAAAAAACATTCTTTTTTTTTAAAGATTTTATTTTTTTCCTTTTTCTCCCCAACACCCCCCAGTACATAGTTGTGTATTCTTTGTTGTGGGTCCTTCTAGTTGTGGCATGTGGGACACTGCCTCAGCATGGTTTGATGAGCAGTGCCATGTCTGCATCCAGGATTCAAACCAACGAAACACTGGGCCACCTGCAGCGGAGTGCGCGAACTTAACCACTCGGCCACGGGGCCAGCCTCCTCTAACCAGAATTTTTTAAAGTCTGACTCTACATGGAATTGGGACCTCAAAGATTAATCAGTCACTGTCCATGACCTTGCAAAGCTACCAGAGGCTATGGCATGGGGAAAACATCCTGAGTAAAATCAGCTCAAACTACAGGATATCCTATAAAAGAGTGGGAAGAAGGCATAGGCAGCAAGCCTTGGAAAGTCTGCATTAAGAACGGCTAAATCTGACTGGTAAATAATATAGTTAAGGTCCTGGAACTCATGAGTGGACATCCTAATGGATAAGACAGTCAATAAACGAATAAACAAGTAACCAAGAGAATACATTGGCAATGGGAGGGATGGGGTGGAGTGGGTGAGGCTGGAGCGTGGGAAGCCAATTACGAGACTGAGATAGAGTCCAAGTGAGAGAGGAAGAGGAAGAGGACTGAGTGAGAGAGAATGGAGGGAAGGCTGACAGGAGAGTAAGTGCCAGTGGGTGCTAGACTGGGTTTGGCAATCAATTGAAGTGGCTGACTGGGTTGGCAATTGAAGTGGCAGAGTAGGTTGGCTGGCCCACATCATTTCTGGGCTCTTCCACCCTCTTGATTGGAAGGCATTTTACCTCTCCAAGTGGCCGTCTTTGGACTCTCCTTGCTAACCTCCTTATGAAAACTTGCCTTTGAGAAAGATTCTGACAGTCATTCACATGAAAGTGCCAGTGAGCAATCATAAGATTTAATGTGGTGTCTTTTCGTGGGCCATCAGTAGTCTAAGATTTAAACTAAAGGAATGAAGCCCTAAGGATCAGAATGTCTGGAGTTGACAAAAGGGGGGTTGTTTATGACTCAAGTCAGCCTGAGTCAAAAATGAGTGAATGCAGCAGGGCTACAAGAAGGACCATCCGAGATCTCTTCCTCTTTCTCCTCTGGGTTTCTCTCTTTATCTCTGCTTCTCTCTGTGGCTCTGCAGTGTTCTTCTCTCTTTCAGTTTGAGTGGCTTTTTCTGCATCTCTGAGCACATAGGCCAAACATGGCAGCCCCAAATGGTATCCTCGGCCCCTAAATCCGTATCACCTTCCACATCAATCAGACTGAACCAGCTGAGTCCCACTTAAGTTTTGGTTAAGAGGCCCTAGCCCAGCTGGGATCCGAGTCTCCCTTAGTACATTGAGCTTCGGGCAGGCTTGGCCAGTTAGGAAAATATTGCCTGGGCCGGTCCTCTCTGAGCAGAGCCCTGCAGAGGGAGGAGACAGTGGTCATGTCCATTGCACTAGAGGTGAGCTTTTGGGTACAGGCCACCCCAGGATGCAGATTCTATCTGATACCTGATTACTCATAAGGCCGAATTTGTCCTCAGTAACAATTCTGGAGACTATTGGCGGCTATTGCTAGGAATGTCCTCCTCTTTCCTATACTGTTCCCAAATGAGATGAAAAAGATCAGTGACAGCTGGTGGTTTGTTTTTATTCTTTTAAGTCTCAGATGACTGTAGTTGTCTGTTAATTAGCCTCCAGAAAAGCCCTCCTTTGCTTTGTTTCCTGTGACGGCCTAGACACAGTGGCACCTCCGCTGCAATTTTGCTTGCCTTGTTTTCCCAGAAGTTAAGGTAGAAGCATCTCCTATTGACTCAGTTGCTACAATAAAGAGAGAGTCTGGTGCTTCTGAGAAAATCCTGCCCACCCAAACCTCAGAGAGGGCCAGGGCATAGCCTGCACTGGCCTCCTATTGTGTGCCAGGCACCGTGCCAGGAACACTTCCGCCAGCTTCCTCCGTTGATCTCATAGCAACGACGTGATGCCCAGCAGAGAGAAGTCCCTTGTGGTGGATGGGTTTATAACCACACAGCTTCTTATTTAGATAGTACCTTTTTTTTTTCTGTACGTGGAATCATAACAGTTCTTGTTTCTTGGAGCATGAAGTGAAGGCACAGGGCTGTTCGATCCCTTTTTTTTTGAAGTAACACAGCACAACTGTATTAGAAAAGAACCCACCCCTAGAATCTTTTGGTACTTCTAAGTAGGGATGGTGTCCACATAGAGGGGATTTGCTATGGGGGGCGGGTATTCTTTTCTGAAGGATAAGGGACCACAAGAAGAGAAACCTTAAATGGAAGGTCTAAACTTCCTTTGTTTGAACTTAAGTTTTCTTCTAAAGAGCTTTGACGTTTTAGTATCTTGCCTCTTGGAATGGAAGAATTCCTTAAATTGGCTTCCAACAGCAAATTGCCTAATAGTGTGCACGTTCTCAGGTTGACTAAACATTGTTTGGTTGCTATAATGGAATTCCTAGTCACTGTAGGACCCTCTGGGGTTGAGCCCTAGTTTCCTGCACTGGGGAGCCTGCCAGGAGAAAGGTGAGCAGGAAGCACTAATCTTGGTAGTTAACCCAAAAGCTGGAAATGGCTGGAAATTCTGTAGCTGTAATAATAGATTGCTGAAATTTATTGGCCACATCGATGACACAAGGCACCTTATTTGGTTTTCACCATGATCCTGAAATGTAAGCAGTGTTATTCCAGCTTTAGAAGGAAGGGAATGCTAGATCCAGAAGTTAAGTAACTTGCTTTGGAGAAGCATAAGAGTGTAGGGCTTATGGGTGTGAATTCAAATCCTGACTTATGGCTTCTTAGGTGTGGGGTGTTAGCCTCAGATTTCTCATTCAATTTTTATTAGTGCAAAAAAAAAAATGGTCCTGGTCAAAGTCACCTATTTCATAGTGTTTGGGTGAGGATGAAACACTATCCTGTATGTTTGGCTTCTGCTTTGTCTACCCCATAAAGCCATGCAGCTCACAAATGGCAAGCTTGGGACTCGAACCCAGGGCTGTTGGGTTCACAGCTTGTAACATTCCACCCTGCCTGCTGCGGGGAGATTTTGATTCCAAAATGAAGGTAGACTGGAGTGAAGGAAAAAGTTTAGGGTTCAGAGTCAGCTCCCAAGTTTGACTCATGGTAACACTATCTCTCCTCCATACGTCCACACATCCACATTTATTTGAGAACATGTATATATAGACTTAAGGAGAATTCTATTAGGATAGGGCAAGAGAAATCGTACCATGATGGGGAATGTGCACTTATTTACAGATGTTAGTTCTGCTAGGCAATTCCTTTGTTCTCGTTTTTCTTCCTAAATCAACTTCGTTGAAATATGATTTACGTACAATAAACTGCACCCGTTTTAAGTTTGATGAGTTTTGACAAATGCGTACATCTGTGAAACCACTATGATAATCAAGCCGTGAAGCATTCTTATCATCCAGAAAGTTCTCTCATGCCTCTTTGCAGCCAATTCTCTTACTCCCAGCGTTAGATAACCACTGATCTGCTTTCCATCACTAAAGAATCTACCTGTTCTAGAATTTCATGTAAATGAAATCACAGAGTTTGTGTTCTTTTGTTTCTGGTTTCTTCTGCTTAGCATAGTGTCTGAGAGTCATCCATGCTGTTATGTGTGTCAGTAGCTTATCTCTTTTTCTTGCTGTGTAGTACATCCGTATATGGATACACGCATGTATTTATCCATTCATCCTGATGGGCAATCATTCAGCAAAGGTTAGGGCCAGACAGAACCACCTTAGACCTGAGCAACTGGGACCCCTCCCTGGACCCTGGGCTTTAGAGGACCTCCCTATGGCCCTCCTCCAGGCACGTCCTTCCCCATGAGGTGAAATGGCTGTGGGGTCAAGGGGACATGACCACCTGGAACCCTTGCCTGGATACCTATAACCACTCAATCCCCTGCCAGATGGCCCTGAGTCTGCTGCCTTTCCACTGGATCAGTCCTCCTGCAGGTGGGCAGCTGCTATAGACAGCTGTCTCCCCAAATTCACATGTCAAAACTTAATCCTCAGTGTACTTGGAGGTGGGGCCTTTGTGAGGTGATTAGGTCATGAGGGCGATTAGCTGATGAACAGGGTTAGTGCCTTATAAAGGAGGCTCCAGAGAGCTCCATTGCTCCTTCCACCATGTGAAGACACAGAGAAAAGATGGCCATCTATGAACCAGGAGGTGGGCTGTCACCAGACACCAAATCTGCTGGCTCCTTGATCTTGGACTTCCAGCCTCCAGAACTATGAGAAATAAATTTCTGGTGTTCATAAGCCACTCAGTGTTTAATATTCTGTTATAGCCATCCAGGACTAAGACAACAGTGCTATACCCTCAAGCCTGAGGGGTGGTGGTCTGCAGGGGAAGACGGGCGGGTGAGGGGTGGGGTGGTGCTGTAGGGAGAGTGGATGTTGGATGTGCAGGTTGAGCTGCCTATGCTCACGCATGCAAGTCTCCTCATGGGAAGAGAAGAGGGGGCCTGCAGGCAGTGCAGGCTGGGGGACGTTATTTGTATTCATTCCTCAGCCCACAAATGATGGGGTTAGGAATGCGGCCATAGGAGCAGAAGGGAGGAAGAGATTCTCAAGAAGAAATAAAAATTGTAAAGAGACAGAAAACTAACTTTAGAGGTCACAAGACAGAGGATTTTAGAATCAGAAGTGATTTTATATTTCATGTTCTCTCATTCTTTGATTTCACAGATGAGAAAACTGAGGCCCAGAGAAGTTAAGCGACTTCTCTAAAGTCACACAGCTAGTTAGTGGCAGAGCCAAGATAAGAAGTGAGATTTTCTAGTTCCTGGGCCAGAGGTCTTTTAATATATACAAGAGCAGTGGTCTTCAAACTCTTATTTGCATATCCCCTAAATTATTTTTGTTAAACTGTGTGCCTCCTTCACATATTTTGAAGTTAACTTCTAAACTAATTTTAATCATAAACTTAAATAGTTGCAAAGGATTTAATTTCCAATATATTGCAAATATTGTCATTTTAAAATGACACACTCATTTGTCACACTTAGATGTGGCATCTAAATACTATAGCCATTTGCTACCCATTAGTGTCCGTTTAAAAACACGTGAACAAGCCCTTCCTTAATAAATAGAAATTTTGTATCATTCCTTTTTCTCTTTGAACTTGAATTTTCTTTCTATTCTCCTTAAGAAATTATCCTAATATACTTCATGCTTGAAAGATTTTTATTTATCACCCTATTATAATTTCCTGCGTATACACACACATTCACATCCACACATATACATATCTATTGAAATTGTACATTGCCATTTCCTGTGGCCTTTCATTCATTTATTAAACAAATATTTATTGAATGCTTATTATGTGCCAGACATTGTTCTAAGTGCTGTTCTAGTAAACAAAACGGACAAAAATCCCCAATCTTGTGGAACTTACTTTATGGTGAAGGAGACATTCAATATACAGGCTAAATAAGTAAAATATGTATTATTTTAGATATTGAAAAGTGCTAAGAAGAGAAACAAAACAGGAAAAGGAGCTCTGTCATGTCAGGTGGGAGGTGGTGTTGATGTTTTCGATAGGGTGGCCTCCTGAAAAGGTGACTTTTGCAAAAGATCTGATGGAAGTAAAGGACCCAGTTATGTGACTATGAGGGGAAGAGCATGTTAGATGGAGGGAATAGCTGTGCAAATACCCTGAGGCTAAGTGTGCCTGTCCTGTTTGGAGAAAGGCAAGAAGGGCAGCATGGCTGGAGCCAGGAGACAGAGAGTGGAAGTCCCTGGAGATGAGCTTAGAGGTCATGGGTAGTAAGATTATGTAGGGCCTTGTAGGATATTTCAAGGATTTTTAGCTTTGACTGATTATGGAGCGTTTTGAGCAAAGAAATTATGTCACCTGCCTTAAGCTTGAACAAGATCTTTCTGGCTGCTGTGTTGAAAATAGACTGTAGGGGGTGTGGACCAAAGCAGGGAAAGCGGGTGGCCGGAGTACTTGATGGCTTTCATTTGCTTTTCAGATCTACTCTCCACCTCTCTCCGCCCTGCTCTGTACCCTGGGACGCTGACCTCTAGGGGTTACATCTGTGGGCTGCTTACTCTCTGGCTTCCAGTGGGTTCAGCTAATGGGGACCAGTAGGAGATGAGAGGAAGGGAGGAAAATGAGATTGGGGCATTGGCTCCATTTATTCCTCTGGTTCCTTTCCTGCCTCTACTCAGGGCCAAAAATTCCTGTCAGGTAGTGGTGTTACCTCTATAACCCCCCTTTTGGGGTTCTGGTATCTGCTCTCTTCTGTTGCTCCTTTAGGTCTAGAGACGGACATAGCATCCCTCTCATGTGAGTCCCTGATGCTTCATCGTCCCTTAGCCCTGGCTAAAAATTTACAAACATAGTCCTTTAATTAAACTCTCTTCAGTTGCCCCTCAGCCTGCCATCTATTTCCTGTTGGGGCCCTGGCTCTTTCAGTTATTTATTGCCGTGGAAAAAAACACCCCAAAACTTAATGACTTAAAACAACCATAATCATTTATTTGCTCATGATTTTATAATTTGGGCGAGGCTTGGCAGGGAGAGCTCATCTCTACTCCATGTGGCATTGCTAGGGTAGCCAGGGCTGGAGGATTCACTTCCAAGATGGCTCACTCCTATGGCGGGCAAGTTGGTGCTAGCTGTTGTCTAGCAGTTCCGCTGGGGCTGTTGGCCGGGGGCTTTGATTCTCCTCCAAGTGGGCTGTAAGGGCTTCCACACAGCGTGGAGGCTGGGTTGCAAGAGGTGAGAAGCAGAAGCTGTCAGTCCTCTTAAAGCCTAGATCTGGAACTGGCACAGTATTGCTTCTATATGCAATTGGCTAAAGCAGTCAGAGGCCAAGGCCAGATTCAAGGGGGTAGACAGGAGCACAATGAATTTATGGCCATCTTCAATGCACCATGCTGATGGAGACAGGCTGTTGCCATAATCCGGGTGAGAGATGATGATGGCTGAAACCAGGGTCATGGTGAGAGACGGTTAGGTCCTGGTTATAGTTTGAAGAGAGCTGACAGGGTTTTCTGATTGGACGTGAGTTGTGAGAGAAAGAGAGGAGTTGTGTTAATCTGTGTCTTCTGAGAAGCAGATGCCCAGATGGAATTAAACGTGTAAGCATTTTATTAGTGTTATTTCCTATGTGAAAGGAAATAGGTAAGGAGCCAGGGAAAGCTGGGTGAGCCATCAGACCGTGATGGGAGTCTGCTCCCAGATGAAGGGGAGAGGGAGAGAAGGTTGGGTGGAAGAGCAAAGCTCTTGGAGAGTTCTTGAGCCAAAGCTGGCCAACAAAGGAGTCCTGTGTCTCCCAGGAGTGGGTTGGCTTTAGTATCTCTGCCGCACTCAGTTATTGGTGTGAAGCAGTCCATGGGAGAGGTGGCCTCAATACAAGTGCGACGATGGATTTCAAGTACAGTGTCTGAGGCTCTCAGCGAATTAGACACCCTATAGAGGAGGTCTGTGAGGCACATTCTCACAGCTGCCTCAGGGGTCAAGGACAACTCCGAGGTTTTTGACCTGAGCAGCTAAAAGGATGAGAGTGCCTTCACTGAGCGGTGGAAGCCTGAAGGAAGAGCTGGTTTGAGGAGGAAAATCAGAAGTATGTTTGGGGTGCGTTAAGTTGGAGATATCTACTACACATCCCAGTAGAAGTACCAAATAAGCAACTGGATAAACATGCCTAGATTTTAGGGGAGATGTTCCTGTTGTAGATAACAAATTAGGGACGGTAAGATGCTAAGTGTTTAAAAAAATCTCTTCTCAATGAAGTTATCATTACTATATTATTGGCACCGAATTGATCAAAACAACATAAATATATATCAAATTTAGGTAAATGAAATGTAAATTATTAAATATAAAAGTAAAATTTATTGGAAATGCATCTCTTTATAAGATATATCTGTGGATGAATATTATTTATTGCTAGAAAGAGGCGGAATTCAGCATCAACTGTATTCCCATTTTTCATACTTATAGATTTAAGTGTCAAGAAATCTTGTTCACATAAATATGCAGATCAGAGTGGAAAGAGTTTTATTATAGTACATCTCTTGGTTCTTTAAGTTCCTTCTGCATCATATACCGAAGATCCTGTAGTAAACTATTATCAAAAATGATTTTTAATTATCAGCTGACAACTCCAGTAGGTTTTCGTGCAGTTCTGGTGAAAGCAAAGAATTAGATACCATTGACTTGCAAGAGGATTTGTTACTGAATGATTAGAGTTATCTGCTTTGTCAACACCATCCTCAAATTTGATATTGTCCCTCTGTTTGATGCCTAACATATTTTTATGGCCTGGGGCAGTGCACCAGTGGAAGATTCTGGAAGGATGAGAGTTGGGCCTTTTTTCAGTAGAGTGGAAGAAGGCAATTGCAAAAAGGGAGGTAGAAAAGGCAGGTCTGCATTTCCATCATAGGCATGTCCTTAGGCAGGTTTTAGGAAAGTTCTGAAAATCGAATCACTTGAAACCCTCTGGTATGCAGGATGGAAAGTCTTTCATATTCCAGTTTGTACAGGACGAAGCAGAGTGATTGGGAAGCTCCTGGGACAAGGTGCCAGGGTTTCTTTAGAAGGCAATTGGGGCAGCCTACTGAGGCATATCAACATAGGGACACTTCGGGGAGCTGATCTGGGAGGCCCTGGATTGGTGCATGGCAAGGTCTGTCCCTCATGCCTGCTTTCCTGGTGTCTCAGGCCATGCTGAAGAACAAAAGCCCAGGCTTAATAAGGTGTGAGGACTGGAGAAAGCAAACTGATACTGGTGCTAGGGGGGCAGCCCAATGTGGAAGATGGGGGGCTGTTAAGAAACCAAGCAATGACTTAGGCCACTTCAAATTAGTTTCAAAAATTGAGGCTAGCCATATGGAATGGGGAAGAATTGGGGTTTGGAACCAGCCCCAAAGGGTTATGTGAGGAGAAAGGATAGTTAGGACGGGAGGGGGAGAAATTACTTACTTTCTGGCTCCTTAGGAGATGCTTTCCTGTTCCCTTGGGTGCCATAAAATCTCCTCACAGTGAAGGTGACCAGGCAGCCTGCTATGGGGCCACCCAAGCCCATTTCCTGCTTCTTGGTGTCATGGAGAGATCATTGCATTCAAGTCACAAGGCCAAGGTTAGACCTGCATCTATCCCAACTGGTTGTGTGGCCTTTGGAAAACTCCTTTCTGAGCCTCAGTTTACTTATCTCTAAAATGGGAACAAAAAAGCTTTCTTCCGCTGCCTTTTAATGTTGTAAAAGTCAAAGGTGAATATCTGTGAATATGCTTTCTAAGTCGTGATGCGCCGTATAACTGAAGGCATGGGCAATTCAATTCAGTATCAGTGAGTCCCCACTATGTGCCAGGCACCATGTGAGGACAGAAACCGCCTAGGGTGACAGCCAGGCACTGACAAAAGTCATAATAAGGGAGAATGAAAGAGAGTTTCTGCTGCACTGGCAAAGCAATCTGGAGCCACAGAGGGAAGCAGTGATGAATTTCAACTCAGAGCATCCAGGAGGGTGTTCATGGAGGAGGAGGGGTCTGCCTTGGGCCTTGAAGGCCGAGTGGGAATTTGCTAGGCAGAGAAGTGGAACAAAGGCGTTTCAGGTTAAGGCACCTGCAAGGTGGTAATATGGAGGCATGGAAATGCCTGGAATGTGCAGAGGACTGTGGACCTTTATGTTAATTTAGGTTAGATCCTTTTTTTCTATTTGAAATATTAGTCATAAGTATCATATACATATGTCCTTATAAGTTTCCCCAATTATTTTCTGAATATAAATATTTACTATGAGATCAGTGGATCAAGAAGCCCTTTTTAGACCTTTGAATTCATAATACTCTATTACCCTCCAAAAAGGTCGTGCCAGTGTCCTCTGTACGAGAGTGCTGGCTTTACCTCGCGCTTCCCCTGAATCTACAATGACTTTTTATGCCAACATAATAAGATAATTTCTGAGGATGGCGTTTGATCCATCATCTACGATTTGACCCTAAACCTTCTTTTCAATCTTGTTTCCATCTCAGGGGCAGTGTGTGTAGTGGTTAGGGACGCCGCTCTGGGGGAGATTGCTTAGGACTGCATCCTGGGTCTGCTGCTTCACAGGTGGGTTGAGCGTCCCTGCAAAGGGGACTAAGCCAATTTTTTCTATGATGACTATACCTTATGTATGTTATTTAAAAAAAATTTATAAAATGTGAGTGGTTTGATGTGATCCCTCTCTTTGGAAGGTCAACAGCTGCCATTAGGAAAATGAATCTGAGAAGGCAGGGGTAGGAAGCCAGCAGAGTGGCCTGGATGGAGGTGCTCAGGGGTGGGGAGGGGAGGTGGTGAGGACTGGGATGCTAGTGGTGACAGTGAGGAGAGAGAGGGAGTCAAGTATAAGAGGGAGTGGTGGGAGAAGGTGGTCAAAAGGCACCAACTTCCAGTTACATGATGAATAAGTCCTGGGGGTGTAATGTACAGCATGGTGACCATGGTTAACAACACTGTAGTGCGTACTTGAACGTTGCTAAGAGAGTAGATCTTAAAAGTTCTCATCCCAGGAAAAAAAATTGTAACTATGTGAGGTTATGGCTGTTAACTGAACTTATCCTGGTGATCATTTTGCAATAAATACATATATCACGTTGTTATGTTATACACCTAAAACTAATACAATGTTATATGTCAATTTGATCTCAATGAAACTGGAAAAAAAGATACAATCTAGCTTAAGAAACATACACTATTTATATACTTTTTAATTTTAAAAATAAATGGAATATAAGTTCCATTATTAAAAGAAAGAAGAGAGAGCAGAGAAGGCCGGCAGGCGAAGACTCATGGGCCCGGTGGGGGCCTGGCTGGGGAGGTTTGGGGCTCCCTTTCCCGTGTGCCTGAGGCTGCCCTCCGCTTACTTTCCTTCCCAAGTCTGGGGATGCTACAGTTCTCTTTCACACTGACTCTGCCTGTGGGGAAAATATTGGGCTTGTTCAGCATGCCAGGGAGAGCTGGCTTTTATTGCTAGCTCACTGCACCACTAGTTTTATCCCAGCTTCGAAAATGTTCTTTTAACGGCAAATGTCGTTTGGATGAGACGATCTCTTTCTTGTCCTCCTCCTTTCCTCTCTCCTCTCACTCTTCTTAACTCCTTTATTACTGTGTCGCTAAGGATGTACCATGGGTAAACACTGTGGCAGGTACCATGGGGGACATATAAAAGAGGCAACGGGAACCTCATTCTTCAAAGGATGCAGAAGGGCACCTCCAATCCCTCTTCGCTTCTTTTCCCAGAGGACTTTGGAAATCACAGCATGACAAGGGAAGAAGAAAAGGAGAGCACTGATTGTTGAGTACCTCCTACTATGCGCCAGGTAGCATGCAAGACACTGTACGTACATTTTCTTGTTTAATCGTCTCAGCAACTACAGTGGTAATATTATTACCTCATCTGATAGATGAGAAAATTGTGGCTTAGAGAGTTTTGGTAACTGGTGCAAGGCCATGAAACTAGAAATTTGAAGATGGGTCTGTTTGACTGACATTGGACCCCACTCAACCTTCATTATCTTTTGTTGGCCAAGGGACCATGGAAACCCATGGTGTTCATTCCCTCTCCTGCTGTTTTGAGGGCCTCATTTATAGTTATTCTCAGAGGGAGGTGAGGGTTATGGAAGTGAAGTGATGAGCAGAGTTCTTCCATAGGTTCCAGTAAGCTGTTGCCTTTGAAAGGATCATGCCTGGGCCACGGAGGGCAGTGATCTTGGGCTAGCGGAAGTTCAGGAAGGGCCTAGAGTGCTGACTTTTCTCCAGTGACTACCTCTGTCAGAGTCCTTAGGGCCATGCTGATAATCTGACTGTATTACCTGTGGCATGAGGAAAGCCGGAGCTGGTTCAGCAGGAAACCTAATGTCCCAGCTTTCTGTGGAAAACCCTGGAAACCACATTGCTGCTGCAGCTGCGGCTTCTGACTCAGGAATTTGGTGATGATGAGAAATGAGGCGGTGGTGAGAAATCGGTTGATTGCAGGGCCTCATAGGTGAAGAGAAGTTATGTTCTATAAGTCAGCAACCAGGTTCCAGGCCCACTTGGTTTTATCTGTAGTGTGGCTTCTTTTGGGTTTCCATTGATTAGCCCTCTTGAGAACAGTAGAAGCTTGACTACTCCACAGCAGCCTGAGGTGTCTCCCGGGACAGCCTGGGAGGCCCCTGTTGCTAAGAGTTCTGAGGTGGTGGCTGCCATGAGAACCGCAAGCACCCTCAGTCATGCTGTGATCAGGGCTCTGGAGCTTCAGGTCCCGGTCTGACCATCTGATACCCCAGGAAGGTGTGCTTCTTGTTGAGGGAGAGGAGGCCATTCCCCTGGCTCTCAGTTCCCCAGGAGCTGACAGAGATTTTTAAGGCCACACATCCTTCGGGTTCTTCCCTGAGGGGAGCTCCAGGAAGCTCTCCTGGCAGGTTGGGTAGGAGGCTTCCCTCTGGGAGTCCATAACATCACATCCACACCTTACGCCTGCCTTTATCTCATTAAGTTGAAACGATCTGCCGCTGAGGTTAAGGGTAGATCATTAGAGGCAGACAGGGGAGACTGTCCCCAGCACCTAGCATCGTGCCTGGTGCACAAGAGATGCTCTGTCAATGGTGACCTGTTTGTTGAACTGAGAAGGCTGCCCTCGGGGACTCAGGTTCTACCTGCCTTCCAGATCTACTTGTGTCCTCAGAGCTGTAAGGTGGCTGATCCGTTCCTACACCTCATGTCCACATTACAGGCAGTAAGAAGGAGAAACGGAGAAAGAGGAAAGGATGACCTTTTATCCAATAAACAAGGCTTTCCAAGAAATCCCTGGCAGATCAGTGTTATATGCCTATCTCTAAGCAGCAAGGAAGTCTGGGAAGGTATATGTTTGCACCCCGGCTTGTCCTCTTAAACAAAATCAGGGTTCTTTTAGTTAGTGTGGTAATGTATTCATTTTCTAGGGCTGCTGTAATAAAGCACCACAAATTGGGTGGCTTAAACAACAGAAATTTATTGTCTTACAGTTCTGGGGGCCGGAAGTCTGAGCTTAAGGTCTTGGCAGGGTGGATTCCTTCTGAGGGCCGTGAGGGAAGGATCTGTTCTATGCGTCTCTCATAGCTTCTGGTGGTTTGTTGGCAATCTTTGGCATTCCTTGGTTTGTTCCTTGGCATCACCCCAATTCTGCCTTCCAAGGCTGGGTCATAGAAAGCCTTGCAGCCCCTGCTTGGTTCTCTTGGGACATTCTGGAAGAAGCCCGTCACCATGTTAGAAGTCTGGCCATCCTGAGATCTCTGTCCTGGAGAGGCTGCATGTAGGCGCTCCAGTCTTCAGCTCCAGTTGAGCTCCTGGCCAACAGCTGGCATCAACACCTGCCCTGTGCATGTGCCATTTTGGACATCCAGCTCACCTTCACATGGCTTTCTCTGTGTCCAAGTTTTCCCTTTTTATAAGGACATACTCAGATTAGGTGAATTAGGCCCACCCTAATGACTTCATCTTAACTTGATCATCTGCAAAGACCCTATTTCCAAGTAGGGTCATATTCACAGGTACTAGGGGCTGGATTTCAACGTCTCTTGGTGGGGACACAATTACAATAGGTAGTTTTAACATATAGCCTCCAAATTCTTCAACACTCTTGCCATCAAGAGGTAAGGTCTTGCCCCTCCCTTTGAATCTGATTGGTCATGATTATGCCTACTAATAGAGTATGGTGGAAGCGACTTCCAAGGCTAGGTCATAGAAGGCCTTGCAGCCCCTAACAAACCTACATTTGAGTGTCCAAAATGGTAGTATCATCAGATTGTTCAAATAATCGTTTTCACGGGAGAAACTGTTTCAAGGATAATCACTGTTAACTGTTGTAATGAAGGTGTTGATCTCTGGCTTGCCCTGTCATCAAGAGGCTGCTTTGCCTGAACTGGGGGGTAAATTGTCATTAGAAAACACAGTGCCAGCTTGTATAAGTTCTGTGTCACCAAGAAGCAGCTACCTCACCTCCCCCATTTTATAGGAAGAGGCCCCATAGATAGCATGTTTCCAGCAGACCCTGAATTCTATACCATAGTTTTCAGTTTCCTAGATTATTCCAGAGGCCCCAGAGCCAGACTCTACCTCTCAAATGATGGGTGGAAATAGGGGTTTGTCTTGTGATAGAATTTTCTGAACGTGCCGAGGGTCATTCTGCACTGACCAGCTCACCTGTGAATGTCTATGCTGCCTCCAGGGTCCAAGTCCTACTGCATTTCTGTCCATGTGGCTCTGCTCCTCTGTGTGCTTTGCTAGGTCTCAGGACTCGTCATTTCTCTTTTATCTCTTCTTCATCCTGTGCCTAAGCTAAATCCTTGCTTTGCTGGAGCTTTGCTCTATTTTCCTTGACTTCTTCATATTCAACTTCATGCTTTGATCAATCTCCCCAATAGCAGTTGCCAAGCAACTTCCTTTCCCTTCTACAGGTTCTTCCTGAAATTCCATCTGTTTCATCAAACCCTTTGCTCAGCCTCACTGTTGCTCTCCAGCTTTTGTTTGCACTGTGTTAAAACTATAGATTATAAACCAAAGGGATGCTACACGGAGCAGGATGCAGAATGGTTAGGGCACAGGCTTTGGAGTCAGAGAAGCCCAGGTTCAAATTCTCACTTTGCTACATATTAACCGTGTGACAGTGAGCAAGTTATTTAACTTTCCAAACCTCAGTTTCCTAATCTAAAGTGTGTACAGCAAATTATATTTCCCAAAGATGGCCACAACAATTTCTCCCGTCACACATTCTTTTCTAGAACCTTGCCATTTCCCCTCAGAGGTGTAGGTCTCTGTCCTTTGTCTTTGAATCTGGATAGATTTGTGACTCGCTTGCAACCAACTGAATGCAGTGGAAATAATGCTGCATGACTTCAGAGGGTAGGTCAGAAAATGGGACGCAGCTTCCTCCTTGCTTGCTGGATCAGCCACTCTGGAGCCGCGAGCTGCCATGAAAGCTGTCTGGCTGCCCAGAACCCAGTATGCCGTGCGGAAGCCCAAATGAGCCTATGTGAGAAATCATCTTGAGAAGCTCTGAAAGTGCAGTCAATCCTGACTATTTGTGAATTTCATATTGATGCATCTCCTTACTTGGCAAAATTTATGTGTAACCCAAAATCGTGATACTTGCTGCACTTTTGTGGTCATTTGGGGACCTGCACATAGTGGTGAATAATTTGAGTCGCCCAATGCACGCATTCCCAGCTGAGGTCCAACAAGGCGATGCTCTGCCTTCTTGTTTCAGCTCTCAGACTGTAAACAAGTATCCTTTGGGCGGTCTATTTAGTGCTTTCTTTTTGCATTTTTGTACTTTTTGTTGGTTATCTTGCTGTTTAAAATGGCCCCCGAGCATAGTGCTGAAGTACTGTCTAATGTTCCTAAATGCAGGAAGGCTGCGCTGTGCCTGACAGAGAAAATACACTTGTTAGATGGGCTTCCTTCAGGCTTGAGTTGTAGGGCTGTTGGCCATGAATTAAATGTTAATGAACCAACAATATGTATCAAATAAGGTGTCTTTAGACAAAAACATACGTAAAACAGGTTATGTATTGATCAGTTGTTGAAAATATTGTGACCAAGAGGCTTGCAGGAACCTAACCCTGTATTTCCCTCAGGAGCAATGGTCCAACATTTGCTAATTTAGCGTTCACAGTGACTTTCTAGAACATAACTACCTCAAACAATGGGAATCAACTGCCCATGAACAGCGAGGATGCTCAGTCAGCCCCCAGCTGCTCCAGCCTCCTGCAGTTCCAGCTTCAGTCACCGTCTGATTGAATGTGGCTGCACGAAAGACCCTGAGCCGGACAGCACAAGACAACCTCTCAAATTCCTGACCCTGAGAAACTGGGAGATAGAATAATTTTGTTTTTAAACAAAAATATTGTTAATATCTTATTATCCTTATTTATATATTTATAATACTTATAATATTATTTGTTAACATTAAAAAATGTTTTATGCCTCAATAGTTATCAGAATAATGGCGTTGACAATGCATTCCTCACCAGCTTAGTGGGAGGATTAAATGAGATGGTGTACATCATGGTGAAAGGACTGAATGTTTTGATGAAGTGCCACTATGCTACCATTAATATTATAAATCCTCTGTAGAAGCCTTTATTTTTATAGAAACACAGATTATTCCACTGGAAAGAAACTTTAAAGATCACCCAGGCTAATCCCTGTATTTTCAGGTGCAAAATCAGAGGACCAGAGAGGGGAAATTGTCTGCATCACACAGAAAGTTGATGGCAGAGTGTAAATTAGACGTAAGGCTCTATCTCTATCTGAATAGAAAAAGCTTGTAACTCTTTCCTTGTGTGTTTCAATTATAGATGTGCCTCAATTATTGAACAAGCAAAACAGAATATGACTCAAATACACAGAGACCTTAAATTTTAACTCATCCTTTTAATCCTAGAATCACAGGTGGGATGATTTTTTGTTATTGGTCTTCACAAAAGAGAATTGTTCAGAGGGATGGGAATTGTGCCCTGGGATATGTCTCAGTAGACACCCATGTTATTATTGGTTTTTGATTAAGTACCTGAATGAGGGCTTTGTCCCTGGGTGGTAGCCTCCAGTGCACGGTGACAGGCCAGGGCATCAGCTGCTGGGAGTGTGAAGGGGTGAGAGAGCTGATGATGTCTGCAGCCATGGCCTTAAAAACTCCTCATTTCACATGCTGTTGACAGTAGCTGGACTTTAGCCTTAGTTCCCATTATATGCTAGAAACAAGACATTTCTCCGGTGGTTCAGATAGTAATTTTTTATTCTGTATTTTCTGGGTAATAAAGTGTCATCTTGGATGACACAAAAGAAAGTCATCAAAAACCTACAAATATTTGCGTCTGTGGGCTCTGGGCCAGGCTGGTGAGTAGGGATGGGGGATATCGATGGAACCCACAGTCTAGAGTAAGGGAGTTCCAGGTACCACAAAGGAAACCCGAAGCTCGGGGTCAGCAGAGGTTGAGGGTTCATTCACCTTGCAAATTCTTTACAAAATATTTGTCCCTTTAACAGCACTTTGGCCTATAAATGTATACTTTACCTGCTGCATTTACTAATGAACTTCTCTCCTTGCCTAACTGGCAGAATCTATCATTTCAAGAAGAAAAATTTTAAAGGTTATAATTTTGAAGTAGGGAAATGTCATTTTGGATAAACTTAAAAAGTACCAAAGCCAAATGCAAAATCAAACTAGTAGCTTGGCCCTCTGCTATTTCAATCTCTGATGACTCAGGATGGCCCTCCAAAGGGCTTTGGGACGGTCCTTAAGGGTTCCTTTGTTTGTCTCTGGCCACATAGCCATGGGGGCCACATATAGAACAGTGGTTGCTTTTGCCCCATTTCCTCACCCTCTGGCAGGAATTTTCTTTTTCCTTCTGTGTCCTGAGTGCTGGCAACTCAAAACCGTTGTAAGCCAGAGCTTAAAATTTGTTCCCCAAGAATTACTGGCAGACAGATTACATCTCTTTCCTCTGATTCTTTACGTGGTGATGTTACAGTTTAAGTCTCAGAAAGAAAAGTCCCCTTAAAGAGACAGGATGACTTCCAGGTCTGTAAGCCATCACATGATGTATCCACAGTGAAGGGATTCAGTTGTTATAAGTTAATCGTTCAATAGATATTTATTTTGTCACTCTGAAAGAGGGAATGTGTCTGCCAGAAGCTAAGTTGGTCCCTTCTCAAACACATAGACAAGGACATGTCACCTGGGCTATAGCAGTTCCAAGCCTTGTCCAGGGCAGAGGCTGCCCTGTTCCATTGGGTCCTGGGGCAAGTAGATCCTGATTGTGCAGATAGATGCAACAGATACCCTTACCTCATGGCGCTCAACAGTGCTTCCTCCATCCAAAGCCCTTGCCTGAATCCATGCCCAATAAGCAAACTATTGATTACAATCTGCTTCCCATGCAGATTTCTTCTAGGGAGAGGACACAGTGATGCAAGTGTCCAGCCCCCTGCTGACAGGTTTTTCTTTGTAAACCAGTAATGTGGCATTCCTATTTTAAGTATTAATCTCACTGAAGCATGTGGTTAATGGGACTCTGTCCTGGAGAGACAAATCCATAAACCCTTCCTGGGGGACAAACTATAGATGTGAGGCTTAAAAAGGCATTCAAATATTTTATTCTCAAAAATAGGATTATTATGCTCTTAAATAATTGTTAATTACATGAGCATTTACTTAGCACATACTGTATTCTTTGTAACAAAGACTACCTAGAAAAATTTGAGTGGGAGAACCTTCTCTTTCTTTTTACCTTTTCAGCATCCTTCTTTGCCCACCTGGATTTGGCCCCAGGGCTCTCATACTGGTGACTCAGACTGGCACTGATACAGCCTGTGGCACAAGCCTAGCTTTCTCTCATCAAAACTTAACTGTGTTGAATTTCATTCTCACCCACTACTCAACCAGTTGTCTCTCTGGGAAGTAATCTGACTAACTTATTCATGACAAAGTGTTGCTACAGGATAATAGCTAAAGGTCTTTTCCCTAAGGATCCTTGAGGGCCTAATCTGTCAAATCAGGTGAAAGGCATTTCTGATGGTGACATCTAAGGCATCATAGAAGGAAGGAGGGAGGAAAATATTTGGGTAGGCAGAACTTTTTAGGATTCCTAAAATTGTACCATGGAGTAGACTTTTATTATTAATTTCAAGGACAGTTTTTCTTAAAGCTGATGTTTGAAGGAATAGTATAAGGATATTGAATAGAACCAAAGACCCCAAGTCAAGTGTAATGTGTGATAAAAACTCCCATGATCGGGGGCTGGCCTGGTGGTGCAGCAGTTAAGTGCACACATTCCACTTTGGTGGCCTGGGGTTTGCCGGTTCGGATTCCGGGTGCAGACCTACACACTGCTTGTCAAGCCATGCTGTGGCAGGTGTCCCACATAAAATAGAGGAAGATGGGCACAGATGTTAGCTCAGGGCCAGTCTTCCTCGGCAAAAAGAGGTTTGGTGGCAGATGTTAGCTCAGGGCCAATCTTCCTCAAAACAAAAACAAAAACAAAGTAAAACAAAAAACCTCCCATGAGCCAAAGAACATACGCAGAACTCATTAAAATTTAACAAAAACCATCCAGAGACTATCGCCCCTAGCAGCATATTTAAGAGGAGACTAGCAATTCAAGAAGGGGATTTAAGGAAACCAAGTGCTTGGCTTTTTCCAGCCCTCCCAGTGTTTTCTTGGGATGGAACAGAGCACTGTGATACAGCTCTTGGGAGAAATATATGTGCTTCCCTTGAAATTTAGGGGTGCTTGGGATCAAAGAGACTGATGTACACTTCTTGCCTGGAGAAGTCAGAGGGAAAGGCTGGCTGGACAGCCGCAAGAGCTGTCCAATGGTAGCGAGGGCAGGATGGGCTGTACTGCCACCATTTGGTGGGCCAGGATATAGTTCCTGGGGGCCAACAGGACTGTAGGCAAGGTTGCTGCAGTCATCTTTCAGGAATCTTGCCCAAGAGAGTGGTTTGTTGGGGCAAGGGGATTCCAGAAGCAAAAAGCTTCAGGATTTCTTTCAGGTGGAAAAGCTGAGGGGATCAGAACTGATCAGTCAGAGTGTGTCATCAGAGCCAGGAGATTGCCACCCAGAGGTCCCTGTGGACTATCAAAAGATCCAAAGATCCCACTGTCCTTGCATCCGAAGCCCATAGAAGAGCCCATACTTTGGTGGCTGCCATGACAGAGGCACGCTATAACAGCATCACTGACATGAGATGTTGCCCCTTTCCTATAATCTTCTCTCTATCCCAGAGAAGCAAGCAGAAGTGTGCAAGAAGGGGGAGTGCATCAGCCTGGGTTCAATGAGAGGAGCAGAATTACTATGAATGATATAGTATAAGGGATTTATTATAGGGATTAGACCTTATACATTGTGGGAGCTGATGGAGAAAACTAAGTGGGGCTGTTGCCTCTATGCCAATGTCTCTATAGGTCAGCCGGGCCAGCTAGTCAGGAAAGGAAGCTGGATATGAAGTGGGAAAGAGCAAGGACAAATTGGGACACGTGAGGACAAACTGGAACTTATTGACAGCAATGACCTGTGGGAGAAGCTGGCACTGTCTGCTACAGCGCCGCACACACACCTGGCCCAGGGCCTAGAGAAGCAGAAGTTGGAGATCCAGTGGGAGCTGAAGGAGCTGCGGGCCTGGGTGCTGCCCACATCAACAAGGTGAGTCAGCAAATCAAGCAGCAAAGCAGGTGCGATGCTGCAGTGCCTGGCACCCTTCTCCCACCTTCAGAGGATAAAAATGGCGGCTCCTTCACTTCTCTCTTGTGCAAATTTTTCTTGTGCTCCGCCCTCACTCGGACTCAGGCAGGGAAAGGAATTCTGGGAAATGTAGTTCCAGCTTAGCTAAGTGGCTGCACCACAGGGAAAAGAATGGAAAGAATTGTTATGACATCTTATCCAACTTTTTGGTTCTCTGAGCCAGGGATGAGGCCTGAGCCAGGGGAAGGGGATAAACTTTCAATTGGATTTGAGATTAAAGTATTGACTTAGACTGGATTTTTAAATACCCAAATAGGGGTTGTTCTTAAAGTAGCCTAAAAGTCAGCAGTTTTGTCTATGATGTTTTCAAGAGGAAAGGAAACTGGTTTGATGTAACATGGTTGAAGGCAATAATGAAGAAAAATACAGCTATTTCCCATTTATCCTGAGTCAGGTTCAGCCTGTTTAATAAACCCGTTCCATAGGCGTTTAACTCGTGTGAGTTCAACTACATCCCTTGCTATGTTCTTCTATGTTAGTCAGTCGATTTCATATAATTTTAAGTACTTAAAATTCTATTTTGCCTCTACTCTTTATTAAATATTCTCCTCCACTGTATACTTTATATGTACATATAGAAATGTATATTACTATATAGTGTTGCATTGTATATACTGTTCATTATGGGCAATTTAAAGTGCTTTTCAAGGGTTATTTTCACAGTATGGGATTTTTGCCTAATATGCTGATTGCAGAAGCTAATACTCTACGTAAAATGAAGGTGTGGCTCTTCTGTACCCCCAAATTCAGGGGCGAGGGAGAGTAGAATGAAGAAAGCATATGGTTTTTAAACTCATTGGTGTGCCCTGTACATCCAGTTCATCCAGTCCCTTCTAGAATAGGTGTGTTTTCACATTTTCACTTTCTAAAACAATAACACGTTAGAGATGAAAGAGACCTTAAAGGTCATCGGTCACCTTCATTTTAGAAGAGGGAATCCAGTCCCTAGAGAGGTGAAATAATGAGTCCAGGATCTCATGGCGTCTTGGTGGCAGGTTCAGAACTAAAATCTGGTACTCCCATATCAAAATCAACATTCCCTTCCATCTGCCAAGCTATTCTTCAGCTTGTGAGTCTCCCTAGCAGGCACTGCGAGCCTGACACAGTTTCAAGCCATCTAGGGAATGAGGGTCCCAGGCCATTGTCCTTGGTTCATTCTGGGGCAGACAGGGATGCAGGACTGATCTCAGGAATGACAAGGACTCTTCTGTTTCAGAGCTGGCTTCTCCTTCAATGCAGGATTCCCAGGGTGGATCTGATATTTTTTCCTCCTATTTGTCCCCTGGCGAGCAGCCTAAACCTCTTCCTTGGGTGTGCACACTGCCCACTGCCCTGCTGTGGTCCAGGCCCCAGGGCTGAGGCTCATCTGATCACCATGGCCAAGAATGCCGCTGTGGGCAGATCAGCCTTGAGGCTGTAGTCCCAGCTGTGCACATTCTCTTTAAAACAGGGTTAGAAAAGCACTCTGATCTCAACGTTTTGAACTCACTCTTGGAATCAGCTTTCCCCAAGCCTCCCCTGGGATTCCCTTCTCAGTGCTCGCCTCTGTAAAAGGTTGTAGTCTCTTAAGAGTTCTTTGTGAAAGAGAATGATCGTGTTCATCCACCCCCTCCCTGGCCCATCTGACTCCAGGGGATACACTTATAATTCTTCTTGGTCCCTTTGAGACCTCAGACACTGAATGCTCTTCTTCCCCCATCAGATGTTTGTCTTGATTTTGTAGCTTTTCCTTCTAGAGTTTCAAAGCAGGTAAAATGAAGCCTTCCTGTGACATTTGGAAACCCCACTGCTCAGCCTTTCTCTGTACCTCAATTGGTAAAGCGTGTAAGATCTCCTGATACCACCAAATTTCTAAGCATCTTGGTTTTAGACAACCACGGAAAGTCCAGGCCTCTATTTTATTTGTTTACAACTGCTGCTCAGTGCTGCTTCCCCCACCACAGTGAGCGCTGCCTAGAAGAATTCATTTGCATCCTCCACTTTCCCTTAAGACAACATAAAGCATAACAAAGCCCATACAGAGAGCCCTGGTGCATGTGAGCAGGGAGATTTTTCCTACTTCAAATCAGTATTGCATTTTTCCTGTTGTTTTTGGCAGCTTACCACATTGAGGCCTCTCAAATAATCTGTTAATTGTAACAAGCTGAAGATCTCTCTCACAGAACACACATCTGATTCATGCCTTCTGCTCCTTCCTGTGCAGCCCTGACACTGTGATGATGATGCGACTGGCATATAAATCTTCTCACTCATTCTGGAGCAGGGAACAAAAGCAGAGTGTGCACCAGGCCCCCAGGTACCGTGGGATAAAAGGAGGCAGCCACAGAGCCAGAAAGGTGTAGATACTGTGTTCCACCAAGATATTTCCCAGGGTGTTTTCCAAGTGTGTGTGTGTGTGGGAAAATACTCCGAACCTTGGAGAAGCTGCCATCCTTGAATTGCCCTCTTTGTGTGTTCTGGAGTGTTCTTGAGGGCTTGGAAGGAGGCCAGGGAGGATGCTGAATCTATTTCAACAGATACATGCTTTTATGATGTTTTCCTAAGGGTGTTAGGGGAATTCAGAAGATGGGGGTTCAGCCTTTGATCACGACATCGTATCAACAGGCGCTCAGACGTTGACTCAATAAAGGAGCTGGAAACAAAAATCTTTTCCTGCCTCCAGCTGGGCAAGTCCCAACAAAATGGTGATGAGGAAATATCAGTCTTCACAGGGCTTTGCTTTCTTTTTCTGGCCCAGGCTGCTGAGGCCAAGGGTACCTGCCATGTGCCAAACCCTTGTATGGGGGGCTGGGTGCTAAGAATACAGTATGGAGCAAGACAGATATATTAAGGAGACCTGAAGACATAAAGGAGGTTAAAGAAGAAAGATGTGACAATTCTAGGCTCTTGTTGAGTGGATCCTTCAGCATATATATTAAAATATGCACATATATATTAGACCTTAGATAGATTCTCCTCCAACTAGTTTCTATGTCCAAACAGCTGCGTATTTTAAACCACAACTAGATATTTCAGATTTTCTATCTTAAGGTCAGTGGTTCTCAAAGTGTGGTCCAATAGCATCAACATCACCAGGAACTTCTGAGAAATGCAGATTCTCAGGCCCCACCCCAGACCCACTGACTCAGCAACTCTGGGATGAGGCCTAGCACTCTTGATTTTAACCAGACCTCCAGGGCATTCTGATGCACACTCAAGTTTGAGAACCACTGCTGTAGGAGAATTTGTGCTCACTGCTTCTAGTATCAATGTCCTTTTCTTTCCTCCAAGCAGAAACCAACATGGTCAAGCAACAATCAGGTAGAACACTCCATCCAAGAACACAGTGCAATTATTGCATGTGTTCACTTGCTAAGATTGTGCTGGTCTCTTCCAGCACCTTGCTGTGAAAGTGGGTGGCATAGGAAGAAAATGAACGCGGGCATGATGACCTAAGAAATTTTTAATAATTCTAATTTTGGTGAGCTTTTGTTCTGTGAACAACTCACCTTTTCTTTGGCTTTGGGGAATTTCTTTCTTAGCAAAAAACTAATTTGATTTGCAAAGGGACTTCATATTAGATTTCTGGTCCAGATAAAAGGGACGTAAGGAATGGATTGTCTCGTAAGATGTAATGCTGTATTGAATTGAATGTCAACTTAATGATTTATTTTCTTTGAAGTTAAGGTTATGGAAGATCTTGAATCAAAATGATTCAATGAGGCAGAAAGGTAGCAAATTCCTTTTACTTATTTACTTGGTAATTTTGAGTAATTCTCCTGCTGTCTGCCTCATCTACTTGCCCTACTTCCTTTAATGACAGACCTGTACAGACTGTGTTGGTTATTGACGATGGTTCACAAATCTAACATCTCTTAAATATGACATTTTTGGCGTGAAGAATTCCTGTGTATATTGGGCAGATAAGCACTTTAATATTGTGAAAATGTGGTCTTGGATGACCTGCTGCCCAAGGACAGAGAATGTTCCATTATGCCAATGGGTGAGTGCTGGAGCTATGCCAACTGTCTGCCTAATTGGATCCATTAATCTCTGCTGATAAGTCAGCCAGTGTACAACCCTGCCCAGGTAACTGCAGTGAGTGAATAAATAAACATCTGTTGAGGCCCAACTGGGTATGGAAGATGCTGAGAGTTTAGGGTTCAGGAAGAAAAGAGATGTATTCTTTGCTTTCAAGGAACAAGGAACTTAAACCCTGAACAAATACACCTTTTGAAGAAAGCCCTAACAGAGTAACCAAGTGTGGGCATTGTTAGCACTGTTAAAATGCAAATTGGAGTATATCACTCCTCTGTGCAAAACTCTGTTAGACTTCCCATGTCACACAGCATAAATACCCTGCCCTTACTAGGCCCTCTATGTCCTAGTCATCTGTGACCCTTCTGACGGCATTGCCCTTCATTCACTTGCTACTTGGGGACCCTGTCAGGCACAATCCCAGCTGTCTATTCCCTCTGCCTAGAATGCTTTTCCCTTTATGCCTGCCTTCCCTGCATCTCCCACCCGTTAGCATTGGTCACCATTTAACATACTCTGTATTTTTTTATAGATATTATTTTTGTTTCCCAGTAGAATGCAAAGACCATGAGGGCAGGGTACTTTCTTTGTTGTATTCAGACAATGAAAGAATGAATGAAGGCATGTGGGTAGGCCAATGGGCAGAGGACAGTTTTAAGGACACCACCTATCACCTGGTTCTTCACTGGACGAGGGCAGCCTAGGATAGGAGTTGGGGCCAACATTTAAACTTATTTTCTGTAAGCAAAACCTTGCCTAAAACCATTATGTTTTGCCTCTTAAAAGCAAAATTTTCAGGCAAACAAGTAAATTAACCCCAAATTAAGACCCAATTTGCATGTCATGCTTTTAAATTGTATTTTAGAATCAGCTAAATTCTAGGACACGCTCTCCAGCCCTAAAACGTAGACATTTCTTTTTGCTTTACTAAATATCTTTATCCCAAAAGCTCATCCATTCATTCCTTTAATTCATTAAAGCAATTAGTTACTTATTGAGTACCTACTATGTGTCAGATACTCCTCTAGCTGCTGGGGATACAGAAATGAAGGGACAAGACAAAAACCCTTGCTCTCGTGGAGGTGGCAGATAATTACCAAGACAAACTTTGGGAGATGATGAGCACTATGGAGAAAAAAATCTGGTTATGGGGCAGGGGGAAGGGCTGCTATTTTCGATGGAGTGGTCAGAGAAGGCCTAATAATTAGGTGATTTGGGGTGGAGCCCTGGAAGAGTTGAGAGAATGAGCTATGTGGCTATCTGAAGAAGAGCTTTCTATGCAGAGGGAATAGCATTTGCAAAGGCTCTGAGGCTGGACCATGCCTGACACGTTTGAGGAATAGCACTGAGGCCAGTGTGGCTGAGGCAGAGTAAGCAGAGGAGAGAGTAGGATCAGATGAGATTGGTGGCAGGTCATGTAGGATCTTAAAAGCTGTTATGGGGACAATTGACTTTTCTTGCTTGAGGTGAGAAGCCATTGGAGGACTTTGAAGAGAAGGTTGACATGAACTGACTTCTTTTTCCAAAATACCGTGCTGCCTACTTGGAGAACCCTCTGGGTTGGGGCATGGGCGGATGCAGGGAGCCCACCTAGGAGGCTATTTCAATATGCCGGGGGAGAGATGATGGTGGCTTGGACCAGGGTGGTAGCAGTAGAGGTGGGGAGAAGTAGCTGAATCCCCATATATTTTAAAGATAGAATGAGCAGGATTTGCTGACTGCTTAAATGTGGGGTGGGAGAGAATGAGAGGCATCAAGAACAACACCAAGATCCTGACCCGAACCTCTGGAAGAACAGAGTTGCCATTTACTGAAGACTGGGGAGGAGTTGGTTTGGAGTGGTGGTCGGAATCAGGAATTCAGTTTGGGCCATGGTGAGTTGAAGATGCGTATTCAACATCCAAGTGGAGGTGCCCAGTAGGCAGGCGGATGGCAACCACTGATGTAACCAAGGGAGCTGGTGCATTTTGGAGTAACATCACTTCCTGATTTAAGAGGGAAACTGGGCCATGATTCATCTTTTAGGCTGACTATCTTGAACATATTTCTCTCCTAGTGCTGGGAGGGCCTTGGTGGTGTCTGCAAACCTGTGATGCTTCATTTTTTTTAAAAAGCCACATCCTTATCACCTCCTCTATTATGTTTAGAGGAACAAAGGCCACTGATACTACATGTAATTTCTTATGAGGGTATCAGACCTATATGAAGTTTAAGTTAGCTTTCTTTTTTTACACCCAGAGACAAGAGCCCATCCACGTCTGGCTTTTCCTTCTCTACCAATTGGGTATGCGTGTTTTCATTTCTATATTATCAGTGAGAGCAATGGGATGGTCATCACAATCCAAGACATTTTAAAGCTTATTAATGTGTGCTGCTAGGCCTGGAGGTAAGAAGAACCTTCTGAATTCTTGTAGGTGAGGTGTGCACAGGTGGGAAATAGCCAGAATGCAGGCTGACCACTGGCTGTCATCTTGGAGTTGGCAGCAGGTAGGTAAAGCAGCGCGGAGGTGGGGGGCTGGGGGGTAGAACAGCCACCAACAGTTGTCATACTATCTTTGCCACACTTGCCATAGGTTGTCAACCTCTATGTTAAAAAATGTACAAAGCAGTTTACAGGGTTCTAGGCATCAAGACTGGTATTTTTTTTAACAAACAATTAATGAGCACTGTGGTAGACAGAATAATGGCTCCCCAAAGATGTCCACATCCTAATCGCAGAACCTGTGAATATGGTACCCTACAAGGCAAAAGAGACTGTGCAGATGTGATTAAGTTAAAAACCTTATGAGAGGAAGATCATCCTGGATTAACCAGGTGGGCCCAATGTAATCCCAAGTGACTGTATAAGGGGGAGGAAGGAGGATCAGAGTCACAGAAGGAGATGTGACAATGGAAGCAGAGATTGGAATTATGAGGCCATGAGCCTAGGAATGCAAGTGGACTCTAGAAGCAATAGGAAATTAATACAAGTGCTTACTGTCTATGATATCTGTGCTAAGCCTTTATTTTACTTTATTTTTTTTTTTTAGGAAGATTAGCCTTGAGCTAACATCTGCTGCCAATCCTCCTCTTTTTGCTGAGGAAGACTGGCCCTGAGCTAACATTCGTGCCCATCTTCCTCTACTTTATATGTGGGACGCCTGCCACAGCATGGCTTGATAAGTGGTGCCGTGTCTGCACCCAGGATCCAAACTTGCAAATCCTGGGCTGGTGAAGCAGAATGTGCGCACTTAACTGCTGCGCCACTGGGCTGGCCCCACGTGCTAAGCCTTTATATTTATTCTTTTACTTAACCTTACAAACACCACTCTGAGTAGTTCCTATCATTTTTGTCCATTTTAAAGATGGTAAAACCGAGGCTCAGAGTAATTATGGCTACTGAGCCTACCTGTGGTCACGTAGTAAGTAAACAGCAAAGCCAGGTTTTAAACCAAGGTCTTTCCTATTTCTAAATTGGAATTCCAAAATTATATGTTATACTTTCTATATATATGTATTAGAAAAGTTGGCTTTAAAAACATACACAAAAAAGCAGAATGGATTTTTTAGGGATGAAGGGAAAAATTTACTAAACTGAAGTCCTCTTGAGATCATCAACCTCCTTTCATCTGGCAGATCCCACATCTAGCACATGGTAGACACTTAAGAGGTATTTGTCGAAGGGTCAAATCGCCAAGCCTATATACTGGTGGGACTGCACAGAATATATGGTATTTCTTTTATATGTGCTATGGCTTCTAAATTCTCCAGCTGAATATTTGCAGGCCGGCTTGGGTGGGAAGCCTCGGCGAGGTGGCCAACCCTCCCCACGGGCATGTGTCTCTTGGTAGAGCTGTGTGTGTATAAAGTCACTTCCTGAACTACCATGCAAAAGGAGGGGACCTGTGAGCCCAAATAATTAAAAAGACTCAGAATAATCAGAAATCATTTCTCCAGGGCTTTTGCATGCACATGAATATCTTTATCTCCTCAACAGATTTACCTTAAAATGGCTTTGCATTTCCTGAATATGTATCAGCCCGTGTTCAGGGAAGTCACTGGATACAGGGAGGATGTGAGAGGGAAGCCAGGCTAATGGTAAATTTTGCTACTGATTGTCCACCAGCTAGATCATCCACCTGAGAACATTTAAGAGTAGACATACTGTTTCCAGGTTGCCCTGCCTTGTGTTTACTTGTGCAGATATTTATGTATGTGCTATCCTCTCTGGAGACCAGGTCTCATGATACACAAGGTCCCTTTGTAGCTCCCGCACTAGCACCCTGCTCCCTTCTTGGCCTTGCTTGACATTTCCCAACATGTCTGCCCATTCTTGCCAGTGGTCACAAGTTTCTCTGCTACTAAGACCAGCTTCTCTGTCCCAGTATTCCCAGTATCTTATGTCATAGCCACTTTAGCTGTTCTGTGGGGAGTTTTCTAACCTTCAGCAGTAGGGCCTAAAGGGGAGTCACCAGAGTTGGGACCCTACCTGGCATCCTTCTCCAAGTACTCTCACATTCCCATTTCCTACCTCTCAGTGTTGCTTTTGTGAAAATTGGAGCAGACAGGTGTCTCTGCGGTGTGAATTCCCTGGGGTCAGAAGGCCTCCTCAGGCTGAGACTTAGCATTGTGGTCCAGTGGGGGAAGGGGCCAGTTTTTGATCCTGCATGTCAAACCTCAGCATGAATAAATTTTGGGCTCTTTCTCAAAAAGAAAGTTAGTTTAATTAATTAACTAATTAATCAAACAATTAATTTTTAGTCAGGAGTTCAAGTAATTTTATCAGATTTAGCTGAAGAAATTTATCAGAAGACTTTGCACATCATTAGGGTTCCAAAATGATTTGTGCTGAAAGGGTTAGAGAATTAGATCCTGAAAGAGAGAAGAAGGAGTCTGTCTTAGAATGGGGTTCTCAGGAAGCCGGCTCTAAGGCGAGGATGTGAGTGGAGATCAGGTGGTTTATTTGAGAGATAGAAACCCCAGGAAGCACCGCAGGGGAGTGGAAGATGGGCCAGACATTAATGGGTGCACTCCCAAGCCACTTACCACGTTGGGGATTGGAACTCTGAGAGACAGGGGGATATGCCTCAGATTGATCCTACTTGAGGGGTGTTTGCCGTCCATTTCCAGTCTGCAATTAATTCAGGGCTACCTCTGGGGACACTAACTGCCCAGCACTTCCAGCCTGCCGGTGCTCAGGGGAAACGTGTTCTCTGAGCCAGAAAAAGCTTCCAGACAGAAGTCGCAGGTGTTTGCAGCAAGTAGCTGTTGGCATGGAGGGGAATCAGAGATGTGCTGAGCAGATACAGGTGGGCCTGACAGCCGCTCATACAGTACCAGAGTCCCGAGGGTAATTTCAGACACAAAATTTCCTCCTTCGCAATGTTTTTTAAGCTCCATCTTGATGCTCCGCATGTGACCCAGCTCCTAATAAAGGGCTTTATAGGCAGTGTCCTAGTCCATTTGGGCTGCTGTAACAAAAATATCATAGACGGAGTGGCTTACAAACAACCAACATTTATTTCTCACAGTTCTGGAGGCTGAGAAGTTCAAGATTAAGGCTCTAGCAGGTTCGGTGTCTGGTGAGGGCCCACTTCCTCATAGATGGCGCCTTCTCGCTGTGTCCTCACATGGTGGAGGGAGCTCTGTGGGGTTTCTTTTATAAGGCACTAATCCCATTCATGAGGGCTCAGCTCTCATGACCCAATCGCCCTCCAAAGGCCCCACCTTCTAATACCGTCACCTTGGATGTTAGGTTTTCAATATATGATTTTAGGGGGACACGAGCATTCAGTCTATAGCAGTCTATAGCAGGCAGTAAGCACACAGGACATACAAGGTGATGGATGATATGAGTGAGTGCCCTGGGGCAGAGGTTGGATCCTCATCCCAGGCATGCCTATCACCTATTGCTAAGAAGTATTTCCTGGGGGCCACGTGTGTGCATCCTCCAAATGCATTTTAAGCTTGTTCTGGAGCCTGGGCTTTCTGAGGATGGAGACATTTCCTGTTGCTGCCTCAGCTTAGCTCGTAGTTTGCAGGTAATATATTTCAGTAACATTTAGAAAAATTTACTGCACAGCTTGTTCTACACACAAAAGCTAAATGTTAATGCAGTGTTTTACTAACTGTGCTAAAATCAGCTAGCCAGCTGGTGAATTACCCAGAGGCCCTTTACTGTTGAGACTCACATGGGGTTTTGTAGCCAGCCTGAATGTCATTTATGTAAAATCGCAGTGGTGATGTCAGGCGGGTACTCTTCAGCTTTATGGCTGGACTAGGCAGATTAGATATTTACACCAGGTTTTTCTCAACCCCTGCCATGCCCCCTTTCTTTAATCCTGCCAGGTGGGTGTGCTTGCCGCGTGAAGGGCCCAGGGCATGGCAGAGACACAGCAGGGTGCCAGCCGGGAAGCGTTTCTGTTCAGTGGGTTTGTCATTTGCAGAAGGAGCTGCAGATGTAGACTGAATGTGAGTGGTCTAGCTTTGCCACTCAGTCTGTCTGGCTCCTGGTTTGAAGACAGAATGGTGCCAGGGTCGATAGCAGTGTGGCCGTCAGCACCAGGGACTCAAACTCTGTCTGGTGGACTTGAACATTGAACTGGGCCTCTGGGTTTAGGTTTTGACCTCAGGGTTATTTCCTGTCACAGTGTGCCCTGTGATTATTTCCAGCAAGCCATTTTATTCTCTCAGAGCTCTGGTTTGCTTATTGGTAGAACATGCGCTGAGCATGTTTTACTCTTGAGCATACGTTGGTACTGGAATGCATGTTCATTCATGTATTCACTCATTCAATATTCCTTGAGTGCTGCTATTGTAGATGTTGGGAATGTAGCTTGCAACTGAAAGTCCTGGCTAATTCTCCCAGCAATACCCTGACCCAGACTGGAGGAATTTGGAGGCCATGTTTCTAGTGACTTCACTAGTGATGGCTGAATTGGGGGCGAACAGTTTGGTCCTATTGCCAGGTGGTAGTCTTTTTGAAGAATGTAAACTCACTATTCCTTCCTGGAGGAGGCGGGTAATCCTTATCTCTGGAAAGGTGAAATCCTGTAGTTGATATCAAGTTGGTTCTTGTTTCTTTTTTGTTCTTTATCACACATTAAGATCCAGAGTTTGATCCGCTGGTTGAAACATTGTTCTTACAATGACAAATCTTTGCTTATAATCTCAAATTATTCTGTCTAACATGCTCACTGACCTGGTTTGAGTAGTTTTTACCTTCTGGTACATGTTCTGTGCTGGCTTCCAGAGCTCTCTACCAACGAGAGTGAGTGCAAGTGAATTATAAACCGGAAGGAGATCTAAATGTGCATCCTGAGACTCTGAGTGGGTGTAAACTTAGTCCAGTGCAAAAGAAGACACACTATATGGGCCACACTCCTGCATTTGGAAGCTACCTAATTTCATACTCTCTTGTCTTAATAGTAGAATGTTTGGTGATTTCCTTCTGCCTCTACCTGCCCAGAGGGGAACAATTTAAACAATGTATTTCCGGTATTCGTGTCATCGTAATGAAAATCTTTCCATGGCAGCTCAGCAGTGGGAAATTGCTACAGTTTGCCCATTATTTGTTCTCGTTCTCTTCTTCTAAGTCACATTTCTCCCTCTTTGATTTGGAATATTTGCCTTATTCAAGAAACAAAGCTGGAAGTAAAACCAGCCTTGGCGGGTACGGGTTAGGGAAGATTGAGGCACTGGACAAGAGGCAGAAAGAGGGGTTTAAGGTACAAGTGCACATGCCTAGGATCTCTCTGGGTGAGGGGCCAGTCAGATTGCACTGTGATGAGGGATTGTATACGAATTTGTGTTATTGGAGGAGTGGGGATGTGTCATCACAGGATTTTATTATTATTATTATTATTATTATGCCTGCAATTCATGGAGTTACCAGGAGAGATCCACAGACTTATACAACAGCCCCTGTCTGAGGAGGAGCTAAGAGAAGCTGCCATAGCATCTATCAGACGACTCTGTGTGCGTGTGTGTGTGTGTATGTGGGGGTGGGGTAGGGGAGAGAGAGCTTTTATTCTAATGTTGGTAAAGTGCTTAGATAATCTGTAATTGATAAATATAATAGAGGAATGTATCTGAGAACAAGAGTAAATAAAATAGAATACCTCAGGACAAGTTAAGTAACTTTTCTTTGTACACTGCAATGCTGTCTATTACTGCTGGTCTAACTACAGTCTTCCTTTGTCATATTAACCAGCCAGCCTCCCAGCATTACTCAGGAGAATCACTAGCCATCTTTAAATAAATCGGTTAATTCCTGCTGCAACTCATCATAGAGCATCTTCTTAGAGTTGTCCAAGTCAGAAACATCCCAATCACTAATCAATGCTTACGGATCACAGAATCCAATTAAGGGCTCAAAGTTGAAATCAATCTTTTTCAAATGTCTCTTTTCATTGGTAGGCCCAGGGTATCTTGTCGTACTTCAGTTTTGGCTGCTCTAGAGACTGCCTACTTCTCTCATGGAGGAGATTTCATGGGCAACTCAATATATATTTCCCATACACCATTCAGCATATATTTTATCAGGCAATTGAAAACATATCTTCCAAATCTAATACAAACCCATTCAATTATTTCCACGTGATATGGCCATGGTCAGACAGGAATGTGATTCTATTTATTTGGATGAGAAACTTTTGATTTTTACTCTATATTCTGCGTGTTCAGAGCTTTCCAATACATGCTTACAACTGAGACTTGAAAGAGCGCAGAGTACCTCTGGAGCTCAGCATTTCTCAGCATTCAGAGCAAAGCTAAGATCTTTTCAGTATAGCCCTAATAACTAGCTGTCAGGATATTTCCAGAGGTCAAGAGCTACTTGACAGTTTCTTTGAATTCTTGGCCATCAAAATTTGGAGTGTCTTTAGTTTATGTGTCCTGCAGCCGAGAACCCATCCTTTACATGTTGGCTGTGGGATACAGGAGTGAGGAGGGTTAGATATTGCTTCATTCCTAAACATTTCCAAGGAAAAAAAAGTGGTTATGGTATGCGGACAACTAGATTTCAGGTCGGGATGGTGGTAAGGTATGGGTTTAGACAATCACACCTGGTTCTCTTTCATTTAGAAAGTGTGGTAGGAAAATGCGGTGAGATATTAAATTGTTTTTTGTTCTCGATATTTTTGCCTCTTGGGTTCCAAGAAGGTTTGCTAACCAGATCATTTCCCCTGTCTTTGGGAGATTTATGTCACAGGACTAAGTACCCCACTGTGCTCCACTTCGCTTTCTGGCTTTTGTTTTCAAAAGCCACAGCATGGAGTGTTCGGAATTGGGGAGAGAGTTGCATTTTCTTCCACCATTGATTATAAAAAATTTCAAACATATGGCAACATTGAAAAAATTTTACAGTGAATACCCATAACCCGCCATCTAGATTTTACCATTAACCGTCTACCATACTTGCTTTATCATGTTCATCCATCCTTCTATCCACTCAGAGAGCTGCGTTTTTTCAAAGCAGATGTTCTAAGAGCAGAAAGGAAAGAGAGAAAGCTCTCCAAGACTGGAAAGGGGGTGACAGTTTGGGGCTTCGTGGGTAGTGGAGGACCATGGCCCTGGTTTTCACAGTGCCTGAGAGGTGGAAAACCTGAGAGGGACACAGCTAGGAGGGGCGCAAGGGAAGAAGATTCCCCGGACGCTGAAGCCCCAAGTGGGACACAGACATGACAGATCTGCATTCCAGGAACCGTGGAGGCCCCAACATTGGTGGTACGGTGAACTTGGACTGAAGACCCCCAGGCCTTCCCTGACCTTGGAGTTCTGCATCAAATCCCTGGGGGCATTGGAACAATTTCCAGGCATCAGGGAGAGGGAACTCTCTAATGACTGAGACAGTTTTTCTTCAGTCCGGAGGGAACGGGAGCTTGGTTAGATGCGATTTTATTTCTGAAAAATAATGTACTTTTATTTGCACAGCTGGGTCGGTAGAGTCAAATACGCTCCCGTTATAAATCTACTTGTATATAGGAACTTCATCTAGGGACGTTTTGAAGAATTACATGATACAAGGGAAAAAAAAAAGATTCTTGAACTTGTTTTCTCCACATTTCTGGCAAGCAGTGGTTCAAACATCGTAAGACTCAAAGGAAGGGTCTGAGAGTGTTGCCTGCTTCTGCTTGCTTAACTCAGAACTACAATCACTTAAATTTAGTCTCCAGTCTAACGTTCCCTTTTAACCGGGGCAATTATTTTTTTCACTATCTACCTGCAACCTCCCACTTAAGGGGGATGGGAGATGGACTTCAAAGTGTAGCAGTGGGAGGGGTACATCAAAGCGAGAACCAATAATGAGCAGAGATTAGTTTCCAGATTTCCACTGGATAAAAGATGTCAAATTAAATGTTTCTTCACAAAGAGTGGGAAATTATATCAATTTTCATTCTTTAGTCCCACTCTCCTGTTTAGAAGTAATTCTAGTCAAAGAAACTGTCCCTTTAGAATAAAGCATTTTAGGCTCCATTTTGTACTAAGCCCTAAATACATCTTTGACTGCAAGATGTGATATGGAGGCTGTATGGATTAATGGATCTTTTCACATCCAGGGACACTATTTGAATCACATTGTTACAAAGCCAGAGGAGATAAAGTCTTTGGTGGCTCAGCTAAGCTTCTCTGGTCTATGTTCTATAATAAATCACACTTTGGGGGGCCTGATGCTTTAGCTCAGGGCCCTGGATTTCAATCTCTGCTTGCTTCCTGTTTCCTTTCTCAGCCCCTGTTTCTCCATAAAGGGATAGTGTCAGCCTAAGAAGCAGCTCCACTGTTGGCCTGTGTGGGGCTGCTCTGTTGTGTGTGAGCGGATTTTTGAGCTGCATTTTAGAAGATAAGGAAGGATGGAGCAAGAAGTTGCAGAGACCTCAAGAATAAACTCAGCCACATCAATGACAGGAGCAGTGAGGCTGGAACAAGCTGACTGCTACTCTAGATGTGCTCTTGTGCTGCCTGTGAGGACAGGGCAGGCCCTCTAGCCATGGCGCATCCCCTGCCCTCTGGTCTTTAGGTTTTAGCATGTAGCCATAAGCAAGAACTGTACACGGCCTGACAAATACAGAAGCAAGTTAAATTAAAGAGTGCTCAGCCGGGCTTTGGTATTATAAAATAGATTAGTGGAGAACTTAGTCTAGAAAGTGTCCCCTTTAAGTTGTCGTCTTCTCTGGCCCACGTCTTTATGTTCACCATGAGTTGAAAAAGTGCCCAGCATAGTGCCTGGCACATCACAATCCCTCAATAAATGTTTGAATAAATGAAGGAGTGAATGTGTGAATGAACCAATACTCAAACAAAGCCAAGACCTCTCTCTAGTTAGAGATCTCATATTTTCATCCCTCTTTTGTTTGGCTGGACTTCTTAAAAGAACTTCTAGAGAATGATGCTTTGTTCAGACCGTTTTTCTTTGGACTTAGGCAAAAGTCAGGCTAACCTGCTGCACATGTGCTGGTCTCTACTTGGCTAGTCAGTTGGAATGTGGCAAGGAGCCCCTCACAGTGCTTCAGGCCAAGGAAATGTTACTGCCAAATAAACTACTTACACTTGAGTCCTTGTCTCAGGGTTTGCACACTAGAATATATTATATACATACATATATATATGTATGTTTTGCCACTTGCTTAAAAAAATAAAAATAGGTGTTGGAGATCTCATGTCAGTACATATAGATTTATCTCATTATTTTAGCATTTCACAGTATGGACACATCCTATTTTATTAACCATTTCTCTATTAATGGAAATTGTTTTCTTTTTCCTGTTTTCCCCCCTCTCCCTAACAATGAAACAATGAACTCCTGTTAACACTCAGTTTGCATTGTGTCTATTGCAATGCTAGTATCAAAAAAATGCTTTAAAAATCCTTCTGGAAGGTTGTGGCCATAAACTTTGGCACAACATGTGCTTGAGGCTCAGGAATGGTTATGGGGATAGTAGGATCATTTGCTGGGGATGACAATGGGGGCTGCATAGCTTCCTGCCCCGAGTTCCATAGGAAGAATCCTTTGTTCATTAGGTGACTGCGGGTCCCAAATTCAGGTTCTGAAGGGAAGGGAAAGGTCAACCATAATTACTTTGTGAATCTAGAGAAGCCCAATGGAGTGGGGTAGAGATTAGAAGACCTACAACTGGGGTGACCATCTCAGGTTTTGGCAGAGCTGGTGGGCGTGAGGTTACGTGGGCTTCCCTCTCCTATCTTTGAGATTCTCTGTCTTTGAAAATCTTTGAATTTATGGGCACCAGATTTGGAGCCAGTTTTTAGTTCTTGCTCAACTAGTTAATTGGAAGGGCCCTTACGTGATCATGTGGAGCTACTTTCCCATTTTACGTATGTGAAAACTGAAGCATGGAGCAATTAACGTGATTGCTCAAGGTCACACAGTGAGATGATAGGTTATATGGAGTTGGGGACATTCATAATCAGGAATGTTCTTAGATTGTCTTGAAAGGCATGTTGGTCATTTATGGGAAGATGATTCCAGATATAAACGGTGATAAACGTTGAAATGGAGGTATCTTCCCTGGAGATGTAAAAAGGAAGAAGACGCCACAGTGCAACGTGCTGGGCATTTTAGATGCCATAGCCCTCCTAGAAACGGGAGGTTAGACGAGATCAGTTCATCACCAGGTTTTCCTTGAACACCTGCTGCAGAGGGAGGATGCAGAGGAGGTCATCCAGGGTTTCTGCCCTCCTGAAGCTTATGGCCTACTTGGTAGCACAAGGTGTGTCACCAAAGCGGCCGCTTAGAAGGCTGTAAGCGGGCTGACTCATCCATTAGGTACAGCAGGCACAGTGCCGGGGGCCCATGATACTTTCAGGGGCCGACGAAAGTGTTTCATTTTCTTTTAAAATCAGAAGAAAAAATAACTTGGAGGTCGAGGAATGTGTTTGAATATATAATATTCCTATATTTGTCTTCATAACAATGAAGTCACAAAATACAATTTTTAATATTTTTGTATGGAGAAAGGAGCCCATGAGGACAAAAGTGTCTAGGGCCACAGATGTCAAAATGTAAATACCAAGTGAGAATTAATATATTAGTTTGCTGGGGCTGCCATAACAAAGAACCACAAACCAGGTGGTTTAAACAATAGAAATGTATTGCCTCACGGTTCTGGAGGCCAGAAGTCTAAGGTCAAAATGTCAGCAGGGGTGGTTCCTCCTGTGGGCTGTGAGGGAAGCATCCGTTCCTGGCCTCGCTCCTTGGCTTGTAAGATGGGCATCTTCTTCCTGCATCTTCACATCATTTTCCCTCTAGGCAAGTCTCTTTTTTTTCACATGGTATTCTTTTTATAAAGACACTAGTCATATCGGATGAGGACCCACCTTAATGATATCATCTTAACTAATTACGTTTGCAACTACCCTATTTCCAAACAAGGTCACCTTAAGATACTGGGGGTTAGGATTCCAACATATGAATTTTGGGGGAACACAATTCAGCCTATGTAATGCAGTAATGACAGTAACTGCCTGGGGTGGGGGGATCAGAGCAGGAGAGAGGGTAGAGAGCCTGGAAGGCAAAGGACAGAAGAGGAGGACTTGGGCCACTCTCAAAGGATGGGATGAGGGGAAGAAGAGAGAGAAGATGGCAGGTGTGCAGAAGGAGGTGAGGTGGAAACTGCATAAGTGAAGGGTCATATGTGGCAATGTAGAGCATGAACTTGGGGCACATAGAGGAGGCCAGTTTGTTAGGTGTTAGGGGAGTAGCAAAGGGAAGGCTGGAAAGGGGGCTGTGGGTTTGGTTCTGGAAAGCCTTGAACACAAGCTAAGTGGGAACACTGATGATGCTAGGATTTCTGAGAGTCGCTTCCAGTTTAATTATTGCTTCCCTTCCCTCTTTTGTCTACCTAAACTAACTGGCCTGGGAAGATATAAGAACCCAGAGGCTCATTCTTGTTTCAAGAGCTGTTGGTTTGTGATAGAAATTTTCTCATTGTTTTTCCTGATTTCTGGGCAACACCTAAGGGAAACAGCTTTATTCTCTATTCCAGCTACTCATTGCATTTTTTTTTTTCTGAAAACACCTGAACTTATTGAAAACGATTGAGGCTCCAAAGTGTTGAAAGAGAGAGTTGGTCTATTACTGATAACCTTGAAATATTAATTAATCCATGCATGTTATTACTTAATTGGCATGTATTTCTTATATTAGGGGCATGGTGAGAAGGAATAGAAACCTTAGTCTGTCTCAGCTTTCAAATAAAACTCAGTCCCTTTGGAAAAACATCTGGGACTAATGTGAATGCTAAAACTGTTACCTCACACACACCAGTTTCATTTGCTCTTTCATGATGAAAATTTTCCCCTTACAGCTGTCCAGATCCACACGTATATTATGCAGGATCTGATGTAGCAGGGGCACCATTTGTGGCCACATCCTCTGAAAACCACTTTAAGTGGGTTTCCAGAGTCTTTAAAAATAGGCTGGCTTCTGGCAAAGCTTACAAGCATGGGAGGGAAAAACGCAACAACTTAGCTTTTTGAAAATAATTTTAATTTTAGCCTTCTCTTCCTACTTTTACTCCCTTACAGATTTCAGAATATTAGTAGAGCTAGTATGCTGAATTTCCTATTTTTTAAAATAGATTCAAACTGACCATCTGATTTAAATTCTTCAACTACGAAAATCTGATCTTCTGTATTGTTCTAATCTCCTAAAAGCGCTTAATTTTGTATTTTCTCTGCAAACCAGTTTGTGGTGCTGATTGAACCTCCCCACGTGGCAACTGGACTGTTCCTTAATTATTTCAGCTGTGGCTCTGTGGACACCTCTCAGCAGTAGTGTGCTTCCCATCCAATGGTGACATTAGAGCAAGTTGCTTCTAAATGGCTGTCAAGCACGTTGCCATGGCAATGGAGCTCTGCTGGTCAGCTGGAATGGAAGTTCTTTGGTTCTGCTGGCAGTGATTCTCAGACTTGGTGTGCCACAGAAAGAATCAGCCGGGTGCTTGTTAGAAATGCTCACTCCCAGACCCCACCCTTAAGCATTCTGATTCAGGAAGTTTGGGGATGAAGCTGTATTTATAACTATCTTTCCAGGTGATTATTCAGGTGGCCCACAACTTCATCGTCAGAGTGTACAGCACCCAGCCATGACCGAAGTTATGCCCCTTCAAGAGTGATGATCTTCATCCCCATTGGGTCGATGCCTAGGATTGCCCCCTCCTCCAAGTTGCTGAAGAATTTGCATTCCGCCTTTTGCAGGATCTCTATGTGTGAGTGTCTGCCACGCATATGCTTTGTGTTTACTCCCTGCTTTTTCTGGATAAGATTCCCCACCTCCAAAAGCAAGGTCATCTGTTAGTAATTCTCGGCTTCAATTGGCAAATGACCTACCAAGGACATGCAATTGAAATTAGCATATGCATTCTGAGAGGTTTACAATTTCCTTCTGCCTGGGACTTCCTGGGTAGCTTATTATGGTGTGTATATGGGGAGGGGAGGTAGATGGAGGCACTTATAAAACCTCTTTGAAAAGACCAGCACATCATCTGCATGAGAAAGCAACTTCTGGAGGCTGGACTAGAAGAGCGTTCGGGAATTTGAGGGTTCTCTTGATCCATTCTGATGGGTTCGATTTTTCAAGGGATGAGGATCAAGCATGTCAGTTTATGAGAACGAAAAGAATGAATTTCTTGTTGGAAACAGTGATGAGTATTTTTGCGGTGGGTACTGTCCACCCTGGCATCTGGGTGCTTTCATCTTTATTTGGTTACTTCGTAAACTTCCAGAGGGAGAGCCATTAGCTAACCACGAAGCGGGTGAAGTGAGATGGGTGTGTAGCTGTAGTGTCAGCGTTGACTTAGAGCAGTAGGTAAAGCTTCCCAGCCCCTACCATTGTGGAAAGCCTATTTCAGCCACTTCAGATGGAGGAATACCTATTTATCAATTAATTTGTCAACCTCTCAGCTTCTCAAAGGATATCCTAGACAACCCTTTCTTCTGTTTAACAATTGCTAGTAAATTCAACCGTATTTGTTCAACATGCATCTATTGAAAGCACCAACCATGTCTTGGGCATTGTGCTACATGCTATCTGAAATAGAGATAAAAATAATCCTTTCTTAACAGTGAGCCCCACTTCTTTCCCCAATGGGGTGGCTCAAACAGGACCTCACAGGGCATGTAACAAATAGGTCTATTTGGAACCTAAAACCCACACAGGACACGGCTGGGCCAGTACTTCCTTCAGTTCCCAGTGAGGATAGAGAATCGCTGACTCCACTTTCATTTTATGAAGTAGAATTATCCTTCAGAACCTCAAAAACGCTTACAAAAGTGCCCTCAATCTTAAATAGCTCTTCCAGGCTGAATAAGTTCAGATACCTGTGATTTCTCCCTTTTGGTCTGAGTTTTTAACTTTTCCAACCCTATTGTTTTGAAACAAGTAAAGTTTGCTGTAAACCGAGGCAGATTTTTGCATGTAAAACACTTGCTACTTGGAAATGACTTCAATAGCAGCAAAATACAAGTGGATAGTGTGGAGCAGAAGAGATGGCGCCAGTGTGGGCTTTGGTACCAGACGGATTTAGGTTCAATCTCATCTTGGAAATAGCATGTTTCTTAATAACTGAGCCTCAGTTTCTTCTTCTGTGAGAGGGCCTAGCTCCTTGAGGAGGTCATTGTGGTGATTAAAGGAGCTGCTCAATATAAAGCACCTGGCACATAAATGTCAGTCTTCTTTCTCAGCTTTCCTGTTTCCCAAAATAAGAACATTTAAAGATGGAAATGCATTAAGGGAAGGCTGTATGTCAAGAGGAGATGAAGGGGTTTTGGTCTGAAATGATCTTGATCTTTGGTTATTTATGGAGTTATCTGTTGCTTCTGAGAAGACTTCAAATTAGGCTTCTAAAATGTATTGGCTATTATAACCAGAAACAAAGCCAATCTCTTGGCTATTTTCTTCTATCTTTCTGCCCACCCACCACTCAGTCCCGCCACGCCCCGCCCCAATTTCTTTCTTTGAAATAAAATATTGTGGAAATAAGAGAGTTGGCTAAATGCATTCTTTAAAGCTGTAATGGACAACTACATAGTAATTCTTATTTAGGACTGTGTCTAAGAATCAACTGGGAGCTTTTAAAAACTATGCATTCTGGCCCCACCTCAGATCTAGTAAATCCCATACTCTGAGCATGGGTAGCTGGCATGGGAAAGGTCCCAGGTGATCCCGATAATAACCGTTGCCTTAGGGCAGCGTTCGCAAACTTGAATGTGCATGAGAATCACCTAGAGAGCTTGGCTCCCCCCAACCTCCCCCCATCCCCAACCTCTGATTCTGTACATCAGAGGCGGGGCCCGAGAATTTCCATTTCTAAAAAGCTGATGCTGGTGCTACAGGTCTGGGGATCACGTTTTGAGGACCATTGATTTAAGGCTTCCTGTTGTATTAATACAGTAGGAGCTCAATTACAACTTCAGCAGCCTTTAACCATTACCATACTTTCTGACCCAAAAGGATAAAGTCTAGGGAAGAAGATACAAATAAATTAAGAAATAAGCCTTTTAAGGAAAGTGAAAGAAAACAATTGTCAAAAGCCGTGGATGGTAAAGTTAAGAAGTGAAAATTACTGTCTTCAGTATTGGGGATATTTTTGTTTGTTATTTCATGAGATTCCAGCGGTTTGCAGAGAAACTGGACTTTGCACCTTACTAGTGAAGGTGGGCTGTGGACAAGAGGGCAGCCACATCTGGAAAGGTGGGCAACCTCTTGGGGCCTCTGTTCCTAACCTCTCGATTGGCTGTGGGGAGATTAGGGACAGAGTTTAACACAAAACCACAGGCCCAGATTCCCTCCTATGGTGGTGGGTGGGATGAGGTGCCCCCTCTGACCAGTGCATGGGTTTTTTAAAAGACTTTATTTTTTAGAGCGGTTTTAGGTTCACAGAAAAATTGAGGGGAAGGTACAGAGATTTCCCATGTACCCCCTGCCTTCACACACACATCACTTTCCCCGTTACCAACATCCCCCACCAGAGATGTACATTTGTTACAATTGATGAACCTGCACTGACACATCGTAATCATCCAGAGTCCATAGTTTACATTGGGGTTCACTCTTGGTATTGTACATTCTATGGGTTTGAACAAATGTGTGATGCCATGTATCCACCATTTTACTATCATACAGAGTATTTTCACTGCCCTAAAAATCCTCTGTGCTTTGCCTATTCATCTCTCTATGGGGTTTTTAAGAATAAAAATGAAAAGGAGTTTCACAGCACAGTAAACAAAACTGACAGATTTTCTTTCTTCTTCCAAAAAAAGCAGAAAAGAGTATAGGAAACAATATTTTGAATTATGAGGGATAAAGAGTGAAACAATGTACAGTTTTATTTTTCTGTGTTTTAATCATATCTCCTTGGAAGTCCACAATCTGAGCCTTCCAGCATCAGTCAAATGGAAATATAATTCCCAGGGTTGCTGTGTCTGCAGAAGGGTTAGGCTTTTTGTGTAAAATATTATCTTACTCCTTGGGAAAGATCTTCAAACAATTCCTCAAAATATGGATTTTTAATGGAGCTTGAAAGATAAAGCCATAATTTTCACATTGATGAAAGTGAGACTATGGAGTTTGCAGAACACATTTAAAGAAGTGATGGAATTTTGAGTGCTGTAAAAAGAAAGTACAAAAGAGTCTGGGAGGCTGGTTTTCTACTGTCTCACAGGAAATGGATATAAGAAGGACTAGCAGAGTCTGAAAATTATATAGTTTGGTCAATTTGATCATCAGTGGGTGGATTATTCACTTTGTTGATTATCTGCAACAAAATTTTAATCCCCGTATGGCCTCTTCAGCTTGCTTTGCCTGCAATTAGCTAGCAAGTGCTTGGGGAATGCCAACAAACTCCAATATTAGCTCCAGGAAAACATAATCACCAAGGTAAATCTGCAGCTGCTGCAAGAACGAATGTGTCCCAGAGCCAGAAGCCACTGAGTTTTATTTTGGATGTGGTTTTGGATTATTCAGGCTATAAACATGCAGATAATCAGGAATGGATGAAATTCTCCTTCCCAGCATGTGGGACTTCCTTTCGGTCATCTTCCCATAGCCCTGCTTTCCATGGGCTACCTTCCCTCTCAAAACCTCCCCAAACTTCCTGAGCTGGGAGGTGGAGCCCTGGCATTTATGTGCAGGGGTGGGGCAAATGGCAGGAACCACTTTGGGCTTCCCCCATTACAGTTATCGCTCCTTGCTACAGTCAATTTTAGGTGAGATCTCCACTAAAGTAGTCCAAAGACTACTGTGTCCTTGGGAAATTGTATACATGTGAGTGAGCAGAGGGCAGGAATGGAGGGGGATATTGAGTTGAAGTTTAGCTATAAACAGAAATGTATTTTTCAGAGGAACCACTGTAAATTTAAAGTTAAATTCCTCAGGAAAACAAACCACCCAAACTTTCCTCAGGGCCCCACCCCTCATCGGTTAGCATTAGCTTCAGCTGCATGTGACAGACCATCCAAAATAACAGAGAGTAAAAAGATCAGAGTGAAAAAATAAAAGTTCAGGGTCCATTTCTCTCTTATGTAGAAGGAAGTTTTATGAAGTTATCACAGTCATGGGCTCCTGTCAGCTTGATACTCAGCTATGCTCAACAGGTGCCTTTCACCAAGATGGCTGCTCAAGCTCCAGTCATCACAGCCACCTTTTAGCAGGCAGGAAAGTAGAAGGGTCAAAGGAGGACACGTCCTTTCCTTATGAAGACCAGTCCTGGAGCTTCCCAGGACTCTTTAGCTTACATCCCATTGGCCAGAAGACTCAGTCATGTGGTCATATTAGTGAGGTTGAAAAGTGTTGTCTTTATTCTGGATGGCCCTGTGCTCAGCTGCAAATGGAGGATTCTGTTACTAAGAAAGAAAAGGAGAATTAACAGAGATAACTAACAAGAGATAATTGACAATCTCTGTCACACACTGCTTGTCTTTTATTAAGGGCAAAGCAAACAGACCTCTGGCAGGGATGGTCTTATATTACAGGTTGTCCTTCTGTTTCAGAGGGAGGGAAAACCTGTTCTCTCTCATCGTCTCTTTTCAGGTCCTCTCCAAGTCCCCTCTCCCCTTCTGCCTGCCTTTCCCAGGGCCCTGACCTCAAGGAGCAACTGTGGGCCCAGACCACTTTGTAGGACTTACCAGGAAAATTTGTGAAACTCTTTGAAACAGAAAAAAAAATTACTAAGTGTCTTGTCTCATGTACCTTTCATGGTTTTCTCCACCAGTCATTGTCTTTGAGCTTTTTTACAACTCTGTTAAGTTGTTGAAAAGTGATAATAATGCAAATTAGTTTTCCCATAGAAATGTAAATTAGTTGTGTCTGGTGGGATGGGATTGATTTTTGACTCATGTTGCATATGTTTGTAATTTGTTTCAGCATTCCTTATCTGCCTATATGTGTGTGGTACTTTGAATTCTCCTTGGAACAGGTTGTAACATCTTACTGGTTCCCTCATTAACTAATGAGTTCAATAAAATCTTTGACATGTGTTCATTTTGTATCTGTAAGAGAGTCGCGTTTATACTTTCTTTTACAAATTATCCTTTAACAGATTCTTGGGCCTGGTGCTGTGCCTGGTGTTTTGGTATACTGTGATGTTTTGATCCTCTTCATCCCCACCAAACCTATTCCCTCGGGGTCTTTCATGCATTGTCATACTTTTAGAAAACAACTTAAAGGCAACATCAATAATAATAGTAATGGCAACACCATTCACTGAGTACTAATTAGCCAGATACATATACACCTGACCCATTTAAACTTCTTCACCCTACCCTGCTGAAATGAAATCATTATACCCATTTTTCAGGTGTGAAAACTGAGGTTTGGAGTAGTTCAACATCTTTCCCAAATTCCTATAGCTGGAAAGTGGCAGAGACTGGATCTGAGCTCGGGTCTAACTCCCAAGCCAGTATCTATTTCCCAATTTTCTGGGCTCAAGAGTTAATGGCCTAAAGCGCTATCCCTTTCAGGGACATTTGCACATTAGCAGAGAATTTTGAGACCCAAACTTTAACCTAAGGGGGTGAATCCCTCATAGTGGGATTTCAGACTTTTTTGGTGCCGTTGGTGCGGAGATACTTCCTCAGGGGGCGATTTCAACCATCGCCTGAATTCTTCCGTGCTTGTTTACTGAGTAAAACAGCTCCGCTCAGGGAGCGGTGACTACAAGGGATGGGGGAAAGAGCCCTGGAGGCTGGCGACCTGGCTTCTAGTCCCAACTCTCCAACTGTGGGACATACGAAAATAGGGTCAGGAAGGTCTTCATTGCTCACTACTCATCTCACAGAGGAAGAAACCAAGGGCCAAAGAAACATCTCTGACTTTGAGGGAATCTGCTTGCTAAAACAGCGCGGGGCCCGGAACGGATTTAGACGTCAGCGATGAGGCTGCAAGGGGAGACAATCAAGGAAGTGGACTTGGAAGAAGACCGGGGTTTGAGGGCTGCCCCTGCTGTGGGATGTTGGATATGTTGCTTTGGCTCTTTTCACCCAGGGGGGTCTCATCTTTAAAACCAGGGATATATGGTTTCCAGGATCTTTCTAGCACTCAAAATCTTGGAGTTTCTGAAGTGAATGCGTTGCAGAGTTTATTAGTGTTGGCTATAAATCTTATTACCTGTGAATAAAAGCCAAATATCTCCTTGATAGCATCACTGTACTTGGAGTTTTCACAGAGTTACCTTATTTAATTCTTTTAACAATTTCTGAAGTAGGTCAGAAGAGTATTCCTGTCCCACTTTAGAGATGAGGAGACAGGCCACAAGGGCTTCAGTAACCTACCCAAATGCCGTATTTGACTTCTGGCGCCCCAACAAGTGGAGTTTTGGAGGGAAGAGCCCCTGAACCCCTTGGTATGTCAGACGGTTTGGGGCCTTAGGGAAGTGCGAAGTCCTCACCACTATGATGAGAATTAAGTGTGCTTTCTAAATGCGGTTTTAGCAAATTGTAAGTTAAAACATTTCAAAAAACTATTTGAAGGAATTCTCTAGCTAGGAAGGTAACAGTTGGCTTCATCTCGAAAACGACATGAATCATACCTACCTTGCGAGAGTGTTGTGAGGATTAAAAGAGAGAATGCGTGGGAAACATCTAGGACCCTGCTGGGCACACCCAAAGATTAGCTGACATTACCATTAACATTGTTATGTTGTAAATGCTACTATTCAGACATCTTGAAGAGATCTGCTCATGATACCTATCAATGAGGCTGCCTGTGCCAATAGGCATTCAGTTCCAGCACTTTGTATCAATACAATAGCCCTATGAATATAACTCACTTATCTCTAATTTAAAATCAAATAAAGTTCCTCTGGAGGAAAACAATCACCTAATAGCAAAAAGAATACAAACGCAATCATTGACTTGGGCAAGAGGCTCAGCTGTCTGTTTAATTTAAGCTATTGGGTTTGATGGAGTGTTTTCAGCCTGCAGGACTTCACAGAACCGTAGAGGTTTTTTAAAACTACTTTTCTTTTTTAGCATAAAACTAATACATTCACACAGTAAATATTTCAAGCAGAATAGGACTTTATAAAATGAAAACTGCTATGTAGACTCTTTTTTTCTCTAACTCCCACCCCACCCGGCAGAAATAACACTGTTAGTTATTTTTGGAGTCTTTCTAAGAATTTTTGGTGCACGTATGGGTGTATTTATCTCTATATCTTCTTTGAAAAAAACATTAATAGGATCATATTGTTCTGTACCTTGTTTTTTCTCTTAATAATTTATCATGGAGAATATTCTATATCAGTACATCTTTACATATTTTGTTTTTTTAAACAATGACCTAGTATTCCAGGTATGCAAATACTGTAATTTGTTTAATCTGTCCCTTCTTGATGGTTACTTAGGTTATTTCCCCTTTTTCTTCTACTACAAACCACACAGCAATGAACAGCCCTATAATGTATTTCCATAGGGTTGTGTGTGGACTCATAATTGGGCTGCCAATCATTATGGGATGGGTTGAGGGCTTGAAGGTCCCAAAAGGACCACCCGTGACTCTTTACCACAAGGTGTATACCTTGACCAAAAGCAGTGACGAATGGAGGGAATATTAAAGATCACTCCTCTTATTAACCAGCAAATATTTATCAGGCCCTTCCAAAAACAGCTTATCTTGTTAAGCCAGTATGGGTCACAACATTATAGTAAAACAAAAGACGGGATTTGAAAGGGGTCTCATAAAGTCAAAAGTGCTATACAGGTGACCAGTCCTGTTCTGATCAGCCTTATGGTACTGGTTACTAGGCTGTTCTATCGAGGTGGGCTTACTGAGGCCTGCAGTCAAGTCCTCTCTGCTCCGTTCGTCTCCCTTAACCTTCTGATCAATCATTTATTGAATATGCTCAATTTCTCCTTCACAGTTGGTCCAGTTCCCTTCATACCCTTCTCCTTCCCACTGCTTTCTTTCAACACGCCATCACCTCTGGCAATACGGAAGCCCTTACTATGGGCTAGGCATTGTGTTAGGAGCCTTACGTACATTTTCTCACATAATCCTCTCAACAGCTCTGTGAGGTGGGTACCACACTCCTTCTTCTATAGGATGAGGAAACTGAGGCTCAGAGAGGTTAAGCGATATTCCCAAGATCACACAGCCTGTATTTGAAACCTAGCTCTAATGAACCCCACAGGCTATGCCTTTACTTCTATATTAGCTGCCTGCTAACTGGTCTCTGTTAAGACCCATTTCTCCCTCTCTAGTTAATTCTGCAGGACATTGCTAGACTAGGCTCCACAAAATATCACTAAACAAAACTTTTCTACCCAAAAGCCTATAAAGATCTACTTCCCAAAGACTTGTTAATCTTCTAATGAAATGGAAATGTTAACTTTGAACTCAGAGCTCTACTTAAATTTCCAGGAAAATTGTCTACATGTCTTTGTGCCTCTATAGTCACAGGGGAATGAGTTTATGCAGGAGAGTCAGAAGGAGATCTTTAGAGTCAGACTGACCTGAGCTCCTGTCCCTACTCTACCACTGATGCTAATCAGTGACCCTTGGGCAAGTGACATAACCTCTCTAAACCTCTATTTCCTCATCTGTAAAATGGAGATAACATGCTTATGTTATCTTGAAACCTTACAACACTACTGGTTCTGTAAAGGGCCAGGGAGCTATTTTTATGACCTATATTCTGTACCTAGCTCAGTGCTCCCCACTTAGTGGGTGATCAATGAAGCTACTTGAGTGAATGGATTGAATGAAAGTTTTGTTAGGCGGAATGAGCTGGGCAAGGCAGACTTTAGCAAGGGACAAGCTTGAGAACTTGGGATGATGTGTGTTTGTCTGCTAGAGGGACTGTGATGAGGAAGATGATGTGAAAAGGAGGAGAAAAAACATATTTTTGAGCAGAAAATATGTCAAAGATTGTGCCTGACCTCCAATGGAGAGGCAGGGAAGTCTGAGAAAAAGTCATTAATATACTTGGCTCCTCCTCTCCATCAGACAATACTTGGGCTAATTTCTTTGTGCTGATCAAATGAGTAAAGTGAGACACAATCTACATTCTACAGTCCTCATGACACACATCATGCCCGGCTGAAGTCTCAACGTTACAGAGTATTAGAGTTTGATATCCTCAAGAGGGAAGATGTATTAAAGGTATGCTACCATTTAGACGATTTTGATTGATGTTCACTGTAGTTTCTTTGCATTCTCTGTAGGCCTTTATTTGCTCACCCCAAAACATGTTTACAGTAGTTTTAGGTTGACCATTTAAAAGTCACCTTGCTGGGGATTTGATGCTTCATGAAAGTGGGAAAAAAACAAAAACAAAACAAAAAACCTCTAGGAAATACATTCCCACTAATGTGGAATTGAAAATGCTCTTTGTGTTGTTATTTCACGGTTGGGTCAGTTCAATGTTTGCAAAAATTTGAGTTTCTCCACATCTCTCTTTTAGATTTTCGACTATGGCACTCACAGTGTAACCTAGGGAGACAAATTAAGGAGTGAAACAGTAAAAAGAAAGAGTGATCATAAAATATATAAGTATGTTCAAGTTCAAATGGTATTTTATAAACAAGTAGATTCAAACACATGAGGAATAAAAGATTGTGTGGAAAAGCAAAACACAAGTTCAAGGAGAGTCAAGAAATAGATCTGTTCATTGAACATCCGTTGGTGTAAATGTTTGGTTCTCTGCATAATTTAGATACAAGAGCATAATATGTTTGGTTGAATCTTGGAATAAAACTGAATGGTATTAGAGTTCTCCCCGAGGAAGCACTTCTAGGGCATCAAATGAGTTGGCCCAGAACTTACCCCACAGGATAACAAGAAGGTCCCACTGTGTGTGGGGTGGGGGGCAGGGATGAGAGGAGTATGGACCATTCCAGGAAGGTGATGGTGGAAACCTGGGGGACGTCAAGAGAAGAAAGAAAAGAGGGGGGAGTTTGGTTTTGCTTGTATACGCATGTGTAATATATGCCTGAGTTTTTTATAGCATCTGGGCGGTTCTGCAACTGTAGTGTTTCTCTCATTTATAAATAATTGAATGTTGGCAGTTCTGCACTTCCTCTACGTTTCTTTCTATATGCAGGGGTTCTCAACCTTGGCTGCACATTAGAATCACTTGGAGAAGTTTTCTAAAATAGGCTGCTTTACTACAGATCAGTTAAATCAGAAATTCTGGGAGGTGGAACCTGGGCATCTGTGTTTTGTTAAGGCTTCTCAAGTGATCCTGATGCACAGTGAGGATTAACCATTGGCCCAGAAGTATGGCTTTAAGCGAAGGGTTTGTAACTTCAATTGGGATCATAGCCAGCAACCTACTTCTGGAACTTAAGGGTTCTTGGTGGCCATAAAGGCCTGGAACAGTCTTTAGATTATAGCTGTATATGGGTTTTGGTGACCTGAGTAGGAATTTTGGTTCTACCACTTACTACAGGTGAGACCTTGAGCAAGTTGCCTACTTATCTGAGCCTCAGTTTTTGCACCTGTAGATTGGAGATACCATCCAGTTAACAGTGTTATTAAGAGGATTAAGTGAGAGAATGTATATATTAATAACTTATCTGGTACAAGTCACCATTTATCCAAAACATTGCATGTGTTCATTAGACTCTGCCCCACCAAAACTCAAGGAAGATGTTTAAGACATTCATCAAATCTGCAGAGACAGAACTCGGACGTGTAGCTGATATAAGAGATGTTAGAATCAAAATTCAGAAAAGATTTTGACCAGCTGGAAGGATGGCCAACACTTCCAAGATGAATGCAGGGACTTCAACTTAAACTTTAATCAAAAATAAATATAGAATCATGATTTATACTAGGACTGGATATGAGAGTAGTTCCTGTGCAAAAGGTCTGGGAGTTTCACTGACAACAAAGTTAACCAGAGGCAGCTGTGTAGTGAGATTGTTAAGAACACTGATGTTGTTGGAGGTTGAATGAAGAGAAATGTAGGATGCAGGTTTAATGTGGCCATAGACTCTGGAATAAATCCCATTTTTATTTTACTGTTATTATTTATTTTTTTGGTGAGGAAGATTGGCCCTGAGCTAATATACGTTGCCAGTCTTCCTCTTTTTGCTTGAGGAAGGTTGTTGCTGAGCTAACATCTGTGCCAATCTTCCTCTACTTTGTATGTGGGATGCCACCACAGCATGGCTTGATGAGCGGTGTGTAGGTCTGTGCCCAGGATCCAACCCCATGAACCCCTGGCTGCTGAAGCTGAGGGGGCAAACTTAACCACCATGCCACCGAGCATGCCCCTTGAATCCATTTTTAAAGATTTTAGTTTTCCTTTTTTTCCTCCCAAAGCTCCCTGGTACATAGTTGTGTATTTTTAGTTGTGGGTCCTTCTAGTTGTGGTATGTGGGATGCCACCTCAGCATGGTTTGATGAGCGGTGCCATGTCCGTGCCCAGGACTCGAACTGGCCAAACCCTGGGCCGCTGAAGCAGACCGCACGAACTCAACCACTCGGCCACGGGGCCGGCCCCTGAATCCCATTTTTAAAAGCTCATTTATTTATACAATAACATTTCTTAAAAACCCACTATGTGCTAGGCCCTGTTCTAGGCTCTGGGGATACAATCTCCTTGCCCTTTATAGCTTAAACTCCATGGCGGGTGGGGGTGAGGAAACAATAGACAAATAAACAAGTTCTATGAGCTATTAGAAAGAGATAAGGGCTATGGGAAAAAATAAGCAGGGAAGGAGGAAAGGCAGTGCTCTAAGTACAAGGGATTATTTGCAATTTTAAATAGGGTCTCTGGGGAGGGCTTCATTGACAAGAGGATGTTTGGGCAAAGATTTGAGGGCAGTAAAGAACAAGATAGGTGGGCATCTGGGGGAAGAGCACTCCAGGCAGAGGGAATCACAAGCACAAAGACCTTGATGGGAGATGTGCTTGTCTTATTCAAGAAAAATGAAAGAAGCCCTAAGTGGAATATTGTGTTCAATCCTAGGCCTAATCTTTACTCTTTTTAGCTGAGTACAAAAGTAAAATATTTGGAAAGGAAGCATGTGAAAAATACGAAAAATTTTGAAAACAGTATAAATCATTGACTATTCAAGTATTCTTGACATTTTGGCATATTTCCTTCCAGCTTATAAGTAGACTGACATGCAGAAGTAGCAGAAAATAGCTAAGCTGAATTGAGATTTATTTTTCCGGGGCTCTCAAGGGCTCCATTTCTAGTTCCAGTGACTTAATTCTGCATTCCTAGCATGTAGTATTCAAATTTGGGCATCAGCTTGCTTTCAAATTACTACAGGTCAAATGTAGCCTTTGAGGTTGCTTTCAAATAGTTGAAATCTCAAATGTTTGTGCTGTAGATCCTTTACATTCAAAGGTTTATAAGTTTTGAAGTCTTTGCCACTTTGGCAGATGGAAAACGTCCTCTTACTTTCAGCTTTCATTACCGTTGGCATTGAGCATTCTTTCCTACGCTTATTGACTGTTTGTAATTCTTCTTCTGTGATTTTCCCGCTTAACAATAACCTTTTATAAAATGTGGCACCTAAACTAGTGTTTCCAGAAGATGCTGAGCTGAATGGAGAAGACCCTGTGATCATTTCATTCTAGGTTGTAACCTTCAATGATAGGCTGTTACCAAAAATGGCTGCAACAGTTCCTCCCAGGCCACATGCCCTTTTGCAATGTGACTTTGCCCCTCCTCCTACGAAGAGGTAGAGTTGATTTTCCCTCCCTTGAGTTTTGGCTGGCCTTGTGACTTGCTTTGACCAATAGAATGTGGCAGAAGTGATGATGTAACTTCCTTAAGACTTAAAAGGTCTTGCAGCTTCTGATTTGGCTCTTTTGGAAGATAATCGCTACAAAATGAAACTCAGGCTGGATGACTGAATGACGAGAGATCAAATGGAGAGAGAGAAGCCAGATGGAAGGGAACCCAAGTACCCAGCCAATAGTTAGCCGTGGCTATAGACACGTGAATGGGTCCATCTTGGATCCTCCAGACCCAGTGGAGTCACATGGAACAATGATGAGCTGTCCTGTTGACCTGTCTAAATTCCTGACCCACAGAATAATGAGCAATAAAATCGTTGTTCTTTTTAATCACTAAGTTTTGAGTTAGTTAGTTATACAGCCGTATATAATTGATACATAACAAATGTGAGAACATGGAATTTTTCTTGTCCTCATTTAATGTGCTGTCATAGGGAAGTGGGAGAAGACATGTTCTCTGTTGCTCTAAAGAGCAGAACTAGAACCTACCCCAGGGTGGAGCTCACATGGAGGGACATTCTTAGCTGAATACAAGAATTGACCATGTTGGGGCCGGCCCGGTGGCACAGCAGTTAAGTTCACACGTTCCACTTCTCGGCGGCCTGGGGTTACCCGGTTCAGATCCCAGGTGCGGACATGGCATCGCTTGGCAAAAGCCATGCTGTAGTAGGCGTCCCACATATAAAGTAGAGGAAGATGGGCACAGATGTTAGCTCAGGGCCAGTCTTCCTCAGCAAAAAGAGGAGGATTGATAGCAGTTAGCTCATGGTTGGTCTTCCTCAGAAAAAAAAAAAAAAAAAGAACTGACCATGAGTACATGTCAACAAGGAAATGGGTTACTTTGTGAGGTACTGAGCTAACTGTCCCTGAAGTTATTCCTGTAGAGGTTGGACAACCATTGCTCAGAGACACTGTAATGGGGATGATCTATTAGAAAGTTAAACTACATGATCCGTAGAGTCCCTTTAATTCTTATGACTTCAATAGTGGATGAGGGGAAGGGAAATTGGAAGCTGGGATTTGTAGTCAATAATAATTGCTAAGGATTAGCAATCCAGAGATGGATTTTCAGTTTATGGAGTATCTTTTTTTCTTGAGTTCTTTTACTGTTAAGTTTTTAATGAGGGGATAAAAATAAAGATAATCGTCAAGATATTGGGAAAACTTAATTGTCATAAACATGGTAATTTTGGCTGATAAAATGGAGTTAGTACTTTATCTTTCCTACTTTTCTTTATCTTTCCTTTCTCAAAAAGTTTCTTTCTTTCTGAGAATCCAGTGGCAGGAGTTGCCCTTTCCCCAGCCCTTGCTTCCACTTTCATAGGAAGACTCCTTTTATGAACTCAGATTTCATAGAGAAGACAAAAGCATTCTCAAATGATAATAACGATGGGTGTTTGAGTATGAAACAGTCTAGTGAACTATCCATCTATGTTCCAAACGAAAGACCAAATTTTGCTAGCCAGGAAATCATAGGTGCCCTTTCTGATGCCTTTAGAAGTTTGCTCCATTCTTCCTTCCCTTCCCTTCTCGTTGCTACAGACCCTTCAGAGCACAGAGAGAAGAAAATGCTTGAACAGAGATCTGTAAGCTAGGTATTCATAAGCTACAAGTCAGAGGCTCCCTGTACCCATAATGACATGTTAGAAGAAATCTATGACTGTGGTTAAAATAGTCAGATGGAAACTATAAACTCTAAAGAGATTTCTTTGGCTCCTAAAACTCTGGGAGTTTGGCTTCTGCAACTCTGGGACATGAAAGGGAGAAAATAAATATTTCTCCCTTGAAATAAATATTTCAAAGATTTACTCTTAGTAGCGACATTTTATAGGAAAAGAGAATGGTTAGATAATAATTTTTGGTACAAAATACAATGACCAGCTGGTTTAAGATCACTGGACTGTTGATTTACAGTCAGCTGCCAGTCAGCTGGGTGGGTGAGTAATTAGTTTCCTAGAGCCAAGACTTAACCCCACTGGGTTTATTAGAAAATTATTTAAGCATTTTTCAGGAAGGAGACTGTGAACCATATCCTGTAAAAAAAATTCTCTCCCAGACGGGTTTGAATTAATTATTTTTTTTACTTGTGATTCTTAGTGACTAAGAAGCAGTCACACATGACCATGGAGTTCAGAGATATAGTTGCCTGAATGAGAAGAACTGTAGGGAGAGTTGCCTGGTCATTGGACTTTCTGAGGACACTATGAAAGAAAGAGTAATTTTCAAACATCTGCCAGGACCAGAGAGCAGAGAGCCAGTTGTTTAAGTCAGATTTTCCTACTCCCAACTATCACCACTATCGCTGTGGTATGTAGTCTGTGGTATATGTAATTGTGGCCCCTGACAGTTCCTCCCATCTCTACACACACTTCCAGCTCTGCTCACCAAAAGGTGGAGTCTGCTTCCCCTCCCTTTGGATCTAGGCTAGCTTTGTGACTTGCTTTGACCAATAGAATGTGGAAGAAGTAACTCTTAGCCTCTAAGAGGACTGGTAATTCGGACTTGACTTTAGAAGTCAGAAGTCCGGTAAGAAGACTGATTATCCTAAGGCCACTGTGCTTTGAGGATGCCCAGGCTAGCCACGTGGAGAGGCTGTGTGGAGTGAGACACATCCCTGGCCAGCCCCCTGCTACTGCAGCCGTCCCAGCTAAGGTGCCATCTTGAATGTTCCAGCCTCAGCAGATTCCACACGAAGCGGATCTGCCCAGCTGAACTCAGCTCAGATTGCAGAATTACAAGCTATAATGAGTCTTTGTTGTTGTAAGACAGTAAGTTTTGGAGTGTTTGATTTTTTTTAATGCAGCAATAGATAACTAAAACAGCCACCCTGGAGGGGTTGGAACTTGGCCAGTCTGCTTGTCAGGTGTTGCGGAAAGGGGTAGGAGGGAAGAGAAGTGACATGCGAGGTGGAGAAGTAGACCAGAACCTTGCCCACTTTCCCTTTGTAAGATTCCAATCTGAAGCCCTAGCTAGGAAAGCGAGAAGTTACAAGGCTAAATCAAGTGCACAGTTTTGCTTCCTGTCTTAGACTGGACATTCTAATTTTTGAATATTGACTCTGGCGTGCAAAGTGCGTAGGACTGTCTTTCACCTAAGAGTGAGCAGAAAATTCATGGGCCTGCAGGCATTTTCATTCAGGGGCACGGAAAGTAACGCCCACTGAATTAACATTAAAGGGACAGTGTGAGGACAAGGTAACAGTCAAGTCGAACTTTCATCACGTCATGAATTATGCTTGATCAAAGTATACTGATCACCCTGCACGTGACCAGAAGCCCAACAGCCCCCTTCTGAGGGAGAAGCTTCTCTTTTACTGAGTCCAAGATACTGCCCTTGTTTTTTGGCAGCCCTGGCCTCCTGATTATAATTCTGAGTTCTATGGCTGTTGCCTTTTCTGACCCTTCAACTTTGACCCCCAAAGGAAAAGGTCTCCCTTTCCTCGATTTCCCCAAGGCATCATTCACCCAAAGCAGTTGTGTGTGGCAGTCTTTTGAGGGTGTCAACCACCACAGCAAACAACTTAAAATGGACTATTAGAAATCCACATTCTTTTTTTGGGAGGGGGAGACTTCAATTTCTGTCTTTTAAAATTGTTTAAAAATTTTATTGAGGTCATATTGGCTTTTAACATTGCGTAAATTTCAGGTGTACATTATTATATTTCAGTTTCTGTAAAGACTGCATCGTGTTCACCACCAGTAGCCTAGTTTTCATCTGTCACCATACACATGTGCCCTTTTACCCCTTTTGCCCTCCCCCACCCCCTTTTCCTCTAATCTGTTCTCCGTATCTATGTATTTGTTTATCTTCTACATATGAGTGAAATCATACAGTGTTTGTTTTTCTCTGTCTGACTATAAATCCATATTCTTGCAAGTCTTTTGCCCAGTGAGAAATTCGAAGTGGCTACTTCTTACCCTGGATGTTTTTCTATCTCTTCTCTCTGATATCCGGCTTGTGAACACCTACATTTCTATTAATTCTTAAAGCAGAAGAATTCAGCTTCTCTCACCTACCTTGAACTACCTTCCAGCCTACCTTAACAGGCCTCCCAAACTCATTAAAGCACTCTGCTACACACGTGACCATGTATACCACCTTAAGTTCAAGATAATGGCCAACTAACATTTATTGCTGTTCCCTGGGGGCCAGGCTCACATGTTAAGTCATATATATTTATTCCACAATGTGGACATTACAGCCACCCCTTAGTCTCATTTCATAGTTAAAGATACTGGGGTACACAGAGGTTAAATAGAACGTTCAGGTCACATTTAGATAACTGGGTCAGGACTCGAACCCAGGGCAATCTGGTACAGAGGCCAACAACTTAACCACGACACTAGCACTGTCTTTAAAATGATAACTCTCTCTTTAGATGTGATGACATCCTTAGGTAAGCCTCACTTTCCAGTGGTCATTGTTGAGAAACTATATACACATTTATTCACCCCCTGTTTAGAACCAGTACCACAAGGGGCATAGATTAATTTTTTCCCTTTCTTCATCTTTATGTTTAATATAAAAACATTCAGAGGCAGATGATAGAAATTGTGGTGATTGGGATGTTATGAGATGACGTTGGGAATTCGATACCTCAATCCTACCATGATCTCTTACCCCTGCTCATGAGATGCCTGGAAAAATTGTATGCCGGGAGAAAGACTGGCAAATAGTGGCAAAGCAGTATTTTCTCATGAACTGTGGCTTTGTCTCCAAACCCCAATGCTGAACTCTGGTGAACTAAAGTGGACTTCAGGGAGCTGGCTAGACCCCTAAAGAGTCTTCTTCCAAACCAGAGTCTTACTCCTTAAAGGGAAAAGGGAGTTCTAACTCCTACCTCCAGTACCAGAGGAAAGAAGGAAACATTCCTTTCCCTTGTGTTCCTTAACAAACATGTGCTGAGTGCTATCTACCTGCTAGGCAGTGGGGAAAGAGTTGAGGACCAAATAGATGTGGAGCTTACAGCCTGGTGGAGAGACAGACATTAAACAGAGTAGCACACAATGACAATAATAAATTATAACATGCCCTTTGAAGAACAGGTACAGAATCTAATTTAGATTAGGGGCAGAGGGAAAGGTTCATGGGAGAGCCATTCTGAGACCTTGGAGACGAGCCAGAGCAGGCCAGGTGAAGATTGGGATGAAGTATGTCCCAGGCAGAGGGAATAGTAAGTGTGGAGGCCTGGAGTCAAGAAAGGGTTTGATGAATTGCAGGCACTGGGCCTTGGTAGGGGAAATGGGGCAAATGGCACATCAAGTGGTTGGGCTATGGGGCAGGGCCTTTGAGACCACGATAAGAGTGCGGGTTATCCTTTTCGATAGCCAGACCCATCCTCTTCCCTCATTCTGTATGGTCCCATTGGCCGGGGGTGTGGACATCAAACAAGCTAGGTCAATCAGAGTGTATGTCTTGAGGATGTGAGTCTTAAGCAGAGTGACCAAAGATGGAGAACCATCAGGGCCAAGTCATTCTGAAGCTCTTGCAGAGAGGTTTTCTCTGAGTATCTGCCTGAGCTTCCTAGAGCCACTGAATCTCCTGCCCTTTCCAAGGCCTACTTGTTTAGCCTTTCCTTGAATTCAGCAAAATCCTTTTGGTTGAAGTTAGCCAGGATTGATTTCTGCGGTTTGTGACTAAGGAAGAGGCTGAACAGGTTAAAATCCCAAATTATTAATAATCAAAGTAGATTAGGAAGCCGGCAATGTTGACCTCTTGAGGTTAGCATGGACCAGACATGGTAAAACATTTAAAAAATTAACCTGGAAGATGGCGCCGTGAGTAGTCCTCTTTGTCTCTCGCCCTTCGAGTCTACAATTATTTGGACACTTATCGCTTGACAAAGGATATCCAGACAACATCTCAGGACGTCTGAGACACCCACGCGACTATACATCGGAAGGCGAATGGACTTTCCTCCGGGAGGATGTGGAAATAGGTGAAAACTCTCCGACCCCGACGGGCAGCCTAGTACCCGCAAGCGGCTTTCTTCCAACGGACGCCCCCAGAGGATCCACACACATCTAGGCCAGGAGCGAGAACACAACAGAGGAGCGACGGTGGAAACAGGTGACCAGAACCCTACCTAAACCCCCCGCAATTACTCCTAAACGCAGAGGGAAACTTTGGAGTTGCACACCTGAGCCCGCGGGGAGAGTCTCTCCCCACCATTGGCGGGGAGATCCAGCCTGGTGCTCGGGGCGCCCGGAGGGTCCCAGAGAGAGACACGGAGGGCACGGAGATCTCCCAGCTGCCGCTGCCCGCCCCGCGGGACTAGGGATTGCCAGAGATCTCGGAGAGGACCGGGGCGGGGGGAATTTTCAAAGGCCGGTCCTGCGACCCGGAGGGGAAGCGCCGGAGCTCCGCCCGGGCAGCAGACAAAACTCTCTGTCTGCCGTTAGCAGAGGGGCCACGCTGAACATTCACGGCTCCGGGAGAGGCCCGGAGAGAATCCCAGAGAGCGGGGCGACGCCCAGCTGCCGTTGCCCGCCCCGTGGGGCTAGGGATTGCCGGAGATCTCGGAGAGGACCGGGGCGGGGGGAAGTTTCAAAGGCCGGTCCTGCGACCCGGAGGGGAAGCGCCGGAGCTCCGCCAGGCAGCAGACAAAACTCTCTGTCTGCCATTAGCAGAGGGGCCACGCCCAGCATTCAGGGCTTCCGGCAGAGGCCGGGAGAGAAGCCCTGAGGGCGGGGCGACCCCCAGCTGCCGTTGCCCGCCCCGTGAGGCTAGGGATTGCCGGAGATCTCAGAGAGGACTGGGGCTGGAGAGAGTTCCAGAGACCCAGCTTAGTAGCCTAGTGGGAAACCCTACAGGCTCACAGCAGCCTTAGGGAAAGCCTCTGCACAGCACCAGTAGAAGGCACCCAGCCGCCAGCCACAAGGCTGGAAGACCCCAGGGCAAAAGCAGCATAGCTAGGTGTACTAACCACAGACTGTAGAAGATGCCAATAGCTCTCCTGCGACCCATAGAGGACAAGTGAGTTTTGGTGGGTGCAGAGAGCAACGGAGCAACAAATATAAGTGATCCCACCCCTGGCCGCTGGAAAAGCCCATAACACCGTTGCAGGCCCCAAGGAGAGAGCACATCTAGGTGGGCTGCAACAGTAGGCACCTGCAGCCTGAAGCCCCCCCTGTGACGGCCCCCACGGCAGAGGAGGGAATACAAAGGGCCACTGTGGCTACGAAGAGGGGCCCAGGCCCAGTTAGCAACTACGGACAGGGTTCCTGGTAGGTGAAGTATAAACAGCGGCTCCCCCCACCACAGCAGCTGAAACAAGTGAAAGGAGCAACTAAACTCTATCTCCATGCGGAGGCACAAATCAACAACATCAAGCAATATGAAAAAATACATTAAATCTCCAGAACAGAAAGAAGGTAACAAATACACAGAAAACAATCCCAAAGAAAATGAGATATATAACCTAAATGATGACGAGTTCAAAACAGCCATCATTAAGATTCTCAATGAGTTAAGAGAGAACTCTGACCGACAACTCAACGAGTTCAGGAGCTATGTCACAAAAGAGTTTGATACGATAAAGAAGAACCAAACAGAAATATTGGAAATGAAGAACACAATAGAGGAGATTAAGAAAAATCTAGATGCGCTGAACAGTAGGGCCGATAATATGGAGGAAAGAATTAGCAATTTGGAAGATGGCAATATAGAATTGTTGCAGGCAGAGGAGGAGAGAGAAGCAAGACTTAAAAGAAATGAAGAAACTCTCCGAGAATTATCAGACACAATTAGGAGATGCAACGTAAGGATTATAGGTATACCAGAGGGAGAAGAGAAGGAGAAAGGGGCAGAAAACCTATTCAAAGAAATAATGGCTGAGAACTTCCCAAATCTGGTGAGGGAGATGGATCTGCAGGTGACAGAAGCCAATAGATCTCCAAACTTTATCAATGCAAGAAGACCAACTCCACGACATATAGTAGTGAAGCTAGCAAAAGTCAACAACAAGGAGAAAATATTAAGGACAGCCAGGCAAAAGAAACTAACCTACAAAGGAACCCCCATCAGGCTATCAGCAGATTTCTCGGCAGAAACTTTACAGGCTAGAAGAGAGTGGAATGATATATTCAAAAATCTGAAGGACAAAAATCTACAGCCGAGAATTCTCTACCCAGTGAAAATATCCTTCAAATACGATGGAGAAATAAAAACTTTTCCAGATAAACAAAAATTAAGGGAGTTTATTGCCACAAAACCTCCTCTTCAGGAAATCCTCAGGAAAACCCTCACTCCTGAAAAATCCAAAAAAGGAAAGGGGCTACAAAACCAAGAGCAGAGGAGATAAGTAGAAGGACAACAACAGAGAGTAGCAGCTCTACATCAGAACAGATTAAACCATGGGACGAGAAACAAAGGAAACTGAAGAAAACCGGAAAACAAGACACAAAATGGGGGTGGAAGGCCCCCACGTCTCAATAATCACTCTAAATGTAAATGGATTGAACTCCCCAATCAAAAGACACAGAGTGGCAGGATGGATCAAAGAACAAGATCCAACAATATGCTGCCTCCAGGAAACACACCTCAGCCCCAAAGACAAACACAGACTCAGAGTCAAGGGATGGAGAACAATACTCCAAGCTAATAACGAACAAAAGAAAGCAGGTGTCGCTATACTAATATCAGACAAGGTAGATTTCAAAGCAAAACAGATAAAGAAAGATAAAGAGGGACAGTATATAATGATAAAAGGGACTCTCCACCAAGAAGACATAACACTTATAAATATATACGCACCCAACACAGGAGCACCAAAATTTGTAAAGCAACTCTTAATAGAACTAAAAGAAGACATCAACAACAATACAATAATAGTAGGGGACCTCAACACACCATTAACACCAATGGACAGAACATCCAGACAGAAAATCAACAGGGAAATAATAGAATTAAATGAAAAATTAGACCAGATGGACTTAATAGATATATATAGAACACTTCATCCAAAAACAGCAGGTTACACATTCTTCTCAAGTGCACATGGAACATTCTCAAGGATTGACCATATTTTGGGAACCAAAGCAAACATCAATAAATACAAGAGAGTTGAAATAATATCAAGCATCTTTTCTGATCATAATGCTATTAAACTAGAAATCAACTACAAGAAAAAAGCAGAGAAAGGTGCAAAAATGTGGAGACTAAACAACACGCTTCTCAACAAACAATGGATCATTGAAGAAATTAAAGAAGAAATCAAATTTTATCTGGAGACTAATGAAAATGAGAACACGACATACCAAATCATTTGGGATGCAGCAAAAGCAGTCCTAAGAGGGAAATTCATCGCAATACAGGCTCACCTCACTAAACAAGAAAAAGCTCACATAAGCAACCTCAAACGACACCTAACAGAACTAGAAAAAGAAGAACAAACAAAGCCCAGAGTCAGTAGAAGGAGGGAAATAATAAAAATAAGAGCAGAAATAAATGATATTGAAACAAAAAAGACAATAGAAAGGATCAATGAAACAAAGAGTTGGTTCTTCGAAAGAATTAACAAAATTGACAAACCCCTAGCCAGACTCACCAAGAAAAAAAGAGAGAAATCGCAAATTAATAAAATCAGGAATGACAGAGGAGAAATCACAACAGATACCAATGAAATACAAGAGATCATAAGAGAATACTATGAAAAACTATATGCCAACAAATTGAACAACCTGGAAGAAATGGACAAATTCCTAGACTCCTACAATCTCCCCAAACTGAATCAGGAAGAAATGGAGAATCTGAATAGACAAATCACAAGTAAGGAAATAGAAACGGTAATCAAAAACCTCCCCAAAAACAAGAGTCCAGGACCAGACGGCTTCTCTGGAGAATTCTACCAAACATTCAAAGAAGACTTAATACCTATTCTCCTCAAACTGTTCCAGAAAATTGAGAAAGATGGAGAACTCCCTAACACATTCTATGAAGCCAACATCACTCTGATCCCCAAACCTGACAAGGACAACACAAAGAAGGAGAACTACAGGCCGATATCACTAATGAACATAGATGCAAAAATCCTCAACAAAATTTTGGCAAACCGATTACAGCAATACATCAAAAAGATTATACACCATGATCAAGTGGGATTTATACCAGGGACACAGGGATGGTTCAACATCCGCAAGTCAATCAATGTGATACACTACATCAACAAAATGAAAAACAAAAACCACATGATCATCTCAATAGATGCAGAGAAAGCATTCGACAAGATCCAACACCCATTTATGATAAAGACCCTCAGTAAAATGGGTATAGAAGGAAAGTACCTCAACATAATAAAGGCCATATATGATAGACCCACAGCAAACATCATACTCAACGGACAAAAGCTGAAAGCCATCCCTCTGAGGACAGGAACAAGACAAGGGTGCCCACTTTCACCACTCCTATTCAACATAGTACTGGAGGTGCTGGCCAGAGCAATTCGGCAGGAAAAAGAAATAAAAGGAATCCAAATAGGTAACGAAGAAGTAAAACTCTCGTTGTTTGCAGACGACATGATCTTATACATAGAAAACCCCAAAGAATCCACAGAAAAACTATTAGAAATAATCAACAACTACAGCAAAGTAGCAGGGTATAAAATTAACGTGCATAAATCAGTAGCATTTCTATACACTAACAATAAACTAACAGAAAAAGAACTCAAGAACTCTATCCCATTCACAATCGAAACGAAAAGAATAAAATACCTTGGGATAAACTTAACCAAGGAAGTGAAGGATCTATACAATGAAAACTACAAGACTTTCTTGAAAGAAATTGACGATGACATAAAGAGATGGAAAGACATTCCTTGCACATGGATTGGAAGAATAAACATAGTTAAAATGTCCATACTACCTAAAGCAATATACAGATTCAATGCTATCCCAATCAGAATCCCAAGAACATTCTTCACAGAAATTGAACAAACAATCCTAAAATTCATATGGGGCAACAAAAGACCGCGAATTGCTAAAGCAATCCTGAGCAAGAAAAACAAAGCCGGCGGAATCACAATCCCCGATTTCAAAACATACTACAAAGCTACAGTGATCAAAACAGCATGGTACTGGTACAAAAACAGGTCCACAGATCAATGGAACAGAATTGAAAGCCCAGAGATAAAACCACACATCTATGGACAGCTAATCTTCGACAAAGGAGCAGAGGGCCTACAATGGAGAAAAGAAAGTCTCTTCAACAAATGGTGCTGGGAAAACTGGTCAGCCACATGCAAAAGATTGAAAATCGACCATTCTTTTTCACCACACACCAAAATAAACTCAAAATGGATCAAAGACCTAAAGATTAGGCCTGAGACAATAAGTCTTTTGGAAGAGAATATAGGCAGTACACTCTTTGACATCAGTTTCAAAAGAATCTTTTCGGACACTGTAACTCCTCAGTTGAGGGAAACAATAGAAAGAATAAACAAATGGGACTTCATCAGACTAAAGAGCTTCTTCAAGGCAAAGGAAAACAGAATTGAAACAAAAAAACAGCTCACTAATTGGGAAAAAATATTTACAAGCCACTTATCCGACAAAGGGTTAATCTCCATAATATACAAAGAACTCACACGGCTTAACAACAAAAAAACAAACAACCCGATCAAAAAATGGGCAGAGGACATGAACAGACATTTCTCAAAAGAAGATATGAATATGGCCAATAGACACATGAAAAGATGTTCATCATCGCTAATCATCAGGGAAATGCAAATCAAAACTACACTAAGATATCACCTTACCCCCGTTAGATTGGCAAAAACATCCGAAACCAAGAACGACAAATGTTGGAGAGGTTGTGGAGAAAGAGGAACCCTCATACACTGTTGGTGGGAATGCAAACTGGTACAGCCACTATGGAAAACAGTATGGAGATTTCTCAAAAAGTTAAAAATAGAAATACCCTATGACCCAGCCATCCCATTACTGGGTATCTATCCTAAGAACCTGATATCAGATATCTCAAGAGTCCGTTGCACCCCTATGTTCATCGCAGCATTATTTACAATAGCCAAGACGTGGAACCAGCCTACATGCCCAGAAACTGATGATTGGATAAAGAAGATGTGGTATATATACACAATGGAATACTACTCAGCCATAAAAAAAGACGAAATTGGCCCATTCACAACAACGTGGATGGACCTCGAGGGCATTATGTTAAGCGAAATAAGTCAGTCAGAGAAAGACGAACTCTATATGACTCCACTCATAGGTGGAAATTAGTATATTGAGAAGGAGATCTGATCGGTGGTTACCAGGGAAAAGGGGGGGTGGGGGGAGGGTACGGAGGGGGAAGTGGTGTACCCACAATATGACTAACAAAAATGTACAACTGAAATCTCAAAAGGTTGTAATCTATCATAACATTAATAAAAAAAAAAAAAAAAAAAATTAACCTGATCCTCCCTGCTTCCTTTTTTGCCCTCTCCCTGCCTCCCCGTAACCCACTATGGGTGCATTCTATAGTTCAGGTGAGGGGTGGCGTGCTTGGCCTAGAGTGAGGGCAGAGAAACTGCAGAAAATGAGATGTGGGGAAGAGCCTGCTTACCCCTAATGCTCTGCTGTAGGCAGGAGAGAGAACTTGGTGGCCTGCTCCTCCTCCCCTGCCACTCTCCCCGCAGAGTTGGTCTTGATCTGCCCCATCCCCTGAGTCGGGTAAGAAACAGGAGACCTTTTAATACACAGTGATTCCACCAGCTAGAAAATATGATCCATTGAGAGTCTTACAACCTGACCAAGCAGATAAATACTCATCCTGGTGGGTAGAGGGAAAGGCCTTGATTTTGATACATCTTTCCAAGAGGAATGAAGGATGGTAATGAGATGGAAGCACTCCTTGTCTTTTAAAGTCAGCAAAGGGTTTCTAGAGAGTTGTATCAATTGGCCAGCCTCCAGTTCATCCTTCCACTCTTCTCCTGTTTTTCTGTGCCTGCTGTAAGGCAAATTTCTCGTGTGATTCTAGGCTTATCCAGGCTAACTGGTCAGATTTCTAAGATTCTCGGGGAGAGGATACAATAAATATCCATTACCAAAAGTAATCTGTGACTAAGGGTACAGAGGAATTTGTGGTAGAAGAAGAATTTGCCCCTTCAGCAACATAATCCTGTGAGGCTTGAGTTTTCTGGGCTGAGGTATGAGCTGTGGGTTTCATTGGTAATCTGGAGAATAGTCCTAAATGGCATGGGACCATAGCCATATGTAAAGGAACTTGTCTCATTCTTGTTGAAGTTCCAGAACATAAACTGGATGGACAGAGAGAAGATTTGAGTGAGTTGTTTGCCCAGGGGAGTCCCCCTACTGAGAGTGCCCTGAATTCCTTGCTCAGTCCACATCTGGTTACCCTTAGCTCATATCTGGGTCCTGATTCAATTCCTTATGGACAGAGCATGGACATAGAGAACCCTTCCCCGATGATGGTAAGTAGAGATGGAAAATTATGGTTGGGGCTGCTTTTCTTCTTAGGTGTCTGAAGGACCCATGAGTTCTCAGAGCCTAACCTTTACAGAGTCCATCTTGGTGTCCTTCAGTGGGCACCAGTGTCCCTAGTCCTATCCCTGTATTATCTTTCCAGTCAAGTTTCTGGCCTTTTAGTGACTCCTACCGTCCCCTCCCATGCATTATAATCTTATAGTTTTAGTGTAGGACAAGGCCTTAGAAGCCATCTAGATCAGCTGCTCCATTTTACAGACATGGAAACTAAGAGTCGAGCTCGGGATTGCACAGCATATGTTGGGATCCTGAGGTCACGTGATATGTCAATAAAATAACTCTGTAAACTAAACATTTTAGGAAGGGAGAGTTATGGTGAAGTCCCAAAAAGGAAAAATGGAACTGTCAAGGTCAGTTTAAGATCTTTTTATAAATGGGATCATATAATATGGATTGTTTTTGTGTCTGGCTTCTTTAGCTACAAAATATGCTCTTGAGATTTAGCCATCTTGTACTTGTTGTAGTGTGCCTTGATAATACATTCCTTTTTATTGCTGAGTAGTATTCCGTCGTATTGCTATACCACAATTTGTTCATCCATTCACCTGTTGATGTGCCTATGGGTTGCCTCCAGCTTTTGGCTATTTTGAATAAAGCCACTATGAACATTCATGTACAAGTCTTTGGGAGGACATTTATTTTTATTTCTTTTGGGGAAATATCTAGGATTAGGCTGGCTGGCTCAGGAGACATAGATTTTAATACCAGCTCTGCCACTAATTTTTTGTTACTTTAATTGTGTAGCCTCTCTGGGCTTCAGAGTCCTCATTTACAAAAGGAAAGGCTTGGATTAGATGGGTCCTTTTGAAACTGTGCTCCTCAGATCCTCTAGATTCTGAATTTGTTGGTGGGGGCGGATGGCAGTGAACAGTGAAAGGCTAGGCCTCCATTCTTACTTCACCCGGACAACTTGACTAAATGTCTAAATGTTGACCTTCCCTGTTGGAGTTCATTTGAAGGAGAAAGTGTTCTATGAGCAGGAATGTTTAAAAACCTAGATGACCTCTAAGATTCTTTTAACTCTGTAAAATTTTTGGAGTTTATGAAAGAATTTGCCTTCTTCCAAACTTCCATGAGTAATACTCTGGGGACAACATCTAAGGTCATAGAAGAGCAAGCTTGAGGGAAAATCACCTCTCTTTTCTTTTTGTGTGTGGCAGAAGGTGAAACTAATCTGTAACTGAGCTGAAATACAAACTTAAAAGGACATTTCAGACTTTGGTCCAGACAAGATGGTATAGACACGTTTCTTCCTGCTCTTCCTAGATAAGTACAATTATAAGCCCTCGAAATAATGCAAAAGGCAATCAAAGGAGAAGTCTAAAAGATGGTAAGAGAAAGGTAAACTGGTTTGGGATCCAAGAATTGGAAGAACAGCACAGGTGCAGGGCATCTACCCAACAGAGGAAGGTACCCAGGCCTAGTGTTTCCCAACCCCTAACCTAGCAACAGAAGACGATTCAGGTAGGCTTGCTCCTACCCCAGACAGGGTGGAAGTCCTTTTGACAACATCAGGCAAGCCCAGCACCCGCTACGGTAAGGGGGATCGATGGGGAGAACTGCCAACAGTAAGTGGTCAGGGGAAGGGCCCTCCTTCCCTGCCCAGGCTGAGAGTCCCCTCCCTTCCCACGAGATACTGAGAGATACTAAGCAGGCAGCACCAGCAGGGGAGAGCCCAGCACAAGTGGCCCAGCAGGGCAGGAAGCCTCTTTATCCCCATGGGCCTAAGGCTCCTTCCCCCCACCCAGGGACACCTGCCTGCCTGGCCTAGGGAAACCCCTGTTACCCCCTTGGGCAACACACAAATGATAAAATAGAAAATCTCAGCAAAAAATAGACATTTCCAGGAAGAAGATTCACAGATGGTGAATAAGCTCATGAAAAGATGTTCATATCATTAGCCATCAGTGAAATGCAGATTAAACCCACAATGAGATAATCACTACACCCTTATCAGAATGACTAAAATAAAAAATAGTGATGACACCAAATGCTGGTGAGGATGTAGAGAAGCTGGATGTTTCATACATTGCTGGTGGGAATGTAAAATGGTACAGTGACTCTGGAAAACAATTTGACAGTTTCTAAAAAAAACTAAACTACCATTCCAACAATTGCACTCTTGGGCATTTATCCCAAAGACATGAATTTATGTTCACGCAAAAACTTGTACAAGAATGTTCATAGCAGCTTCATGTATAATAGTCTCAAGCTGGAAACAACTCAGATGTCTTTCAGCTGGTGACTGGTTGAATAAACTGTGGCACATCCATACCGCAGGATACTATTCAGCATTAAAAAGGAATGAACCATTCATACATACAACAACTTGGATGAACCTCCAGAAAATTATGTTGAGTGAAAAAAGCCAGTCCCCAAAGGTTACATACCGTGTGATTCCATGTATAAAATACTTTTGAAATGACAGAATTTTACAAAAGAAAACAGATTACTGGTTTCCAGATGCCAGGGGTGAAGGACCTGGGTGTGGGGAGACAAGAGTATGGGGGAAGCAGGGTTGAAGGAGGTGGGTGTGGTTATAAAAGGGCAACAGGAGGGATCCTTGTGGTGATGGAACTGGTATGAATGTTGACCATGGTGGTGGTCACAGGAACCTATACACGGGATAGAATTATTTTAAAACTAAACACACACACACTCACACACAAACCACTACAAGTAAAATTGGGAAAATCTGAATAAGATGGGTGGAGTGTATCAATTTCCCCTCCCTGGTTGTGGCATTGAACTCTAGTTTTGCAACATGTTACCATTGGGGGAAACTGGGTAGACGGTACACAGGATCTCTCAGTGTTATTCCCTAAAACTGCATGTGAATCTACAATTAGCTCAATAAAAAGTTCAATGAAAAAAGGAGGGCATTTCAGAAACAAGAAAGTAGATGGTGAAGCGGTACCTCGACCCTCGAAAGGGCAGATTTTTGAAATAGGGCCGCTCTTCGCTCTTTGAAAGGACAGTGACTGGGGTGGTTTCCTTGATGGAATGTGAGACGCAGGTGGCCAGCTTTCCTGCTCCTGAAAAGAGCTCTTAAGTACCCAATGCTCTTTATTTAAATTTGAAAAATGAGGTAGCTTGCTTTTGTTTGGGCCTGCCACGAAATGAGACTGTAATTAGTGGAGTATTTTCAGGAGCATAGGGCTCTTAGCCTTTAGTCATACCGGATCCAGGATGTTTTAATTGCCCTTTTATAGCAAATGGCTTGACAGACACTTTTGTCTTCACTCGATGTGTGAAGAAAAAAAATACACAACCCAAAACACCACAGCGTAGAAGAAACACCCTTCTGAGAAAGGATGTTTTGAATAGAACATCACTTGGTTGATGGAATTTAATTATATACGAGCACTTAAGTTTAGCACCTTGTAGCCAATTTTTACACTTGTGATTTTAGGTTTCTTCAATATATTTACTCAGTCTGCCAGATGTAACTTATTTTTTCTAAGCACTAAGTCTACAGGGAAGTTCCCTCTCTGAGTCAAGGCTGGCTCCAGGAGACAGACAGAGATGATTGAACTTGCAGGGCTGTTGAAATTTGCCAGGAAGGGGTGACAGGGCAGCAATTCAGGAGACCCCTAGTGCTCCGCCCAGGCCCCTCTTCAGAGCAACACACTCCTACCCCAGCTGCTGGAAATACGGACTGCTAGTGGCTCACAGATAAGGCCCTCCCTGGAAAAGCTCCATGGGCTTCAAGGAATGTCCTCACCAAGGTGAGGCCACCTCCCAGGGGTGCCCTGGGGCCGGCCAATGACTGGCTGAGCAACCTGCCTCAATTTGGGACAACTCTGAGGGTCCATCCCAGCTCCCGAAAGTCCCATTAGGATCGACTGAGGTTTCAGTTGCAACCACCTCGCGAGTTAGTCTCGCCTTCCTCACCCCCTTACAGGTGTGTCTCCTGAGGTCTCTCTCCACTGAACCTTCTGTATGCAATTCTCCGTCTCAGAGTTGCCTTCCAGGGAACCCAGTCTAAGACAGTATCTTTGATTGGGTTACCAGAAAGCGGAACCTGAGGAGCACCTGGGTGCAGGTAGTTTATTAGGGAGGTGACCCTAGGTATCAAGAGTGAGGGAGCAGGAGGGAGAAACAGCAAAGGAAAACAAGCCAATAAGAGGTGCATCGTCGAGCTGGTGACTGCTATGGGTACCTGGGGATCCATCCCTCTGGGGATGTCTGCGGAACGTGTAGAATGCGCTCAGATTTGTCTCACCAAGGAATGGGCATCTGGGCATTTATCCATATACTGCTGCCCATAATTAGTTAAGGTTTGTCCCTAGGGACACTAATCCCCCAGATTCCTGGTTGCCCTGTGCATAGACTGAGCCATTTCTCAGGGTTTCCGAGAGTACCCTACTACAGCAAGTCAAAGGCGCCCAGCAGATATTTGAGGTGGGGTGCTTGGCACCTTCAAGAACACCATGCACCATAGTTCAGCCCAAATCAGAGGTGGCTGAGAGTCTGTGGTGTGGGGCACCCAAAGTGTCTGCTACTCAGGGGAAAGAACACCAGCCTTTTTATTAGACAGGAGTCAGAGGAGCTCCTATATTACAGGGGGAATTTCCAGAGTGAACTAGATCCTTTCACAGTGAGTGTGTGTGTGTTGCACAGAACTGGCAGTGGAAAGAAAGGATACAGAAAAGTCAAAAGACCCATTAGAAGGTTCTTTGTTGACTTGCCTGCTGAGCTGGCTGAGCGGTCATTTTATTGGTTTCTCTTCTCTCTGTGTCAAGCTAGACATGTAAAAATTAGGTACTGATATTAAGTCCTAGGACATCCAAACTGTATTAAGATATGTTTATCTTCAGGAGTTGAAAGGAGAGAAAATAAGATTTGTTTCTGCAGAAAAATACACAGGAGAAAACATCAGTGGCTGATCTGTGTTCACTCTCAAACGTCCAGGCCGGTGCCTCTCAAAGTGTGGTCCCCAGACCAGCAGCACCAGCATTACCTGGGGACTTGTTAGGAATGGAAATTCTCAGGCCCAACCCTGGACCTACTGAATCAGAAACTCTGGGGGGTGGGACCCAGCACTCTGTGCTTGACGAGCTCTCTCAGGGATTCCGATGCGAGCTACAGTCCTAATTCCAGATCATTCGCTTATACCTGTGATTTCAGCAACCAAATCATAGATCTAATTCACAAGTTTTGTTCCAGGTAGGCCAGGCTTAGAAACGAAGTGGCGTAAGGTAAAAAGTTATTCAACTAGCATTCCCTGTGTTAGTCCCTGTGTCAAGTAGGTATAACATGAAGACAAATTTTAAGTATTTTAAAACTATCTAGAAGATAACTTTTCATCTTTTATATTCTATAGACTGCTGTTGCCCGCTTCTCTCCTTCCCACCCAACAAACACTGACTGATCATCTGCAATGTGCCAAGCACTCTTATAGATGCTAAGGGTACAGCAGTGAGTAAAACAGACAAAAATTCGTGTCCTCCTGGAGCTTGAACTCTGGTGTGTGTATGTGATGCTGGGGTGGGTGGAGGTGGTGAAAATCGTCATTAAACAATAAATTACATAGTATATTAGAAGGTGGTAAGTGCTGTGGAGAAAAATGAAGCAGGAGAGGTGGATAGAGAGTGTGGAGGTGGTGGTGGAGGGTGACGATTTTAAATAGGGTGCTCAGGGAGGCCTCACTGAAGTGACATTGGAACCCGGTTTTGAGGGTGATGAAGGAGTGAACGGGGTAGATAATTAGGTGAATGGAAGTTCCAGGTGGAAGACCAGCAGGATCAAACTGATGCCCTGAGGTGGGCGTGTGCCTCCAGCGTTCTACATCTGTTCTAAGCCTATGTGCAGAGAAAATGCTGTGGGACTGGAGAGCTTCATTTGCAACAATCTACAACTGACCAGGAAACCCTAGCATATTTTGAAAGTGGAAGCATCTGTGTTTAAAGTGATGGCGGTAGCTATTATGGGGTCCATTTTATTTATTGTATGTATGTAGAACTTTATATCTATATGTCTGTGCAGTATATATTTGTAAAACTTATTTGTAATACATAAATATAAATAAAGCTGGGCTGCAGTTTTAAGGAGGCCGGGAACCCTGAGTGGAAGGTGGGACTCATTTCTTCTGCTTACAAACCCTTGGTTTTAGAAAATGCCGTGAGTTATGTTCAATGATGCAAGCTCTGAGCCCAATAGAAGGAATTATGGATCGTGGGCGAGGCTGGTCTGCCAGGCTTGCCTCAATATTTCCTTGCCTTTGTGGCTTTAATTCTGTGTGGCTTTAAGTCACTTTCATCCAACTTCAGGCCTGAACACTTTCCTATCACGAATAACCACTTGGAAAAGTTGTGAGGTGATGTCTTAACGGCAACCCTCTCCTTTTGGTTACATAAAAAAATTAGTAAGGCTCTCAGGGTGGGTAATTTCAGTCTAGCTAATAAATCAGGCAGTTCCTTCCACCAAGGCAGATAGCGGTCTGGGCTGGAGAGCTGGCTGGTAATAACTACAGGAGAGCTTCAAGTGATTATGAAAGGAGCCTGCTGACGTGCAGCTTTGGACTTTTCCGTGTCAGCACTAAATGTCTTGATTCAGGTTAAACAAAAACCACCTCTGCCTGGAAGTAGCAGTCCTCAGCACACTCTTTCAAAGCCAGTTTGCCAGAAATGATGATTGATTCAGTGGATTAGGCATGGGGGCTACTTTTCTAAGCAGCGCCAGGAAGTATTTGGAAGGCAGTCTCTCTCGGCTTTCACCGTAGTGGGCAGGGTTATTCTCTCCATACGTTTCCAGACCGCCCCTTGAACTGTGATACTCTGTCAACAGGTTTGCAGAAAACCTGTGAATTTAATTACTGTGGAGTTTACAACGACTGAATTCTGGGTGTTCATTCAATCCAATAAGCCATGAGCAATTCAACACAGAAGGATGCACCCTACCTTTGGTCACGGAGAATTCCCCTTTGGAGGGGTGTTGACGACAACCTATAGGGGAGGTTTCAGAGCAGATTTGACTAAAAACCAGGGGAGGACTAGACCAGCAGTTCTCAGCCTTTTCAGGCGTAAGAACTCCTTTTTAAATCCAAATATTTCGGGAAACTGCTGAAGCTGGTTATTCTTTTAGGATCCATTGATTGAGGAAACATATAACAAAATGATCATTCAAAAACATGGCTTAAGTTACTTATTTAGGCTTTTAATTTTACTCATCACAATAGTCTCTACAAGTGATTTAAAAAAAATCAATAGCCCATAGATGTGTGCTGTATGTAGTTTACTTAACTAATCCACAGATGAATTCGTAGTTTTCACACAACTCTCCATTCCCCCCAACCCCGCCCATGAAGCCCACAGCCTAGCCTTTGGGAATTTAAGATTAGATGGCTTTCCAGAGTGAACTCTTTTGCACCTAATATCCCTCCACCTCCACCCTCAACAACACACAGTTTGTTGAGTGCCTACAATGGCATTCCAGAGGTGGAGGAATAAGGTAGGAAAAATGTCCTTGAAACAGCTGCTGGAGCCTGCCCATCTGTGGCAATGGGGAGAAAGCAGGATCCATCTGGGTCATTTGCAGGTTTTTCAGCATAGTGTCACCATGCTAGGTCCACATTGCGTTTCCAGAGTCACCAGGCTTTGTTCAGGATGACTTCCTGCTGTTTTCTCTTCACTGAGTGGATTTATTTGTCTTAAGGTCTCTCTGCTCCAGTGTCATCATTTATAATCTCTCCCATGAGGATCTTCTCTTGCTTGTCACCTATACATGGAGGGCACCTCCTTTTAAGAACAAAATGCTCAGTGTGGATTTAACAACAAAATTGGAATAAAGGTCTTACTGACCCTGTAACTCATGTTGGTAAGACTTTATTTTATTTTTTAAATAGAATCATTTGCAATCTTGAATTTCAAAACAAGAAATTCGCTCTTCCTAAAAATGTTAGTGAAATGGGTTTGGAGTGGCTCCAGTTGCTTCTCTCACTCCAGGGATGGGTGTGGGTGTTTTATATATCCTGCCATGCGCAGGACTCACACAGACCTTTTAAAGTTAATTAAAAAGGCTTCCATGGGCTGCCAGATTTGGGCAGCGGTGTTCCTCTGTAACCTTTTGTACCAGATTAAAAACCTCTGACAATTAGGGATGTTGCCAAATTTCAAATGAAGTGTTGAGTAAATTCAATACGCTGTACAATTCAGTCAGCCTCAGAGTGACTCCTGTGTCTGGTTCAGCAAGATCCGAGGCACTGATGGGGACATTCCTTTTAATATCTGCTTGCTGTCCTGCTCTTCCAGTAGTGCCCCCTGCCCCGACACTCACAATGCTTCCAACCATAGGAGGATGTTGCCCAGCATGTCAGGGGTGTGCTTTTGACAAAAAGGTTCCCTGTTATGTGCAGGCTGGGAAACCCTGCATATCAGATTCCTAATGCACAGCAGCATATCAAACCTCCCAAGCATATCTGCGGAAAACCGGTTCATTTTGTTTAACACAGTGTTTTCCAGATATGTTCGACCATACTGCGTATTTTTCCCTAGTAACCTTTAACAGCTTCCCAAAGAACTTGCAATATCTCACAAAGGACTTGGCTGAAGGCTCTGTGAAAATGAACCCTCTGACACACAAATCTTGTGAAAGTCATGGTTTCCTGTGATAAGTACAAAGGATACATGAGCAGCAGAGCATGCCAGTGGGCTGAGGAGGGATGTTTGATGAGCAGAAATTTTGAGTTTCCCCAGTTTCTAGCAGGAGACTTGCTCTGGTCGGTGGTAATGGAATATTCTGTCTCTTTGGAGAGAGATCTGGCCAGGTCACAGGACTAAGCCCCTCATGTTCCCGAAGATATCACCCTAAGACACCACCTTGTACGTATGGTTGCAAAAGCTGTTCTTAGCAAACCACGTCACCATCATCTGTCATCTTGCTACAATTTCTACCCCATCAGTGCCATCTTGCTCCTTTGCCTACTGTGTATGCAGTAATGAGCTGGCATCTCCCATGTGCCCAATGCAGTGGCATTGCAACTGCATAAGGAAGACCAGTCTGTGGGCACACACGCTTAGTTCCTTATAAGGTTTGAGTGGAACTCAGCATAGTAGGCCTGGCCAGGGTGAACCCCAGAACTAGTGCTCTGTAGAGCACATTGTGGCTTGTCATTTCTGATTCCCAGTCCCCCAACTGTCTGGATCCGGTAGAGTTAGGAGAACACTAAATACAATTTGAATTCTTTAGTAAGGGCAGAGTCAGGGTCCCAGAAGGGAACAAGTGGCACTCTCAGAGGGCTTTAACTGGAAGAGAGTTTTAATGGAGAGCTTATTGAGGTGGAGGTGGGGTTGAGGCAACCAACAGGGGATGAGGAGGCACCCAGAGAATAGCAACAGCAGGAAGCTGTTACTACCCTAGAATTTCTCATTTTAAAGTCAATTCACTGATTTTCACGAAAGTAAAATTAAATGACAGTGCTTCAAATGGCACATTTGAAAGCCATACCAAAGTTGGATACAATTCTGAGTTTCTTGAAAGGAACCACGTCCAAGAACAAATTTGAAATTAAGCCTCTGTCTTATTGCGGGTAAAGGAAATAAGAATTATAAATAACTACCTGTAGGCATGCACAGGCCGACTCTAGAGATCAGAGAGAACCTTGTGGAAGTTTACCTCTGTTCTACTTTTTACCCTCATCCCACTCCATCTTCATGTTGGGCAATAGGAACGACAAAGTGGAAAAGGAATTTCACAAGAATAACCTGAGGGGTCTAGATAAGCACTGCTGAGTCTTCACAAATTGGGGCCCTATATTTAACTGTGAGGTTAGAAGCAAGTAATGTGTTATTAACACTTCAAGGTTAAATGTTTTGAGAATTACTTACTTTAAATTTCAAAAATATTAAGGGCATTCCTTGTATCCCAATATCTTTCTTGAGTGAGAGAGAGGATGAATAAGGGCAGCTAGTTCAGGCAAGGAATGGAGTGCCCATGTGATCAGAATTCTATATGGGTACAGCTGCAAGAGTTTTTTAAATTAAATAACAGTGAAGCATAGATTCTTAGCTATATAAAAATGTGGATTTTGATATAAATACCAAAGCAGTCCAAAAGTAGTTTAATCAACTTTATTCATACAAATTCACACATTTCTAGGTCAAGCGCTGGTCATTAATCAATTTTTCAGAAAGTTGATGTGAATCTTGACATTTTACAGATTGACTAGGATCTACACTTCTTCAGAAGAGCTTAATTGAAGTATTCATTTGTCACTTCTAGACTGTTACTCCCTCCCCATAAGAAATGGGTGTATCATTCTCTCATTTTTCCCTTGGAATCATCTGTTAACCTCCTGTGTACTCCCCCCATCATTTATCAAAGATTTTAGCCTCTATATCATAGTTTTCATCCTCATTATTCTGGCGGTAAATGAAATGTCCCATGGAGACCCATCCAACACTCTGGCTGCTCAATTCTTTGACCTCTTTATATTCGATGGCTTTCTCACCCACTCTCTTTCAGCCACACAATTCCACAGTCACACTGGACACTATTATCATTGAAAACTACACCATCTCCACATTTACTCTTTGAACATCACACTCTATTCACAACTTCCTACTTTCTAGCTTATTGCTCCAATATACCCACTATAACTGTTCTTAAAGTCCCTCGATCTGTTGACCTCTCCATTTTTCCACCTATATACCATCCTCTTCTTGATCTCACTTCCTTCTTTATCCAGTATAGAGTAGATGGTTCCCATTATTAAAATCATTCCCTTGTAAATATCCTTAACTACCATTTTCCCTTTTCCTTCAGTCACTATCACCCGGCAAAACTATTCCCTGGCTAAACCCAATCATTTGTCACCTCCATAAAGGTCGGTTGTGAAATTCACCATTGCTGGAGAAATTCCACAACAGACTAAATTATTACGACAAATTTATGATCACCAATCCCCCCAGGCCTTCAACACTGCCCAGCAAGCCTACTTGCTCATCTTCCACCTTTTGAAATCACTATTTCACACCTTTTCTATTTTCCTCAAATTTCTGATCATCTCTTCTACCCCTGCTCTCCTCTCATTCTTAGTGGATAACTTGGCTTCACACTTCGTACAGAAAATGAATGCTGTTGGAAGGGAACTCCCTTAGACCTCTGGCCATTGAATTTCAAAATCTACTTGCATCTTAACTCATTGCTTATTTTTCTTCCCTTTACAATGGGCAAAGTGCTCCTCCTTATATTAAAGGTCAAACCCTCCACTGTTCTCTGGATTCCATCATTCCTGCTTTCTGGGGTAACCTCATTTCATTCTTTTTCTTTTGTCTCTCTCATGTCTTTAGTCTATCACTTTCTCTGCTGGATTCTTCCTAAATATTAAACTTGATTTAGGCAATGCTATCAAAGCACACACATACACAAAAAGACGCACACATAAAGACACACTTTAGGATGATGGAATCTCTGTCATCCTAGGTAACTGAGTGACTATAGCAGAAAGCCCTGCTGATCTGCATAGTACAGGTTCCATAAGCAAGAAATAAAGTTTTGTGTGTTAAATCAGTGAAATTTTGGAGTTTATTTATCTTTTTTTCTTGAGGAAGATTGGCCCTGAGCTAACTGCTGCCAATCTTCCTCTTTTTGCTGAGGAAGACTGGCCCTGAGCTAACATCCATGCCCATCTTCCTCTACTTTATATGTGGGACGCCTGCCACAGCATGGCTTGCCAAGAGGTGCCATGTCCGCACCTGGGATCCGAACCAGTGAACCCCAGGTCGCAGAAGCAGAACGTGCACACTTAACCGCTGCACCACCGGGCCGGCCCCTGGAGTTTATTTTTATGACAGCAATACCTACCTTATAGTGACTAATTCACTCTTCAATCCACTCCACTCTGGCATTTTGCTTGATTGCCATCTACCAAAACTGCTTTTGATAAGGTCACCAATGTCCTCCATATTGCTAAACACGAGTAGTTTTCAACCCAACTTTGTTGATCCCTCAGTAGCATTCAATAGTCTATCATTTTTCCTTCTTGAAATATCCTGCTCTCTTGGCTTCTATGACACCACATTCTCCTTGGCCACTCCTTCTCGGTCAGTTTTCCTGGCTCCTCTTTTTCTTTCTTATCTTTACATTTTGGAGTTCCTTTAAACTCAGCCTTCAAAGTTTCAGCCATACTGGCCTTCTCTCAGTTCTTTGAAAGAACCACACTCTTTCTATCTCATGACCTTTACACTTGTATATGCCTTAGTCAGGAGCAAAGAGGGGAATGGAAGAGTTAAGGCAGATGGAAGGAAGGAGAAGAGTATTCCAGACAAACCCCTGTTTATACTTTAGATTTCAATTTAACTGCCAGTTCCTCAGGGAGTATCTCCCCCATCTCTCCAGACTAGGTTGGGTCCCCCGAATTATTCCCTCTTATATTACTCTATATGTTTCCTTCATGACATTCAACATATGTGATTGTAACTATAGTTATTTGTTCAATTATTAAGTATTTGTTTCCCTCATTAATATGTAAGCTTCTTAAGACAAGGGTTGTTTCTATTTTGCCTACCACTGTATTTTCTGTGCCTATCACCGTGCTTGATTCATAGTAGATGATCAGTAAATTTTTGTTGAATGAAATCTTGACTGTTAATTCTCATATTTGCTGTTATAGTTTTATGAAATAGGATGCATTTTTTTAAAGTCATGTGGAGCAAGAGTATGGCCACATGGTCAGGAATTTCCCTTTAATCCTGGAAATCATAAACATCTTCAGGTTCTGAGGACCACATATCTTCTTAGGGGGACATAGTTCACGTTCAGCCTAAACAGTTCCTCTTGAAACTGAGCCACTCTTATAGGACAGACGCTCAATAATTCAGGCACATTGGGAGGCTTGCCTTTCAAAGAAAGCTGTAAAAATATAAAGTATAATTCAATCCATAAAAGTGTATGAATCTCTTCTGAAATTACAATTTTATTTCTACCTAATAGGTCTATAATTTTTAAAGTCTGCTAAACTACACCGAACTCAATGGAATCTATACAAAATAAATGCAGTATTAATGTCCGTTTGCTCGATCAGTTTCAATGTGAAAACTTGTACTTTCTTGACTAATTAGCCAAATCAGTCTCCCCCCACCCCTGTAGAACTTTTTGTTGAGAAAAAACAATCTGAAGAATTAATTTGGATGGCTGGATTATATATATTTTTTGAAGAGATTTGCTGAGTGGTATATTTTTCACTTATCTAGCAAATAGCTTTTCAATAAGGACATTGACATGAATAAATTAATGATTTTTGATAAGTTCCTCCATCTCTAATGCATTGAACCTTATTTGCAAATTTAAAAAGCGTAAGTTCTCCTTATAAATGTTGTAGTGGAAGCAGTGCACAGTTACCTTTCATTTTCACACAAAGAAGAAAGAGAAATAAATTTGTAACCACATGATCATCTCCATAGATGTAGAAAAAGCATTTGGCAAAATTCAACATCCATTTATGGTAAAAAATCTTAACAAAGTGGAAATAGGGGGAAACTTCTTCAACCAGATAAGGAGGATGTATGAACAGTCTACAGCTAACATCATATTTAGTGGTGCAGAACTGAATGCTTTCCCCTAAAGACTGGGAACAAGGCAAGTATTTCTTCTCTTACCGCTTCTATGCAACATGAACTTGAGGTCTTGCAATAAGGCAAGAAAAAGAAATAAAAGGCATCCAGGTTGAAAAGGCAGAAGTAAAACTGTCCTAATTAGCAAACAGCATGGTTTGGTATGTAGAAAGTGCTAAGACATCCACAAAAGGTACTGCTACATCTAACAAACAACTTCAGCAAGGTCAGTGAATACACCATCAGTATACAAAAGTTAATGTATTTCTATTTACTAGCAATGACCAATCCAAAAAATATTATTAAGAAAACAATCCCATTCACAATAGCATAAAAAAAGAAAATACTTAGAAATAAATTTAACAAAAGAGCAAGACTTCTACACTAACAACTACAAAACATTGCTGAAAGAAATGAAAGAGGATCTTAATAAGTGGAGAGACATTGCATGTTGTGATGGATTGGAAGACTCAGTCTTATTAAGGTGGCAATTCTCCCCAAACTGACCTGTAAATACAGTGCAATCCCTATCAAAATTCCAGCTTACTGATTTTTGCAGAAATTGACAGGCTGATCCTATAATTTTTTTAGAAATGCAAGGGACCCAGAAATTCCAAAACTATCTTGAGAAAGAAAAACAAAGTTGGAGAACTTATACTTCGTGACTTCAAAACTTAGTGCAAAGCTACAGTAATCAAGACAGTGTGGTACTGACATAAGGACAGATCTACAGATCAGAAGAATGATGTAGGAACAACTGGGTAGCCACATGCAAAAGAATGAATTTAGACTCTCACTTCTCACATCATACATTCAAATCAACTCAAAATGGATTATAGACCTAAATGTAAGAGCTAAAACTATAAAACTCTTAAAAGAAAGTACGGAAGTAAAACTTTATGACCTCAGGATCAGACTTGCTCACAAGAAAAACTTTAATGCTTCAAAAGACACCATTAAGAAAATAAAAAGAGAAGCAAGAGACTGGAAGAATATTTCCAAATCCTATATCTAATAAAGGAATTTTATCTAGAATATAGAAAGTACTATTGCAACTCAATAATAAAAATTAAAAAATAATAAAAAGAACCAAATTTAAAAATGAACAACAGACTTGAATAGACGCTTTCCCAAAGAAGTCATACAAATAACCATTGAACACGTAAAAAACTGCTCAACATGAGCAGCCATTAGGAAAACAACGCAAATGTCCATCAACTGGTGAACAAAATGTGATCTATCTGTACAATGGAATACTCTGGGGCAATAAAAAGTAATGAAGTACCAATACATGCTCCATCGTGACTGAACTTCAGAAGCATTATGCTAAATGAAAGAAGCCAGATGTGAAAGACCACATATTGTGTGATTCCATTTATGTGAAGTGTCCAGAATAGGCAAATCCATAGAGACAGAAAGCACATTAGCGGTTGCCATGGGTCGGGGGTGGAGTGGGCTGGGGAATTGAGAATGACTGCTAATTGGTACAGGGTTTCTCTTGGGATAATGTTCTGGAATTAGATAGTAATGATGGCTGCACAACTCTGTAAATTTACTAAAAACTATTGAATTGTGTGCTAAAAATGAGTGAATTTTATGTTGTTTAAATTATCCTTCAATAAAGGCATTGAAAAAAAATAAAAGTAACATTCTATCAATTCCTTCATTACCAGTGCCGTTTCTGTGGCAAGTGAACTCAGTTTTTCCATATTAGATCCAACCTTAAAAATTCTCTACTTGAGGAATGTTAATCCACTGTTTATGCCGGTCAACTAATTAGGCAAAGGATTTTTCTTTGCTTTTTTCTTGGTTATTTTGTTTCCACTAAAAGCTCAGGAGGACTCTTTCCCAGGGTCAACCAGATTGCATTTGTTGTATGATGGTTAAACCCTCAGGCTCTGGGCTTTGAGGATCCCACCTCCATCACTTGGCTGTGTTACTTTGAGCCACAATCATTTAAACTCCCAAATTCTCCCTCATCTTTAAAGTGGGGATAACAATAGAAATGACTTTATGTTTATTGAGAAGGATGAAAGAGGCTTTTTACAGTGCCTAGTACATAGGAAATGCTCCATCAAAGTAAATGCAATCTACTCTATGGGCTGAATGCTAGACAACCTGATATAAACTGATAAGCCACTTACCAATTACAAGACTTGCTAATGTCTGTCTAAGATTAAGCTAGAACTAAGATCTTCTGGCTCTTTGCCCTATTTTATTTCAGATTTTAGCACATAGGATGGGTGTCCTATCTGCTCCTCCCTCCGCCCCCAGCCTGGTCTTGATTTTGAGTTTCCTGGACTGTTTTTATAAGAGTCTCGGCACCAGCTGTTGCAGGTTAGGTCCCCTCAGAGTCACTGTCCTGCATGAGGGAATGGTTCCAAATCCTCAGAGCCTCTGGGTGAAGCTAGAGTGGCTTTGAGGATGGTCTTAGACCCATAGTATATGTGCAACAGGAAGAGCTTTTGCCTTCTTTTTGTAGTGTCTGTCAAATTTTACTTTCTAGCTAGCCATGATGGGATTTTTCAGAGCCTCAAAATCTGGCAGGAACTGTGCCTAAGGAGGAATTTATAGCTTGGATATAAAATGAAGTGGCTATCAAAGGGGCCAAGTGTCCTCTAAATATAACGAAATCAGAAGACAGGGAGTAATGGTCTTAGAAGCGGTACCTCTGAGAGAGATTCATAACAGAGTCCAGCTCATAGTTAAATTACCAGTTTGTAGAGTAAAAGATGCTGTTCCAACTACATGGACTCTTAGCACTTTGTAAATTAATGTGAACCACATTCCAATTCAAAAGCACACACTGACATCGTAAAGGAGAATTTCTGTTACTTGTACCACTTTGGAAAAGAGTTGTTTCAAAAAAGCCCCCCACAAAAATGTGAACTTGCCTACCACCTTCTTGCCATGTCTTCATTATCCTTCCTGCACTTCTCCCCACCTCTCCACTTTCTTTTCTTTGGTGATTTCTGCTTGGCTTCACTGCTTGACAAAGCAAAGAGCAAGAAGAGATGTGTGAGTGAATGTGGTATAGACTGCATACTGATTTTTCTTGGTCCAAATCTTTCTTTGCTCATTTTAAGAAACAAAACCAAGAAACGTTTCCTCCACAATCCCCCTCCCACATTTTTGATTCTGCTGTGAAATAGCAGCTGATGTTGCTAGAAGACCATTTGTCTTTTTTGACCTCAAGTGCAGAGAATTGAATTTATTGCTCTTTCCAGTTCAGGGAATGTGCTCTGGTTATTCCTTACTTGTTTCCCTAAACTCTTCCCCCTGCTCCCATCCCCGCTGATATTGGATATCGATCCTTCTCTGTCCACCTTGGGAAGCCAACCACTGCAGACTCCATCACCCAAGCTCCTTTGCTGCTTGGTTTCTGGTTAGTGTCGCCTAATGAGAGGCACTGGCAGGAGAATGGAGGTGAGGTGCAAGAGGTTGGTATATGCTTGTCACTTTGAGCAGTGTCTGGCAGTGGTTGCCTCCCTCTTCATTGCAGCACCTTTCAGCAGTTCCTGGATTTCAGCTCCCCTGGAGTCCCTTAATACTATTGTCTCCCCTTGCCTCTTCAGCCCTAAGGATGCTAATGGCTTCTTGCTATTGCTTTGTGGGATAAGCAGAATAATGGTCCCCCAAATATGTTTGCTTCCTAATGCTTGGAACCTGTGAGTATATTACCTTACATGGTAAGCAAAACTTTACAGATGTGTTAAGGCTATGAACCTTGAGATGGGGAGACTATCGTAGATTATCTGACTGGGCCCAATCTAATAAAATGGGTTCTTAAATGCAGCTGTGGTCAGAAAGAGATTGACAATGGAAGCAGAGTGAGAGAGAGATTAGATGTTGCTGGCTTTGAAGACGGAGAAAGGGGGCCATGAGCCAAGGAATGTGGACAGACTCTAGAAGCTGGAAATGGCAAGGAAACAAGTTCTCTCTTGATGACTCCAGAAGGAATGCTGCCCTGCTGACACTTTGATTTAACCTATTGAGATCTATGCCAGTCTTCTGACTTGCAGAACTGTTAGGTAATACATTTATATTGTTTTCAGCCACTAAATTTGCAGTAATTTGTTACAGCAGCAATGAAAAACCAATAAACCTCTCCATCCTTTGTTTTTTGCCTTTGCCCTCCCCACATCACTGTAAGTAGTTCCTTCATTAACACCCCTCCATCTAAAACATTTGGTGTAGAGTCTGTTTTCTGTCCTTACAAATGCGCACTCTCATTTTTCTCTTCCTTCCTTCTACCACTCTATGCCCTCATTTTTCTCTTGTTAGGCACCCTCTCAAATGTTTAATACATGTCTTTATATATCTAAATAACCCAAGAGATAAATGAAATGTATACATTTTAAATTTATATAAGCTATCTTCTACAATGCATCAATTTTTTTCTTAGTTCTTAGTTTTCATCCAATGCTATAGTTTTAAGAATGACCTTTGTGGCTGTCTGCAATCTAATTCCTTGCTTTTGACTGCTGCATCCTTGAAACATGAGATCCAGTCGTCAAGGGAACCAAGTGAAACCAGGAGGTGCCTGAAGGGCCCTGGGAAGAGAGTCCCCACCTTTTAGGGTGGGGTGAGGGCAGAGAGCAGGAAAATTGGAGGTGGAAGGAGTTGGAAGGTGAGGAGACGTGGCTGGAGAGATATGCTTAGGAATCGTTTACTATAAGTTTGTAAAATGAGTTTAAGGGAGAGAGTTTGTCCATAATAAGTAGCTTACTAGAATTTCCATTTGGTCTACTCTCCCTAAGTTTCTATGCCTTTAATCTGATTACCTTAGATATTTCTCTCTAACCCCAGGAAGTAAAACAAAGCAAAACACAGTGTGTCTCAGCCAGGTCTTAAATCTTGGTGCTAACCAAGACCTTATTTACTGTCCTGACACCTAAATATTCATCTCCTTTGTGTGAATTTACAGCCTCCTGAATTTGGAACTATATGTAGATTTAACTCATGCAAATGACTTCTTGTTTGACCCATGATAGTATTTCTTTCCAAATAATTATATATTTTCTTCTTAGTGGAAACAGTGTTTTTGCTTTTATTCCTGATTATAAAAGCAATTCATGATTATTATACAAAGCATTATTATAATACAGAAAAGTATTATTATAATATAGAAAAGAATGAAGATGTAAATGTTACTTCTTAACGTGTCATCTGATTTTAACATTTTTGGTGTGTATTATTTCAGCCTTTCTTTCTCATTAATAATATTCATTTGATAAGTATTTATTATGCAATCTACTGTACTAGGTGTGGGATACAATACAGAGCAAAAATAGACAAAATTGCTGCCCTCTGGACCTTGTAATCTAGTGAGGGAGAATGATATTGAATTATATGATTATTTAACTAATGTCTGCTACAGTTAGGATGCTTTTGCTGATACATCAGCCAGCTATCGCCACAGTCATGCTCCATAATAGATCACCCCAAAATCCAATTGCATGCAACAATAAGCTCTTATTCTTAAGATCATAGTTCTACAGGTCAGCTGGGGCAGCTGTGCTTTAGATTGTGGGCCCAGAGGCGACTCTGCTTTAGAGTGTGACTTAAGCTTAGGTCTGCTCTATATGTATTGATTCTGGTACCAGGCTGAACTGAAAAGCAACTACCTGGGGGATGCTTTCTCATGGTGGATCACTGGAGAGAAAAAGAGAGCCAGCCAAACCATGAAGGTACATGTGGAGTCTTTGCTTTCATCCTGTCTGCTAACATCCCATTGGCCAAAACGAGTCCCATGGACAAGCCCAAAATCAAGGGACAAGGAAGATCACTCTTCCCACCATGAGGACATGGCAAGGACATGGATGTCTAATACAGAGGAATGAAGGATTGGGATCAATAATTCAACCTACCACATAATACACAGCCAGAAGTGTTATTCATATTTTCTTTTCATGGTCACAAAATAGCTGAAACATTCTTAAGCATCATATCCGTTTCTGATATCATCCAAAGACAGGAAGAGATGACTCCTCTCTTGATCTTTCCCAGAAGGCCCACTTCCTGTCTCCATGTCCTTTTACTTCTCATTAACAAGGGGTGCTTCACATGCCCATTCCTGATCCGATCACTGATAGGAATAATAGGATTGATATGATTGACCTATACTAGAAAACATTCACACCCTGGGGCTGGGGAATGGCTCCTGACAGACAGGTGCCCAATATCTGAGCAAAAAGAGGGTTATGTTAACATGAATGATGAGGTGAAATGGCAGTTAGGAAGACAGCCAAGTGTCTGCTTCCATGTCTTAATACAATTGTCATCAGGGTCCGAAACAATGAGAGATTACAACAGGAGAGCTTTGGTTTGGAGAGGGAGGTCAGGGAAAGGAGTATTAAGCTGAAATTTGAAAGACGAGTGGTAGTTGCCTGTGCAAAGAGGACAGACAAGAGCATTTTAGGCGGAAGGACATGCATAAAAGTTCTGTAGTAGAGTGAGCTTGGGGGGTGGGTATGAGAGTCTTAAGAAATGTAGAAGTGTGGTGGGAAGCATGATGGGAAACAAGGCTGTAGAGGATAAGAATCATACTGTAATTTAGGGCCTTGCAGATCAAGTTAAAGCCTTTATTCTTCATCCTAAGAGCAATGGAAAGCCACTGAAGAGTTTTAAGCAAGGGAGTGATATAATCAGAATTGAATTTAAAGGAAGGTCACACTAGCTACAGCGTGGAGACAAATTGAGGAGATGCAAAAATGGATGTAGGGAGATCAGTTGGGAATTTATTACATAGTTCAGCTGAGAGTAGATAATAGCTTGGCTAGAATGGTAGTGGTTGAGATAAAAAGATGTGACTAACTTTCAGAAGTATTTAGGAGGTAAAGTTAATAGAAGATAGATGAATATAGATGAATTAGATAATAGTAATAGTGATGAATAATAATAATAGAATATAAATGAATTAGATCTGGGAGTAGTAACAAATGAAGGTATCAAGGACTATTCTTAGATTTCAGGATTATATAGCTGGATCAATGTTGGTGCCATTCATTGAGACACGGAATATAGGAAGGGGTCCAGATTTGAGCAGAAAGACCACACATACAGATTCAAGCTTGAGATGCCTTTGAGATATTTAAGAAGAAATTTTTGATTTATGGGTCTGAAATATTATGAGTTATCTATGCACAAATGATCATTGATGCCAAAGACATTAATAAGAGAGAATATAAAGTGGGAGGAGTAAAGGGTCTAGGAATAAGCCTTAAGGAATATCAGCATTTAGTGGGCCAGTGGGGGAGGATGAGCCTATGAGATGGCAAAGGAAGCTGAGAAAGATCAATCAGAAAGGTAAAAAAAACCCCAACCGAAGTGTAGAAAGAAGACCAGAAGCTGAGGGAACAGAGTGTTTCAACAAAGAGTGAGTGGTGAAGAGAACTGCAGAAGTTAAATCGAATTTGGAAACATTTAAGGTCACAGCTCACAAGTAAATTAGAAGTACTGTTTTGGTGAAGTGATGAATGAAGATGGATTGGAGTGTGTTGAGGAGTAGGCGTTGAGAAAATGGAGATGTTGAGTAAAAGAAACCTTTTTAAAAAGTATGGCTTTGAAGGGGACAGAATATGAAGTAGGAAATGCAACTGTGGGAGGATTGGGAGGCAACTGATTAAGAGAACTTAAAGCTGGTGAGGAAGTATCCAGTTGAGAGAGGAAGAGGTTTTTATATACAAGAGACAGATGGCATAAGAAAGACTAAGACTCTTCAGAAAAAAGGAAGTAATGGGATCTGTATATGTATTTTTATGTATTTATGTAGTTAAAACATATATGTTTATATATCTTTATTTTACATGAACTATTGAAATAGGGCAAGGTTGGAAGGAGTAAAATGCCCACCAAAGTATTAAACAAAAGTATTAATCAATAAAGACATTTAATTAATGTACACAATACACTCAGAAGTTGGCACTTCCAGGGTTGTGTCAATGGCTCACATATATCACCAAACACCTGGGTTGGGTTCTTTCTGTCTTTTCCATTCTACCTCTTCAGTGTGTCAGTGGTATCTCTCCTCATGGTCTCCAGATGACTGCCACAGCTCTAAATAGCTCATCCTCATACAACAGCATCCCAAGAAGAAAAGCAAGTGGGAGAGGTGTGAGTCACTAGAGTGCTTTTTGTATCTGCCACTCTCTTTTTATTGGAGAGAAATCTTAACCTGAAGCCATCGACAAACCTCCTCTATGTCTCATTGGCCAGAGCTGGGTCACATGACTACCCCTAGACCAATTACTAGCAAGGGGAGATGAGATTTCCATGATTGATGTGGACCCATCATTTTCCTCCCTGAGACAGGGCACATTGTCCCCCAAAAATATCAGGGCAAGAAAGGATGTGGAGTAAGTTTGAATTGCCAGCTCTAAGAGTGGCTACCATCAAGAATGTTTGCCTCAGCAGCTATATTGATTGGTTCATGTGTGTGTGTGTGTGTTTAATTATAAAATTAGTTTATAACATTAAAAATTTGCATAGTATTGAAAAATATGATAAAGTTAAAATAAAATAATGTGTAACCCCATTAATCTCAAAATAAGCAACTGTGATTAGTATTTTGGCATAGATCCTTCCAGAATTCTTCTATACTTAAAAATAGCTCTTTTCTGGGCTGGCCTAGTGGTGTGGTGGTTAAGTTCGCATGCTTCACTTTTGCATCTGGGGGTTTGTGAGTTCAGATCCTGGGTAAGGACCTACATACTGCTCATCAAGCCATGCTGTGGCGGTGTCACATACAAAATAGAGGAAGATTGGCAGATGTTAGCTCAGAGACAATCTTGCTCACCAAAAAAAAATTTTTTTCCTCTCTTAAATTTGGGAGCATATTGTGTGTGTGTGTGTGTGTGTATGTCTATGACATAATCTGCTTTTTTTCACATGAGGCATATTTTTTGAAATGAGATGCTAGAACTGCAAACTAGATCTTCGTAAATTGTGTGTTTCTGTTGTTTATTCAAGCAGTATATGAGCATGCTCGTTTCTTCATATCCCTAACGACACTTAGTATATCAATCCATGGAATCTTTGATAATCTTATGAAGTAAAAGTGCTAAGTCAATATAATTTACACTTTTCGTTTTAGGTGCAAAAGCTTTCCGTGAATATATTTGCCATTTGAACATTTTTGTTCTTTTTTGCTTATTTTTCTTATTAATTTGTGTGAATCCCTTTACATATTAAGGAAATTGATTCTTTGACATGTGTTTCAGGTATTTTTTTTTTGTTTGTGGTTTCTCTTTTCACTGTGTTAGTAATTGTGGAGGGTACTCAGAAATATTTAATTTTTAGATAAATTCATCACATCTTTCTCTTATGGCTTCTGAGGCAGTATAACATAGTATTTAATATCTGGGTCTTCAATGTCAGACAGACTTGGACTTGAATTCTGTCTGGCCCTTTCCATGATCTGAATGCAAAGACCTTTGAGAAAACGACTCAACTTTTCAGACACTTTGTTTCTTCATCTATAAAGTGAGATAATAATGTTTCTTTCAAAAGACTGTTATGCAAAGTATATGTAAATCATGTACAAAAAGAGTTTAATCCAATGACTGGCACATTAATGCTCCATAAATTTTAGTTATTGTTTTAAGAATCAGTATTAATATTATGATTATAAAAGACCTTCCAAGTAAAGTTTTATTAAAATACACACATATATTTTCTTATTTTTAAATGTAAAAATGAAAACATAACTATTTTAAACATAATGGTAACACCGAAAGTTTCCTGTGGATTAAAATTTGAATTTGAGTAATATGAATTCAAAGATTATTATTGAGGATTTTGAAGTCTTATAGAAATATAATCTATTGGAAATTTATTTATTTTACTTATGGGTTCTGTTTAATGGATAAAAGTTATTTTATGAGGTTATTTATCCTTTATTCAACCATTCCAGCTTTCTCTATTTTCAATGAATCAAATAAATTATTGACTATGGAAGAAATCAAATAGATATTTTTCATATTCATGTTTGGTCTTAAAGCGTTAATTAAAAGACAATTTTAAAGAACACACAGTCTATACAGAAACTGAAATGTAATAATGTACACCTGAAATTTACACAATTTTATAAACCAATATGACCTCAATAAAATAATAAAAAAATGAATGAAAACATTAAGAAGCCATAGCTCCCTTTTCAGTGTTTTCCTCCCATTTCAGTTAATATCCAAAAGGGATGGCCATGTTCTTAAGGTAAATGACCACAAACCGAGTTACTAACGTTGTCATGGATTTCCCCTACATTTCGTGGGCGATGAAGCATTTTCTATATACGTCTTTTTAAATTCTAAAGTGCGGACTTCTTCCTTTATTGTAGTAAAACATGCACAACATAAAGTTTACCATTTTAACCATTTTTCTGTGTACAATTCAGTGGTACTGACTACATTTACATTGTTGTGTAGCCATTAGCACTACCCATCTCAAGAACTCTTTTTTATCATCCCAGATAGAAACTCTGTATCCAGTGAACACTTAATTCCCCATTCTCTCCTTTCCCCAGCCCCTGGCAACCACCATTTTACTTTCTGTCTCTGTGAATTTGCCTATTCTAGGAACCTCATATAAACAGAATCATACAATATTTTTCCTTCTGTGGCTGGTTTCTTTAACTTAGTATGTTTCCCAGGTCCATCCATGTTGAAACATACATCAGAATTTCCTTCCTTTTTAAGGCTGAGGAATAATTCATTGTATGTATATAGCGTACTTGTTTATCCATTCATCTGTTGATGGACATTTCCGTTTTATATTCTTAGAAGGCTGCATACAAGTGACTGGAAAGCGTACATTGGCCCCCCTGGAGTAGACCCCTCAATCTTGGTAGATTGTATTTGCTTACAACTTTTCCTTCCTTCCCCACACTTACCATGGTCTATTATGAGTGGAGTATATATCACCACTTCATTGATGTTGGCCTTTGCCATGTGGCTTGCTTTGGCCAAGGAAATGTGGGCAGAAGTTTCAGCATGCCACTTCTGAGCCAAGGCCTTAAAAGGTATTGCATGTTTCTGTTTGTCCCTCTTGGGCTTCTTCCATGAGAAAAACAAGGCCTGTGTAACCGCTGATTCCATAAGTAGGAGACACGTGGAACAGAATTGAACCAACTCACGGCCTGGAGCCAAGGCCAGCCAATCCCAGCAAAGTCTACCACAACTATAGACAATCCACAGACCTGTGAGTCAGAATTACATGATTATTGTTTTAAGCCACTGAGTTTGGGGTTATTTCTTACATAGCTTTATTTCAGCAGGAGGTAACTAATACAGGCATTCTCCTGTAGTTCCAGGGCTCACTGTAGGCTGTGGGTGGGGAGAATTCTTTCCAGGAAATTTTCTTCCTGATCTTGACCCAGCTCAGGACAACCTTGGCTCTTCTCTGCCTTTAGAGGCAAAGTCACCTTGCTTTTTTAATAAATGGAACCCTAACTGGGGTTTTCTCAATTACTAAAGCTCTGGTGAAGATAATAATCAACCTATACAAGATGATTAAATTTCAGGGCAGGTCTTTTCATTTGCTTCCACTCCTCCAAGTGCTTTCTGCCTCCACTTATCCTGTGCTTCAATGCCTTCCTGAAGCTCAATAGTCATCATATATGAGGCTCCTTCCACCTTTCTTCTGCATCATCCACTGGTCAGGTCACGGCCTTCGGGTTTGTCTTTTCTTTGAGGTGACACTGGTGGGTCCACTATTAAGAGGCCTTCCCAGAAAGGTGCTGGTGGACCTAAGCCATCCAAAGTCTCAATCGGGGGGGCATGTTGGGGTGCTGTCTGGCAGAGGCTAAGATTGCCTTCTTTGGCCACATGCTCCGTGACTACTGCTTACACGGTTCTTTGTCATGATTCCCAATTATGGATTGAACATGGGTGGACCAAACTCATGGCCTGTAAAACATTTCAGATAAAATAAACATAGGTAATTCAAAATATGAACTTTTTAGGCTATAGCTTATTTATCATTATTTTGGAAAGAATGAGTTTCTAATACTGCTACTTTAAAAATTGTGGAGCATTTTCGTCATTCTTGCCCCAAGGTCTTTTCCTCCTTCTTCTTGCTACCTCTGCCCACTTTTCTAGTCACATTGGCATGCAAATATATTGTTCCTGGAACACTGGCCACTGGATACCTGAATTATGATTGATTTGAGTAGTTGACAGTATTGTATTGAAAAACACAGTCATATATGTTGATAAAAACAGACATGGTTTGTAACTAAGAGTTTAGGGGTAAGGTTTGAGTTGTATCATAAACAAAACTTCCTTTGGATTTTTACCTAGAAATTTTGATTAGCTACCTTTAAATAAAGTAAAAGGCTACATTTTAGTGCTAATGTTAAAAATAATCACTGTAATATTGTCTAAAAGAGAGTTGGAAATGTGTATAATTACCTATAGGAGTTAGGAAGCCTATCCTGGAAAGTTTTGTTTTATCCAGGGTTCCACGGATGACTTTATCCGGTAACTTAGATCAGCTGACATTGTGTCTATAGAAATTGGTTGTCTGTGTGTTCAGCATGAAATAAGCCCAACATTAGTATCCATTTTTCTTGAGATAAGAGAGAGAAAAGAAAGTGATATCATTTTTTGGTGGCATCAAGCAAACGTCATTCATTTTGAATTGGCTATTGAAAAAGCTTGCCTTAGCTTAGAAGAGATTTAGGAAAAGCTACAAGTGACATTGTATAAAAAGTACATTGAGAAATTCAGGACCAGGATATGATGTTGTTCAATGTGCAAATGTAGTTTGTTTAGAGGACTCTGCTGTTTAGGGAGTACACACACACACACACGCACACACACAGCACTGAGCTGCAATGTGTATTCTGCCTTCGGTGTCTTACAGCTTGTGACAGTTGTTGCCTCAATTTAGCTGGAACTTCCAAGGGCTTAGTTTGGGGTAAATAATAATCATTTAGTGCATTAATCTTACATTCTCCAAAATGCCATTTTGTTTCCTCAGGACAAGAGTGTCAAATCAAATTTACTCATGAAGCAATTTCCCCTCATGAAAATCCTGATGGGCTGAACTAATATTTCACACACAAAAAAATATGCCAACTGAAGTAAAGCTGTTTACACTGAGTTTGTGTCATTGAATGATGACCTTCTGCAGGCTGGAGCTGGCCCACGGGCTCAATGTTTGGCATTTATACTCTAGGATATTTCAGGTTTACTTCTCCCAGTAATCAAGGTAACACTGTTCCATAGGCTTTTAGGGGTCGAAGGGATTTTGAGAGCCCATTTATTGATGTAGGACTGAATCCTTTTCTCTTCAATGAGACCTTTTGTACATATGTGATACGGATGACAATATGTATCCTGTTTGACAACACTTTTAGAGAAATAGGAAGACAAAAAAGGTTTAAAGTGGAGGATAAGAAATTTAAGTTGGAGACAAAGGAGTTGCTGATAGAACAAAATACATAAGAAATAGCTATCAGCGTTGGCTTGTGAATCTCTCTCATTTTGTGGCTGCACCTTCGTGACTGCAGTTTGTTAATGCATATTACACCATCATAATTTTTTGCATTTTCTTTCCCTCTTATTTAGATTAACTCAGTTTGTGGTGTTGTAGACTGAAGAGAGCATAATGATGAGTAGAAGCCTAACCTGAGTTGATGTAACTTGGTCCAATGATTGGGTTTGGCCCTTACCCTTGTCAGACATGATTCTAATACAGAGGAGTTGATTAAAAGTAAGCAAATCACAAGAGACAGATGTATAAATGGAATGCCAATGTATTACATTCCAGGAGGAGATAGTCCTCTCTGGTGAACAGAATTATCCTAATCTCCACCCAAGGTACCCACCTCCCGCAGTCTGAACCAAATGTAGTGGGAAACTTTGGTTGTCATTCTGGCATCCATCCCCTCCTTTTCCATTCCCAACTAAATCTCTATTTTATCCAGGTGTTATTAACTCCCACACATAGCTGGAAGCCCTTGGGGTTCTGATTAGTTTAATCTAGTCATTTTGCCCTAGTTTGCAGATAGCCCGGCCAAAATCAATTTGGTCCAATGAGAAACAAAAAGAACTTCTCCAAGAGTTTTTGAAAATGTGATTTTCTTGTTATTAAACACAGCCACAGGAAGTTAGCCTCTCACTGGATATGAATGATTAGCCATTTAGCCCTAGTTGCTATAGGGGGCGTCCTATCGCCATGAGGGCAATCAGCCTTAGGATGAAGCTGACAATGTTGGTGTCAGAAGTAACCTGTGTCCTTGATGATATTCTTGATCAACTAACTCTAAAGCCTCTTCTACAGCTGGAATTTAGTTTTGATAGCCAATAGACTTTATTATTCTTAAAGAGAGTTTGAGTTGCGTTTTCAATTTTATGCAGCTTAAAGAACCCTAACTGTTACAGAGTTTGTTACCTGGAGTAAGGTGCATCAAGTAACAAACCTTAAGATATGGAATTGGCTGAGTGGAGGAGGTAAGAGAGAAACTTGGGTTTTCTATCATTGTCATGCCAGAGTGAAATATTTTGTCATTATCCAGTTAAATAATGTACCTTCCAAAGCCATAGCATCAAAAGATTTGGTAGAAAAATTTCAGGCTGTTGACTACTTCTTGCATCTTCCAATAAGATCTTACAAGAACAAGATAAGATTTGATATTCATCTCAGATGTCACTATTGAAAGAAAATGGAGTTTCTTCCAGAGAGAACTATGGGATGCCAGATCGCTTTACTCTGGAATTCCCTTCACTGCCAGAATACTAATTATTGATATTTCTGTCCAGAAGTACATTATATATCCATAGACTGATATTCATTGACGGTAGTTTCCATTTTTCTCATTTTCTGAAAGGAAACTTGTACTAGAGCTTCTGTGCTTTATCAGCCGTTGCACATTGTATGTGCTCAAGATAGACTATTCAATTTTTATCCATCTGTTGCTGAATCACCAGGAACTGTTTCCTGACCTGATAGAGAGGACTCAATGTCAACCAGAGATCTTGGACTTGGAGCTACGTGTAGCAACTGCTAATACTTTGGGCTGCTTCCTTTTGGGAGTAGCCAAAAGGAAAGAATTAGGCTTTCTATGCTTTATGTTTCTATGTTTCCAATAACTTTTACCAATACAATTTTTATATATCTTTGGCTAAAATTTGGTCGCAAGCCTATTCCTGGAACAATAATTGGCAAGGAAAATAGGATTACCTTTAGACTTAGACTCATCTGGAGTTGAAGCCAGCTCACCAACATCCTCCAAATCTACTCATTGGAAGAGAGGTGAAATGGATATTAGAGAGTCTGCCACAGCATGCACTTCATGGATTTAGTAATCAGAGAGTTTCTTGGTAAACATGGAATCAGATGGGGACTAAGACTCCATGTCTGACACATAGGGAACAATTGTATTTTTCTTCTAAGTTCTTAGGGGCACTTCACTCTTCATACCATGTACCACCATGTCTGGAATGATAGATCCTTAAGTCCTAGAGGTCTAATGTTAACTTTTCAAGACTTTTGTCTTTAATTAGGTCTCTCCAGTTTTTAGGCCTGAAGCCTAGAATGGCACATACATAATGAGACTCTGGCTACACAAGGACAAGGATTTTTAAACAGGCTATGTTGAATAAGAGATTTAAAGTTATTGATGGGTGTTATGGGCAAAAAAAAATCTGTGGTCTCAATAATTTTTGAAAACTTTGACTTCCGCCAGGTTTTATAAATAGTCTCCAAATATGACTCCCAACAATTTCTCCTCTCTCTGTACATAAATGCTATTCCTGACATAAAGAGTCTTACCCCCAGCTCCCTTGAGTCTAGACTGGTCTTGTGACTTGCTTGGACCAATAGATTTTGAAAAAAGTGATATTTTGGGATTTCTAAGCCCAAGCCTTAAAAGGAATGGAAGCCTCTGCTTTCTGCCTCTTGGAATTCAGCTGCCATGTAAGAAGTATGACTACCTTGAAACCACCATGTTGTGAGAAACTCATGCTAGCCATGTGGAGAGGCCACATGGAGGAGCACCAAGGTGCCAGCCACCCGAGTGAAGGCATGTTGGATTTTCCAGCCCAGCCATAAGCTGAATGCAGACACAATCAAATGCAGCCTGAGTTCCTGACCCAGAAAATCATTATAAAGAATAAAACGTTGTTTTAAGCCACTAAGTTTTGAGTTAGTTTATTGTGCAGCACTAGATAACTGAAACAAGCAAGTCCCTTACCGCAGGACTTTTCAGAGCCCTTAATATTTACATAACCTTTAAGCATATCCAAAGGATGACAGAATGATTGGCAGTTGGGAACCCTCCTCTTCTCCTGTTACAACCATAAGTGTATGTTCTGCAGGTCAGAGAAGCTACTTTAGAACATAGTAGATGGAGGCTTGATGCTGTATGGCCAGAAGAACTGCCAAGGAAGGAGTTCCTGGACACTAGGCAGGCCCACGCAGGTAACGTAGGCACTTGGGAGCAGATTAAAGTATAGGCGGTAGAAGCTGTTCCAGCTAGGCAGGTGAAGCAGAGTTTATAGGGAGAATGTGGCAGGTAAGATGTAGGCGGAAGAGCAAGCAATCAGCCTCAGGGAGGTCTAGCACAGTGTCCTAGCACATGAGTAGTTCAGGGATGCAAGGACCACAGGCCAGCAGAGGGCTGGGATTGGAAATTTGGAAGCTGCCGCATCCTAGTCACTGAAGTGGAGTCAGGAGCAGGATCCCAGTTTGCAGGGAGATGGCTGAGAGCAAGGTTGGGTCTCAGGTTTAGAATTTTAGGGCACCAACTGGATTATAAAGGCAGGGACTCATAGTGTCACTTAGAGAGGAATGAAGAACTTAGTCCAGTTGCTGCTGTGAGGGTTGCTGGAGGGTCTCACCTCTTTGGGGATTGCCTCAGCTGAAGACAGCTGCCTCGCTCAAGGTCACGTGTCCTACCTAATGATGGAGCAATGTTAAAGTATAAATGTCTGGCCCTTTATCCCAACTTGGGACAACTCTGAAAGGCTATCCAGAACTGCCTGTGGTTTTAACTGAGGCCTTTGTTAAGACTGTGCATTAGTGAGCTCCGGCTGCCATAAACAAAATACCACAGTCTGGGTGTCTCAAACAACAGACATTTGTTTTCTCACAGTTCTGGAGGCTCGAAGTCCAAGATCAAAGTGCTGGCAAATTCAGTTTCTGGTGAGAGCTCTCTTCTTGGCTTGCAGACAGTTGCCTTCTTGTTGTGTCTTCATATGGCCTTTCCTCTGTGCGTGAATGCAGAAAGAAAGAGAGAGAGAGAGAGAGAGAGAGAGAGAGAGAGAGAGAGAGAGAGGGACAGAGAAATTTCTGGTGCCTCTTCCTGTTCTTATAACAGTCCTATCTGATTAAGACCCCACCCTTATGACATCACTTAACTTTTAGTACCTCCTTATAGGCTCTATCTCCAAATATGGTCACATTGCAGGTTTGGGCTTCAACATATGAATTTTGAGGGGCACAATTCAGTGCATGACTGATTGCATGGCAGCCTCACTACTCTCTCTGCCCTCTCTTGCTTCCTTGGCAGTTTTTCACAGGTGTGGATCTCAAGAGTGCTCTCTAATAAACTTCCTACGCTCTAATCTCTGTCTTAGAGTTTGGGTCTCAGGGAATCCAACCTATGACAGGACTGAACTGTTCAAATTGAGGTACAAATTGAAGATTGGCCATGAGAAGTACAAGCTTTTCTAAGGCAGGGATTTTACTCTGTACCTCGCTTGGGCATTGGCAAACGGAAGGTATTTAATAAATGTTAGTTGAAAGAAAGAATTAATGGATGAATGAATAAACAAGGATAATACTTGTTTTCTACACTTGGGATATAAGTTCAGAGCTATTCTGATTCAGTGGTTCAAGTCAAATTGCTTGCCTTGTTGAATCAGGACTTCCTAAATATTCTGTGAAGTTATAGGATCAGACCCAGAGCTGGGGTGAGGCCGAGTCTGCAGATGGAAGTTGGCTAGATCCAGTTTTGAAGATAATAGCTCTGTGAAGTCCAGTGGCTCACATAGAGTGTTTTGCAAGATTAATTTCCAAGGCATCAGCATTTTGTGGCCTTTGATTTAAACTAATGTCTCACAAAATGTCTGTCCTTGATGTTATGCCCCTTACACTAACCCTTTAGGGTTCAAGGAAGAAGTTAGGCCCTAACATATTGTCAAGTATTTATTTATTCTGTTGATCATTTAAAACAAATATTTATCAAGCATCTATAATACCCTGGCACTGCTCCAGGCATTAGTGATCCCAAATCAGTGGTCAACAAACTCCATGAGCTTTTTTTTTTATCATGTTTTGCATCTTGCTGAGAGTGTCGATAGAAGGAAGGATGAAGGTCAGAGCATCATGGTTAATACACAAGATCTGGGGTCAGACTGAGTTTGAATCTTGGCTCAGCAGTAAACCTAGTCAACTTATCTAACTTTTCTGAGCTTCAATTTCTTCATTTGTAAAATGGGAACCGCAATACTAAAATCTACCTTGTAGGGTTATTGTGATGATTATTTGAGAGTCTTTGTAGAGGGCCTAACAAAGTGCCTGACTTATACTTCGTGTACCACAGTAAACTGATAGAATAATGTTTATTTCCCCCCAATAGATGACCTCTCTCTTCAACACATACAAGCAATCCAGATGTGAACTGTAAAAGAAGACATGGTTGTGTAAAATATTTGAAGAAACAGCATGTACTGATAATTCTAGTAGGTTGGATTACTGTTTCCAACTCTTTGTTTCCACCCTGTAGTAGATAGATACATTCATTCTCTTTGCCATATAACTTGTGGTACTCCCCATTTGAATATGCAGAGTGTACTTCTCCACCTCATTGCTTTTTAGGCTTGACCGTGTGATTTTCTTTGACCAGTGGAATTTTAGCAGATGTGGCATTATAGTGGGTTGAATAGTGTCTCTTCCAAATTCATATCCACCTGGAACCTGTGAATGGGACCCCATTGGAAATAGGATCTTTGCAGAAGTAATCAACTTAAGATGAGTTAGTACTGGATTAGGCCCTAAATATAATGACTGATGTCTTTATAAGAGAAAGGAGGGGAGATTTAGGTGCAGAAACACACAAAAGGAGGAGGGCCATATGAAGATGAAGGCAGAGATTGGAGTTGTGTAGCTATAAGCCAAGGAATACCAAGGATCGCCAGGTCAGCAGAAGCGAGGAAGAAGCAAGGCAGGATTCTTCCCTAGAGCCTTCAGAGGAAGCACAGCCCTGCTGACACCTTGATTTTGGACTTCTAACCTACAGAGCTGTGAGAGAATAAATTTCTGTTGCTGTAAGTCACCTAGTTTGCTGCAGTTTGTTATGGCAGCCCTAGAAAACTAATACAGACATGTAGAGAAAATTTAAGTGTGCTTGCGTGTTTGGCTTGGTCTCTTACATTTCTGCCACCTGCCATGAGAAGAATATGCTTTGAGTAGGTGCTGGCCCTAGAATGAGGAGACTCATGGAGCATACCCAAACCCAACTCACAGTTTGGAGCAAAGCCCAACAAATCTCAGCTTATCCTAGCAGAGCCATAGCCAACCCAAAGACTGTGATCAAGGAATAAATGTATATGGTTTTATTGCATTTGGGCCTTGTTTGTTACACAGAATTAATGTAGCAATAGTTGACTAACATAGTGATAGATGGAGAATGAGAGATGAAGGAGAGGAAGTAGTTTCTTAGAACCTTGGAAAGTTCTGGATTACCCCCACCCTATTCATTATCTTTAGGAATAGATGTAGCCCAAATGTATTGGGGCAGTGGTGGGAGGAAGGAAAGTTCAGTTTCAGAGAGCATTTTCCCTTTTCATAAGAAGGAAATATGACTACTTTGGAGTCATCCATCAAGTTTTCTAGGTATCCATTTGGATGAACAGGCAATGAAATGGAATACAGTAGAAGGAGGAGAAGAGAAAAACTGGGAGGGGAGCGGGGCGGGGGGGGCCTGAACTGTTTCTGTCTTTGCTGAAGGAGCCAATGACCCAAACAAAAAGGGGTTGTCTTTAGAAATAACATATAGCTAGGTAGGTTTTGAAAAATTAAAAATGGAAAAGGGTTTCCAGTGTTTCTTGCTTATTAAGGCATCAAAATGAGAACCGATTTGCAAAGATGTGGGCAGTAGCAGAATGAATAGCGGAGGCTGATTAGGTACGTTTGCCCAGGGCAACTCATTAAAAAATACCCAGCTACAGTCCTGAAACCCCTATAATTTCCACTGCCTCCCACCGTTACTACTTTATCAGCTTCAAAGGGAAAGTCAGTTTATTCTTCAAAAAGGGCCACTCCTGAAATGTATTTGTTCCCAAAGCCCTTTTCTTTTCTTGTAGAAACACACTGGAATCATTCAAATGCTTTTGGATGGGGGCACATGGCAATGCCTTTCCCTAGCATTGAGGCAGGAGATTAAAGATTGATATTGTGCCTCTGTTTCTGACACTTCTCTGCCTTCATCTTTCTTCTAGTCAACAACATCCCATTACAGATGAGGTAAGACACCATGTGCTCATTTTCTGTGTGCATTTAAAATGTAGATTCAGCAAGTTCGTCTCTTCTCTTTGTTTTGACAATAGGGAAGGGACGGCTGCTTTGATCTTTGAATATTATGACTACAAATAATGCCTATTCAAATATTGGCTCAAGATTAAAACAGCAATTGCTTTTGAGTTGCTTTTAGAATCTTTCACTTCCAAATTCCCCTTTCTTCCTTTAGATGTGTTAGATGCTGATCAAGTTCAAATTTCCACTTTATATCTATGTATAAGAAGTGTATTTGACAAACGAGTGCTGTATTATATTTCAGGTAAATATTTTATGTTTTAAGTTTTTTCTCATTATGAAAGTAATGCATGCATATTATAAAGTTGTACTGTATACAAAAAAGTGTAAATAAGGAAAAATTTAGAACCTGTAAACACACCACTCAGAAATACTGCTAGCGTCTATATCTATATATTTTTATAAATGTGTATATGTAAATCTTGTATATGTATATAAATTGTCCTTATAAATTATTCATTATATTGGTTGTACAGTTTTGAATTTGCCTTTTTTAAATAAGCTATCATCCTATGAACTAGATGGTGTTCAATTCCGTATATATGTTGTGTTCATGATGAGATTTATTATTTTTCTTATTGGTGCTCTGTTTAGGGAGCTTTTTGTAGCCCAGTATTTTTCACTCTGGCTTCACAATGTATGGAGACATGCTTTGCTGTGTGCATGAACGAGGATCTTTCATTTGCTACTCTTTCCAGAGAGAATGATGAATCCAATTCTGCAGTTTTAGATTTAACTCCAAGATTGATATGTATTTGGTCATAAACTTAAATGCTAGGTAGTCAGGCTTCCAACATGTATTAATCTCATGCCATGTGCAGAACATGATGCTAATTGTTATAGAACTGCTTGTGGATGTGGAAAGATATCAGTCCTCAAGTGACCAGCGGTTCATGAAACAATTCCTGAAGAGAGAATGGGTTCTGGTGGAGTCTGGCACTGGCTGGTTTGAGAGGGCAGTGAATGGAGAGGACTGGCCCAACTCAGGTTCATCCTAGAACAGGAAATGCTATACTCACATGTGCAGGGGCAGAAAAAGTCTTTACAAGTGTAAGGAATGGCAAGCAGCTTAGCTTGGCAAGAGCAGAGGAGCCACGCAGGGGAGAACAGACTGCAGGCTGATTTGTTTAGAGGGTCTGGACACGGGGCAGACAAGCCTGGATTTGACAAAACAGATGGGAAGGATCCCGAGTAGGTTTCCCAGCAGGGGAGTGACGTAAAGACGAGAACATTTGAAGCAGATGATTTTATTACCTGTATGTATTTGCAGCTCCTGTTTATCTAGTATGATCATTGTAAGAGCTTGCTTGCTAGGCTCCTGCCCCGTTGGAGTCTGGCCATTGAAGTTCTGTGCAGCTTGTGCAGCTAGTATCACATCCTGTCCCACTGGGAAGGTCTGAGGTGGGCCAATTCCAGCCCCTTGAAATAATTAGTTCCTACTGCTCTCTGTGTACAGAAGCAAAAAGAGCAATTTATTGGCATTGTGGGTAATGCCCAGAGACTGCCAACAGAAAGTATTAAACTAACTGGATTGTAGGAGAGGACAAGGGGGGTTATTTTTCAACTATAAACCCAACTTGAGAGGGAGTACTTGTCTTCGCTACCCTCTAAAATTAGTACAAATTTTTACCACAAAAAATGCATGCCCTTGGTTTCATGCATTGCTGGTGGGGGGTGCAAAATGGTACCTATAAAGGAGAATTTGTTCATTTCTAATAAAATTACATATGCATTTACCCTTTGAATTACTGACCCACTTCTATAAATCTATCCCAAAGATATAATGGCAAAAACTATAGGAAGATGTATATGCAAGGTTATTCATTAGAACACATTGCAGCAAAAGATTGGAAACAACCCAAATTCCATCAATAGGAGACTGAAAAATTGTCATCCATCCACACACAGGAGTACTATGTAGCTATAAAAAGGAATGAATTATATCTCTATATATTGCCAGAAGTGGTTTCCAGCATATATTATTATGTGAAAAAAGCAGGGTGGAGAAAAGTGTCCATGTTATTTATTTGAGAAAGAGGTTATGAATATGTATATTCACGTATGTATATTCATATCTCATATGTGGACTTACTTATATTAAACAGGAAGGATAAGCCTAAAGCTGAAAATCTTAAGAAAGACGCTACCAATGGTGAAGGGGGCAGGAAACCAGGAAACAAGATGAAAGGGAAGGGATCGAAGTGGAACTTCTCTGAATATACCTTGTTTTGTAGGTTTGAATTTGGAAATATGTAATTATTTTACATAATTATAATACAAAACTGAATTTAAAAAGCAATTCCTAAAAATGAAAAAACAACGTGAAACAGCTGAAACAAACTATGTAACAAGTTTTTGGCGTAACCACACAGAGAGGAACTGTTCCATATGATTTCAATTAAACACAGTAATTTGACTTTACATTCCTAGAGGGATATGCTAAGGACAGAAAGAATTGTAAAAATACCTTGGTAGTGTCGGTGGTGTAATTTTGATGTTGTTGTATGTGAGTGTGGGACAAAGCAAATGAGTAATTTATGTTGGTGGTGTTTGGAATCAGGACTTTTGGCATGGGAAAAAGGAGATACAGATATAATATAGATGAGATTAAGTAAAAACCTTGTATTCCTGAATTTGAAATAGAAACATCCGTGTAAACTCGTGTTGTTGTTTATCTTTTTAAAAATATCTATTTTCTAGCTTTGAACACTGGAAAGATCTAAAAACAATGACCAACCCAGTAGCAATGAATATCCCTGGTGTCCAGGTTGTGGTCTTTAAGTATCATTTTCCATCAAAAGGTGCGGGGGTTTCTTGGGAAAATAGCTGATACCAGAACTGAGGCAGAAAATGTACAAGATAAGCCTAGAACATCTTGTTATACTGGGAATCAAGGAAACTTTCAAAGACTGCTGTGGGCTTCTCAAAAGGACACAAGAGCCACTCGAAGAAGGACAATTTGATCACTGATAAGGATAACAATTGCAATGGTGTTGTAAGCTAATATGACCTCAATAAAACAATTTTAAACAATAACGTAAAAAAAAGAAATAACAATTGCAATGGATCAAAACATTTATATATATTTAATCCATGTGCTCATTCTGATTTAAAAAAATAAAGCTCATTGGTCACCTTTGGATCTCTTTTGGATGTATTAGAGAACCAGCAGATATTCCGTAAACTAGAATATAATGAAGAAAAACTGCTTTTATCTTGTCTTTTCTAGATGAAAGGCATAGCATGATAATCAAATAATTGATAAGGGGAAGTTCCCCTTTAGAAAAGCATATTAGCTAGAAATTGAAGGAGGAAAGATAGAATTATAACACTACTATTTTGCAACCTCTAATGGAATACTGGATCTTGACAATGATCATCAGTGACCACTAATAAAAAAAGAGAGAAAAACGGCCTTTTTGGCCTTCCAATGGATGCTAACAACACCACCTATTAAGGATTATTGCCAAAAAATTGAAACTGAATGTGATCAAGACTTTAGCTTTAATTGCCAATTTACAAGAAATGTAGGGGACAGAGGAACATTTATGGGAAATACAGAGGAGAGTTAAACAACATCATGAGATAAAATTAGTAAAATCTAGACTGTGGAAAATATTCTGAGACGCACAACCTAGTTTGTCCAACAAAAAAATTGTGGGGAAAAAAAGAGGTGGGGGAACTTAAAATGAGTAACCCGATTGCTACATACAGATCTTATCTGGATTCTGATTCAAACAACACACTGCAAAGCAGAAATGTGAGATACTTGGGGAAATTTGAATATTGACTATTTGGTAATATTAAGAAATTATTAATTTTTACCCGTGATATTGGTCTTGTCATTAATTTTTCGAGCTACATACTGAGATATTTGGAGATGGCATGACAAAAATTCTTGAATTTGCTTCAAAATAAGAGAGTAGCATGGGGCGAGAAGGAGAGTGAGCGGGGCAGTGGATGACAAGATTGGCCATGAGTTATTAGTTGAAGCTAGGTGATGTGATGACTACAGGTCTCACCAAATCATGATAAGCAAATTCTCTCAAACAAATATGAGGAATAGACTACAGAGGAAGAGTGCAACGTCTTAATTTCTTCAAAGTTTACCAATCTGCTTCAAAGTTCATGAGTAATCTTCAAGGATTCTCAGACTCCATTATGATTTCAAAAATAAAGTTTATCGCATTTTTTTGGCTCTATTAACATCATCAATTAGAACTGAGAACTTCCATAAAAAATTTGAATGAAATTTTAACTCAGTATTTAGTGATGAATTAGACAATCCTAAATGTATGGGCTTGTTAGAAAAGGTGACATTTCCCATTGTAATATTTATGCGTGAATCATCTCTCGTGTTAGAGCGCACTGTTGATAGTAGCCTAGGCTTTAGATAAGTTATATTTGCTGCAGACTTTGTTTTATTTCCTGGTAAGTCTTGATGGGTGTTAGCACAAACACTGCTCATTTGTTGTCTTTTACTAAGTAAAACTCTTTTGAGCAGATGGCACACAAGTCTGCTCTTTTATCCCGACCTTCTGGGACCTTTGTCTCCATCAGCAATCTCTTCGTTGACTGCCTCACTGTCATCTCAAACAGAATCTACCAATCCCCTTTCTTCTTCTGAAGTGCTTCTCTCTTGACAAAGCCTAGCACTCAGCGACCCTAGTCCCAGGAAATAGTCTTTGTGTTTGTCTTTCTTTGCCTGTGACTGCAGGTCATCTGGGGAACTGTTTACAGTTTCAGATATCACCAGCCACTACTGAAAAGAAAGGAAAGTAAAACTATCTTTCCTTTGAACTCTGTGGAGATATAGATACGTTACACTCCGGGAGACTGGAAGGGAGAGCCTCCCGGAAACTTTTACCTTCGTTGTCACAAGGGTCTCTACTCTTCTTATTTGAGGGCGGCTGCTGAATTGATTTCAATAGTGTCTAATTAGGAATATAATTTTATGGTGAATAGAAAGTATATGACTTGTTTTTAGAATTTTATTAAGAGGTTGAGTAAAAATCACCACGGCATACTTGGGAGTTAGATAGTTTTGAATTTAATGTAATTTATGCAATTAATAGATAAATCTGTGCCACCCTCCAAACAGAGATTAATTGAATTTTGATAACCTTATTCCTCAAACTTTTCTTTGTTATGTGCAAGAACATTAATAATAGACATTAATAATGCCTTGGATTTGTAATGCATTACTGTATTCAAACCATTTCCATTGATGTTATCTCATCTTATAAGGTAGGCAAAGCAAATATTTGAGAAATTTTGATCCAAGGATGTCAGAAGACTTACCAAAGTTAGGGACAGAACTCAGAATCAAGAAATGCTATTTCTACACCTCCCTCCCGACTTCTCCCCCCACAAAAAAAACCGTGTGTAGGCTTGATGCCCATTTCACTTTTTAAAGAACCAGTTTTTGGCTTCATTGATTTTTTTTTTAGCTTGGAAAAACACCCATTTATCATCTCACAGTCTTTGTGGAGGCTGGACACAGCTGAGCTGAATAACCTGCTTAGGTTTCACAGGGCTGCAATCACGGTATCATCCGGAGCTGTGGTCTCGTCTGATGCTTGGGAACCTGTTACAAGCTCATTCAGCTTACAGACAGAATTCAGTTCCCTGCAGCTGTAGAACTCAGAGAAGCTTTCATCTTCTTTGAGGCCAGTAGGAGACTCTCTCTCTAGTGCTTCATCCTCTTTTATGAACCCCTCTAATTAAGTCAGGCCCACCCAAAATAATCTCCCTTTTTGTTAACTCAAAATCAACTGATCAGTAATCTAATTACAGGAGTGAAATCCCACACTCAAAGGGAGGAAACTATACAGGGCATGTATACCAGGAGGCACTAATCTTGGGACCATCTTAGAACTCTGCCAACCACAACCTGTTTACTGAAAACTTCAAGACATTGCTGTGAGAAATTAAAGAACTAAGTAAATGAAGAGATATACCACGTTCATGGGTTGGAAGGCTCAATATTGGTAAAGTATCAATTCTTTCCAAATTGATCTATATATTCAATGTGATCCAAATTAAAATCCGGGCAGGCTTTTTTTTTTGTAGATATGATAAACTGATTCTAAAATTCAAATAGACATGTAAAGGACCTAGAGTAGCCAAAACAGCTTTGAAAAAGATTAAAATTGGAGTACCACCACCACTCAATTTCAAGACTTATATAAGGCTACTGTTATCAAGTCATCGTGGTATTGGCATCAAAATAGACAAAAAGATCAATGGAACAGAATAGAGAGTCAAGAAATGGACCCACACATGTATAGACAACTGCTTTTTACCTTCATTTATTCCTTTTCTAATACTCTTCCTTTCTTTATGTAGATCTGAGCTTCTGACATATAATTTTCCTTCTTTCTGAAGAATTTCTTTTACATTTCTTGCAAGAGTTTCATTGATTTTTCTCTATTGTTCTTCTGTTTTCAATTTCATTGACTTCTGATCTTAAATTTATTGGTTCCTTCCATTTGCTTTGGATTTAGTTCTTTTTCTTGTTTCTCAAGCTTAAAGCTTGTGTCACTGATATGAGACTTTTCTAATATAAACATTTAATGCTGTAAACATTGCTTCAGCTGCATGCCACACACTTTGATATGCTGTATTTTTATTTTCTTTCAATTCATAATGTTTTCTAGCCATGAGTTATTGAGAAGTGTGTCATTTATTAGGTTATTCATTTATAGTTCAATTCCATTTTGGTCAGATCACATACTTTGTCCTATTTCACTTGATTTTACTTTGTTAAGCCTTATTTTTTGATACAGAATATGGTCTATCTTGATGAACGTTCCATGTGCACTTGAAAAGAATGCGTATTTTGCTGTTGTTGCATGGAGTGTTCTATAAATGTCAATTAGGTCATGTTGAATGATAGTGCTGTCCAGGTCTTCTACATCTGTACTAGCCAGCTCGAGGTGCTATAGCAAAATACCATGGACCAGGTGGCTTAAACAACAGGAATTTATTTTTCATAGTTCTAGAGGCTGGGAAGTCTAAAATCAAGGTGTTGGCCCATCTGGTTCCTGATGAGAAAGGGCTCTCTTCTGGCTTGTAGGTGGCCCCCTTCTCACTGTGTGCTCACATGGCCTTTCCTTGGTGCTCATGGGGGAGAGAGAGAGGGAGAGACAGAGGGAGAGGGAGAGAGAGAGAGCTCTTTTTCTCTTCCTCTTCTTATAAATCCTCCAATCTAGTTGGATTAGGACTCCATCCTTATGAACTCATTTGTCCTTAATTACCTCCTAAGAGCCCTGTCTCCAAATATGGTCACATTGGGGGTTAAGGCTTTAACATATGGATTTTGGTCATGGGGAGGGGGGTGAATAATTCAGCCCATAGCAATATCCTTGCTAATTTTCTAATTATTCTATCAATTTAATGAGAAAGGAATGTTAAAATCTCTGACTGTAATTGTGAATTTGTTTAATTTTCTTTTCCGATCTGTTTTTGCTTTACGTATTTGATGCTGTATTGATAATGCATACATTTTTAGGGTTGTGTTAATTTTTATGGTTGTTTTAGGGATATATGTATATGTATATACATATAGATATATATATCACCTTTCTATTTAGAGCTAATATTTCACTACTTCAAGTAAAATGTAGAAACCTCACAACCTTACATGTCCCTTTACCCTTCCCCCTTTACGTTATAGTTGTCATGTGTATTACATTTACACACAAGGAAAACTATGATTTCTGTTGCTCTTCCTCATTTGTGAAGTTCTAAGTTTCCCTCATGTATCATTTTGCTTCTGTCTAAAACACTTTCTTTAACATTTTTTTAGAGAAGTTCTGCCAGTGACTAAACCTCTTAGTTTTCCTTTATCTGAGTATGTTTTTATCTTGCCTTCATTTTGAAGGATATCTTTGCTTTATATAGAATTCTGGGTTGACATGCTTTTCTGTCAGAGCTTTAGAATGTTCCACTGTCTTACGGCTTTCATGGTTTCTGATGAGAAATCTGTAGTAATTCAAATCATTGTTGTCCTACATGCAATGTGTCATTTTTTTCTGGCCGCTTTCAAGATTTTTTTCTTTGTTTTTGGTTTTCAGAAGTTTGATTATTGTGTCTCTGGTGTGGTATTCTTTATATTTTTTATCCTGCTTAGAGTTTGATGAACTTCTTGATTCTGTAAGTTTATATATTTTACCTGATTTTTTTTTAAAGATTTTATTTTTTCCTTTTTCTCCCCAAAGCTCCCCAGTACATAGTTGTATATTCTTTGTTGTGGGTCCTTCCAGCTGTGGCATGCGGGACGCCGCCTCAGCGTGGTTTAATGAGCAGTGCCATGTCTGCGCCCAGGATTCGAACCAACGAAACACTGGGCCGCCTGCAGCGGAGCGCGCGAACTTAACCACTCGGCCACGGGGCCAGCCCCTATTTTACCTGATTTTTGACATTTTTGATAATTATTTCTGTGCCAATCTCTTGAATTATTATCTTCTTCTGAGACTCATTGACACAAATGTTAGATCTTTTGATACTGTCCCATAGGTTCCTGAATCTCTGTTGGCTTTTTAAAATCTTCTTCTTTCTGTTCTTCAGATTGGATCATTTGTATTGACTCATCTTCAAGTTCTCTTTTTCTTCTGTTGTCTCTATTCTGTTGAGCTCAACCAGTGAGTTTTTAAGATGTTGTATTTTTCCATTATACAGTTTCCGTATCTCTGCTGTGAACCTCCATCTTTCCATTCACATCAAGTGTGTGTTACCTTTTCCTCAGGGAGCATGGTTACAATAGCTCCTTTAAAATCTTTGATAATTTCAACATCTGAGTCATCTTGGGGTTGGCATCTCTTGATTGCCTTTTCCTTGAAAATGGGCCACATTTTCCTAGTTCTTTGTAAGTTGAGTAATTTGGGGGAAATTATCCTTTACATTTTGAATAATTTGCTGTGAAACTCTGAATCTTTTAAAACTCATCTGGAAAATGCTGATGTATGTGTGTGTGTGTGTGTGTGTGTGTGTGTGTGTGTGTGTGTGTGTATGTATATATAAAATTCTAGCAGGAAATCACTCCAGTTAAGTTTAGACCACAAGTTCAGTCTCATCCTTTGTCACCAGTAGTTTCAACATCTATTTGTTTTCACAGTCTTCACTTTGCTTCTTTGAGTCTGTCCCATGTATTTACCACTCTGGGATCAGTCTGGAAATTGAGAAGTGATTTATACTGTATTTCAGTTCTCAAAGCTTTTGCTCTCCTGTTTTTGTTCTGTCCCCATGTATATGACACTCAGGGATTATTCTGGGACTCAGGAGGGATTTATATTTTAGTTCAGTTCTCAAAGTCTTTGCTGTGCTGATTTTGGTCTGTCCCAGGCATCCATAGCTCAGATGTGAGCCCAGGTGTTGTATGAGTTGATACACAGAATTCAGAAATCATCTTCAGCTCCCTCTTCTTTGGGATTTTTTTGCCCCCGTCCCCCAATCAGCTGGCAGAGATTGCTTTTCTTGGTCCTACAGCTAGAAATATGGTGTTTCCCTTGGAGATTTTATTGCCTGTGCAGCCATTGCTGTAGTTCCTAAGCAGTGCCCATAATTGTATCAAAGCCATGAGAGAAAAGATGAAAACAAACGGGAAACTCACCCCCCATATGGGTCACTTTTTTGACTCCATCTGCCTGCTTTTGTTTACTTTTCAGAGTCCTCAGGTAGTTGCTTTTTGTATTATGGCCAGAGTTTTTAGTTACAATCATAGGCTTACTCAGATCGTCTTGGCCAGCATTGGAAGTCTCTCCCCACTTCACTTTTAAGAAGAGAATGCTGGCTTCGTATTTGCTCTACAGTCTTTTGCCAGGTCTAGGTAAAACACAAGCCTTTCAAACAAATCATAATAGCCCTGTATCCACTAGAAGGCAACACTAACAAACGTTTCATTGCCCCAGGCATCTGTAGTCTCAAGGACATGGATGTAATCTTGGCAGCCTGTGGCTTTAAACTCACACAAAGACAAACACTGGGACCTCAAGATCCCCTTCTACACTCTACCCCATTCCTACTTTTCCTTGTGGGTTCTGGGTGGCTGAGGTATTTGCTAACTGCAGGTTAGCTCATTCTAGGTCTGTCCCCAGTGCCGCTGCCCTGTCCACCTATGGTAACATCCATAGCAGTTACTACTTCCTGTGCTTGCTCAACTTACCATGGCTGCTTGGGTGGAAGAGAGCTTATCTCCCTGGTAGTGTTTACAGTTCATCCCAAAGCTGACTCTTTCAACATTTTCAAAGCCTCTTCTCTGAAGAAAGCTGAGATAAATACTCTCCATATTAGGTTGAAAACTGTGAGAGTTGTTAGTTGCTGCTCATCAAGTACTTCTGGCTCTCCAATTTCCCAGCACTTGGTAGGATTGTCTTCATGGCCCTCTTGTGATTGGGTCAGGTCACATGATTAATTCTGGCCTATAAACTGAGTTGGAAGTGATGAGTATCACTTCCAGGCTGGAACGCTAAATTGCCAATGTGAGACCTTCTAGAGTTTTCTTTCCCTCTATCAAAATGATTGATAATGTTTCAGGTTGTATCTCCTCTATCAGCTCAGGTCTTAGAGTGAGAGCCACATGCAACAGAGCCCTCTGAAAATCTACTATGGCCATGTAGCATGAGTGAGCACAAGTGAGAAATAAACCTTTGTTGTTTTAAGCCACTGAGATTTTGGGGGTTATTTGTTAATGAAACATTACCTAACCCAACCTGATACAGAAACCATATGAGAGGCACTACCTAGCATCATACTAAAAAGCATTCCTTCTTACCCACTTCAGGGTCTCAGGACAATGGCTAATCATCTTGACTTGGTCCTAGCTAATTGTGAGTTCTCTGTCCATCCAGGCACACCTCTTAGAAACTGAAGCTGTCTCTGTCTTGCTGGAGTTTAAATCTTGGTTTCCAGGACCTGACTGTCAGTCTTGACATTTATACCCAACATTAATTCCATGAAACCAAGTGGATCTTCATGCAACCAGAACAACTGGCAGCCTGCCATTGAAACCCAGAATTCAAGAGATGGGCTATAATTTAGATTCCCCTCTCTCCTCCAGTCTGCACTAAAGTTGTTTACTTCTTTTCTCTTCCTTTATTCCAGTCATTTTTTGCATTCTGTCTCCTTTTTACACTTTTCTCCTTTATCCTCCTTTTATAACATCTCACACTGAAGACATCTGGTTACTTATCGTTGTATTTCTACACCCTTTTTTCTCTTAGTGGACTACTCTTTTCCTCATTTAGATTAAACTTGGTGTTCTCACTTTAAAGCCCTTTAACACGTTCATTAAAGTTGATTCTGTCTGTGATCCTTGTTTAACTCCCGCATCCCTGGCCTAAAGAAGCAATATATTAAATCTCCTAGAATAGGAAAATATATAGAAAGTGCTACATAGTTATAATAGCTAACCTTTATATGACGCTTATTATATACCGGGCACTTTTCTAACCCCACCAGAAGTTATTAACTCATTTACAGCTCACAAAAGCTCCATGCATATACATAGGTATCATAATCTCTATTTTACAGATAAGGTAACAGGTACAGGGGGTTATATGACTTACTCAAAGTCACACAACCTATAAGTGGCAGAGCCAGAATTAGAAACCAGGCTATCTGGCTCAAGAGCCCATGTTTTAGCCATTAAATTCTATTGCTTCTTTATATACAGAGGGTTTTAAACCATGGGTCAGTAAACCCTGGTTGTCTGGCCGTATATGACTTGCTGCATATTTGTGTAAATAAAGTTTTATTGGAACACAGCCACATCCGTTTGTTTAATATTGTCTATGACAGCTTTCAAGCTACAAGGGCAGAGTTGAGTAGCTGTGAGAGAGATTGCATGGCCCCAAAAGTCTAAAATGTTTACTATCTGACCCCTGTTTGAAAGGATGAATAGGGATATTCCAGACAAAGTGTTTCTGGCAAAGGAAATGACATGCAAAAAAGCATGGGGCATCTAACCGCAGAGTTTTTCTGCACCTGCACCATAAGTTTTTTAAGGGAAGAGACTCCATCTTCTCACCATAATGAGAACGCCGCAAGTGCTCAGTAAATGCTTGTGAAAAATATGTATCCAATTTACTCACATTGTTATGCCACTCATAAATGTATTAATGACGTTTCACTTATTTTTTATGTTTTCTGGCATTATTGATTATGACCCTATGGAGCAGGAACAAGGAAAAATAATGAGTAGCCCACTGAACTCAGTATATTATTAATTCACATTATAGTAATTTTAATTACATTTATTCATCAAAGTATTTATTGATAGGTTGTATTTTTGTTTTATTTTGAGGAAGATTAGCCCTGAGCTAACATCCGTCACCAATCCTCCTCTTTTCGCTGAGGAAGATTGGCCCTGAGCTAACATCTGTGCCCAACTTCCTCCACTTTATATGTGGGATGCCTGCCACAGCATGGCCTGACAGCACTGTGTAGGTCCACACCCAGGATCCAAATCTGTGAACCCCAGGGTGCTGAAGCAGAATGTGTGAACTTAACCACTGTGCCACCGGGCTGGCCCCTATAGGTTGTGTATTTTGTGCTCAAATGTGGTTTATAACAGAAAATAGTCCTGGTGAAGTTGATGAAATACCAAAATAAAATATGTGTCTGTGAATTTCTAGAGGTAATGCTAAGGGAGTTAGAACACACACACACGCACACACAAACACACACACAAAACCTCGCCTTCCCAACAAACATACCCGCAAATACATTTTAATAATTAGTGTTTCATTTAATTCAATTTCAAAGATGAAAATTTTACTGAAAATAATTTAAAATAGAAACAGGATGAAATGGCTCTGCCATCATATCTTTCTCGCCTTAGAACTGAGGTGGATCATTAGAGGGAGTCACATTGCTTATTCAGTTCTCACAGTTGTTTATGGTTTACAGCAGTAGAAAGGAATAGTTTTGTGTCATAATAACTTCACAAGGCTTTGACACTTAGTAAAAGGAGAAAATGTTGCCTGGAAGAATACAGAAGGAAATGATTGCATGTAATAAAAATGTTTGAAATTTTGTGTATATGTTAGATTGAAGTTTATAGGTGGAAAAGTATTTGATCTCTCTGTTTGACAGATCATGCTTTTTTCTTTATCTGATGAATAAAATAGTGCTTTTCTTTGTACTTATTTCTGCTGAATACCTAAGATAGAGGATTCATTATATAAAATCTTTTGGTAATAAAAATTAAATAGTTAACTTCATAGTTCTTTAATTATTATCCATTTAGAACACTCTAATTTAGACACTAAGATATGTTTTTGTTTATATAATATGTAAAATGTATTATAGAATATGTATGAATAAATTAATAAATGAAAATATATGAATAGGAAAACAACTGACTAATTGAAAAAAATTATTTTTAATGTCCCAAGAATCTGATAGCTTCTCTTTTCATGTTTCAACACTGTTGGACCATTCTCTCCAACAGTGTCATCTAATAATCTCATATTTCTTGCACAAGCAGCTTCATCATTTTCAGAAGCATATGATACTTCAAACTATATTTTGCTTGACTGTACGGGTAATACTTCACAAAAACTTAAATGAGTCATCTTAAGAAACACTATGATCTGTCCCCCGGCCATCGAATTCTTGCTTACTAACTGTAGCTTAATTAATTTAATATACTAGATTTGTCTAATTTTTAAAGCAGACATTTTTTCTAGGTTACTATAAAACAATTTAATGAGATGTATAGTTTTCTCTTTGGTAGAAAATAGAGGGTGGAGAACCTAAAATTGGGTTGAAATTCTTTAGAGAACAATTTACTCAATCACTTGCTATTTTATCAGTCAATGTGAATTTATTAAGCACCTACTATTTACACTGGCATTGCGATAGGTCTCGGGTTAGAGTGATAAAAGACACAGGTCCTGTCCTCAGGGAGCTTACCATCTACTTAGAAAACAAATAGATACCTGCATAGTTGTAATACAACATGCTCAATGCTATCAAGGAAGAAATGTGCTTATCATGGGGCCTCAGACTGGGAGACCTACTATACAATTAAGGTACAATATATAAGACAGAATTAAATAATTGATAAAAAATTAACTAATTGGAAATTAGAAAACTCCTTCCTACATAATTCACCAGTCAAAGAAAAAGTCAAATTAAAATTAGAAAAGATATGAACTGAAAGATAATGAAAGTACTAAATATTATGAGATGTAGTCTTTAGCAGTACTAAAGAGAAATTTATAGCCTTAAATTCTCAAGTTAGAAAAGAAAGATTGAAGATTAATGTCATGTATCCAACTCAAGAAATTTTAAAAAAGAACAACAGTGTAAACCCAAAGAAAATACAAGTAAGGGAATAAAAGGAATGGGAATAAAACTTTTTAAAATAGAAAACAAAGATATAAGAGTAAGCATTATCAACCAATAGCTAGCTCTCTGAAAAGACTGGTAAAATAGAGAAAGCTCTGGCAATACTCATCAATAAAAAAAGAGCACAAGGAAATAACTGTAGGAACAAAAAAAAAAGGCAGATCCATGAATAGAGCAGAAACTGAAATATAAAAGAATATCCTGAAAAACTTTATCCTGGTGATTTTGAAAACTTAACGTGGGAAATTTCTAAGAAAATATAACTTACTAAGACTAGTTCAATACAAAATTTAAAAAGCTGATTAAGATTATAAAATTAAAGGAATTGAATCAGGTAAAATCTACCCCTTTCCTCCACACACAAAAATATCAAAGATTATTTTACAGAGTAATTTCTACAAAATGCTCAAAAACCATATAATTCCTGTCTTATACAAATGAATCTAGGGTACAGAAAAAGAAGGAACATAATCCACAATTTTTTTCCATGAGGTTAATTTAACCAAGTTAAACAAACCCAACTTGGCCAAGTTAGCCTCATGAAATGATGGAATGAAAGGAGAGTTTAACAATAGCCACTCTGTTAATGTATTCAGTTGAGCCATATGAAATTGCCCTTTCCAGCATTACAAAACAGTCATATATCAGCAATTTCATATGGCTCAACCTAATAATTTTCCACCTTAGTGGACTAAAGATGAAAGATGACTATCATCTCAGCAGATAAAAAAAAACGCTGACATTGAGCATCAATTTTAGTGGTGAAGCATCATAAGCATTCCCTTTGAAATCAAGAAAAAGATCAACAGCCATCACCACTTCTATTCAACATGGTACTAATATGTATGGATCGGAAAGAAAAAAACAAAAGAAACCAATTTCACAATATATATTTTCTCTATATGAATAATCCAAGAGAATCTACAAACTAAGCAAAAATTAAAAGAATTCAGCAATGTTTCTTGAAGTAAAATCATCATGCAAAAATTGAGTTTTTACACTCCCAACAGCCTACAAAATAGCAATGACAAACAAAAGATCTAGAGAGGAGCCGGCCCCGTGGCCGAGTGGTTAAGTTCGCATGCTCCACTTTGGCAGCTCAGGGTTTTGCCTGTTCGGATCCTGGGTGCAGCCATGGCACCACTCATCAAGCCATGCTGAGGCAGTGTCCCACATGCCACAACTAGAAAGACGCACTAAAAATATAAAACTATGTACCGAGGGGCTTTGGGGAATAAAAGGAAAAATAAAATCTTAAAAAAAAAGGAATTCTTAAAAAAAAAGATCTGGAGAAAAATCTAACAAAAATATGTAATAGTTGTTGGAGAAAAGTATAAAACTTTTAATGAAAAACAATTAAGATGATCAAAATAAATAAAGACCTATAGATAATACTACTTTGTATTTTAAAGATACTAATAATTTTCAAGCTATTTGATAAATTTGATGCCATTCAAATACAACAGAGAATTTACATGGAAATTTACAACTTTAGTTGTCAAATTTATATAGAATAAAAAAAAGAGGCCAAGAATAGTCAAAAGAATGCTAGGAAGAAATAGTTTGGAGGACCTGCTTTATCAGATAACATAATTTCTTAAAAGTTAATGTAATTAAGATAACATGGTATTATGTTGGAAATAGACACATAGACCAGTGAAGAATTTGAAAGTGCAGAAATAGCTCTCATGTAAATGGGGACTTGATACATGACAGAGATGGCACTGCAGGTCTGTGGCACTGTATTAGTTTCCTAGGGCTCCTGTAAGAAATTACCACGAACATGGTGGCTTGAAACAATAGAAAATTAGTCTCTAGTTCTGGAGTCCAGCAGTTTGAAATCAAGGTGTAGGCAGGGCTGTGCTCCCTCTGAAGGCACTGGGGAGAATCCTTCCTTACCTCTTCTAGCTTCTGGTGGTTCCCGGGCCTTGGCTTCTGGTAGCATAACTTCAGTCTCTGTCTCCATCTTCACGTGGCCTTCCCCTTCTGTGTCTGTATCTGCTTCTTTTCTTATAAGGACACTTGTCATTGGATTTAGGACCCGTTAGCTTAATCCAGGATGATCTCATCTTCAGATCCTTTACTTAATTACATCTGCAAAGATCTTTTTGCAAAATAAGGTTATAGTCACAGGCACTAGGGGTTAGGACTTGGACATATTTTTTTGGGAGGGGGTCACATTTCAACCCACAATGGGGAGTAAAGGCGAGACTTTGATAAATGTTGCTAAGGCAATCGGCTATTCATGTAGAAAAAAATTTGCCTTCCTAAATCATACAATATTTAAACCAAATCTCCATGTGGGTAAAATACCCAAATGTGAAAAGGAGAATTTTACTTTTGGAAGAAAATATGTAGAATATTATTATTATATGTGTAGGAAATAATTTTTAAAATTAGACCCCAAAAGCACAGGCATAATGAGAAAAAAATTGGTAAATTCTACTACATTGAAGTTTAAAACTTCTACACATCAAAGCTAACATAAATAATGAAAACATAAGTTATATTAGCACGATATATTTGCAATGCATGTAACTGATAATACAAACAAACAAAACAGAAACAAAACAAGGGCCAGCCCCGTGGCTGAGTGGTTAAGTTCGCGCATTCCACAGGCGGCCCAGGGTTTTGTTGGTTCGAATCCTGGGCGCAGACATGGCACCGCTCATTGAGCCACGCTGAGGCGGCGTCCCACATACCACAACTAGAAGGACCCACAACTAAGAATATATAACTATGTACCTGGGGGCTTTGGGGAGAAAAAGGAAAAAAAAACAGAAACAAAACAAAACAAAATTTTAAAAAACAATGAAAAATAGGCAAAGGTATGAACAGGCAATTCAGAGAAGAGGAAACCCAAATGGCAAAAACCTATGAAAAGATTTTCCAACTCACTAACGATTTGAGAAAAAAAATTCCAAGGAGGAATGAGATTCCATTTTACAAACATTAGACTTAGAAAAATGGAAAAGCCTGAGATTACCAACACTTGGTAGTATAAATTGCTATAACCACTTTGGAGAGCAAATGGCACTGCCTAGTAGGGTTGAAAGTGCATATACCTAGAACCCAGAAGTTGCCCTGGGGGCATGTACATTGTAGCTTTGGGTCATCAACAAGTGACTGAATAATTTGTAGTATATTCATGCAATGTAATACTCTGCAGCAGTTGAAATAAATGAATTAGTGGTGTCTACGTCAACCTGGATGAATCTTTAAAATATGTTAAGAAAAAAAGCAAACTTCAGAAGAGTAGATACAGTATGATACCATTTATATGAAGTTTTAAAACATGAAAATCAATACTATATGTTGTTTAGTGATATCAACATTTGTAGCAAAAGTATGAAGATCTCATGAGAATGCTAATCAAACTCTGGAGAGTAGTTCCTTTGGTGGAGGTGGTGAAGGGAAGGAACCTTGATGAAGAGAGGTGACATATAGGGTGTACATTTTATTTGCTATATTTTAATTAGGCTGGCTTATGAGAATGTGAGTATTCATTATATTATTTTTTGGACTTTTTGTATTTCTGAAATCTTTCAAAATCTTTCATAATTTCAAAAGAGAAAGGTAAAGGATGATTGAGTTATTACGAGGAAGATGTTGTTCTAATGATTTGAGTTTTCTCAAATTTAAAATAAGATGAAGTTGTAACTAAAATTATAGCAAGATGGGATTTAGATACAAGGAAGAATGAGTGAAGAAGGAACACATGAATTCTGTTGGCCTGGGGCTTAGTTTTGAGTGTGTCATCAGTGAGCTCTGGGACCATGAACAAATCCCTTAACTTGTCCAGACTTTTGTCAAGTTGGATTGGACCATGCTTTTGATCGAATATGCGTAACATATGCCTTACATTTCCAAAATTTATAAAAACGTGGCCATGTGAATCTATGGATTAGAGGGCTGCACTAGAGTAGGTAGGCAAAAGCTAGACCTTTGTTGATGAAAGTTCCAGAATACTATGATTCTTTGAAGGTAAGGCTGTGGAGTGAGGAAGACTAGAAGTTGGATAAATTTGGGGCTATCTAGTAGAATGGAAAACACACATACCCCAGAACCCAGCAATTCCAATGGAGACATGAACAAAAATGTTTACTGCAGTTTTGAATGAAAATAAAGAAGAAATAGGAATATGGCAAAGAATACTCTTCCAGTACAGACATTAGATGATCAAAGACTGGACAAGAGAAATTGGGAAGAATTTTGTGTGTGGTGTTTCTCATCTTGCCAATCACGTTACATCTCAAATAACATTTGTACTGACAATTTGCAAACTGTGTAAAACACGATGCTGTAGAATAAGCATTAAGTGCAAACTCCTTTGAAGGATAAGGCTGACAGGCTGGCAGCCTGATTCCTAAGGATCCTCAAAGGGTGACATTCATCGTAGCAGATCAGAGATTGCCTCTCAGTCAGTGGAAAATTCTTCTAATCATCAAATGTGTAAAATCAAAGCCAAGGATTTGGATCTTATCGATGCCCAATCAAAAATGGAAGTTCTCTCCTTGAAAGAGATTGTCTCTAAATCTAACAGAGAATCCTAAAAATAAATAAAATAAATGACATTGTTAATAAAAAGTTGTAAGGTAAAACTTTTCCAAACTACTACTAATAAAAATGTTTTTGAATAATCATTTTAGGAAACTGAATTATCTTTCTATTGTCTCTATTGAAATGATATTATAAAATCATTATCACATGAAAAGGCAAAGCATATGTACCAAAAAATGTATTATAGAGGTGAGTCAGGCTTTCAATTAGTAAAAACATGTTAATTTTTCTGGATTTTGTTTTACTTATGGTATTTTTCAGCTATTTAAAATGTGTCCTTTATTGGGATTTTTCTCATTCTAAATAAATGCTTACCTTTATATGTAAATTTGTATTCTTAATTTTGCGTTCTGTTCCTACGAGGTGATTCCCCAAGTTACATAGGTTCAGATGCCATTAAACCTGTATTTTCCCTGAGCTCAAGAGATTATAAAACCCCGAATGCCAATATACCATGTACATTATGGATCCTAACTCTGTCAGGAACTACAATACTTGAAGTCCTTATGACCAACCTGTTAGACGCCTGGGGTCAGACTTACTAGGATGATAATTATTAGGTGAAAATGGGCAAAATATGTTACAAGAATCAGGGTAGTTGAAAACCATATAACCTGGTTAAGAATCTATGTTGATAGAGCTGAATAGAAATAATAATTATAAAAATAATAATCATATCTAACTTTTGTCGAGCACATACAATGTGCCAAGCTCATAGTATGTCCTTTACATATATTCTCAATTAATCTTTGCATTAACTTTATTAAAGTAGTTGTCATGTAAAGAAGGTCAAGTGCCCAGAGTACACACATGCGAAGACCTAGTGGATCTGTGATCATCCGGAAAATCTCACGGATCTGGGATCAGTAGTGGGTGTGCAGGTCCTCTCTTGCTTATTCACTCTAGGGAAGTGCATGGTGATCTACCAGAGCCAGACACTCAATTCCAGGACAGGTGCCCTGACTCTTGGCTGTGGGGCTTTTAGGCTACATGATTAGTGAGAAGGCTTTGTAATGTGTCGACTTGGCTAGGCTAAACTACATTTCCCAGAATTCCTTTCTTGCATGTTTCTGGTTAGAGTGGGCCCCGAGGGAGATTTGGAAAGATTTGGAGGACTAAAAGGGAGGCAGCTGCTATTTTGTAGCACACACAGATTGTTGCTGATCTGCTTACTTACCTCACTGGGGTGAAACATCAGCTGGGCCACGTGTGTTTTTAGCTCTTTGATGAAGTGCCTTGCTTTCTCCAGGATTCCCTGGTCACAGAGGCAACAAGAATAGATATGAATTTTAGTCCATTTTTGTTAGTTTCCAGCTTGTACTCGTGGAGTTCCAGCCTGCTTATGTTCTTTTCCTTCCTGACTGCTTGCCCTAATGACTTCAAGATCCAGCATCAAACGTGGAGACAGTCTTACAGAAACTGCTTAACCAGTTTCCACGATTGTGAAAACAAATCTTCTGTAATAAATTCATCTGTCTATTTATCTATCTATCCATCTATCCATCTATCCATCATTATCTATCTATCTTCTACTGGTTTTGCATCTCTGGTCGAATCCTGACTGATACAATTACAGAAGCATTGGCCCCTCCTCTGGTATGATAAGGGCCCTGGGGTCCAGCATTTTCAGTTATAGGTGCATGGCATGGCAAAGTACTGCTAAGATTCACCACGTCACTATTCATGGTTAGGAAAGATTTGTCCTTTCCTTGGTGTAATTGTGGAGCTGGAGCCCAGGCCTGCAGATGAGCAGGGTTGATTGTGCTCATTACTGAGCCATAGCTAGTTTTCATGGGGCTTTGCTAGAGGCCAACTCCTCTTCTGAGAGGCTAATTTGCAGGGACTTGTGCTTGGACAAGTGTGGCAAATTGTATTTTGTGAAGATGGCTGTACTAATATACATCACATCCCCCATAGTCTTCTAACAATGCAATGTTACTACTCCTCCATCTAAAGATAGGATTTGTGTTCCCTCCCCTCGAACCTGGGAAAACCTTTATAATTTCTCTCATTAACAGAATGCAGCAGAAGTGATACTGTGTGACCTCCAAGGCTGGATTATAAAAGGCAATATGGGTTCCATCTGGTTCTCTCTTTCTCCCTCTTGGGATACTTGCTCATGGGACCCAGCACCATTCTATAAAGAAGCCTAAACTAGCCCATGCAGGGAAACCATATGGAGAGGCCCATGTGGAGAGGAGCTTAAGTCCCTAACTGATACCCAGCTTTAACTACCAGACACGTGACTGAGTGAGGCTTTAGAAGTTTCCAGCCCCCAGCTTTTGAGTCTTCCATCTGAGGCTTCTAACATCGTGGGGCAAAGTAGAACAGAGAGGAGTTGTTCCCACGAAACTCTCCCCAAGTTGGAAATTTGTGAGCAGAATAAATGTTTTTTCACCACTAGATTTTGGAGTAACTAGTTATTCGGCAGTGATAACTGGAAAAGACAAGTTAGCCTTGTGTAATAGTTATCCATTGCTGCATAACAAATTACCCCCAAATTTAGTGATTTAAAACTATTAATATTTATTATTTCATGCAATTTCTGAGGGTCAAGAATTCAGGGGCTGTTTAGCTTGGAAACCCTGGCGCAGGGTTTCCCATGAGGTTGCAGTCAAGATATTGGTCAGGGCTGTAGTCATTTAAAGGTTTGACTAGGCTGGAAGATCATCTTCCAAGATGATTCCCTCACATGGTTATTGACAGGAAGCCTTAGTTCCTTGCTGAATGTTGACAATAGGCCTCAGTTCCTTGCCACATGGACCACTCACAGAGCTGCTTGAATGTCCTCATGATGTGGCAGTTGGATTCTCCTGGAGCAGATGATTCAAGAGAGAGAGCAAGAATGATGTGAAAATAACTTTTCTGATCTAGTCTTAGAAGTTGCTCACTGTCATTTTCATCACATGCTACTTGTTAGTGTCAGTAAGTACAGCCCATACTCAAGAGGAAGGTATTAGGCTCTACCCTTTGAAGGGAGCAGTGTCAAAGAATGTGTGGATATATTATAAAACCACTACACCCTTACCTCAAAGGTAGACTCTATGCTTTCTTCTCCCACTCTGTCAGCATCCCATCCTCCTTCAACAAAAGACGGCTGTGAGGCGAGTTATGTCATCTCCCTAGGAAACACTGGAAAACAGTTTGGAAGGGCTGGGTGACTATCCAAGGGTGCAGATCATCACCTGATGTAGTTGGGAAAAGGCGATTTGTGAGAAGGATTCAGGAGCATGCACTGTCTAACCTGGAAAGTGTAATAAGGCTGGCAACTGCAGCTGCTGTGTGGAGGTTGAGAAAATATTAACCAGAATTTGCAGTATTGTTCTTGAGTCTCTTCCAATGACTGGAGAAGCTTTGTCATTCTGGAGGAAGAAAGAGCTCTCCCACCTTGTTGCTCAGCCTTGGATCTTAAGATCCATTGTTGATCATTTCATTGGTAGGGATTTGGTATTTTAACTCAGTGGCATTTTCAAGAGGCTAGGAGATATCAGAAGCAAAGTAGTCTTGTTCAGAGAAACTGGAATGGCCTCCATTCTCAACTTTCCAATGTTCCCACTACATCTGGTACTTAATGGAAGAGCCATTAACAGATTAGATTAAAAGAACACTTCTTTGAGAGCAGGGCCACATGGATGACAGTTCTCCTGGAGTGCAAGATGGTTAATGGGCACTACCCCTCGAGTCTCTGGTAACTTCTGGTGATCCATTACTCTTAGTTGAGTCTTCTGGAAGTATTTATTCCATCTGGCTCATATCCAGGGTTACAATCTCAGCAGAAACCCAGATGCTACCCGGTCACCACCACATTTTTAAAAATTTGCTATTAGTGGTCACATCTTGCTTTTTTTTAGAGGTGAAATTCATATAATATAAAATTAACCATTTTCAAGTGTACATTTACACTAGACATTTAGTACACTCACAATGTTGTACAACCACTACCTCTATCAAATTCCAAAATATTTTCATCACTCCAAAATAAAACCCTTACCCATTAAGCAGTCACTTCTCATTCTCCTTCCCCATAGACCCTGGCAACCACCATTCTGCCTCTGTCTCTATGAATTTACCTATTCTAGATTTTTCAAATAAACAGAATCACATAATATGGTACATTTTGTGTCTACCTTCTTTCACTTCGCATAATGTTTTTGAAATTCATCCATGTTGTAGCATGTATCAGGACTTCATTCCTTCTTAAGGCTGAATAATATTCCATTGCATGTATATACCACATTTTGTTTATCTATTCATCTGATGATAGACATTGAGGTTGTTTCCTCTTTTTGCCGATAGTGAATGCTGCTGCTATGAATATTGTTGTACAAGTATTTGTCTGAGTACCTGTTTTCAACTCTTTTGGAAGAGTTTCAACTCTTTTGGGTATATACCTAGGAGAGGAATTGCTGGGTCATATGGAATTCTATGTTTAACATTTTGAGCAACCACCAAAATATTTTGCAGTGGATGGACCATTTTACTTTCCCACCAGCAATGTATAAGGGTTCCAGTTTCTCCACATCCTCACCAACAATTGCTTTTTTTTTTTTTAAATAGACATCCGAATGGGTGTGAAGTGGTAACTCATTGTGGCTTTGATTTGCATTTCCCTAATGATTAGTGATGAGCATCTTTTCATGTGCTTATTGACCATTTGTATATCTTCTTTGGAGAAAAGTCTATTTAAGTCCTTTGCTCATTTTTTTCCAGCTTTATTGAGGTGTAATTAACAAATTTGTAAGAGAAAGTGTACAACATGATGATTTGATATATATACATAGTGTGAAAGGATTTACCACAACGATTTAATTAAAACATCCATCACCTCACATATTTATTTTTTGGGAGTGATGAGAACATTTATGTTCTACACTTTTGGCAAATTTCAATTATTACAGTGTTATCAACTATAGTCACCATGTTATACATTAGATCCTCAGACCTTATTCATCTTATACTGAAAGTTTGTACTCTTTTATCAACCTCTCCCTATTTCTCCCACCCTCGGCCCCTGGCAAGCACTTCTGTACTCTCTGTTTCTAAGAGTTCAACTTTTTCTTATAAATATTCTGCATATAAGTGATACCATGCAGTATTTGTCTTTCTCTGTCTTATTTCATTTAGCATCATGCCCTCCATGTTCACCCATGTTGTCACAAATGACAGAATTTCCTTCTTTTTAAAGGCTAAATAATATTCCATTATTTCTATCTCCATCGACTATCTCCTCTACCTCTATCTCTGTATCTATATATCACATTTTCTTGATTCATTCATCTGTCGACTCTTAGGTTGTTTCCATACCTTGGCTATTGTGAATAATGCTGCAATGAACATGATAATGAAGATATCTATTCAAGATAGTTATTTCATTTCCTTTGGATATATACCCAGAAGTGAGATTCCGGGATCAAATGGTAGTTCTATTTTTTTTTTATTGAGGTAACCTTGGTTTATAACATTATATAAATTTCAGGTGTACATCATTATATTTCAACTTCTGTATAGACTACATTGTGTTCACCATTTAAATGTAGTTGCCATCCATCGCCATACACATGTGCCCCTTTACCCCTTTCACCCTCCCCCTATCTGCTTTCACCTCTGGTAACCAAGAATCTATTCTCCTTATCTATGTGTTTATTTGTTTATCTTCCACATATGAGTGAAATCATATGGTAATTGTCTTTCTCTGTTGGACTTATTTTGCTTAGTATAATATGCTCAAGGTCTATCCATGCTTTCACAGAATGACAAGATTTCGTCTTTTTTACGACTGGTATTCCATTGTATGTATAGTTCACATCTTATTTATCTACTCATCTGTTGATGGGCACTTAGGTTGTTTCCAAGTCTTGGCTATTGTGAATAATGCTGCAATGAGCATAGGGGTGCATATATTTTTTCAAATTAGTGTTTTCGTGTTCTTTGGATAAATACCAAGAAGTGGAATAGCTGGATCATATAGTAATCCATTTTTAATTTCTTAAGGAACCTCCATACTGTTTTCTGTAGTAGCTGTGCCAGTTTACATTCTCAGCAACAGTGCACAGGGTCTCTTTCTCCACATCCTTGCCAACATTTGCTATTTGTTGTCTTGTTGATAATAGACATCCTAACAGGTATGAGGTGATAGCTCACTGTGTTTCTGATTTGCCTTTCCCTTATGACTAGTGATATTGAGTACCTTTTCATGTGTCTTTTGGACTTTTGTATTTCTTCTTTGGAAAAATGTCTATATTTGCCCATTAAAATTTTTCATTTTTTGCTATTGAGTTGCATGAGTTCCTTGTATATTTTGGATGTTAATCCCTTATCAGATATGTGGTTTGCAAATATTTTCTTCCCTTCTGTAGGTTGTCTATTTATTTTGTTGGTGGTTTCCTTTGCTGTGAAGAAGCTTCTGTGAAGAAGTTTGATGTAGTCCCACTTGTTTATTTTTGCTTTAGTTGCTTTTGCTTTGGTGTCAAATCCAAAAAATCATTGCCAAGACCAGTGTCAAGGAACTTATCCCTTATGTTTTCTTCTAGGGGTTTTACAGTTTTAGGTCTTACTTTCAGGTCTTTAACCCATTTTGTGTATGGTGTAAGATAGGGGTCCAGTTTCCTTCTTTTGCATGTGGCTGTCCAGTTTTCCAAAGGCCATTTATTGAAGAAAGTATCCTTTCCTTATTGTATTTTCTTGACTTCTTTGTTGTAAATTAATTGACAACATATGCATGGGTTTATTTCTGAGCTCTCTATTCTGTTCCATTGAACTGTGTCCATTTTTATGGCAGTACTATGCTATTTTGATTACTATAGCTTTCTACTATAGTTTGAAACCAGGAAGTGTGATGCCTTCAGCCTTGTTATTCTTTCTCAGTACTGCTTTGACTCTTTGGGGTCTTTTGTGGTTCCATACAAGTTTTAGGATTGTTTTTTCTATATCTATAAAAAAATGCCATTGGAATTTTGATAGAGATTGCACTGAATCTGAGGATTGCCTTGGGAAGTATGGACATTTTAACAATATTCATTTTTTCAGTCTATGAACATAGAATATCCTTCCATTTATTTATGTCTTCTATTTTTTTCATTCATTAATTAAACCAGTAGTTTTCAGTGTACAGAGCTTTTACTTCCTTGGTTAAATTTACTCCTAAGTATTTTCTTTTTGATGGTATTGTAAATGGGTTTGTTTTCTTAATTTCTCTTTCTGATAGTTTGTTGTTGGTGTATAGCAATGCAACTGATTTTTGTATATTTACTTTGTATCCTGAAACTTTACTGAATTCATTTATTAGTTCTAACAGTCTTTTGGTGGAGTTTTTAGGATTTTCTACATATAATATTATGCCATCTGCAAATAATGACTATTTTATTTCTTCTTTTCTAATTTGGATGACTTTTATTACTTTTTCTTGCTTAATTGCTCTGGCTAAGACTTCTGGTACTACGTAAAATAAAAGTGGCTAGAGTAGTCACTCTTGTCTTGTTCCTGATCTTAGACGAAAAGCTTTTAGCTTTTCACCGTTGAGCATGATGTCAGTTGTGGGCTTGTCATATATGAGCTTTATTATGTTGAGGTACATTCCTTGTATACTCAGTCTTTTTGAGAGTTTTTATCACAAAAGGATATTGGATTTTGTCAAATGCCTTCTCTGCATCTATTGAAATAATCACATAATTTTTACCCTTTATTTGGTTAATGTAGTATATCACATTGATTGATTCGTAGAAGTTGAACCATCTTTGCATCTGTGGAATAAATCTTGCTTGATCATGGTACATGATCCTTTTAATGCAGTGGTGAGTTCAACCTGAAATATTCTCTTGAGAATTTCTGCATCTATGTTTTTCAGGGATATTGGCCTGTAATTTTCTTTTCTCGTAGTGACCTTTTCTGGCTTTGGTATCAGGGAAACGCTGACCTTCTAAAATGAGTTTGGAAATGTTCCCTCCTCTTTTATTTTTTGGAAGAATTTGAGAATGATTGGCATTAGTTCTTCTTTAAATATTTTGTAGAATTCACCAGTAAAGCCATCAGGTCCTGGACTTTTCCTTCTTGGAAGGTTTTTGATTACTAATTCAATCTCCCTACTGGTACTTGGTCTGTCGTCCATATTTTCTATTTCTTCATGATTCAGTCTTGATAGATTGTATGCTTTTAGGAATTTAACCACTTCTTCTAGGTTGTCTAATTTGTTGGTGTATAATTGTTCATAGTAGTTTCTTATGATTCTCAGCATTTGTGTGGTATCAGTGGTAATGCCTCTTTTATTGTTTCTAATTTTAGTTGAGTCCTCTCTTTTTTTTCTTGGTAGGTCTAGCTAACAGTTTGTCTGTTTTTGCAAAAAACCAGCTTTTAGGTTAATTGATCTTTTCTATCGTCTTTTAGTCTCTATTTCATTTCTTTCCACTCTAATCTTTGATATTTCCTTTCTTTGACTAACTTTGTGCTTAATTTGCTCTTTTTCTAGTTTCTTGAACTTATTTTTTAAAATTGGGTTGTTTGTATTTTTGTTGTTGAGTTGTAAGATTTCTTTATATATTCTGGATACTATACCCTTATTAAATATATAATTTGCAAATATTCTTCCCATTCTGTACATTGTCCAAGGTCATAATTATTATCCCTATATTTTCCTCTAAGAGTCTTATAGTTTTAGCTCTTTTTTTTTTTGAGGAAGATCAGCCCTGAGCTAACATCTGCTGCCAATCCTCCACTTTTTGCTGAGGAAGACTGGCCCTGAGCTAATATCCATGCCTATCTTCCTCTACTTTATATGTAGGATGCCTACCACAGCATGGCTTGCCAAGCAGTGCCATGTCCGCACCCAGGATCCGAGCCAGCGAACCCTAGGCCGCTGAAGCAGAATGTGCACACCTAACCGCTGTGCCACTGGGCTGGCACCTATACTTTTAGCTCTTAAATATAGGTCATTGATCCATTTTGAGTTAATTTTTGACTATAGTGTGAGGTAGGGGTCCAACTTCATCTTTTGCTTGTGGATATCCAGTTGCCTCAGCACTATTTGTTGAAGAGAATATTCTTTCCCCATTGCATGGTCTTGGCAAACTTATCAAAGATCAGTTGACCACAGACACATGGGTTTGTTTCTGGACTCCTAGTTCTTTTCTGTTGATCTCTATGTTTCTTCTTACACCAGTACCACACTGACTGGATTTCTGTTGCTTGGTGGTAAACTTTGAAACCAGGAAGTGTGAAGCCTCTAACTTTGTTCTTTTCCAATATTGGCTGTTCTTTTCAATTTGGCTGTTTGGGGTCCCTTGAAATTCCACCTAAATTTGAGGATCAGCTTTTTCATTTTTGCAGAGAGCTGTTAGAATTTTCGTAGGGATAACATTGAATATGTAGGTGGCTTTGGGTAATATTGCCATCTAAACAATATTAAATCTTCTGACCCATGAATATGGTATGTCTTTCTACTTATTTACATCTTTTATTTTGTTCAGCAGTTTTTTTGTAGTTTTCAGTGTATAAATCTTTCATATCTTTGGTTAAATTATCCCTATGTATTTTATTCCTTAAAATGCTATTATAAATAGAAATGTTTTCTTAATTTTCTTTCCAGATTGTTCATTGCTGGTGTATAGAAACACAATTGATTTTTATATGTTGATCTTATAGCCTATAGTTTTGACAAATTCATTTATTAGCTCTATTTTTTTGTGTGTAGATACTTTAGGATTTTCTCTATATAAGATCACATCCTCTGTAAATAGGGATAGCTTCACTTCTTCCTTTCCAATACGAATACCTTTTTTCTTTCCTAATTCCTCTGGCTAGAACTTCTAGTACAATAATCAATAGAAATGGAAAAAGTGGACATTCTTGATTTATTCCTGATCTTATGGTGTAAGGCTCTTAGTCTTTCACTATTAAGCATAATATTATCTCTGGGTTTTCCATAAATTCCCTTTATCAGGTTGAGGAATTTCCTTTCTATTCCTATTTTAAGTGTTTTTTTTTTTTTTATCATGAGAGAGTGTTGAATCTTGTCAAATGCTTTTTCTACAACAACTGAGATGATTGTGTGTGTGGCTTTTCCCCCTTCATTCTGCTAATGTGATGTATTACATTGATTTTCATATGTTGAACTACCCTTACATTCCTGGGATAAATCCCACTTGGTCATGATGTATAATTCTTTCAATAATATTCTGCTCAATTAAGTTTGCTGGTGTTTTGTTGAGTTTTTTTTTAGCATCTACATTCATAAAGGATATTGGTTTGGGTTTTTTTTCTTGTGATATCTTTGTCTGGCTCTGGCATCAGAGATTAAGTTATAAAGTATTCCCTCCTCTTCTATTTTTCTTTTTTCCAAGAGTTTGAGAAGGATTGCTGAAAATTCTTCTTTAAATGATTGGTAGAATTTACCAGTGAAGTCTTCTGGTCTTGAGTTTTTCTTTGTTGAGAAGATTTTGATTACTGGTTTAATTTCTGATTCTCTTGCAATCCATTTTTTAAAAAAAATTCTGTAGGTCAGTAGTAATTTGCCCACTTTCATGGTTGATTTTAGTAAGTTCAGTCTTCTCTTTTCCTAGTCAATCTAGCTAAATATTTGTCAATTTTTTTGATCTTTTCAAAGAACCAACTTTTGGTTCTACTGGTTTTCAGTATTCTTTTTCTATTCTCTATCTCACTGAATGTCACTCTAATTTTTATTATTCACTTCCTTTTGTCAGCTTTGGGTTTACCTTTCTCTTGTTTTCTATAAAGTCAGGTTATTGATTTATGTCTTCTTTTTAAATGTACATGTTTACAGCTATAAATTTCCTCTGAGCACTGCTTTCTCTGTATCTCATAATTTTTGGTACTTTGTGCTTTCATTTTAATTTGTATCAAAATACTTTCTAACTTCCCTTGTAATTTATTCTTTGACCTACTGGTTTAAGAATGTGTTGTTTAGTTTACACATATTTGTTAATTTTACAATTTCCTTATGTCAATGATTTCTAGTTTCATTTCCTTGTGTTTGAAGAAAATATTTTGTATGATTTAAATCTTTTTGAACTTATTGAGACTCATTTTTTGGCCTAACATATGGTCCATCCTGGAGAATGTTTCATTCACACTTGAGAAAAATGTGTATTCTGCCATTTTTGAGTGGAGTATTCTGTGTACTCCTTTCAGATCAAATTGGCTTATAGTACTGTTCCAGTCCTTTATTTCCTATTGATCTTCTGTTTTATTGTTCTATCCGTTATTGAAATTGGGGTTTTGAAGTACTCAACTACTATTGTAGAATTATTTCTCCCTTTAATTCTGTCAAATTTTGCCTCGTATAGTTCTGTTGTTAGGTGCATATATGGTTTATAATTATATCTTCTTGATGGATTGACCCTTTTATCTATATATAATGTTCTTCTTTGTCTTTAGTAGCAGTTTTTTACTTGCAGTCTGTTTTGTGTGATGTTAGTATAGCTACTCTAGCCTTCTTCTGGTTACTGTATGCATGTAATATTTTTCCCAGACTTTCACTTTCAACTTATTTGTTTCTTTGCATCTAAAGTGAGTCTCTTGTAGATAACATATAGTTGAATCCTGTTTTTAATCTATTCACCTAATCTCTGCCTTTTAATTGGATATTTAATGCCTTTACATTTGAAGTAATTACTAATAAGGAAGGATTTATTTCTAATATTTTGCTATTTATTTTCTATGTCTTATATCTTTTTTGTTCTTCAATTCCTCCATTACTACCTTGTTTTGTGTTTGACTTTTTGTAGTGCACAATTTTGAGTTCTTTCTCATTTCCTTTTCTCTCTCTCTATTTTTTGGGTTATTTTCTTAGTGGTTATCTTGAGGATTACTATTAACCTCTTAAATTTATAACAACCTATTTTGAGATAATACCACCTTATCTTCAATAGTATGCATAACTCTACTCCTATACGGTTCTGCCTCTCCACTTTTGTTATCATAAATTACATATTGATACATTATGTGCACAATAACATAGATTTATGATTATTGTATGCATTTGTCTGTTAAATCATATAGGAAACAAAAGAGGAGTTACAAACCAAAAATACAATAATAATGGCTTTTGTATCAATGTTCATTATATCTTTGTATGGCTTTGAATTACTGTCCACCAGCCTTTCACTCCTTTTTGAAGGACTCCCTTTAGCATTTCTTTCAGGGCAAATTTGCTTGTGGTGAACTGCTTCAGCTTTTGTTTATCTATGAATGTTTTAATTTCTTCTTCATTTGTGAAGTTTTTCTTGCTGCATATAGAATTCTTGGTTGACAATCTGCATTTTCTTTTAGCACTTTAAATATGTCATTCATAACCTCTGCTGAGAAATCAGCTGTTAATCTTATTAATGATCACTTGTACATGACAAGTCACTTCTTTCTTGCTGCTTTCAAGATTATCTCTTTGTGTTTTGACAGTTTGGTTATAATGTGTCTTGGTATGGATCTCTTTTCATTTATTCTACTTGGAGTTTGTTGGGCCTCTAAAAAGTGTAAATTCGTGACTTTTATCAAATTTGAGAGGTTTTTGACTATTATTTCTTCAAACAATCTTTCTGCACCTTTCTCTTTCTCTTCTCCTTCTGGGAATCCCATTATGCACATATATGCATAATAGTGTCCCATAGGTCTCTTCAGCTCTGTTCATTTTTCTTCATTCTGTTTTTTCTGTGCTCCTCAGACTGAGAACTGTCAATTGACCTATCTTGAAGTTTATTGAGTCTTTCTTTTCCCTGCTCAAATCTATGGTTGAGACCCTCTAGTGAGTTTTTCATTTCAGTTATTGTATTTCTCAGCTCCAGAATTTCTGTTTCTTTTTATAATTTCAATCTCTTTATTATTATTCTTTGTTTGTACATCATTCTCTTGATTTGCTTTAGCTCTGAGCATATTTTAAATAGTTGATTGAAAGTCTTTGTCTAGTAAGTCAAATGTCTTTGTTTCCTCCAGAACAATTTGTGTTAATTTGTCCTGGGAATGGGATATACATTCTTTTTCTTTGCATTATTTGCAATTTTTGGTGAAAACTGGACACTTTGAGTATTACACTGTGGTAACTCTGGAAATCAGATTCTTCCCCCTGCTCAGGGGTTGTCTTGTTGCTTCCTCTTGGTTATAGTTGTTTCTTTGTTTAGTAACTTTCTATTTTTGTAAAGACTGTATCCTTTTTCTTGTTTAGTTTCTGAAGTCTCTGTTACTTTAACTTGTGTTTTGACAGAGATTTTTTTGAATGCCTGGAATAAATACAAAAGGCGAATAAAAGGAAAAAAATCTCTCTTAGTCTTTGAAGATTGGCTCTGTTGGGGCACTCCTTCAGTACTTACCTAGGTTGTTTATAACTCTGTCTTAGCCTTCACTTCTTGCTGTGCCAAGCCTAAAGATAAGCCTTAAGTGAACACTTAGGGATTTTCCAGATCTTTTCTGAGCAAGAGTTCTGCCCTGGGAATGTGAGGCTTTCTAAATTTCCCAGTATGTGCAGGCACTTTTCAATGCTTTAATTCTTTAAAGAACCTCACACTCCAGCTTTCCGTACCAGACTTTTGGTGTGTCTAATATTTGCTGCAAATGTAACGTTTTGCCCTGAGCAGCAGTGGGTTGTTCATTTGCCTTTTGATATTTTTAAGGAATATCCTCTGCGTGGCCTCTTTTTAGCTCTGAGAAAGTTCTGAGTTGGGCTAAACAAAAGCAAGAGTCTGGTGTCAGTTCTTCAGGCAATCATCCTACAAGCCCAAACAGACAAACACAATTCTTTGAGAACAAAGTCTGCTGTCTTCCTCTGTAATAAGGGACCAGGGTCCTACCCTGGGACCGTGGGCTGCTGTCTTCAAGACTGTTATCAAGCCAAGTAAGGGGTGGGGCAAGGACAAGGGCAAGTAAAAACACTGCAAAGCTCTCCTATCACTTTAAAATTGCCTCTTTATTGATTTGGCATTTGATTGGTTGTTGTAAACTTTGGACTATTTTCCAGATTTCTACAGTGTTAATTCATCTTTTAGGTGTTTCTGTGGAGGGACCAACCCTTGGAGCTATCTACTCTTTCATTTTTGCTGACATCACCCCCTCACAATTTGTTTTGGATACAGCTAGTATTTATTAAGCACTACTATGTGCCAGGCAATGTTTCAAGTGTTTTTTACTTTTATTTAACCCTTACAGTAATTTTATGAGGGCAGCAATATTATCTCCATTTCATAAAAGAAGAAATAGAGACTCAGAGTGGAATTGTCCAAGGTGGTACAGATATAAAGGAGCTTAAACCCAGATCTGTTTGATTTCCAACCCTAGGCTTTTAACCACTGCATTAAAACAGTATATTAAGATAGGCAGACACAATCAAAAGCATTAGGAGACCTGATTCAATTTTATGCTCAGGGATTAATTGTAATTTGTTTATATGAAAAGTAGCTTTCATTTTATATCTCTCTTTCATACTTTGTATCTAATAGTATAACTGTGTTTATGTGAAGGGTCTCAATAGAAATAAGAGAAAGGAAAACATATCCCACATGATGCACCAATAGTCATGCAGAGCGGACGAACAGGCTTTGATTATTGCCTGCAGTGGCTTGTAATCTCTTTCTTTTTAGATCTAAGCTAGGAGGATGGCCAAAGTAAATGGAAAAGGGGCTAAGGGAGGATGCCTGGATGCTTGACACATGATTATCTTATTCTTGCGTGTGTTTCACAATTGTTCTTAATTTCTCTAGCTGGAGTATTATTAGGGAGATGCAGAGGCTCTGGATCCGGATTGCCCGAGTTCAAATTCTGGCTCTATTATTGACCATCTCTGTGATCTCGGGATAATTAATCTGTTTTTGCTTCAGTTTCCTCATTGTGAGGTATGGGTATAATGATGGTACATACCTCATAGTGTGCTTGAAGATTAGATAAGCTGGTAAAGTGAAAAGCACTAAGAACTGTGGCTGGCACAGAGTAACCATTTATAAGGGTTGGCTGTTACTATTACTGTAAAACTAAGTAGAAAAAATAAAAAGCCATTTTTTTCCCAAGAAGATTTTAATGATCACACTTCATTATCACCTCCCTTTGCCCACTTACTTATCCTGGCGGACCCTTAAAGGGCATATGTTACTTCAGAGGCTTCTTTTGTTTTGCATTTGACCTTGTTAGGGTGATCATAAATCACAGGGGAAAAAGAAATCGAATGGGTTTCCTATCAGGCCTCTTCCTGACAACTTCTTCAATTCTCCTTCTTCTCAAAGAGGATGAAAATATACAGACAGGCAATTTGTTTCTGTAACTGAAATTGTACAGAGAGCTCTTACACTTGTACTGGACGTTCCATTTTCATTTAGCATTTATTTCCTTCTATGTAATTTTAAGTAAAAAAATCCCAGAAAAATTCAAAAAGCGTTTTGTTGAGAATATTAATCTCAACAAAATTTTGTTAATGGTGTTACCTCTGGTACACCAAGCTGATGAAGCTAAAATATAAATAGATGGAAGAATTTTTTGGATTCCTATTTGAAAGTGATTTTCGGATTTCACGGACGTGAGGATTTGTGCTGTTTCCCCATCATTATACATATGAAGAATGACATTGATGAGAGTAACAGTCCCATGGACTCACCGAAGAATTCCTTGTGTGTGCTGACTGACTAATCTTCATCTTCCCTCAGGAAGTCACACAAGAATGCCAATGAATAAGTGTGGCACTATTTTGACAAATAAATTTGAACCTTTTCTTAGTTATATAAAAAGTAATCGTCTTACCTATAGAAAGTAAACCTTTTGAACATGTTGAAACTTTATAATTAGTGATGACTACTGTAAATAAACCTCAGACCTGCCTCTGCATCATGATAGACATCAAGATTAAGAACTGAGTAACTTGCTCAAGCCCTTCATTTTACAGAAGAAATGAGAGGTGGTCAGTTGCTCAAGGTCACACAGTGGTGAGTGACTCCAGGGTCACTTCACTCTGGGCTCAGTCATTAAGTCCTCAGATACTTATTGAACTTCTTCTGGATCTCACGCCCAATGCCTAATATAATGGTAAACAAGACACTACCTACTTCAAGGATTGGGAGCGTGGAGAGTGGAATGGGAACAACAGAACAGAACAGTTCGAGTGGGAAGTACAGGGGTTGGTGGGAGCACAGATCAGGGGCATCAGACTGAACTTGGGAGTGGGATTGGGGAAAGCTGCCCAGAGGAGGTGATGTCTAAGCTAGGCCTGAAGAATGAATGGGAGACAAGTCATATTTGACCAATTGATAACTGATAGTAAGGTAAGACTATGTCCAAAATTGACATCACAGAGGGAAAACCAGCCCTCGTATACTCCTACTCTTGGAACCTTAGCCAGAGATAAAACCTTTAGCTTGGTAATATTAAATGACAATACTCATGGGTTTATTGTTGTTAGTTTTTCAAAGCATATCTGTAATAGAATTTCGTGTGATTTTCCCAATGAGTTCATGAGTAAGAAAGGGTGGGTCTAATAAACTTCTCAAAGAAGGACTTAAAATGAATTTAGGAGTAAATAAGGTGAATTTACAGTGGACATGACTCAATATTTTCTCTGAGATATAAAAGAACTTCTGGTTGCTCAAAGACACACTGTCCATCTTATGGAGTAGAATTTTGTCCACTGAAGAAGTGAAAAATGCCGTACTAGTCACGTCAGTCAATGTTCTTTTCATGATTGCTTTGCCTTCCAATTGAATTGCTCCACCCACAGCCTTTGACCCTGCATCTGCAGAATTTTCCTATCTCCCTACTGGTTGTAGCTTTCAACTAGAATTGGATGCTTTGATTATGACCCTATAAAGCAAGGCTAGGCCAATCAGATTTTCTTCATGGAAGATTCAGTTATTAGCCCCACTTTTCTTTATTCTTCCTTGCTTCCACATCCTTATCATGGTCTTGTTGTGGGCAGAGAGTACTTTCCCCGACTTTGGTCTTGCCTTGTGACTTGTGTTGGCCAATGGTATTTAGGTAAAAGTGTCAGTGTGCCATCTGAGCCTAGGCTTTACGTGGCCTTGTATGTTTCTGCTCACCTTTTTGTACCTCTGTCATCCCATGAGAAGAGCTCCTCCTGGACAACTCCTGCTGCTACAGCCTGAGTCTTAGAATGTGCACATGTGGATGACAGCCACCCAGCTGAGCCAGTTAAAGTCACCTAACTCCCAGCTGACATACAGATCCATGAGAATAAATGGTTCATGTTTTGCCACTGATGTTTGCGACCAACTTGATTTAAGACCTGTGTATGTTGTGTGCTTGAGCTGAAAGCTTATGTAGACTTTGTAGCTTGATCTGTCATTTTGGGCCACAGATGAGTAAGTAAAGGCCAATAAGAAGCCAGTTTACAGATCTAGGGAGGGAGTGGAATATACAAGTGACAGAGATAATCTCCTTAGCTCTCAGCAACTCTCTAGATTCAGTTTTCATAAGGTAGGGAGTTACGAGAATTGGTAGCAGGGCCCTGGCAACTGGACTGAGTTTCCTGCCTGGCATTCTCATCTGTGGGAGGACGAGCTATCATTGGCCTGGCTTGGAGAAACTGGGATATCATGTTGTTTCTTCAAATTAGGCAGAATTAGTAGCAGTAGAACTGAGGAGCAATGTCAGAATATAGTCTCTGCAAGATTGTCTTAAAGCTGAATCACCTGAAAACAAGGACAGGTTAAACGTTTCTGATGGAGAACAAGATCAGTCCAAAAGTCTAAGGAGTGGCTGGGCCTACCATGGGGATCAAGGGTTTCATGAATAAAAAAGGTTCAAGGAGACGCTGTCATTTTGTCTGTCCAGTTCCCTTTCCCATGTTTCTTCTGAAAATGTTCCCGTGAGAAACATATTGCCTTGTCTAACTTCCCTATCCGGCTTCAATTGTACCATGCTCCTGCCAGACTCACAAGTGGTCAGCCCTAATAACACATCACTCTGCCTTCCCTCTCTCCTCATCACAAAGTGGATTGAACCAGTGCTGTACTCCTACCTGGCCCAAGGGAAACCAGTCCATGTGGCTTGGGTGGGGCTAACCCTGGCCATAGGGGTGTGCAGGTGATGGAAGCCTGGAAAACAGTCCAGCCCATCTCCTTGGCTACAGTGATTGGCGCACTCTCAATCTAGGGCTCAAGCCAGCACAATAAAAGTCCTTCTTGGGATTTTTCTTTCAGAAGTTTGAGGAAAGACTATTATTTCTGTTCTGGTGGCTGAGCTGGCAGGATCTGAGGGTAGAGTTGCTAGTGGCTATTTTGGTGTTATCCACTGAGAACCTGAGGATGAATTCTCGTAATGCAAGAAGTATGGTGAAGAAGCAGGAAGAAAGGAGAAAAGGAGGGAGGGAGGGAAGGAGGGTAGGAGAGAGAAGGAGAAAGAGAGAGAGAATGAATGAATGAGAATGAATATGAAAGAGACAAAGACCTGAAAATATTGTCTGAACTTCTGGATGCAGCCTGGCTAAGGCTAACTCTACCCCTAGATTTGCCAGCTACTAGGCCAATAAATGCCCTCCTCTTTTCTGTCTTAAACTAGTTTGAATTAGGTTTCTATCACCTTTGACTGACAGTCTTGACTAACCCACCAGGACCACTGAGGAAGAAAGGAGGCATTGTGGGGACTAGGTCTGTTCTACTGGCAAAGAGCTCAACTTCTTAAAACAAGAAAGAAAGGCTGCATAGTTTCCACTGAAGGCAGGGAGAAAGTGGTAAAATCATAAAGGAGACCAAAGCAAAAAATGATCAGGCTTAATTCAATTTACATTTTAAGTATTAGGTGAAGGTTTGTATAAGGCTTTTAAGACTTGCTATGCTTTTGTAACACCAGTGGTGGGTACTGGTTAAACTATACTGCCTGGAATCAGGAATTCATGAAGGGCTCAGGTAGTAGATTTCACTTGCAGTCTCTCATGCAGCTGCAATCAAATGCAGGGGATGTGGTCATCTTAGCTCTTGACTTGGTTGGATGTCCAAGATGGTGCAATCCCATGGCTGGTGGTTAATGGTGGTTGTTGGCTGGGAGTTAATTGAGGCCATCAACTGGAGCATCCATACATAGCCTATTCATGTAGCTTGGTTTCCTCACAGTATGGCTGCCTCAGGGTAGTTGGAATTCTTACATGGGGGCTCAGGACTCCAAGCAGGAGTTTTGAAATGAACAAGACAGAAGCTACCTTTCCTTTCCTGACCTAACCTCAGGAGTCACACAACATCGTTCCTACTATATTTTATTGGGTATACGTGAGTCACAAGCCTGCCTAGCTTCAAGGGGAGACGTTACAGATCCTGCCTCTTGAGAGAGTGTGAAAAGACGCATGGACATAATAATAAGACTTTCACAATGACTGTCCCTATATTTGTAAGTTCTACATGTGTAAATAGACCCTGGAGGGTGAGACTTGATGATGGTCCTTCCCCAGGTTACCTGATGTCCTTCAGGGCATGAGTCACTGAGATATCACCTGTTCTGTTTAAAGACCCTGGGTACACACCCTCTCTCTGCTGCTGCTTATTTCTAGCTCAAGCCACCAGTGAGATATTAATCTTGCCTCTGAGTGGCATGGTCCTTGCTCTCGCTCCATGCCCCCCCCCCCATTCTCCCCTTTCTCACTTTTCCTGGAGAGAGGCTATCCCCTTTGCAGCAGCTGTTCCAGAGTGAGGCTGTCCTCAGCCCTTTCTTCCATCAGCACCCACTCTGAGAGTTCTGCTCAGCTCAGCGCAGTGCACACCCCTTTGGTGTCACTCCCAGTTCCACTGCCTGCAGCCTGAAGGGTCTCCAGATTAGTTTGCTATGGTTTAGGAAAATCTTCCTGAATTTTCTTTAATGGAGGATGAACAGGTGAGCACAGGAGTGATCTGTGCTACTGAGAGAGATGAGAGAAAGCCCTGGGAAAGTCTGCTACTTTTCCTGCAGAAGCTCTTCCTAGAGGATATTAGTGCCACCAGCCAGTGGTCTCTGAAAATAATATTGATTCTAACTCTTCAGTGATTTTTCTGGAAGCCATCTAGAAATAAAAGACAACACTGAGACTTTTACTACAATAAAAATTTAAAGCAAATCAAAACACAAGGAATACAATATGAAGATAGATGCAATGACTCTCTGCACTGCTATATTTAATATTTTCATTTTTTGAAGGGGTTTGGTTCACTGCCAAAATAATCCCAAACACTAGAATCCCATTAGTTATTAAGAACCAATTAGGTGGGAAGTTGTCAATTTGTAAACTAATTTTAGACTTCTAAGATGAAAAATAAACCTAATTATTTTAAGGGACCACAAGCTTCTCTCCCACTCCTAAATATAATTATGCCACAACCAACATAGATAATGATGCCCAAAATACAACTTGAAGATAAGACTAAACAAGAACTTTTAAGCCCCAAGGAAAATATTCATGAAAAGTCTAAAAGAGGAATAATGATAATTTATAAGGTAGATTAGGAAATGAGATTCAAAGGAATATTATGTTCAAGCTATACATTATGCTTAGAGTGTCCCTGAAGCTTATAAGCAAAAAAAACCCAAAAAGAAATCATGAAATTAGAAAGCTAGTCCTCAGGAATTGAAAGATGTGGTAATTATCCCAGTTGTGGTTAAGGGTACAGGTGATTCATTTTAAGTAACACACCACTGTATTTCTCTTCCAGAAATCTCGCAGAAAAGCAATTTCAGCAGGATGAAAAACACCAAATTGAAAAAATGGTTGATTTGGCTTTTTTCATCACCTCATGGACCAAATCAAAGAGATTGTAGAACTGATTGCCCCAATTGTGAAGAAATGTATTGGCCAAGAAAAATGAGTCTTCCCAAAATTAATTCTGAAGCCAACTCTAAAATTGATGGGTATTTTTCTTAATTCTTTTGCATTTGAGAATGTAGAATGTATATTGCTCTGATTAAAAAAAGGAGAGAGAGAAGATAAAAACAACGACAAGCAAACACATAGCAACGGAGATTGGATTGGTGGTTACCATGGGGGAAGGGAGGATGGGGGATGGCAAAAGGGGCGATTAGGCTCACGTGTGAGGGGATGGACTATAATTAGTTTTTGGGTGATGAACATGATGTTATCTACACAGAATTTGAAATATATTACAATGTACATCTGAAACCTATATAATGTTATAATCCAATGTTACTGCAATAAAAAATAAATATAAAAATTAAAAAAAATTTTAAAAAGAGAGAGAGAGAACTCAGGAATCCACAACTGAACTGCTATGATGGTGCAGGGAGACATTATTAGGAGGTTTCATAGAATCAGGGTATGTCGTGGAAGACAGGAGACCTGGCGTAAGATACTTGGGAGGTCTGTGTTGTGTGTGTCCTTTTGTTGTGTGTGAGAGATGCATTATGCTCCATGGTGGGAAGGCCTATAGCTTTCCTAACTCTGGCTCACGTGTTTTGTGTGAGCAAAAAGTTACTTTGGGAGTCATTGCTACAAGATTTGACACTCCTATTAAGAATTTCAGAAGTTAGAGGTTTCCCATAATGTTGGACTCAGAGAGAGAAAATAATTATCATTGGGTGGCAAAAAATCTGTTCCTTTTTTGAAAACATAATAAATTCAGGAGATTAAAGATGCTGCCTTAATGTGAGCTTAAATTGATCCATTTGCGGGTGGAGCCAGGTATTAATGAAGGCCACCCAAAGGGTTGGCTGCGGAACTCTACTGAAGTTCAAGGTTGTTGGGCTAACCTCTGCAGCTTCCCGCTGCCTGCTCCTGCCACCTCTCTGAGAGGCCCAGTGTAGGGGCCTTGTGGTAGCTCTGGGTTCTTCAGGTCCCCAGAGAAACGTATAGCAAGCTCAAGAGGACCTTGCAGAGCCCAGAGCCTTTACGGGACAGAGTGGAGTACTTCCAATGACATCTTTAGTGTTAGTTTTGGCTTCGAATTTATTTTAAGAATTTATTTACATAGGAAGTTCTTCAAATAACCAACATCCAGCTAACAAGAATGCTTGTTTGCAACAATTCTTTCTTCCAGAAATGGCTATTGGCTCACCTTGTTCCACCTCTTATATCAGGCCCCCTTTCCACTTTAAAAAACTCTTGAAGCTTAATTTTGGAGTTTGTGGGTTCACAGGTAGACGAAGGAAGAAAGCTGTAAAAGAGGGTGCATTCTAAAGCAGGGGTGGGTCTTACCATCTTTCTTCCTCTTATCTGGCTGCTCATTTTGACTTTTTTTTTCGACTTTAGTTGAAGTTGGCAGATAAGTATTTTGGGAGTGCAGGCGCTTCACTGATCCCTAACCTAGACATCTCTGGACTTCAGACCCATAGACCCAGCTCCTATCCAAGACCTTTACTTGTATGGCACAAGGGACTTCAAACTCAAGGTATCCATTGCAGAAATCATAATTTATCCCTTCCCTAGCATCCATTCTTACTTCTCTTCCAACTAAACCTTTATATAGCAACCAAAGTCAGTCTTTAAATATGTAAATCAAATCATGTTCCTCGTCTGCCTAAAACCCTTAAATGGCTTTCAATGGTTCTTAGAATAAAGATCCAAATCTTTAACAAGACTTGCATGACCTGGCTCCTATTGACCTCTCCAGGCTCATCTCATACCTACCTCCTTCTGTGTTTTCCAGAAGTGGACACTGAGGTTATACACAATGTTTATGAACAAATACCAGTACCTGTGAAAGGAAAGGAGGAGGAAGGATTGGGCAGAGGAAGAAGTCAAACTTTGATGGAGGCCCAACAACGCCCCAGCCAACCCAGTGGGGAGCTCCAGAATGAGTTTTACTCATCAGAGTTGTCAAGCCTCAGGCCTTTACATCCTACCTAGCATGACCTGGGGTGCGACCCCAGGCATGAACTCTGGCAAAGTGGGTCTCTGAAGCCCTGGCAGATCCTGGAGGAGCTGATAGCTGGGGCAAGTCCTTTTCCTGGAGGGGGTTCTGGGTGGCCCCTCTCCATGTCTACCGTACCCATACTCCAGTCATGCTTGATTTTTCCACTTCCTCAAAAATCATAGAGTACTTTCCCTCCTCTTACCTTCGTGTCTGCTGTTCCTGTTCTTGAAGCCCTTCTCCTTCGTGTTACACACCTAGTTACTTCTCACAGCACATCTCATAGTGTGTGATGTGTAGTTTTTAGAGGAGTAGATGATTTGACTGATTATTCTGCATAATTATTTGTATATTGCTTATCTTCCCTGCTATGTATACTACAAGCTCTGTGAGAGCAGGATTGCGTATAGGTTATCTTCAGAGGCTAGTGGGGTGCCTGACATATAATAAATACTCCATAGCCATTTATTGAATAAATAAATAAATGTATGATTGAAAAGGCAACGTGGAGGCTCTAAGGTCTCAGTGAAACAAGTGCCAGGAGGTGGGAGAAGGGTATTGGTGGAAAGATGGAACCACATCCAACTAGTATAGAGCTGACTCTTCAACAATAAAGCATATGATATTTTCCATTCAGAAACTGAAAATGCAAATCATTCTACTCTTATAACATCACTATTTCCTAAAGTTGCTGAACTGAGCATATATTTAGGATCTGGTAAGCCATTTTGGGCAAAAAGTCCACATCGGAATTTTTTCTTAGCAGTACACCTCATGGGAATTTCTGTGCAAATTTGTAACATTATGACTATCAGAAACCTCAACAATCTGTAATCCTCATTTCAGGAGCTTTTGTACATCAAGAGATCTAATACGCACAGCCTGACTAGCCCAGAAATAAACCAGATTCAGGTCCTTCCATGGCTGCTCTAGCCCCACGGGGACAGAAGGATCTCAGACCTCTTACCCAGACCTTAAACCCACAAGGCCCAGCCTGGCAGTCCATTCAGATGTCTCCTCCTGGATGGCGGAGTGGAAAGTAGTTACCATCAGCCCAGTATATGGTGGGCTTGGTAGAGTGTTTGCATCTGGGAATTCTTTTCTAACATTTCCCAAGAAACTTATATATGTTTTCAAATCTGGAATCCTCAAAAAAATCAGTTGAGAAATCAGGAAAATGAGAAAATGGGTTATAATTCCCCTGCAAGAATTAAAGTTTAACAATCAACAAAGACATGTTACTGCTTTGAAGGAATCCACTGACATCAAATGGAAGGCAAGAGCAGGAAATGCTGACATGCTGAACAGGCGGGCGTTTCAGGACAGGACCATGTAGAAAAGTGGTCATAATCTAATCAGTCTTGCTTGTAGCTGTTGCTATCTAACAAATGTATGTTTGTGGCCCTATCTTCTGACAGTGGTGTCATGCTTGCAAATAAAATAAATATTAGTCAGGTATATACATAGTATACTTTAAATAAATCCTATGAGTTGTGTTCCAAGAAATAGCAATTTTGGGGAGCCAAATAATTCCTCAACTTGGCAATTTTGACAGGTGATTCTGTGTGTACTGTCAGCCTTGCTAGGAGGCACAAATGTTATGTTATCTGAACACTACCCAATAATGTTTGCTGGCACTTCCAAGTTTGAATATCTGCTATTGGCTACAGTCCTTTGTAAATATTACAAAACTTAATATTTCTTATTTATTAAATTTTTTCAGATATCAGCAATAATGAGTAAAGAGTATGAGGAATGTTGGAAGTATTTTAAAAGTAGTTTATGATTTCAAGAATTCTTGGGAATAACAGGGAACACGAATTTCTCATTGCTGAATCCCAAAGATTAATAACTATTAGGAATTCAAGAACACTAGCCTGGCATGAACCCCAAGCAACCCTGGGCTCACTCAGCTGCTGCCTTCCTTGTCAGTTCCCTCATGTAGGCCTCACATGAGTGGCTGAGTTTCTGGCTTGATTCCTAACTTGGAGACTGCTTTTCTGTTCTAGGTCTGGCTGTCATCCTGAGTATCAGCTTCCTTGACTGAGAACTTTGCCCCCTACCCATCTCCTCCTAGGTCTACCCCCTCTACTTTTGACAGTGGACATTGCTCTTCATATCCCATGCAAGGAATAGGTTCTTCCTGTGCCCCAAATGCACCACCAGAAGAATTATGTGCTGGTTATTCTCTGCGCTTTTCCCCTGGCTCCAGATCCATCCTCTCCCTGCTTATCTGCCCTGATCTGCGTTATAGGAGGCAGACTCTGGCAGACTGCTTCACCTGGGCTCCCTTTGGGTTAGATTTGGGCCCACGGGCCAAATCCAGCTTACTGCCATTTTTGTAGATAAAGTTTTATTAAAACACAGCCATGCTCATTCATTTATGTGTTGTCTATGGCTATTTTCATGCTGCAACGGCAGGGTTGAGTAGTTGTAGCACAGACTGTATGAGTCACAAAGCTTAAAATATATACTATCTGGCCCTCTATAGAAAATATTTGCTGACCCTGGGTTAGGCCAATGGAGGCTCTGCCATTCCATCAGAGCTCAGCTTTGGCACCAATGACATCTCTCCTGGCTTATAGCTCCCACCAGGAGACCCTTCCTCCAAGGCTCTAGCTCCCCTGAGCTGGAGGCCTAAGGATGATAATGACTTCCTGCTGTTGCTAGTCTCTGTGTGACTTAATGTTTCCTTAATTCTCACAATTTTGTAAGTAGACCTTGATTAATGTCTCTTCATTTGAGCTATCAAGATTGAATTTTTCTTGCCAGAATCTGACTAATGCAACATGACTACATGCCTCATCTCAGCCACGTTCTTGAACAGACCCCATTGGCATGGGACACTAGTTTACATTGAGCCAGAGTTGCTGCACTGTCATGGATAGGGAGATTTGCCTGTTGGCTAGCCCAGGAGTCTTCACTGCTGAGTTAGTGTCCTTAGTCCAGGCTTTGCCCTTAAGAATAGCTTATCCCGTTCCACTGTGGAAGCATCCTCAAAGTCCCAGCATGCTCATGACTGAGTCTTATACAAATTATACAAGAAGACATTAAATCTCCTTATACTTTTCTCTAGTAAAATATGATGAGTTTAGGAATCTCCATGAGTTAAGCTGGTTTTAACTTCTCTGCGGGTGTCTAGATCAATTGCTTCTAAAAGGGAGCTAAAATAGTTTCTTCTTTCAAGTCTTAAACACAAGTGAGCCTCTGTCTAGATTTGGGGGGGTTTTGGTTAGGATGGGGACACCATGACATCAACTCTAAATCTGACTTTTTACAGTTTTTATTTGATGAGGTGACTTCCAATCTCCTGTCTCACTATGCAAATTATCTGTGTTTGCAGGCATTTCTTTCTCTGGAAATTATAAAAGGAACTAATTTTTTGCAATGTCGACTATAACCCAAGTTGCTCCAAAGTTTTCCCAAGAATAAAAATATAATTTTAACATTTTCAACTAGAGTTGCCATCTGAAGTATTAACTACAGAACATAAACTTGATCAAAGAAGATTATGGAAGGCACAGCATTTCAAAATGAGAAATTCCCAAGTATGAAGGTCAGATATGGTGTTCTTGACTTCAATAATCTTGTTTCCCATCTTCCTTCTGCCTCTCTGTTGGACTATCTAAAATTCCTTATATAATAATTAGTCAAATAAAACTCTATACTCCCATTCAAGGAGTGTTATATAAATATTTTAGGAATTTAAGTGCTGTGTCAACAGTATTGGTGGTTGTTAGATTGTTACTTATGAGTAGAATGCCATGAGGATAGTAAGTATTAAGCACACTTAATAACTAACACTTACTTAGCTCTTTATAGTTTACTGAGCATTTCCTCATGCATTGTCTCATTGATCCTCATAATAACCTTGTAAGGTAAATATTAATACTCCTACTTTACGAATGAGGAAATGATGGCTAACTTATCTGCTCAGTGTAATATACCTAGCAAGTTTTAGTGGGCTCAAGACTGGTGTGGAACTGAGGGGTTGATTGGTGGGACCTCCAACGGGAAGAAATGGAAGTTTGGCAAACTGAGCCAGCTACAGAGAATAGCCCCAGCAAGAACACCTGGGCAGGCTGATCCCAGGAGCTGACAGGAAGAGCAAGTTTGGGCATGCTTTAGGAAATCATCAGTATCAAGGGAGAGGCTGCTCTAGCAGAGAAATCACTGCAATGGAAATAGTTGGACACCGAGCTATTCTGGACTGTGCAGAAGAGAATTTCAGGTAGAAGCTCAGTGCCAAGGAGTGGGCCAACATGGGAGGCAGGGAAATGCCTATCAGTGCTGTTAATTCTAGGTTCCACCCTTGAGGATGCTGAGACTCCTGTTATGTGTCCTGCCTCTGTTCCATCGACTGGCTCCATGGGTGGGCACTTTCAGTGGCAGGGACAGGGATAATGAGGGCAAGAGACATTAGGCAGAGGCTGAGCCTAGAAGGGCAATTTTTAGTTCTTTTCCTTCATAGCCAATGCACTTTCCACTGTATCTCACTACCTCTCATGGATGGGGCCGGGTAGAAAATGAAGAAGAGGTAAAGAGACAAAGGTCAAGTGACCAATTGGTGTGTAGAGAGATGGCTCTAATCAGGAAAGGCTTCATGGTACAAGTGAGTTTTCAGCTTATTCTCAAAGGAAACAGAACATATGGCCTTTTATTTGTTGTGATCCTTAATAAGGTTAGGTGATAACATTAACTGTACTAAAGCCCAATCATATATTATATCATCCACTCCAGGGAAGTCAGGTGGTCAACTTTCTTCCGATCTCTCTTCTCTTCTAAATATCTATACTTAGTTCCAAAGACCGATTGAAGCAAATAATCCTTCCTTACATTTTCCATGGATATAAAAACTCTTTCGAGATGCACGGTTCAATACAGTACCCATTAACTACATGTGGCTATTGAGTACTTGAAATGTGGCTACTCTTAACTAAGATGTACCATCAGTGTAAAATATATACTGGGTTTTGAAGATAGTATAAAAAATGTAAAATCTTATTAATAATTTTTGTGTTGATTACATGTTAAAGTAATACTATTTTGGATATATTGGATTAGATAAAATATATTATGAAAATTAATCCTATCTTTTTTTTTTTAGTGTGACTACAAGAAAATTTTAAATTATATATGTGGCTAGCGTGATATTTCTGTCGGCCAGTGCTTCTTTAGGGAGAAGCACCCAGCTCCTAAAAGATTGCTACCTTTCAGCCTTTGCCAAATAATTCTCTCCCCTCTAGGCCAGTTCTAACAAGTCAAATAATGCAGATTTCATAATTGGAAGGAAGGCTGCAAGTCATTTGGAAATTAGGTGATGAAACTGCAATAGGATCATAACTCCTGCATGACAATTTGCTTTTCTGAGCCTTTCTTATTCCAAATGGAATAGTTACTGCTCTGTTCTCTCCTCCAGCTAATTTACATCTTATTTTCTTTCTGTCAGAAGTGTCATTTCCTGTGATTGATGAAACCATCTTTGCTAAGTGCAAAAACCCGGCCACCACGTTATTCAAACTGGATTCACTACAAATGTTTTCATCCTCTGGATTGGGAAGAATTCATATAGTTGCTTGGAAACCCTTTAAAAAAATCGCAATGTTTGGTTACTTTCAGAAATTGAAATCAAGATTACAGGAACAAAAAATATCATTACCCCGACAAATATGAAAAAATCGAGACACTATCTGGCAGTACGATTTTTTTTTTTAATCCTAAGTCATGTCTAGACATGGCCTCTGAATTTGCCAGTTTTTGACTCAGGGGTTTTAGAGTCATCTTAATGATGGGTTTCTACTCAATTAATTAGCTTGACTATGCCATAGATTTAATTCACTTAGAGTTGATCCAGTTTTTAGAGATGATTTTAACAAGCCTGTAGCCTTCATTTGATGAACACATCTAAGTCAGTAACAGCAATGTTAGAACTTTATAATTATTATTACAATCATGCATCGCTTAACATTGAGGATACCTTCTGAGAAATGCATCGTTAGGCGATTTCCTTGTTATGCAAACATCATAGAGCGTACTTACACAAATCTAGATGGTATAGCCTACTACACACCTAGGCTATATGGTACTAATCTTATGGGACCACTGTCATATATGTGGTCTGTCTGTTGACCAAAACATCAATTATGTGGTGCATGACCATACTTGAAAATATAGAAGACAATTAAACGAAAGGAAATAGGCTCTTTTTCTTTAAGAGGCAATTGGGACGAACTATATAGTTGTGTATACTCCCATGATGCCTTTTTCTTGCTTTGCTTGAGTATCCTTTTAAATTATTTTCATTGAATTTATTAAAATATCAGCTCAGACTTGTTTATTATTTGGTATTGCTATTTTAAGTTACATATAGTAAAATTCACTTTTGAATTTTAATATATGCGTAGATTTTTGTAACCACCACTAACAGGATATATTCCAGGGATAATTAACAAGAACCATTCCAACACTTCCCAAAATTCCCTGCTGCTGCCTCTTTTCAGTTAAACGCTCCTGGTACCCGTGATTCCAGGCAACCACTGATGGGTCCTCCACCCCTACAATTTTGCCTTTTGGAGAATACCATGTTACCATGTAAATGGAATCATGTAGTATGTAACCTTTTCAGACTGGTTTCTTTTAATTAGCATAATGTATTTGAGATTCATTCATGTTGTTGCAACTATCAATCGTTTGTTCCTTTTTATTGCTGATTATAACAACGTGTTTATCCATTCACTTAATAAAGGGTATTTGAGTTGTTTCCAGATTTTGACAACTACAAATAATGTTACTATAAATGTTCATGTTCAATTTTTTGTGTGAACATAAGTTTCATTTCTCTAGGGTAAATACTTAGGAGTGGGACTGCTGGGTCATACAGTAAGTGTATGTTTAAATTTGTAAGAAATTGACAAACTGCTTTCCAGAGTGGCTGTGCCATTTTGCATTCCCACCAGCAACATACAAGAATTCCAGTTGCTTTGCAGCCTCGCTGGCACTAGGTATTTTAGCCATTCTAATAAGGGTATAGTGGTATCTTATTATAGTTTTAATTTGCATATCCTGAATGATTAATGATGTTGAGCCTCTTTTTATGTGTCTATTTGCCATCCATATATCTTTGGTGAAATTTCTATTCAAACTTTTTACCCAGTTTGTAAAATTCGGTTGTTTATTTTCTTATGGAGTTTTGAGATATAAGTCTTTTGTCAGATATGTGACTTTTGAATATTTCTCTCAGTCTGTGGCTTGTCTTTTCATTTACTTCATAGTGTCGTTCACAGAGCAAAATTTTTAAATTTGGAAGATATCTAATTTTTCAATTTTTTCTGTTAGGGATTATGCTTTTGGTGTCATATCTAAGAAATCTTTACATAACCTAAGGGCACAAGGAGTTTTTTCCTATGTTTCTTCCAAGAGTTTGAATATTTGATCCATTTTGAGGGTTTTTTTGTTTTTGTTTTTGTTTGGTATACAGTGTGAAGTACCAGTCAAGGTTAATTTTCTTCACATGGATGTGCAATTGGTCTGGCACCATTTGTTGAAGACTGTCCTTTCTCTACTGAATTGCCTTTCCTTCTTAGTCAAGTCAGTTGATGATATTTATGGGTCTGTTTGTGGACTCACCATTCTCTCCCATTGGTCTATATGTCTATCCTTTTGGTCAATATCACTATCTCTTGATTACTATAGCTTTAGAGTTTGTTTTAATATTGGGTAATGTGAACCCTTCAATTTTGTTTTTTTTCAAAATTGTTTTCATTATTCTATTTCTTATACCTTTCCATAAAAAAATCTAAAATCAGTTTATCTATATGTATAAAAAATCCTGATGGGATTTTCATTGGGATTGCTTAAAATACACTACACACCAATTTGGAGAGAATTGACATTTTAACTATATTGAGTATGCCAATACATGAACATGGTATGTCTCTTTGTTTATTTAGGTCTTCTTTGAGTTCTTTCATTAGTGATTTGTAGTGTTCCACATACAGATCCTATACCTTTTTTATTGATTTATACTTATTTAATATATTTTCATGCTATTATAAATGGTATTTTTCTTTAGATTTCAAATTCCAGCTGTTCATTGCTGGTGTATTGGACTGCAGTTGTCTTTTGCATATTAACCCTCTATCCTGTGACTTTGCTATGCTTACTTATTACGTCCAGGAGATTTTTTTGCAGATTCTTTGGGATTTTATACATAGATAATCATATCATATGCAAAAAATGTCTTCCTTTCCAATCTATGTACATTTATTTCTTATTCTTGTCTTATTGCACTACCTAGGACTTCCAGTAGGATATTGAATAGGAGTGGTGAGAGAAGACATCCTTGCCTTGTTCCTGATCTTGGGGGAAAGCATCTATACTTAAATCCAGTTTCAAGTATGTTAGTGGCTTTAGATATTTTGTAGATGTTGTATATCAGGTTGAGAAAGCTCACCTCTATTTCTAGGTTGCTGAGAGTTTTTATCACAAATAGATGCTAAATTCGTTAAATGTTTTTCTGCATCTATTGATATGATCATATGATTTTCCTTCTTTTGCTTGCTGATGTGATGGATTATAGTGACTGATTTTTGAATGTTGAACCAGCCTTGCATATCTGGAATAAATCCCATTTGGTCACGGTGTATTAATTTTTTTAATACCTTGTTGGATTCAATTTGCTAATATTTTGTTGAGGATTTTTGCATCTACGTTCAAAAGAGATACTGGTCTGTAGCTTTTCTTTCTTGTAATGTTTTTATCTGGTTTTGGTATTAGGGTAATGCTGGCCTCATAGAATGAATTAGAAAGCATTCTCTCTGCTTTTTTTTTCTGGAAAATATTGTGGAGAATTGGTATCATTTCTTCCTTAAATATTTGGTAGAATTCACCAGTGAAATTATCTGGGCCTGGTGACTTCTTTTAGAAGGTTATTAATTGTTCATTTAGTTTTTTAAATAGGGTTATTCAGCATACTTATTTTTTCTTTTGTGAGTTTTCATAGTTTGCATCTTTCAAACAGTTGGTCCATTTCATCTAAGTTATCAAATATGTGGGCATAGAGTTGTTCATAGTATTCCTTTATTATCCTTTTAATGTCCATGGGATCAGTAATGATGGCCCATCTTTCATTTCTGATATTAGCAATTTACTTCTTTTCTTTTTTTTCTTGGTTAACCTGGCTAGAGGTTTATCAATTTTATCAATCTTTTCAAAGAACCAGTTTCGGGTTTTGTTGATTTTCCCTATTAATTTTCTGTTTTCAATTTCACTGATTTCTACTGTAATTTTTATTATTTCTTTCCTTCTCCTTGCTTTAGTCTTAAATTGCTCTTCTTTCTTTAGTTTCCTAATGTGGATTCTTAGGTTGTTGATTTTAGATCTTTATACTTTTGTAATATATATATTTAATGCTACAAATTTCCTTCTACACACTATTTTTGCTGCATCCCACAAATTTTAATGTTGTATTTTTATTTTTATTTAGTTCCATGTGTAGATCCTGAACATATTTTGTTAGATTAATACCTAAATATTTTACGGGGGGAGCTGTTGTAAATGGTATTGTTTTAAAATTTTGGTTTCTAATTGTTCATTGTTCATGTGTAGAAATATAGTTTTTTGAACGTTGACCTTGTATCTGTGACCTTGCCAAACTTGCTTAGTAACTTCAAGTGCTTTTTTGAAGATGACTTAGAATTTCTATGTAGACAATCATGTCATCTGGGAATATAAATAGTTTTATTCATTCCTTTCCAACCTGTATACCTTCTGTCTCTTTTTCTTGATTCATTGTGCTTGCTGATACTTCCAGTATGATACTGAGTAAGTGTGATGAGAGTGGGCATCCTTGCCTTGATCCCAATTATAGGGAGAAAGCATTCAGTCTTTCACCATTAAGTGTGATGTTAGCTATAGTTTTTATAGATGCCTTTTATCATATTGAGAGGTTCCCTTCTATTTCTTGTTTGCTGAGAGTTTTTATTATGAATAGATGTTGAATCTTGTAAAATTATTTTTCTGCATCTTTTGATATAATCATTATTTTCTTTAGTCTGTTAATACAGTGGATTATATTGATTGATTTTCCAATGTTGAACCATCCTTGCATTCCTGGGGATAAGCCCCACTTGGTTATGATGAGTTGTTCTTTTAATATATTGCTGGGCTAGATAGCTAAGATTCTGTTGAAGATTTTTGTATTTATTTCATGAGGCATATTGATCTGCAGTTCTCTTTTCTTGTATTGTCTTTGTTTGGTTCTCATATCAGAGTAATGGTGGCTCAAAAAATGAATAGAGAAGTGTCTCCTTATCTTCTTAAATGCTTAGTAGAATTCTACAATGAAATTATCTGGGTCTGGAGTTTTCTTTTTTGGAAGAATTTTAACTGTGAAATCAATTTCCTTAATAGATATAAGGCTATTTGAATTATTTATTGTTTCTTGTGGTGGGTTTTGGTAGGTTTTGTCTTTCAAGCAATTGGTTCATTTTATCTAACATGTCATATTTATGTACATAGAATTGTTTTTAGCATTCCTTCATTGTACTTTAATGTCTGTGAGTCACTCATAATATAACCTCTTTAATGCTTTATATTTAGCATATGTGTCTTCTCTCTTTTACTTGATCATCAAGCTAGAGGCTTATCAGTTTCATTGATTTTTTTATGGTATAAGCTTTTGGTTTCATTGATTTTCTCATTGTTTTACTGTTCTCATTTGTATTAATTTCTTCTCTTCTTTTTTATTTCCTTCCTTCTGCTTGCTTTAGGTTTAGTTGTTTTCTTTTCCTGTTTTCTTAATGTGAAAGCTTAGATTATTAATTTGAGACCCTTCTTTTCTAATATAAGCATTTAATGCTATAAAATTTTCTCCAAGAGCTACCTTGGGTACATCTCACATGTTGTGATACACTTTATTTCTATTTTTATTCAGTTCAAAATATTTTTAATTTTCTTGAGACTTCCTCTTGGAACCATGGATTCAACACTAGTGTGTTGTTTAATTTCTGAATGTTTGGAGATTTTCCAGATATCCTTCTGTTATCCATTTCTAGTTTAATCATATTATGATCAGAAAATATATTTTGAATAATTTTAATTCTTCTAAGTTAAGCAAAGGTTGTTTAGTCTAAGACCTAGGATATGGTTTAATTTGGTGGATGTTTTCATGAGCACTTGAAAAGAATGTGTATTCTGCTGTGTTTGGTGGAGGGTTGTATAAATGCCAGTTAGATCCACTTGGTTGATGATGTTGTTCAGCTTTCAGTATCCGTGCTGATTTTGTGACTACTTGTTCTATCAATCAGAGAGGAATGCTGAAATGCACAAATATGATAGTGATTTTATTTCTCCTTTCATTTGTCAGTTTTTACTTCACTTATTTTGAAGCTCTGTTGTCAGCTACATACACACTTAGAATTTTTATGTCTTCTTGATGAGTCATTATGTAGTGTCCCTCTTTGTCCCTGGTTATTTTTGTTGTTCTGAAGTCTACTTTGTCTAATATTAACAATGCCTACTTTAGCTTTTTTTTTGATTAGTATTTGTATGTTATATCATCTTCTACCCCTTCATTTTTAACCTAGTTGTATCATTTCATTTCAAGTGGGTTTCTCATAGACAGTGTACAGTTGCTTCTTTGTGTGTGTTTGTGTTTTGTTTGTGTGTAAATCCGATCTAAATATTGCTGTCTTTTAATTGATTTGTTTAAACCATTTACAGTTAATGTAATTACTGGTGTAGTTGTATTTTGGTATACCATTTTATTATTAGTTTCTGCTTTTGTCTTATGGTTTTTGTTTTTGTTTTGGTGAGGGAGATTGGCCCAGAGCTAACATCCATTGACAATCTTCCACTTTTTGCTGAGGAAGATTCACCCTGAGCTATCATTTGTGCCAGTCTTCCTCTATTTTGTATGTGGCATGCTGCCACAGCATGGATTGATGTGTGGTGCATAGGTCCACACCTGGGATCTGAACCCATGAACCCCAGGCCACCAAAGCAGAGTGTGCACACTTAACCACTATTCCACTGGGCTGGCCCCTCTCTTGTTTTTTATTCCTCTGTTTTTCCTTACTTGCCACCTTTGAATTATTCAAATACTTTTTAGAATACCATCTAAATCTCTCTATTGAGTTTTTTTTTGCTATATCTCTTTGAATTTTTTCTTCAGTGATTGCTGTAGGGAATACAATATACACACCAAACTTTACACAATCTAATTAGCATTAATATCTTACCATGTCACAAAAAACTAAGAAAACTTATGAGCACATAGTCATTTTAGGCTTCTCTCTTTAGAAAATTTTCATATGTATTACATCTATGTACATTGAAAATCCCATCAGATAGCATTATGACTTTTGCTTTTGACAGACACTGTATTGTTAAATCGAGTTAAGGGACAAAAAATCATATACTTTAGTTGTTATTCTGTCATTACTGATGTTCCAAGTTTCCTTTAGTCACTATTTCCTTTCTCCTTGAAGAATTTCTTTAAAATAAGTTTATTAGTGATTAGTCCTCTTAGTTTTCCTTCATCTGAGAACATCTTTATTTTCCCTTCATTCTTGAGGGATATTTTCACAGGATATAGAATTCTGGGTTGATAGGCAGTCAGCACTTTAAAAATGTTGTTCTGCTGTCTTTTGGTCTCTATGATTTCTGATGAAAAATCTTCACTCATTTAGATCTTTGTTTTCCATATGTAATAGGTAATTTTCCTTTGGCTGCTTTTCAACTTTTATCTTAATCTTTGATTTTCAACATTTTGTTTACGATGTGTGTAGGTATGATTTTCTTTGTTTATTCTCTTTGGGATTCACTGAGCTTCTTAGATTTGCAAATTTTGTTTTCCACAAAATTTGGAGTGTTTTCAGCCATTATTTATTCAAATATTTTTCTGCACATATATCTTTCTCCTCTCCTGGAAATTTGATAATATGAATGTTAGACCTTTTGATATTGTCCCTCAGGCCTCTGAGGCTCTGTTTCTTTTTTAAATCTCTATTTTTCAGGTTGCATAATTTCTATTGACGTATCTTCAAATTCACTAATTCTTTCCTTTGTCATCTCCATTCTTCTACTAAGCACTTCCAATTTTTTATTTCTGTTATTGTAGCTTTTAGTTTTAAGATTTGCATTTGGTTCATTTTTGTAGTTTCTATTTCTCAGATGAGAGTTTATATCTTTCCATTTCTTCAAGATTGTTCACCCTTACTTCTTGTAGCATGATCATAATAGCTGCTCTAAAATCTTATCTGGTAATTGCAACATTTGGTTATCTCAAAGTTGACATCTGTTGATTACCTTTTCCCTTGACAATTCTTCAGATTCGTCTGATTCTTTGTATGTTGAGTAATTTTGAATTGTACTTGGACATTTTGAATACTATATCATGAGACTTTGGTTCCTGTAAAAATCTTTCAGAGAACGTTATTTTTACATTTTGCTTTAGCAGGCAGTCAACCCTGCTGCATCCAGAAAGAAAGTCCTGAACTAGTTTCTGTGGGCTATGGTTCCAATGTCATTTGGTTTTCAAAGCCATTGCAGTGCTCTTCTGGTTTGCACCCCTTTGCACATCCTTGGTGCCAGTCTGGGACCTGGGTAGTGATCTCTGTTGTAGTTGAGTTAAAAAAGCCTTTGTTGTGTTTATTACATCTAGTTTCACACATGAGCAGTTTGAGACTGAGCTAGTACTTCATATAGAGATTTAAAAATCCCTTTTTCCATCCTCATCTCAGTAGTTCTTTCTGATTCCCAGGGGTCCTTTTCCCAGTGGTCTGGTTAAAAATCCAGAGCTTTAATATCCCTGCATTGTCATGCACTTATTGTGACTTGGCCTAACTTGGGACAAAGTAGTCAGAGCAAAGAGCCTGTGGGACTACCATTGCTGCCCCCACTGCCACCACTTTTGCTCACTGTAGTGCAGGAAAAGCCAAAAAGGGCTCCCCTACTCCACAGAGGCAGCCTTTGCCATACCAGTGGGAGATGGGTCTGCCTTTTCTTTGCTGGCACTCAAAACGGCTTGAGGCCATCTCTATCTTCCTAGAGGGTAGTGGATTCCTGTTTTGTTGCTCATGCTGGAGAGTCAAAAGGAGTTTGTCCCACGATGACCATTACTCTTTTTTTTTTGAGGAAGATTAGCCCTGAGCTAACTACTGCCAGTCCTCCTCTTTCTGCTGAGGAAGACTGGCCCTGAGCTAACATCCGTGCCGATCTTCCTCTACTTTATATGTGGGACACCTACCACAGCATGGTGTGCCAAGTGGTGCCATGTCCGCACCCGGGATCCGAACCGGCGAACTCCAGGCCGCAGAGAAGCGGAACGTGCGCACTTAACCACTGCACCACCAGGCCGGCCCCTGACCCTTACTCTTGCTTTGGCTAGAGGGATTTCCTAGATCTGACTTTAATTGTGCCTGTTAGCAATTTTGGTTTTGGGCTGCCACACAGCTTAAGCCAGAATATAGAAAACAAGAAAACAACCCAGGCAACTCATTGCTGGATTGTCCTTTGAGTACTGAAGTCTATATCCATCTACCTGCTCTATCCTTTCATGGTCTTCTGGTAGCTCCTTTATGTATTTTGTGCAGAGTTCTTAGTTATAATTAGTTGGGGAGATAGGATAGAATGTATTTATTCCATTTTTACTAAGCCCAAACTCACCTGCTTTGCTTTCACAAACACCTGGTATTTATGGTATGAAAAGAAAAACATCTAGTAGGAGGGGAGTGTTTTTAAAAATGCAGACTCCCAGGCTTTATCCCTAGACAAAATAAACCAGAATATTCTGGGGGTGGAGACTGAGAACCTATATTTGTGAAATATCCTCAAGGGGTCCTCATGGAACAGTCACATTATGGCCCTACTGTTGGTCATCTGATTTGTAGCTGGGAAAACTGAGGCCTTGGTGGTACTCTGTCCGCAACCCAGTTTGGCCTTTATTACCCATGGTTTTCACCCTGTGTGCCACATTTCACGCTAATAGGGAATTTTTACCACTGTATTAGGGGCCAAACTCATTAGTGAAACCTTGGATGTTTAAACCACAAAGCAATGGAAGAGGAAAAATGAGTAAAAGTGGCTACTTGAGACAGTTGGATCTGATTTCTTATAGACATTTTCTATTGGGAAAAGCTTCATAGCCAATGAGCAGAGAAAAATTAGTCTGAAGAAATGCACAGCATTGAACACTTGAGGGAAAGTGTCCAACTGAGACATTTTTTGGCAGAGAGAAGCCAAATTGAAGGAATGGACCTGAGTCCTAGACAGGGAAAGAGCTGGAAGAGAAATTTTCAGGTTTGGGCTGAGAATATAGGGGAGAGATGGGGAAGAAGGACTGATAAACCAATACCTAAATGTAACCTAAGGATTGAGGCTGGAATAGGACTGGCTGAACTACCTGTGAAATTACTTACAAAATAAGGAAGACCATGATGAATAAGTTAAACTATATCAATCTAGTTTAATTTCATGAGACTCTGTACTTATTTGTTCCCTCATATATAACATCTTGTACACCATGGATGGCTGTGGAGATTGTATACCACACAACTCCACAAGGCACCTACTCATAAACATATCCTCCCTGGACTTGGGCACAACTGTATGTGGTAGCCCTTCTTATACTCCTAAGATTTTTTCACTAAGCAAGAAAATGGTACTTCTTCTAGGTGACTGAGTGTATACTCTGCTTGAAAGCAGTAGAAGAGGGTCAGTAGTGGAAAGTAAAGTGGAAGGAAGGGCCTTAGTGTAAATTGATTTTAAGATAGATGTATAGGGATCTAGAAATCGTGAGAACTCATAACCTGGACTCATTAAATTTTCTACTACCACAACCAACTTTCCCCTTTCAACTTCTCCTCTATCACCCTACAGAATAAGTTCCCAAGGGAAACATTTGGCCAGAGGACAAGGCCCAGCAAACATACACTCTTTATTACTATTATTCCAATATAACTCCTAGTAAGCCAAACTGAGTGACGTGGAAGATTGTTTTTTTCTAGGCCTTAAACACCTGAAACTATTCTTTCTCATCCTTCTCTGCTAACACCCAAATCTTTCAAATCTTCTCATGTCAGCTGCCCATTCTCGTGAGAAGTAGACTCAAAGCAAGAAAGATGGAAGGTGTATTGGAAATTGGAAGTACTGTGGGGTGGTATGAAAAATCTTATGTAAGGCTTGTTTCTCAAAATGCAATCTTCTATAAGTATTGAGGTCACCTTGGGATTTTGCCAAAAAAGGTATATTCTTAGCAAATAGTGTCTTTACATGTCATGTCACTACCTAGCAATGCAAAGGTGTATTCTTGAGGGACTATCTCTGTCCTGAAAAATAATTGAAAAGGATGTTTTGATTTTCTCAAAAGAAACATTTGCAAGTCACTTGGGGGAACCCAGAAAGTTAATTTATATATTATAAAATAGTCTGTTACTTATCCTTTGACCTAGGAATTCTACTCTGAGGTATTTTCCCAAGAGAAATGAAAACATGTGTTCATGCACAAAAAATTTATATGAATGCTCATAGCAGCCTTATTTATGATACCCCAAAACTTGAAATAACTCAAATGTCCAACTTTAACAGAGTAGATAAAGAAAGTGTGGTATATTCATACAATAGAATACTAGTCAGCAAAACAAAAAAAGGAATGAGCTACTGATATATGCATCATCATGGATGAATCTCACAAACATTATGCTGATGAAAGGTCCCAGAGGAAAAAAGTAATAAGAGCATATACTGCATGATTCTATTTATGAAATTCTAGAATAGGCAAAACTAATCTGTAGTGTGGGAAGAAAAGTAGAATAATGGTTGTCTTTGGGTTGGGGGTGCAAACTGACTAGGAATGGACATGAGGGAACTTTCTGAGAAGACAGAAAGGTGCTGTATCTGGATAGGGAATATGGGTTACACAGGCATCTATAGTTGTCCAAATTATGCAGCCAAGATTTTGCTTTCCAATATATGTAAATTTTACCTCTATAAAGAACTATATATAAATAATAATTGAGTAGGAAATAGAGAGCAGAGTAAGAAGAAAAAAGCATGGCAGAATCTTGTAGTTGAAGCTGGATGATAGCTAAACGAGGTTTACTATACTAGTCTGTTTACTAGAAATTTTCCATAATAAGTTAAAACACTAGTCTGGAGGTCTTGGAATCTGACCAGATTTTTTTTGTCTACATGATTTTTTGCTAATCTGTTTAAAATTTTGATGTTTCAAATGAATTCCAGAAAAGAATAAAAGAGTATCATTAATTCATAAGTCCCAAAGTAATTGGTGCTCTCAAGTTTATCAGCCCCGTTAATGCTAGGCTTATATACTAACCTTCAGTTTTCATTACTTACAAGCTTTCATAAAATTGATTTTAAGAACCAAATAAATGAATGCTTGAAAAATTCTGAGGACATTGTTAAAGTTTTCTTTAAGAGTTAGGGGGCAATTGTTGCTTTTAATAGTAGCCAGACTCTTTAATATCTATGCTTTGCAACTAGTCATAACTATTATGGTAATCACTCAGAGAGAGTTAAACAACTATGGTCATCAGTTTGAAGCAGGGTACAATGTCTTCAGGTTCAACATAGTGCCTTCCCATAGTAGATAATCAAATAGTTGTTGATTGAATAGCTATTAGACAAGAGGAATGCTCAGACGGTACCATAGGTTTCCATGTAGTCAATAAACTTGATTTCCCTTTTACCTTATAAGAAGATGTTCCCAATTAAACTGTTTAGCCTACATCCTCACTCCCATCCATGCCCCTGGGCTATGGTACTTCAACAGACATTTGTTGAGTATTGGATAAAATGTATGTGTAGACGTTTACCAGCTGTGTGAATTATTTAACCACTTCTTAGCTCAGTTTCCTCATTTGTAAAATGGGAATAATACTAGGACTTCATAGGCACCTTGTAAGAATTAAATGAGTCAATATGTGTAAAGTACTTAGGACAGTGCTTGAGACATAGTACTATGAAAGTGATGATGAGGATGATGAGGATTTACCACAACCAATACTGATCTGTGTTATTTCTTTGAGCTGAGAGCTCTTACTGCCTGAGTTAAGCCCCATGTTCCCTTTAAGAGTCCAGGTAACCTGGCATCTTCTGGTTGTGTGCAGCTGGCTTTAGCAAGTTCTTGGTATGATATCACCACCATCCGCTGCTGCATTTCTATTCCCCTTTAGTCCTTGATGACCCCCAAATCCTACTTCTTTGACTTCTGCCACTAAAAAGTAGCTTTTTTGGAGGCTGTTAAGGGCTACAACTCTTGGAGGGAAATCTGGGAAAAAGTGAGGATTTCTAATAGAAGAGACTCTGAGGAACCTGGATGACTACTCCATCTACTTGAGGGACACTTAAACCCCAGGAAGTTTACCAAAACCCACACCTCCAATTTTGCAAAACCCAACTGCGAAGAGTCCTAAGTGGAAAGGGACTCACTCTTATGTCAAGAAGACCCTGTGGATAATAAAAAGATGAGACTCTTTTATACCCATCAATCATCACCTCAGAGGCAGAGAGACTCAAATAGTATGAGGTTTCTTCCAGAACATCCCTAGTGCTATTTCAACAACTGTTAACCTTGACGGACTTCATTGTTTGTGTTTGTAGTTGTAATTCACATGAGGTACTCTACAAAAATGGTATAAATATGGACATATCTTTTGTATATTTCCATTTAACTGCTCAAGATTGCATCCCTTGGAAATCCAGTTGTGCTCTCGCACTCTCGAGACTTTCTGTTTTTCTTCACCTAACCCCTGCCTGCCCAAATACTCTGGGAGTTCAAGGGCTTACACAGTCCAAGTAGGAGTCAGCTTGGCCTTCATACGCAAGTGGGGAGAGAGCTTGGCCTGATCGCTCTACTACCATCTGTGCTTCTGGAAGCTATAACATGTTGTTGAACACTGGTCCTGCACAGTCCATGGGGGATGCTTGTCCACTGATGCAATGAGGCCTTGATGATCAGATTCTGAAAACGGATGCCATGGTCCTTTCTGAGACCATGCTGTTATCACAATGTGGAGCCAACCAAGTTTGCCCTATGATGGTTGTTCACACTTCACACGCATTCATAATCCTGCCCTCCCTAAGGTTCAAACTGGTCGCTAGAGGGTCAGGGCTGGTTTAACCATCCGTCATGTAATGAAGCCTGTACTAAAATTCTACTTCGTTCCCTAGGGGATGTATTCTATAGCCTGGCAGTTGGGCACCTTTTACTATTAAGCTTTCAAAATACAATGTATACACTAATATGCATTTTTTTCCTGGCCTCTGAGCTCCTAGACACCTCCTAAGGGAAGGACACCACCTTCAGGGACACCAAAGTGATTTTTCACTTTTCACTTACTAGAGAAAAGAAAAAAAAAAGCCCTTCAAATCTCCCCTGCCTTGCATAATTCAATACATGTGGGTTAAAAAAGGCGTTTGTGGTCTAACATGGTGATCCAACTAGTGCATATAATATTGTGTTTGTTCATAAATACACGAAGGCCCAAATAACTGGCTTACATGTAACATGTAGAAACATAGTGTATTAGTTTCCTGTGGCTGCTGTAATAAATGACCACAAACTTGGTGGCTTAAAACAACAAAAATGTAGTCTCTCACATTTCTAGAGGCTGGAAATCAGTTTTACTGGTCTGAAATCAGGGTGCCAGCAGGGCCATGCTCTTTCTGGAGGTTCTAGGGAAGAATTCGTTCCTCGCCTCTTCCAGTTTCTGATGGCTGCTGGCCTTCCTTGGCTGGTGACCTCATCACACCATTCTCTGCCTTTGTGGTCACATTGCCTTCTCCTTTTCTGTGTGTGTCAAATTTCCCTCTGGCTCCCCCTTATAAGGATACTCAAGGATAATCCAGGATAATCTCCCCATCTCGAGATCTGTAACTTAATGACATCTGCAAAGTCTTTACCATATAAGGTAACATACACAGGTTCTGAGGATTAGGCTGTGGACCTATTTTTGGGGACCGTTATTTAGCCTGCCACATGTAGCTAATTTAAATTTAAGATTGACTATGTACCACCTACATCCCACTTGCCTTTTCCTTATTCATGGATGCTCATGACACTAAAAAATATTTACCCTGTAAATTTCAACTGACTGGGCAACGTAAGCGCAGAATGAAATGTTGCTATTCAATAAAATGATGTTAGTAACTCCACAATATGCTTGTGAAACAGATAAGCTTGATCAGTTATAACCATTTGTAAACATTGAAAGGAATTGCATGCGCATCTTGGTACCTCTGGGAATAATTTGACTATTAAAAAAGACAGCAAAATAATAAGCCTATAGAAAAACTCACAATGTGTTTTGAAAAAGAAACATTGTTATATACTGGTTACCTACTTTCTCTCTGGTTTAAATTCAAGCATGCAGAAATATGTTAAATAAGCACATTTAGAATACTCAGTATATAAAAATATCTTTTGTCAGTTTGATGCAAACTACATTGGGGGAAATAAACAATAAAATCCAGAATTAATGTTCCAAATTGCAATTGCTGGAAGCTGGGAAGGACAGTGAAAAATCTCAAATAGAAATGACACAAAAATAAATCCTTGAGTGACTTCCAGCCTGTCTGATATCTATTTCCCAAAGCATAGAGCTTTTGTTGTCTCTCATCTGAAATAGATGGTTTCGTCTTGCTGGAGCTTACACATATGTACGTTTGTTTATTCTCTGAAGGTGATTCTTCATCATCAGGTATTGGAAACAGATTCTCTAGGGAAAACATCTGTTCAGCTGTAATGCTAGCATCTGCCAAGTTAGGTGTGCTAAGAAAAAAGAACTTTATCTTACTGGTTAAGGGACCTCAAACACACAAGCTAACATAATATCAAAGACAGACAAGCTGTATCTTTCCTCCATTGCTCCTTCACATATCCTGGCCCTGGCCATGCCAGGCACAGAACACAGAATGAGATGGCATTGGTCCTAGGTCAATTTTGGAGGCAGGGGCCATTTGGTCCACTTAGCAAAAGGACATCAGTCCAAACTAGACATTGGCTCTGCTTTAGCATCTCCTTAGAGCTTTCCCCGTTGCTCCAGGTATGCTTCATGTTTATGGATCTGAAGTCTTGGGCCTAGCACAATGTGAGAGAGATCTATCGCAGTGAACAGGAGCATGAGCATTGGGGCCAGATTGCCATGGTTCAGGTGCTTGGCTCTGCCACTAACTGTGTTACTTGGGAAATTAAGTTAGTATTGGGAAAGTTACTTAACCTCTCTGAGCCTTTATTTCCTTATCTGTAAAATAGAGGTAATTATTTTAGAATTGTAAGGAAATAGACAAGACAGGTAAATACACTATACGCAATCTGGTAATACGTGCTCTTAGAACTGTTTAGAATGAACAGCAAACTAGTTCATACTGACCTAGTAAAACCTAGGTAATAACTAACCCTTTGGTAACACTCCCCTTGGGAGATAGCTCTGAACCTCCAAAGGGTTTTAACCTACACATATTCCTACTTTACCTCAACTTTCTTTACGCCAACAGACTCTATGGTCTCTCTCACCTTTAGTCTGTGCTGCCTGTCATGGGGATGATGAGCAATTTGTCCTTCCTGGAATTTGCAGAGGATTTATAAGAACTGAGCTGATGCTGCTTCAGCTCCCTCTCCATTCCCATTCCACAAATATTTTCTGAGTGTTTCTGGAAGGCAGGGCATTTTGGTGCTGAGTAGGATTTTGGTGCTAGCAAAACCAGTTTTTGGTTCTAAAATCTCTTCGCTGTCTTGTTTCTCTTGATCAACCCTTATCTGATTCTGTATTATGCATTTAACTCTGTGCTAATAGCTTCTTTTGTTCTTTCTTCTCCATTGTTCCTGTATCCACTGTAATGCAGATCCACATTGTTGTCATTCCTGGAGACCACAATGAAACGCCAATTTAGAAACTTACAAAGTTGAAATGAGATTTCTGTTTGAGAGTAGTTAAAGGTTATATAGGTCATATGCAATAGATGAGAGGGGAGAATTAGTTATTTAAAGAGGCAGCATGGCTCTCATGCCAGCAGGGCTGGACAGCAACCAGACCTGCTCTGTTGATATTTCTGAAGAACGAAACAGCCTTAATAATGGCAGAAAGGGAGTCCTTCTAAGCACAGTACACTGGGGAGGGAATCTGGGCCAAGTAGAGAGTTAGGTGGAGCATCCTTGGCAAGACTCTTCCTGTGCTGGATGAGGAAACTCAGGCTGCTTCAGCTGAGGAATATTTCTCAGGATCACCTAAATTCTCTTGCTTTGAATCCATAGTCATCAAGACCTCTGGCCTCCCATACAGAGAGAGAATGTACTGATCGGCCACTTTGAGTCTTCTGTTACCCTTGACATTTACATTTCTCATGGTAGATGGATGAGTCAGCATTTTGTTGGGTCTACCATTTTGGTTTCATGAGCTTAATGAGTATGAGAATGCATCTCAGAGTGGAGGCCATGACCAATGTCCAGACAAATCAGGTTCCTGGGTCTTCCACCTGAGGCCTAGGCCTTGTTTGATGACTCTGTTACCCAGTGCTTATTAACTTTGACAAAAAAATATCCTCTTATTGGATTGTGACATCACTTTGCTAATTTCCCATCTTCTTGACTCTTGTTTCTTTCCCTTCTAGTCCATCTTGTACTTAACTGCAAATGCTTCTTCCCTGAAATCTGCATTTGATCATGGCACCTACTCAAAAAAACACAATGGCTACCTATTGCTCTCCAAAATAATTTGAAGACGCATGTAAAAGATCCCCCTCAAAGAATGTTTGATCCAATCCTGCCAGCTGAACTACCAGAAATGTTACATCAGAGCTTCATTCCTTTTAGCTGAAGGACCAGAATTTTGGAACATTCTGTTTCTATTGTCTTCTGACCTCTATTATTTTTTGAGAAGTCATACATCATTCTCATTTTTCTTCCTTTGTATTTTTTTTCCTCTGGCTATTTTTAAAATTTTCTCTTTATTTTCAGCTTTCAGCATTTAGACTATAGTGTGCCTATGTTTGGCTTCCTTTGTATTTGCACTGCTTGGGGGTCACTGAGCTTCTTGAATATTTGGGTTGTCAATTTTTATTAAATGTGGAAAAATTTGGTCAATATTTCTTCAAATAATTTTTATGCATCATTGTCTTTCTCCTGTCCATCTGATACTCAAATTGTACTTATGTTAGACTGCTTGATACCATCCCAAAGGTCACTTCATTCTTTTTTCAAATTTTGTTCACTCTGTGCTTTAGTTTGGGTGATTTTATTGTCCTGTTCTTAGTTTTACTGATTCTTTCTTCTGTTGGATTCAATCTATTGCAAAGCCATTGATGAATTTTTAAATTTTTGATATTGTATACTTTTAGTTCTAGAATTTTTATTTGGCCTTTTTTTCCTCACAGTTTAAGAATAGCTCCTGAAGCCCCCTATTCCTGCACCATTTACCCATTTTTTTCATGTAATTTTAAAAACATGTTTCTTATAGTAATTTAAAAATCCTTGTCTGTTAATTATAACATCTGGATCATCTGTGGGTCTGTTTATATTGACTGTTTTTTTCACATGTTCCTGTTTGTTTTTTCCTCACATGTCTAGTAATTTTTGATTTTACACTGCATGATAAATTACAGAGATTCTGGATTCTCTTATCTTCCCCTGACGAGTGTTGAGTTTTGTTTTGGTAGGCAGTTAAATTGCTGGTGGATCACCTTGATCTTTGGAGGCTTGGTTTTAAGCTTCATCAAGGCAGGTCTATCTTAGTTTGGCCTTTTGTCATTGGATAAATCCCTTAATCCTGGCATGTGGTATTTATTACAAAGATATGGCCCTGATGGAATTATGATGGAAAATCTGAGGTGTTTACCAAGCCCTTCTAACCTGAGAGCACCCAAACTCCAAACTCTTTCTCCTCTGTAGCGGGCAGTTGTTAAAAGTGTTATTCAGTTTTTCAGATTTCCCACTATTGTTTCTCTCTTAGGCTCCTTGGAGTCTTATCCCTTGACTAATTAAGAAGTTAGTCACAGATTTGAGGAGTGTTTGCATGCAGATTTTGTGGCTTCCCTCTCTGAAGCTCCCTCTTTTCTGGGATTTCCTGCTCCTCAATTTCCAGTTGCTCTGTCATGTCTAAGCTCTATCCTCTAAATCTTCAAGTCAATAAAGCTCAATATTTCTGCCTTAGCCATTTCCAGGAGATTTGTGAGGACTGAAGGATGCCTTAAGAAAATACATATAAATGTGAATCTCAACTAGTGTGATTCCCCTGTTTCACGGGCCAAATATCCTCCAGTTTTTTCCTGCTTCTGGTCACTGTTCAGTGCCTCCAAACAGTCCTTTTATGTGTTGTTCCAAGTTTATAGTTGTTATCAACAGAAGAGGTAGTCCAATATCAGCTACACCACCATTACTAGAAGTCCTTGGCCTTCTCTTTGACTTTGTAAATTATCCTCCCAGTGGTTAGTGCATGAAACTCTTATTGGCTGTTAGTATGTTTTCTAAGACAGAAGCTTGCATTCTTGTTGATGGCTTGACCATGGCCATTGGTCCCCAGTGACCAACTATTCCCTGCCTGTCTCATCTTCTCACCTACAGTAGCTGTTTCCGCACAACAGGAACTTGTGTGAATGATGTTTTTAAAATGATGTGAATTATTATAGTGACTGACCAACTACCATGAGGTTAACTGGATGAGCATCAGAAATATAAAATATGCTCATGGAACTCTTTGGGAGGCCAAAGAGTGTAACAATTTGGAACAAATGCTTTGGTGTCATATGTCATAGGTTTGATTTTGAGCAATTGCTTAATTTCCATGAATCTCCATTCTCTCATTGTAAAATGGGAATATCTATCTATGTATCTATGTATCTATCTGTCTATCTTAGCACAGTGCCTGGCATAAGGTAAGTGTTCCTTAAATCGTTATTAAAAATTGGAAAAGTCAAGAAAATATCTCTGCTATCACCACACTGTTGAAGGCAGAAGTAGCAAATTCAGGATGAATTTTCCCTGGATCACTGTCTCTCAGAACATAATCAGCAGACCCCCTGCAACAGAACTGTGTGAGATTGCTTGTTAATAAGGCAGATTTCCTGGGTCCCACCTCAGAACTGCTAAGCCAAGATTGACAAGGGTGGGGTCTAAGAATATGAATTTCTAGTCAGCTCCCCAAATAATTCCTCTGCTCACTCAGTTTGAAAAACTGCTAGATAATTCAGAGGCAAAAAAAAAATTTGAGAGAGAGGTGGAGAGACTTCAAGACTTTGAACTACTGCCTCACCTTCCAGAAGTCTAGATTTTATTGCCTTTCTGGCATTGATGTCTATAAGCTTATTATTTAGATGGAGGCTGAAAAGTTTTAGTCATCCTTAAGTGTCTGGCTGGAGGGCGATCAGCAGAGTGATTAAACCAAAAGAGGTTATAACTCATCCTTCAGATTCGTGGTTAAAGGCATTCTGCTGCACAGCTTTTCACCTGTGAAGTACTCCACAGCTCTTAAATCATCTTTTACTAAGTGGAAACCCCAGATTCCTAGAAGAATACATATTGTTTTTAAGCCTTCATTTCTCTTGCTTTCAACAAACGTGTTAAAAACAATTACATTTTGGATTGTAATTTTACAATTTTACAATTTTTCATTTTTATTGTGGAATCATGGCAGAGTTTTATAATCTACTTAATATTGCATCTGGACTTAACACAATGTAGGGTAATTATAAGGGTCTTAGATACAGTGTGATCGTGGTTTTTAAAATCTGAGTTTTTTGAAAGAAGATAGAAGCTCCGAGGCCGGCCCGGTGGCGCATCAGTTAAGTTCACACGCTCCGCTTCTCAGCGGCCCAGGGTTCGCCGGTTCGGATCCTGGGTGCAGACATGGCACTGCTTGGCACACCATGCTGTGGTAGGCGTCCCACATATAAAGTAGAGGAAGGTGGGCATGGATGTTACCTCAGGGCCAGGCTTCCTCAGCAAAAAGAGGAGGACTGGCAGTAGTTAGCTCAGGGCTGAACTTCCTCAAAAAAAAAAAAAAAAGAAGATAGAAGCTCCTATTTTTAGTAAACAAATGAAAAGACTAAAACAGTGTCACCAAAGTTAGAAGGAAAAGAGGTGTCGGGGCAGGGAAAATTTCCTTTCTTCCCTTGTGTTCTTGTGGCTGCACTAATAGTAAAATCGACACAAGACCAGATTGACAGGAGAAAAACCCAGTTAATACATATGTATTGGAGATCATAGAGAAGTGATACTCAGAGAGTGAACAAAGAAATTAGTATATATATATATATATATATATATATATATATATATATACCTCTTACTCAAAGAAACAATCAATTTATGAAGAATGGCAGTACAAAGCAGCTTAGGTTTGAGGTACCTAATTAGTGAGGAATTTAAGCAGAGTTTGGGCTTGAGGTAGAAAATGAGCGAGGTTGTCTACGCTTCTTGGCCCTGAATCCCCAGCTCTGGTGACAAGGACGCAGGGAGAGCGACTTTCACGGTCAATCTATCTCCTGCTGTCAGGGGAACAGCAACAGGAGGGCCAGAATCCCCTTTTTGCTTCTCAAGTAACTTTAATTCAAAATAATCCATATGCTATTGTGGGGTATTTTGGGGTGGCCTGCCCTGGGCCCCAACAGAGACGAGGATAGGGGCTAACAAGGGTGAGTCTTAGACATCTGGTAGATTGACTATAACTCAGTAGGCACTCACTAGAGATTTATTGCTCAAATAAATGAATGCACATTGTGTGCTTTATATTTGGAATAGATGGAGTCCCACTTTTGAGTGGGTAAATGGGTACATCTTGTCTTATGGAAGTCTTCCCCTCATAGTTTCTCCACTTTCAACCAAACGTGCTGGGATAGAAAGACTTGTACAAGTGCCAATTGCAGAGGTTGCTGAATGGTTTCCAGGTTGGGACAAGATCAGGCGTGATCTATCAGTAGGCCCCTGCCTGCGGCTCCCTCTATGGACGTGTTCCTCTTTATCCTACTCTTTACCCCACTACACACTTCCCAGAACTTCCACAATTTCTCAGCTCACTCATCTATGCTTTCTCCCAGAGTGCTGCTCAACTCAGGATCCTTCCCTCCTGCCCTCCAAAGGGACCTTCCAGAAAATCTTACTAGATAGGTGAGAAGCAGAAGCTCTAACCATGAAACAGACCCCTCTGATCTGGAAAAAATACATCCAACACTCAGCAAAACTAACAGGCACCTGCTCATGAACAGCAGTGGTGGTGCTATGGATTTTCTTGCTAGTTGTTTCACTTGCTGAGGGAATTGTTTTAATTTTGTAGGCTGTGGCAGACCTGGAGAAATATACTCCAATGTGCAAGGCACAGGCCCCAATTAATGTATCACCCATTGCATGTGGCTTGACAGTTCTCCTGACTTGTTGCAATCATAAGTGTGAAACTCTGGGGGCTTCAGTTAAATTATTTTGTGACACACAGCCTAATTTTTTCATTCCAAAACTTTGCCTTCTATTGAAAGAATTTTAGGGTGTTGCCTTTTTACGATGACTATATATGTACGTGTGCATATATATATTAAGCCATGCTTTGCTCACCAAAAGATTTATTTATAAGTGTAAGGGACATCCCATCCCTGTTTATTGTAGTTACTGCTTTTAAAGATCAATTTATGTGTGATCAATAACCAATAAATCCACAGTTCTGTATAACGCAAGTATTCACACTATGAAAATGTATAGAGGAAGGGGAAACAAAGTTGGCAGTTAACACAGCACACATACAAGCTGAAGGCTGATCTTAGGTGAATGGTTTGTGCTGGTGGGCCAGGGATGAGAGCGTACAGCACAGGTTGATGGTGATTTTTAAGAATTCCAAGATTGCAGTGGACACTGTCAAGTTCTTGCTCATATCTCCTCACCCACACCACCTGTAGTGGGTTGAACACTGGCCTCCCAAAAGACATATTCGTGTCCTAACCCCCAGAATGTGTGAATGCGACCTTGAAAGTCTTTGCAGATGTAATTAGGTTAAGGATCTTGAGATGGGATCACCCTGGCTTTAGGGTGGGCCCTAAATCCGAAGACAAGTATCCTTAGAAGAGAAGAGAAGGGAAAGAGAAGAGAAGAGAAGAGAAGAGAAGGGGAGATGACACAGAGACATGGAAGAGAAGGTGATGTGAAGACAGAAGAAGAAACTGTAGCGATAGAACTACAAGCCAAGGAACAGTAAGAAATGTCTGGAGCCACCAGAAACTGGGAGGAGCCAAGGAAGGATTCTCCCCAGAGCCTTCAGAAGGAGTGTGGCCCCGATGACAAGTTGATTTCAAACTTCTGGCCTCCATAACAGAGAAAGAATCAATTTCTATTGTCTTTAAGCCAACCAGTTTGTGGTAATTTCTTATGGCAGCTCTAGGACACTAATCCACCACTTCAGTGCACACTGGTTGGCTGGACTTCCAACTGCCAGAACCTGCATTTCTTTACCTGAAGGCTTCCTCTGGCTGCCAAGACCTACTCCGTCCACTTGTTGAGCAGGTGAGGCCAGCTGTGCTGAGGAGTGAATGTCCCTGCCTTAGCAGCTCTCATGTAAGGACTGATAGGAGTTGGTGTATAAAGAAACCAGCCCCCTTGCCCCTTGGGTGGGGTGACTCCGAGGCATATGTCCTATGCTAGTTCCTCGAATTTACCTCCAGCTCTGCACAGTGGTAACTAGTGTGATCAATTCTGTACTGACTTCCCTCCCTTCCCCAGTTTCAATTGTCCACTCCCATGCCAGTTTTTGCTGGGATTATCTCTCAAATAAACTATAGAGCTTCCTCGACTTGTGATGGCCTGATAAACCCATTGTAAGTTGAAAATATCCTGAGTCAAAAATGCATTTAATACACCAAACCCACCAAACATCACAGCTTAGCTTAGCCTAACTTAAATGCTCTCAGAACACTTACATTAGCCTACGGTGGGCAAAATCATCTAACACAGAGACTATTTTATAATAAAGTGTTGAATATCTCAAGTAATTTATTGAATCCTGTACTGAAAGTGAAAAACAGAATGACCATATGGGTACAGAATGGTTGTAAGTGTATTGGTTGTTTACCCTCGTAATAGCATGACTGACTGACTGACTGAGGGGGCGGCTTGCTGCTGGTATCCAGCATCATGAAAGAGTATCATATGGCATACCGCTAGCCCAGGAAAATACCAAAATTCAAAATTCTAAATGCAGTTACTACAGAATGCTTATCACTTTCGCGCCATTGTAAAGTCGGTAAGTCCTAAGTCGAATGACCGTACGTCGCGGACCATCTGTACTTCTATTTGAATGCTTGTCTCAGCGTCTGCTTCAGGGGGGAACCCAAAGTAAAAGATAAATATAAAGGAAATGACATGTTGTCCTGGTATCTTAGAGAAGGTACCATCGCAGTGATGTAATGCCTTGGGCATTTTCCTGGGTCGTTTTATGAGAGTTGTCTGATGCTAACTTTATACTAACAGAAACCTGCTGTCGTCAAAAATTCTCTCTCAAGATATGTAGTTATCCACAACTTCCTTTTGAAAAGGATTTGAGGTAGCATTTGAATTGTGATATTTAATATATCATGTCATATTCTTTTATTCTCTCCCACTACAAAAAACTATTATGATGCCCTGGCACATAATTGGTGCTCAATAAATATTTGTTAAGTGAGTGATTTACTTACATATTTGGATATAATATCTCAGAAAGCCTCCTATATATATTATAAAAATTATTTTAGGGAATATTCTGGAAATGAATAAAACATTTGTCTTCCTTTCAAGTGAAAATCTTTGATTAATACTGTTTTCTGGACCACTGTTAGATGAAATGTTTACTTTAATCTAGGTAATATCCATAAGCAGTTTATCATATTTCAACTTTTAATTGTTCATCTGCCTATGTTTTATGTATATAAATGATTAATAAGCTGTATCTCTACCCTCAAGGTCAAGGTCAGCGCGAGTAAAAGTGAAAATGTGGCCATTTTTACTTTATGCAAACATCTTTTTCCCTATGTTAACAATCAGATGCTCTTTTTTAGAGTTTTCTAAATTCCTTTCTTATTCTCATTGTTCAAGTCTAAATTAGTTACTCCTCCCATATACTGTTTTTTTGTGAAATTTGAGAAAACACATTATGATGATTTAATAATAAGTAAAATACCATAATAAAATTGCCAGATACTATATTTCAACTTTTCCATTATTTGTTTTCATTTAATATACCTGCCCTTTTTTGGTTCTCATAGACTCTTCCTTTGCTTCATTTAAACAAGCAAACCAAAAATTCTCAAGTGGAGAAAAAGGTGAATATTTTCTCATAATAATTTTCACTGAATGCAAAGCTTGTCTTCATATCCAAAAATGTGTGCTTTTTTTTCAGTTGAAGTAACATTGGTTTATAATATTATATAAATTTCAGGTGTACACCATTATGTTTTGATTTCTGTGTAGATTACATCATGTTCACCATCCAAAGACTAATTACCAAAAATACTTGCTTGTTTGATGTTTGTCTTAAATGGTTAGGTGAATGTTCTCCAAATATTGGTAAAAAGTTTTGAAGCCACTGACTTCATTGCTCTTTTTATTTCTTCCCAAAACACTGAGAAGATGGACTGAAGGTTAAGTAAACAAGTTTATAAACAAAGGGTAATAAGCTCCATGGGATTTTAAAAAATGAAAACTTTTTAATGTGGATATGCCCTGGTGCAGCCAAAGTATTTTAACTTCAAAATTATCTGGAAATAACTGCACAGTCCATTCTCTGTAGAAAATATTGTGCTTGACCTTTTAAAAAGGTACTGCCCACACTTACAACTTTTTTTTTTTCTCTAAGAAAATATAGGAAATTATGACAACTTTCAGGTTTGTTGGAAAAGAGGGCAACTGGCTGTGGAAAAGTTTGCTGAAGTCATACAACCAAGAAATGACTATTTCCCTCATTCCAAAAGCAGCAGGCTTCTTTTAAATTCTTACTACTCATTTCTTAACAAAACACTTTTGGGTCCAGGCATTCAATCAAGAAATCTTTATTGGAAGTTTCTTAGATCTTTAGAATGAAGTAGATAATCCTTCTTGCTTCCATTTATTAATTTATTATCAAAAACATCATTCACTGGAAAAATATGAGCAAATTTTATATTAATCTAACTCAATAGTGTATTAACTTTAATCTTTAATAAAAATTTACAGAGTGAGATAGAAATGTGATAATGTTTCAATAACCCGTTTTCATTGTCTGTGTTCACAGTGACACAGCTTATCCCTGTTTTTCTATAGCAATAAACAAAGTATTTTTTTAAATCAAAATGAGGCCATTTGCTGACATGTGGATCTGTATACTATTTTAAACATTGTTGAAAAGCACGAAGTCTGGGAACAAATATCATGTAAGAAAGAAATTAAACTGAGATATTTTGTATTGAAGCACAAAATCCAGGAATTAAGAAACTGATTGATCCAAGGATGAAACCTAAGTTAAGATTCCATTATTGTGTCAGTCTTTGAGGGAGGAAAAAAATCCCCTCATCTAGATTTTATCATAAATCCTGGTGCAAATAAGTTTTCAGTCTAGGTTATGAATTGAATTTAAAGTAGCACAAAGTACTTTATTTATAACTTTTAGATATTTTATTACTTTACACAGCAATCTGTCCAGACATCACACAAATAAAAAGGGAAGCCTCAGCGTTTCTTTGCTGCAGAAGCAACTATTTCATATGATTTTTTTTCCATTTCTAGACTAATCTACTATCAGTATGCTTCTCCCAATGACTTTGCTGTGATTTTTAATGGGTTTTGGATGGCTTCTTTTTACATTTGTGATGCAATTTCAGGTGTAAGAATACGAGGCTTCTTCCCAATTATCCTTTGGAATGGTGAGGACTTGCAGTCAATGATAATCTAATAATACATAGACCACTCGGCGATGCATTATCTGGTATTTGACCACAGATCTGCCTAATCCAGTTGCTTATGCTCAGTAGGATCCTGACAACTGTTTGTATGTCCTGAATGGGCACTGGGTACTGCTGGTATGTGTGTGTGTGAAGGGTGATGTCAGGAAGACATTCTCCATGGCACAGTGGTAAGAGAAAGCCACTTCAGAAAGCTCTGGGGTCTCAGCAAAGTGGATTCTCAGGCCTTGACTGTAGGTTTTTGGATATAAAGTCCCATCTAACCATCTAGCCCAGCAATTGAGATATCAGGAATATTTACTATTCTTCACCGTGGGTCAACTCACCACAAACTGTGTGCTCATCAGTCCTCTCTTCCAGTCAGACTCTAACCTCAGGGCTCCTGGGCTCCACTCCATATTCACCAGCACAAGGGAGATTAGTGACAAATCTCTCATAACAATGTATCCTTGCACACAGTAGTTTGGTTTCAAAGCTTTCATAAAGAAATTAAAAAAGAGAAAGTCCAAGTTTCTTGCACAAAAGGAGATTGAACCACCTTTCTGTGTGAGGTGGATGCTGCAGGGAACCAAGCTGACAGGTCAAGCTTTTCCACAGGACTGGGTTGTTTTTGAAACCATGTTCGAGGCAAGCTTCTTGTCAACACTCAACACAAAATATTGCACTTTGTATCAAGTAGGATCTCAAGAGCGTGTGAGCTGGGACTCGTCGTCACCCAGGTCTGAATGAGATGTTTTCAGGGATTCTGTTAGTGTTTGTTGCTCCTCAGGATGTTTGTGAAGAAGGAAAACACTAAACAGAAGAGTTACACGCTCTTGTATATGGAGTAGGCTTTAGCAGATTACCCTGAAAGCCGTCTGTCCTCATCAACAGGCTGTAAAAAGAGCGGCAGGATGGAGATAGCACTGTTCTGTTGTGACCAGCTTTCCTTCTCTGTTGTCTGCCGTGTCTGAGCCTCACAAACATTACAGCGGAGTTATAGACACAGCTTATGCGCTTAGGATGGCTGCTAGGGAAGTGTTGGTTACAATTTTAAACAAGCAAAGCATTGTGGAGATTTTTCCCAGGGCTCTGTAGTCAAGCAAATCTGTTCATAAAGAGTGATTGGTTTTAGAGGTTATGTGAGACACCGCCATTCAAGACATTTCCAGACACAAACTTGATGACAGCTTAACAATTCAAATACACATGAATCTTTTTCCCTCTACAGATTTAAGCTTTATGATACTAAAGACATCAATACTCGTGTTTGGTGAAAGATATTCTGTCTATAGGACTAATGATTTATGGCAACTCTATAATCCCACCAAGCCTGGCCTATGACTTCTCTATTCCTTGGGGAGCTGGGCTCTCAATGTAGGATCATAAAGAGCAGAAATCGTATCAATTCATTGGATTGCACCCATTGCAGCTCTCCATGATAAGGCTCCAAATTATATTTATCCCTAGAATTAGCTGAGATGAACTCCTTTTACCTTATTGAAGCCTAGTTACACTGTCAAAGTATAATTGTCAAAAGGTTAAAAACACGACTCATATGCATGTAGTATGAACACATGTTGAAGATTTGTTAACTCATTAACGAGAAAATTGGTAACATGGTATAAGCTGGTTGAAAGAGCATTTTTGAGGGACTGAGTATTTATAGGCATTTAAAAAAGGTATTAAAATAAATTGCTATTATATATAAAACTACTATTTTACAAAACAATAAAAACATAACCTTTGGAATTTTCTTTTCCACTGGATGGAAATTATTTGCATCATTACTGGAAAGGATCCACAAGTTAACTTGTAACTTCACAGAATCTGAGCCAGTAATTAATAGTAAATAGCCAAGTCAGACAAAGGTATATTCCTGTATTTAAGTAAATAATCTTTGGTGAGCTTGTTCCAAGATGACATTAAAAGGACTGTATTTCCAAGATTTAGATATTTTTTGTTAACACCTTGTGTTGCATTAATAAGATGAACCTAGATTTCATTTGCTCTTGCCTGCCTCCCCACGCCTACCCCAGTTTGATTTAAGACCCTCAGGCCTTGCAAAATATTCATTTCCCTTTGCCAATGGGAATTTCGGGGACTAACCAGGAGGAGAAGAGATCATCCTTTTGTCCGACTACAGCTCTACTCTGCTGGATGCTTTGGCTGCCACTTCTGCCCCTTTGGCCAACACAGTCTCTATTGTTGCTGTTCAGCTGTTGATGGGGCATCTGCAACCTCAACAGATGCGCTGGAACCTTCGGCCCTGTTGTCGAGTGCATGGTGGTCTCTTCTAGGTTGGATCTGCACTGTGCTGATAAATGTTTAACAACTGGCTCTCAAAAAAGAAAAAGCCCTGATTTGTAACGTTTGCCAATTTTTATAGTATAACTACTTCCACAATGGGCAGTTTCAAGCTGCCAACATGATGTCAACCAGCTAAGCCGGTATAAGCCTGCTCCAGTACACCATTGGCTAGAGGTGGGAGGGGTGTTTCTAACCACTGAGATAAAAACTGTTCAAGAATCCCACAGCAGTGCTCCTGATGCTGTTCCCAGGGCTTTAGTAAAGCAAGTCTCAGCATTTTTTTCTTACACCTTTCCATGTTTCTTTCAACAACCCAGCAGGAGAGCCTCGGTCATTGTAGGGAAGAGACAGTTCCAGTGGGACCCAGAACAACCCTATCACCGGCTTGCCTAGCCAGGCCAGCACTTGGTTCATGACTGAGAATGGAAAGCTATGAGAAAAAAAATGCTTAGAGCTGTTTTATTAAAATCTTGGGAAACACTCAGCTTTAGGAGCACTACTGTGGGATCCTTGAGTAGTTGGAAATTGTTTGAAACTGCTATAAACTGAAGGAGTTGAAGTGCGTACAACCCAAATAGAAATGTACTCAGAGTTCTGTCTTAAATCCAAGTAAGTATCACATCTTTAGGGGTAGGCTTAGAGGTCACCCATTTGCCAGAGGGCTGAGGACGGGTCCCAACATTTATGCCCTGCTGTTATATCTAATATCCACACTTTCCAGTTCTGAATGACAGAATAACCAGTAGAGATTTGCTCCATTGTTATGGCTAAAATTCACCGAGCTGAGGATTGCCTGTCAACTTCATCTTCCTTGAGGAGTTGCTCATGCAGGATCCTATTTCACTACATTGCCTGGAGCATTTTGTTTTCTTGGACTGCCTCCTGATTCTGTATGTACTTCTTGAGTGTTGTGAACAGAACTGCACACAATGTTCCAGCTGTGGACACATTGTATTTGGTAGAAAGATAGGAATAATTTCTGATTTATTATACCTCTTCAAAAGCGTTGCAGCATTTTGCTAGTTTCTTTTGTCTGCAGAAGCATGCCAAATCAGTGTTTTCAGGGATTCAACCAGATACATATCTGCATGTTTGGGGAATTTTCTGTTTATTACACTCCTCACACAGACGGGGACCTAACCATGGCTCCTGCTAGTCCGTTCAGAGCCTTTGTCCAAAATAGAAAGATGTTCCTTCCTCTAAGTGGAAGCAGCTCTCTGCCAAGGCACAAGACTTAAGCAGAACATGAGCTGGGTTTCAGCATTAATTCCTAGGGTGTCTGACTACATTCACCTTCCGGGATCCCCAGAGCAATGCTGATCACCCATCTTTGTCTACTGACTATAAACCAGACATTTAGCCTCTACAAGAGTCCCTTCAGAACGGAACCTTTCTCAGATCCTCTTGTGAAGGAGAGATGCTACAAAGGCAGCCCATATTTTTAGAACCTGGGAAATGCAGGGGGCTGGGCACTAGCCCCACGAGGCTGAGATGCCCGCTCCCTGTTCTCATCCCAGAACTCTGTACCTGGCAAGTGGTCTTCAAACTTTTCTATTTCTGCATATCTCCTAAAATAAAAATAATTTCAAAAAAAACTAAGCAGCACTTAGGACATTTTTAAGTTGACATGTAAATTTTTTAATCTTAAACCTAAATACCTGCAAAGGATGTAATTTGTGGTATATCATAAAGATTGGCATTTAAAAATAAAACTCTTACATCACCCTTTTGAATGTGCCTCAGTCCATTTGGGCTGCTATGCCAGAATACTATGGGCTGGGTAGCTTATAAACAACAGAGATTTATTTCTCGATGTTCTGGAGGCTGGGAAGTCCAAGATCAAGGTGCTGGCAGATACGGTGTCAGGTGAGAGCCCACTTCCTCATTCATAGACGGATAGCCATCTTCTCGCTGTGTCCTCACATGGTGGAAGGGGCAAGGAAGCTCTCTGAGGTCCCTTTTGTAAGGGCACCAAACCCATTCATGAGGGTTTTGCCCTCATTACACAATCATCTTCCAAAGGCCCCACCTCCAAATACCATCACATTGGGGATTAGGTTTCAACATATGATTTTCTGGGGGAAAAACTTTCAATCTATAGCAGAATTATCCAAAGGAATCTAAATATCATAGTGATTTGATACCAGCCATCAGCCTTTAAAAAAATACGTGAACGAGCTCTTAACAGACAGAAATTTCACATCCTTCCTTTATCTCATTGAACTTTGTTCCATTCTGCTTCCCTGACACAATTTTATTCTAATGTAACATATTTTTGTGTTTTAAAAAATTTTATTAATCATTGTATTATGTTCTCTACAATAAAATATATATAAGTTAACATTATTGTTTTTTTTATTTCCTGTGACTACAGGGCTCTAGGTGATTAAAAATGTCTTCTGGATTGAGTCATTATAAAAATTAGTTGTTCCTGACCAATTAAAATAATATAAATATATTACAAATTTTGGTAATCAATAAACATAAAAAGTAAAATTTTATTGAAAATACATTTCCTACTACAGTAAATGGAGATCTTTAAAAAAATATTTCATGCATCTATGGATGAATATTTTTCATTGCTAGAATGAAATAAGGTTTACCATGATTTTATTCTTATTTTTTAAAAATGATGGGAGCCATAAGTAAGATGAAAGGAAGGGGTTTGTTATATCAGTTTTACTCAGTTGTTTGAACTCCTTCTAAGTTATATACCAAAAAGTCACATGGAAATCTATTTTCAAAAATAATCTTAAATCATCTATCAGTTTACAATTCGATAATCTCATAAAAGCTGAAACCTCCTGACTTGCAAAAGTTTTGTTTCGCACGCAGTCTTGAGAATCCTTTGCTTTTGCAATGCCAACCCCAGTTATTTTGAATTGCACCTTTGTTTGATGTTCTAGAGATCTTCATACCCCAGGGCAAAGCACCAGAGTAATATTCAGGAAAAAAGAGAGGTTCCCCTTTCTTCTATAAAGCAGGAGAGAGGCAATTGTGAAAGAGGAAGAGGGAAAGGGAGGTAACTTCAATCACAGGCCTGTTCTCAGGCAGATCAAATTTGGAAAAATAGAGGATCTGGACACTGTTCTCATTAAAAAACGAACTGTGTCCACGTACTTCATGGAAAGTCTTCATGTGCTCCCAAGGTATGTACCTGTTTGAAGACCATTGTACTTGCTACTTATGGTTGCCAGATTTAGCAAGTGAAATTACAGGACACCCAGTTATATGTGATTTCATATAAACAACACACTTAATTAGTATAGTCTGTTCCATAAACTAATTATAACATGTAATATTTGGTACATACATATACTAAAAAGTACTCGTTATTTATCTGAAATTCAAATTTAACTGGGTGTCCTGTATTTTATTTGGCAACTCCAGCTCCCCTTCTAGTGCAAATTACTGTTGCAGCTCTTGGGAGGTGATCTCTTCCTCGAAGACAATGAACCTGCTCAAGGGCAAGTTCAGGTCTTACTCACTTTTGTAGTTTCTGTTTCCTCAGCATCTAGCAAACTTACAAACATCAAAGAATACTTGTTGAATGTTTGAACAAAACAATAGTTGGTACATAATAGGTGCTCCGTAAGTGTTTATTGAATGGAAAAAAACCAACCTGGTCTTGGCTTCTAGGCGATGGATTTCCGGACTGCACTTTTAATAACATTTGGTGCCCTCCATGTGAATAACTAACTCTTTCTGACCTTGCTACTGACCCGCCTCCTGCTCTACAGCTTTGATTGTATAAATTCTCATGCCCAAATATTTACTTCTTTAATTCTACATACCTATAGGCATAATAGTCATTTCACTCGGTTCCCATGCCCCTGCATGTGGAAGAACCTTCCCAACCCACTATGAATAAAACCCAAATGCCTTACAAGGCTACACATGTTTTGGCCCCTGCGCTCTCTCTGATCTCAGTTCCTATTACTCTCCCCATCCTTAGTTCTGCTCTAACCACGCTGATTCTCACCTCAGGGCTTTGCGTTTTTGTTCCTTCTGCCTGAAATCTTTTCCTCAAGATCTTTGCAAAAGTCTTATTTACTCGTCTCATTCAGATCTTTGCTCAAATGCCACTTCCTCGGGGAAAGCTTTGTTGACAACCCTGATTGGAATAGCTCTTCTTCTCCCTGTACCTTGAACACTGTCCTGGCTCTTCTAGTTGTGACCAGATGATGGGATTTCTGCTAAAGATGCTGGTGGAAAAAACCCTCAAATGCCTCCAAGCCTGAGCTTGCCAGCCCAAACAGCAGGTGGCTCAGAGGCAAGGTCTCTCACTTCCACCTTTCAAATCTCATGCGAGTGCATCTGATTAGTGGATCCTTAATTATACCCGAAATCCTAGCTGCAAGGGAATCTGGGAAATGTAGTTTTTAGCTTTCCAGTTGCTGACTTCAGCATGATACAAAAGAGAGAGGGTGGAATGAATGTCATATCCACCATATCCACTACAACTTTGTGGCCATCACATATAACGTTTAAAAGAATATTTATACATGAACAGTAAGAAAATATACTATTTTTGTTTCAAAAATTAATACGGTGCCTATGTATATATAAACTGGAAGAATATATACCAAAAGTAATGATATTTCTGAGTAGTGGCTGTAATATGTTGATGGAATAAATTCTTGAATAGGATGGGAATGGAGATGGGATTCAAACGCGTGATGGGATTAAGCTTGGGATAGGAGAAGGGCCATCCTCTCCTAAAAGGTTGGAGAAGAGAAGATAAGGGCAAATGTTCAAACACAAGTTGTAGGAGGGGAAGGGAGCAGTGAGATGGTCCTTAATTGTTGGCCTCCATTTTTGCTGCAAAGTGGAGGCAAGGCCATTACTGAGTGTGAAAGGGGAAGCTGTAGGGTTGGAGACGTTGGATTAATGGTGAAGTTTCCAGACTACAGACATGGGAAATGGTAGAGACAGCTGGTCAGGCTCAGACACAGTTGTTTCTGGTGGGCAATGAGGATCCACCTGATATAAGAAACCAGCCAGTGCTGCTGAGGTCATTTCTCCGACAGGACTCAACAGTCACAGAAGCTGATTGTGGTTTTGGGTGTCAATCTTCAGCCCACCTGATATTTGTGGAGTGAGGTAAAGTTTCCCATCAACAATCATTGACTTTGACCACATCAGACATGACTAAGCATTCTTTTTTTCTATTAAGGAGACAGCTACACTGTAATCAATAAGAGTTTGGGTTCTCAAATACAACTGCTTGGATACAAATTCAGGCTGCATCACTTATTAGAGTTGTGTGATTTGTCTATGCCTTAGTTTTCTCATTTGTATAGTGGAAGCAACAATAGTATTTATTTCACAGAGTTGCTGAGAAATTTAAATGAAATAACGCAAAGTGTTTAGAACAATTTCTGGCACATAGTAAGCCCTTAATATGTCTTGTTTGCCATTGATATTATTATTATCTGTGTTAACATGCAAAATGAAGAGTGTGAAAAAAAAGTGTGATTTAATTTTGTTACCTATTTCCACTCGCCTGCTGGACCTGATCTCAGGCCTACTTGTTATACCAACATGGTTGAAAGGTAGGGTCCTTTCATTAATCAAATATTCTGATTAAGAGATCATGGCCATATATTGATTAGCAATTTCCAAAGCAGCACTGTACAATAAAATATGCAGAACATGAATTTTTTCATTGTATGTAATCTACTCTTTGATGGATTACGAGGGTTTAAGCACCTGTTACAGATTGAGTTCCTCCAGGAAGCAGATTGTGAGACAGAAGTTAACATGCAAGAAGTTTATGAGGGAGAGCTCTTGGGGTCAACACCAGTGGAAAGAAGAGGAAGGAAGCAGGAATGAACAGGGGAGGAAGTCAAGCTGTAATGTAGTCTCTATTCAAACCTCGGCCCGTCTTATGGGGGAGCTCTGAGCCTTGGATGGCCCCTCAAGGTTGCCTTGAATTAGAGCAAGGGGGTCCAGTCTTTATATCTGTGTATTGACCAAACTTCTGATGTAGGCTACCCCTGAAAGGAAGCATGGCCGTGAGCGAGGTAGCTTACTTTAGCAGAGGCAATCCTCAAAGTGGGCTGACAGCCGACAACTAGCTTCTGACAGCACTACCAACAGTTAGGGAAATAGTCCCTCCTTCCTTCTGAAGGGGGATCTGGGTGCCACATCAGAGTGCCTACCACTTGATTCTTTGGGCACCATTATTTGAATGGCAGTTACCCGAATATGATAGATGCACAGTTTTGTTAAAAGAGAACCTTGAACAATCAATTATCAGGTGAAGGAGATTCCACAGTGCTTTGACTTTTTATGGGAACAGAATTCAAGTGGTCTGTTTATTGCCCGTGAAGCAATGTCATCTTTCTACTGTGGAGGAGTTCTGAGAACATGTCTGCACATGTGCCTATGTGTGTCCTCCAATACAATCTAGAGGAACTGTCCTCTTTCTCTCTCTTCCTGTAAACCATCTCTCCACTCTCCCACTCTTGCTTTATCTGTCTCTTCTGTCCATTGCTCTTTAATACTATATTTCCTTGTAACAGAAGAGAATGTAAGCCAGAGCCACAGGGGAGCTGACCTTCTTGTGTTGTTTTCTACAGATGCTGAGGATTAGCTGAAACAGGCACTTTTGAGTGGAAGGATTACCCAAAGGACACAGTAGGCCCCAGGGAAGGGAGATCAGTGTTCTGGCAGAGATGATAGTCACGGCAGCTGGTATCGTATGGCAATGGTGGCCTGGGGACAGTGGAGCAAACACTAGGCATTGGGCCTCTGTTTGGGAATAATGGAGTGGCTGTCTTTGTACTTGACCATAGTATTTCATTGTGCCCAGTGTCTGCTGAGGTCATGGATTAAACACGGAGTTGGCACCAGCGTACCTCTTCCTTCACCTTCATATTAACTTGTTCTAACTGGGCCTTAAATTTTTTCAAGTGATTGAAATGCATTTCTCTTGCCAGGGCTGCTTGTTAGTGACAGTCTGAGAGGGAAGGCAAGACACTGGTTATTGCTCCTACCACTGTTTCAGTCCTGAAGGTAGCGTCGGTGATTGCTCTTGGAAAGCATTGACGGTAAAGTAGGACAAAGAAAATCTCAGAGACCTTATCTGTAATGAACAGGAAAAAGTGGCAGTAAATAGTGGTGTTCAAATGAAGGGTTCCAGCATTGTTTTCCCTCACCTCGCCTGCGCTAGGGACTTCTTATTTTCTTCTTTTGTATGTGGGTCTTGAGAATTGAGAACTGGTTGGTAAAATGCATGGCCTTTTAACAGAAGAAAAGAAGTACCAGTTATAGCGGCATGTAGGATGTGGTAACGCAGGATACAAAGTTAGCCAGACAGTGCATATTTGTTGAGTGCCTACTGGTGGCATGTAGTGCACTGAGGCTATGCAGGAGAGTGAGGGGACTAGAGTCAGCAGCAGATGCTGTCCATGACTTGCCCTGGTACCTTGTCTTTACTACTTCAGTGCACACAGGTCCCACTTACAATTGTCAGCACATGTATTTCATTGCCTGGGGTCTTTCTCTGGCTGTCAGAGCCCACTTGCCTGTGTGTAGGGCATCCTAGAAGTGCTGGGAATTAATGCCCCCTAGGAGCAGCCCTCAATCAGGACTAACAGGAGTGGGTATGTAAATAGCCCACCTCCATCTCCCTCTACACGGGCTTCTATAGGTCCCCGCTGCATTAAGTTCAGGGTAGCTGGCTTACAATGGACGTTTTATTGGCTGCCTTGTTTTTCCCTGTCTCACTCCCTGACTCCTCTATGGGCGTTTCCAGAGACCATCTCCTAAATAAACTACTTGTGCTCTGATTCTCACCTCAAGGTCTTCTGGGGAACCCAAGCTAAGGCCCAGTCTGTTGGGAAAGGCGGACATATTGACAAGTGGAAGAGTGCTACAAGGCGAAGCATAATTTGCTTCAAGCTCCAGTCTTTCTGCTTAACTTTCTGTGTGAGATTCAGGGTCCTCTGTCATGAAGAAGAAGAGAAATAAGTAAAGAAGCATTTATTTTGCTATACACAGTACAGGGAAGAAGTTTCACTGCTTTATTGGAAAAGGAGAAATACAGTTATGAATTCAGCCCTGAGCATGATGCCTTTGTCCTCTGTGTTGAGAAGATTGGAAATGCTTCTGATGTGCACTGTGGAATCTGGCTGGGCGTGAGGGTAGAGGGCTCCGCCGGGCAGCAAGAGGAGGCACAATGTGGGTCACATTTTCAAGACCTTGGTGGTGGGTTCAATAACCTTAAATACACGTTTGATAATTTGCTATGTAAAGCTCTTTGTTAGCCTTTAAAATTAAAAGCAAAAAGATCAAAAGTAATAGATTGGGACTAAGAAAAAATCATTTTTCAGGCTGTTGCTGACCATTACAAAGTGACTTCGTTGTGTTAATAGTGACAAGCCACCAGCCCCCAAGTTATTTATTACAGTGTAACAGCTGCAATTCTCTGGGTCTGGGGGTATTCCCTAAAATTCTTTAAGCTTTCTTTCAAATACTGATTTTATTAGCCTTAGTGATTGTCTCTATTGAGACATTTAGCACATAGTGAGCTATACTGTTTTATCTTTAGTCAGAGCTCAGAAAATGGTACTTAAGCAATGCAAAGGAAAGCCATTTTGTTTGGGGGACACTGGCTCAAATCACTGTCCTCTCTGTTAACCTGCTGTTTACCTAGAGTGGAAGCAGGGCACGGCAGAGCAGAAATGAGAAGCGGGATGTGAACTGCCCCTTCCACCCCTATTCTCCCTCCCCAGCCCCTTTGGCACGGAGGACCTCCTTGCCTTGGGAAACAGGGGGAGGAGGTGCTAATAGCATCTGGGGTAAATGGCACTCAACATCTTGCTCAGCTGCCAGTCAGTTCTGCCACCGTGGACTGTGTTTCATTTCCTTCCCTCTGAGCTGGAGAGAAGGGTTGTCCCAGGGTTCTACCAGACAGGGAGGGCCTCTGGGAAAAAGGCTGGGTTTGAGGTTCTAATCAAATGCCTGCCAAGGTGCAGGAAATGGATTCTGTCCTCCCCGCTAGAAGGATCTCCTCTGCAGTCATGTCCCCTTTTATCTAATGTGTGGCATGCGCAGAGAAACACATTTAGTATCCAACCCCAACAGCACCTTAGCGTAGTTTAGTTCATCATGTCCCCTTCAAGAAGAACCTTTCCTTTCCTGAGTAACAGTAGAAAGTTGTTGTTGTTGTTCCTGCAGAGAGAATAATAGATATCTTGACGGGACAGATTCTGCGTAATGGGGAACCCTGGCAAACAGAGCCTACTTATTTCCCAGAAAACAATTTGATTTCTGAAACCGTTATTTAAAGAGCATATCGATGTTTTTTTTTAAATGAAGATTCCACCTGCTGCACAGGGAGGAGTGAAGGAAAGGTGCCAGGAAATGAAAACCTGGTGAGGGAAATTAGAGATGACTAAGTATTCTTAAGAAACCGCATCTAACACTGGGCATAAAGGCTGGCATTGGAAAAGGGCCAGCCTGAGAAAAAGGAGCTGACTGTACTCCTTGCCAACTCCAGTGGGCAGAGCTAGCGGAGGGGAAGCTGAAAAAGGGCAGTTGAGGAGGATAAAAGTGAATAGAAATGAGACTATTAATTCAGAGTCTAAGCATATTCTGTGCTTTTATACCGCAGCTGTTATTTAAGTTAAGGGAACCAAAGGGGAAAAAAAGCATAGAACCACAAGTCTTCTTCTAGAAGAGTCACCAATAAAGAACACAGACCTTTCTCTGTCACTTCATCATTAAGCTTTATTTGTTCACTGAATAAATCCCCCTGGTTCTTGCTCCTCTATGAAGGGGTCTGATGAATTAAGCTACACGGATGTATTATTGAGTATGGGACACTCCTTGTGTTTCTCTACACAGGTAGTATATTTGAATTTAAAAGGGAGTCCAAACTTGAAGAAATAATTCATCGTGGGGGACTAGTAAACTCAATCAGGTCAAAGCCAAGTTTTGTCCCCCCATTCTTGTCACAGACCACTCATTGTGAGTTTAGAAAACATCATCTCTGTGGATGTCTGTTGAATTGTTCACCACATTGCTTAAATGTGTGAGTGGAAACGTAAACGATCAAAAGGCAAGTTACAAGACTGAACGGCAGAGGTACGTGAGCTTACCGACACCCTTACCCCACCCAGCCTCAGGCTTGGGTGAAGGCGTCTGCAGAAGCCACAAGTTTTACGATTGTATAAGGTCTGAATTGAACATGAACAGAAGACTTGACTTGGAAGGGATTCAGGCAGAGCAGGCCTCGTGCCACAATTTTCCAGGATACAATGGATTGTCTCTGTGCCTATGGTAACTTTTCAGGTGACCACCTAACTTGTAATTTACACTCTAGGGTACTAGGTAGGGTACAAAACCCCATCAAATTCCAGTCTATAATGAACAGATTTATTTCAGTGTGCTTTAAGGTAGACTAGCACTGTTCAATAGAACTTTCTGTGATGATGGAACTGTTCTACGCCTGCGCTCTCCAATACATAGTCTCTAGCCACGTGTTATTGAACATTTGAAATGTGGCTAGTTTGATTGGAGAAGTGGATTTAAAATTTTCTCTAATCTTAATTAATTTAAATTTCAATTGCCACATGTGGCTAGTGTCTACTGTGTTAAACCCAGTGGGGAGGTAGACCTTGGACAATGAGAAAATGGAATAATTAGCAACATCTATCTTTAACATTAAAGAGAAGCCTGGTACCCTGGAGTCACCCATTTAGGCAGCTGTTTATCCTGGTGGCCATGTACGTCTGTGAGTTTGAGTGACTACGATGTTACTCAGTGTTTCTTTGGGGAATATGTAAATTTAGTGTTAAGGGGAGAGTCCCCTTGTCCTCTTTTTCAGACTTCAGGTTAGACCAACATGTGGGGCTGCTTTCTCCTCCAGACAATAGGCATTGCCTTCCAAAGCTGGATCAGTCTTTTTAATAAGAGCAAGAAGCTGGAGTCTTTCCAAAGAATAAAAGCTTTCCTTGAAGACAAGACATTCTCTAGACACTGGCTGTGGAAACAAGTGGAGGCCTCTTAAGTAGAAATAATGGCAGTCTTTCCTTCAACGCTCCCTCGGAACGACAGCATTAGTGGTTTGAATACATTAAAGGCCGGATCACTCTATGCCCACTCGAGGCGGATTGTATATATACATATTTTTAATTCCTTGCCCTTTGTCAACCAACAAAAGGGAATTGGGACTGAAATCCCATGTGAGCCTCCTTGGAATTTAAAGCCCACTTTGCTGAGACGGGATTAGGCAAGATAAAGAGAAAAGCAAGAAAATGAACACAAACACAATTAGACTAGACCAGCCCTCGAGTCAAGTCATGTGTAATTTCCAATACAAAAAGATTTAATTATGCCATCATGACCAAAATTGCTTATTAAGTGCCCATTTATATGTGATGCTGGACCGGGAAGATACATAGAAAAAGTCAGACTCAGTCTCAGCCCACTAGACAGACGATAATGAAACAGAAAGATATTCAGGATGGGGATTAAATACATTAATGAATATTTACATTCAGTGCAAATGAAGCCCCCACAGAGCAGGCTTGAAACTCAAATAACTAAAGAACAAAGCTCTGGACTGTTCTCACTCGGATGCAGGAGGTACGGGGAGGAGGCTGTTTGAGTCTCTTATTCTCTTTGTGATGTGCGTGAACATGCTATTTGTCCTCTAGGAAAGGTGCGTGTGTGGTGGGGGGAGTGGGTTCAGGACTTATGCAGCCTGGAAGCTGTCTTCTTCCTGCTCCAAACCAGAGGAACACAGTGAGCCACTGCCTTTTTTTCTGCAGCATGCACCAATATAGGTCACAGAAGGTGTGTGGAAGAGAGAGAGGGATAGGGAGAGGGAGAGAGACACAGAATGAGAGCTCAAGTGAGCCAGAGAATAGTGGAACTCCATGCACCACGAGGAGTCCCTCTAGCCTGGGGGTGGAGCAGAGATTTTCTTGCCCAAAGCAGTGGAGGTGAGAGAGGGAAACTAGGCTTAAAGCTAAGCTTGAGGCTGATGACTAAGAAACCAAGAGGAGGAATCCAAAAGTTTGTCAAACCAGAGGGGCTAGAAGTATAAAGTAGGTATGAAGCACAGAGCCAGGAATCCAGAAACCAGGAGGGTGGGAGAAAGAAAATGGGTTGAGAAAAAAAGAGGAGAAATTTGAGGCAATTGCTTAGAACAGTTACAGCTGTTTGAAGCTTATTTTTAGGCTGGCACATGCTTTGGTGGTTTGGCTAAATTTGAAAGTTAGATGGGTCCGTGAGGTAACAACAACCAGTACCTTTTTAGGTCATAAGCTCGAAGTCCAGCATTGCAAAAATCTGTGCAATAGCCAGTTAGGAACCTAGAACTCTAGGATAATCCACATCCAAACCAAAGTGGCATCCATGAAAGACTAGGACAAATGTGAGAATTCTCTAAGTGTGCTGGTTCTAATATGAAGAAGTGGTCCTTCCATCACAGACTGGTGTTAGTATGAAACAGCCTGGAACACAGACAATGGATGATAGAGGAAGAAAAATCTAAAAGGACACTGAAGCTTTCTCTTAAGGACAACTCCTTAAATGCTTTACCTCACTAAATCCAGTGGGAATTTTTCAGTCCTTGCTTACCTACTTGATCGAATTTGATAGTGTGGATCAGTGTTACTTTTTTGAAAACTTTGGCATTGATTCCCAGTTTTTCAGCATTCTGCACTAGACCCACCTTCCCTCCTCACTTGACATCAATTTCTTCTTCGTTTTCTTTTTTTTGAGGAAGATTAGCCCTGAGCTAACATCTGCCGCCAATCCTCCTCTTTTTGCTGAGGAAGACTGGCCCTGAGCTAGCATCCGTGCCCATCTTCCTCTACTTTATATGTGGGATGCCTACCACAGCATGGCTTGCCAAGCGGTGCCATGTCTGCACCTGAGATCCAAACTGGTGAACCCCAGGCCACTGAAGCAGAACGTGGGAACTGAACTGCTGTGCCACCGGGCTGGCCCTGACATCAATTTCTTTCACGGAATTTATGGATTGCCCCCAGGCTCCTGAGCTCCTCTCAGTCTAAGCCACCATCACCTCTTAACCAGAGGTTCCACAGCAGCCCCCTTACTGTTTTTCATTTTGTTTTGTTTTAGGAGTGTGGTATTCTCTTTGCATTCCCGCCTCAGCTCATGAGATGGAAACTTCTGCTGGTCTTTCTTCCCCTTCAGGGAAATGCTGGTTAACTCCAACCCTGCTACCCTCCCTGGGAAGTTTGGTAGAGGAGACCCAGACATTCTCCACTCCTCCATACCTCTGACTTTAACTCTCCACAAAGAGTATTAAACTTATCTAGGGGGTGAGATTGGGGTAAAGGTCATTGTTCAGCATGGTGCGCTCTTCTTCCTCATCCATCCAATGCTCTCGATCTATCTGCCTTTGAGGCAGCACTTATTCTTTTCCACTCCTGCATCCACGTGGTAAGCTGACCAGAGAAAGGCTTCCACACCCTGAAATGGAGTTTGTATATTTCAAATTCTTGCAACTGGATAAACACAGTTCAAAGGGAGGAGTAAGAAGAGCCAGTAGAACTTGAGTCTCAATTGCATTCAATCCAGCCTCACCACCAACAAAACCGATAATGATAATCTACTTCAATCCACATCTGCTTCTTGTGTCCAATCTTAATGGTCAAGAAGCCAAAGGTGCGAAAAGAGATGTGATTAATTGGCATCTTCAAATACCAACAAGTCCCTTTGCTTCTAGTTTTGTTCCTCCCTAGTTAGGGATGAGAACGTGTCTTGGTTTATCCAGAACAATCTTTGTTTAAGCCTATTGTCCCAGGATAATTATTAATAGCATCTTCTGAGAGGTTTCAGCATGAAGCTAATGAAACTCATTTGCACGGACCTTTCCAAGGCCATTTAATTAACTTTGTAATTTTGTGTTCTTTTTTTTCAAAGAGGGCTCCCCAAAGGTATGTAAGCTTCAGGCAGATAAGGCTGGATCCACCTTTATCCCCTCTTTCACTCTCAAAAGTGTCCTGGTTGGATAAAAGACTTGTATCCAGAGTATATCAATAACTCTCAAGACTTAGTAATAAGAAAATAAACAGTCCAGTTAAAAACAAGCAGAAGTTATAATGAAAAACTTCATCAAAGAAGATATATGGGTGGCAAATAAGCTCAACATCACTAGTTATTAAGAAGACGCAAGGTAAAACCACAATGATATACCACTACATATGTGTTAGAATGGCTAAGACAAAACAAAACAAAACAAAATACCTGACGATACCAAGTCCTGGTGAGGATGTGGAGCAGCTAGAACACTCATACGTTGTTAGTGGTATGGAAGTTTAGCAGTTTCTTATAAAGTTAAACATACGCTTAACTATACGTCCCTCCAAACCCTAATTGTCCTCCAACTGGTGAATGGATAAGCAAACTGTGGTATATCTATACAACAGAATACTGATCGGTAATAAAGGAAAGAATTTCTGACATCTGAAACACATGGAAAAAACAAACCTCAAATTTTATTCATTATTCTAAGTGAAAGAAGCCAGACACAAAAGATTACATTCTATACAATTCCATTTATAGGACATTCTGGAAAAGGCAACATTATAAGGACTGAAAGCAGATCAGTAGCTAGGGGCTGGGGTGGTGGGAGGGGTTCTCTGAAAAGGATTATGAGGAGGGACAGGTTCACTAAGAAGGGAAATCTTGGGAGGGATAGAAATATTTTATATCTTTATTCTATACATATTCTCTATCTTTATTGTGGTGATGGTTATGTGACCATATCCATTTGTTAAAACTCAGAACTGTAAATCAAAGAAGTAAATTTTACTGAATGTACATTATACTGCAATAAACCAGACTTAAACAAAGTATCCATCAGGGAAATGCAAATCAAAACCATAATGAGATATCACCTCACACCTGTTAGGATGGCTATTAGCAAACAACAGACAAATGTTGGCCAGGAAGTAGGGAAATTGGAACCCTTGTACACTGTTGGTGGGAATGCAAAATGCTGCAGCCACTCTGGAAAACAGCATAGAGGTTTCCTCAAAAAAATTAAAAATAGAACTACCATATGATCCATCATGAGGCTATCCCTGGTGGTCTAGGGGTTAAGATTAGGTGCTCTCACTGCCATGGCTCAGGTTCGTTTCCTGATGAGGGAACCAGACCACCTGTCTGTCGGTTGTTATACTGTGGCAGCTGTGTGTTGCTGTGATGCTAAAAGTGATGACAGCAGTATTTCCAATACCAGCAGGGTCACCCATGGTGGACAGGTTTCAGCGGAGCTTTCAGACTAAGACAGACTAGGAAGAAGGACCTGGCCACCCACTTCCAAAAAAAATTGGCCGTGAAAATCCTATGAATAGCAGCGGAGCATTGCAAAAAGATTGGGCAGAGTACTTCTCTGGTGTATACAGAGTCACTAGGAGTTGGAATCAGCTCAACGGCACTAATAACAAAATGATCCAGCAATCTCACTTCTGGATATTTACCCAAAAGGATTGGAGTCAGGATCTCAAAGAGATATTAGCACTTCCTTGTTCATTGCAGCATTATTAACAAGCTAAGATGTGTAAACAACCTAAATGCCCATTGACTGAGGAATGGATAAAAAATTGTGGGATACACATACAATAGAAGATTATTCAGCTTTAAAAACAAGGGAGGGGCCGGCTCTGTGGTCGAGTGGTTAAATTCGCGCGCTCTGCTGCGGCGGCCCAGGGTTCAGATCCTGGGCACGGACATGGCACTGCTCGTCAGGCCACGTTGAGGCGGCGTCCCACATCCCACAACTAGAAGGACCTGCAACTAAGATATACAACTGTGTACGGGGGTGTTTGGGGAGATAAAGCAGAAAAAAAAAAAAAAAGATTGGCAACAGTTGTTAGCCCAGGTGCCAATCTTTAAAAAAAAAAAGGAAAAAAACAAAACAAAAACAAAGGAAGTCCTGTCATACGTGACAACATGGATGAACCTTGGGGACATTATGATAAGTGAAATAAGTCAGTCACAGAAGGATAAATACTGCATGATTTCACTTACATGAGATACCTAAAATAGTCAAACTCATGGAAGAAAAGAATAGAATGGTGGTTGCCAGGGGCTGGGTGGAGGGGGAAATGGGAAGTTGTTAATCAATAGGTATAAAGTTTCAGTTATTTAAGATGAATAAGTTTGAGAGATCTGCTGTACAACATTGTGTCTATAGATAACATTACTGTATTGTACACTTACAAATCTGTTGAGAGTCTAGATCTCATGGAAAAAGAAAACGTGTCCTGGTATGAACAATAAAATATATGCTCACCCTACATCTAACCTGTATATCGCCTTGGCATTATTATAAGGCCCTGCATGATATGACCTTGGCTTTCCTTCCCACTGTCATTGCCCATCTCCTTCCCGTGCTCTCTTAACTCCAGCCTATTCCTCATGTGCACTCTGCTGTACCCCACCTCTGAATGCCCCCTGTTGGAATATGCTTCCCTGCCTGCCGCCTGATCCACGGGCTAACTCTTACTATCTTTTGGGTCCTAGTTTTCTTATCACTCCCTCTGGGAAGTCATTTCTCACCATCCTAGCCTAGGCTAGTGTTCACAGCACTCTGTGCTTCCTCTATCATGACACACGTCAGGCTGCATTGTGATTGCCAATGAATGTGTTTGCACCCCTGCTAGACTGTGAACTCCATCCAGACAGGGACTGTGTGCTGTTCACCTTTCTGTGCCCAACAACCAGTATAACTTACATTCTGCACATTTTGAACTCTTGGGAGATATATGTTGAAAAAGATGAACATGTATAGAAAGTCAACATATAACCTCGTTATATATATTCTGTTTGCTAATGCAGTACAAGTCAGATGGATGAATTTCACAGTAAATTAGAAATAATTGTAAGACGGTTTAAATACAAAATTGCCTGCACAGACAATGGGTGATGGCTGTGATACAGGGAAGGTTGAGCAACCTTCATGGGGAAGAAAGGACTTGAATGAATTTACTTGAGAAGACTGGAGAAAGCAGGATGGACAGGTCCATGAGGACAATGGAGTAGGCCAAGGTACACAGACCAGAAGGAGCAAGGAGTGTTCAAGGGACAGTGAGCAGAAGAATTCTAAAGAATATTTAAATAACCCATGGGAAGGCAAGAAAATATAAACACAGGAACAATAAACAAACAAAAAACAAATAATAACATAGCATACTTAAGCCTTAATCTATCAATAACAACCTTACATGTAAACAGTCTAAATACACCAATTAAGAGACTGGCAGAGTAAACAAAAAACATGATCCAACTATACACTGTCTACAAGAGACTCAGTTTTTTTTAATTTTTATTTTTTATTGCAGTAACATTGGATCATAACATTATATAACTTTCAGATGTACATCATAATATATTTCGAATTCTATGTAAATTACATCATGTTCACCACCCCAAAACAAATTATAATCCATCACCACACATGTGTGCCCAATACCCCTTTTGCCTTCCTCCCTCCCCGCTTCCCCTATGGTAACCACTGATCCAATCTCTGTTGCTATGTGTTTGTTTGTCATTGTTTTAATCTTCTACTTATGAGTGAGATCATACGGTATTTGACTTTCTCCCTCTGACTTATTTCACTCAGCACAATACCCTCAAGGAGCATCCATGTTGTCACAAATGGCCGGATTTCATCATTTCTTATGGCTGAGAAGTATTCCATTGTGTATAAATACCACATCTTCTTTATCCATTTGTCCCTTGATGGGCACCTAGGTTGCTTCCAAGTCTTGGCTATTGTGAATAATGCTGCAATGAACATAGGGGTGCATGTATCTTTATGTATTTGTGTTTTCAGGTTCTTTGGATAAATACCCAGCAGTGGAATAGCTGGATCGTATGGTAGATCTATTCTTAATTTTCTGAGGATACTCCATACTGCTTTCCACAGTGGCTGCGCCAGTTTGCACTGCCACCAGCAGTGAACAAGGGTTCCCTTCTCTCCACATCCTCTCCAACAATTGTTTCCTGTCTTTGTTAATTATAGCCATTCTGACTGGAGTGAGGTGATATTTCATTGTAGTTTTGATTTGCATTTCCCTGATAGCTAATGATGTTGAACATCTTTTCATGTACCTCTTGGCCATCCATATATCTTCTTTGGAGAAATCTCTGTTCAGATATTTTGCCCATTTTTTAATTGGGTTGTTGGTTTTTTTGTTGTTGAGACTCTGAGTTCTTTGTATATTTTGGATATTAACGCCTTATCTGATATATGGTTTGCAAATATCTTCTCCCAATTGTTAGGTTGTCTTTTCGTTTTGTTGATGGTTTCCTTTGCTGTGCAGAAGCTTTTTAGTTTGATGTAGTCCCATTTGTTCATTTTGTCCTTTGTTTCCCTTGCCTGGTCAGACATGGTACTTGAAAATATTCTGCTAAGACTGATGTCAAAGAGCATACTGCCTATGTTTTCTTCTAGAAGTTTCATGGTTTCGGGTCTTACATTCAAGTCTTTAATCCATTTTGACTTGATTTTTGTGCATGGTGTAAGATAATGGTCTACTTTCATTCTTTTGCCTGTGGCTATCCAGTTTTCCCAATACCATTTATTTATTTATTATTTATTATTTTTTTTTTGAGGAAGATTAGCCCTGAGCTAACTACTGCCAATCCTCCTCTTTTTGCTCAGTAAGACTGGCCCTGAGCTAACATCCATGCCCATCTTCCTCTACTTTATACGTGGGATAGCTACCACAGCATGGCTTTTTGCCAAGTGGTGCCATGTCCACACCCAGGATCCGAACCGTCGAACCCCGGGCTGCCAAGAAGTGGAATGTGTGAACTTAATCACTGCGCCACTAGGCTGGCCCCTCCAATACCATTTATTGAAGAGACTCTCCTTTCTCCATTGTATGCTCTTGGCTCCCTTGTTGAATATTAGCTGTCCATAAATGTGTGAGTTTATTTCTGGGCTCTCGATTCTGTTCCATTGATCTGTGTGTCTGTTTTTGTGTCAGTACCATGCTGTTTTGGTTACTATAGTTTTGTAGTATATTTTGAAATCAGGGAGTGTGATACCTCCAGCTTTGTTCTTTTTTCTCAGGAATCCTTTGGCTATTCGGGGTCTTTTGTTGTTCCATACAAATTTTAGGATTCTTTGTTCTACTTCTGTGAAAAATGTTAGAACTTTGATAGGGATTGCATTGAATCTACAGATTGCTTTAGGAGGTATGGACGTTTTAGCTATGTTAATTCTTTCAATCCAAGAGTATGGAATATCTTTCCATTTCTTTGTGTCTTCCTCAATTTATTTCAACAATGTTTTACAGTTTTTGGTGTACAGATCTTTTATCTCTTTGGTTAATTGTATTCCTAGGTATTTTATTCTTTTTGTTGCAATTGTAAATGGGATTGTCTTCTTTTTTTTTTAGGAAGATTAGCCCTGAGCTAACTGCTGCCAATCCTCCTCCTTTTGCTGGGGAAGACTGGCCCTGAGCTAACATCTGTGCCCATCTTCCTCTACTTTATATGTGGGACACCTACCACAGCATGGTGTGTCAAGCAGTTCCATGTCCGCACCCGGGATCTGAACCAGCAAACCCCGGGCCGCCAAAGTGGAATGTGTGCACTTAACTGCTGTGCCACCGGGCCTGCCCCTGGGATTGTATTCTTAATTTCTCTTTCTGCTACTTCGCTGTTAGTGTACAGAGAATCACTTTAAATACAACAGTATATACAAGTTGAAAGTAAAAGGATAGGAAAGAATATACCATGTGAACATTAATTCTTTTTACAAAGCAGGAGTAGCTATATTAATATCAAATAAGGTAAACTTCAGAGCAAAGAAAGTTACAAAGGACAGAGGAGAACATTACATAATGATGAAATAATCCACTAAAAAGACATAACTATCCTAAATGTGTATGTACAAATCAACAGAGCTTCAAAATACGTGAAGCAAAATTTGACAGAGCTGAAGGGAAATTTAGGTAAATCCATAATTATAGTTGGGGACTTCAACTCTTCACTCTCAAAAATTGATAGAACTACTAGACAGAAAATTGGCAAGCACGTAGAAGAACTGAACAACATAATAAACCAAGATTTAATTGAGATATATAGAGTACTCTACCCAACAACACTAGAATACACATTTTTCAAGTGCCCAAGGAACATTTCAAATGCCCGAGGTAGACCATATCTTAGGTGACTAATCAAACCTCAACAAATTTAAAACAATTGAAATCACATACAGTAGATTTTCTGATTATAATGGAATCAAACTAAAAATCAATAACAGAAAGACAATAGGAAAATCTCAAAACATTTAGAAATTGAACACATTTATAAATAATCCATGGGTCAAAGAGGAAGTCTCAAAGGAAATTAAAAAACAGATGGAACATAATGAAAATGAAAATGTAACATATCAAAATATGTGGGATGCAGCTAAAGCTGTGCCAAGAGAGAAATTTATAGCATTAAATTGTTATATCAGAATAAAGGGAAAGGTCTTAGTTCAATAATCTAAATTCCTCCCTCAAGAAACAAGAAAAAGAAGAGTAAAATGAACCCAAATCAAGCAGCAGGAAGGAAATAATAAAGACAAGAGCAGGAATGCATGAAAGTGAAAATAGGGAGAGAGAAAATCAATGAATCAAAAAGCCAGTTCTTAAAAAAATTCAATAAAATGGATAAACATCTAAGAAAATCGACAAAGATAAAAAGAGAGAAAACACAAATCATCAATATCAGTAATGAAACAGGATATCGATGCAGATCCTACAACCATTAAAAGGATAATAAGAGAATACTATGAACAACTTTCCACTTGTGAAATTGATAGCTTGGATGAAATTAACCAATTCCTCAAAAAACACAAACTACCAAAACTCACCAAGATGAAATAGACAACGCAAATAGGTCCATAATTATTAACGAAATTGAATTTGTAATTGAAAGCTTCCAAAAACAGTAATTTCCAGGTCTAGATGGTTTCATTGGAGAATTCTACCAAACATTTAAAGAAGAACTAACACTAGTTTCACACAATTTCTTCCAGAGAATAAATGATTATGTTTGTCATAAGCAACTAAACTTTGGGGCGAGTTGTTATGTAGCAATAGATAACTCAAACACTAGGTCACCTACATTCTCTTCTCGGGGTCCTGTTCTATTCTGTAACCCATGCCAGTCCAAATTGGCCCCTTCCTTGTGTAAGAGTTATTATATTAATTACAGAGAATTCAGCTGGTCTATCTGCAGTTGTTCAGTCTCAACACTTGGCGTACAGTTGACCAATGCCTTACTTTCATTGTTTTGTTATTCCTGTTTCTAAATGGTTTATTCCTTAGCTCATGCAATGAGGAAACTCTTCCCAGGACACACTGAAGTAAAGCAAATCTTAGAGCACACTCCAGCTACCTGTCATCCAAAATTTCTTCATCTGTCTGCCTTAGGCCTCTGCTCTGCTCAGAGTGGCCATGGAGCCTGTTCTGCCTAATGGTAGGGAGATATCTCAAGCTGGTTAGTATGGTTACAGCTGTTATTTATCACTAACACTTATTGACTTCTTACTATGTATTGGGACTATACATGTATTCTTTTTCCTTTTTCTTTTTCTTTCTTTCTTTCTTTATTTTTGAGGAAGATTAGCCCTCAGCTAACTACTGCCAGTCCTCCTCCTCTTTTTTTTTTTTTTTGCTGAGGAAGCCTGGCCCTGAGCTAACATCCATGCCCATCTTCCTCTACTTTATATGTGGGATGCCTACCACAGCATGGCGTGCCAAGCGGGATCCGAACCGGCGAACCCCAGGCTGCCAAGAAGCGGAACATGCGAACTTAACCGCTGCACCACCGGGCTGGCCCCTATACATGTATTCTTTAATTTTTACAATAACTCCTTAAGGGAAGTACTACTATTATCCACATTTTACGGGTGAGGAAACTGAGGCTTAGAGGGTATAGTGGGTTGAATAATGTCCCCCCAAAATTCACATCCACCCAAAACTTCACAAGGTGACTTCATTTGGAAATGAGGTCTTTGCAGATGTAATTAGTAAAGGTAAGGTCATACAAGAATAGGGTGGGCCCCTAATTCAGTGACGGGTGTCATTATAAGAAGAGGAGAGGAACAGATATTTTTCCAAAGAAGATATACAGATGGCCAACAGGCACGTGAACAGATGTTCAACATCACTGATCATCAGGGAAATGCAAATCAAAACTACATTAAGATATAACCTTACACCCGTTAGAATGGCTATAATCACCAAGACAAATAATAACAAGTGTTGGAGAGGTTGTGGAGAAAAGGCAACCCTCATACACTGCTGGTGGGAATGCAAACTGGTTCAGCCACTATGGGAAACAGTATGGAGATTCCTCAACAAATTAAAAATAGAACTACCATATGACCCAGCTATCCCACTACTTGGTATCTATCCAAAGAACTTAAAATCAGCAATTCAGAGACTTATACATCCCTATGTTCATTGCAGCATTACTCACAATAGCCAAGACATGGAAGCAACCTAAGTGCCCGTCAACAGATGACTGGATAAAGAAGATGTGGTACATATATACAATGGAATACTACTCAGCCAGAAAAAAAGACAAAATCGTCCCATTCACAACAACATGGATGGACCTTGAGGGTGTTATGTTAAGTGAAATAAGCCAGACAGAGAAAGACAAACGCTGTATGATTTCACTCATATGTGGAGATAAACAAACACATGGACAAAAAGAACTATTCACTGGTTACCAGGGGGTAAGCAGGTGGGGGGTGGGAACAAAGGGAGAAGGGGCACACCTATAAGGTGACTGACAAATAATAATGTACAACTGAAATTTTACAATGTTGTAATCTATCATAACTTCAATAAAAAAATAAATGAAAAATTTCAAAAAAGGAGAAGAGGAGAGGGCGTACAAAGACACTGAAAGAAGGATTCAGTGCTGACAGAAGCAGAGACTGGAGTGATGCAGCTGCAAGCCAAGGAAGACCAAATATTTCTAGCAACCACCAGGAGCCAGGAGAGAGGCATGGGACTGATTTCTTCCTTAGAGTCTGCAGAAGGAATCAACCCTGCTGACACCTTGATTTAGGACTTCCGTCCTCCTGAACTATGAGAGAATACATTCCTGTCATTTTAAGCCACCCAGTTCGTGGTAACTTGTTACGGCAGTGCTAGGAAACTAATACAGAAGTATTAAGTAGCTTGTTTAAGATCATACTGTGAGTAAAGATCACACTGTTGAAGCGTGGCTTGAAACAAGGTCTGCGCCACAATATTTAACAAATATACTCTCCTTTTTCTCTTTAGTACAATATCAAAACATCTCCCCACTACTCAGAAATTGTCCCCAGAAAGGGGACAATATATCATAAAGATATACTGAGGAAGCATTAAACATCCTCCTTGGCCCTGGGAGCCTGAGTTTTGTTGCTTGACCGTTTCATGCACACTCTCCGTGATTTACACGGGTTGCTCTGGTTAAAAACATAGGTATAGGAACAGGTGTAGATGTAGATATAGATACAGATAGATATAAAGAAAATTCAGTGTAAGAATGGCTTTCTGTCCTGTTTACCTTTGTGTCCCAGGTACGTGGTACAGTGTTCTCTCCATCTAACAAAAGTTCAATAATCTCTGTTAATTAATTAGACAAGAATGAATGGACATCTTTTCTTGAGGATCTTATAATCTCATTTCAAAGATTAAGCAAATCTCTAATTCTAAGTCTGTGCATCTAGTTAAGTGAGGAGAGCTTGGAAATTAATTTTTTTTTAATTGTAGCAAATAAGAGCATGGGCTTTTGAATGACTAGTCATGGGTTTAGATCTCAGCTCCACCACTTCTTAGTCCTGTATCATTGGGCAAGTTCATTTCTCTCTCCAAGCCTCATTGTCCTTATTTTCAAAATGATGTTCATACTAGCTACTGTGTAGAAAATACTTAGCACAGCACCTAGCCCATACAGAGTGATCAAGGCATGGTAGATCTCAGAGTTTTACGTGTACATATTGCAAATATATGCAACATGTGCATTACCTAGAGTTTTATGCTATTATTACATGACTATATAGAGGAATATATATATTTTTTAATTGGTACAAAAGTTAGATTCAGTCATTTTCAGTGAACCTTTTGGTTTTCTTCATAAAGTCGTTTGTTAACAAATTCTCCTAGGTCTCATTAAACACAGTGAATTCAAATGGGAAGCTCCAGAATGGCAATTGCTGCCAAGATCTTGGTGCACGGAGTGGGCAGAGGAGGTAAGCAGCTCCCTCATGGAAAGATGGTTGCCTTCATCAACCACCTGGACATCCATGGATGTCCCACAGCTTCTACTGCTACAGCACCTATGCATAGTAGATGCTGTTTAAGTGTGTCCACAGCTTTAAGTGAATTCCTATTAATACCAGTCTCTCAGAAAACTCTTGGTTGGGGATTGCTGACAATTATGTATCTAAAAATTTCTCAGTAGGGAAGGGGTGGGTAATATACTTAACAGGAAGATACTAGTGATCTGGCTGTGACTATTTGCAGAAGGCCTGTCATCTCATCCATTTCCGGGCCTTCCAGATTAATCAAATGGCTGAGATTCTGATACTCTGTGCGCAAACTCCCTGGCCAGCCAGTTCCTCTGATGCAGGCCCAGAGAAATCTCCAGAGCTCTCTGTTCCCCTTCCTGCAAACTAACATTCTCCTGCCTCACCTCTCATTTCTCTGAGTGGAGAAAGTGATATCTTTATGACCCTTGGAGGCAATGCGTGATTTAGAATAGCTAAGTAAAGAGAGCCATAAACAACGGTTGGGATGCAGGGCACTTGCCACCTTCTAATTTATTTCCTCTCCATCTAACTTCAGCTGGGAAAGAAAAAGTTGCTATTTATTTGCAGGAACAATATTTTTATGACTCAGCTTTATCAAGCTAGGTTTTGAGTCTGTTTAACATAAATTTTTCAGAGTTAAACGTCAATTCCATCTAAGTTTTCTAAGGTGGAAGTATAAATTAAGTGAAAGTTGGGCAAGGTAAATATTTTAGTAAAATTATCTGTATAGGACCCTCTGTTGAGGCTTTGGGTCCAGCTGGGCCAAACATAATCAGAGGAAGGCCCTCTCTCCTGTCCCTCAGACTCTGGTAAATGGGGCTGTGTTGACCCTCCAACCTCTTTATCTTATATTATGGGCTGCCTCCTATTTTAGACTTCTCTTCCTTCTTGCCGCTATTATGCATGTAGAGCCCACTGTCTTGGTTTGGATCATTTTCCACCACTCCCAAAAGCAGACCCTGAGATGGGGATGTGGGGACAGCTTATTTGGGAGGTGACCCCAGGAAGCACTGTGAGGGAGACAGGAAGTCAGACAGGCAAGGGAGGATGCCAGTAAAGGGGGCACAAGTGAGCGGGCTACCGCTGTGGGCGAGTGGGGTGCATGCCCAGTGAGGAGCCTCTAAGAGACTGTGTGGAACATGCTTCAGAATTGAGAAGCAAGAAATGGGGGTATTTATCTGCCATCTCCCATCTCTCTTTGGTTGATAGCTGCTCCCAGAGGTGTTAATTCCCTGACACTTCCAGCCTGTCCTGCAGGCAGGCTGCACATTCTCTTGTAGCCAGAGAAAGCCCTTGGGCGGAGTCACAGGTGCTTGCCATAGTAAGTCACTGTAGGTGTGCAGCGATAGTAAGAAAACTGTGCACTGAAGCTGCAGGTGACTTCCTGGGTGGGTCAAGGGAATATGGATGGGGAACCAACAGCAGCTGTAACAGCTATATACTGCATCTTTGATCTCTGCTCAATCCTATCTCCCACTCCAACACCACACCCACTCACCTTGTCTTGCAAATCTTATTCCAATCAGCTCAGCTCCATTGGCAACATTTCCTATTGTCTCAAGCTGCCCAAACTCACATGTTAAAACTCACATGTTTAAATTACCTGCTTGGCCTCTGTAGGCATTTACTTTGTGATGTCTGGAATAATAAAAGTGTGGACAAGGCTGATAATGGATAAGGTTTTGGGGAGCCAGAAGTAATTGTTGCGACTGTGGGCAAGAGTGGCAGAAGTTGAAACCAGCAGAGGAGATTGGGGCCAAACCATGAGGCTTTGGAGAAATCGCTAAGGAATTTGGGCTGGTCCATATATTTAATGATGAGGTACAGATTTTTAAGTAGTATAACCAGATAGGCATTGGAGATAGATAATCCTTGAGCAGTAGAGTAGGAATAGTAGTGTGTGTGTGTGTGTGTGTTTGTGTGTGTGTGTTTAAAGGCCCCCAGGTGACTCTGATGTGGCTTCTGGATTGAGATCCATTGACATAAATGAATGAGAGGGAAAGCCATTGAGAGGGAACACCATTGAGGAGCTGTGATGGTCAATTTTATGTGTCAACTTGGCTAGGCTACAGTTCCCGGTTCTTCAATCAAGCCCTAATCTAGGTGTTGCTGTGAAGATATTTTGTAGAAATGATTAACATTTACAATCAGTTGACTTTAAGTAAAGGAGATTATCCTAGGTAATCTGGGTGGGCCTGACCTAATCAGTCGAAAGGCCTTCAGAGCAGAACTGAAGTTTCCATAAAGAAGAAATTCTGCCTGTGAATGGCAGAGGCAGTTGCTGCCTGAGGGTTTCCAGCCTACTGGTCTGCCCTGTGGATTTTAGATTTGTCAGTCCCCACAAGCATGTAAGCCAATTCCTTAAAATAAATCTCTCAATAAGCATCTATCTGTCTATCTACCTATTTGTCTATCTATCTATCTATCTATCAATCATCATCTATCTGTTTATCTCCTATTGGTTCTGTTTCTCTGGCCGAACCCTGACTAACACAAGGGTCGTTGACAAAGTTCAGGTGAAAGTGATGAAAACTTATCTGGGATGGTGGGAACTGAGATGGGAATTGCATTTGAGAGACATTTCTGAGTTGGAGTAGATGGGAGTTAGAGATGAGGCTTAAGGCAAGGGTAAGAAATAGAAAAAAAAAATTAAGGTGAAATTTATAGACCTGGAGATTGTGTGGATGGTTATGCTATGGATGGAGATGAAGAACTCAAAAATGTTTGGGGAAGGGAAAGAAGCCAGTTATTTTGGGACATGGTAAATTTGAGGTGGTAGAGAGACTTTGCTTTGCTATGTGCCCAGCTGGCATTTGAAAATGAGTTTGATTCTCAGGGTGAGGTCTGGATGGAGAGAGGAATTTGAGTACTAACTTGATTTTTGAAAAAATGCTCTCCCTTCCTTGAATTATCCCCATTTCCTTTTAGTCCAGTTCTATTTGTTCATCTTTATTCATTTTTTCTTCATTATATTGTTTTCCTCAAATTTCTGGTGGTCCTTGCATGTCAGTTCATATTTAGCCAGACCCTGTATCCACTGCATGAGCTCTGTATGACAATGGGGGATGAAGGACCATTGACAATGTGTACTTAAGACAATTTTTTAATGAAGTACCAAGAAACTTGTCCACTCTTGAAACTAGTGACTCTAATTTTGAACCAAGAGATGATTACTCTGCTACTTTAAGCTTCTGGTTCCCAGCTCTTTTTTTCCATAAAAAGATTTCATCACCTTTCCATTTTCCAGGGTTTCAAAATTTTTAGTTCATTTCCAGTTTCTTCTCTTGATTACTTTTCTTGTACTACAATTTCATCTTTTTTATATTAAAAAAAATTGTGCTTTTCTATCTTTGGGACCTTGGAAGAGAGGTGTGGTGGATACACTGCACTTGCCTCTCCAGATTCGTGCTCCACTCAGCTCTGCTTTGCTCTCTGCCCCAGGAGCTGAGCTATATGGGCTGCAGCCATGGGCCCCTTTGCCTCTGTTCTGATTGAGCTTGGCCAACGGCAGGCACCAGCAAGAGAAGAGAGGGCAGGAAATTGAAGAAAACCGGAAAACAAGACACAAAATGGTAGTGGTAGGCCCCCACATCTCAATAATCACTCTAAATGTAAATGGATTGAACTCCCCGATCAAAAGACACACAGTGGCAGGATGGATCAAAGAACAAGATCCAACAATATGCTGCCTCCAGGAAACACACCTCAGCCCCAAAGACAAACACAGACTCAGAGTCAAGGGATGGAGAACAATACTCCAAGCTAATAATGAACAAAAGAAAGCAGGTGTCGCTATACTAATATCAGACAAGGTAGATTTCAAAGCAAAACAGATAAAGAAAGATAAAGAGGGACAGTATATAATGATAAAAGGGACTCTCCACCAAGAAGACATAACACTTATAAATATATACGCACCCAACACAGGAGCACCAAAATTTGTAAAGCAACTCTTAATAGAACTAAAAGAAGACATCAACAACAATACAATAATAGTAGGAGACCTCAACACACCATTAACACCAATGGACAGAACATCCAGACAGAAAATCAACAAGGAAATAATAGAATTAAATGAAAAATTAGACCAGATGGACTTAATAGATATATATAGAACACTTCATCCAAAAACAGCAAGTTACACATTCTTCTCAAGTGCACATGGAACATTCTCAAGGATTGACCATATTTTGGGAACCAAAGCAAACATCAATAAATACAAGAGAGTTGAAATAATATCAAGCATCTTTTCTGATCATAACGCTATTAAACTAGAAATCAACTACAAGAAAAAAGCAGAGAAAGGTGCAAAAATGTGGAGACTAAACAACACGCTTCTCAACAAACAATGGATCATTGAAGAAATTAAAGAAGAAGTCAAATTTTATGTGGAGACTAATGAAAATGAGAACACGGCATACCAAATCATTTGGGATGCAGCAAAAGCAGTCCTAAGAGGGAAATTCATTGCAATACAGGCTCACCTCACTAAACAAGAAAAAGCTCACATAAGCAACCTCAAACGACACCTAACAGAACTAGAAAAAGAAGAACAAACAAAGCCCAGAGTCAGTAGAAGGAGGGAAATAATAAAAATAAGAGCAGAAATAAATGATATTGAAACAAAAAAGACAATAGAAAGGATCAATGAAACAAAGAGTTGGTTCTTCGAAAGAATTAACAAAATTGACAAACCCCTAGCCAGACTCACCAAGAAAAGAAGAGAGAAATCGCAAATTAATAACATTAGGAATGACAGAGGAGAAATCACAACAGATACCAATGAAATACAAGAGATCATAAGAGAATACTATGAAAAACTATATGCCAACAAATTGAACAACCTGGAAGAAATGGACAAATTCCTAGACTCCTACAATCTCCCCAAACTGAATCAGGAAGAAATGGAGAATCTGAATAGGCCAATCACAAGTAAGGAAATAGAAACGGTAATCAAAAACCTCCCCAAAAATAAGAGTCCAGGACCGGACGGCTTCTCTGGAGAATTCTACCAAACATTCAAAGAAGACTTAATACCTATTCTCCTCAAACTGTTCCAGAAAATTGAGAAAGATGGAGAACTCCCTAACACATTCTATGAAGCCAACATCACTCTGATCCCCAAACCTGACAAGGACAACACAAAGAAGGAGAACTACAGGCCGATATCACTGATGAACATAGATGCAAAAATCCTCAACAAAATTTTGGCAAACCGAATACAGCAATACATCAAAAAGATTATACACCATGATCAAGTGGGATTTATACCAGGGACACAGGGATGGTTCAACATCCGCAAGTCAATCAACGTGATACACTACATCAACAAAATGAAAAACAAAAACCACATGATCATCTCAATAGATGCAGAGAAAGCATTCGACAAGATCCAACACCCATTTATGATAAAAACCCTCAGTAAAATGGGTATAGAAGGAAAGTACCTCAACATAATAAAGGCCATATATGACAGACCCACAGCCAACATCATACTCAATGGACAAAAACTGAAAGCCATCCCTCTGAGGACAGGAACAAGACAAGGGTGCCCACTTCCACCACTCCTATTCAACATAGTACTGGAGGTGCTGGCCAGAGCAATTCGGCAGGAAAAAGAAATAAAAGGAATCCAAATAGGTAACGAAGAAGTAAAACTCTCGCTGTTTGCAGATGACATGATCTTATATATAGAAAACCCCAAAGAATCCATAGAAAAACTATTAGAAATAATCAACAACTACAGCAAAGTAGCAGGGTAGAAAATTAACATGCATAAATCAGTAGCATTTCTATACACTAACAATGAACTAACAGAAAAAGAACTCAAGAACTCAATCCCATTCACAATCCCAATGAAAAGAATAAAATACCTTGGGATAAACTTAACCAAGGAAGTGAAGGATCTATACAATGAAAACTACAAGACTTTCTTGAAAGAAATTGACGATGACATAAAGAGATGGAAAGACATTCCATGCACATGGATTGGAAGAATAAACATAGTTAAAATGTCCATACTACCTAAAGCAATATACAGATTCAATGCTATCCCAATCAGAATCCCAAGAACATTCTTCACAGAAGTTGAACAAACAATCCTAAAATTCATATGGGGCAACAAAAGACCGCGAATTGCTAAAGCAATCCTGAGCAAGAAAAACAAAGCCGGCGGAATCACAATCCCCGATTTCAAAACATTCTACAAAGCTACAGTGATCAAAACAGCATGGTACTGGTACAAAAACAGGTCCACAGATCAATGGAACAGAATTGAAAGCCCAGAGATAAAACCACACATCTATGGACAGCTAATCTTCAACAAAGGAGCAGAGGGCCTACAATGGAGAAAAGAAAGTCTCTTCAACAAATGGTGCTGGGAAAACTGGACAGCCACATGCAAAAGATTGAAAATTGACCATTCTTTTTCACCGCACACCAAAATAAACTCAAAATGGATCAAAGACCTAAAGATTAGGCCTGAGACAATAAGTCTTTTGGAAGAGAATATAGGCAGTACACTCTTTGACATCAGTTTCAAAAGAATCTTTTCGGACACTATAACTCCTCAGTTGAGGGAAACAATAGAAAGAATAAACAAATGGGACTTCATCAGACTAAAGAGCTTCTTCAAGGCAAGGGAAAACAGGATTGAAACAAAAAAACAGCTCACTAATTGGGAAAAAATATTTACAAGCCACTTATCTGACAAAGGGTTAATCTCCATAATATACAAAGAACTCACACTGCTTAACAACAAAAAAACAAACAACCTGATCAAAAAATGGGCAGAGGACATGAACAGACATTTCTCAAAAGAAGATATGAATATGGCCAATAGACACATGAAAAGATGTTCATCATCGCTAATCATCAGGGAAATGCAAATCAAAACTACACTAAGATATCACCTTACACCTGTTAGATTGGCAAAAACATCCAAAACCAAGAGTGACAAAAGTTGGAGAGGTTGTGGAGAAAAAGGAACCCTCATACACTGTTGGTGGGAATGCAAACTGGTACAGCCACTATGGAAAACAGTATGGAGATTTCTCAAAAAGTTAAAAATAGAAATACCCTATGACCCAGCCATCCCATTACTGGGTATCTATCCTAAGAAGCTGATATCAGAAATCTCAAGAGTCCGTTGCACCCCTATGTTCATCGCAGCATTATTTACAATAGCCAGGACGTGGAACCAGCCTACATGCCCAGAAACTGATGATTGGATAAAGAAGATGTGGTATATATACACAATGGAATACTACTCAGCCATAAAAAAAGACAAAATTGGCCCATTCACAACAACGTGGATGGACCTCGAGGGTATTATGTTAAGCGAAATAAGCCAGTCAGAGAAAGACGAACTCTATATGACTCCACTCATAGGTGGAAGATAGTATATTGATAAGGAGATCTGATCTGTGGTTACCAGGGAAAAGGGGGGGTGGGGGGAGGGCACAGAGGGGGAAGTGGTGTACCCACAACATGACTAACAAAAATGTACAACTGAAATCTCACAAGGTTGTAATCTATCATAACATTAATAAAAAAATTAAAAAAAAAAAAAAGAGAAGAGAGGGCAGGAGGAGAAAGAGAGAGGTTAGGGTATTTATATCTCAGTTCCCTCCCTGTCAGGCCAAGGTTTGTTAAGGACTTCATTTCTCTACTCAGGGCAATAGCTCCTATCCAGACCTTCTCTCTTGTAGCCAACAGGTCTCACCAGGTTCTGGTAACTGCTCCCTCCTCTTACCCATTCCTCTCTGGGGGTGGTGGTAGCTCACAGTTTTTGCTAACCCTGGGGTGCTTCACCACTTCTTGTTGCTTTCTCTTAATTCTGCCCACACCTTGTAAGTAATCCCTTAATTAAACTCTTTTAAGTCATGCCCTTTGAGAGTACCCTCCAATGCCTGCCAGGATCCTGACCCATATAGGAGCAGAGGACGACGCATGATTTGGAAGCCCAGTGAAAGAGATTTGGGGGTTATTTGGGTAAAGAGGTTTTCAACACCTATTATTTAACTTCAAATGGCCAATTCTTCCATTTGCTCATTGTTGAGACACAAGGTAGACGTTGAGATTCCAACCCTGGAGACAGACTGCTTGGATATAAATGCAAATCCCACAATTGCTGGCTGTGCATCCTTGGAAATTTACCTAACCATTTTGAGCTTCAGGTTTTTCGTTTGTAAAATAGAGATCATAATAGTATCTGCCTCATGGGGCCATTGTGAAGATTAAATGAGTTAATGTAAGTGAAATGTTTGCAACAGTTCAAGTAAGGCCTTACTAAATGTTGGCTGCTACCATCATAGTGGTTATCATTATTATTATCCTTTCTTCTTGTTCTCTTATCCAACATGTAAGAAGCAGCATGACTCAGCAGCACATTTAGAGCCAGAAGGACTATTTTCTTTACAACACGCTGCTTCTTTGGTCTCCTGTGCAAAATTATTTAGCTGAACAGAGAGAAACTGAAGACTTTAATCAATTCTGAGAAGTTCCCATATTCATTCCATTTGTTGCACCCAGTGCATTAGTTCCCACGCCAGAACTCTGGAATCTTCTCTCCTCTTTCTCCTTTCCAACCCTCATAATTTATAAGACTAAATCATGCTCTCCATCCCAGGAGAGTGAACCAGTGGTTTTGTTGCTAAAACTTGAATGCATGAGTGCATGGGTTAGGGGGAGTTCTAGCCTTTGTACTCTGGTGTCATGCCTGTTCGCCAAGCCTGTTCTCTTCTCAGTGTATTTGGTCTCATGCCTGATTGAGATGGAAAACGTAGAGGTTTTACAGTTTTTAGATCTGCAGCTAACATATTCTGGAAACTCTACAAACAAGAAAAGATAGAGTGTAAATCATAGTTACTACTTAATGATGTTAACAGAATACATATCCTACTATCTTAGTCAAACTTCTTTTAGTTGTAAGAAATAGAAACCCACTCAGACTTGTTTATTCCAAAAGGAGGAATTTTTTTTATGAGAATACAGGGATAATCACAGAACTCAAGGGCAGGAAGTAGAACCAAGTCTCTTTGTGAATTGGAAACATGAGTAGAAAGTTCTAACAGTAGGTTAAGCTTGTCTGTCTGTCTGTCATGCTGCTTGATCTCTCCCAATGTGCTTTCTTCACTCCTTATTTTTTTTATTCTATTTTTTTTTTTTTGTGAGGAAGACTGTCCCTGAGCTAACATCCATGCCCATCTTCCTCTATTTTGTATGTGGGATGTTGCCACAGGATGGCTTGATGAGCGGTGTGTAGGTCCACGCCCAGGATCTGAACCTGCGAACCCTGGGCTGCCAAAGTGGAGTGCATGAACTCAACCACTATGCCACCGGGCCAGCCCCTCCTCACTCTTTATTATTTGCAGGCTGGCTTCTCCCCACACACGGTAGGTAATCACTGGCCTGCTGTTCCCATATTTACCTGTCCTCTTTTCCAGCCACAAGAGGAGACTAACTAGCTATTCAGAATCTTAACAGTACATTCCAAGAAGAAAGACTGTGACTGGTTCAGACCTGAGGCAGAGTATATCTTGGATACAACCAGCTATGACCTGAGGATCAGGGTTGCATAGTACAAACATGGTTTCCACAGCCCCATCCCCGTGGGTGAAGAAAGCAGTTCTCGTAAAATGGGTTAATTTTGGAATAAACAGATATCCTTAAATGCGTTGCCACTTTCCTCTTTCCATTATTTTTTCCTATTCTCCCAAGGTAGAAACAAATTTTTTTATGTAATTAAAAAGTAAGAAACCCCTTTTCACTCTATTCACAATTTCTTCATACTACTAAATTAACTGAACTTGACTTAGAAATTAGATCTTAAATTACAAAACACCAGGATCTTGGAAATTTCTGGAACTAAAGACTCTAGCCATTAATGGTTCCTAGTAGTTTAGACCCAAATTTTGTGGTGGTAAGTTTGGGCATTTAGCATAGAGTGCGAATACCCTTGTACTTTGTGAAGAGTCATATTATCTTCTTGGATTTTATTACCTCTTCCAGAGACCTCCTTGAGGGAATGTTTGGAGCGTTATTGACGTCCTGTGGTCTGAAGTGAAAGGCCAGGCTCCCATTTTGGGTTACAGTTGCTTCCTTAGTCCAGGATGTTGTAACCCATTCACGGACTGATTATAGTTTGTTCTTATGAGTGGGCACCATGAATGCAGCCTGGTCACAAGAATAGAACAGATTTCTCGGCAGTGAGAGCCGTGGCAGCAGCAGCAGGGAAGGAAGAGTGCTTATTCAACGCATTGAATACTCAGTAGTATCTTGCAGGAAGAACCTTTCTCTTTATGTCTGTGTGAGCAAATGGGTAATGACCATAGATAGGCGATTTTGAGATTTATGTGTGGGTGAGGACCTTAGGAGAGTGCTTCGGACAGTCTCAAGAGAAATGACGCAGATTTCCAGGTGTGGTCTCCCCTTCTTTCCAGTTTGGCCTGTTTTCATTTTGTGTTTCTAAAGAACACCATGTTCTTGTCATTTTGCTCAGTGTCAAGCCCAGAGCATCATCGCAGTCATGAAAGGGTAATTTCTTCCAGTGGACTGAAAAAGAAGGCCTAGAATGTAGGGAGGATGTGGCTCCATTGCCTTACAACAGTCAACTGGATGTCAGGGGCTGGCTGATTAAACATTTTGGACAGAAAGACAAAGAAACTGGTGTGAGCTCTCCATGGGGAACCTTTCAGTTTAGAAGTTTCTCATTCACAGGACTGCTGTCTAGCAAATAACACTGACAGTATTTAGATACCACGTATTCACTGGATATTTTATTTTCTGCCTTTTCTTATTTGTTTTCATTGTTGAAATAACAAGCTTTGAAAATATCATCGGTGTCAGAGATCTATACTTTGACCTTCAACACTGATTCCCGGCAACTCGCAGGGAAAACAGACAGTATAGTGAGGGCTCAATCCAAAGCAGGATTTAATTTATTGTTTCTGGAACACAAACTGAAATGGATGCCATAAGAAGTAGGAGTGGGTGTGACTACTGCTTAGTGAGTTTAACCACATTTATCTTCTTAGTGGTCAAACAAAAACAGCCACCACCCAGAACATTTAAGATAATAAGCCATGAGAAACTATAAAGTAATGAAATACACTTTCCCCACTAATTCTCCAACACTACTTTTCTCTTCACTGTCTAGGGGAGTGGTTTTATGAGGTCACTTTATTCATTTTTTAAAGAAATGTTTATTGAGCACCTACTGTGCACAAAAGATTATCCTAGACCTTGTGTAAATGACAGCAGCACGTGGACAAATATAAAAATGGTCAAATGGCATTATAAGGAAAGTGGTGAATGCAGATTCCTATTTCTCCCTGCCTCTGTCTTGTGCTGATTCTTTTTCTTCATTGATCTGAAAGGATATACTGGTAACTTGACAGCTTGTGACGTTCCTGCTAATCCCCTTGTTATTTCTGCGGCGAAGAAGCTCTTACAACTTGAGCTGAGTAGAGTGGTGGGAGCTTCCTCGCTGGTAACATTCCCCTAAGGCCTGGGGGGAACTGAATGAGTAAAGACCACTTTGCTCCAGGAAGCATTGAATTGATTTTGGTGCGCCCACACCTACTTTAGTAATACACCATTCTCTAGAGTGCAGGCTTTCGGGAAACTCAGCTGTGGTGGGTGCCATGATGTGTTGATCCCCCTTCAGGATTGACGCGCTCACTCCCCCAGCTGCGGGAAGTGCTGCCTAGAGACGATCTTCAGCTGTTAGTCTTTTTGGAGATTGCCTCTACTGAAAGAAACTGCCTTGCCCAAGATCTTGCCTCCTTCCAGTGGTAGTCCACATCCTATGACTAACTGATCAGTGCACAGATATGAAGGCTCGATCCCTTTGTCCTAACTTGAGAAAATGCTGAAGGCCATCCCAGCTCCATAGCTGCCTGCAGGGGTGGCTGAACCTTTGGTGGGCCTGCAGCACAGCCCAATTTCTCCTTCTGCCCCCTCTAGCTTCCTTCCCCTCCTTTTCACAGGGATGAAACCCTAAAATATTCCCGAATAAATGTGCCGGCATACTAATCTCTGTCTCAAATTCTCCTTTCTGGAAACCCAAACTGTGACATTAACCCTCCAGAACATGGCCTGGACTCAGAAGTAGGTAGGAAAGGAACATAAGAAACCGCTACAGTTGTCATGAACCTCTTACATAAAAGACTTGGGAACCATGTAAAACAAAATAGGCACAGAGACAGGTGAATATTCTTTGTTCCTGTGTACACTGGGTGAGCACCTGTATTATGCACATGAGTGTATGTGAGGCTGTGTGTCCTGGGACAGTGGCTGAACATTGCTAAGGACTTCCTCTCTACAGTGGAATGACAGTTGGCAGATAGAGATGGAGGTAGGGATGGGCATGAGTATAGCTCTTTGCTGGAATAGTGTCTGTAGCTGTTTGCAAACAGAGAGACTCCAAAAGTCTGATGGCTGTGGATGCTGTGTTTGCCTTTCTGGCTGGTGTATTTGTCACTTTTGAGCCTTGCACATGCATTCTGATGACCTTGGCAGATGGCACTGGGAAATGTCTATCAAACTTCTGGCTTGTTTGAGAGGATGAAGGTTCCTAAATGGAACAGAGGAAAGAATGAAGGGAAAGAACTGCTTCTAAAAGTATTAAAGGGTAATCGGATTAGGAGAAAACTAACTCAATAAAGTGTGTAAGCACCTACTATGTTAGTAACCGCTTCAAGGCAAGTATCAGAAAGTAGATGATGGAATCTGGGGAGAAAAGTTGGGCACGAGTGACATGGGATAAGAACATGCTGTTAAAAAAGCAGAGGCCACCTCTGATTTATTCATTTCTCCATCACTAGTGCTTAGCACAGTGTCTGGTACATAGTTGGTGAATAGTTTACAGCATGAATGAATAAATGCACCATGGTAATAGATAAGTGAGTATATGAGGACTGTAGGGGAAGAAAAGACCATATGGTTGGGGTTGATTTAGGAAGGCTTCATGGGCTTTAAGATGGGCATAGGCGGCAGTGAAAAATTTGGAATGGTAGAGAACAGTACTCTATGAAGAAGGAACTGTGGGGGTAAAGGTAGAGAGGCTGGAGTTTGAGAACAGAAAAAGAAAAAGGTTTATAGGAGAACAAGTTCTGAGGTGGTACCCAGGGAAAGAGAAGGGTCTAAAGATAAGATGGGACCAGTTAATGGGGGGTCTTATGGGTTCCATGTGGCTTTCATCTGATGATCAATGAGGAACCATCCAAGGCTCTTAAAGAGAGGACAGAAAGTGGTATTTTACAAATGTAGGTATCTCTGTCTTGCTTTACAGAATTTGTATTTTGTAGTTATCGGTCTTGTCACCATCACTATCTTCTTCCTCCCAGCACCAAAATGGTAGAAATGGAATAAAAATGTGTAAACTCATGGCAATGAAGAGAATAATAGAGAGGGCTAGGAGCAGGTGAGATATTTCAACAAATTTCGGGAAGACAGAAAATATATGCAAGAATTCACACTAATGAAGCAAACAAGGGATGCCACGGCCGAGAGCATGCATGCAGAGGCTACAGTTAAGGAGGGCACAGCCTGTCCTGCAGAACTACAGACACCATGGAGGGTGATGAGGGGGAGACATGGAGGGTTAATTGACAGCCTGAGTATGAAACAGAAAACTCACCCATTCATCTTGAGTGCAGCATATGCAGCATGTCTATCACTCAAGCAAAAAATGAGAGAATTCTTCTCAAAATAAATTGAATATCCCAAGATAAAAATTTTTGACATTCTGGCATTTAATAGCCATGCAATATGATGGCAGAGGTTACAGGTCAACAATATCCAAATCTACAGAACTCCCATCCTATATCCCCTCCCCCACCTCCAGGGGGTATTTAAGGAAAAACTCCAATATGAAAAAGAGACTTAGATAAACAAATAGAAAAAAAGTGATTCCAGAGGCAAGAGATAATTTGAGGGAAAAAAGAGATTTTGAAACTTAGAAGGAATAAAGTAAATATTGTATCAATAAAACAAGTACAGGATACTATGAAAAGAGAAAAATCTGAGAACAAGAATGTACACTTAGAAATTAAAAACATTACTGCTAAGATAAAAACAAGTGTAAAAGAATTAGAAGATAAGGTAAATTGGCTTATGTGGTTTGTAGGGCCTGGCTAGGCAGGTCCAAAATCCTTAGAAGGGCAGGCTGGAACTCTTAGACAGGAGCAGACGCTATGTCCACAGATGGAATTTCTTCTTCCTCAGGGAAACCCCAGTTCTACTCAGGCCTTTCAACTGAGTGGGTCAGGCCCACCCAGACTGTGGAGGACACTCTCCTTTACTTAAAGTCAACTGATTGTAAACGTTAAGCACATCTACAAAATATCTTCACAGCAATGCCCAGATTAGTGTTTGACTAAATAAGCTAAAAACTGTAGTTTAGCCGAGCTGATACATAAAATTGACCGTCACAGATGAAAACAACAAGAAAAAAACAAGAAGATCCACTCAGGAGGTCTAACATCTGACTAATTAGGAGTTCCAGAAAGAGAGAACAGAGAAAATGAGAGGGGGAAGTTATCAAACCAACAATATGGAAAGAAAAACCAGTTCCTAAAATGAAGATCAGTAGTGTAAATATCCACATTGAAAAGGCCTATTGTGTGTCCAGTGTAAGGAACAAACGAACAAACAAATAGAATCCTCATCTAGAAATACCACCAAAAATAAAGCTAAAATCTTAAAATTTTTCAGAGGGTAAAAAATAACTTCTTACAAGAAATGAGAATCAGATTGGCATCAGACTTTTCATTGTCAATACTAGATGCCAAAGAATAACGGAGCATTGCCTCTAAGGTATGAGAGAGAACAATTTTCAATCTGTAACTTTTCACCTAATCTAACCCAATCCACCCTTAAATATGAAGGTAGAATAAAGATAATTTTGGGAATTTCTGAAAACTTATCTTCCACACATCTTATCTTAGGATGTTACTTGAGGATGTATTGTGGCAAAGCAAGAGTGTAACCAAGAAAAAGGAAGACAGGGGATCTAGGAAATGGTGACACCCCAAGAGAGCAGGGAAGGGAAATCCCAGGATGACTGCTATGCATTGGATCCAGGGAGCAACCCTGCCAGATGGAGCAGGAAGATGGAGGACTGAGGGAGGGCGGTTTCCTTAAAACACACACACACACACAACACTACACACCAAAGCAAGACACCATGATAGGCTGGAGAGTTTAATCATTTCTTTGGGAGAGAGACATCTCAAGGGGGGTGGGGAGAGATTATTATTAGTATAATTTGGTTTTGTTTTAAAAACTTATACATGCTACAACACAGATGAACCTTGAAAGCATGCTAAATGAAAGAAGCCAGTCACCAAGGACCACGTACTGTATGATTTCATTGATATGAAGTTTTCATAATAGGCAAATCCATAGAGACAGAAAGCAGATTAGTGGTTGTCGGGGGGTGAGGGAGGGATGAGGTTTGTGTGTGTGGGGGGGGGCTGGAATAGGATTGATGACTAAGGGGTTTGGGTTCTGTTTTGGGGCTGAAAAACATGTTCTAAAACAGATTGTAGTGGTGGAATCACAGCTATGTGAATACAGTAAAAGCCATTGGATTGCACACTTTAAATGAGTGAATTGTTTGGTATGTAAGTTATATCTCAATAACGCTGTTAAAAAAAAGCTCGTGAAGATTAACTGGAAGATCCTCAAGGGAAAAACATGCTGTTATCTTGCCAGCCTAGGGCAATATTTACAAAAAGCTCTCTACCATACACTGACTATCTTCTAGTTCTCTAGCCTAGACTATCTTCTGTGGGTTTCTATCAGCCACTTTCCTTTGACTGCTCACAGCTGCTCTGCCCCTTGGCTGAACTCTCTGATCTCAGACCCAGTCTTTCACCCCAATCAAACTTCAGTGCATTGTCCAACAGATCACACTGGCTCCACAGTCCTTACCCTCATTTCCACCATCCCGATACTGCTTGTCCTCCTCCTGCCTCAGTCTGCCAGGCAATTTCTAGCACATCATGAAATTAGCCTTCCTTGAACCCATGCTGATAAATCCCATTTCCAAAATAATGTCCACCACTCTCAACACAGGTGACGCTGGGAGACCACCTACCAGAGATGCTGGAGAGAGGGCTTTCTGCACTGGCAGGGAGATTAGATTAGAATGACCAGTGCTTCTCAAAATTTAATGTGCACACGAATCAATGCAATCAACTGGGGATCTTGTTAAAATGTAAATGCTGATTCAGCAGCTCTGGGGCCTGAGGTTGGGCATGTCTAACAAGCTTCCAGGTGATGCTCCAAGATGCTGGTTCTGGGATCCCACTTTGAGTATCAAGGGGATAGATCATCTCTGAGGTCCCTTTCAGTTCTGCCATTGCCTCTTATACCTGACCAAACTGATAGGAATCGCAGCTACACATCATCTGCCACTGCGAATGCAGCTCATAGAGTTCTTTCTGGAGGTCCTGGCAGTGCAAGTTACAATGTAACAGAAAGAAAAATGGCTTTTCTCTTATGCAGGATAACATTGCTAGCATTAAGAAGTGTATTGGCCAAATACAGAACATAAAGCATGATCAAAATATCATAGAAGCCTCTCTATCTCATGGAAGTTGATTAATTTCTGGGGAATGTTTTTTATCTAACTTATATTTAAGTGTCATTTCTGAATGAATGGTATGTAAAATCAATTTTAGAAGCCGGTAAACAGGGCCAAGAGTAAGAGATAACTCTAAAGCATCACGATCATTTTTATCTCAACCACTGATTCACAACTTTAGAAGGTCAAGAGAGGAAAACCTATAGATTTCCAGGTTATGCTAATTATTATCATCACTGTTAATTTAATTATTAATTTTATTATTATTTTAAATCAGAGAAATTCATGAAAATAATTTAAAAAGTCAATTGTGCAGAAATGTGTGTATACTAAAAAGCAATCATCCTTGATATTACCCCTTCCCAGCTGCATCTACTTTTAAGTGACTTTGCCCCTTTTTTCTGTAGTTACCTCCAGATCCATAAATGCAATACATGTTCCACTATTTCTTGATTTATCAATTGTATACATTATATATTGACTCCGTGTTATGGGAAATGAGAATTTCACTCACTTATGTGTTTCTTCTCTCCTCAGCTGACCAATAAATTCATATCTCTATTTTGGTTCCACTCTTAGTTACCTCTGTAACTTTAAGCAATATATTTTAATTTTTATTTTTATCAACTAGAGACGAATCACAGTATCCTTAACTCTTCACTTCTTAAAATGAGCATCTTAGTGATGCAACCTTTCCTCAACTCTTCTCCCTCATGTCCACCTCCTAACTTTTGCCACCATACAATTATTTACACTTACTCTTGCATTTGGAGGTTGATAATAACTGTACAAAATTCAAATAAATCAATCCTTGGTTTTTCTATGGGTTGATTCTACAAGTGGAAAATCAAAAATGTTTACGTGATTGTGGCTATGTAAATATTGTTCACTGTTGGCCAAGACTATATTGTTACATTTTCTTTCTCCAAGGCTGTTTCTTGAAATTTTTAATTGTTTTAAATTGCAATAATAAATTAGGCCCTCAATTTATGGAGATATTCCTAGTTGAAGAGTGCTTACTTTACTAGTTAAAAGTGTCAGAAAATTCCCAGGCCTTCTTTTCTTACCTTAACATGTTTTTTGGTCTTGTTTTAATTTTGCTTTGGCTGTGACTCATCCCGGTCCCTGGTTCTCAGTGAAGTCTGAGCTCCGGTTGCTCTACGACACAGGATAAGAAAGAACATCTGGTTCTTCAAAGCTTGCTCTGGAGTAAAAGAGCAACAAACCTTCGATTATTATCCAAACGCTGAAAGGTCAAGGTTCCCTTCGCTTACATCAGTATCTTTTAAACTGCAGGTTACTACTCAATAGTGGGTCATGAAATCAATTTACTGGGTCACAACCAACCAACATTTTTAAAAAGTGAAGTAGGATAGAATAGACAGATTTCACCACTCATAGTAAAGTTTAAGTATTACTTAAATAATATGTACGTATATATGTTTGTATGTGCATTCTGGTTGCATGTGAAATGTATATTTTACTCATTTTATTGTTGGTTGCTATTGAAAAAGCTTGAAAGCTCCTATCTTGCATGCTGAACTGGTCTCCTTTTGGCCTGATTTCTAGTCTAGAAATTGCTCTCTCCCCTTGGTTTACTGAGCTGGGACCACACCCTCTGTGTGTCTAATGGAGTTCTGGGCTCTGCTTCCCTTTTCCTGAGCTGTATCTTCCCTGGTGGGTTGTTGAGACCTGTTATGGCTCAAGTTCTTCCTAAATTTTTAAACCTCCAGCTCCACTGGGACTCCTGGTGGGAAATTGCTGGTCTCCATCCGTGGTGTGTGTGGTGTACTGACAACCAAAGCAGATAATTTTTTGACAAAATTATATTCAGGAATAATTATAAGATAAAATAAATAATAATAGTAGCTAGAAAAGACTAGGAGGAAGGACCTGTCACCCACTTCTGAAAAAATTGGCCATGAAACTCTATGAATGGCCATGGAACACTGTCTGATAGAGAACCAGAAGGTGAGAGGATGGCGCAAAAAGACTGGGCAGGGTTCTGCTCTGCCATCCAGAGGGTCAGTAGGAGTCTGAATTGACTCAACGGCACTAACAACAACAAAGAAAAGAAATGTAGACAGTGAACATTTTCTTGTATTGAACTTTGAATATATTATGCCAACCAAAATATAAATAATGAAATAAATCTTACAGTACAAAAAAAGACAAAAGGTACCAGATTAATACTTTTTAATTACATCACTGTTGTTTTTGAAAAATAACAAACAAACAAAAAACAAACCAAAAAAGGGAAAATGCATGAAGAAACACTTCCGAAAGGGTGACCACCACCAGATTCAGAGATTTCATCTGTGGAATGACAGACTTGAAGTAACTCAATTTCGGTTCCCTTGTCTTTACAATCCTTTGGTTCTCATCGTTTATTTTGAATCTACTGTTTAATTGTGGGGATGTGGAGTACCATGGGGCTGGAGGCAGGAACTGAATTCAAAGTGAGCTTGAGTGATGGGAACTGGATCTTTTCTAGAAATGAACACATGTAGCTGAGTCTGCATGTGTGGGGGCTGACTCTAGAACAGGGAGCTCTCTGAATTAGCTTCCTTGAATACCACGTTGATTGAAGGATAATCACTAAAAAGTATTATGTTGAAGTTGACATATATATGACAGTATTACAACTTGAAATTAACAGCAGCAGCAAAAGATTTTTTGGAGGAGGTATACTTTATCATTGACTTGTTTAGAGCTGCTAGCGCATGGTGAAAACAAAGCAGACTCACTAGCGAGAGTTATTATTGTTTTAAAATTGTCTGCAAACCATGCACCCTGTTACTGCCTGCACCTGGGACTGACCGTTCCCACTGCCCCACCTGTGGTACCCCATATTTCAGGAAGAAAAGTTACTCCCACTCTTTCAACAGTTCTTTAGATAATTTGTTTAGAGCTCCTGAATAGCATTAAGGAAATAAACCTGTGAAACATGACACAGTGATTCTTGGTCACAGCTAGCCCCTGGTTTTCTTTTTCTGGGCTCTAAGCCAGGGAACAGGTTTATGGACTTTTCTTGGCTCTAAGGGAGCACTCCCAGTGTGTGTGTGTGTGTGTGTGTGTGTGTGTGTGTGTGTATGTGTGTGTGTGTTGAGGGAGGGTCACAGGGGAAGGAGGTGGGTTTTGGGTGGAGTGAGGAAAACACAGGAAGGTGAATTTAGCTACACTGTGTTCACGGGATATGCCAAGGGAAGGGAAAGCCCTGAACATTCCATAACACTCTTAAGATAAATTAAAGTATAATCAGAATCTTGGGTATTTTCGCCAATATGCTTGCGAGTTCACACGGCCCTCCTCAGGCACTGTCTGTCTGCTTCCCATTCGCATCCCCAGTTTTTTTTCTCTCAGTTACAAAGAACAACTCAAAATAAACTTTCCTCGGATTCTCTAGTCAGAGCCACAATTCCCTTTGGTTTGCCCTTGCTTTTATTTTTCTTCACATTTCAAACAGGAGAACACTTGAGACTGACTCAATCTGCCTCCAGCATTACAAATGTGCCTCCCCAGCTTACTTTCTCAGCTGACTCCACGGCAAAGCTTTCCTAGCTTTGTACACAGGTGGCTTCCCATGTTAAATGCTCCCAGCCTGGCCTGGCATTCAGAACCCAGATGAGCAATTTCTTCCAGAGGGAACATGATGCTGAAAATGGAGGAAAAGCTTGGCGCCAAAGAAATCCTTTGAAACAGTAACTCTTTGGCTTCAAACCACCTTCCCATCTTATTTTGAGCTCACCATTCTCCTGCCTAAATTCCAGGTAAGAATCAGCTGGGGCTTCTTGATTTCTTCTCGTTTTCTACACGCTTGTGGCCTGCGATGTGCCCCAGGGCTGCCTTCTGGCCTTACATCCGGCTTGGCCTGTGCTTCCCCTTCAGCTTCAACTAGTGAAGAAGGCCCTCTCATCTTTCAAGTTGCAGCTTTGAAGCTGGGCCTTTAATGCAGTCTATTACTCCAGCCAAAGGTTCTTTGTCCTTTCTCTATACTCCTAAGCCCCTTACTTTCTTACTGCCTATGTGGCCTGCACAGCTTGCTGCTCTGCACTGTAGATACCCATTTAGGGATCTTATGCAGCCAATGGACTATAAGCCACTTGAGTGCAGAGTCTATACATCTTGAACAAGTTTGTGTCCACACAAGTATAGTGTGCAACACATAACCTTCAGCATAATGTATGTACAATAAACTTGCCTAGTAAATAAAGTTTAAAAATAGAAGGAGTGAGAGAATCACAAAATGTACTCCTGTGTTAATTTGACTATGTTTGTGTATGTAGGCGATCATTTAAAAATCTTTCATGATTTTGTTAATATAAAGCAAGGCCTTTCAAAACAACAAGAAGAAGACAAACATTCCAATAGATAATTTGGAAATGATGCGAACATTTTTTTCAGATATTTATTGGATATTTGTGTTTCATCTTTTGTGGAATGTTTATTGACTATCTATAACAATCAAGGAAATATAAATTAAAACAATAGCAAAAAACCACTTTTTGGCCTACATAAGTGGCAAAGTTTTTTAAAAAATGTGTAACACCTACTCTTGGGAAGGGTTTCTCACGGGGTCTCGTATGCTGCTGAAAAGTTGTCAGGGGACAGAACCTTTGTGAATGGTGGTTTTCATCAAGAGACTTAAAATGTGCATATTCTACAACTACTTTGGAAAAACTGCTTGACAGTATCTACTAAAGCTGAACATAGGCCATCTTTACGATCTAGCAATTCCACTCTTAGGTACATATCCAATAGGAAGTGTACATATGTTCACCAAAAGACATGTACTAGAATGTTCATAGCAGCACCATCCATAATAGCCCTAAATTGAAAGGTACTCAAATGCCCATCAACAGTAGAATGGATAATGAGCGTGGCATGTGCACACAATGGAATACCATTCCGCGATGAGAATGAGCAAATGATTGCTACACCCAACTACATGGATGAATTGCACTAACGAAATACTGTTGAGTGAAAGGAGCCAGGAAAAAATGAGTACATCCCATATGAATGATTCTATTTATATGAAAATTAAAAACTGATAAAACTCATTTATTGTGTTGAAGGTCAGTGTAGTGGTTACCTTTGGGGTGTTTAGGGACTGGGAGGGTGGCTTCTGGGGTGCTAGTGATATTTTTTGATCTGGATGTTGGTTCCATGGATGTGTTCACTTGATAAAAATTCATTAAGCGATACACTTATGCTTTTTTTTTCTGGGTGTACATTACACTTTAATAAAAAGTGAAGTCTGCATACTGTTTCACCTAGTAATTTCGCAACAGGTGCTTTATCCTGGCAAAATAATTACAGATGTCCACAAAGAATTTATAAGCAAGGCTTTTCATTCAAAGTGTTACTTTTAAGTGTAAGAAATTGGGAATTATAGAAGTGTCAAGTGGTAGTGAAATGGTCAAATATATTATGGTAGGATATTTACAGCCCTGAAAAGTCATGTTTATGATGAATATATAATGACATGGAAAAATATGATTTCATATAAAGTGAAAAAAAGTGGGACGCTAAACTGTGTACAGCCCATAATCACAATATCAGTAAGAAACATATCCATGTCCAGTGCCAACACTGGTTATTTTGGAGCGATAGGTTTTTCAGATGGTCTTATTTTTTTCATTATACTTTCTTGAATTTATATTCTAAATTGTATACAATGATTATATTATTACCTTAGAATCACAAAATGTATTTAACATTTTTATGAATTCATGATCCAAAGAGGATTCTGCTTTTTTCAAAGCCTGTGAATGCAGAAAAGTCAAACAGGCAAACTCTATTTTCGCTGCCTTGGCACTCAAACCAATTTTCTCTCTCCAGGCCTACTGACTTCAAAAGAAGTAGCCGAAGCCCATGGAAAAACCGCACAAATCCTAGAGGGAGTTAAAGAGATAAGTGAATTAACCTCATTTCTTAATAGCGAATGTGGACTGATGGTAGAAGATAGAAACTGCAGGAGGCAGGAAGGCAGATGAGAGGAATATTTTTCCAGGCTTATAGTGAGGTTAGCTGTCTGTGGGCTTGGAGAAAGCACTGTTGTAACAGTTGCCTATTCTCTTTCATCCTTGAAGCTCCAAAGTTGGATAGTGACCGTGGAGGACAAACCCTGGGTGATTTTTTCTGTTTATGAGGCTGGATGACAAACTTCGTGGTGCCCACATTGGGGGAGATGGCCTGATCTGGACTATACTCTTGAAGCCAATCCGAGGCAAAGGAGGGTGGCATTTCTTAGACCTGGGCACCAAGACTTTATCAATTAATCTGTATCATAAGCAAAATGTTCTACTTGTTAACTGTAATATAGACAGTTCATCTTAGATATTAGAATTCACGAGGTATTTTTAAAATCAGTGCACAGAAGTGTATGGTAATTTGCGAGGCAGCAGGCCATACCTAACAGTTTGTTGTATGGTCCAAAGGACACTGTATGCAATTATTTGCAGAATGTCCAGAGCATTTGTACAGGTCACAGTCCCTTTGCCAAATGGAAGGTCTCAGCCAAAAGTGTTATAAAACGTCAAAACTATTCCTGTTCAAATGCCCAATGTCTGTGATTATGTTCATTGCAAACTCTATACTAATATTAAATACTATGTGAAAGATGTAGCTATGTGAGGTGGTACCTCAAGAACTTGGTAAGAAGGTATAAAACAGGGTGCTCTGTGAGAGTTAAACAAGCAAAATTTTTTATATATATATATATATATATATATATATATATGACAGTTGCTGGAGATGAAAGAGGAGACTGTATGACTGAAGAGACTATGTGCGAAAGGAGGGATGGTCAGCTTAGTCATCAAAGAAGAAACCCGGAGAATTGTCTGGAGGAAAAAATACCCTTCAACTTGACAGGGACATCAATCTGCCTGCAGGTTATATATTCCCGCTGTGGCAGGAATACAGAAGGTTATTGAGGCCTGATGCCATCAAATCATATATCTGCCCACCACTTGCTCTGATGCTCCATGAAGATGGAGACCATGTGGTTTTGGTTGCCACTGTATTCCTCATGTGCACACAGTTTGTGCTTGTATTAGTTTGCTATAACTGCTGTGAGAAATTGTCACAAACTTGGTGTTTTAAAACAATAGAAATTTATTCTCCAACAGTTCTGGAGGCCAGAAGTCTGAAATTGGTACCACTGGGCCAAAATCAAGGTACACATGAAATCAGGACAGCATTTCCTCTGGAGGCCCTAGGGCAGAATCTAGTCCTTGCCTCTCCGGCTTCTGGTGGCTGCCTGCATTCCTTGGTTTGGGGCTGTAGCACTCCAGTCTTAAAGGCTGACATCTTTAAATCTCTCTCTGCTCCATCTTCACATGATCTTCTCCTCTGTGGATGTGTAGTCTGATCTCCCTCTGGCTGTCTCTCTCTTTCTTTTTTTTTAATGCTAAAAAGACTTCTTTTTTCATGGGAAGCTCTTTAAGAAATTATTTTCTTGAGGTCATAATGGTTTATAACACTGTGTAATTTCAGGTGCACATTGTTATATTTCAGTTTCTGTGTAGACTACATCGTGCTCACCACCAGTAGTCTAGTTTTCATCCGTCACCATCCATACATGCCTTTTTACCCCTTCTGCCCACCCCCACCCTCTTCCCCTCTAGTAACTACAAATGCCGTATGATTTCACTTATATGCGGAAGATAAGTAAACACGGGGATTAAGGCAACAGATTAGTGGCTGTCTCTTATAAGGACACTTGTAATTGCATTTAGAGTCCATCCAGATAAATCCAGAATGATTTCCCCATCTCAAGATCCTTAAATTAACTACGTCTGCAAAGACTCTTTTTCCAAATAAAATAACATGCACTGGTACCAGGCATTAAGACTTGTTATCTTCGGCACCATTACTCAGCCTACTACAGTGCTTAATAAATATTTGTTGAATGGATGTTGGTTCTGCCAATATGACTTTCCAATTCATCTAGAAGTTTTATTTCTCATTGCACTGTAATAAATTTGCACTCTGAATTTACATATTCATCTCTAATGAGCTTTGTTAGTTGGAGGCAGCATCCAGCATATGATCATCTCAAAGATTCTGAGAAGGCTGAGTTTGCTGAAGAACACCCCTGTTCAGTGTGGAGAAATCACTAATGTGCCTTGGTGAGCACCAGCTACGTTCTGAATTTTACTGAAGATAGCTTTCCTCAAGAAAAGATTTCCTAAACAGAAAATTCTACTTCTAGAATTTGTTTTGAAAAAATTTAAAATAAGTAATTTGACAAAATGCTTTAGAGAAACTTTGCTACTGGCTCAGAATTGCTAAAAAATAATGAATTGAAAAACTCATAGCAAAATAAAAATGAAAATACATGTACGTACTTTTTCTTTTTCTCCCCAAATCCCCCCAAGTAGATAGTTGTATACTTTTAGTTGTGGGTCCTTCTAGTTGTGGCATGTGGGACGCCACCTCAACATGGCCTGATGAGTGGTGCCATGTCCGTGCCCAGGATCTGAACCTGCAAAACCCTGGGCTACTGAAGTGGAGTGCGCGAACTTAACCATTCGGCCATGGGGATGGCCCCTGTACTTTTTCTTTTTTGGGGGGTGTAGGGGAGGAGGACATTTCCTCTACTTGCTCTGAGTCCTTCTTGCCGGAAAATGAATTAAATTCACATGAGACAGAATAACAGGAGAAAATTAAACAAAGCTTTATAACATGTATACATGGGATAGACTCAGGCAAACTGAGCAACTATCCAAAATGGATGAAGCCACCATGTTAAATATCATCTTCGGCTAAAGACAAAGGGGGATGCTGGGGGCGGGGAGAGTCAGTTACGGGAGATTACCAGACATGTACAGTAAACAAGAGTCAGGTTATTATGCAGATTTAAGTCCTTGCCTTCTACATTGATAAGAGTTTGTAGAGATAAGGTCATCCCCCCTTCTTCCTGGTACAGAGAGGGAGACACCTTTAGAGATGGAGATTTCCTTTACAAGTGTAAATGTCTCTTAACAAAGGGTAAGTAAATTCTACTTTTCAGAGTTTCTTTCCTGTCTGCAGTTTTTAAAAGTAACCAGCCCAAAATAATCCTCATGCCAAAGAGATATATCTTGGGGTGGCCAATTCCAGTCCCCCATAAGGGGTTAGCTTGAAGTACATCTGTTACTGCCCAAGGGGGCCGTCTGCCCACTGCAAGATATTCCAATAGTCAGGAGGCAAGGTGGTAGGAGAGAAAGGATTTTTTATTACAGCTTGTGAGCAAGAGGGAAGATGGCTGACTGATGTCTGAAAGAACCATCTTACAGAACAAAGACTATAGGTCAGTTATATATGGGGCTGGTCTCCAGGTAGGGACAGACATCTGGTCTTAGTTCCTGATAGTCTTTTGTTTTACTGGATATGCATCAGAGACAGAGCAATGCCCTATACCCTGATCTTTCAGTTGTCATTGATGATGGCTATCAGCATAGACTCTCTGCCTGGGGGTCATCACATTCCTAGAGAACTCAAAAGAACAAAGGTATCATCTTATCACAGCTGGCAAGGACCATAAAATCTACAGAGCCTGCAAATCCCCCGGGAGACAGACCCTTACTTATCTAGGCAAACTAAAGCAAAGATTCCAAGGGGCTGGTGAGTCAGGGTTAATTAATGGGAAGTCATTCAAAGTTACAATATGCTTTATTTTCTACAATATGGCTTCCCTCATGTCAACCTGGTGTTGAGCCGCTTATCACATCTTTATGGTGGTTGTTAGGATCAAACTCTCAATTTAAGCCTTGCCCTCTGTATATGAATGCAATGGCCCGGGTGGAATATTGCTGGGCTCTATGTCTTCCTGCTTTCAAACACAGAGAAGGTGAGTGGGCGGTTCCACCCAGCAAGCCCCGCCTTCCCTCCCTGGTCTGCCTCTGCACCTTTCATTCCTTCTAATGCTGGGCAGGGATGATGTCACTTACCAATCTCGGCTCTTCTTTCTCAGCCGATGACAAAGGTGAGCCTGCTACATGAGTGGCTTTCCTTATTACCACCACTAATATCTTGGATTTTATTGAACGCCTTCCTTTGAGGACTCTGAAGCACTTACACAGATATACTTGTTATCCTCTCTATAATTTGTTGAAGTGACAGAGACTGTGGACATTTATAAAAGACAGAGACCATGCTGGCCCTGCCCTCAAGTTGACTTAAGCGCATTATGTCTGTCTCTGGCCTTCTTTCAACCAGGACTCTCTATTAATCAGCAAATTCAAACATCAGAGTAGACTGAGACAAAAATCTATGTTATTCATGTAACCCTAAGTCACTTAAGAACCCTGAAGGGTTTTTAGAATTATCTGAGAAAAAAATTTGTTGTACTCATCATAGCTCTAATAGTCAGTATGGATTTATAATAGTCAAAATCTTTGAGAATTTTTAAATGTTATATCCTATTGCTTGATTAATGAGAATGCCAAAGAACTTTGGACCTTTTAAAAAATTCAGATACCCAAGTCTTGCCCTAGACTCGCTGAGTCAGGATCTCTGGGTGGGACCAAGGCCTGCCTATCTACCTATCTATCTATCTAATCTATCTATCTATCTATCTATCTATCTATCTATCTATCTATCTATCTATTTCTGTATCTCTATATAGAGTATATTTATATATATGTATATAGTATATTCATTTTAACTTATTATGGAATTTTCAAACATACACAAAAGTAGAAAAAATAGTATTTTCCATCCAACTTCAACATTTATCAATACTCAGTTATTTTAGTTTCAACTGTTCTCTATCCCCTGCTTTTTTTGTTTACTGGAATATTTTAAAAGCAAAAACCCAACTTCAGATCACTTATTAAAAAAAAAAAGTCAGTATTTATCTACTGTTTTAAGAAAACATGACCAAAATATCATTATCACACTCACGAAATTAATACTAATTCTTTATTATCTGATGTTTAGTCTCTGTTTAATTTTTCCTAGTTGTCTCAAAAAAATCTTTTATATAGTACATAAAATCGGAATACAAACAAGGTTTACACCTTGTATTCGGTTAATATGTTTCTGAAGTCTCTTCTGCGATAGTTCTTTCTCCATTTCTGAGCACACCATATAACCTTTCTCCACCTACTGGTAGGTAGAGATAGTCCTATTCCTTTTTATAGCTGCATAGGACTCCATTGGGTAGATATACCATATTAGATTCAGTCCTTTTCTTAGTGATGCATATTTATGTTGTTTCGGGTCGTTGGCTGTTACAAATAGTATATTTTTGCCAGTGTATTTTTGGTATAGATTCCTAGAGGTGGGCTTGCTGGGTCAATTACTGCATATTTAATTTTGCTCTATCACTGGGAGATTCTAGTACTTTGATAATATATTTTACCTTTATCTCAACTTTCATGCTGTTTTATGGGGAATGATGTCGATTGCTAACTTGCTGCTTTGCTTGCCACCAGCTTCCCTTTCACTGGGATAAATGACTGGCTTCAAAGTCTTGAGGTCTTTGTTCTTCAGGGTCACCAGGTTCCGAAGAATGTACAGAGCCAAAAAGTCAACTCCTTTATAATGCAGTTTATTGGCATTGTTAAAATACACATGTTATTCATTTGGCAAGAAATCTCCTAAACACTTTATGCCTAAAAATTGGTGTTTATATTTCAAAATTCACAAACAGCAGCCCTGTGGGACCCCTATTCACCACCACCCTCACTCCCATGTATCACAATTAAGATAATCACTCCCAGGAAATTTGCAAGAACAGCAGTCACTCTGTCTCAAAGTTCCTCACTGAAGTTGAATGATTCGCAAGTTTAGGGAAAAAAGAAGGAGCTTTATTGTATATTTTAGAAATCGGATTCATTATTGATAGCAAAACATATTCAAGCTTAAAGCAGGGGCTTGGAGAACTTGAGGTGCAAGAAAATAAGAATATAAGAACAAGAATAACTATTAAAATACTCTAAGCAAAAAGGAATAAGTTATTATGAATAAGGGCTAGTCCAAACATTCAAGAACACCATTATGCATATTAACATCTCCATGTTAATTTATCTAAGCCATACCTGTACTTTTTCGGAGACTGGGTTAGACTGGGCCAAATCACAGCTAAATAAGCAACGAGGCAGGTAAGGGGACTTTGGCATGAGCCAACAATGGTTCTCTCCATTCCCTGATGCAAAGCATTTGTGGTGATTCCTTCCAACCAAATGCTGGCAATTTGGGCATGTGGGAAAGAAATATTCTGTTGTACTATGCTTTCAGCCAGAAAATGGTATATTCTTTCCTTTTTATTCTCATACTTCTCAAAAGTCACATTGAAGTGTTGGTTAGAAACTGAAGATGCTCCATTAACCACTTGCAGAGTAAATATGACTTTGACGTCAGAGAGACAAGAGTTAAACCTCAACCTCTCAGTGACTTTGTCCATGATATAAGCATCCTGACCTCCATTTTCTCATTTATAAAATGGAGATAATGATGCATATCTGTGGTGTAAGTCTTAAAATTAAGGCTCAGTATTGTGTGCTGCCTTGATATTTGGAGAAATTGGGAGGGCTTTGAATGGCCTAACCACAAATTCCCTCCCTTCTCTGCTCTGGTGAATAAAGTCCCCTAGACAAACACCCCTCCTTATCATAGGGACCAGGCACAGTTTCTGCTTGTCCCCGAGTAGAGGACTTCAGTTCCCTGCCAACCCATGGAATTATCCAAACTAACCAATCACATTCTCCTGTGGGAACCGGGAGCATTCTACCTTCTTGACACTACAAAGCCTGCCCCCTACAGCACGTGATGATTCCCTCTGTTCCCAAGTGTAATCCCCATGTGGCCCTGCATGGTGTGGTGTCTTCTTCCTCTGGGCTATGAATATATGTGATTAGTAAACTGCTGTCAGTCGCATCTCTCCAGTGTTGGGTGTTATGTGCTCAGCCATCCCCAGTACCCTAGGGTGGGGATCCCTTCCTCACCAGTGGGTGAATAGGAGGCTGTTAAAACAATATCTCACAGGGCCATGGTGAGGAAAAATGGAATGAAGTGAAATACTTGGGGAAACGATCAGTGTTACTTCTCAGGATATGTTGAAGTATTGAAGAGGAGAGAAAGAAGGGTTTCTGCCCTCAAAGTATTCAAAACATAGTGGAAGAGACATCACATAGTATTGTAATCCTTGATTTACTTGGGGAAGTGAAGGTGTAGAGGTTCTCTGTGAGCCAAGATAAAAAGGCATACAACTCAGTAACCTTCATTACTTCATCTGTAAAATGGAGATAATAATACCTACCTCAGAAAGTTGTTTTGAGGATTTAAATAAACAATGCATAAATCCCTCATCCCAGTTTTTGGCTTATAGTGAGGGCTTAATAAATAGTACATTGAATTGAATTTGAAGGACTAATAGGCATCACTAGGTGAAAAAATTATTTTACAAATGCAAAAGCCCCCAATTTGTTTCTAGGGATTACCATTCTTAATTTTTTTCTAAGAATATCTTTTCTAGGAGAAAACAGCCAATTAAGATGAACAGAATGATGCTGCTTCTTATACTAGGCAATGCCACAGTGTAGGTGCTAATACCACTGGCACAGAAGTCCCTGACGGATCCTACAAAAATACATGGAAGTCAACCATTTTTCCAGCCCTATAATGTTTCTTAGGCAGTTAAGACTGGTTGATTCCATGGATTTTGTTTGCTTGTTTGTTTCTTTCCTTTTGTTTTTTTAAAGGCTTCCCATAGACTTTGCATCATTTTGTTAATGATTAAAAATATAGGCAATGTTTAGGGTGCAATGTGTTAAATATCACCCCTGCCTTGTGATGCCTCCTCAAAGAAGACATGTAGGGAGTGGATTTCATAATAGAGCTATCTTATGGTAAACCTTAGGTTTAATTGACAATTATCTACAACCTTCAGCTGTTGATTTCCACTTACCAGATGAAAGGGCAGCATGGCAGAGTAGAATGTGACCAATTCAGTGTCACCAGACAGGGTCTTTTGTCTCAGTTCTGCCTCTAGATAACTGTGGAACTTAGAGATTGTCTTTTAACCTCTTTAGTTTTTCTTCTGTGAAATGAAGCATTGGGCTGAACTCAAAGATCCTCCCTAATTCTAACAGGCTGAGAGTGGAAACGTCGGAGTTAGAAGTTTGGAGCATGACAGATTTGGCTTTGAATTTTGATTTGTCTCTCATTAACTCAGAGACCTAGGTAAGATCTCCTTGAGGGTTGGTTTCCTCATCTTTCATAAATTTTATTATCCTTATTTTACTAAGAATTTTTATGAAGGTTAAATAATATAAGCAATCCATCTGTAATCCTGTTGGCTCTACCTTTAAAATGTTAAAATAATTCCAGAATCTGACATCTCATTACCTCCAAGCCACCATCATCTCTTGCCTGGATTATTCCAGTGCCATGCTAAATAGTATCTGTAGCTTCCATCTTATCTTCCCCACCCCCAACAGTCTGTTTTCAATGCAGTAGCACATTTTTAAAATGTGTCAACTACTCATGTCATTCTTCTGTTTGAAAATTCTCCAGTGGTTTCCAATCTTACTCAGAGTGAAAACTCAAATTCCTACCATGGCTGATGAGGCTCCATGTGATAAGGCTTCCCACTGCTTCCTCTCCTGTGACTTTCTCTCTGATCACTCTACTCTAGCCACACTGGCCTCCTTTATGTTCCATAAATACTTCTTCAGATATTCTTTGGGAGCACTTCTTTACTTCCTTTGGGTATCGTTTCAAATTTTATCTTTTCAGAGAGGCTTTTTCTGTCTACCTTTTTTTTTTTTTTGCATTGTGTTTATAAAGGTGTAGGGAAGATGCCAGGGATCAAACCCCTGGGGTCTCATACATGCAAATCTGTCCATCTTCTTTAAAATAGCATCCTCCAACCTTCATCCCATCAATCTCTATCACCCATACCCACTTTTATTTTACTTTATAGCACTTATCATCATCTTCTGTCTCCCACAGTCTAGAATGTAAGTTTCATGAAGGCAGGGACTTTGTTTCATTCACTGAGGTGGCCTCATCCTCTAGAATAGTACCCGGCACAGTTATTTATTGATCAAATTAAAAAGCTATATAAATTTCCAGGCACTCAGTAAATGTGACTTCTCAATGCCCCTCCTAGAAACATAATATTTGGCATTTTTAGTCAAATTATTTGATTAAAATGCAATGCTAGACAGACCCTGTTTTTAGCTCTGACACGTAAATAGCTTAAAAGTCCTCACTCCTGTCCTTATGAGAAGAAAAATCTAGACAAACTGAAAATTTTTCTTGGGCCCACTAGAAAACTGAGTTTCCAGAGCAAACCATCACTATAAAATCTGTACAGACAGGTGCGTCCAGATAGTCACAGCTGAGATCTGCTACCTTGGAGCAGAAGCCTCTGGAGGTATAAATTATAGGAACACTTAAATGGTAATTTTGATGAATTGCTGGAGGCTGAGTGTGGACTAGCAAGAGAGTAAGAAAATCCTGGGGCTGCAGTCTTAAAGGGCCCCACAATTTTGTAGGTTTTACCTCCAGGAGCCTGTTGGATTCTCTTGGTGAAGATTGGAGAAAGATCCCCTCATGGTTCTGGCAGAGAGAGAGGAAGGGTAATCATTGTGAAATATTCCCAGGTGTTCTCCATAACAAAAATCTACCCTCCAGGGTGAAGGATATTTCCTGAGCCTTATCTCAACTGGAGGAAGAGCATTCCTCCCACTTCAGCCAGGCCCTTCTAGCTCTCTTGTCTCATCTAGGGGAAAAAAAAACATAGTCAACAATGGTCAGGGCTTCCAGGAAGCAGATTGTGAATGTTACATCTAGGAAAGGAGTAGGGGCCTGTGGAGAAATACTTGTGAAGGTTACAGCCTTGAGACACAGGACCACTAAAACACTGAGGTTTGAGCAGAAGATTGTAGAATGCTCGCTTCCTACGTACTTACCATCATGCCAACAGGGCTCCAATATAATAATGGTCACTTATAGCTGAAACAGAGCCAAGATAGACTTTCTCTGAGGAGGAGTACTTGGGAAATGTCCTTATTTTTGTTTTTAGGGAGGACACTAGATGATTTTGAAATCTCTGGCACTGTAGCTACAGAAAACATTAAAAAGAGCCCAACTTCTAGCGAGATTGGCTGTAATCCTCACACTAAAGGCCTCTTTACCTCAATTCCTATTAGCCAATATAACATGTTTGGTTTTCAACAACAAATTACAAGGCGTGCCTAAAGGCCAGATAAAACACAGTCTGAAGAGATAAAGCAATCATCAGAACCAGACTCAGATATGACACTGTTGTTGGAATTATTCGACAGGGAATTTAAAATAATAATGATTAATATGCAAGGACTTTAATGAAAAAAGTAGACAACATGCAAGAATAGATGGGTAATGTTAAGTACAGAGATGGAAACTCTAGAAAGAATCAAAAGGAAATACCAAAAATAAAAAGCATTGTAATAGAAATAAAGAATATCTTTGATGGACCCTTCAATAGATTTGAGATCGCAGAGGTAAGATTCAATGAGCTTGAAGATAGGTTAATAGAACCTTCTCCAACTTAAATGCAAAGACAATAAAGAACGGGGAAGAAAACCAGAAAACATCCAAGAGCTGTGGGACAATTTCAAAAAATGTAACATATGTATAGAATACCAAGAGAAGAGAGAGAATGGAGCAGAAAAACAATTTAAAGTAATAATGGCTGAGAACTTTCCAAAACTAATGACAGACAGCAAAGCATAAATCAAGGAAGCTCAGAAAACACCAGCAGGAAAAATACCATCCCCTTTTAAAAAAACCCCACGCCTAGGCATATCCTAGTCAAACTGCAGAAAACTGAAGACAAAGAAAATCTTCAAAGAAGCTAGAAAAGTGGAGAGAGTGGAAACACTTTATCTCTACAGAAACAAGGAAAAGAATTACAGTGACCTTCTCATCAGAAACCATGAAAGCAAGAAGAGATTGGAGTGAAATATTTAAAATGTTGAAAGCAAAAAATCAACAACCTAGAATTCTCTATGCAAAGAAATTATCTTTCAAATGTGAGGAAGAAATAAAAACTCTTCAGACAAACAAAACCTGAGAGAATTTATTGCCAGCAGACAAGCCCTTCAAGAAATGTTAAAAGAAGTTCTTCATGCAGAGGAAAAATAATATGGGTCAGAAACTTGGATCTACATAAAGAAAGAGTGAGTATCAGAGAATAAATAATTGAAAATAGAATAAAATCTTTTATTTTTTTATTCTTAATTGATCTAAAAGATAACTGTTTAAAATAATAATAGTAGCAATGTATTGAGTGACTATAATATATGGATAAATGAAATGAAATAAAATGACTGAATGCCAGAAATGTTACAAAAATGGGAGGAATTAGGAATACTCTGTCTTAAGGTACTTGTGCTACACTTAAAGTAGTATAGTGTTATTTGGAAGTGAAATTAGATTAGTTAAAAGTGTATATTGGAAACTTTAGGGCAATGACTAAAAAAGATTTTTTTAAATTGATACTCTAAGAGTGGAGATAAAATGGAATCATAAAATACTCGAATAACACCAGGGTAGGCATAAAAAAGGAGAATAATAAAAACAAAGGAAAATGCAATGAATAGAAAACAATTACATAGTAGATATTATTCCAACTATATCAATAGTCACCTTAAATGTGAATGGTCTAAATATACCAATTAAAAGACAGAGATTTTCAGAGCAGACGAAAATACAAGACTCAACTACTGTTGTCTACAAGAACCCACTTTTAATATAAAGACTCAGATATGTTAGTAACAAAGGGCTAGAGAAAGATGTATCATGCTGACCCTAATCAAAAGAAAGCAGAAAGAGCTATATTAATTTTTAAATAAAAGCAGACCGGAACAAGGAAGGTTATCAGCAATAAAGTTATCATTATAAAGTGATAAATGGATCAATTGTTCAAGAATTCATAACAATTCTAAACAAGTATGCACCTAACAAGAGAATGCCAAAGTTCATGAGGCAAAACTGATAAAACGGAAAGTCTCAATTATTATAGTTGGAGACTTCAATACTCCCCTGTCAGTAACTGATAGATCAAGCAGTCAGAAAATCAGTAAGGATATAGATGAACTGAAAAGCACTAGCAATCAATTTGATCTAATTGACATTTGTAGAATACTCTATCCAACAGCAGCATACACATTCTTCTTAAGCTCACACGAAACATTCACTAAGATAGACCACGTTCTGGGCCGTAAAGCACAGCTTAAAACTTTTGAAAAAATATAAATCATACAAAATATATTCTCAGACCACAATGGAATTAAAGTAGAAATCAATGACACAAAGATATCTGGGGGGGCTGGCCCTGTGGCCGAGTGGTTAAGTTCATGTGCTCTGCTTCAGTGGCCCAGGGTTTCTCTGGTTTGGACACTGGGCGGGAACATGGCACTGCTTATCAAGCTACGCTGAGGTGACATCCCACATAGCACAACCAGAAGGACCTGCAACTAGAATATACAACTGTGTACTGGGGGGCTTTGGGGAGAAGAAGAAGGAAAATAAAAGAAGATTGGCAACAGTTGCTAGCTCAGGTGCCAATCTTCAAAAAAAAAAAAGATATCTGGAAAATTCCCAAATATCTGGAAACTAAACAGCAACTTCTAAATAATACATGGATCAAAAAAGAGACTTCAAAAGAAATTTAACAATATTTTGAACTAAATGAAAATTTTAAAAAACTTACTAATATTTTTGAGATGCGGCATAAACAGTGTTTAGAGGGAAATGTATAGCATTAAACACATTTGTAGAAAGGAAGAAGTATCTAGAATCGATAACCTAAGCTGCCACCTTGGGAAACTAGAGAAAGAAGAGCAATTTAAGCCTAAGTAAACAGAAAAAAAGGAATAATAGAAGTTAGAACAGAAATTAATGAAATTGAAAACAGGAAAACAATAGGGAAAATCAATGAAAGTGAAAGCTGGTTCTTTGTAAAGATCAATAAAATTGATAAAATTGTAGCCATGCTAACAAAGAAAAAAAATAGAGAAGGAACAAATTGCCAATATCAGAAATGAAAGAGAGACCATCACTACTGATCTGATCCCATGGATGTCAACAGGATATAAAGAGATACCATGAACAACTCTCTGCCCATATATTTGTTAACTCAGATGAAATGGACCAGTTCCTTGAAAGACACAAATTACCAAAACTCACAGAATGAAAAATAAAGAATCTGAATAGCCCTATATCTATTAATGATATTGAATCAACAGTTAATAACCTTTTAAAAGAAAGCACCAGGCCCAGGTCATTTTATGGGTGAATTCTACCAAATATATAAAGAAAAATGATACCAATCTCTACAATCTTTCCAGAAGAGAGGAGTGGAGAGAATACTTCCTAATTCAATCTATGAGGCAAACGTTGCCATAATACTAAAACCAGATAAAGACATTATAAAAAAGAAAAACTATAGACTTATATCTTTCATGAACAGAGATGCAAAAATCCTCAACAAAATAGTAGCAACTTGAATCATCAATATAGAAAAAGAATCATATACCATAGCCAAATGAGATTTATTCCAGTCATGCAAGGCTGGTTCAACATTTGAAAATCAGCTAATGTAATCCATCATATCAACAGTCTAAAAAAGAAAAGTCGTATGGTTTTGTCAATTGAGGCAGGACAAGCATTTGACATGATAAAAAAACTCTCAGAAAACTAGAAATAGAGGGAACTTTTCTCAGCTTCATAACAAACATCTGCAAGAAAATCTACAGATAAAATAATACCTGATGGTAAGGACACTTGTCCTTTAAGATCAAGAACAATGCAGGGATGCCTTCTCTCTTCACTCCTATTCAATATTGTACTGGGAGATCTAGCTAGTGAAATAAGACCAGATAAAAAAATAAAAGGTATACAGACTGGAAGAGAATAAATAAAACTGTTTTTATTTGTAGATGACATGATTATCTATGTAGAGAATCCCAAAGAATCTACAAATAAACTCCTGGAAATAGTAAATGAGTGTAATGGATTCATAAACACAAAGTTAATATACAAAAGCCAATTGCTTTCCTATATACCAGCACTGAACAAGTGAAATACTGTTTACATTGGCACCAAAAACATGAAATACTTAGGTACAAATGTACCAAAATATGTACAAGATCAATGTGAAGAAAACTCTGATAAAAGAAATCAAAGATCTAAATAATTAGAGCAATATTCTGAGTTCATGGATTGGAAGACTCAATATTGTTAAGATGTCAGGTCTTCCCAATTCAATCTATAGATTCAATGAAATTCCAAGCACATCCTAGCAAGCTATTTTATAGATATAAAAAATTGATTCTAAAGTTTATATATAGAAAGGCAAAAGATCTAGAATATTCAACACAGTACTAAAGAAGAACAAAGTTGGAGAAGTCACATTACTTGATTTCAAGACTTACTGTAAAGCTACAGTTATCAAGACAGGATGGTATTGGCCAAAAGATAGAGACATAAATCAATGAAACAGAATAGAGAGCCCAGAACTGGATCCATACAAATATAGTCAACAAATCTTTGACAAAGCAGCAAAGGCAATTCAATAAAAAAAGGATAATCTGTTTTTTTGTGTGTGTGAGGAAGATTGGCCCTGAGATACATCTATTGCCAATCTTCTTCTTTTTGCTTGAGGAATATTGTCGCTGAGCTAACATTTGTGCCAATCTTCCTCTATTTTGTGTGGGATGCTACCGTAGTGTGGCTTGAGGAGCAGTGCTAGATCTGCTCCCAGGATCCGCGCCTGTGAACCCCGGGGCTGCCCAAGCAGAGTGTGTGAACTTAACCACTATGCCACTGGGTGGGCCCCAAGAGAAGATAATCTTTTCAACAAATGGTGTAGAACAATTGAACATCCATAAGGCAAAAAATAAACCTTGACTCAAACCTCACACTTTTCACAAAAATGTACTCAAAATGGATCATGGACTTAAATTTCCAAGGAAAATATAAAACATCTAGAAGGAAATATAGGAGAGAATCTAGGTGACTATGGGTTTGGTGATGAGTTTTTAGTTAGCACCAACAACATGATCTATGAAAGAAAAAATTAATAAATTTAGCTTTATTAAAATAAAAAACATCTATTCTTCAAAAGACACTGTTAAGAGAATAAAAAGACAAGCCACATGCTGGGAGAAAATATTTGCTAAGTACATGTATGATAAAGGACTTGTATCCACAATATACAAAGAACTCTTTAAACGTAACAATAAGAAAACAACCCAATTAAAAAGTTGGCAAAAGATCTGAAGAGATGCTTCACCAAAGAAGATATACAGACAGCAATGTAGCATAGGAAAAGATGCTTGCTATCATTTGTCATTAGAGAGATGCAAATTAAAACAACAATATGATACTACTATAAAACTATTAGAAAGACTAAAATCCAAGTTCTGACAAAATTGATTGGTGGCTAGGATGAAGAGCAACAAGAACTCTCATTTATTGCTGGTGGGAATACAAGACAGTACAGCCATTTTGGAGGAAATTTTGGCAGTTTCTCACAAAGCTAAACATAGTCTTACCATACAATCCAGCAATTGCACTCCTAGATATTTACTCAAGTGAGTTGAAAATTATGTCTACATAAAAGCCTGCATGTCAATGTTTATAGCTGCATTATTTATGCATCATCATCAAAAACTAGAAGTAACCAAGATGCCCTTTAATAGGTAAAGGAATAAGCAAACTGTGGTACATCATATAATACTATTTAGCAACAAAAAGGACTGAGCTGTCAAACTATGCAAAGACGTGGATGAATCTTAAATGCACATTGCTTAAAGAAACCAGTCTGCAAGGCTATAGTCTGTATTATTTCATGTATATGACATTCTGGAAATGGTGAAACTCTAGAGACAGTAAATAGGTTAGCGGTTGCCAAAGGTCTGGTGGGAGTATAGCGGCAGGGTTGAGGGGAGATTGAGTAGGAGAAGCACAGGGGATTTTTAGGGCAGTGAAACTATTCCGTATGAGACTATAGTGGCAGATAAATGATACTGTGTATTTATCAAAACCCATAGAACTATAGGCCAAAGAGTGAACCTTAATGTATGCAAATAAAAAAATCATTTAGGAGGTCAGTGGATCCCAGGTTGGAATGCAGAATGTGATGAAAGAATCTAACTGTATTACAGGTGTGTTAAACAACATAATTGAAGAGGGTAGGGAGAAATGTACTAAGCTAATGAGTAGAGACTATAAGACTAGAGACAAAGGGAACTCTGCATGAACACTGTACTATAGTTGATAAAGTTGTTTCCCATTGGGGTGTAGGTTAACAATTATGAAACTACTATACGTGTATACTAGGATTAAGTAGTTAAGTAAAAGGATGACAGATAGTGGGAGCTAGGTTTCTCACTGTTGAAGTGGAAAAGTTACAGATAAGCAAGGAGAAGAGACTAGAATGACCCATGTGGTAATAGATTGGAGTTGGAAACATCAGTATGAACTCATGTTTAGCTTAATATAGATACAGATGGATACTTAGATAGATGTGTGTACACACATGAGTTAGTATACACACATGTATTTCCTTGCATTGTCAGCTGAGAAGGCTTAGAAGCAAAAACACCTCAGTAGCACTGATCACACCTAGAACCCAGGTCTTGGTTTCTATTACCATTCTTTGACAAAAGGAACCAGAGCTCCTTGGATAAATGGCTGATTCTAGGACTGGGGTAGGAAATACACAGATGATCTTGGAGCATCTTTTACTGCTAGAAAACAAGAAGGTGTTCAAGAAGGTCCACAATGGGGGGCTGGCCCGGTGGCACAGCGGTTAAGTTCGCACATTCCACTTCAGCAGCCCGGGGTTCGCTGGTTCAGATCCCGGGTGCGGACATGGCATTGCTTGGCAGGCCATGCTGTGGTAGACATCCCACATATAAAGTAGAGGAAGATGGGCACGGATGTTAGCTCAGTGCCAGTCTTCCTCAGCAAAAAGAGGAGGATTGGCAGTGGTTAGTTCAGGGCTAATCTTCCTCAAAAAAAAATAGAAAGAAGAAGGTCCATAATGATGGTGATATGACAAAGAGATACGGGAGCCAACTGAAAGAGCTCTGTGAATGCCTAAAGCTGTAAACAATCTGAGGAACAAAATAAAGTAGCATTAGATTATAAGCCAAAGTATAAAATAAATATCGAGTCCATCCTGACATAAATAAATGATTGAATAAATAATTAAGTGGGAGAGAACAGACAAATATCCCATGCAGAAGAATTCCAAATAATTTATGTAGATTCTCTGCCCTCAAGGAGGTGAGCATAATTCCCCATTAAAAGAGAGTAAGTCCAGTGGAGAAACCTGACAGACACTATCAGCCAGGTGATCAAGGTCAGCATCACCAGCAATAAGTCATGTTGACAGTATGTATCCTGGATATGATGTGATGAGATTGGTACTTTATCTCTGTGGTCTTCTTTCTCAAAACCCATAATCAGGAGAAAAATATCAGAGAATCCCAACTGAGGGACAGTCTGCAAAATATATGACCAGTAGTCCTCAAAACTATCAAGGTCCTCAAATGCAATGTCTAAGAAATTGTCACAGCCAAGAGGAGCCTAAGGAGACATGATGATTAAATGGAATGTGGTGTCCTGGATGGGATGCTGGAACAGAAAAGGGACATTAGGTAAAAACTAAGGAAATTTCCAAAAAGTGTGGACTTTAATAAATAATGTATTACTATTGGTTCATTAATTGTGAGAAATATACCATACTAATGTAACATGTTAATAACAGAGAAAACTGGGTGTGGGATATATGGGAATTCTCTGTACTATTTTTGCAACTTTTCTGTAAATTCAATACTATTCTAAAACTAAAAAAAATTAAAATTGCAATGATGAAATACAATATTAAATTTTTTTAGATATGAGACCTTTATTTTTGAGCACAAAGGAGTGTGCTCAGGAATCTATTGCTAGGGCAGAGAATTGGGAATTCAATGCATTGGTATTATTCACTAAAGCCCAGATTTTATCAGCAAAGTCTTCCCATTTTGTTCCTCTGCCTTTATTAGCATTTGCAACACTCTCAATTTAGCATCGTTTGCAATGTCATTACCATGCTGGTTATTTCCTCTTCCAGATCATTAAGTTAAAATAGAACAACATCGACACCACACCCTGTGGCAGTTTTGAGACCTTGTCCTCAAATGGCTGCAGAGCTGTGAAGTTAGAAACCAGCTAAATAATAATTATCTGCAAATGGCAATTTCCTAACTGAATCGGTTGAATTTTATTCTGCAGGTGGTGGTATGAAAGCAAACACTTTCCTGCTGGCCAAACAGACACACTGTGGTTCTGCATTCTGGTGGAAAGGTAACCAAGTGAGCTTGTTGTGGCATCTTATTTGTCACTCCCCAGGGCTAATTGTTTACATCTCAGAAAGCTGATCATTATCAGATCAGTATTCCCATGATCCTCCTTTATCACTTTATACTACCTTCCTGTATGTGGAGTGTGTTTGTTTTAGGTTTCCCCGTGGTAGAAACTAAACTATGTCTGTCATCAACTACTTTCTTCCTCTGGAGTCACTAACCATAGAGAAACATACACATATGGCAGGTGTACCGTTCAATTCATTTTCACAAGGTGAACACATTCTTGTAACCAGGACCTAGATTAAGAAACAGAACATCACCAGCAAACCAGAAAACCCTCTCATCCCACCATCCAGGCTTCACCTGCCACCATCCCCAATCTCAGAATAATCACTATCCTGCTTTTGAAACCATAGATTCATTTTTATTGTTTTTTGCATGTTTTAAATAAGTAAATAGAATCATACATTATGTGCTCTTTTGGGTTCCATTTCTTTTGCTCACCATTGTGTTTGTGGTATTCATTCATTTGTGGCATGTAGTTGTAGATAATTAATTCTCATTGCTGCATAACACTCCGTTGTGTAAATACACCACAACTTCTCTGTTCAACTGCTAATGTGCATTTGAGTAGTTTCTGGTTTTTGGCTTTTAAGAACAGTGCTGCTGTTTAACTTTCTAGTTAGTATATGTCTTTTGGTGACTATGTGAATCCATTTTTGTTGGGTGTTGTTTAGCTTTAGTAAATACATTAGGCAATGTATTATAAAGTACTTGGAGCATAAATTCAGATAAGTTTGGTTTTAAATTTCAACTCTACCACTTACGAGGAATGTGGACAAGTTACTTAACTTCTCTGAACTCAGTTTTTAAAATCTGTCACATGGGGATTCAAATAGTTCCTGCCTCATAGGGCTGCTGTTCCGATGAAAAGAAATAATGTATGGCCAAAATTGAATGGGTACTTGGCATGGAGCACATGCTCAATAAATGTCAGCCATTGTTTTTTTTTTTAATATTATTTGTTGAAAAGTTGCTCAACATTGTTTAAGCTTCAAACAGAGGTGAAATAAACAGATTATTTACAGAAACCTTTTCTTTTTGACTTGTAGGATCCTGAAAAAATCTGTGCAGATCCTATAAATATATTCTTAAGAGCTCTCCGCTTACCTGTGCCACAACTATCGTTCCTCATTCTCTCAGATTCTGAGCACACAGGGGCAGGCCTGCGACTAAGCCTTCTCCAACCCACAGGCTGCTATAGAAGGGGAGCAGAAAATAAGAGGAATAAGTCTTCATCTCTGTCATAGTTTCCTTGCAAAAAGAATTGAAAGGATATTTGATACCTGGGACTCACTGTCAAATTTGTATCCATTTTGAACTCTTCATCTATTCTAGATTATTCACACCAGATTTTTATCATTAAAAATATATTTCATAGCATTGTACAAATACTATGTTGAAATAAAATGTCACACACAAGAGATAACCCATATCTTTTTTGTGTAAAAAAGAATGTTTTTCCTTTCAATAAAAATAATTCATGCTCTCTGTAAAAATATTGAAAAAGATCCAGGGGACTATCAAGAAGAAAATAAAGAATATTTGTAGTCTAGATTTTTAATATTTGTGGACTCAGAGATTTCTGGGTATTATTTGCAGTCTTAAATAAATAATTTTTCAATGACAAAAAATGTGGACAGTTTTTTAAAACATAGAAAAGCAAAAAAAACCCAACAAATAAGAAATCCCTTGTGATATCATCATCCTGAGATCTACAACAAAATATCAACAGAGGGGCTGGCCTACTGGCGCAGCGGTTAAGTTCGCACCTTCCACTTCCCCGCGGCCTGGGGTTTGCCGGCTCGGATCCCAGGTGCGGACATGGCACCACTTGGCGAAAGTCATGCTGTGGTAGGCATCCCATGTATAAAGTAGAGGAAGATGGGCATGGATGTTAGCTCAGGGCCAGTCTTCCACAGCAAAAAGAGGAGGATTGGCAGCAGTTAGCTCAGGGCTAATCTTCCTCAAAAAAAACCCCAAAAAACAAAATATCAACAGAGGTTGCTATTCCACTAATTTTTTCCCCTCTCTCTTCCTCTCTTCTTCCTTTCTTTCCTTTCTCCCCCTCAAAATAATAGTATCATGTTATAATACTCTTTTATAGTCTTTTTTTTACCATTTTTGGACATATGAATATTTCATATTTCAGTAAATATTCATCTAAAAACTGATTTTTAATGACTGCATAGCATTCCATCTTATGAAGCCCTTGCCAAATTCCCTAGTGTTGAGTATTTAGTTTACATTTTTTCATTATTATCAAGAAGCCTATGAAGAACTTCATTGTGTAAACAACTTTTGGCATCTCTGATTATTTTCTTAGGATGATTTTATAGAAGCAGAATTACCGATTCAAAGTCTATGCACATTAAAAAAATTTGATAACGATTGACAAATTGCCTTCTAGAAAGTTTGTACCATTTTAATTTCTACCATCAGTTTATGGGAGGACCACTTCATCATGCTTTTGGTAGTACTGAGCATTATAATTTTAATGTTTACAAATGCAATAAAAAATATTTCAGTGTTCTTTTTCTTTGATTAACAGTGAGGATGAATATTTTTTCAACTATTTTCCACTTTTATTTCTTCTATGAATTAGTTTTTTATGTCCTTTGACCATTTTTCTTAGTGTATTTATGTTTTTCTTATTGAGTTAGCTTTTTATGTTAAGCAGTGGTGTCTTATATGCTTTTTATATTTTTTAATATGTTAAGTGATTAATCCTTGTTTTTCTTTATTTATTGTTAATATAGTTCCTAGTTCATCATGTAACATTCATTGTGTTCTTGGACATATAGAAGTTTAAAAATTTTGAGCCAAGAACCAAATCTTCTTTTTATGTAATTATGTTACAAGCTGTTTACAGTAGGATTTGTTACATTATATTTATATTTAGAAATCCCTTGTCAGTCATAAATTTATGAAATTGTAATCTATAGTTAGCTTCTGTCTTTTTTAAAAAATAGTTTTGTTCTTAACATTTGACTCCTTGATTCATCTGGAACTTACTTGACATTATGAGATTATATTTTGAAATAGGGCTCTAACTTGATTTTTCTCCAAATAGTTAATTTTTCAAACTTCTTATGTTAAATTAACATCTAATTCTTATTGCTTTGTGATTCCTTTTTTATCACATTTGAAGTTACTATATATATTAACGTGCATTTCATGGTTATCTATTTGCTCCCATCGATCTTTTATTAATGCAACATACTTTTATCGGATATCTGTACCTGCTATGTCCCAGACCCTGTGGCAGGCACAGGGATATATAAAGCTGAACAAGACAGACACTGTTAGTTCCATAAGGACAGGGTCATCTGACTGTAAGAGTGTGTTACCACCCCATTGATTCTAGTTCGTGTCTTCTTATCACTTCCTTTTTTTTTTCCTGCTTGATTCTTAACATTCAGTTAATTTGAAAGCCTTTGGATGGTAGAAAACAGGTGTCCTTTTTCCACTCATTCCTCTGTGGCATTTTGGCCAGGGCCAGATGGATTATAGGGCCCTGACAGAGTTCTGATTGATTGGGAAAGTCAATCAAAAAACTTTTCTACCCCTTCCCTTCTACCTTAATTTAGCAAAGGCATAAAGGTTCTTTTTCAAGGTGCAGCTATGGTAAACGAGAACACTAAAACCAGAGTCAGAAAACCTGGGTTTGAATTGTGATTATGTACTAACTTCACGGCCTTAGAAAAATGTCTTTACTGCTTGGAACCCCTGTTTCCTCATCTTTAAAATGGAGTTAATCATACTTGTCTTATACGAATCTTTGAGGATAAAATAAGAATAGGTATTAAAACTCTTTCAAAATTGTAAAATGTTATGGAGATATAAATTATTATTGTTATTTGTAGTCAAACTAAAATACAAATAACCTGAAAGCAGGGTTCACGTGTTGCTGCCTTTGCGACTCCTCGTCTAAGCACACTATTTATTTAGTGCTTATACTCATAGGGAGCCCTCAGCAAATACATAAATAAGTTTCCCTTCTCAGGTAGATGCTGTTTTGATATGACCTGATGTGAACATCCTCTGCCCAGAAAATCTAAGCAAATAACTCCTTATTTGCTATGGATTTCAGTTGCCTTTAGTAGTTTATATAAGCCTCTTGTTATCCTCCAGTTTGGGAACCATCTTAAATATTGTTTAAAAGAATAGAGAGGAGCTATAAGAAAATACATTAAGCCTTTGACATTTGAGAGGGATACCTCCCTAAACTGTCACAGATCTCCAAATTTGCAAATATGATGATAGCATACACTGTCTGTCATTGAGTACACTAAAATGTAATTAAAATATCTGTGGTCAGAGTTTTGGTGGTTCTACAATATACTGGCCCCTTGGACTTGAGTCAAACTGGTTGCACTTTGCTGTCTCTTGGGAGGTGGTCTTTCCTGTTAGCTCCCTGGCCTGCCCTTAAACAGACCCCAGCAGACTTCCTGACTCGCCTGAATGCTGAGTCCAAGATGAACAGAGCTCATGCCCAAATTGACATCCCTCCTCCAACTTGAATCTTTTCTACCAGGAGAACAATTCAAAGACCTTACCATAGTGGGTGAGGCCAGAGGAATAGCCAGGAGGTAGAGGAGACTTGAGAACTCCAGCTGAAAAAAATGAGTTCATTGGTCCTATCAGAGTGTTAATCTTGTTTCACAGATGAGGAAAACTAGGGCTCAGGAATTTTTAATAAGTTGCTAAAGATCAAAGAGCTGAGTGAGTCAGGATTTCCACCTCTGTTGGAATCCATACTTCATACTCCTGACCACCTTGTTCTATGGTATTGCCAAGGACTCTTTTGGATATCAGTTTTTTCCTCTTAGGTGCTCAATAAATGCCCAGATAGAGTCAGGAATTGTGGGGAATGATTTAGGCTTGTGGTGTAATTGGAAGGTAAATTTTATTCTGCTTCAAACATCTCTGTGAACAATAGGGAAGATTAAGCAGCTGGTCAGCAATTAAGGGTCTGGACAGCTGAGCTCCACACTGAGCAAGACAGACAGGCTGGCAAGTGGCTGTGAGGGCGGGGTCTGGGTGCTCACTGCCAGCTCTGTCTGGCAACTTGGTGACCCCGGGGATTCTGATCCTCACAGCCCCACTGCACCTCCGCTACTGTGCTTAATTGATTCCTGCATCTGTCACCAGATACCCAGGCATCTCCAATCCTCATGCTGATAGCATTTGCTCTAAAGAGAAATTTGGATTGTGGAGGGTCTGCCTGGAGCCCGATCTAAGAAGGGGGTTTAATTTTGCTACTGCAATACCAGAAGGTTCTTCTTTGTGCCTCTTCTCACCACCTGCTTGGCCTGTTGAAGATGTGCCTTCCCATCTTCCCATCCCATCTGCCCCATGTCATCTGTCAAGGAGGTCTCATCTCACTTATTGCTTTAATTAGGGTAGGAGGTAGGTTCATCTTCACATCAATCCCACCCCTCCTTTGGGAGCAAAAAAACCCTCTCAAGCGTTCCCTTCATTTGAATCTGGAGCCGCAGACCTCCTCCAGACTCTGCAGGGATTATCTATTCCCATCAGGACCCATGGTTTTTATGACAGTGCACTGAATACACATTTTGGCCAAATGTTAAAAGGCCAGTCTTAAAAATCAGATTTGGTCAAAGATGAAAATCGCCATCATAAAATGAATTTCTAGGTCATTAGAGTAAACCTGAAAGTGTGCCAAAATATTTATTATCAAAAATCTAACAGTTAACTTTTATGAGATTGACACTATAGATAAGACCGTATTTTCTCAGGTACTGTCAGCTGCTTGATTGATTATGTGATCATTATAATGCATATTTGTGATACCAAATGGACGCTCACTTTCACTTTCACTGAGGTTGGTGGATAAGCGAAATATTTTGAGGCTTGTTCCACTAATATAGGATTCTGCTGGGGGTGATGCTGCTACCACATTACTGCCTTTCTTTCTCTCTACTGGTAACCAACTAAAGCTAAAGCTATTTCTTCCTCATCTGTTGAACTTGAACTTTGGCCATGGTGATACACTTTAATCAAAGCGATCCCCCTAAATGAAGCTCTGTGCATTGCTTGAGGAAGATGCTTTCTTAAATGTTCAGAAACAATCTTATATGTTATCTTGTTTAATAGTACAAATGATAGCACTGAAAACAATCCCCCAAAAGATAGACTTATGATATAGGTTAATCTCTATTATTGGGTCTTGTATTCTTTCTTTCTTTCTTTTTTTTTTTTTTTTTTGCTGAGGAATATTCACCCTGAGCTAACATCTGTTGCCAATCTTCCTCTTCTTTTTGCTTGAGGAAGATTAGCCCTGAGCTAACATCTGTGCCAATCTTCCTCTATTTTGTATGTGGGTCACTGCCACAGCATGGCCACTGAGGAGTGCTGTGGGTCTGCTCCTGGGAACTGAACCCAGGCTGCCAAAGCAGAGTGCGTTGAACTTAACCACTAGGCCATGGGGCCAGCCCCCCCAATTTTTTTTTTTTTTTTTTTGCTGAGGAAGATTCATCCTAAGCTAACATCTGTTGCCAATCTTCTTCTTTTTTTTTCCTTGAAGAAGATTAGCCCTGAGCTTACATCTGTGCCAGTCTTCCTCTATTTTGTATGTGGGTTGCTGCCACAGCATGGCTGATGAGTAGTGTAGGTCCATGCCCAGGATCTGAACATATGAACCTGGGCTGCTGTAGCAGACCATGCTGAACTTAATCACTACACCATGGAGCTGGCCCCTAGCCTTGTATCATTTCTGAATTTAAACTTTTACAGAACACTTGTTAGTTTAGAAAGGAATTAATGTTCTTCTTAAACTTATCAACTAATACTCTCTCTTAATGTGGTATAAACTGTCAATATATGTCTCTACTTATTTAACTATTTGAAAGTTTTTAATAATTGCTTTTGGATATAAAATTAACAGCTTTCACATCATTGTTAATTATATTAGTGTTTAACTTTTTCCAAGATCAATATGCATTTATACTTTGACAGTCTGAAATAATTTCAATATGTAAAGCAAATGAGGAGATTTTTTACTCCAAGTTATATCTGGAATGCTTACCTCCAAATTACATCTAGAATTTGAACGTGAACATTCTGATAATAAGAGCAGATCAGAATTATACGTCTTACTCATTTCACAAGTGTTATGTTGACTAAATATGAGGATAATTTACATCATCACATGATCTTTGTGCATGAATATAAAGATACCAGAAATGATATATGTGTTTAGTTCTGTTTGGCCTTCCTAGGACCAAGACAGATGCAGATTTTGTCTTTATACTGAGTCCAAAGCCTAATGTTGGGTACACCCTTAGTTTCCAGGCTAGACGGTTTTAGGACCAGGTTCAAATCAGTGCTCCTTTGAAAGGCCATCCCTTCACTTGACTTTAATGTTCTCACTATGATTTTACTGCTTCCCTTCTTTCGTGACCACACCTCTCAACGAAAGTCTTCATCTTTTCCTTCTATCTCCACATTACTCACTGTCTCAATCATTTATCAAAGATTCTCTGAGCTTGTACAATGTGGCAGGCAGTGTGCTAGGTCCTGGAGATATAGCTGAAAACTAAACATTCCCTTCTCTCAAGCAGCTTCTACCCTAGAGGTGGAAAGATGGGCAAACATGAGATTACCATATACAGTGTGTGATTAACGCTATGTGGCAGGAGAGCACAGGGTGCTGTGGGAACTCATAGGAATGTGGCCCCTAACCCAACGTGGAGAGACGGAGGAGCCTTCCTGAGGGTGTACAGTGAACTAATCCCTAAACATTGACTAGAAGAGAGCCAAGGAAAGACAAAACCAAACCGAGCCAGACCAAAAACAAGCATTAATGTGGTTCTCGCCTCCCTTGCTCACCCCAGTTGGTACTTTGAAAGACTATTAAATGAGCTTCTTGTAAAATCCAATGATCTTTTTTTGTTTTTTCCTTTTAATGGTGTCTGAGACTTTTGACCATGCCTATTTTCTCTTCACTCTCCTGACACACTCATTCTCCCGGCTATCATGGCCTCATCTGCTCCTGGTTTTCCCTGCCCTTGTTGATGTCTCTTTTTGTGCTTCCTTTTTTGACTTCTCTTTCTCTTCCTTCCATCCACGTATGGAGCTCACCCAGGGCTCAGCCCATGGTCCTTGGAATTTTCTTCTCCTTCTAGGAGAGTTCATTAATCCTCAAGGTCTCCACACCTCTAGTCTAACAATTCCTTCACTAAAATATTCTGCACCATACCTCAAGCTACGTTCAGGCACATCCTAGTCTCTGTCTTTATTTCCACTTCAGTCCTATCATAGTCCTTCTCCTGTAGCAAAATCCACCACTAGAGAGAGAATGGGCATCAGCCATTAATACCTCAGTTAGAATTTGTTTTCTCCTTCTAGCGATGGTTGCATTTGAAGCCTCATTTCCAATTGCAGAATAGAGATTTTTGCCCCTTATTATTAGGGGAATTTTATATGCCAGTAGACTGAAGGAGATCAGAATATGCTACCACAAAATATGCCACTTTGTCATAAGAATTATTTTGAACTGAAGGCAATTGAGAAACAGAAGATAGAGGAAAAATTCTCTATCCTCCCCTTTTCTGCCTAAAGGCAAGATATATAAATTTCCCTTCATGAAGGAATCCCTCTCTCCCTCTCCCATACTAGCCAGAGAAAAATCACCAGAGACGCTCTTATCACCCTAGAGACTGCATGAGATTGAATCTGCATAGAAACCTTCCTGAAATAACTCCTATCTTCCATTAGTTTCTCTCACATATTTATCATCCACAGTTTACCACCTCTAGAAGCCCAAACCATTTTTCTTTCCCTTGTCACTTCTCGACAAATGTATTACTCTTTGTTAAAATGGTATATACGCTCTTAGGCCTAACTGCTTCTTTCAGTTTTTCACTTCCTTTTCTGTGAGACCCCCATGTACATGTAAAAATTTTAATTTTTAATATTTTAATATTAACATCAAATAAATTTGTATGCCTTTTCTTTTGTTAATCTGTTTTTTCTCAGTTTAATTTGCACAGCCTCAGAAAATGAACCTAGGATGGTAGAGGAAAAAGTTTCTTCTGTCCTTATAAGATACATGAAGTAGTTTTAAAAGTTTTTTTTTTTACAGAGGCTGTGTCCATTTCCTCACTCTTTTAAAATCATCATTGAGGATAATATGGAAAGAAGTTTATGATATATTATTATTCTTAAATAATGAAGAGAGTTACAAAAGAACAAAAGAGTATGTGAAGTGTTTTCCCATTTTTTGGGAAATATATGTAGTGTATATTGTGAGTGTGTGTGTGTGTATATATATATATGGTATGTGTATGTATGTATGTATTAATTATTTATTGCTGCTTAACAAATTACCCCAAAACTTAGTGACTTAAAACAACAAATATTTATTATCTCATAGTTTCTGAGTGCCTGGAATTTGAGAACAGCTTGGCTGGGTGGTTCCAGCTCAGGGCTGCTGGAAGATCTGCTTCCAAGATGGCTCACTCATGTGGTTGTTGGCAGGAGGCCTCAGCTCTTTGCCATATGTGCCACTCCATTGTGCTGCTTGAATGTCCCCATATGGCAGCTGGCTTCTCCAGAGACAGTGATGAGACAAAGAGAGAGGGAGGGAAGGAGGAAGGGAGAGATAGAGAGAGCGGGAGAGAGGGAGAAAGAGAGAGAGATGCAATGCTTTTTATGACACACTTTCAGAAATCACACACCACCACACCTACCACATTTTAACAGCTAGAAGCGAGTCACTAAATCCGACCCGCTCTCAATGAGAAGGGAATTAGGCTCTGCCTTTTCAAGAAAGGAGTGTCAAAGACTTTGTGGACATATTTTAAAATGACAACAATTTGTGGAAAAATATCTGTAAGAATAAATGCAACATTTTAAAATGATGATTATCTCTAGGTGGTAAGATTATGAGTTATTCATTTATCTGTAGTTTTTAATTTTTTATGTGGACATGACGGTATTAAAATAATATACATTTTTAAATAGACCACCAAAAATGTTATATAATGCTGATGTTATGGAACCCTGAACACATTTCTTGAAACATTCTCCATGGATTTACTGAAGATGGTTTGACCTGAAATGGTTCCATGTCACAGAACTTCTAAAGTACATATCAGATTCCCCAGTTTACAAGTGATGAAACCAAGGCACAGAGAGGTCAATTGAGGTTAATTAAGTGCCCAAGGTCATAGAGTAAGCAAGTGATATAGATGAGATTTGAATCTAGGCAGTCTGTTCTACAGCCAACCTCTTAAACTAAACATCCACAGTACATATTGGACTATATGTAATCATACTGTACATCATACAAACAACAGCTCAGAGAAATGAAAGAGCCAGAGCTGATCTAGTCAGGGAAAGTTTCATAGAATAAGCAAACAGTGAGCTGTGTCTTGAAGAAAAAGTAGGATTGGGGTAATCTAGGGACGACATTCCATATGAGTGGAGCATCCTGGCCGAGGTCCAGAAAAGGGTTGGAGCCTGGCCTTTCCAAGGATGTCCCAGTGAGAAGATTGGTCCTGGTAAAGTGGAGGGGTTCCTGGCGAGTTGTGTGAGTTAAGGCGAAATGAAGTGAGATGGGGGTAGGAGTGGGATCCCAAATTCAGAGGAGCCATGGCTGCAGGCAGGAGGGCTTACCCTCAATTTATTTTCACACATAAACTTGGCGATATTTGCCCTTTGCCATCAGGAAGGAACTGAGAAATTTTCTGGCCCATGCCTTTCATTTTAAATATGGGGCACCAAGGCCTGTAGAAGAAAATGATTCACCCACTTCCCAAATTTGTTTTGCTTGCTTATTCTATGATGTTAGAAATTGTTGGAATGTTAAGGTATTTTTTTGCATTTAAAGTTCTTCATTACTATATTTTTACCATTAAAATTTTTTTCTAGTACAAATAATAACAAATCCCTTTTCTAAAATGGGCCTCTGCAGGTTATAGCTTATTCCATAGTAATTGAACTTACATGAAGTCCGTGTGTTAGACTAGGACTCTGCCATCAAAGACCCATTTCCAAAATCACCTAGGGAATTTCTTGTTGGTGTGGGAGATTTATTTATCTGTTTATTTGTTTATTTAGTACAACATGTTCTGAATACAAAGGGCTTTTCAAACCTCATATACAAGCCTGTCCCCAAGGATTTTACAGTTTACAGACAATGAAAACTTGGGAATCACCAAAATTAGATCTTTTCAGCAGACATTAGTATCTTATTACTCTCAGAAATAATTTCCAGGATGGAAACTTTTAAAATATCCAAATAATAAAAGATACCCTATTTGCTTTTTTTCCTTCTGTTTATCAAAATTTATGTTGAAATGAAGCACGTAAAGAGCTGAGATCAGTTCTCCACAGTACTTAGTACCCATTTTACAACGTGGGCTCTGAGGTGATGTCATGTTAATTACCTAGAAAGGCTGAATGAAACAATTTTTTTCCTTTGATGTCTAATGATAACCAGTGAGTTTTGCCCCACTCCCCATGTTTTTCTGGCAAGGATCCAAGGAGTTTTTGCTACAGATTAGATATGAGTTCCAACTTGGATCATTTCAAGTCCCCTTATTCCGACTGAAGATCAAGGTAATTCAGAATATGCACACATGGCTCTGGGAAGTAAGCAGGACAACATTACTTTGCTGGGTAAATTCCCAGGATACCAACACTGTATTACACATGGGCTCCAGTAGTTACCAAGACTGAATTACAGTTTGCTCTTTCTTCTATGTCCTTTTACCTCCTGTCTTCTCCCTCCCTCCCTCTCTTCTTTTTCTCCTTCCCAGTAACAAGGTAAGAGAAACAATATGCAATTATTTCAGGGGCAGGAGCACTTCAAAGCCAATGAGGGAAAAGAATTGTATATGTGACATTATCAAAGAGGTCAGGCCATTAGCAGAGCGATTAATATATCCAATGGTGCCTCTCATTAAGGGTCAAGTCTCTTGAGTAGCTGATGTGGGCAAAATGATCTTCAAGTATCCATTAAGGCTCTAAGATAAATGCCCAAGGGAATTAATTCACTGGTTACCTCTACTTGGGAACACTGTTCTCCCATGACCGGGCCTTCTTACCCAGCCACAGTGCTAGCCTCCCCCAGGTGACCCATCTGGCTAATAGCCACATCCAGGGCACTACTCAGCTTTTCACTCTTCTCACTCTTCTTGCCCTTTTGCAGACCTCTTATTCACACACTCACGTGGTTATACATCTGTCTTGCCAAGCTTCCTTTCCTGTACCCCCAATCATTCAATCAACCTAAATTGTCTCCATTTTGTTTTACTTCTTCCCAGGCTTTTTATTGAGTACCATTTACTCTGCATCTTTCTGCCCCTTTGGTTTTTCTTCTGTCCTAATTTTTATCCTTTAGAACTTTACTATGGTATTTTTAAAAAGAAAATTGCCCCTGCTGATGGAGATTAAGTTGTAGGTATATGAGACACACATTTAGCAAATGTTTCCCAAAGATAACACATATGATGTCCATCTCCATATATATTTATTTGTGATTTTTTAAATCCATGGCTTTATTTTGGAGTGAAATTATGCTATAGATGTTATATTAGGGGGAGAAAAGCTTTGGCTTAATACCCAGTTATTTAATCACAATTTCTGTCTTGTATCAGTCAGATTCCTGCTGAGATAATGCTATATAAAAAGTAACCCCCAAGGGCTGGCCCCGTGGCCGAGTGGTTAAGTTCGCGCGCTCCGCTGCAGGCGGCCCAGTGTTTCGTTGGTTCGAATCCTGGGCGCGGACATGGCACTGCTCATCAGACCACGCTGAGGCAGCGTCCCACATGCCACAACTAGAAGGACCCACAGCGAAGAATATACAACTATGTACCGGGGGGCTTTGGGGAGAAAAAGGAAAAAATAAAATCTTAAAAAAAAAAAAAAAAAAAGTAACCCCCAAAATCTCAGTAGTTTACAACAACAAGCGTTTTTTCCTCTTGAGTCTGTAGGTTGGTTAGGGGAGCAGCAAGTAGGTGCATGAGATTGAAACAGACATGAGGAGGGTACCAGGAGGAAACAGGTGGAAGAAGATGAGTTTCCACAGCTAGGCAGGTGGCAGGTATAGAAGGGCCTCATGCAGCAAGCAGACAATGAGGAATCCCAGAGCTTTTAAGGTACGGAGGTCACATGATTTTATTCTATAGGATAACACTGATGCTGTGTGGAGGATGGGCTGTAGCTGGAGTTCCCTGGAGTCAGGTGCCCACCGGGAAGGCTGTGATAGGAGCTGAGACAGTGAGCCTGTGAAATAGAACCTTGGCCACAAGGATGGAGCCCAGAGCACAGATACTAGATATTGGTTTCAGGAGGCAAAAATTTGCAGTTTCTTTCATGTAGGGAGTAAAGGAGAGGAGAGGCTAGCATTAAACCAGAGTTCAGAGATCATTCGGGAAGAGGGTGGTGCTGCCCTGGAAAGAGTAGATGAATACAGGAGAAACAGGGAGGAAAATGAGTCCCCTGGTATCCTGTGTAGACCTCTCCAGGATATAAAGGGACAGGTACACAAACTTGTTTCCTTAACCATAGAATTAGTTCAGAATGTGGGAGAGGTAGCTAGAGGATGATGATGAAGATGACAATTAGCACTGATGTTGACAATGAGCTGGGTGTTATCTCTTTCCGTGCATTATCTCATTTGATCCTCAGAACAGTCCTATGGGGTAGGTACTTTTACTATCTTCACTATACAGGTGAGGAATCTGACAGGTGGAGTTGGTGACATAGCTGATAAGTGGTAGAATGGGAATTTGATCCCAGGTGTGTCTGTCTCCTCTTTTCTTCCACTTTAGTGAGGTGGTTATTACCCCATGGCTGGGCTGATATTCAGATAGGGCTGGCTGGCCTATGCACAGAAGGATGATTTCACACTTCTCTCAAATCCTCTTGAAATAGTCTGAATCATGTAAGTCAGTGACCTTATTTTACACAATCATTGACTGATTGATTACAGTGGCTTCATGACAATTATCTTCCTAGCTAACAAAGTTAACCCTTTATATGAGTAGCATTTTTCACTTCACAATGATCTTTCACATGTATCTTCTCATTTGTTCCTCATAAAATGCTGCAGAGAATGTAGAACAGATATTATGATCCCAAAGGGTCAGCAAATTTTTTCCTTAAAGGGTCAGATTTTAAATTTTGTAAGCCATACATTTCTGTCACAACTACTCAACTCTGCCCTTATAGCATGAAAGCAGCCATAAACAATATATAAATGAATAAGCATGGCTGCGTTCCAATAAAACTTTATTTATGGGGCCGGCTCCGTGGCCGAGTGGTTAAGTTCGCCTGCTCCGCTGCGCGGCCCAGGGTTCGGATCCTGGGCACGGACATGGCACCGATCGTCAGGCCATGTTGAGGCAGCGTCCCACATCCCACAACTAGAAGGACCTGCAACTAAGATATACAACTGTGTAGCGGGGAGGGGTGAGGCGGGGTTGGGGAGATAAAGCAGAAAAGAAAAGAAAAAAAGATTGGCAACAGTTGTTAGCCCAGGTGCCAATCTTAAAAAAAAAAACAACTTTATTTACAAAATTAGATGACCAGCTCTGTTTGGTCTGTGAGCCATAGTGTGCCAACTCTTGTTCTAGATGAATAAGCTTCCATTCAAAGTGATTAAATGATCCTCCCAAACTCACACAGCTTGTAGAAGTAGGAATGGAACCGAGGCCTCCTGCTTGCTTTATTCATTCAATAAATATTTGAGTCCCTATTATATGTCAAGCACTGTTCTAAGTACTGGGGGCAAAGAAGGTCCCAATTCCCATGCAGCTTACATATTTTGGGGAGACAGATGAGGAACAAGTAAATGAGCAAAGAAGATAACTTCAGAAAGTGAAAAGTGCCATGAAGAAAATACAGCAGTGCTAAATAGAGGACGACTTTAGCTGTGGGAATCAGAGAAAACTTCTCCGAAACAGAAAAATTTGAGCTGAAATCTAGAGGAAGAGAATAAGTCAATTATGCAGAGATTTGGGGAAGATTATTCCAGGCAAATGGAAGAGCTAGTGAAAAAAACAGTGTGGCTAGAGGAGAGTGAACAAGGGAGGGGATAAGATCTGAGAAATAGACAGGGGGAAGATAAGGGTAAGAATTATAAGCCATTGCAGAGAATTTGGATTTTATTCTAAGTGATGTAGGAAGTCAGTGCTTTTTTGACTACAACATGCTGTTCTTAAATCTCTTTGTGTCTTCTTCTCTGCTGCCCAAGCATGTGGCAGATGCTCTCAGAATATATTAGTTGATTGATGGGTTCTGTCACTTAGGTTCCTTCAAGGCATGAAAGACCCATCAACATGCTGGGAACATTGAAGACCCTTGTGAGGGGACACATTAATAGATCCTCTTTCACTGGAGGTTTCCAAGAAACCTGTGCCTAATACATGTGTCCAGGGACAGCATGGCAGCTCTTTGTTCTCTCCTGGGGTAACGCTGGGCATCATCCAGACCATCTGCTCTGGCCCAAGCTCCCTGGCCATAGGCTCTGCCACCATTTGCCAAAACACTCCAAAAGCCAGCAGTGAGATGTCTTTGACATCATAAATACTCTGTCAGGATGAGCCATCCTAGTGGATTAAGAGTTTTGTGGTGATCCAATTCTCAGTGTACAATTGACCAGCTATGGGTAAGTTTTCTGTGTCCATTTTCTCAAATGTCAATTTGAAGTCCTTTTGGGCTGGTGAAATGAAATGATGTATGTTAAAGGCCTGGGCCAAAGAGTGCTCAGTGAAAGTCAGTTCTCTTTCCTTCCCCAGTGCTCTTATATTTAGTGATTACTAGCCAAGTCTCATTGAAAGTAGTGATTCACTTAGCATCTTCATTTCATTATGATTTCAAAAGTACTAAAAAATTACAGCAAGACTTAAAGTAATTGGAAATGTACTGAAGCAGTTCTGCTATCTTTGAAATGACTGACTTTTCAGGGAGGATCATTGTGGTGGGTCCTGTGATGCTCCTCTGCCTAGATCCCCCTTCAATGAAGGATGAGTTGCTGTCAGCAGTCAGTCTTCAATGTCAGCATCTTCAGAGATTGCCTCAGGCTGCAGCAGAGAGCAGCCTCAGCAAAGCCACTCCCTTCCCAGGTGGCCCACTTCCAGTTGCTAATTGATGAGGGCGTATAATGATCTGACTACCTTGGCCCATCTGGAGAACTCTAAAGGCTCTGACCTCCCCAAGGAGGTGAGCTGAGGCTGTTGTTGATCTTGCATCATAGCTAGCCTTCTCCCCCTATGCAATCTTTCTGCCTTCTTCTTTCCACAGGTGTTGATCCCAAGATCACTCCCTAAAAAACATTGCCCATATTAAACTCCATCTCTGCCTGCTTTCCAAAAAACCCAACCTATAACAATTGTGTGGAGGTGTTTTCTCTTCTTAGCATTCCTGTGACCGCCTATTAGTGAATCTGGTGTTCATGTGAAGTATTTCTCTACAATTGTTAACATTTTGAGTCCCACATCTGTCTGAAAGTATATACAACCCGTGTATTATTTAAAAAAGACTTTTATTCTATAAAGTTTAAGAAATGACACGGAGAGGTAAAATATTCACTCAAGTACCTGGAACATATAATTTCTCCAACTAAAGGAATTTTAAAGGATCTTTGATTACTGAATGCCCATTAATTAAGCATGAATGACATGAGAGGTATATCGTGAGAGATTAATCACAGAGTTAGCTAACGAGATTATGTGTCATATCAACATGCAAGGGAAGGAGAAGGAAATTCTGGCATTTGAGGGGTTAAATCAGGGTCAGAAAGATTAAGAAATTTAGAAAAACCTAAGAAAGATCACATACTATATTTGTTTGAATCCCAGAAAGCCTGGGAGGTTGCAAATGATTTAAAATACATGTACATGGCAGCACGTGCCCTTAGCAGAGAGTGTCCTTGGGCAAATTAGTCTTAGAGAGGTTAAATGAGGGTTGTTGTGGCGATTAAATGAGAAAATGGATGGATGGTACATGGTAAATGCTCAATAAATGTTAGCTGCTGCTGGTGGTGTTATTCAAAGTGGCATCTGGCTAACAGTCCCCAGGGAAACTTCTCGCAACATCTAACAAAAAGCACTAATGAAGGCTGAGGGGGAAAAATAAAGCTCCCAACATGGAGAATAAGACTGATAGATAATTTAATTCCAGAACCTTGAAGAAACTGGAACTAATTTTAGGACAAGAGACGGGTTTGCACACAAAGACGGCTTCATAAAAGGTAGAACATATTTTGTGTTTCAGTCACTAGAGATTCACCCAGAGATTTAGGATTTGAACAAGCCAGAAACTTGGGCAGCTTTCTTTCTTTTCTCCTGGGGATGGGAAGGGACAGTACATACACAGGTAATAGGGTTATAGGGCATTATTTACCTGGGGCCCTTGTAGGAAGAACCCAGGTAGCAGTGTATGCTGGGAATTGTAGTTTTTCATGGGACACATCAGTTCAGAGAAGGAGACTATCGGATAGGAAGAAGACACTCCCTCACATGCTACAAAGATACACAGTCAAGTTTTGCTTAAATTTGCACATCAACCTATCACTTTGTTGTAAGTAAGAGAAGGGTATCCTACCACTGGCACGGGACAGGGTGCAGGACCAAGGACTAAGATGAATAAAGAGTAAAGTAACAATGAAGCCTATGAAAATACCACAGAACAAGGGGAAAGAAATGTATCTAGAAGGCTCAGAAGAATAACAAACTTTTGATAATTATCTACCAGTGAATCCAGAGGAAAACTTCAAGAAACTATTTGGCATTTACAACAGAGCACAGGAAGACACAGTGTTCATGAAATAGCTGCAGAATAGTATATTATAAAAAATCTGATTATAAAATCAAGTAAAAAATGTCAAAAATCGAGGCCAACCACGTGGCAGAGTGGTTATGTTTGCCTGCTCTGCTTAGGTGGCCCAGGGCTTCGCCAGTTCAGATCCTGGGCATGGACCTAGCATCAAGCCATACTGAGACAGCATCCCACATAGCAAAACCAGAAGGACCTACGACTAGAATATACAACTATGTCCTGGGGGGCTTTGGGGAGAAGAGGAAAATAAAAGAACAAGATTGGCAACAGATGTTAGCTCAGGTGCCAATCTTAAAAAAAAAACATGTCAAAAATCATTCCAAAATGAAATGATACATGATTATTTAAAAAAGATGATGGATCTAAAATTCTTTATTAAGTTATTAATAAAAACTGAGAAGGTTGATGGGGCCAGGTAGTGAGGGTCAGGAATGTAAGATTGTATTATATCTTTTATCTCAAACAGGAGAGACTCAAATGATATAATTTCATTCCTCATTCATACAGGTTAGGTAGAGTATACTTTGTTTATAAAAAGGAACCTCTAAATACCCACTAGCATAATTAAAGTGAGCTATTGTCAAAGAAGTGAAAACAAAGGAAATCAGAAGGAAAAGTTAAAAATATGAAGATAACAGAATAAGATGACAGAAGCCAAATTAGTAATAATGGCCAATGTCAGTAGGTTAAACAAGTGAGTTTCAAAATTTCAAGCACTTGAATCTTATTTTCAAATGAAATACTATGTTTAATCCTAAATTACAGAGCTGTACTTTTTCCAGTTGCAGTTTTTGATTATAAAGTCAATTAATGTGACCAAAGATAATGAGAAAGTACCCTCCACTGTATGCATACCACTGTCTTCGACTGTTGGTTTATCTGAAAATTAATCTATAGATTAAGGCAATTCCAATCAAAATATACTGCAATTTTTACTGGAACTTGACAAAATGAGTCTAAAGAACATTTTGGAAAAAAAGAAGAGAAAATCAACAACAAAGACTTAAAAAAAAGAGTGTGAGGGGTGTGGAATTGCTATACAAGATATTAAAATGTACTGAAAAACTCTAATACTTGAAGGCATGATACTAGCCCCAGAATAGTAATAGCATTTTAAAAATCCAAGTACGTGGGCAGGTGTCCATATTTTTTAATTTAGAAAAGTTTGCAAATCAATTCAGTAGGGAAAGCATGGATTATTCAAAAAATGATTTTAGACCAGATGGCTAACCCATTTGAGAAAAAATTAAATCAACAAAATTAATTATAAATGTATTAAAAATAGAAATTTGAAAAGTGAAGCCATAAAAGTAAGAACAGAATATAGAAAATAATATAACCTTGTGGTGGAGGACCACTTTCAACACAGGACACTGATAGCTTAGACCAGAGGTAGACAAACTACTGCCCTCCCAGGCCAAATTTAGAATGAAGACACACCTGTTCATTGAAGCATCCTCTATGTCTGCTTTTGCTCTACAAAGACAGAGTGGGGAAAGCAATCGCTTGGCTGGAAAAACCTAAAATATTTATTGTCCGACCCTTTACAGAAAAAGTTTGTTGACTCCTGGCATAAATCACAAAATAATTTTCTGTGGTCAAATCTAAAAAGTTTAAACTTTGGCATGGAAAATAACATCAGAAGCAATAAGGATCTGGGAAGAATATTTGCAATACATAAGATAGATAAATAAATGGCTGTTATGAAACAATAAGAAAAGTTGTACACTAGTAGAAAAATGTGCAAAAGACAGAAACAGGCAGTACAGGGCATAGATATTACAAATAGCCAATAAAGCCACGACAAAAAATGTCAGCTCTCACTAGTGTTAAAGAATGCATTTTTAAAATATACCACAAATAGATATTAGGCAACCCAAAAGAAGGAACAGATTCAGCATGGGCCAAAATGCAGAAAAACACTCTCATGGGCTATTGGTGGGTGTGTGGACTGAAGGGGAATTGGAAGCATATAGAAAAGTTGTAAAATGTATATACCTTTTGATAAAGCAGCTCCACTACTGAGATTTACCCTAAGGTAATGATTAAGGAGAGGTACAAAAATTTACTTCTAAGGATGTCCATTGCAGAATTATATATAATGGGAAACCATTGGAAGCAAGTTTAAATATAAAAGGATATGGCATTGCTTGAGTAAATTATCATCAACTCATAGGATAAAATATTCTAAGCTATTAAAAATTATATTGTCATTCACTTTTTTAAAAAAGCACAAATGTTCAGAATATAGTCTTTAGAGTAAAAGATAGGTTAAAAAAAAGTGAATACATCGTAATTGCATTTTTGAAAATAAACTCACATAAAAACCCCTGGCAAACATTGGTTAATATTAGTTATAGCTGCCTTGTGGGATAACAGATGATTTTTATTTTCTCTTCTTTGCTTATTCATATGTAAGTGTTTTATTGAACTGTCTCATCTCTGTGGGGTAGAAAGAGGAAATGGTTTTATTTTTCTCCATTCTCAGCTCTTACTCCACAACTGTGCCATATGAAAAGTCCCTCCCCTGCTGGGTCACAGACCCCTTGAGGACATTTTGAGATGATTCCTTGACTTCGTTTTTGGATATTAAAAATCTGTCCATTTAATTTACCCTTCAGAGCTTTTCTCTTTCTCCAGGGCCTGCCAGCTTTGTGCTCAAGGGCCTGGGTTGAATGTGGTGTGTGGCGGGCTCCTCTGGGATGACCCTTCTCTGCCCCTCGCTCTCCTTGCCACTTCTCTGTTGTGTTGTGGAGGAAAGGAGGAGGGATTAGGGAAAAGAGCAAATCATTTAGCTGGGCTCCGTCGCAATCTGCTCTTAGTCCTTGCTACTTCTCTGACAGGCGCCGGAGCCCTCTGTGTGACGGGGTCTAAACATCCGCTCTCACGGGGGCAATGAAATGGTTACCATCTGACTCTTGTTTGATGTCTTCCAAACCCCACCTACTCTCCAGCCCTGTACAACCACTAGTCTCCCGCTGCCAACCCAGCCCCCTCCGCGTGGGGGTTCCTGCAAACTTGCACAAATTTGCTTCCTTCGCAGCTGTGCACGCGACCTGCGTGAAGCTCAGGCATTAATGCCAAACCGACCATGGGGCCTGCAAACTGCTCTAGCCCTGCTGTCTCCTCCGCTGCTCTTCTTCCCTGCTCAGAAGGGCTCAGGGGAGGATCAGCAAGTTCTCTACCTAATTAGATTTCAAGGCAGGAACCGGTGCCGGTCTCCACCTCTTCCGGGGACCCCCAATGTCTCTCCTGGTGATTCCCTTGGAGCCTCTTCCCTGGCTTGACTTTTACTGTGCTCTGTTCAGCTCTGGTTGGGGGAAGCTCTGGGCCATTTCCGGGTGGGGAGGGGAGGAAGGGGACTGGAAGGGAACTCTATAGCCCTCCTCACTTTCCAAAGTCTTAGAACTCCCACGTACCTTCCTTTCCCCTCCCTCCAGCCCCTCCTACAATTGAGGATAAGATAATTTTTAAAATCCCAGTGGAATTTTTTTCTTGGCATATTATAGGAAGTTCTTTGTGAAGAATGCACTGATGAATAATGTGAAATGTGGAAATGTGTGTAGTTGGAATGACTTGCCTTACTAGATATCAAACATATAAAGTCTCAGCATCATTTTGATCAGAAATATTAATGATCAATATAAGAGAATAGATAGCCCTCAAACAGATCCTAGCATATGGAAGAACTTAGTATATGTTAAAAGAAATATCACAGACTAATGGGAAGGGATGACATACTCAACAGAAGTACTGAGAAAATTATTTGGGAAAAAATGTTACATTCTCGTATTGTATCATACACCCAAATAAATTTCAGATGGATTTAGAGTTAAAAATTTAACCACAAAAACTCCAGATGATACAAGAGGTAGTATTAGAACTGATCTTGAATTGAGGAAAATATTTCTCAGCCTATAAGCATTGAAAGAAAATACAAAGAAAAACTGATTAATCACTTTCTGTCAAATAAACAAACACGCAAATATTTTTACAGATATATTGAAAGCTCCATAAAAATAAGGTGAGATACGTTGAATAGATTCTTGTGTAATAGGATAGACAAAAGGTTAATATATTAAACACGTAAATATACTACAAATCAGCAACTGAAGCACTGATGTCTCCAGAGGAAAATGAGCCAACACACGAACAGGAAAGAAGGATGTGCTCATGCCCCCAAATTACATCAGAAACATATCTGACCTCCCTAGTAACAAAAATGCTAACTCAAACAATGATACCTTTTCACCTGTAAAATAACAAGAGTTTTAAAAAGTGTACAAAGATATTGACAGTACAGTGAGAAGAACATTTTTATCCACAGTTGATGAGAGAATGAGTTGGCCTAATCTTTCAGGAAAACAATTGAGCATAATGTAAAAACAGCCTTAAGACTCCTGGTTCTCTTCCACACAGCTATTGTTCTCCTAGGACTCTATCCCAAGGGACCATCTGGATGCACAAAACAATTTATGTACAAGAATATTAATCATGTATTTTTAAATAATCATCAAATGTTGGAAGTAAACTATTATCCTATTATTGAGTATTCAGGTAAATAAATTGCAATCTCTTTATTGGATGGTTTTAAAGATTTTATTTTTTTTTCCTTCTTCTCCCCAAAGCCCCCCAGTACATAGTTGTGTATTTTAGTTGTGGGTCCTCCTAGTCGTGGCATGTGGGACGCCACCTCAGCATGGCTTGATGAGCAGTGCTAAGTCTGCACCCAGGATCTGAACTGGTGAAATCCTGGGCCACCGAAGCGGAGCACGTGAACTTAACCACTTGGCCACAGGGCTGGCCCCTGGATGGTTTCAGTATCTGTGAAATATCCCAAATATTCCATGTGTTGGAGAATTTTAATGGACATGGCAAAGTGCTTATGCAAAAAAGCTAAATACAAAACTACTTGTAGCATGACTGAATTTTTTGGAATCTCACAAACATGGCTCTGATCACTTTAGTTCTTCTTCACATTAGATTGTGTTTTCTTCCAGATGGGCAGAAAGAGACAACCTTCCCAAGGTATGAGCGTTTCAGCCAAAGAAGGAAACATAAGGAATTCAGCTCTACATTCCATTTACAGCAGTCACTCCCACTCTCTTCACTCTCCTTCGTCAATGCATCCTTTGCCAAAGGGTTTTTTTAAATTATAGTTGATTCAAATATTCAATTTCTATTTCCTTAATTATATTTCTAAATAATATATATTTCTTCCTATATTGTTTACATTTTAAAAACAGCTTAATTGGCGTATAATTGACATACAATAAACTGCATGTATTAAAGTGCAATTTGATACATTTTGACAAATGTATATGCCAGTAAAACTATCACCACAATCAAGATAATGAACATAGCATGATTGGAATTTGATTGTGAAAGCATATGGCCTAGAAAGAACTACTTTACATTGCTCAGATTATTTACATTTAGAAAATTTTATTTTACTGTTTTTGGAACGTATTTTCAAAACTTTCTGCATTGTGCATGTGTTACTTTTACAAGTAGAAAAACCCTGAGGAAAAGTTAGTGACAGTGACTGAGGGTGGGTGGCCGGGTGGTAGGTCAGGAGATGGTGCCTTATGGAAACCAAAGAAAGAGAAGTTGTAAGGAAGGAAGGCTCGAGTTTTAAATCCCATATATCGGATGATGAAGACTCTACCAAAAAGGGTCCAGAGCTGTTTCTGGCAAAACAACAGTGGAGAGAAAAAATAGTGGGTTAAGGAATAAATGGGTTTGGCAGAGTGGAAGAGGAGGCACCGGAGTCCAGGTGACAAGAAAAGCCTTGACCATGAGGAGAGACACCTCTTCCTTCCTCTGAGGTCAGAAGTAATGAAGCTAGAGTGAGAAGAGGTGTTAGACACAACTTCACGTGGGAAGGAAGAGAATTGATGGCTGTTCTTTTGCCTGTGGTGTGGGAGGCAAAGTTGTGTCCTGTCAATAATGTGATTTAGATGTCGTGATGGAGGACACTGGTGAATTTTGCCAGTGGCTACCAAGGAGTAGCAGGTGTGAGCCATGTATACCTGCATTGACGAACTCCCTGGGGCTGAAGACCACTGTTTGAAATGGTCCCTATTTCCTTGTTTTGATTAATTTTATTGATATACTAGAGGCAGAAGAGGAAAAGTGAGGTGTGGGATTAACTCAGTACTGGGGGTTGACAAAGAAGGGGGTTGTGGGTAAGCAAAGAAACAAAAAGTTAGGGATACAAGTGAGGTAAGGGATGCTTTATTATCTGAAAAGCAATCTTTAGCTTTTCCTAACATAAATTCCTAATATAAATTAAGAATGCCTGTTGTTTTAAAAAAGCAGAAGTTATTATTTTTTAAATTAAAGTCATTATTTTTGGTACATGGTTCATTTTGATCATATTCCAAGTTGGATTATGACATTCTCCTCCCAGCTAATTCTTCACCCAATCATTGAGTTTACATTTATTTAACACACCATGTGCTAACTTATTTCATTATTACAATGTAGCAGTTCAAATAGCTCTTGTGTTTCAAATCAAATGCCAGAAGTAGTGTGTGTACACAGTAAGCATTCGACAAATGTATTGAATAGATGACCAGACATTCCTGCGTATCTACAGCCATATATAAAACACTGCATCATTGAATAATGGCTTCGAGATTCTTTCAGATAGACACTAATAAGTAAAGGCAGTGTTAACAGTATCTCTAATAGATACTTGGGAAGAAAACTAATGTATCAGTATTCCAACACCTCCAAAATGGAGGAATAGCTCACTCAACCAAATCAATGATGAATCTGGTGTTCTCATCAGTTCTATGCAGATCAGATGACAACTGCAAATGGGTGTTATCTAGTGAAAATTTCCCACTATATTATACTTGCTTGCTTTAGGCATCTTCATTTTTTTTAAAATCACTAAATAAATGGCCATTTCCTTAACTTGCTCTTGGAATGTTCTAAAATTTCTGAGAGTCATTACTTTTCAGAGAGCACATGAAATTATATAACTTGTTTATCAGCACTAGGTATTTCCTTTGAGGGTTGAGCTTTAGGGATAGTATATATTTATTTCCACCAATTATGAACGCTCAAGGAAATTGTCAAGGACTAATATTAAACAGCTTGATTATATTTGCACAACCCTAGATCCACAATTCACTGAAGATCATTTTTGGCAGTTTTTGTGTGCTTCCTATCTCTGCTGTCCTTGTTTAAGCTATCCTCATCATTGAAGAGTCACTGTGTTGAGTTTATATTCTGAAAGATGCCAGCCTATTGTTGATTTATAGAGTATTTCTGTGTCTGAGTCAGATCTAAGTTTCATCTTTTTTTCCAGGAGGAGCCTCATACAGCAGCTGAGTGACGTGACTTTCACACTTTGTTGCTATAGTGATAGCTCAGTGAAGACACTTGAACCTTTCTATGCTTTAGTTTCTTTATCCATATGATGATAATAATATGTCTGGTTTTATCCTACAGAACTTTTCAGAGAGAGATTCAATATGATTTTTATGGAAAAGCGCTTTGAAAAGAATTCAGGACAAAATAAACACAAGAGATTTTTCTTGGAGGGAGGATTCAACCCAATGTAAATAAAGATTTCTCCCTCTAGAATGTTGCTATTGGGCTTCTGGCATCATTCCTCTCAGTGTTTTGATGAAGACTTCTGGTTGAACCACTCTTCCATCATTGTTTAGAATCCACTATGCACTATCCGTTTTTAGTCTCTTATAGGTGGCAAATTCCATCCCCCTGTCCCTGGCCATGAACACTTGGGGCAAAATGGCACCCAAGATCCCAAGAGATACATTTAAGGCTCTTTTGAAAATTTGATAGTTGGAACTCATTAGTCTCCTCCTGAAGGGGCAAAACTGTCTTGAGTTATTGAAGAATAGTTTTTATGTCTAGTTTGATTTTATTCCTGATAACTTAATTGTTATACTGATTTGTTTATAATATTGAAATTACCTCTCAGCTCAGTCAGTAATGATTTATTTCGATATTACAAAAAGTCATTAAAGGTAAGATAATACTCTTTCTTCTATTACTTTGCTGCTTTCCTAAAGATAATTGCCTTAGGATTTATAGTTCTCCTATTCCTAAAATAAGAACATTTGCTCACACAAAACTATTTGCCTAGCTCTAATAAAATATTATCTATATAGACTTTTTTTCTGAAGAAAGAAGTATACTTGAATGCTGAATACTTTCACTCTGGATTCAATCTCTACTGCAAACTACAAAGGTGGTCAGTGTGAAGATAGGGAGTAGGTACAGTGGAATGAGTATTAGCCTTTAGTGATTTGGCATTGAATGCCTGGGGTTAGTTGGAATGGTTAGGACTTTGCCTGAGGATTTGTGTCTAAGTTTCTTTTCTTGTGTAAATGCTGTTGGAAGGGTTTCTACCTACATACACAGAGTTGCTAAATTACCCCTGATTGGTTGAGGTAGCAGATGCAATCAGGGCACCACCCATATCTCCTCAGCCTTAACTATTTCATTGCATGCTGGCCCAAATTCAAATGCCAGAAAGTGCATCTGAGGACTTTCTCTGGATACTTGAGTCAACCCTGCTCTTGCCCCATAACAGGTCAGAAATACCAGGAAATTAATGCTGCCTGGGAGTAGACTTCGATCAATGGTGATAGGAATGGCTGAATAAATATCTCCACCCCTTTGCCCCTTGGATGGTGTAACACTGAGGTATGTGTTCTACACAATTTCCCAGAGTTCCCAGTGGAACTGAGGTCACATTGACCCCAGTGGTAACTTCATGATAATGCCCATTTTATTGGCTTCCTTTCCCGCTTCCCTGCTCCCTTTCTGGTGTTTTCTGAGATGGCTTCCCAAAAAGCGACTTGTACTCAAATCTATGACTCAGAGTTTGCATCTGGGGTATCCAAACTAGGACAGCTGGGAATCTAGATTTTGTTCATACAAATATGTTTAGGGAGTAAGAGTGACAGCTGAAGTTGGTAGAGGGATCATGGGAGGCTGATGGGTGACCTTATGGATTCAGATCATACAACTGTTCATGAGGGCTGTGATGGCATCAGGGAGAAGGCTTTCTCCCTTTAAGTAAAGCAGCAAGTGAACAGATACTGAGTTCATGCAGCTGAAAAAGAGAGCACGTGAAGATCAGGAAAAGAGCTTGACACTGGCAGTGGCATGTGAGGGCGTGGGAACAAGAGCGCTCCCTTCCCCCACCCTACATTACCACCACGGGGTAGATGGCAGGACCAGGACTTGATTGTGGATTTCCATGTATCTCTCCCCAGCCATGTGATTTAAAAAAACAAATGTGGATGGACCATTATGATGGGAATGAGAAACCTATAGGTAGATAGTATTCCCAGTTAAGGGGCAGAGAGCAGTACTGTAAGAGGAGCAAGATGTTGTTTGACATTTAAAAATAGACCTAACTCTACCAATTAGTCTGTTCTGCCCATGGTAACCTTATTCAATGTTATGGTGGTAATCGCTTCTGGAAAGCTTTGACATATTTTATAATTGAACTGCCAGGTTCACACTTATCTATAATTCATTCACAGATAGTGTGTCTTGTTAACCAAATTATGTTGATTCCCTTGGAAAACTGGTGCGAAGACTTTCTTGTTTCCCGTCTTCATGTGGTTTTACAGTCTTGTGACAGACCATTAGCGTAATGAAAGATTGATTATTGTCTTGGGTACCAAACTATAATTTGGCCCCATTTTCATTTTTCTTTTTCATCAGCTGCAGAATCATATGCATTTATCAAAATGGGTGTCATCTGTTTTGAAATTCATGAAGTTAGATTGCACACTTGTCAAACATTTTTTTTCTGGCATTGACAAAAACATCAACATCAAGCTTTCCTTAAACTGTTTAGAAATAGAGATGTCCAGGGGAAAGAATGGTGGACAAAGTGAAAGACTGGGGACTGGAATGGCTCATTCATTCCACCAACAGTTTTGGAATGCATTCAGTGCACACAGCAAATTGTCAGACATGAGCTGAAGTCCATGAGGGGTTGGAGGAACATGAGGCTGACTCATTCATTCAAAAATATTTAGTGCCTACGGTGCTCGACGCTGTTGTAGGCACTGGTAAAACAGCAGTACCAAAACAGGCGAACTCCTTTCCCTCATAGAGCTTATATTCTAAGGAGTTTATATGAGATAAAAGAAAGGGACTATTTAGCCCTTATCCTCAAGGATTTTACAATCTACTTGGAAAGACAAAGTAAATGCACTAAGTCAAATTCCAAAATAATGCAAAAATGGGGCAATTGAATAAAGAATGCATTTAAGATGTAGATGATTAAGGCAAGCACAGTAAATGAATGACGCAACACTGCCTCTGCCAGAGACTTGCCAGGACACCTCGAAGAAGTCACTTTACTGCCTCTATTTGTTTCCCAGAACACTGCTCCAGGGGCAATTCTGCTGCTGATTAGAGCCTCTGACTATCCATTTTGAAGGCCATTCACAATGAGTAATCTGGAAGAAAGGCAATCTCAGATGCACCTTTAAAAATCTATAGTAATATCACACTAAATAGTGATGCATGTGTTCCTTTAAAATTAAGTAACGAGATAAGATTGCCTGTTTTCACTGAATTTAACATGGTATTAGAAGTTGTAAGCAATGAAACAAAGAGGAGAAATACGGTTTTAAGAATCAGAAGGAAAAAGCTGAATTGTCATTATTTATAGACAATCTAATTGCTTACACAGAGAATTCAAGAGATGGATGTAACAAGCTATTAGAACTAATAAGAAATTTCAACAAGGTTAGTGAATAAAAATAAAATTTACAAATCAACAATGTTCCAATACGTCAGCAACAACCAATTAGAAAATGTAATTTTGGGAATCCTATTCACAAAAGCAACAAACCCTTATCTATGAATAAATCTAATAAAAAAAATCTATGCAACTTAATGCACAAAACCAGGTGGAGACTGCTACATTTTATGGATGTTATTTCAATAAAAATCACAACAGTTTTGTGTGTGGTTGTGTACGTGTGTGTGTTTGTTTTGATAAGATAATCTTAAAATTCAAAGGGGATAGTAAAAAGCCAAGAGCATGAAAATAATTTTGAAGAAAAAATAAAAGCAAAATAGGAGAACTCGCCCTACCAGATGTGTATATTGCAGGACTACATTAATTAAGACAGTGTGGTGTTGGCGCAGGGATGGGAAAGTAGACCATTTATCATAGGAAGCTGCAAACATTCCTGTGTGAATGTGCTTGTGTATGTGTGTTTGTATAAATATGTGCCCTACTTTAAAATAGGACTCTTCTTGTCTGTTTTGGTTGAAGCCTGAACGCAATTAATCCTATGCTCCAAAGACACCCCAATGCAAACATTTCAAAGTCAAAATATGAGAATTGTTTATGGAACTTTTAAGCCACTTGCTTTCATAGAGGATGTAGATACCATGGAAACTTGGAGGAGGATTTGTGAAGAAAGTTTCTTTGGCAGGTGCTGGCTGTCTCACTCCTAACTCCTTCTAAGGCAAGAGGGTTGTTAGTACTCTCCTTTCTCAGCAAGTCCAGGAAGAGGAGGTGGCTGTGAGAAGTTGGGGTGTAGTCCCCACAGTTGGTGGGACTCAATGAACTGGCATTTGGCCCTTTTCAGGAAGTCTAGAGGATGTGTGAGGAGTTGGGGACCTGCTTTGGTGATGGGGCAAGGTTGTGGGTGTTCCTGCACCACGATTGGCCTCTACTCCTAGAGTTTGCTGGGGCTAAGGATGCAAGAGTGGTTCTGTGGATAAGATGGGACCAAGTGCAGAAGAGAGAGCCAGGCTGGAGCTTTACACAACTTTGTCTTCAAAAACCATTAGCAAAAGCAAAGGGACGACAAAAGAGAGTGATCCATATGGAGTGGGCACCAAAAAAACAAGGGCCAGGAAGGAACCAACCAGTCAGAGGAAGGGGCCAGCATTTGCCTGGCTCACAGGAAGTTCACATAAATGCCTCAGGGGGAAGCCTCTATAAAATCTAAGAAAGAAAATAAGTTTCAAATGTCTGCCAGACCCAGGGAGTGTAAAGTCATCTTTCACTCCCTCTTCTTTCCTGATTCTATTAGAATCAGAAAAGTGGTGAGGAAGTCAGAGGCAGGGATTTTGAGACATTAGGTAGAGAGAGAAAGTGTAAGGATCATGCACTGTTCCTGGAATACAGTCTTACCACCTGCAAAGGCCCCCCATTGGCTGGGAAAATGTAACTTTAAATCAAGTTGAGTTTTTATTATTATATGGGACTTAACTTTCATATGTATATATACAGGTCTCTGCTATAACACCAAATACGTATTTTTGAAAAACCTCTCACGCTGCAAAATCACACACTATAAATAACTAGCTTATGGGAAAAATATAGTTGGAGCAGACCACTCAAAACATGTAAATCTCTAACTAGACAACCAACAAAACCCTTAACAATCTTAATAGAAATACTGGCATAGTTCAATCTCCATTGATATTTACACCCAGCCTCACAATCAGCATATTCTTGCCTGCTTCTGGCCAGAGACTCATGCTTTCACCTTCGAGGTGTAAGATACTGGGGGCATTTAATTCTGATGAGAACAGTGTCATCAAAACTAAAAATCAGATCTAGGTTGTAGACATTTTAAAATTAAGATCCTTCGTCCCTCCCTACCTCCTTCTCCCCTTCCCTCTCTTCTTCCCTCCATCCCTCTCTTCCTTCTTTCCTTCCTTCCTTCCCTCTTTCCTTCCTTCCTTCAGGCATAGGGAGAAATGTCTTTGCAGCTTCTTTAGTTTAACTTAATAAAAATTGTGGTGGTTTTTGAATCCACCAAATTAGCCACGACTTGTACTAAAGGAAGGCACTTTGGACTTTTCGCCTTTATTCTTAAGGTTTTTTCAATGGACTGAATGCTTGTGTCCTTCCAAAATTTGTATGTTCAAATTGTAACCCCTAATGTGAGGGTATTAAGAGGTGGGGCCTTTGGGAGATGATTATAGGTTATGAGGATGGAGCCTTCACGAATGAGATTAGTGCCCTTATAAAAGGGATCCCAGAGAGCTCTTTTGCCCTCTCTCTCCACCATATGAGGATACAAGGAGAAGTCTGTAGTCTGAAACCCAGAAGAGGGCTCTCACCAGAACCCGACCATGATAGCACCTTGATCTTGGACTTCCAGCCTCCAGAACTGTAAGAAATAAATTTCTGTTGTTTATAAGCCACTCAGTCTGTAGTAATTTATTATAGCAGCCTGAACTAAGACAGTCTTGATATATTGCTAGGGTTTTCTCTTTAATTATGAGCAAGCTTGCCCCTGATCTTTTTCAACTCATTAGCATGCCAGGAAAAATCACATATGAACCAACACAACTTCCATATAAAATTGACATTTGCCTATTTATTTGAGCTAAATCATGTTAAACAAACACAAGCTCCAATAGAATGTACACATATAGAAATACATATAAACGACGAAATGTTAAAATAGGATATGGTCTCCATTCTGACCGAGACCATCAAAGAGTAGGGGAAGTGAAGAGCTGGACCACCTAAGCACCTCTAGCCTATAAAAAAGTTTGGAAGAGACTAAAGAGTTGGAGACTGGAGAGATCATTTTTTAGAGAATACTGTTGTGCACTGTGAGTGCCCTGTCACTATGGGAAAGGGGTAGAGGCCCTTGCTCATCACCTCAAGTCTCTTTTGAGAAGGCCATCAATGAGACCACTTCGAGATTTTCGTATGTGTCTTCTGGAGTTTGGGAGGCGCTGTGGTATGTGCTACACTTCTGAGGAATCTCAAGTGTTATGGCCTGGCTGAAACAGCCTGTGGTTATGGCTTGGGAGTAAGTGACACCTATTGATGACTGGTCAAAGATTTGAGTTTCTGATGGACTAAATATGAGTGAGAGAGTAGGTGAGCTGGCAATTATTAAAAGGGACTTTGCCCAAGACTGTCTCTAGAGAGGTAATGGGAGAAGGTATACCTGGAGGAAGAATGCCAATAAACAGTGGACAAAAGATAGATTCACAAAAGGCCAGGTGGAGAATGCATCACCCATGTCAGGGACCAGCGGAACATTGTCAGTGATGGGTGTGGATGAGTTCTCCAAAGAACCCATGCAGCATCCAAGAAAAGAGATAAAATTATAAATTGACCATAGCTAGAGGAAACCGACGCTCACTTACAATGCTACCAGTCAAGTGAGACCTTTTCTGTTTCCCTTATTTCTCTTTCTTGCTCCCCAAAATTTGACTCCAGAGTGGTCAGAGACTCGATAGCAAGCTATGGAAAGAAGATAGATGTTTCAGGGTGTAAACTAGAGAAGAAGCAAACCTTGTCTCTCTTTCTCAATGCAGGTTTTCCATCTGGATAAGGGAGGGAGAGGGAGATGCTCTGCCTTTGAGGAGAGTTTGAAGTTTTGAATATTATTCCAAAGTGGAATTACTGAAGTGGAGTTGTTTTGGGAATTGAAGAGGGCTTTTCAATCTATTTGAGAGTCAACAGAAAAGCTATGGGTCCTGCCTTAGTTTTCCTGTAAGAGGGAAGGGAAGTGTCACAGAGCCCGCTATGGGATGAAGAAGGCTACTGGTAACTGGGTGTTTGCCACAATATTCTTTCATGCTTTTTTTTGGTGTGTTTTAAGTAGTTCAAAATTAAAAATTTATCAGAAGAAAATAAAAAAACCAAATGGCATCTAATTGACCAGCTTTATATAATGTCTTGCTTAAGGCAAAGAATCTCAGTGTCAAATTTTGGAAGGTGCTAAGAAGTCATTAATTGAAATTATTGAAAGGAAAGTTTCAGTAAAACTATAAAGGATGTTCACCAGCATGTTCGTCCATCTAGCCTCTTATTTCTACATCATCACTTGCTCATCTTGGTTGATGGGTTATCTTGCCAGGCATCTCTTGCCCTTCACTTGGCCTTCTATCAACTACTCAGCTGCCAGGCCCAGGACTCCATGGTCTGTGTCTGATTTGTGTGCCGTTTCTCTTGTGTCTTCTTTTCTCCTCTTTGGTTCTGAGCTTTTTGTGTGATACTCATATGTAAGTGTAGAAACATAAAAACAGCTAAATAAACTATAAAAATAGTAAGCACAGTAGTCCCCTCTTCCCTGTGGTTTTGCTTTCTGCTATTTCAGTTACCCACAGTCGACCACAGTCTAAAAATATTAAATGGAAAATTCCAGAAATAAACAATTCATAAGTTTTAAATTGCACGTCATTCTGAGTAGTGTGATAAAACCTCGTCACTGTCCTGCTCTGGCTCACCCAGGACATGAATCACCCCTTTGTCCAGCATATCCATGCTGTATATGCTACCCACACATTAGTCAATTAGCAGCCATCTCAGTTATTAGATCAACTGTTGTGGTATTGCAGTGCTTGTGTTCAAGTCACCCTTCTTTTACTTAATTATGGCCCCAAAGTGCAAGAGTAGTGATGCTGGCGACTTGGATATGCCAAAGAGAAACCGTAAAGTGCGTCCTCTAAGTGAACAGGTGAAAGTTCCTGACTTAATAAGAAATCATATGCTGAGGTTGCTAAGATCTACAGTAACTTTTATTACCGTACAGTTATAATTGTTCTATTTTATTAGTAGTTATTGTTGTTAATCTCTTGATGTGCCTAATTTATAAATTAAACTTTACCATAGGTATGTATAGAAAAAAAACATAGTATACATAGAGTTTGATACTATTCACGGTTTCAGGCATCCACTGGGAGTCTTGGAATGTAACCCCCATGGATAAGGGGGGACTACTGTACCTCCAAATATCAGCTAAAATTCCTAACAATGTGGCTGGGATAACTATATCTAGGAAAAATATTATGTAAAATTTAAAAGAAAAAATTCAATTCAATGCTGAAACACCAGCTATAGGTAGCCACATCTGTGGCAGGAGAGAGTCAATAGGAGGAGGTGAACTAGAGGGAAAAAGAGGTGGATAATAGGAAAAATAAGCTATCACGTCACCAAGCTGACTTATAGTAGAGTCTTTGTTGAAGACTTTCTTCTCCTTCCATCCCCGTCTCAGCTTGTGCCTCCAAAAGGGCACCTCTTTCCCCGGTGACCAAGTCTCCTGGGCTCACTGCGTACTTGTTTAGTATGTATCTTGGCTGCACTATGTTCCATTGACTGTGAAATTCTGGCTTTTCGTAACAAAATTTTCAGCCTGTAAAAGCAGGGTGATTGAGAAAATTGCAATCCCATGTTTCTGAGAGGTCTATAGAGATGAAGCCAAGTCTTGGGGAACTTTCTTTCTATTGAACTATGTAGTCTTCTTTTGTGGTCCTATGGTATCCAAAGGAAATCCAATGTTGTGATTTTATCGGTGATCACAGAGAAAGAAAAGCTCCTAGAATCCAAGATGAGTAGCTGGCACTCAGGTTTGAGAGTACAATGGAATTTCTGAGGTTAATCTTTTTCCCTTGATTTAAATGAAATTATTTATTATTGGTCAGAGGTCCATTTTTTCAGCACATCAGATAATAGAGCTAGTATCAAGGTTCTCATCTACTTGTTTCCAAATTCCAGGTGTAGGTTACATGATGATCAAGTTCAGAATAAGGGACATAGTTTGCTAGGCAAGTTAAGGGTGTGATATCTTTGTGACTTGGTAGGCAGTATATCACCACAAAAGAAGAAGACTTCCTGTTACACAACATGAGATTAGAATCCTAGCAACAATTCTTACCTGCTGTGACTTTGGGCAAGTTTCTTAATCTCTCTGTGTTTCTACATCTGTACAAAGGGAGTGATGATTTATATATAGTGATGTTGTAAGAATCAAATGAAATTATGTATGTAAAATGCATCAAACAATGTCAGAACATTAGTGAAAAGTTAAATAATACCTTCCTACCCTGTTTTTGAGCCTCATATTACTTTTCAGGCATTGAGTTGACCAGAGCAAGTTTGGTGTTCGTTTTAGCCAGGATGGGCTAGGTTATGCTGCCATAACAAACAACTCTAAAACCTCTGTGTTTTATAACAACAAAGGTTGATTTCCTACTCATGCTACTTATCCACTGTAGATTGACTGTAGTTTTGCTCCACATCACCTTCTCTCTGGGACCCAGGGCAGCAGAGCAGCCTCTATCTGGAACATTGTCAGTAGTTACAGCAGACAGAAAAGTGAACACGGTGAGGAAGGTGCTGGCCCTTGAAGCCTCCACCTAGAACTGACACTTCTGTTCATTCCTTGGTCAAGGCAAGTGACATGACCATACATAGATTCAACAGACTGGAGAAGTATAATCCTTTCATGTGGATGAGCAACAAATATTGGTGAAGAATAGCAGTTTACTACAGGGTTGATCCAGCTGAGTGCTTATTTCCCTTTACTCTCCAGAAAAACATGGAGAGATAATGAGTATCTGATCATATGATTATCCGTTCATATGAAAACCTTTTATATAATCCTATCTACCTAACCTTTGAGTTTCAACTTAGATGCTGCTGTCACCGTAGTCTTCCTGGATTCTCCTTGCTGGATAATAAACTCTTTCCACTGTGGTATGATAATTTTCTGCTAAAAGCAAGGGTCACACAGGCCATGTGTTATAATGTATTATTTCATACATATTCTCTTTCTTAAGAGTACTTACCTTCAAGGAGTTTACAATCTGTGCCTTATTCATCTTTGGGACCCTCAGTGTACCTAGTTCAGTGTCTTGCACGTAATTGATTCAAGTATTTGTAGAGATGAAGAGCTGAGATGAGATGTGAACAGTATGTGTGGGTGAGGTGGAGAAAGTGGGTGTGATATAATGGAGAATGTCTCCTCTTGAAGTCAAATATGTTTTAAGGAGGTCCTAGGTAGTAATAATGGGGAACTCCCTGGGGAAACTGGAATGTCAGCTGAGACTCCTAGGAACCACTCTTGCAGGGTTCAGAAAAGACAGAGGCTGTTAGAGAAAATTAAAGCCATTGGAGAACTATATCAGCTAGTTTATAATTAGCAATTACTGCAGAAAGGAGAAACATTTATTCCATTCTGACAACAAAGATTGCATAATTGCACCAAGAGTGTTTGTCCACACCCTTTCCAGGATGCGTTAAGCATTTGCAAACAGAAACAAATAGCCTTAGCATTGGTGGGAACAGCAAGAAAACAGGCTTTCTTATGCTGTCCCTGATCCATAAGCACTGGGCAACAACACATGACATGGTATAGTTGCCATGAGGGCGAATTAACCGTGTCTCCCTGTTCCTTTTCTTTATCGACAATCTTTAGCACTTAGTCGGGTTTGGGAAAGAACCAAGGAAGATCAATTCTTACCCAGTGACTGTAGATACTCAAGGAATCATCTGTACTTTTCAAAACTTCAACTACTATTTATCAAGAATGTATTATGTGCCAGACATTATGATAGTTTTAGTCTTAGAGTCTAAGTCTCAATACGACTTTGTATATTGTTCCCTCTGCCTGAAATATTCTAATCTTTGTCCTGAATAAGCCCTGCTTATCCTTCTGGTTTTGGTTTAGACATTCCATCATTTAGTAAGAATTTCTAAACCTCCAAACAGAGTTTTAGTTTATCCTTCTATGTGCTTTCATAACAACATAAACTTGTCTCATCATAGCACAATCAAACTGTATTGTACTTTGTAGCTTCTATTGGCCTATACACTCTGAGAGAGAAAGGCCTGTTCCTTGCTCATTGCTGTAACCCTTGCATCACTGTGATGGCTGATGAAAGCTGATTAATGTATCATTATCTTTTTATGGCCATTATATCATTATATTATTACAATATATTACCATGTCAATGCTCTATAATAGTGCTAAATGTCTGTGCACCTTTGAAGGATTTAGTCATTGGCAACTAGCTGTAATTTTTAAAGAGTTATCTTCAGAATTTCTATGGACTGCTTTGTCAGAGCAATTTAAGTAGAGTCCTCCATTTTTCAGTGAGATGAACAAAACCAGGAATCAAGACCTGTGCTCTAGGTTTGGCTCTGTAGCTATCTTGCTGTGTGCTCTTGGGAAATAACTTCACCTCTCTGAACTGTTATTCTCATCTGTCAAAAAAACAGTGTGGAATAAGAGTTATCATGTGTCTGACATTCTGTGACTACCCTTGTGTGGCGATTGTAAAACATAACCCAAATATTCTTGGACTGTCCTCCCATTGAGTGATAGAGTCTATGTATCCTCCTCTTGAATCTGGGTTCTGTGACTAATTGTTCAATAAAATATAGTGGAAGTGATGCTGTGCCAGTTTCCAGGCCCAGACTAAGAAATTGACAGCTCTTACTTCCTGCTTCATGGGATGTTCACACTTGAAACCCAGCTGCCATTCCATGAGGAAGCATAAGCATCCAGTGGAGAGGCCAACCACGGAAAGAAACTGAGTTCCCTGGTCCCCAGCCCCAGCTGAACTCTCAGCTGTCAGCCAGCACCAAGTTACCAGCCACGTGAGAGAGCCATTTTGAAAGCACATCCTCCAGCCTCTAGTTGAGCTGCCCCAGCTGATGCTGCATAAAGCAGAGAGGAGCTATCCCTGCCCAGCCCTTCTCAAACTGCAGATTTAAGAGCAAGATCAGTGATTATTGTTTTAAGCCACTAGGTTTCGGAGTGGTTTGTTATACAGCAATAGATAACTGATACACAACTTTTGTTACTTTACAGTGTCTCAGACCTTTCATCTGCTAGAATATTCTGGTATGTATAAAATTAGCTCCAGACCTTTGACAAATCAATACTTACTCCGGATTTATAACAGGAACAACAGCAGTAAGGAGAATATGCCATTTAGTGATCAAACGCTGGTTGAGTCATGCTCCTCCTGGGCTTCTTGGCAGATGTTAATGGAGAAAGCTTTGGTTAAATTAACTGACGTAGGTGACAAATGAGCCAATCACTCTCCATTGGAATGTAAGTTCTATGATCAATGATGAGTCTTTGCAGGGCTTTCTGGAGATGATTGCCAATTATGGGTGAATCTCCAAACCACAATGAAAACCTGCCCTTCATTTATTTTGTGCAAAGTGATGTTCTCAGCAGTGGCACCAAAGGTGTCCATTTGCTGCTGTGCCCTCTCAGTGACCTAGGGCTTGAAACTCAGATCATTTTTTTAAATGGCATTATGCTGTATATAAAATAAAATTTTTAAACCCCAAATAAATGAATCACTAGCTAAAACAGTCCAGGGTGTATAATGAAGAGAGTCTCTTCTTTCTCAGGAGCTAAGTAGTTAATCATCAATGGGCTTAGGAAATGAAGATTGATAATGATGTCTTTGTGCTGCCATTGTGGTTTCCAAGACTGGTGGCGTCTGGAAGAGGTACCAGGACTGAACTTCTGGGATGATCCCCCTTCTGTATGAGAGTGGTGGCCTTTCCCTCTTTGGGCCTACTGGCTATGAGCAACAAACATGCAGCCAAATAATCTGGGTAAAAGTTCAGCTCACTAGCTGCATGACCTAAGACAAATTACTAGGCCTTTCTATGCCTCAATTTCCTCATCATGGTGATAATAGCAGTGACTATTTCATAGGGTTGTTTTTAAGGTCAAATGAATTAATATGTGTGAAGAACTTAGAACAATGCCTGCAACGTAAAAAGCACTATATTAGTGTTAGCTAGTATTATTACTGTTAATATTGCCATTAATTACTATTATTATTTCCTTCTTACTTTATAGCTGAGAACCTTGCCTAGAATTAAATCATTTATGTGTAGACACCAGACAGACTCTGCCATATCCAGGAGGCCATTTATTAATTTTAAAAGTCCTGAGCAGACCATTGGAACAGGGAACACATCTGGGCATCCTTTTGGCCCTCTTATTCCCAGGACTTTGACCCTCACAGCATTCCTCGTCCCAGTTCTGCCTCCTCCCAGGGAATGCCCACTCCCACTCCGCTTCCGCCAGTCACTTTTCATGCCACTAGTTGATCAATGTAGTTGAGATAAGATTTGGATTTTGAGGGCTAGTGGGTTTTTGTTTGATTGTTTGTTTTTCCTAACACTCAAGTTTAAGCCTAGCCTTAAACTGAGTTCCCTGGAAACTGTGAGACAGAGCTGTGTGCAAAGGTTTATTGGGGAATGATCTTGGGAGATATACCCATGACGAAGTGAGGGGGGTAGGTTTGGTCACAGGTAGAAACTAATCTTCAGTGGGGTTACTGCAGAGGCCTTAGCTGATCCTATGGGGAGTGCTGGAGCTGGGAAGGCCCTCCAGAGTTGTCCCAAATTGAAGTTGAGGGGGCCGGGCCTTTGAATCTCCAAGTCAGACACTGAGGCTGAACTCCCTGGATGGGTGTAAACTTGAGCAAGGCTGCTTCCTGCAGCCAAGGGCACATCACGCTAAGGGACCCAGCTGTGTCTGCAGCTGATAGTCCCAGCAGCTGAGCATGGGAGCCCAAGAGGACCTGGATGGAACACCACAGTATCCACTAAGTGTAGACTACTTGTTCCAAGAATGATATATTTCTGGTGAAAACTGCTTCAATGTCAAACAAGAGGCAAATGACTCAGGCAAATTACTTAATCTCCCTGAGCCTCATTTTCTCCTATAAATTGGAGATGAGATCGTTTATAAGGGCTAGCAGAGCTCTACTACTGCATCTTTCATGTAGGAGAAACTCAGTCGCTTCTAGTTCCCGTCCCACCTTGCTCAGTTCCATGAGACTAAGAATGTTAGGTCCAGAAATTCTAGCCCCTGTGTTTTCAAACAACTCTGGGGCCTGTACTTTTGGTCTTAGGCTAGCTCTGAGAGCAGGAAATGAATGTCACTTAAACACCTACAATGAGCCAGGCTCTCTGCCAAATCTTTTAACCCTCCCCACAACCCTGAGAGGCAGGTGCTTCACTAGGAAGGAAATGAAGCTCAGAGAGGTGAAGAGGCTTGCTCAAGGTCACATGGCTAATAAGGGGGCAGAGATAGGGTTCCAATCCAGGTTCACACACTGCTTCATGTACTGCTGCCCTAGGCCAGGTATGAGTGCCCTTCACTTTAAAGTTCAGGCTTCCAGAATATAGCTGGGAACAGGAAATTAAAATTTTAAGGGGGATTAATATTTTAAAATTATTGATGTAATTTTCTCTTCTGCTTTTCTGAGCATGTGATCTTCCTTATTTGGCCCAGGATACTCAACTGCCTAGAAATTTTTTGAGGTTGTGTGTGTGTGTGTGCTAGCGATAAGAAATGTTAAAGAAGAAATACAGAAAAAGCATGATCGCATTCACAAACTATGATTGTGCAGCAGGACAACAGCCTTGTAAGTTTGGCTATGGTCTTCAGAAAGGATTTGCTCAATTTTTAAAGCAGACTCTTCTCTCTCCTTCCCCTTTTGCACCTTAGCATATCGAGCCTCAAGAACCCAGAGTAGAACAGAAACACGCTGAGGCCACAGAGCAAAGCCTTGAGTCTTGCTGCTCAGTGCTAGGAGGAAAGTACAACCCAGGGGAAGTAAGAGACAGCTGAGCCCCTTTCCCTTCCAGAGGGTAGTGGGAAGGAGGAAGAGAGAGAAAGAAAAGGGAGAACAAACCAACCAGTCGTGGGTCCCTGATTCTTTTCTCTCCAGGCTTCTTTTCTCTCCAATGCTCAGTGAGGAGATTTAGAGAAATTAGGGTAACATCAAGAGTGAATGAGGCACAGAATGACTGGACAGAGGAAGACCCTGGGTTTAATTTTGTGGGGCCACCTCTCAATTTCTCTGTGCAGTAGACTCAGAGCTGAATTCCCATTGACCTTTAATAGGGACCCCTTGTGGCGGGACCCTTCAGATGAGTCTTGGGGTGGACAGTGGGCCAGCAGACAGGATGGAAACTAGGCAGAGACCCAGGGATCAGTCAGTAACCAGTGAAGGTTGAGGTGAGGCCAAGTTGCTACTGAGCTTTAAACAAGCCCAGAAGGTTAGCAGACTGGGGTTATGCCACCCACAGCCTCAGTAGATGGTGCAGGCAGGGCAGGCAGTACATTCAAAAGGGAGAACTGAGGTGTTGCTTTGGAGGCAAAGGCCACCATGCCTGAGGACCTCAAGCCTTTCCTATCATCATGAGGACACATTAGTCCCTTTCCCCTGCTGAACCATGATGTGTTAGTTATTCTTCCCACCTCCAATACAAGATCAATTTCCACCCTTCTCCACCTTGCTCTGCACATCAGGAGGGTGACTTTCATAGACTGTGTCAATTGGGTTCCCTTGCTCTCTGGCTTCTGGGTGCCTTTTTGCCAATAGAAGGCACCATCCGCAGGCCAGAGTGCGGATGGAAAGAGAGATTGGGGCTATTTTCTTCCTGCTACCTCCCTATCTGGCAGTGGGTTAGAAGTGACTGCATTCCCCTGCGGAAAGTCCGGTGGGCAGCCCTCTCCCATGTCTATAGGTCTCACCAGGCTCTAGAACCTCTCCTTTTTACCCTTTTAGACATAGGGGTGCCAGCATCCTCCTGTTGTTGTGAGCTTTGGGTACTTCCTCATCCCTCCTTGGCTTTTGTTAACCCAATCAACACCTTTGAAAACAGTCCCCTAATTAAAGGAACCCCTTTTGTGTGTGGTTTCCCACTGAGTAGAGTGACTGTCTGGTTTGCCCCAGACAGTCCCAGTCAATTCCAGTTGTTCCAGTGTAATGATTGCAGCACTCCCCTTTAACTCTCAAAAGTTCCTTGTTTAGATAGCGTCCTACTGCTGGGACCCTGCCTGCTGCCCCATCTCAGGAAGGGTGGCAGGAGGAGCGCAATGAATAGGGCTCCATTTGAACCAGATTGGGCCCGTAACTAATTGGCTCTCCTGCTCACTCACAGGAGGGTGTCAGGTTAGTTACAGACACAAAGAAACTACATTTCCTCTACATTTTCAGGTTGTGATGTGAATGATTTTTGAAGTCCTGTTGCTCAGTTGTCACTCCTGGGGGACAGGACTCTACCTCATGCATCTTTGCCAACTCTGCTAGACCTAGTGCCCTGCTTGGCCTGAGGTTCATAAACACTGTCTGAATGAACAATAAGGGAATGGTGTCACCGTGTTCAATCAGTGTGACAACTCATTCACACATGGAGGTAACCATGGCACCAGTTCTCACAGGAGCTTCATATACTGCACAGAGGGAGCTGCTGTTAAAAAGAAAGGAATTGGAATTGGCAGAGTGGTTGTGTGTGTGTGTGTGTGTGTGTAGCTTTGGGCATAAGATTATAATCTAAATATCAATTCACAGTGAAGAGTCCTTTCTGTTATTAGAGTGGGCATGAAATTTAGAGGCTCAGGATGCACTCTATATTTTAAAATCCTTCTGCTTTGCCCCTTCTCACTGCACACAACAGAAGCCACGGGGCTGGCCACTGCGTTATCTGGGTCTAGGTGGTCCCTCTCAGTTCTGCTTGATTTAGCAAGCATTCACTGAGCACACACTGTGCCAGGCCTTGAGCTAACAGGTGTCTCCTCAGAGGTAAATCTGCATATACTGTGCCCAGCCCTGAGCATCCCAGGGTCTAGTCAGTCTCCTTGCATCTCAAGTTAAAACTCACTGTCTCTATTTTCTACCTGACTTCATTCTCTCTCTAGATGAAATAAATAGAAGGCTCTCAGTAGAACTCCAGTTTGTTCCTGTAGGGAAGCAGGGGCCTGTTGTACTAAGCAACCCCACCACTGCCTATGGCAACTTGTCAGGAACTGAGCCTGCTAAGACCAATCTTATTCCTTTCTGGGTAGCTTTGCAGATTCTCTCAGGCAATGGTGTTCATCAGTGAGACTGGGATGGTGATCAGAGGTTGGTGCTGTGACAGGAAGCCTCCTGTGTACTCAGCACAGATCTGTTCCCCAGAGGAGCCCTGAGCCGGGGCTGGGTGATGCCATAATTGCAGTCTTGAAAACAACGCTCGCTCCATGCTCAGCAGGGGTGGTTCTCTGACTACTCTTTGAATTTGACTGCTGCTCTTCTGGGCTCCTTCTCCCTGCCAGGTATGGGTCATCTTCACATTAAACAGCCTCTACCCTCAGATCTGAGTTCCCTTTGGGGTCATGATTTTGCTGCAGCAACTCGTGCTGACCTTCCCAGCTCTGGAACTTGTCCCTGGTATCTATGGGCTCCTTTTTACCTTTTCTCTGGCTATGGCCAGAAGTGGTCCTCAAGTAGCCCTGAGAGACCCCTGGCTTCTGACTCTAGCCCCTTATGGCCAGCCCCACTTGCTTCCTACAGCCTGAAAGGACAACGGGTTTCCCAACTAAACAGATGTGTCACAGTTTTAACACATGGCTGCAAAGTTTTTGTTACTCCTCCCTTCAAGAGGTGGAATCAAAATTCTCCTCCCCTTGGACATGGGCTGGCCAAAGTGATTTGCTTCTAACAAATAAAATATGGTGAAAATGATGCTCTGTGACAACCAAGGCTACATCAGAAAGGGGGAGACAGCTTTGGTCTGGCTCTCTGTCTCTCTTGGGAGCCTCACTCTTAGAACTCAACTCAGACCACAAGGACAGGCCACATGAGAGTGTTCTGACTGATAGTCCCAGCTGAGGTCCTAGCTGACAGCCAGCGTTACTCCTCAGAGTGTGAGATATGTGAGAAAGGAAGCCTTTGTGATGACTCCAGCCCCAGCCGCTGTGTGACTGCAACCACATAGGAGACCCCTGAGGGAAAATGAGCTAGCTGAGCCCGGTCAACCCTCAGACCTATGAGAAATAATATTAGTAAATGATTGTTGCTGTTTTAATGCCATTATGTTTGGGGGGGTTTGTTAGGCAGTGATACACAACCATAACGAGAGGCAAGAAGAACCTGGAGAAAGTTCACAGAGAGCCAGAGAGTGATTTAAAGGTTATATATAAAACGTGATAACATGCTGGGGAATCTGAGCTTTTTGGTCAACCAAAGGAAAGATCAAGGGGAAATTTTAAAATGTCTTTAAAAACACAGCAAAGTAGATTAAACCTTCTTGATTTCCAGTGAGGACAGCATAACAGGAAATCAGCTTAAATTGCAGTATGATGAATTTGGGATCGACGTAGGCAGTGATTTTTGAGTAGGTGTGAAAAGCCATGGGCACTCATATTTTAATGAACAATATATTATCTTTATTGCCCTCCCATCCAGTTAGGTACCTGCTCTCCCTTCATGTTCACTGTGGTCTCGAAAAAACTATTAATACAAAATGTAGTAAATAAGTATTGAAGATAAAATGAGTTAATATCTTCAGATATACATTATTATTATTATTATTATTATTTTGGTGAGGGAGCTTTGCCCTAACATCTGTTGGCAATCTTCATCTTTTTTTTTTGCTTGAGGAAGATTGTCCCTGAGCTGACATTTGCGCCAATCTTCCTCTATTTTGTATGTGGGATGCCTCCACAGTATGGCTGACAAGTGGAGTAGGTCTGTGCCCAGGATCCAAACCTGTGAACCTGGGCTGCCAAAGTGGAGTGCACGGAACTTTAATCACTTGTCCATGGGGCCGGTCCCACATTATTTCCTTAAAGAATTAAAAAAAGAAAGAAATCATACCCAAACCAGATTTCCTTAGAGTGGTATCATCTCCCTAAATAGTATGGTAAAAAAATGAACACCTCTGGGTTAATTGGCTTGGAGCTATGTGATATAATTTGCCAAAACACTTGCATAGAAATTGGTGAACTGGAGAGATATTACTTCTCAGCATTCTCATTATACACAAGGCTACTTTGCAATTCCATAGTTTTCAACTTTCCTCAGCCCAGAAGGCCACCCTGGCCCCCATCTCACCTCACCTGCCTGTCAGTTACCTCTTGCTGAGTCACAACCACTCCCTACCCAAAATAAAATATTATGTAGCTTAACAACCATTTATATAGCTGCAGGTTGGCTGGATCAGATCACCTCTTGTGGTGTCTTTGAAACTCTAGTCTGAGACCTTGGTAGAGATAGTTTTGGGATGTGTTGAGCCATGCAAAATGTGAGCTCATGAACAGAGACTCAGGAAGCCTTGACTAGACTCCCACCCCTAGTCAGCCTTGAAATCTACTCTTGTTCCTTTTTTCCACCCTGTCCACATTTATCCACCCACTGCCACTCTCTGGGTAGGGCAGAGAGCTAGGTTTACAGAAAGCATCCAGAAGCCTCCTGGCAGAACAAGAGCAGCCCTCCTTCTGTGTCTTAACCATAATCACAAAAGCTGAACTCAGAGAATTTTTTTCCTACTGCTTCTGCTGCAATTTTTGATGCTCGAGGACATTTATTCAGCTTTTATTATTTTCTTGTTAAAGAATATTTAATCTTACTGGTGGGTGGGTGTGGGTGGTGATAACACCAGAGGGAAGAGAAAGAAACTGAAGCATGTTCCTGAGGAAAAAAAGATGTATTAACCATTATGTGGTGGTGCATTCTTGATAGTTAATATGCAGCTCAGGAAAGAACATAACAGAATAGCTTCCAAACTATGCAAAAAGTAAAATCAACACTGTGTAGACCATACCGTGAGTTAACAAACTCAGAGCTGTACTCTGTAGGAAACTAGATTTGTTTGCTGGTGGATGTTTTCTCAGAATTAACTTATTTTTTATTTATTTTTTTGCAGGAGAAGATTTGCCCTAAACTAACATCTGTTGCCAATCTTCCCCATTTTTCGTCCTTGTTTCCCCCAAAACCCCAGTACATAGATGTGTATAGTTGTAAATTCTTCTAGTTCTTCTATGTGAGCTGCCGCCACAGCATGGCTACTGACAGACGAGTGGTGTGGCTCTGTGCCCAAGAACCAAACCTGGGCCACCAAAGCAGAGCACTCTGAACTTCAACTGCCAGGCCATCAGGGCTGGGTCAAAATTAACCTATTTTTTATGTAGTCCCCTGAGGCTGGACGGTAACATTGGTTAAACAATGGGTCTGAGCTTCTCTTAACCTACAAGGTTGAAGGCTCAACACAGAAGGCTTGAGATAGCTAAGAAATGGCCTTGGAACGCTTAGAACATAAGGAACGAGGCCAGAATCTGTGGGAGAATATCTACATGGACATCGCCATTAACCAAATCACAATTCAGTAAAATCTTATCAATCTACACCTATCATATCATTTACTATAGTGGAACAACCCTGTTATTTTTGTCCCAGGAAACAATACTTTGTGATATGTTATTGATTTGTTAATTTTCAGTTTCCTGACCTGTAAAATGGGAAATAATAATACCTACTTTGTGAGGCTATTGTGAGGATTGCATGAGGTAATGCATGTAAATTTCTTAGTTTACTGCCCGGTACATGATACTAGCTAACATTTAGAGTAGTTATGATCATTACTGTTGGAAGGCAGTATAGTGTAGGGAAGAGCATGTGTTTTGAAATTTGATAGAGTTGGATATAAATCCCAGTTTTTTTGAACCTAAGTAGCAATGTGTCTTTGGGCAAATCACTATAAAATTGGGATAATATTGCTTATATGGTTGCTGGGAAGCTTAAAATTGAATGCAGTGTCTGGCACATGGAAATTAATAAATGAATAATAGCTGTTATCACTCTATGGAATTTTGATAGTATCTAGAGAGATATGTTTGGACAATGCTGTACTTGATGCTGTTCAGGCCCTCCTAGAAGATGGGATTAGATGCAAAGGAGACTTATTCGGAGAAAAACCTGTGAAGGATAAAGGAGGAGGGACCAGGAATAGGCAGAAAGAGACTTCAGGCTGCACTGCATCTCTGACCCCTGAGAAAGGAGAGGGAAGGAAGGAGGATGGGGCAAGAAAAGCCTCAGACTGCAGCGCATCTCTGAGAAAGTCTTGGCCAGGCTGATGGGGACCCCAAGAGCAAAGACTACCCATCAGAGAAGCCCTGTGTCAGGTATAATGGCCCAGCTCTGTTGCCCCCTACACCCCCATCCTGCTCAGTCATTGATGGGAACAGCCCGGGGAAAGTGGTCTCGGCAGGATACTGCAGTGCATCCTAAAGGTGCAGCAGCTGGGGGCTGTCAGTGAACTATGCTCCCCTAAGCAGGGTCTTTCGAAGGGAGCTCTGAATGGTATACTCTATGGCTACCACAAGGGACCAAGTTAAGCTCTATTCCAGTCAGAATTATCTTTCTTCATACTAGTTAGCTCCTGGTCTGGGTCAAGCCCTCATTATAAACCCTATATAAATGTGGAATTGAATACAATTTTCTAAGAAGAGAAATCCTGCCAAGAATATTTCTGGAGAATAATTGAGGCATTTAATCAAACAAATATGATTTGCTGAAAAATCACCTTAAGAGTTTCCATTTGGAGAAGGGCAATGCAGGTGTCAATTTGTCCTGTTTGATTCCTTAAAAGAAGTTAGGCCATAAGTCTCCTTCACATGTGTAACTGAGAAAAAATGTATATTTTTAAGTGACATCTTTTAATTATGAAGTTTCAATAATTCATTCTAGTTTGTCTTCCTGTCTAATTGCATTACTCAGATTTATTTAAATTTTCTGTTTTAGAGGGATGTCAGGAATGCAATAGTAGAAGTAGATTGGAGGGACATAGCAAATCTACTCTTAGCTTTTATTTCCTCTGCTATGAAACCATTGCTTTTTCCATGTTTCACCTTTATCTTCCCTTTCATTTGTGATATTGAGGAGGAAAAACTTTTCCTTTACCTTCTTAGGTTCAGTGTTTGGGAATTGCAAGTTAAACTGACAAAAGACAGATTAACAAGAGAAAAGGTAGATTTTAATCATGTACATAAGGGAGTTCACAAAGAAATGTGACTCAAAGGGGCAGTTAGAATTTGGAGCCTGTATACCATCTCAAGAGGGAAGAGGAGAGGATGAAGAGCACTTATAGAAAAGCAAACAACTTTTTGGAAAGATAAATGGGCCCTTAAGAGAGGCAGACGTGATAGTTTTGTGACAAAGTCTGTTTACGTGTGGTATGGAGACTTCTCATCTCCAGTGATGAGTCAATCTTCCCTGGCTGCTCCTGGGGAGGGGAGTTGATGACAACTGAGTTCTTTTGGGAGGCTGTGCTTTATGCAGATAAGGAATCTCAGGAACTCAAATGCCCTCTGCTCAAAATAATTTTTATGCCACAGTGGTGTATTCTAGACTCTTTCAGTGATGTGGATGCTGAAATATTGGTTTGTCACACAATTTGATGACCCAGATCAAAGGTAGTATAAGACCCAGTAATACAACTGCTGTTGTCTCAATAGTTCAGTGTTTATTCACTAGTAACTAATGGTGGTAGAAAACAGAAGCTAAATGACATTCATTGATGGCATAGGTCATGGAACCAACTCTTTGGAAAGAAAAAAATTATAACCCTTCCAATCAGAACATTACCATGATAAGGGAAAGGCATTGGAACTGAGGGCAGGGGGGAAGGGAAGAAAAAGGATGAAAAATAGCAGACAGGAGATTCAGGGCCAAGCGATAACTGGTTTCTGGCTGCATTCACTCACTACTTTAGAAAAGCCAACAGGTGTAAGATATGTGAAACCAATGAAAGTGTCACATCACTAGGGAATTGACAGGGCTAGTAAATCAGCAGCAAGCCTGAATAAATTAAACCTTGGCAGTGCAGGCAGAGGCCAAGACCACAGCTGCTATGACCCCTCCTAAATTTTCTACCTGAGTTGAAAATGAGATGAGAGTGACAACAAAGGTCAATGTTTATGCAGCTGGTATCCTGCAGAATCATTTTAAAGTTTTTGATTAAAAACAACATGGGGTTTTGTTGTTGTTTTAAAGTGGAGCATCTCTGAAAGGCAAGAGCAACAGGGCTATGTAATGTATGAGTTTGCTGCCATAATTTTTTCTTTGACCAGAGTGGTGCAGGACTAAATAGTTTACTCAAACTTGTGTTAAGAGTGTGTTTGAAGTTCTACCAGAGGTGAGCAGCGACTTGATACTTTTGATTGAAGAATGTTCCTGCGCTATCTGGGAATTGATCCTCTTTGAACAAGTGGGCTTACATTTAACAATATTTGTTACATAATTGTTTGTAGTGACCCAAAAACCCTGTAAACAATCTGAATATATATCCATAGGGAATTATTGAATAGATTGTAATACGTTCATACTATGTAGATATTAAAAATGAATTAGATCAATACCTATTAACTTTTGAGAGATATCCATGAAGAAAAAAATAGCATGTTGTTAAAAATATTCAAACAATAATACTTGAGAGACTTTAAAACTTCTTTTGCCTATGATATAAACTATATATGAATCCATCTTGTTGATAAATAGCAAACTTATTAAATCATAGTTCTTTGAATTCAGCTGGTAGATAGATGAATTCTTTACTTGCAGCTTGGTCCACTTTTCTATGCCTCAACATAGCTAAAATAATCCTGAGAAGATGATGATTGTAATATTAGAAGTACCACTTTTTAAAAGTTAAAGGAGTAAGAGAATTTAAGGAGGTAAAGGGTGGAGGAATAAACGTGCTCAATTATTTGGTTAGGGTTAGGTACTTTAAAAATGTTCCTATTGACAGGAGGAAAGACTAGAGACTACATACTACTCTTCCAGTATAGATAGAGCTAGAGACACAAAAGGGGTCAATGTAAAAGGCCTAGAATTACATATGTGACCTCATTTCTGCATAGAGCATTGCAGTTTTAAAGACATTTTTATATCTGGTCCTTTACTTGACAGAGAGCTGGATATATGCCTGCCATTTCACAGGAAAAAATAAAAATAGAACTAGATTAGTTCTAAGTTCTGAGTGCTAGCTAAATTGGATAATTGATAAAATCTGTATGTGGAGTCAGTCAAGAGAAAATGAAGGTTTTCTTCATTGGAGTTTAGAATGGAGATAGTCTTCAGTGTAAATAAATGCATGAACTGTGCTGTGGATGGTGCTCTCAGCATTCTTGTATCTTACACGGGCTCTGGCAGATTGGAGGCGGAATGAGAGTGGAGTAGAAGGGACATCATCTGGGTAGTGATGCAGGTTAGGTGGAAAGAGCAGAGAACCTGGAGTAAGGGGGTCACAGATGAATTGAGGTGATGGTTGTGATGATCCTGGGTGCAGAACTTCCTCTTCTACTAAGGGTGGACCAGTAAGTAAGGTGGATCTGCTGAAGACAACTAAGAAAATAAGCTGTGATACATGTATGTTACACTTTCTCTCCAGTAAATTAAAAATATTCTGGACAGTGCTAGATCAGACAGTTAAAAATAGAGTGAAGAATTACTTGGCTAGGGACAAAAGGAAAGAAAAGAGATACCCAGGGAATGAGCCAGAGTTTGGGGCCACTTTTCCCATGGGGCATTTGCCAATTCCTTAACAGGCGACCGAGAGCCTAAAATCCTTGAACTTTAGCAGCCCTGAATGCTGCTTTGATAGCTTTACAAGGATAGAAATACATGGTTTGGCATTCAGGACTCTCTGCTGCCTTGGGACCATGGAGGGGCTGTATCCTAGGAATGAGGGTGCACCCTCACAGATACTGCAGCTCAACTTGTTTCGGAGTGGATTGCAGTGATCCTAGATTACCTAAGTCCCCTGACCATGGCAGAAGCAAATGAAAACCTACTCTGGAGGAGGCTAGCTTTATCTTACGTCTCATATTATTTCTATAAATATACTATCTGGAAAACAAAAATTAACAAGATGCATAAAGAAACAAGCCCAAATACCTTGGAATGGCATTTTAAAAATGTTGAAAGAAAACCACCACCATCCTAGAACTTTATACCCAGTGGTAATTTCCTTCAGGATTAGAGGTGACACAAATACGTTGTTTTAGCTATCTATTGCTGCATAACCATATTACCACAAAATTAGTGTCTTAAAATAACACATTTATTTTCTCATAGTTTATGTGGGGCAGGAGACTGGACATGAGTTAGTTGGATCCTCTGCAAAGCTGCAATGAAAGTATTAACCAGAACTGGGTTCTCATTTAAGCCTCTACTGGGCAAGAATCTGTTTCCAAGCTCATGTGGTTGTTGGCAGCATTCATTTCCTTTCAGGCTTTCAGACTGAGGGTCTCAGTTTCTTGCTGGGCTTTAGCTGGAGGCTGGAGGTTTTAAACACAGGTACCATAAGAGGAAGGCTGAAAAAGCCTTGAGCTGAGCATTTGTCTCAAGAAATTAGGAAAAGAAAGCCAAATTAAACTCAGAGAAAGTAGAAAGAAGAAAATAGTAGAACACAGAGATTAATGAAATAGAAAAAAAGTAGAATAGAAAGAATCAACAAGAATAAAGTTGGCACTTTGAGTCAACAAATAAAATTGATTAAAAATATAAAACATCACTGTACATCCTACAGATATAAAAATATATCAAGGAGTAATTATATACAACTTATGCCAATAAATTTTAAAAATGTAGATGAACTGGACAAATTTATAGAAAGAGACAACATTATAAGTATGACATAAGAATAAATAGAAAACCTGAATAATATAATAACATTTAAAACAATAGAATTTGTAAGCTTTTCTACGAAGAAATGTCCTAAATGACTTAGCTAGTAAATTTTATCAAGCATTTTAAGGAAGATAGAATGCCAATCTGTCAAACACTCATCTAAAATACAGAAAAAAAGGAACATTCTCTAACTCATTCTATGAGACCAGCATAACTATAGATAGTAAAAATCTAATAAGAGTATGACAAGAAATAATACTTTGGGTCAATATCACTTGAGAACATACATGCAATATCCAAACAAATTTAGCAGTATATAAAAAATATAATACATCCGAATCAAGTTGGATTTATTCCAAAAAGGCAAGGTTGGTTTAATAATAGAAAATTAAGCAGTGTAATTCAGCACAATAACAGGATTAAGGACAAAAATCAGGATCGCCTCCACAGCTGCTGAAAAAACTTTGATAACATTCTATATCCTTCTGTGGAGGTAAAACTCCACTAAGCAAACTAGTAACAGAAGGGAACTTTCTTAAATTGATAAAGTTATCTACAGAAAAAACCTATAACAAAAACTATATTTAATCATGAAATGCTGAAAGCTTTTACTTTGTGACTGAGAACAAGCCAAGGTTGCCTGCTATCACCACTTTTATTCATCATTGTACTCAAAGTCCTTGACAACGCAATAAGGTAAGAAAGAAACTTGCAACTGATACAGAGGAGAATACAAACAACTGAACTCTACAAGTTTGCTTGGGTCTACTTTATTTTGGGAAGGGTGTGGCTAGGACTATTTTGTTCTCCTTTTGGTGTATCTTTCTATTACCTTTTATGTCTCCTGAAGTTAGCTCTATGAAAGTAAAATAGAGTATCTGAGGGAAAATATAAAAATATGGCTAATGGCAATTTGAACTGACTTTTGAGAAGAGGAGACATTTTGGATTAGCCTCTGTCTAGTCAGATAGGGCTTTGTGAGGCCTGGTGAAAACCCATATTTGTGCCCTATCTAGGTCAATGTTGCTGGAATATCTTATTTTGATCTTACTATGGTTGAGAACAAGGTGAAGTACTGAAAGAATACTATTTTGGAAGTTATTTTCTCTGGGGTTATTTTTTAGTGAGAATGAAATCACCAGGGTACTGACATATGTTTGGAACCCTGGAGACTGACTTAGTGGTGTTGTGACTCACCTACTCTTAAAGAAAATGATATGCATCCGCCTACTGAATACACATGAAAGTGCCTAAGCCTGGTGTTAACGGATGAGTAAGCTTAGCTTCAACAATCGCGATGATAATAAAACAACTAATTTTAAAATTCACAATTACTAGACAAGTTCAAGCAGCAGGGATGATCATGCTAGAATCAATGAAGGTCTTTGCATGATAGATTGACAGGCCATGCAGATATAAAGGAAGCAATAGATGTAATCTACAAGGATGTCAATGCAGCTTTGATTATGTTAAAATGACATTCTCCTTCAAAAAGACAAGATTTCCCTACTATTCTTAGATATCCACTGGGTTGGGGAGCTTGGTAATAGGAAGCAAAGGTCATCAAGGCAGTCAGTGAGTATGTGAAAAGTATAAAACAAATTATGATTTGTTGAAGTCAGCATGACTTTACTTACGAGTGGGCTTATGGGTCTCTAAGTGAATTTAGGATGTTTCCATGGATGGCATTAGCATTGTCTCCTTTTTAGTCTGACTTAAGTGGTCACAACTAACCATGAGAAGTTCTTTCCACTGATTTGGCTGTTGTATATGCAGTGTCAAAACAATGAACTACTTTTTTTTTTCTTTTGCTGAGGAAGATTAGCCCTGAGCTAACATCTTTTGCCAATCTTCCTCTTCTTTTTGCCTGAAGAAGATTAGCCCTGACCTAACATCTGTGCCAGTCTTCCCCCACTTTATATGTGGGTTGCCACCTCAGCATGACTGACAGTGGTGTAGGTCCATGTCTGGGATCTGAACGCCTGAACCCAGGCTGCTGAAGTGGAGCATGCTGAACTTAACCACTATGCCACAAGGCTGGCTCCAGTGGAGCACTTTTTAAGCTTAGCCAAAGTGGATGATTGACTCACACTGCCAGTTAGAAATAGATATCTAAGGGTCTTCCGTATAATGAAGTGCTGATATTTGAATTCATCTTACTTCTCACAAACACATAAAGTGTGATGAAGCTAATTGTTCCTTTCATTGGTAGGCAATGAAAAACCAGCAACATACTACTGAAAAGATGTGAGCATAGCCATATGTTGAGCGTTACTAGCAATTACGGAATGCTTTAAAATAGGAGAGGTATTCATGTATTGAGGTTATTATTTTTAGATGTTTATCCTCTTTGAGGCAGCCGATTGGACCAAATCTTCTTGAGATTTGGTTTTGCAATGTGATTGCAGGATTCTAGAACGGGCACTGCTCCTCATTACACCTTCTTGCCTCCAATCTCTGTGTAAAGTTGTTCAGATTGTGTACTATACAAGGTTACCATATCTAAGGGGGCACCATTCACATTGTAAGCATATAGAGAATTAACTTACATGAGAGCACTGCAGGTGAGCGTTCACATTGCAGGCCTTTTGGCTAAGTCCTGGAGAAGCAAGAGAGAGCCCTCTACTCCATATCCCTCACTTGCCCACCTGGCCATGTACACCTCAGCAGAACCTGCACTCCCACATTTACTTGGACACACACATGTGCACATGGCCAGGCCTCCTCCTAACTGTACTTGAGTGTCTTGATTCCAGGAGTCCCCCTTACTGTGAACATGTCACAGTCACCTCATCATTGCTTATGTGCTGGGCAGGGGGTGAGTGTGAAGGAATGTAGAGCAAGTGTGTGCCTGTGCACAAGCAGCTGCTGACTTCAGGGTCTGGAAAGATCTTTGGAGTCAAATGGGGTGCATTTGAGCAGACTTCATCCAATTTTTAGTGGGATGCGTGTGTTGTAGCCAACAACTTACAAAGCAGTTCAACTTATAAAATCACCGGATGCTACTGCGTTAGCCCTAGAGATAGTGTTCCCTGCTCCCTTGTCTTCTTCTCCTGCCCCTCCCTGTCCTGTACATATAGGCCACTTCTAGGGTCACCCTGGTAGCCTGAAAAAATGACTCCCCCAAGATATATTCACTCCCTAACCCCAAGAACCTGTGAACATTACCTTATTTGGCAAAAGATGTGATTAAGGATCTTGAGATGTGGAGCTTATCTTGGATCATCCTGGTGGCCCCTAAATGCAATCTTATGTACTCATAAGAGGGAGGCAGAGGGAGTTTTGAGCCAGATATGGTCACCTAATGTGGCTGGAGGGGTCAACAGCTGGTTGGGTTATATGCTTGCTGAGATTGTACATTAATGTATGTATTAGTTTTCTATTGGTGCATAATAAATTACCACAAACCTAGTGGCTTACAACAACACACATTTATTATCTCATAGTTTCTATGGATCAGGAGTCTGGGCATGGCTTAACTGGGTCCTCTGTCAGGTTGTAATCCAGGTGTCAGTCAGAGCTGTGCTCTCATCTAGAGGCTCAACTGGCAATGGATCTGCTACCAACCTCTTGTGGTCATTGGCAGGATTCGTTTCCTTGTGGCTGTAAGACTGAGCGCTCCAGTTTCATGCTGACTATTGACTGTTCCTTGCCATGTGGCCCTCTCCAAAGGCCCTCTCACCACATGGCAGCTTGCTTCTCCAAAGCCAACAATAGAGAAAGATAGCAAGTTTGCTAGCAGGATGGAATCTTATGTAATATTACAGAAGTGATGTTCCATCACCTTTGCTATATTCTATTGATCAGAAACAACTTATAGGCCCTGCCTACACTCAAGCAGAAGGAACCATAGAAAGGCATAAATTCCAAGAGATGGGGATCATGGGGACACCTTAATGTCTGCCTGCTGCAATATCTTCATTTATTAAGAAGTTATCAAGGAAGGAGAACCTTCTTCTAATTCACACAAAGGTCTCAATTCTCTTTTTTTTTTCTGGCCAAAGCAGTGCTAAAATGATAAGCCAAGGGAGAGGAAAGTGATTAAAATCAAGAGAATGCAATCATGGTGTAGTTTTACAGGAGTTCCTTGCATTTTGATTACATTTATTAGAATGTGCCTAGTTTTGGAAAAGAGAAATCTCAATAAATAAACCACGACAACTGAAAATATCTCCTCTTGGCTCAAATTCTTCTTTTTAACAGACAAAACATCTCCCACACAAATTCTGTAAATATATATTTGTTATAAAGTCGTATGTTCATCTTAGTGAATTTAGACAGCATTCACTTTCTAATGAGGTTACTCACTAGTTTCGATCCAGTTTCTCTAGGTTCCTCTAATGAGAAAGTATTATGAACTATAGTGTGTTGGATGGGAAATTCTTGAAAATAATTTTTATTTATTTATTTATTTTTTAATTGCAGTAACATTGGATTATAACATTATATAGCTTTCGGATGTACATCATAATATATTTCGAATTCTGTGTAGATTACATCATGTTCACCACCCAAAAACTAATTATTGTCCATCCCCTCACACGATAATAATTTTATCTTTTTTCACAACCTTCTCCATTCCCATTGACCCAGGCAGGGATTAGACCTCAGTTACCCCTTACCTTGACTGTTGCCGTAAACTCCTGACTTCTCCTTATTCTAGTCTGTGCCTCTCTGATTTATGTTTCTCCTTAGCTTATAGGCTTTTTGTAGTGCTTCAGTCTCTTCATCTTAAATTCTGAGCCCTTCTGCATGTTCTCCAAGGCCCTACATGGTCCCTCTGCTGCCCAATCTAGCCTCCTGGTCTATTCCTCCAGACACTTCCTCAATAATTAGGGCGGCCATATTGAATGAGGACAACATGCTCTTAAATGCCACAGGCCTTTGCGCGTTCTGTTCCTTCAGCCTGAAATGCCATCTCCTCCTTCTTCAACTCAAACTCCAGCTCATTTTCTTAGTGCCTTGTTTTGTTTTGGTTATGTATTTTTAAACTTATATTATGAAACATTTTAACCATAAAGAGAAATGTAGAGAGTATGATAATAAATAAACATGTCCCCACCATCTGTTTTGAAAATATTGATATTTTGCCATATTTTTTCCATTTCTATAATGAACAGTTTCAAATATATAGAAAGTAGAACGAATAGTACAATGAACACTCATATATCTGGTACTGAGTTCCAACAATTATTAATATTTTGCCATACTACCCTCTTTCTATAATTTCTTCCATTACCATCTCTTTCCCTACACACACACACACACGCACACACACACACACACATGAAACATTTAAACTTAAGTTATATTGCAGGCATCATCATGACACTTCATCCCTAAATACTTCCATATACATCTCCTAAGAATAAGGTGTTCTCCTACATAACCTCCATATCATTATTGCACCTAGGAAAATAACAAGTCCCTTGCCTCATGTAATACTCTGTCCATATAAAAATATCAATTTTCCCCAAAATGTCTTTTTATAACTATTTTTTTTCTACACGGGATCCAGTCAAGTTTCACTCGTTACATTTGGTTTAGTTTCCTTAAACTCTTTTATTCTAGAACAGTCATCTGTACAATTTGTTCTTATGATATTCACTTTTTTAAATGATCAGGACAGTTGACTAGTAGCATATCTCAGAAGCTGGATTTCTCAGAATTTTTCCTCATGTTTTCATTTAACATCTACCTTTATTAAATATGTCTCCTAAAAACTGAAAGTTTTCCTCTTTCCCATTGCCCTTTTACCTGATGGTTTTAACGTATATTGATGCCTAATTATTTTGGTTGTAGATGGTAATTTTCTAATTCTGTCAATTATTCTACATTTATTAGTTACCACTCTGCTGTGAAAAAGAGCATTCACTGATCAACTGAGAATGAACTTCAGTTCCTCATCTAGGGTGAGTACTTCACTCTTTCCCTTTAATTTGGCATTTTTCAGAGTAAATCATCTCCATTAATGGCAAATGAGTTAATTTCCCCCCCCCCCTTTTCTCATTTTGAGCATTGTTATAGGCTAGCTTGGTATGAATTTTCCCAGAAACAGACCCTGAGATAGGACTTAAGTACAGGTAGTTATTTGAGAGGTGATTCCAAGAAAACACTGGTGGGGGATTAGGTAGATGAGACAGGGAAGAGAAGGAGGATAATCAGGGAGTGTTACTTAGCTGTTTACCACCGCTCTTAACTGGAGTTTTGTCCTGCTGCAGAACTCAGAGAGCTAACGTAGTACATGTGCCTCAGAGTTAGCTCATCTGAGGGGTACTTATCCACCAACTTCTATCAGTCGCTCTTTGAAGACTGCTCCTAGGGAGCATTAATTCCCTGGCATTATCAGCCAGAAGGGCTTCAACGCCCAGAGAAAGCCCTCAGGCAAAGAAATACAAGTGCTGGCAATCTCAAGTTCACTGACTAGCGGGTAGGAGTAGGGAACCATCATTTAAAGTCATTATTTTTGATGCTCAAAGTCTCCCAAATTTGACCAGTGGAAACTCCTTTAAACCTACTTGCCCTGTATCCTTTTGACACACTTTCATTAGCTTTGAGCACTTCCTTACTTTCTGGCACATGATGGGCCAGATTCACCTTACGTTTTCCCCAACCCACACCTGAAATTAGCCATTTCTTCCAGAAGCTCTGATTCACTTTAGGGGGAAATGAAGATCTGAGAGCTAAAAGTGCCCATGGCACTGGGTGTGTGATTGCTTCTTGGCCTTTTTAGTGGCCTAGTTTCACAAGTTCACGTTAACATTTTCAACTCAAATTTAACAATACAGAATTTTTACTTAATTTCTTTGATTTTACCTTTATTTTTCTTTTTTCTTCCATGAAAAATATGGCTTCTAATAACATTAACTTAGATTTCAAAATTATTATACCGATATTACTACCTAAAGAAACATTATTACCATTTCTTTGCTAAGAACTAAGATCAGTTCTTTCTGATCTTACCGTATCCCAATAAGAATGTACAGAGTACTGTATTCTACAATCACTTGAAATAATTTTCTCTCTCTTTTTTTTTTAACCATTTTGACAAACAGTTAGGATCATTTCACTTGTTTTCCATTTTAGGGTTTTCTTTAATTTTATTTTTGAATACAGTAAAACATTTACACAGTTCATGCATCAAAACATTTTCAAAGAGGTACTCAGAGAAATCTTCCTTTTTTTGGTTTCCTGGCTTACCTTTCCAGTGTTCGTTTTTGCATATGTATTTTTATTTCTCTTCCTATCTTATCCATATGGCAGCCTACTACATATACTGTTATGTACTTCGCATTTTTCTCTTAACAGTATATCCTAGAGGTTTTTCCACTTTAACTTACAGAGATCTTCCTCGTTATTTTCTAAGGTTGTATAATACTCCATTTTATAGCTGTAACAAGGATTATTTATACAGCCCCTATTGAAGGACATTTGGGTTGATTCCAAACTCACTCTCTCTCTCTATGTATGTATATCGTGTATGTGTGTATGTTTATGAAGGTATGAGGTGTGAATTTAGAGTAGATTCTCTGATGCAGGATTGCTTAGTCAAAAGGTAAATGCATTTGGAAATTTTATGTGACATTTCCATATTCATTTTCATAGTGGTTGTACATTTTATTCTCCCACTTTGTTGTCCATAGCCTCCCCAGCACAGTTTGTTGTTATTGAGGCACTTGTTTATTTCAGTTATACTCTCATATTATTTACAAACAGAGATAGTGTCACATTTTTCCTTCCAAATTCTTTTGCCTTCAAAAGCGTCCTTTTGTTGGTGCTGGCCTGGTGGCACAGTGGGTAAGTTTGTGTGCTCCACTTCTGCAGCCAGGGGTTCACAGGCCTGGATCCCAGGCACAGACTTAGGACTACTGATCGAGCCACGCTGTAGCAGCATCCCACATAAAATAGAGGAAGATTGGCACAGATGTTAGCTCAGTGACAATCTTGCTCACACACACACAAAAAGTTTCCTTTTGTCTGATTGCAATGGCTAATACTTCCAAATACAATGTTAAGAGTAGCAGAAGTAGTAGGATTCTTGCACTGTTTCTAACTTTAGTGGGAAGGCTTCCAATGATTCTCTATTAAGTAAGATCTGGCTTTATTTAATTTTGTTTTATCATGATACAGAAGGACAATTTCTTATTTTATGTTTTATAAGAATGAATTTGACTATTGTCAAAATTGTTAAGATCTATGGGGATAATATAATTTTAAAGATTTATTAATATGAAGCATTATGTTAATGGTTTTCTAAAATATTGAAATTTTTAATTTCTGAAAAAATTCTACTTGTTCATTACACACACACACACATACATTTATTTATTTAATATTCTGTAGGATTCTATATCCTAATATTTTACCTAGGATTTTTGCATCAGTAAGATTTGGTATCAGCTTCAGGTGTCAATGTTATATTCATCTCAAAAATAGAATTTAAACATTTTTCTAAGTTCTGGAACTTTTCTAAGTTCTAAAACTATTTAAGTAGCATTGGGATGCTCTGACTTTTGAAGATTTGGTAGAAATACCCTGTGAAACAACTTGGTCTGCTGAGTTTTAGAGAGAAGTTCTTTGATAAATTTTTCTCTTACTTCTATGAAAATTGATATTTTTAAACTTTGTGTCTCTACTGGAGCCAGTTTTAATGAATTACCTTTTCTTAGAAAATTACCCATTCCATGTCAGTTTGCAAATGCATTTATTGCCTAGAGATATACAAAGTAATCTCAAGACATTTTGTAATTTCATTGGTTTCAATAGTTATTGCTCCATTGTCATCATTTATTTTATGTATTTTGCTTTCTCCCTGCTTTTCTTGATTAAGTTAACTAGTATTTTTATTTTATATTTTACTATATTAATGCTATGCATTTTCACAGTTCTGAGATTATTATCTGGTTTTATATTTATAATTTCTTTCCTTCTGATTTCTTTTGCTTTATTTTTTGTTAATTTTCTAACTTCTGTTTTCCTTACTTTTTAAATTGACCACTAAATTCACTTATTTTCTCATTTTCATTTTTATTGTTATAAATATTTAAGGCTATGAGTTTTCCTCTTAATGTTTTAGTTGTATCTCCTAGATTCTAATACATAATGTTTATTGTCATTATATTCTAGACATACTGTGATTCTAATTTATATTTCTCATACGACCCAAGAGTTGCTTAAGAGAGTGTTTTTGTATTCCAGGTGAAAGAGTCTCTTTGTTTTTTGGTTTTATTTTTAATTTCTGATGATATTGTATTGTAATGAGAGTATGCTGTTGGTATTATCTTTATTTTAAGAAACTTCCTAAGGAATTCCACTTCTGGCATGAGAGTGTGAGAAGCTCTGTGGATCTTCTCCCCAGTGAAATTGGTGAAAATTATTTAAAAAAAAAAAACCCACACACAAAACAGGCATTTAAAGTCTCTGGAAATAGCCCTAAGGGCACAGTCCAATGAAGAAGTATTTGTTTGAGAAAGTCTGCTAAAACTTTTCCATAACTGTAAGAGTCCGTGGTATTTTAACCAAGACCTGTACCTCACTCTCCTCTCCCAGCTTAGCAAGACAGAAACTCCACTCCAAACTAGTATAGCCAAGAACACAGGGCACCTTCTCCCCTCAGCTCCCAGTCAGAGAGCTATCTTCCTGTGAGAAGCGCAGCATAAGCTGTTCTCATACTACCCTCAGCTATCTGTTCCTGAGGCTAAGTTCTGGGCTAGTGCAGGTGAGAGTGGGGGGATCCCTTCTGCTCAGCCACCACTTGTGGGATGGAGTCTCTACCTTTGGTGTGGTGCCACTGAGAATACCAGGTCCTTGATCACCCTTGACCCAGCTCGTGGGGTGAGGATTCTATGGTGAGAGAGACAAGTCAGGGAGACTTTGGAGCTGCTGCCCCTATCCACCAAGTGCTCAGCTCCTAAAGTGGGGTTGTCATTCGGAGAGACTTGCACCACTGTCCTCACACCCAGCTCCACAGCCCTGGCTCAGAGAGTTTGCTGTGGGAAGAAGCAAGCCGTAGAATAGAAAGCTCCAATTCCTCTTCAAAGAACTGATTTTATTTGCAGCAGAGTGTCGAGAAGTTCAAGTCTAAGGGAGCTGTGAAAAACAGTGGAAGTTGTCGTGAAAAGGAATTGGGAGGAGATTAATAGATTCATTGGAGATATAGCTTAAACTGTAGGCTGGTTAATTTGCCAGAGAGAAACAGGGAATGAGAAAGCTGGGAAGAGCCCTGCTGGGGTCATAACAAATTTCAAACAGTAATCTTGGGGAGCTATTCCTTCAAAGAAGCCCAAATTTGATTGAATTCATGGGTGAACCAATTTATGTCCCAGGACGCTATTCAAAAAAAATAGAACAATTAGCTGGAAATTAATGGAGCTTAACTTCTGGGTGTGGTCAGGGAAAGAGACAGTAAAAGAAAGCCCTGTCAAAAGCATTGTCACCCCAGGGTGACTGTGGGCATACCTAAGGCTGCATTTTCTGAAAAGAAACAGCAAGGATTTCACACTATGGGAGTAAATAGATTTCACTGAAATAATTCAGCCAGTAATTACACAAGTAAACAAGAAAATAACAGTAACGAGAAAGGGGAGTGAGCATTACCCAGAGTTGCTACAATATATTGTTTAAAACATTTGTTTCAAAAAAAATTTTGAGGCATACAAAGAAACAGGAAAGTATGATCTATATACTGCGAAACAACAACAATAACAACTAACAAGAAACAGGCAACAGAAACTGCCTGTGAGAGTGACCAGATGTCTGATTTGACAGATAAAAGCTACAAAGTAGCCATTATAATTACATTCAAAAAACTAAATGAAACCATGATTAAAAAAATGAAGGAAGATTTGACAATCAAATAGATAATATCAGTGAGCAGATAGAAATTGTGAAAAAGATTCAAATGGAAAATCTGGTGCACAATTAAAAAAGCACAATAACTGAAATTAAAAAAAAACTCTATGGGGATCAATAGTAGATTTGAACTGGCAGAACAAATAATTAGTGAACTTGAAGACAGATCAACAGAGATTATGCATTCAGAACAACAAAGAGAAAAAAGAATGAGGAAAAATGAAAAGAGCCTCAGAGAAATGTGAGACAGTATTAAGCACAGATCAAAACATGTATATTGAGAGCATCTGAAGGAAGGAAGAAAGAGAAAAGGGCAGAACACATTCAAAGAAATAATGGCTGCAAATTTATTGAAAAACATTGATCTACACATCCAGGAAGCTCAGTGAGTTTCAAGTAGGATAAGCACAAACAGATCCACAAACAGGCACATCATAGTAAAAATTGAACTTCTATTCAACATCGTACTAGAGGTTCTAGCCAGAGCAATTAGGCAAGAAAAAAATAAAAGGCATCCAGATTGGAAAGGAAGAAGTAGGGCTATCTCTATTCACAGGGTCTTGTACATAGAAAATCCTAAGGAATTCACTAGAAAACTACTTGACGTAACAAAAAATTCAACAAAGTTGCACAATACAAGATCAGTATACAATATTCCATTATATTTCTATACACTTGTAATGAAAAATCCAAAAGTGAAATTAAGAAAACAGTTTGATTTGTAATAGCATCAAAAAGAATAAACTGTTTAGGAATAAATGTAACAAAAGAAGTACAAACTTTGTACTCTGAAAAGTATAAAATTTTCTTGACAGAAATTTTAAAAAGATATAAATAAATGGGAAACAATCCCATGTTCACTGATCAGAAGACTTAATATTGTTAAGATGGCAATATTCTCCAAATTTGTCTACAGATTCAATGCAAACCCTATCATATCACCAGCTTTCTTCTTTGCAGAAATTGACAAGCTGATTCTCAAATTCATATAGAATTGCAAGGGACCAGGAATAGTCAAAACAACTGTGGAAAAGAAGAACAAATTAGGAGGACTCACACTTTCTGATGTCAAAAGTTGCTACAAAGCAATGGTAATGAAGACAGTGTGGTACTGACACAGGGAAAGATATATAGATCAGTAAATTGAGAGTCCATACATCTGTGGCCAACTGATCTTTGACAGCAATACCAAAACCATTCAATGGGGAAAGAATAGTCTTTTCAACAAATGATGCTAGGACAACTAGATATCCACACGCAAAAGAAAGAAATTGGACCCTTAATTTATACCATATATAAAAATTAACTCAAAATGGATCACTATTGACAATGTTAGCTGTGAGTTTGTCATATATGGCCTTTACTATGTTGAAGTATGCTCCTTCTATACCCAATTTGTTGAGGGTTTTTATCATGAAAGGATTTTTTTTTGGTCAAATGTTTTTTCTGTATCTCTTGAGATGATCATGATTTTTATCTGTCATTCTATTAACATGATGTATCAGATATATTGATTTGCATATGTTAAATCGTCCTTGTATCCTGGGGATAAATATCACTTGATCATGGTGTATGATCCTTTTAATGTGCTGTTGCATTTTGCTTGCTAGTATTTCATTGAGAATTTTTGCGTCTATATTCATCAGGGATATTGGTCTATAGTTTTCTTTTCTTGTAGTGTCCTTATCCGGCTTTTGTATCAGAGTAATGCTGGGCTTGTAAAATTAATTTGAGAGTGTCCCCCCTCTCTTCAATTTTTTGGAAGAGTTTGAAAAGGATTGGCATTAATTCTTTAAATGTTGGTGGAATTCACCAGTGAAATCATCTTGTCCTGGTCTTTTCTGTTTTGGGAGATTTTGATTACTGATTCAATATCCTTACTCATTATTGGTCTCTTCAGATTTTCTATTTCTTCATGATTCAGTCTTGGTAGCTTGTCTGTTTCTAGGAATTTATGCATTTCTTCTAGGTTATCCAATTTGTTGGCATATACTTGTTCATAGTAATCTCTTATGATCCTATGCATTTCCATGGTATCAGTTGTAATGTCAACTCTTTCATTGCTGGTCTTATTTGTTTGAGTCTTCTCTCATTTTTGCTTAGTCTAGCTAAAGGTTTGTCTATTGTGTTAACTTGTTCAGAAAACCAGCTCTCAGTTTCATTGATCTTTCATATTGTCATTTTAGTCTCTATTTCACCTCTGATATTTGTTATTTCTTTCCTTTTACCAATTTTGGGTGTAGTATGTTCTTCCTTTTCTAGTTGCTTGAGGTGTAAAGTTAGGTTGTTTATTTGAGATCTTTCTTTTTTCTTAATATATGCGCTTATCTCTATAAACTTCACTCTAAGAACTGCTTTTGCAGAATCCCATAGGTTTCAGTGTTATGTTTCCATTTTCATTTGTTTCTAGATTTTTAAAAAATTTCTCTTTTGATTTCTTCTTTGACCCATCAGTTGTTCAGGGGTGCGTTGTTTAGTTTCTACATGCTTGTAAATTTTCCAGCTTTCCTCTTGTTGTTGATTTCTGGTTTCATACCGTTGTGGTTGGAAAAGATATTTGGTATGAGTTCAGTCTTCTTAAATTTGCTGAGACTTGTTTTGTGGCCTATCATATGATCTATCCTAGAGGATTTTCCATGTGCACTTGAGAAAAATGTGTATTTTGCTGCTGTTGGTTGAAATGTTCTACATATGTCTGTTAGGCCCATTTGGTCTAAAGTATGATTCAAGTCCAACTGTCCCTTGTTGATTTTCTGTCTGGATGATCTCTGCATTGCTGAAAGTAGGGTATTCAAGTCTCCTACTATTATTGTATTGTTGTCTATTCCTCCTTTCAGATCTGTTAGTATTTGCTTAATATATTTAGGTGCTCTGATATATAGCTATGATTATTATGTCTTCTGGATGAACTACCCCTTAACATTATACAATTACTTTCTTTGTCTCTTGTTGTCTCCTTGCTAGCCATAAGCTCTCTATCACTAACTTCAAGCACAGCTGTGTTTTTCATCTGCTTTCTAGGAGATGGAGAGGTATATCCCAGCCCTTTGCTTCAATTGACGAGGCAGGCTCTGTTTCCTTATTTCATACGGACTGCTTTCAGTACCTTTACCCTACAGGAAGTGAACTGTTAGCCACCATAGTCTATTTCTGGTCTCAAAGCCCAGCAAGCCTACTAGGCCTGTGGCCTAAGTCCTAGTCACCATTTTGTATTTCTGTTCAATTTCTGATCTATGGAGATATGAAATTTGTTTGCAAGCTTGGCTATGGCTAAGTTTGGTTGTTATAGTTTATTAGTCATGCAATATATTGGAGCAGGTGGAATACCTTACAATATGAGCAGAAATTTCCTGCTCATTCTTGAAACCCCAGCATAGACAAGTTTTCTCCCTTGCAGAATGCCTCCCTTGGCCACCCTGTGTACACTCCATACACACTCCCCTCACCCAGGTTGATAATTTCCTCCTTTTTGGTTTCTCTGTATGTGACACATTGCTACACTTACAACACTGTAAGCTGCTTAGTATTGGCTTCCACTTGTAGTGACTCCTCCTACCCCCAAATCATGGAGCCCTGTTGTGTTGAGTAATCCTCAAAGTTCAGAATGTAGCTTATTAAAATTCACTGTGCTTATTACAGTCTGCTCTAAGCATTCGATAAATGTAGCAGATATTGTTGGTGCTCTGCTGAAACCTCCTCAGGTCCCTTTTATCCTTTTTGAGTCTCCCTCCTTTGCCTTTGATATGCTTTAGCTTTGAAAACTCAACACCTGGCCCTTTTCTTTAGAGCCCTGCCCTTGGGCTACAGGAGGCTCTGTCTGCATGTCTGGGAGCTGAAAGTACCTGGAAGTACATGTTAGCTCAGGGCTGCCCTTAGCCAATGACTAATGAGTATCAGAGTATAAAAGCTCAGCTCATTTGCTTTTGGTGGCAACAACTCTGAGGCATCACTTATTCTATGGATCTTCCCTTCAGGATCAGACTGAAGCTACAGTCTTCAGAATTTTGCCTAGAATTGTACCCTTGCTTGGTTTCTTCCTCATCCCTGACCTGCTTCTTCCACTCCCTTAGTGGTTTCTCCTGGGAAAAGTTCCTTAATAAATTGTTTGCATATGAATCCTCATCTTATGGTCTACTTTTGAGGCTTTTGACCTAATATACCAACAGTTGGGAAAGTAGATGCAGATAGAGGTAGATTAGCTAATTCCCTTTCCATTGATGCATCCAGGTGTCTTCATCCCCAGCACATCCACTCTTGATAGACCTTGTTCCTTGTCTTTCTCTCGTGCCTTTGGATTGTTCTGTCTCTTCCTTGAGTGGAGGGTCTATTTTGTTCTTTCATCCCTTACTTTTAAAATCTCCTTTCTCTTCCCACTTTGCCTTGGCTAATGATAACCCCTAATTCCCAGGAACATGTGTCTCAACTATTCCTTTTGTCCATATTAATTGGAAGTCTTGTATACTAACAAAGTTGTGATGTGATTTTGAACAAAGAGATAAAAAGAGCCATGGGGTCTCCTATTAATGTGAGGGCTCTGGGTGTCCCTGGAGTACCAGGCATTTAGGACTGTGTATTGTAATCTGTTTTAGATATGTTTTCCTCGTGTGGTAGACTGTTACCTTTTTTAGGGCACAGATTTTATTTATTAATAATTATTTATTTAGTTTTCTTTTTGCATTCTCAGCTCCTAGCAAAGTGCCTAGGGGAGTGTTTTTCACATTGTGGTCTGAGGACCACTGAGATCAAAATCACCTGCAGAGAGGAGAATAGAAGCTGTTAAAATTGAGAGCTGGGCTCCACACCAGATACACTGAAGCAGACTCTCCAGGGGGATGGCCTAGAATTCTGCATTTTGAACAAATTGCCAAGGTATTCTTATACAATTTGAAAATTTCTGGCCTAGAATTTAGATCACTCAATAAACATTTATTGAGTTAAATGGACCCGCTTACTTAAATGACAAATGCAGGAAATGAAGCATATTGGAAATGTTAGATTACTGCAGATTTGATGAGACTTTAAATATGATTAAAGGGGCCGGCCCCATAGCTGAGTGGATAAGTTTGTGCGCTCCACTACGGTGGCCCAGGGTTTCGCCAGTGCGAATCCTGGGCACCGACATGGCACCGCTCATCAGGCCATGCTGAGGTGGTGTCCCACATGCCACAACTAGAAGGACCCACAACTAAGAATATACAACTATGTACTGGGGGGCTTTGGGGAGAAAAAGGAAATAAATAAATAAATATGATTAAAGAATTCTGGAAACATCCTAGCCCCCTGACTGGTGGAAATTTGAATAGGTAACTTCTCTAACACAAATCAACTTAAAACAAAATTACCGAAGGAGACACAGGGCAATTATCTCTAGCTAGATGCTGCAGCTAAACGTTGGATGAGCAGTCAGTTAACACTCTTTACCTCAGATAACTAGTCCTGGGTTTTTCATTTTGTTTTTTGTTGTGAAAAAACACCCTTAATTCTAGAAATTAGTTGGAATCTCTGATCTGTTGGTGTCAGAGAAATTCAGTCCTAGCAAATCCCAGCCTGAGCTCACCAAAATTGATAAGTGATCTCTGACGTTTTTACTGCAGATTGCAGCGACAGCCTGTTTCCGTGGAAACAGACTCCGGCTTGCTGAAAACAGAGGAAAGAACTTTAGCGTTAATTACTATTTCAATTTGAATTCAATTGATTTCAGAGTAAATCTGGCAAGAACTTGGCAGTATTATTCTGAGAGTGCTGTAGGCATGCCCCACACTGTATTAAAATGGCTTAACATACAACAAGGTACTGTGGGTTATAAAAACGAACTAGAGTTCAACTACTGAACTAAGCACAAGAAAAGTATATACCAAAGTCCCCAAAGTCAATTTTTGAACCGTGTGGATGAATGACTTGCTTTTAATGCATCTAAATTTCCCTTGACAAAGCCAAGTCATTATAGGATCACTTTTTATGTCCCTCCCACAAACACTAAGGAAGAAAATACGAAAAGAGGCAAAGGTAAGAGGAGCCTGGCTTTGGAGAGCTCCATGTTTGACTCTGCACTTTGAGGGTGAGAACGCTGGGGTTCCTTAAATTATTTCTCGGCGATTACTTTTCAGCCATTGCATCTCTTAATTTAATTCCTCGGCCTCCTCAGTGTGTGTGTGTGTCCACTGAAATGTCAGAGACAAGCTTATCAATTTTGGTGAGCTCAGGCTGGGACTTGCTTGGACTGAATTTCTCCGACACCAACAGATCAGAGATTCTAACTAATTTCTAGAATAGTTGCAGCATCTACCTATATATATTCAAGAGTTCCTACTTTGAAAGTGAATGTCCTTGGGAGGGATTATGTTCTAGAACATTATTTGGCCTGGGAAGTAACAGGTTAGGATTAGTTGGAATTTGGCTCAGAGCCAGAAGAAGACAGACTAAATAAATGGTGAGAAGTCAGGATGAGGGGCTCAAAGGAGAGCAAAGAGGAAGAATAAAGTTTGTCAAAAGGAAATTTCATCTATTGAACTACTTCACTGAGGCTTAACTCAGACTGCAAAATAATATATGTATTTTTTAAAAACCTCGAAAACCAAGACGGAGAGCATGTTAGCTATCAGCATTCTATCAACTGGGACTTTTAGAAAGTCAAATTTCTCTCTAGAGAGATATGTAAATAATGTGTATTTTATTTTTCTGGTCTAAAAAGTGCTTTATTTAGGGGACCTCTATTTTTGGGGGGATATCATTGACAAAGGTGTGCATTTCTTGGTCACAGTTGCATAGCGGAGGATCTTGCAAAGCTAAAAGCCACATGTTGCAACATAGAAAGTATTTAAGAGGGAGAATTCTAGAGTAGGATATACCTGAAATAGAAAGACACTGTTGGGATCCCACCTAGGTTCTCTCTGTTCCATTTACTGGTCTCTGAGCCCATCTCCCAGCTTCTTTGTGCTTTACAGCTAACATCTGTCATCTTCTTCCCAGTACTATCTTTTGGGTTCCTGGAGCTGTTTCTTTTGCAAGAGAGCCAGAAATGCTTGGGAGTTCACATACCATGCCGATGCCTTCCTACTGTGGGACTATGAAAGCTCAGGTCTCTTTTCTTGGGATGAGACAAACTTTGAGGTGTAATTAACACTCAGAAGTTCACTGCAGGATCAGGTTGAGGCTTCAGGCTGGGACTTTGCCTGAAGTCTTGTCCTTGCTTGGCTTTTACCCCTTCTTGTCCTGTGTTGTAGCCACCTTCCAAAATGGCCCCCAATGACGTTCATCTCTTGATATTCATGCCCTTGTGTAGTCCTTTCTCACACTGAATAGGGCCAACCTGCGGAATCAATAGGATATTGTGGAAATGATGGTGTGTGGCTTCCACTTTGCTTTCTCTGGAAGCCATTGTCATGTGAGGCAGACACTCAAATAATACTATGAACAGGTCCACGTGGCAAGGAACTGAGAGACCTCTCACCAATATCCCCCACAGGGGCCAGCCCAGTGGCGCTGCAGTTAAGTTTGCATGTTCTGCTGTGGCGGCCCAGGGTTCACCTGTTTGGATCCCGGGTGTGGACCTAAGTACTGCTTGACAAGCCATGCTGTGGCAGGTGTTCCACATATAAAGCAGAGGAAGATGAGCACAGATGTTAGCTCAGGGCCAGTCTTCCTCAGCAAAAAGGGGAGGATTGGCGGCAGATGTTAGCTCAGGGCTAATCTTCAAGGAAGGAAGGAAGGAAAGAAGGAAGAAAGGAAGTAAGGAAGGAAGGAAGAAAAAATTGCCCCCATAAACTTGCCATTCATGTGGGTGAGTAATCTTGGAATCAGATCATCCAGCCCCAGTCAAGCCTTGCGATGACTGAAGCCCTGGCTGACATCTTGACTGCAACCTCATGAGAGACCCTGAGCCAAAACTCTCCAACTAAGCCACTCCTGAATTCCTGCCCCTCAAAATGTGTGAGATAACGTTTGGTGTTACTTGAAGCCACTAAGTTTTGAGGTACTTTTGAAATGTAACAATAGAAAATTGATACATACTGCTTCCCTCACTCTCTTACTGGTTTCTCTTGGTACTATTTGCTTGATAAGTAACTTGCACCTGAATCTCATCTCAAAATCTGCTTCTGGTGAACCTGATCTAAGAATTTGGCTTCAAATTCCAGCTCTGCCATCTATTAGCTGTGTGACCTTGGGCAAGTCACTAATCTCTCTATTGTGCCTCAGTAAAATGTGGATAATGATAGTACTGACCTCTTAGAGTTGTGTGAGGATTAAAGGGGTCAGTGCTGGTAAAGTGCATAGCACAGTGCCTAGCACATTGTTGGAGCTCAATAGTGTTAGTAACTACTATGAGAATAGCAGAGCATAGCACTTGCCAGCTGTGAGGTTTAACCAGATGGAATTTTTTTCATAGCCTCTGCACCCTCAGTCATTCGTCTTGCTGGCTTTTGACTATAAGGAAGTGTAAACAGGAGAATGTGGATGCTTCAGCCCAATTTGGGGAAAAAACAATTCAAGGCACATGTGCTTCTTGTGGTAGGTCAATAGTGTCATCTTTATAAATGAAACTCAGACTATTGCATTATTGTGATAAGATCGGCCATTTTACCTCAAGTAAACAAACCTTGCTGCCTGATCCATCACTGTTCCCACTACAAAGAAGGTGTGGAGCTGAAGCAGCTATTTCAACAGCTAAGTGACAATGTTTTTCTGTCAGAAATTGAAAGCTAGACACTTCCCTCCTCCCATAGCTTTTTAAATCCAGGAAAAAATGTGTATAAGGCAATACCTCAATTAAGAATCTTTATAAAGGGTGATTCTTTTCTTCTAGTAAGACTGATTCAAAAAATTCTTCATGTAATATTAACATATACATATGAATAGATAGTAGGCAATTGTAATAGACTAGAGAAAAAGCTTATCATGTTCTGACAGCGAGGATATGATGGAGAAAAATCAGAATTCTGCGAGCTGAGCGGGGAGTGTAAGATGAGGAGATTCTGGACTTCAGACTCCAGTTAAGCAGAGATTGAGAAAGAATTCTGCATTAATGACAGTCTAAGGGAAGAACCTCCACTGAAATGCTGCCAGATACTGTGCACACACAGACTCTGAGAGAGCTCTCTCACTGCTATTCATTTCTCCGCCATGGCTGAGAAAAACACCTTCAGCAGCCCCAGTAAGATTGTAGTGAATGTTTTCTCTTGAATTTTGTTTTAACCTTCACAGTCTACCTTGTAGTTATCAACTATGAAGACTTTCTGATTATTTATTGTGAGGCAAAACCCTTGGAGAAACTGAGGGTGGAAGGTAGAAGTAGGAAGCATGGTTGGAGAGAAGGCCACGTACCACAAAGAGTTTTGAGACTCAGCAGTTTGTGAGTCCATCACAGTTTGCTCTATTTCCAGGATTCTCTGAGGAATATTCCCTAAAACAGGCACTTCTGGCTTTGTGGGTTATTCAGAGCCTTTCTTGAGATTCCTGTGGAATTTGTGATTAAGCCAACACATGAAACTGGCAACTGATGCCAAGAGAGATGTTCCTTTTGGCTCAGTAATAGTTCTGCTTAACACATGTTGGCTGAGCCTACCAATCGTCATAGGAATGATGCACTGGAGTTTAAAGAAGAAACCTTTGGCTGAGAGCAAAAGTCACATAGAGAGCTTTCCTGAAGGTCCTTGGTCAGCTCAAGAATTGTTCTTTAGCGGGACAGGGAGAGGGAAACCTTGAGCAACTCTGACCTTTTATCCATCATGAATTGACTGTCATTGTGTATATCATTGACTTTCAAACCATTTGTTAAGCTCTTATTTATACAGTACTCCCTCTAGGAGTAGGCACAGAGTTAACTGGGCACTCTCACGCACTGTTGGTAAGAGGAAAAATGACTGTAGCCTTTCAGTAGACAATTTAAGAATGTGTATCAAAATTTAAAATGCATGGTATCAGTTAGGATCCTGGCAAAAAACAGATGGTACTTTCAAACTGGGTATTAAGAGCATGCCAAGAGAGTTTAGGGAAACCAGCAAGGGATGGTACAGTATCGGAGGCTGGCCAGAGCAGGGAACCGTTACCACCCTAGGACTGAGGGGGCAAGAGGAGGAAATGGTTAACAGAACTTTGAGCTGTATGGAAGGGCACCCCGCCAGGAGCTGTAGCTTTTGGTAGAAGGATGCAGCCATCCTTTGGTAGAAGGATGTGCTGGCAGGGAGAGTGCTGGGAGAAACAAGTACCTCAAACTCACTCTCCTCGCTTCTTCCAATATCTTGTCCGTGTCTCCCAGTAGCAAAATTCAACAAGAATCCAGAGTCAAGAAAAGCCATGGTTACAGTCCACATGAGTTAGTCTCATTAGGCAAGGAACAGGGTGCTAAAGGATGGAGAGTAGGTCTTCAGACAAACAGAAAATATGTAGCACATGCATATTGCTTTTGACTCAGGAATCCTATATTTATAATGCTTTCTAAAGAAACATTTCAACAGGCTTTCAAAGATAATCAGTAGAGTATTTCTTTATAATAAAGAAAAACTGGAAAGGACTTAAATTTCCATTAAGAGAAGGGTTAAACAAAGGCACATTCATGTTATGGAATACTGTGTAGCTATTAGGATGAATGACATAGAATCTATATGGGCTGATATGGAAACATGTCCAAGATGTATAGTCATGTTAAAAAAAAAAGCAAAACCAGCAAACAAAAAACCCAAGTTGTAGATCAATATATAGAGTATGAGCCTATTTTTGTTAGGGAAAAAAAACAAACCCATAAGCACTGACATGTGCATATAAATATTTATACATGAATCTAATTGGGGATAAGCAGGTAAAAAGGAACTTTTAGTGTTTTTCCTAGATACATTTTTATTTCTTGAAATGTTTACAAGAACATATTTATACATTACTTGTGTAATTAGATAAACGAGTAAGGCAGTGTAACTGAAAAACTTGGGTTAGGCATAATTTGTAAATTCCTGATGAGCAGAAACTAATCCCCTCCTTAATGCCTTACCTTCCTTGTCTCTCTGCCTCCACTCTGCTTTGTGGGCATTTAGGATCTTTGATGTTTAATCTTAGTCCTGCCCCATGTCAAGCCAATGTTTGGCAAACCTGGGGAATTAGGCTGCATATTTAATTCTCTTTCAGCCTGTTGGGCATAGGATATGCTCACTGAGCTGTCCCCTTTCCTTTTGACACTTGCTATGTCAGCTAGTTCCTAAACCCAACCACATTATATTAAGACTTAGGCAAGATACAGGAAATGCACACTGGCCTATGCCCATGCTGTAGCTGGAATCTTTGACCTTCCGACCTGAGCCTCACATCCTCTGTTTCACTTTATCCTGTTGCTTTATCTTTTTTCCTACTTCCTGACTGCTCAAGTCCTCTCATTTGGCATCCACAATGTTTGAGTGCTCTAGCTTACCACTGTCACTCATTTTGTTCTGGCATTTTTTTATTGCACTTCTGGTAACTTGCCCCTTGGGCTAGATGGAGGAGCCTCTGCTGTGCTGCCTTATCTGACGGCCCTAGCTGGTATGGCCCCATTTCCTCCCCACTCTGTGACTCTGACCCCACTAGGCCAGGTCCAGAGGAGCTCTTGTCTTGGTTTTCTAATGCACTAAGTTTTCTTCTGGTCTGTAGGCCCATCCTGGACCCAGTGTGCTTGGTTGGGACCTGCCCATCTTGCCTGGCTCCTACCAACAAGTTCTCACCAAAGGACTTCACCTTGCTTCCTGTACATCCAAGTTCTTCCATCTTGCTCTAAATCCAAGCAGACCACCTGGAACTACTTGTGGCAAATTCTTAAGTCTCATCGTTATTGAGTGGTTCTCAAAGTGTGGTCCTCAGACCAGCAGCATCAATATCACCTGGAAACTTGTGAGAAATGCAAATTCTTGGCCTCACCCAGGCCTACTGAGTCAGAACCTCTGGGGTTGGGGCCCAGAAATCTGTGTTTTAATAAGCCTCCCAGGTGTTTCTGATGCATGATGAAGTTTGAGAAACACTGGTCTAGATACTCTTGCATCATGCAACAAGCTCTTAAATTAGTTCTCAGACTTTAGTGTGTATAAGAATCACCTGGAGGAACTTGTTATACTTACAGATTCCAGAGTTCTACCCATAGACAATCTGATTTAATAGAGTAGAAGGCAGGGATCTGCACTTAAAAAAACCCAAAAAATATTCTACCCAAGAAGTCTTGGGAAGGTACTTTGAGCAACATTCTCTTAGCTTCCAAATAGACCCCCATGGTCTCCAATGCCCCAGGGGGCAGGGAGTTGTGCCAATGGCCAGTGACCCAGGAGATGCCTGTATAGCAGAGTTAGCCTCCAGCTGATCTCCTCCCATTTACCACCTCCCTCATTTATGTACTTTCTATAGCTGAATCTAGCAAGCTTCACAGCTGAGTCCAATACAGGAATGCCTATGATTTAGAAAGACAGAATGACTATCCAGTAAAAAGATTATCAATTCAAATGGACTACTATTTCCTCTCTATGATAGTAGGGGAGATGTATTGTGAGATGGATTTTTTTTAGACTTTCTATCCTTTTCGATTTTAGTCAGGAAAGCTTTCCTAGTTACCAGCAAACTGCTTGTATTGACTCAAACAATGCATTCACCCAAGAAGTGAGTGGCCAAGAAGTCAGAGAGGCTGACCCAGTGATTATAACACTACTTGGTTAGTCTTCCTCTCCTTTGTCATTTCAGTTAAGCACATATTTTGGGGGCATAGTTCCTGTGGGGCATGATTATCGGTGTGCAGTTGTACCTGTTGGTATATTTAATAAACTATATCAAGCACATATGTGTCTCTTGTTTTTCTTTCCTGTTGCTAAACGTTGCTGTACCATCTCTCCTCTTTGGGTAGTAGCCTCCTGATTTTCAGGGCAAATATTCTGCCAAATTTTCCCCCAGTTGCAACCTCCAAAACCACGTTTGTCCCCGCCAAGTTCTAGGGATGTAACCCAGGTCTGGGGGGGGGGGGGGGTTTGTCTCAAACTTCTTCAGTTGATTAGATCCATTCAACTCAGCGAGTGTTCAGATCTTGCCTGGATCTCCCCTAGCAACTCAGCCTAGAGGTCTCAGATCCTCCTTGATCTGGCCCTAGTCAGACTCATCATCCAAGGCTAGGCTCCAAAGACACTTGCTTTATCAAGCCTACCTTGATGGATATGCTCCCTCACTACCAGTGTGACTCTTATAGCTTTTTATTTATACTGCTCATAGTTCTTGTGCACAAGAAACTGAAAAAGACCATTTGCAATTAAGTACCATGATGCTATATCTGTCCTTCTACTTTGGATGGTACTTGAAAGTATGGGTTGTGTTTTCATACAGTCTTGTATACCCTGTAGCATATCACACAGTATTCTGAAAATAGGAGCTCAAAAATGTCACCTAGATTGGATAGAGGAATTAAAGACTCCTTTATTTTCCAAAGAAACCCTTGGGAATTGTCATCCATAACAGAGTCCAGAGACTAGCCATCTTTGTCCATGATGATGAGGTGGATGTGATCATTCTCCATGCCAAGAAATAAGAAATGGTAATACACAGTAATGGATTTAAGGTAGTCTTGGTTGTGCTTAAATGCGGAGTGTAGACATCCATATATGAAAAATATGTGCAATATGAGGGTTACTGAAGCTCAGAGGATTGAGTGATTACAGCAGACTGAAAGAGTCTGGGAAAGGCGGGCTGAGCAAGGCTGGTAGGATTTGGATTACAGGTTGAAGGCTATTCCAGTCAGGAGACATGTAGATGAAATACACCTGTATATTTATGGAAGTATAAATAAGCTACACTTTTTAAAGCATGGAAACCAGCAACAATGAGCTCCCAAACCTTAGTCTGTGGGATCACGGACCCTGGTAGTGCCACTTTCACTTGGTCAACCATAATCTGATTCCTGTAGCACTCAAGCCCATTCTTTACTAGGTATCCACCTACTGACCTCAGCCAACTGGTTGTCTCTCCCATGGGTCATCTCCATTGGTAAGATGCATATCTTCCTTACCCCTTCCCGTATCTCACACAGTTGCCCTTTGGGATTTGTATATTCACGTCCTCAGAGACTGCACTGGGGAAGACTGAAGCTCAGTTCTCTTCACTCCCTACCTGGCTGCATAATTTGAAGCAGGTGGTATTCTTTGCCCACATCTAGGATTGCAGTGTGTATGTGTGTGTGGGGGGGGGGGCAGGGGAGATGATAAACAGTAAGTTCCAACATTCTATACAGCATGTCTCCTTTGGGATCTAGAAATTCCTCTACTCATGGAGCTCCAGGGCCTGCCTGAGCACCCCAGGGCTTCCTGAGGTGTGCATGCAAATTAGACCCAAACAGTGACACTAGATGACACAATTTTTATTTGGGTTTGAATACCTCTTAAAAATAAATGTGCATAACATCTAGAACCACCCCCAAGGGACTCATTTTGACTATCTCTTCATGGAAATAACTAATAGGTGTTAGAGCTGAATATTTTAAGGAACTATTTCCAGGAAGGTTTTGAGGCTTGTTTTTCTTTTCTCAAGGACATTGTTGTGCTCTGCATAATTGGCAAATTAGATATTATGAAAGAAGAGAAGTAAAAAGAGCAATAAGGGCTGTGAAATGTCAAGAGGACAGAAGCAGAAGCAACTAATGGCTAGGGTTGTTTCCTGGGCTTGCATTGTGCAGGCACAACTCCCTTCATAAGAAGAGCCAATAAATTATGCTGCAAAAAGACAAAACAAGCAGGCGAGGGCATTTGGGTGTTGGTGGCTGCTTTGCAAATATTTTAAGTGCTGCATCTTTTACTCTTTCTCCTTTCCAGGGGTATCACCTTGGTACTATCGTTTATGTGACATTGCCAGGCAGCTCTCTGAGGAATGACACCTTGTTAGACTGGGATCCTCTGGTAGAAATGTGCCAGGAACAGACATTCAGGCTTCCACGAGAACTTTCAACTAGAGAGAACCAAGATAATCTGGGGGCTGGAATCAGAACAAGACCCACTGTATGCTCAGCCAGTACTGCCCTGTTTCCTGTAGCAGCCACAACAGGATTTGTGTTTCTAATGAATTAGCTTCTACACAACCAATGTAAGCTCTTTTCAAGAAAATTGCAACCATTTTTTATAAAGAAAAAGAGGCTGCTGGAGAGGGAATCTCAGATACATGAGGGGAAGCTTCAGTACATCAGGCAATCACAGAGATGGCTGTAAAATGGGAAGATAAGGAGGAGTTAAAGTCAATTTGGACCTAAGAGGACTCGTGATGTCACATGTTCTGAGCCACTTGCCAAGGTCATTAACCCTTGCACAGAAGTGATTTGTAAAGGACAAACCCCATTTGCCCCAATTGTGCTCACAATCAGTGAATGAGGATCCAGTGCCCTGACAACTAACACGAACCCAGGCTGCAGTAAAGTTTAGTTTGAGTTTATTGTGATGATGGGTTTTGAAATCCCATTCAGTTTCAGACTTGAAGAATCAAAATTTTTAAATTAAAAGAAAAACAATTAGATATGAAGTATGGACTCCTCTAAATGTAACTTATTATTATGTGTCCATTTACTCAGACTGTGAAATTCTCCAGATAGGGGTGTGTTTCATTCATCTCTGTAATGCCAAGCAATAGCTCAGAGCCTGCCATATAAAAGATACTCAATAAGAACATTTGTATCAATTGAGCAAATAAATAAATGAAGGAAAGAATCTTGGGAAGAAAAGATGCAGAGACCTTGCAAATGTTTGGGGCTGTCAGGAACAATACAAAAAGTCCCCGGGGTCTACCCGATGCTAGATTGAGCAGCTGAGTTAAATTTTTGATCTTGTGACACTTAAACTTTTGGACAGTTGGGAAAAGATTCTAGAGTGGAAGAATTCTAGAGAGGGTAAATTTGATTTCTCCACTGTAATTCTAAGTACTGTTTTTCAAGCTTATCAGTGTCAGATTTACTGTGGACTCCGTAGTATATTGACCGGGCCTGTCAAATCTAGGAAGAAGACTGTTAAACTATTTGTTTACTCCTTGACTTATCCCAGGGATACTTGAGTGGGTTTTGAAAGGAAAAATGTAATAAATTAATAATAGGGAATAATCTAATGAAGATGGAAATGGATTAATTTGTATGTTGACGTAATATGCTTTAAATTTGAAGGAAACAATTTTTTTTTCCTGGTGCCAATCTCAGGAAGCAATTCCTCACACGGGACATTGTGTAGGAGTATTAAGTGATAAGCAGCTCACGCAGAAGCAACAGTCACACAGTTGGTTATTATGTGATAGTCACCTTTGCTAAAAGTTGAAAGCACAACTTGAAAGATAATAATGCAGTGAGAGCTACTCATCAAGAAACTAGATGCTGGGCTCTAAAATGAGGGGCAGAGGGGCTGGCCCCATGGCCTAGTGGTTAAGTTTGCACGCTCCGCTGCAGGCGGCCCAGTGTTCTTTGGTTTGAATCCTGGGTGCGCACATGGCACTGCTCATCAAACCATGCTGAGGGAGAATCCCACATGCCACAACTAGAAGGACCCACAACGAAGAATATACAACTATGTACTGGGGGGCTTTGGGGAGAAAAAGGAAAAAAAAAATAAAATCTTTGAAAAAAAAATGAGGGGCAGAACTGCATAGTGGCTGAGGTCCCCAGACCTGGAGTCGAACTTGTCTTGTGGGAGAAGTTCAGCTGTGCCTCTTACCTGCAAAGAGACTTTATGCAAACTAACCTGAAAATGGCTAGGTTTCCTCAAGCAAAGCAAGTATAATCGTGTATTTCCTAGGGAAGCTGTCATGTTGAAGTGAGACAATATGTGAAAAGTTCTTAGTGTATTGCCTGGCTATATAATTGCTCAAAAAATGTCAGCTCAATATCTTCCTAGTGGTCTCAGTTTTCTTGGTAACATTCGAAATATCCAAAATAGAGGAAAAGTAGTGTATCCTAGGAATGTTAACTTTGTCAAATTTTGCTTTAAGTGTACAAAAGGAGCATATTGTAGTTTAGAATTTAAATTTACCTAGGTTACATTACATATTGTGTTGAACTGTGTTCTCCAAGCATAAAATCTTTCCTCGTGGGCAAGGATACTGAAAACAATTTATGGAAAGTACTTTCAAGGCTAATTCATGTGAATCAACACAATACTTCAGGAGATGGAAGCACGATTTTTTATTCTTTTTGATCAACAAGTAGTCATAGAGTAACAACTGTCCTTGTATAAGACTGGGCAAAAATCTTTCCAAGGCTCTCTTGTGACTGGAAAGGTACCAGCAATGAAAAAAATAGTAGTGCAATATTCTATGAACATCTCTTATGCTAAACCTTATTGACTCCAATCTTCTTGAAGAGTTTTATTTCATTTAAAAGAATCAACCTCGGATTAATGGCAAACATGTCTGTTCTGAGTTGCATCTCCTTTTTGTTAAATTGGGTTTATCTTCAGTTTTTCTGGTAGTGTTGTAAAGAGCCCTAATGTCTATTTGTTGTCATGGCCACTGGTTTGGGGCTTTGCATAGGTTGTCATATTGTATTTCATTGAATCTACAATGCCATCGATTGTAAGATAAGCCATTATTTTGTGTAACAGTAAAATGCTGCCATTTAAACTATGGCATAAATCTTTCTCATCACCTGGAATTTCTACTGGTACTATCTGAAAGAGCTCTTTTAGACTTATGTGAATATAGATTTTACCATATATCACACTGTGCATGCATAAAAAGGGGAACACGAGTGAAATAAATTAATGATTCCTAAAACATCTTCACATTTAGAGAAGTCTGATTCTTTTGAATCATTTTTTCACTCAAAATTATTGATGTCCCTGTTTTTTCTTCACATAGTAATATCCTCTGTGCTAGCTAGTGTGTTGATGATGCAAACGGTTTTTAAAAGCATGCTGCTCTATTGTCTTCAGAATTTTTATCCAAAGCGTTACACACATTCTGTAAGCTTTGATTTGACAATATAATGTCCATGGAAGATTTTCAGACAACAATCAGGACTCATATCCCGTTATCAAATGGTCCTCAAATGGTCTGTTGTTTGAGACATAAAAGAGTTGTAGTTGTCCAGTCCTGTCACTAAGAACACAACCAAGTTTTCCCATGTGCAGATAATGACAATTACATCATGAATGCTGCCTGTCTGACAGCAGTTGTAAGATGCCATTTATTATAGGCTACATCCTAATTTCAGAGGCCTTAAAATATGAAACATTGTCTTGGTATTAATGAAACATAGTAATATATACATACCCTAAAATAATTTATTTTAAGCATCCTATTGTTAATATCAGACTAAATATCTCAGTGACAAGGCCCATGTCACCTTCCATGTGGCTATCTAGTCTAACCCACAACTCTACACACAAAAGGATTCAATATATCCTGGATGCTGGCGCCTAGATATCTTCCATATTTTTTACCTTTGTTTTTCCACTGAGGAGCAGGGAGCAATTTGCTGTAATGAAGGACTGGAGTTGAAGAATGCTGTGGTCTGAATGTTTGTGTTCCTTGCAAATTCATGTTGAAATCCTAACCCCCAAGGTGATAGATTAGGAGGCAGGGCCTTTGAGAAATGATTGAGTCATGAGAGCACAACCCTCGTGAATAGGATTATAAAAGAGACCTGACAGAGCTTCCTTGCCCCTTCCGCCAAGTGAAAATGCAAGAAGTCAGCAGTCTGCAAGCCAGAAGAGGGTTCTGTCAGAACCTCACCACACTGGCGCCCTGATCTTGGACTTACAGCCTCTAGAACTGTGAGCAATAAATTTCTGTTTATAAGCCATCCATTCTATAGTATTTTTGTTGCAGAAGCTGGGGCAGACTAAGACAAGAAAGGTGGCAGCTTTTAGTTTAAGTACTTCAAACAAAAGGAATCACACAGAAACTTCTATTTTTTGGGGCTTGAGCACATTCACCTGATCTTAGAGTCGGGCATGAGGAATTTATGCCAAATGCAGCCAATTGGAAACAAAAATTCTTGGCTTGCTTTTCAGAGGCCTCTATTCTGAACAACCCTTGTATCATTATCTCCTCCTTCCCCTCCTCCTCCTCCTGCACCACCACTTCCTCCTCTTTTTCTTATTCTTCTCCTACTTTGTTGTTTTCCTTCCTATGTCTTTCAATCAGTGTCCAATATTATTACATAGTAAAACATATATTATTGGAAATCTGCTTTATCAAAGGATAAACCCATATTTGCCAAGGTCAAATCATATTCATGCTCCATCACATTTATTTTTTAGTGCCCTAAATTAATTGTGTTGATATTTTGCTCACCATTTTTGGCACAGGAGAGGCAAAATGTATATAATATTTCCAGAGGAACCCAAATGAGAGCAATTTCATGGGCTTATGTGAGAAAATTTAAAAGAATTCTGAGTTCCTCTGTTGAGTATTCATTTAAAAAATACTTACTGAGCACCTAGTATATGCTGGATACACTATTCTAAAATTTCAGTTATAAGCAAAAATAGACGTAGACCCTCCTGTCATGGAGTTTATAATCTGGTGATTTCAAGTTCCATCCCTAATCTCATAACACCCAAATTTCTCTGGCCAAGCCCTCTTCCTTGAGTTCCAAAGTTGTATGTCCAACTATCTACTCAATACTTCTGCTTGAATGTTATCTCAAGGTCAACATGTCCAAGATTGAATTTATGAACCTGTATTTATGTTCACTCTTTACTGCCTTCCAATGAAGAAAAGTAAATGTATCTATCTCTCTTCCAGCCTGTCTTATTTTAGTGCATGTTACCTTTATAAATTCAGTGTCTCAAAGAAGAAACACAGAAGAGGTAGAGATGATACCTTCCTTTTCTCAATCCAGTTTTTACCTGCCACCAAGTCCTGTTGATTTTACCTCTTAACGTCTCATAACTCTGTCCACTTCTCTCCATTTCACCACCACCACCACTGCCCTAAACCAAACCACTATCATGTTTTGTGTGAACTGCTGCAAAAGCTTACAAACTAGTCTCCATACATCGGTGCTGACCCCTTTCCAATCCATCTTTCATCTTGAAGCCAGGACAGACTCAAACGTGACCACGTATTTTTTAATTAATTGCTCCATCCTTAGCATCTAGAAGAGTACCTAGAAATAGTAAGCACTCAATATTTGCTGAATACATAAATGAATATCTCTTCTTTCCTTAAGATGTTAAAGGCCTATATATTTGACATGGCCTATACAACGCTGCATCACTTGTCCCTGCATAGTGCTCCAGTGTCATCTCTCATCAACGTTCCTCTAGGAGGCCTTTCACTCTTTGTGCCTCAACCAAACTGGGCTTCTTTAAGCTTCTCAAACAAATCCTGCACCCTCTCACCATAGGGTCTTTGCATATACTATTTCCTTGGTCAGTGTCTGTAGTCCTCCCACACTGAGTTCTTATCCTTCCTTTAACTCTTAGGTCACATGCTCCCTCCTTAAGAAAGCTCACCCTCCCCGCACTCCTAGGCTGCGACAGTTTTCTTTGTAATTTACCTAAGAGGCCCACAGCACTTTCTTTCACAACAGTCTTCTCCATTTGGAATTATGTATTCATCAGTGTGATCGATTAATTATTGTTGGTCTCCTCATTTCAATGGGAAACTCCATGAGAGCAGGGAATGGATTCTTTTGCTCAACAGCACCTAGCACTTTGCCTGCCTTTAACTGGAACACTATCAATGTTTACTAAATGAGGCAAATACTTTCTTGAGAAACTCATTAATTATTAGTTATAACTAAACGTTTGATTATTTTACAAAACCTCTAAACGTCATTGCAAATGAAATCACAATTTGGGCATGACTATGTATCCTCTACTTTTGCTATTACTTCCTTCCTTCAGTACAATGCAGTCTACTGTGGAAAGTGTTGAGCTTTTTTTTTACTGTTGAGTTCTTTACCACCTTAGGGAAGACAGTAATGAAAGTATTCATTTAGAATACGAGCTGTAAACAGACAAAATCCTGACTTCTACGTTTATAGAGTTAAAACTTAAGAAGTTTATCATCTGTAACTGTCATTAGGTAGCAAAACAGTTTTAATTCGCATTTCAAGACCTAAGAGAAAGGGAGTGGATAAAAGCAAATAGAATCAGCCATGAAGTTGAAGGGCTTGATTTTTCACTCTGCCAAGTGTTTGAGGGGGAATTATTTAATTCAGCCAGTGAGTCAACAAGTCAGTCTAATTCTCTAAATCTGGTTATTTTCCTTTGCAAAGTGTATTTGTTCTCTCTACCACAAAAGCATATTTGCAGAAGGCGTTGACTATGGAATTCTCTTTGCCACAGTTATTGAAAGAGAATATACAGAGCCCATAATAATTAGACAATTGATGTTTTCAAAATAAGATTAAGGTTCTCATTCCCATTCAAAGTCATTCTTTGTCAACTGAGTGATGAAAACTCTTTCCACCGGAAAGAGAACTAAATTTAAGAACTGGCAAAATTTCTCCAACATAAATCTTGAAAACTTATGACACTTTAGTCATTCAGTGATACAGTCTTGCTGAAAATATTTAGAATTATTAAATATTATTTTACCATATTTCAGAACTGAAAGCTCCAACTGTTTTTTCAACCCTTCATATATATCAAATTGAGAAGATTTTTTTAAAAGTCAAGGAAAAGAACCATGTATTTTTCTTGGTGGGTATCCTGGGTGATCAGTAAACTATGTAACAAGTATTTCCATATCGCTTTACAGTTTACAACATATAATGTCTAATTCGATCCTCAGAATAACCCTATGAAGACAGCGTTCTAATCCTTTCCTGCTATTCCCACATGGCTAAGTGGAGGGTTGCTCATCATCAGAGAGTAAATGGCAGAGCTGGTATTTCATTCATGTCTTCAAATTTCAAGTCCTATGCTCTTTTGGTCTCTATGATTCTGAAGAGAAGAGCTATCAATATGTTTAAGTTACTGGAAGAATGAGCCAGAATAAATTGTTAGAAGTTCCAGTATCTCTAAACTTCAGTAAGGAAAGTCTGTAAAGGGGTGATAGTAATTAGCAAATGTTTTCAGGGTTCTTGTTCCTTCCACCTCCAAAATGAGAATAGATCCACCTAAAGGATAGTCAAGATCTGTTCATTTATTGAGCTCCCAGTATGTGCTGTGAACCATCCAAGATGCTGGGAATGCTAAGACGGATAAGAAATGGCCCCTGCACCCTAGGATCTCAGAGTCCTTAGGAGGAGATAACACATAAATAGATAGTGAAAAAGCAATGTTGTTAATGCGGTGAAAGAGATATGTAGAAGGGCTTTGAGAATGCAGAGAAAACCATCTACCTTGGCCTGCGGTGTGTCATAGAGGTGTCCTGACTGAAGACAGCCCCCAAACCAACTGGGCACATTATCGTGATGCTTTTGGACTATAAGTTCTGTGAGGACAAGAGGACTTGTCTTACTTATTTTTGTATCCCCAGCACCTAGTATATGGCTGGTACTCAATGCATTCATTTGTTTAATCAAACTGAACTGCCCAGTCAGAGATTCTGAGGAGACCCATGAAATACTGGTGTTCTGTCTTGGAAACAAATATCTCTCAGGCCATGTGATGAATGTCTTTTCAGTTCCTTAGTTTGTGTGATATTTATTTCCATGAAAGATTTTCAAACAGTGATATCTTAAGGAAATCTGTGAAATTTTCTTCTATTAAGACTTTGGGCCACAGATTCTATCCTGTGTAAAATGTGGTCCTGCCTGAGAGGGAAGCTCTCAAGATTTGCTTCAGTGCAGTGATCTTTTAATCATTGCTCCAGATTTCTCTTACCTAAAGAAAAAGTGTTTTCATTTGACGATCTGTGCCTCTTGCATTAAATGGCCTCACATATTATCGTTGCACTTGATGGCACCATAAATTAAAAGAAATTTAATCAGTTACAAACTCCTGTCAATTCTACCTCAAAATTGGCTCTTGAATCTCTCTTTCCTTTTTTTAAAATTCATACCACTGAGTCATCATTTCCTTCCTAGATTTTTGCATTAACCTTCTAATCCCATGACCACAGAACTTCCATCGTGATCTTGAGACTTTATTTTTCAAAAACTTTTGACGGCTCTTCATTACTAATGGGGTAAAATCAATGCCCTTTAGTATAGTTTTCTAGGCCTTTACGCTCTGAAAAGTGGATTGGGTTGGAATGAATTACAGTGTGTTATTTGTAAACAGAACAGCCACGGCATGATCAATTACTTATTTCTATAAATTGAAGTCAGTTCATAAAAACACTATCTTGTATGTCTTAATTTCTTACCCCATCAAATACAGAGTTACAAAACAGGGTTACAAAACTGCTATGCCTAGATGCTGAAAAGACTGTCTCTTTGAAAAAGACAATGCTCTCTTGGAGAAAGTGGAAGCTAAGAAAATAATAGCTTTTTCTACTGATAGAAGGCCCCTGCTACATTCTGTGATGGTGATTTGGAAATATTTATTTTAACAGAATTGGGATTATAACCATTTTCATGCATCAACAGAGGTTCAAGAGTCAGCCTCTTAAATTCTACTGTCAATTCTACTGTCAGTTCAGCCCTGCCTTTAGATTCTCCAGGGTCTGTTAAAACTTTAACTGCTGAAACTTTAAAGATATTGCCTCATTCAAAAATGCTATAGAGGGCTTGCTGTGTTGACATCTCCTGTGTGTGTGTGTGTGTGTGTGTGTGTGTGTGTGTGTGTAAATCCTGTCCTTCACCCTCTAACACACCACTGACTCCAACAATAAGGGAGATATTTTTTAATTGTTGTCTAAGCAGTCATGGTACATCGTACTGAATCATTCACCTTCTCCTGTCCTATCTACCAGTCTAATTTACCTTTAGATACTAAAGAGAATGTTTTGATAAGAAAGAAAAATTTCTAGTGAGTCAGAGAAAATAAATTGATTAAATTGAATCCTCTCGTTTTTGAAGGTGGAGTTTGGCACAACAGCTGGGGCTTAATTCAGAGGCAATAACATAGCTGGTGTCTTGAAAAGTGAGTTATTAAAGTTCTCTTCTGAAAAATATCTGCTACCTCCTTTCATTTCTTTGCCTTGACTCCTGTTTCTTTATTGCCCCAAGGTCATAGAAAAAACCAGTGAAGGGTAAGATCGGTAAATATAGCTCTGGGAAATGTAGAAAGGAGTGAGGTATTTTCCTGTCTGCTACGCTGGGGGTGTCTGAGAAGCACTCCTGGCAGGATAACTGTGATCTGGGTTTGAATCCTGATTCCTCCATTAATGGCTGTGAAGTTGATTCACCCATGTGAAGAAGGGGTTGTTTGGTTGATGCTGTGGGGACTTTCTGTCTCTAACATTCTCTGCTCTGTGATCTGTTCCCATAATCCTAGTAAGGATCTCTCCATAATGAAGGGGTCTTCTGGCCTCCTGCACAAGTGGGTAAAACAGAGGAGAGAAGAGGCAGAGAAGGAAGTATAAAAATGCAACTCGGGCCATAAGATCCTACCCCTAATCTTCTCATCAGTGTCTCTATGGGCTTCCCTGATCAAGCTTCCTCCAGGACTCAGCAGAGTTTCAGGCCTAGGTCTGATCCTGTACTTCCAAGGGAAACAACTCGCAGCTTTAGTCTAGAGGTGGGGAGAAGGGTGGGCATAATGGTGGTAAGAGGAGGCAGGTGTTTGTGTCAGATGGTAGGTCTGTTCAAAGGTAGAACACGTGATTGGCTCAAAGGTAGAGCAGAGCTTGAGGTGGTCAAGAATGGAAAACATGCTTGTGCTGGCAATAATAATTACCAGATACTGCATACTGGCCATGTGCTGGGAATACTCTAGATGCTTTAAATGTGCTAACTGATCGAGTCTCTCAATAATCCTGTGACTTAAGCATTATTAATCACATAGTACAGATGATGAAACTGAGATTAACAGTGACTAAATACCTTGTCTAAAGTCACATAATTAATAAGTGGTGGAAACAGGATTCAAACTCTGGTATGACTATATTCTTAACCACTGTGTCTTAAACTGATCTTACATGGCCACAATTTGATTTTTCTCTTTATTCAAAATTGTGATAGATGTTGTTTAAAACAAATGGGGTTTGGAAATAATTCATCAGAAACCTTTTTTGCCTCTAGAGATATGGATATGCAAATATTGGAAATAACTAAGAAAGAGTCTGCAAAGTGTGTGTATCAACATGGATATGAGCTGAGGTTGTGGGAGGCCCCAGGAGTGAGTTGTCAGTGTCCACCAGCCTTTTGCCACTAAATTCTGATTACTTTGAAGAATCCAAGGCTCCTGGTTCTTTCCATTAACTCATTTATTCACTTGTTTATACATTCATTTATTCAACAAATATTTATTGAGCATCTATGAGGTGCCAGACTATTCAAGGTGTTGGGGATACATCAGTAAACAAAAACAGCCAAATATTCCTTCCTCCGTGGGACTCAGATTCTAGTACAGGAAGACAGAAATAAATAAAATAAGTCATATAGGGGATATATTTGAAAGCAACAGGTGCTATTGAGAAAAAATAAAATAGGAAAGTACTGAAAGGGTGTTGTAATTTTAAATAGGATAGTCAGGGAAAGGCTAACTGAGAAAGTGGCAGTTGAACAAAACCTGAAGAATGAGCATGTCATGTATATATCTGAGGAAAGACTATTTCAAGCAGAGAGACTAGATAGTGCAAATGCCCTTAGATGGAGGCACATGTCTGTATATTCAGAGGACATCAAGGGAGATAGTAGGACTGGAGTAGAGCAAGCAAGTTTGAGAGAGAGAGGAGTAAGGATTGAAGTGGTAATAAGGGACTAGATTGTGACCTTTGGAGGATATTGTAATGACTTCGACTTTTATTCTGAGTCACCTGAGAAGGCATTGGACATTTTGAGCAGACAAGTGACATGATCTGACAAGTTTTAAAAAGACCACTCTGATTTCTGTGTTGAAAATACGCTGGAGGGGGTTAAGGATGGAAGCAGATATATCAATTAACTTAAAAGGCTTTCGTACTAATCTCAACAAGAGATGGTGTCTCCTATTGCTGCTTTAACAAATTACCACAGGCTTATTGGCCGAAAACAGCAGAAATTTGTTATCTTACAGGTTTGTAGGTTAGTAGTCAGGTACAGGTATCATGGGACAAAAATCAAGGTATTGGCGGGATGTGTTTCTTTCTGGAAGCTCTGAGGGGAAGACTTTATTTCCTGCTCATTTGGGTTGTTGACAGAATCGAGTTCCTGGTGGTTGTGAGACTGAGGTTCCCATTTTCTTGCTTACTGTAAACCAAGAGCTATTCCCAGCTTGTAAAGGCCTTTCTTCAGTCATTACACATAGCTCCTTACACCTCAGAATGAGCCACAGAGGGTTGAATCTTTCTCATGCTACCATCTCTCTAACCCTTCTTCCATTGTCACATCTTTCTCTGACCCACCTGGGAAAGATTCTCTATTTTTTGAGATTCACGTGATTATATTGAGCCCATCCATGCAATCTAGGTAATCTCCCCGTCTCAAGGTTTGTACTCTTAATCACATCTAAACAATCCCTTTTGCCGTGTAAGGTAACATATTCCTAGGTTCCAGGGATTAGGGTGTGGATATTATGGGGGGTCATTATTATGCCTATCATAATGCCAGTTTGAATCAGGCTGTTGCAGTGAGGATGGTGAGAAGTAGTAGATAGATCCTGGATATATTTTAAAAGTAGAGACAATAGTCTCCTATTTTGTTGAGAGTATGAATGAAAGAGAAAAATCAAGAATGCCTCTAGGGGCTGGCCCCGTGACTGAGTGGTTAAGTTCGCGCGCTCCGCTGCAGGTGGCCCAGTGTTTGGTTGGTTCGAATCCTGGGCGCGGACATGGCACTGCTCACCAAACCACGCTGAGGCAGCGTCCCACATGCCACAACTAGAAGGACCCACAACGAAGAATATACAACTATGTACTGGAGGGCTTTGGGGAGAAAAAGAAAAAAATAAAAAATAAAATCTTTAAGAATGCCTCTAAGTTTTTTGGTCTGAATAATGAGAATGACTGAATTTCCCTTAACTGAGTTGGGGAAGACTGCACGAGCAGGTTTGGAAGGTCTACCTGTCAGGATAGGTAAGATTTTGCTGCAGTAACAAATGATCCTAAAATTTCAGTGGTTTTCACAAAGGACATGACAGGCGTATTTTTTATTTGATCCTTGCCTCAAGATTGAGTTTTAAAGGCATTTGTGGCTTAAAGATTTTCCTTTATATTTGATAGTTTTATATTTGCTGGTTGGTGGTGAAAAGCACTTGCATCTTCCAACCCTGCGAGTCTCTGACTTTTTGAACGCTTTCTATTCCCTCTTATTCCTGCTTTAAAGTGGACAACTCGTTTCAGAGCTCATCTCTTTCTTCAAGTACATTGTTATATACAGCCAATAATAACTGGACCACGCTACTATTGTTCCGTTTTCCAACATTTTCAACCATAAAGCAACAAACTAATTAAGGACATCATCTATCTTTCAAATTATTGCAGACAATGGTCTTTTTTTCAGACTTTTCAGTGCTGAATGCTGTAGACTGCCATCCCTTCCATGCTCTGATGATGTATTTTCCTCTTGCTGCCTGGCCCTGAAGCCAATGCCACATTTTTTTTTCTGTTATAGCAGCACTCCATTTTCGGTACCTATTTCTCTACCAGTTAAGATAGACTAGGTCATGTGACAGCATCAAATGTTTATTTCTTGCTCACACAATTAGTGCATTTCTTCCTCATTCTGAAACCCATGTTGATAAAGCACCCACTATCTGTATTATTGATGGTCTTATGAGAGAGGAAAAAGAGATCATGGCAAACCATGCACTGACTCTTAAAGCTCTGCTTAGAAATGACACATGTTACTTGTTTTCACATTTCTTTTGCCCACAATAAGTCACATGGCCAACCTGACGTCATTGGGATAGAGAAGTGTGGCTTTCTCCCACAGTGTGTTGGTAAATATTTGTGAACAGTAAAATAGCCTAATCAAGACTTTGGTTTTTGATCAAGAGTTTGGTTTTGGATATGTTAAGTTTGAGATATCTCTTAGACATCCAAGTGGAGATATAAAGTGAGCATTCATATTTGAGAGTCTGGAGTTCAGGAGAGAAATAAATTTTAGGAATATAGATCATATATAATGTGTAAAGCCAGGATAGTGGAGTGGTTATGTTACCAAAGAAATGCATACATCTAGAGAAGAGGTCCACCATCATTTAGAAGTGGAGCAGGAAAGGAAGGAACCAAAAAATAAACAAGAAGCAGTCAGTGAGTCAGAGGAAAAACGGGGTGTATGATGTCCTGAAATCCAAGCAAAGAAATTATTTCAATGATGTGAAGGTGATCATATTTGTCATGCTTCAGATAGGTCAAGTAAGATGAAGACTGAGAATTGATCATTGGCTTCATTAGTGCGGAAATCATTGGTGATTTTGAGAACAGTTTCTGTGGGACAGTGAATATGATAGTCTAATTGGAGTATGTTTAAGAGAGACTGAGAGGAAAGGAATTAATGATAGTTAAAAATGGAACAATAGATGGATGGGTAAGTAAGGTCAAGAGACGATTTTTTTAAAAAAAGTTAATACATGAGAGATACCAACATGTTTGTATGCTAATGGATAAGATCTGAAGAGTGAGAGTAAGTGATGACACAGCAGAGAGAGGGGAGAATGCTTGGAACAAGTTCTTTGAGTAGGTAAGAGGATCTGGGACCCCGTTTACAAGTTGAGGCTTTGGTCTTAGCCAGAATTATGGACAGTCCATTCTTAGCAGCAGTATTGAGCACATGGCATAAAGGCAGATAAATGTGTTGGTGGCAGCTTATTGAAGTTTTCTATTGATTTCTTGTATTTTAATTGGTGAAACAAACATCAAGGTCACCTGAGACCAAGAAAAAAGAAGTGTTGGGGGATTGAAAATAGTGGAAAATGTATGAAACAATCCTATGAGAGAGTGATAGATAGAATAGACTAGGGAAATATAACGTGGTTACCAGGTTAGCATTAAAGATTCTATTGAGGTCAGTAGTCATAGATTTAAAAGAACGGTCATGATGGATGTATGTTTTTCTCCAGCTACACTCAGATGTAGAAGTAGCATCACGGAATAGGTGAAGAGCTGCATTTAACCATGATTGGAGTTTTGTCCTATGAGAATGATAATTTATTTAAGAGAGCAGAAGGAGAGTTTGTGTTGTATGCCTGGTGGTGATTATAATTGCCAAATTGTTTTCTACCTGGATAACAAGGGAAGTGATGATACTTAAGGGGTCAGAGACAGTAAAAAAAAAAGACAAGCTCAATTAATTGTCAGTCTCAGTGGGATTGAAGAATTATGGGCTCAAGATACTCAAGGAAGTGAACTGAAAATATAGAGGCAGTGGTTGGAGAGTGGAATGAATGAAATTGGAATTATGAAAGGGTTGCAGTTATATGTAATAACAAGTTCTATGTATCATCACTTTTGTTCTTCTATCTTTCATTAGAAAAGCACTGCAATTTCCTCTAGCCAAGGGGAAATGCATCTTTATGGAACTAGGGACCCATGGAAATCCATGGGTTGAGAATTAGGTGTGACCTTAAACTATCTGGGTCTCTGTTTATCTCATCTCCTAATGGGATTGATAGTCTTGCCTCTTCATTGGATTGATATAAGGATCAGAAATAATGTCTGTACAATATCTGACACATACACACCTATTACTATTGTGGCTATTGTTATTATCTTTATCTCTAACAGAGAAAATCTTTGACATTTTTTACTTAGAGTTTGCTTTCAAGAGTTTTGGAATAAGGGGAGAGATGAGATTTACTGGGGATCAGAGAAGCCTGTGAGGTGATTAAGAGAAATGGCAATTCTTTCCCCAGCCTTCACGTAGTAATTCTTCTCTTCACCTCACATTATATTTATGACATTAAACTGACTTGGTGATAAGTCAGAAGGTGCAACAACACCGTGTTTTATAAGAACTGATCTCTTGAGAAAGTTCAAGCACAAAGTGTTTGACATTGAGGCAAATCTAAAACTGAGCCTTGACCAGGACCCCTCATCCCAGGTAGTTTGATATATTCCTTACTAATTACCCTACTCTTATCCCTAAGAGGTACTAATGAAGAAGGCTGAGAGCCTGGAAGAGGTGAAGAAAGCCTGCTCCAGGCTCAACTCCAACTAACCCTTGAAAGAGGGCTGTGGATGGGGCTGTCCAAGGCTGATGGCCTTTTCTGTCCCAGAGTTTCCTTCCAGTGGTGGAAGAGAAGGAGGAGGGTGGCCGGGTGAGGTTGATCTTGAGCAGCAGCAGGAGGAGGGGGAGGAGGAGCACATCCAACACTGATGGCTGAAGCTGACAGAAAGGTGTTCATACACCAACTACCACCAAACCTCTGCTTTCCTTCCACCACAACCTTCCCATGGGTGGGACAGTCTGGCCATCGGGCACAGCATTCCCCCATCTCCTGCACACCAATCAGTTGGCTTCGGGTCTTTTCTTTTGAGTTCTTGGAGTGCTCAGTGAACTGGATCAGGAAGGGACATAAAATTTGGGGTTTTAGTACCAGATAACCATATAACCATGTCATTTTCCCTAGTTGGGCTTTAGTTTGGGGCCAAGGGTGGGCTAGATACCAAGGGCCTTCTAGTTCAGGAGTTCTGTGATCTCATAGGAAACCAAGAACTGAGTGGTAGAAACAATGTAACATAAGCACTTGAAAAACAAGTGTGGAAACAAACATTGAGAAACTAACATGATCATCAATTTTCATTTGAATGACCACCTCAGAATAATATGGATAAAATGCAAAACATTGACTTTACCTGGTTTCCCTAAGCCCCAACTTTCTCAATTTAAGTAACACATTAATATTTTTCTTGAGAAATACTACATTATAAAAATTTATATTTAAATTAAATAAAAATGTTAAATAATTTAAAAATTATTTTTGTAATTTTTTTATTGAAGTATAGTTTACATACAATATTATATTAGTTTCAGGTGTATAACATAGTGATTCAACATTAATGTACATTATGAAATGAACACCACAGCATGTCTAGTAACCATCTGTCACTGTACAAAGTTATTACAATATTATTGACTGTATTCCCTATGCTGTACATTACACCTCTTTGCCTTATTTATTGTATAACTGGAATTTTGTACCTCTTAATTATTCCCTTCACCTATTTTGCCCATCTCCCTACATCTCTCCCCTCTAGTGAACACCAGTTTGTTCTTTGTATCTATGGGTCTGTTTCTGTTTTGTTTTGTTTGCTCATTTGTTTTGTTTTTTAGATTCCACATATAGGTGAAATCATACGATATTTCTCTTTGTCTGTCTGATTTATTTCAGTTAGCATAGTGGACCTCTAGGTCCATCCATGTTGTCACAAACGGCAAGATTTCATTTTTTTTATGGCTGAGTAATATTCCATTGTATATATGTGTGTGTGTGTGTGTGTGTGTGTGTGATAACTTCTTCATCCACTCGTTTATCTGTGGACACTTAAGTTGCTTCCATATCTTGGCTATTGTAAATAATGCTGTGATGAACATAAGGGTGCTTATATCTTTTCACATTAATGTTTTCACTTTATTCAGATGAAAATACCCAGAAGTGGAGTTGCTAGATTGTACGGTAGTTCTATTTTTAACTTTTTGAGGAACATCTATACTGTTTTCCATAGTAGCTGCACCAGTTTGCATTCCCACCAACAGCATATGAGGGTTCCCTTTTCTCCAAATCCTTGCCAACACTTGTTATTTGTTGTCTTTTTGATAACAGCCATTCTGACAGGTGTGAGGTGACATCTCGTTGTGGTTTTGAGTTGCATTTCCCTGATGATTAGTGATGTTGAGCACCTTTTCATGTGCCTGTTAGCCTTCTGTATATCTTCTTTGGAAAAATGTCTATTCAGGTCCTCTGTCCACTTATTAATTGTATTGTTTGCTTTTTTGATATTGAGTTGTATGAGTTCTTTATAAATTTTGGATTTAACTCCTTATAGGATATATCACTTGCAAATATCTTCTCCCATTCAGTAGGTTACCTTTTCATGGTTTCTGTGTGCAAAAGCTTTTTAGTGTGATGTAATCCCATTTGTTTATTTTTGCTTTTGTTGCCTTTGTCTGAGGAGATAGATATTGCTAAGACCAATGTCAAAAAGCTAAGTGCCTATGTTTTCTTCTAGAAGTTTTATGATTTCAGGTCTTAAATTTAACTTTTTAATCCATTTTGAGTTAACTTTTACATGTGTTATAAGAAAGTGGTCTAGTGTCATTCTTTCATATGTAGTTGTCCAGTTTTTCCAACACCATTTATTGAAGAGACTATGTTTTCCCCATTGTATGTTCTTGCCTCCTTTCTCATAGATTAGTTGACCAAATAAGTGCAAGTTTATTTCTGGGCTCTCTATTCTGTTCCATTGATCTACGTGTCTGTTTTTGTGTCAGTATAATACAGTTTTGATTACTATAGCTTTGTAACACAATTTGAAACCAGGAAACGTAAGATCACGAGCTTTCGTCTTCACTTTGAAGATTGCTTTGGCTATTCAGGGTCTTTTGTGATTCCATACAAATTTTTGGGTTATGTGTTCTAGTTCTGTGAAAAATGCCATTGGCATTTTGATAGGGATTGCACTGAATCTGTAGACTAGTTTGAATAGCATGGACATTTTAACAATATTAATTTTCATTTCATGAGCATGGTATATCCATTTATTTGTGTCTTCTTCAATTTTTTTCATCAATGTATTATAGTTTTCAGAGTACCTGTCTTTCACTTTTTTGGTTAAATTTATTCCTAAGTATTTTATTGTTTTTGATGCCATTATAAATGGGGTTGTTTTCTTAATTTCTCTTTCTGATTGTTCATTATTAGTATATAGAAACACAACAGATTTCTATATATTGATTTCATATCCTACAACTTTACTGAACTCATTTATTAGTTCTAACATTTTTTGGTGGAGTCTTTAGAGTTTTCTCTATATATTATGATGTCATCTTCAAATAGTGACAGCTTTACTTCTTCCCTTCTAACTTGGATGCCTTTTTTTTCCTTGTCTGATTGCTGTGGCTAGGACTTCCAAAACTATGTTGAATAAAAGTGGCAAGAGTGAGCATCCTTGTCTTGTTCCTGATCTTAGAAGAAATGCTTTCAGCTTTTCATAGTTGAGTATGATGTTAGCTGTGGATTTGTCGTATATGGCCTCTTTTATGTTGAGATATGTTCCCTCCATACCCACTTTCTTGAAAGTTTTTATCCTAAATGGATGTTGAATTTTATCAAAAACTTTTTCTGCCTCTATGAAGATGATCATGGTTTTTAATCTTTGTTTTGTTAATGTGGCATATCAGGTTGATTGATTTATGGATATTGAATCATCCTCGCACCATTGGGATAAATCCCACTTGATCATGATGTATGATCCTTTCAATGTATTGTTGAATTCATGCTAATGTTTTTTTGAGTATTTTTGCATCTATGTTCATCAAAGATATTGGCCTGTAACTTTTTGGAAAATGTCTTTGTCTGGTTTTGGTATCAGAGTAATGCTGGCCTCACAGAATGAATTTGGAAGCATTCCTTCCTCTTCAATTTTTTTGAATAGTTTGACAAGGATAGGTATTAACTCTTCTTAAAATGTTTGGTAGAATTCACCTATGAAGTACTCTGGTTCTGCACTTTTGTTTGTTGGAAGTTTTTTAATTAGGGATTCAATTTCATTGCTAGTAATTGATCTGTTCAGATTTTTTATTTCCTCCTGATTTAGTCTTGGAAGATTGTGTGTTTCCAGGAATTTATCCATTTCTTCTAGGTTGTCCAATTTGTTGGCATATAATTACTTGTACTAATCTCTTACAATCCATTGTATTTCTGTGGTATTGGTTGTAACATTTCCGCTTTCTTTTCTGATTTTATTTGGGCCATCTCACTGTTCTCCTCAATGAGTCTGGCTAAAAGTTTATCAATTTTCTTAATATTTTCAAAGAACCAGCTCTTAGTTTTATTCATCTTTTCTATTGTTTTTTTAGTCTCTATTTCATTTATTTCAGCTCTGATCTTTATTTCCTTCCTTCTACTAACTTTGGGCTTTGTTCTTCTTTTTCTAGTTCTTTTAGGTGTAAGGTTACATGGTTTACTTGAGATTTTTCTTATTTCCTGAGGGAGACCTGTATCGCTATAAACGTCTCTCTTAGAACTGCTTTTGCTGTGTCCCATAGATTTTGGAATATTGTGTTTCCATTTTCATTTATCTCAAGGTATTTTTTGATTTCCTCTTTGATTTCTTTGTTGATTCATTGGTTGTTTAGTATCATGTAGTTTAGCTTCCATGTATTTGTGTTTTTTCCAGTTTTCTTCTTATAAGTGATTTCTAATTTCACACCATTGTGGTCAGAAAAGGTACTTGATATGATTTCAGTCTTCTTGAATTTATTGAGACTTGTTTTGTGGCCTAACATGTTATCCATCCTGGAGAATGTTCCATGTACACTTGAACAAAATGTGTATTCTGCTGTTTTGGGGTAGAATGTTCTGTATATATCTATTAAGTCCATCTGGTCTAATGTGTTGTTTAAGCTCAATATTTCCTTGTTGATTTTCTGTCTGGATGATCTATCCATTGATGTAAGTGGAGTGTTAAAGTCCCCTACTATTATTGTATTATTGTCAATTTCTCCCTTTATGTCTGATAACATTTGCTTTATGTATTTAGATGTGCCTATGTTGGGTGCATAAATATTTACAAGTGTTAAATCCTCTTTTTGGATTGGTCTCTTTATCATTATGCAATGCCCTCTTGGTCACTTCTTATAGCTTTTGTTTTAAAGTCTATTTTGACTAATATAAATATTGCTAACCCAGCTTTCTTTTCATTTCCATTTGTATGGAATATCTTTTCTCCATTCCCTCACTTTCAGTCTATGTGTGTCTTTAGAGCTGAAGTGAATCTCTTGCAGGCAGCATATATATGGATCTTTTTTTAGCCATTCAACCAGTCTCTGCCTTTTGATTGGAGCATTTAGTCCATTTACATTTAAAGTAATTATTGGCTATGTATTTTTTACCATTTTGTTGATTGCTTTCTGGTTGTTTTTGTAGTTTTTCTATGTTCCTTTCTTCTTCTCTTGCTCTCTTCCTTTGTGATTTGATAACTTTTTTTAGTGTTATGCTTGTATTCTTTTCTCTTTATTTTTTGTGTATCTATTAGAGTTTTTTGGTTTGTGGTTACCATGAGGTTCATATGTAACAACCTATGCATATAGCAGTCTGTTTTAAGTTGATGGTTGCTTAAGTTCGAATGTCTTCTGAAAGAACTACCTTTTTATTCCTTCACACATTTATGTTGTTGATGTCATATTTTACACGTTTTTATTTTGTGTATCCCTTAAGTAATTATTGTAGATATAAATGATTTTACTACTTTTGTCTTTTGACCTGCATACTAGCTATATAGATGGTTGATCCACTACCTTTACTATATGTTTGCCATTACTTGTGAGATTTTTTCTTTCATAATTTTCTTATTTCTAGGTATGGCCTTTTCTTTTCTATTTAAAGGAGTCTCTCTAACATTTCTTGTAAGGCCAGTTTAGTGGCACTGAACTCCTGTAGATTTTGCTTGTCTTGGAAACTCTTTATCTCTCCTTCAATTCTGAATGATAACTTTACTGGATAGCATATTCTCGGTTGTAAGTTTTACCCTTTCATTAATTTGAATATATCATGCCACTCCCTTCTGGTCTGTAAAGTTTCTGCTGAAAAATCAGCTGATAGTCTTATGGGGGTTCCCTTGTACATAACTAGTTGTTTTCTCTTGCCGCTTTTAAGATTCTGTCTTTTATCTTTAAATTTTGATATTTTAATTATAATGTATCTTGGTGTGGGTCTCTTTAGGTTCTTCTTGTTTGAGAATTTCTGTGTTTCCTGGACTTTGATGTCTGTTTCCTTTGCCAGGTTGAGGAATTTTTTACCATTGTTTCTTCTGATAGATTTTCTGTCCCTTTCTCTCTCTCTTCTCCTTCTGGGACCCCTATAATGTGAATGTTAGTATGCTTGATGTAGTTCCAGTGGTCCCTTAAGCTATCTTGATTTAAAACTCAATTTTTTTCTTTTTGCTGTTTCAATTGGGTGATTTCCACTACCACTTCCAGATTGCTGATCCATTTTCCTGTCTCATCTAATCTACTGTTGATTCCCTCTAGCCTATTTTTCACTTCACTTATTGTATTCTTCAGCTCTGGCTGGTTCTTTTTGTATTTTCTATCTTTTTGCTGAAGTTCTCACTGTGTTCATCCATTCTTCTCCTGAGTTTGCTGAGCATCTTTATGATCATTACTTTGGAATCTTTATCTGGTAGATTGTTTTTCTCCATTTTTTTTAGTTCTTTTTCTGAAGTTTTATCTTTTTCCTTTGTTTGGAACATATTCTTCCATCTCCTCATTTCTCGTAACTTCATATGTTTGTTTCTATGTATTAGGTAGATCAGCTATGCCTCCTGGTCTTGATGGGGTGACCTTATGAAGAAGGTGTCTTGTGGGCCTTAGTAGCACAATCCCCCCTAGTCACTAGAGCCAGGTGCTGCAGGTGTGTCCCCTGTGTAGGCTGTGTGCATCCTTCTATTGTGCCTGGGCTACAATTCCTGCAGGTGTGCTAGTGTATAGTGCAGGCCTTCCAGGGTGGGAGCTGCTTTGGAGAGTCACTCGTGCTGACTGGCTCACTCACCAGATGGGACAGGGTAGGAGTCACTTTGGAGGGTCATTGGCTTGGGCAGGGTGAACAGTGCTAGCAAGGTAGATGGAGAGTGTCAGAAATGGAACCTGCCAGGCCCAGGCCAGCTAGGTAGGAGAGTAAAAAAAAAATATGACACCAGCCAGCACTTCAGTCCCCAGAGAAAGTTTCAACAGATTTCTGACCCTCCCAGCACATACCCTAAAATCAGTCAATGACTCTCATTCACGTATAACCCAGGAGCTTTTCAAACTGCTGCCTCTTTTCTGGGACTCAGAGTGAGTGAGTTTGTGTGCATGCCCTTTCAGAGTGGAGACTCGGTCTCCTATAGCCCTGTGGCTCTCCTGGACATACGCTCCCTGTTTTCCAAAGCCGAACATTATGAAGGCTCATCTTCCTGGTGCAGGTCCCCTGGGCTGGGGAGCCCACTTGGGGTCTTGGGCCCCTCACTTGTTGGGGAGGCCCTCCACGGCTGTGATATCCCTCCCACTAGTGAGTCTCTGTGCCGGGGTGTAGGTCATGACTAGACTACATCTCTGCCCTTCTTACTTGTCTCCATGTGACTTTTTCTTTGTATCCTTAGTTGTGGAAAATCTCTTCTGTTAGTCTTCTGGTCATTATTAGTGATAGTTGTTCTATATGTAGTTGTGTTATTGATGTGTCCATGGGAGTAGGTGAGCTAAGACTCCCCCTACTCTGCCATCTTGACCCAATCTCTCCTAAAATTATATTTTTATAATTTTCCCCAGGGAATTATTCATCTCTCAATTGAAAACCACTCCTCTTGAGTGATAATATTCTTCCTCACTGATAATTTGAGGGGGTTATTTGCTTACTTTTCAGTCAGAGTTGCTCTAATCCTGAACTTTTTTGAGGGGTGAAGGGTATGGGCAAAGATTTCTAGAAGTGTCAAATAGGCATTTTTTGTTTGATCAAGATATTAAGAAATCACATTGATGGATGGTGAAAATCTTAGTTTAAGAGCAATTGAACCACCTTCCTGTGTTGACAGTAGTCAGTGTCAAGTGGCTGTGCCCACATGAGAAGCCTGAGGGGCTTGGCTGGAGGTCTGGACCCTGTGGTGTCTGATCTGAGTTTCCTTCCTGGACACGGATTGTACATAGTATAACTGACAACTCTTATGTGCCACATTAGATCTTTTCAGCTTCATCTATCTCTGGGGCCACTTATTCTGCCCGTCACTGTGTGGTGATAGACTCCATGAGAGGTACTTGCCACCAGGCATCTCTGGCCTCTCTCACCACTCTTAGACTTAAACACGACACCACACAGCCATATGTGGAATCTGGTTTCTCCAGCAGTTGCTGAAGGGGCTATGTGATGCAACACAGAACTGGGAGGGTGTTAATTCCCTATGCTGTGAACTTTAACAATAGGGTTGGAAGATAAGAAGAAACTGGCTGATAGATTCCCAGTCTGGTGCCCTTCTCAGTCAGACTGTTTAGAGAGATGGTAGCTTCTTTCTTTTTTTTTCAAAGATTGGCACCTGGGCTGACAACTGTTGCCAAGCTTTTTTTTTTTTTTTTTTGCTTTATCTCCCCAAATTCCCCCTGCACACAGTTGCATATCCTAGTTGCTCGTCCTTCTAGTTGTGGGATGTGGGATGCCACCTCAGCGTGGCCTGATGAGCAGTGCCATGTCCGCGTGCCCAGGATTCAAACCCTGGGCCGCCGCAGCAGAGCACGTGAACTGAACCACTCGGCCACGGAGCCCGCCCCAAGAGATGGTAGCTTCTTAAGGCCTCTCTGAAGATATCCAGCAAAACTCAGCAATTGACTTCACTTTTTATAAAGCTGTGGCCAGCTTAGTAATGTATTCCCTTACATTTTCTCTCCCCCCTTCCCTGCCTTACTCCTCCTTTTCCTTGCAACTGATTACATTGGAATGCACATCCCTACAAAGGAGTTATCATGTACACATTCACCTCAGGCTCTGTTTTCTAGGCAAATCAAGCTAAGACACATAAAGTATTGGTGTGATTACTAACATGGTAAGTTGGAAGTTGAAGTGCTTTAAATATTGGGCTCAGAAATTGGTATTTGGACTTTTTATCCCATTGGCTGTAGATAATAGGGGAGGGCATTAGACAGGGTTCTTGGTGGCAAGCATCAGAAACCAGCTCTAACTTGAGCAAAAAAAGGACATTTATTAGAGGAATATCAGGAAGCCCTTAGGATGGAAGATGGGCCTTGGGAGAGATTTGGGGGAAACTTGAGAGGGACGGGAGTGAAGACAGTGCTGGAAAACTCAGTGGTGGAATTGCTGCCGAATCTTCTCCTTATGAAGCTACCATCAGAAGACTCCCAGCAAATTACATGTGGACCCAATGTGGACCACTTATTCTTGATATCTGAGAGTTAAATAAAGGAGAAATATAATCTAATAAAAAGAAGAAGTGGAAGATATTGAGAAAAGAGGAACTGATGGAGGAGCTCTTCCTCAAGCCATTGGGAGAGGTGGGTACTGAGACTGTGAAGCCTCTAGAAGGAAGAAGGATGTGTTCTCTTCTTAAATAGGACAGAATGAAGTTGATTTTAAACACAAAGATCCTCTGAGATAGTGGGAAGTGTTAGGTGAGGGAATACAGGCTGGATGGAACTTCCAAGAGGGTGGGTTCACCTTTGTTTATGTGCTGCCTCCGTTAATTATGTTATTTACTTCATCTCTGTGACTCCGTTTCTTCATATTTAAAAGAAGGTTTCACGCCCAAAAGTCTCTTTCTCCCTAAACAGGCTATAATTCCATATCTCCCTGGGTGGGAGGAAGGGTGAAGAGTAGGTTTGGGGGATTCTTTGGTCAATTCTTGGGTAAGTGGAGCCCTTTAGGCTTTTCCATTTCACCGGTATTTCTCAGACATTTTCCTCCAAAGTTATGCTTTCTCTGACAATACCCTTGTTCCTATCCATGGATGGACTAGGGCGTGACTCTTTCATACCACTGAAAAGGGGCATTTTCACCATTGAAATCACTCCATTGCTCCTCATTTTAACCCCACATTTTTTCTTTCCTTATGAGAAGATGCTCTCCTGGAACCTGGATATCTCAATAAGTATGAACTCCATTGAAGCATGGAACAGCAAGCTGGGAGCTATAGGAGAAGATTACCTTCCCATTGTGTTGCCAGGCTTAGCCATATGACTTGTCTTGACCAATGAATCGCTAGGAGAAATGATGTAAATCACCTTTGCCAGAAACTTTCAGAACCCATGCAAGGCTCTTTTTTTTCGTGAGAAAGACTGGCCCTGAGCTAACATCTGTGCCAATCTTCCTCTATTTTGTATGTGGGATGCCACCACAGCATGGTTTGATGAGCAGTGTATAGGTCCATGCCTGGGATCCGAGCCTGTGAACCCTGGGCTGGTGAAGTGGAGTGTGCGAACTTCTCCACAATGTCACTGGGCTGGCCCCTGAGGCTCTTTTTCCCTTCTGCCTTGGTGACTGGCAACATTCTAAAACACTGGCTGTTGCATCAGCTTGAGACTCAAAGGGATGATGATGGCAATGGCACAGCTCCAAGCCATCCTTCTAGAATTTTCACAAAAGTGAGAAATCAACCTTTAGGCAACTGGGCCTTGGTGATTGTTTATTATTGTGGTCTACCCTAGCTTATCCTGATCGGGACAAAGGCTCAATACTCTTCTACTGAGTGCAGAATTGTGTAATGCACCAAAGACTGAAGAGACGCTGGTGATGACACCCCCTTTTGTTTCTTTAATTTCAACATAGAGTGTGATATATTTACAGAGACAATTATGCCTTTAGTTAATTTTCTCCCTCCTCTTCTGTTGTTCTCTTTCAGTCTTGCTACTAGGTCCCTCTTTCTACCGTATTAGAGGTGTTAAGACTCTTTCTTTTCTTCTGTAGAAAGAGAGTCACCCATGCTTGGTGCAAGGATCTGCAGCATCACATATCATCTCTTCCATTACAGGCATCAAGACGTTTTTTAAATACATATTATTCAACAAATGATGGTCTCAGTTCCAGTGCATAATAAAAAACATAAAGCCCAATGCGTTTTCTGCCTATGCCTTTAGAAACAGACAACCACTGATTTATTTTACCATAATGAAAAAGTATTTATGCCGTGATTCATGTCTCTAATGCAGTGTCATTATTCTGTGGCTGTGCTAACTGTAGAGGAAGAGTTGTTTATAGTCACAGACAGAGCGTCAGACTGAGACCCAAGAGTTATTCCAAGAATGGTGACAAGAACAGCGTGTGTTAGAAGAAACTGCCCAGCTGGAAGGAGAATTGTGTGAAGTAGAAGTAACCTAAATATTCTGTCTATTATCGTCTGTGCTTTTCTTCTCACAAGGAGAATTTCTTTTGTCTGATCTTTATTGGAGCAGCTAGTTCCTTCACATTCCACTCTTTAATGGTGACTTTGTTAAATATCTGAATTTCGGATAGAATCACTTTCCAAAGATTCCCTTTGGGATTTCCACAGAAAAGGGTGGACACTTAGCAAGAGAGCACATGCACCAGTGTGGACAGGTCTGGACCAGTCACAGACCGTTAACATCCAGTGTATAGTCTGCCCACTGGACCACTTCTAACAAAGCCTTTTTTTTATCTTTCCCTGAGACAGAACAACCATGTTTCTGGAATAATTCTAAGGGACCTGATTTTCTTTTAGAAAGTCACATTTTTCCAAAGAATAATGTATAACAAACATCCATATTATCATGTTCCAGATTTTAAAACTGTTAACTTTTGTATTTCCTTCTAGCCTTTGTATGTGTGTGTATTTTTTAAAATCACATGTTATATGTGCATCTTTTATTTTTAGAAAAATATATTAAGATGTAAAACTCACCTTTGACAATACCCCCGACCCCGTTGTCCTCTCCCTGTTTCCCAGAGACAAGCACTATGATGAGTTTGATAGTCATCCTTTTTAATACTTTTACATACATCAATAGAAATCCAGAAACAAGATGCAATATTTCTATGGGTTTTGAAAAACTTTTTTATATAAGGAATCATTCTATACATTTCATTCTGTAGCTAGTTTTTTTTTAAAATTTAATATTAAGAGTTCTAGGCCTATTCTTATTGATGCATATAACTCTAGTCCCTTTCTTTTATCTAGATAGCAATACATTGCATGAGGATACCATATTTTATCCATTCTAAATATTTTCCTTTATTAATGGGCATTTGGGATATTCCTAATTGTTTTGCTATTTCCCATAATGCTGTAATAAACATCTATTTGTGTGTCTCCTGTGTACATGTACAAAGGTTTCTCTAGGGGATATACTCAGATATGAAGATGCTAGGTTATATGGTTAGCACCTTTCTCACTTTACTACACTGCTCTCCCAAGTGGCCTTCCCAGTTTACATACCCAAAAGCATGGTACGAAATCATCTGTTTACCTACCCTCCTCCTCTATACTGGTGATTGTCACACTTTTTAATTATATTTTGTCTGGTGAGTAAAGGATGCTCTCTCATTGTAGTTTTAATTTATGTTTCCCTGATTACTGGTGAGATTGAACATCTTTTCATATGTTTATTGGCTATTTCTGTTTCCTCTGGATTCATTATGTGTCTAAATTATCTCTGCTGATTTTTTCTTGCACATAAAAAAGTACACTCAAGAGCGTTTATACATAAAAAGAAGCTGGAAGGAGAGGGAAAATTGTCTTCAGCCTTGTTTATGGGAGTAGTTCTCTTGAATCGACCTGAAAAGAGTGACTTCATTGTGCAACTTCATTCTCGGAAGAGGAGCCCACGGTATCACATTCATTGACTGAATAAATATGTTATCTAGGCACAAAGCACTTTCAAAACGGAAACAAATTCTATGTGATTTCCTTCAGAATTAACACATTAACATACTTTAAGTAAATATCACTGTGTAATGGCCAAAGCATGGGCCTTGGAGTCAGAAGGAGCTGACTTCCTATTTCAACTACCCCAACATCGACCCGGAGGAAACTCGGGATGGCCACTTCCTGTCTCTGAGCCTCCAGGATGTTTTCTTATCTTTGTCTTTCTAGCACCTGGCTCAGAGTTCCCTTCTCCATCCCCTTGTTACCATTCCTGGTGATTTCACCTTCCATTTTCATGACAACTCTGCAGCCTGGCTTCAGTCTTGAGCTTTTCCATTCTGACACCCTTTGTCTCTGTTACTTCAGTGACCCATTAGCATGGTCTCACATGGAACCATGTTCTTGTTCATGAACAACCTCCAAGAACTCCAACTCCAAACTTATTTCTGGCCCAAACATCCTGCTCTTCATCTTTGACCCTTCTCTTTCCTTTTCACAGTGTCTTCTATCCCACTGTCCCTGCCCTCTGTTTACACGCCCTTAGCCTCCTTTCTCTTAACCAGCCTGTCCACCACTCTGGAGCATTGTTCAACAATGTCTTCTCTCTCTGGAGCCCCCCTGGTCTCTCCTCTGTATCCACCATGGCAGGCTTCAGTCCTGAGCACAGCCTGCTGTCAGTTTTCTCTGCTCTCCTCATCACGAGCTATCCAGCACCCGGATGATTAGATTAATTACAGCAGTGGTTCTCCAACTGTGGGTCCCGGACCAGCAGCATCTGCATCACCTAAGAACTTGTTGGAAATGTAAATTCCCAGGCCCCAGACCAGACGTACTGAATTAGAAACTGTGGGGCTGGGACCCAGCAATCTGTGTTCAACATACCCTCTGGGTGATTCTGGGGAATGCCAATGTTTGGGAATCATACTACTCTATAGATTCTGAACCTCGGCTGAAACTTTTTGACAATTCTTTGATTTATCCTTCAGTTGAATGCCTGTTTGCCCAAATTCTCAAACCGAAGCAAAGATTTCCCAGTGTCAACCATTCTGATTTAGTACATCTTAGTGCAACTCAGGAATGTATTTCTAATGTGCACTCATGCTAATTTGGATGCAGGAGGGCCTATGGATTACACTTTGGAAAACACTGAAGAAAGCCCTCATGGTGGTTTCCTAATGCCCCTAACCTCAAACGATCTCTCTTCCCTCTGAAAAGCACATGACTCCTCTTTTACTGAACTCAAGCGGATGAAAGCTTAATCCCACCCTCTCCTGCCTCCTCGATAACTCACTCAATCACTTCTCACTTACCTTTCTCAGAATTCTCCTTTGTCTTCTCATTCTACTTATTTTTTCATTACTAACAAAGTGCTTGAAAGAGTGGAGTATGAACACTACTTACATGTTCTCACTCACTCATTCCTACCACCCTCAACACTTCACTGAAATTATTCTCTTGACGTTTCCCAGAGACTTCACAATTGTCAAATCAAATGCCTTTTTCACTTTACCTCCTCCTCTCACACGCTGAAGTTTTATCTTGATGGCTGTCCTCTCCTTATTCAAACTTTCCCCACTCTTGGCTTCTTATGACAACAACTTCTCTCTATTTCCTTCCACCACTTGGATTTTTCCTTCTCTTTTTCTGTTTTTGGCTTCAATTCCTCCAACTCTTCTAGTAAAGGTTTTGTTCTCCCCTCTCTTCTCTTTTCTCTCTATATGCTTTCACTTGCTGATGCCCCATGCCATTCTAATATTTTTTTTCCATTTTTTAAGTTGAAATATAACTCACTTATGGTAAAATTCACCATTTATAGCATGCAATTCAATACTTTTTGCTATATTCACACAGTTGTGCACCCACCACCACTATCTACTTTCAGAATATTTATATCATCCCCCCCCAAAAAAAAATCCCAACCCATACTCATCAGCAGTCACTCCCTTCCTCCCTCCCTAGAGCCTCTGCCAACCAGGAATCTACGTTTTGTCTCTGTGGGTTTGCTTATTTTAGAAATTTCATATAAATGGAACCATAGAATTTGTGTGGGCTTTTATTTCTGGCTTCCTTCACTTAGCATAATGCTTTCAAGATATATTCATGTTGTAGTGTGTTTTAGGATTTCATTCTTTTTATGGCCAAATAATATTTTATTGTATGGTTCTACCATATTTTGTTTATCCATTTATCAGTTGATGAAAGTTTGAGTTGTTGCATCTTTTGGCTATTATGAATAATGCTGTACAAAAATTTATGTACAAGTTTTTGTGTGGATATATATTTTCAATTCTTTTGTATGTATTTATTTAAGAATTGAATTGCTGGGTCATACGTTAAGTCAATGTTTAGCTTAGTGGGGAACTGTCAAACCATTTTCCAAAGCAGCTGCATCATTTTATATTCCTACCAGGGGTTTTTGAGGATTCTCATTTCTCCAAATCCTCGCCAACACCTGTTATCATTTGTCTTTTTCGATTATAGCCACTCTAGCGGGTATAGTAGTATCTCTTTGTGGTTTTGATTTGCATTTCTCTAATGACTAATGATGTTTATCATCTTTTCATGTGCTTATTTCCATTTGTATATCTTCTTTGGGAAGATGTCTATTCAAATATTTTACCCATTTTTAATTGGATTAATTTTTCCTTTTGTTGTTGAGTTGTAAGAATTCTTTGTATGTTCTGGATACTACTCCCTTATCATATATGTGATTTGCAAATATATTCTCCCTTTCTATAGATTGTTTTTGTACTTTCTTTATAATGTTCTTGGAACATAGATGCTTTTAATTTCAATGAAGTCCAATTTATCTATTTTTTCTTTTGATGCTTGTGCTTTTGGTGTCATATCTAATATGCTAATGTCAAATCTGAGGTCATTCAGATTTACCCCTCTATTTTCTTCTAAGGATTTTAAAGCTTTAGCTTACACAAATCTTTTATCCATTTTGAGTTAATTTTTGTATATAGTGTGAAGTGAGGGCTCAGCTTTATTCTTCTGCATGTGGGTATCTAATTGTCCCAGCTCTATTTGTTGAAAAGACTGTTTTTCCCCCATTGAATTATCTTGGCATCTTTATCGAAAATCATTTGATCATATATGCAAGAGTTTATTTCTAGACTTTCAATTATATTCCACTGATCTACATGTTTATTTTTATGTTAGTACCACAATCTTTATTACTGTAGCTTTCTAGTTGATTTTGAAATCTAGCTGATTATGGATCTTCAAATTTCTTCTTTTTTCAAAACTGTTGTAACTATTCTACATCTCTTGTAATTCCATATAAATTTTAGAATTAACCTGTCAATCTCTGTAAAATATCCAGATAGAATTTTGATAGAGATTGCATCAAGTCTGTAAATCAATTTGGAGAATATTGCCATTTTAACAATATTAAGTCTGCCAATCAATGAACATGAGATGTCTTTCCATGAACTTACATCTTTTATTTCTTTTAACAATGATTTATACTTTTCAGAGTAAAGTCTTGTACTTCTTTGGTTAAATCTATTCCTACGTATTTTATTCTTTTGAAGCTTTTGAAATGAAGTCATTTTCTTGATTTCATTTTCAGATTGCTCATTGCTAGTGTATAGAAGTATAAGTGATTTTTTTTAACTTTCCCTATAATTGAATTTTGGATATGGATCTTGTATTCTGCAAACTTGCTGAACTCATTTATTAGTTCTAATAGTTTTTAAAATGAATTTCTTAGGATTTCCTATGTATGAGATCATGTAACACATGAATAGAGATAGTTTTACTTCTTTCTTTCCAATCTGGATGACTTTTATTTCTTTTTCTTGCTTAATCTCCCTGTCTAAAAACCTCCTGTGCAATGTTGAATCCAATGGCAAGATCAGACATCTTTGTCTTGCTCCTGATCTCAGGGGAAGAGCTTTCAGTTTTTTCCATTAAGCATGCTGTTAGGTGTGTGTTTTTCCTAGATGCCCTTTATCAGGTTAAGTTCCTTTCTATTTCTGGTTTGCTGAATCTTTTTATCTTGAAGTTGTGTGAGATTTTGTCAAATGTGTTTTCCACATTATTGAAACAATCCTGTGGAGTTTCTTTTTTTATCCTTTCTTGTATTAATATGGTGTATCACACTGATTGTTTTCGTATATTCAACCAAATTTGCATTCCTGGAATAAATCCCAGTTGATCATGTTGTGTTAATCCTTTTATATAAATTTTTGGATGCCATTTATTAGGATTTTGTTGAGGATATTTGCATCTATTAATACAAGGAATATTAGTATATAGTTTTCTTTTCTTGTCATAACTTTGCCTGGTTTTGGTATCTGAGTAATACTGGCCTCATAGAACAAATTGGAAAATGTTCCCTTCTCTTCTGTTTCTTGGACAAGTTTGTAAAGTTTGGTGATAATTTAGATGTTTGATGGAATTCACCAGTGAAGCTATCTGGGACAAAGCTTTCTTTGCAGTAATTTTCTTTTCAAGACAAATTCAGTTTCTTTACTTGTTATTCAAGTATAGTCTATTCACATTTTCTTGAATCAGCTTTTGTAGTTTGTTTCTTTCCAAGAATTTGTCCATTTCGTTTATCTAATTTATTGGTGTACTGTTGTCTGTAGAACTGCCATATAATTCTTTTTATCTTGGTAATGTAGGTAGTAATCTCCCCTCTTTCCTACCTGATTTTAGTGATTTGAGACTCCTCTCTTTTTTCCTCAGTCATTCTAGCTAATGGTTTATCAATTTTCCTGATCGTTTAAAAGAGCTAAGTTTGGTTTAATTGATTTTCTCCATTGTTTTTATAGTTTGTATTTAATTAATTGTTCTAATCTTTATCATATTTTTCCTTCTCCTTTGTCTGGGTTTAGGTTACTTTTCTTTTTTCTAGTGTCTTAAGGTAGAAGTTTAGTTTATTAATTTGAGATCTTTCCTCATTTTTAATGTAGATATTTATGAATATAAATTTCCCTCTAAGCACTGCTTTCACTACATCTCATATGTTTTGGTATGTGTATTTTTATTTTCATTAATCTCAAAGTATTTTCTGATTTCCTCGTGATTTCTTCTTTGACCTATTTGTTATTTTAGAGTATGTCTTTGTTTATTTGTGAATTTCCCAAATTTCTTCCTTTTACTTTCTAATTCATTCCACTGTGTTTAGAGGGCATACTTTATATGATTTCATCCGCTTAAATTTATTGAGATTTGTTTTACGACCTAACATATGGTCTATCCTGAAGAATGTTCCATGTGCACTTGAGGGGCATGCGTACTCCACTGGTATTGGGTGGAGTGTTCTAGAGGTGTCTTTTAGGTCTAGTTGTTTTATAGTGTTGTTCAAGTCTTCTATTTCCTCATGGATATTCTGAAACTAGCTCTATTTGTTATTGAAAGTGGGTATTAAATTTCCATTTTTAATTGTGGCATCATCTATTTCTCCTTCAATTCTGTCAGATTTTCCTCCATGTATTTTGAGGCTCTGTTTGATGTGTACATGTGTAGGATTATTATGTCTTCTTACTGAATTGACTCTTTTTTTCCTTATATAGTGTCCTTTGTCTTCAGTAACAATTTTTGTCTTAATTCTATTTTGTCTGATGTTAGTATAGCTGCTCCAGCTTTTATTTGTTTACTGTTTTCATGGTATATCTTTTCTATCCTTCTACTTTCAACTGATTTATATCCTTGAATCTAAAGTATGTCTTCTGTAAATAGCATATAGTTGGACCATAGTTTTTTAATGCATTCATTCAATCTCTACCTTCTGCTTGCAGTGTTTAATTCCTTTACATTTCGTGTAATTACTGATAAGGGAGGATTTATATCTCTCATTTTGCCTTATATTTTCCATATGTCTTTTTGTTCTTTCATCCTCTCTTACTGCCCTCTTTTGTGTTAAATAGATATTTTCTAGTGTACCATTTCATTCCTTTGTTATTTATTTTACTATGTTTTTGAGTTATTTTCTGGGTTCCCCTGGGGATCACAATTGTCATCGTAATTTGTAACAATCTAGTTTGGATTAATACCAACTTAATTTCCATAGTATATGAAAACTTTGTTCCTTTATAGTTCCATTCCCTAACCGTTCCTTGTGCTATTATTGTCATAAAAATTACAACTGTGTACATTATATGCCCACCAAAACACATGTGTAATTATTGCTTTCTGCAATTGTCCTTTATATCAGACAGGAGAAAAAGATTTACAGAAAAAAATTTATGTATTTTTTTATATTTACCTGTGTAGTTGCCTTTCCCAGGACTCCTCTTTTTTTCCGCTTTATTGAGATATAATAGACAAATAAAATTATAATATATTTAAAGTATACAACATGATGATTTTATATATATTTATATGTTGTGAAAAGATTTCTACAACCAAATTAATTAACACATCCATCACCTCATATATTTGTATCTATATTTTTGGTGAGAACACAAGTTTTACTCTCTTAGCAAATTTCACTTATACAATATAGTATTATCAACTATGGTTACCATGTTATACATTAGATCTTCAGATTTTATTTTCTTATAACTGAAAGTTTGTACCCTTTTATCAGCTTCTCCCTATTTTCCTCACTCCCTTGTCCCCAGCAACCATCATTCTGCTCTCTATTTCTAGTTCAACTTTTTTTCTTAGATTACACATATAAGCGATATCATTCAGTATTTATCTTTATTTATCTGGCTTATTTCACTTAGAATAATTCCCTCCAGTTTCATCCATATTGTTGCAAATGTCAGGATTTCTTTCTTTTTTAAGGAATGTAGATATATGAGGTATTTATTGTTGGGCAGCACTGACAGCAAATAATTCTCTCATTTTTTTGTTTATCTTAAAATATCTTAATTTCTTCTTCCTTTTTTTCAGCATATTTTTACCAAATATAGAATTTTTGGTTGACAGTCTTTTTTTCAGCAACTTGAGTATGTTATCTCAGTGTCTCAGGTCTGCATGTTTTCTGATGAGAAGTCAGCTATTAATCTTATTGAGGATCCTTGTATGTGATGATTTGCTTTTCTCTTGCTGCTTTCAAGATTCTCTCTTCACCTTTGACCTTTAGCAGTTTGATTATGGTGTGTCTATGTGTGGATCTCTTTGAATTTATCCTACTTGGATTTCATTGAGCATCTCAAATATTTAGTTTAATATTTTTCATTAAATTTGTGAAGTTTTCAGCCATTATTTCTTCAAATATCATTTCATTCCATTTCTCTTTTCTCTCCTTTTGGGATTCCCATTGTGTGTATGTTGGTATGCATGATGGTGTCTCACAACTCTCTGAGGCTCTGTTCAATTTTCTTAGTTATTATTTTTTTCATTCTGTTCCTCAGTCTTGAGAAACTGAACTGTCCTCTATTCAAGTTTGCTGTTTTTTTCTTATGCCAGGTCAAATATGATGGTGAGCTTCTCTAATGAATTTTTCATTTCAGTATTGTACTTTTCAACTCCAGAGTTTCTATTTGGTTCTTTATAATAATTTCTATCTCTGTATTAATGTTCTCTATTTGGTGCGACGTCATTTTCGTACTTTCCTTTTGTTCTTCAAGAATGGTTTTCTTTGGTCTTTTGAATGTTCAAAATAGCTGATTGAAAATTTTGTGTAGTAATTCCAGTGTCTAGGCTTCCTCAAGGACAGTTTCTATTGACTGCTTTTTTTCCTGTGTATGGGTTATATTTTCTTGTCTCTTCTCATGTTATTTAATTTTTGTTGAAAACTAGACTAAATAATAGATTGTGGCAGCTCTGGAAATCAGATTCTGCCCTCTGCCTAGAGTTTGTTGTTATTGCTATTGTAATTGTTGTTATTGTTTGCTTAAAGGCTTTTTTTTTTTTTTTGAGGAAGATTAGCCCTGAGCTAACATCCACTGCCAATCCTCCTCTTTTCACTGAGGAAGATTGGCCTTGAACTAATGTCTGCACCCATCTTTCTCTACTTTATATGTGGGATGCCTGCCACAGCATGGCTTGATAAGTAGTGCATAAGTCTGTGCCCAGGATCTAAACTGGTGAACCCTGGGCCACTGAAGCAGAGCACACGAACTTAACTGCAATGCCACTGGATGGCCCCTGCTTAGAGACTATTATGAACTAATTCTGTGAAGTCTGTATTCTTTGTCATATGTGGCCATAGAAGTTTCTGTTCTGTTAACTTAATATATCTAATGATTAGGCTGAAATTTCCTTAAATGCCTAGACCAATAATTCTCTTGCTCTTTGCAGAGGAACTTTGAATATGTCTTGGGTCATGCCTTCAACGCTCAGCCAGGTTGTTTACAATGCTATCACAGCTTCACTTCCTGCTTTTGCAGAGCCTCAACATCAGCTAAAGGCGAGTGCTTAGCCTTCTCTGGTTTTTCCTGGACATGAGCACAGCCTTGGGATTGTACACAGTTCTGTGCAGGTGCATGGCCTTCTACATTCTCAGGAATGTGTTGAAGATTTTCAAAGTCCCCTATGGACATCTCATTCTCTAACTTTTCCTTTGTTGTTTTTTGGCCAAGTTCTTGTTTGCTTCAGTTGTCATCACTACTGCAGGCAACTGCTTTGTTCAACAATTGCTGCTAATTATTTTCACAAATGCTTCCAGGGAAAAGGCTGTCTGCACTTAGAGTTTGATTCAAGTCAAATAAAGACAAGCCCTGAGAATGGGAGTTTCCATGCATCTGCCAGACAGATCAATTAATGACAATTCTCTGAGAATGGTGTTTTGAAGAGGCTCTTAACAGATTCTGCCCCCTCTAGTGTCTTCCAAGCTGTTGGCCTTCATTATGATGGTGGACTGGTGGACTGGGAATAGTGAAAGTTAACATACCAAAAAGCTCACTGTTCTTCATGAGATTTAGTCATTTTTTAAAAATAAATCCTCCTTGAATTGTTGCAAACCTTTGGTTAATTTCCAGAGTTCTGAAAACATTGATTTTAACATTCTTAGCCAGCATTTTCACTGCTTGTATGGAGGACTGGCTTCGTAGAGGTCCTTATTCTGTCTTTCTTGCTGATGTCACCACTGTTAATCTAATATTGATTGCTACATCTGTGTTCCCATTTCACTTGACCTTCACCCAAATTTCCCTCGGTACTTACCTCAAATTCAATATGTTTTAAATAGAACTAACTGTCTCTTCCCACAAGTTTGCTCCTTCTTCCCATGTTCGTGTTAAAAGCTTCACTTTAAGGCCAGAGAAAATTAAGCTGGCAAAGCAGATGGAGGAGTCATTAGAATGATAGTAGAATCTAATTATAATTATCTATGCTAATCTGGTACTGCTGAGTGTGAAAAGAATAAAAAGATTAGGAGTTGAAAATTTAAGAATTTGACTCACAATAAGATTAACACCAAACCCCCTCTTGCCCCCATAAACTCTGGCTCAATTTAATAATTCTCTCCCCTGTCCACTTAATTGTTTGCTCCATAGACCAGATGACTTGTGACCCATCTCACTGAATCCCCTGTACATAGTAGGTGTTCAATAAATAACTATTTAATAATAGCATAAAACTTGATTAAGCAAATAACATAAATGAATTTCTTCTCTCTCTCTCTCTCTCTCAAACCAGAGATCTAGTCTCCTTCCCAGTTGCAAATTTCTCCAAAAACTCATGAATATAATTATGTTTTTCAATATTTCATTGGCATGTCAACCTGAATTATATATCGAAGAGAGCCAAAACTAGAGTTTGGTATGGGATAAAAGTTCTAATATGATTTCATGCCTCCTTGTGGACATTCAATAAATATTAATTGTGTTGAGAGTCAAACTAGCAAATGATGGCTAGTCTGACTCCCAATTACTCTGTTATTGTCCAGCTTTTACATTTCATAGAACTTGACACAGACCACTGGAAATCAAGGACAACTGTCTGCCACTAAGAGAAAATCAAGATAATTATTAAGTAGGGAACTTGGCCCATGGAGCTGACCTAAAAAATGTGAAGTCCCTCACTTACGTCTTTAATAAAAAATTGCATTGAGAGTCTCAAGACAAATGACACAATATCTAAACCGCTATTTATGGTGAAATTTTTCATATTTCTTTACCATTTCCATGTGTTTGTTTGTGTGTATACATGAGAGAGAGAGAGAGAGAAGTGTAGGTATGCTTGAATGTTTATATTCTCTATTTACTCTTCAAGCTAAAACCTCTATAGAGTAGGATAATAGAACAGTGGAAATTCATTAACAGACACCCAAGATGAAATACTTAAAATATTTAAACACCATTTGTAATTATTTGTTTTTTTATAGCTAAATAAAAAAGAAATACATTTCTCTGAAGAAATAAATTCTTGGAAAATAAGGTTATTATTTTTTTGCACTAATGAATGAATGAACAATGAATGAAAGCTTTTTTCCTTAAAAAGTAAGTGGAAATATGATGCTGCGTGTTGGTATTTAAGTAAAGAACGTTTGTGTCTTTTGCAAAAAAGGTAATTAAATATGCTGTCTAGTCTGTTGCTTAATGTCTCTTATTGAAGAAAAGATTTTTTTCTATCGGTTCCTCATAAAAACTGAGGCAACAGCGTTATATATTAACCGGCTAAAGACATGTCTTGCCAAGGTTCAAGCACATCGTTTTTTTATTTTTCTTTTTTAATTAGATATAATTTACAAATAGTAAAATGCACAGATCTTAAGTGTATACAAGTTGATGAACATTTACAACATCTCGTTAGACTCCCTCACGTCCCCCTTCAGTCAGTACCCTTGCCCAAAGGCGACTGCTTTTCTGACCTCTTATAATAGATGAATCTTGCCTGCTTTTGAATTTTGTATAAATGAAATCATACCATATTTAGTCAATTGTGTGTGAATAATTTTTCTCCACATTATCTATATTGTTGCATACAGCAATAGTTTATTTTTTCATTTTTGTTTTATATTCCATTATATGAACATAGCCCAAATTATCAATCCAATCTACCACTGATGGACTTTTGGCTTGGTTTCTAGTTGTTGACTACTTTGAATACTGCTTTATGAACTTTCTTGTACATATCTTTTATAGACATAAGCACACATTTTTGTTGGGAATAGAACTGCTGTGTCATATAGTATGTGCATATTAGCTTTTGTAGATACTACTGAACATTTTCTAAAGTGATTGTACCAATTTTCATTTCCACCAGCAATATATGAGAGTTCCAGTTACTCTACATCATGCATATTGCTTTTTAATGATCTCATTCAGGAACATAGGTCCTCTTTATTCATTTGACTTTTATTAGAAGCAAGATTTTATTTAAAAATCACATTTTAACTAATTCTAAACCAATTTCACTTGGTGCTGGAGGATTCTCCCAATTATATGATCCTTCATGACAGAGAAGCCCAGATTCCTTTTTCAATGGAAATAATGATACAGACTTCTACAACATTGCTTTGCCCCACAGATCTGCCAATGAGAAGAAAACCCCACCCGAAAAATTTTTGTAAATACCCAGTCTATTCAAGGAAAATACATACATTGAAGGAGATTGCTCAGTATGGAGGAAATCAAACAGCAGACCAATTGCCTCTTTGTGACACCCAAGTAATCAATTTAAAAAGTAAAAATTCAGGTACAATGATTTCTAGAATGGGCCAGAAGCCCTTCGATGCAGGTCTAGGCCCTTCCTTTTGCCTTTTGTTCATGTCTCAAGGCAAATCTCTCTCAGGGTCAGTAGCGAATATACAGATTTCATACTTTGCAGCCCCTTTAGCTGTTATCAAGTCTCATGAGAGTGGTTGAAGAAGAAAATCAAGCAAAGGCTCTTATCATGCTGGGATCTTCACTTAGAGTTGTGGTAATTTCCATTATATTTCATAATGCAAAGCATTACTTTTAATCTGGGACTTTTAGGTCATTATCTCCAATTCAGGCTCCTTATACACTAGTTCCAATTGTTAATAAGTACTAGTCGTAGCATAATCATTATTTTTGCTTGCTTTAAACAACATATACTATAATCAGGAGTATATCCAGTTAATGCTGTGAAGTGCATCAGAAAAATCACATGGTATTAAAATATATTTACTTCCAAAGAAAGCTTTTGGCTTTGCATAATAGTGGAGGGAGAAAACTGTTTAGCAGATGAAACATTATTTCATGGTTCACAGAAAATTTTGAAAAATAATCCTAAATTGGGAAATATTTCTTGAACTTTTGTATTGCTCTCTAATCTGTTTTTCTCTTTTCATGACTATAAATTACATGCTTATTTTTTAATTTCTAAATTATACCTTAATGTGAAGGATGATTGCCCATGCACATGTGGACAGCTACAATGGCATGAAGTTGCATTTTGTGTCTGGTCTCACTCAATCACTTAATCTATCAAATGCCACTTGGTCACGTCCTACGTGTATATAGCATTGGACCTGTCAGCATGATGTGAAAAGTCTATGAAGAATCCTTTCTTTTCCTCATGAGCTTGGTTTTTAAACAGAAGTTATGTCTTTCCAGGGCCCACGAGAGTCACATAATATCTGGTAGTACTGAAGGAAGAAAGGTTTAAGGGGTATATCATCTTTAATACCTCTAAGTGCTAAATTCTGCCTTTGAAAATAGAAACATCTTCAAAAGATGCACACAATTTGGGCTTCAACATGCCCAGCTTGAGTATGTCCCCTAAAGATCCCATTAATAGTTCATCTCATTGACAGCCCTTTGTACTCATCAGTTCAGGCTATGTTTTCCCACTGGGACATCATTTACAGTGCCCTAAACGTATTTTCACAACATTCACCTGACAATATCAGCTGAGAGAAAAATCTTCAGACTGCAGAGAAACATCAGGAGGCCATGAATTCTTAAACAACACACCAAATTACGCAAATGGTGTGTATATCTCTTTGAAAATATCTTTAACAATAATTAGCCAGAAAAAGAAAGAGTAGATAGTTCAAGGACTTTGACTCAGTCTCCCACTGCCCAGTTGAGAGGATATTGGGAGGTGTTTGTGTGGTGGTCAAGCTTCATGATTGCTGTCTGCCTTGGGGAGAATGGTTTTAGTCCTTTGAAGTTCGCAAAGAAGCAGAAACAGGCTAACCAAGTATCATCTGGTAGATAGTCTCCTTTAATGAGCAAATAAAGATGATTCATAATTAGTACATGTCCATGCTTTTTTAATGAGACCACACCAAAGAGCAATCCATTCCCTTAATAGGTAAATGAATAATTTCTTTTCTAATCTCCTTTGACACATTCATTTGTTCAACAAGTTCCCTTTCCATTACTTTATAAAGTGACCCTTTAGCTTTGGCCAGAGTTTCTGTATTGTACTTTACTCAGATCGCATTTTATTATACTGAGAACATGGAGATGGCTGATGTGATACCTTGAAGTGTGCATTAAATCTCTAGGTGTATCCCTGGAGATGTAGTTGGCACCCAGAATGGACTTTACTGGATGGAATTTCATTGTGGTCTAGATCCTTGGTACCCAAACTGGCTCAGATTATGGTATTCAAACCATTTACGTTAATACCACTTGGGAACTTGTTTGAAATCCTGGGGCCTTTAACCAGATCTTCTGAATCACAGTCTTGTGGTGAGATGGAGGGCCAGTAATCTTTGTTTTAACAAATATTCCAGGAGAATCTTCTGTATGCGAATACAGAAAGCACTTGTTGAGGGTATAATATTCACAGTTTTAGAATGTTTATTCTGCCACGTCATGTTTGTGTGGGCTGTATCCTCTATCTGAAATTCCTCTTCATTTTTCTACTGTAGAAAAAAGCCCACAGACCCCTTTGATGTCCAGTTCTTACTCATTCTTTATAAGTTACTTCAAGGAATCATTTCCACACCCCAAGATTCACTGTTTCTTCCCTTGAAATTAAAGTAGATTTTTTTCTGCTCCCCCCCTTAGGATACTGTGCATATCACATCACAGTAACCACATAAGCACATTGACAATTATAATACAACGTAAGGTCTTCCCTCCTACTATAGTCAACTCCTGAAAGGCAAGGGTTACAACTTATTTTATTTTGTAGATGTGGTACTGAAAATAGAGCTTGATTTTTAATGGGAAGAGGAAAGGATGAGTGAACTGGAAGATAGAACAATAAAAATCACCAAAACAGAACAATGGAAAGAAAATAGACTAAAAAAAATTAATAGAGCTCCAGAGACATGTGGGATGATAACAGAAGATCTAACATTGTGTTGTTACAACCCTAGGAGAGGAGAAGGAGGGCGGGGCTGGAAAATACTGGAAGAAATAGTGACTGAAAACTTTCTAAATTTGGCAAGCAACAAAACTACAGAGTCAAGAAGCTGAGCAAACCCCGAACAGGTTACCCAAAGAAATCCATGCCAAGACACAGCATAATTAAACTTCTGAAAACTAAAGGCAGCGAAATACTCTTGAGAGTAGATAGGAAAACCACACCTTACTTATGGGGAAAAATAATTAGAATGACAGAAAATTTGTCATCAAAGCTATGAAAACCAAAAGGAAACGCAACAATATTTTTTAGGTGTGGAAAGAAAAGAACTATGAATCAGTGAATGTTTATAACAGCTTTACGTGTAATAGCCAAAAACTAGAAACAACCATAATGTTCACAATAGGTAAATGATTAAACAAAAGGTGGTACATTCCATGCTATGGAATACTACCCAGCAATAAAAAGAAATGAATTTCTGATACACGAAGAACTTAGATAGATATCAAGAGCATTATGCTGAGCGAAAAAAAGCAATCTTGAAAGGTCACATACTATATGATCTGACTTATATAACATTCTTTGTGTAACAAAATTATAGAGAACAGATTAGTGGTTGCCAGAGGTTAGGGATAGCAGGAGGGGGCTTGAGAGGACTGCAAAGGGCTAGCATGAGGGAGATCATTGTGATGATGGAAAAGTTTTGTTATCTTGATTGCAGTAGTGGTTACACAAATCTACACATGTGATAAAATGACAAAGCACTATGCACACACATTGTATCAATGTCAGTTTCCTGGTTTTGGTATTGTACTACGATTACATTAGCTGCAACCACTGTGGAAAACTGGGTGAGGGTAACTTCTCTGTATTATCTTTGCAACTTCCTGTCAACCTATAATTGCTTCCCAATAAAAAGATTTTAAGAAACTAATAGGTTTAATAACTGGCATTAGACAATGAGAGAAGGAATGGAGTTGGGGATGAAGAGTAAGACTTCTAGAGCCCTAGTGCCCAGAGCCAGAGAGAACTCAAGAAGCAATGTATGCAGGCTGCCTTGAAACTCAGGGAAGGAATCCTGCAAAGAGTTGGGGGAGAAATTTTCTTTCTATAAGTACTAGGATGCAGAGAAGCCCCATACTGGACTGTGAAATCCCCAAGGACTATGATTGAAATGTATTTGACAGTTGCTCAAAACAAAGAAAAATTGTGAACAAACGAATAAATGAGAGTTCCATGTCCTAGGGAATGGCTTGTTGGCTGCAGTCAGAGAGAAGAGCTAGAAATAGGCTTAGGAGAGGACTAAGAAATCCAGCAGGTCTCCTAGGGGTGTCTGGCAGAAGCTACCTGTTAACCTTCTAGGTCGCTGGATGTATAGATTCTAGCATTTCAAACTAGGAGAGAGGGAAGCAAGAGGCTTAGGCCCTGAGCCAATATTGTCAAAGCAGCCAATCTCTAGCCAGACTTCTAGTGTCAAGATCAGGAATCTCTGTGCTGAGATATTTATTGTACTTTTCTAAGTTCTCCATTTCCCTTAGCTTCTTTGTAAAGGTTTTTAGAAAACTCTAATTTGTCATGAATGTCATGAGGTGGCATGACCTTCCCTTGCCCAGCAGAGCTCAGGAGACAAGTGTAGAGCAGCAGGAGCTTTTCAAGCTGGAAATCAGGGAAAAAATTAGGGAAGATGATGCAGTTAATGAGGTGGACCCTCCCAGAGAGAGAGATGTCAGAGAAAGCTGCAATCTCTGTTTTCATCTCAAGAAGCCTGGTCATTTACATGGGCCCTGGGAATTGTTTGGTGTATAGATGTATTAGCCTAATCTGATTTTCTTGGGCCTGTCTCCATTATAAAAGTGCCTGACAATAGAATAAAATATACTTATAGCACTGACTCTCTCCTCAAGCAGGGATCAGCATGTAATTCAGGGAGAATAACGGATGGCGAGGATGTCCCATAAAATAGTCAACAAACTATGAAATCACTCAGGAGGAGGAACAAATAGACTTGATTTAAAAGTTACAAAGCTACAGTGGCCACTTGGATTTTAAAACTAGTACAAAGTGCGTTAAGAATCTATCTTAAAACATTTTGGAAGTGAATATTAAATCTACATAAATTCAGTCAGTCAATGCTTTTGTAACAGTCATGTGAACTTGAAGGCATCAAACAGTCAGCTATTTATTGAATGTCTACTGAGGCAAAGGATTTTATATTTCAAGGATTACAGAAAGATGTAATTTTGCTTGAGCTTTTAAAAAGTATATGTGTGTGTGTGTGTGTGTGTGTGTGTGTGTGTTGAGCCTTCTCCAACTTACTCCAGCAAAAATATTCTTTTCTTCCCCTCCAGGCCTCGCTCTCACAGTCTTAAAACTCACTTGAATATGACCTTAGTTCATTTATTTATCCCTTCATACAGCACTAACTATATGTCAGATGTTGTGAAAGGATAAAGGATTCCTAAATGACTCAGGAGAAATATTAAAGAAGAAAAATACACTTGAGCAGGTGGTAGGAAATTCAGGCCAGGGGACAGGAGATGGGAGGATGGAAGGATGAAAGTGGGCACAACAGGAAAAAGAGTAAGCATCTTTGGAGATCTCCAACAGAAAGGGATTCTGAAATCTGAAAAGAAGCTGCACAGGCAACAGCAAATGCAAGTGATCCAGTGGCCATCCAAAGGGACTGTGAGCTTCCTGTAGTCACGGATACGTCCTCTTTGTTCACCTCTGATTAACCTATGGCTAGTAGAGAATTTTATACACAGTAAACATTCAATAAATATTAGTTCAACAAAGGAATGGATGAGGAAGTAGTACTTCTCTTCTGAGGAATACAGAAATATTTACATATCATCTGACATGGCATACTGTATGCCACTACCTTCCGAGGGAACATTTCAAGACTTATCAAAACCACTGGCTGCTACCCAAACAAGAAAGTAAAAAGGGATAGAAACATCCTTGAGCCCCAGCATCCTTGACTTTTCCCCCCACAAGATTGATTTAAAAGTCCTGGGAGAAATTCTTCAATTTCTTCCAAGTGGATAAAAGTTCAAGATTATGATTTTCAAAAAGAAAACTATCATAGCCCATCTTTAAGTTTTTGGGAGACTATTATGAAAAAATTAGAACTTACATGGGATTGGAGCTTCGGAGAAACCCTTAATATTGACACTTGGGAGCTTAATATTGACACTTGGGAGTTTCCACCCTGAGAGTGGTCCCAGAAGCTAGAGAAGACGTTGTCCAGGGCATTCGTGATACAGGTCACTCTCCCACCAGTCAAAAGGCAGTAACCTCCTTTTGCTCTGTGTCTGAATAAACCTCGCCAGGTCAAAAGAAAAGAAAATCTCTTAGTAGAGAATTTTGAACTGGACCATATGATCAAATGGATGTAAGCTAGAGAAACACATCATTAGACAGGAAGCGTAAGTTTGTCATGTTGTAGAAATGCAGATTCACGGAATGCAGTTGATAAACATGAACTCTGATATGTTTATTTTTAGATGACTATAATTTTATGAAAGAAAGATTTTGGTAAAAGAAAAGAAAGACATCCTAAACACTTCTTGCCTTTTCCATCTCTATCTCATTTTATATGTTTTCTGGAAGATTTTCTTGATTTATCTTCTACCTTCTACATTTTAAAAAATTTCAGCAATCATTTTATTCATTCATTTCATAAAGTTTTTCATGTTCTTCATTCTTTTTCACAGTCTCCTTTTCCTGTTTTATCAATAAAGTAACATTATGAATCTTTTTAAATACTAAATGCTTTGGTTTTCCAACTTTTCTCTGAGATTTTTCTTATTGTGCATTTGTTCTGATCTCCGTGCTTCATGATAGATGTTCTTCTCAAATACCTGGTGATGTGTGGTGAAGAGAGGCAGAAGAAAAAAATAATAAAGGCAGATTTGGAGACTTAGAAATGTGAGATTGTAGAGTAGAGGGCTAATTTTTTTTACTATCATTTTTTCCAAAAATAGTTCCAGTCCTTGCTGGTCACTGGCTTGTGAGAGGCTGGAAGCAGTGGGATTTTATCCCGAATGAAGGACTTCCAATTCTGTGTCAAGTCTTTACTTCCTTTCACCAGTTCTACTAATGCCTCATTTACTAATGATTGTTAGATGATTGCACTATTTTAAAAATAGTCTTGCTTGCTAAAGAGGGATTAAAAGTGTTTTGACAGTAATGTTAACTAATTTTGCTGATAGCCCACCTTTTCGTAGTACAACAAATAAATCTAATGTGTTAATAGTGCCAGTTGCCTTTTTTTTTTTTAAGATTTTATCTTTTCCTTTTTCTCCCCTAAGCCCCCCGGTACATAGTTGTATGTTCTTAGTTGTGGGTCCTTCTAGTTGTGGCATGTGGGACGCCGCCTCAGCGTGGTTTGATGAGCAGTGCCATGTCCGCGCCCAGGATTGGAACCGATGAAACACTGGGCCGCCTGCAGCGGAGTGCGCGAACTTAACCACTCGGCCACGGGGCCAGCCCCTCCAGTTGCCTTTTTTTTTACATTACAAAACTGAATCATTAGTTTTGAATAATAAAATTTTAAATCGTTTATTATTTAAATAAGTTCATTCATATTAAAAATTTAAAACCAAATACCTTCGTGTTTCCTCTTCATGTTTTCCCCCTAGTTGTACCACTGTCCCATACAGTTGTACATTGTAACTATGGCTTTCTCTAAAGCGGAGATCTGGTATTCTCTAAAACTCTCCATGAAAGAGTGCTTCTGTGGGAGTATGAACTTTTTATGACCCTGGAATCCTGTGAGAAGAGGTGAGGCTTGGGGATCCCTGGGCACTGACTCTGCTCCCTCTCATGAGGATGAGCCTGTGGCCTTGCTACTCCTGAGTTTGTTTTAAAAACTGAGTTTTTTGATCAGTGTGTCAGTGGAATAAAAGGAATACTCAAACTGGGCAATTTGAGGACAGTTTAATAAAAGCAATATTTATAAATACACGGGCATGAGGAATAGGAAAATCAACAAAGAATAGCGTAGTTCTCTATGTCTGGCAATAGTGAGACCCATAACCACCATTTGGCCTAAAAGGGCAAGAGGAGGCCACCGTTGTTCTAACTCAGAGAGGGGATCTATATGAAGAGGAGAAGTTGTGGCCTTCAGTAGAGAGAAGCAGCCAACCCATGATGATCCTGTAGAAATAAAATATCTCAGCTGCATTCTTCTCTTATCTTCCCATCTCAGCCAGTGCCTCCCATTGGCTGTACACAATCAGAAACCAGACAGAGATGGACCCCACTGATACAGTTCATGCAGGCCAGGTTCCTGGGGCACAGAGCAGTGGAGAAGGTCAGCGTGGTCTAGGTCAGACAATGGAAAAAAACAGCACACCATGAAAACCTCATGTTTGTGAAAAATTCCTTAAATGGAGTAACTGGTCTAAGTTCTTCTGGAATGGTAAGGTAAGTACATAAATTCAGAAGAAAGCAGTATAGCAAGATTTGACTTATATCTCAATTCTGGAAGGGCTCTACCTGCATGGAGAATGACAAAGGCAGTTCCATTTCCCATAGGGATGAGAGGAAAGCCATGTGAAGAAAAACTGCTTCTTCCCATGCTCTATGTAGTCACCTTTTTCTATAGCCTCGGTAAAATAATTGAGAACCTCTATCCTCAGTGTATGTTTGTCTGTCTGTGTACTTTTTCTACCCATCAATTCACAACCTACCTGAAATACTATACCTTCATATTTCTCAAATACATAAATGTTTCATGGTACGCATATACTTGTCCTTTAACCATAGAAACAGATATAATTTAATTTTGCTAATGGTTATTCTATATGAAATATTGGTGGAGTATAATTCATTTGATTACTGTTGACTCTAGTATTTAATTCCATAATTAATATCCATAATCGTTAATAATGCTAATAAAATTATTCTAAATATCTTTGAATGGAGAGAGAATCCTGGATAATGACCAGATGAGGGCAGGAGAGAGAGCTGAGAATGAACGCGACTGAGAAGGAAAGGAAAGGTATTTAAAGTGAAATGCTACATTTCTATCACTACTAAGTAAATCCTGATATGGGTGCATTACCTTGGAGTAAGGGTTATTAGCCAGAGACAAATCTAGGATCTGTAGGGCCTAAAGATTACTATGTTCCTATTCCATTACAACCTCTGGCCCTGCACTGGCATAGTGATGCTGGGTTAGTTGGCATATTGGGTAGCAGGACTATTTCTGGAAGCCATTCTTACCCTTGAAAGGCTAACAATACCATAACTCTACACAGAAGTGACTGTCTCCCACATAAATATACTTTACTAACTGTACATTAACATTAAGCCCAACTCAAGTTCCCTCTAACAGAATCTCCAAAAATGTCTGTGGCCACTCCATTGCTACATGACATGAGTGGAAATGTGATGGAAGGAAAGTTGTCATAAAAGGAGTCAGTGGTCTTAGCCGACTATGGTTAAAATATTTTATTTTGCAATTGTTACAAAAATACGTGATGTGACTACATTGCTCAGGCCTCTTATATGGCCTTGGAAGGGAACTGTGTAAGCTTTATTAGCTTCATGATAAATCCACATTTACATAATTGAAATGAACTGCACAGTGCCTCACCCTCTTCCCAAGGAGGTAGCAAGACAAGGATCCAAGGCCAAGTTAGTTCTGCTGCTTTTCCCATACAATGAGGGTAGAATCTGGAAATTTAAGTTCTCAGTTCTTCCCATTCACCCCTCAGCCTAACTCGGGTTAGGGAGTGGAGGGAATTCTTGTAGATAATGGCCATGATAACTTTCTCTTGTGTTCATTCAGTTAACAAATATTTGCTGATTGTCCATTGTGTGCCAGGCACTATTTGAGATGATGGGGATAAAATGGTAAGTGAAACAGATGCAGTCTCTATCTTCAGTGATCTTAAAGTCTAATAGAAGACAGACAACTTACCATTCTATCTTTATGTAAAACAAGTATGTGAAAAGTCATATAAGAACTCATCTACCATCCTGTCCATACTTTGGCACAAAGCACTGGTGATCTCTGAAACATAGATCTCTAAAGTCCCATCCACAGCCTTATCTCTGGTCTCTTCTTATCCCTGAAAAATGAGACGAATGGAAGGTAAGAATTTCAAGGAGTGGAGAATGTAAAAACTGAGAAATCAACTCATTTCCAAGTCTTTGCTCTTTCTTTTAGAATGTCCAGTCTTGTGCTCCTTTGGACTGTGGACAATATAGAGGAGGTATAGTCTCCTATACTCAACCAATCATCAGTGATGAATGATAAGAGAATAGGTACCATGTGAGTTTTATTCTCTTTTAGACTCTTGTCTCAATCCTACCACAATGGCTGCAAAGCATTTGTAGGCAATGTAAAGGCTCTCATTCAATGGAGAGAAACACGAAGACTTTATGCTCACCCTTGCCTCAGACTTTCAGAAAGCCATCTAGTTTCTTACCATCTCAGGTGCATACCAGTCAAGCAAGTTCAACTACACAAAGTCCTTACTTATCTCATTGGGATACAAACTGCTGCAAACATTACAGCTGTGAATTAGTGGGATTTTCAGAGGGCTTGTCTATGGTTGGGGAAAGTTAAGCAGAACTCCATGGGCCTGAAAGAAAGGAAGACCATACAAAGTTGTACGTACTTAAAAAGGAATGAATTTGAAAAGGAAATCTTTGGGCAGAAAGAGATTTTAATCAATATTGAATATTGATTCAATATTAATATCAACACTTTCACTCATCAAGCCACACATGTTCTATTCTCATGGGTCTTTGACAGCTTGATCATTTTCTGTCTTCAGATATACCTTCCCAGGAATGTTGATATTCTGGAAGTGGTGATGGGAATTCCATCATTAGGTAAAAACTGCAGTGAAGTTGTAAATATGCAAAGGGTTGATTGTGTCTGCCAAGCATCTTCAGTTTGTTAAAGTGTGTTAAGCTCTGTCTAGGCCAAAATCTATAGGATCTTTAGAAGCACTGAGGCATGGGAAAGGAACACTGAGTTTGAATCCTGGCTCTGTAACTTTCTGGGTATATGTGGCCTCAGACAAGTTACTTGACATCTTTGAACTTCAATTTTCCTAACTTATGAAGTGAGGATAATAACAGCTCTTGTTGCAGGATTGTTTTAATAATTTAAAAAAATTTTATACTCACATAAAGCATGTGCAAAAAAGTAGGTGTTCAATGAATGGTTGGTAGGTATTATTAACGACAAATTTCAGCACAATAATAAGCTATTTTTTATCACTTGTTCTTTCTAGTGTTTAAACTTTAGGCTAAGAAAGACTTTCTCACAAGATTATTATGATTTGTAAACATGAGCCAACTTCTCTATAGCAATTATTTTGCTGGGAAGTAAGCAAGGTCATAAATCAACAATGACTCTTGCAACCTCAGAACTTATTGATCTTGCTGTTTATCTTCTGTAATGTTCCTGGAAAACCCAATTATTTTGGGAAGTTATCCAAACTAGTTTACCCATTATTCTATATTAGTGTTATTAGTAACAAGTTATGAAAGCATTTGATTGATTTTCTGGGAAAAACAATCCCTTTATAGTACAATAGAGATATTACTTTATCCAATAAATTTCTTAGCATAGTATTACATTTAAAAAAAAAGAACAAATTGGGATAAACAGCTACAGATTCTTTTCAATGCATGTGCTCATGATAAATTTTACTTTTCTGAGCACCATGGTTGAAAGTTACAGAGCACTTTAGCCAGGAAAACTCTAGGAATACACAAGCCCAGTTCACCTTACGGAGCTGGCCATTGGCAATGTTTTGAAGTAGGAGTATCTGTTAATATGTCTGGTGTTGTTCTCCAATACTCAGTATAATGCTTGGTCTGGAGTAAATGCCCAATAAATATTTGTTGAATGAATGAATGAAAGCATGAACAAATAAAATCCTAAATGCATAAAGAGTTGCCCACTATAAGTGCTTGTGAGGGTGGCTCTACTTCCCTTCCCAGTGCAAATGTTTTCTGGGATTTATAGACAAGTTGACAGGCCTTTGTCTTTAAGACTGTGCTCTCTTTATTGACAAATTCAATTGCCTCTCTGTTCCTTTTTTCAATTTAATCCATCTAATTGACAAGAGGTAGTCTCTAGGAGATATAAAACTTTCTTTTGTGATTTTGAGGTAGCTTGAATTTGAGCCTAATATTTGGAAGGCCAAAGGGAGCTATTTACTAAAACAAGATGGGGTATGAAGGAGGGTAGTGGTTCCCCAAACTGGTCTAAGAATCATCTGATGTACATGTTAAAATGCAAACTTCCTAGCCATCATCTGAGAATCTCCAAAGGTAGCACACCACCTGGTTGTTATGACCAGGCTGCTTGGGCAAAGACTGGGCCAGGGGATGACTGTCATCTTACTTATCAAAAGACTGATGAGGCTTACTTGAAGTAACACAATCTCCCTTAGCTTCTGTTTTCTCCTACTCAGTATAGGGATATCAATATCTCTCCAGATCACATCAAAGCATTTCTATGAGAATCATAAAATGCTTAATTTTCAGACCTTTATGTTTTATCCAAACTTTTCCTAAAGACACTAACTAATCCATTAAGATGGCAATGCTTCTGCTAATGAGGCACTAATTCAGTTTCACAAATACTTTTAGCAACCCACCCATGCAACCTTTCCAAAACCACTGTGACCAACCCACACTAACCAGGAGCTCCCAATCTACCTTGTCTGTTACTATTTCCCTGGAAATGAGCTACCGTACTTGTGCAATTAAGCGATATTGACTCTAGACATGAAAAATAGAACTACCATATGATCCAGCAATCCTATCCTATTTCTGGGTATGTATCTGAAAGAAACAAAACCATCATCTTGAACAGATAATTGTACTCCCATATTCTTTGCAGCATTATTCATGATAGCCAGGATATGGAAACACCTGAAGTGTCTGTCAGTGGATGAATGGATCAAGAAAATTTGGTATACACATACAGCGGAATATCATTCAGCTTTAAAAAGAAAGGAAATCCTGTCATTTGCAGCAACATGGACGAACTAGAGGCCATTATGTTAAGTGAAATAAGCCAGACAGGGAAAGACAAATACTGAATGATATTACTTATCTGTGGAATCTAAATTTTTTTAAAAAGTGAAACTCATAGAAACAGAGTAGAATGGTGGTTGTCAGGGCAGGGGTTTGGGGGAAATAGAGTGAGGTTGATAAAAGGGTACAAACTTTCAGTTATAAGATGAAAAAGGTCTGAGGATGTAATGTACAACAAGGTGACTATATATGGTCGATAACACTGTGTTGTACAATTGAAATTTGCTAGGAAAGTAGAACTTAAGTGTTTTCACTAAGAAAACCAAAAAAGTATGTGAGGTGATGAATGTGTTAATTAAGTAGATGAGAGAAATCATTTCACAATATATACATATATCAAGTGAAAAAAAAGAGAAACATTAAAATGTGGAAAAAATGTGTGTCTTTGCTTTAAAGGAAAAGAAGAATCAAGTCTACTACTCAATTGTTATTAGGCATTGACCATTTGGATTTGGCTTATTTTCTTGGCTAGACTAACATCTTGTCTTTAATAAATGCTCCTACAGTGATATTGAGAAGAAAATAAAGATAACAATAACTGTTGTCACTATATTAATAACCATTGTAATATTAATAAGCTTTTCAACTCAATATGTATTTGGGCATTTTTGCTAGAGGCAGGAATTTGCATTAATAGAATAAAACTCCTGTAAAGGAAATAAACAGAATATTAATTTAGCCAAGAAAATATGCTTGGCCCCCTCATGGTTATTGCCTATTAGGAACCAGGCACGAAAAAAGATTTTCCCTTTCTTCTAACAATAAAAAATACTATTAATAAAAATATTATGGGAAAAGCCTTGAGCTGAGTCTTTTACGTACTTTATTTCTTTTAAACCTCATGACAACCTTTTGGAGTATGACTGTTATTATCATTCTGCAAATGAGTACACTGAGACTCAGAAAAGTTATAACTTGCCAGAAATCTTGCAGCTAGTAAGTGGCAAAGTCAGGATATATATTCATGTCTGTCTAATTCCGGAAGCCAAATTCTTAATTACTATCATTTACTAATTCTTAACCAAAAACAAATAGAAGTTTAATAGTTCATATTTCTATTTTTTAAGGAAGTATATCTTAATTTATTTATACTTCCTGCCTGATTTTTTTAGAAACTTAAGAGATCAGGAAAAGTACAACTATCAATTGCTTTAGCCTAAAACTTTTCCTTTAAACATCCCTTGCTAACTTTTATTACAAATGGACAAGCATATGTGTGTGCGTGTGTGAGAGAGAGAATATGTATTCATAGTGATATGAAAGTCATAAAATCTAATTGTGAAATCTGTTATCTTTGTTCTGAAGTCTTTCTTCTGTGTCTTTCCAGTTTCAATATCTTTAGCAGGAGCTGCTATGCACTAGTAAGGTGGTGAATGAGCCTTGGTTTGTGCTCAAATTTGACTGAGCAGCCTTCTCAAGAGATCGCAAGATGCCTTTATCAGGGTTTAAATATCAATGTTGAGACACATTGGCTTCTCTAGAAGCAGGCGTTGAGATAGAATTTGTCATGAGAGGCACGGGTTAGAAAAGGGAAGGAAGCAGGATTAGGCAGAGGGAGAAGTTGAACAGCAAAGCAGCCCTGACAAAGCCTGAGGGGACCTTGCAGGGGGTTGTAGAGACCATAGCGCCCATCAGAATTGTCCTCCATTTAGGATTGCCAGATTTAGCAAATAAAAACACAGGAAAACCAGTTGAATTTGAATTCCAGATGAACAACAAATAACTTTTTAGTATAAGTATGTCTCATGAACTATTTGTCCCATGCAATGTTTTGTCTGGCAACTCTACCCTCGTTGGACCAAGACCCCTGGGTCTTTATATCTCAATTTTGATCAGTCAGTAACTGTGGGCCAGCCCAGGGAGGGTGTGAACTTGGTTCTGCAGCAGAACCTACTCAGGCAATCCTTTCTCAGGCAGACTCTGAAGGAGCTGAGAGCTGGGTCAACGAATTCTTCTTTGAAGGGAGATCTTGGAGCCATGTATCCATGTTCCCCACAAATTCATAGCCAAGGGAAGTCTTGGAGTAACTTGAAGCTCCCGAACAAAGAAACCCTAGCAGCTCCAAACTTTGCTGCTTAGTGATGGACTCTCATTGGTACTGCACATGAATAGCCTAATGAGAAAGCTCTTTTCAGTCCACTGTGCAAGCAGTGAGGATGAGCATATATCCATGAAAAAAATATGGCAACCTGAGGAGTTCAGAGCAGGGCCAGCTTTATGAGTATGTGACTGGTACAGTCACACAGGGCCCCATGTTCAGAAGGGCCTGGAACTTGGTTTAATGCTCTGCATTGCTGTCTTGAAAGTCTTAATTTTATTTTGTTACTAAAGTCTGATGGGACAATGGAGCATGCCTGAGCAGAAGAGATGCGCGCACAGTATATGTCTCATTCCTTGTGTCCCATTCATGAATAGTGTTCAAGATACCCCACAGAATTCCGGTGGACCCACTCTGCATGGAAATTTAATGAGACTCAAAATGAACACAAGGTAAGTAGGCCACATCTATGACTGATAAACCAGGGCACTGACAACCCCAAGAGGCCATGTTTTCTATTTGAATTAGAACTTTCTTTGAATGCAGAAAGAAGGTAATAACATTTTAAGACATACAAGTGACCCAGGAACTGTACCATATCCTACTCACATCATTTGCCTGTATTAGCCAACCGCTTATCCTGAAAATGATGACACGGAAGAAAAGGGAAAGATGGGGAAACCCGTAGTTATTTTTCCTTTCCTCTCAGATCTTCCTAACTCATTGGTAAGCTGAAGGTGGAATGTTGGTAGAATGTATGAGTATCAAGAAGCAAAATGGAAACAGCTGAGTTAGTTTTTACAGTGTTTCCACTGTTCTGGTAAGAATGAAATACATATACATGTATGAGCTATGAAATACAAATTGAGGGATTTCAGTGATTCTACTTACGAGTTAAATGCTCATATTTGCATTTAAAACTAGCATTGCACAATATAAACATGAACAGTAAAATTTATGCTAATAGTTTAAAATTTTAATTTTTCTTTGCTTAGAATAACATTAAATGGCTGATTAAAAAAAATATCATGGCAAGTCAAGAGAGAAACTGCAGAAGAAAGGAAAAAGCTTTATCTTTTAGTACAGGCATTTTTTTCCTGCATTTTGAACAGGAAGCTCTGCATTTTCATTTTTCACTGGGGCCCACAAATTATGTAGCCAGCTTTAGGTCAGAGGAATGAAAGAAGCAAGTATAAATGGAGTGGAGTGGGATAGGACCGTGAAAATCAGTTTTAGGAGAAAACACTGGTCTTCCAAGACCATGACTGTCTATGGACAGACTTGCACTACTGTTAACAATTTGTTTTCATAACTTGTGACTTAACTTACCAGCATTGATTTTTCTGTCCTCACTCCATTACCCATTTGTCAAATATTTATTGAGGGCCTGGCCCCTTGGCTGAGTGGTTAAATTTCCATGTGCTCTGCTTTGACAGACAGGGTTTGTGGGTTCAGATCCCAGGCACAGACCTATTCCACTCACCAGCCATGCTGTGGAGGTGTCCCACATACAAAAAAATAGAGGAAGGTTGGTACAGACATTAGCTCAGGGCGAATATTCCTCAGCAAAAAAATATATATATTTACTGAAAGTCTATTATGCTAGGAAATATGAAGGAGGGCAAAGTGGAGCTGGGCTATGGAGATGATAAGCATCAGCTACCTTCAGGAGCTTGCATTTGAATAATGGCACTTTTCTAATTATTTCTCCTTTCTGATATGTACCTACATCACAGCACACACACACATATACAAACACACACTCACATCTGCTATTATCCCTTCCTCCTCTCTCAATCATATTTTCTTCCTCTTCTTCCAAGATCCCCAGTCATTTATAGGACGGGGATGATGATGATGCTAATAATGATGGTAGCGAACATTATTCTGAGCACTTTACACATATTAATTCAGTTAATCTTCACAGTAGTTCTGTGAGATATGTACCATTTTCATCTCATCTTACAAATGACGAAACTAAAACACAGAAAGATTAAGAAATTTGCCCCAAATAAAGCAGCAAGAAATTGGATGAGCCAGGATTTGAACCAAAGTAGTGCCCATCAAGCTGCACTGTAGAATGTCTGCAAAGTTTTGGGCAATAGTGACTTTGGGCAGTGGTCTTCAAATTTATAGATGTCTACTGTGGCAGAAGGGAGGTACTGAAAATTCCAGCAAAGTTTTAGGGGATTAATTTCCAGATCCTCAGCTTCACTGGGCTCTGTTTCCTAAAAATGGTCTGCCTAGAGCAAATCTGTAATTGAGGCTCATTTCCTTTCCCACCTCCCCTTTTGCAATAGCCCTTTTCCCCTTTTATGAAAGAAAGGCCCTCATACTGACTCTTATTATGGTTCATTGCCCTGGGGTCTAACACAGTCCAGAGTGCCAACCACAGGGTAATTTAAAGTATTGGTAATAGTGTTGAGAAAGTGAATGACTTTTAAGACTGGGCAGCAATATCCTTTATAATTCCGGGATTTCTAGTTCTTTGTTATCAATAAAAGTGAAGGAGGGCTTAAACAGATTACCAGCAGGTAGATTATTAAGAATAGTTTTTGATGATAGATCACTATGTGAATTTTGTCATATAACTTAGAAGGAGTTCTAAGAATTGGGTGGCAGTTTTATAACAAAGCTCCTTCTCTTCCTATCTTCTTATTTAAGTGACAAGTGTTTTTAGTATATAATAGAACAAAGTGAATTTATGTCACATCCTATTTCATTCTAAGGATAAGTACCATTCATTCATGGATACATAAACTGAAATAATATTGTTCACCTTAATAAGAGCAACATTTCTATTAAGATTATTCTTTTGTGTTTAATATTTATCAAAACCTCTAATACATTTGTTGTTTCTCATCATTTTTCTAATAATAATTGTAAGGCAATTCAATCCTGAAGAAAATTTTAATATGAAATGCTATCTGATCAAAGGAAATTTTTTAAAATTAAATTTCAATTTAAATACATACATTTATTCCCTGGAAGAAGAGTAGGTTGATTAGTAAAAGATTCAAGGAAAAAATATTTTATAGTATGTAAAAATTCTGAGGGGGAGTTGGCTGGAAATATAAAGTCAAGAAGAAAAAGAAATAGTGTAAAGTTTCTGACAGTTAAAGAAGAGCTTGTTCACATAATTTTTAAAAAAATGATGATGGTGAGTAGCACCATAGTGATAGACTCCATTGAGTCCCTTTAAGAGTGGTGTAATAGTTTGTTTAAAAATGTCAAAACTTAAAATATATCCTTTGCACACATTTGATATGATAATGAAAAATTGAAAGGTCAACATAAAAATTTGTCAAAGAGTATCTGGTTTAATAAAACTTTTTGAAGATACACTAACTTAAAAGTTTGAAGACCTCATGATCTGGAAGAATTGTCTTGCAGCCTCAGTATATTATGTTCTATTCATCTCCATTACACACTCCTTCAGCTCTTTTTAATGCCCAGAGCATCCTTTGAAGTTGATGAAAGCCCTGTGCCAAGAAGGAAGGAAGTATTACAGAAAGGAGTGATAGAAACCCATCAATTGTAGTGTCTCCAGAGGGGATGCTTAAATGAGTAATCAATTTTATTCTTCTCTTCATCATGTTCAGGGAACTTTTGGCCTGCTTATTCAATTTCAAAATTGCATTTCTCATAATTGCTTTTGGGCCTACATACAGCATTGGTGAATAAAAAAGGTATTTACCTTATAACTTCCCAGTGGAATAACCCTAGAAAAAAGAGAAAGGAGAGTAAGATTTTACAGGTGAGAAAATGAAACAGGACAATTGCTTTCACCTTGGAAACGGAAAGTGAGTGACCGACAGAAGCATAACCAAGATATAAAGAGTGAGGAACCAAATCACTTCTGACCAGCTGTGTGTGCCTAAAGTTGCTTATTTAACCTCTCTGATACTTAGTTTCCTCAAATAAGAAAAAAAAAGATAACACCTCTTTTAGAGTTTTCTGTCAGATGTGAACGAGATTAAGTGTGAAGAGTTTGGTGAATGCTCAATATAAAAATGTAAGAAATCTGTGAAGTCATCCAGGAAAGGAAAGAAACTTCTTGAAAAAATAAGGCCAGGAGAGTCATTTTAATATATTAGAGTTTTCCTCTTCTAAGTAGAGCCCTTTAAAAGTTACATAATTATTTTAGGGAAATTGTCTTTACCAAGACATTTCAGTAACTTCTCTTTTGGGATTGTCATCAAAACACAGTTATTTAGAATATCCTGTATTTTAAAGATTTTTAATAAAGTTTTATTTTGAGATAACTGTAGATTAACATGCAGTTGTAAAAAATAATATAGAGAGAACTTGTGTACACTTGCCCCTGATTATAACATCTTGCAAAACTATAGTACAATATCACAACCAGGATGTCTACATTGATATGATCCACTGATCTAATTCACATTTCCCCAGTATCATTTTTGCATGTGTATGTGTCTGTGTAGGAAGATCTAATTTTGCAAAGAAAATATAGATAAAACCTTTCATAATTTTCAACTATCAGGACCCTGCCTCCCTAATCAGAATCTGCATCGGAACTGGAGGACCCTTAAAAAAAGAAAACAGATGGAAATCCACAGAAGCTTCATTGCTTGGGAAAATGTCGTTATGACCCTGGGATGGGGAAAACTTTCTTAATAAAATACAAAATGTACAAACCTTAAAGGAACAGTTTGATACATTGGTGTATGTCAAAATTAAAACCTTCTGCATAGGAAAATACACCATCAACAAAGCTTAAAGGCAAGGTATGGGCTAGGTGAGAATATTTGTTGCAGATATAAAAGACAAAGCAATAGTATCAAGAATATACAAAAAAGATTCTGTAAATGAACATGAAGACAGAAAACACTCTAAAAAACACCTTAGAAAAATGAAGACTCTAGGCTAACACTTGATTCATAAAAACAGGAGTATAAATGAAAGTATATGTGAAAAAATGCCTAATAAGAAAAACGCAAGTTAAAATGACAAAAATGTTACCTTTCATTCCTTGTAAAAATCCAAAAGTTGATAATATAAAATGGAACTGGATAAAAATAATAATATTATCTATTAATTGAGTGCTATAAATGAATTATCTCATTTAATCCTCAAGACAGAGCTATGAGGCAGGTGACATCAGTGTAAGTTGCATTGGAGTGTAGTTTGGTAGTATCTATGAAAACTTAAAATGCACATACCCCATGACTCAGCAATATCACTTCTTAGTATCTACCCTGGAGACGTCCTTGCTCATGCACACAAAGAAGGATGTTTACTGCAACAGTGTCTGTAACAGTGAAAAACTGGAAATGAACTAAATGTCCAATAATAAGAGAATGGTTAATTGTCTATTCATACTGTAGCTCAGATGAATGAATATAGTTGCAGATACCAACATGGATAGATCTCCAAAATATATGGTTTAGTAGAAAAAGCAGCTTATAGAACAATACCATTTATGTTAAACACATACATCTGCACTATACATTTTACTATACAGTATATACATATAAGTATAAATATATATAGCTAATATATATTAATCTTAATTAAACTTAATCTTTGTTAAGAAGAAACTAAAGCTCAAAGAGTCTAAGTAACTGTCCACTTGATATTTATGAGACATTGCAAAGCATTGTAATTACTTGTTTTCTATGTGCAACAGCAGAAGGCTACACAAGGATAAATCAGTTCCAATTCCAGTTCTGCCATAACTGGCTATATTATTATTGATAAGTCAATTATCTTCTCTGACTCTTATTATTCCAATTGAAAAATGACAATAATAATACTCACCTGTCTTACAAGGTTGTTTTCATGATAAAATGAGGCATCACTTATAAAGATCTTAGCACTGTGCCTGGCACAAAGTAAGCCCTCAAAACATGGTAGCTATTCTTAATAGCATTGAGGGCAAGAAAGAAAAACAGCACCAGTGATTAACTCTGGGGATGTTCAGCAAGAGGATTGTTAGGAAATAATATCTTTTTTTTTTTTTCGCTTGAGGAAGATTAGCCCTGAGCTAACATCTGTGCCAATCTTCCTCTACTTTGTATATGGGTCGCCACCATAGCATGGCTGATGAGTGGTGTAGGTCTGCACCCAGAATCCGAGCCTGTGAACCCAGGCCTCTGAAGTGGAGCGTGCCAAACTTTAACCACTATGCCATGAGCCAACCCGAGGAAATAATATCTTGGTTAAGCTTTTTTCATAAGGATGGGAAGGGTCTTGTAGACTGTGGAAACAGTATATCTGTATGTTGGAATGAAGGTGGGGTGAAATACAGTGGGAAGTTTGGTGAGCTGCTTGTAGCTGACTCAAGGAGTCACAAGGAGAGGGAGTTTGGGTAAGATTATGAACAAACTAGTTGCCTTACTCTGATGTTTGGGCTTCATTCTGTTGATCAAGAGGAGGTATTGAAGGATTTTGAATAGAGAGTTATGATTAACCCAAGATGGCAGAGTTGAGCACGTAGTGTAGTGGAGAACTAGGAGGTGTCAAGTGAGGAAGTGGCAGTAGGAGGTAAGAAGCCAAGCGGAGTCTGGACAGCAGATCCAAACCAGTAAGTAAAGGCAAGGTACTTGCTACAAGATTCAGTGATTCATGTGTCATAAAACAGGAAGGGGAACCAGGGAAGGCAGGGAAAAGTGAGAAGAGGCAGGTCATACTAAGAATTATATAGAATATATTACAAATCTTGCTAAAACTATTGTTATTTCTCTTGGCAATAGTTATATATATTTTAAAGAACTTAAGAGGAAAATTTTGTCTTTTATATTTACCCAGATATTTATCATATCTGTTGCTTCATTTCTGAAGATCCACGTTGCCCTCTGGTATCATTTTTCTTCATCCTGATGAACTTCCTTTAGCATTTCTTGTAGAGCAGTTCTCTGGTGACAAATTTTCTTAATTGTCTTCCATCTGAGAATGTCTTTATTTTGCCTTCGTTCTTGACAGGTATTTTTTTTCTGAATGTAGAAGTTGAGGTTGACAGTTCTTTGCTCTCGGCATGCTAAAGATATTCTACTGTCTTCTGGCCTCCATGGTTTTTAATAAAAAAACATCTAAAGTTATTTAAATCTTTTTCTCCTATATGTGATTTTTCTCCAGCCACTTTCGAGAATTGTTTTTATCTTTGGTTTTCAGCAGTTTGATTATGATGTGTCTAGGCATATTCCTATTTGGATTTTCCTGTTTGGAGTCTGATGAGCTTCTTAAATCTGTAAATGTGCGCCTTTAACTAAATTGGGGGAAATTTCTCTCATTTTTTCAAATACATTTTGGATATCGGTTGTTTTCTGTTTTCATTCTGGGACTCCCAAAGACACATATGTTATACCATTTGGTATGGTCCCATGAATCCCTGAAGCTCTGTTCAAATTTCATTATTTTTTCCCTCTGTTCCTTCGCTTGTATATTTTCTATTGATTGTATATTTTCTATCTCAAGTTCATTGACTCGTCCCTCTGTCATCTCCATTGTGGTATTGAATTCATCTAGTGATTTTAAAATTTCAGATATTATATTTTCAATTCTAGGAAGTCCATTTGATTATACTTTACGTCTTATATTTCTCTGTGGGGAACTTAATCTTCCCATTCGCTTCAAGTGTGTTTAACTTTACCTCATGGAACATAGTTAAAATATCTGCTTTGAAGTCTTTTTGTTGCTGTTGCTGTTGCTGTTGATACTTCCAACATTTAGGTCCTCTAGGGGTTGATATGTGATGATTTTCATTTCCCTTAAGAATTGATTGCAATTTCTCTGGTTCTTTCTATATTGAGTAATTTGGGATTGTATTGTGGACATTGTGAGTGTTCCTGTGTAGAGACTCCGGGCCCTATTATAATCCTCTAGAGATTTTTTATTTTATTTTTGTTAATTTTAGTAGGGTATCAGCTCAGTTAGGTTCAAACTACAACCTCTGCCTTACCTGCTGTAGGTGGTGGTTTCAATTTCGGTTTAGTTTCCTAGGTGTTTGCTAGGCTGGTTTGGGTCTATTCCACACATGCATAGGACGGGAGCGAGCCTGAGATTATATGGGTTCATATACGGGACTAGGGGGTCCATTTTTTTGCTTCTCTTCTCTCCAGGGTTCCCCTTATACTTTATGTCCCACAAAGTTCTCTTTCCTAAATTCTCTGGCTAGTAAGATTCAGTTACTATGCAGTTGAAAAAATTAGGCCTACTTTTGGGGCAAATCCCTGTGAAAACAGAGATTTTAAAAATTCAGAAAGTCATCCTCCTGCAGGTCATTTCTCCAGTCTTTGACTTCCCTCCACAATCTGCCTGCTATTACTTATTCTTTGGAGTCTTCAGGTAGTTGTCTTTTTGTGTGTGTGTTTTGTCCAGCTTTTAGTTGTAATCAGCAGGATAGACGGTCTGTTGTCGGAATTAAGCTTCCATGTCAAAAGCAGAACCTCATTTAGCTTTTTTATCATGCTCATGTTAAAGTGTTTGTTAAAGTGTCCCTTAATACGATATTCATTTGCTAATTATTGATTGCGTTGGTTTTCTTTAATGCCACAAGTTTTCTTTATTTGTTTTGGAATTTTGTTTCGTAAACGCCTTTTCAGAGGGTATCTTTGTTGTATTTCTTTCTCTCTTCCTCTCATTTCGTTAATGCAGTCTATAACTTATAGTCTATGAACTATCCTAGCAATCTTCATGTAAGTATAGTAGTACTACTATTACTATTAATAATAGTAATAATCGCTAACATTTGTGTCTTACACTAGCTGCCAGATTTTAGTTCAAGTGTTTTACATTCAATTTTTGTACTTTAAAATAACCTTTTATATATGTGCAAAATATCTTGCTGAGATTTTGATAGAAATCTATATATCATTTGGGGAAAACTGACATCTTTACTATATTCAGTGTTCCAATCCATGAACACAGTATGTCTCACCATCTTCTTTGATTTCTTTCATCAATATTTTGTAGTTTTCAGCACACAAGTACTGTACGTTTTTTGTTAGATTTATCCCTAAGTATTTCAGTTTTTGAGTGATTATAAATGATATTGTGTTTTAAATTTTGATTTCCATGTGTTCGTTGCTGGTGTGTAGAAATGCAATTGATTTCTCTATGTTGATGTTGTATCCTGCTGCCTTGCTGAGCTACTTATTAATTATAGAAGGGTTTTCTTTGAGTTTTGGTATATTCCTCAGAATTTTTCATATAGGCTTTCATGACATCTACAAATAAGGGTGGTTTTCTTTCTTTCTTTCCAATTTTTTTTCTTTTCTTTTTTTTTTGGTGAGGAAGATTCTGCAGAGTTAACATCTGTGCCAATCCTCCTCCATTTTGCATGTGGGGTGCCTCCACAGCATGGCTGATGAGTGGAGCGGGTCCATGCCCAGGATCTGAACCCACAAACCCAGGTTGCTGAAGCAGAGCATGTGGGACCTTAACCACTTGACCAGGGGGCTGGCTCCCTTGTTTTTTCCAATTTGAATGTTCTTCATTTCCTTTTCTTCCTTTCTGTCTCAATTGACACGATCATGTGATTTTTATACCCAGTTTTAACCACATTGAATACATGAACATTCAAATTTAGTTAGGATAAATTAGGGAATATTATTCATTTTATAAAAGGATTGAATTTTTTTAGTAAATAAGTTTTCTTGGGTATTTAAAATTTAATATTTTTATTTTATTATATTAGGAGGGGGTAAATCAATTTTCACAATCTTTTCAGCAGCATATCTAATGTATAAAGCCAAGTATACCTAATCATTATTACTGATTACATCTTTAGAATTTTCTAGAACATATGATTTGACAAAGAAATTTGCACTATTTTTGGATGTAAAAAGTCATCATAGATATATAACTTGGTGATCTAAATTTTGAATGTCCAGCACATTTAGATGGTTTATGGATTTGCTGGAGTAGAATGTTTGAAATTAAGCCACTCCACAAAAATCCATGACTTATGGGCACATCATTGTTAGCATCCACAGGACCAAATGACAATCCAGAGAAGCTCTTATTCTGTCTGTTATCAAGCTTCTGCCTGTTCTTGTGGTGTATTAGGTCATCAACTGGAAATGGTTACTAAAATGCCCTAAAATCTCTATTCAAACCACATTTTCCTTTTTAACACCCAATACAGTGCTAGACTGCCTGAGAGGGGTGTGCGTGTGGATATGCTTCTGTACCTTTTTGGGTTTCCAAGGTTGTACTTGCTGATGAATATTTTTAGCTGTTGAATATTTCCACAGCCCTTCACTTCCCTGAGATTTAGTAACACCTATTTATGATTCATTTTATTGGCCAGTTAATGTAGTTTAAAATCAGAATTAGTATAAAATTAGTCCCTCAGTTTTCTAATCTGGCAATAATATTTTGGCTTTCCCCCCCCTCCTTCTACCTCTTTCTTTTAGGTTGAGTGAGTTTCTACTTCTCAGTTTAGGGTGATACATAACCCATGTTAACAAAGTAGGGAGTGAAAAGTAATGTCCTAACAGTTTTGTGTCTTATAAATTCCCCTGAAATTTACAACATATGAGTTCTTTGTCTGTCTGGTGTAGGGAGAGAGCATATCTCTAGACCAGTGGTTCTCAAACTTGAGCAGGTATCACAATACCCTGGACGACTTGTTAACACACAGAGTGCTGGGCCCCATCCCCAGAGTTCTTGATTCTGTAGACCTGAGGTAGGCCAGATAATTTGCATTTCTAACAAGTTCCATGTGATGTTGAGGCTGTTTCTTCAGGGACTATACTTTGAAAACTATTGCTCTAGGAAGATTGGAAAATGTGTTTTAATCCTGGGTTGGGTACAAATCATTCGAGTGAGTTTAAGCAAGTCATATATATTCTATTCCTCAGTTTCTTCATTTGATCATTAAGATCAATGACACCAGTTCAACCTACTTTGTAGAGCTGTTGGGAGGAGCTAGTGGAATAACACATATGAAAGTGTTTTTGAAAATTAAAAGAAATAAACACTTGTATGAAATTGTGAAATATTTTCAGATGTTCCAAAAAGAGAGAATGATAATGTAAGAAACATTCACTTAAGAACATGGTGGCTCATATGATATTTGTGATTTTATTTCCCTCATATTTTTTCCCTCTCTTTCCACTTTTGTAGCACATCAATGATTGCCTTTTGGTTATTATCAAGCAGCAGAAAAGTGGTTGGTGAATCAATAAACTCTTTGGCTTTGAGTTTCTGATTTTGCTTTTCCCCACCCATGGTCTCTGGATAGCCCCCTCTTTTCTCTCAATGCTTATTGCAGAAATATTTCACAAGGAATGGGGTGACACTAAGCTTCAGAATATTGCTCCTTTTTCCTAAACAAACACCCTTATCACTAGGGGACAATCCTGCCTTAGTTGATGACCTATAAGTTGATATAAATAAAGGTGTTTCTGTTAGACTCTTTCAGCTATTCAGGTTTCCTATCTATAAATCAGTGAAAGATGCAATTTGAACTTGATCGCTTAGAAAGACATGAAAGTAGAGAGGATAGGTTGCACTTCAGGACTAAATATTAAAGACGAGCTTGCTGTCAAAGTGAGATCACTTGCTTCATTTGATCTATTGGTTTGAAGCTGAAGAGCGTCTGGAAAAAGGAATGATCACGTTGTGCCCACAGCTAAAAAGGAAAAATTTTCAGCATTTTGTGTTTGTACCAAATATAATAATGAGGTAATGGATTTTTTTTTTGTTTCATATAAAGCTGTCCAGCAGTCATTTCTTTCATTTGAATGCTAATTACACTCTCAATGTATGAATTAATTATCACTTCTATTGACTATGTTGATATTGTTTAGAAAAATTCTCTCTCAGATCAGATGAAAAGTTTTGCCTGTGTATGAAAGGCTGAAGTGACTTTCTGGCATATGGCATTAATATTCCTTGGTGTAAGCTTCATGAAACATTAAAACCAAATTAACCTCAGAAAGGGGACCAGCCTTGCTGATTTGTTTATTTAAAGCTGAGTGAGTGGAGACCCCCTTTCTTTTTGTATGTGTAGATAGAAGACATATGTCTGTCCCATTGCCCCTGCAATTTGCAGCATTTTTAGAGATTTCATCAAATCTATCTAAAATGATTATCTTCAGTGCTAGAGCAGGATTTATTAAAACCTGAAGTGTTTGGGGAAAGGCAGTAATTTTGTGTAAGCATACTTTGTCTAAAGCTATTTTAAACATTCCTTGTGCCAAAGAGAGAGATTCCTCTAAATAGGAAGAAAGGCTACAAGTAAATGAGGAATTGACACTTTCTGCACTGATCTTGCTAAAAAAGGTAGAAGATTTTTAAGTGCTCCCTTGTCCCTTCTGCCATGTGAGAGCACAGTGAGAAGATGGCCATCTATGAATCAGGAAGTGAACCCTCACCACGCACCAAATCTGCTGGCATCTTGATCTCAGAATTTCAGCTTCCAGAACTGTGAGAAATGTGTGCTTAGAAGTCAACCAGTCTACAGTATTTTGTTATGGCAGCCCAAACAGATTAAGACATAGGGTAAGAGGGGTAGGCAGAGATGGAGAATGGGGCTCGGGTTCTCTATGAGGAGGGAAAAGATCACTCCAGAACAAGATTCAAGGTGGAAGTGTTCTTGGCATGAATGAAAATAGTAAGATCAGGGAGACTGGAGAAGAGTGAATGAGGGAAACGGTGGAAGGAGACGAGATCAGAGAAGTAGTGTGTGTGTGTATCCGATCATTTAGGGTCTTATATGCTATTATAAGGACATTGGCTTTCAGTCAGAGTAAGTTAGAAAGCCATTAGAAGCTTTTTAATGGAGAAAAGATATGACCTATTTCAGTTTAAATGAATCTGGATGATCTGTGTAGAACAGACAGTCGGGGACAAAGGCAGAAGCAAGGAGATCTGTTGGGAGGTTTTTGAAATAATGCAGGATAGAGATAATGCTGACTTGAACTAAGATAGTAGCGAAGGTGGAGAAAAGTGATCAATATATTGGCATACATTTTGAAGGAAGAGCTGTATTTGCTGGTGAAATGGCTATGGAGTATGGCAGAAAGAGAGGAGTCATGACTACTTAAAGACTGTTGGCCTAAAGAGATGGAGTTTAGATTTACTCAAGTGCTGAAGACGAGAAATGAGCAGATTTTAGGTGCGTGAAGTAACCAGGAAAATAATCCCCTCAAAACATTCCTCTGAGTACAGGCTCATATATCCAACTGACTACCTGACATCTTCACTTGGATGTCATATTTTCGTAAAATGTAACACTTCTGTGTGCAAAATGAAACTTTGATCCCTTGACTCAAACTTCTTCTTCCCCAGGCTGCCCCATTTCAGTAATTGTTGCCATGTTTTACTGAGCGCTCATGTCAGGAATTTTGGCATTACTATTCTTGATTCTTCCTACTTCATTACCTCCCTACATCCAATCCATCTATAAATATCATTGTTTCTACTTCCAAAATGTATTTGGTAAAGCCTCCACTTCTCTCCATCCCCTCAGCCATTGCCTTGATCTAAGTCACCATTACTTATTTACCTGACCCAGGGCCATAGCTTTTTAACTAGCTTTCATGCTTCTTTTTCTGCTCACCCTCTATCCATTCTCTAAATAGCAGCTCGAAGTGACTCTTTACAATGACAAATTTCATCATTTCATTCTGCTGCTTAAAACCTTTTAACAGTTTTCCCTTTCTCTTAGGAAAACAATGAAAAACCTTTCTGATGGCCTAGCAGACCCTGCCTGAGTTGACTGTAGCCTCCTTTCCAATCTCATCTTTTCTCACTCTCCTACTTGCCTTCTGTGTTTCAGCCGTGCAGGACTCCTTCCACTCACTTGAATTTGCCCACTTGTGTCCCACCTCTGTACTTTGCTCTTTATTTTCTCCTCCTCAGAGAAGTCTTGCTTGTCTGACTCTCTGTTCACATGTGCCCTGTTGCTGAATGTGCATTGCACATCCCAAGGCACTGAGGAGGTGGAAAAATAATTGTGTCAATCTGGATGATTGAAAAAAATTAACGTTTCCAAATGAATGTCTTGCCTTAAACCCTCTATTTCCTAAAATATTGTTCCTAAATGGCATTTTCAAGTCTAATATTGTGAGAAGACTGTTTCAACATATCATGTTGTGTGCTATAAAGAAATTTGGGAGGAATTTGAAATAATATATTTAGGGTTGTGGATACTTTAAAAATGCAATAAACATTTCAGTATTTGAAAAAAAAATACCAATCTCTATTCATCACCCTGTTTTTTTTTATTTTCTCGACCTTGATCACTATTTGATACTGTCTTTTTCCACTATGAATTTACTTGTTTCCCCTTCTAGATTGTAAGCTTGATGAGGGGAGAGATTACAACTGTTTTATTTACCACTCTGTACACACACTTAGTATGAGCTCTTGTCCATTGGAGGTATTCCTTCAGGATGTTCTGTATGCTAGGCAATAAATATAATAGCATCTTCCCTTCTAGGTTTTCCTTGATTCAGTTATAAAAAATACTAAGTGCTATGGTCAAAACCATAAGACTGATGATATAGGGCAGCAAATCTCTAAAATTTGGGCTAGTGTCAGTCAGAGAAGATGTCCTTATATATTTGTGACCAAATGAGAAAAGACAATGTAGTGTTTAGATATGTGTTACTTTAAGGTTGAAAACTACTTTTGTAGAAAGGACCGACCTTTATTTTGAGATTATGTCCCTACATATGTTAAAATGTCCCTGTTGAATGTAAAAATAGTGATAGCAAATGGCAGTTCTTTTAAAATATCCTTAACTGGCAAAATAAAAAGTTTGTAGCTCTTTTTTGGCCCCATAAGTTGCCTTTTTGTTAATTTTACTGTCCTAAGAGAGGCAAGTCTGGAAACTACTACTTGAAACAATGCAAGCTGAGTAAGGTGCAGTTACTGTCATCAATCCAAAAAAAATGAAAAGGAGGGGCCGGCTCCGTGGCCGAGTGGTTAAGTTCACGTGCTCCACTGTGGTGGCCCAGGGTTCGGATCCTGGGCGCGGACATGGCACCGCCTGTCAGGCCACGTTGAGGCAGCGTCCCACGTCCCACAACTAGAAGGACCTGCAACTAAGATATACAACTATGTACAGGGGGTGGTTGGGGAGATAAAGCAGAAAAAATAAAAAAGATTGGCAACAGTCATTACTCCAGGTGCCAATCTTTAAAAAAAAAATGCAAAGGAATAACATTAGAATACAAATTTGAGCCCTGATCTGAAGGGCTGCTATAGACTGAATGTTTGCGTCCCCCTCAAAATAATATGTTGACACTTAATCCCCAATATAATGATATTTGGATGTGAGGCTTTTGAGGTGATTAGGTCCTGAGGATGGAGCCCTCATGAATGGGATTAGTGCCCTTGTAAGAGAGACCCCAGAGCATTCCTTTGCCCCTTCTTCCATGAGAAGTTACAGCTAGAAGACAGCCATCTATGAACCAGGAAGTGGTCCCTTACTAGACACCAAATCTGCTGGTGACCTGATCTTGGACTTCCAGCCTCCAGAACTGTGAAAAATAAATTTTTGTTGTTTATAAGCTTCCCAGCTTTATGGTATTCTGTTGTAACAGCCCAAACTGACTAAGACAGGGGCAATATTGGAGAAATACGACAGGTCATGCATACAAGTGTATGGAGGGTAGGGAAGTGATGGCTGAGTGGTCTACCAAGGAAATCGTCACGAAGTCTGAATTTTGAAATAGGCATGAAAGAAGAGGGAAGAGTTTGAGAATTAGTTGAGGAGAGTATATCCCAGACAGAGGGAACACAGAAATAAATACGTGGGGAGGTTGAAAAGTATGAATTGAATAAGGAAGTCAGCATCTAGAAGTCCAGTTTAGTTGGAGCTTAAAGACTCCACTTTGGAAAGTAGTGAGAAAGAATGGCTGAAATGCGAATTGAGGTCTAATTGTAAAGGGCCTTGGTTTGAGGGGTTTGGGCATAACCCTTCAACCGTTAACAATAAGGCAATAAGCCATTGAAAGTTTTGTTGAGAAAGGTAATATTATCCGAGCTGAGCTTTAATGAATTACTTCAGGACTAGGTATAAAATGAATGGGTTAGTGATTTTAAAACACAGCCACAAAATCCATGACCTTCCTCCTACCAATAAGTGGAGTCTATAGTCCCTTTTCCTTGAATTATCCAACAAAGTACAGCAAAATTGATGAGATGATGTCAGAAAAGGCCATATAGCTTCCTCCAAGTTTTCTCTTGGATCTTTGAGATACCATCTGAGAAATCCAACTCTCAGGCTGCCATTTTCTGAGGAAGCCCAAAGTATAAAAAGAAGCTACTTGTGGGCTCTCTGACCAACAGTTCCAACTGAACCCCAGTATTTGAGTCATTCTAACCCAGGTACCAGGCTTGTGAGTGAACGAATCTTCAGATGATTCCAGCCTCCAGCTGGTAAATCATCTCCAGCCTTCAATCTTCCCAGGTGAGCCACAAGTATTGTAAAGCAGATGCAATCTATCCCCATTGTGCTCTCTTTAAATCCCTGATCCACAGAATCCGTTGAGCATAATAAAATGGTTGTTTTACTCTAGTAAGTTTCAGGTAATTTGTTACTAAGTTTTGGGTAATTTGTTACACCGCAATAGATACTTAGAACAGATGGAATGGAGAGAGAATGGAAGTAGAGATCATCCTGGAGGCTCTGATAGTGGTATGCATAAGAAACATCTCTGCCTCTATGAGATCTAGTTCAAAGATTGGAAAACTAAGCAGAAAATGTGATCCATGAGCTACCGTACCATATTTTAATTGAGCCTCATTGAATTTACTGCAATTTGGAGTTTTATTAGTTCTTTGAGTTGCATAGATAGACAAGGGTGGTGAAAAAGTTGGCTGCAAATACTTTGTGACTTAGGGACACAGACGGACTACTTAAAAAAGCACAAATTACATGGCAAATGACCTCAAAATCAGACATGCTATGGACAAAGTTAATAGCAAGTTAAAAAATGAGAGGGGCTTACCTGGTGGTGCAGTGGTTAAGTTCACACATTCTGCTTCTGTGGCCCGGGGTTTCCCGACCAAGATCCCAGGCATAGACCTACCCCCCACTTATCAAGCCATGCTGTGGCAGGTGTCCCATATATAAAATAGAGGAAGATGGGCACAGATGTTAGCTCAGGGCCAATCTTCCTTAGCAAAAAGAGGAGGATTGGTGGAGGATAATTAGCTCAGGGCTAATCTTCCTCAAAAAAAAGATGACAGAAGGCATTTACTTAAAATTGACATGGAGTTAATATCTAGAATATACAAGGAATCCCAGCAAATAAACAAGAAATGATGAAAATGTTCATGGAAAATTGGGCAAAAAATATGAATAAGAGATTTGCAGAATAAAAAACTCTAAAAGCCAACAAGCATATGTAAAGGTGCTTAAAATCAAGAGTAATCAGAGAGATATACATATTAAAACAATAATGAGAATTCACTTTGCACCCAACTGGAAAAAATGAGGAAACATATTAATGTTAAATGTTGTTGGGGATGTGGGGATGTATCGCTGATGGGAGTGAGGACCAGAGCAGGCGCTTGGTTGGATTCCAATTTGGGACTCCTTAGGCTAATTACGAAATACATCCATGGTGACCTAGCAATTCTTCATCTGGGATTAATCTGAAAGAAGTTGTCATATAGCTCAATAAGGGGAAATATATGAAGCTGTTAATTACAGTACTGCAGTCATAACAAGTTGATGGCTACCTGGGTGTCCATTAACTGGGAAACTGGAGAAAAGAAATGTAGTGGGTATTCATCATGGAGTATTGTGCAGAAAGTAGAAACCAGAATTTAGAACATATGTGATCCTAAAAGCAGTAGAAAGTGAAAAAAAAGTAAGAAAAAATGAGATATATAACAAAGCTCGGTTTCATAAATTAAAATTTTACAATACAAAATAATGACCCACATTTTACAAGAGCATAAATGAACCATCAAGAGGACAGTTGCTGACAGGTGGGGTACTGGAGAGGAGTAAGAGATGAAAATGGAATAGATCAGTAAACAAAATAAGAGAAGAGCCTTGTACAAACCAGTGTTGATGATACATCATGAAGTAAAAGGTATGATAAACATAACCTCTTCTGCACCTGAGATCCAAAGATCATAAATACAAACCAATAAACTAAAATAAAAGCTTCTGGAGTCTCGGATTATTCTGATTACTTTTCATTCTTCCTTGAATTAGTTTCTCTTGTCCTCTCTACATTTCTATCGGGACATATACAATTAAGCAAACTACCAGGTGTGGGTTACTCAAATGCTACACATTTCTATCAGTAAATTTCACTGGAGCTCATTTGGTAATCTTATAATTCTGTACCTTGATTCAAGTGACTTAAATCTTTTCCTTGATTGTGAAAATAATCCATATTCATTGTGGAATATTTAGAAAATACAAGAAAAAAGGTCAAGCAAAAAATAATTTAAAAAAAGAATCAAGAAGAAAATAATCTCCACTGTAATCTCACCACCCAGAAATAATTACAGTTAATATTTGGGTATATTTACTTCTAGTCTTTTTCTAAACATAAGTATTCCTATGTGAGTATTAATATTAAACATGCATATAGATAAGCAAATATATGTGCATATGTATAATATTTTTGCAATCATACTATATGCAAATTTCACTGTTGTCAGAATTAAGTTGCATATCTTTTAAAATCTTTGCTTAGTTTACAGGAATTAATGGCATCTCATTATTTCAGTTTGCAGTTGTTTAATTATCAGCGAATTTTTATTTCTTATGTTTTTTAGCTACTTTTATTTTTGCTGTTGTGAATTGACTGCTTACGAACTTTATTCATTTTTCTGTAGGATTCTGGTTTAAAAATCAATGGTACGTTTTCTGTATATGTGAATGTCATGAAATCTTTGTCATGTCTATTGCTGTCATTTAATTTAATTTACACCAAAGTATCATAAAGTTATTCTTTTATAGATAGTCAAAACTAGTATTTATTTTTTCCGTTTTTCCATTATTTTTAAGCTTATAATATCTTTACTCACCTATAAGTTCTTCTCTCTTGTCTGTCTAACTGTGTTTATTTATAATTTAAAAAATTTTGTTCTTTGATCAAACAAGGAACTTTTATTATACGGTATGATGGGGATGTCTAAATTGATTTTGTCAGCCTCTGTCATTGAATAGTCTTTAATTTTTCTAAATTCTCAATGCTTCCTGTATGATGAATTGATTCACATGCACACACACACATTTGTTTCTGTCTCTACCGTGGCATTAATTGATTTGTCTATCCTTGTACCAGAATTATAATGTTTTAATTATTATAAATTTATAATACATTTTAATAACTAATAACTGGCAGGGGAATTCCTACAATACTCTTGTCAAAAACAATATTCTTACCTGTTCACTTCTTTCAAAGTGAACTTTAGAATTAGTTTAAGTTTCAAAGCAAACTCCATTTGAAATGTTTTTGGCAATTACACAGTCATCTAGGAATAATCAGAAACTTCAGGATACTTATACATTTATATCCAAATGACACATCCCCTCATTTCTTTGAGTCATTTGAAAAATCTTTCAATAAAGTTTAGTCATCCTCTTTACATGCATTGCTCACATTGTCTTGATTAAGGTTATTCTTGACTTTTGTTTCTGTCATCAACCACCATACAATACAGCACTGGCCCACCTAAGCTGAGGCCAAGATGATCATCTCTGACTGAATGTGGAAAGAAGGGCATCAATGGAGACTGAGAGTTGGAGAGACTCACTTTTATCCTCTTTAGGAGGAAGTTTCAGTGCAGGATTTCAGAGGCCGCCTATGTGTATTTTTCTCCCACAGGCCTTGCAACTTTGGGGTAAGATGGTGAGGCTGGGTCAAAAGCCCAACTAATATTCTGACCTTCAAATCCTACTGTTACTCAGAGGAAAGGTCCACAACGCTTTTTCTAAGTTCTTTCTCATCTCCATTGCATTTAGTGGAAATTCCTCGTAGGATTCAGCAAATTACTGGGTATTACTCACATTTTCATTGTTATTATGGCTTTGCATCTTATTTTGCTCTTTTACCAGCATTTTAATGGAAACATGGGTCAGGATAGGCTAAGTACTGCTGAAGTAACAAGGAATCCCCAAATTTCACAAGCTTTATACAAGACCGATTTATTTTTCATTCTTAATGTTTGTACAATACTAGTCGTCGGGGGAATCTCATTGTTGTAGGCTTATGGAGATTCCATTTCATCATATGCTTGCACTATCACCGCAGCAGGGAAAAGAAATGTGGTGAATCACATAGTGGCTCTTAAAACTTCCACACAGGAATATCACTTTAACATTTTTTCATTGACCAAAGCAAGTCACATAGCCTTACCTGACTTCAAAGAGGGGCAGGAAATATAATCCTACCTTGTGCTCAGAAGGAGAGCAGGCTATTTGTGATTAGCCTTACTGACTCACACACATTCACATTTTGGAAATCTCCTTTCAGTGACTTTTTCAGAATGGTGGTCATCTAGCTTCTTAATCATGCACAATAAATAGACTGAGTCACTTAGCAAGTGAGCAGTATATAAGGAGCCAGGAAGGTGTTAATCCTATAGAAAAGCAATCTATTTTTAAAGGCAAAGACCAAATAAGATAGAAGTTATGTCTTTGATACTGGAAGGGCTGTATTTCAGCATTCAGCGTTCAAATGGGGATTGGAGGGAATAAACGTCTCTGCTGTTCTGTCCATGGAACAACTGTAAAGCACATGCATTCAGAACTCTCTTTCATAGCCTGAATACTTTATTATGTACATTGACTTCTTCCTCTTCCTTCCAAAGGCAGAATCTTGGAGCATGAGTGTAATCACTTGAATGCCAAGTATCTTCTTCTACTGATTTCTAGGCATTCCCTGTTTCTTTTTAACAACAGAGGAGAGGGAAGTCCTGTTGCTCTAATATGTCATTTCAAACAATCCTGGACTTTGAGGCTGCCAACTCTGGCATCAGTTAAGTCAGAATCAGGGTGCAATTGGTAATGAGTAGGGGGAGAATCCACTGGATACATATCTCATACTGATTAAAATAAATGAATGCTCTGTATCTCTAACTGGTGTCAAAAGACATTTACAGTTTTCCTAGCCTGTTTCCCACGTCTGCTTGGCACAGAGACTACCAGGATCAATGGGCCAATTTTAGTTCCACTTTCTTCTTCCATCATTCCCCACATTCAGCACTTCGGAAGTGAGTTAATAATGTAAAATCTGGCTGAATTAAATTCATTTAACTGTGCTGCCAATTCTCTTCCTTTCATGCATTTTTAAAGAGATCTCAAACCAGTGATGGATTTCTAATGCTCTAGGAAAAGCAAGCAAGGATGAGACAGTAAACCTGAATGGGATAAATTGTTTATTATAATTATTCCATTGAATTATCTCACTTTGCACCCAGAAGGAAGAGGAAATATCAACCTCTATAGGCTTTGCAAGTGGTAATATGAGTGGTGGGGAAAAATTGTAGAAACTGCCTCTTCAGTCAGTTAAAGAAGTGACACAGTGCAGCTTCACGTGGAAAGCTGTGAACAGTAAAATAAGAGGTGGGAGAGGGGTCCGTTTCTATAGCAACCCAGCTTATTCCAGCTAGGCTGATGATTTTTTTTTAACATACAGTTAGAAACAAATTAGCAGCCAGGCCTCAGACTGTGCTTGTGTTTGACTCTGTAAGTATGTGAGCTACCTGTAAATATGGTCTAATTTGAACCCTATTCTTTTGCTCTCATGCTGTCTCCAGTTCTCCGCAAAGCCTATTGGCTTGTTAAATTGACTGATGGAATTAGGGTATAGAATTTTAAAGTAATGTTCAGAAGAAAAGCAAAAGACAAAGTTTCTATCAAATTTCTAATAACAAAAGGTTAAGATTTCAGTGAGCAGAGACCGCTTCATGAAAGAATATTCCTAGAAATTAAATACCCGTGTATCTATCAACTTGGACGAGTCTGTTGGCATTCAATTGTTAGTCATCTGCTTTCAATGCCAGGTGTTGGAAGAAGAAATTGTTCATGACTCTTTTCTTTGGAACTTCTTCTATTCACAAGATTTTCCCCACATGGCAAGCAAACATCACCTAGAATCTGGACTGTATTTTATTTTCTACCTCCCTACCTATAGTATCTGTTCCCATCAAGCTGTCCTGTTTATCCTAACTATAAATTGATTCTAATGGTGTCATCGGTTATCAACTCAATTAGTTCTCTAGTTTATACTTTCGTGGGAAATCAGAGACTTGAAAGATTTTCTATTCTGGTTCTGCACTCCCATGTATTTTGTTCCTTAAATGGAAACAGGGGCTATCCTGATGCTAGGTATGTTCTTCAACACCACACCATTCTTAAGACTTTATTTGTGCAGTATGGACAAAAGTTGCAATGGCTCTAGAAAGCATACTACTGTTAATTTCATGTTTAGCAAAACTACTCTGGAAATCCAGCCCATGGCAATGGTGAAAGGCTGGCTAGTTCATTCAGTCTTTCATCTGGCAAAACTCAGCATTCAGTGGAGTTTTAAGAGTGCAGGTGCTCCTAATAAAATGGAAAATGCTTTTTCTATTAATAATGCAGCACACTCTGTCCTCTTGTCTCTGGATCCTTTTGCTGACTCAAAAAAAAGCACTGTGTTATGCTTTCACACAAATTCCAAACACCTCTGGAGAGAACACTATATTTCAGCTAGCGACAGAGGGAAGATTTGAAATTTAAGATGCAGGATTTGAGAGGGGTTTTCTATTTCTCTGAGGTTTCCTCTTTTTTTGTCATCCATCAACCATCTGCTTCCCCACCCCTGAGAGTTAAGATCTTGAAAGTGTCTCACATAGACTCTGAATAAATTCTTGGTGATTAGAGTAGCCAGTTTCCCTTACTACTCTCAGAGACAAACTCCATTAGAGCTAAATGGGGTTTTCATGCTACATCAATGCAAAGATTGATAAAATACTGTTTGGCGCCACAACAGCTTCTCCTGACAAGCAATTTGGAAATTTGACAGGGCCACATCCCAATGTTTTATCTTATGACTGGGCTATTGAGGTCAGTTAAACTGGACCAAGTCCCCCATCTTCTCATGCCAAGCCACCATTCAAAAAGTCAACTCTTCCAGTAACCTATCTGCCCATGTATACTTCTTCCAATGTGTTCCTCTCCAATGACGCTTTACTTTGCTGCTGCCCTCCTTATGCTCAACTTTCCCCTCTGAGCATGGAACTCCTATTTCATTGTTGTAAAGCTCCATTTCTTTCTCAGCCTTGTCACAGAATTCTTTACCACCTCCTGACTCTAACAGAAATGTGGTTCTCCCCTAAGAACTCTCCTGCAGCCTTCCTGAGTGGTGGTGGTTGTTCTTTCATATTCCTTGTTCCAGTTAACTTTTGCAGCATAAAAAACTATCCCGAGACTTAAGACCTTAAAACACCATTTTATTTTGCTCCAAATATTGTGGATCTGGAGTTCAAGAAGAGCTCAGTTGGATATTTTTTCCTCTGATCCACATGGCACCAACTGGGGAAGCTAGGGCTGGAGGATCCACTTCCAAGATGGCTTCTTCACTCACATGGCTGGCAGCTCAGTGCTTCTTGTTCTCTCTTCCTCCCCAAATTCCATCTCATCTTCACAGTATGATAGTCTCTGAGTAGAAAGTTTTGTTACAGAGTGGATGGCTTTACCAAGAGTGAGTGTTCTGAGAGACTCAGGTGGAAGTCACAAGGCTTCTTGTAGTTCAGCCCAGAACATCAATCAGTCCATATTCTATTGGTCAAGCAAGTCACTAAAGCCCATTTGAATTCAAGGGGGGAATTAGACCCCACCTCTCGATGGGAGCCAAGAAATTGTGGTGATATGTAATCTACCACATATCTCATATTTCCAAGATCGGAGATTTTCTTACTTCCAACTAACTCTTCCATCCTCTCTAGTTTGTGTTCTGGCCCCATCTTTTCCCTAAAACAGCCCTCCCACTGATGCTTAAGCTTTATTCTGAATCACCGCATCTAATTAAAATTTTCAGTCTCAGCTTTTTGATCACAGCAACATTTGGCATGTTGATCAATCTCTTTTTCTTTGGCTTCCATGATACAACACTCTTGATTTTCTTCTTCCTACATCTCTGGATATATTTTGTTTCCTTTGTAGGGTCACCCTCTTCTACTTGGCCATTACATATTGAGTTCCAAGAAGTAGGGCCCCAGAGTCTCTTGTTGTATTCTAGACCAAGGGGTGTGCAAGGGGGTGGCAAATTACAGCCCATGGGCCAGCCACCTGTCTTTGTAAATAAAGTTCTATTGGAACCATGCTCATTTATTGTGTATTATTTATATATTAAAAGGCTGCTTTTAATCTACAGTGGCAGAATGACAGGGACTGTATGGCCTGTAAGCCTGTAGTATTTCCTATTTGGCCCTGTGCAGAAAACGTTTACCAACCAACTCCTCCTCTTGAATCAGTGGTTGTCAAAGTGTGGTCCCTGGATTAGTAGCATTAGCATGCCCTGGAACATGTTAGAAATGCAAATTCTTGGGCCCCACCCCAGACGTTCCAAATCAGAAGCTCTGGGGGCAAAGCCCAGTGACCTATGTTTTTATAAGCCCTCGAGGTGATTCAGATGCATGCTCAAGTTTGATAATCACTGCTGCAGATAGTAATGAAATCAAAGAGAGAGCCAGACATAACAAAAGTTGGATGCATCCACTGCATCTGACATATTTGAGCTCGAGTGGTACAGACTGAGTATCTTGACCCACAGGTAAGATCTGTAGCAGCAACACAGGAAATCTGTTTCAGCCCAAGGCTAGGGAGGCAGCCAGGGCAACCCCATAGGCCTGTGGGTGCTTTCTTTCTTCTCTTTCTTCTCACCCGTGCAGACTCGGTGAAGGTTTAGGAACACTGAGAAAGGTCCCCAGCTCTGTAGCCTAGGGGATTATGTATTGTAACTTGCTGTTACTTTGTAACTTTGGTACGACTTGAAGAGTAAATATTATGATTTGTTACGTTCCTATGTGTGAAGTACTTTATGTTTTTATACGTACATATTTAACACAGTGAAGGAGAGCTTAGAGAATCCTGTATCCAAGCTCCTGGCTTCAAATTCTGGCTCTGCTACCTTATAGTTGTATGCTTCTGCTCAAGTTACTTACCCAAGTTAATGGTCTCCAGCACCAGTAGCTACAAAATAGGGACAATGGCTGTTCTTACCTCATAGGATCGTTATGAGAATTAATGCATCTAATGTGCTTAGGTTACTGCTGGGCAAATAGTAAGTGTTCAATAAATTAGCTATTTAGTCTTCCATCGGTACTCCAGAGTAGGTATTATTAGCCCCATTTACAGGTAATCTCTCTGGGCTTTAGATTACCTAAGTAGATTTTTTGAGGTCACACATTTAGTAAGTGTCAGAACCAGGGTTCAAAGACAGGTTTCTTGCAATCCAATGATTGAGCTCCTAACCATGACATACAAACACACATATACACATGCAAACAATTCAGAAATCTCCCAAAATTCGTTTTTATTGAGAGCCAGGTTTCCAAATAGCTGTGTTAGTATTTAAAATATTGATCAAATCTTAAAACATATAAATCATTTTGAAGTGTCTCATATAATTTAATTTCTTTTATTTTATCTCAAATAGCATTACTAAACTTAATTGAACCTGTTTTGATAATTTGGTATTAGTTATTGTTATATTGATGAATATACGTTAGCTAACATGGGAGTTGGTGATACATACGACATGGGAATCCGTTTCCATTCAACCCTTAGCACTGCCTTTCTTGACAAATTCCCTTGTAGCGGTTTTAAAAGTTATCATTTGCTGTTTTCTCATGAAGTAAGACATATACTCCCACATGGCCCCTTCAGCACCTTTCTGCAAAATCAGTTAGTGAAACAAAGACCAAAGCATGCTTCTCCAAAGTGGTTTCCTCACCTTCTAGAAAATCCTCCAAATTCTTCTGGTAACTGTATTCTGATACTTTTCAGTGCAGTTCAAAATACAATGCCATTACTATGAGAAATGGAACATGCTCAATTGATAACAATCTTACCTCCCTTGCACGTGGAGGGTATGAGGATAGGGGAGTGCATTCCTGGCCATTTGGCCATTTAGGAAACTTTTCTTGAAGAGTTGTATGGAGGACGTACTCAGAACTTCATTTGTTCTTTCTGAGGGTGAGAAGTCCTCATAAACCTAAACTGATCTGTATGTCGGCTGGACCAGCATTTATGAAGTATCAGGCTTAACTGGGTTAAAACACAGTCTCTGCCCTCAAAAAAATTAGTCTCGAAAATTAGAGTCCTGACATCTATATGAGGAGGTAAACGCGGCAGGAGAGAGAACAGCAGAGGTTGTATGCAGTAGGAAGAAGACAATGCATGGTGGGTTCTATATTCCAGATCCCATTGCTAGATCTCAGTTGCTAATCTGGGAATTGCCTTGTCAATTCTGAGCAGTTTTTATTTGTACGTGGGAGCTTGGCTTTTATTTTTTGTTGTCTGTACTTATTTCTTCCAACTATATTTCTTTATCTCTATGTCTTTCCTTTTGCATTCTGGCAGAATTTTTGAAGTTTTCCAGTTGCATTGTAGATTCAATTTTCTGCTGAGTCAATTTTGCTAATTATTTTCTTTAATGTAGATTTTGGTTCTATTACTGTCTTTTTGATTATCTTGTAATCTTTTCATATACAAAACTTGGTTTCTTTTTATCTAATCCTACTTTTTTTCTTGTCACAGGTCAGTTCTAGATTAACACTAACAAGAATTTAATAAATTTTAGTAAGATCAGAGCAGAAATTTTCCAAAAATTTTCTTTCAATTCTGTTGTGATTACATTTGACCGGGTTTTCTTCTTTTTTTTTTTCTTTTTCTGAACTTTCTGGGAATTAACTTCTCTACAAGTAGAACACAATGTTTCCTAAGCCCTACATTATCAGTTGTTTTATTTCCAATCATACCAAATGAGGAGAAATCTATACTGGTCCCATGAAACGAGGGGCTTGATCACTCTTGTTCATGTTGACCATCCTCTTGGAAGCTGAGAGCATTCCCTTCTTAGCTATAAAGCTAGATGCTAATTTGATTTGCATAACCTTGAGCCCTGAATTCATTGCTCTGTAAGCATTAATTTCTATAGATCTGCTGAACCAAAATGAACACTTTTCCTTTTCAACTGTCTCGTTGTTTGACTTTGCAGAATGCATGAGCGATGATGGTGTTGAAGGAGGAGGAGGAAGGGGAGGAGGAGTGGGGGAAATAATCTTGGCTACTCTACTAGGTACTTCCCTAAGATCTTTACACTACTTGTCTCATTTAATCTTCTTAAGGGCTCTATGAGAGAGCTGCTATTCTTATCCTACAAGAATATATGTAAGAATATACTATTCTTATCCTATATCTTATAAGAAAACTAAGGTTTGGCTAAATTAAGTAAGGCAAAATCTCCTGACAAGTACTAAGAAGAGGTAGGATTCCACCCCAGGTCTATCTGATTCCAAAGTCTATGCTCTTGACCATCGTACAATGCTCTATTCTATAGAAGCTCTTTGTTGACCAGGTTGATTCATGCAATCTACCCCGTCCTCTGTGTGTACATTCCATGCTTTGCCCTAGAGGACATTCCGGGATGCTTAGGTCCATTTTTCACCCCCCCCCCACTACTTTCAACCACTCATCATGTTGCACATGGAACTCAATAAAAGGATGCTGGAGAAGGAGTTGGGAGGGTGGTACCTCCCCACAAAGATAGTCTGCATTTAGTGAAGGGGGTGGCAGTGGCTTTCGTCCCCTCTAGCTTTGTGCTTTGAGCTAGAGGCAGAGAGTGGTAGTGGCTCTAATCTCTTTTCATCCTCCTCCAAGCTGTGCTATTCTGTTTAAGTTTGAGCATGTCTTGGCTCGTGATCGTGTTTCTTAATCCACACATATCTGTGATGTAATTGATGGAAATTTCTCCCTGCTTCCACACTATGCTGGCCTCTCCACCTTAGTTTATTCTTCTATCTTATTCTCATAATTAGGTTATCATGCTACCACAATATTTTCCTTTTGTCAAATTATTGTACATTTTTAAAGAGAATCTAAGGAAAGGTTGAATCAAACACTTTAGCCAGCTATCATTATGATGCTAAACTTCCACTCTCTTCTCAATGTTTGTTCTTTAATAATATCGTAGGCAGAGAAAACATTAAGAATTGCTATATTTGATGTTATGGGTATATTGATATTAATTCAAGTTAACAAATATTTATGAAGTACTAGGAATGTGCAGAGTGTGGTGCTCAGCAATTTGAGGATACAGATATAGAAGAATTGTAATTTTTCTCTTCATGTGCTTAGTGAGAGGGACAGATATAGCTACAATTCGCTGTCTTTTTTATATCCTGTGTGACAGTCTCCCTACTGTAACAAAGTGTTAAGTGAGCTCAGAAGGGGAAGGAGTTATTTTCTATGGGGCCATTGGAAAAGGATTTCCAAGAAATCTTAGGTTGGATTCCCCCAGAAGCAGATATCGAGAGTATTTGAGAACAAGGTTGATTTGGGAGGTAATCCCAGGAAAGCAAACAGGATGCTAAGGAGGTCACTGTTATAGGCAAATGGTTCTCATTCCCACTGGGGACCACTGGGACATGGTGAAGAACACACATCAGTGTTGTTCTACTTGAGGGGGAAGGAAGATGAGATATTTATTTTCCAAATCCTGTTCATTATTGTTTGAGGGCTCTGCCCAGGGATGTTAACTTTCCAATTCTTCTGAGCTGTCCTGCATGTGGGCTGAGTCCATTCCTATGCAGCCAGGGAAAGGCCTCAGACAAAGAAGTTATAAACTTGAGTTGTGCATGGAGACAGGATTTGGCTGAGGCATGCATAGCATCTGTTTCAGTGGAGGAGGTGGCATTTAAATTGAACCTTAGATGATGAGAAGGTTTTTCAGCAAGTCGTGATATGGGGGTAAGCATTTCAGTATACAAGAGTAGAAAGGACTAAGGCAGTATTTATGCAGTCCATGGCAAATATAATAAAGCACCAAAGTTTGAAAATGATTCACATTTTTAAAATTAGAGAAAATTCAAGGTTATCCCTATAAATATTCATTCTCACTCCCTTGCTTTGAGTGGGAGAGTACTTAGCTCCCAAGAGTTTACTCAGAGGGAATCGTGCCTCACTAGCAGCCTGTTTCCTCTAGATAATGTCTGCATTGCTTTGACTTATTACACTTTTTTAGCTCTCTGCAGAATTTTGGGGTTTTGTCAAAACCTGGACGTGGCTCTGTGAGTTGTTTTGTTGCACACTGGCATATAATTCTTTACATGTGTCACTTTGGGGAAAAGGTTAACTGCTGATACAAGGTTTGGGAATGTGACAGATAGGTTCAAGGAAAAACAAATAACCCAGTGGTTGCAGTACAGATTATAGCGTGCGGTGATAGGGGCAGAGGGTGGATCAGGAAGGGAAAGGAGAGGTATATATGGGTGTGTTACAGCTGATTATTTCAATAATAAATATATATTATATATTTACAATAAACATAGATAATATGCAATATATAAATTGTATATATTATATTCTATATATTTTCCTAACTTAATTTTGGGCAAGTGTTCTCAGACCTTAAACCCAGTATCTCTAAAATAATGAAGAGGAGCTTCACATCGTAGGAGTGAAGATGGGTCATAGAATTTTCCTTTTATTTGCATGTCAGAGTGAGGAGAAAGATCAAATCGTATTATCTACTTCACAAGATGCAATTGCAGCCCGCCAATGAAACCCATGTGAGATTTCATTTTAACCTTAGAAAATGCTGAAATTTTTGACAAGGTAGGTTATTAGTAGGTTGGGAGCTTGCATGAAAATGTGCACCTGTTTGAAAATGCTTCATCCTGGACAGACAGCTGTCATCTCTGATATTACATGCCTTTGAGCCCCTGAAGCTTTGGAAACTCAAGCAACAGCAACACCACATCACTTTAATTCTTAGCCCAAATTTCCCAGCACAAGGCTGTCAACTGTGAGCAGGTGAGGCTTATTTAAAACATCTTCATTTCTGGTTTGCACAACTTGGAATCGAGTATTCTGCGTCATGCGAGTACATGGAATATTGAGTATATAGGGTACTTGTGTAAGAGCTAGGCTTGGTAGCACAGATAGTCACGGAAGTAGAAATTATGTTCTTCTGAGGGAAGTTAATGAAACAGTGACAGCGCACAGAAATTCTGTTTAGAGAGAAAAACAAAAATATGGATGAGTCTTCTTTTCAAACATAACATCAAAGATGAGGGATAGTGCTTAATACTCCAGGGTTTGCTTCTTCTACTTTCACTGCTCATCTTCTTCCGGGGTAAGAGGAAGTTTCATACCATTTCTGCTCCAGTTGTCCAGCCCACAGTGCAGCTCCCTTATCCAGCTCTTCCTTGGCGGTCCTGTGGCTGCTAGGTCAACATTTGGCTCCCCGAGCCCTATTCCCTCAGGGATATTTCTTCTTTATAAAAGCCAGCCACAAGTTTGCAGTGGGGCCAGCCACTCTTCCTTTTGACACACCGTGCTTCTGTTTGTTACTGTATCTCCACACAAGGCAAGAGGGGTAGGATAAGTTTTAGTGAAGAACTGAGGGGAGAGGCTATTTCAGATGTGGAAAACTTAAAATTCAGTGCCATACCGTGGTTCTTGCCACAGTTTTTTGAGACAACCTGGTAAGTTGAACGTCTTGCAAGGAAGCTACCAATTTCACCCCTGTTTCTGACCTGTTTTTCCCCATTCATGCTCTCAAAAGGAGAAAAGGAAGTATTTTCCTATTTTCTCTGTAATTTTAAGTTCTCTCTTTCTCAAGTGAATTATTATTTTCCATTAGCGTTCAAAGAGTGTTGAACTCCTCTCTTTTATTCTTCATTCCCTCCTCCCCAATTACTCACCATTGGAACTTTTGAGAATAGTAAATAAGCCCCTGGTTGAGCTTTTTGCCTTTTACGAGCTACTTTCTTAGCTACCAATAGAGAAACTTGAGATTATCACCTTATTAGCCAATGATCTTCATTTTCGCCACAAAGTCTCTTGATTTGGGGGAGGACAGGAGAGGGAGGAAAGACCGTTAACTTTTTAAAAACTGAGATAACATAAGGTTCTATTGGAGTGATTTTGAGGGATACTGTCGTTTTTCTGAAATTTAAGTAATCAGTGAACTCCAATTTGGAAACTGATCATAGACTCCTACACTCCCTCAACTGTTTTCCTGTGCCCCCTGGTACAAACTCTACCGTAGTCCTTATCTCATTGGCTTAGACTTATCTATTCATTGCCAAGAGACCATAACCCATTGGTTTTACTTCCTCCAGAGCCCGGTATTAAGAAAGGCACATAACAGGTAATAAATAGATGATTGTTGAATGGATTTGTATCCAAGATGCCATCCTACCCTCTGAAAGAGTCTCATTTAACAAATTCTAGAACAATGAGACTTCTATTTTGAAGAGCCTTCAGAAACCTCTTCCAATATTCACTACTTGGGATAAAGGGGATGAAAAGAAGAGGATCAACATTTGTGGAGTATCAACTCTGTATCAGGGACAAAGCATAATGCACCGTGTCTTGTTTATTTTTCAGGACAGTCTTATTAGGCAAGAACTGTTAAATCTCCATTTTACCAATGAGGAAATTGGGGCACATAAAGTTAAGAATTTTGCTGATCATAGGTTATTATGAGACAGAACTGAGATACAAACCTGAGACTGTCTTCCAGGCCCAAGTCCTTTCCACCTTACTTCTTCTTAATCATTCACTAATAGAGAGAGAAACTAGTCTGTTCCACATCACATTGCCAGAGTAATTTTCTTAAAGCTTTTGTTTTCTCAAATCTCCTCAGTCATTCCCCTTCGTCTAACACTAGAGTCCATACTATTCAGCCTGAATAACAAGGCAGTAGAACCCAGTGGTGAACAACTTCTGTAGGCTTCTGTGTGTCAGTTTCGATGGGGAATCTATAATTTCTTACTTAACCTCGTGAAACTATTTTCTAAAATGGTCGTCATAATAATACTACCTTAATCATTTTGGGCTGTTATAAGAAAATACCATAAACTGGTTGGCTGATCTACAATAGAGATTTATTTCTCACAGTTCTGGAGGCTGAAAGTACAAGATCAGGATGCCAGCACGGTCCGGTTCTGGTCAGGGTCCTTTTCCTGATTGCAGACTGCTCAATACTCGCAGGGTGAACAGGGCACTAGCTAGCTCTCTGCTGTTTTCTTATAAGGGCATTAATACCATTCATGAACATTTCACCCTCATGATCTAATTACCTTTCAAAGGTCCCACCTCCAAACACCATCACATTGGGATTAAGGTTTCAGTATATGAATTTTGGAGGGACACAAACATTCAGTCTATTGCATTGCATATAGTATCTACTTCACAGAGTTTTTTGAAGATTAAATAATATAATGTATATAAAGTGTTCAGCACAGTATACAGTAAGGACTAGATAAGTGTAAGCTATGTGTTCTTGTTATTTTTTAATGATTTTTTCATTGAGGTATAACTGACATATAATATTATATTAGTTTCAGGCATACAACATAATGATTGAATATTTGTACGCATTGTGAAATGATCACCACAATAAGTCTATTAATATCAGTCATCCTACATAATTACAAAATTTGTTGCTGTTGTTATTAATAGAACTTTACAACGCCCTCCCTTTCTGACCTTTGTTTCTTCCTCAAAAAGTTCATAGCACAAACTTGCCTCCAGCCAGGCTGGGCTCCCCATGCTTTGCCAAACTCTATGATTATCCCTGCCTTTATTCTCTTGCTTAAACTAACATCTCTTCCTTTCCATCTGCTCATGCAAATCTGATCAATTTTCTCACTTTCTCAGGCAAAGGTGGTCACTCCAAATAGCTATCCTGTTGATGTCAGTCGGCTTCTTTCCCAAGCTACTTCATGGCAGATTGTTCAACGTGCAAAGTGGCTATGGCAACAGGAATAAAGGTTAGGCATGGGCTCAACAACATTGACTTTGCCTTACTCAGACTGGTCTGGCTCTCATCACTATTCAATGGACTTCTCTGCCAACACCAGAAACAATCTTGAGCCCTGATATAACATCATTTCCTCGAGGTGGAGGGGGGTGGGCAGGGGAGAACAGACACTTGCTCAGTGGGAGATTGATTACCTTCAACCTCCTCCATCACGGAGGAAGCAGCAATTTGTCTTACTTGAATATATGTGTATTCTGAATATAGATTGGCATACTTGCCCATGATAGGATTGCCAGTATAACCATTCATAGATTTATAGAATGAATTATTCACTATCATATTGTTCCACATAACATTGCTTCTCATCAAATATCTAATTTTTCAGGAAAAGAAGTGTGGCTTGGCCTCACAGCCGTGAAATTCACTGCTCTTAACATGTGCTCCACTACTCAAAAAACAGTTGGCCATGTATAATGTTGAGATAGTCTATTGAAGATGGAGCTATAGTGTCTGTTATGGTGGGAGATTATATCTGTGAGGTTGGGAAACTGACCTAAGGATGTGACATATGCTTTAAACCAGTGACCAATATTGGTACCATTTCCCCATGGCCAAAATGCATAGGTCTTGAAAGTAATGGGTGAAGTTGAGAGTGGCCTCTCTCACTATTCCACCTAACAATTTATTCACCAAATTTTACTAAAGACCCCTGAAGTTTTGGGCTCTGCTGGCTAAGAAGTATTGATTTCTAAAGGGCAAGTGTTTGTGCTGGGAGACACAAAAATAGTTCTATAAAATGGGAAGTTGAGATTGCTACTTGATCTTGTTGGGTTCCTCAGGCCACTAAACTTACTACAGGAAAAGAAGGGGGTTACTCTCCTAGATAGGGTGCTTAATCCTGATTAACAAGGGCAACTTGGGTTGTTGTATATAATGGGGACAGAGAGGACTATGACTAGAACTCAGGGGAATCCGTGGGCCTCCATTTCCAGTCATAAAAGGTAATAGAAGACTACCCACTTAATGCAGGACCTATAAGGGCTCAGATTCCTTACATTGAAGGTTTGAATCATCCAATCAGCTAAGGAAATTTGACCATTTGAGGTGAAGGCTAAAGGTAAAAAAACATGGAATAAGTAGTGGACAAAGGAACTTCAATTTCTGCTATAGCTTGGTGTCCAATTACAGAAACAAGAACAATAGCATATTTTGTGCAGTGTGCATATTTTGTTTCTTGCTTTGTTTACGTACATGTGTGTTTCATCTTTCTGTCCCCTTCTTCTACTATTTTAGATAAGAAAAGTTGGTGATAGTTAACTTTTGGGATTTAGTCTTAAGACATTAAATACCCCAGTGGACTTTTTACTGATCTAGAAGAAAAACTAGCATCACCAGGAAGAGAAACGGTGACTAATAGGACTTTGTATTTCCTCCTTTTGGGGAGAGAATGAATACGTCTTAATTGGTGTTAAAAAGAGTTGCAGAGATGATGTCACAGAAATGGTGGATTAGGGAGCTCCAAGAATTGGTCACTCCACAGAAGCGACCATTAAGCTGGTGAAAACTGACAGAATCAATTTTGTTGGGACTCTGGGATCTAATAAAAATCTCACAGCAACTAGGGGAAGTGCTTGGTGAAGATAGACACTGATAAATTTTGGTAAGAAAATATTGTGGCATTTTTTTCTTACCTGTCTGCCATCCCCCATTCCCCACCTCAGTGGTGGCTGTGGGGACAGTGGCCCATGTTCCTGGTGTGATTTGCTGGTGCTAGTAGAGGGTGCAATATGGATCTTGTTCTCAGAAAATTTTGGTTGTGTGTTTTGACTGATGTTTCCCTGAGGGAATGGTGCAGAAACAGACCTTTGTTTACCCCCAGCCCCTTGGAGTAGAGCGCTTTTCTAAGTGACTCTATTGAAAACATTTAAGGACATACTGCACGTGGCTGCCTGGTGCAAGGGACAGAAGACGGGGCAAGCGGAAGACAGATTCAAAAGTCTGGGAAGGAAAAGACTGAGAAGGAATATTCTTGGGGAAATAAAGGCTTTGAAAGGCCACTACATATCCTAAGAAATTCAGAGTGCAAAATGCAGGCCCAGGGCCAGATGCACACTCGCAAAAGACTGGAGATGACCTTAGGCTTTCACCTGTGGCTGATCTTTGGGTTCTGCACAAGCATGATGTGGAGGCTAAGGCAGAGTGATAAGTGACCTGGCTTAGTGTTAAAGGAGTGTCTCAGCACAGAGCCAATCTGCAAAGACTGGGAGAGTAGGGTTTTTTCTTTTTGGCTCCAAGTGTTTAAGGAAATCTCTGGCAGATCGTTGACTGACCCCTGAGATAACAACAGTGACTTCAGTGACCACACACAACAAGGAATATGGTTTTTGCAAAAATAGTTTGAAAAGTCATTAAGCAAATGGATGACTCCACAACTAATGACAGCAAACCCTGGGGAGGGAGAGAATCTTATTTCCAGAGTTATCACTTTATAATATTCAAAATTTCTAGTTTTCACCAGAAAATTACAAGACATTCAAAGAAATAGGAAAGTATGGCCCATTCATGGGAAGAAACGAAATTGACAAAAACTGTCCCCGAGGAAGTTCATATTTTGGACTTAATATACGAAGACTTTAAGTCAACTGTCTTAAATATTCTCTTTGGCTAAAAGAGCTAAAGGAAAACATGGACAAAGAACTAAAGGAAACAAGGAGAATGACGTATGAACAAATAGAGAATATCAATAAAGAGATAAATTATAAAAAGGAACCAAATAGAAATTCTGGAGGTGAAAAGTACAACAGCTTTGTACTTTTCTTTGAACAGGAACTTGTACTTTCCTTTGAACAGGAAAAATTCATTAAGTGAATTCACTAAACTAAATGAAAAATTCACCCTCAGAGCATCCAGAAAGAAAAACCCTGCTGACATCTTGACTTTAGCTCAGTGAAACTGATGACAAGCTTCTGACCTCCAGAACTGTAAGAGAATAAATTTTTGTTATTTTAAGCCACTAAGTTTGCAGGAACTTATAGAAGCAATAGAAAAGTGATACAACAACTTAAAGCCAATTCCAAACATTAAATTTCTCTCTGCTTGAAATACCTAGAGTAGTGTCTGTTTCCCTGACTGGGTATTCATAAGGTGGTGTTCTATCCTTGTATGTGGAATAAATGAATATATAAAAACTATAAGGTCTAAAGCAAGTCTGTTGTCCTCCACTTTCTTAGTTTGTGTTCCTCAAGAGGCTGACCCTGAGATAAGGATTTGGTTGCAGTGTTTCCTAAGAAACATTCATGAGAGAATGAGGTAGTGAGATAGGGAAAGAAAGATGGCCAAGGCCAATGTATGTTATCAAGTGAGTTATCACTGTGAAAAAATATAAACCTAATCTTACTGGGGTGCTCTGGAGCCGGTGTAGAACAGGCACCTCAAAGTTATTCTACCTGAGGGGAAAAAGAGCTGGAGAATTCATACACCAACTGCCATCAGTCCTGGGTTGAGAACTCAATTAACTTGCTGGCACTTCTAGCCTGCCATGTGTCAGGGGCAGAGCAAGCTCTGGTGATCAGAGAAAGCTCTCAGACCTAGGAATGCAGATCCTGACAGTTGGAAGTTGAGCTGGAACACACTGACCTGGTAAGGGCTAGGGGATGGGGGTGGGGCATCAACAGCCTCAGCACACCCACAAGCTCTATTCTAGCTAATCCAGTCCCAGTTCACCTCATTCCTATTAACCAATGCATGCATATTGTACGCACCACTCCTGAGCAAAGCAACGCCTTTGAGATAATAATAATGCATACATTTTGACCTTTAGTAAATCTGCAGGGTTCTTGAGAGCAAGGACCGTGACTGACTTTTTTCATGTATTTCCCACAACAGTGAGCTACATGTTAAGCATATTATAGGCATTCAATATATATTGTTGGATTGAATTGATTACCATAATTACATAATATCTATTTCTTACCCTTGAAGGTAGCACTCTATCGAGTTTTCTCCCTGCTTCTTCTTTTCAATAAAATTTTTCCACATTTTCCTTAATTAAAATATTTTAAGTACATATTAATAAGTGATCATCATAACTACGAAATAATCTAATGATTTGATTTCTAATGTAAGAATCTCCCTCCTACCTCCATGTTTATCTTTTGAGGTAACTAGTGTTAATACTGTACCATTAGCATTCCACAGTTTTTTCCACTTCTTTATAAATACATATATATATAAACATATACACACGCTATGTTTTTGTCTTTATAAAACACGATTATACTATGCAGTTTCCTTTGCCACTTGCCAATTTACTTGATAATATGTCATAGACATCCCCAGGTCAAAGCAAATCTAGTTCATTTATGTTAATAGTTGTAGAATATTGTCCTTTGGCTGTACCATAATTTACTCAACCATTACTTTATTAATGGGCATTCAATTTCCTTCCAGTTTTTTGTCTCCTCCAACAATGCTACAGTAAACATCCTAATGCAAATATTCGTGTGTATTCCTCAAAGTGGTACTACCTTGTCAAAATGTACGTGCATTTGAAATTTTCATAGATATTGCCATATTATCTTCCACTTCTTATCCATATTGAAAGTTCTCATTTCCCTTAAATATTTCTTATTTTAATAGTATGTAATGAGATTTACTTAACCAGCATTAATTTATACTTGATTATAACTAATCAACTGACCTGGTGCTACTAGGAGTCATGCGCCTTTATCAATCGTCATGACGATTTTTTACTAGAGGGGGAGGAAGGGGATTTCTGCCTGTCCCAAGGGAGTCAAATGTGGCAGAAGCTGAAGCAGAAGGGGGACTGCTTTTGCCCAAGCGAGAAAGTCTGATGCAGTTTTGAGAAAGCAGGACATTTCTCCATTTCTAAGTGGAACACTGTGTAGTTTTGTTGAGGGCAGTGGACATTAACCAGAAGAATCAACAACAACAAAAAGATAGTCACTTGAAACAGCCTAGGGAATTAGCAGAGATAACTGGGTTGTACTTTGAGCGGTCATTAGTGGGTGGCAAAAGTCAGTGAAACAAGTGTTGTTGCAATTAAAGTAATGTCTGTCGTCCTTTCGCATTTTTACCCATTGGCTCACAAGTTGTGGGGAAGACACACTACATACAAATCAGACTTGAATTCTCAAACTGATCCAAAAACTCAAATTACTTTGAATAGACCCACTTCCTAAAATAGCAAATGAATTTTCTCTGTTCCTCTTTTTTTACTGTGAAAATATTTTGGAGTTCAGAAATATAGTAACAAGATAATTAAACATCTTACTAATATAGTTGTGAACTTTTTATTTGAAGATTATGCTTTACATTGTTTGCAAATGTACTTTCCAAATCCTAGGAGAAACTTTCCTCCTTTCCAGGAAATTCCCACTTCAAAACTAAAATGAAAGCCTTTTTAGCAAAGAAATTTTCAACAAAGGAACAGTGTTAATGGATATATCTAAGGACAATTTAGTGGAGCAAAGAGCATATGCATTTTATGCAGTAACCCAGCTTTGCCAATTTTCCTGCTTTGCTGAAAAGTTCATTTTCAAAACATCAGTGCTCTATCATTTGACAGCTTGCTGCTTCTGAAACTCTAAATTTCTGGTGTGCAGCTAATGTATGTACATTTAGAAAGCACAAGATCTGAATTCGTACGTATGCAACTCTTAAATTACATGCTGCTGTCAAGTATTGACTTTTATGGTTGATGGCTTTAATATTACTATTTGTGTCTCTATAAATTATTTTTGCAGAAGCCAAAAAAAAGGAGAAAAATTCAAGTTTTATTAATAGATATACTAAGCATAACACTCAAGACATAATTGATATGAATATCAATAGCATGATTTTAATAACATCAAACATTTTAGTGTCACAGGGAAATGTCTTCTAAATGCAGAATGTGAGTGGTGCGGTGAATCAGGGGCTGGCTCTTAGGAGGAAACACCTGATGTGAATCTATGAACAGAATATAGGCGTCCGAAAACCATTAGAGACAGCAATAGAAATAGTCCCAATGATTCACATTTAACATAACCTTGAGTTTCACAACCCCAAACAATTAATAAATTGGCCACAATGAGGTCACCATGATTTCTAGAACTATGCAAACAACAGCAATTTGTTATTCTTCTTAAACGCTGTATGGAAAAAATTGTGTGTGTGTATGCGTGTGTGTTTGTGTGTTAGGGAGCGGGAAAGGGGTTGCTTGATTGAAGAGAGAGAGAGACTCCTTCAAAGAATTTCCTGCTGAGAGGAATTTCAAATTTTAGGGATGTTTGGCTGTTCTCCAGGCTTGAGTCCTGGCTTTCCAGAGTGGCAGGTGTGTGGGGAGAGGGAGTCTTTGACAGGGTTTCTTGGGGAGTATAAGAGAGGCCAGCGTGATGCAGATGTGACAGAGGGCAGATCTCCTATGGAATTCCTAGCTAATGAAGTTTGAGAGGATTGCATGCAGGGTAAGGCCTGAAGCCAGAGCCCCATGCAGGAGTCAACCTCTCTGTCATTCGACTCACGGAAAAAGGACAACTGAGCAAACCAAAGCCAAAGGTGAGGTAGGGAAAATTGGTCTTTAACACCTCCCATTCAATCCCTTCTCTCCCTTCCTAACTTCAAGCTCTCTGGCCTCAGCCTACCCTCCAATTACTCAAGACACCTCAGTTAGTTGTTTCCTACCTGGACATATCCTTCTTGGGTAGTACAGAGTTGTGTTGGACGATTTCACCCCCAGCCTTCATTTCCTTTTACCCTAATAAAACCTTAGCTTTCCTCAAGTTCATCCCCTTACAGCCTTACTCTTTACAAATAAAGCAATCTGGGCCATGGCTCAATATAAAGTCCCTTATCTAATATACTTATGTACTAAGAGAATCTTTCAGAGCCCCAAGCAAAGGATAGGCTCAGATTGTGGTCTTCTTAGTTGAGCAGGTTGTTTGGGGAGCTATTTGTGGGGTGGGAGATTTCTCAATTTTCCTCAAACCACACCATGTCGATAGCTGCCTGTTTTGCCTAAGCATAAGTCCATCCCTGATCCCTTGTCCACATGACTTTCCCTTGTCATGTCTAGCTCATTGTCACATACACAATGTGATGCCTACCTAGTATACTGTACTCTCAGCTTGTGTTACCGCCCATCCACTAGGTCCTTCCCGTCGCTTTGGGCCTTGCCATCTCCCTTGCTTGCCAGTAGAAGTGGTGCTAAGGAACACTCATACTTTTCCTGTGATCTTTAACATCCTGGCTGCCCCTCTTGCTGTAGTCAGAGGACCCTCCACATGCAGTGCTGACTGATAAGGAAAGACCACTATGCCTGCATACTGGGTGGGCTGGGCCCACAGAAGACCTGCTTTCCCAGAGGTTTCCCAGAAGGCCCGGTAACTCAACCTAGAAGTTCAGGTAAGCTAATATCCTGTAGGCCAATAAGAGATTGGAGATGGGAAGAAGCCTTTGCTCTCCCTTTCTCCCTCTACAGACTGTTCTGAGACACAGTCGTTCCATGCGACCTCTCTGGACACATTCTATGTGAGCAAGTTGTGTTTTGCTGTGAGGCTGTATCCAGTCCAGTAATGCACCACCTTGTATTTGCTCTTCATCCTTCTCTGCCTCACTTCTATTTTTTCCCTCCTTCTTGCTTCTCTGGGATTACACTCCCCAATAATGGGTTAAAGTGTAAACTTCTACCATAGGTTCTGATTTCTAGGGAATCAGGGCTAAAACACACAGTAATTGATTATTGACAAAGATCAAAGACATCCAGCATATAAATATTCTCCTGATCATAAGCCAAATTTGGTCTTATTAAAGTCACCCAAGGGTTGTGTGATACAAGAAATTGCCAAGTACAACATGACGTGACAGGGAGGGAAGGAGATGAACATGGCAGAAATGTCTGAAACACGGACACCAAAGGGCAATGGTCTGAAAGTATAAGACAATTCACACAAATGGAATGTGTTCAAAGTGTAACTTTGTGCATCACACACAGTGTGGAAAAAGAATAGAGGCAAGAGGATGGTAAGCAAATCCTGAGGGTAGTTTTTCCTTCCAGAGGTTAGCTCTATGGACATCTTGACTTGTTGGCTTGGCCAAGGCTCTCAGAGCTGGGTCCAGCTAAGAGTCTCTAGGGAATCTAGGGGGCAGCACATGGCTGAAGTTCTCCTCTGGGTCTGTGTGTTCTCAAGGCCAAGTAAAGCTGCTATATGTATATGCTTGATCATTGATCTGCAAAACAAAGAATCCACCTTTACATGGAGTTCTTAAAATACTTTCTAATTTTCAACTGATTTCTCCTTACATTTCTTAGCAAGCAAAAGATTTGGGATGACCGTATACATAATAGGATAAGTGTCTCCACAGGTTCATGTGTGAAACTAGAGGCTGAGAGTGGACAAGTGTCCTCTAAATGAAATTAAGGAGAAATGTAATAATGGTTTTTAATAAGATCACATTGAATGGAAATGACAGGATAAATTGGACCATTTGAGAAATTTGCCAAGTGTGAGAATTAAGGTTACATTACTAAAAAATCTGTCTAGATAATCTTGGACTCTGAAAAAGACTTAATGGGAAATGGACCTAATTTTTTGAGCTGAGATGCAGAAAATGTAGATGATGTACATATTTAAGGATATATCACTTTTGCCCAAGGTATCTGGAAAGTGCTGACAAAGATCAATTTAATATTGAATGACATTAGTTCAGGAGACCTAGAATCTTTTTTAAAAAGAGATTTAGGAGAAAAAATCTGCTTAAATAAACAAATATCAAGATAATATTTAGATATTGGGTCAGTGGATAAGGTAAATTTGATCTTCAAGTATAAATAAAATTGAGTGACTAAAAAAGACGAGAAAAATAGACCGAGTACTCTTTAACCTAAAATCAAGGAAAGATGATGAAAAGCAATACGGAAAAAGTTGCAAATAACAACATGTTTGGTTTACTCTCTTTAAAAAAAATGCAGTGCATTTTAGGAATTTAAAGCTTTCAGGTGATTTTACATGGATTTTCTTTATACTATTTGGACAATCTTAAAATGTGAAGAAGGTTAAACTAGAAAAAAAATCATATAAAAGTTCAGTTATTCAAGTTTCAGAAATTAAGAAAAATCATGCCAAGCACTTGGTTAAGGTTTTTCTATATATTATCTTGTTGACTGCTCAGAAGAACTCTATAAGGAAAATTTTTTTAATAATCTCATTATAGATTAAACTGCTTTAGGAAAGTTAGCCAAATTGCCCAAAGTCTTACATCTTGTAAGTCAGAACTTGAATTCAGGTCTCTAAGACTAAAACGCTTGGTTACACAGTGGGACTTAGGCCCTGTGCCATCCCCAGTCTGCTTGGCGCACAGAGCATCCCACAAGGCTGAGCCAAACACATGGATTAGGTCTTTGATCAGTCATTTTTTGTGCAAAAATCTGACAAAGTTTGACAGCCCTTGCTTCACCAGCATTCATTTTTTGTTTGTTTTAGCAGTGAAAATTTTTCTTTATATTTATTGAAAGAACTCTTTTGGACTTCCCAGAGATGGATTTTTATCATATGTCACTCTTTTTTTTTTTATCTCCCCTACCCCCCCCCACCCCAGATCCTGGTAACTACCATTCTGGTCTCTGTTACTATGAGTTTTTTTAGATTCCACATATAAGATTCCATACATAAGTGAGATCACACAGTATTTGCCTTTCTCTGTCTGACTTATTTCACTTAGTATAATGCCCTCAAGTTGCATCCATGGTATCACAAACAGCATACACACACACACACACACACACACATATAGATAGGTACACACAGACATACACTTATATATCACATCTTCTTTACCCATTTATTGGGTGAAGGACACTTAGATAATCTTGGCTATTGTGAATAATGCTGCAATGAACATGGAAGTGCGGATATCTCTTTGATATCCTATTTTCATTTCCTTTGGATATATACCCAGAAGCGGATCATATGGTAGTTCTATTTTTAATTTTTGAGGAACCTCTGTAGAGTTTTCCATAGTGGCTGCACCAATTTACATTCCCACCAGCAGTGCACAAGAGTTCCTTTTCTCCACATCCTCACCAACACTTATCTCTTGTCTTTTTGATGATAGCCATTCTAACAAGTGTGAGTTAATATCTCATTGTGGTTTTAACTTGCATTTCCCTGATGATGAGTGATGTTGAGTACCTTCTCATATACCTGTTGGCCATTTGTATATCTTTGGAAAATGTCTATTCAGTTCCTATGCCCATTTTTTAAACTGATTATTTGATTTTTTGCTATTGAGCTGTATGAGTTCTTTATACGTTTTGTATATTAACCCCTTATCAGATATAATTTGCAAGTATTTTCTTTCATTTCATAGGTTGCCTTTTCATTTTGTTGATGGTTTCCTTTGCTGTGCAGAAACTTCTTAGCTTGAGGTAGCCCCCCTTATCTATTTTTGCTTTTGTTGCATTTGCTTTTGGTGTCAAATCTAAAAAACAATTGCCAAGACCAATGTCAAGGAGCTTAACCCGTATGTTTTCTTTTAGGAGTTCAAGTCTTTAATCCATTTTGAGTTGATTTTTGTGTGTGGTGTAACAGAGGAGTCCAGTTTCATTCTTTTGCACATGGCTATCCCGTTTACTTAACACTTCTTATTGAAGAGACTATCCTTTCCCTATTGTATGTTCTTGGTTCCTGTGTTGTAAATTAATTGACCATGCATGCATGGGTTTATTTCTGGGCTCTCTATTCTGTTCCATTATCTATGTGTCTGTTTTTATGCTAATATCATACCTTTTTGATTACTATAGCTTTGCAATATAGTTTGTAATCAGGAAATGTGATGCCTTCAGCTTTGCTCTTTTTTCTTAAGAGTGCTTTGGCTATTTGAGGTCTTTTGTGGTTATATATGAATTGTGGGATTGTTTTTGTATTTCTGTGAAAAACGCCATTGGAATTTTGATAGAGATTGCACTGAATCTGTAGATCACTTTGGGTAGTATGGACATTTTAACAATATTAATTCTTTCAATCCGTAAGTATGGAATATCTTTTCATCTGTTTATGTCTTCTTCAATTTCTTTCACCAATGTCCTGTAGTTTTCAGTGTACTGATTTTCACATCCTTGGTTAAATTTAGTACTAAGTATTTTACACTTTTTGATGCTATTATAAATGGGATTGTTTTCTTAATGTCTCTTTCTGATAATTTGTTGTTAGTGCATAAAAGCACAACTGATTTTTGTATCTTAATTTTGTATCTTGCAACTTTACTGAATTCATTTATTAGTTCTAACAGTTTTTTTGATGGAGTTAAGATTTTCTATATATAAAATGTCATTTCGTCTGTAAATAGAGATAATTTTAGCTCTTCCCTTCTGATTTAAATGTTTTTATTTCTTTTTCTAACCTAATTGTTCTGGCTAGAACGTCCAGTACTATGTTAAATAAAAGTGGTAAGTGTGGACATCCTTGTCTTGTTCCTGATCTTAGAGATGTTCTCAGCTTTTCACCCTTGAGTATGATGTTAGCTGTGGGTTTGTCATATGTGGCCTTTATTATGGTGAGGTACATTCCTTCCATACTCAGTTTGTTGAGAGTTTTTATCAACAAAGGATGTTGAATTATGTCAAACACTTTTTGTGCATCTATTGAGATGATCATATGATTTTTATCTTTCATTTTGCTAATGGTGCATCACATTGATTGATTTGTAGGTATTGAATCATCCTTGCATCCCTGGAATAAACCCCACTTGATCATGGTGTATCATACTTTTAATGTATTGTTGACTTTGGTTTGCTAACATTTTGTTGAGGATTTTTGTATCTATGTTCATCAAGGATATTGATCTGTAATTTTCTATTCTTGTAGTGTCCTAGTCTGGTTTTGGTATCAGGGTAATGCTGGTTTTTTAAATGAGTTTGTAAGTGTTCCTTCTTCTTTATTTTTTGGAAGAATTTGAGATAAAATGGCATTAATTCTTCTTTAAGTGTTTCGTAGAATTCACCAGTGAAGCCATCTGGTCCTGGGCTTTTGTTTGTTGGGAGGTTTTTGATTATTGATTCAATCTCCTTACTAGTAATTGATCTGTCCAGATTTTCTATTTCCTCATGATTCAGTCTGGATAGGTTGCATGTTTCTAGGAATTTATCCATTTCTTCTAGGTTGTCCAATTTGTTGGTGTAAACCTTTTCATAGTAGTTTTTTGTGATCCTTTGTATTTGTGTACTATCATTTGTAAGGTATCCTCTTTCATTTCTAATTTTATTAGAATCCTGTCTCTTTTTTTCTGGTGAGTCCAGCAAAAGATTTGTTTACTTTGTTTATCTTTAAAAAAAACCCAGCTCTTCTTTCACTGGTCTTTTATACTGTCTTTTCAGTCTCTATTTCATTTATTTCCATTCTGGTCATTGTTATTTCCTTCCTTCTCTAATTATGGGCTTAGTTTGTTCTTTTTTTCTGCTTCCTTGAGTTGTAAAGTTAAGTTGTTTCTTTGAGATCTTTCTTATTTCTTAACGTAGGCCTTTATTGCTATAAACTCCCCTCTTAGAACTACTTTTGCTGTATTCTGTAAGTTTTGGTATGTTGTGTTTCCATTCTAATTAGCCTCAAAATATCTTTCTTTACAGTTACCAAATGTCATTTAATCAAATTCTATTTTTTTATTAAAGCATAATTCACCTAGAATATCCTACTAGTTTCAAGATATTTTTTTATTTCACTTTTGCATTCTTCTTTGACCCACTGGTTGTTCAGTAACATATTTAGTCTCCACATATCTATAAAATTTCCAGTTTTCTTTTTGTAATTGGTTTCTGGGCTTCATATCATTATGGTCAGAAAAGATGCTTGATAAGATTTCAATCTTCTTAAATTTTTTAAGACTTATTTTATGTCCTAACATATGATCTATCCTAGAGAATGTTCCATGTGTGCTTGAGAAGAATGTGTATTCTGCTGCTGTTGGATAGAATGTTCTGTAAATGTTAAGTCCATCTGGTCAATGTGTAGTTTAAGGCCAGTGTTTCTTTACTGATTTTCTGTCTGGATGATCTATCTATTGTTGAAAGTGGTGTATTGAAGTCCTCTACTGTTCTCCTATTGTTGTCTATTTCTCCCTACAGATCTGTTAATATTTACTTTATACGTTCAGATTCTCTAGTATTGGGTGCATAAATATATACAAATAGGCAATATATAGTTAAGTCTTGGTTTTTTAATCCATTCAGCAACTTTACGTCTTTTTTTTTTTTGATTTTTTTTTATTAATGTTATGATAGATTACAACCTTGTGAGATTTCAGTTGTACATTTTTGTTAGTCATGTTGTGGGTACACCACTTCCCCCTCTGTGCCCTCCCCCCACCCCCCCTTTTCCCTGGAAACCACCGATCAGATCTCCTTATCAATATACTAACTTCCACCTATGAGTGGAGTCATATAGAGTTCGTCTTTCTCTGACTGGCTTATTTCGCTTAACATAATACCCTCGAGGTCCATCCACGTTGTTGTGAATAGGCCAATTTTGTCTTTTTTTATGGCTGAGTAGTATTCCATTGTGTATATATACCACATCTTCTTTATCCAATCATCAGTTTCTGGGCATGTAGGCTGGTTCCACGTCTTGGCTATTGTAAATAATGCTGCGATGAACATAGGGGTGCAACGGACTCTTGAGATTTCTGATATCAGGTTCTTAGGATAGATACCCAATAATGGGATGGCTGGGTCATAGGGTATTTCCATTTTTAACTTTTTGAGAAATCTCCATACTGTTTTCCATAGTGGCTGAACCAGTTTGCATTCCCACCAACAGTGTATGAGGGTTCCTTTTTCACCACATCGTCTCCAACATTTGTCACTCTTGGTTTTGGATGTTTTTGCCAATCTAACAGGTGTAAGGTGATATCTTAGTGTAGTTTTGATTTGCATTTCCCTGATGATTAGCGATGATGAACATCTTTTCATGTGTCTATTGGCCATATTCATATCTTCTTTTGAGAAATGTCTGTTCATGTCCTCTGCCCATTTTTTGATCGGGTTGTTTGTTTTTTTGTTGCTAATCAGTGTGAGTTCTTTGTATATTATGGAGATTAACCCTTTGTCAGATAAGTGGCTTGTAAATATTTTTTCCCAATTAGTGAGCTGTTTTTTTGTTTCAATCCTGTTTTCCCTTGCCTTGAAGAAGCTCTTTAGTCTGATGAAGTCCCATTTGTTTATTCTTTCTATTGTTTCCCTCAACTGAGGAGTTACAGTGTCCGAAAAGATTCTTTTGAAACTGATGTCAAAGAGTGTACTGCCTATATTCTCTTCCAAAAGACTTATTGTCTCAGGCCTAATCTTTAGGTCTTTGATCCATTTTGAGTTTATTTTGGTGTGCGGTGAAAAAGAATGGTCAATTTTCAATCTTTTGCATGTGGCTGTCCAGTTTTCCCAGCACCATTTGTTGAAGAGACTTTCTTTTCTCCATTGTAGGCCCTCTGCTCCTTTGTTGAAGATTAGCTGTCCATAGATGTGTGGTTTTATCTCTGGGCTTTCAATTCTGTTCCATTGATCTGTGGACCTGTTTTTGTACCAGTACCATGCTGTTTTGATCACTGTAGCTTTGTAGAATGTTTTGAAATCGGGGATTGTGATTCCGCCAGCTTTGTTTTTGCTCAGGATTGCTTTAGCAATTCGCGGTCTTTTGTTGCCCCATATGAATTTTAGGATTGTTTGTTCAATTTCTGTGAAGAATGTTCTTGGGATTCTGATTGGGATAGCATTGAATCTGTATATTGCTTTAGGTAGTATGGACATTTTAACTATGTTTATTCTTCCAATCCATGTGCAGGGATGTCTTTCCATCTCTTTATGTCATTGTCAATTTCTTTCAAGAAAGTCTTGTAGTTTTCATTGTATAGATCCTTCACTTCCTTGGTTAAGCTGATCCCAAGGTATTTTATTCTTTTCGTTGCAATTGTGAATGGGATTGAGTTCTTGAGTTCTTTTTCTGTTAGTTCATTGTTAGTGTATAGAAATGCTACTGATTTATGCACGTTAATTTTATACCCTGCTACTTTGCTGTAGTTGTTGATTATTTCTAATAGTTTTTCTATGGATTCTTTGGGGTTTTCTATATATAAGATCATGTCTGCAAACAGCGAGAGTTTTACTTCTTCGTTACCTATTTGGATTCCTTTTATTTCTTTTTCCTGCCGAATTGCTCTGGCCAGCACCTCCAGTACTATATTGAATAGGAGTGGTGAAAGTGGGCACCCTTGTCTTGTTCCTGTCCTCAGAGGGATGGCTTTCAGTTTTTGTCCATTGAGTATGATGTTGGCTGTGGGTCTGTCATATATGGCCTTTATTATGTTGAGGTACTTTCCTTCTATACCCATTTTACTGAGGGTTTTTATCATAAATGGGTGTTGGATCTTGTCGAATGCTTTCTCTGCATCTATTGAGATGATCATGTGGTTTTTGTTTTTCATTTTGTTGATGTAGTGTATCACGTTGATTGACTTGCGGATGTTGAACCATCCCTGTGTCCCTGGTATAAATCCCACTTGATCATGGTGTATAATCTTTTTGATGTATTGCTGTATTCGGTTTGCCAAAATTTTGTTGAGGATTTTTGCATCTATGTTCATCAGTGATATCGGCCTGTAGTTCTCCTTCTTTGTGTTGTCCTTGTCAGGTTTGGGGATCAGAGTGATGTTGGCTTCATAGAATGTGTTAGGGAGTTCTCCATCTTTCTCAATTTTCTGGAACAGTTTGAGGAGAATAGGTATTAAGTCTTCTTTGAATGTTTGGTAGAATTCTCCAGAGAAGCCGTCTGGTCCTGGACTCTTATTTTTGGGGAGGTTTTTGATTACCGTTTCTATTTCCTTACTTGTGATTGGCCTATTCAGATTCTCCATTTCTTCCTGATTCAGTTTGGGGAGATTGTAGGAGTCTAGGAATTTGTCCATTTCTTCCAGGTTGTTCAATTTGTTGGCATATAGTTTTTCAGAGTATTCTCTTATGATCTCTTGTATTTCATTGGTATCTGTTGTGATTTCTCCTCTGTCATTCCTAATTTTATTAATTTGTGATTTCTCTCTTCTTTTCTTGGTGAGTCTGGCTAGGGGTTTGTCAATTTTGTTAATTCTTTCAAAGAACCAACTCTTTGTTTCATTGATCCTTTCTATTGTCTTTTTTGTTTCAATATCGTTTATTTCTGCTCTTACTTTTATTATTTCCCTCCTTCTACTGACTCTGGGCTTTGTTTGTTCTTCTTTTTCTAGTTCTGTTAGGTGTCGTTTGAGGTTGCTTATGTGAGCTTTTTCTTGTTTAGTGAGGTGAGCCTGTATTGTGATGAGTTTCCCTCTTAGGACTACTTTTGCTGCATTCCAAATGATTTGGTATGTCGTGTTCTCATTTTCATTAGTCTCCAGATAAAATTTGATTTCTTCTTTAATTTCTTCAATGATCCATTGTTTGTTGAGAAGCCTGTTGTTTAGTCTCCACATTTTTGCACCTTTCTCTGCTTTTTTCTTATAGTTGATTTCTAGTTTAATAGCATTATGATCAGAAAAGATGCTTGATATTATTTCAACTCTCTTGTATTTATTGATGTTTGCTTTGGTTCCCAAAATATGGTCAATCCTTGAGAATGTTCCATGTGCACTTGAGAAGAATGTGTAACCTGCTGTTTTTGGATGAAGTGTTCTATATATATCTATTAAGTCCATCTGGTCTAGTTTTTCATTAATTCTATTATTTCCTTGTTGATTTTCTGTCTGGATGTTCTGTCCATTGGTGTTAATGGTGTGTTGAGGTCCCCTACTATTATTGTATTGTTGTTGATGTCTTCTTTTAGTTCTATTAAGAGTTGCTTTACAAATTTTGGTGCTCCTGTGTTGGGTGCATATATATTTATAAGTGTTATGTCTTCTTGGTGGAGAGTCCCTTTTATCATTATATACTGTCCCTCTTTATCTTTCTTTATCTGTTTTGCTTTGAAATCTACCTTGTCTGATATTAGTATAGCGACACCTGCTTTCTTTTGTTCATTATTAGCTTGGAGTATTGTTCTCCATCCCTTCACTCTGAGTCTGTGTTTGTCTTTGGGGCTGAGGTGTGTTTCCTGGAGGCAGCATATTGTTGGATCTTGTTCTTTGATCCATCCTGCCACTCTGTGTCTTTTGATTGGGGAGTTCAATCCATTTACATTTAGAGTGATTATTGAGATGTGGGGTCCTACCACTACCATTTTGTGCCTTGTTTTCCGGTTTTCTTCAATTTCCTTTGTTTCTCGTCCCATGGTTTAATCTGTTCTGATGTAGAGCTGCTACTCTCTGTTGTTGTCCTTCTACTTATCTCCTCTGCTCTTGGTTTTGTAGCCCCTTTCCTTTTTTGGATTTTTCAGGAATGAGGGTTTTCCTGAGGATTTCCTGTAGAGGAAGTTTTGTGGCAATGAACTCCCTTAATTTTTGTTTATCTTGGAAAGTTTTTATTTCTCCATCATATTTGAAGGATATTTTCGCTGGGTAGAGAATTCTTGGTTGTAGATTTTTGTCCTTCAGATTTTTGAATATATCATTCCACTCTCTTCTAGCCTGTAAAGTTTCTGCTGAGAAATCTGCTGATAGCCTGATGGGGGTTCCTTTGTAGGTTAGTTTCTTTTGCCTGGCTGTCCTTAGTATTTTCTCCTTGTCGTTGACTTTTGCTAGCTTCACTACTATATGCCGTGGAGTTGGTCTTCTTGCATTGATAAAGTTTGGAGATCTATTGGCTTCTGTCACCTGAAGATCCATCTCTCTCACCAGATTTGGGAAGTTCTCGGCCATTATTTCTTTGAATAGGCTTTCTGCCCCTTTCTCCTTCTCTTCTCCCTCTGGTATACCTATAATCCTTACGTTGCATCTCCTAATTGTGTCTGATAATTCTCGGAGAGTTTCTTCATTTCTTTTTAGTCTTGCTTCTCCTCCTCTGCCTGCAGCAATTCTATATTGCCATCTTCCAAATTGCTAATTCTTTCCTCCATATTATTGGCCCTACTGTTCAGAGCATCTAGATTTTTCTTAATCTCCTCTATTGTGTTCTTCATTTCCAATATTTCTGTTTGGTTCTTCTTTATCGTATCAAACTCTTTTGTCACATAGCTCCTGAACTCGTTGAGTTGTTTGTCAGAATTCTCTCTTAACTCATTGAGTATTTTAATGATGGCTGTTTTGAAGTCATCATCATTTAGGTTATATATCTCATTTTCTTTGGGATTGTTTTCTGTGTATTTGTTACTTTCTTTCTGTTCTGGAGACTTAATGTATTTTTTCATATTGCTTGATGTTGTTGATTTGTGCCTCCGCATGGAGATAGAGTTTAGTTGCTCCTTTCACTTGTTTCAGCTGCTGCGGTGGGGGAGCAGCTGTTTATACTGCACCAACCAGGAACCCTGTCCACAGTTGCTAACTGGGCCTGGGCCCCTCCTCGTAGCCACAGTGGTCCTTTGGATTCCCTCCTCTGCCGTGGGGGCCGTCACAGGGGGGCTTCAGGCTGCTGGTGCCTACTGTTGCAGCCCACCTAGATGTGCTCCCTCCTTGGGGTCTGCAACGGTGTTATGGGCTTTTCCAGCGGCCAGGGGTGGGATCACTTATATTTGTCGCTCCGTTGCTGTCGGCACCCACAAAATCTCACTTGTCCTCTATGGGTCGCAGGAGAGCTATTGGCATCTTCTACAGTCTGTGGTTAGTTCACCTAGCTATGCTGCTTTTGCCCTGGGGTCTTCCAGCCTTGTGGCTGCCGGCTGGGTGCCTTCTACTGGTGCTGTGCAGAGGCTTTCCCTAAGGCTGCTGTGAGCCTGTAGGGTTCCCCCTAGGCTACGGAGCTGGGTCTCTGGAACTCCCCCCAGCCCCAGTCCTCTCCGAGATCTCCGGCTATCCCTAGTCTCACGGGGCAACTTTACGTCTTTTGATAGGAGAATTTAGTCTATTTACATTTTAAGAAATTATTGATAGGTGTGGACTTAGTATTGCCATTTTGTTAATAATTTTCTGGTTGCTTTGTAATTCCTGTGTTCTTTTTTTCCTCTCTTGTTCTTTTCCTTTGTGGTTTGATGATTTTCTGTAGTGGTATGCTTTAATTTCTTTCATTTTATCTTTTGTATATCTGCTATAGGTTTTTGCTTTGTGGTTACCATGGCACTTACATAAAACATCTTATATTTATAACAGTCTATTTTAAGTTGATAACACTTAACTTCAAATGTATACAAAAGCTCTACATTTATACACTACCTCTCTATATTTTATGTTTTTCATGTCACAATTTACATCTTTTTACATTGTGTATCCATTAAAACATTATTGTAGTTATAGTAATTTATGATACTTCAGTCTTTTAACTTTCACACTAAAGTTATAAGTGATTTACTCACCATAATTACCACATTAGAGTATTCTGAATTTAACTATATATTTACCTTTACCAGTAAGTTTTGTACTTTGATGTTTTCCTGTTACTAATTAGCAACTTTTCATTTCAGCTTAAAGAACTCCCTTTAACATTTCTTGTAAAGCTGGTCTAATGGTGATACATTCCTTCAGCTTTTGCCTGTCTGGAGAGCTCTTTATCTCTCCTTCAATTCTGAGGGACAACTTTGCCAAGTAAAGTATTCTTGGTTTTCAGTTTTTTTTTTCTTTAAGCACTTTGAATATATCATGCTACTCCCTTCTGGCCTGCAAGGTTTCTGCTGAAATATCTGGTAAGTCTTATGGGAGTTCCCTTGTACATAACAAGTTGCTTTCCTCTTGCTGCTTTTAAGAGTCTCTCTTTGTCTTTAACTTTTGATAATTTATTTATGACATGTCTTCGTGTGAGTCTCTTTAGATTTATCTTATTTGGTACTTCTTGGGCTCTCTGGATCTGGATGTCTGTTTTGCCTGCTCCCTCCTTACTGAGACCTGTGGGGATAGCCACAGTGAGTCCTCTAGAGTCCATTAAGAACTATTTGTTTGTTCTCTATACTCTTGTGGGTCTTGTGGACACAAGCCCCATTGACTTTCAGAGCTAGATGTTTTGGGGGCCTATGCATGAGGTGAGAGTCTTAAAACTTGGGGATCTGGATGTGGGGTTCAAACCCTTTGCTCCTTAGGGAGAAACTGGGAGTTGGGAGTTCCCTCCTGATTGTATAGCACCATGGATGAGGTTGAGTTTCATGGCGAGACTGTGTCTCAGTCTTCCTACTCGTTTTGATATGGTATTTTCTCATTCACCCAACATATAGGAGTCACTCAGCTATTTCTGGATTTATTTCACAGGAAATTTCTCTATTTGTAGCTATATATTTGGTGTGTCACTGGAAGGGAGGGAGTTCAGGAGCTTCCTGTGTGACCATCTTGGAGCAGAACCTCCAGCATTCATTTTTGATGTGATCACCTCTTGTAGCACGTGGAAGAAATCTGTCTATGTTTGGTCATGTTTTCCGGTTAATCAGGATACAATTTAACATGTCAAAGAGGTGAAAGCTTGTCTCCATTTGAGTAAATCCACAGATCTCAGGCAAGGCAAGAGAAGTTGGTGATGGTGAACTCTGAAAATGCCTGAATAGACAAAGTTCCTGATGGCAACATCTAGGGAATTATAGTTGGTTTTCTTTTGCTTCCTTTCAGACAGTGTGTACTCTAGCCAAATTTAGGATGCACCATAGGACACCAGGAAACATTTGTGCAATAAAAATTTGCGCAGCAAAAAGCACCCTCCAAAAACTGTAATATTTCTTAATGGTTAGCAGCCTTGGAGTCCATGTGTGACTAAATTTAGAATATATTGAATTCAGTGGATTATTGTCTAAATATAAAGTTAGTCTCTTTTTAAAAGGAAAATAATAAGACTAAATTCCTTATGACCTATGGGGGTACCTAGAAAATTCGCTGTCATAAGCTTTGGAATTAAACTGAGTTTGAATTCTCCCTCTGCCACTTGCAGGTTGAGATCTGGCAGAAGTTACTTAGCCTCTGTTTCTTATGTTTTTTATCTCACTGTAAGGATTAAAAAATGTTATAAATGCATTTGGTATATTGGTTAGTATTATTAATAATAAACCATACTTCTATATTCAGTGTAGCGAATGATAATTTTATAAGCAAATAAATTTTCTTCAATTTATATATTTTAGATTCTCAAGTCAGTATATTGATTTTAGGGAGTAAAGGACTTAAAAAGTAATATACAAACGCATATTTTCTCATTTTCTTTTTTCCTCAGCTTCTTTATCACACAGCCTCCATCTGCCATGAAAAAGAAAGTGAAAGAGAAAAAGAGAGAAAGAGAGGGAGGGAGAGAGGGAGGCAGAAAGGAAGAGAGGGAGGGAGGGAGAAAGGAAGGAAAGAAAGAAGAAAGGAAGAAAGAAGGAAAGTAGGAAAGCAAAGAATGAAACAAAACAAAAACTATTTTTTCCGAGTTCATAATTTTTGGAAATCTGACTCTTTCAGCTGCTGCTATTTAAAATACATGCATAATTCAATATAAAATCAGGAAGGGCATTACACTGGAAAATTTCCTCTTTGGTAAAACTGACACCAGCAACTCATCTAGCTTGTCGGGATCTAAGGCTTCACTGGGAGTCACTAGAGAAACCTGCAGCAGGAGGAGGCATCAAATGGAGCAGCCTGCAGTTCTCAGCAGTGAATCTCAACGAGACCGCATTAGCATGACTCCAGCAGGAACTACTGCCCGGCTGGTCATCAGGAGAAGCGTAGACAGAGGCTGCCATCCTTTCTGCCTCTCTTATTTGGTTTCCTAGTTACAGAAGTTTCCGATGGTGGTCAAATTTTTCACACTGTCCACACTACACATGAGAAGGACCCAAGTCAGCCTCTGCACTCTCTTCTTCTCCCACTTTTAGTAGTCTGAGAGCTGGAATGTTGTCAGAGAAAGATCTGGTTTGATACTTTGGACCCTACTAAAATTCTGTCATTTTTACTTTTAATGACAATTGTTAAATAGTATAAGCTTGAATAGCGGAAAAATAACAAATTAGAACACTATAAATAACTAAGGTATTAATAAGCATCTCCCTAATACTTTGGGCAGAAAATTATTTTAATTTTCCACTATTAGGGAGATAGCATGAAAAATTATTTAATCACAAAATACACAATGTTTATCACTAAAATCAATCCAGGAGCAATGTAACAACCAAATATTCTATTGTGATTTTAAAGCCATTATCAAAATGGGTTGCTAAAAAAAGAAACTAAACATAATAAGAACTGTGGAATCATTAATAATATTTTCATATCACTAAAAGTTAGCTATAAGAATTCTCATCCAAAATTACAAGCATAATTCAAAAATCACAGAGGACTTAAAACAAAACCCAAAACGACAGTCGTGAAATCCGTCAACTGCTCTAATAGCAATTTACATTTATATGGTGACTTACACTTTGAAATACAATTTCACAGATATTTTCCTAATATAATAATCCTTTGAAGTGGGTGGATATGCACCATTATTCCTGTATTTCATACGAACGTACTGAGACTCAGAGAGATTATGTAATATGGCAGTGTCAGATCTTAAATTCAGTTTTCCTGTCTTCAGAGTAGGTGATTTTTCTTCTATCTTCCTGCAGATCATAGATGTTAATATTCATTGTACAGGGGCTACTGGAAACCATCTCAAGTTGCCTGAAGAGCTCAAATATTCAACTATACATTGTGTGTGTGTGTGTGTGTGTGTGTGTGATCCTGGTGCCAATGTTATGCTAGTCTGTGGCATCAGTGGCCCCAAATGAACCACATCTCTTGGTATTCATGCCTTTGTGTCTTCTCTCACGTTGTATCTAGACTGGACCTGTGCTTTTTGCTTTAGCCAAGAGAATACTGTAGAATTGCTACTATGCCAGTTTGGGGCCTAAGCCTTAAGAAAGCCTGGCATGGGGCCGGCCTGGTGCCATGGTGGTTGTTTGCGTGCTCTACTCCAGTGGCCCAGGGTTCAGGGGTTCAGATCCTGGGTGCAGACCTACTCACCACTTATCAAGCCATGCTGTGGCAGGTTGTCCCACATATAAAATAGAGGAAGATGGGCACAGATGTTAGCACAGGGCCAGTCTTCCTCAGTAAAAAGAGGAGGGTTGGCAGCAGATGTTAGCTCAGGGCTAATCTTCTTCAAAAATAAAAAATAAATGAAAAAAAAGGAGGCCTGGCATCTTCTGCTTTGTGCTCCTGGGAGCATGAGATACCATGAAAGAAGCCTGACTATTCTTCTGGAGAGGTTACCTGCATGGAGAAATCATGTGGAAGGGCCATTTGGAAAGGGAGGAATTCAGGGGCCACATGGAAAGGGAGAGAAGCCCAGTAATCCCAGAATCCTGGCTAAGCCCAACCCCACGCCAATCTGCCTACTGAATTCAGTCGCACTAGTGACCACTGGAAGGACTAACAGAAGAACCCCTAGCTGAGCACAGCCCGGGCCACAGAATTGTGAGACAATAAAGTGGATGCTGTTTTAAGCTACTGTTTTTTGGTGGTTTGCTACACGGCAATAGATAACTGAAATAAATCTCACAGAAATGGGCCTTAGGCTTCATTACTCTTTCCAAGTACACAGTTATTGAATGAGCGAGTATTCCCCAACCCCATATCTCAAAGTCCTAATGACAGTTCTATGAATTCTGCATTGAGTATTTTTCATTATCAGAGACAAAGAAAAGCCTTCCATGAAAGACCAAAAAATTCATGAAGTTGACTTTTTCCTAATCAGAGCAATAATTCTGCTAATTGTTTAAACCAAAGCCTCAGGCACAACATGGTGGCCTAGATATGAAATGACACTCCATAAACTTGCAATTTCATTTCTCATCCATGAATGCATTTCTATCCTACGAGGACTGCTGTGTATGTGGGCGCTTTCAATTCTAGGAGTGTCATCTGGGAAAAGATAGCAGCAGCTTGGCCATGAAACCACAGGTTTGCAAATTAGCAAATTTTCAGCACTCTGTTCATTAGTGAAATCAATGAGACTTTTAAAGGACTGAGAAAAATTGTCAAAATATGAGAAGATGAAAATGATGAGATGAATGGGACTTTAGGAGCTCAGGGGCAAATGTGGAGGAGGCCCAGCACACTGAACACCCTTTTATACACCCTCAGACAAACTTAAGTCAGTCGTATCAACCACATCAACGGCTCTGCCTTTAGGTCATTTGCAACTTCTGTATACTTGTAACATGCCCTTTTGGGTCATTTCTTGGTTTAATTTCCTTCTCTTTGGATTAAGACCACATCAGACGTTAAGTGATTGCCTTCAACTATGAGAAAAGAAAGTGACTTTAAGAGGGTTAACTTACTGTATATTCAAGCCTGAATGAAAATAACAGGCATGGTTTACACAATCCAAGTACATGACTCAGGGGGAGGGGAAAGGCCCAAACTGGTACATCATAAGATCCAGCTCTTCCAGCTCTTTCACCTCACTCTCCAATGACTTGTGCTAAATCTTCTTGAGGCAATTGATGTTTGTTAAGAAACTAGCAGGGGGCAACGAAAAGCATAACAGGCAGGTCCTGCCTTCAAGGAGCTTAGAGTTTAGGTTGGAAAACAGTGCTATGGGAAGGTTTTAACCATTCTGAGTTAGAAAGCCTCAGGAGCTAATGAGGAAATCATTTGGAAAAATGGGCTTAAGTGAAATACACACACACTGGTTTCCTCTCACTTTTGTGTGCCAATAGGTAGCAGGATTCCCTAGTCCCCACCTCTTTTTAGGTACCAGAAATGCCTACAGTTTTGAAATACATCAACTACCCTATAGCAATTTACATTAAATGGTGTCTTACAGTTGTAAATAAAAATTAAATTTCACAGATATTTTTCTTAACAAAATAATACTAAAAGGTAAGCAGATCATGAACTATTATGCCTATTTTTTGGATAAATGAACTGATTGAGAGAAGTCCGCATAGTGGATTTAAAAGTCAGGAGGTAATAGACTCATAGGTAACAGGTTGTTGACTTTGAGCAAAAATTCCCCAGAAATATAAATCTTATTTTATTCAGTTATTCTTATTTGGGATCAGAGGGGGAAATTATGAAGGAATAGAGGATTTATATGAAAATAAAGATGAGTATCCTGGAGTGTACTGGGGGTAACTGTTCTTGTGGGAAAAGGGGAGTCCTAATCTCAGACGTTATGGGATTGCCAGGATGCCATTAGGAAGGAGTCAGTCCCTTACTATACATCCCATTTTTAAGTGGGTACCAAAAAGTACACAGAAACCGCCAACTCAAGATACAAAAGGAATGATGGGACTAACATGGTGGAAGGCTCCTTTTCTTTTCCAGCATTGAAATAATGCATGTTTCCTGGTGTGTAAGACAGTATTAGGCTTACCATGTCTTGGTTATTTTCACTACGATGTGTGCATACACACACATAAGCGTATTCACATGTGCACACACACCCATATGTTATCATCTTAATCTCTCCTGTTTGGTAGACACATAACCCAGAAAGAACACCGGGCCCTTTTTATTTTCATCTGCACCGTACTGACTTGTTAAGAAGCTTTCAGCACCGTAGTGAATAGAACTAGAACAAGCTACACTATTTTGTGGAATCTCAACTGTCCTTATGTTTGGGTTACAGAGCAGAGAACATTTCTCATCTTCTCACACCGCATGGCATCCTTCAGAAGTGTTTGAACAGGATATCTTGTCTAGAACAAATCTAGGTCATGAATTGGACTAATGGAAAATTCAGCTTGAATTTCTTGTCTCTAGTAAATAATTCAAACTCTTTCTGCCTCAGTGTCTTTTTAGTAAATAGGGGATGATTAGAATAGAGTCTAATTGCTTCCTGATGGGAGCTTAACTATGTTAGAAATTCCTTCATGTTACTTCGACATGCAAGAAACAGTTTTACTGTAAATATGAGACTGTTATTTTTTTCCTGATCGTCCTGTGGATTCAAATAAAAGATAATACAATGTTCACCCTGTGTGTATTGGCATTTTTTCCCCTCCTCCTTCCTCACGAGAGCTAAAGGAAAGACACAGTTAATCCAACCATGGCAAATGAATAAGCCTCCTCCATAGCTCATGCCAGACATTTCTCATGCTTTGTCTAGCTGTCTCTAATTTTCTGTTTGATTTTCCACCACTCTCAAGTAAGATAGAGGGACGCTTTGGCAAAAATTAAATGTGCAAAAATATTTTGCCATCTGCCGGAATATTCTTGGATGTTATTCTTCCAGAAGCACTCATTATTAAAAATATTTATTAGACATCAACAATATATCAAATTCTGTTCAAAATATGGCTGCCTCACGGTTACTACTCAAACAAGAATGAAAAAATAATATTTATTGCATTTAAGAATGGACAGGAATTAGCCCTATGCCTGAATTCTGCTTCTCTTGACACAATTTTCCCCCTTCTAGGAGAAAGAAGTTATTTAAGGCAAGAACTGTGTTTCTCTTATTTAGAATATGCACAGCCCTTAACCCAATTCCTTGCACATAGTAGAGACTAAAAATGTTGATTGATTGACAAAATCGTGAAGCCTGTTTCATCATTTAAATTTCAAGTTTCTTAAGGGATAATGACAGGATTTACTATTTCTTAGGTATGTGAACATCTGCTCGTTTTTATTTTTAATGCCCAGCATCTGATGCCACAGTCTAGATTTGGAACACTGCCCACTATAAAAGCTCAAACAACAGATACTTGTTTTCCCAGCCTCCCTTGTAGCTTGAGTACTGACAGGTGACCTAGTTAGACCAATGAGAAACTAATACTGGGACGAATCAGGTACTGTGGAGAACTTACTCCCACCAACGATATTTACCATTCCAGGAGTGGCAGTGGTAGCAGAGTTAGCAGTGCAGGCTGTGCTGGCCAATGGTCATGGAGGTAGCAGAAATCCTCTCTCCAAAGACTCACAGTTCTCATTCCTATAACAACATCTTGCCTGCCTGTTTTCCAAGCCTGATTCTCTGGCTTTCTAGGTCATTCCACAGCCCCAATATACTGTCAATGATTTTTTTTTCTGCTTAAATCTAGCAAAGCAATTCTTGTTGCTTCCAGGTTGAGAAGCCTAGTTGATACACTGGGCCTCCAGCTCCTCCATAATAAATATTAATTAAGTAAATACCTTGTGGTTCATTTCCCAAACACCATTTTGTGTCCCACCCATAAGCAATTCTAATTCTATACTCTTTTGTATTCTTAACTGTTTATATGTGTTAATCTTGTCTCTCCTATGATATCATTAGGTCCTTGAAAGCAGAAATCACATTTCTTTTTTAACCCCAGGGACATAGTAGAGTCCTTAAAAAAGAGTACATGCTGAATAAATATTTCACTGATTGATACCATTTAAATAACATCAGAATAACAGCTATTAGCACAGTGGTTACGTGACTCAATAGAAAGATCGATGTCATTCTTTCTGGACCAAGCTAGAGAATACACGAGCCACTCAAAATTAAAATTCAGTGCCATAGAAGAAGAACAAAAGATTTTACTGAGTTCAAATTGCTCTGAATTTAATTTAGTCAAATCAATTTTCGTAACTAGACAGTCTTAAAATGGAGACTGATTGTAGGTGTAGCCTTCAGGCTAAAATTAGATAAAATAAGAACGTAAGGACAGATTTTCAATGTCAAGGGTCTAATGTCATTGTTAGACTAGTGGTGCGTGCTCCCCCTTCCTTTCCTTCTTCTCTCATGCCCCAAGCATATTCATATAACAAGGTCAGAGGAAGCTGTTTTGGGATTGAGTGTCAAAGAGATTAAAGAAAGGATGGGGGAGGGGATTGGGGAAAGCTCTGAAACTGCCTTGGCTATGAAAATGGACCTGGACACTGAGCTGTATGTTCTAGGGGGGTGACTCTGGGAGCCATCTGTGGGGGGATGGAGAACTTCCTGTAGCAGAGCAGAGAAGACATTATCTGCATTTAAATAATCAGAAGCTGGTTCTACATATGTCAGTATTATGAATCAGTCAAGCAGTTCATTCTTTTTTGTATTCATTCAACAATCATTTATTGAAAGCTTGCTTTGTATCATGCATTGCTCTAGCCTCTAGAGATAGAACATTGAATGAGACAGATAAAATGCTAAACTCAAGGAGCTTATATTCTAGTAAGAGAAATAATAAGCCATCAAGGAAGCAGAAATATATTCTAGGTATCAGATAGTGATAAGTGTTACAAAGAAAAATAACATAAGATAGGGAGATAAATGGTGATAGGACTGCTATTTTAGACACAGTTGTTAAAGAAGTTCTTTCTCTGAGGTAGCTACATTTGAGAAAAGACTTGAATAAAGTGAGGAAGTGTAGGAAGGGTGCTCCGGGGAGAGGGAAGAACAAGGACAAATTTCCTGAGGCATGATTGTTCTTGTCTTGCTTGAGGAATAGCAAGGAGAATAGTTTACCTGGAACTGACTAAACCAGTGCAAGAATGATAGGAGATGAGGTAGGAGAGTATGTTGGGCACTGTGATGTGCTGACCAGATCCTCCTTTAATGGACTTGTCCCAGCTTTGGGAGTGCTGTGGACTGACCTTTCAGGGACTGACCCAGCTGCTGAGAGCCACCTTAACCAATGTCATCCTTATTCCCAGGGCTGCCAACATCCAATGACTGATCAGTGAAGGAGTATAAAGGTCCAGCATCTTGGCCTAACTTAGGACAACTCTTAAGAGTCATTATAGCTCCAGAGCTCTCCATGAGGTTGGACGACATTATTGTCGAGCCTACATCACAGTTTGACATCTTCTTCTGCCCACTCTTCTTTGTTCCCCTCCTTTCCAGAGATGCTGATCCCAAGGACCACTCCCTATAAATACTCTTCCCTTTAAACTCCATCTCAGATGGGGAAGGCAGCTTGCAATGGAGAGTTAGATAAGGACTCATCTAAGTGAGGTTAGACGATCATGGAAGGTTATGGAAAGACTGTAGGGTTCTGAGAGGAAGAATGATGTGATCAGACATATTTCAAAAGGGTTACTTGGCTTCTGTATACAGAAGAGACTGTAGGAGAAAAGGAGAGAAAGTTAGAAAGGTATTGCCGTGATCCAAGCAAGAGATTATGGTGACCTAGGCTAGAGAAGCATTGATGGAAGTGAAGAGAAATGAATGAGTTCGGGATATTTTCTGAAGACAGAGCTAACAGGATCAAGCAATGCTCTTTAGCCCATCAAAGAGGTCATAAGCCTCAACAATTAGCATCAGAAATGAAACAGTTGATTAAAAACATGGCTAACTATTTTATAAGCACAGTATTATTTAAAATGCAGAACAACACTAATAAGAATCAAATCACTTCTTATATTCATAACCCAAATGGTTCATTTATGTCACAAGAACAAATATCACTGGGTTACCTGATAGAATGCACGGTTAGTGCTGGTGGGCTATGCACTCTTTATATCAGGAGTCAGCAACCTACAGCCCACCAGAGAAATCTGGCCTGATGCATGTTTTCTTGTAGCCCACAAACTAAGAATGGTTTTTACATTTTTAAATGGTCGAAAAATTCAAAACAAGAATAATATATTGTGACATCTAAAAAATTGTACAAAATTCAAATTTTAACATCCACGTGAAGTTTTATTGGCACATAGCCCCGCACATTTGTTACATATAGTCAACGACTGCTTTGCTCTATAAGAGCAGCGTTGAGTAATTGTGACAGAAACTACATGGCCCACAAAGCCTAAAGTATTTACTAGCTGGCCTGTATAGAAAAAGTTTGCTGATCTCTCATTTATCTCAAAGAAGTACAGCCTGGGGTCACTTGGTGGCATGCCCAGTTAGTGCTGGTAGGGCTGATGGCCTATTCACTTACTCTGACATTGTTCCTGCTAGATACCAGGGTGATGAGCAATCATTTAGGGTCAATTTGTTCAGATTTGTTTGAAAGGTCTATTGAAGTCTGGCTTTTTCTGTGATTTCTTTTGCTCGTTTCAAGGTCTACTGTGATGCCTTGACTATTAGCTCTTTCTTATTACCATAAAACATGGACTTGGCACCTCCCTCACTGACTTTGTAACTTTCAACCAGTCAGACCCACTGTGCAACACGCAACAAATGAAAACGGCCAGCAAATATTTCAATGCTGTTCTCCACAGTTTTCTATGGCACGTACTCCAATTTCTCCCTGATGTTGATCCTTATCACTGTCTCTCATGTTTTTCTCCTGCCCCAGGAATTTGGGCTTGACACTTAGACTTGATCTTCCAAGTATTAATTCTCAGTATTCTCTAGGAATTTTGACTCATGCTTCCCTTTTCATCCTTCTGCTCATGACTGTCCTATAGGAAGCCCTAGATTGGCTCTGGTCCCAGAACTCCACTCCAGTCCTGCCCTCCCTGGATGACTTCCCTCTGCCACTAGAGGCTGCCTCACCAGTTGGTTGTCTTTCCACTGAGCTACTGCTGTTGCTCTATGGTCATCTATACTTTGCACGGGCACATGTCAGAAAAGCCCGCACCCAGCTTCACTCTGCTCATTCTACCTCCTTTGAGCTCTTCTTGACATCCACGCTTAACTTGTACTCTTCCCTTTTGACCACAGCCCCATACCTACCAACAGAGACCTCTTGGGCCTGTAAGAATGCAGGAACCACATCTTTTGCCACAGGGCCTGTAAATTTACTTACATTAATTATAACAATAAATATCATTATTATACCTCGTATTTATTAAGCACATATCTCAGTGTCTGATGGTGCATGTATTAGCTCAGGCTGCCGTAACAAAATACCACACACTGGGTGAGGCAAACAACAGAAACTTATTTCTCACAATCCTGGAGGCTGGAAGTCCAAGATCAAGGGATTGGCAGTTTGGTTTCTCCTAAGGTCTCTCTCCGTGACTTGCAGATGGCCACCTTGTCACTATGTCCTCATATGGTCTTTACTTTGTGCATGCACATCCCTGGGGTCTCTTCCTCCTCTTATAAAGATACCAGTCCTATTGGATTAGGACCCTACCCTTAGAACCTCATTTAAGCTTTATCACCTCCTTAAAAGCCCTGTCTCCAAATATAGTCACATTGGGGCTTAGGGCTTCAACATATGAATTTTGAGAGGACACAATTCAGTCCATAACAATGCATTACCCACTCTACACACAATATCTTATTTAATTCTCTCAACAATTCCATCAGGCAGGCAGGTGCTCTTATCATCCCCAGTTTGCACATGTGAAAACTGAGATTTACTTTGCACAAGGTTACACTTGTAGCAATTTTAGGTATATTTAGGACTGAATCCCAGGTCTGAATGAATCCACAGCTCACTCTCTTAATCTCTTTTGTATACTGTATCTCAAAGATTATATACCTCTTTTATAGGATTTACATCAGGTTACTCTAATTAATTGAATATGGGTGTTTTTCTTCCATTAGCTGTGAGCTCCTTGGTGACCTCCAGGGCTATTTGGGCAAGGACCCTCGTGGTCCACAATAACCTGTTCAGCTGCAAGGCCTGTACTGCCTCGCACTTGCTGTGGAAGAATCCTGGCAGATAGTGGAAGGCAATTCAATGTAAGGATGTTAATCTTGGGGCTACAGTTTGCACAGAACTCTGCAGACTGGTTTCACAGCATGCTGGGAGAAGGACAATTTGACAAGTTTCCATGATTTCGACTGAGAATAAAAAAGTGTGTGTGTGTGTGCTTAGTTCTATTCAATTTTATCATATTTGTATCATTTTGTCATATTCAAATTTATCACATCTGCCACCACAGTCAAGACCCAGAGCAAAGAGTTCTATCAACACAAGGATATCTCGTGTTCCCCTTTTACAACATACCAAGATCCTTCCCTATTCTGAATCCCTGGCAACCACTGATCTGACCTCCATTTCTAAAATTTTGTCATTTCAAAAACTATATTAATGGAATCATACAGCCAAGCCTGCTGGTGTAGTGGCTAAGATTTGGTGTTCTCACCATAGTGGCCTGAGTTCACTTCCTGGTCAGGGAACCACACCACCTGTCTGTCATACTGTGGTGGCTGTGTGTTGCTGTGATACTGAAAGCGATGCCACTGGTATTTCAAATACCATCAGGGCCCCCCATGGTGGACATGTTTCAGCGGAGCTTCCAGACTAGACAGACTAGGAAGAAAGACCTGGCCACCAACTTCTGAAAAAATTGGCCATGAAAACCCTATGAGTAGCAGCAGAGGATTGTCTGAAAGAGCACTGGAAGGTGAGAGGATGGTGCAAAATGACACAGCAGGGTTCTGCTTTGCTGGACACAGGGTTGCTGGGAGTCAGAATCGACTCAATGGAACTAACACCACCAACAGTGTATAACCTTTTGGGATTGGCTTTCCTTCATCAACATAGTTCTGGAGATTCATCCCAATTGTTATATGTATCATAGTTCATTCCTTTTTATTGCTGAATAGTATGCCATGTGTTGGGGCCCAGAGCAGTCCGCCCTAAAATATCCCACAATAGCATATGGATTAGTTTGAATTAAAGTTGCTTGAGAAACAAAAAGGGGATTCTGGCCCTGCTGTCGCTGTTCCCCTGACAGCAGGAGATAGATCTCCCGTGAAAGGCGCTCTCCCTGCGTCCTTGTCAGCAGAGCTGGGGATTCAGGGCCGAGAAGCATAGACAACCTCGCTCATTTACTACCTCAAGCCCAAACTCTGCTTAAATTCCTCACTAATTGCATACCTCAAGCCTAAATTTCTTTGTCCTGTCAATTCTTCACAAATTTATTATTTCTTGGTGTAAAAGATATATATACTGCCTGCTTTGTTCACTCTCCAAGCATCATTTCTTTATGGTCTACAATATGCACATATTAAACTAGGTTTTTCTCCTGTTAATTTGATTTTGTGTCACTTTTACTATTAGTGGAGCCACGAGAACACAAGAAGGGAAGAAAGGGGATTTTTCCCTGCCCTGACGCATATATATGTCTCACGGTTTGTTTAGCCATTCGCTTGTTGAAGGGTATCTAGGTTGATTCCAGTTTTGCCTATCATTGTTAAAACTGCTTTTGCCATATGTGTACAGGCAGTTGTGCAGACATAAGTTTCCATTTTCCTAGAACAAATGCCTGAGAGTGCAACTGCAGGGTTCCTCTGGGTGAGCAAAAAGAGTTTCAGGCCCAAGGGGACAAAAAAGCTTCCTGGATTGGGCCACTTGCTGCAGTGGAGTTCCCCCTTGCTGTTTCTACTCACTGCCTCAGTATCTCTCAGTGGGGTAAGAGAGTCTAAGGCACAACCAAGCTGGAGAGCACTTCTAGCTACCTATTGTTGGTGAGGCTCCCTATTGGTTCCTCGTGCGAGCCATGTCTCACCTGATGCTGTCAGATGGACTCTGGGCAGGAATGAGCCTATCTGGGCTGTCTTCTGTTGCTAGGTCAGGGGAAAGGAAAGGCTGGGCCTAGGTTATCTTCTTCCATTGGGTGGGGACACATAAAATACTGTGCTTCTGGGGTGTTCCTCCAGTCCCGGGGTCTCAAAAGGGTTCATCTTCTTCTTATCATCTTTCAAACTTCTCCTTTTGTTGTTTCTTTTATAATTTCTAGGATTTATAGTTGTACTTAGTGGGGAGGAGTGGGGTCAAAGGAGTCTTTGGAATCTTGTCTGAGCTGGAAGTCTGGGCTCATTTTTAAGAGAAGCAAAGAGGTGGACTTTTTAGGATAAGAAAAATGTAGGCAAGAGGTAATGGCAGTTTTATTGTCTTTGATTATCCGTTCAGAGCAGTATTACACAGCAGTCAGCCCTGACTCTTACTTGTTTCAGCCTCTTGCATGTGAGATTCCTCCTGGTTTTCATATATCTAAGCAAATCACCATCCTCTCACCTTTAATTATGGGGTAGGAGTGGAGTGGGTGAGCAGACACAGGAAGTTTCACCCTCCTACTGGCCTTTTGTTTGAAAGCCAGGATTCAGGCCCCTTTTATAATTTCTTCTATGGCAGGGATGATTGGCTGTGGTGATCTCCAATTGAAAAACCACGACCTTATTGAGGTGGCTCAATGGACAGGTTCAATCAACATTGAACATCAAGCTGGCGCAAGCTTTGGACAAAGACATCTGTCAGAGACTGCAAGCATTACATGTTCCATTTGTTTCAACAGCATAACATTTTTCCTTCTGCGAAAGGAGCTCTCAAAATTTTGTTGGACTAATTTAAGAACAGTTAAGACAATTTTTTATTGTCATCTTTTTCTTGAGAGACAGAAGACTAATACATTCATGATAGGGGGCAAGGGCTTTAAGCTTCTAAAGTAGAATTTGCCCAAGATTCTCCTGAATAACGCTCATAAGAATCTTATAAGATAGGTATTATTTTCTCTATTTTACAGATGACAGGGCTCCATTTCAACAAGCATTAGTGACTTAACCTCTGTCTTATGAGGGACAGGAGAATTCACCCAGCTTTAAATCCTGGTGATGACTCAAAACCCCATGCTGTTCCTTTATTTAGTTAAACTTCTATTAAGTGTCATGCTTTGTGTTAAGCTCTGAGAAGACAATAGGAGTTAAACATGGTCACTACTCTCTAGAAATTCACAATCTCATGGGTACAGTGGACTCTTTGCTGTAACTTTATTCAACACTCTCCCAGCCCAGCCTCCTTGGCTTCGTTCATCCAATAGGGATTAAATCTACACCTCTATACACATCAAACACTGGTCTTAGCCAAGAAGTGTTCCATTATAAATTTTAAAATTCTGTGAAATTGTTCTCCTCAATTTTCTTTTAGGTGAAAGGTACATGGAGAGAGGCACAAGCTACAAATTTGATGGCCAAGAAGAGACATGATCCATTTCCCAGACTATAACTGTAAGGACTCTCTCACTATTCTTTGTGTGTGATGTCTTAAAGATGATGATATTGACTGTATTTCCATCCAAAAGGCCAGTTGTTCAAGATTTCCTAAGTAAAGGATATAGATATAGTGACTATTTAAGTGGTAGTTTAATGGGGAGCTTTTATAACAGATTAAATATTTCAATGTTCAAAAAAGTAACTTTTACTCATATTAAGAAAAAAATATTTCTTTAATTCTACATCCTATTTCTCTTACCCTGCTATGGTAAATAGTTTCTTTCTTTTAACTTCATCTGGATATGGCAGCAGGTAGAGAAGGAAGACTCCAACTCTGAATTCTTTGCAGTTAGGGACACCTGGTTGGAATTCCAGCTCTGCCACTTGCTCTGTGACCTTAGGCAAGTGACTTAAGTTCACTGAACCTTAGTGTCTTCACTGAGAAAATGATAGCGCTTCCCTCATATCACTGGTTAGAGGGCTAAATGTGACAAAGTAACTGGCACAGAGTAGGATCCTCAAAATGCTAGTTCTTTCCTTTTTTCCTCTGTCCACTCTCAAAATTACCCTTGATTAAAAGGATTTATATTAAGTTCTTACAGAGGAATGTGTCTAGTTTCCCATTATGAGTCAAAATTCCTGAGTTGAATTCCTTGTTTTGTCAGTGATGTGTGTCAGCGTAATTTATTGAGATATTAGCCTACGTTTTGTTCTCTTCCTCTTGCTGTGAAAGGTATGTGAGATATTCTCACTCCTATAAACTCAAAAGTATAGTCCAAGTTTTGGTTTCTGAGTTCAGGGCTCATCGCTGATGGGACTGTTATGGGTTTGTGTACTGCAGAGCTAAAGATATAGTTTTTCAGGCACTCAAAAAGCCTTCCAACCAAGGTTTTTGTTTTATAAACTCCAGTCTCTGAGAGGCAGAGATGGGAAAGATGGGTGTCTTGGTGGAAAATTTTTCCTAAGACCAGAGGCGGTTTATTATAGATAGAGAATTTCCCATAAGGTGTCCCATGTAGTATGGTGGATGTCCATGACCCTTTTCCCATGAATCTCCAAGAGGTGGTGAGAAGACTGAAGGCAAAGTGACATGAATTTGAGAGTTCAAATACAAATCTTCGGGCCACTTTCAGGCTTGGACAACAAGCATCAGCCAAGACTACAGGACCCCGCCAGAATGTCTTGGACTGTGTAAGAGCGTGTGTCAGTCAGGATAGGTAAGGCTATATTGTGGAAACAAGCAACCTTTGAATCTCAGTGACTTCAAATAAAAGAGGTTTATTTATTGCTCACAGCCTTCATGGTTGAGTGGGGATCCTGCTCCACACTTTTGATATCCACACTCTGAGACACAGACTGAGAGAGTAAATACTCTCTGAAAATATTGCAAAGCATGCAGTGATTCTCAGATCTCCTGCCTAGAGTACACACTTCATGTCAGCTCACATTTCACTGGCCAAAGTAAGTCACATAGCTGCACTTATCTTCACATGGGTAAAAGTACAATCCTACCATGTGCCCGCAAGGAGAGAGAACAGAATATTGTGAATAGCAGTCTGCCTTTCTGATCAGTTTACTCTTCTTCTCTTATGCAGAAAACACCCATACTTATCTCAAAGGAGACAATTGAAAAGTTCCATTCAGTCTTTGGCATGATGTTAAAAATCCAACATTTCTGGATGATGCACGGTAGTCTCTACATCTAGGAGTGATATGTATTGATGACTACATCAGGTCTGTATGGAACTACTTTTGATCAAGAGACTTATGGACTAAAACTTAGAAGTATCCCCACATATACAACATATGTGGTAGAATAGAGGCAGGCTAACGACAATACACTCCTATTTTAAAATTGGAAGAATGGAAGACACTGGCCTGTAGTGATTCTACTGGGCAGACGTCGGGAAGATCCTCTGTCAGGGGAGTGGAGAATACTTAGTTATTCAGCCCAATTCTGCTTCTTAGCCCTTAGTCATCTCCCTTGGCCTCACAAAGGCATGGGAGGATATGCCCTCTTTAAGGGCTAAGAAGCTTTCTCAATTTGCTTTTGCTCAGTCATGTCAAACTGTCACAGACTTTCTTTGTCTAGGCCCAAGGTTTCTTTGACAGTACAGCTCCCTAAAAAAAAATAAGCTTTTTATCTATTTATTTCCAGTTGTCTACATGTGCCAGTAGCCACACACACACACTCCTTTTCTAGATGTCTCTCTTTTGAGTTAAATGAGGGGACTTTGAGGCTATTACCCTTTGGTAGAAGAGCTATGTTCTCATGTTTGTAATAATCAGGAGAGGTTAGTTTATGCTGCATTTACAAAGGCAAAATTATAGTGCTTCAAGAAATAAAGCTAATGTCTAATGTCTCACAAGTGCTATGAGACCACCGATGGTCAGCTGAGAGCTCTGCTCCTCATCTCCTCACTCTAGTACTCGGGCTAAAGGAAAAGAGACCATAGTGAATCACACTGTGGTTCTTAGGTCTCCTTTCTTGAGGGTACACATTATATCCACTCACGTTTTACTGGCCAATGCAAGCCAAATAGGCACAACTAATTTCAAGTGGGAAGAAAATAAGTCTTGCCAAGTGCACTGGAAGGAGAAAGACCTGGAGTATTTGTGAAGAGCGTTACTAACTATCATAAACTACCTCGACTATTGCATGATCTATTGCAGGGCTTCCAAAATATGACTACTATGGCATTTCTGACCAGCCAGACCCAGGAAGCTTTGAAACAGATGATCTGATATAGAAACATAATTGTAGAGGGGTAATATTTTACTATTAACTGATATGTTTTTTATTCTTTGTAAGTACCTTTGTTCCATGACTCTTCTTTCACCTCATCTCCTTGGGCACCCAAGACTTACCAAATCAGCAAAGGAGGGATACAGCAGAGCACCAGAATAAGTTCTCAGCTGGGGTGGAGATTGGTGGGAGATATCAAAACAGATGGTTGAAACTCCTAGCAGAAACAGTAGGTTGAAAGAATGTGTTTTGAGGGGCTGGCCCCGTGGCCGAGCGGTTAAGTTCGCGCGCTCCGCTGCAGGCGGCCCAGTGTTTCCTTGGTTCGAATCCTGGGCGCGGACATGGCACTGCTCATCAGACCACGCTGAGGCAGCGTCCCACATGCCACAACTAGAAGAACCCACAACGAAGAATACACAACTATGTACCAGGGGGCTTTGGGGAGAAAAAGGAAAAAATAAATATTAAAAAAAAAAAAAAAAAAAAGAATGTGTTTTGAGTCTCAACAGCCTGCTGATTTCACTAGTGAAAATCAATACATGTGCCATAAACAGTAGATTGGTGACAACGTACGCTGAGAAGGTCAGTTCTCCTTGCCTAGCCTTGATAAAGATTCTATCGCCAGGGTAGGAGAGAGAAGATGGCATGCAGATGAAAGCTGGAGTGGTCTGAGTCTGTACTTTAGGCTCTTTCCCTAAGAAAATCTCCTTCTTGATCTCTTAGAATTCTTTTTAACTCAACCAGTTTACCAAGGTAAACCAGGAGTGATTCTTTTTCTCACAGAGCTCAAAACCTTGAGGGAGGGAATGGATATGAAAAGAAATAATTATAGAACAGTTGGCTAAAATTCAAATACAAGAAGTACAATTGTTATGGGAGAAGAAGAGAAAACCAATGTCTCTGTGGGGGTCAGAGATGAGAAGAAAGCTTAAAATTTCACAGTTGTGCAGAGACAAGAAGAAAGCTTAAGCTTTCCCACCTCTTCTAGTGGGAAGAAAAGGACAGAAGTTATGTAGCATTTTTAGAAAATGCTATTATCACTCTTACTCTATTCCTTCTACATCCTCTGCCACTCCCACTCCCACCATAGACTGCTTTCCCCACATGGAGCACTGTACTCATGCTCTGAAGATCCTGCTTTTCTTCACATTAGCCCTTCCCTGCCACAAAGGCATAAGACCTTTTTCAGACCTCCCTCAACACAACCACTGTGGCTACCTTAAGGCAGAGGAAGATTGACTGTGGAGCTAATAAGTCTTAAACTTCAGAGCCCCTCACTTGCCTGGTCCCCTTCTAAGGCCCTGGAAGGTGCCTAAGTGATATGCTCAATGGAATCATTGTCATATGATTTCATACAATTTACAAAAGTGAGTATTTCAACAGCAATTGGTTAGGATAACTGTCTCTTTCCCTTCCAACTTCCCCTCCCTCTGTCACACTTCCCCTAATGTAAAGTGACAGTGGAAAAGCCAAGGTCCTATGTTGGATCTGGCTACAAGGACGCTGAACTAAGGATCTATATTAGTTCTCCAGGGCTACTGTAACAAATTGTCACAAACTTCTTGTGGCTTAAAACAGCAGAAATTTATTCTCTCACAGTTCTGGAGGCCAGAAATCCAAAATCAAGCTATCAGCAGGGCTCTTTTGGTGGCTCTGGGAGAGAAGCCATTTGTGGGCTCTTCTAGCTTCTGGTGGCTGCCAACATTTCTTGGCGTTTTCTGGCTTGTGGCCACATCCTTCCAATCTCTACCTCTATCTTCACGTTACCTTCTCCTCTGTGTGTGTAATCTCCCTCTGCTTATCTCTACAAGGACACTCATGATGGTATTTAGGGTCTACTTGGATGATCCAGGATAATCTCTTTATCCTTAAGATCCTCAAGAGTCTTAATTATATTCCCAAAACCTTTTTGCTTATAAGGTAACATGTGCATGTTCTGGGGATTAACATCTAAAATCTTTGGGTTGCCCTTATTCAACCTACTACAGGATCTTTTTAGTCATATTTAGTGGGCTCTATCTATACAGCTTTGCAGTCATCTCCTTGTATAGTTAAGTAGTTGCTAGCCATCCTGACAGAACAATCTTACTTCAGAGTGTGCTGACCCATCTCATGTTGTAACAGGAAGGTACAGTGCCATATTGTGACATGAACCTGCCCTGTGGAGCCTGGAACTAGAAGTATATAAATAGGTGGTGGAAGAAAGACAAATGTAGGGAAGTCTGAAACTGAGCTGTGAAAAATTATTCTAAATATCACAGCATATCCATCAAAGAAATTTGATGAGATTTTCCTAAAATTGATAACAGTCCTAAAAATGTACACGTCATTGTCCATAACAGGTTGTGAAGTGGAAACAAACTTTTCCTAAACTATCAGTAAGAAAAAACAAATTTCCATCATCCATGCTAGAAGAAAGATTTAATTATCTATCTATTCTCCATATAGAGAATGATTTTATAACAGATGAAAGAATATGTGGCCAAAAATGTAGGAAAACCGTATTACAGAGGCGTGTGAGGCAGTTAATTCATAAAAAATATTATTGAATTTTTAGATATTTTTGTGGTATCTGCCAGGTTTTTTAAACTATTGTAATTTCTTACATTTTCTCATCCTAAATAAAAATTAGTTTTTCTAGTTGGTTTCATATTCGTCTCCTGAAGTGACTCAGAATTACGTAAGCTGGGTGATCCCCTAACTGGGACACCCCCCTCAGACTGATCTATGGTTCAGGCTTGTTCTGGAGGAAGTGAAGGGGGCAGCTTCTTATATGCAGAAAGGGAAGCTATCCCAGGAGTTGGAGCTCTTCAACATTCCCTCAAAGTCCATCTTTATTCCCAGCTTACCAAAGCTCACAGCGCAGGGCAGTTGCTCTCCAACTTCTTGCCCGGGGTGTCAGCCTGAACTCAGTGCTTCTCTCAAGCTTGGATGAAAAAACAAATAGTTATGGGTGATTGATTGCATATGTGATGGGCAGTGCATCCATCCATTCTTCGCACATGTTACTATCCTTCCCTGGAGCAAACCAGAGCATCAGAGATGTGTGTGGATTCCCGTGCCAAATTGCTCTTTCTAGATAATGTTTATATGGTGGCACCAAGGGAAGTATAAAAAACGGCTCTATGAAGCCTGTTTCTGTATTTACTGTAGGGATGCTGTTGAAGAAGTTCTCCATTATGTTTCCGTTTATGAGGACCCAAGGGAGATATTTCGCTCTGGCTCTCCTGAGCATCCGGTTTGATTTTCGTCTTATAGACATTGTAAATCATGTGCCTGGTTTTGTCTCTCACATCTCATGTCTCTAGTGGAACTATGAGGACTTAGAACATACATTTTGGTTTCCAATAGTACCCCTGGCTCCATCTTATCTTAACTAATGTTTTCCTTTATCCTAATTTTCTTATTTACTTCTTATTAACTGCTTTTTATCTTATATTATTAAATGTATTTATGTAAGCCACCCTAAAATCAGTCCGCAACAATGCGGGCATAAATAAATAATTTAAAAACCACATTAAGTGATTAAAAAATAATAAAACACCTAAAGCACATTTCCCTTCGAGGCATTATTAATTATATGAAATTTCTGCACAGGCCTTTTGCCAGCAAGTCAGAGCCTCATGTCGAGAGGACGGATCCAAGTTTCATTAATGAAACCTTAGACATTCTCAGTTGAGAAAAAAAGCTGCATTTCCTTTCCTCTTTCTTTTTTTTCTTTTTCCCTTTTGCACTATGATTATTGTTCATTTAAGAGCACAAAGGTTCTCTGAGGCCTCCAGTTCTTTCTTATTCAAGTAGGTTTAGTGGAATTACACATGACAAAGATGACAAAGGCCTTCCTAATCTGCAGTGCTTTCTGCTCCTGGGAGAACTGGCCTTGTGTTCGCCTTTCCCTTTCCTGAGTCAGCACTTGGCTCATCCAAAGCTATGGGGCCCCAGCTCAGACTGTTGGAAATAATAAGCTTGGAGGGAGAGAACAAAAGCCCATCTTTTAAATTTGAAAAGGAGCTCTGCTCTTTAGATGGCAGAACAATTGTGTCGTTAATACGGTTCAGAAAAGAGGGACCAGAGGGGTTCAGAAAATAAAAAAATCAGCGTCTCTACACCACCACTTAACTTAATTGTGACGCTAAATGCTAGAGTGGGATAATACCTCTAGGCGAAAGAGATAGCCAAGATATCCACCTAAGGTTATTTTACCCACCCGGGGCTGATCCCCTTATCTTCTTATTCTCCAAAGGCAAGTTCTTCTGGTCATTTACTGATTAAGTAATATAAGCTGGGTAAGTCTATATTAATTCTGTTAGTCTTCTTTTTTTTCATGTTCTTTCCAGCCCTAGTTAACCCAGTCTCTAGTTAACTCTTCATGTTATTTTTAGATTATTTCCAGCTAGGTGTAATCTGGTGATTTTTTTCTTCATTACCATTATTGCTAAAATCTCATGTCCCCTCAACATGGCCAATTTTTTAACTGCATATCTAAATTAGATTCCTCTTATTTTATTTTTGACCTAGTGCCCACCTGATTTCAAGTCCAGGTAGTTGCTTGATCTCAGAATTTATGAATCAACTTTTGATTCTACATCTCTCTGACTGTCAAGGTGCCTATGACCTTGACATGGCGTTCCTTTATTTACTTTCCCCTGGCTCACATTCCATCTTATACACCATCCTCCACCTTATGATTTACTGTCTGTTTCTCTGTCCTGTCCACTGGCCATTCACAGGAACACTTCAGATCAATGTTTGCCTTGTGGCCCTATGCAAATTATAGTCCCATTTTCGTGACAATGTCTGCTTACTCTGTGCCCAGTCGTGATGGCTCTTTGTCTGCCTTTTCCTGAGCTGCCTCAGAGCTCCTCTGAGGTCACATCCTGTTTTGAATGATAGGGACCTGAAAGTGTGCCCCAAAACAAATCACCTAAAGTAAACAAACAACTCTAAACAAAAACATCCATCAGAGAGGAATGACATTTGTAGAGAACAAAAATGATTAAGATTGATTTTGAATGGCTCTCTACACATGGTGGGAGGTGTGTGCATGTGTGCACACGAGTAGGAAAATATTTGCTGCCTGAAGAGAAATAGAGGTAGGATCTCAAAGTGTAGAGGCTAACTTGAACCCCCAATAGGAAGGAATGTGAGTGATGTTACCAGGGCCCTATTTCCTCCAGCTGCCTGGGAGGTGGGGGCATGAATCCTGTACTGTAGCATACACCAACTTGGCATCTTGGATGCTGGCTTTCTCTGATAAGGAGGGAATGCTGGAGAATCTTTTTACTTGACTCTCATTACTTGTTTGTAGGTAACAAGGAAATCTACACATCTTGCCACCATGCCATGTCTCAGAGGGGTCCACTTGCCATCCCCCTGCTGTCTTATGTCAACTTTTCTGAGCATAGATTGCTTCAAGTGCTCCATAAACGCTTAATTTCAATGAACTGCCAAGACTATTTGTTTTACTTAAAGTGCCATCTCTGCTCCAAGTTTGACTCATTAAACATGTTTATGCGACAATGGCTAAATCAGAATCCTTTCCATTTGGTGGCTGTGTCATAAGGCTTTAGAAGCTGTGTGCACTGTGTATAAATCCTGCTGCATCTGCATTCTCTTTCTTTACCCCAATTCCCATAATCTCAATGCACTACATTAACAAAGGCATCTGAAAAAGGACTCCAAGAAAAATATTACACATCATTTGATCGGTAAAGACCATATTATACAGTCAAAGGGACATTAAACAAAACAATAGCAATGTTTAACATGTTGAGAATTTACAAGGTGGCAGGCTCATACAAAGGTACAAAGTAGTTTGCATGTAGTTTATCTAATACTAACAGTAACCCTGAAAAAATGGGTATTGTAGAAATACAGAAAAGTACAGTTCCTGTTCTCCACTCCAGAGGGGGAAAGGTCAGCTGGCTGGCTCCCAGAGGAATTTATTACCTTTGTGAATTTCAGCCTGACTCTCAGGCTCATGATCCTAAAAACTTGATTATATTGGCTCAGTCAATGCAGAGCCATGTCTCAGGTTAAACCATAAGCAAAAAAGAAATCACCATCAGACAAACCAGATACTCAAATCCACATGCTCAGCATATGTATCAGTCAGGGGCTCCACAGGAGACAGATGGCATGCTGAAATTAGGATAATTTGGGGAGGGTTTACTAAAGGGATTATTTACGAAAGTGTGGGCAGAAGTAGGGAAACCATACAGGGTAGTGCAGAACTGGATGCTAGTAAAAATTGCTCTATTTTTACCTCTAGGCCTGAAAGGATGAGGGGAGGGGATGGTTTCAATGTGAGAGTTTTGGAGAAGGGACTACCTTGACAGGAGTTGCAATCTTAAGTCAAGGCATTCAGCCTACCCAAACCAATCTTACAGGGAGGGGGGTGTGAGAATAAATGCTCTGAAATCATTCTCCTTCTCTCCAGTCTCCAGGTAGGGCTTCCCGTTGGTGAAGCCCAGAGGGAAGCCACAAGGCAAGATTGTTCCTTGAGGCAATCTATACAGGCGAACTTCCTGGAGTAAAAAACAGGGTAGAGAAGGGTGGAGAGTTAATGTTTAGAAGCATTTAGAATATCTCCTCCTTAAGCCAAACCTCCATCAAAGGCCACTTTATTAATTTATCATGAATAATTACCAGACCAGGGGCTAGGATTCCTTGCAGCCCACATGGTCAACCCATTGCCCACTATAGACAGACTATGCGAGAGGCCAGATCATGAATAGAAATTTATTGATGAGCATGGACTCAGAGTAAGAGAAGCCAGGAGAATGGAGCAATTGATGATGTCAACATACGATTTCCTGATATTCATATTACAGAAAAGATGACCTTATCCCTGTGACTGGAACCCTGAAAGCTAAAAAGCCCTCTGGTATCTATTGCTGCTTGACAAACCACCCCAAAACTTAGTGACTTAAAGCCATACGCAATTATTTTTCATAATTCTGTGGGTTAGCTGGGTGGTTCTGTTTGGGGCTAGATGGTTTAGGATGGCCTCACTCACATGTATGGGGCATCAGCTGGGATGGTTGAGATGGCTGGACAGCTGAGGCCTCTCCACAGATCGGCTCTCATCCTCCAGGAGGTTAGCACAGGCTTGTACATGCAATGGGGAAAGAGTCCCCAGCAGCAAGAGAAGGTAAGTCCCACTATGTAAGCACTATTCAAACCTTTGCTTCTGTCATATTTGCCAATATTCCATTGGCCAAAGCAAATCACACGGACAAACCCAGATTCAGGGTATAGAAAAAGACTCTACCTCTTGACGGAAGGAGCGTTCAATCTACCACACCTGTATTTCCATGTTAGGAATGGTCTATTCTGTTGGACAGGAAACATTCAAAGTTTGTTGGCTTACACTGTGTCTCCCATTCCCAATATATGGGCAGTTGTGTTTATGATGTTCTACTATGTTTCTATGGCTAACTGCAGCTCCCATTCTGACTGCAGTTGCTACCAGGTTCTACAGCCATTCTGTCCTTTTAGGGCTATTGGGCAATGAGTCATTGTGTTGATGTTTAAGCTTAATTCTCAGACAAAATTTTATTTTCCTTGTTTCCAACATTTTAGGGGGCTCTTAAATTTGGTCTCTAAGCATTGATGATATGTATCATTATTCCTATTTTCAGATAATAGAATTGAGAACACAGACAGTAGAGACTGGATTTGAACCCAGGTTTAACAGAACCTACTGCCTGTTCTCTTTCCTTTATATTCAGGTATGTCTCCAAATTTATATTAAAACACTTTGTAAACCACAAAGTATTACTTAAATATAAAGGAGCATCATCATCACCTTTATTATTACTAGAGTTGTCAGTACTATTCAGAGTAAAGTCGTAGTTCACAGTGACGTAAAAGCCCTCCAACAGACAATTTTTTTATTCCCTTTTCTCTGGAGCCAGCAATTAGCACTTCATGATACTTACATAAGAATCAATCTTTATTAGAAGGCTCTGAATTTAATAGTTTTCCATTCTATTAAACAGCCATTTATTCTTTTAAATTAGCTGTCATTTCAATAGGGAAGCCAATTGGTTGAGCAACTGGGCTACAAGGTAACCACGTTAAACCATCTATGGAGCAAGCATGTCTCATGCTCCCATTATACTCCACATCAGGGGCAAAGACAAGTCCACAGGTTGATGAACATTCAGTCCCTGCCTTCAGGAAAACTGCTATCCAATTTAGGGCCATGAACTAATATTTAATTATGACTTAACTAAGTCAATATTCTCCTGTATTCGGATAGATTGTAGGTCTCTTAGCAGCAAGAATTGGAATTTATATCTTATATAAATCTATTATGTACCAGCTAGCATACAACATACATAATAAATGTCTGAGAAGATTTTAATTGATGAATTGACTGAAGACTGAAAGCAGTTAATGAACGAGGGTTGAGGAGGAATAGAGGCTCCTTCTAGAAAATACAATTGGTTAAAGCATTAATAGTTTGGATCAGCAAAGAATTCAGTTTGGCCGCAAGAATACACAGCCAAATAAGAATAGCTTATCAAAGATAAGGAGTTTATTTTTATTTCAGAAAACATTAAATTTAGAGCTAAGAAAAAAGAGGTATGATACCTTCGTGGGTGTCGTCAATGACATTGTCTCCTTGGATTTTTCTGCTGCAGCATCTCAAGTCCAAGCATTTACAATCTGTATTATCAATTTATAAGCACCTCACAACACATACCTTGGGAAATGCTAATCTAAATGAAACCTTTTATTTTACAGATCCAACAGAATTTTATTCAAAAAATATTTATTGAACAGACACTGTATGGTAAAATCTGGTCTGAAGCTCTGGAAAAGAAGAGATAAGGAAATCAAGATACAAAGCGGGAAAGCCACTTGAAAATTGACGCTTTAAGTAAATGGACTGAGCCAAGGCTAGAGTCTGAGCTTTCCAACTGCCACATTCTCTTCTTTTGACAAACATGACTAAGCTTCACAAGAAATTATATAGGGCAGGCCTTATTGTAATAATTCTCCCTTTTCATGTCAGTAAATGTGGCTCAGAGACAAAGAATAACTTGCCCAAGATCACTCAACTAACAAAATATTGAACAATAACTCTGTCCTGACCTGTCTGATCCCAGATTCTTTACTTTTCTACTATAGTATGTTTATTGTTTTCCTATTATATCTTTGATATGGCAAAAGATAGAACTGACTTAAGGTAGAGGAGCTGGCAGGTTCTAAGGAGTTCAGGGCTGGGGTTTAGGTTTAGTTCCTTGTCCCAGAGGGATGTGCTACAGGAACATGGAAACAGAAGCTTGAGCATTCATGATGCCAGTGAGCAGGCCATCTTTGACGGGCGTTAGTCTACACATCAGGATGTACTCTGCCCATCTGAGGTCACTGCAGATACCGGATGTGTTAGTGCCAGACTATTTAAACACTCTTGTTGCCAATAGAGAGTCTTCAGCACATGATCCAGATATCATTGCCTAAAGTCCCAGGCAGGGTTGAACTTGCCAGATGTACAGAGGAGTGGCTTCCATGAGTTTTCTGATGCTCATTTCATAATTCTTTCTTTCCTTGTTACATACTCCCTTTGCTGTACATGCCTTTTACATCCCATCTGCCACCAAGTCCTGTCTAAAGTTTCTTCCTTAGAAAAGTACTTTGAAGTGTTTCCTTTATCTTTCCATTGCTAGTCTTCAGTACTGCATTCCTGGATTATTGTCATGGAGAGACCAAATAGGTGGCTGTGACCAGCCTCTCCTATTCCATAGCCTCTTCCCTATGCTTCCAGAAAAATCTTCTTTAAACCTTAAGCCATTTCTATGTTTAAAATGCATACAATGTTATTAATGTCCTTTGCCAAATGTGGTAGACACTCCTAATGGCTTATCCACATGTCTTTTCCCCTTATGCCTTAATAACAGAGCTCTAATTTTACTCAGCAAGCAAGATGCTTAGTGAAAAGATTACATTTGTAAGCATTTTGCACACTCTTAAAGACAAAGATACAGATGACCTATCCATTGCAGTAAGGGGAAAGCACTGGATAGGCCTCTAGAAAAATTTATTAAAGGAGGGCTGACTTATTTAAGAAGAACTGGAATGTGGACTTGATGGCTAATGCTCCATCTTATAATTCTGAAGGAGGTGGAACTCATGCACTAAGGAACAGAAAGACAGAGGTACTCGTCTCTGAAAACTTCATGGAGCTGCTATGACAGCTCTGGACTATTTCTAGAATTATTCTCATGTGAGACAAAGAAGTCTAAGCCATTTGGCATTTCCAGAGTAACATCAATAATACATGACAGGAAATAAGACATACTACATAAAAATCCTATCTGGGAGCCTATTTCCCATTATTTTAAATGAGAAAAAAAATGGGTTAAATGTCAACCAAGACTAGTTTACCAGTTTCTTAAGACATAATTAAAACACAGTCTAATGCCAACATGTAAGTAGCAATAAATTGTGTTGAGATTTAAAATACTCAAACTGCCACTTCTTGACATACAAACAAACAATGCAGTTGTCAACAAACAATTAGACTTCCACTTTCAGCCCAAATGGTAACAGGCACTAGATTTATACACCCAACAGAAACAACCAAAAATTTGACAGAACACATGAAACAAAAGTTTTTAAGACACTGGACATGATGTGACAAAAAGTGATTCCTGAGAAATTAGAAACAAATGAGGTAAGCTCAACGATTGGCCCAGTTTACTGATTTGAAAGAATTTCCAGGCTAAAGTGCAGAGAAAGGGAACAGAGGCAGAGCCAGAAGGAATCCGTGAGTTTAGGAGATGCACATGAGAGTTTGGAAAGAAGAATATGGCTAGAGTTTGTAAAACAGAGTATCAGAGAGCAGATAGCTGCACAGAGTGAGAACTTTGGTGATTTTCAGGGGTTCACTCTTGAGTATTGAGCAGGGTATTGATCAGTGCATGAACATGTGGAAAATCCTGAGGCTGGGGAGAGAGCCAACCAAAAGGATTAAAAGTAATAGTGCATGGTGTTCATACTGAGTTGGGAATAAGCCCACTGGCTAGACTGGAAAACTTCATGATTCATGAAGCATCAGGCAGAGTATATGGAAGGGTCTCATCTCAATACTTTGGAATAATTAGTACTAGGCAGCACTGTTCCAGTCCTACCTAATGAATTTTAGAAGAAAAACCCATAATATCTGGCATTTAATAAAAAATTACCAGGCATGCAAAAGAGTAGAAAAACGTGACCTATAATGACAAAAATAATCAAGCAATTAAAACTGACCCAGAACTAGTCAAGTGGTTAGAATAAGTAAACACTGATGTTAAAATTGTTACTATGACTGTATTCCATATGTTCAAAAAGTTAAGTAGAGATATGGAAGATAGAACAGAAGACAAATCAGAATTCTAGAAATGAAAAGTGTAATGTCAGAGATGCTAAATACTCTGGATAGGATTAATGGCAGATTAGTCATTGCAGAAGAAACAATTAGCAAATTCAAAGACATAGCCAAAGAAACTATACAAAATAAAACAAACAGAAGAAAATAATTTTAAAAAATGAAAAGAGAACCCACTAGTTGTAGAAGAGCAGCAAGTGTGCTAATACACATGGAATTGAAGTTCCTGAAAGAGAGGGAGGGGAATCAAGAAAATTTGAAAAAAATAAGGGCACCCAAATTTCCATATTTTATGAAAAATATAGAGCCAGAGATTCAAGAAACTCAATAAACTTCAAGTACAAGACAGATGACAGCAACTACTTCAAAGCACATTACAATAAATTTACACAAAATCAGCACTAAAGAAAAAAATCTTAAAAACAGTGAGAGAAAAAAATATACGTTCTATACAGAGGAGCAAAGATAAAAATGACAATAGATTTCTTGTGGGAAATAATCGGTAAGCAGACAGTGAAGTAACATCTTTAAAGTACCATAAGGAAATAAAGGTCAATATAGAATTCTGTACACAGTGTAAATATCTTTTAAAAATGAAGGCAAAAATAAAAATCTTTTAAAGATATGAAGGCTGAGAGAATTTATCACAGGTACACATGCACTATAAGAAAAGTTAAAGGAAGTCATTCTGGCAGAAGGAAAATGATACCACACGGCATTAGAAATACATAAAACAGAATGAAGAGACTTGGAAATGGTAACTGTGTGGGTAAATTATATTTTTCGTATCATTTAAGAATTTTTAAATCAAAATTGTTTAAAATAACAACAATATAGTTTGGTGTTTATAACATATGTAAAAATAAAATGTATGACAACAACACAGAAATTAGAAGGTGAGAAATGGAGATAACTATTGTTAAGTTCTTATACTATATATGAAGTGATATCATATCATTTGAAGGTAAAATGTGATAAGTTAAAGGTGTATACTATAAACTCAAAAGTAACCACTAAAATAGCAAAACAAAGAACTAAGCCAACTCAGGAGAGAAAATGGTATCATAAAAAAGTTCAATTAATTTAAAGGAAGGCAGAAACAGAGATAAAAGAACAGAGAACAGATGGAACAAATAGAAATCAAATAGAAAGAAGATAAATTTAAACCCAACTGTATCAATAATCATATTAAGTGTAAACGGTCTCAATATCCCAATTAAAAGGCAGAGATGTCAAACAATAAAAAAAGTAAGATTCAATTATATGCTGCTTACAAAAAAGCACTTCAAATATAAATATACAACCAGTTTCAAAGTGAAAGGATGGAAAAAAGATATATCATGCTATCACGATAAGAAGAAAGCTTTAGTGAGAATATTAAGGTCAAACAAGGTGAATTTCAGAGCAAAGAATATTACCATGGATAAAGAGCATCATTTCACAACGATAAAGGGTCACTTTATCAAGAGCACACGAAAATTTATGCACTTAATAACAGAGTTTCCAAATACATGAAGCAAAACTGATAGAATGTTGGGAAGTACTAAATAAATCTACAAATATCACCAAGGATTGCAATATCCCTCTCTCAATAATTGATAGAACAAGTAGACACAAAATCGCTAAGGATAGAGGAAAGCCTAACAACAGTGTCAACCAACTCAACCAAATTGATGTTTATGTAGAACATGCCGCCCTAACACAACAATTTTTGTCAAGGGCGCATGGAACATTTACCAAGTTGACTGTATGTTGGGCAATAAAGAAATTCTCTCAATAAATTTAAAGTGTTCAGTCCCACAAAGTATGTTTTCTGACTACAATGGAATTAAATTAGAAATTAACAATAAGAATATCTTGGGAAAATCCCCAAATATTTGGAAACCAAAGAGTCCACTACTAAAAATCTCATGGGTCAAAGAAGAAATAAAAAGAGGAATTAGAAACTATTTTGAGGGGCAAGCCTGGTGGTATAGTGGTTAAATTCATTTGCTCTGCTTTGGCAGCCGGGGGTTTGCTGGTTTGGATCCCAGGCATGGACCTACACACCACTCATCCAGCCACACTGTGGCAGCATCCCACATACAAACTAGAGGAAGATTGGCCCTGATGTTAGCTTGGGGCCGATCTTCCTCACCAAAAAAAAAAAAAAAAAGTATTTTGAACCAAATAAAAATTAAAAGACAATTTTTTTGTAGGGTGTTACTAAACAATATTTAGAGGAAATTTATAGCACTAGACACCTATATTAGAGAAGGAGAAAGGTCTCAAATCAATGACTTCAGCTTCAACCTTAAGAAACTAGAAAAAGAAGAAGATTACCAAAAGTAAGCATAAAAAAAAGAAATAATAACATTCAGAGCAGAAATCAATGGACTAGAAAAGATCAAAACAGAAAAAAAATCATGATACCATAAGTTGGTTTTGGAGAAAATCAACAAAATTGATAAAACTCTTACCAGACTGCTCAGCAAAGAGAGAGAGGAAGGGGAGAGAGGGAGGGAGAACACAAATTACCAACATCAGGAATGAGACAGATGACATCACTACAGATTCTATAGACATAAAAAGGATAAAAATGCTATATTATGAACTACTTTATACCAATCAATTTGATAACAGATGAAATGGACAAATTCTTTGAAGACGCAAACTACCAAAGCTCTCTCAAGAAGAAATAGATAATCTGAATAGTCATATATCTATTTTAAAAATTAAATATGTCATTAAAAATTTTCTCACATGTAAAGAAGCAATAACGCTAATTCTTCCCAAACTCTTCCATAAAATAGGTGACCATAAATGAGCACATGAGAACGCACTCAACCTCGTTAGTCATTAGGGAAATACAAATTAAAACCACAATGAGATACCACTACCCACATACTAGAATGGCTCAAACTGAAAAGACAGAGCATATCAAGTGTCGATGAGGATTTGGAGGAAATGGAATACTCATACACTTTTGGTGGGAATGTAAAATGACACAACCATGTTGGAAAACATTTTGACAATTTTGACCCAGCCATTCTACCCTAGGTGATCATTCAAGAGTTTAATAAAAGTATATATCCATACAAAAACTTGTACAGGTAGTCCACAGCAGCTTTTTTTTGATGGCCCAAACTATAAATAACCCAGGCATCCATCAGCTCATAAATGAATAAATAAAGGAATTATGATGTATTTGTTCAATAAGATGCTACTCAGCAATAAAATGGAGTGAACTATGGATAGACATTGCGACACAGATGAATCTCAAAATAGTTATGCTGAGTAATAGAAGCTGTATAAAAAAGAGTATATATTGTATGATTCTATTTATGTAAAATTCTAGAAAATGCAGTTTAATTTATAGCAACAGGTAATAGATCATAGATTGCCCAGGGAAGGGAGGTTGAAGCTGGGAGGAGAATGGGGGAGGTATTTCAAAGGGACATAGGGGACTTTTTGAGAGTGATGGATATGTTTATTACTTTGATTGTGGTTATGGTCTCATGCATGTATACATGTGCCAAAAATTATAAATAGCATCCTTTAAATATGTACAGTTTATTGTATGTCAATGATACCTCAGTAAAGCTGTTTTAAAAATCAATTGTTTGGGGCCGGCCCAGTGGCGCAGTGCTTAAGTGCACATGTTCAGCTTCGGTGGCTTGGGGTTTGCCGATTCGGATCCCGGGTGCGGACATGGCACCACTTGGCATGCCATGCTGCAGTAGGCGTCCCACATATAAAGTAGAGGAAGATGGGCACGGATGTTAGCTCAAGGCCAGTATTCCTCAGCAAAAAAGAGGAAGATTGGCTGCAGTTAGCTCAGGGCTAATCTTCTTCAAAAAAAAAATTAAAAAGCAATTGTTTTATATGCAGTTGCCTATATTTTCTTAGCACCAGTAGCATGCTAGCTTCACATCCCCAGTGCTATCTCTTTTCAAGTTGTCTTCTTCATATATTATTATTCTGCCAATTGTATTTAGAATGTTACTTAAGACTTCTTCCACACAGTATTTTGTTTTAAAATGTTACAAGTGTTTAAATGTAAAAAAAATGGTTTAAATATAATTTTTACTACAGAAATATAAGCCAAAAAAATGCAAAGTGCCTACATTTTTAACGTGGGTTCAGCAGAAAGCACAGCCTGAGGTTCCTGAAGCTTATGTGCCTGTTATTTTATCAGGGATACTATTCCAGCGAGCAGGAGAGGAACAAAGAGAGTAGAGCAGCTAAAGGAGAGCAAACATAAAATTGTGCTGTTGAGCTTGCTGTTGCTGAGTGCAACAGAATGCTAGATTTGTGGCACTCGGCCCCAAAGAAACTCTATAAAATGCACTCAAGGACTCCATTGGGGACAATGTGTGGATAAAGAGAAAAAGATTTATCCACTGGTTCCTATTTCCCATTGGCCAAAGATTTACTACACAGGATATTAACTCGCCTTCACTTCTGGTTTATGCAGGCCAGGGTGAGGGTGCGGGCAGCGTACCAAGGAGAGCGGCTTTAGGCACAAGCAGGAGGCAAGGCAACTCTGGTTGCGACTGCAGGCAGAAAGAGCGCTCATAGAGCTGCCTGTCACTACAACAGCTGAAAACAAAACAAAACAAAATAGATGAAGCCAAGAGCATCTGAAATGGTCATCAGTAATGTCTGACACATCTATGTTCTGTGGTTATTAAGAACTGGGATAAGTCAAAATAGTTTTCTGTTTTGTGTCTGGGTGATATACGTAACCTACAGCTACTCCTATTTGACGTATGTAACCTACTGCTTTGGTTCACAGGAGTACGCTCTTTTAATCAGTCTTGTGGCACTCCTCTCTGATGTACACTAAGTTGACCTCGAGCACTTTCAGAAACCACTGACTTCTGGGCTTCATCTCTTACCAATTAAAACAGAACGCCTGGGTGGGCCTGGGTATCAGGATTTTTTAAAGTTTCCAGGTGATTCTAATGTGCAGCCAAGGTAGAGAACCATTGAGTTGCTTCAGTCTCCTAGCTGTCCCCTGTATGTTCCATGCTTGTTACCAAGTAGTATTCATGCCTTCACTACGTAATGGAATGTTCTCTTCATCTCTAAGTACTATCCATTATTCAAAATACATTTAAGTCTTACCTCACCTACATATCTTTCCCAAACTATTTTACCTTCGTGATATTTTCCTTCAACTCTATCATCTGTATTAGCGAAGCACCCTCCACACCTCTTCTAGTAGACTATAGCAAAATCTTTTTTTAATCTCTTCCCACACCTACTTACTCTTTTCTCTCCTCTCACTCTTAAGTTCCTGGGTTTTAATTTACACATGTTCTTCACATGAAGGGATTATTCCCCTGAAAATTGTTTCTGTTTATTTTGAAAAAGGTCAGTGTGGCAAACATATTTTAAGGTGACTCCAATATCTCCATCTTTTTTTTTCTTTTTTGAGGAAGATTAGCCTCAAAATCTAACATCTGCTGCCAATCCTCCTCTTTTTGCTGAGGAAGACTGGCCCTGAGCTAACATCTTCGCCCATCTGATGAACTTGGTTATGTAGCTAAGGAGATTTACAAGTGAAGTGTTGATGATGTTGCTGGTTTCTTCTTGTTACTTATAGTAAAATGTGAGAGAAATAAATTGAGGGAAGAACAAAAAGGAATGAGGACTTGATTTTGAAAATCCACAGTCTTTTCAGATGACAAAAGATGCTAAAATTAAGACAGCTTGGCCTAGAGAAAAAGTTGAAGGGTATAACCCTACAACCTTTTGCTAAAACATCAGAAGGGTAAAAAGTCAGGTATTCAGTCACACAAAGGGCCCTTTCAAAAGATTAAGAGTATGTCTTACAGATCTTCTAAATCAAACCATAGGCCTTCTAGAGAGTTTCTAAGCCCTCTCAGCAAGAGGTCCTGATAGAGAAAGGATTATTCTTTAAAAAAATCTGTGGGTGTGGCTTTTGTCTAATGGAGTAAATCCTGTTGAAATCCATGGGACACCCACAAAGTTTTTGAGAAAATTATTTCATGAGAAGCAGTGCCATCTAGAACTGAAGGGGATAAAGAGAGTACAAAATGAAGAGAGGCTGTTGGATTCCCAAAACTGTACTAGCAGGAAGCAGGCTAATAAAATTAATCAGCTGCAAGCACATGCCACCTTTCATGAAAAGGAAAGATGATTATCACAGAACCAAGAGTCCAGAGGGTGGAGGTGAGAGCCATGAAGAATGATTCCCAGATTTTGAAACCTAATCAAGTAACTCCCATTATTTGCCTGGCTGGATTTCAGAACTGCTGTGGACCATTGACTCCTTTTTACCTTCCATTTTGAACTGGAATGTCTATATTTGTTATGCTGTGCTTGTCTCACCATTGTATGTTGAACGTGTTGGGAGCAGTAACATGTCTCTTTAGTTTCACACATCCACAGATGGAAAGCAATTGTGACCCAGGAGCTGTATTTAAGAGGTTATACCCAGGAGCCTCCTCCATACATGGACCTAATTTAGATTATGAGATTTTGGACTTTGAGCTGATGCTATAATGGGATGAGGCTTTTGGGAACTTTGGACTTGTGTAAATGTATTTTCCATGTGAGAGACACAGGAATAATCATTGGGGGCGAGAAGGCAAACTATGGAAGACTTTAAGGTGGCTCTTATGATCCCCACCTCCTTATGTTCACACCCTTGTATAATTCCCTGCTCTCCTCTTGAGTGTGGGTGAAACCTGTGACTTACTTCTAACCAATAGAATACATCAAGGTGATGGATTGTCACTCTTGTGTTTGCTATATAATTGTGTTGTGTTATATAGAAGTCCATTTGGCTAGCAGTTTCTCTCTCTCCCTTGCTGGCTTTGAAGAAGCAAGCTTCCATGAGTCCTATAGCCACAAGGAAATGAGTTCTGCCAACAACTTGAGGGAACTTGGAAGCAGATCCTTCTCCAGTTAAACCTCTGACGGGAACACAGTACTGGCCAACACCTTGATTCCAACCGTTCTGAGACACTGAGCAGAGGACTTAGTTAAATTGGGCCCAGACTCGTGACCCACAGAAACTGTGAGATAATGAATATGTGTTGTTTTAAGCTAAATTGCTGTTTCACCACTAAATCTGTGGTAATCTGTCATGCAGAAATAGAAAACTAATACAGTCAGACTTTCCGTTGCTGTATTTTAGTCACCATTCCTATTCAGGTAAACCGCAGGGAAATTATGAGATCATATCTTCCTTCTAGTTTTAAATTTTTATTTTAGTTACTTTAGTATCCACACTCTGCACATGTGGACACTGGGGGTTGAAGCTGAATTTCCTGGCCCTTACAGCAATGGTTCTCAAATTTTAGCATGCATCGAATCACCTGGATGGCTTGTTAAAACAGAATGCTGGGCCCCAACCCTAGAGTTTCTGATTCAGCAGGTTTTGAGTGGGGCTCAAGAATCTACATATTTAATAACTTCTCAGCAGTGTTGATGCTGCTTCTCTAGGGCCAATATTTTGAGAACAACTTCTGTAGACTGACTTTACGATAGTTCCTCTTTCTATGGCCTCCATGACATACATTTTTTGCAGTTTGCTCTGACCCCTTTTCTCATGATGATTGATATTGTAAGCTGCTGGAATTTCCAGGTTCTTGCTGGCAGTTGCTATGGCAACTCACACAGGGTTGCCCTGTGCTTGAGGCCCTGAGTGAGGACGGCACCAGATGAATCACTGGCATAAGTGACTTGTAAATGTGGCACGGATGTTTCTCCCGAGTTGTCTATTTCTTTCTGTGACCTTATTGCTGGTCCTTTCCTTTTTTGGTAATGTGTTTTTGGAGTTTCATCCAAGATTCTTCTCTATAATATGATAATAACAAAACCTTACATTTACGTTGTTCTTCACATTTCTAAAACAATATCGTTTCTAGCACGACACTAAATTTTACTAACACAAGAACCCTATGAGACGTGCTAAATAGGTCTTATTAGCCCCATTAATAGATAATGAATATAAGGCTAAAGATGCTCAGAGATAACTAAGATCCAAAGTTATACAAGGTAGAAAGTGGCAGAGGCAAGTCTGGAATGCATAACTCCTGATTAGTGCTGGTATTGCACAGGATCCTGGCAGGAAACAGATGGCACAGTCAAAAGGATAACTGAAGAGAGCTTAACAAAGAGAGCTCACAAGTGATAGTGAAGTATCCAAGGGCAAGAAACTAGCCTGGAGGGGTCAAGAGGAGAGAGTGGTTAACATTACCTGGAAAAAGAAATGTAGCCACAGCTGCAGCTATAGGAGAAGGCCATTCAACAGGAGTTGTGGTCTTTAGTGGAGAAATGCAGCCACTGCCAATCCATGGATCAGTAGGAAGGGGACTGGGGCAATAAACAACCCAAGTTCTCTCCCCAGAATGTGAGGGAGGCATAAGACGAAGCAGAGATATTTTGCTTCCTTGCTGTCTGATTAAGAGGCTATTGCAGATTTCTGAAGAGAGTGATAGACGACAATGGGATATTAGGAGAATTGGCGTGGCAGTTTGATACAGGGTAGATTGGAGGAAGAAGTTGGAAGCACAGAGATCAATTAAAAGGATGCTATAGAACTTAGAACATTTTCCATTTCTGTCTACACTGCAGTGGTCCTAAACAGACTGGGCAAGGAAAGACTCATGAGAGTTGAGGCGGGGTGCCAGTCCTCCATCCTTAGGATGTGTTTGTTTAAAAGAATTATCTTACTATAACTAGATTTTCAATATTGAGCTTGAAGTCCTATTCAGGTTTTAAGTGGGGTATGACTGGCCTTTTGGTCTCGTTTTGGGTTTCTGAAAAGCAGACTCAGAGAGATAAGAATTTGAGTGTAAGTAGTTTATTAGGGAGGTCCAGAGGACATCAGCAGGCAAATAGTGAAGCGAGGGAAGGAAACCAAGAAAGGAGGTATCATCAATCCAACGGTCACAGTGAGTGACTGGCACTTACTTCCATGGATAAATTCTGAGAACTAGTATAAAACACATCTCAGAAGCATCCCACCTGAGAGGTAAAGGTCTTGGAATATTTGTATACCAACTCCTGAGCATCACTGGTTGAGGGCTGCTCTTGGGAAGTGTTAATTCCTGATACTTCCAGCCTGCCACATGCACAGGCAGAGTGACCATCCATGGCTCTGGAGGTGGCCCCTGACCCAGAGATGCAGATGCTGGCAGTGGAAGTCATTTTGAGCACAATGAACTGTATATGGGCAGGGCATTAACAACACCTGCTACATTGCCTTTTGCAGGATGGTGCTCATCAGCTCTATGGTCTCTACCCACTTAATACAGTGCCCTAAACTGCCATGTCCAGATGGAATTCTACTTGATCACGCACAAAATCAAGCCAGTATGGTTGTTTTGAAGGTTATAGCATTATTGGATAAATACCACATTGGACAGTAGAATTTGTAGTTAAGCACAGGAGGTAAACTTTGGTAATTTTTTAAGCTTCCAAGGGGGGAAAAAGGCATATTACCAAATGGGTGGGGGAATCAATGCAGCTAACATATCACTTGGGGGCTAACAAATGATTTGTACCCAGGATTCTGAGTTGTCAATCCAAAAGCAAAAGAAGAACACAATAGTCAAGGAAAGCAGCCAGAAAGAACTCATCCTGCTTTGCATAGTATGTCTCTTTATTGCTCTGATCTGACCGCAAAAGATACCTAATAGCTTTGACTCCACTGAAATACAAAAGCTTCAAAGTGGTGTCATTTTCCACCGAGTTTCAGAACAGCCAATCGTCTCATGGCTTACACCTCACTGAGTTTGTATCTCCCGATTCAGCCAGGACATCTGTCCTGCTCTACATCAGAGCACTCAGCATGATTTTGAATCCACACAGACACAAGTTTGAAAACACGAGGTGGAGGGAAGCATTTCTGTGCCACACTGTGCTGAATTATTTACTCCCAGCCTGGGATTCAGAGCGCTATCTCTTTTTCAGCTTTGAATTTTACTGCAATGCAAAGAAAGAAAATAAGTAAATAAGGAGAAAGAGGAAATAAATCCCTTGGAGACCTCCTGGAATACGAAGTTATCTTTTGAAATGGAGCCCAATGCTGAAGTAATTGTGTCATTTTAGAGTGCAATACTAATATGCTCACAACTATGGCTAAATGCTGGAGCAAAGCACAATTTTGAAGCAATAAATTTGTGGCCATTTATTTAAACAGAAAAAAAATGAACCTAAAATTTGCATGGATTTCTTTAATTAAGCATCCCAAAATTCAGAAATTGACTCCAAGATAACGCCTTCAAGCATTATGTGCAAAATAATAACAAGTACAGGTAATGGAAACGAGGGCATCTTTATTTCCTCTGAGATCAAGATGAGGAAGAAGGATATAATATAGGTTGGGAGGAATTTATACAACCATAAAAGAGCAATCTGCCTCCTTTCAGGGTATGTTTCATGGAGGGGGATCATAAACGATCCCAGTGTATTCTGAAGGGGTTGTAATCATGTAATCACATAAACTGTTTTCTGTCTCCCACTATGCCTTTACATTTGTTCAGAAGGATAATTTCTTCCCAGCCCCTAGACGAAAGTCTCATTTCTTATCTGGAGCACTTAAGTAATAAAAATTCCTGTGGTTAAGTCCAAAACACACTCTCTTTTGAGTAATTAAGAGTAACTATAATTTTCAGATCCACGCAATGATCCAAACTTTGAACATGAATTGATGTTGATAGGAAGCCTGGAACAGGGATAGGGTCGGGAGAGAGAGGACCAGCTTTCCAGCTGGAGGAGAAAAAATAGTGCTTCTTTGTTTTCTTCCCCCGGCTGCTCACCTGGTTCCTCAGCCCTCCTGCATAGGTGTGTGGGGAAGGAGAAGATGTACATGGAGAAAGACAGCATTTTGTAACTGGAACGCTTATGAATCCTTTCCATTATGGGTCAGATAGGCGTGAAATGCTGCTTCTTTTCCTCCTGGATGCTGCTGTGGGATTTTTGGAGATTCCATCCTCCACCAAATGCTGGGAATCTCTCACCTGCAGTTCTCTTGCTCCAGGTGATGGACTCTCTCCTGTCTCATCTCTTTGCTATTTTCTCAGTTGCTGGATGTTCCCTTGGGTCTACTGTTACCTTTATCCTGCGGAGAGCCTTTCACTCTTCCAAGTGGGCCCTCCTGGATGGTTTTTATATTGATTCTGTGCTACTTGTTTGTTCTGTCTCTGTCTCTCTGTCTCTGTCTATCTCTTTGTCTCTCTGTCTGTCTCTCCCTCTCTCTCTCACACACACACTAGTTCGAATCTATTTCACAGGAAACACTTATGCATCCTTTTCTCCAATAAATTACAGGAGTATTGGTCAATCCCAGTGCAGCCTCTCACTAGAACAGTCTGTCCATTATAAGCATGAGGTAGACGTTGATCCACTGTGTCTCCCCCTCAAACACTGGGCAACACATATTGCCCCACCAAATGGTCTCCTTAAAGCCCCTCTCTCCTTACGTGAGGTAAAGAGGGAAAGCACTTCCTGGTCTTTTCAAAAGAGCTTTGTCAAATGTTATGTCTAAAAAAATATTCCTCTAACGTCTAACCCTCAACTCTTTTTCCCTATGCTGTGGGTGAGAGTTGCAAAACTCATAAAATTGGTTTTCAGCCATTTCTTATGGCAAACCCTGTAGGAAAGTCTATCTCACAAGTCATTTTGGTATCTGATATCTATTAGTGTCTCAGCAGAAATTTCTATTTTAACATCCAATTACAAAATAAAAAGTGCAAGGAGGCTATATTTTTCCTCAACCAACACTTGGAAGTACCCACAGACTCAGCAATAAGGAACACTTGGCTGGTATTTTTGGATCTGCAGAGGACTTCAGAATCACTTTTTACTAAAGGCTAATATGTCAAAGGTATTTATTGGGAAACCACCATGTGCCCTCAAGATGGCTATGATGTGTAAAATACCATTTCTGTTTTTTTCCCACAAAAAGAACTAGAACTATAGAAAAATGAAGTGGCTTTCTTAAAGACATTAATGAGTAGTTAGAACTTGAGAAAAATTCTATTATTGTGCAATCAGCCAATTGACTAAGACTGTTAAACATCTGACAAAATTCAATCTAATAATTTCTTTCTGTCCCGCAGGCCCATAGGCTGAGATTGATCTGAAAGATAGAACTATCTGTGATCCAGGGTCAGAAGAGTCAAAGAAAGTCTGGGAGTTTCATCCTTGGCACAGAAAGTAAAAACCTTCAGAATCCAGAAGCAGTACCAAAGCTGGAGGGCGAGAGGTTGTTGGATTAAATCATGCTGGCAGACAGGACTTCAGAAGAGTGAATGAACCAGGGACGAGAAGAACTTGACGTTAAAGCAAAGTTCCCTCATCTTGGAGTATTCTTTCACATTCCTTGCTCAAACATGAACCACCCTCGTGAAGAGGAGATCAGCCTTGGAGATTACCACAACTCCCCCCTCTCAACAGACCTCAGAAACCTGCTGGGAAGCCCACCTGCCTAGCTTTTTGCTTCTCCACTTATAGCTCCCATGCTCAAAGCTACACACACACACATACTCACACGCATATACTCTATGGCAGAGAATGGCAGCTATTCATCAAACCTTTTACCTTGTCTTCCTGAGCACACAGCTAGAATACACTTTTAAGCGTCTCTTGAGGTTTGGTGTGGCCGTGTGACTGAGTCCTGGCCAATATAATGTAATTGGGAACTATTGTGGCCACTTTCATATCTGGCCCATAGAAACCTCCCACATGATACCCTCTGTGTTGTTTCTTTCTATTGACTTGATGCAAATGAGCCCAGAGAGCTTGGAAGCTACATGCTGAGGATGTGTCTAACATCATGGAAGAAGCTTGGGTCCCTGAACCACTACTTGAATGATTGCTGCCCACCAATTGGACCACCCATTTTGGATTTAACATGAGCAAAAAATACATTTCTATTATGTTTGAAGTATGATACATGTTTGGATTTGTATGTTGCCGCATCTAGGGTTACTTTAACCAATACAGACACCCTGAGAAAAGTTGCTGGACTGATAGATATTTCTGCTTGGGTTTCGACTGAGAAATTCAGAATAAAAATTGTAAACTTGACTTTGAGCTCTTTTAGAGCAGAGTCCATATTCTAGTTATTTTTCTACCCTCCCAGTAAAAGTTCTTGAAAGAGTATCATACGTAATAGGAATTCAATAGCTGTTTGTTTAAAATGCTCAAATGTTCAAATCTTAAGCAGAAGTATTAGCTGTGAGCAGATTGAAGAGCCCTTACTCAGGCTAAATGAAGGCATATTGAATAAATGAGTGAACTAAGTAGTGAATGGTATAGTTTGGTAGTATTAAGTCTCGCCTGCGAAGTTACAAAGAAATTTACTCATCTGTAAAATGAAGATTATAATATCTTGCCCTTCTTACCTCATGGGTGATGTGTTATTATCCAATCAGAAAATACACTTTCAGGCATTTAATTTCTAAATTACTAAGTACTAGACATATATAAGCTGTCTAGTATAATTTGGATAGGTTACTTTGTGTTTTGATATTATGTTGGCAGTATGTTGATAATAGGGTTGAAGCTCAAGGAAAGAGAATCAACTGTGAAGTACCTTTGGACATCTTGGGAAAAATTAAAAAGTTGTATGGATGTCCTCAAGACTTTAGACCTCTCAAAATTCTGAATCTCTGTTAATTTTCATGCAAAACAATGCCTGTCATTTGCCGTTGGACTCAAGAGAACATCTTTGCATCACCAGTGCCCTGCAATCATGAGCAGACATATGCCTTATGTATCTCCTTAGGGAGTAACTGCCACATCTTAGGTTCCTGCTTGTTGATCAGAGTCAGAAAAGAATTAAGCAACACTGCTGTGCCAAATACTGTGGAAGTTCATTCAGCCATATTACATGATTAAAATGTCAGAATGTTTAAACACTTTCAGCCACATGAAAATACATTTGGACATGTCGAGAACAAAGCTGGCAGAGAACAACCACAGGGAATGGTCCTGTAAAACAGATCCAATGATCAGTGTGCAAAACCTATTTAGTTTGATGAAATCCCATTTGTTTACTTTTGCTTTTGTTGCCATTGCCTGAGGAGACTGGTCCAAAAAAACATTGCTAAGACTGATGTCAAAGAGCTGACTGCCTATGTTTTCTTCTAGGAGTTTTATGGTTTCAGGTCTTACATTCAAGTCTTTAATCGATTTTGAATTTATTTTTGTGTATGCTGTAAGAGAGTTGTCTAGTTTCATTCTTTTGCATGTAACTGTCCAGTTTTCCCAACATCGTTTATTGAAGAGACTATCTTTTCCTCATTGTATATTCTTTCCTCCTTTATCATAGATTAATTGACCATATATGCGTGGGTTTATTTCTGGGCTCTCTATTCTATTCCATTGATCTATGTTCCTGTTTTCATGCCAGTATCATACTGTTTTGATTACTATAGCTTTGTAGTACAGTTTGAAATCAGGGAATGTGATACCTCCAGCTTTGCTCTTTCTCAAGATTGCTTTGGCTATTTGGGGTCTTTTGTGGTTCCATACAAATTTTAGAATTCTTTGTTGTAATTCTGTGAAAAATGCTATTGGTATTTTAATTGGAATTACATTGAATGTGTAGATTGCTTTGGGAAGTATGGAGATTTTAACAATATTAATTCTCCCATTCTGTGAGCATGGCATATCTTTTCATTTATTTATATCATGTTCAATTTCTTTCATCAATGTCTTATAGTTTTCAGAGTACAGATCTTTCACCTCCTTGGTTAAACTTATTTCTACATGTTTTATTCTTTTTGATGCAATTTAAATGAGCATAAGCTTTTGCACAGCACATGAAACCATCAAGAAAATGAAAAAGCAACCTACTGAATGGGAGAAGATATTTGCAAATCATACATCCAATAAGGGGTTAATATCCAAAATATATAAAGAATGTACACAACTTAATATCAAAAAACAAACAACCTGATTAAAAAATGGGCAGAGAACATGAATAGACAGTTTTACAAAGGAGACATACAGATGGCCAACATGAAAAGATGCTCAACTTCACTAATAATCAGGGAAATGCAAATTCAAACCACAATGAGATACCACCTCATGCTTGTCAGAATGGCTGTTATCAAAAAGACAAAAAATAACAAGTGTTGGTGAAGATGTGGAGAAAGGGCAACCTCGTACACTGTTGCTGGGAATGTAAATTGGTGCAGCCACTATGAAAAACAGTATGGTGGTTTCTCAAAAAATTAAAAATAGAACTACCATATGATCCAGCAATTCTACTTCCGAGTATTTATCTGAAGAAAAGGAAAACACTAATTTGAAGAGATGTATTCACCCCTATGTTCATTGCAGCATTCTTTACAATAGCCAAGATATGGAAACAACCTAAGTGTCCATTGATAGATGAATGAATAAAGAAGATGTGGGGTATATATATATATACACACATACACACAGAAAATGGAATATTTCTTAGCCATAGAAAAATAATAAAATCTTGCCATTTGTGAGAACATAGAGGGACCCAAAGGGTATTATGCTAAGTAAAATATGTCAGGCAGACAAAGGCAAATATCATAGGATTTCAATTATATGTGGAATCTAAAAAACAAAACAAATGAACAAACAAAATAAAACAGAAACAGACTTATAGATACAGGAAACAAACTTATGGTTACCAGAGGAGGAAGGGGTTGCGGGGAGGGCAAAATAAATGAAGGGGATTAAGAGGTACAAACTTCCAGTTATAAAATTAATAATATTGTAATAACTTTGTATGGTGACAGATCGTTACTAGACATCATGGTGATTATTTTGTAATGTATATAAATATCAAATTACTATGATATACACCTGAAACTAATAGGGTTTTGTATGTCAGTTATACTTCAATTAAAAAAAAAGATCCAATGATTGAGGGAATGGTTCATTGTTGACTTTTGGTCATATGCCTGAGAGTGAGGATTGGGCAAAAATGGCTGCCCAGTGTGCCAATGGTAGTGACAATCCTTCACCAGCTGAAGTTGGGAGGTATATGCAGCAGGCTTCAATGGCTTCACTCATCATTGAAAGAATATTTCTTGCATTGGCTGGGCAAGCAACTATCACCAGGAGTCAAGAGATTTCCTGTGAATTCAATGTAAGATCACTTCTCCTTCAGTCCCCAGTCCTCCATCAGAAAAGTTGAGAGGAAGCCCACACGCAAGGAGCAAGCTTTCCTTTCCGCAGGCTCCGTCTTGCACCAGTAGGAGTCAAGTAGTAGCCCCAAATTCCATGTATTTCCATCACCCCTTGCAAACTGCCCAACGCTTACTAGCACGATCTACTTTGGCATATCATGTCTTATATTTCTGATCATATCAGTCACCAGAAGAAATCTAGGGCTCCAGGTCCTCTCTTATCCCCTGGCCTCTAATCTCCTTATGGCTCTAAGCACTGCCTTTTCTGTCACCATCTCCCCTCCTTCTGCCTCATCTCCTGAAAGAACTGGATCTTTCTGTCAAACATCTATCAATCATCAGACCCTATCCCCTCACACTTCCTTGACTATTCCCTTCATTTTTTTTGCTCTAACTGAAACTTACCTCGGCTCAGAGGTCCCTGCTTCCTTTGCAGCCTCTACTTGAGGAGGTGGCTGTTTTCTCTCCCAGACCCCTCATATCACTGGGTCTAGGTGCAAGGTAGTGTCTTCCTCCTCATTACCTCTTCTAGATCATTCTTCCTCACTCCTCCCTAAAGCTACACAGCTTGGATGACCTGCATATTGCTATATCTAGTGGTCCATTCTAAGTTTGCATCTTACTTGATATATCAGCAGCATTTTACCCGGTTGATCACTCTCTTCCTGTTGAGACACTTTCTTCGCTTGACTTCCAAGTGACACAGCTTCCAGGACACCACACTCTCCTACTTGCTTCCTACATTATTGGTTGCTTCTCCATCCCTTTGCTGCTTCCTTCTCAACCCACCAACCTCTAAACGAAGCCTCAGGGCTTAATCTTTGAACTTCTTCTCTTTTCTGGATACACTCACTGCCTTGATGGTCTCATTTAATCTCATAATTTTCTATACTCTCCAAATGCTGATGACTTCTTAAATTATATCTCCATCTCAGACCTTCTCCTGAGCTTCAGAAATATATACCCAAGGGCCTGCCTGACATCTCCATCTGCATGTTAATAGACATTTCATATGCAAATTAACTGAACTCCTGATCTTTTTCTCCAAATCTCCTTTTCTTGAAGTCTCCCTCCTACCACCAAACTCAGCTAGTGACAATTCCAATCTTCTAGTCCTTCAGGTCAGAAACCTTGAAGGCATCCTTGACTCCTCTCTTTCTCACATTGCACATCAAATTCATCAGAAAATCCTGATGGATCTTCTTTCAAAATATATCTGGACTCTGACCAGTTCTTACCAGCTTTACTACTACACCTCTGGCCAAAGCAACTGTTACCTCTTATTTGGATTGCTGCAATAGCTTCCTAACTGGTCTTTCTTTTCTCGCCTCCTTCATTTCTATTCTAAACACAGCAGCCAAAGTAATCCTGTCAAACACAGGCAGAACATATCAATCCTTTGCTTATAACCCTACAATGGCTTCCTAGCTCAGACTGTAAAAGTTAAAGTTCTTACAATAATTTGCAAGGCCTACATGATCTGCTCAGTTACCACATCTCTAACCTCATCTCCTACCACTCAACACCACAAAGCTTCCTTGACATTCTCTGACTATTCCAGGCACACTTCTGTCTTAGGGCCCTTTGTATCTGCTCTTTTCTCTGCATAGAATATTCCTTCTCTAAATATTCATATGGCATATTCCCTCACCTCCTTAATGTCTATCTAAAATGCAATCATCACTCCATCTTTGATGCTCCCTATTTCCATTCCTTGCTTTATTTTTCACCTCAGCACTTATTGCTATTTATCGTACTAGATATTTTACTTATTTGTCTTATTGATAGTTTATCTCTTCCGCTAAAATGTAAGTTGCTTTTGGGTTGGGATTTTGGCCTATTTTATCCACTGTTGTATTCCTAGAACCTAGAAGTTTGCTGGTACATAGTAAGTGCTCAATAAACATTTGTAGAAATAATTGTCTTACAACATACCTAGTGCATAGAAAGTGTTTAGAAAATGTTTATTGAATATTTGACTTTAGTGACCAGAAATCCAGTGCAGGACCTCTCCTACCCCAAGAATATTATTTAGCACCATGGCCAGTGACCCACTTTCAGTATCTATATCCTTCCTCAAATGCGACTTCTATTAGCATTATCTAATAGAAGGTGGTGTTGTGTCACTATCCTGCTTAACCATCAGCTAGTATTCTATCCACGTTTAACATGTGGTTTGAGTGACAGTGACACTTTTTGTTATAGCATTTCTTTCTGTAGTGTCCACATTTAGGGTCTGAAATAGTACCAGGAGACTCTACAGTTGTCCTAGAGGAACAGGATTGAGACCATACCAATAGTCATAATGGTTTAGACCATTCTTGGATGACCTCTAAAGGGCAGTCTAATTGTGGGAGACAACTTCATGTCCAGAGCTCAAGAGCCTTAGGATTCCTTTGGGTTCCCAGAACCTCTTAGGATCAAGTTATTACAGCTTTAATATCATTAACCTTTATTGAGTTCTTACAATGTGCCAGGCATGGTTCCATGCACTTTACATGATTGACTTTACATGATTGATGCATTGAATCCTCTCAACAACCTAATAAAGTCAGAACTACTATTATCTTCATTTACTTTATTATTATTATTATTATTATTATTATTATTATTATTTTGTGAGGAAGATTGTCACCGAGCTAACATCTGTGCCAATCTTTCTCTATTTTTTATGTGGGAAGCTGCCACAGCATGGCTTGATGAGCAGTGCTAGGTCTGCGCCTGGGACCTGAACCTGCAAATCCTGGGCTGCTGAAGCAGAGTGTGCGAACTTAACCACTACACCACCGGGCTGGCCCCTATCCTCATTTCAGACATGAGAAAACTGAAGCACAGACAGGTTAAGTGGCTTCTGAAGTCACATAGTTTGAAAGTGGCAGAGATTGGATTCAAACAGTAACCACTGCCAGTGTATCATGGGAAGCTGTAGTCCAGATATTATCAAGGACACTAAGGAGTCCTAATTCTATGACTTCCTTCTCCAGTGGATGAGAGAGAAAGAGCAGGAACTAAGTCTCCTGCCCTGACTATGTGGGAATTTGCTTTTCCTGCTCTATATTTTCCCCCTCTGTCCTCCTATACATTAAAATGATGGGCAGGGGAACATGCCAAGCTTCTGGTGTCAGACAAGCAAAGATGAGATGCACTTTTCCACCTTTTGCACCAGTTCAACTTTAATGGTTGGAAGTTTCAAATCACATTCCAAGCTTCTTGGAATTCAAAATTGAGTTATCTGACTCAGTAAAATGTAGCTTTCCCACTTAAAAGGATTTGCCCAAGGGGCCTCTGGGATTTCAAATATACTTAAAAGCAACAACTGTGTTGAATCACAGAAGCATAAGGGATTGCATTTCTGCTGGAGAACACACAGGATGCATTAAACAGAGGGGGAAATGTTTGAAATCCAACAAGCTTTGAGTTTCACCCCATCCACCACATCTGAAAACTATCTGAGTCATTTGATGAAGGCAAACTACAGCTGGGCTCCCTCATTCTTAGTGTTATTGCGGCCTACTGCCTTGTCATTGAAATGCTGTCTCTATAGGAACATTTTCACCTACATCTGTTAGCTGCCTTTTACTGGAATCAGGAAAAGCCCATTTTTCAAAGCCTACCTGGAGGAGGATGGGCTGGGGGTGGCTGGAAGCAACCACCCCAACAGACGGCTAGTGTTCTCACAGCAGCAAATACAGCTCTCCCTAGACAAAACGGTGAAAGGAAAACAGGCTTATCCATGACCCTGAGCTTCTATCAAAGAGGTTCCAATAATATATTAATAATTATAAAATTAATAATAATATAATTTGACTTTGAGAAAATTACTTTAATTAGGTGGTACTTTTCTTACTATTACATGGGGATAACACTAGTTACCTGACAGGGTTGCTGTGAGGATTAAATGAGAAAATATTTGTAAAGTGCTTTGGACAGTGCTGAACACATAACAAGTATTCAATAAATGTAAGTTATTATTGTTGTTGCTGCCTGTCCCCCAAATGTCCATTGCTTTTAACTCTTTATTAAACCCTGCTTTCAGATGTTTTATTCACCTAGTGAATAAATGAAAATAATTCAAAGTCTTGCTTTCCTTCCTGAATTCGTCATCCAAGATCAGCAGCTAACGTGAAGCTCAGAAGGTGAGGAAAAATAAAATAAGGAGTCGTCCCAAGAAGAACATTTGTTCCAGGCCTGTCCAGACCTTCACAATGAGGCAGTATAATGGAAAGAGCACTGGCTTTGGGGCCAGATTTGCAGGTCAAATCTAAGGAAACCCATATAAATTTGGAACCTTGGAGAAGTCACTTCAACATCTTGGGCCTCTTTATAACAGATGAAAAGACTTAGGTATCTTAGATCACTGTTTTTCAAATCTAGTTTTTGACATTGAAGTATTTATTCAAATAAACCATCACAGAGAAATACCATGGGTTGATCAAATTAAATGGATTTGGGAGGTAAATTTTGGGAGCCCCTCTCCCCAGGCCTTGGGAAGTTTCCGTGAACTCCTAGGCAGCATAGTGTCACACTGCATACTACTCAACTGCATGATCACCAAAATCCCTTCTGGATCTAATGCCCTAGGCACGCTACCTCTTTTCCTTGAACACCAGGCTAAATCTCCCATCATCCTCTGAACCTACTCTGCTTATACTTACCTTTCATCTCGAGATTCTTCATACTTGAAAGATATTCTGATTTCTCCTCTCCATAGGATCTACATCTGTAGTCAGTCTCTCACCCTTAGAACATTCTAAATGGAAGACTTATTTGATCAGCACAATGTCAAAACATATATATATATTGAAATATCTCTAGGGTAACATGCATTCTCCTGTTCCTAGTAGGTCCCGCTACTCCCTACTACTTGCTCCCTCCCAAGTTAAACATGTATATTGCCAGCCTGGCCCCCAAAGACATCTGAATTTATGATGCCAGATCTTCCCTGTGATTCAAGGTCCTGCTCAAGTCTAGCTTTCAGATTCCTCTAGTCACTCTCATCTCAACAACTTTATTGTACTTACAATAGAGTTGTAAAAATAAAGATAACAAAAATAGAAAAAAGTAGAGAATAACTTTGAATTTAATTTTGGAGAACTGATTACAGAAAGAGAGCAACCGGTCAACTTCTTCTGGATCTCCTACAACAACTTATAACAAATACGAACTCTCTTTTTGATTGAGTGGTCAAATATGTGTTCATGGAATAAAATTAATTTGAAAAGATTCTGCTTAACAATTACAATCAGCAGTATATTAGAATGACGCTAATTTCAATTAAGAAAAACCCTCAGAATTTCGAAGGCTTAACACAATAGAATTTAATTTCTTACATACAAGTCCAGAGTGGGTGTACTTAGTATATGGATAACTTTAAAAAAAACTTTTATTTTAAAATAATTTTAGGTTTAGAGAAGAATTGCAAAGATATACAGAGGGTTCTCAAATACCCTTTCCCCAGCTTTTCCTAATGTTAACGTCTTATATAATCATGGTGCATTTATTAAAACTATGGAATTAACATTGGTACAACCCTATTAACTAAACTACAAACTTTAATCAGATCTCACTGGTTTTTCCACTAATATTGTCTTTCTGTTCCAGTGTCAAACCCAGAATATCACATTGCATTCAGTTCTCACGTCTCTTTAGTCTCCTCCAACCTGTGACAGTTTCTCAGTCTTTACTTGCTTTTCACGACTTTGGCATTTTTGAAGGCTGGTGGTTGCTAGAATTTCCAGCAATTTGGGTTTGTCTGATGTGTTCTTGTGATTAGATTGGGATTATGGGCTGGGGGGAAGAATATCTTTTTCTCGTCACATCATACCAGGGGGTACATGATATCTACATGATTTATCATCAATTTTGTTAGCCTCGATCTCCTCAGTTAAGGCAGTTTCTGTCAGGATTCTCCACGGTAAAGTTACTCTTTTTTCCATTCCATACTCTATTCTTTGGAAGCAAGTCATCAAGTCTAGCCTATATTCATATTCAAGGGGAGGAGAATTAAGCTCCACTTCCTGGAGGAAACAGTAGCAAGGAATTTGTGGACATATGCTAAAACCACCACAATAATTCATAAATATTTAAGGGGGGATACTTTGAGCCTCTGTAAATATTTTGTTGCTTTTTAAAGGTTTTGTCATTAATTTTTGCATTCATCAGGGGTCTGTCAGAAATTATTACTGTGGTTTTTTAATGCTGATTTTCTATTTCTCTCATTCTTTCTACATTTATTATTTGGAATTTTACTATAACAGGCTTTTCCTTTCCCCTCATTTATTTATTCAGTTATTTATATCAGTATGAAATCATGGATATTTATTTGTTCTTTGGGTTTATAATCCAACATTAACGTTATTTATTTTGTTACTCAATTTGTTCCAGCTTTGGTAGTTAGGAACACTTTCAGGTTGGCTCCTGTGTCTTTTTGACGTGCTTCTAGCTTTTAAAATTTATTTTCTATTTACTTGTATTTATTTACGAATTTATTTTTTAGAACTTTCTTACTTCCTGTTACTATAAGATGCTCTAGGGTCATTTCCTGCCTGAGCCTTAGAATCAGCTAAATTTTGATATGTTGTGTTTCCATTTTCATTTTGGTTAAAATATTTCTAACTTTCGTTGAGACTTCCTTTTTGACCCATGACTTATTTAGAAGTGTGTTGTTTAGTTTCCAAATATTTGAGAATTTTATAAATAGCATTCCATTATTGATTTCCAGGTTAATTCTGGTATGGCCCAAGAATATACTTTGTATGACATCTATTTTAAATTTCATGAGGTTTGTGTTATGGCCCAGAATGTGGTCTATCTTGGTAAATGTTCCATGTGCACTTAGAAAGAATATGTATTCTGCAGTTGTTGTTTGGAACATTCTATAAATGTTAGCTAGGTCAAGTTGATTAAGAGTGTTGTTCAGATCATGTATATCTTTATTGATATTTTGGGCAAAATATCAATCAATATATTCTGCATAGAATTGTGAATTTGTCTATTTGTCCTTTCAGATCTATCCTTTTTCTTTCCTCATGTATTTTGAAGCTTTATTGTTAGACACACACACATTTAGGATTATTTGGAGAATTGACCTCTTTATCATTATGCAATGTTCCTGTTTATCCTGATAGTATTTCTTGTTCTAAAGTTCACTTTTGCTGTAATTAATATAGCTACTCCAGTTTTCTTTTGTTTAGTGTTTACATGGTATATGTTTCTCCATCCTTTTATTCTTAATCCACTTATGAATTTATATTTAACATGGGTTTCTTGTAGACAGTACACAGTTGAGTCTTGATTTAAAAAAAAAATCTAATGTGAAAGTCTCTGTTTTTTAGCCGGCATGTTTAGACAATTCACATCGAACGAGATTATATATAGTGGATTAAAATCTACCATCTTGTTAGCTATTTTCTATTTGTTCCATTTGTTCTTTTTTATTTCCTCATTTAAGCTTTCTCCAAATTTAACGTTCTTATGGAGTTCTTTTTATCTCTTCTATTGAATTATTATTTATACCTCTCTAAATGTGATATTGGTTTATTATCTGAGTCTATCTTCAAAGACTATTATACTGTCTCATGTGTAATGTTAGAATCATATAACAATATATTTCCGAATCATCCTCCCATCCCTTGTGCTTTTGACACACATGCAGAGAAGAAGGAAATGTGAAAACAGAACAGAGGTATTGAAAGATGCTGGCCTTAAGATTGAAGTGATTCAAGCTCAAGCCAAGAAATGTCAGCAGCCACCAGGAGCTGAAAGAGGCAAGGACTGGATTCTTCACTATAGCCTCAGGAGGGAGTATGGCCTTGCTTTGATTTTGGCCCACGATACTGATTTCACACTTCTGGCTTCCAGAACTGTGAGATGCGAAATCTCTGCTGTTTTAAGCCACCAATTTTGTGGTAATTTCTTACAGGAGCCTCTGGAAACTAGCGTACCTAGGTTATTCGGTTTTTCTTGCTTGGTGTTCTCTGAGCCTCTTGGATCTGTGGTTTGGTGTCTGTCACTAATTTTAGAAAATTCTCAACCATTATTTCATGATTTCTTCAAGTATTTCTCCTGCCCTGTTCTTTCTTTCTTCTTCCTCTGAAATTTCATTACAAATGTGTTAGATCATTTGATATTGTTCCATAGCTCCTGGACCTTCTGTTTTTCTTCCTATTTATTTTTTCCTCTTTGTATTTCAGTTGAGGTATTTTCTATTGATCTATTATCAAGATCACTGATTATATCCTTGGCTATGTTGAGTTTACGGATGAGCCCTTTGAAGACATTCTCCATCTCTGTTACTGTATTTTTTGTTTGTTTGTTTTTAAAGATTTTTAATTTTTTCCCTTTTTCTCCCTAAAGCCCCCCAGTACATAGTTGTATATTTTTTGTGGTGGGTCCTTCTAGTTGTGGCATGTGGGATGCTGCCTCAGCATGGTTTGATGAGCAGTGACATGTCTGTGCCCAGGATTCGAACCTACGAAACACTGGGCCGCCTGCAGCGGAGCACGCGAACTTAACCACTTGGCCACGGGGCCAGCCCCTGTTACTGTATTTTTCATTTCTAGCATTTCCACTTTGTTTTTTCTTGTTGTCTCCATTTCTCTGCTGAAATCAACTATCTATTTTTGTGTGTTATCTACCTTTTCAATTAGACCCTTTAACATATTAATCATAGTAAATTTCCTACTAGTTCTAATATCTGTGTCATAACTGGGAATGTTTCTAATAATTGCTTTGTCTCTTCAGAGTGTGTCTTTCTTTGACTTTTTGTATGCCTCTGAATTTTTTTGTTGAAAGCAGGATGTGTTATATAGGACAGTAGATACTAAGGTATACATTTTTTAATGCTTGGAGATGAACATGCCATTCCTTCTACTATGCCTTTGTGTGAAAGTAGTAACATAATCAAGAGATGGGCTGAGTGTGAACTTTGCTTTCCATTTGGCTTTGGGTCCTCCACGTGTCATGGAGAAATCTTCATGTCTTCTCCTTGTCTCCTTCTGCTTCTCCTTCTCCACTCTGCAAAGAGAATCTTTCTTCTGCAGCTCTCCCAGCTCTATTCCACTGTTATTTTCATTTGAGACTTGTTAGCATGGTACTGATGGTATGGGGGAAGGCATTCTCTGGTGTTCTGATTAAGCCTCAGTCTTAGGTAGGTGTTATGAACCTAGGTTGGGGGCTGTGACCTTCACAAGTATTCCTGCCCTTCCTCCAGACATAATGCTGGGCCAGGCAGGCATTCCTGTCTCATCCCAGAGGCAGAAGTTTGGTTTTTGTTCCTGTTTTGTTCTCCCAGGTGAGCTCTGGTTTCCAAAAGTGCCATCAGGCTATAGTTTTTGTTGCCCTTGTCCCTGTAGATTTATTTAGTTTCTGTGGGAGATGGGGTGGATTCTGGGTGGAGCTTCAACAGTGGCTGCTGTTCCCCTCCACCATTCAGTACCACAGGGGAGGGGAAAGCTTTCTTAGGATTCTTCCCATCCCCCCTGTGAACACTTTTGGGGTTCCAATCAGAATTCTGCAAGAAGGTGTGAACTTTTCCATGTCTGCAGACACCACGGGATTTATACTCTCATACTAGCCCACACTCAGCCTTTAGCAATTTGATTAAAAAATTTCTAGCTAAATCTTCTTCCTGGCTTATATGGATTTTGGCAGCCTTTGTGCCAGATAAGTAAATGCCAGCATCCTGTTTTTCCCTGCAGTCACCTATCTCTCTCTAGATTTCAGGTTAACCATTTGACCTGTGACTTCAGTTCTCTCATGATTTCAATAAAAAGCCATTACTTTGAAGTTAGTTCACCTTTTTTGTTGTTGTTGTTGTTGAAAGGATGGGAGTAATGGTTGTTTTAGCTCTCTATATTTCCAAGGTGAAACTGGTGGATAAATTTTTTATGCATTGATTCAGGGACCTAAGCTGCTTCTTCTTCTGGCTTTACCATCCACTAGGGCTCATATATAATATGAGTTGGCTTTTATAATTGGCTCTTACTTAGGATATATTCTTGGATGTTAAATTACTGGGTATCGCAGTGCGCATTCTCCAGGAAGCAGACTCTAAGATGGAGATTAACCTGCAGAAGTTTGTTAGGAAGTACTCTTAGGATCAAAATCTCTGGAAGGGAAGGGAAAAAAGCAGGATTGAGCAGAGGGAGAAGTTCAGTTGTGATGCAATCTCAACAAAGATTCAGTTGACCTTATGGGAAGTTCTGGAGCAGAGATGGCACTAAAAAGTGGTCCTATGTGCAGTGAGAGAGGTAGGCCTTTATCATTCTGCATCACCCAGTCACTGCATGTGGGCTTGTCCAAAGTCATATATTGGCAAGGTAGATGTCTCCAGCAGAGGGGAATATCTAGAGAGGGCTGAGAGCTGAGGACCATTACCTGGCAGCAGCTGGAGGAGTAAGTCCTGAAGGGTATCTAGGCAATGCATCACAAGTTCCACTACATTGAGTCAAAGCATATGCATATTTTAAAGTTCTTGATAGATACTGTCAAAATTTCACAGTCTCATAAAAATTGCTCCAGAAAAGGTCTACTTAATATCTTATACTTAGTTCTCTCATCTGTAAAGTAGAAATAATAAAAGCATCTGCCTCATAGAGTTTTCATTGTGAGAATTAAATGAGTAAATATTTATAATATGCTTAGAATAGTGCCTGGTATATACAAAACACCAAATTTTAATTAGCTATTATTATTGTTGTTGTCATTTTACACTGATACTAGCAGTATATATATTATTTCCCAGCACAATAGCCACCCATAAAGATTTTCATCAAAAATAAAAATTTTCAACTTAAGATAACATATTTCTTCTTTTGTCAATTATTTGCTCAGTCCTTTGCCTATTTTCTATTAGAAGTTTTTTCTTATTGAATTATGAGATTTTTTTCATATACTTAGAATATTCATATAAGCTATCATATAAGACATATAAGTTAGAAAATATTTCTTGTTTCTTATATGTCTTTTAGCTTGTTGGATTATTATATTTTTATATACTTGCTGTAGGGAGCCTAATTAATGGATCAGTGTCAAAATAACATTAATGATAATGATTGTGATGATAAAGATATTGTTTAATGTTGGCTAATATTTACTATTTACTATCCTAGCATGCTAAGAGGCACTCCTTCATTCATGCATGACCTTATTTAATTCTCACCATAAATCTATGATGCAAGATCTTCTTCTATGCCCATTTAATAGATAAGAAAACTGAGGATTAGAGAGATTAAATAACTTGACCCAGACTGGTACGTGGTAGAGTTGGCACTAAACCTCAAATTTTTTAGATTCCATAGCCAACATTTCCCAAGGTGTGCTCTGTGAAACACTGTCCTATGAAATACTACATATACACACATGTACAAATATACACACACACACACAAACACGTGTGTGTGTTCCATAGCCAAATCAATCAGGTAGGGTCTTGAATATCTGATTCCAGAGATAGTCCATAAATATTAGCATATTAAAAGCTCTAAGGAACACTTTAGGAAAGAAACTTGTTTAACTTGTGTAACCCAGAATTTTCCCAAAATTATTTCATCATGAATCTTTTATTTCCCATTATACCACTAACTGACTGCAGAAATAGTGTTCTATTTCACATTCTCGATAACATGCCACATTACACTACTCAGTCTCTCAACCAGAGGAGGTCTTCAGTGCCAAGTTGCCTGGGATTTTGTTCACTCATCACCAATACCAATGAAAACAAAAAGAATGACCTAATCAAATTAGCTAGTGACTCAAAGTGGGGATGAAAAGCTGCTACACTACATAACAAAATAAGGATTTAATAATCTGGAACAATGGACAGAAGTAAATAAGATAAAATCTGACAGGGATAAATGTAACATCTTGCAGTTAGGTTAAAACAAAAATCAATGACATGGGTATAATTTAGGAAGAAGCTTGATTTCACGGTAGTTTGTATGAGGAAGCCTGGGGGACTTAATTGATCATAAACAATAAAAAAAAATTGAGATGTATTCAATAGGCAAAGGACTACAGTTTTAAACTTGCATTAATACAAGGGTAGTGTTCAGAGTGGCAGAGATTGGTATCCATTACCCCGGCTGCTGTGCTAGTCACAGGGTGTCTGGAGCATTGTGATATTCTTGGCAGCATGCTTCAGGACAGGCAGAGAATGGCAATCCAGAACCTATACAGATGGCATTGACTTAGATACTAATGAGTCCAGCAGACACCACCTTTTGAGCAATAGTAGAAACAACTCAAGCTGTTTCGTCTGGCAAGAGTAGATTTGGGGCGGCTGTTGGGAGTGGATGATTGACTAAATATTTTTCACTTGTCTCTCTCCATTCATTCTCCAACGTTCTCCATTATGTTTTGTATCCTAGGCAGCTCCCTGCTTTTTATCTGCCAGTGGGAAGCATCAGGGGGATATTAGAGGGTAGGAGGAAAGTGAGGTGGGTATTTATTCCCTTGGCTGCCTCTCTTCCAGCTTGCTGGATGGTCCTCTCCTCCATCTTCAGCTGCTCTCTCTGGCCTCAGGTAACCTTTCCTTCCCCTTGACCCTTCAGACTTAAGATCCTTCTCTTGCTAGTTCTGGCGTGCTCTATTTTCTTAACCCTGCGCACATCTCTGTAAATACCCTTTTATCATGCTCTCTTCAATTACCCTGCCTGAGAGTGTGATTTGTTTCCTGCTGGGACCAGACTCATACTGATACTGGAATGATTAGGATGATTGTCTTTGAATATTTCAAGGGCTGTCATATGAAAGAGGATGGAATTAGGACAAGAGAGTAGAAGTTACAGGAAGATTGGATTCATGAACTCATTTATTCATTCAACTAATCTTATTAAGCCTCTATTATGTGCCAAGCATGTGCTAAGCATGAAGCAGCACTCCGAAAGCTCGCAGCAAAGGGAGTTAACCTAGGTTAGAATTTGGAGAGGCCTCCCTGAAAAAGGCCTGAAAGATGAGTAAGGAATGCAGGGGAGAGAAAGGAGAACCTGGGTAAGAATGTGCCAGAAAGAGGAATTTATAGGAGAGAAGGCTAGAGGTGACAGTGAAAGAAGGCTCCAGTGTCTAGAGTTTCTCTCTCTTCCAGTTGGTGAGAGGAGATGAGGCCGAGAGGTGGGAGGAGGGTTAAAAATGCAGAGCTGTTGTGAATGTGGATTTGATCCCAAGGGCCATGGGAGCCCCTTGAAAGGTTTAAAGCAAGGGAGACACCCAGTATGATTTTCTCTTTCCATTGCGGAGCAAAGGAAGCAAGCGTGTCTAAGAATCAGAGCTGTTCAGATAGAAATCAAGCTGCCTAGCAAAGGAATGAACAGCCAATTCCCAGAAGTAGCCAAGGAGAGACTTGATGACAGCTCCCAGATATTTCCAAGGGGAAAACTGCACCGAGAGGGAAGTTGGACTAGTGGACCTTTATGGCCCTTTCTAATTCCGAAAATTCTGAGACTCTTCTGGTTCTGGTCCCCATGCATCGTGGTGGGATAAAAGACATGGAGGTTTGAGAATCCATTCACTGTCATCCAAAACTGGCAGTGAAAAGTCAGTGTCTTTTTCCCAGCCCCTCCACTTGGCCTAGAAAGCAGGATGCATATCCAGACCCGAGCCCCTGGGAATACAGAGGGCTTTGATGATTGTGTTCTTCTCTCATCTCAGCTGACACAGGAAGGGCACCAGCCACAGTGAGTTCTAGAGAATAGCTTTCAACTTTCAGGTCTGCTAATAGTTGGTTCTATAGTCTAGGATATTAAACAAATTCACTATTATTTATTTCTTTTAAAATTAAACTCTAGAAAAAGTAAGAAAGCAAACATCTCAGACCCTGGGTCAGCATCACACTTTGGAATGGCAGGGTCTGAGAGCCCTGGAAGGCAGAGGTGTAGTCAAGTACAGCAGCCCTCTTGTTTTGGAACTCACTCTCGGGGACTGGGCAGATCTGTGTGTGATAATGCAGCTGTGTGCAAATGCCAACTCTGGGGTGACAATTATAGAAACCTCATTATGCTTGAATGGGGGCCAAGACACGGCCCTGCCAGCAAGGAGGGTGTGAGGCTGCAAAACTGGCACTGTTTAGAGCAAGTTGGCTTTTTCAGCCAGCACTGGCATCTGAGGTGTGCCAGAGAGCCCGAGTTCCCACTTCCTGTTGGCGAGCACCCCTAGTGCCCGCTTCTGATCTCCTACCTTGGTCAGTCTCTTTGTTCGTAATCAGACTGCAGCAAACATGGCAGCTTTGTCAGTAGGGCTCAATTTTCTAGTCACTATTCCACTCAACTCCTGTTCCTGTGAGTCATCTTTCTACCCCATGGCATACTCCTCGCTTTTTCGCAGCCCCTGGAATGGGTTCATGTTCCTTAACGTTCTGGGTATAGAATATTTTTGATCAGAGCTGGGCAGTCTCTGCTCTCTGACTACAATGCCATGAGAAGCAGCCTAGCTTTCCGAGCAATTCTTACAGCCTTAAATGGAGACAGATATATTCTGGCTGAAATATCCATTACCAAAAGAGAATTAGAAAATTATCAGTCTATACTCTGAGTCATAATAACTTTAGCAGGAGCACTGGATAGATCCTCTTAGTCCTACCAGGATCACCACACCAGGGCAACAGAAGGGACTGTGGGGGAAAAGGGGAGAAGGAAAGAAGGAGCTGATGTGGGAGGGACAGCCACAGGGGAGGGAGCAAAGTATAGTGAAGTGAATGTGCAAGGCTTTAATTTTCTTCATGGAAAATATGCTATTATCAAAAAGCAACTTCTTCTACTGGCATTTTTGCTTTTTCCAATAGAGGCGAAGAAGTACAGTTTTATGTAACATATATAACAGGGAAAGTAGAACGGTGACCCTGGGAAAATTACAGCATTAAAAGTAATAAGCCTGCCATTGCCAATAAACCACACAGACACCATGCCGTGCTATCTTGAGTATAAAGGTGACATTTTTACAGATATTGCTATAGTAACTTCTCCAACTGCAACTGCATTTTGAAGATCATGCTCTCACACAGAAACTCTTTCTAGAGTTTGAGGATTTCTGAGGCTTCGTCCTTCAAGGCCCTGGTCAGGCACCCCATTCTTACGAGTGCCCCGCAGAACTGGGTTATCTGCTCCCATTATATCTCCCTTTCATGAAAATGACTTCCATATTTGGTAATTGTTAACTTATCTTTTCCACGCACTAGATTATGACCTTCCTGAGGACAAGAACCACATATTATTCATTTCTAAATCCCTGGTACCAGTGCTTGACATTATAAATGTTTGCCAAGTTGAATAATTAATGAGCTTTATTTCTTGTCTCATCTTTTAAGCCAAAGAGACTACAACTGTGGGGCAACTAAGTTAAATTAGATACACTGACTAATCCCTTCTAACCTCAAGATGCTGTAATTTTAGAACATGCTGCTTTCTGCCTAAATCAGGAAGTGAATGGGTTTCTAACGCAGGAAAATTGTTTGGCTGGATGAGAATGTAAAAAGAGAGGAAAGAATTTCTCCTAAGCAGAATCCTTAATTTAAAAAGATGAGGTAAAGTGTGGCAAGGGTAGAATGGAATTCAGGCCAGGCATATACAAAAATGTATGCACAAAATTAGAGAAAAACAGGAATATTAACTCTCGTTTTTAGCAAAGAAAAGTCAAGAATTGAAGTCCAGAAGCAGTGATAACCCAAATTCTGACTTCAAGAAAAAATTGGAAGCCCTCCCCCCTTTTTTTTCTGAAAATGAATACTCAGACTTCATAAAAATAAGTTAAGAACGAAGGTAAGGCATTATTTTTTAGGATCAGTGGCTCAAAGGAGGTAGAAACCATTATTGTTCAATATGAAAAAGGCAATTTAATTGGGTTTTTATTTTTTTAAAGAGAAATGTAAAACATTAGACTCTTCTAAGTTATATAAAAGGAATAGAGAACATATAAAATTCAATAAATAGAACAAATAAAATATACACACTTTCATTTTCTACTGTCCATAGTTACAGGAATAAGAAGGAGGATTAAAGAGAGAGAGAAAAAAACTGGTTGGGGGATGTCTTAGATACAGTAACACAAGAGAAAGGAACACACATGTGAACTCACATAAACATACAAACATAACTAGAAAAAGACACACACTAATAAAGACCCAAATATAGGTTTCCACAGCTTAGAATCGCCATTTTGTGTTATTTTAGAATAAGCTAGAGAAGACTTTTAAAATCATGTCTCATTTTTGAACTTTGAGATCTCCATTCTAGTTTTAGGAATTTATGAGACTCACATTTGCTGTGTGTGTGTGTGTGTGTGTGTGTGTGTGTGTGTGACAGAGACAGAGACAGAAACAGAAAAACAGAGACACAAAGACAGAGAGAAAATAAGGCTCTACAGGAACTGATGTATGCAGTATGATGAGAACCTTCATTCAGAGTAAGGACTGTTTCAGGAAGGGAATATTTTGAGATTTTGAATATTATCTCTTTGCGAACTCACTTTGGTTACTGAAAGAGATAACGGTGTTGGGCGAAGGTCAGTAAATAGGTTTCATTGGCAGTCATTTCTCTCCTTGGAGATCTTCTGGGTCGTCTAGTCACCTTCTTCTCACACTAGTCAGAATTCCTGGAGTGGGATGGAGCTTGGAGGTGCTTGCACTGCTGTTAACACAGTGATTCTTTTATGACCCAGTGGAAGTAGGGAAATGAACTCAGCATATAAGTTTCCATCTTATAACAGAGATGCTCAAGCAGCAAACCATTCCTTGATGCATATAATTAACCATGGTCTACAAATGTGTCTACTAATAACTTTGTTACGGGGAACATTTCTGGATTTATTCCATGCTAACCCTTTTGATTTTTTATACTTATGTAGCTATATACTGGAGATATCCTGCAGATAAGCATCTTTGCATAGATTTGTCACACTTATTACTGCACCTTTTAAAAATATTCCACTTTCACTTATTCAATTCCACAGCTATTGAATCAGAAATAGATAATATGTAACATTGTGGGCTTATTATTCTCATGAACTTAATGTGCTCATGAATCATTGAATGTTTTCTGTCACTGTCATTATTGACCCACAATGACTTTGTGATGAAATCAGTTTTCTTTCTGTTTTATTGATGTTCTATTCAATAGCATTTAAAACTCTGTTAACTCAATTGTATCATTTTTGTTTTAAAGACAAAAACCTTTTTTGAGTTTATACTGTGGGTGAGATGCCACCGCAGCCACTGGGATTGAATGTCTTATGGCCATGACTCCGTGCTGCAAAATGACTTCTAGCCTCGCTCGTTGATTTATAAACCTATTTCATTTCTCCTTAGCTCACCAACATGCTGCAATTAAATAGAGCATTATTATAAAAAGTTCTTTGACAAAGGAGAAGGGACCTATTTAGTTGTTTTTTAAATAAACCAGCATCAAATATTCTTTCCCTAACTCTTCTCTCTTGGTCATATGGTAAAGCAGGACCAATAAAAATGTTTGTAGACTGACTTTTTCCTCTCAGGATAGAAGTGGTTTAGAGTAGACAAGATATTCAAATCTCTATGTAAGAGCAAGGATTGGCTGTGCTAACCCCGTATATAGGGGAGTAAAAGGCTTGGGTTTAGGTCCCTTAACAAGATGGATGGAATCCTGGCTATAGCATTCCAGACATTGATGAAATTGTCTACTAATCACTCCTCTCCACTGGAACTGGGCCAGGTCTCCTTTGTTCCTCCCTCTCTATGCTGGTAGTCTAGAAGTGGAAGTCTGCTCCATTTTTCTTAAGGAGGTAAAGTTTAATAGTAGAAATAAGAGCAATTGTTTCACTATGTCATGATGATCAGTACAAAGTCAATCCTGATTCCATGGAGTAGTTTAAACCAAAATACACTTGCTCTCTGAGCTCCAAACATCGCTAAAATGACTTTGCTTCTTTTTTCCCAAGGGGAGAAGATCATAACAATATTCTGTAAGAAAAGACCTAAAGCACTATCTCAGACTTGCCTTTCTTTTTCTTAGTCTTCAAGATTAGATACTGGCAGAACCTTAGACACTGGCAGAATTTTCGATCTTTGACTTCAAGTCAAACTGAAATAAGCAGGAAAAAAATCGAGATTAAAATAAACAGGAGAAATTTATTATATTGGAGGGTGGAGACCTGTGATTAAGAATGTTTCACAGAGGAGAAGAGCTTTAAGGACATCAGCTGGTTCTGAGACTACGCAAAATATTTTGATAAAGAGAGAAGGAGGGAAAGATTACTGGGTTTAAGTGAAGGCATATCAGTATTATAGTGTTGGAGGCTTTTTGGGCAAGGATGGTTTAATGTGGTCATGACATATGATCGGGAGTGACTAGACACCAGGCCAATGAATTATCTTTAAGCCAATTCCTAAGCATTACTAGTGGGAATCAAAAAGAATGTCAGGAGGTAAATCATCAGTGTATATGAATACAGCCTGACCACTTCATTGATCCATATCCACAAATTCTGCCAAATCAGAAACAGAATCTTTTCTCCACAGACATTTCATCCTGAATCCCAGGTAGGAGACTGGTACATAATCATTATTGGATCAGTTGCTTTAAACCAAAAGGATCAGTTATCCATTGTCATATATAATGCTACATAACAGTTCCCTCCACCACTTAAAAAAAAAATAAAACCATAGCTCATGGGTCTGTGGATCAGCTGGGCGATTCTTCTGGTCTAGGCCAGGCTAAGATGATCTCATCTGGAAGCACTCATGTGTCAGTAGGTAGCTGGCTGATCAGCTGGGGATTGGCTAGTCTGTGATGGCCTTGCTTGAGATGGGTCTCCTCCATGTGATCTCCCATCCCTTAGCAGGCTGGTTCAACTTTGTTCACATAGATCTCTGGGGTCCAAGAGAGAAAGCAGAAGTGTGCAAGGTCCTATGAGGCCTAGGCTTGGAATTGCAACACCATTAATTCCACTGCATTCTACTGGCAAAGCAAATCACAGGGCTGGTCCAGTTTCAAGAGGTGGGGACATAAACTCTATCTCTTGATACAAGAAGTTTCAAAGTCATATTGCAAAAGGCATGGATTCAGAGGGGTATGGACAATTGTGCTGTCTTTACAATAAATCTATATGGGAATAGGAGGCTTAAAAATGGGAAAGCAGGTATTAGGTTAAGGGTATGTCTCCCAGGTTGGAAAAATTAAAGCAATGTTTGGTAGTGAAGAATTGCATCAGGAGATGTCTTTTTCCATTATTATTTATTTTTTCTTTTTGCTGTCACAGTGGCATCCTGAAAATTAAAGATCATAAAATTAACTAGATCAAGAGCAACAAATTATATTTGAGTTAGAATCTTGTTGTTTTAAAAAAGAAATCAACTTCCTCAAGTCTAGATCAAAGCATAAAGTGAGATAATCCCCTACAAATTTCTAAAAAATGTTTTAAGAAGAGCTAAGATTTCATGAGAAAATATACAAAATTATTTTCAATCTCTATTTGAACCAATCAAACTGGGAGTTTTAATTTTTTTTTTAAAGATTTTATTTTTCCTTTTTCTGCCCAAAGCCCCCTTGTACATAGTTGTGTACTTTTAGTTGTGGGTCTTTCCAGTTGTGGCATGTGGGGTGCCGCTTCAGCATGGCCCGACGAGCGGTGCCACTTCTGCGCCCAGGATTCGAACTGGCAAAACCCTGGGCCGCTGAAGCAGAGTGTGCGAACTTAACCACTTGGCTACTGGGCCAGCCCATTAATTTTAAAAATGTCAGTTTGGACACAAAGCAAAGTTTTGTAACTTGTGATTATGCAACAAGTGTCGAGGTAGAAAAGGGACTGTCTTGGCAGGAAAACCATACTTCTTACTTGGAAAAAGAACAAAAGTGACTTTCTGCTGCTTCCTGATGGCAAATGACTTAAATTGCAGAGACCAGCCTAGAGGCATGACTTATCCTGTTATCATCACAGGCTTTGCAGCCTGCTTAACTTTGTTTGCAATATGTGTTTCACTAACAAACCCTAATTTTGCTATGGAGTCGCTCAGACTCAGTTTTTGCAAACACCACTTGGGTAGATGCAGTGGGCATTGTTGTAAGAGTACAAGGAACATAGAAATTGGGGTTATAGTTGTAGTATGAGTGCTGCGTGCCCTTGATTATTCTGCACCCTCATTTCCTCAACTTCTTAATATGCTTTAAACTTTTTCTGCATAAAGATTATAAGTACAAATGAAATCACATTTAAAAAGTGCTTCAAGCATTGCTGGGAGATTAAATTGTAATGAAGGTAGTTTTTGTGTCAAAAGCCTTAGAATTTTGTAAACTTCTTGACCCAAGAATTCCACTTTTAAGGATTTATTTGAAGGAAACAATCAGGAATTTGCATAAAGCTTTAGCTGCAAAGACACTTATTCCTCTAATTTTACAACAGCAAAAATTCTGAAAACAACCAAAATGACAGAAATTAGGGGTTTGGATAAGTAAATTACAGTAGATCCATACATTGAAACGCTAGGCAGTATTGAGAAATTATGATCTGGAGAATTTTTATAAATATATACTGAATGATTTCCATGTCACTTAATGAAAAAGTATGTAACAAAATAATATGTTCAGTATAATTACATTTTTGAATTAAATAGGTATATAAAAAGATTGAGAGAATATGCACTAAAATGTTATCAGTGGTTATCTATGTTGGAGATAGGGATAGGTTTTATTTTCTTATTTTTGCTTAACACTATTTTCTACACGTATCACTTTTATATAATAACTTTTATTGTTTTTTCTTATTTCAAAGGTTTATGGAATAAAATTTATAAGTATAAATCATTTTTTATGCTTACCTCTTGAATCAGGACTCTATAATAATGAAAACTCAAATTCAAAACTCTGCATCTTTAAGAGCTTTGCCAACTGACATTTGTCCTTGTCACAGACAAAACACTTTTCTATTTAGGTTTACAGCATTGAAAAATGCACAGTATCCTACAGCACAAGGAGCGAGATTTATAACAAAGCCCTTCATCTCAGTGCATGAGTATACCTGTAAATCATTCAACAGACTCACATTAAGTATAAGCCTCAAAGCAGCAGATGTATCAAACAAACAATAAAATTTGAGTGTGTCTGCATTATCTGCATCTTTGTTTCTCCATGTAAGCATGAATGTCTTGCTAAACTCTATTCCAGAGCCATCTCATTGTTCATTCAACATATATTTACTTTGAGGCTATATATTATCAGCTGAGGCTGGTACCATGATTCTGGAAAATCAGGTTGCCAGTGGTTTCTTGGAATAAGAGTCCTTGCAGACACTCAATGATGCCTCCAGCATAGTGTGGGTCCCATATGTAATAGCAAACAAGCAAAAGACATTAGGCTCTGCCCTCAGGAAACATTTTGTGGTTAAAAAGAAAAAAAAACCGCATACATTGAATGACTAGGGAAAAAAAGCCATTCGTCTATTCTTTCAACAAGATTTATTTAGAAATTATTGATGATGGGCAGCTTGCCAGACAGAGTGGAAAGGATATATGGTACAATTTTAGAATATAATTCAGGGTCAATTGATGCCAAATGGTGTAATTCAGGGAGTGGAGAGATTAATATTAGCCCTCACAAAACTTGCTTCAAAGCTGGAAGGGACCTCAAGAGCATCTCATCTAAATGAATTTAGCATGATTTTATAGAGGTAGAAACTAAGTAGGTGGGGAACGCTTCCTAGTAGAAATAGAGCATGGGACGGGATTGAAATGATGGGTGGAATTTGGTGAAGAAGAATGACAGAAGAGTACAGTACCAGAGGAAGAAACAAACTAAGGATCTGAACTGGGTAAGGTTATGACCTATAAATGGGACTAAGAGCAGAAGCTGAACATTTACTCAAGGTCCAAACACAGAGAGAAAGGCTCTCTATTGATTCACAACAAACCCCAGGCATTAGAGAATGGAGCTTTTAAAGACATTATTTTCTCTGAAAAGAGAGTTCGAGAGTAGATAAACAGACCCAAATAGTTGCTCACCTTTATTCCTAAAAAAAAAAAAAAAGAAGAAAAAATGCAAGGGGTTAACATAAAATGAACAATTATAAAAAACTGTAGACGGGGGAAAAAAGCCCTGTGGTTTTTCCAGTCACACAGATACTTCTAAGATGATGTTTTTGAAGCAGGAGTCGAAAGAACCGGTCATGAATTCCAGCTCTACTACTTACTATAGCACTAAATCCTCTTGGAGTTCTCAGTCTTGAGATCACTTCTTCATTTTAAAATGAATGATCATATTTCCACTTCTAGCCAGGGTAAAGCAACAGGAACCAGATTTGCAATTTCTGCCTGAAACAACCACAGAAACCAGACAAAAATATATGAAACAACAGTGTTCGAGTTACTGGAAATCAAACAGTGAAGGACAATGATCCCTGAGAGAGGGAAACAAATGAGAAAAAAACTCTATGATTACCCTGACTTACTGTTTGAAAGTGTTTCCAGGCTGTGTTGCAGAAAGAGCCCGGTGGACTCTCTGAGTTGAGGAGAGAGAGCTGAGAGTCTAGGGGGATCAAAGCAACTAGAGATGGCTGGGCAGAGTACCAGAGAGGAGAGAGGTGCACAGAGAGAGAGCTGTGAAGATCTGCAGAGGGTTCCACTCAAATACTTAGTAGAGTACTGATCAAAGCATGTGTGTAATAAACCATCTGAGGCTGGAGTAAGAACCACCAGACAGAACCAGAGAGAACAATGCCAGATACTCAACTGAGCCAGGATAGTGTGTTATCACCAGCCAGGCTGAGAAAAGTCATAATTCATGAGGTGTTGGGTAGAGTATTCAGGAAGTTCCTGCCTCAGTAGTGGGGAATAATTAGTTCTAGACTGAACACTGCTCCAAACCTGCCTAACGAATCATAAAAGCACCACCTGAAAAGACTGATAGGAATACAAAAATATCCAGAAGCCAACAAGGCAAAATTCACAATGGCTGGCATCAAATCAAAGATTGCAAGGCATGCAAGGAAGCAGGAAAATAAGACCCATAAGGAGGAAGATAATCAATCAGTCAAATCCAACCCAGTGTTGGCACAAATGTTAGAATTAGCAGACAAGGACTCTAAAATATAGTCATTATATAGTATTCTATATGCTCAAAATGTTAAGTGGAAGCATGGAAGATATAAAGAATCAAACTTCCATGCCTGAGGAAACATGGAAACTACCATGAAAACTGCCAGGTCAGGCATGAAAAAACCACACTGGATGGGATAAACAGAAGCTTATAAACGGCAGGAGTAAAGACTAGTGGACTTTAGGACATGGTAATAGATACTAAAAGGAAATATGGATCTATACAAAGGAATTAAAAACACTGGAAATGGTAACTACCTGGGTAAATTTATGAGTTTTATTTATGATTTAAAGCTCTTGAAAATATAATTGACTGCTTAAAGAACGACAAAAACAAATTTAAAAAACACAATGTATAATGGAGTTTTTAACATATGCCTAAATAAAATGTATGACAACCATAACATAAAAGCTGGAAGGGGAAAAATGGAACTACACTATTGTAAGATTCTTATACTAGACGTGAAGTGAAATAGTATCACTTGAAGGTAGACTGTGGTAAGTGAAAGCTGCATAGTATAAACCCTAAATCCACCACTAATACAACAAAACAAAGTTATAGCTAATAAGTCAATAGAGGGTATAAAATAAAATTTAAAAATAATTAAAACAAAAAAGGCAGAAAAAGGTAAATATGGGAACAAAGAAAAAATGGGACAAATAAATAGAAAACTAATAGCAAGATGGTAGATGTAAACCAAAGAATGTCAATAATCACATTAAATGTAAATGGTCTAAAGATCCAGCAAAAGTCAGGTTGTCAGATTGAAAAAGAAAACAAGACTTACTTACATGCCGCCAACAGAAATGCAATTTAAATATTATAACACAACTAGATTAAAAGTAAAAGGATGGTGAAAGATAATCATACTAACACTAGGGAAAAAAAGCTTTAGTGGCTATATTAATAACAAACAAAGCAGATTTTAGGGCAAGGAATATTACCAGGGATAGAGTGGGCCATTTGACAATAGAGTTAATTCATCAAGAGTACATAACAATCCTAAATGTTTATTAACCTAATAAAACAGCTTTCAAATTCATGAAGCAAAAACTGATAGTGCTGGAAGGAGAAATTCACAAATACACAAGTATAGTTGGAGATTTTAATACTTCTCTCTCAATAATTGATAGAACGAGTAGACGGAAAATCAGCAAAGATGTAGAAGACTTCAATAACACCATCAAGCAACTTTACCTGATTGACATTTACAGAACGGTCCACTCAATAAGAGCATCAAAACATCTCCCTTTCAAATACGCAAGATACATTTACTAAGATAGCTCATATTGTGGGCCATAACACAAGTATCAATACCTTTAAAAGTAGGTAAGTCTTACAAATTAGGTTCTCTAACCACAATGGAATTAAATTAAAAATCAATAACAAAAATATTTGTAAAATCTCCAAATATTTTGAAATAACATAACACATTTTTAAATAAACCATGAATCAAAGAAGAAATCAAAAGAGAAATTATGAATTACTTTTTACTAAATGAAATGAAAACGTGAGAATTCATGTGCTGCTGCCAAAGCAGTACTTAGGAAGAAATTTATAGCAATAAATGCTTATATTAGACAAGACAGTCTCAATCGATGACCTAAGTTTCTACCTTAAGAAACTAGAAAAAGAAGAGCAAAGTAAGCAGAAGAAAGGAGTTAGGAGAAATCAAAGCTGAAATCAATGTACTAGAAATCGGAGCAGTAAATCAATGAAACCAATAATTCTTTCTTTGAAAAAAATTAAAATGGATTAACCTCTAGTCAGACTGCTCAGGAAAAAGAAAGACACAAATTACCAATATCAGGAATGAGAGAGGCGACATTACAGATCCTACATGTATTAAAAGGGTAAGAGGGAATGTTATGAACAACTTTGTGCTGAATAAATTTGACAACTTAGATAAAATGAAAAAATTCCTTGAAAGACACATATCACACTCACTCAAGAAGACATAGATAACCTGAATAGGCCTATATCCATTAAGAAAATTGAATTTGTAGTTAAAAACCTTCCCACAAAGAAAACTCCAGGCCCAAAAAGCTTCACTGATAAGTTATACCAAATATATAAGGAAGAAACAATACCAGTTTTACACAAGCTCTTCCCAAAAATTGCTCAGGAAGGGGGCTACTTCTTAACTAGTTCTATGAGGCCAACACTCCTGCCCTCTCACCAAAGCCAGGCAAACACATTACAGGGGGAAAAAAGTACAGACCAATATCCCTCATATTGCATTAACATAGACGCAAAAATTATAAACAGAATTGTATCAAGTAGAATCAAACAACGTATAAAAAGGATAATACATCAAGACTAAGTGATGTTAATCCTAGGAATTCAGTTTCTGTTTAACATCTGAAAATCAATCAATGTAAACAAACCTTAAAGAGTCACCATATGAAAAAACTAAAAAAACCCTCATAATCATTTCAATAGAAGCAGAGTTCATTTGATGTAATCCAGTATACCTTTCTGATAAAAACTCTCAGCAAAGTAATAATAGAAGGGGACTTCCTCAACTCGTTAATGGGCATTGTGGGAGGCCGACTCTAAGATGGCTTCCAATGATCCCTGCCTCCTATGTAAGCCCTTCCCCTGAGTGTGGGTCAGACCTAGGAGTGACACTTTTTACAAATAGAATTCTGTAAAAGTGTTAGGATGTCACTTCTGAGATTAACTTACAAAACGAATGTGACTTCCATCTTGCTTGCCCTCTCTTGCTCTTGTTGGCTTGCTTTCAGGGAAGCTCAGCTGCCCTACGGAATGCCCCATGTGGCAAAGAACTGATGGAGTCCCCAGGCCAACAGCCAAAGAGAAACTGACACGATCAAACAGCCTGGGAAGAAATAAATCCTGCCCCCAACCACATAAGTGAGGTTGGAATCAGATCTTCCCTGAACTCAGACTTCAGATGAAACAAGAGCCACAGCTAATATCTTGATCACAGTCTGTGAGAAACCTTGAGGCAGAGACATCCAGCTAAGTCACGTCTGGATTCCTGACAGACAGAAATTGTGAGATAATAAATGTCTGTTACTTTAAGTTGCTGAGTTTTGGGGTAATTTGTCATGCAGCAATAGAAAATGAATATAGGCATGTACAAAAAATCTCCTACTAACATTATACTTAATAGTGAAAGATTAAATGCTTTCTGCCTAAGATCAGAAACAAGACAAGGATGTTTGCTTTCACCACTTCTATTCAACATTGGATTAGAGTTCTAGCCAGTACAGTCAAACAAGGAAAATAAATACAAGACATTCAGATTGGAAAGTAAGATGTGAAACTCCCTTTATTCTTAGACAATATTATCATCTATGAGAAAAATCTGATTGCATCTACAAAAATCTACTGGAACTAAAACATAAGTTTAGCAAATTTGCAGAATGTAAGATCATTATACAAAAATTCACTGTATTCCTAAACGCCAGCAGCAAACAATCAGAAATTGAACTTAAATAGGCAATAACATTTGAAATAACATCAAAAATATGAAATAGGGATAAATCTGACAAAAGACGTGGAAGTCTTATACACCAAAGATTAGAAAACATTGCTGAGAGAAATCAAACAAGATCTAAATAAATGGAGAGGTATACCTAGTTTATGGATCAGAAGACAATATAATTCAGATATGAAGCTTCCTTAAATTGATCAATAGATTTAATATAATCTCATTCAAAGTCTCAACAGGACTTTTTCATAGAAAATGAAAATCAAACTCTAAAATTTATGTGTAAATGCAAAAGACCTAGAATGATCAGAACAACTTTGAAGAACAATAATTTTAGATGACATACACTACCTGATTTCAAGACTTATTATGAAGCTATAGTAATCAAGACAATATGGAATTGCATCAGGACAGACAAATAGACCAATGAAACAGAATAGAAAGTTCAAAAATGGACTCATGGACTCATGTACGTGTGGACAACTGATTTTAGACAAAAGCATAATGGCAATTCAATGGAGAAAGATAGTCTTTTCAACAAACTGTGCTAGAGCAATCAGATAACCATGTGCAAAAAAAAAAAAACTTCAGTCCGTACCTTGTACTATATACAAAATTTAACTCAATATGGATCCTAGAGTTAAATATAAAAACTAAAACTATAAAACTTCTAATAGAAAACATGAGGGAAAATCTTTACAAAGCATGTGTCTGATACAAGACTTCTATTCCAAATATATAAAGAACTCTCAAAGCTCAATAATAAGAAAACAAACAATCCAAAAAATGGGCAAACTGTTTTAACAGATACTTCACTAAATATATGCTGATGACAAATAAGCACAGGAAAATATGTTCAACATAATTAGTCAGTAAGGAAATGTAAATTAAAGTCACAATGAAATACCACTACATATCTATTAATTTAAATTCAAATTCAAATTAAATTATAAAGACTGACCATACCAAGATTTGGTGAGAATGCAGAGGAACTGAAACTTTCATATACTGCTGCTGTGAATATAAAATGATGTAACTACTTTGGAAAAGTTTTTGCAGTGTCTTAGAAAATTAAACATATGCCTACCATACGATCCAGGTATTTCACACATAAGCGTTTACCCAAGAGGAAAGAAAGCACACGCTCATACAAAGACTTGTACGTGAATGTTCATAGTAACTTTATTTGTAATGGCCTCAAACTGGAAACCACCCAAGTGTCCTCAACAAGTGAAGGTATCAACATTGTGGTATATCCATACAATAGAATGCTACTCAACAGTTAAAACGAATGAACTTTGAAATACGCAACAACACAGATGAAACTCAATTATGCTGAGTGAAAGAGCCCCAATAACAACAAAAAAGAGTACATAGTATATGATTCTATTTATATAAAATTTTAGAAAGTGCAAACTAATGTATTGCGACAGAAAGCAAATTAGCGGTTGCTTGGGAGAGGGTTGGGAGGGGTGGGAGAGAGGGATTCTAAAGGGCAATGAGGAAACTTTTGGGGGTGACGCATATGTTCACCATCTTGATAGTGGCAATGGTTTCATAGGTGTATATATATGTCAAAATTTAAATTATATACTTTAAATATGTACAGCTTATTGTATGTCAATTATGCCTCAATAAAGCTGTTGAAAATTAAAGAAAAAAACAGAATGATCGTAATTCTTACATGAAAGGACTATTACGATGAAATGAGATACTGCATATGCAAGGGCTTTAGAAACAGTGTACAATGTTAGCTGCTGTTATTATCTAGGCCTATATCTTACCAACTTTGTTAAGTGTTGATGATGAAGTTTACTTATGCAAATTTTCACAAGACCTTTCTTGGTGTGTGGGGAGTGTGTCACCAATGATTGTACCATATATGGTGGTTTTAGTTTTTTTAAGTCTAATTTGTCATAAATCAATGATTCTTCACTTGTCAGAACATGGCATATATTATATCTTTCTCCCTCTCTGTATTTCTGTCTCTGAATCTTGACCCTCATTACCTTCCAGATGCTCTATGAGAATAGCTGAAAGCACAATTGGGTTCATCTTTTATTCAGCATATATAACATAGCTATTTAAAAATTTACTGCTGAGGTGCATATCATCATTGAGGTTAAAATAAAACACACTAAGTACAAGTTCCATTTTTCAAAAGGCTTATCCAATAAGTCATCCCAGAGAAAGTGGAAAGTCTGGCTTTTAACAGCAGAATCAGGGAAAATATCTGTGCCTTGTCCAATCAAACATTTGAGGCCAAGCAAACTCCTTGGGAAAGCTTAAATTTTTTTATTACCAATTTATGAGTTTAGGGATGAAATGTTTTAGGAGTCTCATTGCTAAGCCAGAGGAATCAATATTTTTCTGTTAACAGGCAAGCTGTCACATAAACAGATCAGCCGAAAACCTCCATTTAGCAGATCAGGAAAAACATTTGCTGCAGAGCATACCAAAGCCAGGTCTTTGCTGTATTTTGATCTCCTAAGCTGGGCCAGCGAGACCCCCACCAGCTTCTGTTCTAGTGAGTATATGTAGTACTGTTCCACATCTGTTTAGGAGGTTCTAATTCACTTTGCTAAATAATATGCTGTAATTTGTTGATTCAGGAACAAAGCCTGTTCTCTGTTGTTTGGGAGACGGGAATTTGAGGCCTTATGTTGGTTCCATTTATCACAGCCCTTCTTCGCATGGAGTTACAAATGTAATAGATCATAAAGTCTCCTGGCAAGGCTGAGAGGTTGTAACTTTTAAGGTTAGAGAGGAAAAGAAAGACCCTGAGACTAAGGTAACCTCTTTCCTAACGGTTTCTCATTCACAGAGCTATTCAGGGTCCATCTTAAATTTTGTCTTTCACCCTTCTGAATCCTAAAATGAGAGCAGTGCTTTACGATGATTAAGTGGAGATAGGAGTGAATGATGTTAAGATGTGCCGCTGTATGCTGAATGAGCCTTTGACTTATCATCACGTTATACTCAGACCTATCCCTGCTTTGAACAAAGTGAATAGTCATTCATTCAGCCAATACCAATTCAAGCAATATTAGGTGCCAGGCATTGCGCTTAGGTGCTAAGGATTAAACAACCTTTAATGTGCAGTCCTTTCCCTGAAGGGAAATACTATGTGAATGTAAAGTATTTCACATGTGAACTGATGTATAAAATGTAATACACATAGAACCTTTTTAGAAACAACTTACTGTGTAAAGCAAGATATTCCTCTCTGCGTGTATTCGTGTGTGTGCTCATGCGTGTCTTTTAGCTCTTTGTTACAGCACAGCACTGATAAGGAGAAGTTTGTCGGGCAGCATTCGTCAAAGTTGGCTATGACTCCATCAGAATCACATGGAAGTGCTTGGAAAAAAATGCACTCTCGGGCCCCATTCCAGTTCTAATTAATCAGACTCTCTGGGAGGTGGGGCCTGTGAATCTGAACATTAACTCAGTTCCTAGGCAACTCTGCACATTAAGTTTTAAAAAGTGCTGCTGTCTGAACAAGTTACAAGAATGACCTTAATTTTTAAAATGTAAAAGTAGCCTCTGGGATGTCAGGGCAGAAAAGTACAGATGGCCTCTTACAACTCCTGGAAAAGACATACAAGCTTCATGGTGCCAGTGTTGGCTCAGGGGCACTACCTCCGAAACAGTACTTCTATATTTCCAGAGTGGAACAGAAATGCTTGCTAGGGAGAACGTCTGACTGTAGTGAGTGACCGCGGAAAGAAAAGACTCAGCACTGGGGAAATGAGCACTTGGTTCTCACCCTACTTCTGCGGACCAGTGGTCTCGTGATATCAGAAGAGTCACTTCTCTGATAGTCACTTGCAGTTTTTAAATACAAGCAAGGCACGCATTACAATAATACACTTTACCACATCAAATGTAAATCAGTGAATTCCCTGCCCATCTGATTAGATCACTGTGAGGTGCCAACGAGATAACATCATGGCAGTGGCTTGAAAAAAAATGGAGCATTTAACAAATGCAAAGTATTCAGCTTATTCCTCCGTTACCATTTCTCCAACTGAAAGTATCTGATAGCAAAGTAATGTCCTCTCTATTTGGCTGGAAATGGGAGATCTAGCTGGCTTTCCTTTACCTCCACCCTTCTTGCCAAAGACTAAGTAATAACTCCCCCTACTGTTCCTTCTGCTCAGTCCTAAAGCAACCACTAGAATGCCAAAGAGGCCACTGTGGAATGATGCCCAGACCAAAGACGGTGTGAGAGGCCCACAATCTATGCCTCCCTCAACATTTGATTCCTCTTTTCATTGAGGAAACTTGTGGGCTCAGAACCATCGGGATTATTATCCAGTGTTTACACTGGGCATCAGAAAACAGTAACATGTTGTCATGGCAACAAGATTTCCTGTGAGATTTTTTTCTAACTGGACTTTCTTAAATGGAAACGTCTATATCACTGCCACCCTTTGTTTGTCACAAGAATAGAGGGGTGCTGTATTAGTTATCTATGGCTGCATAACAAGTTACCCCCAAACTTACTGGCTTAAAACAACAAATGTTTATTATCTCCCACTTTCTGTGGGTCAGGAATCTGGGAGCAGCTAGACTAGGTCCTCAGACTTCAGGTTTCTCACAAGGCTGCAAACAAGGTGCCAGCTGGGGCTGCAGGCTCATCTCAGGGAGGATTAGCCTTCAAGCTCACTCATATAGTTATTGGCAGGATTCAGTTTTGGGGGGACTATCAGACTGAGGGCCTCAGGGTCTCGCTGGCTGTTGGCCAGAGGCCTCCTTCAATTGCTTGTCACATGGACATATCCATAGGGCACTTCACAACGTGGCAGTTTGCTTCCCCGAGACTGAGGACGCTCTAAGAGAAAGAGGGAGAGGGCTTTTTGTAACCTAATCTCAGAAGGGACTCTGCTGTACACAGGGTCGCTAGGAGTTGGAATCGACTTGATGGCACTAACAACAACTAGTTAGAATCAAGCCACCTGAGCCAGTCCACACTCAAAGGAGAGGGGATTACACAAATAAGATGGATACCAGGAGGCGGAGACCACTGGGGATCTCTTAGAGGATCTCTACCACAGGCATTTAATTCACTTTGTTTAGAAACCTGGTAAAAACATCTCTTCCAAGGTCGGTTAGTGATTTGTCAGTCAATGAACAGCGTTTACTGTGTATCTTCTTTGTGTAGGAGTTAACTAGTCAGTCAGGATTTCAAGCAGTACAAAATATGCTGGAATCTTTCCTAAACCATTTGCCCTATCTCCTCCTGTTATAATACATGGGACTTCAATTTATTTCTTTGTTTTATTTACCCTAGTTATAGAATGTAGAAAGTAAAAGTTATCTGAGGAGGTGAAATGACCTATTCTAGGTAACCATGTTGGGGAGGTCTTCATGAGCATATAAGTATCACCTAGAATTTATAGAGGTGATATGGCATAGAGCTTGAGGGGGTTGACTCTGGAACCAAGGAGTTTTAAATTCAAGTCCTGACTCAGCCACTTGGTAGCAGTGAGACTTTGGGCAAGAAGGTTAGTTTCTCTGTCTTAATTTATTTGCTTACATAATGAGAGTTAAAAATGGTTCCTGCATCATAGGGTTATTGCAAGGATTAAATAAAGCCATGCGTTTGAAAAGAGGAGCACTGATCCTAGCATACAACTGATACTCAATAAATACCATGTTATTGTATGATTTATTGACATCTTGATGTAGGGTTGAGGTCACTAGATCACTTCTGATTGAGGAATATGGAATTCAGGGCTCATTCGATTATTAGCTAGCACTCTCTACACTATGATATTACAGTTTCCTTTATTTTACCCAGTATACCAAGAATTTGATCATATTTTAATGTCTTTTAAGAGTATGTTTCACTCTTTCCCCTCACACCTATCTTCTCTTGGGGGTCAATCCTTGTACTTGTGGCATATTCCTTAGCAATAACCACCATTATAGTTTTATGGCAACCCATTTTCAGGTAAATATGATGTATTAAAGGAAGAATTCCTGCCTCTACCAAGCTTGAAGAGTGATTTATGTACAATGACAGGTTAAAATGAGCTAGTTTCCCACGCTGATAAAAAACAGGTATTGGGAATTTTTTCCTTCCTGGTCCCTGACTCTGCTCACTTAAAAGGTGATTTATTCTGATTCACTTCTCTATTTTTTTCTGATTTTGCCATTATTTTCTCATGAGCAGACATCACTCTAAGTTTTCTTATTGCTTTTGTCCAGGGGGCAAGTCTCCTGGAATCATTGGCCAAGCCCTCCTGCCTTTATTTTGATGAGGCTTTGTTTGCTCCCTGCAGCAGAGTGAGTGTTTACATTCTCTTTTGAGTTTATGTTAGCTCTAGTCTTGGGATTTTTTTTGCCCCATTTCCCCTCCACCCCCTGCCCTATGTTTCTACCAGCATCTGGTACTAGCTGGAGTGGGCTGATGGGACTAAGGACTCCTATTGTGCTGTGTGTTCCTGGGAAGTTGGTAGCTCAATATTCATGTTTATCTGCTCCTCTGAGTTCTGGTTAGTGTGAAGCCTTTGGTTGCCTGGGGCATAGGAAATAACATGTGTTTTGATTGATAGCTTTGAGTTGTAATAGATAATTGATGCCACTCATCCTTAGCCAGTAACCGCTACCCAAGCAGTACAGTTTTGTATGACAAGAATAATATCCTGTGAAAAGAAAACTGGATATCATCAGATTACTCTTGTAAATAGGTACACTTCCAGATATTCCTTGAAAACAACTGAACTAGGCCTTCACCCTGAAATCCGAGTATTCTCTGTGTATAACATTGCTGAAGAATTTAAAACCAGTCATCCTCTTCTTCTCTTGTGCTGAGAGAATTTCATCTTATGTGGGATCAAATAAGGAGGTTGGGAACCAAAGGAATCAATTACCAAACACTAACTGCACACCAGGCTCTGAGCCCAGCACTTTACCTGGTTAGTTCATCTAATGCTCACAACAGCCTTGAGAAGTAAATATTACCATCCCCATACTACAGATGGAAAAATTGAGGCCCAGAGATGGCTCCAGAATTACACATAGATGGTTGATGTAGGATTTAGTCTCAGCTCTGTCTTAATCTAAAGGCTCACTCTAACTGTTAAACTGAAGGACACTGTACTGGTCAACATTATTGAGACCCAGCTACCTGTCACAGTAATAATAGCTAAAATCTATATAGTGTTCCCTAAAGTTCCAGGCACTGTTGTAAGCTGTAATTAATTAAATTCTCCTAACAACCTGAGGTAGTTATTATCTCCATTTTATAGATGAGAGAACTGAGGCATGGGTTACTCAACATCATAGAGCTTATTTTTTTTTAAAAAAAACAGGTGTCTTTTTTTTTTAAGATTTTATTTTTTTTCCTTTTTCTCCCCAAAGCCCCCCGGTACATAGTTGTATATTCTTCGTTGTGGGTCCTTCCAGTTGTGGCATGTGGGACGCTGCCTCAGCGTGGTTCGATGAGCCATGTGGGACGCTGCCTCAGCGTGGTTCGATGAGCAGTGCCATGTCCGCGCCCAGGATTCGAACCAAAGAAACACTGGGCCGCCTGCAGCGGAGGGCACGAACTTAACCACTCGGCCACGGGGCCAGCCCCAACATCATAGAGCTTTTAAGTGGCAAAGCCAGGATCTAAAGGCAGGCAGTCTGGCTCCCTAGTCTCAGTGATGCACCTAACTGCCTATATTGAGCAGCACATTTGATCAATTAATCAAGTTATTAGCAAATCCCTTTGCTTCAGCTCTCTATTGCTACATAACAAACTATCCCAAAACTTAGCGGATTAAAAAAATCATTTTATTTTGTTCATGATTTTGTGAGTTGAGCCCTTTTATTGTCAGCTGAGCCCTTCCTGAGTCCATGTGGCATCAGTTGGGGTGACCGGAGCTAGAGGTACTTCCAAGGTGACTTCACATACATGCTTGGTACTTTGTTCTCTCTCTCTTTCTCTGTCTCTTTTCATATGGGATATCACATTCCATGTGGCTTAGGCTTCTCACAGTAAGGTGTTTTCAGGGTGGTTACACTTCCAACCTGGTGGCTGGCTTCCAAGATGCAAGAGGAAAATTTGCCGAACCAACAAATGGCTTTACCCAGAAATGGCATGGTGTCACTTCTGCCATACTCTTAAGGTCAAAGCATTCGTAGGGCTTACCAAGATTTAAAAGGTAGAGAAATAGACTCCACCTCTTGCTGGGATAGTAGCAAGGTCACATTGCAGAAGAGCATGTGGGGTAGGCTATTTTTGAAAAATGTAATCTGCCACACCTTCCTCCCCAGCACAGTCATGGTTTAGAGACTTAAATGTCACAAACAGAATCAATCTGGTAAAGGAATTACTGTTTACCTCACAGTGAGGTGTCATTTATTTTAACACTATAATTTAAGAGAGTGCCCTTACATAATATGTGAGGGCATGTCTTGTACATGGTCTACAACAAAGTAATCCAATGGTGTTTCTTGATTGAATGAAATTACATAATTTTTGATGCTCAAGATAATTATCCAGCAAGAGAGATCCTTTCTTCACCAAGATTTGAAATAGCTTCCAGGGGGCAGCCCTGTGGCCTAGTGGTTAAATTTGGCATGCTCTGCTTTGGCAGCCCCAGTTCAGTTCCTGGGTATGGACCTACACCACTCATTGGCAGCCATGCTGTGGTGGCAACCCACATACAAAATAGAGGCAGATTGGCACAGATGTTAGCTCAGGGTGAATCTTCCTCACCAAAATAACTAACTAAATAAATAAATGAAATAACTTCCAACAGAATGTGAAATCTATTGAAGGCAGGGCTCATAGATGAAACACAGTTTGTTTTATGGAATAAGTATTGTACTTAAGCCACAGTCATAGACCTCTTGTCATCTGGACTAGCATAACATAAGGAAGACTGCTGAGGATTTTGAGCACATATCAACCATCCCAAGAGGTGGAAGTATGTTTACATCTTCAAGGACGTTAAATGCAGATTGTCCCTAAAGTTGGACTGGCCTTGAAAGAGTATGCCAATCAAAAGCTGCTAAACTCAGTCCAGGAGCTATGAGAGCATGTCACATGGCCTGGTTTCAGTACCAACACACTTCTGTACCATGTGGCATTTTCAGTAACTTACAGTAGTGGCTCTGCTTTCAAAATGGAGATGTCTCTGTTGTGTGGAATTCATAACTGGTAATAATACCTCCAATCTTTTTTTAAGATGTCACTTGCCAATGTTAGAATTACCAAGTAGTCATCTAAATAACAATGATAACTTTTTCATGAATGTAGCTTGCTGCCATAATCTACACTACATTTGCATAGTTAACTCTGCTAGCATCCTTATCCTTTTATGTGTTCAGTAAATATTTATCCAATATACCCACACTGTTTGCAACTGTGTGTTGTTACAAAAGACCACAACAAGAAAACTTGGAACCTGGCTGCTTTATCATACTGGATATTAATGTTCATGCCATTACTACTGTTTGAATTGTGTATCTGCAGGAATTTTGTCATAGCATTCTCAGGGCACTGTGTGAGAACTTAGGAACTCACGAGGATAGCCAAATCCATTTCGGCTAGATACAGATCTTGACCCACCTCACGTGAAGGATAGAGGCTTACCTGTTTTCTAAGCTTAAGATGAAAAATAAAGATCTTTGGTATCTAACCAGACAAAGTATCCTTGAACAAAACACATTGCCCAAGTTTCTTGACTGCACTGATTATGCTTTCCTTTATGCTCAATGATAAGAGTTAGTTTGATGTGATCACATGGGAACTTCACAGAACAAGGCATTTAAACAGCACTCACACTCTTTTTCTTGACACTTGATAAACTCCTTCGTGTTCTTTCTGAGGGGAAGGTATTGCATGATTTGACCTCACCCACTACTATTTCACCTGTTCTTTAACAATCATAATTAGGACTGCTTAAACATTCATTCAGCAGGCATCAGTTTAAGTGTAGGACTTTTGGTTGGAAATTCTATTCACTCTGGACTTGGCCATTGTTCTCTGGAGATCTTGCATTCTTGGATTCTGACTGTAGCCAGGTGCTTTGATCAGGTCTGATCCAGGGACCAATAGATGATGACCCTGTTGAAGAAATTAAGGAAGCCCTTAAAGAAGATTGCAACACATGAAGATATCCCTGTGGAAAAGGGAAATGAGATATTAGAATGGCCATGATCTCATATCATTGCAGCTGGTATAAGCCCTACTCAACATGTACCTGTTGCAGGTCAAGTTCCTAAGAACTAGACTCTGAGACAGAGATTTCCATGTAGGAGGTTTATTGGGGAGTACTTTTGGGTTTAATAACTATGGGAGAATGGAAGACGCAAGATTGGGTAGAAGGAGCAGTTGAATTGAGAAGCAATTACAACAAAGGCCTCAGCCAATCCTATGGGACACTGAAGACGTGGGATGGCCCCAAAGAATTGTCCCAAATTGGGTTAAGTGGGTTAGGTCTTTATATACTCAGATCAAGCAATCACTGGATGTCAGTCCCCCACAGGAAGGGGGCGTGGCCTTGAGCAGAGGACAATTTGTAGAGAGGGCTAACAACTAAAGGCTTTCAGCTGCCAGCACTCTCAAAAGCTGAGGGAATGAGTGTTTCAACCTTCAGGTAGCATTTTAGCAGCACATCACAGCATCCACTACAATGCGTATAATATATGAAGCAAGCACACCTGCAACAATTAAGGACATTTTGTTCTTTCTGGTTCTTAATATCTACTGAGTTTTTATTCTACAAACGGCACTCATTCCTGAGTTCCCTCGTGATATACTGAAAAAGATATTTCAAGAATATCAAGCAGTTGTTGATTTCTCAGCCTATCAGTGAATTTTCATGAATATGTATTACTTTTTCTTACAACTCATACTTCACCTTAGGGGGTAAAATGCCAAATAGTTCTGAGGCATTGATTGTTTTCTACTCAAAAACAATGTCATCTGCATAGCCAAAATCCCACACAAATTGAAAAATGAATATCTGCTATTATTTCAGGATTCTAACACTTTCTGACTACCTCATTGTCATGTTTTCACAATTTATAATAATCTCTTTACTATTTTTTCTAAGCTTTATTTATTTATTTGCTTATTTATTTTGATTTATTAATTACATAGTGCTTACTATGTACCACACACTGTTCTAACTGCTTCAAAAATATTCATTGAATTTTCATAATACTCCAACAAATTAGGTAAAATTATTAAACCCAGTTTATAGATGAGCAAACTGACGCACAAAGAAGGTTAGGTAATTCACACAGCTGGTTGGTAGTAGAACTGAGATTTCAACCCAGGTAGTCTACTTCTAGAGTTTCTGCTTCTCATCCCTATGCTATGCTCCTTTGTGATATCAAATGCTGATTCCATGTGTCTTCTGATACCCCACACGAAAGATGATGTAAGATCTCAAATACGAGATCTCCATTTCTTACCTCTTGGAGTTGATCAAACAATATGTTAATTCTATGGGATTCCAGAAAGTTTTGTCTCTTAAATGTGTGTGGGGTGTGTATGGGGGAAAGTGGTGCTGATGGTGGTAAATGTATAAGGAGAGAGCATGAATAAAAGAGAAAAGATTTTTGTACATGTGAAATTTATGTTCTTATTCTAAGAGGCGATAATCATCTTATTCTGCCAAGATCATATCCTGGAACTTCATGGAAGTCTACACTGAAAGTTAGGAGGGCTAGGCTGTGGTCTAAAATTACTGCTGATGAGAAAATTTTAAGGATGGAGCCTTAAAGCAGTTCCATCCAGTCCAGATTAGTCAGGATAGCCTATCAAAATAATTTACTTTTCCGTGTGAAGTTAATTTAAAAACTTTGGTCAAGAATACATAGCCGCTTTTCCAGACCATGGTAAGAATTTTTTTTTTACTATGCACAATTCCTTTACAAAATATCTTGAAGTTCTTCCAATGTCATCTTAAATGTCACAGATATGCACCAGTTATTGTAACAGATATTGTCAGCTACATTCATTTCTAATGGTGGGGCCCTATTTACCTCTCTTGTGTTATGCTTTTTTGGAAAAGAACTTTCTCAGAACTGTCATCTCCAGCAGCGAAGCCTCCTAAGACGTGGGCAAAAAGACATTTTGCCTGAACTTTCGTCGCCTTACATGTCATTTCCCTTTCAACCCTAAGACCCAGTCTTGCCACATGACTAATGGGGCAGCATCACAAAATGTGCTTTCAAGCTCTCCACGCTGTGGGAGCTGCAGATCGGAGGTGCAATAGAAGTGCTGCAGATACTGCTTGCCTAGACTCTAATCTCCTCTCTATACTGAAAAATTTACAAAGTTGTTTCCTGCCCAGATAATTGTGGGCAGAGGATTCGGGCAGTACATAGCCTAAATCGCAGAAGCATTTCTCACAGGGGGGTACGACAACAAAAGAACTAAGGTTATTGTCTTGGATTTATTTTCTAGACACGCGTCTTGCAAATTCCCCAACCATGTATTGAATTATTCACCCACATCACAGGGGCTGAAGTGGAGAAATCTTTTATTTCCATACTCGCTAGTGTACCATATGGCCATGAGCCAGTCAGTAAGAAGGCCAGCTTCAAAGGGATCCCTCCTTGTTTGCTAAAGTGGGATTCCTCAGACTACAGAGGGCCCATGGACATATTGTCAGAAGTCTGTCAGTGTTCTATGAAAATTTACTAATTCGATATTTAGATTTTGATGATTTAAATATATTAAATTAAGCATAATCGATATAATTCCATTGACCAGTTAACTCTGAGTCCTGTTACTCTATTTCAGTGCCTGCATGTGTGATTAAGTTTACTGTCACATTGGTGTTAAATAATATCGCTTTGCTGTCATTACCTGTATTTGTCAGGGTTCTCTAGAGAAACAGAACCAATAGGATATATCTATGTTTATAGATATATAGATAGACATAGATATATTTAAGAAGAGATTTATTATAGAAATTGGCTCACGTGGTTATGGAGGCCAAGAAGTCCCACAATCTGCCATCTGCAAGCTGGAGAACCAGGAAAGCCAGTGGTATAATTCAGTCTGATTCCAAGGGCCTGAGAACCAGGGGGCCCCTGGCATAAGTCCCAGAGTCTGATGGTCCAAGGACCAGAAGCTACGATGTCTGAGGACAGGAGAAGATAGATGTTCCAGCTCAAGAAGAGAGAATTTGCCCTTCTTTGCCTTTTTGTTCATTTTGGCCCCCAGTGAATTGGGTGACGCCCACCCACAGCGGTGAGGGTGGAGCTCTTCACTCAGTCTACTGAGTCCAGTGCTAAACTCTTCCAGAAACACCTTCACAGACACACCCAGAAATAATGTTTTCCTAGCTATCTGGGCATCCTTTAGGCCAGTCAAATTGATGCATAAAATTAACTATCACATCATGAAATTTAAAAAAGAATAACGTTGACATAATATATAAAGGGTGTCTTTAGCTTCTAGTAAAAGACAAATGATCTAACAGCCAACGCAGTAAGAGCAAAGGTTTCGCAGTAGTTTGGCAAAGGAAAAAGCAGTGCGAAAATTGAGTTGCCATATGGCACATGGTAGGAAAGTTTTGCTGAACTCAAAAGAACCTGCTCTGTAGCAGAACCACTTAGAAATAGGCTCACGCCTGCCTCAGAGCCTTTGCACTCGCTGTTCCCTCTGCCTGGAACACTCACTACTGCCTGCCTCCCCAAATAATACCCAAATACTCACTCTTTCATCCTCTTCAGGTTTTCATATGTGTCACCCTCTCTGTGAGGGCTTTCATATATTACAAATTGCAACACCCGTTCCCTCCAAATCTTTGTCTCTCCTTCCCTCGATTTTTCTCCTTAGCACTCATTATGATCTGATACACCATATATTTCACTCATTTATTTGGCTTATTATCTGTCTTATCATACTAGAATGTGAGCTCCATGAGGGCAGGGAATTTTCTTTTGCTCACCGACGTATCTGGAGCCCCTGGAAGAGCATCATTGGAAATAACAGGTGCTCCATTAACATGTGTTGAACAAACGAGCAAACGCATGAATGAATTCATGTTTACACTGTGTGTTCCAGCTTGACTTTATCACATCCACCTTATTTATCACATTCATGTTGTTAATTTGTATTTTTCCACTTTGCAGCTTTGCTCATATTTCATTTGTAAAGCTATTTTCTATTTATATTTGTACAATAACTATACACATGTGCAGTTGATGATAGCTAGCATCATATCCCTACAGATTTAGATAATACAATAAGAAATAGCAAAGATAACACTTGAAATCTTTGGGGTTTTTTCCTTCAAAAGAAATTTGTACATTGTTCAAATTTGAAAAATAATGTTGGGTAAGAAGATTGCCGGCTAGTGAGAGTGTCAGGAGGGTCCTTTTGCTGGAGTGCTCTGCTCTGGGATTCAATCTTTGTGTTTGGTCTTTCAAGTCCCCCTCTCCCCTTGCACCCTGCCTTTGGTAGTAAAAATTGTATGGAACAAGAAATAGGATGTGGGCCACTGAGTAGCATTTTTACAAAAAAATAAAGCACTATTACCGAAGCCAGCTCCTCCCCTGCCTATTAGTGTTACTCAAAAATTGCAACAGCTTTGAGAATCCATCCTTTAAATAAGGTCTCATTTCTCTGAAATTGTAGCTATTGTAAAGCATATTCAGAGGTGTATATGGTAGCGTATATTTTCCCCCTTAAGTTGATGGGTGTAACTAATAGGCACTTGTTGAATGCACAGAAAAATCAATTGTTCTGGGGATCATTTCCCCACCAATTGTTCTATCCCAAAGTGTTTTTATGGTGTTAGCTCTGCTTCAGATGCTTGTTAAGCTCTTTTCTTTTTTTTTTTTTTTTTAGCTATTTCTTTGATTATTCTAGCAGGCCCAGGACAATGCTTTCAAATATAGAAGGAAATCTATAATTTTGAAGATATTTTATAAACAGAATCCTCCAGCCTCAGTCTTAGAGGTAGGAATAAAACACTGTATTCCAGGGTTTAGAATGCTCCCCCTCTGCCCACTCCTCAGGCCTGCATCAACCATGGATACCACATACAGTCATCCTTAAATCCTTCATTTATCTACAAAACAGCAACTATTTTGTAGCTTAAGCCTCAGAATCGTGTATAGGAACCCTAACCATCACAAAATGGCAGAGAGAAGAGAAAAGTGACTATTTCATCCTATATGTAGGAAGCATGCATTACAGATGGGGAAATTCTCCTTTCTCTCCTTCGTCTGAACACAAAACATATCTATTGCTACTAGATTTTATGGCTAAAGAAAGATTGCTAATGGATTCTGTGACTGAAGAAAGCCTGAATAAAACAATATTCCCTCACAATCCTGACCGCCATACCACATCCTTCTGAGACCAGAAAATCTCCCTATAAAGTATGCATTATCTTACTACTGCATCAAATGCAGAAAAAACACTTGCAATTATCATACCATCCTCTTTCAGGGCCGTGATGTTGAGTCTCGTGTGTCCAGTGGGAATCTTCTATCTTCTCCTCCTTCATGAGCCCCCCTGGAACAAATAGCAAGCACAGAGGTTACTTTTACTACCACGCTTCCCTTTTCTCAGTGTATGGGCTTCGAGAAAATTTTATCTGCTTCACTTAACCCCCAACTCAGCTACATTATTATGGTAACCATACAATTACTTATAGCAAAGGGACGTGGGCAACTCAAAACCATCTGTGGAAGTCCTACTATATTCAAAGCTTTGTGAAAACTTGTTTCTTCTTCAGTGTCTAATGAGCTCTATACACAATCACAAAAAACTTCTTGAACATTCTTGCTATTGAACATTTCCAATTGCAATCTCCTGAAGATGTCATTGCCCAGCCCTGGTGGTCTAGTGGTTAAGATTTGGTGCTCTTACTGCTGTAGACCAGATTCATTTCTCAGTCAGGGAACCACACCACCTATCTGTCAATTGCCATACTGTAGCAGTTGTGTGTTGCTGTGATACTGAAAACTATGCCACCAGTATTTCCAATACCAGCAGGGTCATCCATGGTGGGCAGGTTTCAGCAGAGCTTCCAGACTAAGACAGACTAGGAAGAAGGAACTGGCCATGCAGTTCTGAAAAATTGGCCTCAAAAACTCTATGAATAGCAACCGAGCATTGTCTGATATAGCGCCAGAAGGTACAAAAAGACTGGGTAGAGTGAAATGCCATACACAGGGTCACTAGGAGTTGGAATCGACTGGACAGTGCTAATTAACAACAACAAAAATGTCTTTGCACTTGGCAGTAGCATTTCAGGACCCCTCCTGTTGTCCAAAAGCATCATCATGTCTACACGTGATCTCAAACCTGTTCCACTCTCCAGGTCCATTTTATTTTACACTAACACTCCCTAACACTCACCAGAGGCTCATCTTGTCCCTTAACCTACCCTCCAAGCCATGCCTTCTCCTAGAATGCTATATTAGTTATCTATTGGAAGTGACATCCCACCAATTACTCTACTGGTTGGAAGAAAGTCACAAGTCCCTCTCACACTAGAGTGGGGGGATCACACAACTATGTGAATATCAAGAGGCAGGGAAAATTTGGGGCCATCCTAGAGTCTGTCCACCACAAATGCTTCACAACTAAAAGTGATCTCTAAAACTTCACTAATAGAAATTAAAAATTAACGCGTTTATCAGATCAGTCCAGTTGTAGCAGATACTGTCAATATCTCCTTCATATTCCCCCTAGGCTCAACTAATTTTAGTGCACCCTGGCTTGACTTCCAACTGCTAGCATCTGTATACCTGTTTTTGAGAACTTCTATCATGGCAGGGGCCTACTCTGTCCAGAGGATACATGTTTCTTTCTTCCACCATGATAGACTGTTCTGAGATGCAATAGTTCAAACAGGCTTTCTGAAAATGCCTCACAAGACCAGGCAATTGTCTACACTTGTTATGAAGCTGTGGCTAGCTTGAAAACATATCTTCAAAAACTTTTCTCCCACTTTCCCTGCTTCAGAACCCCCTTTCCCCTCACTCCTGCTTTCTTGAATTTGCTCTCTCCAATAAAGTTTGGCTCATAAGCTTTTTGCTTAAAGCTCTGTTTCCTAGGCAACTCAGGCTAAGACCTGTAAAATCAAATATAGTCATGCACAGAATAACGCCATTTCAGTCAATGACGGACTGTGTATACAACTGTGGTCCCATAAGATTAGTACCATATACCCTAGGTGTGTAGTAGGCTATACCATCTACGTTTGTGTAAGTACACTCTATGATGTTTGCACAATGATGGAATCACCTAACAACGCATTTCTCAGAATGTATCGTCTGTAGACAATGCATGACTGTATTTAGAATTTCACATGGACCTAGTATAAGGTTAGGATAGTGGGGCATTCAGAAGAATAAGGACATATTCTTCCTGTCATCTCATTCCCAAACCCAGAGCATTTTTCAAATATACTTCTTCCTCATCCCAAGGTATCTATTGGGTTTAAACTCTGCCCTGAGGTTACCCTGAAGTATTAATACTTCGGTCCCTCTTGGTCCCATTTTCCCATAACCAAGATAGAATGCATATCTTTCTTCCTGAGGCCCCTGTTCCAGTGCTGGGAAGCATATTTGTTATATATGATACTCTTTTTACTTACCCTGAGGATATTCCTGTCGATCTTTCAGGGTCATGGTTCAACTTGTGAGTTATAAAATCACAAAGGGAGAAAGAGTAGTTCTAGCCAAGACGTAATTTTAAGAAGACACACAAAACAAAATGGAGAAAAAGGGCCTTCAGGCTGCTCTGCACTTCTAAAGCAAAGCTCCAAAAATTAAAATAAGCAGGCCACACACAAGGAAGCAGGCAAACTTTGTTTTGCTGAGAGGACTCTTTTCCTTGGGTTAATTCCAAGAGGGAACAGGCGCCGAGTGAGTCACAGAATAAGTAGGGCAGAGTTTGCCTTTCAGGGAATGCAGTAGTGTAGGCGTACCCATGGTCCCGCGAGGATGCTCAGCAGGCACGACTTCCTGAATCCCAGATTATGTCAGGAAGAAGCCTACCATGCAGAACTCTCATATCCATGTGCACTCACTCTGGTTCTGTTCCCATGCCTACCATAAACTGAGTTTTTAGAGGGAGCTCGTCTTTCTGTTTGATCTGCCCTCTTCATGAAGAGGTTGGGTGGGGCAGAGTTGGGTTTGTGGTTAATAAAGGATCTCCCAACCTGGAGCTATGCCAAGCTGTGGGGCAGGCAAAGTAGAAATTTGGGAAATGTTGGTTGAGAGCTGCTCATTTGGATATGATAGCAAGGTGGATCCAAGGTATGTCCTGAGACCAGTGTATGGGGCCAAGGGTGAGATTTATGAGAGGAGGAATTCAAGAAGAAGATCCTAATGGGCAAGGGAAAGTGGCCATGTATAGTACCAGGTTCAGAAGGCTGCTGTCCAATGGCTAGGTATTTATGGAACTGGGTAGTTCCATGTGATGCAAAGGACCAGAGGCAGCAGATACACTGCTCTAAAGTCAATCAATATGTCATAGATTTCAACATAAGAGATAGACTCATAATCTAATAACTCATGATTTAGTAGTTACTTTGTGGCAATTGTTTCTCCCTGGAAGCAAACTCTTTCTTCAAATGCAAGCTGACAGGGAAGCATAATAGATAAAGCGAATAAGAGAGAAGCTGCTCTAGTTAAGAATGAGGTAGTAGAGATGGATGGTTTAGGTGGTTCTCCATCCCTTCCAAGTTCTGAGCCCCTGAGTTCCCTCTATGCCATTTCTAGTGCTCCATGGGATATTCTTTAAACAAAAATTCTATGCCACCTGACCAAGGATGAGTAAGGAGGATGTGGTAGAGCATTGATGGGGGAGAGGGGAGAGATGAAGCAGACAGTTCCCATTCGTGCCATTAATGAGTTCATGAGTTGAATATTCTGGAGTGTAATTTCTACTTCCACAGGCCCCGTGGGTAACAAGTGTGAGTGTTCAGAACTCTAGTCATTGTTTAGAAAACACTGACAGGCTTGAATGCTGTTCCTCAGTATTCATTTGTGTGTGTGTGTGTGTGTGTGTGTGTGTACACCATAGAATAAAAACCTATTTCTTGCTTTTTATCCTATGCCTCATCAGAACGAGTTATTCAGAACTGTGACCTTTGATCAATGCATCATCTTAGAATTTCTTCTGTATCATCAAAGACTAAATTATATTCAAAATGGCATTAATATTAAATGCTTTTTATTATGTGTCACTTCCTTGAAAAACTGACAATGTCCATGAGGTATAGTTAGTAACAGCCTGTTTCTATCTAGTGGATATTTTAGATAAAAGAGAATGTACTAACACTTGTTAGAACACTACTATTTCACAGCTCCTCTCTCTCCACCACAAACACCCTCAAACCTTCTGCCCTCCTTGCCTTCTTTATCTCACTTAGTAAAATTTACATCACATTTTATTGTGTTTTCTTACTTTGACTATATTCTTTTTGATTAGGATTTTTCCCCCTTTGGAATTTTTAATTGCCCATTTTTTGTCTCCTTATTAACAAATGTGGCATACGTTTTCACCTAATCACTAAGACCACCCACTTCAAAAATCACTTTGTTAAAATAAATCCATATGCCTAAAGAAATTCTTCATGCCTTCATATGTCTGTGTTTAATACTGACCTGTTGCCTTAGAAGCTTGCTGTAAAGTTGTCTTCCTGGAATTTCTTTTCATTGCACTGTGTCTTGGTTCTCCAGTCTTCCTCATTTTTCTCATTCTTGGATTGCTTCTATTTCGGGTTTTGCTGAAATATATTCTCAAGTAACTTAAATTTTTTTCAGAAGTGTGTGTAGTTATTAACCTTCCTCAATCTTTGCCTGTCCGAAAATGTCTCTATTTGGCTTCTAGACCTTGCTAAAAATTTTCCTGGATATAGAATAATATGTTGAAAAAATGTTCCTTCAGAACTTTGAGACATTTCCCCATTGTCTTCTAGCATGTGGTGTTTGTGATGTCATGTATCATTATGATTTCTTTTTCCATTCCCCACTGACCTCTTACCCTTAGAAGGTTTTAGGATCATGCCTTCATCACTATTATTATGACATTTTAGTTATGTGTCTCAGTGTGAGCTTTTCTGTACTTATTCTGCTGGACATTTATTGGGCTCTTTAAAGTTGAAGATATGATTCTATTAAACTCTGGTAAGTTTTCTTCTAGTATTTCTTTGGTTATTTTCTTCCCTCCATTTCCTTGCTCCATCTTTCTGGAATTTTTATTAGATAGATATTCAACCATATACATGTGATCTTCTATATCTCAATTTTTTTTAAGTTTATGTCTTTTCTCAAGTGTATTTAATGAATTATATTTTTAATTTTCAGGAATTTTTCTTTTCCTTTGCGTGCTCCTTTTTATAACATCTTATTTTATGCATACAATATTTTCTCAAACTTCTATTTTAAATAGACTTGTTTTTAAGTTCTCTTCTATTCCCTGAATTCTTTCTTCTCTTCTGGAGTCTTTTAAAAATTATTACATTATGTTCTTCTATTGTGAGTTGTTGCATTCTTAAAATGCCATGTAATCCTAGATTGTACATTTGAACTTAGAAATGTGGGAACAGGTTGAAGTTTAAAAGCAGTTGGTATTGATTTTTTCTGGTGCTGTGTAAATCGTTCTCCACCTGAAAGGGAAGGCATATCATTCATGGGGGGAAATTTATTTTGGAGGGTGAAAGGACAGAAATAAGGGAGGTAGGTTGAATATTTCCCACATAGCTAAAACAAAGAGGCCTTTACTATAACTTTGCCAAGAACCACATTAGGACTCCAGATCTTTCAATTTCTTTATAGAACCATTCTCCTGTTTGAAAGTAGAGGCAATCTCTCCACGTTGGAATGTGGGGGTGGAGTACCTATATAGATATTTCTAACACAGTATTTCCGTTAATCTTCTGAGTTACACCTCACTTCCCAATCCAACTCTTTGTACCTGATAGCTTCTAGTTCAAAACCCCTCCACCTTCAGAGGCTGCTCAGCTGCCTCCTCCCCTTCTGCCTTCTGTGTTGTGAGCTGTTGCACCCTCTACTATTTCATCTGTTGAAATAACCCTTTATGTTTTCAGTCTTTCAGAAACTTGCCAAAATCTCTGGTCAGTCCTTGGCCCTTTATCCCCTTTTTAGTTCTATCATAGATGTATTCCTTTTTATGCCTGCCATCCTGAGGGAAGCTGAATGAACTTTAGATAAACCTCATTCTACTGAAGTCTGCCCCAAAGGAAAGAGAATTATAGAAAGGAGTCAGGCTATTTACGTTAATTTTTATGTAGTAGTTCCATCTTTCAAATCCTGTTCCCAGAAGTTCCCTTGGCATCCTAAATATTGAAATGCTGGTTGGCATATTCTATTACTAAATTATACCTGACACAAATTTAATAATTATACACAAATGTTAATTGTTATTAAACTACCCATACTGCACAATTAAAATCTCTATGCACATGTTTACAGTTTACTAAGCTTATAATGTATTTACATATGTCTCAGTTGAACCTCATTACAAGCCTTTAAGGTAGGTATATCAGGCTATACTAGCTGCTTCATCATGGTGAAGACAACTAGACTGCTTTGTTTCTAGTCTTGGAGTTTCCAGTTAACTTGCTGAAAGCTATCTTAATCTTCTATAAACTACTTAATTTTTCTTGTACTTAATTTTATCTGTAAACTTAGATTACTGATTGTAATTCCCTCAAAGGGTCATGATAAGAAATTATAATATCTGTAAACACTTAGAACAGAGCCTGGCATATTATAAGTGCTCAATAAATATTAGTTATTATTATTATTATTGTTTTCTTCATAATTGTCCCTTTTTTCCCTTTTACAGATGGCAAAACTATTTGGCATCAGTCAAGTCACTCTTAGAATCAGTTAATAAGAAACAGAACCTGGATACAAATTCATATATTCTGACTCCAAATTCGAGTTATTTCCAATGTATCAGATTGTTTCAACGTGCTAAGAATATTAAAGATTAAAGCTGGGAAGGATCATAAAATTCTCTCTGTTCTCGTTAACCATTAATCAAAGATGTGGTGCTACGTAAATTCTATGGATAGAAGTTGGGGAGGGTGCAGTAATCTATTTAAAACAAGCATTAAGTACCCTTTATCTGTGTTTCCTAAACACTAACCTGTTAAATCTTTGTCACAATGTGTTGAAGTTATTCAGCAAACATTTGCCCCAGTTAAAGGAGCTCCTTGAGAACATGGACCAAATCATTCCTTTTTGCATTCCCAAAGCAGTATAAAATTTCCATAAAATTTATGTAAAATTTCAAGCTCAAGGATATTTGATTAAAGTTACTTAAACAAAGGGACATTAGCGGCAATACCAAATCTATATACTCCCTTCCATATTCTTGGGCCCTCTAGAAACAATGAACTTACAAAAGTGAGACTCATTGTGTGACTTTTTAGGAAATTTCATACCACTACTGTTATTCAGCTGAATACATAGAGGGTAAACATTTAAACAAACAAAACTGTTGGAGGCCCAGATGGTCAAGAACCTGACAATGCACATAATATCTTCCACCAGTGGTTACTCTCATTTCTGACCCTGAGATGAGATTTGAGGATATAAATTCTAGAATTCTTTTGCTTTTGTTGTTTTTTTTAAATTTTTTTCTTCTTCCTGCATGATGCTTACACACTTCAGAATGTTTGCACACATTCTTTCTGAAGCTTCAGAGCAGTAGTATCAAAGCCTTCCAGGACATGGAAGTTTTGTTTGTGGCAGGAAGAAAACAGATAGGATGTAAACAGTTTTGGCTACCCCAGGGATATTAATGGTCTTGCATGAAAATAAATAAGTAACACTAAATAGCATTCACATTACCTTTATTCTTCTCCATCATATTTTCTCCAAAATCCAATGTCATAGACAGAAGATAATTTTTAGCAATAGAAGAAGTAGACAGAAAATTAGAATATAATTTTTTCCCCTTATCACAGGGCACCAGAAGAGCACAGATTAGAGTTTCAGAGTTGATACACCAAAACTATATATAATATTCAAACTATGATAAAGTTTCAGTGAATTTCAGAGTTAACATAGAAGAGCTTCCATCTCATAATGATAACTTGCGTGTATTTTCTAACAGATGGCATAACCAGCCCGTCTTAGGTATGTTTGATGGATTTTTAACAATGTAGCTGGTATTTATTTGTTGTCGGTTGGACTTGAGATTGTCATCAATCAGTGTCCATACTGAGAGTCATTACTGATCAGAGTTTGATGAACTAATGGGCCAGAAATCCCTAGTACATTCTGGATAAAAAGAGATTTGGAGGTCCTGTGGGACCCAAACAAAAGGCTGATTAAAGCTCTGACAGAGCCAATGGAACAAGGGCAGCCTTGGCTCTTTCCAGAGTCCATGCCAACAGTTGGGGGTGGGAGGGTCCTGTCAGAGCAATACCTTAGTGTGGCAATGCTTAAGGTGGCTGTTCTGTCCCCTGTTTATTTCTCACTGCTAACGACCCTCTGTCACTAACTTTGTCTGCTGCCGTGCCAAGAAAAAGCCAGTAGCCAGACATATCTCTGAAATTTCAGCAGCTTCAGATGGCCCATTTCTGAAGACAGGGCAGAGAGGTTTGGGTTTGACATTAAATCACACTCAGCTCAGCATTTTTGATGTTAGAAGTCTGTCATAGGTTGATTTCCTTTGGAAGCTGACTCTGAGTTGGAGATTAGCAAACAGGAAGTTATCACAGGGACTCTTGGGAGCAACTCTGGTAGGGGAAGGAAGAGGACTGGGCAGAGGGAGAAGTCTATCTGTGATGAAGTCTCAGTGGTAAGTCTCAGCCAGCTCCGCAGGAAGCTCTGAAGCTGGAATGGCCTTTCAGAGTTGTCCCAAATTGGGGCCAAATGGACAGGCGCCTTAAACCCCCACATTGATCAGTCATTGGGTTTGGGCCGTCCCAGGAAACAGGCATGATCCTGAGCCAAGTGTTTCTCTTCAGCTGAGGCAGTCCTGGGGAGGAGAGGGCTGACAGTTGAGGGCTGTCTGCTGAGGGCACTCTCAGCAGCTGTAATGCTGAAGGAGGGGTCTGGATGGTGGATCACAGTGTTCATCACAAAGTCTAATTTCAGTGCAGCCAAGTCACAGTTCAAGCACCAAGCCTAGCCTGTGAATTGAAGAGTGTGCTGGCTCCTGTGATGCATCCTGCCTATCTGTGAGCAGCAGAGTCTGCCCTTGTTTAGACCTGCCAGGTCTAAAGGTAGGGCCCCAGCTGGCTCTGATCAATCCTAGAGCTCCATGGAGAGCTCCAAGACAGTGCTAACAACAGCAAGAAGAATATTAAATATAGACAACAGTGCCTGGCACTGTTCTAAGCCCTCTTTGTGTGTTACTTCATGAAGTCCTCACAACAACCCTATGATATAGGTGGTTTTGCATCTTACCAATGAAGAAGCTGAGGGGACAGAGGCAGTTGGGGGACCATGAGTGCCTCCTCTTCCATCATTCAAGAAGATGAGGAATTTGGAGGTAGTGGATTGATCAGGTGCATCACTGATCTTTCTTATTTTCCTCCATTGTCTTTATGCTCAGATGCTCCCAGAGGAGCAAGGTGCCCACCTACACAGCTGGAAAAGGTGAAGTATCCACCAGAGAGGGAGTCAGGTGTTGGTCTGGGGTCAGGCTTTCTAAGAAAGGACAGACTCTCCCTGAAGGCTTTTCTGAGTTCTACATACAAGAGCAGCCCCCGAATCAATTTGAAAACACACTTCAATCTGTCTTCAATTTATGTTCCCTGTATATAAAGGGAGAGATTGTGTGTCTATAAGCCAACATCGCCTCTCCCTTGGTTTCATAAGCCCTGGGTGATCTTTTGGTCTCTGCTGCTTATGAGACGGAGAAACTTACCTGTAAGGTGAGGCAGTTGAACTAAAGGGTCTATAAGACCTCTCCCAGCTCTAAAAGATTATGTTGCTTTCAAAGTCGACGGTAATTAATAAAGAGAATTCAGAGGAAACGAGAAACATTCTGAGAATATAAAGTGTCATGTGTTACTATAAATAACTGAATGTGGTTCTTACCTGTAGTTTGGATTCATGAGACAGAATTAATTCCTTTATTTCATAAACTTGGCTGTGTCCTAGAAGTTTTAATGCATTTTAAAATTAAAATGTAGACTGGCTTTACATCTAAATCCTGCTTGCTGTCCTCTCATTTCATCTCCTACTTTGCAAACTTAATGGTGATGAAAACACCAAGGACATCTTCAAAGAGAAGGTTACTTGAAGCAGCTGCCACTCAAGCCTTGCCTTTTGGGACTGTCACTTTTCATTTTGTCTTCACCTGTGCCCCTCACAGCTCATGGCACTGACGCTTGAGGAGCCTCAGGGAATAAGCTGTATTTGAGTAGGTAAGTCACAGGTGAATTATAGAATCCAAACGGACAGGAGGAAGAAACATTCAAGTGCAACTTCTCAGTTCCATCCTACAACATTTATTGGGTAGAGGGCACCATGCTGGGAGATGTCAGACATGTGGGCACAGCTCTTGTCTCCAAGAGCCCCTCAGTCCAGTGGGAGAAAAGAGAGAAATTCAGAAATGTCTAGCACAATTACAGAAATGATCAGCAGTTTAACAGAGGTAGAGAAAAATGTGTGCAGATGATAAAAATAATATAATAATAGCTACCCTTTATTGAATACTTACTAAAGACCATGTGTCTTACTAAGATCTTTTCATTTAATCATGCCAACAACCATAAGTGGAAGGTATTGTCATTATTACCGTCATTTGAATGTGAGGAAACTTGGTTCAAAGAGGTGATGTGGTTTGCCTCAGGTGACTCAGCTAATATATGGTAGAGCCTGGATTCAAATCTAGATCTTTTTGATTTTAAATCCTTTACTGCCAATGACTGTACTCTTCTGTCTCCCCAAAGGCAGGCACCCGCTATTCTTACTTAGGAGTTAGAGGTGTGGTTTGTACTGAATTTGGAAGACTGAGTAAAACTTGCAGTAAAAACAGGAAGATATATATTCTGGGCAAAATGAATAGCCCAAGCAGATGGAGATGTGGAAAAAGTCCTGAGACTCTGCAGGTGGCAGTAGAACGCCCACTGCACCAGTGAGTGTGTACATGTGTGTGTGGGGGGGGGTAGTGTACAGGATGGGGAGGGGGAGGGAAGAGAGAAGGCGTTGCATGCGGAAGGGTGGGGACAGACTGAGTATAGCTGTGATTTGAATGAGGCAGCATACCTGTGGAAGCTTCTCAGCAAACCTGTGTGCAGTCCTGACATTTAATGTGATGATTTTTTGAAAAATGGTGCACACGTTATACACACACACACACACTCACAGTAACAGTGAGGTCTATCCCACAGAGAGTTGAGCTCAGCTAACTAAAAATCTGCATTATAGGGCAGTGGTTCTCAGACTTGAACATCCATGTCCATAAGAATCCCCCGGGAAACTTGTTAAAGCACACATTGTTGGGCACCAGCCCAACATGCTGATTCAGTAAGTCTGGGGTGGGGCCTGAGAATTTGCATTTCTAACCAACTTCCAAGTGATGCTAATGCTGCAGTTCTTGGGAACAAGCTTTATATGGCACTGATGTAGGGCGGGGTATGACTTTGCTGTGAGTGAAAGGTGAGAGGTTCAGCATTTGAACATTAAAATCATTCACTTCCTGAGACCAATATCATGTTTGTGCTCCTGTCTCCAGCTTTGTCCTCCCCACCCTATTCTGTTCTAGCCATAGAATCTTTCAAAACCCGGAGTCTGATCATGTCACTCTCATGCTTAAAAATGTTCGTGGCTCCCTTTGCCTTTGCATGGTATATTAATCCTTTCAGAGCTCTTCCTACCTCTTTAATCCCTCACATTCTCCTTTATAGGATGCCTTGCAGCTCCCTGAAAAAGCCATATTGCCTCTTACCCACATCTGGAATGTCAATCTCCCCAGGCCCACCTCTCTTCATTTGGTTAAGTTCCCTTTCTGCTCCAAGTGTTATCCTTGAAATCAACTCCATCAGAAGGTCTTTCAAGACCTTGGGCAACGCCCCTCATGGGCCTCTGTAAAGCACTCTTGCACAGAATAGAAATGGCCTGGTGACAAGGCTGAGCTCTCCACTAATTTGAGAGCTCCTTGAAGGTAGGCACTGAGTCTTGGCACTTAGCACATGAATAAACAGGTTAATAAATTATAATTGAACTAGTGTTATTCCAGACCTGGTGAGAATTAACCATCACATCTGCTTTTCCTGGGGCAAACGATTATGTGCTTTCTTAGAGTCTGAGCTACCACAAGAAAAATTTGTTCACAAATAGAATAAGGAAATAATATGCCATTAATAACCCAGAAAAAGCTGTATCTGTTTTAGGATTTTTCCGTCTGGGCATTACAAACCACAAAAGCAACTGTTTTGCCTCCACAAAGAACATATTTTTTTAACAGCACACTTTCCAAAAGGACACTCCTTCTGCTGCATTTTGATCTATCCTGATTTAATTTAAAGTTTGGAGATGGGGTCTGACCTTATCTATCAGTGGCTGAGCCGTTGTCTCATGGAAATGCAGTTTGAAACTCATTAATAGGGTAGCCTGTATATTATAACTTAGAAGCTCTGGGTTATCACTGATGCTTGCAATTGCTATGGAAACCGGGTTCATATGCACCTTTCAAAGAGCCAGCTTTAAAACAGGAAAAAAAAAAAAAGAAGAGGAAAAAGAAGGCTCCTTGAAAGAATAAGCTATTAGTACGCAGCATGCATAGGCAGGTTCAGTGATGCAAAAATGCTCTGCCTACACAATGATGAAAACAATTCTTTATATTTTTTAGAGCTAATAATGTATAACCTTGTATTAGAGAACCGTGTTTATACTGGTAAGGAAGAATGCCTAAGGCAGCTTTCCCCCATGCTCACACACACACACACACACACACACACACACACACACACACACAAACACAGGCATAAACACATATCTGTAATTTTCAGTGTTCCCCAGACTTTTTGCAGCCTGCATCCTGAAATCCTCCAAAAGCCCCTGCACACGCAGCTTCAGCTGCTAAAGCCCAACCAGTGTGGACACTGAGAGAGCTTATAAGATGAATGTGTATAAATGTTGCATCCTGTAACTTATGGACTGACTTTTCCAAATTTAAGATGGTAGCACTAATTTGATCAAGTTTCTTATAAAACATTTTTCAGTTGTATTCTTCCCTAAGTTTGGGTTTTGGAGGCTCCATCCCTCATCTCTCTCCTTGCCCATGTATATTTCTCCCTAATAATCCTTATAATCAAAGTGTAGTATTGTGTTGGGTAAACAATAGTATGAGCGTCATCAACACGGAGGGGGAGACTTGGTCACCACCTGAGACTGGGGGTGGCGGGGGGAAAAAAGCCAGAGAACAAGAGGGGGCACAGAGGTGGCTCCCAAGTGGTGTGGCCCAACACATGACATCATTTCACTCCCCTCTTGCTCCCAAATCTCTATCTTTCCAGCCACCTCATTTTGTCTGCATTTGCTCCTCCCTACTTCTCATTTCTGTCCTCACTCACCAGCCTCTCGCCAAGGTACCCTCCCCAAAGACCTGTCACCAGGGTAGCACAGGAGTGGCAGGACTCATACCATTTATAAAACAGATAGGAACTGGCTCAATAACCCAAGAAACGGACGCAAAATTGTAAAATATTGGAAAAGTGCAAGAGGTTTATGGTCTTGAATGCTGTCGTTTCTTTCCCAGTATTTCCATGCATAACCTGAGTCTTTCATCTTCGTTTTTCTTCCCTCTCTTCTTTCCTTCTGTTATGTTCCATCCTGACTTGCCTCTCTTCCTGCCACTCCCCTGGCCTTCCTCCGTGCTTCCTCCCCAGCAGTCTAGATGTGGAGGACTGAAAGTATAGCGTTGTACACTCCTCTTCCCACATCACAAACAGCATCTTCTCTGACCCACAGTTACAACAATAGGCCCCAATGTTCCAGAGGAGGACAATATAGCTAAAGCATGACCCAACAAAAGAAAGCATGGTTTACAGTTCATATTTTACGTAACTGCTTCACTTCTGAAAACTCTGAGCATCATCTTATGGAAAAGCATTCTCTAAATGGACACTCCCCACTCAACACAGAACCATGTATTATTCCCTCCAATGTGCTCATCTCTCTATTTTCCTTCCCACTTGTGAATCCTTCTATGGTTTTCCCCTCATCTTTTCCATGCTGTGCTCCTCCCCTAACCTTAGCAAGTGTCAGCTGGGCTTCCTCTTCTCCTGAAGCAGAACAGGTCTTGAGGGCTGGGCTCCCTCTATCCTCACCTTCATACAGAAGGAATTCAGAAGAGAGCAAACCTCTTCTGGAGGCTGGTGCTCACTCTGCAGGCACCTGGAAACCACTTCTTTGCTTTCAAGTAGTTATGTAACCTAAACAAGGACTATTGTCCCTCTTTTAATATAGGCATTCTCTTCCTTGGAAGGCATCATAAATGATCATTTCAGAACCATAGAGGTCTCCTCGACTAGACTCAGACCTCCTTTGGGCAGAGGCTGTGTCTCTTTCTCTCCCTAGCACCAGCTACTGCCCCTGGCACATGGCCATGTTTGGTAAATGTTTACTTGTTGAAAGTCCAATTGACAAAAATGTTGCTTTCATCCAGTGGCATCTCTGTATGAGTGAGCATCTCAGGTTTCTTGCTGAGCGCAGACTCAGAGCAGAAGGTGGGAGGGTGTAGCACGAGGACTTGGGGCTCAAGGCAGTGTGGTGTGGTGGGGGGAGGGCAGCTCCTAGATTGGAGAACATTCTCCTTAGACCACTCCCACTTTACAGCTGTACAGAAAAGCAGCCCCTGCTGCATTGTCAGGGGAGACCTGTGCTTAGAGAGCAACAGGAAAAGGGTCTTCAATCCAGTGTGGTGTAGTGGGGAAAAGACAGAGTAAGCCAGACAAGCCTGAGTTTGACTCCTGATTCTATCACCTAGTAGCTGTGGATTTGGGGAAGTTAGGTAATTGCCTTGATTTTAAAATTTCTCATCACTAAAATGGGCAAAACAAGACTATTTCAAAGGATTCTTGGCGTACTTGAATGAGACAATGTTTTTGAAGCCCTAGTACAGGGGCTAACACATCGCATATACTCAGTAAATGGCAATTAGTAGTAGTAGTGGTAACAGTATTGCTATAATTTTTTGGTTGGGTGGAAAAGAGAACTATCCTTTTCCTCATCATTTCTTCACTAAGATTTTGTGTCCTCTTTATGACAGTTCAGAGTGTTACTGACTCACTGAGAGTCAGCCATAACTTTAAAAAAAATTTTTTTTTAATTTTTTATTTTTTTAATTGCAGTAACATTGGATTATAACGTTACATAGCTTTCAGATGTACATCGTAATGTATTTCGAATTCTGTGTAGATTACATCATGTTCACCACCCAAAGCCCGATTATGGTCCATCCCCTTACACGTGAGCCTAATCACCCCTTTTGCCCTCCCCCCTCCCCCCTTCCCCTGTGGTAACCACCAATCCAGTCTCAGTTGCTATGTGTTTGCTTGTCGTTGTTTTTATCTTCTACTTATGAGTGAGATCATATGGTATTTGACTTTCTCCCTCTGACTTTTTTCACTCAGCATAATACCCTCAGGGTCCATCCATGTTGTCACAAATGGCCGGATTTCATCATTTCTTATGGCTGAGCAGTATTCCATTACAGCCATAACTTTTAAAGCTGGTGAACTTAATCCTCTATTCTTTTTTCTCATTTGATTTTCCCTTCCTTTTCCAACTCCTCACTTCTGGGTACTTCTTCCTCTCCTTTCATTTTTATAATGCCTGCTCTCCCAATTCTGGCCCACTCCCTTCCCAATCTATACTTCATACTATGTTCTTAATTTACTCTAAGGTGTGAATGGCTGATTAGCAGCGACAGTGTTACTCTCAGGTGATATTTTCACACAAAGAAGAACAAAATCCTCTAACTGAGAAACATTAAGATCCTTTGAGTTCAGTGTTTTTCAAATTGCAGGTTGCAATTTAAAGGAATCAATTTAGTGGCTCCTGACTATCATTCTTTTCATATTATTGCACCTTCTTACAACATGCTATTTTAGTGTCCTAATGTAGAGGAGAAAATTGTAAACAGTTTAAAAATCTAGGGGGAAAATGTTTTTGCTTTAACCTTCAAGTGGAAGTTACTTGTATGTAACAATCTATTTGTATGTTATGTCCCAGGTTTTAAATAACCAACCTTGTTGAATTTCAGTCCGAAAAATGAGGAAACAAATAGTGGCATCAAAGGAGTTAAGCAGAGGAGGTGAAATGGATATAGAGTTGAAATTGGAACTGAACATTGTCAGATCTCTGTCTCCAAAGGAAAATCTAACTTAAATAATAAAGGTCCATTTTCTATACAGCCAAATGCCATGTCACTTAATTAGGAAAACATGATTTGGAAAAAATCTTTCTGGATTATATTTAACTAGGGTACCAAAAGCATCATGCGTAAAAGGAAAAACCGATAAACTGAACTACATCAAAACTAAAAACTTTTGCTCTGCAAAAGTCTCTGTAAGAGGATAAGATAAGCTACAGATTGTGAGAAAAGATTTGCAAATCAAAGAACTCTCAAAACTCAGCAGTAGGGGCTGGCTCTGTGGCCGAGTGGTTAAGTTTGTGCGCTCCGCTGTGGCGGCCCAGGGTTCAGATCCTGGGCACAGACATGGCACCGCTCGTCAGGCCACATTGAGGTGGTGTCCCACATCCCACAACTAGAAGGACATGCAACTAAGATATACAACTGTGTACAGGGGGGGTTTGGGGAGATAAAGCAGAAAAAAAAAAGGAAGATTGGCAACAGTTGTTAGCCCAGGTGCCAGTCTTGAAAAAAAAAAAAAAGAATAGTTTAAAAAATAAATTAATTAATTAAAAACTCAGCAGTAAAAACAAATACTCAAACCAAAAAAAGGGCAAAGGACATTTCACAGAAGAGGATATACAGATGGCAAATAAGCACATGAAAAGATGCTCAACATCATTAGCCATTAGTGAAATGCAAATTAAGACATCAGGACACATTTACAAAAATGACTTAAAAGTAGCAACAATACCAAATGCTGGTGAGGATGCAGAGAAGGTGGAATTGCTGGTGGGAATGTAAAATGGCACAGCCACTCTGGAAAACAGTTTGGCAGTTTCTTAAGAAACTGCAACTACCATGCAAACCTGCAATTGCATTCCTGGGCATTTTTCCCAGAAAAGTGAAAACTTACGTTCACACAAAAACCTGTACACAAATGTTCACAATAGCTTCACTTGTTATACCAAAACCTGGGACTAGTCCAGATGTCCTTCAATGGTTGAATGGCTAAAAATATTGTGATACATCCTAAAGGTTTATTTACTCTATGATTTCATTTATATAATATTCTTGAAATGACAAAATTATAAAAATGGAGAACCGATGTGGCTATGAAAGGGCAACATGAGGAATCTTTGTGGTAATGGAATGTTCTTGTATCTTGATTGTATGAACGTCAATATCCTAGTTGTGGCATTGTACTATAGTTTTGCAGTATGTTACCATTCGGGGAACCTGGGTCAATGGTACGCAGGATCTCTCCATACTATTTCCCACAACTGCACATGAATCTAAAATTATCTCAGTAAAATTTTAAACTAAGCAAAAACACATATGAAAAACCTTTGGGCTTACTTCTGTCCATGTACATTCATAACCATGTCACTGGTTGCACAGGATTCTGTCATGAAAAAAAACCTTAGATGCTTTCTAAAAGCTAATTAGGTCCAATGATAAACTAATAATAGCAAGCTATTTAGCAAGCTGTAAACCAAAAAGGTGTAGAAATTTAGCAGTTGAATTCTATTTCCTGACTATAGCACTTCTGCTATTCAATCTATTTTCTCCACATATTGGAAGACTGAACAGGCCCTGGCGGTCAAAATACAAAAGACACTGTTGCAATAAATGGTAGACTATTTGAGAGAAGGAACAGTTCCTAATGTCTTGACAATCTATGATAGTCCATAAAGGCCTTTGTGTCCACGTGCCAGGAGGACTGCGGAACAAAGGGTAGAGGTTAAGACAGGTATGAGAAGGGACTACTGAGATAACATTAGACTTTAAAAAATATTGATAGCAAATCTGCCTATCTAGTGTACAAAAAACAGTCAGAATAGACATCGGCACAATTTTAACCTGATGATTCATGAAAATGGATTATTTTTTATGAGAAAAAGTTCAGTCATTTCCTTGTGAACACAAAGAAAATTAAGAGAAAATTTAAAGGTACTAAGGAAATGCAACACTAACTCTTATAATGTATTCCCTCTCAGTTAAACAGGCAAATCTCCCTAAAGACAAGTGTTTTTCAGCCTGAATATTTATCAGACTACATAACCTCTGTACCAACTGCATTTTGATTTTGTAACAGAACCTTTTCTATAAAAGCTAGTACAACAACTAGAAGTGAATATAAAATATTCCCCGGTTAAGCCTTTAACACATAAAAAGCTATATAACATATGCATTAATTAATAGTTTTATAAAAGTAATGCGGTTTTGGACTGTTAGAATCTGTATTTGTGGCGAAATAACCAGGCACAAGGATATCAAGCACACAATTTTCACTTAATCTGTTATTTTCTAGGTTTACCATTTAATTATTGCTGTACAATTCAACTGCAAGTATTTCAGTACTTGAAGCATGAGCTCTACAGAACAATAAGCAGTTAGGTGTAGTACCAGGGCTTGTTCCTTCCAATTGCAGCGTCGAACAAGTGTCTTCTACGCATAGCGGCCCTGGGTTTGCAGTTCATCACCGTGAGGACCTTCATCCGATTCTTCTGTAGTAGTCTTCTCTTCGTTAGTAGCATGTAGACTTTCTTCGTTTTTATCCTCTTCTTCCAGTTGTAGCTCTTTCGAAATTAATTGTCTAGCTAATTTGATGTTCAGCCCCTCGTTGTAGTGAAGCTTTCTTTTCATTTCGAACTGCTGATGTTTTTCTTGAATGTCGAGGAAGATTTTGCTGGTGTGCGCCCCGTGGCTCTCTGGCTCCCCGACCTGATAGTTGGACTCCGACATATCAGTGACAGCTAATTTCAAGGCTAAGATGTCTAGGGTCATGACTTCTTTTGCTTCTAAACCACTCATTGCATCTTCCCCATCATCTTGCACACTGAGGTGCGGACTACTGGGCTCATTTGTCTTCATTAATTCATGATCTCTGTATGCTGGGCGGTATGTCGCCAGGATGTTCGATTCGTCCCACTTCTGGGACTTTTTTCTCTGCACCTCCTGGGTAGCCCCTCCGGACTGCTGGGTGGAGGCCGCCATCGAGGAAGCCGTGGAGCCTTTGTTCTTCAGGATCCCCTTGATGGGCCGGTGCTGCGAGGTGGTGGAGGCCGCCATGCTTGGGGAGTGAAGGGCCTCCGCTCGAGGGTTGGGCCGCCGCAGCCGCCCGCCGCGCTCCAGTCTGATGCTGCAGCGCGGTGTGTCTGGACCACGGCCCCAGCGCCCTAGCAGCCAGCCTCCCCAGGTCGTGGCGTCACAAAGGATGACACAAACAACGCCACAGTGGTCACCGCCGCTGTCATCGCCACCGTCATCACCGCCGTCATCACCTCCGTCACCGCCTCTGTCACCGTCTCGTGGCCCATGATGCTGTCTTTATTTTTTTAATGGAGTAAGATAGGAAATATCCCTGAATTGCATGTGAACCGAGGGAGCACTGTTTTGCGAATTTCTAAATACCCTGTATGAGTACGGGGAGGCTGTGTAAAATGTATTTCTTACTGTGGGTCACTGTCAAAAAATTGAAAGCCACGGCTTTGGTTGGAAAAATTGAAGGCACAGGCGCTAGAAGGGGATGAACTTCTGCTCTTCCCTGCCATTGCCATCCACACCTCACTCTCTCCTCACCTGCCGACACACAACCCCTGGTCCTTCTCTCCTGCTCTGCCTCTCAGTTACCGGCCCCATTATCCAGCCGCTTACACCAGCTGGGGACATGGCCATCAGCCCTTCATATTGCTCACTCTCCCAATCCAGCTCTCAGGTACTGGCCCAAATATTTCAAGACACTCTCCAATTCTATCTCTTCTGCCACCAGTCTGTTTCAAGTCACCACTATCTCTTGTTGGGACTACAGCTACAGCCTTTGAATTGAAACCCCCATAACCCCTCCTGCTGCCTTCCAACCTCTTGTCTACCCTCTAGCCAGAGTGACCTTTTTAAAACACCCATCAAATCTTGTCACATCTTTCACATCCTGTAATGGCTGCCCATTTTCTTTAACATAAAGGCAAAAATCCAGAAGAGGCCAAAAAGCAGCTCTATGATCTGCTCAGGCGTACACTGGAGCCTCCTTCCCCCAAATTTTCCCCACCCTACCTCCATTTTTCCATTCTGGTCTTTCAGTTCCAGGGGCATTCACCTTCCTTCCTGTCCTAGAGTCTTTTTCTGGGTTCTTCCCACAGCCTGGAATGTCCCTTCAGATTTCAGCTCAATCATTACTGCCTTCCAGGGGCCTGTTTCCTGACCCCCAAAGCAGATAGGTCTTCCTGTGCTTATGGCCTCTCCTGTCCTCCTTGGCAACACCCAGAGTTGTTGCAATTATCTCTGTGTACACTAGATGGTAAACTCCAAGAGATAAAGGAAGGTATCTGTTTTGCTCACTGTTATCTCCAGCTTTGCATCTTCACAACATGATGCTGTACCTGGCACATAGTAGGTATTACAAAAGTAGTTATTGAATGAATAATACCTGATAGGTGACAGGGAACTGGAGAATGAGACGTGTGAGTGGAGAAAAAGGGCGCCCCAGAGCCTTTACAGTCAGTTACAATTGTCCAATCAATCACGTGGGGAAAACACCCCAGATGTGGAATTTGGGGGCTGTTATAGGAGTGACTTTGGAACATTTTGTCCTTAACAGGCCTCCTATTTCACAGGCAGCAACATTTTTCTAAAAAACAAAAAGGAAATTAAGATCCAGCTTCACATTTTCCCCTCCACGTAGCATTCGCGAGATTTTTTTTCCCTCTGATAACATTTTGCTTCCTCTTCTCTCCCTCAAGGTCTTTCTGCATTTTAGAACACAAAAGCAAAAGCATAAAAGAACCATAAAACTTTTACAAGGGTCTTAAGCACCTTAAGTTCAAGTTGTCCTGTATTCTCCAAAGTCCTACTAACTTCAGGAACTCGGCAATCACTTTAAAACCGTGTTATTCATCTCAGAAAAAGAATTTCCCGATACCGTACTCTTTGAAAAAAAAAAGTATTGTGTGGTGAGGGCTTTCAGGAATTCAAAAGCTCATATTCAAGGCTATAGGAAAAACCTCTGGTATGTGAGGGGGAAGAAAACAACCTTCATTATTCAGAAATACTCTAGGCTACTCTTTTAAAAAGCCTAACTGAAAGGCAGCCCAGACCAGCACAAACGCAATTTGTCCTCCTGGCTGGTAGGCACAGTGGGCTTCTGCATGTTTAGCTGTAAACAGGATGTTAAGGGAGAGGCTGATTCCACTGCATCGGGATTTTGCCTTTGTGTGTACACAGCACCCACCCCCACATACTGCGATCTGAATATACAAGCTGCTCAATATATAATGAGTCAGCGATGCAGCGGTTCTTGCATTTTCTGGAACTCGTCATTCAGTAGCACAATGGCAGTTCCTGCTAGGGCAGGGGCACTGTGATTGTGACATATTACATGGGCCACAAACAAAATCAATTGAAGAATGAAAGCACCACACATTACATATTCCAGTTGCACGTTATTTAAAAGTAATTCCTTTCCTTCTACCTGTTGCTAATTATCTGCTGAATGAAAGTTGCCCTAAGGAAATTCCAAATTTTGAGTTCTTGTCATCATGCCAAAAATTCTCGATCTAGTCAACACTACCGTAATCCTAAAAGTTAGAAAAGATCAGCAGTCTTTTCAACATTCCTCTTTACATGATTCGCTAGTTCTTATCCTGGGACAAGGACCGAGCAGACATGTCTAAGGTTCCATCACACACATACACAACCCCAGGGCTGACTAAAACTTTCCCGGTCAATTACACATTATATGAAATTTAGATACAGGCCTAGAAAGTCCTTCTTTCAACAAATATTTAGTGGTCAGCTCCTGTATTTCCAGTAGGAGAACCTTCATTTCAAATGCACAAAAGGAGAAGTTGTGCTTCCGTGATCTTCAATGGGTTAATATTTGTTAAATACATCTAAATATGCATGCTGTTCTGTCATCACAGTTTACAAATACATTTAAAAATATTATAGGTATTTAAAATGTCATTTAAACCCTCTGCTGTTTGCACAGAGTCAGAGTACTCTACGGAGCACTGCTTGTTAATGGTGGCAGTAGGTCACGCCACAGCTTCAATTCTTCCACTGAGAATCACCTCCCTTTTGTGGAGACAGTCTCCAAATGCCATAAGTACAGGAGTTGGTTCAAAGTGAACCAAGCCAGGGACAAAGAAATTCTCAACCAAAGGTGGGAACACCTAAGAAACCAAGAGTTACCAAAAACTAGGAAGGTATCCCAGAGGTCCCACTGGGTGCCATTAGTGAGAGATTAGTGAAACACTGAGAAGGCAGTGGGCTATTTTTTGGGACTAATCGTGCCATCAGAAGTGGAGATTAATTCTAGTTCAGCTATGTGGTTTCTGAAGTCATGCATCAATCTAACCAAGAATTGTCCACAGTACTGGGAGAATTATGTTAGATACTGTGTCATATAAAAATAAAAGTGCTATTTGGTTTTGAATCGATGTTTTTGTCCAATCTCTCTCTTTCATGTTCCAAACCCAAATTTCTGACATTCTGCGAAATATCCCGATCTTACCTTAGCAGCCAACCCTGAGACAAGGATTCAAGTGCAAGTAGTTTACTTGGGTGGAGATTTCCAGAAAACACTGGTAGGGGAGTCAGGAAGTGAGACAGGGAAGGGCAGGAGGCAAAGGGTGCATCACCAAAGCAATTCCTACTGTGGGCAACTAGAGCTTAATGCTCCTAGAAACTCTAGGAGTCAATGTAGAAGACTTGCCTCCATGGCCCTTCCCCTCTCCATGGGTGAAGGAGCTAGAGTATATTTAGACGTCAATTGCTGCCGTCTTTTCTTTAGGCCTGCTGGGAGTTGGAAGCGGCATTGATTCCCTAGCATTCTAGGTTCCTGCATCAGGAGTGGATGGGCAACTTGCTGATTCATCTGCATTTTGGTTTCTTCGCTTCCCTCTTTCACAAATCCTCTCCTGCTACCCTGCTCCCTGGGATCATAGTCCCGAATGAAACTCTTTTTCTCCAGCTCTGTTTTTGCAGGTAGAACCAAGACTAAGACAACGTTTGTGTATTTTAACTTCAGTTCTCCCACACCCAACATAATAATTGGCACATGTGCATACTCTGTGGCACATGACCATATTTTTGTAAAGTGGGCAGATGAACTGAGGGAAGTGGACAAAAATCTTTTGAAAGGAGGAGCTTGACAATGGGTGCAGATCTAGACAGGTTCAGTGAGGCAATGGTTTTCCATCTTTTTCATTATAAGTTTTAAAGCTGTAAAACATTGTTTCCCAAAATGAAATATTATATAGAACTCTAGGATTAATATCAATAAAATTGGAGCAAAGAAGTAATGGAATTGATCTGAGTGAAGTTGGGGTAGCCAGAGTTCTTTCTGTTTGGCACCTCAGAGGTAGCTCCTGAGGCGTCGCGGGGACCTGAGGAGGGAGGCCAATTTGAAACCACTGCGAGAGAGAGTCATAACCCAAAGCAAGAGTGTTTGGTTATCCCAAGTATCAATTTTCTGCGTGGTCGCTTGTTTTGAGAATGGGGGTGAAGAGATTTTCTACTGTGGTAATTCAGACAAGCCCGTTCATTGAGTGCAGGTCACAAAGGAGACAGGACCGCAGTGAGAATTTCTAATGTTACATAGTAAACATCAACATTGCCCCCTCTAAGGGGATAATCTGGTTTGGGAATGTTAAATGAAGAAAAGCATCATCAGTGGGAATATCTTCCAGGAGTTAAGCATAAAGTAATGCCAAAGATGTCAGAGAACAGGCCTTGCAGGGATTGGCTGAGGAGTTTGTAGTAGAGGAGCGTTCTTCCTGCTCCCTAAGGCACGCTAAGATGTTTCATGGTTAGGAAAATGAAAGGGTGCTCATCCTCTTGCTCTTGACCCTGCCTGGTCAGGGAAGGAGCTACTGATAACATAGAACGTGTATAGAAACATTATAAAGTTGCATTCCAGAAAGTATTATTTTGGCTTAGATGGAAAGGCATACCATCCAAGCTCCTCATTGCCTAGCTGAGATGACTGAGGACCAGAATGATATGGTGACTTGCCCAGGGTCACACAGGTAGTTAGTGGCACAGCCAGCACTAAAAATCCAGGGCTTCTGGATTGCTGGGTCTGCTATGGCAGTGCACTTTCCTATCACTGCATGCCCCCTCCAGAAGTGGTGGGAGTCAGCGGTCCCAGCATCTGTCTCACGTTCGAATCAGATATCTACACAGGTTAAATAAAGTCGCCTTCTCATCTCTGCCTCCTTGGCCTGCGTCATTCTCGAGTGGCACTAGCGCTTCAAAAGAAGAAAAAAGAAATCTGTAAAACCACCATTTTCAGAAAGATTAAAAACCTGAACCTTGTGTCTTCTGAACAGCAAGTTAAAACATGAGGTGCAAGTTCAGCTTGAGGGACAAGTGGAAAAGTTTTTTGGGTAAGCAATCAATAGGCCAGCTGACCAAGTTTTCTAGTTCTGGATGAGCCATAGTCAAATTAGAAAAGCAATAATGTGATCCAGGGCAGCAAAATTCAATTTTGCCAACAACACTGAAATTCCTTGAGGCAGCCCTTTAAAGATGACATTATAGACAGGATTATTTCCCATGTGTACAAATATGGCTGGGGAGAAAAATACACACACAGAGATATAAACCCAATGTGTGATCCATTCTATTCTGAAAACAAATTTTCTTGTTATTATATATCTATACTTTCTAGAAAGAGCATTATAAAAACAGCAAGAGAGTATAATAGAAAAAGAAATGAAACGCTGCAAGTCTTTTTTATGATGTTTCACGCACAAAAAGAAAAATAACTCACAGAATCGTCAGATTTCTTAGAAGATGCAGTAAATATATTGTTAGCATCCCCATGACTCACTAACAAGATGTTGTCTGCAGGGAGGTGGGGTAGGAAAGCTGTCACCAAATTCTAGTCAATGATTTATAGTATTTGTGACTACCACATGCAAAGAGTGTCAGCTGGCAATTTATTCTGGCTGATGTAACCTGACAGAGTCTTCTTCTGACAACCAGTCCAGTAAGTAAGGTTAACACATTTCAGCTCTAATAAACAGAAGTAAACCTAGCAGTGGAGTTTGGTTCTCTCTTAGTCGTGCGTATGTGTTCGTTGTGTTTAAACAGGGCCAGCAAAACAGTTTATGGCAGCCATTCAGACACTCTGACAGAAAGGAGGGAGTCAAAGACAGTAGAACAGAGCCAGCCCTGATGGCCCGGTGGTTAAAGTTGGGCACTCACAGCTTCAACAGCCTGGGTTTGCTTCCAGGTCTCAGAACCACACGACCCATCTGTCAGTGGCCGTGCTGTGGTGGTGGCTCACATAGAAGAATAGAATTAGGATGACTTACAACTTGGATAAACAGCTATGTACTGGGGCTGTGGGAAGGAGAAAAAAAAGAGGAAGATTGGCAACACAGGTTAGCTCAGGGTGAATCTTTCCCAAAAACAGTGAGAGTAGAACAGTTGTGGTCAAACTTCAGTGTGCATCAGAATCCCCTGGAGGGCTTGTTAAAACACAGAGTATGGGCCCCATCCCAGAGCATCTGATTCAGTAGGGGTGGGGTGGACCAAGTCCAAGAATTTGGATTTCTAGCAAGTTCCCAGTGATGCTGATGGTGTTGGTCCAGGGGACGCATTGAGAACCACTGGAATAGAATGTGGCCCTGCCCCGTTCAGCAGGTGACTCAGACAAATCCAGGTTCACAGCTGGAGACAATACTCTCTACTCTCAGGAAAGGTAAGCAAGCACAAAAGGGAATACAGAGGGAGAGGAATTCATTTGGCCAGAGATGGACTGGGAAGCCCTTGTATAGTAGGTGTTTTTTGAACTAGGCACTGAGGTGGAACAGGGTCCGGGAAGGGGACTTAAGGCAGAGGATGGTGGAGGTGGCCTGTGGCAGATGAGAACAAATGGTCTTTGGGATTTATCCGTAACATGCTGCAGCGGGAGGCTGGCTACTCTCTATAACTATATACAAGAAGGGGCCCATTACTCTTTGTTTAATCAAACATTCACCATGACTACTTGAGGTGATCGTACATGTAGAAAGAAAAGTAAAAGAAGGAGTTGATAGGGTGAGTTCCCTGGCATTCCCTCCAGTTGATTCTCCACTGTTGTCTGCACCTTGTCAGTGCAAACCAGAGTCTCATGAATAATTATTCCTCAAAGGCAGAGTAAATTTCTCTTAGCTGGTAGTTTTCCCCAGGGAATTGTCATAGTAACAGGTTAGGTAGACCTAGACATACTTAATAGGATAGTGGGTTGATGGTATTTTTGGCATCTGATAGTGGTTGCAGGATATATGCTTTTGGACGGTACAACCTTCTTGGCACCCTTGAAATCTCATCTCACTGATGGTTCCCTGTAGGTAAGGCTGGCCATATTTGTTCAAGCACGCTTCATCCAACAGTGCATGTCAGTGGCTCTCATGGTCCAGTTTTTACTAGGACACTGATTAGTGCTAGATGGAAAGTACATCACACGTAGGGATCATGTTTCTGATGTCCTATGTGCCCCCTGCAGCTCCTAATGCACACAGTAAGGGTTGGATAAATGCTCTTATTAGTAAGTAGCAAGGATCAATGCAGACACACCCATCAGAAAGTCATTGTTTGGGGCTGTTCCAGCTGATAGCTGCCTTAGCCCTAATAGAAAATCTTCCCACCGTGGATAAACATAACTCTTCAGGGATTAGCCCCCATCTCAATGTAAAACGGTCACTTTAGATAGCTGTGCTCAAAATGATATGTTTTATGGTCAGGTTTTTTTGAGAAATATGCATTTAAAATAAGACAAAACAGAATATTGCTCCATAGCTCAGGCAATATATCTCTGTCTCTATTGTGTAAGTCTTATCAGGGTCAGTTGTACCCTGAATTATTCCATTTCCCATTTCTCTGTGCCATTATACTTCCAGATATTTGAGAAATAAAACCCCTCTTTTTTCATTTTGCTTTTTTTATGGGGAAGTATTGAGTATGACAGTTCCTGTCATCACTTAATGAGAAATGGTTCTTGGGCCACTTATAACTATTATTAAGACGATGTTTTCTCCTCTGAGTATCAACAAGAAACTGAGATGCATGGGCTCCAAAACAAAACAATGAATGATTAAAGAGAAGACAATAGCCAAAGAAAAATATCAGGTCTATGAATTTAGGCTTGGGCTGGTAACATTTTGAAAGGCGTATTGAAAAGTTTCCTTTAGAGAAAAACAGAGAAAAGCAAAGAGACATGAGGGAAGTGAGATTCAGTCTATCGGGAGGTTTATTACTTTTCAGTAGGCTTCTTGCATTAGTGACCCAACCTTCCCACAAGGAAAAAAGTCCCTCCCATTGTCTGTTCATCAAGGAACCTGTAGTAGAGAAAGTCATTCCAGATCGGTTCTGAACTACAGGATGAAAATCATTGGTATGACATGCATGCATACATAATACATTGCTGCGAAATTGATCCCCGGTATCACACTGCAGACATGAAGTAATGTATTAGAAAACCACCGTAAAGTATTGAATACTTACAAACACCGTTTTTCTTTTTTGACAGTATAATGAAAAGCTTGAAAGCACTCTTGTCTTTCAAATTATAGTGCCATTTTGTTTTTATGGTTTTATTTCCCAATAGATCTTTAGATATGTGCCAAGAGTCATGGGGATGAGGATGGGTACGAAGATGAAATCACAAACTCGAAAGTGTCGCAACTAATGCTCGGAGTCTTGAAAGTTGGAGCAGATGCCTGAGTTATGAATTGCAATTTTGTGTGGAAACAATCTGTCAGCAATTGAATGCTGAGTAGCAACTGTTCTCTAGAAAATAGCTTGTCTCCTTTGGTAGCAGGGCTATGCTTGAAGGATGAAAGGTCGTCCGAAATTTTGGAGGCATACAAGCAGGGATGTAGGGCTAGTTTTTATTGCAGGTGCTGACACCATAGCTGGTCCTGTCATTTTTACCTAGATTCCTAAAATCTCTGAGTTGGAAGGTATTCAACATTTATCCAGGCCTGTGCTCCTTAAATTTTAATGTGCTTATGATTCATCTGGAGATCTTGTTAAAATGCAGATTTTGATTCAGCAGTTCTGGAGGAAGGGCCTGAGATTCTGCTGGTCTAACAGGCTGCCAGGTAAGGCCAATGCTGCTGGTCTGTGGAGCACATTTTGAGTAGCAAGGTCTCAGACCAGTTTTGCTTGTTTTTTTACCTATAGTTTTCAGACATTCTAGTATTTTGTAATTATGTCACAGGTAATTGTTACCAGTGCTAGTTAAATCACCAAGATTTTTCTTTCCCATTGTAACTATGAGTAGCTCTATCTATTGCATAGTGTATTTCAATCTCTATTTCTAGCTTTGATTTATACCTATGTCTATGAATGAAAGTAATTTAAGGTTATCCCCATAATAGAATTACTCTCCTTGACATCTAGTTTCTGACATGCTATCCTTAGTGGAAGAGAAAAATGTAGATTCCTGCTGGGGAATTACACATAGGCCTGGTTATGCCTTTGGGAATGTGTTACACATGTGAATGTCATCTTCCATGAGTGGAGAAATGATTGAGAATTGCCAGCTAGTCTAGTTCAGTCTTTCAACTGGTGATTTGAAAAGCAGATCACATTAAACCCTAAACAACTCTGTACTGGATTTTTTTAATTTACAAAAATAATACATTTCCATTCAACAAACGTACACAGTAAATATCTGAGCAAAGTAAGAAGTAATCAACTCCATATATTCCCTCCAACCTTCTGTTAACTGCTGTGTATACTTCTTGATAGAGTTTTTGTATAGTTATGTAAACATATTTTTTAAAGATAAAGTGTATCAATTGCTGTGTAATTTGCTGTTCTTATTTAATATTTTGGAAACAACTATATCAGGTCTATTAGAAAAATGTAACCAAGTATTTTCTTATTTAACATTTTATTGGCTTAAAATAATTTTCTTGGGCTTAATTCTACTTTTGCGATCCACAAACTACTTTCATTAAAAGGAAAATGAATAGCAACCAAAGGGTTTTCCCAGGACACTAGAATATAAGTTCCATGAATGCTAAGATCTTTGTCTGGATGAGACGTATCCCAAAATCCTACAAAGGAGCCTGATATTTAGTAAGTGTTTGATAATTAGGTATTTAATGAATCAATGACAGCCAGTGTCAGGACAACTGGGAGGTGAGTGGGGAGGTCAGGATAGGCTGTCAAGGGAAGGGGCTGAGGCATGCCATGCATCTATTAATTTTTACCCTTGACATCATCCAGTAAGAAACAACACATTAGTTGTATAAATTGTATCTGCGTCTAAATTTTTTTTTAATTGTTGGTCACATAACAAAATGGTTCTTCTTCATCTTAGCATTGTGAAAACATGGATGTGCATTTTATTTGCCTTTTTAATATACTAAGATTACCCTAAGGAGATTAGTTAATTTAAAAAGCTGAATAACACTATATAATTGATTAATCAAATTCTATCATGCAATTTATTGATATTCTTTTCCCTAATAGAGTCATATATATACATATATATACATATACACATATACATATATGACTCATAAGCATATATATATATATATATATATATGTTTATACAAAGGCTTTTCTCCCAGTTCTTTCCAATCTTCAGAAAACGTTCATTCATTCATTGAACAAATATTTCTATCCTTAGCACCAGCACCTAGGGGACACGTACAATGATCTCGGCGGTAGAATTAGGATGTGAGGATAGTATGGAGGAAATTCCAATATAACGAGGACCCTCATCCTTAGCACAGTACTATTCCTTAGGATGCTGGAAATCTTCACAGCCACTCAGTCATTATCATGTTCAACCTCCAAGTAAAAGAAATCTGGTTATATATTTTGTGAATCCAGAGAAAAACAAACTTGGCCATATTTTGTGCTGTGCTGATAACCCTTAAGTTGTACTCTTCCATGGCCTTTAGCTCCATCTGTGGATAAAAAACTCATCAAGTCATGTGGTTTTCAGATGATCTAGCACATCTAGAATTTTGAAGTTGTTATACAAAGAAGAGAACAAAGACTCTTTCCTTTAGGGGAATTAGTTATAAAGATTCACTCAAGCTTTGAACTTGTTTGTATGCAATTCTACACCTTTTAAGATGCAAATCATCTTGTCAGCTAAACCAGAGGAAATCTGTTGAAAAAATACTGTGGACTTTGGCAGTTTAATAAAAGGCCCATTTTCAAAACATTGCCTTATGCAGTGTAGGTTATGTCAGGTGATCTCATTTGATGCTACTTGGAGTTAATGAAGGGGCAATCAGTTCTGACAAATGGTGTTGCAATCTAATAAAGAAAACACAGGAATGATGGAGGAGGCCAGTTTTTCCTCCTCTTTTCTGTAGCTTAGAATCATCGTGAACCCAAACAAATTACTTAAGCACTTTGAGCCTCGATTTCCTCATGTACAAACAGAATAAATCTTCACGGGTTTGTAGAAAGGATCAGCTGAGATAATATGTGGAATATTGTGTTAGCGCCTGGCACACAGGCAGTGGTTCACAAGGTTAACTAGTATTATTACTGATAAGAATAGAACATAGTAATTCCAAATGTGGAAGTATTTGTATTAGTTTGTCTCATTGTAAATTTCTTATGCTTCACTGTTGGAGAAAGGTCCAACCGACACGTGGACTCAGCTTTCTACTCTCATTTGGCCAGCACTATAGTTTGCTTTTAAACTTTTGTTTTGGCTGGAACTTGAGTGCCAGAAAACCTGAAGGAGAAGAACAGAGGAGAAAGAATATTATTTTAAAATTGCAGTCCAGCTTGAACCTATTTGGCCACATTAGTCCAGAGTGGTGCTGAAGACATCTTTTACCCTCTCATCGGCCTGAGATGAGCTGTCAGGAATTGATTTCCCCATTCCACTTTAACAACCCCATTCTGCGTCATTATGGTTTCTTGGTTAAGTACTTCTGAAACACATATTCTTTAATTGACAGATTATTTCAGCTCCTTCACAGCCATTTCCATCTATTATGCTGAGCAATCTTAGTATTCAACTGTCATTAAATTAATATGTATATATGCAGTAGATACTGATATCAAGAAATGTTACTGCACTAAGGCTTCTGATAGAAAAGGAAATATTTCAAATCTGTCGTAGTATGACTGTGTGGTTATAAGGCATGGCATTTTTGGTATATAATTTAGTAGTCATAAGCTTGCAGCTCCTAAAATAACACGAATTGTTAGTCTTGTTATTGTCCCCCAAACACGTATTAGTCCCTCATTATTATAGGTATTGTAGGAGATGAATGAACTGGCCTTCAGTTCATTCTCTCTAGTCTTTCTTGATAGGTCTATACACTAACCTGAAATAAGCAAAGAAAGAAACAAACCAATACAACCATGTACAGTAGAAATCAGATCACTTCTATCCCTTCTAACACCCATTTTTAGGTAGGAGCCAGAGTGATCTTTTCAAAAAGTAAATCAGACCATGTTATTCCCTGGCTCAAAAGCCTTTATTGTCTTTCCAATTGAATCTAAAAGAAAGAATCTGAATTTCTTCCTCGACAGGTGGTGTATTTTGGGGGCCCTGCCTCCTCCTCTCTGTTCTCATCCTCCACTGTCTCCCCTTGATCACCATCGTGCTGTTCCTCTAAATGCACAGTTTGCTTCAGCCTTGAGGACTTTGCACTTACTGTTCTGTTTAGAGCACTCTGTTCCTAATTTTTTGCATTGCAAGACTTTCAGGTCTCAGTCCAAAGGCTACTTCCTCAATGAGGCCTTCCTTTGCCACCCACGCTAAATTAGCACCCTGACTCTCCAAGCACTCTTACCCTTCTGTTTATTATTATTATTCATCACCACCCTAAATTATCTTCATCTCTGTTTTCTCATTTTCTGTCTATCTTTTCCCACTAGCATGAAGGCAGGACCTTATGCATCTTATTCATTGGTATATTCCCAGTGCCTGCATCAGTACCAGGCACAGAGTATGCACTCAATAAATATTTGGATGAATCATATGGTGATGCCTCAGAGAGGTGGCATGTCTCTCTTAGGTGCTGATAAAGTGTGTTATCACCTAAAGGCAGGTTCTCGTTCAAGCTCTGCATTTATTTAGCTGTGCCATCTTAGACAAATTATCCACATTGCTGAGCTGTACTTGATTCATCATTAAAATGAGGAGAAGGATATAGCAGAGTCTTTCAAACTGGAACCAAAAAATTAATAATGGATACTCTCTATTTTGTTGTTGTTGTTGAGGAAGATTGTCCCTGAGCTAACATGTATGCCAATCTTCCTCTATTTTGTATATAGGACGCCGCCACAGCATGGCTTGATGAGTGGTGTGTAGGTCCAGGCCTGGGATCCCAAACTGTGAACCCCAGGCCACTGAAGCAGAGTGCATGAACTTAACCATTATGCCACTGGGCCAGCCTCGATACTCTCTATTTTTAATATTTCAAAAAGGTAGATGAAAATCTGACATTTTATCCATTTTATATTTGTAGAGAACAAATGCAATACCAACTTTTTGGCTTTGTCTAGAATTCTATTAGTTCAGAATAGCTAGCGGTTTTATGTCCTTTATATATAAAAAGAGTGGACAAGTCAAGGATAATTTAGTTTTCTAGTAAAAAGTTTTCAAATGGGAAAATAAAAGAATGGGTTACTGTTGATCAACACTGAAGGAAGAGTTGGAGGAAATGCGCTCTAAGTGTCTTATCAGCTTCAAAATTCTTTGATTCTTAGTGTAGAACTCAGAATTGCTAGTTGCAAGCAACAGAGTCCATTCCAGCCAGTTACTGCAGAAGGGGGGTAAATAAAGAATGGCAGGTGCCTCACAGAATCTCCAAGGCAGCAGGTAGCAATGATTAAACACACCTTTGGATTGCAAAATAGTGATACTCTAACTCTATCATTGTCGGATTGAATTTTTACATGGAATTTCTTTGTTAAAGTATATAAATTATTTATATCCAAAGATAATACCAAATTTATACCCACAAGTCATAAGACCAACAAGGAATTGGAGAGTAGGCCCTTTCCCTCACATCCATGCCAAGAGCCAAGGCATTGGTGGATTGTTAACCAGTCATCTGTTTAAGGCCATGTTGAGACACCTCATTCCTCTCTGCATGGCCCCTACACAGCCATTTAATTTGATAGATTTTGTTTCCACTCTGGGAACCCAAACAGACATTTAGAGTATAAATCCCTTTGCCCTTTGGTCTTCCGGCTTCCCACGGAATCTTTCCAACTCCTCAGGACACTAACCCAAAAAGAAAGGTCGAGAATTATTTCTCTCTCTGGAAATCACATGCTTCTGAGCTCCTTGTTTCCCCTCTGTCTCTCCTTCTTTCCCTTATCTGAGGAAATACTTCTCCAACCTCAATAGGAGTGGTGATCCACTGTCATTCACATGATTCTTCCAAACATTGTCTATGCCCCAGGTCTGTTCTAATTTCCTTAAAACAGAAGTCACAATATTGTGGCCAAGAGGCCAAATTTGATCATAGGTTAGTTTTGTTTGTCTGGATAGTATTTTTTAAAAAATTTAAATCTGAAAGCTTTTAGATGGGCCAAATATTTTTTGACGCAGAAAACATTTTGTCACAGAAGTGAACAAAACCCTCCATAAGTGTTTAAATTTTTTCTTCACTTGTGCATTGTCTTTGACCAATTGGCAATTATTAGAACCTTCTTCAAAGCTCAACACTAGGCTTTCCTCTCTTTTCCTCTTTACTCTCCCCCTGGGCCACTTCATCCATGCTCAAGGCTCTAATCCTCATCTATATGCAGTGATTTTCAAATTTTTATCTCTGACTCAGATCTTTGATTTCCAGCCTTTATTTGACATCTCTACTTCCACGTCTTAAATATTTTCAAGTTCAACAATATCAAAGTCAAAGTGATGATCACTCTTCCCTGGTCATCTTCCATTATGCCCTATTTCAGTGAATGGTACCATAGTCCTCCTGGTAGCGTAAAATCAAGCAAAAGAAAACAAACATCAACAAAAAAGGCTGGAGTCACTCTTGACACCTTTCTCCTCTTCATCCCCTGTATGCTATCTATGAATCCTAATTATTGCCAACTCCTTTATAATGCTACCTCAAAAACATAATGAGTCTGTATGCTCATCTCTACTTCTACCATGACCTCTTCAGTTCAAGCTACCATTACCTCTTGCTTGAACAGTCTCCTAAGCGATCTCCTTGCATCCGTTTCTTTCCCTCTAATTAATTTTCCACCAAGGAGCCTAAGCAAGCTTTTCAAAATGCAAGTCTGATCATGTTAGTCAAGCCTCCTCTTTCCCAAGTACTTCAAACAGTAGAAAGACTTTCTGTAACTTTTAAGATGAAGATCACAATCTTCACAGGGTCTATACAGCCTTGTATGGCCTGGCCCCTGACTTTCCTGTCTTATTTTGTGCCATGATACTCTTAGATTTCCCTGTTCTAATCGCAGTAATTTCACTTCAGGTCCATCCACTAGCCATGTTCTCTCCTGTCTTAAGATCTTGGCAACCTTATCCACACCCCAATCTCACTTCCAGGCTGGATAACTCCTATTTCTCTTTCAGATCTCAGTTCAAGTATCACCTCCTCAGGGAGACTTTCTTCCACCTCCCCAGATGACCTCAGGTCCCCATGATATATATGTCATAATGTCATGTACTTTCTTTCAAAACTGAGTGGACATTTGTCCTTTTTTTCCCCTATTGGCCTGCCACTAGGTATTCTTCTTTGGAAAATTCCCTGTTGTGGATATTCTGGAGTCAACATATTTGGGAACAAATGCAACTGACTCTTGGTAAGAATAAAAGTCAACTGACAGGGAGAGAAAGAACACAGGAAATCAAGAGAGGGGCTATAACTCTGAAATACACAGTGTGCTGTGGGCACCTGTCAGCATGGTGAACAGTGGGAATGGAGATCCCTACCAGATGTCTACTCTTTGCGGACTTATTTGAATAAGGTCTCTTTATTAGTTTCCTATTACTACTATAACAAAGGACCACCAACTTGGTGGCTTAAAACACCACACATTTATTCTCTTACAATTCTGGAGGTCAGAAGTCTGAAATCAACATCACTGGGCCAAAATCAAGGTGGCTGCAGGGCCACACTCTCTCCGTAATCTCTAAGGGAGTATCTGTTTCCTTGCCTTTTCTTCTAGAACTGTTTTCCTTGCATTCCTTGGTTTGAGGTCCCTTCCTCCATCTTCAAAGCCAGCAGTGCAGAATCTTGATTCAGTCCTCACATTTGTCTCTTGTCCTGTGGTAGTATCTTCCTCTGCCTCCCTTTCACAGGACATGTGATTGCATTGGATTCAACTACATAATTGAGGATAATCTCTCCATCTTGAGATCTTTCTCTTAATCACATCTGCAAAGTCCCTTCTGTCATGTAAGGTCACATATTAATAGATTCCAAGGATTAGGACATGGACATCTTGGGGGCCATTACTTAACCTACCACAGTTTCTCTCCTGTATTAGATTTTCAGCTCCAACAGGGCAAGGTCCACATCTATTTTTTTTCACTGTTGGGCTTAACAGACTCTTTGACTTATAGTAGACACTTAGAAAATATCTTCTAACGAGTGAAAATGATTCAGCATGTTTTTGAAGGATTATTAACCAAATGTGGCTCATTTTTGAAAAAAAAAATACCGTGTAGTTTTGTGCTGCAATTAGTGTAGAGCACTTCAAATATTCATTTGCTAACCCTTCATTGAATAAGTGCGTGCTTAGCACTAACACCGCTTAATATCAGCACTGATATTATCTAAAAGGTATATAGACGATTTATATAAATTTAGAACTGTAAGATAATTTGTCCTAACCTTTTTTTCACGAGGAGGGAATGCAGATCTGGGAAACAGAAAATGAGTCTCTTAAAAGTAGACTGTGAGAGAGAGGTCTAGTTAGGATTTGAAGTGAGATTGTGATCGTTGCACCAAATAAGAATATGTGATGTATCAAGGTCCTTCATATCACTTACAAGTTGTGAAACCAGGAGAAAGTTACTTTCTCTTTCTGTGCTTTAGTTATACACTCTGTAAAATGAAGGCACTATTTGCCTTTAATATTTGTGATAAGAATTAATTTACACAATTCATAAGTACATCTAAGACACCAATAAATGTTACTGATTCTTTAATCATTGATGGCATCTTTAGGCATCTGAATGCATTTCTCATTTGTGACTTTCTTTCAAGAGAAATCACTGAACACAGAAAAAAAATTTCTACAAAAAGAAACTTCCCAAGAAGGATGTAATGCAAAGAGGATTACGGATATTTTAGAATTCTTAACAGTAGATTTTTAGGACCTAAATGCTGACCGGTTCTTAGTTGTATTTGCTAGAATAACTAATTTATCCTGAGAGTCCAAGTTACTGAATAATTCAATGCTAACAGACATAAAAGGTAAAGATTTAGCAGCTTGATTTTTACCTTTAAGTGTTTATCAAGAAAAGCATCTTAGGGAATTTAGACCTATCTTTGTCCCTTGAGATAGGAAGTCATAATTCCATAATACTGGGTAAATGTGTTAGTGCAGAAATGAATTATAAAAATGATAGTTTAGAGATTTCTATCAGAATTCCCCTTAATCTTACTCAACACAATACAAAAGTAAAGAAAAGATCATGGACTCTGAGTGACGTAACGAAACTTGTCACACTCAGAGAAAGCTAAAACAGGAAGACAAGGAGGTCCTAGGAACATTCTTCATAGGCAAAAATAAATAAATAAAGAGCAGAGTATTTTTTGCAAAAAGTTAGAGGCTTAAGCACTAGAAGGCTTGTAAACAGATGTCCACTGTTGCATTGTTTATAAAAGAAAAAGAAGCTGGGAAGAGTCTAACAGTCACTGATGGATGAGTGGCATCCATAAATCATAGTGGCAGTTATACTCTGCAATATGACACAGCAGTTAAAAGTAATGATGTAGCTGCCTATGTGCGTACATAGAAGGAACACAGATATGTTCTTAAGTTGAAAAGCCAAACTCCTTATTTGTGTTAAAAACAAGACAAAGCAGAAAATTATTTATTTTTGCTTTATGTATATAGAAGAACACCTCAAAGTATCCACATCATAATGGCCGAAGTGATTGATAACCTCTTTCTCATTTTAGAGGGGGGCAGTTCTGTGATTGGATGCAGTGGACAAGAAAGATTTTAGCTTTATCCATATTATGTGCTTTTATAGAAACCATAAAACATGTTCATGCTATTTATTAATTAATTATTCTATCTTGATAATTTGGTTGGAATAGAAATTCTACCTGAAAATCATAACTTAATGGTACTATTAAAAGACTGCTCTATTCTCTTCTGGCATCTAATGTAGATCATTATTTTAGGGTTAAGGCAATTCTCATTCCTATGAAAATAGCCGATTTTTATCTGTCTAGAGGTTGAAAAATTTTTTTATTCTCAGTGTTTTCAAATATCATAGTGTTTTTAAATTTCACATGGTGGACCTTTAAATTAGACTTTCCAATTGAAGAATCACCCTCTCCTCAGGTTTTGGAAAGTTTCTTATTTTATTCACTACTTTTCTCCTCTGTACCTTCTTTGGTATATATTTCTGAAACTTATAGGTTGATTTTCTATATCTCTAAGATTTTCTTTCATAATTTTATTCACTTTGCCTTTTGGAGGTCAATATTCCGGGAAATGTTCTCAACTTTATCTAACAATCTTTCATTGAACTTGATATTCCAGTAATATTTTTAATTTCAAAAAGATCTTTATTGATCTTGGATCATCCCTTTGCCATTGCTTTCTCTTCTTGTTTTATGTATGCAATAATGCCACAAATCTTTGTGCAGTCTGCTTTTCTTTTAAATGTTCATCTGCTTCTAAAATTATATCTCTTTCCCTAGAAAGCTAGTTCTCTGTCTATCTTAACTTTTTTTATTCATGTGTAGGTCTCTCCCCTCAAATGTCTAAAGATTCTTGGCTTTTAATGTAAGTACAATAATTGACATTTATAGGAAGGCTAACTGCAGTGGTTAATTTTATGTGTCAACTTGACAGGGCCATGAGGTGCCCAGATATTTGGTCAAACATTATTCTTGGTGCATCTGTGAGGAAGTTTCTGCATGAGATTAACATTTGAATCAGTAGATGGAGTAAAGCAGACTGCCCTCCCTAATGTGGGCGGGCCTCATCCAATCAGTTGAAGGCCTGAATAGAACAAAAAGGCTGAATAAGAGGAAACTCTTCCTGCCTAACTATTTGAGTTGGGATGTTGCTGTTTTTTTTTTTCCCCAGCTTTCAAACTTGGATTGAAGCATTGGCTTTGCTTGAGCCTTGAGCCTGCCTGCTTTTGAAGTGGAGCCTAAGCCATTGGCTCTTCTGGTTCTCAGGCCTTAGAACTTCAACTGGGAATAGACATCAGCTGTCCTGGGCCTCCAGGAGAGAGATAAATATCTCCTTTATATATTTACAAAAAGTTCTTGGTCAGTGTATTAGTCAAAGGTCTCCAGAGAAACAGGACCTATATATATCCCATTGGATATATAGGTTATTATTAACAATTGGTTAATGTATATAACAATAAGCTGTGTCTCTGGAGAACTCTGACTAATACACTGACCAACTATCATGCTGGGATTTCCCAAATTTCAGACTGAGGAGGCTGTCTTTTGGGGCACCCTAATCCTTCATAGATGCCATAATTTACCCCAGATATTTTGACTTATTTTATTTTAATAACTCTTATTCTTTATATGTGGAGATGTGGGGAATGCACAAAAACATGTTGTATACAGTTTTGCATGCATGTATTGGAGAGAGACTGAGGAAGCCAATAATTACACATATAGAACCTACTTTTATCACTGCTTCTTACTCCTGCACCTGTCATGCCTGCAGCTTCCCTGCTGAATTCCTTTCTAGGGCTTTTCCAAGTCAGTTATTCCTCCTTCCTTACCCACTACAACCCATCCCTGTGCATATAGTCTAGGCTTCGGTTTTCTCCTCTTTGCTTCATGTGTTATTATTTCCCATTCTCTTTCTGTACTTTAGAAATTTGTTGATACCCCTTATCTGATAATGACTTACATTCCCATTTTTTAATGCTTATGGGTTTGTCCCTTTTTCAATATTTTTGCTATTATTTTAATAGAATTTCTTGAAGGAGAAGAGAAAAATGTGGTCATTTACCATCTTTAGTAAAAGAAAGGCTTTTGGGATGTTTTGGGTTATACAAGAAGAAGAACATTGAAAGGAGAGAATTCTTTTGATTATTCCAATTCTGTAGTAACAGGTTTTTTGGGGGGTCAAAACTAGCGTACATCCTATATGACTTTTAATAGTCCTGTAGTAAGGCAAAACTAGACCATTTGAAACCATTCATAGGTGTGTGTTTGTGTTTCTGCCTATGAATGTGTGATTGCTTCTTTGTGCAGTATTGGAGACTCATCAATAGCCATGAATCCTACAAGTGGGAGATTAATTTGCAGCAAAAGCTCTAAAAGTATAAATAATAGATAGATAGATAGCTAAGATGAATTTGATCTCTGAGCTTGGGGTAAGTTGGGGTGGAAGTTAGGAAAGAAAAATAATGGTCTTGGTTATGTCAATGAAAATAATCCATAATCGATCTCTAAACTAAAATTTGGGGATGGTTTATTATGAGCCAGGTCTGAGGCCTATAACTCGAGGGGCTTCCTTCCCCAATGAAGGAAACACATCAAAGAAGTGGAGTGTACGGAGTTGTTACATACTGTCTTGGAACAAAGAGGATACATCACATATGACAGGAATATCTCTTTTGCTACTGTCATCGCTTAGCTAGCACAGCAGGTCGGTGGTCACAAGGTGAGCACAGTAGGTCAGTAATTAATCCTTAGTTCCCAGGAAGAGATGCTTATCCTTAAGGAAATATGGGCTGATATGGGAGAAAGGACATCTCTATCTTTAAGGGAATTATTCTTGTCTTTGGGGCATAGTAAATGTTTAAAGTAGATGTACAATGCATGCTCAAAAAGCCATGCCAAGCCTTTCTGGAAAAACAAGGTCAGGCTGAATTAGTTTTAAACCAAATGGGTTCCTCATATACTCTAATATGTCCTATTACTTTTCATTTATTCATCAGTTGTATAATCCAATGTTATCCTGACTTTAGATTACAGGTATGAGAAGACTACAAAGGACTAAATACAAATGTCTATTTAACAATGTTGCTTATGAGGCATGAAGATGGATGGGAGGAAGCTCTCAGGAGGAAAAGCAGTACCATTTCTGAACTGGTGGTCAAACATCTCTTCTTGGCAGATTCACCTCTTATCAAAACAACTTCTCCTCCATCTTTCCTGCTAGCCAGTAACACACATGGTTTTCTGGTCTTCCTTCTCCTCTACTTGCATGTGCTGACCTCCTTGACCTTGGAATGTCCTTCTAAAATCCTCCTAAACCAGTAAAAAGTCTGTGAGTATGTGGCTCCTCCCTATCTGGATGGTTATTTAATCCTGTTATTACCATTCCTTATTCATCAGATCCCAGGTGAGAAATACCCCTGTTTACAGTTGAAACTACATTTCCAAACAAAATGAGGCCTTGATTTATATATGAAACAATACTATGCTTCAAGACTTCTCTTGAAGTCTTCTTCAAAAGAAGTGATCCTTCTGGTCAAGGAGAATAAATATCTTACCCTCAGCAGTCATTGTCTGAGAGGTCAAAGTTAGCCTTTCTTTTCACATTTCACAGATTTCTTAAATTTTAAAGTTGAAAGGGTCCTTACAGGATTCATTTTATAAATGAATAAACAGAAGCCCAGAGGCGTAGTAATTTACCCATGGTCAAGTGTTTAGTTTGTCAACAATCTGAGTCTAAAACCTTTGCCTTCTGACTATTATATTCAGTTCTTCTTGCATAATAATCAAATAATACTATCAACTAAACTCTTACAGCTGCTAAGGGTCAAGTTTACATTCACCCTTATAATATCTCCAAGGTTGGTATGACTATTATCATCCCCATTTGACAGATAAGAAAGATGAAGCAAAGAGATGTTAAATAACTTATCCAAGGTCACAGTTAGTAACTTGCAGACCTGGGATTCAAAATCAAGCAATCTGGCTCCAGAATCTGTATGCCTTGCCATCACACTATTCTGCCTCTCTACGTGGTGAAGCTCTCCTTTCGCTGGCTGTCTCTCTAACATGAGGCTCTTCCCACTAGTTTCTGGTGATAAATAGTATAAATGACACTCCAAGCACAGAAGTACTTCACCTGAAGCTTCGTCAATGATAAATTGAGCAGGAAAACCAAGAAACTCGGATAAGAGAATGACAGAAGAGAGAAATTAGGAAGACTTCCCATTAGAACCCAGATGTAAGCTGCAGAGATGCTGGACACATTGCCACTGGAAAATGAAATAAGCAAACACAGACCAAGTTACCTAGAGTTGCAGATGCTTTTTGTATTTGGCTTTTCTCACTAGGCATTTTGCCAGTTGCTCTTAAAAAAGCAGGTCATGTCTTCTGCTGCAGTTTCAGACTTTGTACATACTAATATAAACTAGAACTGAGAAATATTCATCATTTGAATGTTCATTTGCAGGCTCAGATGGAAAACGTGGCTCAAACTCTCCTTGTACTGTAGGCCCATGCAGGAGCCTGTGACTGTGAGCCCGTGTAGCTCACCCTTGTAAGAGAAGCCAGCATCCAGCACATGAAACCTTTACAAACAGTGACTGTATCTGTTATCTATTGCTGCATAACAAATCACCCCAGTACTTGATGGCTTTAAGCAACAATTTATTATTTCTCAGGATTCCATGGGTTGGTTGAGTGGTTCTTATGTTAGTTTTGCCTGGAATCACTTATGCAGCTGTATTGAGCAGAAAGGGGCTAGTGGGGTCTTTGTTCTGCTAGAATAGCTAAGAGAGCTGAACCTCTCTCCAAGTGGTTTTTCATCCTAGATGTTTTGCAGCATGATTTCCTTAGGTTTGCAAGAGAGCAAAAGAAGAAGCTGTGAGACCTCATATAACCTTAGTCTAGAGCTTATGCAGCATCACTTCTGTCACATTCTATTGGCCCAAGCAAATTATAAGGCCAACCTTCATTCAATGTTAGAGGAGACTGCACAGGTTCATGAATTCAGGGTGGTATGATTCATTGGGAACTATTTTGTAGCAAACTAACACTCAGGACTTTTTAAAGCCAGACCAGTCTTTCTCTTCTGTGATTGGCTGGGGTAGCAGCAGCTTAAGCAAGATAAGAAATGAGCATTCATTACTGAGGTCCTCTTCCATAAAAAGACATCATGCCAAAGGAAATGTAAGGAACATAGTTATTTGTTGAGACTTTCCTTATTATAAATTATTCTCGTGGCATCTAAGTGACTCTGACATGGTCACAGCCACAAGAGGGTGAGTCAGTGTGGATTTCATGCCAGGAGTCAATGGAGTATTTCTGACTCAAAGTTAGTTAGGGAAATTACTAATGAAGTATGAACCTGCTCATGAAGTTATCCTGGACTCTTCTAGGCACAATTTCCTTCATGCTTCTCTGCTACTTTGTACATGTCACTGCTAAAGGACTGATTGCATTATTCACAAAGACTATGAGCTACTGGAATTCAGTAACCATGTCCCATTGTTTTACCTGGCCTAGCATTTAACACAGTGCTTGATGCATATGTTAACAAAATACATTTGAACCAATTAGATAAATATAGTGCAATTTGTGAAGCTTTCATATTGCTATCTGAGATTAGTATGTAGTGATGAGATTTGGTAAAAATCAGAAGAGAAGTTATTATTTTAGAGTGAGTACAATTTGGTCAGCTATCACTCATAAAGTTTATAAAATAACGATTTCCTTTAGTGAGAAACCTTACAAAAAGAGGACAATAGTGTGATGATAAAAGGGAATATTTTAAAGTTGATGCTGATTTACCAACTTAGGAAAATATAACAGGAGAACCTCAATACTTGACTTACAGAAATATGGCAAAGATCAAATTATATGTACATTCTTAGAATTAAAAGATAAGCCAGAACAGAATGGGAGCACAGTTGAGTGGCAGAAAAGTTTATGTGAATAGTAGACTGTCAAAACCCATGCTTCATTGTCCTGCTTATGGCTCTTTTCCTCGTGTTAATAATGAGAAAAGCTGCATGCCAATGAGCTAGATAGTAAGCAGGGGCAGAGTACCAGTGGCCTAGCTAGTTTTGATTTGGGGAAGGACAGAGGAGAAGTTTGGGTGAGCACTGTGCTGTGTACAGAGGATTCTATCACAAGAAGAATTGGGTGGTAACAAAAGAAATTGCGAGGTCTGTGGATTGGTGCCAAATTGGGCGAGGCGGTGTGATGTTAATAGGTGAAAGAGAAAGCAAAACTATTCAATTCCCATTGTGTTGCCAACATCTCTCATGGAGATTCCTCTTTAAAGCAGGAAAAAGGCAGACAAATTATCATGTAGAGGGAAACTGAGTCAAACATGTATAAATAGACAGTAAACATTTAACTACTTTTATGCTCCAGATCACAGATAATTTGCATTCCCAAAATAGGCACCAAATAATTATTTGTATCGAATATAAGCAAATAGATAAACGGAAGAATGAATAAAAATAAATGAACAAATGAATTTCATCCCAGGGTATTCAAAGAAACTACACGGAATCTACAGATTACTTTGGCAGTATTACTATCTTAACATAGCCTAAGTCTTTAAATCCATGAACGCAGAATGTCTTTCCATTTGTTTAGGTCTTCTTTCATTTATTTCAGCAATGTTTTACAGTTTTCAGTATAGAAGTCTTACACCTGCTTGGTTAAATTTATGCCTAAGTATTTTCTTTATGATGGTCTTGTAAATGGAATTGTTTTCTTAATTTCCTTTTCAGATTGTTCATTTCTAGTTTATATAAATACAATTGATTTTCATGCGTTGATCTTGTATACAGCAATTTTGCTGAATTTGGTTTTTAACTCTCACAATTTTTTTGTGGATTCTTTAGAATGTTCTATGCATATGGTCATATCTCTGAATAAAGATAAATTTACTTATTCCTTTCCAACTTGGATGCCTTTTGTTTACTTTTGGTTTTTGGCCTAATTGTTCTGGCTAGAACTTCCAGTATAGTGTTGAATAGAAGTAGCAGGAATAGACATCCTTGTATTGATCCTGATGTTATTAAGAAGAAAACTTTCATCCTTTCGCCATTAAGCATGATGTTACCTGTGGGTTTTTCATAGATACTCTTTAACAGGGTGTGGAAGTTCCTTTTTATTCCTAGTTTGTTGAGTGTTTTCATTATTAAAGAGTGTCGGATTTTTTTCCAATGCTTTTTCACATCTATTGAGATGATCATTTTTTTATGTCTTTAATTCTATTAATATTGTGTATTACATTAATTAATTTGTGGCTATTAAACCAATCATGCATTTCTGGAATAAATCTCATTGGTCATTTTGTAAAATCCTTTTATGTTACTGAATATGTTGTTTATTATTTTCGCTTTTGACTTTTCTTTCTTTTCCTTTTTGGTTTTAAACTTTTTATCAGACTAGTTCTAGGCTTTTGTTTTAAATCTGTATCTCTCCCTCCCCCTTTTTTGGCAGTCTTAACACTAATCTTTATTGGAATCATGTCTGTTTAAACTTTCGATCTATTTTTAACTCCCTTTATTTTCCCTTCTGGTTCTTAACTTATAGTTTTGACACTATTAATATTTTCTTAAGCTTTTTTCCTTGCATTTTACCCTTAATTTTTCATTTTGTCTTCTTTTCCATAATTATTAATTTTACTGTGTTCTTAAGAGTTTGTGAAAGTGTAGCTGCAAGGGTGGTGACATTAGAAAAAACCTGCCCCACAAATGGGAGAGGATATTGTATTGGATTTGTGTGTGTGTGTGAGTGCACACATTCTATGCTTTTTATCCCTCAGTCTTGCAAAGTCACAAGGAATCTAGCCATCTACCTGGGGTTGCATGTAAAAGAGTTACTTCAGAGAAATTAAGATCTCAAGCTTGTACAAAACATGTTACAAATTCTGTATACACACTCTACACAAGAAGTAACTGTCAACAAAGAAATTAACTTTAAAACCTCATGTGGAGCCAGTGAGGGAAGGCTGCTACTGTTTTTCAGGGAATCAGGAAGTTACATTTAATAGTTGTAGTGGTTTCTTAGGGCTGCCATAACAAAGTATCGCAAACTGGGTGACTTAAAGCAACAGAGTTGCATTCTGTCACAGTTTTGGACGCTAGAAGTCTGAAATCAAGGTATTAGTCAGATCGGTTTCTATTGGAGGTTCTGAGGGAGAATCTGTTCCTTGTGTCTTCCCTAGCTTCTGGTGGTTGCTGGCAGTGCCTGACATCCCTTGGCTTGTAGCTCCATCAACAATCTCTGCCTCTCTCTTCACATGACATTCTTCCCTGTGGCTCCTCATATAATTTTCCCTTGGTTCATTTTGGTGTCTAAATTTCCTTCATCTTATAAAGATACCAGTTTTTGAATTAGGGCCCATCCTAATCCAGTATGACCTCATTTTAACTTGATTACATCTGCAAAAACCCTATTTCCAAATCAGGTCACACTATGAGGTTCCAGGTAGACATGAATTTTTGGGAGATACTGTTCAGCCTAGTACATTAATTAAATCAGGAAATGCAGGAAACCATCACTGATGCTCAGTTCCTTATGGAGCTTCCTGTAGCACCTTGGCAAAAACGTGAGCCAAGACTATTCTATGCAAGCAAATTGTGTTTAAAGTACAAAAGAATAAAGACAAATAGTTTTGAACATGCAAGAGCTCAGGGAACTTCCTGAGAAAACTAGTGGAGGGCAAATTTAAGAAAATAAAGAGATTAAGAAAGAAATTATGGAGAAAGAAATCACAATGAATTTCAAATATATTTAACAGTAGAAAAAAGCCTATAACACATATGAGGAGGAAAGTACAAAATAGAATTTAAAAGTTATATATAATAATAATAGTGAAATGATATAATACTCAGAGGATTCTGTCAGTGCCTATTCATATCCCTGCAGCTTTACCACTTCAGTTTGTTCTAGCTGAGTCTGTCTACTAATATATGTGTCTTTTTCCTTAGGGCAGCATAGAAGAAGTGCCAAGGAATTAAAATCCCTCTGGGAGAAGCCCTCAACAAATGATTGATGGGAGTTGGTGAATAAATACTCCAGATTCCTTGACCCTTGGAGAGACAACTCTGAGGCATGTGTATTACAATCTTTCCCAGAAATTCTTCACAATATTAAGTTCCAGTCACCCATAGAAATAGCTGGCATAATACTCCTTTTATTGGTTGCTTTGTCTTTCCTGTTTACTTCCTTACCTCCCTAGTGGTATTTCTTGCCTTTTACAGAGAAAGAAATTACACTTGAATCATTGTCTCATGGTCTGCCTCTGAGAGAACCCAAATTAAGACAATGTAACTAGCCAAAATTGATTGGGGGAGGGAAAAAGAAAATATAAAGTATTGCACATATCTAATTGCTTCATCTGTAATTGCTGAGAGTTCAAGAAGATAATTTAATGTTGCAAATAAAGTCATAGAAGCATAAGCACAACTATAAGTATAAACAGTAAACAAAAATATAACATAATTAAAATTGAGTGGTAGAAGTGAAGTAAGGAAGAGGAAGAAAGAACTAGCCTAAGTTTTTCACTGCTAAGATAATAGATACTTCCTAAGAAATGGAAGATTAAGGATATCATGTACATTTACAGTTATAAAGTAAAAATGGCAAAGTAAGGCCTCCAAAAATTCTCTCTTCCATAAAAACAGTGGGAAAACTGGCAAAAATTATTGGTATCAGCTTTTTCAGAACTCTGGAAATTAACCAAAAGCTTGTAGCAACCCAGGGAATGTTTATTCAAGAAAAATAGCTAGTAAATCTTGGTAAAAACAGCAAGCTTTGGGACATTTTAATTTGTCCTGGTCCCATTCTCTGCTTTTCAGAAGCATGGTGGTCTTGAAAATTAACAACCCACATTGACAATGAAGATTGGCAACTACTAGATGGAGAAGAATAGGGCTGAAGTTCTCTCAAAGCATTGTTCCCCCAAATTGTCACTTTGTGACCTGCCTGTAGTCCCCTGGAAGTTCATATTTGCAAGCTGTCTGTATCTTACCTGACTCTGAGCTTGTCCAGTGTTAAAAGCCTTATCCCCCAGAGACATTTATCAAAAAGCAATTACAGACCATTGCTGAACTTCATGGCTGCCTGAGGCAGTGAATAACAGTTGAGGCAAACAATAGACTAACCAAAAAACTTGAAAGCAAAAGCTGGGGAATTAAATTCCAAAGGAGCTTTCAAAAGCTCGGATATATTCCTAAAAATCTATAAGTCCAGGGGCCGGCCCAGTGGCGCAGTGGTTAAGTTCTCACGTTCTGCTTCGGCAGCCTGGGGTTCACCAATTCAGATCCCGGGTGCAGACATGGCACTGCATGGCAAACCATGCTGTGGCAGGCATCCTATGTATAAAGTAGAGGAATATGGGCACAGATATTGGCTCAAGGCCTGTCTTCCTCAGCAAAAAGAGGAGGATTGGCAGCAGATGTTAGCTCAGGGCTAATCTTCCTCAAAAAAAGATCTATAAGTCCAGGCACATGACTAAGGCTGTTTGCATGCCCAGGGCTGTGCACACACGCAGGAAGGATGTTAGGAAGCCCTAAGCTCTCACTTCTGGCTGATCCTGAGACTGAAAATAGGAAGTGAAGGCTAAGGCAAAATTTTAAACTACTTGCCTGAGTGTTGAAGGCACATCCCAATAAGTACACAGAACCCCCCTGCAAGGACTGGGAGAGATTTACTGGTCCCAGGCACATGAGAAAATCTCTGTCCAATCATTAGCTGACTACTCCACTAACCAAGTAGAGACTTCAATGGCTACACATGACAAAGATACAGACCTTAAAGAATTAGTTCAGAAAATTCACTAAAAATACAAAGAACAAAAACCTCGAGTAAACAACAACAAATCCTAGGGAGGGGCAAGAATCTGATTTTAGAATTACCAGATTATATTATTTCCAATGCCCAGTTTTCAACAAAAAACAAATTACAAGACATGCAAAGAAAGAAGAAAGCATGACCCATACGGATGAAAAAAATCAATCCTTATAAAATGTCCTTGAGGAAGCCCAGACAGTGGGCTTACTAGACAGATTCTAAATTGGCTATTTTAAATATGTTCAAAGAGCTAAAGGAAATCATGTCTAAAGAACTAAATGAAAGTGTGAAAATGATGTCTTACCGAATAGAGAAGACCAATAAAGAGATAGAAATTGTAAGGAGGAACCAAGTAGAAATTGTGGAGTTGAAAAGTACAATTATTGAAATGAGAAATTCACTAGAGGGGCTCAACATCAGCTATGAGCAGTCAGAAGAAAGAACCAGCAAACTTGAAGATAGGTCATTTGAGATTATCCAGTCTGAGGTATAGAATGAAAAAATAATGAAGAAAAATACAAAGAGCCCCAGAGACTTGTGGGATACCATCAAACATACCAACATATGCACAATGAGAATTCCAGAAGGAGAGGATAGAAAGAGGCGGAAAGAATATTTGAAGAAATAATAACCAAAAGCTTTTCAAATTTGATGAGCAAACACGAGTCTACATATCCAAGAAGCTCAATAAACTTCAAGTAAGATAAACTAAAAGAGATCCACACTGAGATACATCATAATCAAACTGATGAAAGCCAAAGACAGAGAGAATTTAGAAAGTAGCAAGAGAGAAGTGACCCACTGTGTGCAAGGGATCCTCAATAAAATTAATAGCTGATTTCTAACCAGAAACCAGAGAGGCCAGAAGGCATTGAGATGACATATTCATTTGGGGAGGTGGGGGAAATCTGTCAACCAAGAATTATATACTTGGCAAAACTATCCTTCAAAAAGAAAGAGAAATTAAGACTTTACCGGGAAAAAAAAATTAAGAAAATTCATCTCTAGCAGACTTGTCTTATAAGAATAGTAAAGGGTTCAGAAAAGATATACAAATGGCCAATAAGCCCATGAAAAGATGCACAATGGCAGGGCCAGCCCAGTGACATAGTGCTCCCCTTTGGTGGCCCGGGGTTTGTGGGTTTGGATCCTGGGCACGGATCTAGCACCACTTGGAAAGCCATGCTGTGGCGTCATCCCACATAAAGTAGAGGAGGATTGGCATGGATGTTAGCTCAGTGACAATCTTCCTCAATGAAAAAGAAGATTCGCAACACGTGTTAGCTCAGGTCCAATCTTCCTAAAAAAAAAGAAAAAGGAAAAGGAAAACTGCACAATGGCATTAGTCATCAGAAAAATACAAATCAAAACCACAATGAAATACTGCTTCATACATACTCGGATGGCTAAAAATCAAAAAGTCAGTTAAGAGCAAGTATTTGCAAGGGTTTGGAGCATCAGAACTCACAACACTACTGGTGGGAAAGTAAACTGAAGCAGCCACTTTGAAAAACATTCTGGTAATTTCTCAAATGGTTAAACATTGAGTTACCATATACTGAGAAATTTCACTCCTAGGTACATATCCAAGAGAAATGAAAACATGTCCACACAAAAACTTGCACATGAATGTTTATAGCAGCATTATTCATAATAACCAAGATTTGAAAACAACTCAAATATTCATAAACTGACAAATGGGTAAACAAAAGGTGATATACCCATACAACAGAATATTATTCAGTCATAAAAGGTAATGGAGTATTTATACCTGCTACAACATGGATGAACCTTGAAGATATTATGTCAAGTGAAAGAAGCTAGTTATAAAAGACCACATATTATATGATTCTATTTGTATGCAAGTCCAGAATAGGGAAATCTATACATAGAGAAAGTATATTAGTGATTTCTTAGGACTGGGAAGTGGGTAGAGGAATAGGTAAGTGTTAGATAAAGGGTACAGGGTTTCTTTTCTGAGATGAAGTGTCCTAAAATTGACTGTGGTGACGATTGCACATATTTGTGAACATACTAAAAACCATTGAATCGTATACTTTGAGTGAATTGCATGGTATGTGACTCATATCTCATTAAAGGTGTTAAAAAAAACAAAAACAAATACTAAAGGAAGTCCTTCAGGCTTAAATGAAAGGATAGTCGATTTCAGTGACCCAGTTTTTCTCCCCACCACCATACTGTCCATGCGTTTTTATGGAGGACTTCTAAACACTAGGTCCAAGGTTGATGAGATCAGCAACGTCTGCCCCTTTGGAGATTTAAGACCAGGGAAGTGAACAAACGTGGAACATATCCTTTCCATGGTGGTGAATGCTAAAACAGAGAACAAGCAGGTCATCACAAATTATCAGCCCCAGGCTAGAGCCTTTCCATGTATTAGTTCACGGATTCTTGATACTCCTGTGAGGCGGGGACTGTTGACTCCTCTGGAACTCACTTTTTCTCTCTCTGAAGTGAACTCAGAAGGTTTGTCCCAGATCTTAATTCAACAGAGGCAAAAGCTTTATTTTTAATAGAAAATAGGGTAAACCCAAAATTCTAATAAGTTATTTTGTCACATCAATTCAATAGAATATTATGAAAACATTCTTTATGTAGTTATTGAGACTATGCTACAATGTGACATACAACACTTAATTGGTATTCTGACAGGTTCAATGAAAGAAATACAATACAGAGTTTCATTTGTGCTATGTTTATAACTTTGTAATGTATATATAAAATTATTTAAAAATGAAAAAGATTAACGTTATAAAGAGATTTCACATAGTGAAAGACATGAAAAATTGTAAGTACAGAAACATAAAATTAAATATTATGCAAAAATAAAACTATATTTTTCATATCAATAAATCTAAATGGGCTAAATTCGTTTATTAGATTGGTTCATAAAATAAATTTAGGCACATAAAAATGAATGATTCCAAAAAATTAAAAATAAAGAATTGGTAAATGTATACTAGACGTATACAAACCAAAAGGAAGAGAGTTCATGATCTTAATAGGAAATGGAATTTAGGTACAAAGTGGTAAAATTAGACAGAGAAAAGCACTTTGTAAAGCTAAGGGTACAAATCACAATGTGAATATATATGGACCATGTTGCAGACACTAGTTTTAACCAAAGACTACAGGAGATAACTACAAGTAGAAACTCATTACTAGTGGGAAACTTTAAATATATTCTCATTGTCCAAGTAAGTCAAATTGTTAAAAAACGAGGAAGGCTACAGAAGACCTGTGCTGCTGGATCTTCAATTTGCTCCTTTGGATGCATGTTCTTCCCTTTTCTGTCTTACTCTGGTGCCCTGGGAAATTGAACTATTCTGTGGGCTATACCAAATGCATCACTGAGTCCTCTTGTCTCTGGCTTCTGGCTACATTCAGTCAATGGGAAGCACTTGTAATAGAAGAGAGGATGGAAGAAGAATGAGATCAAAGTATTTATTTCAATGTCTCCCTCCCCATTGAGTTGCTGCAGGTTAGCTATATCCTTCTACCAAAGCTCCTGTCAGGTGGCCTTTTCGTGAATTCTATCTCAAGTTCTATAACCACTTGTTCTCCTTCACCTTTGAGCCTATATGTGGTAATGACACTCCTCAAAACGTTTGAGTTACTGCTCTGTCCTTTGTGCCTTCCCTCTACTCTGCCTATACCATTGTAAATCACGCCTTTATTAAACCCTCTTCAAGTAATCCAATGTAAGTATGCCTCACCTGTTTTCTGATCATACAAAAACCAAATGTAATTAACAAGATAGATTTAACATATACATATCAAACTCTATCTTGAAAATACAGAATAAACCTTTTCTAGTACACATTAAACAGTCATGAAAAAATGAACATGTATTGGTCTATGAAGAAAAACAACACAACACAAAGCAAAACAAATGGCTAATTCCAAAAGGAAAAACAAAAGACAAAAACAAGAAACATTCTCTTGTTTCAGTACAATAATACTAGAAATTAAAAATACAGAAAAAAATTATCTACTGGAAATTAAGACAAAAAAGTCTTGTTGGTTGAGTCAAAGAGGAAATGCAAATTAAAATTTCATGCTGAATTCCAGGCAAAATTTAAAAAAATTAGTACCTAGATACATTGTAATACATGTGTACAACAACAAAGATAAAGGGAAAATTTTTACAACAGTCAAGGAGAAAAGAGAGCTTACCTAGAAAGATAGACAGCAAGCTTTTGGCCAGTTACTGCAGAAGAATAGTATTTCCAAAGTGCTAAGGGAAAATATTTGTTACACTAGAATTCTGTGTTGGACAAAGGCATTAGAGTTATATCAGAACCGGGAGAGTTTACTGTTCATAGAACCTTGTTGAAAGAATGAAAGGAAGTGCTTCAGTAACAATCTAGAAGGAACATGCAGGGTACAAAAAACAATGGTGAGCAAAGAAATTGGTAATCACGATAGTAATTCTAAATGATTATAGAATGGTAAGAGGAAAAAAAGACTAGCTTCGGTGTATTTAAAAATAAGAGGGAGTTAAAATGCAATAACATGAAAATGGGAGTGTAGAATTAAATTTTAAAAGTTTCTGAGTTCATTCTATTCTTTGGACAGAAGCTAGAGATGAGGACAATTTTCAATTTTCTTTTGTATGCATGTTAAAACCCAACTGCAGAGCAACGAATGCTAATTTACCTAGCATCCACTGACATTCACATCTGTATTACAGTCAGGTGTTAATAGATACCCAGCAAGAAAAGGAAAAATGGAGGACAGTCCATCTTTTGAGTTGTACTTCGCAGAATAGAATAAAACACCACCAGTATTGTTGACACCCAGGATGCTCATTTTTGGCTCCTGTGGAAGAATGATTTTATACATCATACTCTACTGAATTGCTTCTTTGGTGACTTACGGGGTGTCAAAATTAGTGGCCTGTATGTCACTGGTACATTCTTATTCTAAGCATCTGTTTTCAGAATGAAATGAACATGAGTAAATAAGCAGCCTAGTTGGAAAGATTCAAAGTCACAAAACAAGTAGGAGGCTTAAGACGTAATAGACTGCTTTCTAGAATAGTGTTGTCTGATTGTAGCTTACTTTATGGTGGACTTTATTTCCATGTTATCTCCCACTGACCTTTCTTATAGTTGCCTTGGTCTGCTAAGCTAACTTGTGTGGTTTCGGAGACCAAAACATGATGAGTATTGTGTGTAGTAGCACAGCATTTTTTAGTCCTGGAGAAGAAAGGCCAAAAAATGTATTAGATGTAGCTTCCTTCTGTTCCAAATGAATATTTAACCATGCAACTACCCTGGTGTTTCAAAGGCCATGAAGGGCTGGGAGTTGCTGGGAATTTCATTTGATGAACACTTCGGATTGTTCCATAATAAGATTCATTGCCTTCCTCCCAGGCATAGGTGCCACATTTTATCTCTAGAGTCTGGGAAATAACTCTCATTTTCATTTTAAAGCTGACCCGGGGCCCCAGAAATTCAATGCTTGGGCTTGCACAAATTCAAAGGAAAAACAGGAAAACTCCTTCTCCACATTTCACTGTTTTTGTTTTTTTTTTCAGATTCCTGGGATTTTGCTGAGTCTGCTGCTGAGAAAGCTTGCTCATCTCCCACACTCCATCTAGCTAATCTGAAATTAACCTTCTCATTAACCCACAGATGGGGAAGACCAGCACACATATTTCAGCACGTGTACACTCACGTGGGCTCTCATAGGCTATGATTAAGAACTAAACTCCAGTTGATACATGCAGAAGGAATAGTTGGAAGATATTTGAATTGGAACTTTCATTACAAAAATGGTTGCCAAAGCATGTATTTTTTTATGTTATCTATGAGTTCACAATTGGAACGTAATTGTTAATCGAGGAAATTATTGAGTCATCTCAGGAAACTGATCCAAGTTTCTATTGATTTTTGCCCCATCCTATGGATCCAGTCTACTAGCAATCAACATACCCAACCTGTTGCATGCAGGTTGGTTTACTCACTTTCCAGGGAACATATCAGTCTCCTATAAATCCATGTCTATACTGATGTCCTTACCTCTGCTAATCTTTCCCCTTATTCAAGCTCAATATTCTCCCGTTCATCAAGCCTTCCTTAACACAGTAGCTCTATTATTGACTGCCCATCTTTTTTGGCACTGATTCTAAGGCAATCGCTGTCTTTTGATGAGTCCCAGGAAAATCTGCTCCCTAATTAACACCCATGCCTCAATCTTCTCTCATTTTACATAGTCTTTTGGAGTCTTACTGTCACAATCCAAGTATAAAAGCAAAAAGGCAGACAATGGGTTTCCAGTTTTATGCCTGTCTTAGCAATTTTGTGAGAGATGTTTTGAAGCTCCTCTTGAAAAATCTGTGCCAAAGACCTGGTAATTGTTTTTTATGGTTTTCCAATGAAGTGTGAAGTCCTTCTAATAGCTGTCAATAGCTTTCTCTTCTCTGTAGCTGTGAACACTAAGAAAGACGCCTTTAACAACCATTTTTGTTTTTTTCCTCTCTCTCCCATCATCACTACTGTGGTCTGATGTCTGGTTAGAGACAGAACAGTTGGCATTATACCCCTGAATAGCCTAACAGAAATGAGGAGTAGGTAAAATTGATCATGTTGGATCCCATCTGAATTTCAAAAGAAAAGAAAATCATCACAGGCAATAAATATCCAGTAGTTCAATACAAAAATCATTGACTTACTCTGTGCTGGGCATATTGCTAGGAGTTGAGGATATGTCGATTAAAAAAGGAGGTCCTTGCTCTCAAGTAACTCCCAGCCAGTTGGGTAGAGAAAGATGTAAATGAGAACACTGCAAGATCATATGCTCCGAGGAGAGAGGTAACCAGAAGAAGAGGCTGACTCTGAGGGACTGTGAGTATAGGCATGTTCTGTCATCACTACGTTTCTAGTACTTAACATAGGCTCCAACCTTTAACAGATATGCAATGAGTGTATGTTGAATTAAATTGTATCAACTTAACTCTTGTTAAGGTGTCCATAGGGACAGTGAAATAATCTTCAATATGTCTATTTACTATTACAAAGTTTATTAAAAGGAAAAGAAAGGCGTCTGTTTAAGCTTTCTTAGATATCTCTTCAAAGAGATGAGTCAGCAAAACCATCCCTTAAAAAGCCCTTTAATTATTTAAGAAGGCACAGGAAATAATTGTTAAGTAAATGTTTAATTAGCGTTTGTTATACTTAGCCTAAGAGTTTAGGTCAAATTTGTGATTCAGGAGAGCTGTATTTTTACGTGCTGTATGTACTCTTTACGGTACATTGGAGTCCCTTTTGTGATATCAATTGGCACAATATATTTCTGCCCATTATATAGGACTTGACACACAATTTTACTCTTTTAAATTGTTATGGAGGGTTATAGCTATTATATCTTTGCTTCTATAGCATATTGTTGGTCATGTTTATAATTTATTTTATATCATATTCTTGGTTAGAAACACAATCTCGATTATTACATTGTTCCTTGAGGGGAAAAGATGACCTGTTTCAGGACTGTGTGCTCTGCCCCTAGAAATGCAAGAATGTATCATGGTAGAAATTGGTGACTGTCTGTATAGTTGTGTATCACTTGTTATTTTTTCATGGGAATGTTAGAGTTCCTTCCTCAATCTGAATGCAAACCCTTTCAGGGAGTCATTATTTGCCCCCAACTCCTGATTTTTTTTCACCTGACCAACTTTCTTTACCTATTGGTAGGTTTTCCTTCAAGGCAAAGGTTGGTCTCAGGCCCCGAGCCAATCCTAGATGCCATAAATCTCTGAAGCTCCAGTTCAATAGTAAGAGTTACTTAGAATTAGGGTTTAATGTGATAGACTGCATCAGGTATGCTAGGGATGTCTTTTCTCCCCTAGTCCCTACACAATAGCCCAGCCAAGTTAGCCCTATAGTCTCCCCCTGAATCCACCTACCACTTAACTGGGTTCTTAAGGTCTTACTACATTCTTATCAAGCTCTTCTCTGAAGTTATTGAAACTCATTCCCTATATTCTCCACCACGACCTAAAGTCTGTCTTTGAATGGATAGTGTTCAGAAACATGATGTACTCAACCTTCATTCAACTAACCTTTGCCACCTGACTTCCAAACTGGACCTTCTCAGAGCCCTTACTAATTTTAAGACTGGGCTTCCAAGATCAGAATGGCTGAAGATGCTACACCCTTGGGACAATGGATTTCTCTCTGTCTGGCCATGCTTACTAGGACAAGCCTCTGTAACTCTCTGAGAATTACCAGTCCTAGTTTTATCTCCTTTTTCATTAGCTCGTGCTTCTGAAGTACCAAGATGCCTCAAAGAAGCACTGGCTGGACTCTTGGTTCCACAGATATGAACGTTCTATTAATCTTGCACCCCGTAGAACTTATCTAGCACAGGATGGAGCACACAGAAATTCCCGCTGAGCAAATTCCTCTTCCAAAAAGGGGGTGCTTACCTGTAGATCCTGGTCCAGGTACTTGGGGCAAACAATGGCAGAGAAAATGTAAACTAAACATTTCTGCCTTCATAAATTTATAACTTGATGAAGAAAAGAAGATCAACACACAGGAAATACGAATGAATAATGCAGACTATCTGGTTTCTGTGTTTTCTCAGGAGATAAATGTTACTCCTTCCTATACATTCACTCAAGCAAGAAAAGAGGACACCTCACTTTTCACCTGCACTCACATTCTTGGTGATCAATTACCACCAATGCCTTATCTTTAATATCTCTCAGATTTATCTTTCTTTTCCAGCATCAATGTTACTACCTCAATTAAAGTCATAATTGCTCACTGGGACTATTGTTATAAACTCCCAGTTGATCTCTCTGCCTTCGAAATTTTCCCATCCTATCTGATCTTCATTTGGCCATTTCAATGATTTCTTTTTTATTAATACTATGTGAAAGTAAATATTTTTCACTACTGCTTTTAACTGAAGACGTGCATTATTCTTTCCAACAGTACAGAATGGCAGGAATGGAGAATAACTCTCCCGGCCACCTCAGATACTCGTTTCTTTCCACTGGTGATTCCAGAATATAGAAGGGCTTTCCTCACCTCCCACTCCTCTCTCCATCCACTGCCATCTGGGTTTTGGTCCTATCATTCAATGAAAACAGCGCTCACAAAAGATAGCAATAATATCCTTGTTTCTAGATGTAACAAACTTCAGACTTCCCATCTCAGCAGCACTTGGCACAGTTGGCTACATTCTCCTTTAAGACACTGTATTAATTTCCTATTGCTGCGGTAACAAATGACCATCAACTTGATGGCTTAAAAACACACACATTTATTCTCTTACACTTCTGGAGATCAGAAGTCCAAAATCAGTTTCACTGGGCTGAAATCAAGGTGTCAACAGGGCAGTGCTCTCTCTGGAAACTGTAGGGGAGAAGCCATTTCCTTACCTTTTTTTTTTAGCTTCTAGAGGCTGCCTGCATTCTTTAGTTCATGCTCCATTTCTCCATCTTCAAAGCCAGCCATTCAGCATCTTGCTTCAGATGTCCTATTGCCTTCTTCTTCTATCCTCAAATCTCTTCCCTGACTCTCTCTTATAAGAACACTTGCGATTCCATATAGGACCCATGGATAGCCCAGGCTAATCTCTCCATCTCAAGATCCTTAGCTTAATGGCATCTGCAAAATCTCTTTTTCGTATAAGGGAACATTCATAGGTTCCAAAGATTAGAATATGAGCATCTTTGGGGGCTATTATCCCGTGTGCCACAGGCTCTGACGTAATACTCCTGATTTCCTCACATCTCCCTGGCCTCTTGTTCTGTGTCTCCGTTTCAGGCTTATCTTGCTCCACACGAAAATCAAATATTGGATTTTCTGAAAGTTTAAGCCTAGGTCCTCTCCTTTTCATACACTGCATGATGGTTAATTTTATGTGTCAACTTGACTCGGCTAAAAGATGCCCAGATGGCTGTTAAAACATTATTCTGAGGAGTGTCTGTGAGGGTGTTTCTGGAAGAGATTAGCATTTGATTCAGTAGACTGGGTGAAGAGAACCACCCTCAGCAATTCGGTGAGCATCATCCAATCTCTTGAGGGCCTGAATGGAACAAAAAGCAGATGGAAGGGCAAATTCTCTTTCTCTTTTCCTGAGCTGGGATGTCTACCTTTTCCTGCCCTCAGATATCAAAGCTCCTGGTTCTTAGGCCTTTGGACACAGGCTGAATTATACCACCAGCTTTCCTGGGTCCCCAGCTTGCAGACTGCAGACTGTGGGACTTCTCAGCCTCCACAACCACATACGCCAGTTCCTATAATAAACCTCCCCTTATATGTATCTATATATATCCAGTGGTTCTGTTTCTCTGGAGAACCCTGACTAATACAGGCTGTGTTCTACTTATTTATTATTTATGAGCCATAGTTCTTTTGAGAAAATATATTTTTAAATAAATAAATTTAAATTAATATATTATGGAAATAAATAAATTTAAATATTGTGAAACATAACACACATGGAGAAAAGTGCAAAAACCGTAAATATCTAGCTCATCAAACTATTTTAACACGAAGACACACAACTGCTGCTCAGGTCAAGAAATATAACATCGTCAACAGGCTAGAGACCCTCTGTGGGCCCCTTCCCAGTTACATCCTCCGCCTTATTAAATTTAGGCCTAAATGTTCTATAATGTCAGACTTTTTACTCCTTTTGAGAAAGAGTAAATCAACCTCTGACATCCAGGAACTGGCTTGGCCCTTTCTTGTTGAACATAAACAAAAGTTTTCATAGAACATCAACATCAGACAAGGCCACTCCACAATCCTGATGGAACAAGACAAAGGCTAGACCACTCTGTAATCATGTCTGAACACAGACAAAAATGTGCACTCTGCCAAGCCACAAAAAGGACCCTCTTTCAGCTAACGTGAGTGAGTGCTGTTTCTTTACCAACTAGAACTTAGGCCTCACTCTAATTTTCCTTCTATTTAGAGAAGATTAATTAAGATACTCAATCACAGAATTACCCCCATTTCCCGACAGCGTGCAATCCAGAGCAAAGTCCCATTTGAACTCTCCCCTAAAGCACCAGACACAAACCCAAATCCTATTACAAGTCCTTTCTAACACCCTTGTAGCATGCGTTCTCCCACATGACAATGAGCAAGAAATCCAACTTGTTCAATTCTGTGTGTGTCCCTGGTGGTCTTTGTCTAAGGGGCACTGACGTTTTGGATTTTCTAAGTCATTTCTATTTGTGTAAAAATAGCTAGCATTTTTTATATATTAATTGTATTAATTTTGTGAAATCTCCTTAACTGACTTTTCTTATTGCTTAAGGTCTTAAAAATTACCTTTATACAATTGTGACATTTTTACCTTCTCTTTTCCAGCATTTATTCCTATAATTTCTTTTTCTTATCTATTTGCATTGACTAGTACTTGCAGAACATAATAAATATTTCTGTTGATAATGGGTATCTTTGTCTTGTTCTTGCTTTAATGGGACTTGTTTGGTTTTTCACTATGAAACATGATGCTGGCCTTTGGTTTGAGGTGTATATCATGTGAGGAGTTATCCTGGTTCAAATTCTGGCTCTGCCACTTACATGCTGTGTGACCTTGGGCAAGCTACTTAAACTTTTAGCATTAATTTCCTCACCTGAATATTATGGCAATAATAACACTACCTCACAGGGCCTTCTCAAGATTAAATTCATTAAAATATGTTAAAAATATGAAAAAATGTTTACGACAGTGATTGGTTTATAATAATTGCTATATAAATGCTTAATTATATGATATGAATATATTATAGCATACAACATAATATACAACATATAATATGATAAAATAGTGGCATTTAATATATTACATAAGTGCTATTTATTATTACTTTATTCTGACTTAATTAACAATTTTATCAACATTAGAGTTTGGAATTTATCAAATGCCTTTGTAGCATCTATAGCGAAATGAATACGGCGTTTCTCCTTGGATGAATTCATTTTTCTTATATAATTCATTATATATTCATCTTTCTATAACACCCATCTGATCATGTTATAGCCTGGTTTGAACTGATCGCACCTGCATAAGATGATGTATCATTCCTTAGCAAGACATTCAAGAACTTCCTTGATATAGCCCCTGCTCTCATTTCCAACCTTACCTACTTCCTCCTTGCACCCTCCGCTCTGGATATATTAAAGTATCTGCTCCATTAAAATACCGTACTCTATAATATTTTTACCATGTACGTTTGTTGTGAGGATTAAATAATTTACGTGTTTAAAAAATATGTGAAATGTACAGAGCGGTACCTGGCACAGTGTAAATGCAATATCAATGTTGTTATAGTTATTTTATTCTTTTTTCACTAAGAGTTTTACCAGTACAAGACGTTGAATTTTATCAAATTCCTTTGGGGGCATCTGTAGAGATATTTATGCGGTATTTTTCCTTTGATTGAGTCGTCTTTTAAAACACGTATCTGATCATACAACACCATCATATAGTCACCACTGACTGCAAAGCAAGACATTCAGGACCTTCCAGGATCTAACTCAGCTTCCGAAGGACTTGACTGTGGTCCTGTAAATGAGTTTTAGATTTTTCTCTTAACCCAAAACAATTTTTACCAGGCTGTGAATTTTCAACTTTTTCCCCGCTTTCTCATGTTCCTAGTGTTGGTGCAAATTACAAGACGAAAGCATAGCATTGTAGGTGTTGGAGTTTATTGCTCTGAAATCTTTTAATTTATTAGAGAAATTTCTTGCCCACTTTGTGTTCCTTCTTTGGCGCCCCAGATGCCATTTGGTTAAGAGCTCGTTAGTATGACTTCTATACCGCATACGTAAAAATTCCACATATATTAAAAAAGGCTCTCATCTCAACACTTAGGTCCTTGTTCCTGTTTACTAAGCATACATTATAGACAACTAAACAATATTTGGAGATCCCTTTAGGGCTGCCTGAAAATTCAGAGATATATTGAAATCATGTCAATAATACCTTGCCCTTTCATAATATATTATGTGAAGGTTTATAATCTCTCCTAGGGAAACAAAATTAATTTGTCCATGTTCTTCTCTTGTGAGAGAGGAAAGCATAATAAATATTCCTTCTCTGTACCTTTGGAGATAATTGGCTGGAAAACGATTGCGTGAAAATTGTTTGCTCACTCAAGGTCACTCCGCTGCACATTAGCACCACTGAGGCATGCTTCTGAATACCAGGAACATGCCCTTCAGACAAAGATTAATTAGATGCAAAAGTTAAAAGAGAGAAACAGATGGATCCTCAGCATGGCTTTCAGAATGTAAGAACTGCTGTCCGTGTTAACGGCTGAGCTAGTTTTCAAAGCTAGCCTTTTGAACTTATCTTATTATGTATCTAGTTTAAAAGGCTTGTATTCCTCTTAATAATGAGATTTTAAAATGAAAGAGAGCCATATAATGATGTAGCACTCATGCAAAGGAAATAATTATTTACCATAATAGAATTAATTCACAAATGTCACCTAAGAAGCCAAGCTGAGGAGAAACCCCTGTTTTGCTTATCTTCTTTCATCCGATAACAACCTTTCATGGCATTTCATGGAAAGAGCTGCACTGGGGTTGCAAAGATGAGTATAATATGGTCCCACTATTTGATGACAAGTTCTTTAAGAGCAGCAACGAGGACACATAGACAAATTCCTTTATTGCAAGGTAGAATATTTAGGGCCCAGAAGAAAAATTGCACCAGAGGGAAAAATCACGTTCCTTCTTGTGCTTCTGATGCTTTGTCTTGCTTTATCATTTAGCAAAAACTTTTGTAAGTTACAAGAGCAAAGAGATATTGTCTAACAACAAGTCAAGTAATACAAAGGCATAAAAAGAAATGGTTCATAATGTGCTCCTCCATCCTTTTCATCTCTGCCCCTGTTCAAGGTAACCAATGTGAAATGTTTGATGTGTAACTTCTGTACCTTTCTAGATTCTCATATTAAAATATCCAAACTTTTAAATTTCTTTTTCCACAAAATGAGATAATCCTATGTATCTTTTCATACAACCTCCTTTTTTTTTAAACGCTAGCTTAAGGTATAAGAAACTAGATATGCCAATACAATTTAGTAGAGGAAACTGAAATCTTTTCAATGAGCAACCAAAATGGGTGGGGCTGGAGCAACTGAATATCTATATGGAAAAACAATGATCCTAGGCCCCCTACCTCACACATGTATAAAAATTAATTTGGTATGGATCATAGACCTAAATATTAAAGCTCAAACTATAAAGCTTTAGGAGAACACATAGAATATAGTCATGACCTTAGAGTAGGCAAAGTTTCATAACAGGACAGAAAAAGCAGTAATCACAGATGAAAAAACTTGATAAATTAGACACACACACACACACACAAATTTCTACTCTGATTTTGAAAGTAAATATATTAATTTATACTTTCATCAGTAGCATATGAGGGTTCCAGTTGCTCCACATATTGGTCAACACATGGTAAGGTAAGGTTTTTAACCTTTACATTTATTGTTGTTCTAAGTTTAGCCATTCTGGTTGGTGTGTATCATCTCATTGTTGTTCTAATTGTACTTCCTTGATAACTAATGAAAGTGAGTACCTTTTCATTGGCTATTTGGGTATTTTCTTTTGTGAAACGTCCGTTACAGTCTTTTGTGCATTAAAAAAAAAGAAGTGGTTTTCTGTTTCTTATTGATTTGGAGGCATTTTTAAAATATATTTTCTGGACATGACATATATAAATCTCAAACATCCTCTCCCAATCTGGGCCTTGCTTCTTCACTGTCTTAATACAGTCTTTTGAAAAAGAGAAGTTCCTAATTTTAATGGAGTACAGTTAGCCAATCATTTCCTTTATTGTTAGTGCATTTTGTGCAGGCTAGGTAAGCAAGCTCAAAATCTGTAGGGCATGAAATCAGGAAGGCAAGATCACGAGCAGGCTGGCACCCCACGGGCGTGGGCTGAAGCTCATCCACAGGCAGGCAGGCAGGATGCGAAGATCACCAGCAGGCTGGAACTGCACAGCATGAGTAAAGTTTATTGACCACAGGCAGGAGTTAGAAAGGAAGATCCAGGAGTGATGGGAGAACAATTGCAGACGCAGGTGCTGTTTGGAGTCTGAGCTCAGGAATGGCCTAAGCCCTTTATTAAAGGTCTTCCAAATGATGAAATCAGGCCCACAAAGATAATGTCCCTTTTGATTAACTTAAAGTCAACTGATTATGAACTCAATCACATTTGCAGAATCCCTTTCCAGCAGCACCCAGATTAGGTCTGTGTATGTTACAAAATGGCTGCTACCTCTCTTCCATTCCCCAATTCTTGCCAGAGAATCTCCCTTGAAACTGTAGTTCAGACTAGTCAAGTTAACACATCAAATATTCATCACCGTTATTCTTCTATGTTATCTTTTAGAACTGTAATATGCAATATGGGAGCCACATGTGGCTGTTTAAAATTAAATTAATTGAAATGAAATGAAATTACAACTTCAGTTTCTCAGTCATGCTAGCCAAGTTTCAAGGGCTCAATAACCACATGGGGATACTGGGTTAGACAGCACAGAGAGAAAATATTTTCATCATCTCAGGAAGTCCTGCTGTATAGTGCTGTTTCAGAAACTTTATTGTTTTGCCTTTAACACTTTGGTTTGTCTCCCATTTGGAGTTCATTTTTTAATATAAGGCTAGGTAGAGGTCAAGATTTATTTCTTCCATATGGAAATCTAATTAAATGAGAGGACTATTTATTGAAAAGTTTACCCTTTTTTACTACATTTCAGTGGCTAGCACCTTTGCTGTAAGTTGGGTGACCATATATATGGTGATCTGGATGGTCTGTTTCTTGGCTTTTTATTCTGCTCTATTTGTCTGTTAGTTTATCCTTATAAATACCACCCTATCTTAGTTCCTGATTTTTTATAATAAGTATTGATATTGGTAATGAAAGCTTTCCAATTGAATTTCTTCTTCAAAATTGCCTTGGTGATTTCTGACTGTTTGCAATTCTATATGCATTTTAGAATCAGCTTGTCGATTTGCACAATTTTTTTTGTGTTTTCATTGGAATTGCATTAAATTTATAAATTAATTTAGGGGAAATAGGCACTTTATTTTGCATTTTAATTCTATTAAATACTGTCTGATTTGTCCAGTTATGTTCTTGGACACATTTCCATTAGCAATGTGTTAAGTGTCCACTTCCCTATGTTCTCATCACCACTAAATATTATCAATCCTTAAAAATATATATTATCTGATGAATGAATATCTTGTTGTTTTAATTTGAATTTTCCTAACTTCTCACAAGGGTGAGCATCTTTTCCTATTTTTTCCATTTGAATTTTCTTTTCTGTGAATCATTTTTCACTTAAAATTATTTGTGCTAATTCAATTATAGGTCTCTTCATATATTATGGATATAGCAGATACTATGCTATGCCGCCCAGATACCCTTTCAGGAAAAAAATCGCTTGTTCCAACATCTGCCTGGAGTGTTGGCTACTGAGAGGTCACAGCTGTGCCCTCTCTGGGAATTACCCTTGGCCAGAATATGCTGCATCACCCAAGGTTGTATTTCATGATTGGTTGATGCTGGCACACAGGGGCATGGTTTCTTTGCCTTAAGATGGGACATCTCTGAAAGGCCATCCCAACTTAAGAGCCCCCCATTGGATTAGCTGAAGTTGCTTGTGTAATTGTATCATAGTTCAACCTCTCCCTCCACCCAGTCTTGCTTCCCTTGCTCCTCCACAGGTATTTTGGTCCAATAACATTCCCCAATAAACCTCCTGCATGCAAATCTGAGAGTCTCAGATTCTGTTTCTCTGGAAACCTGACCTGTAACAATACGTATAGGATGTGGTCCTAGACAGCAGATTCTAAAATGGTATTTTGGGGATGGACCATCTGCAGCCTAGATGACAATACAGACTCTAACACTGGTTGTAGGTGGAGTGTGGAAAGCCTCTGGCATGCCGTGGTTGTACAATTGCTAAGATTTATACCAGTGGTAAACTCATGTGGGATATTGGTGGAGTGGAATGCACTGGTGGGTGCAATATCTGAGACATTTGAGATGTTTGGGGAAGTAGTCATTTTAAGGATTTGGGATTGGATATTTGTTGGTGGGGGCCATTGTATTAGATAAAGACGATGCAATACCAAAATACATTAATCAGTAGTTAAAAGCTGAATGTGTAGGTCAGATGGTCTCCATGGCAGCATAGGAAGGAGTGTCCTTCTACAGCCATGAGGCAGAAAAAGTGGAATATCAGGCCTTGGACTTAATGATCAGAGTAGCAAAGTTCCACAGGAAGTTGAATTCTCAGAACAGTATCGGAAGGGCACAGGTCAGCAATCCACGAGAATTTTTAGGAGGTTGGGTTGAAATCATCATATATTTAAACGTGTGCTCATACATATAACATTTAGCTCTCCAATTTAATCTTGTTGACCTAATAAACAGGTATTATACGTATGGAAATTAGGGGAATTTGACTATATTACTATAAAATTATTTATATCTTGATATTTGCAATTGGAATGGCAATTCCAATTTGGTCTTCTCTTACCATTTTCCATCATTTCTTTTAGTTTTTTAAACTATGTGGAAAGTTTCTCTGATTCAGTTATGCAATTTTTGAGATGTGTAAGGAATATATGGAAGATAAAGTTTCAGGAAAATCCTTCAAAGAGGTTAGAGTAAAAAAATATGTAACTCGGAGAAAACATAGCCCCTTGATATTTTTTAATACTAAATAATCAACTCACACTAATAGAAAACTGGGAAAACAAGATAATTCATTTGAAAGATGAGTACATGTGGAAAAAAGGACAACATGGGACTAAGAAAAGGAAATTAGTATTAAAGAAAAAGTAAAATGGTAGTGTGTAGTCAACAAGGTCCTGGAGTTTTATTACTGAGGCTGCTTCACAGGACACAAGCCTAAATTGAAATGAACAATTTCCTAAAAGTCAATATTGACGGAATAGTAGGAAAAATTGCATTTGTTTGCCTCATGAGTCCAATGAAAGACCTTTTTGTAATCACACAAGTCAGAAAGACATTGCATCTAAGTTTTCCATTGTCCTACTTTGAAAGAATTAAACCAGAAATACAGAGATGCCAATAAAAACTAATATTGAGAATCCTATGTGGAATTGTATTTTTATAAATGCTAAACTTTCAGAAGATGAAATGACAAGAAGTTCCTAGGACATTGACTATGCTAAAACAGAAAGAGCATCTGAGAACAAAGTTTTTTCATTATTTTGTAGAACTCCAGGGTGAGATGTGCACAGTATATAGAACATATTCTCCCCTATGAGAGCCAGATGAAACTATATTCAAATATTCACTAGGCTTTTTATTTTAAAAAAGAGCAAAAATGATGATATCTAATATTATCTTATGTTACCAGATTGTAGCAGTATAAATTCCAATATCGATGAGCACTGTGCTATATTAAAATGTATCTGAGAAAGACCAAATTTTCATTACTTTTCATTCTATAATGTGTGTTTTTCGGTGACTTCACTGAATATCAGAAACCTCTGCATAGAGTGATATCGGGTGGAAAATGTGACTCTCCATTTAGAATTTAAAATTATCTTGATTCCAAAAGTGTTGATTATTCTCTACAGAATTTCCATATAGCTGCATTTTATTCAGAGTCAGGCTTTGAAAAACAAGTGTAAATTAAAATTGGAATGTAGGTCCAGGAGCTGGCATTGTTAACGTTATCAGTCAACTTGCCGAGCCTGGTGCATCACTGCAATTCCACAGGGCATTGTACTTACTGTAATGTGAAGACCGTGGGAGAAGTTCAGGGCTTCTTCCCTTGAGTTTCCTACACCCGCCTTTCCTCACTCCCTTCTCACTACGGCTTTGACGTTTGAAGTACCGCAAAAATTGTATGAGGATGGAGGCATGTAGGAATTGCCAACTGAGTTTTCCATTTGGCACTGTCTTGCTTGGCATTTTTTCAACATTTTGTGAAAAATAAATGGGCCAATTAACTACATTTCTGTAAGTGTTATGAATCCAAATGATCTTCTTTGTAAAAATGAAAACACTTGGGCTGGCCCTATGGTATAGTGGTTAAGTTTGGCACACTCTGCTTTGGTGGCCCAGGTTTGTGGGTTCAGATCCCAGCTGTGGACCTACACCACTCCTCAGCCATGCTGAGGTGGCAACCCACATATAAAGTGGAGGAAGATTGGCACAAATGTTAGCTCAGGGCTAATTTTCCTCAGCAAAAAAAAAAGAAAGAAAAAGAAAAGAAAGAAAACTGATATTTTCAGGATGCAATGCAGACTCATATTAAGATAGTTTATCTTGAAATAATCCTTTGACAAGATTTTAGTGAATGCTAGAGGTAGACATTTGGGGCATATCCTTCCCTCAGGAAGTTTCCAATCTCAAGGAAGTAGCTAACAAAATTTATACTGAACTAAACAATTGCAGATGAATTAGAATTATTAGAAGATAATTAGCCAGACAGGCTTTAGAGTGAACCAGAATCACTTCGAGGGCTTGTTAAAAGACAGATTACTGGATCCACCCCATTATTTCTGATTTAATAGTTCTGGGGTGGAGCCTGAGAATTTGCATTTCTAACAACTTCCCAGTTAATGTTGATGATACTGGTCTGACGACCACACTGATTACAGACAGATTCTGGGAATTTACTATAATTGATGATGAAGGTCTGATACAAAGAAACCTGAATTTACAAGGGACCAATGTGTGGCAAAACCGGCATGAGTCACGCAGGAAAGAATGAGTCCAACTTTAGCAAAGCTCTTTCCTGTGAACATCTTGAATTTGTGTGAGTTAAATGAGTTTAAGTTGCATCATCTCCATTTTATTGATGAGCAAAGGGAGGTCAAGGCAGGCTAAATGACCTATCCAAGATTGCACAGGTGACACAGTGCAGACCTACTGCCCCAACCTAACCCACTTGGTATTGGTAGTATTTCCACACACATCTGTGTAGAAGAGTGTTGTGATGAGAATGTTGGGAATAATATAAGGAGATTCCTGGAGGAGATCAGGCTTCCAGCGAAATTTAAAGGATAATAAGTTGTAAATGATAGGAAGCATAGTGTGAATGCGTTGGGCTGCCATGGGCAACGAGATAGTGGTAAGAGCATAATATCTATATATAACAGAGGGCAAGTAGGGATCTCTGACTCCAGATGTAGCAGGAGATGGAGGAGAGAGCCAGGTCAAAAGTAGCTAAGGAGGGTCCCTAGAAACCTAATCGTGTAGGTGCATCTTATCTGGATACAAATGGAGAGACCCTCTGAAATGTGAAGCAGAGAGGAGGTAGCCAAGGAGCAAGCACGGAGGATACTTTTAGCCTTCATCATGGGATCAGAGGGCAAGGTTTCAGTGCAGAACCACAGAAAGGTCATTTTCATAGTCCTGGGAGAGTCACTGAAAAAGAAGAGCTTAAAATTTATTGACAGCTCAATTAAGAACCTTGAACTAATAATGCCACAAGTCTAAAAGTTATAGGTGCGAATGGGAAAACCGTAGAAATTGCTGCGGGGGCTGGAGTGTCACACAGAAAGTGTCTAAAGCTTTCTTTGTGTTCTATACAACTGAAGAATCTGTTCTTAGATTGGGGGCCAATCTGGAAATTACAGTTGCTGATAAAAGCAGGAGTATTTACACTGCTGTCCCCACCCCATTATTCTACTGGAGCTGAGCACTGAAGCAGCAAGAGGTACTTAGGAAAGGGGTCAAAGAGGGAAGAGCCATGAAAATAAATAGCTAAGCCATTCCAAGGATAGTGAGTAAATAACAGAAAGTGAAGAGTTTCCAGAATATCCTTTAGAACTGAGTGCCTAGGGTTTCTGAGAATTTACTCTAATTAGTGAGGAAGATCTGATACAAAGAAACTTGCATCACAGATAAAAGACCAACTGGGGCAAAACCAGAATGAGTCTTGCAGGAAAGAATGAGTAGAATTTGCACAACAATAGGAAAAGATAATTCAGACCCAGATCAAAAGTTTCTACCAGGGATTTTACCCTTGTCTAGATGGAAGGAGTGCCCTTGCCCTAACTCCTCAACACGTAAATATCTTCTTGCTAAAAAATGCAGCTGTGTTCTGGAACAGCTTAAGATGGTCCCTTACTTAAATTTGTTCCCTTGGAACAGTTGGCATTTGGTAAGACCCACTTCAAAGATTTTTAGACTAAAATTCTTTGATTCATGTTCTCTTGTATGCATCTTGATTCTCAATCATCTATTATTAATTCATACGGGAGGGAGGACCCAAAATTGCTTTTTAGAAAATCTAGGGCCTTCTCTCCCTCTAGTTTTTTGACTACCTCTGTGAGCAGCTATGCACATGCTTTCCTTTTACTGTACAACTTTCACATTTTAATTTTTTAAAACTTTTAGATGTTCATTTTACCAGCAACATAAAATATACATACTTCAGATACATTCAAGGAGTATAACCTTGAATTCACTTTTAACTAATATTACCAAAAATCTCATTCTATGAATGGAGGACAGTCAAGAGACATGCAAATCTTTATTTCTCTAAAGACTCTAAAATACATCCTTGGATTAACCTAGACCTTCAGAGAGCCATCCACCTGGACCATGCTCTTTTTGCCTGCCCACCACCCCTAAATCCTGTTTTTATTGTCACACTTTGGCTTTATGTCGTTAACCTATATTGAAGGACATTACAAGAAAAAGTTCAATGAAACTGGTTCTGTTGTATTTATTGTACAATGTTGTTGAGGATGTTTGGATATTTTTTATTTCATTAAATATCTCTTTCTTTATATGATCCCATGGAAAAAATTCCTGTCTGGCCTCTGCTATACTACCTCTGAAGCCCTTTGGGTTTTTATTTTTGGCCATCTCGAATAAGTTTCTTCTCTGAGTTGAAGGGTAGGAACTTAGATCCAAATTCCTGACTCCTGTCTTGAGTGTACACAAGTCTTTGCACTAAGCGTTTTGTTTCCTGACCTCACATCTGGCTTCAACTTGCTTTTTTATGTACATTTTCCCCAACTTCCTCATTTTCTCCTTGTTTTATTTTTGGTTTTTTTTTCTGTATTATATATATTTTGTAATCTGCCTAATGTTTGTCTCTAAGTGTGAGTTCAAGGCTGTTTTCTGCCTCTCTCCCTCCCCATAAGTTGACCCTCAAGAATGAAAAGTGCTGGAAAGGATGACAGCAGGAGTCATCACCATGATCTTGGAATTAAATTGTATTTACTCTTTTTTCATCTGGCTTCTTGTACTTAGCATAACTATACTGAGATTCATTCATGTTGTTGTATGTATCAATAATTCATTTCTTTGTTGCTGAATGATATTCCGTTGTATGAATATACCCCAATTTGTTTATCCATTCACCTGATAATGGACATCTCTGTTTTAGTATCTGTGTCACAGATAGAATGTTTTTGGCTACTACAAATAAAGTTTCTATGAACAAGTCATTGTGTACAAGTCATTGTATGAATATACACTTTCATTTCTCTTGGGTAATTATTAATATAGCTACTCCAGCTTTCTTTTGGGTAGTGTTAGCATAGTATATCTTTTCCTATCATTTTAATTTTAACCTATTTGTGCCTTTATGCTTAAGTGTGTTTCTTGTAGGCAGCATACAGTGAGATTTTGCTTTTTATTCAATCTGACAATCCCTGCTTTTAATGGGATGTTTAGACTATTTATACTTAATGTGATTATTAAGGTGTTCAAATTTACATTTACCATCTTGCTATTTGTTTTCTATTTGTCTCATTTGTTCTTTGTTCCTCGTTTTCTGCTTTCTTTTAAAATGATTATTTTTTATAATTCCATTTCAATTCCTCTGTTAGCTTGTTGGCTATAACTCTTTGCTTTGCTCTTTTACTGTTTACTTTAGGGTATACAGTATGCATTTTTAATTTGTCACAGTTTACCTTCATTTGATGTTACGCCACTTCACATAAAGTCTAAGAACCTTAAACAGTATATTTCCGTTTCTCCCCGTGGGCTTTGTGCTTTTGTTACCATACATTTACTTTTAAATGTATTATAAACTCCACACTACATTATTTTTACCTTTATTTAAGTAGTTAATTATCTTTTAAAGAGATTTAAATAACAAAAGTATCTTATGCGTTTTCCCAAGTAGCTGCCATTCTGGTGTGCCTCATTTCTTTGTATAGATCTAGATTTTCATTTGTATGATTTTCTTCCTGCCTGATCAACTTTCTTTAGCATTTCATGTATTATGAGTCTTCTGGTGATGAATTCTTGCAGCATTCTTATGTATGAAAAGGTCTTTATTTTACCTTCATGTTTGAATGCTATTTTTGCTGAGAAGACAATTCTAGACTGACAGTTCACTTCTTTTAGTACTATAAAGATGTTGATCCACTGTCTTTTGCATTATTTCTGATAAGAAATCTGCTGTCTTCTTTATCTTTATTCCTTCATATATAACACATCTTTTTTCTCTGACTAGTTTTAAGATTTTCTCTTGGTAACTGTTTTTGAGAATTTGATTATGTGTGTCTTTGTGTGGTTTTCTTCATGTTTTTTGTGCTTGAGGTTCCTTGATCTTCTTGGGTCTCTAGGATTTCAGTTTTTACCAAATTTGGAAATTTTGGAGCCATTATTTCTTCAAATATTTTTTCTATCCCCGTCTATCTTTCCTCTTTTTTTAGGTACACCAATTACATGTATATCAGGAGTGTGAGGTTGTCTTACAGCTCCCTGGTGATTTGTTCATTAAAATTTTCTTTTTCTTTTCTGTGCTTTAGTGTCTGTGTTGCAGATGGTTCCTACTACTACGTCTTCAGGTTCACTAACCATGTACTCTGCAACAGCAAATCTTCCACTCATCCCATCCAGTGTATCTTTCATATCTCACATTGTTGTTTTTATCTTTATAATTTTGATTTGGGTCTTTATTTTTATATCTTCAATGTCTCTAGTTAACATGTTCAATCTTTCCTCTAGCTTCTTGAACATATGGAATAGAGTTATATTAACTGTTTTAATGTCATTGTCTGCCAGTTCAAATATCTGTGCCAGTTCTGGGTCTGTTTGCTTGATTTATTATTCTCTGCATTATGAGTTCTGTTTTCCTGCTTCCTTGCTTGTCTGGTAATCGTTAATAGGAGGTCAGACATTGTGAATTTTACCTTGTTGGATGCTGGATATTTTTGTATTCCTGTAAATATTCTTGAGCTTGCTGTGGAATGAAGTTAAGTTACTTGGAAATAGTTTGATCATTTTGGGTCTCACCTTTAACACCTGTTTGTCAGGAATGGAGCAGCATTTAGTCAGGACTAATTACTCTCCACAGCTGAGGTGAGATCTTTCTGATGGTTCTACCAGGCATGCCATGAATTATGAAAATTAACAATCTGGCTGGTGAGAACCCACACTACTAACAGCCCTGTGTTATCACCAAGTGCTCTTCCTTTGACTTCTTTTGGGTGGTTTTTTCCCTTGGCCTTGGGTAGTTTTCTTACATGCATGTGCTGATGAATACTTGAGAGGGACCCTTTATAAATCTGCAGAATTTTTCTCTGTGCAGCTCTCATCTCTCTAGTGCTGTGTTTGGTTAACTCTAGATATTTTGTTCTCCAAGGCCTCTTAGCAATATCTCCTCAACTCAGGGAGTTTAATGTCTTTTGTCTAGGTTTGCCCTCCATACACCCTGTCCTGGACACTCTCTCAAAGTAGTAAACTGGGGCAATAGTAGGTTCCCATCTCTCAGGGATCATATCCTTCATAGCCTGATATCCGATAACATAAAAACTACGGTTTCACATATTTAGTCCAGGGTTTTATTTATTTCAGAAGGGAGGATAAATCCAATCCCTGTTACTGCATCTTGGTAAGAAGTTTCTAGTCATCCTTTCTTTGGGTTTAGGTTTTAGCTCTCTTTTTAATCGACTCTCTGAGGATTTTCCTTCCTTAAGTGCGTGGGTGGTTAGCATGGGATAACTCTTCTTTTGTCTCTGGAGGGAATAGGTATTTCCTTTTATAGCCTTTGCCTTGGATTAATGCTTCCTTAACTCTACTTACCATCAACTGGAAAGATGCTGAGGCTCAATATCAGCAAGTGTCCCTGGGAGCAAAGGGTCTTAGAGGCCACTCAGTTGCCTCTAAAACATGGCCTTCCTACCGAAGCACAAAAGGCAGCCTTGCGTTTCAGTCTAGCTCAGCAGGGAGCAGGGTTCCCAAATCAATCTGCCTCTTCCGATACCAACTGTGGGGTAAGGATTTGGATACTCAGAATTCTGGCCATAAATTTTTTCATCTCCTATGACTAATATGGTAAATCCATTTTGGAATAAAGTGGGAAGAAAGGAAGAAAGAATCTGTACTTAAATGCCAAAATTATACTTCCAATTATTTATACTTTGTTGTAAATGATTATCTTAATGTTAATTGTATTTAGTTCTCTGCCCCTGGTGTACATTCAATTTTTCTCAATTAATCTTTATTATTTTAGAGTTTTAATTAAATATCCCCTCAATATCTACTTATTTGTGAGTACTTGAACTTGGTGAGTCCAGATGATAATAATTATTGCTCAGATAAACAGAATGTGCAGACAAGCTAAGCAGCCGCTTACAAGTGACTGGAGCCAGAAATATCCCTTTCTGCATATGTCATTATTCACACTAATAAATCTAAGTGTGCAGATACTTACTAGTCATGGAAATTGAACCTCCCCAAATTTAACAAATATCAAAATTTTATGCTTAAAATTCTAGTCTTGTTCATGGGAGTAATTAGCCTTTACCCAGAAAGAAATTTTCAAGCAATTTTTCTTCATATACTTTTATCATTTATGGCAAGAATATTTTACTGTATTGGAAAATGTCCTAATGAGAAAAAGGTTAACTTTTCTATGAGGCTATGACTTTAGGGTCAAATGACTAGTAATATTCAGTCTTACTTTCAAAAATAGGTAGTAACTAAAAATCAGTAGTGAGAAAAGCATTCCTTAGAAAACAGGCTGACAATAGATTTTCAAGTACTTGGGTGAATCACTGGAAGGCAGTGATTGAGAATGGTTCTTCTCCCATCCCCTTTCCTTGGGAACAGAGAAAATCAAGTCATTAGTCTACGACCACTCTACTAAGAGGAATTGTGATCCAGTTGGCAAGTCTTAGGAAGGTGGCATGGTGCAGCAGAAAGAGTACTACCAGATATTTTCATAGAAGCCCAGATCAGCCCTGAAAAGATGTGAGTTTTAAGAGATCATAGACCAAATTTACAACTCCCTGTTTGTTAACATTCCTGCCAAAAAGTAAATTTTTTCATTCATTAAACAGATATGTTGTGAGATCCAACCAATTATCACGTACTGTGAAGCAAAAGGAGAAATGGCAAAGGTGAATGAAATGAGCTTTGCCTCAAGGTGCGCTCAAGTTGAGGGTCATCACAGTCATTCACCTGACACATCCCATGCACCTCATGTTTCTCCTTTGTGGCCTGTTTGCTGAAGGGCTTTGATGGGAAGGGGAAAATTATAGCTTTTATGAATATAACTCTGTTTGATTAATTGTACCTTATTGCATTTGACCTTCTTACTAATTAACAGTTTCTCCAGAGATAGGATTTGTGTCTAAGATTACTTTTCTAATCCTCCCCTTTCTTTCCCTTCCCACTGGAACCATCAGAGGAGTCTCCGCAAATAATACCAAGCAACACTTTCATAGGTTTCAATGACTCAAGCTCCTAGGATTCTTTATTGTGTCAGGTAACATCAGGTATCTCTACTAATTTTCTACTAATGTGATCTTCATCTGGTTTAGAATTACATATTCTTGGAGCAGAAACTGAAGGCCCACTGCACTTTTGCGATGTGCTTAAGTCTGAGTTTTAAAACTGTGTACGTTCCTACAATGGAATACTATTTGTCAGTAAAAACAATGAACTACTGATACATACAACATGGATAAATCTCAAATGTATTATTCTAAGTGAAAGAAGGCAGATTTACAAAGTTACATACCATATGATTTCATTTATGTGGCATTCTGGGAAATGCAAATCTCTGAGGATAGAAAATAGAACAATAGTTGCCAGGGACCAAGAGTAGGAGAGGGGTGTTGACTATAAAGGGGCGGGAGGGGACTTGGGGGGACTGATGGTAATGTTCTATATGTTAATATAATGGTGGTTGCTATGTGCACTTGTCAAAATGTATAGAACTGTACACTAAAAGGGTAGATTTTATTCTACGTGAATTATACCTCAGTAAACCTGAGGTGGGGGGAGATTAAGTTCTAGGGCATGGCCAGTGTCCTTTAGGACCTATCACCTTGTGTCTATGTGTGTTAGAAAAATGCTTAGGGCTGTGAATGCATACAGGGATGCAATCTTTGGGGTAATATGTATTTATGCTAAAGGCAGAGGCTAATGGGATAAATTGCAGCTGTGACTTGAATTCTGAATGGGAACAATTATTTCCTAATGTTCTAACTGAAATTCTCTAATTATTAGAAAGACAGTGAAGTGGAGTAACTGAGGGCCTGGCTTCTGTGACCAAACTGCCTGAGTTTGAATCCCAGCCTCATCAGTCATTAACTGTGTGACCTTTGTCAACTTACCTATTAGAAAACTACATGTTGGTTTGTTTTCAGCTGCATCAGCCAGCCAGTGAAAGGATAAATAATTATGTTTGCCTTCCTATTTAAGGAAGTGAAGGGAAGCTATACTGCTTGAAGGTGAAGGATAAAAATGATGATAAGCTGATAAAGCTGATTATGTGCTAGGTACTCTTTTAAGGATTTTACATGTACGAATTATTTAATTCTCACAACAACCCTATGATAGGTGCTATTGTCATCCTTGACCTACAAACGAGAAAACTGAGGTGTGGCCTAGGAGGTAAGCTGCCAAAGTTCACACAATTAGTGACTAATGGGGCTGGGCTAGCCTCTTATCCACTCCACTCCGCTGCCTTTCTAATAATTAGAGAATAGTAGATCATTAGAAGATAATTGTTCCCATCCAGAATTCAAGTTAAGTTTAATTTCCAGGATCACTTGTAATAAATGAGGGGCAATGTTCTCCCCACCCAAATTCAAAGGGGGAAATCAGGCAGTGTTCATAAAGTTGCTCATCCCCAGCCATGTTATCTCAAACTACACAGGACTTCATTTTTGCCAGGGAAATGAAAGATAAGACAATATTTTGGAAAAAGAGGAAGCAATCTGTGGGAAGGTCAAAAGGCAGGTTATGTCACAATTTATTATGAGTGTCAGCTATTTACACACTGTCCCTACCCTTGACAATTCAGTTTCTTATTATGTGACTTTTTCATAGCTGCAACTTATCCCGTTAGCCCCGTGTGTCCTAATATTACAGCAGTGTCTTCAAAATTGTGATCCAATAGCAGAGGTCTTGACTCTACTACACACAAAAAATCCTCAGCCATATGCTCCTCTTCTTGGATTTTAGTTAAGTGAAAATCTGTAGAAAATAAATTCATTTGGATATTGTTATTTATTTATATCCTACCCTGTTCCAATAAAAGATGTGGGGCATGGTATTTTTTCTGCAATATCCATAAACATACAAATTTTCAAAAATGTATATTTCTGCAGTCTCACAATGGATGATGCACTGACCAAAAATGCTCCATATTAGAATTCATATTGGATATCACTTTCATCTTCAACCTGCAATCTTTTCCCATTTTTCTTTGTCAAAGACTTCTGGAAATGTTATGCTAAAAATAACAGACTTTTAACGCGAGTAACAGGTTAACAAAATGAAAGTTGCTATAGAAACAGGATGCACACTTTAGAAAATGGAACTGCAGGGAGAAATGGTATTTATCGACTACAGTGAACTGGCTAAAGCTTATCAATATATATCCTATAGTTTGTTTCCGGTAGTTTGGTCGCTGCTGATAGCGATATTTCCTGATATTTTCCTGAGTTTTAAGAATGTTTGGGGGCCGGCCCGGTGGCGTAGCGGTTACGTTCGCACTTCCGCTTTGGCAGCCCAGGGTTCAGCGGTTCGGATCCCGGGTGCAGACATGGCACCGCTTGGCAAGCCATGCTGTGGTAGGCGTCCCACATATAAAGTAGAGGAAGATGGGCACGGATGTTAGCTCAGGGTCAGATTTCCTCAGCAAAAAGAGGAGGACTGGCAGTAGTTAGCTCAGGGCTAATCTTTCTCAAAAAAAAGAAAAAAAGAATATTTGCAATCAAGTCAAGAGGGGGGAAGAAAAAAATATGGCTACTTCATGAATTCCTGCACCACTCAGCATAAGCAGAAGTGGGTCTATTAGGGCAGGGCCCTCATGTCTCCTTAATGCTCTGTTTTATTTAGATGTCTTAACCATTAGTACTTGAAGGGTTGTCAGAATTATTCATGTCAACAGTGGGGAGTTTCCGAATCTCTAAGAATTATCGTTTACATGGGGTTTGGTGCACTTGGTTTGCTCTGAGTAGTAAGCTGGCAGTGTACTTAAGCAAAGCTTTAATGATTGGATATTTCCTGCTTAACTGCATTATTAAGGAATATTTTATTTATTATTACTCTCCAACTGCAATTTTTGACTGAATGTTGCCATGATTTGACTGTATTCTATTAAAGAGGAAAAAACAGCAGTTTTTATATGGCATGCACCACTCTGCTTTTATAGCCTGCAGTTTTCATGCAATAAATCCAGACACTTTACAATCATTAAGAATATGTAAGAAGAGTTGCCTCCATAACATCCTCTCTTCAGACTTCTACCTGTGCTATAAAACAAGCCACCACACAAAACATACTTTCAGGCTCAGCTCTCTAAAAGCCAAAACCCTCTGTTGTAAATAAGTCATTTCTGGTAGGAAAGTCATAGGCCCTTTGTGTTGGATGTTTTTCTACCTTGGATCCAGATGGCTGTTGCTTCTTGCCTGCTAACTTCCTTCAAATTACAATTTGCCCTCTTTCTCAGCTCATTAATAATGAGCCTCTGGTAAATTCACAGGCCTTAAATGAGATGACTATATTGCAGGGGTTAGGACGTAGCTGATTTCTGCACTGAGGTTATGTAAGGCTCTAACTAGGCGGATTTTCCCCTCCATTCATACGTCTGGAAAACTTTCCTCTGAGGCTTTTTGAGAGGATTGTGATGAGTGCTGCTCTGGAGTTCACTGAAGTCGCCCTGGGACTCCCTTACTCTCATCCTGTCTCCCCAGCACCTGGCTCCTCCTGTGTGAGAGAGTAGTGATGGTACCAAATGGGGCTGTTTGGGCTAGATAGACAGAGGAAAAGCAAATAGGCTTAGACTTACTTGCTTTCCTACTTGAGACTGCAATTTTCTCCAAGATATGGGAATGGCTTTCTGGAGAAAATGGAACCAAGATAGATCATGGTGATTTTCCAATCTTATGGAATTCCAGACTTGCAACAGTGCAAATGGCCTTTCTTTCTTCCCTTGACCCCAAGAGGCAATCCTCACAATAGGAAAGGGTCAAGTTCAGAAGCATCAATATCTGATGAAGATTTGCCACATTGGAGCATAAGCACTGTTCATTGAGCCTTGACTATATGCTGGGCATTGTCACTTATCTCATGCTTAGCTCATTCCATTTTTACAACTGCCTTGTGAAGTAAGAATTATTCTTATAATGGTTAATCAATTTTTTTCAACCCATTTCTTTTGAATGCTGGTTCTCTTTCTTGTTGAACACAGAAAGAAGTCAGAACTACTGAATTCTCTTTTTCCTTCTATCATTTTTTAATGTTACATCTTCCTTGAGCAGGAATCCTAGTCTTTTCTTCTTCATAATGTTGCTCTGAAAATAATAATTTTAAAACTCTCTTTTTTGGGTGTTTATCTTTCGATTTAATTTTGGAGACAGTATGGTATAATAGCACAGAGGTCAGCAAACTTTATCTATAAAGAGCCAGATAGTAAATACTTTACGTTTTGCAAGCTATATGGTCTGTTTCAATGACTCAACTCTTCTGTGGTAGTATGCAAAAGCAGTGTAGATATTACGAAAAGGAATTGGCATGGCTTTGTTGCAATAAAACTTAATTTACAGAAACAAGAGGCCTGCCCATGAGTCTTAGTTTGCTGACCCCTGGATTAAAAAAAAAAAGGTGGCAGGAGATGGGGGCAAAGCAAAGGGATAATCTTCAATTAATTAATTTCTAGGACCACATTATTAGCTGTATGCCTTGGGCAAATTACTTTATTTCTTTAAGGCTTAGTTTCCTTATCTGTAAAACAAGGGTGATAGTTTCTTCATGGGATTATTGTGAGGATTAAAAGACAGAAACGTGTCCTCCTGGGCTTCTCCCCTCTTTCAGTTCGGTTAACACTGATTGTTTACAATATTCTAGGCACTTGTTTAAATGCTGATGATACAACCATAAGACAAGGCCCTTGTTTCCTGCACCACCTCCCAGGAGTTCAAGGAGCATTAATCCTGCCTCAGAGGATATAGGAAGACTTCAGATCAGAGGCATTCAAGGTCAGCCTTGAAGGACGAGTGGAATATTATAGATTGAGAAGCAAAACAAAGACATTCCAAGTAGAGATAACAGCTGGAGCAAAGAGAGAAAAGTTTTGTAGAATTATGCGGTATTTCAAGGAACTATGAAAAATAGTCCAATATAGCTAGAGAACATGATGGTGGATGCTGAGGTACAAAATAATAGAGCCTACCTGATGTCTATTTCCCCTGCTTCCTTACTCATAGGTCCATGCTTTTGTCCAGGGCAGAAAATGTACCCAGCTGAAAATATTCAATCTCTCTGTCTCCCTTGTAGCTAGAGGTAGCCATGTGACACAGTTCTAGTCAATGAGATGTAGGTAGAAGTCTCTGGTGATGAGGGCTCAGTGAGCCAAGGAGTCAAAAGAAAGATTTCTTGGACTCTCAAGTTCTGGTAGTAGTGCTCCTTTATTCAGAGAATAGCATGGGGACAGGACCCACGGGGAGTGAAGAGCTGCCAGCATGGGGACTGGACCCATGGGCAGTGAAGAGTTGCAGTGAGTTGAGGGTAGGGCTAAATTTATAAGGCATAGGTATGTGAATTATTTCTTTACAAGACAAAGGAAAGATTATGTAAAAATGTCATTAAAATGGTATCAGTGCTGGTGGGGTCTGGTTATCGGGTGGTCCTATAACTTTGGCTAGGAAGCAGGTCAGATCAAGTCAGGATGTCCTATGCTTCCTGGAGGATGATATAGATCAGTATGTAGGGCAGGACGCCTTGGGCTTCTCTCCCTGGGGCAGCCTTGATCTGCATCATCTGGGAAGGGCTTCTTTTTCTGAATAAATAGAAAACAACTATATAGGAGAAGGCTGTCTTATGATCTTGAAAGTGGATGCAACACTTGGAGATTCAGTAGCCCTTTCACAATCGTGAAAACAAAAGCCACATATTAACAGTGGCCAGGCAGAAAGACAAAAGGAATCTGTGTTCCCTGTGGCATTGCTTAGCCACCACACCAGCCCTAATGACCTATTTCCAAGTTGTGAAGAGTGTCAAACGTTATACTAACTGATATACAACGGAGTTGGAAGTGGTAAGAAAGATGCTGAAAAAGTAGATTAGGATCAAATTGCGAAGAGTATCAAATGTTATACTATGGAGTTTAGACTCTATCCTTAGACAAATGAGAAATACCAAGAGTTTTTATGCAAAGGAGAGATATAAAATGATTTATTTAATGGTAGACCATTAAGCTCTAAGTATATGCCAGGCACTATGGGGAACTACACAGACAAAACAAAACAAAACAAATAGACACACTAACAAATACAATTATTACAAATAAGGATGTCTTATGAAAGAAACAATTGGTTTTGCTAAAGATTAATCAGAGTGGCCTACTTTAGATGTGGTAGGAAGGCCTCTTAGGAGTGGTAACTATAGAGCTCAGACCTAAAAGATGAGAAGCTGGTCATGCAAATACTGATAAAAATAGCATTCTAAGCAGAAGGGCCAGCATTTGCAAAGGCCTGAAGCAGAAAAGAGTTTAGCAGCTTCTAAGAACTTTAAGAAGCTCATCGTGACTGGAGATTATTCCCCAAATCGGGAGTGGAAGGTTTGAGATGAGGTTGGAGAGATAGGCAGGGCCTTCTAGGTTATGGCAGGGAGTTTTAAATGAACAGGAAGCCATTGAGGGGTTTGAAGCAAGTGATATGATCCAAGTCATGATTTCAAAGAGTGTCCTTGATATCGTGTAGAAAATGGATTAGAAAGGAGCAGGAATAGAATGGTGTAGACCAGATAGCATTTGTTGTAGTAGTCTAGGTGGAAGATGATGGAGGGATAAGGGTTGCCTAGTCCAAGGTGTTGACTATGGGATGAAGAAATGTGGATACTTGAGGTACATTAGCATGACTTGCTGTGTAGATTGGATGTAGGAGGTTAGCGAAAAGGAGGAATCAAGGATGATTGTTTCTAAACTGAGCTTCTAGGTGGAGAGTGATACCATTTATTGGGATGCAGAGGATTGTGAGAGGGAATATATTTTGCATGAGAAAGTAATTGTTCTGTTTTAGGCATGTTAAGTTTGAGATGCTTATGAGACATCCAAGTGGAAACATCAAGTAGGCTGTTGGATATGTGGGATGTGTGAGTCTGAGATTCAGAGAATTCCTCTGGCTGGAGAAAAAATTATGACTCATCAGCAAAATTATAGTATTTTAATCCAAGAGAATAGATGAGCTCACCTTGGAATATTGCATAAAGAAAGAGAAGATATGAGGTCTGTTTGGGAAAAGTAGGTGGAGAATGAGTTAGAGAGAAGAGAGACCAGGAACAGGAAAACCAGCTTAGAAATTGCTGTGTTGGTTTTGCGTGAGAAGTAAAGGAGGTCTGAAGTAGAGTAGGAGCAGTGGAAATGGAGAAAAAGGAATGGATTTAAGAAATAATTCACAGGAAGAATCCACAGAACTTGCAGCCTGATTGGCTGCAAGAGCGAGAAAGTTGAAGTCAGAGGTCGGTCTGCGATTCCCCCTTGCTTGCTTGACTGAATCTTGATGCTCTCAATCAGTCTGTAACACACAGAAGGAATAGACAGTTCCAGGGTGAGACAACAAATTTAATTTGGGTACTACGAGGGTGAACATCAGAGAGGCTTAAAGGCTGGGACTGCTGGGTAATGTTTCTGAAACATCACCTAAACCTTAAGCAAATGCTCGGGAATGGTCTGTAGTTGTTTTGAAGCTGATGGGAAGGTGGACAGTTTCCAGAAGAGTCTTGTGGGTTGTGGAGGACTTTTAGAAGGCTGTGAACCTGCATGAGAATACCAAGGAGAATTTCTTGTGTTTAGTGAAACACTTGGTCCGTGTTGGCTGTGTCATCCACAGCTGAACGTCCCTGTAGGGAGCTTTGGGGAGCTAGAATGCCTTCCCTTCACCTGGGGGTATTTTATAGATCTTCTACTTCATTTAACCATCTTCATAGAAACTTTACATTTCCAGCTGCATCTATTGTTGTCTTTCTGTGGATTATACCACTGATTCACAGTTCAAATAGAATTGCTGCAAAGTCCTTGGATCCTGATAGTTGAGTTGACAAGGAAAACTTGAGAAACCACAAAGATGTTAATAATAGAATGCTAAGACAAGTGGACCATCTTTGTTGAAAAAAAAGGAGAAGAAGAAGAAGTGTGGCTAGGAATAAAGGAAGAAGTGTTTCAGTGAAGTATGTGAATTGTCTCCTTGATTCCACACAGCTTGGCATCCTGGAGTGAATACTGGAAATGGTCACAGTTATAATTTCCTGCTTACTTCTATTGGTTCAAGCCAAAGGGTCAAAGATACCCGAGGTACAGCAGAAAATGAGATTATGAAATCCAGTCTGGGTAGTAGCGGAGATTGAGACCAAAGCTGTTTGTCGGCGGAAATTGGACACTCCTGGCATTTTAGATTTGGACAGGGTGGAGTGAAGATTAAGTAGAGAAAATTCCTTGCCTTTTCTTTTAGATTTTGTCAGAGGCAGCAGATTTTTAGAACAATAAGAATTTAAGAAATAAGAAGTTTTAAACATGGGAGGAAGTGGTGGTAATGATGATAAAATTAAGTAATGCTCTATCTTCACTGACCTTACATGAAAAAGTAGATAAAGAATACCTGGGTCCACATTAGAGTTTTAATTATGAATAACTATGCTTTAAATTTTGTGTACTAAATCTTTCCCTTTGCTGTCAGCTCTGACCTTGGAGCTCTGTGATTTGTGCAATCTAATTGGGGTTTGAGAAATGTGTTCAAAGACAGCTACTCCAGAATAATTTTCTCTTTGGGTCAGGCATTCTTCAAGTGGAAATCACAAGTGTTTCAAAGAGGTATAAAACGTCCGTTGATTAAGGTGTACAAGAACAAGAAGCAATTTCTTTTTGAAACTTCCGGGTGAAAGATAAATATTTGGCTGCATAGAGGCAGGCCAGGAGGTGTTGTTTTAAACATGATTGAGAAATAGATAGCTACGTGTCATCATTTTCAAGATAACTCACGGTTACTGAGTATTCTAATTGAAATGGCATGTGGCAATGCAACTAAAATGCTAAATAATTGACTTTATAATTATAGATATAATTTTGCTTAGGACAACCAAGCATCCTAAACTAAAAAGGGGGAGGTTGACCTCTCCAACGTTACAAATCTTGAGACTGCCAGAAGGGGACACATGTATATGTTTTCAGCAATCTCAGACCTAGGAAATAAGGAAGGATTTGACAAATACTCTTCCCTGATACTTTAGGGTAAGATGGAGAAATACCACAAAAGTATTTTTTTAAGTTGCACGAAGTGGAGAGAGTCTTAAAGAATAAGTGGACACTAGTGAGAAAAACAAATGTCAAAGTGAGTTAATAGAGGGTCGGGCACTCTCGCACGGACGGCTTGTGCTAGTCTGCTCAGGCACCATAATAAAATACCACAGACTGAATGGCTTAAACAACAGACATTTATTTTCTCATGGTTCTAGAGGCTAGAAGTTCAAGCTCAAGATTCTGGCTGATTCAGGTTCTGGTGAGAAGTCTCTTCCAGGGTTGCAGACAGCCACCAGCAGGGAGTCTAATGTCTTGGCTCCTGCTTTCTATAGGTATCTCCATAAGTTTTCATGTCCTTTGCCATTGAAGAAACTTTACATCTTCCATAACAGTGTCTGTTGGTGTCTTTCTGTCAATCACATCACTGTCCTGTTGTGACGACTGAGCAGGTGCCTTTTGAGTTTTCTATGCCTTTCTTCCATCCTGCAGTGTTGTGTATTAGGGATTAGAAAATGTAGAAATGAAACCTAAATTGGTACCACTCTCCTGTATTTCCCTTTGGTTTTTTTCTCCTCCTTTTATCTTTTGGGCACATCAGAGGACCCCTGTGTAGTCACATGACTTTCTTTAGATTCCTCCTTCTTTTTACTTCTCTTTAGTCTAATTCCTTATTACATTATAAGAATTTCGAGAACCTCTCATCTCTCTTGAATTCTTTTTAGAAACCCTGATCATGAGATTGTAATCACATTCTATCTGACTTTTTAAGAATATGATATTCTAAAGTCTGGGGTACTTTTATTTACGTTGCCAACATTTCACTTTAGAAACTCCAAGATAACTTTCTTCCAAAGTTGCTGCCATATTCATTTTAAAAACTCTATTATTCTTGTTGGTAGGAATTAAGCCCAAAGTCAGAGTTCAGCTTGATATTCTCCTCTATGTGTGGATATGACGTTGTCAGTAAGAAAAGTCAAGAGTGTGTCAAATACTTAGTGGACTGAAAGGTCCTTGAGATGTAGGTTCCTTGCCTATAAACCAGATATAGAGACAGTATTAGGAAAGTATAGTCTATTTATGGAGTTGTAATTGCTGAAATGCTTTTTATTCTGTTTTTAACTTTTATATTTACATCATTTCAGACCTACAGAAAAGTTGCTACAATTACAAAGAACCCCCATATACCCTTCATCCGGATGCCCAAATACCCCACATCTCCTCTAACTTTGCAAACAATTTTAAATGAAAGACACAGGCAGAAACACAAGATGCTTCTAAGCTGTGCAAATGATGACCCCAAATATTACATCTCCCTCCATCACACAAACCCCTCACCTGCCGCACAGCCAGACCTTGGCAGCTTCCTAGTTGCTCCCTTCAGTTTAGATCACGCTGCATGTGTCTGTCACCCTCACTAGACATAGTCTTACCACTTGGATAGTAGCAACTGTCTATTATCTATCTTGTAATCCTTAGCCTACTATTCAGTGCCCAGCACATTGTAGAACTAAGCAGTTGGTGTGGAATAATTTTATCCTTTCATAGGTTTGGGTTTGCTGTTGGTTTTGTTGTTTTAGCATTGGTTCCCTTCTGAAACAGATGCTCCCTTTCATACACAGTTCTTCCAGTAAATATAGACTTTTAGGCATATAAAGCCATAGCTGAGATTCTTATGTCCAGAATCCATGAGTTGGTGCCAGAGAATATGGGCATGGGAAACAATTTTGATTCAAGAAAGAGTAAGGGCGTTGACGGTGTTCAAGAGAGCCTTAAAAAAGCAGTTTGGCAAAGGACATAAAAGTTATAAAAATGTTCCAGATCGTTATGTGTTTCAATAGGGTAGTATTGCTGGTTAACTAAAAATTGAAGGTTTGCAGGGTTCAACAGTGAACTTTTAACCTAGTCAATACAGCTCAGATTGTGGAATGAAAGCTAGTTAGGTTCCACATGCAAATGTTCAAGTCTAAAAATATTGGGAAATATAGTATAGCACTGATGACATCATGTGCTAAAGAAGTGACTGGAACACAAATACGAATGCAAGAAAAAAAGAGAGATAACCATCCATTGTTTTAGTAAACATCTGTTATAATCATATCTTGCCATCATCTTTCAAAAGGCTTTTCTACATTTGAGGAAAACCCTATCTCATGAGTCCTGCCTCCACAATGTTGAAGTCTGAACTCAAATTCTCAGCATCCTTTAAAGCAAGCATGCAGTCATGTGACTTAGGCTCGGTGAATCAGACATGTCTATAAGAGACTTTAATTTGAAAATAAGCAAAAAAGGAAAGAATCCAGGTATGGAGTTTCTGTTTGTGCCGGCCCAGATAGTAGCTAAGGCATTTGGCTTTCAAACGGCAGTGGGTTCTAGTGCTGCAAACTTGCGCTCCTGATGCAGAAGTAGCATTGTGGCTGGCAGTAGTAATGTTGAGTAGAGTCAAATTTTCAGCATTTAGTGGTTTTTCATCAGGCCAATTCTGGGATATGGTTTTGACCATTTCTCTAGGAGATAATTATTTGAGCTAACCCTTTGTCTTTACCTGTAATCTTTTTTACAGTTGAAACCACTAAATTAGATTTTGTTGTTTGTAACTACCTTATAAAATATTAGAAATATTCCCCACTTAATTCTTCTTCTAGGAGGCAAGTAATCAACAATGTTGAAGCTATCAAGAGAGAAGTGGAAATACAGCCTTTAAGAAAAGTAAATACAGAAACTCAAATGGAATAAAGGCATTCTTGGATAGCTTATATTTCATTTGACTCCTCAGCTCTTACCTCACACCCACCTTGAATTCATAGTTGGCCTTTTATAGGAGTTCCCCAAACAGAACCAACTCTACAAAACATGATCAGAAGTGGGTATTATCTCTAAGGAATTCATGGACAGATAAAGGAAAGGTCTCATTTTACCGTCTTAAAATAGTACACATGTTCCCATTATACATCTCTAGTGCTTTCCTAAAGTTCTTATCCGGGCGACAGAAAGGATAGAAGGGGTGGATTCTGATATCAGAAACAGGAATTTTTAACCATGTATTAAATGTGGAGAATACCTTGAAAATACACTTCCCATGGAATGGGTACCATACACTTACAAATTCTTCTCTTTTAAAGATCTAAGCAAATCTCTTAAAATTCTATATCAATTTTCAGGGGTATTAAATATCTGGAAAATATTTTCTCTTCTTTTCATTTTTTAAATGGGGATATAGCCAACAATAACTGTAGAGTAAGGGTGAAGGGGAAAGTAGAAATTGTTCTTTGTTGTCTTTTTTTTTTCAGTCTATGTCTTCTTGTGTTTGTGTGTGTGTGTGTGTGTGTGTTAGGGATAGAGAGGTTACATAGATATATTTGAGTGGCCATGGGCCAGCATGCTTTCTGTGAATTTTCCTGGCATTTCTCCCAATTATTTAAATGTTCCATGCTAATAGGCTTGCTCATCACAGCCCTCAGGAAGATCAGACCCGGGTCCTTTAGAAGAGCCAGAGAGTGTCTTTTTTTTCCCCATAGCTGACTGCCTCTATTTGTTTTCATTAGTGGAAATGAAAACAAATGGAATCCCTAGGTGCCCCAGGCAGAAGGGATGCGGCGGCCCCCACTGCTGCTGCCTGCAGATTTCCAAGCTCATTCAGAAACCTTGCCAAGAGAGGAACGCTAGGGCTCTCCCCTTCAGAAGCTCAGGGCACATTATTCCGAACTATTTCAAAAGAGGAGAATCTCGGCCAATCAAAATGCAGCACTAATATTAGCTTATTTTCAACCCAAATGATAGCTCTGTAGAATAAAAGCCTCCTCAGATCTCACCATTTCTAGGCTGCTTGCTTCCTCAGCCCGCATTTAGCCGCCATCTTCAGAACACTGAATCTATGTTGCTGTCTTTGGAATTTTGCATGAACAAAGGATCTCATAAATAGCCGCAGTTAATTGTTGGAATTTATGTTTACAAAAGTTCCTTTCCTGTTTTGCAAACTCAGGCTCAGCTCTGCAGCTTTGAAAAGCTGCTTCCCCTCAGCAGATGTTCTAACACTCACTGGCTGTGTTCTTGTCTGCACTCATTTGTCTCACCCAGCTATCCACTTCCACAACACCAGATAGCCTGGAAGTGCAATTTCTTCTCTCCTCTGCACAGCCCCCTCCACTAGTGACTTACCCACTGCTTCACTCCACAAACCACAGCTACGGAGTTCTGCATCACCCTCTATATTGCAGTTATTTCTGCTTCTGTGGCTTTTCACAGTTGGACACTAAAGCCTTCATTTTTTTTCTGCTGACACCATCTCCCCATGCTTAAGCTTTTCTGTCACAGTGGGAGAAATGACCACTATAAAAATTCAGTCGGCCATCAAGAAAGTCTTAGAGTAATATTTGACCCTTTTCTCTCTTTTGTTTCTTTAATATGTAAAGTAATCACTATATGCTGTAGAAACATGTTTCCTCTAATCTTTATCACCTTATCCATTACTATAGTCAAATGCCTGGCCTTATCTCTAATCCAAGCGCTAGTAATAGTATCCTCACTGATCGTCACATCTGGGGCCTTAAGTCAATAAATGTTTATTGATAGGCCAGGAAACATTTATTGAGAAGTTGATTCTGGATGCAGACTCCCTTTTTGTCCATGTTCTCAGGCTTTTAGAGAAGTGTGAAGACCACACATTTTTTTGTTTTACAGAATATCTCCTTTCCTATTTTCCTCCAAATGGTCATATGATCAGACCTCTCTTCCTCGAGGTGTCTATGTGGGGGTCAAAGATGGGAATGAAAAGAGGATGAGCAAACGATTCAAAGAGAGGGACTGAGACCTGTCACAGCTCTGTGATAGGTTAACAGCATCTGTGTGTCAGGGGAGTAAGTTTACATATAGCAGGTTGTGAAATTTGACAATGTGTAGTAAATCAAGTGTTTTCTTTGTTTACCGAACTGTCTTTAATATTCTGTGCCAACCAATGTGTTTGAGGCTGTGGGAGATATAAAGATGTGAAGATGCGGTTTCTTCCTCTCCTCATTTATTGCATATTCTCACTTAGATCAGGGCCTCTTCCTTCTTCAGCAACCACCTGCACAGATAAGCCTACAGCAGCTGCAGAAAAGGCAGAGAGTTAGGAGGGTAGATGGGGCTTCCCAAACCATACACTGAAGATGTCAACATCTGGTCTGATGTTCTGTGGCGTCTCACCATTGTCCCTCCCACCGTGTATCTGAGTGGTTTTCAAAGCTGGGTGTGCATTGGAATTACTGGGAAACATAAAAACTAAATATAACATCTAAAAATTGGCAAATTTTATGCTGTGTGTATTTTACCATAATTTAAAAAATGTGGTGGGTCTTCTATGTATCCTCAAGGAAGTGGAGCATAACTCTCCATTCCTTAAGTGTGGGCTGTGCATAGTAACTTTCCTCCAAAGAGGACAACATGGAAAGGGGGAAGAAAGTGTAACTTTACAGTGGAGAAACCCGACAAACACTATCTCAGTCAGATGATCAAGGACAACATCAACAGTGATAAATCATGTTGATAGCATGCATCGTTGACATTTTACCTCTGTGCTCTTTCTCTCCAAAATCTATAACCGCAGTCTAACCATAAGAAAAACATCAAAACAATCCCAATTGAGGGACAGTCTACAAAATACCTGACCAGTAATCCTCAAAATTGTCAAGGTCATCAAAAACAAGGAAAACGTGAAAAACCGTCACAACTCAGGAGCTTAAGGAGACACGACAACCAAATATAATGTGGTATCTGGATGGGATCCTGATACCAAAAAAAAAAAGAAAAAGAACATTAGGGAAAAACAGAGGAAATATGAATAAAGTATAGACATTAGTTAATAGTAATGTTTCAGGATCAGTTCATTAATTGTCACAAGTGTTCCATCCTATTGTAAGGTGTTAATAGGAGAAACTAGATGTAGGATATACAGGAAGTCTCTGTCCTATTTTTTGTATTAATTCCATAAATCTAAAACTGTTCTAAAAGAAAAGGTTCATTAAGTAGATAAATATGCTTGGATCTCACCCCAGGTAGATCTATATCTTTGGGTGTGGGATCTGTGCAGCTGTAGTTTTACAAGCTCCCCAGGGGACTCCAATGCAAGCAAAGTTTAAGAATCATTGATTCATCTGGCCCTGCCCTCGGCAGGTCAAAATTCTGATGTTAGCTTGCTGTCTCACTTCACCTACCTTTGCCTTCCTCAGCTCTTACAACTAGATTTATGGATAAGCCTCATCTCTTGGCCCAGACCCAGCCCATTTCCTAGGTCAAATCTGAGCACACAAAGAGATCCAGCTTATAACGGGAGTGAGCTCAGGCTGGGGCTGGACATTTTTTTCCTGTATCCCACTCAGATTTTAGATGATGTTCAGTAGTTCCCGTCTCCTCTTAGCCAGCCAGGAACGAGTGTGTGGGAATGTCCTTCCACGTTGATTCCTTTTCTGTGGTCTCTTTAGGGAACTGCTAATATCAGGACTTTCTCTTGGGTAGGGGCCTCAGACCTCTTATATAGAGACCTCACCTTTGCTAGTTTCCTTCACTGAAGAATCTGGCCTTCCTCCTCAGTCACTGATTAGACCCTCGTGAGAGTAGACAGAGCCTCTACAATGATTCTGCCATGACTCTTGTGTCATTGACTTCCAGTCGTCTGAAAGTTTCCCCTATGAGGTACCATCTGTCAGGTGAGACCTCTTGAGCTCTGTGTCGTGAATTGTCCAACTTCCTACCCCAGGCTCTTCAGGCTCTGGATAAGGTTCCCCACTCCACACTTGGAATGTTAGAAATGATCCTCTCTCAACTTCATCTTGGTGGCCCTCTTTTGCTCACCATAACATGTTAAGACTTGAGTCCATTCCCATTTTAACAACAGTTTTGTCAAGCCAAATTTCCTTTTCTCCTCTAATGGATGTGCTACCCCGTTATTGAAATACTTTAGTCTGGTAACAACACTTTCACATCTTCTGTCCTCCACTAAAACTTCATCTTTATCCCACACTCACTCATTCCATTCTGCTCCATTTCATCTATATATTCTTCTCTTTCTTTCTGCCATCACTAGTGGAATTCCTTCAATTCTCTCTCCCACAAATATTATCAGATATTCCAAGAAAATCTATAATTTGAAAAACAGAAAACAAACAAACAGAAAAACGAAGGAATTTAGAAGAAACAGAGACAATACAGGAAATAGAAGAAAACTTAAAAGAGAAGGAAAAGATCTATAATTATTGTCCTAAAAGAGAAGAGTGAAAATATTTCATCTATAAAACAAAACAAAATCCTATATTAAAAAAATGTAAAAATAATAAAGTTCTTGGAATGTAAAATTTGATACAGAAAATTTAAAACATCATTAGAAAATTTGTTATGTTTGGTTTTTGCTTGTGCTTTTACTGCTGGGCAGGAAGTTGATAGGTCTTCTTGAATTTCTTGCCTACTTGAAATGAACAAACCAGCCTTCTTTAGCTCCTGCTGCTGGATGTGTGAGGCTGATCTGGGGTCCTTGACCATGTAGCTAGTTTGATAAATGGACCTGAAATCTACACTGCAGGGCCATTCATATCTCTGCAGGACCACCTGAGCAGGTGGGTCTCAATATCAAGATTTAGACTGAGGATCAGAAAGTTCCCTTTTAGCTTCAGGCTCAAATCAGATTCTTAAACCTGGATCTTACCTGACATTCCTGTACTTGGTGGGTTTGTTGGGATCAACTGTCAAGCTATTAATGAAGTCCTATTTGGGCTCCATCTGATTCCTGACCTTTGTGTGTTTGCTTTAACAGACAGAATCCCAGATGGGAAGAGGAGTGAATGGTAACCAGAACGCTTGACATATCCTTTCCCTCCAATAACTAGAAAGAGGTGTCAAAAAACTAAGGCATGTCTCAAACATGGATGTTGTGGGGGCCTGGAATTGGCCACCCCAAGATATGTCTCTTTGGCATGAGGATTTAGGGCTGGTTACTTTGCAGACAGGAAAGCAACTGAAAAGTAGAATTTACTTACCCTTTGTTAGGAGACATTTACACTGTAAAGGAAATCTCCATCTGTAAAGATGCCTCCCTCTCTGTACCAGGAAGAACGGGGATGACCTTATCTCTAGAAACTCCTATCGATACAGAATGCAAGGACTTAAATCTGCATAATAATCTTATTCCTGTTTCTGGTAACCTCCTGTAACTGACTCCCCCCACCCCCAACATCCTCCTTTGTCTTTAGCTGGATCTGATATTTAAGGTGGGGGCTTCAGCCATTTTGGCGAGTTGCTCAGCTTGCCTGAGCCTCTCCCATGTATGCATGTTATAAAGCTTTGTTTAATTTTCTCCTGCTATTCTGTCTCATGTGAATTTAATTCATTCTCCGGCCAGAAGAACCCAGAGAGGGTAGAGGAAATGTCTTCCTCCCCTACATTGTTTAAGGAACTTTTAGTGACCAAAAATAAAATAAAATAAAACAAAATATAATAAATTCCAAACATTTTATCAGGACATCCGCATGCCTCTACAATCTGCCTCTGCAGAGGGCTTATGTTCTATGCTCCCACCCATTACTCTTATTAACCAAAACAATACCAACAAAAATGATAGTTTTATGGAGTACTTACTTTATGTCAAGCATTACTTTACAAATGCTATTTTACTTATCCCTCATAAAAAATATTTCAATAGGCAAGTACAAGTGTTATTGCCATTTTACAGATTAGAAAACTGAGGTACAGAGAGATCAAGTAAATTGCTCATTATAAAGTAAGGAAAGGGGCTTGAATTAGAATATAGGATGACTGACTCTGGGCTATTTTCTCATTCCTAAACTTGCTTGGTGGTGCCTTAGCAAAATACTGGTTCTTTTCCTAGAGTCTTTCTCCCTTCCATCTCTCTATTGAAAGCTTGTTTGTTACTCAAAGACCAACTCAAATGTCATTTCTTCCAGGAAACATTCTTCTCTCAAAATTTCTCTCTCTTTCTCCTCAGTATTCTCATCATTTTTTTTTGAAGTACCCCTATGACTTAGGTCTATTTCCCCATAAGCAGACCCAAAGATGAAGTTTTGTGTGCGAGTGATTTCTGAAGGAAGTGCTCCCAGGAGAAAATGCTATGGGTGAGGTGAAGCAGGACAAGGAAGGGGAGGAAGGCAAGCAAAGGAGAGATTCAGGCAGAGCCGCAGCTTCTGTTTGAACTCTGAAGTGTAAGTTACACCTTGGTTATCTTGGCCCAAGGCAAGCAAGCTAGAATTTCCCCCTCACCTGCCAGTCATTGGCTAAGCCCCTGATCCCTGGAAGACAGAAACTCCCAGGCGGTTTAGGCTTTCAGTATCTCAAGGCAAAGTGGCCTTAATAGCCAAGGGGAGTTCTCTAGTAAGAACACAGAAGCCATGGGCCCTTAGATACAAAACCACCCAAAAACTGGAGAGGGGTTTGCAGAAATGGTAAAAGGGATCTGAGGGTATCAGAGTGGAACCTCAATAGTGTCTAGTAACCTCTCTAATAGAATTTATGATATTACTACATCTTCTCTATTATTTATTTCAGTAGGTGTATTCTTTACTACACTACTTGATGACACCCCCCGCGTCTTTTTCTTTGCACCTAACAAATTTTATTTGGGTTTAATTCACCTAAATTGTGAAGAGAGGCTGTGACAGACTTATCAATTCTCAAGGTTCCTCTGAAAACTCCTCCCTCCCACCTATGCTGGGTCCCATTCTGGTTAAAATTCCCAAAGACATCAACCTCTACTGAAAGTTCCCTTTTAAATATGATGAGGGGAGAGTGCAGAGGACTTAGCCAAGGACTACCTCCAAGGGCTAGTTCCATTTTAATAGAGAAATCATTACTGCATGGCCAAGTTAGCCCTTCTACCCTTCTAGAACCCAAGAAGTTTCTGCCTTCTCAATACCATCCTTTACTCCCTTCTTAATCTCAATACTGAGTAAAGAAAATTTGAGGGTGACTTTGTAGGTGACGTAAGGTAAAAACAGACAGTACAATCATAATAGGCATAAGTGAATACCTCATTTCACAACATAAAGATGGGGAGAAAGCTCTGCATGTTGAGTTGCTGCCACTGTGAATTGCTGTCTGTGAGACAGTCTGCTCAGAGGCTCAGAAAACTGTTCTGCGTCAGCGCCTGCTCATGGCTGGAAGCTGACACTGGTGCAGAGCCACTTGGTTTTCAAAAAATACAGGCAGCAAGAATAGAAGTGAAGAGGGATCCCTGAAATTACTTGTGTTATAAGGTAGAAGCAGGAGATCATTCTTTATCAAATTTCTGCGTAATAATATTCAACATTATTGAGTACTCACTGTTGGCCAGCCGATACATGAGTGTTAGAGATCTTTTATCCAGTTTATCCTCATAACTACCCTTTGATATAAGCCCTTAACAATATCCTTATTTTCAAAATGAGGTAACTGGGATTTGGGAACTTAAATCACATGACAAAGGTCAGATAACGTAGAAATTGTAGAGATGTGAATACAAGAATAAATGACTGATGTCAGCATCTGCTCTCAGAACCTTCTGCCCTTCTCCCTCCCCACACAGAATCAGAGCATGGGGCTCTTCCTTCAAGCTCTCTCATCAATATCATCCAATTATTTGAAAGTCCCACATTGGAGATAATGTTCCTCCCAATGGAACCTTAAAATATCTAGAATGCACTGAACACAAACTTCTTAAGTCCCACCTCAGAATCCCTGATCGTGTACAGCTCCGCTGAAGTTTATGTTAATTATAAATAGAAGATTGGTGTGTAAAAATAATAGAAATAAGAATTCAGGGAAAGTATTCATCTTATTAAACAAAATGACTTGGTATTCATGTGTTTGAAAGCATTGGAATTAGGTAGTAATGTTCACTAAATTCTAAAACTATGTAGATCGAACTGTGTTCTAGAATATGTGGTAAACAATTCATCCATATGTGTCTACATGTAGAGAATAACACATTTGTAATTCTATGGTTTAGGCCTTTTATTATTTCAAGCTGGTTTTACCTCTACTAATCTTATTCAATTAAGCTTTTAATTAAACAACTTTCAAGTAAACTATTAAACGATGTGCTAGTTTTTTCTTAAAGCAATGATAATTTCTGGTATATGCAGCTGTTGAGGGTAGACAGAGTTTTAAATTTCATTCAATATTTTAAATTTTGTTTCATTCTTTCTTCAGTTAAATTTAACGACCAATATTCAAGGGCAGAAAATGTTGCATGCCTGTTTTTCTTATGGTATGAGGGCCACACTAGGAGACAGGTGGCATGCTTCAGTTACAATTTTTGAGGGGAGGTTAATGAAAAGACTATTTACAAAGACGTGGCTGGGGTTTATGGAAACCAGAAGGGATAGCACAGTACCTGGGGCTAGTAACAAGGGTTTAGGCCCATTACTTATTAACTACCCTAGGCCCAAAAAGCCTTGGAGTCTAAGATGTTACCAGGACGTGGGGACCTAGGGAGAGGATTGTGCAGAAGGGCTGTTGACAGGTGCTAAGACACAGATGGCTTGCTGTGTCCCTGCAGGAAGACAGCTGAGAAAATACATCCCCAAACTTGCTCTTGTCTCTCCTTCTGATCTCCCCCCACTAGCGGAGCCCAAAGGGAAGCCAGAGGGTAAGGGAGACTGTTGATGGTCCACCCAGGTCCACCCTCCAGAGCATTGAGCAAAGATACTGGCACACTTAGGAAACAGTGTCCCTGCGGTGTGGGCACTAGGTTCCCTTCATCTTTGTACCTCCTAAACAAAGCAAGGGCTTAGCTAAAGAGAGATGAAGAAGTGACTTCCTCTCATTGTTGGAAAAGAGTTCACCTGTGTAATCTGTGGAATATCAAGAGACCAAACCAGAGCTTTTGTGTTATTCTGAAGTACAACAATCAGATTTACTTCAAAACCCACTAATTTGATGCTTTCTCAAATAAGAAAATGAGGGGCCTACTTCCGACTATTTCTATCTTCTGAGTTCACTTAGAGTCAGAAATTGAGTTTATTAATTAAAGAATTTTTTCCTTTACTTGTTCTAACTTAGATGCCCACCTTTTGGATCTGTGCACAAAATTGAAGTCTCACTTTGGAACTTTGTTTTGTATTTTCCTCCTTTTCACAGTTTGCTTTCTGTTTCTCTGTCTTCTCCCTCCCTTTCCCATTCAGTGGTTAAGATCCTGGAGATAGAGCATAACTCATTTGGGACAAAATCCAAGAAATCAAAGGCCACTTTCTTATTTCACTCAGCCCAGTTAAGTGACAACCACTGCAAGATGCACTCGATGCCCTCATCTCCTCTTTTGCTCTTAGGTTTATATGATCTCCAAATCCCCATCACCATGATTTTTTCTCACAGAAGCAAGGCAGAAACCAATTAGAATGCTCGCCTGGCTACATCCCATCCATACACAAATTACCTGATAGTGGAGAAGTGGGGTTCCAATGGCCTCTGGTTCAAGTTGCCTTCATATCTTTTATCTTCTCCAGGGCTGTATCCAAAAGGAACACTTTCTAGCCCTGCATCACATAGTTAGATCTTATTTTTCCTCCTCAATTCCCACTTTCTTCTTTACTAATTTCTGCAAATAGTCCTTGCTCTACCCACCTCCTTCTTGTCTTTCTGTGTTAAAACTCATTGAATAAGTGTCCACTGGACACGTAGTTGTGTTAACTACAAATAAAGCCTCCTTCTGGCCTAGCCCCCTCCTTTCACACAGAAGAGTGTTTCTTTGTTGCTTAGAGTCTGCCATTCCACTCCACCTCCCACTGTACTTTCTGGAAATCTCTCATCTTCTTCTTGCCCAAAAAATTATTTTCTCACTTCCTTTGATTTCAGCTCATCCTCTCTCCTTAACCTTGCTTAATTTGTATCTTTCCCCCTTTATCTACTCAATGCTTATACAGTAGTCTCCCCGTATCTGTGGTTTCGCTTTCCACAGTTTCAGTTACCTGCTATTAACTGTGGTCCAAAAATATTACATGGAAAATTCCAGAAATAAACAACTCATAAGTTTTAAATTGTGCTCTGTTCTGAGCAGCATGAGGAAACCTCACACTGTCCTGACGTGAATCATCCCTTTGTCCAGCGGATCCACGCTGTATACACTACCATTAGTCACTTTTGTTGCCATCTTGGTTATCAGCTTGACTGTCGGGTACCACAGTGCTTGTGTTAAGTAACCCTTATTTTACTTGATAATGGCTCCAAAGCTCAAGGGTAGTGATGCGGTAATTTGAATATGCCAAAGAGAAGTTGTAATGTGCTTCCTTTAAGTGAAAAGGTGTAAATTCTTAATAAGGGGTTACTAAGATCCATGGTAACTTTTATTACAGTATATTGTTCTATTTTATTATTAGTTGTTAATCTCTTGCTGTACCTAATTTATAAATTAAACTTTATCATAGGTGTGTATGTATAGGAAAAAACATACTATCTATAGGGTTTGCTTACTATTCCTGGTTTCACTCATCCACTGGGGGTCTTGGTACTTATCCCCTGAGGATAAGAGGGGACTACTGTATATTCACTCTGAAGTAATTTATTTCATGCCAAATTATTGTACTATTGATAATTGTTTTATTTTTATAATTATCCTTATGGCTATGATTATCATCATTGTGAAACTAATGTATGTATTTTATTCCTAAAACTAGAAAATGAGTTTCCAGTAACTATGCTGTTTGCTGTGTTTTATACTGAAGGAATACTGAAAGAGCTATCTTGCCTGCCTTCTCAACCCTGCAACCCAACTTTGTTTATAGGACTTTCTTCAGTACACATTGTGTATTGATGACGGAATTAGGCATTAAGTGCTCTGTGACACGGCAACAAATAACCCGAGAGAGGCAGTGCTGACTTAGAAAAGAACTGTATAGACCAACTAATAGGAAAAACAACAAACATTTAACTTTGTAAATTAAGTATTTGTGTTCCTAAGAATGAAAGTAGTAAGAAGATAAGGCAAGTGATGGGACAACTGTGACTTGTTGGAACAGGACAAAGAAAGAAATCCCAGCCTCTCCTCCAGGTATGGTCTAACAGCTTCATGGGAGAAATAGGGTCCACTTCTGGTTGATGAAGACATCAAGTCAATGTACTCACTCTCTGGACAGACTGGTGCAGTTCAGCCCACAATCATACTAATAGACCTACTCAATGAGAAATGGAAATGTGAACTTAATGCTTATTTAGTCCTCTTTGTCTGCCTTCCAAGGCTCTCTCGTTGTTGGTTCTTCATGTGGCCTGTTTAGAAATGAGGTAGCTTCATTGAGAAACTATTCATTCATTTTCTTTAGAGGAAATACATGATTATATTTCACTTTATAAACAAGAGAAAGTCATGGTAAAGATAGATCAAGTATAGGGTTTTAGAGTGTGGAAAGTTCTCTCCCGTGACAAATGCCATTTGTAGGCTATGGAGTGCTTTGTTTGCAAGTGAGCACAAGCCATTTTTTGACCAATTTGGTACAAATGCCAAAAGAGAAGAGTACACTTTACAAAAGGAATATAGAAAATATCAGCCATGAACCCTTTTGATGGTAAGAGGAGGAGGGTCCGTAAATTAAAAAGTATCATTGAAACTAGAATTATTTACTAAAGAGATTCAAAACAATTATTTTCTCATATAGATGTTCTCACACTACCCAAGGCCTGGGCATTTGAGTTTTAAAATCAACATCATTATCATTATTATTACTTATCATTAATTGTGCACATATCATGAATTCGGCTCTTCTACTCACTAGCTGTGTATTTACTTCTCTATGCCTCAGAGCCCTCATCTGTAAAATAGGAATTGAAATAATACACACTTGATGAGGTTGTTGTAAGAATAAATGGACTAATCCATATAAAGTGCTTCAACAGTGCCTGATATTTACTGTTCTCAGTGGCAACTATTATTTGAATAACTGTAATTATTATCACTTTTCTCTTTTCATGTTAGTTCATCTGTGAAGATTAAAATAACTACAGTTATGTGTTGCTTAACGACAGGGATATATTCTGAGAAATGAGTCGTTCGGCGATTTCGTCGTTGTGTGAACATTATAGAGTATGTTTACGCAAACCTAGATGGTATGGTCTATGACACACTTAGGCTATATGGTACTAATCTTAATGGGACCACTGTCGTATATGTAGTCTGTCTTTGACTGAAACGCCACTATGTAGTGCATGACTGTATTATTATTGTCCTAGTTTTACAGACGAAGAAAATGAAGCTCAGAGAACTTAAGCAATTCTCTTAAGATGATACAGCTGGTCAGTGTAAGAGCCTGTGCAAATGACTGTGTTAGCAATTATAATCTAAATTTCATTAGTAAGGTAAGTAAATGCTTATTGTTTTAACTATGTTGAAAATAGGCTGTGTTTGGTACTATTTATTCAATGACATTTTCATCACAAAAAGATCTCTGCCTGCAGGCTTCCTAGGCCCCATTTATTTTCCCATCTTTACTTCCCAGGCCCTCCCTCAGCAAGTAGAGGTGGACAGGGAGAGAAGAGGTTAGGGTGGCAAGCAAGCAGCAGAACCAGGATGGAGGAGAGTGCTGATACTCTTTGTCCATTTATTCTCAGAACTCAAATGTTAACTCAGCTTCAGCAGCAATTCATCTTGTAAATCAATTTGGCAAGGCATCAGCTTTAAAATCCATTACATTGAATCAGGAGTGGAGTTTACTGCTAATATGCCAACAGGACACTCATACACGGCAGTGACCTTTTAAGCTGGCGTAAACCAGTGTTCTTGCTCGGCTCTGCCTCTCTCCACGACACTGAGTCACTTATGTTCCTGCCTGTTACCTCAGGCAGAACGAAGGGCTGAAGTGTTGACTCATTCTCCTTAGAAAACTAGATGTTAGTAGAATGATGACATTGTTTCTTATTCCAGATTCTCTCTTCAAATTCTACTTACCATAACAACTGTCATCGAATCATTTTTCTTAACGGAAAGAAGTTTAATGTTTTTTTCTTTTTACTCATTTGTCAGTTACTTAAAATCTGTCTTCTCTCACTGAAACTTGAAAGAAAGTGTTTTCTGGAAAGCCACTCATGATGCCCTAATTACCATACGCTGGAACTTCTTTTTCTTCTTATCTTTTGCAATGCTTATCCAGCACTTGATCACGTGAACCAATCTTTCTTTCTTGAAAATCTCTATTCCCTTTGCTCCATAGCATTCCGATATTCTGGAATTTTGCTCACCCATCTGAAGACTAGTCAATATCAAGCCTTTCAGTCTCTTGTAGATAATTCATGAGCTTGTTTCATGAACTTCTATGGTAGACAGAATACTGGCCCCCAAAGATATCCTTATCCAAGAACCTCCAAATATGTTACTTTACATGGCAAAGGGGAGTTTGTAGATGTGATTATATTAAGGATCTTTAAATGGGGAGATTATTCCTGAATTATACAGGTAGGTTCAAAGTAATCACAAGCGTCCTTATAAAAAGGAGGCAGGAGGGTCAGAGTCAGAGCAGGAGATGTGACAATGGAAGCAGAACAATGGAAGCCGAGGTAAGACAGAGTTAAAAAGAGAAAGATTTGAAGATGGTACATTCTAGCTTTGAAGATGGTGGTAGAGCCCATAGCCAAGGAAAGTACATGGAAATGGATTTTCCCCTGGAGCCTCTAGAGGGAATACAGCACTGCCTACACCTTGATTTTAGGACTTCTGACCTCCCAAACTATAAGGTGATAAATTTGTGTTGTTTTAAGCCACTAAGTTTGTGGTGACTTGTTATAGCAGCAATAGGAAACTAATACAATTGTCTTTTTCAACTCCTTATGTCTCACTCTGAAAATTCTCCAAATTCCAGAACTGGCTTTTCAATTGAAGTAACCAAGTAGATACTTCACCAGCACTTCAAACTCAATTAGTCCAAAATTAAAATTATCATCTTTCTCCAAAAATTTATTCCTCCTATGGACTTTTCTGACTACATTCATTCATTCACTTATTGGCTGTTTAATTAATTTATTTATTCACAAAGCAAATGTTTAATGAGTGCCTGCTATGCCAGATACTGTTGAGATTCTTAGAATGCAGAAGTGAACAAAAGACAAAATCTCTGCCCTGATGAGAATCACATTCTAGGGAAGAAATAGACAAAAACAGGAAACAAACAAATAAATAAAATAGTTTCATCTTAGTGAAAGTTTTATGAAGACTTTCAAGCAAGGTAAGGGGATAGAGAATAATGTGAGGTAGAGTGGGGAGTGGAGGTGATGGCCGTTTGAAATAGGATAGCCAGAGAAGGCCTATCTGTGGAGGTGATATTTGAGTAGAGACCTGATTAAAGAGGAGCAAAAATGAGAATATCAGGAGGAATAGCATTCTAGGCAGATGATACAGCAAATAGAAAAGCCTTGAGGCAGGGATGAATTTGGATTGTTCATGTTCAAGTGATTGTAAGAAGATTGGAGTGAGCAAAGCAGAGAGTGGTAAAGAGATGGGGACAGAAGGATAGGCAGAGATTTCTTCAGCCGTAAGCAGGAATTCTGATTGTTTTCTAAGTGTGATGAGAAACCATTAGAGAATTTTGAATGAGGGCATGGTATGATCTGATTTGTAATTTAAAAAAATCACTGAGGCTGCTCTACAGGATGAAGGGAGAAAGGGCAAGTCCAGTTAGGAAGCTAAGTAATGAATGATAGTGGCTTCACCCAAGGTGGTAGCAGTGGTGGTGGTCAGAATCAGGATATATTTCAAAGGTAGAGCCAATCATAACTGCCTAAGGGCTGATGTGGAGTGAGGACAGGAAAGAGTTGAGGATAATCCCCTAAGTTTTGAGAAACTGAAAAAAAATGCAGTTGCCATTAACTGAAATGAGGAAGACTGCAAAAGTAGCAGGTTTGGGAACAAATACCAAAAGTTTGGTTTCTGACATATTAAGATTGACATGCCTTTAGACATCAAAGTGGAGATGTCACATAGGTGGTTGAATACTGATATGTATGTAAGTTTGCTGCTCAAACGGGCACTCTGGACTGAAGACAAATTTGGAAATTATCAACATACATGGTGTTCAAAGCCACAAGACTCGATGAATTCACTTAAAGAAATACTGAAGATAAAGAAGAGCAGCTGTCTAAGGGGTGAGCCCCGAGGGACACTAATATAGAGAGATAAGAAGAGGAGGAGAGGGGCTGGCCCCGTGGCCGAGTGGTTAAGTTCACGCACTCCGCTGCAGGTGGCCCAGTGTTTTGTCAGTTCAAATCCTGGGCGCAGACATGGCGCTGCTCATTGAGCCATGCTGAGGTGGCATCCCACATGCCATAACTAGAGGGACCCACAACTAAGAATATACAACTATGTACCGGGGGGCTTTGGGGAGAAAAAGGAAAAAATAAAATCTTTTAAAAAAAGAAGAGGAGCAGATGCCAGCAAGGGAGATTAAGAAGGACCAGCCAATGATGTAGGAGGAAAGCCAAGAGAATGTAGCTCAAACACCAAATGAAAAATGTATTTTCAGGGGCCTGCCCGGTGGCGCAGCAGTTAAGTGCGCAGGTTCTGCTTCAGCAGCCCGGGGTTCACTGGTTTGGATCCTGAGTGCAGACATGACACTGCTTGGCAAGCCATGCTGTGGTGGGCATCCCACATATAAAGTGGAGGAAGATGGGCATGGATGTTAGCTCAGGGCCAGTTTTCCTCAGCAAATAGAGGAGGATTGGCAGCAGTTAGCTCAGGGCTACTCTTCCTCAAAAAAAAAAGTATTTTCAAAAGAGAGGAATGGTCATCTCTGTTAGATGCTGTTGAATAATTTTGTAAAATGAAGACAGATAATTTAGCACTTGACTTGGTGATATGGAGTTCTGTTCACCAAAAGTAGTTGCCATGCAATGGAGAGGGAAAATTTTTGGTGAGAGTGGGTTAAAGAGAGAAAAGGAGATGAGGAATTTGAGACGCTATGTATAGACAACACTTGGCAGAGTTTTGCTATGAAAAGGAAGAGGAAAATGAGATCATAGCTGGATGAAACATGAAATAATGGCAGTTATCTACTTTTTAATATTGGAAATATTATATCTAAGGTGTGAGATTTTATAGCAAGTTTATATGATAATAAGAGTGATAAGAGAGAGGATCATTTCCAGAGCAAAGACCTCAGGCGGTACAGAGAAAGGCGATTCAGTGTATAAGTATAGGAGTTATTATTATTCACTCATTTTTATAGGTAGCAGAGAGAGAATATCAGTTATGATAGAAGAGGCTATGGATTTGATGAGAATAACAAAGGATGTGGGTATGTTGGAAGGTTGGAGAACAGAAAAAAAGGTAGGGAAGAGACATCGTAAAAAGTAGCACAGCAACTTTACAAGCAAAATGAAGCATATTTGCTAAGCACTGATGAGGGCCCACTTGGCCGATGGTTAGGAGTACAGATAAGATTTAAGAATAGTTGGAATGAAGGTAATGGGTTAGTGATCTGGAAACATAGAAGGCTGTGCTGAGAGCTTCCGATGTTTGAAGTTAGGATCATGAATTAGGCTGAGTGACCAGGAGTGCAATATATGATGACTTCTGAAAGATGAGCCAAGGATTGTGAGGTCTGGGGTAATACAATTGAAAAACCTGTGATTTTTGATAAAGAATGGAGGCAAAATGATTGGGAAGCAAGAAGGACACCTTCCTGACCTCATTGTCCTATAAGTAGCATTTAAAAGGGCTGCAAAGGAGGTATTGTTCTCAGGAAACAATGTGCTTCTATTATGATTAGAACAAGAAGGGAAAGAGAACATTAAGAGATGAAGTAAAGGGTGTAGGGGATTTTGCTGACGAAAAGCCATGAGTTTCAGAGGATGTAGGACTGAGGATCAGGGAAGTGTGGGCCATGAGATCAGACTTAACACATGTACAGAGCTGGATGGGGAGAAAGTCTGGATGATGATGGATGACCTGAGAGATTTGGATTTCTGGTAGTGATTGATGAAAACAGGGATTGGAGGGAGGTTGATTGGATGGGAGGAGAAAGTGATTAGTCTTAAAATAGTCTATTAGAAGAAAGGAGAGCATCAGTTCTATTGAGACCGATAGTTGACATCAATGGCCCTGACAATGTCAAACTGTGTTGTAGATCCTGTCTTATCTGGAGCACACTGAGCCCTGTAGACCTCATTTATAGACTACAGAGAATCGTCCCAGCCCAGAGGAGAAGTCCACCAGAAACAGGTGCTCTTTAGGCCTATCTTGAATCCTGCTGTGTGTAGTGGTGTTATAGCCAAGGGATAAGTGTCATCTTACCAGGCCCTCTCGCCCAGACTTCCTGTTTGCATCCTGGGCCTCCATGTCCAACTTTCTACTCAGGTTCTTCATTTCAATGGCTCAAAGGTATCTCAGATTGAGTAAGTTCAACAGAGCACTCATGACCTCCAAACCCTACAGCTTCAAATTTGATCCTCTTTCAGTGTCTCCTCTCTTATTTAATGATGCAAACCAGAAATCCAAGTATCCTTGCCACTCATTTCAAACTTGTTGCCTAGTTCTGCTAACTCTACTCCCACAATATACCCCAATTCTGTCCACTCTTTCTATTTCCAGTACAAATACCATTCTAGAACAAGCCACCATCATCTCTCTTCTGTTTTATTATAACAACCTCCCGACCGGAGTCACTCCTTCCATTCTTGCTTCTTGATTGATTGATCTTTTTTAAACATAAGACGTGTTATGTTTCTCTCCAGCTGAATAGGCTTTCATGTACTTCCAATATACTTAAAATAAAATCTCTATTCCTTGTCATGATATCTAAGGTTCCACATGAACCAGTCCCAGCTCACCAAACCCCAGCTCACAGGCCTTTCTGATCTTTGGTCATGATGTGTTTATTTTAAACATTGGGCTTTTGTATTTGTTATTCCCTCTACCTAGAACTCTCAGCTCCAGATTTTTCAAATGGCTGCCCCTTTCTTATCATTCAGGCCTTACAGCAAATGTCACCTTCTCAACACAGCTTTGTCTTAACAGGCAATATATAGTAGCCAACCCTCACTTCTAGTAGGCTTTAGTCACTGTCACATTACTATGTTATATTTATCCTTATTGGAATTTATTTTATTTACTTGTTTATTGCCTGTTTCTCTCTTCTAGAATATAATCTGTATAAGAGCAGGAGCTTAATTATGTCTCCACAATATCCTCAGTACCTAGAAAAGTGCTTGGTACATAGCAGTCATTCACTAGTATTTGTTGAATGAACATCAAGGGTTTCTATTGTTAAATAATTACACTCCCCATGGATTGAATATCTTCACACTCACAAGATTACCAGTCAAAAATTTTAATGTATCATTATTTAATGTGCAGCCATTTAAATTGCTCCTTAATGTCTTCTTTGGGTTTACATTTCTGCTTTTGCTCTTTTTCAAGGATGAGGCAACTCTGATGATTTTGAGGGACCTAGAAAAGATTACATTATCACAATGACTTCCTACATCTCCTCTGAAAAGCAACATGCTTTTTAGTGTGCAAAATTATTTGGATGAAATCATATTTGGCATTTAAATGCTTCTGTTTACCACTGACATTTCAGTATATTTACTTAGCTCTCTTTGGGAAAAAAAAACAAGATCTCTCTTTCTCTTTCATTCTCTATCTATTTCTACACACACACACACACACACACACACACATATTCTGCTTAGAACTCGCTATTTTTGAACATCAGTGTACATTTCAGCAAACATTTGTTTCATAGTAATAGCCACTTATTAGAAAAAGATCTGTTTGTTTTGAAAGGATTACCCTTTTGTCTTTCAGAAAAATATATCAATAACCACTGGAGTATAGAGAAATCTTTACTTTCTTGATTTTTTTTCACTGCACTACTGGATGTCATTTGCTGGTGAGCTTGGGATAATGGTTGGTGGAAGTTCACGTTTCTAAAAGAATCCCGCTGAGGCTACGTGGAAAGATTAGTAATGGCTAAGAATTGCAGGCTGCTCAGTTAATTGATTTTTTTCTATCCAGAGGATAGCCATTTCTTTATTTTCACTGTAGTTGGCATATAATAGACTGATCTCAAGGTGTACAATTGAACTCTCTCCAGTTGTGAGAACATGTGCTTTTAAAAGGAAAGCTTGGTACCAATTTAATAAAGGAAATTATATGGGCTGACATTAACCCTTCCCAGTTTTTCCCTGGGTGTACGTTATCATCATTCTCATGGCTTAAAGCTGAGCCAGAAGACAAATAACAAAAGGACAATAAATAAGCGTATTTATAGTGAGTGCCACATGCCTTCTTTCTTATTATATGTAGAGTCTTCGTTCTTCATACAACTGGAAAGAAAAGCTCTTTTTGATTCTATTTCTAAGGAGCATACATAATATTTTCCTTTCAAACTAATCATAATTTCATAATCATCATATCTGTTAAATATTTTTCATTTCTGAATCCATGAATCTTTATGAACATTAATGTTGAGAGCTCCACTCTGAAGCAAGATAGTTTGATCCCACAAATCAGATAATCTATTCGCTTGTTGCCAGGACACCCTGCAGAATTTCCAGAGTTGGAGAATCAAAGGGCTGTCCTTTCCTATTCCATCTTCCCTAAAGGGAAGGCAGCTTATGCAGACAACATCCTATTTGTTTCTAACGTAGGTGCCAACCCTACTGGCAGTTCTGAATTGACTAAGATTCCATTGCCAACAGGGTAATGCATTGGTTATAATTAATACATTAGTTGTAAGTAAAGCAAGTTTGAACTAGCAATATTTTATCTCTGGGACTCTTGGTTCAATTGGACTTTCCAGATCAGGTACAACTTGAATGAGAATGTAGAATTTCCAAGTCTCTTGGCTCTGAGTATGGTCAGAAGAATAGGATTAATGGTTGACATTTGATTCATGAAATATGTCAATAATTCTTTTTTGTTTCTCTCCAAGACAGTTGTGTAGGTGTTGAAGGAGGAGAAAGGGATTGTATGTTTTGCAGAAAGTACAATCCCTTGATGTTGTAAAAAAACAAACAAACTATTTTTCTGTGTATTAAACAACTCCTTTTCTTCTATAAAGTAAAAGGATAATCTGTGAAGAAAAATTTTTATCTGCAGTCATGGAACATATTAAAACACCAGTTGAAATTCCTGGTAGCTGGTCTTCCTTTCAAAAATACTTCAACTTATTTTGTATTTATTTTGAGGAGAAATCAACATTTTAGTTAACAATATAAATCTGAAAGGTGATTATCGATTGAAAAAGGGAAAAATAACCTATATTCAGATACCAAACATATCAGTTAATTTTTGCTGTGTAAAAAACTATCCCAAAGCTTGGTGGTTTAAAACAGCAATGATTTACTGAGCAAACAGTTCGTGGGGTTGACGGTTTAGGTTATGCTTATCTGAGGAGTTCTGTTCTCTGCTGGGGTCATTCATGCCTTTATGGTCAGCTCCTGTGTTGGCTATGGGCTGGCTTTTCTGTGTTGGATATTGGACAGTTTATCTCTCCTCCATGTAGTTTCTGATACTGCAGTAGGCTTCTGGGCAGTGTTCTAATAGGTCACGGCCAAGCATACAAGTCCTCTTGAGATCTAGTCTCATAACTGGCTTAACATAATTTCACCTACGTTCTACTGGCTAAAGCTAATCCCAAGACCAAGAGGTGGGGACTGCTAATTCAGAGAAAGGAAAGCCAGAGATTCTAAAGTGGGTGATTCCATGGATAGAGGTATCCTGCCCAAGAATAGGTCTTAATTATGGAGGTCAGAGCCTGATATCCTTCAGGCTTAAACATGTACAAACAAATCTTCCTGCTGTTATCTCACACTCAAAATGCAACCTTTTGATTTAATTTGGTTTTTCATGTGGTATGCTGAAAATTTCCTGATCAGTGCACTTGAATGTCATTTATATTCCTTATTATAAATGGGTAAATTGGCACTCAGTTCCACTCAAGCTCTTCCTTCCCCATCTTTTTTCCTTCTCTCCCTCCCATTATAAAAGTATCTTCTTTCTCCCTCTGAACCCTGGGTTCTATGGTACCCGGATAGTGAAAGGATGGGTTCTGTTCCAGCACAGGCTCTTTGTCTTTGACACCACAAATTATCTCCGCTTCCTCTGGGGGCAACAACTGGCCTTTGGCATGGCCACCATCACGTTTACCCTAGAAGGAGCCACAATGGTTCCAAGACCCAGGTCTGATCATCTGGACCCACAGAGACTTTGCCTTCTCCAGTGACTGTCCAGTGGGGTCAGGTGGCCTTTAATGCCCCATGGAGTGAACATTAACCAATGAGACAGGAGATAGAAAGGAAGTGGCAGATAAATTGCTTGCCCTTCTTCTCTTCCCAACACAACCAGATAGTTCAGGAAAGCAGTGGTTCCACACATCCTTTCTGAAGATATCCTACATGACCAATTAGCCAGTTTCCCTGCACAACTGTGAACATCTTGGTCACACATCACTTTCCATTAGCTTTTGCTCCTTCCTTGACTGCAATTCCATTTTCCCTCATTCTTGCTTCAATAATATTGCACTCTACCTCAAAAGCAAGCATGTACACTGTGTATCCTGCCTTCATGTTCTGTTTTTTAGAGAACTCAGGATAAAACAAAACATGGAAGACTAACTTTTCATGCATTTGTTCATTCCTACTAAGTAAACATGGATTTAGGGGATTTATTTGTTTTGAGTTCTGACCAACAAATCAATAATGGTCCTATTTTGGACTGACCCTGATTGGTTGGGGCGTGTTGTAGCTTATTTTGCTGAGGTATAACTCTCAATCTCCCATGCTTCGAGACAGATGAGTGGAGTCACCCAGCCAGAGAATGAAGGCAGTCTGCCTACAGCAAAGCCGTGATGGAGAGGATGAGCAGTTTGAGAGAATTATTCTCTGTGTGGGCATTTTTTTTACTTACAATGCAAAAAGAATTTTTTGCTGATCCACAGTGATGACAGAAACTCTTTATTTTATTATAATCACCTATGAATATATACAGACGTAAACCTAAGAATGAATTGCTTATGCTATTATCCCTTATACAATTATAAAATCAAAATTAAAAATTGAATTTATCACAGCACACAACTAATAAAATTTAAATAAACAACATTAATTTTATATAGCAGATAATTTTTTGCTGCAGCCAAACTAGTGTTCACAATTGATAGTACGTATACAAATATAGTGTGCCATGTGATGACTTGATTCTCCTGTTTTCTTTGTTTAAACAATTTTGAGGATATTATTTAGTCCTTTCATCATGTGAATGGGCCATTCACATATTAATTCCGCCTCTGCCTTTTTCCATGAGCCCCAAACAATTAAAGTAGAGCATTGCCCCAAAGCATGCAGTAGTTTTCAGGATGTCACATCAGCCTCTTATGCAAATAAGTAGCTTAAATCAAAACTGAATATTTATAGCGACTAATTTTTTTTTAAAGAAGAGTCTAGTTTTTTTCCCCCTTATAATTGTTTAAAGAAATCAGTATTTGCACAATGGTAAGTGTTATAAAGTTTTCATTTGCGGCATTGTGGAAGGTGAACAAGAGCAAAGAATGTGCTTACTAGCATATTAGAACTTGAATGCTGTCACTCCATAATACTTTTGTGCAAAGCACATGCATTGAAATAAAGTAATGTTCACTTATAAGGTGATCAACCACATTATGCTGAACATGCTATTCTTGTTAATTTCAAACATAATTTGAATGGAAACTCACATTAAAACATTTAAAAAATTAAGCATTAAAAAAATCTTGTAATAAACTCATGGACACAAAATATTCTTTCCATGGACTAGTAAAAAAGGAAGTACTCCATTGGGGAGACATGCCCTATGGCTGTGATTTTTAATTTATTTATCATCTCTTTGTCAGGCGAGTAAAAAGCCATTTGTCCTCATCCCAGAAAAACTTACACATGTGTGCACAAACAGTAAGCTTGGTAAGTTTATGAATGCCCTGATGCCAATCCAAGGACTGGTATAACTACTTATTGCATTGAATTCCTCCAATTATCTTGGTAAATAGTATCCTATAGAGAAATCTCAGAGTACCATAATTATTCTCCCTTTTGTATGTTAATTGGATTTTTTCAAGATTCACTTAGGATACTCTTTTTCTTAACCTTTGAATATCAGTAACTTCACCAGTAACTTTTCCCGGGAAATGGTCAACCTAATTTGACCATCAGAGTCAAGACTCTTATTTCAAAAACACTTCTACTAAATCTTTGAATACTCTTTTTTATCTTCTCTGTTCCTCTTTCCTTTCATCGCTTTTCATATCTATCTTCTTTTTATAATAATTTTATATCTAATTTCTTTTTTTTTTTCAAAGATTGGCACCTGGGCTAACAACTGTTGCCAATCTTTTTTTTTTTTTTCTGCTTTTATCTCCCCAACGGCCCCCGCACCCCGTACACAGTTATATATCTTAGTTGCATGTCCTTCCAGTTGTGGGATGTGGGACGCAGCCTCAACGTGGCCTGACGAGCAGTGCCATGTCCGCGCCCAGGATCCGAACCCTGGGCCGCCACAGTGGAGCACGTGAAATTAACCACTGGGCCATGGAGCCGGCTCCCTCTAATTTCTTTGTGATTACACTTCATGTGATTTTTTTTGAAGCTTGACTTTCATATCTCTGATTGTGGGTTCAAATATTGTTTACTCTAGTTATAATGGCATCCAATGTGACATTTACCTCCATAAGCATTTTCATTTACTTCTAATATTTATTTTTATTTCTCATCTTTCTTTTCATTGACAGTTTATTTACCATCTCCTGCTTTAAGCCTTTTTTAAACAAAATAGTGCTGCCTGTATCTTTTCTGAAATTATAGACAAATTTATTTTTAACTCTTAGCCTTTAAGTCACGCTTGCTGTAATACATGTTATCAATTTGCTTTTTGATTATGTTTTTCCTTTCTTTGTTTTGTGGTTTCTACTCATAGGTTAAGGAGTTGTTTTTTTTTCAATTGGACTGGCTATTGATGAATTTAAAGGGCCCTCTTACTAGTCCTGACCTCCTTACCTCCAGAGGTTTTTATGTGAGAATAAAACTTTCGTCAGTCTTACACTAGTATTTGGGAGGATATCTCTGCTACTTATAATCAAATATAATTCCTAATTAATACATGTTCAATTTATAATGGAGAGAAAACATCTATGAATATTTATATACCAGATGTCATTTTGTCATCATTCCTAAAACAAAAACTACAAGAAATGTAAGGAAAAATAGAGAAAGTTATGTTAGTCTTAGTAGGCTTTGATTTAATTTTCCTAGGTCATATTAGATCAACTATACAAAATTATAAAAGATATGGAAGAAAAAAATGCCATACTTCTGTATGTCGAACTCGAATTAACTGATAGAAAAAGTAGAAAATATGCTGGAAAATCTGTAGAAGACTTGAACAACGGGCTTCATAAACTTGGCTTTCAGTAACTGAGAAAAGAAAGGTGAATTAAAATTTACTACAATTCTTTTGAAGGCTATGGCCTCATTCTGTCCTGTCACCTTTTGCTTTGTTTATTTGGGGAGTATGTTATCTGAAACATACAAACCTAGAATTGTCATATCTTGTTGATGGGTTAACCTTTACATTATAATAAAATGTCTCTTTTATTGGGGATGTTTTTTGCCTAAAAGTTTACTTTATCTGATATTAGTCCAGCTACACCAGATTTCTTATGGTAAGTTGTTGTACATATATTTTTCAAATCTTTACTTTAAAAATTCTTATATTTTTGTATTTAAGGTATGGATCTTGTAAATAGAATATAGTTGGACTTTGGTTTTTATCCAGTCTGATAATCTCTGGAATATTTACATCACCTACATTTAATATAATATTGATATATTTGTATTTAAACCTACCATCATATTTGCATTTCTACATGTTCCATATACTTTATATTCTTTTTTAAATCTCCTTCCTTCCCTTCTTGGCATTGATAAAATATTCTTTTTTATTCAATTTCTCATCTATTAGCTTATTACTTATACATTCTTTTACTCTTCAAGATTACTCTAGAGATTAAAATATGAATCCTTTATTCATTAGGTTCTAACATAAATTAGATGTTTTCCCACACCCCGGAAAACATAAGGACCCTAGAACACATTAATTTCATTTATACTCTGTGGTAGATTGTATTTTTTTCAGATTCAGAGATATATTTTGATTTCTGTATTCTTTGTAAAAGAATCCTGCCAAATGTCACATGATATGAAGTGCCTCCCTGTGGTAAATATGCTTGACTGATTCACACAAGACTTGGCTATATGACGTACATGGGCCAAAGAAATATAAATAGAAGCAATTGTATGTGATATCCAAGCAGAAACTTTAGTGCCATTGGACAATTTTGCCATTTCTCTGTTTGTTCGGCTATGAGAATAGCATGTCCCAAATAGTGGTTACTTCTACTGGCTGGGTAATGAAAGGAAGACAATACATGGAGAGTTACTAAAGTCAACTGAGAGTTACTACAGCCAACATATAATGTGAAAAGTAATTGCTATGTTAATCCATTGAGACTTCGGGGATTGTTACCGCCACATAACATAACCTATGGATGCTGACCCGAACATCCCTTACTTTCTTTTGTGATAACATTAAAATGTATGTTAACAGTTTTGGGCATTATTCTTACAGTTTTATGCAGTTTATATTCATTTAGAATTACTTACATGCTCACATTTTTTTTTAACTCTTCATTCCTTCTGACCTCTCTGTGTTTCTGTCTGAAATTATTTTCCTTCTGCATGAAGAACTTCCTTTAGTAATTCCCTTTCTGTGGGTATGCTGGTGATCAATTTTCTTAGTTTCTGTTTTTCTGAAATATCTTTATTTTTGCTTTCCTTTTGAAGAATATTTTTGGTGAATATAGAGGTATAGGTTGGCAGTTGTTTTCTTTCAGCATTTTGCAAATTCCGTAGCTTTCTGGCTTCCATCATTTCAGTTGAGAAGTTCTTTAGAATTTATAGTATTTCTCCTTTGAAGGTAAATATATTTTCCCTATGGTTGTCGTCAAGATTTTCTCGCTGTCTTTGTTTTTTAGTAGTTTTGCTCTGATGTGTTTAGAAGTGTTTTTCTTTATAAGTATCTTGTTTGAGGCTTCTAGTACTTCTCAAGTCTGTAGGTTGGTATGTTTCATTAGTTTTGGGATATGACAGACATCACCTATTTAAATTTGTTTCTATTGCCCCTTCTTCTGGAATTCAAATTTCATATATGCTAGATGTTTTCACCGTGCACCATATATATCTAATGCTCTTTTTTTTGTATTTTCTATCCTTTGTCTCTTCATGCTTCACTTCTGAGCACTTTATTTTAAACTATATTTCAGTTTTATAGTTTTTTATTAGCTATGTCTAATCTCCTCTTAAATGTATCTATTGTATTCTTAATTTAGTTATTGTATTTTTTCTATTATAAAATTTCCATTGGATTCATTTTTTACTTGTAGTTTCTAGTTCTCTACTGGAATCTCTGAATATATTAACAACATTTATTTTAAAGTAGTGTTTGATCATTCCAATATCTGAATCTCCTGAAGGCCTGTTTCTGCTATTTAATCTTTCTCCTTGTCTATTTCCCTGCCTATTTTTTATTGCGTATTGTCCACTGTGTATGAAACACTCTAGAGGCAATTTGAAGCTCTGGATTATGTTTTCTTCCTCCAGTGAGGATCTGACTTCGTTTCTGTAAGGCAGTTACAGTAGGGGCATATCACCTTTACCAATTAGGTATTGAACTCTTTCAAAGCTGGGTTTCAATCATTCTGAGGGCTGGACTATTTGTCTCTCACCATTACTCTCAAATTAGAGGTCTTTGAGGATCCCAATTTAAGTCTGTAGTGTTTAGCAGGGTCCTTCCTTCTGCACAGTTTCTGAACTTTAACCCCCTCACTCAAGCCTATGAAACTTCCAGAAGCCCTCCTCAGCTTTTCAGTCATCACCATTTGCTTAACTTCTTTTCTTTTCAGACACAATATTTTTCTCAGCTTCTCAGCCTCTCAGAAGGCAGCTTTGGATTTTTGAATGCCCATTACTATGTATTAATTTGCGTTAGTGGCTTAAAATAACACACATTTATTATCTTAGAGTGCCAGGAGTCTGGACCTGGCTTACTTGAGTGCTCTGCTCATGGTCTCACAAGGAGGCAATGAAGATGTTAGACCTGCTACGTTCTCACTTGGAGGCTTGACTGTAAAGAATCTGCTTCTAAGCTATTTGGGTTGTTGCTAGAATGCTTTTCCTTCCGGCTATATGATGCAGCTTCTTGCTGGCTGGAGGTTTTCCTCAGGTCCTAGAGATCACCTGCAGTTTCCTTCCTTGTGACCCTCTCCATAGGCGGTTCACAATGTGTCAGGTTGCTTCTTCAAGGCCACCATGAGAGTATCTCACTATAAACAGCTAAAACAGAGTCTTACATAACATAATCTAATAATAGGAATGACATCCCATCACCTTTGCCATATAACATCACCATATCTAGTGAGTGACATCACATCTCCTTTTGTATATTCTATTTCCTAGAAGCAAGTCACAAGTCTCAACCACATTCAAAGCCTTGATGGTGGTACGAGTCTCTGCAATGCCTCCAGGAATGCAGTATTGATTTTGATTTGCTATTTTTATACTTAGAGGCAGTTCTAGTGCCTTCCACTTGGCCTTTCCGACCATAATAGTTGTCTCTCTATGTGCCAGAGAACCAAGTGGTGATTCTACAGGTTGTTGAGTATTTCTATTCAAATTATGCATTCTGAAAATGGAAAAATAACTCCATGATGGGTTTATGGGTACTCACTGAGACCACTGCGAGATGGAATTGCGTCAAAACTCCATTGATCATCTGATCTTTGACCTCCATAAGTTTCTACTCTGATTTTGTGGACAACAGTGACATTTTGGGTCATCAGGTTTTAGCGTTGGTTCAGAGCCAGTGTCCAGTAATTCCTCCAAAGTCTGATTATTTCTCATTCCCAAATGCATAGTCACCCTGATAAATGGTAAATGGCTGCAGGTTCCTTTGAGGAAGGCTAGGAAGAATATTAACAATATAGATTTTTTTGGCAGTGTAGCAGTCAATTTTCTCAAGGGGACCCAGTCTCCCTTTCATTCAAAGGATTCCAGGTTTGTGAACTGGCTCAAATCTTGGAATTGACTGAGTGGCTATTAAGGTTTGGGGATTCAAGTTAAACTTCTTTTCACTAGGCCTAGATCTGTCCTACTTATACAAATTAACTAAGAACTTAGTAAACTGCCCATCTATTTCTTTCCTAGGAACACCATGATCAACCACTCAACACTAATGATCTCTGTGAATAGCACTATTCTGATTACTGCTATGACACTGCTGTCTGTTACAGTAACCACCCTATCTTGTCTTAGGCAATCATATTAGTTTCCTAGGGCTGCTGCAACAAAGTACCACAAACTGGATGGCTTAAAACAACAGAAATTTATTCTCTCACAGTCTGGAGGCTTGAAGTATGAAATCAAGGTGTTAGAAAGGTTGGTTCCTTCTGGAGGTGCTCTGAGAGAGAATCTATTCCATACCTCTCTCCTAGCGTTTGATGGTTGTTGGCAACCCTTGGCATTCGTTGACTTGCAGCTGCATTACTCCAATCTCTGCCTTCATCATGACATGGTATTCCCCTTGTATCTAAATTTCACTCTTCTTGTAAGGACATCAGTCATGGATTATGCTCCATCCTAACTTGATTACATCTGCAAAGCTCCTATTTCCAAATAAAGTCACATTTACAGGTACCAGGGGTTAGGACTTCAACATGTATTTTGGGAGACACAATTCAACCCACAGCAACAATTAAATGCTGCCACTTGGGCTCTGTCATCCCAGGATTCCATCATTCTCATTGCATTTATGGATTCCAGTTCTATGGATAGCAGTTCCCACTGTAATTTCTGACCTATCGTCAATAGAGGCACAAGGCTCATCAAGGATGCTGGGGCTCCCCTTCCAGATTTATTTCTCATAGCCAGGAGAAAAGGTGTGTTCTCAAAACCCTCTCAGGGTGAGTGAGCACATGTTATATGATAAAGCCATTCTGATACTCTAATATCCTTAAGCTTTGGATTCCTGCCTCTACAGTAGACCAAGGCAATTCTGGCAATCCAATTTCACTTACTTTAGGTCACCTTTGGGTTCATGTTTCAGCCTACCAACCAAGCAAACTGTTAGAGCCATTTCAAGGACCTCAACCTAAATCATGACCACACAATCTTTGCTTAGTGGGCCTGTCATGGATTGAATTTTGTCCCTCCAAAATTCATAAGTTGAAGCCATTACACTACTGTTACTCTATTTGGAGATAGAGTCTTTAAGAGGATTATTAAGGTTAAATGATATCATAAGGGTGGGGCCTTAATCCAATAGGACTAGTGTCCTTGTAAGAAGAGGAAGAGACACCTGAGAGTTCTCCCTCTACCTTTGTGTGTGCTTAGAGGAAAGGCCATATGAGGACACATCAAGAAGGTGGCCATCAGCAAACCAGGAAGAGATGTCTCACCAGAAATCAAACTTGCTGACACCTTGACCTTGGACGTCAAACCTCCGGAACTGTGAGAAAATAAATTTCTGTTGCTTAAGCCACCCAGTCTGTAGTACTTTGTTATGGCAGCCCAAACTGATGAATACAGGCCCATATCAATAAATCCGGCCTGATCCAAATTTATATTCCTTTCACCTTGACCCCATATCTTTAAGATTGTTTTCACACACATATTCCCCAGGTTTCTGACTATGTAAATTGACAAAATCATGCAATTCTTATGGTATACAAAGCAGGTCCTCACGGGTCAGACTTTGTGCTTCACCGTTTGAGGCCTCTGGGACTCGAGTCTAGTCATGGATCTAGAAGCAAAGAAGAGAGGTCAGATAGGTCCTGAAGAGGATCAACTGTGCCTTACAAGGCATCTACCTCAGGGGAGGACATTATAGGTTCTTCAGGCAAAGGAGGGCTAACTGTCTCAGGCGGGGTGGAAGGGCTGCTTCTACCAGCAAAGAAGGCTCAGCAGAACTTTGAGGTTAAAGGTCCCCAGCTTTATCAGGATCTGCCCATAGGTCCCCATTACAGTTTTTCAGGATATCATTCTTCCTTAATCCATGCCTTAATGTTATTAATAGAGATGCCTCAAGGTTGGGAATTCAGTTTGCATTAATCAACCACTGGCAGGGAGAGACCCTGAGTTTGGTTTTCAGAAATCTCGGCTCTGTGGCTACAGAAGACAAGGATTTCTTTGAGGCCAGATATAGAAGATTTAAGGTCCTTTATGTGGACAGTGAGCTGGGAATTCAAATCCCTGAGTTCATCCTTTCCCTACTTTCTGCAGCACAGTTAGGAGCAACCAGTCAATTCCATTACACTCCTTGGTTTGACTAAAATGTTCTAAGGCATCAAATACATGGTTATCTAGAACCTTGCTTTCTATAAGTATTTGATTAGGAGTATCCAATGGTGATATTTTATGTATCTCTATTGCTACATCATGCCATTGGCTACTAGTATCTTCATTACCATTGGAAATGGAGCCATTAGTGCCTTTAAATCTAATCAGATTCCAGAACACTTTCCACATGATTCAAAGCCAATTCAGAGAACTCATCCTTAAGATTCTATTCCTCTGGAATCACTCTTAGTAGCAAAATCCGTGTTAGTTAGAGTTTAATCCGAGAAGCAGAACTACTAGGATCTATCTGCATCTGGATTTATATCAGAGTTTCTCAATAGTGATGCTATTGACATTTTGGGCTGGATAATTCTTTGTTAAGGGTTGAGGGGACTGTCCCGTGTATTGAAGTTTGTTTAGGCATCTCTGGCCTCTACCCACTAGATTCCACTAGCACAACTCCCCCACCCCCACCAAGTTGTAACAACCAAAATGTCTCCAGACATTGCCAAATGTCCCCTGAAGGGCCAAATTACCCCAAGTTGAGAACCACTGGTATCTCTATCTATCTCATCTATATGTATTTGTCTGAGAGAGATTTGTTACACGGAACTGGCGTTATGTGATTGTGGGAGTTGGTTAAGCAGTTTCTATAAGGCTGTTTTTTCCGCATATGATGCTAGGGATTCAAGTCCACAGGGAAGGCAGTCAGCAAGGTGAGATTACAAGCAGACTGAAACCAACAAGCTTGAGCTGGAACCTCATGGGGAAAGGCTAAAACCTGTGTCAGTCTTGCTGCCTCTGACCTTGGTGATGAGGATATCAAGCAGAAGGGGGGGGGTTCTTCCTCACAGAGCTAAACATACATATGTGACCTAGGAGCTGGAGAGGCTGAAGGAGGATCAGGGGAAGGTAAAACACTTGCAGGCTCGGCTGCTGCTTCACACCAACGAAATGAGTCAGCACATCAGCAGCAATATGTGTGAGCTACAAAACAGCCATTGCTTCCCTTCCAGCCTCCAAACCTCCTAAGAATCTCCCTTGTAGTTGACCATAAGTGGAAACAAACAAGAGAATGAATTCTGGGAAATGTAGCGTAGCCTAAGCAAGTTGATACATTATAAAGCCATCACAAGATAATTTGTTCAAAGTAGGATTCAAACTAAGCCCACATTCACATGAAAATATTAACCAAGCTGGAAGAATTTGTAGTTACAAAGACTAACTACAAAAGAAATTATAAGCTTAAATGGATCAAAATCATATTAAATAGCTAGGAAACTTTAGAACTCCACAAATTCAAAGCATATCATAGGAACTGTTCTTTTTTATTAATGAGGTTGAAAGGGAATTTTTCTGGCATAAATTTATGACCCTTGCGTATTCAAAATGATCGCAGCCTAAACAAAACATTTAACAGAAAGATAAATTTAATGTTAACAAGTACATTTGATAATTGTCCCGGGAATGTTTATAGGTAATTGAATGGAGTTGTTTTTCAAGTAATCTATGAGAGTCAGCATTTTAAATGTGCCACAGAGACATTGATCAGATTAAGCAAAGCAGCATCAACTTTCGTGTCAGAACAAAAGCATTCAGCTTCTGACTGGAGAAGATGTTGAGAATTTACTACATTTGTAGTAAGAATATTGCAACTTTTTCTCTAAGATTTCTCAGAACTTTCCTAAGGCCCCATGTGATTCATATAGTCATTCAACAAACATTTAGCGAGCTGCTGCTATGTGCCAGGCACTCTACTAGGTGCTTTTTATATAGCAGGAAATAAAACAGACAAAGAATCTTCCTAAGCAGCAAGGCTTCCAGTGAGAGGATGTAGATAATTAATCAATAAACAAATATATGTCTAGCTGTGATCAGTGCTATGAGGGAAAATATGGCAGACTAAAAAGATGGACTGTTCTAAGATGGTGTTGGTTCACAACCTCAGGAGTTCCCCAGGTGAAACCTGAAACTGGGCCCTGTACACGGAGGGTAAGGAGAGACCAAAGAAAGAGGCAGAGCACTCCATATCAGTAGGTGGCAGTTTTAATAAGCAAGGGAACTTACATACGAGGCTTGCTTTGGGTGGCTGCAAGAGGAATAAATCTCTGCACCCACCTGCCAGAATCTTAAAAGTTTATATACAGGCCTTATTGGGTTCTGTCATGTATATAGTCCTGATGGTCTCAGTAACACATTACTTGCCCAAGGCTGCGTCCTTGAAATGGTTCCTAATGTGGGAATGGTGGTTGGAAGGTACATTCCAAGGACAGGAGAAGAAGTGAAGAGCCTCTAAGTTCCTGGGTCAAGTTTGCAGGTCAACCAGCGGTCATGTCCTCTCGACGACCTCCTCTGACGGTGGGGTGCTGGTGCCTTTTTTAGATCAGGTATTCTGGGACAGTCTACTAAATAGGTGACCTATAAGCAGAAATCTGAGTCAAGTGAGGAAGTGAGTGAATGAAGATTTCTAGAGGGGGAGCATTCTAGAGAGAGGGAATCATAAACGCAAGGGCCCAGAAGATTGGAGCTGTTGGCATATTAGAGGTCCAGCACGGAGGCCAGCGTGCCTAGAGTAGAATGAGCTGGCAAAAGAGTTGGGAGATGAAGTCAAAAGAGATCCGTGGGGCCAGTTTCAGAGACCATGGTTAGGATTTTCTTCTGAGAAACAAAAGAAGCCCTCAGAGACTTTTAAGCAGAGTGTGATGATCTGACTTGTTTTAAAACTTTCTGTTTGCATTGTGGGAGACAATGGTGGAAACAAGGAGACCGATGAGGAAGCTTTTGCAATAATCCAGGAGAAAAGAGTGATAGTGATAGAAATAAGGAAAAGTGGTCAGATTCTGGGTATATTTTTTAAAATAGAGATTATGAGATTTGCTCATAGACACTGTCTGGGGTGAAAGAGAAAGAAGTGAGTCAAGTCAATGTAATTATTAAGAAGAACTTCATGTTTCACTTCTCTCTCTCGTTTCTTCAATAGAGTTATCTTTTATCTCCCTCCACTCACTCACCACTCTTAACACTTGCTTTTAGCTGATTAAAGTACTTACCATGTCACCTAGCCCTACAAACGCAGCACCCAATCCAGCTCTACCATTTCTACTCCTCTCTTTTTCCTATCAAAACCCTAAAAACCTTCTGCATCCCCCTTCCTGCCTGTCCCCTACTCAATGTTCACCCCATCGCTCCATTCAAAACCCCTATACCCTGAGATTAACTTTTGCATTTAAGTGTTGAGAAGAAAGTGTCTGATGTAATTAATTCATATTCAGGTAGAAATGACTAATAGCCTAAATTAAAATAGTTTTCTTCTCAGGGAGGTTATTTCAAACAGCTTTAAAATTACCCAAATGAGCCCTTTTCTTGTGGTGAATACTCTCAAGTAGTAATGGGTTCTGTGATCACCTGCAAATTATGCTTGGTTCCTCACTGCCCCCCACCCACGCAGGGCTTATGCTGACTTTGTTCAGAGCTCAGGCTTTATGAAGAAGGGAGCTATGAGAAAATGAATCACTATCTTTAGAGAGCAACTCCTCCAGAGCTTGCTTATCATTATTAATAAATAAAGAATAGAGGTGAAAAATGTGAACAAAGTCCCTAAGAAACGCAGATGTCTGTCCCTGTTTGGAGCTGGCACTTTTGAAACCCCCTCACAGCAGCTTGTCTTGGTACAGATACTGAGGGGAAGGCTCAGTGCTCAACTTGCTTTATCACCTGAGTAGAGGTGATCTTGGGGTCTCCCTTCATTTCATCACCTTGAATTTTCGAATGATGTGGCTGGCATTTAGCTTCTATTTTTCTGTCTTTGCAGAGTAAACCTGGCTTAGCCACATTTTATATATATATATATATATAAAATATATATATAAAATATATATAAAAAACTATATATATAGTTTTTTTAAGGCAAAAACATAATAAAACTAAAAAAAATCTCATTACTCGTTATCTCTTTCTACTTGGGAAAATATGAATGAATAAAATCTTACAGGTTTTGTAACTGGATTCAGGTATCCACTGAGTAACTAGACACAGCGAAGGTAGAGGCAGTTTCATCTACTTCAATTCTGTCATAGCAATAAAAGCATATATTTTTAGAACCACACATCATCTCGTATTGGGGATGGTACATGGAAAATAGGCTGGCTGTACTGTGTCAGTCTGCTGGTTGCTAATATAATATCCACTCTGCCTTCGTTTTTAGTTAAAAATTCCCAATTTTATTTAAAGAGATAACAGATCTTGTCAAAAATTATATTTCCCAGCCTATTGTGCTGCTAGGTTTGGCTAGGTGAATAAGACCTGCCCAATGAGATATAGGTGGAGCTGTTGTTGGGAGGGAATATTAGAACCGCTCCTACAAAAGGAAATAGACAGCTGGTGAATGCTCCTTCTGCATTCCCCACTTACCCCTTTTAACCTTGAATTTGATGAAATTACTAGCGCCCTAGCAGCCATGTTGGATCATGAGGTAATCTTGAGGATAGAAGGCATTTGCTAAGGATATCATAGCAAAAGAGAGGAGGACACTATAGCCCTGATGATTGTGCATCCTCCACTCCAGTGCCGGATTGACTATTTTTAGATTTCTTTTATGAAAGCAAAAGATAAACTTGTAGTTCTTTTAACTCACTATTATTGAAAGTCACTGTTTAAGTAGCCACATGCAATTCCTAAATGATTTACAGTATATTGTATATTGACTTGTCCTTGGAAGCCAAAAATATTTTGGTAAACCATAGGAAAGTAACTCAGATATATATCTTGAGCTTCCTTCCTCAGCCACTCCTGCCATTACCCACTGAGCTCCCAAACACAGTGGGCATGGTGGCAGGGATGGAGATTATGCATAGATTCAGCAACACAGACTTCCAAAGCTGACCTGGTTACAGCTACTGCTGAGTTCCCAATCTACCAGCAGCAGAAACCACTGAGTCTCCAATATGGCATAATTCCCCAGGATGAACAGCCAGCTCTTTGGCGGCGGGTTGATTACATTGGACCACTTCCACCATGTTTTATTCTTACCAGACTAGACACTTCCTTTGGATATGGATTTTCCTTCTCTGCACAAAATTCTTCTAGCAAAACTATCATCCATGGACTTATGGGATGCCTTATCCACCATCATGGTTTTGTACACAGCCTTGCTTCTGACCAAGGAACTCAACTCACTTCTTAGCAAACAAAGTGTGGTAATGGGCCCATGATCATGGAATTCACAGGTCTAACAATGTTCTTCACTATCCTGTAACAGCTGGCTTGATAGAACAGTGGAATGGTCATTTGAAGACTCAGTTATTGCACCAGTTAAGTGGCAATACCTCGCAGGGCTGAGCAAAGTTTTACAGGAGGCTGTATATGCTCTAAGTCAGCATCCTATGTATGATACTGTTTCTCCCTTAGCCAATATTCGTAAACCCAGGAATCAAGGGGTGGAAATGAGAGTGGTTCCTCTCACTATTACTTCTACTGATACGCTAGAAAGAGTTTTACTTTCCACCTCTGCGACTTAAGGCTCTGCTGATCTAGAGGCTTTAGTTCCATAGAGAGGAATGTTTCTACCAGGAGACCGAACAATGATTCCTTGGAACTGGAAGTTGAGACTGCTGCCTGGCCACTCCGCTTTCCTTTGTCACTGAATGAACAGACAGAGAAGGGGGTTACTCTGGCTAGGGTGATTAATTCTGACTACCAAGGGGAAATTGGGTTGCTACTACCATACAGTGGAGACAAGGATGAGAGTCTCTGGGATATAGGAGGTCCTCTAAGATATCTCTTGGTACTCCCACATCCTATGATTAAAGTTAGTGGAAAACTACAACTTAATTCAGGCAGGGCTGCTAATAGTCCAGATCCTTGAGGAATAAAGTTTTGGGTCACTACACCAGGTAAAGAACCTAAATAAGCAAGGTGCTTGCTAAAGACAAAGAGAATAGTTATAAATACCTACTATGCTCACATGACCATTGCAGAAATGAGGAATGTAATAGTTATGAATAAGTCTTCCTTATTTTAATATTTTATTTAATATTTTAATTTTTATATGTAATTTAATTTCTTTGCCTCTGTCATCCCCTTATCATCTAACGTAAGACCTGTTAATAATTGTTAACTTTATCTCACATTTAAGTTACAGGATATAAAACAGGGAGTATGAACCAAGAAGGAGAAGAATGAACATCGTCCAAAGACACAAAAGGAAGTTTTTAGCCTCTTCCGGGAAAAGGAATAGTGTGTTTCAGTTTCACGTAAGATAGTCTTTATTTCGAGATTAAGTACAGTTGAAGGAGATGTACTTAAGTTCAAATTGATAAGAATGGACCGTGGTAGCTTTGTAATGTGTCAGTTTGGCTAGGTTTAACTACATTTCCCAAAATTCATTCTGTTGTTTCTGGCCAGGTTGGGCCACAAGTATATTCTACATCAATTGTTCACTGTTGTAACTTGATCATTAATATACCTGTGGTTGGCAGAATAAGGTTCTCTCAAAGATGCCCATGTTCTAATTCCTGTAATTTGTAATATATTATATGGCAAAGGGGAATTAAAGTTGATAATCAGCTGACCTAAAAGTAGAGAGATTATCTGGGTGTGCCCAATGTTATCACCAGGGTCCTCAAAAATGAAAGTGGGAGGTATAAGAGGAGTCAATATTAGAGTGATTTGATATGAGAAAGACTTGCCTAGCCATTGTTGGCTTTGAAGATAGAAGAGAGTCATAAGTTAAGGAATATAGGTGGCCTCTAGAAACCGGAAAAGGCCAGAAAATGGGTTCTCCCCCTGGAGCCTCCAGAAGGGAACACAGCCCTACCTACATCTTGAGTTTAGCCCAGTGAGACCCATTTGGACTTCTGACATCCGGATTCATAAGAAAATACATTTTGTTGTTTTAAGTCACCAAATTTGTTACAGCAGCAATAGGAACCTAATACAGTACATCTTATTGACCTTCCTTCATTCTGTGCCTCAATCACTTCTCACTATTCTTCTTGGGTCACTTCCAAAATAAACTAATTGCACCTAGATTCTTGTCTTATTCTGCTTTCAGGAAATCTGAACTAAGGTACTCCCTCTCCTCAACGAACTCTACTAAAATGATCAAGGATACATACAAATAGGATGTAATCTGTATAATGATTGGGAAATAGGGGTGAATATTATCAGTAACAAGCCAAAAAGGCATTGTGCAAATTGGCTTAGATTGAGGCAAGTAATAACTGTTGCATATTTCAACAAGACTGGCTGGCAAGTAAAGGAAGTAAGCAATTACTATTATTCCACAAAACCAGGTAGATCTCCACCTCTGAGAAGGAGAGGCTATAAAAAAAAAGGCTTCTAGGACAAAATAGGTGTGACAAAAATCAAAGTACATGAGGATTCATACCAAAAATCCTCCAAAAGATCAGCTAAATATAGAGGTCACTCTCAGCTTTCTCTTGGTGCAAAGAAAAGAAGGTAAAAATGCTACTATACTGGATTCTTATATGGGTGAATCTCTCAGAAGGAGAAGGTTGGGTTCCATAACCTACCCATAAAAATTAAAACAAAATAATTCAGAGAAGAAACAGCTCATTTTCTATTAAGTTAACTTCTTGCTAATCATATTAGCCAGAGTTCTCTAGAGAAACAGAAGCAACAGAATGTGCATGTGTGTAGACAGAGAGAGGGAGAGAGAAAGGTGTATTTTAAGGAATTGGCTCACGTGATTATGGAGAACTGGTGAGTCCCAAACCTTCAGGGTGTGCTGGAAGGCCGGAGACCCAGGGAAGAGTCGCAGTTGGAGTTCAAAGGTGATCTGCAGGCAGAATTCCCTCCTGCTCAGGGGAGGTCAATCTGTGTTCTAGTAAAGCCTTCAACTGATTGAATGAGGCCCATCCACATTATGGAAGGCAATCTGCTTTATTCATAGTCCACCAATTTAAATGTTAATATCGTCCAAAAAACGCCCTCACAGAAACATCCAGAATAATGTTTGACCAAACATCTGAGCACCATGGCCCAGACAAGTTGACACAGAAAATTAACCATTGCACTAGTTCCCAGGCTCCTTCCTGGGAAGGAAGTTTTTCCTGGGAAAATGGAGTTCTGTCCTGACACAGAAACACTGTGCTCCCGGTGTGAATGAGTGAGCTAGGCTGTGGAGGAGGTTGTTTGAAACCAATCTAAATCCTACAAAGGCTGTTTGAGCTGTGCCCATCAGGACTCATACATGCAGCCACCGAAAAGAAACCATTTAGAAAATCAATTACCTTTCCTGTCATGAGGCTTTTCTCTCAATAGCTCACTCCCCATTCCATGTAGACAATTTAATCCAACCTGTAACAAAATATAGCTACAGCAAACAGAAATACTTTCATGTTCCCATTTTCGGGGACTAGAAGATTTGGCTTCTGATGCAGAGTCCATCTCAAATCTAAGCACTACTCAAAAAGCTTGGAGTTCTCTTGGTAAAGCCAAGGCTGCAAAAAAAAAACCCACTTGACTTTTGAAAAATACTCTAAGCAAAATAAAAGGGCCACTTGGGGATTCAGAATAAGTGTATCCATGTGAAACTGTTTTATACCAAGAAAAGTTAAGTTAAAGAAAAAGTCTAATTTGCATCCTCAGTAAGATTTGTTGCAAATATGTACTCATTGAAAGAATATAATATAATGCTAGGAAAGATCACATTCAGATAAAAACTAGGATTACTAAATTTAAACATGCAATGGAAGCAGTAAACAGCAGATTGAAAAATGCAAAAAAAGGAATAAACAGTTCTCAGAACAATTAGGAAAAGAATGGAGGAATCAAGAAATAAAGCTTACAAATAAAATAAATAAAAATATAAGGGTATATTTTTCTCTTCTATTTTTCCCCAAGATAAGATGATACAAATTAAATGTAATAGGAATTTCAGGCAAATATTCTGTTTGCCCCTCTAGATTCGCTCACCACCTTTCCCACCCTGCTCATTGTCCCATGCAGCTGACCTGTATACTAGATGGCTTCAAGGGACTCCTGGTTGGGTTCAGTCTATGAGACGCACTGGCAGGAGATGGGAATATGGGAGAAGAGCAAGGCCTAGACAGCTATTCCTCCAGCTGGCCATTGGTTAACAGTGGCCGTGTTTCTCTGCTGAAGGTCACAGCTCCCATACATGGCCCTCTCCTAGATACGCTGACACAACTGTGGCCCACAGCCCTTTCATGTCGTGGAAACCACTCCTTCCCTCTAGGCTTTCAGACCCAGGGGTGCATGGATTCTCCAGCTGTTTTATTCTAGGTGCTTCATCCTTCCTTTGGTTTTCTCTAACCCCTTCTATACCTTTGTATCTCATTAAACTCTACCAAATTAACTTATTTGAGAATTCCATCATTTTTTATGCTACTGGGATATAAGTACTAATTTTAAAAAACAATAGCAAGAACAGAGGAAAAACTTCAGGTGTTAGATTAGACTGGCCCATCTAGTTGGAGAAGATAATGAAAGAGGTTCTTGCTTTGAAATAAAAAAACAATCCCCTATGGTAGAGCAGAGATTAGAAAGAGAATCATAAAATCATCCAAGCAGAGGGAAAATAAGTTACCCGCGATAAAGGAACTTGAAAAGGTCAGGCTGGTATCAGATCTTTCTTCTCTAATATTAATTCTCAGAAGACACTGTAGCATCATCAACAAAATTTTGAGAGCTTACCGAAACTACTATTCATGAAACAGAAAGTCATTCACAGTCATGCAGAACTTAGAAAGTGTACCATCCACAAATAGCACTGAGCAATGTTTTTAGGAAAAGGATACATTCTGACAAACCAAAAAATGAAGCACAACAATTAATATCAATAGCTAGAAAATGTGATTTAAAAGCAATTGTGGTTACTACTGAGATCGTAATATTTATGTTCAATGTTGAAATAATTATTAATATGGCTGTGAAATGTAATAACATCAAACACTTTTTGAAAGACAAGATATATAATTGTAAAATAAATTAGTCTAGTTTTAATATCCCAGATCATTCCAACAAAAACGGTGAGGGAAGGTATGAAAATGATATGTATTTTATATTTCTTTATTCTGTTTAAATGAAAAAATTTGAGCCCATTATTTTTCAATCATTTCAAGGGAAAAACGTCTTTTAATGTGTAGATAATTAACAAAATAAATAAATAAAACTTCTAAATCACAAATGAAAAGAAAGAGCAAGTTACAGTAAATGAAGTCTGAAAGAACATGCAGTAAAATATTAATAATGCTTACTCCTGAATTGTGAGGTCTTAGAGATTTTTATTTTTCATTTTTTGCTCATCCACATTTTATATTTTTCTATAATGCACATGTTTACTAGTGTAAAAATGAACTCATAATAATTTCCATATCTAATAAAATGAAATTAAACTATAATGCTTTTAATTTCTTGAAATTTGCATATCTCCTGTTTTTTCCCAAAGGTGTTTGAGTCAGTTAATAAACAGACTTAAAATGTGAGTAAAACAGATAATGGGTCTGGATCAAGTTGGGCACATTTTGTTTTTGAAAATTCTCAAGAACTTTTAAGAGCAAGTAGGAACCCCAAGCATAAGTGAATATATTAAATAATATAATCATTTCAAAAATGCATGAAAATCTCCTAGAAATAATACTCAACAAAATCATTTTTAAAAATCAATAATCCTGAATGCTATTTAACTTCTGAGAAACCTTCTGTAGTGCACATCTTTTGAGTTTTCTGCCCAGCTCCCGCTTTCCTAAGAATTTCCCTCTTCTCACATATACGGTGGCAATGGGGGTGGCCATGTACCATGTTGTTACAGCGTGACCATGTCTTACCACAGTTCACGGGACCACAGGGGACACCTGAACCAAGCTGGGACTCTAGATGTGGGCTTCAGAGGGCCAGACCATCCTCTCTCTAGAGTTTTTACCTGTTAAAAACACAACATTGGGACTGTTGCTGGCCATGTTCCTCCTCATGGATTGCGAGCCAAGGAAGCTGGTTTGCAGAAAGAAGAAAGAATGAAGAGGGGCAAAGCAGGGGTGAGAAAGCTTTGATGATATACTAGCTTATTGTTCCAATTTTTTTCTGTGTTCACTCCAGCTATGTTCTCGTCCTTGGGCTCTCAAAGACAGCTCAGTATCCTGAGGCAGCACCCTGCAGTAGTTCAGATCATGGGCTGTAATATTAATTTGCCTGGACTTGAATATTCATTTCCAGCTATGGGACTACTTGCAAGTTCCACTATCACTTTGTCTTGGTTTCTTCATCTCTAAAAGGGAGATAATATTAGGCCCTAGTCAGGCTCACGTCCAAGCCACAGTTTTCTCTTCTTATGGATGTACTACTTTAATTTCTTGAGGCCTTAGATTGTTACTGGGTGTTAGTAATAAGATTTCTGCTTCAATGATGTCTTAAATCCAGCAGGGACTACTGAAGTTAATTTTAGCCAATTGACAGGTGTTACATATTTAAAGCAAGCCCTAAGATCCAAAAAGTAAATGAAAACCTAGAAACCTGACTATATTCTTGTTTAAAGTCCTTATAAGACAGGAGTTGAAGAGCTGCTTGAATGTTTAAAAATAAAGGTTATGAAGCTTTATTTTGTTTTTCTGCTAGCAGATGTTGCCAGACCCCTACTGAAACTCTACCTTAATAGGTGCCCTGATATATATTTGCAGAATGAATGATGAACATATTATCAGAGCAAACCAAATCAATAAGCATGAAGTCAGTAAAGAAATGTCTTTGAGCATTGATTCTTAACTTGGGTGCGTCACAGAATTACTTCGTTACCGAACCAAAGTGAGTTTGCCTCCTGGTGAGTTAAATCAGACTCTCCACCAGAAGTGGTTGTCTCACAAAGTAAAGTATATTTGCAGCAAATAGGAGACCATGCAGAATCATTTCCAAAGTCATGGCTCTCCTCGAACAAAGGGAAGCAGGGACATTTATTTCAGATGGGGATGAATATTCAAAAAGGAGAGGAGGGTATTTGATTGCGCAGGCTCAGTTGGAAAGCATGCTTCCACAAACACTGCAGGTTACAGTAATGAGGCCTAAGCACTTGCTGGAGAGATCTTAGCATTAAAAATAAGGCAAAGAACATAGGCGTAATTCTTGTGGTGAGGCTTGGTCTGGTTCAGGGTGATTGGTGATTGCATCTCCTTAACATAACAAAAGGAAAAAAAACAATTTGCTTCCAAACTCACCCTTGAGTTCCTCAGGGCAATCAGTTGGTGACAACTTAAGAGGACGTTTCAAAACCTACATTTCCAGGTCACATAGACAGTCCAATTGAGCTAACACTTCTGAGTAGTTCAACCAGGAAATCTGTATTTTCAAAACCTCTTCAAGTGATTCTGAGGAGCACCACAGGCTAGGAATGTAAGCAATCCCTTGGCTGAAAGACCTCAGAAATGCAAATTACTTGCTTGAATTTAAGGGTGCCCTGAACGGAACTGGCTTGCCCCTATTACTCTACTCAATCTATCTTTGAGGCTATGCGTTCTGACAGGGACCCTCTTGGAGGAAGGAGTCAAAATGGCCATAAGAAGCCCAGAGGTTTGTGGGAAGAGCATCTTGTTGAACTCCCATTCAGCATAAAACTGGAAAGCTGGCATTATTACAAGGTGTGATATAGCCTTAATTCTATACCCCTCCCTGTATCTATGCCCTTTGCCCTGTATCTTTGAAATGCCCTCCCACTCTATGTAGGTTGTTTGCCCTACTCCTTGGGCTCTGGGGTTGGCCATATGGCTTGCTCTGGTCATTGGGATTTTAGAAATGTGAAACAGGCAGGGGCATGGGAAATTGCTTGAGTTTTTTCTAGCTCTTAGGTTTCTGCTTTCTGCTCACTCTTAGGCTTTTGGCTATAAGAATGTAGTCTTCTGGAGAATGAGATATGTAGATTAAAGGTAAGTAGGTAAATTGCCCAAACTGGGGATACTCTAGATAAACTGATGATCAGCCAACCTACAGAGCCTGGCCAAAAAATTGGAACTGCCTAGCCAACATATAGTTGACTGCAGATGCAGGGGTGAGCCCAACTGAGATCAGAAAAACTGTCCTGTCCACCCAAGTTTTCTTGAGTTAGTAAAGCTTTATTGTTTTAAGCCATTGAATTGTGGAATGCTTTATTACACAGCATTATTGTGGCAAGAGACAACTGATGCACAAGTAAATCAAGGTATTCATGATGCTAGGAATCACGACCAGGAATTGTGTAAATTTGAAAATTCTGGGGGCCAGCCCTGTGGCCAAGTGGTTAAGTTTGCACGCTCGGCTTTGGTGGCCCAGAGTTTCACCAGTTTGAATCCTGGGTGTGGACCTAACACTTCTCATCAAGCCATGCTGAGGTGGTGTCCCACAAGCAGAGCCAGAAGAACGTACAACTAGAATATATATGTACTTGGAGACGTGGGGAGAAGAAGAAAAAAAAAAGATTGGCAACAGACGTTAGCTCAGGTGCCAATCTTTCAAAAAAAAAAAGAAAAAGAAAATTCCCTCAATGGATGGATTTTCTGAATTCATCTTCTTCTCTGTATCTTAGTAGGTAATATCAATAAATACCTAAAATTGGTAGGAGCCTGTGAGGAGTAGAGGTAAGGAGAAGTTAATATTAGTGGTATAGGGGAGGAAAACAATTGTTTTTCCCTCTACCCACCTAGGTTCATTGACTGGGGCCAGTGAATCAAAGTGATAAAAGACAGATTAACAAGAGAAAAAAAACCAGTTTTAATTAGTACATAAGCAGCACAGGGATTCCACACACACACACACACACACACGCAAAATGAGGCTCAAGGAGGTAGCCAGATGATTGAGGCTTATGTATCTCTTAGGGTAAACAGAAAAAGGGCTTTTGGGCTTCCAAGTGGGACAGGCAAGTTATGGGTAAGTGACCAGGAAAAGTATAGTAAGTAAGGATTGTTTAGTCAGGTTTGTCACACAGATTTAAATTGATGCCTTCTCTATTGCTAAGAGTTGTTAAGAGTCTTTTTCCTTCTGGTAAGGAGAGGGAGATACCTCTGCAAATGGAAACTTCCTTTACAAAAGGAAAACTTGTGCCATGTTTTTCCTGTGCCTGCTGATTTTCAATGGTCTTTAGCTCAAAATAATCCATATGCAAAAGAGACATATTTTGGGGTTGAATATTCTCGTACCCATCATTAGAAACATCTCTAAAAAGAAGAGGAAATTTGTGGTTAGAGAAAGGTGTGGAATCTAGGGCAAGAAAGAAATGAGAATGTAGGCAATGGAACGGGGCATGAAAAGTGGTCCTGAAAAGTAATAGTTAAAGAATCTGTAATGGAACCTGAGTGTTCATTTTGCTTTTTAACCATGATCTGATTCCTACTGGAAGTGATCCACTCAGCCACTGCTACAGTTGCACAGATTGTAGTGTGATCCCAGACTGAAATCCTCAGCTGAGGCTTCAGTCTGAGTCTTCCAAGTCAATTCTTTGTGGAAGACCCTTTAGCATGTTCCCTTGCTATAGTCCAGCTGTAAGGAAAACTGTGCACTCTCAGTGGAAACAATTGCTGTGTGGGTACCCAGATTGCTTCAGCCTATTTGACCTAAGTTCCCACTCTTGGTTTTATGGAATAACAGCAAGTTGAAATAAAAAAATGAAAGGCATTTGTTTTAAATGCCACGAAAAGTGCTCTGGGGTTTAGCCTTTCCAGAAAGCTGGATTCCCTACCTAATTCCCTACCTCCTTATGATTTTAGAAAAAAATCATAAAATAATTAGAAGATAGTGTAAGTGTGTGTACAATATTGGTACATTACAATGGCAGGATCAATAAGGAAAATATCAAGAGAATAATAGATCTGATTAAGTAAAAACTGAAAGCAGCTATATTATAAAAAATGAAATAAATCAAAATGAGAAGCAAATAACAAATGAATAAAATATTTATAATGTGTATGATAGACAAAGGTTTGATATCTCAAATGTAGAAGAAACTCTTCTAAAATAATGAGAAATGACAAATTGCTGTAGTAGAAAAATGGGCAAAACATAAACTGTCATTTCACATAATAAGATATATTATAGCCAACAGGCATATAAGATATTCAAATTCACTAGTAATAAAGGATGCAAATTAAGACTTCTGCCTCTAGCCAAGATGCAGTAACAGGACTAGATTTACCATTTATCTGAAACAACTAAATAAAAGAGAAATAAACGTATGAAATGACAGTTTTCAAGACACTGGATATCAAGCAATGAAGGACAATGATCCCTATGAGATGGGAAACAAATGAGGTGAATCCTATGATTACGCAGGTTACTGACTGAAGAGAGTTTCCAGGCTGAGGCACACGGAGGGGCAACCCAGGCAGAGCGTGGCAAACTCCCTGAGTTGAGAAGACAGAGCTGAAAACTCAGGGAGATCAGGCTATCTAGAGTTCACAGGACAGAACACTGGAAAGGAGAGAGATTCAGAGAGAGAGAACTTCAGAAACCCAGGGATCTGGAGATGGCCCTCCTTGAGAAATGAGACCATGTGTGATAGGAAACTATGCAAAGCCAGTGAAAGAAGTGTTTGGAAGGATTAAGGTACTACAGAGTATGCATACAAGGCTGGGAATAGTGCCTGTTCCCACTAGCCAGACTGGAGAATTTGTAATTCATGAGAAATTGGGTGAACAATTTAGAAAGATTTTGTCTCATTATAAGGGAATAATTAGCCCTAATGGCTACCCCAAAATATGGCAACTTGGCATATTGAATATTTTAAGCTGAAGGATTTTGAGAAACGACAGGTGCAGGAAAGACATTCTGATCTTCCCCTGAAGCAGCTCGTAAGACTCTCATGTAAAAAGTGCCCTCCTTTTACCCGAAGGAAATGAGCACTCATCTTTAAGGAATCTGAAAGAACAGGTCTTGTTGTTTCCCCAGTTTACTACACTTAGCTTGTACCCTTTTCGTCCTATCACATTTTCCCATAAATTTCCAGTCTTTATCAAATCGAGCATAAAAAGTGCTCAGATTTAACTGTTTCTTCAAGTCTTCATTTTCTTATGAAGCCTCCCATGTCACATAAAACATATTAAATAAATTTGTATGCTTTTCTCTTGGTAATCTGTCTTTTGTTACAGAGGCCCCAGCTGAGAACTAAGAAGGGTGGAGGGAAAATTATTCTTTTCCCTCCCCTACAACCCAATAGTGTGTACTGCTCCAGACGTAACAAGTCAGAAAAGCAAGGCATGAGCAATCAAGTTTTTTCAAGAAACGTAACTGCGTAACAGTAAAGAGGGCTTAAAAATATTTATAGGAATACAAGAATATCCAGGACCCAAGGTAAAATTCACAATATATGCATCCAATCAAAGATTTTTAAGCATGCAAAGAAGCAGAATAACCATAAGAGAATTGACCCATATGAGAATAATCAATAGAAGATTGCACAAAATTAACACAGTTGCTAAAATTCACAGACAAGAACGTTAAAATAGTTATAAGTATATTTTGTATGCTTAAAAGTTTAAGTAGAGATGATACCGAACCTGAAATGAGTTCGCTCACCCGTTGTGCAGCAAGCCAATCTCTGACACTGGGTGTGGTGGAAGAAAGTAGGAATTTTATTTTTGCATAGCACTGAGCAAGGAGAGAGGGCAGCTAACGCTGAAATCCCAAACTCCCCAAAAAGCTAAAAGGAAGGGTTTTTCTTTGGGGTTTTAGGTAGGGGAGGGGGAGCATATGGCCTTGCTTGTTGGAGCTTTCCCACCAGCCTGTCTTTGGCCTTGAGACACTTGCAGAGAGGAGGGAGCCCGTGACCTTGCTGGTCAGCAACTTTCCCACCAGACTGTATTTCTTTGTGGGGATGAGATAATCCAGGTGCTTGTCCTTGGCGGTGTCTGTCTCCATGGAGGATAGTGGATTCTGGAGGCAGGAAGCCAGAGAGTAAGCAGGGAATGAGAGCTTTGGTTTTAACCCCATATATGCTGGGTTTAATGTGGGGAAACTGATATCAGGGTCAATATCAGAGACATGAAAGATATTAAAAAGACCTAAATTTAACTTATAGAAATGAAAACTATAATGTATGAGATGAAAAATACACTGGATGGGATTAAGAAAATATTAGTCATTGCAGACGAAAAGTTAAGTGAACATGAAGACATAGCAATAGAAATAATCCAAAGTGAAACACAGAGAAAAAAGAAAATTTAAAAAACAAACAGTCTATATGCAAAAAAAGAACATAGACACATACCTCATATCTTATACACAAATTAATTCAAAATGGATCATAGACCTAAATGTAAAACATAAACCTTGAAAACTTCTAAAAGAAAACAAGGCAAAAATCTGTGTCACCTTGGGTTTGGTGATAAGTTTTTAGATACAAGACCAAAAGCATGATTCATGAAAAAAATATTGGTAGATTGGACTTGATCAAATAAAAACTTTACTCTGCAAAAGGCACTGTTAAGAATATGAAAAACGACAAGCCACAGACCAGGAGAACATATTTGCTAATCACATATCTGATAAAGGACTTGCATTCGGAATATCTAAAGAACTCAACAATATGAAAACAACTCAATTGAAAATGGGCAAAATATCTGAACAGACACTTCACCAAAGAGGATATACAGATGGCAAATAAGGATATGACGTGATGCTCAACATCGCTTGCTATCAGGGCAATGCAAATTAAAACCACACAACTACTAGAAAGGCTAAAATGAAAGTAGTACCTGATGATACCAAGTGCTGCAGAGTATTCTGAACAACTGGAGCTTTCATTCAGTGCTGGTGGGAGTGGAAAATGGTACAGCCAATCTGGAAAATGGTTTGGTATTTTCTTATAAAGTTTAATATATACTTACCACATGACTCAGCAATCCCACTACCAGGTAGTTATTTAGAGAAATAAAAACTCAAGAGTTCATGAATGTTCACAGCAGTTCTAGTCATAATTTCTAAAAACTGGAAGCAATTCAAATGTCTATCAGCAGTTTGCAAGATAAATTGTGTATATTCATACAATAAAACACCACTCAGCTATAAAAAGGAACAAATTATTGATACGTGCTATTACATGGATGAATCTCAAAGGCATTATACAGTGGGAAAAAAAGCCAATCTTAAAAGTTTATATACAATATGATTCCATTTAAATGGCATTTGAAAAAGCAAAATTATAGGGATGGAGAACAGATCAGCGGACACCAGCCATTAGGAGTGGAAGGAGGTTATAACTACATGAGGGAGTTTTTTAATGTAATGAAACAGCTCTGTATCATGATTATGGCGGTTGTTATACAAATCTATACACGTGTTTAAACTCATAAAACTGTATACATACACACACACACACAGCACAATGAAATACCATTATACAACCATCTGGATGGCTAAAATGCAAAAGACTGACCATACCAAGTATTGGCAAGGATGTGCGGCAATTGGATCTATCATATGTTACTAGTAAGGTACATGTTTGTGAAATCACTTTGTAAAACTCTTCAGCACCATTTGCTAAATTTGAATATATCCACATCTTATTACCTAGCACTTTCACTCCTTCATAAATATAGAACATAAATGCATACATATGTTCACACGTGTACAAGTATAAGAATGTTCATAGGTCAAAATGGAAACTCCTCAAATGCCTATCAACAAAAAAATGGACAATAATCTGTGGCATATTAGCACAATGAAATAGCATATAGCAAAGAAAATTAATAAACTACTGCTACATCTAACAACATACACGAATCTCAGAAATATAATATTGAGCAAAAAAACCAGACACACACACAAATGCTTATCATGATTTCGTTTTCAGAATGCTAAAAAAGAGACAATTCAGACACATTATAGATCAGGATAATGATTATCGTTGGGGAGGAAGCAGGATTTTTAGAGGCTGGGGTGTGATGATATGACACAAGATCATTCCTGTGATATTGGTAATACTCTATTTCTTTTTCCGTCTGATGATGACCATTAAAATAAAGAGTTACATAGTAGATTGCCAGATCTAAAGGTGCTAATGTTTATTTCTCTATGTTTTGGCCATTTGCTTTTATATTAAAGTCAATAAGGTGCAACCACTTTGGTTTATTGGTGCCAATAAAATTAAAATAGAAATACTGCCTAGGAATACCAATAATAATACAGAACATGCAAACTGCCTTCCTCAGAGCAGTGGATCTTCAGATTTAGGGAACCTTCATCCACTGCTGGGTTTCAGACCCAGTGGGCATGTAGCCCTCAGGGAAAGAGCCCTCTAGGAATAATTTGCATCAAAATTTTGAGCTTGAGCCAATTGGCATGAATAATTTTAAAACAGAGTGTGAGGAAGTGAGTTGAAGTTTCTTCCCATTATTGACCGATTTGTGGACTGGTGTCAAGGAAAAAAGGTTGTAAGTAGAAGCTAGAGGATATATTTTCTTGGGCATTCCCCACTTTCTTCCCACTCAAGTGTCCCAAAGCATTTGGCTTAATCATTTTAAGATTTCTATATCTTTGGGACAGGTTTCAAGCTTTTCAGTGTACACATTTGCTTCTTTATTCTCAACGCCTCTCCTCGTACATAACATATAGTAAAAATCCAATCAATCCAAATCTATTTCATGGAAGAAGGAAAGTAAGATGGATAGAAGGAAGAAAGGGAGGAAGAAACATTTATTTCATAGGATTCCTAGAAGAATAGAAGGAATGGTGGTGACACAATATTTGCAATGATGATTAAAAGTTTCCAAAATTGAAGAAAGACGTGTTTTCATATAAAAGATATTCAAAGCACCAAGCAAGATGAACAAAAATAAATTTCCTATAAACCTCTTAGTGAAACTAGAGAAACCAAGGATAAAGATGAAAATCTTAAAAGCTATAAGAAAGAGAGAGAGAAGAAAAGTAGGATGATTTTCTGTAAAAAAGAAATACACTTTAGTCAAGATGGTTTTGTAAGGACATGCTATGAACTTCAAGTACATTGACATGATGGAAAAAATATTAAGAAGGGAAAGTAAAAGGATATAATTGGACTTATAGGCAAGATAAGCATGTCAAAAATTAAAAATGAAACAGGAACCAGAAGAGTGAGCAAAGGTGAAACCATAAGCTAGCTGGACCTTAGGGCTAAAGCCAGAGATGACCAGGTGCTTAACAACTAAAGGCAACAAAGAATTAAGTAGGTAGCCAGAATTGAGGCCCCTCCCTGCGGAAAGGAGGTTGAAAATTGCCTCTGCCAGTTTCTAACATGGGCTTCAGCTCATGAAACACCATAGGCCCAGGGCAGTGGACGATATAGACAGAGCTGCCAACTCTTTCTGTAACTCAGTCAGCCATATCTCTAAATAAGCACTGCCAATTGTCAAATTTGACTAGTTCCAGATGGGGATACTAGGCAACTTGAGTGGAGGGATAACAAAGAAAGCAAGAGTGAAAAAACAAATGAACAACCTCAATAGGCCTATATTGCTTGGGTGGGCTGTGGCGATCATCCCCGTTGCTGTCAATGAGCCAAACTATGCAACTATGTCTCCTGATATCAGTCCCAGCCTATGGAGAATAGCTATCACCAAACTCCTCAGTAATGCTGGTGCTCTTCCCAACAGTGCACACCTGACGGCTTTGGTGAATACTATGTCCTCGGGGCCTTCCAATGGAAGATAAATCTCTGGTGGATCTTCTGGCTTCACATAATATATCCATTTCAGCATGCCCATTTCCCTGACTCTTTTCGTTCCTTCCTCCACTCTTTGCCATGGCAACTGAGGCATTTCCACTTTGTTTAGCCACCACTTAGGGCTATCACTTGGGTTCCTTAGAGCCATAGTAGTAGTAACTTTGCCTTATCCCCTCAGGCTCTTGCCTGGGTATTATTTCCTTTGTCCTGAGAGAGTGGTTCCAAGTCGATAAACTCTTCCTCATCCTGTGTTATATTCTGGCCCACTTGATCAAGCACCCTCAAGATTCAATCGGTTGATGCAAATAATCCATAACCAATCTATAAATCAAAATTGAGGTGAGTTTATTATGAGCCAAATGTGAGGACTATATAGCCCGAGGCCTTCCTTCCCCAAGGAAGGGCACAAAGAAGTGGGGTGTACAGAGTGGTTATATATCCTCAAAGAACATGTTTCACATATGATTGAAATGTCCCTTTTACAATAGTCACGAGACTGCTCTGTCAGCACAACGATTGATGGACATGGCAGGTAGTAGGTCTGCTGTCTTGGTGCATAGAGCAGGGTAGCAGGTCTGTCGTCTCAAGCTGGGTGGTCACAAGTGAGCACAGCAATTAGTTCCTAGCATAGGGAGAGATGCTTATCCTTAAGGAAAGGTGGATGTGGGGCAAGTTTCACCTTTATCTCAAGGGCATTTGTTCTTGTCTGTGGGACATAGCTAAGGCTTAAAGCAGATATACAACGCATGCTCAACAGCCCCCGTCAGACCCTTCTGAAAGAACAAGGTCAGGCCAAATTAGGTTTACACCAAATGGCTTCCTCATATACTCCAATATCTCCTATTGCTTGCCATTTGTTCTGTCAAATCCCAAGCGTACTCCCCTGGTTCCTGCCAGTAAATGTTAGCCAATTCTTGCAGCTTTTCAGATGCAATATTTTCTTCCCTTATTAGCTAGTATATGTTGGATTTAACCCTGGTTTTCAGTCTGGCACCAAGGAGAGGAGGTGGGGGAAGCTTCTGAGGGGAGTGTCTTTTGCCCTCTGGGGAGAGGCCTCTGCAGTGTCTTCCTATACAGGGGAATTGCTACCTTTTCAATTAGGTGGGCTGGGCCACTTCTGCAAGGCTCCTGAGGGTTCAGAGGAGTCTGCCTAGCTATAATCTTTGGGAGGATCTACCCAGAAGTTTACATCCCACATATTAGTCTTCCAGACTTTTCCAACGAGGGCCTTGACAGTAGTGTAACAGACCTCCTTTGATTGAGCGTGGACTTGTCTTTAAAGCTCCTCAAACTTCACTATCAGATCTTGATATTTTTCGTCAGCTGGTGTATCTGTAAGCTACCAAAGAGGCCCTCTAGTTCTCAAATTTAGTGTTTATCTATTTTTTAAATGCCTTCATTTGCTCCTTATCATTCTGTAGGGTTTCTGTGCAACTTCATGAAAATTGTCCAAGCTCATTGAGTTTATATACGTGGTTTCCCCAGACCTTTCCAATGCTTGTAACATCACATTGGTCAGGGTGATTCCTTTCATCAGGATGTTTGTCCAAGTCATTGCCAGTGAACGTTCTAGCAATTGTGCCACTGTACTCCACATACCACTTGGGATGGGGTTCTTTTTCTAGCCAAGTAGTAAATTAATGTCTCCAAACCCCATCTTACTGCATGCTTTCTTGGACCACTTGTGTCAGTTGAAGTCCTTTGGTAAGCAGATGCTAAGATAGAATTGGAAGTGCAAGAGATCTATGGTGGTTAACATCTTTGAAAGAAAAGGAGACAGGGAACAGGAGTAGACAGAGAAAGCCTTTATGCTACAGTGAATGTCTGACACCCGATGAAGGAGGGGGCAAGGAATTAAGTAGGAATAGGCTCAGACTGAGGTGCATCTCTGGCCAGTGCAACAAGGTACTCCAGGGCACAGGTTGCTTCTAGAGGAGTTCTGCCTTGGGTAGGATTGGCTAGGCCCTGGCATGCCTGTTACGCTCAGGTGGTGGCTAGAGCTGCCTGAGGAGACTGTGCTCTGACTCATAAACTGCAGTGGACTTCAAAGGTGCTGCACCTGGAGGCTGTCAGCTAACTGTGTACCTCCCAGCAGGCTTTCTCTGAATAGACATCTGAGCGGCCCACTTTCATGGCTGCCATATGATTTGAAAAAGTAATTTTAAAATGATAATGCTCGAAATAACAAGCAAACTTATAAGAAAAAGGGCTAACAAAATATGTGCAAGCCATTTGTAAAAAAATTACAAAACATTACAGAAGGACCTAAAAGAAGTTCTGATTAAATGGAGAGAGAGCTCATGCTCATGCATAAGACAAATTGATACAATAAAATGTTGATTCAGTCTATTCTGGTTTCTGAAGTCAATGACATTACAATCACAACATTCAACAATATTTTTCATAGAATTTATCAAGATAATCCTAAAATTCACATGGATGTTTTGGGGGGTGTTTTTAGTGTCCAAAAATAGTCAAGTCAATAAAAGAAACAATACAAAGTGTGGTGGATACTCGCCCTAGCAGATATTAAGATTTAATATAAAGATATAGTAATTAATTACTGTGAGTTTTTGCAGGGACAAATAAACCCAGGAAAAAGAATAGAGAGCCCATAAACAAATGCATGGAGATATGGAAATTTAGTGGGTGATAGAGTTGTCATTGGACAAATCAATGGGAAAAAGCAGACTAGTCTATAAATTGTGTGGGACAATTGGACATTTTAGCAATCTAGCGAATAACAGACTTGTGGGAAGAGATTCCCCGTCCCAAAGCTGGCTGTAAGTGCCAATTAATTTAGGCACAGCTACAGAGCTTAATAGAAGTGGAATAGCCAAACAGAGCCAGAGCAGATGCTGCATAAACTGGCATGGCTTTTTCATTTTCCACTTCCCCTAAATTCATAAAGTTTGAATATCTGCCAGAGACACTCTCAGAGCAGAAAATGGCCTAATTCTTATTGTGCCACTGCCCTGTTAGGTTCAAGCTTACATAGCTAGTCCAAAGAACTTTCATAAAAAACCTAGTTCTCCTGTTTAAGGAATATTCACAGAAAACATGGGTCTACTTTTATAAAATTATATTCAGCTAGAACAAAGGCAATCCTTTGTCTAGTGAGAGAAGGAAGAACCATCGCCCAGATCAATAACTTTGCCGCCATCTCTTCAGTGTACTAAAAGCCTATCTCTCCACAGACCACCTCCTAGTTCTCATTTAATATCCTCTTACCTCAGTGGGCTCTGACACTACGTTTTCCCTGTGGGCAATGATCTCAAATTCTTTCCCCAGAGTTATCTATGTAAAAATAACCAAATATGATGAAAACTTTACAATATTATTTAAAAACTAAATTCCAAATGGAATAAATAACTCAATGTGAAAAGCGAACTACAAGTTTTAAAATTGCCTGTAGGAGAATATAAACGTAACTTTGGATTTGAGACAATTTTAAAAGCTACAAACAAAATACTTTCTAAGGCGAAACATTGGTACATTTTGACTAAATAAATATTTTTAAAAATTTATACAACGACATCGTCAGAAGAGTGAAAAGATTAGCAACAAGGTACAGACTAGGAGAAGATATTTGTGATGCATACAAATAGCAAAGTATTAGCTTCCAGAATGTATAATGATGCCTACAAATCAATAACACAAATAACTCAATAGCTAAATGGGTACAGAATATGAACAAGCAATTAACAGAAGAGGAAATTCAAATGGCCGATACATTAAAAATGTCTTCCACTTTGCTAGAAATCAGGAAAATAAAAATTTATATAACAATGAGAGGGGCCAGCCCCATGGCCGGGTGGTTAAGTTCATGCGCTCGGCTGCGGCAGCCCAGGGTTTCACTGGTTCGGATCCTGGGCGTGGACATGGCACTGCTCATCAAGCCACGTGCCACAACTGGAAGAACCCACAACTAAAGTATACAACTATGTACTGGGGGCATTTGGGAAGAAAAAGCAGAAAGAAAAAAATAAGAAGATTGGCAACAGTTGTTAGCTCAGGTGCCAATCTTTAAAAAAAAAGCAGTGAGGTATCATGTCACAGCTATCTGGTTGGCAAAAAATATGATGTCTGTCAATATTTCTTGATTAGGATATGGAGAAATAGTAACTTGAGTACTCTGCTAGTGGGAGTTTAAATTGATAATACTCATTTGGGAAGTAATTTAGCAATGTTTAGACAAGTTGAAGATGCATATCCTACAACTCAGTAATTTCACTTCTAACTGTTTTCTAGTAAACGCTAGTGTCAGGAAGTGAATATTTTCATGTTTCTGCACTGTTTGGCCTCCTGAGCAAAGAAAATGGACAGGTTAGTGAATGTCTCCTTTACCCCAGACCCACTGGCTCCTCACTTTCCTAGGTATTATACTTGGAACCCTGCGCTCCCATTCAAAGTAAAGTAAGACTTATCTCCCTTGGAGCCATGGATACCTCCCAGGCTGAGGGTGAAAAGCCCATGTGAAAGCTTTCGGATTCTCTTCCCTGCTGAAGTAAGCGTGGAGGGCATGTGTTGACAGCAGAACTCCAAGTCAAAGCAGCCTGAATTGCTGAGTTATGAGGGAAAAATAGTTGCACTGGAGGGTCTTCTAACCTACAGTGGACTTTGTGTGCATGAGAAATAAAATTTATGTGATAAGCCACTAGGATTTAGGGGTTGTTTATAACCAAAGTCTAAACTTAACTTATTTTAATATAATACTGTTATCCATCTATTGACTTTTTCAAAGGATAAGCTCTTTGATTTATTTGTTAAATATAGCAGTTTTGTTTTTTATCAACAATTTCTGGTTTGCTTCATTTTCTTTCTGCTTCCCTTAGGTTTAATTTTGTGTTCTTTTTCTAACCTCCTGAGTGTGATTAATTTATTTTTATTTTTGCTTTGTTGTTAATATAAGTATTTCGGGTTAAGATATTTTCCTCCGAGTAATGCTTTAATTTTTATCTGATACAAAGCATTTATATAATTGTGCTTATTTATGTTTGTAATGATATTTTCGCTCATATCCGTTTTCTGGAAAAGAAGTTGTATTTGACTTTAGAGATGGTAATTTTTTTCTTTCTGTTTTTGTTGTTCATTTCAACTTTTGTGGTATTGTGATCAGGGAATTTTTTCAGCTTCTTAAATACATCCCAAAGTTGGTCAACCTTGTGTATCTTATTATACAAATCTTCTAGAGCCTTCTTATTTTTTTCTTTCTTGCTTGTTCTAATTTGACATATATAGAAGATTGGCTCCAACAATTATAGATTGTGCATTACTTAAAAGGGCACAGAAAACATTTACCAAAATTTACCATATGTTGGACCATAGAATAAATTTCAAAGGAATGAAATCATTCAGGATATGTAGAAATAAGCCAGACGTCATTAACAAAAAGATAACCAGAAAATCCCCTTGTGTTTGGAGGTTTAGCAACATAAGTTTAAAAAGACAATGAGTCAAAGAAGCAATTACAGTAGAAATTAGAGAATATTCCAAACTAAATAATAATTAAAACATAAGCTAACTTGTAAAATGCATCTAAAGATATGCATATAAGGGAATTTATAAACTTAAATGCATATATTCTGTTTATTCCTGAGGATGTGTGAAAAGGTACTCAACCTTATTAGTTATCAAAAAATGCAAATTAAAACCAAAATGAGGAATCACTATATATCTACAGAATAGCTAAAATGGAGAAAAATGAAAATATTAAGTATTGTGAGGCTGTAGAGCAATTGGAACTCTCATATATTGCTGGTACAACTGTACGTTTACACAACGATTTTCGAATACTGGGAGTTCTTACTATTTACTGTGTATCCTATGATCCAATAATTTCATTCCTAGATATATACCAAAAGAAATATATACATACGTGCATCAAAAGTTATGTGCAAAAATGTTCATAGCAGCATTATTTTTAACAGCCAAATCCAGGAAACAGATCAGATATTCATCAGTAGAATGGATAAATGGATTAAATACATTTATACAAAATATAACAATAAAAACTAATGAACTGTTTCTATGTACAATGACACTGATGAATCGCTCACAAAACTATAATGTTGAGCAAAAAATTCCAGACATAAAAGCGTACAGAATGCATGATTCGATTTATATAAAATTCAAACTCAGGCAAAATTAATATATGGGAATGGGAGTTAAAATAGTGGTTACCTCTAGGGAGAAGGGCGGGGTTAACACCTTGGAGGGGGCAGTAAGATCACTTGTGGAGTGCTGATAATGTTCTAGTTCTTGATCTGGATGGTAGTTTATATTGTGATTATTTCTTGAGGTGAAAACCTATGATTTGTATTCTTTATTTTATGTATTCTGTATTTCTTAACAATGTTAAACCACTGAACTGGAAATTACTATTTTGTCACACATGGCAGTTATGAACAGGTAAATAATGATCTGAACCAACTTTGAGTTGCAGAGACGTACACAATAAAATGCTTGGGTTGAAAAAAAAGAATAGTTCAAATTGGCAAGCTTCCACTGCATTAGCTCCCATTAGAAGCCTAGGTATTATACTTGGAACCCTGTGCTCCCATTCAAAGTAAAGTAAGACATATCTCCCTTGGAGCCATGGATACCTCCCAGGCTGAGGGTGAAAAGCCCATGTTTTGAAAAAGGAAGGGTCAATTCCATACTTCAAGGCTCTGAAGTGTTTTTACTCACAACATTTCTGATACTGAACAAGAGATTTTTTTTTTTCCCTCCTGGAACCAAATATCGTGGTGTCTTTCCTAACACCACTTCTCCAATTCTCTGACACAAGCTAGGTGTCCAACAATTCAATTCAGTTCTGGCACAATTCAATTCAGTTCTGGCACAATTCAATTCAATTCTGGCAGTAACTATCCAGAGTTAGCGCAGACACCATAGGTTAAGGGCTCAGTCTCACAAGACTGTTCCTACTGCAGACACCAGTTGTAGTATTGGATCACCAAATTACCCACACTTCTGTCTGACTTGGCTACAAATTGGGTGTTCCCATGACCCCCTGCCTCAGGATCACACAACTCAGGAAAGTGCTTTACTTGCCATTACCAGTGTATTCTAAAAGTTACAACTCAGGAACAGGCAAATGGAAGAAATACATAGAGCAAGGTATGCGGCAAACATATGGAGCAGGCACAATACCCTGCTAGTACCTCGATGTGTTCACCAACCTGGAAGCTCTCCGAACCCCAGTGTTCAGAGGTTTTATGGAGGCTTAATTACATAGGCACACGATGGATTAAATCACTGGTCATTGGTGATTATCTCAACCTTCAGCCCCTCTTCCCTCCCCAGAGTTAGGGTGGGAGGATGGGGAGGTGGGGGCAGTGGAGCTGAAAGTTCCAACCCTCTAATCATGGCTTGGTCTTTCTGGTGACCAGCCTCCATCCTGAATCTATCAAGGGGTTCTAGCCAGCAGTCATCTCATTAGCATACAAGACACTCATTACTCAGGAGATTCCAAGGAGCTATGTGCCAGGAACCAGGAACAAACACAAAATATATATTTCTTATTGTATCACAGGGCTGTAAATAATAAGTGCTATCTGATTCTTCCCCAAAACAATTCAGTTTTATTCACATTAAACATTTGCTCTTTTGTTTAGCCCTCTTCTGTATTTCTACTTTTAGTGTCTTGTCAATTTTTATAAATGTCTTTCTTAGCTCCTTTCTTTCTCCTGCATCCCACAACTTCTTTGCTCTAGCCTCAAAATGTATTAAGTAGAGACCATTTCTCACGCTCTAACCAGTCAGCCTGGTCAAAACCACCTGGAGAATTAAAAATTTTCCTAACTTGTCTCTCTGCTTCTACCCTTGCCCTCTGGTCTAGTCTCCACAAAGATGCCAGAGGAATCCCATTAAAAGCAAGTTAGAAACGTAAGTTAGAGAAAGTTACTCCTCTATTTGAAACATTCCAATGGTTTCCCATTCACTGAAAGTCAAATTTGAAACCTTCACCCTAATCTACAAGACCCTATAAGATCTGACCCTATCTCTTACCCCTCTCCCCTCTCTAACTCTATTCCAGTCACACTGCTTTCTTTTCTATTTCTCACATGATTAGCATGGTTCTTCCTCAGAGCCTTTGCACTTGATGTTCCTCCAACCAGGAATTCTTTTTCCACAGATGGCAATTTCAGATCTGGGCAGGAAAACAAAGTGATCCTAAGAACATCTCACTGTACTAGAAAACTAGAAAATGCTCGAAGACTAATGAGATCGTGTCGAAAAGATATAGGAGTTGGCTTGAAAGGGCCCTTACTGGCCAAAAGTGGGACAATTTGAGCATTAAAAAAAATAATAGTAATTTATTTTAGCAAAATAAATAAATAAAAATCCATGAGTCCATAATAATATGGAGAGAGAGAGAGAGAAAGACTCTTCTTTGGAAAGTATGCTAGTTAATAAATCTAATAGGAATGATAAAATTATAAAACCACCATTTTGCAATCCCTAATCTAATAAAACTCAGGAAGAATCATCAGTGGATGCTAAGACTTCGATGAAAGCTATTAGAATATTTGCATGGTGCTAATCAGTGTGGTAGCCCACACATTACATACAAACTGGGAAGGGGAAAAAATGTACTTTCACAATGGGGAAACTGATAAACCCCTACCTTAACCAAGTGATCAAACCTAGCATCCATTAATAGTGGGACAGGCTGGAATTATGAGCTTCTTGATACGCAATATACAATATGAAGTTCACAGCATCGCTTAATCAAGCCTCTAGATCTAACATTTTGTCTGTATCACAGATTGGGAGAAGATAAATTAAATTACACCATGAAAAAACAACCAGACAAATCAAGCTTGTGGGACATTCTATAGGATGGCTGGCCTAGAATCTTTGTTAGAGATGATCATCCAAAGGATGTGACTGCAGGCTGACCTGCAAGCTAGACCCAGGCAATTGGGGGCTCCTCATTCATCCCCTGTCCTTGGAATGTATGTACCGCCCACCATTCCACACTAGGAGCTTTTACAAGGACACAGCATTGAGAGAGTAAGGTGGTGTTGAGAGCATCTAGACTGCATACAGGACTGAACTCCATGAACACCTCTATATAAACCTTTACGATTCTGGTGGGCAGGTGTGGAGATCTACTCATCTTGCTAGCTGCCCAAGACAAGCCTCCTATGTAAGTCCCCTTGCTTATTAAACCTGCCACCTACCAATTTGGAGTGGCCTGCCTCTTTCTTCAGTCTCTCTTTGCGCTTTGTGTACAGGGGCCAGTTTGCAAACCAACAATCTTCAACAACGAATGTCATAAAAATGAGGGTGGGAAGGGGCGTAACAGCAAGATGCAAGCATGCATTGTGATTGGGACTGCAATTTGAAAAAAATTACCACAGAAGACACTCTTGGGATAGTTGGAACAATCTTAATATAGACTGGATATCAGATGTTATTACGGAATTATTGTTAACAGCTATGGGAAATTGTTTATTAGCATTAGTAATCAAAACTCCAAATTTTAAAATTTAGACACAATTTGTTCCCTATTTGGTTGGCAGTGATTAAAAAAGAATTCTAAGAATTCGAAAGTCTAAAAAGAATTTTAATTCTAAGTGACTAAAAAGAATTTCAGTGGTGTGGCAAAATGAACTCTGTAATGCAATGTGCCGTAGTGCATGTGAATAATATCTGTCCTCTTAAAGCATTTCGAGAAATCGATTTTTGGAAAATAGTCAGAATATAAATAATGGAAATAACCTTGTGATAACCATTCTGTATTTACAGAATCAAACAATGTTCAACAATAGGGTATTGGTTAAATAAGGGATTGGTGTGTAACCACTAAAAATGACAATAAAGGCATATATTTATTAACAAGGATAGAATTTCATGATATATCAATGAAGTAGGACAATGAGTTATAAAAGAACGTTTAAAATAGACGTATAACGTATAAAATAGAGTTTGAGCCTGTTTTATTATGTATTTATTTATAAGGATATGTTCAAGAATGGAATAATATAAAATGCAAACTATGTATCTTTCAGTAGCAGAATTGCATTTGGCTTATTTTTGCTTATCTGTATCTGAAATTTTTAACGTAGCATATATCTTCATATAATGAAATCATATAAGGTAATTTCTTTTTAAAAACCCTTACTTAGGTTTTTAGGCACATTAAAACATTAATTGAATATTAGAAGAGAAAGCTCTTAAAATGACCTAAACGTGTAGTAGTGAACAAGAAGTCATATTTAGAATTCTCCTGGACTATTTAACACAGTATTTAAACAATATTTCTTAGAAAGACGATGTAACACTCTGGGCCTTTTTTCGGGATATGTAGCAACAACCCTTGAATCTCAGATACCCCAGAATAAGTTGATATTTGAGATTCAAGTTGCAAGTGATGTTGACTAGTTTTACTGGCTTCCAAACTTGCAGGGGATCAGAACAAGAGATGTGGGCTAGACTCTCAGAGACCAGCTTAGTCACAGGGGTGGAGATCAGAGTTAAAAACATAGACTAGAGGGGCCAGCCCAGTGGTGTAGTGGTTAAGTTTGTGCACTCTGCTTCAGCTGCCCAGGGTTCACCAGCTCGGATCCTGGGTATGGACCTACAAACCACTTATCAAGCCATGCTGTGGCAGGCGTCCCACACATAAACTAGAGGAAGATGGGGAGAGGTGTCAGCTCAGGGCCACTCTTCCTCAGCAAAAAGAGGAGGATTGGAGGCAGATGTTAGGTCAGGGTTAATCTTCTTTAGGAAAAAAAAAAGATTATAACCAGATTCTGGGCTAGCAAATACTTAAACTGACATTCTTTAAATATTTAACTTTTGTTTATTGGAAGTGAGAGAGAAGCTGCTTATCTATCAGTCAAAATTGTATCCCTTTTTATATTGAAAATAAGGAATTTATTAAAGTTTACCTTATCTTCAATTGTGTTATTCCACACTGCTCTCACCAGAAATGGATAACATACACCAACCACACTAAGGATATGACAGGTGCATTCATGCATTGGGCCCTTTGCACAGGCTAACCCCTCCATCTGGCATACTCTTCTCCCAGATAACTGTGCCTAAACTTTCGCACTGCCTTCAAGGCTATGCTCAAACGTCACCTCCTTATGGTTTAATTTAAAATGTCTCAATCAATACTTAGATATTCTCTTTTTCTGACTTTCACGTTGAGAAAATCACTCCTTTTTTTTTAGGTTGAGCTCTCTGTTAGTTTTTCTTTTGTGATTTATTTTTCTCAACCAGATATCTTCTTGGTAGGCATGTTAAAGGGTTTAAAACTGAGATAATATGTCCCCCATGAACAAAAACTATACCACTGTTATGTTTGCAGAATTTCAGCTGATTCTGCCTACCAACACCATATGACTCAGCTGACCAGGGACAACTTACCTGTTTGTCTCAAAAATACGGAAAAAAAAAGAAAGAGACACTGGCTCTGGCTCTGGTAAGTAGTACTTATACTTATATCACTTATCTATTGCTGCATAATGTAGGGGAGGATAAAGCTTTTCCTTTACCCTCTCAGGTTCAATACCTGAGCGCCTGTAAATTAAACTAACAAAAGACAGATTAGTAAGAGAAAGAAAAAGTTTATTTACATATACAACGCTGCATATATGTAGGAGTACTCAGTGATGAGTAACTCATTGGGGTGGTTAGAATTGGGGCTTATATACCATCTTAATAGGTGAAGGGGAAGGAAAGGAAAGGAACTTAGGGGCAAACAAATGACTTTTTGGAAAAATAAATGGGCGAATAGATGGTGCATATGATAGTCTTGTGACCCTGTCTGTTTGGGTGTGGTGCTGAATTCTCTTCTCTTGCTCCTGGGGAGGGAATTATGACAACTGAGTTCTTTGGGGAGGCTCCGCTTTTAGGTAGGTAAAGGAAGCTCTGTGAACGCCTCTTTCTGCATCTGTTGATTCTCAATTGCTTTCAGCTCAAAATAATCCTTATGCCAAAGTGGCATGTTTTGGGATGGTGTACCCTCATCCCCTTCATTAACGAACCACCCCCAAATTTAGCAATTTTAAGTAACAACAAAATATTATTTCTCACCGATTTTAGGTTGCAGGGCAATCGGTCTGTTGGTTTCACCTGAGCTCATGCATACAACTACTGTCAGCTGGAGCATTGGCTTGGCTGTAAGGATCCCCATTCACAGGTCTGGCAGTTAGTTCCGGTTATCAGTTGGGGCATTTTGCTTCTCATCCTCAAATAGAATATGTCAGCTTTCGTCTGTGATAGTCTCCTTGCAGTGTTCTGAGAGAGTAATCGTGAAAGCTGCAAGGTCTTTTCAGGCCTAAGACTGCAACTGGCACAGTGTCACTTCCTATTAGTCAAAGCAAGTCACGAGGTCAGTCCAGATTCAAGGAGTGGGGAAAAAGACTCCATCTCTTGATAGGAGGAGTGGAAAATTTACATTGCAAAAGAGGACAAGAGGATGTGTTGTGACAATCTACCACATCACTCCAAGACATTGTCCATTTTGGGGGAAATTGGACCATTTTTCACTTTATAGTTTAATGAATTATAGAAGAGTTTTTGAGGAAACCTGAGTTAAATGACATTTTCTTTCTGACTTATTTCAGGTGTATATTTGTAACCCTTAATAAATGGTATAAACTACACCAACAAAGTCTGGTTAAATTAAGGACTTTATGAAAAAAAATATTGTGTAATTCTCAGAAATTCCAGATGGGGCTTGGAAGCCCCATAGTCAAGGATGATGCCCTGAATCATGCTCTGTGGGGGACAACACTAGCCATGCTGCTGGAAGCTGACACCAGAAGTGTCCCTGGAGAGAGGAAATGGGGGCCCACATGACTCATCATTCAGCCAGTGATGACAAAGACCTTCTCTGAGCCAGACAGGGAGTGATCTAGGACCGGGGTTACAGCTGGATCAAAAATAAGTGACCCCCGCCAGCTCCTATGTAGCTCCCATTCTAGTAGCAGGAAATAGATAATAAACTATACACATAATAAATAAGTAAATTATATATTACGTTAGGAAATGATGAGTAGTATGGAGAAACAGGAAAAAATGTAAGTCAAGGCAAGAGAGATTAGGAGTGGTGGGGATGGACAGTGCACTGAGAGAATGACTTCTGAGCAGACACGAAGTGGGTGGAGAGGTCCTCTCTGCAGGTGTATACAGGAAGAACACTCCAGGAGTAGAGAGCAGCCTAAGGTGTGTATGTACCCGGCATATTTGAGGATCATAGAGGCCAGTGTGGCTGGAGCAGAATGAGTGAGGGAGAGAAGTAGGAGGCACACACAGGGTGGTAGCAGGGGAGCAGCAATCTTTAAACCACTGATTGGATACGGCTCTTCCTCTAAAGTGAGAAGCCATTGCCAGGTTTTGAATAGAGAAGTGACCTGATCTGACTTACATTTTCAACAGAATATGCTCTCTTTCTTCAGAGTATTAGCTCATGATCAATATGTGGACAATAATGATGTGAGAGTGGAGGTAAAACTAGCAATTAAAAACAATATAGGAGAACAGCTTCGTCACCTCTGGGTGGGTAGATAGAATAAACAAAACCCTCAAAAACACATACCATGAGGCAAAAAAATGATGAATTTGACTACCTCTAAATTAAGTATTTCTGTTCAGTGAGGCACAAGATATCTAAAATTATCAGACAGGTCACACATAGGAGGAGTTAGTGGCAACGTCTAAAACTGAGGAGTGTTGGGGCCGACCTGGTGGCGCAGTGGTTAAGTGCACACGTTCTGCTTCTCAGTGGCCCCGGGTTTGCCGGCCCACATCCTGGGTGCGGACATGGCACCGCTTGACAAGCCATGCTGTGGCAGGCATCCCACATATAAAGTAGACGAAGATGGGCACCAATGTTAGCTCAGGGTCAGGTTTCCTCAGGAAAAAGAGGAGGATTGGCAGCAGTTAGCTCAGGGCTAATCTTCCCTCCCCAAAAAATAAATAAAAACTAAATAAATAAAACTGAGGAGTGCTTCAGATTGTACAAGAGGCTCCCATAAAACAAGCAGAAAATGACATAAATCTCAATTTTTAAAACGGACAAATGATATGAACAGATAATATACAGAATAGGAAACATTAAAGTCTTGAAAGTAAAGAAGTTCAAAATCATAGATAGTCAGAGAAATGAAAATTAAAACCACCATGAGATATTACCTATGCCTGTTGACTGGCATCATTTAGAAAGTTGGATGATACAAAATACCGGCAGGGAGGTGGCAAGGATGGTATCAAATATTGCAGCAACTCTTGCACATTGCTCTTGGGAGTGTGTACCATGTCACCACTACGGAGCGTGATCTGGCAATACTCAGTCAAATTACCTCTATACTTAACCCCGTAATCCAAAAATTCTGTTCCAAGATATATATTCCAACAGAAATCCCACTTGCTAGACAAGAGGGCATAGAGGAGAATGGAGTTATTTCTTCAAGTAAAATTCAGGTTGAAATCCAAAAGTTACAAGTAAACCCACAGTGCACTGGTTGAAGAGAAGAGGAGCAGGCTGGGGGCAAAACCCCATCAGAGTGTCCTCTTCTCCCCATCTAGCCCATGATGGAGAATCATGAATAGGCTCCTTAGAAGCACAACCAGAAGACTACTACCCAACACCAGCAACGTGGCCTTTGAGAATCCTAAAGGAGGCACCAAAATATGAATAAGTGGACATGAGGAATGACATGTTACAGGATTTTCATCTGTACGAAGAAGGGGGTAAATGAATGATAAGATAGCGAGTGAGTCCCAGGAGTTTCATGTTCAGGTAGCTGGGAGACCTTGCACAACCCATCTAACTTCTTGCTAAGAGGGAAATGCCCAGGGTTTTTCCTGCTTCAGTGACTTGCTCAGACCCATTCTCACCTCCTTCCCTCCAGAGCCTAGCCTGTGCTTATAAAACAGTGCAGGTTTCTCTTCTATGATAGGATACTGAGACATAATTTAATTGTCTTTCTACTTCAAATGCTACAATTCTACCTTTGGGGATAGAAAGAAGGAAAGGAGGAGGGGAAATGTTATCCAGCCCAGCAACTCTTCCAAATTCACAAGGATTTGCTTTTGACAACATTGCCTGGCAGAGGGATCAGAACAGCTCATTTTTGCAGACAGCTTGTTTATTGCTGTGAGAGGCTTTCGAAAGGAAAGTGAACCTTGCTAGACTGTGTGAAAACCCAGTCAGCTGAGCCGACACTGGATTCTTTCCCTGGAGTGAAGTGACCTGACATTACTGCTTATCACTGTCCTGTGTTCTGGTCAGATCTTATGGCCCTGATAGCCAGAAGTTCTCACTGCTAGCTCTCTTTCCCCCTTTCTCTCTCTCTCTCACCTTCCGTCCCTACCTTCCTCGTTCCTTCTCCTTTTCCCTTCATCTCACAATGACTATCAAAATGGCTTCTCTGAGTGCTTTAATAAGCAAAGACATTAAGAGCCACTCTGTTATTAGTATCTGCTACAGAGCCTGTGGACTTTATCTCTAACTGCTGTTTACTTGGGCCCCACATAGGAGAGGTACTGCTGAGAGAACTTGAATTTGCAATGACGAATTACAAAAGTGGTCAGAGACAGTAGGAAATTGTTCTATCTCTCAGGATCTATTTTTTTGTTTGTTTGTCTTGCTTTGATATGAGTGGAAATGCCTCTGGTGTTTTCCAATTAAATAAGATATTGATTTTAGAACTAAGGTATACATACCTTACGTAAAACAGTATCCTTCGATTCTTATTTTATTGAGAGATTTTTTATCATGAATGGTTGTTATATTTTGTCAGTGGCTTTTCAGGATCTATGGAGAGAATAACATGTGTTTGTTTTTTTTGTCAATATGTTAATCTGGTGTATAATATTAATGGATTTCTTAATATTGACCCATATTCCTGGAATAAATCCCTCGCTCAATCATGGTATATTATTTTCTTCCTCTAACTTTGGGTCTTGTTTGCTAGCATTTTATCTATTTCTTTTTGTATTTGTATTCTTGAGTGATGTTGGCCTATAGTTTTCATTTTTGTACTGTCTTTATCAGGTGTTGCATCATAAATGGAGTTGGGAAGTTTTCCTTTATTCTCAATGCTCTGGAACCATATATAGAGCATTGGAATTATTTTATCTTTCAGGATTTGATAGGATTTCCCTGAGAAAATATCTGGGCTTTGCTTTTTTGGTGGGGTAGTTCCTTAATGATTTTCTCTAGTTCTTTTATGGAAATTGATCTTTCTAACTCTAATGGAGTAGATTTTGGTAGTGCATATTTCCCTAGGAAATTATCCATTTGATCTAGATTTTCAAATTCATTTCTATAGAGATCTCCAAAGTAGGCTCTTATTAATATTTTTAATTCTTCTATTTCAATGATTATTTGCTTTTTGTCATTTCTTATTTTGTATATTTGTTCTTTACCTCTTTTTTCTTGGACAAGTTAGCTAGTGATGTATCTTGTTATTTTTCTTTAAAAAATGTGATTTTGATTTATTAATGAGGTCTATTCTTTCTATTCTTAATCTCTGTTTTTAGGTCCATTATTTCCTGTTGTTAACTTCTGCCTTTATCTTTATGGCTTCTTTCCTTGTGCTTTCTTTTGGTTTACTTTAGTCTTTTCCTATTTTTAAAAAATCTATGAATTTTCCTGTGATCACTGCTTTAAATATATCCCATAGATTCTGATATGTACTGTGTTCATTATCTTTTTTCTTAAAGATTCTGTAGTTTCAGTCTGTGTTTCCCCTTCACCCAGGAGTTGTTTACTAGGATTTTTTATTTCCAAGGGGAAGAGCTAATTTATTTTGTTTGTTTTCTTGTTTGTTTTTGTTAGTAGTTTCCAATTTTATTGTATTGTGATCACATATGTTATTTTTAATATTTCTACATAATGGAAATTACTGATGTTTTCCTCTCGAACTTAATATATGCTCATGTTTTGTGAATGTGTCATGAATGCTTGAGCAGAAGCTATATCAGGATGTGTCATTCTATATACATTCATAACATCTACATATGTTTCCTTTCATCTCCTGTAGTTTTTGTTTCCTAAGTATGGTTGCCTTGTAATTTAGCGCATAAATGTTCATACTTGTTGTGTCTTCATTTTGTATTATAGCTTTTAGTACAAAAGATGTCCTTTGTCACATTTAATACTGTGGGGCTTGAATGAAACTTCGTCTGATAGCAGCATCTCTATGCCTGCTCCTGTTTTGTTTCCATTTGCTTAGTATACCTTTCTTCTTCCTTCCTTTTTGCCTTTCTGAATCACTTAGCTATAGATGTGTCTCATGTCCATGGCACATAGTTGGGCTGTGTTTTGTGAGAAAATTAAAAACCTTTTTTTAATAAATGAGTGTATTAGTTATCTATTGCTAAATAAACAAATAACTCCACAACTTAGCAGCTTAAAACAGCAAACATTTATTATGGCACAGTTTGTGTGGGTCAGGAATCAGGGAGTCAATTAGCTGGCATCCTCTGGCTCATGGCCTCTCACAAGGCTGCAGTCAAGTTGCTGGCCAGGGCTGCAGTCATCTCAAAGTTCAACTGGGGGACGATTCACTTCCAAGTTCTTATAGTTGTTGTCAGGTCTCAGGTCTCTGCTGGCTGTTGGCTAAAGATTTCAGTTCCTTGCCATGCTCTCTATAAGGCAGCTCACAATATGGCAGCTGTCTTCTCTCAGAACAAGTGATAGACAGTAAGTGAGACAGAGGTCACAATCTTTTCGTAACCTAATCGTGGAAGTGACATCCCTTCACTTTTGGCGTATACTGTTCATTAGAAGCTAGTCATAGTTTAGAATTCGCTCAAGGGGAGGGACTTACACAGGGGCTTGAACACCAGGAAGAAGCAGGGATCTTTGGAAGCAGCTTAGAGGCTGCTTACTACACTCTGACCTCTGGTCCTCAATGATTCACTTCCTTTCTATATGCAAAATACACTCACTCCCTCTCAAGGTCCTCAAAATTCATAAGCCGTTACAGTACCAGCTCAAAGTTCAGAATCTCATCAACTAAATCAGGTCCAGGTGCAGCTCCTTGGGTGTAGTTCCTCTCATTCTGTAGATCTGTAAAACCAAAGAAACAGTTGTCTTCCTCCCAATACATCCAACATTTACTTGTGGGACAGACATAGGATAAATGCTGTACATATTCCTATTTAAAAGGAGGGAAAAGAGGAAGCACAATGGAGTCCACAGAGATTCTGAAATCCAGCCAGGCAAATGTTGCACGATTAGTCTTGGGTGCTTGGCTCTGATTATCTCGCTTTTGGTTTACCCTCTGAGTCAGCATTTGCAGCTGAGTGGCTTTCTCAGCCTGCTACTTGCCAGTTGAATTTTGGGGATCCAAGAGCCTCTTTTCATTTTGTTTTCTCTCTGTTCCTTATGGTCCAAACTGGCAGTGTGTTTGCTGATGTAGTTTTCTCATTAACTCTATGGCTCTTCTGTAAATTTCACTGGAATTCACTTCATTACAGAAAAGCCACACCTACAAATCTCCGTGAGATAAATCTTTCTCTACCTTATGCTCCTGCTGAGTGGGCTATGGGACAACACCGTTTAGGTTTTGATTTAAAGGATCTGTAAGGTATACCTTAATCTCTTTAAAGGGCCACGTGTGTGACTGAATATAACCCTAAGGACCTAAATAAAACTTTTGATATTTCTTAACCATTAAGAAGGGATTTTACAGTCACACCCTTGACTTCATTTTTCGACAACGTTTTCTTTGGGTGTGCCCTGGACTAGATCTTTGCTCAGAAGCCATTTCTTAATTTTACCATTGTTTGCCATTTTGAGGGGCTGAGAATTTTCAAAACCCTAAGTCCTGGCTTATTTTTAAAAATAGTCTTTTCTTCAATTTATCTCTCTCCTCTCATGCTTTGTTATATGTAGCAAAAAGCAACCAGGAGGCACCTTCCACATTTTACTTAAAAAATAGCCTTTGGTAGATCACCCAGCTCGTTAGGCATATTTTCTACTTTCCACATAAATGCAGACAACAGCTGTATTTTGCCACTGCATCACCCGACTCTCCTTTCTTCAACTTTCCAGTAACATTTTTCTCACTTTCTTTTGAGCCCTCACTAGTGTAGGGGAGGAAGACTTTTCCTCTACCTAGTGTGGGTTCGTCTGGCCTGAGAATGAATTAAATTCACATGAGACAGAATAGCAGGAGAAAATTAAACAAAGCTTTATGAGGAACCATGGCCCTGGGCCTTTCTTCCCAAAGGACGAAAGGGCACCGAAGAAGTAGGGTGCACAGAGTGGTTATATACCCCCAAACAGGATGTTTCACATATGAATTGAAATGTCCCTCCCACAATAGTCACAAGATTGCCCTCTGGCACAGTGCTTGATGGACACAGCAGGTAGTGGTCTGCTATCTCGGAGGGTGTAGCAGGAGGCAAGTCTACTGTCTTGAGCTGGGTGGTCACAGGTGAGCACAGCAATCAGTTCCTAGCCTAAGGAAAGATGCTTAATCCTTAAAGAAATGCCAACGTTGGGAGGGGGAGGGAAGTCAGTTACAGGAGGTTACCAGACAAGCACAACAAACAAATGCAGATTGAAGTCCTTGCCTTCCCCGCTGATTAAGAGTTTCTAGAGACAAGGTCATCTCCCCTTCTTCCTGGTACAGAGGGCAATATCTTTACAGATGGAGAGTTCCTTTACAATGTAAATGTCTCTTACAAAGGGTAAGTAAATACTGCTTTTCAGTTGCTTTCCTGTCTGCAAAGTAACCAGCCTCAAATAATCATCATGCCAAAGAGATATATCTTGGGGTGGCCAGTTCCAGGTCCCCACACTAGCACCTTCCTCAAAGTCCAAAATTTTAGTGTGGTCAAGGCATTTTACACATTCGCTAACCCTCTCCTCAAAGTTCACCGCCAAGTTTTAATGCGATGCCCATATTTTAGTTATTTGTTACGGCAGTACCAGACTTCCAAGCACAAAAATCTGTACTCACTATTGCTATGTAGCAAATTACCCCAACACTTAGTGGCTCAAAAGCACAAACATTTTTTTTATCCCACAGTCTCTGTGGGACAGAAATCCTGGCATAGACTAACTGGATGCCTCTAACTCAGGATCTCCCACAAGGCTCTAATCCAGTCGTGGATGGGTTTAACTCACTGTGCTAGGTAGCCTCTGCTATGAATATTATTCTCACTTTTACCGTCATTCGTTTTTACTACTTTCCCTCCGATCCATTTTGCTTTTTTCATTTCCTTTTCATTGTCTTGGTTGTGTTTTTGTCTTTCTTCAATACCCCTTATTAAATTTCACTTGGATTTATTCTCTCCAGGGTACCTTATCATTGATTCTTTATTTCTGAGATAATTTTTTCTTTTCTTTAATTCTTTCCTGAATTAAGTCGACTCTTTTTTCATATCTCCCTGGATTTCGATTATTTCCTTTCTTAGTTTTTAAATTTCTTACAAGGTGGTTTTTTATATCCTCAAATATATGTTTGATTATATTTAATTCTTACAGTTTTTGTCTGCTTTATGGTTGTTCTTCCTATAGGAACTTTTCCTCATATGTGTGAAATTTTGTTTTCTGAGTTTTTAGAATAGCTCTATGTGGATTTGTTGATTTTCCTTTTGTTCATTATTTGTAGCATTGGAGTATTTCACAAGATTCCTAGTTCAGTGATGGCCTTTCTCTCAACATAACAAAGTTCAGACACTGTAAGCAGATTCGTTTGTTTTGGTGGGGGTTGGACGGGCTATGTGTCCTCTGGTTTTATGATTCACTTCTGTCCTGTACGACCCTACATTTCCCCCTTCAGCTTCTTTTCCTTTTCACTGCCTAATTGCCAAGTGGAGTTTTTCTTTTCTTTATTGACTTTTTTTTTTCTCTTCCAGAAGCTATGTGTTTCAAAGATTACTCCCTTAAACTATAAGTACTTTTACATCTCTTCCCTGTAATCCATGTTCTGATCTAGTCAGATGCTTTTTTAGAATACGTAGACTTAAGGTGGACTTTATCTTTCTGAGGCTGATTTTGGATCTCTTGTGCACCCTTTCCTTAGCTTCCCTCTTCTGTCTTCCCCACAGTTTTTCTCCTTTTGCCTTGTGGCTGGAGGGTAGATGTTAAGATGGCAGCATGGGAAATTATGCTGGGATTTGGTGATTTTCATGTTTTTACCTATAGTTACTTTGAAATTTTGGCATTCTATGTCTTCAAGTTATGCCAAGGGCTTGATTTTTGTGTAAGTTTATGTTTCCCATCTTGTTATTTGGTACTGTTCGGGGAAGATATATTGGGAGACTGGTAGATTGGTGGCCATATTGCCTTCAGCTACCCAGCAGTTATCCTTTTAATTTTTTTAACCCTTATAATTACTTTTTCAAAGTTCGTCTTCTTTGTTAAATTGGAAGCTTCAGAAAGGCAGAGACCATGGCTATCTTGTCTTGTTCCATCCCCTTTGCCTAGGACAGGTGCAATTACTGTAGAGTTGAAAGAGCACTAGACTCTAGTCTAAAGTAATGAATACTAGATTCAGAAGATTTATGTTTAGATACTTAGCCTATTTAGGCCTTAGATTCTTTATCTATAACCAAGGATCTCACAGGGTTGTTCTGGAACAAGATCAAGTATGAAAGTGCCTAACAACAGTTATTGTATTGTTCTAGCCGTGCTTAGCTAACACTTACCTAACACTCACATGCACACACACACACACTCTATGTTAGTAACCTATACAGCTCTCTCTTATCTCATGCAATCCTAAACATTTGATAATTACACTAAACCTTTTTGTGTATAAATTTTTCTAACTAATCTGTCGTCATCATTTTCTTGTAAATAAAAGTGTCTCATGTCCCATTTCTTAAGATCTACCTTTAGAAAACTCCTGTTGTGGGGCTGGCCCCGTGGCCGAGTGGTTAAGTTCGCGCGCTCTGCTGCAGGGAGCCCAGTGTTTCATTGGTTCGAATCCTGGGCGTGGACATGGCACTGCTCATCAGACCACGCTGAGGCAGCGTCCCACATGCCACAACTAGAAGGACCCACAACGAAGAATATACAACTATGTACTGGGGGGCTTTGGGGAGAAAAAGGAAAAAAATAAAATCTTTAAAAAAAAAAAAAGAAAACTCCTGTTGCATCTTCTTTCTTTTCTAAAAGATGTAGAACACAAATTAAAATACTAGTGCATATTTTATTTTTTCATATAGGTAGGCAGCCTATGTTCATAGTTTATGCTAACATCAAAAAAGGTAGTACACTGAAAGTCTACTTTTATCTTGAAAGTTTAGAAATTATAATAGTCCTATTAGTACTAGTAATAACAATAGCTAACACATATTGAGAGTTTACTATATGCCCATCACCATTTTAAATACTTTAAAGTTCTCAACTCATTTAACCTTCACAGTGATACTATGAGGTAGATATTATTATTATCCTCATTATATAAATAAGCCAAGTAAGTTAAGTAACTTACTGGAAGTCACACAGCTAGTAAATGATATAACCAGTGTTTGATCCCACTGAAAAAGATGTCATGAATTAATTAGGTAAATGGTAAAATACTACTTATTCAAGCGGCCTCTTTTAAAACTCCTATTCAAGCTAAAAATTAGTAAGAAAAAGTAAACCTCAAGCAGATAAGATTACTTAAAAATACAAGAGAGGCTTGAAATCTTCAATTCACAGGAAAAAGTAGGGTTCTAAACTACAAAGGAGAGTCAATGCTCAAAGGCAGAAGATTGGGGGAGGGAGAAGAAGGGTAGAACTGGACTGAGGCTGGGGAACTCCAACCTTAGATAATAGTTGAATTTTGTATCTGTCCATCCTCAAAGGAGAGCTCAGCCCCTGTCTATGATGTCTGAAACACATAGCTTCAAGGCAGTCAATTAAGATGCTCTTATTTTTCACAGCAGTTCTCTTTGGGATTCTTTGACTTGGAAAACAAATGAAGCAAAATGAAATTAATGACTCTTTCAAGTCCTTCCATCAAAGGCTCCCAAATTATATCCATTGTATCGGTGAAAAATCCCCCAGTAGGAAAATCAGTTGCTTTCGGAAAGAGTGATGGAGGAAGAAAGGAAGAAGAAGATGCTTAGGCTAAGTGAGATCCTAAAGATGGCACAAAGTTGCCTGCTCCAGCCACAGAAAATGAAGGGACGGGCATTCGGGAGGAGAGACATAACATTAAAATTCCAGCCTCCATCCCACACTTCCCTCCTTAGAGACCAGATGTGATCAGAGCATGCCCAGCGGCAACCACAACATCGTTATTAGGAAATCACTGCTCCATCCTTATTAGATTTGGAAAAAAAAATGTGAGAGGGTTTGGGCATCCATTAGAACCTCAGGCATACCTGACTTTTGCATTATTGAGTACAATTAGCAACTAAATCCTTGGCTTTTCTCTGTTCTTAGCTGAGAAGTTCACCTTGTGATTTTCTCAAAAATCATCATTTAGGTCCAAAATCCCAGACTGAGCTGGGAACATGGTTACTAAGGAAAAATAAACCTCAAGCAGATTAGATTACTTAAAAATATACCCAAGAGGCTTGAAATCTTCTATTCCCTGGAAAAAGTAGGATCTGTACTGGCTTTGTCAGCTAAATATTAATTAAGACATGTAAAATTTATCCTTTGACCTCAGATAAAGTTGCTGTCCTTACTGCGAAATTGTTGCCTATACTAGAATCATCTCAGCTCTTTTCCTAGGTATCCCGAACACATTTCGGAGGTGGTCAGGGAGAACAGGGGGGGAAAGGGTTGATAGGAATTATTCCAGATGAGGCAAATAAAGAGGCAGACATGCCCGTCTTTGACATGTCTTAAAGTGGTGAAAGGGGAGACAGGTTTTTTTTTTTTTTTCCTTTTCTCATCCCAACCCCATAACATTAATTGAATTCTGTGATTTTGGAATCAAAATCTTTAATTAGCTATAGACTAGTCACACCTCCTCACTTCCTTATGCACAGTTTAGAACTGCCTGTAAATAACAGATCTTCATGACGGCAACCAGAAACCAATTAAAGCCCTCCTCCCCGTACTTTATCATCAAGGCATGATAATTTGTTAAAGCTCCACTGGTCATCAGATTTATGAAGGTCCTGCTAGCCCAGCTTGCCTTCCAGGTGTCCTGAATCTGGAAAAGAGAAGAGGGAAGAAAAGGTTTGAATAGCTCATAAGATACATCTTTAATCTAGTAAACAAGATTATTTGAATTGGGGGGTTAAAATACCCAGAAAATAAACAAGAATGAGATTGGAAAACAGCAGTCGTTCATAGACTCCACATGGTGGTCATGTTTGGGATGATTCTTCTTCAGGAGTTTTGGGACAGCTGGATATCTGACTTATTATTTCTGTCCTTTTGTCCTGATTTTTAGGCAATATTTGTTTGCAGCCAAACTCAAAAGAGCAGACTGCAGTACAGACACAAGACACAAGACCCATTTCTGTGCACTATCTCTGAGTAGAAAACTTAAATTCCCATTGGAAAATAAGCATTCACTAAGGGATGGATGTTGTGGAAAAGGAAGTGATGAGAAACTCAAGTCATACCCAGAGTTCAGTGAAGGTCATTTCAGGATGAGGATGGGGGGAAATGAAGCTATGTATTTGTGAACCAGATTAATACGTGAATCCGTAAAACACGCAGGGTGACCATAAGATGAATGCATATCCTTCTTCCAACCAAATTATAGTTCATCACTCCTCTCAGAAAGATTGCCTCTTGGAGTGCTGATTCCAAGGAAGCCTGCTCCCTGATGGGTTGTCCCTGACAGGTATAAATGTTACCTTTTGTCATCTATTGTCCACAGATGACAAAAGGAAACTAATTAAGCATAATTTCCAGGCTTTCAGAGTTAAGGTCCCCTCAGTGGCCTGAGAATTACTTGCAGGTTTGGAATAGTGCCAACGGTGTGTTGGATCCGGGCAATGATCCTGCACTCATATAAATGCTAGAGTTAATGGTGAAATAATAGAGTCTCAATTCGCGGGAAGCATATTTTTCTGCTCTGAAGAATGAAGTCCCTGTAGATGTACAGTGAATGCACGAGTGTTCCCTGCCATTGTAAATTCTCCTAAAGCCTCCTCTTAAATCCACGAAGGCTCCCAAAGAATTGCAAGTTTGTGGCATTTTCTATTATTCTTAAATCTGATGTTTTCATGGCTTATTTACTTAAAGACTCGTTGTACATTTGTGAAGAAATTTCTTGGCATGATATTTCAGTGATATCATTTAGTTTCTCTGTATGAATAAATGCTCCCAAGATGGCTTCATGGAACCCACATACAAATATCCCCACTGTCTATTTCTCTGAATGACAAGTCTGATTTTTGTTTATTTTTTACAGCATTTCTACTCTTACCATTCCAGAGAAGTCTACCAGCTAAACAATTAACTGCTATTGGACAATAACTTATTTACTCTCATTTGCTTACTGTATAAGGCGTATATTGTTTTTATCTGGCCTACACTGGTCTGGCCTTTAGTCCTGATTCCATCCTGTGCCCATAGTAGATGTCCAACTGAAATTCATGAATAGATTAATCTCATATATACACAGCTTGCCTTATTGCTTGGATCTTAGGCTTATGTCGATTACGTACAGTGGAAGGATAATTTCAACAATTGTTCCAGTGAGTACCTTTGGGAAACTTGTCAGCATGGAAGACCCAGAAATAGGTCTTGTCCTAACTTTACCAGGGCGTAGATGACCCTTGCTGATTTAGCTGTCTAGCCTGCAGATGAAGCTTTAGAAACTAAATCTGACACTTAGTATGAACTTCGAGCTGAGATGTGACCTCTGAAATAGTGTACTGTACTGAAGGGCATGGGCAAGAATTGTCATCACCACTTTCCCCAGGGCACTGATGCTTGCATTATTCCTGTAGGTAAGTAGACTATTAAAAAGTACACATTCGTAAGACACTTTTTTGTAACTGTGTGCATTTACAGACAGGTAGTTTCTCCAGAAGTGTTGCATGTGCATAATCCTCTTTATGAATTACAAACAATTACTGGTTTCCATGCTCGAACAGTTTTATCTGCTTTGGCCCAATTAAATTTGGCAGGATAAATATTTGAGAGGGAGAGGTGTATGGTTTTATAGGTAAATCTGTGAACACTGCTTCTTACTGAGATTCATTGTATGCAAACTGTTTTTCATGTTAACAGCATTCAAAGTGCTTCCCTGAACCTTTGTCAGATGGCTTAAAGGACGCTTCTTATATTCAGCCTTCCAACATATTTTTTAGAAGTTTACTGCCTGATTGTTTTTAAATAATGCATTTAACAGAAGGAGATAACTGTGTTGACTTCCTCAAAAAGTATTACATATTTAGATAGTCAACCAAAAAGCCCCATATTCAGAAGTCTATACTTAGATACCAGCTGTTTGTTTTGATTTCTAATTCATAGTTACTCACTGAATGGGTTTTTGCAACAGGAGATGGAAAAGGATTTTGTTCGCTTATATATTATCTGTATTTAAGGGTTTCTCTTACTTTGCAATGAGGAAGGTAAATTAATTCCGTTTAGTGATGATGAGATTCTTTTACTAAACTCAGCCAATTTTACCCTTTTTCTGCTTGTAGAATGGGCATTATTTCCCAGGTATTACGAAGACCTAATATTATATTTTAATTCCATCGTGAAACGAGGTCATATTTTGGAAACATTTCCCTGTATTTGCATATTCTCCAACTGGGCTCTAGGAATTTCCTGCCTATTGGAGCCCTGAACTTCAGTATTTCAGGGGAAGGGTGGATACATCCACCCGGAGAACTCTGTCATTTCTCAGCATCAAGGGTCAAATTAAATTTTTATTTGCATTCTTAGGAAAACAAGCTTGAAAAATCAGGCTTTGAGGAGAGGGAGAAATTTTCATAAATCCCTTTAGCATATCAAGGATAAAGCATGGAAAGCTCTTGGTAGATATTTCTAGTGTTCACCAATACCCTACTGAGCTCCTGGAAGTTAGCGAGGCCATGCATCTACTACTGGCCAATGGACCATGAGAAGAAGTAATGAGTATCTCTTCTGGACTAATGGTGAAATACCTTTGTCCAACCTTGCTTTCAGTGGTGAGCCTGGAGTGGTGTATTAGAAAGGCAAAGCTGGGGGCCGGCCCTGTGGCCGAGTGGTTAAGTTCGCGAGCTCCGCTTTGGCGGCCAGGGGTTTCGCTGGTTGGGATCCTGGGCGCAGACATGGTACTGCTCGCCAGGCCACATTGAGGCGGCATCCCACATGCCACAACTAGAGCAACCCACAGCTAAAATATACAACTACGTACTGGGGGGATTTAGGGAAGAAAAAGCAGAAAAAAAGATTGGCAACAGCTGTTAGCTCAGGTGCCAATCTTTAAGAAAAAAAGGCAACGCTGCAAGATTGAAGCAGCCTGCATTGCTGGCTCATCTCACGGAAGATAGTTGCACTGGAGATTCACCTGACCTGCAATAGACTTTATGTGTTCAAGAAATAAACTTCATGTGTTAATCTACCGAAACTCGGGGATTGTTTATTACTACACCATAACTCAATCCTATTTTGATTAGAACAGGCTCAGATCATTGTATTTTCTTCCATGAGTTTGAGAAAATACCTCTTCTGCTGTATGAAGGCCAGGATATGAGTTTTACTGCTCCAGAATAGGAGGACTGAAAAGCACTGAGCCCATCTCTTCTGAATTGAGGGATTATAGGACAAAGAAGAGGGACAAAGGAAGATCACAAAAGGCAGGCATGGATGAGGGCTTTTATTTTACCATCTCTCAGTGTTGGTGGTGGTAGCGTAGGAGTATAAATATTGAGATTCTTCCAAACCTTCTTCTTTGTCAATTTTATTTCCTATTTCTCATTGTATACGTTTAATTTTATCACTCAATAATTTATTTACTCATCCTTGGCTCTGGAGTTTTTATTGTTGCCCTCACACAATCCTATTTAATTCTCCTTTTAGTCTTTAAGGTTACAAACACTTATTGGTATTCATTTTAGACTCAGGATCCAATGGAACAGAGCATTGCCTTCCAAACCTGGCTTCAAAAGATGATTTGCTTAGACAAAGCACAGTCAGCATAAGTCCAAACTCCCTGATTACTGAAATCAGTCCCTCTACTTTCTCCACAAGTTTTAGTGTCTCTGACCAAGATAACAATTCCCATTTTTCTTTCCTCTGAATGCATTTGCAAAATGTTCTACTAACTAACACATTCCATTGCATTAATATTTCCAGTGTTTCTTGGGCAAGATTTGTTCCTCTATTATTGTGATGCTCTCCCAGAATGTCTTACAGGTGCTATTTTCTAAATAACATTTGATTTGGCCCTTACTACTTTGTTGATGTGCTTATAAGCACATGCTTACAGGTTGTTTGCTGTTGGTATCTAAACTAAGTTCTGATTAAGCCTATTACTCTCATCTACATCTTGTAGAAGTCAAAGCTTTGCTTCCTCCAATTATAGGTTCAGTTGTGTAACCAGTTGTCACACATGCTCTTTACTTATCACCAATCAAGCTTGCAGTAAATTTGGTGGTAATTACTTTACCCTGAATTGCCACAACAAAACCTTTGATCTCATTCAACGTCTTATTTTAGTTATAAATTACACACGGCTTTAATGAAATCTTGTATAAATCAGCACAGAGAAATATTATCAGTACACAAAGATGAAATCAGGAAGCTTAAGGAATTGCTTCTCCCTGGTTTCATTCTCAGAAGGTAATTTTATTTCTAATACTTAATAAGTGAGATTAAACACCTGTAGCTGTAAACTAAGATATGGTGGATGTGGATGTGGATGTGGCTAAGAAGATTTGGAAAATACTCAAGTTCAGGTGACTAGGGCATCTCTTCAGGGAGACAAGATTGGAATCTGTAACCTAGAAAATTGAATTCGAATCAATTGCGTTGTATCCCACTTGAATAGATAGGAGAAATGGACCTAGAAAAGAGAAATACAAAAATACGTCCAAAGGGAGAAACACACTGGACCTGGAGGACATGCTTATATTGCAATCAACAAAAACATTCTGGTGCACTCTGCTTGCCTGTCCCACTACAATAGATTTATCTATAGCCAGAATTATCCATCTCCTTAGGCTCTGAGTTCAAGCTGACCACACAACTTGTAAATTATTATTTTAGTTTCCCAGAGACCTTGATACAAAGTAGGAGAAGCACTGGACCATGATGATGAGTTATGGATAAAGTGACCATATGTCCTGTTTTGTCCTGGTCAGTCACAGTTTGTACCTCTTGTCTCAGCTTAATTATTGACAGTTTCCTTTTTGCAATCTTAAAAGTGTCACAGTTTGTACAATGAATTATGTGGTCATTCTAGTTTATGGATAATTCTTTAGCAATAAATTTATTTGAATGCAATTTATGCACCAGCCTCTTATAAGTTTGGTTAGATATAGTCTGTCCCTGAGACCCTAATCAGCACAGAGTAGACTGACATGTTAATTTGCCAGATCTGAAAATATGAGGAACAGCCTCCAACCTTTGGGATTCCACCAAGAGGATGCCACCCTGTGAAATCCTGTATGATGTCTTCTTGGACATCCCTAATTCATTTGTCAGTTTCCTGTATATGAAATTGTGGTAGGCTTGCTTACAGATTTTTCTGCTAGGTTAAACTTAACTTTCTAGGCAATTACCAGCTTTTACATTATCATAAGAGATTTTTAAGATGTGAAGAATTTCTTAAAATTAATTACAGCTCCTGTGAAAGATCTCAAGGATGTTTGGAATCACTAGGAACAGGATACTGAGTTAGTGTAGGATGCTTGTAGAATGAAGACTATTAGAATTTCAACTCAGAGAAATGTCATGTAGTCAATGGCAGCAATGAGAATAGAATATGCACCTAGCAAAAAGTATGTAACAGCTGAGAAAAATGTTAATACCCTAAAAATAGTTGTCTCATCATTGAATCTTTGGTTGCGTAAGGTATAGATTGTTGTCCTGATGATACTTAGAAACTACTCTGGCAGATTTCGTAAGGAATCATGTACCCAGCAATTCCCAAGGGTAAGCAGGACCAAGACCCAAGCAGGAGCTGTGCCCTGACCAACCTGTGATATCTGTTGTCTATTACTGCCAACGGTTATGATATTCTTTGCCTTGTGGGTAGATATACATGATATTTTAATATTCCTGATTATTAGTGTGGATGTTTTCTTAAGGAGCTTGTCACAACCAGTCATAACACAGAATAAAATGACTACTATAGACCCACAACTCGAGTTATGTAATATTCAAATTATAAGCTCATTGTCATAGAAGGCATTTTTAAAGTTCTGTTTGTGACTGTCTATTCTCGGGGGATAGGGTAGGGAAAGGGTGAAGGAGATATCATACTGTATATTAGGAATTATTGTCTCAGATGTTTTCAATTCATAAAAATAGTGGCCAACATTTGTTTATATGTGAGAAATGGAGTTATTCTTTTAATTTTTAATATTTTTTGGTCTTGCATGTCTGGTTTACTCAGAATTCTTTAAACTACATATTTAAAGTAAATGCATCAAATACAAAGCTACAGGGAGATTTTTCTCCGTAATAGTCTCAAATGTAAACTGAATATTTCTTTCCTTCCTTAATTACAGTGTGATGATTCCTCTTAACTGCTAGAAACATGATGATGATCATGAGCATGGTCGTGACCAGTGATTTTAAATAATGAGAGGATAGGCAATGGCTGGTTTATCTCAACTGGGCAGCCATTCATGCAGGGATAAAATAAGTCTAAATCTTCCTTTTACTCCTGAAGTGAGCCTGCTGACTTTGCATTATTTGATAGTAACAAATCAGACTTCTAAGTCCATGTCTACTGTCATACAAATGCATGCCGTTAATCATGAGGAAGCAGACAGTGAATGGCAATACAAACTTAGAAGGTTCTCCTGTAGACGTGACAATTACGTCTACTTCATATGATCTACATTGCATTAGTTCGTCTGCATTATCTCTGTTTCTGTTATCCCTTTTATCTATTTCCTTTTTATTTGACCAAAGATATCATTACTGAAAATCTCAAAACTGACTCTAAATAATACAAGCATAATCAGTAAGTCAAATCAATACTGATGGCTCCCATTGGTGTTAGAGATGTTATTTATTTTGAAGTTCAACTACTGTATTAATCCTTGAATTTATTTTTTTCTGAAAATGCAAATGATTTTTATTTTTAGTAAAAATCAGATTTAAATCTAACTTTTTTGTGAAATAGTTTTTGTTTCTAATTTAACAAGTAATATATTCTTATGGTAAAATATTAAAACTAAAAAAATCTATGATTAATAAGGTAAAACTACTTATACAACAAGTACATAGAGATATAGTTGGTTAGTTCCTATATCCAGAAATCTCAAGAGATTTTAAAACTGCTAAAATTAATTTAAAATATTTGGTAAAAGCATGAATAAAAAATATACAATAATCAATACTTTTTATCTATGTTGGTAATAACCATTTTAATATGGAAATTGTCTACTAATACATTGAACTACACAAGTATAGAAATAATACAAAGAGATCTATAAAATCATATTGAAGAATATAAAACAGCACTGAGAGAAAGAAGACACTCTATTCATATTGTATAAAAATGTAAATAATATCTTAAATAATGATGAAATTATTGAAATTCTAGTTAGCATCGCTTTTATGTGAACTGGATAAAAAATTATTTTACAAGTTTTATGGAAGAATAATAGCCAAATATTGGTCAAGAAAAGTAGGAAAAATAAAAACAATGGCTAAGGAACTCCCCTTACCAGATATTTATAAAACTACTATATTCAAAATAGTGTTAAAATGACACAGGAATAAACAAACAGATCAATGAAATAGAAGAAAAAGTCCAGAAATGGATCCAAATAAATGTGAAGGCTTTATATATGATGAAGGTTTATTCCAACTTAATAGAATATAGAGGATTTATTTTAGTAGAGGTGCTTGCATAACTGACATCATCTGAAGTGACAAGGCTAGATGCTTACTTCACACCATATATAAAAACTAATTATAGATGAATTCAGAATTAAAAAAATACAAATATTAAACAAAATTGGGAGAATACTTGCATAATTTCATAGTGAGAGAGAATCATCATCCTAAAGAAGACAGAAATTTAGAAGTCATAATGGGAAAAAAACAGGACTCTTAAAAACATTATAAAACAAAAAGCAAAAAAAAGGTATGACAAAAGACACTATAAATACAACCTAGGAAATGCAAATTAAGTGAAAAATTAAATGTAATCTCACTCATCAGAATGCCAAAACAACAACGAATAAGGACTTTAAATGTAAGAAAGTGACTTATGGATCTGTGAATTGTTACACCAGTTTTGGATACTAATCTGTCAACATCTTTTTAAATTTTTTTAAAGGTACATATCCTTGATTTAGCAATCCCAAAGTTTTAGAATTTATTCTATGGAAGTAAAGAAAAAGTTTGCTTTACACACATGCATATATACACACATATACATATACACAGACACACATATCCTATTGGTTCTGTTTCTCTGGAGAACCTTGACTAATGCACATGCTATGAAATATTATACAGCTGTCAAAAATAATGAGATGCAGCCATATTTATTGACTTGAAGGATGTCCATGAGCTATAACACATGTATATGGTATGATCCCATCAGTGTTAAAATACACAAAGTAATAAAAAATATGTGTGTGCATGTACATATCCACTGTGTATGCTTACATTTGAGTGGGCAGAGTAAAAAAGTGTGAATGGACTCACACAAGGTTGTGTACACTAGTTTCCAGGCTAGAAGAGCAGGAGAATAGAATGGAGTGGAGAGATTATTAAGTTTTTACTTGAATATTTGTAGTATTTTACTGATCATAGTATGTTACGCTAATTTTATAATTTTTGAATAAAATTCACATAACATAAAATTCACCATTTTTAACCATTTTAAGGTATGCAATTCAGTGATTTTTAGCATATTCACAATGTTGTGTAACTATCACCAATATCTAATTCCAAAACACTTACATCACCACAAAATAAAACCCTAGACCTCTCAATTCCATACTCCCCTCATCCCCTGGAAATCTCTGATCTACTTTCTGTCTCAATGGATTTGCTTACTACAGACATTTAATATGAGTGGAATACAATATGTGTCTGGTTTCTTTTACCTAGCATAATGTTTTCAAGGTTCATCCACATTGGAACACGTTTCAGTACTCTAGTTTTTCTTATGGCCAAATAATATTCTATTATATTGATATACCAAATTTTGCTTATGTACTCATCAGTTGATGAACATTTGGGTTGGTTCCTCTTTTTGACTTTTATGAATAATGCTACTGCAAACATTCAAGTACACCTGTGTATATACACACTTATAAACACGTGTGTATCCATATATGCTTATATACACACTATGTATATGCATGCACATATATTTTAAGTGTGAAGATAAAGAGTGTTTTGGACATTCAAGGAGTTAGAAAGTTTGCAGCTCACAAAAAGTTATTTTAAAAGATATACTCTATCTCTACATTTTCTTGAGGTCAATATCTTCCTTTCCTGAGATTTATTTTTCATTTTTGCCAAGCACAGTAGCACAACTTTTACTCTTGTTTAAATATTTGCTGATGCTGTATGTCACAAAATTTAATATTAGTCTAAATTGAAAACTCCAGACAATCTCAACTGAACATGGGAAGTGTGTGTGTGTGTGTGCTTGTGCGTGTGTGTGTGTTGTCGGGCAGAAGGGATATGGAATGGAGAAAGTGAAAGCATGCTAAGATTTTGCCAGCGACAGAAAGACAGATGTCATTGCTAATGATTAACTCTATATTTTCACATTTAAATATGAAGTAATACATAAAATTAAATTTATATGTATTTTAATGTGCATTAAAATTTCAATTGAAATACTGAAATAGGATGTGTTGGAGGGAACAATGAACAAAAAGAAGTTGACAATTCAACAAAATGTAGGAAGGACAATCAATTAAAAGCCAAAATATACTAAATACAAGTTAACGTCAAGTTTGGGAAATGGAGAATATAAACAAGACTGCAGAAACATGCACAAACCTATAAATCCTCATACTAAAAGCGGACAGGCACTTCCCCAAGAAATGAACAGAGACCATGACTGTGGGAAATGAGGAGGTTTTTCTTTTCTTTCCTTTTTTTATTTGACATTTGAGCTTTTGTTTTCTGAATGCTTATTACTTTGTAACATAATTCTACAATTTTATTAACTAAACTATATAATCCTCCATGTTTACATACGCTAAGAATAAGCTCAAAATGAATAAAGAGCTAAACCTAAAAAACCAAGGTATAAAAGTAAAATTTAAAGTGTATTTTTATAATTTTCAAGTGGGGAAGATATAGATGTAAAAAAGGAAAAGAATAACGGATTTTATCATACAAAACTAAAGTTCCATATCTTCCAAAAAACAAAGATTCAGAAGAAGATATCTGTTACATATAACATAGTGGGTTAGTATCAAGCATATATAAAGATATTATATAAAATAATATGCATAAAACAGTCAACACAAAAGTAAAAAATAGATAAAAAAGAAGAAATATATATATTGTACTAACGTACTGTGAATTACATACATTCAAATGAAAAGAAGCAAGAAATATTATCTGGCCATCAGGTAAAAGCTAAAGATTAGTAATATCAAGACTTAGCACAAATTTGAGGGTCAGACTTTCTCATACTACAGGCAGTTGTGTATGTTGGCAAAATAATCTTGGAGTATAGTTTAGCAGTGTGTAAACACATTTAGGTGCTTCCTGGTATCTATCCTTGAGAAAGACTTGGCACACAAGTGCGTTAAGAAGCATGTAGACGGAGATTAATTGCAGCATTTTTGTGAAGAATAATTGTGAAAAATTATGGACAACCTAAATGACCATCAGTAAGGGTATAATCAAATAAATTTTTGAATATTCAAGTCATTGAATATACGCAGAAATGAAAAAAATGAAGTACACCTGTTTGTAGTGACACAGAAAGTTATCAAGACATATTGCTTTTGAAGAAATAAGTAGAAAATGATTCAGATAACTAAACTATCAAGCTAAATATATAAATTTCATATATGTAAGTGAATTGACTAAAAAAATGGAAGAATATTCACCAAAGTGATCGAAGTGGTTACTGCTGAGGAATAGAGTGAGAATGTGGAAGGGTTTGCTCTGTTTACTTCTGCGTTGTTTTAACTTTTTGCAATGATATTTATTATAATACTGTATATGTTAAAAGTACAAACTATAATCTAAGTAATCTTGAAAAACTATATTCTCAATAAAATTTTGTTGTCTCTTTTATTTTTATCAATAATGATTTTTCAATTTAAATTGTCCTTATCAAAGATATATTAAAACAAATTGCAAAGAGAAAAATATTTAAAACCTAAAATAATGTTTAAAATAATTTTAAATGCAATAAAGTGCATAATTATTCCTAATTTTATGATAAAAGTTGTGGTTCTCTACGTAGATTGGTACAATTCACATTTTCTGTCCACAATGTTAGTTCAAAGAACTGGATTGGGAATCAGAAGGCCTGGATTCTAGTCCACATCTACCAACATGCTAACTCTGGCATGTTCCTCACCTGCTCAGATGTCATCATTCTATCATTTAAAGGGGATGGACTAGGTAATCTCCAAGGTCTAACAAAAACCTATGATTCCACGGCAATCTCAAAATCAAATAAATGTAGTTGAAGATGTTTATTATGACTTTCATGTCCATAGATTCCACATTTAGGAACCTCTCAAATTCAAGTAGTTTGCCCCATTCTTTCAAGAGCGTACTGATCATACCATATATCTATATTTGAGGGAAAAATCGTCACCTTGATATAATTGTCCTTAACAAAAAGAGCTTGGGAGATGTCTTCCCTAGAGTAAGATACTGGTAAATGATGAAGACAGCAAAGTATAGTGGGAAATAGCATAATTTAGGAGTCAAGGAGGTGCATATTATCTGGAACACCTTGAAAAAGCTATTTAAGGAGTCTGAGCCTCATTATCCACATCTATAAAGTGGAGCTAATACTATCTACTATTATATTTCTCTATTTATAGTAATAGCTACCATTTACTAAGCTCACACTATATGTCTGGCAGTGTATCAAGCACTTTACACAATATCTGAGTTAATTCTTACAATAAATCTTAGCTGCAGAAGAAAACTGAGTTACTCTGTGACTCATTGTAAGAGAATGCTGATCTATTGTGCAAAGGAGAACACGTCTCTTATGAATGATGCAAGACATCACTTTTGTTATCATGGGTTCTCTGTGATGTCTGAATACGGAGTTTATTGCAGCAGATCAGTGCTAGTAGCATAGTAATGTTCCTTTAGTGCCAAACAATGTTCCTTCAGGGCTAAATCTCATTTCTCTCACTTTATTTTGGAAACTCCCAATTAAGGAGCCACCATGAATAGTGGGAAATTTAATGCCGGGTCATCTTCTGGTTCTCTCCTTATACCTTTACTGATGAATATGTATTATAATTCCATTCTTCTTTGTATTTTCACTGACTCTGAATGCTACAACCACTTGCTTCTTGTCAGCCACCCTGTAAAATGTAAAATGTCAGCCCCTTCAAGGATCTTGTTTGTAGGGAGATTCATCAATGTACAGAGAAAATGCTTTCACGTAATACTACCAAAATTAATTTGTAAATGCAATGCCATTCAAATCAAAATGCCTATAGGAATTTAAAAAATAGAATGAGGCAAGCTCATTCTCAAGTTATCTAGAAGATAAATGCACAAGTTCACTCAAGAAATTGTTGAAAAACAATGGTGAGGAGGAAAAACAAGCAGGAAATTTTTTGAGGGACCCTTCATGGGTTAGAAGCATGTCATCAAGCATGCTCATTCTAATCATAATTATAGCAGTGTTCACTGGAGTAGCTACAATTAGGTCATTATTTACATTTCCCTTTTGCATATAGTAGTTGGAAATGGCTTAAAATATGGCATTAAAATTGAGACATATGCTATTGGCTGCTCATTCAAAAGCTATTTCTCTTTCTTCCTTGCTAAGGAAACCCTGCTTTGGGTAGCAATGTGACCCACTCCAGGAGAAGCTGCAAGCTTGAAGATGAAAGCCATCATCTTGTTGACAACACAATAGAAGGGTGGAAAGAACTTGGGTCTTCAGTACATCATTAAAATGCTGGGCCACCTCTGAAATCACCCATTTCAGGGATTTTATTAAATACACGAAACTGTTTATGCTTTAAGTTTTTTTAGTCAAGTTATCTATTACCTGCAGCTAAAAACATTTCTAATTAATACAAGTGATGGAGGGGGAAAATAAGCATTCTAAAATACTCTTTACTTATTGAAAGAATAAGCAAATATACAAAAATTTGTGGGTCCACATAATATAAACAAAGTCTTTATTGAAAAACCACTGAAATTCCCAAAGCACACATGGAGATAAAATGGAGAGAGCCAAGAGGTTAAAGATTAGAAGCAGAAAATTACTCAACTATAAATTGATTTCTCTGTTTTCTTCACCAAAGTGAATTTAACGTTGTGAGATGACCAAAAGTTTCTTCTGAATATTTGCACGGCTCTGTTCAATCATTTGTTGTATATATATTTAAGACACATACAGCACAGATAAAGTTCAATGAGTGTTTAGTAAATTTTAACAAATGTATATGTCCATATAATTAGGACCCCAAACTAGATTTAGAACATTTCTGTCGCCTGAGGAAGAAATAGACAGCCAGTAATCTGATTTCTAATACCGTAGACTAGTTTTAACCGTTCTAGAACGTCATGTAAATGGAATAATATAAAGTGTACTCTTTGAGGCCTGATTTCTTTTGCTCAACATGTGTGTAAGATCCATCCATGTTGTTGTGTTTATCAGTAGTCTATTCACTTTTATTGCTGAGTAATATTCTATCATATGAATATACTACCGTGTGTTTATCCATCCATTCCTCTGTTGATGGATATTTGGGTTGTTTCCAATTGCTGGCTACTAAGGATATTTTTTCTCAGCCAGTGGTATGAAGCTTGAATTTTGAGAACTGGAAAAAAAAATGTAACTTTTCTCTTGTTAATAGCATGAGAGCAACAAGAAAGTCAAATGTTTTCCATTTTTTTCAAGTTTTCTAGAAAAAAATAATTTTTGAGTTAGGGAACAGTAATTAGTTCCTAGATACACAAGGATTGCCGTGAGTTGCTGGAAGTAAAATATATTTAGGAAAGTAATTTAACTTCTCTAAGCCTCAGTTTGTCATCTGTAAAATATTTTTAAAGTCTTTTTGAGTCTTAACATTCTAATCAATTAATTTTATTTCAAAAAGTAACAGAGATGCTTTGGGTCAGAGAATCATTATATCGGTATTGGCTTTGGATGTTGTAGACCACATGTGGGTATGATGTTGCCATTCAACTTTACTACCCAAGAATATTTAGTTTTATTTTGGTTTTACAGATTCAAGATGAGGATTCTTTATACAATTTTACTTTCCTGAACAAATCCACAGAGAATTATTTGTTAAGAGAATTTTGGAAACTGTTAAAACTAATCATTGTCAAATATTTTAACAGCTAAAACTGTTTTAAGACATAAGGTCTTCTAAGCCCCACCCCTGGGGCAGGAGACAGCTAAACTGTATTTTAGATGGTCTTGAAGGAAACACTTGGCCAGGCCCTTGTAGGGAATATTAGGTCTACGGAAGAATTAAACTTGAGCTTCCCTATAGGGGGAGGAATGTAGAGAGGCTGAAGCTCAGAGAGGAAGTGGCAAGCGGCCCCTAACCCACATTTTCTGGGCTTCATAAATAAATCTCAGACAACATGGCTGAGATTGGATTTCCTGTCAGCCTTAGCTAGGTGCTTTAGGTTTTCTCAAACAATCATGTTGAGCCATAGCACCAATTTTTATTGGTTATACAGATAATACTGAAGTGTCTAGGGTTGGGATCTATTCTCTGTGGAGGATGCTTCAGTTCTGGCTATGTATTCCCCCTGACAGGATCTCAACAGGCCATAGTCACTCTAATTTCTCAGAGAGAGTTGTGCTCCTTCTCTGGGTGCTGTTTGGGTTCACATGGATGGTGTCCATACAAGTAATAATTTAAAACTGCAGAGCTTATCCTGTTAAAGAAAAATTATTCTATTCTGACACTTGTTAAAATAGTAAGAAAGGCATTATTCAGGACTGTTATAGTTGTCAAGACTACTGCAATAGGGGAGAGAAATCAGGCTTAACTCTGAATTCATCAAAGACAGCTGGGGATTTATAGCCAATGAGCAGAATGAAGGGGGTCAGTGGATGGAAAATTACCAAAATGGAAATATCAAAGGTAGGAGGATTCTTCATAACCTGACTCAACAGGATTCTTGCTGAAGGCAGGTCAAGGACTTATATATCAAAGGTGGAAGTTGAGGAGCGTGATCATATGTCAAAGGTCACTCTAAACCGACTTAGTAGGATCTTGCTAAAATTGGACTGGGCAGGTTGCAGACAGGGCCCAAGCACTAGGCCTGGTCACAAAGAGTACTCAGAGGAGCCTAACTAAAGCTTTGTCAAGGAGAGAGGCTTTGTCAGTCCCAAGTAAGTAATGATGATGATAGCTTACATTTTCCTTACACTTGCAACATGCCAGGCAATTTACAGAGCATTTTGTATTTATATCATACCATTTAATTTTACTGCATAACCAGCATATACATTAGATACTAGTCTTATCCCCATTTTACTGAGGAGAAAGTTAAGACTAAGAGGTTGTGGTAGACAGTGTGTTGTATCTCTCAGATCCCCTTTCAATGAAGAACTGATTGCCCCAGTTGCTGGGAGTGCCTTCTGCAGACAGCCTTCACCTTTCAGCCTCTTGGATTGCCTTGGCTGCAGAGAATTCCCTCACCCAAGGTCACATCCCTTCAGTGTGTGCTGGAGCCTGTAAGAACTGCTAGAGCCCATTGTGTGTAACTCTTCCCAATGTTATTTACAGTGACATCATATTGATAGCTTGAAATGGGCATGGATGGGAGTATTTACATCATGGAAATCAGAAAACACTACACAGAGTAGTCATGTGTTCTCCCCAGAGAGCCAGTTGTTAAATATTTATATATATCTGATGACTATGTGGGAAAATAAAGGTCTGACACCTTGATCCAACTTGAGTCAACTCTGTAGGACCAGTCTACCTACAGAGCCCCTCAAGGAGTTAGTGGATGCTGTTGTTGGGTTTGCATTAGACTTTTCCTTTTGCCCATTCCTACTTCCATCACATCCCTTCCACAGATGTTGATCCCATGCTCCTCGAAAATAAACATCCTATACCCTAAACTCCATCTCTTCCTGGGGAAACTAACCTTTCGCAGAGGTTAAATAACTTGACCAAGGTCACTCAGATAGTAAGGGGCAGAGCCAGAACTTAACCATCCATCTAGCCTCAAAGCCCATGTGCTTAACAACTATGCAGTGTGCCTCTAGATGTCAATGATAAATTTCCGGATGGCAACCAGTTTCTACTTCTCAACTACTTTTTCTTTTTTCTTGAGGAAGATTAGCCCTGGGCTAACATCTGCTGCCAATCCTCCTCTTTTTGCTGAGGAAGACTGGCCCTGAGCTAATGTACGTGCCCATCTTCCTCTACTTTATATGTGGGACGCCAACCACAGCATGGCTTGCCAAGCAGTGCCATGTCCGCACCCGGGATCCTAACCTGTGAACAGTGGGCCACCAAAGCAGAATGTGTGAACTTAACTGCTGTATCACTGGGCGGGCCCTCAACTACTTTTGATTCCACATAGCAATTTTAAGAACAGGAACCATTCAGGGTGGATAACTCCAAGAGATTAATCTGTGCCTCACATTTTACAGTTTGTTTAAATTGAGGAGGTAACTTGAGATATCCATACAAAGACAGAAAAAGTTTTCCTACCAAGAGTCACTCACCATGGGATCAACATGAAAAGTGGGCCTGGAAAAACAGGTGCAGTAAGCAAATATGTCTTGGGTTTCTCCTCTTTTACATTCAATGCAATCAATTCAACTTAACACATTTATCATTACCCATGGTGTATAAAGCATTGTGATAGGTACTGTTGGAAATACAAGATAAGAAATGCTTTCTAAACATTCTCTGTGTAATACGCAGGTGAATTATAAAAGGTAGAAAACTCTGAAACAAAGCAGAGTGGTACACTGGTGCAAATGAAATGTGAAGGGACTATTATGACCAGTAATACTAATTTTACTGATGATTTTGGAAAAGGTAGAATTGGAAATTGGCCTTGAAGAGGGAGATTTTGATAAAAAGTTGTGGAATATAAGGAAGCAAACTTGGGAGAGGGAACATCTGAAACAATTATTTTGAGGCAAGAAATTTCAGAGAATGTGGAAGAAAAAAGGCTGTTCTGGTGTATATTGAATGTCTATGCCCCTTACTTGTAATAACCTGATATCTTTATTTTATTAAAGTTCTTTATAAATCTTAGTCTTCTAGAAAGACCCAGAAAGAACTATGTTTTGGGTATTCTTTTGACCTTAACTCTACTCAAGTATTCGCATTTTTTACTTTGCCCTGAGGGTGTGAAGTTATAGTGAAATATGAAATGCTCTTGTCTTTTGTCATACTTATTTAGGCATTAATAGTCATTGGAGTTAAAAAATATTTCCAGAGGAATTCTAGTTGGAGATGAAAGACTGGGGGAATGGATATGGCAGGAGATAAAGCTGGGAAAGTCAGGAATTAAAATTGTGAGGAGGTTTTTTAGTGCCAAATTTGGGTATTTGAACCATACTAATTTAGCATTGGAGCAAAGGAATGACATGATCAGATTTATTTTTCAAGAGGAAAAAGGTAAGAGTGTGAAGATGGGTTGGAACGGAAGGAATGGAAGAGGCTGGGATCAGGAGGCTATAAGGATAGGCCAGGCAACTGATAAGGAGTTTCTGGATGGTAGGGTCAGCAATGGAGAAAACTATATACTAGAAATACTTAGAAGGTGTAATTAACAGAGAGTTGATTATATGGGGAGTAAAATACAGGGGAAAGGCTAAAATAATCGAAGATTTGTTCAGAAAAAAACTCATTGCCAGTTTTTAGTACTGCCAAAGAAAGAGGTTTATTCTCAGTCTAGTCTAGTTCTATCCACACCTCTCAGCAGGATATTTTCTACCCTCCCTAGTGGGAAGCATTCTGCATTGCAAAAGCCTCCATTGCTCATTCATTCTCTTGTCTAGGGAACTTGTCCCAAATCCAATGCAGAAAATACCAGCTGGCAAGAAGGGATAAGGGTTTCAGATAACCTTGCTCATTTCTCTGCATCTGTCTGCTGACAAAAGTGTCCTAGGAGAAATTCGGAATTAATCCCTAACATTTTTTGTTTCATTTGGTTCTCAGATATACAAAGGCCGGGAATCCAGTGTGTTAGGAACATCTACACACATTTCTAATATTTTTGTCTATATTTTCAATTGAAGTCAGACTTACCAGAGGCAAACAATTATTCAGTTCCCTTTGAAGACCTTGATAGCATCTTAGAAGGATTTCTTCAATTTCGTTCATAATAATCACTAGATTCACAAATAGCCTCCCTGAGTCCTAAGGCATTTGGCAATCATTCGTGATAACCATCCTCATCCAGTTTTGCTGTAGTTTTTCCCAAACTAAAGGACCTTTGTCTCTTTATATAAATAACTCCAAAGTTAAACATTTCCACAGTCATATACACATGTTTCTACTTGGACCAGAAATGTAAATTTCAACCTACTCTAACCCATTAACCTTCTCTGGAGTTAAGTGTTAAATGTTCTGAAAGAAAGTTCATCAATGACATGTCACTCACAAGTTCTCTAGAGAAAGGTAGCTCTCCTGGAGAATGAGAAAGAAAATCACCAACAAAGGCTATTATTGATTAACTAGTTCAAATCAAATCCCTTAATCTGCCATACCTCTGAAAATGTGAAGGGGAAATGATCTTGATTTAATTGTGAACAAGAATCATTAAAAACATCAAATTAACTCCTGAGTTCTTTTAACCCAATCCCAATAGTCCTTGTCAACATTCTTGCTTTATGGTATGGCAAGACATTCCAAGCTTATCTTGCACATTTCCTGCCCCAGAGCTAGAATTAGCCATTTTTCCAAAGAACACTTAGTCCTTTTAATGAGAAAGGCTATTTAGAGACCACAATTTAGGTAGCAGAAACACTCATTGCTATTAGATTGCCCATTGTTTCTGGGCTTTTTTGACAGAGCAAGAAACCATGTGAAGCACATGGTTTTGAACTATATGAAATTGTTTTTTCTATAAATCAAAAATGGTAGTATATCAGCAGTTTCATGTGGCTTGACTTAGTATTTTCAAGATTAAATACATCATAAGTTCATCTAATTTAAATTGAATTTTAAAGGGCTTTTATTTCAGGCAAGGGAAGTGGGTAGAGATATAGATAAAATAAAATTGTCCATATGTCAATAGTTGTTGAAGCCAGACAATAGGTACATGAAAGATTATAAGATTCTCTTTTGAATATGTTGGAAAACTTTTATAATATAAAGTTTTAAAGAAGTCTCTAGTGGTAGGAAGAGTGATGCTGGTGAGTGTCATTGATGATGCATATAAAAAATTTGAATAAAAATGTTTCATGAAATGGGAGCAGGAGTAATTACAAAGCATTATATTTGTACATAATGTTATTGAAAATGTGTGTATATGTATCTAAAGTAATACATTGAATATAACAGAATTCTGAAAATTGCATCTGCATGACAGATAGATATAAATATGTATGGATATAGATAATGACCACAAATCTTTTGGGCAGAGCCTTTTATTTAAGTCACTTATTAGGTAGTCATTACTTATTGCATTCAGAAGATCATTTATGACCTTAAGTGAAAGAAGATTCAACAGGTATTTATGGAACATCTTTAACATGTACAGCTGTGTGCCAGCCTCATTGGATACGATTTTAATTCATTTATTCATATTTATTTTAAAAGTTTGTAAAATAAGACAAGATTACATAAGGTAGGGAGGGAAGAAATTTCTCTCTAGGTTCTTCTGGTTGGTTTAAGAATTAAATTGACATGAGACAGATTAACAGGAGAAAATCAAAGAAAGTTTAATAGCATGTATATACATGGGTGAGACCCAGGAAAACTGAGTAACTCACCAAAATGGCCAAAGCCACCACCTTAAATACCATCTTCAGCTAAAGACAAAGGAGGATGTTGGGGTAGTGGTTTGGGACTTCAAAAGGGAGGAAGGCAATTTACATGGAGATGCAAAAGCAAGTGTTTGATAAATAAATGTTTGCCATGCCATGCAGAGACAATGGGACATGGAGAGGACTCTGATCTCTAGGCCCTGATGAATCGCCCTCATTTCATTTAGTCCACATTCTTTGTAGATATCTCTGGTGGTAGCTCTGTTCCTGTTACAGGACATTTGTCTAAATTCTTTTAGGCAGTAAAGGGGGAGCTAACAAGAATAACTTTCTGAGTTTTTTGTTTCTTAAAAATAATTAACCTGAAATAATCCGCATGTTAAAGAGACATATTTTGAGGTGGCTAATTTTGTTCTCCTTCAATATACATAGGTGAAAATGAAAAAAGGAAAGGAAAGAAAAAAGTAATTTTGGAAAATGGATCCAGGAATGAGCTTAATGGAAAACTAAATATTGCAAACTCCTAAACTGTCGCTCTTTGTGGGTTTCAAATTTATTTTTAAGCTTTCTAGTCATGAAAATGAAAAAGTCAAGCTTGATAAACTTCACAATTAATGGTGACCACAAAGTAAAACTAAACCAAATTCTATGGAGAAGTACAGCAACTCCTGGTATTAAAAAAGAAAGATTCTGAAGATACTACTTTTCTTATCCAAAGCTAAAAAATTTCAGGCTTAAAAAAGGAGGTTTGCAGAGAGGAGGAAAGTGTTCTTTTCATTTGTTGTCATTTTCTAGATTAGAAAACCAAGAGGTGATATTTATCTATATTACATTGCAAGCCTCTTTGGCTGAAAGCAACAGAAAGAAACTAGCCATTGGTCAAATCAAACCCGAGATGTTGTAACATTGTAAATAAACAGAAATATTGCAGAAGAAAAAACTGCCACATGTCGTGGGAACTGGTACAAGGAACTGAGAATCTGTGAGAGAATGACTCTTTCCCCTGTCATTGAGAAAACAAGATTTTCTTTGTTCCTGAAAAACTGAGATGGTTCTGTTTCTCAGGGCCCTCTCATGGGCTCTTGGTGAATCTGTAGCTCTCTGCTTTCTGAAGACAAGCTTTTTCTGCTTCAAGGGTCTCATTCCCTCTTGGCTTTAGCTTTACATGGTTCCGACTTCACCTTGGTAACTTTTAGCTAACTGGTTCACACTAGGTGGATCAAATAGTTATAGGAGGGGAGAGGTGTGTGGGGAAAGAGGTGGTTTCTAGAGGAAGAGGTGGCAAATACTCCAAAACTTTTCCAGGATGTGTCACCATTCCAAAATTACGATATGTGTTTAAAATTCTGACCTCCAATTGAAATCTGACTCAGAGTTTGTGTGTAAGCCAGGGAAACCAAAAACCAATTTAGACGGCCAGGATAAACTGGGGAATATGAGCAGAAGGAAGAACAATATTTCTTTTGAGTTGTGGCTTGCTGGCATAGCAAACACATTTGTTGATAAAAGATGTTTTTCAATAAAATGGCAAAAGTAGTAAATGGAGAACTCTTTCCAGTGCCTCTAAAAAGTAACTTTAGCAGTCAAGGGCAGGCAATTTAAGAGATATTTTTCGTGAGTCCTAAATTGACAAAAAAAAAAAAAACAAAACACCCAAACTCTTTAAGGTCAGTAGATAAAGAGTGACCTAGGTTGTTAAGGAGAAAGCCATGTCTTTTAATGAATATGTTCACCATGTTGTAAAAGGAATTTCTTTCTCTGAAAACTTTGTATCTAATTATTCTCCCCAACGATTACATTTTATTTAAACTGGGAAATGCTTCCTTTTATAAGACCATGTGAAAAGTGTATTTGTTCCAAAATAGAGGCCAATATATAGCATTTATGATTATATGATATGGTTAGTATCTGCTAATTGGTTAGCTCAGTTCATGACAAAAACAATTTGATCATTATCAAAATAATGATCTATTTCCCTTCTAGCCGTTTTCTTCAGCCTGGGACCAAAGAATATGAAATAAATATTTCAACAATCAACAATTAACTTTGGGAAAATAGAAAACATAAAGGTTAGAACCAGACCTATGTACCTCCTGATGTGGTACAATAAAAAGTCCATAGCACACGTGGTGGATTCTCTCAACTAAGTATTTCATTTGAAAATAATCAGACTTATAGATCTTATTTCTAGTTTTCAGGAAAATCTAGAAGATAGGAGAACAAATTAATCAAATTATCATGAGGAAACAGATACTTCCAGAAGGGAGGACATTCTAAAGATAACTGTCCTGGTATTTTTTAACAAGTCAATGTCATGGAAAAAGAGAGTGTGACAACCGTCGTAGATTAAAAGACTTTGGAGATCTCACAAATAAATAGAATGTGAAATCCTCATTTAGACAAACCAGCTATAGAAGACTTCTTGGGGACAGCTGGAAAAATGTGAGTATAAATCAGGTATCAGATAATGTTAGAAAGAATACTAAATTTTGTTAAGTGTGATAATGACATTGTGGTTATGTAGGAGTATGTCCTCTTTAGAGATGTAAACTGAAGCATTTGAAACGAAGTATCATGCAGTCTGTAATTTATTTTAATGAGCTTCAGTCAAAAATAGATGAAGAAATAAGATAAAATATTAAAAATTGTGAACTCTAGGTTTTGGATTTATGGGTTCATGTACTATTCATAATAAAGAATTTTTTAAAAGAATTCAAAATTTTATAAGCATTAAATCCTAATGAGGAAATCAAGATCCAATACACAAGAAAAAATTGGCATCAGAAAAATGCAGAAATAATTATTTTCATTTTTGTTCTTGCTGTCAGTGAACTTATAATCTTCCATATTTTTGAATAAGGTCAAAAGAACGTTACAAATAGCTCTGGGATTATATTCTTTCCTTTCTTCATTAACTTACCTTACCTTCTTACTCGAAAGGAAAAACATCATGTTGGCTTCTATTTCCATTATCTTCAATCTCATAAAAATGGAAGGTAAACATGGCAGATATACTAAAATTTTTTGCAAAAGTTAATGTGCTGTGAAGATAAGTATGTTATTCTTCTGTTTACTAGAACATTTGAGCATGTCATAGGTGGTTTTACAATCTCAAAATAAGTGAGCATTTTTGAGTGAAATCCTGGTTCAATTCATGGAATTCATATGTAGTCCCATGCAAAAAGCCTCCTGAGACAAGTTCAAGGTTTTTGTATCCTGCTATTGTCATAGGTTTCAAGTCAGGGGCTTTGTTTTCCTGATGGCAGTTTGACTGAGTTGCTCACTTTGTATCGTTGGTACCATTTGGTCCATGTATATTAAAAAGGAGATCATTTGGATATTGTCATGTGAGCTATTGCCTTAATGCAACAGCGGCCTCCATGTAGACTTCCTCAGAAACCACTAAACAGAAAGGCTCATGGACCAAATTAAGATGTGTAAATCACACTGTTTATTAAAACTATTGAAAACACACAACGAGAAGTAAAGGGAAAGAGATAGGGTAGGTTCACACACTTAGGACAGGGTACCCGTGGCAGAAGGACCACACTACCTAAATCTTGAGTTAAGCAATGGTCCTGTCTCTCTCTGCTGCAACTGTCTTCCTCGCTGACAGTGTGGTTATGAGACGAGAGTTGAAGTTCAAGCAAGGAGGACGACAGACAGAAGGGGCCCCAGGCTAATGGCACACACTTATCAGAGAGACACAGGGTAAAGTGTGCTTGGCCACAGCTGTAGCCCGCCAACAAGCCTGCTGAATAGTCGTAGGTTTTATCTGTATTTTCTGGGTAAAGCACATGTGGGGTCAGAATGGGACTATGCTCACCAACGGATGATTGAGTTAGGAAAATGACACAACTGTCAGCTGTTTGTAAGGATTATGACTTGATCTTTCGATCCCTTTCTCTCAGATAACTATTGATTTTTTTCATCATATATTGCATTTATTTTATCTTTAACATATCTTACAGGTTATTAAATTACTATATATTTAACACATCTTCAGAATTCTATGTCTCTCAAGCTATTTGCTTACTCATTATCTGTATTTAACACAGCCATATGAGTTTTGCTACTATCTTTAAGCTACTGGCTTTATTGCGGTTTATGTTTGAGGCTTATAATGAGTTTCGGCCATCCTATTTGCTTTACTCTGGGACCCCTGGTGTATGACTGAACCTATCTGGACTCAAATTTACACATCTATAAAATGAAGTGGAGGCAGGAGATCCTGGAGACTCAACGTTTTTGTCAGCTATTCACCTTGTGCAATTCTCATGAGGTTTATTGATCTAGAATGCATAAAAGCAAAACAACTTAAAAATAAGCATCCATTTTCCACATTGGTGAATAGGTTGTGAATGTAAAAGGTGTTACATTTATCATTTTACATTGAGTAATATTTGTCATCTTACAGTGGAGACAATGATGGCAATGATATCTTACAATGTACCAAACTATACTGTTGAAGTGCTTTGAGTTAAATTACATCTACTGTTAGCCAAAGTAACCATGAAAGGTAAATTACAGAAAGTAATGATGCCACTTTACAGACAAGGACATAATCAGGGGAGATGAAATGACATATGCTAATTTCAGGGCACTGACTGGACCACGTGCTTACAAATAAATATCTTTATTACAAGGGGAGATAACTCACAGCCATTTCTGTTTCTCTTTAACACGTTCATTTTCTAGCTCTGATTCCACATTGACCAAACAAACTTCCAACCTGGAACTTTATTTTCAGTTTGAGTGCTCAGTATAGTCAGATCATTCTGGATGCCAGAATATTATCTAGCCAAATATAGTTTTCAGTCAGTATCACTACAGACTCCTGATAAACTATAAGCTCAATGGATACAGGGATCAAATCTGTTTGGATTGCTATTTTATTCTCAGTGCCTTGCACCATGCTTGGCGCATTGTTAGTTTTAAAAGGGCACTCTGCTGAATTAATTAGTTAATTAATTAATAGATGAACTAATGAGTAAAAAAGACAAAACCTGAGATAGAAGGCTGGATTTCCTCCTTTTAATTGTACCTAGCAAGCTAACATAGAAACTAAGCTATTCCATAGTGTGATGTCTGATGTTTTCTTCCCCTTGGGCTCTGGTTCCCCCTTTACTATCTGCTGGGTTGAGGAGGGTTCCTTGTAGCTGTCCTAGCACCCGAAGGTGGCTGTTTCTGTCCAGGACTGAGATGTCCTGCCATGACCCCATGAGCCAGTGATGAGTGACACTGGTATCACAAATACGAAGCAGCTCTTGAGACTCTGGGTGCACCAAAGAGCCAAGATGTTCCATGCCAAGGGTAAGAGAACATCTTGGTCTCTCTCTGGAATTTCAACCTTTCTGCATAGCTACCAAACCAGGCTGGATATACCCGAATGCCATAAAAAATTCATGGATGGGGCCGGCCCTGTGGCCGAGTGGTTAAGTTCGCACGCTCCACTGTGGTGGCCCAGGGTTTGGATCCTGGGCACGGACATGGCACCGCTCGTCAGTCCACATTGAGGCGGCGTCCCACATCCCACAACTAGAAGGACCTGCAACTAAGATGTACAACTATGTACGGGGGGGGGTTGGGGAGATAAAGCAGAAAAAGAAAAGATTGGCAACAGTTGTTAGCCCAGGTGCCAATCTTTAAAAAAAAAAAAATTCATGGATAAAGCTTATTCACTTTTCCACATTCCCCAGGATCCATGGTATGGCTGGACCAGGATAAAAATTTGATTTTTTAAAATGCCAAGCTGTCCTCAAAATCCCTCCACTGACAAAACTTGTCAGAGATCTGACTCTTCTCTTTGGCAAAACTTTTCTCCCATGAGGCTCCAAGTTCTCTCATATAAATGGATTTCAGACACCTCATTTCTCCAGTTCTCAAGGCTAAACCTTTGTAGTGAAAACAGCAGAGGCTCTCTCCCTTTATTCCTTTCTCTCCCACCCCCAAACACCCTACAAAGAACAATAATTTTGGAAATTTGTTTTTACTTTTGATTACTGATCAATGGCAAAAGACAGCAGAAAAAATGCTGGCAGGAGTGTAAATTAATACAACTGTTTTGGAAAACTGTTTAGCAGTATCTACTAAAGAGCAACATTTGCATACTCTATGACCCAACAATTCCACTCACAGGTTATGCACAAAAGAAATGCATACACATATTTATCAAAAGACATATGCAGATATTATAATGCTATTTGCAATATCCCCAAATGAAACTAACCAAATATCCTTCAACAGTAAAATAGAAAAATAAACCATGGCATGTTCAAACAATAGAATATTATGTAGCAATGTGAATGAATAATTTACAACTACACATGAAAGTACGGACAATTCTCAAAAATTGTTGAGTGAAAGAAGCCAGACACAAAAAGAGGACACATTGTGTTATCCCATTCATACAAAGTTCAAAAACAGACAAGACTAATGTATGTGGTTAGAAGTTAAGATAGTGGGTACCCTCGTGGAGAGGGTAGTGACTGGAAGGGACACTTCCAGTCCCTTGGAGGCTTCTGGAGTTCTGGTAATATTCTGTTTCTTAGTCTAGGTGCTGGTCATACAGGTGTGTTCAGCTTATAAAAATCGATTAAGATGCACATTATGATTTACACACTTTTTGTATATATAATACACTTCAATAAAAAGTTAAAAAAAATAAAAAATAGCCAAAACAAAAAGTAAGTTTATTGCGAATGAGAAAATGTGGTATGGGTACACCATACGGTGAACAGTAAATAACACTGAAAAAGGTGGATGTGGAAAAATGAGAGCCACAACTTTTTATATTTAGATATGAGGTACAATATCGTCTACCTTGATACAGGATGAAATGCTTCTTTCACCCCTCCTTATCTGCTACCTCCTCCCCTCTTCTCTATTTATATTGGACATGAATTTTGTATCAACCATATGAGAATCTTAATGTATTTTTATCAACATTGCTCTGAACATAAGATGCCAGTAGTTGTTTTTCAAATACACACACATACACATACAAGCACAAACCAAAGGAAAATGGACAAAATCAAGGTTCTATGGAGACTGCCTATTTATTAACTACTAACTAACTTTTTCTGATGGAGGGAAAAATGGTCATTATCAAGTCTCCCTGTGCATTTATTTGTTCTCTTTCTGGAAGGGAAGAATCAAAACGCTAAATCGCTCTCTTTATAATACATCAGTCTTTTCATAAGGAGCACAAAATACAGTATGAAATGGAATGACATTTTCTTTCTTTGTGTTTACTTCACTGCTTTGCCTGATTAATTTGCTAATAAGAAGAGCTTTTTATTTGGTGTTGAGTTATATGAGTTCTTTGTAAAAAAAAAAAAAAAACCTGATTAAAAAATGGGCAGAGTGTCTGAGCAGACATTTTTCCAAAGAAAATATATAGATGGCCAATGAGCACATGAAAAGATATTCAACATCATTAATTATTAGAGAAATGCAAATCAAAATCACTATGTGATATTACCTCACACTCGCCAGAATGACTATTATTAAAAAGACAAGAAACAATGAGTTTGGGAGACAATGTGGAGGAAAGGGAATCCTCGTACATGCCACTACTGATGGGATGTAAATTGGTGCAGCCACTATGGAAAATAGTATGGAGATTCCTCAAAAAATTAAAAATAGAACTCCCATATGATTCAGCTATTCCAATTCTGAGTATTTATCAAAAAGCATGAAAACACCAACTTGAAAAGATATATGCACCCATATGTTCACTGCAGCATTATTTACAATAGCAAAACATGGAAACAACCTAAGTGCCCATCAACAGATGAAAGGATAAAGAAGATGTGCTATATATATACAAAAGAACTCAGCCATAAAAAGGTGAAACCTTGTCGTTTGTGACAGTGTGGATGGGCCTTGAGCATATTATTCTAAACAAAATACGTCAGATGGAGAAAGACAAATACCATATGATTTCACTCATTTGTGGAAGATGAAACAACAATAACAACTAACACATAGATACAGAGAACAGATTGGCAATTACTAGAGGAGAAAGGGGGTGGGGAGAGGGCAAAAGGGGGTAAAAGGGCACATGTGTATGGTAATGGATGGAAATTAGACTTTGGGTGGTGAACACGATGTAGTGTACACAGAAATCAAAATATAATGCTGTACACCTGAAATTTATATAATGTTATAAATGAATGTTACCTCGATTAAAAAAAAAAAAAGAAGAGGAGGAAGAAGCAAGGGGAGAAGCTGACGTAGAAAGAACTATTCAGTCCCAGAATATTCAGAATTCCTGCATGCTCTAGCTTACTGTACCATTTTATGAAGAATAAGACAATTTTGCCAGGACTTCTGCATGGAAGATTAGAATACCCAAGTGTAACCAATACAAGTCAAAAATAGGGCTGGTGCAGGTGAAAGGATTTTCTTGGTGTTTCCTGGTATTGACATGCTTTATTTAATACCAAAATTGCAAACTCAATTTGGAAAGGACCTTAGAGGAAACTGTTCCTTTGGCCACATTATACTATAGAAGAAACAAAATAGTTTTCTTCAACGCTGAAATCTTCTTTTAGGAGAATATGTCGCTTATGAAAAATAGTGTCAAAATCTTTGTGTGAATTTTACCTATGAGGCATATAGATTCCTGGAAGCTTTACAAAGTCAATGATATATGACTCTATTTGTCTTAGGAAATATCAGCATTTATAGCCCACAGACTAAAATAGACTAAGTTATTAGCCTGGTCCAAATCAAAAATAAATTCAGCCTCCTGGAGAGAAAAGGTAGATACAGCTAAACAGAGTATAGCCCCCTAACACTTATCTGTGGAAGTTTCCAGATAGTTGAAGAAAGAGAGACTGTAAATGCCCATTTGTTTCCGGGGAACATGACCATCTGCTAGCATTTCTTTGGTCTTATTGAACAGGTTGCTAATGACACTGTATTTCTCCTCAAAAGACTTTTCCTCAAAAAAGCCATTTCTTTTCTCTTAGAAAAGTTGAGTGATCAACGTGCCTCACTGGACAAACCACCCTGGTGACTCTAACAGAATTCTTTTCAGCTAGAGCAGTGCCTTTTGTAGTTAACTCTTCTGACAGGCCCTATTTTTAGTCTCAACCTTAAATGTGGGCCACTGTTCTCTGCCTTTACTGCAAGAGGCAGAAACTACCATTGAAATAAATTATGGGGTTGGCACATCATATGCTGACTAGTATCATTGTTTATTTAGAAGCCAACCAATGTGTCTTTCCTGAGGGGTGTAGTGCAGGGCAAAGTGTGTGGGATTTGAAGCCAGATGATTGAGATCAAGACCTGGCTGAGATGTTTATTGCCTGGAGAAGGAGACTTCACCTCCTCTAAATGTTAACTTCTTTCAATGTAGAATGAGGAATGTTAGAAATAATTCCAACAGTACAGAGTGTTTGTTAGAATTCAGTAATAACTATATGAAGAAGAACGTCATAAATACAAAACATAAGACACAGGTAGAGTGGTTGAGCAGACGCTGTTGTTGCCCTGCCCCATATCCCTTCCATCCTCCTCCGAGTTCACCTGCAGCCATTCTTGAGCATGGCTCCCACCTCGGGTGCCTGAGGCTCCCTGCTTCTTTGCCTGAGAGCTTTCTCTGGCACCCTGAGAGCTTGTGTAGGAGTATGGGAATGCCACTGGAAGTTGCAGAAAGTTAATACTACTCAGGACAACCCTCAATCAACTGGGGATCAGAGTTGGTAAAGAAATGCCCTAGCCTTTCCCTCCCTCTGTGGGAAAATTCTGGAGTGTATTTCATATAGCTTCCCAGAAAGTTTCCAGCAGGATTGAGGCCCAGTTGTCCACTGCAGCAACCTGTTCTTTACCATGCCTTCTGTTGACTTTTCTTCTCCCTTGTCTCTCTTTTTCAACTTCCTCACTCTCTCGGCCATGGGTCACCTCCCAAATAAAATACACACACCAGGTCCTTAACTCAGTATCTGCTTTGGGAGGGGACTGGAGCAAATTAGAGAGTGGTAGTGGTTCTTGAATGTGTCTGGGTGAATTAATTCCTCCATACCCCCACACACAACCTCTCCAAACCAACGGGAAAATCTTTGCCAGCTTCTACTTCTGAGTGAAGGGTATGCTGCTGCTTTGCACAGTCTGAAGGCTCAAGGCCCTGTTCCAGCACCCGAAGTGATTACAGAATCCGTCTTTGACTGCAGCAAGGCTTGAGAGACCAATTGCAAAAAATCACAAATGAGGGATGAGACTTATGATGACTATCATTTTGCTGAATGTTTTAAATGTACTTTTTTTACAGATTATTTATAATTGTCCCAATTTTATATTTGTACTAATTAATGATGCATTTATTCACGTCTTGTGTTTATTCATCGAATATTATAGAGTGTTTCCTATGTGTCAGACACAGTGCTGGGTACCGATGATACTCTGATAAAACGGCGTACATGGACCACGTTCTCGTGTTCTTATGGAACTTAGATTCTATTAGGAGAGACAGGCAATAAGCTACCAATTAGATAATCTATTTTTTAATTATAATTGTGTTAAGTGCAATGAAAGAGAATATATACATTTGATTGGGCTTCTGCACTTCTAGAGACCAAACACTTTGCAAACAAACAAAATATAGAATTATTGATACATTCTTAGCCTTCTTGAAGTGGTTACCATATCCTTTACCTATATAGTTTTATTTCCCGCTTTGTCTAACAGTAGAAGAATAAAGCACTACATGTTTCTGTTTTGTTCCACTCAGCAGCGCACCGTCAACGCTATTAACTGGTTCCACAGAAGCTTTTACTGTTGCCTATAGTGGCAGAATGAATTATTGACAGGGTTAATATTCTTCCAAATAATTTAGCCCTTCTGCAATTTACAGCAGTAAGTTTCACAAGTGTGTATTTACTACAAAAACCTCCTCTCTAGGCTTTCATAAAAGCTGTGGGAGACATTTGTTACCTTGTCCTGTCACCCTAGGTAGTGTTAAATATAATAGCAATGGTTTAATGTCATAAAACATAGTGAGGAAGACTGCTGAGACTTGAATATAATCAATTTACTCCAATTCTAGTTTAGGTGAAAATTTATTGCTAAATCGCCTTTTTAAGAGCTGCTTTGGTTATTTAATATTGATCTCAGAATGATTAAGAAGTGGAACACTATTGATTTTTAAACAACAACAAAAAAGCCCTTGTAATGAGAGTAAGAACCAGATTGCAAAAATTTTAGGTTATAGAAGTAGATTTTAATGGTCTCCATTAGCTCCTAGAGTTGAATTTGCAAGCTATATAGTTCTTTTGCTTAGGTTGGAAATCTAACAAGGTAAAAAGTCCAGTTTGTTAACTGTGGGATGGAAGACATGTATATAAATGTTGATATTTTCAAGAAGCATGTAATATAGCTAGATTTGACTATGACCACCAACAATTTAGATCTAAAATCACTAACTCATCACTAAATCTTAGAAAACTACTTTTGTGGGCTGAGGGGGAAGGCACACAATCACTCTTCTTAGTCTGTGCTTTCTGAATTATTTCCTGGTCATGCCCATGTCCTGATATTCCCTGAGCTAGAGTGATACCATACTGTCTTCCTTGATGCTTTAAAACCATTTCATATGACTTGGGGAAAAATCTCAAATGAGAACTCGTTGTGATAGCTTGTTGATTCAGGTTCAAAAAAATTTTCTAGATAACTGAAATTTATTCCATTAATAAAGCAATTAATCTGTTTTAGATAGAAACCTTTCTAGAAATTTCCTTGCTTTTCTCTCTTGAAAGAAGCAAGTTTTTCAGGATCGTTTCTGGCTCCTCTGCTCTATTTCAGTTAAAGGTCCTCTTCATAAGGAGCATGTTTGTACAGCATTCTAAACACCTGTATTTGTCTATTTCCCCAATAAAACCTTGTTCATTCCATGACTAAGGATTTTTGAATGGGCTATTGCATTTTATTTTTACTTTTACTTTACACAAATGTTGGGTTCATTCTTTGGGAACTAGTATGAGAATATTTTTCTCTTCTCTATTCTTATCTACATTCCTCTATTCTCCTAGCTGTTACTCAGGACCATATTTTTTTTAATATCTCAGCTCTAGCCAAGTACACAAATTCTTATCCTGACTGAACCCTTCACTTATAACAAATTGCACAACCACTCTAGCAATGAAAATAAAGAAATTCATACAGAAGTTGGTCATGCCATTTTATAATTCAATTCCCCTTCCTTTGTATGATTTCTCTACCACCTGCTGAATGCCAAAAGTTATTTTTTCCAAAGTAGCTATTGATTTAAAACAAATATTTCTTTTCCACATTCTCCTAATTTCCATTCCAGTGGTAAACTCCACTAGTAGAAATTTAGTTTAAATGTAAAATTCTCACCTTTCTTGAGTGACCCCATCTCTGTATAGGTATGTACATTAATGTGCCTTCTATATTCAACTTGCTTTATCAACATGGATGACTATAAATAGGTAGAGAGAGGAGATGAGAAAATAACATCAAAATAAAATTTTATAACCTTTTTTATACTCAATTTATACTGAAGATCTGGATTAAAGCTTCACCTTTCACCTACAATGAACAGTATTTACACTTATACCTTTGAGGCATGTCTTGTATTAGCTAAAAAGAGTTTCAAGGAGAAAAGGAAGGTAAATCTACCAGAGGCTTTGTTTTCTCTTTCAGAGGACTTGGTAATGAAATTGACCATACTCAGTGTTCCAGTTTCAAAGGACAACAGCAGCGGTAGTCTCTGCAGTTGCTAATTAACATTTCATCACCAGGCTCTAACATCCTGCCATCCATTGTTACCAATTCAAAAGGTGTGCTTTTTGCTTTGAAAAGAATTTTGTTCCTAAATTGGAAAACAAAGTACATTTGGCTTTATTCAAAAACATTTGAAGAGCTACTTTATTACGTGAGGGTTCATACCTTATTGTCATCTATCTTTCTGTTATTTATACTTATTAGCAAATTCCTGCCTTCTAAATTCTAGCTGTATTCACATGCTCAATATAATTTCATTTATATTATGTTCAACAAATATCAGCTTAAAATTACAATAGCAATAACGATGAAGACAATTCTAAATGACTGCCAATCTAATAATAAACATTTTGCTTGTTTAATATTCCCTACTTCAGGCCTCTTTTTTCAACACCATGTGCTACGATATGGACTATCTAAAACCTTTCCAAGTTAGGATGGCATTACACATTTTATTAAGTGGATTCTGATTTAAAGAACATCCTGATAAAGATTGTAGATAAGAGGAATTGTTCACAAAGACAGGAGACCACTTTAATGAATGTTATGATTGGGAAGGATACTGCTAAGGACATCAGAATTTGAGAGACAGGAGATTAACAAAACCTACGAAATAAACATCATCCGTTTAAAGAGCAGGAAGTTTTATTTTTGATTTTAGTGATTATTATAGAGTAAGAATCTAAAGGAGTTGGAAGAAAAGAATCCTAAGAAATCTTCATCTTCATCCTCTTGTTTCTCAGGGGCATGAGAAATAGACAAAATCTGAGGCCTGGGTTGGGAGGAGACAGTCATAATTCTCCGAAGCTGCTACTCCCAGAGCAAGTCACCTGAAGGGCCTGCATGGTGACTGGCCTCTCTGAGGCTGGCATCATTAAAATCCACACCAAAAGATTTTGCTCCAGATATCACTCATTCTTGCTGACAGTGCCAGTCTCTTTCCTGTGGAACCATTCTTTTTTGTTTCGCTCAAATAAAATGGTTTACTTCACAGGAAGATCCATAGCCTAAGACTCTTCATCAGTGGGAATGGCAATGATGTCTTTGCCTTAGAAACTCAGGTAGAGGCAGATTCTCTTGAGTTCCTGAGAATAATCTCCCTCCCTTCTTTGTGTGTGTGTGTGTGTGTGTGTGTGTGTCTAACCACAATGATCGCAGGACAAATGAGAGGAGGGCAGCTAGAATTTGTAAGAGAGGAGTGTAGGAGAGTGAGAAAAGAAAGCTCCTCAAGTAGATGGTGCTGATGCCCCACTCATATCCCTTCAAGGCCTTTTAGTGCTGAATTTCCAGCTGTCAGCACCTGAATTCCGTTGCCTGAGAAAGTTCTTGGGTCTTCAGAGCCTTCTTTGTCCATCTTTGGGTCAGGCTTGAAGTGCCCTTGAGTCCCCCCAACCCCCACTACATGCTAGACATAGGCCTCAGCCAACGATTGACTGGAGTTGGAGTGTAACCGCACCAGTTCCTCATGCTTCAGGTAGGATACCTCTGGGCTGTCTTTTCAATGCTGTTTCCTGGAGTTTCCTAGTGGGTTTATGCTCCAGTTTTATGAAAGTCCTGGTCAATGTGATAGCACATAAGATACACAACCAAAATAACAAGCAAAACTTTCAGAAAGGAAGGGGAAAACTATTGTCTGCAGATATATACTTTACCTAAGAAAATCAACTGAAAACCTTTAGAATTAGAGTTCCATAAAATGTCAGGATAAAGATAAATACACAGAAATAAATCACTTGCGTACATACTAGAAAATCGTATTGAAGTTAAAAGACTAAATCAATAATAGTACCAAATATTATAAAACCTAGAAGGCACAACTCTAACACAAAAATAAAGAATCTCTATGAATAAGACTGAAGAACAAGAGAAAAATAGTTGGGAAACATAGCTCAACATATCATATTGCTGAATGAGAAAATTAAATGCTTTAGAGATTACATTTCTTACCAAATCCATTTAAAGGTTTAATTCAATCCCAATCAAAATTCCTGTATTTGTAAATTGTGAAGTTATTTCAACATTTAGCTAGAAGTGTAAATAGGCAAGAACAATTTAAAAATATAATAAAATCATAAAAATTTCAAAACTTACCATAAAACTGCAGTAATCAAGACAATGTAATATTGGCAAAAGGATAGACATGTAGATCAATGGAATAGATTTGAAAGCCCAGAAGCAGACTCAGAAATATAGTCAATTGATTTTTCAATTGAAAGTTTTATTGAAATAGTTGTAGATCCATATGCAGTTATAAGAAATAAAATAGAGAGATCCCTTGTACGCTTCAGCCAGTTTCTCCCAATGGAAATATTTTACGAAAACTACAGCAAAATATCACAAGAATATTGACATTAATACAGCCTATCAATCTTATTCAAATTTCCCCAGTTACACTAGTATTTGTGTGTGTGTGTGTGCTTAGTTCTATACAATGTAATCACTTCTGTAAGTTCGTGTATCCACCGCAACAGTCAAGAGACAGAGTAGTTCCATCACCAAAGAATCCACAAAAAATTGTCCTTCTTTAACTGTAGCAATCTCTTTTCTGCTGCCGCTCTCCACTTCATCCCTAAACCCCGGCAGCCACTAACCTGTTCGTCATTTTCTTAACTTTGTCATTTTGAGAATGTTATATAAATGAACTCACACAGTATGTAACCTTTTGTGATTGACTTTTTTCACTCTCCGTAATTTTCTGGAGATTCATCCAAGTTTTAAGTGTATCAAGCTGGTTTCTTTTTATTACTGAGTAGTATTCCATGGTATGTATTTACCATAGATTGTTTAACCATTCACCTATTGGAAGACATTTGGGTTGATTTTAGTTTTTGCCTAGTAGGATTAAAGCTGCTATGAGCATTTATGTACAAGTTTTCATGTAAACATAAATTTTTATTTCTCTATGATAAATGCCCAATAGCACAATTGCTGTCTCTTATGTTAACTGCATGTTTAGTTTTATGAGAAACTGCCAAACACTTTTCCAGGTTTTAACATTTTACATTCCCACCAGCAATGTGTCAGGGACCCCATTTCTTCCTATTCTTGCCAGCATTTGGTGTTGTCTCTAGTTTTTACTTTAGCCATTCTCATAGGTGTGTAGTGATATCACATTGTGATATTAATTTGCACTTGGATAATTTGTTATGGATTTTCACTGTTGGATAATGCTGTGGAACATTTTCTGTGTGTGTTTGCTTGCTATCTGTATATCCTCTGTGGTGAAATGTCTCCTTATGCCTTTTGCCCACTTTTTAATTGGATTTGTTGGGTGTTTTTCCTGCTGAGTTTTGAGAGTTATTTGTATATTGTAGATGCTAGTCCTTTGTTAGATATGCGGTTTGCAAATATTTTCTCCCAGTCTGTAGCTTTTTTTATCCTTTCCACATACACTTTCCTAGAGCAAAAGCTTTTAGTTTTGATGAGGTCCAATTTATCGATTTTTCCTTGCATCAATTGTGCTTTTGATGGCAAGTATACGAACTCTTGTCTGGCCTGGGAGCTCTAAGATTTTATCTCGTTTTTTCCAAAAGTTTTACAGGTTTACATTTTATATTTAAGCCTATGATCCAGTTAGAGTTGATTTTTGTATAAGATGTGCAATTTACGTCAAGGTTAATTTTTTTCTTTGGCCTATGGATATTCAATTGCTTACTTCATTCTTCTTTGTCAAGATTGTTTTAGCTATTCTAGGGCTTGGTTACCTTCCACATAAATTTTATAATAAGCTTGTCTATGTCTACAACAAACTTTGCTGGGATTTTGATAGGAATTGTATTAAAACCATAAATCAGGTTAGGGAGAATTGACATCTTTACTACCTTGAGTCTTCTAATCCAAGAACATGGTATATCTCTCTGTTTAGGTCTTACTTGATTTCTTTCATCAGCATTTTGTAACTTTCAGCATACAGATCCTGTATATGTTTTGCTAAATGTATACCTAAGAGTTTCATTTTCTTTAAGCAATTATAAATGGCATTGTGTTTTTAATTTCTGTTTCTTCATGTTCATTGTGCATATATGGAAATGCCATTGAAGTTTGTGTGCTGATCTTGTATCCTGCAACCTTGACAAACTCACTTATTATTTCTACGAGTTGTTTTGGTAGATTTCGTCTACACAAACAATCATGTCATCTGCAAATGGAGACAATTTTCTTCCTTTGAATCTTTATGCCTTTTATTTCTTTTCTTGCCTTATTGCAGTGACTAGATCTTTCAGTACTATGTTGAGTAATAGTAGTGAGAGTGGACATGCTCGCCTTGTTCTTGATATCAGGGGAAAAGCAGTAACTCATTCACCGTTAAGTAGGATTTAGTTATAGGTTAATTGTAGATGCTCTTTATCAAGTTAAGACAATTCCATTCTATTCCTAACTTGTTGAGAGTTTTTTTCATGAATGGGCCTTGGATTTTTTCAAATGCTTTTCTGTGTCAATTGATATGACTATTTCTTTACCCTGTTCATATGATAGATTACATTGATTTTGTAATGTTGAACCAGCCTTGCATACCTGGAATAAATTTTTTCATGATATATAATTCTTTTTTATATATTGTTGATTTGTTTTCCTGCTTATTTGAGGCTTTTTGCATCTAAATTCCTAAGTGTCACTGTCCTACAGATTACTTTTTTCGCATCATCTTTGTCTGGTTTTTGTAGCAGGGTAGTGTTGACCTCATGCAATGAGTTTGAAAGTGTCTGTCCTCTTCTAATTTTTGGAAGAGACTGTGTAAAGTTGGTGTTAACTTTTATTTAAATGCTTGGTATAATTATCCAGTAAAAGCGTCTTTGCCTGGATATTTTTCTTTTTGGAGATTTTAAATTATGAATTCATTCTTTAATGGCTACAAGTCTATTCAGATTATCTGTTTTATCTTGGTTGAGTTTTGGGATCCTTTTGCCAGTGTCCCCAGCTGTCCCAGTGTCTCTGGGTCGCTTGTTGTGGCAAGATCCTTCTTCCCAATTCTACTCACCTCGGTATCTCTCAGAGGAAGGAGGTCTCAGTTTCAGCAGGAAAGGAAAGTGCTGCTTATCATTAACTTCGCATCAAGCCTCCTTGCCAATGATGTCGTGTTCACCTATTATTCTTAGAGGGATTCCTCTTCAATTCAGGGCTGTCTTCTTTTCCTAAGTTAGAGGCTGGGAAATGCTGGGCCTGGGTCAACTTCTATTGGATGTAGGGCCATAAGATGCCTCACCACTGTGTTGTTTCTCCAGTCCTGGGGTTCCAAACCAGTTTACCTTCTTCTTACCACCTTTCAAAGTTCTTTTTGATTGTCTCTTGTGTTATTTCCAGGGCCTATAATTTTACTTAGTGGGGAGGAAGATGAAATGGATCTATGCTGTCTTATCTAGACTGGAGGTCCCAAGTGATATTTCACAAAGGTGCAAAAGCAATTCAGTGGAAAAAGAATGACATTCTCAACAATGGTCCATATAGTGGATGTCTGCATACAAAAAAAGGTAATCTTTACACATAACTCAAACTTTATACAAAAATTAACTCAAAGTGAATCACAGACCTAACTATAAAACATAAAACTGTCAAACTTCTAGAAGATAACATGAGAGAAAGTCTGCACTACCTTGGGCTTGACATTGAGTTTTTGAATACAACATCCAAAGCACAATCCATGAAAGAAAATATGATAAATTTGACCTTACTAAAATTAAAAATAGTTGCTCTCTGAAAGACTCTGTTATGAGAATCAAAAGACAAGTCATATATCAGGAGAAAATACTTGCAAGTCGCGTATATAATAAAGGACTTTATCCAGCATATAAAAAGCCTTAAAACTCATCAATAAAAAACCAAAACACACACTATAGTGTTGAATACATCTTATTATACATTTTTCCAAACCCATGGAATGTGCAACACCAAGAGTGAACCCCGGTGTAAACTACGGACTTTGGGTTGTGATGTGTCAGGTTCATCATTTGGATCACATTTGGATGTGATGTGTCAGTGGAGGTTCATCAATTATAAAAATGTACCACTCTGGTGGAGGACGCTGAAACTGGGGGAAGCTACTCATGTGTGGGGGCAGTGGGCATATGGGAAATATCTGTACCTCCTCTTAATTTTGCTGTGAACCTAAATCTGCTCTAAAAAATAAGGTCTTAAAAAAATAATGAAAATATGGGGAAAAGATCTATGGGTATTTACCCAAGTGAAGTAAAAATTTGTTTTCACATAAAAAGCTGCGCATGAATGTTTATATCAACTTCATTTATAATTTCCCCAAACTGGAAGCTACTAAGATGTCCTTCAGAAAATAAATGGATAAACATACTGTGATACACCCATAGAATAGAATACTATTCAGCAATGAAAAAGAATGAACTACTGATTTATGCAGAAACAAGGATGCCTCTCAAATGAATTTTGCTAAGTGGAAGAAGCAAGACCCAAAAGATCCCATTCATATGACATCATAGAAAAAGTAAAACTATAGGGACAGAAAATAGATTAGCAGTTGCTAGGTGTAGAGTATTGAATGGCGTAACAGTCAGTGTTCTCCAGAGAAAGAGAACCAATAGGACTTATAAGTATATACACACAGAAAGAGAGAGATTATAAGGAATTGGCTCACATGGTTATGGAGGCTGACAGGTCCCAAGCTCTGCAGTCAGCAGGCTTGAGACATAGGAAGAGCCCATGCTTCAGTCTGAGTGTGAAGGCAGGGAGAAAATTCTGTCCCAGATCAAAAGCAGTCAGGCAGAAGAAATTCTCTCTTATTCAGCCTTTTTGTTCTATTCAGGTTTTCACTCAATTGGATGAGGCCCACCCACATTGGGGTAGGCAATCTGGTTTTCTCAGTCTACCAATTCAAATGTTAATTTTATCCAGAAACACGATCATAAACACACTCAGAATAATGTTTTACCAAATATCAGGGCACCCCATGGCTCAGTCAAGTTGACATATAAAATTCACCATCACATGATATCCCCTCAAAAAAAAGATATGTTTAAGTCTTAACCCTCCAGTACCTGTAGATGTGAACTTATCTGGAAATAGGGTATTTGTAGATGTGGTTAAGTCAAGGATCAAGAGAAGATCAACCTGGACTTAGGATGGGCTCTAAATCCAATGACTGGTGTCCTTATAAGAGAAAGGAGAAGCAGATTTGAGATACACAGATGCAGACACACAGAGAAGAAAGCCATGTGAAGACTTAGGCAGAGATTAGAGTTCTGCAGCTATGAGCCAAGGAATACCAAAGGTTGCTGACAGCCACCAGAAGCTAGGAGAGAAGCATGGAACAGATGCTCCCTTAGAGCATCTGGAAGGAACCAACCCTACTGACACCTCGATTTCAGATTTCTGGCCTCTTTAACTGTCATAAAATAGACCACTGTTGTTTTAAGCCACCAAGTTTGTGGTAATTTGTTATGGCAGCCCTAAGAAAATAATACACCAGGGGTTGGGGAAGTAGGGGTGGTTGACTACAAGGAGGACACATAGGAGAAGTTTTAGGGTGATGAATCTGTTCTGTATGGTACTAGGATGGTGAATACATGTCTCTATACATTTGTTAAAACCTAGAAATGTACAATACAAAGAATGAATTTCAATGTTGGAATGCAGACTGTGAAATTAATATAACAGTATTACAAATAGATGACATAATCTCACTGAAGGGGCTGGGAAAAAAGGAACTGACCTAAATCACTTTGGAAAACAATGTTTTGACTGGAAATTATAAGGTTAAAGACAAAAGGAACTGTATGTAAGCACTGTACTCTAGTTGGTTAATTTGTTTCTCACAAGCACGTGTTAAGAATTTTCAAACTGCTTCACATGTTACTGCAGTTGAACAAATAAACAAATTGATAGTGGATGGTGGGAGTCCAGTTTCTCACTATTAGTGAGAGAAGTAACTGATATGTAAGAGCAAAAGGCTAGAATGATCCATGGAGTAATAGATTAGAGTTGGAGACAGCAGTATGACCTCATGTTTAGCTTAATATAGATACAGATGGATAGAGATAGAAATAATTATAGATATGTGTATATATATGGGTGAGTACACACGCATATATTTTCTAGCTCTGTCTGCTGAGAGACCCTAGAAGCAATGATAACCCCAGTAGCAACAAGCAAATCGAGAGCCCCTATCTTGGTTTCTAAAGACAATTTTCAAATAAAAAGAGCCAGGGCTACTTGTAGAAATAGGTGATTCTAAGGCTGCTGCAGGAAATACAAAATGAACCTAGAGCATCTTGTAGTACCAGAAGGTAAGGAAGCATTTGAAAAACAAAAGTATAAGAGCATGTCAAAGGAATGCAGAAATCAACCTGAAAGAGCTTCCAATGGCCAAGGCTGGAACAATTTGGGCAACAATGTAAATAATCTAGTTTTGAATTATAACCCAAACTACAAAATAAACACGCAAGTTCTTACTGATATAAATAAGCGATTGAATAAATAAATGGTGGAGAAGAAGTAAATCTTCCTTATAGAAGAAATCAGTATTATTATGTAGATGCTCTCCTCTCTAGGAGGTGAAGATTAATTCTTCTTCTACTTCACTCTCCCTCTACCACTGAGTGTGGCCTAGCCTTACCGACTCACCTCTAAAGAATAAAGTATGGAAAAATGAAAAATAGTAACTTTATAGCAATACTCCCTTAAGCAAGTAAACTAGGTTAACATAACTAGTTATTACTCATGTTGTTAATATTATATACTCCCTGATATGATGTGATGAGCAGAGTACTTCGTGTCTGTGAGATTTCTTCCTCCAAACCCATCACTCCAGTCTAATCATGGGGAGAATATGAGAAAAAAACAAATTCAGACGCAGTCTACAAAATAGCTGAACACTACTCCTTAAAACTCTCAAGATCATAAAAAATAAGAAAAGACTTTGAAACTGTCACAGACCAGAGGAGACTAAGGAGATATGACAATTAAATAAAACATATTATCCTTGATTGGATCACGTAATAGAGAAAGAACATTAATGGAAAAACTGGTGTGATCTGAGTAAACTCTAGATTTTGGTTAAAAAATGTCGTGAAAGTACTAAGTCATAAAATATGCCCTCCATCAGCAATATGAACCACCATTAATTTAGCCTCAATGAATTTTAATTTAACGTTATGGACTCTATTACTGAATATTTACCAATGAAAACTCTACAATTAGTGTTCTTAAAGGACTTCATATATTAAAGTTATTAACTAAAAAGAACTACAATTTATACCGCCTGCACTAAATGCACTGTTTCCACTGGTTCCAAGGGAGAATATTCACCTTACTCTCAGATGGGTATCTTACTTCTATTCCTCATTTTCTCTCTCTCTGGGGGTGTTGCTCATTGTCTTTTCATACACCTCTTGTTCTCTCGTTTTCCTGTTGCGTTGGCTTCCTTGGGCACTCTACTTTGACTTATAACCTCTTTTTATCTATTTTATGTATTAGATGGGTGACTTCCTCTAGAATGATACAAACAGTGTAATCACCAAAGATTTTGCACCCTCTCATTTGTTGCTATGAATCCAGAATCACGTTATCGAGGGCTGCTGATCCCAATGGATGTTATTATCTGCAGAGAAAGTGAAGAGAACCTTTGAAATCACAGTCGTATTTCTTTGCATCTGAGGCAGTTACAAAAAATGCAAATGGTTGTTTGAAAAATGGAAAAATAAATTCGCCGTATGTTTAAATTTGTTTGCTAGCCACCTAGTAGAGGGACCAGATAGAAAGGCCTGAGAGGAGAGGAAGCTTTTTCCTACTTGCCTACTGGCTGCTGTAATCTTCTTTGTTTGGTTTATTTCCTTCTATGAAATAAGCAGTGAGGTGGTCTTGACAGAGCACCTCTGTTTCTCAATTACACCATATAATGCAATACCCGGTAAGCATGTTTCATCCTATAGTTCCCAGACTTCTATTTATTGTTCCTTAGACATATTCTTAGGGGACAAAGAGTGAGACATTTTTTAACAAATTGAAAATATCAATTCAGTTGCAGTCTAAAAATATTTAAAGAAACTTAATCATCTGGATGACTACTTCATCACGAAGTACTGCCAAAGAGTTCCAGGAACCAAAATTGTTTATGATCATATTCACAAGTAAAGGCCAAGGACGTTAGTACCTGCTGCAGAGATGGCTTTTTACAGAGGTTCAGATGGAGAATTGAGTCATCAAATAGATCTCAGAGCAGAAGTCTCATCGAACAAAGGGAGTAAGAGCCATTGTAGTCAGGATTATCTCACAATGCCAATGAATTTATTGTGCAATCTTTCTTTTCAATGTAAGAAAAAGGCAAAAATAGTAAGTGGTAAACCTTCAATAACTTATTTTTAATTTTTCAGTATTGGATTTTGGAATGCACTATTAAATCAATTACACCGTCAAAGTAAAGGATTGGTGATTTAAAGTTAGATCAGTGTCAAAATTGAAAAATTGCGTTAGTAAAAATAGCAGTGAGACATATGATGGCCCATCATTCTCAATATTAAAAGAATCAATTAAGCAAAAATAATGAAACATTCAAGTGTATCTGTCTATTTTCATCAAAACCAACATCATCAGTTTGGTTTTGGGGAAACATCCTTGATCATATTAATATTTTTAGTTTTATTTATCTCATTTTGTAGTTTATTTTGTATTTATAATTCATTATTATTCAACACGTGAAAGAGTTTCTATTTAGTTTTATGGCTACACATATTTTAGAAGCATTTCCAGTAAGGAAATGAAAGTAAGGATGTGATGAGTATAAGGAGATTGAATTCAACAGAGTAAGAAATAAGAAACCAGTGACAGAAAATTAATCCATCATCATTATACAGAGAGAAGTGGAGTGGAGACAGCAAAGAGCCAGGGGAGAATGATGTTACAGAAATTTGGACACAGGGTGACAAAGATCTGACCTAGGATAATGGCAAAAATAATGGAGAGAGAGACATTTTGAAATAAAATAAAATGTAACATAATGATTGAACCATGAAGCTACCTGGAATATAAACATGATTACTCTGATTTGATCTTTGGGTTTTTTCTTTTCCACAGAGGAAGGGATAGTCATCCTGGAGCCAAAGCAAGACCTCAGTACTGAAAGACCAGGGATTTAGTGGTGAATCTGATACCTACTTGTTGGCATTCATATAGTCTTTGTAGTCTCAGTTACCTCATCTATAAACAAAATGGATTTTTTGTTTATAACTGGAAGGGTGATTTTCAGATATTATTCCCCCCCACCCCACTATTGAACGTTTTATTTTAAGATACATGACACCTTACGTAAAACTCAAAAAGTTGAAAAACCTAAAAGTAGCCCAGAAGTTTCACAAAAATGTTTACATACATCTACCATATGATCCAGCCATTCTACTCCTAGGTATTTACTCAAGAAAAATGAAAGCGTATGTCAATACAAAGACTTGTATAAGAATTTTTATAAGCAGATTTGCTCATAATCGCCAAAAACTAGAGACAACCAAAATGTCCACCAACAGATGAAAATGTACATAAATTGTGATATGTCCATACAGTGGGATACTACTCAGCAATATAAAGGAATTTTCTATCCATAAAAACAACAACATGAGTGACTCTCAAAATAACTATGCTCACTGAAAGAAGCCCCACCAAAGAAAGTATCTACTGTATAATTCAACTTACAAAACGCTAGAAAATGCAAACTATAGTGACAAAAATTAGATCACTGTTTGCTTCAGGATGGATGCAGAGATAGGGCAGCAAGGAGCAAAGGGTCACCAGGAAACTTTTGGGGATAATGGATGCATTCACTATCTTGATTGCGGTGATGGTTTCAAGGATATATATGTCAAAATTTATCAAATTGTACACTTCAAACATGTATATTTTGTGTCTCAATTATATCTCACTAAAGCTGTTCTAAAAAAAATAGAGCAATCCTGACAATTGACACCTGGTAGCTGGCCTAGTTGATTCCAGTTGGGGCATGGCATCCCTTTATTGGACAAAAACAATGTCACAAGATATCAACATCAGACAAGGACTCCTCATGACTGTGACGGAACAAACCAATAGAAAGACCACTTCATACTCCATAATGATGGTTAAACAGATATTAACAGAGACATTAGAGAATCACAGAATGACCACACACCACCACACCACCTTCTCAGTTCACATGACAACTGCTTCTTCTTCAATGAATACTCTAGCCCCATTATTTTCCTCTTACCTCCTAGATAGAAATTAAGGTAGTCAATCATTAAATTGCCCAGGATTCCTGACAGCAGTCAGTTCAAAACAGACCCTTGCCTCCTGAACCTTCCCACTGAAAAACCTAACACAAGCCTCAATCCTATAATCATCAACCCCCTTTCCCTAGCCCATTCCCTCTTCCAGAGAACCTCTGCTATTTCTACATGGCATGCAGTCTCTCTTGCTGCAATACTATTAAACCTAACTTTATTGACTTAAAGTGTTCCTGGTAATCTTTGGCTGGTGGGAGTAAGAAAGCAAAACTTGAAAATAGAGTTCTCTGAACTGTGGAATGCGGAAAACCTCTCTCTCGTGTCCTCCATTCCCCCTGCCCCTGAGAAGCACTTTGGAAGCCACTGAGGCAGATGATCTCTAAGACTATTAAAATCCATATTTTCATGGTGTTTATGATGATAATCTTGGTCCCTGGAGATAACAATAGCCTTTATTTAGCTTTTTAATTGAGACAGTCTCTTGGAAGAACTGGAATGTTCGTTTTAACATTAGTACTGTGTTTGAGAATGTGACCAATAACAGTTAACATACAGGCTGTTATTTGTATAGAGAAATCATTTTGGTCTCTCTCTAAAAGTTTAATATTTTTCCCAGTGGTCTCAATTTTCCTCTACACTTCGTCTGTGGCATTGGGGAGAGAAGTTCCATTTTTGCTGAGTTAAAAGTGATTGATCCATGAATGTGCTTTCCTCAGTTTCCTGCTGATAGATGCTTTTCCCCTGCTATTTTCTTGGGTTATTTCTGTCCCTGTATTCTCGTCGTGAATAAGCAGACTGAGGTGAAGAACAGACTTGAATATTTGGGATATTTTTCACAATGCACTGGCCAATGATGGAAAGCTGTGATGGGGCAAAGAAAATTTGATTTGTGAAAGGTATCCTTAGAACTTTAAATATACCCAAATGTTGAACTTACTGTTTTAAAAGCCAAGAGTATATATGTACAAATTTATTTTTGTATGCTACTAAAATCCTAAACAAATTTACTATCTGCAATCTAATCTATATTGTCATTTTAAATAGTTCAAGGAAGGAGTTTTTACATCATTGTTTATTGTTAAATATGTCTAATAGGTAGCACAGGGATGGAAGTCCAAGACTAAAAGAATATTGAAGCTATGAAAGTGGCTTTGATTTGTGATTACAATTGTTTACTTTTAGGAACAGGGTGGGGGACAGAAGTGGTAAGAGCGAAAAAAAAGAAACCATCTTCCCATGTTATATTCATCCACCCAAGCATGGCAGTTTTGGTGCCACAGCTTATATTTTGGGACTGGAGCTCAGTTGAGGAGAGATGGTCAGGGAGCAAAGTCTGGAGCCTGGTGATGGAAGCAGTGAGGCAGGAGTCTAGCAGAGAAGGAAAGTTTGAACTTTATATACTGCTAGGAGATTTCAAAAGAAGTTGTTCTTCCATGGCTTGTCAATCTTTTTAAAGACTTTTCACATTTATTGTCTTATTGAAAATCTAGAAAGCTCCAGGGAGATAAAGTAAGGCTGGTAAAACTGTAAAATGTGAATGTAGTGAAGACCCAGGGCCCTTAGTCAGGGGCTGAGACTCTTATCTTAGCAAAGCCACTTGCCAACTATACTAACTTCGGACAATTTATATAACCTCTCTAGGACCTTAATGTCATTTTCTGAAAAATAGTACCTACTTCAAATAGGGCCTGTGAGGATTACGTAAAATAATGGATAAAAAGCTCCTAGCATAGGCCCTGGCACATGGTAGATCCTGTAAAGAGATCGGCTACTCCTACTGCTGCTGCTATTTATTATTCACTGGAAAGAACTGTAATTATGTTCTAGCACTGAACGCTCTTTTTATTTATATCAAAGTAGTACACATATGTTAAAAAGTGAAATATTCCTAAAAGTTTATAATTGAACGGTCTTAACATTTCCTTCTACATGTGGTTCTCTTTCTCCAGAGGGAGCAACTCAATTCTTCTAGTTGTTCTTTTTTTTTTAGTATTTATTCTCATATTTCTAAATAACTACTCTGCTGCTCTGCTGCCATTTATTATTTTGTTCATTTTCAGACATCATATATTAATGTCTTGTGATAAAAAGTTAGAATTTTGTATTCTTACACTATCCCACATTTAACTTCCCCTTCTGTGCTTCTCTCTATTCTTCTAACATAGTTATATCACATTTTTGACAAATTGAATGTTGAGAGTTTATATTATCATAACTAAATACATATTATTTACAGTTAAATCACTTGTCTATGATAATTATATTTCCTTTCTTGCACACCTTTGTTTTTCCTGGAAATTAGTATAATTACCACATTTGTTCATTTGCTTAGTTGTCTATTTACTTATCAATAATTCTTTCCACACTCACCAATAAAGCTGTGAAATTCTTCTCAATTCACTCAAATACATTAGTTCATTTCTCTGAGAGGGTGGTGGGAAGAGACATTCACTTGAAGATCTCTTTCTGGTTAAATCTTAACTGTGTGCTTTCCAGGCATGCTGTACTGCTATCATTTTGACTCCTTCCCTTCACAATCCTGGGAATTTCCTTTGTCTCTCTGGTATATTAGCTCCTCTCATATTTGGACCCCAATTTTTTCTCCTTCTTAGTTTATTCCCTCGTTTGGTTTAGGCACACCTTCTAGGAGCTTTCCTAGAAAGATGCTCAGGAACCATTTTGGAGACCTTCAATGTTCAACATGTTATTAATTTCTTCTTTAACAATAATAATAATAATAATGATAATTTGGATGGAATTCCAAGAATCCCAACTTGGAAATCATTTTCCATCAGAATTTATAGCAAATTGCTCAATGAATTTTAGTTTCCACTTTTACTCTTGAGAAATCTAATGCCATTCAGATACCAGTCCTTTATATTAGAATACAATTTATTTTTATCTTTTCTCTGAAAGTTTTAAAGATAGTCTTTGTGTCCACAGTACTGTGAAATTTAATAATATTATATTTTAGGACAGGTATTTTTCTAATAGAGGTGTTTAATGCTATAAATTTCCTCCTAAGCACAGCTTTAGCTATATCCTATACATTTTGATACACTGTATTTTCATGTTCACTCAATTCAAAATATTTTCTAATTTCCCCAAGATTTACTCTTTGACCCACAGATTATTCAGAAGTATGTTGTTTAATTTCTAAGTGTTTGGAGATATTATTTTTAGATTTCTCTTATTAATCTTTTGTAATTTTTCTTCTGAAAAAAGAAAACAAACTTTAATTCTCACAAATCACTTATGTCTTTCTCAAAGGACTATACAAGGCTGCTAAATTTTAGTCACAAAAGCCCCAAGTTGCAGTTCCATTACTAAAGGAGATAAAATACATGAAGTCCCCCTTATTAATTTGTGTTGCACATCTCCCTATTGAAAGCATCACTGTTTCCCTCCCACACGTACAAAGTCATTGTGTGGACACACATTATGGTCAATAACCATACTTTGTAGGATGTCGATTCTTTATATTTGTTAAGGTTTGTTTTATGTCCAAAGATACAATCTATCTTGGTGAATATTCTATGTGCACTTGAAACCAATGCGTATTATGTTGCTAGTGGGTAGAATGTTCTCCAAATTCCAGTTAGATGCAGTAGGTTGATGGTATTGTTCAATATCTTTGTTGATTTTCTGTTTACTCCTTTTATTACTAAAGACGAGCATTGACATTTTCAACTATAATTATGTATATTTTTACTTTTTCTTTTGGTTCTGCAAACTTTTGCCTTATGTGTTTTGTAGCTCTGTTTTTAAATGAATACATGCTTAGGATTGTATCTTCTTTTCAATTCTACACTTTTATCAATATATAATCTCTCTCTTTATTTCTGGTATCTCTTTGTGTTAAAGTCTACTTTGTCTGATATTAATACAGTCATTCCAGGTTTTTTTGATTAGTGTTTGCATGATGTATCTTTCTCCATCCCTTAACTTTTAATCTACTATATTATTATATTTTAAATGAGTTTCTTGTAGATAGCACGAGTCATTTTTTAAAAATACATTTCAAAGACCTCTATCTTCTAATGAGTATGTTTAGATAATTTACATTTAATCTAATTATTGATATATTTGTATTTAGGTCTACCATTTTATAATTTTTCTGTTTGTTGCCTTTGTTTCCTCTTTTCTTGCCCTCTTTTGAAAGTTATTTGACCAATTTTTAGTATTCCATTGCAATTTATCTATTGAGATTTTGACTACATCTCTTTGTATAATTTGTTTAGTGCATGGTCTAGGGACTGCAATATCCATACTTAATTTTCCATGGTCTACTTAGAATCAACGTTTTACAACTTTAATAGGAATGTAGAAAACTTCCATGGAGATCCCTTTACCCTCCTCCCTGCATACTAGAGTATATATATTATACCTACATACATTGACAATCCATCAGACAACGTTATAGTTTTTGCTTACAACCATTAAACATGTTTTAAAGAACTCAAGAAGAGATAGTCTACTATATTTACCCAATTATTTACCATTTCTATTGCTCTTCCATCATTCCTGATGTTCCAAGTTTCCTTCCATTCTGTCCGTAGGATTTCCTTTAGAAATGAGTTCAGGGTAGATCTTTTCACATTCTCTTAATTTTCCTTCATCTGAGAATGTCTTAATTTCTCTTTCATTCCTACAGGATACTTTTACTGGACGTAGAACTCTGGGTTGGCAGCTATTTCTTTCAGTGTTTGAAAAATTTTGTGCCACTTCTTGCTTTAATGGTTTCAGATGAGAAATCTAGTTATTTGTGTTATTATTCTCTTATAGGTAATGTATCCTTTTCTTCTGGCTACTTTGAAGATTTTTTCATTGTCTTTAGTTGTCACCACTTTTATTATGCTGTGTCCAAGCATGTATTTCCTTGGGTTTATCCTATTTTAGGTTCATTTAGCTTCTTTAACATTTGATCTTTGGAAGTTTCCAGTCATCATGTATTTCAAGAATTTTTTTCAGCATCTTACTCTTTTTCTTCTCCTTCTGGGACTGCAATGACACGAGGGTTAGATCTTTTGTTGTTGCCCCACAGTCTCTGGCTCTTGTACTTTTTTCCTATCTTTTTCATCTCTGCTGTCTAGATCAGGTAATTTCTATTGGCTTGCTTTCAAGTTCACTGACTCTTTCCTCTGTCATTTCCATTCTACTATTGAATCTATCCAGTGAATTTTTTATGTTAATTATATTTTTCCATTCTAAAGTTTCCATTTTGTTATTTATACGTCTTTTTCTTTGCAGATACTCTCTATTGTAAATTTTATTTCAAGCGTGTCCATGGTTGTCCATTCAAGCATTTATAAAATAGATCCTTTGAAGTCCTTGTCACATCATTCCAATATCTATGCCACATCAATGCTGGCATCTGTTGGTTATCTTTTCCCATGTGGGTTGAGATTTTAATGATTCCTTATATGTCACATAATTTTGTAATGTATCCTGACCATTTTGAATATTAGATCCTGAGCCTTTGGGTCTTGTTTACATTCTATGGAAAATATATGTGTATTTTAGCAGACACTCCATCTGCTCAGATCCAAGCTTCAACTTCCAAAGCATTTTCTATGAACTCTGGTTTCAATATCAGTTCAGTTTTCAAAAACTTTGCAGTGCTGTTCAGATGTGTCCTGCATGTATACCACCCAGTGGTCAGTCTGTGATCTGGGCAGAGGTCTATCTGTCAGCTCAGTTCTCAGTATTTTTGGCATACCAAGTATAAGGAGATCCATTTGTGCACATATTGGGAAGGGGTGAGCCAGAAGTTCAAAAACAGTTTTATGGGGCTGCTTCAATATCCTGGGAGATATATGCTTGCCTGATAGTGATCTAGAAGCTGAGAGATAAAGGGGCTGGGGAACAGAGGCTTTAAATGTTCTTAACAAAAATATCAATAGAAAAAAGAATGAGAAAATTACATAAACATAAAATTCACAGAGGAGTAAAAGAAAACTACTTATAAATAAATGAATAGATGGTCAATCTCACAAGTCCTAGAACATGTATATTAACATTATAATGAAATATCATTTCACTCCAATGTGATTGGGAAAAAATTAAAAGTCTGATAATATCAAAGGTTGGTACTAATGCAGAACAAAAGAAACTGGTGAAAGTGTCATTATAACACCACTTGCAGAAAATAACTTGGTAATATCTAGTAAAGTTGAAAACAAGCACATATTACATGATGCACCATTAACACACCACATCTCAAGTTATTTGACCCACTGAGATTCTAGCTCATATATAAAAGAGGAAATGTACAAAAATGTGTTAGGAGAAATGTTCGTAATAACGAAAAAATGGGAAACAACCTAAATGTCCATTGAATAATCAAAATGTGTTCCATTTACACAATGGAATATTACACAGCAATGAGAATGAATGAATTGAAACTACAAATATCAACATGAAAGAAGAAAACAAATAAAATATGAATGAGAAGGGGAAAGTAAATTGCAGAAGTATAATTACAACATATTGTCTTCCCATGAAATCTTTTTTATAAAGTCTAAAAATATGTAAAAGAAATACTATGTATTACTTATATATACACATATAAATAATTGTTAATATAGATCTATAATTACTTATATGTGTAAATAAACAGGAAAGTATATATATATATATATATATATATATATATATATATACACATTCCTCAACTGTATTAAAAATGTTTAACTTTTTAGGTTGAATGGTGGGTACATTGCTATTGGTTTTACTACCCTCTATACATTTAAAAAACTTATGGCAAAGGCCAACTGCTTGAAGTTGGCATGTGTCTTTTGACATTTCAATGAATCTACTTATGAGGCAAGGACCACACAGCCATCTTTTGCTGTGAACCTTCCTACCTTTTCTTCCCACCATGTGTACTACAATCATCCACCCTGCCATACTAGGTGTTATTCAAATATATCTTAGATTTTCCCACATTTCTGCCCTTTCTAGGATTTTTCTTTCTGTCTGGAATGTCCCTCCTTACACATATATCAGAATATTATCTTTTCTTCAAGATATAGCTCAGTCCTCCTACAAGAAGCTGTCCCCAACACAATGGTGTTCTGGAGCCACCTTATACCAGCTTGCAAAAGCCAATTGTTACATTTTCAGAAATTTTTTGAGCCCATTGACATCACATTGGTACATTGAAATTGGCCATGGTGAAAACATTTATACCATGGAAATTGGCAAATGGTACAAATTAGGGCTTTTATCCCCACAAGGTCAGTTGTTCAACATTTACCAGTATACCACTGCCAACTTCTCCGGATGGAATTTATCCCTCATTCCCCTATACTCTCTTGGCAATGTGTAGCACTCATTACTGTTTACCTTTCATTTTAGTTTTTAATGAATGCATCCATCTTTCCCAATGTCATTGTTAGCTACTCTAGGGCAGAGAGGAGATCTCATTCATCCTTATATCTCCCACAACACCTAGCAAAGTCTCTTCAATAGGACAGATACTCAATAATTTTGATGAGTTGAATGCAGAAAAAGGTTCAAATTTCCCCCTTATCCAACCAAGAGTGAACTGAGCATGTACACTGTTCCCACAAGAGGTATGGCAAGTCATATGGCAACGAGTTGTGTTAGATAATACACTTACAAGCAAGGGGGAAAACAATTTTAAAAATGTAATGCAGTTCATAATACTCCTACACTGATAGCTTTTCTTAATCATAATAATCGTTGAATTTCAACTACCAGGGGAAAATTTTTTTATTCTTAGAAAATGTACTTTTCTACCTGTACAGATCAAATATGAGATTTCCTTTTTTAATGTTTTACAATTTGAAACAGCAGAAATTGTTAACCATTTTATAAAGTTGCCTGGAAAAAAATAGAGCTTTTAAAAAAATATAAAACAAAATAGTTATAATCAAGGGAGTTTGAGAATGAAAACATGTGAAAATCACTTTCCTGCACGGCAGTATAGCAGTTTACATGCCTTAAAAAAACCCTCCCACTGAATATGACTTTAAAAACCTGCTACATGAAACGTTTAATTATTTGTAATGTATCGATGGGCCTTCAAATTAGTAACCATCATCCGAGCTGAAAATTAAATTAAAGCAAAAGCTCAGAGAGGTGAAGGAACCATGAATCTAGCTTTGATCCTGAGAGCATTTGCCAAACCAGGTGAACTTGAGCTGAAGATGTCCTGGTCTCATAGGCATGGAGAATCAGATACAAAACCCTGAGCTCTTCCAGAGCAGAAAGTCTAATAGATCACCCTATGCCTGCGTATATGCACAATGCTGGAACCCAACAGGCTACCCCTTCAAAATAAGAGTGAATTAGACACCTTTTCCCATAAGGAGACTAAAAGAAAATGCTTACGTTAAAATTTGGTAATAAATGGAGGGGAAAAAAAATCTCCCTTGCGAATATATTTAATAACAAGTTATTCTTCATGTAGATTGCAGCTAAACTTCACACAACCTGGATGATCCAACAAAACCTAAGGAGATTTAGTTAAAGTTGTCCTGAGCTAAACATGCTCCAGGTATTGGACAGAAGTAAATGTAAATCTTCTTTGAACAAACTGAGTTTCAACCCTTACCTCAAAGAATTCTCTTAGATCAAATTCCCAAAAATATGAGCTCACAGTCAAAAGGAGTAAAACATTAAACATGGTGAGTGCAAAGCAGCAAAAACAGAGTAAAAAATCAGACCCAGAGTGTTGCAGATATTGAATGGTTAGAAACACCATAGGTTTTCTAAATAGGTTTAATATTTTTAAAGATATAAAAGAAGGGCTTAAAATATAAATAAAGAGCAATAAACTATGCATGCAAACAGGGAGATTTTTAAAAATTAAAGCATTTCAAGATGACAGAAATATAATAATTGAAAAAAACTCAATGAATGGGTATAACAGCAGATTCGAAGTAGCTGCTACAAAAAATATGAACTAGAGGGGCTGGCCCCGTGGCTGAGTGGTTAAGTTCGCACGCTCCGCTGCAGGGGCCCAGTGTTTCGTTGGTTCGAATCCTGGGCGCGGACATGGCACTGCTCATCAAACCACGCTGAGGCAGCGTCCCACATACCACAACTAGAAGAACCCACAACGAAGAATATACAACTATGTACCGGGGGGCTTTGGGGAGAAAAAGGAAATAATAAAATCTTAAAAAAAAAAAATGAACTAGAATAGAGATCTAATGAAATTATTATTATCTCGTTAAAACTATCATGAGGAGAAATCAAAAAACTGAACAGTCCTATGATCATTAAATATTTTACATCAGTAGCTAAAATTTTTATCACAACCTTTTGGTCAAGGTTAAATTCTTTACAAGGTCAATTTCAAATACGCATAGAATTTTTTTTTTTAATTTATCATGTACTGGCACATAAAACGAGTCTCAATAAATTCCAAAAGATCCCATAGACTATCTTCTCTGACCACAAAACAAAAAAGTTAGGAATCAGTGTTACAAAGATAATTTTTTAAATCCAAGTGTTACAGAATTAAGAAATACACTGCTAAATATCATACAGGTCAAAGAAGTAATAATAGAAATTAGAAAATATTTACAACAATTATAATGACAGAACTTTACATAGAATAATGTGGGATGTAGTTACAGCAAAATATGCAGGGAGATTTCAAGCCTTAAAGACTTAAATAGACCTGTAGATGTAATAAGATTCCAATAAAATGGCACAACGATATATTTTTAGAAACTTGGCAAACTGATCCTAAAATATATGTGGAATTTTATATTGCCAACAGTATCTAAGACTTCTGAAGAAGTTGAGAGCATTCCCTTACCTGAAATGAAGAGTTATTATGAAGCTATATTAATAAGACAAAGATAGGCAAATTGGCCTAGAGACAGGCAAATGTACCGGTGGACCAAAACAGAGGTCCCAGAAAATATCTAATTTATACGTGGAAACTTGGGACACGACAAAGCTTTTATTGAAAATCAGTGAAGAAGATAGAGAGTTCTATGAATGGTGATGGGACATTTGGCTACCTAAATGGCAAAAAATTTATATAGGACTCCCATCTCACAGCAAATACAGCAATCGATTAAGTTGGATTTAGGAATTAACTGCGAAGAATGACTAAGAATATTTTTAGAAGAAAATATAAGAGATCTTTTTGAGCTTTGTTAAGAGGAGAATTTCTTAAAGACATAAAAACGTAAATAATAAAAATAAATATTGATAAATTTGATTAGGTTAAGTTTTAGACCTAGATAAAGTTCAAAAGAATAAAAAGCCACAAAGTGAGAGAAGATACTTGAAACAGATATAAGTGACAAAGAATTAGTATCTAGACTGTATAAAGAACTCCTACAAATCAATAATGAAAGACAAGTATCTCAATTACAAAAAGAGACAAAAATCCTAAAAAGGCAATCCATAGAAGAGGAAACATAAGTGATCATTAATAAGATGAAATAGCCATCAATTTTATTAGTAACTGAAGAAAAGCCAATTCAAACTACAAAGAGATAGATACCATTATATACCAGCCAGCTGGCAAAAATTAAAAATGTTGACAATATTATACACTGACTCATGGGGGGGAGGGGAAATGTAATAAATTTTTACAACTACTTTAGAAACAAATCTATCAGTATTTAGTAAAGTAAAATGTGCATACCCTGTGTACCAAAAATGAATTACCTTAAGTACATGTCCTGGAGAAATTATGCATATACATCTTAGGATACATTTACAAAAACGTTCATGTTTGTACTGAACATCATCTGTAATATCACAGGATGGAAACCCCCCACATGGAGATCAGCACTAGGATGGAAAAATAATACTGTGGTAGATTCATACTATGGAATAGTGCTTAGCAGTGTAAATGGACAAAATGCAATCGCTCATAACAATGTGCAAGAAACTCTGAAATATAATATTCTACCAAAAAAAAGAAATTGAAGAAGAATGCGTACCCTATGTTCAAAGCATAAAGCTTAAAAATAACGTAAAATTTAACTTTATTTTTAGAATTATAAATATATGTGGCAAAAGCTAAAAACATCAAGGAGTTAGCTCTAAGTGGGAAGGCAGTGGGGTTGAGGTCAGAGTGGTTCTCACAGGGGATCTCATAGATACTATTTTTATTCTTTAACTGGTTGAGGACAGTACACAGGTGTTCCTTGTAATATTGTTTTGATCTTATATATATTTTATAACCATTCTTCTATAGTCACTCAATATTTAACAAGAACAATTTTAACAACACAGAAAAGCGTGAGCATGAGTGTGCATTTTTGTGTTTACATAGACAAATGGCTGGAGCTGACCTTCTAGGTAGAGGATGGCATATGATTTGGGTAGATTACAATGAGCTCTCCTCAGTGGACTGTGCCTGAGACTTAAAACTTAAGTAATATCTTGCTCAAGCATTACTTTCTCTATATTTATCTTAGAAAATGCAAAAAGCCACAGGGTAGGTAATGTCCGGACTCTTATTTACAAGGTCAAAACAACTTAAAGAAATCTGCATGCATTCAACCATAATTTTTGTTTCTTGGATCATAGATCAATAGAGATTAGCTAGAAATTGGTATGTTACTAAGGTTTTGCAGCCTTGGAGCAGAAAGTGCTGAAGGTCTCAAAAGAGAACAGCATTCTTTGGTTGAAAATTTATGAACTATTGAAATGGTTCTCTTCCTCACGCAGCTACTTTTCTCTCATTACAGTAGTTCATTCTTAATGTTACTGAATTTCTCATTTTTCTTGTAATCTAACATAAGTTAATGTGCTACTGAAAAATGTTGAGAAAGAGATCAATTTGTCTGAATGTTGACAGTGTTAAAATCAGCAAGAAAAATAGGAATATATGGATTTGGATTTGAATAATTAGTATTTACCAGTCCCCTTCTCTATTTCTGTGCTACGCCTTGATGTGAAATTCAATTCTTTACTGCCAAAACTGGCTGTAGAGAGAGAAAAAAATGTATGTTAAATTCATTCCAAATATTGAGACAGAGTAGTATTACCTCTGCCAAATTGAGATATAATCTGAAGGTTTGGGTTCGAAAATATTAATACATTCTTAAAGTACATATTGAAATATAAAATATACTCTATTCAGATTCTGAATCAATATTGACAATTTTAAGTATTTAACATGTTTACTAATACTCCGGAAAATAAAGAATAATTAATGCAAATAAAAACAAAGCTTGGATGTTATTTTTTTACACGACAATCCTCTTACAAGAGGTGGAGAGACGGGTGGGGGTGGTGTTTACTGGGAATAAATATCGTAAGAATGCTCCATTTGAAGAGAAATCTACTGAAAATCGAGAGTCTACAAATTCAATTATAGATTTAATTGGGTTGTGTAGCTACAACAACTGAGGCCCTTGTTAGAAATATTCAATGAGTAGCTATATAATCACCCACTTCTTCCCAAAAGGGGAAGGGAGGAGAGAAAAATATTATTTTTAAAAAATCAGGGAAGAGTTAAAGAACCCTGAATTAGTCTCAATGAAATGATGTTAGATTGACCTGTGACGCCAGAGCTAGTGTCCCTTTTAAGAGCCTCAATCCTGGATTGCTTAGAACAGAGGGAAAGTAGCACCAGCTCTGGAGTCTTGCCACACCCATGTGGCGACTCTATCATGTGCTGGCTCTGTTGTTGATGGCACGTGGCTTTGTGCCACTGTTATGAGCCTGTTTGATGTCCCCTCCACACCACTTGTAAACACTGTAAGTGAAATAGAAGACACTGGTTGCACTTAAAGAAAAAAGATTACTGAGTGTCTTGTTTTCCTGATAATTTTATTTCTCACTCTTTTCCTTAAAATTTATGAACTAAGAAAGTGCAAAGAACACTACTGGGAAAAGACACAACTGTCCCTCTTCCTGATCTTGCGGTGAACTTTGTCCCTGTATAGCCTCATTAAACTCTCACAGTCATTCTGTGCAGTAGCTGTTATCATCCGCATTGTACAGAAGGGACTTGCTCAATATCATGCAGCTAGCACTTAGCTGAGCTGCAGTAAGGCATCTGCCCAAGTATCAAGAAGAGAGAGAAACAAGCATGCAAATACTGCTGGATCATCACCAAATTGGGGCCTGTCAGACATAGATTGGTAACTAACAGCGGTATTTCCTTGGAGTAAGATGCTGCTGGTCATGGTGACACTGTATAATAAATTTGGCTAATATTTGCTGTACATTTACTGGGTATTGTCAAGCCTTGGGCTGAGTGAATTACATACATGATCTCAATTGATTCTTAAAAGAATCCTGCAAGCTAGATGAGTCAATATTGTACAGATGATGAAAAAATGTTCAGAGAGAATAAATGGCTTAAGGGCAGCCATCTACTTTTCCACGGGAGTAAGAGTGGTTATAACCTGTGTCTTGAACTTGTATTTGCATTGTTAGCACATGTTGTCACTAAGATTTTTTGTTGCAGAGGTATTAAAATATCAAAGTTTTCCAAAGATGCTTTTATTCATTCACATTTTACATAAGACCTAGGGAACACACTTTTTATAGTTTCAATATTATTTTCTTTTCTTTGTGGTGTCTCTTTAGGATGTTGCAGGAGAAAGAAGCTTTCCCTCACTCCTTGGCACTGCCACAGGCTGCAGAGTTGGGCTTCAAGGCCCAGTCAGTCTGAATCACTGTGCCTTCTGTCCCCTAGGTTTCACATTTTCTAGTCTTTCAAATACTACAGCTTACAGTGCCTCTGATGCATGGAAGAATTAGAGGAAAATGAGAATGGCTTTTCCATGGCATTGCTTCTTGTTTTGGTTATCTATATCTGCATAATAAATCGTCCTAAACTTAGTTGTTTAAAAAAACAGCAACAACTATTGTTATCATTATTGTCTTTCACAGTTCTGGAAGTTGACTGAGCTCAGCTAGGTTGCTCTCACTTGGGGTGTTTTTTGAAGTTACAGTCAGATGGTGGCTGGAGCAGGAGTTATCTGGAAGGCTTCCTTACTCAGATTTCTGTCTGTTGATGCTTGCTGTCAGCGAAATGCCTACACATGGCATCTCTTCGTGGCATGAGATTTCTCATAGCATGGCACCTGGGTTCTAAGAGCACAGGTCCAAAGAGAAGCAGAGAGCCAGGCAAAAGCCTTTTATGATTTAGTATGTTTACTAATCAGAAACAGAGGAAGTCATGCAGTGTTACTTTTTTTTTTTTTTTTTGCTGAGGAAGATTAGGCCAGAGCTAACATCTCTTGCCAATATTCCTCTTTTTTTGCTTGAGGAAGATTAGCCCTGAGCTAATATCTGTGCCAATTTTCCTTTATTTCATATGGGGGTGGCCGCCACAGCATGACTGACGAGTGATGTAGGTATGCACCCAGGATCCGAACCCATGAACCTGGGCTGCCAAAGTGCAGAATGCTGAACTTTACCGCTAGGCCATGCAGCTGGCCCCACATAGCACTACTTTTGTTGCATTCTATTCATTAGAAGCAAGTCACTCAGGCCAGCCCATATTCAAAAAGAGGGGAATTAGACTTCACCTCTCATTAGAGGGAGTATCAAATAATTTGCAGACATGATTTAAAACTACTACTCTTCTTTCATTGATGAAGACAGGAAATTGTGTAGTGAACTTGAGCTGAACAGATCAACAGGGTTCTAAAGAATTAAAAAGAGTATATACCAACAAAGCAGACTTAAGTCTGTTATAAAATGATTATTTCATTAAAGTACACAAATGTCGTTTACTGTATAACCAAGATTGTTCTCCTAACCTTTGCATGAGAACGACTGTTTCCCTTCTGTCCCTAACGCCAGCTATCAAAGTCATCAGCTGGTCAATGTTGCCATCTTTCTTGGCGAGCACCCTTTATTCAACCCCTGCCTTTCTCTCGTTACTGTGTAAGTCCCTCGCTGGTAGACATCTCATACACAGCTGTGTTATCTGGCTGTCCACTGGAGCTGACACAAGGCCCCCTCTCCTGCTTAGTCTCTGAAAGCTTAGGATTCAAAAGGACACAAGGTTTGCGTAATTGAAAGTTTAGCCCTCTAATGCTCATGTCTAATGGGGCTCAGGGTGTCTGACATTCATCATATTGGGCCTCCGTTCTGCCTTAACTGCCTCTTGGAGCTATTTATAATTGCTACATTTTTATTTTAAAATGTTGCTCAATGTGCTACAAAAACATATTGTAAAATTATGTAGCGAAATTACCATAAAAATGTTGTCACGGGGCCTCCCTTTTCCTGAGTTTTCATATGCTCCTTCCTGAGTTTTCATATGCTCCAGGGTAGCCAGACTCTTAAATGCTATAGTGGAAACTACAATTGCTCAGTGCTAGTGAAAGTTTTGGGTCATGTGGGCCCTGCACCATATTGTTCCCAAGAACAGGAACTAGAAAGGACCACTGTGGAAGAGACACTACTCTATGTTCATTTCCTCCTGTACACAGCTAAACTACATTTCCCAGCCCCTTTTTAGGTTAGGTAGAGTCCGTGTGACTGAGTTCTGAGACCAATGGAATATGTGCAGAAGAGATACAGACCACATCCAGACTGGCCATGATGCTTCTTATCAATCCCACTCTCTTCCCCTTCTGTGGAAGTCTTGCACGCCATATATTGAATACGATGGACATACATAGAAGCACTAAAAGATGGAAGAAACCTAGGTTCGTAAATGGCCATGTCAAGAAAACGTGTTGTCAACTGACTGTGTTAGACTATGGTATTATGACAGAAATACAATTTAATTTATTTAAACCTTTGAGATTTCAAATTATCTGTTACAGCATCACCTTCACTGACTACCATCACTGCCAGTTATTTTGGTAGAATAAGAGTCCAGTAGAGTCTGGACCATGTGGAGTTGAGATGTAAATGTTCTCCCAGAACCCAGGAATAACCAATAAGATAAAGTAAAGAGGAGAGAAGTAATACACTAACACTTCTAGTGATGATCTTTAAGTAAGAAATATAAAATTGTTTAGGAAAGTATATTACCACTCCAAAAATGAAGATAGGGCAAACTACCTCACAAAAAAGGGCAAGTGAGAGAAGAGAAAGGCTGTGAACGTGTTGTTAAGACCCGGAGCAGAGTTTACATAATTGATCCCCCCCACACACAGGTTGCTGGGAATGGAGGAGGAAGATGCTCCGTGGGAGCTACTCCAGACTATCATATTTCCAAAGTGGAAGGAGAAACAGAGAGTCCCCTGCAGCATCCACCTCAGTCACTGTTCTTGACTTTCCTGTGAGTTTAGTAAAATGCACTTATATTTAGAGGGTGCGGAAAGGAGGGAAGAATTGAGCTCCATTAAAGAGCAATGACTTTTTTAAAAGTCAGTATTGTTTGTCCCTTCCCCATGTCTGGGGTCCTCTACTGTATTGTTTTATTATACTTATCCTGTGAAAGAGAATGTAAAGGATACCAAGAAACCAAGTGTCGACCAAATAGTTCTGTCCATTTGAGTTGTGAGCTCCAATTAAATTATTCATAAAACTTCTTTTTGCTCTTCTGAGAACACACTTTCTTTACGTGTTGGACTCATACATCTCTATCAACACACATTGTAAAGAGAGGTAGGCATAGATACATAGAAATAGATATAGATCTTGAACATCTAACCAAAAGCAAGAATGGCTACTCTGTTCAAACTTGGAAAGTGCGAGTGCATCCCTTCCAGAATGTTCCTGTCACTTTCTAGTAGTAGTACGTTCACCACAGGATAAAAGACCTAATAAGACTAACAAGCTCTAACTTAAATTGCTTTGCAGTTTTTCTCTGTCTTTCAAGTGGAATTGTACTTCCTACTACTTTCTGATAATTAGGATAAAATTCTAGTGCACACTAAGCTGTTAGCTTACAATTTATTCTTATAGTAATTTTAGATGGGATTTACGAACCAGAGTCCATAGTTCAATCATTTACTCTATTTCATTATTTCTAATGTTTATTTTACTGTTCTAAGGGGGAGAAACACAAATGTTTGACAAGAGACTCCAATCAGAAATCACTTATCAGTATTTGTATTTGATGAAGCATAAAATCACACTGGAAGTTTGACCTTGCAATGATGGATGCTTGTGTCAACTGCAAAGCACAAACCATCCATGGGCTCGTATTGTAGAGTCTACTGGTCCCCTTCTCACTAACTGACTCCTGAAAATCAGTAAGTTTAAAGTCCATCATTCCTATATAATCTTTGAACTTTGGTTCTGGATATTTGGACACTCTATAGTAAAGAATTAATCTTACCCAAGGAGAGGTCTGGCCTTTGCCCTCAGCTCCTGGGAGGTGATCTCTGAGGTCTTAGAATGTCTTGTTCCATAAGAGTTTCTTTGTTTACCTGGGGTCTTGGGCCACACTAGATAGTCTAACAATGTCATTTATGGTGGGAACTTTGGACATGTAGTATCACCTTGACCTCCAGAGGGGCTAGAGACTAAAGGCCAATCATATGTCAGGAGTCAATCATGTTTCTGTGCCTGAGCCCCAATAAAAACTCTGAACAACAAGGCCAGGTGAGCTTCCTTGCTTAGCAATATTCTGTATGTATTGTCACACATTGTTGCTGAGAAAAATTGATACTGTTTATTACTCCAATGGGAGAGGACAACTGGAAGCTTCACACTTTGAACTTTCCTGGACTTTGCTCCACGTGTCTCTTCCCTTGGATGATTTTAATATGCATCTTGTAACTGTAATACATTGTAACTATGAGTAAAGTAGCTTTCAGTGAGTTCTTTGAGTTCCTCTAGCAAATGATTGAGCCTAAGGATGTTCTTGGGGACCCCAAACTTGAAATTGGCCTCAGATGTGAGGGTGGTCTTAAAGGTCCCCAAACGTGCAGTTGGTGCCAGAAGAGGGTGGTCTTTGGGATCCTTGAACTCTACAAACACCATGCCAAATGTCTTCAGAATGAACATGTCTAATCAAGCATAATTTGCCATAAAGGGGAACAATTACTGGCAAACGCTGATTAACTGCAATGTCACTTCCTAGGGTACTTCATCCCTAAAACATCTTACTCTCTCTGCCACTAACTCTTCATGGCAGAGTATCCACAGTTTCACAGAAACATATCATAAAACTGGTTTTCAAATAAAATAATGACTCAAAGTTTTCTTTCTCAATGGCTTTCACCTTGTAATTGGGGATGGATTCCTACAAAGAACAATGACTTCAGGATATAATTAGATTACACTTAATTGTGCAGCCAGGGACAAATGTATTATGATAGCTGTTAGCTAATGGCATCTCATTTGCCCTCCTGTACATTCTCTATTGAAAGACTTATAACGAAAAAACAAGGAGAGGCATGTAAGATTGCAACAACACTGGAAATTAATAGCTTCCAGGTTCTAGCAAGGATTTCTACTAAACAAGAGAACTAGTTTGAGAAATTAAATGTGTTACTCAGGTCTAAGTCAAGAAAACAGAAACTTCTCTAGGTTTTCCAAAAGGAGAGACTTAATAAAGAGAATTGGTTACACAGTCAACGGAAAAACAGAGAAGCAAATTACAGGAGAGTGAGGCAACTTCGAAGTTGGCAATAGCAAGAAGATGCTTTCATTTCTAGGAAGGGGTCGTCACATGAGGGCTGGAATCAGGAAGGGATCTGCAAGGTGAAAGTGGATGAAGTTGTCTGCTGAAAGTTAGGGCTTTTTTTTTTTGGTGAAGAAGATTGGCCCTGAGCTAACATCTTTTGCCAATCTTCCTCTCCCCCCCACCCGCCACCAAAGCCCCAGTACATAGTTGTATATCCTAGTTCTAGGACCTTCTAGCTCATCTATGTGGAACACTGCCTCAGAATGGCTTTACGAGTGATACTATGGCCGGGCCCAGGATCCAAATCGGTGAACCCCGGGCTGCCGAAGCGGAGCATGCAAACTTAGCCATTATGCCACCTGGCCAGCCCCCAAGCTGGGGCTTTGAGGGGCTGGAGTCATGAAGGAGCCACAGCCCCTGACAGAGGCAATGCATGAAGCAGAGACAGAGAGAGAGAGAGAGAAGAATACCTTGGCTTCTCATTTCCTCCCATATTTTAACCTGCCATTAGTGTCTCTCTTTGGCAGAACTCTGCCAGAAGCCAGCTGACATGGAAGTGTGGGAAACCCAGCCTGTAAAGATCTGCTCCCTGCAATATAGAGCAGAACAAATGAAAGTGAGGACTAGAGGTTAAGTAAAATATACAAGTGACCAGCATACTACTGGAGGCTCTGGAACATGCTACCTTGTGGATCTAAACACTAAAAACATAAAGGAGAAAGAAAAAAAAATCTTCCAATTGCTACTAGGTATCCACCACTGTATCTCAGAGACATGGAACCAACCCCAACCAGGAAACAAGGTAGCAGCCAATATGGACATGTATAAAAGTTGAGTAGGGCTGTTGTTCTATTCCATATAGTGCCTCTTTTAAAAAACTCCTTCAAAGACTTCAAGTCCCTAGAAATGCAACATAGCCAGTGCTCAAATACCAAGATAGTGGTAAATTGCCTTTTGAAGTCTTAAGCTGGAAGAGATGCAGCAGGGCTGTGAAAGCTAGAATCTATGGGGTTTTACATAATATTGTAGTTAAATAAAGAAACTAAATAAATTCATACATACATAAAATAAAAGAACCACCAAATCCTAGAATGCTTCTGTTTATCCAGAAATCACTTAGTTTCCATCATGTAAGTTCACAGGAGCAGGAGAAAATCCCTTCTTGGTTAGGAGAGATGCAATGGATTAATGGTTGTCAGACGCTAGACCTTTGGTTAGCAGTAATGTACATCAATTTTCATTCAGCTAAAAATCACAAAGGGGTATGCTCTTAACATTCAGTGAATTGGATTGAACAGTGAAAGAGGATAAGGGGAATCTATCCTGAGCCTGAAATGAACCTTGTTATCATTTAGTGACAAGTGAAAATAAACTGAACTAAAAAGTGGATCTTAACAAAAAGATTTGATTATATCAGGAAAGGAGAATATTAACTTGAAGCTACAGAAGATAATCATACTTTCCTGAACCTGTGCTGCATGTTATAAAGACAACTTTTAGAAAGAGAGCATTGGTTATTCTCAAAGAAAATTTTAAAAAGTATGGATTGTAACAAGAAGAAAAAAGGTGAGATGAGAGGAAAATTGGCTGAGATGACAAAGGACTAGATGAGATATAGGCTCAGGTGAAGAGAGAAGTAGGTGAGAGAGAGAAAGACATTAAGAGATATAAGTGTAGTAACACAATTTAAATTCACAGCTCACTCAGGAAAGAACAGATATACACTGCAGGAAAGTAAATCAGTGATGAGGAGAACAGATTTGAGAAACACTTACTGAAAATAGAAAAAATAAACAAAGGATGATATCAAAGAAAGAGAAGGTAGATATGAAGACAAGAGTATGGGCACTTACTTTCCCAAAGAAAATCAGTGTTCCTGAAAAAGAAACAAAAGAAATGATGCAGTAATTGGTGGTACCACAGAAGAAAATGGGCTTCTATTGCTGAGTACAAAGCATGATTAATGAATAGACACTCATGCCTGACATATTCTGGTGCAAGTTTTGAATTTTGAGAAAAAATATATGCAGGCAGACAAAAAAGGTTACCTAGAACAGAATAAGAATCTGACCAGCCTCATATTTCCCCCTGCACCGTTAAATTCCATAAAGCAAGTATCAGCACCCATGCAATTTTGAGAGGAAAAAGTTTGGGAATTAAAAATCTTATTTTGGGGCCGGCCCGGTTGCACAGTGGTTAAGTTTGCATGCTCCACTTCGGTGGCCTGGGGTTCACAGATTTGGATCCCAGGTACAGACCAAGCACTGCTTGTCAAGCCATGCTGTGGCAGCATCCCACATAAAATAGAGGAAGGCTGGCACAGACATTAGCTCAGTGACAATCTTCCTCAAGCAAAAAGAAGAAGATTGGCAGTAGGTGCTAGCTCAGGGCCAATCTTCTTTACACACACACACACAAATTTATTTTAGGTGAATTTGCTATTTATGTCAGATGCTGTAGATCTCCCCTTTAGGGGCAGAGATACTGCTGGGAGTGCTGGCTGCTGCGGGCTCATAGCTGAGTCCCTCTCTATGAATTGTGTTCAGCAGATAGGAACCCAAGACTACACTCCTCCAGAGGGCAGACCACACACAATCGCTGTGGAAGTACAAAGGTCTGGCCCCCTTGCTCCAAAATTTAGGGCAATTCTGAAGGACTATCCCATCTCCAGAGTTTTCCGTGGGATTGGCTGAAGGCTTTGTTGCAACTGCCTGAGAGCTCTTCTTCTTCTGCCCATCCTACTTCGTTCATGCCCCTTCAAATGTTATTCTTGAGATCAAACCCCAGTCAACATCTGGCATGTATATCTCTGTCTCAGAGTCTATTTCTGGGAAACTTGCTCTAAGAATATTTATTTAACAAAAGGAAAAGACTTATTTCAGTACCACTTGAGGAATGAAAATAAATAGCTTAAGAAAGAAAAGCAGTGGTACAATGCACTGAATTTAAACACTGAGACTAGTTAATCATACAGTTATCATTGTAAGTAGGCTTACGAAAGAGAATGAAAACATAAAATAGAATGTTTGAAAGAGATGAGATATAAGTTAAATATGTATTTAGTAATAACTGCCTGGCTCTAAAATTCCAGATCACATGTTCTAAGACTAGGAAGTATGGAAGAAAGGGCTGGGGGAAGAAAAGAGTTCTATATTTCTTATTTTACGTAGGTAGCAGTTGAGATTGAAGAAGTCGAAGGATACTATGTATTGCCTGAATTGAATAAGCAGATAACTACAAGAAAACTATAAACTCAAATATGATTCTGACATGCTTGAAACATAAAAGTTGAAAAAATTAAGATATCCAGTTTTATTGTAAACTGTACAGCCACTAGGGAAAACAGTGTGGAGGATCCTCAAAAAATTAAAAATAGGACTACCAAATGATCCCGCAATTCCACTTCTGGGTATGTATCCAAAGGAAATGAAAATACTAACTCGAGAAGATACATGCACCCACATGTTCATAGCAGAATTATTCACAATAGCCAAGACATGGAAACAACCTAAGTGTCCGTTGATGGATGAACGGATAGAGAAGACGTGGTATATATATACAATGAAATATTATCCAGCCATGAGGAAGAAGGAAATGTTGCCATTTGCGACAACATGGATGGACTTTGAAGGCATTAATGCTAAGTGAAATAAATTAGACAGAGAAAAACAAATACAATATTATTGCACTTATATGTGGAATCTAAAAAAAAAAAATCTCATAAAAAATTGATCAGATTTGTGTTTACCAGAGGCAATGGATAGGGTAGGAGGAATAGAAGAAAGGTGGTCAAAAGACACAAGGACAAATTACTAGGGATGTAACGCACAGCTTGATGACTGTAGTTAACACTGCTCTGTGATATACACGAAAATTGTTAAGAGAGTAAGTCCTAACAGTCCTCACCACAAGGGAAGATTTTTTTCTTTTCTCTTGTTTTGCTTTCTCTTTTTATTGTATCTATATGAGATGATGGATGCTAACTAAACTTGTGTGTTAATCATTTCACAATATGTGCAAGTCAAACCATTATGCTATATATCTTAAACTTATATAATAATATATGTCAACAATATCTCAATAAAACTGGAAAAAGCAAAAAAAATCCAGTTTTCTGGAAGATAATGACACATATTCATTATCATACACTGTTAGGAGAGGTACAAATTGATAAAGCCCTCTTAAGATATATATGTATATATCACTGGATATATGCATATATATCACTTTCAGTTATATGCGATCTCTCTGTATAAATACTTACTCTGGAGTATAAAGATTCATGTAAAGTTTATTAAGGTATTTTTATCAGAGTGAAAAATTGGAAACAACCTAAAACTTATCAGCATGAAAGTGATGAATTGAATTATTATTTATACAATGGGATACTATGAAGCTATTAAAAAAGAATCAGATCTATTTAAAGGCACTGCTATAGAATGATTTCCATGATGTTAGTGAATGAAAGAACAGTTAGAGTACATGTTTTCTATATAAATACATTTATGTACAAACCCCCATATAGAAAAACTATATATTTGACATGTTCATATATGCATCTAAATGCATAGAAAGGAACTGGAAGGATAAACACTGAACTGATAAAATTTCCTCTGGAGGAAAAATGAAATTGAGGGGCTGGCCAGGTAGTACAGTGGTTAAATGTGCATGTTTCGCTTCGGCGGCCCAGGATTAGCTGGTTCGGATCCTGGGTGCAGATGTGGCACCTTTTGGCAAGCCATGCTGTGGTAGGCGTCCCACATATAAAGTAGAGGAAGACCGGCATGGATGTTAGCTCAGGGCCAGTCTTCCTCAGCAAAAAGAGGAGGATTGGCAGCAGTTAGCTCAGGGCTAATCTTCCTCAAAAAAAAAAAAAAGAAAGAAATTGACAAGCCATGAGATACAGTGGGGCATCTACATTCCTGTGATTTTTCACAATGGTAATGTATTCATGCATTACTTATATAATCCAAAATGTATAAAAAGAACAAAATTTTCTTCATAATGAGAAACGGCTTGATTATTCAACAGTTAATATTAATAATACTGGCTAAATACTTTAAAATAATTATAGATTTTCCCTCACATAATATATCTAAATAAATTCTTGATGGTTTAAAGGGTTAACTGTAAATAAAATAGAACCATGAAAAAAAATTTGAAAACAAATAACAAAAATATATGTATCTGTTTTTTAAAAGTAGAATTTAAGAACAACAAAAAACAGAAAAAAATAGCCTTCAAAATAAAAGGTCAATTTGAGAGAAGTAAACGTGTTTGCCCACTTACAATGAATAAGAACAAGACAACCATTGTAATTGTATCACAGCTTTGTCTCTGGGCATCTTGGTGACCAAAATAAACAATCCAAAGCAACAACAAAACCAACAAAACAATGGAATTGGTCTTAGAGTTCTCATTCTTCATAAGTAAAAAATAAAGCCAACAGCACTCCAGGGAAAGTGAAATATTTACTCTAAAATATGTTTCAGAGATAAGAGACACTGGGAGATGTTGACAAAACGAGGCCTCTCATATTGAGGAAGAGGCTCTTGTTGCATCATTCATTGAAATCTGAGGACATAACACCAAGCTACAACTCAGTGTAAACAGCTTCATTTTGGTAGGGTGTTCATATAACTTATCATACAAATTGGGGTAATTTTGAGATTGACAGCGGGTTCCACTAATAATTACTCCAGGACAACAGGCATAAAATGGGATTGTCCTGGGCAAATCTGGATACACGGTCTCTCTAAACTTGGAGAATATAAGAAAGATCTCTGTACGAAAAATTTCCCCACAACCTCTTGTCACACTGTTCACCACAGGAGTGCCATTACAGAGAACTCTTATAATGTGCAATACCTTCAAGGAGAAAAGCACTTGTTTTTACCAGTCACACCTTAATGCAATTAAGAATATGCATTTCTTCCTTTCTGGCAGGTGACAAAAATCAAAGCACTAAATTAAGAATTTCAAAAAGGCAAGGAAAAGAGGTGGAACACATCACTATTTTAGGACAACTGGACTGGTAGGGTGCCCTTGTTGGGAAATCACAATAGAGCTAGGTTTCTGACTCCAATCAGAGAATCTAAAAAGGGATCTGAGAGGTATAGAGGGAAAAATCCTTTTAGAGTACAAACTTGTCTCAAGCTATCCCAGACAATCTTTCTTATATTGAGGTCTTCCCACCCCGTGTTCAGTGCTGACACAGACTGAAGAGTGTTGAAATGGAAAACCTAGAGAAAAAGTAACTGAGGTTTGTTGGATTTGATAGTTTACTTGCACTGGATAGAGCAGACCTAGAAAAGCTGAAATATAAAAAAAATAATAAAAATTAAAAGAATTAAATTAATATTGTCAGAGTAGAAAATCTAGTGAATTTACCTACTGTGATACTAATTTCTTAAAGAGGTCCTCTAAAGTGGTATTTCTTTGAGTTAACACTGCTGATGGATTCTGAGGGAATAGAGGGGGTGGGGAGGAAGTAGAGAGAAGAAGAAGTGTCCTGGAGCTTACTGTAAAAGCTTCATTAGCCAGCTATATTGCCACACATATGCCAACCTGAGTTATGGAAAATGATGCAGATTGATTTATAATTCAACAAATTGGATTCAGATGGGGTGCTTCAATAGATATTTACATATAGGCAACAGTCTGGTGTCCATATTTAGTTTCCACCCTCTTCTCCCAGGGAGCTGGTACAGCATGATTTGAATTGGGTTTAGTTCATTTTGTTAAATAAACATTTTATTTTGAAATATTTTTAGACTTACAGAAGATCGCAATGGTAGTACAGAGAATTCCTATATATCCCACACCCTGTTTCTCCTAATATTAGAATCTTATATTACTATTGCACATTTGTCTCAATTAATGAACCAATATTGATACAGTATTTACCACAATCCACACTTTATTCAAACTTCCTTGTTTTTTACCTGGTGTCCCTTTTATTTTCCAGGATCCCATCCAAGACACCACATGACATGTAGTCATCATGCTTCCTAGACTCCTATCGGCTGTAACAATTTCTCAGACTTTCCATGTTTTTGATGACCTTGACAGTTTTGAGGAGTACTGGTCAGGTCTTTTGTAGAATGTCCTTTAATTGAGATTTGTCATGTTTTTTCTCACGATTGAACTGGGGTTATGGGTTTTCGGGAGGAAAACCATAGAGGTGAAGTACCATTCTCATTACATCATATCAGGTGTACATGCTATCAACATGACTGATCACTGTTGATATTGACCTTGATCACTGTTGATGTTGACCTTGATCATCTGGCTGATATAGTGTTTGTCAGGCTTCTCCAATGTAAAGCTATTCTTTTTTCCACCTCACTTCCCATGCTGTACTTTTTGCAAGTAAGTCACTAGGCATAGCCCGTACTTAAGGAGTGAAGAGTCACATTCTACCTCCTTGAGGTGAAGTAGCTACATAAATTATTTGGAATTCTTCTGCACAGGAGATTCGCCTGCTGTCCCTCATTTATTTGTTTGTTTATTCATTCATTCAATTATTTATATCAGTATGGACTCACGGGTATTTATTTTATACGTTGGGTTATAATGTAACATGTCTTTATTTTGTTGCTCAAATTGTTCCAGCTTTGGCCACTGGGAACACTTTCAGCTGAATACTGTGCCCCTTCGACATACCCCATCACTGTGGTTAGTTTTGTTTGAGTACTTCCTTACTCTCTGTCCCTACAAGATGCTCCAGGTTCATCTTGTATATTTCCTCCCCCAGTTGTAGAATCAGTCATTTCTCCAAGGAACACTTGCTCCTTTTATTGGAGAATGATATTATGAACCAAGATCTGACTTTCCAAATTTGTTGTAAAGGAAATTTTAAAGGAGTCTTTTCAGGTTGACATGTTACCAGAAGCATGTACATTGCCTAGTTGTTTTTATAGTTATTAAAGAAATACATTTCTAGAATGAGTGGAGAAGGTGGGGGAAAACTCTTTGAATGCTAAAAAGTGGAAAAATATTGAGGATTTTAAGGAAAGTTTTAATTTTCTTTTAATATAGCCAAACAAAAATTTGAGAAGTTGAATAAGGATTGAGGAGAAGAAGGGGAAAAGAGGATGTCTGAGAAAGAGCATGCAGGTGTTTGATTGATCGACCGATTGGTTTTATTAATATGTTATTGGCCTGTGCAGTATTTAAAAAAAAATTGAAATAGATTTCTTCAGCTGAAGGTAAATTCTGAACCTCCCATAGGGTGAGGAAGTTATGTTTTTATTTCTAAATTCTAGTGTTTCAATGGCAGCACCAGGGTTTCTATAGGTTAGACCTAAGAATGCCATACCGGATGGCAAAGGGCTGGGAGACATTTCTTTGATTGAGAAGACATTTATTTGTCTTTATCAAAATGTGATCAGGGAGCTTATAAGTCAGCTTTTCCCTTTTACTGGAGGTATAACCACGAGCATGTTATTTGGCCTCTCTAGATTCATTTACTCACCTGCAGAAATGTAGGAACCACATCTATCTCTGTGAGGATTTAAAAATAAAATAAAATGCATTAAAAACTTAGCAAAATACATAGCATAAAATAAATGCTAATAGATGCTTGTTGTCTTTCAGTGAATGAAGGGAGGGCTTTGGTCCCACTGGCCTCCAAGTGTGCCAGAGCATCACAGTAAGAACTGTGGATCCTGAGCACCATGGTAGGAGACTTCAGCATAAGTGAGATGAACTCCAGTTGCCTGATTTTTATCCAGTAATGAAATCTCTTTTAGGTGGGAGGAATGGGGGAGCTAAGGGGAGTACATCTTGGAAAAATCTCATTCAATAGTGTGGTCAAAATATTTCCAAAATAATCAAGAGCCTGACTTGAAAGTCTGGGTATTGACTTGATACCCTTTTATTCTTCCCCTTCAGAGGTAGGACAGATTCCTAGGATAAATTTTCTGCTGTCGTTTGCCTAATACAGTTTCCCTAGAGACATATTTTCACAGTCTGGAAGCAGACCCATTACTGCACTGCAATGAGGTGGGGGAGGGGGTGGAAGGAAGGAGGGAAGTTCTTTGTCACTAAGAGCCTGATTGATTCCAAATGACCATGGTGTACTGCTGTTAGGGTTCCGAATTGCGTTCATTAAGAAGATGACTATGTTCTTTATGACAAAGGTAATTTTAGTTTGAATTTTACAATAAAACATTTGCACAATTCTATCCTCCCTCGAAACCACCTTAGCTGAGAAGTCTTACTGTGTTAAGAACCACAAGACCGCTAAAGAAAAAAGGTCTTTAATATTTAATAATGGGCAGGCTGTAGCTTTTAAGGAAATGCTGTCATCCCCTATAAACGCAGGCCCTATAACCCAGGAGACCAAATAACACACGGCTGCTTGGCTCTCTCCTTTTCTTTGTAAAGTATTTCTATAGAAGTGTCCCCATCATAAGGCTCTAAGACACTGTCCAGAAATAAGGTGAAGAGGAAGAAGCAAGGTCTACAAGTAATAGAGCTAATCTCTAGTCTAGCAATACTCTAACCTTGCAATTTGGGTAAATTACTTCTCTTGATATGGTTTCCTAATTTTGACAGGTTATAATCAGGACTAAAACCCCAAACTAATAACTGCTAACCCCAAATCCACTTCTATTTTCAATATGTCACCCTGCCGCTATTGTATAACTATTTAAATTTCTTGTCCTTTCGTCCAAAATGCTTCATTTTTTCTTCTGTTATGACTCTAGTCATGCATACACAGAAGTACAGCTGTTCACCTAGGGCAAGGATATTCTTTACTTGCCTTGATGTTTCTATTATACTGCATGCACCCCATACATTGTAAGTACTCAATTATTGCTCATTGAATTGATGACTCCTATTCTTTTAACTTTTTTCTGAACTTTTAAAAATTAAAATTGGTGTTTATTCCCACCAAGAATATAGTATGCATTATGGCTTTCCATACGCACTTACCACGCTTGATCCTCTATTGCCTACCCTCAGCCATTTTGGCTGTGTGCTGCTTGAGTAACCTTTGTTTCTTCAAGTCACAGCACGTGAATCCGGGGAGGACTTGTAGTTAAGGGCATTAGAGTAGCAATAATAATGACAATACTCACTGGATCAGAGCACCGCACCAGAAGAGGTGCTTAGACCTCAAGCCATCTTCTCCCCAAGTCCCCTCCTTTCCTCTGGCTGAATCAGTATAGGCTCATGACTTCTTGTTGGCCATTACAATTTCCCTACTGCATCTATTGGTGCCACACCTTTCTGGTTTCATGGGGCTTTAATTATGAGGTATTGCGCTAGGGTTTGTCATCATCTTTCTGCCAACATGGACCCAGTGTCACTGGGTCCTTTGCTGCTCTGGGCCCCTCACCTGAACGCGCACACATGCACATACACACAAAAATTGACTGTGTTCTCAATTAGGAGGGCTCTCTACCACCACCACTAGTACAGCCCCTTTAATTAAGAGCTTACTTTCTCAATTTTATACACACCTCACCCTCCTATAGACACATAAATCAGCTCTCTAAGGACAAGTTAGGAGGTTTGAAGTTGCTATCTGATACCTCACCCAAAGCTGGTATTCCTTGCCAGCACCCAAGCATGGAACCTGGATACATCTGTTATTCCCTGCCTCAAAGTGTGTCAACTGCCCTCTTCAGGACTGTCACTTAGCCAGAGAATGAAAGCAGCCCTTGCTACCACTCATGTTTGAATCTTAAACCCAAGATCCAAGGATAAGGCCATCAATTCAAAGTCCTTTGCAGTTTCTTTTCCTGAGGATCATCAGGATCTTACTCAAAAGGACTCCTGTTTCTCTGCTTAGGCATGAGCAAATTCTAGAGTCGGGCAGGCATATCTGCTCTCCAACCCCACACTCTGCGAAATATTCTCTGCAAGAGGTTTTTCACCTTCCCTAAGTCACCTTAAAAAAGAACTGCACAGTACATATGTTCAAAATTCAAGCTCAGATTTGCACAGTTATATTTTCATCAGAGAATATTTTAAAGGGTTTTAAGCTATTTAGATGCAACCTGAAATGTCAAGAATTCCTCCATGCCTTTAAAAAATACTCTCAATGTTCATCTCAATTCTAAAAATCAGAACCTGAGTACTCAATGTTAAAGATATACAGACTATTTCTGCCATTCTCTATGAAACAGATTCCTCTTCTCTTTCTACCCTCTAACTATTGATCCTAGGCCTCAGTCCCTTTATTTTTGAACTGGAGATTTTAATATGACCTTCTTCCAAGAGTGAGGGAAACCACTGACAAGTCAAAGAAATCTGAATGGGGAACATGTAACATGTCACCATGGTTAAAGCTTCATGCTAATGGTGGGGGAAAGTCTTAGTAGGCAAGATATGAAAAACTAGTCAGTTAAGTAAAGGTCCCATTACTGGTCTCAGTGTGGTCTTACAAGTAGAATTTGGGAGTGTTCTCTGACTGTTTTCTGTTCCTCTCCTTCTATTTTCTGTGCCATATAAATGTCTAAGATCTGACCCTGACCAATAGCACTGGTTCTCTATTTCTGCCTCAGTAGGCATGAAGAGGGGAAGAGAGGGCTGGTAAAACAAATGGCTTTTCATTGCATGCTGAACCACTTCCCTAGAGGAGGAGGGTGGGAAATAAACATAAGGATCACATGTTTACCCATATCCAAATATTTATTAATACAACAGACATCTTTACCACCACAACGCTCCTGGAGGGCAAAACCACCCCTTCCCAACATCCTGATCACAATGTTTTTCAATGTTGGGTGCTTGTCAACTACTCTGGTGTTTTATTCTTGACTTTGGGGTTCAACTGCATAGATTCTATGTGGTGATATATAGTCAATTCTCATTATTCACATTAATTATGTTTTACAAATTTGCTGGGAGCTCTGAATTAGCGAATACTAAACCATTGTTCCTAGGGGAAAAGCAAGGTTAGGTTCCCGCAAGCCTCTGGTCACAACGTTTTTGTCAATTGATTAATATATAAACTTGTTTGTGTGTGTTTAGTTTAAAGACACCTTATTTCATAAATACTGTTGGTCCATTAACACTAAGCTTATGGCCAGCAATACTATAACCTATAACTCGTGTCTGAGCAAAGCTTATCCAACACACGTATTTTCTCTGTAAGGCACATCACAGCCTTCTTGTACTTAGGAAGACTAAACAGCACTTCAGCACTACGCTTGGAGGCCATTTAAAAAAGCAAAATCACCAACTAGAAGCACAAAAATATGAAAAACATGGCACTAACACTGTGAAAAGAAAATCTGCTTACAATGAGAGCTGAAACAAGAAAGCAGAGTCACCTTGTGCAACCTTAGCTGAGAATGCGCGCTTCAGGCACTCAAATGGTTCACCACTCCGTGCATGTCCATGAATGACTGTGAAAGTGTCACAATGATTGATTTTGGGGTTACAAAGAAATTTTAGTGAGTAGGCAAATTCACAAATACAGACTCTGTGAATAATGAAGACTGACTGTATATTAATTATATAAATGTGAGCTTACAATTTTCAACCAAGAACATCCAAGGATACGATATCTTTTGCAGTGCTGCTTGAAGCAGAGAGAATGTGAGAAAACAAAAGCAAGCTAGCTCATGAGAACACATTTGTAGTTTTATTGCTCTCAATAGCCAAGGAAGAAAACTCCACACCTACAGTGGTTAATAATAAAGGTTTGTACTTAATTTCAAATCTCATACACTTAAAACTTAGCTTATTTATTGATTTTCTCCACTCTGCAAAATATGGGTGAACCAAAGCAACCGTTAAAAGATGAGAGGTCTCTAATATGTCATGAAAATGATAATATTTATCATTTAATGGCTGCTTATTATGTGCCAAGAATTATTGTGCTAATCACTTTAATCATTTAATTTGTACAATGACCCTGTGGGACAGGTACGGTCATGCACCACATAATGATGTTTCGGTCAACGACAGACCACATATATGACAGAGGTACTATAAGATTAGTACCATATAGCCTAAGTGTGTAATAGGCTATACCGTCTAGGCTTGTGTAAGTACACTCTATGATGTTTGCACAATGACGACTGTCTGACACATTTCTCAGAATGTATCCCCATTGTTTAAGTGATACGTGACTCTATTACCAACCCCATTTTATGTTAGAGAAAATTGCTGCTTAGAGACGTACAAAAATTTTATGAGGTCATACAGTTAGTAAACAAAATATCCAAGACTCAAACCTAAGTGTTTCTAATTCCAAAAACCTGTGTTTTAAACCAGTGTTCTCAAAGTCAGCGTCATCTGGGAACATATTAGAAATGCAAATTATCAGATTCAACTCCAAACCTACTGAATTAGAAACTCTGGGGGTGAGGCCCAGGAATCCGTGTTTTAAAAAGTTTACAAGGAGGGGCTGGCCCGGTGGCACAGTGGTTAACTTCACACGTTCCACTTCAGCGGCCCAGGGTTCACCCATTTGGATCCCGGTTGCGGACATGGCACCCCTTGTCAAGCCATGCTGTGGTAGGCATCCCACATGTAAAGTAGAGGAAGATGGGCACGGATGTTAGCTCAGGGCCAGTCTTCCTCAGCAAAAAGAGGAGGATTGGCTGCAGATGTTACCTCAGGGCTAATTTTCCTCAAAAAAAAGAAAAAGTTTACAAGGAGATTCCAATGCATGCTAAAGTTTGAGAACCAATACTTCTAACCACTATGTAATTATATTTAATTTAATATATTGAGTTATGCTAATTACCTAAAATTAACATATATTATTATTAAAATATAAAATAAGAATAGGTATAATACATTTTTTACAGACCTATTGGAGTATAATTGGAATTAAATAAACTGAAAAAATTCAGTATATAATTTGAAAATTTTTTTATAGCTTTTGGATGTACATCATAATATATTTTGAATTCTGTGTAGTTTACATCATGTTCACCACCCAAAGACTAATTATAGTCCATCCCCTCACATATGAGTCTTATCACCCCTTTTGCCTTCCCCCCTTCCCCTACGGTAACCATCATTCCAATCTCCAATGCTATGTGTTTGTTTGTCATTGTTTTTATCTTCTACTTATGAGTGAGATCATATGGTATTTGACTTTCTCCCTCTGACTTATTTAAGTCAGCATAATACCCTCAAGGTCCATCCATGTTGTCACAAATGGCCAGAGTCCATCATTTCTTATGGCTGAATAGTATTCCATTGTGTATAAATACCACATTTTCTTTATCCATGTGTCCCTTGATGGGCACCTAGGTTGCTTCCAAGTCTTGGCTATTGTGTATAATGTTGCAATGAACATACGGCTGCAAGTATCTTTATGCCTTTGCGTTTTCAAGTTCTTTGGATAAATACCCAGCAGTGGGATAGCTGGATCACATGATAGATTTATTCTTAATTTTCTGAGGATCCTCCATACTGCTTTCCATAGTGGCTGCACCAGTTTGCACTCCCACCAGCAGTGTACAAGGGTTCCCTTCTCTCCACATCCTCTCCAACATTTGTTATTTCCTGTCTTGTTAATTATAGCCATTCTGACTGGAGAATACCTCATTGTGGTTTTGGTTTGCATTTCGCTGATAGCTAATGATGCTGAGCATATTTTCATATGCCTCTTGGCCATCTATATATCTTCTTTGGACAAATCTCTGTTCAGATACTTTGCCCATTTTTTAATTAGATTGTTGGTGTTTTTGGTGTTGAGCTGTATGAGTTCTTTGTGTGTTTTGGATATTAACCCCTTATCCGATATATGGTTTGCAAATATCTTCTCCCAATTGTTAGGCTGTCTTTTCGTTTTGTTGATGGTTTCCTTTGCTGTGCAGAAGCTTTTTAGTTTGATGTAGTCCCATTTGTTCATTTTTTCTTTTGTTTCCCTTGCCCAGTCAGACATGAGACTTGAAAATATGCTGCTAAGACCCATGTCAAAGAGTGTACTGCCTATGTTTTCTTCTAGAAGTTTCATGGTTTCGGGTCTTACATTCAAGTCTTTAATCCATTTTGAGTTGATTTTTGTGCATGGTGTAAGGGAATGGTCTACTTTCATTCTTTTGCATGTGGCTGTCCAGTTTTCCCAACACCATTTATTGAAGAGACTCCCCTTTCTCCATTGTATGCTCTTGGCTCCCTTGTCGAATATCAGCTGTCCAAGAATGTGTGGGTTTACTTCTGGGCTCTCAATTCTGTTCCATTGTTCTGTGTGTCTATTTTTGTGCCAGTACCATGCTGTTTTGGTTACTGTGGCTTTGTAGTATATTTTGAAATCAGGGAGTGTGATACCTCCAGCTTTGTTCTTTTTTCTCAGGAATGCTTTGGCTATTCAGGGTCTTTTGTTGTTCCATATAAATTTTAGGATTCTTTGTTCTATTTCTGTGAAAAATGTTGTTGGAACTTTGATAGGGATTGAAAAATTTTGACATGTGTATATACCCATGAAAGTATTACCACAATCAAGATAGTGACTTATCCATCACTCCCAAAGTTTCCTCATGCCTCTTGGTAATCCCTCCCTTTCACCAATGCCCCACCTCCCTCTACCGAAGCAACCATTCATCTGCTTTCTATCACTATAGATTGCTTTGCATTTTATAGAGTATTATACAAATGGAGTCATGCAATACATATTATTTTTGTCTGATTTCTTCCTCTCAACATAATTACTTTGAACTTCACTTATCTTGCTGTTTGTACCAATATTTTACTCCTTTTATTGCACAGTAGTATTTTATTAAATGAATATTCCACAATTTGTTTATCTATTCACCTGTTGATGGACATTTTGGTTGTCTCGGGTTTGGGGCTATTAAAGGTAAAACTGCTATGAACGTTTGTGTATAAGTCTATATGTGAATATGTGCTTTCTTTTCTCTTGGCTGGATCATATGGTCAGTGTATGTTTAACTTTTCAAGAAACTGCCAAACTGTTTTTCAAAATGGTAGTGCTAGCTTACATTCCGGCCAGCAATTATGAGAATTTCAGTTGCTCTGCATTCTCACCAACACTCAATATTGTTAGTTTGGGTTTTTTTTTCTTTTTTTAAATTTCAGCCATTCTATTATGTTTCTACCAGTATCTCACTGTAATATTAATTTGCACTTCCCTAATGAGTAATGACAATGATTATCTTTTCATTTGCTTATTTGCTACCAGTACATTTTCTTTGGTGAATTATCAGTTTAAAATTTGTTCCTCTTCATAAAACTTTCTATTTTGAAATAATTCTAGATTTACAGAAGAGTTATAAAGATAGTACAGAGAGTTCCTATATATCATACTTCACTCTACTTTCCCTACTGTTAACATCTTATATAACCATAACACATTTATCAAAACTAAAAATTTAACATTAGTACCATACTATTAACCAAACTTCTGACTTTATTAAGATTTCACTAATTCTCTAACTAATATCCTTTTGCTTTTCCAGAATCCTATCCAAGATACCTCATCGTATTTAGTTGGCAAACCTCCTTAGTCTCCTCCAATCAGTAGCTGTTTCTCAATCTTTCCTGGTTTTTTATGACCATGACACTTTTGAAAAGAACAAGTCATGTATTTTGTAGGATGTGCCTTGATTTTGGTTTGTCTGATACTTTCTCATAAATAGATTGGAGTTATGGGTTTGGGAAATAATGCAAGAGATATGAAGTGCCCTTCTTATCGCATCATATCAAGAGCACATGATATCAATATGAGTAATCACTGGTGATGTTAACCCAGACCACTTGGTTAAGGTGATGTTTGCAAGTTTTCTCCTTTATAAAGTTAACTCTTTTCCCCTTTTTATACTCTGTCAACTAGAAGCAAGCTACTAGGTCCAGCCCACACTCAAGCTGAGAGAAATTAAGCCCCATATCATGGAAGGAGGCATATCTAGAAATGTGCGGGAAAATGTTAAAACCACCACAGTAATTAATAAATATAATTAATTTTATACAATTTATATATAATAAATAATAAATATTATGGGAGAGATATTTGAAGCTACTTGAATATCTTATTTCTCTTCAAAGATTCACCCACTAACTTTAACCTTCATTACTGGCACTTCCTGGCAGCAATTTTTACTATGTTATGCTAATGATGATTTTCTATTTGCCTCATTTCTTCTATAATTATTACTAGGAATTCTTCAATAAGAAAAATTTGTCTCTTCTCCTCCATTTATTTACTTATTCTATCATTAATTTATATCATTTGGTTTATAATCCAATACTATGTTATTTATATTGTTGCTCAAATTTTTCCAGATTTTGCCATTAGGGGCTCTTTCAGGTTGGCTTTTGTGTCCCTTTGACATGCGTTTGTGTGTTTGTTTGTTTTGTGAGTACTCCCTTACTTTCTGACACAAGATGAGCTCCAAACTTATCTTGTATTTTTCCTGCCCCAACCCTAGTATCACCAATTTCTCTAAGGTATCTTGGTTTCTTTTATTGGAGAATGTTCTTTAGAAACCAAGATCTCAGTACTGGTTATGCTCATTATTACTAGGGTGTCATTGCTACTAGGCCTTTTTAGTAGACAGAGCTAGAAGACATACGTATGTTTGCTGGCCCATGTATAAACACACATATATAATTACTTCTATATTTAAATTTATATGTGAGTATAAAAATATGAGTTCATACTGGTATCTCAAACTCTAATCTAGAACCTCAAGGTTCATTGTGGCCTTCTCTCTTTCCCTATTTGTAGCTTCTCTGACGCTGAGAAACCTAGATCCCATTATCTGTAATTAATTTACTTATTAGTTTAACTCTAGTTTATGTGCAACATAGCTTCAAAATAGCACACACCTATGTGAAACACGTTTACCAGCTAGAGTACAGTATTTATATACAGTTCTTTTTGCTTTTAGCCTTACAATAACCAGTCAAAACACATTCTGGTGGATATTTTTATGTAAACATATAGTAATGTTTACTCTTTATGTTGTGCATTTCTATGGAGTTTGACAAATACATAGAGTCATATATCAAGTACCACAGTACCATATAGAACAGTTATATCACCCTAAAAATTCCCTTGCACTTGCTGATTTTTAATTGGGTTCTTTGTTTTCTTATTATGGTGTTGAACATATATTTTGGATTCAAATTCTTTAATAGATATACGCCTTGAACACATTTTCTCCCAGTCTGTCATATGCCTTTTCATTCTCTTAACAGTTTCTTTCTAAAAGTAGAAGGCATTAATTTTGATAAAGTTCAATTTATCAATTATTTCTTTTATATGTCATGCTTTTATATCATATGTAAGAAATCTTCGCCTAACCCAAGGCCACACAGATTTTCTCCAATGTTTCTTCTAGAAGTTTTATAGTTTTAGGTTTTACATTTAGGTCTATGATCCATTCAGAATTAATTTTGAATATGGCGTGAAGTATGCATAGAAGTTCTTGTTTAGCATATAATATTAGCTTATCCTATTTTTTCAGCACCATTTGTTTTCTCCGCTAAATTACTTTTGTATATTTTTCAAAAATTAGTTGTCCAAACATACATGGGTCTATTTACGAATTCACTATTCTATTTCACTTATCTAGTTATCTATCTTGACACCAATATCATACCATCGTGACCACTGTAGCTTTATAATAAACCTTGAAGTGAGGTAGTTAGCCCTTTAAATTTTCTTTTTTTCAAAGTGGTTTTATCTATTCTAAATCCTTTGCATTTACATATGAATTTTAGGATTATCTTGTAAGTTTATACTAAATGGTCCACTGGGATTTTGATAGGGATCACATTCAATCTATAGATTAATTTGGGGAGGGTTGAAATATTAATATTGTCTTTCAATATATAAATAAGCTATATTTCTCCATTTATTGACTGTTTTAATTTTTCTCAGCAACATTTGTAGTTTTCAGTGTATAGGCCTTGCACAATATTTGATAGGTTTACTGCTAAGTATTTAGTATTTTATGCTATCATAAATGATATTATTTGTAAAATTTCAATTTCCAATCATTCACCATTAGTATATAGAAACACAATTGATTCATATATGTTGATCTTGTATTCTGCAAACTTGCTAAATGGACTTATTAGTTCTGGTAGTTTTTTTGTAGATTCCCTTGGATTTTCTACATGGATGATGATATTTGCTGTGAATACAGTTTTAGTTCTTCTTTTTTAATATGTATGCTTTTCTTTTTCTTGTCTGAATGCACAGTCTAGAACCTTCAGTGTAGTTTTAAATAGAATGGTGATAGAAGACATTTTGTCTTTTTCCTGATAGTAAAGGAAAAGTATTCAATATTTCACTATTAAGTATAATGTTAGCTGTAGGTTTTTCATAGATGCCCTTTATCAGGTTGAAGGTTCTTTCTATTCCTAATTTTCTGAGAGTTTAAACAGGAATGGACATTAGATCTTGTTAAATGCTTTTACTGTGTCTATCTACATGCCTTTTTTTTTTTAAGCTTGTTAATATGTTGAATTCTATTGATTAGTTTTCAAATATTAAACCAACCTTGCATTCTTGGCATATACCTAATTTGTTCATAATGTACTATCATTTTGATATATTGTTGAATTCTGTTTGCTAAAATTTTATTTAGAATATTTACATCTATGTTTATGGAGAGTATTGGTCTGTTGTTTTTTGTTGATTTGTTTTTGTTTTTCATGCAATGTCTTTGGTTTTGGCATCACAGTAACACTAAGAACATACAATGAGTTGGGAAGTATGCCCTCCTCTTAAATATTCTGAAAGAGTTTGTGCATGATTGGTTTTATTTCTTCACTATGTATTTGATAGAATTAACCAGTGAAGCCATCTGGGCCTTAAATTTTGTTTGCAGTAAGGTTTTGAACCACAAATTCAATTTATTTAATAAACATAGAGCTATTCAGATTATACTTTTCTTCTTGAATGAACTTTACTAGTTTGTGTCTTTCAAGGAATTTTTCCATTTCATCTACATTGCCAAAATTATAAGCATAAGGTTGTTCATAATATTCTCTTATCGTTCCTTTAAAATGTGTATATTATATAGTGATATAACCTCTCTCATTTCCGATATTGATAATTTGTGTGTTCATATCTTTTTCCTGAACAGGCTGGCTAGAGGGTTATTGATTTTATTCATCTCAAACACCTTTTGGTTTCATTGATTTTTTCTATTGTTTCTCTGTTTTCTAGTTCACTGATTTCTGCTTTAATCTTTATATTTCCTTTCTTCTATTTATATTGAGCTTTTTGTTCTTTTTCTAATATTTAAAGGTGGAAGCTGAAGTCACAGATTTGAAAATGTTATATTCTTCTAAGATGTATATAGTACTATAAATTTCCTCCTCAGTACTGCTTTAGTGGCATCCAACAAATTTGTTTATATTTTGTTTTCATTTTCATTCAATTCCATATACTTTTTAATTTTTCATTTGATGTCTTCTTTGAACCATGAGTTCTTTAGAGGTATGTTATTTTGTTTCCAAATATTTGGGGTTATTTCAGAGATCTCTTTGATATTGATTTCTAATTTAATTCTCGTGCTCATCGAATATGCTTTATACTAATTGAAAGATTTTACATTTACTGAGACTTGTTTTATGGCCTGGAAAATGGTTTATCTTGATAAATGTTCTGCATGCACTTGAGAAGAATATTACTTGGAAACAATTTTATCTTTTGGGTCTTGTTTTTTTGATTTATAATGCAACTCCAGAGCAGTGATCAGTCTAAGGCTAATTATTCCCTACCTATGAGTTAAAATCTTCCTAAGTACTTTACCAAATGTTCCATGAATTATAAGTTTTCCAGTCTGACTGATGGAAACCAGCACTATTCTTGGCCCTGTGTGAATACCAGGCACTGTTCTCTCTGATTCTTTTCGAGGGTCCTTCCCCAGTCTTAGGTAGTTTCCTCACACACGAGTTATTATTCAGAACTCTGGTGAATAATTAAGGTTGGCCCTCTGCAAATCCCTGAAGTTTTATTCCTGCCCATTTCTCTCTTCTTTGATACTTTGTCTTGCGAACTTTATCTGTCTCCATGTCCCAAGACAGTTGGGTTCATCTCTAAAACACAGAGAGTCTGCCAGTCTCTATCTCAGTTTCCCTTCCCTTTACCATGGCCTGGAAACTCTCTCAAGGCAGTAAACTGAGGGAATCTTAGGGCTCACTTTGTTTGTTTCCCATCTCTCAAGGATCACTATCTTTTATTGTCTGTTGTCCCAGTGTTTTGAAATGCATTGCTTCATTTATTTTTCTGGCTTTTCCATTGTTCCAGGTGGTAGAGTAAATATAATCCTTGTAATTCCGTCTTGAATGAAAGCAAAAGTTCCTCCTTCTCTGATATAAAACTTTAGTTGTAAATATGCACTTGGGTTTTGTGCATGTCCTACATCAGGAAGAAAATCTAAACAAAATTAAATGATTTAACATGCTGCTAATCCTCTTCTGTAATATTGAGAAGAGTTTCTTTAAAAGCACTTTCCAAGATCCGGTCATCTTCTGTAGATTCAGATTAATAGAATAAAATTACTTATTCAGATAGACTATTTGCCTGACTTGGATGAGATCATATATCTATATTTAGCTGAGATTTAGTGTCTGCTTGCAAGCAAGGATAAATCTTCCTAAGTAGAGATACTGGCATCTGTCTGCTGTATTCAGCTCTATTGAAGGTAACAATTTCCTGTCATGATGTCATTTACATTCCATACTTTCATACAAAAAAAGGACAAAGAGCTCCTTTCCTAGGTGAGTTTTCTCAGAAATATCATAATCGCAGTTCTAGGGCCTTTCCTCCTTTCATGGAAACCCGAGGACAATAGAAAATATTTGCTCAAAACCAGCACTTATATCCATTTTTATATACTGAATATTTGTATATTCCCAAACCTCTATATTGAAGCCCTAACCCCCAATGTGATGGTATTTGGAGGTAAGGAATTTCGGAGGCAATTAGGCTTAGATTAGGTCATGAGAGTGGTATTCTCGTGATGGGATTAGTGCCTTTATAAGAAGAGAAAGAGAGAAAGATTTGTCTTTCCGCAAGCATGCACTTGAGGAAAGGCCATGTGAGGACACAGCAAGAAGGTAACTGTTACCATCTGCAACACAAGAAATGGGCCTTCACCAGACACTGAATATGCCAGCACCTTGATCTCGGATTTCCCAGCCTCCAGAACTGTGAGAAATAAATTGTTGTTTAAGCTGCTTTGTCTATGATACATTGTTATAGCAGCCCAAGCTGACTAAGACAGATATATAATATAAATCCAAAGAATTCTAATTTCAGAACAAGGAATTCTAATTTCAGAGCTGTACAGAATTCTGATGTGTTAATTAAACATTCAACCTATAACTCAAATTTTGGTCAGCAATATTAGGTTAGCAATATTGGACTAATAGAGATGTTGTATAGAGTAACCTATACAACACTTGCATAAAGCGAGCATAAGCAGAAATGTTTTAAAATTGGATTACTGATATTTTCTAAAAGATTTTACATAAAACCTCAACTCAAGATCCAGGAATTCTTACACAATTATTAGTAATTTTGCATTTCTCTTTATTCCTCCACAAAGATGACCAGAATGTTCTATTTATAGAGAGGACCTTGTTGCCATGTTGACTAAATGCCAAGTAACTTATTATATTCACTTCAGTGTCCAAGTTGAATAAGAATAGCATAATTTTTACCTTCAACCTCAGGAATTTGGGCCAAGTGATTGAGGTGAAAGTCTTTATGCAACAGGAGCAAAAATACTTTGGTTCTACCTTATCAAAATGAAAGAAAGAAGACGATCTAGAAAGGAACATTCTACCTAGTTGGTTACGAGGGATTAATAGGCCTAGATCTGGAAGTGACAGCTCTTGGATTTTGACATAGCTGTCTTTTTCACAGTCTTTTATTTTGCATCTGAGGTTTGAAACGTCCACTGGCCATGCCAAGTGGAGATTTGAAGCAATTATCAAAATGATTTTGGGGGCAAGTGAATGCAACCAAAACACACTACAGAAATGCAGCCAAGCATTTCACTAAAAACAGTGAGATATGGATTTGTTTTTGCCTGAATTAGTTAGATAGTGTCTTCATTTTTCCTCTTTGATTATCCAGTAAAGACATGGCAAGAGAATATTCATTGCAACAATGACTCCTGTGTTACATAGAAATATAATTAGCATGAAAACAATTATCTCCAATAAGGAAATAAAATAATTCATTTAGGAAGAAGTGTAGAGCATTGGTCAACTATATTTTACATCATCTTGAAACTGTGTTCCTGGTTAATTTAGAATTTAAATTTTAGAATTAGTTAAAGGTAACTTGGTTTCACCTACTTTCTTGCTGACATAGCTGTTTTACTTGTCATTATAGTTAGAAATGACTATCAATAAAGATAATCAAGACCTCTGTCTTAGGTATGCCTAAATATGTGCAATAACTGGTGCCTGTCAGAAATTAAATTTTATTATATTGCCTCAAAATCTTTGATTAGAGAACTATAAAGTTTAGAAAATTATGAATTTTCTTTGACTCATGAAAATGGAAACAATAGAATAAATGCAAAGAGCACAAGGAATGAAATAATAGACCTAAGAGTAGAAATTAATGAAGTAGAAAAACTAAACAGGATCAGCAAAGCAAAAGCTGTTTTTGGAAAAGACTAATGAAATAGATACAACTCTGGCTAGACTGATATAGGAAAAACAGAAATAAAAAGTATTAATTACAAGATGAGGTCACTATGAAAGATATAAATACAAATGCAAACACTAGAAAGAAAAGTACAAATTTCCTAACTACAAAAAAGTAATAAAAAGCAGAAAAGATCAACAAAAAAGCGAACCAAACAAATATAACAAAATGAAAACAAAATTATAGGATATATTAATAGACAGAGTTGAAAGATGTCAGTCATATCAATAAATGCGAAAATACTAAATTTACCTGTTAAGGAAAAAGATTTTCAAATTGGCAAATAAAGCAAACCTACCTCTATTTTACATATAAATATCAAAAATTCAGGAATTCCAGAAGTTTAAATATAAAGGAAGGAAGAAAATTTACCATTGAAGTGGAAAAAATAAGAAAATAGCAAGTTACAATCCTTTTTCCAAATTAGAATTCAGGCCCAGAAGCAATAAATGAAAGAGAGAAAAATTCTTTCCAACGCTAAAAGCCACAATGCAAATTGAAGATACAATAGTTATGAATATCCATGCAATCAGATAACATAGTTATCACCTATATAGAGCAGAACTACAGGAATTGCAAAGAAAAATAAATAGAAATGAACAGTTAATAGGGAACTTTGAAATACCACTCAGTATAAAACAGGTAAAGTGAACCATAAATAAATAAATATCTAGACAGAAAAAGTAAGGTATATTGACTATTATACCCTGATCATAGAAAATATAATTTCTTCTTAAGCACACTTGGAACTTTTTTAAGAATTGGTGATACATTGGGGTAGCTTTCCAAGAGATCAGCTGGTGTCAAAAAGTACAAATATTCCAAACTACGCTATATGATCACGGTACAATAAAAATAGAATTTAAAACACCAGCCACAAGCAAAACAACCTCTTCCCCCCTAAATTTGAAAGCTTTCTATTAAATATTTGTGAAAAAGTCAATACACACAAAAATTATGGAATGTTTAAAAACATAGTGGTAATGAAGTCACTACATATCAGAATCTATGAGATACATTTAAAACAATGATGAGAAGAAAATTTATAATACTAAACATCTAAATAAAACCAAAAGAATGAAAATAATTAAATTCTCAATTCAAACGGGTGAGAAAAGAAAAATGAAGCAAACCAAAAGAAAACAAAGGAAATATTAAAGATTAAGTTAGAAATTAGTTAGGTAAAGAATAGGAAAATAGTAGGGTAAATTAATAAATCAAAAGCCCATGCCTTTTAAAAAATCCAAAAATTAGACAAATCACTTGCTACTTTAATCAAAAGGGGAAAAAGGTAAATAAGAAATGAGAGAAAGAACTATTACTACAGAGAAAAAATATTGTAAGAATCTACTTTGTATAAATCTTTGCAAATAAATTTGAAAAAATGTAGATTAAATGGATAATTTCTTAGGAAAACATACTTTACAAAAATTGACCCACTAGATACAGAAAGCTTAGACAGACCAATTTCCATAATTGAAATAGAAAAAGTTATCAATAAAATACTCCTCATAAAAGCACCTGGCTCAAATGATTTCACAGAGCAATTTCACCAAACTTTTAGAGACCAGATAGTCCTAATGAGACATGTATTTAAAATGAAGGAAAATTTCCAAATTATTTTTATGACTTAAGTATAACACTGGTCCCATAAAAAATTGTTGGACCAATATCACTTATAAGTATTGATGGAAAAATTTTAAATAAAACATTAGCAAACAGAGTCCAAAACTGTACTACATTAAAAAAGTTATATACCATGTCCAACTGGTGTTTACACCAGGAATGCACTGTACTTTTATATTATTTATTCTGTATTCTGCAATGTGTTTAAGTGCTATATCAGAGAGGAGAACCAGGGAGCTCAGCTTGCTCTCGGGTTATTTGAGTGTAGTTATTTTCTTGAATTTTAGTTACTAGTGCCTACTCAAAGGTCTGAATTTTCTCCCAAATCTCAGTATGACTCACAATTAAAATTAAATTATTTCCTGACTGTTGCCCTGAGATGCAAGTTTCTAAAACCTGGCAACAATGATATTTCTCAAAAGGCATCACACTTAGTAACTATCAGAAACTTGAGTCCATTCATTTCAACGCAATTTTCTAAAGACATCCACATCAAAAAAAGATTCGGAATAACTGAGTTGCTATGTCGTTGTGAATTTTATCTTATATCATAAATATTGGACTAAAGTGGAAAGTCTTAGAAAGAAAAATATAGTTTTACTCAGTATAGTCCTTGGACTGCTTATTTAAAGAAATCATCTAAGTCTTAGGATCTAAAAGAATCAATAAATTAAACTGACAATATTCTAAAAAAAAATCAACCTAATTAGATATTTTACCAACTGATGATAACTTTAAGGTTTTAGTGTCCTCCTTTTAGGAAGGTATAATAAAAATTTGTCTATAGGTTTTCGAGAGCTGTACCAATGATATGGCAAATCAGAGTAAATGTGCCCAAATTCTACAGTTTGGGGTCCCTCCTGTCTCTGTTTGTTGAGCAATAACTTAGGGAAGGGGGTTAGTGGAAGAGAAAGTGATTCCTCCTGGTGGCATTTAATAAGATGTAAGATTTGTACACACAATTAGTTACCTTACCTACCACCAAGCATACTACAAATCAAAGCATGCTTCATAGGGCTGTCTTTTTCCATTTCTACACAAATCCATTAGGATGCTTGTTGGTGACCTAATTTCCCTTCAAGGTTGTTCTTGATGTTAATATAAATTTACTTTTATTTGTATAGCACCATTGGGGAGAGAGGGAAATGGAATGACCTCTACAATTAGCCCAAAAGCCATAATCCCTGAAGAATGGCTCTGGAACCTCCACTCATATAGTTAGCTCTAAATGTTAACTTTTGCTGCAAGCTTCTGTGGCAGACTTGGAAATAAGGATAACGTGAACTAATCTGCATTACCTTTATTAGTGGTCCACCCAAGTTGAGTATAAAATAAGGCAAACTGATAGAAAGTGAGGTCACACTATTCATTTATCTCTGTGAATAAATTGCTGGTTTATACTTTAAAGTAAAAACAACAAATATTTTTGAGCAACCACTAACTGAGAGATATGATGCCAGACAGGATGGTGGGCAGGCTTTATCCTTGGGTTGAAAAACACTCACTTATGTTAAATGCCTCCTGTAGTAGACACTGATGCTCCTCCCAAGTTCCCCTGATGCTTTTTGCCACTCTGGGAAACCCTCCCTCAGCTTCGAGATCCTTTTGCTTTTAATATTTGACACCTGAGACACCTTGGAGGCCTGCCTGGGGTTACTGAAAGAGATTTCTTGCAAATTGTTTGCTTGACAGGGAGCTCACTTCCCCCACCTCCCCAGGGGGTCCTTGACCAATGACTACCTTGTGAAAAAGTATGACAGCCCAGTCCCCTTCTTCCTGTTAGGGCAACCTCTGAGGAATAATGGACTCCTGAGAGCTCCCCTTTGTGATCAGCTGCTCTTGATGGAATTTTGCCTGAAATCTGAAATTGTGCCCTTACTCGTCCTCTTCACATTCCCTGCCTGGCTTCCTCCAGCTCTTAACTGTTTTTTTTCTGGTAGCGCGTCCTTAATTAATCACTTGAACATGAATCCTCATCTCCTCATCTGCTTCTAAGGAACTCAATCTAAAATACCACCTCCACCCCAAATTTAAGAACTTAAATATGTGCAAAACCGCTCTAATTTCCTAGAAACGGGTAAAAATTCTTTAAAACCTCATTCAAAAAGCAAGCAATTACAATTTCCTTGAATAGCTAATTGTGAGAGATGAAGTGAGTCATTGGGTCGTGATGTCTATCAAGAAAGGATTTATCTCAATATGATATCATTCTTTTTGCACATAAATATGTGTGGGCATGGGACAATAGAAAAAATATGTAAGTTTTGTCAAGGGCAGAAGCAGGATGGAGAAGAAGGTGAAAGTGTTCAGAAAGAGGATTTTAATAGCTCGTTTTAAAAATCCAACCAGAGAAACATATGAGAAGGACGCTGAGAATAATGAAATCATTTTCATTCCCTCCAGACTTCCCATTATCTTTTTTTTCACTGCATTTTAGGAGAGGCATCTTTTTTTATAGTGTTTATATGATATAAATCTGGAGAGTAAAAAAGAGGAGTAAATTGGCACTTTATAAAAACTTTAAAATACTGAACAGAAGCCAAAAGAAGTAGATTCGATGATATATTTTAATTAATCTACTAAATGGGACTTCAGCTCTAACCCCTAGAGATATGGGAAAAAAGCAGTGAAGCCAAAAGGGAAATAGCCACTTAAACAGAAAGCCAAACGTAGACAGTAGAATGTCAGTGGGATGGATAGGGCTTACTGCCCTGCATGAATGAAAGCTTCACTAGGGCAGGAAATGGGTGTGCTTTGCTCACCACTGGAACATTGTAAACTACTATACACATTTGTTAAAAGGATTATCTCATTAATTAATTACGTTAAAAACATAATTCTGGTTTATTTATTTACAAAGGATATGTACTCTATGGTTTGGCACATAGGTACTCAAAAATATATGGTGAATAAATAAACCCTAAATATCAGAACGGGGACACATGGCCTGAAAAGTATGATGTCACTCATAGGAATAATGGACAAATGTTTTAAGTCATGACTTTCCTGGAAAATTTGAGATGTATGGATCTAATTGGCTCAGCCTGGCAAAGAAAGAAAATCTCATTTCCCCAAAACCAACAAAAAGACATACTCTGTGTTCAACATTAGGCCTGAAAAAGGCCTAATCTTGACTTTCCAGCTTCCCGTTTAGCCCAAATAGTTAATAGTAGCAGAAGTGATTATTGTAACCTAAGTTAAATAAATACTGGGAAATTCTAAGGGATTTTAAAAATATGATAGAGTTGATATAATTTCATAGATATCTTGTGTATGTGTATGTGTGTGTGTGAGAGAGAGAGAGAGAAAGAGGAAGATTGGCTCTGAGCTAACATCTGTTGCCAATCTTCCTCTTTTTGCTTGAGGAAGGCTGTCGATGAGCTAACTATGGCAATCTTCCTCTATTTTATGTGGGATGTCCACAGCGTGGCTTGATGAGCAGTGCTAGGTCTGCACCCAGGATCTGAACCTACCAACCCTGGGCTGCTAAAGTGGAGTGCACAAACTTAACTACTACACCACTGGACCAGCCCCTAATTTCATAGATGTCTTTGAAAGGGGCTTATTAGAATATGGCAACAGGATAGAACAATGCAAAAGAGAGTTTTTAAATATATGGTATCTAGTCTTCTCTATGTACAATATCTAACATGAAGAAGAAGAGGCATATTAGGTATTAAGCAACAACATTAAGAGCAAAGGTACATTCTTAAGATTTTTAAAGCAATCCTATGCCCTAAATTGATATATGAGATTTAAAGTGTATTTCTTTCATCTCTTTCTGACTCCTCATATTCTGCTACCTGCTCCCTAATTTCCCCTGGCAGGTTCTAGATCTAAGCTTTAGTTCACAACTTTGATCCTTTTTACTGGCTATGTATAATCCCAATAGCAATATAGATGTCTTCCTAATCAGAAGAAAGTTTGACAGTCGCGTTACTAACTCACTAACAGAATAGTAACATTTGCTTTACTTGTGTAATGTGGTACAAGTCTATTGAATGGAATTCAATCTCGATGGATACCTACTCAAGCACAGTAAGAAGTATTATAAAGATAGACTACTCTATCTATCTATCTATCTACCTACCTATGATCTATCCCCACTTTTAAAATAAGGAAACTGAATTGTAATTATAGTAAGTAATTTGCTCACATGGACTGCTTCATATCAATCCTGGGAGGTAGCTCCTTTCTCCATAGTACAGATGAGAAAGCTGGCTCTCAAAGAGGATGTGACATTTTTGTACGTTCCCAGGGTTGTTGATTTCTGCTCCAGCTTGAATATCTTGACCATGTCAGACGGCATTTTAATAAAAAGACTATAGTGTGATGGGGCTGGCCCCATGGCCGAGTGGTTAAGTTCGCGCACTCCGCTGCAGGCGGCCCAGTGTTTCGTTGGTTGGAATCCTGGGCGCGGACATGGCACTGCTCATCAAACCACGCTGATGCGGCGTCCCATGTGTCACAACTAGAAGGACCCACAACGAAGAATACACAACTATGTACTGGGGGGACTTTGGGGAGAAAAAGGAAAAAAATAAAATCTTAAAAAAAAAAGACTATAGTGTGAGAATTTCGTAAAAAAATCTCTAATACTGAATTTTTCTTCTCCTTAAACAAGCAACACTGTCCTTTCTTGTTTATTGAAAATTTTTACTAGGATTAATTAATTCTTTCTTGAAAATTTCAGTTTAATATGCTTAACTTCTTTCAGAGAACTACAATTCTCAATGCTGGCTTTCTGCCGGAAAGGAAAACAGATGAACAGAATGGGAAGAACCATGATACATCTGGGGCACACCTGAAGGTCAGAGACACCATTAAACCAAGCTGCCTGTAGTGTCAGGTTGAGAGTTTTCTCCACAGAAGCAGAAGCCAGTGGTTCTCTCCAGTCTTGAGAGGTGGTGTTTATGAGGATCAAGGAAATGAGAGACAGAGAGTTAGACACATTTCAGGACAAAAACACCCTTGCTCCTAAGAAATACTTTATTATACATGCCAATTGGATGAACATCAGGTCACAGACTAAAAATGCCTATTGTGGGTCAATCAGCAGACTACCAACTGAAGTCTTGAATGTATTTCCCAAATATAATTAATCGTAAACATACGTATGCCACTCTTGGCAAAACTTGAAACTTGATCACACCAAATTGAAGAAAAAAATTTATTTATGAAAAAAGTTGTTCTAGCTTGTGAGGTCAGACTTCCTCAGCTCAACTTGAATTCCTTCCTCTAAGTCTCAGATATATTATCTCCTATTAGTGAGTGGGAAAGAAAGGGTATATGTTATTGCTTTGTTACTGTTGCAAAAGAAAACATTTCTTTAAAAGATAAAGAATCAAAGTGAGAACCATCCCTCATCCCACAACAAACAAACAAACAAACCTATGACAGTGACCATAAAGCACTCAAGTAGTGTACAAAGGTCATCCTTTAACAAGTACATATGCTGAGTCCTGACATGGCAGCCTGTAACTGAGTCCTTTTAGATTTCACAGTAGAGGAAAGAGAGGTTTAGCATAATTAGAGGAGATTTATGTATGGTGTGATCATGTCAGGAACATCAAAGACAATTCTGGAACTAGTAGATAAATGAATTTCTAACTGTCGCATTGCACAGCCATTATCGATAAGAATACTCCTCCTACTGAGCTCAGTTATGCTTAAGGACCAAGATATGCCTAAGTCCAAGTATTTGGTCCACAAGATTCTAACGTCCACCTCTCACATTGCTTAAATAGTCAACAAGATTTTAACGAAAACAGGTGAAATAGGAACCAGAACCATAAAATCATTGGAAAACAGTTCCTTCCTTTGATGTTTAGCTTGTTTTTTCTTGCTATTCCCAATACGCATAATTGAGCCTGATAATTCACTTTTGAAAATGCAGTTAATAACCAAACTCAGTTCAGTGTGGCAGTGGCAGAATGTCAACCAATGACCAGAAGGGCAATTCAATCTTGGCAAAACAGGAGCCAACATTATGATTTTTTTTTATGTTTAGTGTGACTCTTAGATCCCTTAAAAGCTACCAGTACATTAGTTTCTGTCTAAGAACATGAAAGCCCATCATATATAATTTACCTAATGAGCCAGTGGTTTTTCATATAATTTTTATGTTCTTTCTCTCTTTTAACTGAAAGGCATTTGGGAAAAAATTAAAGTTGATGATTTCCGTGTGTTCATTAAAAGGAAAACCAACTTCTTTCTATAGAATTTACTATTATTTTATATTCTCTTTTGCCACTTATTTTGTGTTTTCAACAAAGTGGATATGGAAGATATTTGATGAATTATAATGCTAACCTTCCCAAAATGCTTATATTTTACCTTATAAATGATAAATTTCCCCATTTTTAAGTCCTTCACTCCTTTATCATGTACTCTTTTTCTTCCTCCTACTCACACCTTTTTCCCATGAAATAACCAAAGACCTAATTAGGCAGATCCAGAGCCCAACCATCTCTGTAAGTGCTTTTATACATGTAACCCTTGTTAATTGTCATAAGAGATTAGATTGTTAATTGTCACAAGAGATTTAGTAACAAGGCAAATCTTACCTTCTTCAACATCTCCTTTGTATATTGCGGGCCCCTGCTTTCTTTAGATGTACAGAGCCCAACATCAGTTTTTGCACACCTCATTCTGTATTCCAGCATAGCCTGGACTTGGATGACAGCCGAGGGTGGCTAGAAGTAAGACAAAGCACTGCCATATGGAAATATTTCTATTTATGTGGACACCTTCTTCGAGTTGAGCTCATTATTGTGCAGTGTGAAGGACAAGGACTTAACAAGACTGTGGCACGACTGCTGTGGAAATTCTGTCATCCTTAACAGGCTAACTTCTGCTCCACTCTCCCCACCTACTCAGACATCTGGCAGAAGTCCACCTCTTACTGAGTGACGTGGGGCAAGTTCCTTCACTGATCCAAGGCTTCTTTTTCTCATCTGTAAAACAAGCACAGTAACAGAGCTTATCTTAGATTTCTTTTTAAAAATTTGTTTTAAAATTAACTCAAAATTGTAGAAAAGTTGTCAGAACAGTACAAAGAACTCCTGTAGCCCCTTTATCCAGGTTTCTAACGGTTAATATGCTACTTCATTTTCTCCCTAGCCATCTCTCTATCTCTCTCTCATCTATTATCATTAGTCTTTTCTTAACTCTTGGACAGGCACCTGCTGACAAAATGTCCCATCGCCTCAAAACACTTCGATATATATTTCTTTGAAACAATGACATTCTCCTATATCACCGGTATAAATCCCTCCTAATCGAGAAATCAACATTGATCAACAACACTAACATCCAATCCAAGACTCCAATTTGAATTAAAGGCAAGGAGCAAGTTTCTAATGACCTGATTTCCTGTATATTTCTCTGCTCCCCCCTCCACATTCCCTGGGGTTATGGAGTTAATTGGTAAACTACTTGTAGGCTGAACCCTCTTTCAGGCAGCAGGGCCAATTCCATGCCTAATTAGATAGATTATGAGAAGTCTGAATACAGTAACTTGAGACCTTGTCTTGAGTCCAGCTTTGAGCTTAATTCCATTTAAATTTCTTACATTTGTGACCAAGCCCTACCATGTTCCCCTCTTTTAGGACCTACAGTATACCTTATTTTCCTATGCTTAAGGCTCTGAGAGTTACTAAATGCTTTTAGGTAGTTCAATACCTTAGGGGAAATCTTTCAAATGAAATTGCAGTGAGCCATTATATATATGTACATAGAGACACCTGGGTGGTAAATATGATTCTTCCATTTCCTAGCCTTCTGAGATCATTTACTCAATTTGGGTCTCAGGTTATTCATCCATAAAATGAAACACCAGCTGAGACAGTGTTGAAGTCACATGGTGAGAATGTGTGAAAAATAAATTTTTGTTAGTGCCCTGATAATTGAACCATTTCAAGGAAACTAATTCTTACTAAGCAGTAGTTCAAAATCAGATGTTTAAACAAGAATGCAAATTCACTGTGTGTGATACAACAGCCAAGGAGATCCCATCAAGTTTGGTCAACACATTATATTCCTTATAGGAAACATACTTGGGAAGCAAAATTATAATCGCTGGTTGCTTAGTTGGCGTGGGGCCAGCCTTATCACACTGGCCATTTTGATCTCTTTACCATAACGTCTAACAGCATTTATCTCCTGTATAAGACTAACTTCCAAGTTGCCAGGCTCATGTTGGGGTTGGTCAAGGAAATACCTTCTCCTGGCTTGACAGTTTTTTGTCTTATGGTTCTCAGTGTCAAGTATTTATTAAGTCTCTTTACCTTGACAGATAATCACGCTGATTTCTTTAACATGAATTATATTATGGTGATACCTCCCCAGTTACCTTGATGGTATTTGAGAGTTACTAAATGCTTTTAGGTAGTTCAATACCTTAGGGGAAACTTGTTGGTAACAGAGAGGTCAAGACATTTTGAAGGACCATCGGGAAAATCTTTATTTGTTATCATAATCAAGGTCATGCTTCATTATGCATGACAACCAATTTCTTAGAGCTGAACAAAACCACGTATACCCAATTGTGATAAACGGAGCCTAGGGTAATTATCATGATCCCTGCCTCCTAGTATTCATGCCTTTGTGTCATCCTATCCTATTAAGTGTGACCAGGACCTGTGATTTGTTTGTAACCAAGAGAACAGCAAAGGTGATGAGATGTGTGTGATTATGTGTACATGATTATGTTACATAGATTGTAACTCCCATTTGCTGAGAGACTCTCTCTTGTGTTGACTTTGAAGCAGCCAACTGACATGGTATAAGCTGGCCTAAGGAGAGAGCCATGTGGTAAGAAATTGAGGGTGACCTCTGGCCAATAGCATCAAGTCCAACAGCCTGCAAGAAAGTGAGTGCTGCCAACAGCCATCAGAGCTTGGAAGTAGATCCTTCCCCAGTTAAACCTCAGATGAGACTGCAGCCCTAGATGACACCTTGATTGTAGCCTTGTGAGACCTTGGAGAAGAGACTCTAGCTAAGCCATTCCTGGACTACACAGCCACAGAAAATGTGAGAAAAATCAATGTGTGCTGTTTTAAGCCATTGAGTCTATGGTAATTTGTTTCAAAGTCATAGAAAATTAATACACCAATAGACCTTTCCTTTTTTACTATTATATGAGCTTCCCCAAGTCATGACACTCCCACTAGACCTTATAGTAAATGTTTCTACAGAAAACCTCTTCTACACATGATCAACTATCCCATATTTCAGTTTATGCGGTGGTCCCAATGGCTAGCATGGTGGTACTGGAGAGTGGATGCATCTATTTAAGACTCTAAGAAATAATTCAAAGACATACTTTCCTATCCCAATCTGAGCCCTGCCGTTAATTTGTAGACAATATTTGCTCCTGTCGTCTTTACTTCCTCTTTTTGGCGGCTGTCTTCTCTTCTATCCAAGAATTTATACCTTTGTGTCAACCATAAAATAAAATGTCTATAGCTGATCAATTCTGTCCCTTCTGAGTTGAATCTTGATCATTTCTCTTCTAGAGAGCAGTCTTATTCAAGGGCCTGTCCTCAGAATGGATGAATAAGAGTTCAACCAAGTGAAGACAGGGAAGGAGAATATTCTAGGAACAAGTTCAGAGTGCACAAAATCCCCATGGAGGGAGAGCACATGATGTGAATGAAGGCAGAAGAGGTACCCAATAAAGCTGGATAGGTAAGATGGAGTCGTACGATGCAAAAATCTTCATAGAGCACATTAAAGATTTAGTTTTTTGATGTAAGAACAATGAGAAGATGCTGAAGAGTTTTAGGAGTGTGGGGGAGGTGGCATGATCAGAGTACACTTTGAAAAAGATAAGTCTGACCAAAGTAAAGGAGAGCTATAGTGAATACATAGAGAACAGTTAGGAGGTGTTGAAGAAGGTGACTGAAGAAGCAATCTAGTGAGAGATTATAACAGCCTGGATTAGTGTGGTGGCAATGAAAATGGAGAAGAGATGGAGATAATTGGACAGAAGATCTTAAAGTTATTGCTCATCATTGTTTCTTAGACGTTCCATTTCCTTCATCTTGGAAAATTTTCTGATTTAATTTTAACTTGCCTGGAGAATTTCCTCAGTTTCTTCAGAAAGGATGCATAGTTCTACTTTCTGGGCCCTTGCATGTGTGAATATGTGTCAACACTGTCTTCCTAAGTAAATGAGAGTGTGGGCTGCTATATTTTTCTCTCAAAATTTTATAAATGAGATACTCTAACTTGTAGTTTTATATAGCAGAAAAGAAATCTGTTTCCTTTTGATTATCATCCTTTTTGTTCATGCTTTGTTTTTTCTGTCTGAAAGTTTCCAAGATACTTTACCCTAGAATTCCACCATATATGTCTCGGAGTGTATCTTTTGTCTCTTTAATCCTGTTTGGTACCCAATGAACACTTAGGATCTGAAAATTTGATGACTTTTGAAGCTCAGATAAGTGCTTTTTCTAAAATTTCCTGAATTATTGCTTCCTTCCCTTCATTTACCTTCTCTCCTGGAAATTCTATTCTTGGCATAAATCTCTTGGATTGTTCTATAACATCTTTTCTTTTTTTACTCGTGATTTCTATTTCTTCATGTTTTGCTTTGATGTTTGAGATAGTTTCTATATTTGAGCTTTCATATCACTTATTCAGTTTTCAGCAGTGACAATTCTATCTTTTTACTTCTTTGGAATCTTTAAATTCACAAATCGCTTGTTTAAAATTTCGAAAACCTTCTTGCTTTCTCATAATTTGTTTGTTGTATTTTCCTTTATTTTTCATAAGAATTCTCATCACAGATTTTTTAAAGTTTTCTTCTAATATTGTAACTCCTCCTCTCCTCTCCTTTGAACTACTAAGTCCCTTTTACTGACCTGTGAATCACATGTCCACTGATTCTAGCAAGTGTGTAAATCTCTCTCAACCTTTGCAGGTAAGTTTGTTGGGGCCTGTCAGACCATGGTGGCTTTGCAGAATGAGATAAGATGTTTTTCACATTTAACCACTGGTCAAACAACTGGACTGGTTGGTGCTGAGGACTCTAATATTTCAGTCTTCTCCACATGTAAGCTTTGAGTGGCTGTCACTTTTTGGCACAACCAAGTTGAGAGAAACAGGAGTAAAAAAACCTGTGCTCAGGCTATCATCTTCTCAAAATCCTTCCTCTGAGTGATTGAGATTTTTAAATAATTTTTTCCTTTTATTTATACTAAAATCCTTTTGAAGGCAGGAATGTTAGATAGTATTCTTTTTTTATGGCAAATTATATAATGAGGATAGTGGAATCCAACTCTAGTAGGTACTCCTTAAAAGCACTGCTGGCATTCTAAACATGATTCATAATTGGTAAGTGGGTGAGCCAAGCAAAACACATACCTTGGAACTAACAACAAAGAAATATGGTCACATTAGCACCAGAAATTGATTTTTTCTCAAGCTGTTTGCCAATTTTGTATCGATTACCTTTTGTCCTTGAAAATCAAGATACTATTGATCTGCATCAAGTACTTAAATGGTTTTCAAGAAATATTTGTGGATTTTGATGAATTACAAAAATAGAATAAGACCATAGTAGACTGGTCTATGCAATTCTCATTGTTTATTTTCTTAAATAACTCTGTAAATCTTTCTTTTTTTATAACTGATATCACCTAGTTAATGAAACCTTTCTGATTCCCAAATCACTTCTAAGCCTTTGTGAAGCAGTTTTGAATAGTTTCATAACAAACCATCTTAGGAGACGCTTGACCTGCCTTAAGGTCTTGAGTGTCCTAGTTCCTTAGTTGATCAATAGAAACACTCTTGGAGATGTATTGTTGAAAGTGTAAAGTACTTAAGCCCATAATTTTCTTCTGCTGTGAATGTAATTGGCTTCCATTTTAAGCAAAAGCACTTTGAGAACATAAGAAAATTGAGCATTGTGTCTCTTTGGATACAGAAATAAGGAGTGAGGACACTCTAAATGAAGTCATAAAGAAGGAGTGGCAGAGTTAATGATAAAATTAGGACACAAAGTATGTTTTCAAGATTAATTGGCTCACTGCTACTATTGCTAAAAGCATATGGAATGTCACTAAATTTTAAGTAAGGAAAATTACCAAACTGCCTAAAGAAGCATTCTTTGGAAGAATCAAAGGTCTGTAAAATTGAACAGAAAGAATCTACTTTCCCCTCTTCTAGTACAAATAAAATGGAGGTTTTCTTTTCTAAGTTTCAATGAGACTAAGGAGGCTCAGGTGGCCCTGAGAGCCTTGGAATTGAGATTATTATGTAGAGATGAAACTAGAGAAATCTCAGCCTAGGGTTCAACTTAATTGGTTTCTGTCTACAGGAACCCATATTATTTATCCCAATATGGTTCCAAAATTCTCTGCTTCCCCGCAAAGTAGATGTTCCCCCAAAATTACCTCCTGCCTACTTGACTGAGCCTCTATTAGTTGAAATGTTTTGTAATAGTTGTTGCTTCCATTTTAGCTCAGCTGGATTCGGGAACGAAAGGGGGATAGGTACCTAAGGTGTATTTAGGGGACACAGTGCTATATCTCATTGACATATGCTTTAAGAAATGGTTTTGTGTGGTTCCCATCTGTCCTGATTATAAATTTCTGCCACCACATTGGGCACCAGTACTCTCCTTTGAACCTGATAAGAGAGACCCCTGACCTAGAACTCTAGTTTTAGAGGGTCCCATTCTGGCCCTCCCCAAACTGTACCCTAATACACAAGGTGAGAAGTCCATGGGGTCAAGGAGTCTGAGAATTCTAATTTAAACCAGGATTTCCAGATTTTTATGAAAGTGTATTTGTCAAAATAGGAGGATAAAGCACGTTTTATTTCACTTCTTGCTAGCTTGATTTATAACATTTATATTTTTAGATGAACTGTGTGTGGGCCTTCATTTGCACTCTTGACCTGATCCCCACAAGTGATAGGAGTGGACCTGCTTGGCACTACTCATTGTGGGCAGAAGAAGGCTTCAACTGACCAATTCCTGGACCAGTTCCAGCACTGTTTCTTTCCCATCTCAGAACAAGACTTTAACTAGTATGTGGTCCTGGCTCTCCCACTAATTAACTGGGGGACCTTAGCATGTAACTTCCTCTGAGTCTCAGTTTTCCCATCTGTAACATAAGGAGGTTGGATAAGATGAGCTAACGATTCCTTCCAGTTTTTCCACCAGTAAGAGGGGCAAAGAGTAGGTAACTATTTTTGGCTTTTCAGGGCTTAGTGGGGTGTTTCAATCCTTTCAAACCAAGGCTTCTGTGGATAAAGGAGAGTGGATCCTCAATACACATTTGTGCCCTGAGTATGCGATGGAGTTGCACTAGATCTCACCAACTTGCGCATATGAAAATCAATTTGATAGCATTGGCAACTTCAATTCCACCAGTGTCTACTCACATGCTTAAGGCAAGAGCCTGCACCCTCCTGAAAATTTCACCCAACTATTTATGGGCATCCATGGAGTTTCTTACTAGTTCTTAGGTTTTTCCACTTTAGAATGCTATGTTAGTGTCTGCTGGAGAATGCCTTTCCCTTTGACCCTCCACAGTGCACCTGTAGCCTCTGTGAGTGACAGACAGCATGAACAGTGGGACCAGGGCACCATCTCCTGATGCCTTCAAGGCTGCAGCCCTGCAGAACAAGCTGCCGCCATGGTGCACACCACACTGACAGAGGAGGAATACCTCTCTGCCCTTCTCTTCATTTCATTTCCTATTTTGACCCTGGGATACAAAGCAGATATGAGGATGCTCTCACACAGTTCTGTGAAAGCAGGATTTCTCACAAAAGGGCTCAGACAGTGATCCAAGAACCACAGCCCAGACCCTGACACTGGCTTCAACATCTCTGTCTCTCCCCAGGTGCTGAATATCCTCTGGCCCTTTCCTCACATACATATCAATCAGGCAGATGCCACAGATTGCTGGCCCACTAATCTGTCAGATAAACCAGGTATGTGAACACAACTGGAACACAACAAATTAGTGAATGAATGAGATAACTAAATACCAGCAAAACAATGGAACACAATGATATTAGGCTGACTTTTCAAATATTTCAGAAATTCATTTGAACACATTGTTTGTGGATATTAGCTGTATGTTTTCGGTCTTAGTGAATGGTTCTTGCAGTTTTGGCAACTGAGACAGCTAATAATCAATATTCACTGAGTACTTGAGATGTGCCAGGAACCAGGAAACACATTTATTTGCATTATCTTATTGATTCGTTTAGGTCAGGGGTTGGTAAACTTTTTCTGTAAATAGCCAGATAGTAAATTATTCTCATCTTTGTGAACCATAGCATCTCTGTCACACTATTCAGCTCTGAAAGCCAAAGTGTATTTGGATTTGGCTGTGTTCCAATAAAACTTTATTTACAAAAATAGGTTGCAGGCAGAATTTGGCCTGCAAGCCATAATTTGCTAACCCTTGCTTTATGGAATTCATGAGGTTGGTACTGTTTGCATCTTCATTTAACAGACAAGGAGACTGAAACATAAAGAGGCTAAGCAATTCACCCAAAGATCTCAGATACTAAGGAGCAGAACTGGATTTGAAACTAAGCAGTCTGATTCCTGAGCTCATACTCTTTAGTACTGAGTTATTTCTGGCACTTGGCAGTAGGTTACAGACTACCCTTAGGTGGAAAACTTAACGGCTGGGACCTGCCTATGAATCTGCTTTGCACGTGGGCTTAATGTTTCTTTACTTCCTTAGTCATCATCATCGCCAACACAGAGCTTGATATATACATACGGATCATGAGTTAAAGAAAATAAAGCCAGTGATAAATGAAAGGTCACTTTCTTGCTTTGAAATATCGGGAAAGGGTGTTGTATGCTCCATCTAACAACCCTTAATTAGAGAACTGCAGTATTCATGACTTCTTAATTGCTCTAATGATATGATCTCACTTACTACTCATTAATTTCCTTTTCAACATGGCCCCTCAAGCCAGCTCCACCTTTCATAAGGAGGCATGAGTCAGTAATAATAGTGATAATAATGATAATGCTGGTAATAATTTTATTAACAACAACACATTTACATAGTAGTACTCTAAGCCACTCACTCTTCTAAGCACTTTGAATATATTAATTTATTTAATCTTCACAGGAACCATGTTACGGATGAAGAAACTAAGACCTAAGTGTTAAGTAGCTTGGTCAAGGGTAAAATACCAGTCAGTGGCTCAACTGGAATTTGAATCCAGGCAGTCTGGCTTCAAAATCCACGCTTTCACTACTATGCCTGACAGTCTTTCAAGTAGGATTCTAAAATATAGTAAAAACTAAAATTTGTCATTTTGGTAGGTCACCTCTGTGTAGATAGAATGTAAATTGCATTTCATGATTTATTATGGAACAGTTCACTGCATTTTCCCTTATTAGGGAGGTTGTGACATTCTTTGAGTGTGACGACATGGGAAGCCCTTATCACCAGTCTGTTTTGTCACTCTTGACATTGATAATCTGTGCCGATGCCCATGCTCATGCCCTGAAACAATTTAGAGAAGTGATCATTTGAGTGTGTGTGAGTGCGGGTGGGGATGAGGTATGGGGCACCTCAGGAATGCCCAGGGACATGGATGGGGGCAGATTAACATTTTGAAGTGAAAGCATTTTCTTTCTTTACCTTTACAGTTTTCTACCTTGAATTTTCTTTCTTGAAACTTTACTCCCTTCAGAGGTACAGCAGATAGTGTTGCTGAGCCACCTGTATGTCCTTGGAATTTGCCATTTCCCTACATGCAGTCCATTTCCTGATTGCCATCACTTGTGCCTCTTTGCCTGAGAGCACTCTCTGGCTTCCAAAGTCCTCTCTGCTGACCTTCTTGGCAGGGTGAAAATGCCAGGGAATTAATCAATGGTTGCTGAGAGTTGGTGTATAAATACCCCAGCACCGTGACCCCTCAGGCAGAGTAATTCTGAGGCATGTGTGCTACACTGGTTCTCAGAGCTCCTCAGAGAATTGAGCTCAAATTGTCCACAGTAGAAACTGGCTTGATAATCTTATCAGTCAGGATTCCACCAGAGGGGAAAAAAACCAGTATAAGATATATAAAATGTATATAAGAAATTGTGTGTGTGTGTGTATATGTGTATATATATATATATATATATATATATATATATATATATATATACGTAGAGAGAGAGAGAGAGAGAGAGAGAGAGATTTACTGCAAAGAATTGGCCTACATAATTGTAGGGCCTGAGAATTCTGAAATCCGCAGGGCAGGCCTTCAGGAAGGCCAGGTTGGAACTCTTGGACAGGAGCTGGTGCTATTTGCACTTTGAGAGTCCAGGTGTTGCATCAGTCAGGAAGCTTTCCCTCACCACCCCACACTCATGTTTGGATTCAGTGCTTCTCCTCTCAGTTCCATTACATCTGTCTCATACCTACATGATAGTACCTGTATTACAATTGTCTGTCTCCTGCTTGGCAGCAACCACTATTATTCCTTGGTGCCTACCTCGTCATTCAGTGTCTGATACAAGATGGTCAACAAATGTTTGAAATGAATTGAATGAACCCATTCAGCCCCTTGGATCATGTCATCACGTGTTTACTTTGAGCTGAAAGGATCTAGAATATATTTGTATTTTGTGTCATAGCTTTCATGGAGTGTTTATTATTTTCCATACAGGGCTTTGAAATCAACCTTTTCTGCTGTGTTTCTACATTGTTTGGAAAATTTTTATAAATGAAAGAAATTTTTCCACATATTACCATCTTCCATATCAGCCTCCTGGCTCCACTCCCAAGAATACCCAACAGGTTTATTATACTTGCAGATTTGCACAGTAGCTTTCATGAGTAAGAGTGCCATTCAACTATGAGAACCCAGCTGAGTTTGCTGGAGGCAACTTGCCAGGAAGGCAAAGATGTTGAGTGGTTACTAGCTCATTGAACCACCCACTGGAGTTCTCCATTTCAAATAGAAATAATTGCTTAAAATGATTTTCTAGTTGGTAGGCTTTCAGTTGAAACCTGAAACGTTTCAAGGTGTTGCCTGTACATGTGTGACCCACCTGCCCTTTTCCTTCTCCCATGAGCATGCTTTACCCAGGAAAGAGATCCATTTTATCCTTATCTGTAGGCTTACCTTATTCCAGGCTTTGAGACCTAACCACATGTGTGCTGTATGAATGTAGAGTAGAGGAGACAGGATGGAGGTCTACGCTACCACGAAATCCTAAACCTTAATTTTCAAGTAATGAGAGGGGAAACCTGGCCCATTATTAATGTGAATGATATTTCACTGTTCATTGTTCCAGCAGAGCTAATAACAATAATAGTGGCAGCTACAATTCATCAAGCACAATTTGCCAGGCACTGCACTGAGATGTTTTCATACACGACAACAGCTAATCTTCACTATCAGCCCTCATGGTAGATTCTGTGAGCCCCATTTCACAGCTGAGGAAATTGTGGTCACATAGGTAATAAATTGGAGGAAATTTAAGGAATTTGTTTAGCTCTTAGAAACTCTGATTTATTTATTTTTTATATTAATAATTTTTATTACCAAAGAAACACAAATATAAACAGCAAATAATACAAGTAATGAAACATATGCCTGGGGGTGAATATTTTAAATATCATTTCATTTTATAACAGGAAGCCTTTGCAATAATCTACACAAAAGATGATGAAGAAGTTAAACCAACTAAAGAGACATAGTTTTCAAAAGAGGCATACAGAGGCCTCAATTGATTTAGTGTGGGAGGTAATTCAGAAGGAAGGATCTGTGATGACTCTGATTTCTAACATGGTAGTCAGCATGGACAGAGATGCTGTCCATTGCTAGAGAGACTACTGGCAGAAATCATGTTGAAGGGGAAGATGGTCAATGAATTTTGGATGTGTCAAGTAAAAGGTGCCTCAGGAGTGACCAGGGAGAGTTATTTGGTAGTAACGTGTCCAATTTGTCCTGGTTTGACTGGGCCTTGCCCAGCAGAAATTCTCATCTAAATAAGACTTACTGTGAGCCCAGCTCTGATATTTTGCTTTAATTTTGAACATGAGTTTCTGTCTTGATGAAAATGTTGGTGAAGATGATGCTTCTAACTTTAATTTATTGAGTCCCTACTATGTGCCTTGTGCTTGCTATGTGTTTAACTAACCAAGCGATGGTGCCAGGATTCAGACTCAAGGCAATCTGCACCAAAGCCTGAGGTCTTCCCAATGCAGAATGATCCCTGTTCCCTCAAGGATGAGGCTTAGTTGTCCTTTCCCCAATTGTCCTAGTAATTGTGGCCTTGCCTAGGGGCACCAGCCACGTGACTGAGGACTGGCTTTCTTCTTGACTCCCGCTGCCTGTATTCCAATTCTGAATCCCAGCCCATCTTTTGTCCCAGATTTGCTATTGTAGATCTTCTGACACCATTGGGTGCCTATCTGCTGAACATGCCATTGCTACCTTCCTGCCCCAAGCAACTGGCTCCACTATCTCCTTATCACTCGACCTCATGCTCTCCTGTCTGATTGGTCTCCCCTCTCACATGCATCTGGACTTGTTGACAAGCACCTGACCCACCTCCAGTGGGGGATGTCTCATATTTCAGATTGAAGCCTCAGCTTCTCTGGTCTAGCCTAAGCTTTCGAGGTGAGAGCCCATTCTGAAGAACTAGGAGAAGCCTTGTTCTCTAAAAGCCATACGTTAATGAATAACAAATCAAGAAATGAAGAACTTCCTTCAAGATATGAAGGAAATATCACTTTAGATATGACTAAACTCCCAAAGTACTTGATATCTACCTCCTTTGAGGCACACAACAATTTCTGTCATATTTAGGCATATATATACACATATATATGTGTATAAATGTAGATATATATGTCTTACACATTGAAACTTTCCATTCACATTATATGCCCCAGTAGGTCAAGAATGAGGTTAATTAATATTTTTGGTGCTCAAGGAAATAGTAAAGTAGGGAAAAACTAGCTATCTCAAAATATAATCCCATCAATGACTCAAAAGATCTTCATTCAAGTCAATAAATTCATAAACATTTAGAATTTGTCAAGGAAAATCATTTTTCTCATATAGAAAATGTTAGCAATGAAAGTTAGGTAATATTTTAAATACACTAAAATTAACTCACAGAGAAGCGTATACCTTATGCTAAAGAATGATATAAAGTGATAGATATGTTTTTCTAACATTTGCCAAATCTTTGACTTTGTAAACTCAAACACAGTCAAACTATGAAGTCCAGTCTATTAAAAGCATTTATTCTATTTTGAAAATGCTCACAATTCAGTATCAACAGTGAATGAATATTGAAATTCAGGTGAAATATGAGTCAAATTCTATTCAGCATAATCGAGTACACAATGGTCAAGGAGAAATTCACTGATGTGTATTGATCTGTTTTACCTAAGTCATTTATTCGGGAGAAAAAGAAATTCTGCCATTATATCCATGAAGTTAATCAAACACAGTTGCCTGCCACACACTGACAATACTGCCAGTTTCCAGTCGATTATAAATAAAAAATGGTCCTCCCTGCTACCATCCCCATAAGTGGGCTTATTTTCTAAACATAATCTCCAGAAGTCTTTGTAATTTAAAGGCCTAATTTTCTGCCCTCGTTTTCATAAAGACTTTTATAGCAGGCACAGTACACTCCAGTGGGTAAGTAATGTATCATGCCCTTGGTACATGCAAAGATTACTTCATTAATTACAAAGGAAAACTATAAAAGAGGCCATCTATTTTCCACAGCCTGTTCACAGAAAATGCCATAGGTGGGCATCTAAAATTATTTGGGTGTACATAAAATTGTCTTAAACATTTGTATCCAATTTCACACATACGGAGTTTTAAAAGACAAATATTTTTGTACGGTTTATAAACAAAACAGCAGATCATTCCCCATCCCGCACAAGCCGGTTACTAATCTTAGGAGACTACCACTGCCGACTACTCTGGCACTTTTGATTTTGGTATATATCATCCCTACCACGACTTCTTGATTTTTTTTGTCTTCGATATCATCTATTGACTTCCTACTATGGAAGATGAGGATTTAGGACTCTTAGAGACTCTTTTTCCACCTCAACTTTCAAGTACACACCTCCCAATTAGTCCTTTTCCCTTCCCCTTATTTTTTGGAAAGATCAACACTCTGCTTTGCATTATTATAACAAGTTTAACATAATTCCAGATTGAGTCATGTAGTTTCCATGCTTGTATTTCATTTCTTGTAAGACTGGTTTTTTTTTAATTTCCCTGGAATTTATTCTTTTTTCTCCCCTTGGTTTCTCTGTGCTGGCATTCTCAGAGCTGAGTTGGAAAGAGAGTTAAAGGGACTTTCTCATGGTTTAGATGTTCAGGTTTTTCCTTTGCCCCCCTATCTTGAGCTTGTGACCAATGCTCCACAACGCCTAGTGTCCCTCAGGTCAGAATCTCTCTGCTTTAAGTTCTCCACAGGGTAAAATCTCTGGTTTTCATCACAGACCAGGGATAGGATGTGAGATTCATTTAAGTGCTGCTTTTGCAGCCTATCAACCAAGTGCCCTTTTTCCATCAGAGGTAACTTTCCATCATATGCAATTCCTGCTTCCATTCCCAAGCCTTTCTGGGGTCCTCTGGTTGGACCCATCTATTTCTGTGCTTCCTGCACTATAGCCTAAGACATTAGCTTTTTCTGGTCTGTTAGGGCAGTTTCTACTTGCCCCATTTGCTTTCTAGTATGCTTTTTATTTTGCTACCATTTTCTTTCCTATTTTCTTAGTCTTTTGCAAGATTACTCTTTACTCCCCTTTATGGTTATCTTAGTAGCTTTGGAGAGAAAGTGGCAATAAATCCATGTGTTCAATTTACTAGGTATCACTAGAATTCCTCATACAAATAATTTTAATTTTTCTTAAATTTATGTAAATAAATTTATCATCTAAGTTTTCTCTGAATTCAGATTTGGCAGTTCTAAATATAAGGGATAATTGGTACTTCACCTTCATCTATGTAGTTTTGGGGCCCCAATCCCAAATGGCAATAATAATAATAACAAACAAACAACCTAGCCCAATGCTTTACATATTTTGGTGAAGAATAAGCAAGAATGGCTTAATTACAAAACTAAATGGAGAGACAAAATGATTCATCCAGACATTTTCTTTATACTGGCTTATTATACCCTATTGATAGGAAGTTTCTAGCCAAAATAATACATGTCCTTACCATGTAAGAAAACAAAAAAGTAGAACAGTGATGTCAGCATCATGGCAGAGTGAGCTGTTTCCTTAGTCTCTCCTCCCTAAAATACAATGAAAAGGACATTCATTAACCAACAGAGGACATCCACACAGCACAACAGGATGTCTGAGAGATCCACATAGCCATATGTCTGAAGGTGGGGGACTGGATCCCCAGGAAGCAGTGGAAGGAGGAAAGTGGATGTACTGCCCCTCCCCAGTGGCAGTGATCTAGGGTGTGAGACCTCATGTAGTGGCCAGTGTGGGACTCTGAGAAGAGACGGGGGAAAAGGCAGGCCTCTGTGGGAACGCTTTCACTCTTGGAGTTGCTTCCAATGTCACAGGAATGCTCCACCCTGAAGCGGCTCAGACACCATGAGGGTGCCCCCACTAAGCCGAGCAGTCCAGATGGGCCACCAGTGAGGGCAAAGTGGCATCACCTGTATGAAAGAAAGAGCCCCTCTCTCTCTCTTGCCTGGCGCACCAGCTTGGCCGGTCAGCCAGAGTGTCTGTGCCTGTGTGTGTGAAGCAGCAGCAGTCAGCGGGCAAATGCAGACAGACCCTGGTGGCACAGCTTCCAACAGATGGACACAACTTCCTTTGGATACAGCAGGTTCAGAGAATACAGTTCCTGCCTCCTCCTAGTGGTGACAGGTGGAATCTGTGACCAAATACTACTGCTATGCACCAGTAAAAGTCCACAACATCAAACACCATGAAAAAACACATTAACATTCCAGAGCAGAAGGAAAATGGCAAGTCTCAAGAAACTAATCCAGAAGTCACAGAAATTTACAATCTAAATGACAGAGAATTCAAAATAGTTATCATAAAGAAACTTAACGAGTTAGGAGAAAACACAGAAAGACAGTTCAATGAACTCAGGAATAAAATTAATGAGCAGAAGGAATTCTTCACAAAAGAGATTGAAACTCTAAAAAATAAAAATAAAAATTTTGGAGATGAAGAACACAACGAATGAGATTTAAATAAATCTAGAATCCTTAAAAAACACAGCTGACATTATGGAGGACAGAATTAGTAATTTAGATGACAGAAATATGGAAATACTTTAGGTGGAGGAAGAGTGAGAACTAAGACTAAAAAGAAATGAAGAAATTCTCAGAAATATCAGACTGAATCAGGAAATGCAACATAAGGATTATGGGTATTACAGAAAGATAACTGAGGGAGAAAGGAGCAGAGATCTTGTTTAAAGAAATAATAGTTGAAAACTTGCCAAACCTGGAGAAGAAGCTGGAATTATAAGTAGATTAAGCTAATAGAATTCCTAACTAAATCAGGGTAAAAAGACCTTCTCTAAGGCATATATTAGTAAAACTAGCAAAATTGAATGGCAAAGAAAAAACATCAAGGGTAGCAAGGCAGAAGAAAATAACTTATAAAGGAACCCCTTTCAGACTTTCAGCAGATTTCTCAGCAGGAATCTAACAGGCTAGGAGAGAATGGAATGACATATTCAAAATTCTGAAAGACAAAAACTTTCAGCCAAGAAAGTGTGATGTTTGATATGATGGAGAAAAAAAGTTTCCCAAATAAACAAAAGCTGAGGGAGTTTATCGCCACAAGACTGCCCCCTACAAGAAATGATCAAAAAGGCTTTGAGCAAGGAGATAAATAGACAGACAAAATAAGAAAATTTCAGTTCTCTATCAAAACAGTTTAGCAAATAATTATAACATTAAAGATAAAGGGAAGGAAAGGAAAGCATCAAAAATAACTATAAACACTTAATTTTAATCACAAACTCACAACACAAAATGGAATAAGTTGTGACAACAATAACTTAGAGAAGAGGAAAGGGATGGAATCTGCTAAGGCTAAGGAGATAAGAGGGTATCAGAAAATGGACAATATCATCTACGAGATCTTTTATACAAACTTCATGGAAACCACTAAACAAAAAATCAGAACAGAGATACAAATGATAACTAAATAGAAAACTGAGAAAATCATCATAGAAAACCACCAAACTGAAATTTCAGTCAGAAATACAGGGGAAGAGAAACAAGGGAAAGATAGAACAACAAGAAAACAAGGGATAAAATGGCAGTATGAAGCCCTCATATATCAATTATCACTCTAAAAGTCAGTGGGTTGAATTCTGCAGTCGAAAGACACAGAGTGGCTGGATGGATTAAAAAAATAAGAACCACATATGCTGCCCCCAGGAAAAATATCTCAGCTCTAAAGACAAAGACAGGCTCAGAATGAAGGGACAGAAGACGATATTTTAAGCAAATGGCAAACAGAAAAGCAGATGTTTCTATACTTATATCAGAAAAAGCAGACTTCAAGATAAAAAAGGCAATGAGAGGGGCTGGCCCATGGCTGAGTGGTTAAGTTGTGTGCTCCACTTCCGTGGCCCAGGGTTTCACTGGTTCAGATTCTGGGTGCAGACCTAGCACTGCTCATCAGGCCAAGCTGAGGTGGCATCTCACACAGCACAACCAGAAGGACTTACAACTAGAATATACAACTATGTACTGAGGGGCTTTGGGGAGAAGAAGAAAAAAAATAAGATTGGCAACAGATGTTAGCTCAAGTGCCAACTTTAAAAAAAAAGGCAGTGAGAGAAAAATAGGGACTGTATATAATGATAAAAGAGACATTCTACCAAGAAGACATAACACTTATGAATATAGATGCATGAAACACAGGAGCCCCAAAGTGCATATAGCAACTATTAATAGACCTAAAGGGAGAAATTAATAGCAACACAATAACAGTAGGGGACCTTAACACCTCACTTACATCAATGGATAGATCATCGAGACAGAAAGTCAACAAAGAAATAGCGAAATTAAATGAAAAGCTAGAACAGATGGACTTAATAGGTAAATATAGAATACTCCATCCAAAAACAGCAGAATACGCATTCTTCTCAAGTGTACATTGCACATTCTCAAGGATAGACCATAGGTTGGGAAATAGGCAAGCCTCAATAAATTTAAGAAGATAAGAAGATTGAAATCATATCAAGCATCTTTTCTGACCATAATTCTTTGAAACTAGAAATTGACTACAATGAACAAGCTGGGAAAGTGACAAACATGTGGAGACTAAACAACATGCTACTGAGCAACCAATGGATCATTGAAGGAATTAAAGGAGAAATCAAAAAATATCTGGAGACAAATGAAAAAGAAAACACACCATAGTAACACATATGGAATGCAGCAAAAGTGGTCCTAAGAGGGAAATTCATAGCAATAGAGGTCCACCTTAACAAAGAAGAAAATCTCAGATAAGCAATCCTAAACTACACCTAAGAGAACTAGTAAAAGAAGAACAAACAAAGCCCAAAGTCAGCAGAAGCAGGGAAATATTAAAGATTAGAGCAGAAATAAATGAAATTGAAACCAAAAAAACAGTAGAAAGGATCAATAAAACTAAGAGGTGGTTCTTTGAGAAGATAAACAAAATTGACAAACCCTTAGCCAGACCAACTAAAAAAAAGAGAGACAAGGCTCAAATAAATAAAATTGAAATGAAAGAGGAGAAATTACAATGGATATCACAGAAATACAAAGAATTATAAGAGAATACTGTGAAAAACTATATGCCAATAAATTGGACAATCTAGAAGAAATGGATAAATTCTTAGACTCATAAAACCTCCCAAAACTGCACCAAGAAGAAAGAGAATGTGAATAGACCCATCACAAGTCAAGAGATTGAAACAGTAATCAAAAACCTCCCAAAAAATAAAAGTCAAGGACTTGATGACTTCTCTGGAGAATTCTACCAAACATTCAAAGAAGATTTAGTATCTATCCTTCTCAAACTATTCCAAAAATTTTAAGAAAACAGAACACTTCCTAACACATTTTATGAAGCTAATATCACCCTGATCCCAAAGCCAGACAAGGACAACACAAAGAAGGACAATTACAGGCCAACATTGCTGATGAACATAGATGCAAAAATCCTGAAAAAATATTGGCAAACCGAATACAGCAATACCTTGAAAGGATCATACACCATGATCAAGTGGGATTTATACCAGGGATGCAGGGATGGTTTAACCCCCACAAATCAATCACTGTGATACTCCACATTAACAAAATGAGGAATAAAACCCACAGGATCATCTCAATAGACACAGAGAAAACATTCGACAAGATCCAATATCCATTTATGATATAAAAACTCTCAATAAAATGAGTATAGAAGGAAAGTGCCTCAACATAATAAAGGCCATATATGACTAACCCACAGCCAACATCATACTCAAATGGGAAAAGCTGAAAGCTATCCCTCTGAGAACAGGAACAAGACGAGGTTGCCTGCTTTCCCAACTCTTATTCAACGTAGTACTGGTGGTTTTGACTGGAGCAATTAGGCAAGAAAAAGAAATAAAAGGTATCCAAATTGGTATGGGAGAAGTGAAACTCTCACTGTTCGCAGATGACATGATTCTATATATAGAAAACCCTAAAGTATCCATTGGAAAACTATTAGAAATAATCAACAACTACAGCAAATTTGCAAGGTACAAAATCAACTTACAAAAGTCAGTTGCATTTCTATACTCTAATAACAAACTAGCAGAAAGAAAACTCAAGAATACAATAGCATTTACAATCTCAACAAACAGAATAAAATATCTAGGATTAAATTTAACCAAGGAGGTAAAAGATCTATACAATGAAAACTATAACACGTTATTGAAAGAAATTGAAGATGGTGCAAAGAAATGGAAAGATATTCCACGTACATGGATTGGAAGAAAAAACATAGTTAAAATGTGCATATTACATAAAGCAATCTACAGATTCAATGCAATCTCAATCAGAATCCTAATGACACTCTTCATGGAAATAGAATAAAGAATCCTAAAATTCACTTGGGGCAACAAAAGACCCCAAGTAGTGAAAGCAATCCTGAGAAAAAAGAAAAAAAGCTGGAAGCATCACAATCTCTGACTTCAAAATGTACTACAAAGCTATAGTAATCAAAACAGCTTGGTACTGGTACAAAAACAGACACACAAATCAATGTAACAGAATTGAAATCCCAGAAATAAAACCACACATCTACGGACAGCTAATCCTCAACAAAGGAGCCAAGAATATAGAACGTAGAAAGGAAAGTCTCATAAATGACGTGGGTAAAGCTGGACAGCTACATGCAAAAGAATGAAAGTAGAATATCATCTTATGCCATAAGCAAAAATTAACTCAAAATAGATTAAAGACTTGAAGTTAAGACAACATACCATGAAAGTCCTAGGAGAAAATAAAGGCAGTACACTCTTTGACATCAGTCTTAACAACAAAAGAAAAAGTAAACAAGTTGGGGTTCATCAGACTAAAGAGCTTCTGCAAGGCAAAGGAAACCAGGAACAAAATGAAAAGACAGCCCACCAACTTGGAGAAAATATTTGTAAATCATATATCTGACAAGAGGTTAATCTCCATAATATATAAGGAACTCACACAACTGAACAATAAAAAAACTAACAGCCTGATCAAAAAATGGGCAGAGGATATGAACAGACATTTTTCCAAAGAAGATATACAGATGGCCAATAAACACATCAAAAAATGTTCAACATAATTAATCATCAGGGAAATGCAAATCAAAACTACACTAAGATACCACCTTACACCTGTTAAAATGGCTATAATCACTAAGACTAAAAATAGCAAATGTTGGAGATGGTGTGGAGAAAAGGGAACACTCATACACTGCTGGTGGGAATGCAAACTGGTACAACCACTATGGAAAACAGTATGGAGATTCCTCAAAAAACTAAAAATAGAACTACCATATGACCCAGCTATCCCACTACTGGGTATCTACTCAAACACCTTGAAATCAACCATCCAAAGTAGCATATGCACTCCTATGTTCGTTGCAGCACTATTCACAATAGCCAAGACATGGAAATGATCCAAGTGCCCATTGTCTGATAATTGGATAAAGAAGATGTGGTATATATATACAATGGAATACCACTCAGCCATAAAAAAGGAAAATTCATCCCATTTACAACAAATTGGAAGAACCTAAAGGGAATTATACTAAGCAAAATAACCCAGACTGAGAAAGACAAACACCAGATGATTTCACTCATATGTGGAATATGAACAAACACATGGACAAAGAAAACAGTTCAGTGGTTACCAGGGGAAGGGGGTGGGGGTTGGGCACGGGGTGAAAGGGAGCACATATGTGGTGACAGTCAAGAAATAATGTACAACTGAAATCTGACATTGATATAAACTATTATGAACTCAATAAAAAAAAGCCTCATACAACTCAACAACGAGAAACAAACAACTCAATCAAAAAATGGGCAGAGGATCTGAATAGACATTTTTCCAAGGAAGATATACAGATGTCCAACAGGCACATGAAAAGATGTTCAACATCACTAATCATTAGGGAAATGCAAATCAATGAGATATCACCTTACACCTGTTAGAATGGCTATAATCATGAAGACAAAAAACAAATGTTGGAGAGGATGGGGAGGAAAGGGGACCCTCATACACTGTTGGTGGGAATGCAAATTGGTGCACTTGTTATGGAAAACAGCATAGGGACTTCTCAAAAAAATAAAAATAGAAATACCATTTGACCCTGCTATCCCACTACTGGGTATTCATCCAAAGAACTTGAAATCAACAATTCAAAGAGATTTGTACACCCCTTTGTTCATTGTGGCATTATTCACGATAGCCAAGACGTGGAAGCAACCCAAGTGCCCGTTGACTGATGAATGGATAAAGAAGATGTGGTATATATATACAATGGAATACTACTCAGCCATTAAAAAGAGAAAATCATCCCATTTGCAACAACATGGATGGACTTGAAGGGTATTATGTTAAGTGCAGTAAGCCAGACAGAGAAAGACAAACATGGAATGATTTCACACATATGTGGAAGATAAACAAACACATTGACAAAGAGAACAACAGATTAGTGGTTACCAGAGGGTAAGGGGGTTGCGGGGTGGGCAAAAGAGGTAAAGGGACACATATATATGGTGACGAATAAAAATTAGACTACTGGTGGTGAGTATGATGCAGTCTATACAGAAACTGATAAATAACCTACATCTGAAATTTCACAATATGATAAACCATTATGACCTCAAAAAAAAGTAAAAAAGTAAAAGTCTCTGCATATAGTGGTTTCTCCCTTAAGTTGAAGGGCAATCTTTAATTTATTTCCCATTCTCTATTCAACTGCCACCACCCTGCTAATACTGCCCTCTAAGGGCCCCAGCTGACTTCCTAGCTGTTGATAACAATGGCTTGTTTGGGGGACTCTCAGAAACATTTGACTTTGAGAGACCTCCTACTTCCTGGATCTCTATAGTTTCTCTCTGCTTTCGACTCACTCTATATTTGTTTTTTCAAATGTTACTGCTCACTTTTTTCCCTCGTTATCATTGCTCCCAAAGTCTTCAACCCATTTTAGTTTACTTCTGGGGCATCAACTCTCACCTATAAATGTCCACTGTGCTGACCTTCGGTTCCTAATTTCTAGCAATACTGCAGAAAGGCTGGTTAAGGCAATTTCAGTTTTCCCTGACCTATTGAAATGCTTTAATCACTTTCAACAGTTACACCAGGTGTTTTGTAAAAGGTTGGGGGAAGCAATGCTATGGTGGATATTATGGGGTGCTATCTGAATCGCCCAGCTTCCCCCCTTCAAGACTGAGGCACTCATTCCCCCAGCTACTGGGAGCATTGGCAACTGAAGGCTCTCTGCTAAGACAACCTGGCCCAGGCTCAGGCCTGTCTCCTGGGGCCACCTGCATCAGGTGACTTCCTTCACACCCTACAGGCGTTGATCCCAAAGGCACACCTCTGTAAACTCCCTGTAGGCTGATTTCCATCTTGGAGTTTATTTTCAGGAACTGACCCAAACAGATGCATGCTAATTCGCGTATTTGGGGCAAAAGCAAAGTAGCACCATCAGAAATCTCATTCTCCCATAGTAGGATATTTTAAGGTCTGGGCATTTAGGAGCCAGTTAAAAACATCGCTGAAACAATTATCCCTGGGATCAGACTGTGCAGGTTTGCAACTTAGATTTATTGTCTACCAGCTCTGTGGCCTCACCCAATTTCTGTTTAGTGCTATGTCTCCTTTCCTCACACATACAATATTGTCTAAGCCAACATAAGGCAGGGGTTCTCAAACCTTAGATTGCATCGAAACCACATAGAGTGCTTGTTAAAACTCATATGGCTGGTTCCTACCCCTAAAATGTCTGAGTCAGTAGGTCTGAGAATGAGCATTTCTAACAAGTTCCCAGGTGATACTGATGCTGCTCCTCTGAGGACCACATTTTGAGATTCACTGCCACAGGGTTTTGTGAAGATAAAATTATAAAACATTTGCAATACACTAAGCTTGGCACACGGTAAGTGCTCAAAAATCTTAGTTGTTACCTTTGTTGGAAAAAGCTAGTTTCCCACTCATAAACTTTGAACTGAACTTCTGTGCCTAAGACAGTTTTAGGAATCAAGAGGAGCAGAGAAGAGCAATAATATCCAAGGAGGAGATGCTTACAAACAAATTCCCTGGACCACACTGAATCTAGAGCTGGCCAATAATAAAAATATTGCAAGAATGTTAAAAAATGACAAGATGAGGAACATCCTCTTTCAGTGGCGTAAACATAACACCAACTCCATCTCTGACTAGGCCCTGGACCTTGTGTAGTGACATCAACACCTCTACCTAAACTCATAGTTGTCCTTTTCTAATTTCAAAACTACTAAAGCAGGGCTTATGGAGGGGAGGTGGGGTATGGTCTAATTATGTCTGGCTCAACTGCTTTATCTCATTGAGAAAGACAAGCTTAATAAATCAAAATATTCTACTAGTTACGTTTTTTCAATCACTAAAAATACTACTTTTTTATTCATGGCAAGTGGAATAATTCCCTTCATGCAATTAACTACATGCCAATTTAGAGGCCCCCTCTCTCAATTCCACATATAAGGTGATTCCATGAAGCCTGTGCCCAGGTTCATGAACAATATCTGTTCATTGGGGCCACATGAGGAAAGAGTAACTTGGAAAAGCAGGAATTCGTTAGCAAGGATATTAGGTTCTTTCCTACAACACTTCTCTGCAGCTCTGATCAAAGAAGACTTAGATTCAAATGTAGCCAATATTTTCTGAGCACCTACTACATGTCAGGCCTTGTGAAAGGTGCTTGTCCAAATGTATCTTGTTTAATCCCCAGAAAAATAAGCAAATCTGATATTATGTAGTAAGGTGATAGAGGCTTAATATTATAGTAGAATGGAGTAAAATCTGCAGGAAACATGAGAACATCGGAGATATCCACCCATCTCTGATTTGCCATGAGTAATTTGATATTTATTTATAAAAAAGATTAGTTTGAATGTCAGAATCTGCACATTGACTTTCATTTTGTTCCTTTCTTTAATATAGCTCAATAGCATAACAGTTAATATAAAGGATTGTACATTCAAAACTAGATGTACCATACCTTATAGTTGATTTAAGAGTCTTACAAGGATTTTTTTGACTACAGGGGATTTTTATCTCAAAGGTTGACTTTAAAAACTCATTCCTATGTAAAATAAGACTTTTATGAACATTTTAAGCCAAAAATTTCTGGCTATCTCACTCCTAACCATGTCAATATGATGTTTGCTTCTTTTTTATATAATACAGGAATGGACCTCAATCAGGAATAAACCCTGGTATGGGGGATGGTCCTAAAGCTAAAGGGATGGTCCTACAGAAATGGCACACACATTACTCAGACTTGAAGAAAAACTTCAGGATTATATTGGAGTTATTTTCACCAATTTGTTCAACAAACATTTATTTGGCAGTGACTACATGGCAGATACTGCTCTAGTTGCTAGGAATACAGCAGTAAATAATGCACAAATCACTGCTCTCATGGAGTTTACATTTTAGAATCAGAAGAGATAGACAAATAACAAATATATATATTTTATATATATAGTTATGGTGTATTTAATGATGTGAAGTAGTTTAAAAGGATAGAAAGTTACAGTAGCGGATGGTATTTTATTTAATACCATCAAAGAAGGAGGAGAACCAAGGTACTGATATCCCAGAAACCAAGTGAAGAACATATTTTAAAAAGGAGAGAGTAATCAGCTGTGTTGCATGCAAAAAACAGATCCAATCAGGTGAAAACTGAGAAATGATCCTAGATTTGGCAAAATGAAGGTGACTGGTGACCTTGACAAGGAAACTTTGGTGGACCGAGGGAGATGAAAGCCTAATCAGAGTGGGCTCAGGTGAAAATAAGAGAAATGAAGACAGTAAAGAATAAACAGCTACTGGGGACTTTTGTTAAAATGACAACAGGGAAATGGTGCAGTAGTCAGAGGGGATTGTGTGATGAAGGGAGAGAAACATTATTGTATGTTCGCATGCTGAGAGGACTGATCCAGTGCTGAGGGTAAAATTGATGATATAAGAGAAAGAGGAAAATAGGTCCTGGAGCAATGTCCTTGAGTAAGAAGTCAAGAATGGGATTAAATGCACAAGGATATGGCTTGGCCTTATATAAGTGGATAAAGAGCTCATTTGTTGCGACACAAGAGACAATGTAGAATAATGGTACAGATACAGAAGACTGAAGATGACTTTGGTAGGAATATATGAACATTCCCTTTTGAATGTTTCTGTTTCTCAGTGAAATAAGAAAAAAGACCATCCAGTGAGAATGAGAAAAGACAGGAAGTATTGGCAGTTTGTGGAAAGAGAGAATGGCATGATAATAATCATCTAAAAGAATGAGAGAATGAATTGACTTGGGAAAAATAATGGGATTCCCCAGCAGCTCTAAGGGTTCACCTGAAGTCAGTGCACATGTGGATTGTATTTGGTGAGCTGGCTGGCCTAGAGGTAGTCTCCAGAACGGCAGACAGAGTGGAAGTCCTAGGATGTTGTACCTCTATCTGAGGGCATGCTGTGTTATTTCTTGCTTCATGTAACCGTCATCATAAATTTCTATGACCTTTGTCATTAAAGAAAGTTGACATCCTCTAGCAGTGAGTGTTTCCATCTTTGCATCAATCAGGCTGCTGTGCATTGTGACAAGCAAGCAAGGAGAGAATAACATAGCATTATTCTTCAGGCACCTTGCCAAAACAATGAAGTCAGAGACTCTCCTTATTCATTCTCCAGAAATGAAACAAACAGTTCTGCCTGCTGGAAATGAAAGCACTCTGCTAGGGACTCAAAGCCACACGGGTTTTCCCCTACTTTAATCAGGTTTTCCTTCTAATTCATGGCCTGACTATCCACTTAATTCCCTGAATATCATTACACTTATCTATGTATGAAAGATATCATTAATTTACTTCTAAACCTTTGATGGCTCCTCATTTCCTAAAGGATAAGTTTTAAACTCATGAGCCTAGCATGGAGAGCCCTTCCAGTATGTCCTTCTCACTCATCTCCACCTTTTTCCTTCTTACACTATCTTTGCCCATCCATATTATACCCCAGACCTACCTTACTGGTTAAAAACCTACCTCATAATACCATATGTTCTCACTCATAAGTAGAAGATAAAAATAACGACAAACAAACACATAGCATTGGAGAATGGATTGGTGGTTACCATAGGGGAAGGGGGGAAGGCAAAAAGGGTGATAAGACTCACATGTGAGGGGATGGACTATAATTAGTCTTTGGGTGGTGAACATGATGTAATCTACACAGAATTCAAAATATATTATGATGTACATCCGAAAATAAACAAATAAATGAAAAAAATTTTTTTAAAACCTACCTCATGAGGTAATTTAGGCTCCCAAGAGAAACAAAGTAACCAACTGATTTTGACAGGGAAAGCTTTAGGCAACTTTCATCAAAATCCTCTCCTTGGATAAACTAAGAGAAGAACTTCCTACCATGTGTTCCAGAGAAGCCTCTCAACTCTTTTCTCACATAGTAATATGGCTCTCAATATCGCTGCATTCTAGAACACAGCCCAAACTAAGAGAACTTCTAAAATTGACTTCCCCTTGCCAACATCTCAACTATGGCTCTAGGGTATTATAGTTCACTTTATTTCTACTAAGATTATAGATATTTTTTTAATTCAGTTTTAGCATTGTATTAGTTCAGATCCCCCAGAAAGCAAGCACCAAGATGGAATTAGAAGCACAACAGATTTACTGGGGGAAATGCCTGTGATAGATAAAGTGGTAGAGAGCAGTGGTGAAGTAACTTTTGCAAGGCCACACAACTGAAAAATTGTGGAGCTGAGATTGCAAAGCCCATTCTATTACCACTACATTCTACATACAAACTCCCAAAAGATTTTCAAAACAACAAGTGGTGAAGTTGATGAAAAATAATAGAATCACATTCACTTTATTGTAGTATATAGAGAGTGAACTTTTGGGAGTTAAACAGATGTGTTCATTATGAGATACTTCTTCAACAACTATTATTGAGTGTCTGCTGTGTGCAAAATGCTATGGGGGATACAAAGATGAATAAGAAATGGTTCTGAAACTGACAATTTTGAAACAAAGATAAAGTCATTTTCACAACAGTTTCATATTTTTAAGATACGTTGCTATTCTGATCTCAGTCTGTCAGTGAAATTTTTCTCTTATATCTACATTTTTCAGAGAATTTCCTAGAGATTTAATTTCATCAAATCAGTTTCTTCATACTAGGGTTGAAACTATTACTGTCTATACCAGCAACTGAACTTGCCCTACCTAGGTTTCAGCAGCTTTGGGCAACTGAAAGGGGATCTCTCGTTCCCTCGTTCCTCCTGTTCCTAGTTTAAAAGGGGCCGCTAGTTGATAAATTAACAGCAGCAGAGGGCACAGGGATAGATGTACACTACAAGTTGGTTAAGCAGTAGGTAGGGACAAGTGTTCTGCTGCCCTCAGCTGCCAGTGACAGGGAGTACGAGAAGAGCAAGAGTCACAATGCACAGGTGATTCCTCTGGTAACCAGCATCATAGTCACCAGAGACATTTTGAAATGAAGTCTAGGACTTCACTACTGACCCCTAAAATCTGATTCTTATGGAATCTACCCTCCAAGTGAGTTTCACACCTCCTAAAATTAAACTAGGCCAAATCCAGTATATTTGTACAAAAAAATTCAGATTGGGCTATACATTTATAATCTGCAATTGGTTAAGGTGAAACTGTGGGCTGCAAGTCTTACACTGTTCTGACAGATGAGAGAGTTGGTATCTAGTTAGAGTTCTGGTGCTGACTCTGTGCACAACCTTTAGCTAGTCACCAGTCCGAGTCTGGGATTTTATTTGAGTTTAATAGACTGATCTCTTGTTTTAAAGTCTTGAGGTTCTGTGATTGTATTCTACTGAGAACAGTCACAAAATAATTTAGAGGCTATTATTGGACCCTGAAAGAACAGGAAAAAGTGTTATAGATAATGCATGTAAAATAAATAAGATAAAAATAGAACCCTAAATTATAGAAGAAAACTTTTAGGAGGCACCAATTTCAGTCCTGCACAAGCACATATCCAAAGCCTTCTGGAATTTTGTGTGAATAAATGTAGTAAAGAATTTGCTTTTATCTTGATGATTACAACACCAGGAAAAGTGGACCAGACTGAGTTGATATCTATCTGGAGAAACTGATGAATTTTACATTGCCTTATATGATAGATGTGATGCTGTTAATATCAGTGAAGATGTAAGATAAATTGAAGAACACAGAAAACAATTTTATCATTGTGTAATCGTATTTTATTGCTTGATTATGTTTCAAATACATCTAATTTTTACACATAACCATGCAAGTTTAACCTGTTACTACAAATATCAATGCAGTATTGGTGATGAGTTGAGAAGATACAAAAACTGGCTTTTCAAGTCTGAAATTCATTTACTTAGAACATTCAAACCATCAGGAAAAGTAACGAACTAGCTAGAGAAGGGTAATGTATACTCTTGTTTGATATTTCCAAGTGGAAACTAAGTTTTCTAATTTCCCTCCTGCCTTTGTGGTGGTATGGGAGGTTGAGACAGAAGCCAAGAAGTTGACCAAATTAAGCTTTTTTAGAATCTACAGTCTTAAAACATAAGGTAATTTTTTGAGATATGGCTGTAGAAACATATCACTGTGAGTTTCTTGATACTTTAAAAGTATATGTAGTAAACTACAGACAAAAATCTCCCATGAACTAGAAGGAAAATTTCTCACAAATTTAGAGGCAAAAATCCTAAACAATATACCAACAAATTGAACCAACCAATATATAAAATGAATTAAACACCACTAACAAATGAGGCTTATTTCAGGAATGCAAGGCTGATTAACTATTTAAAAATTAATATATATAACCTGCTATATAAACAGATTACAGAAGAAAAATCACATGATCATATCAATCAATGCAGAAAAATATTTGATAAAATTCAAAAACTATTCATGATGAAAACTCTCAGTAAATTAATAATAAAGGGGAACTTTTTCAGGCTGATAAAGAAAATCTACCAATAAAGAAATCTATAGTTAATATTGTACTTAAAGGTGAAAGACAACATTTTCCCCCTAAGATTGGAAACGAAGCAAGGACGTCCACTTGCACCACTTGTATTCAATACAGTACAGAAAGATCTAGCCATTGCAATAGGGCGAGAAAAGGAAATAAAAATATGAAGTTTGGAAAGGAAGAAATAGAACTACGATTATTTTCAGATGACACTGTTACCTATGTAGAAAACACCAAGAAATCTACCAAAAAGCTTCTAGAACTAATAAATGAGTTCAGCAAAGTCACAAGATACAGCATCAACACATAAAGATAACTTGTATTCTATATACTAGCAACAAACACATGGAAAACAAAATTAAAAACACAATGCCATTTACAATTGAGTCAAAAAAAAAAGGAAATCTTACAAAACCCATACAGGATCTTTATACTGAAGATTACAAAACATCAAGGAAAGAAAGCAAAGTAGACCTAAATAAATGGATAGACACATAGTGTTTATAGATTAGACTCACCATAATATAGACATTAGTTTTTCCCAAATTGATCTATAAGTTTAATGCAATTCTTGTCAAAGGCCCAGCAAGTGTTTTTGTAGATATGGATAAGCATATTCTGAAATTTATATGGAAAGGCAAAGGAACTGGAATAGCCAAAACAATTTTGACAAAGAAGGATAAAGTGAGAGAAAGCTGAGGTTGCGACTTACTATATAGCTACAACAATCAAAACAATGTGTTATTGGACAAGAAAGAGACATATAGATCAACGGAACAGAGTACAGAACCCAAAAATAAATGAACACAAATATGCTCAGTTGATTTTTGATAAAGGTGCGAAAGCAGCTCAATAGAGGAAGGATAGGTTTTTTCAAAAAATTGTGTTGGAACAATTAGACATCCATAGGTAAAAATTAACTTTGATCTAATCCTCACACAACATATAAAAATTAATTCAAAATGGATCATGAATTTACATGTAAAATATGAAACTATGAAAACTTTAGAAGAAAACGTAGGAGAACATCTTTGGGACCTAGTTCTAGGCAACAACCTACTGTTCAGACATGACCCTAAAAGCATGTCCCATTTTAAAAAAAACTTTAATAAATTGGACCTCATCAAAATTTAAAAACTTTTTGTACTGCAAAAGACCCTATTGCGAGCATGAAAAGACAAGCTAAGGATTGGGAGAAAATATTTGCAAGCCATATATCTGAAAAAGGTCTTATATTTAAAATTCATAAATAACTCTCAAAACTCAACAGTGTTTTAAATAAATAATTCAATTATAAAATGGGTAAAAAACATGAATATATATTTCTACAAAGAGAAGGCAAGAAGCAAAAAATGTTCAAAATCATTAGCCATTTGGGAAATGGATATTAAAACCACAATGAGATATAAATACACACCTTTTAAAAAGCTAAAATAAAAACTGGTGACAATGCCAAATACTGGCAAAAATGTGAAGAAACTGGAGCTCTCATACATTGCTGGTGGGAAGGTTAAATGGTATAACCACTCTAGAAAATAGTTTGGCCATTTCTTACAAAACTAAACACGCACTTATATGACCCAGCAATCACACTGTTGGGCAGGATCTCAGAGAAATGAAAATGTATATTCACAAAGAAAACCTATACATGAATCTTTATAGTGGCTTTGCTTGTAATAGCAAAATACTAGAAACAACCCAAATGCCCTTTAATAGGTGAATGGTTGAACAAACTCTGGTACATGCATGCACTGAAATACTGCTCAGCAATAAAAAGGAATGAACTAATGATATATGCAACAACTTGATTGGACCTCAAGGGCATCGTACTTAGTAAAAAAACGTTTCAAAGGTTACAAATGTATGATTACATTTATATCACATCCTTGAAATGACAAAGCTATAGGAATGAAGGACAAATTAGTGGTTGCCAGGGGACAGGAAGAGGAATAGGGTGGTGTGTGGGTGAATTCAAAGAGGTACTATGAGGAAGTTCTTTTTCGGTGATGGAACACTGTATCATGATTGTAGTAATGGTGATAACAATCTATACAAAGGATAAAATTATATAGAAATATACATGCACACACATACACATAAATGTAGGTTAAAAAATGGTGAAACTGAAAAAGGTCTGTATTCTTGTCAACAGTAATGTAGTGACATCAATTTTCTGGTTTGATATTATACTATCTATAAGCTCTATAAGATGCCACCATTGGAGAAAGCTGGGTGAAGGGTACATGGGAACTTTTGTAACTCTTTTTGCAACTTCCTATGAGCCTCTAATTATTTCAAAAGAAAATGTTTTCTTTTGAAATGTAGATGTAATGAAATGGACATGTTCTTGCACAAAATATGCATACCTGGTATGTTTTGGAGGCCCCAGGGTTATTCACTCCCTAAAAAAATTGAAGAACAAGCTGAGGTCCCAGCTGGCATTGGATGATCAAAAGATTCTCCATTATAATAAGCACTTCTGGCTTCTGTGCTAAATCAGTAAGTCAATTTGGCAGAATTAGATGATGATTTAATATCAAGGCCTTTCAAAACTATTTCTTAGTCTATCTTTCCAACCTCATCTCCATCCATCCACACATACAACATGAAACAGTGAATGCAGTGAACTGCTTTTATTTTCCCTTGGACAGAATGCATAACATCACAGTTCTGAGTCTTTTTCCTTCTCTCTTTTTCCAGGAGGGCCCCCTTCCCTCATTCTCCACTGCTGAAACTCTCCTGTATCCCTCTCAGATGCCCTTCCTTGTTATAAGATTCCACCCTGGCCAGGCAAAATTACTTGCTTCTTCTTTACTGAAGAAACCACATTGTAATACAGAGTTTTCGATCAGTTTAAACTTGCCCCTGAAATAATAAACTACTAGTGGGAGGGAACCATATCTTACTTAACCTTAAGATGTAGTGCCTAGCACCATGGTCAATAGATTTTTTGATGAAATTATTTTAATGTAATTAAAACGGAGATTGAGGAATCATTGACTTTACCAGCTAGCACATGTGTATTCTATGTGAATAAAAAGATTTAGAGATAAAAAGTTTGGAAAAATGGATCCCTCCCTTCTATATAGATAAGCCAAAAGTTAATAGAAGTTAAACATCAATTAATGGCCTGGATTAGACAAGACGATGCAAAAACAAGAAAGAGAGAAGACTTTTGTAAAGCGAAAAAATGAAGGTTAGTTTCATCCAATTTACAGAGTTCATAATATGTAGGTAGGAGGAAAATGAAATCCCCAAGACACTAGGACACGCAATGTTTTCTCACAGGAAAAAAAAGTTAATTCATTGTTGATAATAGTCAACAATGCTTCCATAATAAACAGACCAGTTATATGCCTCACTTGAACTCTGAGGCTACCAGTTGATCCAGCTGATTACTCAAACCCTCAAGTGTAATTAGTGTTTTAAAGAATTAGAATACATGTTAAAGAAGAACAGAAAATGAGGTGACTGTGATATTTTCAAATTCGCATCCCTGCTTTTGAAATATATCCAGAATAAAGCCAGTCTCACTACCATCACTGCCACCATCCTGGTCCAACCTGTCATTGTACCTCACTCACCTGGACCCTAGAAATAGCTTTCAACTAGTCTCCCAGTATAACTGTTCAGTGTATTTTCAGCTCAGGCACCAGAACTGTTAAAAGGTAAGCCACTCTTATCACTCCTCTGCTCAAAACCTTTCAAATGCTTTCCATGTCCCTCATAGAAAAATTAAAGGCTTTTCTATGATTTGTGAAACTCTGCAAGATCTGTCTCATTCTACTATTGCCTGCTAACCTTATTTCCTACTGCTCTCCCCCTCACTCACTCTGCTCCAGCCACACTGGCCCCTTGCTATGCCTCAAATATTCCATGTACATTCTTTACTCAAGGCCCTCTGGCTGGAATGCTATTGCTCCATGCAGCTCTTTCACTAAAACTTGACTTGTAGTTTACGTAGCAATCATCCTTACTCTAAAATTCCTGCCGCTTCACACTGATGTACTTTTTCTCCCTAGTATGTATCCCTATCTGGCATATCATATATTTTATTCATTTACCTTGTTTTCTACTCTCAGTAAGGTACCACACCATTATCTTCATCAACATAAGGACTGCTACTTCACTCGGTGCCAGGCACTGGGATGAGGCCTTTGTGTGTATTACCTCATTAGATTTCCACACTCACCTTGTGAATAAGGTAATACTATCTCCATTTTTCAAATTAGGAAGAACGTTTATATCAGTAGCATTCTTAATGTATTTGAGATCTGCAGTGTCTCTTTTTTTTTCAACCCCCTTCCTCCATATGACACATTTTTCAGTGAGTCATCTAATAATAAATAATACTCATTATTTTCTTGATTCATTCTTTAGTTTAAAAACAGAAAACAATTTAAAAAGAAGAAATTTCAATCTTAAAGACCAAGTGAAGTAATTCACGTTTGTTTTTTTTTTCGCCTTTAAGATCACTTTACTATTATTATTTATTTCAAATCTCTTATTTAAATACAGGAATATGTAGTACTCCAGGAACTAACAATCTGAACAACACATAAAGTGAGCTCAAATGATTTTGAACTTTTATGTAGTCTTTCTTTAGTCTGTACAAATGAATGTAGTTGAGCCTGTGTGTTAGAATAATTGAAGGTTTTCAAATTTAACTTCCATGTTAATGTTCGTATTCAATGTTTGTTAAAGGATAGGTAAGAAAACTGTGCTTACATATCACAAATAAAGACATAAAGAGTCATAGAAGCTGGAAACAAAAAGCTCCCAGAGTTCAAAGAGAGAGAAAGAGAAAAAAATGTCCCCATGAATAGATGTCATGACAGATAAGGAGTTTGAGATGGGCCTTCAAATATCAGTGAGCCTGAGAGGTGGCAATGTGGGGAGGGCTTTTCCAGTATAAAGTACTGTAGGGGCAAAGCAAAGAGGCAGGAAAGCCTAGTATGTATTAAGCATGTGGTGAGCACTCTGGTTTTATTGATACCTTGGGTGGGTGGCGTAGTGGAATAAGAGAAGCAAGTCATGCAGTACATGAGTTAGAAGAGGTTTTGCAGGTTAAACCCGAATTTCCCACTTTATACTTGAGCAAACTATTGTGCAGGTTGTTCACAAGTCTTCAATCTACTCCCTTCCCCATAAAGGACAGTCTCTGTAATCCCTAGACAGAGACTAATCAAAGGTTTATTATTCTCTTTGATATAGGGCTATAAGGGGCCCTGAGAGAGCTAATTGAAAATCACTACCATCCCAATTCAATTTACAACATTGCCCAAGGAATGTGTCTTCCCCACCATTTCCTGGTGGAGGGGAAGTAGTGGAAATAAAGCAATGTGTAGCTATCGACACTGATTTATGTTTGTGTTCAGTGATTGGGTCGGGAGGAAAGAAAAATAGGTTTATATGATCCTGGATTTTTCCAAACACTCAGGTTTACATATTTACACAACAAGCTCCCACACACACTTCTCTTTGCTTCCCCTTTTGAATTCTATCCAGTTTTCCATTTATTATCTGTTCCTACTGCCCTGGATATAGCCTGGGCCACTCCCTGGAAGGTCCTACAGTGCTGCCCCCTCCAGGGCTCAAATCAAGCTTGACCATACTGGCTACCTGCTCTACCACCAGTAGTGTCCTTCCTTATGCTTCATAACACAGGTCTATTTTCCTCCACGCATGCACAAGATTTATTATGCTTCTCTGATGCATATTCTGAAAAGAACTAGACATTTATTTTCCCTTCTACCCTGTAGCTGGTGTTAAACTGACTATCCTTTTTCTTCACTGTCATTGTACTTTGCCACTTGAGGGAAAAGTAGTCTACACAAAAAAACCAAAGCAAATGCTACTTGTTTCTAAACTACTATTTGATTTTGAACATATTACGATATTTTGTGGTCAGTTTTATCCTAAGTCATTTACTCCCCAACACAGTAACAAATAATTTTTTCAATTAGATACAGCCTTGTGATTTAAGATTTTAAAAGTAGAGGCCACTGCTATTTGGGCTTTGAATAGGGCTGCATCTGTGGCACTATTTTCATTTCTACCAGAAACCAAAACGATGCTACCTCTCAGGGCAACTTTGCCATATTAGCACATCTCAGCAGCCAGAGAAAGGTGAGATTTCAGTAAATCAGCAGAGAAAAGATTTTATTTTTTTATGATTATAGTGGAAATAATATCTTTTATAAATGTATGTTTACCTTAAATATTTTAAGTCAGAATGTGAAAAAAGTAAGGGCATGCAAACATTAAGAATATTGTAATTTTGAGACTTTGATATCAAATTATTTGAAAAAGAGAAAAATGCTAAATCCTGGAATTTAGATATCTAGTCTCATATCCATGAGACCAATGCATCAGTTAACTTAACACTGACATTCTTTCTGCTGTTTCCCAGCATGTTTTGGGGCTATTTCTTTATGTGTTGTAAAATCTTTTGATTTTAGTTTGAAATGCTGTAACACATTTCATAGCAAATATAAATAACACTTAGATTATTTAAAATGACAAAAGACTGGCAAAAAGTAAATATCTAACAGGACTTTCAAGTTCCTGTCGTGTCCTGGTCCTTGGGTTCTGTGGGAAGGAGGATCTTTGGTTCCGCTGTCATTTCAGGTCAAGATTTCTTCTCCCTGGCTATGTTACTTTGCAGATTTTCTGAAAGGCAATTCTTAATCACTCAGTTGATAAGAGATGGGGTCAGTTGAACTGCTTCTGAAGGGCCCACAGTTACCTCAGTACCACGGAAGAGAAATATAAGTTGACTTGAGAGAATATAACAGGGGTACCTAATATCAAAAGAATTAGAGAAGAGTTTCCTAAAGTAGCATTTAGGACATAATAATGTTAATGATAAAGTATTTTTAAATTTTTTTTTATTGTAAAGTACTTTATAGTAGTCTTTTATTTTGTTTTCACCGTGTTATCTAAAGTGCTCTGTGGAAGCAATTAAATACATAAACTAGAAAATTAGAGAAAATGTATTATTACTTTTTAGCTTAAATATTGCAAAACTGAGCCTTAAAGTTTGTGAAATTGATTTTAGGATCTATGCAACATGCATCCAAATAATTATCAAATTTCTTCTGAACATTAAAACCCGATAAAAGTCAGGAGGTTTGAAGTATACCTCTAATGTTCAAAACTAGCACTTTAATGATATGAGGCATCAAATCCCACAGTCAAAAGTGCTCAACCTAGATTAATCTGGACAATTTCTTCAAGAGATCATGTTATTTATCAATTGTATGTATAATTCACCATATTACATCTGCAAAATAGTAACAATTTACTATAGAGGAAGGGCATCTGGCCAAGTTGAGATCATTTAGAAGACGTACTAATTTACAGTCATTGCACTTAGCAACTTGCTAAACATGAAAACTACAAAACTACCTTTCTTTTTAATTAAAAGGAAACCTAGACAAGTTAATTGACCATTCATTCATTCACTCAGTGAGTATTTATGGAATGGATATAGAAGGCACTGCACTAAATCGTCAATGATCAACCCACATCCCAGCTTTTTTGGAGAACAACACTGTCTACATCAGAAGGATATTACTGGGATGCTGCTGACATGGTCTGCTCTTCATATTCAGTGGCCCATTTTAAACTTCTGTATTGTTACAGGCACCAATAAATACAGGCATCCAGACTTTCAGGGTTGGGGACTTTCAGGTAAAGTGGGAAGTCATTACTCTGAAACAGTGAATTTAGAGGGAGCCATTGACAAACTATTTTGCTACTGTGCATGCTTGTAAGATTAGGTATCATTAGGAAAAGCCACATAAAGCTGTTGCAGCTGTGTTATATAAAAAGTGGGGACAATTTAATAGAAAATGTCATCCTTTGCAGAATGTTGATTACCTATTTTTTTCCATAAAGCCTTCTCATCAGAGGGGCTCGAGCAGCTGTGAGAAGGCATCTTGTCACTGATGTTCTCAGACATCCTGGCATACAAAGCTCTCCATGTGCTGTTTGGCATCCAAAACATTCTGCTTTCTTTTCCTTTTTTTTTCTTCATACCCCACTATGGAATATGGAATATTTTCTTTGTGTGAAGATGGAGCAAGGACTTTCTGACACTGGTATCTCAGTGTAAACAAGAAAAACATCTGCTGAAGCCATGAGGTGCTATTTTTCTGTATTCTGGATCAAGGAACCCTAAAGCTATAACATTCTATAATTCCATAATGTTAAGGATTTCTCCTTAACAGATGGCAGTCATTACAAGTTACTGCAGGGCATAGCTCTTCAGAGGCTAAGAAGAAAATTTGTCCCACACAAAAAAAGAAAAGAGATTTAATGGAGAAGAGGCAGAGTCAAATGCTTTTTTAATCATGTTAGAATTCTCCGACTTGAAAGTTCTATTTTCTCATAATTAGTTTCAGAAAGGTGACTTGGTCATAAATTTTACATCATAAAAATCATTGAGACTCAGATATTTAATAGCTACACGTCTTCACTGAGTTCAAAATAATCCTATAACTCTTGTCAAATGCTTTACATTCAACAATTTAGAGTTTATCATCACTAAGAGGATAATGGTTTACATGCTTTTGGTGTACAAAATGCTGCAAACTAAATGTATCATGCACTGTCACAGTCGAAAATAACTGTCAGTGCCAGGTGCATAGTGGGTATTCATTCGTTCATTAATGCATTCCTTCCACAGATATCTATCAAGCACCGCCTTTGTCCCAGATACTGTTCTAAGTGCTAAAGATACAACTGTGAACAAGAGAGACAAAAATCTCTTTTTCTCATGGAGCATACCATCCCTTGAAACACACACACAGACACATATACTGGTGTGAAATGCAGGCGTGACATACTTTAGGGTTGTACAATGTGGTAGACAGACATTAATGTGGCCCCCAAGATTCCAGTCTCCTGGTATTCACACTGAAGAGTGGCAGAATATGACACCCTAAAATCTGTTTCTTTGCCATAAGGATTATTTTGAGCTAATTATTTTGAGAAACAGCAGACACAAGAGAAGCTCTAAAACAGAGTAGAAATTACCCTTTTGTAAGGGACATTTACATTTACAAAAGAAATCTCCATTTGTCAGGGTGTCTCCCTCTCTATAACAGGAAGAGGAGGATGACTAAATCACAAGAAACTGTTATCAATTGAGACTTCATGGACTTAAATCTGCATAGCGAACTTTATTCTTGTTTACCTTACTTTTCCAGGTCACCTTCTCATAACTGGCCTCCCCCTTACCCTCTTTTCATTTGTCTTCAGCTGAAGATAGTATTTAAGCCTGAATCCTAAGTCACTTCTGAGAGTCACTCATTTTTCTCTGGGTATCTCCCATGTATACATGAGGTTTACAGAAGTTAATAAATTTCTTTTTGTTTTTCTCTTGTTAATCTGTCTTCTGTTCCAGGAGCCTCAGCCAAGAACTTAGAAGGGCAGAAGGAAAATTATTTTTCCTCCCTTATAACATCTTTGTGCACTCCTCTCCCATTGCGGGTGGGCAGGATCTGCGGCTTGCTTTTAACCAATCTGATGTGGCAAAGGTGATGGGATGTAAGCTATCGTGTGTGTACATGATTACATAAGCATGTGGCACTCATTAGAGTCTCTCTCTCTCTATCTCTCTCTCCATCTTAGAAGACAAATGAAGTTGAGAAGAATCCTAACAAACAAGCCTTGCTAAGTTTCCCTTAGTTTACTACACTTACCCCATACTCTCTGACCTCTCATATTTCTATGTGACTGCCTATTCTTCATCAAACCCAGCATAAAAATACTCAGGTATAACTATTTATTCAGGGTTTTCATTTCTTTATGAAGGCTCCCATGTCAAATAAAACTTACATTAAATAAATTTGTATACTCTTCTCCTGTTAATCTGTCTACCCCTAAGAGGGTAGAGGAAAACTTTTTCTTCCCCAACACTGCCATGAATCCTACATCTTCAAGGAAAAGAAATCTGCCAACAACCTCAAGGAACATGGGAGCAGATCTTTCCCCAGCTAAGCGTCTAATGAGAACCCAGTCCTGACTGGCACCTTGATTGCAGCTTTGTGAGACACTAAGCAGAGGACCCAGCTAAGCTATGCCTGGACTCTTGACTCACAGAAACTGTGAGATAATACGCAGGTGTTGTTTTAAGTTGCTAAGTTTGCAATATTTTGTTATATGGCAGAGTAAGCTAGTACAAATAGTATCGTGATCTTGGTTTTGGGTGTTAGAGATAACTATCGCTCTTTAAAATAAAATATCTCAAAGTCGTTTTTGGATAATTAGGTTATGTCTTCTGTGAAGGAATATTTTCAAAAGTATTGCATCATTTGGTCAAGTAATTGTTTTGTGTTCATATCTTCGTCACAGAAGTCCTAGTAGCCTACACTAATCTGATGGAATGAGCCAACCACATAGGACCAGTCTTGTCTTTACTGAATGAATTAATTTATTAAAAAACCCATGCCAGTCCCATTCCTGCTCCCCACTCAATAAGCCAGGACATTAGGCCCATCTAAATAGCTTAAGCATAATTGTGCTTAATGTATATAGACCAGTTTACCAAGAGCTCTTAGTAATCTCATCTCTTGTTATCCTCACCCTAAGTCACTGAGAGAAAAATATTCCCCAGGTTTACAAGGAGGAACCTGAGGCTAAAAGAACTGAAAAACTAAAATCATACCATTAATAAATGGCAGAGGTGGTACTCAAGCCATCAAATATCATCAGAAAGATAATGCATTGCTCAATTCACTCTGTCACAGCTCCCTGTATTAGAAACTGCCTGCTCTGTCCCTGCAGTCTTCCCTGAGCCAACAGAGCCTTTCAAAGACTCTGAACTGAGGCAGCTCCCTCCTCCCTCCTTCACAGGAAGCTGAAACCAGTACCAATGCTCTCTTTTCAATTAGAAACAGCTACAAGCAACATGTGAAGAAAAGGGAACAAACAAAAGGGAATATCTCCTCCTTAGAGTAACTGATTTAGTCGAAACCATTAGCTATGTTCAAAGCACTGTGCTGGATACTGGGAATAGAAAAATGAGTAAGAATCATTCTCCCCCTGACCCCCATCCCCGGTCCCTATACACTACTACTACCACAACCAGGAACTTTTAGTTTGGGAGACAGGATTTACATTATTTCAATTTGATACTTTGAGTTCTAAGAGAAGGCCTTAACTGCAAGGGCGTTATAAGACTGCATTGGACCAATGAATTCAATCATGACTTTCAGAGAAGTCTCCTGACAGGAGAAGGAGCCTTAGTGGTGGTCTGCAAAGGCAAGTAAAGTTTCAATTATGTGTTCCAGGCAAAGGAAATCGGGAGGCAAGTTATGGAAGCAGGAAACAACTTGCAGTGTACAGGAACACTCAGCAGTTGAGTGTTAATAATAAAGGAAGCATAGAACATGAAGTAGTCAGAGAGTCAGAAATGAAAATCATAGCTTAAATTGTACATGTGCCTGCCATATGCCAGGCTCTGTGGTAAGAAGCTTGTGTACAGACAATAATTTAATTCTAACAACAACTGAGTTAAGTACCATTATTATCTCTATTTTGCAGATGAGGAAAATAAGCCTCAAAAAGTTGAATAACTCATGCAAGTTCCCACAGGTAATAATTGGCAGAGTTGACATTTGAACCTATGAGATTCTAAATGCTTAGCCAAATCCCACACTACTCTTCTAGGTTGGAGATTGGTCTGAAGAACATTGTACTTTACCTTAGACAACAGCAAGTTCATAAAACTTTTTTTTAAAGGACCAGATCACAAATATTTTAGGCTTTGTGGGCCATATGGTCTCTGTTGCAACTACTCAACTCTGCAGTTGTAGTGGGAGACCACCCATAGATAATACACAAATGAATGAGCATGGTCGTGTTCCAATAAAACTTTACTTACAAAAACAGTCATTGGAATGGATTTGGCCCATGGGTCAGAGTTTGCTAGCTCCTAACAAATAGGAAACCATTAAGGGTTTTAAGCAAAGAAGGGGTGTGACTAGGTTTGGACAGTGCTGCTGTAACAGTCTTCTTCACACCAGAAACATCTTCAGGCCATCCCAGTCTAGAGGAAATGGCTGCTTCTAACAAGTGTCAACAAATGAGACTGTCTCCTCATAATTTCATTTCTCATTTATTTGAACTCTTTATTCCGCAAATATTTATTGAGATCTTACCATGATCCAGACACTGTTTAGGCACTAGGAATATAAGAACAAAAAAAGTAAAGTTGTTCCCCTCATGATGCTTACACTCTAGTGGGAGGAAGACACACACACATGCACACAGACACAAACACACAGGCAAATGTATACAATGGGTTATGATAAGTGCTATGGAGAAAATCAAGTCAGCAATAGATAACACAGGGAGGCCCAATTTTATGTGAAGTAGTTAGGAAAATCACTGTGATAATGGGATATTTGAAGAAAGACTTGAAGGAAATTTGAGAAGAAGTCATATAGATATATGGAAGGAATAGCAAGTTTAAAATCAAGTAGAGTGGAGTCTGGGCTTACTGGTTACAGAAGCATAACATTTACCGCAGAGAGCTGTTCAATGAGATCATAGATTTCAAGCATTTAGGACTCTGACACAAAGCAAATATATTTCAGTTCTCAGCCTCTCCAGTTAATTCGAAATTATTTTTAAGTTTTTAATATAAATGCAGTATTAAAAAAGTTTCAGATAATAGTGGTTATCTTGTAGAGGGGGTGGAATTATGAGATACTTTTTCTTTCCACATTGTACCATTCTGTGTTGTTTGACATTTTATAAGGAGTCTGAATTACTTGCTATCATTTTAAGAAGCAATGAAGATCATTTAAAATTCCTTAAAAAGCTAACGGAATCTTTAAAAGTATTTTTTTAAAAAGGAAATATAGTGGGAATAAAAATGCTTGTTGGCACTCCGGCCCTAAGGGTGGGAGCACACCTCAGTGAGACTGTGGAAACAGGCAGCAGCAGCCCTATGCCCTCACTTGATTACTTGAAATCTGGAGGGAGAGCCCACAGTGCCACCACAGTCCCAGGGAGTGGCCCAGGCTTTGACTCAGTGGGGACACCCATCCCACCAAGCACAATATCTGGTGTGACCTAGGCAGAGACAATAGATCTGCATGCCCAGGTGAATGAGTTCCCAGCTACCATGAACACCCATAGTACCACTGTGGCCCTGAAGGGGGCAGTGCATCTTAGCAGGATTGTGAGAGCAGAAGGTGGCAGCCCTGAGCCCCCAAGTGATCATTTTCCCATTCACTGGGAGAGCCCACAGGGCCGTCGTGGTTCCAAGGAGTGGCCAAGGCTTGGACAGGCACAGCTGACAGGGATCACAGTGGGCTCAGAATACACAGTTCCTGCCCCCAGACCACTGGTGGTAAGTGGAATCAGTGACCAAATATTATCACTATGTGAAAGCACAAGTCTACCCCATCAAATACATTGAAGAAGTATATTAATACTCCAGACCAGAAGCAAAAACACAAGCACTTAGAAATCAGTCAATCCTGAAGGCACAGAAATCTACAATGTAAATGACAGAGAATTCAAAATAGCTATCATTAAAAAAACTCAACAAGTTACAAGAGAACTCAGAAACACAGTTAAATGAAATCAGGAATAAAATTAATGAAAAGATGGAATTCTACACAAAAGAGATGAAAACTATAAATAAAAACCAAGCAGAAATGTTGGAGATGAAAACCACAATGAATAAAATAAAGAAAAATCTAGAGTCCTTAAATAATAGAGCTGATATTATGGAGGACAGAATTAGCAATTTAGAGGACAGAAATATAGAAATGCATCAGATGGAGGAGGAGAGAGACATAAGACTAAAAACAAATGAAGACATTCTCCAAGAAATATCCGACTCAATTATGAAATGCAACGTAAGGATTATAGGTATTCAAGTGGGAAAAGAGAGAGAAAAAGGAACAGAGAGCTTGTTCAAAGAGATAATAGCTAGAACTTCCCAAAGCTAGGAAAGAAGCTGGAATTACAAGTAAAGGAAGCTAATAGAACTCCTAACTACATCAATGTAAAAAGACCTTCTCCAAGGCATATATTAGTAAAACTGGCAAAAGCCAATGACAAAGAAAAAATATTAAGGGAAGCAAGGCAGAAGAAAACCTACAAAGGAACCCCTACCAGGTTTTCAGTGGATTTCTAAGCAGAAATCTTACTGGCTAGGAAAGTGGAATGATATATTCAAAATTCAGAAAGACAAAACCTTCAGCCATGAATACTCTATCCAGTGAAATAATCCTTCAGATATGATGGAGAAATAAAACTTTCCAAAATAAATGAAAGCTGAGAGAATTCATCACCACAAGATCCCCCCACAAGAAGTGATCAAGAAGGCCCTCAAAACTGAAAAAAAGAGAAAATATTCACAAAGCCTTGAGCAAAGAGATAAATAGGCAGGCAAAATCAGAAAATGACAACTCTCTATCAGAACAGATTAGCAAACAGTTAATTATAACATTAAAGATAAAGGGAAGGAAAACATCAGAGATAAATAGAATCACATCATTTTAACCACAAACTCACAACACAAAGCAGAATAAGTTGTGACAATGATAACTTAGATGGGGAAGACGAAAGGGATGGAATCTGTTTGAAAAAGGAAATAAGAGGCTATCAGAAAGTGAACTGCATAATCTAAGAGATGTTTTATACAAACTTCATGGTAAGCACAAAATAACAAATCAGAACAGAGACACAAAGGATAAATAAAGAAAAACTGAGGAAACCATCATAGAGAGACACCAAAGTGACTTGTCAGTCTGAAATACATGGGATGAAAAACAAGGGAAATACAGAACAACTGGAAAACAGGTGATAAAAAGACAGCATTAAGTCCTCATAAATTCATATTGATATATCAATAATCACTCTAAATGTAAATAGATTGAATTCTCCAGTTGAAAGACACAGAGTGGCTGGATGGATTAAAAAACAAGACCCAACAATATGCTGCTTCCAGGAAAAACATCTCAGTTCTAAAGACAGACACAGGCTTAGAGAGAAGTGATGGGAAGTAATACTCCAAGTTAATCGCAAACACAATAATGCAGGTGTTGCCATATTTATATCAGACAAAGTAGACTTCAAGATATAAAAGACAGTGAGAGACAAGGAGGGGCAGTATATAATGACAAAGAGGGCAGACCACCAAGGTGACATAACACATAAATATATATGCACCTAACACAAGAGCACCAAAGTACATAAAGCAACTATTAATTGATCCAAAAAGAGATATTAGCAGCAACAATAATATAAGGGGACATTAATACCCCACTTACATCAGTGAGGAGATCAGCCAGACAGAAATTCAGCAAGAAGATAGTGGAAATAAATGAAAAACCACACCAGATGGAATTAACAGATATATATAGAAGACTCCATCCAAAAACAGCATAATACACATTCTTCTCAAATGTACATGGAAAATTCTCAAAGATAGACCATATGTTGGGAAACAAGGCAAGCCTCAATAAATTTAAGAATATTAAAATCATATCACGCATTTTTCTGACCATAATGTTTTGAAACTAGAAATCAACTACAAGGAAAAAGCTTGGAAAGTGACAAACATGTGGAGACTAAACAACATGCTACTGAACAACCAATGGGTCACTGAAGAAGTTCAAAGAGAAATAAAAAACATCTGGAGACAAGTGAAAATGAAAATACACCATACCAACTCACAAGGGATGCAGTAAAATTGGTCCTAAGAGGGAAATTCCTAGCAATACAGGCCCATCTTAACAAAGAACAAAAATCTCAAATAAGTAATCTTAAACTACACCTAAGAGAACTAGAAAAAGAAGAACAAAGCCCCAAGTCAGCAGAAGGAGGGAAATAACAAAAATAAGAGCAGAAATAAATGAAGTTGTAAGCAAGCAAACAAACCAAAAAAAAAAAACAGTAGAAAGGATAAACAAAACTCGAGGTGGTTCTTTGAGAAGATAGACAAAATTGACAAACCCTTAGCCAGACTCACTACAAAAAAAAGAGAAGGCTCAAATAAATAAAATTAGAAATGAAAGAGGAGAAATTACAACAGATACTACTGAAATACAAAGGATCATAAGAGAATACTATGAAAAACTATATGCCAACAAATTGGACAATCTAGAAGAAATGGATAAATTCTTAGACTCATACAACCTCCCAAAACTGAACCAAGAAGAAATAGAGAATCTGAATAGACCAAACACAAGTAAAGAGATTGAAACAATAATCAAAAACCTCCCACAAAATAAAAGTGCAGGACCAGATGTCTTCTCTGGAGAATTCTACCAAACATTCAAAGAAGATTTAGTACCTTTCCTTCTCAAACTATCCCAAAAAGATTCCAAAATATGGAACACTTAACACATTTTATTTACAAGGCCAATATCACCCTGATCCGAAAGCCAGACAAGGACAACACAAAGAAGGAAAATTACAGTCCAATATCGTTGATGAACATAGATGCAAAAATCCTCAACAAAATATGAGCAAACCAAATACAGGAATACTTTGAACATATCATACACCATGATCAAGTGGGATTTATATCAGGGGTGCAGGGATGGTTCATCATCCGCAAATCAATCAATGTGATACACCACATTAACAAAATGAGGAATAAAAATCACATGACCATATCAATAGTTGCAGAGAAAGCATTTGACAAGATCCAACATTTATTTATGATAAAAACTCTCAATAAAATGAGTATAGAAAGAAAAAGCCTCAACATAATAAAGGCCATATGTAACAAACCCACAGCCAACATCATACTCAACAGGGAAAAACTAAAAGCTATCCCTCTGAGAACAGGAACAAGACAAGATTGCCCACTCTTGCCATTCTTATTCAACATAGTACTGGTGGTTTTGACTGGAGTAATTAGGCAAGAAAAATAAATAAAAGGTATCCAAATTGACATGGGAGAAGCAAAACTCTTGCTATTTGCAGATGACATGATTATATATATACAGAAAACCCTAAAGCATCCATTAGAAAACTACTAGAAATAATCAGCAACTACAGCAAAGTTGCAGGGTACAAAACCAACCTACATAAATCAGTTGTATTTCTATACTCTAATAACAAACTAGCAGAAAGAGAAGTCAAGGTTACAATCCCACTTACAATATCAACAAAAAGAATTAAATATCTAGGAAGAAACTTAACCAAGGAGGTCAAATACCTATACAATGAAAACTATAAGACATTATTGAAAGAAATTGATGATGACATAAATGGAAAGATATTCCACACACATGGATTGAAAGAATAAACATAGTTAAAATGTCCATATTACCCAAAGCAACCTAAGATTAAATGCAATCCCAATAAGAATCCCGATGACATTCTTGACAGTAATAGAACAAAGAATCCTAAAATTCATATGGGGCAACAAAAGACCCCAAATAGTGAAATTAATCCTGAGAAAGAAGAACAAAGCTGGAGGCATCACAATCCCTGAATTCAAAATATACTACAAAGCTGCAGTAATCAGAACAGCATGGTACTGGTACAAAGACAGACACACAGATCAATGGAACAGATTTGAAAGCCCATAAATAAAACCATACATCTACAGATAGCTAATCTTCAACCAAGGAGTTAGGAACATACAGTTAAGAAAGAAAAGTCTCTTCAATAAATGGTGTTGGGGAAACTGGACATCCACATGCAAAAGAATGAAAGTAGGCCATTATCTTTCACCATACACAAAAATTAACTCCAAATGGATCAAAGACTTGAAAGTAAGATGTGAAACCATAAAACTCCTGGAAGAAAATATAGACAGTACACTCTTTGACATCAGTCTTAGAAGGATCTTTTCAAATACCATGTCTACTTGGGCAAGGGAAACAAAGGAAAAAAAATAAACAAATGGGACTTCGTCAGACTAAAGAGCTTCTGCAAAGCAAAGGAAATCATGAGCAAAATGAAAAGACAATCCACCAGCTGAGAGAAAATATTTGCAAATCATATATCTGACAAGGGGTTAATCTCCAAAATATGTAAAAAACTCTTACAACTCAACAACAAAAAGTCAAACAACCCAGTCAAAAATAGGCAGAGGATATGAACAGACATTTTCCCAAAGAAGATCTACTGATGGCCAACAGGCACACAAAAAGATGTTCAACATCACTAATCATTAGGGAAATGTAATTCAACACTACAATGAGATATCACCTTAAACCTGTTAGAATGGCCATAATCACAAAGACAAAAAACAACAAATGTTGGAGAGGATGTGGAGAAAAGGTAACCCTTGTACACTGTTGGTGGGAATGCAAACTGGTGCAGCCACTATGAAAAACAGTATGAAGATTTCTCAAAAAATTAATGATAGAACTACCATACAATCCAGCTATTCTACTACTGGGTATTTATCCAAAGAACTTGAAATCAACAATTCAAAGAGACTTATGCACCCCTATGATCATTGCAGCATTATTCACAACAGCCAAGACACAGAAGCAACCCAAGTGCCCATCAACTGATGAACTGATAAAGAAGATGTGATGTATATATACACAATGGAATATTATTCAGCCATAAAAAAGATAAAATCCTCCTATTTGCAGCAACATGGATGGACCTTGAGGATATGATGTTAAGTGAAATAAGCCATACAGAGAATCACAAACACTGTATGATTTCACACATATGTGGGAGATAAACAAATACACGGACAAAGAGAACAGATTAGTGGTTACTAGAGAGGAAGGAGGTTGGGGGGTGAGCACAAGGGGTAAAAGGGGGCATATATATGGTGACTGACGAATAATAATGTACAACTGAAATTTTGCAGTTGCAAACTATTATGACCACAATTTAAAAAAAAAACACTATAGGCAGTACACCTGTTCCATTTGAGAAACAGTAAGGGCATTGATGTGGCTGGAGTTGAGTGATGATGACTGAGGTATGATAGGAGAAGAGGTCAGACAGATAGCCAAGGGTAAGATCAGAATAAGGATGTCAAAGAGAGATATTTAAAGAGTTTGGGATCTAGTTTCAGATGTGGGTTTCAGTGGTGGCCAAATCAGGATTGGACAGTTTGTAATATAATAGTATAGCATTGGTAGACACAGGATCTTGAAGCAGGCTTTAACGAGTATATTGTTGTTGGTAAATGAATTGTTTACCAGCAAAGTAGACTGTTGTCTTAGATAAATTAACTTGCAGGAACATCTGAACAAAGAGTGAAGCTATTTATTGGTTCATAGTCTTAGCTTTCCTGGGCAAGGTTTTCCTGAAACAAATAAGTAAGCCATGTTGCCAAAGGTGATCTCAGTTCTTAGTCCCAGTTGCTGTTATATTGATGTAGGTGAACACATCTTACATGCTTAAAAACACATTGTATGGTGATATGTATGAGTTCCATTTCAAAGCACAGCAAAGAGCCCAATGCTAATATTGTACTGAGCACCTATGCTAGGTGCTTTTCACGCGTCACCCAATTTAGTCTTCACAACAACCCTATGTGATAGGTATTACTTTCCAAAATTATAGATGAGAAAACTGAGGCTCAAAGAGTTATCATACCTAAGACCACATAACAAGAAAGTGACAGAGCCAAGATTAAAATCCAGGTGTTTTTTTCCTCCAAAATCTATGTGCTGAACTACTGCCAAACATTGCCTCCTATAAAATGAAGGGGAGAAGAATATGCCTCCCCAAGCTATTCCTCTTTGGCACAAGGATTATCTTGAGCTGATTATTTTTAAGAAACAGCAGACACAGGGAAAGCTCTGAAAACAAAGTAGAAGTTACCCTCTTATAAGAGATATTTAGATTTATAAGGGAAATCTCCATTTGTAGGAGTGTCTCTCTCTCTGTACCAAGAAGAGAAGAATGGTTCTAAATCCCAAGAAAGGCTCATCAGTGGAGAAGGCAGTGACTTAAATCTGCCCGACAACCTTACCCTTGTTTACTGTGCTTTGCCTGATAACCTCCCATAACTCTTCCCCACCCCCAACATCTTTTGTCTTTAGCTGGAGATGGTATATAAGGTGATGACTTGGGCCATTTCGAGGAGTTACTAAGTTTTCCTGGGTCTCTCCCATGTATGCAGGAGACATACATGTTACTAAATGTCTGTTTTTCTCCTGTTAATCTGTCTTTTATTACAGAAGAGCTCAGCCAAGAACCTAGAAGAGTAGAGGGAAAACTCTTTTTCCTCCCCTACAAAAACAAAACAAAAAGCGGTGTGTTTCCAATTGTTAAATTAATTAAACAAGGAGTCCATTAGGCTTAGGAGGTTTGACTGCCTAAGTAAGTAAACCAAAATCTAAGGCTGTAAGTCCCTCAAGGTTATGAAACTGAAACCTAAGGACAACCAATCACAAAAAGCCAATCAATAATTTCCTTTGTTTGCTTCTATCTTTTCTCCATAGGCTCTCTCTGAGCTTCTGTTGGCTGAGCACTCCTAACCACTTCTGGTTTGACACTGCCTGATTATAACTGATTTTTGCTTAAATAAACCCTTAAAATTTTCAATATGCTTCACTTTAACACAATCTTTAAAGGAAACTAGTTTGTGATTTTTGAAACTTTTCAGTCTTGGGTCTAGAAATGCAAATTGTCTATTAGAAACAGGAGAAAGTCTAAGAGGAATCTGTTAAAAAACAGCTGGTCTTCCTCATAAAAAGAATGAGTTGCTGCTATTTGGAAAGTGTAGGGAGGAAAAATACCTTTTCCTTCTTTATGTTCTTGACTGGGGCCCCTATAACAAAAGACAGATTCACAGGAGAAAAGCATATAAATTTAACATAAAACTTTTATGTGACACAGGAGCCTTCATAAGGAAATAAAGACCCAAATAATGGTTAAATCTGAGTGGTTTTATGCTAGGATTGATAAAGAGTGGACAGTCATGGAAAGATATGATAGGACAAAGGATATGAGGTAAATGTAGTGAACTGGGGGAAACTCAGCAAGGCCTGTGTGTTTGGATTCCTCTCTGTGTCCCTCCATAAGGATGCACCTTTCCTCTGAGTATGGGGAGGGCATCCTTCACATGAGAGTTTTAAGACCTGCTTCAGGGAAGGTCGGAAAGTTCTTCCTGCACCTGATATTTCTCACATTTCTTCAGCTTGAAATATTCAATACACCAACGTGCCATATTTTCGGGTAGCATGTCCTGAACCCCGTCAAAAGAAAATATCAAGGCATGTATGTAAATTGAGGAAGAAAATGACCTCTGTTGTTTGTTTCTGTAGATAATAGAGGGAGGAATGGGGCCTAGCAGGTGAAAAAAACTACAAACTAGGTAGTTCTGTGTGGAGTTTGGACTGGAGAGAAGATAATCAGAATGCAGTATTAGATAATAGTAATAATAATAAGGCAATAATAGTAATATACAAAAAAGAACAGCATATAATATAATACAACATAAATGATAATGTATTGTATCCTTAGTGTGCTAAAAACTTCATATACATATCTCATGCTGCTTCTAGCACATTGGGTTCTTCTTGTCCCCCAGGATGGAAATCAAGAGAGACAACAAATGGGAGTAGAAAAGTAAAAGTTTATTAGCTTGTACACAGGAGAGGCATAAGGGAATCAGTGCAGAAAGGAAAGGAGCAGGTGATCAGCTCCTTAGGGAATGGTATTGCAGGGTTTTTATTAGGCAAGGGTTGGAGAGGAGTGCCTTGCCTTGGCATGTAGAGGTGGGGCTGTGCTTGCACCTTCACTGTTATGGAGCATGCTAATACATGTGATGCATGTATCATTCGTATTCTAGCTCTCACCCCCGGGTGTGATTTTTAGTATGGTAATGGGGCTAAGGTCACCTTCAGTGGACTCCTTGGTACTGGGGTGCATGCGTAAGCCTGGGAGAGTCCAGAGGCTGCAGAATGTGGGTCTTGGTGGCCTCTATCTGATTCTCCTAGCTTTCTAATTGGTTAGGGGCCCTATCTTCTTAGGCCAGGGGCCTTGCAGATGATCTTGTCTTGTTAGGCTGATTCCTGTCTCATTCCCCCTGGGAGACTTTTATCCTCCTATATCTTAAAGATCATGGGTGAAGGTCTCTTGTTCTGAAGATACTTCCTGCTGACAGGGGTCATTGAGAAGGCGGCCCTATATCCAGGAGGAGTAAAAATCTCTTTCAGTTTGTTGCAGGGTCCCGTAAGAATGAGAATGAGGACCAGGTGGACCGGCTATTGGAAGTGGCTGGAATCTTTACATGACCATCAGTTTAACATGGAATTGTTGGAGCCTAGAGGACACAAACTTGACAAGAAGCTTAAAAAGACAGGGGCCAAAAATTAATAGGAGTAGGATGATTAACAGAGGTCCCAAAAAGGGAAGGAACCAAGTGAGGAATGGGAGGGCATCCTTCATCAGTGACCATGCACGACTGGGGTCTGTTCCTTGGTTATATTGGTGAAGCCAGGATACTTGTTCATAGATTTCCTGGATGTTGGTCTTAACCTTCCCTGAGTTTTTAACATAAATCATTTATAGAGAAACAAAAAGAAAAACAAGGTTAATGGTGGGAGTAAATTATAAACCCGTTTCTGAGCCCAGGGAGCAGCCAGTCAAAAAGGTTTCTAGATGTCAGAGTTGAAACATCTTTTGTAGCTTGAAATGTCTCTGATGATGTTATCATGTGTTCAGGCATTTTTTTTGAGTGGATTACACAGGAACAGACATGAATCTCTCAAGTTTGTATCAAGTTGTCCAGCTTCAGTTTGCAGGGCTCTAGGAAAATGGCAGGTTCAGTTCTCAATGATTCCAAATGAAAATGATGAGAAAAAATTGAAAACATTAGTTTGGAGATTTTTAGCCAGATATTTCAGGAGACTGGAAGAATTCAGGATCTGGTCCAGTTAACAGACATAAAACAAAAACCTCAAAGACAATTATCAGAACTAGAACCTAATATCCATGAATGTGTACTATAATTTCTATTGAAGCATAATTTTTCTCTCTAAAATCACCATCATTTTTTTAAAAATTAGCCAATTATGACTCATTTGTTTGCAAAATAAGTCTAGTTTCAATAAACTTCACCCAATTATTTACATAAGTACAGCAAGAGTAGCAATTGATTATATAGGTTCTTTCAAATTTGACTTGCTGGAACTTTTTTATAAGGAATCTCAGCCTCTTGAGGCCAGGAAAGCCAAGCCAAGGACTTGTCAGACTTCGCCTTCACATCCTTAAGGTTCCTTGCACCTGCCAGAGGAGTGACTTTATTTACTCACCAGGTATGGTAATTGGGAACTCTGTAAACAAGGTACTAGGCCAATATTTCCAAGTGGCATTATTCCAGAAAGTCAATCTTTATGCTTCAAAAGCTGTCTTGTCATATCTGAGCCTGTATGTTTCTCTCAAATATGACATTACAGTCAAAGCTTTGGTAATATAACCAATGTTTCCAATTGTGTTCTGTTATAAGGAGAACAGATTATTTTTGAACTTATGCAAATAACTATATTGCCAAGACAACAGTACTCACTTATTAAGAGTTTCCAGATTCTTTAGGGATCACATAGGGAGGAAAAGATAAATGTTTCAATTCTGCTTATAAAGGTATAATTTACCAAATTGCTATAAGTCATAGTTAGCATGAGGGGAAACAAAAAGTTTTCCTTCAATCTGGGAAAAAAATAAACAAAACATCAAAAAACAGCAATATCTCACATGAAAAGTCATATAAATTATAATCATCCTCATCAGTTCCTTCAGTCCTGTGTAATAGATTCTTGATCTTAATCTTCTGTTAGCAGTTTCATGAAATCCTCACATTCTTTGTTAGAGTTCTGTAATTTCTTACCCAGTTCAGTTTTATGATCTGAAAATTCATCAGAAACCTGTAATCTAGAGTAAGCTCCAGAGTCTTTTCCATGAATTTCTCTGAAGATGAAGCATATTTTGCAAGAGTATCAGAGTAAAACAATAAATGTCTGTAAACAAGATCCCAAAATGGCTATTGACAAAGAAATTTGGTTAATTTTGTGAAATAGAACACTTTAAAATAATAACCAGAATTATGACTGGAAACCAGGATAGATCAGACTTTTAGTAATGTTATCCAAGCTCAAAACACATATATCAATAACATTCACCAACACAATATCATAGATCCCCATGAAACAATGCTTAGCTATCCATTTAACCACAGTGACAACCAAAAATCTTGAAGGCAAACATAGAGAGCCAAATAGTTTTTAAAAACTTAATAGAGAGACTTCAGTCTTTTTGAACATAGGAAATTATTTTAACAAAACAGCTTTGTTAAAACATCTTTATCAAGAGCAGACCAAAAAGTCAAGAAAATTATCCTTTTAAGAGAAAGAAGACCAAACTCTAATTATGCACCAGCTCACTTTTGACACTAAAACTCATTTACTTAATTGGATTTACTTTAATCTTAGCCATCTTGACCATGGATAAAACTCCTCAGGTTTTACTTTTACAAACTTTCTGTCACTGACTTTTTTACATTCAGAATTTGTCCCAAGTTTTCCACCTGTTTTGCTTCCTACTACTTTAGGACAAATTTATCTTTCTTAACAAAACAAACAAATATCTCTATTCTTTATATCTTCTTTACTAAAAACATCCATTTTACTTTCCTTGTATACAAACTTTCTAGAAATATGTTTTCCCATAGAAAATTCCTCAGCATATACAAAACATGTCTATCAACAAACCTAATCATTTTTTAGTTTCTCTGAGATGAGAAACCAAAGGCAGACAAATCTATGTTTAATAATCAATTTCTAATATTTTATATTATAAGCCAGTGACCTAGATACTCAAAACATTTTTATCATTTAATTTAATTTAGCAAAACCCTAAAGTTTTAAGTTACCAAAGAATTTGGAAGCTGTTTTTTTCAAGTATACAGATTATAGAGCATAATTATTGTACCCCAAAACTCTTACCCATTTTCATCTAACTAAATCATTTATTTCCAACAATTGTGTTTAGATTTCCCACTAAAACTTCATGAGACATTAAACAAAATTAGCCATTGTTTAAAGCTATTATTTTTGCTGACAAATTTGTAACAGATAACGTGAGCTTATTTGACTAGGAAACCCAGGCTGCATGTCTGCATCATATCCAAATACTGACAATTCTGAAGACATGCCTATTTCAATCAAACCAGCAATCTTAAATAAGCTTTTAAATAAGCTTTTTTCTTAAATAAGCTTTTTTTTTTAAGTTACCAAAGATTAATCTATATCATGTTAACTTTAAAGACATTTGGGTTAATTTCTATTAGATTTAGAACTTATGTAAGTGCTTACTTTAAGCCAATTAAACAGAGCTCTTTGGTCATACCATCTGGAGGTAAATTTTCACACATATATAACATACATATAGACACACATACACAGTCTCCACAGATATTGTTTTAAAATTACTGCCATGAATCAGGTACAGTAATATAAAACTCCCTAGTTATGAATCCAAATTTTGTTTTAAACCTTTTTACTCATATTTATGGAGAAGACACTCAAGATGCTAGATTTTTGGCAGGGGTGCTCTTATGGCCATTTTTCTTCTTTTTCCTTTTTTTTCTTCAGTCCTAGGAATTAGTGATGGGTTAGATATTCCCTAGAGGGTTGGCAAGCTCCTTGGGACAAGGGAAATGGGTGGACCCTAAGCTGCCTCTAGAGCTGCATTTCCAGGCTTACAAGGACTTTTTTGGACAATTTCTCTTGATTTCTCAGAAATTGGGTTGTAACTTGAATGACATTATATGTTGATCTACCTGTCCAACTACATCACAAAAGCACAGAGAAACCACTCAAGTTTTCTCCAAGGTGGAGTTTCTGGGGCATAACCCACCCAATTGAAAGTGTTTCCAATTAGTTAAAATATACCCAAGGGGAGAGTCTCTGGAGTTGCTTAGGGCATTCCCCAGGGTAGTAATGCTCATATCCGACTGACCATAGGCCCAGAGAAGGGTGCAGAGCCTGACTGCGAGCGTCAATATAGTTATAAGATTTAGTCAAGTCCTGCTCAGCCCTGGCACTTAGTCCCTGAGTCAGCACAAGGCAAGCCAGGGAGGCAAGCGGCAAAGGCCTGGAGTGGGCTGGGGCCAGGGTTCCTAACACTGGGGTTGAGAGTTAAGCTCCTGGTAAAAGGTTTTCATGTTTTTTATTTTACAGAGGGTCTAGGTTCTGCTCAGGTCCAGGCTGAATTTAACTTCACCTTGGTGACAACAGAAGAGGTGATGAATGAGATAGACAAAGAAGGAAAAGAGGTTATCAGGCCTTGTCCTCCCAACCTTCCCAAGGGTTATCAAGATAAGGGTCACACGAACCACAGTTCTGGGGAAGGACAGTTTACAGAATAAATTACAGGTCCCCTGTCCCCATAACTGACTTAGCAGGCACCTAAAATACTCAACAGTTTCTTGACAGGAGAAAAAACAGGGTTCCAGATTGTCAGTCAAATGACTGACTAAGAAGCCAACCTGGAATCATTCCAGGTGCCCAGACAGATTAACAGAAACCAGAGACTGTAGCATTGTCAGTCAAAGGAATGACCCAGGGGCCAACCTGGAATCACTCCAGGTGCCCAAACAGATTAACAGAAACCAGGACCACCAAGAGAGGGCATCTCACGTGAGGTCACCGGGGTGATCAGGCCTGGAAGAGAAGAGCTCCCAGAGGTGGAATACAGACTCTCCAAAACCAGAAAACCCAGATTGTCAGGCTAATGACTGACCCAGGGGCTCATGGTGCCCCTGAAACAAGAGGAGAGAAGATTCTCCTAAAGAGGATAAAAGAGAGAGAGAGAGAAGGAAGAGAGGGAGACTATAAGAAAGTTGTTCAGACTGGAGGATGTTGGCTCAGAGGTCTCAACCTGACTTACCAAATGCTGGAGTCCTAAGCAAAGGTTCAGCTGCAGCCATTTATGCCACATTTGTGCATCCAGGCAGGTCTGGCACCAGCCTGTCCAATCTTCCACCAGGACTCAAAAAGTCCCTTCTCATCCCATCTTGTCCTGTCTGTTTGTGGTCACTAAAATGTTACCAGCACATTGGGTTCTTGTTGTCCCCCAGGATGGAAATCAAGAGAGACAACAAACGTGAGTAGAAAAGTAAAGGTTTATTAGCTTGTGCACAGGAGAGGCACAAGGGGGCCAGTGTGGAAAGGAAAGAGACAGGTGACCAGCTCATTAGGGAGTGGGATTGTGGGGCTTTTATTGGGCAAAGATTGGGAACGAATGCCTTCTCATGGTACATAGAGGTGGGGTTGTACTCTCGCCTGTGCTGTCACATAGTATGCTACTACATCATGTACCATCAGCATGCTAGCTCTCCACCCCTGGGTGTGATTTTTAGTATGGCAATGGGGCTAGGGTCACTTTCAGTGGACTCCTGGGTACCAGGGTGCATGTGTAAGCCCGAGAGAGTCCAGAGGCTGCGAAATGTGGATCTTGGCGGCCTCTATCTGATCTCCTAGGTTACAGATTGGTTAGGGACTTTATCTTGTTAGGCCAGGGGGCCTGCAGATGACCCTGTCTCATTAGGTTGGTTTCTGTCTCAATTTAACCCTCACCTTCCTCCAGTGAGGTAGGAATTATTGTCATCTCCCTTTCTCTGGATGAGGAAGTTGAGGCACTGAGCTTTTAGGTAACTCACTCTGGTCACATAGCTACCAAAAATCCTCAAACTGAGGCCTGCCTATGCTCAATGCTATGCTTTCCAAATATTAGGTAAGGTATGCCTTGACTCTAGACATGAAATCTGAATAAAATCATCAGAAATGGAGGTTCTTACCACAGACAGTCAGCAAGTTCAAATATGCAGCTGCGTTGATCCATTTTAACCTCCAAAAGCATCAGCCACCAGAGGGACAACTGGGGCAGTGCAGGACCACCCTGCATTTCAAGTACAGTTGAAAGGTGATTCTGAGCTAACATCTGTGCCCATCTTCTTCTACTTTACATGTGGGCCACCTACCACAGCATGGTGTGCCAAGCAGTGCCATGTCCGCACCCGGGATCCAAACTGGCGAACCCGGGCCACCGAAGCGGAACATGCGCACTTAACCGATGTGCCACTGGGCCAGCCCTCACCAAGTGTTTTTTTAATCTAAATCAATTAAGGCAAGGAAACTGGGAGGAGCCACAAAATTTAATTTAGAAAAGGGCCACTAAAGGAGACCTTTGCATCCCTGTGGGGTTTCCTTGTGTGTGTCTGGAAATGGGGAGGAAGGAGACTGGGAAGGGAGCTGTGTGTGTGATGTAAACGACTGCAGCTCAGTGCTCAGGAAGGCATCCTAAGGGGGTAAATTTCCTCCTGCAGGGCCAGAGGGGATAAGAATAATAGCAAACATTAATTGAGTGTTTACTGCATGCCAGGCACGGGCAGGGTTCTAAGTCCTTTACATACATTATCTGATTTGATCCTCACAACACCTCTGATGAGGCACAAGTGGAGAAATCAACCCTGCTTTGGAGAATCCATGGTGAAACATGGTGTAACAAAGGGAAGTTCACTGGGAGGGCACTGCTGTATTTACACAAAATAAAATTAGGTAAATAAAGATACATATCTGCTGCCTATAGATTTCTATACCTTTGTATAATTACTGGGGAAAGGAATTTTGAAATTTACCCAAATTGAATTGTAGCTATTATTTTTGAGTAATTTATTGAAATAAAAGGCAATGAGATCACACCCTCCCCGCTCAAATTGTATAGTAGTTCTATCAGATAAACAGTTGGGGATTTTTTAAATAAAAACAAAACAAAAGAGAAGAGAAGCAAAAGAAAATACCTCAAGGTATCTGAATTGTTTCTGAATAAATTTGTTTTCTTTATAATATTCAAGCAAATATCAAATAAAATTCAAGCAGAGAGAAAGAGAATATACATTTTCTTATTATAACAATAGAAACGATCAGGGATATATGTGCGTGTATGGAATGATCTCTTTATCTTACACTGAAAAACTGAGGTGAAGAGATATTTCTTCCCATATGAAATCAACTCTACCTTGATCCAAAGGAAAGGAAATGTAAAACGGAAGAAGACTCCATTTTAAATGAAATTAAGAAACAGCCACAATAGCAAACCATAACCTACAAAACTATCCACCAAATGCAGCATAATTTTGAACCTAAAGAGGAGTAGCTGCCAAGATAGACCTAAAATTCTGCAGATACTGGTTAGTAATTGATAATAATTATCAAGGATGTACTATATTCCAGGAAACATTCTAAGTATTAACTAATTTAATCCTAACAACCCTGTGATAGAGGTACTGTTGTTATCCCCATTTACAAGCGATGAAACAGAGGCACAGAGAAGATAAGTAACTTGCCCCAAATCCCTCAGCTACTAATTATCAGAACTAGAGTTTGAACTCTGGAATTTGAGTAAAGCACACAGCTCTCCAAAAATAAGTGGCACAAGAATCCCTTGGTTAACAGAGAGAGTTCTAGTTGGGGACTGGGGTTGGGGAGCCTCCTTAAAGCTACTCTCTGACACAGAGTGGCAGAGGAGGTAGCCCTGAACAAAACATTTTCCAGAGAGAAACAGGTGGTCGGCATGGCAGCAAGGAGGAAAGGGGAAGAAACCTCCTTGTGGCCGTCAATCTTTGTCTGGAGAAGAAGTGCAGATACTCAAGAAGCCTGTGGCACAGGAGGCTTTACTGCAAGACTGCCAGGCCAATCTTGTCAGCCTGAGCTGCACAATCCGTGTAAACCCATTCTGAGATTCTAGATTTCAATCCAAGCAGGCTGAAGTCTCGTGTACCCTTCACACACAATTCTTCAGCGAACAGACGGTCTATAACATACGCCTCACAGCACAGCCTGACGATATATCTTTGGGCCCAAGATGGGTTATTCACATGGTATTGGTTGGTTATGGGAAAATAAGGCAAGGGGGGTAGACAGTGGAGGGAGCCCTCCTTCACTCCTTTAGCCAAAATAAGCTCCAAAGACATGAAATGTTTAAATATAGCACAATGAAACTTTTAAAACCCTAAAAGAAGCCATGAGAGATTTTAAACAATAAATTTAGGGTGTTTGATCAAAAAAGTTTGGAGGCCACTACTATGTCAGTTAAAAAAAAAAGAATGTATACTCTGCCCTAATATACATGTAACTTTAGTATATATATGATATATTACATATATATAATATTATATAAATGAAACATATTTATGCCTACAGTTGTAGATAGTGGTTCACCACACCATTACATTACATATACATACATCTATATAGATGTAGCTATAAATTTAATCCTCGCAACAACTCCATGAGGCACATGTTCAGAAATCAGCCCTATGTTTACCAAGTCAATGTGTAATAATAGTGGTAAACTATAAATAGTGGTTCATTTCATCCTATATGATATATACATATATACATAAAATCTGCTAATGTGAAAATATATATTATATATACAAAATCTGACAAAGATTCTCTCCTTGATCAAACTCAAACCAGGCTCCTCTGAACTCTCTTCTCAACTAGGCACTGACTTTTGGGCTTCCAGGTTTCTCCTGGCATTGTCTAGTTTTAGCAAGAATCCTGCTAAGTAAGTCTAGCTAGAATCCCCAACCCTTGATATTTGATCACCTTCAATATCTAATTGGGTTCTTCATTGTCTACCATCCCCCAGGTGAGGTCTGATCACTCTGGCCTGCCTTCAGTGAGAGTCCTATTAGGTAGCTTTACCCAGAATCCTCCCCCCTTGCCCCTGATGTTTCCTCTTAGTAATTTTTAATCCACTGACCCTCACCCTGCTCCTTGGCTATCAATTCTTGCTTTTCCTTTATGTATTCAGAGTTGAGCCCAATCTCACTCCCCGACTGCAAAGCCCCATGTTAGTGGTTCCTAACACCTATTGTGACAGTCCTGAGTCAAGTCTGCCTTATCTTTAACAAGTGTCATAAATAATTTTTTCTTTAACAAGCCTTAGGGTGAGGTAAACCACTATGTACAATTGTAAGCATAGATTCACGTTTTGAATAGTCTTCTTTATAATTTTGAGTATTTTGAGCCAATTTCTTTTCAGATCTGATGAGACTGTAAGTATTTTTAACTCAGCAATACAGCTGATGAAGACCAGAAATGAAGAAAGCATCAGAGGGCCAAGAACAAGAAGACAACCCATCTACTTGTAAGACACTCTGGGCAGCATGTGCTACACCATTGATGCTGGACACTGTTGCTGACATGGCCTAAGTGACTGGGAGGGCACCCTAACTCTCCCTGTGTCACTGAGTTACTCTCCAGTCTCAGAGTCCTGGCGGGTGGGGGGCGGCTCATGATGGAATCTGGGTTACAGGTGTATACCTGGGTGCCCTGGGACAGATGGAGAGAGAGAGAGAACAATTCCAACTTCCCAGATGTGAGGCAGGGCTCTGCATGAAATGGGAGATTCTCAATAATAGGAAGATATTGGATGCTGGACAGCTGTGACAATGAAAACTTCATCACAGAGTGTCTTAGCAATCCGTAGTGGCTGAGAACATGAGCACTAGAGTCAACAGACTGGGATCAAATACCCGATCCAGCATTTGCCAGCCTTGTGTCCTGACTTCTCTTCTTAATGGAGGTTCCACCGCAGAATTAAGCCCTAATGTCCCAAAGTAATCATTGGATGCAATGCACTAATTTCTCTCCTATGTACCTGGAATAGTGCTAGCTATGTGCCCTCCTTGGAAGAACTGAGAAAATAGTCACTCAAATCTTTTTTTCCAGAGCTTAATTCTCTCACTGAACCCCTTTGAGAGTGGTGGCAGACTTAAATCATTTACCCTTTCTATGTCTGTTTTTTTTTCATTTTAACTTCTAAAGTGTGAATAAAAATTATACCTTGTTCATATTTTTAAGAGAATTTAATGAGCTAAGGCATGGAAAGCACTTAAAACAGTGCAAGGCATAATAAATGTTATTGGTATCAATATCGCATTCATATTTATATTTTCTTCTTTTTCTTGTAATACAGGTGTTCAGTAAATAGTTGAGGAATGAATGGATATATGTATGTGTGAAGATGAATAGTAGTGGTGTACAGAATAAATTGGGACAGACAGGAGGCAGAAAGTCTGTTTGGAGCCTGCTGGGACAATAACAGAAAAAGGCAAGTAAAGGGGTTTCGAAACGGGGATAGTACTGAAAATGGAGAGGACACAGGTTTCTGAAATGTTGCAGAGATGGTTCTACAGGACTTGAAATCTGACAGGGTGTGGGACATGGAGACAACTCAGAGTTGTGAGCTTGGGTAACTGTGCCAATATAAATAGCGGTGCCATTCGTAGAAAGGAAAAAATCCAGGGAGAGATAATGAGCTGAGTTTGGGATATATGGGTAATAAATCTTATAAGGAATCTGAAAGAGTGAATATTTATTCAAAAATATCTCTTGTTGAAGCCAAAGTATCCCCTAACCAGGACTGCCTCCAAAGCGTTCCAAGAAGAGTGCCATATTTGGTGGCTTGGTTGTATGGTTGCAAGTCACAGAAACAATTGTAACTATCTTAGTGAGAAGGAGTAGAAGGGCATAGGAATTTATTTTGTAATATAGGGGAATACTGTGGAGTTCATTGGGAAGAATACAGTAGAGCCTCAGAAGAGATTATAGTTGGGAAGGAAAGTAATCAGGCACCAAGGAAGGAGTCTTCTAGTGCCTCTTTCTTGGATTGGCTTCCTTATTCTCTTCTACTACTCAGGCCACATGCTGGGAGGTGGCCATGCCATCTGTAGCAAATATCAGTGTTCTTCCCAGAACCCCTCCAATCCCTTTTTGTCCTTTTTGTGGATCCCTTAGCTTTGGTATACTTTCCCTTCCAACAGCTATTACCTGTGACTCTGTTTAGAAGACTCCCAAGGGGGTCCTGGAGTCCTGTTTGCTGGATGTAGCAGAGATGGATGTACCTGAAAATTTACATTGCTCAACACCTAGGGTAGCCCTTGGCCAAAGATAACGGCTGAAGGCATTTGAATGCCTTGCTTCCTTGCCTTTAATCAGGAAAACTCCACGGCATAACGTATTCCAAGGTTATGCTGTGGGATAAGTTTGAGTTCTCCTACGCTCTGTGGGACTTTGCTTCCTCCTTCTTCCTACCCTGTTTCCATTAGTGCCTTACTGATTTTTCCTGTGAGAACTCACTTAATGACTTGTTTGCAGATGTATCCTCATCTGCAGGTCTGCTTCAGAGGAACCCAACTATTATAGATTGAATTGTGTACCCCCCCAAAAATATGTTGGAAATAAGGTCATTGCAGATGTAGTTAGTTAAGATGAGGTCATTGTGGTGGACCCTAGTCCAATATGACTGGTGTCTTTCAAAAGCAGAAATTTGGACATAGATAGACAGGCACAGAGGGAAGATACACAGGAAGAAGACAGCCTGTGAATGGAGTGATGCATCTACAAGCTAAGGAACAGCAAGGGTTGCCAGCAAACACTAAAAGCTAGAAGTGGCAAGGAAGGATTCTCCCCCAGAGGCATCAAAGAGAACACAGCCTTAATTTCAGACTTCTGAACTCCAGAATGTGAGAGAATAAATTTATGCTGTTTTAAGCTATCCAGTTTTTGGTACTTTGTTATGGCAGCCCTAGGCAACTAATACACAACAACAACCCTGCTCCCAAGTTTTTACATCTCTTCTCTTTAAGAGATCAGCATAGACTGACACTAGATTCTCTTAGGTCCTATTCCAAATTCTCAGGGTATGGATCCTGATCAGATCACTCAAGCCCTTCAGTTATATCTAAGGGGTGGAGTAACACTGTCCAAATATCAATGTTGTGATTAAGAGGAAATGGTTCTCAAAGAAAAGAGGAGTGTTGTTTGTTCCATGGAGTAGAGAGACATCCCCAAAGCAGCCACTCTGAAGATCTTTCTCAGAATGGAATTTTCCAGTCCCTTGTACGGTCCTAATGCCAAACTGGCATGTATACAACAAGAACTGATGAAGGAGTTTGGTTACTTTTTCAAATTAAGAAGATGTTCCAAATTTATAGGGCTTCTAAAGCATGAGATCTGAAAAAGCCTCAAAGTTGATTAGTGTTGCCATTTTGATTTCCTGATTTGGCTTCTCAATGGCAACAATGCATGCTACACAATAACAGTAATTCAGAATGAACAACAAATCCTGCTGTGCACTGAAACATGAAGTCAATTTATGTCAAATGTTGTTTTACAGAGTTTGAAACATAATGAATAGAAATCTTACCAGTATATCTATGAATTTACTTAGTAGAACAGTATTTTATTTTTTAAGCCAACTCTAAAAGGGAGAAGAAAAGAAAGTTAAGGGAAGTTTTTTTCTTATGACTCAAACTGGAAGCAAACATTTTGCACTCTGGTTCAGAGGGTGAAATTTATTTCCACCCTCTCAGCAGCAGCCAATTTGAACCTGATTCAAAGTTGATTGTTTTCAAGCAGTTGCTAGTATACATGTATTTATTAATGGACAGGCACTGAGTCTCATTTTTCTTCTACTTCCTCTACTAACCTAGTTATGAAATGTGGTTTTCAACAACTCTAAACGTATGTGCAATGGGATGAAATATAATTTATTTCAATTCCAACTTTTCTTTTTAAATAACATTTATCTTCTCTTTTAGGGCAGAAAAATTTCAAAGAAGGGAATCTGGTTACTTGAAGTTTCTTCTTGAGTAGAATTAGTGCCTTTCTAATACATTGGCTAAACTCTTGACTGTCATTGTCAGTTACCCAGAAGCAGACCCTGAGAATAGGATTCTGATGCAAGTGTTTTATGAGTGATGGGTTCCTAGGTGAGCCTGGGCAAAGAAGAGGAAACAGGACAAGGGTGGGGAAGAAAGCAAGCAACGGTGAGACTTCAGATCAAGTCTCTACCTCGGCCAGACCCTGAGTACGTTATACCTCAGAGTTTGCACTGTTTTGAGGCCAATAGCTGGACTTTCTTACTCCTGCACCAGCCAGTCATTGGATAAGGGTCATTCAGTGCTCTGGTTTGAATGTTTCCTAACACCCAATGTGATGGTGTTAGGAAGTGGGGCCTTTGGGAGGTAATTAGATCATGAGAGCGGAGTCCTTATAAATGGTATTAGTGCCTTATAAAAGAGACCTCACAGAGCTCACTAGCCCTTTCTACCACGTGAGGATACAGGAAGTCTGCAACGTAGAAGAGGGCCCTCACCTGATCATGCTGGCACCCTGATCTCAAACTTCCAGCCTCCAGAATTGTGAGAAATAAATTTCTGTTTGTAAGCTACCCAGTCTGTGGTATTTTGGTATAGCAGCATAAATGGACTAAGAGCGGGTGGATGTGGCATGTGAATTCCCAAGCACTTCCAACTTTCTGCTGTTGTGGCAAAGCAGACCCAGTAGCCCAAGGGCGGGTCTCCAAAGACAGTCCCAGATGTGTGCTGTTAGAAGCAAAAACACACAGAAATGGGAAGAATAATGCTTAGAAATGGTAAAAGGAAAAAACCCACAAAAGAACACAAGGAAATTTTTAGAGGTGATGGATATGTTTAGTACCTTAATTGTGGTGATGGTATCACAGGTGTATGCATATGTACAGACTCATCAAAATGCATACTTTAAATATGTGCATTTTTGGTCTATCAATTATGTCTCAATAAAGCTAAAAGAAGAAGAGGGAAGAGGAGGAGGAGGGGACGGGGAAGGAGAGGGAGGAGGGAGTGATAGTAAAAGGAAAGGGATCCAGAGGTGTACTTTATGATCTCTTTAGGCCGGGTATCATTTAACTGATCTTATTAGGATAAAAAGTATAGCTCTTTGCACTGCTCTCCAAAGTGGTGTGTCCTTACCTGAGGGATATGTACCAACAAACAAACAAACAAAAGAGAAGACTAGAATTTGTAATACCTGTATACACATTTATATTTAAAGCAGTTCCTATTTTTAGAAATGCTTTACAAAATTTCATGTAGAAGTACACATATATAACATAAAAATAAATATACATTATTGGATGCCAATATGTTTTCAGTAGGCAATCAAAACGTTTAGAAACCCTAGGTCCAGAAAACAGTAATTATCTGATCGATCTTTTCAAATAAAATCCTCATATCTGTGTATAAGTATTTTCAAACGGGTTCTGTCCCCAGCAAAAAAAAAAAAAAAAAAAAGCAGGAAACGTACCAGCTGTTTTAGCATGGTTGATTAGGATTTTGTAGCTTTGTCTTTAAAAATAAAATGAAAACTATTCAAAGGAAAAAAAATATGGCTTTTTGGTTCAGCTTCGCCCCAAGCTTGGATGGCCCACTTTAGCCTTCTGCACTGTAACCCTCATGCCTAACCCAGATTCCTGGGTCACCACGTGTCAGCCTGGACTTCAGTGTCCTCGGTCCCCACTAATCTAACAAGGAGGATCCAAAATAGACTTATTCTTTCTCCTTCTTTAATGTGAGATCTAATTTGCGTGTGACGTAGGCTTCCTTAAAGGCAAAACCATATCTTTTATAATACTTCAAAATTAAAGTTGCTGAAATCATTATTTTAGATAATATAATGTTTTAAACATGAGGAAAAATTTTAAAGTCTATTTATTAAGACTTTCACCATGTATTCAGAAATTCCAATTAATAATGCCATATTTAGACAGGCCTCCCTGCCATAACTATCATATGTTGACTCACTCCTGACAAAATCTGAAAAAGAAATACAGGATTATTTTTACACAACCATCTTCCAATGGGCTACTACAGTCAGGAAAAATAATCCAAATGGGCTACAAATACTGTAACTGATCATTGCAGTGTCCAGGTAGAATTGCTATAACTTGGCAAAATAAGCCCAAGCTTTGTCCTCAGCTTCTCCTTCCCTTGTAGAATTTATACATGCTTGGGCCTGTCTAGAATCCTGAGGAGGCACTTGGAGAAATCTACTTATGTGAGAGGTTGATTTGCCTTCTGGGAAAGACTTTCTGTGAATCATATGGGCAGAGTTTGGTCAAGGGTAGTAGCCAGTATCTTAGGGCAAAGGGAAATTCTGAAAAAGCAGAGTCAGTTACTCCATGGTCTCGACTCATTCCTCCAGTTCAGCTCCAAGGAACTCATGCCTAAGCCTCAATGTGAGGAAGCTCTACTAAAAGAATGAATGAAGAGTTAATGTCTAAGGACATTGGTGTGATAAGACATCACACATATTAGTTCTAGCACATTTGAGGGTGACGGCAAATGGCGTGGCATTGCTGGCTTATTTCTTCCATGTACCCTAGATGCTCTTTCATTCTATTGCAATTCACACCTGATTATCTAGAGCTACCCCTTTCAACATAGGAGATAAAATACATTGTGTTCAGAAAATACCCTCCAAATCACAATCCAAGATCAAAGGCCCCAAGACAGCGTGGCCTCAGAAGGACAACATTAGAGCAGGGCTCAGTGACATCGGAAATGAGAGCTGGGCACTGCAACCCTGCACAGATTCTGTGGGCACACCAGCAGCAGCAGCAGGAGCAGCAGGTCTGTCGGTGGGCATGTGCTGCTAGTTACTATCTTGGGAATAGTCAGTAAAGGGAGAACTCATTACTTAATTTAACTGAAAGAAAAATGAGGAAAGATGGAATTAAGGGTATATAAAAGACATATACAGAGTTTAGCCATTTGTCATGTGAGAATGCAACATGAAAACAACCATCTGTGAATCAAGAAAAGGGTCCTCATCAGACACTGAATCTATTGGTCCCTTGATTTTGGACTTCACAACCTGCAGAACTGGAGAAAAATATCTATCTCCTTTCTATCAACTCCTCTTCTCACTCCAGTTGATTTTAAGATTTTTCCTTTGGTATTTTACAGACTCACAATGCTGCAAATGTGTATTTCTTTTTATATATCATATTTGTAATTTTCTGGGTTTGTCTCTTCTGTGGATTATTGAACTTAAATCATTCTGGAAAATTAACAGCCATTATCTCTTCAAATATAAACTTTGCCTTGTTGATTATATCTCTTCTACTTATTGAACCTTGATTAAAAATTCTTCTTAATTTATCTTTTATGTCACTAATCTCTTTTATTTTCCATTTTTTTCTCTTTGTGCTTCATTCTGAAATATGTCTTTTGATTTATCCACCACTTTATTAATTCTATCTTCACCTGTGTTTGATTAGCTAATAAATCCACCCATTTAGTTTTAAATTTCAGTTATTATTTTTTCATTAAATATGCTTAGATATTTTGTATAGGTTTCAGTACCCTGCAAATTATTTCAAGCTTGTCTTTTATTAAACATCTTCTATACAGTATTTTTAAATTTGCTTCTGATAATTCCAATATCCAAAGTCCTCAAGCAGGGGCATAAATTTCTCTAGTCTGTTTTTTTCTATTGATTCTTAGTCATTGTGACTTGTTTCTTTGTGTGCTCTGCTGTTATCTGCTTATTTATTTGTTTACTAAAAGCTGCTCACTTTTTAGAAAATTATTTATGTGAGCTCTTTGATGTCTAGCACGGATATAATTCATATGGAATGGATTTGCATCTACTTCCACTCAATACTTGGGGACATTATCAGTCCTCTCACCACCTTAATCTAAATTCTTGGCTTGAAGCTGTTTTGACCACCTAGATGATATAGGTTGCAAATTATGAAAGGCCTGACTTGTGGTTACAACTTTTCAGGGATGTTTTACATACTTCTTTATTCAGTTCCAGTTCTCTGGGGGCAAGGAATTGGGACTTTCATTCAGCCTTTATTAAATGTGTGATGGTATAGCTTTTTGAGATCACTGGTCTATGGAATGGAGGTCTCTTATCATACATTTATGGTTGGGAAGATCCTGGGATTTATTTTCTCTTCCCAAGCCCTACCAGGACATAGTTTGCCAGATTTGGCTAACGAACCTCAGGGCAGTGGCAACTTCAGTGCTGTCCTGCCCCTCTGGTTTTCTATCTTAGATTTGGCTTGACAATTCCCTACTCATCAGTTCTTTAACACTTTTAAGGATTTTCAATTTTATTTAGATTTTTAAATTATTTTTAGTGGGAAAATGAGTCTGTAATTTCTATCCCGCTATACTACCTGATTTCCTGTTTATACTCAGGATGGTTTGACCCAGGAATCCTGAGTTTTATTATGATAGCTATTTCTAGATAAAGTATGATATTTTCCAATATCACTCTCATGTCCAATATCACTGAGCCCTGCTCTAATGGTGTCCTTCTGAGGCCACACTGCCTTGAAGCCCTTGATCTTGGATTGTGATTTGGAGGGTATTTTCTGAACACATCTGCTGCCAATCCTCCTCTTTTTGCTGAGGAAGAGTGACCCTGAGCTAACATCCGTGCCCATCTTCCTCTACTTTACGTGTGGGATGCCTGCCACAGCATGGCTTGATAAGTGGTGCATAGGTCCGCACCTGGGATCCAAACCAGCGAACCCCAGCCCGCCAAAGCAGAACGCATGAACTTAACTGCTATGCCACTGGGCCAGCCCCATACATAAAGTATGATCTTGAAGCATTTTTCCTCTTCCTACTATTTTGGGGGTGGGAGAGTGGTTAAGTATTTATCTAATGATCACTTTGTTAATGATAGTGAGGTATTTGTACAACATTTGGCCTGGAGAAATATGGTTTTGTTGATTATTTGCATGCTGATAAAATTCATTAAAATCAAATATTTTACATTAGCATTATATGTACTTTTCAATTTAAGATTGTGGAAATGGGTCTGATGGGATTCAGGACATGCTACCCCAAAATATGGCACCTCAGCATATTGAATATTTTAAGCTGAAGGAATTGGAGAAAACAGCGAAAGCAGCAAGGTCACTCTGACCTCCCACCACCGACTCCCCTGAAGCAGGTCATAAAACCCTCGTGTGAGATGTGCCTTCCCTATATCCGGAGGAAAGAAGCATCCTTATCTTCGAAGACAAAGGGAGCTGAGAAGAATCCTAACAAACAGGCCTTGCTAAGTTTCCCCCAGTTTGCTACAATTATCTCATATTCCTTAACCTGTCATATTCCTCCACATCTGTCCACTCTTCATCACACCTAGCATAAAAAAAAGGACAGAGAAGTCCTCAACAGATATTTGTTGAATGAGTAAATTAATGAAATTGATAAAGAATTCCGTTGTGCACTTTCTGCTACATCTACTGTCTACCATTAAGGTTTGTCTTTTTTTCTTTTTCATCTGTGGAGGCAAAACTAAAAAAATACACAGGTCTAACTGTTTCTTCGTGTCTTCATTACCTTGTGAAGGCTCCTCTGTCATGTAAAACTTATATCAAATAAACTTGAATGCTTTTCTCCTGTTAATGTTTCTCAGTTTAATTTTCAGACTCAGCCAGGAACCCTAAGAGGCTTGAATAAAACTTTTTCCTCCCTACAGATCATAAGCATTTTAAGAGCAGGGACTAGGTCTGTTTTGTTACTTGATTCCCCATAGTACCTACCACAGAGGAGTCCTCAACAGATATTTGTTGAATGAGTAAATTAATGAAATTGATAAAGAATTCCGTTGTGCACTTTCTGCTACGTCTGCTGGCTACCATTAAGGTTTGTCTTTTTTTCTTTTTCATCTGTGGAGGCAAAACTAAAAGAATATTCTGTCTAAATAATTTTACTGTCTTCTAATATCATCTTAGAGTTATTTGGGGGGGTAGAGGATGAGGGTAAGCAGTTAAAATACCTCAGGAGAGCAGAGTAAAGAGTAGAGGCATTGTAGGTGTTCTTTGAAATTCTGATTAGCCAAGGAACTCCTGCAAGGAGATTTGGCTGCTGAAAGCAGGGTTCCAGATCCCCACCTCCCTTTGAATAGGAAAATATACGTGAAAAGCATATATTAAGGAGGAGAAGCATAATCTTAGGAAACGTGATATTTTAATGTTCCTTCTGTTATGAGCCGCACAGACATATAATATCTCTACTATTTGTGCAAAATGCTGTTCATTTGCTGAATGAATTTTCTGTGAATATATAGAAGAATTAATTTGCCTTCCAGGTGGTCCACATACTCACAGGAGGGATGATCTCTGTACATGAAAAAGTCAAAGTAGGGAAGTTTAGAGAAGGGAAAGATTTTCTTCATGGGGGCAGTGAGGAGGTTGTAGATACATGGACGTGTTGATATATTAAGTTTTGTATTCTCTTGTACATGCTTTATCTTCTTTGACTGTCCCTTTCATCCCTCTCCATTGTTTTAAACATTATGTAGTTTATAGGCATGTATAAAAGTCCTATATTGTGCTTCCTGCAAGATTCTAAGGAAACCAACTCAAATATTTCTCTCTTCTTAAAGATATTTATAGGGGAGCAAGGAAGGGCTGGGCAATCTCTGTTCAATAAGATACAACAACAAGAAAATAAGCAAACAAATGATAGAGAATCTCTGGTTAATATCTTTACTCTCCTGACTGATGAACTGATGTAGAAAGGTAAGATAAAGAACTTCCCAGCAGGTGTGAATCTCATTTAGGTCTATCAGAAATTTGCCCAAGCATTTTATTAGAGATACTAATTATTTTTCAGAGTTTTGAAATACACGAAAATTTCTTTCTTAGATCAAGTTTGGTACAAATTTTCTCTTCTGGATCCTGTTTTTGACCAAAACAATCTTTAAAGATCTAGTTTTGTTAGAAAAATGTCTAATTGTATTTTTGTGCTAAGTTTGTTAACTGCATTTTTGCAAAGTCAAACTTATTTTACATTTAATACAGACAGTAGGAATTGGAGATAGGCTCACATAATTCAATGTATCCCTCTCAGTGGACAGAGCTAGGAAATACTCGTACATATATTAACCCATGTATACACATATATCTACCTTTCTGTAGATATCTATATGCATATTATAGTAAACATGAGTTCATACAGATGTCTCTAACTCTAATCCAGCACCACAAGGTTTATTCTAGTCTTCTACATTTGCTGATTTATAACTTCTTTCTCCAACAGTGAGAAACCTGGCTTTCATTATCTACTACAAGGGGCAATAAATATTTACTCTAAAGGGCCAGATAGTGAATATTTTTGGTTTTGTGAGCCATACGGTGTCCGCCACAACACCTCAGCTTTGAGTTTCATATAATTTTTCATGTGTCATGAAAAATTATTTTTCTTTTGAGTTTTTCAGCCATTTAAAAGTGAAAAAAAAAGTTCTTGTGGGCCGTACAAAAATTAGCCAGATTTGACCCATGAGCCCCAGTATGCTGATCTCTATTCTACAATATATTTGTTTGTTCAATTGTAGTATTCATGTAAAGTGGTTTCAGAATTGCCAACCTATACTTCTGAGATAAACAAATTTATCAGTTAGAGCACAATATGTGTACAGTTCTTTTAGTCTTTCTGCTTATAGTCAAAATGCTATTTCCAAAGCTTTTACATCAACTCCTTTCTTCCCCATTTCCATCAGTGTGATTACATCATTCTGATACCGAGCTGAAGTGAGTTCACTCACCCATTGCCCAGCAAGCCAATCTGACACCAGGTGTGGTGGAAGAAAGTAGGAATTTTATTTTTGCACAGCGCTGAGAAGGAGAGAGGGCAGCTAATGCTGAAACCCCAAACTCCCCGAAAAGCTAAAAGGAAGGGTTTTTATTTGGGGTTTTAGGTAGGGGAGGGGGAGAATATGACCTTGCTGGTCGGAGCTTTCCCACCAGGCTGTCTTTGGCCTTGAGACTACTTGCAGACAGGAGGGAGCCCCTGACCTTGCTGGTCAGCAGCTTCCCCACCAGCCTATATCTCTTTGCAGGGAGGAGATAATCCAGGTGCTTGTCCTTGGCGGTGCCTGTCTCCATGGAGGATAGTGGATTCTGGAGCCAGGACGCCAGAGAGTAAGCGGGGAATGAATGTTTTGGTTTTAACCCCATATATGCTGGGCTTAATGTGGGGAAACTGATATCAGGGTCGGTATCAGTTCTTTGAAATGCAGTTATTTTCATTTGTTACAGTCTTCATTTCAACCTGGAATTCCCCAGCATCCTGGTGAATTCTTTTTAATTTGCATACGGTAAAAGTTGCACTTTGTGGTGTACACTTCTATATGTTTTGACAAATGCATAGAGATGTATCTACCATAATGGCACCATACAAAAGAGTGTCATTACCCAAAAGTTTCTCTCTTGCTTTCTCTTAATAGTCAACCCTTTTGTTTACTTCCATCCTATGGAAACTATTAATCAGCAAATTTATGGCCAACCTCTCCCCAAATCCCTCAAACTCTGGCAACTACTGATCTGTTTTCTTTCCCTATAGTTTTGCCTTTTCCAGAGTATCATAAATGGAATCATATAATATGCAGCCTTTTAGGTAAGTTTCTTTTATGTAGCCAAAATTTTTAGGATTGCTATGTCCTCGTGAAGAATTGACCCATGTATCATTATGAAATGATATTCTTTATTACTGTTAATTGTTTTTTCTGTGATATCTGCTTTATTTGATTTTAATAAAGAAACTTCGGCTTTCTCTTGACTAGTGTTAGCATAATACATTTTCTTCTATCCTTTTACTTTTAACTTACCTGTGCATCATATTTGATGTGCATTTCTTATAGGCAGCATGTACTTAGGTCCTGCATTTTTTCCAATTGGGCAATCTCTGCCTTTTAATCAGGATATTTAGACTATTTACATTTAATGTGATTAGTGATATGTAGGTTTAAATCTAGCATCTTGTTATTTAATTTCTATTTGCTCCATCTGGTCTCTTTTCCCTTTTTCCCCCCTTTTCAGTTTTCTTTTCGTTTATTAATTTTGGGAGGAGTCATTTTTTTTAATTCATTCTGCCAATCTCTGTCTTTTAATTGGTGTATTTAGATCTTTAACATTTAATGTAATGTTTGATATGTTAAGGCTTAAGTTTGCCATTTTATTTGTTGTTTGCTTTCTCTCTGTTTTCTTTGTTCTGGCTTTGTGTAGGTTACTTGAACATTTTTTAGAATTTCATTTTGATTTATCTACAGTCGTGTGCCACATAATGACATTTTGGTCAACAATGGACTGCATATATGATGGTGGTCTCATGGGATCAGTACCATATAGCCTAGGCGTGTAGTAAGCTATACCATCTAAGTTTGTGTAAGTACACTCTGTAATGTTTGCACAATGACAAAGTTGCCTAACAATACATTTCTCAGAACATATCCCCATTGTCAAGTAACACATGACTTTATAGTATTTTTGAGAGTATCTCTTTGTATAGTTTTTTTAATGGTTGCTGTAGGTAGCACATCATATATATACATATATATATGCATATATATAACTTATCACAGTCTAATAGTGTCAGCATTTTCAAGTGATATATTATTTACTCATATTTTTGCTCTTTTTGAGTTCTTTCTTCATAATGTTTCAAGATTCTTTCTTTTATTACTCCCTTTCTGTTTAGAAAACTTCCTTTAGCCATTCTTTTAGGATAGGTCTGCTGGTTTCAAATTCTCTTAGCTTTCCTTCATATGAGAATGTCTTGATTTGCTCTTCATTCTGAATGATATTTTCACTAGACACAAAATTCTGAGCTGACAGTTCTTTTCTTTAAACACTGAAAAATTATGCCACTTCCTCCTGGCCTCCATGGTCTCTGATGAAAGATCTTCTGTCATTGGATTTGGAAAGGTGTTGTTTCTCACTGATTTCAAAATGTTTTTCTTTGTATTCAGTTTACAAAAGTTTGTCTATGATGTGTCTTTATGCAGATTTCTCAGGATGTCATTCAGTTTCTTGAATCCATGGGTTTATGTCTTTTGCCTTAGGGAATTATCAGCCATTATTTACTTGAATACCTTTTTGGCCCTATTTCTCATCTACTTCTGGGATTTCAAAGACATGAATTGTAGATCTTTTGTTATAGTCCCACCTGTCCCTTAGGATCTCCTTATATTTTTTCAGTCAATTTTCATTCTGTTGTTCAGACTGTGTAATATCTATTGTTCTATCTTGAAGTTCACTGATTCTTTCGTTTGTCCTCTCTATTCTGCTGTTGAGCTTATCCACTGAGTTTTTTATTTTTTATTGTATATTTTAGTTCTAAAATTTCTCTTTGTTTCTTCTTTGTATCTTTTATTTACTTGATAAGACTTTATATATTTTGCTGAGGTCTTCTAATTATTTCATTTGTTTTGCATGTGTTTGTAATTGCTCATTAAAACATTTTTATGATGGCTGCTTTAGTATTCTTGTCAGATTATTCTAAAATCTATGTTATCTCAATGTTGGTATATGTTGGTTATCTTTTCTTATTCAGTTTTATATCTTGGTTCTTGGTCTGAAAAGTGATTTTCAATTTACACCTGGATATTTGAGTATTATAAGATCCTGGATCTTTTTAAATTCTTGTGTTATAGCAGGGCTCTTCTGAGACTTCCCAGGTGAGTGAATGAAGGTGTCATCTTGTTACTGCCAGGTTCTCCACTCAGCTTCTGTTCACATCTGGGGATAAGGGCTCTTCTTACTGCTGGGCAGAGGTAGGAATTCCGGCTTCCCACTTTGGCTTCTCTGATGCCACCACAGCTAGTAGAGGGAGAGGCACCTAATTATTGTTCACCACATGGCATCCACTGACACTATGGGGATTTGCCTTGTTAGCACTAAGTAGTGGTAAAAGTCACAACTCTCTACTAGTCCTCCTCTGACACCATGCCCAAGGGAGGGGGAGAAGATGCCTAATTACTATCAGGTGGGGGTAAAGGTACAGGCTTTTCACATGGCCTCTAATGACACTGCAGGAGGTGATGGCCTCATTACCACTGAATGGTTGTAAAAGTTATGATTCTCCACCAGGCCTCCTCTGACATCGTTCCAAGAAGTAGGGGAAAGGGTGCGTTGTTACCACCAGATGGAGGTAGAAATCCAGGCTCTCCATGTGGTTTCCACTGACATTATGTGGTGGAGGAGGGTGGGGCTGGGAAATGTCATTATTACCCTGAGGAGATGAGAGGACGGGTTCCTCACTCAGCCTTTTCTGATACTCTCCCACTAGGGGAGTTGGGATTCCTCATCATAGTCTGGCAACTGCTGTTTCACGTATTTGGTCCATTTTTTGGTTGTTTCTGACAGGAGAGTGAATCAGGCCCCTGTTACTTCAGTTTGACTGGAAGCAGACATTCCTCTTTTCATAAATTTTTCAGGTCAGTTTAAACAGTATGCCAGTCACTGTAGGGTCAAAAATATTATCAGGTAGGTCTAGTTTAGGAAGTATTTAATCATGAATTTTAAACTACAGGTTAAGCTACAGTTTGAACAATGATAGCCTGTTAAATTGAAATTTAGAGATAGAGGGGAAAAAAGGAAGAAAAGTGTTTTATTATATACCTATTAAAAGTAGATTATTAAGAACAGTATTACAATGTTCCAAGAAAATAATCACCACTAGATTTTTGTCAAAGGTTTTATTCAATTCTACATAATTAAACCTTGTTCCACTGATATTGTTCAACAGTCTGGTTTCATAAAATCTACTTCTGGAAAAAAACAGTCCTGGAAACTCTGCATCTTAAGTTCCCTATAAGTTCAGTCTCCCAAGTGTCACACTAGGGTAGTAACATTAGCATGTATCCATGAGTTAATTCCCTCAAACCTAACTACATTAAAATTGTCAAGAGTCTCTGTTAAGGGCCTTTCTACCAAATCTCTTAGGTTAACTTTGATATTTCTTTAAGAAATATCTGCCAATCTTCACCTTATGGCTTTGGTTTCAGATAAAAGTGAAGTGAGAGCAGAAATCCCCAATGATAAGAAGATGATCACTTTATTCTAGGAATTCTATCAGAGTAAAGAAGAATGAAATCTCATATTGGGGTATAGTTCTGAAGCACGTGGGCCTCCCTGTAACATTTCATACCAAGTTAGTTGATTATGATGAAGATAAAAATATGTTATGGTCAGCAGAGGAATTGCTGAATCTAGAGCACCTTAGTATCTCTACTGTAAAATGTATGTCACGATCACTAACATCTGATAAAAATTTTTTAAATCTGAGAATAAAATTTTTTGAGAAGTCAATCTTTTGATAATATTTCACCCCTTGTATAGGAATAAAAGTGGAAATCTACAAATATTCAAAAGATTAACCACTTTAAAAATATCTTTGTCTTATAGCGCTTTTCTTGCACAAAACTAACCTAGGGGAGGTTGAGCTTCTTCTTTGATTTGACAGTTTTCTCCAAGTTGTGCACCCTAGTGAAGGGCAACTCTTACCACTCTGTTGAGTCACTTAAGAAAATAATGAGCATACCAAGCAAATCTAATTATTTATAACATCCTTTCTTGCTCAGGAGTGCCACTTTTGAGGTTATAAGATGAGGAGAAATATTTTGGAGCTTTCTAGCAGCTGTCTCAAGGGCAAAGAATATGGTTAGGGTGCAAAAAACATCTTTTCAGTTGTATTATTCTGAATTTGAGATCTGACCTCGGAGGAAAGCAACATCATAATAGTTTTCAGATGAGAGTACAATTGTTTGAGGACAAGAAAGGTCCAGAAAGTAGCAATACCAAATAACAACCGTAACAGAATTGTTTCATAATAAACATTAGAAATTTAGTTCTTTACATCAGTTTCTTACAGTCATGGAATTCTCCAAAGCATAAAATAGTATAAAAATTAACAGAGTCTTTTGAGAATGCACAGTCAGGTTGGATGAAGCAAAAATTATCTGCCATCTGGGTAGAATATGCTGAAAGCTAATAATAATTTTTTATTGCCTCACATTCAGAACAGACAGTACTCTAATGGCATTTTATTTTGTCTTCTGAGCTACTGGTATTTCCTCTCACTTAAACATAAAATTTCTTTTTAAAAAAATATTTTATTGAGATCATATTGGCTTATAGTATTGTCTAAATTTCTGGTGTACATTATTATATTTCAGAGTCTGTATCTATTGCATGTTCACCACCAATAATCTAGTATTCATCCATCATCATACAGATGTGCCTCTTTACCCCTTTTGCCATTCCCCACTCTCTCCCCCTATGGTAACCACCAATCTGTTCTTCTTATCCATGTGTTTGTTTGTTTGTTTGTCTTCCACATATGAGTGAAATCATACAGTATTTGTCTTTCTCTATCTGACTTATTTCACTCAGCATAATACCCTTGAGGTCCATCCATGTTGTTGCAAATGGGAAGATTTTATCTTTTTTATGGCTGAGTAGTATGTCATTGTATATATGTACCACATCTTCTTTATCCAATCATCTGTTGATGGGCACTTGGGTTGCTTCCAAGTCTTGGCTATTGTGAATAATGCTATGATGAACATAGGGGTGCATATATCTTTTTAGTTAGTTATTACATGTGATTACATGTTCTTTGGATAAATACTCAATAGTGGAATAGCTAGATCATATGGTATCTCTATTTTTAACTTTTTGAGAAGTCTCCATACTGTTTTCCACAGTGGCTGCATCAGTTTGCAGTCCCACTAGCAGCATATGAGAGTTCCCTTTTCTCCACAGCCTCTCCAACAATTATTTCTTGTCTTGTTAACTATAGCCATTCTGATGGGTGGGAGGTGATATCTCCTTGTAGTTTTGATTTGCATTCCCCTGAAGATGAGTGATGTTTAACATCTTTTCATGTGCTTATTGGTCATTGGTATATCTTCTTTGGAAAAATGTCTGTTCATATCCTCTGCCCATGTTTTGATTGGATTGTTTGTTTTTTTGTTGTTGAGTTGTATGAGTTTTTTTATGTATCTTAGAGATTAACTCCTTGTTGGATATATGATTTGTAAATATTTTCTCCCAGTTGGTGGGTTGTCTTTTCATTTTGTTCCTGATTTCCTTTGCCTTGCAGAAGCTCTTTAGTCTGATGTAGTCCCATTAATGTATTTTATCTTTTGTTTCCCTATGTTTTCTTCTTGGAGTTTTATGGTTTCAGGTCTTACATTCAAGTCCTTAATCCATTTTGAATTAATATTTGTGCATGGTGTAAGATAATGGTCTACTTTCATTCTTTTGGATGTGGTTGTCCACTTTTCCCAGCACCATTTATTGAAAAGACTTTCCTTTCTCCATTGTATGTTCTTGGCTCCTTTGTCAAAGATTAGCTGTCCATAGATGTGCGATTTTGTTTCTGGGCTCTCTGTTCTGTTCCATTGATCTGTGTATCTGATTTTCTGCCAGTACCATGCTGTTTTGATTATTATAGCTTTGTAGTATTTTGAATTCAAGGAGTGTGATACCTCAAACTTTGTTCTTTCTTAATCAATAATAAATAAAATAAACACACATATATATAATCATACCAAAGAATGAAAGATTGTGACATTATTTGCAAATTTAAACTTTAGCTTTTAATCTTTGTAAACATACACGAAAGTAGTTTTTCTATATTGACTATACTATATGTAAACTATGTTTACATGTAGTTGAGAATACACAAATTAAAACTATTGTTTGTTGACCAATTGCTTTTGCTCTTTTTTCTCTAATTCACTTTGATTTCTTTAACAATTTTCCAGGTAACTTAAGATTATTGATTCATTACACTAATATAATATATGTAAAAGGACTTAAGTTGTAATTGCAAGATCCTTAATAAGTTGTAAACTAATTAAATAACAATGAATCATTGTTGACATTAAAAAATAACTTCTCAGAAAATTATAACACAATGAAATTTACTCACACAGTGCAAGTGGAGTAATTCTGGGGTTTATGTATTTGAAACACTGGCTGGAGTTCACAAGAACAAATAAATCAGAAGGATATTGCTTATTATAATCAATTTAGTTGAACATCTATGTTTAAATTTACATATTTCTAAAATTTTTGTGTCAGTAATGATCACTTTTCTGACACATAAGATGAGTATAGGAAGTTTCCAGTTACTTAGACTATTTTGTAAGAAAATAAAATCAAGTATTGTACATACTTTATCCGTATCAATTCTACACTGTGATGAAATCAAAAAGAACACATCTATCTTTTTAAAATTAAGATATTATCATTGTAGAGCAGCTTAAGGTTCACAACAAAACTGAGGGAAAATACAGAGGTTTCCCGTATAGCATATACCATATACCCCTGCCCTATACATGCATAGTGTCCCCCATTATCAACATTTCCCACCAAAGTGGTACATTTGCTACAACTGATGAACATATATTGACACATCATAATCACCCAAAGCTCATGATTTACATTATGGTTCACTCTTGGTATCGTACATTTTATGGGTTTGGACAAATGTATAATGATGTGTATCCATCATTATGGTATTATTCAGAATATTTTCACTGATCTAAAAATCCTCTGTGCTTCACCTCTTCATCCCCCTCAATCCCTGGGAACCATTGATACTTTTACTCTCTCCGTAGTTTTGCCTGTTCCAGAATGCCATGCGGTTGGAATCATACAGTACGTTGCATTTTAAGATTGGCTTCTTTCTCTTAGTAATATGCATTTAAGTGACCTCCATGTCTTTTCATGGATTGAAAGCTCATTTCTTTTTAGTGCTGAATAATCCATTGTCTGAATGTACCACAGTTTATTTATCTATTCACCTACTGAAGGACATCTTGATTCCTTCCACATTTTGGCAGTTATGAATAAAGGTACGATAAACATCCAACACTACAAAACTACCCTATAAAACACATGTGTAGGTTTTTATATGGATATAAGTTTTCAGCTCCTTTGGGTAAAAACTAAGGAGTGTGATTGAGAGATCATATGGTAAGAGGATGTTTAGTTTGTTTGTTTGTTTTTAAGATTTTTTTTTAATTTTTTTCCATTCTCTCCCCAAAGATCCCCAGTACATAGTTGTATATTCTTCGTTGTGGGTCCTTCTAGTTGTGGCATGTGGGACCCTGCCTCAGCGTGGTTTGATGAGCAGTGCTGTGTCCGCGCCCAGGATTCGAACCAACGAAACACTGGGCCGCCTGCAGTGGAGCACGTGAACTTAACCACTCGGCCACGGGGCCAGCCCCAAGGATGTTTAGTTTTTTAAGAAACCTCCAAGCAGTCTTCCAAAGTGGCTGTACCATTTTGCATTCCCATCAGCAATGAATGAAAATTCCTGTTGCTCCACTGACATTTGGTGTTCTCAATTTTAGCCATTATAATAGGTGTGTAGTGGTATCTCATTGTTGTTTTAATTTGCATTTCCTTGATGATGTATGACATGGAGCATCTTTTCATATCCTTATTTGCCATCTATATATCTTCTTTGGTGAGGTGTCTGTTAAGACCTTTGGCCCATTTTCTAATCCGGTTGTTTGTTTTCTTATTGTTGATTTTTAAGAATTCTTTCTATATATATTTTAAAATTTTATTCAATCTATTTAAACTAAAAAACAATAGTTCACCCATTTCTTCCACCCCTCACCTCCTGCCTCTTAGTACCACCAATCTGTTCTCTGTGGAAAAGATTGACCTCGAGGTCCATCCAAGTTTCATAAATGGCAAAATTTCATTTCTTTATGGCTGGATATTTCATTGTGTGTGTATATATATATATATATATATATATATATATATATATACCACAATTTTTTATCCATTCATCCATCGATAGACACAGGCTGTTTCCATATCTTGGCTATAGTAAATGATACCACAATGAACATGAGGGTACATATATCTTTTCAAAATAGTGTTTTTGTGTTCTTCAGATAAATACCCAGAAGTGGAATTGCTGGATTATACCATAGTTCTATTTTTAATTTTTTTGAGGAACCTCTATACTGTTTTTCCATAGTAGTTACACGAATTTACAGTCTCACCAACAGTGCACAGAAGATAAGGGGTTCCCTTTTCTTCACATCCTAGCCAACACTTGCTATTTCTTGGCTTTTTGATAATAGCCACTTTAACAGGTGTGAGATGACATCTCATCATGGTTTTGATTTGCATTTCCCTGATGATTAATTATGTCATTTTGGATAACATTCCTTTATCAAATGTGTCTTTTGCAAATATTTTCTCCCAGTCTGTGACTTGTCTTCTCATTCTCTTGACACTGTCTTTTACAGAGCAGAAGTTCTCATTTTCAATGAAGTCTAGCATATTAATTGTTTCTTTTATGAATTGTGCCTTTGGTGTTGTATCTAAAAAGTCATTGCCATACCCAAGGTCATTTAGAGTTTCTCTTATGTTATCTTGTGGAGCTTTATAGTTTTGTGTTTTCGTTTAGGTCTGTGATCCATTTTGAGTTATTTTTTGTGAAGGGTGTAAGGTTTGTGTCTAGTTTCATTTCTTTTTGCTTGTGGATATCCACTTGTTCCAGCACCATTTAGTTGAAAAACTATCGTTAGTCCATTGTATTGCCTTTGCTCCTTTGTCAAAGATCAATTGATTATATTTATGTGGGTCTATTTCTGAGCTCTCTACTCTGTTCCATTGATCTATGTCTATTCTTTCACCAACACCACAATGTCTTGATTTCTGTAGCTTAATAGTAAGTCTTAAAGTCAGTTAGTGTCCATTCTCCAACTTTCTTCTCCTTCAATATTGTCTTGGCTATTCTGTCTTTTATCTCTCTGTATAAACTTTAGAATCAGTTTGTCAATATCCACAAAGTAACTTGCCAGGATTTTGATTGAAATCTTATTGAATCTGTACACAAAGTTGGGAAGAACTGACATTTTGGAAATATTGAGTCTTCCTAAATGGAATGTCTCTATATTTATTTAGTCCTTTGATTTTATTCACCAGAGTTTTGTAGTTATAGGTATTATACACATTTTGTTAGGTTTACATCTAAGTATTTTAGTTTTGGTGTGCCAATGTAAATGATATTTTGTTTTTAATTTTAAATTCCACTTATTCATTGCTGGTATATAGGAAAGAGATTGACTTTTGTATATTAGCCATGTCTCCTGAAACCTTGCTAAAATCACTTATTAGTCCAGGAGGTTTTTGTCAGTTCTTTTGGATTTTCTACAGAGGTGATCATATTATTTACAAACAAAGACAGTTTTATTTCTTCCTTCCTTATCTATATATCTTTTATTTCCTTTTCTTGTCTTATTCCATTAGCTAGAACTTCCAGTGTGATTTGGAAAAAGAGTAGTGAGAGGGAATATCTTTGCCTTGTACCTGATCTTAGTGGGAAAACTTTAAATTTGTCATCATTAAGTATGATGCAGGGTTTTTTTGTAGATGTTCTTTATCAAGTTTAGGATGTTGTAACTAGCTTTTAAAACATATTTAACAAAATAGTTTAATTTGTATATGACTTACCATAACTAAAAGTAATAAACTTTTATAATTCTCTCATATTTATTTGTTACATAATATTAAAACTATTCTAATTTTGCTTGAAAGTCTTCATTTAGAACATTTTCTTAAAATTGGCCTGACATCAATGTTCATTCCTTTGTTTCTCATCTTAGTAACCTAAAGCCATTATCTAAGACTTAATTGTTCCCTTTTGAGCACATTTTTTCTTTTCAATTTCTCTTTTTTTGTGTGTGAGTTCTTGAGACCATTTATTTTAAATGTACATAAGCTAAGTCCCTAGACTAACTAAATATGTGCTCCATTAAATATGATAAATTTAATAATCTTGTCAATTTCCTTCCAAATTAAGCAATTTAATTTCACAAAATCACACAACTAGGGATGTGGATCCCTTTATTCTCCACCCAGATCCTCTCTCATTGAAGGACTTGCCCCAGCTGCTGGGAATGATATAAGCAAGAAACCTTCAGCTGTCAGAGGTATCTCAGTTACAGGGAGCCACAAAGTTATCCCAACTACCCTGATCGATGTGGAGATACAAATGTGCGGCCATTTCAACCTAACGGGAAATAACTCTGGAGGGCTATTTTAACTCCAGAGTACCCCACGGGACTGCACAAGGCGTTTGTAGGGCCTGCGTTACCATTTGGACTTCTCCCTCTACCCAGGCATCCCTGATCACACTACCTCACATAGGTGTTGAACCCTTCATAACCGTCCTGCCTGCTAAACTCTATCTCCGGGTCTGCTTCCAAGAGAATCCAACTTGCAACAGTAAGTAAGTAGTTTGCATTGAAAACATTATTTATACCTCTAGAGGTAGTTCCATCTCTTTGTCTATTCGAGCCAATCTCTCAGTCACTATGCCCAGCACAAGAAACTGTCTTTTTTTTTAAATCCACAGAAGAATATAGCATATTTTCATTATATTAGCTGAACAGATTTTCTGTTCCTTCGTCATCTCAAGATGGATCTCTCTGTTTGAACTAGATGTTCTCATGGTGCGTACAAATGACTACAATTCCTGCAATCAATTACCTTCAATTTTTCAAAGGTGTTTTACGCAAACAGGCAGCTCTCTATCTAGAATCTCTCTGGTCACAAACACAAAGAATTACAAATTATCATTTACAGATACAGACCAACATGTGAAAAGTTGCCAGGCAAATCATATAATTTTCACTAAAAGAAAAATGAAAATAAGACACAAAATCCTTGCCAATGAAACACAGAATAACTTCCTGCAACCAAAAGAAGTAAATGACTACTTTCCCACCTTATCTTTTATAGGAGCTTTGGTCCTCTCTTAGTAACATAATTTGATACCAAAAGTCTGTGGTATCAAACCCAACTCACCTTTCCTCCAGTCCCATGACATTCTTTCAACTTCAAATGACTTTTCCAGGCACTTACAGGAGGGTTGGGGGTGGGGACATTCACGGTAATTGATAAAACCATGGGGACATCCAGTACCCTGGCTCAAAACTTTCTCTCCAAGTTTTTAATATCTTTCTTGGTGTGGCATTACTTGATTCAGGGCTGTTCTTAGTTTACTCTACTAGGTTCTCATGAGTTGAACCATCTTGGTAGGACCTCCAAATTCCTAGGGGAAACGTATATGACAAATTCATTATGTAAAAATTTTATTTTAAGTTTAATACAGGAGACTAGTCCTCTAAATCAGCCAAGGAAAAGAGTTTACTCTTGGTAGAGACACAGGAAAAATAACTGATTTGGAAGTCATTGTTAGACTGGATTCAAGATGAAAAGGAATGTTTGGTTAAAAATATTTAGACTGCTGCCTGAGAGATAGCTGACTAGGTTAGTAAATAACATCACCAATTTTTAAAATTTCATTTAATTCTATCAAAACAGTCCCCAAACATATTATCAGGAATCATCATTACTTCCCTGAAGGAGTTTTGGAATTACATCCCACCAAGTTTAAGAAATTTTTTCTCTAATCAAAATTCTCCTATCGATCAAGATCCAACTCAGTACTTCCTTTGAAGATGAAAATAGCATTCCAGGGTGGAGGTGGGGAATAAGAGTGAAGAGATGTGGTTGAGAGGGTGGATATGCAAAGATCCAGAAGAAGGAGGATGTGCAAAGATGCAGAAGAATGCAGAAGTCAGGATGAGATCTTCCTGTCAGGTCTATTTACCAGGGCACTATTTACCAGGGACACGTGAGAACAGGATTCCAAAGATAAAGAAACAGTTACATAGAAACTCTGCATTTTCTCAAGTGGGAGAACTAATGCTCTTTTCTTCCCCACTCATGTTCACTTGATTGGTGACTGTGCAGGGGCCCTTTGTTCATGTACCTTCCAGGCCAGGGTAAGCCAAGGAGCCTATGACCTGGTGGTTTTCTGGTTTCTTATGATTTTGTACCAGAAAGGGGCAGCTGTTTGGGTAACTGCAGGTGTCTGGTATATTTGTGATTACAGTGAAGATTTTTGATGTACCAAAATTGATGTCTCAAAACGCCACTGAAATGGAGCTATTTTATCCTTTGCAGTTCAGCAGTGTGCACTTTTTACATGCTCTCTTCCTCCAAAGGGAGAAGTGAATGACAGAGTACTTTTAAATGCTCCAATTGTTTATAGAAAAAATAGTAATGACATTGGAAAAAACTCCAGACCAATGAACCCGGTGCTAAATTTTATTCATCTTCTAGCTCTAAACTTGTACTGTTTAGAGAATGATATGGTAGCCACTAGTCACATGTGGCTGCTTGAATTTAAATTTTAACTAGTTAAAATTTTTTAAAAATTTGATTGCTCAGCCACACTAGCCACATTTCAAGTGCTTGATAGATGCACATGGCTAGTGTCTACCATATTGGACAGTACAGATTTACAGAACATTTCCATTACTGCAGCAATTCTAATGGAAAGTGTTACTCTAAATGATAAGAAAGCATCCCCCAAAAATCCAGACTAATGTGCCCACCACATATACATAGACACACATAGAAGGAGTATGTATATATATACAGACACACACAAAGTCTATATAACAGTATATTTTAATGAAAAACAAATGGTCCACTCCCAATTATGATAATACACTGTTTTAATATATTTCCTTCAATTTGCAGATATAATTATGCTCTCATATTTTTACATGCCACTTTGTATTCTGGTGGTTTTATTTAACATTATATCAAACATCTTGTTTATGTTTCTACATAATTTTAGTTATCACTTTAATACTTGCATAATATTCCATCATTTTGATGTACCGTAATTTATTAGACCATTTCTCTCATGTTAGACATTCTCTTAATGCTTGTTCCTTTCTTTATTCTGATTAAGGTTACAAGACATTTTCTATGTGTAAATGTTTTTGCTGTTCTCTTGTATTTCATAACTAACTCCTCTATTCACATATGCTTCATGAGAGGCATCTTATTTAGAGCCTCTATAGTGCCCAGAATATAAAGCTGTCTCTGACTAATTTAATCCAACAACACTCAAAACAAATAGTTTATGGAAGGCAGTGGATTTAATGGTTATTTAGAATGTGTGTCTTTGGCAGATGACCTTGATTTAATTGTGCAATTTTCATTATGCTCTAGCTTTTACTCCCTTATATCCTGTAATGCTTTTGGCCCCAGAAACAGTCTCTAGAAGAATAGAAGTCAAGTGAACCAGTAGAAAAAACTGTCAGACCTGTTTTAATTTCACCTGCAGGCTCAATCCCCACCCCTATCTGGAGTTATGTTACTGACAGAGGCGGAGAGACTGGGATCTGATGACCCAATAGTGTCTATTCTATGCCTGTGTTACTCCTCAATTTCCCTCCACTTACACCTAGAACTAAGATCCAGGATTCCACAGATATCTTTATTGTTTCTTATCCAGGCTTTGAGTTTGCCTTAAAACCCAACAAAGATTGGGGCCCCTATTACTTTACCATTTTCTTTGCAATTTTCAGTCTCCAGGACTAGTGCTTGCTTTACCTTTCAAGGTAAATTTTAGGAAGGGACCAAGTTCTCAGGTTTCCATCTAGGGTTTAAGGGTATAACAATCACACAGGGTCAGAAAATTGAAAGGACTTACAACATAAGGCTTTAATAAAAGTAAGTACAGCAGGTGAAAGAAAGTATAGTCAATCATTGAGGGTTTTGATATGTCCAGGAGCACCTCTCAGAGTCCTTTCTCAGTTACAGAGAATATGCTTTGCATTCAGATTATGGCCCACTAAGATATATTCAAGGTATCTTAGTTCCAATGAAGCTGAGACACAGGTTCACTGAGAGATCTTTAATACTCCTCTGGTCACACCTAAAACCAGACCATGTGAACAATGAAACCAGGTGCAAACCTTCAATCTATAGATCCCTAACCAAGGTAAACAAGCCAGTACAGGATGTCTCCAAGAAAATTTTGAGCTTCAAATAGCATATTATAAATCATTAACTAGCACATATTATCCTTATCTTAGCCAACAGTCACTACCAGAGTTTCAGGCATCCCTGTAGACAGGCATAGAGTTATCCCACTCCAGGAGCAAGTTAAATCTATCCTCACACAGAGGAATAAGCTATATATCTATCTTCAGTACATTGTTTTCTTCCTTCTATCTTCATTGTTTAAGGCAATAAATAGTCCTGTGTAATGTAAAGTTTGCTGAGGGACACATAAGTCTCACAGTAGTTGCTTGGGCTTATTGCCTTTTTCTAGCTTAAGGGTCTTCAACTTGGGAAATCCTTTGAACTTTAACTGATTAATTTCTTGAATAGCTAGAAGAGTTAGAATAAGAAAAAGATCCAGGAGCTATATTATCAAAGGGATGTCTCAGTTGCCATTGGAAAACAGCAGCAGGGCACACTACTGCAGATGGGTAAGTTGTTATCCAGTTCACAGTCTCGTCCAAATCTGAAAGAGAAAAATTATAGAGAAATCTTTCCAGCAGCTTCTCTGTCTTTTTTTTTTCCTCAAGTGACCACAGGAAAATGTGCTGAACTACACTCCCATAATGATATTTGGCTGGAAACCTATGGCTGTGGCTTTTGTGCTTTTTGGCACTGTGTTCATTTTCTAGGGCTGCTGGAACAAAGTACCACAAATTGGATGGCTTAAACAACAGAGATTTATTCTGTCACAGTTATGGAAGTTAAAAGTCCAAAGTCAAGGTGTTGGCAGGGTTAGATCCTTTTAAAGGCTGTAAGCGGAGGATCTATTCCAGGCCTCTCTCTTTGGCTTGTAGATGGCCGTATTCTCCCTGTGTCTTGACATTGTCTTCCCTCTATGTGTGTCTGTCTCTGTATCCAAATTTCTTCTTTTCATAGGACGCCAGTCATATTGGAATGGGGACCACCCTAATGACATTATTTTAAATGTATTAGCTCGGTAAAGACTCTACCTCCAAATAAGGTCACATTCTGAGGTACTAGGAGCTGGGACTTCAACGTATGAATTTGGGAGGGACACAATTCAACCCGTAACAGGCATATATTGAAAACCAGACTGCTCTCAAAGCCTCTACAGCATCCTTTCCTTTGCACTGTTCTTCTTCCTCTTGACATTAGTGCTCTTCAGGATAGGCTGTGGCTGATGCTGCCTTCTGTTACGGAGGAATTGTTTCCTGATGGCCAAAATAAGAAGACATGTACATAAGAAGATAGACATAACAGACAACTTTCTGGACAAAAATCAACTGTGACATAATTAGAGACCCATGTGTGTTTTCAAAACATAGAAACCAAGACAGCTTGGTTGCTATGAGTGATCATTCGGTGCCAAAATGGCACATGAAGCCGTTTAGCTCCTAAAATGAACAGGAAGGCTGCTTATCCGTGCTTTGAGGAGGGCACTTAAACAATGTTTCACAACAATTTACTAAAAATTGTTTACTAACAATTGTTTACTAGTTGTATACTAACAATTTACTAGAGATTGTTTTACAATTTATTAGCGTAATTACCAACAATAACATAACAATAATTTATCTTGTAAAAATACAGTTTTATGATATATATATTGGAGTCCATAAAAAATTTTTAAATATCCTGTTTAACTGTACAGTAAAGCTATATTATAGAGGGGCCGGCCCTGTGGCCGAGGGGTTAAGTTCGCGCGCTCAGCTTCTGTGGACCAGGGTTTTGCGGGTTCAGATCCTGGGCATGGACATGGCACCGCTCATCAGGCCATGCTGAGGCAGCGTCCTACATAACACAACCAGAGGCACTCACAACTAGAATATACAACTATGCACTGGGGGGCTTTGGAGAGACGAAGAAGAAGGAAAAAATAAAGAAGAAGATTGGCAACAGATGTTAGCTCAGGTGCCAATCATCAAAAAAAATATATATATATAATAGAAAATTAAATTTCTTTCAGAAAAGGATATTCAAGAAGGATAGAATAGTGATGTTCACAATAGTATTCACTGTCCATTTTGTGACTTTAAACAGTATTTGTACCCAGGTGATAGTGATATGCTACGGTCAGGTGTCCTGGTTGGAAGCATAAGCTGCAGGCATGTTCAGGCATGTTTTGTAGAGAGATCCTAGTGCTCACTCTCTTGGCTCTATTATTTAACTAGAAATGTTCTATTTCTTGGTTTCTAAGCACAATTTCTTTAAAGTAGCCAAATAAATACATCATTGCCATTGGAAAATGTTTTAAAATAAATTTTATTAGTATATGTCTAGCATATGATTTGGTGACTTTCTCATGTATTCTTAATGATTTATTTCTCTTTAATTCATGTGGGAAAAGCACAGATGGAATATTCTTCAAGATAGACAAGATTCTGGGTCCTAAAACAAACCTTAACAACCTAAATAGAATTAATACGTTCTCAGACCATAATAGAATTAAACTAGGAATCAATAAGAAAAAGATAACAGGAAAATATATGAACACTTAAAAATTAAACAAAACTTGTAAATAATCCATGGGCCAAAGAAGAAGTCTCAAATAGAACATATTTTTAACTGAATGAAAACATAACATATCAAAATTTGTGGGATGCAGCTAGAGTGGAGCTAAGAGGGAATTTTATGGCAATAAGTATTTACATTAGAAATGAAGAAAAGTCTCAAATCAATAATCTAAGTTCCTACTTTACAAAACTAGGAAAAGAAGAGCAAATTAAACCCAAAGCAAGAAGAAAGAAAGAAAGAATAAAGATAAGAGCAGGAATCAAAGAAATTGAAACAAAAAAAATACAGAAAAACAATGAAACACAGAGTTGCTTCTTGAAAAGATAAATAAGATTGATAAACTTCTAGTAAGACGTAAAAGAAAACAGAAAGCACAAATTGCTGGTAGTAAGAATGAAAGAGGGTATATAACTAAAGATAATATAGATATTAAAAGGATAATAAAGGAATACTACAATCAACTCTACTCATATAAATTTGACAATTTAGATTAAATAATTTCTTGAAAACCACAGACTACTAAAACTCACTCAAGATTAAAAATATATCAACTGAATTGTTCTATAACTATTAAAGAGATTTAATCCCTAGGTAAAATCTTCCAAAAATGAAAACTCTAGGTCCATGTGGCTTCATTGGTGAATTCTACCAAATATTTCAAGAAGAAATAACACCAATTCTACAAAATCTATTCCAGAAAATAGGAAAGTAGGGAATACTTCACAATAAATTTTATGATACTTACATTACTCTAAAATCAAAACCAGGTAAGAGAAGTACAAAAATAGAAAACTATATTCCCATATCCCTCATGAACATAGACATAAAAATCCTCAAAAAATTTAGCAAATTGTATTCAGAAATATATAAAAAGAATAATATACTATGATCAAATAGGATTTATCCTAAAAATGCAGGGTTAGTTCAATATTCAAAAATAAATCAATGCAATCCACTATATGTACAGTTTAAAGTTGAAAAAATACATAATCATATCAACAGATGCAGAGAGCATTGAAAAAAGTTGCAAAATCCACTCATAATAAAAATTCTTAGCAAACTAGTAATAGCAGAGAAATTCCACAAGCTAATTAAAGTTTACACAGAAAACATACAGCTAACACTATACTTAAGCATGAAAAACTGAGTACTTTCTACCTAAGGTCAGGACAAGGCAATTATAGCCCTCTATTACTATTCAACATCATACCAGAGTTGTTAGCCCATGTGCAAAGGTAAGAAAATAACAAAGGCCCACAAATTGGGAAGAAAGAAATAAAACTGTCCCTATTCACAGGTAACATGATTGTCTACCTATATAATCCTAAAGATCTATAAAAATATTCCACTAGAACTAACAAGTGAATTTAGCATGTTGCAAGACACAAGGTTAACACACAAAAATCAATCACATTTATATACAGCAGCAATGTACAGTTGGAAATAGAAAATTTTTCAACAATACAACCTAAAATACTTGCAAAAAATGAAATACTTAAGTATACATCTAAAAAGCACAGCATCTGTATACTAAAATCTACAAAATGCTGGTGAAAAAAATTAAAGGAAACCTAAATGAGTGGAATGGTATTTTATGTTTATGGGTTAGAAGACTCAACATAGTAAAGGTGTAAATTCTCCCCTAATGGTTCTAGTAATTTAATGAAATTCCAATCAAAATCCCAGCAGAATATTTTTATAGATACAGACTCTATTTCTAAAATTCATATGGAAGGGCAAAGAAAGGAAAATAACAAGCAATTTTGAAAAAGAAGAATAAAGTGAGATGAATTACACTGCCTGATTTTAAGGCTTACTATATAGTTATGGTAATTAAGAGAGTATGACTGGCAGAGGGATAGAGACATAGAGCAATGGAACAGAATAGAGTTCAAAAATAGACCCACATGTGGGAATAAGGAGTAGACATACTTTTTCCTATTCCTCCCACAAATTACAACTATAGACCCTGGACATTGTGAATATAACAAACATAAGGCTCTGAAAGATGGAGAGAAAAATGCAGATCTGCTAAGGACCTTAGGACCCAAAGAGTGATATGGTGGTAAGTTCCCTGGATTTTCTTTTGGCCTCTTATGTCCCATCCTGGATGCTGGAGAAGCCAGGAACTAGGAAATGCCAATGGCACAATAAAAGTAAAAGGAAAAAATTCTACTCTCTAACCTAAAAACTAGACAAAAAGCAGCCTAGGAATTGACAAAACTTTTAGAAAATAACCTTTCTACTGTAGCCAAACATCACTGGAAAAAAAACCGTTGCCTGACTTCTACCCATGCCAGGAATGGCTAAGTGGGGAGCCTAGACTTCCAACTTCTCCAGGCTGTAGTGAGGCATCCCAACCCCCATTCAAGTGTGGTGTCAGAGAAGGTCAAGAAGAGAGCTGTGACTTTCATCCACACCAAGCAGTACAAGGGCCCCCCATCAAACCACAGAGTCAGTGGAAACCATGCAGGGAACCTGGACTTCCTCCATTACCTATACTAATAAGGCACCACTCCTCTCCAATGAGGTGGTATCAGAGGGGTTCTAGCAGACAGTTGAGATTTACAACACTGCTCAATGATAACAAGGCGGCCCGTCCCATGGTGTCAGTGGAGATCATGTAAATAGTATTGAGGCACTCCTACCAATCCCAGCCAAGGAGATATAAGTGGAGGCCTAGTGGGAAGCTGAAACTCCCACCCTTGCCCAGCAGTATTGATGAGCTCCCTCCTCCTCAAATGTCAAACAAGGCTAAGTGGGGAAACTAGAGTTCTATCTGTAACTGGAAATAATGAGGCAATGTTCCCCTTTCCCCTCTGAAGTGTCAGAGGAAGCTTGCTAAAACAAAAGTTTTATATGGAATCCAGAATTTCAAATAATATGTGAAATGTCAAGGTTGCAGTAGAAAAAAACTACTTATACTAAGAACCAGGAAGATCTCAAACTGAATGAATAAAGATAAACAATAGAATTCATTGCAAAGACAAAAGATATGTTAGAATTATTTGACAAAGATTTTAAAGCAGCCATCATAAAATTGCTTCAAGAAGCAATTATAAACACACTTGAACACACTTATGAACATGCTTGAAATGAAAAAATATAAATCCTCAGCAAAGGAATTGAAAATCTCAGCAAATAAATGGAAGATATAAAGAAGAACCAAATAGAAATTTTAGAACTTAGAAATAGAAAAACTCAGTAGATAAGATCAAGCACAGAAAGGAAGGAAAAGAGAGAAGAATTACTGAACTTGAAGATAGAACAATAGAAATTACACAATCTAAACAACAGAGAGAAAACAGATTGAAAAAAATGAACAGATTCTCAGAAACCTATTGGAAGATAAAAAAATGATCTAAAATTTATGTCATCAAAGACCCAGAAAGAGAGAAAAAATGGGTGGGGCTGAAAAACTACTTGATGAAATAATGGCTGAAAACCCACCAAATTTGGTGAAAGGCATAAACCCACAGATTTAAGAAGCTTGAGTGAACTACAAAGAAATCTACATAAAAGCATATGATAGTCAAACTTCTGAAAATTGAAAACAAGTAATCTTGAAATCAGTAATAGAGAAACAACAACTTTTCTGTAGTGGGACAACAATTGAAATGACAGAGGATTTCTCATCAGAAAACATGGAGGCCAGAAGGAAGTGATACAATATTTGTCTAGTGCTTAAAGAACTCTAAACCCACAATCCTATATCCAGTGAAAATATCCTTCAAAAGTAAAGAGGAAATAAAGACATTCTCAGATGGAGAAAAACTAGGAGAATTTGTCACCAGCAAATCTACCAAAAGAATGGCTGAAGGCAGTTTTATTAAGAGAAAGACAACAATTAAAGAAGGAATCTTGGATCACCAAGAAGGAAGAAAAATCACAAGATGCAAAAATTTTGGCAAATATATTGACTTTACTTCTCCTCTTGAGTCTTCTAGATTATATTTGATGATTGAAGAAAAAATTATAACAATGTCTGATATGGTTCTAAATACCTATGGAGGAAATATTTAAGATAATCATATTATAAAAAGGGGAGGGTAAAGGAAGGTAATGTTTCTGCACTTCACTCAAATTGGTAAATGTCAATATCAGTAGACTGTGATAAGTTATACATTTATAATATGATACCTAGAGCAACACTAAAAATGCTGTGCAAAAGGATACACTCAAAAGCACTACAGATAAATCAAAATGGATAATAAAATAGGTTCAAATAATCCACAAAAAGGTAGGAAAAAGAAAACAGAAAAAGAAAACACAGAGAGAATAAACAGAAAAAATAAAACAGCAGACTTGAGCCCTGATATCTCAATAATTACATTAAATGTAAATGGAGTCTAAATATGCCAGTTAAAGACAAAGATTGGCAGAGAAGATTTAAAAATATGACCCATCTATATGCTTTCTACAGAAAACTCTTCAAATACAATATAGACAGATTGATATATCATGATAAAATACATCAAAAGAAAGTGGAGTGGCTTTATTAATTTCAGATAAGGTGATTTAGAGTAGAGAAAATCACCAGAGACAGAGACATGATATAATCATAAAAGATTCAATCCACCAAGAAGATATAGTAAAATGTGTGTACCAAACAACACAGCAACAAAATATATGGAGGCAAAAACTGATACAACCGAAAAGAGTAATAGGGACAGTCACAATAATAGTTGGAGACTTCAACATTTTTCTCTCAACAATTGTTAGAACAATTAGAAAGAAAATCAGCAAGGGTATAGAAAAATTCAAAATCACCATCAACTAAGAGGATCTAATTAACATTGAATACTCCACTCAACAACAGCAGAATCCACATGCTTTTCAAGTGCCAGTGAAACATAAAAGAAGACAGGGCATTAAACACATCTGAACAAATTTAAAAGAATTGAAATTATACAATGTTCTCTGACCACAATGGAATCCAACTATCAATAACAGAAAAATTCCAAACACTTAGAAACTAAAAACCACACTCCTAAATAATTTATTGCTAATGATAAGTATAAAGGGAAATTTTAGAAAATACACTGTACTGAGTGAAAATGAACTGCAACTATCAAAATTTGTGGCATATAGAAAAAGCAGAGCTAAGAAGGAAATTTACAGCACTAAATTTGTACATTAGAAAAGAGGAACAGTCTCCAATCAATAATCTAAGATCCCACCTCAAGAACCTAAAAATGTAGAGAAAAATAAACCCAAAATGAGCAGAAGGAAGGAAATAAGAAAGATGAAAGCAAAAATCAATGAAATTGAAAACAGAATAACAATAGAGAAAAATTAATGAAACACAGAACTGGTTCTTTGAAAAGGTCAATAAAATAGGCAAACTTCTAGTGAGACTTGACAAAGGTAAAAAAAGAAAAGTCACAAATAACTAAATTAGAAATGAAAAAAATGTATATCATTAAAGACCCTGCAGACATCAAAATGATGATAACATACTTGAAACAACTCTTCACACATAAATTTGACAACTTAAATAAAATGGATCAAGTCTTAGAAAAATGCAAACTGCTTCAGCTCATCTAATATTAAATAGCTAATTTGAATTTCCCTGTAACTACTGAAGGAAATTGAATTCATAATTTTAAGATCTCCCAAAACAGAATCTCTAGGCACAGATGGTTTCGCTGGAAATTTCTACTTAATGTTTAAAAAGAATTCATACCAATTCTACACAATCTGTTGGAGAAAATAGAAGAGGAGGGAACACTTCCTAATTCACTTTATGACGCTATTGTTATTGTAATACCAAAACTAGACAAAGACAGAACCAAAAAAAAAAGAAAACTATAGATTAATATCTCTCATAAGCTTCATGCAAAAGCCCTTAACAAAATATTAGCTAACTGAATCGAACAATGTATAAAACATATAAAAAGAATTTTTATTCTTGACCAACTGTGATTAATCCCAGGGATGCAAGTTTAGTTCAATATTTTTTTAAAAATCATTGTATTCCACCCTATTAACAGGCTAAAGAAAAAAAAAAAAATCACATGATCTTATCAACTGATGCATAAAAAGCATTTGATGAATTTCAACACTTATCCATTATAAAAACTCTCAGGAAAATAGAAACATGACAACTTCCTTAACTTGATAAACAGCATTGCCAAAAATCCTACAGCTAATATTATACTGAATAGTGAAATAATGAATGTTTTCCCCCTGTGATCAGAAACAAAATAAGGATGTCTGCTTCACTGCTATTATTCAACATGATGATGCAAATATTAGCCATTCAATAAGGCAAGATAAAGAAGTAAAAGGTATACAGATCAGAAAAGAAGAAAGAAAAAAAGAAAATAATCTATAAAAGAACCTCGTAGAACTAATAAGTGAGTTCTTTAAGGTCACAAGATGCAAGACCAACATAGACAAATCAATTGCATATCTATATATTAACAAGAAACATGCAGAAATCAAAATTTGAAATGCCATACTACTAAAATTGCTGAAAAGAAATGAAAGAATTAAGTATACAGTTAACAAAAATGAACAGGATCTATATGTTGAAAATTACAAAGTGCTGATGAGAGTAAGCAAGGAAGACCTAAATATATGGAGAGACATACCATGTTCATGAATTGGAAGGTTCAACATAGTAAAGATCTCAATTCTCTCTTAATTGATATACTGAGCTAAGACAATTCCTATCAAAATCCAAGCAAGGTATTTTATGGACATAGACAGGCTTATTCTAAAATTCATAGGGAAAGGCACAGGCCCTAGAATAGTTAAAAATAATCTTGATGAAGAATAAAGTGGGAGGACTCACTCTACCTAATATTAAGGCTTACTATATAGCTCCAGTAATCAAGGAAGTATGGTATTGGTCAAGAGATAGATATGTAGATTAATGGATTAGAATAGAGAACACAGATATAGCTCCTACACAAGTACAAGCAGTTGATTTAAGGTTCAAATGCAGTTCAACAGAGGAAGGATAGCCTTTTCAAGAAATATAGGAGCAATTTGCCCTCCATAAGCAAAAAATGAACCTTGCCCTAAACCTCACACCTTATGCAATGATTAACCTAAAATGGATAATGGACTTAAATCTAAAACTACAAAACTTTTAGAGAAAAGAAGGAGAAAATCTTTGGTATCAAGTACTAGACAAAGATTTTTTAGACTTGAAACCAAAAATATGATCCACAAAAGCAAAAATCAATAAACAAAAAACTTTTGTTCTGTGAAAGCGCATATGAAGAGAATGAAAATGCAATCTATAGACTTGGAAAAAATATTTTCAAATCACATGTCTAACAAAGGACTATTACCTAAACTATAAAGAACTCCCAAAACTCAACAGTAAAAACACAATCTAATTAGAAAATGGGAAAAAGTCTTTTTTTTTTTTGCACCTGAGCTAACATCTGTTGCCAATCTTTGTTTATTTTTTCTTCTTCTTCTCCCCAAAGCCCCCAAGTACATAGTTGTATATTCTAGTTGTAGCTCCTTCTAGTTGTGCAGAAAGTGGGCAAAAGTCTTGAAAAGAAAATTGACTAAAGAGGATATATGGATGGCAAATAAGCACATGAAAAGATCTTCAACATTGTTAGCCAGGGAAGTGTAAATTAATACCAAAATGAGATATTACTACACACCTTTCAGAATGACAAAGAAAAGGTACAGTACAAATTTCTGATAAGGATGTGGAGATACTGGATCACCTGAATTGCTGGGGGGAGTGTCAAATGGTACAGGCACTCTGGACAACAGTTTGGCAGTTCCTTATAAAATTAAATGTGCAACTACCAAATGACCCAATGCTGTACTCTTGAGCATTTATCTCAAAATTATGAAAATGTGGTCACACAAAATCCTGTACATGAATAGCACCTTTACTTGTAGTAATCAGAAGTTGGAATCAGTCAAGATGTCCTTCAATGAATGAATGGTTAAACTGTGGTGTGTATATACACACTCAGCTATAAAAAAGAACAAACCACTGATACACAAAACAACTTGGATGAATCTCTTGGAAATTATGATGAGTGTAACAAGGCAATCCCAAAAGTTTATGTACTGTATGATTCAACATTTTGAAATGATAAATTTTAGAAATATAGAACAAAACAGTGATTGCCAACAGTGGTTGGAATTGGGGAAGGGGATCACAAGAGGGAGGTGGGTGGAGTTATAAAAGGACAATACCAGGGATCCTCGTGGTGATGGAGCTGATCGGTTTCCTCACTGTGGTGATGAATACACAAACCTATACAGATGATAAAATTGTATAGAACATAATACACACACATACAAATTAGTACAAGTAAAAGTAGACACACCTGAGTAAGATTGGTGGATTGTATCAATGTCAATATCCTGGTTGTGATATTATACTACACTTTTGCAAATTGTTACCATTGGTAGAAACTGGGTAAAGTGTACAAAGGATCTCTCCACATTATTTTTTTACAACTGCAAGTGAACTTACAATTATCTCAATAAAATTTTCAAAAAAATTTGCGAAGTACTGGAACATACACTTTATCAAAGAGCATATAAAGATGACAAATAAACACATGAAAAGATATCTAACATTTTTAACCGTTAGGGAAATGCAAATTAAAACCATGAGGAGATACCACTACATACATATTACAATGGCTAAGGAAAAAATACTGAAAATATCAACTGCTGGCAAAGGTGGAGAGCAACTGGAACGCTCATATGTTGCTAGTAGGAATACAAAATGGTACAGCCACTCTGCAAAATGGTTTGACAGTTTCTTATAATGTTAAACACACACTTACCATATGATCCAGCAATCTTACTCCTTGGTATTTACCCTAGAGAAATGAAAACTTTTATATATGAATTATGTATGTACAAACTTTTATGTTCATACAAAAACCAGTATATGAATGTATATGGTAGTTCTATTTATAATTGCCCCAAACTGGAAAGCACTCATATGTTCTTCAAATAGTGAATGGATAGACAAACTGGGGTATGCCCATGTAATGGAACGCTACTCAGCAATGAAAAAGAATAAAGTATTACTACATGGAACAACATCAATGAATTTCAAAGGCATCATGCTAAGTAAACAAAGCAAGGCTGTAAAGGTTACATACTGCATGATTGCAATCATAAGACATTCTGGAAAGATAAAACAGATCAGTGGATGCCAGAAGTTGGAAGGGGGCGGGGGATGTGACTATAAAGGAATAGCATGAGGTCCTTTTTTAGGGGGGTGATGGAACTATTCTGTATCCTGATTATGGTGGTAGATACACGAATCTATGAAAAATGTATGCCAAAAGGGTAGGGGGGAGTGAAAAGGAATTGATATGGAACTTTCAATAATCACTTGCCCTTTCCAGCAATTTGTACTCAGTCCTTTAGATAACTCAGCAGTGACTGAGAGACTTGAAGACTTGGTGACTAGTTACCTATATATTGTATCTTGATCTCAAGTCTCTATTCTGCCAGGCTGTTTTAGAATAGGGAAATTGGAGATAAGGTTCCAGTGGCCTTTACAAAATTCTGGTTCCTTTCATCACATGTGACATAGAAACAAAATTATATGATATTCCTTTTACATAGCACAAGCTCCATTTGTCATGACTTTTTCTTCTTATCTGAAAATTGTACTTTTCCACTGAATGCTTCTTTATTTTTCTCTCACATAAGCAGTTTGCTTTCTTTAAATGGAATTTTAGGTCCCTTGAATTTCACAGAATGTTTGTGACTAGAGAAATTTTAATATTAGACAACTCTTATTGTTGCTAGTGACTTAAAGTCATATTTTAAAGTAGCCAGAATAATTAAAAAAATAGCTCTTTTTCCTAAAGAGTTTGAATCCATGAACAAAATGAGATATATATTTTTTTGTCTACAATTTAGATTAATTTCATTAAAACACCAGTGTGGTTGTTTCCTCCCTATTTTCAAACCATTTGCTTGTTACAGGTGGTTTGATGTTATATGTTCATTTTTTTAAATCTATTTTAACATTTATTTCTTGAGTTGGATACTTCTTTTTTTTTTTCTTTCCTCTTCTCCCCAAAGCTCCCAGCATGTAGTCATATACTCTAGTTGTAGGTACTTCTGGTTGTGCTACATGGGACGCAGCCTCAGCCTGGCTTGATGGGTGGTGCCATGTCCGCGCCCAGGATCTGAACCTGTGAAACCCTCGGCCACCAAAGCAGACCACACAAACTTAACCACTCGGCCACAGGGCCAGCCCGAATATTCAGTTTGAAATAAATTTGCGCAGCAGGAATCATCAAGGATTTAGGAGTATTACCAAGAGCATAACAATTTGTTGAAAACAACATCAGAATTAACAGATTCTCTTTCTCCTCAGTCTTCTACCCAATTCAACCTTGAAATAAGAGTACCTTTGGAATACTTTGGCTCTTTATAATTTAGAAGCTCTCTTCTGTGTGTACCTGCCACCTGCTGGACCCTAAGGAACACTTTAGTGAGCTAAGGAAGTAGAGGGGTCAGTGTCGTTTCAGTTAAAAGTGCCGTTTCGGGGCCTGCCCGGTGGTGTAGTGGTTAAGTTTGCACGCTCTGCTTCAGCGGCCTGGGGTTCAGGAGTTTGGATCCTGGGCGCGGACCCACACACCACTTGTCAAGCCATGCTGTGGCAGGTATCCCAGATATAAAACAGAGGAAGAGGGCACGGATGTTAGATCAGGACCAATTTTCCTTGGCAAAGAGAGGAGGATTGGCGGTAGATGTTAGCTCAGGGCTAATCTTCCTCAACGACAACCAAAAAGGGCCATTTAACCTCACCATATCACTGTCAAGTGTCATCACTGCTTTTAAAACTCCAAGAGCTAAGTAAAGCCTTCACGGATTAATTGCCTGAGTCAACAAGTTTTCCCATTATCATGTCCAAACATAAAATGTACTTTCCACTCACTAATTCCCATAGAAATTCAGTTAACTCTTTATTTTTACATAATGCAAACACCTGAACATTATGCTTATTCCTTCAGATAATGTTTATTGTTCAATTATGTGTAAGTCATAAGTATATTCAGTCTATTATAGTGGTGCACTGGAGGAAATCAACCATATTCCAAAGGAAGTGATGATCTGCCCCTTGTCTGCCAAACTTAGCTCCATTCATAAATCAATACTTAATAAATGTTTTCAATGGCCGATGATAACGATGACTTTCTATAACTGAAGAGGCAGAAAGGTTTTATCTCCCTTCTATGGCTGTGACAAGAGATACAGAGAAAATAAGAAATTATATTTCTAATAATACAGTGAACCATTATCAGATCTGAATATAATGACAATATTCAAATTTCCTAAATCTTTAAGACAGTTAACATTCTGATAGAATAGAGTATCTTCATATGCTTTGATTATCCCAACACCACAGTAGTTCCAGGACAGTAGTTGGTTTTAGGGAAGGGCCAGCACCAGGAAATGATAAGGGGCTCTGAAATAAGGTTTGCGTGATTTCTGAATGCAATCTTACCTACCCAGAAAGAAATATAAATAGCTATGAGAAACCAATTGTAATAGATCTTGATCAAACTTGGCATTTACTTCAAAACAGATATTCTGTCCACAAACACCAACACCTAACTTGAGTGTTGAATGGAGCATATTGAAAAGCGTTCTATGTGAAAGACATTTTCAAAACAAAAAGCAAGTGAAGGGATGAAAAGAAATCAGTCATAATTTAAAACCTTTTGGCCATATGTGAACTGAAATATTTCTGACCCTTGGAGATAAGTTCTTCATTCAGAAGCAAGTGTCAGGCTCTGCATATTGGAGATATGCCGAACAAGAGACAGATTGATTTCACAATTTGATCACATTTACTAGAAAAACATTTGCAAATGTTGGCCATTATCTTTCCATCTGATTTTCCTCTCTGAAACTCCCTTATCTCAGTAAACACAGATTTTATAATAACTGTATATTTTTCTCAGCTGTCTCTCAAGCTTAGGAGAGTGGCCATGCACCCACACATTACTCATTGTGTTTCAAGATCTCATAACCCAGGAAAGCAAATTTCTCTTTATAATCCATGACTAATTTCAGTCTTAGAGCACAGAAAAACCTCTGAACTGCTACCATTTCTGAAAAGATAACTAAGGTGGTGATCACCTGGTATGCATGTTTAAATAAATCACTTTGCTTTGCTTTTTGCTTTTGAAAGATTATCACATCTTCACGAAGGAAGATTGATTGAAGAAAATGATGGAGACAGGTTCTTTATTCATTCAATAAAAGGGCCTCCAAAGGATTCAGTCTTTAACTTGGATTTGAGAAATGTTAAGAGGGAAAACAGATCTTTCACAGTCAGGCTATAACACTGGTTACTAGAAATGTGATTTCTGTGTATTCTCTACAATGCCAGATATTGATTTGTAAGGTTTTAAAGAAATCTTTTAAAAAACGTTCTCAACCCTTAGAGGGCTGATAGTTTCTGCCTAAGAACTTGACGTAAGTTATCTTATTCTAATTTATTTCAAATAAGAATGTGGAAATCAACTCATGCCCTAAATATATTTTGTCTTGCTTTGGCCCCCTTTGAAAGCAGCCTCTTAGGTGAAGAAGTGGATGCAAACTTTATTTGGGAGGTAAGCACAAGAAGCAGAAGTGAGGAAGTGACAAAAGAAAAGAGGAAAGCTAATCAAGTGTGTGTTCATGAGCAGGTTACTACTGTGGGCAACTGGAGCTTCACTTTGTCAGGGAACCTCTGAAAAACCATGTGGAACAAACTTCCCAAGGACTTGAGTGGAGCAGGGGAGAGGCTGGAGCATTTATTCACAGATCCCATCTCTCACTGGTTGAGTTTGTCTCAACATAAACTCTCCCATTCTTCCATGTTGTGGCTGTGTGTGGCAGACCAGGCCTCCATGCTGGAGAAAGCCCTCAGCCAGGGAAGAAGACAGACACAGATGCTTGAGTTGGAAAGCTAACAGGTGCTGATAACTGTCTTTATTTGGAGCTTCAGAAGAACTGAGGTAGGCCAAAGAAAATATGGGACAGGGTATCAACAGTGTCTCCTCCATGTTTAGTTCCCTATCTGGAGGATGCTTAGTAGAAGTTGTTGACAGTGAGAGGGAGTAACATAAATAAGTATTTCAAATCATTAAACCCAACCTATGAAGAAGCTGGCTATTGATAAATGAGCCCTGATCTTATTACAAAGCATTAATGTCTAAAGAAGTTGCCGGGATTATTTGACCAGTGTTGTATCTTTACTGATGAAGTTTCACTTGGGTCAGTATTCGTGGTTAGCACTATAGCTTGGTTGATGACACAGCTGTGACTGTCCTTCCTCTAACTGCTTCTCCTTTACCTGATGGCCAATGATACTATTTAGCAAGAGGAAGGTACTAACTGGCGGAACTTTGGACCTTGAAGGATTGCTTCCTCAGGTAGGAACTGTTCCACTATTGCATTTAATATAAGTGTGATCTGGAAAAATTTGTCACATACAGAAAACATGGATAGATCTTAAGGGTATTATGCTAAGTGAAATAAGTCAGACAGAGAAAGACAAATACCATATAATCTCACTTACATGTGAAAGATAAACAAACAAACGCCTAGATAGAACAGATTGGTGGTTACCAGAAGGGAAGGGGGTAGGGTAGGGCAAAAGGGGTAAAGGGGCACATGTGTATGGTGATGGATGGAAATGAGACTTTTGATGGTGAACATGGTGCAGTCTATACAGAAGTCAAAATATAATGATGGACACCCTAAATTTATATAACATTATAAGTCGATGTTACCTCAATTAAAAAAAAAAGAACTTTATCCAAAGGGGAAAAGCGAAAAGTGTCATGTACATTGCTTAATACACCTACTTAGAAATACACATGAAGGGGCTAGCCCCGTGGCTGAGTGGTTAAGTTCCCGCGCTCTGCTGCAGGCGGCCCAGTGTTTCGTTGGTTTGAATCCTGGGTGGGGACATGGCACTGCTCATCAAACCACGCTGAGGCAGCATCCCACATGCCACAACTAGAAGAACCCACAACAAAGAATATACAACTATGTACCAGGGGGCTTTGGGGAGAAAAAGGAAAATAATAAAATCTTTAAAAAAAAAAAAGAAATACACATGAAAAAGTTATTCATACCTGAAAAATTTTTTTCCTGACACCAAATATGTGGTGTCTTTTCCAACACCATTTCTCTGATTCTCCAACTCCAACAGGGTATCCAACAACTCAATCCAATTCTGACACTACCCAGAGTTAGCACAGACCCCACAGGTTAAGGGCTCTGTCCCACATAACCGCCCCCACTTCAGACACTTAGGTTGCCATCCATACTTCTGACTGACTCGCTATAAATTCGATAGTCGAATTCAGATTCGATAACATGCTGGAATAACTCACAGAACTCAGGAAAGTGCTTTACTTACTATTACCAGTTTATTATAAAGGACACAACTCAGAACAGCCAAATGGAAGAAGTGCATAGGGCAGGATATTGAGGGAGATGGGGTGCAAAGCTTCCAGATGAGCCACCTTCCCAGCAAAGTGATGTGTTCACCAACCTGGAAAGCTCCCATACCTGTCATTTAGGGGGTTTTGTGGAGGGTTCATTATGTAGGCATGATTGATTAAATCATTGGCCATTGGTGACTGAACTCAATCTCCTGGCCCGCTCCCTTACCCGGAGGTGGGAGGTGAGGGAGCTGAAAGCTCTAGCCTCTAACCACGGCTTGGTCTTTCTGGTGGCCAGCCCCCCGAAGCTGTCTAGGGGTTTCCAGTCATCAGTCAACTCTTTAGCATACAGAAGACACTTTTATCACTCTGGAGATTCCAAGACTTTTAGGAGCTCTGTGCCAGGAAACAGGGGCAAAGACCAGATATTTATTTTGTATTATACCACAATACCTTAATACCGAGTAAAATGTCGTTCTCTATCTCAATGTTTATTTCCTCCTTGTTTATTTTTATTTTGTATATTTGGGATTTTTCCTTTTCTTTCTTAATTAGGTTAATTAGTGGCTTGTCTAGTTTGTTGACTTTTGTAGGACAGAATTTTGATTTGTTTATTATTTCTACTGTTTTTCTGTTTTCTACCTCATCCATCCCTCCTTTTATCTTTATTAATTCCTTGTCTGCTTTCTTTTGAATCATGATGCTGTTCATTTTATAGATTTAAGTTCATTTATATGCATTCTTTTATTTTTAGTGCTTAGTACTTAAGGATATAATCTTTTAAAACTGATCATCACTTTGTTTCCCATATATTTTAATATACAATATTTTCATTATTGTTACATATGAAAAATTCCAAGATTTTGATTTATGTTTATCCTTTTACAAAAGAGTGATTTATAGAGTTTTAAATTTTTCAAGTGAAAGGGCCTTTTTGTTATCTGATTTTGTGATTGCACTGTGAAAATTTTGTGGTATTATTTCTACTTTATGAAACATATTGAGGGGTTTTTGTGACATAATTTATGGTTTGTTTTTATGAATTTTTATGTGTGCATGAAAAAGAGGCATATTCTCTAGAATTTGAGTGTAAAATTCAGCATAAGACCACATGACCTATGTTATTGATGTTTTCTGGGTCTTCTATATCCTTACTGATCTTTTTGTTCACTTGTCTTGGGCTGAGATTGGTGTATTAAATTCGTCTATTATTATTGTGTTTCTGTCTATTTTTCCTTGCAGATTTTGGCTGGTATTAGGATTGCAACCTCTGCTTTTCTGGGTTTTTTTTTATTGAGGTAAAGTTGCTATACAACATTACATGTTTCAGGTGTACAACATTATAATTCAACATCTGCCATTTCCTATACATATCAGCAAGCCCTTTGCATCACTGTGTGCTCTTCAAGACAGTTAGAATTCTCTGCCATTCACCTGGTTGCAATCCTACTGAACTATCTCAGGATTTGGGGTGTATTAAATGAACAGAGGAGAAAGAGTTCACATAATCAATGAAATAATCACATTTTGTTTCTTGGTTTAGGGGAGGGTAGACATAAGAGCCCCACAAAGTAAATAGTTGACTTTTTGGTAGTGACATGTTTATTTTCATCTCCCAAAGATCTGCTGTTCTGGTAGCTCAAATAAGTATGCACTGTCTTAAGTCTGGTGCTGAACTTCTCAGAAAGGAAAAGACTGGAAGGTTTCTTCCCTCTTCTGGTTTTGCACCTCCTTTTAACAATCCTCCACTATTTCTCCTCCTTTGTATCACTCAGACCATGGCTATCCAACTCATCCTGGTACTCACTCCCATCATTTTCTGTCACTTATTTATTAACATGGCAAATATTTGTTGAAGTTCTGGGATGTGTGCTCAGCTCTGAGTGTAAGAAGATGTTTAAGACATGGTATTTATTGCAAATTGTGGTCCCAAAAAGGAGGCTCTGAGATGAAGATTAGCGTGCAGGAACGTTATTAAGGACTAATCTTGGGATTAGCACCTGTGAAAGATAAGAAGGAAGCGAGATTGGGCAGCAGGCAATGTTAGGCTGTGATATAGTGACAAGAAAGCCCTCAGTGAAATTAATGGTGAGCTCTGAAGCTGGAATGACCCTGTAGAGTTGTCTCCAGTTGAAGTGAGGGGGCTGGGCCTTTATACACTTAAGCAAACCAGCCATTGGATACAGGCCTCCCTCAGACGGGAGGTGTAATCTTGGGTGAGGCATGTCTCTTCAGCTAATGGTAATTCTGAGGACGAAGGCTGACAGCTAAGGTTTGTGTGCCAGCAGCACTCCCAGCAGCTGAGGGAATTGGTACTTCAGTCCTGAAGGGGGCATCTGGGCAGTATAGCAGTATACCACAGCATCCATTACAGTCTCTTTCCTAAAGTAGTCACTGTCTGGGGCAAGAGGGTGGTGGTGGTGATATAGACACATAAACGGATAATCAGTTATTGTTGCCCAATCTGATCTGGTCAATGCCTACTGAGCTATTTTTTCTCACAATACTTCTGACACCAAAAGCGTGGGGCTTTTCCACATTGACAACCAGTTCTCCAACTCTGGACACAAACTGGGTGTCCTACAATTCAGTTCAATTCAATTCGATTCGATTCAATTCAGTTCTGACACTAACTACTCAAGACTGCCCTCACTTTAGTTGCCAGTCACAATATTGGGTGCCTGGGGTAACCACACTTCTGTCTGACTTGGCTACAAAGTTAAAGGTTCCCACAATTCCCCCTTCAGGTTTGGTAATTTGCTAGAATGACTCACAGGACTCAGGAAGACACTCTACTTACTATCACCAGCTCATTATAAAGGACACAAATGAACAACCAGATGAAGAGATACATAAGGCAATATTCAGAAGGGTCCCAAGCACAGGAGCTTCTGTTCCCATGGAGCTGGGATGTGCCACCTTCCCAGCACATGAATGTGTTCACCAACTCTGAAACTCTCCAAACTCCATCACTTAAGGATTTTATGGAGGTTTCATTTCATAGGTATGACTCTTAAATAAATCATTGGATATTGAAGATTAAGTCAATCTCCAGCCTCTCTCCCCTCCTCAGAGGTCCAGGGCTGGAGCTGAAAGTTCTAACCCTTTAATCACATGGTTGATTCCTCTGGCAACCAACCCCCATCCTGAAGCTATCTAGGGGCCCACCAAGAGTAACTTGATTAGCATAAACTCAGGTACCCTTAAAAGGGGCTTTTATGAATAAGAGAAGACCTTCAAATCACCCCTATCACTCAGGAAATCCCAAAGATTGTAGAGCACTCTGTCAAGAACTGGGGACAAAGACCAAATATATGTTTCTTATCATGCCACACCTATCTCTCAGCTTTCAAACCTACTTCCTCCACTTCACTCTTAGCACATTGGCTTTCTTTCTGTTCCTGGAATAAAGCCAAGCTCTTTCCCCAGAGCTTCTGACTTGCTTTTCCATTTGTCTATAATTGTGACATTCTGCCTCTTCAGAGCTCTATCTCATCATTCAGTTTGAATGAGAAGATGATCAAATGTTACCTTCTCAACAAGGTCTTCCCTAACCACCTACCTCCCTGCCCTGTAACAATAATGAGATTAAGTCCTAACACTTTCTGGGAACTATGTGACAAGCACTCACAAATTAACAGAAACAAACCAAATTAAATAATTGAGTCCTTACAACAACTTTGTAGTTACTATTATTCTGATTTTACAGATGAGGAAACTCCATAAAGTGAGTCACAAAGGTTTTAATTTTCCTTGGGTCTTAGCAAGTAATGGCAGTGCCAATATTGGAACTCAAACAGTAAGTTTCCAGAGTCCTTACCTTTAATCATGACATTATGCTGCCTCTCCAAGTCACTAACATATCATTCTTTAAAAATTTTTCATTAATTGCATTGATTCCTCTCATTAATTATATTGTTTCTATATTTATATACTTATTTCTGACTTCCTCAACTATAGAGTAAAATCCATGATGGCACAGACTTTTTTTGTTCATTCCCAATGTTCTGCCCCTTTTCCAGTGGAGTGGCCAAATCCACTGACTAGTTGTTGTGGAAGAACTGAAGTGTAGCCCCCTTGCCCCAATTTAGGACAACTCTGAAGGGCCATTCCAGCTCTGGAGCTTCCCATGGGGTCAACTGAGGCCCTTGTTGTGACTGCATCACAGTTCAACCTCTCCCTCTGTCAAACCTGCTTCTTCATTGCCCAACTAATGGTGAGCTTTGGAGCACTCCTCAAATAAACTATCAGCATGCACATCTCCAATTTAGAGTCTGTTTCCTGGAAAAACCCACGCAATCTTCTCCAAGCCACCTATATATCAGAATTATCTAAGGAGCTTAAAAAAAATTACCAGGTCCATGACCCACATCAGACCAATTAAATCAGAATATCTGAGGGTGGGACCTAGGTATCTACAATTTTGAAACTTCCAAGATGATTCCACTGTACAATAAGGATTGAGACCCATTATTGTATATGATGCCTACAAAAGCAATAAGAGTTTCTATTGACTTCCTTGACCAACTCAAAATAAATAGAATAAAATTACTTATTCTAACCACATGGTTAGAATAACAGGGATGGGGGACTGAGGCTGTGCTTGGAGAAAATAATACAGAAGCCTCTCTTTATATATGTATAACCTCTAATCGTACATTTGTGAGTAGGTGTGATGCTGGTGCAGTGACCCCGTGACTTCCAATCTCAGCATCATCATTAGGGCCAGAACATCCATCTCTAATTTGACTCTAGCAAATTATGCAAAGCCTTGCTTTTCCAAGCCCAGTTTTTAACTAGAAGAAGAGGCTGTTCTTCAGTGGACAAGCAGACTATCTTTGCATTTTCCTCTTTCCTGAACTTTAGGGGTACCAAGGGAGCTATACAAAGAACATATTTGTCAGAAGTTAATATATTGGGAACCATTCCAAGATGATCATTGCTTGTAAGCAAATTCTGTGCCTGAATTAGAGCTGCCTGTAACTTTGGAATGCAAGGTGAATCAAAGCATGAAGGAAGGATGTGCCACTTAGACAATGCTATTTCATTTGGAGTAGATACCATCTCATATGAAAGTCAACTTCCCTCGGTCCTGAATGTGTGTGTTTGGTGGGCTGAGGGGAATGTGCATATGGCTACAACCACAACTGCATGTATATTAAAGACGAGAAGCTAGGCTGTGCCATGGTAACAAACAGTCTCTAAATCTCAATACCTTAGAACAACAAAGGTTCTTGTACACATTGCATGTTCACTGTAGGTCAGCAGAGGGTTCTGATCTATGTCATTTTCACTCAGTAATCCAGGCTGAGGGAGGCTCCACCTCTGTGTCTGCACAGTTGTTGAGGTAAAAACAGAGAATGTGTAGCCAAGACGTGGAAGCAACCTAAGTGCCCATCAACTGATGATTGGATAAAGAAGATATGGTATATATGTATAATGGAATACTACTCAGCCATAAAAAAGGATAAAACTGTCCCATTCACAACAACATGGATGGACCTCGAGGGTATTATGTTAAGTGAAATAAGCCAGATAGAGAAAGACGAACTCTGTATGACTCCACTCATAGGTGGAAGTTAACATTTAGACAAAGAGAACTGATTGGTGGTTACCAGGGGAAAGGGGGGGTGGGGGGAGGGCACAAAGGGTGAAGGTGTGCACCTACAACATGACTAACAATAATGTACAACTGAAATTTCACGAGTTTGTAAACTGTCATAATCTTAATAAAAAGTAAAAAAAAAAAACAAAAACAAAACAGAGAATGTGGTGAATTATGCACTGGCTCTAAACCTTCTACCCAGAAGAGACATACATTCCTTCTGCTCCCATTTGATTGGTCAGAGCAAGTCTTATGTCTCTACCTAACTTCCAAAGGGTCAGGGAAATTTTATTCTGCAATATGCCCAGGAGAACTAGAAGTATTTGGTAAGAGGACTAATGGTTATCGCAACTTGTATTGTATTGGTAATCCAGAGAATTAATACCAACATCATTGAACTAGTAATTGGGTAGTTTTGTTTCTATTTTTGGTTTTACTCATAGCTAGGTTGACAACCTGTCTGTGTTTGCCCAATTTAAGTGTAATAAAATGTGACCTTTTATTTTTTCATTATTTTTACATTTCATTTTTTTACAAGTCAATGCCACCAAAATGCCTGAATGGTGGTCCATGATAAGGCATTCATCAGGATCAGAGAGTTAAAAAATTAAATCAAACTAAAAGGGAAATGTAATGATTCCATATTTATTGTTAGAGCAATCTCATTTTATATGTGTTAAATCTCACTTTATTTGTAACAGAATGTTGTTGATAACCACCATCTACTACTATTTAAGGTCTTTAATAATAGCAATAGGCAAACATATACAGGGCTTTCTAGGTGCCAAGCCCTGTTCTAAGTATGTTATATACAGTAATTACCTCATTTAATCCTTAAAACAATCTAATGAAGGAGGTACTATTATCCCTATTTCATAGATGAGGCAGAGGTAAATTAAATCATTTCTCAAGGTCCCATGCCTAGTAAGGAGTGGAGTCTGAATTCAAATCCAAGCAGTGTGGCTCTAGAATCTTCTCTCTTCATCACTACATCATACTACCCAAGCTTGGCAGAAAAAATTGGGCAACCAACTACTGTTTCCTCACTTCTGGGTTTTGATTTTTTATTCAAAATACTTTTACAGTCTACTCTAAGACATTAAGAAAAATATGGAGAAATCGGTACGTTCTGGGAGTCACTAGGTTATACTACATATTAAATTAAGATACAATTAGAGAGTCTGAGAAATCACACACTTTGAAGCTTCTTAACATATTATGGAAATCAATTTAACTCTAAATTTCCATAATATTCAGTTTATTGCAACAGCAAGAGAAACAAGCAGAACTAACTGTAATTTTTCATTTATTTTGGGGGATAAAATTCCATTGAAATAAGTAAATATTGGGACTAATTCTTTTTCGAATTATACTGAGATTATTTGCACTTTCCTTTTTCCTGTATTATAGCATTCCATTTTGCTTCCTGATGCGATTGTGTGCTTCTTTCCCAATAGAGAGTTAGCTTCTTGGAGAGAAAGATTGTTTCATTTTTTTGGCTGTGGCTCCAAATAAACCTTATACAGTTTTCTACCCATTCTAGGCCCCCAATTCAAAATTGCTTGACTAATTGAAAAAATAAATTTCTGTCTCTTTTGATGTGACTCCAGCACAAGTTGGGGAGAATAGAATGGAGTCTAAGCAGTCTCTTTGTTAGAAAAATAGTTTAACTATTAGGGACGATGATGAATAACCTTAACCATTCTAGAACCCAATGGGGCACCTACATTGCCTAGACTTCAGGGAACTAGACTAGGTTTCCACCTCTCAAATGCCAGCCCTGGGGCACAGATATTAAGCAAAGAACTTGGGACCAGCCTGGTGGCTCAGCAGTTAAGTTTGCACATGCCGCTTTGGCAGCCCTGGGTTTGTGTGTTCAGATCCCAGGTGCGGACATGGCACTGCTTGGCATGCCATGCCGTGGTAGGCGTCCCACATATAAAGTAGAGGAAGATGGGCATGGATGTTAGCTCAGGGCCAGTCTTCCTCAGCAAAAAGAGGAGGATTGGCAGTGGATGTTAGCTCAGTGCTAATCTTCCTCAACAACAAAAAAAGAAAAAGCAAAGAACTCTACAGGATTGCCAGAAGACAGCCCAGGGTTGGTATGAGCAGGAAATAGAGACAAGCATGAATAGATGGAGCCAGGGCTTAACACTTGACAAGAACAGCAGTGATCCAGCCAGTGGAGAGAGCATCCAGGGAAGAGGGTTGGAAGAACAACACTCCTTAGTACACAACCTGCTGTTAATTAAACATACACTTCTGTCGTGCTTTCTATATGAGGCCAGAAACACACTTATGTCAATGTCCTTCAAACAAAGACCACCAGGAACTCATCTGTGGTTGAACAAGTTGGATTTATTACTCATTGCGATGAGAGAGAACACACACCATGGGGAACCATAAGTAAAAGGGTGTTTGAAAGAACTTGTTACAGAATTTGGATTTTGGTTGGGTGATTTGAAGGAGGGACTAAGGAAGCAAGGGTTCCACTTTAGATTGGATGCTGAAAGAAAAGCAGGGGGACTTCTATGATTGGGTGTTTTGTGGGTGGCACAATGACTTCAATTTTGTTTATACTTAGTTAAAATTATGAAATGGCCTTGTTTTGTTTCATTTTATCATGGTCTCAGAGTAATCCTGTCTGCGGTTGGTATTCTGTAAGACTGTGTACGAGAGGAGAACAAAATAGCCTAGCATCATCCCAGCTTGTAAATAGTATTGAGGTCTAGCTATGAATGTCAAATCAGTTCTGGATGTTAGAGGCTGCTTTTTTCCTTCTCACATGTTATGATAGCAGTCCTGAAAGCAAAAATGGTGACAAGTTGGTACTTATAACTGAGTTGAGATAGAGAATGAAGAAGAAGGTTGCTCCTAACACTAAGCCCTCAACATAAGTAGCTTGTGCATAGCATTAGGTGTTTCTAATGTTTGTGGGAATCTCTATCCTTTAATAAAACCCAGGACAGCAGCCAAAAAGCCCCATATTCCTGTCAATATATCTGTAGATAAAGCTGACAGGAAGCAAGAAGCATCCTGCTATGGACTGAATTGTGTTCCCCCTAAATTCCCATTTTGAAGCCCTAACCCCCAATGTGATGTTGTTTGGAGGTGGGGCCTTTGCGAGTCAATTAGGGTTAGATGAGGTCATAAGGGAAGAGACCTCATAGTAGGATTAGTGCCCTTATAAGAGGAGACACCAGAGAGCTTGAAAACTCTCTGAGCGTGCAGGAAGAAGAGGTCATGTGAGCACACAGTGAGATGGTGGCTGTCCACGAGCCTGAAAGAGCATTCTCTCCAGAACCTGACCATGCTGGCACCCTGATCTTGGACTTCCAGCCTCCAGCACTGTGAGAAAATAAATTTCTGTCGTTTAAGCCACCCAGCCTATGGTATTTTATTATGGCAGCCTGAGCACACTAAGTTTCATCCATAGGTATTTTGTCATTCAATTAAAAGAAAGAGCTCTGTTTTGTCCTTGTGAGTGAGACACCAGGCCCGAGTGGTGAGTTTTGTAGCTTTACCTCATCAGAACTGAGGTTAAGCTGTTGATGAAATAGTAATCAGTGTTACACTGTAAGCCTAAATGTTAATAATTGGATGCTCTTGAAAGTATCTGAATGGACTTTCCCCCTCTCTTCATGGTTCTGGAAATGGAACTGATATTAAGCTGCAAAAGGCCCAGTATTTTGCTAGGTTTTACAGCAATTCCCCAGATGAGCTGGGTGCCTGCACAACACTATTTTCCTATAAGGCTTCCCTGGGACCAGGAGAGTCATTTTCTCTACCCACATTCATCCCTCATTTCCTTTAAACACAAAATAACTCCAAATGACTGAGTTTAAACCATTTCATTTTGCTCTAAAACACAAAACAAAATGTGCTTATTTCTTAGCTCCTCAGGAAAAGTGGGCCCTTTGTGTTTCCTAACTTTATATTAACTGGCAGTGCTACACCCAGATATCTACCATTTTAAGGATGGACAAAAGGAATGGGGAGCCCTGGCAACCTGAAAGGAGGGACCTCAGTGTATATATTTAACTCTTAATCTGGCAAAACCAGAGTCTTCTAGAACTGGGTGTTGAATTGTGGTTTGAGGGCCATTTCTCCTTCTCAGCTGGACTTTGGTTTCCTAGTGCTTTCCCTGACCTCTGCTATCACAATTGCCTCCAATCTGATCATCTTCTTTCTCTCTCTCTTTCTCTCTCTCTCTCTGTCTCCTTTCTTTCTACTGGTGCCTGAGCTAACATCTGTTGCCAATCTTCTTGCTCTTTTTTTTCTTCTTCTTCTCCCCAAAGCCCTCCAGTACATAGTTGTCTATTCCAGTTGTGATGTGCCTCTGATTGTGCTATGTGGGATGCCACCTCAGCGTGGTCTGATGAGTGGCACCATGTCCGTGCCCAGGATCCAACCAGGGAAAACCCTGGGCCACCGAAGTGGAGCGCATGAACTTAACCACTCGGCCACAAGTCAGCCCCTGATCATCTTCTTGACTGAGCTCACCATGTGGCAGCCTTTTAGTGGTGCCTGTATGCCCACACTCTACCCCTCCTGCCTCAACACACACGCCACAGAGTCATACTCACACGTCAGTAAGGAAATCCCCTTACCCTTTCTCTTATCTAAATCTAGCAAATAGGATGACTCCCCTACTAGAATCAGTTTTTAAATGTCTCTGGCTCTTTACCCTCAGCCTCCCTCCCCAAAGTCAGAACAGCTCATGAGTTGTGACAATCATTTTCATGGAATTGCTTGTCTTTATTACGTACGTGTCATAAATAAATGTAATAATAGTATCACAGGCTATTAGGAAAGTTAACTTTCATAGCAACTATAATGTATCTCCACTGCCTAGAAAAGTGGTTGGCATACAGAATGTGCTTAATAAGTATTGATTGAATGAATGAACCTATGATTTTATAGTTGAAGAAACTAAGATCCACTGATACATCAAGTTTCTTAATCCAGCAAGTTAGCATAGAACCAATACTCTAAACTCACACAAATATTTGTAATTGTCAGTGAAGGGTCTGAAATCATTGAGAGAGAAACATAAAGCAGTTTTTTTTGTTAACTTTCCAGTTTCATTTTTTTCATATTTATTGTGGTATAACTGACAAAATTGTAACATTTAAAGTGTATGTGAAGATTTGATATGCATATACACTGTGAAAGGATTCGCACCATCAAGTTATTTAACACACTTATCACTTCATGTGTTTCCCTGTCTTTGGTGAGAACGCGAGTTCTACTTTTTCAACAAATTTCAACTATAAAATACAGTATCATTAACTATAGTTAACCATGGTATACATTAGATCCTCAGACATTATTCATCTTATAACTGAAAGTTTGTACCCTTTTACCATCCTTTCCCTACTTCCCACCTCTACCAGGCAACCTTACCTGACAACACCACTGCACTGTGTTCTGTGAGTTCATTATTAGTTTTTTGGATTCCACATGTGAGTGATACCATGCAGTATTTGTCTTCCTCTGTCTGGCTTATTTCACTCAGCATAATGCCCTCCAGTTTCATCCATGTTGTTGCAAATGACAAGATTTCCTTCTTTTTTAAGGCTGAATGATATTCCATTGTGTGTATTTATATATATAGCACATTCTCTTTACCCATTCATCTGTCAATGGACACTTAGGTTGTTTCCATATCTTGGCTATTGTAAATAAGGCTGCAATGCACATGGGAGTATGGATACCTCTTTGAGATAATGACTTTGTTTCCTTTGAATATATAACCAGAAGTGGAATTGCTGGATCATGTGGTAGTTCTATTTTTAATTTTTTGAGGAACCGTGATAGTTCTGTGTTATCAGTTGTAATGTCTCCTCTTTCATTTCTGACTTTATTTATTTTGACTCTCTTTTTTTCTTAGTTATTCTAGCTAATGGTTTGTCAATTTTGTCTTTTCCAGTAACCACTCTTAGTTTCATTTATCTTTTCTATTGTCTTTCTAGTGTTTAATTTATTTTCATTCTGAGGTTTATTTCCTTCTGCTAACTTTCTATTTAGTTTGTTCTTCTTTCTCTAGTTCCTTGAGGTGTAAATTACCTTGTTTATTTGAGATATTTCTTTTTTTAATGTAGGTATTTATCACTATAACCTCCCTCTTCCATTCAACCACTCTATGTCTTTTGATTAGAGAACATAGTCCATCTATATTTAAAATAATTGTTGATAGGTTTGGACTTGCTATTGCCATTTTGTTAATTGTTTTCTGGCTGTTTTGTAGTTCTTTTGTTCGTTTCCTCCTCTCTTGCTCTCTTCCTTTCTGATTTGATGATTATATGTAGTAGGGTGCTTTGATTCCTTTCTCTTTATCTTTTGTATATCTACTATAGGTTTTTGCTTTGTAGTTATGATAACACTTACATAAAATATCTGATAGTTATAACAGTATATTTTAAACTATTAACAACTTAACTTTGAGTGCGTAGAAAAGCTCTACATTTTTATACTCCTCCCCACATTTTATGTTTTTCATGTCACAATTTACATCTTTTTATACTGTGTATCCATTAACAAGTTATCGTGGTTATAGTTATTTTAATACTTTTGTCTTGTAATTTTTTTTTGAGGACGATTAGCCCTGAGCTAACATCTGCCAGTCCTCCTCTTTTTTGCTGAGGAAACCTGGCCCTGAGCTAACATCCATGCCCATCTTCCTCTACTTTATATGTGGGACGCCTACCACAGCATGGCGTGCCAAGCGGTGCCATGTCTGCACCCGGGATCCGAACCAGTGAACCCTGGGCCGCCGAGAAGCAGAACGTGCACACTTAACTGCTGTGCCACCAGGCCGGCCCTCTTTTAATCTTTATGCTAGAGTTTTAAGTGATTTACCCATCATCATTACTATTTTAGAGTATTCTGAATTTAACTATATATTTACCTTTACCAGTAAATTTTATACTTTCATATCTTTTTATGTTACTAATTATTGTCCTTTAGTTTCAGTTTTAAGAACTCCCATTAACATTTCTTTTAAGGCTAGTCTGGTCTAGTGGTGATGAATTTCTTCCACTTTTGTTTCTCTGGGCAACTCTTTATCTCTTCTCTGGGCAACTCTTTATCTCTCCTTCAGTTCTGAAGGACAAATTTGCCAGGTAGAATATTCTTGGTTGCCAGTTTTTTTCTTTCAGCACTACTCCTTTCTGGACTGCAAGATTTCTGCTGAAAAATCCACTGATAGTTTTAGGGAGTTCCTTTGTATGTAAACAGTTACTTTTCTCTTGCTGCTTTTATGATTCTCTCTTTGTCTCTAGCTTTTGACAATTTAATTGTAATGTGTCTGAGTGTGAGTCTCTGAGTTCTTTTTTGGTACTCTCTGGGCTTCCTAGGTCTAGACGTCTGTTTCTTACTCAGGGAAGTTTTCAGCCATTTCTTTAAATAAACTTTCTGCCCTTTTCTCTCTCTCTTCACCTTCTAGGACCCCTATAGTGCATGTGTTAGGTTGTTTGATGGTGTCTCATAAGTCCCGTAAGCTATCTTCACTCTTTTTAATTATTTTTTCTTTCTGCTCTTCTGATTGGATGAATTCCACTGACCCATCTTTGAGTTCACTGATCCTTTCTTCTGCTTAATCTAGTCTGAAGTTGAACTCCTCTATTGAATTTTTCAGTTAAATTATTGTATTCCTCTGCTGTATGATTTCTGTTTGTTACTATTTAGTATTTTCTATCTCTTTGTTGAAATCCCAACTTTGTTCATACATTGCTCTCATGACCTCAGTGAACATCTTTATGACCATTATTTAGAACTCTCTTTTGGGTAATTCACTTATCTCTGTTTCACTAAGATCAGTTTCTAGAGATTTATCTTGTTGTTTTGTTTGGGACACATTCCTTTGTTTCTTCATTTTCCTCAGCTCTCTGTGTTGGGAGTTAGACAAAACAGCCATCTCTTCCATTCTTGACAGACTGGTCTTGTGTAGGAGATGAACCACATCAATCAGCCAAGCCCAAGCTCCTAGTTGCCTCTTAAACCTTTGTTATTGCCCAAGCCATTGTCTTTGTTCTTAGTGGTTCTCAGTAGTTGAGAGTGTGTCAAGACCCAACAGTGTCCCAAATGGGAGGATCTCTATCAAGACCTTGATGCAGGTATTTTCTGTCTCTTGATATGTAGGAGTCATTCAACTAGTTTTTGGGTTTCTCTCAGAGGGAATTTCTCCATGTGTAGCTGTATATTCAGTGTGTCAATGGGAAGAAGGAAATTCAGGAGCCTCTTATGTTGCCATCATGTTCCAGAGTCTTGTGCTTTCAATTACTGTTTCTAACTGTGCTATCAGTCCCTCCTTTCTTAGTGAGGAGTTTAATAGTATGTTAATTCTATGGTTTTCCAGCCACTTTCAGTTATTAAAGAAGTTTCATTCAAGTTTTCATGACTCAGTCCTGTTCATTTTACAAAGTCAATATCAGATTCAATCCAAAGCCTTTCTCTTCTCCTCAGAGGAAAAACTAAACTTGTGTTTCTAGCAGCTTACATGGAGGGAATTCTAAGGGCCTGATGGTTGAGGTGGAGCACAAAGTCTGCTCTTTTAACCACTTTCACTCCATCTTCTTTGCAATAATGGATAAAGAAGAGAGTGGGGAATGCCAAATGTGCTATTACACAATGGTTCATGGTGGGGCTACTCTCCTTTCCTTGCTCAGTTATAATTGCTCCTCTGGCTTGTTGGCTTTGGACTCTTTGGACAGGAGGCAGCTCTCATATGCCACCCTGATGAAGGCTGTCTTTTCTGCTGCTGTTCTAGGCATTTGTCAGCCTCTTCCCCAACATTCTGCTGAAGTTCAGGATTCTGCGACTTGCAGTGATAGTCCCCAATAATGTTGTAGTCCTTAATCCTTTCAGTGGCTCCAAGACCTGGGTCCATTGAGAAGAGGAGGACATAACTGTGATCATACAGTAAGATGCCCCAAGGAGATTTTCCATTTCTTTAAGTCTTCTTATTTGGACTTATAGGGGAAGAGAGTGTGTAATTCTGTCCAATGGCAAATCTCAGCAAGCCATATAGGGAGGCAGCAGCCTCTAACATGTGGTGGAAAGGCAGTCTCTAAAGCTGGAATATGAGGTACTTAGCATCTTTTTTTATCAGTCACAAATGTCAATACTGCACAGTAACACTAACCTAATGTATTCTCAATTCCAATGTTGTGTTAGGGAACTTAAATCTGCCTATCTATCTATCTATCTCACACACATATATAGTGTACCTATATGTAATACACACATATACAATGCATATATATATTTATCTATGTTATAGTATTGTGTATATAGCATATGCATGCATACATATACATGTATATGTATCTATTCACAGAGTCATATATACACATATGCATCATATGCACACGTGTGTGATTATTTGTGTATGTATGTACTCAGCTAGCTGGGTGTGGAAACAGGAGAACCATGGAATTTTGCTGGGTTGTGTGCATTATGTGGCTCCCCTTTCTTCAGTTTCCTCTGTTTCTTTAGTGTGGTTTTAATTTTCTTTAAGTAAGAGGGTTCTGAGATTAATCTTAATCAAAAGAAAATGTCAGATGAAATCTTGCTTTTAATAAGGAAATAATTAGAGAGTCTTAAAAGAGAAAGAGAAAGCAAAGAACCCTTGATGTGGAAGCAAAAGACGATGAATGGTAGCAATGAAGGAAAAACAAACACACACAGATCACAGCAGGATGAGTGGTATAAATGAGCTAATAGAGAGAGGGGCTGGCTATACTAGGACAAATGTTTATAAAGTTTCTGTACTAGACACTAGAACCTGTGGAATAGAGGCAAATTATTATTTAATTACAATATTATGTTTCACAAAAATGTCAAAAGTTAAGAGTGTAACAAAATAAGTGAAGAAAAGGATGTAGATCAAAGGGAACTCACACATTGCTGGCATGGGTACAAATTGATATAATTTCTTTGGAAAATAATTGGGCATAATCTCACCAATGTGAACCTGTGTACATCTTATAGTTTAGCAATCCCACTTGTAAGTACATATAACTAAGAGAAACTCTCACAATTACATTCCAGAATATGTGCAAGATTCTTCATAGCAGCAATGTTTATAATCATAAGACAGAAACAAAACCCCCAAAACACAGAACAACCCAATTGTCCATTGACAGGAAAATGAATAAAGTTAATTGTGGTATATTCACAAAAGGACTACCAGACATCAGTAAAAATGAATGAACTAAATTATGGCAGGTATTGATTAGCTGATCACTTCACCTATTTTCTCTTCTTCCTGGGCATACAGCTAGGCTACCTTTTCTAGCCTCCCTTGTATTTATGTGTGATCATGTATGTCAGCTGGGATCCTCTGGGAAGCCCAGCACAAAGATAGAATTAGGAGTACAAGAGTTTTATTGAGGGTGAGCCTTGTGAACAACACAGGGCAGAGGGAGCAAGAGTAGACAAGAAGAACATTCAAAACATGATGCAGGTCTGATCCATGTGAAAGGAAAGGGGAAAAAAGAATGAGGAGGTAAAGAAAACTTCAAACTGCAACGCAGCTCTGAGAAAGTTCTGACCAGCCCAATGTTAAGTTCCAGCACAAAGACGTCCCATAGATAAATTCTGCACTGGGCAGAAAAGTCCAGGCGCTTGCACAAATGCTTTGTTCACTCATTGGCTAAGAACTGCCTGGGAAAAGTCTGGCCTCAGCTAGAATGTTGCAATAGATCCTAAAGATATTGCAGCTGGAGGCTGTCAACTCACTGCACTCCTTCTAGCAGCTCCCGTGTTGGAGGGAGATCTGAGAAGCAACCTCTGTGGCTGTTGCACCATGTGACTGAGCTTTCACAAATGGAACATGAGAGGAAGAGACGTCTGCCACTTCCAGACCTGACCCATAGAAACGTCCCACATGGATCTTCCATGTTTTTCCTCCCTCTGCAGCTTGGAGGAAGATAAGTACAGCAACTTAGGAAGCCATATGTTGAAGACAACAGAGGATAAGCTAGAGGAATTCTGCGTTCTTGATTCACCACTTAGATGAGAGCCATCCACTATTAAAGCATATGCATTTTAGACTTTATGCAGGAGAGAAATGAACTTCCATTGTGTTGCAATATTGAGATTTGAGGGTTTGTCTATTATGACAGCTAACTATACCCTAAATCTTGCTTTTAGTGACTCATTAAATCATAGATGAATCTTGGAAATCTAATTTTGAGAGAGAAAAGCAGATCCCAGCAGACAAAATACAATGAACTACCATTTTATAGACTCAAAAACAAGTAAATATAATAATATATTGCTTAAGAATAATATTTTCAGAGCCATAAAATGATGAAAAAAACATTAATGATAGTGATTAATTCTGAGGAGAGTCGGGGGTGGAACTGGGAGGAACATATAGGTAGATAGGAAAAGTGTGTAGTAAGATTAATCACAACTTCTCAGCTAATAATTATATCATCCTCTGTAATCCTTCTTTGCGTGGAAACACTTGTCAAAGGCAGAGGCTTCCTGTTAGATGTAGAATCACTGCTGCGGTTTTTTAGGAACTATCAAGTGTTCCTATCAAAGATCTCCTATTCGTTGGGGAAATAATCGACATTTTGAAATAAAGATTTTCCTCTAAGATGTATCAAGAAATTATCAACCTTGAGAGAGAACAAACTGAAAATTCAAAATATTTTTTGTAAGCTCGAATATCAGAAACAGACTATCAAATTAAATTTGAAAGTGTGTTCTGTTCGGAACTATATTTTGCTGCAATTACACAGACTGAAAAATAGTGGCTTAAACACACAAAGGTTTATTCTCTCACATTAAAGAAGTCTGAAATTTGGAAAGCAAGAGCTGGTATGGAAGTTCACAATGTCCTCAGGAAGCCAGAATTCCTTCTTTCTGCTTTCTGGACTGCTTTTCAATATCCTAGCATATGGTTTCCATCCTTAAATGTCAAGATGGTTGCTGGATCTCCACTGTATAACTTGCAGCCTTCCAAAAAGTCCAACCAACATTTATGCTTTCATTTTAGCAAGGGAGATGAGAATAAAGTCTCTATTCTTCGTGGTCATATGTCCAGCTGAAAATCAGCGTTCCACCAAAGGAAGAATGGGAGAACGTCTATTGGGAATCATCTGGAAGCCTCTGTTATTGCATGGAAAAAACTAAAATGGGCGTAGAAATAAAAGGCACTTTGAGTAAAATTGACTCTACACAAATCCTATGACCCAGAAGTTCTACTACTATATAAAAGCTTGGAGAAATTCTTGCAAATACACACCAGAAAGCATATACAAGAGTGTTCATAACAGCAATGTTCACAATATCAAAAAACTAGAAACAACAAAATGTCATGAATAGTAGAATGGATAAATAGTGATATAGTCATGCAATAAAATTCTATACTGCAGTGGAAATCAACCACGTACCTAAAAGGAATTTAGAATCAAGTCCCAGTGGAATACAATGGTGATTATATTGATATTGATATAAAGTTCAAAAGTTGGCAAAACTAAGTAATATTTAAGTATATACACATAGGTGGTTCTATAGACTGGATGTTCGTGTCCCCAAAAATTCATATGTTGAAACCCTACTGCTGAATATGATGGTATTAGGAAGTGGGGCCTTTGAGAGATAATTAGGATTAGATGAGGTCATAACGGTGGAGCCCTCATGAATGGGATTAATGTCTCTACAAGAGTCATAAGAGAGTTTCCTTTCTCTGCTCTACTCTCCACCATGTCAAGATTCAACAAGAAATCAGTGGCCTACAAGCCAGAAGGCTCTCACCAGAACCAAATCATGTTGGAACTCTGGTCTTGGACTTTCAGCCTCCAGAACTGTGAGAAATAAATTTCTGTTATTTGTAAGTTACCCAGTCTATGATATTTTGTTATAGCACCCTGAACTGACTAAAACAAGTGGTAAAAAAGATATCTATAAAGTAAAACAAGGGTATTGCATTAGTCAAGGTTCTCCAGAGAAACAGAACCAATAGGATATATAAAGCTATATATGTAAAGAGATTTATTATAGGAATTAGCTCACAAGGTTATGGAGGCTGAGAAGTCCCGCAATCTGCCATTTGCAAGTTGGAGAACAAGAAAAACTGGTGGCATCATCCAGTCCCAGTCCAAAGGCCTGATGGTCTAAGTCCTAATCAGAGTCCAAAAGCCTGAGAACCAGGAGTGTCAATGTCTGAGGATAGAGGAAGATGGACGTGTCAGCTCAAGCAGAGAGAGAGAGTAAATTTAGGCTTCCTCTATCTTTTTGTTCTTTTCGGGCTCTCAATGGATTGGATGGTGCCCATACATTGAGGATAGACATCTGCTTTGCTGAGTTCATCAATTCAAATGCTAATCTCTTCCAGAAACACCCTCACAGACACACCTAGAAAATATGTTTTATCAGCTATCTGGGCATCCCTTAGCCCAGCCAAGTTGACACATAAAATTAACTATCACAAGTCCACCCCTTGTCAACTTAATATCTATATGCATCTCATTAAACCATACTTAATCTCCAAATAAAGATAAAAACAATGTTATAATTCTGCCTAATGTGATAAAACTATCCTGTGTACAATCAAAAATGCACTAATCCCTTCCTCAGAAGAGAAGGTAAAGTCCTTGAATGATGTTTACTCTTTTCCTGATATCCCATAACTTGAATACTATGATGTAAAATTAACAATACTTAAATACTGATATAAAGTCAATACATCTTATGTTGTATGATAAGGGAATAAGAGAGAAAAAACAAAACTATTTGCTTAATATACGTATATATAAGCACAAACATATTCATAACAAAATGGGGACTCATGACAATTGCACGCCCTGTTTCTGTAACTGATCACATGGTCATAGCTGGTATTTGTAACTGTCTTCTTCCACTACCCATTACATATTGCCTTTGCCTTCATCATGCAACTCAGCTGATTGTGGTTCTTTACCTGGTAGGGTAACCCAAACCTTCATTCCTAAAGGGTCTGGGCCATTAGTTCTCCCTGGATTGGGTTGTTGTAGTTTTCCACTGACTTAATCACAGGGCATGGTAATACTAAGAGATGCCCTAAAGGATTTCTGTATTCAAGACACACTCTTCCTTATCTCTATTGTGGAATAGTAGTCTAATTTTCCTTTGGTAGTCAGGATCAATCTTCGCCTGTTGACTCAAAGGCAGGAGGAGCCCAAAGTGGCCCATCTGTTTGGGCTGCTATAACAAAATACCAAAGACTGGGTGGCTTGTAAACAACAGAAATTTATTTCTCACAATTTAGAGGCTGGATGGGCCAGCTCCATGGCCTAGTGGTTAAGTTTAGCATGCTACACTTTGGCAGCCTGGGTTAGGTTCCCAGGAGTGGACCCACACCACTCATTTGTGGCCATGCTGTGGCAGCGATCCACATACAAAATAGAGGAAGATTGGCACAGATGTTAGCTCAGAGTGAATCTTCCTTAAGCAAAAAGAGGAAGATTGGCAACAGATGTTACCTCAGGGAAAATCTTGCTCAGCGAAACAAAACAGAACAATTTAGAGGCTGGAAGTCCAAATCATGGTACTGGCAGGTTTGATGTCTGGTGAATGCTTGCCTCCTGGTTTATAGACCTTTTCACCATGTCCTCACATGGTGGACAGGTGTAAAGAAGCTTTTTTGCACCACTTTTATAAGGGCACTTATCCACTTCCCAGAGGCTCCACCTCCTAATACCACCACCGTAGCGATTAAGTTTTGACATACAAGTTTCAGAGGGACACAAGCGTTCAGAACATAGTAGGCATGATTGACACAAAAGTCAGTGTTATGGGCTAAATTGTGTCCCTTCAAAATTCATATGGTGAAGCCATAATCCTCAGTACCTCAGAATGTGACTATATTCAGAGATAGGGACATTAAAGAGGCAATTAAGTTAAAATGGGGGTCATTAGGGTGGAACTTAATCTGATCTGACTGGTGTCCTTGTAAGAAGAGGAAAGTAGGACACAGAGAGAGACACCAGACATGTATGTGTACAGAGAGATGACCATGTGAACACACAGCAAGAAGGTGACTGAAAGCCAAGGAGAGAGGTCTACAAAGAAATCAAACCTGCTGTCACCTTGATCTTGGACTTCTAGCCTCCAGAACTATTAGAGAATAAATTTCTCTTGTTTAAGTCACCCAGTATTTGGTATTTTGTTATGGCAACCTGAGCCGACTAATACAGTCAAAAGTATGAATTTATCTGAGGGTGGGGCAGAAGGATGAAGTCAGGAAGGGCCATAGATGATCTTCTAAGGTAATAATAATATTTTATATTTTAATGTAGATGATGGGTATGTGGGAGTTTTAACATTATTATTATTTTAACTTTAAACATATTTTATATATTGTATGCATGGTATGTTTCATCATTTAAATATAGAGAAAAAGAAAGAGAAGAAAACGATATGAAGATAGGCATTTCAGTAACGGAAAATAATCATAATTAGAGGCATTTGAAAAAAGAGCTGTATTATGTAATTAAGAGAAAGATATAGTTTAGATTCATGACTACAGTATTAAAACTAAAGAGCTGTAATTCCTCTAAAGCTTAAAATGTATTTTATTCCAGGAGAAAGTTGAATGTTAAAAGTGTCAGTGTAATTTGTTAGTGTGAAATCTAATTATCTATCATTTTTTAGCAGTTGATAATACCTACTGCTGCTACTATTTTATTGAATAAGAATTGTCATCATAGAAAGATTAATTTAGAATAGGTAGTGATAAGGATAAAGATAAAATTAGAATAGGCAGAGATTATTGGCATATGCATATAGTACAGAAAGACTTGTTTAAAAGCAAACTATTATTTTAGTCAAACTAGTTTTTGTTCATGACTACAATATTATGATTATCATGTTATGTGACATCGCTTAATGGTAGGTAGACTGGACCAAGAGTCAGAAGGATATATTCTAATTCTTATCTTAGGCTCTCTAAGACTTAATTCATTCATTTGTATACATAAGGAATGGAGATACCTGCCTGCCTTATGTGATGATTCAATGTGAAAATCATAGTAAGTTAGAGGTGGAAGGCAAATTAAACATTTTATGGTTCAGCTTATTCCTCCTGAACATAGTGAAACTGAGATTTAGAGAGAGACCAAGATAATAATTGGAATATTGGGTCTAGAATTCAAGTCTCTTGAGGTAATCTCCCAGAAATTAGAAGGAAAAAAATAGAAATTAGAAGTGAAGAAAAAAAAATTGGGCTAACAGTCTAGAATTTCAATAGCTGAACAATAAAAGTTGTGGAAAGATAGCAGCGAGTAAATGAAGGGGAGGAAATTGTCAACGAAATAATTCAACAAAGTCCATCTGAACTGAAGGAAACACATTTCAATACTGAAAGGGCCCACCATGTGTCTGCCGTAGTATGAGAAAAGATACCTTGGTATGGATTCATTATTATGAAATTTAAGAATCTTGGGGATGGAAAGAAGATTCTCCAAGCTTCCAGAAGGGGAGAAGAACACAGATAACTTTAGAGAATCGTGAAAAATGATTAGTATTAACAATAGGTGTTTCATTAGCAATGCTGAAATCTATAAGAAAATGAACTGATATTCTCAAAATGCTGAAGGAAAAAGATTTCCAACCTAGAATCCCATACTCAACCAAACTTTCAATGAAATGTGAAGGTAGAATAGAGACTTAGATAGGGGTAAACTGTAAAAAAAATCAAAGTCGTGGGGCCAGCCCCGTGGCACAGTGATTAAGTTTGCACGTTCCACTTCCACGGCTCAGGGTTCGCTGGCTTGGATCCCGGGTGTGGACCTACACACTGCTTGTCAAGCCATGCTGTGGCAGGTGTCCCACATATAAAGTAGAGGAAGATGGGCACGGATGTTAGCTCAGGGCCAGTCTTCCTCAGCAAAAGAGGAAGATTGGCAGCAGATGTTAGCTCAGGGCTAATCTTCCTCAAAAAAATTAACAAAGAAAAGAAAAGAAAAGTCATAATAGTGGCTATCTCTGGGGATGGGGAGGTAGATACAATCAATCTAGGAAGAAGGAAGAGCGGACAAAGAGCAAAGAACTGTGCTAATGATCATTTCTTAACCTGGGTAGTCTCATTATTATATTCTTTAATAAAGTAATAATTTCATTATTTTTCATTAATAAGAATAAAGAATACATATAAAATATAAAATTGAAGAATAAAGGAACAGCAAAATGGTAAATCTAAAAATGATTATCAGTGGAGAGTTTGCATGGCAATGGGGTTAATGGGTCTTGGCTAGAAGTGAGATTTCCCATGCGTAACTCTTTATATAATCTTAAATCAGGTAAATATATTGTCAAAATTTTAAATTAAAAATTGAAAGAAGAAACAAAGTATCCTAAGGATTAGCAGAAGATGTGAGCAATTAATCAAAGCTTCATTTTCATAAAAATGTGATATCTCTAAAACGGATGAAGAATTTAAATAAGCATTTTATAGGAGGGAAACCTCGAAAGGTCAACAAACATCTGAAAAATATAACCAGCCTCACTAGTAATCAGGGAAATACTAATCGAAATAATAAAACATAGTTTTATACTTAGCATTGGTTTGACATTATCTATTTTGGATAGAGTGCTGAGAAATGAGGACTCTCATATGCTGGTGGTAGAATGCAAATTGGTACAATTTGGCAATACCTAGAAAGTAGATGTTATGCATCCTCTTTAACTTGAACATTCTTTTGGGGGTATATCTTAGAGAAATTCACACATTTGCACTAGAAGGGATACATGAATATTTGTCAGCATTCATTTTTAATAGTGAAAAATTTGAAACAATATGATTGTCCATCAATAGATGAATGGTAAATGGTAGTATATTCACACCACAGAATATTACATCATTAAAATGAGTGATTACGGGCTGGCCCCATGGCTGAGTGGTTAGGTTCATGAGCTCCGCTTTGGTGGCCCAGGGTTTTGCCGGTTAGGATCCTGGGAGCAGACATGGCACTGCTCATCAGGCCATACTGAGGCGGCGTTGCACATAGCACAACCAGAGGCACTCACAACTAGAATATACAACTGTGTCCTGGGGGGCTTTGGGGAGAAGAAGAAGGGGAGGGGAAAGAGGATTGGCAACAGTTGTTAGCTCTTGTGCCAATCTTTAAAATAAAATGAGTGATTAACTTGGGTTAATCCATATGTATCAACCTGGATAAATTTAAAAAACAATATTGACTTGAGAAAAAAGCAATTTGTAGAATATATACAAATCATTAATAAGCAACATGAAGTTACCCAGATATTTCTAAAAGGATGTGAGTAAGGTGTTTACATCACACACACCCCAGCAAACTTTAAATCTTTAAAAGAAATTTTTGTTTTGCAGTCTGTTCTTGGGGTTTCTCTCTTTGGTATTTCCCAAACTTAGTGCTTATTTTTTTTTAAAGATTTTATTTTTTTTCCTTTTTCTCCCCAAAGCTCCCTGGTACATAGTTGTATATTCTTCGTTGTGGGTCCTTCTAATTGTGGCATGTGGGACGCTGCCTCAGCGTGGTTTGATGAGCAGTGCCATGTCCGCGCCCAGGATTCCAACCAATGAAACACTGGGCCCCCTGCAGCAGAGCGCGCGAACTTAACCACTTGGCCACGGGGCCAGCCCCTTTGTGCTTATTTTTGCTAGTACTATTCTCAGACCTGGGCAAGAGGGGAACCTGTCCTGGGGCACATGCTTTCGAAGACCTCAATACCACAAATATACACACTAAAAATGTATAAATGGGGGCTGGCTCAGTGGAATAGCAGTTAAGTTCGTGCACTCCGCTTAGGAGGCCTGGGGTTTGCTGGTTCAGATCCCAGGTGCAGACCTACACACTGCTTGTCAAGCCATGCTGTGGCAGCATCCCACATATAAAATAGAAGATGGGCAGGGATGTTAGCTTAGGGCCAAGCTCCCTCAGCTAAAAGAGGAGGATTGGTGGTGGATGTTAGCTCAGAGCTAATCTTCCTTAAAAAAAATAAAGTATGAAACAACACATGGACACCCCTCACACTCATGCTCCGATTCCTAGTGCTAACACAGTGCAACCCACTGTGCTAAGCATCTGCTTTTATGCCTGATGCCATTTTGGCCCCACTGGAATGAAGTCCTCAAACTAAAGGCAAACACATGTCAGTGCTGTGAAGGTTTGTGATTTATGCCATTGGCAACGTTGGAAAGACACTTTCTTTGAGTTCTAAGTGAATTTGAATGGCAGAGGTACTAAAGTAAGAGAACAGGCTCACTTTTCAAATCCTTCTCAGATATGAGGAACACAATAGATTTTTGCATATTGAAATATTCCCAGTAGTGTCGAGGGTCCATTTTCTTGCTTGTCTCTGTGCTCTCATTCTAATTTGGAAATAATTAGCTTGGTGTTTGCAATGTGACATCTGAAGGAAATTTTGCAAGACTAAACTATTCATATTACTCTTAAATTTGATTATATATAGGCCTAGACATAACATATAAAGTGTGATACCAATTCTTTACATTGACAACTAAATGAACATTGAATGCCAAAGGTGTTATTAGTTTTAATTTTCATAAAAATATTATTTCATTATATTTTTTAAAATTTAAAAATTTTCAGCTTTATTTAAAAATTTTTTACTAAAAATTTGTTATTTATCAATTATAATTTTGAACTTGGCTTTTAATCTTAATAGATAATTTTGATTTAGATCATTGGTATAAATAGTGTAAATAATTTTCTCATATTGACTATAATAATATAATTAGGGATTTTGCTGAAATGAAGGCAAGACAAAATTCACGAAATAAACGTAATAATTAATAAACTATATTTGCCTTACTTTGTTATTTACTTTAACATTACTAATCCATCAACAGAACTAGACATGTACAATAATAACCAAGTTTAGTAGTTAAGCTTTTAAATACATAAACTTTTAAATTTTCTTATTATGAAGGTATAGTTGCCAAGATAGGAGGATAGCGTGTGTGAATGTATTTTAGGTTTACCAGTTTGTTAGCTTGATTTGTATTAACTCTTCAGATATATGGTTCATGGACCTCCATGATCCTCAGAGAAACAAAAGGAGCCCCAGTTAACAAGGCCTATTCTCCTCAGAACAGGTTAGCATGGTTTTTAGCTCTTGTACCTGGGGAATTTTTTTTTTATTGAGTTATTGATAGGTTACAATCTTGTGAAATTTCAATTGTACATTAATGTTTGTCAGTCATGTTGTAGGTGCACCACTTCACCCTTTGTGCCCACCCCCACCCCACCTTTCCTGGGGAAATTTTGTAGCAGGGAATAATCCTCTTTAAAGGACCTCTCAGGCATTGCTGTGCCTGTCCTTCTACCTTCTCGCTTGCTCCCCATTTTTGCTTAGAGAATTAAGTATCTAATTCATGTTCCCTAAGATCTTTTTGTGGCTGAGTTTGAGATCCCAGCCAGCGGTATTTGCATTTGAAAAAATGTCCACAATCATAGGGGAAGTTTTAATGTTAGAACTCTCTAGGTTCGGGTTATCAGACATCACTGGAGAAGAGATTTTTGAGCCATGATTCCTTATTTTTAAACAACATGCATATGAAATGTTAAAATTTTACAGTTTGAGTTGTGGATTTTGTTGCCATTAGCAAAGGGGAAGAAGCACAGAGAATATTTTTTATCCATGTACTTATTTCTTTCACCAAAAGAGATCCATGTTCCTAATCCCAAGGCCATTCTTAGGAAGCCTTTGAAGTGTATGTTTACCTTGCTTCCATCTTTCAAGATTCTCTAGGCTTAAGAGAAACAGCTGCTGTAAATCTTCTTTAAAGTCCTGATTCAACCTTTCAACCACCAAACAGCACTTATTTATTATTTCCTTCTTCCACGGACCTCATGCTTTGAAAGACAGTGTCTAGAAAACAAATTGCATTTATTAACTAATAATTTTCTTTTCTGTTTTTAATTAATCATAAACATCTATAACTACCAAACACAGCTTCTGAACAGTGTTAAGTAACTGTGATCCTACCCTGAAATGATGTGATTACAACTGAAGCAAGGTAAGGCATCTTTTCAATTATTCTGGATATCTTTTTTAAAATTAATGTGCTATTTCAGTTAGGTCTATAAAAATATTGAAAATAGCCTGCAGATCTGACTGGTTTTTACTGGTTATTACTTTCCTTTACTTGTTGAAAATCCTTTAATTGTTGATATAAAAATAATAAAAATGTTGACCTGAGGCTGGACTTCTGGCTATGGCCAAGTGAGGACATAAGCAAATCGTCTCCCTAAATAGCAACTGTAAAGGTATACAAAATTGACAAAACGACTATTTCAGTGCTCTGGAAATTGACCAAAGATGTATAATAAGCTGAGGGAAATTTATGCTTGAAAAACTGCTGGACTCAGGTAAGAACCGTGGGAGTCTATGGTGCTCTTGACTGTGGCATAAACCCGACCGCATCCCCTTCCCAGCTCAGTAAGTGAAGAAGTTCTGCCAGCTTCTCTGCTTCAGTTGAAGGGGACTCACTCAGTTTGGAGTGCTAGGTGATGCCCGTGCCTATTGGTGCTGTCAAGGGAAGTGAGGATCTCTGAGGCCCAACGCAGGGCTGACACCAGTGTAAGACAAGTAAGGCACTTACCTTGGGCACAAAACTTAAGGCGGCACCAAAAACACATTAATCAAGATAAATAATATTTTAAAAAATCAAAATTAATGCAAAAAATCTATGATGAACAAAATATCAAAATTTTAAATGACGAGTCTCAGTCCTGGTGATGGATCTACCTTAGTTGTGGTTGGGCAAGCATATTTCTGGCTGAGGCAGTTAGAGGAACATGTATATTGGTTTTATTTGTATAAGTATTTAAAGCTATAAATTTTCCTGAGATAAATGCCTTAGCTATATAGCTGTATCCATAGATTCTGGTAAATCATGTTTTTATTATTGTTGTTTTAAAAAATTCTGAAATTTTTGGTCTATATTTTTTCTTTGATTCAACTGTTGTTTAATAGTTTTTTTTCTCGTTTGACTTTCAGGTAAAAAAATATTTTTTAAATTGTTAATTTCTAGTTTATTGCACTGTGATCAATGAATACTGTTTGTATTATTTATATTCTTGAATTTTATTGACAATTTCTTTGTGGCCTAAGATATCGTCAATTTTTATGAATGATTTATGTACACTTGAAGAAAGTATATTCTCTATTATATAGGTTCAAAGTTTGCTATGAGATATACATTATTAATTGCTTTCTATATCCTCCTAAATTTTTATCCATTTATTCTGTCTTAGATTGAGATGTACGTAAATGTCTCCTATTATTAGCATGAATCTGTCATCTATTTTATTTTCCCTCACATTTACATGTACAGTTACGAGTCACTTAACATTGGGGATACATTCTGAAAAATGCTTCATTAGGCGATGTCGTCATTGTGCAAGCATCATAGAGTGTACTTACACAAATCTAGATGGTATAGCCTACTACACACCTAGGCTGTACAGTATTAATCACGTATGCAGTCTGCCATTGACTGAAACGTCGTTATGCAGCTCATGACCATATACAAATATATATACATACACATACATATACACAAATAATCTTTTTGAGTGTCTGGGTGTATATATAGTCTTTTACTAGGAAGTATGTTTTATTCTCTCTCTTTGTTATATCATTTGATATTTAGAAAGGGTTATAATTTTGTACTAATGGTCACTTTTATATTAATATCATCCTTTCTTATTTTTGTTGACACTGTCTATTGGTTGCCTGCTATGAGCAATATTGAAATGTGTTTGTTGCCTTTTCTTACCCCTATCTTCTTCTTAACTGTGATCCTATATGAAGTATTATGTTTTTAATCCCAGTTACTACCTATAGTAGTAGGTAGAATAACGCCCTCTCTACAGATGCCCATGTCCTAATCCCCAAAACTTGTAAATATGTCACTTTAAATGGTAAAAGGGACTTTGCATGTGTGATTAAGGACCTCAAGATGGAGTGATTATCCTGGATTATCCGGTGAACCCAATGTAATCACAAGGGCCCTTGTAAGTGGGAGGAAAGAGGATCAGAGTCAGAGAAAGAGACGTGAGCATAGAAGCAGAGATTGGAGTGACGCTGCAAGGCCAGAAGCCAAGAAAGGCAAGTGGCCTCTAGAAGCTGGAAAAGGCAAGGAAGTAGATTCTTCCCTAAAGCCTACAGAAGGAATGCAACCCTGCCATCCCATTTTGGACTTCTGACCTCCAGAAATGTAAGATAGCAAACTCGAGTTGTTTAAGATGTGAAGTTTGTGGTAATTTGTTACCAGCAGGAATACGAAACTAATAAATTACCTACAAGGCAATCCACAAACTCATTCTACTTTTGATATACTCTCCCTCTTGCCCATTTTTCTAACATATAAACATTTTGTACTATAATGTTGCCTCCTGTATCTATCTTTTAGACTCAACTCTACAAGAAATTATATATTCAATGCTTAAAATCAGTCCTTATGCTAATGCCTCTTCAGGCATTTTGGATTTCTTTTTTTCTTTTTTGAGGGAGATTAGCTCTGAGCTAACACCTGCTGCCAATCCTCCTCTTTTTGCTCGGGAAGCCTGGCCCTGAGCTAACATCCGTGCCCATCTTCCTCTACTTTATATGTGGGACACCTGCCACAGCATGGTTTGCCAAGTGGTGCCATGTCTGCACCCAGGATCCAAACCGGTGAAGCCTGGGCTGCCGAAGCGGAATGTGCGAACTTAACCACTGCGCCACGGGGCTGGCCCCATTTTGGATTTCTAAAGTTCATTCTCTAGTGGATTCCTCAGAAAGTGTTCGTGAGAACAATATTCCCGGAATTCTTGCATACTCGTAACAAGTCTGTAACATTCACACTTGAAAGTTAGTTTGGCTGGATATAAAATCCTTGGCTCACATCATCTTTCACTAAGTATTTTAAATATGTTGCTCCACTGACCTCTGGTATAATGCCTCCTGTCAAAAAGTCTAATAGGTATCTGATTTTGTTAATGTGGTATATCACACTGATTGATTTGCAGATGTTGAACCATCCCTGTGTCCCTGGTATAAATCCCACTTGATCATGGTGTATGATCCTTTTAACATACCATTGTATTCTGTTTCCCAGTATTTTGTTGAGCATTTTTGCAACTATGTTCATCAGCAATATTGTCCTGTAATTTTTCTTCTTTGTGCTGTCCTTGTCTGGCTTTGGGATCAGGGTGATGTTGGCCTTGTAAAATGTGTTAGGAAGTGTTCCATCTTCTTCAAATTGTGGAATAATTTGAGAAGGATAGGTACTAAATCTTCTTTGATTGCTTGCTAGAATTCTCCAGAGAAGCCTTCTGGTCCTGGACTTTTATTTTTTGGGTGGTTTTTGATTACTGTTTCAATCTCTTTATTGTGATTGGTTTATTCAGATACTCTATTTCTTAATCATTTAGTTTTGGGAGGTTGTATGAGTCTAAGAATTTATTCACTTCTTCTAGATTGTCCATTTTGTTGGCATATAGTTTTTTATAGCATTCTCTTATAGTCCTTTGTATTTCTGTGGTATCCATCATAATTGATCCCCTTTCATTTCTAATTTTATTTATTTGAAGCTTCTCTCTTTTTTTCATAGTGAGTCTGGCTAAGAGTTTGTCAGTTTTGTTTATCTTCTCAAAGAACCAGGTCTTAGTTTCATTGACTCTTTGTACTGTTTTTTAGGTTTCAATTTCATTTATTTCTGCTCTTATTTTATTATTTCCCTCCTTCTGCTCACTTTGGGCTGTGTTTGTTCTTCTTTTCCTAGTCCTGTTAGGTGTAGTTTAAGGTTGTGTATTTGAGATTTTTCTTATTTGTTAAGGTGGGCCTGAATTGCTATAAATTTCCCTCTCTGGACCGCTTTTGCTGCATGCCATATGAGTTCGTACAGTGTATTTTCATTTTCATTTGTCTCCAGATTTTTTTTTAATTTCTTCTTTAATTCTTCAGTGATCCATTGGTTGTTCAGTAGCATGTTGTTTAGTCTCCACATGTTTGTCACTTTCCCAGCTTTTTTCTTGTAGTTGATTTCTCTTTTCATAGCATTATGGTTGGAAAAGATGCTTGATATGATTTCAATCTTCTTACATTTATTGCGGCTTGCCTTGTTTCCCAACATATGGTCTATCTTTGAGAATGTTCCATGTACACTTGAAAAGAACATGTATTCTGCTGATTTTCGATGGAGTGTCCTATTTATAGCTATTAAGTCCATCTGGTCTAGTGTTTTGCTTAGTTCCACTATTTCCTTGTTGATTTTTTGTCTGGTTGACCTATCCATTGATGAAAGTGGGGTGTTAAGGTCCACTACTATTATTGTGTTGCTGTTAATATCTCCTATTATGTCAATTACTAGTTGTTTTTTAATCCATCTAGTCACTCTGTGTCTTTTAATTGGAAAATTCAATTCATTTATATTTAGAGTGATTGTTGGTATATGAGGGCTTAATGCTGCCATTTTATCACTTGTGTTTTGGTTCTCTGTATTTCCTTTGTTTCTTGTCCTGTGTGTTTTGGACTGCCAATTCAGTTTGGTGTCTCTTTATGATGGTTTTCTCTTTATTTATCATTTGTGTCTCTGTTCTGATTTTTTGTTTAGTTGTTACCATGAGGCTTGTATAAAAAATCTCACAGATGAGATAGTCCATTTTCTGATACCTCTTATTCCCTTAGTCTAAGCAATTTCCATCCCTTTCCTCTTCTCCTTCTAAGTTATTGTAGTCATAACTTATTCTGTTTTGTGTTGTAAGTTTGTGGTTAAATGACGTGATTCTATTTATTCTTGATGTTTTCCATCCGTTTATCTTTAATGTTATAATTGTTTGCTAACCTGTTCTAATAGAGAGTTGCAATTTTCTGATTTTGTCTGCCTATTTATCTCGTTATAATTGTTTGCTAACCTGTTCTAATAGAGAGTTGCAATTTTCTGATTTTGTCTGCCTATTTATCTCCTTGCTCAAGACTTTGTAAACCCTTTCTTTTTTTTCAGGTATGAGGGCCTTCTTGATCATTTCTAGTAGAGGGGGTCTTGTGTCAATGAACTCCCTCAGCTTTTGTTTATCTGGGAGAGGTTTTTGTCTTTCAGAATTTTGAGTATATCATTTCTCTCTCTCCTAGCCTGAAAGGTTTCTCCTGAGAAATCTGCTGAAAACCTGATAGAGGTTCCTTTGTAGGTTATTCTCTTCTGCCTTGCTGCTCCTAATATTTTTTTTTTTTTTGTCATTGGCTTTTGCCAGTTTTACTAATATATGCCGTGGAGAATATCTTTTTCATATGTAATTAGGAGTTATATTAGCCTCTTTTACTTGTTATTCCAGCTTCTTCCCCAGGTTTGGGAAGTTCTCAGCTATTATTTCTCTGAACAAGCTCTCTGTTCCTTTTTCCCTCGCTTCTCCCTCTGAAGTACCTATTATCCTTATGTTGCATTTCCTAATTGAGTCTGATATTTTTGGAGAATTTCTTCATTTCTTTAAAAAGAAAATTTTGTTCTTTGTTCTCTCTCCTCCTCCATCTGAAGCATTTCTATATTCCCATCCTCCAAATTGCCAACTCTGTCCTCCATAATATCACCTCTGTTATTTAAGAACTCTAGATTTTTCTCTATCTCTTTCATTGTGTTTTTCATCTCCCACATTTCTGATTGTTTTTTCTTTTTAGTTTTGATATCTTTTGTGAAGAATTCTCTCTGTTCATTAATTTTGTTCCTGATTTCTTAATTCATTGAGTTTTTTTCTGATATCTATTTTGAATTCTCTATCATTTAGAGTGTAGATTTCTGTGGCTTCAGGATTGATTTCTGGGTGTTTGTCTTTTTCCTTCTGGTCTGGAGTATTAATATGTTTCTTCATAATATTTGATGTGGTGGATTTATGCCTTCACATAGTGATAGTATCTTGTCACAGATTCCACCTGCTGCCACTGCATGGGGTGAGCAGGAGCTGTGTATTCTTGGCCTGCCACAATACCTGTCATCTATGCTTGTCCAAGCCTGGCCTACTCCTTGGGATTGCAGTGGCCCTGTGGGCTCTCCCACCAAATTGGAAAGTGATCACATCGGGGCTCAGGGCTGCTGCCACTGCCTTCTCCCACAGTCCTGCCGAGACATGCTCCCCACTTCAGGGTCATAGCAGTACTATGGGCATTCACAGCAGCTGGGAACTCATTCACCCAGGCCCACAGATCTGCCATCTCCTCCTAGTGTACACCAGCTGTTGTGCTTGGTGGGCAAGGCCTTCCCACTGGGTCCAAGCCAGAATTACTACCTGGAACCACAGCAGTACTGTGGGATCTCCCACCAGATGAGAAAGCGATCACACAGGGGCTCAGGGCTGCCACCGCCTGCTCCCACAGTCCCACCAAAATGCACTCCCCTCTTTGGGGCTGCAGTGGTACTATGGGTGTTTGCAGCATCTGGGAGTTCACTCATCTGGGACTGCAGATCCACTGTTGTCTCTTTCTAGGTTGCACCAGCTGTTGCCTCCCAATTGGGTCCTAGCCAGAGCCACTCACTGGGACTGGCAGTACTGTGGGCTCTCCCATCAGAAGAGAAAGCAATCATGTGGGGTCTCAGTACTGCTGCTGCTTGCTCTCACAGTCCCACTGAGATGTGTTCCCCCCTTCAGGTCCACTGCAGTACTATGGGCATTCACGACAGCCAGTACCTTGTTCACCTGGGTGCGCAGATCTGCCACCATTTCCTCCTAGGTCACACCAGCCACTGTGCTTGGTGGGTAGGGCCTCCCATGTCTGAGCCTGGGCCACTTCCTGGGACCACAGCAGCACTGTGGGCTCTCCCACCCAATGAGAAAGCAATCAGGTAGGGGCTCAGGGCTGCTGTCACCTGTTCCCACAGTCATGCCAAAATGTGCTCCCACCCTCGGGGCCACAGTGGTGCTATGGGCACTCCAGCCAGGGGAACAATTGCATGCATGAACAGGGCTGCTGATGGACCAGAGAGTAGTTCACCTATCTCCACTGCCTCCCTGGGGATAGTTCATCCACCTTCAGATGTATAGCTATGTGGGTCTCTCAGGTGTCCTGATATGCTGTGTGTGTATCCCACACTGACCAATATATGTCCATTTAGTTGTAGTTCAAAGTGGGAGAGACAAAGGGAACAGCTTACTCCACATGTTGCTGACATCCTACATTACATTTTTTTGCATGGCACGAAACACATTAATCAAAAGACAAACTGGGAAAATATATTTGCAACTTCTATCACAGAAAAAAAGACTAATAGATCTAATGTACAAAGAGATTCTAAAAATAGAGCACAAGAGCTCAATAATATGAAAATAAATGGACAAAGGATATGACCTTAAGCTCACAGAAGAAATAAAAAATGGATTTTAAACATGGAAATATATGCTCTCGCTTACTTATTATGTAAGAATTGATAATTAAAATTATAGCGAGGTAGTATTTTCACCTGCTAGTTGACAAAAATCCAAAAGTCTAACAACACATTCCATTGGCAAAGCTATAGAGAAACAATTATAATCATACATTACTGGCTTAGATGCAAAATAATACAACTCCTATGGAGGTGAATTTGACAAGATCTAAAAAAAATTACATTTGTATGTACCTTACATCTCAGCAATGTTACTTCTATCCCAAAGATACACTATCAAATACCTGAAATTACTTATGCATATGGTTATTCTTTACAACATTATTTGTGATAGAAAAAGAGAAGACATAATCCACATTTCTATCACTAGGGGTCTGATTTAATAACTGGAATACTTTATAGCCATAAAATGAATGTGCAAGATCATTTTACAGTATATGGAATGATTTTCCAGATTGATTATTAGTTCTGGAGTAGAACTAGTATGCTACATTTTGTGTGAGAAATGAGGGAAATAAAAATATAAGTATACATGTGTTTATATTTCCAACTCTATCCCAAAAAAACAATTGTAAAGGTAAACAAAAAACTAATAAAAGTGGTTATCTGTAGTGGAAAGAAAATGCATGGTGAATAGTAAAGTAAAAAAAGTAACACTTCAACAAACAGTAGTGTTATTCTCCCCATTTTACAGATGAGCAATGAACAAGGTAACAAAGTTGGTAAGTGACACAATGGGATTCAAATCCAGTTCTGCTGACTTCAGAGACCCTCTTCTTAATCACTACATTATGTGTTGTCATTAAATACGAACTGACACCACCTCATCTATCTAGAATTGATGTAGCTGCATTCTGGAATCTCTCCAGAATATGAAGCTGAGAACAGTAAGGAAAAAGACAAAAGGATATAACATGCCAAAAGTCTAAGGGCTAAAATTTATGTATTTTGCTCAGCGAATGTTCTTAAATTCTCCTTCAATTTACATTTACTCTTACTTTACTTACAATGCTAACTTGATTGGTTATCTGAACACCAAGTTTACAAAAGAGGAGGTGATAAGGAGCTTCTATAAAAGGTAATTGACAGAGGCATGAAAGCTGACAGTTTGGAATTCCACAAGAAAAGTAATAAAAATAACAGGTTAAAATATTTGGATTCAAGTTCTCAGGACCTATAATATGCAGTAAAGAAGCTCTGATCATCACAAAATTATAGAATGCTATTATGGTTGATGTGTAATAAAGCTCTTATGTCATCAAGAAAATGTGAAATTATGCTCAACATGTTTTATACAATGGTGGAGAAAGAGTGCCATCCTAAACTGATACAATAAAAGAATATTTAGTGTTTAAAGCAAGAAAGTAACACTTTTGTGAATATGCCTTATTACATGGTTTTGACTTTGGATTCATGTAATTGTTTTACATGTTCAAATATAAAGTTAAATGCAATAGAAAAAAGCAATATCTAAAAATTTTAAATTATTTAAAATAAATTAGCCTAAATGTGCATCAAATTGGTGACATAATCATATGTAAAACAATTGTTTGAACTGACTTTAGAACCTGGTCCTTTAACTGTACATGCTTGGTGGAATTTATTCTCAAGAAAAATAGAGCTACAAAGAAATCTTAAAATTAATTCATTAGCAAAACTGTTAGTAATAGTATCAGTATTATTTTTAGTCTATTTTTAATAGTATAAGGAATGCAAATAAGCAAGTATGGGAATATTGTTGGGAACCAAGGTTTTCAATGTAAGAAAAAAAGATTTAAGTATAAAATCAAGTAATTTAAATTAAAAGTATAATATTAAGTTTCAATTGAAATTATTAACATGAAGTCATTACTATTTCTTTTTTTTTAAGATACGTATGTCTTAGCTCTACTGAAAACAGCTAGAAGCAATGACAACTCAATAGTAGTGAACACAACTATACCTAGATGTGGTTTTTAAATATCATTTTTCACCAAAAGATGTGAGAGATCCTTAGAGTCTATTTCCAAGTTTGAGCCAAAATACATACAGATATCTTTTGTGCCAAAAAAGAAGCTATCAAAGACTAAAAGGTAGAGACAAAAAGAGATCAGAGGCAACATGAAGGGATTTCACTGGCCAAAGGTAGGACAATTTGAGCATCAAATTGAATAATGAATACAATTGATAAAACATACTGAATTTATTAAACATTATGAATGTCTAATCATATTCAAAAGTAAATAAAATGGAGAGAAAAAATACCATGATTGGACAAAAATGAAAGAAACAAGGGCATAAACTCTGTATCAAAATTGCCAAATAAATGAATAAATAAACATTTACCTCGCCTTTCCTCTATGAACCATTTTTTAGAGTAACCAATTAGAAAAGAACTACTTTGCAATCCCTAATAAAACAATTCTTGAATGAGTATCAGTGGATGAAACCATTAGATGAACATTGGAGTGGGAAATTGACAATGGAGACAGGAGGCTGTTGACAACTAAACTCACTGATCAACTGTAGCATCACTAACAGTAAGACAACCAACATTCATCTTCTAAGGTGATATGCTGTATCAAGCACACAGCCTCACCTATAAAAGTTTTAGTCAACAACATTGAAGCTGAACTAATCAAGCCTCTAGTGCTAGCTCCCACCTACCAAAAATATAAGCAATACAGAGGAACAAGTTAAGTGACACTGCAAGGAGCAAACTGCCAAATCAATAATATGGACAAGTCTACAGGAACATGGGCCTGACTTCTGCAACCAGAAAATGGGCAGGAAAAACTGGAAAAGGAAAATGGGGCTGTGGGGAACTCATTTACATTAAAAGAAACCTAAGGGAAATAGCAGTCCATGGCAATGTGTGGAAATTGCTTAGATCCTGTTTCAAATAAACCAATTGTAAAAGGACAATTTGAGACCGTTAAAGAAATTTGGATATAGACTGTGTATTAGATGACGCCAAAAAATTATTTTAATTTTGATAGATGTGATAATGGTATTGTAGTTATTTTAGAAAACGTCCATAATTTTTAGAGATGTGTACACTAGTACATAGAGGTAAAAATGGAATTATATCTGGGATTTGTTTTAAACTAGTTCAGGAAAGATAAAAACAAACAAAAAATCATTAAAGTGAGCATGGCAAAATCTTGGTAACTGTTTAATCTAGATGAAGGGAGTATGTGAATTTATCGCGTTATTTTACCAATTTTTGTGTATGTTTGAAATTTTTCATTATAGACCCTTTTAAAATATTCAATTACCCATAGGAAAGTAAGAAAAAGTAATATTTTTAAGGGGTTTGATTACAATATTAAATCAGATGAGGTCCAAAGCAGTGACAGAGGTCCAACATATGAGCAAGACATCCATCTAGTATACAAGGAAATATCATGGGGAATTCTTGTATTATCTATATTGATTTTTCTAATCCATGAACATAGTATAACTCTCTACTTATTTAACTCTTCAATTTCTCACAACAATGTTTTCTAGATATCATAATACAAATTTCAAACACATTTTGTTAAAATTATTCCTAAGCATTTATTTTTGATGTTATTATAGATTTATTTTAAAATGTTATTTTGTGATTGTCCATTCTTAGTATATGAAAACATAATTGATTTGTGAACATTGACCTTGTTTTCTTTGATCTTGTTAAACTCATTTGCTAATTCTAATGCATTATTTTGTATATTCTTTGGTATTTTATTTAAAGATGATCATGTCATATAAGCATAAAAATCATTTTGTTTCTTTTTTTCCAAGCTGTGTGCATTTCTTTTCTTTTTCCTACATTATTATACTCACTAAACTCTCCAGCACAATGTTGAATAAATGGAGAGCTGACATTCTTGCCTCACTCCTAATCATCGGGTGAAACTCTTCAGTCAATCACCACTAATTATTATGTTAGCTGAGTTTTGCAGAGGTTCTTCACCAGGTTGGGGGAAGTTCCCACATATTTTTAGTTTGCAAAGATTTTTTACCATGAATGATTGTTGAATTTCTGTCGAATGCTTTTTCTGCATTTATTAAGATTAGCGTATGCTCTTTTTCTTTTTATACTGTTAATATTATGAATTATATTCATTTTTAAAATGTTAACAAATTTGCATTTCTAGAATGACCCAGTTGATCATGATGCACTATCCTTTTAAAATATTGCTGATTTGATTTTCTAATACTTTGTTAAGGATTTTTGGTTCTACGTTTATGAAGGACATTCATCTATAGTTTGATTTTATTGCGATAACTTTGTGTTTGGTTTCAGGGCAATGCCAACCTTATAAAAGTTATTAATAATATTGTCTTATTATTCATTTAATGTCTATAGGATCTATAGTGAGGTCCCTCTTTTTTCCCTGACATTAGTAATGTGTATATTCTTTTTTTGCTTGATACACATGTCTAAATTTTTATCTATTTTATTGACATTTTCAGAAAACCACCTTTTCGTTTCATTCATTTCTCTATTTTTTTCATTAATTTCTATTTTGTTTTCACTCATTTTATTATTTTATTAATTTCTGTTCTTATCATTGTTTCCTTTCCTCTGCTTGCTTTGGGCTTAATTTGCTCTCCCTTTTCTAGTTCTTAAGATGGAAACTTACACAGCTTTAGCCATAAACCACATACTTTGATATGTTGTTTTAAATTGTTTCAATTAAAATCTCCATCTGTTCATACATGTTGTTCATCTTTTGCAGTAGATACTTTCACTTATTAATCAAGGTTATTTTAAATTTCCTGTAAGTTCCAACACTGATATCATCTTTAGATCTGGTTCTGTTTACTTCTTTATTTCCTGACTATAGGTCACCTTTATTTTCTTTTATGTATGTTTCCTAATTCTTGTATGAACACTGGACATTGAATAGAGACTGAGGTAAATGATACTTATACCTGGAAATGCGCATACATTTCTTCTGTCAGGCTGTCAGCATGGAGTAGTTTAAATAAATATAGTTAGTAATTGAGCTGGACTTAGATTTTATTATAGTTATCTTCAATGCAACACAGACCTCAAATTCCTCCAGTGGCGGGCTGCTGTTACTTTTTGCTTAATGTGGGGTCTTGGGTACAAAGGCATTTTGTCCATGTTTGCCTGCTTCACTCTCAGCTTTCAACAGATCCTGCACACCTCTATCACATGGGTTCTCTCTACATGGTGTTGCCCCTCCTCCAGAGCCAAATAGGTTGCCATTACTTGTTACTTGGTATGAAGCTCATCATGGGAGCTAACAGAGGGGGCATATCTCAATTCTCCTCATCCAGCCTCAGTCTTAGGCTCTGTATGCCTGGAAAATTGGAGTGGGAATTTCTCAGCATTCCTGTCCTTTCCTATGGCAACCAAACTTTGTATCTGTAGAGGATCTTGGGTGGGAGAGGGTTTCCTTCACCTCTCCCAGGGGTATAAGGCCTTCGATTTTACTGTTCCCTCAACAGGAGTGTAGTTTTCTTGGGAAAAGTGGTGAGAGGCTTTCCCATCTCTTCTTCAAGTGTTAGATTACTGTTCCTTGTTGCTTGGTGCAAGGCTTACGGTATGGTTGTGGCAGGTTTCCTGCACTTCCCACAGCAGCAGTTTACTTTTACTTCTGACTGGGTAAAGGAGGGTTTCCTACCTCTTTCCCACAAACAAATGGCTTTTGCTTCTATCCCTCCCCCAATGCAATGGATCTTTGCCTGAACCCTGGGTAAAAGAGGATTTCATGCCCTGCCACCAGTGGCTTGAGGTTTTTGCTTCATAAGAGAGAAGGGTCTAGGAATTGGGTGATGCTTCATGCCTGTGCTCTCAGGTCTCCTGCCCTCCCACCAATCTTTCTTGTGAGTACCTGGCAGAGACCCATGGAAAAAAGATCAGGAGGGAATGGAGCCCTGAGATAGTCAATACTGTCACACTCTCACACTATCCCACAGTTGGTCTACAGGAATTTGTTACAATTTTAGCTTTCTTCTCATTTGCTTTTATGTAGGACACTTCTTCTTCTTACGCCCTGCCAGGGTAAAACAGTTTGTATGTATCTCTTTCCTTAATGGGGCCTGTTACCCTTTGGAATTCACTTTAGTTGTTCACTTGTTGCCTTGAGACCTTCAACTGTATGATCGGCTCAGGAAAAGTTAAGATTCTGTAGATGATCTTGTTTTGTCTGTTACAGTGAAAGAAATATCACTTGGGGCTTTCTACATCCTTAGCACTGTCGTGGCATCTTTAGAAGATGATACAAAATGATGAGATAAGGCTAGTCTTTCACATATAATACTTGTCCTCAAATATCCCCCCAAATTCTCTCTGTATGGGGAGTAATAATTGAAATTAAAATATAGAATGGAAATATCACTAAAATATTAATGTTTTTGGAAGGGAAATAATATTGATAGGAATTAGATTTTTTTATCATGTAGAAAGAAGAACTCAGACAAAACAAGACTTAGGAGTATTAAAATTTGTATATAGGGGGTCAGAAGAGGTCTAGGGTACAAGGAAGTAAGATGAAAATTCCTTGGGTAGCCCTTAACACACTGATTATTAGGAAGAGAATGGACTGTACTTTAAGATAGAGTGATGGAATGGGGCATTTTTCATCCTGTCTCTGCTCCTCCTTGTTCCCTAACCTCCATAACTCTCCCAAGCAAAAAACAACTTGAATAAACACAGGAGGAAGGAATCACATACATTCATTGAAGTTTTGCTCCCAGAACATTCTTATGGCCACAGTAGAGTAAATCAGAACCTGCTTTCAGAATTGATGTTCCCTGTGAACAGAATATTGTGCTCTAAGGCAATGAAATGTGTAGGGTACAGGGATCTTCCTCTGTTCTAAGATGCTGGATATTTATTCTTTTCTGATATAATTTTCCTTACAAAACAGAAGATTCTTTATATCCATTAAAAGTTGTCTGTATAAAAGCCGTGTCTCAGCGCTTGAGCTATTTGCCTAATGGCGAGTTGAGGAGGCAACAGAAGCAGGAATAGCTCCAAGATGTTACTGGGCTATGAAGGAACAGTGGGAGGAAAGCTTCTGATAATAGAAGTTTTCATAAATTAGACCAACCTTCTTACTGAAAAATATTAAAAACAAAACAAAACAAAAAATTCGACAAAATATAAGCAAGCAAACAAACAAACAAGCAGACAACAGACAGCATCTCAGAAGCATAAAAGTACTAACAAGATAGTACGGAGTTTATGAGCCGAGATCAAGGAGAAGACTAGAGATCAGAGAGGTAGGCCTGAACTGTGGCCCAACAATTCCACTCCTGGGAATATGCCCTACGTATATGTATGCTTATGTGCATCAGGACACGTGTACAAGAGATTTAATAGGTGAACTTCTTATGATTACAGAAAACTGGAAACAAGTTTATTGTCCATCAACAGAAGAATGGATAAATAAACTGTGGTGTAGTTATATAATGAAAGAAAGCACAGCAATTGAAATGGTTTAACTACAGCTAAATGCACTGATGTGCTGGTTAAGGTTTAACAACTGGCTGTCTGAAAAAAAACAAAAAAGCTCTGATTTGTTGCATTTGCCAGTTTCCATGGTGTAAATGCTCTTACCTTGGCCAAATTCATGTTACCAATGTAATGTCTTTGAATATGGAGTTGAGAAAAGATGCGTACAATCAGCCCTCGTGAGCTGGTATGTACCAGTTCCGGTACACCACTGGCTAAATGCACTAGTATGGATGAATTCAACAAATTTTAATGTTGAGCATAAAAATCAAGAAAGAAAAAGTGCATACAGTATAATTCTACTAATATAAAACTCAAAAATAGGCAATACTAAAGGATAAATCTATTTTTTTTAAAAGTAAAACAATACATAGGTGATAAAACTATAAGGAAAAGGAATAAAGAAACACTAAAAGAGAGGATATTAGTCTAGCTGTGTGTGTGTGTGTGGGAGAGTGGATTACGATCTGGAAACTTCTGGAAAGTTTCTATTTCTTGACCTGTGGAGTGTTTACACAGTATTTGTTTTACAGCAAGTTGTTAAGCCATATATTTAGGTTTTATGCAATTTTCTCTCTGTTATATTGTACAGCATTTTTAAATGATGAAAGGGATTCTTTTGTCAAAGGGATGCTATAAAGGTTCAAGGAGCCTTTTTAAACACTACCAGGAGAGCTAGGAACTGCTCTCATAATTTAAGTCACTTAAGGGATCTTCTTAACTAAATTTCCTCTGATTCCCACAAGGTACATGAAAACTGCCAGAGTTAATAGTAAATTTTTTATGAAAGTAACAGAAAACAAAAGTCAAAACATCGTATTTATTTCCAGAGTTAGATGTTTTAACCTAGATACATTTTACTTAATATTTTTGTCTCAACTACAGGTGGAAAAAACACCTCTTCTATCGTCATTCAAAACATACTTTTATTCTTTTTTTCATAATTAAAAGGAAGGTTTTCTACAGATAGCAAAAGTAATTCAAATAATACAAACTATTATAAAATGAAAATTGAAATTTATCCCCGTAAGCCCCACTCCATCACTGTCTATCCCATTACTTTGTGCTAAGCTTTTTAAAGAACTTAATACTATCTCAAATGATCTTATTTGTCTTCCTATTTAGTGTTTATCTTTCTCATAAGTGCCTTAAGGGCTGAGGTTTGGCCAGCTCATTCACCACTGTATCCTTAGTGCTTAGAATAGAATACTGGTAGCTCACAGTTGGCCTTCAACAAACTCTTCTGGAAACAGGAGAACGGAAAACAGGCATGAATGGAAAATTTATCTAAGAGATCATTCCATATCAGCACACACACATTTACCTAATTCTTTTACTGCTGCCAAGTATTCCAGGGAACGTTAGGTCGTTAAGGTTATTTTCAGACTTTTCCTTTTAGAATTGATGCTGCAGTGGTGTGTTTAGGATATTTCAGAGATTTCCTGTCAGGTAAATCTGGTGCTGGAATTGTTGAATCAAAGGATAAATGCATTTAAAATATTGATAAACATTGTTAAATTGCCCTACAAAAAGTTACACCAATTTTATTCCACCAGCAAATGCTAGGAATGAATATTTCCCAACACTTCAAAAGGTTGAGAAAAATCCAGTGTTGGCTACCTGATAAATGAAAAAGTTGTTACGTTTTCTTCTTTTAAATTTATAAGTGAGATTAAACATTTTTTCATATGTTGATTGGTCATTCATATTTTTTACCCTCATATGCCTCTTTATATTCTTTGCTCATTTTTCAATAGAATTATTCATATTTTTCTTATTGTTAGAATTTCTTATGTGTTAATGAAGTAGGTCTTTTAACTGCTGTATATACTAGAATTCCTCCTCAGTTTCTATTTGCCTTTATTTTTTTCACATCTAAGAATTTATTGTAACAAAACAATCAGAAATGCTAGTGAAGATTCATGCAGAAAGATAATAATCTTGAAATAATATCAGATTAAAAATCGACCAATAGGTGAGTGGTGTATTTCTGGCATATCCACACAGATAAATCTGTGAAGCCACTGAAAAATTTATATTCTTAAAGACTCAATGATAATTAGTTGCCTTTATTTTTATTTGACTTTATTTTCCAAACCAAAGTATTAATTTTTATGTGGTCAAATTTATCAGTCTTTTACTTTGTCTTCTGTGTATGTATGTGTGTGTGTTTTAATTTTTGGTCATGCTTAGAAAAGCATTTGCCAGATCATTTATATTATCTTCTAGTGCTTTTATTTTTAAAAATTTTATGCATATAAAATGTGATAGATCAGAACCAACGTTTCTCTAAGACATGAGGTAGGATCCAATTTTATGCTTTTTAAAATGGATGGCCAAATATACCACCACCACCACTTACTGAATAATATACTATTTCCTCACAGAATTGAAGTACCATCCTTATCAGCTACTAACACCCATATTCATTTAGTCTATTTCTAGGCTCTTTGTTCTGTTGTTTGTCTATTCCTTTTGAAAGTTTTAACTATAGTGCCTTTATATTATGTTTTGACATTTGGTGCATCTTAGCCTCTCTTGTTATTGCTATTTATCCTATTTTCTTGACTGGTATCACATGTTTACATTTCCAGACTATTAAGAGTTTCATTTTATCTCAGTCTTCCCAAAATAACATTGGCATTACAATGAGGATTGTATTGAATTTATAGATTAATTTTCTTTCCAGTCAAGAATGATGTATGCCTTTCCATTTGAACAAATATTTCTTTAAGTCCTTCTATAAAATTTCTAAACCTTCTTTATACAAGTCTTACACATTTTTTTGTTTGGCTTATTCTGGGGTAATACAATTGTTTTGTTGTCGTATATGGAATCTTTCCTTGTATATTTTGTTTATTTTTTGTAGGCAAGAATATTGTTATTTTTTATAATTAATTCTGCAACCATCTTTTGTTATATAGAAGTCTGAAGTACAAAAAACTAATGACTCAATGTACTAAAATGGTCTGTAAAAATTAGATCCTAAAGATAATTCCCAGATATTAACAAGCCACTCTGTTTAAAACAGTGAAGGAGCATTACCACGTTGGATCATAAAAACTATTTCAGCCAGCCTTTGTGTCCTTCAATATGAGGATGATGATGTGGTTAGAACTAAAACAAAACAAAACAAGACAAAAAAACACAAAGTAGGAAAGAGACTCTAGAAATGATCTTACCCTACCTCCCACCTCTGTAGGGATTCTGTCAACTTCATTCATAAGACAGATAGATAGCCTTCCCATTTCTACCTGAACCCTTCTTGACATGGAGAGCACACCTGAAGAGTTCCTTAGTGGACAGCTCCTGTTTAACCAAGTTAGAGAGAGCTGAAATATGACCTCTTTACCCCCTTGGTCCTGGTTCTGTTTTCCGATAGTGCACAGAGAAAGCATGCTTCGTCTTCAACACTAGCCCTTCATACATTTGAAGAACAATCTCATGTTTGACTTCAGGCTTCCCAGGTAAACCTCCCCAGTTTCTTCACTCATGCCCCATATGACAGTATTTTCAGACCTTTTGAATTTTTGTCATTTCCATGGAATCCTGAATTTACTCCATCTGGTGGAGAAAATGTCCCAACGTTATCTCCATAGACACTAAAACGGTAGCTTTTTTTGTACCCAAGGAACCACATTTTCATACTAATTCAAATCATAAGGCTCCAATAACCTTTAACTTTGTAGTGAATATTCATAAACATTTGCACTGTGTTCAGTATAATGCAATGAGATTTTAAAATTCATTTTTATTCTCCAGTGGGAAGCAGCTTCAAAAATTTAGCAACTAGTCCACCAGAGTGGACACGATTTATGAGTAACAGTCCTAAATTGCTTGGATGTTTGTCATGTCTGAGTTGAAAAATGCAAATGAAAGTCTTGCTAGTTCTATAAATCTGGCACAGGAATATTTTATATTTGCATTGAGAAAAGCGTCTTTTACTTTTTCAAAAATAAGTCAGCATAGAATAAGACTACATATCTGCTCCAGGAGAAAACAAAGAAACAACAACAGAAAATCCTTCAGTTTACTACTTCTCATGTGTTATTATTGGTAATCAGATATTGAAAGTGACTAGATTTGACTGCTAATCTACAGAAAGATGAAAGAAAATAATTATTCTTTCCATGTAAATATGCACCTTTAGATAAAATCTATGAAATCACTAAAATATCGTTACCAGCCTTTTAGTATTTACTGCACAGTTATTACGCAACAAACCCTAAGGTATGGCAAATCTTACACACATTCCAAAGAAAATAAGAAGTGATATTTTTGAATCGTTTCCTCTAGAAAGGTGTTAGCCAGAATATACAGATTAAGTGCTGTCTTCCATACCAGGAGGAAAAACAAAGCTTAAATTCAATATTGGTAAGGGATGATTTCAAACTAGTTTTTATGTAATGAATCTGTGACAAAGAAGAAAGGAAATGCCCAAGTGCTCATCATTTTATACCTTCAGATAGTTTTCATCAGTAGTACAGCATGAACTGATCCAAATATAAAGATGACTCATTCTTTTTTGAATGGCAAAAATAGGTCCAATCTTTTCTGTGTCATCATTAAATTATTCCATATATTCACCTTTCTTCAAGATGCTTCTGTGTGTAACTACCAAACTGACTGGATAACTGATTACAGATTCTGTAAACATTCCTGCTGACATGTTTGCCATTTTCACCTAAAACAGAATATTAGAGCAACGTAGTTTAACTATGTCATTACGTCTGCTAAGACCAGATAATAACATTTTGTTTTTTAATAGTTCTTTACAGTTTACCAATTGTTTTCACTCGTATTAAGATGGAAGCATGGCAAGTAGAGTCACCTATGAATGAGGAAAATCACTGGTGTCAGTCACGTCAAGAAGGGGCGGGTCCTAGAAGAAGGGAGGCCTTAGAAAGAGCAGGATTGCCTCCTGTTGCTTTTTCTGACTCTTTTGAGCCTCAGAGACCTTCCGCTACAAAGCAGAAGGAGAAAGATGGCACTTGACACGTGAAGTAACTTGCCTAAGTAGGGGAAATAAAGATTAAGATAAATAAGCCTCACTGTATAAGCAATTTGTCCATTGGATGTTTCTCCCAGGGATTACTTCCCTTTGCTCTCTATGGATCTGAATAAAGTCTTAGATCAGGATAGAGTAGTACTTACAAAGACTCTGGAGTCACACTGCCTGGGCTGGGATTCTGGCTTGGCACTTCCTAACTTATGCAAGTCACTTCACTACTCTGTACCTCAGTTTCTTATTAACCATAGTACCTACTCCACAGGTTTTTGTGGGGGTTCAATGAGTTAATATGCAAAAAGTGCTTACATAGTGTTTACCATGTGTCAGGCATTGTTCTAGGTGCTGGCTAGTAAATATTTCTTCTTAATCTCAAATGAGATTTGCAGCATTTTGGGAAGGGCCATGAGTTCACTTTTGGGAGAGCAACACCGCCTTATGTCAGCACATCGGCAATACGATTAATGAGATCCCAATGGGAAGGTGAATATCAGAGATAAATGCTGGTGCTGCAAAGTTCATCTTTTCCTTTTCAGGTGGAGACTCTCTCCATTGTTAAACTTGGAAGTACAGGGACTTAATTGTATTAGGGAGATATTGGATTTCCCTATGAGCTCTTACTATAGTATATATGTATCAAGTATCTGTTATGTGCTAGACAGTATGCCAGGTCCTAGAGACACATAAAACCTACTAATTGTATGCATTTAATAATAGTGCAAGCTTCTGTAAGGCAGAAACTATGTTTCATTTGTTTTATTCTGCACAGTATTTTACTCATAAAAGGAAAATAATAAATATTTTGAAAGTTTAGCACATCATTTAAGTAGAAATTGACAAATGTATGAGCATTTTGTTTATATGCATTAATTATTTATACTGACAGAAATATCTGTGCCTGTGACTCGATTGGAGAAATATGATGACTGAATAAATTCAGTTCTTCAAAGATGTCAGGAGTCTATTTAGCTGACAAATATGAGGCTCTGCTAAACCTCTATGTTTTGACAAACCCCCCATCTCCACCCCCATGCGCTACCAACAGACACCCACCTGCAGGCTTAGATCAATCAATTCTAACATGAGTTTGGAAATGGTTGAGTTGTTGTAGTCCCGCATCAAATGGAGTTCACCATCAGGCAAAATTCAATAACCACAGATTCCTGCAGTGTTCTCTTGGTTCACGAGCTATAATTTTCCATCTGTCTCCCAGTTTAGAGAATAGGGCTTCTTCACTGGTTTTGTTCCAGCAATCTCTTGGGCTTGAGACCATGCTTTATACTTGCAGTTCCCCTTTTCCTAGGCAGGGGAATCTCAAACCTTAACACAGAAACTTCTCACTCCCAATTTCTTAATGGTCAACTTGCCTCTCTGCCTGACCTTACAAGGACTGCCAAGACTCCTTGACACGCTGCTCTCCTCGCTTGTTGAACCACTCATTCTTACCACAGCCATCCACTCAGGCTCCAACACCTTATACCCAACACGACCAACCAAGTATTGAAAACAGAGATTGCCACTGCCCTTGAACACCGTGCTTGCCACCAGATCTGAGCTTGTGCTGTCAATTCCAGCCCCCGCCTAGAGTAACTGTTTTGATGAGTAACCCACAATGCCTCCAGCAAATACCAACACGTGACAAAATACATGATTTTTCCTTTGTAAATGGGTATCATTGTGCCTCACCAGAATTCTTATTTCTTTAGGCAGAAACAAAACAAAGCAAACATTTACCAATGAAGGATGAAAAATGGTGGATAAACACATTAGCCCGCCCATCCTCCAGGAGCATCAAGTCTGAAGCATGTCCCACAAAGTTTCTGAGACAGCTCCCCAGTGAGACTGAAGCTCCAGTTGCTCACAAATATGATTCCCTCAATAATGCACTGTGATTTTGTGCTTCCAGGGATCAACTCCCAAATAAACTGCCTGTATCTAAGTCCTTGCCTCAGAATTTGTTTAAAGGAACCCAAACAGACACCTCTCAAATTATCTCACACCAACATTATCTCATTTCCTTCCAGTTAAGATAATGCATCTGAAGAGATCTTTCCGACGGCAAAGTTTTTTGGCATAGCACAAACAAATCCTCTTTCAGGGTGACTGGAAATACTCAAATTTCAATACACACTGCACCAGCCAGGTTCTTCATTACAAATAATAAAAATGCATTTCTTTTTTCGTCTTTAGCAGAAAATGAATTTATTGAAAGAGTACCAAGAGATTACATAATTGATAAGAATGCTGGAGAACTGGGCTCAGTCAACACACAGGAAACCAAGATCCTGTCGTAGAATTGTTCTACTTAGATTTTCACTGCTGGTTCCAGTGGTACAAGATTGTGTCACCACACTGGTGGAATGTCACAGGTTGGGTTCACCAGATACATTCACTGAGATTGAGTTCGGAGTGAAAGATGTTTATTAAGAGTTAAAAACTGTCAAGATAAAGGAAAGAAAGCAAGATTGAGTAGACTAAGAATTGTGATACAGAGATGGCAAAGCCTCTGCCAACCTGGCAGGAAGCTCTGGAGCAAGTAACACCTATAAGATGGTCCTGCATTGGGCTGAAATGACTGTCTTTGTATAATCACTCTGTTCAGTCACCAGATGCAGACTGCCCAGGAAAGTGCATGACCTTTGCTGAGGTGGTTCTCTGCAGCTGCAATCGACCCTAAGTTACTGACAGCTGGAGTCCATCTGCTGCCCACACTCCCTACAGCTGGGCAGCAAGTCTTCCTTGAATAGGGAATCCAAATGACTTACCTCTATGTATACCACATAGACTCTTATTCTGCCACTCTCTCCAATATAATTTATAAATGACCTGTACCAGTGTCACCCTTTAAGATTCCAAGTCTTAGGAGGGAGCAGTTGATTGGCCATGCTTCCATAATGGACCCAGAGCACATCTTCCAGGAGACAGGGAAGGGAAATCTTTTCCCTTTCTAGTTTTGATAGTGGGAGCTGGGATTCTATCACCTACCTTGTTTGGATTCATCCTAAATAGGAAGGGAGTTCAGAATCTGGGCTATGAAAATTACAATGGCTCGCTACAGTCCCCATTTTAGTATCCAATATCTCCATCCCCATAAAGCTTTTCCTTCCTTCCTACCCCTACCTTCCTTCCATCTCCATCTTCTTACTACCAAGGGAAAAGAATTCCTCACCTAACACAATGCATCCCTCTCTTTTCCAGCTAAAAATGCATTCACTCCAGTTTCTGCTTCCAACTCCTCATCTAGATCTTTAGTGATATGCATGTTTTGTTATTCTTCAACTATAAACTAAATTCCAAAATCAACCAGCAACAAATGCTCTATAACAAAGAAGTTGAGCAAATGAAAGTGAACTTAGTTAAAACATTTAAATTTATACAATAAGGAAAGAAACACAGATAGATGCTATCATCCTTACTTCTTGCAAGTCGGCATGAGGTCATGATTGACATTTATGACTTATTTTCTTCACCAACTATTTCATGTTTCCTTTGTCTTCAGCCATACTAGCTACTCTTTCCCAGTGGTAGGTGTTATCCAAGTCCACAGCCTCAACTAGCACTAAGCATCAATACTCCTAAGTCTCAATCTCCAACCTAATCCTTTCTCTTTTTCCCTTGCCCATATTTATATTTCCTTACTAGAAAACTTCACCTGAAGGCTCTACAGTCACCAGATGCCTAAAACTCAGCTTCTCCAAAACTACTTATTCCTCTCTCCAAGCCACAACCAAAAAACTACTCTTCTTCTATTTCTTGACAAAGCCATTCAACCTGGAAGTCTTCCTGGCATTTCCTACCTATCCATTTCCTACTTCACATCCTACTGGTTACAGATTTGTAAATTCTACTTCTTAGGTATTTCCCCAACATCTCCCCTTTACCATTCTCACCATCATTCTTTTAGATCAGCTCTCAACCTTTCTCAGTAGAGCAGTTATAATAGCTTCGGAAGAGATTATTCTACCCAAGAGTCATTCTCTTTTAGTATACAGTCATGTTTCACTTAAGGAAGGGGATATCTGCTGATAAATGTGTTGTTAGGTGATTTCATAGTTGTGCGAACATCACAGAGTATACTTACACAAACCTAGGTGGTATAGCCTACTATACACCTAGGCTATATGGTACTAATCTTATGGGACCAGTATCATATACACAGTCCATTATTGATAGAAATGTCATTATGTAGTCCAAGACGGTATTCTCAACTTTTCTGTCAGGGTAACTTTGTAAAATGTCAAATATCAAGCCTCCGGTGGCTCCCCATTGCCCTCAGGATTAGGTCCAAGCTCTCCTTCTCTTCTGATTCCCAGGACATGCTTAGGAGTCCCACAGAATTTTGACACCCTCATTCTCTTCCCCTATAATGTGTTAGGGACTTCTCGGTGTTGCACAACTGAGGCAAAGGGGATGTGTGTGGAGGGGAAGGCAGTTATTACAGAATGCAATATAAATGGTGCCCAGTGAAGTACAACATTGCACTGTATGGGAATGGTGCCCTGAGGTTATGAGAAGGCAAGAAAATGGGTTTTGCCTCCACGACTATCACTGCTTTTAATTCCTGAAATTACCCTCATTCTGTACTTCCATTTTAGGTTGAGTCTCCCTTCTCTTGAAGTCATTTGTCTTTATTCTGCTTTCCTTAGTCTAATTAGCCTGGTTCAAGATAATATTTTTCCTCCTCAAAATATTTCCATCTTCATTTTTCATAATTTGTTACACTGTGTTGCAAATATTTTAAAACTGTCAAAGTCAACACCTCTCTAGTAACTTTTTAATTTGTTGGAGTCATAGTAATTCTTTGTGCTTTTCTCTAAAATTTGTGTGCCTTCATTTTATTGACATCTTGCTAGTACTAGAGTTTCCATCAGCAGATGAAATGTTTTTAACACAAAATAGAGCATGTAATGTATCCTATGAATTATTTATAGTTTATACAACATGAGTCCAGGAACAGCTTATATTATCCACAGTTTCAGTAAATGTAGTAACTGAAAGAGCATAAAAAGGAGGGCTAAATTCAGTGTACCAGAGCCTGGCTTTTATATTTGATGAGCTAGAGGTCAAGGTGGGGCAGTACCAAACCACAGTTCCGGGCTCCTTAGCCACCTTTGAAGTGGATTAATCAATTGTGCTCTAAACATAATGGTAGAACAGGGAACTCAAGGAATATAAATGCACACACACACAAACAAGCATACACACACATACATGAATGCACACACAATTCTGTGCATATGCATGTAACTTTTTTAAAAAGAGAGCTTTGGTCTTCTTCCTAAATAACAGTGCAAGCATCAGAGATACAATTGTCTTCCCCCGACATGACTCCATTTTCATGTGATTTCTGCATGACATTTCCTATTTCTACATTTTTTTGGCCTTACCAAACTATATTGACCTTGAAAGAAGCTCCAAGTTGGCTTAGAGGGAAAGAATAAGAAATGGACCATCAGAGCTGAGAACAATCACTGGCCTTTCTCTCCAGTCCTATCAGCTCCTGGTACCTAATGTTTTATGCTTTTGCTCTCCCCAGCCTCTCTCAGGATACTTGCCTTTCCATCTTCTCTCTCCCACAGAATATTTATGTTTCAGATTACTTTTCATGGGCATAGCAGCTTCTATTTTCCCCTGGTTGGATGTAATTTTATTTCCTGCCCTGACTTTAACCTTGCTAAGTCCAACAGAATGACTTCTCAGTCCTTGCTGGTCAAGGCAACACCTCCCAATTTAGTATCTCCCGTGCATTTAATTGTCTCTCTGTCTACATGGCAAGATATCTCTTCAATTCAATAAGCTGTTGTTTGTCATTCCCTTTTTGTTAGTTTTTTCTCCCTGCCCTTTACATTCATTTTAGTCTCTATAACAGGATTTAATTAATTTTTCAAAGACTATTTCTTGATGCACTATCCATAACTGTGATTAGCAGGGAACTGGGCTGCAATGGCATTTGTCAAAGTTACAGACTCACAACTAATTCTGCTTTAATTTGACAGTTTTGCACATCACTGATTGATAATAAGATTGCTTATGCAAAACGTTGGCATTCTAGAACAATAAATAGAAAATTCTGATGAAAGAAAGTAAGAACACACAGTGCAAATTAAACCACAGTATTTAATTGGCCTCATAACCTCAAAATGAATGTGGCACAAAATACCATTTCCAGTTTATACTAGGATGAAACTAAACAACAAGAAACAAAAACAAAAACAATAATAATAATAATAAAAGCTAGGGCAAATTAAGTGATCATGTAAATCTCAGCGTAGCCTGCTGGTTTTCAAGATTATTTTAGTGTCTTTTTAGACTTTTTATTGAAGTACAATTTGCATATAGAAAAAGCATACATATTATAAGCATGCTGCTCAATGAATTTCCCAAACTGAATCTACCCAGGTAATTAGCACCAAGATCAAGAAACAGAACTTACCAGCACACCAGAAGCTTCCCCCTCATGATCTCTTTCAGTCACTCCCCGTCAAAGAGAAATCACTATGTTGACTTCTAAAAATAAAATTAATTTTGCCTGTCTCAGGATTTTATATAAATATAATCGTACGAATATATTTTGCATCTGGGTTCTTTCATGCAACATTATGTTTGTGAGATTCATCCATGATGTTGCATAAAGTTGTAAAGTTTTCATTCTCATTACTGCATAGAATTCAATTCAGTTGTGCAAATATACCACAATTGATTTATTCATTTTATACTATTGATGGGCATATGAGTAGTTTCCATTGTTTGGCTACTCTTAATAGTGCTGCTATGAGAATCCTGGAATGGGTCTTTGGTAAACATATGTGTGTGTCTCTGTTGGGTACAGAAGTAGGAGTTGAATTGCTTGCTTTATAGGATATATGTATGTTTAGACTTACTAGATACAGCCAAACAATATTCCACAGTGGTTGTACCAATTTATACTCCTACCAGCAATGTGGTGTCTTATTTATATATCTTTCGAATACCCTCCATACATTACCAACTTTTTTAAAAAAAAATAAAGCGTGATATTCAATCTTGTTTTTTAACCAGGGGATCCAATGACAGATAGTTATAGAATATTGGATGGAAGTTTTCTGTTTATATAATTCTCTTCCACTGCTCAAAGGAATGTGAGTCTTCTCTTTAGATCATAAAGTGCTATGTGACAGCACCTCTCATGCAATAGGTGCTCAGAAATATTTCTTGAATCAATGAAGTCAGAAGAGAATAATCAGGCAGATTATTCATTTTATGACTCAGCTGTTAAATGTTATTTAAATATACAAATAAATCTAATTTTAAAAAATAGGAAGAAATAATTCAATACATATGTTTTGTGTTTTTTTTAAGGGTCAAACAATCATTTGTGGGGAAGGAAGTTGTGATGCTGGAAAGGCCTTGTTAATGCAGTTAGAGAAGAAAAAGATTCAGACTAAAAATGACTAATGTGATGTTGATATCATTATTGACAATAAAATTATACTGCTGCAAACAACTTTTAAAAGATGACCAGTGGGCAAATGTGAGTCTCTGCAGGACAGGTCTGTGCCATATTCAATTTTTTAGCCCCTATAGTGTTTACCATAAGTAATAGATACAATGAGATTATTTGTGAAATAAATGGCTGAAAAATAAAACAAAACAAACAAGCAGGAAACTCTCAGCAGTCTATTGCATCTAATTAGTTTCTTTATTTAAACCACTAAAAGTGACTGTCATGGGAACAGATAGCATGTTTAGAAAAGAAACAGGAGATGAGAAGAAAAGAGATGGTTATACGATGAGAAGAAAACCTGTTTGTAGGCTGTGCTGAGAGTAATATTTTACTTTTAACCCATCCAGCCCTGCCATTCCCAAAATAGTTCCCTGGGCATCAACAATTATACTAAACGGAATAATTTGATTTTTAGTCATTTCTTCTGTGAGAAACTATAAACTTATACACAAACTTATACATAAAATAGGATGCAGGCGCCGCATCCTATTTTAAAATGTTTTTCAAGAGTTTTGTTATTTTTCCTGCTTATCATTCTTAAGGTCTAGATAAGCTAAATTATGCTTTTTTAAATACCTCAATAACTAGGACATTTTGTAAAATTCTAATCTCAGAGGCTAGATCCGTATTCCATATTTTCTGGTGATAACCAACATCCAGTTCCCTTTGAAGAATAGACAGTTCCCTAAAGTTTTAAACTCAATCCCTCAGATAATCTGATGGCTTTACAACATTTAGATATCATGCATAGGTTGTGACAATAAGCAAGAGCAAAGATGAAATGATAAGATTCACTCTCTGATTTATCTTTAATACCTCCAAAGCAGAAATGGACATTTTTATATCTGAGGACTTCCTAACAACTGCTTTAGAATCGATGCTCTTTTCTACTTGACTGTCAAGAGGTTACAGGTGTTGGGAATGTTTTTTGGTGCTTTTCTTTTCCTTCCTAAATTCAGAACACACCTAAAATTTTCTGGATGTCAGATATGCTGGTGAGTCATGAAAACAGCGGGATTCAGAAATGCAATTTAATGAGGGGATTCCAAATCGAACCTCCACTCCAAGAAATCTGTGATTGCATTTCCTCAAAGTGGAATTGTACAAAAATTCCTAATTATGCAAGAACTCACTGACTGGTCAGTAGATTGACCAGACCACTTGATTTTTTTTATCTTCCTGCTTTCTAACCTTGGGATATTTTCTTATTCATTATCAGCTCCAGAGGATATGAAGAAAAAGAAAAGGAAGGTGCAACTCTAATAAATCTTTACTTAGGCAGAATTATTGTAATTAGGTTAAGAAAGTTAAGAAATGTAAGAGAAGAAAAACGTTTTTGAGTTTAATAATAATTTTTCACATTATCTATGAGTTTTAAATATTCTTAGCATTACGAGGTGAACAAGGGTATAAGAGAATAACTCAGATTTTTGGAAAGCTTCAAAAGTTGGATTATTCTGTGATCGTATTATCAGAGCCTTGAGGCAAGAGAACAAACCAGTAGAAAGGAGTTGTGGTTTTATTAGGAGGAATTGGATGCTTCTATCCACAACTGTTTTGGAGAAAAGATAATTGAGCTGTGTGGGGAAAGAGCTATTTTCATGGCTCAATGGTGGGAATTCAGTGATTTGGCCAAGCAAGGATTAAATTGTAAGCCAGGAGTAGAATGCATTAGAAATGTTAAGGAGGAAAATATAGAAAGAAGGAGATGAGGAGGAAACCTGCCAGAGATTATGCAGAGCTAAGGGTTCCCAGGCTTCTGTTTCAGGAATCTTAGTCCCAGCTCCCTATTTACTGTGAAACCTTGAGAAAGTCTCTGATTTCTTTAAGCCACAATTTCCTTATCTTTCAAATGAGGATAATGTCTTCCAAATGTAACATATATCTTTTGTTATAAAGAACAGATGAGATTTGTATGAAAAGGTTTTGAAAATTACTTTTAAAACATAAATTGAATGAAGGTCCTTTTGGAGGATGAGTTTAAAGGGTGGTGGAAGCTTAATTGAATTGTTCCAACCTGAGACTTTTGGGAGACCAGAGCAGGCATCCAGGTGAATTTGCATTTCTGGAGCACCTTGAGGGAGAAATGGTGAAGGGAAAGTGGGGAGAGAAGAAGAGAAAAAGTCCAACATGTATTGAATACTTGCTAGGCACTGGGCACATTACATTTATTATATCTTTAGTCCCTTACCAAACCTGAGAAATGGTTATTATTTTCCACATTTTACAACCAAGGCTCAGAGTAGTTAAGAAATTTGTCTAAATTCACACACTAGTAAGACTATGAGACAAGACTTAAACCAATGTGTACTTGGTCTTATACTCAGGCTTAATCAGCCCACCAGAGCATCTCTAATTTGTCTACTGAAGAGTCAGCCAATGTCATAGGAGAGGAAATGGGAAGCCCAAAGGTTTCAGCTTGTGTAGCTTGAAGAAGCCAACCACAAGTCCCAAGTTTCATAGAAGTCTCATTTTTTTTCTTTAAATGAAATGCTACAAACTACTCCATAACCTGTTTGCTTTAATATTAAATAATGTCTTTAATTATTCTCCGTTAAATAAAATTGGGACTCCAAAACAATGAGTTATACTTATCTTAAAGCTTTAGATGTTTCTTGCTATATTATCAGGTACCCATTAAAAATGGCCTTCCTGAGGATTAATACTCCCAAAGAAAGGGAGGAGACAAGGCTGTTTCCACTGTTACAGTCTGTGAGTTCTCAACCTAATGCCTAGATTTTGCCTTAGGGCAGTGTTTTTTTAATAAAAGTCTCCACTTTTTAAAAGAGCTTTAGGTATAGCCACTGAAATTATGTTTCAGAAGCCCCTGGAACTTGTTTCATGTTCTTTAGAGAAGGGACTTGTGAAGCTCAAAGAGCCAGACTCCAGTTCAGGAGCCTAATAAAGGCCACAGACATTGAAGGACATTTGTTTTCCTAATTTACCTTCTCTGAGAAGGCAGGAAGATCAGTGAAGATGGTGAGAAAACTGTATTCTAAATTGTATAAATGAGTAAAAATATTGCACATAATAAGAGCCAGGATTCTCATTGTAGAGAGAGGAGATACAAAGATGGGAATAGGAACTCTTGAATAAAACTTATGGTGTTAAATGGAAATTGGAAGTGTTGGTATGATCTACCCATAATTGTGTGTGTTTGTGTGTGCATGTACATGCATGCGTATAGCAAGATATGTATAAGGTATGTGTATGTGTACGTTTATATATGTATGTACACATACATATAAACACATATATCCTACCTCTGTTCACTGAAAAGGCTTCAAAGCTATGATACCCCAGTAGCAATGAGCACACTTATCACTCAGATCTTGGTTTCTAGATACCATTCTCCACTAAAAGAATAAGGGCCTCTTGACAAAATGGTTGATTTCAGTGCATGTCAAAACTTAAAGGAGTTCCCATTGGCCAAATCTGGGGAAATCTGAGCATAAAAATAATGATGCTAACACCTTTTAACCCAGCAACAAAAAAGTAGTTTCTAAATCCAGGCATATATAAATAATAAATGGGGAGAAGAGAAAGTTCTTTATTACAATGTAATATCAATTAATAATGTCAAAAAGTAACGGAGTTAGAAAATCACCATTTGACAATCACCGTAGTAATAACTGATTCTGTCTAGAATCATCAATAGTCACTAAAACTAGTGGGTAAAAGTTTAATTTGGAACAGGATATTTACACAGTCTCAACGTACCTTCTCACAAATTACTTATCGATTACAGAAGGAAATTTTTACAGTGAAAAACCTGGTAAACACCTCCCTAACCAAGTAATAAAAGTTAATATCACTAAAAATGATTAAAAATGTGATATGTGGCTCTTCATTTGATGTACTGAGAAGGCACAACTTGGTTCCTGTAGTACTTATGCCAAAATTGCATAACGTAAATTTAATCATGAGGAAACATCATGAGGGAAAAATCCTGATTGAAGAGCATTCTACAAAATAATTGGTTTTTCTTTTCAAAAACATTAAGTTCATGAAACAAAAAAGAAAGATTGGGAGCTATTCCAGACTAAAGACTAAAGAGATCAAATTCTATTGGGGATCCAGGATTGCATCCTGGACTAGGATAAAAAAAATACATATCCCAATAAAGGATATTATTGGAAAAATTGATCAAATTTTAATGCAAACTGTGGATTAAGTAATAGTAAATTATTAATGTAAATTTCCTAATTTTGTTCAGTGTACTATGGCTATGTGAGAAAATGACTTTATCTTTAATACCAAAAGAAAAAATTTGAATCATTTACATACTGAAGTATTTAAGGGTAAAGGGGAATGACTTCCGCAGCTTACTCTCAAATGTTTCAGGAAAAATGTCAGAGATAGAGAGAATAGCTCAGAATGTAAATATTTAGCAAACATGAGTAAAGGACATAGAAGTATTCTTTGCACTATTTTTGTAACTTTAAATTTGAAATTGCAGCAAAGTTAAAAGTTACAAAGTTATAATAAATTCCAATCTTAACCTTAATTTTCCCAAATTGCTAAGTTTTACCAAGTACCCTATAGCAAATGGGCAGTGAGATCATTTATAATGTTAAATATCTTGAAGGTAGTTCATAATTTTACTTATTCTTTGTTTTGACATTGTCTACATTTAAATACTTCTCTAAGATGTTTATGAGTGTGCGTGTGCTTTAATTTTGTAAGTGTGTGCACTCTTTCTCCCTTTCTTCATTTGGATATTTTGAGTGTCACATGGAAGATTGTGGAGCCTGAAACTGTATCTAGTAGAGATACATTGTCCTCATTCTCTCTTATATGCAAAGCCTAAACAGCTCAGGGAGTGTTTGTATTTTAAGGCCGAGTAGCAGTCTATGTGACAGAATTTTGGATTCTGTATTTTGCAGCCAAATTAATGTATTTCAAAACCTGTCTCTGCCATTAGCTAATTGTGACCACGAGTAAGTAGCTGAATCTGTTTCTAAATCTATTCTAACATGTAGGATTATTGTGCTAATCAGTTACCAATTATGTAAAATGCATGGCCCTTAGTCAGTAATCAAGAAATGGAGAATATTTTTATTTTAATTCCATTTTGCTGTTTTGGAAGAGAATTATACCTAATATTAACGTTCCTATAGTTTCCATGCCTTTATGCAAAGGAATATGCTATATTATGCCAATTGCAAAACTAACAAATGAACACTTTGAAGAGTAAACTGGCAATAATTTCAAAGATTATCCAGTCCAGCCTTCACGTCTGATTTTTTAAAATAATTTTCATTTATACCTTCAGATAGTTTAAAAAGTTAAGTAGATCTACTAGGCTTTTAACAACAACAACAAAATAAACAGCAGTCCCCCACTCTCCTTTCTACTCTATTCCCCAGAGGGCTTTTAGCTATTGTTTTTTATCTTAACTTTCATATTTCTGAAAAAAAAAAGTCTATACAGTTTGTTTTTTATTGGTCTGTTTTAGATATGTTTCCATTCTTTCCCAACTTCCAATGTTTCACAGAAGTCAAATGTTATCCTTATTTCACATACTTTGTAAGTGATCTAATTGTTTTCTCTGGAATTATTTAGGATTCTCTGTTTATCTTTGGAGTTCTGAGGTTTCAAATAAAGTACATTGTCATAGACCTTTTTTTCATTCATCGTGTTAGCCTATTGTGGGCTCTTACAGTTTGGAGACTTAAGTCCATCAATTCTGGGGAATGTTCCTGCATTATTTCTTAGAGAACACAAAAAATCATTCTGGGAAGAAAATTATCATTTTCTGAAACACCTATTTCCCTGTTGTACCTCCTATTTTTTAAAAAATCTTTTGTCTTTATTGTGAATTTTTTGCCTTTGGTTCCAATGTCTAGGATATTTCCATGAGTGAATATTCCAATTTTTTAATCAAATTTCTTATTTTTATTCATATTTTTAATTTCCAAAAACTCACTCTTAATCTCTGATGATACAAGTTAAGTTCTTCTCTTCTCTGCGTTCTCTCAATTTTTTTTTTGTCTTTTATTGTGTTGATGTCTTTCTCCAAACATTTGGTGATTTATGATGGCCCATTCACATTTAAAGTTGAGATAACAAAAAGTTGATCAGAAGTTCTTTGTCTATGCATGGGCCTTCTTCACCAATGGACCCTACAATTAAATAATCAAATGACCAAAACTATTTTTCATTGAAAATCCCCAAAATGTCAGTATTTATGGATCTTCTCTCTAGGGAAATTCAGACTCATCAGCAAATAAATCTTCCAATCACTTAGCAGACAAGCCTGAGGCTGGCTGTCTTTGTTCTGGTGTGGCATGGGGGTAGAGGATTGGAGTTTCACCTTCACTATGCAGACTTTCACTCAATCCCCTTTTATGACCTGTCTGAATTGTAGTAATGTCTTCTAATGCTACATCTTCTAATCTGTGGATTTCACTGGCCTTACCAGGAGCCGTTTGACCCAGAAGCAGTTGGCTTTATGTAGAGTATAGTGGACTGCTAAAGCTTCAATTACAGTGCCAGCTGGAGGGAAAAAACACCTTGCAGCTGTCAATATGTGATAATTCCTGCTTATAATGTGTGAGTCCAGAAACCAATGGGTGTAAATAGGAGTGGCCCTCTAACTGTTGTATGTAATAACCCAGTGGAAGTATTTTTCTTCTAGTTAGTACAAACTTGGGCTCAGTGGGTATTGATATCCTAGTGGCCAAGAGAGAAATTCTTGTACCAAAGAACGTATGTATGGTCCCGATACTGGAAGCTGAGACTGCCGTCTGGCCATTTTGGGCTTCTCATGCCAGTGAATCAACATCCATAGAAAGGGGTTACTGTACTGGGTAAGTGATTTATTCTGATTATCAGGGAGAAATTTGGTTGCTGCTACACAATAGGGGCAAGAAAGACTATGTTGAAATCCAGGGCATTCCCTAGGGCAGATTTTAGTTTACCATACTCAATAGTCCTGATCCATGAAAGACTGCATCATTGCAATAAAAATGAGGCATCAAAGACTCAAATCCTTTAGGATTGAAGTCTGGACTACCTGCCAGTAAAGATTACCACCAAGCTGACATGCCAGCAAAAGATAAGGGTACATATAATGTGTGATAGAAGAAAGCAGCTACGATAATCAACTTAGCCCTCATAACCAGCTATAGAAGTGGGGTCTAACATAGCTATACTTTGTGTAACTAACTCGTTTTTCCCACACTGTATTATATGAACTCTGGTGTTAGCTAATGTTTCATATTTTAGATGAAAATATGATGAGATTTTTATCATCTAGCTATGATACAGTAGTTGATGGGACTTCATGCACTCCTCTGTTGGGAAAATGAAGGTTTCATCCTAATGAAATACAAGAGTGGATATTGCAAATCAAAAAGAATGGACTGTATGAGATGACTTTTCTTTGACTCCCCACCACGTCCAGATCCATTTTCCATTATTCTTTAACCTTTTCTCATTCATGCTCCCCCACCTGCCACCACCAGAAGACTCTCTTCTCCACTAAAAGCTGACCTATATGGCCCACACCCATGGGGTCCTGTTTAGTTTGGTGAGTGGGGAGCCCTGGCAGTAGATAGCAGGGAAGGGAGGGGTGTGAGACAGAGTAGTCACTTCCTGAGTTCTATCCGTGAAAGGTTTCCTTGCACTGGTTATTTTCCTCAACCAAAGGTCACTCACTGATCCTTTTAAGGTGACCAACTCTACACAACATTCTTTCCCCTTTGTCTTATGCTTTCAATTATGACATCTTTGCTGCTACTATTTCAAGTGTACCATCTCTGTTTCCTGTGGGGACCAGGTTTGATTTCAAATATATAGCATAATAGATTTTGGATAGATTTAAACGAATTTCTGTTGTAAGTTATTTAGTCTTTCCACCCCACACCTACATACTATAAATGTTTTGTTGTCAATAACAGTGCAAATATTACACCTTGGCTAAATCCTAGAGGACATTCATCTTAATTTCCCAGGATTCACTTTTAGAAGGGAAATTCATGGCTCAAAGACCATGAATATTTTTGAGTATCTTAATACACATTTCCATATTGCCCTCCAGTAAATTTGTGACAACTTATACTGATTTATATCAGCCCTGAATGAGGCAACTTAATTCATCCAACTTTAGTTAAAGGTGGGTATTAATATTTTACAATTTGCAAATTTATGGATGAAACATAATTTCATTGTTGGTTTAATTTGCATTTCTTTTCTTAAGTTGAATATTTTCATATACTCATTTTCCTTTTATATATCTTTTTTTGTAAATCGACTATTCTATCCTTTGTCCTTTTGTCTAGGTGAGGTTTCACCTTTTTTTCTTGTGTTAAAATACTTACCCCTTGTCAATATTTATTTTCTATGACAAAAAGAGCAAAAACAAGAAATAAGGGACACAATGAATTTTTTTCAGTGTAGGATTTCTGAAGGACTGAATCAGAGATGTTTTCCAGAGTTATTTTTAGGGCAAATTGTATTCTCTTTTTGAAAAGTACACAATGATTATCATTAACATCACCAGGAACTGCATGAATAAGTTATCAACAGGAAAAAAGAATCTCTTCCAGTGGATATCAGAACGTACAACACAGTATTATTTTAAATGCTAGACTTTCAAATGCAGTACTTTTTCACAGGAAGTACCATTGCTTTCCATTTCTTTTCCCCAGGCTACATAACCCTTTGTTTTTATAAAGAAAAAAAAGTCTAAGCTACCAATAATAAAAAAGAAAAGGCTATTCCTTGGTAGAGAAAAATTTGCAATCATGTGTGATGGAAAGTGGAAATAAGCAAAGTCACAAAGTAATAGCCTATTTACATATCATTTCCATGAAGTTTCTTCCCCCAAAGGATAGTCTTTAAAAAAAGATGTCTTTACTACACAACTATACAGGAGATTTGAAGCAGAGATAGTCATTCTTCCCATTTTAAAGCAATACTAAACACTAACACATCGTTGTTCAGTCTCCATTAGGGCAGCATATGTTCTTCTGGACTGTTATAGACAATTGAAAATCAGCTTGTACCGCTCCTGGTATTCAAATGCATTCAGGATTTACAGTTCCTTCCTGAAGAAGTACCTTCCTGCTCTCCTGATGACCCAATCAGCAGCATCTTTTATGCAGTCCCCGTCTCTATATTATTATTATTATTCCCTACCATTTTAGTTTAGAGTCTCCTCTGTTCTCACCTGAGCTATTGTAATAGTTACTTAAATCGACCTCACTTTGTGTCTCACTTTTCTCTAATTCACCTTCCTGGATACCATCAGACCAACTTTCTAAAATGTACATCCAGTCATTCACACTCCTCTGAATAAAACCTATGAATAGCCTCCACTTCCTGTAGAATAACACCCAAGATCTTTAACATGAAATGTAGGACCCTTTATGAGCTAGCTTCTGCAAGCTTTCTCAGGTTTGTCTTTCTCTCTTCACTTCATTCTTTAGCCACATGGAATCTATGCCTCTGAGCATACCTTTTTTTTATCCCATATTACCTAGTGATACTTCTCTCAAAACTCATTTCAAGTGTCACTTTTTCAGCAAAGCCTTTCCTGGCCTCATAGGTTAAAAATGATGACACTCTCCTCTAGGTTCTCATAGTTAACCAGGTATATTTAATCTCAGCTGTATTGTCGCTTGACTACACTTTATAGTTTGTGGCTATATTCTAGCCTCCTCTTTGAGAGCTGGACCAATATCTCTGCATACAGTATCTAACATAGCACATGGCACACAGTAGGTATTAAATACATCTTTGTTAAACCGAATGGATAAATAGAGAAATAAGTATTCACGAGAGAAACTATGTTGGATAAAAGATGTTTGTTTATTAAGAATCCAGTGTAAGTTTCTACCTCATGTTGCTTATATTAAACTAATTAGGTACAAATAGCATATGTGTATATAGAGAAAAAAGCAAGTGCATGAGTCAAGGTCCCAACTGAAAACAGATGGCACACTCCAATTAAAATAATTTGAGGAGGTTTGCTTTACAAAGAGTGTGATAACAAAGGTTTGGACAGGGTGTAGGGAAACTGCAAGGAATAGTGCAAGAACCTATTTGCACTGTTATAGATAGTTGTAGCTATTTCTACCCCTATGCCTGAAGAGATAAAGGGAAAGAGAGATTATTGGAATCTGAAAGGAAAGAAAATTGCACAGAAGAACCTTAAGAACAGTGACTTTTGGGCAAGGGAAACAGTCAACCCAAGGTGACCTCAAAAAGGGGAGGCCAGGGGAAGAAATTCCCTCTTCATTCTTCTCCCTCCCTTTAATCTGTTGCCAGGGGTCCCCATTGGTCAGATCCAATTGAAAACTAAAGGGCATTGGAGCCCTGTGTACATTACATATAACTCAGGATTCAAGAGTGCAGAGCAAGATGGAGAAGGGTGAAGAGTGAGTCTAGAGGGGAAGACAGAAGATAACTAACACAGCAAGTGTCTTACACTTCCTTGAATCATCAAAGAGCCTAGCAGATCAGTTGATACATAGTAGGGACTCAATAAGAGCTTGTGGACAGTTTGATAATTAACATGACTGAAAAATCATTCAGTGTCAGCCATGGAGGTGTACCATCCAGCTCTCCCTTAAAGAAAGAACTTGACATTCAGCTGTGAAAAGAGCAGTTAGCTGACAGCCTCTATCTGTAGGGGCTTCAGAATTCACTGAAGCATTTGAATCAAATTCATGGTCTTCCCAGTCATCCTCCAGCCAATGAATGATCATGGTGGGAATACTGGGGACTGGCCATTTTGCCTAATGCAAGGCTCTACTAATGGGTGATCTTTTCTCAAGAGCTCCTTATGGGGTTGGTCAAAACTTTGTCAGATCTGCTTCATAGTCTGAGGCTTTTCCTGTCCAATTCTGCTTCATGCCTTTTTATCTCTCATAGGTGTTATCCACCAATAAACCACTTACACTTTAACTCTGTCTAACCATCTGCTTATCAGAGGACCTAAACTGACGCATACATACTAACTGAGTGATCAAGAAAATAAGAATTTCTTTATGAAAAGAGACTGGAGTGATCCAGTTTCATGGAGGGATAGAATTGTGAAATAGGTCTTACAACATGAGAAGAAAGAAAAATAATGATATCAAAGTCAGAATACTTGCCCCTCAATCCACATGAGATAGTCCACCATCCCTTTCTATGTCAGACAGTGATGGTAAAGATCAAATGAGAGAGTTCACTCTTCCTGAAACTCGGGTGAGCCAGTCAACAGAGGCTGCCATCATGCATTACTTTACACTCATTCTCAATTCCTTCTCCCTAGCGCACATCCTAGAGAGGCTACAAAAGTTAAACACTCACTTCCCAGTCCTTCTTCCACTAGGAGTGCCCATGTGATATAAATTGATATAAACAAAGAGCTTATGGGAATATTTCTTTTTCTTTCCTAATAAAACAGATAGATGCAGCAAGGCAGCCATCTTGAGACTGAGATGCATAAATCCAACATATTAAGTTTGACAGAGTAGAAAGACATTTTTTTAAAAGCTGTATTCTTGAGATGTTGCCCAACCCTGGCCTTCCCAGCTCTGGACTGTCTCCCACCATACTTCTGGTTATGTGAATATCTACTGTTACTTGTCATCTACTGTGATCTGTGCAGGCCTTCAAATCCTGACTGTTAGAAACATTTAAATTAGATGCTCATTTACCCCATTCCTTAATCCTTACCTTTTCTGGGCTTCAGGACCCCATAAGAAAGAATTTAAATTAAGTTCTCAGTTGGGATTCATACAATCTAACTGATATTCTCGGGGATTTCCAAAGGAAACCAAAATGAAAGAAAATACAGTGGAAATCTCCACAAGAAAGTACTCATGAGTGTTTTACAAAGACGTGAGCGAAGCTGACTTCATTGTTGGGACTAGGTGTGAGAAGTAGCATGGCTTCCAGATAGAAGGTGAGGTTGTACAGCCCTTTGTGAATCTTAAAACTCAAACGGCTGTGATATAAAGCAAAAAAACAGTGTTTACAGAGGTCAAACAGCTCTGCTGAGGAAGCCCTCTGAAAGAGATTGCAAGAAAAATAGGGAAGGATTTCCATACTGGCTGAAGAAAAAGAAGAGAGCAAAAAGATGACTTTTAAAAGATTAGTAAGACTTCTGGGTCCAGCTCTGACAGACAAAAAGCATAGAAGTCATCACTCCAGTCCTTAGAACAAGAAAAACCTGGGTACACCAAAAATCAATGACTTTTCTTGGAAGGGCAAACTGCACAAGAAATCTACTTTAAATATTAAGATTTTGATAGTTTAAAAGTAAAGAGAGAAACATATACTATGCTAACCCTAATCAAAGAAAGCTGGAGTAGCTGTATTAATTTGAGGCAAGGTAGACCACAGAGCAAGGAAATTTATCAGGGATAAAGAGAGGCACTACATAACAACAAAGGAATCAATTCTCTAAAATGCCTAACAATCCTAAACAAGTATGAACTTAACAACAGAGTGCCAAAATACATGAGGCCCAAACTGATTAAAGTGAAAAGAAAAATAGATAAATCCAGTACTAAACTTGGGAACTTCAACACCTCTGTCAGTAATTGACAGGTCAAGCAGGTAGAAAATCAATTAGAATATAGTTGACTTGAACAGCAGTATCGATCAACTTGATCTAATTGATATTAATGGAATACTCCATCCAACATCAGCAGAATATACATTCTTCTCAAGCTTGTGTGAAACATTCTCCAAGATAGATCACATTCTGGACGATAAGATACACCTTAACAAATTTAAAAGGATAGAAATCATACAAAGTGTGTTCTCAGATCATAACGGGATTTAAAAGAGAAATCAGCAACAGAAAACACCTGAAAAATACCAAAATATTTGGAGAATAAGCAACACATTAGTAATAACAGATGGATCAAAGAATAAGTCTCAAGAACGTAATATTAAAATAATTGAATTAAATGAAAATAGAACTTATCAAAATTTGAGAGATGCAATGAAAGCAGAGCTTAGAGGGAAATTTATAGCATTAAATACATATATTAGAAAAGAAGAAAGATCTAAAATCTATAAGGAAAGCTTAAACCTTAGGTAACAAGAGAAATAAGAGCAATTTAGCCTAAAGCAAGTGTTAGGAAAAAAATAATAAAAATTACAGTAGAAATCTGTAAAAGTGAAAACAAGAGAATAATTGAGAAAATCAGTGAAACCAAAAGATCAATGTAGCTGATAAACCCACAGACAGGTTAACCAAGAAAAAGAAGCGAGAAGACTCAAATTACCAATATTGGAAATGAAAGAGTAGGGCCAGCCCCGTGGCCGACTGGTTCAGTTCACACACTCCACTTTGGCGGCCTGGGGTTTGGCAGTTCAGATCCTGGGCGCAGACCTATGCATTGCCCATCAAGCCATGCTGTGGCAGCATCCCACAGAGAAGAACTGGAGACTTACAACTAAGGTATACAACTATGTCCTGGGGCTCTGGGGAGAAAAAAAAAAGAGGAAGATTGGCAACAGATGTTAGCTCAGGGCCAATCTTTCTTAAAAAAAGAAAAAAACAAGAAATGAAAGAAGGTTCATCACTACTAATCACATGGACATTAAAAGGATAATAAAGGAATGCTAAGAACATTTCTATGCCCACAAGATTGATAACTAGATGAAATGGACCAATTTCTTGAAAGACACAAATATGCATAAAAGGAGAAATAGTTAACTCGAATAGCCTTATATCTACTAATGAAATTGAATTAATAATTAATAAATTTCTAAAAAGGAAAGCACCAGACCCAGATGATTTCACTGGTGAAATGTACCAAATATTTATAGAGGAAATAACATTTTTTTACAATCTCTTCCAGAAAATATAAACAGAAAGAACACTTCCCTCGCTCATTCTAAAATAACATTGTGCTTCACCTATTCAGCTTTCATTTCCCTTCCCCCAAGTCCCCGGAAACCACTATCTTTTTACTGTCTGTATAGTTTTGCGTTTTCCAGAATATATGATACTATAATAGTGAAAATAAGACATTAAGCATTTGTCAAAACCCATAGAATTTTACAGCACAACGAGTAAGCCTTAATATGTGCAAATTTTTTTAAAAGTATTTAGGAAGTCAGGAGATCCCAGGATGAAATGCAGAATATGACCAAAAAAATCTAAACATACTAGAAAAGTTTGAAATAGCCTCAATGAAGGGGCTGGGTGAAGAGGTGCCGATCTAAGTTACCTTGTAGATAAGTGGAGTTCATAAGACTAAAAGCAAAAAGACCTGTATTTAACCATTGTGCTCTAGTTGATAAAATTGTTTCCCATGGAGGTATGGGTTAACAATTCTAAAAACAATATACATACATACTGGAATTGGACATTTGATTAAATGGATAGCAGACAGTGGAAGCCAGATCTCACTGTTGGAGCGGGAATTTACAAGAAAGGAAGCTAGAATGATCCCTGTGGTTGTGGATTAGAGCTGGAGACATCAGTATGAACAAATTTTAGCTTAGTAAAGATACAGATGTTTACATATAGAAATACTCATATTAAAACTACACTAATGCCAGATGTTAATAATAGGGGAAATGATGTGGAGTATATAGGAACTTTCTGTACTATCTTCACAATAATTCTGTAAATCTGACCTAAAGTAAAACAAAATGTTTATTAAAAGCATACTAGTTGGCAACTTAGACAATAACTTCACGTGTTGTAGGGATAGTGGTTAATAGATTAGATGGCAGAGAAAATTAATTGATAATTTTTCTCACCTTTCGTTAAACATAGAAGCACTAATCATGCTATGATGTTAGGTACACAGTCCTGAAATACATCGTGAAATGGTGAAAAACATCCTGTATTATAAGTTAGAAAACAGGGATGCGTGGGCCGGCTCCGTGGCCGAGTGGTTACGTTCACGTGCTCCGCTGCGGCGGCCCAGGGTTCGGATCCTGGGCGCGGACATGGCACAGCTCGTCAGGCCACGTTGAGGCGGCATCGCACATCCCACAACTAGAAGGACCTGCAACTAAGATATACAACTATGTACCGCTGGGGGGGGGGGGGGATTTGGGAAATAAAGCAGGAAAAAAAAAAAAGATTGGCAACAGTTGTTAGCCCAGGTGCCAATCTTTAAAAAACAAAACAAAACAAAAAAAACAGGGATGTAGTGCTAACTCAGTTGCTTGCCAGCTGTGCGACCTTGTTAAATCTCTCCTCCTCTTTAAAACGAAGGTTTTGGATCTGATGACCTTTGAAGGCTGTCCAGCTCAGACAGTCCATCACTCTCCATCCTCTAATCTAGGATGTAGATGGGGCTTCTTGGATGTTCATAAGGCTGATCCTCTCCTCTTGGGCATGACTGCTGTATTTGTGAATAGGATGTTGGAGCCCATCCCAGGCAACTACTCAGAGTCAAAGACCTCTCTGGGGTGCAGGAGAGGCTTCAATCTGCCAACAGAGGGTGTAAGATTAGAGTAGCCCCCCTACCCCATTGTCATTTGTGTAGTAGTTACTGTTGGTTCCCTGCCAAGATCCCCTTCATCAGGCTGTTGTGTCCATTCTCCAGCTGCTAGGAGAACTAGCTGCTAATGGCTCATAATTCACCCATCTCTAGAGAATTGTGCTAGGTTAACAGGGGCTGCTTTGTACAAAGAGGCCTAGGGGGTTACACAGACTCCTTTTCTAGGAGTTGACCCATTACTACTGACTGATATTGGGGTGTTAAAGCCCAGCGCCCTTGCCTCAAGCTGGGACAACTCCATGGTATTCTTCACATTACAGAGCTAGCTCCCTGTGAGATCAGGCTGAGCCTAGACTTCAGTTGAACCCACATCTTTGCCTGGCTTCTTCTCCTGCCCTTTCCTGATGGCCTTACTCCATTATGGGTTTCATCAGAGAATACTCCCTCACTAAACCATTTGCACAAGCATCCCCACCTCAGCTTCTGCTTCTTTGGCTCATGACCACAGAGAGTGTGGGAAGAGTTGTAGCATGCTTCTAATGTCCTGGAGAAATCACAGGTGTGTCTACTCCCATGCAAAATTCTCTAAAGCAGGAGTCAGCAAGCTTATTCCATAAAGGGAAAGAGAGTAAATATTTTAGGCTTTGCAGGTCACATATGGTCTCTGCCACATATTATAGTTCTCCTTTTTTTAAACTTTTAAAAATGTAAACACCATTCTTAGCTCTTAATTCATACAGAAACAAGCAGCAGGCCAGGTCTGGCCCATGAGCTGTAGTTTGCTGACCTCTGCTCTAAAGCATGGAGGTAAATAAATTTGGTAGGGCCACCCCAGCGCAGAGTGGAGGTTTAGGAAGCTTCAATCATATTTCTGTCTTCTCTGGGGAGGGTTAAAGCAGAAGCCCATCTGACAGAAATGCAGCAAGAATTAACTAATGAGCTTTAAAGGCTCCAAAAACATAATGGGCTCTACAAAACTAAGTATTCAGGGATTTATCATTAAATATTCATCTCCTGTTTAATCAGTTGTCTTCTGCTTATAGTTATTGTGAGAAAGTCTTTTAAGAAAATGACTTAATTTAGAAGACCTGAAGATCTCTCAAGAAGCAAAATAGTTCCTAGTGAAACTTTATGCATTACTGAGAAAAAAAAGCAAGAGACAGACATGCAAAAGACACAGCCGGACACACACAGAGAGAGGCTGAGGCAGAAACAAAGAGAAAGAGACCACACATAGAGATAGAAGACAGAAAGAGATGGAGGGGGGAAGTGGGAGGAAGGAAGAGAGTGAGAGAAAACGGGGGAAGAGAGGAGAGGAGGAGGGGCAGAGAAGGGTGGAGGAGGGGAGTGGAGAAGAGAATATAGGCCAAGAGATGAAAATGAAAAACATAGACTGAATGACAGAGAGGCAGAGAGAGAGACAGGGATGGAGAGTCAAAAACAGTGAGAGAGAGGGGCCAGCCCAGTGGTGCAGCAGTTAAGTTCACACATTCTGCTTAAGCAGCCCGGGGTTCGCTGGTTTGGATCCCAGGTGCAGACTTATGCACTACTCGGAAAGCCATATTGTGGCAGATGTCCCACATATGAAGTAGAGGAAGATGGACATGAATGTTAGCTCAGGGCCAGTCTTCCTCAGCAAAAGAGGAGGATTGGTGGCAGATGTTACCTCAGGGCTAATCTTCCTCAAAAAAAAAAAAAAAAAGTGAGAAAGAGATAGAGAAGGAAAGAGATGGTGATAGAGAATCGGAAAGAGAGAAATTTTGGCAACAACCCAAAGCCTGATCTCAACAAGCAAAGCTTAATTAATGGTTGAAGATTTGTCTCATTTTAGCCTCTACATTCACGACCCAACATCTATGATAATGAGCAGATAGAAGTGCGTTGTTTGATTTCAAGAGAATAAACATTTTATATTTTAGAAGTCTGGAATATATCTGCTGGATTATCTACTGAAGAAGGTACTGATTGTGTTGGGATGTTCCCAATGATGTCTGAGAGGAGATTCCGAGTAAGAAAGAAAAGAGTAGGACAGGACATGTGGAGGAACAACCATGAGGTGGGTAGCACAATAGAAAAACTACTGGCGTCAGAGTAAAAACACCTAGGTTCCAGTCTATATTCCAGCACTTAATGACTTTGATAAAGTTATTTAATGTGTCTGAGACTAAATATTCTCACCTGGAAAATTTATCTCTTCCCTCTCTGTCGGGAGAGCCAGAGGGTAAGATAAGGACTGTGACCTCTCCCTAACCTTCCTTCTACATCCTCAGCAATATCCCAGAAAAGGAAACATTGAAAATGTTGGAAAAACCATGAAATCAGCTACATAAATTGTGAAACATAAATCCCCGCCTCTTTTTTTTCATTGTTTTGTTGGCTTGTTTACTTTCATTTTTGCTCTAAGCCACTGAGGAATTTGGTAAAGAATTTTACAAAGCCACAAGAAATGAGGAAAACGAAGGTTACAACTCTAGCTTCTAACATAGTTTGTGGATTATGTGAGGCAATGTATGTAAATTGCTTTTTCAGTGATTAAGTGCCATATGTATTAATTATGTGTGGACTAATTTTAGACCAATAAAAGCAATAATTAATTTGGCTTAACTGACAGTTTGTTCAAAACAGTGAGACTTTTTACATATAGTATCTCAGATCTTTTGTCTCCACTGCCATGGGTACAATCCAGTCCTTATGTTTCAAGAAAGCAAGACCAAGATTGTGAGTTTTTGAAGATGAGAAAAGAAGTGGTGTAAAGCAAGCTCAATTTTTAGTCATTTTCCTTCAAAGAACAGTATAAAAAATTCCTCTAGCCAGGAACTAGGACTGCTGTTGCCTGTGATGCATCAGAAAATATTTTGTTAGTTTATACTTAAGTTTCAGCACTGTGATTTCCTGTTACTGTGTTTCTTCTTCCCATCTATAGTGGACACTGAGATGAGCCTCTAACCAGATCCCTCTCAATGAAAGATGTGTTACACCAGCTGTTGGAACTGCTGTGGACAGACAGCCTCCAGCTGTCAGCCTCTTCAGGATCTGCTTCAGCTGCAGAGAGCAGCCTTGCCAAGGTCACGCCCCTTCCCTGGGTGGTCCCACCCGATGTCTGATCCACATGGTAGTATAAAGGCCTGGCCATCTCAGCCCAATTTGGGCTTGCTCCACCACTATCTGTATGGTCAATAGAGGCTGTCGCTGGGTCTACATCACAGCTGGACTTCTCCCTCTGCTCAATCTTGTTTCCCTCGCCTCCCTTCCACAGGGGTTGAATCTAAAGACATTCCTGAATAAACATCCTGCATCGTAAAGTCTATCTCATGGTCTCCTTCCCAGGGAACCAAACTGCAACATTTTCCTTTGCTGTTTTACACTGTGTGACATGGCTTCATAAGATGACAGGTCAGTAAAGAACTGACCCCAATACTAAGTGATTGGTGATAGACAGCCAGAAGACCCTATCAGAATTACTCAGACCTAGGACGTCCATAGGGCATCTGATATGCTCTAATCTACAATCGTAAACTTGGTAGCTGCAAGGGGCTGTGGGATATGTGTAAAGAAGTGAACCAATATTAACAGAACACTTCTGTTCTGGCAGGCACTGTGCTAGACATATTTACACCTGTGGTCTCATTTAATCCTCTTAAGAATGAGGTATCATAGGTAAAGTTCTCCCCAGTTTACAAATAAGAGAGCTGAGGCTGAATGCGTGAGTGAAATAAGACTCAAGGCCAGATCATCTAACTCCAATTTGGAGTCTAAACTTCAACTTAGGTCTTCTCTGAATCCAGAGCCTAAAAATATTTGCCCGCACCTGTAATAGACAGGGATTGAGTTTGGCTGACCATAACAATATCCAAACAACAATGACTTAAAAAAGATATGGTTTCTTTCTTTCAATTTATGAAAGTCCTAAGTTAAGTGTTGGCTGACATTAGTTAAGGAGCTGAAGGAAGTTAGAGTTGAAGAACATCCAGATTTGTTTGTTTGTCCCTCAGGTCCCATTCTAGCACTGAAAATACTTTTCAGGAAGGAAGAGGAGAGAAGCTAAAGGGCACAAGTACGTGTATCAGCTCACTTAGCCCTTTTAAAAAGCAGCGAATTCTACTTACATGTCGTTGGCCAGAGCTGTGTCACATGGCACCCCTGACTATAAAGAAGTCTGGGAAATATATTTTGTAACATAAGCTTGGCCCATTGATAGCCTAAATAAAATTGGAGTTCAGTTTTTGAGAAAGAAGGATAGAATGGCTATTGACTAGGCAGCCAGCTCCCATATCTGAAGATTCATGTCAAGGATTTCTACAAGTTTTGTAGGTATTGAGGTTGGGCACCCTGGGAAATTGACTCAGAGATGAAGATTTATGTGCAGATGGTTTTTAGGGGAGTGCTCTTGAAAACAACACATGTAAGGGAGTATGGGAGAAACTGAACTATAATGTAGTTGCAACAGAAACCAGTTGGCTTCATGGAAAGCTTTGAACCTGGGGTGGCCCCCAGAGATGTCCCAAACTGAGGCAAGGGGATTGGCCTCATACCCTGCATCATCTAGTTATTGAATGCTGGCTGCCCGTGGGAAGGGGATGTAACCTTGGAAGAGGCAGCCATTTCAGCCAAGGGCAATTCCTGGGGACAGACTCAGCTCTGAACTGCCAGCAACCAACACACCTGGGAAATAAGTGCTTCAGACCTGAAGAGGAAATTTGGACAGCACGTCTCAGCATCCACAACAGCAGGCTAATTATAAGTTGACCCTCATATGTTGACATATAGATTCTCAATGCTGATCTCACAGAATGTGATAAATACAGTGGCAAGGGAGGCACAAAATCAGGGCAAAACATTCCCAGATATACTAGCTTTCATGCAAATGCTACAGCATTGCTTTTTGCAAAACTCCCAATGCTAATGATTACTGTTACTCTAAATAAGCATGAGTTCCAGTAAAAACTGGTTCTTATGAACATATGCTATCTGTTAATCAATTGGTGACTCTCTAGGAAGAAAAACAAGTAGTTAACCCCATCAGCATTTTCAGGATCTTAGCATACAAAATTGTTGATATAGAGAAATGCATTTGGATAATATCTTTGCAATTTATGAAGACAATCTTTTATAAATGCAATGAGTCCCTATGGAGATCTTGTACAAATTAGAAAAAGTCACCCTCTTTGGGCCGATGCAGCCCTGAGCTAAGGTGATCAGCTTGGCAAATTCAGACTTTGTTAGCCTAGACATCTTTGTCCACCATATGTACAATGATACATGGGTCTAACACAAACTTTCCGCATTCCTGATTTCAATCAATCCTAAAAACTCCATTAGCTAGTTATGACAGAGGGTATTATCATTCTATTTCACAAATAAGATGGTTCAGATTGTTTAGATGACTTACCTGAGGCTACATGGCCAGTAATTGTCACAGCCTGGTCACAAACCCTAAAAGTCTGAGTCAACCCCAGTGCTTTTCCCAGGAGATCATGCTTCCCTTGTGGACCAGATACCAACCACAGCAGGATTGTGTACAATAGTGATTAAAATAGCAGTTGTGATAGATAGGAATATAGGAAAAAATGCACCTATAGAGAAATATGATAGGATAAATAGCTTTGTGTGCTAAAACTGCCAAGAAATTGTAGAAGTAATATGCTGTACAAAAGAATGGATGCACTGCATAAAGAATGGATGGTCTTATAGGTAAATATTTAAATGTCACAAAAACTGAGTTATGTTGTGCTTATCTTTAAAATATGTATATTCGTATCTGTGTGTGTATATACAGATATATTCATGCCCCAATTTTTCTATTATTTTAAAAGAGATTGAAGATGCTTTAGAAGGATATATGACATGTAAGAAAACACAATAAATTGAAAATAGAAGTGAAAAAAGAAAATTAGAATGGATATAAAGTGAAGCTAAGAAAAAGGCAAAATATTCATACCATTCAGTTGTTATGGTTAAGGGTAAACAACAAATTTGTCTCTAAGCTTTCTAGCAGGTGAAGTTAGAAAGGAATCTTGGTCCTTTATATAACTACCAGTGTCAAACAGAGTAAAAAGGTTAATTTGTCAGAAATAATACTCCTTTACAGTTCTTCAAAAGTAGAACAGTTATATAATAAACCACATCATCCCAATAGATGTAACCACAACTAACAAATAGTTTATTAAATTAGTCTTAAAAAATGTATTATTTTGTTGCAAAATATGACTATAAAAAATGTCTAAAATACATAAAACTCACAGAAGAAAATAGGAGTTGGCCACGTGGCATATTGGTTAAGTTTGCACGCTCTGCTTTGGTGGCCTGGGGTTCACCAGTTCGGATCCCAGGCATGGACATAGCACCCCTTATCAAGCCATGCTTTGGCAGCATCCCATATAAAATAGAGGAAGATTGGTATAGATGTTAGCTCAGCGACAATCTTCTTCAAGCGAAAAGAGGAAGATTGGTAACAGATGTTAGCTCAGAGCCAATCTTCCTGACCAATAAAAAAGTAAAACAAAACAAAAAAGAAAAGAAAAATTATCTACCATGCAGAGGTAACCACGTTTAATACTATAGTATACACTATATCCATATATATGCTTGTGTGCGAATATATATATACACATGCATATATATACGTTTGTGTGTTACAAAATATATCTTAATATGCATGTGTTACAAAATACGTATTTTATAATATTTATATATTATATAATTTGTAATATAAATTGCAATATATGATATAACAAAATTGGGCTCATATATTGGTCATTTATTAGTATACTTTGGATATTATCTCATGCTATATATTCTTTCATGGTATATTTATATGTGAAATACTATGCAGTCATTGAAAATTACATTTATTATTTAATCAAATTTATATGGCTGGATATATATGTACATATTTTTCTCTATTATGAATAAAATTGTACAAAATCATTTCACTGAATTCTGATTATTTCCTTATGATTAGCTGCTCAAAAAAGAATAAGCTAGGTAAAAAGACAAACTTCTTTTTATCATTTATATTCACATTCATAATCTTTCCTCTGGGAAAGTAATACCAATTTCTACTTGTTTAAAAATGTATGAGAAACCAAGTCAACTTCCAAAGTGGCAGAGTGAGGCCCTTGGTGAATCTGCTCCCCCATAAAAGCAAAGAAAATACTGACAAAGCAATCTAACGATTTATGAACTCTAAAAATTAACCAGAGGCACAGAACAAACTGAAAAGAGTTTATTTAGGAAAAACTACTGCATCTCGGTAGGAACAGCTAGGTCTATGGTATTTTAATTTGAGTTTTCTCCTATGTCCCTCTCCCTAGCTCATTGGCATGATAGCCATGAAAAGCTGCCAGTCTTACAGCCAAAAGAGAGAAGTGACCTCTTTTGGAGCTCTGTTAAAAGCCCATCCCCAGAGCACAGTCAATATTTTGGCCAGACTCACAGCTTTCTGTAAAAGGTCCAATTCCAGAGTTTTGTTACTACTTGATTTGACTCAGAACTCAGCTATGTGAAACAAGCCCTATCCCTAGAGCATGACTAAAAACAATAGCAATCAGCTAGAATTATTAACATCACAGCTGTCTAAGACTGTGATTTCAGTTGGGACAAACAAGAGCCTGGCCAAAAATGTTAAAAGTAGCCCTGGGGAAATAGACAACTATAGGACTTTGAAAAGCTTTAAGATATTTCTGGGGGCCTAGAAGGCTGTATGCATGTACAAGGCTGTGCTTATGTCCAGGAAAGAACTGAGAAAGGAGAGAGCCCAAGTCACTCGCTTCTGGTTGAAATTGAGGCTCTGTGCAATCAGAATGTGAAAGCTAAGGCTGACTTTTTAACCAGCCAATGTTTGAAGGCATGCCTTCATACAGAGATCCACCTGGCAAAGGATGGAAGACATTTTGTCTCAGGATATTTAAGAAAGTCTTATGATTGATTGTTGGCTGACCACTAAAATATATTGATCAAAAGGTGACTCATAAGAAGCCAGGCTTAAAAAAATTACTTTTTAAATTTTAGGTAGGAAGAGAATTCAGTCACCACATAGCAGGGAATATGAAATCTATATAATTAGTCCAGGAAAGTCACTAAGGAAACAAGCAGAAACCAGAAAAATTAACCACAGAAATAACAAGAAACTCAAAGAGTGATGGAGTGTTCTAATTCCAAAGTTGCCACAATATATTGCCTAAATGTCCAGTTTAAAGAAAAATTATGAGATGTGCAAAATACCAGGAAATTACAGGCTACACACAGGAAAAAAGCAAGCAATAGAAAATGTATATTGGGGCCCAGATTTTAACTTAGACAAAGAGTTTAAATAAGCTACTCTAAATATGTTCAAAGAACTAAAGGAAAAGAGGTTTAAAGAATGAATGTATAGCAACCATGTCTCACCAAATAGAGATTTAAAATAATGTGAGAGAAATAAGAAAAAAGAAGCAAATAAAAATTCTGGAGATTTAAAGTATAATAACTGAAAAGAAAAAGTTCACTATGAGGGCCCACCAATAGATTTGAGCTAGCAGCAGACAAACCTGAAAACAGGTCAATTAAGATTACTCAGCCTGAAGAACAGAAAGAAAAACAGAACGAAGAAAAATGAACAGAGTCTCAGAAACCTGTGTGACATTACTAAAGCTTACCAACATACACATAATGGGGACCCTGAAGTAAGAAAAGAAAGAAAAAAGGATCAAAAAAATTATTTGAATAAATAATGGCTGAAAAATTCCAAAATTTGATGAAAATGATTAATCTACATATCTAATAAGCTCAACAAATTTCAAGTAGGATAAACTCAAAAAAATCTACAATTATACACATTATAGTCAAACTGTCAGAAGTCAAAGACAACAAGAAAATATTAAAAACAGCAAGAGAAAAACTCTTCATGTACAAGATATCCTCCATGAGATTAACAGCTGATTTCTTGTCATGGAGGCCAGAACACAGTGGGATGACATATTCAAAGTGTTGAAATAAAAGAGACTATCAAACAAGACTTACATATTCAGCAAAATTATCCTTCAAAAATGAAGGATAGGGGCTGGCCCCGTGGCTGAGTGGTTAAGTTTGCGCACTCCACTGCAGGCGGCCCAGGGTTTTGTCAGTTCGAATCCTGGGAGCCGACATGGCACTGCTCTTCAAACCATGCTGAGGCAGCATCCCACATGCCACAACTAGAAGGACCCACAACAAAGAATATACAACTATGTACTGGAGGGTTTGGGGAGAAAAAGGGAAAAAAATAAAATCTAAAAGTGGCAAAAAAAAAAAATGAAGGATAAATTAAAACATCTCTGGATAAGCAAAGAGAGATAATTTGTCACCAGCATGGCTGCCCTATAAGAAATATGAAAGGGAATCCTTCAGGCTGAAGAAAAAAAATTAGATAATAATTGGAATCCAATAAAGAAAAAGGAATACTTCTAAGATAAATGAATGTCAATTTTTTAAAAATGTATAAACATATTTTAATGCATTTCTTCTGCTAACTGGTTTAAAAGACAACTTCATAAAACATTCATAACAAAATTGTGTTTATGAGCTTATAATGTATAAAGATGTAATTTGTACAGCAATGATAGCACAAAGAAAGGAGAGGGAAGGGAGCGATATAGGATCAAAGTTTTTGCATACTGTTAAAATTAAGTTGGTATTAATCCAAACTGGATTGTTTTAAGATGTTATTTGTAATATCCAAGGCAACAACTATGAAAATAACAAAAAATATAAAAGAAAATCAATAAAGGAATTTAAATGATATGCTAAAAAATATCAATTTAACAGAAAAGAAAGCAATAATGGAGGAATAGAGGAAGCAAAAGGACACAAGACTTATGGAAAACAAATAGAAAAATGGCAGATGTAAATCCTAGCATATAAATAATTACATTAAATGTAAATAAATTAAACATTCCATATAAAACTAAGAGGTTATCAGGCCAGATGAAAAAACAATGGGATCCAACTATATGCTATTTATAAGACACACAGTTTAGATTTAAAGAGACAAATAGGTTGAAAAGAAAAGAATGGAAAGAGATATCTCATATAAATAATAACCAAAAGAGAATTGGATGTTAAAATTAGACAAAGTAGACTTTAAGACAAAATATGTTACTAGAGACAAAAGGGATATTTTATAATAAAAGAATCAATTCAGCAGGAAGATATAAGTATATATTCATCTAACAACAGAGCCCCAAAATACATGAAACAACTGAAATACATGAAAAAACTGACAAAATCGAAGGAAGAAATAGACAATTCAATGATAATAGCTGGAGATTTCAATACTGCATTCTCAATAATTAAAAGAAAACAATTATAACATCAGCAGGAAAACAGAAGATTTGAACAACACTATCAACCAAATTGATGTAACAAACATCTATGGAACATTCTACCCAAAGACAGCATGATGCACATTATTTTCAAGCACACATGCAACATTCTCCACAAGAACCACATAGTAGGCCATAAAACTAGTCTTAATAAATTTAAAAGGATTGAAATGATGCAAAATATATCTTCCAGTCACAACAGAGTTTAATTGGAAATCAAAAACAGAAGGAAATTTGGGAACTCCACAAATACTGGGAAATTAAATAATACATTTCTAAACAAACTATGCATTAAAGAAGAAATTACAAAGAAACTAGAATTTATTTTGAACTCAAAGAAAATTAAAAGAGGATATATGAAAATTTACCATAAGCAATGATTAGGTGGAAATTTAAAGCTTTAATGACTATATTAGAAAAGAAACAAGAACTTAAATCAATAATCTAAGCTTTCATATTAATGATCTTGAAAATGAAGAGAAAACTAAACCCAAAGCAAACAGAGGAATTGAAACAAAGATTAAAGTGGAAATCAATGAAATAGAAAACAGAAAAATGATATAAATGAAAGCAGTCAACTAACTTGGCAAGCCATTAGCTATTAACCAAGAAAAATATGACACAGAATGCCAAAATTAGCAATGAAAGAGTGGACATTATCATTGGCCTTTCTACAGATGAAAGGATTATTAGGGAATAATATGAACAACTTTATGCCAAGAAATTAAACAACTTAGATAAAAAGGAAAAATTCAAAGAAAAACTAATAAACCTGACTCAAGAACAAATAGAGGGATCTCGTCAAGATGGCAGCGTAGGCAGACTCTGAACTCACCTCCTCCCACAAACACAATCAGGTTACAACTATTTTTGGAAAAATTACCCTGGAGAGAAAACTGGATAAAAAGAACCCCCACAACAAGGGACAGTACTGACTGAGGGAGAAGAGGCAGAAATTCCTTCTGGAGGAAAAAAAAGCCACCTTTACAAGCAGTGGAGCTTCACAGCCAGCCAGGCGGAAGCCACCCTAAGGTATGCAGTCCTCCTGCAGGAGTGAAGTCCTGAGCGGGGACCCATCACCACCATAAGCATCCTTCAGACTCAGCACAACTGAGACAAGGGTCTTACTATCTGGCTATGCTGGCTATTAACTGTAGCGGGGACACCCCCAGAAAAGCTATCTGAGGAAAGCCGAAAAAACCTGGGTCTTAAAGGGCCCATGCACAAATTCACCCATCTCAGAGAGCAACCTAAAATCACCAGAAAGAAGGCTAACAGTCCTTTGGTGAAATGAGACTCACCTGGTGGGCTCTGGGTGCATCTTGGTGAGAGGTGAGACCTCTCTGGAGATTGAGACATTGGTGGTGGCCATTGTTGTCACCTAAAACAGGTGTACTGACACAGACACTGGCAGACACCATTGAAGTTCTTCCCCTGGCCTGTTAGCCCTGGGTCTGTCACACCCACTCCAGTGCAGATTTAATCCAGTTCAAGTAGGACAGGCAGCCTGCCCTAGGGACCGGCCCCACCCAATAGCAAGCCCTCAGGCTACTTGTCGGCCTGCATAGACTGGGTGCCTTGATTGTCTACAGGAAGGCGAGTGTGTCCACCTCTGTGGGGCAGGGCCTGTGTGAGGACCAGGTGAACTGCGGGGGTCGTTGGTGGAGAGGGGGTTCCTCTGAAGTGGGGCATCAAGGTATGCTCTAGGGGGTCGGGAAGTGTGCAGGACTAGGACTGTGCTGATGGTGTGTGTGGTCCTGTGGGGGTAGGGCTTATCAGTGGCAGAAGACCTGTCCTTCACAAATAGCCATAAAAAGGATCAGCCTCACCTTCCAAAGCCTGAAACAATTGGGTGCTCCCATGCTTAGGGCCAGCTGCACTCCTAAGAGAGCTGACAACAGCCTTGCAGGCCTGAGGCCTACAGCAACCATAAGCCCCTGAGCCTAGCAACTAGCTACACTGGGTACCTATCCAATTAACAGGAAAACTACAGTAGGAGTGTACTATTAGACCTTGTAGCCAATGGTGGTGAGACTCCCCAAATCAGATTTACGAACAGCTGGCCAGGGATGAAAAGACTAGACTCCCTGGGTACCTGAAGTAAGAGCAAGCTTGCCAAAGCAGAAGGACACAAGTAGCCCACAAGGGGTCACTCCTGGATCATTTAGACTGGTGACAAGAGGGAAGCACACTACTGGGCCTCAAAAGGCATTGCTTACATAAGATCACTTCTCCAAGATCAGGAGACATAGCTGACTCATCTAATACATAGATATAGCAGAGAGAAAGAGGCATAATGAGGAGACAAAGGAATAGATTCCAAGCAAGGGAATAGGACAAAACCCCAGAAAAAGAGCTAAATGAAACAGAAATAAGCAATCTACCCGACAAAGAGTTCAAACAAAAACTCATAAGGATCCTCACAGTTATTGGGAGAGGACTGGACAAACACAGTGAGATCATCAACAAAGAACTGGAAAATACAAAAAAAGAACCAATCAGAAATGAAGAACGCAATACTGGAAATGAAAAATTCACTAGAGGGACTCAATAGCAGAGTAGATGACACAGAAGAATGGATCAGTGAGCTAGATGAAAGACTAGAGAAAATCACCCAAGCTGAACAGACAAAAGAAAAAAGAATTAAAAAGAATGAGAACAATCTAAGAGAACTCAGACAATATCAAGTGCACTAACATTTGTATTATGGGTGTCCCAGAAGGGGAAGATAGAGACAAAGGGGCAGAAAATCTATTTGAAGAAATAATGGATGACAATTTTCCTAACCTAAGGAAGGAAACAGATATCCAAGTACAGGAAGCACAGAGAGCTCCAAAGAAGATAAGCCCAAATAGGCCCACACCAAGACACATTATAATTAAAATGTCCAAAATTAAAGATAAAGAGAGAATCCCAAAAGTGGCAAGACAAAGGCAACAAGTGACATACAAAGGAAATCCCATAAGGCTATCAGTGGACTTCTCAGCCCAAATCTACAGGCTAGAAGAGAATGGCATGATATATTTAAAGTGCTGAAAGGAAAAAACCTACAGCCAAGAATACTCTATCCAGCAAAGTTATCATTCAGAATGGAAGGAGAGATAAAGAGCTTCCAAGACAAGCAAAAATTAAAGGAGTTTATCACCAAGAAACCAGTTCTACAAAAAATGCTGAAGGGACTTATTTAAGTGGGAAAGCAATGACCACAAATAGAGATAAGAAAATTATCAAGAACAAATAGAAAAACTTAATATACCTATAATACTTATAATACGTAAAGAAATTGAATTAATAGTCAAATATCTTCCTACAAAGCAAAGCCCAGGTCGTGTTGGCTTTACTGGCAAATTCTATCAAAAAATTTGAAGACAAAAACACCAATACCCCATGAATTCTTCCCAAAAATAGAGGAGGAAAGAATATGTCCCAACTTATTCTATGAGGCAAGCATCACCCTGATACCAAAACCAGACAAAGATTTCACAAGAAGACTCCTGACCAATATCACTTTTAAATATAGGGACAAACATTCTCAGCAAAAGATTAGCAAGCCAAGTCCATCAACATACAGAAAGGGTTATACAGCATGACCACATAAGATTTGTCCCAGGAATGCAAGGTTGATTTAACATCTAATAATCAACCAATATATAATACACTAATAGGCTAAAGGACAATAATCACATGATCATTTCAATAGAAAGTATTTGACAAGATCCAACAGTAATAAATAATAAAAATTCTCAACAAACTAAGAATAGAAGGGAGGTTCCTCAACCTGATAAAGGGCAGTTACAAAAAGTCTACAGCAAATATCATACTTAATGGTAAAAGAATAAAGGTCTCACCCCTAAGATATAGGACAAAGAAAGGTTGTCCATTCTCACTTTTTTTGACAATATACTGGAGATTCTAGCAAATGCAATCAAGAAAGGGAAAAAAAGGGCCAGCCTGGTGGTGTAGTGGTTCAGTTCGCATGCTCCACTTTGGTGGCCCGGGGTTTGTGGGTTCGGATCCTGGGCTTGGACATATACACCACTCATCAAGCCATGCTGTGGCAGCGTCCCACATACAAAATGGAGGAAATATGGGCATGATGTTAGCTCAGGGACAATCTTCCTCAAGCAAACAGGGGAAGATTGGCAATGGATGTTAGCTCAGGGCCAATCTTCCTCACCAAAAAAAAAAAAAAAAGCATCCATATTAAACAGGAAAAAGTAAAACTGTCTTTATTTGCAGATGACATGATCCTGCATGTAGAAAATCCTAAGGAATCTACAAAAAGAAGCTATTAGAACTAATATTAGGGGACTGGCCTTGTGGCTGACTGGTTAAGCTCGAGTGCTCCACTTCAGCAGCCCAGGGTTTCACGAGTTCAGATCCTGGGTGTGGACATGGCACTGATCATCAAGTCATGCTGGGGTGGTGCCCCATATAGCACAACCAGAGGCGCTCACAACTAGAACATACAACTGTGTACTGGGGGGCTTTGGGGAGAAGAAGAAGGAAAAAAAAGAAGGTTGGCAACAGATGTTAGCTCAGATGTCAATCTTTTAAAAAAAAAGAATTAATATGAGATCGCAGATTATAAGATCAATATACAAAAAGCCAATTGTATTTCTATATACAACGAACAATCTGAAAATGAAATTAATATAATTCCTTTTATAATCACATCAAAAAGAATAAAATACTTATGAATAAATTTAACTAAAGAAGTGCAAGATTGCACACAAAATTATAAAACATTGGTGAGGGAAATCGAAAATATCTAAATAAATGGAAAGACATTCCATCTTCATAGAGTAGAAGACTCAATACAATTGATAGCAATTTTACCCAAATTCATATGTAGATTCAATGAAATCCCTATGAAAATTTCACCAGGATTTTTTTGCAGATATTTAAAAATTGATCTTAAAATTTATATGGAAAAGCAAAAAATCTATAATATCTGAAACTATTTTGAAAAAATGGAAGAAAATTTGGGTACTTTTCCTTTCTAATTTTAAAACTTACTATAAAGCTACAGTTATTAAGATTGTGTGATACTGGCATAGAAATAGGCACATAGATCCATGGAATAGAATTGAGAGCCAGGAATAAATCCATATATTTATAGTCAACTGATTTTCAACAAAGCTTTTTAAACAAACGTTCCTGGGGCAGTGGGATATCCATATCCAAAGAGATGAACTTGGACACTTACCTCACACCACACACAAAAATGATGTGGATACACAAAAATTGGTTCTAGGCATAAATGTAAGAAGTAAAACAATAAACCTTTAGAAAACTTAGGAGAAAATCTTTGAGTTGTTGAGATAGGCAATGCTTTCTTAGCTATGATACCAAAAGGATAAATGAAAGAATTGACAAACTGGACTACATCATAACTCCATTCTTGTATTTAGATGGGGCTCCCATCATTTTCTAACTGATAAGTGTGTTCACTGTGCCTAAACGGTGCAAACAATGTAGTTTACACTAAACACTTGCTCTCCTTCTAGGACTCTGGAATTTGGGTGCATGCTAGGCAAAGAGTACCTATGTGGCCAACCCCAACAAAAACCTTGGGCACTGAGTTTCTAATCGCTTTTCTGACAGACATTTCACATGTGTTATCACAATTTGTTGTTAAAGTAATTAAGTGTCCTGTGTGACCCCACAAGGAGAGGACTCTTGGAGGCTTGCATCTGGTCTCCCCTGGCCTTGACTCCATGCACTTTTTATCTTTGGTGATTTTACTTTGTATCCTTTTAGTGTAATAAATCATAGCCATGACTATGACTATATGCTGAGTCCTGTGAGTCCACCTAGCAAATCATCAAACTCCCACTTGTGGATTCCTGACACCATACCTCAATCAATTTGTAAAAAATGTATGAAAATATTAATTTTCCTATACACTCATCAATAATGGGTATTAACATTGTTGAAAACCTTAATGAATTCAAAGGCAATTAATGATATCATCTTACATTTTCTTCAGATATTGAATTTGAACTTTTGTTGCCGTGCTTATTGGCCATTTGGATTTGATATTCTGTAAATCACTCCTTCATGTACTTGACCTATTTTTCCTTTAGGATACACACACACACACACACACACACACACACGTTTCCTTAATGACTTTTCAGCTTTATTTGCATATTAAGGATATTAGTCCTCTGCCACTTACTGTGGGTGTTCTTCTCAACTAATCATTTGCACAAGGATATTTCTTACAGAAATCTTCAATACTTATTAATGGCTCCACACCTTGGCTCAGAGGAAAAGAAATGGCTCTTTGAGGATCTAATTCCCAGCAGTCTAGTCCTCAGGCCTTGCTCATCCAGCAAGATAAAAAAAGACATTCAAAAACCATTGAGGGAATGTTTAATTTTTGCATTCCTCAAAGGATCCACCACCAAGCATTATTTCTCTTAGCTCTGCTTTTGTTACGTAAGGAGGAACAAAACAAGATTACCCTCACTATCAGGTACTTGAGGTGCAGATATTCCACTGGGTTAATTACAGACCTTAGCAGACACATGAACTAGAAAAAAGGTTTACATCTTCTGCCCTCCAGCCTCACTGGTTTTTCGGTTCCTCCTGCTCAACGCATTCTCCCTACCATTGGGTCTTTGTACCTGCTGTTCCCTCAAACTGAGAGGCATTTCCCACCCTTCTTTAACACTTACTTCTTCTTCAGATCTAAGCTCAAGTATCACTTCCTGGGGAAGCATTTTTATTTTCCTCAATAGGGCAAATCTCCCTTTATATATGCTCTCATAGTACCTCTACCACCTCACTAGTCACAGTTAGAATTTTGTTTTCATTTGTGAGATTATTTGATTGATTACTACTTCCCTCACTTGACTATAAATTCTTTGAGAGCAAAGACTATGTTTCTTTTGTTCATTATTGTGGTCCCCATCCTAACACAGTGCCTGGCCACCTAGTAGGTGCTCAGATAATATTTGCTCATTGGGTTAAGACATCCTCTTCTATGAACGGACATGTCTCCTAAGGCCAATGCACTGCACTTTAGAGAATATTTTTAAATGATATTTAATAGGGGCTGGCCCGGTGGTGTAGTGATTAACTTCATGTGCTCCACTTTGGCAGCCCAGGGTTTGCTGGTTGGGATCCTGGGCGTGGACCTACACACTGCTCATCAAGCCATGCTGTGGCAGCATCCCACAGAGAAGAACTGGAGACTTACAACTAAGGTATACAACTATGTACTGGGGCTTTGGGGAGAAAAAAAAAGAGGAAGATTGGCAACAGAGGTTAGCTCAGGGCCAATCTTCCCCTCCAAAAAAAAAGAGCTTACCTTTAAAAAAATGATATTTAATAGGTGCAAATACTTTCACAAGCAGAATCACACTTAATCATCACAAAATCTCTGTCAGGTGTTGTTTATCTAATTTTATAAAAGAAGATACCAAGACTTAGAGTGATTGAATAACCTTCTGGGTCCATTTGTGCTCCACAGAGGGGTCTCCACTCACGAGTCCAACCCTCCTCTCACAACTGCTGTGCAGCTGCTAATGGATCAATTTTGTCCTAATGTATGATTTTTTTCCTCACTCCCAATCATGAGGGTTGCATTTTGCTTTTTATAGTTTTCATGAAAGCAAAAGTTAGGATCTGAACTACCTATTAGATAAAAAAGAGATTGATTGATTTTAAATGAAAGGATCAAATACATGAACAGAGATGCCATATGTTCCAGGCAGAAGTGTGGTCCCAGCCACGATGGGTCATGCATCTGAAGTTTCTCTCTTCTCCTTCTATTATATAGTTACATCATCTGAAGCACAGGCTCAAAATGGTGCTCAGATGCCATGCCTCATTGCTGAGGTGACACATCCTCAGCAATTTCAAGGAGGCACTTTGAGTATGCTCTGTGGTTTATGCACAAAAGAAAGCTCTCACTCAGAAGGGTCTTGTCTTAGTTATCTATTGCTGCATAACAAATTACACGAAAATTTAGCCCCTCAAAACAATAAACATTTATTGTCTCACAATTTCTGGGGGTCAGGAATTCAAGAGCAGTTTAACCTTGTAGTTATAGCTCAGAGTCTGTCATGACATTGCAGTCAAGCTGCCAGTCAGAGTTGCTGTCATCTCAAGGCTGGAGAATCTGCTTCTGAGCTCACTTACATGGTTCTTGGCAGGACTCAGTTCCTCACTGGCCATTTTCTGGAGACCTCAGTCCCTTGCCACATGGGCCTGTCTATAGGATGACTGCTGTCCAAACAACATGGCCATTGGCTTCCTTGAGAGTAAGTAAGAGCGATAGAGAAAGAACCCAAGATGGAAACCAGTCTTTATAACCTAATCTTGGAAGTGACATACCATCATTTCTGTTGTATTCCATTGGTTTCACCAAATAAATTTCATATAGTGTTAGGAGGAGACTACACAAGGGTGTGAATACCTGAAGATAGAGATCATTGGTGGCCCCTTCTGGAGGCTGGCTATGACAAGTCTCTTCTGATCTTGAGCATGTGGTAAAGTTGTTTCTCTGAACTCACACCATCGAAATGCGAAGGGCTGGTAAAATCAGCTAATGAGGAACCTCTGACAAGCAGCAATGTCTACAGTTAGCCTCTATATCATTGAAAACTTGGTTAACATCCCTGTAATCTCATAATGCAGGTGATACACAAAATGAAAGATGTTTAAGTGATTAGCTGTGTTATTGCATCTAATAACAGAATAGGAAATTGCTCCATTAGTTTCTCCGATTACAAAAACAGGCTTACCTTGGCAGAGGACAGGATGGGCAAGCAAAGGGACAAAGGCAGAGTTGGCATGTGTGTATGCATGTGTCTACATGCACGCATATGTGTGAGCTCTTTTATGCTAACCATTTGAGACATATCTCATGGGATAATGGCTAAGAACTGACATTTGAACTAAGGTCTTCTCTCCCTCAAACTCCCTGATATAAAATACAACTACTGTGCTATTTTACAGTACTTGTATTAACATTCAATTCAACGTAACACAACCTGAAATATCCACAATAAATTAAACCAGATCCCAATTTAAGCACTGTAGATAGCTCCTAGACCGTTGTTCATGATTTTTCCTCTGCTTGAAATTCCATCCCCACTCCCAACTCAAAGATTCTTTTTCTCTGTGGAAATCTATTTCATATGTCAACTTTTCTATGATTTTCCTAAAATCAAAACTAACTATCACTGCTTCTCAGCACTTATTTATGCATCTATTATAGTACTTACGCAACTAAATATAAATCAGATTCCAGTAAATGGAGCATTCATTTGGGGAAAGGAGGCAGTACATCTTGTTCCTATACATGACCCTGAGCATCTAGCAGACTCCTTGAATACAGCAGGTTCATAGAAGGAAAAAACGCTGATTCTGAGAGCCTATTCATTAACAAGGCCCTCTATAGGGAAGAAAATGCAGGGTGGTGTAAATACCCAGGGCGTGTGGTTTGTCAGAAAATATATATATGTATCTTGCAGATATAGTAAGCAAATATACAATGAATTCATAATAATCATGCCAAGTGACACAACTCATGCTTTTTTCACACTTGTCAATCTCAGAAAATTATTTTCCAAAAAAAACACCATTAGGTACAGTACTCTTGATACCTAAAATAAAGAGGAAAACTCAGGATTTGCTTTCAATGTTTAATATGTCCAAGAACTGTCGACTCACTAGAAAACTTTTAAATTATATAAGAGTTTAAAGTGGTTGTCCTATAGTGAATGATAATAAAACAGAGCCATGTTCAAAATCCTTTGTCAGGGTAGGAGAACTACCTGGAATAAAATGTTTTCCCAGATTCAAAATACCATAAAACTCAACAGATTTACTCCAAATTACTTAGGAGTAAACATGCTATTTTTCTCCTCCATATAATTTCTCCTCTGGCTGGCTACCCCTATGAGCCGCAGAAATCCTGAACCCCTATAAGCAATAGAAAAACAACAAAATAAGGTTGGAGTTTTAGCACTTTAGATAACAAATCCTGGCAATGTTTACCTACTCGTGTTATCTAGAGGACTGTTATTTACAGTTCCTGCTGTTTTGCAGAAGAAGAAGGAAAAATTAGTCCTCCCCCTCCTAGGGCTTTGGAAACAATGGAGTTGTGTTTTCATAACAGTCAGGGACTTGGCAGCAGTAACAGGGACTCTCTTAAGTTGCCATATGGCCCCCCAAGCAGCCATAGGTTTCCAAATGTGTGTGCTATGGGTTTTAGTCTAAATCAGAAGAGTCTCAGCATGAGGGGTATTTGCACTCTACAGAAAGGAACCAAAAAAGCTGAGAAACAGAACAGGGAACTGGGGACTAAACTAATAAATTGGGTCCAAGATTGAGCCAGGCACTGAACCATATGTTCAGCAAAAGAGGTAGAGTTCTTACATCTATTTGAAGAGGAATACACCGGATGAAAAGTATAGACATAAAACAAATACTTTGGAAATTGTTCCCTATAAAACACATACAGGAGCTAAAAATCAGCTTGGTGGGGGCTGGCCCCGTGGCCAAGTGGTTAAGTTCGCGTGCTCCGCTGCAGGCAGCCCCGTGTTTCGTTAGTTCGAATCCTGAGCGCGGACATGGCACTGCTCATCAGACCACGCTGAGGCAGCGTCCCACATGCCACAACTAGAAGAACCCACAACGAAGAATACACAACTATGTACAGGGGGGCTTTGGGGAGAAAAAGGAAAAAAATAAAATCTTAAAAAATAAAAATAAAAAAAAAATAAAAATCAGCTTGGTGGAAGATGAACGAAACTAAAGTCCTAAGAGAGAAGACTGGATTCAAAATGAGAAATATCAGTCAAGTGTGACTTTGAAAACATTTCTCCCATATAATTCATAATTTCCTGAACCTTGAAAAGAGCTAACTCTGAACTAGTGATAGACTCTAGAGCAATTAAAATTCCTGAAGAATTTAAACCCAGAAGTTGTTAGTCGACGGCAATCAAAACCAACTATGAGAATATACTAAAGGATGTAACTAGAGAATGGTGCTGAATTGTATTGAAGAGGACCAGAATATGCAACCTCAAAATATGCCTCTTTGGTATAACAATTATTTTGAACTGAAGGCAATTGAGGAACAGCAAATTCAGGAAAAGCTCTAAAAACAGAGTATAAATTTTCCTTTTGTAACGGAAATTTACATTTCTACAGGAAATTTCCACTTGTAAAGTTGTCCTCCTCTCCTTACTTCCTTGGAGACAATCCTTACCACATGAGATGACTTGAATCTGTATAATAAACCTTACTAAACAATCCTTACTTGTCGTACGTTTCTTAGTCACTTTCCCACAACCTATCCCCTCCCATACCCCAGAAGCCCAAACCCCCTTCTCCACACTGTGTTAAAATGGTATATAAATCCCTGGGTCTGTCCATCTCTTTGGGTTTTCAGTCTATTTCTGTAAAGCTTCAATACACAAATGTAAAAACCTTTTCTTCTCCTGTTAATCTGTATTTTGTCAGTTTAATTTGTAGGGCCCTATTCACTGAACATAAGAGGATAGAGGAAAAATTTCTTTCTCTCCTATAGTATCATGTGAAAAATATTACAAAGATACAATAAAGTAAATTGAAATTAAAGGTTACCAATGTTATTTCCCTAAAATTAAAGGTTTCACTGCTGTAGCCTACACCTTACAAGACGCAATAAACCTCCAAGAACCCAACAACTTGATTCAAAGAACATGTAGAAATAAACAAAAGCTTTCACTGGGAGGTTAATATAATCATGTGGATCATTGAAAAATCCTAATTACAAAATTCAAGCCTCCTTAGTACTGGCTGGTCCCTAACATGTTCCTCTGGCCTATGATGCAGCCTCCCATTTCCTCATCTTTGATCCACCAATAGTACTTCTTCCTCTACTTTTATTCTTATCGATTTCGTCTGTTCATCCTCAGAGCCATTCACCTTTTGGAGGACACTCTACCCTTTTCCTGTGCTTCCTGGGTTCAAATCCCAATGCATTCTTATATTTTTATACAATATCACTTAACTAAAAATCACAGCCTCCAAGCAAATACCTCCCTGATAAGCCACCTCATGTCTCACAGCAAAGAGATATCAAAAAAAAAAAAACTGTTCCATGCTATATTCTTCCATCCTTGCTTGATAATCCTTTCTCAGTTGAAACACATCTTGCTTCATATTATCTTCTTCCCATCTGTATCTCTAGTTTGTAGGCTTCCAGGTCTCTGTTGCTGATGAGTTTATCATGAAAATCAGCTAAGAAAATTATCCAGATGGATGTTTAACACCTCCACCTCACTGTCCCCTGAACCCTATAATTCCAACAGCCCTCATAGTCACTCCATCTTGAACCCCATTCTTTTCAAATCTTGACTCTCATCTCCACCCTCGGCATATAATCTCAACTCTTCCTTAAGTGAAGTAAAATGGGGTCGTTATTTTTTTTTTTTTAACATTTTTTTTTAAAGATTTTATTTTTCTCCTTTTTTTTCTCCCCAAAGCCCCCCGGTACACAGCTGTATACTCTTCGTTGTGGGTCCCTCCAGTTGTGGCATGTGGGACGCCGCCCCAGCGTGGTCCGATGAGCAGTGCCATGTCCGCGCCCAGGATTCGAACCAACGAAACACTGGGCCGCCTGCAGCGGAGCGCGCGAACTCAACCACTTGGCCACGGGGCCAGCCCCAAAATGGGGTCGTTTTTTTCCTTTCCTTTCCTCTCAGAAGATGAAGTATCCCATACCCTCCTTTTATAGGCTTTCCCATTCACATGTACTCTCAATTCAACATCTTAGATGTCCTTATCATAGATACCTTTGTTCTTACTTGCATTTTTAACCTCTCCTTTACCTTATCCTTAAAGTCTTTCTACTCCTATGCTCACATATACTTAAAATTTCTCTAAAAACATTTCCTGAGGTTTGCTACCCTGCTAAGTTTCTGATATTTCTCTCTTTTCTTTCATTGCTAAATTCCTTAAAGAAAAATCCAATTCTTCTACTTTATTAGTGCCTTCTTATTCTCTAAGAATCTCCTTTCTAAAACTTTCTGATACTACTCACTCAGTTGTCACAATTATACCCAAAGAGATGAAATCTAATGATCCTTTTTGACTCTTTTTTCTCCTTACTCTATAGAATTGATTGAGTTGGCTACCTTCTTCTTGAATCTTTCTCTGTGAAATTGTTCATCTCCAGTTATCTTCCTAGTGATCATTTTTTCTCCTTTACTGTTTTATTTTTATTTTTTGTATAGCCTTTCTAAACTTCTCATTCACTTGGTTTTCCAAGATTTCAAAAGCCTTATGCATGTTGATGACACTGAAATCCACAATGCTAGCTGCTGCTTGTTCCTGAATCCTAAAATCAGATTTAAAGATTACTGTCATACAAGGCCTCCTGAATATCCCTCCAGTAACTAAAGTACAACATAATTAAAATAAAACTTATAAAGGGAGTATTTCTGTTCCTAGCCATAAAAGATTAGCTGATCTCAGATTAAATCTCCCAGTGAGAACAAATATAAAAGCTATTGCAATACAAAAACATTTGTTTAAAGGCATTGAAGAGTCAGAAGTCAAAGAACCATGATTCCAGAGGGAAGGGAAATACATTGAGATGCGCTGACATCATGCATGCCATCTTCCTCTAAAGCAATTTAAAAGGATATGAAGCATAATTCTAGGAAACCAAGAAGAAAGCAACTGCTAAGAGGATGAAATCCAGAGGTCAAGGCCCACCATGGAAAATGTGCTGTGGTGAACATTCTAAAATTGCAGTTGATGCTCCAGAATGACTATACCCTAAGAATAAGAGCATTTTCAATTAGAAGAATGTGAATGCCCTAAATCTATCTTTATTGGGAAAAGATTAAAACTACTCTGGAGGAAAATAATATCCTGACCCACTACAAATTTTTATACACAGTGCCTCACATTCAATAAAAAATTAAAAGTCATGGCAGGAAACAGAATTAAATGACCAAAAATGAAGAGAAATAAAGACAATTAGAGCCATAGATGACCCCAAAATTGTAGTTTTCAGACATGGACCTTAAAACTGTATAAATATGATTAAGTCATTGAAGAAAATGGACAAAAAATAGAAATTTCTCCCCAAAGGACTGTAATCTATGAAAAAGAATCAGATGGAAATTCTAGAATGGAAAGTACAATAACATGAAATTAAATATTGACTAAATATAATCAACAGCACATTAGTACAAGAGAAGAATGGAGTAGTGAACAGTAGGTTGGCTGGTGAAAAATATACACATTGAAATACAGACAGAAAATATTAAAATATGAGAAAAGCATATAAAAGATCACTATGACATGGGAAAATGTCTATCATATGCATAATTTATATTTCTGGCAAGACTAGAAAAAGAGATGGGGTAGAAGTAATATTTGAAGAGATGCATGTCTATAATCTCAAACTTATCAAGAAGCTCCGTGAACCCAAACCATGTAGTGACATATAGGCATAAAATCATTAAAATTATGACAAAAGAGAAAAAGAAAACATTTAAAAGCATACAGATAAAAGTGATATATTACCTCCAAAGGAACGACAATATGACTATAGGGCTGACAGTCAAATTCTCACCAGATACAATGGATACAGATAATAGTGGAATAATGTATTTGAAATGCTAAAATAAAAGAACTGTCAAGTTAGAATTTAGGGAAAATATCCTTCAAAATGAAGAGGAAATATATACATTTTTAAGTAAACAAAGAGATCCTGATTGGATTCGTTAAAGAAATCCTATAGGAAGAAAGAAGAAGAAAGAAGAAAAATTATCTGAGTTGGAATCTTGGTAATGCAAGTAGGCATAAAGAACCACTAGAAAGGATAAATGTGTGCATAAATCAACTGTTCAAAACAATAATATTATTGGTCTATGTGGTTTACAATATAGAGAGAATTAAAATGCCTAACAACAATAGGCCAAAAGCAGAATGGAGGTAAATGGAGTTAAAATGTTGTAAGATCCTTGCATTGCTCAGAGAGTGGTAAAAGATGTAACTTAAGGTTGAGTCACATAAGTCAAGGATGCATTTGTAATATCTAGGGTAAAAATTAAAAGAATAATAAAATAATGAATAATTATCAGTGACAATGGAATACTGAAAAATAATTGATTAATCAAATAAAAGGACACAAACATGTCAAGATTAAGGAACAAAGTGAGGAGAAGGAAAATAAAAGATAGCATATTTAAATATAAATGTATTACTACTTAAACTAAATAAGGTTAGACCAAATACTCGAAGTTGAAGACTAAGATTGTCAGACTAAGTTTAAAAAGCACATATACATGCTCACAAAAACTCTTTGCTGCTTATAAGAGGTATGCCAAAATATAAGTGTATCAAAAGTTTTAAAGATAAAGGATGAAAAATTTACACTGAAATATTACTAGCGATAAAGAGGAATAGTTGAAATTTGGAAAAGTTAACTCAATAGGATATAACAATCAAAATTTGTATGTGCCTAAATATATAGCCCCAAAATATATAAAGCAAACACAGGTAGACCAATAAGGAATCATAAATAATACAAAAGCAATTATTGGAGATTTCAACACACTCTTTCAGTGGATAGAGCCAGTAAACTAAAATCAGTAAGGTTATAGGAGTTTTCAACAGTATAATTAAAAAGCTCAACTTAATTGACATATATAGCTATAGGGAATCTACAAAAAAATCCACAGCTAACATCTTACTTAATGGTGAAAAGTTGACAGCTTTCCCCGTAAGATCATGAACAAGTCAAGGATATGCCTTCTCACTGTTTCTATTCTAAACTGTACTGGAGATTCCAGCCAGGACAACTAGCCAAGAAAAAGAAATAAAAAGCACCCAGATTGGAAAGGAAGAAATTAAACTATCTCTATTCACAGATGACATGATCTTATATAGACAGAATCCTAAATAATTCACAACTAAAACCCTATTAGAGCTAATAAGCAAGTTCAGCAAGGTTACAGAATACAATATCCAATATAAAAATCAATTCTGTTTGTACACATTAGCAATGAACAATCCAAAAAATAAAGAAAACAATTCCATGTACAATAGCATTAAAAAGAATAAAATATTTAGAAATAAATTTAACAAAAGAAGTATAAGTCTTATACACTGAAAACTATAAAGCATCATTGCAAGAAATTTAAAAGACCTAAAATAATGGGGAAAACACCTCATATTCATGGATTAGGAGACTCAATTTTGTTAAGATGACAATATTCCCAAAATTGATCTACTTATTCAATATACTATCAAAATCCCAATGGCATTTTTTTCAGTAATTGACAAGTTTATCCTAAAAGGTATATGGAAATACAAGGGACCCCAAAAAGCCAAACAATCTTGAAAAGAAGAACAAAGTTGGAGGACTCAGACTTTGTGATTTTAAGACTTACTACAAAGTTACAGTGTCAAGACAATACTGTACTGTCAAAAGCATGGACATATAGATCAATGGAATAGAATCAAGAGTCTGGAAGTAAAGTCCCACAGTTCTGGTCAATTGATCTTTGATAATGGTGTTAAGACAATTCAGTGGGGCAAAATAATCTTTTCCATAAATGCTGCTGGTACAACTGGATATCCACATGTAAAAGAATGAAGTTTGACTCCTACCTTACACCATATAGAAAAATAAACTCAAAATATGTAAAGGTTTAATGGTAAGAACTCAAACTATAAAACTCTTTGAAAAAAATAAAGGTGTAAATCTCCACAATTTTAGATTAGGCAGTAGCTTCTTAGATATGACACCAAAAGCACAAGCAACAACAACAACAAAAATAAATACATTGGACTTGATTAAAATAATTTTTGTGCTTTAAATGATTCTATCAAGAAAGTGAAAAGACAACCAAGAGAATGGAAGAAATATTTTCCAATAATATATCTAGTAAAGACTTGTCTCTACACTATATAAAGAACTTTTACAACTAAAAAATAAAAAGATAAAGAATCCAATTTAAAAACTGGAAAAGATTTGAATGGATATTTCTTCAAAGGAGATATACAGATGGCCAATAAGTACATGAAAAGATGTTCAACATCATCAATCATTACAAAAACGCAAATCAAAATGATAATGAAATACCACTTCACACATACTAGGATGGCTCAGATCAAAATGACAGATAATAATATGTATTGACAAGGATGTGGAGAAATTGGAACCCTCATACATTGCTACTGAGAATGTAAAATGGTGTAGCTGCTTTGGAATTGACAACATATGTCCATACAAAAACTTGTACATGAATATTCATAGAAGCATTACAGTCATGGGCCATATAATGACAGTTGAGTCAATGATGAACTACATATACGATGGTGGTCCCATAAGACTATAATTGAGCTGAAAAATTCCTATTGCCTAGTGATGTTGTAGCCATCATAATGTCATAGTGCAATGCATTACTCACGCATTTGTGGTGATGCTGGTGTAAACAAACCTACAGTGTTGCCAGTCCTATAAAAGTACAGCACATACAATTATATACTATACATAATACTTGATAATAAACGACCATGGTACTGGTTTATGTATTTACTATATTGTGTTTTTTATCATTATTTTAGAGCCTACTCTTTCTACCCACAAAAAAAATTTACTGTAAAACAGTATACCATGCTACGCCAGCAGCAGCCCCATATATCTCTTGATTGCATCATTTTATCATGTGCTTGATTTGATCTCATTTGATTTTGTTCATCATGGCCCCTAAGCATACAAAATCCACTGCTAATGTGCCAATAAGAGGCCACAGTGAGTGACTGACCTGTAAACAAAATTGAAAGTGATTAAGGATTACGAAGGTGGAAAATCAGTGATGGTTATTGCTCGCCAGTCAGGCATGTCCCATTCCACCAAAGCTACGATCCTTAAGAACAAGAACAAAGTGATGGAAGCTGTTAAAGGATCTGCTTCATTGAGGGCAATGAGACTAACAAAAATTTGAGAAGGGCCTATATCAGACATGGAGAAACTTCTAATGACCTGGATTGAAGACCAGACACAGGAGCATATCCCTCTCAGCACCATAACAAGCACGGCCAAAGCAAAAAGTTTGTTTGCGATGTTGAAAGAAAAGGCTGGACCTGACTGTGATGTTGGATTCTACTGCCAGCTCTGGGTGGTTTAAACAATTCAAGAATTGTTATTCATTACATAATGTGAAAGTGAGTGGTGAGTTTGTGAGTGCTGACGTGAAGGCAGCTGAAGAATTTTTGGAAACTCTAGATAAGCTGATTGTGGAGGAAAATTACTTGCCAGAGCAAATATTCAATATTGATGAAGCTTCCCTATTCTGTAAAAAGATGACTGAAAAGACCTTCATCCACAAGGAGGCCAAGTCAATGCCAGGTTTCAAGGCTTTTAACAAGAAAGAAGTCTTGCTTGGGGGCAATGTTGCAGGCTACAAATTGAAACCCTTTGTGATCTGGCACAGTGAGAAGCCCAGGACCTTCAAGCATATGAATAAGCACAAACTGCCAGTGTGCTATAGGAACAATAAGAAGTCATAGTTGACCCATCTCCTCTTCCAAGATGCCCTCCTGAATTTCTATGTCAGCAAAATGGAGAAGTACTTTTTGGAGAATAGCATACCTTTCAAGGTTTTGCTTATTGTTGATAATGCTCCCAGACATCCTCCTTTTATTGGTGATCTTCACCCCAGTATCAAAGTGGTGTTTCCAAGTTTCCCTCGAAACACCACCTCTTTGATCCGATCAATGGATCAAGGAGTTTCAGCAGCTTCTAAAGCCTACTTCCTGAGGAGGACCTTTGTCCAGGCTGTTGCTGCAACTGAGAAGACACTGATGCACTTCTGGAAGGACTACAACATCTATGACTGCATCAAGAACCTTGCTTTGTCCTGGGTGATGTCACCAAGGAGTGTGTGAATGGCATCAGAAAGAAGACAAGAGGTTCATCCATGACTTCAAAGGATTTTCCAAGGATAAGGAGGTTGCAAAAATCAACAAGGCTGTGGTTGAGATGGTAAACACCTTTATCCTGGTGTGGATGAGGATGACATTGAGGAGCTCCTAGAGGTGGTTCCTGAGGAATTGACTGATGAGTTGTTGGAACTAGATCAGAAATGTATAGCTGAAGAAGAGGCAAGAGAAAAGGAAAGGAAACTGCAGGAGACATAGAAGAAGAACCCCCAAGAAAATTCACAGTGAAGGGTTTAACACAATCTTTTGCAGACCTCAACAAGCCCTCAAAAAGTTTGAAAATATGGACGCCAACACTCAAAGGTTGTCATTAATAGAGAAGAATGTTCATTGTGCATTATCTGCTTACAAGCAAATCTATGATGAAAAGGGGAAACAAACCAAATAAACCACCATGGACATACTTCTGAAAAGAGTGACATCTCCCCAAGAAGAGCCTCAGGCAGGTCCTTCAGGAGGTATTCTAGAAGAGGACATTGTTATTATAAGAGATGACAGCTCCATAACGTGTTATTGCCCCTGAACACCTTCTAATCGGATAAGATGTGGAAGACAGTGATATTGATGATCTTGACCTTGTGTAGGCTTAGGTTAACGTGCGTGTTTGTGTCTTAGTTTTTAACAAAAAAGTTTAAAAAGTAAAAAATTTTTAAAAATAGAAAAAGCTTATAGAATAAGAGTGTAAAGAAAGGAATATTTTTGTAGAGCTGTACCATGTATTTGTGTTTTAAGCTAAGAGATATTACAAAAGGGTCAAAATTTTTTAAAAATTAGAGTCATAAAGTGAAAAAGTTACAGTAAGTTAGTTAATTTATTATTGAAGAAAGAAAAATATTTTGTATAAATTTAGTGTAGCCTAAGTGTACAGTGTTTATAAAGTCTACAGTAGTGCACACTCATGTCCTAGGCCTTCTCATTCACTCACCACTCGCTCTGTGACTCACCTACGTCAACTTCCAGTCCTCCAAGCTCCATTCATGGTAAATGCACTATACAGTTGTACTATATTTATCTTTTATACTGTATTTTTACTGTAGCTTTTCTATGTTTAGATACATTTAGATACACAAATACTTACCATTGTGTTACAATTCTCCAAGTATTCAATACAGTAATATGCTGTACAGGTTTGTAGCCTAGGAGCAATAGGCTATACAATGTAGCCTAGGTGTGTAGTAAACTATACCATCTAGGATTGTCTAAGTACACTCTGTGATGTTTGCACAGCAGCAAAATCACTTAATGACAGACACATTTCTCAGTCCATCATTAAGCAATGCATGACTGTATTCATATAGCCAAAAAGTATCCATCAATAGATGAGTGGATAAACAAAATGTGGTATATCCATACAAGAATATTATCCAGCCATAAAAAGGAATAAAGTACCAATATATGCTAAAACAAAGATGAACTTTGAAAACATTATTCTAAGTGAAATAAGTCAGATATGCTGTGTAATCCCCTTTATATAAAATGTACAGACTAGGCAAATCCATAGAGACAGAAAGTAAATTAGAGTTGTCCAGGTGCTAGGGGGAAGGAAGAATGAGGGGTGACTGCTAATGAGTTCAGGGTTTCTTTTTTTGGTGATGAAAATATTCTAGAATTAGATAGTGATGATGGTTGCATGACTTTGGGAATATACTAGAAACAATGTAATTATATCATTTAAAAGGGAGGATTTATGGTATGTTAATTACATCTCAATTTTTAAAAAAGACGTAGCCCTGTTTCTTGTAAAGAAAGTGAATTCATAATTCAAAGCTTCCAATAGCCTGGATGGCTTGTCCATTAAATTATCTTTAATATTTAAGAAAAAAATAATAGCAATTTCAAGAGAAGAGAAAAATCCTCTTCCAGAAACTAGACAAAAAAAGAGACATCTCCAAGTGAGGTCAGGATAATCTTGTTACCAAAACCTGTAGGTACATTATTTAAAAGTTTAATTATAGTTAAAACTCTGTTATGAAACGATTAAAAAAAAAACCTAAACAAAATATTTTCAAATAACATCCATCAACATATTAAAAGGATACAATGTCACAAATAAGTTAATTTCTGGAATGCACAGTTGTTTTAACTTTCAAAAATCAATTAATGCAATTCATCGCATTAACAGGTAATAAAGGAAAAACAAACTACATGGCTATCTCAATGGATACAGAAAAATTATTTGATAAAATTTAACATCCAAAGGAACAGATAGGAACTTTCTTAATCTGTTATAGGGTTATCACACAAAAACAAACAAAAAACAAAAAACAACTATTCAGCAAACATCATAATTAATGGCGAATTATTGAATGCTTTCCCCCTGAGGTTGGAAATGAGGCAAGTTATCCACTAAGACCAATTCTAACGTGTACTAGAGACTGTCATTAGTGAAATAAGGCAAACTGAAAAGAAGAAAGAAAAGTAGCAGGGTTATAAAGGAAGAAATAAAATTGTCATTATTCACAGACAACATGACTGTGCCATTGTAGTACACGAGGGAATGGTTCGAATCAATTTTGCATTCATATGGTATACAACTCTGGTCCCCAATCTTACAGTATAGAGAAAATTTAATTCTATATAGATCTTACACCGAAATATGAATAGCAAAAAAAAAATTCAGAAGAAAATAAATGAGAATATCTTCAATGCCTTTGAGGTAGGAAAACATTTTTTAATGGGATGCCAAAAAGCACAAGCCATAAAAGATTAATAAATTGGATTTTATTAAAATTAAGAACTTCTGTTCAACAAAAGACACCGCTGAGAGATGGAAAATCAAGCCACAGGAGATTTATCTAGTCAACAAAGAAGTCTGATTGAGAATATATAAAGAACTTCACAAATCAATTAGAAAATGCAGATAGCCCAATTAAAAATAAATGAACAAAAGAATACAAAGGCACTTCACAAGAGATGATATCCAAATCGTCAATGCCCAACCTCCTGGAGCACGAGGGAAATGCAAACTAAAACCATGATTAGGCACTAATGCATAATCCCTAGAACGGCTAAATTAATAGACTGGCAGAATCAAGTTTTGGCAAGGTTATGGAGAAACTGAAACTCTCGTGTAGTGCTAGTGGGAGCATAAATTGGTACAACCTCTTTGAAAAGCTGCTTGGCAGTATCTACTAAAGCTGAACATTTGCACACCCAGTAATTGAGCCCCTAAGTATATACTCAATAGAAATGCATACATATGCATACCTAAAGTACCATACAAGAGGCTTCGTAGCAGCATTATTCATAATAGACAGAAAATGAAAACGACCCAATTATCCATCAACTGTAGATTGGATGAATAAATTGTGATATAGAAATAAAACAGAATGAACCATTACTATACAGAACAACATAGATGAATCTTACAAACATAATACTGAGCAAAAGATGACAACACAAAAGTATTATATTGCTGCAGGTATGTGATGGAGCCAGTTTATATCAGCTTGTTACAGCTGATTGGGTGCATTTTTTCTCAATGCCACATTCAGTGATATCTTCTTGGTAGCTTAAAATCAGCCATAGTGGGAGTACTCATACCACAGAAATTGTCAAATGTTACAAATCATGGATCCTCTCTCCCCTACTCCTGAGAGGGGATTGTTAAATATTTACCAGCACACCAGTATATTACTCCAAAACAGGTACAACTATTCTACAGTGAGATAATTCAGAATAGTGGTTACTTTGAGGGAGAGTAATAATTGAAAAAGCATTATGGAGGTGTCTAGGGTGCTGGTAAAATTTTATTTTATATGTTGATCTAATTGTTAGTTACACAGGTGCATTTATTTCATAAAAGTCATCAGGCACTTAAAATTAGTGCATTTCACCACATGCATATTATTAAAATATTTTTTAAACACATTAAAATTTTTCAATGCAAATTTTCTTATATTTCATATATTTTTTAATGCATTCACTATCTTTTCAGTATTTCTGGGATCAAAGCCTCAGGAACTTTTTACTTCTCATTCTCCTTTGCCCCCTGACCCCCAATCCTAACAATCATTTGCTAAATTCTGTTACTCCTACCTCTGAATTTCTTCTTCATCTCTCTCATCACTCCCTTTGCCACTTCTAAAACATTAGTACAAGCCTGCATGACTTTGCACATAAGCTATTACAATCATTTTTTTTTTTTTAAAGATTTTTTTATTTTTTCCTTTTTCTCCCCAAAGCCCCCCGGTACATAGTTGTGTATTCTTCGTTGTGGGTCCTTCTAGTTGTGGTATGTGGGACGCTGCCTCAGCGTGGTCTGATGAGCAGTGCCATGTCCGCGCCCAGGATTCGAACCAACGAAACACTGGGCCGCCTGCAGCGGAGCGCGCGAACTTAACCACTCGGCCACGGGGCCAGCCCCTAGCTATTACAATCATTTTTTAAACCATCTCCTTGCCTATACTCTTCTCTCTCGGCCTTTATCCTACTCACTGTTGCCAAATCAATCTATCACTCTCCTGCTCAGAAATTTTTATGTCAATATAAAATAGTGAATAGGTAAATACCAGCTATTTTCCATGGTACTTAAGGTTTATTTCTCAATATTCTCTGTTACCCAACCAACATTCCAGCCAAATTAAAATTGTTGCTATTCCCTGAATATATCCTTTGTTTTTCCACGTCTTGAAAAATGTTTTTCTCCCATTTAGCACACCTTTCTCCCATCTTTGTCTATAAAAAACTTTGGCTAACTTTCAAAACACAAATAATTTCTTTATCCCATCCAGGACATGGTCAGAGCACCTATTAAGTGCTCATTAAATACTGAATTGAATATCTTACAAATAATAAGCCACAGGATCCTACCCTCTCCTCCTGGAAAAAAAAATCCTTTACTGTATATGTGTATCTGGAAAGCTCCCTTGAGCTTAAGGGCTCCAGTTCTATTTGATGGCTGTCGTGAGGCAGGTGATGGAGGATAAGCTTGTGTCATTAGAGAGAGTGAAGTACTCGTTATATTTCGTAGTATACGGAGCAACTCAGACTCACAGCTAGATGGCGTAAAGTTATTCCACCTGGATGAGAACTAGTATAAGAATCTAGCAAACTTACGGAGTCAGAAAAGATCCAGGAAGGACTTAAGTGATACACACACTATTCATGCCCAAATATGTGAATCTCAAAGAACCATAGCTATTAAAAAATGAGGAAACCATTTCCAGAGAATATTTACCAGAGAATATCTGCAAAGTAAATATCAGATACAACAGATTTAACAAAGTTCTGATCCACTCACATACCTCAATGGCACAAGATAACAGCATTTAACTTGGAATAATGTTCAAAGACACTTTTGATTTTGTTTAGCACAAATCATCACTCATCTCTAAGGAGAGAAGCACAGATGTCCAGCCATTAGCACAATAGAAGAATTGCCTCAAGATTCATATAACGTTGGTGATTCTTTGAATTCTGTTCAGCCTAACATATTTCAAGTTGGAGCAGGGCCAGAGGATTCTTTGCTAGCATGACATTTTTATTTACCTATACTTTACTATTTAGAATAAAAATTTTCAAATCTACAAAATATTAGTACAATGAATAGCTGTATATATTTCACCTAGGTTCACCAATTATTAATATTTTTACACCTTCTTCCATTAACATTCAACTTGCCTCTAAGGGGAAAACAACAACAAAACATGAATTTAAAAATAATTATAATTATGTGGCCAATGCCATGACAATGTCAACAACTTTGGAATTTTCTGAAGACACATGGAATGTCTTTGAGCTTATACATTTTTGAAACTATTCTGTAAACTGTCAGTTTTTAAAATACAACTTAGGACATGTGCTGATTTCTTCCACCAGCTCAGTACAGATTCATACACAATTAATGATGCAGCACAGTGGGAAACAAACAAAATGAACAACAACGACAATAAAAAACAGTGCCACAATTATTTATTTATACCCCAGATTGTTCCACAAAGGACTTAAGGTTGCTTTCAAACAGGCATGCTGTACCAAAGGATACAAATGAACACTTGAGGGGGGTGGTACGATGGGGAAAAAATCAGAAGTAATATTGGAATTGTAGAGCATAATGTCCTATATAGTTATCACAATTTAGCTGTTTGCTTTCCAGTGGCTAAACAAAAAGTAAACACGATCAGGAACAGGACTCATAGAGTCCACAAGATGGAAAAAGCTGTTTCTCCTTGGCAACTTGCTTGTGATAGATAAATCTGGGAGCAGTTTCCGCCGTGGGTCCTGATAGAGAGGATACTGCAGGAAGCAGTGGATGAAGTTCCTGACCACGCTTTGTGGTAAGATATGACAGTGAGTTTCACTCCCTCTGGCTCAGTCAATGGCTTAGTGCCCATTCAGTAAAAGCAATTCCTTGACTGAACGGTTATTAGGCACTAAATAAAGCAACCCACATCTCCAGCTCTGATAATCTTACAGCCTGACTCTAAGATAATGTTTAGAAAATCCAGAGCAGACACACAGATCAGGGTACTTGGATGGAATGGGTTGGAGAGAAAAGGTAGTGGGAGATGGAAAGTTCATGAATCAGGTGCAAAGATTTTCTTGGCAAGGACATTAATTCTATGTCAAATTAAATGTTGAAACTTTCTAACTCTCCAAAGGGGTAGAATGCAAGAAATGCTACCTCACCTAGTCAGGTAATATATAATCTCCACTCTCTTCATAATAACATGTCAAGTAGAATACTTGACAGGAATTGAGGAAAACATACCTTGTAATTACAATTATTGCATCTATATTTGTATATAATGGGCCAAACTAAAGTTGGAAATTTTCTAAAGGAAATATGACAACCTTTATTATCTCTTGTTTTGACCTTCATTATTGAACATTATGGAACAAAGAGCCCTGGTACAGAGGTTCTTGGCAATGAATGCTGAAAGCCATAGAAACTACAAAGCACATTGTTTCTCTCCTTTATGAAAATATCCATCACTGTGGATATTTTTAATTAGAAGGGTTAGTCTAAAACTATTAAAACTTCACTGAAAATTGGATTTACCACAATGTAAAAGCTTTATCTTAAAGTACACTACCACGTCAGTTACCATATACATTCGTTCATTCAATAAATATTTCTGGAATGCTTATTATGTGCAAGGAACTATTCGAGACACTGAGAACTACTGCCTTATATTCAGGTTAGGAAGAAAGATAATAAACAAATATATGTCTGGTGATAAAAGCTGTGAAGAAAAATAAATGAGGTACGAGAGATGGATAGAGATGAGAGATGGCAGTCAAGCTCTTTCATATAGGATGATTGAGGAAAGGGTGGCCTAATAAGGCACATCTGAGCAGAGACCTAAAGAAAGTGAGAAAGTAAGCCATATGGATATTCGGAAGAAAAGTGATCCAGGAGAGAGAACAGTAAGTGAACATTCCCGGCAACAGGAGTGTGCTTGGTCTCTTGGAGGAAGAAGGCAATTGTGGCTGGAACAGAGAGAATGAAAGGTAGAAGGGTAGGAGGTGAGATCGGGAAGGTACCCAAGGACAGAGCTTGCAGGGCCTTGTAGGCCATGGCCAGGACTTTGATTTTACGCTAAAAGAAATAAGAAGCCTTTAGAAGGTTTGAACAAGGGAGTGGTATGATCTGACTTGTTTTTTTAAAAAGATCACTTCGGCTTCTGAAAGGATAATACTAGATTGTATAGGGCAATGATGGAAGCAGAAAAACCAGTTAAGAGGAACCCATAATAATCTAGACAACAGATGATAGTGGCTTGCACTGAGGTGATAGTAGTGGAAACGTTAAAACGCATTCAAACTCTGGATATATTTTTAAGGTAGATATAACCAGATTTGCTGATTTTATGTAAGGTTTGAGAGATAAGAGTCAAGCCAAGCTATTTGGCTTGAGCAACTGGAAGAACAGGGTTGTCATTTACCAATATGGGAAAGACTGCTGCCAGAGGAGCAGATCTGGGGTTGGGGGTGTGAATGGAGACATGTTAAGTTTGAGGTGCGTTATCAGTCAGAGTTCTGGAGGGAAACAGATGCTACAGTCAGGTTAATTTGAGGAGAGGTATAGTAAAGGAACAATTTATAAAGGTACACAGGTAGGAAAAGCACAAAGGTTAGCACAGTCTCCCCAGGCTAAAATCTGATGGATCTTTTACAACTCCTATGCCTGACAGGATCAAGAAACAGACAGGGGCTGTGTGGGACTGTGGAAAGGGCTGTGGAAGGGACTAAAACCTTTCTGAAGGATGCAGCCAATACTCAGCCACCCTACAGGAAGGGAATCTGGAGAATAAATACTCCAATCTCTTCCCCTTCCTGTTTATTCTGTGAGTGCTCCCTCTGGTCTAAACTCAATAGGAAGCCAGAGAACAAAGGAGCCCTTTAATGGAGCCCATAGAGTTCAAAGCCGGGTAAAGAAGGATAGAGACTAGATTGGGAGAGGCAAAGGGAAGATATGCAATACATGCAAGAGAAGATATTGAGCTGGTTAATGGTTGAAGATGTATCCTTTTGAAGAAAGATGCTACACTCAATTTAGGAAGATTTTGATGAAGCCCTGTGCCCCAGGGCTGGTTGAACTGATACATAATTTTAAGTAGAGGGAGAATTCAGAAATAATGTCTCCATCAAATACCATTATTGACTCCAGAACTACTGACATTTATTGTTATATTAAGAAGTAGGTCATGGAATAATTGGCAGTTACGCTGCATCCCAACAGCATGCAGCTGCGTTAAAACCACCGGCGTCCTTCAGTGCAGGAAGCTCCTGATGATACCAGCAAAGAAAATTTTTTCTTTTGTGAGCCTTTGTGAAAATTTCACTTTTTTGAGTATGACGACAATACTGACAAAATTTCTTTGCCAACAGCAACAACAAAAAAATCTTTGATGCTCTATGGATAAAGATCGTTCAACGCTTTGGCAACCCTTCTGATTATGCTTCTTTGATTAAAAGGAACTCTATGCTAAACCTGACATTGTTTTTTTGTTTGTTAAATAAACTTTATTTCTAGAACAGCTTAGACTTAAAGGGAAAAAATGTGAATATAGTACAGTTACCATATACCCTGCACCAAGTTTCTCTTATTATTAATATCTTACATTACTATGATACATTTGTCAAAATTAATGAACCAATATTGATGCATCATTATTAACTGAGGTATATACTTTATTCAGATTTTCTTACTTTTTACCTAGCATCCTTTTTTTGTTTTATCCCGTCCAGGGTACCACATTACATGGACTCATCATGTCTTCTTAGGCTTCTCTTGGCTGTGACATTTTTTCAGACTTTCCTTGTTTCTGACAACCTTCACAGTTTGGAGGAGCACTGGCCCAGTGTTTTGTAGAATGTCTCTCAATTGGGATTTGTTTGATGTTTTTCATGATTGAACTGGCGTTGCAGTATTTTGAGAAGAAGACTACAAATATAAAGTGCCATTCTCATCACATCAAATCAAAGGTTCATACTATCAACATGACTTATCACTGTTGATATCGACCTTGATCACATGGCTGAGGTAGTGTTTCTCAGATTTCTCCACAGTAACGTAACCTTTATTCCTCTCTTTCCAAACTGCACTCTGAAGGGGAGTCGACATCCACAGCCCACGCTTAAGGAGTGGGGAGTCATGCTCCACCTTTTTGAGGGCAGAGAATCTACATAAATTATTTGAAATTCTTTTGCACAGATTTGTCTATTCTCTCTCATTTATTTATTTATTCAATCATTTATTAAATCAGCATGGATATACATATTTATAACTAAGTATTTAATTTTGGGGGTGCTATTGTAATTGATATTATTTTAATTTCTAATTCCCATTGTTCCTTGCTGCTGTGTAAGAAAGCAATTGACTTTTAGATATTAGTTATTATTTTATTATTTTAGATATTAGTTATTTTAGATATTAGATATTAGGTTTTACATATTAACCTTGTGTCCTGTGACCTTGCTATGCTCTCTTATTAGTTCTAGGACTTTTTTGGGAGGAGGCAGGGCATTCTACATAGACAATCAAGTCATTTGTGAACGAAGAGTTTTATTTCTTCCTTCCAAATCTATATACCTTTTTTTCTCTCTCTTTCTTTTATTCTACTTTATTTTTTTGTTTTATCACACAAACTAGGATTTCTAATATAACGTTGAACAGAATTGGTGAGAGAAGACATTCCTACTTTGCTTCTGATCTTAAAGGGAAAGTGCCCACTTTCTCACTGTTAAATCTGATGTTAGCTGTAGGGTGTTCTTTATCAAGTTGAATGAGTTTTCCTTATTCTTAGTTTGCTGAGAGTTTTTTTTTTTTTTTCATGAATGAGTGTTACATTTTGTCAAATACTTTATCTGCATTAATTGGTATAATCATATGATTTTCTTCTTTAGCCCATTGATGTAATGCACTACATTCACTGATTTTCAAATGTTGAGCCAGCCTTGTATACCTGGGATAAATCCTACTTGGTTGTTGTGTATAATTCTTTTTATACATTTTTGGGTTTGATTTGCTAATATTTTTTTATGATTTTCAAATCTATGTTCATAGGAGATATTGCTATGTAGTTTTCTTTTCTTGTAATGTCTTTATCTGGTATTGGTATTAGGGTAATGCTGTTCTCATAGAATGATTTTGGAAGTGTATCCTTTGCTTTTATTTTCTGGAAGATATTACAGAGAATTGGTATCATCTCTCCCTTAAATGTTTGGAGGAATTTGCCAGTGAAACTATCTGAGCCTGGCTCTTTTTTCCTTTGAGAAGTCATTAATTATTGATTCAAGTTCTTTAATAGTTACAGGGCTATTCAATTTCTTGCGTGCATTTTGGTAGTTTTGTCTTTCAAGGAATTGGTCCATTTAATGTAAATTATCAAACTTGTGGGCCTAGAGTTGTTCATAGTATTCTTTTACTATCCTTTTAACATCCATGGGATCAGTAGTGATGACCTCACTTCCATCACTGATATTGGTAATTTGTGTTTTCTCTTTCTCTTGATTAGCCCGGCTAGAGGTTTATCAATTTTATTGATTTTTCAAAGTAGCAGCTTTTGATTTTGTTGATTTTCTCTACTGTTTTCTTGTTTTTACTTTCATTGGTTTCTACTCTATTTTTTTTTTTCTTCTGCTTGTTTTAGGCTTAAATTGCTCTTCTTTCTCTAGTTTTTTAAGGTGAAATGTTATGTTGCTGAATTTAGAAATTCTTTTATAATATGTATATTTAATGCTACCCATTTCCCTCTAAACACTGTTTTCACTACATCTCATACATTTTGATAAGTTGTAGCTTTATTTTCATTTAGTTAAAAATATTTTTAAATTTTTCTTAAGACTTCTTTAGCTCATGTATTATTTAGAAGTGTGTAGTTAATTTCCAAATATTTGGGGACTATCTAGCTATCATTCTGTTATGGATTTCTAGTTTAATTTCACTGTGGTGTAAGACATATATTGTATGATTTCTACCATTTTAAATTTGATTAAGTGTGCTTTATGGAACAGAATATGGTCTATCTAGGAGAAAATCCCGTGTGAGCTTGAGAAGAATGCGTATTCTGCTCTTGTTGGATGGAGTGTGCTATAAATGCCAAACAGATCCAGCTGATTAATGGTGCTGCTCAGCATTATCCTTTTTTTTATTTAATGTCTTTAATTTTATATTGGTATCACTTTTCTCTTACACTGAAAATCTTGGTTTCTAAAAACATTAATATAATTATTTTTTAGTTATATATAAAATAGTTTCAGAATAACAATACCAAAATTATTACTAAACATATGATTACTGAAAACAGTTTAAAGTGTCTTTTAAGTTTTTAAAAATTCCAGGTATATCCCACTGCGGGTGTATAGTCGAATCATTATGTTTTAAAACCATGTGTGGTTAAACTGATGAATCCTACACAGGTGGGTTCATTTGTTTCATTTTGCTTTTGGATTTTAGGAATTGGTTTTCTTTTCCATTTTGAGTTGATATTGTTTTATAATTATATGAAATATTTACGTGGTTTGAAATCAAATCTACAAAACGATGTATATTCTGAAAAGATGAACTTTTATACCTCGTCCTTCGGCCTTATTCCTTACCCCCTCACAGGTTATCTCAAAAAAAAAGTGTCTTTCTCTTTTTTCATATATATTTCACTTTTTTGTGTGTGTACATTGTAATATATTTTGACTTCTGTGTAGATTACATCATGTTCACCACCCAAAGACTAATTACCATCCATCACCACACATGTGCCTAATCACCCCTTTTGCCCTCCTCCCTCCCCTCTTCCCCTCTGGTAACCACCAATCCAATCTCTGTTGTGTTCAGCATTATCCTTACCAATCTATATCCTTAGTGATTTTCTGCCCCTTGATCTATCAGTTACTGAAATTGGGGTGTTAATAGTAGAGTTTTCTATTATTCCTTTTAGTAGTATCAGTTTTTGTCTAACATATTTTGGCACTCTGTTTTTAGGTTCATACACATTAGGGATTATTATATCTTCTTGGAGAATTGACCCCTTTATCATGTAATTTCTCTCCTTATCCCTGATAAGGGATATAATTCCTGATAAGGAATTATAAGGAGATAATTTTCCTTGTTCTGAATCTGCTTTGTCTGAGATTAATATAGCTACTCCAGCTTTCATTTGGTTAGTGTTAGCATAATATATTTTTGTCCATCCCTTTACTTTTAATGTCTTGTTCTTTATACTTAAAGTGATTTTGTTGTAGACAGTATATCGTTGGGTCTTATTTTTGTATCCACTCTGACGATCTCTTTCTTTTGATCCCATTTCAAATCGTTATTGATATAGTTGGATCAGTATCTGCCAATTTGTAACTGTTTCCCATTTGTTGCTCTTGTTCTTTGTTTCTTTTTCTCCCCTTCTTTTTCTGCCTTCTCTGGTTTTAATTGAGCATTTTAAATGATTCTATTTTCTTTCCTCTCTTTGCATATAGATTATCCCATTTAAACAATATTTTAATTGTTGTCCTAAGGTTTGCAAGATTCATTTTAAATGAATCAAAGTCCACCTTCAAATAACACTATAATGTGTAGTGCAGTTTCCTTATTCCTCCCCCATCCTGTGTGACATCACTGTCACATACTATAATAACCCAATGTATTGTTACCATTATTACCTTAAATAGTTATCTTTTAGATCACTTAAAAATTAAAAAATGAAATATTTTATTTTTCACTATAATATAATGAATATTTATAATTTATTGCTTCTCCAGTGTTCTTCCTTTCTCATGCATATCCTAATTTCTAAACCATATCATTTTCCCTCACCTTGAAAAATTTATTTTGATATTTCTTGCAGGGCAAATCTGCTGGCAATGAATTCCCCAGGTTTTGCTTGTCTGAAAAAAATATTTATTTCTCTTTCACTTTGAAGAATAAATTCACTAGATAGAGAACTCTAGGTTGGTGGGTTTTTTTCTTATAACATTTTATATATTTCACTCCACTCTCTTCTTACCTGCATTGTTTTTTTGTGAGATGCTCATGGTAACATTGATCCTTTTTCCTTTAGAGGTATGGCATATTTTTTCCTTCTGGCTTCATTCAAGATTTTCTTCTTGTCCTTGGTTCTCTGCAGTTTGAATATGATATGCACACAATATGATATGTGTGGGGATTTTGGGGGTAATTTTTCTTATTATTCTCTGAGCTTCATGGATCTATGATTCAGTGTCTGTCATTAATTTTAAAAAGTTCTTGGATATTACTTCATTATTTCTTCTGTTCTCTCTTTCTCCACCTTCCAGTATAATAATTACACATATATTACATCTTTTCAAATTGCCCCGCATTTCTTACATGTTCTGTTCTAGGGGTAGGGGGGCGGTTTCATTCATATTCTCTTGGCATTTCGGTTTTGGAAGTTTCTCTTGACATATCTGCAAGCTCCCTGATGATTTCCTCAGCTGTGCCAATCTGCCAATGAGCCCATCAAAGGCATGCTCCATTTCTGTTACAATGTTTTTTATTTCTGGCATTTCCTTTAGATTCTTTCTTACAGTTTCCATCTCTCTTCTTACATTACTCATAGATACTTGCATGTTGTCTACTTTTTCCATTAGATTCCTTAACATAGTAATCATAGTTAATTTAAATTCTCTGATAATTCCAACACCTGTGTCATATTTAAGTCTGTTTTTGACCATTGCTTTGTCTCTTCACACTGTGTTTTTTTCTTACTTGTTTGCATGCCTTGCATTTTTTGTTGAAAGCTGGACATGATGCCTCAGGTAATAGGAACTGAGGTAAATAGGCCTGTAGCGTAAGAATATCTGGCTCAGTGTTGGGCTATGTTTGAGTTTATTGTAGCTGTAGGTGACAGAGGCTACAAATTCCTCTAATATCCTTGTTTTTGTCTCCCCTGTTGCACTCGGGCTTCCCTAAAAATGTCCCCTTAGAGAAAGTTTGTATCTTGATGCTCTTTCAGCTGTAATCTTATTATTATACTGGAACCCTATTGGTGTGGTGGTAAATTGTGGTGAATGGGAAGAATTTTATAATGTTATGCTTAAATATCAGCATTTTAGTGGGCCAATATCCTTGGGCTGTGACCTTCACAACTGTTTCCTAGCTCTTTGACCCTTCTTAGGTGAAACAGGACAGCTAGAGGGGGCTAGAGTAGGAGCAATGCCCTTTCCTCAGTTGGGATAAAGTTTTGGTAGACTTTTGCCCTGGAGAGGAGCCCTTTATTATCAAGAATTCTCTGGGCATATTTCACAACAATTCCTTTCCCTTACTCTTGCCAGAGCCAAGAGGACATCTTTCTTCGTGGGGCTCCTAGAGGTAAAGTCCAGGAAAATATGGGGGTACTCTAAGAAATGTGGTTCTGAAGTGTTCTCACTATTGTGCTAGTCCACACTCCCTCTAGTAATTCATCAAAATTACTGTTTAAGTGTTCATGCCAGCTTATGGCTCCAATAACTCCTGTTGCAGGTAGAGATCTTGCCAGTGACTCTCTAGATTCACTATCTTTCCATATTTCTGGGTGGCAGTTTGTCCTGTGATCTTAGTTCTCTGATAGGTTCAAGACAATCATTGATTTTTCAGTTTATTTGGATTTTTATTATTGTAAGGATGGGAATAATTACTTAGAGTCTCTTTACATGTCAGAGTTAACACTGGAAATCTGGCTTATTACTTTTTGTTCTGACGTTCTTTCCAATAAAGACCTCATGACCAAGGTAGGTGGAAACCTAGCCTCTGTCTGTAAAATTTTTTTAACATTATGTACACTAGAGCCTTAAAAGGCTCATAAACCAAATATTTTAAGAAACCACTGACCTAGACTAGAGGAAAGAATTGACCCATTGTTACAGCAAATATTATCTAAATATGACATACCAAAGTGGTTTGTGTCATTTATCACCTCCTGATAAATTTCAGTCCTTGGAATGGCATCCACAAAATAAACTCATCAAATGGCTTAGGGCTGAGATCTTGAATTTTCTATCTGTGACCTTGGTCAAGTTTACTTAATATCTCTATGCCTCAGCTTCTAACAACTGCAAATTGGGGATACTAATAACTATCATGCATGATTTTATGAATATTAAATGAGATAATATATTTAACAGTGCTCAAGAATTTGGCTCCCATTCCTCACTTCTTCACCATTACAAAGATTAATATAATAGATATTAATTTAAATTTAATATAAATGTTTAAAAATAATAGGAATGCAGTCAATACAAACCCAATAAATCTCAAGATGCTTTTAAAATCTGGAGTGCCTTATGAGATAACACTATAACCAAGCATGACAAAAAATGAAGGCCCTCATGTGATGCAAGACATATCAAACTACTGCTTGCCTGAAAACGTTTAAGAGACAGACAACCTAATAGGAAAATAAGCAAAACACTTGAAGAGGAAGTTTGTAAAAAAGGATATCCAAATGGCCAATAATATATAAATACATGAATACACATGTGCTCAATGTCATTAGTTATCAGGTAAGTGTAAATTAAAACTGCCGATAGGTTATATCGAGGTTTGGCAAGAATTGAGAGCAACTGAAACTCTCATACACTGCGGTGGAGGTATGAATTGTTAGAATCTCTTTGGAAAACTCTTTTGCAGTATCAAACTTTAAGATATACATACCTTATGACCCAGAATTTCCACTGCTAAGAATATAGCCAATATCAATTTATGCATATGATCACCAAAACATGAATAAGAATGTTCATAGCAGCACTGTTCAAAATAGCCCAAACCTGGAATGCCCATCAATGGTAAAACGGGTAAACAAACTTCATTAAGTTTATACAATGAATATTGTACAGCAATGAGAATGAATGAACTATACACAACTGTATGCAACAATAAGGATGGCTCTCAAATATTAACATCAAATGAAAGTCACAGAAAAGAACACTTAATATATGATTCCATTTACATAAATTTCAAGAGCAGGTAAAAAAATAGCTGTTGGGAGTCAGGACTATAGTTGCCCTTGGGGAGATGAGGTAGTGACAGAAAAAGGCACAAGGCAGCAGGTCTTTCGAGATGCTGGTTATATAGCTGTTTTTACATTGTCAAAATTCATTGATTTGTATACTTATGATCTGTGTATTTTTCACTATGTATGATGTACTTCAGTAAAAATTTCAAAAAAATATTAGTAAATCACTGAGCCCCCAGAATATTGCCCATATACCTCAGCCTGGCATTTGAGGGGATCTATGATCTGATCTCTACCAGATCTCCAGCATCATCCTTCAACACTTACCCCATATCAATTACCTCTTGCTCCAGCCATATGTTACCTCTTGAAATTTCCAAAATTATAAACGCTGTCCCTTGCCTTTGACTATTTTTATTAAACAATCCAGGATTGCTTTGAGGATATTGGGGTACTAAAGGGGAGAGAGTAAGGATAAACCAGTCTTATGAAAATAACAATCTTAACCGATCTTTGAAGTCCTAGCTCAAGTATCACCTCATCTTCAAAGCCTTCCTTCAAACTGCAGACAGGGTAAATCCATCTACTCCAGGCCACCAGATTTTTAAATATTTCTCTACTGTATCACTTATCCTGTATACTGCAAATATTTCTTTACCTGTATTAACCTTGTAACTATGAACTTAAGGTGACAATAGTGCCTTATTCATTTCTGTATGCCCAATGTTTAGAGAGTGCTTGTTTCATCTAAGCACCATGCTATGTTTGATGAAAGAATGGATGCTTGAATGTATGATTGGATTATCAACTCATGGAACATTAGCTCTAGAAGGCACCTTGACAATCCAGTCCACTGTTTTCACTGTATCCATAGAGCATGAAATTGTCCCAAGTCACATGGCTGGTTACTTGGAGATGGGATCAGAACCTAGTCTATTCTTTGGCCACCATTCCTCACTGTTGGTTTCTATAAATTTTTAAAAATTTTAAAATATTAGACTTACAAAGAAGTTGCAAAAATAGTCCAGAGAGCTCCCATATAGACTTCATTCAGCTCCCTTTAATGTTAACATCTTATATAACCATAGTACACTTACCAAAACTAGGAAATTAACAGTGATACTACACTAGTAACACAACTACAGATTTCATTTGAATTTTACCAACTTTTCCATTAAAGTCCTATTCCTGTTCCAGGACTCAGTTCAGGATCTCATATTGGATTTAGTTTTCATGACTCTTTCATTTACTCCAATCTGAGGGAGTTCCTCAGTCTTTCCTTATCTTTCATGACCTTGACACTTTTGAAGAATACTAAGAAGTAGTGAAGACACTACTGAAGTGTACACTTTGTAGAATGTCCCTCAATACGGCTTTGTGTGCTGTTTTCTCATGATTTTATTGAGGATATGCATTTTGGGGCAAGAATATACAGAACTGATGTGCCCTTTGTAGCACATATTATCAGGGGATACATGACGTCAGTATGTGTTGTTACTGGTGATGGTCACCTTGATTGCTTGGTTATATGTCTGCAGCATTATTTTACAGTAAGATTACTATTACTATTTGTAATTAATAAATATCTTAGAGGAAATACTTCAACTCTGTGCATGCCCAAATGTGGTAGTTGCTGCCTCTAAAATCTAAAAAGGCCAATCTCCAATGTGCTTCCAAGACACCTTGAATTTACATCTATCATAGACTTAGCTCACTACAGAGCAATAATCTCTTTGTCTATTCCACATGTCTTGGAGCTCCTGAGCAGGATGCATCTTTCTCTCTCGATTGTCATGGCTTAGCATGGTCCTTAGCTTATTGAAGCCTCTTTCTAGCTATATGATCTTGGGCAAATTGTTACTCAAGCTCTCTGCCTCAGCAACAGCTGACATATTTTGGCATGCTGTTGAGACCCATTTTCCAGCTAACCTGTAAGGCTGCTGGTTTTGAGTGTAGTATTCTAGAGCAAAAAAGACTTTGCAGTAGATCCAGGTTGTTGTACTAGCTTCCCTATTGGCCAGCATACTCAAGGTTATTTGAAAATGTCTGTGGCAAACAGGGGCTGTATAAGGAGCCTCTGAAAATCTCCATTAGGATTATTGTGAGAGTTAAAGGAGTTAATACATTTAAAGTGTTTAGAGCAGGGACTGGAACAAAATATCCAATCAATAAATATTAACTTTTATTTGATATTATTGAAGGCACTCTTTAAATTCTTGTTGAATGAATGGATGAATCAATGAATATGAGCAAGAGAAAAACTGGAAGGCAAAGAAAAATGGTCTACCTCTCAGATGAGGTCTAGTAACCACACCAAGTATACAGGGTGACCTGGACCTGAAAACGTTGGCTCTTAGTTATATAAATAGTTTGGTTATATATCAGTGGTTCTTAACTAGCAATACTATATGCTGAATTATAAGCGATATCATACATTTGTACAAAGTATTGATTAAATTGCTATTGTTTTTAAAATCTCAGAAGAAAAGAAAAACTATTTTAGTAATGCTTTCTTATTACTCAAAGGTTCTGCTTATTATGTGAAAAAATATTTCTACCCTACCAGTCCCAGAAAATTGCTAAACAGCAGACAACAGTAGACTCTTTTTAGAGTATAAAGACCAGGGATCTCTTTTGGATCAGTGGTCTCCATGTGGGATGTTCACACTCAAGGGAGATGCAAGACAATCCAATATGGGATCCTGAATTGGAACCTGGAACAGGAATATGACTTTAGTGGAAAAGAGATAGGAAGAAATACTAGAATTTCTAGTTATAGCTATGTGTGAATAAAAAATGAAGAAAGAAACCTCTACCACTATTTGATATGAGGGACCCTTATTTGGTCTATAAGTCTAGAGTTATCAACCATTCATGGATTCGGTTCCTCTCACAATGGGTTGCATAATGTAGCATTTTACAATGGGTTGCTGTTTACATCCACACAGTTAAAAAGATGAATGGGTCACGTCATCTGGTTTTAACTAAGCAAACTCTCATAAAGTAGTTAAGGAGAGGACGGTGCCAAGAAGGCAGCATAGGAGGACTCTGAACTCACCTCCTCCCATGGACACAACAAATTTACAACTACTCTTGGAACAATTACCCATGAGAGAGAACTGAAACCTGGATAAAAAGAACCTTACAACAAGGGACAGTGCTGACTGAGGTGGAAGAGGCAGAAATCCCTTTATGGAGAGAAAAAAAGCCACCTTCACAAGCCGTGGTGCTTCACAGCTGGCTGGGAGAAATCTTAATGTACAAAGCCTTCCCAGGAGGAGTACAGGATCTGAGCAGAGGAACTTTACCACAATAAGCAGCTTTTGGACTCATCACAACTGAGACAAGTGTCATAATATCTAGCTTTGCTGGCTATTAACTACAAGAAAGAATACCCCTAGAAAAGCTATCAGACATAAGGGGAAAAAAGCCAACTCTTAAAGAGCACACACAGAAATTCATCCATTTCAGAAAGCAACCTAAAATCACCAGAAAGAAAGGTGCACAGTCCTGTGGTGAAAAGAGACTCATTTGATAGTTTCTAGGGGCATCTTGGTGAGAGGTGAGACCTCTCCTAGGACTGAGACATTAGTAGCAGCCGTCATTGTGACCTAATGTAGGCACACTGACACAGACACTGGCAGACGTCATTGGAGTTCTTCCCCTGGCCTGCAATTGCAGGGGTCTGCCCCACCCACTAGAGCACCAATTTAATCCAGCTTAGCCAGGACTGGCAGCCCACCCTAGAGACTGGCCCCACCCAACAGTAAGCCCTGGGAAACTTATGGACCCACATAGGCAGGGTGCCTGGAACCTCTGCAGCTGGGTGAGTGGGTCCACCTCTGCAGAGCAGGGCATGTACAAGGAGCGGGTAGAGTGTGTGGGGTGTTGGTGGAGTGTGTGGGGCCCCTGCAGTGGGGTAAATGGGTCCTCTTCAATGCATTGAGGCACACATATGGGGCAGGGCTGTGTTGACATGGTGTGTGGCCCTGTGGGTGATGGGGCTTATCAGCTGCAGCAGACTTGTGCTTCTCAAACAGCCACATAGGGGATCAGCCCCACTTTCCAAAGCCTGAAACAATTGGGTGCTCCCATGCCTGAGGCCAGACCCACTCAGCTGCAATCCTGAGAGAGCTGACAAGAGCTTTGCAGGACTGAGGTCTACAGCAATTGTAAGCCCCTGAGCCTAGCAACAAGCCACACTGGGTGCCTACTCACTTAACAGAAAAACTGCAAGAGGAATGTGCTATTAGACTTTGCAGCAAACTGGCTGGGCCTCCCCATGCCTCAAAAAGTGACTGAAGGGTCCATAGCAACCACACACAGCTGAGCATTACAACCAGCCAGCCAGGGAGACAGCCTAGCCTCCCCAGGCACCTGCAACAAGAGAAACCCTGACACAACAGAACGACACATATGCTATTTGCCAAAAAATTGGATAATCTAGCAGAAATGGATAAATCCTTAGAATCATACAACCTTCCAAAACTGAATCAAGAAGAAACAAAGAATTTGAATAGATCAATCACCAGTAATCAAAAACCTCCCAAAAACAAAAGTCTGGGACCAGACAGCTTCCCTGGTAAATTCTATCAAATATTCAAAGAAGACATAATACCTATCCTTCTCAAACTCTTCCAAATAATAGAAGAGGAGGGGAAGCTTCCGAACTCATTCTGTGAAGCCAAAATTACTCTGACACCAAAACCAGACAAGCACAACACAAAAAAGAAAATTACAGGCCAATATCAATGTACATTGATGAACATCAATGTAAAAATTCTCAACAAAATATCAAAATGAATACAACAATACATTAAAACGATCATACACCATGAACAAGTGAGATTTATCCCAGGGATGCAAGGATTGTTCAACATTCACAAATCAATCAACATGATACACCAGATTAACAAAATGAAGAGTAAAAATCACATGATCATCTCGAGAGATGCAGAGGAAGAATGAGACAAGATTCAACATCCATATATGATAAAAACTCTCAGTAAAAGGAATATAGAAGGAAAGTATCTCAACATATTAAAGGCCATATACAACAAACTCACAGCTACCATTATACTCAATGGTGAAAAACTGAAAGCCAACCCTCTAAGAACAGGAATAAGACAATTATGCCCACTCTCACCACTCTTATTCAAGTCCTAGCCAGAGCAATCAGGCAAGAAAAAGAAATAAACATAAAAGGGATCCAACTTGGAAAAGAAGAAGTGAAACTGTCACTATTTGCAGACAATATGATTTTATATATAGAAAATCCTAGAGAATCCACTAAAAAACTTTGAGAAATAATAAATGAATACCGTCAAGTCACAGGATACAAAATCAACATACAAAAATCAGTTGTGTTTCTATACACTAACAACGAAGTAGCAGAAAGAGAAATTAAGAATACAATCCCACTTACAATTGCAAGAAAAAGAATAAAATACCTGGGAATAAACTTAACCAAAGAGGTGAAAGATCTGTACACTGAAAACTATAAAACATTGTTGAAAGAAATTGAAGAAGACACAAAGAAATGGAAAGATATTCGGTGCTCTTGGATTAGAATTAACATAGTTAAAATGTCCATACTTCCTAAAGCAATATCTAGATTCAATGCAATCCCTATCAAAGTTCCAACAACATTTTTCACAGAAACAGAACAAAGAATCCTAAAATGTATATGGAACAACAAAAGACTCCAAATAGCCAAAGCAATCCTGAGGAAAAAGAACAAAGCTGGAGTTATCGCATTCCCTGATTTCAAAATATGCTACAAAGCCATAGTAACAAAAACATTACAGTACTGGCACAAAAACAGACACACAGATCACTGGAACAGAATCAAGACTCCGGAAATAACCCACACATGTATGGACAGCTAATTTTTGACAAGGGAGCCAAGAGCATACAATGGAGAAAGGAGAGTCTCTTCAATAAATGGTGTTGGGAAAACTGGACAGCCACATGCAAAAGAATGAAAGTAGGCTACTATCTTACACCATGCACAAAAGTCAACTCAAAATGTATTAAAAACTTGAATATAAGACCTTAAACCATGAAACTTCTAGAAGAAAACACAGGCAGTACGCTCTTTGACATAGGTCTTAGCAGCATTTTTTCAAATACCATGTATGATCAGTCAAGGGAAACAATAGGAAAAAAAACCAAATGGGACTACATCAAACTGAAAAGCTTCTGCACAGCAAAGGAAACCATCAACAAAACAAAAAGACAACCTAACAATTGGGAGAAGATATTTGCAAAGCATATATCAGATAAGGGGTAAATATCAAAAATATACAAAGAACTCATACAACTCAACAACAAAAAAACCAACAACTCAATTTAAAAATGGGCAAAAGATCTGAACAGAGATTTTTCCAAAGAAAATATACAGGTGGCCAACAGGCACATGAAAGGATGTTCAACATCATTAACCAACAGGGAAATGTAAATGAAAAGTACAATAAGATATCATCTCACTCTGGTCAGAATGGTTATAATTGACAAGACAGGAAACAACAAGTGTTGGAGAGGATGTGGAGAGAAGGGAACCTTCATATACTGCTGGTGGGAGTGAAAACTGGTGCAGCCACTATGGAAAACAGTATGGAGTTTCCTCAGAAAATTAACAATAGATCTACCATACGATCCAGCTATTCAACTGCTGGGTATCTATCCAAAGAACTCGGAAACACAAATGCATAAAGATACGTGCACCCCTATGTTTATCACAGAATTATTCACAATAGCCAAGACTTGGAAGCAACCTAGGTGCCCATCAAGGGACGAATAGATAAAGAAGATGCGGTATATATACACAACGGAATACTACTCAGCCATAAGAAATGATGAAACCCAGCCATTTGTGACAAAATGGATGGACCTTGAGGGTATTATGCTAAGTGAAATTAGTCAGAGGGAGAAAGTCAAATACCATATGATCTCACTCATAAGTAGAAGATAAAAACGACAAACAAACACATAGCAACAGAGATTGGATTGGTGGTTACCAGAGGGGAAGGGGGGAAGGAGGACGAAAGGGGCGATTAGGTACACATGTATGGTGATGGATTGTAATTAGTCTTTGGGTGGTGAACATGATGTAATCTACACAGAATTCGAAATATATTATGATGTACACCTGAAAGTTATAAAACGTTATAACCCATGTTACTGCAATAAAAAATTTAATTAATTAAATTTAAAAAATGAAAATAAAAAATAAATGAAAGCTGAGAGGTAACAAAGGGTAAAGAAAAGACTCGACTGAAAGACCTGAAACCATGAAACTTCTCGAAGAAAACATAGGCAGTACACTCTTCAATATCAGTCTTAGCAGCACATTTTCAAGTACCATGTCTGACCAAGCAAGGGAAACAATAGAAAAAAATTAAAAATGGGGACTACATCAAACTAAAAAGCTTCTATACAGCAAAGGAAACCATCAACAAAATGAGAAGACAACCTAACAATTGGGAGAAGATATTTGCAAACTATGTATCTAATAAGGGATTAATATCCAAAATATATAAAGAACTCATATATCTCAACAACAACAAAAAAGTAACAACCCAATTAAAAAATAGGCAAAAGATCTGAACAGACATTTCTCCAAAGAAGATGTACAGATAGCCAACAGGCACAAGAAAACATTTTGCAGCATGACTATCAGGGAAATGTAAATCAAAACTATAGTGAGACATCATCTCACTCCTGTCAGAATGACTATAATTAATAAGACCCAAAATAACAAGTGTTGCAGAGGATGTGGAGAGACGAGAACTCCCATACACTGCTAGTAGGAGTGCAAACTGGGACAGCCACTATGGAAAATAGTATAGCAATTCCTCAAAACGTTAAGAATAGAACTACCATACAATCCAGTTATTCCACTGCTGGGTATTTATCCAAAGAACATGAAAACATGAACATGTAAAGTTACATGTACCCACATGCCCATTGCGGCATTATTCACAATAACCAAGACTTGGAAGCAACCTAGGTGCCCATCAAGGGATGAATGGATAAAGAAGATGTGGTATATATACACAATGGAATACTACTTAGCCATACAAAACAATGAAATCCGGCCATTTGTGACAACATAGCTTGAGGGTATTACGCTAATTGAAATAAGTCAGAGGGAAAAAGTCAAATACCTTATGATCTCACTCATAAGTAGAAGATAAAAACAGCAGCAAACAATCACATAGAGACAGAGATTGGATTAGTGGTTACCAGAGGGGAAGGGGGAAAGGAGGAGGGTGAAAGGAGTGGTTAAGAGCATGTATACGGTGGTGGATTGTAATTAGCCTTTGGGTGGTGAACATGATGTAATCTACACAGAAATCGAAATATAATGATGTACCCCTGTAATTTATATAATGTTATAAACCAATGTTCCTGCAATAGAAAAAAAAATGTGGTTAAGGAGCCAGGAATGATTTCTGCCAGATAGACAGAGATAGAGAGACAGAGACAGAGAGAAAGCATGACTGAAGATAACACGAGTAATATAAGCTCAAGCCAACAAAAAACAAAAAGGCAAGACTAAAACCTCTACTCCTAATATGAATTCTTCATTAGACAGAAAATGAGATTAAAAAATGATTATTTAATGAGATCTGACCAAAAGTTGACAACAGACTCACAGAATTAACAATGAGACTATTTGAAATATGGAATGTGTATACTATTATTAACAACAAATCTCTCTCAAAGTGTCTATTTCATGTCATAGCCCTTGTAATGGATAATTTCAACTATGACAGCCATTAAAATCGAAGACATAAATGAACTAAATCTTGAGCTAGGTTTTGAATCAATGTATTATAATGTTAAACTGAAATTTCAAAATTATTCAAAATTGTAATGAATTTCTTTAACTCTAGGAATGACTGGGGAGATTCACTATGTATCTAAATATTCAATTTAGCAAATTTAGGAACAATCTAAATATTAAGCAATAAAAGAATGGACAGGAAATTATTGTATTCCCACATAATGGACTATCAGGTAGACATTTAAAGTAACAGATTTAGAGGCCAGCCTGATGGTGCAGTAGTTAAGTTTGCACGTTCTGGTTCTTGCTGGCCCAGGGTTTGCCCATTCGGATCCTGGGTGCAGACATGGCACCACTTGGCAAAAGCCATGCTGTGGTAATCATCCCATGTATAGAGTAGAGGAAGGTGGACACGGATGTTAGCTCAGGGCCAGTCTTCCTAAGCAAAAAGAGGAGGATTGGCAGTAGTTAGCTCAGGGCTAATCTTCCTCAAATAAATAAATAAATTAAATAACAGATCTAATGCCTATGCATCGCATCGTGTTGAAATATGCTTATAACATTTGTAAATAAGCAATTTTTACAACATATATATGTTAAAATTATAACTATAAAAATTACTGGGGCCAGCCCCGTGGTGTGGTGGTTAAGTTCACGTGCTCCACTTCGGTGGCCTGGGGTTCACAGGTTCAGGTCCCAGACTCAGACCTACACACACTGCTCATCAAGCCATGCTGTGGCAGCATCCCACATACAAAATAGAGGAAGATTGGCATGGATGCTACCTCAGTGGCAATCGTTCTCAAGCAAAAGGAGGAAGATTAGCCACAGATGTTAGCTCGGGGACAATCTTCCTCACCAAGAAAAAAAATTACTTATAGACAAAGAATCTTGGAAACAATAAAATTTGAAAACAGTTTATTTTTAAAATAAAGGATTATAGACTATTTCCTCTATTATTACTATTATCATTGTTATGGTGACTGACATATGGTGCATGGTTTAAAACAGAAAAAAAGAAACTAAAAGGAAATTGAACCATATAATGTACCTAATCTATACATTTTATAAAATGTGCTACAGTTAAAAATATAGTATATTTAACAATCATAGTGTTATACAAATGTATACGTTTACCCTTCAGTTACTGATTCCTCAAGGGCTGCTTCTTCCTCACAAAGACCTTTTCACAGATCCTCCTTTTGTTCCAAGGTGGAAGTGAACCATTTCCTTGGTCACTCTCAAATCCTTAATTTTCCAAACGGAAATTTCCTGGGACTAATCTTTCCTAATTTTTCTCCTCTCCACTTGCTGTGCCTGCTCAGTCTCTTGGTCTCTTTTGCAGCCATTCTTCCCTAGTCCATCCCTGAAAATCATTGCCTTCTGGGGATCTGTTCCTGAACCTCTTCTCTTTTCACTCTATACCCATCCTACGCAAATCCATCAATTTCTGTGGATTCATTTACCACGTGGTTATATACAGATGATTCTTAAATCTGTTACTCCAGACCTCTCTCCATGTATTTCATCTGGTTGCCTCACAGACTACTCGAGTATAATATGTCTAGAGTTGCATTCATTTCTCACTATCCCTACCTCATCCGTCTTTGATCCTCCATCGCCTGTATTGCCTATTTCTGTGAAAGGCAACATCACTGCATCTCCAGTCATCTTAGATTCCTTCCTTTATTTAAACTCCCAAATCTAATCACTCACTAAGATCAGAGGATTGCACCTCTATGATATATCCCAAATCCATTCTCCTGTCTACATACTCACCACCATTACCTGTATTACTGTAGTAATATAATCATGCATAACGTTTATTATAGTAAACTATCTCATAATTATTGTCTCTACTTTCATATCTTCCCCACTCCAAACCATTTGCCAAACTTTTGTCAGAGTAATCCTCGTGAAATGCAAACCCTGATGTATTATATTCAATCATACAATGCATAAACGTCTTGCCATAACCTACAGAATAGAGTTTAAACAGCTTAGCCTAAGTTATATGACTCAATTCTTCTTCAATTTTCAATCTTCAAACTCCTCTCACATCAGCCCTGGTGTGCTGCAGGCTCTAGCAGTTTTGCAATATGAGAAAGCCCCACGCACTTCCCTATGGCTGGGCAGCACACTTCCTCTGCCCAGGTGTCCTTCCCTACAACTCTTTACTTGGGAAACTCCTAATTACCCTACAGGGCTACCTCATCTCATCGTCATGGCCATTGCTAATTTCCCAGTTTGAGTTAGCTGCCCCTCCTCTGTGGGCCCAGAGCATTCTGGTCTTAGGTTTATCCTCATGCTTATCACATCAAACATGCCCATTTACTTGTCTGGGTTTTTCCACTAGAGAAAAAGTTCCCGGAGAGCAAGGAGTGTGTCCTCTCTTACTGTCAGTGTATCCTAGGACCTAGCTTAGAGCCTGCCCCATTGACAAAAAGACAGACAAACAAGAGACTGGTGGTTAAGGCAGTGGTGAGTCTCTCCTTTCTCTGAGGTCTTCTGAGGAATGGGTAATTTTTCATAATGTGGACTCTTCTCTATGAAGCCAACAAGCAGGGCTAGCCACACGCAAACTTGGGAAGTAACTTTTCAATCGCCACACACCTCCCATAACCCCTTTTTCTCCTAGGCACCCAGATCCTGCATGTACTCTGCAACCTCCAGTCCACTGTGACCTGCTCTAGTCTGGCTATCACATTGAAAACATCTGGGAGAATCTATGATATACTGATAAAATACTGATTTCCAAGAGAAGTTGTCTTTTGATTGATAAAAACATTTGACTCAAAGGAGTGAGTCTTAAACAGTATTTTAAAATGCTTGACAAGATATGTGTTAGTCAGGGTTGGAGGTAGTGGTTTAAAAATACCACTCCAAATTCTTTATCACATCTCCCATTGAGAGGTGGGGGCCATCCCCTTGAATCTGGGTAGACTTGTGAATGCTTCAACCAGTAGAGCATGGTTGAAATGATGCAATGTGACTTCTAAGCCTGGATCATGAAAAGCCATGCAGCTTCCACTGGGTTCTCTTTAAACACCCAATTTCTGGACGTTCCTCTTAGGATGTTGCCTCTTGGACCCAGACACCATGTTGTAATAAACTCAGCCAAATGGAGAGGCCATGTGTACTGCTCCAGTTGATACCCCCAAATGAGCTAGGCCTTTGAGTCATCTCTGCCTAAGGGCCAGGCATGTGAGCAAAAAATCTTCCAGGTAATTCCAGTGCTAGCCATTCACTTCACCCTTTGTCATTCAAATTTTTCCAGTGCAGGCCCCAGATATGGTGTGGCAGAGACAAACTATCCCCATATGCCCTGTACGAACCCTTGACCCACAGAATCTGTGAACATAACAAATCTTATCTTATTAATACCGCTTAGTTTGGGGTGGTTTGTTACATAGCATTTGAAACATTGGAGATGGGGATTGAGAGGGCAGGAGGCACATTTCTACGCCTCTCATATCACACTAAAAACATCAAACCTGACCCCATAGAACAGTGGACTTCAACGATCCCACAGGGTACCACAGAAGAAATGTATTTCAAGAGCTATAGAGGCAAGTGTCAGTTGACACTGAGCAATTGGCTCTCCAGCAAGCCATGGAGTGGGAGGGAAGGACTGTTGTATAGGTTTTGACAATTTTTATGGTGTAGATACTCTATTCTAACCTATTTCTAGCTACCAACATTTACAAAATTCCAGAAAAATTAAAAATTGGCTCTCATGAGCCAAAATAAGTAGTCTGCAACACAACACTGGGGCCATGACACTCTGGTGACTCAGTTGCCCCCTCTCACACTCCTCAGCTCACTCTTAATGCCATGAGATTTAAAAAGAACTGTATTGGATACTTGGGATGCCTGGAAATTTGTGGCTGTTTGCAATAGTAGGGAACCAGAAATCAGAAAGGATAAGACATAATGAGTTGGCCTTAGGGTCATTTTCCTGCCAAGCGTATCATCATCTTAATTTAACAAACTCTACTCCATGGACTCTTAAGAGTATTCTATTGGCAAGGGCCCTTCACTGTAGTTATAGAGCAGGCTCTAGCTGTTTGAAGTAGGAAAAAGATATATTATGAGGGTTTAAGAAATTTATGGAATCTCTAGAAAGACCAAGGAAGCTGGTATGAATGCTACAAAGTGAGAAATAATAAAAACCAAGAGACACACCTAAATCACATCACAGGATTTCCCTAGCAGAAACTTCACTAGCCTCCTTGCCTGCCACAAGCTTGTATGACACCAGAGCTGCCCCAGAAGAACCACATGCTTGCACCTTCAGCTAAAACTGAGTTCAAATCCTAACAGCTACACTAACTAGCACTATGACCTTCAATAACTTCAATAATCTATCGAATCTCTTATCTGTTAAATAGGTGCAATCCTCTATCAAATACATCTTTGGTATTTCCTCAGCTTTTCTCCTCTTCACTTGTCTCTTGATCTTAGCTACTGGCTTCACTTCCAACACCTTTGTGGCCAATTGTGGCAGTGATAGACGTGCACTCCTCAATTCTCCTTTCAAGAAGAACTTGCCAATCAGTCACAAGGAGAGCAGTTAGCTGATGCTCTCTAACTGCCAGGCTTCCAGCTTTTGATTCCACCCTCTTCCCAGGCAGCTGCCAGCCAATGACTGAGCATGACAGCTAGGCCCTGGCTATTTTGGGGGTTGGCTCAGGCTTTTCCAAGTCAGCATCAGGTTTGAGGCCCCCCATGCTTAATCCTATTTTTCCCACTTCCCTTTCATAGGTGTCAGGCCTGCATTATGGTCTGAAGCCTTTCTCTATCTGATCCTGCTCCCTTCCCCTTTATCTTTCACAGTCATTTACCCCTTGAATAAATCTCATGCACTCCTAATTTCATTTCAGCATCTGCTTCCCAGAGGACTCCACCGACATACTGACCAGCCCTATGCAGGCTAGCATGGTTCTACTGCCTGAAGCTGAGAAGCCATCTGTTTGGAGTCTCTGGCTCTTTTGGCCACTTCTGTACTCCACTGAAATGCCACACCACAAGGAGTAGAATCTGCCTTCCGGAGCAGCTGCTACAAGAGCTTGATGAAGCAACCTGGAGGTATGAGGCTGTTAACACCCCCCAGAGCAAACTTTAACCAATGGGAAACAGAAGATGAAAAGATTCAGGCAAATAAATTTCGTCTCCTTTTCTCCCTCTGATGGAATGTTCCAAAACATGGTTCCTCCTCACAGCCTGCCTCTCATATCTGAGTGAGCCTGCTGAGCAATCAGCTGTGGCTCTTCAGGGCTTGTGATGAAACACTGGCCAGTACAGCCATAAATCACTTTGCTTTGTTTCCTGGCCTTTCCTGCTTGTTTCTCATTTCCACCACTGCCCTGAGAATGCTTCTCCAAAAGAAAGCATTAACCATTAATCCTTACCCAAGGTTCTGTGTTTTAGGGAAACCCAGATAACAAAAATACTATCTACTTTACAGAGTTGTTAAGAAGGTTAAACTAGATAATGCACCTAGTATAGGCCTGGCATGCAAGAGGTACTCAATAACACACAGCTTAATCCTCATTTGGCTGTCTTTCAGCTGGCAGGATAGGAGCTAGAGTGGGAGAATGTGAGTTTCAGAGTCCACAGAGAATGCACAAGTAGTGATTCCAGCTTCCCTCTGCCCTGTCTGTTCTGAAATACTGCATATTGCATCACTGCACGGCAAACCAAAGCCCAACACTGTGTGAAAACAAGACTTGTCTATGTGAGGGCCCTGTGACAGGGCAAACACAGTCACCTGCAGTATTAGAGGGCAGGAGAGTTTTCTTTCTGAGCCAGGAAATTGGCTTCCCTATTGATTGCCTTGTGCAGTTGGAGTAGAATCCTTCTATATGTGGAAATGCTCCATGTGTCCTCATGCTGAGTCTGTAAAACATACACAGCTTGTGAGATACCACATATACTTTTAGGAGAAATGATCCAAAATTAACATTTCTGCTAGCTCAAGCACTAAGAAACCAGAGATTACTGTGCTTTTTAGAACAGAAGGCTTGTACACTCAGGGCATATGCTATTTGCATCTGTTCCTAATTGGCAGTTGTGGTTCAGGTGCATGAGGGTAAATAGTTGAGGAAAGAGTAGAGCAGTTTGCCAGTCCCAGATGCTGTAGATCTGCCTCCTCTGGGGCGAAATTGCTATCTTATCTCGGGACCATGGAGCACTCACTGAGAGGTGACTGCAGAAATGGTGGCTGAAAGTACCAAGGGATCAGGCTATTAAATTATCTGTGCATTTGTAGAGCATTCATTGTAGCATGATAAGTTGCTTTTTATTAGTCTCCCCCCTCAGCAATCTAGGTAGAAGGCAACTATTAGAAAAGAAATCAGGGGCTGGCCATGGCCGAGTGTTTAAGTTCGTGCACTGCACCTCAGCAGCCTGGGGTTTGCATGTTCTCATCCTGGGCGCAGACCTATGCACTGCTCATCAAGCCATGCTGTGGTGGCATCGCACACAGAAGAACTAGAATGACCTACAACTAGGATATGTAACTATGTACTGGGGCTCTGGGGAGAAAAGAAAAATAAGAGGAAGATTGGCAATAGATGCTAGCTCAGGGCCAATCTTCTAACAAAAAAAATTAAAGAAATCAAATAGTCCCCATGGTCAACCCTACTTGAAAGATAGAGGTCCATGTTTCTCAAAATGAAATCCATGAACCCCCGTGCATTAGAATCCCTGAGGTTGTCCAGATGATTCCATTCAAACAAGCACCACGGGTGATTCTGATGAGCACTACATTTAAAAACCTCTGATTTAATTGAACTAAATTATTATCCACTCCTACTCTTTACATGCAGTTCCCAGGAGGAGAACAACACTGAATGAGAAAGCTTCATGATAGATAAGGTTCCCTCTCTCCTCCTGGGAAGGTGAAATGGAGCAGAATTCCTTGCCATGACTTCCTCCACAACAACATGGAATTGGCTTTTTCCCAACGGCAGGCAGGCTGGACTCCAGGCTGCAGGCAGCCAGAGCCTCAGAAGTGTTTGTCTGTGAGCAAGTTCCCACTTCACTTGCAGGGAAGCCACATGGCTCAAAGGGCTCCATCCTCATATTTCCTCTTATGGTAGATTCACAAATCTCTTTCTGAAAGCCATGGAGCTAACAAGGACTCCCTTGACTTGGAGCATTCCCATTCTACTTTGGCTCTCCATTATGGGGGCAACAGCTTTGTCCTGTAGAAACAGGTCTTAGAGCTTCTCACAAACTCAGAGCCTTGGTATTGGGGAGGGTTTTGAACTATAGCTTCCTCTTTCTGGATTTCACATCCTTCTTAACACTCTGGTCAAAATCTGACTCTTCCTTCAATGCTACAGCATTTATCCTATATAGTAGTACTATTTTCCATGCTATAATCCCCACCTCTTTTTTGGTGAATTGACTTATACATGATTGATTAATAGGGGAATGATACCAGCATAACATGGAAATCAGAAGCAGATTTACTGTGAAGCTACGACTTGGGGACCTCAATTACATGGGCCCCTTCCAAGGCCCTAGGGAGTGCCTTAGCAGTGTGTTTATATGGGCATGTTAGTAAAACTGGCAAGGAGATATTTTAACTGCAATTACTTAAACTTCATGTGTCTTTATACCTCAACTTCCCATCAGTCCATGAGGCATTAGAATGGCTGCAGGCATTTTGGTAGCAAGCCAAGGGGAAACTGAGCTGGAGATATATTTAGATTATGAAGAGTGGGCAATATTGACGTGGTTTGCAATCTTACCAAATTATTGCTGATGGTCCTAGTATAGCATATAATACAGCACAGCCATGTCTTCCAGGCATACTCCTACTTCCCACTGTACCAACTTCTCTGGGTAATAAAATAAAGGGGTAGTAACATAAAGGCATGTGTAGTTCTATGTCATCTTATCACATGCATAGATTCATATACCCTTGACAGCAATCAAAATACAGAACTGTTCCATCACCACAAAGACCTCCCTGGAGCTACCCTTTTATATTCAAACCAAGCCTCCATTCCTTCACCAGCCATAACCCCTGGCAACTACTATTTTCTTCTCCATCTCTATAATTTTGTCGTTTTGAGAATGTTATTTAACCACATTGCATTTAATGAGCATGTTTCCTTAGGCTCCTCCTGACTGTCACAGTTTCTCAGACTCTGTTTTTGATGAACTTGACAGTTTAGGGGAGTACTAGTCAAATAGAATATCCCTCAGTTGGGATTTGTCTGATGTTTTTCTGATGATTAGACAAGGGTTATGAGTTTTGGGGAGGAAGAACACAGAAATAAAGTAGAATTCTCTTCACGTTATATCAAGGGTCCATATTATCAACGTGACTTCCACTGATATTAATCTTGATCTCTTGGCCAAGGTAATGTTTGTCAGGTTTCTCTACTATAAAGTTACCCTATTTTCCCTCTTTTCATATTGTACTCTTTGGAAGGAAGTCAGTATCCATGGCCTACACTTAAAGAGTGGGGAGTTATATCTTTATCATTGAGGGCAGCATACCTACATACATTATTTAGAGTTTTCTGGATAGATTTGTCTATTCTCCCCCATTTATTTATTTATCCAAATATGTATTTATACCAGTATGGGCTCAGGGATATTTATTTTATACTTTGGGCTATAATTCAATGCTGTTTTTGTTTACTTTGTTGCTCAAACTCTTCCAGTTTTGGCCATGGAGAGTTCTTTCAGTTGTTCCTGTGTCCCTTTGATATACCTCCACAATTGTGTGTAAGTATGTTTGTTTTTGAACACTTTCTTACTTTCTGTCACTACAAGATGCTCCAGACTCATCTTTCACATTTCCTGCTACAGTTCTGCAATCATTTCTCTAAGAAGTCTTGATTCTTTTTATTGGAGAATCATTTTAGAAAACAAGATCTTTGTTCTAAGTGTACTTGTTGATATTGGGATGTTGTTACATCTACATCCTCTCACTGACAAAGTAAGGAATACATGTGGGTACACACATATATATATATATATTATATATAATATAGCCATCTGTATTTATATTAAGATAAATATGAGTTCATACTGATGTCTCCAACTCTCACTCATTACCACATGGATCATCCTAGCCTGCTCCCCTTGCTTATCTGTAACCTCCCATTCCAACGGTGAGAAATTTGGCTCCCAACATCTGCCATCCATTTACATAATTGTTGAATTCTAGTATACAAGTATCGTGATTTCAGAATTGTTTCTGAAATGGGAAACGATTTTATCAAGTGGAGTACAATGTTTATATACAGTTCCTTCTGCCTTTTGTCTTACAGACTCCACTCACTTCCAGAGTTACTTAGGTCCACACACTTTCCCTAATAAACTACTTTTTACTTAATCTCATGTAAAATTCGATATTCCTGAAGGGAAGCCCTCCAAAGTATATGAGCTTCAGAATCCACAAAACGTGAAGCTGTCCCTCATGGAAGTCATGGTTTATATATGCTTTTTCCAATATATAATGGTTTGAGGCAATTGGGGACAAATTTTTTTCACACTAAAGGGGAAGACCTAGTAATCCATGAAGACCTTAAGAAAAACCCCTGAAAATCCTATAGAAGAAAATTCCTTTAGTGCAAGTGATTTAGTGGCTTCAGGAAGTGCTCTAAGGTCCACAAGTAGAAACTCCCTGGGACAGATGCAAGGGCAGGTGCAGAAGCTGCGAAGACATTCCCCTTTATGTTGATAGAAAATGATGAAGAAGGCTACATCCTGGATGAAGTGTTTAACTTTGAAAAAACGTAGTGTTTGATGAAACAGCTCTCTAGGCTTTATCTTAGAGGAGAAAACAGAACCTCCAATGTTTCAGGGTACAAAACATTGACTGACTGTAATGCTGGATCCAAATATAAGTGCAAATTTTTCCATGCCAGTATTTGATTAGTCTCACATACTTGTTTTTAATAGTTCTTTGGTTAACACTTGCCATCAGTTTTGAGTGGTATGCCTCAAGTCTACTTTTTTCATAAACGATTACTTTTAAGGCACAGTTTTAAACATATGGTTTTATATAAGAAAATTCATATATTAGAGTTTATTATTTACATCTCTGATGCTAAATCACTAAATTATGAACGTGTCCTTCCTAGGCAAATATTTCATCTCATTCATTTTTATAAACTCAACCTGTAGCCCAGTGACTGCTGAACGGTTAAATATGCATTATAATGTAGTTTAGCATCTCTGCCTGATTTCCTTTGGGTCTTACTAAGTTCTTAGCCCTGGGCGTGCATCTTTCTTTTCCAACCACTCACCTTCACATCCTGGTGAGGTAAGGCAGCCTCTGCCTTGACATCCTTGAGATCTACCCAGCAGTAATTCAAAATCAAACATTTCATACATACCTGCCAATTAATAATTGATTTGCCTCAATATTTTCACGGCAGGCCCTGCTTCTATATTCTGCTTGCTGTCAGGTTCAGTGATGGCTACGAGAATGCCTAATTTGTGCTGTCTGCCTGCTTGAAATTGTTTTTATTCTGACATGGAATTCCTTTCAGCCTGCGCCACCAGCTCCAATAATAGCCGGCATTTTTAGTGCACTTAAGCTTCCAAAGCATCTTCTCTAATGCCCCCCATGACCCTGAGGGTCAGACAGGGCAAATAATATCACTGTGTTTATAGAAGGTCCAGAGTATTTAAATGATTTTGGAAACACGAATTCTATCCCCACATCCGCCCCTATTTCCAACTTTTTGACTCTCCTAACTTTTAATGCAGTGGCTGTATAGTGCACATGATGTGACTACGCCATGAATTTATTTCTCATTTAAAAATTTCACTCTCATATAGAAAGAACAATTTTTTAAAGTGCAAAGTAAAACAAACCAATTTCAAGTAAAAAAACGGAGTTTACTTAGAAGATAGTTGACAATTTTTAGACATTCTCTATGAAGCATCTTCATTTTGGATATTATTCAAAGTGAGGGTCAAACCCTCTAGAAAGCAAACCTGAGGCTTACTGCTCAAAGCTTACTATCTGCCAGATATGGCATCTAACCCAGAGGTAGAAATCTGCCAAAGGCATCCTTCGCAAATTCTGACTGAGAACTGAGGATAGCTGAGTCAGGGTTTATAACCCAAGCATTTCAGCCCCACCTGCTATGTAGACCCAGTGGAATATTACTCTGGAGCCTGTAGAAAGGAAGCTTATTCAGCCCCCTAGCAATTCATCTTTATAGACTAAGAACAAAAAACCCTGAATAGATTTAACTATATATATGGACTAACAGAATAATGGACAGAACAGTACAAACAGACTTGGTAAAGAAAGGGAAATTGCTAAAATATAAAAGTACCAATAACCTGGGATAGATTCTTGCTGAGACCTGATCTTAATCAAACCAGATCTCCTTGGGTACTTGATGAAAAAGCCCAAGGAAGACCTTCATTTTCAGTATAAAAGACACCAACTACTGGACCTTCTGATTGGGTCCCTCAGATACTGTTGATTACATGATGTATTACACATGTAATGACATATCTGAGAAAATAAGAAACACTCCATTAAAGGTATACATTGGTTTTAAGAGGCAAACTGATTCACAAACTTTAAGGGGAAAAAATGACTACTGAGAATTGGAAATAAAAACCCAGTATTTGTTGAATGAATGGTTGAATTACTATTGCCTTTGATGGATAAAACCTCAAAGAGCTCTGATTCCTATCTCCTTTGTATTGGTTAAACAACAGGAGTCTTTCTTTAAGCTACAGTTTCCTTCTACAATGATTTTTCTTTTGCTTAAAATGGTCAAAGGAATTGATAAATTTTCAAGCCTCAGGAAGCGCAGGTGCCAGGGAGCTCTGAGGATCTCAGCAGCAAGAATTCATGCCCAGTTCCAACTTCATAATAACTCAGCTTTGAACACCTCCCATCCTTGTGTTACTGTTCCCAAGTTGCAGATCCCAGAAGAACCCAATTTGCTCAGCCTGGCCCATGAGTGTATCCCTAGGGTGGGGAGTGTTGAGCCAGCACAATGGAAAACCCCACCAGTCTCGTCTCTGATGGTGAGGAGAGCAGTCTCCAAAGGAAAAGTAAGGTGGTACTATTACCAAGTGAAAATGGAAACTAGGTCTCAGTGCAAATTAGTAAAAGGTGCCCCTCTAGGTGGATGCGGTAGAAAAAGATGCCCTTTCTCCATGCCAGGTGTGGAGAATTCAGCCCCTACTAATCATTTTAGGGGCCACCATTGTGCAGTGCACAAATTGCATGTATGTAGACAATGGCCATAAGGCAAAGGGATGTCAGATGCCCACTCCTTATGGATGCTCTGTCAAAGTAACTTTGATCAAGAAACCTGATACTCCCCAAGTATCAGTTGTCTCAAATATTGCCTTGTTCATTCACAGAGTCTACTCAATTTTCTAGTCATTTACACTGGGCACTTTTCTATGTATCTTGTTGTATTTGGGTCAGATATATTTTTCCCCTTTATCTTTGAAAACATTCAGGGATCCAAAGTTACCAAGTCACACTCCTAGACCATAATTCAGATTAACTTCTTGTGATCCTCAGACCTTTTTCTTCAATTGTTTTTGTGGCTTTCTCCTAGGGCAAGGGTCAGCAAAGTGTATACTTTATGGATGACAAACCAGGGGTTCCTGCCACTGTTTTACCCCCGTTCCTGCTTCTCAGTCATACTGTCCCATGCAGCCATTTTGACCAGGTAGCCTGGGCATCACTGACCAAGGTTTGCCAACTAGGGGAGGAACAGAAGAAGATTCTATGAAACCATTATTGGCTCTTGATACAATAGCCCCTGCTCTTGTTCCCATTTGGACTGATACTGCTGCAAAACCTGGGTGAGTAATTTAATGCAGATAACAAATCTTACTCATCAAAAGATTGCAATAAACATTCAATGAGATCATGTAAGTGGGCCCGAGGGGTCTCTAATGAAAGTCACAGGCTTTCCCTTAACTTCTGATGGTGTGGTGAGAAATTAGACTCTCTTTCTAAAATCTCTTCTGTCTACACTATGCACAATGTTTTCTCCTTTTATAGATTTTCTGGAATCCAATGTCACAATTCCACCTACTCTCATTAGAACACTAGAAGCTATAGTAGGTTTTCAAAGAGGAAAGATACCAGATAATGTTTAGGCAGGCAAAGGAAGTACCACTCAGCCAGTATACATGCCTCCCAAATACTAATTTTTCTGTCACTATTTTACATTCTACTGGAGTCAGGAATCTGACCTTCAAAGTAGAGCTACAGAAGGGAATCAGAGGTGACGGATAATAGATGACAGAGAAGGGAATGAGATGTCTATATGTCCCAATCAGGCATTGCCAACAGTTTTTGGCATTTGGTTTTATAGTACCTGTGAAACTAGTGAGTGTCTTTCAAAATAGTCTCTCTCCTTATCTCTTAAATAACCATGCCCACATCATTGTCTAGTTTGGGCAGATTCTAGGTCATTTCTAATCACTTGCTAAGCAAGGACAAGATGGGTATGTCAACCACTAGCTAGACCTCAGGAAGCAGTGAAATTCTTAGTTTGGCTGCTGCCTGGTATTGTTCTGTAGCTCTAGCAGGAAAAGGAACAGAGGAGGAAAGTGCTATGGAGTTGGAGTCACATGCCTTCACTCACAAAAACAGAGCTCTAGTTCGGAAATGATTTTTCGCTCCTTATCTCCTCTGAGATACTGTCTTCTATTTTTAGGATAGCCCTGTGAGAATGAGGGCCATTTACACCAGGAAGGGGCTTTTGTGACCTTGGAAAGGGTGGGTTTGCCATGAGGGAAGCCTACAAGAGAAATGCCTGCTTGTATGTGTGTTTGTGTGAAATATGTGAACTGAACCTTCCAGGCTACCATACTATGTGAACAAAACCAGAAAATTATATTTGCCTTCTACTTACCCGTCTTACCATCAAAGTCCCAGTAACTCAGAGTAAGTTAAAATGCTCCTAAGGAAATTTTGAATGAATTTCTTAGCCTTCCACAGGCAGCAAATTACTAAGGAAGACTTCCAATGTATACCCATGGAGGGTGGGTGGGATGTCTCACTTCTATAAAGCTAGCATTACACCAATACCAAAACTAGATAAATACATCACAGGAAAACTACAGACCAATGTCTCTCATGAACATGGATGCAAAAATCCTCAACAAAGTATTAGCAAATCATCCAACAATGTATAAAATGAATTACATATCACTACCAGGTGAGATTTAGCCCAGGCATACAAGGCTGGTTCAACATTCAAAAATCAATTAATGTAATCTATCACATCAATAGGCTAAAGGAAAAAAATCGTGTGATTATATCAACAGATACAGAAAAAGCATTTGACAACATCCAACTCCCATTTCTGATAAAAACTCTCAGTAAACTAGGAATAGAGAAGAACTTCCTCAACCGATAAAGAATATCTATAAAAAAACCTACAGCTAACATCATACTTAATGGTGAGAAACTCAAAGCTTTCCCATTAAGATGAGGAACAAAGCAAGGATGTCCCCTCTCATCATTGCTGTTCAACATGATATGGGAAATCCTAGCTAACGCAATAAGAAAAGAAAAAGAAATAAAAGGTATACAGGTTGAGAAGAAGGAAATAAAACTGTCTTTGCAAATGACATGATTGTCTATGTAAAAAATTCTGAAAGAATTGGCAAAAAAGCTCCTGAAACTAATAAGCAATTATCGCAAGGTTGCAGGATACAAGGTTAATATACAAAAGTCAATTGCTTTTCTATATAACAACAATGAACAAGTGGAATTTGAAGTTAAAAAACACAATAGCATCCCTCAAAATGAAATACCTAGGTATAAATCTAACAAAATATATACAAGATCTATGAGGAAAATCACAAAACACTGATAAAAAAATCAAAGAACTAAATAAATGGATACATATCCCATGTTCTTGGATAGGAAGATTCAATATTGTCAAGATGTCAGTTCTTCCCAACTTGATCTATAGATTCAATGCAAACCCAATCAAAATCCTAGCAAGTTATTTTTGTGGATATAGACAAACTGATTTTAAAGTTTATATGGAAAAGCAAAAGATCCGGAATAGCCAACACAATATAAAAGAAGAAGAACAAATTTGGAGAACTGACACTCCCAGACTTCAAGACTTACTGTAGAGCTACAGTAATCAAGACAGCATGGTATTGAGGAAAGAATAGACAAATAGATCAATGGAACAGGAACTAGAGGCTAGAAATAGACCTGAATAAATATAGTCAACTGACTTTGACCAAAGAACAAAGGCAATATAATGGAGAAAAGATAGTCTTTTCAACAAATGGTGCTGGAATAATTAAACAACCACATGCAAAAAATGAATCCAGACACAGACATTACACCCTTCACAAAAATTAACTCAAAATAGATCAGAGACCTAAATGTAAAACACAAAACTATAAAACTCCTAGAAGATAACATAGGAGAAAATTTAGATGACCTTGGGATTGGCAATTACTTTTTAGATACATCAAAGACATGATCCATGAAAGAAAGAATTGATAAGGTAGATTTCATAAAAATGAAATGTTTTTTCTGCTCTGCAAAAGACACTGTCAAGAGAATGAAAAAATAACCACAAACAAGAAGAAAATATTTGCAAAATATATATCTGATAGAGGACTATTATCTAAAATATACAAAGAACACTTAAAATTGAACAATAAGGAAACAACCCAAGTAAAAAATTGGCGAAAGACCTGAGCAGACACCTCACTAAATACAGACATACAGATGGCAAATAAGCATATGAAAAAATGTTCCCCATCATACATCATCAGGGAATGTAAATTAAAATAATAATGATAGCACCACACACCTATTAGAATGGCCAAAAATCCGGAACACTGACAACCCCAAGTGCTAGGGAGGATGTGGAACAACAAGAATTTCATTGCTATTGGGAATGCAAAATGGTCCAGTCATTTTGGAAGACCATTTGTCGGTTACTAATGTTTTGTGTCAGTCTCAGCCTATTGACTGTGATGCTATCAGCTAGAAATGCCTGGGAACACTCACTGGGCCTATACTGCTTGTGGTGAGCCCTCATAGACATTTCTTTGACTGGAGCCAATTTTGTGTCTGGATTGGCCCTTGTGGTTATTCTGATCGCAAGACGCACTTCAGCAGCAACCCTCAGTAAACTTTGAAAAAACAAGATTTATTACTCACAAGTCCTGAAGGATACACAGCATGCCTTGGGCCACACAGTGAGGTAGTGAGTAGAGAAAGAGGGAGAGCACAAATCTGGGTTCTGCCTTTATCGAGTGTGGGGTGCCTAGGGTTTCACAGGTTCACTCTTCATTGGTGAATTTAAAACATAAGAGTGGGAAGGGAAAAGTTAATGTCAGGCACTTACATTACAATTGAAAAAGCTAATTGTCAGGCACTTATGCTACAACTAAATATAGTCTTAACATACAATCTAGCAATTGTGCTCCTTGGTATTTTACCCAAAGGAGTTGAAAACTTATGTCCACACAAAGACTTGCACATGGATGTTTATAACAGCTTATTCATAATTGCCAAAACTTGGAAGCAACCAAGATGTCCTTCAGTAGGTGAATGGATAAATAAACTGTGGTACTCCAGACAATGAAATATTACTCAGTGCTGAAAAAAAAATGAACTATCAAGTCATGAAAAGATATGAATATCACTTAACTGCATATTACTAAGTGAAAGAAATTAATCTGAAAGGACTAGACAGTGTATGATTCCAACTATATGACATTCTGGAAAAGAAAAACTATGGAGACAGTGAAAAGATCAGTGGTTCCCGGGAGTTAGGGGGTAGGGGGATGAGTAGGCAGAGCATGGAGTGTTTATAGGGCAGTAAAACTATTCTGTATGATACTAAAATGATAAATGCAGGTCATTATCCATTTGTCCAAATACATAGAATGTTTAACACCAAGAGTGACCGCTAATGTAAACCATGGACTCTGGGTGATAATGATGTGTCAATGTAGGTTCATCAATTGTAGCAAATATACCACTTTGAAGGGGGTTGTTGATAACGGAGGAGGCTATGCATGTGTGGGAGTAGCGGGTATAAGAGGAATCTATACCTTCCACTTAATTTTGGTATGAACCTAAAACTGCTTTTAAAAAGTTAAGTCGGGGCTGGCCCTGAGGGCGGCCCATGGCCGAGTGGTTAAGTTCACGTGCTCTAGCTTTAGCAGCCCAGGGTTTTGCCAGTTGGGATCCTGGGCGCGAACATGGCATTGCCCATCAAGCCATGCTGAGGTGGCATCCAACACGCCACAACTAGAAGGACCCACAACTAAAAATATACAACTATGTACTGGGGGGGCTTTGGGGAGAAAAAGGAAAAATAAAATCTTAAAAAAAAATAAAATAAAATATTAAAAAAAGTGAAGTCAATTTAAAAAAAAGAGAGAGGAAGAAAATGTATTTCTATAAGCTGAACACTTGAAAGTGTTATACAGATAGGTAGACTGCAATTTTGTTTGTTTTTTGACCCTTCCTGGTCATGGACCCAGAACTCAGAGTGTCTTAAACTGTTTGAGATTAAAAGTTTAGATAGTGGGTGATGTCAGCATCATGGCAGGGTGAGTTGTTCCCTTTGTCTTTCCCTTCTAAGTTACAACCAGTGGGGTATCCATTCACCAACAAAGGACTCCATGCACAGCACACCAGAATGCCTGAGGGATCCGTGCATTTACTCATCTGAAGATGGGTGGACTGGACCTTTGGGAAGAAGTGAAACTAGGGGAGTACCCCCTCCCCCTCCCACCCTGGTGGTAGAAACCCACAAGACAGATGCTCCTGGCAGTGGTGGTGGTACCCTGACCTGAGATTTCAAGGAGCACACTGGTGTGTGCAGGCAGCCAGAGGCTGCAGGAGCAGCCGTGGCACTTATGGCTTAGCTCCTGCTTCTCCCCCAGCAGTGGCAGGTGGAAGCTGTGACCTGAGGCTTCAGGAGCCACATCAGAACCAGTGATCCAGCCCCCAGTGGCGGCACCACTGACACCAGCTCTACCAGCAGCGGGGGTTCCATAAAAGACTCCAGGATCCTAGAAGTGACAGTGACACCCATGAACCCAGTGCCCCTGACAGCAGTGCTGCCTGAATTCCTAGATAACCCAGGAGCAGCAGCACAGATGGTGTACAGGGCAGCAGCACCCAAGCCCATGTAGAGCCTATGGAGTGCCATTGGTTAAACACAAGACCCAGGTGATTCAGAAAGCAGCAGAAGTACTCACAGCCTGGTGACCCCAGTGCCAACACCTAAGCCTGCAGTGTCAACATAAGCAGCAAGGCACAAGAAGCCTTGGAGGTACAAGAAGCACAAGGAAAGCACTGACAACACCTCTGGGAGAGGCAGTGGAGGGTGAAAAGTGCAGGCTTTCAAATACAACTGGAAGCAGCTCAAAATCAAAGTAACCAAATTACCCAAACAAGAAAGGTATTTACAACAACAAATGCACCAGCAGAAGATTAACTCATCAAGCAGCATGAAGAACTACAGTAACATGGTAGAACAGAAAGCAAATGACAACTCTCCAGAAACCAAACTTGAAGTCACAGATTACAATCTAACTGACAGAGAATTCAAAATAGCTGTCATGAAGAAACTCAGTTAGTTAGAAGAAAACTCAGAAAGATAGGTCAATGATGTCAAGAATAAAATTAATGAATAGAAGGAGTACTCCACCAAAAAGACTGAAACTCTGAAAAAACAAACAGAAATTCTGGAGATGAGATTACAATTAATGAGATGAAAAATAAAGTAGAAAGCATTAAAAATAGAGCAGACCATATCAAAGAGAGGATTAACGAGCTCAAAGAAAAAAATCTAGAAATGATTGAGGTGGAAGAGAACAGAGAACTAATTTTTTTTTTTTAAATTATGAAATCCTATGAGAAATATTTGACTCAATTAGGAAAAGTGACATAAGGATAATGGGTGTCCCAGAAGGAGAATAGAGGGAGAAAGGAACAGACAGCTTATTCATAGAAATAATACCTGAGAACTTCCCAAACTTGGGGAAAGAACTGGATATATAAGTACATGAAGCTAATAAAATGTCTAATTATCTCAATGCAAAAAGATTTTCTCCAAGGCATCTAATATTAAAACTGTCAAAAGTAATTGACAACAAAAGAACATTAAGGGTGGCCAAAGAGAAGAAAATAACTTAAAAGGAACTCCCATCAGGCTATCAGCAGATTTCTCAGCAGAAACTCTACAGGCTAGGAGAGAGCAGAATGATATATTCAAAATATTGAAAGACAAAAACTATCAACCAAGAATACTCTATCCAGCAAAGTTATCCTTCAGATAGAAAGGAGAAAAAAAGGCTTTCCCAGGCAAACAAAAGCTGAGGGAATTCATCACCACCAGACCTGCCTTACAAGAAATGTTGAAAGGAGCCCTCCTACCTGAAAAAAAAGGCAATGGTTTCCAAAGCTTTGAGCATGGTGCCAAAAAGACAGACAGAATCAGAAAATTGCAACTCTATATCAGAATAGATAAGTAAACACTTAATTATAATATAAAGTCTAAAGGGAAAGAAAACATCAAAAATAACTATGACTGCTTCAATTTAGTAACAAATGCACAACATAAAAAAGGATAATTTGTGACAACAGAAACATAGAGGAGGAAGAGGAAAAGGACGCAAACTGCATAGGCTGATGCAGATAAAATGCTATCAGCACAAAAAGAGGACTATCTCCTCCATGAGATCTTTTATATAAACCCCATGGTAACCACAAAACAAAAAATCAGAGCAGAGTCACAATCATAAATAAAGAGGAAACTGAGAAAAACATCACAGAAAACCACCAAACTGAAATGGCAGACAGAAATACAAGGAAAAAGAAACGATGGAAATATAAAACAACCAGAGAATGAAAGATAAAATGGCAGTATTAATTCCTCATATAACAATATTCTCTCTAAATGTAAATGGACTGAATTCATCAATCAAAAGACACAGAGTGGCTGGATGGATTGAAAAACAAGATCCAACAATACCCTGCCTCCAGGAGACCCATCTCAGCTCTAAAGACGAACAGGGGCTCAGAGTGAAAGGATGGAAGATGACACTCAAAGCAAACGGCAACCAAAAGAAAGCAGGTGTAGGATACTTATATCAGACAAAATAGACTTCAAGCCAAAAAGATAATAAGAGACAAAGATGGATGTTATATAATGATACAAGGGACTTTAGAAGATACTACATGTAAAGTTTGAAAATCTTGTTTTAAGTTGGGATCTTACTACTTGCTTTCTGAAGGATCTTGGATGAATCATGTTACCTCTCTGAGCCTCTTTCCTCATATGTAAATGATAATGATTTCAGGTTGCATGTTCACCAAATAATTTGAGAATAAAATGGAATAACATGCAAATGACTTTATATATATAATATTTTCTATTAGAATAATATTGTTTATTTATTTATATCACAAATATTTATTAGGTACTTGTTACACACAAATATAGTACTAGGAAAACCAAAATGAAGAAAATTTGTCTCCTGCAATTGAAAAGAAGTTTCAAGTCTAGCAAGAGAGATAGACGTGTGAACAAACAAAAATGCTGTGCTGTATGAACCCAAAGGAGGGGCTAAATGTCAAAGACAGCTTTAAAAAAGATTGGAAGTTTGAAATGGCCTTGAATTTTGTTGTCACCATTTAAAGAGGAGAAGAAAGAGAATTCAAGGTTGAGATAGCACAATGTAAAATTACGTTGGCATGAGAGTGTATAGAGTTATGAGGAAATAACATAAGGTATGGGATGCTATATATATATCAAGGTAGAAGATGGGATTGATGTGTGTCCTAGGTTGCATTACCCAGAAGTAAACCCTATGATGAGGGTTTATGCTCAAATAACTGATTAAATAAGTGATTTCAGGAGAAACCAGTAAGGCAGAGGGGGGATCAGGGCAGAGAAAGTGAAGAAGGCAAGAAAAAGCTTGATTTCAGGCAAATTCCCACACAGGGTAGCTTCAGCCTGGTCCTACAGGGGAATTCTGAAAGATAAATCATCCCTCAGAATTGTCTGACCCAAAGGTAAAGAACCAGACCTTCATATTTCTGCACACATCAATCCATTGCCTGAGGATCATCCAAGACAGTGTAAACTCCCAGAAACGTATTGCTATCTGTTTCTGCAGGACAAGCAGCTTTACTAGCCTGAGAGCAGTCCTTTGAAGCAGAATAGAGGGTGCAAATTTTTGGGCATAAAAACATGCCAAAGCTGGAAGAAGAGTGCCCAGAAATTATAAAAGAGACCCAAAGGGTACACAGATTGACACTGGCAGTATCTGCTAGAGGTGGTGTTAATAAGATAGTCCAAGTTATATTGGAGATGATCTTATAAACCAATCGTATTCAAAAATTTTTCTTCACATGACTGCCATAATAATTTTTTACAGTAGCAAGCACTTCCTTGGACACTTTAAGTTGACACCTAAAGTTTTATTAAATTAAGATGATATCTAAAATTATACCAGCATTATTCTAATATCCAAACCAGACAAAGACATTATAAGAAAGGAAAACTATACACAAATATCTCTCGTGAACTTAGATGTAAAAATATTCATCAAAATAATACCAAATCAAACCTAGCAATATTTAAAATGGATGATATATCACAGCCAAGTGTTATTTATCTCAGGAATTCAAGGCTGGTTCAACATTTGAAAATCAATCAACATAATTCACCATATTAACAAGCTAAATAAGAAAAGCCATCTGATTATATCAATAGATGTAGAAAAAGCATTTGCTAAAATACATCAATTCATGATAATACTGTCAGCAATCTTGGAAATTAAGGGAACTTAATCTAATAAAGGATATCTACAAAAATTATGTAACATCATACTTTATAGTGAAAGACTAAATGAAATCCCCTTAAAATCAGACACAAGGCAAAGACATTCCCTCTTACTGTACCTGAACTCCTCACCAATGCAAAAAGCCAGAAAAGAAAGGAAGAAATAAAACTCATCTCAGATAATATAATGTCAATGCAGAAAACCCTAAAAAATACAAAATAAACCCTCCTATAACTAAATTAGAAAGGTTGCATGATACAAAGTCCACATATAAAAGTCAGTTGTATTTTTAAATACCAGAAATTAAAAATTGGAATGAAAACCACACATTTATAATAACATTAAAAAATTAAGTACTTAGGTATTGTAATAGGTTTTTTTATGTGTCAACTTGCTATAGTTCTCAGGCATTCAATCCATCTCGGTGTTGCCATGAAAGGATTTTGCACACACAAAGTTCATAATTAGTTGATTTGAATTAAGAGATTATCCTAGATAATCTGGGTGCGCCTGATTTAATCAGTTGGAAGGTCTTAAACTCTATGCTGAGGGTTGAGAGAGAGAGAGAGAGAGAGGGGAAGAGGAGAGAGGATAAAGAGGAAGAGAAAGAGGAGGAGGAGGAGGTGGAAGAAATTCTACTTGTGAACAACAGCTTTAGCTCATACCCTGTGGAGTTTTATCCGACTGGTGATCTTCCCTTCCAGCCCAGCCCCCACAAACACATAAGCCAATTCCTTGCAGTAAATCTCCACAGATAGATAGATAGATAGATAGATAGATAGATAGATAGATGCTACTGATTCTGCTTTCTGCTTAAACACTAGCTGCAGACATGCATGACTTAACGACCAGTAAACATTCTGAGAAATGCATCATTAGGTGATTTTGTCATTGTGTGAACATCACAGAGTGTACTTCCACAAACCTGGATGGTATAGCCTACTACACACCTAGGCTATATGGTATAGCCTGTTGCTCCTAGGCTACAAATCTGTAGAGCATGTTACTGTACTGAATACTGTAGGCAATTGTAATGCAGTGGAATTTGTTCACCTAAACATAGAAAAGGTACAGTAAAAGTACAGTATAAAAGATAAAAAGTGGTCCATCTGTATAGGGCACTTACCATGAATGGAGCTTGCAGGACTGGAAGTTGATCTAGGTGAGTCAGAGAGTGAGTGGTGAGTGAATGTGGAGGCCTAGGACATTAATGTACACTACTGTAGACTTTATAAATACTGTACCCTTAGGCTACACTAAATTTATTAAAAAATATTTTTTCTTAATAATATATTAATCTTAGCTTACTGTAACATTTTTACTTTATGAACTTTTTATTTTTTAAATGTTTGCCTCTTTTGTAATAACACTCACTTTAAAACACAAATACATTGTATGCTGTACAAAAATATTTTCTTTCTTTGTATCCTTATCATATACACTTTTTTCTAGTTTTAAAATTTTTTGTTTTTTACTTTCTAAAGTTTTTTGTTAAAAAACTAAGACACAAACATACACGTTACCCTAGGCCTACACAGGGTCAAGATCATCAATAGCACTCTCTTCCACATCTACATCTTGTCCCATTGGAAGGTCTTCAGGGGCAGTAATGGGCATAGAGCTATCATCTCCTATTATCACCATGCCTTCTCCTGGAATATGTCCTGCAGGACCTGCCTGAAGCTCTTCTTGAGCAAGTGTCACTCTCTTCAGGAATATGTACATGGTAGTTTGCTTAGTTTTGTTTCTTATTTTCATCATAGATTTGCTTGTAAGCAGATAATGCGTGATGAATATTCCTCTCTATCAATGAAAATCTTTCAGTGTTGGGGTCCATATTTTCAAACTTTTTACAGAGCTTAGTGAGGTCTGCAAAAGCTTCTGCTAAATGCTTCACTGTGAATATTTTAGGAGTTCTTTTTCTTCTCTTGCGGTTACCTTTTCTCTTGCCTCTTCTTCAGCTATGCATTCCTGTTCCAGTTCCAACAACTTCTCATTAGTCAATTCCATAGGAACCACCTCTAGGAGCTCCTCAATGTCATCCTCATCCACACCCAGGTTAAAGATGTTCACCATCTCAATCACAGCCTTGTTGATTTTTGCAACCTCCTCAACCTTGGCAAATTCTTTGAAGCCATGGACGAACCTCTTGACTGTCTTCTTTCTGATGCCATTCATACATTCCTTGGTGATACCACCCCAAGCCCAAGCAAGGTTCTGGATGCAGTCACAGATGTTGTAATTCTTCCAGAATTGCATCAGTGTCTTCTCATTGTCTTCCTCAGTTGCAGCAATAGCCTGAACAATGGTGCTCCTCAGGTAATAGGCCTTAAAAGTTTCTATAACTCCTTGATCCATTGGTTATATCAAAAGGTGGTGTTTGAAGGGAGAAACACTACTTTTTTATATTGAGATGAAGATCACCAATAAAATTAGGATGTCCGGGAGCATTATCAACAATAAGCAAAACCTTGAAAGGTATGCTATTCTCCAAAAAGTACTTCTCCATTTTGCTGACATAGAAATTCAGGAGGGCATCTTGGAAGAGGATATGGGTCAACTATGACTTCTTATTGTTCCTATAGCACACTGGCAGTTAAGTCCCTGGGCTTCTCACTGTGCCAGATCACAAAGGGTTTCAATTTGTAGCCTGCAACATTGCACCTAAGCAAGACTGTTATTCTGTCCTTAAAAGCCTGGAAACCTGGCATTGACTTGGTCTCTTTATGGATGAAGTTCCTTTCAGCATTTATTTCCAGAATAGGGAAGCTTCATCCATATTGAATATTTGCTCTGGCAAGTAATTTTCCTCCACAATCTGCCTATCTAGAGTTTTCAAAAATTCTTCAACTGCCTTCACATCAGCATTCACAGACACACCACTCACCTTCATATTATGTAATAAATAATGATTCTTGAATCATTTAAACCAACCAGAGCTAGCAGTAAATTCAACATCATAGTCAAGTCCAGTCTTTTCTTTTAACATTGCAAACAAACTTTTTGCTTTGGCCATGATCATCATGGTGCTGAGAGGGATATGCTTCTGTGTCTGGTCTTCAATCCAGGTCATTAGAAATTTCTCCATGTCTGATATAGGCCTTTCAAAAATTTTTGTTAGTCTCGTTGCCTTCAATGAAGCAGATCATTTAACAGCTTCCATCACTTTGCTCTTGTTCTTCAAGATCATAGCTATGGTGGAATGGGACATGCCTGACTGGCAAGCAATAATCATCACTGATTTTCCACCTTTGTAAGTGTAGATTTTTCAACAGATGGTACTGGAACAATTGCATGTCCATATGCAAAAATATAAACCTCAGCACATACTCACACTATATACAAAATTTAATTCAAAATGGGCCACAGGACTAAATGTAAAATATAAATCTATAAAATATCCAGAAGATAGAAATCAACTACAAGAAGAAAATTAGAAAAGTCATAAATATCTGGAGATTAAGCAAAATGCTACTGAACAACTATTGGGTCAATGATAAATCAGAGTAGAAGTAAAAAAACATACGGAGACAAGTGAAAATGAAAATACAACATACCAAAATCTATGGGATACAGGAAACATGGTACTAAGATGGAAGTTTACACTAATATAGGCCTGCCTCAAGACGCAAGAAAAATCTGAAACAATCCAACTACACCTAAAGGAACTAGAAAAAGAAGAATAAATGTAGCTCACAATCAGTAGAAGAAGGAAATAATAAAAATCATAGCAAAAATAAATGAGACTAAAACAGAAAAGATCAATGAAAGTAAGAGTTGGCTCTTTGAAAAGATAAACAAAATTGGCAAATGTTTAGTAGACTCACCAAAAAAGAGAGGAGGGCTCAAACAAATAAAATAAAAAGTGAGAGAAGATAATTAAAACGGATATCATAGAAATACAACCAATAATAAGAGAATACTATGAAAAGCTATATGCCAAAAAATTGGATAACCTAGAAGAAATGGATAAATTCTTAGAATCATTCAACCTTCCAAAACTGAATCAAGAAGAAATATAGGGGGCTGGCTCCATGGTCGAGTGGTTAAGTTCATGCACTCTGCTGCAGGCGGCCCAGTGTTTCATCGGTTCAAATCCTGGGCACGGACATGGCACTGCTCATCAAACCACACCGAGGCTGCATCCCACATGCCACAACTAGAAGGACCCACAACTAAGAATATACAACTATGTACCAGGGGGCTTTGGGGAGAAAAAGGAAAAAAATAAAATCTAAAAAAAAGAAGAAGAAATATAGAATCTGAACAGACAAATCACTAGTAAGGGGATTGGCACTTTAATGAAAAACCTCCCAAAAAACAAAAGTCCAGGACCGTACAGCTTCCCTGGTAAATTCTACCAAACATTCAAAGATTTAACACCTATCCTCAAACTCTTCCCAAAAATTGAAGAGGAGAGGAAGCTTCCAAACTCATTCTATGAGGCCAATATTATCCTGATACAAAAACCAGACAAGGACAACACAAAAAAAGAAAATTACAGGCCAATATTGCTGATGAACATACATGTAAAAATTTCAACAAAATGTCAGCAAAATGAATACAACAATAGAGTAAAAGGATCATACACCAGGAGCAAGTGAGATTTATCCCAGGGATGCAAGGATGGTTCAACATTCACAAATCTATCAATATGATACACCACATTAACAAAATGAAGAATAAAAATCACGTGATCATCTCAATAGATGGAGAGGAAAAATGAGACAAGATTCAACATCCATACATGATATAAACTCTCAGTAAATGGGCTGGCTCCATGGCCGAGTGGTTAAGTTCGCGTGCTCCACTGCAGGTGGCCCAGTGTTTCGTTGGTTCAAATCCTGGGTGCGGACGTGGCACTGCTCACCAAACCACGCTGAGGCAGCATCCCACATGCCAAAACTAGAAGGACCCACAATGAAGAATATACAACTATGTACTGGGGGGCTTTGGGGAGAAAAAGGAAAAAAATAAAATCTTTAAAAAAAGAAAACCCTCAGTAAAAGGAATATAGAAGGAAAGTATCTCAACATATTAAAGGCCATATACAACAAACCCACAGCTAACATTATACTCAATGGTGAAAAACTGGAAGCTATCCCTCTAAGAACAGGAAAAAGAGAAGTATGCCCACTCTCACCACTCTTACTCAACATAGTATTAAAAGCCCTAGCCAGAGCAATAATTAGGCAAGAAAAAGAAATAAGAATAAAAGGGACCCAAATTGGAAAGGAAGAAGTAAAACTATCACTATTTGCAGATGACATGATTTTATATATAGAAAATCCTAAAGAATCCACCAGAAAACTTTTAGAAATAATAAATGAATACAGTAAAGATGCAGGGTACAAAATCAACATACAAAAATCAGTTGCATTTCTATACACTAACAACAAAATAGCAGAAAGAGAAATCAAGAATATAATGCCATTTACAACTGCAGCAAAAAGAATAAAGTACCTAGGAATAAATTTAACCAAAGAGGTGAAAGATCTGTATACTGAAAACTATAAAACATTGTTGAAAGAAATTGAAGACACAAAGAAACGGAAAGATATTCCATGTTCATGGATTGGAAGCATTAACATAGTTAAAGTGCTCATATTACTTAGAGCAATCTACAGATTCAATGCAATCTCTATCAAAGTCCCAATGACATTTTTCATGGAAATAGAACAAAGAATCCTAAAATTTATATGGAACAACAAAAGACTGAATAGCCAAAGCAATCCTAAGAAAAAAGAACATAGCTGGAGGCATCACACTCCTTGATTTCAAAGTATACTACAAAGCTATAGTAATCAAAACAGCATGGTAGTGGCAGAAAAACAGACACACAGTTTAATCAAACAGAATTGAGAGCGCAGAAATAAACCTACACATTTATGGACAGCTAATTTATGACAAAGGAGCCAAGAACATACAATGGAGAAAGGAAAGTCTCTTCAATAAATGGTGTTGGGGAAACTGGACAGCCACATGCAAAAGAATGAAAGTAGACCACTATCTTACACCATAAACCATAATTAACTAAAAATGGGTTAAAGACTTGAATGTAAGACCTGAAACCATAAAACCCCCAGAAGAAAACATAGGCAGTATGCTCTTTGACAGTGGTCTCAGCAGTATCTTTTTTAATATGTCGCCTCAGGCAAGGGAAACAAAATAAACAAACGGGACTACGTCAAACTAAAAAGCTTCTGCATAGCAAAAGAAACTATCTACAAAATGAAGACAACCTAACAATTTGGAGAAGATATTTGCAGATCAGACATTTGATAGGGGTTAATATCCAAAATATATAAAGAACTCATACAACTCAACAACGAAAAAACAAACGACCAAAATAAAAAACAGGCAGAGGATCTGAGCAGACATTTTTCGAAAGAAAATATACTGGGGCTGGCCCAGTGGCACAGCGGTTAAGTGCGCCTGTGCCGCTTAGGCGGCCCAGGGTTCGCAGGTTGGGATCCTGGGTGCGGACATGGCACTGCTAGGCAAGCCATGCTGTGGTAGGCATCCCACATATAAAAAAATGTAGAGGAAGATGGGCACGGATGTGAGCTCAGGGCCTGCCTTCCTCAGCAAAAAGAGGAGGATTGGCAGATGTTAGCTCAGGGCTAGTTTTCCTCAAAAAAAAAATAAAAATAAAAATCTGTGTTTAAAAAACAAAAAAGAAAAGAAAGAAAGAAAATACACAGATAGCCAACAGGCACATGAAAAGATGTTCAGCATCACTAATTATTAGGGAAATGCAAATCAAAACCACAATGAGATATCACCTCATGCCCATCAGAATGGCTATTATTAAAAAGACAAGGAATAATAAGTGTTGGAGAGGATGTAGAGAAAAGCGAACCCTCATACACTGCTGGTGGGAATTTAAATTGGTGCAGCCACTAAGGAAAACACTATTGAGATTCCTTAAAATAGTGAAAATAGAACTACCATATGATCTAGCTATTCCACTCCGTGGTATTTATCCAAAGAACAAGAAAACACTAATTCAAAAATATATATGCACCCCTGCATTCATTGCAGCATTATTCACAATAGCTACGACTTAGAAATAAGCTAAGTGTCCGTCAATGGGTGAATGGATAAAGAAGATGGGATGGAGATGTATATATACAGGAATACTATTCGGCCATAAAAAGATGAAATCTTCCTATTTGCAGCAACGTGAATGGACCTTGAGGGTATTATGCTAAGCGAAATAAGTCAGATGGAAAAAGCCAAATACTGTATGATTTCACTCATATGTGGAAGATAAAACAACAAAAACAACAAGCAAACACATAGATATTGAGAACAGTTTGGTGGTTACCAGAGGGGAAGGGGGTAGGAGAAGGGTGAAAGGAGTAAAGGGACACATTTGTATAGCAACAGATGACAACTAGACTTTTGATGATGAACATGAAGAAGGTTAAGTTTAATGATTTATATGTTATAAACCAATGTTACCTCAATGAATAAGTATCTAGAAGAAAATTAGGAGACAATCTGTGTGACCTTGGGTTTTGCAACGAATTTTTAGATATAACACCAAAAGCATTATCCACGAAATAAAAAATTAATAAATTAGACTTTAACAAATTAAAATTTTTGCTTTTTGAAAGACACTGTTAAGAAAATTGGAAGATAAAGCAAGCTACAGACTTATTGTAAATAAGATAATATTGTAGAAAATATTGTAATCACGTCTGATAAAGGACTTACATGTTGAACATATAAGGAACTCAAAACTTAATAAGAAAACAATCTAGTTAAATAAAAACAAAGATCTGAACAGATACTTCATCAAAGAAGATATAAGAATGGCAAGTAAGCAGATGAAAAGATATTCAATATCACTTATTATGGAAATGAACATTAAAACAACGAGATTACTACTTATTTATTAGAATGGCTAAAATCAAAAAACTGACAATGAAAAATGCTGGTAAGGATGGAGAGCAACATGCACTCTTATTCATCGCTGGTGGGAATCAAAATGGTACAGCCATTTTGGAAGACAGTTTAACACTTGCCTATAATGTCAGACACAGATTTACAATACGACCCAGAAATTGCACTCCTAGGTATTGCCCCAAGTGAATTAAAAATTTATATTCACACAAAAACCTACATACAAGTGTCTTAGCAGCTTTTCATAATCTCTAAAAACTGTGAGCAAATAAATGTCCTTCAATGGGTGAATGGATAAGCAAACTGCAGGACATTATACAATGGAAAACTACTCAGTGATGAAAAGAAATGAACTATTGATTCACACAACCATATGGATAAGTCATAAATACATTTTGCTAAGTGAAAGAAGCCAGACTCCAAAGGATAAATATTATATGATTACATTTATATGACACTCTGGGAAAGTTGAAACTATAGGAATGAAAAACAGATCGATAATTGCCAGTATTTAGAGAAGTGGGAATAGTTGACAACAAAGGAGACACAGGTAAATTTTTAGTACGGTGAAACCATTCTGTATGGTACTAGGCTAGTGGATACATGACTGTGCATTTGTCAAAACCCTAAGCACATCACAAAGAGTGAATTTTAAAGTATGCAAATACAAAATCAACCAGAATGTAAAGGGATCTCCATGTAGAATTCAGATTATAACAAATTATTCTAATTGTATAATAAATTTATTACATAACCACAGTGAAGAGTATGAGGAAGAGAAACCAATCTCAGTAACTTTGGAAAATGGTGTTTTGATTGGAAAATGTAAGGCTAAAGACAAAAAGACTGTACATAAACAGCGTACTCTAGTGAGTAAATTTGTTTCTCAAGGGGTATGGATTAAAAAGATCTGAAAACTTTACATGTTGATTGAATATATAAGTAAACAGATGATAAACTGTGTAGTGTTGCTCACCGTCAGAGAAAAAAGCTAAAAATAAGCTAGGGAAAGACTAAAGCGAATCCTGTGTTGTTGGATTAGAGTTTGAGACATCAGTATGAATTCATGTTTAGCTAAATATATATGCAAATAGATAGAGACAGAAATAATTATAGATGTGTGTGTAAACATTGAGTGTGTAAACATACATATATTTCTTAGCTCTTTCTTCGGGGGGAGGGCCTAGAAGTAATGATATCCTAGTAGCAATGAGGCACAGTCTACCCAGACTTTGTTTTTTTAAATACCATTCTTCAATAAAAGAACCTATGGCTCCTTGGAGAAATAGCTGATTCTAGGACTGGGCCAGGAAATATACAGGACGAGCCTGGAGCATTTTGTATTGCCAGAAAGAATGGAAAAGCAACAAAAGGATGGGGCATGTTAAAAGGAAACAGGAGCCAAATTGAAAGTGCTCCCAAGGTCCAAAGCCAGAACAAGAAAATAATACTGGATTATAACCCAAGTATAAAATAAATATTGTGGAAATAAATGAAGACCAACCAAATGAGAACAAGCAAAGGCAATTTATTCAGAGCTTGCTATAGCAAGGGACTCAGCCATGATCCCTTGTGTTTTGGCAGACTCAAATGCAGACAGGAAAGGAGGAAAGCTTTCTAGTAGAACAAAGCGAAGGCTTCAGGTGTACTCTGATTGGAGGCTGGTGGTATGGCAAAGCTAGAGGTGGGCTAACTAGAAGCAGGTCATCTTCTGTGATTGGTTAGGGGAGGATATTTGGCTCTCTCTGGTTGGTCCTAAGTTGGAAGTGGGGACAAAAATTAGAGAAGCTGTCAGTAATTAATCAAGTCCTGGCCATTTGGGGCCAATTGTTATAGGAGTTATTGTTTGGCTTACAGTCTGACTTCCTACAAATCTGACTTATATATAGCAGGCCAGCTTTCTGGGCTGGTTACTTTATTTATTTTTTTTCAAAGATTTTATTTTTTCCCTTTTCTCCTCAAAGCCTTCCAGTACATAGTTGTATATTCCCAGCTGTGGGTCCTTCTAGCTGTGGCATGTGGGATGCTGCCTCCGCGTGGCTTGATGAGTGGTGCCATGTCCGCGTCCAGGACTCGAACCAATGAAACACTGGGCTGCCTGCAGCGGAGCACACAAACTTAACCACTCAGCCACAGGGCCAGCCCCTGGGCTGGTTACTTTAGATAATAAGCTGGTTTCCTGGGCTGCTTGCTGCAGGGTTTTCTTTTTAATATATGCTCTGGCCATTGTGCATTTGCCTATTTAATCTCTCAATATATATGAGTCCATACTATATACATAAATGATTGAATAAATAAATATATGAGGCAGAAGAGACAGATATTCCTTACAGAACATATGTAGATATTCTTCCCTCCAGCAGGTGGAGTATAATCCTCTTCCCCTCGAGTCTATCCTGGACTTGGTGACTTGTTTCTAACAATATGTACATAGAAATGGAACATAGTGACTTCATGGTGGAAAAACTTGGCAAGCACTGCTTTGGCCAGATGATTAAGGTTAACATCACCACCAATAAGTCAGGTTAAAAGCATGTACCCTCTGATATGGTACATACAGAAGGGCACTTTACTTCTGTGTTTGTCTTCTCCAAAATTCGTAACCCCAATCTAATCATGGGAAAACATCAGAAAAAAACAAATTGAGGGACATTCTACAAAATACCTGACCAATACTCTTCAAAACTATCAAGGTCATGAAAAACAAAGAAAGGCTGAAGAACTGTCACAGATCAGAGGAGATTAAGCAGACATGATGACTAAATGTAATGTGGCATCCTAGATGGGATTCTGGAATGGAAAAAAAAGACATTAGATTTTTAAAAAGAAGAAGAAAAAAAGAAAAATATTAAGGAAATCTGAATAAAGAATAGAGTTTAGTTATTATTTCTGTTAACGTTCAATTTTTAGTTTTGACAAATATATCATGGTTACGTAAGATGTTAACGTTTGAGAAAACTAAGTGAAGGGCAAACAGAAACTTTCTGTACCATCTTTGCATCTTTTCTGTAAATCTGAAAGTATTTCAAAATAAAAAGTTTATTAAAAAAGTAATATGTATCTCCTCAGGTACTTTTAAGTTGACACAAACTTTTTCATCACAAGTTTAAATATTTGCAAAAGATGTAATTTCCAACATATTGTAAATATTGTTATTTTAAATTAAAACTGTCACATCATTCTTTTAAATATATTCAGAAGACTATAAATACCCAAGCAATTTGAACTACGATCTTCAATTTAAAAAATACATGAACAAGCTCTTCTCCTAATTGTCAGAAATATTAAATTATTCCTTATTCACCTTGAACTCATATTTCTAAATTACTTCCCCTACATAATTGAATCCTATTGAGATACATTTTTCTGCTTTAAAATCCTGTTGATTACCGTAACATATCTCCCTGCAATAAGAATGTATATATAAATTGAAACTTTAATTTTTAAAATTCCCCGTGACCTGAAGGCTTAAGTGTTAATTATAATTAGATTTCAACCCAGAAAAAAATTGTATTAGTAATACACATTTGATCAAAACGGACTATATTACAAAAATTTGAAAATTATCACACCTAAAAAGCAATTACTTACCAGAAATTCATATCTCAATGAGAAGGATAGAGGTTATTTTCGCCTTAAGGAGGACTTTGACACCAACATTTGGAATGTCCCCTCTGTTTGTTACCCAGGAGGGTAATACTCATAGAAAAGCTCCAAAACAGGATTCTGATTGAGTGAGAAGTGTGCCTTTCTTTTGTAAAATAGAATAAAGGAGATTGTGAAATAAAAGGAGAGTGTGGGAATTCAGCTTAAGGTCTTCACCTCCAGTGCATTTTCAGACAGAAAATATAGAAAAGAGTAAATATAGAAGTTTGGGATTTACAAAGCGATCCCCTTAAACCATCCATGCCTGTGTCCCACTTGGAAAGACTTCATATATCCCTGGGAGTACAAATTCCCCAGTCTGAAAGCTATCCTAGTGAGAATACTAAAAGGGTTGGAGTTTATCCTACGGCCAAAGGAGAATGATTGGAGCTGCCGAGCAGAAAAGATTTTGTGCTTTAGAAATAGAATCCGGGCCATTATTTCCTGGATGGATGAAAGGAGACAGAAACTGGAGGAGTAGTTAAGTTGGTGGAGTAGAGAAATCTTGCAAGAGTCTCTATGTGTGAGCTCCAGTCCTCTTCTTAGCCAGGTTCTTATTTATCAGACAATGAGACTCATTAAGTGGCAGTCATCTCCCCAAGGAGCCATTTCCCCTAGTTCCAGTTCTCTAAGCATCAGGTAAATCTCATTCCAATAAGCGGAACCTATTCAGACAGAACAGAGCATATTATAGAACCACACTGTCTGTGACTACAACACAGCATGATGAGCCTAAAGCACCTTTTTGTCTCTATGAATTTGGATGAAGACATTTTATCCTTAGCACTTTCCACAATCTAGTTGGGTCTCAATTTAAGAAAACTCTCTGCAGATAGAATCCTGCTTAAATGAGTACAAAGAACAAATGTAGGTCCTTGCAGAGGGACATTTATATCCTAGCAGACAGTCTGTATCAATATCATATTGTTGGCATGAGCAAGCCTATATTTTCTCAGATTCCCCCAACCATTTAGCAGAAAACTGATTAAATAACTGGATATCTTTTGAGAGGAGCATTTATGTAGTATCCAAATTTAGAAACCTGTAAAATATTAAATATAATTATATATTATACTATTATATATAATTATATATTATAATACCATTATAATGGTTTAAAATAAATCATTCCTTTCAAGAAACTATTCTGATTGTATGTAGGTAAGAATAAATTTTCTCTGGGTAATATCAAACATGTGTTTTGAATGTTTGACACCCTGGCTTAAAGGAAAATTATATTGCTGGGGTGAAATGATATCTTGATTAGTATCACACAATCCAAACATTGGAAGGCCTACTAAGTGCTAACATGGACTTTCTCCTTGATCAAAATTTGGTCAGGCTCCTCTGAGCCCTGCTCTAGATCAGGTTTTATCTTTGGCCTGAAATCCTTGTCCTTGAAGGGGATTATAGTAGACTATCACAAAATATGTCACTTGGGCATGAGGATTACCATCATGTGCCACATAACAATGTTTTGGTCAACAACGGACCACATATACAATGGTGGTCCCTAAGATTAGTTCCATATAGTCTAGATGTATAGTAGGCTATACCATCTAGGTTTGTGTAAATATACTCTATGATGTTCACACAACAATGAAATTATCTAACAATACATTTCTCAGAAGGTAACCCCAATGTTAAGCAACACATGACTGTATTTTGTGCTGAAGGCAATAGAAAAATAGCACATGCAAGAAAACTCTCTACCCTCCCCCTTTCTACCTTAAGGCAAGGTATAAATTTCCCTTTATGAAGGTGTCCCCCCTCCTCTCTTCCATACCTGTAAGAGGAGAGCCATTCTTAATCACTTGGAGATACTCTTATCACCCCAGAGGCTATATGACATTGAGTCTGCATAACAAACCTTATGAAAATAACCCTTATCTTCCATTAGTTTGCCCAATATATTTTCCTTCCTGCAACTCAGCACCCCTGGAAGCCCAAACCCCTTTTCCTTTGTCTGTTTCTCTGCAATTTATTGCTGTTTGTTAAAATGGTATATAAAGCCCCAGGCCTAACCACTTCTTTGAGTCTTCACTTCTTTTCTACGAAGGCCTTCATATGCATATATAATAAACGTTTTCTCCTGATAATTTGTCTTTTGTCAGTTTAATTTTCTGGACCCCAGTTACTAAACCTAACAGGATAGAGGAAAAGATTTTTCCTCCCCTACAGACTGCTGTCCTTGATCTGCAAAGCCCAGTTCAGCAAGAATCTTGCCAAGCCAGTTATCAGGAATCCACTCCTCCAACCTCGATGTCTAACCAAGTTCCTTTTAGTAATTTTCCATTCACTGACGCCCTCACCCTTTCCGTTGGCTATAAATTCACAGCTGCCCATATTCAGAGTTGAGTTCAGTCTCTCTCCCCTTTTGCAATAGTTTTGAATAAAGTCTTCCTTGCCTGTTTAACTTGTCCAGTGCAATTTTTCTTTGACAGTTTCAGGCACTGTGTTGGGTGTGATAGTACAAGAGTGTGTACGACCCAGCCCCTGCTATCTAACAGCGTGCAGTTCATTGAACTATGCATTAATTTACGGGCAATTCATTCAGGAGGTTTAATATCTTGACCTCCACCTTCCTATTGAAAACTCATGATATCTTTGAGGAAATAGGGCTGGGCCTGGACTTCTGAGGCTTTGCCTTTATGTCAATTCATATTGTAAGGAGGATGCATGGAATTTTCTCTGAGCTTCTTTGGTAAGAAAACAGGGTGCTCTGTGAGACAGGTAGATTTACTTGGTGGTGCCCAGCAAAGTGAAAGGAGAGATTATCAAGAGAAGCCAGGGCAACATTTTTAATACAGGCATTCCTTCTAATTAGCACTTACAAGCTAATTAGTGTGTTTAAGACCAAGAAGGCCTGCAATCCAGATCACTGCTGACCATGCTGCTCTCAGTCTGAGACTATGCCACTTGGGTCCTCCAGGAAGCAGATGCTGAGACTAAGTTAGGAGTACAAGAATTTGGGGAAATAACTCCCTGAAAGATAAAAGTGGAGGAAGTAAGACTGGGCAGGGAGCACCTTAGATGGTGAGTCAGACCTGACAACATCTTAGTCAACCCAACAGGGAGCTCTGGAGCAAAGATTGTCCATTAGAGAAGCTTCATATTGGATAGAACTGGCCAGGCTCTAGTAAGCCCAATCATGCTCAGTCTGCCAAAAAGAGACATCGCAGAATAACCAGAAACTTTTCCTAAGTGGCAAATTGCCTTCAAGACTGGTCTTCCTTCTTTATGGGGTACTGAGCACAAGAATGGGCAAAAAGATCACCATGGCTTTTTTAATCCTTTACATTATGAAATATAGCACATGTACAGAAAATTGCACAAAACAAATATGTATAACTCAAGAATGTATCACGAAGTGAACACCCATGTAAATACCATCCAGTTAAATAGAATATTGCCAGCATCCCAGAGGCCTTTCATACGTCCCTCACCCCAAATACTAGCCCCCTCTTCCACCACAAAGGCAACCACTATTCTGATTTTATCATTATAATTCTCTAGGTAGCACTTTGATTGTTCAAGGAAATAGGTTAAATCAAGCTTCTGCTCAAATTCAAGAAAATTGAATTTGGGTGGTCATTAATATTGTTAATGATTCCTTCAAATATAGGGCTCCTGTCAGTCTTAAGTTCTTACTAATGGATCACAAAGAAGGTGAAGGACAGAGAGCAAAGGTAAAGTAGTATAGCCCTAAGCAATTCTGAGTCCATCCAAAATCAAAATAACACATGGAAGTTATGTAAATAGAGAATATGAGAGTAGGTGATTAAACTCTGATTCACCATTGGGTTTTCAGAAACACTTTTGGCACAGATCAAGGTAAACTTATTACATAGACAATTGTCAAGGCCAAGATTTTCCAAGAGTATCATAAGCTTACTTCCCCAAAGTGGCAGAATTATCCTCCTTCTATTAAGACTATTCTGAAAGCAGTTGGTTCGGGGAAGGAACCAGGACTCATCTCCCATGTGCCCTTTATTAATCTTTTCTGTAAAACAATTTTAACATAATATATTCTTGTAAAATTAACATTATATAGAAGTAAAAAGTGAAGTTTCTTTCTTGGGTTGGATTCACCCAAAAGTAGATCCTGAGGTTAGGATTTGGAGAGGAGTAGTTTTGTTTAGAAGGTCAAGGAGTACAGTGAAGGAACAGGAAACGACACAGTGGAGGGAAGGAAAGTCAATAAAGGATGTGTCAATGAACAGGTTCTCACTGGCTGCAAATGGGGCCCGTTTCCCTGTGAACCTCTAGTAGACCGTATGAAACAGAAGTTGGCAAAGTAAAAGCCCATGAGCCAAACATGGCCCACTGGCTCTTTTTACAAGTAGAATTTTAATGGATTAGAGCCATGCCCTCTTTTTGTTTACATGTTTTCTCTGAGTTAAATAATTATGGCAAACAATATCACTGTCAAAGCCTAAATTATTTACTATTTGGCCCTACAGAAAATGTTTGCCAGTTCATGGTATAGAGCATGCCTCAGAGTTGTCCCACCTGAGGGTGAAGAAGCTGAAGTATTTATTTACCACAACTCATTTCTCATCGGCTGAGGGTTGCCCTAGGGGTGCTAGCTCCTCAGACCTTCTGGCTTACTCTGTAAGCAGGCCAAGCACACTCCTGTGTCCAGAGGAAGCCCTCTTATAGAGGGCATGTGCTTGCAGTAAGAAACTACAGGTATGTACAAAAACAGTAAGTACCAAGGCGATATGAGCAGGATAATAGCATCTGCTACAATTCTTATCCCACATACCCATCAATTCCAATGCCCTTAGGTAACTGCTTTAACAGTTTGGCGTGTATCTCTCCAGATGTTTTTCTATGCATACAGAATGTTTTATATACATTTGAGTATGCTAGTTTATTTGGGAATTGACGCCAGGGCAGCCGTGAAAGAGCAAGGAGAGTGAGAGAAAGAAGGAGAAAACTCTAATAAAGGTTTATGATATTGTGCTGGTAACTGCTGTGGGCAACAGGGGACCCTCTGAGTGCCTTAGAATTGTCCCCTTGTTGCTGGCTGAAGCTGAGGGTGTTAACTTCCACTTAATATGGGGCTGCCCTCCAGGACATCTGAATAAACTTCTATGGCTTTGTAGAAAGCTCTGAGGCAAAAAATGCTAGAGCAATAAAGCAAGCATTTGAGGTAAGATGTTGACAACACACATGGAAACTGTCCAACATAGCTGCACTTGAAATCAGGGTTAGGCCATGAGATTGCGGATAGGGAATCAACCTTGTTTACTACAAGCCTCAATCACGCTCACATAGTTAATTACCTGTGCAACTCTGATAAATCTAGCTGGATGAGAAAATAGTCAACTATAGGAGCATCGAGTCATAATATTCTCTGAGATAGTCACTTATCCTTTCATCTGCTTTTGCATTGGCATGCCTTTCAATCATCTTAGCCAACCATTATAATAGACGTAACATCTTCTTTGTTCAGTTCTCTTTTAACCATTAAGTTTTAAATTCTACCATCCCTTCCTGACTCAGGACTCAAAACATCATGTAAATTTGTGGCCTTAATATGAAATGAAATGGCTACTGTATTATTCATTCTTCTGCCTGAGAAAGTAAATATGTGCATCTTTGTCATGTGACTCTTAATGAAGGATATATTTTGTCACTTTTCACAACTATAGAGACAAAATGAGTTGTATTCAATTTGAGTGATTTTGCCTTCTCTGAAGATAAATTTCAGAAGGATTTTGAATCTATGCCTTATCTCCTTGGTCCTTTAGAGAGGCCTTGGGTGTCACACTCTTTGCCTAACACTGTGACTTTGGCTCAGCAAATATTCAACATCCATTGCTGAAACCAGGAGTTAATTCTTTCATCAGTGCCTCACAGTATCCAACTGTAACTCGACCAAACACCATCCTGTGCTCTGTTAGTTTCCTATCCCTGCTTATTCCAGGAAGCTAAGGAACACGCAGGGCTGAAAATGAAATTCTTCCATGCAAAGTGGTTAGCATTTCGGAAAGTAGCACAGCAAAGATGCTGAAAACTTAATTCCCATTGCTGATTTGTGATGTGTGGCACTCAGAAGGTAGAACATGTTTATATCTATTTTGCCTGTCAGTACAGATTAGAGTGAGAGATGTAGACAAGGAACAATGCAATAGGGCCTCTGTCCAGTTAACACATCTTGAACCTCACACAACAACCCAAGACAAGAACAGAAGAGCTGGCAACTCAGTAGAGGCTGGGGCAAGGAGTGTCTTAAATTAGCCTGCGTTTAAACAAAAACCCATTATACCAGCAGCATGGAGATCTGATGATGGGAAATCATAGCCCAGATAAACAAGGCAGAACATCAAAGACCATTAGGCCGTTCTTCTTATGTGCTAAGAGGAGCCCATTCTTACCATGGAAATTTGTGTGTACTGGCTGTTAACTACAGCCCTTTGCAGATAGATGACTGTGCAGTTAATTTGGAGGGGAGAGGAGGTTTGGAGAAGGGAGTAGTGGATGTCAAAGGAGTTGTTATAACTAGGCCAGGCTTAAATAAAAACTTTTCAATAAAAGATTGAAACAGGTAGTGTCCTTGAAGGTGGAAACAACTTATTTTAGAGGAGTAATAGCACTGAAGGCTTGGGCTGTGACAAAAATGAAAATGAAAATAGTACAACACTTCAGCTCCATGGGAGATGTGGAAATGATTTTTGGCCCAGCTGCCTTTAGCTTCCACAGATTCATGGAAGCAGACACAGGTTTTTGGTTCCCAGGGATAAGTCATAGAAATGTGCCCCTTTTGTGTGGCAAATAAGAGAAGGAATTGTACAACTCTACTTAGTTCATCTCAACTGCATGCCAAATATGAGAGCCATCTGTAGATAGATTGATTACCAAGTTACAGGTGAGTGTGCTGTTCAGTGAACGTTTTCTGACAGAAAAACACTTATGGGTGAGTGAAAGCTGAGAATTACATAGCGTAGGCAGCCTTTAGGGAATGAACTTTTATACAGCACTCCACTGCTGAAGTTTGGGGGTGTTATTAGCATTGAAAAGATTGAAACTACCATGAAGAGGCATTTGTAACATTCATTTACACTGGAATCCTTATGGCATTGACATGTCTTCTCCCTGATGTCACAGGAACAAAGAATTGGTAGCTTAACAGCATCTAATTCTCTCTTTAAATACTCACTCATCATAAAGAAAACAAAAAAGTAAAAATCTGAGATGAGAAATCATTTTTTGGGGTGGGGCAAATTCTGATACCTCAGGAAGAATGAGGGTTTGTGTAGGGAAGAGAGGCGGTGAGAGAGGAGGGAATGAGAACACTTTCAAGCAAGAAATCAATACTTGGCAAACAAAAGCATTAAAAGATCATATTATTACACCTGACCTCTTTAATACAAACCAAAAGAATGCCTGTTCCCTCTCAACCTGACAATTACAAACAAGAAAAGAAACGATGGAGAATCACAGCGGAAACAAAGAAACAATTAAGAGGCAAATTGTCTCGTGGTCTCAATTAGTGGCGAGGTGACCTAAGAGGTTCGGAGAAGAAATACATAATGACTCTTTTTAAAATAAGCCAAGTATATTATTTTAAATGAACCACTTCAAACAAGAAAAAAATGGATAGCATAAGCAAAAATTAAATTGCATGATGGAGTTCAAGTAGAAATTACCATTTGTTTATTTTTCAGTCCCTTTTACAGGAAGGTCAGAGAACGCAAGACTGTATTAAAATGTCATTTTTACGTCTGTGAGCCTAGTATTGCTGCTTATGTAATAATCTTCTTGGAAAAGACAGATCAGCCTAGCTATGGGCTTCAGCACAATCAATGTTTGTCTCAAAAATCTCCAGCCTGTCTGAGGATTCTCTATGCCTTTGCCAGTGAAAAAAAGCACTAGTTAAGGAAAACACTGATTCCCTGGAATAACGAGACTGACCAAAACCTGTTTTCTTTGCTATCAATTCTGGAGATCATATTTTAGATTTACAGCTTTGCCTGTCTTGGGGGTATGGAAGAGAGGCGAAAAGAAGAGGAGAAGGGAGGCAGATGCTATTTTCTTCTCATTTAAGAATGTAGTTAGGGGGTAGACTGACATTTTAATAGATGGTTTCAACTGGTTGCTTTTTTGGATTAAACCAGTGCCTGTAACTGCCACCTGAGTTTTAAATGGGAGAGGATGTGGGTTGTAGTTTATTTTCAACCCTGCTTGTTTATTTCTAGGTAATAGAAAGGTGAATTGTAGCTAGCTGGTAAAATGTATAGAAAATCAAATCAATATAACTCATTATCACAGTGAAGAAAGGGATAGTATATGTAAGAGTGAGGAACTTATAACTGAAATGTTTTAAAATTTAAGGGTATATGGAATTATCAATCAAAAACTACACCATAGAAAACATAACTAGGAAGGATTCAGAAAATTATTTTTTGGTGGAAGGGAGTTCTCTGCCTTTATGTGTTTTCTGTTGTCAAAATAATTCTCTCTGTAATAAAATTACCTTAAAACTTAGTGGATTAAAACTATAATCATTTATTTTCACTTATACATCTGTGACTGAGGCTGTGCTCGACTGGGTAGCTCCGCTTCAATCTGAGGCTCCAGCCTGGGTTGTTGTTCCCTTGCTGCAGTGGCACAATTCTGATCTACGTGTTCTCATATTGTGGAACCCAGCTGAAGGGACAGCATTCAGCCAGGGCAATGGCAGAGATGCAAGAAGACGAGCTCAATTGTAGAAGTGCATTTCATGATTCTGCTTGCATCAAGTTTCTATCATATCATTGGCTAAAGCATGTCATATGGCAAAGCTAAATGATAACGGGCAACAAAATACACCCATTTCACTCTGAGGCCAAAGCAAATCACAGGGACAAGCCCAAAGTTAATGTTTCAGGGAAATATATTCTTCACATAGGTGTGAGAGGGAAGGAGTAAATATTTTTGAACAATAATTTGCTACAGTTCTAACTAGCTGTATGATTTGGGGCTTGTCATTCAATTTCTCTTGTCTAGAATTTCTTCAATAGAAAAAGTGAAGTACATAGAGATGCAATGTGATATCATGGGAAAACAATGAGCTTTGAAGTTGTACAAACCTTCTTTAAAATGTCGGGTTTGTCAAGGACTAGCTATGGCTCTTGAACAAATCACTAAGTCTGAGTCTCAGATTCTTCCCTGTATTTCCCTCCCAGGGAAATATCATTACCTGTTGTAGCAAACAACCCCAAAACTCAATGACTTAATACAATAAAAGTTTATTTCTCATTTCAGACATGATCTGATGCAGTTTGGGCAGTTATCCTGGGTTTTCCTCTAAACCAGGGGTTAACAAACTACAATGCACAGGCCAAATCTGGCCAGCTTCTGTTTCTATAAATAAAGCTTTATTGGAACACAGCCACACTCATTCATTTATGTATTACCTATCTATGGCTACAATAATAGAGTTGAGTTTTTACAACAGAGACAGTATGGCACACACACCAAAAATATTTTACTATCTGTCCCTTTATAGAAAAGGTTTGCCAACACTTTTTCAAAGCAGTACATCAAGGATCCAGACTCCTTCAATCATGGTTGTACCATGATGGAGACTTTTCACTTCTAGACACTCAGACAGAAGAGAAAGAACATGGCAGGGTATACTGTCTATTTCACTGCCTTCATCCGGAAGTGAAACATACCATTTCTCACAGTCCATTGGATAGAATCAGTCACATGGCCAACAAAACTGCAGAGCAGGCAGGGAAATATAGAGGACATGTTAAAACTTTTTATTAAATGGGAGAAATAAAATGGAAATGCAGACTTTCCTCAAAAAATAAATAACCCCACATAACATTGATAATAGGAATATTCATAGCATTAAACACTAAAATTGATAAAAGTAAAAGCCTGAAAATAAATTAAACATCAAATGCAAATGTAAGAAAAAAATCAATAAAGCAGAAAGAAGAAAATACTAAATGTAAAAGTAGAATTAACGGAAGCTGGGCTAGTAACATAGTGGTTAAGTTCACGTACTCCACTTCAGTGGCCAGGGGTTCACAGGTTCAGATCCCAGGCATGGACCCAGCACTGTTTGTAAAGCCATGCTGTGGAGTCATCCCACATAAAATAGAGGAAGACTGTCACAGATGTCAGCTCAGCGACAATCTTCCTCAAGCAAAAAGAGGAAGATTGGCAACAGATGTTAGCTCAGCGCCAATCTTCCTCACACACACACACACAAAAGTAGAATAATAAATTAGGAAAGAGAAAAACAATAAAACTAATACATAAATAACAAGTCATCCCCTGAAAAAATAGACAAACTATCTTCTAAACTAGTGAAAAGATAAAAGGGAAAAACACAAACTAATAAAAACGGTTGCTTATGGAGGTAAGGTGAAAGGAGTACTGATAAAAGGGATGGAAGTGGATCTTCTCTGAGTATTGTTTTTTAAATAAAGTTTTGACTTTGAGCCATGTAAATGTTTTATACACACAAAAAAAATTTGTATCAAAAAGAAAAAGTAACCAAAACTTAAAACTGAGCACCAAAGGGAACACACAAACCTAATTGCATACTAAATTGGTAATAATCACACAAAGAAAAGTTATTTCACGTGATTTTGCATATAGATATCTGAACATCCTTAGATGTTTACAAAGCACGTGCAGACAGATCTGCTAAATAGTTAAGACAATGGGCACAATGGTATTTTTGCTATTGTATGTATATTGTAGGATAAGCAAGGAAGTAAATAGTTAATCTTTTTAGGGACCAAAATTTTAAGTGTTAGAAAAAGAAAAACAAATACAAAATCAAACAAGAAAAAAACCTGTAGTATTAAATTTCAATTGGACATATATTTAAACAATTCAGTGCATATTAATATATGCTAGCTCTATCCCTGAAATGTATTAGAAGCAATAGACATCCCAGTGGTATTGAAGATAATTAGCACTCAGATCTTAGTGTATAAGAACCATTTCCCCCTAGAAGGAACCTACATGGAGAATGGGCTGAATCCACATCTGTGGCAGGGAAAATAAAAAGGGAGCCTGAATGATTTTGTGCTGGAAAGCGAGGAAGGGCTTAAAGAGTAATGGGGACATGTCAAAAGGATACAGGAGCCAGCATGAAAGGGCTCACACTGGCAAAATTGTAGACAATTTGAGCATAAAAAGAATAGTGACTCTTAACTGATTATAAAACACTGCAAAAATTTAAATACATGAATCTGTAGTGATGAAACAATATAACTTTTTTAGACGGCTGTTTTTGGAGGACTTGTAGTTCATTCCCAGCTAGTAAGGGAAACTTTTCCATAAATGAAAGCCAGCTAATAAAATGACAGAATTAGAAAACCACCATTTTGCAACATCCAGTGAAAATTTTGATTCAGCAAATATCAAAGGTCAGTGACAATAGCTATAGTCAGGCAAGTGGAGACAGGAGCATTTCAGGGCTAACTTAGTGGAGGAGCCCAGGGTCTCAGGGCATAAGATCAGGGTCACATGCCATTAAAAAAAGGGCTGGCAAGACTAGGAAGGTTGTCAGGGTTCCAGTCAAGGTGCTAGCATTCTAGGGACTTAATTCTGAGAAGGAAATAAAGGTAAAGTCAGGAACAGGATAGCAGCAGCCTGGGCCCATGGACCGGGCTAGTGGGGAAAGCTGCAGCTCAGTCAGCACGAGTTGTGTACAGCTACAGTTCACCCAGGCATCCCAGCTATCACAAACTGGACAACTGTAGAACCCACTGCTGGGAAGTTTAGGGCTCATTAGACCTCATAATGAATCATGATTCTCATCAGCAGAATATTCTAGGAGGAGCCTGGTCAAACTCCCCTTATAGACCTGAAATGCCCTGAATACACACATATTTACTAATATTTGTTCTTTCTTTTATATAAAGGATGACTAGTACTTTACTACTCAAAGTGTACTCCGTGGACCATCAGGATTAGCATCACCTAGGAGTTTACTAAAAATACAAATCACAGGGGCCGGCCCAGTGGTGTAGTGGTTAAGTTTGTGTGCTCCGCTTCAGCAACCCAGAGTTCATGGGTTCAGATCCCAGGTGCAGACCTACACACCACTCATCAAGCCATGCTGTGGTGGTGTCCCACATACAAAATAGAGGAATATTGGCATAGATGTTAGCTCAGCGACAATCTTCCTCACCAAAAAAAACCCAAAAAACAAAAAAAACAAATCGCAGGCTCCTCCCCAGACTTACTGATTCTGACTCTTCATTTTTACAATATCCCCAGGTGATTCTTATGCACATCAAAGTTTGAGAAGCCCTGGTATGGCAGGCACTTGGAGGAACTTAGTTGAAGGTGGTGGGCCGAGGGGATGTCACAGAGCTATGGAGGATGGTTCCTGGCACTTCTCAGTATCCTCCATCAAGTGTGCACCCCACTCTCCATTTCTTTCCTCCCCCAAATCCATATCACTGGCTAGGGAACAGATGCTTCCCACTTGTGAGGATGTGAGATGAATGAGGATGTAGCTTGGGGAGGGATGGGAGGAGGAAAATGTGTCAAGAGAAGAGCAATTACACTGATGACAGATAAGGGAAAGGGCCGAAAGATATGGCTGGAAAAGGGGCAAATAATTTTAGTTGAAGTTTTCATTTTAATCATGGCTTCTTATACATCAAAGTGCTAATCTAAAGAATTGGCTTTGACACCCAGAATCGCAAGGCTTGAGGAGATGCCAGCAGGATGACCTTTTCTGTTACTAGTGCCATTGAGTTAATTCCAACTCCTAGTGACCCTATGGATAGAAGAGCAGACCCCTGCCTGATCTTTTTGCACCATCCTCTCACCTTCCCGCTCTCTATTAGACAATGCTCTGCTGCTAGTCATAGAGTTTTCATGGCCAATTTTTTCAGAAGTGGGTGGCCAGGTCCTTCTTCCTAGTCTGTCTTAGTCTGGAAGCTCCGCTGAAACCTGTCTACCACAGGTGACCTTGCTGGTATTTGAAATACTGGTGGCATAGCTTTCAGCACCACAGCAACACAAAGCTGCCACAGTATGACAACTGACAGATGACAGGTGTGGTTCCCTGATGGGAAATGAACACAGGCCTGCCAACTCTTGACCATTAGACCACCAGGGCTGGCTAGGATGACCTTAGGCAGGTTGTATAAACTCTCTGTGCCTCAGTTTACTCATCTGTGAAATGGGGATAATGATAGTACCTACTTCATAGGGCTGTTGTGAAGATTAAATGAGTCAAGTTGCTGCCCAACATCACACATCCAGTAAGCAATATCCAGCTGTGATTTGAAGCCAGCCATGTGGCTCCAGCATCCATCAGTGGTTCTGAACTGCGACGCTGTGCTGCCACTCTGGAAAATGAAAAGAGAAGTTAGAAAAGGACTGAGAAGCAGTCCCTCCTTCAATCACAGCTTTGATGAACAGTCATTTCCAGACCTTCTCCCCTTGTGATAATTCAGAATCCTTAGAGAAGCCTGTGGGGTTTTCTGTCTATCGTGAAAAGCTCAACCTGTATTTCTCCCCTCCCCCATCATTGTGGCTGCCCTCTGAGCACCAGGGGGACTTCAGTCAGTTAACTCTCAGTTAATTAGAGTATTTGAGCCTGGGATAAAAAAAAAAGCTTTGTTGTGGCCACCTCAGGTGACTTGGAGAGATGTTTGATCAAGGCTGACCATGATTTCCTTCATTTGCACCAGAGGGAGTCTCAGGCCTTACTTTTCTGGACTAAAGTGAACTGGTCTCATTTAACTCTGCTGTTTATACCTGTTGATGAAAACTACCATCAAAGCAACACAAGTCAAGGAGGAGGAAAAAAAATCAATTATTAGTCTATAAAATGAGGACAAGTGTAAGACAAAAACAGAGAGAATTGCAGTGTGGTGTGGGAAACAAACTGATAAACTTTAAAATCAAACAGACCTGGGCAACAGAGCTGCAACCCTGTTAAGTAACTTCATCCCTCTGAGCATTTCGGACATGTAATCTTAATAATGTTAGATATTTAAGGAGTTAATACATGCAGCTCTGCACTCGCAGCAACAGATGTAGAGGCTGCACATAAAGCCAGTGCTTTTATTTGGTGAAAAATATGTACTTGCTTAATGTAATAATTACAAATACACATTGCTTGTGCTAGCTGCTCCTTGTTTACAGAGCAAGTGAAAGGTGAAATGAAATCTCCACTTGAAGAGCTTCTCGTCAGCTAAGGAAGACAGCACAATCATAAACCTAAGAGAAAAATTGCATATGTATATAACCAAATACAAAAGAAAGCCTTTCAGAAATAGGCTTGAGGTCAAGGATGAAAACGTAGCATCAGCTTGAATTCTAAGCCTTACATTGCAGACAGGTACACTGCTATTCTTTTGTTGTTTCAAATAATACTAATGACTAAAACTTAGACTAAGGTCTAGAATGTGGTAAACGCTATGGAAGTGCTTTATATTTCTTAACTTATTCAGTACTATAACAACCATATGAGGGCAGTCATTTTATTATGCCCATTTTACAGATGAAGATACTGGAGCACAGAGAGATGAAGTAATTTACCCAGGGTCACACAGCTAGTAAGACGTAAAGCTGGAATTCAACACCATAGAGTCTTCTCCAGAGCCTAGGTCTTCGCCTGAGGCTATGGCACACCAGATGTTGAATCCACTTCCCATCACACAGATAAGACCATCTGCTTACATACATAAACGAAGATAAAGGCAAACCTAAGAAAGATTAGGTGTTGAGGGTTTGGGGTTTTTTTCCCCTGTAAAATATCAAACAATATAGCCAACGTGAAGACAGTGCAAGGAAGATAGTGGTTCAAAATTTACTCCATTTAAGGTGTAAAGTATTCTACTGCTGTCAAATTTGCTGTCTCAATTTCCACGTGACCAATGGTAACTCAAAGCTTCTATGGATAGGCTATTCTGTATTCCTCCTCAGGCCTTGAATAGTAGCTCTCAGGCTTGCCAAGCCAGCTGCAAAGTGTAGCTAATCAATTACAGCAGCCACAAATAGTATATATTCATGAGTAGAGCAGTGGCCTTTAACCCACAGAGCAAGACCATTTCAGAGGATAGAAAACCAAACCTTGCAGCTCAGCCGCAACTTTCACCCTGATTTCCCATCCTCAGCAGCCCCAGAGAAGTCATTTTCAGCTTAGTCTCTTGCTGATAGTCATCTGCGTCACAAAACTATTACCCACCATGCACCTTCCTACTTAACTCAATGTGTTCTGAGCCTGATAATCAAGACTGCTGAAGAGCTGCTCAGGACTGGAGTTAATAGGGAGACTCAATTGCATTTCACCCAGAGGGGGCTGCTTACAGGTCAGTGCCGAGATAATCAGCCAAGCAGCTTATGCCTCAGCCAACCCTGCTGCTGCCGCTGGTTGTTTCACAGCCTGGGAAAATTCAAAAACATTTCTTGACAAATAAAAGTGACAACTGAAATGCTAGGAAAACTGCCTCCTTATTTTCTTAATCGAGATTGGACACAGCAAGTAACATCTCCCCAGGCATTGTTTTGTTTTTCCTTCCAATCCCTCTTCCCAAATATTTTACATTAAATCTCAGTCTTTGAGACGGAGAAACAATGTTAAGTCAACAACAGCTTTCCCAGCCTGAGACAGCCACGCTTGATCTGCAACAGAAAATACCAGTGATAATGAGGCCTAATTGATTGCTTACGAGGGAAAAGATATGATTCATGCTATTATACGTTTTTAAGGTCTTCAATTTATTTCTCTCTTGCTAAGCCAAGAAGTATTTTTATGGAACTATTATGTAAACAGTTTTGTTCCAGGTACTGTGGTTTATACAGAATGTATCTTTATCAAATATATACAGATATATTACTCACTAAGGATGCAAGTAAATAAGACATACTCCTACTATCACAGGTTTTGATTATCAGCTAAGTATTTCTCCACTGTCTGGCCTCAGCCTCACTTAGGATCCTAGATTATGCCTAAAAAGGCTACCATTCCAGGGGGCAGATTCCTCAAAGGGAAAGAGGAAAGATGTCAAAGTGATTTTCTTCTCTTTATCCTCTCTTTGTTCAATAGAAGAAAAAACAAAAGAATGGAATGCTTTTCATTCCACCAGGAGGCCTTAAACATCAGAAAAAGGATTTTGGCTATAATGCAATTATTAAAGATTTTCAAGAAAGGAGGTGGCTTGATTTCTTAGGGAAGTGTTTTAGAAAGTTTAATCTGCAAAACAAGCAGAATTGTTAGAGGTAAAGATTAGAAGCAGGAAGACGAGACAAAAAACTACTATGGAATTTAGGCAGGGAATGGTAATTAGATATAGCTGGGAGAAGACACCTGCTTCTGGCCAAGGTGGAATAATAAGGACTATATTTGCCCTCCTGTCTGAATCAATGAAGATAACAAACAAAATATATACTCTAAGGGTTTTCAGACATTGTATATCAGGCAGAGTACAATGGCTCCTATACAAGAGGAGACAGAGAAGGTAAACCCTACGATTGCCCCAGCTTACTGTCAAGATAGAATTTCCAGGCCACCGCACAGGCAGGGGGAACCCAGGCAGAATCCAGGAGTCTGACTGAGTTAAGAAGATGGAATTGTGGGTCGGAAGAGGCCAAGGTGGCTAAAGTTTATAAGGCAGAGTAACAGAGAGGAGACAGCTGGAGAAAGACAGAGCTCCACAGATCTGTAGAGGATCTTCTTAAACCTTCAACTGAGTACTGATCAGCATAATTGTGTAAGAAGAAAACAACCTGAGGCTGAGGACAGAACCATCCAAAATACTTGGAGAACACATCTTGAATACTTTGTCTTTCTACCAACCAGAGTGGGAATGCCTTTTAATTCACAGGACATTGCACTGAATACTCAGATTACTCAGAAAAGTATAGCCTCAGTAGTGGGGAAGAAATTAGTTCTAGACTAAAGGCTGATCCGGTCACACCTAACAAAGCTTAAAAGGAAGTCTTTAAAGCATTAAACTATTTCCCAGTAATCTAACTACATGCAAAAACAAAGCTCGTGAATATTTATAGAAACATAAAAATATCCAGCACCCAACAAAATAAAATTCACAATGCCTGGAATCCAGTCAAGTATTACCAGGTGTGCAAAGAAGCAGGAAAATGTAACTGATAATGAGGAGAAAGTCACTCTAGAAACAAGCCCCACAGTGACACAGATGTCAGAATTAGTAGACAGAACATTAAAACAGATATTCTAACTATATTTCATGTGTTTAAGAAGGCAGAAAAAAGACTGAGCATGTTAGATAAAGACATGGAAACTATACAAAGACCCAAATTAAAATTTTAGATGTAAAAACTACCATGCCCAAGATGAAAAATACACTGGATACAGTTAGAAAATTAGACACTAGAGAAGCAAGCATTAATAAACTCAAAATCATAGCAATAAGAGTTATCAGAAATTAAATATACAGATAAAAAACTAAAAGAAATATTTATATTTAACCACCTATTACCATCTCTGGTGCTTTTAGTTCCTTGTATAGAACCCTTTCTTCTGCCTAAAGGTCTTCCTTTGATACTTCTTGTAGTGCAGATCTGCTGTTAAATTCTTTCAGACATAAATTCTACTAAACATTTAAAGACAGATTAATACTAATTCTACAAAACTCTTCCATAAAATTAAACAGGAAATAATACTTCCTAACTTTTTTAATGAGAAAAGAAATATCTTGATACCAAAACCAGGCAAAGATATTTTTTAAACATAAAATTACAAAACAATATCCCTCATGAACACAGACACAAAACTTCTTAACAAAATTTTACAAATTTACTTCAACAATATATAAAAACGTAATATGTAATGACTCAGTAGAAATTATTCCCAGAGTGAAAATTGGTTTAACATTCTGGCTTAACAGATTAAAAAAGAAAAACCATATGATAATCTCAATAGTTGCAAAAAAAATTTGAAATTTCCAACATCTATGCCCCCCAAAAAAACCTCTCAATAGACTAGAAATAGAAGGAAACTGTCTCAAACTTGTAAGGAGCAGCTTTAGAAAATCTACAGCTAATATCATAGTTATGGTAAAAAATTGAATTTTTCCCCCTAAGATCATAAAAAAGGCAAGAGCATCTACTCTCACCACTTCTATTCAACATTAGACTGGATGTTCTGACCAGTACAATATAGCAAGAAAAAAGAAATAAAAGCCATGAAGATTGGAAAAGAAGAATTAAAACTACCTTTATTAGCAGATGATATGATTGTCTTGTAGATAATCCTACATTATCTCTAAAAAAAGGTACTAGAATAAGTGAGATTAGCAAACTGGCAGGATACAAGGTTGTATTAGTCAGCTTGGGTAGTCATAACAAAATACCATAGACTGAGGGGGCTTAAAACACAGAAATTTATTTTCTTACAGTTCTGGAGACTGGTTGTTTGATACCAGGGTGCCGGCATGGTTGGGTTCTGGTGAGAGCTCTTTTCCTGACGTGCAGATGGCTGCTCTCTGTGTCCTCACATGGAGGAGAGAGAGTAATCCCTCCTTCTTCCTCTTCTTCTGAGGCCACTAATCCCAAAATGAGGGCCCCACCCTCATAACCTAATCTAATCCTAATTAGTTTCCCAAAGCCCCATCTCCAAATACCATCACGTTGGGGGTTAGGGCTTCAACATAAGAATTTTGGGGAGATGCAAACATTCAGCCCATAACAAAAGTCAATATACAAAAATCAGTTCTGTGTGTGTAACACAGACAAATATGAAGTAAACAATTGGAATTGAAATTAAAGAAATGTTGCTATTTACAATAACATCAAATATATGAACTACTTGGGGATAAATTTGACAAAATATATGCCATACCTGTACACTGAAAAGTACAAAATATTGCTGAGAGAAATTGGAAAAGACCTAAATAAATGAAGAGATGTATCATGTTCATTGATTGGAAGAATTAATACTCTTAAGATATCAACTCTCCACAAATTGATCTGTACATTCAGCACAATCTCAATCTAAATCCCAGCAGCTTTGGTGTTTTGTGTGTGTATGCGTGTGTTTAGAAAATAACAAGCTGATTCTAAAATGTATTTGAAAAAGTAAAAGCTCTAGAGCCATAACAACTTTGGAAAATGAAGAACAAATTTGGGAGGGAATACACTATCTGATTTTAAGATTTAATCTAAAACTACACTTAAGAGAATATGATATTGACATAAATATAGACAGATAAGTAAAACAGAACAAAAACAGACCCACACAAATACGGTACATTGATTTTTGACAAAGGTGCAAAGTCAATTCAATAGAAAAAGGACGGCCTTTTTAACAAATGATGCTGAAATAACCAGATATCCAGACAGGAAAAAAATTAACCTTGCTATACTGTATTAGTTTTCTATTGCTACATAAAAAATTACTACAAATTTAATGGCTTAAAATATCACCCATTTATTAATTTATAGTTCTTTAGGTCAGAAGTCTGGGTACACTGTGACTGGATTCTCTGCTCCAGGTCTCAGAAGGCTAATATCAATGTATCACCCAAGTTGTGTTATCATCTGGAGCTCAGAATCCTCGTCCAAGTTCATGTGGTCGTGGCAGAATTCAGCTCCTTGCAATTGTAAGACTGAGGTCCCTGTTTCCCTGCTGGCTGTCAGCCAGGAGGCACTGTCAACAACTAGAAAGTGGCAGCTTTCTTTGCCACATGGCCCCTTTCATCTTCAAAGCCAACAATGGAGAATCTCTCATGTGTCTAACCCCTTTTGCTCTTTGAATCTTTTATTTCAGGAAAAGCCCAGGCTTTTTTAAGGACTTACTTGATTAGGTCAGACCCAGCCAGGATAATCTCCCCAACTTAAGGTCAAATGATTTGGCACTCTAATTGCATCTATAAAATCCCTTCATAGTAGCACCTAGATTAGTGTTTGATTGAATAGCTGTGAAAAGATGTGTGTACACCAGAGCTCTTGGGAGTTAACTTAGAATTTTACCTACCACACACAACTTGTACCATTATAATAATTGAATCATAATGTGACATAGACCTAAAGGTATAAGAACTAAAACTATAAAACTTCTAGAAGAATATATAGGAGGAAATCTTTGAGACTTGGATTAAGCAAAGATTTTTCAAGTATTGACACCAAAACACAATTTATAAAAGAAAAATTGCATAAACAGGGATTCACAAAAATTAAGAACTTATCTTCAAAAGACACTGTTTAAAGAATGAAAAAGCAAGCCACAGACTAGGAGAAAATATTCACCAAATGCATATTTGATAAAATATTTGTGTCTGGAATATATAAAGAACTCTCAAGTCACAATAATAATAAAAAAGCCAATTAAAAGTGGAGAAGAGATTTGACACTTCACCATAGAATAAATGTGGATGGCAAATAAGCACATAAAAAGATACTCAACATCATTAGTCATCAGAGAAATTCAAATTAAAGCCACAGTGAGATACCATTACACACCTATTAGAATGGCTAAAATTAGAAATACTGACAATATCAAGTGTTAGCAAGGATGTAGAGCAAATGAAACTCTCATAAAGTCTTAATGGGAATGTAAAATGACATATTCACTTTGGAAAACATTTTGCAGTTTCTTAAAAAATTAAACTTATCCCTAAATTATAATCCAAATATCCCACTCCTAGGTATTTACCAAGAGAAATGAAAACATATGAATTCAATGAAGGCTTGCATGCTATGTTCATAGCAGCTATATTTGTAATAGACTAAACAAAACAACCCAAATGCTCATCAACAGATGAATGGATAAACAAATTGTGGGATATGTATACAATGGAATACTATCTAGCAATAAAAAGGAACCAACTATTAAAACACACAAAATGGTTGAGATCTCAAAAGTATTATGCTGAGCGAGAGAAGCCAGACAAAAAGGAGTACATACTGTACCATTCCATTTATCGAAATTTCTAGAAAGTTTTAACTAATCTATAGCAACAGAAAAAAAATCACTGATAGATTGGGAAAGAGCAGGAGTGAGGGGTTACAAAGTGGACTGAGGAAATTTTGGGGGTGATATGTTTCTTGTCTTCACTGTGGTGATGATTTCAAGGGTAGATACATGTGTCAAAATTTATCAGATTGGGGGTTGGCCTGGTAGCATAGTGGTTAGATTCTCATGCTCTGCTTTGGTGGCCCAGGGTTTGCAGGTTGGATCCCAGATGTGGACCTACACAACACTCATCAAGCCACGGTGTGGTGGCATCCCACATATAAAATGGAGGAAGATTGACACAGATGTTAGCTCAGGGACAATCTTTCTCACCAAAAATAATTTATCAGATTTTACACTTTAAATATGTTCTATTGTATGTCAATCATATCACAAAAAAGCTTTTTAAAATGTAAAAAGATATAGTTGGTAAAATGCTGGTGTCATCACCAAAAATGGAGAATTTGGAAAAGGGCACCCAAGTGTTGCTGAAAACTATATTCCATGAATTCACCTCTAAGCCAAGCTGTAACAAGAATAAAACTTTGAGCTAAATCAGGAAGAATAGAAGACATACTATGATAAGAGAGTCTTGGAATTAAAATGGAATTATCAATAGGTATGTAGTGATATCTCTTGGAATTAACGTGTTGAGAGGCCTACAACTGGGCCCTCACTACCCACTGTCTGCAATGGTAGTCAGCACCACTATTGTGGTCAGAACAACCTTAGGATGTGTGAGTCCTAGAGTTGGAGTAAGTGCGACAGCATTAAGAGTGCTCTGGGGCCAGGATCTGATAAGGGAGGCAAGCAGGAATTTCTAAGGCAGAGTGTTCCTACAGGAGTCTTTGCCAGGAATTCAAATGGGGAAGAATCTTTTTCCGAAACAACGTTTTCTGCCATTATTTTTTGATTATGTAAGTAATTCCTTCTCGTTGTAAAACAAGCAAGGAAGTATCATACAGCAGAAAGGGATTTCCTTTTGTGCTCCTAACCCTTTTCCCCAAAGGTAACTACTGTTAAGGGTTTTATTATGTATATACGTTTTGCCAACCTTTATTTATGTATCACATATACACATTTTAAAATTTCATATTGATTTTTACAACGATGAGATCATAAGTTTATGTGCTTTTGCAAATTGCTTTATACACTAACCAACATGTCAAGGACAGCCTTCCTAGAAATTCACTTAGACCTGTCTCATTCTTTCAATTAGATGCATTAATTTCATAATATTAATATACAATACTTTTTAACCATTCATTTGACACAAATTTTGATTGTTTGAAATTTTTGAACTTATCCGTAGCTCTGTAACTATAATCCTGTTAGATAAAGTCTCACGCACTTGTGCAGGTATCCCTGAGTCAGTGGATGCATGACATTTTATGTTGCTGTTTATACCCAAAATGCTTCCAAAGAGGGACCTATTCCCACTTTCTCCATTTCTCCACAGCTGGGCTAACACTTGATTTTATCCATCTTTTAACTTTTTCCAATATGATATGTATATTAGTCAGCTCACGCTGCCGTAACAAAGTACCACAAACTGAGTGGCTTAAACAACGGGAATTTATTGCCTCGCAGTTCTGGAGGTTAGATATCCGACATCAAGATGTCAGCAGGGTTGGTTCCTTCTGAGTGCTATGAGGAATAATCTATTCCATGCCTCTCCCCTAGCTTCTGGTGTTTTACTGGCAATCTTTGGCATTCCTTGGCTTATAGAAGCACTGTCCTCATCTCTGCATGCATCTTCACATGGCATTCTCCCTGTGTGTGTCTGTGACCAAACTTCCCCTTTCTATAAGGATCTCAATCATATTGGATTAGGGCTCCATCCTACTCCAGCATGACCTCATCTTAACTAATTATACCTGCAATGACCCTATATCCAAACAAGGTTACATTCCAAAGTACTGGGGATTAGGATGCCAATATATAAATTAAATGGAGGAAGAATGACTCTGAGGGCAGAGGTGTGGGTTCAGAGGCTGGTGGGACTGCCACTGATATCACGAACCCAGAGGGCATAGGCCCAGGGGGCAGGAACACCTTCCAGGGCTAGGATTGTTGCCCATGGCCTGAGGACAGAGCATCAGCCAAAGAGGGTTATTCTCAAACCTTAAAATCTAATGGAATTTGTCATTCTAGGTTTCAGACTTACTTGGAACCCGTGACACCTTTTTTCCTTCCAATTTCTCCCTTTTAGACTGGGACTGTATATCCTGTGTCTGTCCCACCTTGTATTTTGGAAGCTGAAAACTTGTTCAGTTTTACAGGTGCACAGATGGAGAGGAATTTTGCCCCAGGATGAATCATACCCCATCCGTACCTGATTTATGTGATGTTTTAGATGAACTTACAGTTCATGCTGGCATGGGTTAAGACTTTTGGGGACATTGGGGAAGATGAATGTATTTTGCATGTTACATGAATTTGTGGGGGCCAGAAGGTGGAATGTTATAGTTCAAATCATGTCACCTAAAAATTCATATGTTGAAGTCCAAACCCCCAGTGCTTTAGAATGTAACCTTATTTGGAAATAGCCATTGCATATATAATTAGTTAAGATGAGGTCATGCTGGAGTAGGGTGGACCCCCAATCCAATATGACTGGTGTCCTTATAGAAAGGGGAAATTTGGACACAGATACACATAGGAAAACACCACATGAAGATAAAGGCAGAGACAGGATGGAGGTGATGGTTCTACAAGCCAAGAAATGCCAAAGATTGTGAGCAAACCATCAAAAGCTAGGGAAGAGGCATGGAATAGATTATTTCTCATAGCACTTAGAAGGAACTAACCCTGCTGACACCTTAATCTCATTCATCTAGCCTCCAGAAACGTGAGACAATAAATTTCTGTCGTTTAAGTCACTCAGTTTGTAGTACTTTATTATAGCAGCCCTAGCAAACTAATACAATTGGCATAAAATAAGAACAATAATAAAATTGTTGAAATGTTGTATAAGTCATGGTACTCCCGAGAAAAGAAAGATAAATGTATTATAAGAAATTGAGTCACACAATTATGGAGACTGAGAAATCCCAAGATCTGCAGTCAGCAAGCTGGAGACTCAGCAGAGCCAATGGTGTAGTCCCATTCTGAGCCCCAAAGCCTGAGAGCTGAGAGAACCGATGGGGTAAGTTCCAGTCCAAAAGCCATCAGGCCGGAGACTCAAGAAGAGCCAATGTTTCAGTTCAAGTCCAAAGGCAGGCAAGGACAATATTCCAGCTTAAGTAGTCACGCAGGAGGAGTTCCCTCCTACTCGGCCTTTGTGTTCTATTCAGGTCTTTGAATGATTGGATGAGGCCCACCCAAATGGGGAGGACAATCTGCTTTACTGTCTACCAATTCAAATGTTGATCTCATCTAGCACCACCCTAACAGACATACCCAGAATAGTGTTTGGCCAAATGTCTGGGCAGTCTGTGGCCTAGTTGAGTTGACATATACAAGTAACCATCAAAAGTGTGCATTTTAGCATAAATAAAATTGTGCAATTTTCATGTTTATGGATCTTTTTTTTGCTTTTTTGTGAATTGTTTGCTCATATCCTCTGTCTGTTTTTCTGTTGGACCCATTTAAAAGTTCTTTGCTTATTTAATTAAAAGGCCATATAGCAATTAATAAGCATGTTGGGAGCAGATACAACCACCCATAATTCAAAACTATTTTTATGTTCAAATGTTACCTTCCAGTTATTTTTCATTATGAAAGTTCATTGTTGCATGATAGCAATTATAATATATAATTTTGTATTACAGTGTTTGGATTTATTTTAAATCAAGTATTAAAATACCATTTAACATCCTATTCTAAAATAAAAGTGGGGAGGAGATGTCAGTTTGAAAAAAGGGCATTTGTTGAGATATAACCCAAGGCAAAAAGAAAGCCACCAGCTTTGGCTCCTTTAATAAGTGCTCACTGGGGACAGGGTAATGCGCACTGGAAAAATGTAAGCCGGGCATAACATTGGCCCCCTGGCAATGCTGACACTTTGTGTAAATTTTGACAAGGCGAGGCCGGTTGTCTTCTTAGATACAACCTGGCAAATTTTGCTCACTACAAATAGGTGCTGCATACTCTAATTTGAATGGATTTAGGCCCAGAGTATAAAGTTCTGGAAAACAGTGTATTGTTTTAAAAAAAAAAAGTCACATCCAATCAGGTCTGAAAGTCGCATACATAGCAAAGGACCTTTCAGACATGCTGAGCCCAGCGTGTCTGAAAGGCTGCCTTTCTCCAAGGGGCTCAGGTTACTTCTCTTGTACCCTAAGCAGTTATTTCTTGAAAGACACAGCTTCAGACCAGCTTGAGGCAATTTTTCTTGAGCAAGGCAGCCTAGGGCATTGGGAAAAAGCTGCGCCTAGAATTAGAGAGCCAGAAAACTGGGGAAGGGGAGTGACTTCCTCAAGTTTGTACCTGTAATGAGTACTGAGACAAGGATTCTAGTCTTCTCTTTCCTCCTGTATTAAAAGGATTATTGGCTTGAATACCCTCTGTTTAAATTTAAGGTCATCTCTGATTCTGCAATGCTGAATCTATTGGTTATTAGACCAAGTTCAAATTGTGGCTTTGCCTCTTATTAGATATGTAATTTTGTTAAAATATTAACTATCTCTGCTTTTTATAGATAAGAAACTACCTCACTTACAAGTTGTAATGTATGTAAAATGCTAAGCTCAATGCCTAGCATACAGCAACGAATTAATAGTAGTAACTGTCATAATTATTATCAAAAATAATTACCTCTTCACTAATATAAAGGAATCTTTCCTTTTCAATTTCATGGAATTATAAAAATGTTAAAACTATAGGATCTTCAAGAGCGGTAATCCAAGTTGCTAATCTTACAAATGAGAAATCTGAACTAGACCTGGTCAAATCACCCAGCTAGTTAATTGCAGAATCTGAATTAGAAGCCTGGCCTCCTGGCCTTCAGTTCTGGCTGCTACATCATTCTGCGGTTTCACTTCTGGTCTGCCGCACTCCCAGACTAGGAACTCCTGGCGGGCCGAGTGTTCTAATGTGAATGCCTCTGCTTTCCCTTAACCTTTCTAAAGGTTCCTCCGGGGAAAGAGGATAAAGTTTCCTTCGGTCTTACTCCCATCCATGCCCATTCCTAGTAGGGTGAGGCTTGCCCATCCTGACCTCAAATCTCTGACCTTGGCCAGCCATTCAGTCAACCAGAACAGCTCCCTGTTCTAGTTCTCTCTCTTCCTATCACCTGCGCCCTACCATAACTCTCAGAATAATCCATGTGTCAGGTCACAGGATTGCTCGTCCCAATTTTGATTTAAAATAGCTTAAATTATTTTCCCAAAGTCAGTAGCCAATGCCCTATGGAGAAAGAAAGAACACTTCTCTCTCTGCTTGATTAGTGGATTTTCCCTCCTCCCCAGTGGCAAAATCTAATCAGAGGACTTCTCTGACATCTTTCTTCTCCATTTGGTTCTCAAAACGGGATCTGTATGTATGTATAGTCGTTGGTACATTCTGGGTGTACAAGAAGATAGAGAACAATTATTAAAGTTTGCAAGGGGCATAGATTCTCATCTCCTTATGTCGTAGAGAGAGAAACTAAGGGCCAGAGCTATTAATGACAGCTTCTTCAATTCAGGAATTATGTGGTGAAGTTTTTTGGATTAGACATTAGGAGAACTGGCAAACTAGCTTTATAAGTTTGGTGCTTCAGAAACATCTGCAATATTTTTCCATTTTTCTTTTCTGGATGTAAGAAGTGAAGAAACAGGAGGAGACATGAGAGCCTGGCAGTGGCAATGGAAAGATATAGCAGCAACTCCGAAATAGATCAGAAGGATGTTTTTGTCCTACCTTTCTCTGAGTTTTCCATGTACTATGGGAAAGGGAAACAAGGTAGCACATCCCAAAGAGGAAGTGTCTGGATCACAGGTTTTGGAAGGGGCTACAATCTGTATCTGCCGAGCTTTCTGGGGAAACTGGAACACAAGCATCTGAATAAGAATTAGCTTGCTTAGCCAAGTTCATCGCCAGGCAGTGTGAGCTCACCTTATTTATGACCACTGAAGTTCATGTTGGTAAACAGAATGAGAATCGAGAGCACAGTCTATACCAGGCTCCAAAAAGAGTTTATATATGTATACGTATATATACACACAGATATCAAGGCCTTTTCCTTTCTGGTCATTGTATTTGTCTGTTTAACACTATGAGAAGTAGCAAATTTAAGAAGCAGTTCTGGACATGAATTTAACAGTTCTGTATGACATATTCTGTTTTGTTTTTTTTTTTTTTTGAGGAAGATTAGGCCTGAGCTAACATCTGCCACCAATCCTCCTCTTTTTGCTGAGGAAGACTGGCCCTGAGCTAACATCTGTGCCCATTTTCCTCTACTTTATATGTGAGACGCCTGCCACAGCATGGCTTGACAAGCGGTGCATACATCCGCACCCGGAATCCGAACTGGTGAACCCCAGGCCGCCAAAGCAGAACATGCGAACTTAACCGCTGCACCACCAGGCCGGCCCCTGTATGACACATTCTTGAGGGGAAACAACAGATGAAGACAGTTCATATTTCATTAAACAAGTCACATTGGAAACTTGCAAGAGGGAACATTCGTAAGTGTTCAAAGCAGATATGGGGCTACAGACATGACAGGACTGAAGCCCAGGTTCAAGAACATGGTCCAAGACACAAAACCCATCTCATTCCTTTTTTTACCTAGCTATTCCTCCTCTGCCTTCATCTTTTGGAACTTTGCTTTGCTGTATATTGTCTATGTAAAGGTGAAAAAAACAAAACTTCCATACTAAATAGATTTAATCAGGATGATAGTAAAAATATATATGTACAGGTAAAGATAGTAGAGTGAACAAACTTATCTCAATAACATATTTTTAAAGGCATAAAACCACAAGGATCAAGTAAACAGGAGAGGATACAACAGTAACAAAATTTTGGAAACTGGAAAGCTGATGGGCAAGCAAGGGTAAGGGATTTTAGGAAACACAAGAACACTGAATCTTAAACCAGTGGTGAGGAAACAGCACAAAGTACATCAATTCACACATCAAAATCCCATTAGGTACCTCTCAAAGTGGGAAGAGAAGCGAAAAGGACAGAGTCAAAGTAAAGAAGATGAGTTTAAAATCTACTTAGGCAGCAATTTGGTCCCCAGATCCACCCTTTTACTCCTTGAAACTTCTTCCACTCACCCCTGAACATTATTGGAGATATACTCTCTGGAAAGGGCAAAAGTAGGGTCTTTGTGCCTGGTGTCCTCCTTTCAGCCCAGATGGAAACAGATAGGTTAAGTGAGTATATCAATACTGTTATACTGAGTGCCTCTGTATACTGAGCTCTCCCCAGACCTCTTCCCTACTCTGCTCTCAGAATACTGCTCACCATGCCTTTACCCTCAAGGATATCTACTGGAAAAACCTTCTCTAAGGAAAACGACCAGCACAAGAGGAAAACCTAATCAAAGTTTGCCCAAAGAAATGGCCCAGCCAGATAACCCTACAGTAACATTCACAGTTGACAAATCCCACTCACACTAAAAGCTTCCAGTCAGCTTTTTGGTGTTCCTCTTGTAAACGGACAACCAAGGATCACCAGATTAGCAGAAACAAAGCCATTAGAGGAAATAGGTACTTTGTCTAACCTTACTCCTCCCTGAATAATCTATCAACACCTCACAGAGCTGAGAGGATATTGCAACCATGAAAAAAGAACAGGACAAAAAGGAACAGAGATTTAAAAGATGGATTCTTAAAAATAAAAAAATAAGTACATATATATTACATTATAAATGTACATACAAATGCATATATCTAGTCATCTCATATACACACAAGGTTTCCCTCTAATTTGTCCTTGTGGTCCATGCCCAGTGACTGCTGTATAGCTAGGTTCTTTAGGCGCCTCAGGAAATAGATTACTTATATAAAATTCCAAGATGTAACCTCTGTATACTAAATTATAGTGCACTAAAGTAGTTTTGTTATAACATGTGCTATAATATACACCATTTATTGAATGGCTACTATGTACTAGGAATTAAGCTGGGTGCCTTTTATACATTCTCTCATTTAATCACAACCTTGCAAGGCATTATTACTAGAGAAGTTATGTAACTGGCTGGCACTCAGCTGGTAAATGGAGGAGCTGTAATATAAGCCCAAATCTCCCCAAGTCCAAACCTTTTTAAGTGCAACATGGGTAGTATTAAATTCATTCAGTGACTGGCTCCATTACCAGTAGATTTAGGGTCTTTGCTTATGCACAGCCTGGCTGGTCTGCCCTTGGCATGTTCTCGTGTTCAGTCTCTTCTTCCATGTTGAGTCACCCATGCACAAACCCGTCTTCTAAACACTAAATACTTCATCCTTGGTTAAGATAATGCTATCATTTTATACACATAGAAACACACACACATATATATAATTTTTGCATTTATCTTCCTCTGTTTATTATTTCTCTTCTCCCCAGGGATTTTTTTTTTCCCAACTGTGTCTATGCACATAGGACTGACAAGCTCTGGCATGATTTTAAATCCTGATATTCATAGCCCAGGGTTCTCATCCTTTCTGCTGTGCTGGCCATGCTGGCTTTTTAAATTGCCGAGTCAGTCTCAAAGAAAACTGGCCCTCCCATCAGCCTAGTAGCAGAAACAGCAAGTCCAGGTTAGAACATCTGTTCCAACAAGTTAAAGCCCATTGTAAATTGGTGGTTTATTCAAACGAATCTTTCCAACTGGTGTAGGGTTCTCAGCGACATGAGTCCTGTTTTTACAGGATCTAGCAGGGAAATTATCACATCCTAATGCCCTGCAGGCTATTAGCCTGCTGGCCTTCCCATCTCTCGGCCACCCCGGAGCCTCAAAGGACCCTGCTTTATGAAGGGTGGCTGCATACGAACTACATCTTTACATGGCCCCATACTAGATTTTCTCAGTGCATGGAGTTAATTAGGCTTTGAGAATTGAGTCACATTGACCCATCACCCAGATATCTTCTGAGGACAGACAGTACTAGCCATAGTATCTGGGCATTTGTTGGTTTCTGTCACAGAAGGTGGTTTGCTCCTCATTCTGAGACTTACTGTGGGTTTGGACTTCTACTCATATAGTCCCTGACTTCAAAATCTCTCTTGCATATTTCTAGGATTAATGAAAGGGGGTGGCGTGGGTTGTGTCCTGCTTAACAAATACATTACAGTATGATTTTAACCCATTCTGTTTTGCACAGAGCTTGGGAGAATTTCTTAGAGATTGATTCACAGATCACTTACTTCAGGATCACCTGGGAAGCTTGGATCTTAGGGTCTCCCGCAAGGAGAGCCTGAGACAAAGGTTATAATACGAGGAGTTTATTTGGGAAGTGAACTCAGGGATCAAGAGTAAGGAATTGAAGAAATAAAAGGGAAGGAGGACAAAACAATACAAGAATGTATTACCAAGTTGCCATCTGCTCCAGGTGACTGGTGGTTGATTTTGGAGAGATCTCTAAAGACTGTGATGGAATGGGTCTCAGACCTGTTCACCTGAGGATGAGAGAGGGAAGCTTTTATTCATTGGACTTCACCTCTCATTGGTCAAGGGTTGCCCATAGGGTGTTAATTCCCCTATATTTCTGAGTTATTCACATGTCACTGCTGAGTGGGCTGCAGCAGGCATTCCACGCTATTGTGTTAGAGAAACTTGGGGCAAGAAGCAAGAAGTATGAGGTGCTGGCTGGGGGTGAGGTGCTGTCCAGGTGCACCTGTATGAAATAGATCAAAATCCTCTTCGACCTGATTGGCATCTGGCTGCTGGAGTCCAAGATGAGGCCAAAATTATAAGCAGCAGCTCAAGAGGTTTCCAACACTGTATGTAAAAATGCCAGTTCTTCGTAATCTATTCACTGTGTTGAGTGGAATTGTGTCCCCCTCAAAATTCATATGTTGAAGTCCTAACTCCCTGTACCTCAAAATGTGACCTTATTTGGAAATAGAGTTATTGAAGATGAGAGTAGTTAAATAATTCTTAACTTACTTAAGTTAGAGTATGGTGGGCCCATAATCCAATATGATGGGTATCCTTATAAAAAGGAGAAATTTGGACACAGAAAATCACACAGGGAGAACACCATGTGAAGATTATAGTTATGCTGCCACAAACCAAGAAAGTACCAGAAGCTAAGAGAGGTCTGAAACAGATCCTTCCCTAGCACCCTCAGAGGGAGTGTGGCCCTGCTGACACCTTGATCTCGGACTTCCAGCCTTTAGAACTGTGAGACAATAAATTCCTGCTGTTTAAGCCACCCAGTTTGTGACTCTTTGTTATGGCAGTCCTAGGAAACTAATATACCCATGATCTATTGGATAGCGTGAAGGCATCTTCTACACTTCTGCACTTCTAACAAGGTCTGCAGGCAGTTCTATATGCACTTCAAGTTTAAGAAACCTGGTCTAGAGTGAAACAAATAATGTAGTACCAGTGCCTCAGGGAGAATAAATCCAAAAAGGCATGCTTTTGCCCAAACACTCTTCTGAAAATCTAAGACAACACATTGGATGCAAAACAATATCAGATCTAGGGAATTCTCTAATCAAATGCCAACTCAAGTAGCACAGTTTAGGCTATGGTTGTTACTCAAAACCAGGGGCTAGAAAAATGATGAAGGAACAGACTATAACTTTACTCCCTAAACCCAAAACCTTCGCAAAGGAGAGTGTAGACCAATTAAGGCACACAGGGCTGCTGTACATTCTCAGTCTCTATAAAAATATGGATGTGTATGTGTGTGCATGTGCATAAATACATATATGCATGTATATATATGATCAGTTATACCTTATTGTGAAATAAATAGGAACAAAATGAAAATGATATTTGGAAAAGATAGCATATTCATCTATTTCAAAATGAAATGAAAGTGTTTAGTATATGTAAATATTAAAGAAAATGCAGAGCAAGTGGGAGAGATGGAGTGGGGAACACTAAAAAGGGGGCCATTGAAACCATCAACAACTGCCTATTCTACCTTTGTATATGAGTAAAACCACTTAAGGGCAGGAACCAGGTCTAGCTCTCTCTATAAGAGTAGACACTTGGTGGGGCTGGCCCCGTGGCCGAGTGGTTAAGTTCGCGCGCTCCGCTGCAGGCAGCCCAGTGTTTCGTTAGTTTGAATCCTGAGCGCGGACATGGCACTGCTCATCAAACCACGCTGAGGCAGCGTCCCACATGCCACAACTAGAAGAACCCACAACGAAGAATACACAACTATGTACCGGGGGGCTTTGGGGAGAAAAAGGAAAAAATAAAATCTTTAAAAAAAAAAAAAAAAGAGTAGACACTTGGTGTTTGCTGAGTGCAGAAACTTTGAACAATCTCTGAGATGCAGAGTTCCTGCTGTTGGAGAACCTAGATTGTTGTTTCAGCTTAATGGCCCCTCTACCATTTTTCAACCACTCTGCAGATTGGTTGGTATGTGCTCCCATCTCGAGCACCATGCTTCATGCTGAGACAGATACGACTTTGAACTCTGGCTTTGGTTTGCTCAATCTGCTAGCGACTTCTTCCAATAGTCTATAGTTCATCATATGCCTAGCCTACCCCAGCCCCAATGCCAACCTGAGTGAATGAAGTGATCACCACGCCATAGGAATTTTTTTCTTGACCTCTGGCATGATAAGGCATTCAGTAAATATTCTAATAAATTTTTAGAGAATGAACAAATAGGTGAATATATATGGCACAGGAGAGCACCTGTCATATGAACAACAATTTTTAGGATGAGGATAATGTGGGCTAGAAGAGGATGACCAACACTTGAGAGAATATTTTCATATAAACTTTTGGAAACAGGGTGTGTACCAAGGTGCATAAACATTTAAAATATGGCAAAGTAGAAAACAAGAATGTTAAAATGAAGCCTGCCTAATACAGAGGAGAAAAGAACAGATTCAGAGAGATAGGTAGAGAAGTGAAATCACTTTTTTTCCCGGTGGACAGGAGTTATGGGGAGAGAGATTAAGAGACAGAGAGAGAAAAGAGAGAGGTGTCATAGAGAGCTCAGAGAATGATTGCCTGACGGATTTGCAAGAGAGGGATTTCTTACAAGCAATCTTTTTTTAATTTCTAACTTGAGTGACTTTCTCTTGCAACTAAATGACTCCTGACTAATAGAAATGGCCACCAATAGAATGCAGGCTCAATGGAGGTAGGAATTTTTGTCTGTCTTATTCACACCAAATAGAGCCTGGTACAAATCAGGGGCTCAACAGAGGCATATATAAATCTCCATAAAAAGTTGGAGGTTTGACTCAAGAAAAAAGATGATTTTGTAATCTCCTTGCATTACAGCATGTTTAAGGGGTTTGTAAACAATATGGAAAGTGTACCAGGATATCTTCCATTTGCCCCTCCAGATCTGTTATCTATCATTCTCCATCCTGCTCTCTGCTTTGAGAGCCTGATCTGTATAAACCATATCAGTGTCTTTCTTGTCCTTTAGTTTCCAGTTGGGTTTGGCTCATGAAGACTCTTGGCAGAAGATCAGGGAGAAAATTAAGTGAGGTCAGGGTATGTACTTTCATATCTCCTTCTCTGCCAGATTGCCTTGAGTTAGATGGGTTCCTCAACCAAAGGAAACCTTCTCTACAAGACTCTCACTTTCTGGGTCCCAGTAAGTGCTTTCTCATCTCCCTTCAGGCCAGGCAGTAGTAACATCTTTGCAATTGCCAGCACTAAAGTCTGTGGTTCCTACGGTATCTTTTATGGTTCCCCTATATCCCACCCACATCTTTATAAATAGTGCCTCTATTAATCCCTCCTTAAATTATCCTAAATCAAGAGCATCATCTGTTCCCTGTTGGGAATATTATAGCGAGAATTTAAATTAGCTCTTTTCTAAAATAATCCCTCTAATGTGTACCTCGGTCTCTAAAAAATACAGTTCATTGAAAATGGATTTTCATTTGAAATCATCTAAGGAGTGAAGGAAGCGAATATTCATATGAGAAGGAGCATTACATTTTATCTAAGAAATTCTTCGGCAGATGTATCTAATGGCCACAGCAAAGACAAACCAGTGACTTATATTTTTGCGAACATTTCCTTCTGCGTCCATGATCAATCTGTCCATAATATGCTATTCTCAAGAAGACCACAGACTTATAGACCTGGAAAAGTTGTGTTTGTTCTTTGCCTGGAGCCATTTGTAACATTTTTTTTTCTTATGTTTGTAGTGAGTGTATGGTGTTGCAGATAGGGAAAGAATCCCCCCAGAATTGCTTGCTTTTATATATACTGAAATTAGTCTGATTGTTTAATCATCTTATTCAGATGCATTTTAAATGAATAGAACCTTAATTTGGGGTTCTATATGCCAAGGAACTCTGATTCTTTGAAAGAACATAAGAGGGTTGGCAAGCATATGAGCAATACCATTTCCCAGGAAATACATCAGAAGACTGGGTTAGCCCTCTGCACATGGCAGAGGCTGTTCTCTAGGCCAACTAGAAAAGTTAAGTTGGCCAGGACTGATCTTTAGCTAGACTCTGAGGCAAGGATCAAGTTTATCTTGTTTATATCTTTATGGCAAGTGCCATATAGAAGACACTCAATAAATATTTGTTGAAGGAATTAATGAATAGTCACCAAAACATCACAGAAAGAGGATATGGAAGAGGGAAAACACGAAAAACATGGAGCTTCCTTTCCTTAAAGTTTTATTTAGACCAGGATAGTTCTTTGGTTAGACCTGAGGAACTGGGCTGCTGGAGTCCAGTTTAATTTTGCATGTAATTATCTACATACTAAGTGTCCAGCACTAAATCATAACAGAGAAACAGAAAACATGGCCTCTGCCTTCACAGATGTTATAGGATTTTTGTAGCCCTTTATCTTGTTTTTTTTCGGTTTTCTTTTGTGGCCTCAAGCTGCTTTGAAGAACTATTTGACATACATAGCAGCCAGGGTTTCCATGTCTTCTATTTGCACCTCAAGCTACCCATTCCTCCAAAATGTGACCTAGAATGGTTCTCAAATTTATCTAATGCCTTCAATGTTTCTGTCCTTTGCTTCTTTAGTTTTCTGACTCCATTTAAAAAACATAGGTGGTGAACACATTTAAAATACATATAAAAACAAATATTGGAAGGGAACACAGAAAAATGAAAGCAGGTGCTCTATTAGTGTGGTAGAATTAAAGGAGAGATTTTCTACTTAAAACATCTTCTAACTTGTGATTTATAGCTATATGGTTATAAATATTATAACTTTTAACTTATGATTTATGATTATAAATATTAAAACATTTAACTATAAAAAGTAAGTTCAGAGTGGGATTTGAACTCACGATGCTCACTTCATCACACAATTCTCCTCTGGCCTGAAGCTGCATTGGAAAACAGGAAGTGCAGATCTTTTGGGACTATTGGTAGGCTTTTCCTCTCTTTTTGGCACCCTTCTTCCTAATGTCTCACGTCTAAGGTGCATTCCCCATGCTCTCAAATAGCTAAGGAAAGCATATATTACATGTAGCTATTCCCACTACACATGAAATGCCATATTTTCATTCCTAAGAGGATTCACACTTTCGAAATAATCAAAAAGTGTTGACAGAATACAGCTGCAAATCCAGGTTCATGCTAAATGTCATAAGCTTCAAAATACAATTACAGGGAAAATAACACATAATACAGTAATTTCTAACCATGAATTTCAAAGAACTTGGGGGGCAGCAAGGAGAGACTTCCCTAGGGCTCATGGAATGACGTCACAGGAGCAGCCAGCTTTATCTGGCACTCCTGTTCTGAGGCAGTGTGTCTCACACAGACTCTACACATATGCTATTTTTCTTCTTCCACTCCCCTGTCAGCTCAGGCACCAGCAAATTTGATATCATTCTTCATTCTGAGTTTTTCTTTATCCCAGTCACTTGTTCGTAAATTTCCCTCACTGCATCATTGAAATCTATTCCAACATTCCCGATAAATTCCTCATACCCTTACCCCCCGTAACATTATCTCCTTCTTTCCTAGGGATTCGCTTGATATTCAGCTCCAAAGACTCCAGCCAGTGTTTTCTTACTGTTCATATTCTTACAAATGCAGGAAAAAAACTTCAGCTCTCCAACTAATTGGATCATCTCCATGCATTTTTAAGAAAGGGTGCAAAATGGTCAAGCTTGCTTTCAAGAAGTCTTCAAGGCATCTCTTCAGCTGTTTTTCTAAACTCCATTTCCCTGCTCTCTCTCATTAGCTCTCATTTCTTCCCTTGAGAAGCTGAAGAGCCAGGGTCAGGGACAGAGGATGTGGGACAGGCTATTTTGACAAGTGCAATTGCAAAGAAGGTGCCCATTGTAGCTATAAAAGAGTTATTTTAGAAGTTTTTCCTCTGAAATAGTTTGGGAAGCGTAAAAAGCACTTAAGGCAATTACATAACTTATAGTAAATCTGTAACAAGTGTGGGCATAAATACTGCTCCTTATATTCTCTGGCTATGCATAATATGAGCTTGCACAGCAGAGAAACACCGAGATCTGATCAATTGTGTGGGGAAATACCCCTTATGCCGTGGGACTGGACAGTGTGGAGACTGGTCAACTCTCTTCTGGTCACTCAGGAGGAGCTGACTGTAGGATGGAGCATCACTTCATCATCATCATCTGTGCTGCCTTATCCTTCCTAACACCCTCCTTCCTTCCACTTCCCACTTCTAGTGGGTGTTGTGTTAGGTACATAATTCAGATCCCACATGAAGACTGAAGAACTTCTCCCCCAGCTTCTGGGAGTGTTGATGGTGGATAGTCCTCTGCTTTTAGCTCTCTGTAGGGATTGCTTCAGCTAAAAAGACTCCCCTTATCCAAGGTCATTTCCCCCTACCCATTCCATAACCGTTCAACATAGGAATATGAAGGCCTAGTCCACTCACCACATCTTGGGACAACTCTCAAGGACATCCCATATGGAGTTGACTAAGGCTTTGGTTGAGACTGCATTGAAGCCAAGCTCCTCCCCCTGCCTAATCCTGCCTTCAGCCTTTCCTTGCACATAATAAATACCCTGCATGTTAATCTCTGTTTTACCCTGCTTCCCAGGGAATTCAACCTGCAACACCACTCTAGGTGTTTCAAGCAGAAGAGAGATTCCACACATGGAATTAAGCTACAAAAATGTTGGATAGACTGAAGAGCAAAAAGGGGAAGGTGGTATTCCCTAGAGGACATGAAGAAGCTTCTACTTCCCAGTTAGTTTCCAAGTGCTGTGTTGACTGGTCTAGAGAAGAGATCACATGTGAAACAATTGCTGAAATGAGTCAACACCCAATTAACTGTGTGATTATCCACAACCATTCTTCAAGACTCAGATGTTCTCTGCATAAAACAAACAGGCAAACTAAGTGCAAATGTGATAGGAATCATCTTTCCCACCATTTTTCAAATTTTTCATGGTGACACCAATATTTGCAGTTACCCTAGGAAAGTAATACTGCTTTTGGTTTATCATCCTGGTAGAAGAAGGAAGTTCCAGGGTTTTTCACTTGGCCATTCCTACTGTAATGGCTGTGACTCTATGAGTACAGGAGCCAATGTGGGGATTCTGCCAAATGCTGAGTATGTCTATCCTAGTATAATTCTAGAACTTTGGAAATAATCATAGTCTCAGCCTAAAACTCTATTAGTCACCTAATCGCTGGCCACCATTCTGATTGGTAGGCCACAGAGACATTTGGGAACTCCAGGATTAGCATCAACTCTGAGCCTCTATCTGGCAATCTCTGATGTGGCTAGTTCCCATTTCCAGTTCATGGTCACTCTGTTAAAGGGTTCCAAGTCCCCTGGAGGAAGGTTTAGAGGCAAATTTACAGAATATGCTTAGGCAATGTCACAAGGATCCACTTTCCAGGGGACCCAACATCCCCTTTATTCAAGGGGATTTGTTTCTATGACCTGGCTCAGGTCTGGGGACAGGTGAGAGGCTATGATTCTCACTGTGATAATTCAAGTCAGGTCTCTCTTCATTAGACCTAGATTTTTTCCCCCTAGTTATGTAGATCCTATAATACTTCAATAGGTATTGTGAGTACTTTGGGGACCTCTCAAAAGCCCATCTCCTCCTTTTAACACTGTAGCACTCATTCTTCTAGCTGTTGAGAGTGTTGGTAGCTAACAGTTCTCAACTAAGTCCCTCTTTGGGGCTTCCTTGGGCCTGAAGAGGGAGCTGATTTGCCCAAGATCATACCCTTTTTTATTTTTTGAGGAAGACTAGCCCTGAGCTAACTGCTGCCAATCCTCCTCTTTTTGCTGAGGAAGACCGGCCCTGAGCTAACATCTGTGCCCATCTTCCTCTACTTTATATGTGGGACACCTACCACAGCAAGGCTTGCCAAGTGGTGCCATGTCCGCACCCAGGATCCGAACCGGCAAACCCCAGGCTGCTGAAGCGGAACATGCGCACTTAACCTCTGAGCCACTGGGTCAGCCCCATATCATACCCTTTCTAAGGGCAGCCTATATCCTTCAAAGCTCACTGTAGGATTAGCTGTAGCCTCTGTTGTGATTGCATCACAGTTCAACTTCTTCCTTTGCCTAGTCCTGCTTCCTTCACTCCCCCATGGGTGTTAATCCCAAGAGCACTCTTCAATAAAAGTTCACAATACAAATCTTGTCTCAGGGTTTGGTTGTGAGGAAGCTGAACTGTGACAATAAACTGATAGCTTTTTTCAGTCGTAGGGACATGGAGATCAATTAGCCATCCCCAAAGATCCCTACATGACAAAACTTTCTGATTGCCACTCTAGCTCTGCTGCCTATCACACTGATCACACCCACTTTGTCTTTAGTAGTTAAATGCCTCCCCTTGGCCTTTACCGTTCTGGATTTCATCATTCCCAATGAAATGAGGAAGCCAAGTTCAATAGCACCATCTCCCAATATCACTGCTAACCTGAGAAAGATAGCTATGACAGAGTTTTCAAAGCTCCCCCACCAATGCATTTCTCAGTGCCTCGAAAAAAAGGAAGCATGTCATTTTCATCTTGCCAGGGGATATAGTGGGAGAGGTAGGGGAAGGGACACACAGAATAAATTCACTCCAACATTTCTCTCTCTCTAATTCCTATCTTCTAATTCCTTCAGGCTACTTCTGGCATCTCAATCTTATAGGCCACTGTTGTGTTCAGGTTTTAGTCAACCACTCCCAGTTGTTTCAGGTAACACATGAAGTCCCATCTGTCTAGACTGTCCAGGCTGTTGAGTTTCTGGATGAAGCAGAATTTATTAGGAATAGGTATATTTAGCCAATGTTATATTTCATCTTCCTTGGTTTAGTACCTTTATAATTCATTCTCATATATATTTCCCAGATTATTGCTGATACAACTTAGCAAAAACCTTGCCATTTTACCAATGTTTAAGCTATTTCCTCCTCAATCCGTCTTAGCACCTGTCCCTCACTGAGTATGCTATGACAGGATGGCAGTTATGGGTCTGGATGCAATGGAAAGTGGTGGCAGTGGGTTTTGATAAAGCTTGGTATCCCCTTGCAAAGTAACTTCCTCCAATGAGGTTAATACAGGGTTTTCAAGCAAGAGAACAGTCACATCCACCCTGAGAGAGTGCCCCAGTGTCTCTTCCCAAGTCTATATTCACAACTTGGTGGTTCTCACTCTGAATGCAAGTTGGGTCTCATTTCATCTCTCCTCACTGCCCAGGTAATACTCACATTTACACATGTAGCTCATGTTGTCCTTTAATTGTTTCATGGTATTTCTTCTTAAGCTTGTCATTAATCTCTCAGTGTTATCCAGATTTACTCAAGTGGAAAAGTAGACTAGAATAGGTATAGAAGGGAAGTACCACAACATAATAAAGGCCATATATGACAAACCTGCAGTTACCATCAACAGTGAAAAAACTGAAAACTATCCCTCTGAGAATAAGACAAGGATACCCACTTTTGCCACTCTTATTCAACATAGTTTTGGAAGTCCCATCAGAGCAATGAGGCACAAAAAAGAAATAAAAATAAAAGGGACCCAAACTGGAAAGGAAGGGGCCGTCCCAGTGGCACAGCGGTTAAGTGCGTGCGTTCTGCTTCTTGGCAGCCCGGGGTTTGCCAGTTCGGATCCTGGGTGTGGACATGGCACCACTTGGCAAGCCGTGCTGTGGTAGGCGTCCCACGTATAAAGTAGAGGAAGATGGGCACAGATGTTAGCTCAGGGCCAGTCTTCCTCAGCAAAAAAAGGAGGATTGGCAGTAGTTAGCTCAGGGCTAATCTTCCTCGGGAAAAAAAAAAGAAAAGAAACTGGAAAGGAAGAAGTAAAACTGTCACTATTTGAGGATGACATGATTTGATATATAGAAAACCTTAAAGAATCCACCAAAAAACTATTATAAATAATAAATGAATACAGTAAAGTTGCAGGGTACAAAATCAGCATACAAAAATCTCTTGTGTTTGTACACACTAACAATGAAATAGCAGAAAGAGAAATCAAGAATACAATCCCATTTATAATCACAACAAAAGGAATAAAATACCTGGGAATAAATTTAATCAAAGAGGTGAAAGTTCTGTACACTGAAAACTATAAAACATTGTTGAAAGAAATTGAAGACGCAAAGAAACAGAAAGATATTCCATAGACATGGATTAGAAGAATAAACATAGTTAAAATGTTCATATTACCTAAAGCAATCTACAGATTCAATGCAATATCTCTCAAAGTCCCAATGACATTTTTCATGGAAATAAAACAAAGAATACTAAAATTTATATGGAACAACAAAAGACCCTGAATAGCCAAAGCAATCCTCAGAAAAAAGAACAAAGCTGGAGGCATCACACTCCCTGATTTCAAAGTATGCTACCAAGCTATAGTAATCAAAACAGCATGGTACTGGCACAAAAACAGACACACAGATCAATGGAACAGAATTGAGAGCCCAGAAATAAAACCACAGGTAATCTTCGACAAAGGAGCCAAGAACATACAATGGAGAAAGAAAAGTCTCTTCAATAAATGTTGCAGGGATAACTGGACAGCCACATGCAAAAGAATGAAAGTAGGCTACTATCTTACACAATACACAAAAATTAACTCAAAACATATTAAAAACTTGAATGTAACACTTGAAATCATAAAACTAGAAGAAAACATAAACAGTACACTCTTTGACATTGGTCTTAGCAATATCTTTTTGAATATATCTCTTCAGGCAAGGGAAACAAAAGAAAAAACAAACAAATGGGACCTTATCATACTAAAAAGCTTCGGCACAGCAAAGAAAACCACCACTAAAACAAAAAGACAACATACCAATTAGGAGAAGATATTTGCAAATCAGACATTTGATAGGGGGTTAATATCCAAAATATATAAAGAACTCATACAATGCAACAACAGAAAAAACAAACAACCCAATTAGAAAGTGGGCAGAGGATCTGAACAGACATTTTTCCAAAGAAGATATACAGATGGCCAAGAGGCACACAAAAAGATGTTCCACATCACTAATTATTAGGGAAATGCAAATCAAAACCGCAAGGAGATATCACCTCATGCCCATTAGAATGGCTATTATTAAATAGACAAGGAATAATAAGTATTGGAGAGGATGTGGAGAAAAGGAAACTCTCATACATGCTGGTGGGAATGCAAACTGGAGTGGCCACTATGGGAAACAGTAGGGAGATTTCACAAAAAATTAAAAATAGAACTATCATATGATCCAGCTATTTCACTTCTGGGTTTTTATCTAGAGAACACGAAAACACTAATTCAAAAAGATACATGCACCCCTAGGTTCATTACAGCATTATTCACAATAGCCAAGACCTGGAAACAACTTAAGCGCCCATCAATGGATGAATGGATAAAGATTTAGTATATATATACAGTGTTATACTACTCAGGCAAAACAAAAAACTATGAAATCTTGCCATTTGCAACAATATGGATGGACCCTGGAGACATTATGCTAAGTGAAATAAGTCTTATGGAGAAAGACAAATACCATATGCTTTCACTCATATGTGGAAGATAAACAAACAAACACATAGAAACAGAGATTGGATTAGTGGTTACCAGAGGGGAAGGGGGTAGAGGGAGGGCAAAAGGGGTAAAGGGGCACATATGTACAGTGACAGATGGCAACTAGACTTTTGGTGGTGAACATGATGCAGTCTATACAGAAGTTAAAATATAATGATGTTCATCTGAAATTTATATAATGTTATAAGCCAATGTGACCTCAATAAAAACAAGAAACGCACACTAGATACAATGCTGAATTCTATAGCACATGGGTTCATCCCGCCATGAAGCAGCTAAAGTTGAGTGACCAGAGCATAGGGACACGTGCCAGGTTTCTCACATTGACCTTGGGCTGCTTTATTCATCCATGTAAAGAGGGTTTAATTATGGGCTTACATACCTCACTTCCCTAAGTCCTTGTAAATGTGCCATTGGAAAAAAAGAAGCCAGGAACTCTCTCCTAAGACTTACAGAGCAGTCACATTAGGGGTGAATCAAATCATTAAATCCCTTGTAAATGGTGATAAAGCTCCAAATCCAAGCCCCAAAGCCTAGAGTGACTTGCCTGAGACCACACATTTAGAAGAGCTGTGTTCTAGACCCAGATTTGCCTCCCTCTGACTCCCATTGTAGTCTCCTGTATGGACAAAGGAGGAGATGCATCATGCTTGCATTCAAAATAAGGTTAGATAGAAAAATCTCAAAACATAGTAATAATAATGAAAGCAGAACTCTCCACTTAGTTTCTGTTAAAAAAGCAAGAATCAGAACTTGGGAGGCAGCATGAAGTAGGGAGTTACTGATCATTGTTCATTATCTCAGGGGCACTTAAAATCAAAGCATATAGGTCAGCATCCCAAGACTTGATCATTTAGTCAGGCAGGATCTGGCTCCTTATCTGAAGGTAAAACCCAAGGACTTTGGAGCCTGAACATATTTATACACGAGGCATCATGCTTTAGGAATTAAGCATATACTTGTGCTAAGATATTTTTCTGCCGTGAATGCTATTCCTTTTTCTAATTAATCAAGTTCATTAGATTCCACGTATATGATTTAAAAGGAGACAGATCTTCAACAAAGCATCCATTTCATTATCACAACATGAAATAGGGTAATTCTCGTCCATGCCTCTACTTGATGGTGGGAATTCATTGTTAGTTTATGGCAGGAAAAAAATCCCCTAGCCCAGTGCAAATCAAAATCATGTAAAAGCAGACAGAGTTTTTTCTTCCCCCAATTCATTTGCAATTCCAATGTTCACTCATATATATTTTAGGCACTGATGTATGATGAAGCTGTTTATTTTCCAGAGTCAAATGTGGCATGATTATTTTTTCCCCTTCTCTCTTCTTCATTCTCTCAGGGCCACTTAAAATCAAACAGTCTAGTTCACCATCAACTTAACTCTCACATTTTCTTTGCAATGATTGCAAGATCTCAAAATTAAAATTTACTATAACAGCAAAGCACATCTCACTGTTTTTTTTTCTGGCTTTAATAGTGTTAAGATATTAACAAGTACAATGAATATAATGGTTATATTGATGAGCTCTCATTTTTATGAAATATAAAGGATAAGTAAAGTTCAGTTAGTCTTGGAAAATCCCAACTCCAAATTTGAATAAATAAAATCTATTAATGCAGGGCTGATTATTATGGGTAGTATGTCATTTAAAGACTGCTTTCCTAGAAAATGTATAACTGAAGATGCTAAGAGTGTCAGATACTCAAAACCCATCAAGGAAATATACATATTACTAAATTTCCATTGGTGCCTTAGAGCTCCCTAACTATATAGCAAACACTGTGGCCTTCTATTAAAAGCATCTTGCCAAATCAGTTCAAAGTGATGGAGCTAATGCTGTTTTGTGTGGAGAAAGAATGTCATAAAAGGACTCTCTGCCACTCCTTTTTGCAATTAGTGAACAGGTCCCAAGTCTCGCTGCAGCCCAGAGGTAGTAGAAATACAATCCAAGTTGTACCTTCTTGTCTAACAGTAAGAAAAAGAAAAACAAAACAACCAAAAAAACGTATAGTGCAGGGGCGCTCTTCACTGCAATCTCCAGAGCATGTACCAGACTTGTGCACAGAATGAGCCTTTCATGAGATGAACTAAAAATAATATACCTGGTGTTCTCAAAAGGTTACAGTAAATTTGTATTATGTCTATAGAGGTAAGAATTAAGAAACATTGCTCACCTAGGTAAGTAAATGAATAGAAATAGTTTTATTATAGCAAAATCATTCCATTACAAGTTACACACTAAAAGTCAAATAGTTGTTATGTTATCAGAAAGCGTTTTTAATGATGTATCAGTTGATAACTCAATTGGGTCCTTCTTCAAATCACTCACAAAGAAGGAATTGGAAAGCATATGATTTGCAAGTGGATTTGTTATCTAGTCAATTTAGTCATTCACTTTCTCATTTTCTAAAAAGTATGTAAAAAAGGCTTTGCTAAAATTTGTAAAATGGAAATTTATTATTCCTGTTACTCTTTCACTGAGAGGCACCTTGTGTAATATATACACAGAAAGGGTTGGGAAATTGAAATATTGCTAAGTTTTTATATACTGCTTTTATCTTATCACACAAATTTTACTGATTTCACCAAAACCTTGGAGCTGAAAACAGACGCTAAGACATTGGTGAATGAAATGTCTCATTCTCTATCTCATCATTGAGAATGTAAACTGCAGAGGAAATGAGCTTTGTAAAAGATTCATGTTTCCCAGAATACTGCAATTTTTATTTTCAATATTTCAATATTTATACTCTTAGAAAGACAAAGTATGAAGCCTTGTTATGAATTGTTGACTGGATGAAAGAAGGCATGCCATCTTCATTTTTTTTCTGTAAGCTTCTTATGAAGTCTTGGCAGAATAATGATCCTGTTGCTTTCAGAGACAACCTCAATAATGCATCCTTAGGTTTTGGTCCTGCCCCCAGAAGCAGACCCTGAGATGAAGATTCATGTATGAGTGACCTGTTAAGGAAGTAAGTGCTCCCAGGAGGAAGTAGCCAGAGAGTGAGGGAAGCAGAGCAGGACTGGGGAAGAAACAAATCAGGAGTGAGATTTCAGGTGAATCCAAGCATTGGGGAATTCTGGAATGTAAATCACACCACAGTTTGTCCCATCTCAAGGCAAGGGAACTGGGCTTTCACAATCTTGTATCAGTCAGCCTCTGGCTATGGGCCTCCCTTAGGCATGGAGGGCTAGGGGGACACAAACTTCCAGGCACAAACTCCAGATAAGACAACTCTAATAGTTCAAGGACACTTCTATAAAGAAAGCTGCAGGTATGAATCATTAATAACAAAACACACAGAAGCTGTGCTTTGGGCAAACAGAGTCAGTAGGAAACTAGGTAACAGCAATGACATCATCCACTACATTTTAAATCAGTTTATTCTCCATTCCAGTCTCACTCTCTCCATGTCTTCACTCTTGCTTTCTGAGATCACATCCCAAATAAACTTCCTGCGCCAAAGGCTTTGTCTTAGGTTCTGCTTTCAAGGCAACACAAATGAGTTCTTCCTCCTTTTAGGATGAACAGCTTTCAGGCTTTTCCCCAAACTAAGACTTGGTCTACACCTAGGCATGTCTGGAGCAGCAGCTTCTGTCTTTAAAGTTGATTTTATTTATTGAGTACCATCTTATCATTTACCTCCCTACATACAGAGCAAGCAACTGTTTTGTATAATTAGCATTACATGAGTGCTATTTCCACTGGCAGGAATCTCCCCAGTAGGAGGGAACTCAAAGTTTCCTAATCAAGCTTGTTATAATTTGCTGTATTTATTTTTGGCAATTCTACATCAGTACCATGTGCTGTAGCCCAAGTAATAGAAGCAGACAAATGTGTCTTATAAAACTGGCCAGTCTTGCTGATTGTACTCCTTGGATGTACAGTTATGCCACTCCAGCTTTCCCCACCTTGGTCCCCCTCCTTTCTTCTCCCACTCTCAAAACCTGGGCACTGAGCTGAGATTTCTCCTACTTATTCTTAAAAACATCACTTGAAGAGAAGTGACAGTCTTAAGAAAATATTTGCAAACACATATCTGATAAAAACTTGTACTCAAAATTCAACAATAAGAAGATAACTCAATTTTAAAAATGGGCAAAAGATTTGAACAAACACTTCACCAAAGAAGAGATGTGGATGGCAAACAAGTACATAAAAAGATGTTCAACATCGTTAGTCACTGGGGAAATGTAAAATTAAAACCACGATGAAAAACACACCCTCTAGAATGGCTAAAAAATTTTTTAAACATAATAATAACTGAAAATACCAAGTGCTGACAAGGATGTAGAGCAACTAGAACTCCTGTATGTAGCTCATAGGAGTGTAAAATCATACAACCACTTTGTAAAACAGTTTGGCAATTTTTCCTCCCCTTTCTGAGGGCAGCTCACTTCCAATGATTAGCCAAGGGAGGAGTATAAAGACTCAAACCCCTTGCCCCAACTTGGATACCTCTGAAGGACCATCTCAGCTCCAGAGCTCCCTGCATGGGATTGTCTGAATTGCTTATTGAGACTACATTGCAGCCCAACTTCTCCCTCTGCCAAATTCTGATTCCTTCCCTTCCTCCACAAGTGTTGATATCAAGGGTATTTCCTAAGAAAGCTTCTGCAGACTTACCTTCCTCTTCAAATCTGCTTCTCAGGAAACCAACCTTGTGACACCCCTCCTCTCTAGTTCCCTCTTTGAAGACCCAGCATTTTTGCTGAGCATTATATGGGAGAATCTCCTATACGAGGTATCCAAAGAGAAACTGAGCCCCTTGCTTTTAAAATAAGATCTAAGACCTAGAGAGCTAAGGAATGTTACTTCAGGGGTTAAAGACAAGGTGCCATCCAAAGGAATTCTGAGTTAGCCTCTGGTCAGCCCTGGCTCTCAGGAGTACTTACAGTTTAATTCCACTACAAAGGTATAGTTCCATGCCCAGATTCTTCTCCTAACCTCCTAATTGCTCTGTGTAACAGGTTGGGTCCAACTGAAGAGCAGACTGTGAGATGGATATTTGTGTGCAGGAAGTTTAGTGGGAAGGACTCTTAGGATCAACAGCTGTGGAGAATTGAGGGCAGCAGGATTGGGCAGAAGGAGAAGTCCACTTGTGATGCAGCCACAACAAAGGTCTCGTAGGCAGAACAATGACCCTTCCCCAAAGATATCCATGTCCTAATCCCTATAACCTGTGAATGTTATTTAGATGGCAAAAGGGACTTTGTGGGTGTGATTAAGCTAAGGATCTTGAGATGGGGAGATTAGCCTGGATTATCCAGATGGGCCCAATGTAACCATAAGTGTCCTTAAAAGGAAAAGAAGGAGGCAAGAGTGTCAGAGTCAGAGGGAGAAGTGAAGATGGAAGCAGAGGTCAGAGACAAGATGCTACGCTGCTGGCTTTGAAGATAGAAGAAGAGGTCATGAGCTAAGGAATACAGGCGGCCTCTAGAAGCTGGAAGAGACAAGGGAATGAATTCTCCCTAAGAGCCTCCAGAAGTAATGCACTCCTGCCGACACCGTAATTTTAGTCCAGTGAGATCAATTTCAGACTTCCAACCTCCAGAACTGTAAGAGAACAAATTTGTGTTGTTTTAAGCCTCAAAGTTTATGGTAATTTCTTATAGCCAGTAATAGGAAATTCATGCAAAATGCCTCAGCGAATTCCATGAGGAGCTCTGAAGCTGGGATGGCCTTTCAGAGTTGTCCTAAGTTAGGTTGATGGGCTGAGCATTTATACCCCCAAATAGACCATCCACTGGATGCAGGCTGCTCCCCAGAAAAAGGTGTGACCCTGACCCAAATCAAGAGCAATTCCCAGAGAGGGCGGATAGCACTCCCAGAAGCCAAGAGAATCAGTGCTTACTTAAGTCCTGGAAGGATGAGAAGATGGATCTGGGCGGCACACCATGGAGTCCCCTGTACTCTGAAAATCGATGTAATTTCCCCATCCTCACCTCCAGCTCTTGCAGTACTGATATGTAGTCCCAGGAGGAAAAACAAATTCAGTTAGGTGTGTCATTACCAAGCAAATTAAACTCTTTTATCCTAGTCTGACTTCAGCATTCTTGAGCTTACTCGCCTTATGGGGGGCTGGGGGGCGGGCAGCAGGAGGATGGCTACATTTAAGTTCTCTATGCCTCAGTTCCCTTGGATCCCTAAAGTTAAGAAAAGCTTCAGACTGCAGATTTTCCCGGAAACTATTCAAGGATCAAGATCAATACAATTACTCTGAAACATGCTAAAAGTAAAAGAGAGAACTGTTTAGCTGAGGACTCTAGAGGAAAAATTAGGAATTCATTTTAAGAAACACATTTCTAAAGATTAGGTCTTTGAAGAACTCATCAAATGACGCAATTCTAATTTCAAACATGTTGTCAATGTCATTTGTTGAAATATTATAAGAAACTGTTCAATGAATGTTTAAATGGGGTAAAGAGTGAATTTGTTTTAATACAGCAAGAGTTACATTTTTGGCTGCTCTGCATTTTGTCACTACAATCTGTTATTGCTTTATTCTTAGAACATAAAAATACAACTATTCCTTTGCAAAGGCTACTTTCTAATCTAGATCCCAAATCCCGTAAAGAGTGTGAAGTATTTCCATGTCCACATGTTCAGACCTTCATTATACGTTGCTTGAACTAATTCAATAGTCTCTCCCACTTGTCCTTCTGCTACCAGTACCACCCCAACCCATTCTGAACACTGTAGCCAGATTAATCTGTCTGAACAACATCTTTGATTATGCCATGCTTTCATTTGAACCCTTTTAGCATCTCCTTAATGTCAGACTAGTTTCAAAGTCTTCTCCCTGGCATTCAAGGCCCTCCATATGATGCCCCTGGCTTTCCCACCAACCCATCCCCCATCATAGCTATCCTGTGATCCAGCAAAATTGTAATGCTTCTTGTTCTCTGAAAACTTTGTATTGGCCTGATTGTGTTACTGCTCTTCCTTCAACCAGGAATACTTTCCCCATGATGGTAGTTTAAATCTTATCCATCTGAAAAAGCAAATGTTACAAACCACCACATAAAGCCTTTGTTGATTCAACTAACTAGATGTGATCTCTCCCACTTCCAATTTTCAATAAAACTCCTGTCCTAGTGAGGCATTATTTTGATTGCCAGTAATAGAAACCTACTCAAATGGTTTGAAGAAAAAGGAGGATTTATCTGGAATATAAGGGAGTATCATAAAATCCAAAGTCCCAAATGGCAGCCACAGCTCATGAAATTCAAGAGAAAAACTAACCCAGAAAAGCAAAACAGATTGCTATGAAAAAGATGAGATCAGTTCTTAGAATTTGAAAACATGATTTATGGCAATAAAAATAGGGTTGAAAATCAGAATGGACATAGTTGAAGAAATTATCTGAGAGAATCGCCCTGCTTCATCTTCCAGTACACTAATTAATTCAGCAAAAAGTTGGGAGAGTGAAGACAGAAAATGAAAGTAGATTAAAGGAGGGGGGTAGGTTACAGATATTGAAATATTAGGTGTTGATAGAAAAATATTCATTCATAATCAAAAAACATTTCAACTTAATAGCAAGCACTAGCATGGATATAAATGAATAACTGCCAAAATGCTAGAAATAGTTGGTAGAGCAAAGGGTGGGGGGAGGAAGAAGTGCAGAAATCTTTTCTTTAGGTTTTGCCAAAATAATAGATGGCAAGGGATCTTATTTTTCTTTTAATTTGCATTTTTGCATTACTAGTGAGGTTACTCATCTTTTCCTATGTTTATTGGGTTATTCATATTTCTTCTGTAAATTGCCTATATATATATACTTTGCCCATATGTCTATTGAGTTCTGTCATTTTTATTGATTTATAGTACTCTTTATAGGTTATGAATATTAAAACTTTGTCTGATAGACTGGGAGGAAACGAAGTATATATTTCTTGTCTTTAGACTTTATTTTTTGACATAACACATTTTTAATTATTTGGAAGAAATGTGCTGGAGGAAAATATAGACGAAGGCTATCATGTTGTTAGGGTTGGAAAGTCTTTTTTATTCCTTCTTCTATGATTTCTTTCCTTAAAAAAATAAACAGGAAAATACTGACAGATCTAACTACATAAAAATTTTAAAGTTCCACATGAAAACAATGAAGCTGGCATCATAATAGTGATATGATGCTACTACATGCCAGGCACAACTCTAAGTTCTTCGTATAGATAAACTCATTCAATTGGTACAAATACTTTATCAGATATTGCCATCATCTTCTTCATTTGACAAATGAGGAAACTGAGGCACAGAGAGGTTAAGTACTTGCCCAAGGCCACAGAGAAGGTAAATGGCAAAAAGAAGATTTGATCCTAGGCAGTCTGGTTTCAGAGACTGTGCTTTAAAGCTTTGTGCTATAATTATACCTTTCAAACAAACTCTGCAGAAAAATAACTTTCCAGAGCACAAAGAAGCTGGCTGGGAACATATTTTTCCTTGCCACCTGGGTACTGACCCTGCTTTTTTCCCTGTGATGATGTTGTCTTGCAGGTGCTGAACTTGGCTCAAGATGTGGGAGAGTCCAATGTTTGTGAAAATCACCATAAACAGAACTGTACAGATTCTTGCTCTATGTTCTTCTAGAATAGTTATGTAAGGCACAGTACAAAAGGTTTGTAACATAGCAACAAATGAGCTGTTTTGTCAATTCCATACCCTATCAGGACACCCAGCTGCCTCTGATAGTCCTGTGCAAGTCCAAACCAAGATATGCTGCATCTCTCCCTTCTCTGTGTAGTACCTCATTTCCATTAAGTTCCAAATCCTAGATATATACATTGGGCATTATAAAAGAAGTCAGTGTGTGTGTGTGTGTGTGTGTGTGTGTGTGTGTGTATGTAAATGTGACAAACCAGAAAAAGTAATTAAAAAAAGAAAAAGCAAGTTAAATACACTCCAATTCATGCAATCAGAACAAATCTATATCCCCTGGTCTAGGTAAAAAGCAAACAATAACAACAAGTTCTGCTGTGAATCATGAACTTGCATTTAACGGAATAAATAATAAATGTAATATCCTGTGTCAGTCATGGTCTCAGCAGGAAACAGATGGTACACTCAAATTAGGATAATTTAAAGAGGGATTGTTACAGGTAATATTCCCCAGGAGGTAGGTTGAGATGGAGATTAGCAAATAGAAGTTTATTGTGAAGTCCCCTGAGGATTAAAACTCAGGGAAGAAAAGAAAGCAGAATTGGGCAGAGGGAGAAGTTGAGCTATGATGCCATCTCATATAACGGGAGCCCTGAAGCTGGAACGGTCCTTCAGAGTTGTCACAAGTTGGGTGGAGGTAGCCAGACCATTATGCCCCCTGCATTGACCAGTCATTGGCTATCCGTTGCCCAGGGGAAAAGGCATAACCTTAGGCAAAGCAGCTCCTTCAGGAGAGGGCAACTCCCAGAGAGGAGAGTTCTGACGCCTGAAAGCATCTAGTGGAGTAAGTTCTTCCATCCTGAAGAGGGATCTTGGCAACACAGCACAGCAGCAACCACAGGGATTCCTAAAGGAACTATTTCCCAAAGTATGTGCGGGGTGTACAAAAAATCCAGTGGAAAATTATCAGATAACTTCGTTCATACAAAGAAATATGAGGTGTTGCAGCTCTCAACTGAGAGACTGAACAGACAACGGCCAGACCATATATAAAAATAGAACTCTCATCCATAACCTGCAGCAACCAGCCCAGAAAACAACTCATTATCTACAGTAACCAGCCCAGAAAGCCAGCCTGCTATCTATAACTCAGACCTTGTAGGAAGTCAGATTGCTATCTCCAGCAATAATCCAGGAAGCCAAACAATAACTCCTGTAACAATTGGCCCCAAATGGCCAGGACTTGACTAATAACTGACAGTTTCCCTAATTTCCATCTCCACTTCTAACTTAGGACCAACCATAGAAAGCCAAACATGTTCCCCTAACCAATCACATAGGATGCCCCACTTCTAGTTACCCTCCTCCAGCTTCCTCATGCCATTAGCCTCCAATGAGAGCACACCTGAAGCCTTCCCCATCTTCCCCTATAAATCTTTCCCACTCCCCTGCCTGCCTCTGAGTCTCTGCCAAAGCACAAGTGATGGTGGTTGACTCCCCTGCTATAGCGAGCTCTAAATAGATAGCTTTTGTTCTCACGTGGGTAGTCTTCATTTATTTCCACATAACAAAGCTCCCAGTAAGAGGATGACCTCATTGAGAAGACAATTTGCTTCCTCCTGAGGCATCTGGACCCAAACCTGGAATTTGTGAAAGCAATCCAAGAATTTTCTTTGCTTTACAGAATAAGCATTCAGAATCATGAAAACGCCAACTTGCGTTTAAGACACATCTAGGTGGACAGCAGGTCCAGAAAAAAAGAGCAAGTCTGAGGCCGAGTACACCAAAAAGGTTTAAGGAAGATCTTCCAATATACAAGAGTAGAAAACAGACTTCAATTTTAGCAGTCCAGCTGACAAGTTACACTCTTAGTTATTCCAAATATTTCCCATGAAAATATGCCCTGAGGTAAGGTGCTTGGCAAATGTTCCAGATCTGATATGATTAGGTAGCTTTGAGAGGAATGAGCTTCAAAGGAAAATAAAATCAGTTACTTAAGTACAAAGGGGATACTTTCTGGATTCTCGTCTTCCCACCCTGAGTCATCATGCCCATGGAAACCACACTGCTTAGCCTTTGTCTGAATAAGGGGCTCTTGTTAAGATCTCCTTGTTGTTCTAGCACATCCCTACTTAAGAACTTAACTTTCAGGCCACACACTAGCTTATTAAACCAAATAAATGATTCATGCTGGACATTTTCAGAATTACAGCAGGCCAGTGGAAACGGTGAGGGAGAGAAGGAGGAAATTATGCCATCAAATAATTTAGTAGGTGGTTAACTACATCACCTCAAGCTGGGCCTGAGTGAGGCTAACTCATTAACCTTCATTAACACCACAGCGGGCCTTAGTTTACCATATTAGCTGGATTTAGAGCTGAGCCCCTAGAGAAGGAACTCTAGATGGATTCAGCTTAGAGAGAAGGATTCCTGGGAGGCTCGGGGTTACCATGAAAATACTGATAAATGGCACATGAAACATATACTTGGGTTTGGGTGGAGAAAACATTGATTGGAAAGCAAAATAGAGGACTGTGAAGAAAACCAGCTTTGCCTATGGCTGACGCTGCCCTTAGCTTGAGTAGCTTATGAGGCAGTTGTGGGTGGAAGTCTTTACAAAATAGGCAGATTATGATGGAATATCTGCCGTGAGGGTAGGAGGAGCGGCCATCAGAGATGACTTAGTAAACCGTCATTCCTCCTCTGCCCAGCTCAATACAACACTGCCTACCCACCAGCCAAGCCCTCTCACCACTAGCCCACCCTGAGCCCTATGGTAAAGAAATGGTCTTCAGCAAGGCCGGGACTTGCTACTCACGGCTTTTGACTGCCCACCTTGGCTTCTGTGGGGAGTTGGTTGGGGAAGGCACTCCCAGTCCCCACTGGTCCCCAAAGAGCATATATGTACTTCCCCAGCTATGTGGTTTAAAGCCTTTACCCTTATCTCACTGCGAAGGAAAGAGAACATTTATAAAATGCTTGCTATAAGTGATCCTCATAACAACTCTGAGTTTCTTACTCTTTACTCTTTATATTGAAGGGGATCAGAATATGCCACCCCAAAATATGCCACTGTAGCACAAGGATTATTTTGAGCTCAAAGCAATTAAGAAACTGCAGACATAAAAGGAACTCTCTGCCCTACCCCTTTCTGCCTAAAAGCAGAGCATCAGTTTCACTTGGTGAAGGTGTCCCCCTTCCCTCTCCCATACCAGGAAGAGGAGAAGGACTTTTAATCACCGGAGAGCTGGCACCAACTTGAGTCTGCATAACAAGCCTTACGAAAAAACCCTTATCTTCCATTAGTTGCCCCATAGATTTACCTTCTCACAATTTGTGGCCCCTAGAAGCCCAAACCCCTTTTCCTTTGTCTACTCACTTCTCCACTATATTGCCCTTTGTTAAAATGGCATATAAACTCTCAAGCCTAGTCACTTCTAGGCTTGAGTTTTTACTTTTCTCTGAAGCTCCTGTGCATGCATAATAAACATTTTCTCCTGTTAATCTGTCTTTTGTCAGTTTAATTCACAGGCCCCAGTTACTGAACCTAAGAAGGGAGAAGAAAACTTTTTCCTCCCTACAACACTAATCCCACTTTACAGATAGGAAATTGAGGCACAGAGAGATTGAGGGCAAAACAACTAGTAGCTAGTGCCAGGAGTTGGAACCAGGCAGTCTCATTCCAGTCCCTATCCTCTTTCTTAATTACTCTACTACAACTCCAGTTTAGAAAAACAGAATTCTCCTATACAGCCTAGTCGCACACAGGGGTCACATTGTATTCAAAATACATCCTGAGTCTTTAAATACTAGAATCATATTCAGTGAGGCAAGACAAGTTGCAAGGAACATGAGATGGAAGCCTAGAATCTGCTTTCCCCTTAGGAAGTCTCAGTCTGGGGCACAAGCCCATTGAGTGAAAGATGGGGAGAATCTCTCAAACTGTTTAAATCCCTTCTCCATCTCTTTGCCACACACATACTGGAAAATTCATGTAAGTTAAATATGCATTTAAGGCCAGGCCACTGTGTATAAAATGAGGCAAGGTATGTAGATTTCCAAAAGGACTCAGAAATGTCATGAAAAAGAGAATGGAGGATAAGGACCGAAGCCTTGTACATTGGTCAGCTTCCCTGCCCATGTGTTGCTTCCAGTCAGCCTGTGATTACAAAATGTGGTTTCTGCTGGTCAACAGAAGGCAGCACTGAAGCCTCAGGCAACTGGGAAAGTGCTGGGCAGTGCTTCTAGAAAGCTTGGGAGGAGAAAGTGCAGCCATGAGGGTGTGAGGAGGAGAGAGAACTTCAGGGAGGGTTCCTGCCAGCAAGGCCCTGAGTGGTTATGACAACTCTCTTGTTTCTTTCTTCCCCATTGTATTGCTAAAATATAACCAAATGGCTTCAGAGCCCTGGACCTGGTAGAAGTGTTTGGATGGGCTGTGATGATATCATGCACATATCCGTGCAGCCCCCAGAGGGTCAGGATATTTGTTTGTCAAGGAATCTACAGCCTATACTTTCATCATATCCATAAGGCATTCTAGGTGGTGAGCGTGAGGCTAATGTCTGCACCCCTGACTTGGACGGAGCCACTTGGCCTCACATCATAGGATGCGAGCTGTAAATAGAAGTGGCAGATGCTGCATGTCCCACCTCATTACCTAATCCTTTCAAATGAAAAGCAGTAAACACACTGCTACCTTAAACATGTCGCGTTTGTTCCACATTAATGGAAACCTATGTTCCAGCAGCAGGTATTGGATTTCAGGTTGTTGGTTAATAACAATTCATTAATTTAAAACAAACAATTGAGGCATTCATTTGAAGAGTGGTTACTAAATGGGGAGCCTGAAATCACCCTTTCAGGCTTCACTGAGCTCGGGCTCAGTGGACTCCACAATGACAGTCTTTGGATTCACATCAACCTCGTTGGGAGACAGATTTTTATAATACCTCCACATTCCAGGAACAGGGATGGGGAAAGGGAAAGAGAGAGTGACAAAGAGAGAAGAGGAGAGGGGAAAAGGAGGGGAAAAGGGAGTGGGGTGGGAGGGGGTAAGAGGAGGACAAAAGTTGTGGGGGAGAAGGAAGAGGGAGTAGCGGGAGGAAGAGAAAAAAGAAAGAAGAGAGAAAAAGAAATGTTTTCTATCATATACCTTATAAGCTGGAATTTTAGAGGAAGAAAAGCAATAACATAAAGGTGTCTTTTTTTGCTCATTGTTTCTTAATGCAGAGAGGATTTTGGTTGCCACTGCTGCAGCTAGCTGTACTCCGTGGTGACTGAGCGTGTTTTAGGAAAAGACCAAATAGAATGACTTAAGCAACGCTAGAGAAAGAAGAAACATGTAGAGGGAAAGGAAGGTTGAAGGAGAGAAGATGATGAGCTTTTAATTTATTATTGTTGCTATCATACAAGGGAATCCCAGTAGAAGAGTTTGCAAAGTATTGCTGACTTCATTTTAGTGACATTTCTAATCCTGCCTAGAAGCACTCAGTAATTGACAGCAGGTAGATTTTATTTAAAGGAGAGAGGAGAGAAGGGAAAGACATCAGTCATCAAGTGCTGTTTACCATTTTGGCTCCCACCATATTGAACCAAAGGTAGAAAACAATGTGATAGAACAAACAGAAATAAAGGTGGGAAGGTTCCAGGAGTTTCTCGCAGTGCTGCAGTGCAGGTCTGACAGAAGCAGGGGCGCAGGAGCAGTTACTGAGCACTGCAGAAAAAGTGCACTCAGACTCTAGTTAATTGCCCTTCGGAGTGCTTTAGCAGGTATCATTTCATTCAATATTTTTCTTTGTAAAATGGCGTAATATTTTACTTTTGCTAAATATAATACTTTGGCAGGGAGTCACAAAAATAAGGTTCATAAATGAAGTTTAGGGGCTTGGTACTAAAATGGAGGTCTGAGGACCAGCAGCATCAGCATTATCTGGGAGCTGGTTAGAAATGCAGGATTTGGGCCCCATCCCAGGCCAAGTGAATCAGAATCTGCATATAATCAAATCCCCAGGGGATTCAAGTGCAGGTGAAATTTTGAGTAGTCCTGGTTAAGACAAAAATGGTATGCTGGCATCTCAAGTATTTATTTGTCTGAGGCCTTTGTTCTGTCTGAGATCCATCGTGACTATCTGGGTATGCCCTTATAACCGACACGTGCAACTCCATCCCCTTCCCCATCTCACAGCCCAGGCAGACATTCCTAATTGATTAATCAACAGTGGACACTTGGACCACTGTCCTGACCTGTGAGATTAAATCTAACTCAGCAGTAAGAGAAAAAAAAAGTGATCAGAGTTGGCATTCTGGTTTAGCTTTTGTGTGTGTGTCTTTATCAGTGGTTCCCAAGCTTTAGAATGCATCAGAATCAACTGGAGGACTTGCTAAAATGCGGACAGCTGAGCCCCAGCTACAGGGTTTCTGAATCAGTAGGTGTGAGGTTGGGCCTGAGAATTTGCATTTCTAACTTACTCTAAATGTTTATGTTGCTGGTCCAGGGATCATACTTTGAGAACCTCTGGTCTCTATCCTTCCCCTACCCCTCCTCCCTCAGACAAAGGCATTGTTCACTATCCCCTCCCTTTAGAGCCTTGTTCTTTGCAAGGTGAGGTGTAGTAGCTTGATGTGGTAGTAGATATTAGCTGCTTACCCTCTTATACGTAAGAGAACAGAAATTTTATGAATATTTTAAAGGGTACTCCTAAGAATATTGTCTTAAATAGTCTAAAGCTGGTATTTTAGAAGAGTCATGCTGGAGATAGCAGATGGGTGTTTGGGGGAAGACAGAACCACGCTGTGTCCCCCAAGTACCATCACCTAGAAAGTTGCCTCCCAAGGCTCTACCAACAGGACCATAGGACGGTTCCTGTGAATCTTGCCAGTGAGGCATGGGTCACTCTCCTTGGGAGGCCCATTTCTTTATCATAAAATAGAAGGTAAAAAACCTACAAAAAGTGGGGAAAGCTGTCTTGCAACATCTTTGGGAGACAAGTAGATTCTTCATCTTATTTTAAAATGCGAATCTTTCTTTATTGCAGGGAATATGATGAGCACTAGAGACAGAAAGTCAAAGACGACATGGTTCCCAGATCCAAACATGTAATTACAGAATATTTTGGATAATAGTACAGGTGGAACCAATTGCTATAGAAACGGAAGGGATGCTTACTCAGCCCAGGGGTTAGGAGGGCTTCCTGGAATAGGGGGTGGCTAAGCTGATTATTAAATACTAATCAGGAATTACCTTAAGCAGGGAAGAACATGATAAATGCACTTACTAAAACTATTATATTGTCAGCTTTATGGAGAAGGGATTGGAAGAGGCAAGACTTGGGTAGGGAACTGGTTAGAACATGGTTGCAGTAGTATATGGAGACCCAAACTAGAAAATGGCAGTGGGGAAGAGAAGAAATGGATAGTAAGGAACCATTGAAGAAATAGAATTATCAGGTCCTAGATTAGCTGTGGGTTAGCTTCATGTAGAATCATGCTTCTCAAGGATGACACTCAGATGTGTGACCACAGCCAACTTAGAGGACTTCATCCTATTTTAACCCTCTACTATCACCACCATACTCTTTTCCACCTATTATACTGATACCTCTAGAACTTACACTTCAGACACTGAAGTGTCACTTTGTACTCTTGTTTTCAGCCATCCCAATCGAACAGGACTCCTTAAGAACCACATCACTTTTGTGCATCTGCCCCCTGCCCCAGTATCTGCCCCACTTCCCTCCCCCAGGTACCAAACTCTGCTAGCCATTCCACTACAGATCTGACTGGCACCTGGCTTCCAGGGAAACCATCTTTATACACCAACTCTTCTAACAAAGAATTACTTGCATTTCTATACTTGTTTCTTTGTTGACCTGTGCCTTGCTAAAGTCTGCCTTCTAGTTATTCCTGTCCATCTACTCATATTCCTATCTCAGTAAAGTCATGATTTTCTTTCTGAATCAAGACCTTTGGTTGCCAGGTAAATTCCAAGCCCCATCTACCAAAGCAACTTCAGCCCCTGGCAATTATCTGCCATCAGGGTATTTCTATTTAGCCCAAGGGGTATCTCAATATCCACTATTTGGCCACTGTAGCAGATGCCCGTGGTACCCTAGTTATATCCCCTGGGCCCACTTCTGATTTCAACCAAAGCTATAGTGGACAGTCAGTGTGCAAAGATCCACTTCTGCCTTGATGCCACCTGAAGCCACGCCTCTTTCAGCTTTTTGCTCTAGGACTTTCTCCAATATATTAGTAGTTTGCTCTGCCTGTACATAACCATGACACAAAAGTGTGGAAAAGTAACATCCCCAGGGGCAATTCTCAAACAATAGGGGATAGGGAGTGATGAATAGATAGATAAATCTCTGAATTCCCATCAGTTTCTTTATACTTCTTAAAAGCCCAGGTAAAATCAAGACCCTGTTCCCCATAGCAATGACCTCAATTATGTCCTTTTATATTGGGTTTTCCACCTTCTCTGTCTCACTTCCCCACTTTGCCACTCTTGCTTCATGAAATCATCTCCCAAAGAAACCACCTGCACTCAAGTCCTTGTCTCAGTTTGGGTTCGCCCAAGGCAGAGACTAAGATAGCCATATAGTGTGTTTCATGCTCTTTTCTAAAACTTCTCTCTTTCTAGAAAATGTTAAACAGTATACAACATTTAAGAGGAAGAAAAGAGGGGTATGGAGACTTATGAGGAAGAGGTAATAAAGGTAAAATAGAGAAATAGTGATATCAGGCAAAACAAGGAATTTTATATTCAGGCAAAAAGCCTGAGGTCCCAGTTGTCAACGTCCTTTGAGTTAAAGGACGAATCCTTAGGCAGACCACATCCACAAACTTAGAGCTCTTAGGTAAAGAGTTATGGAGGGCGGTAGTGTGCCGCCAACGTAGTCAGCCTCATAGTCTTTAAATTATAAGGTGATGGTGCCTCTGGAGTAGTACAATACAGAGACTCTGACATGGAGAAATAATTTGTATGAGATCCATTAGTCTAGTGACAAAAAATAACTGTTGACCTTTTGAGGGAAACAGGAGGTAAAGAAGAGGAGTGTCAGGAAGAGAATATATATGTGTTTGGGAAGGAATGAAGTGAGCGTTAAAAAGCCATTGGCAGATTAATTAATCCTTGGTGCCTTCCGCCAGGAACTGTAAGAACCCAGATTGGTGACAGGTAGAAAATAGGATAGAGACCCACCATCAGCAGATGCTGTTAGTGCCCAGCCCATACCCTCTCATACTCAACTGTAGAGGTTTTAAAATAAGTCCACAAATTCTTTGACACACCTCCTTTCAAAAGGTGGAGACTGATAAACCTCTCCTTGAGTGTCGGTTGGAATTAATGATTTGCTTCTAACAAAAACAGACTATGGCAGAAATAGATTATGGTGTGTGACTGCCAAGACTAGTCATAGAAGGCATAGTGGCTTCCTCCTTGCTCTCTCTAGGATCACTCACTCTGAAGAAGTCAGTTGCTATGTCTTGAGGATACTCAAGTAGCCCTAAGGAGTGGCCGATGTGCCAAAGACATGAGGCCTCTTGCCAATGATCAGCAAGAAACTGAGGCCTCCTGACAACAGCTATGCAAGTATGCTATCTTGGAAGCAGATCTTTCAGCTCCAGTCAAACCTTTAGCTGACTACAGCCTGGCTGACATCTTGAACATAACTTCATGAAAAACCCTGAGCCAGAATCACCCAGTTAAGCTAATTTCCTGACCCACAGAAACAGTGGCTTAGAAACAATAAACATTTAAAACCTGAAATCATAAAACTTCTAGAAGAAAACACAGGAAAAATCTCCTTGACATGGGTCTTGGCAATGACTTTTTTGGATATGACGCCTAAAGCACAAGCAACAAAATAAAAAATAAACAAGTGGGACTACATCAAACTAAAGCTTCTTCATAGCAAAAGAAACCACCAACAAAATGAAAAGACAACCTACTGAGTGGGAGAAAATATTTGAAAATTATATCTGATAAGAGGTTAATATCCAAAATATATAAAGAATTTGTACAACCAATAGCAAAAGAATAACTAATCCATTTAAAAAGTGGGCAAAGGGCCTGAATAGACATTTTTTCAAAGAAGATACACAAATGGACAACAGGAACATGAAAAGGTACTCAACATCACTAATCATTAGGGAAATACAAATCAAACCACAATAAGATATCACCTCATACCTGTAGAATGGCTATTATCAAAAAGACAAAAGATGAATGCTGACAGGGATGTGGAAAAAAGGAACCTTTGTGCACTGTTGGTGAGATTATAAATTGGTGCAGCCAGTATGGAAAACAGTATGAAAGTTCCTCAAAAAATTAAAAACAGAAATACCATACGACCCAGCAATTCTACTTCTGGTATATGTCCAAAGAAAACATAATCACTCTGTCAAAGAGATATGTATCTGCACCCCTATGTTCATTGCAGCACTATTTACAATAGCCAAAACATAGTAACAACCTAAGTGCCCATCAACAGATGAATGAATAAAGTTGTGGTGCATACATATACAATGGAATACTATTCAGCCACAAAGAAAAGGAAATTCTGCCATTTTTGACAACATGGATGGACCTTGAGGGCATTATGCTAAGCAAAATAAGTCAGACAGAGAAAGACAAACGCTGTATGTTTTCACTTATATGTGGAATCTTAAAAAGAAAATCAAACTCATAGGAAAAGGATCAGATTTGTGGTTACCAGAGGCAGAGGGTGGGGGTAGGGAAATTGAATGAAGGTGGTCAAGAGGTAAAAACTTCCAGTTATAAGATAAATAAGTACTGGGGAGGTAATGTACAACATGATGGCTATAACTAACACTGCCGTATGGTATATTTGAAAATTGCTAAGAGAGTAAATCTTAAAAGTTCTCATCACAAGGAAAAAGACATCTTTTTCTCGTTTTTGTATCTGTATGAGATGATGGATGTTAACCAATCTTATTGAGGTAATTATTTCATTTAATTTCATTTTCTTTTCTTTTAAGACAAAATGACTGTTCTTAATCACATAATACCTTCTGGGCCAAGTGTACCTCTCACCACCACAAACTCTACAGCTCATAGCTAAAGGTTAGAATGGAAAAGAAAGAGTGGGTTGATGACACAGAAGCTATACCTGCTTCATCTTCAATCTGGTACAGTGGAGATCTCTAGTTCGGAGGTGCTGACCCTGAAGCGAGTGGCTTTGGATAAACCATTCTCCGATGAACTGCTCCACCTTCCCTGAGTCTATCTGATTTGGATGGGGATTGCCCTTAACAAGATGTTCTGAATTAGAATTAAGGAAATACAATTTGCTAGCAGTTCCATGATTCACATAAATCCATCTTCCCAGCTTCACCAACAGAGAAATATGAGTTTTGAGTTTTTTCCTTGGGGAAAATGATAGCCTAAGGGAATAAAGCTGAAACAAAGAAGCAGAGAAGGAAAGCGAAGAGTGAGGGTCCTGTGGTGTTTCAACCCCTGGTTCCAATTACTTCTGAATCCATTTTTATCTCTGGCCTTCTTACAGATTGCTTACATCAGCCAATAAATTCCTTTTTTGCCTTATCTAATATTTGGTTGCAAGTGAAAGAAACCCAACATGTGAATACCAATTAAAACATCTTATTTTAATAATCCTGAAATAATCAGGTATTTCTCTTCCTGAACCTCCAGCTCCCAAACTGGTCTTAATCAGCCTAATTGAGCTTAATTTAAAGGTCAGCTTTCACCTAAAAAAGAGAAAGAGGATGCACTAAAAAATAATATCAGGTGCTTTATAATAAGAATTTTTAAAACTGAAATTTAACCCTCACAATTATCTTTCAATGTTGATATTCCCATTTCATATATCAGGAAACCAAGACTCAAAGAATTTAGGATACATCTTGCCAAATGTTACCCAACTATTGGTGGTAGAGCCACAGATGATATCCAAGAGTCATTTATCTCAATCCTTGACCATTAAGAATCTGTGAGTTCACATTTGCCACCCTGTCATTATTTTTGTATTTACGTATTCCCTGAGGGTAAGCCTAAAATGAATCCATCTTGCACTCACAAAAAGATGACACTACCTGTAGCAACCATGGAGGTGTACCACTCAGATCTCCCTTCGAGAAAGTACTTGTCATTCATCTGTGAGAACTGCGGTTAGCTGACACTTTCCCTCTTTTGAGCCAAGACTATGCTTCCCGGGAAGCTTCAGCTGCTGACTGAGCATGGCAGGGGCACTAGAGCCTGGTTATTTCAATCCAATGTGGGACTTCTCTAATGAGCAACCTCTGCTCTTGGGCTCCCCACTGGGTTGGCCAAGACTTTGCCATATGTGTATCATATATGACAAGCTCTTCTGCCCAGTTCTGCTTTCAGTCCCTTTCCTCAGGAATCAGCACAGCATCACAGGCTGGAGGCTTTGCCTGTTCAATCCTGCTTCCTCTCTCTTATCTTCCATGGGCATTTATCCCCCAACAAACTACTTGCACTTTTAACTCCATCTCAGCTTCTGCTTCCTCAAAAAACCAACTGGAACACTAAATAGTGAGCAAATGAGCAAGAGAAGTAGAATTCAAGGGAAAATTGTTCGTTCCAAGACATATTTCCCTGCAGATAAGTCACTAAGGTAAAGCAATGTAATTCTAGTTCAGTAAAGCAGATTGTGCTGAATACGCCAAATGGCTTCTCTTAGCTTGAGGGAGTACCTCCTCGAGACCTGTCAGGCACTAGTATTTATGGGACCATTTCTGTCTTAGTGATCCAGTCCCTCTTTATGGAGATGATTGCTTTGCAGCCCTGCCATAGGTATTTACCATCAGGGCTATTATAGCCCACTGAGTCATCCAGGAGAGAAATCCAAGTTGATAATTAACATCCTGAGGAAAGTAATTGTGGAACACTTAAGCATGGGGCCATAACTTCTGGTTCAGTGTCAGTAAGGACAACCTGTAGGGCATATCATGCTTAATGAGTCAGTAGCTACCTAAGATGATTATAAAAACCCGAAGCGTATTATTTTTATCACCATGTGCAGGAGCTGCAGATTATGTCCTTTTGACCTGTTTTGTGCTCTCATTCCCAGCTAAATAAGAACCACTCAGGAGTGGAGGAAACAAATGATTCTTCTCATTATTAAGGAACATTATATGTCCATAGTATGTTTTTTTAAATAGGAAACTTGCACAGCAGGAGCTTTTCTCCTTTATCCTCATGAGTTAATTTTCTGTTTTAACTATAAAAATTATTTTCCTTCTTACTTTGGGTTAGAGGAAAGAGGTAGACATCCACACATTACAGATCACAGACAGAAAATGCATTGATAATTAAAGGGACAGAGGTTGGGTTTGACCTTGAAAAGAAAAACTGGAGCAGTGCCCTTCAAATAAAGGAGAAAACACATTCAGGGACAGGGCGACTACCTAATCAACAATTTTAGTCTTTCTAAATGGCTCTGCTAGTTTCAGGCACTGTTAGTTCAAGTGTAACTGTCAGTTACTCCTGAAGGATATTATTTCTTCCCTGCTCATTTCTCATAGTTTCCTTTCCTTAGCATCCTCTATGCTACAGTACATGTGCCCTACTCACTGTGTACACAAAATAGATGGCATTGCCATAGCACAATGGTATCAGTTCAGGTCCACTGGTAGGCAGACATTGAGAATGAGTTCAGAGTATAAGATGTGTGTTGGGGAGTAATGCCTGTGAAGGACAAACGGGGAGAAGGCAGGATTAGAAAGACTTCAGATCCTGATGCCAATCAGACTCCTGTGAAAGGAAAGAAGGAAGGAGAATCCAGCAGGCAGAGCCTCAGAATGCAATGCAGGTATGATGTCTGACAAACACAGTGGAGAGTAATGAAGTAAAAATAGTCCTTTAGCAGAGTCCCACATTGGGTAGAAACAGCCAGGCCCTAATATAGCCCAACCATGCTCAGCCGTTGTCTGAGGGCTACCCAAGAAGAGCATTGCCTTGGCTCAAATGTTGCAATGGATCCCAAAGGTGCTGCAGCTGGCGGCTGTCAGCTAGCCACACTCCTCCCCTCACAGATGATCAGCAAATTCTTTATTGAAGGGAGATCCAAGCAAAACACCTCCAAGGTTTCCATGATAACCTAGTCTACTGAGACTGTGACAGAAACTGCAAAGGTTCCTTTCTCCATCAATTACATTTTCTTCATGGGTTGGCTGCAGTTCTATTCTATTTTGTCTTCAAGTTCAGGACCAAAGCTAAGACAGCAGCCACCATTTAGAGCATTGCCAGTAGCTATGGTAAAAGGATAGCTCTAGTGGGTTTCACATTCATAAGAGCTCACAATTCATAGGCCAAAATGGGTCACATGGTCCCACCTAACTACAAAGGGGCAGGAAGTTCAATCCTACCATGTGTCTGGAAAGTGGAGAGCCTGGAACGAGCAACACCAACAACCAAAACAGTGAACAAACTGGTAAACTCTCCAAAGTCTCCTTTACATTCTACATAAACAATAAAGGAACAATTTGTGGGGTACTCAATAAGGCCAAAATGTTTGGGGTTTCTCCTGATAACTTATAAGTAATCACTTCTCTAAGAATCCTTTCTATGTATAGCAATGGAGACATTAAATCACCTTGGAGCAGACCCTTCTTGTTTCGTAGGGAATAAATTAAATGTTCCCTTTTGACTGCATAGAAGGAAGAGAAATAGGAACTCACTGGGAAAGAAAATTTGAAGCTCTAGCTCTTTTGATAGTTGGGGCAGCATCTCCCAGCCACCTCTCAATGCCTGCCCATTTCCATTAATTGTAAAACTGTATGTTTTCTGAGAAAGTCATGGGAAATTTTGCCAGGGACCTTCTGTAAGGGAAGAGGTTGAGACTATAAACTATTTCCTGAGACTCAAAGTTATCAAAACCCATTTTGGTAGTTGGAGGTGTTTCTGGCTATGACCTCATAATAGAAAAGATAGCCACGCCTTGATGATAAAACTTTCCTCTAGGGGCTGGCCCAGTGACACAGGAGTTAAGTTCGCATACTCTGCTTCGGCGGCCCCGGGTTCACCAGTTGGGATCCTGGGCATGGACCTACATACCACTTATCAAGCCATGCTGTGGCAGGCACCCTACACATAAAATAGAGGAAGATGGGCATGGATGTTAGCTCAAGGCCAATCTTCCTCGGCAAAAAAAAAGAAAAAAGAAAAAAAGAGGAGGATTTGCAGCAGACGTTAGCTCAGAGCTAATCTTCCTCAAAAAAGAAATTCCTGTAAATAAGAAGAGATAGGACCACGATGGTGGTTTCTACACCAGGATTTCCATTTGTGAAAAGGAATATGGTTATGGGTTTGTGAAAAGTCCAACTGAATATTCTGCCCCAAACCTCTTCCTGCTTGTGGAATTTGACCCAGGGAAGTGTCTGTGAGTAGAGATGCTAAATAATAAAGCTTTGTAGATAAAAAACGGTAACTTGGAGACCCTGGCAAGTCTGGGATAGTCTATAATTGTGGGTAACACAGGAGAAACTACTACCAGATCAAAAACAGCAACTCAGTCACCAAAGCTTCCTTGAGAGAGACAGAACTGAATCACATGGCAAGACAAGTGATACCTCTTAGAGTTCCAAGTAGGTTCTTTGTTTTTCTCCTCCTCAAGGTATAACAATCAGAATGGACCCTTAATACTAACTAATCACTATTCTTGGGCTTGTTACAAAAAAGAAAGCCCAGCGAGAAAGGCTGACCTCCCTGCTTTATGAATTTGGGAAGACAAGAGAAGCTCAGGCCATAGTTCTTTAGGACATTATTTTCCCCCCGCATTTAATGTAATTCAGAAAATGTTAATATATAAAGCTACATTTTCATACCCCAACAAGAACCCCTGAGGGCAAATTTCTCTAATTTGTTTTTAAATGACCTATCTTGATTCCTGGGGATCCAATTTGAACATAGAATTGTACAAGTCACAATCATCAGTAATATTTCTCCGAATCTTTTCCGCACACCTGCTAAAGCAGGATCTTCAGGCTTGAGTGGAGGTAGAGGAGAGGAGGGAGGCACTATTTTTGTGAGTCTCCAGGGACACCTTGCCTGAGCTCGCAAGTATATTTCTCTTTGCTACTCCATGGCATCAGCCATTTCTCTCTCCTCCTGCTGAGCTTCTCCGTAGCTGAGACATCAGCCCACTCATGCCCTTGAGAGGCAATGCCCTTCAGTTTATAACAACTTGCCATCATAGGTGAGGGCCCTGTCATTGCCATCCCTTGAGAGAACTTAATGGGGTTCCTCACCTGGTTATACAAAGCCTCTGCCCCACCATACCTGGGCTATATTTTCTCAGAAATGGGGATAATTCCTCTCCCTTCATCTTTTCATTTTAGTTGTTACTCTGGAAATAAAGCCGCATTGTTTTAAGTCCTGAGTCCCAGGTATTTCGATGTGAACATTCTGCTCATTTTTACCTGCAGCCTTCTCACCCCAGGACTCAGGCACTGGTCATAGGGTGCTGGACCAGAGGACTGGCTGAGTGGTAGGCCATATTGATACTCAAAATCATCCCAAGCATTTAAGTCCGGGGCATTGTTCTTGAGAAGGATAGTTGAGACAATCATTCGTTCTGAGGAGTTATTGCTTAACACAGTTCTAGGCCCTCACTGAAGAAGAAACATGGTGACCCCTGGCTCCACTGAGCAGAAGCATGAAGTTCACAGAGAAACTGTCACTATACATGAAGAGATCACCTTGTCTCATGTTTAGTGAAAAGCGGTGGCTAGACAATGGGGTGAAGAGTGAGGGGCGAGTGTTCTACCACTTGAGATCCAGGGTCAGATGCCTCTCTTTCTCCTTAGCATTTAGACTACATCCTTTCACATCTGTTATCTGCATGGCACTAATCTGTTATCACTAGAAAAGGTAAGAGGCAGAGTGACAGGCCAATGCCTTCTTTCTAGATGAGGGGTATATTGTGAGCACAGGTACTAAGATGGGAAGGTGGGAAATACGCTGAAGGGACAGTAGGTTGATTAGCTTAAATGACATAGAATGATCCTATAAGAAAAGTGTGGAAGAATTCGTCTAAGAAATGTAGCTTGTGCTCAAATAGTGGATGGTCTTGACTATCAGGCTTTCAGATTTCAATTTGATGTTTTCATTATTTACCAGATTCCTAACCAAACAGTCTTATTTGTAGTCAAGGTCTTAGAACCATATCTAGTCCCTAGTAAGTATTAAATGCCTATTTTGATGAGAATTTGTTTACATGATTTTTCAATTTAATTGTGATGGAAAGATGATGTAGACATATGCTCTGATCTCAAACAGCTTTGTCTCTCATGCCTTGTTACGAAGGCCAAATTACAAAACAATGTGATAAGTGCTAGCAGAGGGGTAGGTATGGCATTTTCTGGGCACAGAGCTGAATCTTCTTACCCTTGCTCTGCCTAGTGGAATCCAGTACGGCAGCCTGGAGGAAAGGACGTCTAAGCTAAATGTTGAAGAGTAGGCAGCCTTTCACCAGGCACGACAAAAGGACATTCTCAGAAGAAACATGTGCAAAGGCAGACCAGGCATGAGAGAGAAGGCAGAATTGCTTGATTAGAGAGGTAACTAGTCCCACTTTAACGCCTGTTTTTTTCTCAGGCTCTGCTTTGGAGGGTACCCGGGCTCAAGTTTGGGAGTGGGTCAAGAGAAAATGAAAACCACCCTGTTAACGGCTAAGCCATGATGTTCCTAACTGAATGTAAACAACGCTCACAGAACATAAACACTGTCCAGACAAGGACTCTGTGACCTTGTTTGGAACATGACAAGGACAAGGCCGCCACTCTGAAACCACAAGCACACGTGCGTGCACACCATAACTAAACACGTCCCTTTCTGACTAACATGAATGACTGATGCTCCTTATCAACAACAACTCTAGCCCCACTTTAATCCTCCTACTTCCTAAATACAAACTATAAAAAATAAACAATAACTGAATTGCCCTGTTTCCTGATGACATCCAAATCCAAAGTGATCCCCACTTTGATAAATCCTCCTTAGGATCATCCAGCATAACCCCACATCCTGTAAGAAGCCCGTCTCTATTCCCTCTTACTGAGATGTTCCTTGAGTGCATTCTCCCTTGCTGCAACAAGCTAAATAGACCTATGTTCTTAAATTGTTATTACAGATATACTCCTAGTGGTATTTGGTTATGGGTTCTAACAGCAATTTATTTGAAGTGGGAGTGAGGGACCAGAGGTGGGGTGATAGAAGGAAGAAAATGCAATACAAGGATGTGTTATCAAGTTGGCCACTACTACAAGTGAGTGATGACTGATCTTCAGGACATTCTGAGGAGCCTTATGAAATGTGCCTGAGAATTATCCGTCTAGGGAAGAAAAGAGGGAAGCATTTTCCCATTAGTTCCTGTCCTCCTTTGATCAAGAGAGGTCCTATGGTATTAATTCCCTTGTACAATATGAATCAGAGTCAGAAGAACGTCAGGGCAGAAAGCAAGGAGGACTCAGGGCCAGGGGCTGTCTGGTGGCCCCTGTACAAAGTGGCTAAAGCCTGTCGTGGCAGTAGCTAGAACAAGAAGTAGAGCCAAGAACATTTGCAGCAATGCCCAAGAGGTCTCTTTTATGCCAAATTTTAGTTCCACTGTGAGAAGTAGTATTACCAAACTGTCACAGATACAGCTGAAGGGTAGCAGAATACGGCACCCCAAAATACGCCTCTTTGGTATAAGGATTATCTTGAGAAATAGCAGACACAGGAGAAGCTCCGAAAACAGAGTTAAAGTTACCCTTTTGTAAGGGACATTTACATTTATAGAGGAAATTTCCATTTTAAAGGTGTTTCCCTCTCTGTGCCAGGAAGAGAAGGATGGCTCTAAATCACAAGAGAATCTTATCAATGGAGAAGGCAATGTCTTAAATCTGCATAAGAAAGCTTACTCTTATTTACCATCCTTTTCCTGGTTACCTTCCATAACTGGCCTCCCACACGCACCTTTCTTTTCTTTTGTCTTTAGTTGAAGATGGTATTTAAGCCTGAATTCTAAGCCACTTCAAGGAGTTACTCATTTTTCTTTGGGTATCTTCCATGTATATATGTCAATAAACTTCTGTTTGTTTTTCTCTTGTTATTCTGTCTTTTATTACAGAGATTTCAGCCAAGAATCCAGAAGGGTAGAGGGAAAATTATTTTTTCTCCCCTACACAGCAACACAGTTTCTAAAAGAAGCCCAATCACTAATGAAAATTAGCAAAGAAGATTATAAACTGAGCACCCGTGATACCAGCTTAACACAAGGTTGACGTAAGGGAAGCCATATTGTATAAAAGAAACTATGTTGTAACTTTGAATGACCTCTGATTAACTAACTCAGCTGGATATGCACCCTCCAGGAGATAAACATGATGTATAGATTTTATGGCCCTTCCCAGCTGCAATAAGTTGATAACTTTGTTCTTTTGAGTTCCTTAGGAATGTGATGACCCCTAGGCAGAGAGTCTATGTTGATAGCCATCAGCAATGACAACTGAAAGATCTGGTTTGGTGACTCTGGCTATTCCTGATAATTAAACTGGGGATCAAATTTGTTTCTAAACTAATCTCTAAACTGTTTGTATCAGTGACTCTACAACTCCCTCTCCAGAGACACGGTGGCAAAACATGAGTGACTCTCTTTCATTCGATGGTCCCCCTATGCCAAGGCCATTCAGCGGGAAGTAGCCAGACAGATAACGATGACCCTGTTCCCGTTACCAGCATATGATTATACTGAGTTACAAGTGACGGTGGGGAATTGTTGGTGCCACTCACATAAACAATAATCCTTACTATACATATTAAAGATTTTGTTCTTATTATCGTTAAACTAAATCAGAGTTTAGGGCATTGGTCTGTCTCTGATGCATATCCAGTAAAACAAAAGATTATCAGGGACTAAGATCAGATATCTGCCTCCACCCAAAGACCAGATGTCTGGCCCACCTGCAGACCAGCCCCTATATAACTAACCTGTAGTCTTTGTTCTGTGAGATGGTTCTTTTGGATATTAGTCCCCCCAATCTTCCTATTTGCTAGTTTATCACTTAATAAATGCCGTTTCTCTCCGACCACCTTGCCTCTCTACTGTTAGCTTATCTTGCAATGAGTAGAAGAACCCCCTTTCTTGGTCGTAACACCCAGCTCCAGTGAGGGAATAGAAATGAAGACTTAGAGTCTTTCGGGGGGTAGGGGGACAGAGTTGCTGGAAACTATACTGACACATGCAACATTAGCAAACAAGTCTTTTCTTCCTGAACACTGTAAAATTCAGAGAAAGTTTGAAAGAAGAGGAGTGAAAGAAAATTTGGGTTATTATTTTAGAAACTGATTTTGAAAGGAAGAATGAAAAAAAAAATAGGCTGGTTACTGGAAGATACAGCTGACCTCAGAAATAAGCAGATGTGTCTCCACCACCAGGAGACGGTTTTAGAAAGGATTCCCCCTTGTTAGCTGAAGTTTATTCTTATCCCTAAGCACAGACTGCTTGGGGGATCTGGACATGGGTTGATTTCAGAACTGCATATGTTGAGAACCAGAGTAGCATAATAATGGGGAATACAAACTTTGGAACCAGTCTGCCTGTGTTGAAACACCATGGCTATGACATTTAACTAGCTGTGTGCTAGTGAGCAATTTACTTAATCCCTCTGCCTCTCAGTTATCCCTATTTGATAGATGAAGTAAGGATGGCTACCTCACACAACTGCAGTAAGAATTACACGGCAACGTATGAAAAGGTTATGTGCACAGTTCCTGGCACATAATCACCCAAAAGATGCTTGCTTTCAATATTTTGTTATCATCTAATTTTAAGATTGGCACAGTAGAAATCAGAAATCTAATATTTACTTAGATATTTAGACTCAGAGCTTAACTTGCATTGAAATTTTGTTCTAAAGAGTAATAGCATTTGCTTAAGGATATTTTAATTTTTACAAGTTGTTTACACAAATACCCAGATATCCATAGTTGTATTACCTAAAGTGATTAAGACCCACCATCTTGAATCTTATGGAAAACAAATACCAGGCAAAGCAGGACCTGAAGACTGTGGTACAGTGCTGGCATCTGGTGGCAGCAAGCCATGAAACATGGAACTGAAGTGTTCTTATTTAGTGCTTCAGGAAGGGAATATGTCAACACCCATCACAAGCTTTCAGCAGTCTGCTTTGTTTTAGAACCCTTCAAGTTTGAAAATATAAACCAGTCCCTAGGCTTTTTATTGAAAAGAAACTCCAAATGACTAATGAAACTCCATATGAAAAGAGGCTTATTTTCCCTAGAAATCAAGGAACTGAAAACAGCGAGATACCCTTTTATACCCAACGGATTGTCAAATATTAAAAAGTCTGGTACCAATTGGTGGCAAAAGTGTGGAAAAATAGGAACTCTCAAACACTGTCCAAATTTGAAGTGCTATATTGCTATACTAATAGCAATTTAGAAATTCTTAGTAAAAGTGAAGATGTCCATGGTCTGCAATGCAGCAATTCTAATTCTAACTCAGGGTATATATTCTAGACCTAAGGAAATGTCTGTGCTCAAGGAAATGTGTTACAAGGATGTTCATGGCAGCATTATTTGTAACAGCAAAATTAAAAAGTGGAAATATCCTACATGTTTAGCAATAAGAGGATGGCTAGTTTGTAATATGCATGTGCTTAAATGGCATACAGCAGTAAAACTGGATGAACAAGAGCTACATGTATCAACATGATGAATCTTGAAAACAATGGAGTGAAAGAAGCAAACCTCAGAATGACACATACAGTATACTAAGTATGTGAATATAAAAGCACAATACTCTACCTTATTTTTGGAGAAGCAAATGTGTAATAAAATATAAAAATGTACAATGGAAGAAAACCCACGAACTTCAGCACAGTGGTTGCCTTTGGGAAAAAAGGAAAGAGAACGGGATGGGGGGTGGATAAAGGGAGTTTAACTATATCTGCAATGCTTCACTTCTTAATATTGCTTATTTTCCCTGGCATTTTTATATAAATTGATGTTTATTATATTCTTCTGTATCTTTCTGTGTATTGATATGCGTACAATGGAATATTATTCAGCCACAAAAAGGAATGAAATCCTGACACATGCTACCATATGGATGAAACTCGAGGGCATTATGCTAAGTGAAACAACCCAGTCTCAAAATGACAAATATTGTATGATTCCACTTATATGAGGCACCTAGAGTAATCAAATTCATAGAGATAGAAGGTAGAATGGTGGTTGCCAGGGACTGGAGGGAGAAGAGAATGGGGAATTGGTGTTTAACGGGTACGGAGTTTCTGTTTGGGAAGACGCAAAAGATCTGGAGAAGGCTGGTGTTGATGGTTGTAAAACAATGTGAATGTACTTAATGCCACTGAATTATACACTTGAAAAAATGGTTAAGATGATAAATTTTATGTTATGTATAGCTCATCATAATAAGAAAAATCAAAAAAAATCCATAAGTCAATTTCTGCCCTTTGGGCATCCACTCGAGGGTGTCAGAGAAGTATGCTGCATCCATGCCTGCAGCCGTAATGCAGGAATCAATGGAGAGGTGAGGAGATGGCTGTAGCTAGCATTTCAGCCTTTCATTAAAGCTATAGTAATAGGATAAAATCATGATTTGAGGTTTAGTAACTAGAGACTAGAACAAATGTATTTTACTGCCTCTTGAAACGCTAACTTTTCCTGCCCTTTCACCAACAAGGGACTAGGGTCATTGGGGCTTGGTTGGTTTTGAACAAGGTCTACCCTTCCACTCCTCCTGGACCTCACTCTCAGCAGCAGAGGCGTGACTACAATTTCCTGATGAGTCTTGGTTGTGATGACAGGATACCAGAAGATGGCAGCAAAAGTCCATCTAGCGGTAAAGTCCTTCTGCCAGATGCCTAAGAGAAAAGATGAGTCATAAGTTGGCTTTGATTGCTAGGTCCCCACCTCAATTCAGGACCGAGCTTAGTGTTCCATCACTGTATAGTAACACCATGCCTTGGGACAAGAGAGACATAATAAGAACAAGGTCATCAAGATTCAATCATTTAAGAAAGGACTCTTCCAAAGTGAGGAGATGAATAGGAAAAGATAAAGGTGAACCTAGTCAGTTAAACTCATTGAAAACTCCTAGCTTCTAGGCTTGGTGGATCCAAAGCTAGGTAAAGCAATCTCTCCCCCTGAGACATTCAGTCCAGTGGGGGATGTAAACCAGATGTGCTTACATGAAGAAACTCGAGAAGCAGACCAATGCCCAAGGTGTTTGGAATGACACCTATGCTGAGTGTTTCCTTTGCCCTCCAGATTCACTTTCTATCTTTTTCCTTATGGCTCTCTGTCCCAAGAAGCTGATCTGTGTAGACTGGAAGCCAGAGGACACGGGAGTCCATGAATGCAGTGGGGAGATTAGAAGGGTAAAGGTGAATGCCAACAGGCTTTATTCCCATGACTCTCACCCTGAGAAGTTGCCTTGGTCTCACCCTTTTGCGGAATGTTGCTGTCCCTCTCACAGGGCCTGCCCTACAGGAACCTCTCTCATTTTATTTTTCAGTAATGGCTCCTTCCCCTCATCTCTGTTGATCTAGCGGTAATAACAGTAGCTTTTAGTCTTGTCTTCCTGCACTATCTCTTGAAGTCCTCTTCACTCTGCCTATATTTTAATTAAACACTTTGTAAATAAACTCTCCCTAAATGATACTAATTTGTGTGCCATCTGTTTCCTATTGAGACCCTGCCTGATAAAACACCTGGCTAAATCATAGCCATCCACTAAGACTGAGCTCAGGTAAAGAAGAATGAGGAATAGTAGGAGGCCGTTCACGTTTTCATGGAGACCATGAATAATTCAGTACCACCAGAAATAAGTTGTAAGGCAAGAGATGGCAGTTCAGTCGAAGCTGAATGGTAGTTAATATGACACATGAGGCTCTCTTGATCTGGCACCCAGTGTCTTGAGACTGGTGCCCAATGTCAGAGAGTATGTCTGAGAGAAAAAGGCAGTTCTTGAAGGGCATTCATTAGTTTAGTGTTTTAGAGTTTTGAATATAGTTTCCACCCAACATAGGAAGTTGGGAGAGTGGTTAGGGCAGAAACTTGGCAATATGGAAACCAATTAGGGAGAATTTATCACAATCCAGGCAAGAGATGAGAATTTGAACCAGGTTAATGATATTTGGGATGTGTTTGATAAATACTAAGAGGTAAAAAAATCAATAGAACTGGATATTAAAATATTAGGGGTGTCAACGAATAAAATGAAAACCATCAGAGGCTAAAAAATTATGAAGTTGAGTCTATTAACTTCCCATGCAAAAGAATACATGCCAGTGAAAAAATGAACTGATCTGTTCACTGAGCAAAATAATATGGGGATATTTAAGTGCCAGACAGGGAATTTCATAGTGGTTACACTAATTGAGGATTAAAAACGAGCACTTTGGATAAAACAGAATGAATCCATGGGTCTGACAAGGTTGGTTCACTCAAGTCCTAGCATTCACGATCAGGAAAGCATCATCAGTCAGTTTCAATGAGTTTCTGGCTTACCATGGTCACTCAAAAAGCATAGTCTTTTGTCAGCTTCAGCTGGTTATAGCAAGTTGTGGTGACACAACATTCAGTTTTGATATCCCCTATGCAAGGGCTGATGTAAAAGGAACATTTTCCTTTGTTGGTTGGGAGTAAGCAGAGGAGGTGAGAAAAGAATTGAAGGTTCTCTCAGATTACTGGCTTGCATGACTAGTTGTATGGGGATACCATTAACTGTGATCCTGGATACAAGAAGAGGCTTGGGGGTGGGGAGGGCAGGCAAAGGGAAATAAAGTTGAATGTCTAGGCCATGGTGAATTTGAAGTATCAGTGGAAAGGATGAGTTTGCCATAGAGAACTGGAGTGAGACTTGAGATATAGTTCTGAGAGTCAACTGGGGATAGTTTAGAGGAATCACCACTCAAGAAGCACATGGAAAGCAGTAAGCAAAGAGATATTGCGATGGTTAATTTTATGTGTCAACTTGACTGGGTCACACTGCCCAGATATTTGGTCAAACATTATTCTGGATGTTTCTGTGAAGGTGTTTTCAAATAAAATTAATATTTAAATTGGAAACTTTGAGTAAAGCAAATTGCTTTCCCTAATGTGGATGGGCCTCATCCAATCAGTTGAAGGCCTGGTCCCGTTAATACCAGATCCAGCTTCCATTTTGGATGAAGTTGCGCTTCCAGGATGTAGCCCTGCTTGCTGCCTTTGGGATGATAAGAGTTTGGGAGACTGTGTCTAAACCTACCTCAAACAAATGTGTTTTTTTGGGCTGGATATGATTGAATGCATCATAGTATGTGCCCCAGGAGAGGGACCCCTTCTCTGACGTTCCACATTTTTATGAGGAATTTGGCAAGAGACAAGGAGTACCCAACCAGTCTTGTAAGAGGCAATTGAAAAGTCTTTGAGCTCACATAGTCAGGTAAAGACCTTTATGGCAAGAGGAACAGCCCACTTTCAAATATCAGGCACACAGGGGAGTTTGCACACCTTGCCAGAATCAGCTAGGGATTTTGCAGCATTTTCTACTGAGCCAGCTCCTTGCTAGGCTACCTAAGGTAGGAAGCTACTGGGGCTGTCCAGTAGACAAATGGGCTTATGTCTCCTCTGAAAATGATTGTTAGAGGTCTAGAGTTTAGGTCCAATCTCTGTGGGATGGTGTAATTAATCCATAAATAGTTAAACAACATGAGCCCAGGGAAGATAGATGCTTCTTAGACCAAACATAGGAAAAAATCTAACAAAAAACATCAAATTGAAGGAAAAAAGATAAAACTCACTGAAGAAAGCCAATACCCGTCACATCTTGCCTTTAGGAATCACACCTAAGTGAGAGAAGAATCTCATTTCTGTCCATTCAAAACCCATTCAGCAGCCAATTAAAGCTTTTGAGGTAACATAAAGACCCCTAGGAAAAAGCGAACATAGACCAAACTCAGGAAAACAGGGAAACTGAGTCCAGGTTAATCCTATATGAAAAGGAATAAGCAGACTCTGGACTGGAGAGAATGCTGCACCCGGCCCTGCCCCACCCTGGAAGAAGGAAAACTAATTGGTGTTGTTTGGAAACATAGGAGTAAATGTTTGATAAACTTGGAAAACACACAAAAAAATAAGCACTAAAAGAAAATTAAAATCACCCACAGTCCCTCGACTCAAAGGTATTCGTGTCAGATTCCCTCTGGTACTTTTCTTAGGTGCATTTTTTAAAAAATTGAGACGACATACAATAGTGTCATGCAGTACTATTTGAATTCTAAAATTCTGTTTCATGTCGTGTTACATGATCAAAGCTTAACATAGGCTACAAGACTTACAATGAAAATAAACAGATTTTTCCTCATATTTCTAAAGTTTAATGTTTTATAAGTTAAGTTATTATGGAAGATGAGGATTTAACACTCTTATGTAATACCAGTCTCCAGCCCCTCTAATATCATATCAATTAATAGTTAAACCAGTATTTACTATTTTCCTTACTATCATTACTATGATTCAATGCAAAGCTAAGTGATAAATATGATTATTATTTATTTTTGGCACTCTTCTACCCCATTCCTGGAATTCATCTGCCTTATTTTTCCTTTTTTGCAGTTGAATATTTGCATAGGTTCAAAGGAAATAGTTTGGAAATCCAACATGTCTTATAAGACTTACAATTTAGTTATGAGTCCTTAGTGAAAGAAATATCAACAATCTAAGATATGCAGATGACACCATCTTACTGGCAGAAAGCAGCAAATGACTTGAAACAACTTCTGACAAAAGTGAAAGAAGAAAGTGCCAGAGCAGGATTGCATTTGAACATCCAGAAGACAAAATCATGACTACGGAAGAACTACACAACTGTAAGGTACACAATGAAGACATTGAAATTTTGTTTACCTTGGTTCAGTCATCAGTTTAAATGGAGACTGCAGGCAAGAAATCAAGAGAAGACTAAGCCTCAGTAGGACAGCAATGAAAGAATTAGGAAAGATCATCAAGCGTAAGGAAGTGTCATTAGAGACCAAGGCCAAGATTATCTGCACCCTCGTATTCCCAATTACTATGTACGGGTGCAAAAGCTGGACACTGAGAAGGCTGACAGGCAAAAAATGGATTCATTTGAAATATGGTGTTGGAGGAGAGCTCTGTGGATACCCTGGACTGCCAGAAGGACGAACAAGTGGGTCCTTGAGCAAGTTAAGCCTGGACTATCACTGGAGACAAAAGTGATAAAACTGAGGCTGTCCTACTTTGGGCACATCATGAGAAGGCAGGATTCTTTGGAAAAGACAATAATGCTGGGAAAAGTAGAAGGCCGCAGGAAAAGAGGAAGACCAAGTATGAGATGGACTGACTCCATAAAGGAAGCCATAGGCACGAGTCTAAGGAGCTGAGCAGGGCTGTTGAGGAGAGGACACTGTGGACAGCACTCATTCACAGGGTCGCCAGGAGTCAAAGCCAACTAGACAGTACATAACAACAAGTGGAAGAAAACCTTTTTAAACTAAAAGACACCACCATTATACACTTCAGCTTTATGTTTTGAAACAAGACTTCTATACATTCTCAGTTTTTCACAGAATAAAGCCCTAAAAAGTAATCTTTGATGATGTTATCACATAGACTGCAAAGTAACATTTTTCTTATGCTGAATGTCCAAAACTACACACATTGTCAGGAGATATTGATGGTGTGCTCTCTGTCAACAAGAAGCAAGAGAAGGAAGGGCAGCAATAAAAGGGCAGCAAGGCCTTTTTTTTTTTTTTTTTTTGCTCAGCATTCATCATTTTCAACATTTCTTCTTAACCTTCTAAGAGATTGCTTACATTCAGTGTCCCATCAAGACTGATGTGGACGTTCTTAACAATAGTCCAAAGCATCTAAGTGGAGACACCAGTTTCTCTGGCTCTCCAAATCTGAAAGTCTACCATAACTGCTCATTACTGAGCATAGGGTTGGTGTCATTTCCTTAGAAGCATCAGTACTTTCTGGATTTTCCTTGTTAACAGAATCAGAATCTGAGTACCAAAAGACTGAGGGGATCTGAAGCCATTTAGCACATCTTTTTGAGCAGTTACCTCAAGCAGACCTTCAATTTTTGAAGCACACTAGCAATTGCCTGACCCACCCTTTGCTTTACTTCCCACATAATCATTTTTCCATTTGCAATCGTTTTTCCACAACTTTTCATCTTTGCCATTTGCAATTGTCTAGACATCTCCCTCTTCATGCCATCCTGTGGCACCAATACTGCTCCTTTCTTCTCCTTTTTCTGCCTTTCAAGATTGACTTGAGTTATGTGTGGTTTTCTCTTCTTTCTTCCCTTCATTTTGCAATGTTCTAACTTGATCTTCTTCAAGCAGAAGCATGCATAATTTTCCAATGGAACAGGACAATCTTTTCACAAACACTGAAAGGACAATCAACCTCAGGATATTTTACATATTCAGATATCTATTTGTCATACTTGTCTTGACTTCTGAAACCATGATCACAGGTATCACAAAATAGTAAAATACTCATTTATTTCTTTTTTTCCATCTGTTTTCTACCGGGGAAGAGATTAAAATCATTGAAATTTATATCTTATTTTCAAAAAAAAATATGGGTTTTCAATATCATAGTACTGGAGACAGTCTCTTGAAATTTTCCCTCAGCAGTGGAAGTGTTATAACACTCCAGATGAAAATTAAAAATCCCAGGAAGGCTGTGAAACAAGAACACTAAGTGCTGAAAGGGACAGTGCCCCAAGGAAAGGCTGGGCATTAGGCACCTGAGAAACGCTCTAATCTGGTAGAGGTGGTAAGGATGGAGGCAGTGGCTGCATTGCTCAGAACATCCAGTTTTCCAGCAGGGGGCAGTGTTGTCCAAAGGCTCCAACATGGGAGTCACCTATGGGGTTGGGGTAGAAACCACCCCACAGAAGCCCTGAAAACTCTAGCTGCCTCAGACGTGGGACTTGCCAGCTGGGGAAACTCACCCACAAATGTCTTTTTTGCCTTGTTTTTCATTTTCTTAGTTTCCCATTTCCCTATCACTAGTTCTTTAGGTTCTACAATTGAACTGTAAACCTCCTATGAATACTCTTTTCTATATAGTCAAAATCTAATCTTTTGTCTTTTTGGAGTCATCTCCCCTGGAGTCTTCTGTTTTCTTTCTACAGTTCCACTGGACATTGGTCGGGTAAGGTCCTGCAAGCTTGTTGGAGTCCCACCAACTGTCATGTCAATAGGGTGTCTCTAGAAATCTTGTCTTTGGAGAAATTGAATAGTCTCAATCTCCAGTGTGGGATGGAAGGGCAAAGTTCAATAGCCAGTATCATCAGGAGTGAGCATGAGAAAAGGTTGTGAGTCTCCCCATTCCGTTAGGAAGACTTTCCTCAATCTTTTCAATATGGCAGCCTCCCTCAAGTCCTGCTGTGCCTGATGTCCTGGAATTAAGAGCTTCTCTGGTACAATGTGTCCTTAGAATAAGCCTCTAGTTTCCAGTGCAATTCTGGGAAAGGTGGTCTGTACTCACAAGAGAGGGAAGGCACGCTGGGGGCTTAACAGTTCATTGTACAGATTTTTTAAACAGCTTATTTTCAGCATCACTCCTCAGCTCACCTTCTGAGGTACAGTATTTTACACTGCGAATTTCCTTGTCAGCACTTGAATCAGAATACTTTTCATGGCATTCCCTCTGCCAGCACTTACTATTAGAAAGGAGGTAAAGGAGCTGGTAACATTTGTTTCCTAGTTTCCAAAGATGTGTTGATATTTTTCCACAGTTGTCTCTTCTCCCATCTTCTTTATCCCTGCTTCTTTAAAGAGCCAAACTAAAATGAGAGGTAGGAATTCCATAAAAATTATTAATCCTCAGAGGCAAACACTTCCAATCCAAGAGGTTTAAGCGTAAATCTATTTTTTTCCTTTTAGGTTTTGTGAACACTTACCAAGTAACATTAACGGTTTTAATTTAAATTTGTATTTTAAAATACAAATGGTTTAACATTTTAGCTCTCAAATTAGTATATTTTCTGTTCCTTCTTCCTCCCCTCCTTTTCCTCCAACAATCAGATTTTTATTGATTATCTTGTCCTTTTTAGTTTTAACAGTATAAAATTAAATATACATAAGCAATATCATATCAAATACTGTAACCTCCCAGATAAAAAGATAAGGAACTCAGCACAGTTATAAACTCTACCAATGTAGAAATTATACAATGTAGACATTCCCACCACCTCTTCCCTTTTCATTCCATTTTTATTAGTTATAAAACAAAATGTGAATGCCCAAATATATTTTCGCCAGTCATATATTTGTGTATTTTCATGAGTTTTTACCATAGTTATTTTTTCAGTAATTTTATCTGATTGAATTTCATGTTTTTCTAAGAAAAGGGCTCATTCCATGAGATCTAGAATGTTCTTTCAAAAATATTTGTAAGCATTTCTCCAAACTTTTGTTCAAATAAGGGCAAGCAAAGCACTCAAGGGAATAAAGAGTGACCACACAATTTTATAAGCAGCAACCACTCTTTAAGAGGTAATGAATGCTAAAGAATGAAGGCAGTCTTGTTTCTAGGAAGCTTTTAAATTAGAAGACCACACCAAGGCCTAGGAGGAGAAAGATGATCCTAGTAAATTACTAGATTTTAGTGATGACCATTTTGTGCCCAAAAACAAAATGAATTTTTGGGCAGCTAGGCAAAAGACTGTCATTCATAAGAGAAAGAGAAACAGAACACAAAACTAGAGAGTAATATTTGCTTGGAAACCTTTAAAGTACTGAAGTGATGGCCCAGAAAAAATAAATGAATAAAAAGAATTTAAAGTGGATAAAAAGATGAATGAAACAAAGATAGTCAAGGGAGCTCCAACACAAACATAAGCATACTAGACTTTTTCATTTCATTCTTACTGCTTGCTGTGATTTTAGTAACACCTCCCTTCTTCCAAATTCCCTCTTAATCTCCATGGTTTTATTCTTCCACTTAAAATGTGAGCTGACAGAGCTCAGAAAATATCTTTCCTGTGTCAAGATATTTTCCACGAGCTCTTCCACACCTGCTTTGTGTTATTCTTCTATAAAAACAATTGCTTTAGTAAGTTTTCCCGTTTAGGGTAAAATATTTCAAAGTTTTTATTTTCTCTGTGGCAATATTTTTTCTTGTGAGGATTACTCTGCTACTTGTTATTCCCATTCCTTTATTTCTTTTTTCATCTCTAAATAGGTCACGTACAATTTCCTCTTTTTTTTTTTTTGCTCAGGAAGATTTGCCCTGAGCTAACATTTACTACCAATCTTCCTCTTTTTTTTGTATGTGAGCCACCACCACAGCATGGCCACTGACAGAGGAGTGGTGTAGGTCCACGCCTGGGAACCGAACCCAGGCTTCCAAAGTGGAACATGCCAAACTTAACCACCAGACCACCACAGTTGGCCTGCTATTTCCTTTTTGATTACCCATGTTTAGTCCAGGAAAGCTCTCTTCCATCAGTCAAAATCATTTGCAGGAGATTTGTGGTGGATGAGTTAGGCCCTTCCAGGCAAGGAAAATTTCATCCAATGGATATAGATTTGCACAGTAAATACCTGTATAGCTACCTCTTCTCCCAACAACCACAGGGACAAAATATGGCTTGCCTGTGTGCATTCTTGTTCAGGTTCACCAACTTTCCACCTAAGAACCAGGGAATCTTTTGCAGCCAGGCTGTGCTTCCCCATTCCTACTACTGCAATGAAGAAATTTAGGTTTTGTAACTCAGGTGTGTTTCTCACCTTAAGAAGTAAATTTTGCCAGCCTTTCTTGAGAACTGCAGCCATAAGAATTCTCTCTCCATTTCCTTCCATATGTTTTCAAATTTTATTATCACTTTGGGTACTCATTCCACCTATTTTGCGGTTTGGATTTTTAGTGAAAGCAGGAATCCACTAAGATAGAACATATTTTTCTCAGTTTTCTGGCTACGTCTAGGTGATTTCCAAGAGGATGGAAAAATGGTAACTTTACACCTACATCTTCAGACCAAAATACCTCAAGAGTAGAAATTCTTGATGATCTCCTTCAGGAAGCTGAAGTAACAGCCAATTTCTCATCAGAAACCCATGGAGACCAGAAGACAGTGGGACGACATATTTAAAGTGCTGGGGGGCAAATCTGTCAACCAAGAATTCTATAGTAGATAAAACTGCCTTTCAAAAATGAAGGAGAAATTAACAGTCCCAGATAAACAAAAACTAAAAGACTTTGTTATCTCAGACCTTCCCTACAAAAAAATGCTAAAGAGAGGGGCCAGCCTCATGGCATAGTGGTTAAGTTTGGCACCCCCCACTTTGGTGGCCTGGGTTTGTGGGCCTGGATCCCAGGCATGGACCTACACCACTTGTCAGCCATGCTGTGGTGGCAACCAACACATAAGTGGAGGAAGATTGGCACAGATGTCAGCTCAGGGCTAGTCTTCTTCAAGCAAAAGAAAAGGAAGATTAGCAACAGGTGTTAGCTTAGAGAAAATCTTCCTCAGCCAAAAAAAAACACTAAAAAATGCTAAAGAGAGTCCTTCAGGTTGAAATGAAAGGACACTAGACAGTAATTCAAAGCCATATGAATAAATAAAGACCTCTGGTAAAGGTAAATACACAGGCAAATATAAAAGCCAGTATTATTGTATTTTGGGTTTATAACTCCACTTTTTTTTCCTATAGCATTTAAAAGACAGATGCATAGAAAATAATTATAAATTTATGTTTTGGGGAACACCATGTATAAAGATGTGATCTGTGGCAACCACAATATAAGGGGGGGATGAAGCTGTAAAGGAGCGGTGTTGTTGCAAGCTATTGAAGTTAAGTGGCTATCATTTGAACTAGATGTTTATAAATCTAGGATATTAAATGTCATTCCCATGGTAACCACAAAGAAAATATCTAAAAAATATATACAGAAGGAAATGAGAAGAGAATCAAAACGGTTCACTATAAAAAAATCAACTAAACCTAAAAGAAGGCAGTAATAGAGAAAATGAGAGACAAAAAAAGGTATAAGACATACAGAAAACAAATGGCAAAAGGGCATAAGTAAGTCCTTCTTTATTGGGAATTATTCTAAGTGTACATGGATTAAACTCTCCAACCTAAAGGCAGAGATTGGCAGAATGGATTTAAAAACTTGATCCAACTATATGCTGTCAATGAGAGACTCATTCTAGATCCAAAGACACAAATAGACTAAAGGTAAAAGGATGGAAAATGATATGGCATGCAAATAGTAACCGAAAAAGGCCTAGGGTGGCTATACTAATATTACAAAATAGACTTTAAATCAAAAGCTGTCACAAGAGACAAAGAAGGACACTATAGCTAATAATACCATATTGCATATTTGAAAGAGAGTAAATCTTAAAAGTTCTCATCACAAGAAAAACAAATTTTGTATCTATGTATGGTGATGGATGTTAACTAGACTTATTGTGGTGATCATGTCGCAATATATACAAATATCAAATCATATGTCATACACCTGAAACTAAAATAATGTTATATGTCAATTACACCTTAATTCAAAAAAAACCTAAAAAATAAATGAAGTACACATTCTACAAAAAAAAGATTTAAAATCAATAACCTAAATTTACAGCTTGAATAACTAGAAAAAGAGTAAACTGCACTGAAAGTTAACAGAAGGAAGAAAAAAAGAAAGATTACTGTGGAAATAAAATATAGATTCGAAAGACAATAGAGAGAATCAATGAAATGAAAAGGTGGTTCTACGAAAAGATCAACAAAATCGACAAATCTTTAGCTAGACTGACAAAGAATAGAAGAGAAAAGATGCAAGTAAGTAAAATCTGAAATGAAAGTGAGGACATTACTACTGACCATACAGAAATAAAAGGGATTATAAAAGAACATTATGAACAATTATATGTCAACAAATTAGATAATCTATATGGAATTGTATGCTGACAAATTCCTAGCAAAGCATAAATTACCTAAACTGGCTCAAGAAGAAATAGAAAATATCAACAGACCTATAACAAGTAAAAAAATCGAATCATTAATACAGCTTTTTTCTTTAGTTCAAGACCAGATGACTTCACTGGGAAATTCTACCAAACATACAAAGAAGGTTAACACCAATCTTTCTCAAACCCTGCTAAAACATAGAAGGAGGAGGAACACTTCTTAACTCTTTCTATGAGATCAGCATTAACTTGATACTAAAGTCAGATAAAGACAACACAAGAAAACTATAGACCAATATTCCTTATGAATATAGATGCAAAAAATCCTAAAAAAAAATCCTAATCCAACAGCATATTGGAAAGATTATACACTACGACACAGTGGGATTTATCCCAGAAATGCACGGGTAGTTCAACATAAGAAAATAGGCAAATGTAATGCATAACGTTAACAGAATGAAGGGGAAAAAACCACATGATCATCTCAATTGACGCAGAAAAGGCATTTGACAAAATTTAACACCCTTTAATGATAGAAACTCTCAGAAAACTAGGAAAAGAAGGAAACTTCCTCAACATGGTACAGGGAATTTATGAAAACCTCACAGCTAATTCAAGGGTGAAACGATGAAAGCTGTCCTTCTAAGATCAGAATGAGACAAGGATGCCTGCTTTCCTCACTGCTATTCAATATTTTCCTGGAAGTTCCAGCCAGAGAAATTAGACTAGAAAAAAAATTAAAAGCATCCAAATTGGAAAGGAAAAAATAACCTATATCTATTTACAGATGACATGATCCCATATATGTAGAAAATCACAATGAATCCACAAGAAAGCTACTAGAGCTAATAAATGAATTCTGCAAAGTTGCAGGGTAGGAGACGAACACACAAGTCAATTGTGTTTCTATATACCAGCAATGAACAATCGGAAAAGAAAATTAAGAAAACAATTCAATTTATAATAGCATATAAAAGAATAAAATACCTTGGAATAAATTTAACCAAGGAGGTGAAAGACTTGTACACTGAAAATTACAAAACATTGCTGAAAGAAATTAAAGAAGACAAATGGAAAGGCATCCCATGCTGATGAATGGGACACTTCATATTTTCAAGATGTCAATACTATCCCAAGTGATCTACAGATTCAACACAATCCCTATCAAAATTCTATCAGACTTTTTTGCAGAAATGGAAATATCAATCCTCAGATTCATATAGAATAGCAAGCAGCCCTGAATAGACAAAACGTTCTTGAAAAAGAACAAAGTTGGAAGATTCAAACTTCCTGATTTCAAAACTTACTACAAAGCTGCAGTAATCAAAAAAGTGTGGTACTAGCATAAGAATAGACATATAGACCAATGGAATACAATTGAGCGCTCAGAAATAAACTCAGATATCTAAGGCCAAATGGTGTTTTGACAAAGTTGCCAAGTCCATCAATGGGGAAAAAAGAATCTTTTCAATAGATGGTATGGGGGCAACTGGATTCCTCCAGTTGCAACGTGCAAAAGAATGAAGTTGGACACCTACATCACACTACAGTAGTCCCCCCTTATCCACGAGGGAGACCTTCCAAGACCCCCAGTGGATGCCTGAAACCGTGAAGAGTACCAAATTCTATATATTCTATGTTTTATACTATACATACATACCCATGATAAAGTTTAATTTATAAATTAGGCACAGTAGGAGATTAATGGTGCTTTGGGGCCATTATTGAGTGAAATAAGAGTTTACTTGAACACAAGCATTGTGATACCATGACAGTGGATCTGATAACCGAGTCAGCTACTAAGTGACTAACAGGTGGGTAGCTCATACAGCGTGGCTATGCTGGACAAAGGGATGATTCAGGTCCCAAGCATGAGATTTCATCATGCTACTCAGAATGATGCATAACTTAAAACTTATCAATTGTTTGTTTCTGGAATTTCCTGTTTAATATTTTTGGACTACAGTTGACTGTGGGTAACTGAAACCACAGAAAGCAAAGCCGCAGATACTACTGTATAAACAAAAGTTAACTTAAAATGGATCAAGAACTAAATATAAGTGCTAAAACTATAAAACTCTTAAAGAAAAACGCAGGGGTAAATCTTCATGACCTTGGATTTGGCAATAGATTCTTGCATGTGACACCAAAAGCACAAGCTAAAAAAGAAAAAAAATAGATAAATTGGACCTCATCAAAATTAAAATCTTTTATGCCAAGGACTTTATCAAGAAAGTGAAATGACAACCTCAAGAATGGGAGAAAGTATTTGGAAATCATATATCTGATAAGGATTTAATAGCTGGAATATATAAAGAACTCCTACAATTCAACAACAAAAAGATAAACAACCCAATTCAAAACTGGGCAAAGGACTTAAACAGATACTTCTCTAAAGAAGACATACAAATGGCCAATAAGCAAATGAAGACACTCAACATTATTAGTCCTTAATGAAACGTAAATCTAAATGAATACGAGATATCACTTCACATCCCACTAGGACTGCCATAATTTTTTTAAAAATTGAAAATAAGTTTTGGTGAGGATGTGGAAAAACTGGAACCCTCATACATTGCTGGTGGGAATGTAAAATGGTGTAGCTTCTGTGGAAAACATTTTGGTGGCTCCTCAAAAACCCAAACATTGAATTATCCAGCAATTCTACTGCTAGGTCTATACTCAAAGGAATTAAAAGCAGGGGCTTGACCAAATACTTATATACCAATGTTCACTGCAGCATTGTTCACAGCAGCCAAAAGGAGAAAACAACCCAAGTGTCCATCAACAGATGAATGGGTAAACAAAAGTGGCATATTCATACAATGGAATACTATTCTGCCATAAAAACGAATGAAGTTCTCATGCGTATTACAACATGGATGAACCTTGAACATATTATGCTAAGTGAAATAAGCCAAATATAAAGGACAAATATTGTATAATTATACTTACTTGAAATATCTAGAATAGGTAAACTCATAGAGGCAGAAAGTAGATTAGAGGTTACCAGGGACTGGGAAAAGAGGAGAATGAGGAGTCACTGCTTAATAGTTAAAGAGTTTCTGTTTGGGGTGATGAAAATGTTTTGGAAATAGAGTAATGACTGTTGTATAACATTGTGAATGTAATTAATGTCACTGAATTGTACAGCTAAAAATTGTTAAAATGGAAAATTTTGTTTTTTATATATATTACTACAACTTAAAAATAATGTAATATACCAAAAACCATTGAATTGTGTACTTTAAATGAGTGACTTATATGGTATGTAAATACTAGCTTAATAAAGCTTTTAAAAAAATCCAGCCTAGGCTTTAAAATTATATACATACTCTACCCTGGTTTCCCATTTGGAAATACCACTAAGACTGTTAATATGGTACTCTCCTTTACTGCAGTATACCAAGTAAACTTCTCTTTGTTCAATCCACAGGTTTTTCTGGTGTACTTTTTAGGAGTCGACAGATGACAAATCCTAATGCGTGGGTCCAACAAATGACTAGTGCACTTGTTGGCTCTGCTGTGCCCACTTATCTGACCAGGATAAAATATACGTAAGTTAAAATATATTCAAAATTAAGATATTGATTCTGGTAACTCGTGGTGTCCTTTACTGAATGCAGGCCTCTTTTCTTTGACCAGAACTGGGACTTAGAGTCATAATTCACGTACGCAAACAGTCTACACCCCACTGTTATTCTTTTCTACCTAATAGTATCAAATTTGCTTAAACATTACCTGATTTTAAAGGGTTGAAACTTATTATTATCTCAGTGGAATAAAAATTCCCAAGACAAAAACATCACTAGTCCTCATGAAGTGCCTATTGGTTAGTGATAGAGTTATGCTCCACTATCTCTATTTATGGTCCAGAGCTTTAATTCTCAATAAAAAAAAAAGAACAGTTCATTTCTCTCATTGTAAGAGATGCTGAGATCTTAATGGCAAAAGCTATACTGTCATAATTACTAATCACTTCCATGAAAGAGTCAATGTCAATAAAATTATTGATTATTTCAAAGGTAGACACTCATCTAGCTGATTTGAAGGGAACAAACTTTGTACATCTTCTAAAGTTACTATCAGCTTTTAGAAGAATTGCTATCTGAGGTGGCCATGGAGTTATGCTGCTCAGATCTCCCTTTAAGAGAGCTTGTGGTGGGTAATAGAGTTGACTGAAAGTTTCCAGCTGGATCCTCCAGAGAATTCATGTCAGGCCGTGCTTTTCTTGGGCTGTTCCCCACTAAGCACAGTAGCAGTACTAGAGCTTGGCCATTTCTTGCATTTCAATGAGAAACTCCTGAGGGGCACCTTTTGCTCAGAAACTCCCCGTTAGCTTAAACACATCTTTCTTAGAGTTTCCTGTAGTCTGAGGCTTTGCCTGTCCAATCCTGCTTATTTATCTTCTTCTGCAGGCATCAGACTTGCATTGTGCTCTGAAGGCTCTTCTCATCTACCCCTGCTCCTTCTCCCCTTATGCCTCATATGCACTTCCCCAAATAAATCTCTTGCACATCTAATCCCTTCCTGGTTTCCTCTTCTCTGAAGACCTGAATCAACATATTAAGCAAGGAAATTCTGTCCAAAGAGGTAATGCCAGAGCCAAGATTAGCAAGAGCTCATGAGACATCCTTTAACTACAGGAGAAACTCAAAACATCAGGCCTTCTACTAAAATGATGGTAAATGAGTAATGAATTACCACAGAGTATGTTCCTATTCAACACGAGATATGAAAAGTCAGAACTTGCATATAATAATACATTATTATTAAAAGATAACACCACTTCCATAACCAGAAAAAGATGGATTTTCCTGGCACATTGTCAATATTGTAACTAATGCTTTGCTGTTATCTAAGCAAGCTACTTGCAAGTTCACTGTATAGCAAGTAATTTCGTTACTCCAGTCATCTGAGTAGGAATAAAAACAAGGTTAAAATTGTTAGTACTCAAAGTGACAATTTGTCCCAGCACTGTATTTGCTGTTCAAAATCAGAGGGATAAATTCTGTTATTGAAGTCTGAACATTTTAAAGAACCCAGAGGCAGTTTCTCAGATCTTCTAGAAGTAGCATTGATCCCACATGAATCAGAACAGGTAATAAGTAAGTTTCTCATCCATGCGATAATTACGCTTACCTTAAATTCAGAATTTTTCATCGTGTAGTAGGAAGATGACTCAATTATTAGAATAAATTTACTTCCAGGCTGAGCGTACAAGAACACAGGACTGGAAACATCAGAAATCACATTACACTTCTAAAGCATACAGGCACTCATGTTTGTGGGACCCCCACATACCTGTTCTCCTGTCTATTCCTTATCTTCCCAGTTACTGTACCAGAATCTCTGACTGTGAATCACTTCTTTAGTTTAAAGAAGGACTTGGAAAGGTAGCCCTTAATTTCTGAGAAAGTTTTAAAAGCGTTTAGTCAAGCAAACTATCACACCAGCAAAGCTTTTCATATTGTTGTCCTTAGGATAAGGAGAAAGAAAAAGACAGAAAGGAAGAAAAACCAGGGGGAAAGGCCCCAGAACAGGAAAGTGTGGTGTGAAAGGCCTAGGTCCAGGTCAACTGGAGATGTAGGTAAACTGCAGCTTGGACTCTGTCAGTCAGTGAGATGCATAAAGGCTGAGAGGATTTTCTAAGGCCAAGCCTACATAGGCAGAAGGCAAAATGTTTAGCTGCCCAAGGCAGAGAAGCAGATGTGAAGAAGATCTATATTTTAGAATATTCTACTTTAGTAAATGAAGTCAAACCCTATTGTTAGACTTGAGAATCACAAATTAAGCAAAAAGTCTTATTAACAACAGACTGAAAACACAGCCATTACTTTAACTCAGCATTGTTAACAATTAAAACAAAGATGATTTAATGGCAAACCTTGCCCATTGAAGAAGAGGAATAGATTGACAGCTGTGCTTTTATCCTACTCCCCCTACCTCTACTGACATTTCTGGGCTTACAGGGGAACTGTCACCAAGAGCATAAGAACCAAGTGAAAGTGAAGATACATTCTAGCAATTCCATTTCTGAGGATACATCCAAAAGGAATAGGACATGTCTAAAGATGTTGAGAAAAATTATGCAAAATTTGGAAATAATACAAAAGAATGGAGGCATTTCCTTTTCAATATCATATTGGAGTATTTTCTAAGAGATCCATTTACAAGATTATTTAATTATCTAGGAAAATGTACCGTTCACTTCCATTTACTATTATTTTGGGTCAAGACCACATAGTTACATGCTAACATGTAGACTTTTGTTCTATAGAGATGCAAGTGATTTTACTTTCCAGTAGAAAAATAATCCCAAGGATGTTTTGTTGCCCTATAGGCCATTGACCAGTTCTGTATCTAACTCAGCAATCTTATTCCAGCATTCTTTCAGGGCCTCCAAATATTTAATCTCTTGAATTATCCTTTGAACCAGCTTTATCAACTTACTGGTTCCCTTAATAATGAGTTAAATATTTGACATGAACTTGCTACATTTATATAAGTGATATTTTTAACATTTTAAAATATATATACTTTGACAAAGATTAGGCATCAAGATGTTGACAAAAGCATGGTTAAAACAAAAGGTAGGGGCTGGCCTCATGGTCAAGTGGTTAAGTTCACGCGCTCTGCTTGAGAGGCCTGGGGTTTCACCAGTTTGGATCCTGGGCGTGGATATGGCACTGCTCAACAGGCCATGCTGAGGCAGCATCCTACATAGCACAACCAGAGGAACTCACAACTGGAATATACAACTATCTACTGAGGAGGGGGGGATTTGGTGAAAAGAAGAAGAAAAGAAAAAGAAGATTGGCAACAGATGTTAGCTCAGGTGACAATCTTTAAAAAAAAAAAAAGTAGACTCCTAATTCTGGAAAAGGTGGAAGAGATGTAATAACCTTATCCCTCACACTAAGTACAGACAAAAACCCTGGAAATAATACATAAACAAACATTAAGAGATGCTGAATGATGAAGAGAAGAAGGCAGACTATCTAGGGATCTCAAGACTTGGGGGACGACATGGAGGGGAGTTCCCTAGGTTTTGTTTTCGTCTCCTATATACACTGGTTTGGGCTCAGGAGAAGTCCACAATCTTGGAACAGAAAAAGCCAAAAAGGCCTCAGGGAAAGCTTACTGTCTCCAGCCAAAAGGAAAATAATGGGTATTGTTACATACTTGTCCTACTACACTCAAACACCAGTGGAAAAAAATGTGAATCTCCTTCTCTTCCTATCAGCAGAGACTGAGTCGGGAGCATGGACTTCTACCTCCACTTGGTAGAGGTGAGGTAGTGATCTGAATACTAAAGAAAAAAAGTGCTGAAAACAGCTAGAGAGAAATAACACGTTACCAATAGTACAATAATGATTTGAATGACTGAGGATTTCTCTTTGGAAACAACGGAGGCCAGAAGACATGGGAACAACATTTTTCTAAAGAGAGAAAAAAATGTACTCACACAGAATTCTATATATACAGTGAAAATATTCTCTAAGAATGAAAGTGAAATAATATTCTCAATTAAAAGTATTTGTCACCAGATACCCATTCTAAAAGAATGGCTAAAGAAAGTTTTTCAAAGTAAGAAAATGGTAAAAGAATAAAACCTAGAAAATCATGAAGAGTGAATGATGGAAAGGGTAAAAATATGGGTAAATATAAATGACTATCCTCCTCCTGTTGAGTTTGTTATGTTTGATGGTTGAAACAAAAGTTATCATATTATCTGTTGGGGTTCTCAATATATTTAAAACAATTATAAAGGGGGAAAGTAAAGAACAAAATGGAGGTTAGTTTTCTACATTTCACTCAAAGCAGTAAAATGTCAACATCAGTAGATAGTGATCTGAGCTCTTGTGTCTGACTTATTCATAGTCTAACATTCAACAAGTACCATTCTAAGTGCTAGAGATACAGCATGGAACAAAGTACTGCATCTCTGCCCTTACTCAGTTTACTTTTTAACTGTGAGTTTACATTCTGTCTTGAATGCCTTTCTCCATCTGTGGTACAAGGAGAAATAAATGTTTGGCCTTTGCCTCTGGTTTCTGGCACAGAGCTCCTCATGAGTGACAGGAGTGTCTTTTGTTATTCATAATGAGCCCCTTTCCACTATACCTGAGTTTATGCTAATGAGATGACTATTGGTGGGCCCTAGACAGCTTCAGGATGGGGGATTGGTTACCAAGGGATCCAGCCACGTGACTAGAGGATTGGAACTTTCAGCCCCACCCCCTGGTCTTGAGGGAAGGTAGAGGGGCTGGAGGTTGAGTTCAATCACCAACGCCGATGATTTAATCAATCATAGCTACATAATGAAACCTCCATAAGAACCCCCTAAACAATGACGTTCCAAGAGCTTTTAGTTTGGTGAACACACTGAAGTGCTTGGAGGGTGGCATGACCAGAGAGGACATGGAAGCTCCATGCCCCTCTCCCCATATTTTGCCTTATGCATCAGTTTTGTTCAGCTGTTCTTAAGTTTTATAAACTGGTAATAGAAAGTAAAGCACTTTCCTGAGTTTTGTGAGTAGTTCTGGCAAATTATTGAACCCAAGCAGGGTGGTGGGAACCTCTGAATTTGTAGTCAGCTAGGCAGAAATGTGGGTAGCTTGGGAACTCCATTTGTAGCTGATGTCTGAAGTGGGGTCACTCTTGGACTGAACCCTTAATCTGTGGGGTCTGACTCTAACTCGAGGAGTTAGTCTAAGAATTGAATTGAATTGTTGGACACCAGTTGATGCTGGAGAATCGGAGAATTGATGTTGGAAAAGACACCATCAGTTTGGCGTCTGGGGAAATAACCTCTCTTATCATCTGTTGGTTACATTTTCATATAGTTCAACCAAATATGCTGTTTATTAATCTGATTAATTGAGAAAGGAAGGGGGAGAATATCTAGAGCAGTATTCATTAACTGGAAGGTCAGGATGAGAATGGGCTATGATTGATGCCCATGCCATGAAGAACCATCAAGGACCCTCTTGATGATGTGAAAGATTATTTTGAGTATTCAAAAGCTTTGGTCCAGATTCCACTTCTGGCCAAAATGGAGTCAAGGACTGTATTTACTCTCCAGTCTCCAAAAACAAAACCCCACAAACACTAACAAAATACATGAAACTATGGTTTTTAAGGCACTGGATATCAGGCAATGAAGGGCAGTGATCCCTGAGAAACTAGTAACAAGGTAAGCCCTATAAGTGCCCCATCTTACTGCCTTGAGAGAGTTTTCAGGCCATGGTGCAGGCAGGGGGAACTGAGTTGGAGCTCATCAGACTCAGAGTTGAGAAGACAGAGCTGAGAGTCCAGGGAGACCAAGGAAGCTGGGGTTTGTAGACATAGCATCACAGAGGAGATAGCTTCATAGACAGAAAACTACAGAGACTTGAAGAGGATCATCCTTGAATATTCAGTACCATCTGAAAGTATTAGAGGACACAGGGCTCAAACAGGACCTGATTCCACCAGCCAGACTGGAAAAAGTAACAATTTATGGGGCATTGGGAAGAATACGCAGGAAGATCTTGTCTCAGTAGTGGAGAATTATTAGCCCAAGACTGAGCAGTGTTCCAGAACTTTCTAACAAATCATAAAGGCAAGACCTGAAAACATTAAACTGTTTCTAAATAACATAACTACATCTTAGAACAAACATCAAGAAGATTTATAGCAATACAAAAATATTCAGCACCTAATGCAGTAAAATTCACAATGTCAGGCATCCAATTAATTATTACCTGGCATGCAGGAATTCAGGAAAACATGATTCAAAAAGAGGAAAATAATGAACCTCAATAGGCCCAGAATGACATAAATGTTAGAAGTAGTAAAAAGGACATTAAAATAGTTATTATAATTCAATGCCATATGTTCAAAAATTATAGACATGGAATGTATTAAAAGGACCTAAATCAAAAGATATAGAGATGAAAACTACAATGTCTGAGATGAAATATACAATGAATGGGATTAACAACAGATTAGATATTACAGAGAAAAAAATTAGCAAACTTGAAGATACAGCAATAGAAACTATCCAAAGTAAAACACAGTTTGGCAGCTTCCTAAAAAGTTAAACATATACATACTCTATGATCCAGTCACTCTACTCCTAGGTATGTACCCTAAAGAGATGAAAGCATATGTCCATACAAGGAGATGTACATGAATGCAAAGCTGTTCATAACATCTTTATTTGTAATAGCTAAAAACTAGAAACAATCCAAATCTCCATCATTGGGTGAATACATAAGTTGTGGCATATCCATACAGTGAAATACTACTCAGCAATAAAAAGGGATGAACTATTGATACACACAACATATGGATCAACACATTACAATGTGTATCTCAAAATAATTATGCTGAGTGAAAGAAGCCAAATCCCCTCACTCAAGAGTACATACTATATAATTCTACTAATACAAAATTGTTGAAAAGGCAAACTAATATATAGTGACAGAAAGATTAGTGGTTGTCTGAGGATTGGTGGGGGAGGGGAGGGGATATTACAAATGTGCACAATGCTTTTTAGCTGTGACGGTTAGTTTTATGTATCAACTTGGCTAGGCTACAGTACACAATTATTCAATTAAACTCCAATCTAGGTGTTACTGTGAAGATATTTGATAGATCTAATTAATGACTATAATCAGATGACTTTAAGTAAAGGAGATGATCCTAGATCATCTGGGTGGAGCCAATTCAAACAGTTGAAAGGCCATAAGAACAAAACTAAGGTTTCCCTGAGGAGGAAGAAATTCCGCCTGCAGATTGTAGTGTTACAAGGGTCTCCAGCCTGCTGGCCTGACCTACAAATTGCAGACTTGCCAGCCCCCACAATCACATGAGCTGATTCCTTGAAATAAATATCTTGATATTAGATAGATAGTCAGTCCTACTGGTCCTGTTTCTCTTGCGGGACTGTAGCTGATACAAGAGTTTGTTCTTCTTTTACCCTATCATGAGCATAACTCACTCTAAACTCAATATCTAAGTACTCATTATAACTAAGAAGTTTTTACCTTGAATTTATTGTTCAAATTGAAAATCTTTAATATTTAATATGCATGTTAGTGAAAACATTTAAGTTGGGTGCAAGTTTGCATGGTAGGGAGTGTGTTCCAATGGTATCTCAACTGTCCTCCCGATAGGATTAGGACTCTTGACCATGCTGTTTGAGCATGTTCTCCACTATGTCATTATTTTTCCTACATTAAATGAAGCCATCTATATTGGTTTCCTATGGCTGCCACAACAAAGTACCACAAACAGGGTGGCTTTAAACAACAAATCTGTTCTCTCACTGTTCTGGAGGCCAGAAATCTGAAATCAAGGTGTTGGTAGGGCCACACTCTCTCTCTGAAGGCTCTAGGGAAGAACCTATTCCATGGCTTTCCTCATAACTTCCAGTGCTGCCTGAAATACTTGGTGTTCTGTGGCTTGTAGACTCATCATGTTAATCTCCACCTCTGTCACCACATGACATTCTTGTGTGTGTGTGTTTTCCTCTTCTTATAAGAGCACCAGTTATATGGGATGAAGGCCTACTCTAACCCAGTATGACCTCATCTTAACTTGATTGCATCTTCAAAGACCCTATTTCCAAATAAATTCACATTCACAGGTACCAGAGTTTGGGATTTCAACATACCTTTCTGGGGAACAGAGTTCAACCCACATCATCTGATAAGTGCAAAAGCATTCGAAGAAAATGTTTAACATGATTCCATTAATTAAAGGAAGAGGCATAGATACTTGATGCCAAACATTTAAGATTTATTCTTAATAGTCCATGTAATCATGATGTAAGCAGAATCAACACATTCCAAAATGCAATTATAAATGCAATCCTATTGTCAGGAGCAGTGTCATTGCAAGCAAAGGAAATACAACCAGTTGTCCAATTTCAGTTGCTTTATTAATGGTTTCAATGATGATTTACAACCATCTAGTCGCAGTGCCTGAGTGCCAAGCAAAGAAGAAACTGTTCATTAATTCCTTTGATTTGGACGTAATTGAACTACAGGCATTCACTATCTCACTCATTCCTTCACAGGCTCACACTTCCTCATCTGCACCAACCAAGTAACTCAGTGCATCAGCTAGAGTCTAAATAGGAAAAGAGAAGAAGCCGCTTCAAGTATTTACAATGGATGGAATTTAAAAATAGTTGTTCACACAAATGAGAGAGGAAGTGAAAAGCAAACAGAGTGGTGAAGCAACCTAGTGATGGGCAAAACCAGGAATCAATGAAAACCCTTAGCCTACAGAGTCAAGAGAAAGAAGGAGAATTCTCAGAGGCCAGAGGCTAGAGGCCAGGGTCCACTGGCAGAAGCTGGAACTACAGAAGGAATTAGGTCTCAGGAAGAGAAGGAGCCACTGCCAAAGAAGCGCCTATCCTAACTTCTTCCTTCTCCCTACCCACCAATCTTTGATCTCTCACCAATGTCTCCCATTGGCCAAACCCAGCCAGAAGCCAGCCTTCACAGAGGCCAAGGGAATACAGCCTGCAGGGGTAGGGCAAGAAATCTGTGAAATAATGCTCAGGTCCTGCACATCTTCCTCCTATATGTTTGTTGCTATGTAGAGGGGAAAAATTCATACTTGTTGAACCCTGAAAACAAATATACCCAGCTAATGAACTCATTAATTGTGAAGTAACTAGAAATAGCCGTTTAATATGTTATTATGCAAAAATCCCTTTGAATTCTTATAGGTATTGAGGAATTTGTTTTGCTTTTTACTGGAATTTGGGAGAATGGATTAGGGTTTGGGAATGGAATGATGACACATTTTTACCACCTAAAGCAATAGATCCTGCATTTTGCTGCCAGTATGTTTTCAGGAACAAATTAGAGTCAGAAAAGAGAGGTGCATGGACTCAAAGCCTTAGTCTGGTACCAAGTTTTTCACATCAGGTCTAGAGTCTTCTTTCCAACTCATAATTTGTATTTTAATTCTTCTAAGACTTTAGAGTCACCTACAGCCTAGACATATTTTACTTGAGTATATGGTAAGCCTTGTTTTTGGTGACTAGTTATTTCTATAGCATTATTGTGTATCCAATACATTCAAAATACCAGTAGACAAACTAGGTTACCATCCTATTATGAGCTAGACTATCACTACCTTGAGACATAGAACTATTTGAATTTAAAAATATAGTAGGTTAAAATGCTTTTGCCATGACCTTGTTACTGAATTCTTGCACTCATACCAAACTTCACTAAAAAGGAGTAGTAACTTTTATTGTCCTTAACTCAAAATTATAAGCATTAAGAAAAAGAATAACTAGTGTTCTGATACGTTCATCCTATCAGTAATGTCCTTTATCATGTTGTATTGACAGGAACAAAGTTCATGTAAAGAATGATGATATAAGATGTTTACTTGTGGAACAAAGCTAATAGGTTCATCATTCTTCATTATGAGAATGCTGGCTTACCTAGTGTCACATTCACTGGTGTTCCAGACATGGCATCCCAATCATAGCATTGCCACAGTATTCTATGATCTCACAAAAGTGAAACAAGGAGCCAGTGTTGGCAGTCTACGCCTCTCCACCAGCACAACCAATAATATCAAAGGCAGCAACAAAAACAGCAAGAAGGGTTTGGCCTCCAGTAATCTCAAAGAAGTCACAAAAACAGACATGGAAATCCCTGGTTCAAAGCATAATCTCAGAACACCTAAAAGCAACCTTGCAAGGTGGCTGCTGGTTCACAAATTGGACACCAAGAGAGCTATGGGAGAGGAAGCAGGAATATTTGGTATACTCAGTATACTCAGTTATACTAGGAAGACTCAGTAGACAATCCCCCACAGACAAAGGCTAATGTCATCGTCTAGGGGTCATTTGACGGACTATTCGTAGGTGGGTTCAGGTGGTACAGTTAACAATCATAGCACAAATACATGACTATTTTCAAATATTGTGACTGTGGCCGCCCCTCCAACATCTTTCAAGCCCACACTTGAATTTCTCCAGTTTGGTTAAAAGTCATATCTACACTAAGGGGATGGAACAACACAGACTTGGTCACAGCCTGGGTTCCAGGGAGTATCTGGAAAATGTGCTCAAACAGCCACAGAAGATACTTTAAGCAGTTGAGGAGGAATATATTAGAGATGCACAAAATACCAAACTGGTTTTCTGTTAATATATATTTCCCCATTCCATGGACCTAAAGTAGCTTTCATGTGCTAGGGAGAGAGATGACTAAGACAGTCCCCTGCCTCTTAAGAGTTATTATATCTAGTAGCTGAGACAGACTTTATTATATTGACTTTTAAGTGTTGGCATGTGAAGTATTTACCAAGACCTGTGACAATACAAAACAAATATTTGATGGTGCTGCATGAAGCATAGGGTATTCATAATGGCAGTTGAGGTCTACGTATGCCCTAATCAAACCAAATGACTTGATAGGCTGCCAGGTCTTACCTAGTATATTCTTAGATATTAAGAAGTCTCACTGGGCTATTCATGCTCAACAATATAGCAACTTAGGCTGCCACAGGAACCAGAACTTAAGTCAGAAAAGCTAGGAATTTAAATGGCAAGTTTTCATACTACATCTTGGGAGCATGAGGCAGGTTTTCTCAAGGTCACGTGGAGCTCTATTTGGAGCACAGCTACTTGCAGGGAAAAGCTGAAAGCCACTTAGAGAAGATGAAGTTCTGTCCAAAAGATTGGGCAAGTCCAAGGCTACAGCAAGTGGACACAGGCTGGTTCCTGAGAAGTGGTATAACGCTATAGCATCCCAAACTGGATACTATTCCTCCTCACATGATAGAGGCTTGACCCATACTATCAAATCCCAAGTACTCCAGAGTGAGAATTACCAAAATGCACTTGGGGGTAAACAGTGGATGTTCATCAACTTAAGTAATTCATTTCCTCAGATCAAGACAGTCAAATATCTTAATTTAAAAGTGAAAAAGAATTGTACCAATGTCAGTGTCCTGGTTTTGACATTGTATTAGACTTATGTAGGATGTTACCACTAGGGGAAGGTGAGTGAGGGGTACGTAGGACTCTCTGTACTATTTTTGTAACTTCCCATAAGATCCTTTGAAAACTTGAAATCAGATTCCAGGCCTGACAGAATAACTTATTTGACTAACTAGCCTTATGAAATATGCTGCCACAGTAGGGATCACCCCAACCCATGTGCTGCAGGCCAAAATAAGAAAGCTATCTTTTACAGTAGGGTTCTTAAGTTAGGGGTCCAAAATATCATAATATCCATGGAATTTTTTGGTTTGATTGGGAAATCATTCATTTTTATTTTTCCTAACTTCTAACTTAAAGTATTACGTTCTTCAGCTAATATAGTTAAACCACAGCACCATTAGCAGAATCAGCTATTTTTGATTCACATTAACTTGCTGCAGATCTCAAATTGTAATTTATCTTCTTGGCAGTACCCTCGAATCAATTCCAACTCCACAGTGATGAGAGTGTGTAATATTAACCACTAGACCACCAGGGCTGGCTTTGTGTTTATCACTACCTCAGAATTATGGTAGCAATTAGGCTAGCCACCAGATCTCATGTGATCACTATTTTTGTGTATACAGATATTAGTACAAGGCAGTTGCCCATCTCTGGGTCAGGCAGACATTCAACTACTAAAGAATGAAGTAGAAAGTTATCTCATGGATGACCAAGACAGCCATGTTGTTTTCCAGTACTCCCTATCTACAATTATTTTTCAATCTACACATGAAAGGTGGTGAGCCATTCTTGTTACGTTTTTGCAAAACTAGCACAGTCAGATGAGAACACTTAACTCTTCATAAAGCAGCATGACTTTTATAACACACAATACGTGGACTACAGGGGTGGACCAGGCAAGTTCAAACACGTCTGACAGTTGTAGTAACTTTAAATAATACATTTTAACAGTTACTACTAACAGATTGTGCAATGATACAAGTCAAGTAGTGTGAATGTGGTAACGTGTTTTTCTCCTTATATTCTTTTTGTATATGGTTAGGAAGTAAAGACATGCACAAGAGCCGTACAGCTATTTTACAAGGGGTATTCATATACTATTCTGTGAAAACACCCCACATTTAAAAAAATTTGAGGGGGCCAGCCTGGTGGTGCAGCAGTTAAATTTGCACATTCCACTTTGGCAGCCCAGGGTTCACTGGTTTGGATTCCAGGTGTGGACCTATGCACCACTTATCAAGCCATGCTGTGGCAGGTGTCCCACATATGAAAAATAGAGGAAGATGGGCATGGATGTTAGCTCAAGGCCAATCTTCCTCAGCAAAAAGAGGAGGATTGGTGGCAAATGTTAGCTCAGGGCTAATCATCTTCAAAAAAAAAATTGAGGGCAAGAAAACCAATCACATATGAAAACTACTTTGCTAGGAAGGCACAGAAAGCCACATAACTGCAGTGCTAGAAGAAGTTCTTTACCAAGATGAAGTAATTCAAAATGTTGCCCATTTCATTGATGAAAAACAGCTGTGAAAATCTGGAAACATTGCAGAACTCTTTCAAAAGATCTTTTCTTGATGGTAAAATTGAACCACGGCTTCATAATCTTTTTCTAAATATAAAACTGTATCACAGATCTTGATCTAGCCATAGACAACCTTTTGATTTTTTTAAATAATGGCTTTGAGACATAATTCACACATGAAAAAATTAACCCATAATTCAGTGGCTTTTTACTGTAGTCACGAGATTATGCAACCATCACCACTATCTAATTTCTGAACATTTCGTCACCCCAAAAAGAAATCCCATACTCATTAGCAGTCATTCCTTATTCCCTTTTCCTTAGTCCCTGGCTACCACTAATCTATTTTCTGTTTTTATGGCTTTGTTTATTCCAGACATTTCATATAAATGGAATCATACAGTGTGTGGCCTTTTGTGACTGCTTCTTTAACTTAGCATAATGTTTTCAAGGTTCATACTTTTTATTGCTGGATAATATTCCATTGTATAGATATGCCAAATTTAGTTTATCCATTCATCAGTTGATGGACACTTGGGTTGTTTCCACTTTTTGGCTATTACGAATAATGCTGTTATGAACACTTATCTACAGGCTTTTGTGTGGACATATATTTTAAATTCTGTTGGATATATACCTAGGAGTGAAACTGCTAAGTCATGTGGTAATTCTATATTTAACCTTTTTGAGGAACTGACAAACTTTTTTCCACAGCCGTGGAACCATTTTACATTCCCAGCAGCAAGGTATGAGGGTCTAATTCTCTACATCCTTGCCAACACTTATTATTGTCTGCCTTTTTTTTTATTTTAGCTATCCTAGTGGGTATGAAATGGTATTTCATTGTTGTTTCGATTTGCATTTCTCTAATGGACTAATGTGCTTATTAGCCATTTATATATCTTCTGGGGAGAGGTGTCTATTCAAATCCTTTGCCCATTTTTTAATTGGGTTATTTCAATATTGTTGAATTGTAAAATAGCCTATTGATCTTAATGTGAATGCTTTAATACAATTGGAATTTAACTCAAAAAACCTTGGAGAGTTCAAGTGTTTTTGCCTTGCAATGTGAATTAGGAAAGTTTTAATTCCTTTTGAAACAATATATTTGTGAAATTGAGATTTTTCAACCCTTGTATCTATTAAACAAAATCAGAACTGATTAGATGTCTCATATGACATGCATGTTGTCTTGTCCAAAGATTACCCCAATTTAATATTCTGATTCAAGCTAAGGAGTCTTTACACTGATGTCTTTAAACTTTAACTTGCTTGTGCTTAAAATGTATTATCTTGTTATTTAATGCATTAAAGGTACATATTTTTAAATTGCAGGTTTGTTTTAAAATTGATACCTTTTAAATTCTTTTCTTTGAAATCTCATTGTTTTATTTTAAACCTTTATACACATTTCAGACCTCAAAGTGGTCCACAGAAAAAACCACAGAGCCCCTGCTGCAGCTGCAGAGAGGAACACACCTTCCAAAGGGCAGGAGGGATCACTGTGGTAGGTTTTTAAATGCTATAATGAAACACAGCTACTGACAATGAGCCTCTGGCTTTTTCCTACCTCAATCTAACACTGCATGCTGGAATAGCCAATATTGCCAATTTAATTGGGAGCAAGAGGAAAGATGAAGCTTTTGGCTTTTCTATATGAAAAGTCTTTAACCCTTAAGGATGCAAGCAAATAGATATTTCAGAGATAGCTTGTTTGTAATTATTACGAGCAAACTTGTAAAGCAGATTCTTATACTAGCCCAAAATAGCAATGTCTGCAGAGCGACATTTGGTTTTTCAGAAAAAAACTCTCAGCTTTCTTTTTTTTTTAAGTGCACAGTTTAATGGATCTTAGTGTATACACAAGATTGTGCAACCATCACCACTGTATATCAGAATATTTTCATCATCCCCCAAAGAAATCCTATACCCATTAACAATCATTCTGCATCCTCCCCTTTCTCAGCCTCTAATCTACTTTCTGTCTCTGGATTTGCCTGTTTTGGACATTTTATATAAAGTGCTAGAAACATTCTTTGCTTGACTTGCATTGTATTTCAATTCTTTTCTGAATTAATTGTCAATATTTAAAATTGGGGAAAAATACAGTATGTGGCCTCTTGTGACTGACTCCTTTCACTTACCTTAATGTTTTTGAGGCTTACCCCTTTTATGGCTGAGTAATATTCATTGTATGATACACAATCGATCCTCATTATTGACAGATTTCTGTACCTGTGAATTTTCCTACTTGCTAAAATTTATTTGTAATCCCAAAATCAATACATAGTGGTCATTTGTGGACATGAGCAGAGCAGTGAAAATTATGAGTCTTCAACACTCACATTTCCAGCTGAAAACTCTCAGCTTTCTTTAGCATTATCACTGTGGCTAGCAGAGTTGATGGCTAGTTTGCAAATCTTCACTGCTATCTTATGGATGTAAAGAAAATAAGTTTTTCCAACTAAGTCAGATAATAGAAATATAAGCCACAGCTCCTGGAAGCTAAGCTATCTAACTGAATATTCCTACCCAGTAAGAAACCTTATAGAGCAAAGTATGACAACCCTGGAGTCATTTGCTCTGTGCCAAGGGTAGCTGGGAGTTTCAGGCAGGTTCTTTAGGGAAGCTCCAGAACCCGGACTCCCACACACAGAATACATTCAATACACTGAAAAGAAGGCTCCATGATTTGATCAACAATATCCCTATTCCATGGTCTCAGAGACAAGAAGAACCAGTAGAGAATGAAAGCTTATATACAAAAAACCTAGATAATCGGGAAACAAAGGATGGAGAGAAGAGGGCTTCCTACTGAGGGGATGAAGAGATCTCTGCTAAATTCCCTAGTTCTAATTTGATGTTTTTTAAAAACAGTATTTCTATCCATTTCAACCATTTTAGTACCTGCTGTGTGTCAAGTTCTAGACACTGGAGATACAAAGATCAATTGAGATTCTTGACCTCAACGAGTTTGTAGTCTGGCATTTTTCATTCTAGGAATATCAGACTCAAGACATTCACAACAGAATTCTTCAGGGTCCCCATGCAATGCCCCTACACACGCCCAGTCTTAGTCATCTCAGCAAACGTCACCATCCACACAGTTGTTTGGGCCAAAAAATTGTGTTACCCTTGATTCACCTTTCATCCCATAGTCAATTCACCAATAGTCATGGAAGTTCAAGTTGCAAAGTTTTCAAAATTAGATCTACTTCTCACTATCTTCCATTGCTTTCACCTGAGCCATCACAATCCGATAGACTACAGCCAAAGCCTCCTAACTGGTCCTGCTCCATTCTCACCCCTGTGCAAGTCAGGGTGACCTTTCTACCACATATGTCAAATATCATATCCCTGCTTACAACCTCCCAATGGCTTCACAATACACTTTAAAAAAAATCCCAACTCCTTACCATGGCCTACTGGGCTCTACATAATCCAGCCCCTGTCTGCCTTATTTCCTTTCACTTTCTTCCTTATTCAAAACTCTTCAGCCACATGGGTCACATTTCTGTCCTTATGCACTTATAGTTCTGGTAAAAAGAAACTCCATTCCCCCAGATATTCATTCTGCTGCTTCTTCCTCATTCAGGTGTCTCCACTAGAGAGGCCTCCCTCATAAGCTTAACTGAAACAGCCACCCCTGCTGTAGTTACCCCAAACCACAGTCAGTCTGTTTTGTCTTTATGGCACTTGGTTCTAAACATTCTGACATATATGAGTCATCTCACTGTGGTAGAGTGTAAATTTCTTGGGAAGCAGTACTCATTCTAGATCCTGGGGATAAAGCCATGTCTGTTGGTTACCTGACTCAGTGATAGCCACTCCTGGCTATTCTTTCTGGTAGCTTAGGTTGCTTATATGTATGTTCATTTGATTTCTGTTTTGAACATTTGCTTGTTCTGTTTCTTAAATATATTCAGTTACCTCCCTTACTCAGCGTGAGACATCTTCCTCTTCACTTTCTTACTTGCCCCCTTTCCCTGCTATATCCCCTCTTCTCAGAATCAGACAAAAGCAGGCATTTAGCTGGTGCTTCCCCTACAAAAATGAGCATCTCCTTCTTAATGCGAGCCTTGCCTGCTTTGTGTCCTAGCAGCAGATCCTGCCAACAGTAACCTCAAGTTTAAAGGGTACCCTTGAGGCTCCCAAGGATCTTATAATGGAACATGATTATAAAGGGCTGGAAGTCTATAAAGCAGAGGCTATCTTCCCTGGCCTCGTCAGGCAAATGATTACATAGGTAACGTGATCAATGCACCAGGAGGTCTTTCATATATGAGAGACTCCAACAATAAGTCTAACAGACCTCCGGGAGACCTGGACAAATAGGTAACAAAATCAGATGATCCCAGTTTGAAAACAAACAGATTCATTCTGGAGATGGACACAGGAGACGTGTCAATCAGTCACACAATTCAAGAGGTAGCCAACCAATGTTCTATGAAACCCAAGGCCTGGTACATGCCCAAGCCAATTATACTGACCAGGTCATTTCCTAGGTTCAGGATCTGAGCGTGATGTCCAAAATCCTTCCCACCTCCCTCCAAGATAGCTCCAACCCTACAAGCTTCCTCTGGTAGGTAAGTGAATTGGAGTTTAGAAAAGGCTACAGCTTTAGGAGCCAGAGTTTCTTCTCCCATTACAGGAACCATTTCTTGGTCAGTTGGATCAGATTAAACCAATCCCTCATATTCTAGGGCCCCTATGAAGCCAATATAGCTTTGCAACTCAGCTGTCCCTGAAAAGACTAGGACTACAGAGAAGCCACCAGGTCAGAAATGCCAGCCCCATAATCTCAAGTAGTAACTGCTCTGATGCTGCAGTGCTCACATTGCTACCATCCTGGACTATTTCCCATCAAGCCCACCTACTTGTTCAGCTGTTCTGTTCAGTTATAACTGAATATGGAAACACAGAACTCAAAATTCATAGGGAACAGAACAGCAACATTCTTCAGGTCCCAGCTTAACAAGGAGGGGGAACATGGGGCTGACCCACAGCTCTAGTCATGAAATTTGATAATCCATAGAGAGACTATGGGCTTTTTCATTAGAAGACATCCTCCATGCACATACATACACGAGCAATGGCATTGGCCCAATTATTAGCCCAGGAAGAAGTGCATGGAGGTGAAGGAGGCAGCAACTCAGCCCGATGGGCTGCTCAGACTCTAAATAAGTAGATTTGAGAATGGCTGGAGGTCAGCTACATTCACCTCCCCATACACATTTCCTGTTTACCTCCACTGAACAGGAGATGAGTCCCTGAAGCCAGCCATGTTCACACTACCACCCACAGAGGGGCACGCCCTACAGGTGGGCTGCTACAGTGTGGTGCCCCAGGCTCAGAAAGATTTTGTCTCCTCTGCTAGGAAGCACTCTGGCCCAGTAGTAGACAGTGACCAGCAGGACCCTACATTATATCTCCCACCCCCATGTTCATTTCATCCTTCTGAACAGTGTGGCTGAGAAAATCTGTCTCCAGTCCAACATGATGGTCTATTAAAGAGAATTAGCAGATTTGTGGACCAAGCCTTGGTCCAACAGGCCAGCAGAAAACGTAAGCCACCTGTTGATGGATAGCCCCCGCTAGAGGTGGGGCAATATCTCACAAGACCACCCCTGTGAAACAGATTTCTATTTTACTTTACTGACTTTACTGAGCCTTTGGCTTTAGGGTTCTTGAAGCTATTAACCTCATCAGTGTTACCACAAGGTCCAGCCATTATTTTCTCAGCTGTGTCACAAGACCTATCTCTACGTATGTGTCCCACAGCACCCTGCTTCCCATATTCATACTCTAAGTGCTCCATCTCTACAAATCTTTCAAACACAGAGACAAGGGAGTTGCTTCTATGTTTTATATACCTGCACAACTGGCCTGATTCCCAGGAGCTAGACCATAGCAGAAGGAGACTCTTTTGGAAGCCAGACAGACTGAGTTGGTTGACACTAGCTTGCAGAAGGGGTTCTTCCATGGCTTGGCTAATGGAGAGTTCAACCTCTGCCACATCACCAAGATCAGAGTGTTGCCTATCCTTTAATTGCTCTTCATCCTTCACATCTCAAGGTCACAGGTCCTCATTAAACTGTACCTCTGGGATAATCCCAGCCTTGCCAGCCTTCAGGAAGGGCTTTCAGCTGTTACTAAAGTTAGAGAAAACAATCTGGCTTAGACAGTAAATGGGCACCCACCCACAGCAAGGACAAAATCTATGGATGGAATTAGGGCAATTTACCTCGGTGTTGTCTCCTTGGAATCCTGCTTCAAGTAGAGTTAATAGCTCCAAGAGGCTTGTATTCACCTCTTACTTCTGACACACCTGGAATATAGAGATCCCTGGTGATTATACGTTGCATAATAGGTAACCTTTGAGAAACTCTTTGTGACACCTGAATTTGGCTTAGAACAAGGTGTGGGAACTTGAAGATCTTGCACTGTTCCAGGCTCTAAACGTCTCTGGATTTTGTATGAATTTTCTCTTGGCTGTTATGGCACTACCCTTGCAGACATCTTCAAAGAAATGGCTATTTCAGACTTAACGCAGGTATCACATTTACCCCAGCCACCACCACCTTACTCAGCAAAACTTTACAACTTGTGGACTAATCCACTTTCTTTCCAGTCCAAGGTACACTTTGAAGATAAGCTCAAGGTTCTTTAAGTCTGCACCCACATCTCCTCCCCCGTCACTCCCAGGCATCTAAAGTACATTAGTGGGGTTTGAGGAATACCCATGCCATTTTCTTTCTCACAAATAACAAGAATGTTGCACCTACTCTACTTAAGTAAGCAATTGTTCACCCTCAAAACAGTTTCACACCAACTACAGCTTCTATCCCTCTGGCATCTACCACTGAAAGCTCATCAGATGGACAGTACCTGGGGGACATGACTCCTCCTCAATATCATACTACCTAGAAGTCCCCAGCTGCCACCAGTCATTTAGCCTCCTCACGTCAATGGGCTCTGTTGCCCAGGACTTCCTGCCTTTGGGGCCTAGTTACCCTTGTGAAGAGCGTGGATTATCCTCCATCTTATTTGGCAACCTGACTTTTTAACTGGTCACTGCCTTTAAGGTTTCTTACATCCAAGTTTGACACAACATGAAGCACCGCTGCTTACTAGCACAGGCCTCCCTCTGCTTCCAACAGCATCTGGCTCTCTTTTGGAGCCACTCAGGGCTGCCAGCCCCCCTCAGCTCCATATACAATCAGCCTTTTCACACCCTCACTATTATCCTGCCCTATAGGTCTCTTCTATTCCTAGGGGCCCCCTACTGGTTTTAGGCCCCAAGGACTACCACAACATGGCCACAGCTGAGCTGAGTCCCTGTCCTGAGATAAAACTACTAATAGGTTAACCTTACTCATTGGTGTCTGGAAGAGTAGTCGTATGTGATGCCCGAGAGATTCAAAGGGAACTGTTGCCACACAGCGCCCTCACATGGTAGGGAGTAGTCATGCAGCTGGGCAAACCTTTGCAAAGCAACGACTGATTCAGAGACCCAGGGACCCTGGGAAACCAAATAGGAAATTCTGCGAAATTCGGGGTCCAACAGAGCTTACACACGCAGAATGAAACAGTTTATCCTTTCACAAGCTGACAACTGAGGAAGAAAGAGACATACACAAGGTAACACAGCAAGTTTGGGGCAAAGTCAATGTCCTTGCAGGCCAAGTCAAGCTCCTAATACCTTAAAGGATATGACTTAACTCAATGACTTTTGGCTCAACTTTTCTCCACAGCTGGTTGTTTAGGTATTTTAGAATAGCACGTAGGAGTTTAAGAGATAGAAGAAGTCACTTGTGGGTACAAAGTAAAGTCTGAATCAGTATTTTAGAGAGACTTAATGAAGAAAGAGAAAAGTAGTTAAATATTCTAGTGTGTTTCTCTGACTTTCAGACTTAAGATTAAAAATAAGGCAGAAAAGAAACAGAAAACCAAAGGGATTGCCAGCCGTGAACTTTAGCTTTTTAACGTTCACAGGCATGTGGCACTAATGGTGTGTGGCCAAGGAAAGACTGTTTGGTCTAAAATCAGGCCAGACTGCTTTTCATAAGTGCTCTATGTCACAAGTGAAGTTGTTCCTCCAAAAATTAATTCATTTGATTACTGACGATTCTCACTTAGTTGTAGCAAAGACTGAGCAGTTTGTTGAAGAATGCCATTTTCCAAGAGAAACCTATATCTCGAAGCCAGCATGAGGATATTTGATTCCTTCTTTATTCTCAACTGGTATATTGAGTTGGTTATGCATGAGCAATGGGGGGCAGGGTGCACACCAGGGGAGGAACTGCATGCAAATGACAGTGAGGCCCTTGTAAGCTACATTTTGGTCAAAATCTTGGCCACAGACAACTTACAAAACAACCCAAAACAGTCAACATCCAGCAGGCTCGGTTCTCTCTCCTTCAGAAAGAATCTTGCACCAGTGCTCTTTGAGTGAACAATTTTTTCCTAGAAAACCACCCAACCCATTGGCCATCCATCTGAGTTCAATCAGCCTCAAACCACCAGGACAAACCTGTACTTTGACAGATTCAGGTTTGTTGACCCATTGCAATAAGTATGAATGAACAACAGAGGAGTCATGGGGCATCTCTCAACAAAGGTGAACGTAGTTATTGTAGGATTTGGGGAGAAGGTGTTTAGGTAAATGATTAGCTCAAAGCAAAGCAGGGCAGTGTGTAAAGATATCAACATCAGGTCTCTGCTGCAAAGTAGCCCCAAGTTCCTGTGTCCTTGGGGATGATAAAGTTAAGATAGATGTGAAATGTTGTGACCTGAAACCCCTTATCTACACCTGGATTGGAAACCTAGGCTGCTTCTCTCTGTCACAGAGACTCAGATACTCTGGGCAAAAGTCGGGGGGCTTCATCTTACACATCTAATTTCAAACAGTTATGTTTCTGATAATCCATGACTTTAGAGAACAAGGTTCTTCAGTGAGTAAGAAAGAAGTAGTCACTCAAAGGAGGAGGTTCTGGCTGTATTTGATCAAATGTCTTTTCAGCCCATATTGTTATAATCATATATCTTTTCCCTTTAATTTACTGCTTTGATGGATTAGGTTGATAGATTTCCTGACCTTAAACCAACTGATCCCTTAGTCATACTATATCTTTCTCTTGATATATTGCTAGAGCCAATTTTCAGTTAAGGGATTTTGTTCTATATCTTTATTTCTCCCTTCCTCCCTCCTTTCTTTATTTCCTTCTTTTTATATTATCATTGTCAGGTTTTCATATTAATGTTAGCATCATAAAGTAAACTAGACACATTTCCATGTTTTGCTTTTAAAAAAATGGAGGTTCTTATGATACTTTACAGCTGTGACGACCTGGAGAGAAATGTTTCCTGATAATTTGTAATGGCTTTATCTATATCTGTTATCTCAACTTGATGAATGCAAAGCAGATTTTTACCTTCTCCATCGAAGCTAGTATTTACTGTATCACATACAAGCAGAGCCTATTCACTGCCCATAATTTGTCTGCCAAGTGTTTTCATGAAATTACATCTTTATCTAATGCTAATTAGATCTTAAAAGTTCTAATAGTACTAAAAGCAGGAAAAATTGAGGCCATTAATGCTTTGCAAATGAGGAAACCCAAGATAAAAAGCTTTCTCTTGAGTCCTAGCCATATTAGAAAGGCAAACTCATACATGAACAAAAGTTAGACTAGGGGAGAGTGATCAAGGCAACTGATTGAGCAAGAGTCTAGAAAAGTCAAGCTCAGTTAAACTAGAACAAAATTAGATTTTCTAGTTGTTCTACAGCAGCAAAAACTTCCACTGGAAACAACTAGAGTAACAAAAAGAGATAGCCCCTGCTGACAAGTTGAGAAAGTCCTTTATTATTTCCTGTCTTAAAATTTGATTAAACAAAGAAAGCCTCATGTCATTAGATTAGTTTTGGCCAACTGATTTCTGAGCCAAAGACAAATTACATTTGAAACTCACTGATATTTGAACGTTATTGAAATTTGAGGCCATTTCTACTGTTGGTAATGAGCAAGCACACAAAGACTCCTGGAGCATAGAGGACAGTACTGCAGTATCTTAGGCTTATTTAGAGTTAAAACCAAGAACTTGCTTGGCTAGGAAAAATAAAGAAACCTAGAATCTTCTCCCAACTTGGTCACTGAATAACTCTGTGTCCTTGGGCAACTACACATCCAAAGCTTCAGTTGCTTGAGTCATGAAGTACAGATCACACCGAGATGCCTAAGGACATGAGAACAAAAGTGGAAAAGCTTTGTGAGTTGTGGAGTGCTGCACAGTGTAAAGTTATCATTGCTGATGGGCCAAGACCCTGATCCATTTGAGGTAAGTCTTAATACCAAAAAGAAAGCCAGGTAATGACAATTTCTAGATAAGTTCTTACTGTGACGGAGATAATCCACACATAGTAATAAATCACTTTTAGAAGTTGTTGGAGTGTTTTCTGAGAGATCCTCTTGATTAAACTCACATCTCTAATGCTGAAAGTTAATTGTATTCAGAAGAGAATTGACACGTGAGGGTTCATCAAAAAGAGAGATGAACAAGAATGGGAAGAGTGTCTCAAATCCCTGATCTATGGTTTTCCTATGCAGTGATAGTCTCTAAAAAACAAGTTACTGCAAATCAAATGATAATTTCTGGTTTCTGATCTGTCCCAAGTAGTTAAGTATCAAGCAGAGCTTTCTAGTTTAGAACTGAATGGCAGACCCCAGATTTAGATGTAGAAACTTAGTTTCATTTAATAATAAGATAGTTTACAATAGGAAAAAAATCAAAAGTGTCTGGATTAAGTGTTGTCACTGTTAAATCATTCTACTAGTACTTACTTCCAGTTATTTGCTACAATACCTACACATTGGCTACACTTCGAAACTCACGTTTCATCTTAATCTACGATAAAGTAAAATTGGCCCTCTGCTCTAATTCATGGTTAACAAACCACTTTGCTACTCAACAGGACCACTAATTCCCAAAGACCAGGGGCCGACAGGAGAAGAAAACAGCAAGTAGAAGAAAGCTAACTAGAGAAAGAGCTACAGTGCCTAAACAAAAGACCGAAGCAATTAAGAGGGAAGAAGTATCTACCTTGACGACATCCAGACATCTTAAATGATGCTTGGCTACTCTCTTTATATAAACTGGCTTCCTGACCTGATGGTTGAATACTGACACCTGGGGCTCATTTTTGACATTATCAAACAGGTGCTTCCTTTCAACTTGTGGCTCAGGGGTATTCCTATTGGAAAATCATAGCCACCAGTAGCCTACTGTGGGAAAAACCGATGAAATCTTAAAGAAGTCTGTAGTTTAGTTCATAGTATGATACCAATGTTGATTTCTTAGTTTTGTTAAATGTAGCTGGTTGTGTAAGATGTTAACATTAGGGGTAGCTAGGTAAAGAGTATAAAGGAGCTCTCTGTATTATCTTCCCAACTCTTCTCTAAATGTAAAATTATTTCAAAATAAATTTATTAACTGAAAAAGCCTACAGTTTGCCAGCACTGTGCTCCACAAGGCAATGGTTGGCCTCCAACAACCAGATCTGTCCTTAACTCTACAGCCTCTACAGTCAATTCAGGAGTATAAGGCAGTATCCAACCCAGACTGCACTTCTACTGTGGAAAATGGCTTCTGTGATGATGAGGAGGAGTATTTCTAGGAGCAGTGCTCTGTCCATGATGGGAGAGAACATAGAGCTCTGAGGGACTCGTCACATCTGTCTCACCCCCACCGCCCTGCAGCATCAACTGGATTCTGGAGTCCATCTAGAGGGCTCAGGAGAAATGTGACTATCGGAGAATCCGTTACTACTGGACAGACTGTTGGCACGTTCTCTCCTCTTGCAAATGCTCCTTTCAAGAAAGCTCATCTGCCACTGCATTGGCATATAGGAAGAATGCTGCCAGTTTAATTTGTAGGCAAAGTTCTCCATTGACACACATTAGCAGTCTATTTGATGGCTGGAGTTTCTGCTTAGGCAGACCTAGTGGTGCTTAGCAATATCCTTAATACCCTTGTATTGAAGCACTCCTGCTGAAGGTTCAAAATAATAATCTAATGAGAGGATCCCTATAAAAGACTTTAGTGGGTATTTTACTAAGTGGGAGTATTTTGTGCTTGATGACTTTTAGCTAATCACTTCCTTAAGACAGTAGATTATTTACCCTCTCTTTGTTACAGAGTTCCTGCCTCAAGTATAGGATGTACTAAAGCTAACACTCTCTGCTCCCCTTCATTAATACATTCTGCAGCTTTTGTTAATATTTAAAGGAGCTTTAAAGTCTCTTGGTTGAGCTTTATTTATCTGCAAGCTCCATTACTAAGCTTTCCAGGTGACTCAGTGAAAGCTTTTTACTCAAAAGGTAAATATCTCAGACTAAATCAATCAACTGTTTGTTCTCAATCTTAAAAAACTTTATATCATTCTTTATCTATCAGATATAAATGGTAGGAAGATAATACGAAGATATATTGAATAGGAAAAAAATGGGGGCAAGCTAATGTTTTGTATCATTCCCCACAAGATGCAAGGAGCACTAGGAAAATGAGCAATGAGACAAGCTCCCCACCTTCACGGAGTATACATGTTTGTAGGGAAGAGAGATAAAAATTGATTAAACGTAGACATCAATAAAATAAGTATAAGTTGTCATAGATGCTACACAGGAAACAAATAAGGAGCGGAAACAGAGAATAAGGTGGAAAGAAAGGGAAATCTACCTTAATGGGCTGTCAGGAGAGGCTTCCCTGGGAAGATGACATTTGAGCTGAGACCTAAAAAAAGAAGGAATCAGCTCCAAGAAATATTGGCAAGGAAGAGCTCTGTAGATGCTTATGTAAATCCCTGGGGTGGGAAAGCTGGGCACGTTGGAACAAGTGAAGACGAGTGGGGCTGCAGCACACCAAGAAGGAAGAAGTGATCCATGACTGGATTAGAGAGATGAGCAGGGACAAGTGATTCAGGGCTTTATAGGTCACGGGATGCAGATTGGTTTTTGTTCCAGGTACGGAGAGAAACCAAGGAAGAGCTTTAAGCTAGGAGTGACATGATTTGTGTTAGACTTTAAGAAGATTACTTTTGCTGCTACTGGGAATGAAGCGCTAAAGCAGATCAAGAATGGAACAGGAAAGCCAGTTTGAGGCTGCTGAAGTGCTCCATACCTGGACTAGGCTAGTGCCCAGGGTGAATGACAAAGGAGGGCAGATTCAGGAGATATCTTGCAGAAAGAAAGTACTAGACTCCCCTGTGGATTAGATGTATGGGTTGAGGGAGGAAGACTAAAATAACTCCCAATTTTGACTTGAATAATAGAGTCAATAGAGGTATCATTACAAAGTAAAGTTTTTAAAGATTGGATTTGCTTTTTTTAGGAGATCATAATCTCAACTCAAAAATACAGGTTTGTGTCTTTGGGTTTCAAACTTGGATGCACATTAGAATATCTCGTAGGCTTATTTCTTTGCTTAAAATACAGATGCCTGGGCCCTACTGAATCAGAATGGGAGGACATAGGGCCCAGGCATCTGCTTTTACAACAAGCCTTGCAGGGTTCTGATGTACAACTTTGAGATGCACTGGTTTAAGGAGGAAAACATGAGATGCACAGTCACAACAATATTTTTAAGGAATAGATAATAGGTCAGATTTACCTATAAGTTCATTGAAACCACTATTTCTGGTTTACATAAAAATAGTATTCAGATGGCAATGATAAAGAACTCATAAATATTCTAACAAAACTAAATGTATTTCTAAAAGTTAAGTTGGATGACTGGGAAAGAGGGAAGGCAAGTAGCAGTTTCTAAAGGAAATAATTATCTTCTCCAGATTCTCTGTCTGGACCAATTTATTTTGTGTTAGTAAGAATGTATCAGGCAGTATAATCATACACACACACACATACACACGCACAGTAATTTGATTAGTTAATACAAGATATTTCTGATCCTGCTAGAGTTTATAGAACTCCAAAGTGTTATTGATATTATCAATAGAATAATAGTAAATTCAATAAATATTCACTGAGAAACACTACAGTAGACACCATGAAATGCTATGGAGTTTGTGTGGGTGGGAGGCATGGGTGATGGTTTGCAGAGATGAATGAAGGTGGAAAAGGAAAGAATGTCCACCATGTGACAGATTGTTAGCATGTCTTATTTCACTGAGCCCTTACAAGGCCACTGTGAGACTAAAAGGATTGCATTCATTTTAGTGATGAGGAAACCGAAGCTCAGGGACATTACGTACTGCACCTGAGTCATGATGCTAGTAGGCAGCAGAGCCAGAATTTAAGCCCACATCTGTCTTGTTCTAAAGACTATCTATCTATGCTTTCTTCTTCACTCCACACAGCCCACAAGGGATTTACAAACAAGTGAGGGTATTGGAACATTAGCACCAAAACATATGTTTATGCCACAAGGTTTTATAAGTACTATAAAATGTATAAACAAATTTCTAGAACAATCAAATTGCCTGGGTGCCTTGGCAGAAAAAATTAAGGCAAACAATAATCCCTCAAAATTTTCAGCTAATCCTCGATGGAAAGGTAGGATTGTGAAAGAGTTGCTGAAAGCCAAAATATTTCTTCCTCCCAATGTTTTGGACCTTTTATCGAGTCCACCAGGAAAAGGTATGACTTTGGCATTAGCACAAGATAGGCCACAGTAAGAAGCAGGGCATATACCTGACTGTGTTGTGAGGTAAGGCTGCTGCAGGACTGTGAATCAGTTTTGCTGCAAGTATTCAATCTTTGAGGTTCCCTGAAGCTTGACTTAAGCCTAATATCAAATTAAGTAAACATACTTCTTCCATAGGAAAGGAGGGATGGGTTTGGGTTTTAATATGTGAAATACAATTTGGGGTAAATACAAATTGGAGGAACAATGATCAAGCATTAAATCGGTATGAGGTTTTTGCCTCTGATGAGGTATGGACTCCCTTGGAGATATCATTCATCATTCAAACACAGAAAGGGCAAAGCAAATGATTCCAAGGTTTGTTTCATATCCTGAAGGTGGCACAGCCCTGTGAAAATTAAGCAATTGTAAATGCATAGTTTCCTGTAATCCTTTTCACAATGCTGAGAATTGTTGATTATTATCTACAAATTGCTGGTTTCCTTCTTCTCTATGTGTCTCAAGATAAAGTTAGACTTTTGGAAGGATGTGAAGGACAGCTTTCCCATAAATATTCATGTGTAAGAACCCCTCACCATCAACTACCCATCATGGTGGATCACTGTATTAGTTACCTATGGCGGACTAACAACTTACCCCAAAACTTGGTGGCCTAAAATAGCAAATATTTATCTACCAGTTTCTGTGGGTCAAAACTCTGAGTGGCTTAGTGGGTGGTTCTGACTCAAGGCCTGCCATGAGGTCATAATCAAGACAGTGGCCAGGGCTGAAGTCATCCTACACTCAAAGAGAAGAAGAGCCTGGGGCTGGAGGATCCAACTCCAAGCTCACTCAAGTGGCTGTTGGCCAGACATCTGAGTTCCTCACTTGATGGGTCATACCACAGGGCTGCTTGAGTGTCCTCACAATGTGACAGCTGGTTTCCCTGAGAGGAAATGATCCAAGACAGAGAGAAGCAAGGAGGAAGCCACAGTGCCATTATGACTTAGTCTTGGAAGTTATATAGCATCACTTCCACCATATGCTATTCATTAGAAGTGAATCTGTCAGTCTAGATCACACTCAAAGAGAAGGAAATTAAGCTCCACATCTTGAAAGGAGCATCAAAGAATTTTTGAAATTATTTTCAAATCACCATAACTGGGGCCAGCCCTGTGGCCAAGTGGTTAAATTCGTGCCCTCTGCTTCACGGCACAGTGTTTTGCTGGCTTGGATCCTGGGAACAGATATGGCACCACTCATCAAGCCATGCTGAGGTGACATCCCACATAACACAACCAGAAGGACCTACAACTAGAATATACATCTATGTACTGGGGGGCTTTGTGGAGAAGAAGAAGAAAAAAAAAGAAGATTGGCAACAGATGGTAGCTCAGGTGCCAATCCTTAAAAAAAAGAAAAGAAAACAAAAGACCACTAAAAAAAAATCACCATAACCATTGAAGTAAAAAACTAGCGTGCTTCCCCATGAAACAGAGACAGTTCCTATTAAATATTAGTGGAGCACTCTTGTGATTGTCAGTTAAGAGTGATGAGTTGCTTAGTAAGAAAAAAAAATAATGGTGACCTATTGTATCATGTGGGAAATCATTTTGATGTGATGGTGGCCATCATTGCTATCAGACAAGCTATCCCAGAATCCCAGAGGTTACAAAACAGAAAGGTTCACAGACCAAATTTTGATGTAAATAATAAACACAGAGTTTATTAAATCAATCTAAAGCACAGTGAGAAACAAGAGGGAAAAGATGGGATAGTTTAATACACTTAGGAGAGAGTACAAGCAGGATGGAAGGACAACACACCTGAATCCTTAGAATGTTCTCCTTTTCTCTGTCACTAGCTCTGAATCTCTCTGTCTCTCTGTCTCTCTCTCCCTCTCTGCCACATCAGCTGCCCCCTACTGATGATGTGGTTGGAAAACTATATGTTACGGGCTCTCAGTCTGCAAATGGAAGATTCTTGGGACCAATGGCATACACTTGCTCTGTTGCAGAGATGCAGAGAGAAGCACATCTGAACACAGACGTAACTTGTCAATAAGCCTGCTGAACAGCTATGAGATTCACTTGTTTTTCTTGGGAAGAGCACGTGTGAAGCCAAAATTGTACCCTATAGGATGTCACCAATGGGTGGCCAATTTAGGGTTGATATAACTGTCAATCAGAGGTAGCATGATCATGATTTGGTCTTGGTCTTTCCATCAGTTTCTATCCATAAGAACACTCTTGTCTGTTTCATTATTATTCCATTTATTCTATCTATCTTTTAGGTTACCAACTTACTACCTACATTAAAAACCTCTTATATATTCTGCATGTCTCATAAATGACATGCTTACTCATTATCTGTACTTAACACGTCCTCTGACTTTTGCCTATATCTTATGAGCTTCTAGCTAGCTTGCTATTTATACTTAACTCTTGTGACTTTCATCTATCCCATTAAATTTTCTTTTCTATAGCAGAGTTGAATTATTGAATTATAGCAGAAATATGAATGATAGCAGTTGTATTATTCTCAAATACAAGTTTCCCCCACTATCCGAAAGTAGAGCTTTCCTGTGAAACCTTTTGTAAGCTAAAATGGTGTAAGGCGAAGAAGCAATTACCATTAATTTATATGGGGAAAACTTTTGAGAATTCCCAGACCCAAAAACTAACCTACCAAATCACACCAAATAACACATAAACCTAAAATAACACTAATACATAGTAAAAGCAGGAATGATGTGATAAATACACAGCCCGTATAAAGTAGAAATAAGATCTGTACAGTGTAGTTTCCCTTAGCAGAATCGGGAAGACGGCAAGCACCCTAGAAGGCTGAGAGGTGCTGGTGGTGATGATGGGGTGTCAGGCCGAGTCATGGAGGGTGGGGTGGTGGGAGGTACAGAGACTGGGGTGTAGGAGAGAGAGGAAGAGGGGCATCTACCGACGTCTCATCATCATCTGACTCCATCAGGGCCCGCAGGCCACTAACATCCATATCTTCTTCTATGTCTGCCTGCCTCAAGTTCTAAGGTCGTGGTTTTTCAGCTGCTGCGGCTGACGTAGCTGATGTGGCTGGCTTGAAATATGACAGTGTGCTTGACTGCTTAGCCTGTATAATGGCTCTCTGCAAAACAAATGCTGAATGCTATGTTCTCATCTCAGCTTTTTTCGTAAAACCAAAAATCTTCGGATTTCTTTCAGTTAGCAAAAACAGGTACTAATGTAGCTCTTTCTAAAAGTCAAGTGGCATAAAGCAAACTTTCGGGTAGGTGGGTAAACCTGTAATACCAAAAAACCCCCACATTTTGCACTATCTCTGAAAGCAGAAACAGCTCTTTGCTAATTGGGGGAATATTTTTTCTCAATAGGTATTTGGATTGTATTATCTCTAAAAACAACAAATGATAGCATTTAAAAGAGGTGATTAGATCACTGAGTAATGGAGCTGCATGGCTGACAGCTCTCTTGGACAATGGTAGATCTCTACCCATACATACACCCTACCCCCACTACTACCTGCCGAACAACCAGTGACAAACATCAAGGCCTACCCAGAAAAATGCAGGAGACTTAGTGATGACTTCAGGAACCAGACAGGACCTAGAGAGCCTCTTGCAAATTGAGTTCTCTGGAAGCAAAAACAGAGTTTAGGGTGCAAGATGCTGTTAGAGATCAACATGTTTGAAAGGAAGGGGGAGCAGAGGGAGAAGCTGAACTGCAGTGCAGACCCAAGACAGCCTAGTTCAATCCAGTGGGGATCTCTGAAGACAGGACTGTCCATCAGAGTTGTTTCCCATCGGGCCAAAATAGCAGAGCCTTTATACCACTACATCCTTCGGTCGTTGGATATGGGCTGCCCTGGTAGGGCATGACCTCCAACAAGGCTACTGTCTAGATGAGCCAGACCCTGAAGTCACTGACAGCTGGAGGCTGCCTGCTGACTGCACTCTTCCTAGCTGGGTAGCAAATCTTTCCTTGAAGAAGGATTCTGTTGAACACAGAGCCAGATAGATCTTTCCCTGTGGGACACGATGTGGTTTACCTGACAGGAAGAAGGGAGCATTCAGACCAAGAGATTTAAAAGAAAGGGTTTTGGGGAAGCAGAGGCCAAATTTGAGGGTAGAAAAGCCAATTACGAGTTAGGGGAAGCTGGGGAAGGGTGGCCTTCTCCAAGGGAAGTCCTATGTCTCTGGATGCCTCTCTCAGGAAGCAGAAAGGAAAGTCAACTGTAGCTAGAGCTTCAATTTCTTATCTCCCCTCTCTGTCCCTCTCTTCTAAACATACTTCACTCCTTAGAGACAGGGTGGCCAGAGGAAAGGGTTCTGTTGTACCCTATCCCCCGTATCTCTGAGAGAGAACACAGCAGTGACTTCTGGCCCTGGGAAGCTTCCCACAGTTAAGCCAGAGGCAGCAGGAAGAACTGAGACTCTAAGAGAAATGTTCTGGAGAGGACATATGCAGAAAATAAGACCAAACCTTTTAGTTACGTGTATAGTTTAGCAAATGATACCTCTTAAGAAAGAAGAGAGGGACCCCAGCAAACTTCTGAATTACTTACAAACTTCCCACATTGTGGAGTAAAGTGGCTTTTTCTTTTTCTTTCTTTCTTTCTTTTTTTTTTTTTTGAGGAAGGTTAGCCCTGAGCTAACATTTGCTGCCAATCCTCCTCTTTTTGCTGAGGAAGACTGACCCTGAGCTCACATCCATACCCATCTTCCTGTGCTTTGTATGTGGGATGCCTACCACAGCATGGCTTGCCAAGCAGTGCCATGTCCGCACCTGGGATCCAAACCCGCGAACCCAGGGCCGCCAAAGTGGAAGGTGCGCAATTAACCGCTGCACAACCAGGCCGGCTCTAAAGTAGCTTTTTCTGAAATATTTGCCTAGTTTATAATTCTAACCTAAATTCTGAATTTTCCAGTTTGATCACAGGTTCCTATCAATGGTAGGTGGATTAGTCAGGACGTAGTAACAAATAAACCCTAAAGTTTCCGTAGCTTAACACAACAAAAGATTATTTCCTACTCACATTATACAATCAATACAGTCAATGGGAGTCTGTGCTACAGACTCAGTCACCCAAGGCATAGAAGCTCCACCGTCTTGTAACTAGACCATTCAGAAAACATGTCCTACACCCACTTCCACATGCAACTCATTATCCAGAATCCAGTCACCTGGCTGCCACCTCAATGCAATGGAATTTTGGGATTGTAACCTTGCTATGTATCCAGATAGGGGAAAATGGAATGGGGTTTGGTGAGCATATAGCATCTCCTCTGACACAATGAGGAACAGCTAGCTGTCTGATTCAGCAGAAAAGCCTGGTGAACTTTAAAACACACTTCTCAGTTGCTCTTACTTTTATCTGAGTTAAATAATCCCAGACTTGGAACCACATACTGGCAACACTGAACAACTGCCTTTGGGAAGAGGACATTAAGTTATATTTTTGAGACGAATTGGTGCCCAGGGACTATTGCCTTAGCTTATCTATAAACCCTGAAACTGTTGGTGTATAAAAATGATGAGTACAACTGAAAAACTACGGTAATAAATCTGGGATCAAATAACATTTTAGGAATAATCTTCACAATTTTAAGTAAACCAGAATCGATAGAGGACTAGTGGTCTATCAAAACACCAACGAAAAAGATAAGCATTCTTCTATATCCTCCCTCAGAACGGAAGATGATAGCCCCTTGAGGTTGTTTCTGTGAATTATTTCTTTTAAAAATATGAATAAACAGAATATTTCCAGAACATTCATGCCATTTAAACTCAGAGATTAATATGGTGTCTGAAGATCTATTGTTCATTCTATCTCTTTCTCAGTTCAATAAAACCATGATGGACAGGTACCACAGGTTGCCTCCTTGAGTAGAGATGATTTACTTTCACTCTACAAATATTTATTGAATATACTATGTGTGAGGTAGTTTCCTCTGGAGATATAACAGTGATCATACAAAAATTTCCCTGCTCATTTAAAGTTTACATTCTCATGGGTAAAGACAGACAAATAAACAATTCAGTAAAACAAATAATGTGTCAAAAGGATATAAGTGCTATAGAGATAAACAGAGCGAGGAAAACAAATGGGAGTTGTCACTAATTGGGAATTAGGGTCTTTGGGAATAAAAGAGAAGTGATAGACTTCACGTCACTGTGAGATTTTTCCTGATGCTCTCAAGGCAGATAGTGATAGTAAAGGCTGTGATGGGGGAAAAGGAGTTGGAGATGGAAGTTTTGCCAGAAACATAAAGAGCTCTGATCTCCATTCATTCCTGCCAATGGCGATGTGGAGACTGAGGAATAAATGATTGTAACCAGAGAATGTAGAGCTCTGGAACTCTTGCGCTCCATTGATTTGTCTGTTTTCCCCATGGGACTGTGAACTCCTTGAAAGCAGGGACTATACCTAGTGCCTATTGGGATTCAATAAATGTTGGATGAGTAAAACTCTATGAGATGCATTTGTAAATGCTGCAGTATTATTTATTAGCTAGCAATCTATAAGAGTGGTTTGGTGATTGTGGAGGCTTTATAATGTGTCAACTTGGCTAGGCCGAACTACATTTTTCAGAATTCCCTTTCTTGTATGTTTACAATTAGGGTCAGCCACAAGAAAGATTCTTGGGAAATTTGGAGCACAGAAGAGAAGCAGCAGCCATTTTGTAGCTCACACACGTTGTTGCTGGTCTGCTGACTCACTCATTGGTTTGAGACAGTGGCTGGACCTGCAACTGTTCTACCCTTCCCTGGATCCTCCTGCAGCTTCTCCAATTCCTCAGGCAGATGTGTGTGTTTAACTCCATGACGAAACAGTACACCCACACCACTAAGGTCAAGGGAAACAAAAACCAACATGAATTTTAGTCTGCACTTGGGATATTCCAGCCTGGGTTTTCTCTTCCCCACTTTACAGTCATCTTCCCTTCCTGACTGCCTGGCCTGGACTTCACATTCTAGCATCTGATGCAAAGATTTATACACACACACACACACATACATGCATATCTTTGTGGTTCTGCCTCTTTAGTTGAATGATAATGGATACAAATATTTTAATTATTAATGTCCTCAGGGAGTTAAGAGAAAATATTGCATCTGTAAAACAAAGACTAGGATACTATAACAGAAGGAACATTCAGAAAACAGCACCCAAAAGAAGTTATTAGAACTCAAAAATAAGATAGCGAAAATATGAATGAGGAATCTCCCAGAAATTAGAGCAACAAGATTGTGACTTCTGCCTTGCTCACACTTTCTCTCTGGCTCTTCTTGCTTGCTCGCTCTGATGAAGCCAGCTGCCATGCTGTGAGCTGCCATATGGACAGGCCCACCTGACAGGAAACTGAGAATGGCCTCCAGCCAACGACCAGGGAGGGACTGAGGCCCCCAGTCCAATAGCCCACAAGGAACTGAATCCTGCCAACAACCACATGAGTGAGCTGGGAAGCTGGTCCTTCTCCACTTGAGCCTTGAGATAAGTGTGGCCTCAGCCCATGCCTTGATTGCAGCCTCATGAGAGATCCTGAGCCAGAGGACCCAGCTAAGCTGTACCCAGATTCCTGACCCAGAGAAACTGGGAGATAATAAATGTTTTTTGCTTTAAGCTTCTAATTTTTGGGGTGATTTGTTATACAGCATTAGATAAATAATATAATAAAGGTAGGTGATCATTAATCTAAAATCAATTGATATCTATTCAGAAGTTTTAGGTAAAGCATAATCACTTATTACAGACTATCCTAATGCAATCATGTGCAGGTTAGGTGGAAAGCATTATAGTTTGGGGGTATAATAAACAGTGTAAACTTTGTTCTACTCTCTCTCCCTGCCCCAAAGTATCATGGAGTAAACTTGGCAGTGAACAAGACATTTTCAGAAGAGAAAGATTTCTACGGGCCTGGGACTAGCACTAGAATATGGCAAAGCTGAGAATCCTGAAATCTAAAGAAAACTAAAGATGCATTTGTTTGTGATAAATAAATGAAAGTAATAGGATATATTGGAGTATATGAGGAAGCCATTTGGTTTAAAACTAATTTGACCTGACCTTGTTTTTCCAAAAGGGCCTGGCATGCATTGTATGTCTGCTTTAAACATTTACAAGGTTCCAAAGACAAGAAGGATGCTCTTAAAGATAGGGATGTATCTTCCCTCCATATCAGTATTTCTTTAAGGATGAGCATCTCTTCCTAGAAACTAAGGATTAATTACCAACCTGCTGTGCTCACCTTGTGACCACTGACCTGCTGTGCCAGCTAAGCAATCTGACTATTGTAATCAGTAAAGTGACTATTGTAAAAGGACATTCCTATCATATGTGATGTATGTTCTTTTTTCCAAGAGAGTATATAACCACTCTGTATACCTCACTTCTTTGGTGCCTTTCTTTTGTGTCCCAGGCTATAGTCCTCAGACCTGGCTCATAACAAACTCACTCCAATTTTGACTTATAGATTGATTATGGATTATTTATATCAACATTTGTCAGCATTTTGGCTTCCCTGGGAAACCTTTGGAAGTTAATGACTCACATCCTGATATACCAAGATATCTAACCCTGAGTGAGGTGTGTAATTATTAAGGATGTGTTATATACGTGTGTATGATGCAGGACTGCCTTACTGTAAGTTACAAATCACTGAGAAAGGCCAAGGTCCTACAGTTTCAGGATTAGTCTTAATTCTGAGATTACCCCTTTTTTTGGCTGTATGTTTTTAGGGAGATATGTCAATATGACAAGTTGTGACATATTTATAATGTCAAATATGTATGTTGGTCTTATTTTCCTTTTCCATACATTTGTGCAGTGTGTGCACCCATCATGTGATTAACAATTGTCCTATATTCAGGAAATATATTCCATGAAAGCGTTATACAGCTATGGTTTTTAGATAACGGTTCAAGGATTTCTGTGTGAAAAAGTGTGTGTCACATAGAGCTGCTTTTGTAGTTTTTAAATGGAGATTTCATATTACAATGAATCTTTCACACATGTTTAAGGATTTTAAAAATATAGAAGATGAAGAGGATGAAATGAAATCTACAATGCTGAGCTCTAAAGGAGTTAGCAGACTTAGATTACAAAGCTTCTCACGTTATATTCCATCAATATTATGCAATGTTGACTTAATATTGTTTTTTTAGTATTTATTTTCTCATTTCAACTCTATGACTTGCCAAGTGAGTAGAAAAGTGTCCTGTGTGTCTCTTCCTTATCACTCACACAGGACACTTCACTTCTGACACTTCTGGTCAACAAATGTGTGGGGAGTTTTCCCTCACTAAGCAATTCTGTTTGACAGTAGCTGGCTGTCCTATAATTCAATTCAACTCAATTCTGACACTATCTACTTGGAGTTAGCATCAGATCCCACAGGTTGTGGACTCAGTCCCATAAGACTGCCCACCCCTTCTTCAGATGGCAATCACAAGTCCCAGGTTATCACCTATACTTCTGACCAACCAGCTATAAGTCAGGGTTCCCATGATCCCCTCCTTGGGTTGGATGATTTGCTAGAATGACTCACAGAACTCAGAAATACTTACTTACTGTTCCCCAGTTTATTATAAAAGGATAAAATAAAGGATACACATGAATGTCCAGATCGAACAGGTACATAGGGCAAGATATGTGAGAAGGTGCGTGGAGCTTCCATGCCCTCTCCGTGTGTGTGGTTCTCCCAGTACCTCCACGTATTCAGCAATCTGGAAGCTCCCCAAACCTCATGCCTTTGGGATTTTTATGGAGGCTTCATCACTTAGGCATGATCCATCATTAACTCAATTTTCAGCCCCTGTTCCCTTCATGGAGGAGAGGGGATGGGGCTGAAAGTTCTAAGCTTCTAATCATAGCTTGGCCTTTCTGGTGACTGGCTCCCATCCAGGAGCCCACCAAGCGTTGCGTCATTAGAACAAAAACCGCTCCTGGTGCTCTTATCACTTAGGAACTTACAAAGTTTTTAGGAGCTCATTGCCAGGAACCAGGGGCAGAGACTAATATATAAATATATTTTTTCTATTATTTCACACTAAAAGCCAGAAGCAAATCAGCAAATAAAAATGCATGTGAACAATTACAGGAAAATATAATTAAAATTGACTCTAATAATTTAAAACTCTCTAAACACAGGAGGACTGCCAAATTTACTTTTGATTATGGTACTAGGTTTTGAAAATGGCTAGAACAATTAGCAGAATTACTTATTAAAAGAACATCGTATTTTTTCCCTGAAATTTAAGTTATTCATTTAATGCTTAACTACTTTGGGAAGCAGTGATGGTTTAAATCAGGAAATCAGTTACTTGACTTCAGCTCTGGAACTTTCTTTCCCCTAAAGAGTATGAAAGGAAGAATGCTAAAGAAGACTAATGTCTGACAATGCATAGGAAAAGTCTATGCCTTTTCCCTACCTTCTCTTCAATCACCTAAAAGAAAGTTTAGGCACTAAATTCCATGTATTTTATTCATACAAGAGAGCCCCAAACTATCACTCTGTGTTTATTTACAACTCTAACATACTTCATTCATTCATTAAACAAATATTGAGCTCCTACTATGTGTCAGCTTCTTATGTTAGTTATTGGGATTATGACAAAATAGAAACAGTTCCCGCCCTCATGAATCTTACACTGTGTAGGGGGATATAGATACAGCTGGCCCGCTGCGTCCGAGGGGGATTGGTTCCAGGACTCCTGCAGATACCGAAATCCGCTGATGCTTAAGTCTCTTATATGAAATGGCATAGTGTTTGCATATAATCTATGCAATCCTCCCATATACTTTGAATCTTTTCTAGATTGCTTATAACACCTAACACAATGTAAGCGCTATGTAAATAGTTGTTCAAGTGCATTGTTTAGGGAATAATGACAAGAAAAAAAGTCTGTACATGTTCAGAACAGACGTAACCATCATAGGCCTTGTGATCTGCAGTTAGTTGAATCCATGGATGTGGAATCCATGGGTACAGAGGGCCAACTGTAATTAAACAAATGACTGTAATAAAATAGTGTAAATTCCATTGCTGGAGGAGAATTAAGGGAACACACAGCAGGGAGACCTAAACTACTAAACCTAAGTACTACTTAAACTATTATAGTAGATTTCCCAGAGGAAATGATTTTTCAGCCAAGTAGAAGATGATGTTGTTCATTAAGATAATAAAGGAGGGGTAGCAGCTATGGCAAGGAAAATGATAAATTTTATTATAGATGTGTTGAGTGAGCTTATGGAGCCTACACACAAGTTATGATATTTTGGTGGCAGTCAGATGAATCTTATCCGGGGCTCACAAGAGAGACCTGGATTGGGAGTCTTCACCCTGTGGCTGGTAAAGGAAGCCAGAGGAGTAAATGAGCTCACCCAGTCAGAGGACACAGAGTGGAAGAGAGGATGCCTAGGGCAACATCATGAAAGACAGAAACATCCAGAGACAGGTAGGAGAAAAACAGTCAGAGAGAGAGCTGACAGAAGAGTAAATAGAAATCCAAAAGAATGTAATGCTCCAGAAGCAAAGGGAAAAGAGTACTTCACAGAGAGAGGGAACACAGAGTGCTGTCGAAAGCCAAATAAAATGACAACTGAGAAATGTTAATTAGATTAGCAAAAAGCTTGTTAATAAACTTGGCAAAACCATTTTGAGCAGAGTGGTAGAGAGATAATACAGATTGCAAAAGAGTGGGAGCTGAATTAGGAGAAATATCAAGTATAGGCAACTCGTTCCAGAAGTTTGGCTGTGAAAGGGATCTGAGAGTGCAAGAAAATGAGAATGAGTTGAATAAGCAATAGGTGAGGCAGGATGGGACAAAGAGAGACTTTTTTTCTTTGTCTTTTTAATGGGAGAGAGGAACATGTTGACATTTTGATGGGAAAAAGAGTCTAGAAATGAAGGGGTTAAAAATAAGAGAGGGAAAGGTGGAGATGGAGAGAGAGAGGGAATGAAAGTAACCAGAAGTGATATGAATTTTAAAGGAGATAGGATCCAGACCACCGGTTCTACTGCGAATGGAAGGAATGAGGAAAAGACTGGTAAGGATACTGATAAAGGTTTGTAGATTTAATTGCAGGGAGTTGAGAGGATTTTGTTATCTGGTTTCCCAGGCTGCATAAGATTAAAAACAAGAAATTAGAAGGTGTGGATTTATTAGGGGCAAGTACATTGATGGTAATAAAAAGAACAGTTGATCTTAAAGGATATTTAATTCATTTACTTAACATTCACCTAGCACTGTAATAGATTTTATGAGGACACTTCAATGAGAAAAACATTGTCTTAATTTAAAAAATAGGTGAAAAAAAAAACCCCAAGCTTCCCACTCTCAGTTAACTGTAGTCCCACCATTCCACTATTCATCTAGTTGCTCCTAGGAGAAACCCAGGAGAAATTTCTAGGAGAAATTCTTCCTATCCATCACTTGTCCTCTGCCACCTCCGTACCCCCAGCACACACACACTTACCATGTCCAACTCACTGGGAAGCCCTGTCAATTCTCCTTCCAAAACAGGTCTAGAATTTGCTACTTCCATCTCCACTGCCTCAACCTTGATCCAAGCCATTAGCACTTTTCACCTGACTACTACAGTAGCCTCTGTTAAAAAATAAAACTCCAAGTGAGGAAATTTTAAAGATCTTATTAGCTTTATTCAGCAATTCATGAATTGGGCAGCATCCAACCTAGCAGATAGAAAGGAGTTCTGAGGAGCTATCTGAGGCAAGAGATTTCATAGGCAGAAGGAAGCAGGAACCCGGAAGTGGTACTAAGCAAAAAAGCAGATCTGTTATTGCAAAGTTTCCTTTTTTATAGGCGTTTATTAGGCAGATTACCCAAGTCATGCTGATCAGGCGATTCCTGATTGACTGGTTTAAGATTCCATTTCCAGGAAAGCCAAAACTGTAACTAAGTCTCAGTGTGGTGACGTGGCACTTAGCATAAGTGACTCCATTTTGGACCTGTTATCTAGTCTTTACCAACTCCTAACTTGTCTCCTTCCCATATCCACTCATCCCTTTCCATCCATTCTCCACACAGCAGCTAGAACATACATCAGATCATTATACTTCCCTATGTAAAACCTTCCAATGGCTTCCAAATGCTCAGAAAATAAAATCCAAAACCTTCACCATGCCGTGAAAAATCCTACATGAATGTTCTCCTGCCTGCCTTTCCAAATTCATCCTTACCACACTTCCCTTGTTCAAAACACCTCCTCCACATGGGCTCCATCTTAGTTCCGAGAATATGCTAAACTCTTTATCAATGCTAAACTCAATATCAATCTCTGAACTTGTTGCTTCCCCTGGCTTTCTGCATGATTGGCCCTTATTCAACTTCACTGTCACTCCTGAAAAAGACCTTCCTTGGCAATTCCATCAAAAGTGTTTTACTTTACTCGCTATCATAGCACTTTAATGATTCCCATCATAACACTTAGGACAATCTGTAGTAATTTGACATGTTTACTTTCATTGTCTATCTTCCCCTCTAGAATGTAAATTCCATGAGGGCAGGGACTATGTGTGTCTTGTCTCCAATTCCTAGAACAGTGCCTGGCATATAGTAGGCATTCAAAAATGTAGCTTGAATAAATGAATTGATTGAAAACAACTAACCAATAAACAAGGAAGAATGAAAGTGTACTGAATTACACATAGGATAAAAGTTGTGAGAAAACATAAGAGATGATAAATTCTCCTTGTTAAGTAAAAATAATGACAATGAGATAGCATTTAAGGCAAAACTAATCTATGATGCTAGAAGTCAGGATGATGGTTTGTCTTAGAGGGGTGCAGCTAGTGACTAGAAGGGAGCAGGAGGCAGGCTTCTAGGGTGCTAGTAATGTTCTGTTTCTTTGAGTGCTAATTACCCAGTTGTGTTCAGTTTGTGCACCTTTCTAGATGCATATTTCAATAAAAAGTTAAAGTTGAGGATAAACATAGTTTTATAGACCATATGATATCAAAGTATAATAACTAATGCTCATAATGGTGGCCTAAGTCATCAAAAAGATTAGGTTATGTCTATTGTGAACTATTTTCAAAGACTTCAAGTATGTGATGTAGTTTTTAAAAGATTTCCACTAAAAATAGTTAACATTATACCACCCAGATGGGTCTATTATCTGAAAAATTGACTTAAGCGGAACACCTTGTACTTCAACTATGCTCAAGAAATAAGGTGTTAACACATTAACGCCATTAGAACAACCACAAGAACCAGGCCAGGACTATTGCCCCCATTTTACAAAAGAGAACTCTGAGACTCAGGGAAGTTACGTGATTTCTTTATCATTGCATATAGAGAAAGCCTAGAGTCAAGTTCCTCTGACACCAGGAGCAGCACAGTATGCTTCTTACTACTCTTTGTATGAGTACATGGCAATCTAGGAGAAAAGAGGCAGAGCCAATGGGGTTGGGTCATCTTAGGGAGAAGGGCCTGCTAAGAAGATGCTCTGTGAGTGGCTCCCATCTTCAAGATTCCCCTTAACATCTGCCATGACTCCTCCTCACCTCCCTTGAGTGACTCTCAGCATTCTTTTGAGCAATGAAACTGTGGTTCTTCAACAGGTATTCACTATATCTTACCATAGGTATAGCTAGGCTCTAAGTAGAACCATCTTTCATTGCTAAGAGACTCTGTACATCTGTTCCCTGGTTGTAGATAATTATAAATATAAACAAAATTGACCGTGCAAAATTACTATTTTCTGTTGGGACCTAGAAATTTCACCTCAAAGTTGATAGACGCATTTAAACCAATGCCTAGGTAACTACTCCTTTGACATCCAAGTTCAAGACTGATTGATTTTGGACTGATCAAGGACTATCTGGTCTATATTGAGTGAGGATGTGGGATGTTAGAGAAAAAGGAAAAGGTGAGGCCCACTTTGGTATATAACAGTCCTGGGAAGGTCGGTTTTCCCAGAATCCTATCAGATCTGGAGAGCTTGGTGCAGGCCTCCTCTTGGGCCAATAAGGTGAGTATGTGTAATTCAGATAATCTGATAATAGCCACAGATCCCCCATGGGAGCCTCAGAAATGGCAATTCTAAGTCCTAGGAAGAGCCTGAACTTGATCCAAAGTTCTAAGGTAAAGCACTAGATAAGACTCAGAATTGAGAGAAGACCTGAGACCAGATTAGGTTTAACAAAGCCACACTCAACCTCCCAGGCCTGTGGAGGACCAGATATGGCAGAGGAGAAGTCATTCACTCCCAAAGAATTGCAAGTCTTGCCAGTGTTTTCCACCCTGTGGCAGATACTGTGATCCATCATCCCAGATTTCACGTTGAGGACTGAGACATTCATTATCCCACCTGCCAGGAATGTTGGTGGCTGATGGATCTCAGCTGAGTCCCTGTTGGGGCGTTGCCAAAAGCCAATAAGAGCCAACTGCCTCAAGGTCATACTGCCTTTCCAGGGATAGACTTCATCCAGTGACTGGTCAAGGTTAGAGCGGAAAGCCTGGTCCCCTTATCTCAGGGTGGGACAACAACTCTGAAGGACCATCCCGGCTTCAGAGCTCCCTGGGAGATCCACTGAGGACTTTGCTGTGTCTGCAGCACAGTTCGCCTCCACCCAGTCCTGCTTCCTTCAATCCCCCACAAGTGTTGATCCAGAGAGAGATCCTGAATACATTTCCTACACACTAAGCTGTACACAAAACTATGGCTCAGAATCAACCTTTTGGGAATAGGAAAACTGGCCTCAGACAATCTCTTAGAAGATATAGAAGGTGTCATAAGTTTGGGAAACAGAAAGGCCATGGGAGCAAATAGCTAAAATATGAATGCAGCAGAATATTGTTTTAGGTGTGGTACCAAGGGTTGATATTTTTAATGTCTAAGAAACTCATATACATCAATAAATAAAAGCATAGATGCTTCAAAAGATATAAATGTTTAATGATATGAGTAGATAACTCAAAAGTAAGCAAATATTAAGAACAATCTTTAGTAATATAAAATACAATTAAAGCACTATTTTTGCTATTAAATTAGTGTACATTAAAAAATTATAAAATGCCTAACCCTGGTGATGTTTCAATGAAACACATTCTTACGTACTGCCAGTGGTGTGCAAATTGGCACAATCTTTTTGGGAAGTACTTTAACATTTGATATTAAAACTAAGCAATTAGTATTCTGTGTTAAAGTAATCCCAATTCTTGGAATCTATCCTAAAAAAACAGTTCCAAATATGGGAAAAGCTTTGGTCTGCATATTTTTTCATCACAGTATTAATTCAATTTGCAAAAACATGATAAGAAATAAATACAAGACTTATTAAATAAGCCAATACATGTATTTGATGGGCTGTTACGTAATCATAAAAAATGATTACAAAAGGTTTGTAAAAATTTGGAAAATGTTCATAACTTAATGTTAGGTGAAAGAAAAAAGATACATTCTGTATGTCCTCTCTGCTGTTGAATAGAAAATTTCTCTTCCACTTGATATGGCTGTTAAACAATTATGTCCTGCATTTAAAATATTTTTCCTGTCATCAATTTAAGATACTGAAAAGATATTGTCTGTATATCAGTTTTAATTAATTTTACGATGACCCTATCATGTTGGACATTACTCATTCACATCAGTTTTCTCTAGGAATCAGACAGAATGGTTCAATGAAACTTTGATTGGAACACAATACAGCAGCAGGTGAAAACATTGTCCCAGTGTGGAATGGCTTCCGAGAATTTTAGGGCTTTTAAACAGTGCAAAGCCCCGGATCATTGCCCTAACTCTATTTGCTCTAGCAAATGCAGTCAAAAGACTTTATTTACTGAAATACCAGGGAGATTTTGCCTCAGGGAGACTTGACTCATAAAGCCATCAACAACAAAGCCCGAGGCTTTTCTGGCAGGGAGACTGCACCCTGTTGGTGTTAGCTCTGGCAGGAGGAGCTGCTCTTCATCATTAACCAGTTAGTCTCCATGTTATTTGAGAAGTGTGCAGCCGGAAGTGAAGGTAATGGCTTTATGTTTTGTACAAATGCTCCAGGGTAAAATCCACAGTGAGGTCCTAGAAACACGGAAATAGTTCTCTTGCATTTCTCTGCATTTTTGAACAATAATTCTTGAGGGAAGAAATGTTCATCAGATAGTTTGGTCTGTAACTTCATTCCTTATCCTCATTGCCCTGGTTGAGTTTGATACACATAAAAGCCTATTCTTTTACTGGAGTAGTACTTGGAAAATCACTTACATATTACCAAGAAATGTGTTTATCACCAAATACTTTGAATGTCGTTTATTTTTACATTTCAAACCAAAAAGTATGGTCAGAAATGTATCATCTGTCCTCCTGTCATATAAATTTGCAAAAATTATTCATAATGTGTGTTAAAATACCTTAGCTATTGAAACATGAAGTCAATGGTTTTCTTATTTTTTATACTTGAATTTTATTGCCTTATTTTTTCTCAGTGGGATACGATTTTCTATAAGAAGTTAACAGGAACCTTAATTTTTAAGTGCAGGTAACATTTTTTAGAACAATTTTATTTGTTTCAAACACTGATTTATGTGTACTCCTATAGCAAAAAAAAAGCGTTTCTCTTTAGGTGCAATCATAGCAAGTCCATTTTGCCAAGGTGACACTCTTAATATTCAACAGGATATAGTAAAGATATGGAGGACCTAGAACTCTCATACGTTGCTGATAAGGATATAACATAGTACCACCACTTGGAAAATAGTTTGGCAGTTTCTTAAAAGGTTAAATATATTGCTACTGTGTGATTCAGCCATTCCACTTGTAGGTATTATCCAAGAGAAATGAAAGCATAAGTCCATACAAGGACTTGTACATGAATGTTCATAGCAGCTCTATTTGTAATCACCCAAAACTGGAATCAACCCAAATGTCCATCAGGAGGTGAGTGGATAAACAAATTGTGGTATATCTACAATTGTCCATTATCCACAAATACCCAATATCAGCCATAAAAAAGAATGAACTGTTTATACAGACAATAACATGGATAAATTTCAAAACAATATGCTGAGCAAAAGAAGCCAGGTAAAAAAGAATATATTTTAAGTCTGTGTATACAACATTCTAGAAAATGCAAACTAGATTAAGAAAGCAGATCAGTGACTGCCTGGGAGTTAGGTGTAAGGAGGGGCAGGAGGGAAGGATGACAAAGTAGTTCAAGGAAGCTTTGGGGGCTGATGGATATGTTCATTTTCTTAAGTGTGGTGATGGTTTCAGGTATGTACATATATGTTAAAACATATCAAATTCTACTCTTTAGATATGTGCAGTTTGTTGTATGTCAATTATACCTCAATAAAGCCCTTAAAAATAAATAAATATAAATAAGATAGAAGGAATAATATTCAATAGAATAAAGGTTGTAAAAAACATAAGATGGAATGACACAGTTTCTTTAAAAAGGGATATAAAATTTACACATCCTGTTTTTTAAAGACTTGCTTGGGGAGCTACGTAAGGACTAGCAGTAGAGCTGAAGAATCCTGTAGAAAGAACAGTCACTAAGCGATTTTCTATTCACTAGGGCGTCAGCTAGGTAATAATACCCTGGGAGAGAGAGAGAGATTCTATTAAAATATCAACAACAACACAATCTCTCTCTCAGACATTTGAGGAGAGCAAAGTAGAATACTAAATAAATGAAATCCGGTTCAAATACAATCTAAAGTTCCTCCGTCCAGGAGAGAGAGATAGAGAAAATTAAAAGACCCCTAGAGTAAACAGCAGGCACTCACCTGACAAATTGTAGCCCATTATGTAGGCAAGAAAAGGTGGCTACGAAGTGCGTGTGAGGGCTTATATCATCCTGCAGAATTTCTTCTTTTAATAAAACTCCACCTGTGCCTAATTTCCCCAAGCAACCATCAGTATTTAAAACTTAAACCCAATTGAAAGATTTTACATTTCACTTGGGTAAGAGCAAAGTAGAGAGAAAGAAAGAAAGAGAGAGAGAGAGCAAAGAAAGGCCAGAGACCCGGGAGTCTGCCATCCCTGATTTGATGTGCCAGCCACAGAAGCAGATATCCTAAGCGAGTTAAGAATATTGGATCTGCCATCCTCCTTGAAGCAAGGGATTAATCCTATTAAATATACCTTCCCTCCGAGGCTGTTTTGGAACTGCTGTTTCACCCAAAATCTTCTCTGGATCCTCTTGGCAAATGGCTTTGAGATGACATGATGAAAATGAGCTTTGGGTCTTGTTTTTAATGACCTTCCTGTAAACAGAAAGAATAGGCTCACGTCTAAAAGTTCTGATATGGAAGTATTGGAAGTAACACAAGTGCGAAACAAGCAAGAAGATGAGGAGAAAGACAAAGAATGCAAAAAGAGATGAGAGGAGAAAAGAAAGATCCTAAGTATGGTTATTTGGAGGTAGGGGGAAAGAAAGGAAACTGGATTGCCTAGAAAAGTAGACCCTTGAAACAACCAGGACCCCACAATATTTACTGATAGATACAGCTTCATAAGGAGATAATGACTGATTTTGTCTAGAAGAATAAATAGAGATCATCCAGGCAGAAATTTATGTAGCGGGAAAATGAAGCCTAGGATGCAGCACAAATAAAAGGGTAACATTATGAAACATTGTGCTGCCCTTGCTGGTGCATAGAATGTGTGTGTAGTGGGGCAGGTGGATAGGAGAGTGGAGGACCAAACCAGGAAATTGATATTGGCAATGCAGTTAACTAGACTACAGATCTTGCTCAGATTTTACCAAATAACAATATTTATAAACTAAAATATTAGCATTTTAATAGTGATATGTACATAAATCAAGGATGATTGCTAAGGACTCATGTGGGCTATCATTCAGAAATAACTTCAGTGATGCTGGTGAGCATGTACCAACCTATGTAAACATATTTCCTGGTATAAGACACACACAGCCCCTGTCATATAGAAGTGTGCAATCCAGTTGGGAAGCTGGACAATGTAAATAAAGATGAGTACACAACCCAAGTTGCTAATAAATGTTTAAGGTGGAAGCAGTCTTGTGGAAACAACTGGAAACTTGCCTGCAGTGGTGACTCCATGTAACTCCAAAGTAAGAGGGCAGAAAAAATTTTAATCTATGTGTTGAAAGGGCTCTTTGTTGTTTTTACTGGGACAGCAAATTTTTATAAGCAAACCATGACTTTGACCTTTTAAACTTGGCAATTTCGTCCTTTGCTCCTCAATTTTGGGTAAGTGAGGTTTCCAAAATGGTATAAAAGAGGAAAAGAGTCTTCTTCCTCTACACATCTTGGGTTCTCTAGCTGGGGTCCTGTAATTAGACTGACAAAAGGCAGATTAACAAGAAAAAAACAAGCAGAAATTTATTAACATAGGCATCATGCATACACACAGTGGCATTCAGTGATGAGTGACTCAAAGGGGTCATTAGAACTTGGGCTTGTATAGTATCTTAACAAAAGGACAATAAATTTGTAGAGATGTGACAAAACAAAGGAAAAAAGTTTCAGGCTTCCAAGGGCGGCAAACCGTGGGAAGGTAAATATATGACGGAAACTAATGAAAGATAAGCGGTATTTGTGCAGGTCTATTTTCGTGCTGACTTTCCATCTTCTTCGTGGCCATAAAACTTGCCTGGGAGAGGAGATTTATGGCAGTCTTCATTTCTCAGAAGTTTCTGCTTTTAGATAAGGAAAGTTCCAGAAGGCTTCATTTTGCATCTGTTGACTCTCCTTTGCCTCCAGCTCAAAATAGTCTTTATGCCGAAGTGGCATATTTTGGTGTGGTATATTCTGCAACCCTTTAGTAGGAACAGGAAAAGTTATAGAGAGTGGATTCCTGTGTCCCCAGAGGACAGTGTTCCTGGGAGCATTATCCATGGAAGTTACTCCCTCTTAGACTCAACAGAAGCTGAACATCTATTCTGATCATTCAAAGGTTAGTGACTGAAGTGGTCATTGGGACCTAAAAACTATTAGAGACTAGAAAACTTGCAATGATTTTCAAGTCAGAGCTGGTTGTCTAAGGCAGATGATCTTAAAGATTTTTATGCCACAGACCCTTCAGCAGTCTGGACAATAATGTTTTTGAACTGATAAAGTAAAAGATCTAAGATTATGAAGGAAACCAATTACATTGAAATACAGTTATCAAAGTATTAAAAATTTCATAATACAATAATATGTGTGATTCTTTATTAGTGCATTAAATAGCAAAATCTAGCAGTGGGCTATGTGATTAATTTTAAAGTATTGTGATGAATATAAAGGATTTTCAACATAGCTGCAAGAACTACCACAGGATGTGACAGTGCCTGTGATTCTTGTTGGTGACAAAGTTACAGGTACTGCTAACACTACTATAGTTTGTTACCTACATTCATAATTGAAAGAAATGCTAATTTCAGTTAGAGATTAGTGAAAATGAAGATGTAAGGTTTTTTCCCTTCTAAGATCACACATCCTCCTCAATTCTATTAGTTGACCCCAGGTTAAGAACCCCTGGTCTAGGGGCTGGCCCCATGGCCAAGTGGTTAAGTTTGCATGCTCTGCTGCAGGCGGCCCAGTGTTTCGTTCATTCGAATCCTGGGTGTGGACATGGCACTGCTCATCAAACCAAGCTGAGGCAGCATCCCAAATGCCACAACTAGAAGGACTCACAACGAAGAATATACAACTATGTACCAGGGGGCTTTGGGGAGAAAAAGGAAAAGAATAAAATCTTTAAAAAATAATAATAAAATTTAAATAAAAGAACCCTTGGTCTAAAATTCTGTGATCTTATTCTACACCTCCACACTGGGTCTGTAGTGTGTCCTGAGAAAATCCCCATTATATACCAAACTACATGTGCAGTGACAACAGCCAAGCCTTTCCAGACCCCTTCCCTCTTCAAATCATAGAGAAGTGGTCAGGAGACTGCAGTGCCTGGCAACTCTGCTATTTGTGTAATATCCGTTCATGTCTTGTTATCCATAACGCTCTCTGCTTGGCCTGTCTCCGATGTCCCGATGTCACTCTCATCTTTGTAAAAAAAATTTTATTGTAATAATCATGGTTTCAGAGTTTAGTTTCCTCTGGGGAATTTTTTTTTTAAATTTATCTTAATATATCACAGACATAAACTGGAAGAATTCCAGGTGCTCTGCACTTATAGCAAGAGCTGTTAGCTCCAATTTTATTTGGAACATGAAGCAATTAAAAATAATGAGGCTGAGTCATGCTCCTACTTGTCAATCCAAACTGTTCTAAAGAACTTTCACCATCACGCAAAGGATTGTGGTGACTGATAACAGACTTTATCTGTTATATAACAGGTCACACCTTCTCTTTTAAACATTCTTCGCCAGCTCAGCAAATTTAGAACGGTATATTCACCGTGCATATACACTGTGATTACAACCTCATTTCTGAAATATTTTTAAGGGACTCATTCAAAAATAGAACACAGAAAGTAAATATAACTCCAAAGTCTTGCTTATCAGTAGGCCATATTGATGTAGTTGATCATTATTCAAGGTCCCAATAACAAACACATGACAAACTCAGCTGGGATTTTTGAATAGACTTTTTAAGAAGAGGTTATTTACAAAGGTATGGGCTGGGTTAAGGGAATCAACAAGGGATGCTGAAGCACGTAGGGACTAGCAATTGTGGGAAGCCATTACTTGGCTTGACAGGGCAAAGGGAAGAAATGGTGTTAAGGGATCCCAGCTGAGAGCTGGAGCTGTGGAAGATGGCAGGACAGGAGTTAGAGGGAGGTAAACATGGATGGCCACGACCTTATCTAAGTGGAGGGAGGGGAGGAGAGATAGCGATGGTGATGGAATAAACACCCTGACCTTTCTCTCCTATCCTTCAGGCTCTTGCCAACCCCCACCTCCATGGCCCAATCCGACCAGAAGCTAAAAGGCAGGGGTGACCAGGCCATGTATTCCGTGGGGGTCAGAGCAGGGCAGAGAAGGGTGGAAAATCAACGTGGAGGAGGGATAAATGGAGAATAACCAGCACATGCCCTCAGCCCTTTTGAAGAGTGTTTGTACAAAAACAAGTTGAGGAAATTGAAGGCAGTTATGTGGTTTATAATTCAAGCCTTTCTTACGATGATGCTTTTAAGGAAGCATGGCGTTCCAGTTCCATATTGATCAAATTGTCTAGATAATTGCTTGTTTGCCTTACCATTTTACTTTGCCTTCCTGGTCCCAGTCAGTGGGAATGCCTGGAGCTGCATCTTTTAAGTGAGGCTGATTTGAGCTTAATTGTTTATCTGCTCAAAGGAGAGCACTGCCTGAGTGGTTTTTTAAAATCATTCTTGTTGTTCAAATTTTGTCTTGAAATACTGAAAGTTAAAGGGATGATTTAAAGAACAACCTAGACTTCAAATTGCCTAGAGCCACATGATTCAGAGGGTTCTCCTGCTCTTGTCTATTTAGGTGAAAAGAAGAGTAAACACATTTATAAATGTCAGACACGGCTCCTGTAGGAACTATTGATGCAGACAGCCAGAGCCAGCATTAAAAAAATTATCCAAAGGGCTTGATTCAATATCATTGCTGATCAGAAGTCTGGGAAAGAACTGATGTTGATGTGTTTGGAGAGCCTTACCCTTCCCTGATTCTCTGTCACTACACACAAGAACCTCTTTAAAGGAGCCAGTAGCTCTTGTGGTCTGAGTAGAGAGACTTCAGCCATTGAGCAGCTGGGGTGATGTAGTGCCCACCTCACTGCTCTATACCCAGTGCCTCGCTCTGAACTTGTCACCTGTCACTTATTAAGGAACTCAACCACAAACATTAATATTTTTTCTTGTAACTGGGAGACACTTCTGTGAATTTAATTCGCTCCACATATATCAAATCTCAGTGATGCCATCACTGGTTATCACCATGATAATTAGTGTGGTTCCCTCCTGCAATGGGGCTATATTCCAAAGTATTATCCTGGTTGTGTTCTATCTTTTTCCCTGCCTCCTCTTCACTCTCACTGGTACACTGAAGGCCAATTTCACTATTCCAGTCTCCACTGAAGATGAAATAAAGGTACATAAGAAATATTCAAAGAAACTTCTAACTTTTGTGCCAAATGAAGAGTCTCAAATATGTGTATGCTAGCTTTTGCTCTCCAAGAGATTAAATGAGACAGAGCCTAAGCAAAGTAGAAAGAGATGGCAAAGTAGAGACTCAAATGGAAGGACACAAGAATGGGAGAAATGAATTTTCTGTCACAATAACCAGGGTGCTGAGTAAAAGGGATCCCCCTTCCCCTACACCTGCCAACTCAAAACCTGTGAACAACCCACCTTTCAACATTATTGGACATTTGCAAGACCTCTTCCCCACCCTACCCTGGACCAAAAGGTTGGAATGGGAGGCCTGAAAGGAGAATCTCAGGCCCTGGTAAGGTGGGACTGAACAAGAACAGTGGGGAGTATCCTTCTTGAACAGGGCAACAGCAGACACACATTTACTGTTCCACGTTCAGTTAAAGGACTATATCAGAAGGATTAAGTGCAGTTGCTTGTGACTGAACCTTCCCCCCACTGAAATAGTGGCTTAAACAAAAAGAAGTGTATCTATCGTGTAAAAAAAATCTGGAACTGTACAGACTCCCTCCATCTTATTATTCTGCCAGCCTCTTTCTATCTCATAGTCCCAGATGGCAACGTGAATTCTAGCCTTCACGTCTATATTCCAGATAGCAGGAAGGAAAGAAGAGGGGACAATCGTTCCCTTTAAACAAACTTCCTAGGAGTTTCACGTGATGTTTCCAATTATATTTATTTGCCAGAACTTAGTCACACTTAGCTGCAAGGGAGGCTTGGAAATTACAGTCTTTATTCCGAGCAGCAAAATCTGTGGGTTCTAGTTCTAAGGAAGAAAGGGAAAATAGCTATTGGGGGATAACTAACTGTCTCTTCTAGAAAGATAATCACAGTGATCTTTTTTTTATTTTTGTTAAAAAAAAAGGCAGCAGACCCAAAGTGGAGTCATTTATGCTAAGCCCCATGTCACTACACTGAGACTTAATTACAGTTTCAGCTCTCCTAGAAATGGAATCTTAAATCAATCAGGAATCGCCTGATCAGCACTAGTTAGGTAATCTGCCTGATAGACCCCTACCATCCCGTGAAGGAAAGTGATCTTGCAATAACCAACCTGCATTTTTGCTTAGTATAACTTTCTTTTTCCTGCTCCCTTTTGCCTATAAAAGTCTTTCATTTTGTGTAGCTCCTTGGAGCTCCTTTCTATCTGCTAGATTGAATGCTGCCTAATTCATGAATTGTTGAATAAAGCCAGTAATATCTTTAAAATTTACCAGTTGAATTTTGTTTTTTAACAATTTATAATGAACTAGGAGATGGGTAGAAGATTAGAGGGCGAAAGACAGATAAAAGAACAGAAATAGTGCATGAAGTCTTGGCATTTTTGCTTTTAAAGAGTGGAGTATACCAAACACAGTCAGTATCCCATAATGTGGCAACAGATATAGGAACAGGCAATTTTAATATATTTATACTACATGCAGTAGAAGATGTAATACCCGCAGTAGGATCAGGGGATGGGCATTCATTCAGGATTGGAGCCTGATCAAGGAGGGCTGCTGTCGGGGCCAGCTTCATAATTCACGTGGTCCAGTGCAAAATGAAAATCGAAAGCCCCTTGTTCAAAAAGGGCATCACTAATGTTATATGCAAATATAGGGACAAGGAACAGAGTACATGCATTTTGTGCTTATCCTCTCAGCTCACAGGCATGCTCCATTGTCTCATTGGGCTTCATTTACAAAACACAAGTTTAAAGATAAAATTAAGAATTTCAAGACAGTGACACGGGGGCATTAAAACAAAGGCAGGCCCTTCTGAACATGGGGCCTTGTGGGACTGCACAGGTCACATGCTCATGAAGCCGGCCCTGAGTGCTGTGGCGGGCGTGGGGATGTGCCCTCATTTCCCACTTCAAGAAAGGACTCTCTACCCAGAAGTGTAAGGGTGTGGTTAGCTGACAGCCTCTAGCTGTGATTTTCTTCAGGATCTGCCTCAGCTTTATAGCCAACTTCACGATATTCTTGGGGAAACACAAGCCAATGACTAAGCAAAGCAGTCTTCTCAGGGCAACTCCCAGTGAATGACTGAGCAAGGTGCTGGCATCTGGGAGTGGCCATTTCCACCTAAGGTGAAGCTCCTCTGTTGGGCACCCTTTGCTCAGAGCTCCTGCTGGCAGGCAGAGACTGTTAGATCTGCATTGCTGCCTGCAGCCTCTTGCCCAATCTTTCTTCCACCCTTCTTTCATGGGTGCTTCTCCCAATAAACCTTTTGCATTCCCAGCTCCATCTCAGTGTCTGCTTCCCAGAGAACCCAACATGTGGCAGCTTCATTAGGAGATAATGATTTGGTCTAGAAGAATGAATAGAGACCATCAAGGCAAAATCCATATAGAGGGAAAATGAAGTCCAGGAAGGAGCATAGTAAAAAATTATGAAACATTGTGCTGCTCTTGCTGGCGCATAGAATGTGTGTGTGTGTGGAGGGGGCAGGTGGAGTGGAGAGGAGAGTGGAGGGCTAAACCAGGTAATTGACAATGGCAATGCAATTAACTAAACTACAGCTCTTATTCGGATTTTCCCAAATAACAATATTTTAAAAGTTGAAGTTTTAGCATTTCAATAATGATACATATTTAAATCAAGTATAATTGCTGAGGGCTTCTATGGACATCCTTCAGAAGTAACGTCAGTGATGCTGGTAAGCATGTACCAGCCTTTGTAAGCACATTTCCTGGTTTTGATAATGTACTATGGTTATATAAGATGTTGCCACTGGGGGAAGCTAGGTGAAGGGTACACTGGACCTCTCTGTACTGTTTTTGCAACTTCCTGTGAGTCTGTAAATATTTCCAAATAAACACAAATTTTTAGCTTAATATTTCAGTGATTCTCCATCCTATACATTTTGCTTTACAATTGAGACCACAAGCCATTTACGTTTTTATTATGCATTTGTTCACTCAATCTTATAATAATTTTCTCATGCCACGAAAAAAATTCTTGTAAACATAATTTTTGAAGACTGCATGATCTCTAATGGCATATTTGTGACATATTCCTATCCATTTCTTTATTGTCGCATGTTTAGTTGTTCTTAGTTGTAGGGGCTCTTTTATGGAAGGGGGTATTATAAAAGTGATTGAACATAAATCTTTTGTCTGTGTTTGTATTTTTATGAAAGATTCCCAGAAATAGAAATAGTAGTTGGTAGGAAAGAACATTATTAAGGCTTTTGACATACATCGCCAAATGGTTTTTCTGATATTTATACCAATCCACTCTCCCAAGAGGTAGGTGTGAGAGCACCTTTTGCTGCACTCTTAAATTGTCATTTCTGAAAGAACACATCAAGAGATACCTCAAACACTCCAGTAATCTGGAGAATTCAGGAAATGAAGATTAATATAGATTTTACTGTCCCCTTCAGTTCTAGCAGACACTACCTGTCACATCTAAAGGTTTTGTTTTTGCCAGCTAAGATTGTTATAGAGGATGAATGGGAAACATCAGAGACTGCATTTACTTGCAAGTTAAAATATATTTATTTAAAAGATCCATGAATTCTGAACACTAGGCCTGAAAATGGCAAAGATGATGTTTTCTTGTGAAAAGCAAGGTATCTGGCTCATAGTCTTGCTTTAATTGAAGGTTAGCCGTGCTGGATGTTTTCCCAGTTGCCCCTCTAGATCTACTTTCTGCTCTTCTCCACATTGCATTCTTCCATGGGAGGCTGTCTTCTGTGGTCTGTAACAGGCCCCCATGTGCTTTGGCTTCTGGTTGAGTGCATCCAATGGGGAGCTCAATGGGGGGATAACAGGGCAAAGGGAGTAAGTTTGGGGTACTTAATCCATGGCTCCTTCCCTGTAAGGTCTCCTGGGCCTATTTGTATCCCTCAACCAGTGCTCACATCTCCTCTCAAGGTAGTCTTTTCCATATGACTTCGTTCTTCTGGATTCCTTTCTTCTGGCCCTGCCTTGGGGTGGTAACAGCTCTGCTATTATTTCCTCAAGAGTACCTCACTATCCTTTGTAGGCTCCCTACACTCTGCCCACACCTTGGTAAATATTCCAATTACCAAACCTTCCTCAAATTATCCTAATTTCTGTGTGCCTTCTTTCTCCTGGTGGAGCCCTTCTTCAATGAGTGGCTAGCTATAGTAACTCTGAGGGAGGTGGGTGCACCCTCTTACTTTCAGAGAAGTCATGGACCTTGTGACTGTAGGGGCTGTGCTTCTGTTGGGAGGGATGGGTACTGGCTGGAGGAGAGTGGGCAAGTGCAAGTTTATGAGGCTGATTTGGCATCTGTCGATCTCGTGTTAATATTTTAGGCAGGTGAGTGCCTCTACAGAAATGACACAGACATTTAATATTTTGAGGAGTAAGTGAGGAGTGAGTTTGCAGGCAATCAGCTCTCAAATAGTTCCTATGACTCACATGCAAGTGCTCTAGATAACCGGTGGGGGGTGTCAGCAGGGAAATCTGAAAAGAATGTCCCACGGACCCCAGTGACCTGAGGAGCTAAGGGAAGCTCCTAAGCAATGATGACATACAGGGAAACTGAACAGAGTGGCCCATATGCATCTTCTACCTGCTGACATGAGTAAAATCAATGAGGGAGTATCTTGGGAACACCCAGGAGCCTAATCTATGCCTAGCCAAATTGGAGCCTGAAGGCAAAAGGAAAAATCGAAATTACTGATCCTGTCTTTATTTGAAATTTTGATATTTGCTTCATCATGAGTTTTTGCATTAATTTTAATTTTTTTAAATACTGCATGAAAATATTATTTTCCTGACTATTTAGTGTTTGGTGCCCCTTAAACTTTGCACCTGAGGAAACTTCCCCATTGGCCTCACTCTAGTCAGCGGGACCAGCTGCAAGGAGTTATTTTTGACTCTTCTCTTTCTATCGCACCCCACACCCAATTCTGTTGGCTCTACTTTCCAAATATTTCCAGAATCTGGTTACATCTGGCCACCTCCACTTCTACCACCCAGATTCAAGCCACTGTCATCTCTCACCTGGCATTCCAGTTACTATTCAAGCATAATACATTATCCCCAAATCTAGTAATATAGTAGTATAAAACAACAACTACTTTATTTTGCTCACGATTTTGTGGGTCAGGACTTCAAGAAGGACTTGGCTGGGCAGTTCTTGCTTAGTCTCTCATGCTGTTGCAGCCAGGTGTCAGCTGGGGCTGTAGTCATCTGAAAGTTCGGCTCGGCTGACTGTCCAAGATGACTCACTCATGGACCTGACAGTTGATGGTGGCTGCTAGCTGTGAGCTCTTGGGCTGTAGACTGGGGTGCCTAATACATTGCCTCTTCAGCATGGGGATCTGAGTCAAATTTCTTACATGGTCACCAACTTCCATCAGAGCACTCATCCCAAGAGAATCAGGTGAAAATTTCATCATCTTTTATGACCTAGCCTCAGAAGTCACATACATCATCTCCACCAAACTCTATTGGTTGATGCAGTCCCAAGATCACCCAGATTCTAGGGCAAGGGCCCCAATAGTCTATCAATTACAAAGTAGCTAGGATTATCGCTCCAAAATAGGAGTCAGAACATTTTACTCTTCTGCTCAAAACTTTGAATGGCTTCCCATTTCTCAGAAAAAAATAATCCAAAGTCTTCAGCATAGTCTACAAGGTCCTATAAGATCTGCCCACTCTCGCACTGCACTCATCTCCCACTACTCCCCTCATTGCTCACTCCACTCCAACAGTGTGGATCTCCTTGCTGTTCCTCAACCAAGTCAAGCATAATTCTAGCTTTAGGTATTTGTACTTGCTGTTCTTTTTCCTGGAATTCTCTTCCCCAGATATCCTTTTGGCTCTGCCCCTCAGTTCCTTGACATCTCTATTCAAATGTCACCATATGGAAGAGGTCTTCCCTGACCACCTTATACAAAGTATTAAACCCTACCCTATTACTCTCCTTCCCCTTGCTGTGATTGATTTTTCTTCAGGGCACTTTTACCACCTGACACCCTATGCAGCTACTTATATATTTATTTATTGTTTCCTCTGCTCTCCTTCTATTAGAATCCAAGCTCTTTGAGGGCAGAGACTTTATTACTCGCCCCTCTGATGTATCCATGTCATCTAGAACAGTGCCTAGGACATAAAAGGTGCTTGATAAATATTTCTTAAATGAATCAACGGAGGAAGATAACCATGATTACTCCTGAATGAAATATGCATCATCATTTTTAATGGTTACAGTCATATGTACAGTTTATGGGTAAACCATAATGTGTTTAACAAGTCCACTGTATTTGGGTTCTTCTCAATGTATTACTTGTTTAACAATGAACATGCGTATAGCTAAATCTCTTATAATTATTTCTTTAGAACAATTCCCTCAAGTAGAATTACCAAGTGAAATAGTATCCATATTTTTAAGGTTTTTAATACATGTTACCCTCAAATAGACTACTGCAATTTACACTTCCATAGCAACATATGGAGGTGCTTTTTTCCCCACAATCCCAGCTCGTAGTACTATTTCTTCATTTGTCTACTTTAGACACTGTCTATTGACTTCCCTTTATTTTAGGTCAAGGATTTAATTCAGTTACACCACTCCCACATTCTCTCCTCATTCCCATTTTTGGTCGTCAGCTCATTAATTTAGTTCCTGCTTTATATTTTTGAGTTGTATATGTAAAATCTTATTTCAGTTTCTACCAATTTTCTACGGTATCTTTTGATGTGAAAAGTATTATGACACTTCTACATTTTCCTCTACTCGTTCCTCCCCATCAGTTGTCAGCTGTTCCTTTATTTTTATACTGTCAAATTGATAAGATTTATATTACTTTCTGTAACCATAACTCAGTATTCTAAAAGTAGAAAAATCAACAAAATATTTACATAATAAAAGTTATGAGAATACTGTAAATTGTAGAGCTGAGTAGTGTGGCACAATTATATGGTGTTTTCTTCTCTCTGGCTCCAAGGTCATGATCCTTGTGCCAAGAAAAGGAGAATTTGCTTAGTGTCAAGGTCACATGGATTTGCTTTTCCTAAATGCAACAAATTGCTCAGTAATGCCACATTTTTGTTCGCCTCTGTCTCTCTTTAATTGAGAAGATAATAATAAGCTTTCTTTATCATACTCCTAACGTCTTCCAATTTATTCATTCTATATCTCCTTTGGAATACACTGTATTCTTGTTATATCCTGCTGAACTCTACTGTGGTCTGTTTGCATTCCAGACTGCCAACCGATGGTCACTATTTCACTGGATTTTTACTTAGTTCCTTCCCATGAAATAGCCCTCTTTCTTAGTTTTCAGCCTTATTTTTCTGGAGTGCATTCTAACAAGTTCCCTTTCAGAAAGAAAGGCAAGCTTTTTTTTCTGCTTGTATGATGAATTTCTTTGCCTTCATAATTAATTAATAACTTACCTTGGGAAAGAATTTTTGGCTCAAAATAATCTTTCCTCTGAACTGTTTTCTCCAAAACACTTAATATTGAAAATTTTATAGTTAAGAGACTATTTTGATTGACACTAATATACCCTTCACCTAGATTCCCCAATTGTTGTGTATATTATCACATTTTCATTGTTTGTCTGGGTTTTTTTCTGAATTATTTGAAAATAAGTGGAAGCACTCATGACATTCACCTCAAAGTACTTCAGTCTGCATCTCCTAAGAGTAAGAGCTTTTTCTCACAAAACCACAGTACCATCATCACATCTAGGATGATCAACAGTAATCATAATAATATCATCAACTATAAAATCCATATTGAAATTTTCTCAATTGTCAAAATGTGTATAGATTTTTTCCTTTCCAATTCCAGAATCCAATCAGGTTTCTCACACAGTGTTTGGTCATTATGTCTCTTCATTCTCTTGCCTTTTAGCTCTTTTTACAACATTGACTTTTTTTTTAAGGATCCAGGCCAGTTGTTTTGTAAAATGTCCTGTATTCAGATTGGTCTGATTTTTCCCTCATCATTGGATTCAAGTTAGACATTTTTGGTAAGAATACTGCATAAATGAGGTTGTGCACTTCTTACTGCATCGCATCAAAGGAACTTTTACATTAGGTTATTGATGATTGGTGACCTTCAGTTCTGTCATTTGGTTAAGGTGAGGACCACCAGATCTCTTAACTGCTAAGGAATGATTTTTCCTTTATAATTAATAAAATAATCTGTGGAGTAATTCTTGGAGACCAGGTGAATAAACTGTTTCCTAATAATCTTTCACTCAAGGTTTTTAGCATTGCTAAGATCCTTGCTTGGCTCAATTAGTACAAGTTCGAAATGGTGTTTTTTTAAAAATAATTTTTCTATATTTACTACCTGACAGTTTTCTGTAGAGAAGAACTTTCTTTTTTTTAAACTCCGTTCTCTCTCTATTTCATTAATGTATTTATTTTTGTATAACACAGCGGATTAATGCATTTTTGTAATGTTTTATTAATTACTATTATAAGTCTTTTGATGCACAAATTGCTCCAATTTTATTAGGCAACGTTATTTATGGCAAAAAGTGCCCTCTCATTGGCAAATAGCATCTGGACTGGTAGAAACTATAAATGAACTATAAATACTTGATGCAAATGTCATAATTTTGGGCTTCACTGGGTGTGGTGACTGTTACAATTGGGTATGTCCCATTTGAGGGGCCCTGGAAACTATGCCTGTGGAACTATTACAAAAGCTATTGGCTCCTACAGGGCATAAGGCTGCTACTCCAGGCAAGGTTCCACACTTGTCTGATGTGAAACTTGTTCCTTTGCACCTGAACTACCACTTGGAGGACTAAAGAGAATAGCTAAAGTTCTATTATTTGGTCTGCTCTATGATCCGCTGCTGCAAGGACTCCCATTGAAGATACACACTGGATTCTGCCTTGCTGGAAATGTGTATCCCTCCCAGCAGACTGATGTCAAATGTGGCCCATAGTAGCTTTGTGAGTCTGAAAGTTTAGTTGAACCCATGAAGATCTCTAACAGGAGTTGTACTAGTTTTTTTTTTTTTTTTTAAGATTTTATTTTTTCCTTTTTCTCCAAAGCACCCCGGTACATAGTTGTATATTCTTTGTTGTGGGTCCTTCTAGTTGTGGCATGTGGGATGCTTCCTCAGCGTGGTTTGATGAGCAGTGCCATGTCCGTGCCCAGGATTCGAACCAACGAAACACTGGGCCACCTGCAGCGGAGCGCGCAAACTTAACCACTTGGCCACGGGGCCAGCCCCAGAGTTGCACTATTTTAAAAAGAATACTCAGAGAAATCTCACTCCCATCCCTACCCCCTCCATTTTATTCTCACACATTTCCCCACTTAGGATTTTTCCTTTCTATGTTTCTTTTTGTAAATATAAGTAAATATTTTTCTTATGCAAAGGCACAAATACACACACACACATATATATATAAAGGTATATTATATATATTCTCTCATACTTTTATTTTATCACTTGACAATATATTCTTAAGTTCACTCATATCAGTTCATAGAGACTATCTTCATTCTTTTTTTAATGGCTGCATATTGTTTCATTGTGTAGACATATCAAGGTTTATGCAACCAGTTTCTTGTGGATGGGCATGTAAATTGTTTTGAATATTTTGCCATTCAAAATAATTCTACAACAAACAACCTTTTCATATGTTTTTCTTCTTTGTGGAGGTTTATTATTAGGGTAAATTCCTAGAAATAGGACTGCTGGGTCAAAGTGTGAACGCATAAGCGTCTTTGTTAGATATTACCAAATGCCTCTCCCTGGGGGTTGTACCATTTTGCACTTGAGCTAGCAGTATATGAGAGTGCAATACGTGTCTGCAGACAGAGAAGAGCATTTTCAAAAACAGCTGATGCTGTCCCAAGAAAATGCATAAAACTAGGTTTCTGTGAAACAAAATTAGGGAGTCATAAGAAGAAAATACACTGAGATACACATTATACACATTGCATAAATGAAAAGTGAGTTGGATGAAATAAGAATTTAAAATGTAAAAAACCCTACACTGAAATGACATAGTAAAAATCTGCAGTAGAAGCAGTAAAGACTAGAATTAGAACTGCAGAAATTAAAAATTCACAGATTGCAAGGATGTATGATACCACACACACACACACACGCACACACACACATGTGCACATACACAGACTCATATTACCTTCACAAAATTGCTTAATTTCAGGGATAAATAAAACAATTTCTTGTAAGTATTCTGGAAATAAAGACATCTTTAAAAAAGATGTTAAATAAGACTGCCAAATATAAATTTCCTCGGAATAATCACTATCCTATTTAAATTAACCAAGAGAGTTTTTATTGATGAAATGATTCTAAAATTCATTTAAATATATAAGAATATATTAATGGTAATAATACATAAGAATATCATAAATAATTTGTAAAGAAGAACATTGGGAAAGGACTAATCCTTCCATCTAGTAAAATCTGCCTTAAAGGGGGGCCGGCCCGGTGGCGCAGCAGTTAAGTGTGCACGTTCGCCTTCTCGGGGGCCTGGGGTTCGCCGGTTCGGATCCCAGTTGCGGACATGGCACCACTTGGCAAAAAGCCATGCTTTGGTAGGCGTCCCACATATACAGTGGAGGAACATGGGCATGGATGTTAGCTCAGGGCCAGTCTTCCTCAGCAAAAAGAGGAGGATTGGCAGTAGTTAGCTCAGAGCTAATCTTCCTCAAAAAAAAAAAAAACTACTATAAAGCAACAACAAGTAAATCAATGTGGCAATGATGGCAATGTGGTAAGAATAAGCAGGTCAATATAACAGAAGAGACAGTCCAAAACCAGATCTCAGTATTTATGTTCTATGAGGTAAAACAAATCAGTGGAGAAGGGTAGAAGTTTTCAACAGACAGTCTTGTTATGATTGGTTAACTATTTCTGTGTGTGTGTGTGGGGGGGGGGTCTACTTAGATTCTTACCCTACAGCACATAACAAAATACATACCAGTAGATTAGGATTAAATAATTAAAATTTAAAATATCAAACCATCAAAAAACAAAAGAAAGATTTTATCCTTCAGGTCTTTAAAGGCAATGGAAGAAATCACTAAAGAATAGATACAAGCACATACATTTAAATTTTTTTTTTTGAATAAACTACCTGCAGTGAAAATACCAAACAAGGGGTTAATATCTTATTATACAAAGCTCTTACAGAAATCAACTACAGAAGGGTATGAGTTGATCATCCACAACAGAAGAAATTGAAATGGCTAATGAATATGTGAAAAAAGCATTTCATCAGTAATTGAAGAAACGCTGATTAGAATAGCAATGCCATGCTGATTTTTCACCTTTCAAATTAAGAAAGGTTAAAAACTTGCTTGACGTTGGAGTGGAAGCAGGAACAAGACAGCCCTTCTTAGACATTGCTGATGAGGTATCAATTTGTATGATCTCTTGGGTAAGTAATTTCAATCAAAGAGCTTTACAAATGCTCCTACTCTCTTACCCTATAATGCTATTTTTAGAATTCGATCTCAAGGAAATTCTAAGAAATATGTGCTATATTTTATGCATTAAAAGATTCATCTCCATTTTACGTATTATATTTAAAAAATTGGAAAGTACTAAATGCTTAATGTTAGAAGATAATGGTTCAGTAAATTACAGTACATGACATGAATATAATGTCATTTTTAGAAATTAAAGTGTGAGTATGTATTGAGTAACTATCTAGGTATTTTCTATTCATTTGCTCATTGAATCCTCACTACAATGATACTGGATATCTTTCCTTGGCCCTTCCAGGTTGGGTTACGTCAAAAGAGAGGAACAGCAGGCAACTGGAAGGAGGGAGAGAGATCTGGTCTATTTGTCCTGGCTCCCTCTCTGTGGGTTTCCTGTGGGCTGACTGTCTCCCTGAACTAAAGGCCACAGCTTGTGTCAGGCAGCCCTTTCCAAACACCCCTGTGGCCAGGATCTGATTACTGCTCTCTCCCCTTATCCCTTTATAGTGCCGCCTTCTTGCTGTCACCAGCCTGAGAGTCGTGCACGATTGCTTGTGGTTTCTCACCATCTTGCCCACACCTTTTAAAACACTTCCTTTATGATACTGCCTTCAAATGATCCGATTAGAGTTTGCTGTTTCCTACTGGAACCCTGGCTGATACAACAACTTATGAGATTGGGGAGACAGACACAGAGAACTTAAATAATTTGCCCAAGGTCACACAAGGGAGGAAATAATACTTGTAGGATATGTCACAACAATTCCTTTATTTATTTATTTTAAAATAACCTTTATTACAAAAGGCACACAAAACATACAATACAAACAAGTAAAATGAACAGAGAAAATACTCATATTTCCAGACTCCCACATTTTTATCTCCAGCCAAACTCCTGCCTTTGAGTCTCAGACTTCATGTTCAATTGCTTACTCTACAAACTTCATGTTGAAACTCAACATGTCCAAAAACACACTCATGGTCTTCCAAATCCCAGCCATAACAAGTCCCGTCAATTTTACATGTAAAAGTCTCCAATCTGTCCATCTCTCTCCAGCTCCACTGCTGCCACTCACCTTAGTCAGACAACGTCACCTCTTTCTTTGAAGAATTCCAAACTTTGGTCTCGCTGTATGTATCTACTCTTGTCCTCTTCAACCCATTATTCACATGGCAGGCAGACAGACCTTTTCAAAATGCAATCTAGTCATATTGCCCCTTGCTTAAAATCTTGCACTGGCTTCCATTGCTTTAGAATACAGATCAAGGATCTGACTTTGGCCCAGCCAACCTCAGCAACTTTGTCTCCTGTGCTTCTCCCCTGCTATAGGTACACTGGCTGGCTTTCAGCTACTTCAATGAACCATTGTTTTTTTCTACCACAGAGCCTTTGCCCACATCATTCCCTCTGTATGGGACATTTGTACACTCCCCCTCCCAAAGTTAACCTCCAGAGTGGTCAGGACACCCTAACACTTTATCACTATGGACCTTTCCAACATAACATTTATCAGAATTTGGATTGACACATCAAGCGTATGGCTGTCTATCTTCTCTACCAGCTGCTCTAGCAGACGGTATTTTGATGAAGGTCTCCAACTGTCTTGTGTCACCTGTGCATCCCCAGTACCTTGCCCTGTGCCTACCACATAGTATGAAATCAAATATTTGAATGAAAGAAATGAAAGCAACAGAAACAAGGAGAAAGTTGGACAGAATCATATTAGAAAGGGCTGAACTCTTTATATTTATTATTTCCTCTTTCTTTGCTTCAAATCTAACAAGACAAAAATGATACCAATTTAGTCCTAAGTCTCAACTCCTTTTCTAGAAAGTAAAAGCTATTAAAACTGGATAAAAGACTAAATTTCTATTTCCTTAGAGTTTCTTCAACAAGATATTGTTTGATACAGAATGGGGGGGGGCAGGAGAAATGATTATAGGTGGGAATGGACACTAGTTAACTTCCAGAGTTCTCATCATTTACTCTAAATTCATGTCATAATTACATCTATTTTTGAGGGTTCTAGTGATGATAAATTCAGCTCTAGGAGGATAAGTGGAAATTTAAGGAAAGAATAAAACTAGCAAGACAAGAGGCTGGTTGCACAGCAAAAATCTATGCATTAAATATCCTTTTCAGTAGGACGGGGAAACATGTTTTCTTGTTTAATTTGTTTCTGCACCTTAACCATCCCTTGACCTTCGCTTTTAAACTGCAGGTCCCACTTAATCTGTAATGGCTGAGTTCTTAATTTTCTCGCCTACTTGCTTCAATTTTGGCTAAGCACCTCAGCTTGAAAAACTCCACAGAAAACCACTAATTGCCAAACCTCCCCCAAATAAGTTTCCACTTCACCCCGCCCCCTGCGCGGCTGCGCAGACCTCACCCGGCCCCCCGTGACGTCACAAAGAGGCCAGACCAAGTGGGGCGGCGACCCTGCAACCCTGCCATCCAGGCCCCCTTCTTTCATGAACCCGCTTCCCTTAGCCCACCCCAGCCCAGTCCCCTTTTAGTTAAAGCGTTAGAATAAAGCACCAGGTTGAAACCCCCCTGCAGCCACGCCCACACTCCCGCCTGGGAACCGCCCCCCTTCCCCTCAGTGGCATAGCCCGGCCAGTCCCGGCGGGAGAGCTCCCCTGGAGCGCGCTTTGGGAGGGCGGCGGAGGCGGAGCCAGGCCGCCTCCGCTCCTCATCTCCCCGCCCCGGAGCGGGCCTCCGGAGTGCGGTTACGGACAGTGGGGCCGAGGCGAGCGCCCGTAGGGGAGGGGCGGAGGCGAGCGGAGCGTCCGGCCCCCGGCGCGAGTCAGACAGATGAGCGCACAAAGTCCGGATGCCTCCCGCGGCCGCGGCGGCAACGGCAGGAAGGGGCGCGAGGCACAGCGCGCGCCCGGTGCCAGGGGCACCGCTGCCCAGATCCAGGACCCGGCCTCCCCCTTGGGCTCCGCCTCGTCCTCCACGTCCCGGTGGAGCGTCCATTCTGAGTGGCGGACCGTCTCCCGTCTGTTTTCCAGCAACCTGTCGATCGCGCCCACATCAGATGCGGCATACTCCGGGAGCTCCAGCACGCCCTCCCAAACCGGCCCCAGTCCTAGCCCGAGGACTCACACGGACTCCCAGATTGGTCTCTACGGCTCTGGAGCCCACGGCCTGAGCGACTGGATCCTCATGTCTGCCGCCCGCACGAGCACCCCCGAGGGGGCCGCCCCAGCCTCTAACCCGGACTCCCGCAACCCCCGGGTATCAGTACGAGGATCTGTCCCGCCCTCAGGCTCCCCCAGATTGTTAGTACTTGAATCCGCCCCACCCTCATTGCCCAGCTCCCCCCAGCTATCAGGACTCTCTACACCCCCAGGACCTCCTGCACCCAATAACTCGCCCCGAGTGTCATTACAGGAGTCTATCCAGTTCTCAATACCCCGCTCCACCGAGGTATCTGTAGAAGGAGCTTTCCCATTCTCGGGCGCCCCAGCATCGGTACGAGGATCCGTCCCGCCCGCAATGCCACGCTCTCCCTGGAGTTTAGAACAAGCATCTTTCCCATTCTTTGGCTCCTCCCGAGTGTCAGTGCTAGGGTCCCTCCCACCCTCAGTGCTAAGCTCCCCCTGGAGTTCGGTACAAGGATCTTTCCCATTCTTGGGCTCCTCCGAATCATCGGTACTAGAGTCCGGCCCGCCCTCAGTGCTAAGCTCCCCCTGGAGTTCAGAACAATCATCTTTCCCGTTCTTGGGCTCCTCCCAAGTGTCGGTACTAGGGTCCGCCCCGCCATCAGTGCCAAGCTCCCCCTGGAGTTCGGTACAAGGCTCTTTCCCGTTCTCGGGCTCCTCCCAACCGTCGGTACTAGAGTCCACCCCGTTGTTAGCGCTCAGCTCCTCCCTGGATTCGGTACTGGGACCTCCTACACCCAATAACTCCCCGCGGGTGTCATTACAAGAGTCTGCTCCGCCCTCACTGACCCGCTCCTCCTGGGTATCGGTGGAAGAATTGGCTCCGCCCCCATTCTCCCCCCGAGAGTCGCTAGAAGGGCCCGCCCCGCCATTGGCGGGCCCCACTCCTATACCCACGCCTGGGGAGAGTCTCAGCCCGATCATGGCGAGTCAGGAGAAGGCGAGTATGGCAGGCCACATGTTCGACGTAGTCGTGATAGGAGGCGGCATCTCAGGTTAGTGTGGACCGCTATGGTAACCTAAGAGGACCTGGCTGGCTCTGGGGTGGGGGACTTGCAGTAGCGCCGTGGCGTTTAGGGGGTCTCTCTTGTGGGTGCCAGAGTACAAGAGTGGCCGGCTGGATCCTGCAAGGTGGGAGTGGGGGTTGGGCCAGTTTTACTGGTGGTGTGAACGGAGAGGAGGCAGGAACAATAATTTTACTACTGCCACTATTAAATACTGACATTTAATTAGCTGTTGCTGTGCAGTCATATTTAGCACTTTACGTGGATTTTCTCAATCCTCAGCAATCCTGTGAGGTGGGTATTATATTCGCCCCTATTTTACAAAACTAAGAAACTGAGGTCGGGAGAGTTTCAGTAACTCTCCGAGGTCCAATCCCCTAGCCGAGAAGTGGCTGACAGGATTTTCTCCCATTTAAGACTCTTGTCTTCTAATTCCTGAGGTGACTGCTTTGCCTCACTGATTTCATGTCCTTTGCCCTAAACAGAACATCGGTATACCGATTTCTGTAGTATTACGGTAGTAATAGTGTTATTTCAGTTTATTTCAGTCCTGCTGTTCTCTAAGCACTTTTCCTTAGGAAATTTAGTAAGTGAAGAAGAATCGTTTAGGAAAAGGTTTTTTTTTTTAAAAAAAAAAAAGAAAGAAAAAAGCGAGCGAGGTGGGCTCTTAGTTTTAACCTACTCCCCCTGGTTTTTTTTAGAACTTGCAGGAAGGTGTAGGGCATTTTTTGCCCTAAGGGAATCCCTTTGTGAAGCAAGGGCTGACAGCAGAGCAGGGAATGCCCTGTTGTGTCCTTTCATAAGAGCTCCCATCTCCTGAATCTTGTCCTGTGATGAGCCAGCTGGCCAGCCTGGGTTCCCCTAGTCCTGGCTTGGGTTTGTAGCTGACCAGTTGAGCGGTGCATGAGGCTTTTCAGTATCTTCCTGGAAACCTCATCATGATTGATATATTAAAGTCACTTATTGTTGTCATAATTGATCAAATGTTTCAAATTTAGGAAATGTGTTTCAGTCCTGGCTAGAATCCCACAATAATCTGTCTACCGCCCAGGAGGGTGTTAATAATTTCTGAAATATACCTGCAGGATCTGATTTAGAAAGAGGGAGAAAGAATGTGGGAGGGAGTAAGTAAGGTGGCCCCATACTAGCCATTTTTATGTATGATACTTTTAAGGAGACTCTGAACATGCTTACAAATTAATTTTGAGTGGAGATAGCTTTTGACTTAGCCCCTTGAGGATAAAGTCTTAATCACCAGGGAAGAGATTGACATGAGCTGTTTCTTTGACAACTCCAGCCAGTGCCAGCAAAAACGTGCATGTATGGTCGGAGCATCAGAGGAAAGCAGAGTAAGAAAAACAAGTATTTCCCTTCATTCATTCATTTATTTATTCATTCCACAAAAACACTTGTTGAGTGCTTGCAATGAAGTGGACTGGTGTTTCCAAAAACCTAGTCCTTCTGTGCAAGCCTTCTAGAAGCAATATGATTGTTAGTCACTGGAAAATAAATATGATGATAATGTGTTGTGTAAATTGATTAGGAGTTCTGTCTCTTCTGCCATCTCTATGCCATCCATATTTCACAATTCAGGACTCTTTTTGGATTTTATTCTTGTCTTTTTCTTGTTCTGTGCTCCATATTCCTTAAGGAGCATTTTATCTTTTATTTTTCCTCTTCTGGATTACCTGCCCTTTCTCCCTTTCCACACTCTCCCTCAGTAGTTGGTCATGAGCAGAGGTGGATTTACCATGTAGCTGATGACCCTTATGCTTTATGGCCTTGCCACTGCTGGTCCCCTCTGGTTCTCACTCCAAATAATTAACCAGTTTCATACTGAATCTTGTATTCCTAATTTTGCATTCTTTTTCCTACAGGAGGGCACCCGAATTATATAAGGTTCAGGCCCCTCAGAACCTGGATCTGTCCATGGTCACTATTAATTATTAATTTGTTCATTTCCATTTGGAAGAAGTAGAGTGCATCTCTTGCACAGTAGTTCACACTCCTATTTCAGAAGCCAGCTTTCAGACCATCAATGACAGTGGAAAAGGCACTGGGCTTCCCCTAATACCATCTCTATCAGTCAGATTTGAGGGATTTTAACATCAAAACTGACCAGAAACATTGCTTTCTGGCTGTGGTGCCTTCCCAGATGGTTTACAACTAAAATAAAAGTAGATGCAAATGTGGCTCAGGATAAAGCCTGCACACAGACTGGGTGTTTCATGAGCTGGTGAGAGGCATTACTTCCCAAGGGTTGTTAAGAACTCAGAAACATATCATCTTTGTGTGTGGTTAGCAGTATCCCATGAGTTACTTAATAGTCCTTATATCAGTTTTAAATGCTTTTGGATATGTCTTATAACTTTTCTCAGGACTTGCACATTTTATTTTATTTTATTATTTATTTTGTGTGTGTGTGTGTGAGGAAGATTTGCCGTGAGCTAACATCCATTGCCAATCCTCCTCTTTTTTTGCTTGAGGAAGATTAGCCCTGAGCTAACATCTGTGCCAGTCTTCCTCTACTTTGTATGTGGGATGCCTCCACAGCATGGCTGATGAGTAGAGTAGGTCTGCACCTGGGATCCAAACCTGCGAACCCAGGCTGCTGAAGTGGCGTGCATGGAACTTTAACCACTTGGCCACGGGGCCAGCCCCAGGACTTGCACATTTTAATATGTTACCCACACACTTATAATATATGGCATATATATATAGAGAGAGAGAGAGAGCTCTCTCTCTATATATATGTATATGCAGTGTTATTCCTATTATATAACAAAATAGCTCCCCCAAGAGTACAAATTCTAAATGACAGTCCTCAAAATCAATCCATATTAACAGAATTATCTTTCGTTTTTTATAAGTATCTTTGCCCAAAGAATAGCAGCATCTTAAAATATCTCCCTTTGTCATTACAAAACACAAAACACAGCATTCTTACAGCCACAAAATCACTTTTTCTGCCCACTCACTGATTAAATAATTTTATATACTATGTTAGTAGTTAGAGGGGAAAACACTTGCTCATTTATAAGTAGTATCTTTCACGTGCTCTGGCCTCTATCCATCTTCCGCCATCTATCACCAAGTCCTTTTTGAAACTCCTTTCATGTTTTCTGTGACACTATTGGATCCTGAATTTTTAGCGCATACTAATTGCTTCTTTTCTATCCCTTTCATTGTGCCCATATTCTTGTGAACTTCTAGTCTTGAAATGGCCTCGAGGTTCAGCTGTTCATCACTTTTGGGCTCTTATGTACTCTCTTCTTTCTCATTCTAGGCCTTCAAGTTTCCCTTATCTATAGGGAGCTCTTAAGTTTCTGGTTTGAATCCTTATCTTTTTCTGAACTACTGTCCCATAGCTTTTCTGCTCCTGGATATTTCACACTTGAATGTCTTGTTCTTACTTTGTATTCAGCATGTCCAAAAGCCTCCTTGCCCTCCAACCCAGTTTCTCTTCCTCACTTCCTTGACTCTGTTCTTGGCACCACCATCCTTTCCATCATTTTTGACACATTCTTTTCTTTTATTTTCTACACTCAGTCAACAGATCTTTCTAACTCCTCTTTTGAGCTATTCCTTTTCCCTATTTCTGGTGACTCTCCTGTCCCCAGGACAGACCCTTGACCCCTTCAGCTCACGAGGTGATGACCATCTTCCCGGTGTCCACCGTTTCTTTTGGGCTCTCCCTTCATGTCCATCCTGCAGTGTTCTCCCAGACATGAAGATAGGATTTTTTTAAAAAGACACTTCTTTCATCACCTTGCTCTTCTGCTTAGGACCTTCAGTGGTTCTATCACCAGCCTTTCAAGCTCCCCTCCACACCCCCAATTATCTGGTCCTACTTTGGTGGCATTTTCCACTAATCCCAACATGGACCTGAGCTTCAGTCACACTGCTCTCTTGTCCTCAGTGCTCCGCCATGTTTATTTTGTCCCTCCATTCCTTCCCTGTTTTTGTTTTTCTTTATATGGAAATGCTTCTCTCTGACCATTCACATCCTATCCATTCTTCAATACCTGATTAAACATTTTTTTCCTTGATCACTCTGACTCCCCTTAACTTTTCTCTCTTCTTGTAGAGCTTATAATCTATAGCTAGCAATTCACACATTTTCTGTCTTTATTTCTTGATTTTATTTTAAGTGTAGCAGTTCAGTCGCTGACTTTAGATACTAGTTCTTATTCGTGAGATGACACAGATATGACAAATGACAGAAACCCAGTGGTGTAAGATTGTAAAATCTGCCTTAACTGAGAATTTCTAAATTGACTGTCTTTAGGGAGAGAAAAAAAGGAAAAGAGGAAAAAAGCCCACCTCCAAAAGACAATGCATGCTTCAGAGTCTTTGGGCCAAAGGGATTTTTAAAAGACAGTCTAGTCCAATCACCTAAGATTTTAATCCTCTTGGCAGCATCCCCTTTGTGTTCAGAGCTACAGCCAGAGAATCGCTTCTAGGGAAAAGGAATGCTCTGCCCCTCAAAGCAACTCATTAGGAGCAGAGGTGGCTCTGGTGCCTGGACTCGTTCAAGCATTTTGAGAGCCTCTGCCATATGCTGAGTAGCGGCTAGATCAAGGGAAAGAGGTATATAAAGCTGAGTAAGTAGTGTCCCTGCCCATAGGGCACCCAATCCTCTTGCAAGAAGTAATCAAGTGAGAAAATAATTGACATTCATGCAGTGAGAGAAATACTAATGTTATGAATATGAACAAAGTGCTGGGACCCTGAGAGATAGGTAGGATTTTTAACAGGTACAGGTAAGAGGATGGAAAAATGAAGGAGCACAGATACGGAGGCGTGAGGCTGTGAGCCATACAGGAGCAGTGTTTAATTGAAGCCCATGGCAAGAGTTCCAGGGAAGGAAAATAGTTGCCTACTGTGCCTCTGGGATGTGATCCTGGTAACTATCGAGATAACCCCAATGTGCCACATCTGCCCAACAGTTAGCAAGTGCACAGTGAAAACACTTTAGTCGTAATGCTGGATAGTCCTCAGTGACTAGAGAGTTTTTCCATGTTTTTTTTTAAATTAAATTCCAAGTGTCATGTAAAAAGAGATATTTCCATATAGTGTCTAAGCAATAGAACTCTTATGAATTTTTTTCTACAAGCTGAGCTCAACTAAAAGAATTGAGAACACTAGCCACCCAGAACTTGGCATAAAATCATCAGGGACTGAATGTTTCTCATCATCTGAGACAGAAAAGCCATTTTTCAAGAAGATTGACTAATGTTCTCAATTCTGACAATTGAATCCACAACATACCACAATTTCCCTTTTTGTTGAAATATGTCACCCTGAAGAATCATTTCTGCATGGAGCATTTTAATCCAGAATTTGGTAGCATGTACTGTGTGGTTTTGTAGTGATTAAGAAAAGCTTACATTAAAAAAAAATGCCACTTATTTTGACGACTTAATTATTTAGATACTCTGAGCTTCAGTGCAGGCTGAGCATTAATTTTCTGCCTTGTAGGACACTCCTTTGTCCCTATTTTGTGTTTTTTTTTCTCTAAAATAAACTAGGGTACTTTTACTTTATAATTTTTTTTTTTTGAGGAAGACTAGCCCTGGGCTAACATCTGCCACCAATCCTCCTCTTTTTGCTTGAGGAAGATTGTCCCTGAGCTAATATCCATGCCAGTCTTGCTCTATTTTTTATGTGGGATGCCACCACAGCTTGGCTTGATAAAGCAGTTCACGGGTCTGCACCTGAGATCTGAACCGGTGAACCCCAGGCCACCAGAGCAGAGCACACAACGAACTTAACTACTGTGCCACCAGGCCAGCCCCTATAAAATGTTTTTATGCTGAACAAAGAATACAAGAATTACATTTATTTGGGTTCTGATTTTTTAATATCTTCACGGTTGAATGAAGGTTTATCTGACATTTAATGGGCAGTTTTAGCATTTGACCAATACTAATTGATTTAAATCTATACATAATTCTCAGCCAATGTGAAAAATATATTTAACAATAGATCAAAGTATAGTATAATTATATAAGTATAGTATAACTGTAGTATAATTGGATCACAGAGACCAATAATTGGCAAAAAGAAATGTGGAAGCCTGTTATTGGTGAATATTGGGTCATACAAGCTTTGTGCAGGCATGACATATCCTTTTTTTACATATGACAAATCTTGCCAGTATTTGGATTCAGGTGTGCCCAAAACGACTGAGGTTATGGTGTAGTTTTCTATCACATACAAGGATGTGCAAGAGTGTAGTCATCCAATCAGGGCTCATTTGAAGACTATACTTGCATGTATGAGAGGGATAGATTGTTATTTTTCTTTTTAAGTTTGAGTGTTTAGAACTGCACAAAATGAATCAAAAAAGTTTAGTTACATTGTTAAACATTGGAGCATTTGAGACAAGTTGATTGCTAGGACTGTTTTATCCTTTTGTTTTGAAAAATATTTTATAGTTTTACCAGCAGTTTGTATTTTCATTTGGATGACCTATTCCTTATTATGTTATCATCTAGCATTATGAATTAGGGCAGCTTAAAAATCTTTGAACCACAGTTTTGTCATCTGTAAAATCAGAGGTTCAATTAAGTTATATGTTATATATCTTCCAGTACCTTTTTTAGTAATTAGTCTGCTTCCTAAAGGTCTCTCTCTTCAGCTTTTTCTTTCAGACCCCTCCCCAACACTTTTTTTCTTCCATGTGTATTCTGGAAATGGTTTGCGTCATCTCTCTTATTGACATCCTACACTAACTTAAATCAGGGTCTGGGTCTCTCTTACAGGTACTTATTCAAACCTTCTCCGTGGCTCTTCTGAGCCTTAGCTTCAAGCCCTTTTCTAGTTGTTGCTAGGCCAAAGTAAGTAAAACCCCACTTTATAGCAATATTCTATCGATTGATTAGGTAAGAGTGTCAATCAGAACATAAAAACCAGATGATAGGCTTTGAGAGTTAATTGCATATTAACCATGTTCAAGAATTACAGCTTGTAAGAGCTCGAAGGGGCAGAAAAGAAGGCTCAGAGGGGTCGAGTGAATTACCAAACGCCGCAAAATTCTTAGCTGTTTAACTTGACGTTGGACCCCTAAAATACTGACCGCCAGGGCAGTGCTCCCTCTAGAGCCCGGCTCAGTGAGCTTGTTTTGTAGGCTCATTCATAAAACTGCAGTAAACTTTATCACTGCTTTCCTTTGAGGCTTGATTCTCTAAAACCTAGTGACTGTTTCTTCACAGTAATTTATATTTTAGAATATATTACATGGCGTATGACTGCTTCATGGACATTTAAATTTAAAAATATGGGGCACCCTATTAGGTCAAATGACTTTTATATGAAGAATCTATTTCCTTTTTGAAAAATCCATTCCTGGTGTGTTTAGGATAATATGTTGGCCATTGTTTAAATGGTTTAGATCAGCGGTTCTTAACCTTTTGGATCGAATGTTCCTTTGAATATCTGATGAAAGTTATTGGATCCTTTCACCAAAAAAATGCATATTTTTATGCATAGACTTTTTTTTTCCCTGCACCAGGCCAACATCCGATGTTATGGAAACCTCTTCAGTGTCACTGTCCCTGTAACGTAAATGTTTTTGGCTGATACTGGGACTTCACAGAAGTGGTCAAAAATAAGAATTCAAAGGATTCATTAGGTCATTAGACAGTTACTAGTAATGAATATGTAAATAGACAATGATAAAAACTGTCAAGACATCCAGGCTGAAAAATAAGGCACCTGCATTTCCTACATTAAGACCGTGAACCTGATATGTTTTGAGAAGAAAGCATTTGGGGAGACAACACTGGTGAAAATGAAAGGCTGTGGTGGTTGATGTGATTTTTTTAAAAATAGTTTTCCAAGATTGGTATTTACAGATTTTAAGTATTGAAGTGAAGCCATTGATATTAAATATACATTTCTGATTGAATATGCATTTGTAATAGCTTATAAAAATCATTGGTCATGGAAGGCATTTGACAAAATTTGGCCCAAATGGAAGATTTCAGTTCTCTAGTCCATCGGTCAGTCCATTTGTCTCTCCAGTGACCGTCTGAGGCGGAGGACTCCTCTATGTCATGAGATAACAGCGATGAACAAGAAGTGCTCTTGGTGTTTGAGGTTGACTCGGGGGTTTGGCCAGGGCTCAAAGAAGAGAGCAGGAAATGACAGACAAGGAAAGGATTTCGTGAAGGAAATCATGCTTCACAGAAGTGTGTTTTGGATAAATTCTGAAATGTAACAAAGATGACCTTTAAGGTGACCGTTTCCAGATGAAATGAGTTTGCTGTGGCTTAAGTTAAAGACCTTTTTCTTGCATGTCTACATGTATTTACTCATTCATTCATTTATTTCTTCATTCATCCAATAACTATTTGTTGATTGAGCCCACTATGTGCTTTAAGCAAAATTTATGGCTTTTGCCGTTTCCCTGCTTTGGGAGCATTGTTTCTAAAACTTCAGTATGAGCTAATGTTTGACTACCCTTTTTATTGTCCTTGGAGTATTCAGTCCAAGAGTCCAAACGTGCCGTTATGTAAGAATTCTGTTGGCCAGAGATCACTTCACTGAAAATAGAAAGTTAACTTAAAAAAGTTACTATATGATATATACTATACACATTCCCCAGGTGGTGATGAACGTCAAAGTTGAAGGAAAATGTCTCTTTCTGGGAAGAAAGACAAAAAGCTAGGAAATCCAGCAGAGCATAAGCCATAGCTAAACTAAAGCTTTGTTTCAACACTCAGCTTGTGTTCTAGGCATTGTTCTCCTGGGACCCTGCCCAGGGGAGTTTATTACTGTAAATATTTGAACAATTTTATAAGAGATGAAACCAGCTTTCCCAAAGTGTGTTTTGAGGTATAGTTTTTCCAAAAATACAGAGAGTGGAGAAATGCAGAGTTAAACAGGTCTCTTCGCTGCAGGACTTATCAGGGCCTTTAATATGCCAGTATGCGCCACACATTTTGCAGAAGGAGAAACAGCATATGTCCCAACTTCCACACTGATACGTTGATACTTTTCCCCGGAGCATCTTTAGGACTAGTGTTCCATAAAACATTTTGCAAAGTATTTCTTTAAACTACAGCACATCCTAGTGTGCAGAATCTGAGGACAGCAGGATGGAGCACCCCTGGGGTATTTTAACTTTCAAGGAAAGAATGGGGTGAATAATGAATTAAGGGGTAATTGCATTCCCTAACTTGTGTGAGATCCATTTATCTAAAGTGAAGATGAATGCTGAACAATAATCAAATAAATTAGGACTGTCTAGACAACACAGTCTGTCGAATTCAGGACAAATTGAAGTTAATTGTTAGCTTTCCTCTATTTATCATTTGAGACAGTACTGTCTTTTTAGCTCATCAAATGGATTAGAAGATTTGGCTTTTTCAATAGCAGAGAATTTTTTCTCTGAAAGGAAGCACAAAATGCAGATGGATATAGGGATGGATAGGTAGGTAGATGGAAAGAAAGAAATGACTGTATGTGTCAGGAACAAGTTTGTGTGCGTATTGATATTCTCTGTTCTCTTTTGCTAAAAAGCTCAATGCTGATTCAAAGACCAGAAAATGTACTAGTAGTATTTAGAATCTGCTGACTTACTTAGGCATAAAGGTTAAAGTGACTTGGTACCCTATCCTTGTCAATATTTCTTAGTTGCTTGAGATAAATATAATCTAAGTAGCATTAGAAACTTTTCTGTTGCCTTGGTTTTGTTTTCCTAGTATGTGGTTCTTCTGTTTATTGCAACAAGCATTTGAACACCTGCAACATGGCAGGCTATATTCTAAGGATGCAAAGATGTATAACCCATTTCTGTTCTGAAGAAGGTCATAACACACTAGTTAAAAGGTAGATCTCTGGGCAAGAGGTCATGGTACCCTGGACAAGAGCAAAAGGCCACAATGGCTTGGACAAGAGTGACTGTGGTTGCAGTGCTGAGAATCAGTCAGATTCAGAATGTATTTTGATTCTGCAACCAACAGGACTTGTCACTTGAATGGATAAGGTATAGGATGAAAAGAGAGGAGTCAAGAATGGCTCCAAGGGTTTTGACCTGAGAACTAGCTAAATGGTGATGCCGTTTACTGAGTTGAAGAGCTTTAGGGGAAGAATGAGTTATGGGGAAATATCAAGTGTCCTGTGCTAGACATATTGAGCTTGAGATGCCTAAATGACGCTACTTTCTTGGGGGCTTAATTCTAGTGAAGGGGATATAAACTATATAATACTATATAAATATACTATAGTATACATATATAGTATATATAGTGCCAGGTGGTGAAGTGTGCTAAGAAGAAGAATAAAGCAGGGGTAACAGGGACAGAGTGTGACAGATGATTATATCACTTGTCTATGTTGAAAGTGGGGTCCCTGGACATTTTTCATGAGGAATACACTACATTTCAAGATTTTCTCTAGTAGGGAAGTAGAGACACCGGATCATTTGTTGTTGAAAGAAAATCAGAAATTGAACTGGAAAGGGTAGCACGGGTCAAATGGGCGATTTCCTTTTTTCGCTAAAATAGAGTAACGTGAACGTGCTTGAAGAAGTAAGGTAAAGGAAAGGGCCCTTGGCGAGGTGGAGAAGGCAGGGGTAAGTGTGAAGCTGAGTTTCACGGCAAGAGATTTATATCTCAGGAAGCAGAGGACCATTTCCTCCATGGCTTCGTTGCAGATATTAATTCCTTCTCCAGGTACGCTATGTAGGTTTAATCACTTTCTATACCATTTCTATGAGGATGTAGCCATGTCAGGACTTTGGTAGCACTGCAGAATCTGTGGGAACAGAGTTTCCATGGGCAGTGACTTTAAGAAGCTGGAGCCCGGTTTGCAGTTGCTATGGCAACACTGGTGCTGGCTGTATACATCATCTCGCCCAGGCTCTCCTGATCTAATAACCAGGATTAGCAGTTGCCTGAACTCTCAAACGAGGTGTGCTTTTGGCAGACTTTTTTTTTTTCAGCCTCTCTGATAAATCTATTAACCTACTTTATTTTCATTTCTGTAAAATCCAAATGATTACTGAGAGAGAAATCAGAAGAGGAATTGTATTGTTGTAAACTCATCATCCCTATTTAAAATACTTAATTGCAAAGTGATTTAAGATTTGCTTGTGCGATTATCTGCTATTTTCCTGTTTTCAGGTTTTTGCATTTTGAAAGTGATCAGATCCTTATTTTCACAATAAGGCCTTGACAAACTCTTTGTGAATGTAGCTTCTTCGGGCTCGACTCTCATAGAAAACCACAGGGCATTCTGGAGTGCAGGCCTCTTTTCTTCCTAATGAGCTCGGTTTGCCGTGATTTGGGAGAGGAAGAGCTCCTGGTGCAGGTGCAGGGGATGGTAGATTTTGCCAGTGCCCACTTAGACCTCTTCCCTCAAACGCAGCCATGGGAGAATCACAGACTTAAGACACTAGGACACTTGAGAATCTGGGACACCTTTCCAAGGTGGTCCTTCATCCCCTACAACCCAATGAATCTCATATACTTGCCGATTTAATAGATGCTCTCCCTCTCCCTGACTTGTTTACCCTTCCGCTCTCTGATCTGAGGCCAAGAGTCTATAGCTCTAACAGTGTGTGTTGGAGCCAGCTTCTACTAGCTCCAAAGGACTGATCGTGATCGCAAATGCTCTTCCCAATTCCACAGTCAGTGCTATCACATTGGCAGCTTGAAATCACACTGGTAGTTTGAAATCAGCCGTCATGGGAGTGTATATATACCATGGAAATTCAAATGCTCCACATCAGGTGTCCTCCCCTTCCCCCCAGCCCAGAGATGGTTGTTAACCATTTACCAGCGTGCTACATGTCAAACCCTTTCCTTATCTTGGAGACGGGCAGGGGTCCAGGAGGGGTGGGTGAGGAGCAGGCTTCTTCTATCACTCTAGATTCCATATGGCCATTAAATGATGGAAAATGAATGAAAGGAGGAGCTGTAATGCACAATGCTCTTAGCTTTGGTTTATCTATATTTCTTTGGAGCAAGATGAAATAGGTTTAATGTGAGATTTTAAATCTCTTTTCATAACAGATATAAGTAAATATTTAATTAGGAAGTCTTTTTTTAGTAGCTACGTTGTATTTGGTGACTGGCCTTTAGACTTAAAGAACTTTTCTAACAATTTTATCCCATTTACAAAAAAGAAGGTTAAATAAATATTTTCAAAGATTATGGCAAAAGCCCTAAAACCATTCTGTGAAGTTGACAATTGGGATGAGATTTTTTTTTCTCTGATTATTGAATTTTGTAGTGATGAAGGGAGGATAGAATGCATAGTAATACACAAAAAGAGTTAAGGGGTATAATCCAAGACTTATATCTTGAAGCAGACATTATCTTAGTTTTTTCCATTTGAATCAACAGACAATTACAGTTGATATATTAGAAAAGTGTTTCTGGATTGCGAATGTTTGTGCTTTATTTATGACTTCCTGAATTATTTATTGAAAATTAGTTATTTTTCAAAAATAACCTTTTCTAATGGCATCTTGCTTTTATTTCCATATTTTGTATTTTCTAACCTTTAAATTATCATAGAAGATCCTTATCAGAGTCTTCTTCACAATTAGCACTCAAACTGAAACATTAGAACCCCATTTATTCAGCATCTTAGAAGAAATATTTTTCTAAATAACTTAAATCTTCTCTCTTCAAATTCTAAAACCTTTTTAAAACCATTTTTCTGAAATCCTTTAATGCTTTAAATGTTTTCCTTACTTCTTAAACTAAGAGTTTAAACTTTCCTTGCTAACATAGAGCCAATCATTTTCCTGTAATGCAGAAACAATCATTTTTGTCAGCTTCTTAATTTTGTTTATGTCCATAAATGCCAAACTGCGTTTGTCACTGGTGTGGTCCTTGTCTGGCTCAGCCAGCTCTGCTCTCCTCTCCCCCGTTAGCCTCCTGAGTGGTGTTTATTTATTATTGGCCCTGAACTCCACTCACCAAACTTGTTTAGAGTTACACGCTAGATTCTATTTTATCAGGGCTCCAAGTGAGGATGTGAGAAGTAAAATTCCTTCGCTTTTCAGGAGACTCTGTTGAGGTCATATCAGGCACTTGATTTTTCTCATCTGGAATATGGGGATGATGAAATCTATTCAAAAGGATGGCTGTGAGAGGCAACAGGAAAGGCACGTGAAGTTGACCTGTAGGACGCACAATGCTAACCAACTGTGAGGCTGCCTCGGGGGGCAGGACCACTGTAGGTCCCACTGCTGCGGGAGTTCAAAGCCACCTCTGCTTCTCCTTAGGCGGCATGCAGAGGACAAGTTGCTCCTTCCTTCGAAGAGGAGCCACTCAAGTAATTCTAATAAACCCTTGGGTGTATTTATCTAATTGGATTATAAATAGATTGATTAAGGGGCACTGGGAAGAAATTAAAATTTTCTGCATCTGAGTTTCTTTGCTTTTAAATATAGAGTGGTGCTTTGAACCTAAAAAATGTTCATATCTTGGGGCTGGCCCCGTGGCCGAGTGGTTGAGTTTGCACGCTCTGCTGCAGGTGGCCCAGTGTTTCATTGGTTCGAGTCCTGGGAGTGGACATGGCACTGCTCATCAGGCCATGCTGGGGCAGCGTCCCACGTGCCACAACTGGAAGGACCCACAACGAAGAATATACAACTATGTACTGGGGGGCTTTGGGGAGAAAAAGGAAAAAATAAAATCTTTAAAAAAAAATGTTCATATCTTTTGACTAAGTAATCTCTCTTGTAGGACTTAATTCTAAAGAAATAGTCAGACATAAGAACAAAGATTTAATGCATAAGCATTTTTCATCTGCCTTCCTCCTTTTTTTGTGATGGTCAGCATAAGAAGCCTGTGGCTCTGTCCCACAAAACCCATAGCACCAAGATTTGCAGATATTGGCTTGAATTTATTTAAATTGCCATGGGATGCCTTTATTTTTGAGCAGATTCCGAAGATTTGTTGCACACCTAAATCTTTGATGGATGTCAGCCATGTAAGGGTACACTGGACTTGACAGGGTCAAAAGTACGTACAAACATCGGCAGATAGCAGTGCTGGATATTATGATTTAGCTTCCTTGCATTTTAGATCTTATAGACCTAAACTCATCCTTGATTCTGGCTATGTATATTCCATGCCATTCTGTATATGAACAAAATACTGTGTCAGTCTGGGTCCTCTGAGCGCAGACATCAAGAGAGAACTAGCTGTGTAAGAGATTTACTGTAGGAAAAACCTGTGAAAGGTAAAGGGGAGAGGGAGCAGGGACAGGCAAGTTGTTAAAAAAAAATGAACCAGGGCAGTCTTGCATAATTTCCTATCTGGATTTTGTTGATTGCATCCCAGTGGTGGTATTTAACACGTTCCTCTAAGTATCTGAGTATCAGATCTAGAGGCTTGATCACATTAGAATTTAGTTTGTTTGCCCCTTCCCTTCCTCCCCTCCCTCCCACTCTTCCTCCCTTCAACTCTTTGTAGGTGGTGGTGCATGCTTTCATCAGGAGGCAAATAATGTTTGGTTATCTCTTTTTTGTGTGTGTGATGTTAGCAGCTGTTGACAATTATTACACTAGATCCATTAATTCATTAGGGGTTGCAAAATGCTCATATTCTAATTATTCCTGTCTTCACTTATTAGCTAGCATACTTTTATACGGTAAAACCTTCCTTTGTTAGCCATTTGGTTGCTTTGAGGTTCAATGCAAATAGGAAAGGTAGGATGATTGCCAGATTCTTTTCTTTCTTTTATCATTTTTCAAAATGATAGGGTGGTTCCTTAGCATTCTCCAAAGGTGAGCAATGAGAGTTTTTATTTGTTTGTTTAGTATTTATTATGAAATCATGGATTTAAGCCATTCACTTGTTATTTTTGATAACCAAGTTGTTCTATCTTTGGCCTGTGGGAGTTTATATAGGTAGGTTCCTGAGCCCTTTTGTCACAATCCTAGTAGTCTCTGATAGCCTCCTTGCTTTCTGGTATAACTTGCTGGTTCAGACCCATCTTGTACATTTCCTGCCCCAGATCTGGACTAGGTCATGAGCCATGGTTCATTTTTAGTGGGAATTGATTGTTTGGAAACCACAATCTGGATGTAGAGAGTGTTCATTGCTACAAGTTAGGTTATTATTTTTAGCCCTTTTCATTGGACAGAACTAAGAAATATGTATTTTTTTAAAGACAGAATATATCCAGAGATTATACTGATAATTCCAATTCATATTTAGGACTACAGGGTTTTTATTTAATCTCGTTGTTCTTACATCTGAATTTTCTTATCCCCTTGCCCCAAATTCTGCTTCTCAGTGACACCAGCCTGATTACTCATTTGCTTTATCCCACACTACGTACATAATAGCCTCAAAATAACAAAACTAATACTAGGACCAATGAAATGGTTACTGAACAAAATGTTTCCAGTTCTTTTTTGTCTTTAGGATATATATCATTAGAAATGAACTATCAAATTATTGGGTTTTAAAATCACTTAGGATAGTTCCTCTCCTCAACCATTTGTATACATATTTAGGTATTATTTGTATCATTTTACTAATCTTATCCCTAGTGTCCTTCTTATTTTTCTTTCACCCTAATATTCTAATTTTTTTCTTCTTGAAGTATGTTTAATTCTGTAGTCTGCTTCATATTTTTTGTAATAGGAGTATAAAGATAACTAGGTATAAGGTATCATTTGAAGTACAAAAAGAATGTAAATTTAAAAATAAGTGTGGGGGCCACCCCGGTGGCCTAGTGGTTAAGTTCAGTGTGCTCTGCTTCCATGGCCCAGGTTCAGTTCCTTGGCGTGGACTTACACCACTTGTCTGTCAGTGGTCATGCTGTGCCAGTGGCTCTCATACAACAAAGAGGAAGATTGGCAGTGTATGTTAGCTTAGGGTGAATCTTCCTCAGCAAAATAAAATAAAATAAGTGTGTACACACATATATTTTCTTACTTTGTGAGCTGAAAGGTCTTAGAAGTAGTAACACCCTGGTAGCAACAGGCACACCTAGAGCCCAGATCTTAGTTTCTAATACCTGTCTGCAATAAAAGGAACCAAGGCTATGGCTTGGCCCAATGGTATAGTAGTTAACTTCGCATGCTCCACTTCAGCAGCCCAGAGTTCACGGGTTTGGATCCCAGGCGTGGACCTACACACAGGTCGTCAAGCCATGCTGTGGCAGCATCCCACATACAAAATAGAGGAAGATTGGCACACATGTTAGCTCAGGGATAATCTTGCTCACCAAAAAAAAAAAGAAAAGGAAAAGAAACCAGGGCTCATTGGAGAAATGGCTGATTCTAAGGCTGGCAAGAGAAGACATCTTGTAATACCAGAAAGTGAGGAAGTGTTTAAACACACACACACACACACGAAATGATGGGAGTGTGTCAAAGGGACACAGGAGCCAACTGAAAGCAACAAAATCAATAACATAGTATTGGATTATAATCCAAAGTATCAAACAACTATCTTTGAGTCCATACTGATATAAATAAATGATTGAATAAATAAAGAAGTGGGGGACAGGGGGGACAAATCTCCTGTGCAGGAGAATTCCAAATAATTTATGTCGCTACTCCACCTTCAAGGAAGTGGGACATAAATCCCTACTCCTTAAGTGTAGGCTGGCATAGACTTCCTCCCGAAGAGTACAGAGTGGAAAGGGGGAAAAAGAGTAGCTTTACAGTGGAGAAACCGGACAAACACTGCCTCAACTAGGTTATCAAGATTAACATCGGCAATAAATCATGTGGATAGCATGCACACTTGATGTAATGTTAATCCACGACACTTTCTCTCTTTTCTGGTATTACTACACTGGGTTTTAAATCTATCTTTTATGAAAGTTTTGATTTACAGGTGAAAACTTGTTCTCAGCTTTGAGCCAATGAATAAAGTATGAAGTGTGGTTCCTACCTTTGAATCTAGTGGGGGAAAACAAGATCTATCAAGCATGTAATCCAGATATAAATTATAAGAGGGGATTATGGGGATTTTCAAGTTGAGAAAAGCACAGATATACTGAGGGCTGGTGTACCCAGGGGAAGTTTCCAGGAAAACATAGTCTTCTGTTTATACAATCAGGATTTCTAGAAGAGGAGCACAATAAGGGTTGATTTAGGGGTTCAACAAATTCTCTTAAATATGATTTGATTATCACTAAAAACCGAAATAGATATTTTAAAAGTTACATTTTGTCAACCAACTTTATTATGATAGATAATGTAATATATAATAGATTATAAAATTGGTGGCTCAATTAATCACAGTGTGGTCAGAATTTCTTAGAAAGACAGTAAAATCAATGGATTGTGTATGATGCCCTGCATTCATTTTGTGTGTAACTTGCTTAAATCTTGGATGTTTCTTGTTTAGATGTTGGTATATTCCTCGATTTTGTTTTCCTCTTTTTCCTTTTAGGATTGTCTGCTGCCAAACTCTTAGCCGAACATGAAACTAATGTTTTGGTTTTGGAAGCCCGGGACAGAGTTGGAGGAAGAACATACACTGTGAGGGTAAGTGATTTTAATACCTACATATAATATCTCACACAAACCAGAAGGGGCTCACTGGAAGTCACAGGGCTAGAGCAGATCTCAAGAGTTCATGCAGTTAAGACATTTGTCCTCCGTAGCCCTAAACTACTCCATCAATTAAGTGTCCCTTCTTTTCAACAAGAACTCATCGAAGAGTGACAGCCTCTGTCCTTCAGTAGCTTATAGTCTAGTGAAGAAAACGAACGTGAACAAATAATTTCAGTACAGCGTCATAATTTCCATACAAGAGACCTAAATAGAGTATGCAGTGTCTCAGGTGGGGTTACGGTTTGGCTGGACTGGAGATGACCACACACCCACAGCACACACACAGTATAGGTTCCTTGTTTATTTATCCAAGGATACACAACTTAAAAGAAGTGTGGCTACAGTAAGCAGAATTAAATGTAGCGTATTTTTGTGCAACTTTTTCCTTGGTCCTTGTTCCCTAAGAGGTGTGCTGCTGCTAGAGACACTCTTTGCTCAGGTCGGGTCGACTAGACATGAGAAGGAAGCTTCTTGCTATGTCACTGCCGTTTTATACTTGAGCTTACATCACCATTCTGGAAAAATGCACACTTATTGTTTACTACTATTCAAGGAAATGGTTGCAGGTGGTTGAATGTGTGGAGCTGATGCAAGTACAAAGGAAGAGTACGTAGGGTGGGGAGGAAATAGGACCAAAGATGGAAGTTTGGGGAGCATGCAGATTTAAGAGGGGGCAGAGGCGGAGGAGCCAGAGAGAGGCAGTAGGGGCAGAAGAGGAGGACCAGACTAGAGCAGTGCTGTGCAAATCAGTGGAGGAAAGTGGAAGGGATGATCAACAGGGTCAAATGCCAAGGGCACTTGACACAGGATGAAGGCTGAAAAGAGGCCCTTGTGTTTGATTAGAAGGTGAGCGCACAAATAGAGTGTTAAAGGCTGGGGATTGGCAGCAAGGACAAAACCAGACTGTTGAAGTGACTGGAAGGAGAGAAAGCATCTATCTAATTAGAAGATGTATCAGACTTAGAATAGAATGGCTTTTGCGGTGATAATAACAATGGCTTAAGCAATACAAACATTCAATTATTTTACATAGGAAGAAGTCTAGTGGTAGGTGGTCCAGGCTGGTGCGAGGGTTCAGCTTTGTTTTCAAGGCTTTGCCTTCTTTCTGTCTCTCTGCTCAGCCATTCTTTGCTTGTTGGCTTATTGCCTAGTGGTAACCAAATCACTGCTGCAGCTCAAGCAGCAAGTCCTCCTTTTCAAGGCAGGAAAGAACATGAAGAAGTGGCCTGTCTTATCTGCAGCAATGCTTTTCCTTTACCAGAAGACCCCAGCAGACATTTGCTTTAGTCTCATTGGCCAGAGTTGGGGCACATAGCAACCCTTAGCTGCCAGGGAGCCTGGGGAAGCAAGTATTTACCATTTCCAGGCTGCATAATAGAAGCAGGCATGGGAAAGGGAATATGAATGGATGTGGAATAGCCAACCAACAGCATCTGAACCAGGACATTTTACCAGCTCTTTCAGTCACACCATGCCATGCTCCCCTTCTGTCATTCGCTTTCTACCTTTTTAGATGTGCAGGGATGTCTCATAGGCCTATTTTCACTTTGCTCAGCTCTAAAAGTGTTCTACAGCCTCGCTACGCAAAGTGTCCTGTGGACCAGCAGCCGTGGAATCACCCAGGATAGAAATCACCCTTGATAGAAATGCAGAATCTCAGGCCCTGTCCCAGACCTGCTGAACATGAAGCTGCATCTTGACAAGATCCCCAGGGGATACTGTAGAAGTGCTGCTCTATGATGTGTGTTTGCTTGCTTGCTTTAAATTAATGTAAATCCAGATTAATTGCATTTGGAGAATTTCTGAGTACTTCCTCAAATGTAGTCCACTGGGAGGCGATAGATCTAGGAGTGAGCAGACTGGGATTCTGGCCCCTGTACTGGCCTGATTCACTGTCTTATCTTGGGTAAGTTCTGTTAGCACTTTACATCTGAGATTTCTCATCTGGGCAATGAGATACAATCTAAATACACTCAAAGAAGCTCCCTTCCACCTTCAAATTCTAATCGAAGGCAGTGTGTTGGAGTGCAAAAGAAGGATTGCATATTCTGACTGTATGACTTATTAGATATGATTCTCCTGTCATTTTCTGAAAAATATTCCTTCATTTTTGAGATAGTTATTAAGTTGTCCCTTAGCCCTACTTTTCATATCTCTAAAACCTTTTGGTTATTAAATACGACCATCAGTCATGTTGCAGATTTTCAGTTAGGAGCAAATTTCTTTCTATAAGGGAAATGAGAATTTAGCATGCTTGTCCCCATCTATGTTATTTCCCCAGGCTGCTTTTCCATGCTGCATTATTTATATATGTCAGCACCATACAGGAACTACTGTGTATTGAACATGATATTATAACTTCCCTTAGGTAGGCGAGAAAAGAGCTTTGAAATGCTTAGAAACTAGGACTTAACATTTATAAGATTTCAAATGAATAGAAGGAGAAAAAAAGGCTTTCTTAAGAAACAGGGACAGATGATGGTATTTAATAAAAAAACGGAACTGAATATTGTTCGAATTGTTTCTCATAGCTCTGTCAATTAGGATAATTTGGAATGGAAATGTCATAAAAGTTATTCTGGATCTTTCAGTACTGAAATGTCAACTTTGCTATTGTCACTTGGCGGCTGTTCAGATAGATCTTCTATTAGTTCAGAACTTCCCAGTTTTTCCTACTGCGATTCCTCCGTAATTCTTCAGGATCAAGTTAATGCAGTTGATATGCCTGCAGGGCTACCGCAGGGATGGTGTATTTGTTTCCTAATATAGTTGCATGTTTGTGACCTTTTCAAAGGCTGAGTAATGAAATGGAAATCAAGACCCTAAAGACTGAAGTGCAACATAGCAGAATATGGTATTACAGTTCTAGTATCTTGCTGAACCTGAGGCACCTCCTTTAGAATCTTTTGACTTTGTAAAGAAACATTCTGTAAAGTGCCTCACACTTTTTACTACCTCACTTAGGACTTTTGCCTTAAAGATAGTGTCAGTGTTCTAAAGACATCATGTTTGGGAACTCACAAGAGTCCTCTTGCTGTCTTTGTTAAAGCCTCGAAATTTATTGGAGTGCTGACTCCAGTTTTGTTTTCATGTCTTAAAAAGGATGTTGGAGACTAGAGAAGGTCTGGAGGACAGCACCAATAGGTAGTAAAAGGGAATGTAAGGGTTATATGAGGAACAGGTTAAAGAAGTCAAAGGGACACTTCATTTCTGGTATTCTGGCAGAATGGAAAGCCTGATTAACTCTCCCCATCGAAATAAGTAAGATGCTGAATAAAGTATACTGTGCTGCCTTGATATGGAAGCTAGAAATGTGCACATCTCCTGGATGTTGAACAGATATCTCAAATTTAACACATTCAAACTGAACTTCTGATCTTCTTCATCAAGACCACTATTCCACAAGCCTTCCCCATATCAGAGGATGGCAACTCCAAAAAACTCGGAGTCATGCTCAACACTATCAGGTCCCGCATTCATTCTGTCAGGAACTTCTGCTGGCTTTGCCTTCAAAATATATCCAGAATTCACCACTTCCCACCACTTTCATGACTGCCACTTGGTGGGAGCCACCATCATCTCTAGGACAGATTATTCAGTAGCCTCCTAACTGATTTCCCTGCCTTTGCCCTTGCTGCCCATAATCTAGTCTTCGTGCAGCAGCCAGAATAAGCCTTTCAAACCTGAGTCAAATCGTGGCACTTCTCTGCTCAAAAGCATATTTGGGACAAGAGCATTCCTGGCAGAAGGAAGAGCCAATGCAAAGATTCTAAGGCAGAAATGTGCCTGGTGTATTCAAGAAATAGGAGATCAATTTGGCTAAAAGAGAGTGATTAAGGAAAAGAGAATTGGAGATGAGGTTAGGCAGGTCACTAGGGGGCAGATCGTATCTTCCTGTGATGCATTCTGTCCAGCAAATTTTGTGTGTGTGTGTGTGAGGAAGACTGGCCCTGAGCTAACATCTGTTGCCAATATTACTGTTTTTGCTTAAGGAAGATTGTTGCTGAGCCAACATCTGTGCCAATCTTCCTCTACTTTATGTGGGATGCTGCCACAGCATGGCCTGATGAGTGGTGCCAGGTACACGCCTGGGATCTGAACCTGCGAACCCCCGGCTGCCAAAGCGGAGTGCGCGAACTTAACCACTACGCCACCGGGCTGGCCCCCTGCAGATGTTTTAAAATAGGATCAAGAACTCATCAGTGTGGGCTGATTTAAAATTTCTTCTGTTGGAAATCAGAGAGTTAGGCCTAATCAATCTCTGCATGGCTCCTGCAGCACAACCTCAAGGAAAAGGATAGATAATAACCTAAATGCTTTGAAAAGGATTTAGATCAGCAGGATGTCCCACAGTGTTCTTTATTCCTTATGCATGTTATTGCTGAATTGGCCTCAGCAGTGACTATACAAATGGGGTTGCTTAATGATGAGTGTCATACAGGGTTAATGAGTGGAGAAGAAAGGAATGCTATTTTCAGTTGCATTTTATAAGAGAGATAAAAGGCACATTTAGGTTGTAATAAATAAATGTTTTTTTATAAGACAGAAACTCTTTTTTTCATGTTTTAACTAAAATCTTCTGGTTACTTTTTCTCCTTCTACAGAACAAACATGTGAATTACGTAGATGTTGGCGGGGCTTATGTAGGACCGACCCAGAACAGGATCTTACGGTTATCTAAGGAGCTGGGTTTAGAAACCTACAAAGTGAACGTAAATGAGCGTCTTGTTCAGTATGTCAAGGTAAGCCTGGCTCAAGTGACCAATGGGGGAGCATTATTTGGGAAAACATTTCGTTTTGTTTTGTTTTTTCTTCAAGCAATCATAAAAATTGGCTGTCAGGTTTAAAGTAGTATTCTGCCTTTCTTTTCTTTTTTTGTTTTCATTTAAAAAATCCCTGTGGCCTCCTGGAATCACTGCAAGGGGTCATGCCTCAGCTTGGCCCTCCCCCACATCACCCACTGTGACCCTTGAAGGCTGCACGCCCCACCCCAGTCCAACTGGAGTAGGAGTAAGAAGCTCTCAGCTTCCTTCCTTCCCTCCCTCTGCGGGTGGGGGTGCCTGGGACACACACATATACACACACACACAGCCCCAGGCAGCCCCTGAGGCACCTATGAGGCAATTCTAAGGTCCCAAGGAACCTAATAGTTTGAGGCCACTTCTTAAGACTTTGAACAGATTATTCATCCTCATTCTTGCCTGACATTTCTTTGCACACTTTGATAATTTCCTTTGTACCTGGCCTTGACTCTTGGGAAGTCTAGCTCGGTTGTGCAGTTTCCCACTGTTTAAACAAGAGACTGTTTAAACTCTGACTGCTGATACCCAGTCAAGAAACAGCAGCTGTTGCCAGCATTATTCTTTCTTACTGAATCCAAACACGGAGCAGCTGGAGTCTGGAAACGTGCCTTGAGAAATCAAGTATCCAATCTGACATTGCAGCCCACTTCCTGGAACTAGTGTCACGAGGGCAGGGGTCATTTACTCATTCTAATGCCAGGATTCCCACACCGGTAACCACATCTACCCCCCATTCCACCCCAGGCAGTCGTGTAGGTCTAGTGTCTTCAAGGCCTTTCAGAGCTGGGAGTTAAGGATGCTTGTGATGTATGCACATTGATGCCCAATGAAGGAGATCAGGAATCTTGGGAAACTCGGAGAGCTGGTTTGAGATGGTTTGGGATGCTTGGGAAAGTCTGGCAGTGGCACATGAGAAAACAAACCAGAAGCCTTTAGAAAAATTGGGTCCAGATGTCAAGGGAGGAATGTAGAAAACATAAAAAATTATACCAAGTGTTTATGAATGCTGGCTTCAATAGGCCATGATCAAAAAGGGAAAAAATCCTTTGCTTCCCCACTTTCTCTTTTCTGCATAGTATGTTTCCCTGTAATAAAAACGGTAAGAATAATAACAGCTCACATTTATTGAGCAGTTTTACGTGTATTGGCATATTTAATGTCGGGAGAGAAACCAAATCCTTTGCACTCAACTGCTAATTAAACAGTCATGTAAATTCACTCGCCAGTCCAGCTGGGAAGAAAAGGAGTCTGATGATTATCCTGGAATCTGAGCACACTCACGCTTATAATTTCTTTCTTCCTAACATTCAGGAGCTGGGAGATTTTTCTTTTCCCCGGAGACTCACGATAAACAACTAAGTGCTTTTTATGCATAAATTCCTTAAATCCTTCTATCTACCTTATTAGGCAGGCATGGTTATCCCCATTTTACAGAGGAGAAAACTTAGGTTCAGAGAGGTAAAGTGATTTGACAGGGTTATAAACCTAGTAATGGTCTGCCTTCCCCCTGACTACATGCTCTTCATGAATTTTAGAACTGACTTACCAGTAAGCACGTATTTAACATGCTACACACTGTCCTTTTCATTTAAGACATAATCTCATCTAATGAAATGGTGGAGAATAGAAATACCATTAAACCATCCTCTCACATACTTTAACCTGCCAAAAAAACACATATTTTCACCAAAGTAGACAGCAATGTTATGGTAAAAATGTAGCAGGTCAATTAGAGGTTAATTTCTCTGAATGAGTGCCTTTCTGCTATTGTTTCTAGTAAATCGTCTCCTTTCTGCAATGAGAAATAGTGTAGTAGATGTTTTTATAATGACCAGGAAACTGTAAAGTAAGGAGACCAGATGAGGGAAAAGCAGGAAGATATTCAGTTAACTATTCCAAGTAAGATTGTTAATAAACTGTATAGCAAAAAGTAATTCCACTTATCTAAAAATATCTCAACTCACTATTCTGGCCATTTCTAGGGAAAAAAAAATGGACTTTTCCGCAGCACAATAGTATATTGGGTTAATAATGCAAATTGTCTTTGTGATACTCTCTGCATCAGCTCTCATGACAACCCCAGCTTCTGTAATTCTAATACAGTGCATTCTTTTTGGTAAATATCACTGAAGTGAGTGAATCACTAGAAGATTGCTGCTATCTAGTTAAACCAAGCCATATTCTTTATGGTCAAGATTGATTCAGCTCTTAAATTTTCCCAAGTTGCAGCCTTAAAGAATGCTCCAATTTGTTTCTTCTGTTAGCAGACTGTAGGGCATCCAGTTTCAACCTACTCTAGGATGGTTTTTAGTATTCACCAAAGAACTATTCTTGACCTCTGCTGGACTGTGTCTACAGCGCAAGTTTTGACGTGACAATGTGGTGTTCCAAGCCTGGGTCTCTGAGCTGAACCGTGAGAATAGACATTTACTGGTATTATCTACCCTGTCCCTTCCCCAAGAGACTATGTCTATCTACTTCATTCATAGATGTTTTACATCATTATGCTAAATTCATTCCATCAGTTTAATAAATAGTTACTGGGCAATCTACTCTGTACCAGATCTTTTTCTAGGCTGAAAATAGCGCTGTGGGCATATGATCAAAGTTTTTACTCACATGGAGCTTGCCATCTATAGGGAGGAGACAAGTAAACAATAACAATAAATAAATACTATTCACTAACATTTCTGCCTGTATCCTTCATGGATCTTGTGAATAGAACCCTACTCTAATTCTGGTTTAGTAGATCCTGATTCTTGTATAATAGGTTCTTGACTGGTTTCTACAGTGAATGTGTTTTATGAATATTGTGAATTTGATGGCTTTATTTGGGAGATTGTATCTGATTTGTGAAATTAATATAACTTAATCATATTGTCTTTAACCAAAAAGGTAGATTTGAAGTGGCATCAGCTAGATGTGTTTAAAATGTTCTCTTTATCAATTCTTCTGCTTTGGATGGTGTAAGGAAAGCAGGTGGACTTGAATGCCTCTTGGATTAATGGATTAATTACTTGCATTAGCAAATAAGATACACCACCATTATGATTGTTTTATGAATGAGTATCATTGAGTTTTGGAGACTTTTTTGTTAAATTTTGCCGTGCCAGTTTTTGGAGAGGGAGGAAAAAATGCTTGATTCCTTTTTTTTTTTTTTTTTGCTTTCCATGGGTTCTTCCAGATCATAATAATGCAGGTAGGGCGTGGAGAGGGAGAACACTGCCAGAGATGGAGCAAGGCATCTTGCAGGAGCTGCTTTGAAGGAGAAATTGCCATATTCACTCATTCTCGCTTTCTCCCTGCTTTTCATGTCCTCTCAATAAAAATAGAAACTATAAATGTATACCACACATTTGTTTTTAGAGAATGGTGTGATAAGATTTATTTAAAACGACATAGACTTTCCTGATAGTAACAGCTCAGCAAGCAATTTTTCCTAGAATTGGTTCTGTTCTTCCCACAGCCATTTACTCCAGGTTTCTATGCCAACAACTGAAATCAAAGGCTTTTCAGACTGTGCATGTTCTGGAATACTAAGTAAATTTTTTTGTCGTTGCTAAGAGGTGAACTTTGTTTTAGCCAGTAGGCCATGTTGAAAGCAGAGGATGTACTTTTTGTCAGTTTGTCTTAATTCTTGCCAAGTATAACTGTGTCTTTGGCCCCTTGCATATAATAGGGTGTTTGGTGTGGATTAGGGACATATATTTTTAAGCTGCTTTTAACCCCTTTCCATACCAACTCACAGAAGTCTTCTCTTTTGTCTTCAAAGAAAGTTATACTTTCACTTTCAACCCCTCTCAGTAGGAAACTCAAGAAGCTAAAGGTGTTAAGCTCTTGTAGGGATGTTGCTTGTGGTGTCTTTGCTTCCTTTCTTTTAATCACCTAGATTCATCCTCCTGACTCCATGCATTGGCATTGCCTTCCATCTGTAATGTGCCTATACATGTGTTACCTCGTTTGAGCTTCCCAGTGACCCAATGAGGTAATAAGAATTATTTCCCCACATCTTACAGATGAAAAAGCTGAGGCTCAGAGAGTTTAGGAGCCAAAGTGAGGCTTTCCAGCCCCTGAGCCCAGGATTCTGTGGGTTACATCACATTGTTCCTTATTCCATGGGCAGGAAGTCATCTTATGAACCCCTTTAATAAACTGCTCTAAGAAAAGACAAAAATCACCTTACGCCAACAGGCTCTGGAGTCCTAAGACTGCCACTTTAGCAGTAGGAGCTCCTCTGGACCCAGGGACTCGGGGGAGTGGGTCTTCCTGGGAACCACATCTGGTTACATTCACTAGGGTGGCTTCTTCTCTTCTCTTGTACTTTAGGCCATAGATCTGTAGCCCATTTGGCCTTCAGTGAGTATCTGACTCCTGAGCAACCCCCAGGGCAGCCCAGTTAGGCTCTGCAGGCTGAAGACTACAGATGGATTCTGTTATTGTGTTAAAATACTAAGTCTAGAGGTCTAGGGCATGGTTGGAATTGTTAGCTATATATTCTTTTTGTTAAATGATTTATGTAAGCTTATTAGTCAAAGTATGATCTAGGTAAGAGTATTTTATTTTATGCCATTATATCCTGCCTGGTTTTAAAAAGAAAAATAAAGAAAATGTAAAGTAATTTGTATAAGTCAGGGTGGAAGATGAAAAAAAGACAATTAGGTGAGGACAGGCAAGTGGTAATGGGCCTGTGCTCCTGATAAGAAATTCTGTTTTGATTGTAGAAATGAGGTAATGCAAGAGAAATTATTTGTTTTCTTCTCTAAATTACAATTATATGTAAGTTTTTAAAAACAGAGAGACTAAAAATGTTTACATATTTTTAATTTGTCAAGTATTCAGTATAAAGATATATGGACATAGCTTGTAAGAAATAATTTTTAGTAACTTCCATTCTTTTTTCTCCTCCATTTTTAAAAGACTTCATTTACTTCTTGTGGGTCACAGGAAAGCTTAATGACAGAAATTACTCTTAAAGCCTTGTACTGTTTAGAAAGCTAGATAAGCATTAGCTTTTTTCTCTCAAAGACTCCTTTCTTTCTATAAACTTTCGGGGATAAATCTCAGATTTAGTTTCTAGAGAATGAAGTTTCTACTCAGTTGAAGTGACAGCCCAATAAATAGCAAAGTCAGGTTAATTACTACATTTTTTCTTTCTGTTTTTAAATTTTTTTTTAAATTGTGGTAAAATATAAACATAATATAATATTTACCATTGCAACCATATTTAGGTGTACAATTTAGTGACATTAAGTACATTCACATTGTTGTGTTACCATTATCCCTCCCCAGAACTCTTTTCCTCTTCCTTTCATTCATTTTTAATAGGGAGTAATTTACTACAGAAATTGATTTCTAACCATTCATTGAGAAGTAATCTAGAATGGCCCTCCCGCCTTGGACTGGCCTTCACTGGCAGCATAGAAAGGAGGTTAGTTCAGACACAAAAGATTTTTCTCATGAAGGCAGTGGAACTTTGCAATCATCTCCTCAAGTAGGGCCTTGGCATTTTGGTTAATGGCAAAAAAGAACCTTGTGAATAGAATGAAACATTACATAAGCAGCTTCCTCAAGAGAAATTGCTCTAATCGCCGTGATAACCCAATTCCTAGAGGTTCTGACCTTTCAGGTTAGAAAGTAGGTGCCAGTTTGAGGCTAAAATCTCCTTCTTCCTCCTCCTTTCTTGCTTTCTACTTCCTGCCTATTTTCCCCTTCTGCAGCCCCGACCACCTCAGAGCATGCACCCACTACCCCAACCAAAAGGCTTAATCATTGGTCCTGAATTTTCAGACTTTTGCAGAGTAGCCTTCTAACAGTTGAAACTTTAAAAACCCTCTAATGTCCTATGAATCCTGTACCTGGTCCATTCTGGGCACTTCCTGAAAAAGGGAAGCTCCAGTGTCCTATGAGTACATGCAGACCCAGCCAGAAAGTCTTTTCTGTCATTGCCCTGTCCTGCCACTTAACAGGATCGATGCTGCTGTATAGCCCTCTGTCTCAGGTGTGAACTCCAAGCTTTTTCACTTCTGTGTCAAACTCAATGAATACCTTTTGAAAACCTAGTGGACCTCAGAGTTTTAGTAAGTGACAGTTATCCTTACTTGAGAGACAGGAAAAAGTTGTAAGAATGCAAGTATTTGGTTCAAGGTCCTGCAGAAGTGAATGAGAGAGAGAGAAACACACAGACAGGTAGACAGACAGAAAGCCTACTTGATAACTAACCTTAGCAAACACAGAACTTGAAACTGAACAGAGACAAATAATGACAATAATGCTGATACCTTATATTTGAACAGTCTAGTACTGTTTTCATAGCACTTCATTTTAATTTTTGCTTTGTGTTTGGGTTTAACGCAACTAGAAGGAGAAAATTCTAAGTGGAATCACAGAAAATTTGAGTGTGAATTATAGTTACACGTAATGAACACTTTGATCCTGAAAGCTGTGGAACTGAGTCCTTTTCATGTCAGGCTTTTCAAACAAAGAGAAAAATTACTGAGCTCTACTAGCCCTTTTCTTTTCATTTCCATAGCTCTCATGTAATTTGTCAGACTCAAATGATACACAATGAACCTCAGGCTGAGATTTAATTTTGTGGCCTAGTTTCTACAGCCATAGCCAGCAGATAAATGTCTCTGAAAAAACATCAGGCTTCAGAGACAATGCAAAGAAATTACTGTTGGCTCACACTTGCTGACCAGCCGTGGGTGATAAAAATAGTCCCTGGGTGCAGTCGCTAATCTACATAATTATTTGGGCACCTACCAAAGAAATCCTGAGTATCTTTGACTTTTCCCAGTCTGTAAATTATTTTTAAATACTTTTCTGATCTTCAGATGTTGGGAAGATCGTGCTAAGAATCTGATGGCTCCTGGTGCACCTCCCTCCTACTGTAAGCCCTGATCATGTCCCTCATCATGATGGCATGATCGCAGGAGCCATTACTGAGGTATCTCCATCCATTACCATCCAGCGGAGGGGCAGGGCTGCATCTGCCTAGTCACTGGGATACACAAGGCTTCTCTGGCAAGAAGCTCTGTTTGCCCTTGACCCTCCTGACCTGCTCTGACGTACTTTCGCTCTGTACTGCCCGGTTTTAAGTGGCAGGGGCCCAGGTCCAAGACTCGGCACAGAACATTTGCAGTTTGAGCTAGACGTATAAGTGATTTCATTTTATTTCTCCTATTCAACTCGGCGTTGTGGAATGATGTACCCTCTTGTCCAGGAGAGGTATAAATGAGAATATATTCCCATTTGTAGCATTTGGAAAATAAATCTTCTACTTATCACACCTCTTCTTTCTAGCCCACATTTTCCCATGTTTACTCAGGCCCGTGCCAGTGGCAGCCAGAATAAGAAGACATGCCTAAGGGCATATTTTCAAAGCAACATTAATCCCAAAAGTGCTTTGCAAAAGACAGAGTTTGTTGGTCAGATAAATTTTGGAAGTGCTCCATATTCTATCCCTATCTTTAAGAGCCACGATGTCCATTAGCAAATTAGAAGTCCTATGAGGGCTGGCAGTTAAGAAAAAATAAAGCTGTTTAACTATAAGTCAGGATTTCCAAGATTTATGACCGTGGAACTCGTTTTCATATCGCATCCATAAAGATCAAAGTGAGAAATGCTAACATAGGATGTGTTTTAGAGATTTAGGTTCCCTAAGGGTCTGAGCCTTCCATATTTTTCTCTTCTCTTCAACACTTTACACATAGGGAGTTCTAGTAAATTTGATGGTGATATTGATTATTGCTATTTTAGAAAAGGTATACATATGTGTAATTGATAATTAAAAATCAGTGCTAAATTGGCATTCATTAGAAAGTTTTATCTGAGGTGGAAAAAGAGGGAGTCATTTACATAGAAAGAGACTGGACCCTTTCTGAGGCCTAGGGGAGCTAGATGTGATAGTAGATAGACTAAAAGCAAGAATTCCATTCCCCTTTTATTCCTTCATTTAATGAGCATTTCTTGGGACCTTGGTATTTACAAGGCAATGTAGGAGATATAAACACAAGTGAGGCATGGTCCTTCTTCTCAGGTGTGTTGAGACTAGTCGGGAAAGTAAGACATGTACATAAATCAGTCTAATACAGTGTAGAAAATAGCAAGGTGCCATGGGCAACAAATAAAATGCTCTAGTTTATCAGAGGAAGCAGAAGTGGTTTCCAACCTAGGCAGCCAGGTGGGATCTTTGGGACCATGTCTCTCCCAAATCAGTATTCGCTGGTGCCTACAAGCTCCAGGCCAAGAAGCACATCCTAACAGGAATACATGGACAACTTCTTCTCCAGGAGGAAATGGGGCATGGGCAAGCCATGGTATGTGGTTGCTGTATAATATCTTAAATTATTGTTGGTGGTGTAGGATGAAGGATAGAGGGGGAACAAAGCATTGGGTAATCAAGGAGCTTTGGCATTTGGTTGCTATGGCAAGAATAGTGACCATAAAGATTATAGAATCAGTTGACACCTACTGATGGTCCTAAGGAGCATAAACAGAGAAAAGGAGAAACTGAAAATTGTGAATGTCCGATTGAGAACAGGCTTGGAAAATCAGAGTGTCTCCAAGGCAGCTTGAATGAGTCAAGGCATAGAAATGACTGAGAATCCAAGTCCAAGCCCTGAGCGTAAAGTTTGCAGAGTTGGAACACCAATTAAATGCCCCACCCTGCTAGGGACACTGCTAAATCAGGGACACTGGTAGGGAAGGAATGGGAACTTGAGACTGGGATTTAGGATACTTGGGTAGATACAAACAAAGCTGAGAACTTTGATCCCAGAAATCCCCTCTCTAGATGAGAAAACCAGCCTTTCCTCGCATACAAGCCTTTCATTGTCTGTACCAGGCGCAATTGCCTCTCAAGCTGAGACAGATTCACCCTCAGCATCTACTTGTACCATTCCTCACAATCTTCAGACCCATGAGAATTAGATCTCAACATAAGTTAGATGGAGAAGTGCAGGACCTGGCCCAAAGTACAAGGCCAGCTGCCAGAGTCACATGGCATGGTTGATCTCTGGATTTTAGAAGCAAAATGACCACACCAAGGCATGCTGCTCTAATGTATTTGCCCATTAACTCATAAAGCTATGACTTTTGAATGAGGCTTAAAGTAAGGAGGGACTCTACAGCAGGTCCAGGCTCCAATGCCTTAAGACCCAGCAGAACCAATGATATTGGAAATATCATGGCAGGCAGAGATAGTGTCTGCAGCTTTTGGTAGCCTTCAGTAGGAATATTGGAGCAAAAACCACTTAGGATTTGAGTGAGGCCATGAATACCCTTTTCTGCTGACAGCTACTCTTCATTTGCAAAGCGGTTCCTGACTTGTAGCTAGGTCCTGGTAGGGACTGAATAACTGACCATGGGATACCAAGTGATCATAGATTCAAACTGTGCATCATGAACGGAGGTAATATCTGCTCCACTGAACTACAGAACTAGACATACATATCATTATAAAATTGATTAGCCCAGGCCTGAGAAGGTCCAGCTGGTACAAGTAGACTGCACGAGCAAGGGGTAGTTTAGGCTCCCAAGATACCTGCTTCTATTGCTTTGGTTCCTTTCCCTCAACCATACATACAACCTCATGCATAGTATCCTACAAGTAGCTGATGGGAGAGGCTAAAAACACAAGCCTGGTTTACAGAAGGATCTGTACCTTCTGCAGTTGTCAACTGGAAGTGGATGGCTACTGCATTTCAGTACCACTCAAGGGTGGGCCCTAAAGACAATGATGAAGGGATATCCTCCCAAAGGGAGAAGTCAGGCAGCACATCTGGCTGTCTGTCCCGTGCATAAGGAAAGATTGATTGTTGTCTTAGTTTGTTTTGTCCCCATAACAGGCTTGAGAACATTGATTGTGCCCCCAAAGTAGACCTGGAGTCACTTCCCAAATAACTACCTCCAGGGAAAGGGATACGTGCCCATAAAGGTTGTATAAATGAGTTGTTAGAGCTGTGGGCAACTGAGGCTCAATTTCCCCTAGGTTCCCCTGAGGAACTGTGTGGAATTTGTCGCAGAATTGCCCCACCAAGAACAAGGAAGCTGAGATAATTTATCCATGTCCCTCACTAGCTGGAGTTGCCCTTGTGGATGTCAAATTCCTACTACTTGTATGCTATCCTGCCCTCAGGCTGAACAAACTCCTGGTGGCCCAGAAGAAAGTCCTCAGGCAGAAAAGGAGAAAGACTAAGTTTTAGTCACTTAGAGTGCACAGGTAGCAAAGGTCTAGGAATTTTCTACCACGGCTCCAGTCCTCTGCCAGAACTCAGAGATAGGATGTGGAGTAGGGAATCAACAATATCCACCACAGCCGGAGGTTTGGATCTATACTGATATGTGGGCAGTGACTAACAGACTGGTTATACAGGCAGGGGTTTGGAAAGAACAAGATTAGAAAACTAGTGACAGAGAACTCTGAGGGAAAAGTGTGTGGATGAACCTGTCAAAATGGCCCCGAATATGAAGATGTTTGTGTGAGGGTCAGACTTTGGGGGTGGTCAGTAGATGGGAGAAGGGAGGATCTCCCATGAAGAATGGGAATTAGGTGAAGGGAGACTTGAGAGACCCAGCACAATACGATGGGATAGATGTTTCCATGTCAAGTGTGAAGGCTTTTTCTAGGTAGAGTAGAACTGTATATGTTTGAGGAGAACTTGGATACCTCCATTTGGAAAGAGGAAGAAAGTAACTTTTTAAGCTACTAATACAACACAATACTGACATTCTATTTAATGGATCACTTTTTAGATGATTTCTTTATTTAAAGCATTATTGTAGACTATAGAAAGGAACCACCAAAAGATTTCTCTTACCAGCTTGTCAGAAAACAGTGGGACTAGAAGGGTGCCAAGGAATTCACATGGGTTGGACAAACGTCTTTCTAAACCAATCCAGAACATATCTGTTTATTTTCAAGATGATTAAAGGAAACTCTTTGGCAGCTTTCCTCAGTGGCCTGTGATACTCTTTAATAGCACTCGGTTCTTTTTGTTTAACTAAAATGTAAAAGTACAGAGAGATAAAACTCACCAACATGCCAATCAGCAAATGATACTTGCTTACTATAAACTTGGCTTATCTTATAGGACCAACAATAAAGAACGATGTGGGAGCCATAAACTGTCATCTCCTGGCAATAGTCTCCCATTATTATGAATGTTGGTAGGTTGAGAATGTGATTTCACAAAGGGACTTAAGTATTTGGGGCAAAGTTCCAGGGACATTGTGTTCTACTTGACATCAACAATTTCTGCTGTGTCAAAGACGCTTTCCTTTAGAGATTAAAGGCCACTTTGGAAGGATAGGAAGGTTTCAGAGTATAGGCACAAAGTGAACTTGACCTTTACTCAAGATTTTTGTTCCTTTTATTTTTAAAGTGCAGTAGCCATTTGGAAGTATTCCCAGAGATTCTGCCTCCCACTCTTAGGTCGTAAAGGCATTTCTTGTTGAGAAGTGGTTTAGGATTGAGAAACTACCGACACCTTTGTGAGAAAACTATAAAATCCCATTTAAGAGACTGAGAAGGTCTGGATCGAAGGGAGTTCTCACTCAGCCAAGAGACCCCTCCAGGCCTTCCCACTGCACAGCTTTAGGGATTCATCCATGCAAAAGGCAGTCTCGAGTTGTCTAGTTTAGAAGCGGGCCATGGAGGAAATAAGCCTTCCAGAGGCTTGTGAGAAAGGAATAGGTGACACGGAAGTGCCTGTTTCCACATACAGGTATATTCATTTCTTTAGGTTTTCTGTGGAATAAGAGCAGAGAAGCCAGAAACTGCTAAGAGCGAAACTAATTAATGAAATTCCTTTATCAACTTGGTGCCTCTGTCAACAGGATAAAAATTACTGTCATGGTGGGCCTCTGTGATCTTCTTTTAGAATATTCCATGGCTTCCATTCCTAAAAAGATTGCCAGGCTAGGGTCTTCTCTCTCCCTGAACTCTTCACTTCTCCTTCCATCTCTGTTTGTTTATCAAGGCTCAGATCAGGGAGTCTCTTAGGACCATGTACGAGATCATACTTTGGTTGGCATCATCCTGCAAAGAACGTTAGGAATGTGGGACATAGTTTGTTGAATTATATTTAGAATATTTTTCTTGATGTCCTTAGACAATTCAGCATGTTTAAGTTTTTTTAATAATTTTTTTCAGAGCAAAGATCAGTTTGTGTGAGACTATTCCTTGAGTATAAACACATTTTATAGAGGAAAATGTAGATTTTTCCTGATTTCGATTAAGAGAAGAATTATAACAAGAACCAGTTGTTCTGAAGGCTGCCCATGAGCTATTACTTAACCATGGTCTCTCTCTTCTCTCTAGCTATTTTTGTGTTTTGGGTAAAATATCTCTGCCTATTTGTCTCAGAATACACTTCAGCATTTTCGAAAGTTGCCCCTGTTTCCTCAGCAGTCATCTTATACCCCAGAGCTTCTTAGTCTCCATTTTTACTCCTTAGAAACATAAAAGACATGTGTGGAAGATGTATAAGATTCACATTTTAATGTTTTCTTTCTCTTAGTTGGGAAGTTTAAGATGTCTCTAGAACAAACCTATCTCAACATTCCATCAACTCTATAGGAGGCTGGAAAGCTTAATGTTTATGAACAAAGGCTTTGGGAGCAGGAAATTTCCCTTCTACTATTTTCTAGCTAATGGCCCTGGGCTTTAGTTTCCTCATTTGTAAAATAGAGATAGCAATAGTGCTTGCATCCACAGGGTTGGGATGAGTATTACATAAGATAATGCATATGAAGAGCTTAAGCCAGTGCTAGACATAGAGAAAGAGCTCAATAAATGTTAGTAATAATGGTGGTGATAGTGGTGGTGGTGATGATGATAAAGGATTTGGAGTCCCGGAAAGTTGTATTGCAGCATTACAGCATAGCATTTTCAGATAAGAAATCAGATCCCATAATTTGCCAAGGTCATTTGAATTTGCTGCTATGGAAGGGAAAATTACTTCTTTGTCACTTAATTGCTGCCACATAGTCTTACTTAGTTGGAGTGTGTGTGTGTGTGTACGTGTGTGTGTGCACGCACATTAATGCAAATGCTGTTATGTCTTGTGTCCCTGCCTTGGTGGACAGGAGTTCTGTTTTAGCCCTTTCTTTAAATCCAAGACATCTCTTAATATTGTGCAGTACATACAGTAAGCTTTCTACAAATATTGAATATATTTTTATTTGATAAAAAATTAAAAGCTCATACAAAATTGTATTAGTAAACAATATTTTGACCTTATGAAGATTTATAGGATGTTTTATTTTTAAAGGAAAAGAAGATAAATTAGGAAATAAGGCCATAGGAACTACTTAGACCTGGTCTCTTTTCCTTCATTCTCCCTGCTGCCCTGCATTTACACAGCATAGTGCCTGTCACATAACTGAAATGAGGTAAATGGTGGCTATTAGCTGTCTTTGTGTTAGAGGTCTTGGTACAGGCAATAGAAACCAACTGGAGCTAACAAGAGGGAATTTACTGAAAGGATATCAGAGGACCGACAGAATCAATAGGAGACTGGAGGGCCACACTCAAGAATGGGCAGAGACCAGGGGAACTCTGGCAGGTTAGGGACAGGAACTACAGCCGTGGTCTTTACAGCAGGAAGCATCTGCTCAACATGCTGCTATAAGGAAGGAGAACCCAGAGTCAATTTTTTTCTGTTCTTGAGTGACCCATTACAGGGTGAGAGTCCTCTGAGAGTGGGTGATTTGCCAAGCTCAGATCACAGGCTCACAGCCTGGCTGCACCAGGAGCCAGAAGTTGGGAAGAAAGGATCTAGACCATCGCCTACTGTCATGGGAGATGGTACCCAGGACCATCCTCCCTACACATCTATCCACAGGAGAGGAGAGGCAGTTTCCCAAGAAAAAAACCAGGGTACTACCAGGAAAGGGGAATGGATGCTGGACAACCAAAAATGGCAAATGCCCATTATTCCACAGTTCTAATGCTTTGATTCTTGACTTCAGGCATGGTCTGTAGTCTATCCAGTCTTAATTTAGCCTGTGTGAACCTTCAAACACAGTCTGAGATATTCTGCTTTGTTATTCCAGTCCGCTATGTGGTCCAAGGACAGTCCTCCATGTCATCATCCTGCTCTCATCTGAGTGGGACCATCCTTCCAAAGAGATTAGATAGAAACTCAGGAGTTGAGAATATTGTGGCATCAGCATTAGATACTAGGACGAGCTACTTTTATTTATTTATTTGTTTGTTTGTTTGTTTATTCCTTCATTCTCTATAAGGAGAAATAAGTTCAAATAATAATTTCCTGTAAATTAAAATCGACTAACAAAACACCAGGGAAACTTTGCTAATCTAATTGAAATTTAAGGCCTGAACAGGTAAAATATATTTACTTTTGCTTTTGACACAGTAGAGGATCCTGTTGCTTTGAAAATAGCTCTTAGGTTGATTGGTTTTTTGGATTTTTAGAAGGCCATCCTAATTTAAGGTATTATCCTTTGCTTTTGTTATAGGGGAAAAGTTATCCATTTCGGGGAGCCTTTCCTCCAGTATGGAATCCCATTGCGTATCTGGATTACAACAATCTGTGGCGGACGATGGATAACATGGGAAAGGAGGTAAAGTGTGTTGTCAGCTTGCATGATGACCTGTTACTGAAATAACAATAGGAACTGTTTAATATCCTTCCACAGTACAGAGAACATTGCTCAGGACATTGATACATATCATTTCCAATGCACCCAACAACTCTGCCAAGTTGGTAGTATTTCCACTTTACAAATGAGGAAAATGAGTGCCAAGGAGTTATGGGTTATGTAATTTCCCCAAGACCACACAACAAGGGAACCAGGATTCAAACCAACATCTCTCTGATACTAATGCCTGTGTGTGTTCAACTCTATGCCACTGAGAATTTATGCAACATATTTTTCCAGGTATCCTACTTATAGTTGTCTTATCTATATGTGATGCCATTTTAGATAGTAAAGGAGAGAAGGATTTGTTCCCCCAAAGTTTTATTACTTAGTCTCAGGCTCTGTAACATCACTCTCTCAAACTTAAGTTGAGGACTTAATATGGGTGTTAGCTTTCAATAATAATAATGATCATCATAATTACATATTAATTTATACATACATTTACATGTAATTATTATTATCATTATTATTTTGGCAACAGTATTAGGGCATAGAATCCAAAGAGCTATCCATCCCAACCCCACCGTCTATACATAGATTTGTATGCCAATCACACATTCCAACATAGACAGAGAGATTGGTTTTCAGAGGTTCTCCTGAGGGCCTCTTGGCAGGGCAGTGGGCAGTAACCATCACACCTGAATGTGGACCCTTCTTTCTCTGCAGATTCCAGCTGATGCACCGTGGGAGGCCCCACATGCTGAGGAATGGGACAAGATGACCATGAAAGATCTCATCGATAAAATCTGCTGGACAAAGTAATCTTGACTATTTAAAATTTGCTTTTTATCTTCCCTTCTGATCCTTTCTATCCAATCTTAAACTGCAGTGTTTTCTTAATTATAGGCAAAAAAGTTAAGAGGAAACCTAATGACCTTTAGGTTAGTAGCAACTTTGAGGGCACTTTAGACACTTCAGAGTAAGTTTGACCATAAAATGAATCTAAAACATAAGAAGAAAAGTAGATGAATAAATTAGAACTTGAATGAAAGAGTTGTGTAATTTGCAATAAAACAAGGAATTGTATTTTCAGATTATATAAAGGTCAGGTACAGGAACAGTTTGAAAAAATATTAAAGTAATTCTATATAGATACAGAAAAATATGAAACTGAAAAGAAGCTAGTCTATATTAATAAAAAATATAAACTGTATATAATGTTTTCAATGAGAATCTGTGTTATTAGCTGAATGACTTACAGATCATTCAGTCAGCATTTTGGGGTTGCAGTATGAAGGCACTGTACCAAGCACTGAGGAATGGTGGTGAACTTGTTAGACATGGCATGAACTCTCATGAAGCTTAAATCCTTCTAGCAGGAGAGACTGACATTATACACATAATTACATAATGCTAGGAAAGTGACTATAACAGGAATCCTGACCTGAGGGTATAAGAGATTCCCTGATGAAGCAATCTTTAAACATAAACCAACGAGTTAGTGCATCAACTAAAAATGAGCCACAGAGGATGGGGGAGACAGGAAGGGGCGAACAGTGGGGAGGGGGATGGTGTCTTCCTAGAATGCGCCATAGTGGGTGGGGGGAGACAGGAAGGGTGGATGGTGTGGAGGATAGTATATCCCAGGAATGAGCCATAGCAGATGAGGGAGGACAGGAAGGATGGATGGTATGAGGGGATGGTATCTTCCAGGATGAGCTATAGTGATTGTGGAAAATAGACAGGAAGGGTGGATAATGTGGAACATGGTATCTTCCAGGAATGAGCCACAGTGGATGGAGGGAGACGGAAAGAGTGAATGCTGTGAGGGAATGGTATCATCCAGGAATGAAACACAGTGCATGGGGGGATACAATAAAGATGGATGGTTCGTAGTATAGTATCTTCCAAGAATGAACCACAGTGCATGGGGGGAGACAGGAAGGATGGATGATGTGGTCTAAGGATATCTTCCAGGAAATAGGCATAGTGGATGGAGGGAGACAGGAAGGATAGACGGCATGGGGAGATTATATCTTCCAGGAATGAGCTACAGTGGATGGGGGAGACAGGAAAGATGCATAATGTGGGGGATGGTATCTTCCAGGAATGTGCCAGTTGATGGGCATTATAGTTAGAGTAGATATAGTGAGAGCATGATATCTTCAGGAAGGACCACAATGACTTGCAGGAGTCGACGGGAAGGATAGGTGGTGTGAGGGGATATTACCTTCCAGGTTGAGCTACAGTGACTATGAGGGAGACAGGAAGGTTGGAAAATGTGGTAGCATGATATTTTCGAGGAATGAGCCATGGTGGATGGGGGGAGAGATGAAGAGTGGATGGTATGAGGGGATGGTATCATCCAGAAATGAGCCACAGTGGATGGGGGAGACAGGAAGGATGGGATGTGTGGAAGGATGGTATCTTCCAGGAAAGAGCCACAGTGGGTAGGGGGAGACAGGAAGGAAGTATCCCCTTGGGGGGATGGTATCTTCAAGGAATAACCACAGTGACTTGAGTGGGAGGGGGCAAGAGGAAGGACAGATGGTGTGAAGGGATGGTATCTTCCAGGAATGTGCTACTGTGACTGTGAAGGGGAAGAAGAGTAGTAGATGATGTGAGGATGAGGTATTTTCCCAGAATGAGCCATAGTGAATGGGGTGTAGACAGGATAGATGAGTGATGTGGGGGCATGAATTCTTCCAGGAATGAGCAAGTTGATGGAGGAGGCAGGAAGAGTGAATGGTGTGAGGGAATGATATCTTCCAGGAATGAATCACAGTGTATGGGGAGAGACAGGAAAGATGGGTGGTGTGGTGTGATGGTATCTTCCAGGAAGGAGCCACAGTGGGTAGGGGGAGACAGGAAGGATATATGGGGGGGGATGGTATCTTCCATGAACAAACCACAATGACTTGGGGGGGTGGTTAACAAGAAGAATAGGTAGTACAGGGGATGGTATCCTTCAGGATGAGCTACAGTGACTGTGGGGGAGATGGGAAGGTTGGACGATGTGGTGGCATGGTGTCATCCAGGAAAAAGCCATAGTGGATAGGGGGAGACATGAAGAGTGGATGGTGTGAGGGGATGGTATGATCCAGGAATGTACCACAGTGGATGGGGGAGACAGGAAGCATGCGTTGTATAGGAGGATGGTATCTTCCAGGAATGAACCACAGTGGGTAGGGGAAGACAGGAGGGGAGTATCCCCTTGGGGGATCTTCAGGTAAGAACCACAGTGACTTAGGTGATGAGGGTGACAGGAAGGAAAGGTGATGTGGTGGTGTGAAAGGACAGTGTCTTTCAGGAATGACTCACAATTAGTAGGGACAAACAGAAAGGATGGATGGTGGATAGGGAGGTAGTATCTTCCAGGAATGACCCACAGTCATAGAGGCAGACCAGAAGGATGAATGCTGTGAAAAATGGTATCTTCTAGGAATGAGCCACAATGAATGTTGGGAGATATGAAGGTTGGATGGTGTGGGGGATATTATTTTCCAGGGAGACAGAACAGCTCATAGCTTTTATGAAGGCCCTGAGATGAGGAAATTGACATGTTTTAGCAATGAATGGACAGTATGCCTGGACCATAAAGATGCTGTTAGAAAGTGATGTAATGGGGGTTTGGAGAACTGGTTGAGAGGCAGATGGTGCAAAGTATATTGACCATATTTAAGATTTTTGCCTTTGGCCATAAAGGCCGTTGAAGTCTTATAAACAGAGTGTTTTTTGAGTTTTGGACTGTTAGAAAACTTCATTGGCTATAATGTGGAGAAGGATCAAGAGGGGATGTAGGATAACCAGGTAGGGATGACCAGGAGGAGCCACCACTTTTGTAACCCTGGTGAGGGACAGTGGTAAACTGGACCAGGGTGGGTTCAGTGGAGGTGGAGAGTAGGGGATGGTTGTTCAAATAAATGAGACTAAATATGCTTAATGATCCTGGACAAGCATATTGACCCTTTAGACTGCACTGGAAATAGCATATTTGGAGCTAAGCTGTAATTTCCTAAAAGCAAAGGAAAAGTTTACTGTTCCCAGGAGTTAAAATTTGCATTCCTTCAGAAATTGGGCCCAGAAAACTTCAGCATGCTCCACTTTGGTAACCCGGGTTCAGTTCTTGGACGCGGACCTACACCACTCGTTGGCAGCCATGCTGTGGTGGTGATCCACGTACAAAAAAGAGGAAGATTGGGACAGATGTTAGCCCAGGGCAAATCTTCCTCAAGCAAAAAGAGGAAGATTGGCAACAGATGTTAGCTCGGGGCAAATCTTCCTCAGCAAAAAAAAGCAAAAACAAAATACATGATATCCTGTGATGGATGTATGTATTTACTCCTGACTTCCGCTCTTGTTCTGTGACCAGGACTGCTAGACAGTTTGCATCTCTCTTTGTGAATATCAATGTGACATCAGAACCCCACCAGGTGTCTGCTCTGTGGTTCTTGTGGTATGTGAAGCAGTGCGGAGGCACCACTCGGATATTCTCGATTACTAACGGGGGTCAGGTATGGAGTGTTCATTCTCATACTATAACTTCATTTGTGATTTTGCCCTCACCCAGTGTGGTGTCTTAATAATTGATTTTGTATTTTGAAACATGAGTGAATTTGAGACATGAACTTTTGAAATGATTTCAAAAAACTTTTCTGAAAACAAAATTTCTCATTTCCTCTTCTCATTCCTGAAAATAAGTTCACAGCTAAAGAATGTTTCATTTTGATTAATTAAGTCTTGAGAATTTAGTTCCTTCCTTGTGGAGGTATATAAAATTAGGCTACTTGTGTAAGAGGAGCTAAATTAGTAAAATCAACTAATTTTCAAAAAATTCTAGTACTTCTGAAATTATTGTGCTTAAAGTCGTCTCTGTTCCAGACATGAGGCTTTTTTGTCCCATTTTGTGCCTGAAAGTTATTCTTTTATGTTCGTTGTTATAGAATGGAAGTGACTGCTCTTTCCTCTAATTCACACAAGTGATTCATAGCCACTCTTTCAATAGTAAATTCTACATTTTTTATTTTAAATTTTTACTGCCCACTAGCATTTGCCCTGATTCCATACCACTTTCATTACTGATGAATGAACTCATTTGGCTCATTGGCTGGACATACAGCGAACCAGTTTTGAGGTCAGAATCCTAATTCCATGATTTTCAAGACTCTGAGGTTCTTTGTGTAAAGGCTCTCCCTTATTCAAAAAGAGATGGGTATCTCTTTTCTAGGAATCTTATCCCTTGGCAGGATGAGATTTAATTCAGAGCAGTTTACTTCCAACTTATGCCCTGCTCCACAGTGGACAGTGTAGAGTCTTTCTCCACTAAGTGAATTATTCCTCTCCTTAGGAGATCTCCGGAAGTCCCTAAATTGTTCTTGTGGCCCCAAGAGTTACTACCCATTTGACCGGTAGCTTTAGCAAATGCAGGACAGTTGCATTTTTTAAGTATCTTTACACTTAGAAATCCCACATTACTCCTTTTAACTTATATTTTTTACTTTCTGAGGTATCATGACTCATATTTTATATTTATAGCCCTCATTCAGAGGAGGCAAGATACTTCTAACCAAACTCTACATGACCTTTTGGAAAGCACAGTTCAGATTATGAATCTCAAACAATTATCACAATATTTTTATAAAGAACCTAGATTTATCCTTTAATAATTTAGTTCAGCAAATACTAGACATGAAGGAGTGGACAGAGAACAAGATGGAAATAGTTCATGGTCTTTCCACTATACTAAAATTCAGAGTAACTCTTGGAAAACAGAGGTCAAATTATAAATTAAATGGTCCCAGTTTCTTGAGGAAGGACAGATCATGAATTCAGGTGTGAACTACTACGGGAATATTTTTATAAAAAACTTTGGTGGTGTCACTAGACCAATAGCCTATGCAGGGTTTTTGGAGGAGCGTGTTTGAGGTACCTAATTGTCAAGTGTTAGGCTGTGCCTCAGTCTACCTACATGTATTTCTAACCATTCAAAGAATCATCTACAACAGGCTAAAAATATTCCCCTGGTTCTTGCAAAGTGCATCGTATTAAGGATTTAACCTTCATAGATTAAGCTGGAAGCATTTCCATGGGTGAGTGTGGCAGACCACAGTGGAGCAGAGCACTCATGGTCTTACAGGGCTCCTCAAGGGAATTATTTAACACTGTCTGGAGGAATAGGCAAGTGACTTCTTAGCCTTACACTTCTGCCCCCACAGTGACACTTGCAGACATTTTTGCAAAAAGTTACTCAACCTCTGAGATTTAGATTCTTAGAACATCATTTGGTGATGACCAGATGATCCCTAAGACCACCCTTAGCCTGTCCTCTTAGAGAACATCTTAATCTGCCTAGACAACCCTTGACTGGGACTTTGAGAAATCAGATGGAATTAGAAACTGCATCCCCATCTCAATAAAACCAGGAAAAACGATAGTTAATTTTTAAAAAAGAAACTGCATCCTCCAGGAGAAGCACAGCACCCTCCCTTTCCCAGGGCTCCCTCCATGCACTGCACTCTTAGGCATTTGAAGCCCCCAGACTTGCTGATACTTGCATTCGCTTAAAGCGTCCCTGGTATAGGGGAACATTTCTTCTGATTCTGCAATTTTATAAACTAGTACTGGCTTTCCATTGCCAGAAGCTGTGCAGAGTGTGATGACTGAGGTGTCTTGGTAGACTTTGCCTCTGTCCTTAATGAGTTCCAACAGTTAAGTGTGCAGAGGGTGGATGTAGGGCCTGTGACTTTCTGGAGTTTTTCTAATCACTGGCAAATATGATTTTCCTTCCTTGAGCTTTTATAATGTTTCCTTTCCTGCCTGCCTTCTCTTGTAGGAACGGAAGTTTGTAGGTGGATCTGGTCAAGTGAGTGAACGGATAATGGAACTGCTTGGGGACAGAGTGAAGCTAGAGCATCCTGTCACCTATGTTGACCAGTCAGGTGACAACATCATCGTAGAGACGTTGAATCATGAACATTTTGAGGTAATTCAGTTTAGTCAATATAATCAAAGCAGTGGTATAATTAATGCTGGCATGTTTCCAACTCAGTTTTCCAAATTATCAGCCTTGGCTGACCTGCCTTGTTCTGTTTTGTTGCCTTGCAGTGGCCTCATTTTGTATGTTGTTACTGCTCAGTGTCATTCAAAATGATAAATATGATATTTCATGCCCTCTACAAAGACTGCGACTCACATTAGAGGTGGTATTTTGTGTCTGTGTGTTTTAGTGCAAATACGTAATTAGCGCCATCCCTCCGGCTTTGACTGCCAAGATCCACTTCAAACCAGAGCTTCCATCAGAGAGAAATCAGTTGATTCAGCGTCTTCCAATGGGGGCTATCATTAAGTGCATGATGTATTACAAGGAGGCCTTTTGGAAGAAGAAGGGTATGCTGCATTTATTCATGTTTAAATTGTACTAAATGAAGGGACCACACTGTTCTTGGAACATACTAGACATTGAACAGAAAAAGAGATGTATTTTCAAGCTGGAAGAGAAAAGATCAGGAATTTTAGTCTCTACATCTCCTCATAGCCCCTGGTGACACAAAATGACCCCAAGAGCACTTGCTAGCAGTGAGAGGGGAAGAAGAGATCCCCCCAGTTACAGGGCCGCCATTGCCCTGGCTCCTGGCCTATGTCCTACCACTTACTCTTCATGAGCAGAGTGAGACAAAGGGGCACCATGGAAATAGCTCTGCTTTGAAGTCACACATTCCTGGGCTTCACTCGCTTCCTAGCTGTGTGGCCTCAGGTGTGACTCTTCACCTCTCTCAGCATCAGTCTCTGTGTTAATGGTAACAATGAGGCCTACTGTCAGGGTGTTGTAAGGATTAAATGATGCAGGGTCTGGGCAGATATGGTGGCTATTGTTGATAAGCCTTCTGCTCATACTCAAAGAATTCCTTCCTGCCACTTCTTCCATGGGTTTATAGGGGTGATTCCCTCTAACACATCCCTCTCTCTCTGCATGGACTCCAAGGCCATCTTACAATTTTAGCCATGCACTGGTCATACATGACTCTTATGTAAAGGTCATTGAGATGGGTCATTTTCCATGTGTCTGGGTGAACAGACATCCTTGTATAGTCAGTGTACGTATTTAATAGAAAATAGTTCTAGGGTTGGGATAAAGACCAATAGGTTAAGATTTGCCTTCTTCTTAGCAAAATACTTTATATGTATATATATATATATATATATATATATATATATATATATATATATATATATATATATATATATTCCCCCTAAATCTCTGATGAGGTCAGTCTCAATTTCTTATTGATCTTCTCCTGGTTAAGATTACTGTGGCTCTATGATCATTGAAGATGAGGAAGCTCCAATTTCAATAACCCTGGATGACACTAAGCCAGATGGGTCGCTGCCTGCCATCATGGGGTAAGTTAGAGCTGGGTGTTCTGCATTTTCCAAATTGTATGGGTGTATTGGTGTGGATGCTGGCAGAGCATGTTGTTTTGGAGTCAAGCTCAAGCAATGAACCCTACAGAAATATATCATGTTCCTCTATATTAAAATATTAGAGTAATGTTTTGTTTGTGGTACCAGAACGCTGGGAAACTTTACTCAAATTGACACCATTTTGAACTTGTGCCCATACATCTCTTTTCTCCATAAAACTTACATATTGAGGACAGAGTGAAAGAAGCAGCTAGACAGGCAGTATAGTAGACAAGCTTGCCTAGAGGCAGAATGTCTACAACCGTTCTGGAATGAGAACTGACTGTTTTATCCTGTAAAACCTTCCAAAGTTAGGGTTTCTTGGCTTTATACTCTTCTCCATTCCAAACATTGCCTCATAACAGATGTTAATATGTTCATTGTTACCCTCGGATATAAGATGGATGACCAATTAGGAAGTGCAGCTCAAAGTAGAGTCAGGCCTTGAGTGGATAGCACTTTTCCTAGTAGGTCATTCCATGGCTATCCTTTACCAGGGATGGTCCAGGGTGAGGTTCTGTGTCTGGAATAGGAGAGCTCTTCCCCTCTCCTCACATCCTGCCACACAGCTGCTCTGCCCTTTGGGACTAGGGGCCCAGAGAAGGAAGTAGGGGCTCCCACAAAGGGATTGCTAAGGAGTGCTGCAGCCTCCCAGTTGCCATGCCTTTCAGTCCTCCTCAAAACTATACAACCAAAAGGGCTATTTATTCTACCACATCATGACAAAAGAGCACAGCTTCTAGAGTAGTCAAGTGACTTTTAGAGACCAGCAGGTTTCCTCTTCACCCCTGGGAGAGTTGAGCTCATGTACATTACATCATTAAAGGGAAATTACAAAACCAAAAGGAGCAGACCCATGATCCAAGGGACCTGGAGAGCAATCTGTGCTACTGGACTGTCAATAAGACATCTTATAACCCCTTCTCTGGCTGTAAAATATAAGAAATCGTACCAGCCCCCCTGAGAAGGGCAGGTGCTCACAACATAATGACCATCCCCTTCAGCTCTAACCTCAGTGGGCAAGAAAGGATATAGATTATTGGGGCAGTTTGCTATCACCTTCTATATGCCAAAGGAAAGCAGGAGGTTGAGGTAGAGATTTCAGGAGACTGTCAGTCAAGACCAATCCAATTGTAGATGGAAGAACATTCAACTTCTTGCCCTGGGAGTTAGAAACTGTGGCATCTGCCCTTCTGGGCTTTCTTCAGCTTTATTTACAAGGACATGTATGACAGAAGCCTTCCAGATGGTAATGGAGTTACTTAGGCAGCTCCTAAAAAGTGATATTCTACTCTGTTTTATCTGGACGGTTGCCTCCACCTTGTTCTTGCCTTGAAGCTTTATTGCCTCGACACTGCTCTCTGCTCTGGCCAAGGAGAGCCTTGAGGATGAGAGTGGTAATTGCCCAGCACTGTATTTGTTGATAACTACTGCCTTTTGGGAACTAGAAAGGGCTTGTACTTTAGAACTGTGAAAGGTCCTCAACCCAAAGCCAGTGTGTTTAATTTCCTCACTAAAACACCAAAGAACGTTAAAGAGTAGTTGTCCATAGTTAGAATTAGATCAAAGAGGTTATTTAATTCCTGACTTGAGATTTGATAGAAATAGCCAACACTAACTGCCCTTTAGGAAAGGACCTGTAGAAAGCACTCAAGACCTAAAAAGATTTTCAGATAAATCATTTGATCTTTCATCAGATATTGGTGATTTTCATTGAAATACTGCATAAGTCTAAAATCATCAATTCTTGCATAAACCCAAAATTTAACTAAAATCATTACTAGCAAGCCATAACACAAGGTATGAAATCAAACAAAATCATGACTATATCCCATAAAGTTCAGTAATTCAAATTTCTTAAATAGTCTACAGCTTCCTCTGAAATACTATTCTCTGGATTAACACAAATACATTTTGCATCTTTGCTTCCCAGAATGATCTTGTATAACAGCTCTGTAAGAATTGCCAATCAAATTAGGAACAGTTTAATCTGAGGGTGAGTGAGAAGATGAAATATCTGTGTTCAGCTCTTGCATCTTCAGTCCTGATCTACTTGTCTTTTTGGTCTAGGACAAAACAAATATAATTTTAAAGCTTTTTTTAAGTGGAGACATAATTTCATTGTCCTTTAGCTCATTTGGCTTTTTGAAAGATTTCTAATAATAGTACAACTAAGGTCTTCTTGTCACAATTCAATTCTTTGAAATATACATGCAATTAGTAATAGTATTATAATAAATAGAATCCTTTTTTTGTGAGGAAGATTCGCCCTGAGCTAATATCCATTGCCAATCTTCCCCTTTTTTTGCTTGAGGAAGATTAGCCCTGAGCTAACATCTGTGCCAGTCTTCCTCTATTTTGTATGTGAGAGGCCTCCACAGCATGGCCAATGAGTGGAGTAGGACCACACCCGGAATCTGAACCCGCGAACCCAGGCCATTGAAGGGGAGTGTGTGGAAGTTTAACCATTTGGCCGTGGGTCCGGCCCCCAAATAGAGTCTATTTGATTAAAGGGAAATAGACAGATTATAACTGAGTTTTACTGAGCTACTGAATTTGGGGACTGTGCTAGGCCAGTTTTCCAGGAAGCCAACTCAGAGATGGAGATTTGGGTGCAGGAGTTTCATTGAGAAGTGCTCTGGGAAGGGAAGGAATCAGGATCGGGCAGAGGGATATATTGGGCTCCAATGTTGTCCCAACAGAGGCCTTAGCCATCCCATGGGGAACTCTGAGCAGGATTACCCTTCAGAGATGTCCTGCACTGAGGCAAGGGGTCGGGCCTAGGTACCCCAGAGCCAGTCATCCTGGGGAGAAGAGGGACCTTGAGCCAGGCATTTCTCTGCTGCAGAGTGCGATTGCTGGGGAAGGGTTCAGCTATGAGCTGAGGGCAATGAGTGCTTGATCCTGAAGAGGGATCTGGGTGGCCCACCATGGCATCCACTACAAGCATTTATTTATATTTGTTATTCCAATTTTTCAAGTATTTGGCAGAAGGCAACAGTCATTACCAGGATAATCATTTAATCCAACATTGATTCATCTAATATTTGATTTCCTACTATATGCCAAGAACTGTGCTAAACTTTGGGGGTAGAATATTGAGTAGGAGGTGACCTGTCATTTAGGAGCCTACAACCTAGCAAGGGTTTTGGACACAGAGGCAGATGGGGAAGACAGCAGGGCATTTGCTCTAGTAGAGGGAAATAATGGGAGGATGTTGGAGCGTTCATTAATGCCAAGTAGGTGGAGGCAAGAACACTTCACAAAGAAGCAGCAACTCTTGAGATAAACTACTAACACCTCATCGTTCAAATGTAACCTCTCTCTCCAGCTTCATCCTTGCCAGAAAGGCTGATCGACTTGCTAAGCTGCATAAAGAAATGAGGTAAGAATTTGCGTCTGAAACAGAAAAGGTTAGCTTTATATTGTGCTTACTGCACTAACCACAGTATAATAGCATTATGGAAAACCACAAATAATTCACTAATATTCTCAAAATCCCAACAAATCAACCTCTTTGTATTTGGCTACACCCCCCTCCACTCGGTCCTTGCCCATATGTATGTATCAATTGAGTTTTACATGTTTGTGTTCATTTTACTGTGATTGAGTGGTAGGATTTCCCTGTAGGATGGATAGAGAAAATCAGAAAACATTAGCTTTGAAAAAAGCCTTAGAGGCCAAGTCCTGTTCACCTTGCAAGACAGTTATTCCTTTTCTAAGGTTCTCTGACTTGTACTTTTCTGAAAAGCAAATCCATATATATGTGTTTCAACCTGTTGCAACTTGTGCACATAAAGTATTCCTCTTTCATTATCTAGGACATGGCTCTGATGTTCCCTTCTCCCTAGAGCTTCCTAGTATAAAACAGTTATTTTAGGACAGTGGCTTTTTTCTTTCTTTCTCCCTTTCTCTCTTTGTACTTTGTATGTGTTTTACTTTGCCTTGGAATCCTTTGTTCAAATTAAGTCTTACTTGGAACTCTTACCTGGAAACAGTCATTTGGCTGGTGGGGGGCTGCCTCTGGGAATTTCTGGGCTTCCCTTCTTTAGGGTAGTCCTAAATCCTTTGTTAGCTTTTGAAGAGGACCAACACACATGCAAATGTGTACTTCTCTCTGCATTTAATTTATAAATTAAGCAGCAAATCCACTAACAGCCCTTCCTTTGAGAGTTACTTTGATGACTTTGGAAGTTAGGAAAAGGCTGCAGAAGTTCCCACACTTGCATGCAAATTTGTTTATTTGAGCTACTGTGAGATTCGATGTCAGGAAGGGAACTATTTTAATGTCCACCTACTCAATAGAAGAGGAATTTGGGCTCCAGTGACAGAGAATGATGTCCAAGGCTCCATAGCTAGCTTGTGACAAAGTCAGAAATAGCATCTAATGTGTACTTTTTTTCATTACGCCACACTAAGCTTGACATTTTCTTTTGGATTTCCTGCTTTCCCTCCTTATTAATAGTAAAATAAATACCAGCCTGGATGTAGACATTTGGTTATGATTCCACATGGTGGCTGAACTTCTCAAAAGTTTTTATAAGGCAAAACCCTTAGAACTCTGAATATGCCCTTGACCAGAGCACTGGTACCCAGAACTGACTGCATCAAAATCTCCCAAAATATGTTTGGAAAATATATTTTTCTGAGGCCATTAGATTATGATTTGGTAAGTTAGGGGTGGGGCCTGAGTATTTGTATTTTTTAACAAGCTTTTCCAGTGATTATGATGAACAGCCAGATTTAGAAACCAGTGGGTAAATTCACCTACAAGATGACCTCTTTTGGCCATCATTTAAAATATGTTCTGTTATTTTCAGAGCCCAACTAACCAATCAGTGCATTGCTCCAATATCCTTGTTTTATATAACTTTTCCTAAAATTTGTAATTTTAATGGGTGGAAAGGGATGGGGAAGATAATTTCCTGATATATTTGTATGAACTCATCCTTGACTCATCTCATAGTATGGAATACAGTAAATAATGAGTTATATTTCTAGTATAACTACTTTATCATTCATGAATGAAAAATTAACTACAATGTAGGTTGACTGGATTTTAGGTTTCACTCTGTTTTACTAAAGATTTTATTACATGTTCCAAAAATAACTTAAGCATCATTAAACTTTTCAAAATAATGATTATCAAAACTTTTGTTTTCTAATTGACTCAAAATGTGAGAGTTATTCTTTGTAACACTCTTATGAAGTAGGTGAGAATCAGTCATCTCATCATAGAGTAGGAAAGAGGGTACCATACTAGGCTGAGGATGGGTTTGGATTACATAAATTTTTATTGAGCACTTACTACAGGTGCAGTGCTCAGGAGAGTAGAGCCTCAGCCCTGCCATTCATCAGCTGAGTGATGTTAAACAGGTCTTTTCAGCACACTGAGCCTCAGCCTCCTCATCTTTGTAATGAGGGGCTTGGATTAGACAGAAAGAGACAGACAGGTGGACAGTAGTCCTGAGACTTCTTCCAGTTCTGCCTCTCCTTTATGATTATTGATCTGTAGTATGAACAGCTCCTTGAAGGAAACCAAACTTTTCCTGTCTGTACTAGAACTTAAATAGCCACCTAATATTGAGTGACATCACCTCAGGAGTGGCATTTGTTTCTCCCTTAAAACCTGCCATGGTAAAATGGTGGCAGTAAGCAATGTTTATAATTCAACCTCCTCCTCCTGACTTAACACTGTATATTCACAAGATGGAAGTTCTGGGGTTATATAAATGGTATAAATGTGAGCATTTGGATAAATTTACAAGGTTATATTTTGTCCCACGTGATTCAGAGAAATTGGAGACATATTTGAAAAATATTTTCTAATGTAATTGGCAACATAAAATTGTCATCTTTTAAAATGTCTGTTTCTTTTATTACTGGTAAGTGTAACCTTCCCCACACACACATTTTTGGCCATTTGTCCCTTCAGCTTTTAATGCTCGTCTTACAGATTTGAATTAAACCCTTTGCCACATTTTTTAGCAAATATCTTTCCAGTTGCTTGTTAGCCTGTAACAAATAATTTGGAGCACTTTCAATGTTTAAACTATATAAAAACTAAAGTAGGCAAATACCAAAAGTATATAACTGGATCAGTGTGAACGTATTCAAACAAACCCTGAAATAGAACTGTTCGTTTCTAAAATGGGTGATTTTAGTAAATTGGAACTTTTTAATATCACCAAGAGTGGTTGTAAGTTTAAAATGTGTCTGTTTCAAAAAGTGCTTAGTTAAATTAAACTACTGATTTTTAAGATATAATGCATGCCATGTTCTATGCTAGTCATTTACATAATGAATTATGAGGGTAACCAAAGACTGCGTTTGAGGTAATACCACATAGTGCATCATGCCCACTCCCCAGATGCCCTTTGAAGTACTCTGTCCACAGACCATTCTGTCACGTGACAGATTACTAGGCTGGAGTGACTCTAAGCCTCTCCAGGTATAGCATATTTTATGTTTTGCTTGAAAGATTAAATTAGCTTTATATGTTTGTAGATCTTTAAAACATAGATATAGGATAGTTAAAAGACACTGTTATATGTACTATAAACTTATAGTAGGATTATAAATCCTTATAAAAGGATTATTCTAGAATTCTACATATTCCAGAAAAGTGACTTAAAATTAATTCCTAAAACTGAATTTAATTTAATCTCATTTTCCCCATTTTAATCTTGAATAGATATGGTATAGGGTAGTGAAAGAGGCAAAAATATTTTTAAAAAGGAAAATTCTGTTGAATCTTCAAGTCAAATGACTGTATTGAAGCACAGAGTTAATCTGAGAGCAGAGATTCACGGAACTGTTCGTTTTGTATAGTTACAGAAGGCCATTGATTCTAATCTTTCCTTAATCTGACTCATTGGCAAGAGCCCTGGAACTTGCTCTCTTTATTCTATTCTCATCAGTTATTACTTCCTTAACATTTTTTGTTCTTTTTTATAGGAAGAAGAAAATCTGTGAGCTCTACGCCAAGGTACTGGGATCCCAAGAAGCTTTACAAGTAAGAAACCCCCAGCTTTAATCCCTAGTAGGTTCTGCCCCGTTTGCTCTGAGTGGTAAAGCAAAGCAGATTCTGCTTTCCTGACAGTCTTATGAAGAGAGTACAAAGGGATATGCTTACTAGAAGATTAACTTCACCAATCACAAAAGGCTATTAACAGTTGCTGTCAGGTGCATGCAGTTTCTGATGCAGCGGTTCCTTGGGCTGTTTAAATGTTCACTGGGTAACTGGCAGCCAATTGTAATCAGAGCCTGGAGCTGGAGGTATTGTCCGGAGGGGTGAGATCAGTTCCCAGAACAGAGATCCTGCCTTCTGTCAATGTCAACTGACTGCTGTGAAATAAAATCCCAGCTATGTCATCATTTGTTGGTGAAGGCACAGTAGTGTACACTTGACAAGATGGACTGAATCTGGACTCTCCGCCCAGGTCAAAGTCATACTGATTTATTTTTCCATCTGTAGACTCAATTCATGGCTCCTTTAGGAATTTCCGTGCTTTCAATCTGCCACTGAAAGCGATTATGAGAATGAAATTCTTTTTGAAGAACCTACCAGATAGTTGGGGGCTCATTCAGGCTATTACCTCTGAACTGTTCAAATAACAAACTTGTAGGACGTGTTAGGGAAAGTAGAGAAGGTTCTCTCTTGTCCCTTGAGAAACACTTTTCATCTTAATTGTCCCCTGTTTAGCAGGATTCCCATCATTCACTTTTCCAACTTACACTTTTTGGTTGTGAAGAAAGCCTTTCGTAGGCACTATGCTTATCTTCTACCTCCTCCCTTCCACTCTTTTTTCAGCAGTAATGCCTTAGCAGATGGGAGAAGGAAAGGAAAGATGGGCGAAGTAAAGAAAATACAGAGAATTCAGAGATTTAAGCAGAACTTTCCAGAACCTGCTTGTCAGCGGGGTTTCCTGTATACTTAGGTCTAAAGACTTCAGAATCTGCGTGGAGAGGCCCCTCTTCCAGTTATTGGAATATTTCATGTCTCTCCTAGAGAAAAGGTTGAGAAAGTCAAAGTATACGTAGCTTGTCACTTGGTACCTCACAAAAGGCCATTACTTGATACTGTCATATTTCTCCTTAAATGAGTTAGAAATACAGGGCTGCCTTTTTTTAATGTAAATTTTTTGTTAAAGTAAAACACAGAAGAGCCTTTATTATTGAGCGCTAGCATTTCAGCTTTGTCTTCCCTTTGACATTTTCTCCCCACTGATCTGCAGCCGGTGCACTATGAAGAGAAGAACTGGTGTGAGGAGCAGTACTCAGGGGGCTGCTACACTGCCTACTTCCCCCCAGGGATCATGACTCAGTATGGAAGGTACTACCCAGACACTATACCAATTAATACAAGACATACACCAAACTTAAAAAGATAAGCAGGTCAGAGGCTAGTCCGGTGGTGCAGCAGTTAAGTTCGCACATTCCGCTTTGGCAGCCTGGGTTCACCGGTTCGGATCCCGGGTGCAGACACAGCACTATTTGACAAGCCATGCTGTAGTAGGTATCTCATATATAAAGTAGAGGAATATGGGCATGGATGTTAGCTCAGAGTCAGTCTTCCTCAGCCAAAAGAGGAGGATTGGCAGCAGATGTCAGCTCAGGACTAATCTTCCTCAAAACAAAAAAAAAGATAAGCAGGTCAGCCTGGTGGCCTAGTAGTTGAGCTCAGTGTGCTCCACTTTGGTGGCCTGGGTTTGGTTCCTGGGCATGGACCACTTGTGGGCATACCACTTGTCTGCCAGTGGCCATGCTGTGGTGGTGGCTCACATCCTAAAAGAGGAAGGTTGGCAGCAGGTGTTAGCTCAGGGCAAATCTTCCTCAGCCAAAAAAAAAAAGATAAGCAAAGTTCAATGGAAATTGTAGAAATAATCATCAGCATTCTTATTTCTAATGCCCCAGATAGTCAGTTTATGTATTTCTGGATATCCATAGGAAAATAAGTATGTTAGTACATAGATCAACAGCTGTCAGTACCTAGAACAATCACAGAACACTGGTGAGCATTTCAGATGTCAGCAACATGTGAGAATTCTGCAAGCTGCAGTGTCCTCCAAGGGGGCTTCTTGAGCTCAACTAGAATTTAGCTTCATATGACTAACCTAGGCTCCGTGGCATCAGTCTACACAGAAGGACATGGGCTAAACACGTCTTGCCATCCAGAACAGCATCAGACATTCCTCTTCACAGGGAAGCATCCTTGCTGTATACAGCTAAGGTGTGAGGAGGTGATATCCACTCAGGCTGGGAGAATTCACCTTGGCTTAGAAACCTCATGCCCCATAGTGGTCATTGTCTCTCGAAACAGCCTCTTAGGCTTAGTGTCCAGGGTCCCTGTAAGGCACATGCCCAGTTACAAAAGGCACCACACTCAGGGAAGCCCAAAATGATAAACTCCTACCAGGCATTTACAATTCATGACAATTTTCCCAGCCCAGATGCAATTTTCCAATGTAGGGGTCAGGGGAGACATTTTTACCATAAGCACTGTTACCTGGTAACGTAGATGGCATTATTCTTCATCAGATTTCCGAAGGAACAGAGCTAGAAAGTTAACTCAAGGTTGTGTTTGTCCACAGAGAAGGAAGAAGGATTTGTTAATCCTTTCCTTACATGAATTTTTTTGTTTGTTTATTCTCTTTTGTTTTTGGTGACAAAGATTGGCCCAATCTGCCTCTTTTATTTTCTCCATAAGGCCCCAGTACATAGTTGTATATCCTAGTTGTAAGTCCTTCTAGTTCTTCTATGTGGGATGCTGCCTCAGCATGGCTTGATGAGCAGTGGGTAGGTCTACAACCAGGATCCGAACCGGCAAACCCCGGGCCGCCAAAGTGGAGTGTGCGAACTTAACCACTACACCACTGGGCTGGCCTTGTTTATTCTTAATTGAACCGTTAATTAAGTAATGATTTTAGTTAAATTTTAGGTTGCGCAAGAATCAATTATTTTAGACTTATGCAGTATCTCAATGAAAGTCATTATCTGATGAAAGATTAAATGATTTATCGGAAAACCTTTTTTGATCTTGGGTGCTTTTTACAGTTCCTTTTCCAAAGGGTGATTTTTGTTGTCTATTTCTGTCAAATCTCTAGTTGTGAATGAATAGGCTTTGTTAGTGATAACAGGATTAATGAACTGGAGTGGACCTGGATTTAAAGTAGAAGTCTACAGGATGGGACTAGGATTAGGAATAGATGAAGCCAAAGATTCCTGAATTGGAAAAAGCCATGACAGTGGATTAAGGTAAAGGCCTTTGGGGTGGAGGTGTGCAGCTTAGGAGAGTTCATGAAAATGGCTGCGGATGTGGCAGGAGTCAAAGTCAACAAGGTAGGAGAGGACAGTTGCCCAGTCAGCTTAGCCCTTCTGTGGTTCTCTTCACCAAGACCTGTTTGTAAGAGAAGGCCCATTTCCCTGCCCTCAGCCAGTCTCCAGATAAATTCATGGAAGCAAACTCTGCAGAGGTTGTCTTTTAAGGAGACAGACATATAAGCCCTCAGGTCTCTCCTTTGCTAGAAGGCAGTTAATCTCCCTGTCTCCCCACTTACCGCCACGGTTCCTGCTGACACCCTGGGAGTACCTGCATGGCTGGGGTCTGCAGTCAGATGTGATCTCATGAAGAATGCCCCCCTTGGAAAGACTGTAGGTAGCAAAACAGACCACAAACAGGAACCACAGAGCAAAGAAATCTGATTGTGGATTTAATGCATGTTCTCATATTCCAGTTCTGGCTGGTGAGGAAAAAGTCAACATCATCTTTAGTGACTGATGATCTGACAGCCTGATTCTCTCTGGCTTGAAAGTTCAGATCCTTGGGTGCAGGTGCAGCAAATGGGGAGGAGCCTTTCACCTTTGGCTGAGTCACATGGGAGTTTTTAAAACAGTTTGAGTTTCCTTGTCTGTGGGGTAAATGAGGGCAGTGATCGGCTCATTTACCCTCAGCGCCTTTCCAGGTAACTATGTGACCTCTCTGTTCCCTTAAAGGGTGATTCGTCAGCCAGTGGGCAGGATTTACTTTGCTGGCACGGAGACTGCCACACGCTGGAGCGGTTACATGGAGGGAGCAGTAGAGGCGGGAGAAAGGGCAGCTAGAGAGGTAAGGGAGGAAGGGGAGTCACTCTCCCTCCTCAGTCCAGCAGTGTGTTTGGTACCTGGCCTTTCTAGATCTTGACACTGATAAATCTGTACGTCCACTTCTCTGCCCCTCACTCTACTCATGGGGCTCATCTGTGGCCAGCAGGGCCTTGAATCTGTCGAAACTACAGAACTTCATTTCATAATACCATGGCCATTTTTTTTCAGATCTTGAATGCTTTGGGGAAGGTGGCAGAGAAAGACATATGGCTTCAAGAACCTGAGTCAAAGGTCAGTTTGGCAGCTCCATTTCCATAGACCAGTAACTACATGTAAAACTCCTATCTCTCATCTTCTAGCCTCTGATGTAATTGTAGATGCCACTTTCCAGGGCACATCCGTGCACTGATTTTACAGATAGGTTTTGCCCCTCCTTGTCAGTGCAAGAGTTTTCTGCTAATGATCTGTGTTCATTCATCTAGGATGTTCCAGCTGTGGAAATCACCCATTCCTTCTGGGAGAGGAACCTGCCTTCCGTGGGAGGCCTCCTGAAGATCATTGGATTTTCCACATCAATCACCGCCCTGTGGATCGTGGTATACAAATTCAAGCTGCTGACACGATCCTAAAGATTCAGCCTAATGCTTTCTGCTTGCTCTTTCCCAGCACCATCAAAAGCAAAACGTTGCCAAATTAAAGACCTTGTCATTGGATCACCTTTAAGTGCACTGAATTTAATCCTTCAGTTTAGTCTTAGTCAATGTTAAAGTGAAAACAATCCAAAGAATCACCTCATTAATTTCAGTCAGATCAAGCTCCATCTTGTTATTTGTCTGTGTAGACTAACTTGTGTTGATTGGTGGAATAAAACCTTGTGATAGTTTTCTTAATTTCAAGAAGTTAAAGTTGAAATGTTCATTCTGACACAATTTCTGTGTCCTGTTTTTCTCCCCTTTAACACAAAATGCCGGATGATTGCAGAAATGAAGCATTTAACTTTCTCTCTGCGAGGTTGAGTAGATTAAGGCCCAGCCTGTGACTGTCCTTTTCAGTCCTTAGGAAATGAGGAAGCATAGGTCCAGAGCCCAGAGTCTCACAGCTTCTTGGCGTGAGCAGCTCACACTTTGGATGAGAGAATAAATAGTAAATGAAAGCAGTGGAGGCCGGAGGATGTTAAGGCCCTCAAACCAGTATAAGGGACATCTTATGGGCTGCTGCCTCAGGACTCTGCTGACTACTTCTAATTCCTGTGAAGTTTCTGGACATCTAGTCTTAATGCTAGCTTGTTTGTATTTTCCTGTTTTTCTTCTTAAAGAGGGCAGTGTTTACCAACGTATAATGTTAAAATTGACTTGCTGTGACTTTTGTGCAGCTCCCCAGGTGAGCAGAGTAAAATAGTGGCAAGACTGTTCCCCAAGAGGCCTCCCTGACTAGCTCTGCATGAGACCAATTGCAAAAGGCATCTGCTCTTTCTCCTGGAAGGTGGCTAACCATTTCTTCGCTCATTGTCAATGATAACATTCTCTGCCGATTTCAAGAAAGCAGTATTTTCCTTTTTTCAGGTAGATCCTTGCCTTCTGAAGGCCCCTAGTGGCATACATTTTTTCTTTTTTTCCTACAACCATAGTAGAATTAGGCATATCTGTTAACTTGTCTTCAACATGGTTACCTTTGAGTAAATGTTAGCATGCCAATTTCTCTAATACGAACTGAAATACATGTGATAAATTTCTGATTGTTATTTGCCGAGAGTATCAAATACAGAAAGGGAATTACAGCTCTATATTATAACCTCCCTTGCTTCAGTTAGTAAGTTTTAGAAACCATAAAATCAAGTGATTTTATATATGATGACTAAGTTCTCTATCTTAGGAGAAATGTGGGCCCAGAACAGTGCTCACCTCTTGTCTTTCCCCTTTAAAAAACTATCAGACTTTTTAAATCCCCGTCGAAAGGTTTCAGCCATAAAATACTCCTTTTTTTAATATAAATATCTCGAAAAACTGAACACAGATGTGATCAAATAAAGTAGTTGAGAAGATTCCATGGACTCGGGTACACAGGTGGCGGATACCCAGTAATACCTTATTCTGTATCATTGATTAACGAGGCATTTTACTTTAAATGACGTTTCTGAGTAGCCGAAGCTGCTGCTTTTATGTGCCCAAATTTTCAAATAAAAATTTTGATGGACCTACTTCCGCGCATTATCAAATATGCTAGATGCCAGTTCATCTTTTTTTATTAATGAGGTCAATCTATGTATCTCAATTATTTTATACTTTTATAATAGAGCGATACCATTCGGTTTGCCCCTCTGCTAAATGTCACGTGATTGTTTTATAGCTGGTGAGTCTCGTGCTTCTTCTGTCTTCTCCCATATTCAGTATTTTATATCCTTGTTATCTCCATTATCTCCCAATACCTCTTAATTTCCTATCTATTTTTTATTGAATGGGAATTAAAGATTGCCAGACCAACCCAAGTTTATGCCATAATTAACCTTATCATCAATCCAAAATTAAGTCACTGGACCCTGGTGCAAGGACTAGTTTTGCCTATCTTAAGAGCAAAGAGCAGGATTTTTCTGCCACTCTGCCTTTAAAAAGCATTTTAGCTAACTTAGGAGTTTTAGTCATGTCTTGGCTATGCTCCAGTACATAAGGAGTTGTCGCATATTATATCAAACTGCCTTGAGAATCACATCCCTGATCTATTTCACTTGTTTCCGTTCACTTACTGATAAACTTGGTTCACCTTGTGGGAAATGCTGATTTAAATTTTTTAACTGGCAACATTTTTAACAGTAATCAAGTTGTAAACATATCTAAGTATTGAACGTGGAAGGACTCCTGAGTATGTGATTTACCCTCTGCTCAAACTTTTGAGAAAAATTAATTTATCCTAATTAGATCAGCCCTGTTAAACTAGAAATTGAGCATCAAGATGAATGCCATTTCAGACATGAAATCGGAACTGAGAACTCCCACCGTATATGAGACTGTGCAACACAAAGATACCACAGGTCTTTTCTTCAACCCAGAGAAGCTACAGTCGGTGTAAGCAGTTCATAGAGCCTGGACCTGTTAAGGCGTCTGGTTCACAATTCTGAAGGCTGAGTTGGCCTCACCTGAGAAGTAGATTTTAAAAGTTAACCCTTTTTGTCACAACTATTAAATAAGGACTTATACTACACTGAAGAAAAAATATTGAAGGGTTGTGAACTACATTTAGTTTGACTGTGAACTTGCTGCCTAATGTTCTGTCTGAACAGTGCCCTCAGTGCTACATGTGGGAGTACACCTATGTATGTGTTGCCATTGAAGTACGATTTCGCCTGTATGGTACTGTTTTGTTTGTTAATAAAGTGCACTACCACCCCTGATTCAGACCTCGCTCCTCTATGTAGTCAGTGGTCCCAGGGTTAAATGGCTTCTTATAGCAGGAGTTCACAATGAGGTGTGGTCCATGGATGCTGGGCTTAAAAAACACTTTGTATTGACTCCAAATTCTCATAGTTTAATTTGACTTTCACGTTTTATCAAGGTTTCCTGGAAGCTGATTAAATGCTAGAATATTGGGCCACAATATTCTGGGCCACAGTCAGTCAATGTGGAGTCTGATTGAAGCTTTCTCACTTAATCAGCTTATGATACCTTGAGGAAATCACTTTGGTTCTCTGCCTCAGTCTCCCCCATCTGGAAAAGGGTAGGTTGCACTTGATGGCTTCTAAGGATTCTTTTCATGGCAACATTATATGATTTATGAATTTGTTGCATATCTGTAAGGCAGGGGCAAGTCACTCAGCCTTTCTGTATCTTGGTTCACTCCTTGTCTTAGGTTGGGTTCCCTAGAAACAGACTGAGATGCAGAGTCGGGAAGAAAGTTTATTAGGGACAGCTCTCAGGAAATACAACTACGGGAGTGAGGAAGGGAGGATTGGGCAGGAGTTGACCTACAAAGCAGTTGCAACTGAGGCCTCAGCAGATCCTAAGCGGGAGCTGGGAAGGCCCTTCAGAATCGTTCCCCATTGAGACAAGGGAGTCTGGCCTCTATCCCTTCATTAGCTGCCCCCTGGAAGGGGGTGTTGCCTTGAGTGAGGCCAGTCCAAGGACAATTTCTAGTGAGGAAGTGCAGTGAACTGAGATTAGCCTGTGTTCTCAGCAGCTGGAGGATCCAGGGAGGGGTACCCACAGTATCTACTTTACTCCCCCTGAAAATATATAGAATTGCCCTTTGTCGTGTAAAAGACCTTGTGGACTTGAACTTTGGTTTGATAGGTAGAATGAAGCTATCTCTGTGAATCTATCCCTGTTAGGTAAGGGAACTGCTTTTACACGGTTCTATTTCTGCACTATTTATGTAGAAGAAAATAATCAGAGTTGGAAGAAACGCTGGAAATGATTCAACCTCTGTCTCAATGAAGGAGCCCCCTCAACAGGTTACTAACAGGAAGATCAAGGGGTAAAAATGTGCATTTGTAAGTAGGAGCCGAAAATCCAATGTTTTCAAGAGTTGGGCAGCTAAAAATTAACAGCATCAGGCATGAGACATTAGAGAGTACTGAGGACTGTGGCTGACCTGAGGAGTATTTGCCCCTCTGAAGGGCATCTATGTTCAAATTCCTTTAAAAGATTGCTAATCAATGAAAATGCATTTGAAGTTTTGCTCACATGTCCAAGTTGTTCTGAAGCCTCTGATAAGTAAGTGCAAGGTTTCCTTTTACATCACTTAAATGACAAATTCTTTTTGGATGTCTTTGATTTTCTGAGAAATGAGCACCAAGACCAGCACCATTTTATAAAACTACCTAAAGCAGGTAAGAGAGTCTGGTTTGGAAGGGGAAAAAGACAGAAAAAAAGCCCTCTTAGACCAGAAATCTCCCTCAAGAAATAGCCCTTTCCTCAGCCCATCCCAAGGCAATGCTTATCTCCAGCTACGTCAGTGTCATGATTGACAAGAGCAGTGCTGAACTTTATTGGAAAAACTGCATCCTCGTGATGAGATAGAAATCGCAGCTCTTCTGTCAGCATTTAATCTCTGCTGACTGTGATATAATTCTAGTAAACGGGACATCAACATTGAATGGATTAATTTTTTTTAACTATAAAACTATACTGTCCACTTTATACCGAGGTGGTGGTCAAAGTGCAAGGTGTGTCCCTTAGCCCAAAGAAGCCGGCTGACATTAAAGGAACAGGATGGAAACAGAGGAAGGTATTGGGTAACTAACAATTCCCTTTCTTCTATCAGAGCTCAGGGCTTGGCTCCCTTCCTTGACCAAGGCCATTCTCTTCAGAGTTTGAAGGCAGGTCTCAAAGTGACAGCTGATGTAAACTAGTCTTAGCCTGGAGCCAGGTTTCTGAAGGTAGCTTTGGGCCCTCATGTGAAAAATTTGTCTTGAAGGAACTTGGAGTTCCTTCAAGATGGATCATGGGCCACTCAGGCAAGATCCCCCCTAATGCACATATGACCCATACAAGACTGTTATTTATTTCTACTCCTTTACACTCACATCTCAGTGGGAACCAGGTTTTCCTATTAATGGGCCTCAGATATTTTCCAAGAACCATCGAGATCCATAGCTGAAATAGTGATGGAGCATAGTGGCGTGGGTGTATGCTGGGGAGTAGGGTGGGAGCAAGAAAAAAAAAAGGAAATAGAGGGATGCTTAAAAGTCCACAGAGCAACATGATGAGAAATTGATGGGTTGATACCCCCAAAGTGAATAGGGCACCCCAAACCTTGTGTCACTTACTCTGACTCAGAATACCTGCCTTATAGAATTGATGAGAAAAGTGAGAGAATGCAGGTAAGGGCCCAGCATAGCAAACACTCAGTAAGTATTAGCTATTATCCATCGATCTTTTAGAATGGAAGAATGCAGAAAGCACTTTTTAATTTTTTTTTATTTATTTTTTTGATGAGGAAGATTGGCTCTGAGCTAACATCTGTGCCCATCTTCCTCTTTTTGCTTGAGGAAGATTGTTGCTGAGCTAACATCTGTGCCACTCTTCCTCTATTTTGTATGGGAGATGCCACCACAGCTTGGCTTGATGTGTGGTGTGTAGGTCTGCACCCAAGATCTGAACCCACAAACCCTGGCCCACCAAAGCAGAGCACAAGAACTTAACTACTACACCATTGGGCCAGCTGCAAGAAAGCACTTTTTAAATTTTGTGAGCAGTAACCACCTTGAATTTCTTACAATCATTCAACACATTCTTACTGAGCATCTACAATGTGCTGGGATTCAGCAGTGAACAAGACAGAGCCCAACTCGTGGAACACACAGACATCAAGTAACGCATTCATTGTGGCTCTGGTCAGCGCTATGACAGAAAAGCATAGAATACTATGAATGCAGGGGAAGTGTTCTGTGAGGACGTGAGATTTAAGGGGAAGTTTCTAGGATCTGTGCTAAAGCCGCCATAAGCATCACTGTGTGGCAAGTCAGTAAGGACATTGCGTAAGGCAGAGAAAGGAAGTGAAAAATAACGAGATGGTGTCTTAGTCTGTTGGGGCTGTTTTAACAAAATGCCATAGACTGGGTGGCTTATAAACAGCAGAAATTTACTTCTCACAGTTCTGGAGGCTGGAGAGTCCAAGATCAAGGCACCAGCAGATTCGGTGCCTGGTGAGAGCCTACTTTCTAGTTCATAGATGATGCCCTCTCACTGTGTCCTCACATGCTGGAAAGGACAATGGAGCTTTCTCGGGCTTTTTTTAAATAAGAGCACTAATCCCATTTCATGAGGGCTCTACTCTCATGACCTATACACCTCCCAAAGTCCTCACTTCTTACCACCATTAACTTTGGGGTTGGAATTTCAACATAAGAATTTCAGGAGGACACAAACATCAGTCTCTAGCAGATGGCGTGGCTAACTGGTAAAGAAAATCCCAAGCATCATCAATAAATGCTGAATGTTAAGTCCCATTTGCTCCATTGACCATTGTTCACCTTCAGTCTTTTACTGTTCCTTTACCCAGCCCTTCTCTGCACTCCAAGAGATCTTTATCAACTAGGACTCATTGTCTCCCAGCGCCCTGTGCTAATGGGCTGCCTAAATTTGTTTTAAAAGAGTGCCATCTTCTGGCCAAACACTGCAGTTTCCTTCCAATGGAAAGCCTAAAGTATTTCAAGACAGTTTTGTCCTTGGGGAAACTAAGATGTGGCACCTCCACTCAGAATTTCCTCCAAACACATTTACCTGTGCTTTCTTACTTTCCAGTTTTGAAATAGATAAAAAATATTAATATCTAATATCCACAGCCTTTCCTCTGCCCTTATCTTCCGGGAAGATTTTTTTATTAGAACTGCTTGGTTCCTCAGCTTTTGTTGTTTCCATCTGGGTAATGGGTGAGGAAAATTGGTAGGAGCTGAGAGAGGTGGAATTGCTTTTACCTTAGATAGGGCAGGGAATTAATTTGGGAAATGCAGGAGAGGGAGGCTGGGGAGAAAAGAGAAAGTTTCAGAAAGTCAACTTGGGGCTATGGAGTGCAGCTGGAGAGAAGGAGTTTTCAAAACCTTCCTTGTTAACCTAGGGACATAGAAGTAAGGAGCGTTATTAGGAAGTTTGGCTAGGAGTCATGTGGTGCAATAAATATCCACACTATTCTTTAAGCTTTGGGAGTCAAAACTGTGTTTCGTTTAGACACTATATTGTACTGAGACCATCTTAGAGGTCCTCTAAACGGCCTATATTATTCTGGGCTATGTGAATTCAGAAAATATATGGCTAATAAGTGCCTGGCATCTTGAATGATGCCTAAGAGTCCTGTAGGTTCAGTTTATGGGATGTCAAAGGAACTAAACAGAAAGGACTTCAGCAACTCTGCCCTGAAAAGACCCACATTTAAGCTGGTAAACTGCACACCCCAGACTGGAAATACACTAAATAGGTCTGGCAGCGAATTAGATTTATATTAAGAAAATGAGTAAAGGAGCTTGCCCAGGACGTGTCTTCAGCTGGCTACCATGGGCCATTGTATCAGCATCAACCAGTGAACATGGGAGATGCAGATGTGGGGCCCCTACATGTGGCCAACGAGGCTGCGAGTGTTAGATGGGCCCTGTATGTAGACTGTGCAGGGCAGGCCAGAGCATGCATCCTGAAGGCAAGTTCACTGGGAGGAGGTGGGGCCAATTCAGACAGGCTAAAGGAAGTGAAGGTAGATCAGCTTCTCTCACCAGCAGCCAACCACCTTTGCCATATCAGCCATTTTAATTTTCTGGGCTGTACTAGTTTCCTATTGCTCCTGTAACGAATTACTACAAACTTAGTGACTTAAAACAACACAAACTTATTATCTTACAGTTCTGAAGGTTGAAAGTTTGAAATGAGTCGTACAGGGCTAAAATCAAGGTGTCAACAGACATGCTTCCTCCTGGAGTCTCCAGGGGAGAATCCATTCTTTGTCTCTTCCAGCATCTAGAGGTTGCCACTACGCTTGGCTTATGGCCACATCATTCCAATCTCTTGCTACTGTGGGCACATTGCCTCCTGCCTCCCGCTTATGAGGGTGCTTGTGTTAATATTTGGCCTACCTGGATAATTCAAAATAATTTCCCTATTTTATGATCCTTAACTTAATCATATCTGCAAAGTCCCTTTACCATGTAAGGTAATATATTCATAGGTTCTGGAGTTAGGACACGAACATCTTTGTCAGGGCCTACCACATGAGCCTTGATGTTCTTGAAAACCAAGAATTAAATGCCAGGGGCCAGCCCGGTGGCGCAGCAGTTAAGTGCACACATTCTGCTTTGGCGGCCTGGGGTCCACTGGTTCGGATCCCGGGTGGGGACATGGCATGGCTTGGCACGCCATGCTGTGGTAGGCGTCCAACATATAAAGTAGAGGAAGAGGGGCAGGGATGTTAGCTCAGGGCCAGTCTTCCTCAGCGAAAAAGAGGAGGACTGGCAGTAGTTAGCTCAGGGCTAATCTTCCTCAAAAAAAAAAGAAGAATTAAATGGCAGCATTGGCCTGTCCTCAAATTCCTGCTATTCCAGGCACCTGAGTTCAGAGCAGCAAACAGAACTTTTAATGATTTAAAACCATGTGGGCTCTCTCCTGCTCCCACCAATGCCCCCCTCCCCCTGCCCCACCACACACACACACCTGAACCATTTCCCAGTCTTGTCTTCTAGATACAAAAAAATTGGAATCTGTGAGAAAAGATTGTGATCTGTGGGAAGCAAATGTATTTGTCTTACATAAGCACAAAACTAGACTTCAATTTTGTACCTTCAATAAACGAGAGAACAGAAATTTCTATTGTCTAATCCAAATGAATTTTTATTCTCTAATCCAAATTCTTTGAGACTCTTCGCATGACTGAATACTGTGCTCTTATAAGAACCTTCTCGGGGCCGGCCCCGCGGCTAAGTGGTTAAGTTTGCATGCTCCGCATCGGCGGCCCAGGGTTTCACCAGTTCGGATCCTGGGCGCGGACATGGCACCGCTCATCGGGTCATGCTGAAGCGGCATCCGACATGCCACAACTAGAAGGACCCACAACTAAAATATACAACTATGTACCGGGGGGCTTTGGGGAGAAAAAGGAAAAATAAAATCTTAAAAAAAAAAAGAACCTTCTCAGGCCTCCCTTTAGGTGGCAGAGTCTCAAAGTAAAACTATCCTTACCAGGCACCTGTCAACTATTGACCTCCCGAAAGACCACCAGAAAACACATCAATCAAGCAAAGCTAAGTTTATTAGACTTGCTGCAGTAAGGAGAAAATCACATTGACAGAGTCTTAGTGTCTCAAAGGAGAGAAATTAAGATAGAGTTTATAGGTTTACAGGGTTTTCATCTTGGGATGGCTAATTTTTAAGGCTCGTCTTGCAAGACAGAAAACTGGTTGGGATGGGCAGAATCTATGACATACTAGCTCAGGATTGGTGGTGGGCACAGTGAAGTGGGGGTCTTGGAGCAGGTCTTGATCAGCAAGCTGTTAGTCCTGATAAATAATCTATTTTGGTCAGTTCAAAGTTCCGTATTCCAGGAGCAAGTATTTCCTGGAACAAATAGCCAAGTTATTTTGACTTGTTCCCATATTGCTTAGCTCAGGGACAGGAAAGTATGTTGATTGGTTTCAGTTCTTAGATTTAACACAGAACTGAGAATACTTACTATTGCTACATGTGCATTTTGATTTCTTAGCCCTAAGAATTTTCTTTAGAAACAGATCCTTTGCAGGAGAGCATACACGTTAAGAGCCCAGGTTTCTGGAGCCAGCTCGGCCTGGGTTTGAATATTGGTATTGATCATACCTTTCTCATGTGTTAATTGGAGCTCTTCAGTTGCTCTGAGCATTCAGTAGAATAATACAGGTAAAGCCGTTAGTAACAATAAAGGTTAGCCTTAAAAAAGGAAAAGGATTTTCAAGATCCGTTTGGGGTCTACTATGACTCCTAAAATGCACCTTGAATTACTTCTCCCCTCCACTATCATCTCTCTAGTTAGTCATCTCCTGCCAAAATGCTCTAGTTCGTCCTTTCCTATACCACCTGAGTAGCCTGAGTGATCTTTCAGAAAATGCGAATCTGATCCTGTCAGTCTGGGCTCAAGCCCCTTCAGAAGCTGCTCGTTGCACTTTGGATAAGATGCATGGCAGCTCACAAGGCCTTGCGTGCTCTATCCCCTGCCTGCTTCCCTATTCGTGCCAGGAGCCACTCCCCTCTCCCTCACAACCTTCCAGCCATCAAATTGCACTTATAAATCCTCAGACATATCCAGTCTTTCTCTGTCTCAGTTCCCTCGCCCTGGAAGGTTCTTTTCTCCATTCTTCACTTGACTAAATCTTCCAGGTCACTGATAATATCTTACTTTCTGAGAGGCCTTTCCTGACAACCCCTTTCCCACAATTAATTCTCCATCACAATCTTTAATTTCCTCCATGAAGATTTGAAATTACATATGTGTTGAGATGATGTTTAAGGTCTCCCCAAATGATAGGCCCACCACAAATGGGTTATATATGTGCAGAGATCTGGAGGCCATCAGCCCTCTGGGCAGAAGGACAGGGTCTTGGGTGCTGGAGCCCCCAAGCTGCTCAATTCCAGGCATGGAGTGACCTTATCCATTTAACCAATATGCCATACAAATGCAATAATTTTCTCTTCAGTGTGATATGATGTGGAAAACGTTGGAAAGGACTGATTTAAGCCAGTATTTTTGGTACACATAAAGATATAAGCAAGCAAGGGTCAAGGATCACTATTAATATTCAGATTTTACTATGAAACATCACTTGCGGGAGACAAATTAAAACCCACTGTCATTTCCCTGGACCACAATTTCATATGGTGCCCAGTATCATTATGGTAATGACATAGCTTCAAACATATCCAACCACAAATTCAAGTTTGCTGCTCTTTAATTATTTTAGTTCTATTGTAACATGCCCTCAAAAGAAGGAATTTAAATGAGCCAATTAGTAACTGGAGGTCAGTCTGGAAGAAATAATTGACAGGACCAGTCCTCAGATCTCACCAGGGCTCCTTGGATTTAAATTGGAATCTAAGAGAGAAGTATTTATTCATTATTTATTTCACTCGATCATTTATGACATGCCCAGTCTCAAGGGGAAGTTGGGTATCTGGCTGAAATACAAAATTAACAAATTAAAATTAACAAGCACAGAAAGGAACAAATCCAGTCTCACCCTAGCTCACTTCAAAGGCTAGGACTGACACTGGGTACACCCAAGAAGGGTGCCCCTGGCTTCTCAAAGTTGGATCAACCTTCTCCTGTATCCCCGGTACCCCAACTCCCAGCCACACACAGGATTCTGTCCATGGTAGAACTTTCTGGTTAGGTAAAGAGAGAAGACAATATTGGGATAATAGAAGGGTTGTTTAGCATCAGGTGGGTGCTTTCAAGCATTCAGCAGATAACATCCTTCATGGACGCAAGGGTCCAGCCATCCCCAGTCTGGGTTTCCAGGGTGTCTCAGGAGGTTGGCCGAGGATAACAACAGGAAATCTGAATCTGGGGTAGGGCACACTTTCAAGCTGAGGCAGGAGGGCCCCACACATAAAGAGAAGAGGCTAGGCCCCCCATGGAATTCCTGGGGGACTGCCAATGGCTACTGGGCATGGAGCCTCAGTCCTGTCCCCTCAGGCAAACTCATCTTTGTGAGAGGATGGGGTCTGGGACCCAGTCCTAGTCCAGTGGTCTGCACTGGGGACCTTAACTACCCTGTTCTCACTGAATCTCCCTAAGAGGCAGGGATATAGCTGGAAGCCAGGTGCTGCCAATCTCCTAACCCACCCCCCGTCTGAATATATCTTTTCATTCCCCTGGGGAGGGCTGCGCCCCTGAATTCCCCTGGACTAGTCTCCATTGAACTTCAACTGAATCACTTGCCAAACCCCCTTGGGATCCTGCTGCTCTGCCCTGCTCACCTATCCGGGTCACCCTACCAAGCCAGGAGTACTGTGTGATTGGCACCGCAGGCCTCGATGGGTTGGGGTGGGGGAAGAGCCTCGCTGGACCCAGCTGACTGTCCTCTCCTTGGCTTCCTGAAGAAGAAAATTCTAGAGCTGAGTGACTGAAGACAAACTGAAGAAATTCTCTAGGCTGACAACAGGGGAGGATGCCAAGGCCGAGGAAATAGTACTGCCCACAGGTGTAAGTCCCAAGGGAAGATTCTCAAGCCAGAGTCTGCTGGATGGGCAACAGACCAATAGAACTTACTGCAGCCTTCCCCACTCACCTGTCTTTATTCTAGCTCTCTCACCCATCTGGTTTTTCATAGAGCTCTTTCAAATAGGGAACCCATCTCTCTGAGGTCAAGCCATGAAAAGTATCTTTTAACATCCTGCTGCTGGCCCCTGGGAAGCACTGGACACATTTGGGACCCTCTTCTCTCCATCAGCAGGATCTTGGGAAAGGAGTTCACCCACTGAAAGTGCACCAGGAAGAGGCCAAGGAGAGATATGAGGAAAAGCTGACGTTGAGGAGGTGATCAGAAAGGAGAGCCCAGAAGGCGATGCGGAAGGAGGAATCACTGGGTCTCCCAACATCCTTCAGTCGCTTTGTGCTGATGTTGCCCAGAAATTCATCTTCAGAATAGATTTTGTTTCTGGGTGGACCACAATCTGATGAAGCTTATTCACACTAGGGTGAGATGTGCCAGGAATCCACTTGGTGGGCTGAATGTGCATTTTAACAGACCCCAATCCAAGAGGCTTTCTGATGTAATATTCCAGATAATGTGACAAAATGAAATAGGAACATTTCAGGCTGGGTCAATGTGTCCTTGCTGGAGTCCCTCAGATTCCCCACTTAGAGAACAGGTGGCCTTCTCCGTGTCCAGCTGCTCGTCTACCTTCTTCTCATCCACTTACTGCTTACCTACCATCTCCTTTTGGCACAAGTCTTGATTTTCTGTTCTGTTTTATTAACTTTATATTTACATGCACTGCTGGATGTTGCCTGAAATCCTTTGGGAAGTAGCATACAATAAGCAAATACATAAAGACAGCAGCAGATTGTTCAACCAGGTGTCTGAACACTAAGAAATATATAACAGAAATATTTTAAGGAGATTTTTAAAAATAATTACTTCTTAAAATCAGGTTATTATCATCATTGAAAAGCTGTAATAATGTAGCTTATAATGGATGATCACAGTGAAATCACAGTAATCTTTCTGTGTACATAAATTGTGATTGTTCTTAGATATGGCTCTTTTAGGGATCACATCTGTTTGTAATTTTTTGAGCAAATATATATTGAACATTTCAATGTAATGTTTGGATGTCTCAGGGTTCATCCTCACACATTTCTCTATCTATACTCAATCCCATAGCTCCTCAAATTATATCACCAGTCCCAACCTCTCCCCTAAATTCTAACAGATATGGTCAACAGTCTACCTGACATCTCCACTTGGATGCACGTGGATATCTAATAGATATCTCCAGTCTATTACACTAGACCAAGCAACCAGAGTCTCTGGCTTGGACAACTGCCTTGATCTCCTAACTAGTCTCCTGCTTCCACTCTTACTGCAATAATAGCCTGCTCTCCACATTGCAAAGTGTGTCACAGGCTGAATTCCCCAGGAAGCTGATTCTGAGATGGAGATTTACATGCAAGAAGTTTATTGGAGGGTGCCTTGGGCTCAACACCTGTGAAGGAGTGAGGGAAACAAACTGGGCAGAGGGCGAAGCTGAACTCTGATGTAATTGCAATAGAGGTGTCAGTTGATCCCATGGGACCTCTGGAGCTGGGACAGGCCTTTTCACTCCCTCCTTGCCCAGTCACTGGATGTGGGCTAACTCTAGTAAGGGGCATGTATTTGGGCCAGGAGGCTGTGCTCAGCTCACCAAAAGGAACACAGCCATGAACTGTCAACTTCCCAACTTCCAGCAGCTGGGAGAATGAGAGCATCAGTCCCGAAGGAGGGATCTGGGCTGTGCACCAGAGTGTCCACTACAGAGTGATTCTTGTAAACATTCGCCAGGTCTGCTCCCCTGTTAGAAACTCTCCAGCGGATTGTCTTCACACTTAGAAAAAAAAAGCCAAACCCTTTACTATGGCTTAAGACTTTCTACATGAGCTAGCCCCTGTCTAACTCTCCAACCTCGTTTCCTACCACTAGTTTTCTGTTACTGTTGCTCCTGCTACACTGGCCCTTTGCTATTCCTTTAATACGCCAATCATACTCTCACCTCTGAGCCTTGCACTTGCTCTTTCTCCTGCCTGGAATGATCTTCCCCCAAATAACATCATGCTTCATTGTCTTACTTCATTTAGATCTCTGTTTAAAAGTCACTTTCTCAAAGAGGCCTAACCTGACCATCCAATCTACTTTAGCCATCCCCCCCAGCACATCACTCTCTATCCCCTTGCCTTGCTTATATTTTCTTCATAACACTTCTCTCCACTAACAGTATATATTACAGCATTTATTTATCTATCTATTTATTTATTTACTGTCTACCCATTAGAATGTAAGCTCCATGAGGAAAAAGACTTCCTCAGTTGTGTTCACAACTATATTCCCAGCACCTTAAAAAATACCTGGAATAGAGAAAGTATTCAATATATATTGTTGAGCTATTGTTGAATGGCTATCATTCTTTAACCCATATAATGCAATAGGCACAAGAACACGTCGAGGAGATATTGAGGTTAGATTGAGTGGCAAGAGAGCAATAAAGAAAGCTCTTTTGCAAAGAAGATGTCTAAGCTTTGGAAATACCAGTAATTCAGAAAGGTCAGGTCCTAGGTATTCTGGATAAGTGATCTTATAAGGCTGGCACAGGGAGAATAGACAGTGAAGAGAACACTCACAGGTTTAGAACAACTCCCAAGTGGGTTTGAAGCCCAGGTCCACCTCTTACTGATTATGAGACCTTTGCCTCATAGCATCTCTGAGACTTAGACTACTCGTTTGTCAAATGGAGATGATGGGGGTGATTTCAGGATAAAATGAGATGACGTACAGTGTCTTGTAAATATACATGTTTAATGAAAGGTAGCTATTATAATAATATAATTAATAATAAGCATGATTATTATCCAAAGACAGTCTTATGTGAAGGTCTTAAATTTTCTCGTCAGGTGGATCTTTCAGGATGCTTTGGACTATAAGTACCAAAAACCTGTATTCAAACTTGTTGAATTTATTTCTCATATGACCAGTTATCCCAAGACAGGACAGGCTGTAAGCAGGGTGCATCAGGGTTGCAAGTTGGTTTCTTCGTGACTTTTTGGCCTTGACCTGTTCTGTGTATGGGCCTTATCCTTGGCCTGAAAGTTAGATGGCTATAGCAATTACAAGTGTCACATCTAAACACTTGTAATGTCCAGAAGAAGGATGAGATGGGACTTTCTATTTCATGAGTCTGTTCTTAAGAGTGAGAGATCCTTTCCCAGCAGCTTCAGCCCACCCCCCAAGAAGACTTCTTTTGTGCCATTAGCCAGAATTGCATAACACACCAAGGTTTAAGTCAATCGTTGACAAAGGAAATAGGCTCACCATGATCATCTTAGACTAACCAGTGCCCACCTCTTGGCACTGGGGATGTGGCCAGCTTACCTACCCTGAAGCATAGCGGTGGGTGAATAGCTGAACAAAATCGGTATTCTATCAGGAAGGAGGTGTAAGGACGGATATTGAGTAAGTCTAATACCCAACGTTCTTCCCCAACTTGTGGCTCAAAAAGAGATGGCCATTGCCAATGGGCATGGCCTGTAATACCTAGAGCCCAGACTCTGTGAACCTTATTCCTATACTGCTCCTTTCTAGGGCAGGTTTTATCGCCTAGATTACCCTTTACTTAAGTAGTGCCTGTGGCATTGGGCACCTAAAACAAAGGGGTCTCAAGGACACAGGGGGTTGGTAGGGAGGTTCTTATTTACCTAAGGACACAGAATTTATTTCCCAATTTTAAGATTACAAGCAGCTTTTAGGAAATGTTATTTTGAAGATAATCATGTCCTTGAAGTGCTTCCAAAACATAGCATTCCATAGCCCAAAGGGCCAACATCCCTACTGAGCATCGGGCTCCATAAGGAGTTACAGTCTATTTATCCAAACCCAGCCTTGACCAGTGGACTAAGGGTCCGAGCATTTGGCAGCACTAGAGTCGAGCAGAAGAGGAGAAGAGCAGATAGACAACAACATGAAGCCAGAGATGAGGAATGGGTCATGGGGATGTGGGGTTTATGGCCCATGCCACCTCTCACTTTCTTCTGAAACAGCTGTTAGTCTCTTTCCCACTGCCCTCACATAACTCCAGGACTTTCTCCTTGATTTTCTATAACCCAGGGAAGATTCTGCTCTTGAAAAGGTTTTGACAGCAGGTTAGGGCAAAGAAAATATAATACAATGAAATGGCCTAGAGGTAAGACAGTTAGTTATGTCAAACTCGAGCGCATAAGCTCAGTGCCACTCAGCATTTTGCCTTGCAGGGAAATGGATTTTCAAGGAGAAGAAACTGAACCAGAATGCTTAAGGAAGAAATGGTTGAGAATTAGAGAAGAAAAGAAAGGTGAAAGAAGAGGTCAAAGTGATCATGGATGGAAGCCAGAGGCTGAAATGTCATTTTTCTGGAGTGGTATATGACCTGTCAGTGACTCACTGCATAGTCTCAGCAGAAATGACAAGAGCAATCACATCAGAAAGTAGCAGCCTAAAGTAAGTGCAGGGTCTGATTAGATCAGTTATTTCCAATACAGGAGCTTGGCTTCTAGTGTCCACAGGCTGACATGTCATGAAGATCATTCTCCAGGAGAATTTTCAACTCAGATGAGTCTTCCTCAGCATTTAAAAAGCAAACTAACAGGAAACAACAAAAAACCAACAACAAACCCACCACCACATTACACCAACTTTTCTACACAGTCCCTTAGAGTCCAGAGCATTCTAGACTACTCTATTTGGTTACAAGGTTTAATATATTGTTGAAATGAGGACTTGTCCTTCTTAGTTTGGAGCCAAAGCTTAGAAGTAAAGGGATCTTAACAGATTGTCCAGGAGACAGGATCCTAAAGAACGTGTAGTGACAGAGGACTGGGCAATTGAGAACATGCAGAGTTGAAGTTTGAAAGGAAGCAGATAGGAGGGAGGTGAATGTTGGCAGAGGAAATACACCTCTGTTAGTTAAGTACCCTCAATTTCAATAGAAAAACTAGGGGAAACGAAGAAGTAGGGGAGATCAACCCACTGTGGTTCAGTCAAGTCTCATGATGTCTGGGAACATTGATCATTGCTATTGAGATGCCTCAGTAGGTCAAGTGACACAGCAGTCACTCTACTGTCACCCCCTCAGGATCAGGCATCACTCCTGTGACTTAGCCTGCTTCCTCTTTGTCCACCTTCTCTTCATCACTGCCACAGAAAGGCTTTGGGCCAGGCCAACTCATGGGCCATTGGCCACTCCTCGAGTTCTGTCTTTGACTCAGGAATTACCCCTGGTCCAATTGGTTGTGGCCAGAGTAATAAGATCACAAAAGCAGGTGACCTATCTGCAAGGATCCATTTCTGACCACTTTTTTAAAAGGAGACCACAGACATGGGAAGCACTTAGTGTTTCACAGACACCCTTATTGCATAAGACCTTCCAAATAGATGGGATTTACCCTAGTTGTGCAGCCTTGAAGATCTCAAATTGGGATGTACTCTTATAACTAAAATATCCACAAGAGGGTCACATAAACAGATTTTTTTCCCCAAGATTCAGAATCTCTTCCTTGGAAATACACACAAAAATACACACAAAAATACACACAAAAATGCCATATTGTGCTTCTCTTAATTTCTCTTTTAAGTTGTATATTGGCCCCTAGATATAGGGCACCTCTTGGGCACCACCATATCCTCTCAACCTGTCTTTGCACTCCATTTGCTATAGCAACCAGCAACCAGATGTGCAAGTTACTGACAACGTCTTCCTCAGCAGCCATTCTGATACACAGGCAAACCTGGAAGAGTAAGGAAATTAACACTCCAGGGAAAACTCTGATCAATGGGAGACAAACGCCTCCTTCTTTGGTTCCCTCGGGTGATCTATTCTGAGCCACATTCTGCGCGGATCCTCAGAAGGTCCCTGGCAGGACTTGTCCCCAGTAGCCCACAGCAGTGACCAATTCAATAATGCACCCTTGGATTGTCTTTCCCTCCTTCCCCGTTTCCCTCCTCCTAGTCCTACTTCTGCTCCCTGAGATCACTTCCCAAATTGAATTATCTGCATAAAAACCCTCGTTTGAGGCTCTGCTTTTAGGGGGGCATCTAGTCTAAGACAACCATGCTTTCCAATTAAGATAGTCTTTCTTTGTACAAGGGGTTCCTATGATCCAGGAAACATGTCTTACTCTTTAATTCGTTGAATTAATGAGTAATCTTCAGAGAGCAAAACCATTTCCTTTTATTCCAAGTACTTTATGAGCATCTTCTTTTCACCCCGATATAGCTGAATACCTGAAAGAAAATGGAGGCAGAGCAGCAGTCCTATGAGAAGGACTCAACTCCAGGATCTCCAAGCGCTACTCTATCTTTGAACTAGTGATTCTTAGCCCTTGGCTAAGACCATCACAGGGAAGCTCCATGAAAACACTTTCTCTCTGTCTGAACTGCTAAATTAAACTCTCCATGTAAAGCTTAGGCACATGAGTCTTTCCAAAGTACCCCAGTAATTCTGGTATGCACCCTCAGTTGAGAATCACTGATTTAGACTCATGAATCTACTCAAGAAGGAAACAGGACCAAACAGGTATTAGTGCTACCTCAACTAAAATATAGTCAAGAAGACAACTGACACTTTCAAAATGAGTATGATGAAAAATGAAAATTAGCTTTCTGCAAAGGAGGGCACAGAAGCACTCATTACAAAGAGTAAACAGGTATAACAGGATTGTTATAACAGGATTGTGAAATCCAGAATGATAATGAAAATGACAGGAATCCATTCATTTATCTTTTGAGACACTATGATGGCACCATAGGAGATATAGAAGATGAAAAGATGAATGGAAAACAGTCTCTGCTCTGAAGAACAGATGATAATAACACCAGTGCATTGAATGAGATGTAAAGAAATCACAATTTTATTTATTTTCCACTGTTCAGTGAGGGAAGTTTCTCCTCTTCTTGGATTCGAAAACCCTGGCAGCTCTATGACTCTATCAATCACTCCTAAGTTAAACGCAATCTTAAGTTTTCTTTAAGTCACAAACCACAGTTTCAATTCAATAATTTGAATGTCCAATATTGTGGAACTTCAAATCTCTGAACGTGACTTAGAGTTTGACTTTCTCCCCTCGTCCAAATAGGACCAGCTTCAGGGGCTGTTGTGCCATCTCACAGAAGCCAGTGGTTAACTTTTCTTCTCCTCCTCTACTCTTTGCTTAGCTTGTCTATTGTGGATTCCGGGACTTCAGGGTTGGGCATGGAAAGGGAGGAGAGAAGAGAGCTTACAGAACATTCCTACTTGATGGGTCCTCTTGTAAGATAGTTTTATATGCTCTGGGCCTGGCTGTCATGAGAATTGACTCTTGTGGGGGCACTTGTGGGGTTTTTTCAGAGACTCTCAAGCGAGCCCTTTCTGACTCTGACTACCCCAACACAGGCAGTAAATTTCTTTTGGTTAGTCAATTTGACTCCCATTCTGCTTCTGTTTTCTGGCAATCTCTGTGGCATTCCCTCACTCTCTGGTCAAAAGCATCTTGAGCAGGGTCCAAGGCATTAGATTCCTCAGGAGTGTGTCAAGCTCTCAAAGGGGTCTCCCAGAAACCCCTCTCATTAGACTTGAGATGCGAAGGTAACATGCTGTCCCTCCCCTTTAGGGTGACTTAGACTCAGAGCGTGGCAGTTCTGAAGAGATCTCTTCACAAATCTCCCCCTTCAAAAACCCCTCCCCACTCTTCTTATACCCTCAAAACTGGTGAGGAGTTTCAATAGAGAAGAAACTGGTTTTTAGGTCTTGCCTTTAAAGTTTCCCATTTTTCTCTACCTCAGGATTTACCTTGGTAAGTGATATCTAATGGAACTTAGCACCTCAGGTAAACCACGTAATTTAACAAGATGGCATAATTGCGATGTCATGTGGTGAGTGCTGGCATTGGGAGAACAAAGAAGAGGGCCACCTCACCCAGCTGGAGGATGAAGGGTCCAGGAGCAGGAGATTTCTGGAGAAGGTAATTCCTTATTTGACTCTTCCATTTTTTTTTCATTCAATGTCTTTTTTTTCCAGTTTTATTGAGATATAATTGACACACAGCACTGTAAAAGTTTAAGGTGTACAGGATAACGACTCGACTTACATATATCATGAAATGGTTGCCACAATAAGTTTAATTAACATCCATCACCTCATATACAAAAAAGAAAAAGATAAAAATATTTTTTTCCTTGTGATGAGAACTCCTAAGATTTACTCTATTAACAACTTTCATATATACCATACAGCAATGTTACAGGCCAGCCCTGGTGGTCACGGGATTAAGATTCAGTGCTGTCACTGCCGTGGCCCGGGGTCACTTCCCAGTCAGGGAACCACACCACCCGTCTGTCCGTTGTCATACTGTGGCGGCTGCATGTTGTTGTGGTGCTGAAAGCTATGTCGCCAGTATTTCAGATACCAGCAGGGTCACCCATGGTGGACAGGTTTCAGCAGAGCTTCCAGACTAAGACAGACTGGGAAGAAGGACCCGGCCACCCACTTCTGAAAAGATCAGCCATGAAAACTCTATGAATAGCAGCAGAGCATTGTCTGATAGAGCACAGGAAGGTGAGAGGATGGCGCAAAAAGAACAGTCAGAGTTCAGGTTGCTAGAACTTGGAATCGACTTGAGGGCACTAACGACAAAGTCAACTTGAGGGCACTAACAACAAAGTGTTACCTATAATCATCATGTCGTATGTTACATCCCTAGTACTTATTTATCTTATAACTGGAAGTTAATACCTTTTGACCATGTTCGTTCCCCTTCCCCCAACCCCTCAACCTCTGGTAACCACAAATCTGATCTCTTTTTCTATGAGTTTGGTTTTTTGGGGTTTTTTTAGGTTCCACATATAAGTGATACCATGCAGTATTTGTCTTTCTCTATTTCACTTAGCATAATGACCTCAAGGTCCATCCATGTTGTTGCAAACTGCAAGACTTCCTCCTTTTAAATAATATTAATATTTATTAAATAATTTTCCATTGTGTACTTATATATATACCACAACTTCTTTATTCATTCATCCATTGATGGATGCTTAAGTTGCTTCCATGTCTTGACTATTGTAAGTAATGCTTACAATAATGTAAGTAATGAACACGGAGGATGCAGATATCTCTTTGACAGTGTTTTCATTTCCTTTGGATATATACCCAGAAGTGGAATTGCTGGATCATAGGGTAGTTCCATTTTTAATTTTTTGAGAAATCTCCATCCTGTTTGTTATACTGGCTGAACCAACTTACAACCCCACCAACAGTGCCTGAGGGCTCCCTTTTCTCCACATTCTCCTCAGCACTGGTTATCTTGTCTTTTTGATGATAGTCATTCTAACAGGTGTGAGGTGATATCTCATTTTGGTTCTGATTTACATTTCCCTATTTGACTCTTTCTTAATGGATGTGTTGGAGCTATGTAGTAACGTGATGACTTTGGGGGGGATATTTTTTTGGAGGGAGCATGCTCAAGAAGATACCCCTATGTAAAGTAGATTACATTTTTAGGCAGATTGAAAAAACAAAATACAAAGAAAGTCTTAGTGGGTTCTTTAATTTCCTCATTTATTCTCTAAAGTTCCTATAAATTTATGAATGTAAATGCACCTGTAAAATCAGAACTCTATACTATTATTGATTAATCCCGGGGCATTTCTTAAATTTCACTTATGCTAAGAATAATAAGCTTTGTTTTCCAAAGAACTGTGTGAAAATGGTCATTTATAGATTTAAACTATATCCTGATAAAAACTGACCTTGGGAGTTGAGAGGTATGAGTAGTTTGAAATGATGATATCATTTAAAAAGGAGTTCAAATAGGATTTAATGGACTGTGAAACTGTAGTTTTAAATTAATGAGTGTACCTAGTAAAAAGTTTTTTGCACTGATAAGGAATGTGAAAGGTCAACTGAAATATTATAATTATCTTAATAGCTAAAGCATCTTGCTTATTAATATGTCAATTATTTTGACAGTTTTTTGGGGAGGTGAAAGCAAGGAGCTCTGTCTTTTAGCATCCTTATCAAATCATTATAAATCATTTACCAAGTGCTCACACGCATGCTACCCATGATGGATGGTGCAATCAAAATGCATGCATCATCTGGGCTTCAAGGAAATTTTGACTGAATGCTTTAAAGTCACAATTATATGCCTAATACTAGATCTTGATTTGATCTGTCAAAGCTTTGAAAGTCATTACCCAAAAAGAAAAGACAACAGACATCTGGTCAATCAACTTTATTTTTAATTGCCCAAATGTGTACTGATCTTTGTAGCCAGACATAATGGAGGATACAAAAGGAAGAAAACAAGATTCCTCTCCTCAAAAAGATGAAAATCAGCTGAAGACACATTGCACAAGACAATAAGACTGAATAAGATGAGTAGCATCTGAGTAGTGCAAAACAACTTAGTACAGATTAAACCCACAGAAAGGGACACCATCAGCAACTACAGCAGGGAGTGGAGGAGAGTGACTGGGAGATGCATTCTGGGAGGTGGGAAAAGCAATAGACCTATATGCTAGTCCCCAAAATATCAGTAGCTTGTTGTGGACCTTGGACACAAGTTCCACGTCTCTCGGCTTCAGTTTGCTCAACTTTAAAACAGAAGATGAGGACTAGACAGTCTCTAAGGTCTTCCAGCTGTAACAATACAGGATTCTAAGGACAAATACAGAGAACTTGGAAGATGAAGATGTCACAGGTAAGAAGGACAAGCACAAAGCCACAGACATGGGAAAAACTAGTTTTTTGTGCATGGGCAAGGTGTGTCGTGGGACAGCAAGAACCTTAAACAAGCCTGCTTAACTACTGTAAAGATTCTGGGGGCAGTAAGCTTGGAAATGGGTGAGACAGAGTGCTAAACCAAGTAAGGGAGATTAAGCAAGGGCCAAAAATGGACAAAGAGATACTGTGTTTCCTGTGGTTGGAAGTCTGACATAGCTTCACGCTTCCCTCCTCACTCATCAGTCTTTATGTCTTCATGGAACTTTATCGCAACTCCTTGCCCAAACCCACATACCCAGTAGAGTAAGAAGAGGATGCAGCTACAGGTGCACTCTCTTTAGGCCCGCACAAGTAGCCCCCTTTTGTGGGCTAGGAAGCCAAGAGCAGCTGCGGAAAAGATGGTGGTCAATCCAATCAGCCTCAGCAAGCCTGGCACAGAGGGCAAATGTCTCTCCAAGAAGGTCGTGGTAATAGGCTGCGCAGGGACATCCTGGGTTCAGAGAACATCTGGTGTCAGTACAGGGCTTGTGCACTTTGCTCCAGAAAGTCTGTATTTCCTCCAGTTCTCTGAACATGACCCACTCTTGCCAACCACTAGGCCATTAAACATAATGTTCTCTCTGCTCAGAACACTTATCCCCAATTCCCAGTGGCCCTTTTACACTTAACTTATTCTGACTCATCCTTCAAGTCTCAGTTTTTATCTCACTTCCTCAGGGAGCCTCTCCTGTGCTCCCAGGCTAAGATGGGACCCTCTTTTTACATTCTCAGTGTGTCTTCTTCATTGTACTTGTCCTTTTTGGTTATCATCTGTTCCCCTACCACATGTTGAGCTCTGTGAAAGCACTGCTGTACCCTTATCACTGTGGCTGACGCAGAGTAGGTGCGCAATAAATACTTGTCAAGTTGAATGAATCTATGGTCCACTCAGCCCTCCTCCCACCTCTGACGGAAGCACTAAGAGAATGACTTGGACTGGCAGGGCTATTCTTTTTGACTTCACACTTGATAGAGAAATAACTTTGACCTTTTTGACCCCTGTCCTCTACAATGCATTTCACTCTATCCTCTATGTGTCCTTCCTTCCAGTCAGGAAAACTTCCTGGGGTTTTATCATAAAATGATAGCGCATATATTGAAAATGCATTTTTAATCTAAATCTGCTCCATTTCATTCCAACTCTTTGCCCCGGGACAGGGGGTGCTGACATATCTTCCTTTCATTTCCTACCCCCTGCTGAGAATCAGCAGGCTAGAGATTTATTCATCATGCATTTATTGAGTTCTTAATGTCTAGAACTCTCTGACCAAAACAAAAATCATATTTTTTCCTAATAATCTGCAATGGATGTGGAAGCTACAAATTTATTAAAGTTCTTCTAAATCTCTCACCTCTACCCTAATCCAGGGTATCTGTTTATATATTCATGGATTGAATCACTTAGAGAAAGGTATGTGAACATATACAAGTGTGTTCTTTCACAAATAATTGTTTTTAGAGGAAAGAGATTTAAATTCACGAAATAAAATATAACCTACCACAGACTCTGGTTCTGACTGCCAGATTTCATCCTCTGGGATCTTCCCCAGGGCATGCAGGATCTGAAAAAAAGAGTACCTTGGCAAATAACGAAAGTGACACCATCTTTCTCCTCAACTGCTCTTTAAATAAAGGACCAACTGAATGCCTCTTGGGATATTCATCAAAAACCCCAGGGTTAAAGCCAACATAGTCCACTTAACCTTTAAAAGGCTCCAAAATGTCTTTCATTTATGGTGTAAGAAGCTCCAACCATTGGGCTCCCCATAAAATTTAGTAGTTGTGAACACGCCCTGATAGAGATGAGATCAGTGGAATTGTTGGGAAATATATAAATGAATTCTGAGTCCCAATATAAATTGCTTGGTTCTATAATATTAGACCTAGGTTCTCTCTCAAGGATAGCTGGAGTGATCTTTTGCCCCATGGGCTCTTTTTACCTTGGGTGACATGATAGATATTTTCATTGTTACTTCTAGGTTAAGGTGTTCATTTCACCTGAGACTACTGTTAAAATGGTGTTTCATATGTCTTCAGATGGAGGTTGCTGGAGAGTTGGTCTCCAGGATCTCAGACATCTTTGACCTGCTTGTCAGGCCCATGAGTTGCCTCCTTCCCCACAGCCTGTGACCCCAGGCCCTACCTCTCGGGCTGCTCTCTCCCCGGCTTCCACAGCCCCCTCCATGTAGCCACTCCAGTGTGTGGCAGTCTCGGTGCCTGCGAAATAAATCCTGCCCACTGGCTGGCGTAGAACCCTTGAAACAAAAGCAAAGAGGTAAAAGTGGTCAGTCTCAGAGAGCCAGAGACGAGCCTTCCCATGAAGACCGAGGCTGGTCAGCTTCTTCTCAGATTCTAAACATCAGGAGTACATTGTCAACAATGGAATAACGTTCATAGCTTCCTCTAGCTCTTGCATGATCCTTGTCATAGACAAAATGAAGTAAAAGCCAAAGTCCACTCCTGCACCAAGAGCTAATAGATAAATGGACTGACATCAATGGAGTGTGTATTTGCTTTCCCTATATGAAGTGAGGGATTGTATGAGCCCAGTCATGTAGTCACCAGCTCTGAGCAAGGCAACACGTGCCCCCAGTTCCCTACCTGGTATTCCACCAATGAATCTGGCAAATCACTTCCTCTCACTGAGCTCTGGCTTCCCCATCTGTTAAATGGTATGGTCCAATGATTTCTAAGACCTTTTCCGTCATTAACACGCAACAAATCTGTGAGTCGGACTATGGCTCCAAAACTACCATTCACTGAGCACTTACCTTTACCCTGTTAAGAGTTTTACTATATTACATCATAAAAGTTAGTATTTGTTGGGTGCCAAGCACTCTTCTAAGTGTATTAATCTTCACAACCCTATAAGGTCAGTACTATTATTACCCCCATTTTGCAGATGAGAATATGGAGATACAGAGACTGTGGTGGACATTGTGGTGCACTGCCCAGACCCCCTTCAAGAATGAAGGACTTATTCCCAGCTGCTGGGAGTGCTGCCAAAGATGGCCTTCTGATATCAGTCCTCTTTGGAGATTGTCTCCACTGAAGAAAATTGCCTCACTCAAAGTCATGCTTCCTTCCAGCAGCAGTTGCATCCAATGACTGATTATCACAGGGCTATAAAGACCCGACCCCCTCAATCCAACTTGAAACAACTCTTAAGGGCCATCCTAGCTCCAGACCTCCCTGTGGGGTCAGCTGAGGCCTTCATTGGAACTGCATCACAGCTCAACCTCTCCCTCTGCCCACTCCTGCTTCCTTCCTCTCATTTATACAAGTGTTGATACCAAGGGTTCTCCCTGGTACATATCCTATATGCTAATCTTTGTTTCAGAGTCTGCTTCTTCGGGAATCTAACCAGCAACAAAGACAAAGTAATCTGCTCTAGGTGACAGCTAGTAAGTGGCTGAGCTGGTATTTGAACATAGGCCATCTGAGTCCAGAACCCACAGCCTTAACCACTCGGTTATACTTCTTCCCTCTATTGAATTATATCTTTATTCTTTTTAAAGAACTCTATGACATAGCTACCATTATCATTACCGCATTTTACACACGAGGCTTGGAGAAATGTACGGTGACTTGCCAAAAGCCACGTTGCTAGAAAATAGCAGAGCTAGGTTTGAACTAGGTCTCTGCTTTTATCCTTTATGCTTTGTCTAGTGTATCATCATCACTACTTAACAAAAAGGACTCATATGCTACACAAAGGGACAGAAGTGTCATAGCACTTGGCTTCTAAGAGGGGCAGTTTGTCATTACCCTGACAAAAATACCATAAGGGAAGCAGCGTCAACATATTATTCATCCTATCCCAGGCTGGCATTATATCAGGTAAGGGATGTGGATGTCCATAGCTGACTCTCATGCTCTATCTTTGTAAATACTGCGCACCACCAGGCCTTTGATCAGAAAACCAAACAGCTGACTTGAATTGATAGGTTTTCCTTCACCAGGCCTTATTGTAGCCATCAAGAAAAAAAGCAATAGAAAATAAAAGAGAAGATATTATAGAATACTGATAATAATACATGGAATAATCTGGAATGATCCATAGCCGGCATGGGCCGGAGAACCTAAGGGTACTCAAGAAGGGTTCCGCAAGAGAAGGTAAATTTGCTTTCTCCATGTTCATTAAACAAAGTTGCTTTCTCCACATGGTCACTTTTTTCAAACAGAGGGAACTAACCCCAAATTGGAAACCTCTGGGAGGCCTGGCCAAATCCTAGAATTAAATATTAGAAAAGAGAATAAAGTTAGAGAACCAATCACACTAACAAGTGGAATGTAAAAATGTAAAAACCAAGAATTAATTTCAAACAGACAAAGATATTTTTCCTCCACCTGTCATGTGGAAATCTTTCCCTGGGGGGAAAAAAGTCCAACAGCTGGAGAAGAAAAATCCCTGCCCCTTCTTTTGCAGGTGAGTGAATATTTAGTATATATTCACAAAATGGGTGTTTCTCTTAGCTTGGTGCAGTAAAATACTTGCTTATGTGTTTTACTGCTTAATCACTATAATCAGTTTTTCAGTCTATCCAGAAGTAAAATTCCTTAAGAAATGTGTGTTTATTTTTTTTACTAAAGTTGTACTGTCAATGGTGTCCTCTGTCTTCCATCTAGAAGCAGAACATTTACTGTGTATTTCCAGAGCCATGAAGATAAAACTCCTTGTAGTATCCCAAAGGTCATGGACCTGAAGGGTCAAGGGAAGCCCTGTGGGCCGGTAGTCCTTACTCACGCTGGGAGTTATGTCACTAAGATCTGCTGTGCCTTAGTTTCTACCCTACAAATGGAAGCTAGTGATATGAAGCCTGACTCGTGTCCTTGGGAAGGAATAAAGATGAAAAAGGACATCACTTGTCACCACCCATGCCTGATACAATGAGATTTATCTTGCTTCTCTCAAGTGGTCAGGGTCAGACCAGTGCAGGTGAGTGTCCTTTTTGCTCCCCCTACCCCATTGCCCAAAAGGCATTTTCCTGACACTCCTTATGGGATTGAGCATGAAACTTGCCACTCCGTGGTCAGAAATCTAATCACATCACAAAACCAAAAACAAAAAAGGTTAAGTTTTGTATTCCTGAATGTATTATATGTGGCAAAGGATTCTATCTATCTTTCTGATTCTCCATTCCATTCTCAATATCACCCAGAGCCCAGCCATGCAGAACTTTTCCCCAGACATTTCATGACCTGGTAGGATTCCAAGCATTTGCTCCTACAGTTCCACCTGCCTAGAGTGCATTCCCCTATAGCCTTTCTCTGCCTTCTACAATCCTTAGATTTCTCTAGGTAAGGCTAGCCCGTCCCTCCCTGGGCCCCCATGGTATTTCTACGCCCCTCTACTAGAGTGCTTACCACAGTACGTTAGAGTCAATGTTTGATATTCCTTCCTCTCCCCAGCCCAATCCCAGCCCCCAACACTGTTAGCTCTTTCACAGCAGGGAGGGCTTTTCTCCATACGGACGTTTTCAGCAGAGTGCTCGGCAAATGGTTGGCACTTAACTAATAAATGGGGAATGAAACAATTAATACTGGCACATCCTGTACTCACTATATCTAAAACTTAACTTAATGACCCAGGAGCTAATCAGGTGGTGCCCTCTGGCCCCAGAATGTTCTCGTAGATGATATTTTGCCATTGTCAGGAAGATAAAGAAAGTGCTAATCCAAGTCATGATGCATCTTCTCACAAGTGGGTTTTAATCCTTCTCTGACCAGCTTTCATGGACAGATTGGTTAGCCATTTACATTTACTCAAACCCTCTTTTCATTGCACACTCTCAACGGCTTTTACTCACTACTCTACATTTCCTATTTGGTTCCGATTGAGCTCCTGGCATCAAATTATTGCTTGGTTTAGTATTACTATAATGGTCATAATAATTACTGTTAGAGCAATCATTCATACCTTGTTGCTGTCAACAAATACAATTAACTAAACACCAATGAGTCATCCTTGGATGCACAACACTGTGAATGTTAAAAGTCAATGAATTGTGTGTGTTGAATGGGTAAATTGTATGGTAAGTGAATTATATCTCAGTAAAGATGTTGGAAAATAACTCATGCTCTCATTAACATGCTGCTTGTTGTCTTTGTATGCCATCTTGTCCTTTTTATTTACCTGCTAAGGAAAGTGAGGTTCAGAGAGGAGAAGTGACCTGTCTATGATACCAAAGTTGGTTATTGGTAGAATCAGGACTGGAATGTAAGTCCCTTCATTCCAAGTCTAGAACTCATTTTGCTTTTATAATGCTGTACCCATGTTGGAGCTTACACAGTTCCATTTGAGGAAGTTTTACTGAGCTCTAAACTCAGTATTAAGATACTTCTGACAATATAAGTGAACCTGCTGACCGTCTAAATTCCAATTCCTATGCTGCAACCTTCTTTGGTTATAGTGATTGGGATTGCTCCTTCAGAGGAATTGAGAGAGAAAGGCACCACCATGATGCAGAATTAAGATGACTTCATTCATGAGATTCACAAGATACAAAGGAAATTGGGGATTTTTTTTTTTTTTAGCATTTGCAAGAAACAGGATAAGAGCTACATGAACCTATTTAAAGTTTGGATTCAGGCTCAGGGAATTTCACTTAGAGCTTAGTATATGTTTACTCTACCTTCCATACTGAGTCATGATCCCTGGGGGGAAGTAGGTTGTGTAGCAGCCCCCTGAGTACTGCTCCTCACACCAGTTCTTCTCTTCATAGTGCACCGGCTGCAAGACAGAACGAAAAAAACTCAAAGAAGACTCACAGGAAGCTATCTAGTCTAGAACAAATCACAGTCTTGTCCGCTTTATATTGGAGAACCAATATATGGCTGAAGTAGAGCCTTATTATCCTGATGTTTTTAGAGATATGTCCTTGGGCAGGTAAATGTCCCTGGTGATAAACTTTTAAGAAGTTCTGACTTGAGAAAGTTTTCTCACTTGGTTCATTCACGTCTCAAGTGCTGATCATAAATTGCAATTGCCTAGTTCCATTTTTAAATTAGTCTTACCTATTGAGAAGTTTGCAGTGCTAACGGTTTCAAGGCAAGTTTAAAAAAGGATTTATGTTTACTGAGTGGGTGGAGCAGGAAAAAGCAGAAAAACATGTCTATCAAGGAAAAAGGATGACCAGATTTGTGTTTCTCGTAGAAGTGAGGTTTGTTAAGGGAAGTTAGACGAACTAATATTTTTGCAGGATATAGGCACTTCTGTCGATGGTGGTACATGCAAAAACCATTGGCCTGAAAATACGTTTTTGCCATGAACAGGCAAAAATTAGCTGAGATCTTGCAAAGCTCAAGCTCTTTATTAAAATAACTAAACATAAACGTTATCATTAAGCATTATTTTGAAAAGATAAAATCAACGTGGCAAGTTTAAAGAGAAAAACGTTAGTTCAAAAATAGATTTTGAAAAACTGTCTTATTTAAAAAATTCACAGTCACATATGGGACTTTAGATAGTCATTTGTACCCTATCTTATTTACAAAGCACAAGGCCATGCCCAAGAGGCATAAGTGGCTCCAGGCCTCTAGGGTTGTTCCCTGCCTCATGCCCAGCCCTCTTCCTTCTGCATCTGAGGGTGACAACCACCTCGTGAGCACTCTTCTCTGGCTGTTTCCAGCCAGAAGAAAGATTGGACTTCATCTTTCACCTTTCCTTGCTCCAAGAGCTTGTTTCCTTCCACACAACAGACACCAAAGCAAGAGTAGAGCAAGTGCCCCTTGCAACGCCAAGAGCAAACAAAGACAGGAGCAACTCAATTGTAGCATTAGCAATCATCATCCACATTCTTCTTAGAAAAAGACACTTTCCCAAATTAAAAATGATCAACTGTTTTGGAAATTTGAGAACAATTGCTTTCCTCTCTAACTGGGGTTCCCAGATAACTATCTCCCAGGTTGTTGAAGGAATCTCCAATTACAAAACACTGCTGACTGAGAATGTCTCAGAACGTAATTTCAAAAAAGCTTGAGTATCTACCAGGGTAAAATCTCCTGAACAGCATTTTTAAACAGAAAAACCAGTAATTTTTTTCCTGCTTTTTTTTTTCTCCCCAAATCCACCCTGTACATAGTTGTATATTTTTAGTTGTAGGTCCTTCTAGTTGTGGCATGTGGGACGCCGCCTCAACATGGCCTAATGAGCAGTGCCATGTCCGCGCCCAGGATTCGAACCCTGGGCCGCCGAAGCGGAGTGAGTGAACTTAACCACTCAGCCATGGGGCCGGCCCCAAACCAGTAATTTTTAACAGACGTAAAATGACTTTTTTAGTGTGCATACATTTCTGGTTCTGCTACTTCACTCACACTAACTACCCTTGAGCCTAGAGGCTACACTCAGAATTAAACTTGCTCAGTGGTATAGGAGAGCAAAAAATGAATCAAAACACATTTCTCATTAGGACCGTTTCTCTCCAAACCAATCAATTCATCATCTTGTTCATTTGCTGAGAAAGAACTTGAAAAATCCTCAAGAGCACGTGTTTCACCTATACCAAGTGCAGGAAAAAAAATCTTGCTTTAAAAGAATGAACGAAAATGACAAATTCAAAAGCCATAGCAACTTGACTAGGAGGAAGCAAGCCACTGCGAAGCTGAGCAAGATTAAGCGTTAGAGTACTAATACTAAGCTAAGCAGCTGCTCAACTAGGGCATGGCATGCACCGCAGAGATTTGGATGCAAGAGGCTTAACAAGTTAAACATTCTTAGCCCCCTCGTTAGATTTTTCTCATGCTTTAACTGCTCATTTGTATATCGGTCTCCACTGTCTTCAAATGCTTCACGGAAAACAGGATTTAATCATCTCTTTCAAAAGGTGATTTAATCCATGTCAAAACATTTAAAACCCAGCAGGCTGGTGAATGTAAAGAGAACACCAATCCATTGCTTTAAACATTGATGAGGGAGGCGGTCATGGCTACTGGTTATAAGCCCATTGGGCCCTCTGACTGTCACCAGATGCCCCTACCACACTGCCTACCCCACCCCATCCCTCCTCTGACCAACTGAGGGGTGCTACTGGTTTCACTTGAAGATCACAGTTTCCTTAGGCTACTTCCAAAGGTGCCTAGGAAACTCAGCTGACAGGGTTCACCTTGAGTCAACCCACGTGTCTTCCCTACACCCCTAATGTTCAACGATAAAACAAGGCAAAAAGGATGTGCAGGAGGGAGGCAGGCCACCCTATTTTTACCTGCGAGACAGTGCAGGGTTGGGTGAGTGTTAGGGAGTGCTTCTATGCTAGTTTATGTACACAGATGAGACTCTGGTCTCTTTACAAGATCAACAGAGAAGGAGAAAGCTCTTTTCATCCCCATCATGGCTGCTAGGATCTAGGAGCTCACTGAGGGTAGCAGAAGCTCCCCTCTTTTACCCACTGACAGAGCTGGGAGCAGAGTAGTCCAATGCTGTGCTCTAGGAAGAGCTCAGAACTCAGGGACAAGCATAGCACCACCTGAAATACAACAATGTTGCAGGGTCCCTGAGCAGTCACCAATACACCCAGGGCCCATACTCTCTGGGACAATTTATACGTTGACCAGCCCTATGCAGACCATTCTGAGAATATATGAGGGAAAACAGGAGCTCTCAAGTCCTATTTGCGTGGGCCTATCCCTGAAGGGCCCCTTGAGGACAAAGCAAGATCTTTTTCTCCCTTAGGAAAGGATTGGGAGGCAGCCTTACCTGCAAAGCTTCTTGGGAGCCCAGAACTTTGGCATACAGCTCACAAAGTTTCTTCAACCTATGAAAGGAGGGGGGGAAAAGACAAAAGTGAAAATGAAGGCAGGAAGGAAGTGAAAGAGGCACTATCCCCTCGTTCAAAAAGATTGTGAGCTATTGCTTCCACGTGACATTTCATTTTAATTTTTCAAAAATTAAAATGCATCACTGGGGGCACATGACAATTTATTCATTCATTCAAGAAAACACTGTGTACCTCTTAAGTGTCAGTCAGTCTGCTAAGCACTAGAGATTCCAGGAGGAACCAGACACACCCATGCTCACTCCCCTTTCTCCCTCGACCCCACTACTAGGCAAAGGGCAGAGTGGAAAGAAGGCGGCGCAGGAAGAGATCTGAATTCTGCTGCTGCCTCTTCCAGACTATGAGGTCTTGAGCAGGTTACTTAAGCTCTCAGAGCTTTAGTTTCATCAACAAACTCACATTATTTTTTCATTAATGATGTAAAACAGTGTGGTCCCTGGACCAGCAGCAGCAGCATCACCCAGGAACTTGTTAGAAATGCAAATTCTCAGGCCTCACTCCAGACCGGCTGACTCAGGAACACAGTGGCAGCAACTGTGTTTTCACAAAGCTTCCAGATGATTCTCAAGTTTGAGAATCACTGATATAAAGCATATAAAGTTCCCAGCCCAATAACTGGTACATAATAAATGCTCAATAAATGGTAGCTCTTAAGAAATTTAGCCTCATGGGGGAAGAGGACGTAAGCCAAAGGTCATAATTAGTCAATTAAGGTATGCAATTGTAGTTACTTCGAGTCTGATTTTTACAGAATAATAATGCTAAAGGGGATCTTAAAGATGATTTAGAGTTAGGCCAATGACTTTCAAAAGTATTATTATTTAAAATTCAGGAGCTCTTTCTAAGAACAAACGTAACTAAAAATGCCTAATTTCCTCTCCCTCCTTCTCTCTCTTCCTTCCTGCTTTCCTTCCTTCATTTTTTCCTTCCTCCCTCCCCTATCCTTCCCTCCTCTCTCTCATTGTTCTTTCTTTGTTTCTTTCTAATTTGTTTTTACATAAATGGAATAATTTGGTGCAGAGGAATAGTCAGACAGAGCAAAGCAATAAAACTAAATTCACAAATAGAACCAAATACATACGGGAATTTAGAATTATAAAGGTGGGCATTTTAAACCCATGAGGAAAAGACAGATTATTCAATAAAATGGCACTGAGACAAATGGCTACCCATAAAAGAAATAAAGTTGGACTCCTACAGGACTTATTACACCAAAATATAGTTCATAAAGATCAAAGATTTTCATATAATAAATGAAACTATAAATGTAATGAGATAATGGGAAATTTTAAAAATAATCTTGGAATAGGAAAGACTTTTCTATGAATGCTGGATCATTCAGAAGCCATGATTTAAAAGATTGATAAATTTAACTTCATAAAAAGTTAAAATTTTATTATGGTATGAAACAAATAAGCCGTAAACATGATTGAAAGACAAATTGGGAAAAGATTTGTTCCAGGCACCGTTCCAAATCCAGCAGTGAACCAACCAGACAAAACCTCTTACCTTCATGGATCTTAATATTCTAGTGGGGACATTTTTAGGTGAGTGGCCCCATCAGACCTCCATAGCACTGGCCAAGCACAAGGGTGGTAATAGTCACAAAGGAATATGCTAATGGAGAGGAAGGAATGAGCCATAATGTAATTCAGGGGCTCTTAGTGGGTAAGTATGTTATCAGTGGTGGCGTCGGAATAAATAACTGGCAGTGGTGAATTCTAATTGCTGGAAGAAATTGCCACCTCCAGAGAAGCTAGTCCCTCCGTACCTGTAATCTGTAATTGTTATGCATCATTCATGCAGGATGCACTACAGACTGCCCTGAAATGCACTCGTTTGTCTACCTGGTTATCTCCTCCCCAAGGAAATTGTCAGCTCCTGGGCTATATCCATTTTTGTGTTTTCCATAGCTCCTTGCATGGTATCTTACATACAATAAACTCAATAAATATTAATCTGAATACTTGTTAACTTAAGTTATCAGCTCTGTGCCTTTATACAAGACCTTATAATTAACATAACACACACATAGCATTGGGGGATACACATACTATTAGACAGTCTTTAAGTTAAAAAGTTAAGTAAAATTGAAAGGCAGGCACAAGGCAGAAAGGAAGGAAAGGAAAGGAACGGGGGGAGGAGGAGTAGGGAGGAAGGAAAACGGGGCAGAGGAAGAAAGGGAGGGAAGAAAGGAGAGGCACGCTTTTTCTTACCTTTCTTCTTTGGTAAGACGGGCCAGTTTTCTGGCTTTGTGGGAAAGGATAAATCTAAAACATAGAAACAAGGAAAAGGGCAGAAAATTAATGGCTGCTTTCATCTTGACCTCATTTCTTTAGCTATACATATGGCTAGTGTAGAAGCTAAAAGTCAGCTAGAAGAAACAAATTATACACTAGCTTATTTTATGTTCAATGTTTTACTATTTATATATTACATTTCTGACACTGAAAGGCACCTTCTAGCTTTAGGGATTCAAGGGACAAAAAACAGATGACTGGCCATAGTTTCTCGCTAAGGTAATACTATGACTGACCCATCTCCCTCGACATGGGTAGTGAGAAATAGGAAGGAGCCCTGGGTCTCAAATGTTCATCTAAGGCCATGTCTGAGCCTTTCCAATTTCATCCAGCCCTTGCTCTTTCATTCTATCACCATGATGGTGTCTCCCTAGTGCCCAGCCTTCTAGAATCCACCTCCATTTCTAGCCCTATAATTGCCTTGAACTTAAGTGATCTCCATGTTAGGACCCTTGGTTCTCTCTGAAATAAACTTACGCATATCCTAGGGCCAATTTCAATTTCTGCTGCTCCACGTAATCACCCCTCTGGGCCAGGTTCTGGCCCCCAAGACATCCCCTATCTGTACTGGTCTTCCTTGCCAACCTGAGGACTGGGAGGGCCTTGGCTTCTCCCGAGTGGGACTCAGAAAATCTCAGCATCCCATGAAAATACCAGTGATGCCCACACACTGTCCACAAGAAGCCTTCTTAGTAAAACACTCTAACTGAGCTCTTGATATCATGCTTTCGCAAAAGATAGCTTACCAAAATATATCTACTCCCAGCACTAAATATGAAGCAGTAAATTAATATAACAAATTTTAAAACGTTATTGGTATTCTACTTCCTTTCTAAATATTTATTCATTGGAAGACATTATTTTTAAAAAAGGGAAAAAGAACTTTTCTACTGGTAGATTTGGAGAATAATTCCTTTGGATAAAAAGTTATTTAACAAAGTTTGGGGCACATTTGTTAATAGTATGTAATCTTGTCAACACTGAATAGCATCCACACCACAACAACCATGCCTTACCCCATTATGGCAGCATAGCTGCCATCAGGTTTGGTATCATCCAATGTGTAGGCAATTGGAGCTTCCTCTCCTTCAATAATCATGGTTCCACAGTAATCTTGGAGAACAGCAAAATGAAAGAAGATATTCATCGCCCTATCAAACTACCAATAGCAGTTAGAATGAAGCACAAATTTTTCAACTTAAGAAGCCCAAGGACAGAATGTAAGATACGAAGGCAAACCAAAATGATGTCAAAAGGAAGGCTCAGTAGTCAACATTTTGTGAAAAAATCAAACTGAAGGCCTTCTCTGCAAAGGATAAAGAATATGATATTATGAATTAATCCTGGCCACCAATTAACGCAATCTTGTTTTTCCTGCCATTAATACTCGTGTCCCCTATTTTCTCTTTCATAAGAAATCAGATAAAACCAAAGATGTGTAAAAGATTAGTAGATTATTAGTACATAGTACAGTAATAGACTAGTATATTACTGTAAAATAAAAGGAACTGAATGTTCGCATTTTACGAGGAGCCACTTAGTCTATGTTAACTGGAGACAGAGTAGAAAGGACATGGATAACTAAAATCCACAGAGTCCCAAACCGTCATTTCAAACATGACCTCCAGAACAACTTGGGAAACAATTTCAGCTCATTCTGGACAAAAGCACTTCTCTCATGTCCCTCCTGAACAAAATATATGCAATTTCAACAAAAGACTATGACAGAGCAATGGTGAAAATGTCAGGGCAGAATTTGAAATGTTATAATAATATCCTACTACAGTGTACCACTCTTCCCTCTCCATCATTTACTTGCAAATTGAGGTTGTTTGAACAAAATTATGGTGGAAGACTCCGGAACAAATGTTGCATAGAAAATATAATAAGAGGGTTTCAAAATGAAGGAGAAAGAACAGAGACAGAACTTTGAGGGTATGCACCACCCCAACCTGTGTGTGAGCAGACACACCTGTAGGCCTTTTTACCTGCACCTGTTTCTCTCTCTCTCTCTCATCCCTCCCCACTGCCCATCCATGAGAATCAATGTGACAGTCAGCCACTGAATTGAGGGGTATTTGCATGTTCCTCAGGTGTGCTGGGGCAGGAAAAACATTGAGAAAAACTGAAATACGGAAAGAAGAGATGTTTAAGGTCTGTCCAAGACTCAAGAAGATTTAAGAATACAAGAGAAATAGCTAAGGAATCACCTGTTATAAGAAGACAAGAAAGAGAGGAGAAAAACAGGACAGGGTGTGATACGAGAAAAGAGCAAGTGCACACTGATCACGTAGGGGTCAGCTGGACCGAATGGAGGGTTAGCGGAAGACGCCAGCTGGCCGGGGTGGAGACCCTGCTTTCTGGGTGGGCTCCTTGGACACTTCCTTCCCACAACAAAGCTGCCCTCTGCACTATGCAGGTGCACTGGGCGAAAGTGAAGGAACAAGGGGCAGAGAGAGGAGTCATGTTCATGCCCGGACAAACCATGAGGCATCAGTGGCATTTCTATTCTTTGTAGGCAGAAAGCTCAGGAGCCCCACTCATGCACACAGGACTTCCAGTTTGCTTTCTCTGCCCTCACTCTTAAAAAGGAAGGGGCATTCAAGGACATCTAAACATTTAACAAAGCCCTTTAACAGGAGAAGCAAAGACAAAAGCAGAAGCCAACTAACAACAAACAAGAAGGAATTCTTTTGAGTGTGGGGGTGTGGAGGGAGGAGTTCTGAGAAAATGATCACGTTCATCTAGAAGAATAACTGAAGTTTACCAAGGACAAAATTACCAGAAAGATAACGAAGGGAGAATGTCCGACCAGATATCAAACATACTATAAAACCACAGTGATTAAAATACTACAGTGCTGTCACAGGACTAGATAATATAAACCTGCTCTCCAAAGTGGGGTGTGCCCACCTAGATTACACATCTAGGTAGTAGAGTAGGATACTAAAAATTCTTGTTTTTTAATTCAGCTTTTCAAAAAGTCTACTTTTATATATTTTATAATTATAACAATACATTTTTCAGAAGTCCATATACATAATTTAGGAATAAATATATACAGTGGTAGTGGATGTTTACATTTTTTTAATGTATAGGTCTACAAAAAATATCTGAAGCTCAATGACAAAGATCATTGGAATAGAACTGTTAGTCCAGAAAAGCCCCATGTATATATGAGAATTTAGTAGGGTGAAACCATCAGAAGCAAATTTTAAAAAACTGACACACCACAAGAAAATATTTACAACATATAAAGAAAAAAAAATTAAAGAGCAAAGAATAGGTAATTTACAAAATGATTTAATATAACCCCTAAGCCTTATTAATGATAAAACTTACAAATTATAGATAAATGGGATATTTTCCCCTACTGATTGGCAAAAAGTTACAAATATTATTAGCTTGGTCTACCCAAGTCAATTGACTTCAAAATTCCACTTTTACAAACTTATCAAAAAGAAATGCTCTGTCACAAATCTACAGAGCTATATGAAGGAAGCTGTTTATTGCAGCATGGTGTGTAACAGCAAAAACTCAGAAACAATCAAAATGCCTATCACCTGCAGACCTATTTGGCACATTGGGATAGAGCCTTACAGTGAAATACTGTTTATTCAGTTGTTGAAATGAGATAGATTTAAATGCAATGATGTGGAGAAATGCCTATGGCATACTATTAACAGGAAAAAGCAAATTTCAGCATAATATGTATCACGTTTTTAAAAAATAATGGTTTTGGGAAAATATATAACATTTATTTAAAATTATATTTGCATATAAATGCTGTACATATTCTTTAATATATATTTAAAGTATATATATATGGCAATATATATGTACACATATATTTAAGGTATTACCTCTGCATACAATAAATCTCTAAGGATAAAAGAACTTAAATTTTCAACAGTGGTTCCCTAAAGGGAGGAGCAATATGAGGGAAATATTTTTCATATACTTTCATTTTTTGAAAGTTTTATAGTGAACAAGTTTACTTCTGTAATTTTTTAAAGCAGGTATTGCTTCTGTCATTTTAAACATAAATTGATACAAATTAGATTTAAGGGAAAGTGTAAATGGTAAAGATGAGCAAAAGCAAGGAAGACTGAAAGGATTCAAGGTGTTGGTAACAGTGTGCTGTCTCCACATTAGTGGGGAGGGGAGCAAGTGTTGAGGTGGTTGTGATGGCTCCCACAGGGATGCCAGGAGGGTGGGGCACTGATGGTCAGGGCGGCTGGACTCAGGACGACTTGGTGGAAGGTCAGCAGAGAAGAGAGGTCTCCTCATTGCAAATCCACAAAGATGTTACACACCAAGGGACTGGGAAGCATGTCCCAGGATAATCAATCTACAAGTAGTCAAGAACTGGCCTGTATCAAAATGCAAAATGTTCCCTTCTCCTTAATAACCCAAACCATAGCACACTTATAAAACAAAACAAAGCAAAGAAACAAACAAAAATCTTGAGCAATTGATTGCTGAGTGCCCATATGTGCTACTCATTGTGGTAGGCTGCTTGAAGCTGCGACATTCACTCCCTTTTGTCTCATTAGCTCATATTCCCTGAGCTTTTGCGTTACTTGTTAATTACAGTGTCTTCAGCAGTGGCGTTGATAGTCTGACGCAAAGACCCTGTTGTGAGAGTGGACTTCCTCAGCTTTCATTCCCTCATAGAATCCTTCAGAAAACTGTTACTGAGAGCCAGCCCTGATGGCCTAGTGGTTAAAGTTTGGTGTGCTCCACTTCTGCAGCCCAGGTTCGGTTCCTGGTTGAGGAACCACACCACTCGTCTGTCAGGAGCCATGCTGAGGCAGCAGCTCACATGAAAAACCAGAAGGACTTACAAGTAGAATACACAACTATGTAGTGAGGCTTTGGGGAGTCAAAAAAAAAAAAGAGAGAGAGAGGAAGATTGGCAACAGATGTTAGCTCAGGGCGAATTTTTCCCAGGAAAAAAAAAAAAAGATAAACTAGGTAATCTAAACACTAAATTATAAAAAAAAAATTGTTATTCAATCACTTAACAATTTAACAGGAATCATATTGGGTGTGAGTTTTGGAGCCCTCCTCTGTGTTTCTATAATCGCCTAGGTAATGCCAACACTGAACTCAACACGTTGTCATGCAATTATCAGTTTACATGACTGTCTTCCTCCCGAGTCTGGATTTTCTGGGCAAGGAAACACGCCTTTGAATTCCCATTGCCCATCATGGCACCTGTCATACAACCGGCGCTCGACAGTGGTCAGTTGAAGAAATACATTACTACAATAACTCAAAAGAAACTGAACATGCTTTGGTGACGCTCTCATGTCTACAATCATTTGTTAAACTGCTAGTCAAGTCTCATTACCAACAAAGGCCTAGTCAGGCCAAGCCTCTTCTTGAGGGTAGAGAACTTGGGTTTTCTTTTTGATACTAATACCTACCATGAACTTGCCTAGGGCATAGCAGGCCTAAGACAAAGGTTTGCAGACATGAATGGAAAGTTACAGATTCTCTCCACAAATAAAGGCATTCAAAATCCTTAAGAGAAAAATCCTTATTCCATGGTCCTAAACCTTATCTACTTGCCACAAGCCAGCTATCTAAAATGAGTGACCTGGGTCATGAGAGGAAGCAGCTTGGCCCCAGCAGGCTCTTCACCATACGTCACTGCACCGTCCTTTGCAAAAGGTAGATTACTTGTTCAACTGATGCACCAATCCAATAATAGTCCTAAATAGGATTTCCTGCAAAGGTGGAGAATCAGGAGGCTGCGATATGGCTGAGAAAGGGTAGGCAGAGGAAGAACGCCCCGAAGGTAAAACCGTGAAACTCCCTTTTTGCCTCCAGCGCAAGCTTCTTCCTGTGGTTTAGTTCCTCATTCAGTCCATCCTTCCCTTTGCCCTCAGTCCCAGCTACCAACTGTTCTCAAGTAGCCTCCTCTTGGAAGAAAAGTAGATGTGATGAGAGTAAATGTGATAAGACTCCAGCATGGTGCTGGCCAATACAGTAGCTGTGAGCCGCAGGTGATTTTTTACATTTGAATTTCAAGCAATTAAAATGAAATAAAACTGAAAATTTTGGTTCGGCAGTCTCACCAGCTACATTTCAAGTGTTCAATACCCACACGTGGCTAGTAGCTGCCGTACTGGACACAGCAACTCTAGATTTCCAGCATTGCAGAATCTAGCACTTCAGTAGGCATCCCCACAATGTTCTACCCAGTACAGTAACACACTTGTTGAATACATAGGAAAGAATAAGTGAATTTAACTCAGAATAGTAGAATCTCGACATGAAGGAGAAATTGGAAATTTTCAGAATCCCCACTTTGTGAATGGTTCTATAAACTCATACTTTAAAAAACTGTATTAGAAAATGTTAATAATCTATTTTTGTGGGAAGATTAAACTTTATATTGAATTATAAAAAGAGTTGATCATATTCCAAGGGAAGTTGTTTCCATGAGTTTGCGCCAATATATTTTATTTGACAGAACTGTACTTAGAACTTGGTCTAATGTTTTATGTCCAGCATTCTAATAAAAATAGTTACATGCAAATGCGCGTCTTTGCACCCAGGTTCTTGGACCTTCTCCCCAAGGTCTTCATTTAAGGAAAGTACTCACCTTTTTTCCTCCAGAAGGGCTCTTTATAATAAACCATGCACTTGATTACTGAACCCAAAGGCACACGAGTGATCAGCTGGTTTCTCATCATTGGGAGAGGGGGTTTGAAATGAATCTTCATGCCCAGAATAGGAGGAACAGCGCTAATCACATACTTAGCCTGGAAGAAAAACAACATGGTTAAACATTGTTGGTGGGTTGTTTTTGCTTTTTTTCCTAATGTTTCTCCCTCATTTTATCCTTGTCCCAGCCTTTAGTCTCTTCTTAACAGAGAAGCTGGAAGGATCTTGTTAAAACCAAAATAAGCCCTTATTGTTCCCTAGTTCAAAACCTCCAATGCCTTCCCATCACACTTAGAGTCAAAGCCAAATTCCTCAGTCATCTCCAAGGCTATACATGAAACGGACCCTTGTTACATCTCTGATCTCATCTCCTGTTACTCTTCCCCTCACCCCTCTTACTTCTGCCATTTTGTCCACCTTGCTGTTGCTTCATCATGCCAGGCTTGCTCCTACCTCAGGGCCTTTGCACTGGCTGTTCTGTCTACCTGTAACACTCTTACCCAAGAGAGCCACATGGCTCAATCCCTCATCTCTTTTGGTTCTGTGCTTAAATATTACCTTTTCAAGTGAGGCTTTCCCTGACGACCTTATTTAAAATTGCATGACCAATCCTCCCACCCCACCTTCTGACACACCCTCTCTCCCTTCCCTGCTTGATTTTTTCCACAGCACTTATCACTATCTAGCATACTTTATATTTCAACTCTATATTTGATCGTGGCCTTTCTCCTTCACTAGAATGTAAGCCACATGAGGGCAGATAATTTTATCTGTCTCATTCACTGCTACACTCCCAAATCATAGGAGGCACTTGATATTTATCAAATCAATATTTTCTTTGGTTTTCTAATTATGTAGGAGCCCAATACAGAGGGTTGATAATATATATCTTTATAAATCCTCCCCAACCCCAAATATTCTTGTTCTCTTTTCCATTCTTTCAGATAGAGGTAGCTTTTCCATTTTGACAAAGAGATTGTGAAGTCTGGCACCTTCTTGGCTTTACTTAAGCTTTGGTTATTTAAGAGTTCATCTTTCTGAGGAGACATTAGAATAAGTAGAGAGGGCACAGGATGAGATAGAAAAGGTAGGCATGAGCCCCTTAGTTTAAGGCTCTTGGTCACCTCATACACTTCATGGTTCAGGGTCTCCACAAGGACATGTTCTCCTGTCTGGTCAATGTGTGTCACAGGCCTCTCCAGCTTCACCCGGTCCCCGAGGAGGTCCATTATCCGCTCGCTCACTTGACCAGAACCACCTAGAAATTTCCTCTCCTAGAAAGAAAAAAGGACTCAAGAGGTGGGCATGAAATATAAGAATGGGAATAAACCATTAAGCTACAAGTTTTCTTTGCATATCTTTACATGAGATGTATAAAATCTCATTTTGCTGTTGTGAATAGTGTCTTTCATCATTGTCTTCTAACTAGTGATTGCTGGCTTTTGACAAAATTGCAGGTTTTCTAACAGTCCCCTTCCAAGCTATGCTCTTACGGATTCCCAGGCTCCAACCTCAGCTGGACATCCTCAGCCTTACCCCCTTGTCCCACCTGCGTGGCCACTACCCCTGCTCCATGCCCTATCTGCATCCTTTTGTTGGGTTGCTGGGTCTGATGGAGCCCTACCTACCGCTGGGCCACTGCTTGCCTGAGCATATTGGAGCCTGTTTTCCTCTTCCCTGTCACTCAGGCTCAGAACCTCCCTGGCCCACCCACCCCCAAGTCAGCCTACTCCCTGCTGCAGGCTGCCCACCTCATCCTGGGTCAGGCGCCTGCTGCTTCTGTGGCCACCGAGGTCATTTCACCTCATTGCACCCACCTGTCCTGAGCCCTGCTAAAACTTCCAAATGTTCTGCATGGTTATGCACACAGTCAATCTGACTGCCTCCTCCTTAATTTTCAGTTCAGTTAATTTTTTAAAACACTATTTCAAATAGGCCTAGGAAGAAGAAGGAAAAGGAGAAGAAGAAGAGGAAGAAAGGGAGGAGGAGGGGAAGAAGGAGGAGAATGAGGAGGAGAAGCAGGGAGGAAGAGGAAGGGAAGAAAAGGAAAACGACTACCAAGCAGATGATGTAAGAACTCTAATCCACTTCCTACTGTGCCTAGCACAATGCCTTATACAATGCTCAGGAAATAGGCAATGAATGAATGAATAAATTTATTCTATGTACTGTGTATGTTTTAAATTGAAAATGCATTTCTGACTTTCCTTGTTGAGCTTTCCAAGAAGTGCTCAAGTTATGTTTGTCAGATGGTCTCCTACGATCTTACCAAATAATAATTGGATGTATATCCAAGTGGAATACTGCAAAAAGTACATAAAAAGAGACAAGCCTAATCTTAAAATTACATTGGCTGCTGAGTTCTCACACTGGGTACCTAACAAGAGACTGTCACTTACACGAGCCACCTTGAGCTGCCATGGTAAAGCTCTAAAAGCCACAAGCCTGCCTCCTGCTTCATCTGTTCATGCTTGAAAGATGATGCCAATCTTTCATTTAGGCAGTGGTGGCTTTCTGTTGAAATGGCCGGGGGATAGATGGGTACCTGCCCTCCATTGGTTGTCGAGATGATCCTGGTTGTGCCCCCACACTGCTTCACATACCACAGGAACCAGAGAGCGGAGACCTCATGGGTCTCTGCAGTGACACACAGATTCACAAAGAGAGTAGCAAGCTGCTTTGCAGATCTGCTCAGAAAGAAACAAGAGTAAAATTGGCAAATGCAGGAGAGCATCTTCTTCATTCTCTGGAAATTATTCAAGCAATAAATTTACTTGGCTAAGTTTAGTGCAATTTGGCAGGTCACAGAAAACTGTCAGTAGAATCCAATATTATAAAACATGACATCAGAGATTTGGGGAATATGAGGTTTATTGTCCCCATAACCAGAATACCTTACTCAGAATCAGCTTGTATTCCATATTCTGTGCTGTCATGATTTCTCCCCACACACCTGCTACTCTTCCAGTGATCTCCATCTCAGTAAAAGGCATCACCGTTCACCTAACTGCCAAGGCCAACACTCTAGAAATCAGCCTTAATTTCTCTCTTTCCATCACTCTCTCCCCATCCAACCCATCAGGAACTCCTGTTGTCTCTTACCACATCACTCCACCTTCATCACAACCAATTTAGCATCATCTCTTGCCTGGAGCATTGCAATTATTTCCTCCAGACCAGCCTCTCTGCCTCTACTCATCCTCACCTGGTATCTATTCACCACACTTCCCCTCCATGGTGCTCTTTCTCTAGTGTAAATCAAGTCACGTCCTTCCCCTGCTTAAAACCTTCCAGTGGCATCCTATCAAAACCAGAATAAGATCCAGATCTTTTACCATGGCCTCCAAAGCCCTGAGTGATCTAGCCCATGCCTACCTTTTCTATCTCATCCTGTGCCCTCTCTACTTATTCTAATGTCTCCTCAGAAAGGTGAACTCTTAAACATCTATGAAAGTGTGCACCAGTTTCCACATTCCCAGCACCCTGACATTCTTGTCATTTTACCACAGTATAATATCTTTATAAGTCTTTTCACTTTCTTATATTATCTTGATTATCATTATTTTTTATTGCTGTCTCTATTGCACACTAGAATATCAACCAACGAGAACAGGGATCTTGACTTTCTTGTTCACTATAGTGTCCCCTTTTAATAAAATAGTGACTGGCACATAGTAAGCACTTAATAATTACTTGTTGGATGACTGACTGAATGAATGGTTGATGAGAAATATCAATTAAATATTATTTTTAAATTATCCACAGTCCACAAAGGATATGCTAGTTGCTGTACCACACAGTCATAGTTATCTATTCACTTATTTTACTACCAAATAGAAGACAAGCTCAAAGGATGGATGAGGGGGAAAGCAATTAATAGAACACAGATAGCTTAACTTTTGCTTGGGGTTGGCAAGCAAATCGTGAGAAGTTATTTCCTATCTGGAGGCACACCAGAAAGTGAATGATCTCATGCAATTCCAACGACTCAATTAAACCTAACACACCCTAAAATTCACCAGTAATAATGTGTACTCTGGGATATCTTTAACAAGGACAAATACCCCTTTTCACTTTGACATAAAGTTTGCATGTTATTAATCTTGTTATATCTGAGACAGAATTTGTCACCTGGTAGTTCTGACAATGGGTGGAATAAATAATACTCTCTTCCATTTATTGAAGTCTTCCACACTTCATGGTTTTTAAATCTATTGTCTTATTGGATTGTCATAAGAACTCTATAAAATAGTTATTGTTTTTCCCCAGCTCACAAGCCCAGAAACTGGATCTTAGAGAGGTTAGTAATATGTAGTATACCGCTCAGTAAATGGTACAACTTCAAACCAGATCATACCTGATTCTAACCTCATGCTTTTAATACCTCAAAATGCTTTATAATTAACTGACGATCTTGAAAGTGCAAATACTCACCAAAGGGCACCTCTCTACTCTTGTGTACCTTGACTCTGAAAGTTTGTAGAATCACATCTAACACACATTTCAGTTACTAACAATGTTTGCAGCCATAACAACCTGACAGCACTTTTGTGACAGTCCCCGTCATTTAGCCTGCAAATAGTGTAATATATATGTTGAAGTGATTTCGTTTTATAAGATTCCTCTTGATAACCGAAGGGATGGAAATTGCTGACTCGTGCTTTCTTCGCAGAGGCAGTTTGCAGTAGCTATCTAAAGCAAATATCCAGACAATGGTTTAAAATATTACTTCAAAGTGAAAACATCCTTTGCTATTTCCTGATGTCCTATTTCTTTTGTTCCTTATTTTATAGGTGAATTAGGGCAGCATAAGGTAAAACGGAGTAATAAGTAACTAAAACTTAACATTGGCCCAGCTAGACAGCCAAAATGAAACATAAAAATATTGCTGCAATTCTAGTTATTATTGTTGCCAATTTGGTGGAGAAAAAATAATCCTGGTTTGAAATGGAGGGAGATCTAAAAGTAATTCTCTGTGGAGGGCCAGGCCATTTGTAATCCTTTATTTGATTTACTCTGGGAGCTTTAGTGAGAAAAGAAATGAGAAGAACAATATCTGAGGGATGGAAGGTCAAGGAAGCTAGTGCAATAATATTTTCGTGTTCTTTCCCCTGTTGATTTTTAAAAGATAAATGCTATTATATTTTTCTACATGAAAAATATATAAAAGCTCTATAAAAGTTGGAAAAATTCATAAAATAAAGAGGTAAGAGAATGAGCATCTTCCATATTTCTGTCCCCCAAAAGATAATCGCTAGTCTCATTTTAGTGCATTTTCTTCTAATTATAGGTTTTAAAAAGTGTATTTACATAGCTGTGACCACGTTGTAAATTTAATTTGTGCTTCTGAAAAGCACTTTATAAATGAGAAGAACTAAAAGAATGATCAGCATTAGTCTTTGAATGCATGATTGTGCTTAGTTTGAACAGGTTGGATATTCCGGGGTTTACTTCTTTTAAAGCTAGGAAATGATATCATGTATATCTTGCTTGGGAAAAGTTAGACCATTACCTTGTATTCATATATTCCTAGTATCTCAGAATGCTTTATTTTGTCAGCCAATAATCTAGAATATTCACTAAGGGGAGACTAAGCCAAGGACTATGATATAAAAAGTCAGATCTCTATGATCCCAAAGGAATATAATTAGTCCCATTTTCAAGGAGATTCAAAGCTCTCTGGGGAGAAAAGACCTAACTGAATTTATTAAAAGCTTTTCATAACAGAAGTTATAAAACAAATCCAGATGATTAAATACTCACTGTATTTTGAAAATTTAATGTAACAAATTTAAAAGTAAACACTGAGATTTTATTACAGTCAAAATAAGTTACATTGCAAACTACATTCTCAAAAAAAGTGGTAAATAGCAATAGATAGGTGTTTAAAAGGATATAATAGGCATTGATTTCATGGTAATAACAGGATTTTACTATTCCATAATCGGTTGCTTTCAAAGGTTAAAGACATAGGAGAAACACAAAAATGTTTATCACAAAGCATTATGTAATAATTATGAAAAACTGGAAGCAACCCAAATGTCCAACAGGATGCTAACAGATAAATAAATTATGGTATTCACTTCCCATGGAACATTCTCCCACCATGAAATATGGTGTTTGATGAAGCATTTTTTTTAAAGATTTTATTTTTTTCCTTTTTCTCCCCAAAGCCCCCCAGTACATAGTTGTATATTCTTCGTTGTGGGTCCTTCTAGTTGTAGCATGTGGGACGCTGCCTCAGCGTGGTTTGATGAGCAGTGCCATGTCCGCGCCCAGGATTCGAACCAACGAAACACTGGGCCACCTGCAGCGGAGCGCGCGAACTTAACCACTCGGCCACGGGGCCAGCCCCTTGATGAAGCATTTTTAATGATATGTTTGCATTGTAATATTAAGTGTTAAAAAACATTTTGTTGGATGTCTATTTCTTTTGCAGTGCATATACAGTTTCCTTTTTAGAAATGAGATCACATATCACACTATGCATACTCTATGAGTATGCTCATCGAACATGCTTTTCTATGTGTTTAATATTATGATATTTTTCAAGCCATTAAATATTCTTCTACAACATGATTTTAAAAGACTATAGAGTATTCCATTCTTCAGATGTCCCATAATTAATTTAACCAATCTTCTATTATTGGACATTTCAATTTTTCTTTTAAAAATAATGCTTTTAAAAATAAGAATCTTCCTCCCTCTCTCCCTCTCTGTATGCCTTTCTCCCTCTCTTCTTTTCTTTCTCCTTCTTTAAGCTAAATTCTAAGTTGAATTTAAATATCAAGAAGTAAGTAAATTTTGGGGTTGGCACAGTGGCGTAGTGATTAAGTTCCCACGTTTTGCTTCGGCAGCCTGGGGTTTGCAGGTTCGGATCCCAGGCACAGACCTACACACTGCTTATCAAGCCATGCTGTGGTGGCGTCCCACATACAAAATAGAGGAAGATTGGCACAGACGTTAGCTCAGGGGTAATCTTCCTCAAGCAAAAAAAGGAAGATTGGCAACAGATGGTCGCTCAGGGCCAATCTTCTTCACCAAAAAAAAGAAGTAAATTTTATGTCTTTTGATTATTTCCATATCTTAGATTCAGATATCCCTAAAAACTCATTTTTACTTTTAGTTGTCAGTGCTCCAGTTTCCCTCCCCAATACCTAGAGAATGAAAGAATGAAGACATCAACCCCAGAGCCAAACGTATTTCCAACTAATGCTGTTTTGCATGAGAGGACAGTTTCCTTGAACTTGGCTTCCCTTTCTCTTACTTTATTTACTACAAATTCACCATGTGCTTGGACTAGAACCTTTGCAATCCTTTCCTTTTTCCCTGCTGTCCAAGAGCAGTGTGGCCTCTCCATGTTGTCTGTCTATATAGCCTCCACAATTTATACATAGTTCCCAGCTCTGTCAGCCAGAATTTAATGCTTGATTCATGAATACTTGCTTTCAATGCTACATGTTTTTTTCATTAAAGAGGAGCAGTCAGTCCAGTCATACATGTTTCCTCTACAGTTGTGAATTATCCAGACAACTTCTCTAGAAGTTCCTCTTCAAATTCTTGAAGAGTTGTACCCATCCCATAAGATGTCTCAAATGCATTTGCTAACTCACCATCTCTACACTTGACCACCAGTAAGAGTACAAAAGTATTCCTATATCGACAACCCTATAAACGAGATCTCTAGGCTGGTGGTCTTTAAGCTACTCTAAGTAAAGGAGGCAGCACATTCTGGTCTGTTTTGAGGACTTTTTGGGGTAATACCACCTCTGTGATGCAAAACTATTCCAAAGAAGTGGGTTTGATGCACAGACATTTTTAAAGCAGGACCCAGTTCCAATAGTTTTCAACATTCCACCTGGCCAAATGGCATGGTTTTAGACACAAAGCAGCTACTAGCCCCATACCTATTGAATGGCATTGCCAAGCAAACCTGAAAGACGATCACAATAAATGTCTGTGCCTAATGGTGAGTCTTACTCAGTCCAGCAGATCTTGTCCAGCAGCTCCTTCATCGTCATGTAGTCCCACTCCTCTGCAAGGGGTGCTTTCCATGGGGCATCACTGGGAATCTACATTCAGATGAGGATTCAGAGGGGAAAAACAAATCTAATTTTCCATTTTAAATAACTATTTCGACAGTGTTAGACACTGTAACTTAAAGAAGGAAAATGCAAGTTTTCCAAATTCCCCCAATACTGACTTTTACTCCACAGCCAATGTTGTCTGTGTAGCTTTCCTATTATAGATCTATAACACTCAATCCACATTTATGATGACACTTCCTGCACAATAAATGGAGGCTATGTTGTATTTGGGCTGTTTCCAAATATTGATTATTAAGTTTCTAATTGAGAGAACATTCAGACATCTGCACCAAATCACATCTAAATTGGAGTTTCAGGTCAAGCTCTCTGCGTGTTTACTCGTGGGCTGCAGGTTTAAGCATGGCAGCGACTCAAACACCCAGAACTCTTATTTTGCTATGTCCTGAGGATTTTCTAAATTAGAAACATCATCCCAGGAAGGCCGAGTGATGTATGATCTTCTCCCCTTCATCAGTGGTATACAAATAGCAGTCTGGTGAACATCTCATTCTTTTAAAGGTTAGAAACAAGTTTCTTCATTCATTTCACAAATCTTTACTGAGAGTTACTATGTGTTAGACAATGTACTAGCCATTGGTGATAAGTTGCCCCCTCTTTCTTTGAAGGACTAAACTTATTATGAAAAACACAAATGTAGTGAAAGAAGCTTTAGGAAGCTTTACCTCTCGTCCCATGTCATCCATTGTCCTCCAAAGGTTGTTATGGTCTAGGTAGGCAATTGGATTCCACGCAGGTGGGAATGGGCCCCTGAAGGGGTATGATTTGGCCTGTGAGACACAAAATATTTTTAAAAGGAAACATTTACGATGTAAAAGTAGTCAAATCTGCCAAGTAGGTAAATGTCTTCAAGCAAAATCACGTCAGTTATCAATACGTGATATATACTCAAGTATTTTAGTTCCTTGTGTCCTCAGAACCCTACTTAACTTTTTAGTATAGAGATTTCCAACATCAGTCTCTGTTACTTAAATAAGTTGGCTGCCACAACAAACACAATAAAAAGGTTTCTGTCTGAAATTGGGGCCCTTACCATGTAAAATTTAAACACCAGTACAGAAGTGGGGTTACCTAAAGTAATCTCATTTGTCAAGGTGCTTGCAAATATCTCAGAGTCAGGAGACCCTGTGTGCCTGGAGGGTCAGAAAATTACGACTATAAATATTATACAAGTTAGAAGGGGATGAAACACCAATTGTAAGAATGCAACCATCTGTAGAAAAAGCCACAAAATTGGGCCCAGAAAGCTCGCCCAAGAAATCCGATGTGCTAGGTCAACACAGGAGTTCCCAGAGATCAATAAGGTCAAAGCAGAAAGAAGAGACAACTTCATACCTCTCCTCAGGACATGTTTATACTACCTGGTTCTCCTGGTAGGGCAGGGACACCTTGACACAGAGATAAAGGGAACACATCTCTCCAAGGATTAATAATAAGCAGCCTCTAAGTCATCTCTGGGAGGCTTGACTAGTTGACGGCAGTTAAGGGACATGCACAAAAACCACTTTGGGTGTCTCTCTCACTCTCACTCTCTCTATATATACATATATGTACATGGAGCGGTGGTCGGGGAGGGAGATTTATTTTAAGGAATTGGGTCACACAATCATGGAGGCTTGGCGAGTCCAAAATCTGCAGGGTAGACTGGCAGGCTGAAGAGCCAGAGAAAAGTTGCAGTGCAAGTTCAAAGGAGGTGGTCTGCTGACAGAATTCCCTCTTCCTTGGGAGACCTCAGTCTTTTTCTATTAAAGCCTTCAGCTGATTGGATGAGGTCCACCCACACTATGTAGGTAACCTGTTTTACTCAAACTCTATTGATTTAAGTGTTAATCTCATCTAAAAAATACCTTCACAGAAACATCTAGAATAGCCTTCCACCAAATATCTGGGTATTGTAGCCTAGCCAAGTTGACACATAAAATTAACCATCACACTTCTTAGTTAACTTTATTAAGGTGTAATTTACATATAATGTAACCATTCTTAAATGTATGATTTAGGGAATTTTGGCACATGTATGCACCCATGTAACCACCAGCACAACCAAGATATAAAACATTCCCATCACCCTAGAAAATTCTCTCTTGCCCCTTTCTCAGTCAATCCCTGCCCCTACTTTCTTTTTTTCTTTCCTTTTTTTTAGTGGTTATACACAATGAAATAGTAACTTTAATTTGTGCTCACACAAGTGTTACTTCCAGGTTGTTTTTACATCTCTTATTTTTTTTTTCAGTTTTATGGAGATATAATTGACCCAGAGCATTGTATAAGTTTAAGGTATATAGCATAATGACTTGACTGATATATATTGTAAAATGATTACCACAATAAATTTAGTTAACATCCATGATCTCATACGATACAAAAAAGAGTTTTAATGGTTTTTTCCATGTGATGAGAACCTTTAGATTTACTCTCTTAGCAACTTTCAAATATACCATACAGCAGTGTTATCTATAATGATCATGTTGTACATTACATCCCCAGTACTTCTTATCTTATAACTGGAAGTTTGTACATTTTGGAGTTTGCTTTGTTTGTTTTTAGGTTCCACATATAAGTGAGATCATACGGTATTTGTCTTTCTCTGATTTATTTCACTTAGAATGATGCCCTGAAGGTCCATCCATGTTGTCGCAAATGGCAGAATTTCCTTTCTCATGGCTGAATAATATCCCATTGTATATATATATACCACATCTTCTTTATCCATTCATCCATTGATAGACACTTAGGTTGTTTCCATGTCTTGGTTATTGTAAATAATGCTGCAATGAACATGAGGGTGCAGATATCTTTTCAAATTAGTGTTTTCATTTCTTTTGGATGTATACCCAGAGGTGGGATCATATCGTAGTTCTATTTTTAATTTTTTGAGGAACCTCCATACTATTTTCTACGATGGCTACACCAATTTACATTCCCCCAACAGTGCAGAAGGGTTCCCTTTTTTCCTCATCCTTGTTAACACTTGTTATTTCTTGTCTTTCTGATCATAGCCATTCTAACAGGTGTGAGGTGACATCTCATTGTGGTTTTGATTTGCAATTCCCTGATGATTAGTGATGTTGAGTACCTTTTCATGTGCCTGTTGGCCCTGCCCCCTTTCTAGCCCCAGACAACCACTGATCAGTTTTCTGTCACTATAGATTGGTTTTGCCTGTTCTAGAATTTTTTTAAAAAATGGAATCATACAGTATGTACACTTTTATCTGGCTTATTTTTCTCAGCATGATGTTCTTGAGGTTCGTCCCTGTTAGAGTTCGTTCCTTTTTATTGCTGAGTAGTAGTCCATCATATGGATGTACCATGGTTTTGTTTTTTTTTAAGATTTTATTTTTTTCCTTTTTCTCCCCAAAGTCCCCCCAGTACATAGTTGTGTATTCTTCGTTGTGGGTCCTTCTAGTTGTGGCACATGGGACGCCGCCTCAGCGTGGTTTGATGAGCAGTGCCATGTCCGCGCCCAGGATTCGAACCAACGAAACACTGGGCCGCCTGCAGCGGACCACGCGGACTTAACCACTCGGCCACGGGGCCAGCCCCTGTACCATGGTTTTTTTATCCATTCCCCTGTTGATGACTATTTCCATTTTCAATCTACTGTGAATAAAGCTGCTATGAATGCTCCTGGGCAAGTCTTTTTGTGTACATATATTTTCCTTTCTCTTGGGTAAATGACTAGGAGTGGAATAGCAGAGCTGTATGGTGGGTGTATGTTTAACTTTTTAAGTTAAACATTTTCCCAAAGAGGTTGTACCACTTCACATTATCACCAGCAACGTATGAGAGTCCTACTTGTTCCATGTCCTGACCAGTGCTTATGGACTTTTATGCTTTAAATACAGTTTTGATTTTAGAATAATAGATTGACAGATAAGTTTGCAGAGATAGTACAGAAAATGTCCATATACCTCTCAACTAATTTTCCCTAATGTCAGCATCATACATTATCGTGGTACATTTATCAAAACCAGGAGACTGGTACATCACTATCTACAAAACTTCGGGCATTATGTTGACTAATGTACTTTTTCTGTTCCAGGATCCCATGCAGGATACCACATTACATCTAGTCATCAAGTCTCCCTGGTCTCCTCTGATCTGTGACAGTTGCTCAGTCTTTCCTCGTTTTTCATGACCTTGACAGTTTTGAACAATATTGGTCAGGTATTTTGTAGAATGTCCCTCAATTTGGATCTGTCTGGATTTTTTTTTTTCAGATGGGGGTTGTGAGTTTTGGGGAAGAATACAACAGAGGTGAAGTGCCGTTTTCATCACATCACCTCAGAGGGCATGTGATAGCCACATAACTTATCGTTGGTGATGTTAACCTTGATCCCTTGGTTAAGGTGGTATCTGCCAGCTTTCTACACTGGAAGGTTACTATTTTTCTCTTTCCATGCTCTGTTCTTTGGAAGAGAGCCACTAAATTCAGTCCACCTTCAAGAGTAGATGGGAGGAATTAAACTCTACTTCCTGGAAGGAGAGTATCTACATAAAACTTTTAACTTCTTCTTTAAGGAAGATTTGCCTTTTCTCCCCCTGTTACTTATTCAGTTGTTTATCTATATCAGTATAGAGTCATATATATTTACTTTATACTTTGTGTCATAATCCAATACTAATTATTTATTTTGCTGCTTAAATTGTTCCACCTGTGGCCATTGGGAGCTCCTTCAGGTTGGCTTCTGTGTCCTTTGGGCATGCTCCCGTCCTTTTGTTTCTTGAGCGCTTCCTTCATTTCTGGCACTAGAAACCAGGCTCATCTTCTATTGTCACTGCCCCAGCCACAGGATCTGCCATTTCTCCAAGGAGTCTTCACTCCTTTTATCAAAAGAATGGTATTTAGAAGCAACTTCCGGCTGCTAGGAGTATTCTAGCTTTTTTTAAAAAAAAAAAAAAAACGCCTTTATTGAGATGTAATTTACATGCCACAAGATACAATTTGCATGCTGATTTTTAAAACCCCTACTTATGCCTCTATCAGAGTTCAGCACATAGTACTCAGTAGAAACCTGTGGATTAATCCATGGGATTATTCTCCACAAAAGACATGTGTATCCTGATTCCATCTCTGCCTCTCCCAAGCTGACTAACACAGAGAAAGTGAGTTTCTTAATCTCCCTGGGCCTTTGTAACTCAATATCTCTTGGCCTCATCATCTTCCTCCAGGAAGTATGCCCAGATTACCATAAACAGCTTGGTTGGGTGGCCTTCTCAGTGTTCTAAAGCTCTCCATTCAACTTCCACCTGCCACTAACTCCACTGCACCAGTTCCATGCATTTACCATTCTGTGTTACCTCTTGGGCTCTAAGATGCAAGAGCATGGGCTCTAGAGCCTGCCTATCTGGGTCAAGTCATGGCTCTGCCTCTCACTAGCTGTGTTAAGTTGCTTAACTCCTCTGTGCCTTAGTTTACTCATGTGTAAGATGGAATGACAATACCTACCAAATAGATGCACTGGGAAGATGAAGTGAGTTGATCTATGTAAGTCAATTTGAACAGTGGCTGCCATGTTGTAAGTTCTCAGTAAATGTTGTTGTTATTGTTACTTCAGCTGCTACTGTTGTAATTATAATCTTTGCACGCCTAGGACCTGTTGGCATAGATTGCTGGCACATAGAAAGTTCACAATAATTGTTTGCTATCATCTCAGTTGTTTGACCTTGAACTTGTTATTTATTTGACACACAGTGTCCTGATTTCTAAAATGATCTTTTGTACTTAGGTTTTATCTTAGTCCATTTGGGCTGCTATTACAAAATACCGTACACTAGGTGGCTTATAAACAACAGACATTTATTTCGCACAGTTCTGGAAGCCGGGAAGTCCAAGATCAAGGGGCCAACAGATTTGGTGTCTGATGAGTGTCTGCTTCCTGGTTCACAGATGGTCATCTTCTTGCTGTGTCCTCACACGGAAGAAGAGACAGGAAGCTCTCTGGAGTCTCCTTTATAAGGGCACTGATCTCATTCATGAGGGCTCTGCTGTCATGACATAATCACCTCCCCAAAGCCCCACCTCGTAATACCATTACACTGAGGGTTAGGATTTCAACACATGAATTTTGGGGAGACATAAACATTCAGTCTATGGTAGGTTTCCTATGCTATTATTAACTTCCTTGTTTTTAAGTCTCTCATTGAGCCCAGACCGACTCCTGCCTCTGCAGATCCCCACCAGCAGAGCAGTGCCAACCCCTGCTCCCCTTCCCATCACACACCCAGATGCACTTATACAAAGAGGATGAAGGATGGAACTATAATAGTGAAGAACCAAGTCAGGCTACCTACCAACGGCAGAGTGTATCCAAGACTGGCATATGTAGACATGTCCCTGGACTCCTCAATGTGGCATTGTGCCCACAGGGAAAGGGGATCAGAAAGAGATAAAACTACAATCAGGTTGAATAGCCACCCCTTAAATGGGAAGAACAGCACATTTTCCTTTGAAAAAACCCTTAAGACTGAGATGGAAGAGAAGAAATTAGTTAAAAACTCAACAAACAATTTAGTTATTCAGGGTTTGTTTTCACAAACACTTTGGCTCTTCCAGAAATCACCAGCAGATAACTTGAAGAAGAGTATGGAGCCCAGCAGATTTGGTTAATTGGTCTCTGCCCTATCACTGCCAGGGTCTGCACCAATAGCCGCTGCAGCTCCTGGCAACATAAAGACAATTGCCTCAGAAACTGAGAACTCCAGTCTGACTCATGCAGTTTGGCCTGGGAAAAGGTGAAGAACAGCTTTTGAGTGAAGACAGTGTTACCTGGCAAACCATGACCTGCATAGGGAGCCCCACCCAACAACAGTAATCTCTACCTCCTTCCATGTTAACCTTCCCCTCACGGACACATTTTGAGACGGGCACCTCTCCACCACCCCTCCCTTGTTTCCCAAAGATAAGGTCTTTGCGGTCTTTGCTCAGTATGTGTCATATGGAAAGGATGTGATGGGTGTGGAGGGGGGTCCTCCTTCCAAGACTCTGTTTGACAGATCGCAGCTCAGTAGCCCAGTTGAAATGTCACCCCAGCTGAAGGATAGGGATTCTCATTCAACGGGGTCCCAAACACAGTGGGGACCGTACAAGCAGCAATCATCTCAGTAATGCAATAGTGTCAGAGAGCAGCTGCTAAAGCCCTCCTGATTCAGGAATGCTCTTCGAAAGGAGGTGTCTCCAAAACCAAAACCAGAGCGAGAAGTGACCACCAAAAAGAGCTTTGTGTGAGTAAACGGAAACCAAACACTATGTAAAGGGCACCATGATGATGAAGAGGAAAACACTTTACCCTTTTATGTACTCGTTTACTAATAGCCCTCAGTGTGTTACCTCCATGTAGGTAACAGCTTAGCTAAATTTACAAAAGCCATTATTCTTCTACAAGATTAGGGAAAGATTCTGATAAACCCAGGAACGAGCTATTATTAGACCCATAAAAATCTCAAATCTTCAAGCTTCAGGGAATAAGTAGGGGAGGGAGGAAATGTCTAAATTTATTTTGTATGACCAAAGGCACTGCAAGAGTTTTCTGCCTCAGATTTGGCCACTGCAGTGACTGTTTCACTTGAGAACATCATCCAGGTAGGCTGTCTTTCTGAAGAGATCATGAGAAGACATCGGAGTAAGCCCCCAGCTAAAGGAGCTCTCGAGTTACAAAGTCTAATTACAGACAGCATTTTTGATTTATCCTCACAACACAGCTCTGTGAGGTAGACCCAGCAAGTTATTTCTTCCTTTTATAGGTAAAGAAAAGAAAGTTCAGATAAGTTTAAACGAGTAGTTTGGGATCTCACAGCCCATGAGTGGAAACTACCGGAAATTCAATTTTATTTACAGAAGCTGTGAAGGTCACAAGTGTGTGTGTGTGTGAGAGGGAGACAGAGAGAAGAGGAGGATGAGGAATATCTTGAAAATCATCTAGAACCATCCATTAGTCAATAAATATATACTGGTGACTAATATCAAAATTCCTGTGATACAAATTAAGTAAGCATCTGTAGCAAGTGCCATGAAGAAGGGACACCACTGTAGGGATTCTGGGATCTGAGAGCAAGGTATATTATCCTATGGGCTCTCTGGAAGAAACAGTGGAGGGAACCTACAGGCAAACAGATGGTACAGAGGAGTCCAAAGCAGCCCCAAGCTCTTTAGGGGTCATTTCGGGGAGGGTGAGCAAGTGTGGAGAGGTAAGACAGGGCTGAAAGGCATACCTCCCCACTAGTGGGGAGAAGGCGAAGCTCCTGTGATGTAAATGTTTTATATATAGATGATGTGTGACACATCACACGTATACACATATATATATGTGTGTGTATGTTTTATCCACATACAAATTTTAGATGACAAAGAAAACTATAAAGAAACAGTAAGCATTCAAAGTCCCACCAAGCTGAAATCTATCATGGCTATCAACATTTCAGCATGTTTCTTTCATCTTTTCATTATTTTATACATTTTACAGTTGAGGTCCTGTTGTACATACAACTCTTGTCCTGCTAGTTTTCAGTCAATGTTGTATCCTAAACATTTCCCACGTCATTCATTGACTTGTTAAGCATACTTTTCTTGCTTATTACATAATATTTCATAATATGCAGAGACCAGCAGTTCTCAAACTGTGGTCCAAGGACCCCTCAGGGTCCCTAGAACACATTCAGGGAGTCTGTTGAGGGTCTCCCTTTTCCAACCACACACGAGGAAAGATTTCCTTCACATACTTCAACCAAGACAACAGATTGCAAAGGATTGAATGCCAATGCAGACATGAGAATCCAGCTGTCTTCTATCAAGCTAGATGTGAGAGAGAGGTGCAAAAGTGTAAATCAATGCCCCTCATTCTTTTTTTTTTTTGGTTTTAGAAACTATTTTTTTCATAAAAATGTTAACTTGTGATAGAGTTATTATTGTTATTTTAGGTGAATTAATAGATATTGTAAAAATTCTCAGTTTCCATTCCTAATATGGTAAATATAGATAGAGTCACTTGAGCAAAAGCTGCTTGAGGTTCTCAATAATTTTTAAGAACGTAAAAGTTTGAGAAGGGCTGGAATAGAACCACAGGAGAAGGGATACAGGTTGGTTTTTAAGAAGCCAATAGGACTGATTCAAACAGGTTCTGAAACTTGATAGTTGTGTGACTACAGGCAAGTTGCTCAACATTTGTGTTGCCTTGTCTTTAGATATGGAATAATAGTACCCATCTCACAGGGGTGTTGAAGGAATTAACTAAGATTATACATAGCAAAAAGGATGTACTCACAAAATGGATGTTGCTGACAGTTCTGTAATTTTGATGAATGCCCTGTCATTTATACAACCACTTCTTACCCGTAAATCTATGTTCTCATTTTTGATTAATCTTCTTTGGATAAATTCCCAGAGTCAGAATTCCTGGCATGAAGATTTATGTTTGACATTTTAAAGCAGACTTGCTGAAAACTGGCAACCAACTTGATCATCACGTGGCCTTATTTTGTAGCCTGTGAGCTTCAGTGGGCTCAGTAAAAACATCTGAAATCTGCCTTCTGGATTCCTCACCTAAAGAGTGGGTGAGCGGCTCTCAGAAACAGGCTGGCTTGGCGACAACACATCACTAACGTCAACTTCAATGCTCCAGATGTCCTGCTCTTCTCCTGACCCTTGTTCTCTGGAGGCAAAGATCCCACACTCCGATTTCTGTGCCATCTAGGAAGCCCCTTTGCCACCTTATTCCCATTGCTGACCCCAGACTCTGCCAGTAGGAACAGGTCGCCTGGTCCTTCTTAGATCCAGCTCCTCAGGAGTGACCTTTTCCTCCCAGAGTGTCTCCTCTGCTATTCATGGGAATCTTGCCTTCCTCACCATGGGGAGCTGGAGTGCGCCACCCAGCTCTCTAGAGCACAATCATTTTTACAGCTATCGGCAAGGACCATGCTTGGGCCATAAACAAATCTGGAGGACCAAGCTGTTCTTTTGATCAACATTTCCAGTTTGGAAGGAAAGAACTTTAATCTTCCCCGTGGGAAAGAAGGGAAGGAAGTCCTGCAAGCTCTACTTAGGCAGATGGCTTTCTTTCCCTGTTGATGTGTTCACATTTCTAAGCACCCGGAGCTGGCTTCAACACTGTCTTCTGATTGCATCATCACATGGGTGAAACTGGAGGGAGGGGCAGACCATGGCAATGTTTCTGGAACCAGCCAACAGCACACTAGTACATGAAAGGCCTGGAACTGTCCATGTAGGGAGACATGGGGCAGATGGGGGTGGTAGTGGCTGAGAAATTAGGCAAAGCCCAGCAGGAATAATAATAACAAACAATAGCAACAGCTACCACCGAGTGTTTACTGTGTTCAGGCCTTGTTCTGTGCACTTTACATGTATTGATACATTAATCTTCACAATGACCCTATGGGATAGGCACAATATTGTCCTTTCAGATGGAGAAACTGAGGCATAAAGAGATGAAGTAATTATCATGTGCTCCAAGCCTCACAACTAATAAGTAGCAGCAGGATTTAAATTCAGACATCCAAAGGCTAATGCTCTTGATCATGAAGATTCCCAGCCTCTTAGTTATAATTAAAATTATTGAACACAATTTGTCAGACACTGGGCTAACAGTTTTAATTAAATTATTTAATTTAATTCTCACAACAGCCCAGGGAGTAAACTGCTAATTGTATGCCTCATTTTACAGATGAGTTCTGAAGCACAAAGAGGTTGTATAAGTTGTTCAAGGTGACACAGCTTGAATGCAGTGGGAACAGAATTTAATCTCAAGTTTGTGTACTCAGAGCTCAAGCTCTTCCTTAGGTCTCTGCTCTATGAGCCAATGCTCAGTTGGTTTAAAGAAGGTCTCTGGAAGGCATTGAGATCCAGTAACCACTTGAGATTCTTACAAACCAGGTAGAAGCTAATGACAGGTTCAGTGACCAGCCAGATGTTTTCTGTGGCTGTCCTTGCTGTTCCCAGGCAAGGACCGGTCCAGCCTATCCTCAAATGGCTGCCATGAAAGTTCATTCACTCATTCCTTCAACAAATATTTCTTGAGCTGCCACGTAAGTTCATTCACTCATCCATCTGACAAATATTTCCTCCTATGTGCTTGTCACTGCTCCGGACTCTGGGGGCACAGTAGTGAGCAACAACAGACAAAAGTCTCTGCTCTCTGGGGACTTACATTCTAATAGGTTTAAACAAAAGAAACTAACAAAACAGATACTACACAAAATCAATAGGAAATCATGAAGTACATTAAAGGTGATGAGTGCTATGGAGAAAAAGAGACTCGCAGAGAGAAAGAGGAAGTGTCGGAGGTTTGGGTTTGATTGTGCTTTTAAATAAGCTGGTCAGGGAAGGTATCACTGAGAAGGTGACATTTGAGTGAAAAGATGAAAGAGGAGAAAGGGGCTGGCCCCGTGGTTAAGTTCACGCACTCTGCTTCAGTGGCCTGGGGTTCACCAGTTCAGATCCTGGATGTGGACCTATGCACCACTCATCAAGCCATGCTGTGGCAGCATCCCACATAGAAGAACTAGAATGACTTACAACTAGGATATACAACTATGTACTGGGGCTTTGGGGAGGAAAAAAAAGATTGGCAACAGATGTTAGCTCAGGGCCAATCTTCCTCACCAAAAAAAAAAAGAGAGAGAGAGAGGAGTGAGAGGGAACCATGTGACTATGTGGGAGGAAGAGCCTTCAGGCAGGCCTCAGCAAGCATCCTGAGACGGGAGGATGAATGGATTGGACAAGGAACGGGAAGGAAACCAGCTTCATCCTATCTCTTCTACAGGGATGTCCCTTTGCTCACTGGAACAAATCCAGGTTCATAGATGCCAGAAGAAGGTGGCTGCCGAGGAGATGGCCTCTGCAGTTTCCCTGATCTTAGCAGGCCACCCCCACCACTGTATTATCGCCACATCTTCCCTCAAAGGCTCTTTGTCTTCTGATCTCCATCAGTGCGAAGCTTAAACTACATTTAATGCCCAGCTCAAGACTCACTTTCTTCAAGAAGCCTTCCAAAATTCACCTCAACCCTAATCAGTGCTCTAACATAAAATTCACTCCATTTTGAGTCCCTACCATATTAGCCTGTACTTGCCCATGGTATCTTGATATTATTCTCCAGGTATCCCACATGGCTCTCTTCTCTCTCCAGTAACTTCAGGAAAGGAAGTAACCATCTGCACCCTCTCACAATGCTTCAGAGTGTTATATATTCAACTGGTGTTTGACAAGCATTGGATGGTTAGATGGATGGACAGACAGACGAATAGTGCTACAGACTGAATGTTTGCGTCCCCTCAAAATTCATGTGTTGAAACCTAACCCCCAGTGTGATGGTATTCAGAGGTGGGGCCTTTTGGAGGTGGTTAGGCTTCACCCTCATGAATGGGATTAATGCCTTATAAAAGAGACCCCAGAGAGCTCCCTGGTCCCTCCACCATGTGAAGACACAGCAAGAAGATGATCATCTATGAACTAGGAAGTGGGCCCTCACCAGACACCAAATCTGCCAGCACCTTGATCTTGGATTTCCCAGCCTCCAGAACTGTGAGAAATAAATTTCTGTTCTTTATAAGCCACCCAGTCTATGATCTTCTGTTATAGCCACCCAAACGGACTAAGACAAATAGTATTAAAATAAGAAGAAGAATTCTTCAGGGTCCAAGGCAGATGTCTGACTGAATGCTTTCTAAACACAATCAAAACTAATTTCTTCTGAAAAAGTTAAAGTAAGTGTTAAAAACTAGGAAGGTGAAAACTGCAACTCTTTCCACAAAAGGCCTAATCGATGTCTTTGTCCTCTTTACCTTCATAATCTGTTGTAAATACATCTCCCAATGGAGACGGGCCTGAGTTCCACAGGGGAGAGTCTCCAGATTTAGCCTAGACATTTACTCCAAATAAGCGTGTGTTGAGAAGGATGCAGGGTTTTGTGTCCCTATAGTTCTGCTGCTTATATCAGCCATTTCCAGCCATACCCCATTGAAACCATCAGGATTCACCATTGATGCCGAGAAATTGTTTCCAAAGCAGAATAACACCCAAAGCTAAAATGTTTTCCGGTGCCAATTTTTTCACCCTTTCAATTTGTAGACACATAAGTGTTTATTTGATCAAATAGCACAAACATCTAAAATTTCCTGATAAATATAATCCCTGTATTTAGGGCATGTAATTTTGAACATCTCCAACATATTACCCAACATGCACCAGCACCAGCAAAATTCCAGAATTCCCTGGCCTTGAATAATGAATGCACTTTTCAAAAAGGAGACAGCTACCCAGCAGCTTTAGCTTTTTAAGAGGAATCTTGGCTCAAATAAAAGGATGTACCATCACAATGTTAGGGATTATAAGAGAGCTAAAAACTTGAAGCAGTGGTTCTTGCTCTTCTCTGGGACAAGGGCCCCTCTGGAAATCTGTTGAAAGCCATGGAATCTCTCCAGTAAAGTAGACACACACAGACAATTCTGTATATAAAACCAGGGAGTGTACCTGAAGCTTATCTTGGGCCCTTCCCCAAGAGTCCAGGAATTTGAAGTTGAGAAAGTTTGATGATAATACCAAGTTTTGCTGAGATTAAGGAGCAGCCAGAACTCTTATATTCTGCTAATGGTTGTGTAATGTGGTACAACCACTTTGGAAAACTGTTTGGCAGTATCTATTAAAGCTGCATATGCACATAGCTTATGACTCACTTCTATGTAGATGCCTAGGAAAATGTCCTCCAAACATATACACAAGAATGTTGAGTGTCCATTAAGAGTAGTAAGGATAAATAAATTGAGTTATATTCCCACAATGGAATACCATATAGCAATGAGAACAAACAATCTACAACTACCCATAAATAAAAATCTGGTGCTGTGTTCTTCTGAAACCATGTTTAGAGGCCAGAGGAGATTCATAACACATAGTAATGATGCCAAGAGGGTAGCTATGCCTTAATCACATAATTGGAAGGTGTTCATGATGAGTTCTTCATTTGTGAAGTCAAGTCACTGTCCCACGGTGATTAACTGAAACACCACCCATTCAGGCTTGACAATACTTACCATTGACCACAGGGAGGCTCAGGCTAGTGAGAAGGAAGGGAGCAGAGTAAAACAGGTGGTCCTCTTCTGTTAGCGTGGAGCGAGGGCCAGAGGAGAAACATAAATGCTCTGGGAAAGGATAGCTCTCACTCAAGTGTACATATGGATTATTATTAGAGGAGATTCCTGCACCCATCTTAAGACCAGAGAAAGAGCTGCACATCCCAGTCCTTAAGCATCAGTGCCTTTTAGAATTATGGGGTCCTTTGCATAAGGCAATTGCTTAATTTCTAGGCCACACCTCGCAACAACTACCTTTGAGTAAGTACTTACCATGTGCATGGTACTTCTCATATATCATTCTTAATCCTCACAAATATTTTGTGGGATAGGTACTGTTATTAACCCAATTTTTAAATAACAGCTTTATCATGATATAATTCACATACCATAAAATTAATCCTTTTTGATGTTGGTAAAATATACAAAACATAAAATTACCATTTTAACCATCTTTAAGCATACAATTCAGTGCCATCAAGTACATTCACAATGTTGTGCAACCATCACTACCATTCATTTTCAGAACTTTTTCATCATCCCAAATAGAAACTTCGTACTCATTAAACACTAACTCTTCATTTCCCCCTTCCACTAGCCCCTGGTAACCTCTATTCTACTTTTTGTCTCTGTGAATTTGCCTATTCCGGGTACCTCAGATAAGTGGATTTTGTGTCTTATTATTTCACTTAGCATATTTTCTAGGTTCATCCATGTTGTAGCATGTATCAGAATTTCATTCCTTTTTAAGGCTGAATAATATTCTATTGTATGCATAGTTGTTGTTAGTGCCATCGAGTCAATTCTGACTCCTAGTGACCCTGTGTACAGCAGAGCGGAACCCTGCCCAGTCTTTTTGCGCCATCCTCTCACTTTCCTGTGCTCTATCAGACAATGCTCCACTGCTATTCATAGAGTTTTCATGGTCAATTATTTTGGAAGTGGGTAGCCAGATTCTTTCTAATCTGCCCTGGCCTGGAAGCTCCACTGAAACCTGTCCACCATGGGTGGTGACCCTGCTGATATCTGAAATATTGGTGGCATCACTTTCTGCATCACAGCAACATGCAGCCACCACAGTATGACAACCGACAGATGGGTGGTGTGGTTCCCTGATGGGGAAACGAACCCAGGCTATGGTGGTGAGAGCGCCAAACCTTAACCACTAGACCACCAAGGCTGGCTTGTATGGATAGACCTCATTTTGTTTATCCACTCATCCACTGATGGACATTTGAGTTGTTTTCACTTTTTGGCTATTAGAATAATGCTGCATGAACATTTGTGTATTAATCCATAATACAGATGAGGAGAGTGAGTCTTAGGATAAACAACTTTCCCAGGATTGCACAGCTAATGAGGGGTGTGCAAATTCAGGTGTGCTTAAAGTCAAGCTAGTTCCCCAGCTCATGTCACCTCTAATGCAGCAGGAGATCCAAGATCTGGATGGTCACGGGTGCACAGGTGACAATAGGCACCAACATGGCTCATCTCATCACCATTCCACTCTATCTGCTTAAACATAATTCTGACTTTAAAAGCCCTAGGCAGAGAGGCAAAGCATCAGACGAACTATCAAATTAGAACTAACATTTGAAGTGAATCAAAATTGTCTTATTGATAGGCTTGGATAGGCCCAGGGAAAATCTCTAGGCATCATATTTTTAAGTGCCACTAACACTTGGACTATTTCTTCTTTATTCAGTAAAAATGTATTAACCACAAGGTATGAGAAAGGCACCATGTAACACTCTAAAGATACAGAAATGAAATAAGACACAGTCCCAGGTTCAAGGAACTCTGAAGTCTAGTTAGAGAGGTAGGTCCGTGGAAACAGAGAATTACAGCACCATAATTATAACATGGCACATGGCTGGCTTCCGGGTGTCACTCGGCTACACGGCTGTGTATTGCAAAGCCCCTTGATGAAACCCCAAGTCTTTGGTAAAGGGAGCTATGGAAAGTGTGGTCAGCAGGATTCATGACTGCTTCTGTCTCACTCCAGACACCCCTAGGCTTCTCTGTCGAGAGTCATTCTATTAGCCAGTTGGAAAGATCTACAAAAGCCCCAGTAAGTAAAGCTTTGTGTAGTATTACTAAAGAGAAGAGTCGACTACCCAAGTGGTCAGTGTGCTGGACACTGAGATAAGTTTGCCCAGATCTCCATTCAGAAACAAGGGACTTATTTCTTCAGCAGCTAGGAGTGTTCCTGGCAGGCAGCCCTTGGTTCTTTGTTCCCTTTAGAGATGGCCCCCGCTGCAGAAAAACCACTTTGCCCAAGGTAATGCCACCTTCTCTGGGCGGCCCATTTCCGATTACTGACTGATGTGAGAGTAAAATGGTCTGTCCTTCTGCCCTACTCAGGACAGCTCTGAAGGGTTCAGAATTCCTTTCAGAATTCCTAGTAGGGTTGGCTAAGGTTTCCACTGAAACTACATCGCAGGTTGACTTCTCTCTCTGTCGGCTCCTGCGTCTTTCTCCTCCTATCCACAGCTGTTGATCCCCAGAGCTCCCCCTAATAACTCTCCTGCATGCTAATCTCCCTCTCAGAATCTGCTTCCTGGGGGACTCCACCACAATAGCCATTCACTGGAACGGGCACGACAGACTGTCACAATGTCTAAAGAATCTCAAACCCAGGGCTCTGGGGTGGCCCAAACCCCAGGAATAACTTGTAGAACCAGCACAAAGGGACTTCATTTGACAATAAGGGTGTTTTCTTTGGGGAAGATTAGTGGGGAGGTCTCAATCTTCTTCTCCATGATTCTCACCAAAGACTTGGAAAGGAAATGGAAAATACAGCAATAGCTGCTACAAACATCCTCAGACAGGTTAATACACAGAAAGGGGAAAGTTGAGGGAAGGTTTGTAATCAAATCTAAGGCCTACAAGGCAAAGCTATTTTTACATCATAGGTCATAATTTTAAAATCCTATTAACGTTCATATAAAGTCGTGTGCCAGGAGCAAGAGTGAATCTGCCATCTTAAAAATGTCTTCAAGGACCTTAAAAAAAAGACCCTTCTCTTATATGTTTTCAGTTATTTGGGAAAGGACTTTGGAGTTAAAATCCATACTATTTCCCAATTCCAACAAATCTTAAATGAGTCTAAATATTGAAATATTCTCTTCCATGCATTTTTAACATGCTCTGCTAGCTACATTAGCTTACATGTAATCTTAAATTAGAGAAAAAAATCACTTTTAGTCTCACTAAAAGACTTCATAAAATCTTCCATAAATAATTTACACAGAAGGTAGTTTTCCCAGCTCAATATTCTAGTTTAATTAATAAATCTAATGTGGTTTCTCATAGATGAAAATATAAAGTGCTTGTTAAAATAGCCATTATTAAAGAGTTGTAAAATTGCATGCTTATATAGATGAGTTATGGTTTGGAAAATTTTACTACAGAAGTATGATAATATATATTTGGTCTTTGTCCCCAGTTACTGACCAAAGAGCTTCTAAGACCTTTGGAATTTCCTGAGTAATATGGCTGAGAGGAGTATCTTCTGTTATTCATCACAAGCCCCTTTCAACCATACCTGAGTTTACGCTAAGGAGGTGACTCTTGGTGGGCCCCTAGGTAGCCTCAGGATGGGGGCTGGTTGCCAGAGAACAAACCATGTGATTAGAAGTTTGAACTTTCAGATGTACTCCTGGACCTCTGAGGAGGGGAGAGGGGCTGGAGCTTGATTTAATCACCAATGGCCAATGATTTAATCATCACGCCTACATAACGAACCCTCCACAAAAACCCCTAAACAAGGGAGTTCAGAGAGCTTCAATGTTGGTGAACAAGAATGCATCCATGTACTGGGAGGGTGGTGCACCCCAAACTCCACAGGGACAGAAGCTCCTGTGCTCAGGACCCTTCTGGACCTCTCCCAGTGTACCTCTTTATCTGGCTGTTTTCTGTATCCTTTGTAACAAACTAGTGGTAGTAAGTAAACTATTTTCTCTGAGTTCTGTGAGCCACTCCAGTAAATTATCGTACCTGAGGAAGGCGTCATGGGAACCACGGTCAGGCAGGAGCACGGGAGGCCTGAGACTTGCGACTGGCCTCTGAAGTGGAGGCAGTTTTGTGGGACTGAGCCCCTAAATTGTGGGGTTTACGCTAACTCCGGGTAGTTAGAGTCAGAATTGAATTGAATTGTAGGACACCCTGTTGGTGTCCAGAGAGTTAAAGAATTGGCTAGTGTGGAAAAAAACTCACACATTTGATGTCAGAAGTGTTGTGAGTTAAAACATAAATCATAGCGAGAAGTAAAGTGATTTCTAGTGATTGAATTGTAGGGCAGTAAAGAAATAAAACCAAACACAATAGCCTTAGCAAAAAGAGACACCTGGCTTAGCCATAATCATTGCAAACCCTTATTTTAGAATATTCAAACACCAAAAATCACTTGAAAACGATCCATTTTTGCCCCAACATACAAGCGATTAGAGCTGAGAGCACTGTTTGAGATGTTCCACACACCACGTAACCATGTGAACTCAGGCAAATGACTTCAACTATCTGTCTAATGTGGATGCAAATAGAACCAATGTCATGATGTCATTGTCAGCAATCAGTGAGATGATGCATAGACATCTCTTAACAGAATGCCTTGCATATAGTAAATGTGTAAATACTAACAGTTTTTTTTAAATATTGGTCCTGAGCTAAGATCTATTGCCAATCTCTTCTTTTTTTCCTTCTACTCCTTCTCCCCAAAGCCTCATAGTACATAATTATATATTCTAGTTGTAGGTCCTTCTGGTTCTGCTATGTGGGACACTGCCTCAGCTTGGCCTGACAAGCAGTGTTAGGTCCGCACCCAGGATCCAAATCAGTGAAACCCTGGGCCACTGAAGTGGAGCGCATGAACTTAACCTCTCGGCCACAGGGCTGGTCCCGATACTGACTAATATTATCACTACTGTCCCTACACTTTTCTTTCCACAAAAGGTACTGCCAACTGTTATTTAATTGGTTCAATAAACAGACAAATTCTATGCTCTTAGGTAAGACACTTTATGTCTCTGATGCTTTCATCAACTATAAAATGTGAGTAATAATACCCACCTCCAGAGCTGAGGCGAGGATTAAATGAAATAACGTATGTAAAGTGCTTAGAAGGATGTTATTGTTATTATTTCAATAAATGCCACAAAGCCCCTTTACAAACACATCTTGAGGCTCCTATGGAGGGGAGCTCTTGGGGCTCTCTAGGGGAATTCCACTGTGTGAGCCCACAGATAACTTTGCAGCAGCAGGAGCAAAGCTTTCTTCCCTTACAGCATCACTCGGCATGCTGGGATTTGCCAGCAGAAAAGTCAGTCTCCAACTGCTCACCCCGCACCTCCTTGTAAGGGAAGGTGCTCATCCAGTCACCTTCTCTATGAAGGCCTCTCTGAACCTTCAGGACTGGACCCTGACCTCCAGCCTCAGAGAGCAGCTCAGCTAATCCCCAACAACTGCACACTCTCCCAGCCCAGCTGCAGCTCCCTGGGGTCACAGGTGCCGGACGACAGGTGTGTCGCAGTCTTTCAAAGATATTATCCGAATGCCTTTGATGTCCCTAAACTATATAGAGTAATGAGAAGATGAAAAAGCTCTTTGTAACCTGCGTACAGACATGGTACAATATAAAAGGAGAGAGAGAGGGAGAAGGAAAGAGAGAGAGAGAGAGATTAGAACTTCTAAAATAAATGATTTTTCTCAAAATGGATGTTTCCTCAGATGTCAATTATTATCATCGTTGGATTCTCAGACTACTATTTTGAAATCTGAAGACGTGATGATTTAAGTCTGGAAAAATTGTATCTAAAAAGCAAATTATCAAAAAATTCCCTCTTAAAGGGTTTTTCTACCACATATCACAAAAAAACAAAAGTGAAAGTAGCTGATATTTATAAAGTCATTTTATATATTATCATATTTAATTTTCATGACAACACTGGCAGGTGGAAACTAACAGTTCCACTTTACAGACTAGGAATTGAGGCTTCTAAGAAGCAGTGAATTATATGCCCAAGATCCACAATGAATTTACTGAAAGCCCAGGACTTTAACAGAGGTCTGTGACTCCAGAGTTCGTCTTCCTTTCTCTACAGAGATGTCCTTGCAAGACGGAAATTCATATCCTTGAATGTATCCAACACAACATATATTCTACTCTCCGTTGAACAACTCAGTTCCACCGTCAGCCTCGCATTAATGCCTGTACATATACCAACTTTTCACTTCATAAATTGTTCGGGGGAAATGTTTACTTTCTCTAAAGGTACAAACCAAAATGATAATTCACTTAGATGGGTCAGAAGATTCCCCCCAAAGAAATTCAATACTTTGAAATAAGAACTCCTCTTTAAAATAAATCAAAGGAAGCTTTATGCATAAATAGAAAGGTTTCCTTCGCCCCAAAAGGAGTTTTGCTGCTATGAACTTTAACCCCTCGTGGTAAAATTGTGTTGATTTAAGAGAGAGTCACTTGTACAGGCAGTGACAAAGGTGCTGGGCAGATCCCAATTAGAAGAACATTCTGGGGTCTAGCAGAGAAACGATATGGCAGGACACATATGGAGTGAGATTCAGATAAAGGAAGAGGCAAGTCTGGCAAAGAGGTAACTTGTGAATTTTATATGGGAGACACGCTGGAGAGACTTTAAGAGAATTCAGACTTTACCAACTGGACTGAAATGAAAGGGATACCCCAGAGGCAACTGCTTATTTGGAACAATTATTTTCAGGAGGAAAGAGTTTTCAAAGAGATTCATTTAAAGGGTACTTTTGATTGACACTCATATTCTTAAAAAAAAAACACCACCATTGCAAAAAATAAGTCATGAGAAAGAAGACAGTGGGTAAGAGAAATAAAATTGTGAACGGCAAGCATCATAATTACCATCATCACTACCACCACCACCACCATCATCATCATCATCATCATCATCATCATTATTATCATGGCTAACACTTTCTGATTATTTGCTGTGTACCAGGGGCTCTTTCAAGGATTTTACAAATTTAATTCATTTACCTCTCTCAATAACCCTGCGAGGAAGGTGTTATTATTATTTTCATTTTTTAGATTAAGAAACAGAGGCACAGAGAGTTTAAGAAACTTACCTCCAATCACACAGTCAGTAAGTAGTGGGTCAGAAATTCAAATCCAGGCCCTCTGGATTCTAAGCCTATGATCCCAATCTCTGTATTATTGCAGATGGATGGGTCTTTTTATCTTCTGGCCTTCCCCCAAAATACACCTGATAACATATATTTTTCAAGACTGAGAGGAACTTTGATATGATAATGCAAACATATCATGGAGCTGCTGGAAGATATTAGCAAAAGACTACTGGGACAAAGACAATTTGTTTCATAGCTAGGAGAGACATTCTTTAAGATGTATTGTATAATACTGCATGGCTTCTGTGAAATTTATAAGTATTTACTTCTTTCTCCTTCTTGACATTATTTTCAACTATCTCATCTTTTCCATCTTCAGGTCTATGTGTTTATGCTCAGGACTTCTATCACTGTATTCTCTCTTTCTCTGATCTGTATTATTGAGACTCCCTAGAAATTAATCTATTAACTTAGAAGGTTTCTAAAGTACTTCCAATACCATTTTTATGCATAACTTCAATTTTAAAATTCTGTTCAGGATATTGTCAGGAAAGATTGCTTTAAATTCCAAAGCAGGTCACTGAGTGCAAGCTAACTTATGCTGACCTAAAGTAGGTTTATACGATGACCGTGATAATGAGGAATGCAGGGTAGTCTAAGCGTAGTTTCAAAATGCTCCTCTTCAAAATTACTGAATGTCTGCTGACAACCCTTATGTTTCCCAAATGTACATATATCAGTTTGTATAGACTGCTATGAGCTTCCGAGCTGGAGAACAGAGCAGTCCTAAGAATACTTTCATCACTAATAAATGACATGAAGTAACAGAACTAATTCTGATGACAAATTAAGGCTTCACAACATGTGCTGAATTTCACGTTTATGAGAGGCTCTAGGGTTGAACAAGCCACATATTCTTAAAAGTCATGATAATATATGGCATTTTTATTTCAGTGGGTTCTTGGTTAAATGCCTGAATAACAAAAGAGAATCAGCCCTTAACAGGAAAAGATGTATATTCTTCTTTTGTATCTGCCCAATAGAAAGAGCAGAGTGGCGGCTGGGGTGAAATGACATCTATGAAATAGAAATATACACACATTCATGCGTTCATGCACACACACACACACACACATGCACAGAGTATCTATTTACTCATGAGCAAACTTCTGTAGAACATTACTTTTAAAGCAAAAGTCAGATCATGTTACTACTCTACCTAAAACCTTCCAATGGCTCCCCATATCACCGAGAGTAAAAGCCAACACTCTTATAATTGCCTATAGGGCCTCTGCCAGCTGGTGTTGGATATTACCTCTCTGACCTTCCAGTGTTGTACTGGAGCCCACGCATACTGGCTCATGGGAACTGATTATGCTCCTCTTGTCCCAACTCTTTGTTCAGCAATGATAAGTTGGTAGGTTGACATGGACCATAGTGAAATATTTACACCATGCAAACCCTACAGATGAGAGTTAGCTTTTCATTGAAATGTCACTTTCTCCCTGACTACTCTATTTGAAATTGGATCCCATTCTCTCATACACACTCCCAATGCCCCCCATTCTCCACAGCACTCGTGATCTTCTGATAATATAGATATACTTCTCACCAAACGTGGCTGAGCACATGTGTTATACATTTCTTTTAATGTAAATGAGAGATTTAGTAGATCTAGTTAAAAAGTTCAAACCCTTTGCAGAAATTATTAAATCTTGACATGGGAAAAGTAACAAATTTTAAAAGCCAAAGCTTTTTGCATAATTTAGCAACTTGGTGGTTAAATGAATTTTAAGTCTAAAATATATTTGAAAATCATCTCATGTACTCATTAGAGTTGAGAGTGTTAAATTAAAAATTAATATTTAAAAAAGCTTCAGACAAAGCAATATATGAATTTTTAGCATATGTGAATTAACTTCATTTTAAGAAAATCCATATTTTAAACCATTTTTTATTTTGCACTTTACTATATTTCTTGATTATGCCTATAACTGTAAGTGAAAAGCAATATAAAATCAAACATCACTAATTATAATTCTATTTTAGGTATATAAATTGTTTTTCTATATATTTTATTGTTTGTTTATTACCTGTCCTCCCTCCTAGCACGTAAGCTCCATGAAAGCAGGAATTTTTGTATATTTTGCTTGTCCCTGCATTTGTAAGTTTATTTGTAACTTAACTGTGAACAAAGAAAGTAGTTTTCTTCAACTGTGCAATTTTGGTGGCAGCTGGTGGTGTATGTGTTGAGATGGGGGGGCCCTCCTGGTTTCTTGACATCATACAAGGGAGGCACTTACTTTCTTACAGAACTAGATTACTTGTCACTAAAATATTTCAGTTTTGCCCCTAAGAGCAATACCAAATCAAGGTCTGCCCAATTGTGCTCTAAAAGGACAGGCTCAGACAGGGACAAAGACCCATTCTTTCAGTGATTCATGCAAGAAACACTTACTGAAAGCCTACTATGTGCTAGGTCCTGATCCAAGTGCAGGAGATACAGCAGTAGACAAGATAGAAAAAAAATGTCTTCCCTCATAAAGCTTACATCCTACCAGGAGAAGGCAGATGAAAAGCATATACATGTATGATAGGATGTTAGACATTTGTAAGTGCTATGAAAAACACAGTGAAGCAGGGAAGGGATAAATTAGGGATAGAGGATGCCAGGTGGTGGCAGGAGAGGTTACTTCTCAAGATAGGGTTATCTGGGAAGGTCTCTTTGAGGAGGAGATATTTGAGTTGAACCCAAGAAAGAGTATTCCAAGTGGGGAGAAAAGCAAGTGTGTTTTGGTTATCTATTGCTGCATAAAGAAATAACCCCATAACTTAATGACGTAAAATATTAATCTAAAATTACCTCTCACAGTTCTGTGGGTCAACTGGGCTCATCTGGGCAGTTTTTGCTTGAGGTCACTTAGTGTGGCTGCATAAGATAACAGCCGGGGCTGGAGTCATTGGAAGCCTCCACTGTGCTGGACGTCCAAGACAGCTTTACGCCCAAGTTTAGTACCTTGGTAGGGATGGCTGGAAGGCTGGATTCAGCTGGGACAGCTGACCAGAATGTCTGCATGTGGCCTCTCGAGCATGGTGGTCTCAGTGTATCTGGACTTCTTACATGGTGTAACTCAAGGTTCCAAGAGTGAGTGTTCCAAGAGAGAAGTGGAACCTGCCAGTTTCTTAAGCCCTGAGCCCCGAATCTGGAACAGTTTCACTTCCATCATATTCCACTGGTCAAAGCAATGACAGAGTCCTCCCAGATTCAAAGGGAGGGGGCATAGAACACACCTTTCCCTCTCCATGGGAGGAGTATTAAAGACTATGTGGCCATCCTTAATCTGCCTCAATGTGCAAAAGCCCTGGGGTAGGAATATACTTAGCATACTAGCATCCAGATTGGCTGAACTAGAGTGAGCTGGGTCAGGAGGTTGGCAGGGGCATATCATACAGGTACTTACAGGCCACGATAAAGATTTGATCTTATTCATTCTTCTAAGTTATTTTTCATTCCTTTTTTTCTCCCAGGATTCTACAGTCAAGAAATCTTAGCTCCAGCCTGGATACACAGACAAGATGTCAACAGTGATCTGGGAGAAATGCCTGGAACCAATAAGGGAGAAATATGATGCCCCTAAAATAGCAGCAGTACAACTATCCTGGCCTTAGAAAGAGCGGTAGCAGCTTAAAAACAACCTGTTGTTTTTAGATGGACTCTCATCCTTTCTAATCCAAGGGATCAATGTCATTAGGTATCATAATGACACTCTTCAACTGCCAAACATCTACTTTATGTAAATCACTCTTAAATTTAGAGTTTTATCTTCTGTTTTTTGCCTAAGCATGAAATTGAACATAAAGCAATGCTTCTTCTAACCTTACTATGTTTACACTTTGCAATGGAAAAATGACATGAACCAGAGACACGTGTATGGCTGTCTACACATGTTTATGTTTATCTTGTATGATACAGAGTTCTAGCAGTCTTGCCAAAATGAGCAGCTTTAATACTTTTTAAAATTCCTGGATTAAGAATGAAATGAGACAGTTCAATGTTTCTCAATAGCCTTTGATTTAACCAGATGGACAGTTCATGTCTGTGGCCTCCATGGGCTCCTAATGCCACCAGTGGCTCCTGATGCCACTAGGAGATCAGGTGGGTCTCAGGAGGTCAAATGGGGATAAAAAAATCAGTGATGGGGCATAAGGCAGAAAAAGGTAGTATTAGGGAGCAAGAACCTGAGCAGAAAGGAGGGTTGAGGGCCTGTCCCACATTTCAGTCCTCAGCACCATAACCCTTTTCCTTGTCTTTCTTGAGACTTCATCCACTCTTAAGTATGATTTCCGTGTAGGTCTGCACCTCAACTGAGAAGCCAAGTACACAAACTCTGGAGTGAGATGGATCAGGGTTGGAGTCCCCACTCCATCACTTACCAACTGGGGCAACTTGGGCAAATCACCCAGATGCTTTGCGTTTCAATACCCTCATTTGTAAATGAGGGATAATAATAACTATCAGCCTTTTCTGAGTATTAAGTGAAATACTGCATATCAAATACTTAGAATGGTGCTTTGCACATATTGAAATCTCAGAAAGTGTTAGCTATTGCTGTTTTTATGAAATTCGATTTTGAACTGAATCTTCAGGAGCCACAATGAACATGTGTGTTTGGTTCAACGTGAGAGCCTAAACTATAGGTGATTATGAATTTTGATTTCTTTTTCTTGGTTTGCATGTGACTAGACACTGTCTGTAGCAGCTGCCCTTAACATTTGCCAACCTAAAAAAGGGGAAACAGTAAATGTCAGCAGTAAAAGGCTCCAGGTCACTCTGCAGCCCTTTTGCTCAGAGTTTTGTACAGAGCATGTGTGCTGAAAGATGAAATGAGCAAATAAACTTCTTCCTCTGAACTATAGGCTTCTCTTTCTTACAACTCATTACTTGTGGGAATCTTCCTTAACTATATTCTAAGACAATAATCATTTATAGCACTTTGGGCTAGTATTGTGGTTTCTCCCGAGTAGTCATAGTCAGGGACAATTTACCAACTTTATTAAAATAACAATGCTACACAAAAAATATTTATGCTCTCCATAAAGTTATTCCCTTAAATTTATTTAGCAATGTCCTTCAAGGTTTGAGGAAGTGTTCAGAGCATTCCCTCCAGCAGCCTCTCAGACCACCTTGACCCCAACTTGCTCATTGCCTCATGCATGAAAATCTCAGGGACATGGCATCTCCCTGAGCACCTAGGAGAGGTTTCTAAAAGTGATTCAAAGCTCGTTTACCCTTAGAAAGCAACAGGCATATAAGGAATTTCACTTTTTGTTTACTTCCAAGTTCTTTGTGATGCCATATATTTGAAGTTGCCAGAAGAAGTGAAGTTAATCTGCATCATAATGTAGGGTTTCTGTTATGGGATCTAACCATATTTTTTACACAAGTGTTTAAAAAATTGAAGATGGATTCAAAATATTTGCAAAAATACATGGAATCTGCTAACCTCTTAGGCTTGTGCTGCCCAATACAGTCGCCACTTAGCACATGGCTAATCCAAACTGAGATGTGCTGTAAGTACAAAATACACACAAGATTTCAAACGCTTAGTATAAAAGAAAACTGTAAAATATCTTATTTGTCATGTTTTATATTGACTACATGTTCAGATGATAATATTTTGGACATACTGGATTAAATAAAATATATCATTAAAATTAATTTCACCTTGTTCTTTTCACTTTTCAATATGGCTCCTGGAAAATTTAAAATGGCATATGTGTCACATGTTATATTTCTATTGGACAGTGCTGTTTTAAGCTATTTTAATGAGTATTCCCAGATTTCATGAATATGTCAAAAAGGGGGAAAATGAATGTATTTCGATTCTCTGAACTTAGGTTATTTAGAGATTAGTAAACTCTGACATGCCCACTGTCTCATGACAGCTCCACAAAAATGCCAGCACTGCCACGTAGTAACCCAGAGAGAAGGGTCTCAGCTGGGCCAAATAATAACCGCTGTCCCATATGCCAGGATCTAAAGACATCAGAGTAGAGCTGAAGAAAACTTAGAAGCTAACACAATCAGAAAAGGAGAGTTTAATTTCTCTCTTCTATTATCTATTTACTCTGCTTGTCTTGGCATGTGAGTTTGGTTACAGCCAAATGATGTCCTAGCCTATTAACCATACGAGAAGTGAATAAAGAAGAGAAGACTGAATTGAAAAGTGAGACAAGTCATAGTTCAGTGTATAAGGAATCTATGAAAATATTTCAGGAGGACTTTATTGGCCTGGTTCTCTTTTGAAAAGAATTTGTAAAGCTTTATCCCATGTGGTGTCTCACCATTTAAATTCTTACTTGGTACTAAGAATCCCCAGGGCCGATCAGAAATGTTTGTTTTCAAAAAGAAAGTAAACAGACTCTGGCCTTCCTATCAAAACATTCTTAGTTTCTTCAGCATCTCATAGAAGTCTTGTTGGTGAGAATAATGATAATCAGTGTCTTCTGTTATCATCTTTTCTCTTTAAAAGCTCAAAGCACTACACAGGACAGGTACAAATATCCATCTTTTGCAGATGGAGAAATCAGGGCACAAAAACATAAATCACATGGCCAAGGTCACACAAAACACAAAAGGTCAACGATGAAGCGTGTGTGTGCGTGTGTGCGTGTGTGTGTGTGTGAGACATTGGGAAAATTTTGCAGCCCAGTAAGACCAGGATAAGAGCCTTTGAGGTTCTGCATTTGAGCAGCTGCTTCGGGATCTAGCCTGTCTAAACTCAAAGGATCCAAGCTCAGGCACTAAGCCTGGCTGGAAGCAGTTTGGTTATTGTTAATAGATATGTAACCTGGGAGACTGCTGCCTAGGCAGGTGAGAATCACAGAGATCTGCTGGAAACACTGGGCCTCATCTCTTCTCATAGACCATGGGCTCTCAAAAGTAGAGTGTGTGTCTAATTACCTTTTTAAAAATAAAAATGAGAGGAGCTCTTTATAAAAAGTTCAAGCTATACTAAAAAATACAAAGATGAAGGCATCAAATTACCTCAAATCATACCATCCAGGTTCAAAAAAAATAACTATAACATTTGGTGCTTGACATTCCACATCTCTTTATAAGCATCTACAAGATAGAAAGATGGATAGATGAATGGATGGATGGATGGTTGTATGGATGTACAAATGAACAAATGGATGATTGAGAGAGGGAGGAAGGAAACAAAAAAGAAAGAAAAGAAGAAAGGAAGGAGAGAGAAAGGGGCAAAGAAAGAAATACAAATATCTGAAAATTGAATCATACTATATTTGCTATTTTAATGACATAAATGTACTTGAATCTAATGGAAGAAATACAAACTGAAATGAATTGAAGGAAGTGCTGAACTTCACATAAGTGTTGCATAACCCCAAGAGATATTAGTTCCTGAAAGAGCCCTGAAGCATAAAGCCAAAAGATCATACACAAATCTATGGATAGCTAATTTTTGACAAGGGAGCCAAAAACATACAATGGAGAAAGGAAAGTCTCTTCAATAAATGGTGTTGGAAAACTGGATGCCACATGCAAAAGAATGAAAGTAGACCATTATCTCACACCATCCACAAAAATTAACTCAAAATCGTTAAAGACTTGAATGTAAGACCTGAAACCATAAAACTTCTAAAAGAAAACATAGGCAATACACTCTGACATCAGTCTTAGCAGCATATTTTCAAGTACCATGTCTGACCAGGCAAGGGAAACAATAGAAAAAACAAACAAATGGGACAACATCATACTAAAAAGCTTCTGCAAAGCAAAGGAAACCATTAACAAAAAGAAAAGACAACCTAACAATTGGCAGAAGATATTTGCAAACCATACATCTGATAAGGGGTTAAGATCCAAAATATTAATGGAGACATTTCTCCAAAGAAGAATGGCCAACAGGTAGGGGCCGGCCCGGTGGAACAGCGGTTAAGTTCGCACGTTCCGCTTCTCAGTGGCCCGGGGTTCGCTGGTTCGGATCCCGGGTGCGGACATGGCACTGCTTGGCAGCCATGCTGTGGTAGGCGTCCCACGTATAAACTAGAGGAAGATGGGCACGGATGTTAGCTCAGAGCCAGGCTTCCTCAGCAAAAAGAGGAGGACTGGCAGTAGTTAGCTGAGGGCTAATCTTCCTCCAAAACAAACAAACAAACAAACAAACAAAAAAGAATGGCCAACAGGCACATGAAAAAATGTTCAACATCACTAATTATTAGAGAAATGCAAATCGAACTACAAGGAGATATCACCTCATGCCTGTCAGAATGGCTATAATTAAGAAGACAAGCAATAACAGGTGTTGGAGAGGATGTGGAGAGAAGGGAACTCTCTCATACATTGCTGATGGGAGTGCAAACTGGTGCAGCCACTATGGAAAACAGTATGGAGTATCCTCAAAAAATTAAGAATAGAACTGCCATACGATCCAGCTATTCCACTGCTGGGTATTTACCCAAAGAACATGAAAAGACAAATTGCGTAAAGATATATGCAGTCCTATGTTCACTGCAGCATTATTCACAATAGCCAAGACTTGGAAGCAACCTAGGTGTCCATCAAGGGATAAATGGATAAAGAAGATGGTCTATATATATACAATGTAATACTACTCAACCACACACAAAAAAAGATGAAATCTTGCCACATGCGACAACATGGATGAACCTTGAGGTATTATGCTAAGCGAAATAAGTCAGAGGGAGAAAGTCAAATAAATAGAAGATAAAATAGAAGATAGAAGATAATATTAACAACAATAATAAATAGAAGATAAAATAAATAGAAGATAAAATAGCAGATAAATAAATAGAAGATAAAATCAACAAAAAGCAATTACACAGAGACAGAGATTGGATTGGTGGTTACCAGAGGGGAAGAGGGGAGGGAGGAGGGCGAAAGGGGTGACTAGGCACATGTGTGGTGATGGATTGTAATTAGTCTTTGGGTGGTGAATATGATGTAATCTACACAGAAACTGAAATGTCACGATGTACACCTGAAATTTATATAATGTTATAAACCAATGCTACCACAATAATAAAAACAAGAAAGAAAAAGGGACAAAAAAGATCATAAAAATCATTTAGACATTTGAGTCTCTGTCTTTTTTATTAGCTACAAGTTTAATTTTGGTATAGATTGATTCCACATTACGAAGAAAGATTTCAGTAGCACTTCTTTCTTATACTTCTTCCCTTCTCGCCTTCTCCACATTCTGATTTTATAGATTATATAATTTTTTACCATATAAAGGTGTTTTGAAAATTCAGTCTGTAGTACATTCTGTACTACAACTGTAATTCTTCCAATTCTTTTTATTTAAATCTTTATTTGAATGTATTTAATGATTAACACCAATTCCACCAGAAGGTATCCATTCCTGAGTTCTTTATTTTGAGCCATTATTTGATGGTGCCTTGAAGTGGAGTGCTGCTATGACAAAGTTTTAAATCATGTGCCTTTGGCTTAGTGGATAGGATGCAGGTGGCCAGAAAAGAGATGTCACAGGATTGAAAGGTAGAGAAAGTGGCAAAGTATTGGCAAAACTGTTGCCTGGATAATATGAAAGGCAGACCAAGTACCTTGCTGCTCCAAGAGAAACTGTTGACCTGTTCCTGATTATTGGCTTTTACTTGTAATACATTTGCTTTCAGTAATGGTATAGCTCTGGGATTGAGGAGCAAGGATTAGAAATCTTAAATTTTTCTGCCATCCATTTTCAAATTTTACGATCTAAAGCTGCTGTCTTTTCCTGGTTTAATTGTGGTATGAGAATCCTTTCCTTTCTTTAAATTTACTTTATGTAGTCATTTTTCTGATTTGTTTGTTCATTTCCTTTTATATTGAGAGGAGAATCTTTGATCTCACAAATCCCATACCAACTGTACCCCAAATTGTCTCAAATTCAATTATTTAGCCCAGTGCCTTACATAGTAGTAACACATATTAAATGCTCAATAAGTTTTGGATGATTTGAATAGAGGGTAGATGGTTAATTAATAGCAACTGATTGGAAAAATATCCACTATATTTCAGAGTGTTCTTATGACAGAATATTATGTACCCCTTTAAAATGGCATCTGTAAAGAACTTTTAACGACATTGGAAAATATTTGTGAAAATATTTGTAAGTGAAAAAGCAGACCTAAAAACTTCTTTTATGCAAAAGTATAAAAATAGGAATCCAAGAATCTTAAATATAAACAAAATATCCTGTATATGTATATAAGTGTGTGTGGATAATCTTGAAATACTAATAATAGAACGCTATTCATCCTACTTCCAAACAGGATTTTCCAAAGTGTAATCAGGAAAGCGAGGCGGGGACAGGGCTTGGGAAGTAGCCAATGGAATAACTGTAGTCAGTTGCAGAAAACTTTAAAGGAAGGAGGATCTTGAACTGGATTTTTCCAAGGTATGAGAGTGTAAGTTTGGCAGGAAGGAAGGCAGGCAAGTCGGGTGCTGGGGCTCAGAAGGAAATGATGCAAAGCCTCTCATCCAGGGGACAGTGGGCTTTTTATGATCTAGTCTTGGCATCCAAAGACGTCAGTTCGTGCTCTGATCCCATCACTTCTTGTCATATACAATTAATCTCTTTAGCCTTTATGTTCCTATCTGTTAAATGGGGATGAAACTTCTAGTTCACAACCAAATAACTAGTTATTATAACTATAAACATATTATGAACTATAAATAACTAGTTATTTGGGACTCACATTTGTGAGGCTCAAATAAGATATCATGTGTGAAAGCAGTTCGTAGGTTCTAGATGTTCATACAAGAGTAATGTTACCATTGTTATTATTTGCTGGTTGCAGCAGAGACCAAGAGAATGGCATGGGCTCCGTGATGAACAGACTCAGAATCCATGTCTAAGGCTCTCCACAGGCTGCTGACGCTGAGGGGTGGCAAGGGAGGCTAACACACTTTAGGCTGTCTTGTATTTCCTGCCAACCCCTTGGTACTGCATGTTGCTGATGCTCTTTGACCAGTTACATGGTCGTCCTTACTAGTCACCATCCTTTGGAGAGCTGGACCCCTGTCATTGCATCTCCTTTGGACTACTTGGTCATACCCCATGATGACATGTTTTAAGCTACAGGCCTGTTTCCTTTAGTAAATTTTACCATTGTAATCGAATTCTATACATTTTCTACCGTCTACGTCCAGCATAATAACTAACTCTGTTAGCCACAACTCCAATCACTGTTAAGTTTATCCAGATGTATGTGTGTACGTATGTGTGTGTGTGTATATATGTACATAGAGAATATATTTACTGATTTTACTGGAATAAATTCATCTCATATCCAAAAATACTGCTCCAAATCTAGCCATTGAAGGTATAATTTTCACCAAATTATTACATGCCAAAAATCTGACTATATTCTCTAAAGAACACAAATGAGTACTTCGGTTTCCAGAACAACTTAACATAAGCTTTAGAACGATCACTAGTCAAATGGGTTTCACTTGCTGAAGAGGAAATTACTATTCTCTCTATTTTTTTCTTTGAAAAAATCTCCCACGACAATAAGACATATTTGTTTCCAACAAATAAGAAATGAAATGGAGTGTGGCTGGGGGCAGAAGGTTTGTGAATCCCATCTCAGCTAGGGCAGACTCACGGAGCCAGTGAGCTCTGAGTGGCATGTGTGAGGTTCATGTGAAATGGGCAGCTGTTCATGGGTGAAATACAAGAGTTTGTCTAACCCGTTCCTGAAGACTTCTGTCATCATGAGAGAAGCACGTGCACCCTGGACTTTGATCCAGGCTTCTCTGGATTAACAGGATTGGAGATAGGAGCCTGGAGAAGGGGATGTTAAGAACCTGGAGAAGCCTAGACACTTCTAATTTGCAGATTTCTGGGACACACTGAGGTTCTGCACCACAGGACAGTTTCCGTTTGCCAAATGCAATTATAATTTGAATATTTTATTTCTAGTATTTCAGCTCTAATTCTGTTGCTATTCCCCAATACCGAGAGACAGTTTAGCATCTGAGATCTTTTCCGAGAAATTCACCAAACTGGTCTTGTCAATAGAGATCTACAGTGTCTACTCTGTGCCTTTATGTGCTTTTTGTATACTATATTGTCAACTGGATTTCAGAGTTCTCAACAAACTGAGGGGCTGTGCCAAATGCTGCCCCCTCCATGAGGTCATTTGAGCCATAGTACTTGTAGCAGCAACAAGCAGACAATATATTTGAGAGATATCTCCTCATTCACATGCCTCTTCAAGCATTGAGGCTGATAACATACAACACAAAAGGTACTTTGACAATGAGCTGGCTCCTGCTCACTGGGAAGCGGACTAAGACCAGAGCATCTTTTTTTCCCAGCTTCCCCAGATAGCTGAAGTTTAAAAATGACTATCAGTGTGAAGTTTGGAAATGACTATCAGTGTGAAGTTGGGCTCTTAATTTTAAGTCACTCTACATCTTTACATTTACCAAACTCTTAACAGTTCAGACTTCAAGTCTAAAGCAGTTTCATGCATATTTTGACTAGATTTTAGTTTCAAATTTGAGACTTACAAAAGCTTCTGAGACAGAGGAACTTTATTTGCCCATAGCCTAAAGTGTACCAAACTTTAGAATATTCTCCAGGGGCCAGCCCCGTGGCACAGTGGTTAAGTTCGCATGTTCTGCTTCGGTGGCCCAGGGTTCACTGGTTAGGATCCCGGGTACAGACATGGCACCGCTTGGCAAGTCATGCTGTGGTAGGCGCCCCACATATAAAGTAGAGGAAGATGGGCACAATGTTAGCTCAGGGCCAGTCTTCCTCAGCAAAAAAGAGGAGGATTGGCAGCAGATGTTAGCTCAGGGCTGATCTTCCTCAAAAAAAAGAATATTCTCCAGCTTCTTCAAAGTAAGAATCCAAAAGAACCAAAAATAAACAAGTATATACATGTGCACACACCAACACACACACACACACACACAAGACGAAAGAGGAAGAGGTGTAAGTCAAAATATTGCAAGGTTCCTTAAGAAGTTTTTATTTTTGTCTTTTTGTTTTTGATTATGAAATAGTCCCTAAAAGGGAACAATTTTTACAAATCATTTCCAAGGCTTCTAAATAGCTTCCTTCTAACTATACTAGCAGAAATTAGCATGACTACTTGTGACACAGATTAAAAACTTCAGGAGATGCTTAACAGTAATTGTTAAGCGCTAACGGTTGCATCACTGATTTTAGAAGTGAGAAAAACACCTTCTAAAGTATATAGATTTGAGCTTAAGCGATCACTTTTCCCACTGATAATTAAATCCCGATATAGGTTTGTATCACATCTTTTATTCACAGACAAGGCTTTGGAAAACCACATCTTAGCAACATAAGACAGATCTACAGTAGCACTAAAAATGAGTGCCCCTCAGTAGATATAAACATTCCCAACAGGTCGGAGGCAGATAGTGAAGGAGCCCGCACATCACAGCACACCAGGGACTTTACAGATGCCCGTTACAGGACCGGCATGAACACACCCCATTTATCAGCAGACTATTTCGTCTACACTACCAGGGAACTGGTGATACTGGGAGTCATCCTTTCTTGAGAAAGACACCCTCCCTTTGGGTAGCTAGCCCATCATGAGCTGCTGTATCCTGCCCCTTTTTTTGAGTAGCTTTATTTCATCCATTTCAACTCCAATCAGCATATCCAAGTTCCTGAGCCTAATGTTATTAAGGCTGCACACAAAACTCTGTCTTCCATTAGCGACCATGTAAGAAATTTAAAAAGCTGATTCTTTAAATAGGCTGATTTGAAGAGCAGGATCTGATAACACGGTAAGTAGCATACTGGATACTCTCAGATTTGGGTTCAGAAATACATGCAGGTCCGCTGAAGAAACAAGGCACAAATACACTATCTATTTGCATGAACCATAGTTTGCACTTGGGAACAGTAGTTACTAAAATGGATGATAGAGAGTAATGCCCAAATGCTCAAAGTACTGCCCACCATGGCAGAGAAGACAAACTTCTGAACTACATTCTCTCCATGTAATAAGAGATAGAACGTCAGAGTTCTTGTCAATAATTCCAGAAATGGATGTAGCCATCTGAGATGCTTTTTACAGTTTAAAAATAAGAAAAATCACACATGAGCAAAGCCATGGGGGTGGTGATGGTGGAGAACAAATATTTAATTTTGGGAGGACTTCTTAGCTATAAAGTCTTTATCATTATTTATTATCATGTAGTTCCTCACTGGACATGACCATGAGGAGGTCAAATTAGCACCTCTATCAAGGCTGAAAAATCCGCTGTTTCATTGCCTCATTAGTGTTTCAATAGTCTCAGTAGTGAGGATTAATTAGAGAGTATGTTAGCATATCAAGCATATACACATATGCATATGTATATGGTATTTTTAAGTGCACTGATATTTCTCATTTCCTCCAGCAGAGGTCAGAAAATAGCAATACAGGAATATGAAAATCTATGAACCAAGAGAATATTTTAGAGTGATTTTCCCTAGATAGGATTATGGAGGGGTTTTTTAATTGTTTTCCTTTACCCACACGTTCTAATTATATTTTTACAACAAACATGCTTTATTTTTATAATAACTAAAAAGTAACAGCATTTAATTTAAATTTGATGAAGAGTACTGTCAGCATATGTATTTACCCTATATCAAGTCAAAGATACTGATTAATTACTTGTATTTTCTTAGCTGCACATAGATTATTTGAAATAGTCTAAGAAAACAACACTTTTGGCCACCACCAAAAAATTTTTACGTGCAACATCGTTTCTGTAATTGATGACCGTAAGCAGTCTCTTTCAAACAAGGAAGTCAACGTCAGTCAGAAGATTACCAGAAAAACAAAGCCTCCTGGGCAAAGCTCCTGACTGCCAAGAAACTGCACATACAAAGACAGAAGAATTAATATAATCTCTAGTTATCTCCTATGTCTGGAGAAACTTAAAAGAGATCTCAGTGATCTGGGAAGTCAGTCTCTGAGAGTCTTACATGTTATGATAAGGAAGATAGAAGAGATCAGTCAATGTGACTTACATTTAAAAAAGCAAGGAACCCAGCAAAGGATGTTTACTAAGCGTTGCCGATTGATGTTCGACAAATCGCTACCACCAGGCTATATTTTCGTTTCTAATGGAGGTATCTCTTTTTCTGCTAGACACATATGGTGAAAAGGCTTATAAAACAAAATCTGAAGGTCAATCAAAAACATTTATGCACAAATTAAGAAATCTTTTACCCTCATTATACCAAATTAGTAGATGTTTATTTCTTGTTTTACTAAATGATTTATAATGCAAGGTCTGTTATTATCCTTCTTGATATTATCACTTACAAATAATATAAGAGTGTCAACATTGTTATGTAAATGAAAACTGACCGCTGCTAGCTTCTTCTGTCTTCTAAGGGGATGATTTCTACCAGTGAGGTATATGTCTCTACACTGCTCACTTCCACCTGTGGAGCCACGTGAAGAAGAGAGAAGAAAGACTGAAATTCAAAACCTCTGCTAGTTCACCTGTGGGACTTCAGGATGGGGCCAAGAGTAGGTGACTCTCTGCTTGTCAGAGAATAGCAGTGACTTTTTGGACCAAGATGATGCTGCTGAGAAAACAAGGATCAGGGAGATGGGAGAGGAAGACCTCTGAAGACCAGCAACATGGTGGGAGACTAGAATCCACAGAGAAATACGGCCAGTGAGAAATCCCCTGGGGCACACTGGTCTAAGGGCTTATTAAAATTAGAATGTCCAATATTAAATTCTAAGTTGTTTGTGTTTCTACAGTTAACTCCCCCCAGTCATTGCTCAAAACTTCAGTCAAGTCGGCTGCACACAAATGCTCGGGGTAGTCTGAGGAAAATCAAGCCAAAGACGTGAGTCTGAGCCCAGGTTGGCATTGAGGAAAGGGAAGAAAGGAGTCACAGGCCATGAGATGTGAATGAGCATAGGCGTCGTGGAAGCAGGAACCATAAGCCAGAAATGATCATGGGAATGCGAGACCCAGTAAACTCACAGATATCTTGGGGACATCAATGGAGGTTCCTTACAGAAAAACAGAATTTGGGACTTGAGCTACTTTTATGTAAATCTCCAAAGAAGAGTAACTTTAGCTGATATATAGGACACAATGATAAGATTTCAAAGTACTACATTAGACATATTGCAAATACTTTTTATAATGTGAAGTCTAGGGCAGCATTTGTAAAACTGCACACAGGTTTTCGTATCACACGAAAAAGCCCCAGGTATTTAAATACAGGTGTTTAGTAAATCAATCACATATATTTTTTTCTCTATTGGTTTTGCTAAACTTTTTACCAAATGGACAATACTACTTGTCAATAACTTTCCCAAATAAGTTTAGAATTCGTACCTAATTCCCCTTTGATAACAGTGAAAAAATTCTCAGAGTGGTTGAAATACAGTTATAAAATACATATGCATCATTCAAGGATGCAAAAGATTCTCTGGGAGAAGGATCTGGAATTCATATACGGAAATACCCATAGAGTAGCTTTGAAATCCTTCAAAGGCTGGCTCAGGCTTACCTTTACGTGGTGGATCAGACGCTCTACTTCATTCACTTTGTAGGTCTCTAATCCTAGCTCCTTGGCTAATCTTAAAATACGATTCTGGGTTGGCCCAACATAGGATCCTCCAAGGTCCACATATTTAACGTTTTGGTTCTGTTTTCCCATGGAAAAAATAAAAATAAATAGTTGTGAAAATGTTATTCCTAAGATAAAAAAAAGATAGTTCTGAAATAAAGCAAATTGGCATTTCACAGGTGGTAGACACGTGGAGAAGCATCCATGGAAAATAGGATTCTGTTCTCAACTCTACTTCATTCACTTGACTTATTAAATCACTCCTTCATTTAAAGCAAAACTGATTGAACTTTGAATAGGCAAGAGACTTCTGAACTCCATCATTCACAATATGCCACAACATGGTATTTAGTGCCTTGAGTTTATATGCTATGAATTGTTGGTGAATTTCTCATAGTAGTTCAGGCTAATTTTGAGGCACCTAGTGCTAATGAGGAAAAGTAAAAAAGGAATGGATCACTTCTTACGTGGTTTGCTAATCCAGATGTTTGAAAGATAACATTAGGGAATATTTGGTCATAATTCGAACATTTGAAATTGCTCTTATGCTCACTAGCAAGTTTTCTCTACGGTTTCGAATCAGCTTCACATCCAACGACAAAAGACCAACCTTTGAACAAGAAGTGAGTGGAAAAGCTCCCTATGTCTGAATGTGTGCAAGCATAACCAGGTACCTATCAGTCAGGGACACCAGAGGAAGCCCTCCTTTTCTGTTTTTGTTTCCTTGTTTCTTTATTGTCTAGCCGCCGCCCCACCCCGACCAAAAAAAAGAAAAGTTTCACAAGGGCAGGGATCTTTGTTTTATTCACTGATGTAATTCCAACCACCTATTTATTGGTGCAATAATTTACTGGGAAAGTGCCAAGCGTCATGAGATCAGAAGAGAAAACGGACAGAAAAGAGTTGAAAAGGAAACAAACTGAGAGAGAGGCTGTGGAGAATGTTTCAGAGTAATCGTCACTGTCTTAGAGTCAAATGAAATTCAAGACTTTGAGAAAGAAAAAAAAACCAGCTTCAGCCCCACGTTTCTCCACGCCATCTTTAATGGCTTACCCTAATGGTGTAAGTCCTGCCTCCCACACGGTCCCGGGCTTCCAGAACAATCACATTCAGACCTGAGTCATGCAGAAGTTTGGCTGCTGCCATACCTGGGAGAAAATACAATAAGAAATCATAATCAAACTCTTTACAGGGACTCCAGATAAGCTCCTCATGCTAACAGCCAATAAGAAAAGTCCATGTTGGCTCACATACATGCTACTGGTATGTTCAACTTACAAGTGGCTAGGGTTTCTCAATAGAGGCCCAGATTCCAAGTCTGGGAAACCAACTGCTATTTGTAGAAAGAACAAAAGAGACTTCATTTTTGGTAAATGTCTCAAATCTTAAAAAAATCTTTGGTCATCATATCAAAATGTCTATCTTTAAGGACTAAACTGCATGATTACACATCTGAGAACAGAGATGAAAACACAAGGCCACACTTAAGAGAAATGTATCAGCCCCAGCAGACACAGAACCAAGTGTAGCCACTGACTTCACGTTAAGGTAAATCTGAAAAACCAGTGAATTGTGGGGAGAGCGGGCCTTCAAAGCACATGAGAGGACCTAGGATTTACCGTTAAAATTGGGCTTTTAGAAGTTGATTCAAAACCAAGGACATAAAATTTGACCTCTTTATGAGTCATAATTCCCCATGTGATCCATTGCTGAAGAATTAAATGACTCCATTCATTCATTCATTTAATTATTAATGTAGTCAAAAATACTTAAGGAATGCCTACTACATTCTCACGACCATGAATTTAGCTTTAAAAAAAAACAATGGCTTTATTAAGGTAAATTCACATACAAAAACTGTGCCAAATCACTTCAATGAGTTTTGACAGTGTATAAATCTTAGTATAGAGTTCATGTATGTAGTTATTGGTATAAGTACATCCTGGATGGAGTTTTTGACCTCAGACGTCTTAAAATCCTTCATCCTTAAAACCATTCTTACAGTTTAGTAAGAGTTTTCTCAGACAACAGAACCCTGAAGCTCTTACCACATGAACCAAGTTTGCTCGATTTGAATTACCTTACTCATTTGCTTTATGAAACCAAACAAAATCAAGGAAATGCCAAGACACTGTGCCTTACAGATAAATAAAACAGCTTCTATCTTGTCTTTCAAAAATAATAGTTTTTGGAGTTTAAGATCCCACTAGTGTGAAACAAAAAGATTTCTACAAAAATAGCTAATATTCATATAGTGCTCACTCACCACATTTGAGACACTATTCTAAGTGTTTTATTACATTAACTCAATGAGTTCTTACAGCAACCCAATGAGAAAAGGTACCATTGGTATTCCCATTTATGGCTGATGAAACTGAAGCACAAAGAGGTGTCCATGGTCACCTAAGGAGCCAGCAGGCAAAGCCAGGCAGTTTTGCTCCAGTGTTGATATTCATAACCCCTACGCTTACTGCTTTCCACAGGGCCTCAGAATCATTCTCTTCAAAGATCACAGTTTTTGTTTCAGGGAGAAATCACATTTCAAAAGATATTTTTCACTATATTTGGATCAACGTGTTTTTAAAACACACTTGTATTTTGTGGTTTGATAAGGATCCATGGAACATAAAATATTAGCCCATCATAAAACCATAATGAAAAGGTGAGGCTTCATTCACTATCAGTTAACATAAAAGAAAAAAACCCATGTTTCAAAGAGGCTGATTTCATTATTTAAGTTAATCCATCTTCCGATCGATCCCTGTCCTTGGGGGCAGGGCCAGAGCTTTCATTTGGTGCTGGGGTAAGAGTCCCAAAGTCCACAACCCCTTACTCAATGTGCACGAGCGTTGCACAACCCTGATTTACGAATACAGGGCTTGAATTTTTAACTCTAGTTTCCTAATTTTACCTCCAGAAGGAAAAAAGAAAAAACATTTCTATTGAGATTCAAAATTGCAGACAATTCAATGCCATTTCTCTTATCAAGCATCAGTTCAACAAATGAAATACGAAATAAGATGCAGCCATAGTAACAGCTGTTATCAGGGGATTCAGACAGACCTGCTGAGCATGCTGAGGCTTAAACAAAAGGCTTCAGAACAAATACAACATCACTCATATACACTACATTTTATATTCCACAAAAGGTACTGTCTTTTAGTAAGTGCAGTTACCCAATAGTATCTGATGCTAAACATAAACAGTTATTAAAACAAGCTGGGGTCTTATCAAACCATTGAATAGAGTTCTCTATGCTCATGTGCTTTAAAAAGTCATAAATGAAAAATTACAAAAATATCTTCAAATAGAGCAATATGAGAGTATATTGTTGGAAATACCTCACAATTTGTCTCACTAATGTTCACAGGGCCTTTTCAAAATGCTCGTTGGACGTCAACTGACAAAAGCTGATTTGAAAAATAACTAGCCCAAATATCGGTGGCTGAGGAAAGTCACTGGAATTTAGGAGGGAATGTTAGGGTACCTAAGAAACTGAGGAGTTGGAGTCTGGTCAGGAGGTGATCAAGCAGGTTAATCTCTCTAGGGCTTCCTCAGTGATAACTGATGAAAGGACTAATGGTTGGACTGATTAAAGAATAAGGAAACAACTATACGGAGCTGCCCCAGCTTACAACAGGCTTGTTTCCCAAGAGGTCATTTCTATATCAGTTGTTTGGAACTTTTAACACATTTTGCCATAGAACAAAAAGATGAGAGATGGTGCACTTTCTGGGAAGTGTGGGAATTTTAAAATGCAATACTATTGTGGGAAAAAAGCCCCAAATCATAAAGCAGCAGAAATATATTTGTTCTAAAACACTAGACAATGTCATTGGCACTGTTTAAATACTTACGCAATTACTTCCTGACACAATCCAGTAAGTTAAAAAAACAAAGAAAATATCCACAACAATAACAGCCACCATCATAAAGCATTGAGCTTGCTTTGCTCTGTTAAAGGGCTTTACATACAAACTTCATCTGATCTTCACCACACTGCTGAGAGATATTATTATCCTCATTTTACAAAGAAAAAATGGAGGCTTAGAAACATTCACTGACTGGTAGATTACATAATTAGTAAATGGCAGGGTCAGAGTTCAGCCCCAAATCTGAACTCTTAGTCACCACCCTTGGACCAAAAAGGAAAACTTAAAAACACAGTAACTCTATACACTGATTGATGCAGTGTCTTCAAACATTCTGTTCTCCATCTAAATATAAGAATCTTAAAATACCAAGTTTTTCTCTAAAATGAATACTGAACTTTTGCAACCAATTTAGGAGCAGGCTTATAATCACTTTGTACTTTTAAAAAGCTAATTAAACTTGAGTTTAACAAGCAATATCAACTAATATTTCATGAACGAATTATCATTTGGCACTTTCAGAAGCAGCCCCTATGCGCCCCTGACAGGCCCCTGATAAGATCATCTCATTTGTTGCCTCCAAATGGTGCAGGGTCCATAATATTTTGGCTCAGGGAGTCTCTCTTGGATGAATAATCAAAGCATGTCACACCCGAACAATGGTAGATTAATGCCTAATGCTATGAGATTATAAAAATATTACATCTCTCTTCCCAGGAAGATTACTTGGAAAAGTTTTCATCAAAGTGATGAGTATTTCGATGATTCGCATACCTCAGTTTGGATTAGACACCCAAATTATTTTAAATGCAGGCATGCAGCACTTAACAACAGGAAGAGGTTCTGAGAAATGTGTCATTAGGCAATTCTGTCATTGTGCAAAGATCATAGAGTGTACTTATGCAAACCTAGATGGTACAGCCTACTGCACACCTGGGCTACATGGTACTAATCTTATGGGACCACTGTCATATATGCAGTCCATCATTGACGAAACGCCATTATGTAGTGCATGACTGTACCTAGAAATTAGTGACGTGCAGCATTATTCACATTCTGTGCTTCCAGTTTCATGCCGTGAAAAATGGCCTGAGAGCTAGACGCTGTAGGAGACTGGAAAGTACACAGTGTAGGTAATAAAGGGGCTTCTTCAAGGTGTCTAGGGAGCAGTGGAGGAGTTAGGATTTGGAGGGAGGAGAAAAATCAAAATCACCATCTGCCTCATCCTTTGCTTTGTCCATCTGTCGCATGTTCTTCATATCAAAATCTGATATTTAACAAAACTTTTTCAGTTTGAAAATGCAAAGTTAATTGCTTTGAAAACATTATATAATATCAGTATTTCAATAATACATAAGGACTTTTTCTCAGTTTAAAGTTACCAAAAAAAAGCATCATGTTAACCAAAATTGACCAAAAAAACCTCACTGTACCTCAAAGTATCTCTAACCTTATAACCCTGGCAAATGATACAAGCACTCCCCTAGGAAGAATAAAAGCCAAAAATATCCAAACAGCCCTCATCACCTCTGTCAATTCTGACAAAGCAATGGTTTTATGAGAAAATTCTAGAAACAACCAAGTGACCTTCCCATCAAAGAACTAGAATTCTTTGATGTCTCTAAAGAAAATGCCTTTCAGTCATTTAACACAAATACACACCAAAAAAGGTCTGAAGTAAGAAGAAATACATCTCCAATGTGAAATTAAATTCATTAAAGGAAAATGGTATTTGTAGGTAAAATTCAGATGTTAGTTGTTGAACTTTTCAACACAGAGTAAAGAGGCAGGTAAAGATATCACTAAAAACAGCTAACATTTTGAGCACTAACTGTACGCCAGCTTCTATTCTGAATATTTTACATATAGGAATTCGTTTATCCTCCCAACAACTCTATGAAGTGGGCAGATGCGGAAAGTGAAGCACAGAGGGGCCTAGTAATGTGCTCAAGGTGGCAAAGTTAGTAAGTGGCAGAGCCAGTATTTGAATCCAGGCAATCTGACTCCAGATGACAAGCACATCCAGCAGCCTTCCTCACACTCAACAGTGAAACACTGAAAGCCTTCCATTGAACATTCATGGATGATATAAGCGTCAAGGCCGCTGCTAGAACATTCCATGCACTTGTGTAAATTACAAGAAAGCACACACTCCCGGAAGGTAAATCTCAAAAAGGCATCCTTCCTTCAGGCAAATGTAGCCCACATGGGTGCAAATGGCTTGACTGGCAGAGTGTGGTCTGGGTTGCGTCCCTTCTTTCACTGCAACAGCCTTGTGCAGGGCATTGCCTGAACAGCTTATGCTGTGGCCTTGAAACTCAGAAAACTTATTTCCTGAGTGATAAGAATTTAATTACCTATCGTCTCTGCAATGCTAGTACACAGTTGGCACTTACAAGTTTGTTGAATGGATTCATTTAATACCCATCAACCAAGATGACATTTAATTACTTAGTCAATAAATAAGTAAATGACAGCAATAGTGTTTATATAAATATAGCATATTTAATATAGTATAAAAAACTAAAATATTTACACACACTGAAACTGATTTCCTCTGGTCACGCTGGAAATGGTAAAGGATATTCTTGACTTTTTCAAAGGGAAGGAGCTGGAAAGAAAAACAGCCAACCAACAATAATAACCACCTTACATTTGTACCACACTGCAGTTTCCAATATTCACACATATTCAGTCCTTAACAATAACCCTGTGAGGCTGGCATTGTTATTCCTATTTTTCATATTAGGAAATGGAGGCTCAGAGAGATTCAGAAGCTTGCTCTGAATACAGCTAGCAATGGCACAACTAGGGCTAAAACCCAGTTCTGTTTCAGTGTCCTATGTGTTTTTCATGAGTCACATTACTTCCTATAATATACAAAGGCCTACGCTGTTAAAAAAATTCTCAAAGCATGCTGAGTTTTAAACCTAGAATATTTCTCTTTTTTTCTTTTGCCAAGGAAGATTTGCCCTGAGCTAACATCTGTTGCTAATCTTCCTCTTTTTTGCTGAGGAAAATTCACCCTGAGCTAACATCTGTGCCAGACTTCCTCTATTTTGTATGTGAGCCACCACCACAGCATGGCCACCAACAAATGGTGTATGTCCACACCCAGGAAGTGAACCTGGGCTGCCAAAGTGGAGCATACTGAACTTAAACCACTAGGCCACCAGGGCTGGCCCTATAATATTTCTTTATTAACTTTCTTGGAAAGAATATATTGATATAAACCACCTGGATCCTGTTGGTGCTCAAAGTCCTGAGACCATATCATTACAGGAAGCTCTAGAAGCATTTAAAGCAATGTAGTACCCTGTAGGAGAGCTCCACTGAACTACTCATTAAGAGGTGCTTTGGCCGAACGGTTCCCTTTCCATAAGTAGTATAGACTGACTCTTTCCTGAGAATGCACCAATCACAACTTTTTGGAAAATTGAAACAACACACAACATAAACCAAACATACCAACATGTACCATCATTTTGATCATTGAGAAGCAAAGTCTAAAATTATGTTATTCACATCTTGCTCCTAAATATGAAAAGGACAGACTCCAAGCCTTCTTGGAAGGCGTTTCTTTGTTTTCTCTAAGACAGTCAAAATATACAACACAAAAACAAATGGCAATAGCTTCTAAAATAAAGGAGACCTTTACCAAACCCTCAGGCCATGGGATGATTTATGCTCTTGAAAAGGATAAAAAAAAATCAAGCTTTCATGAGTTGCCATGGAAACCTTTCTCCAGATGCAGCCGCTGTGAGACACTAGAATGAGATTGCCTTCCAAGGTCTTTCAGAATATGTCTGAATCATAAAAATTGTTTCTTCATCATGCTTTCTATGTAAATTATTGCATTTTCCTAAAATGTCAGCGATCATAATGAGTCTTATTTCATATCCAAGCTTTTGTCTTTACCCTTTGTTGTTTGCAAAGAGTGGAATATCTCTTGTGCATTGTAATCGTGGTAGACAAAATTGATTTTCACTTGACCTCAGCATGGTCTCCCATGAAAAAAGGATGCAAGCCCAGAAATTAAAGCTTTGTCCTTCTCAAGTTTGTGTGTTATAGTCTTCACTTTAAAAACTGTTAGATAAAACTAAACTTTTAATTCCCCTGCCTTGAGTCCTTTTAGGAACTTTACAGAATATGTATAAATAAACAAACACATACTTTTTTAAGAATACTGTTTTTTAAGTAAAGAAGATAATCATACGATACCATGAGAGTTTCCTTGACTGTGATTTGAGGACGAAATATTTTATTGCTGTGATCATAGCCCTCCTATGGATTATCAACAGGATTTCAGAATCAAGGACATCTTTAAGGTAGAATATAAAATTGAAGAGATACCATTCCCCTTTGGCTTACCCACTCCTTAGATCCTAGTCTCTGAAATAGCTGGGTGTTACAATGGCCTGAAGAGGGTCAGAGGTCTGCTGTAGAATACCTTGAATAATTCTCCATTTAAACATCTCCTTTCACCAAAAATGAGATGATAAATTAGGAATTCTAGAAGGAGAGGACAAAATGTGGGCATTGTCAAGGAAAAGAAATCTGAGTGAGATGCAACAAATAACTGGAAGAAATGAAGTTACAAAGTAGTCATTTGGCGATGCCAAAGCCTAGGCCTCTCTCCATCTCCTAGGAGTCTAGTGCAGAGCCCGGCCCAGGAGCTTTACTTTGTCTGCCCCTGAAAGACCTTTGTGAGCCAAAGACCAAGGCAGTCAGTGCTGAGCAAGGACAAGAGTGGAAGGAAAACATCACGTGGTTCAAGGACAAGGCAGAACATTGCCATTCTGTAGAAAAAGCTCTATACCTAATAGGCTACTTCCTGGGTGTATGATCTTGGGCAAGAGTCCTCGCCTTTCGGAGCCTCACTTTCCTATCTGTAAAATGGGGTGATTAAAGTAGGCCCCTGCCATTGTGTGATTAATCTAAATGAGACAGGACAATGATTTCAAATAAGCTGAGATTTCATTACACAGGTGGTGTCTTCATAACCCCAAAGCATCTACCCCAAAGTCTGTCCGATGGAGCGTGAAATTTGGGTGACATCAACAGGTGATAATAAAAACAAGATTTTTGTGCTAATGTAGGACAAGAAAATGCTGATTTAAACAAAGCTGGTTAAGGATAGCTGTGCTGAGGTAATCAGGGGCAAAAGCTCCTGATTTCTCTAACTTACTTTGAAATGCATTAAAAAATAAAAGGGATTTAGAGATGGAGAGAGGGATAGATACATGGAATAAAGCAAATATAGCAAAAATGTTAATTGTAGAATCTAGTTGGTAGGTATATGAGTGTTGACTGTACAATTCTTTGAAAATTTTCATAATAAGTTAATTCTGGGAAAAAAGCTAAACTGGGTGATCAAAAGGTACAAATTTCCAGTTATAAAATAAATAAGTCACAGAGATGTAATGTACAGCATGGTGACTATAGTTAATAACACTATATTGCATATTTGAAAGTTGCTAAAAGAATAGATCTTAAAAGTTCTCATCACAAGAAAAAAATTTTTTGTAACTATGTGTGGTGATGGATATTAACTAGACTTGTGGTGATCATTTCACAATACATACAAATATTGAATCATTATGTTGTACACCTGAAACTAATACAATGTTAATGTCAATTACATCTGAATTTTTTTAAAAATGGCTATAAAATCAAAATTATGAAGATGATCCCTTGAAATCTGAAATATGTGGATTTTCTTAGATTATATATATTTTTAATTGCAAAATATTTAAGGTTTGCCTAACTTAAAAATGAGGGAAACATTGTTCAAGTACAAATGTTCAAACACTTGCTGACCTTTTCTGCATCAGCCATGGTTATTAGTAATAATAGTAATAGTTGTTAGTAATATGCTACCAAGCTGCCGTAAAAGAAAATAAAAATAAACACACACACACACAAAAGGTTAAACCAGCTTCTATTCAGCTGGACTTGTCAGGCCTTTTAATTAACATATTGCATACCTCCATCAGGAGACACTAGATATACTATTTACATAATTTCTTAGTCTCTATAATTTACTGGGGGACAGGGGATGGAAGTGATTTTCTTGAGGGCAGAAATGTCTTCTTACATATTTTGGGAAGCACTACCTAAAGCAAACAGTCTATTTGGTCAGTGTGGCCACAACTGGTGGTGGGTTTGTTACAGGACTCATCTCTCAAAAAAAATCCTCCTCTCTTCCCCCCAACAAATCAAACATTCTCAACCACACCATTGCTGCACTTTATCAAGCAGTTGATGTCCAAGCAGGACTTGCTTCTAAGAAGAGAACAAAGCCTAACAGGAGAGGCACGAAGGGGTTGGGAAGAGGGTGACTATAATGTATTTGGAAAGAGAGCTTCCTGGGGAGGCTGGAAGTACTTGGTTCAGCCGAGTTATAGAAAAGTGGAAAATGGGAAAATGAGAAGGAAAAAGACAGCATCCTACCAAGAAAGGAACTAAAAGATTCCCTCTTTCTTCATCTTTGAGGACATGCAGTGCAGCAAGATTGCCCAGGAGAAAGCAGACCAGAGATAGAAGAGAAGTTCCAGGATCTGGAAGGCCTGGGGGCAATGCCACAGCTGGAGTCTCAGGGAAAGGGGAAAGTGGGCTGGCTCCCGATGGGGTGCTGTAAATTAGCCAGAAGACAATCAAATGAGTACTTCTGGGTAGCACAGTGTTATGGGTTGAATTGTGCCCTCCCCAAAATACCCAGAACCTCAGAATGTGACCTTATTTGGAGATAAGGTCGTTACAAAGGTAATCAAGTTAAAATGAGATCACTAGGGTGGGCCTTAATCCAGCATGACTGGTGTCCTTATAAAAAGAGGAAATTTGGAGACACTCACATAGGGAGAACACCATGTAAAGATGAAGGTGGAGATAGAGGTGACATTTGGCCAAGGAACGCCAAAGACAGCAACAAACTACCAGAAGCTAGGAGAGAGGCATGGAACAGATTCTCCCTCACAGCCCTCAGAAGGAACTTACCCTGCTAACACCTCGATCTTGGAGTTCTGGCTTCCAGGCAATACATTTCTGCTATTTTAAGCCACTCAAGTTTGTGATACTTTGTTACAGTGGCCCCAGTAAACTAATACACCCAGGAAATTTTATTTTCCATATTAAGATAACTTGACTGTTAATTGAACTTACTTTGGGATAACATGGTGATGGAAGTCCTAGTTGGCCAGGCTAGGCAGGCATTTCTTATGGTCTCAGGAGTGCTGGGGCGTTGGTGGGGGGAGGAGGGTAAGAGGGCAGAGAGGGAGGGAAGTTCGCCAGTGGTACTATTTCAGGACCTTGGGAATGGGGCACCAGCCCAAATAGGCATTACATGAGCAGTTGAGTAAGACTCATGGTGACAAAGCTTAAGGATTTGAGTTCCAGCCTTGGAGTTGTACACAGCATAACAAAGAGAAGACCTGTCAGCATTCAACACAGAGCAGTAAATAATAATGAGGGTGTGTGAATGATCTTGAACTTGGGTGAGGAATAAAACCTTTTGAGATGTACATTAAGAAATTAGCTATTGCCAAGATTATGCAATTTCTATGCTTCATATAAATTCCATAGTATTTTTAGAATGTCTCATGTTAAATCTCATTAAATTCTACTTGAAAATTAAATGATTATCAATGCCATTTATGAAACTAACTCATGGAGAAAAACCCTGGCTTCAGAGTCTCATTGCTTTTCTCAATGCCAAAGAAATATTGCAACACACCCCGATATGAGAGGTTTCATCCTGCCCGCTCAAACACTCCAGGTCATGAGCACCTAGACCAGGTGGGATGGAAACATGGTGGCAAGTCAAGAGCATGAACTTGACTGAGAATTGGCTATTCAGAAATGTGTGTGTGGGAAAATCTGTCCTATAAGGTTTTAACGACTTTCAAACAAAAGTTGAAAGAGATGGAAGAACCAGTTCTAGCATTAAAATATTGGCCCCAGTAATCACAGGCCAAGCAGATTCTGTTTGTTTGGTTGAAAGACGCATGTTAAGACTATAAGTCCCACCTGAAGAGTGTGTAGACCTAGACCCATGTAGGCATGCACAGATGTGTGCTCAGTGTTGAGCACACTAGTGTGTGAGTGAAGCTGTGCACAACACACATGACCAGGAGCATTACCCGGGGGTGGGAGTGAGACAGAGGCTGCAATGGACAAGCTGCCACTGCTTCCGCAACTGTCACTGGGAACTGGGTGCCACCCTTCTGCTACAATAGGGAGACAACATGAAGCTACTATGATAAGTAACTAGGTGGAGAAAGAAAACAAGGATTCTTGTGAAATCATAACACCAACAATTAGAATCCTCATGCAGGATTATTTTTGTTTTTTAATGGACTCAACTAGACCAGGCCTTGTATCCAGAATTCTAAACAGGTAAACAAAGGGCAACAAAGAAAAGGAAGATGTATGGCTCTCCTGGCAAACACCACCAAGGTCAGTGTCCTGTGAGGAGTGGGAGCTGGGGAGTGCTGGCAGGAGGGGCTAAGGGTGAAGGTGTGTTTTCTTAGAAGGTGCTTTCATACATTAGCCTTGGAGCTGACCCTCCTGCTTTACCCTCCTCATGCCTAAGGTCAGCCTATCTGGCAGCAGCCTAGATCTGAGGAGACAAAATGTATTTTGCATCACAAGGGAGAGTGAATAATTCCACCCAGGGTTCAGGAATTTGCCCTCAAAAAAGAAAAAAAAAACTCTACAGAATACTTTAAGAAGTGTTCAATTATTTTAATTTTGATAAAAAACAATGTTGAAATCCTAGTGTTTTAAAAATTCAATTACAGCAGCTTTTACATCATGCTCATATCTACTTTTGCTTCATTTTCTCTTATTCTGTTTTAGTGAAATTTTAAGTATGTGTTTTTTTCTTTTAAAATAAAAACCAATGGATCCAGGGCCTTTTCCCACCACCAGCATCCCACCATCAACAACACTTCCTAGAAAGTTCCATCTAGCACCCTGAAACAGACTTTCCATTCTGTGACCATTCCAACATAAAATCAGAACTCAGGGCAACGCCGACGGCACAGAAGCACTTCCTCAAAAGTGCGGTATGTCTCACTCTGGCTTCTGTCTTCCTGAGAAAGAAAAATCACCTGCTAATCTGGTTGCAAAGAATTTTCTTCCACATTTCTAGCTGTTCTGCTAAACTACTTCCACCTCAAACCTCCTGAGTGCTAGCCCCTGGAAGTTACATTGCCTGGGCTTGTCTCTCAGTTATGGATATTGAGGTTCTGGCAAGATCTTGCCTTCACTTTTCATTCCAAGCCAGGGATTAAAAATCCAAAAGCACTGGGGAGTAGGGCAGAGTAGGTAAATTGTGAAGCACGCAGATGTAAAACAACAGCCAGGGGCAAGGGCTGTGGAGAACTGAAGAATGAGTGCCTTGAACAAAAGCACTTAAATCAAGTTTCGAAACACTGGAGAGTCATCCCCAAATTGTGAGACTTGACCTGTGGGCTACCAGTTTAGAACCTCTACTCTAAGCTACTGTCTGGGCCTCATCTTATTAATAGGGATGTGGCTTCAGCAGAGGGCATCATTTTCCTGGGGCCTCACTGGTTCGTCAGTTTCCTGCATGGCTTCAAAGATGGCGGCTTTCCCTGTTCTAAAGTGGGGCTCTTCCTCAAACCACTAATGAAATCCCTAGTTTTCAGCATATTTACAACGTAGGGATAATTGACAAAGCTGAAACCAATAAATGCTGAATTTGTTTTCCCAGATTTTTTTTCTGGCTTATAGTTTGGGCCCAGCCATTTTCCCAGGAGTTTAAGTCTAAAACCTGGGCTTTGTCTTGGAGTCTTCCTGGTCCCTCGTCCCATCTGATCCTTAAAGCCTTACAAGATTCAGCATGACCTGACCCCTGCCAACTTCTCTAGCTTCTTATCCTTATGCACCCCACCCTGCACCCTACACTCCAGCAATATTGAAACCTCTCCTTCCGTGGGTCTTTCCATAACCCCACGTTATTTAGTGCCTTCAGATCTGCCAAGAAGATTTTACCTAATACCACCTTGTCCCCCAAAATACGGCTCAGGCTCTAGACAACTTGCCCTCTCCAACCCCCAGGGTGTGTTAGGAGCCCCCAAGTCAAGGTTTCTATAGCAATGAACACTTTGCTCCTTATTAGACCTCCTACAATAAAAATGAGGAGACCACGGTGGGCCAGGAGAAGGTAGGCTGAGGCAGAGTTTGCATCTAACTTCACAAGAATCTTTTGGGAGCTCCACAATTTTAAACTTTTCACTCAAATTATTTTTGGAGAGAGGCTTTTCCTGTTATTTCATACCAACAGATTGGAGATAGGTTGAAACCTCTCCGTGTCTGGCCAAAACCCAGCTTGTGGTTTGATAAAAGAGTTAACAGAAAGCCAAAACAAGCTGGCAATGTTTGCCAAGACGAGGCCTCAAATGGAACTCAGATGAAATTACTTATATGTTTATTAGGTTCAATTCTTTTTAGGGAAAATTATACTTTCAAAAAAAAAAAGAGATCGCTCTAAATCTCAGTGAGAGGCCCTGCACTCAGTTGTCAGGGTTAGTATCAGATGAGGAACTGCCACAAATAAGTTAATACTAGTGCAAAGATTTACAGAAAAACAAAATACATATTGCTGTCTGGGCAAAGTATTTCAGGGGTATCTGTAGCTGGGATCAAGCTTCCCCATTCACTTTGGGACATCTGCTCAGTCACTCCAAATCAAAAACAAATTCAGGCACTTTTAGCCAGAATATCTAGATTTCATGCTGAGTCCCTAACCCTTGCCAATCCAATTGTCTTAATTAATTCCTTATGTTAAATTGACTTTGTATTACTTCAAAAAGGAAATTTTAATGTTTCTGAAAAATTAGACATCTCTGAGTCTGCCTTTGCTTAGGTGATCAAATTTATGCCCTTCTTTAAACCTCAATCTCCTGATCAATAAAAGAGTGAAAATATTTATTCCCTACCTCATCTAGTAGATATGAAAAGAAATTGAGGCAAAATATATAAGGTACTCAGCACATTGCCTGTTGCATGGTAAATACCCAAGAAATATCAGTTCAATGAAGGAATGAGTCCAACATCTTAGGAAGCATTTGGCTTTGAAATTGGAAGAAACAGGTTCCAATACTACTTTGTCTCAGGCACTGTGGAATCTTGGGCAAGTAACTTCTGAACTCCTCCTAAATCCAGTAAAACAGGGATGATACCTTGCAAGCAGAGGTGATGTAAAGATTCTGTGCACAAAATTACTTGCATATATTGGCCTGTTGTTGCTATCTGGTGATAGGCAGGCTGGGCATGGGAATTAATCATGCTTCCAATTCTCCTTCACCTCCATCTCCCTACAAATACTTACTGACAACCTAAGGCTTTTTACAGCATCTCTCATCATCCTTTGATTCAGTATAGATGATTTATCTATAGACAACATCTTAAAATATTGGTTTTAATATTTATTCAAACTGTGCATCACAAAAAAACCACTAAGTCTTAAACTACCTTCTTTTTAACCTATAATAAAACAAATGGATAAATTGTATCACGGATTGGATGAATGCCCACCGACCATAGCAGAGAAGAGGAAAAGCATTTTTTTTTCTGTTGACAACATTTTTATCATGGACTTGGAGCAATCTAAGCAGTATGTTTTGATTAATCATCATCAGAAAGAATACTTTAATATCTCTTTTCTAAAATTAAGACCATTACATTTGACACATACCTTCATGCAATGAATAATATTTTTAATAATAATATTTTTAATTATTAGTGTGTAATTTCCCACTGTCAAAAATAGCTATTTCAGGGCGAGCCCCAGTGGCCTAGTGGGGAAGTTTGGTGCACTCCACTTCAACGGCCCAGGTTTTATTCCTGGGCATGGACCTATACCACTTGTCTGTCAGTGGCCATGCTGTTGCAGTGGCTCACATACCAAAAAAGAGTATGATTGGCAACAGATGTTAGCTCAGGGCAAATCTTCCTCAGCCAAAAAAAAAAAAAAAACGCTATTTCATACCTTTTCTTCTTAAACTTCCTACATGACTCCCTCCAATCAATACACCACCCTCCACCCCTCATCAGCTGATGACTCTGCTTCATTTTTTATTGAGAAAATGAAAAAAACTCATTCATTTTTTCCATAATAAATCTGCCTATGTACCTTCATTTGTGCCTGTATGTGTGCTTTACCCTCTATGATTTAAATGAAGTGGCTTCTTTAGTGAAGCCAACCTCCCACTCTTTTGATTTTATTTCCCCAGGGCTTTGATCCTTCAATCATATACTTTCTCTCTTGCATCATCAATTTCTCCCTTTCTCCTGGATCACTGTCATCAGCACACAAACCTTCTCTGGTATCTTGCATCGTCAAAAAAGCTAACTGTGGTCCAACATCGCCTTTTAGCTACAACCCTGTCCCTCTGCATCCCTTCACAGCACTTCTTCAAAGAGTTATCTACATGTATTGTCCCTATTTCCCCTCTTCACTCCAGTCAGGCTTTCATCCCTACCATTCCACCAAGACTGCTCCTGTCAAGGACACCAGTGATCCTCATATTGCCAAATTCAACGGTCAAGTCTTTATCCTTAAGTTACTTGTACACTTAGTGGCTTTTGGTCTTGTCCTCCTTCTTGACCCACTGCCTCCACTTTGTTTCTGGGCCACACACTTCCTTGGCTCTCTTTCTCTCTTAACTCATTGCTCTTTCTCAGATTCCTTTGCTGTATCCTTCACCTCTTCCCAACCTCTAAAGGTCAGAGAGCCCCAGGATTTAGTTCTTGGGCCTCTTTTTTTAAAAATCATTCCGAGGTGATCTCACCCAATCCCATAGCCTTGAAGCTTCAAGCTTGATATATAAATTGCCTACTTAATTATGCCTTCAGCTAATAATCATCTCAAACTTAACACATCCCAAACAGAGCTCTTGCGTTCCCTCCCCCAAGCCAGCTCTTCTTCAGTCTTTTCCATCTCAGTAATGGTACCACAATTCACTCAGTTGTTCAGGCCAAAATCCACGAATCATCCTTGATTCTTTTCTTCCCTGACCACTCCACCCTCCAATCAATACATCAGTAAGTCAACTCTACCTGTATACAACCATTTTTTCCCACCCCCAGTACTACCACCTTGGTCTAAGATAGTATCATCTTTCCTTTGGACTGTTGCAATAGCCTTGAAGCTGCTTCCACTCTTGCTTCTCTAAGTTTTCGATTTACACAGCATAGAATATCTTTTAAGACAAAATGAAATTCATGACACTTCCCTGTTTCAAATCTTCCTATGGCTTACATTGCAAAGAGGCAATCCTACCCCATTACTTAACTTATAGGGCCCCACATGACTTCACTCTTGCCTACATATCTTGCCTTACTACCCCTTGCTCATTCCACTCCAGCCATATCGATTTTCTTTCTGTCCCTTGAACATGTCAAAGTTGTTCCCACCATAGAGGCTTTGCACCACCTCTTCCCAACTCCTGTAATACTCTTCCCCCTAATATTTACATGTTCAACATCTTAGATCTCAGCTTATACCTAATTTCTAAGGAAGAGCATTTCTTGGCTCTGTTCCATCACCTAATCTATTTTATTTTTCATGGATTACTTACCACTGGCAGTACTTTGCATGTACATATATAGGTAGGTAGGTATTTATTTGGTTGATTCATTGGTTATTTATTGTGTGACCCTCCTCACTAGATTATAAGCTCTACAAGGGCAAGGATCTTACTTGTTTTGTTTCCTGATTTATCCCCAATACCTGGGAGAATATCTGGCATGTAGACATCCTCAATAAATATTTGTTCCTGGCATGAAAGAACTCAGACAAGTCAATTAGTTCAGCTGCAAAAGATGAAGAGGGGCTCATTTTGCAAAGAACTTACTCTGGTGGATTCATCAGAATGCATTTCTACTCAAAATCTGATGTATCACAAAATTTATTTTAATGTCAATGTGACCATTTGATCACCAGTGCCCTTTAAAATTTTCAACTCCAAATTTTCTCTTTCAAATATCTTTTTAATTACAAATTTAATACAAAACTTTTACAAGGGAAAATAATTGCCAATACAGAAATGGAGTCTTCCACCTGGACAAGGATTCAAACAGGTCTCCAAATATTGACAGTACAACGTCAGCTTCACAACCTGTCTGCATCACATCTAAAGTCTATAGAGTTCCCTTTAATCAATAACACCATCAGGGCACGGGTCAGAAAATTTAACTGCTTCCTCTGCCAAAGGTCACTTGAGCATCTGATATATTAAAGAGGTATTTTAACAGTTTTCTTAATTATTAATTCCTCTGGAGCATTTAAATTCTGCACCATTAGATTGTGGAACAGAAAGATACCTGGTCTATGTTGTACCAGCTACTTACAGAAATTTCTTATATATTAACTATGTTTTAATATTATGCTCTAACTGAAAATTGCATGTGTGCATGCATGTGCATGTGTGTGTATTTTTAAGTACTGAAACAAACTCTTTGTACTCCCAAGCTTTGGGCACAGTCCAACACTGTAACAACAAGTTGAAAGGTGAAACCACCTCTAATGGAAGAAGCCAATTCCATCTTGTTAAAAGGAGGTTCAACCCAGACCTGGGGATGCTGCAATCCTTGACAAATTCCTCCTAGACAAAGGAGCAAATGGAACTGAAAATGCCAATGTCGCAATTTACAGCTATGCTTGCAAAAACACATTCAAAAGCCTTTTGTAGCAAAATTCTAAATCCAGAAAATTATGCTGTGATGTTATGTTCTTCTGTGCCCCTCTGTCCTTCTGGATTTCTGCTTGATTCCACGAATCTTTATTCCTAAGACTTCTTTATTCTATGGGTATCTTTGCAGAGGTCTTTGTGTACATTCTTAGCTCTGTGTCTTACTATGCCCTTCTGCAGCCCATACTTTCACAATTCCTTTTGTCTCTCTTAACTGACTCAAATACAAAGCCAATAATTATTCATTTATTTTCCCATTTGTTGACTTGGCTGAAAATATATGGAGATTTGGGAATCGTCTTAGTAGAGGTAAGTGTTGAAACCACTGAGTTCCCCTGGAGGTTTGTAAAAGTAGTATAATCATAATAGGAACTTTATATAGACTAATACCACAAAGAAAACATGTTCAAGGAAGTCTACTTATTGGATCAGGCCATTTTAATTGCAGTATCAGAATCATCCTGTGGCTACTGGCCATACACCTGGGTGTGAAACCTGTACACTGAAAATGGTTGAGAGGCTCACAGAAGATTACATGCATTGGAAGGGCACAATGGTTCTCGAAGACAGAGCATTTAAACATCTTGGCTAAAATGTCTCTAGTATTAGTTACCTATCAGTTCAGAAACATAAATAAAAACACTGATTTATTCAAATAGAAGAATGGCTCCCATCCCATATTCTAACCACAAGTCAAGAAAAAAATGAAATAAAAAGAGCCCTCCCAGAAAATATAATTGAACAATAGACACGACAGAAATGTTCAATTTTGCCAGTAATTAAAAATGAAAAACAACCATTCTCACTCTCAATTTGAGAAAGATCAGAAAAAAAGGATGATATTAAATGTTGCCAACAATGTGATGAAACAAAGCCAGCTGGAATAGTAACTGGTAAAACGTGAGAAAAGCAATTTGGCAGCATCTGTCAAAAACTTTAAACTGTCCATATCTTTAAATCGAAAATTATTACTTTATGATTCAATTCTAAGAAACAATACCAAATGTGGAAAAAATTATTATTCCTAAAGATCTTTAGTGCAATGTCATTTATAATAACAACACACACATAATACATAATGTCCAATAATCTGGTATTAATTAAGTAAGCTATGATACACCTATTTGTTATTAATTAGATTATGTTGGTAATGACTGTAGTAATGTGGGAAATGCTTATGTTTTAATATCAGGTGAAAAGATATAAAATTGTGTCTATAAGATGACTATAAATATAAATGTATGCCGTGCACACACACACAGACACACACACACATAGAAAACAAACAAATGCATGAAAAAAGGCTAGAAGATGATACACTCAAATGTTAAGAGTTGTCATCTTTGGATGGTAGGACTTAAAAATGAACGTATAAAAATATTTCATCCAGAATCAGGAAAAAAAAAGAAACTTATTTAGTCATGTGAGACTATGTGACACCATGTGAGTAGTTTCATTTACTAGACTATTTTCAGCATTTGCTGTATAAATGACTGACTTTTTGTTATAAATTTATACGTTTCAGAGACCTAAAATTAAGCACTTAGTCACATAATTGCAAAACTTCTCTACAAATCACAGTCTATCTTCCTTCATATTGCCAGTAACCCTCCCTATTTCAAAAAAAATTGTATGCATGTAAACTGATAGAAGTGCTTTCTCAAAGGTCAACTGTATATCAAATAAAATAAAAATAAACTCCACTACTTGATATCTCATGAAATTTACTTCAATTACATCCTAATGATCAGATTGGGGAAATGAGAGAAGGATGTACATTATTTTTTCAAGGCTTGGGAGCTGTTTCCCTTAATTGCTTTTCCTTTGAACATCACCAATACATCTTTATTAGACTATCCTGTAAATTTTGGAACTTAATAAGTGTTTACATTGTGCTTTCTAAACTGATGAATACAATGTAATCATTGTTCACCAATTAAGGGACTAAGTTTGGCATTATGATCTGTAACTACAGGCTCATGGGCCAACTAAAATACCCCAACATTCATAGGAAAACTGTGACTAAGGAAAATACTTATTCCATGTTAAATATAATACCTAAATATACACATAAATATATTCATGTAAACATATACATTTTATATATAAGCATATACTTAAAATACACATGTAAGTATTTTCTTTGGTCAGGGTTTTCATGTGAATGTTGGGGCATTTTGCCCAAAGGATCTCTTCCAGCCCCAACCATCTGGAAAAAGCATATGGGAGAAGCAGACAGCTCAGCTGGTCAGGCACCCCCTACCCACGTGCCTTTACTATAGTTCAAGGCCTCTCCCATCTCCTTCCAGTCTTCTTGACTAATACTGTCAACTTCTCCTCTTTCCAGAAGGCAACACAAAATAACAGCTTTCTAGGTGCACACACACCATGTGGTACCCAGAAAATCACTGAAGATCACATTTTAAAATCTTAACAAGATGATTCTCAAAAGGTTAAGCACAGAGTTACCAAATGACCCAGCAATACCACTCCCAGGTATTGCTCAAGAGAAATGAAAATACGTGTATACACAAAAACTTGTACATGAATGTTCACAGTAGCACTATTCACAATAGTCAAAAAGTAGAAACAACCCAAATGTCCATCAACAAATGAACAGATAAACAAAATGTGGTATATCCATACAATAGAATAGTATTCTGCCACAAATATGAATGGAGTACTGACACATGCTACAACATGGATGAACCTTGGAAACATTATGCTGAGTGAAAGAAGCCAGATACAAAAGGTCATATATGGTATGATTCCATTTATATGAAATGTCCAGAACAGGCAAATATCTAGAGACAGAAAGCAGATTAGTGGTTGCCAGGGGCTGGGGGTGGTGGGGTTGGAAATGGAGAATGACTGCTAATGAGTACAAGGTTTCCTTTTGGGAGGACGAAAATGTGCAAAAGTTAGATTGGGTTTGTGGTTACACAATCCTATGAATACTTTAAAAACCATTAAATTGTACACTTTATTTTATGTTTTTTTAAAGAGTGGCACCTGAGCTAACATCTGTTGCCAATCGTCTCCTTTCTCCTTTCTCCTCCTTCTTTCTTCTTCTTCTTCTTCTGTCTTCTTCTTCCTTCTTCTTCTTCTTCTTCCTCCTCCACCCCCCCCTCCACCTCCTCCTCTTTCTTCTTCTCCCCAAAGCCCCCCAGGATACAGTTGTATATTCTTGTTGTAGGTCCTTCTGGCTCTGCTGTGTGGGACACCGCCTCAGCATGGCCTGATGAGCGGTGCTAGATCTGCACCCAGGATCTGAAACAGTGAAACCCTGGGCTGCCAAAGCGGAGTGCGTGAACTTAACCACTTGGCCACAGGGCTGACCCCCCTAAATTGTACACTTTAAATGAGTGAATTATATGGTATGTGAATTATATATATCAATAAAGCTGCTACTAAAAAATCTTAAGAAGATGACATTTTAGAATTCAATGAGGTTTATCATTATTATCGCTACTTTTTAAAGTTAAGTTTTTAATGAAAGATGTTGTAGCAGGTGTTGTCCATGCCCCACCCATATGCCCTCCTCCAGAGTCAGCCAAGTGTTGGTGAGTAGGGAACCCTCCTTGTCCTCTGGGATTCAGTTTGCATGATGGCCCTACTCAAAGGGACAGAAAAGCAGATGACATGGAAGGACTGCCAAAGAAACCACGGAAAGCCTAAAATCAGGAGACTTTGTAGGGACTCGCACATAACAAATTTTTGCTGAAATTTTGGTGAGAATTGTCAGGTTTTTTCTGAGAACAATGAGCTATGTGCATTAGCAAAAAACCACCAACTAACAATCAAAAACCTTAAGAACATAACAATGTGTGACCGTCTCATTTTAGGTATTACATTTTCCAATGTATGCCATCCTAGTTTATATTTTAAAAGTCTTCCTTGATCTGAAACCCTTGGGACAAAATGCATTTCAGAACGTCAAGTTTTTCAGATTTTAGAGAGACGAAAGTGCATTGCATATGTTATGTAACAGTCCTAGTGACAGCTGGCCCAACCACCCTGAAATCACCTGCCTTATTATGTCTGCAATAAAACAAATGACCACGAGCAAACCAGACTCATCAGTTCTGGTCAGGTTTTGCTGAAAGTTCCAGGAAATAGTTTCAATTTACAGAGCTCTGGGCATTTGGGAAATGCAGATAAGGGCCTGCAGCCTGTAGTATGGCTGATTAGAGGCATAGCTGCCATCAGATAAGTGCTGAGGGCACAGATGTTGAAAATGGGACAAGAAGACTCAGGGAAAATGAGGACACTCCCTTCATTAAAAATATAATTTTCCAGCCAACTGGGTAGTTTAATAGTTATTAACCCATCATAATAATTACATTAAAGTAACTCAGAAAAGAGGAACAACACAGAAGGGCCCAAATGCAATTTCAAACCCAAAGTTCTAACTTTTGTTCTCAAAGAAAGATTCAATAAGCCAATCAATGTTGACTGTGAACCTGCTAGGTGCGGGCACTGTCTTAGGTGGTAAAGACAGACAGAGTGCCTGCCCTCTTGGAGCTTACAGTGGGGAGGGCAGAAAAGGTGTACAACCAGGTGCCCCAGAAAGATGGACCTGGGGGATGCAGTATAGTCTGCACGAGGCCGTCAGATAAGGAGACCTCAAAAAATTGAGTTTTAAAATAAATTCTGAAAGATGATCAAGAGTTAGCAAAGTGGTAGGTGGGAGGGAGGAGAGCCAGGAAGAGATTGCACGTGGAGAAGAGCCAGTACCAAGGCCAGAGACTGAGGAAGATTATTCGAAGACTTGACAGTGGGCTAGTGTAGCTGCAGAGTGAATGGAAGAGAGTGGTAGGAGGTGAGGCACCCAAGGTCAGCAGGGGTCAGGTCTGCAGTGTGTCTGGGTGACAATCATCATTTTGGACTTAATCCCGGAGTTAATGGGAGGCTACTGAAGGATTTTAAGCAGAGTGGTAACCTCATGACATTTATATTTTAGAAAGATTGCCCTACCAGGAGAAAAGTCTGGAAGGATATATGCCAGGCTGTTAACATGGGTCACCTCAGGAGGGCTGGGATGGGGTGAAGGCTGACAGATAATTAGCTTTGTCTTTGAACAACTTTGTTTGCTTCACTTCTGACAATAAATATTTTTTGTAGATTGAAAATATCAAATTTGAATTTTTCCCATGAAAAACAATTATTCTTCCTTTAGTGTAAGAAGGGACTGGACGGATGAACCTTGAAGACATTATGCTAAGTGAAATAAGTCAGACACAAAAGGACAAACATTGTATGATTCCACTCACATGAAGTTCCCAGAGTAGTCAAATTCCTTGAGGCAGAAAGTAGAATGTACTTTGCTAGGGGCTGAGAAGAGCAAGGAATGGAGACTTAGTGTTTGATGGGTACAGAGTTTCCATTTAGCATGATGACAAAATTCTGGAGATGGATGGTGGCGATGGTTGCACAACAGTGTCGATGCACTTAATGCTGCTGAGTTGTACACTTAAAAATGGTTCAAATGGTACAATTTATGTTATACATGTTGTATCACCATAAAAAAACAAAACAAAAAAAGAATAGACTGGCAAAGGGCTGGACCAAATGACGGGATGTAAATGAGAAGACTCTGGGAACTACAGTGGTCCAGGTGAAGAACCCAGATCAGGAGGGGCATGGAGACAGTGAAGTGGACAGGTCTGTGCTATATTTTGAAACTAGAACTAACAGGGCTTCAGGAATAAAAGGAGAAAAGAAGAAAGCATCTAGTATCTAGTATCCAAAAGCAGATTCTGAAACAAGGATTTGGGTGCCATTAGTTTATTTGGGAGGTGATCTCAAGAAGCCTGCTGGGCTCTGGGGAGATGAGACAAGGAAGGAAAGACAGACAATAAGAAGTGCAGCATCAAACAGGGTGCCGCTGTGGGCAACTGGGGCTTGATTCCACTGGGGGCCTCTGGGAGACTGTGTGGAACTAAGAGGTGAGGAAGCTGGGTTATTTACCATGTCAGTCCTAGGCAGACGGCTGCTCCTGGGGGGCATTAACGCCACCTCACTGCTGGCCTGTCCTGGGTGGGAGCCAAGAGGGCTTCAGTGGCCAGAGAAAGCCATCAGGAAAAGACTTGAGCAGTCAGAAGCCACAGGTTCTCCCATGTGTGAGAATGGATGCCAACCGAGATGCTGGGACCCCTCCAATGTCTGTGAAAAACGTCAAGGGTCTTGGCTTGAAAACTGGTCTGAAGGTGATTCTGTTTCCCAAAACAGGAAACACTAGAGGTGAAGCGAGTAGGAGCAGGCAAAGGAGGCTGAAGGAACAGCCAGAGAGGTAGAAGGGAAGCTGAAAACTGTGGGATGGTAGGAACGACGAGAAGTGATGTTTTAAAATGCCCCATTAATACATAGCACAAGAAGCTGGAAAATCTTTTCTTAGATTGTGGGAACTATTCTGGAAAACAGTAATAGTTAAATAACAGTTTATAGGGTCCAAACACCCTTATACTGCACTGTACCACAAGGTTCAGATGCCAAAGAGGCAGAAACAATATTCAACTACACAAATAACAAAGTGAGATACACATAAGCTCTCAACCTGTGTTTCCACTCTTCATCTCTTTCTGATCTTCCACTTAATGTAAAATTATACAAATCAATATACCACACATACCACCTTATAGAAAGGATGTTGAGGAAAACAACCCGAATATTGCTTTTTTTTTACGTTCTTTTAAACTTTTCCCTTTAATTCTTCATTGCTTAATAATATTTTGAATAGTTGCCTTTCTTATGTGTACAAGAATTATATGCATCCAAGGTCCTTTAGAAGCATCAGGCACATATTATTGGTACTATATTTTGCTTATGCATTTGGTCTGTTCTTCACACATAGCTGCAATTATTTTAGCAGCAAGATTGAATAAGTTCTCACTTTACAAATTACTCGCAGACATCATTTTTCATTGTCATTGACGTCTTCGTCCACCGTATTTGAGAAATATTAAAAAACGATGCCAAGGATTTATATATAGAATGCATGATTTGAAGACTGGTATAAATTCTAAGTGCTAATACTTTTTTTGTAAAATCCTTTTTTCTAAGAAAAAGTATTCAAACATCTTAACACACACATATAAATGTGCACTGGAAACAAAACTAATGTTTTTAATTTTAAAGACTGGTTTTATATATTCTCAAGCAATTTTTAAACTTACAAACTCCTTTCAAAGGAATTTGTCTATAGAGAAGGAAGCCAGATTTAAAAGATATCTGTTCACTAAAATATATCTTTAAAAACAACACAGTAGGGGAGAAGATCCAAGATGGCACCGTGAGTAGTCCTCTTTGTCTCTCCCCCTTCGAGTCTACAATTATTTGGACACTTATCACTTGACAAAGGATATCCAGACAGCATCTCAGGACGTCTGAGAGACCCACGCGACTATACATCGGAAGGCGGATGGACTTTCCTCCGGGAGGATGTGGAAATAGGTGAAAACTCTCCGACCCCGACGAGCAGCCTAGTACCCGCAAGCGGCTTTCTTCCAACGGACGCCCCCAGAGGATCTACACACATCTAGGGCAGGAGCGAGCACACAACAGAGGAGCGACGGTGGAAACAGGTGACCAGAACCCTACCTAAACCCCCCGCAATTACTCCTAAACGCAGAGGGAAACTTTGGAGTTGCACACCTGAGCCCACGGGGAGAGTCTCTTCCCGCCATTGGCGGGGAGTCCCCGCCGGGTGTTCGCCGCGCCCGGAGGGTCCCAGAGAGAGTCGCTGAGGGTACGGAGGTCTCCCAGCTGCCGTTGCCCGCCCCGTGGGACTAGGGATTGCCGGAGATCTCAGAGAGGACCGGGGCTGGGGGAAGTTTCAAAGGCCGGCTCTGCGACCCGGACGGGAAGCGCCGGAGTTCCGCCCGGGCAGCAGACAAAACTCTCTGTCTGCCATTAGCAGAGGGGCCACGCCGAGCATTCACGGCTCCGGGAGAGGCCCGGAGAGAATCCCAGAGGGCGGGGCGACCCCCAGCTGCCGTTGCCTGCCCCGTGGGACTAGGGATTGCCAGAGATCTTGGAGAGGACCGGGGCTGGGGGACGTTTCAAAGGCCAGCTCTGTGACCCAGACGGGAAGCGCCGGAGTTCCGCCCGGGCAGCAGACAAAACTCTCTGTCTGCCATTAGCAGAGGGGCCACGCCGAGCATTCACAGCTCCGGGAGAGGCCCGGAGAGTATCCCAGAGGGCGGGGCGACCCCCAGCTGCCATTGCCCGCCCCGTGGGTCTAGGGATAGCCAGAGATCTCGGAGAGGACTGGGGCTGGGGGGAGTTCCAGAGACCCAGCTTCGTAGCCTAGGGGGAAACCCTACAGGCTCACAGCAGCCTTAGGGAAAGCCTCTGCACAGCACCAGTAGAAGGCACCCAGCCACCAGCCACAAGGCTGGAAGACCCCAGGGCAAAAGCAGCATAGCTAGGTGAACTAACCACAGACTGTAGAAGATGCCAATAGCTCTCCTACAACCCATAAAGGACAAGTGAGATTTTGTGGGTGCCGACAGCAACGGAGCGACAAATATAAGTGATCCCACCCCTGGCCGCTGGAAAAGCCCATAACACCGTTGCAGACCCCAAGGAGGGAGCACATCTAGGTGGGCTGCAACAGTAGGCAACAGCAGCCTGAAGCCCCCCTGTGATGGCCCCCACAGCAGAGGAGGGAATCCAAAGGGCCACTGTGGCTACGAGGAGGGGCCCAGGCCCAGTTAGCAACTGCAGACAGGGTTCCTGGTTGGTGCAGTATAAACAGCTGCTCCCCCGCCACAGCAGCTGAAACAAGTGAAAGGAGCAACTAAACTCTATCTCCATGCGGAGGCACAAATCAACAACATCAAGCAATATGAAAAAATACATTAAATCTCCAGAACAGAAAGAAAGTAACAAATACACAGAAAACAAGCCCAAAGAAAATGAGATATATAACCTAAATGATGATGACTTCAAAACAGCCATCATTAAAATTCTCAATCAGTTAAGAGAGAGTTCTGACCGTCAACTCAACGAGTTCAGGAGCTATGTCACAAAAGAGACACGATAAAGAAGAACCAAACAGAAATATTGGAAATGAAGAACACAATAGAGGAGATTAAGAAAAATCTAGATGCTCTGAACAGTAGGGCCGATAATATGGAGGAAAGAATTAGCAATTTGGAAGATGGCAATATAGAATTGCTGCAGGCAGAGGAGGAGAGAGAAGCAAGACTAAAAAGAAATGAAGAAACTCTCCGAGAATTATCAGACACAATTAGGAGATGCAACGTAAGGATTATAGGTATACCAGAGGGAGAAGAGAAGGAGAAAGGGGCAGAAAGCCTATTCAAAGAAATAATGGCTGAGAACTTCCCAAATCTGGTGAGGGAGATGGATCTTCAGGTGACAGAAGCCAATAGATCTCCAAACTTTATCAATGCAAGAAGACCAACTCCACGCCATATAGTAGTGAAGCTAGCAAAAGTCAACAACAAGGAGAAAATACTAAGGACAGCCAGGCAAAAGAAACTAACCTACAAAGGAACCCCCATCAGGCTATCAGCAGATTTCTCAGCAGAAACTATACAGGCTAGAAGAGAGTGGAATGATGTATTCAAAAATCTGAAGGACAAAAATCTACAGCTGAGAATTCTCTACCCAGCGAAAATATCCTTCAAATACGATGAAGAAATAAAAACTTTCGCAGATAGACAAAAATTAAGGGAGTTCATTGCCACAAAACCCCCTCTTCAGGAAATCCTCAGGAAAACCCTCATTCCTTAAAAATCCAAAAAAGGAAAGGGGCTACAAAACCAAGAGCAGAGGAGATAAGTAGAAGGACAACAACAGAGAGTAGCAGCTCTACATCAGAACAGATTAAACCATGGGACGAGAAACAAAGGAAACTGAAGAAAAGTGGAAAACAAGACACAAAATGGTAGTGGTAGGCCCCCACATCTCAATAATCACTCTAAATGTAAATGGATTGAACTCCCCAATCAAAAGACACAGAGTGGCAGGATGGATCAAAGAACAAGATCCAACAATATGCTGCCTCCAGGAAACACACCTCAGCCCCAAAGACAAACACAGACTCAGAGTCAAGGGATGGAGAACAATACTCCAAGCTAATAATGAACAAAAGAAAGCAGGTGCCGCTATACTAATATCAGACAAGGTAGATTTCAAAGCAAAACAGATAAAGAAAGATAAAGAGGGACAGTATATAATGATAAAAGGGACTCTCCACCAAGAAGACATAACACTTATAAATATATACGCACCCAACACAGGAGCACCAAAATTTGTAAAGCAACTCTTAATAGAACTAAAAGAAGACATCAACAACAATACAATAATAGTAGAGGACCTCAACACACCATTAACACCAATGGACAGAACATCCAGACAGAAAATCAACAAGGAAATAATAGAATTAAATGAAAAATTAGACCAGATGGACTTAATAGATATATATAGAACGCTTCATCCAAAAACAGCAGGTTACACATTCTTCTCAAGTGCACATGGAACATTCTCAAGGATTGACCATATTTTGGGAACCAAAGCAAACATCAATAAATACAAGAGAGTTGAAATAATATCAAGCATCTTTTCTGATCATAATGCTATTAAACTAGAAATCAACTACAAGAAAAAAGCAGAGAAAGGTGCAAAAATGTGGAGACTAAACAACACGCTTCTCAACAAACAATGGATCATTGAAGAAATTAAAGAAGAAATCAAATTTTATCTGGAGACTAATGAAAATGAGAACACGACATACCAAAACATTTGGGATGCAGCAAAAGCAGTCCTAAGAGGGAAATTCATTGCAATACAGGCTCACCTCACTAAACAAGAAAAAGCTCACATAAGCAACCTCAAACGACACCTAACAGAACTAGAAAAAGAAGAACAAACAAAGCCCAGAGTCAGTAGAAGGAGGGAAATAATAAAAATAAGAGCAGAAATAAACGATATTGAAACAAAAAAGACAATAGAAAGGATCAATGAAACAAAGAGTTGGTTCTTCGAAAGAATTAACAAAATTGACAAACCCCTAGCCAGACTCACCAAGAAAAGAAGAGAGAAATCGCAAATTAATAAAATTAGGAATGACAGAGGAGAAATCACAACAGATACCAATGAAATACAAGAGATCATAAGAGAATACTATGAAAAACTATATGCCAACAAATTGAACAACCTGGAAGAAATGGACAAATTCCTAGACTCCTACAATCTCCCCAAACTGAATCAGGAAGAAATGGAGAATCTGAATAGGCCAATCACAAGTAAGGAAATAGAAACGGTAATCAAAAACCTCCCCAAAAATAAGAGTCCAGGACCAGACGGCTTCTCTGGAGAATTCTACCAAACATTCAAAGAAGACTTAATACCTATTCTCCTCAAACTGTTCCAGAAAATTGAGAAAGATGGAGAACTCCCTAACACATTCTATGAAGCCAACATCACCCTGATCCCCAAACCTGACAAGGACAACACAAAGAAGGAGAACTACAGGCCGATATCACTGATGAACATAGATGCAAAAATCCTCAACAAAATTTTGGCAAACCGATTACAGCAATACATCAAAAAGATTATACACCATGATCAAGTGGGATTTATACCAGGGACACAGGGATGGTTCAACATCCGCAAGTCAATCAACGTGATACACTACATCAACAAAATGAAAAACAAAAACCACATGATCATCTCAATAGATGCAGAGAAAGCATTCGACAAGATCCAACACCCATTTATGATAAAAACCCTCAGTAAAATGGGTATAGAAGGAAAGTACCTCAACATAATAAAGGCCATATATGATAGACCCACAGCCAACATCATACTCAATGGACAAAAACTGAAAGCCATCCCTCTGAGGACAGGAACAAGACAAGGGTGCCCACTTTCACCACTCCTATTCAACATAGTACTGGAGGTGCTGGCCAGAGCAATTCGGCAGGAAAAAGAAATAAAAGGAATCCAAATAGGTAACGAAGAAGTAAAACTCTCGTTGTTTGCAGACGACATGATCTTATATATAGAAAACCCCAAAGAATCCACAGAAAAACTCTTAGAAATAATCAACAACTACAGCAAAGTAGCAGGGTATAAAATTAACGTGCATAAATCAGTAGCATTTCTATACACTAACAATGAACTAACAGAAAAAGAACTCAAGAACTCAATCCCATTCACAATCACAACGAAAAGAATAAAATACCTTGGGATAAACTTAACCAAGGAAGTGAAGGATCTATACAATGAAAACTACAAGACTTTCTTGAAAGAAATTGACAATGACATAAAGAGATGGAAAGACATTCCTTGCACATGGATTGGAAGAATAAACATAGTTAAAATGTCCATACTACCTAAAGCAATATACAGATTCAATGCTATCCCAATCAGAATCCCAAGAACATTCTTCACAGATATTGAACAAACAATCCTAAAATTCATATGGGGCAACAAAAGACCGCAAATTGCTAAAGCAATCCTGAGCAAGAAAAACAAAGCCGGCGGAATTACAACCCCCGATTTCAAAACATACTACAAAGCTACAGTGATCAAAACAGCATGGTACTGGTACAAAAACAGGTCCACAGATCAATGGAACAGAATTGAAAGCCCAGAGATAAAACCACACATCTATGGACAGCTAATCTTCGACAAAGGAGCAGAGGGCCTACAATGGAGAAAAGAAAGTCTCTTCAACAAATGGTGGTGGGAAAACTGGACAGCCACATGCAAAAGATTGAAAATTGACCAGTCTTTTTCACCACACACCAAAATAAACTCAAAATGGATCAAAGACCTAAAGATTAGGCCTGAGACAATAAGTCTTTTGGAAGAGAATATAGGCAGTACACTCTTTGACATCAGTTTCAAAAGAATCTTTTCGGACACTGTAACTCCTCAGTTGAGGGAAACAATAGAAAGAATAAACAAATGGGACTTCATCAGACTAAAGAGCTTCTTCAAGGCAAGGGAAAACAGGATTGAAACAAAAAAACAGCTCACTAATTGGGAAAAAATATTTACAAGCCACTTATCCGACAAAGGGTTAATCTCCATAATATACAAAGAACTCACACGGCTTAACAACAAAAAAACAAACAACCCGATCAAAAAATGGGCAGAGGACATGAACAGACATTTCTCAAAAGAAGATATGAATATGGCCAATAGACACATGAAAAGATGTTCATCATCGCTAATCATCAGGGAAATGCAAATCAAAACTACACTAAGATATCACCTTACACCCGTTAGATTGGCAAAAACATCCAAAACCAAGAGTGACAAATGTTGGAGAGGTTGTGGAGAAAAAGGAACCCTCATACACTGTTGGTGGGAATGCAAACTGGTACAACCACTATGGAAAACAGTATGGAGATTTCTCAAAAAGTTAAAAATAGAAATACCCTATGACCCAGCCATCCCATTACTGGATATCTATCCTAAGAACCTGATATCAGAAATCTCAAGAGTCCGTTGCACCCCTATGTTCATCGCAGCATTATTTACAATAGCCAAGACGTGGAACCAGCCTACATGCCCAGAAACTGATGATTGGATAAAGAAGATGTGGTATATATACACAATGGAATACTACTCAGCCATAAAAACAGACAAAATTGGCCCATTCACAACAACGTGGATGGACCTCGAGGGTATTATGTTAAGCGAAATAAGCCAGTCAGAGAAAGACGAACTCTATATGACTCCACTCATAGGTGGAATTTAGTATATTGATATGGAGATCTGATCGGTGGTTACCAGGGAAAAGGGGGGGTGGGGGGAGGGCACAGAGGGGGAAGTGGTGTACCCACAACATGACTAACAAAAATGTACAACTGAAATCTCACAAGGTTGTAATCTATCATAACATTAATAAAAAAAAAAAAGTAAAAAAAAAAAAAACACAGTAGGAGAAAAATATGTTTTCTCACTTTCATCAGCTTCTCATAGTTTTCTATTCATAAACTAAAACCCAGAAATAAAACAAGCATAAGCCCCAAACGATTCTTCTTCTGCACACAAAATATTTTTGCCTTCCCTACCTTATAGTCATCTCAACCTTTGTGCTTTTCCCCATTTCTCAGACCTGTCCACTAGAAGCTCAATATTGTGGATTGGCAAACTGATTTATCTACAGAAAACTCACTTTCCCCTTGGACACATTCTCGATGAAATCAGAGAGAAAGGAACAAGGGGACAAAAGCAGACCACAGGCAGAGTATTCTGGATGTTTTGACTTTTATCAGCTTGGACCATGTGATTTCCTTTCAGACTCTGACTGCTCCTGCACGCAGCCCGACTTCTGATGACATAAAAGGCATGTATGATATTCTACTTGCCCCTCATAAGGCCAGAAATATCCCACCACCTATGAGTAAGACTGAAAAAGCTAGCAGAAGACACAACACCTGGAAACCAAAACCAAAGTTATCTTAGCATCCATTCTGACTTGGTCCAAAAGTGAACTCTTTAAAGGCACACAGAGGCTTCTCTCATTTAAAAAAGGCCATTTTTGTGCATGAGCCAACAAAACAGGCACAGGAAACGTAATTTAAAGTCATTTCTTGTGTGTGTGTGTGTGTGCATGTGTTAAGCTGGAACTGTTTTGTGACGGTTCATGCCTAGCACCTAGCACATAGAAGGCACTCAATGTTTTCTAAATGAACGACTAGCAGCAGACAGATAAAGATAGATTGGCACATTGCTAGTCAAGATTTTGGGTAGATAGTAAATATAAGAGGCTGAATCACAGGATTAAAAAGTAGCCCACAGTTTCCTTTTACAGACATTTCCATAAGTAATGTGCTTTATCTTTTTCATCAGTACAATCAGAGAACAGAATCCTCAAAGTGTGAATGTCATAAGACTCAGAGTCCAGCTCTATAAGGTTTGGTTTGGTGGGCCTGGGAAGGACAGGATTTCTCTCTCTCTCTGTCTCTCTTTCTCTTTTGCCATGGAATGAGACACAGTGCTGTCCCCAATAGACAATACATAATGCTGAATTATATATAGTCCCTGCCTTTTTCTATGCTTTTCTAATCATCTTCAAGACAATGAGCTGGTAGGGAAAATACCTTGCTATGGGTTCCCTCCCGATTCTGCTGTACATCAGTCACACAAGTCAGAAGTCGAGGGGTTATCCCTCCCAGTGATGTGCATGAAATTTAAGCAGAGACCTCTACTTAAAATCTTCAGGACCCAAAGCACAGGATTCCCTTCTCAATCCTGTAGAAGGTCCTTCCAGAAAAAAAGGACATTTTTCTGGCTCTTAAATCATTTGTTGAATCACACAGAGGATCATATCTCTAGATGTGCCAATTAAAAATTGTGCAACTCCTTTTGATGCCATCAATGGGCATTTACAACAAGCACAAACAAAAGCACCCCCCTCACAATCATGATCTTCTATCTTTCTAGTTCACTTGCTCAAATCCTTCTAATACAAATGCTCTTTAACCAAAGACTCTCAATCTATTAAGCTCCCCACTCGAACACTACCAACCAGCTCCCTCACAGTCTTGCTTTCTCCCTTGCCCATTTTGGATTCTATCGTCAATTTTCACAATCACTTTCACTATAATCAATTCCCTGTGAGAAATCCTACAGGAAGCTGCCTATAATAGTAGTAGGATTAGGGGAAGAATAGAGGTGCACACCAACAGTGCTATTTTGCCAAGAACCCAGCATCTGACTGGATCCAAAATGGTAGCCTGGGATAGATGGATGGCCCCTGACCTCCTATATCCAATCTTCACAGATTAGGGTTGTCTGTTTCATAATTTATCCCTTGGTTGCACTGCCACAAATTTCTCCAATAAAGAATGAAATTCATATTTGTAGCGATTCCAGACCACAGGCTAAGAATCTCAGCTCTAAATTAGCCTGTAGAATAGCAAAGGAAGAACTGGATTCCCCAGAGCTTGTTTGGGCCAGTGTAGTTGTCAGTCTCCACCCTCCACCCCTCTTCCAGGTACTCTGAGGGCACCTAAGACAGGTAATCCAGAGCTGATGAAGCTCAGTATTCTCCCTGGACACTGCTGGCTTCTTGCATCCTGGAAAAGGCCAAGTCCTTTAATGGCCTCCACCTCCAACTGACTGAAGCTTCACGATTAGAACATCTTGAGATGTGCAGAACAAAAATGCTATCCAATTACTCTGTCTAGATTAGTGTTCATGGCGAACAGCCTCTGAGACAGACTGGCATGTAGATGCTTTATCAGGGTTCAACATGTGTAAAGAAGTAAGGGAAGCAATACTGGGTAGAGGAAGGAGTTGAACTGAGAATGCAGTCACAACAGAGGCCTCAGTCCATCCTACAGGGAGCTCCAGAGCTGAGATGGCCCTTCAGAGTTGTCCTGAATTTAGGCAAGAGGACCAGGCCTCTATCTCCTACGTCTGTTCCAGGATGCCCCCAGGGAAGGGGCATGCCCTTGGATGAGTCAGCTCCCCTCAGTCAAGGGCAATTTCCAGAGAAGGACTCAGCTGTGAACCAACAGAGCCAACACTCTCAGCAAGTGGGGGAATAACTGTCCTGATGGAGGCTTGAGCAGCCCCCTAGAGCATCCACTACACTGCCATTTTAGGGCCAACAGTAAGAAGAGCAAAACTGAAATTTCAATGCCCTGTGTATATTAGAGCATAGATTTAAGTATCAACCACTTAAAGCTATATTTTAAGGAAGAATATTTGAACTGCTAATTCTTGTTCCAATAAATCCTATCACTAAATCTTCCTTCAGTTACTATGAGGCCCTGAGGTGAAGCTGCCATCCTCCTCTCCTCTGTGTCATCTGAACCAGATGAACTTGTCTTTCTCAGCACCCAATACCCCTCAGAACATTCATCTCTATGTAGCTGTATGTGCTTCCCCCTGCTTGGTGTACCACTCAAAGTTGGAAACATGTATTACCCATCTGCATATCCCCAGACCTAGCCCTATGCTTGGTAACTAGGGCACTTGATAAGGGTTTATTGAATGAATGAATCAACAAATGAGCAAACTTGTCTTCTTTTTCTCCCCTGCAGAAACAACACAGTTGTTGGAAAACACAATTGATGAAGCAAGGATAACTCATCTGAGCGCATGCATTTATGTGTGCTTACCATCAGTGTTTAACGAGGGCTGTTTGATTTTGACTAACTGGCATGGCATAAAAGGGCTATTTTGAAACAGTCAAGTGTATCTTACAGGACTCCTAAATAAACTAAAATCTATCATGGGATTTGAATGCAAACTAGAGAGGAAATTAAAATGTAAAACATGAAACAGCTGTTTGATCAGCTGTTAGAATAGACTGTGGACAAAGGCTATAATCATGTCTTATCTAGATGCATAACAATAATTCATAGAAAATGGTTTGCTACAGGGCTATTTTCTTCCCTCTTCTGCACTGAAGCACAACAGAATTATCTAATTAATGATACCAAATTTCTAGAAGCACAGGATAAACGGTACTCAAAAATTTTAAAGTAGTATCAAAAATATATGTTCCTAGTAAAAATATCGGTAGGCATAGAGCATTAATTGCAAAAACCAGTTTGCCTGCATGTTGTAAAGAGCAAAATTTATCTGCCACAACAGAAATTTTACAAAACTGAAGATATTTGTAATTTTTAGTATCTACAACTTCATTAAATTACAACTAAGAACTGGTGAAGAACCAGTTTTCTCTGTATTGTGCCAGAGGAGGAAAAATATGTTGGTTTCCTATTAAGTAACAGAGAAGCCCATTATTAAAATTCAACCCTAAAGTAAACTGGTAAAACTTTCTTGGGGTGATAATTTTGCAATAATTATTAAATGCTTTCAAAGGATTCCCAACATTTATTCCTAGGAATTTCCCAAAGAAATAATCAGAATTATGCACAATGCGGGGCTGGCCCCGTGGCCGAGTGGTTAAGTTCGCGCGCTCCGCTGCAGGCGGCCCAGTGTTTCGTCAGTTCGAATCCTGGGCGCGGACATGGCACTGCTCGTCAGACCACGCTGAGGCAGCGTCCCACATGCCACAACTAGAGGAACCCACAACGAAGAATACACAACTATGTACCGGGGGGCTTTGGGGAGAAAAAGGAAAAAAATAAAATCTTTAAAAAAAAAAAAAAAGAATTATGCACAATGGTTTAGGTATAACGATATTCATGATGGCTCTGTTTAAAATGGCAGAAATTTGAAAATAATACAAATGCTCAGCAATAGAAAACTGGTTATATAAACTGAATACAATCAAACGAAATAATATAAAGTTATCAAGATCGTATGGAAGAACAGCATTTAAGATAGTGAAATATTCATAATATGTTATTATTTATTTTAAAAGGGCTACCAATGAGTATGGTAAATACAATAGCTGGTTTCTAAAAGGAAAATATAAGTGGCAAAAGTAATAGTGGTTAGTTTTTTGTGGGGTTCAATAATGGATGATTTTCATTTTCTTTTTCCTCTTTTCTGTAATTTACAGATTTTCACAATAAATATGTATTATTTCCACAATTCACATTATTAAAACATGTTCCCACCACTCTAAAGAAATTCCTTAAACTGTAAATCACTAAGAAGGAATGTGAGTTCTCCTTTCATTTATATCAGTGGCCTTTCTTCTTAAAATTTTTTGAGGGAATTTTGGTTATTTTAGTTATTAATTAATAATTATTAATTATTCACTTTATCCTAAGTTATCTGAAAAAGAGGCCCTGTTGGATAACAAAAGCTCTTCCAAATAGCTTGTTGCTTTATTATAGAAAACAGGAAAATAATCAAAAGTAATGAGATGTAATTAAATACATATAGTTATAAAGACACAATTTAAGATAGAAACACAATTTGGATCACAGGATAAAAAGTAGCTCCATCTCCAAAATATGAGGTCAGGATTCCAAATTCAATATAAAAGAATCATTGGAAATGTTTGGGAGGTAAACCAAAACGGAGGATAATTTAGGCTAGAAGTAAAGCAAATAAAACTAAGGAGGACACCTTTACCAGTGCGCAATTCTGAAAGTGTTGATGATGATGATGATGATGAGGCCAGAGAGAAAAATGGTCTAGGTAAGAGATGACTAACATAAGACCAAGAGCTTAAACTTCCAACATGAAGTGGGAATTAACCAGGATATGACATTTAAGATGCCATTAAATGGAGACTATGGTAACATGACTAACATTTGAAAGGTCAGACCTACCAGAAGGTGCTTTTTGATTGTGCCCCCTTTCTCACATAACAACAGGTTTCAATGACAACTTTGATATAACAAATAGGATGAACTATTCACTTTGTGTTTAAAATTGCCCAAGATGTGTGTTTGTCATTTAGTAAGCTGGGTCACAGCCCTTGGGAAGAAAATCTCTTTGATTTTATAAAAAAAAAAAAAAAGAAAAATTTAAATACAGTGCAGTCCTTCAATTCCAATTATAAAACTTCAGAGGGAAAATACTAATTATTTTTTTTGTGATACTTCCTTTCTGAGTAGGCTCTCAGCAAAACAGAAGAAAGGAAACTGTGCTTTTGAAGACCTCCTTCCCATTCTCACCTCCCCTCTCTTCCTTTCTCTTGCAACCTGCCTGGGATAATGCAATTCATTATAATTAGCTGATCACCTCTCAACCTGTTCCTAAATTTCTACCCAACTCTTGGCTTCCCTGGCTCTAGGGCTGCCCTCTTCACCTATCAGCACACAATTTCCCACCTTATCTTTACAGCATAGATTCAATGGCTCCCTATTTCCAAACACTGAAAAACCCAACTACTCATTTTGCTTTTCATTGTCCAATTGTTTGATCCTGTCCTCTTTCTACTAATTTTATTACCCATATCTCCTCATCCTATTATTCTAGCTTTGCTGTGCTTTTTACTTTCCTGTAAATAGAAATATCAACTTTTAACTAGAGCCTAAGGCCCTGTGATTTATATTATTCTGCTCATCTTTAAAGCCTCTCTCTTCTTCTCTACCCATCCAAACCTTGACTGTTCTTCAGGACCTGTTCCAATTCCACTCCATTAATGAGACCTTCTCCAAACCCCTCAGGTCTTCAGTGACTTCTTCTATCTAATTTAGCCCTTGGGTCCCACAGCACAGAAGTCAATTATATATTTTTAAGCATTCCTTATTGCTTGCATGTGCTGCTCTTGTGTCTCCAGCTGCATTTTAAGTTTCCTGAGGGTAAGAAATTGGTCTTACTCTTTTTTTGTACCTCCATTCAGTAAATAAACATCTGCTGACTTTAGAACATTACTTACTTGGACTTGGTTTTCTATAGTACCTTTGTTACTGAGTTAACTGACAAGGCTGGGGATGGATCCAATTTTGTGATCATGGAAGTAGTAAAAATGCATTTGAAGTATTAGTGATGTTTACCTTCCACTCGGCATCATTTGGTCAAGTTCTTGTTGCAATTGTACTTCCTCCTAAAGCTGAAAGTTCATCCCCCAGGGCAGTAATTTTATTCAAAAGAAGTGGCTGTGAGTGACATCAGTATCATTGCAGAGTGAGCTGTTCCCTTAGTCTCTCCCCACTAAGTTACAACCAAATGGACATTCATTAATCAACAGAGGATTCCTTATAAAGCACATTAGGATATCTGAGAGATCCACACAACCATACATCTGAAGGTGGGGGTACTGGATCCCTAGGAAGCAGTGGAAGGAGGTGAGCAGATCCCCTCCCCCTCCCCAGTGGCACTGATCTAGGTCAGGGGCCTCATGCAGCAGCCAGCATGCAACTGTAAGAGGAGGTGCAGGAGCAGGCAGGCCTGTATGTGAATGCTTTTGCTTTTGGAGTTGCAATCTGGCCCACAGGAACAATCCACACTGAACTGCAAGGCTCAGCCACTGTGTGGGCACCCCCACCAGGTGCAGCAGCCCAGGTGAACCACCCATGAGCTCAGAGCAGGCCCATCCGTGTGCAAAAGAAAGCACCCCTCCCCCACACCTAGCTCACCAGCTTGGCTGGTCCCTGGCCAAGGCAGCAGATCCACACCAGAGCACCAGTACTTGTGTGTGACCTGCAAAGTGGCTGCAGCCAGCAGGCAAATGCAGATAAGCTCTATGGGCACAACTTCCAGCAGACTCGGCAGGTGCAGAAAACACAGCTCCTGCCCCCCCCCCCCCAATGGTGGCAGCTGGAATTTGCGACCTGATACTACCACTATGCACTGGCAAAGGATCACTTCATCAAAGATTATAAAGAACTACATTAACACTGCAGAGCAGAAGCAAAATGACAAGTCTCCAGAAACCAATCCTGAAGTCACAGAAATTTACAACCTAAGTGACAGAAAATTCAAAATAGTTTTCATAAAGAAACTCAATGAGTTACAAGAAAACTCAGAAAGACAGTTCAATGAACTTAGGAATAAAATTAATGAGCAGAAGGAATTCTTCACAAATGACATTGAAACTCTAAAAAGAACCAAACAGAAATTCTGGAGAAGAAGAACACAATGAATGAGATTTTTCATAAAAACTAAAAACCTTAAAAAACATAGCTGACATGATGGAGGACAGGATTAGTAATTTAGAGGTCAGAAAAATAAAAATGCCTTAGGTAGAGGAAGAGAGACAACTAAGAAGAAATTCACTGAGAAATATCCAACTCAATTAAGAAATGCAACATAAGGATTTTAGGTATTCCAGAGGGAGAAGAGAGGGAAAAAGGAGCAGAGAGCTTCTTGAAAGAAATAATAGCTGAGAACTTCCAAACCTGGGGAAGAAACAGGACTTACAATGAAACCAAGAGAACTCCTACTTACATCAATGAAAAGACTTCCTCCAAGGCATATAATAGTAAAACTGGTAGAAGTCAATGACAAAGAAAAAATATTAAGGGCAACAATGTAGAAGAGAATAATCTAATTTTTTTCTTTTTTTTTTTTTTGAGGAAGATTAGCCCTAAGCTAACATCTGCTGCCAATCCTCCTCCTTTTTGCTGAGGAAGACTGGCCCTGAGCTAATATCCATTCCCATCTTCCTCTATTTTATACGTGTAAAGCCTACCAAAGCATGGCTTGACAAGTAGTGCATACGTCCACATCCAGGATCCAAATCTGTGAACCCCAGGCTGCCAAAGTAGAACATGCAAACTTAACCACTGTGCCACCAGGCTGGCCCCCAGAGAATAATCTACAAAAGAACCTCTATCAGGCTTTCAGTGGACATCTCAGAAGAAACCTTATAGGCTAGGAGAGTTTGGAATTATATATTCAAAATACTGAAAGACAAATCTTCCAGCCAAGAATACTCTATCTGGCAAAGCTATCCTTCAGATACAATAGAGAAATAAAAACTTTCCCAGATAAACAAAAGTTGAGGGAGTTCATCACCACTTAGACCTCTCTTACAAGAAATCATCAAGGATGCCCTCATACCTGAAACAAAAAGGGAAAGGTTTACAAAGCCTAGAGCAAGGAGATAAACAGATAGACAAATTCAGAAAATTTCAGCTTTCTATCAGAACAGGTTAGCAAATACTTCATTACAACATAAAAGATAAAGGGAAAGAAAGCAGTGAAAATAACTATAAACCCCTCATTTTAATCACAAACTCACAATGCAAAACAGAATAATTAGTGACAACAATAATTTAGACAGGGAAGAGGAAAGGGATGGAACTTGCCTAGGCTATTGGAGAAAAGAGGCTATCAGAAAACTAACTAGCTCATCTATGAGAACTTTTATATAAACCTCATGGTAACCACTAAACAAAAAATCAGAACAGAGACACAAATTATAAAGAGAAAATTGAGAAAACCATCACAGAAAACCACCAGACTGAAATGGCAGTCAGAAATACAAGAGAAGAGAAACAAAGGAAATATAGAACAACCAGGAAACATGAGATAAAATGGCAGCATTAAGCCCTGATATATCAATAATCAATCTAAATGAAAATGGATTGAATTCTCCAATCAAAAGACACAGAGTGGCTGGATGGATTAAAAAGCAAGACCCAACAATATGCTGTCTCCAGGGAACACATTTCAGCTCTAAAGACAAACACAGGCTCAGAGTTAAGGGATGGAAGATGATATTCCAAGGTAATGGAATGCAAAAGAAAGCAGGTGTTGCCATACTTATATCAGACAAAGCAGACTTCAAGATAAAAAAGGCAGTGAGAGACAAAGAGGGATACTATATAATGATAAAAGGGACATTCCACCAAGAGGACATAACACTTATGAATATATATGCACCTAACACAGGAGCACTAAAATATATAAAGCAACTATTAACAGCCCTAAAGGGAGAAACTAACAGCAACACAATAATAATAGGAGGGGATCTCAACACCCCACTTACATCAATGGATAGATCATCCAGACAGAAAGTCAACAAGGAAATAGTGGACTTAAACGAAAAACTAGACCAGATGGACATAATAGATGTATATAAAACATTCAAGCCAAAAACAGCAGAATACACATCCTTCTCAAGTGCACATGGAACATTCTCAAAGAGAGACCACATGCTGGGAAACAAGGCAAGCCTCAATAAACTTAAGAAGCATATCAAGCACCTTTTTCAACCACAATTCTCTGAAAATAGAACTCAACTACAAGAAAAAAGCCAGGAAAGTCACAAACATGTGGAGATTAAACAACATACAATTCAACAACTGTTGGATCAATAAAGAAATCAAAGGAGAAATCATAAAATAACTGGAGACAAATGAAAATGAAAATACATCATATCAACTCTTATGGGATGCAGCAAAAGTGGTTCTAAGAGGGAAATTGATAGCAATATAGGCCCACCTCAACAAACATGAAATCTCAAATAAGGAATCTGAAACTACACCTAACAGAATGAAAAAAAAGAAGAACAAACAAAGCTGAAAATCAGCAGAAGGAAAATAATAAAAATTAGAGCAGAATTAAGTGAAATAGAGACCAAAAACACAGTAGAAATGATTGATGAACTAAGAGCTGGCTGTTTCAGAAGATAAACAAAATTGACAAAGCTTTAGCCAGACTCACTAAGAAAAGAAAGAGAGAAGAGTCAAATAGAATTAGAAATGAAAGAGGAGAAACTATAACAGACACCAGAGAAATACAAAGGATTATAAGAGAATACTATGAAAAACAATATGCCAACAAATTGGATAACCTAGAAGAAAGGGGTAAATTCTTAGATACATACAACCTCCCAAAACTGAATCAAGAAGAAACAGAGAATCTGAATAGACCAATCACAAGTAAAGAGATTGAAACAGTAATCAAAAACCTCCCAAACACAAAAGTCCAGGACCAGATGGCTTCTCTGGAGAATTCTACCAAACATTAAAAGAAGATTTAATACCTATCCTTCTCAAACTGTCCCCAAAAACTGAAGAAGACGCAACACTTCTTAACACATTTTACAAGGCCAACATCACCTTGATCCCAAAACCAGACAAAGACGACATTAAAAAGGAAAATTACATGCCAATATCACTGATGAACATAGATGCAAAAATTCGCAACAAAATATTGGCAAATCAAATACAGCAACACATTAAAAGGATCATACACCATGATCAAGTGTGATTTACATCAGGGATGCAGGGATGGTTCAACATCCACAAATCAATCAATGTGATACACCACAATAACAAAATGAGGAATAAAAATCACAGGATCATCTCGATAGATACAGATAAAGGATATGACAAGATCTAACATGCATTTATGATAAAAACTCTTATTAAATGGGTATAGAAGGAAAGTACCTCAACATAATAAAGGACATATATGACAAGCCAACATCATACTTAATGGTGAAAAACTGAAAGCCATTCCTCTGAGAACAGGAACAAGACAAGGGTGCTCACTCTCACCACTCCTATTCAACATAGTACTGGAAGTTTTGGCCACAGCAATTAGGCAAGAAAAAGAAATAAAAGGTATCCAAACTGGAAAGGAAGAAGTAAAACTCTCATGTTTGTGGATGACATGATCCTATAGACAGAAAACTCTAAAGAATCCACCAGAAAACTACTAGAAATAATCAACAATTACAGCAAAGTTGTAGGGTACAAAATCAACTTACAAAAATCAGTTACATTTCTACACACTAATAATGAACTAGCAGAAAGAGAAGGCAAGAATACAATCCCATTTACAATCACAACAAAAAGAATAAAATATCTAGGAACAAACTTAACCAAGGAGGTGAAAGACCTATACAATGAAAACTATAAGACATAATTGAAAGAAATCAAAGATGACATAAAGAAATGCAAAGATATTCCATGCATATGGATTGGAAGAATAAACATAGTTAAAATGCCCATATTACCTAAAGCAATCTACAGATTCAATGCAATCCCAATCAGAATCCCAATGACATTCTTCACAGAAATAGAACAAAGAATCCTAAAATTTATATGGAACAATAAAAGGCCCGAATAGCTGAAGCAATCCTGAGAAAAAAGAACAAAGCCGAAGACAATCCCTGTCTTCAAAACATAATACAAAGATATAGTAATCAAAACAGCATGATACTGGCACAAAAACGGACACACAGATCAGTGAATCAGAACTGAAAGCCAAGAAATACCACACATAAAGCCAAGAAATACCACACATCTATGGACAGTTAATCTTCGACCAAGAAGCCAAGAACATATGATGGACAAAGGACTGTCTCTTCAATAAATGGTGTTGGAAAAACTGGACAGCTACATGCAAAAGTATGAAAGTAGACCATTATCTTACACCATACACAAAAGTTAACTCAAAATGGATTCAAGACTTGAATGTAAGACTTGAAACCATAAAAATCCCAGAAGAAAATACAGGCAATATACTCTTTGACATCAGTCTTAGCAGCATCTTTTCAAAAACCATATCTACTCAGACATGGGAAACAAAAGAAAAAATAAACAAATGGGACTACATCAGACTAAACAGCTTTTGCAAGGCATGGAAACCATGAGCAAAACGAAAAGACAACCCACCAACTAGAAGAAAATATTTGCAAACCATAGATCCAACAAGGGGTTAATTTCCAAAATATATAAAGAACTCATACAACTCAACAACAAAAAAAAACAAACAACTCGATCAAAAAATGAGCAGAGGATATGAACAGACATTTTTCCAAAGATGATATACAGATGGCCAACAGGCACATGAAAAGATGTTTAACATCACTAATTATTAGGGAAATGCAAATCAAAACCACAATGAGATATCACCTTACACCTGTTAGAATGGCTGTAATTACCAAGACAAAAACATCAAATGTTGGAGAGGATGTGGAGAAAAGGGAACCCTCACACACTGCTGGTGGGAATGCAAACTGGTGCAGCCACTGTGGAAAACAGTATGGAGATTCCTCAAAAAACTAAAAGTAGAAATACCATACGATCCAGCGATCCCACTACTAGGTATCTATCCAAAGAACTTGGAATCAACAATTCAAAGAGACTAATGCACCTCTATGTTCACTGCAGCATCATTCACAATAGCCAAGATGTGGAAGCAACCCAAGTGCCCATCAACTGATGACTGGATAAAGAAGATGTGGTGTATACATATATGTGATGGAATACTACTCAGCCATAAAAAAGACAAAATTATCCCATTTGCAACATGAATGGACTTTGAGGCTATTATGTTAAGCGAAATAAGCCAGACAGAGAAAAACAAACACTGCATGATTTCACTCATGTGTGGAAGATAAACAAACACATGGATAAAGAGAAGAGTTTAGTCACTACTAGAGGGGAAGAGGATTGGGGGTGGGCAAAAGGTGTAAAGGGGCACATATATGTTGGTGACAGATAAAAATTAGACTATTGGTGGTGAGCACAATGCAGTCTACAGAGAAACTGATAACTAATAATGTACACCTGAAATTACACAATGTTATAAACCATTATGACCTCAGTAAAATAACTGGAAAAAAATCTTTTTAATAAATAAGTAAAAATGAATAAATAAATAAATAAAAGAAGTGGCTGTGAGGTCTGGAGCCAGCCCATTGGCCTCTCTTGGTCTCTTTTCCTTGGACAGAAAACCAGGTGTTCTCACACTATTTAGGTAATACTCTAAAGACGCTTCCATCTTTACTCCTCGATGATTCTCTTAAAGCAAACAGTTTTTAGCTCAGAAGAAGTTTATGTGATTTGGATGTTCAAAGTTAGGTAAGAATTTTATACCATTATTAAGGGAAATGATGACTTTTATGCAGAGACATTACTAAAAAGGTAAGCCTAACAAACTTGGGGCCCTTGCATAATGGTAACGCTGCACATTTAACCTGAGCAAATCTACATAGTATTCTGTTATGGGGTTAAAAACACTCATTCTGAACATGAGCTCTCAATTTGGTTCATTTTTGGGGCTTGAAGAGTATTCGATCTTGTACGTTTCCAGGATCCCCTCCTTTAAGGACTACCCATTGACTTGTAAAAACAGCAACGTTAACATTTAGTGAGCATTCCAGGAGTTAGCCCCAGGCCCATCACTCCACGTTGTAATTGAAGATATGGAAGCTGAGGAAGCAGGTAACTAGCCCAAGCTACACAGTTAGAGACATGGGTAGGATTTCACCCCAAGCCCTAGGCCCCCAGAGTCCTTGCATTTAACTTCTGCGTTATCCCACTTCCTCCAGGGAGTGAAAGGTTAGCTCCATTCTTCCAATAGGTTTCTTCTTATGGAGCTTACCTTCACTGGGTCCAAAGCCTGAGAAGATCCACGATCCTTATCAAGGGATTCTATCAATTGAATTCAATTTCTGGTGGCTAGAGTAGGCTGGGTTCGTTGGTAAACACCAGAAATAGGGAGATAAATCATACAAAGTCCCTGACTTTGAGCAGTCTATGGTCAGGGGAGGGTCCACAGATGCTTAAACAGGTAATTTAAATTAAACATGGTAAATGAGATGTAGTAACAGACATGCCCATGGAGCTCTGCTAAGACTATAAGCTTAACGGCCATCAAATCCAAAAATGAAACTGAAGTTTGTGGTAGGTCTTACACAGGGTCACATGCAACTGTACACACTTCATTTGTCCCTGACTGATATCTGCCATTATACTATGGCCATGTCACACGTAATAATTTAATATTCACTAATCTTAAATGTTCCTTAAACTGTAGAAGCTCTAACTCAATGTACATCAGTCAAGTGTATCTGTGTATATAGTTTGAATCTTGACAGGAATAAAAAAAGTACTAACATATTAGAATTTGATGATAACATACTAGTTGTCATTATTGATATCTGGAGAAATAACGCTTGACACTGAAACATTATATGGACTTCGATATGTCAATGGAACATGGAAACGCTCCTGAGGTCCAAAATGTTAATGAAGTAAATTAGAACCTGAATTATGTCTTCAAGTCTATAGGATAAATTTGACCCAGACGCCACCCATGTATTTATTGTCAAAAATGCAGGAATCAGGGGCTGGCCCCGTGGCTGAGTGGTTAAGTTCACGCGCTCCGCTGCAGATGGCCCAGTGTTTCGTTGGTTCGAATCCTGGGCATGGACATGGCACTGCTCATCAAACCACGCTGAGGCAGCATCCCACATGCCACAACTAGAAGGACCCACAACGAAGAATATACAACTATGTACCGGGGGGCTTTGGGGAGAAAAAGGAAAAAAAATAAAATCTTTAAAAAAAAAAAGCTCCAGTTCAGTGTTTTAAAAAAGAAAAAAAATGCAGGAATCATTAAAACAGTTGCTTTTCAGTTATAAGCTGCAGTATTTGAGAACAAACTTTGATGACATACATATCAATTGCATAAGGTAACCACTTTACTAAAATCCTCTCATTGTATGTGTCTTTGCAGCCATGTGAGTGTGAACAAATGACATCAAACAAATTCTAAGCTATTGTTACAAAGGAAATGGCTGCTTTGATAATGGTCAAAGGTTAAGAGACTGGAACTAGCTGCTCCTGTAATGATATTTTCACTGGGGGCAGAAGAAATTAAACAGGGAAATGAATGCTAAATTGAGTAACAGTGAGGTGATCCTAATATTAACATCTGCCGGGCACCAAATGAATTAGAAGTCTTCATACAGAAGTGTGTTCTACCTTGTTTAGAATTTCTGACATACTTATCTCTTAAATATATATTAAAAATAATTAGGGGCCAGCTCCATGGCCTAGTGGTCAAGTTTGGCGTGCTCCCCTTTGGCAGTCTGGGTTTGGTTCCTGGGCACGGACCTATACCACTCATCAGTGGCCATGCTGAGGCAGTGACCCACATACAAAATAGAGGAAGACTGGCACAGATCTTAGCTCAGGGTGAATCTTCCTCAAGCAAGAACAGGAAGATTGGCAACAGATGTTAGCTCAGGGTGAACCTTCCCCAGGAAAAAATAATTTTAAAAAATAGAGTTTAAGCTTTTTCTTTAAATTTAGCTGCTGGCTCTGTTATATAATCTGAGTTAGTAAATCATATACAAGCCAAGAAAGTAGTGCTGGGAAGCAGCATTCCCAAAACAGGATCATATTCTGTGTGTGTGTGTTAGTGCATGTACATACACAGCCACCAGCCACTTCCTCAACCCAAAGTTTGGCAGTGGAGTAGCTGGCACCCTGGCACTTCAGACCCACTAGTGGTTAGTGACCATTCTGTCAGTCTGATTAACACTAATAACCAATGTCTACTGTGTGCTTGCCAGATGCTAAGCCTCATTCCAAGCACTTTACATGCATTTTCCCTTTTAATCCTGTCAACCACTTTTTGAAGTAGATACCATTATTATCCCTATTTTCCAGATGAGAAAACTAAAGCACAGAAAGGTCACCAATTTTGCTTAAGGTGGCACAGCTAGTTAGTGGTGGAACCAGGGTAGATACCATGATCTTAACCTCTATGCTCTACCACTGCCCCTGTATGACAGGGAGGACCTCAACACCCAGCCAGAGGAGAAGCAAATTGTTGCCTTGATAATGGCCAAGCCAAGCCTTAAACGTGCCCTGGTGACTTCTGAGGATATACAAGGACGTAGAAATTGTGGCTCTAGTGGCACCTGGCTCTGCCCACATGGCCCACCAAGCAGGCCCCTCCCACCCGTGTGCCCCAGGTATTAGAATCAAGCAGAAAGAACTGGACTTTGCCATTCTAAACCCTCACAGAATTGCTGTGAAAAGGCAAGCTCCTAACACCTTGCCCAGCATGTAGACAGCACTCAATGTGCTAGGTCTTTTCATTATTTATTATTATTAAATAATTCATATCATTAAATAAATAATATTATCATTTATTATTAATACATTTGTTATTTATTGTAATTAAGACAGGAATCAGGTGGCTGAAATGGAGACCAGGTCAGAATCGGAATAACAGCCAGGCTGGGGGTGGTACCGAAATACAGATCTAGAGCTTCTGAAATTTCTCCTGATGAGGAACACAGCGGGTCCCGGAGCCTGGGGTGAACCTGAGCTCCTCAGGGCCCTCGAGGGAGAGAACAAAGGGATGGGGTGGGGCAGGATGAAGCTGGAGCCAGGCAGGTGCCTACCAACGCCTGTGCATATACCTTGCATCCCATCGCCACCTTATAAAAGCTACACAGCAAGAAAAATAATTGGTTGGTGAAGAGGAAGGAGTGATTACATGGAAATGCCTGCTTCTGCTCCCATACACTGAAAAATCCTGGAAGCTAAATAAGAATACATTTTCCAAAAGGCACAAGCTGAAGCCATAATGACCACTGTGTATAGTCCTTCATGTGCATTCTTTCTAATTCTAGTAAAACGCCCCTCTGCCATAAACACATAAGGAGTCTCATTTTAAAGATCAGGCAGCTGAAGAACAGAGAGGTGATGGAACTTTTAAGGTGGCACAATAGGTAAGTGTAGGAAATGGGATACAGAACAAGTCTGTTTGATGCTAAAGTATATGTTGTTTCAACTTTGCCATACTGTCTCTATATCCTCTTCTTAACTAGGAAGTACAAATTCCAAAGAACTTGTATACAATTGTTGTTTAGAACATTCAGGTGGGTTATAGGAGCCCAGGGAAGTTCTCCATCTTTCTTCATCAGAGGAGGAAGCTTTGCTGTTAATACACAGGCCACATCTGCCTACTGCGTCCCTCAACTCATGATCCCTCATGGGTCATCTCTGACACCCCCTGCCCAGGCCAGTCCTGCTGGCCTGCAGCTCACTCTCCCAGACACATAGATCACCTGCCAGGTGTTGGTTACAATTTGGAAAGCTGGTTCCCACTCTTCCAGGATCTCAGCCCAGGGCCTGCCACCCTCAGAGGGCCAAATTCCTCTCTCAAGCTTAGCAAAAACGTTCTCCTTTCTGCTTGGAGTCTCCCTTTTTTAGCTTTTATTTTGAAGATTGAGCAAGAGCCACTCCAGAACTGAAAAAGATAATTTCCATGGTTCCATCAACCCAAACACTAAAACCGAGAAGCAATGTGATGCTGTCCAGCTCCATGTGGGAAATGCCATTACTCTGCCAAGTCTCCAGAGATGATCTGCTCCCTGGGTGAAAGAGATTTCAGTAGGTAAGCATTAATATACCACACACATTTCTAAAAAGCTATTCCACAATTGCCTTGGAATTTTTCAAACATCAAAAAAGAAAGTTATATATTAACCAGCTATACACCCAATACATCTCTGTTTATCCCAAAGAGAGTGATTAAAATTTGCTGACAGCTTTGAAAACTATCAGAGAATTACCAGAATGTCCCAAGGTTAATAATTAACAAAGTTTAAAAATCAGAGTCAAATTCAGACACGTTTAAATGTAAATCCTTGTGTCAGTGACCTACTAATTCTAAACTTCTGATTTTGCTACTTGTCCCATTGTCACTGTGATTAGGCATGAAATGCAAAAGAGTTGGTAGTATAAGGATGTGAATTTCAGGTTCAATTGATTGCTACTTTGTTGGTGTAAAGTTAAAGTTCATTAATCCAATACATTTATCGGGTGCTAACTGGGCCAGGCCGAGCTCTGGAGCTGCGGTTGGGGGTTCTCTGGGGAGGAAAAGAGACACTTTCTCAGGCTCTAGAGGCTTACAGCTTAGTGGAGGAGAAAGATACTGAATAAACAATTACACCAATAAGTGAACAATTAAAAATGAATGGCAAAGGACAAAGTGGCAGAGGAGAGTTAAGCATCTAATCCAATTTGGGGGGACTCGGGAAGGCTGCTCTGAGAAATGACATCTAAGCTAAGATCTGAGCTTCACTAAGTGTTTTTCAGTTTCTCAGTTTCCTCATCTCTCTCATCAAACTACAGAGAATGACTGAAATATCCCCCTCCTTATGCAGGAGGTAAGTACCCTCTCTTCTAGTTCTATCTCAGACGTCCTCTCCTCTCTACACTCTTGGTTCATTTACTTCAGCGGCTTCAACTAAAACTTCTCTGTCGCTCCATCTGTAGGCTCGACTTCTTCCCTGCATTTACAACTGCTAGTCTTCTCTGCATGGATATCCTCCCAGCACCTCCAACTCTAGACGTCCCATCTTTCCCCCAAACCTGCTCTTCCTCTTCTTCACATCCCTCTTTTTGCTAACACCATCACCATATTCCTGTCACTTGACACATGCCGCTTTGTGAATGAAAAATCCTCAGTGGCCATTCATTGACCACAGAGGAAGTAAACCTTTTGAGGATGACATACAAGGCTCCCCACAATTCATCTTAGCTGGCCTTTGTAACTTGGTCTCCCACCAGACCCCCAACTCTCCACACTGAAGTTCTTAAGGTTTCCTAATCACACTACTGTGTTTTTTCATATTTGTGATTTTATATAAGCTGTTCCTTAGCTTAATATATTCTTCATTTAGTCTTGTGAATTCACTTTTATCCTTTAAGATTTACTTCAAATGTCACCTCCTCTGTGAAGTCTACTCAGATTTTCTCAGGCAGCGATCGACATTCTCTCCGATCACCTTCTCTAGAACATTGTCCATGCACTACTAAAGCATCTATCACAGTTCATTAGTATTAAATGTTCATGACTCTGCCTCCCACATCAGCTTGTGAGTGCCCCAGGGGCAACAGCCCTGTATAATTCATCTTTTATTCCCTTTGGGATAAGATGTGGGAAAGGAAGTAAATGCTCATTGAATGAATGAATAATGAATTAAGAAATGGACGCCTCTTGTGGCACGTACGCTTTCTACCTTGTATTGTCTTTGTTTGAGTATCTCATCTCCCTTCCTGGATGGACAAACTTTCCAGGGCAAGAACAATGTGATCCATTTTTGCATCCCCTACCACAGCCTTCCCTAATGCCCACTGTTTGAATAAATGAGTAAAACCCTTGAGTAAACCGTCAGATCTTGTGAAGCTATTTTCACACACATTGTTTCACTTGCCTTTCACAATGATCTTGTAATCTAGCTATGTCTAATTGATGTTATCCTCATGTAGCAGATAAAGCGACTGAGTCAGGCCTTAGAACCCTGCTTTCTTGGTCTTTAGAACAATGCCTATTCCATGTAACGTTCTTGAGAAAAGGCAGATGGACTCATCAGTCCCATGTTTTGAGAGTTTAGGGGGGAATGTAGTGGTTCACCGCTGCTTGTAAAAACAGCTAAACCCTTATCTACCCCTCCTGTATGAGTCTAACATGAACAATTTGAGTGAGTCTGAAGGTTTGGAGTATGAATCAGAAAGGGCAAAATAAGGGGGAAAAATAGAAGAATCTGAACCCATTGGACATACTTCAGGGGGCCTGGAAGGAAGAAACTTCAGCTTCTGTAAGATGGTGGCCTGTCTGTGCAAGGCAGCATCAAGAAGCACTTAGATGGATATGCTTTTAAGCCCAAGCTCCTTTAAGAGAGAAGATGTCAAAAACAGTGAAAGAAAACGGAATCTATACAGCCTTGGCCCACCTCAGCATGCTGTTGTGCTTATGCATCTATGTAGCTGCAGCACCGGGCACAGAGCCTGGTGTGAGTGAGCTCAGGAGGGCCAGGTGGATAGAAGTGGTAGCCTGGGATCTGACCCAAAGGTGAGAAGGGCTGGAGTGGAAGGAGCAGCACAGGCCCAGGGTCAGCCCTCAACATCCAATGCCTCAGTTTCCTCACCAGGCACAGAAGAGTCAGAGCATTTCTGCCCTGCCTGCCTCACAGGGAGCAAGGCTGACCCCTGCTCCTGAGATCTGGTTAGGGCAAGTCTTAGCCAACATATCCATGGGTTTTCGAGGTGTCCTAACTACTCCTCAAGCACCAGGAGGCTCTGAGAGTTTGATCAAAGCATCCCCAGGAGTCTGTTAAACAGGCTGTTCTGGGAGTATTGCTTATTCCCACTGACCCCATCCCTCCTTCTGACTTCTGTCTTTGGGGCCCTCTGCTACGCGCACAGCTCCCCCTGTGTATGAGAGGGTAGTCTCTGTCCTATCCCTGCCAAATAGGGACTAGGCCAGAGAGCCAAGTTTCTCCACCCTAGCCCTCTGGTCAGCTTGGCCACTACCCTACGCTGGTGCAGGGAGGGAGCAGGGGTGTGGGGAAGAGGGCGGGAGGAGAAAAGGCATTTTCCAAGAAGGCCCTGCAGCCTCAGTAGACCCATGACAATCACGGTACCACAGAGAATCAGGCACAGGAGGGTCTTTGGCAATCGGTGGCCCCGGGGTCCGACCCCTTCTTTCTGAACCGGGAGCTGTTCAAGGTCGTTTTCCTGGTGCCAGGACAACAGAACGTTGTGATGCATGCCAGCTCCAAGCGAGGGTGCGGAGTATCCAGGTCAGGTTGGAGCAAATGACTGACTTTGCTTGGGGCAAATAACTGACCTTTGCGCCAACGCACAGCAGGAGTCTCTTGCCTGCCCACCCCCTTTCCCCTAGCTTGGCAGCCTTCCGGGGGAAAAAGTTCAAAGTCTGGCCCCAGACCTTCAACAGATTTCCAGCCCCCAGCTTCTGTCCAGGTGCGCACCAAATCTTTCCCCCAGGGAAGGTTCTGTGCGCGGCTCTCGGGATCCGCTAGATCCTCGCCTTCGCACGGACAATCCGCGGCTCCAGGGGGCAGCCCCCGCCCCACGGCCTCCCCCGCGCGCCTCCCGGGGCGGCCGCCTGACCAAGAGCCAGCGGAGGAAGGAGGGCGAGCAGCCGCAACTGACCTGAGATGCCGCCCCCCACCACGACCACGTCGCATTTGCTGCTCATGGCGCTCGCCTTGCTCCGCGCCGCCCCGTGCCTGCTGCTCCGATCTCTGGGTCTCGGCCCCCTCCCGCCGCGCTGCCCCGCGCACTAGCGCCTCCGCAGAGCTGCTTTATCGCCTGCCCAGGACGCTTGGGCGGGGAGCCCCGCCCGCCCGACCGCCGACGCGTGGGCCTAGTGGACGCTCGGCCCCCGCCCCCGCCGGCAGCTCCACCGCCCACAGCTGGGGAGGGCGGGCGCCTGGGTGCAGAGGTCACCTGGGCCTCCAAGAGTCTCTCCCCAGGGCCACCACCCCTTGGCCTTCTGCACAGTATTTTCCCATCAGCCCTCCTAGAGAGGTGTTTAGCTTGGAGGCTGGGAGCATGTCTGATTGGGTGTCTTCCTCCAACACCCCAATTACTCCCTGAAGTGGAGCAATACAGATAACAGCAAACATTAATTGAGTGCTTTCTAGGTACCAGGCACCCCACTAAGGGCTTTATATGCATGATTCCAGTTAAACCTTACAACAACCCATTTTACAGATGAGGAAAGCGAGGTAAAGTCCTTAGTGAGGGTGAAGGCAAGATAAAAAGCCAGAAATAATAATTTTTTTTAAAAAGCCATGAAGATTCTGAGACCCAGTTTGATCCACCACACAGTATTGCCGTTATCTTGGCGTATACCTGAGTGGGATTTCCAGCCCCTCTCATCCTCCTTCCAAATACCCACTTCTTTCCCCACTCCTGCTGCCCTTGTGCCCACAATTCACTCAGGCAGGCTCTTCCCTAGTATTGTCAATGCAGCACTTAAAGACGATCATAAATTGCCTCATTTTGCAAGTGACCAAATGAGCCAACTGCTCCTTGTACAACCCTGTGTGTCAGTGGTGGGAGCTGCTGAGGCAGGAACCTGGGAAACTGGTGGTGGCAGGGATGGGCAGGGTGACCTTGGATGGGCAGGGCGCAATTCAGAGCCTCCTTGAAGCAGCAAAAGGAGTTACTTATGCCCTGGGAGGTGGGTCTGGGGACCTTGGCTTTGCCAAACATAGGGGTGATTCAACAAGATCAGAGGTGTTTAAGCTGAGGTGGCTCCAAGTAAAACAGAGGTATATTCTTCAGAGCACTGGGAAAGCCACCTCTGAGAACTAAAAGTGGAAAGAAGCAATGCAGGGTGGCTTTTCAGGAAATAATTGTGTGAAATGCTTCTTTTCTGGTTAGGGGAGCTGTGGGCCCAGTGGGGACCTGACTCCAGGTCTAATGAATTGATGAGAGCCTGAAGCAAACCTCCATCTCATCCCACCTGTATGTATCTACCTGCTATCAAAGGATCCTGAGCTCCTGCTGCCCTCCGACTAGAAGAGGGTTTGGGCATGTCTGTGACTGAGAAGTCCCTGGTGGCAGAGAAATTCTTTGTCCAGCTCTGATTTGGATTCTAAAAACATCTTTCTCTCCTGCTTTTGGTATAAAACAGCCCCTGTGCCTGAACCTAGAGCCCATGCCCCCTCTGGCTTGCCCTGCAGACAGCCTATGCTGGCATCCTCTTTGCCAAGCTCTGCCCATCTACCTCCACCCACAGGGCCCTGAAGCTTTGGACTCCTCGGCTGTGGACTTTCTTTCCCCTCACCTAGCCTGCAAGTGACTCACCTAGCCTGCAAGTGAGGTGGGGTGGGATGGGTAGAAAGGATACTTGTGGGATCTGTGTGGGATCTTTTCTGCTTAGCTCTAGCAATGCAAAGTTAGCCAGGGGTCAGGGCATCTAAAGCTTTGAGTCCAATGCAGGCTGACTATCGCTTCTCGATGTCCAACTGGCAACGAGGCCAGGAGAGGAACCACACTTCCACAGTGTCTGTAGAGAAAACTCACTGGTAAACAGCATTTTCCCCAGACAAAGGTAATCAGTTACCTTGTGCTCCATGAGGTCAAAATGCGTTGAATTAGAACTCAGACCTTGACTGTAGGGGAAACAGGAGCCTTTAGAGGGTCTCTGAGACCACCCCTGTCTCCATGTCCAGGCAGTTTCTAGGCCTGTTCAGGGTACTCACTCTCCTAGGTGGAGTAACTCCCAAGGTCCGCCTTCTCCCTCAGCATCATGTGGCCAGGTGAAGCCTCTAGAAGCAGTGCTTCTCAAACTTGAACATGCATATGAATCACCCAGGTCTGGGGTGGGGTCTGAGAAGCTGCATTTCCAACAAGCTCCAAGTGATGCCAGTGTTGCTGGGCTACCAACCACACACCTTGAATACATTCTTCTCTGCTTCAGCAGTCTATTCCTCATCAGTTCCAGAACCAGCTCCATGCTCCAGAGCCCCTCACCTTTGTCAAGGTGATCCTAACGAGAAGGTGTCTGATCATTATACAAGGATTTATGGAACATCTGCTATGCTGAGCCCTGGGGAAGAGATGAACAAGACAGAAGCTGCCCCTGCCTTCTTGGGGCTCACACTCGATCAGGAAAGACTTCCAGGAAGAGTGATCACAAGTGTAATTCTGAATGTTTCTCTAGAACATGCAGCAGGACCAGATAACCTAACCCAGGAAATCATGGAGGACTCCCAGGAGGAAATGACTTTTCTGCTGGGACTTGAAGGATGAAGAGGGGTTAATCAACTATTGAAGAAAACAAGCACACCTGGCAGAGTTGGGAGGCAAGCCTGAGACTAGAGCATTGGAAGAACTAGACACCGTCCAGCATACAAAGAACATCATTGACCACCTTTAGGACTTATTACAAATACTGCAAAACTAATAGTGAATAATAAGATAATAAGAGTGAAAAATTAACAATGAATAAGATGATAGGATCATTTATTTTTGTGCGTGTTTGTGTCTTCTCTTCCCAAGAAGAGAATAAATTCCTGCAGAAAGGATCATGCATTGTCTTTTATTCATCCATTCAGGAAGGATTTATTGAGTACCACCTCTGTGACAAGCACTGTGCTCATCATTGGGAATATACCCTTATAAATAAGAAATGATGCTAATCCTAGGATCACCGAATACGAAAACAGACAAGTACAATAAATCTAATTCATGTTCCAATGAAGCAACGCTCAGTACCTGTAACCAAGAAGCACAGAGGAATGCTGTTTGCCTCCAACAGTGTTTATTTGCCTTTCCAACTTGATGAAATCCATGTCTCTTTCATTAATTAAAATGAACTTACTTTCCTTTCATTTTTTTATTAGAAGACTGTCAAAGAGATAAAATTTCCTTATTACTTCTTTCTTGCTGTCCGGCTTTTCATTAACGGATATTTCAGTGAGTCTCTTATAATGCCACAGGAGGTTTCAATAAAGAGAGAGGCTGTGTGGAACAGAGGTCACTAGATATGATCTAAGTTGTACATTTCACTTTTTTTTTTAATGCTGGAAGCTTGACAGGGGATGGAAATTTTGTTTAAAATTAGATTCTTCAGAGGCTACTAGTTTCTTTTTCCCAACTTCTCTCTTATTCTTTTTTTAAAAGTACATTGAGGGATCAAATGATGAAAGGGTCAATCATCAGCCAGGACAGATATTTAAGAATGTTCAGTTGGAAGTGTTATAAGGTCTCTGGTTCTGCCCAGTGAAGTATCCATCATCAGCTTGGATTCTAATCTGTGAGTGTCCAAATCACCTCCTTGGGGACAATGAGAAAGCAGTAGGGGACCTTACAATGGGCCACGACCTTGCTTTTAGCTTCAAGGACTTGCTTAGAGGGGAATCACATCCTCAAGCAGCCCAAGAGTTGGGGGCACCCAGCTTCAATCCAAGTCAAAGCCCTTCCCGGGACATTGGGCTGGAGACTCGAGATCCAATTCAAAAGTCCATAGGCTGGTTTAAGATACCAAAGGAAAGATCTGCCCAGGACCAGGGGACCAGTCAGTAAGTGAATCAAAGTAGAGTTGGCAGGGAATGAGCCAGATGACAGGTAGGTGTTCATGACTCACCTTAACAGGCTGACAGCTATGTGGATGCGCTGAGCTGGCTTATAGAGACAAGGTTGAGATGGAAGAGAAACGACTCTTCCTTCCTAAAGGACCAGAGTATGGCTCTTTCCCCTATGACCTAATGGTCATAGCACAGGCTAGACAGGGACAAAGGGGCACAACACAGAGAGGTGGGCCCCAGATCATGTGGAGTCAGGCAGAGACACCAAGCTACAAAGCTTCAGAAAGATAGAGGTCATACCTAGACACGTTGCAGAGCATGTTGAAGAAAAACAAACCTTATTTGCAGCATAAATGCTAAACAAACTGTACCCAAAGTGATTTTTTTGTGATGACTGATGTCCAGACTAGGAACACTTCTACAAATCATAATAAGGGTTCCTAAACAAAGGGTGACATACCAAACAGATGACATGACAAGTACTGTATGGGACACACAGAGGAAGAGCAAACAGCGAAATATTCACCTCAGGAAGAAGAGAAGATTAGAACAGACATTTCCCAAGAACACCAGGTTAAGGGTTTTCACCAATTCTTTTGGGAAGAAGAAATTAGAAATTAATATTAGAACCCCACTGCATACTAATTATTGGTTGTTGAATAGTTATTTTAACTAATTATTTTTATTTATATTATTCTAATTTCATAGTGTGAGGTCACTGATGCAGAATTAGTCCTTTGGTTATCTTTATGTAGTCCTGAGTTAAATAATCACTCCATGTTTTCTTATAAATAGACCTTTGTGTGACATAGACTCCAGATGACAATTGCAACCAAAAGTCTGGTGACTATGGCAATCAGATGAGAACAGCTCCCCTTACAGATGGCTACTGCAACAAGACTTACTCTTGGGCGGGAGGGTTACACATTACAAAATTATGCTAATAGCTGGAGCTTGAGTTGACTGGAACTCTTCTAAGTAATAGGAATCCAGTTTATATGAAATGATTGAAATGAAAGTGTTTAAGAACAAAAATTATTCTTCACTATGGATGTTGTGACTATTAGGAGTTCAAACTATCAACAACTGTAAAACTAAGTGAAGTCAAAAATGGGCATATACTACAAATACCTGAAACGTATTATAAAAGGAGAAAACTTGAACATACTTCTGAAATATAAAATATAATAATATTGTATATAATAATACAAATATATATTACTATATATTAATTAACTAATTATATATTATAATTATAATAATTATATATAATAATATGTATTAAATATATATAACATATTATATGATTAGAGTGTTTATAAGCTCCCATTGAGATCCATTTGTCTGTGGTGGTACAGTCAAGATAGTGGACCAGCAGCTGAGTATGGCTAGTGGTGCAGAGCCTGTTTAGAAGATATATAGCATCATCATGTTTTTTAAGCCAGGTACCCACATCTACAAGGGAAGAAAATATTCTACAAGAGGGGGCAAACTAGAGGCACTACAGGAAGTTACTGTTCTCGGGAACGTAGCAGTATCAGAACTAGATTGAGGTAATTTTCTCCAGGGGTAGAAAGCTGCCTTGTGCCTAAAGGGCATGAAGCCCAGGGTACCGTGTCTAATCCCTCAGGATTGAAGAGTCTGTGCTCACACATCAAGCAAAATCCAAGAGACTGTGTCCCAGTCCGGATTACATGGGAAGCAGACTCTGAGATACAGGTGTTAAATGATACACTGAGGCACATTACAATTTTTCAGGAGTTTATTTGAGCAAACATCATTTGAATGGGGCAGCACCAAACAGGAAGTGGGTAGGAGTCCTCCACAACAGGATCTAGGGGCAAAGCTTTTATAGAGCAGATGCGGAAACAAAGCGAGGAAATTATTTGATTGGCTGTAGCTGAAGCAGTTGGGAAAGTCTAGTCGGCTGTTTGTGATTAGTTGTCCTCAAATTTTGTCTTCTTGAGTATGAATGCATTGACTCCGGCTTAGGTTTCAGTTTGCTTACATAGGCTACCAAGGCATGAGAGCCAGTTCAGTCTAATGACCTCCTTGTTTAATTACAGTCAACTCTCCCATATCTGCATGCTGCATCCACAGGTTCAACCAACAGTGGATGGAAAGGCCCACTATTGTTGCATCTGTACTGAACATGTACAGACTTTTTTTCTTGTCATTATTCCCTAAACAATACAGTATAACAACTATTTACATAGCATTTACATTGTATTGGGTATCATAATTAATCTAGAGACAATTTAAAGCATACAGGAGGATGCGCTTAGGTTACATGCAAATACTATGCCATTTTACATAAGGGACGTGTGCATCCTTACATTTTGGTATCTACAGTGAGTCCTGGAACAAATATTCTGTGGATACTAAGGGACGACTGTGCTTTATCCGAGGTTAGTAAGCAGGAGATTTATTAGGGAGTGCTCTCGGGATCCATGCCTGAGGAAGGGAGAGGAAAGAAGCAGGAAGTGAAGAAGCTGAGCTGTGATACAGTCCCACTGGAAGCCTCAGCCAACTGTGCAGGGAGCTCTCGGACTGAAAGGGCCTTGCAGAGTTGTTCCCCCTTGAAGAAGGGGCCAGGCCTTTGTACTCCTGCCTCGATCCCTCATTGGATATGGGCTGCCTGGCGGAGGTGACATGGCTCTCAGAAGCTGAGGCAATCCTCAAAAGGCGTTAACAGATAATTTTATTGGGATTGTGTTAAATTTATAAAATTAACTTGGGAAGAACCAATATTTTTATGATGTTGACTCTTTTTATTCAAGAACATGGAATGTTTTTCCTCTTGTTCAAGTATAATCTTGTGTATTTCCAAACTACTTTGTAATTTTCCTCATATAGGTTTTGGATGTATCTTGTTAATTTTATGCCTAGTTATTTTCTTTTACTTATTTATTTTCTATTCTGAATGAGGTCTTTTGTCTCATTATATCTTTGAATATGATACTTTTTTAATGGAGTACTTTCATTTTTGAGTATTTATTTTATAATCTGTTACTTTATTAAAATCTCTTGTCATTTCCAATAGTTTTTCCATTGATTTGAGTTTCACACAAAGGATATGCAAATAGAGACAGTTTTACCTTAGAATAGCTAGAAAAATCCTGAAAAAGAAGAGAAAAATAAAGAGAAGAAGAAGGCTGGACTTACTAGGTATGAAAACATATTATAAAGCTTCTATGACTAAAACAGAGTGGTATTAATTCATGAGCAGACACAACAATGGGGTGGTATTGCATAAACTGATTCAACTGCATATGGAAATTTATCATATGATAAAAGGCACATCTCAAGTCAGTGAGGAAAAGAGGGAGGCTGTTTTTCCTCCATAGCTATGTTACTTTAAACAGTCTCAAACTTACAGAAAAGTTGCAAGTACAATACAAAAAACAATTTATTCCCCTGAAGCATTTGAGAATAAGTTGTTGAAATGATGTCCCATGACCATCTCCAAAATGCTTTAGTTTGTATTTCCTATGAACAAAATCCTTCTCCTACATAACCACGATGCAACCCTCAAAATGAGCAAACTAACATTGACTCATAACTACCATCTAATCCTCAGACGACATTCAAGTTTTGCCAATTGCCCCAATTATGTTCTTTCCAGCAAAAGGTCCCAGTCCTGAATCATATGTTGCATTTAGTTGTACTCTTTAGTCTCCTTTAATTTGAAACAGTTCTCAGTCTTGCCTTGACTTTCATGACCTTGACGCTTTAGAAGTCCCTAGTCAAAGAATTCTGCAGAATGTTCCTTAACTTGGGTTTATCTGATGTTTCCTGTGATTAGATTTATATTCTGCATCTTTGGCAGAAATATCACAGAAGCGTGTCTGTGTTCTCCTGATTGAATCCCATCAGGCACAATTTCAATTGCTCCCATTACTAGCGGTGATCATTTTGATACCTTGGTTAAAGTGGTATCTTCCAGACTTCTACTATAAAGTTGCTTTTTCCTTTTGTAGTTAGTAACAATTCTGTGGAGAGTTTCTTTGAGATGGAGCAGGAATAAAAAAAAGAAAGTGATAATGTAAGAAGCATGATGCTGATTTAAAAAGACTACAAGAAAGCAAGGCTCAAGAAAGGCAGGCAGCACTTTGGATTGTCCAAAAGTTTTGGTTTCAAATAAAGCTGTTTGACAACTGATAAACTGCTGAAAACTACACTGAAAGCTCTGGGCCTAGCTACTCAGCCACTTTGGTGAAGCCTCTCATCCTTCTGGAAAGGTTGTGTTTTCTTTCTCAGTAAATCAAATGACTCATTAGCCCTTCCTTGAAATACCTTACACCCATAAAAATCCTGCAATGGAAATGTCTTCAAATTTTACTTTGATTTTTCTAATAGCTAGTCTTGACGTAGTATTTTGGAAGTATTTGTTTTAAGTTGGAAAATTTTAGCTACATCGTTTGCATATCAAAGCCAACAAAGTTCAACTAAGTCCTTTACACATTTTCTGAAAGAGGCTGTATGACAAAGGCTATAGTCTCACTTTGGTTCTTTGCGTGGCATTTGGAAGAAGTTCTCTATTCTAAAGTCCTAAACCCACAATCTGATGTTCTGATATTATAACCACTTATTCACGGACATCTGGACATGTAAAGTATAATTATTGTTATACTAAAGATCCCAAGAGTCTCCGAAATCATAGGATGCTTTCTAAATTGTCCCAAAAAAGATGGAATTATGCTCACTATAAAAGAAACTAAGAAACCCAACCAAATGCAATGTGTAGACTTGCTTGAATCCTTATTAGAGTAAACCAAGTGTATTTTGGAGACAAATGGAGAAATTTGACTATGGGCTGGCTACGAGATAATATTAAGAAACTATTTCTAATTTTGTTACATATAATAAAGGCATGGTGGTTATATAAAAATATCTTTATCAGTTGAAGATGTATTTGAAGGTGAAAGAACATAATGTTTGAGATTTGCTTTAAAATACTCTAGGAAAAGATAGTGGTGACTGTAAATAAAACAAGAATGGCACAACAGTGATAGATGTTGAAGCTGGGTCATAGGTGCGTGAGGAGTGCATTATACTATTCTTTCTACTTGTGTGCATTTCTGAAAGTTTACAGATAAAAATCTTTTAAAATCTGTTGACTATAATTTTATTAAGCCTATTTTATGTTCAAATGATTTGAAAATTGAAAACATTGATAAATTTATGTTAATCCGAAAAATATTGTCCAACTATGTTGGGTACTAGAGGATTTGTTGTATTCTAAAGAAAATAACGTTTTCCCATCTCCTTGCTTTAGTAAATTATTTGATTTCTTTGTTTTCCACTTGGAATTACTTTGGACAAATACAAATAAACCTTTCCATCTTCTCAAGACAAATGAGAAGTCAATACCTTTCAGTCTGAAGAGGACTGATGATATGAGGCACAGAGCTGGAAAAGAGCATTGGAGCTATCTGGTCTATGTCTCTGCTGTCACTTCTCTATAGCAGCCTACTAAAGTCTTGGGGACAGGGAAGAAGTTCAGTGGCAGGTAGGCCCTAACAGTGAGGCAGTGGAACAACCAGAAGGCTCTAAATAGGAACAAGAAGTAAATCTCGTCTCTGACACCCCTTCCTCTTGCAAACAACAGCACCCATTTATACAGCCAGGGTTAGAGTGTGAGACTCCTGGCTATGAAAAGTATGAAAAAATTCAAGTGTTGTGAAGTTGTCATGGCATTTTGTGTGACTGTGGTTCCTGTTTGCATAATACTTTGCTATATGTGTGACATTTACCAACAAATTTCAGATAGCAAGGCATTTCTGGGCTCCAAAAATCAATAATTGTAGTTGGTGCTGCAAATAGAAACTGACCTTCTGGGCTCAGAATGGATGCTATTTGGCAATGGCTGTTTATACTTTCTGGGCATTCAAGGTAAGTCATTTCATCAGTGCTGAGATCTCAGGAGTAGCCCCAGGAATTTTCAGTCAAATGTCCACTGTAGAAATAGCATAACGTTCGTTGACAGCAAAGTGCTAGATGAAAAAAAAAAATACTCTTTGGGGTTAAATTTCTAGTATTAACTATCCAAATAACTGAGACTGAAACGAGATTCCCTGCGTTATCAGTATACCAATGCCCTATGTGAAACCAGGCTTGGAAAGCACAGCACTAAAAGAGAAACTCTCACCCACCCTGTCCTCCACCAAAAAAAAATCTTTTGGGCCTGAATTCTCTCTTCTCCTAATTTGATATTTTAGAAGTTACATCTTAAACTCCACCATTTCCTGGAAGCCTACTCCCACATCAGCTTACGATTTAACTATGATGTGGGTATGAACCAGAACAAATTATTCACTGTCACTACCCTTGGAGAAAGAATATTTTAACTTTCTGTCTGCCTCAAAGGAATGAGACAACTGCTTATGTGAGTGCTCATTTGAGTACTGACTGCATATCCAGGCTTATCTCACGTGTCCTTGGAGATGTAGGGACAATATTAGAAAACCTTGCCCTAAACAGCATTGCCAGATTTAGCAAATAAAAATACAAGATGCCCAGTTACATTTGAATTTCAATGAGTAATCTTTTTAATTTAATTGTGGCTCATGCAACATTTTCAACACACTCATACTAAATGATTATTCCTTGTTTACCTGAAATTCAAATGTAACTGGATGTCCCATACTTTATCTGGCAATCTTAGCCTGAAAAGATATTTTGTTGTGGTTCAGGAGGAGAAATCAACACAAAGAAGTCAATTTGAGAGTAATAAGTAGCAAGATATGATCAAGTATTAAATTGTGGAGTACCGGAAAGGGGAAGTGTTAAAAGAGGTCAGAATTCCTCCAACAATGAGCTACTCAAGGAACTCTGTCTTTGGGAGTTTTTCCTATGTCCCCTGCCCTTAGCATAGTGGTAGTGGTGTTACCCAGATTCTCAATGTGTGTGAGGAATGAACAAATCAATGAATACATCCGTCAATGTGAGGGCACTTAAAATGGGTCTTGAAGGAAGACTGAGATCTGTAGATAAAGAGTAGCAGAGAGAAGGAATGGACATATCCACCTTGGCAGGAGGCTGGGCAAGAGGAGCTATTACAAAAAAAGAGTTTCAACAGCAGCGGTTCTCAAACTTTTTTTGACTGAGAATGGCTTATGTGGAGCAAAAGATTCCACAGCTGCTGACTTTACTCATTGCACTTTCCAACAGAAAAAGAACTAGTGAAACAAAACTAAATAAAAGTTACAGACTTGCACGTGATGTTCCTAGAAACACTGATGTGACATAAAGATTTACACTTTTTGAATGGTTTACAGCTCTCCAGGGGAACCCTTGTCATCCATTAATGGTCTAAGGACTGTATTTTGAGAAACAGTGAACTAGAATATAGGCGCTAAGTTTCTTGAGTTGGAAAAATGAAAATTAAGAGATTAAATCTTAGACTTTTAGCATTTTGATGTGGAAGTGTTGACATCAAGAGCATATTCTCTGTCCTGGAAGACTTAAAATGCATTTCAAAAAATCATTTAAAATCATCTGAGCCCAAGAAGGAACAAAATTTAAATTCTAGAATCGCTTCAGGCTGGATCAGGGTTTCTCAACTTTTTCACAGTTGACATTTTGGACAGGAAAATTCTCTGTTATGGGGACTGTCCTGTGTATTGTAGGATGCTTAGCAGCACTCCTGGTATGATAGTCAATTTTATGTGCCAACTTGACTGGCCACAGAGTGCCCAAATTAAACATTATTTCTGGGTGTGTCTGTGAGAGTGTTTCTGGAGGGGATTAGCACAGGAATTGGTGCACTTACTAAAGCAGATTCCCTTCCCCAATGTAGGTGGCATCATCCAGTCTGCTGAAGGCCTAAATAGAACAAATAGTGGAGGGAAGAGGAATTGGCCTCTCTCGCTTCGTGCCTGCCTGCTTGACTTGAGACACCTCATCTCATCTTCTCCGGCCCCCCTCAGACTGGAATTTAAACCATTGGCTCCCCTGGTTCTCAGGATTTCAGATTTGGACTGAATTATACCACTGGCTTTCCTGGGTCTCCAGTTTCCTGATGGCAGATTGTGGAACTTCTCAGCCTCCCTTGTCATGTGAGCCAATTCCTCATAATCCTAATGGTTCTGTTTCTCTGGAGAACCCTAATATACTAGGCTTCTCCCTACTGTATACCAGTAGCACCACCACTGCCCCCCCCATTTGTTTGTGACAAATAAAAATGTCTGCAGACATTGCCAAACTTCCCCTGGAGGGAAAAATCACCCCCTGTTGAGAACCATTGCTCTAGATGAAAGCACTCTATCCTAGTTGAATTAAATGTCTAAGAAGTCTCTAATATAATTATTTTCCTATCCCACTGAGACAAATAAGGAACAATTTGAGCAAATAAAACCTATGCATTTGAGAAGCTTGCCTCTAAGATGAATAAAAGTGCCGCCAGATGTGAATACTGGATGATGAAAAGGCAAATGATGAACTAGATCCATTAAGATCACATACAATGACTTCAAAGGTTCTGACTTCATTGGTCCTCAGTCAACTCCAGGTTTGCTCATTGAAATAAGTGCACCTGACAATGAAAGGCAAATAGTTACTGACTAATTACAGGGATGATTACTTTTAATAAATGTTTCTACATCCACAGTTTGGAGCAGCAGAAGAAAAATTGCCCATGGTAAAGGAAAAGGAGAAAAACCTTTGAAAATCTGCAGTCCCTCCCAAGAGGCAACTCTCCTCAGTAGATAAACACTGTGTTCTATCAGTTCAAAATCCCTCAGGAAATTTGCACCTGCAAAATCATCCTACCAAAATAGGTAGGTCCCATATTGATTGCCTCTGGCTCTCCTATCCTAGAGACATTATTTCATCGTTTTGACAAGTGATTGGTACTTCTACTTCTATTTGGAAGTTCATTAAGAATTGATTCCTATGGGAGAGATAAGCAAGGAGATGTATTCACAATGTATTTTTCCATACAATAATCACTCTATTTTTCCTAATTCAAGAAAGTATTTTTTCCTATAGTGAATTTAAAAAAATTTCTGATTACTTATTAAGTGAAATTTAGTATAGGATTCAAAATATGGATAAAAGGAACTTATATTTTGAAAGCTCATTGTTTTAGGGAATTATTGACCAAATAATAGAAGAAGTTCTCTTACCCTGGCTTGTTTTAAAAAGATGTAAAGCGCTGAGTGAAAGTTTTGGAGCTCTGACAGATAAATACCAGTCAAAAGGGATTTTCAATAAAGTCCTTTAATTTCCTACTCATGGTAACATTAAGTAATAATCAGATATAGGACTTCTGTTTCCAACAATATGATATATGTACTAGATATCCTGAAATTTCTCCCAGTACAAAACAGCAAAAGACTCTAGATAAAACGTAACAAACATCACATTATGCTAAATAAAAGAAGCCGGACACAAAAGATCACATATTTTTGACACCATTTGTATGAAATATCCAGAATAGGTAAATCCATAAAAACAGAAAGTGGAGGTTTCCAGAGGCTAAGGGGGGCGGGAAATGGGAGATTAGCTGCTCAGTGGGTGCAGGGTTTCCCTTTCGGGTTATGAAAGTGTTTTGGAAGTAGATAGAGGTAGTGATCGCACAACCCTGTGAATGTACTAAATGCCACTCAAGTGTACACTTCAAAATGGTTAACTTCATGTTATACAAATGTCCTCTCAACAAAAAATGTATAAAGTCATAACAAACATCTTTCTAAATGTATAGCCAAGTTAACTGGCAGGTGATAGAAATCCTGAGGGGCCGAAACTTAGGAGGCAGATGGAAATACAAGTGATCATCTGAAACCACAGCTATTCTGGGGCCTTTCATGATTTTCTAACGAAGGGAACTGGCTTTTAAAGGCAGCATGGGGCAGAAGGCAGTGCTTTGGACTCAGGTTCCTTGAGACGTTGGAACTGAGACCCCTGAATGAAGCCCAAACACTGAAAAGAACGAGTCATGAAAGTGCACATTGGACGCAAGCCACCTGCCTGAAAGATAAAAGAAAAGGAACATACCTGGGCTTGGGATCTGAAGATGAAAAAAAAGAAGTTTCTTCCTGAAAAGCTATAACAACAGGTTGCAGCTGAATGGTAGAAATGATGGGTAAAGGTAACAGTTAAAGACGTAATTAAAAAGGGTGTTTATCATTTTAAACTATTAAATAAAATTAAACAAAGTGGTAAAAATATAATGAGCTGAAATAAGAGTGTATTAGTGCATTGAAAGTAAAAAGTAAAAGAATGAAAATACATAAAGGTGATTTAAAAAATAAAAAGTCATATAAAATGAAGAGATAATCAAAGGGAAGAGTTAAAAAGCATAAATCTTAGAGAGTCAAGGAATAGAAAAGAAAGTAGGGTACTAACTCATAGAAAAATAATTTAAAATAGACTTAATAGAATAAGAGTGTACAAAACCAACACAGAAATGCTAAGCTGTGAATAATTTTAAAATGAAGTGAATGTTTAGCCAATCTCTGTCAGGAAAAATAACAACCACACACACACGAATTGCAGAGTTGCTGAAAATTCCTAACAGAGTGGCCACGCCCCAGGGCAAGGCCTGGGCACAGGCCCTCAGTTTCAGAAAGGCAAGGGTGGCAGAGTCTGAATTCTAAAGGTCGTAGCCCTACCCTTTGACTATTTACAAGATGACTGGAAACCCAAGTCACCCCCTTGGTAAGAACACACATGTAAGGACACTATGACTACCAGGGATGGGGACTTATCTGACATCACACAACTGCTTAATGACAGAGCTGTTACTTCACCTCTGGTCTTCTGATGCCAAGAGCATAGGTTTCTATCATTTCTCTGAATTCTCATCTTTAAAAAAAAAGAAGTACAGCAATTAAGCACAAAATACTTTTGTTGTTGTTCTGGTTTTGTTTTCAACTTATTTTCTTGGCTTTGGAATCTCAGAAATGTTATATCTAGTTGAAAGAAAGAACTGGACAAGACAAGTGCAAACCATTTTGCACATAGTGCTGGGACAGAGTGACAGCGTTGGGAGGTGGTGGGTAGGAGGGGGACGCAGGGGCCAAAGAGTGTGAGAAGGGAGCAGCAGAATGCCATGGGACCCTAGAGGGAACAAGTGATGCCTGTGCTCACCAAGTATTATCAACCCTCATCAGAAGGGGAAAACAAAGGACACTGCGGTGAAATATTCAGAAAGCTAAGATTATGCTAATTTGGGGGCCATTACCTAGTCTGAGATTATAGCCTTCCTGCTTTTTCGGTGTTAACATGTCCTTTTATAAAATGATAACCAAAGTAGATAGTCTCTAGAATATCTTTATTTGGCACAACTAAAATTTGATAACTTTATCCCCGTCAACCAATTTATTATTACTATTATTATTAGGGAAACTATATCAGTCTGTGAAATGGCCAAGTCTGGATATTCTGCATTTGCAAGACAAAAATGGTGGATCTTAATGAAAGAGTGCCAGCAGCTGCAGTGTGTGTGTGTGAGTGTCCATGAAAGAGAAAGAGAAAGACACCCAAAAAGCAAAAGAGAAGGCAAGTTTGGAATACGGGAGTTTTAGAGAGGAATTCTGGGAACAAGAAGGGGAGAGATTAGGATAGATGAGCCTGGAGAGCTTTGATGTTTTGTCTCAGCTTTGCATAAATATGATGCTTTCCTTGGCCTGGGTTGCCATGAAAAGAAGAGTCTGGGACAAGGGTGTTCATGCAGATCATTTATTTAGAGGAGTCATTCCAGAGAGTGATAATGTGCACTGGGAAAAGGGATAGAAGGAAAGAGGGACACGTCATGGACACCTGGGGTTCCATCTCACTGGGACCTTCTGTGGAGCTATGTAGAATGCACCTTACAATTGTCTGCCAGTGGTACAGAAGTGGGGAGCACTTATCCACTGACTCATATCCCCCATTGGTCAAGGGTGACCTGTGGGCTGCTAAATTTCTCACACTTCTAGTTTATGCATATATGAGTGCCAAGAGGGTTTCTGAAGGTGTCCCATACAGTGGTGTCAGAGGAACCCTGAGGCAGAAAGTGAGAAGTACAAGATGCAGTTGAAATGAGGTGCTATGAGCTTATACCTGTGCAAACCTGGTTGCCACTTCAATGGCTAGGGCAAAAGATGTTCTTGGAGGATGTGAGGCAATGCACCTGAAGGGTCTAATACAATGCTTTTGTCAAGTAGAAGAAGAATCCAGAAGCAGTTGCCTCAACAGAAGAAACAAGCTTTGGGGGGCCGCCCCCGTGGCTGAGTGGTTAAGTTCGCACACTCCGCTTTGGTGGCCCAGGGTTTTGCCGGTTCGGATCCTGAGTGCGGACACGGCACCACTCATCAGGCCATGCTGAGGTGGCGTCCTATATAGCACAACCAGAAGGACCTACAACTAGAGTATACAACCATGTACTGGGGGGCTTTGGGGAGAAGGAAAAGAAAGAAGATTGGCAACAGATGTTAACTCAGGCGCCAATCTTTAAAAAAACAAAGGAAACAAGCTTTCTGGTGAAACTTCAGTTGGACGTGATGCTCTTCCCATTAGCCTGTAGCAATTCTGGCTTCATCGCAGTGACAACTTGGGTGGGCAGGCAGGTATTCTTCTATCATGCCATGCACCCAAGCCCAGTTGAAATTATAGCTGATGTCTTAGAGTTACTCTCTTCCCAAGGTCCCTAATCTCCTCTCACATTTACACAGCAGCTGCAGTGCCCTGCTCTTTGCGTAATTACTTAGTAATTCAGTCTCAAGTGTTACTGCAATGGGACTCCTTAAATTCTCCATGACCTAGCCTGGCCTAGTCCCAGCCTCGGTCGGATATGAGCAGCCACATTTGTACAGCTCTGCTAAAGTTACACAACATTTTCACATGACATTTCTCATTTGACTCTCTCATCAACCCTGGAGGAATAGGTTTCAAGTGGTAAAAGTGGCAACTACATTCCAGAGGTAGCATAGCTACCAAGTCGTAGAATGTTAGGATTTCTAACAATGTTCTTTCCTCCTGAACATTCTGCTTCTTGTCCATAATAACTTTAAAACAGATCTTAGGCCCAAATTGCTCTCTTCTTACAAATTAAAGCTAGGACATTGCAATGACCAGCTTCTATCACAGTTGTCAGTGTATCCCTAGTGGGCCACTTGATAGTCTCAGTAGTAAACAACTGATATCAATTCTGTCTATCTTAAAAAAGAAATAACTTGTTGGAAGGCTATAGGTTGGCTCCAGAATCACTGGGAAGACTAAAGAACTAGGCTAATAAACAGGAACCAAAGTTTCAGGATTGGCTGGGTTATGTTTAAGCAGCTTAAATCAACAAAGGCTTCTTTCTTGCTCGATCTGCATGTCCATGTTGGGTTGGCAGTGAGCCTCTGCTCAATATAGTCACTTGGGGCCCCAGGCTGATAAAGCAGCCACCATCTCAAACCTTGCCAGTGGCCATGCCAGAAGAAAAAGATAACTCTGGAGGGTCTTACTCAATCAATTAAATTCTTAGCTCTGAAGTAACATTCACCACTTCCAGCACAATTCATCAGCGGTTACAGGTCATATGGCTTCACTCAACCACAAGGCAGCCAGGAAATGAAATTGTGCCATGTACTCAGAAGAAAGAAAGAACTGGAAATATTTTACAAACAGCACTTAGGACTATCACAATCGTGCAGAAGGAAATTTAGGGTGCCACCAACTGGGCACTGTTGGCTATCACTAGCACTTCCAGAATGAAGCCTAAATTGCCCTGATCACTCATTCTGATTTCAAAGTCCTGAATATATTCTGAATTCAGCCCATCTTGACCAGGCTTGGGTCACATGACCACGCCACAGCTGCTAATATCTGTCTCCCACCATGTCTTTGTGTGAGTTCAATGGCAGATTTCCCCAATGCAAGAAGGGAGCTTAGATCCTGGGTGGTCAAAAGCGGGTAAATGTCCATTACACAATAAACATCTGATACACTCAACTTGTGGAAGAAAATAGAAAAAACACATATAAAAGGTCCTGTTCATAGTGTCATTCATTTTTGTCCTCTGATTAGTGTGGAAATAAACACTACATGGACCATTCACTCATATTTGCATGTATATGATCATTTAGGCAAAAAAAGGTTCATGGAGATCCCATCTGCTGGCACTCTGAACATACCAAGGTGGATAAGACACGGTCCTCCAGATGCTTATATCCTAATGGAGAAGACAGAAATTAAATAAATAATTGCAATACAATGCGATAAGTCTTTATATAGAGATTAATGTTAGGGGATGGTGTTGGCACACAGCAGAGAGTAACTTTAATGGGGATGGGGTGCACTAGCCAGGGATGGCCATTCTGGGAAGCAGCTGTAGAAGGGAGGGATGAAGCTGTGGTGTACCCTCCTTGGGAAGAGATAGATAATGCAGTACATCAGGGGTGTAGAAGAGTAGATATTGTTGAGGCTGGAATTAGAGTTGCCAGATTTAAAAAATAAAAATACAGGGTGCCCAGTTAAATTTGAATATCAGATAAACAACAAATAATTTTTTTAGTGTGTGTCTCATGCCATATTTAGGACATATCTTTGCCAAAAATTATACTACAAATTTGTTGTTTATCTGAAATTCAAATTTAACTGGATGTTCAGTATTATATCGGGCCACCCTAACTGGAATACTTTTTCACTCATTCTTTGGGATATACTTCAAATGTCCTGTCCTCCAGGAAGCCTTCCCTGTACCCCTGGGTTGGCCTGAATGCCTTCTTCTGGGTACCTCTGTAACCATGTGTGTGTCTCTATCATAGCACATTCTTGTCAAATTATCTTTGGAGACAATGCTGTCCTCCATTAGTCTCTAAGTTTTCTCAGCTTGAAGCCTATTCAATAAATGTTGGTGGACCTAAATTAATATCTGTAGGAGTATATCTATAGCCTTGCAAATAAACACCCCAAGCATACCAGCCAAAGAGGCTTAAAAATTTGTCATTCCTCTCTCTGTTTCTCAGGAGGTAAAAGAAAAGAAATGTAAAACTCTGATAGCTGAACCCACACCTTATCCCTGGTACTGGGTGAATTAATGTAAAGGGCAGTTGTAAAGAGCTCCAAGAAATCATATAGTACTCTTCACAAAGCATCAAAGTTCTAACAACCTAGAAGTTTGACCTTTCAATGTAAATATATGTTTGATGTGAAACTTTAGAAAAAGGATATTTTGTACTTTCCTATCTCAGATTGCTGCTGGGATGATAAAAAATTGTGAAGGAATTAGTGCTTTAAGAGAAAAGCATTATTGCAAGCCATTAAATAGCCTAGCAAGGAAATCTAGCCCTTTTCCTTGACTTGAGATAGGAGTCATTCCAGCAAGATGAGAATCTAGCTAAGAATCAAAAGTGTCCTTTGTTAGTCCAAAATTGTCATTTCGCAGATAAAGAAATTAGGACCCAGAGAGGCTAAGTAACTTGTCCAAACTCATTAGTGACTAAGGGTTAACGGTCTTCTGATTCTAAGCCCAGCAGTGTTGTAATTGTCTACAGAAGACTAATGGAAGATTTCCAAGGTCATTGAGTAATCTGTTCAAGTGTTTATTAGAACATCTTTATTATCAAAAGAAATCCTTCTTTCCCTCCATCTTATCTAAGTTCTTCATTCTGTTAAAATCTTCGTTTTGGTTCTTCTTTCAATGAAAAGGAAAAACAAGTCTCAATTTCATCAACCTGTGCTTTGTATATTTAAAGCACTATTCAGTTGACCTCTACATCATCTCATTCTAGAACAAAAATAAAAACAGTGTTTTTATGAAGTTTGTTCTCCTGGGCAAAGTGACTCTCCTTTGAACTATTACCTGAGTGTTTAGATCCTTCCTACACTAGACAGCTTAGAATGGACATGGCATTGTGATGTGGACCTGCCCAGCTTGAGAATAAAGGAAGAACCACTTCTACATGTGGATTTCATACATCTCTATATATTTTATAATTACATTTCCTCTAAAGATAAAAAAAAAAAATGAGAGGGAGAAAATGGCTTTTAATTACTGATTCATGATAATGTCATTCACTTCAAATCATGACATAATTCTACTAGTATCAATAGCAAGCTCTCTGAGATTCCAAGCCCTCTGCCCTGTAAGCAGGCATTAATACCTCATTTGCCCTACACCTTAAAGGGCTTCCTTTGCCAAAGATTGGGCTTAACCTCATTCTCTTCGGTATCCTCACGCTCTGCCTTTTATGTATTTTGGGTTTCAGAACCCAATACCACAAGCATGTAGGCCATAAATCTTACCCAGGGCAAAGTGTATTAAATTTCAAGAAATTTAGGTCTAGAGTTCCTTCCTGGCCAGTTCTCACTGAATTTCCGATATCTGTTTTACTTAATCTCCCTCTCAGCTCTTTAGTATGTATTGTCCTTATTTTTAATGTACAAAGTCTCTAATTGCCCTGTAATAACACAAGTTTATTTTCTTAGAGACGTTTCCTTATAAGTTTACTTGATAATCTTTAAAGGTACATGATGCCTATACTTTAACTTAAAGAGGGTAAGCACGAATGTGTACTCATAAACTGTACTATTGGGGAACAGAATAAATATTAAAATCATTCTCTTTATAATCTTGCATAAGAACCTTTCCTTCTGATACATTTGTTTGAAACTTTCCCTCTTGCCTAAGATGCCTACCTCTCTTCTCCATCCAAATCTTCCCTATTCTTAAAGATTTAGCTTAAAATCTCTCTATGGCAACTTGTTGACCAAACCACGGTACCCATACTTTTATCATTTAAGTCATTCTGCATCTGCTTTTCTTTCTCACAGCACCTGTACTTTCGCTCCATTTTACTTGTACAATTTGAAAGTGATATTTGTTTGCTTACTTGTTGTTATATGTCTACCTTCCTCCTCCTTGTGTTGTCTGTCTCCACACCCACCCACCCTCCATAGTGTATCCTCAGCATCTTGCATAATGCTTGATATTTATTAAATGAATGAATAAAAGCAACCTCATCACCATAACAACCCTGTAGGTAAGCATTATTGTCCCCATTTCACCAGGGAGGAAATTGGGTTTCGTGGTGGTTGAGTAATTTGCCCAAGGGTGCAAAGTGTTGTCTGATAGAGCTGGATTTCTCCGGGAAGGTTTTCTGACATACTAGCTGCGAGGCTTTGTACAAGTTTCTTACCCTTGCTGTGCTTCCATTCTTCATTGTAAAAATACTTTCTTCCTTACAGGGTTGCCGTGGGGATTAAGTGAGCAAAGCTAAGCTAAGTACAGAGCCCTTGAGCTCACTGCTGGACACACGTGGTTAATATCAATTGGTCATCCTTTGGGTAAAACTGTTCAAATAGCTACTAATCCAACAATTTTGTCCACAAAGATGGAATAGAATGCTTTGTCAAACGGCTTGCTGGATTTAAGATTCACTAGGCCTCTGAAATCCCTTACCTACTGATTTCATTAACGCTATCCACAAAGGAAACAAGATTTGTATTGTTTGTTGGTGAACAAACACAGTGGCCACAACTTCCATGTTGTGTTGCAAATCATCCCTCTGATATCTGTTTAGTAATCCCATTAAGCACATTTTTCCCTGGTTCCCAGAACCCACCTTCATTCCCTTTTGGGAAATGGGACCATTATTCCAACTTTAACATGGATTCGTTTAGTTTTATATTTTGTTCCCAAAGTGTCTGGTAAAATGTGTTGCTCATCTTACTTTTGTGGATTGCTTAATTCAGCACTGAATTCTTATAATGTCTTTGGAATTTATTAGAATGTGTCCAGGACCTTAGTATTCTAATGATCCATTTGTCTAATAATAGCTAATATTTATTGTGTGCCAAGGAATGAGCTAAGCCCTTTACAAGCATCATTTCCTTTAACATTTCTTTGAGTTAACTACTATTATTAGCCCATTATACAGCTGAGAAACTGGAACTTAGAGACTATATTTCATGCCCCATGGTGACTAAAAAACCCAGAAAGAGTAATTGGTAAAAAAGTAGTATAGATACACAATGAGAAGTGAGAAGATGCCTGGACGCCTAGAGGTTTTAATGGCTTCTTAGTCCTGTTTTTAGTCCCTTTCTGGACCCTTATAAAAAAAACTACGCCCTCTCACCCTTAACCTAGCTCTAAGTGGTATCTGTTACTTGAAAATTAAGTCCTAACTAGGAGGATTTTCTGGAGGATCTTAGAAACAAAAGTTCATCTTGAAGAAGTAGGAGTTTACAAGGTGAATAAAGAGTGTTTTGGGAAGACTGAGCATCATGAGATAAGGGTATAATAGCTCGATGGATGCAGCATGATATCCAGGACGTCTCAATGTTCCCAAAAGGTGGGGAATCTGAAGGGTGTGATAGAGGGTAAGGCGGAGAGACAGATAGGAGCATGATCATGTTGTACCTTGCATATCAAGGATAAAGATTTTGAAATGTATCCTAAAAATTATGGGGAGCCAGTGAATAATGTTCAGCTGGAAAAAGAATTTTATTTCAGACTGATCATGCTGGCAACAACCTAATGGGATTTCAGGGACTCTAGACTGTCAAGAGACCATGGATGTCCGTCGTTTAGGAAAGAAGTGGAGGGGTCTGGACCAAAGCAGACATAGTCACGTTATTAGCTGCCTCAAAGGGGGAATTTTAATACCAATTGGTTCATCCAACCAAAATTTACTTAATACCTACTGTTTAGGATAGTCTAAAAGAAACAAACAATATTCTACAGAATTACAAACAAAAGGAATATAAGTTACTTGGAATGCCCAGAATTCGAGGATATTCTGCGTGATGGTTCAAATCACTCAAGAGTTCGCTTTTAACTGCACATTTCCAGTGAAAAGTACTCTTTGGGGTTAATTGCATGTATCTTCTTGCCGACCCTAAGTACACTCGGCGGGCATAAAGACAAACCTAAATGTCCCACAAGGAAGTAAGTGTATGTAGTTCCATAGTTCACTTATGCACACGATCCAGACACATTGAAGTTTTATCTTAGAGACAAATAAGTTCACAAAACTAATATTTTGAGTTGCAAAGACTTAGATATTTAGATTCTTCAGACAAGGTATCCACTGCAATACAATCATAAGTCAGGATGGAGAAACATAAAAAAGGAAGCTTGAGATTAACTTTCTATAAAATTACTAGTTGCTGAGATTCAAATATTATGTGTTAGTTTCAAACAGCAACAGGTTTCCAGGGTTGTTAGATTAAAATAATTGTTCCTGAATTATATTTTTATCTTTCTTGGCCACATTCTCCTCTCATTTCCATACAAAAACAATGGCAAATAGTCTTTCCATTTCTTTAAACATCCCGGAGAATCTCACTTCCTGTAAAGGAGCCTTCTGGATTTGTTTGTTCACTTGATTTTTAGGGGTAAGGAGCAACAGCTAGTACACTGTCCTGTGTGCTTCAGACTTAAATACTTCCTGTATTTTTCCTATGCTGTTGAACCAGTCTGTTGACTCAAGACACTACCTTTCATTAGGCGAGTGCCCTTTAAGTCATTCTGAATTATGTTGGTGCCCAAAGTGCTTCATATCTAGGACCTCTTTATAGTAAATAGCATATGACAGGGCTTGATCCAACTGTCCTGAGAAAAAGCAGGTGTTATTTAAGTTCTAGTGGGGAAACAGGGCTTGTTTATTTGATTTTTCAAGGTAATTACTCAGATCCAAGCCATCCAAAGCAATGAAGAATTTTATCTGGGACAAATTTCATTATGTTATCTTCCAGTTGCTTCAGTAACAACCATAGACTATCTAATTCTGATCATAACAACAACAAACATTTTCTAAATAAGTTGGCCAGATGTCTGTGCCTGAGACAACGCGATGGGGGAGGGGGGTCGGGGCGGGGTATGTATGTGGACATAAAACAAAGGATGGATTTCATAGATTGAGGTTCTGATATTTTCTTGGCAGTAAGATCAGAAGTTATGAATTACATGATCCTGAAATCCTTCCTAGAGGAAAACAATGCTTCCTTTGTTTGGTTCAAGTCTCTCAAAACAAAAGACATCTGTAAGAGTCAACTTTAAATTCCAAAGGTGTTTTAAGTATGGATGTGAAGCATAGCATACAAAACTTCGTTATTTATAAGATTCTTTTAAAAGTATATATTTTTAATTTTAAGTGAATTCATATATGTTTTCATATATATATAGTTTAATAATGCAAACTTTTTGTTCCCTTTTCCATTTTTGCTTTGCTCCTCCATCCACCTCCTTACTCCACTCTCACCCACAATCGCCTTTCCAACACACACACACACACACACACACGTGCTAGTGCACACACACATGCCATGTTGACTACTTAGTATATATCCTTCCACATTTCTTACCAAGCTTATGTAATCATATATACACATACACACATTTGGGTGTTTGTCACAGTTTATTTAATAAAAGTGGATCATATTACACACTCATTTTTGCATCTTCTTTTTCCTTAGCATTCCTATAAAAATTCCTGCAAATCAAGTGATTCCTTCTTTTTAATGGTTGAATAATAGTCTGTGGTTGATCGACACAATGTAGTCAACCACTCTCCTTTTGATATCATTTGTTTCTAGTGTTTTACCCCTATGAACCATCCAGCAATAAGCATTCTTGTACAAATATCATTATATACTGTTATATACTTATATGCTTACTTCTAAGGTGGAGATTTCCAAGACTGAGGCACTCTGTCAAAGGGCATATGCATTTTTTTTAATTTGAGACACTGCTAGATTGCTTTTCAAAATGACTTTAGTCTTTTATACCTTGAACAAGGCATTACAGAATCTTTTATCTTGAATTCTTGCCAGCAATAGTTGTTATTTATCTTTTTGACTTTTATTTATTGTAATATTTGCCCCAAGATATAGTCAAAATATCTATATTGTGCTCTGTGGTTTCTGAGAAGACTTTCTCTTGATACCAAGAATGTTTCTTGATGCCTTAGATCTGCACTGTCCAATATGGTAGCCACTAGCCACGTGTGACTATTGAGCACTTGAATGTGGTTAGGCCAAACTGAGATGTGCTGTAAGTGGAAAATACACGCTAGATTTTGAGGACTCATACAAAAAAAGTGTAAAATTTCTCATTAATTTCTTTGATATTGATTATATGTTGAAATGATAATATTTGGGATATATAGGATTAAATCAAATATACTACAAATTTTTCCTGTTTCTTTTTACTTTGTTTTAAACATATTTATTAGTTTTTCCTTGTACTACTTTTTTTGAGGGGGAGGGAGGAAAATTGGCACTGAGCTAACATCAGTTGCCAATATTCCTCTTTTCTTTCTCCCCAAAGTCCCAATACCTAGTAGTAATCCTAGTTGTAAGTCCTTCTAATTCCTCTGTGGGACGCTGACACAACTTGGCTTCATGAGTGGTGTGTAGGTCTGCACCCAGGATCTGAACCAGCAAACCCTGGGCTGCCAAAGTGGAACACATGAATCTAACCACTCGACCATGGGGCTGGCCCATCTTTTTACTTTTTTAGTGTGGATACCAGAGAATTTATAATTAAATATGTGGCTCACATTATGTTTCCATTGGACGGCCCTGTCATATTATCTATGAAGAATCCTACATTTTCTTACAAGATTTTTAGAAACTTTCTGTATTAAAATAGTTATAGATTCACAGGAAGTTGCAAAAAATGTAGTGAGGCCTCATGTTTCCCCCAATGATGACATCTTGCATAAACATAGTACAATATCAAAATGAAGTGACATTAGCACAATCCACAGAGCTTATTCAGATTTCACCATGTATTTGTGTGTGTGCATGTGTATAGTCCCATACATGTGTAGATTCATGTAACTACCACCACAATCAACACGCAGAACAGTTCCATAACCATAAGGCTATCTCTCTATAACCACATCCACCCTTTTCCTCCTAACCCCTAACAACCACTAATCTGTCCTCCATCTCTCTAGTTTCATTATTCCATGAATGTTATGTAAATGTAGTACAGTTCATCTAATCATTTACCTGTGGAAGGACATTTGAGTTGTTTCCACTTTTTTATTACAAATAAAGGTGCCATAAACAATTTTGTATAGGCTTTTATGTGAACATAAATTTTCACGTCTCTGGGATAAATGCCCAAGAGTGCAACTGTTGGGTGGTATGGTAGTTGCATATTTAGTCTTTCAAACACTTACCAAACTATTCTCCAGAGTGGCTGTACCATTTTTTAATCCCGCCAGCAATGTATGAGAAATTCAGTTTCTCCACATCATCACCAGCATTTGGTGTTGTCACTATTTTTTACTTTAGCCATTCCGATAGGTATGTAGTAACATCACATTGTGGCTTTAATTTCCACTTCTCCAATGGCTAATGATGTAAAACACCTTTTTGCGTGTTTATTTATCATCTGTGTATCTTTTTTTTCTTCCCCCTACCTACCTCTGTGGGCAGCTGCTGCTCCCCCGCACTCGGCAGCTTGGAAGTGCCCAGCTCATCACTGTATATCTTTATCCTTCTCAGCGAAATGTCTGTTCATATCTTTTGCCCGTTTTCTAATTGGATTGTTTCTTGTAGGATATAATATGTTTTATTTTTAAACTTTAAGTTCTAATCCTTCTGATTTTTTTGTTAATTTCATAGAAGATAGGTGTTTGATTTTATTTCCTTATAGATATAAAGTCACTCGTGCTAGAACCATTGATTAAACAATCCATTTTTCCCCACCTAAATAGAAATACTATCTTTTCCATATATTAGAGTCTAGTATATACTGGTACCTATTTTTAATTTTTTAAATTGTATTCCAATGATCTATTTGTCTATTCCTATATCAGTATCATTTTGATTTTATTATATTGGCTTTATTTTTTCCAATACCTTTTTGTTTTAAGTAGTAGCATAATTTGCATACTATAACATTCACAGATCTTAACTGATGACTTGAGTTCTGACAAATATATTCACTGGTGTAATCACCACACTAATTCAAGAATAAAGTATTTCTATCTCACCAGAAAATTCCCTCCTGCCCCCACCTTCCAGCAGCAGTTATTTCTTCTATACACACATATTTGTTTTGTCTGTCCTAGAATTTCAAATAGATGGAAGCAACATTCTTTGTATCTGGCTTCTTTTACTCAACATAATGTTTTTGAGATTTGTCCATATTGTTTTATTCCTTTTAATTTTTTAATCCATTGTGTAATATACAATATTCCACAATTTATTTATCCATTCTCCTGTTGATGGACTTTTGAATTTTTTGCACCTGCAAAGCTCCTTTAAACTTTTCTCTCCAGGTCATTTGGTTGACATGCATTTTAATTTGGGGGAGAAACATGTAAGAGTGGAATTGCTGCGTCATAGAGTAGGCATATGTTGAACCTTATAAAAAACTGTTAAACTCCTTTCCAAACTGTTTGTATCATTTTACACTCCCACTAACATTTTATGAGAATTTTAGTTGGTCTACATTCTCACCAACATTTGATAGTGTCAATGTTTTAAATTTCAACTTTTCCGTTAAGGATGAAGTAGTATTTCATTGTGGATTTTTTTTCTGTAGATCTTGCATAATATCTTTCTTTGTTGCTTTGTAATTTTTAAAACTCAGGTATAATTTATATCTCATTGTGGTTTAGTTTTAATTTCCTTGATGACAAATGAAATTTAGCACCTTAATGTACTTTTGGTTATACATATCTTCCTTTTTTAGGTGTCTGTTCAAGTCATTTGCTCACTATTTTTTCTATTGGGTTTTATTTTTATCGTTGATTTGTAGGAGTTTTTTTTAGAGATTTTATTTTTTTAGAGCAGTTTTTAAGTTCACAACAAAATTGAAAGTACAATGATCTCCTATATAAACCCTGCACCCACACATACATAAACTACCCCTTTATCAACATGACTCACCAGAATGGCACATTTCTTACCAGGGATGAACTAGCATTGACACATCATTATCACCCAAAGTCCATACTTTATCTAAGGGTTCACTCTTGATGTATATTCGATGGGATTAGACAAATGTGTAATGACATATATTCATCATTATAATATCATATAGAGTATTTTCAGTGCTCTAAAAATCTTTATGTTCAGTCTATTCATTTCCCACTCCATACTCCAGCAACCACTGATCTTTCTACTGTCTCCACAGTTTTGCCTTTTCCTGAATGTCATAGAGTTGGAATCATACAGCATGTACCCTTTTCAGATTGATTCTTTCACTTAGTAATGTAGGGGAGGAAGACAACTCCTCTATCCTCTAGGCCCTTCTGGCTGGTCTAAGAATTAAATTGGCATGAGACAGAATAACAGGAGAAAGTCAAACAAAGTTTAATAACATGTATACATGGGAGAAACCCAGGAAAACCACATAACTTGCAGAATGGCCAAAGCCACCACGTTAAATATCGTTTTCAGCTAAAGAAAAAGGAAGATGTTGGGGGTAGTGGTTTGGGACTTCATGGGGGAGAAGGCAGTTTACATGGAGATGGAAATGCAAATGGGCTAACTATAGACAGTGTGACCTGAGGGACACATTTTACGTTATGTTACATTACAGTTATCTTATGGTATTAGCTCTTTCCTAGAACAGGCCCTTCCATTTTAAATTCTTTTAGGTAGTTAGGGGGAAGGTCAAAGTTTCTTTCAGGGTCTTTTGTTCTTAAAAATAATCAGGGCTTTGGGGCCAGCCCAGTCGTGTAGTGGTCAAGTTCGTGTCCTCCACTTCAGCAGCCCGGGGTTTGCCGGTTCGCATCCTGGGCACGGACCTACACAATGCTCATCAAGCCATGCTGTGGAGGCATCACACATAGAGGAACTAGAAGGACTCACAACTAGGATACACAACTATATACTGGGGCTTTGGGGAGGAAAAAAAAGAGGAATATTGGCAACAGATATTAGCTCAGGGCCAATCTTCCTCACCAAAAAATCATACCTTAAAAAAATTTAAAAATGAGATGTACTAAAAATGATCCGATATGACCTGAACAAATAATAATTAAGCCAAAGAGACACATTTTGGGGTGGTCAATTCTGATCCCCCACAGCAATATGCATTTAAGGTTCCTCTATACCTTTTCATAGCTTGATAGCTCATTTCTTTTTAGTGCTGAATTCACTGTCTGGATGTACCACAGTTTATTTATCCATTCACTTTGGTTGCTTACAAAAATTTTGGCAATTATGAATAAAGCTTCTATAAACATTCGTTTGCAGATTTTTGTGTGGACACAAGTGTTCGACTCCTTTGGATAAATACCTAGAAGTGTGACTACTGGATGGTATGGTAAGAGTATGTCTAATTTTATGATGCCACTGCCTTTCAAAGTGGCTGTACCATTTTGCATTCTCCTCAGCAATGTATGAGAGTTCCTGTTTGTCCACATCCTCGCCAGCATTTGGCAGTGTTGGTGCTCCAGATTTTGGCCATTCTAATAGGTGTATAAGATTATCTCATTGTTCTTTTGATTTGTGTTTCCCTGATGACATATGATGTGGAACCCCTTTTCATATGCTTATTTGCCATCTGTATATCTTCTTTGGTGAAGTGTCTGTTAAGATCTTTGGCCCGTTTGATTTGTAGGAGTTTTACAAAATATATTCTGAATATAAGTCTTTATCAGATCTATGTATTATGAATATATTCTCCCAGTCATTCCATTAATGGTGTCTTTTTATTAGCAGAAGTTTCAAATTTTGATAAAATACAATTTATTAATTTTATCTTTTATGGTTAACACTTTTTGTGTCCTTGCTAAGAAATCTTTCCTTTGCCTATGGTTGTGAAGATATGCTCATGTGTTTTCTTTTAGAAGCTGTATAGCTTTCAGCTTTTATGTTTAAGTCTATGAAAATCTCAAATTAATTTTTGTGAAGGATTTGAGGATAAGATGTGGTTCTTTTTATTCCATACAAATATCTGGTTATTTAAGCATAATTTATTAAAAATACTTTTCTCATTAAACAAACTTTGTGCTTTTATTGAAAATCAATTGATTGTATAGGTATGGGTCTATTTCTGAACTCTATTATATTCCATTGATCTATTTATCTATCCTTACGTTAATACTACACTGTATAAGCTTTATACTAAGTCTTATAATCAAATAGTGTAAGTTCTCCAACTTTCTCCTGTTTTTTAAAAAATTGTCTTGGCTATTCTAGGTCCTTTCTACGTCTATGTAAATTTTAGAATCAGCTTGTCAATTTTGGCCAAAACCAAAAAAGACTGTTAGTGTTATGATTAAGATTACATTAAATCGATAAATCAATTTGGAAGAAATTGATCTCTTAACAATATTCCATTTTTTTCATCAGTGAACATGATATTACTCTCCATTTATTTAGATCTACTTTAATTTCTGTCAGCAATGTTTTATACTTTATAGTATAGATGTCCTCCATGTTTTTGTTAAATTTATTTTTATGTATATTATGTGTTTGACACTATCACAAATGATGTTTTTAAATTTTGTTTTACAAAGTTTGTTGCAAGCATATATATGTTTCTATATAAAAATACAATTGATGTTTGTATATTGACCTTATATCTTATGGCTTGCTAAATTCATTTATTAATTGTATTAATTTTTTGTAGAATCCTTAAGATTTGCTATATATACAACTATGCAATCATGTCATCTCCAAATAAAAACAGCTTTAATTCTTCATTTCATATTTTTACATATTTTTCTCATTTCTTTCCTTAAAACTCTAGCTAAGACCTCCAATTAAATGGTGAATTGAAGTGGCAAGAATTAAGATAAGAATGTCTATTCTTATCTTAATCCCAATCTTAAGGGTAAAACATTTAATATCTTTTATTAATTATGATGTTAGCTTAGGGTTTTTACCATTGCCTTGAAGAGACTGTTGGTGGAAACAGGGAGGTTGCAGAGAATTCTGGTGAGGACTCAGCAAGAAGAGAGGACAGCAGTAAAGAAAGCTTCTATCTCTTTAGAGAATACATTTATTATCATAAACACAATGTTACGAGAAATAACAATGTTAAAGATGCTTCTGGTGAGGTGTCAGATGCAAATATGGAACATGTTATCGGGCACTGGAGGAAAGGTGATCCTTGTTACAAAGTGGCAGAAAACTTAGCTGAAATGTGTTCTGTTTGGTGGAGGGTAGAACTTGTAAGCAATGAACTTGGATATTTAGCTAAGGAAACTTCCAAGCAAAGTGTGAAGGGTGCAGTCTGATTTCCCCCTGCTGCTTATAGCAAAATGTGAGAGGAAAGAGAGAAACTGAAGAACGAACTGTTAAGCAAAGAGGAATTAGCACTTGATAATTTGGAAATTTCTCAGCCTATCTAGATAGCATGCTCTGAAAACAAGGCCAGGAGCGTGGCTGGACGACCATTTGCTAAAGAGATTAGATGTGTGACTCTTGGATCCAATCAACCATCTAAGCAGAACCCAGGACTACAGATGAAGTTAACCAAGAAAGATCTGTGGTGGACCCTCTTGTCTAGGAGACAGACTACACAATTTATATCAGCAAACCTCTGCCAGCCTGGAATGAAAAGGACAGAGATGGGATGAAATGAAGGGAGAATGACTCTAAGGGCAGAGCCACAGAGGCAGAGGCCTGGGCCAATGGGACTTCCTCAGTTCCAGAAGGCAGGGCCACCACTCAGGGCCAACCAGGTAGGGCTGTCACCTGGGGACAAAAAGGTAGGGCTGCCACCTAAAGCTAAGGGGCCAGGGCCATTCTAGTAGGTGGAGAGGACAGAGCATGGAGCCATAGAGAATTGTTCTCAGGCCTTGAAATCTAATGGAGCTTTTCCTGTTGAGTTTTGGACTTCCTTAAGACCCAGGACCCCTTTTGTCCTTTCAGTTTCTCCCTTTTGGAATGGGAATGTTTAGCCTATGTCTGTCCCACCATTGTCTTTTGGAAGCAGATAACTTGTCATCTGGTTTCATAGGTTCACAGATGGAGAGGGATTTTGCCTCAGGATGGACCATACCCCAACTCGCATCCATACCTGATTTTGATGATTTTGGACTTCTGACCTCCAGAACTGTAGGAGAATAAATTTGTGTTGCTTTAAGCCATTAGGTTTGTGGTAATTTCTTATAGCAGCAACAGGAAATAAATACAAAGATAAAGAGGTGGCAAATAGAAAGTAAGAAGAGAGAGGGGGCCAGGCCCAGTGACCCAGTGGTTAACTTTGACACACTCTGCTTCCACGGCCTGGGTTTGGTTCCCTGGCACAGACCTACACCACTCATCTGTCAGTGGCCATGCTGTGGTGGCAGCTCACTTACAAAAGGAGGAAGATTGGCAGCGGATGTTAGCTTAGGGCAAATCTTTCTCAGCAAAAAAAAAAGAGAGGAAGAAATCAGGGAAAAAATAGACAAAATTTTTAAAAAGACAATGGATACAAGATAAGAAGTCCCCTTTATGATGTTCACCCAAGAGCAGAGAAAGAACATAAGTCTAAATTTTTTAGTTTGGAAAAAGAGAGTTGATTATATTTGCTTTAAATTCTAGTCAATATAGCTTCCATAATAGGATACCTATAAAACAAAAAGAGAGAGGTAACATTTTAATGAAAAAAGTTGAAATTACCATTACTGGGAGACTACATAATATTTCCCTAAAAATTCCAATGAAATTACTTGGAAAATTGTTATAATTAATAGCTGAATTTATTGCAGGGGCTCAATAAAAAACGTACAAAATCATTGCCTTTCTTGTATACCTGTCATAGCTAATGAAAGCTACAATTCATTCTTTTTCCTTATTTGAATTTTCAGACTTTCATATAATTACTATTTACTACTCGAGTAATAAAAAAGAGCAGTTGATCAATAAGAGAAATGAGAAAGTCACTGGTTTTAAGCAATTTGATCATGTTGTGAATCCTGTAGTTTTCTTCATGTTTCTTATTCTTGGAGGTCATTGAGCTTCTTGAATTTCTGGGTTTATAGTTTTCATCAAAATTTGACCCTTTCTTCACACATTCTAATTTTTTTCTGTCCCATTTCTCTCCTTTCTTTTAGAGATCCCAATTACATATGTCACTTGACATTGTCCCACATCTTATTGATGCTCTCTTTATATATCTTTTTAGTGTTTTTTCTGACTCATTTCTTTTTTCAAAAAATTATTTTATTAAGGTCATGATGGTTTACAACATTTTGTATTTCAGGTGTACTTTATTATCTATCAGTTTCTGTATAGCGTACATCGTGCTCACCACCAATAGTCTAGTTCTTATCCATCACTATACATATGTGCCCCTTTACTCTTTATTTCATTTTGGATAATTACTATTGCTCTATCTTCAAGTTTACCAGTCTTTTCTCCTACAAAGTTCAACATGTGGTAAATCCTGTCCCGAGTACTTTCCATCTCACATATTGCTGCTTTTATCTCTAACATTCCATTTGAGTTTTTCCTATTTCTTCCGTATCTCTACTTAATATGCTTAATCGTCTTCTACCCTCTACAAGATATGGAATATAACTACAATAGTTGTGATATCCTTGTCTACTTATTCTGTCTTCTCTGTCATTTGTGGATTTGTTTTGATTACGTGATTTTTCTCCTCATTTTGCCTCATAATTCCCCAAATCTTTGCATGCCTGATCATTTTTGATTGGTTGTTAGACTTCATGAATTTTACCTTGTTGGTGGTTGGATACTTTTGTGTTCCTAAAAAAAGTTTTGAGCTTTGTTCTAGGACATTATTGAAGTTACTTGGAAACGGTTTGATTATTTTGAGGGTTTGTTTTAAGTTTTGTTAGATAAGACCTGAGTAGCCTTTGGTATAGGTCTGATTTTGTCTCATTCAATATCTGTGTGGTTGCCCTATCCAATGCCCTGTGAGTTATGAGGTTTTCCTCTCTGGCTAGTGGGAGCACACACTATTCTTGACTCTGTGTGAGCTCTGGAGATTTTTCCTTCTGTTATTTTGGGGTTGTTCTCTCCCCCAGCCTCTGGTAGTTCCCTTACACACAGGCATGGATCAGCTCTCAGCTGAGGAGTCAAGGTGGCCCTATGCAGACCTCTGGAAAACTCTCTTTAAACACTCTTTTCTTCAGTACTCTGTCCTGCAAACTCAACTCAAGGAGATCAGCAGACTTTATCTGGGTTCCCCCTCCCTGCATTGCTGCCAGGAATTTCTCTTTGAGCAGCGAGCTGGTGCAGTTATAGAGCTCAACTCATTTGTTTACCCCCTCCCAGGGATCACTGCCCTGCGCTGCCTGGTGTCCAATGTTTGGAAACTTGTTTCATATATTTTTTTCATCAGAAAATTGTTTCAGGTCCCAGTTATTCCATTTTGAATGTAAGTAGAAATCCAAAATACACATTTTTAAATATGCATCCTAAGGGTATAATTATTCAAAGCTTTTTAAAACTAATGCAAGTGTTCCTTAATAGATCAATAAGTCTGTATATCATTGACAGATAGTCATATAATGTATCATAAAAGTGGCTCCATAAATCAGTGGCCCCAAAGAGGAATTAATCAGTAAAATGAGCTGGAAAATTATTTAGCTGTTTGGGAATAAAATCAATTTATGTCCTCACCACACAAAATACATGAAATAAATTTCAGTTGGAATAAAGAATAACTAACTATAAATTGAAAACAAGCAAATACAAAAAATACAAAAACCAAATACAAAAAAAACCTGAAAATATTTATTTAATCCCTCCACACACAGAGTTTCTAAGTTTAAATTAAAAACTTTGTTAAGAAATAGAATAATATGCAGATCTGATTGACAGAAATAAAAAACTATATGTCGAGAATTATTAAATACAAAAAGTTGAGAAAACTATTTTCAATAAACGTTTATACACAAAGTGTTAATAACTTTTTGTAAATTAAAGAGAAATGGAAATTAACACAAAAATCAATATGACCCCAAAATACAAATGAGTCCACATTATGAGTGGACGCCTCAAAATTGTAAATTTAATTACTAAGTAAACTTGTGATAAACTGCTTAACATGGTAGTAATCAAATAACTGCAAACTAAAAGCAACAATGAAAATCTATTTTTACTTATCAAATTAAAAAAGATTAAGAAAATATAAAACCCAGGACAGCCCTGGTAGTCTAGTGATTAAGTTTGGTGTACTCTGCTTCAGCAGCCTGGGTTTGGTTCCCAGGTTCGGTCCTACACCACTCATCTATCAGTGGCTATACTGTGACGGCGACTCACATACAAAATAGAGGAAGACTGGCAACAGATGTCAGCTCAGGGCAAATCTTCCACAGCAAAAAAAAAGAAAAGATAAAACCCAAAGTTGGCAAGAGAGGGGGAATGAAATAAGTGCTTGTCTATATTGCCAGTGGAAATAAAAATAAGAATTCTCTTTGTGAAAGCAATTTGGTAATATTTATCAGCAGTCTTAAAAGTGCTCCTCTCTTTTGATTCTGTAGGTCCACTTCTGGGAACCTATTTTAAGCAATAATAATTCTATATGCAAAGATTTTTTGTACATGCAAAGGTTCAAATTATAAGAAATTGGACACCATCTAATATTGATTATATAAATTATATATCTATATAATAAAATGATAGACCATCATTAATAGTGTTTACAAAGAATATAGAGACGAAATAGATAAGTGTAAAAAACAGGAACAAAGTCATATATATGGTAAGTACTCAACAATGTTAAAATTTCAGGGAACTAATGACTAGGATGATATTCACAAATGCATTGTTGATTATTATCCTTGGAAATAGGAATATACACTACTGTATTTTCTTCCTCATACTTCTCTGTATTTTCCAAATTTTCAACAATTAACATATATTATTTTTATAAGAAAAAAATTAACACTTCAAAAATGCCAATCAAAATAGATTTGAAACAGTATAGAGGTTCCTAAAAAATTAAAAATAGAACTACTATATGACCTAGCAATTCTACTTCTGGATATTTTTCCAAAGAAAATGAAAACACTAGCTCAAAAAGATGTATGCACCCCCATATTTACTGCAGGATTATTTACAATAGCCAAGATATGGAAACAACTTAAGTGTTCATTGGAGGATGAATAAAGAAAATGTGGTGTATATATATACAAGGGAATATTATTCAGTCATTAAAAAGAAGGGAATCTTGTCATTTGCAACAGCATGGATGGAACTGGAGGTATTATGCTAAGTGAAATAAGTCAGATGGAAAAAGACAAACACCACATGATCTCACTTATATGTGGAATCTAAATTTTTAAAAAAACAAGCTCATAGATACAGAGACTAGACTGGTGGTTGCCAGGGGAGGGGATGTAGGAGGGTGATGAAATGGGTGAAGGCAGTCAAAAGGTACATTACTTTCAGTTATAAAATAAATAAGTCCTGGGGATGTAATGTATAGTTGGTAACACTGTAGTGAATATTTGAAATCTCCTAAGAGAGCAAATCTTAAAACTTCTCATCACAAGAAAAAAAATTTGTACCTGTGTCATGACGGATGTTAGAAAAAAAAAGATAGACATGAAATTTCTTATAAGGTCTGTTTTAAAATAGATCTCAAGCTTGGTGTCCCCTAGGTAGTCTTACAGATAAGTATGATGATCTCCAAACTTCCTGGTCGAGAAATCATCGTTATTGTTAGTGTTATCAATGTTTTCATCATCTTCTGGAGCTGATGATAAAACCTCACTAATGATAAAATGTTTGGGCAGTAATCTACTTCTGAGGAAGTAGAGTTCCCCCCTCACGGTCCTTGTCATGTCCCCCTTCATTTCAATTCTTGTAGCTCGTTACTACTGTGCAAGATCCCTAAGAGGAAGAACTTAGAATCATTCTGAAGTAATGCAGCGTTAGATAGAAGAAATGCTATCATGTACACCAGGATTTAAATTTATTAGCTGTTTACATCTGGAAAGGCTAATAAACTTTACTGAGTCTCAGAATTTTTACCTGCAAAATGGAGATAATAAAACCTAATTCCTAGAATTGCTAATTGTTAGAAATAGTAGACACACACAAAAATCACGTAGTAGATATTCAATAAATTATAGCCAGTAGTAGTAGTAATAATATTTCCTAGAACAAAGGCTAAATAGACATGGAAGGGATGCACATCGAAATTATGCAATCAGTTACACTCTTCAGAAAAATAGCAAACCAATCCTGAGATGTGTTGTGCACATTATTATTTACATACTTGCTCCTCCCAAAACTAATACTTTTAACAAGATTCTTAGGAGGCAAAATCTTCAGTTGAAGTGTGCACTTTTTCTAACCACTTTATTGAGGTGTTATTAACATACAAAGAGCTGTAGATATTTAATGTATACACCTCAATGTGTTTGGTGATAAGCACACACGTGTGAAACTATCATCACTATTAATGCCATAAACCTATCCATCACCTCCAAACATTTTTTCCCATCTCCTTTGTTTTTTTTTTCCATTTTGTGATAAGAGCACTTAACATAAGATCTACCCTCTCAGCAAATTTTTAAGTATATAATGCAGTATAGATCTACAGAATTTATTTATTTCATGTAATTGAAACTTTGTCCCCTCTGACCAGCCCTTCCCCATTTCCCCCTCCACCCAGCCCCTGACAACCACCATTCTATTCTCTGCTTCTACTTGTTTGACTATTTTAGATTCCACATATAAGTTGTTCAGAATTTGTTTTTCTGTGTCTAGGTTATCTCACTTAGCAAGAAGGAACTTCTAAGAGCACAGTTTAATAGTATAACAAGTGAGCTATGGAGTGATTTTGAAACAACAGGAATCATCCCAGAATAACCTCCAATCTTCCTTACTTTGCCTATGGGTAAGGCCATAAATATAATAAAGGAATAATGAAATTTCATGCATAGACAAAATCTTGAATATCTTTCTTTCCATCAACACTTAATCAGCCACTTCATAGAGAGGGAAACCAAGACCCAAGGAGCTGCAGGAATCTCCCCAAGGTATAGTGTCAGAGGCAGGACCAGAAGCCAGATCAGGCCTCTTGGTTTCCAGTCTAACCTTTCCTGATGCTATTTTTCATGACAAGGAAGTGGGAGAGAAAGAGGAGGAGGAGGAGATGATGACAATGATGGTGGTGCTGCTGCTAAAGAAGGAATACTACATGTATAAGGGCTTCGCTTCACCTTGTTCCACAGAGGGACACTGACTTACAGTAGCATGGTGTTATGGGCTGAACTGTGTCCCCCACAAATACATGTGTTGAAGTCCTAATTTATAATACCTCAGAATATAACAGTGTTTGGAGATAAGGTCTTTAAAGAAATAAATTAAATGGGGTCATTAGGGTAGGTCCTAATCTAATACGACTGGTGTTCTTATAAGAAGAGAAGGTTAGGACACAGACAACATAGAGGGACGACCATGTGAGGACACAGCAAAAGGGTGGTCATCTTCAAGCCAAGGAGAGAGGCCTCAGAAGAAACCAACCCTGCCAACACCTTGATCTTGGACTTCCAGCCTCCAGAATTGTGAGACAGTAAATTTCTGTTGTTTAAGCCACTGAGCCTGTGGTGTTTTGTTATGGCAGCCCTAGCAAATTAGTACACACGGCATTTAGCTCCTTTTTATAAGAGCAATTAGCCATTTATTTGCACTGATTCTTCTTTTTGATTAGAACTGCTCCTGGCCTCTTGTGTCCCACTCACGGAGAAATTTTTTAAGAGTGAAGGCATGGGAGAAAGTAAAGAAGTGTAAAGATGAATCGACAAAGGGATTAAACTCTGAAAAAGTAGACTAGACTAGAGAACGAAGTCATCTAAAAACTGACAGAGAAAATAGGGGAAAATATCACTCTTGTGAGTGAAGCTTTTCTTGGGTTTACAAAAATTTCCTTTTGTTCGCAGAGATTTCAGTGCTGGCCTAAATGCTCTTCCTTCTCTTCAAGTCTTTCTATCACCCTCATCTTCCTAATCATTGTATTTAATTACATAACTACACATTTTTATGCTGATTTTTTAAGTGGAAGAACAGGGCTGCCATAGTTCAATGAATATGAAATTGCCAAAAATCCTGATCACACTTTTACATGATAAATCATATCAACTGAAATATAGCAAGATATTTCTTTTGATCTGAAATCACTTGTCACATCTAGTACAAAGAAGCCTGTGCCACCTTTGTACATCTGAACAGCTTTAACCTGCAAATAAGCATATGCCTGTTGTGAAAGCAGGCTACTATCAGATGGTTCTGTTTCACCAATAACTGGATGCCTGTCCACTTATTATTTACCTCAAAGAGAAGATCTATGCCTCTGGATCAGATCATGATACATTTGGTTTTTAAGATGTTGATGTACAGTCTAACTTGTTTCTTGCTTTATAGTTTCTTCTCTTTCACAAAGATAATGGTGACCTGAGAAAGAAAAGACTAGTAGTTGCGTATTCAGGTAGATACTTGTTTTAGCTTGAAAATATTTTACAAATAGAGTTATGTTTTTAATCTACCTATCTACATGATGTCCAAGATGCTGTAAAAAACGTCTATACCTTTTATTCCCTATTTATCAATATTTTTCCGAGAAACATCAGGGGTCTGCAGAAGCAAAGTGCTTTTGTGGAGGGTTGTAGATGGTTTTATTACTTTTAAATTGGAATTCCTGCTTTGTCATCAAATAATTTCTTCATATATCTCTTGGTAATTCTCCAGGGACTGATTATATAAGCCCTGATGGAAAATTTATAATTATGAATAGGTCTTTTTTTCTCTTTTCAAACAGGAAAAAGGCTTCTGGGATAAGTCTCTTAAGACTAAGATGTTATATTTCTGGCTTTTTCTTTGAGATCATTTAAATTAAAATTGAGGCTGAAAAAACCGTATGTGAAATATCATCTAGTGATTTCAAATACCCTGAGTTCATTAGAACAGCAAAACACTTGCTAATAATTTATCAGAACCTGAACAAGTTGGTAACTGGCAGATGAAGAAACATAAATTTAATATGCAGTTTAATTAAAGAGTGAAAGGTTGTGATGATCACGTGAATCATATATTGTCATGAGAAAAGTGTCCCTAGAAATCTAGGGCATAATAATAGTATATGATAATAATAGGATAACGTCTTTGCCATTTTAACTTTGGGAATTTTCATGAGAGAGTGAACACATAGTTTGAGTGAGGTCTGGGTGCCAGGAAATTGTGTGCATCAAACTTAGCTTTAATGGCAATGCATAGGATAGCTTTATGTAACTTTTGGCTTTAGTTCCTTCACACAATGGAGGCAATCACAATTTCTTATTTTCTCACATGTCTTTTGTTTGCACGTTCAAAATTTATTGATGGAGTACACAATCAAAAAGGTGAAGACCTGGGCAATAAGCTACCTGTAAGGGTTTCTTTTAAAGGGGTAAGAGTATTGAATCTGTATTTTAGAGTGATAACACTGAGGTACATGTAGGTGATACTTTAAGCGAGAAAAGGAAATATTTTTTCCAGCTTTATTAAGATATTATTGACATATAACATATGTAAGTTTAAGGTGGACAACCTTAAAGGTGATCCTTTAATACACATATATATTACAAAATGACTACCACAATAGGCTTCGTTAACACCTCCATCGCCTCACATATCTCTGTTTTTTTGTGTGTGTGGTGATAACATTTAAAATCTCCTCTCTTAACAACTTTTGAGTATATAACACATTACTGTTAATTATAGTCTTCATGCTGTACATTAGATCTCCGGAACTTATTCATCTTACAACTGGGAGTTTGTACCCTTTGTATCACGTAAGTCTTGATAAATGTTGGTTTAAGAAACCAATCAACCAACCAAAAATATTTAGTTATTTTGGGCCTTCTAATCTCATGTGTTCCTCATAACTTTTTCAAAACAGACACAAAGAATGATTAAGAATAAGTAATTTGCATACAGACATGATGAAGTGGTCTACTGTCCAAAAGGCATTCTATTTTGAAGAGTTTGTGGGCCTAGAATTATAGGGCAGGGGAAGTATCATTCTAATTGCTGAAACAGAAATAATGCATCCACTCTTTAGGAGTTAAAAAAGAAAATCTTCCTTTTTCTTACCACATAGAGGATGTTTTCTTGACAGACTAAAATATCCACCAAACAGCCTTTATTTAATTTTGGGTTAAGTGCATTCTGATGGGAAAATGATACAACTTAACAACAATAAGTCAATATTCGTAATTATCAAGGAGAGCAGAGTCTCACTGATTTTTACAAAAATTTTGTCAAAACTTAATATTCAAGGGTCTTTATTTGCCAATTCTCTGCTATCTTTTATGGCTGTGCCATGCAGTTATTTAATCTGTCCACAATCACTACCAGCACACGACAGAGATGGATTGATAGATGTTGATAGATTGATGGGTGTGGAACTGTACGTACAACTCTTGTGACAAATTGCTCTGTTTGCAGTTCATAAATGTGTGCAGGGATATTATGAAAATAAATCAATTTCCTTTTTCAAAACATGGTCAAAGACTAAAGGCAAAATGTGCTGGCTATCTTGCTACCTTCATCTGACTTCTGACGCTTCCTTTAGCTACACATGCTTCGCAAACTTCTCTAAGAAACTTTTGCGTGACTGTACCAGTTAGCTTTTGCTGCACAACAAACTACTTCAAAATCCAGTTCCTTAAAACAACCATTGTTTAGTTTATAATTCTATGGCAATATGGGCTGGGACTGGCTAGGAAGGTTCTTCTTCTGGTTTTGACTGGGCTCCCTCATGTGTCTAGGGCAAAGGTCAGCAAATTTTTTCTGCAAAGGGACAGATACTAAAGATTTTAGGTTTTGTGGGCCATACAGTCTCTGTCACAACTACTCTACTCTCCCAATAGAGCACTACAAAGCCATAGATAGTAGTAAATGAGTGAGCATGGCTATTTTCCAATAAAACTTTATTTATAAAAACAGGCAGCTGTCCAGCAAACAGTAGTTGCCAATCCCTGGCCTAGTGTCAGATGCTTGTCAGCTGTGGGCTGCCTGGTCTAGAATGGCATCAGCTGAAGTGATGAGTACTTTTCAGGCTTCTGTTTGCATCCTGTTTGCTAACTCCCTATTAGCCAAAGCAAAGCGGAAGGCCAACCCAAATTCGAGGGGTGTAGAAATAGATTACACTTCTTGGTGGAAAGGGAAGAATTTGTGGCCATTTGTGATCCCTTAGCTCCCGGCCAATCATAATTCACTTAACTAAATGATCTTCAGCAATATATACTGAGGAGCCAAGACACAGCTAGAGTTCATAGTAGCCAGGCATAGTCAGGCTTCCTGCGTTGATCCTGGGTCCCCCTTCTGCAGGCAGAGCAGGAATGTACAAAATCTCTTAGAATGGTTCTCCCTTCTTGGATGAGGTCAGATGGTCCTGGTGAGACTGTTACCACACAAAGGGCACAATCTGTTTGCCGCGAGACAAAAGCCAATCGTCAAGAGGCAAAGTGGTGGCAGAGAAAGGGCATTTTACTACAGCTTGCTAGCAAGGGGGATGATGGGTGACTATATGTCCGAAAGAACCATCTTAAGGGGGCACAGAATCTTGAAGCAGTTGTATAGGCCAGTGGTTATAGGGGAGGGGTTAGGAACGTTGACCCTCTGGTGTTACAGACTGGGAGTCGCCACACCAGATCTTTCTGTTGTCATTGATGGATACGGCTATTAGCATAGACTCTCTGTTTGGAGGTCATCACATTCCTAAAGAACTCAAAAGAACAAAGTTATCATCTCATTGCAGCTGGGAGGTATGTGCACAAGCAGGGGTCATAAAATCTACAGAGCAGGTAGATCTCCTGAAGGGTGCAGATACAGCTGGGTTAGTTAGCCAGAGGTCATTCAAAGTTATGATATAGTTTCTTTTCTACAATATGGCTTCCCTTATGTCAACCTTGTGTTGAGCCAGTATCAAGACTGCCACCCTATCTATCTTATGTATAGTAAATGAACAAGTAGGGTAACCTGAGAATGAAAAGGGACCCAATTGGTCCAAAAGCATCGATCTCTACCGATAGCCTATCTTCCACCATTATAGCCACTTCTTTGGAGTTAACAATAGGGAGGCACCTGTTCCCAGGAGCGCCCAATCAAAGTGCAACCAGGCCAGCAGAAAGCCCAACTTATAGCTCAGATTTACTACCTGCCACCTTGCCAAGCACCTTATGACCCTAAGGGCACCATGAGGTCTGCTGGCTGCTCTCACATCTCTCATGGTGCTTTCACGTTGTTCTATGATGGTCTCTTTGTGTCTGTTCTGTTTTCTCCTTGTCATTGAGAGTAGGAGCATGCCTTATTCACCCAAAATCTGTTGCAAATTTTTGATGCAAATGTGAATGTGCTGGGGGCAGAGAAAGTGTAGGCACAGAGGACACATTTTTAAGAAGCTAGATCCTAGGGGGGCATTGTTCAGGCCTGTTAATAGCAGCATGAAAATATCTCAAATCAAATGCAGCCTGTTTCACGATTTGCTTGGAGGAAGCAGAATATCGTTAACCTAGTGTCTGTCATGATGCAGGCCCACCTTTAAGAACCTGGCTTACCTTCCCTCATTTAGTCTTCCTAAAAACACTTTGGCATACGTATTGTTATGCCCATTTTACAGATCAGAAAACTGAGACTCGGAGAAGTTCAGCAAATTGCTTAAGATTACTCAGCTAGTAAATGACAGAATCACGATTGAAACCTGAAACATGCTTTGACATCTCCAAGTGCTTCCTCCGAGACTGGAGAAGTGCTGCAGGTGTTTCTTCCATCATGTTTTCTCATCCCCAGAGCAAGCAGCCTTAACTTTCCAAATGTTTGAGACTCAAGCTTTCCTTTGCACATCGGTCTATTGAGTTTTCCAAATTACCAGGGGACTATCAGAAACAACAGCAGTTAGAGTTTGGACCGTGACTGATGATGCACTCTCTATCCTGTGCTCAGAATGTTGTCATCTCTTACTAGAATTAAGAGAGGTCCTAGGAAATCATCCATCTTGCCTGGCCCTCACTTCAAGGCTGGAGAATGGACTCAAGCTCTCTTAAATTGCTATTCTGTTCCTTTCTCAAGCTTTTCCAGCAGAGAGTCCCTATCTTCTCCACTTCAGGCCTCTTCCAGTGTTTTCTTTTCTTGAAAGAAAAGAATTTCTTTCTAATGAAGATCTAAAGTTCCTGCAGTTTTAACTTAAATCCACTACTGTATTTTTGTCTTCTAAGAAAATAAAGAAAAATGACCTAATTCACCCCCCATGAAAATCCTATTACATATTTGAAGATAGTAATTATGCCTCTTGACCTCCTCTACCTTCCTCAGTTAGTTTTTGGCCTTCTTTAGGAACAGTGATCTTGATCATAATCCTCTATCTCTCCATCTTTAGACACTCCTTATTAGCAAGGACCAAACTGACAGTCATAATTCTACTTCTTAAGAGATGAGCCTTTGGACTATATCACATGAAGCAATAGACAGAGAAGCAGATTTGGAATCAGATATTCTAGGTTTGAGCCCTGAGTCTACCAAGTATTATCTTATTTACTTCTGAGCCTCAGTTTTCTTCTCAATCTTCTATTTTATTTGCTCTCTTTTAGGGTAGAGGATACATTTTGAAATTTGGGAAGTTTTGTGTTTTTCTTAAAACTTAGTATATAGTTACTGTAATAGGCAGAGTAATGGCTCCCCCAAAGGTGTCAATGTCCTAATTCCTAGAACCTGTGAATATGTTATGTTCCATGGCAAAAGGGAATTAAGGTCGCAGGTGGAATTAGGGTTGCTAATTAGCTGACTTTAAGATAAGGAGATCATTCTGGATTGTCTGGGTGGACTCAGTGTAATCACAAGTGTTCTTAAAAGTGGAAGAGAGACAAGAGAGTCAGAGCGAGAGGAGGACATACGATGATGGAAGAAAGGTCAAAGTGACATGATGTGAAAAGCACTCAACTCACATTTGTGAGCTTTGAAGATGGAGGAAGGAGGCTGCAAGCTAAGGAATGTGGTGGTCTCCAGAAGCTGGAAAGGCAGGAAAATGCGTTCTCTTCTAGTGCCTCCAAAAGAAATGCAGCCCTGTCAACACTGGCTTTTAGCCTAGTGAGATCCATTTAGGATTTCTGACCTCCAGAACTGTGAGATAACAAATATGTATTGTTTAAGCCACTAAGTTTGTGATAATTTGTTACAGCAGCAATAGGAAACTAATACTATTAGTTACCTATATAGTAATGCCCTTGTAGAAGCCCTTAGTCCCTTCTTTGTTTATACTGTCTACAATGAGCAATATCGAAATTAGCTCATAAACACTTTCTCCCCTCTTGTCTCCCCTAGTATATAATTTTAAAGTAATATCCTTTTGATCCCAATTTATACATATAAAGCAGTCAGCAAATGTATTCTGCTTTTTATGTACTCTCTCCTTTCTCATTCAATTTTTTGAATACCACATTTACATTGTCAGAGATAACCATTATAACTACTTTCTACCTTACAATGATTTTAGTCTTAGATCATTTATTGATTCTCTGAAGCTTGTTGTCTAGTAGATTTTTCAGAAAGTGTTCATGGGAATAATATTCCCCAAGTTCTTGTAGATTCACAGCAGTTTGCCTATAGCCTCTATATTTAAAGGTTAGCCTAACTGCTTATAAAAATCATGGCTCACATTTTTTTTTCCTTTAGTGTCATAAATATGCTAACTCCGTTGTCTTTGTTCATAAATTGTCTAATATCAATCTGATTTATCTCCCTTATCAGTGACATGGTCTTCTGGCCTGAATACCTAAAGGATGTTTTTTATTTTACTTTAAAATCCAATAGTTTTATTAGAATATGTCTTGAAGCTGGCTGTTCTAGTGGATTGTCCTAGACAACTTTTCAAGTTTTTTTTCATTTTACTCCAGGAAGGTGTTCTTGAATTCCTTCCTGAGCTCTGCTGTCTCTCCTAACTCTCCTCCTCTTTTATTTAGGCCTTCTCTTTCCTTTGCCTCTAGGGCACCTGTTTCTCCTCAGTGTGGCCCTTGTCTGGGAAGGATGCTTCAATTGTTAGCTCTGAGAGTTCCTAGGGCCCATACGACTCCAGCAAAGTCCTACCTTAACATGGTCCCTAGATTGTAACCTGGAAATACCCCTCCTAATTTTGGCTGTTCTCAGATTGACCCCATGAGCTTTCCAAGCTAAGAGGAAATACATTCCTTTGGAGAAATCATTGGACAATTTTTGGATCTATTTCCTGGGCTCACAGAAGTTCCCATTTCTTTCCTTCACTTCCCCTGTACAATGGCTGATTCTATACGGGTCTTGTCGCTATTGGTGTTTTGTCCCAGATTTGCTTATCTTTTGGACTTCGTAGGGACACCTCGCCACATGGTTTTGTTGTAGATGTTCTAGTGTTACTATCCTAGTTGCTCTATATTTTTTCTGAGAAGATTCAAAACCTATGATGCTGCCAGCACCACTATCTTCCAAGAATTCCTTTCAGTAAAATGATATTGATAAATAATGATAATAATAAAACCCACCTTCCAATGCCACAAGGTTATCATAGAAATCAAGTGAGAAAATGTCTGTGATAACATGCATAAACCAGAGAACAATCTACACACGCTACTTTATATTGCTCATGGGAGAGAGAGACTACAGTCCTTTGATTGCTTAGACCACATTCAATGCAACATCCACATACTAGACATTAACAAGCTCACGTTCATAATCATTGATTGCTCAGTGTGACGTGGGGGTAGGGTGCAATCAGACTCCACACACTGAAATCAAAACTCCTGTATTTCTAGATGATTATTGTTATCCTATTAAAATATACACTGGAAACAGATGGCAAGTATTTAACGTCTTGGTATTCTAATTCTCAATGCAACATTCCAGAAGCAGAACCCGACAGAAAAAGAAGACAAAAAGTCTGAGTGAAATAAACTGGTTGAATAAAAGGTGTCCTTGGGAAAAAGGAAATTCATATTGCCATCGTTGGATTTTTCTTAGAAATGTTTCCAGATAAAATACTACAACTGTAAACCCCTGTAGTTATTGAGAGCAATTTACTTTAAAAATGATCAAAATGTCTTAACAGAAGTGGCCAAAAGGAGAAAGGTAGAAGGGAATTAGATAAATAAAAATATGAAAATACAGTTTAAAGATGCCAGAGGCAAGATTTGGGTACTGGAAAGTAATCATGCAAGCATGCAAACATATCACAGGACAACAGCGCTCCTGTCATGTTCCTGCCTCTTTGCGGTGACGACACTGAAGGGTCAGAAGAATTTCCTTGGCTATGCAAGCTAGTGTAAGACAATAAATGCTCTTTAAAAGGAAGTTGAGGGTGGTGGAGAACAATAGATGTGAGCCTGCAGGTCCTGGACAAGACAGACCAGGCCACAGGAGCTCACCACTCAGGACTCTTCTTCCCTACCCAGGAATCTGGAAAAAGCACAGTATGTAGATTTGTCTTGCTGGCTCCATTTCTGCAGCCTTCAGTCACTATAGTCCACCTCCCCTGGTAGTCTGGCCTCTCTCCTCTGCACTTTGATGAAATGTCTCTGGCCAAGGTCACCAAAGACTCCCCCATAATGCCATCGGACCCCAAATCCTCACACAATCCTTGGGTGGGGGATGCACAGTTGACCACCCCCTGGATCTTCTCCAACCTCCACTTCCTCAGCTCCTTCTTTCCTGGACCAGCCTCAGCATCTCTGATGGAAACCACTCAGAAGTCTCCATTGGTTCCCCCTTTTCTACCTGCCCCCTAAATGTGGGTGTTCCTAGGGTCCCCTTTTAAGTTTGTTCATTCTCATGGCTTCCAGCACCGTTTCTGGGCTGAAGATTGCTATTCCTGTGTCTGTGTGGCCTCCGTCTTGCCTAGCCCAGCACAGAGCTTCTAAGGGCCTAGCACTCCACCCCCTGCAGAATGTGCAGGGCAGCTCACATATGCTCACCCTAGCACCACCTTCAACATCCAAGCATCTCACCTCATCTGCAAGTCACATGTCCCTTCTCTTTCTACTCCTCCTCCTAGTATGCCCTCATCTAACCTTTAAAGGATGGGAGATGTAGACAATGGAAGCACAGCCTTGGCATTCAGCTATAATGATGTTACTCCTTTAGTAAATGTGAAACTTATGCTCAGATGCTCCCTTCTCTGTGAGGCCTACGCCCTTCACCCTATTTCAAACTTGTCTCACACCCCTCTCCAGCATTCCCAATCCCTCTTACCCTGTCCTACTTTTTCTTTTTTCCATAGCACTTACCACCTTCTGATATATTATGCAAGTAACTTACGCGCGTTGTTTGTTGTCTACCTCTCTGTTAGAATTAAGGCCCCACAAGGGCAGAAATTTTTGTCTGTTTTGTTCTCTGGTGTATCCCCAGCACTTAGAACAGTGCCAGGCACATAGTGGGCCCTCAATAATTAGTTGTTGTGTGAATAAGTGAATAAAGCACTAAAATTAGAGCAACTGATGAGGTATATGAGAATTAGAAAGAGAAAAGAGATAGAAGACACAATTGAGGCCAGAGTACAGGGTTCAAAATTCCTCCATATATAATGTAATAGGCCCTAATGTAAGGCATTACCAGTGGTTATGCAAAAGAGAATTACAATCAGAGGGTCCAAAAAGGGCCCCAGCTGATACAGTAGATGAATGATCTCAGATCAGAAATATTAGTTTATATTATTTTGTTAGAACCTAAAATTTGTGTGATTGGCTACAGTTAAGTTCCAGATGACAGGTGACATGGTAGACAAAAGCTGACCACAAAAAAAGTCCTTTCCAACAGTTACCTGCTTCATTTTGGGTAGGATGCTCATGTTTTTTTTATTTTTTGTATTTTATGATGCTTTGGCATTTGAGGCCTTGAAGATTCAGGTAGGGGCTGTCCCTCCTAAGGTTAGCTAATCCCTAGGAATAGCAAACAACTTGCTGCAACCTAACTACTCCTGAGTCCATCCCCACCTCCTTTTATCAGGCTCCTGCAGTCCAGGACACTATCCCTCTGCCCTAAATCACGCCAGGGCCAGGTACCAGACAACAACAACAACTTATAGCCCAGAGCTTGCCAAAATTATTCAAGCTATTCAGTCCTAAGTCTGCTCTGTTAGCCTACCTTGCCTCACCCATTCCTTTCCACCAAAACCCCAATAAAAGCTCTTGCCCACGTTTTTCTCTCACTCCTTCTGCCTCCTGACTGACTCTGGTGCTTCCCCATGTGGCTCTGCATGGTACAGAGTGCCTCCTGATTTTAAGGATCTGTGAGTAAAAACTTCTTCTTTCATGATGGTCTTTTCCACATCTGCATGTCATACCATATCTGAGTAAAACAATTCCCAGGTACATTGTAAAACATAGGGCCTGCGAGACTTCTGGTCAGACTTTCACAGCCCAGAATTTCTGACTGAGAAACCTCAGCTAAACTGAACAAGTACATGTCCTCCCCTTGCTTGACCAGATAACAAAAGGAAGGTATTAAAAACAAGAACACTTTGGGTACACTGTGTTTGGACAAGTGTTGAAGGCATGTGCTGCTCCAAGCAGGCTTCTCTTTTCTTAAGATCTCTGAAATGCTTAAGAGAATTTGATATACTAAATTTTAGGAAGGTTTTTCATGTTAGGTTTGTGGGTCTGCCTTTGTAAATGTGAGAGAATCAAATACATTAAATTTGTAAATGTAGTTTGAAATATCTAAGGTAATTCAATTAATTAAAGGTGGAACTGATGTTAAATATTTAGAAGAATTTGATCTGTCAAATCTATGAAATAAGTGCACCTTAATCAAATAACCAATTAAAGTGATTGCTCTTTTTGTTATACAAAAATCACTAAGATTATAACTATTATAAATATAACTTATAAGTTGAGCCTAAAAGCTTGAAAAATATGTTTTTATATTTATTATTTTCATAAATTGAATAGTAAGACACAAGAAACTATAAGAATATTTTTCTGTGTACAAAAGTTCTTCGGACAGAAAAGTCACTAACGCTGAAAACTTTTCAAAGGCTTCACAATTCCCCTAAAATTAAGTCTAAAATATCTGGCACAAGGGTCTGGCCTGGTAGTGTAGTGGTGAAGTTCACGTGTTCCACTTCAGCCATCTGGAGTTCACAGGTTTGGATCCTGGGCGTGCACATATGCACCGCTCATCAAGCCATGCGGTGGTGGCATCCCATGTACAAAATAGAGGAAGATTGGCACTGATGTTAGCTCAGCGACAATCTTCCTCAAGCAAAAAGAGGGAGATTGGCAATGGCTATTAGCTCAGAGCCAATCTTTCTCACTAAATAAAAAAATAAAATAAAATAAAATAAAATATCTAGCACAAGACAAAGGACCTGGAGAGGCAAGTCAGCCCCTGCCTGCCTTTCCATGTCATCTCCATGCTCCTCCACATTCTGCCTTACTTCCCACACCCAGTCTCTTTCTGTCTGCCAACTCCCCACCCCCTACACGTGCTGGTGCCGTCTTAACCCTCTCTCCACCTGATTCTCTCCTGCCCGTCCTTCCAGTCTCAGTTTTAATATCTCTTCTTCTGAAATGAACTCGTACAGTGTTCTGTGCTTTGCAAGTAAAATCCACGTGAGAATCGCCATCTATGTATTTATTGCTTTGGGGCACTACTGGACCCTCAGGGGTGGTTGGGCAGGAACAACTTCCCTCTAATGGTAACTTACCATTTGGCCAGCCCACTGATAGATGTTTTCTGAAGCAATAAGCAAGTTGCTGTCTTCTGAAATTCAGCACGAAGACCACAAGTGACACCTCAGACGCCCAGGACTAATCCCCAACCACTGACATTCAAGGTAAAGGAATGCTATCCCTCTGCTCCTCATATGATCACACCCTCCCAGTGCAATGCCCTCTGCCCAGCTCTACATCTCGTGCAAACTTTTGGCCAAATCTCTTCATCTATGAAACATACGTGATGATTAGCAGGGCCTGAATGCTCTAAAGAAATGGAACTGGAACAACGGTATAGAAAAAAAAGAGAGAACCTTGACCCCTACTTCACTCCATTCACAAAAATATTTATTTGGGATGTAGTATAAACCTAAATGTAAAACCTAGAATTATAAAGCTTCCAGAAGAAGACATAAGAGGATATTTTCATAACTTTGGGACAGGCAAATTTCGTACACGGGACCCTAAAAGCCTCAACCATAAAGGTTTTGGGTTATTTAGGGTTATTTATTTAAATAGGTCATTTATTCTGCCACACACCCCAAGCTGGTAAGTGCCATATGATATACTTGCTAAAGTCAATATTTGAAATTTCATATTTGATACAGCCCATTTTGTTTCTGAAAATCCTAAATTTTAAAAAGTTCATCACCAGTAACATATCCTAGTGGATCCTAAATCAGAGGAAAAACATATTGTTATAAAGGACATTATTGGGACAATTGTTGAAATTTGAGCATGGAGTGTATAATTTTACTCTGGTTATGTAAGAGAATGTCCTTATTCTTAAAATGCATGATAAAATATTTAGTAATATAGGGATATTATAATGCCATTACTCTCAAATAATTCAAAAAAATATAAATACATATATGAGAGAGAGAAAAAACAAATGTGGCAAAATATTAACAATTGAGGGATCTAGATAAACAGTATGTGGGCATTCTTTGCACTTTTCTTGCAACTCTTATGTAAGTTAGAATTCTTTTTTTAATTTTAAAAAACTAAAAACAAAAGTTGTTGCTGAAATTGAAATCTATCTCCCAAAGATTTCCATCCTTTTGGACCTAATGCTGCTTGTTCCTAGATCTTTCTGGACAAATTGATTTTTTCCCACTATAATAGAATTTCAGACATTGGAATGATGGTATCATGACTCTCCCCAAATTTTTCACTCCAGATGATCTGGATGGGATCATTGCCTCCCTCCTGACCTTCACCCCTCCCTGCTCCCCAGTCCTTCTTTCTCCTCTACTCAGGGCACATACAAACACACACATACAAACACACACATACAAACACACACATACAAACACACATACACATGCGTACACACAAACACACATACTCACCAGGACCACGTATATATACTAAGGGTGACATTCTACTTTGGGAGTCTCTGTGAGCTCCCACATGTGCAGAGCTGTCCATGTGAATGGACAAGGAGCTATTTTCTTCCCTGTGTAAAAAACTTCAACAATGTCCAAGGCTTCACAATGCAACTGTGACACAGCCTGTCACCCGCTGCATTGGCAAAGAAAAACTAGATAGCAAAGCATTGTCTCTTTTGGCAGGACTATGAGACAATTGGAGCCTCAGGAACTTACAATGTGTGGAAAAGAGAAGAAATGAGACATAAAAGCTTGCTGTAGAAAGGTTGCTATGGTGTGATGTGTCTTTCCCCACCCTTCTTTTCAGAGCCACAAAAAAATGAATGGTGCTAGGTTTCACCAGTTCTTTCTTAAGTGAATGAATGAGGCTTTCCTGAAGAAAACTGTCTCACAAAATGAATGGCTCCATCACACAATCTGGCAACACAATCGGACATTATGAACCAAGATCACCATAAACTCTAGTCAAAGCACAAAGACATAAGATGAATCTGAATTCTGAGGATGTGTATTCACATTTAAAGTATTGACTGATGGCATGCATGGAGTGCATGAGACCTGCCTAGAGTAGTCTGGTACATTTAGCACTACCAAAACCTTGCTGTGGCAACGCAAGCCCAGGAAATGTATTTTTATCCAAACATGTTTGTGAGTGTGTTCCAAGGGCCTGGCACAAGAGGCATGAAATATAGCTAGCTTCTTGAGGTCTCTTCCACCTCCTTGATTCTGAGCATAAACAGTTCTTGCAGACTCTGTGTTCTAGTAGAACATTAGCACCATCTAAAGGCTACATACCAAATGTCTTCTCAATGTGAATGTTCCTCAAAATACTCTTTACTATGATATTATTCTTTGGGGGCCTGACACCGTGAAAACTTTTGCCTACCTGGAAGGAAGCAGTAGGCCACTATGGCATGCTATGTGTCTGTGACCATTATATTCCTGGAGAGGTGCATGTCATCTGTAGTGCTTGCCTGTTTGAAGGAGTAAGCCATGTGTATCAGAAGCTGTGTTGGCTTGTTTTCTCATGTAGCTACCTGTCATGCCTTAGCTCAGGAAATTCACTCTGCCAGGCCTAGTCTCAACTTGGCCATCAGTGCAGGGAGAAAGGAGTTTGGGAGGGAGGGGAAGGATGGGGCTGTCATCCAATAGCCATTAGCCTTGGCGAGAGAGATGAGGACTCCAGTTCTGCTTTGCTGTTTGCTACATTTGTCACCTTAACTTCTCCGGGCCTCTCATGCATAGAACAAGGCCATTTCACTAGATTATCTCTAGGGGCCTTTCCTGTTCTACCGTCAGTGTGTCCCTGGGTTCTGACAAGGCGATGTAGACAGCCTGGTCCCATATGTCTACTTCATATCATCTCAGGGAGCAAAATAAAATGACTCAGGCAGGTTTCTTTTATGGAGTCTTAAGCCTAACTGAGCTTTACCTAAATCCTTTGGATTCAAGGCCAAGGAAAGTCTGACTTAAAGTTTCCTTAGGAAGTCATAGGGCCCCTGTGGTTATCTGGAGTCTCCAGACTCCCTAGAGGCTCCCAAAGACATTTTAGAAAGAGGGGCTGGTCTTAAAAAGACTCAAGTGGTAAGAGGTTTTAAGAACAGATTGACCTTTGATCCTGACCGTTTGATGCAGTCGTCTGGTGGGAATGTGTCTTGTCTGAGGGTCAAACCAAGGTGGATGCAGGGACGGAGGGTGGGCGAAGCAAAAAGAAAAAGAATCTTAAGCTTAGCAGACAGAGAAACCTGTGGTCAATTTGCCTCTGCCCCTTACTGGTAGTGAGACTCAGGGCAGATCATTCAACCTCGCTGAGCTTTGGTTTCCTTGTCTGTAAAGTGCAGCTAACAACAAAGTTGTTGAGAGGATTAAATTAGATATTGTACTCATTGTGTCTAGCATCATACTCAATGCAGAGTAAATATTCCATGAGTGATGTCTTTGGCTTATTGTTCTAAAATCACACTCTCCTGTTTGAGGCAACACAGTGCACAAAGAAAGGCTTAAGATTCTTGTGCCATCAGCCCAGGCCAAGGTGATAGATTCTGAGTCTCAGACCTAACAAATGCTTGCCTGGTTCCTCTGACACACAGCCCAGGCTCCTGCTTTTGTCTTTCAAAATATCCTCTCTGCTCAGTGCTTCCTGAGTATCTGCCATCAGCCCTGCCTTTCCCCTGCATGATCCTGCTTCTGCTTTTAGCACAGGTGGCTTTGCTGTCAGAGTATTTGAAGTTTTCCTTTGATGGCCCTGCAACTAAGCAACTTAATTATGAATGAACACTCTGCCTAAAAGCTTGTACCACTCTCTTTTTCCTTCAAATATCCCTGGCATATATCCAGGAACTCAATGCACCAAAGCAAAGCGATGGCTGACCCACCCACCCACCACTGAACCACCCCTATCCTTTGCCAACCATCTGCTGCTCGATGCCTTTGTTAGAGGAGAAGAGAGGAAGAGGGAGCTTGGAGGAAAAGAAAAGGAAAAATGTAACATTTTTCATAAAAGATACCACCATATTTAAATTTTTTTTGAATTCTCAAAATGAACGATAAATTCAGCAATTCACTATGTTCCGAGACTGGTGAAAGCAATATTTTAATGAGCTTACTTCCATTTTTAGTCACTTATATAAACCATCACCCATGCACATGTCTTGAAAAGAAGAAAAGGAAAAATGGAGAAACCCAATAAGTAAAAATATTAGATTTCTTAGTGGTGAAAAGACAGAAGAAATAGATTTTTAAAAAGCTCCTTTACCGTAAGAATAGGTAAGTGTTAGAGCAGGGGTGTGAGTGTCTGTGTGTGTGCCTGTGTGTGTGTGTATAGAAAGAATATCCGGGATATGGGAAGAGATCTTCATAATGTGGTCTAAAAGACTGAGTAGCAGAAAGCATAAGTGACACACTGGATCACACAGCCGGTTAGTGGTGAAGCCAGGAGTGCACTGGGGTTTCCTGACTCCTAGCAAATTATTGGGCAAAGTCACATTGACAAGAGTCTCTGAAATATCTAAGTAACTCTTGCTTGCAGGTTCTAAGCAGGCTTATCCATAATTTGCAGGCTCAAGCTCTTTGCTCTTGTTCTTAGACTTGTCCACCATATATGCCCTTTTTGCTCAGGGATTTCAGTACACCCATGAAATCTCAAAAATAATATATAGTTCAAATTGATATGCATTGTGAGTGTAAAATAAACCCCATATTTCTAAGATTTGGTATGACAAAAAGGATGTAAAATATCTCATTAATAACTTTTCTTATTGATTACACGTTGAAATGATAATATTCAGGATATATTGGATTAAGTAAAATATGTTGCTAAAATTAATTTTACCTGTCTCTTTTTCTTTTTTTAATATGGCTACTATGAAGTTTAAAATGATTTATGTGGCTCACATTACATTTCTATTAGGCAGCATGGACTTAGGTAATATAGAATTGTAGTTTTTCCATTTTAATTTGATATTCTACCCTTTGTTCAAATCCAAGACTTGCTACAAAGGTTTCTGGCTCTGGATAAATGACTGCTGTTTTGGAAAAATAGGAATTAATGTAAGAGATAAATGATTCAGATGTATTAAACTAAGTAATAATTGTGCTATTTTGGAAAAATGTATAAATTGTGCTAATCAATACTTGTACTGTTCTAGAAAAGCAGAAATTAATGTAAGGAATAAATTATTTGTATGTGTTATCTCGTACTATTTACTATAATCTTCCCTTCCCTGGAGTGGACCATATAGTCCCTGACTCTCTGATGTTCTTAAATTTAAATTTAACCAAAAGTGTGCCTTTATAAGGTTCTTTCAGCAGGCCACAACCCAGAACCTACTTCAGAATAGGCTGGTTAACTCAGACCTGTAAGAGGAATTGTTAAAGGAGCAGGAGGTGTGCACAGGAGGAGAGAAGATAGTGTTTCTGAGAATAATTGGGTGATGGGAGGAAGAGAAGGCTGTACATTGTTTTACAGTCAATTAATTTCCCAGAAAAAGTGTTGAGAAACTTGCACATTTCATTGCTTTAATTGTCTCCATCTAAGCTTTATTCAGGCATATAGGAGGGCAAATAAAATGATCAATAGGTGTCTTCTGCCACTAGCATGAATGTAATTTTAAGCCAAAATACACAAGCTAAAAGTTAAGCTATAAATTAGCAACCATCTCTGATTTATTTTTACCAATTTAGTACTATAACCTTAAAAGTGGAAACTTTTATTGCATAGTAATGTAGCAAGAAATCTTAAGAATGCATAATTTTTGCTGGGAAAAAATATGGATGAGAATAACGTTCACCTTAGCCAAAGCTATGTTTGAGAAGTTACGATTTGTTCGAACTCTGAATGCGTAATACAAATAGAGCTAATATTCATGAGTACTACTCAGTGCCAGGCATGGTTCTAGGTTTCTATACATCATGGATTAACTCATTTAATCCTCATAATAGTACCATGAGGTCTATACATAGACTCATCCTGTGTTACAGATGTGGAATCCAAGGCACAGAAAGGCCAAATAACTTACCTGAAACTCACATGGCTAATAAACAGCAGAGCAGGGATGTGAGCTCAGGGAGTCTGGCCCCAGAGTTCATGCTCTCAACATATAAGGATACATGGGCTGAGCACTATGAATTAGTAGGCAAAGTGGGCAGTCAAAGAAAATCTTAGAATGTTGGTTTCAACAACACTAGTAAAGAATCCTTTTGCATCGTTCATGGGAAACTGTCACGCAAGAAGAATCAAGAACGTAGCATTGGCCAATGGCGTGAGCAGGGGTTGAAAAGTTGGGAGACGTAGGATAAAAAACTTCTATAAAACGAGAGTTGGACGACATGTTTTCCATGTCTCTTTTCAGACCAATGATTCTGTTAGTAATATGGTTTCTCAAGGCTTCTTCCAACAACAGCTACCTGAAAAATCATGAACCGAAAACGAAGCTGTGGAATCAAATAAGAGAAAGAGGACACTGTCCTAATGAGAAAGAGGCAATAATTGGATGTTAGGATTACGGAAAAAACACACTGCTGGTGTAGAACAAAGCTGAAGAGAACACATTGTCATGAGATTAGTTGTTTAAAACCAAAAGCAGGGTTTAGAATGTCAGCTCTTACAAGGAGAGAGCTTACCTCTTTAAATTTATTTCCATAGCACATATGCAAGTACAGATATTTGATATACATTTTGTGATGATGATAGCAATACTAGTTTTGGTGATCTTTTTGAAGATAATGAAGATACCGGGATACCAAAAAGAGAGTCTGAATGATTAGAAACCATAAGCACTTATTCAAACTATCTGTAAAGCGGAGGTAATATTAACCTCAAGGTCTGTTGAGAGGATTAAGTGAGATAAAGCAGAGAAAATCCTAAGCACAACATTTGCTTCATTATATGCTATTAATCAAGGTTACCAATGATGATGATGAGATGACAATGATGATGGCAGCAATGACATGACAACATGCCGTACAAAACAAACTGCTCCTAGGGAGTCATGGCCAACTCTTGACAATTTTAAAAGAAAGCATTTAAGTTAACATGTACGTATAACACTAGGGCATAGAAGCTATTCAAAAGATTACAGCCAAATGTGATAAGGTTTTGAATTCATAAGCACAGCTTTGGTTTCATATAAAATTTGGAATGTATTTATTTTCTCCAGAAGTTTATATTAGAATAGTATATTCTCTTAAGTTCTATTGGATCGAGGTCCTGTGGGCTTTGTGTCAACAAGCTCCTCACATTCTGGGATCACAGTTTGCTAATGAGAACTGACAGATACCAACACAAAATGGTTTGGTGGTCCTTTCCTTCTGTCCACAAGCTTTAGAAAAAAAAAAAGAAAGTGTTTGGGAACAGCAAAGAAAGCACAGACTTTGAGGTCAGAAGACAACCTCTGGTTTCTTATCCATGAGATTTTTGTAATAATTAACTTACCTCATAAGGATATTTTGAAAACCAAATGAGATACTATCTGTGCAAGTGCTTTACAAATGCTAATGTTATCATTAAAAGTCATATCCCTTTACTTTAAAATAGCCGCTTTAAAACTAAGCACACAAGATCACCTGCTTTGTGGATTATCTACATATGTCATCAGTACACTTATTATAGTCATCTCTCACCCTCTCTAAACTGTGCACATATTAAAAGCCAGGCTATGACTTTTTCAATTCAATATCTCCAGCATTTAGCATTCTAGCTGACACATAGTAGGTGCTGGTACATATGTTTAAACTATGCATTTAAAGGAAGCAGAAACATTGATTTGAACCCTAAATATTATGGGCCACATAATAAGAGTAGATGACTTAGATAGACTTGTTTCCTTTTACAGGCCAATAAAATATGTAAAAGGCGTTGTTGCAGGCTTTTGTGGTTCCCAAGAATCAGACACTGAGATGGAGCTTGTGTGGCAGGGTATTTATTAGGGATCAGCACGTGGGGAAGGCAAGGGGGGAAGCAAGCTTGGGCAGAAAGAGAAGTAGAGCTGGCATGCCTCAGCCAACCTGGTGGACAGCTCTGGAGAGAGGATTGTCCACTAGAGTTGTCTTTTATCAGGCCAAGATAGCCAGGCTGTTATTACCGCACCTCCGTCAGCCACTGGATATGAGCCACCCTGGAAGAGCATGCCCTTGAGCAAGGTGACTCTGTAGCTGAGGCAGTCCATGAAAGGATTGACAGCAGAGGCAACAAATCCTCCCTTGGTGCGGGTCCATGTTCACCGTAGTCACCAAATTTTAAATGCTCTGTCTACCACATGAGAAGATGACATTAATATTTGAGGGCACAAAATGACTTTAATCAATGAGAAATTTGGAATTACATTCATAATCGAATTAAAGAAATTGTCTATACTCTCATAGATTTATGGTAGAGTAGACCAAAACATTTCATTAATATAGTGAAGACTTATAGGAAAACGTTGGTTTGTTGGCATGTGATGTTGTTTTCTCACGAAATATTGTCCTTCAGCAAGTAGTTGCTAGGTACCGGTTTGTGCATTGAAATAGGCATTACTAAGCAAAGCGCTTCCCCCTGGGATGTAATGACACAGCTATGGGCAGAATCTCTCTTCCCAGATCCAAGCCTCTCCACTGTTTTAGCTCCTTAAGGGAATGGGCATGTCTGTCCACCACGATGTGGCTGCACCCTGAGGTCATGAGGACAGCAGCATCAGTAGCATATGGCGTCCCTTTCAAATCAAAGCTTTCCTAACACCCTGGCCCCATGCATTTGATGTTTCATCTTGGGCAGCTCTCTTGCTCAAGTGTGTATATTTCAACGTGGCCTGAAGAAGTGATCAAAAGCAAATCTGTGCCTTAATACCTCCAAGGTCAAAGGAAGAAATCAACTTACTCAAACAGTTCCCCAGTCATAATGCGTATGCAGCCCATTCTACCTAATACAAAACAACATGTTGACTGGATTAGCAAAAACTTGAGTTTAGAGGAAAACCAACTGTTCTTTCCTCAGGACCAAGAAGAGTTGATTTGTTCTTCATTCTAAGCTTCTGGGGAAAGTTCAGGAGGTTACATGAATAAGACTTAAGAGATTGGTCTGGGAAACTGAAATCTTAAGAAAATCAATTCTGTCTGTAAACCTATCTTCCACTGCAGTATTAACTCATTATTATTAAAATCCTTATAAATGATGAGGGTAAGATCAGTTTACAAAAGGCTTACCTTTCACCATTGTGGATTATCACATAGATTTTTAAGATGTAAGTCTACTAAAATAACATATTTTAATTTCCCTTTATTCATGCATAGCAAGTGGGGAAAACGGGTGAACATTCCTTAGGCATTCTAGGAGTAATGTTTTTAACTGGTCAATGTTTTCATTTGGTTCTTTCTCAATCCTTAAGGGCAAACATTAGCATAAGGCTAAAAATGTTTAATTTTTAAAGATATTATACAAATTCCATAGTAACATAATATCCAATAATGTCTAAATTCTCTCAGTTCCCAGGGCTATTTTTAGGTCTTTGGGGAAAATATAACTCTTTTCCCTCTTTCTCAGCCCTGGTATGCCCCATTAAACTTTATGCTGTCTTGCTGCACTCTTTTCCAGCCCATTCACCATATTCAGCATCCAAGATGCTGAAAAGAGTGAGGCTCCTTTCACTGGTGGGGGGAAGAGAAGCACCCATGGCTGTGGAGAGCAGGAAGCCTGGCTTCTAGTTCCAAATGCAAGACTAAGTGTGTGACTTTGGGCAAGTTCCTGGGTTTCTGCAGGCCTCCATTTGCTCATTTATTTAGGAAGAGAGGAGGATGGATGGTTTTTAGTGGCCCTCCCAAGGCCACTGTTCCATGATTCTTAATGTTCCAAGCATATTCTGCTCGTGGGGGAAGCTTTGACATTAGACCATGTCACGGGATTTGAAGGGAATATTTTCTGTGGCTTCCAGAGAATTTGGAAAATATAAGTCATGTAACTGTCCCCCTCCAGGCCCCAATCGGTAGTAAGGAAATAAAGTCTGGCGTTTGGGCCATATGACTCTCAAATCAAATTGAGTTTTCAAAGCCAAGAAGAGATATTTTAAGGCTAGAAGTACTATTTCCACTTTTTGATTAGTGACGTGAAAGAATAGCTATAAATGTGACCAGCAGTTAATACTTTTATTATCAGTTAAGAATTATAACCATTTAACTTAGGTATTAAATTTAATTTTTTAATGACAAAATTTCTCTTCATGTAATAGTCCAAATTACTATTTCACGTATGCCTTCAGAATGGCAAGAACCTCCAGTTTAGCGGACTGGCTGGCTCTGCCACCATGAAGGTTAAGATCAAGGTCAAGGTTTCATAACATTAGTTTCATTCTGTTCGAAAGCCACAAATAAAAATTTAACCCTGCTGGCTTTCTAAAAAATGTGTGAAAGCTATGCCAAATACTGTACAAAACTATCATCTCTACAGGAAAAGTAATTCACAGGTTGGCTGTACTAACAGTGGGGTGTGCCACCATCTCTGGTGAACCAACACAGCATGGTGTCAAGGTTGCCCTGGAAACTGGGCCAGTCTGGGTTAGTATTGAGATGCCTAAAGTGGACATAGTACTATGCTAGCACCATGAGTATCCTCATAATGCTGAGGAGTATCATAGGACCTGGAGCACTGGACAGTCAATGGCACAGAAACCATTGTTTGTGAACTATTTGTCCTTCTTCTGGTTCTTCAGACCCAATTCATGGATACTTATTCTCTTCTGAGAAAAGTGGAGAGGTGACTTCTGTATTTCATTCCATAGCACCTAAGAACGCCAGAATGCATCAGACTTTGTGTTCATTCAATAATCTAAATTCTGGGGCTAAAAGCAGAATTTCATAAGCCCCCACCACCCTAATACATTGATTTCAAAAATGCCCCCCATGAATTCCAGAACATTATTTCCCTCGATTTCTGGACCCCTTCCACACACACACACACACACCACAGGAGATGCATCATGCTAGGATATTGAGTAGGAAAAAATAATACTTAGTCAAAATTTTGAAGATACTCTTTTTATTTCAAAACATGGGAATAACTCCAATTTTGAGCCTCAAGGACCAAAATACATTTGAACCAAATGTTCAGAAGATGAGCCAGGCCACCATTTTGGCAGCAAGCTTCACATGGACGAATGAATGTTAGAGAATGATGCCTGCGACATGGCTAAAGCTATAGCACACCCACAAATAGAGTCATATTTGGTTGTCTAATTTGCATGCATGAGTAGAGTGCATTCTCCATGCCACTAGTATGTATATGCCTTTTTCAACGTCAGTGCAGGATCCGTATTTGTGCAGGTCTTTAAAAGTCTACTGCCTTACAGAATTTTACCATAATTTATCTGAGAGAGCCTTCAGGTGACAAATTCTTTATGCCACCTTTACTTTTCAAAAGACATTTCTGAATAATAATTACGGCTATCAGAAGTTCCAGCATCACATAAGAGAATCCGTTTGTTAGTTATTTTAATGTAGGTTAGCTGGCTGTGAGTGAACCTGGCTAAACATACCCATATAGTTGGTGCTTGGAATTTGAAATTGGTGGCCTTTAGCAGCAATGGCAACCTTAGACCAAATGACAAGATTAAAAAAAAAAAGACGATGTCCGGGAAAGAGTTGGGCTTTCCTGTTTTCCAAAGTGAATGCTTCCCTAATCTGCACCAAACAGTGACAGCCTGACCCACTCTTGCATGGGGGCCCATTTTCCCACTAATGCTGTATTGTTGGAAGTGAACAGCATTCAGTGCCAAGGGGGAAAATGCCTGAATCTGAAAAGGAACCAAAAGAAATTGTACCAAGAAAAGGAGACGGGAATGGAAAACAAATTCCCAGAGTATTTCTCTGTCAACAAGCCTGTAGAGTCTTTATTACTAGAATATGCAGAATCCCATGGGAATTGATGCATCTTTTTTTGCCCTAACTCTTTTCTTGCCAGTCCTCCCCTGGCTGGTTGAACTGCCTCGGCGACGGGGGAGGTTGTCCCATCTAGAATCCACGCAACAGCAGGCTTCAGGAGGTGCACTCCTCGCAGTGACAGGAGAGGATGTACCGGTAGGTGGCCGTGAGTCGCATGCCCCCTGAGCAGCGCAGCCGCAGCGCCTTCAGCTTGGAGGTCTGGGGCCGGCAGCAGTGACAGGAGGAGCGAAAGGGCTGCTTGAGGACAGTGCTGAAGGACACCAAGGGCTCGGAGCGTGACGCCTGGCTGCAGTGCCCCTCGCACCTGGCCAGGAGCACCATCTGGGGAGAGAAGAGAAGTGGTTACCCTGCAGGGAAGCCAAAACCTCAGCCAAGATCCCACAGCATCCTTTAAAAGGCCCTACCACTCGTTGCCAATTCCTGCTGGATTAGACCAGTGGCTCTCAACTCTGGTTGCACATTGGAATCACCTGGCAAACTTGTTCTTAAGATGTCAACACTCAGACCCCATCTCAGACCAATTGAATTAAAATGTTTTGGGGTAGAGCCCAGGCTTTTGTGGTTTTCAAAGCTCCTTAGGTGATTCTGATGTGCACTGAGGGTTTAGAAGCACTGGAAGAGGCCCACCACCACAACGTGCAAATGAAAACCAAAGAACAAAAGAAATTTCTCCTGATAGGTGGTAGTCTACCATTGGCCCAATGCCAATTCTACCAGTCTCGAAATGCAGAAAGCCATTCGAAATTGAAATTAGGGAGTAAATAAAGAATGACGACAGGAAGAAGGAATTCGTTATGTGCAGAAAGTTGCTAAAGAAAAGGAATATGGTTTCTGAAGAAGAAAAAGACGGTAACCTGAGTGATACTTAGGAGGAAATATTCTGGGCACTACAACTTGAGATAAGAGAATGAGCGGAAACAAGGTATGTTTGGGGCCCTGGAATCACACTTCTGGGCTTATGCACTGAAGGGTCTGAGATTTGCACAATCGCATCTTCAGAGTCATTTAGGGCAAACATTAGGAAGCACTCACTCTGACCATCTCCATTTCCAAAGGTAGGTTAAGATGATAATAAAGCTTGGGCTGGAGGAACAGAGGCTGTGTGTTCTTTATAGTGGCTTTGAATCCGGGTTTTGTAAACAGACTCCTTTAAGAATCCAGTGCAAACTACCAAAGCTATCCTTGGAACAATGGGCACACACTCAATAATTTGTATATAGTTTAAGGGGATACACCAGAGGCTCATTTATGTGTCCCATACATAAATCCTGCTATCCTGGGAGCGGCAGTCATGGATGGCGTAGGGTGGGGCAGCTTGATTCATTCAGCTATATAACCTTTTATATATTGGGGCACAGAGAGTGGGGGCAATCCGAGATTATTGGTCCACGTTTATGTGGGAGGGCCCTGCTTGGTGAATTTCATATTAAGTAATAGAGAAAAACTTGCCCTATAATTTCAGAACCAACAACGGTAACATAAAAAGCAGAACCATTCAAATATAAAAGATTAAAAGATATAAATACATATATATGTATGAAACTGTTTGACATTTACCTCATGACATTTTAGGAATTAGCAGTTATTATTAAAAACTCACCAGCTATTATCTCTGACATCATCCTATAGGACAGAATTAAGTACCTAAGGATTAAAAGAAGGAAATGGCCTGCCCATCTTCCCAAAAGGAAGGGAAGGGTAATTATAGATTATTGACATCATTATCTGAGAAATTTCTGGGATGAATCCAACAATCCCTTAGCAACCAACAAGAGAATGAGATACTAGGCAACAACTAACAAGGCTTGGTGAATAATAAGTTGGACTAGACCAACTAATTTATTTTCTGAAAGATCACAGAGGCAGAGAGAAAATAGCAGCTGTGGCCTGTTTTGATTTTATTAAAGCTTTGTTTCTATCCTGCCTGTTCTTCACATTGACAGGCAAAACAAACAAGATGTAAAATAGATTTTGAGAGATTATGCCATGGGTCAGGAGTCCATGAGCCAGTCCCTGGTGTCGACACCCATCCCCCTTGTGACAGAGAGTCCAAGGTCTTCCCCAGTCCCTTGTCCCACATCCGCCAGTACATAGGAAGGGCTCTGTGACACCTGGCTTGGAGTAGTGTTAAATTTGCTCATCTCTAGTGCAGATCATCTATTAGACAAACTAAGCAGTTATTCAAAGAGTTCCCTCCCAAAATGGAGTGTTTAGAGATCCAGTTTCAGCCTGGGTGGATACAGCAAACCTGTGCCAGCAGACTTAATTCAGAAGGACAAAGATAAGGTGGTGCATCATACTCAAATGATACACATACAAGTGAACCAAATGTAGACCTTGAATGACCAGGCAATTATGTATATTTTGTAGTTATAATTATATATTTTACACTATCTATAAAATGACCTGTGAGCGATGTAGGACCATGTGTAGAAGAACTAACCTGTTAGTGATTTCACTAAAAATTTTCAAGGCCTCAAGCTCCACCTTCAGCTCATTCTGAAGGACAAGGACTCCAGCACTGAAGAACCTGGGACCATCTCCAATGGGCCCATCTTCCTCAGGAGCTGAATCTTCTGGGCAGGGAGAACGGACAGACATGTATAATAAATACCTTCAGTGGCTACTCCTAGCCCTCAGAATAAAATCCAAAATCCTGAGGAGTAAAGGGCCTCCATGACCTGAATTTCACATCTTTCCAAACTTACAACTCTTCTCATTCTCATCACCCGCTCCCTATTCCAATCAACCGTAATTACTCAGGGGTCAGTGGAACTGCCCTGAATTTCCCTGTCTCTTGTTTTCACTCACGTCTTTTCCCTCTCGGGAATGCCCTTTCCTCCCAGCTCTGCTTGATGAAATCCCAACTATTCTCCGCTGCCAAATTCAATGCCCTCTCCTCAAAGAGACTATGAAACAATTATTGATTCTCAACACACATATGCAAATTCCCTCTCCCGGAGATTCCCAGTATATAGATCCCATCTCAAAGCTGGAAACTATATCAATATCTAGCTCTGTTTTGTGTACAGTGTTGGAGGGGTAAAGCAGGGGTTTGGAAGATAAAATCCATAAATGTGTATCATTAAGGAACAGAAGGGATAAACATCCGCTTTCCAGGTTCATTCTTGATATTTCACGTTTTAGTCTCTGTCTTGCCTCACCTGTGTTTCAGATTCAATGATCGCTTCTGATCTCTTCCAGACCAGAGCTTCTCAAACTGTAGCGTGCATGCGAATCAGCTGGGGATCTTGTTAACATGCAGATTCTGATTGAGTAATTCTGGGGTGAAGCCAAGGATTCTACCTTTCTCATAAGATTCTAGTTGATGTCAGTACTGCTGGGCTAATGACCACACTTTGAGGAGCAGGGCTCTGAACCCGTTAAAGTTTGAGAGGCTCTGCTCGAGGGGAATCACTAGGCAGTGATCATTTAGCTAATAATAATAATGGCAGCTAACATTTGTTGATTGCTTACAACATTTAATTGTCATAACAATCCCATGTGAAAGGTACTATTATTATCTGTACTATTATTACAGATGAGTAGACTGAGGCTTTACAGCATTGAAGTAACTTGCCCAAACTCACGTATCTGGTAAAAGGCAGAGCTGGAATCAAATTCAGGTCTGTTTAAAACCAAATCCCTGGCCTAAACCACCACAATATCCCTCCTCTTGATATCAAGATGGTTTCCTGAGGCATGAGCCAACTCACACCCTTCTCTAATCTACTTTGACCTGCCTCTGGGAGCCCTATCCATATTATAACCAGAGACACACAAGTCTGACCTCTTTCCTATGGGCTTCCTGGACACATCATCATCACCTCCAAGCTTACGCAGAGCTGTATCTGCTGAGAATCATGGCAGTGCTAAATAAGAACTCCTCCACTGTCGAGACCCTCACCCAGCTTCATCCCCCAACGATTTGGGGACTCCCAAGAATTACAAGCAATTTATTGGATGGTACTGCACACTCTCTAACTCCTTAACCAATTCATCCTTCAGTTCAATAAACCTTTGACACCTTCAAACATCAGTTCACCTGTCAAAACACATTGGCCCCCAGTTGTGGTCGATGAACATTCCTCATGCCTGGGTGATGTAGCTGTGTTTTACTGACGTGGGAAGACTCCTCTGCATTTTACACTGCACTTAACTGCTCTTAATAGAGAGCATCCACATCCACATTTGATTCATTATCAAATAAGGAAATGAACTTCTTTTGACAAAGAACTCACATGGAGCTTCACTGTTAGAAGACTGGGTTGAACAGTTGGTTATTGCTCATATGACCTTCTGTTGACTTCTCACAGCTCAGGTGGGTGACAGATACATGTTATCTGCTTTGGGTCTAGTTTAACTTTTGCTATCTGATGTTCCCCAAACAAGTGGCCTGATGTCAGGAAGCTGGGAAACTTCTCCAACAGCCCCTTATAACCTCCCAGCCTTGGAGTCACCCAGCTCCAGTGAAAGCCAGTTCTGTCCAATAAGAACAGAGCTGCCAGGTTCAGAGTGTTTGCTCAAGGACAGGCTTCTTCATGTTCTAATCTGGCTTCCCTGTGCTGAGGCTAAGAGTAACGAAAGGTCCTTGGGTAATAATAAAAGAACAGTAATGATGATGATATATAACTTGCATCAAACGTTTACTAGGCTCCAGGCACTGTGCCAAGCTCTTCACATGAAACTTAATTCTTAACCATTTCAAAAGGTAAACTCTCCTCATTTTACAAATTAAGAAATTAAAAGGCAGATCGTACGTTACCAGCCTGAAGTCACATAGCTGTATCATGGAGGGCCAGCATTCTGAAACAAGACAGCCTGATTCCTGAGCATTCTCTCCTAACCACTGCGCAGTACAGTTAGGCCATGACAGGCAGCTTGTCAAGCCCTCATGTTTCATAAGATGCTCAAGTTGGTCAAGGGTGCATTCAGGCTACATTGTGAGGGCTGTAGCCGGCTGTGATTCCTGGGTCCAGACCAAGGATTGCACCCAGAGACCTCAGGTCCCTGCTCTCTCTGGTGACCTACCATACTTCTTAGACAGTTATATCTTCTGCTGCAATACACAACTATCTTCTGAGTGAGAAAAAGTCCAAACACAGATGGTTTTCATCACCTTTTGTTGAAAGACTCTCACCATTCACCAAAGCCACTTTTCTCTCCTGTCATGGGGAGCCCCCATGAATTCCTAGCTCAGGCTATGACTGACTAGATGTCTCTATTAACATCAGAATGAAGACCGACCTGTGCCACCATAGAACAGGGTTTTGGCTATTTTACCCCAAATGAGTGAGAAACAGATTTTGCCTTTTTCTCAGCAGTAAACACGGTGCACTTCTTATTCCATGGCACCCCTTGAAGCACCCCCTTTCTCCTCGGGAACAAGATTCACCCATGCCTCTCCCATTCCTGCCCTTGCCAACACCCTCAATAAATGACTGTTCAGCTCGTCTCTAGGGACTCAGGTCAACCTCCAAAGGGCCTGTGCTGGGCTGAGAGCATCAACAAAACTGCAAGCAGGGGAACGAAGCAGGGTGGGGGTGGGGGGAGCTTTGACAGGGAGCATGGGGACTCAACAAACTCCAACTGGCACCTGGTCCCTTTAGTCTGGTCACAACTCAAACTGACACCAAGAGATCTTTATACGCAGAACACTTCCCTTCCCTCTCTCCCCCATTTACTGGTAAGCATTATGAGGGACAAAACTTTGTCTTTCTTTTCCTACTTTTGTGCCTCCAGTACCTACCACAGTGCCTGCACATAGCAGGCATGAAGCATAAGTTTATTCCTTTAAAAATCAAGTCGTATCTCTCCAGTAGTTAATTGTGTTATGAACTTGATATTCCTGACTCCCCTCATTTATCCTACCACACTATGAGCTTCGTGGGCAGCATTAGGAGATGGCTTGGGCATCCTAACTGCTCCCTCTCAACCCCAAGGCTCAGCCCTTGGCATGCCAGGTCCCTTCTCCTCTGGGAATTTTCCCAGGCTTTGTCCCCTGAACTCTCCTCCTCCTTCTTTGCTGCCGCTCCTGTGGCCCTTCAGAGTTCAGACAACCACATGCCCTGGTTCCATGCCTCTGGCCTGGAGCCACCATTTCCCACTCCTCACCCAACTCGGACTTCACAGGCCTGCCCCACCGGCTTGCTTTCCCAACCTGGGTTCCTGAAAACCCCTCCCTGGCCTGAATCCAGAACTTTCCTCCCTCCAAACCCTCCTTCCTCCACTCACCTGGGAAGAAAGTTCAGATTGCAGGATCTGTTTCTCTTTTATCCCCCCTCTTAGCACCCAGCACAGTGGCTTACATTTACTTTGCTCTTCTGCACGCTCCCCCCACCTCTGCCAGGTTTCTGTGTTTAGCAAGAACTACACTGAGGTTCACTTTCCTAATCCTTTAAGGCTGTAGGAGATCCCAACAGTTATTGAGGGCTCAGTAGTGACTAAAATAGAAAAATGAGTCTAAACACCTGTCCAGTTTATAATTTCATCATCAAGCTCATAGTATCATTTATTAACGTCTATTATATGCTGGACACTGTGCTGAATGCTTTACAAATATTATCACCAGTACCCGAACCCACACCTTCAGGTAGACAGCATTAGCTCCATTTTACATTGGAAGAAATTGAAGCATTAAAGAATTACTTGACTTCCCCCAAAGTCACCCATTTGGCAAGCTATGGAGCTGGAATTTGAAAACAGGTCTCTCACTTCAAAGTCTGGGATGCCTCAGTTCTCTTAAAGATTCTCCAGGCAGACTCGTTTTCACTAATCACTGACCTTTTGCTTGTTTGCTCTACAGCCTTCACTGATTCAAAATTGCAGGGAAGATTGTCAATGAACCTGCCATTCCCAGGATCTTTTGTATTCAATTCTAGGTGTTGTCACCACTGAAAGCTACCAGGCGCATCCTAATCTGTGGCCACACTGATCTCCTTGGTGGATCACTGCGGCCAGTCTTTTCTGCCTCAATCCATCTCTGCCCTTTCCTGAATTGCTAGAAGATGGACAACAGGCCCTGGGGCTGACCAGCTGCAAGTTCATGGGCAAGGGGAACAGACGGTCTCATCGAAGGCTCCCAGAAAAGCTTTCACTATTTCTATTTTCTAGGAAGATTGCTGAGTATAAATCGTTATTTCCAGCAGATCAGAAGATGAGCCTGGACTTCTAAATAGTGACTCCTACATTTAACTTGTGTCCCACCAATATGAAGACCCAAGGAGTTGAAAGATGAATGCTCCGACGCAGACATCGCTATTCCCGGGCTAAATAACGTCAAGCAATCTACTTAATACTTCTTTTAGGTTTCAGTTTTCCTTAGTGGTAAAACGGAAATGATAATGCCTTCCTTCACAGGTTTGTTGGCAAAGATTAGACCATATATTATAAGGTGCACGACATATATTAGCTGTTCAAGCCTACACCCTCCCTTCCCTGAGCCTGGGTCACATTCTCCCCTTCATCTATCTTCCCGAGGCGAGACACTGGAGAAATGTAAGTCAGGAAGCATTAACAATTGACAGGCAAACAGTGGACGTGTGTCTAGTAAATAACGGCCATTGAACATCATGTTGAGGGAAAATTTTTGCAAAGAGGAAAAATCTACCTTAGACTCTTCTTTGTAAAAACCCCCGTTGCCTGTTTTCTAGACACAGGCTAATGAAGATGAACAATTTCGTTAAATGAGACCCATTAGAGACAAGACCAGCCTGAGTCTGTGAGAGTCGAGAATTATAGAATATTTCAAAATGAAAAACGTTTTTTGTTCCTGGGTACACAGAGAAAATCTAATCCAGAAAAGGTCTGGGTAGTTGAGATTCTGCCAGGCATATTTTATGGCCAAGGAAGAAAGGTTTACAATTACAAGCACCATTTACATAAAACTATTGCTATATTTGGGATAGTTTGGGATGTTTGAAAACAGATTGTTCCCATGAAATTACAAACATTTCTCCTATTATCACAATTTGGAGCTATTTACCATGGCATTCTGGAAGGAACAGAGGTAAACAAAGGTAGACTAAAGTCCATTTCTAGGACTCACACCCAAGCACTGTGAGCTTGTTGGGTTCGAGTTAATGACACCTCTTCTTTGACCTTCCCTTAACTAACGTGATAATTGCTAAGGCGCTCCTCCATCATTTCACCAAATCTTTCCAGATTGTTTTTTAGTTTTTACAGATGCTTCTATTTCTCTGTTCCTTCCTATCATCACATTGACACTTTCTTTGAAATAATTCTAATTCTTTTTTTAAAGAACCATGATTATGGAGGAAAATTTAACAGAGGGAGAAATCATCTATGGAATGAGAAACACTAAATACTAGTGCTATCTGTAGTGGGAGGGGAGGAGAAGCTAATAATTGCTCCAGTCAACCTCACTCAGACCTACAATTTCTAAACAATCACAGTTGTAAAAACACATCCCATCTTTTTTCTCAATTTGTTTTAGTTTTTTTTCCTAAGACAGGATTGCAGTCTTGCAAAATTTATCTATTTACTCCTTTTTTTTAGTTCTACAAGTACAAATAAGAGCCAGAAGGTTTTTCTTAAGTGGAAAGTCTCTATTTTTTCCCACAGTCATAGATCTTATTAATATAACGTTTAAAGTGATTTATTTCAAATTCTGATCCCCCTCAAACTAAAACAAACCATCATCATTGAGCCATAATCAGAGAAGTTATGGAAATTTTTATAGGCAGACAGAAGTCATAATTTTTTTAAAAGGAGGATAGAGAGATTAACTTATATGGTCTTAATTCTAGTGGTTGATATTACAAAAGCTTCCTAACTATATGGTAATTTTAAAAATATGAGAATATTTGAGTGGTTTTAGTTTTAGGACTAAAAGTGAAAATCTCTGAGGTTGGGCTAAACAAATTCTTATTTACCAAATTTGGGCAAATTTCACTTGTGTGACTGTTTGGGGGCGGTGACAGTCATGAGAACTCTCATTCTGAGTCCATTCTTCCCTACTATGTGCCTCCCTTCTGGGTGATCCATGTGGCTGGCCAGTCTTGGTGGCCCTCGAAGCATAGTATTTCCTCATACACCTTGTCTCAACACTGAAGCATCAATTGCATAGGTTGCCTGTGCACAAAACATACAATCGACTCCAGATAAGAATGATTTGGATAATCAATGTAAAAATAATAAATTATCAAATTGCTGTTTATCTTTTGAAACCATTTTAACATAAACATGGCAAGTGGAGAAAGGCTTGGATCACAAGGCCAGTGACCAACTATTTCTCCAGGAAACTTTTCGAAGAGCCACCCAAGAAGTATGTTTCATCACCCAATCACATTTCTGCATTCCCTTCCTCTCTATTGCTGGGGAAGGTAGGAGGAGTTACAATAACTTGTAGACTCCATTTTTGTTTCTTGAAAAAGGACTCTACTGCTTATAAATTTCACAGCCAGTGACGAAACACACCTGCCTTGTGTTTAGCAACAATTTTATTGTGAGAACCCTCTAGCCTTTCCTATTGATTTTGAGCAGCCTGAAAACTGAGAAGCTGCTGGGTGTGCACATGGTCAATTAGGCAGCTTTGCTGACAAAAGTGCAAAGCATGGTGGGAAACCTTAAAAGCATGATTCTCCTACAAGCCCTGTGGGTCAGCCATATAGCTCGGGTTTGGGCTGTGATCGTAGTTCTCCATCCCTTGACAAAGGAATATGGCCTCTCTCCTGTTTCTGGAGGTAATGCTACCCTCACAGAGATCTTGGTCTTACCTTTGAGCTACACTTGTACAATGGGTGACTGATAGAATCCACGTAGTGGTGCCTCATGCAGCGTCGAGGATCCGAGTCCATCATGAATGAGCTGTCCGTTTTGCTGTCTGTATCTCCCATTAGCACCAGCAGGGAGAGCATAGAAAAGGATGCAGCTAGTACATGATTTCTCATTGTTGTAAGGAAAAGCTTCTCAAGAGGAACAGCAGAGGGAGGCAGAGGACTAAAAATTGGAAATGCCTTCACCTCCTAGGATCCAGTTCCTTTCAAGGAAAGGGCAGGATCTTGCTGAAGCTTTCTGGTTGTCATTGTCCTTTGTATGCCTGAGTTTCGTTTTACTCTTTGCACTTGCAATCCATCATCACAGTATCTGCTGCACAGCTGGAATGAAAACAGAAATTATTTCCCCCAGAAACATTTACCCAGAAGCACTAATAGAACCCATGAGGTATAGAGTAGAATTTTTCCATGTCATTTTGAGTGGACAATATTGGTTTCTAGAGTGTCATTAGCATAAGCTGTCATCCATTCCACCCCGCCCCCCATAGCTTATGCTGCATATTTATAACCATTTGGAGGTAAACACAATGGTTTAATGGAAGCACATGTTGACTTTAATTGCTGGAGTCCATGTTTCTAGGAGCAAGAATAGTTTGAACCCACGGTAAAGATTAAACATGTGGTTCTAGCCACAGCATAACTGAATTGGGTGGTCTCATCCTTATCCCTAGCTGGCGGGAGTGGGAGGGCCTATTCAGTTTCTCAGTCAGCTTTGGTGTTAACATCAGCTTACAGGGCTAGAGAGGAGGCAGGTCAGCACTACTGAACACAGGTCATACCCCACAGGAAGTACATTTTCCATTTCCAAGTCCATACCCACCCACCCACCTAGTTTTCCACTACTGCTCTCTGGGCTCATCCTGTTTTTGTTTTAAGCCGCGTGCCACCCAGCATCAATGACAAACTGCATCTGACATACACATTATGCTAACTGGCCTCCAGTGTGGTTAAGGCAACAGATGTGTATTTACCAACAGAGTCACACATTTCTGCAGAGCCTTTGTAGCCTGAACACATGGTATAATTTGAAAAAGTAAGTGGTTGTTGGAGCAGAGACTTACCATTAAAATGGGATCACGCTATACCAATTTTCCTGAAATTTGCTTTGCTCTTTTAATCACATAACTCTTAGACAAAGGACTGGGGTCCAGAGAGCTCCCTAAATCACCTCACTAACCGCCCCCGCACACACACAGGTATGGCCAACACTGATGCTTTTTATCACACCAGAAGACAGAGAGTATCAAAAATATTTTCAAATATTTAGGAAAACTGGAGGGACCTGACATTACATCCAAAACAAAAATAACATGATAATTATAGCTTCAGAAAAGCTTTCAGAGGTATTTCAGATAAAAGTTTGATTATTTTGTTCATAGTAGAACATCTTTTTTAACTTCCTACTCATGGACATTCTGAATAAGCAGGGCAAAGTATTGGTAAGACCAAGATTGGAAGTTCGATTCCATATGAGTCAATTAGTTTTGCTGTAATAGACTGTCCCCAGACCCACTTAGCCTCAATTAGCTGTCCTGTGAGTGTGGAGCAGGGGATCCCAAGCAGAAGAGAGTGTGTGACATAGGGCTGTTTCAGAGCAGAGAACCCCTTGCAATGGCAAAACCTCAGCGTGTATGTTTCAGGGAGGTCCTATAAATTGCAGGAAGGGCAGGGACTAGTAATGAGGGGACCCACCTGGACTCTAGCGCTATAATTACTTAGCTGAAGGACCTTGCACAGGTCATTTAAACGGTTCCAGCCCCCGTTTCCTCATCTGTAGAGCAGGGGAACTGGAAGAGATGGCATGTGCATGACCCTCTTGCTCTAAAATGCCAGCACTTGATACTAATGGGTTCAGTTACCACCATCTCCATATGCAGAAGAGAATTCTAAAGTTGAGGAGACCATATTTTCATACAACTTTATACCACTTTCCTTTATGTGCATGCTAATGGCAACATCTCACTAAAATTGATCAAACCTGAGCCTAACACTCCAAATGAGCAAAGAATACAGAAGACATTTTTAAATTTTCTTTTCAGCTGCATATTATAGGATTTCCTAAGCACATTTCACTGAAACTCACCAAGACTTCGGCTCAAAAAGCTGGAGCTTTCTTGGGTTCCATGTTCAGAGGCTGCAATATTACTGACCATTTCTTGAGTTTTGATATGACTAAATTATCCCAAGTGGTTATCTGTTTCTTTGAAGCCTTAATTAGTCTCAGAAAGAGAATTTATTAGATTTCTCCTTTCACCACTCCAGTCTACAGATATTTCTCCCAGGAGTTAATGGCAAAGGGATGAAGGGAAAAACAGACATTCCCTCCTCACTGCCAGCAACTTCTCCTCAGAGCCATGGCCAGGAGATATGGTTAAATGAGCAAAGCAAATGAAAGAAAAACATGTATAGCATGATTGTAAAAAACAAGCAACAACATCCATAACAAACCCTGCATATGTGTATGTGTGGTTGTATTTGTTGGCGTTTGCATTTTCTCCACAGAAAAGGAAAAATAAAGGACACTTAGCCACAGAAGATGGGTACCCTCACTCATTTAAGAGAAATAAAAATGGAAGTACTTCGAGATACTTTGTTCAACCGATCAGATTTACAAATTCCAAAATCTGATCATGCACCCTGTTGGCAAGGCTGGGGGAAAACAGGGCCATTTTGGAGACAGTACAGTATAAATTGGTACAAATCTTATAGAGGTCAATTTGGTGATACCTATTAAAATTGCAAATGTATATAATTTAGATCTAGCAACTCCACTTCTGAGAATTATCCTACATGTGAATTCACACAAGCATATGGTTATTCGCTACAACATTAGTTGTCATAGCATAAAATTAGAAACAGCAGAAAATATTCAACAGTAGAGGACTGGTTAAATATATTATACAATATTTATACAATGGAATACTATGCAACCATATAAAGAAGGATGCAGAAACTCTATGTACTGATTTGTGTTAAAACAGGGGTTGATAAGAATATATATATTTGTATTTAGATAGAGAAGCTCTGGAAGGATAACCAAGAAACAAATACAATTAGTTACCTGTAGGAATTGTAACATGGGAATGGGAGAAAAACTTTTCAGTGTGTACCTTTTTTAATTTGTAGATTTTTAAATTTGTGAATGTATTACCTACACAAAATTTCTGTTAAAAATACTTTCTCTTTTAAAAGCTTGGTTTAAAAATAGTAATCAAGTTAATGGATGTTTAATGTTTGTGCCAATTTGAGTATTTTAGTAGTATTATATTTTTATTTCTTATAAACATATGAAGACACGCTAGTCTCCTTTCTTAGTCAAATATTCTTCCAGGTGGACTATTTTGTTCTTGTGCACTACTGCCACCTAGTAGCAGCATCTTGAATTGCAAGCACAGTTAAATTTTTTTTTTCTTTTTCCCAAAAGGTGAATACAACACTTTTGCAAGCAAATATTATGAAGTTTATACTGATAGGTAGGTAATGTCACACAAAATGTAACTTTATCTGATTTTTCTCTTTAAAGATAATAAACTGAACCCAGAAGTATGATTAAAGACAAAGTATAAAAGAATAACAGAGGAACTGTTGCTTCACCACTAGTAAGAAACAGATTTTTCCTTTCAACACACTCACAAGGCATGATACTTTTTGTTCAGTTTTAAATTCCTAAATAAGAATGCAAGAGACAATGTAAATATGCTGCAGAACTCACGGAACCCTCAAAACAGAAAGGTAAGTTTCTTGCTGCATAATATTGGGATTTTTGCCTTAAGTGTTTGAACTGAATGAACCAATACTGTTGTGTTGAAGAAGAAATAAACATAATGCTCAAGAAAAGAGTGATGTTGAGTCGAGTTGTCTTAACATTGTGTAGGTTGGGGTGTGCATAGGTGAGAATGTGCAGAGTGCCAAGGGAAGCGCTCACAAAAAGGAAAATCAGGAATAAAGGAAATTTATATCACTTGAGATCTTCACTTTATGGCGGCCTAAAAGTTCTATGTCTGTATTGTAGGAGCTTCTGTCATTTGTCTCAAAATTAAAATTCCAATTTGTTTTAATTTTTTAAAGCCATGTAGCATAAAATCAAATGCTGCCTATCAGGACTTATAACCTCCGCCCAGCCAATGATGGATTGAATGAGAGAGCAACTCTGCTGCTGAACTTAGTAGCCCTGTGGCTGCTCCGTGCTCCGGGTACAGTGTCTGAGACACGGACTTGGCCGATGTACAGAGCCCACGTTCTAATAGCTCCAATGTGGAGCCTCTGCCGGCAGGAGAGGCACGTAGGCCGGCGTGCCCGACTTTGGAGCTACCCTCCAAACGATACCAGTGGAAAAGAACAACTGGTGCCCAGATTTCCCCACCTGTCATCCTCAGCGAAATAATATAGCAGAGCTTACAGTGGGCCCAGCCTCCTGGGTGAGAGATGGTGTTGTGTCCACAGATCAGCTCACTCTTGGGCTGACCTTCTGCCTGGCAGAGGGTAAAGTGCTGGTTTCACACAAGTTATTCCAGCAACAGACTAAGACAAGTGGCATATGCCAAGAATGGCCTTATTCTTGGCCTGCTTACCAGGCAAGGGAGAGTGTTGCTTCAGTATCCGGATTTCCCCCCAGGCTGTTTTCAGTACTAATATATGCAGGTATTGCCTCCCGTGCCTTCTTTCTACAAATATTTACTTAACACATAGTCTCTGAGCACCTACTATGTGTCTCCTTTTGCTCTAGCAGATAAGAGTTAAGAGTCAGGGGGAAAAAATGTCTTATTCTACTTCCCTCTTTCAGCTCACTGCATCCACAAGCAAAGAGTCTTGGCCTGCTGTTTTCCTGGGAAATTTTTTGGACACATTAATAAACTCCCTTAACATCTAACTCATATCCAACATGCATTTCATCATTTCTAGGAAGATCAAGTTAAGCAGATAAAATATAATGACTTTGGAATGGCATCAGTGTAACAGAATTATTTGATGTTTACTATAATTTAAAACAATCATATCAGGCATGATTAAGGTAAAGATGGCAGAGCACAGAGCCTCTCTCAAAGGAATTGCCAAGATAAAAAAAAAATCAAAGACTTAAATGCAGAAGAAAGCTTGCCACTAGATAACACTTCATACTGGGATTAGAAAAGCAGGAAATTCTAGGTCTAATCAGATAGTGTGAAGTGCTAAGTAGCCCCTTCCCAGGAACTCAAAGAATTCCAATTGGATCTAGTCAACTAGATGCCTTGGAGAATAAGTCAGATGCCTCTTCCCAAGGCACTTAATTTATAAACTGTAAACAGCACGTTGGATTTTATAAAGCATGCCGTGAGCTCAATGAATGGTGTTTGATATTATTCCTATCTGGCAGCACATCAGTAGCAGCCAAGAAGCCAAGCCTGGGCTGACCCAGAGGCAGTGGTTCTGACTGCAAACACTGCCAGGCCTCCAGCCTGCCAGCCCCAGGTATCTCCAAAGATGGGCAGCCGCAAGGTCAGCGGTAAGGGAGTGGCTCCTGCCACTGTCACCTCATGGTGTTTATTCTACAGCCAGAGGTAGGGGAGTGTGTGAGGCAATGTCTGCCCCCCTAGTGCCACCTTAGGAGAGAGAAGACAATGTCCTTGTGATTAAACAACAGCCTCCAAACTGGGCTGAGACTCTGCGTTCTCCCAACCTGCATTACTAGCCAACCATGGCCAAACTCAGCAGTGGCGATGATGGAGGAAGAAAAGAGATGAGAGAAGCAAAAAGGAAGAAGAAATATAGCCCATGAACGAAGCAGTAAATCATAATCTTGGGGTAAATAGGGGTCCAAAAACAAGGACTGGGAATAGAAGTAATTTCTGGGGATGAGCTGACTGTCAAGTGGCCCCACCTGTGTGTGTGCCCTTGGATTGAATAGTTTTACTGTCTAGGGAGAGACTGGCATGTGAGGACTGGACTTTGAGACTGGCTGAAACTTAAAATCCTGGTTTGCAGGAAATCTAGAGGAAGTTTTCATTGTTATCCAAACTCCCACATACAACATTCATCTCTTCCTCCCAAACCCATTTCTAGCCTATGTTGTTAGTGTCCCATGTCCCAGTGTTTTGCACTCATTTGTCAGAAATATTGGTTAACTATTCCTCTACATGCCAAAACCTAAAGACCATTCTACTGTTGTCTGCTCTGATGGAAGGAAGGCTGATCTGGGGCACCTCAAGCTCTGAGCCCTACCTTCCCATCATTGGTTGTTCTATCTTGAGCAGCTCACTTGCCTTCTCTTGGACTCAGATTTCTCATTTACAAAATGAACAGATTGGTCTAGATGCTTCTATGGTTCTCTCCATTTCTAACATTCTCTAACTTTACCCAAGCTTCTCAGAGGCCAGCACCTGCTTTGGGGCTGCATATTCCCCAAGGCAATATTACAGAAAGAGTTCTTTCCTCACTCAAGAAGTTAATGATTGCAAAAAAGCCTAAACAAGTTCTAACATGGTGTCTGAGCCAAAACTGAAGGCTGAGCTGTAAGAATTTTCCCCTTGATGAGGCCACATTGGTGGCCTGAAATAAAAATACCCCTTAATAAACAATTGATTCTGTGCTTACAATGTACTAAATAAGATTTATAAATTAATAATGTGTTGTTAATAACAGGAAGCAGTTAGCGAGGATATTTAACCAGTTCTTATTTCTCTTAAAGCTGTCCTAAAACTTGTAGTGTTTCTTTCCAGTCTCCACCAAACGGGGAAAGGAGAAAGGCTAATAGTGATCAGTCGTGCTGGAATTAGACTTCTTTCATTTGATGATGATGATATAGGCTGATGATATAGGTTATCAACCCTCCTGCACTTTTCCCATGAATGACCCTTATTTCTAAATTGAGCTTGAGTCACAGATCCTCATGCCCTAGTGAGGCCATTTGTGATGCTCTGGTTCAGGATAGAAGAAGATTAGTGAGAAGAGTTGTCTTCTCTGCAGATGTAGAATGAATAAGGTCCTAGTGGTCAAGGACAAGGCACTCTGCCTCATAAAGTATAGAACCTCTGTGTTAGGGGAGGTACATTCCTGAAGCCTTGGGCTGGGACTTGGGTCTAAAAGAGTTGCCCGCTGGGTGTGGCTCTTGGATCTTGTCCTGGGTTTCTATAGGCTTCTATAACTTCTATGGAAAGACTCATTCTGAGTTCTTAAAGGTTGACATAACTAACTGATTTTTAGAATACAAATCTTGGATAAATTGGAAATGACCAGGTCTCATTACCCATGTATCAGGAAACACGATACAGTTGAAGTCTTTTCCTCCGAGAATTTGGATGATTTCTGTAAATCTAGCCAGCCCACTAAAAGCTGTGACTGATACAGTGATGAGCTGTCAGAAAATGCTTAGGGGTGGCCTTTCTTCGGTGCCACAAATCAACAATAGCCCTAAACATGGAGTCTCCTTCTATCCTTTTTCACCAACAGGGAACAAAAACAGGGAGAGAGGAAACCACAGAAAAAGTGACAGAAGAGAAGGAGGAAAGATTATTTTTGATATTCCAAATCTGCCGCTGCCCTTTCAATGATTTCAAATGGCGCAATTTCAGAAACGGATGGTTCCTTTCATTTCACCCACTCCCACTCACATGAAGAATGAGACACACTCTACCACTCACCTTGTATAAGACCCTTTGGAAAGAAAGCACGAGAGTTCTGAGATATCCAACCCAACCGAGGGGACACATTCCTTCCAAAAACACATGAATGTCTACTCTCCCTATGGCAAAGAAAAGGTGGTCAGGTGTTCTGGGGACCCTGGTGCTAATGTAATTTGACACTGGTCCTGCCACTGCACTGCTGGCTGTGGTATGGTCTTAGGAGAAGAGAGGTGACCAATGTTATCTCAGGGTACAGGCTCCCCTTTACCCTGGAGCCAAATGAGTATGTTGGCTTTTCTTCAAAGTGTCCAGCAAAGTGTTTCCAAAGCTGCATTTGAATCTCCTCATCTACAACAGCATTTTGGAATGGTGGGTAGTGATCTCACCTAACAGCTGTAGAGCCCTTAGTTAGAAATGGGGCATAAACAATAGGAGCAACTCAGTCTTTCCATTCCCCATTCAATTTGCCTTTTCTGCCCAATGGTGGGATTTGAATACTAAATTCAGCCCAGTTGCAATCTGGAACGCTTGTGGACGCAGGCCTATGTCAAAGTTAAAATAAAATCACACAAAAATGTTTCCCTATATTGCTAATAACTCTGAACTTATCAGGCTGTTGGTTTTCTGCTTGTATCTTGCTTGGCTTAAACCACCCACACTACAGCTACGTCTTTTGATTGCCAATCTTCCTATAACAATTCCATTCTTCTGCCCTTGGATTTGAAACCACAAAAGAAAAAATTCTGAAAAGAAATAATTTCCCGTAATTTGGGGGAAAATCACAGAAATGTATCAAGTTCTAAAATGTTGCCTCGTGTTTTAAAGAAAAATTAAACTTTGATTAAGGATTGGGTTTCTTTGATTCTTCACGTCCATTTTAGTTATGTGTGTGCCTACATTTGGCTTAGAGTTGAGAATGGGGGATATTTTTTTCACTTAAAAAGTTGACCTCCTTTCCTAACGTCAAGTAAAGAAGGCAATTTCAGAGTTCAAACCCCTCTTTATGGGAGGGAGTAAGTGAAATTAAGGGAAGTTCTCTTTTCTGAAATTGTGCTATTTGAAAATCTGCAGTGGCAGAGTTTGAGCATCAAAAATAATCCTTCCCCAAGGCTGGCCCAGTGGCGCAGCAGTTAAGTTCACACATTCAACTTCGGTGGCCCGCGGTTTGCCAGTTCCGATGCTGGGTGCAGACGTACGCACCGCTTATCAAGCGATTCTGTGGCAAGCGTCCCACATATAAAGTAGAGGAAGACGGGCACGGATGTTAGTTCAGGGCCAGTCTTCCTCAGCAAAAAGAGGAGGATTGGCAGCAGATGTTAGCTCTGGGCTAATCTTCCTCAAAAAAAAAAAAATAATAATAATCTTTTCCCCTTCTCTTTTGTTACTTCTCCCATGACCTGCTCTCTCCCTATTTTTGTTCCTTATCGATAGAAGATGGAAGGGGACTCCATGTTTAGGGCGATTGTTGGTTTGTGGCACTGCAGAAAGGTCACCCCTGTGCATTCTCTGACAGCTCATCAACTTCTTGAATGTATTAACCTGTTGCCCTTTCATTTTTAAAGGCTATTGCAATTGGTTGGATCACAGCTTAAAAGAAAAAGTTGGGATTGAGCCAGGCCTTGGAAGAGAGAAAACTGTCCGAAAATTTTTAGCTTTTGTAGAAAAACAAAAAGAAAAATATATCTACTGCGAATCTTATACAACCGAGTTTAAAGCTACTAGTCAATGGTCCTGTGCAGATTTTGACATGAGGGTGAAATGGACCCCCATTGGAGGAATTCCTGATTATAAGCACTGGGGATATATTGCCAACTGAAGTTACCCATTCTTTGAATTTTCTGAGTCAGCACTCTTTCTAACAACAAAGCAGTTATTCCAGACTGTGAACCCCATCCAGAGTGTTACATTCTGACTATTGGAAATGGGTTTAGGGGGTGTGACTCTTAGCAGTATACGTTCACCCATCAGTTCTGAGAGCCTCTGATGAAGAGGACAGTAAGCACAAATGGCACCAAGCAAACTATTGCCAGACACACAAGAAAAACGCTTTGCAGATGTGAATTTCTGATTTCGGATGCAGCTGGCATCAGAAATAATGCCATCGGCACAATCTTCCTCAAAAACTCAAATGTGTGGGTGTGTGAATTTGCAGCATGCAACCTGCACAGCCAAGCTAGCCCTCATTTCAGTACCAGCGTCTCCCACCCCGCTGCACACACATGGGGGTTTCGGAAGGATTCCCCACCCTTTGTTTTCTCCTAGGATCAAACATAGAAGTTCAAGGTTGCTGATCTGACTGGTGAGGAGTGGGTACTACCAGCTGGAATGTTGCCACTGGCAGGGGCAGACAGGAAAATAGGAATGCTCTTAATGTCCTCCCAAAGAAAACCTTTGATGGACAAAAGAGTGGTTGTATTTTTACCCTCTCTCTTCATGCTGCCAGGCGTCTTTAAATAGATCCTCTAGTCTAGAGACTTGTATGGAATAATTCATATTAAAACCCAAGAAGTGGCAGAGGAGGGGAGTTGGTTCTTTTTTCTCTTTCTTTTCTTTCTTTTTTTTCTTCTTGTCAAGCTAACAGGAAAAAGACTCATTTTAATTCAGCTGTGTTAAATTTTTCCTTTTGGGTCTTTTAATGAACTTTCGCTAATTCGGAAAAGACTACCAAAGCCCCCAGGAAAAGAAAAGGAATAGGAAGCTGCATTGTAAACTGCTCTTTAATACCTTTTGGTCCCAAGGACATTAGCAGCATCTTTTAAGGATGCTGCACAGAGGGGGTTACATGAGGTTCTTAAATGGGAACTTCCAATTGAGAAGTCCAGTTCCTTCCATTTGCAACTCATAAACCAATCTGTTGTTCTGCTGTTAAGAGAAAGAAAGAAAAATCCCTCCCCATCTCCCCAGACCCATGCATTTTTAGTCGGCTCAATGCAAGATCCATTTCTCCCCTCTCCCTTTCACCAAACCGGTTTCATAAAGACATTCAAGCCATGCTAGCGAAATTAAAAGTCCTGTCTCTCCTTCTTTCTCCTTGGGAAGGAAAGGATGTGGGAAGGAAAAAGGGGGCAGGGCATGGCCCAAGGATCCAGGAAGCTTTGTTTCAAGTCACTTGTCTCTCCCCCTGAAACAGAGAATAACCACATTTCTCTTAATGTAGGCCGAAGTGCATCCGGGCGTTCCCATAGCACTCCCACCCCCAGCCCTTTGCTGGAGATGTGCGGGTCACTGTGATGGTATGCTTGTCCCTGCCAACCCGGGTCACTCCAGTCCTGCTCTCAGCAGCCTAAAGGGCAGCCGAGCCATGTGGCTGCTTCTCTCTGCGAGTGGCTTCAGGCTCGGGGCTCCAAAAAGCCCCCCAATCCTATCAGCCCGGCAGAGCTGCTGCCAAGAATGACATCCTGGGAATACTATGGAGATGGGGAGACCTCATGGGCTGTTGTCCCCCGATGGAACAGAACCCAGGCTGTCTGGAAAACAGGCAGAGCAAAGAGCAAGCTCACAATGGAAGGAGCTCAGGCGAAGGGAAAAGGGGGCGGGGTGGGAGTGGTGGAGAGCAAAAGAAAAGAAAAGCCACATGCCGCCCAGGAAGATTCCAGGGAGGGCGGGAGGAGGTGGTGGAGGAAGGACTTGCAGGAAACAAGTACCCAGACATGGCACTGCCAGTCTAGCTGGATTCTTTTCTGAATTAGATTATGCGAAAGAAAGAGGGGAAATATATAGCCTGCCAGCTGTTCAAAGGCTTACAACCTTGCTTTTATTGTCCGGGTAAGTTGGTGAGGTGGGGCATCAGAGGAATTCCAAACATACCATCCCAGAGAAATTTTAATATGTTCCACAGTGTCATACACGAAGAGGAAATGACAGCTGACCACAGCCAGGGCAGGCCACAGCAATCGGGGCCCTGGAGCTCACCCACATTCACATGGCCCGGCTTCCCTCCTCTGCTTTAGCACTTCTCAGTCCTTCCACCTGCCTCCCCATCCCTTCTGCTCCCACTGGCCCAGCCAGGGGGCTTGGACAAAGTAACAGTAACTGATTGCCATGGGAAGAGGTGAGGATGGAGTTGAAGGCCACTGGCCAAGAAGCTGAGGGCTGGCTAGGGTGAGTCAGGCACCCCAGGGAGTCAGAGGCATTTTAATCCAGCCACAGGGGATTATCTGCTGATAAGGACCAAATCAAGGACCCTGGTGATGCTATCTTCAGGGTTTTTTCCCAGTAACCTACCCACATCAGAAAACACAAGCCTGCATTACTTGAAAGCAACATTGTGTGTGGCTCTCATGGAGACCTGGGTTTGGGGAACAGCATCCGGCAACTTCTTCCCAGGGGCTTGTTGAATTTAGGCCAGATCCAGAGGTCACTGGTTTGATCCTGGGGGTGGGACAAGTAAGTGGTGGGAGACAGTGACTGCATCTTCCTTTGTGCATGTTTCTAATTCAATGATTCATCAAGTGGCCCTGATGTCAGCTGCTGAGTAGGTGACTCACTGCTATCCCTGATAGAGACAGCACGTGGTCCTTTCCAAAGGGTGCTCAAGGGAGCAGAGAAAGGACAAACTGCCCTTTTTCCAGGCTTCTTCTACCCAGGCGGGAAATATCCGGTCTTTGTTAGCTGTGCAAGTGATGTGTAGCCAGGATCTGGCGGTAAAGGCCTAAGAAGAACCCCTTAATCATAAGTGGAGAGAAAACCCATTGATAAGTGACAATCATTTCAAGTAAATCTGGGTACCAGCAGATATTTTAAAGGATTCGTTATAACATGGAAGTCATTGCCCAGCTTCTCCATTGGCAAAGTCCATTTCGGTTCCAAAATCTACAGTGTACAGACTGAGAATTAGGGTGTGGGACAATGTCTCATTCACCTTTACATCCCTCGGGACTAGCACAATTGATTAAAATAATGATGGAATGAATAATTAACCAATAAGAATAATAATACTTGAACTGAGAGTTCTTAAAATACAGTAGAAATTGCCGGCCACCATCAGTGGCTACAATTCTGAGAAACTTACCCCATTTTTCAAGGGCCCAGGAAAATGAATGAGTTGGAAATTGTTAAATGTATTGAAAAATGATTTATTTTCCCCTTGATAGTGTCACTGGAACTCGAATTAAGATTGAAAACTCCACAGGCTTGTTTCCATCTGTGGGTGCCAGCTGCTTGGTACACAGGCATCAGGAAGGCCTTAGCCAGTTCTCCCTTCACCTGAACCAAATGGATTTTAAAGCAAATGATGCAAAACATCGCATTTTGTGTTCAGACAGTCTTATATAATGATCTGAATAATAGTTTAAGAAAATCATTTTCATTCAGCCAAATGCCTTAACAGCAGTAGTTTTAAACAAAAATCACAGTAATATTGTGTAGGAATAGAATCCATAGTATCATTACAGGCTTTCTCCAACTGTTGTAATATCCCAAAGTTGTAAATTAACTCATTCAAAAGCCAGATTTTCATTTAACAATGCTTATTAGGCTAGTTATTAAAGAAAATCGAAAAAGTTCCCCATAAACCACGTCCCCACTCCACAATGAAAATTGGCAAATAGAACTCTGACAGTTTACTTTCGGAAGCCAGACTAGTGAGAAGAAAATGGGCAGATATCTGCATTTGCTTTATAGGCACAATTGAGAAGGATTCTGCAGTCCATGCTGTATTTGGTTGACACCCTCAGCCAACACTGCATTTTAGGCATCTCCATGTTTTCAGATGCACCTGGTATTTAATGTTATCTATTGGAGCAATTTGCCAATGCCAGTTCCTTGTAATTAAAATACGCTAATATTAGAAACGAAAAGAGAGATGTTTCGCAGCATCCATATCTGTTATAAATGATAGTTACAAAGAATGAAGTGGGGCTCCCATCTTGCCAAATAGCTTCCTTTCCCGCACCTGAATCTCAGCAGAGACGGGAGACTCCCTTTTTCATGCAGGTTTATCTGGGCTCCTCGATTACAATGAGCCTCAGTTACAGGGCGTTCTGAGTCATTAACATTCTGTACACAGTCAAACTTCCCGTCCCCCAAGAAAGAGTTATGCCCAGGCCTCCTACAGCCCAATTGTTCATTTAAAGAGAGAATTTGTATTCAGGAGCTTGAAAGAACCCTCCAAATATTGCTCAGGTGTTTGTAGGAGTCATTCCTACAGGTCCTGGTCCCTGTGCTGGTGGGAGCATCCTTTCCCGGTCACTGCTCGGACAGTGTAGCATCGGTGGTGCTGCAGGGACAAGCTGACTACTAAAAATAACCCTTTGCAATAAGGCCAAGGCAAACAGCATGCATTTCCTTGGACTTTTTGCCCAATCAAAATCATATAGTAAACCCATCCTCCTCTCTCCCCACCGCTCCTGACTGCGTCTATGGAAGCAAAGTCCTTGCACGTTGGGAGAAGAGTGCAAAGGAACAGGATTCCTGCAAAGCGTGACACAGAAAGCTAGAAATAAATGTTGCCTATTGTTTGAAGTCATTCTAGGCACTCCGGCAGAGCCCTGGCAGGAGATCAGCAGCATACATAAGTAGTAATAAAAGTAAACAGTGCGCTTTTAAACTCGCAGGCTTGCCCGCGTTAATAGTGCCCCCATTGTAAGAGGGATGAGGGTGGTGGGGAAGATACTGGGGCTCCAGGAATCCATGTCGGCAAGTTGCTGCTTCTCAGTCTCCTTTTACAGGGTCAAATATAAGAACCATTACAAAGTTACATCTAACTACGCAGAGAGTTTGAAAATAAAATCTCTTTAAGTCAAACCAAAAGAGATTTTCCAGCCTCCCTGTGAGGCTCCCCTGCTCTGTCACAGACTTCAAAGACCCGTTCATTTAAAAAACACAATGCTAGCATGCTACAGATTAATGCAAATTAAATTAATGCAAATTTAAGTGGTATTTAAAGGTAGTCTCTTTGTCTGAAAGGAGGATGAAATGCTCGGTTTGGAAAGAAGTCATTTCCTAGGCAAGCCGTCAGCGCTGGTTTTCCTGCTTACCTTGGGGGAAACGCAGGGCTCCTTTCTTCTCAGACTTTTCTGAGAGCTAGAAAGAGGTCCTGTTACTTCCAAATGCTTTTGTTCTTCTGTCCCTCTGTCACATGGCTTGCCTTTTATATTTGCAACACACAAAAGTTAGGACTGTTGTTTAAGCGACACAGGGAGAGAGAGAGAGAGGGAGAGAGAGAGGGAGAGAGAGAGAGAGAGAATGTCAAATGGAAAAGTGCCATTGCAGTCATATATCAATCAGGCGTGCGGCCGCAGCAGCGCACTAGCAAATGGGAATGCCACGGAAATGTGAGGCGCTTGTTAGTTATCGGGGACTCACAGCCGCTGCCCTCCGCTGGGCTCCCTTCCACGGAGCATCTTACAATGGGAACAACATAGAAGAACAAGGGCAAGGAAGTCCCCCCCCCACCCCGCCCCGGTTTTTGGTATTACGGAAATAATAAGGGGCTAAATGAATATTCTGGATCTAATTCTTTGGCACGCATGTGGCTGCCATAAAGATGTGCAGTCCGCAGTAAAGACACTTAGTTTCAGAAATACAAAGACAGTGTGGCATTCTGTTTAACGATTCACCAGCTGACCGGGATGAAGTTGAAATTCTAAGTAAGAGAGGAGAAAGATGGGAATCAGAGCTACTTGTCAGGCGAGGCTGTTGAAGCAAGTGCAAAACGCTGCCCAGGTTTATCATGATGTGTGTGGGTGGTGAGAGCTCTTCTTTTCTGAGTTGTTCATCCATTAAATGATTTTTAGCAGCATATCCATGATTAAATCCAGAATGGCACTTTAATATGCGCCTTTGTCTGCATAATTTAGAATAAAACTTTAGATGTGATTTAGAAACACCAAGACAGTGTAGTCCTTGACTCCTTGAGATATGTGAGTGCGAAACTAACAGGTAAGGCCAACCCAATGCACCACAGCTAGTAGAAAAATGGCAAAGGTAACTATGTGTGTGGTCTGAGTGCTTGCTAGCTGGATAATACTGTTAGGAGCTGTGGGAATATAAAGGGAAATATTTCATAATTCTTGCCCTTAAAAGCTTAAAATTAAGACAGAAAACCATCAGCAATTTGGGGGGAAAACACAAAGAACCATTGAACCATTTATAACATTTTTTTATGTCAGATAGACCCAGCCCCAGCATGAGGATTTTTATTAACACTGATGAAGAATTAAACTGAAAATATGAAAAAACAATATTTCACAGAAGAGTAAATACATCATAAAACTTAAGAAGGAATTTCTCTTGGGAGCCCAATATAATCAGTGATGCTGAAACTGTCATGTTCAGCTGTATCACATCATTTATTATTTATTAATAAATTGGTAATCACATTATTACTTTTCCACAGAACCTTTAGTCCAAACAGTCACTGATGTTTACAGGAGGTGTGTTAAAATGTTCAGTTTTATCTCCACTCTTTAATAAGAAGCCTCTTTTCTTTTACTCCACTAGGAAAATCCTGTCTACCTGGGGCTAGCCAGTCACAAACAGAATCCACTTGCAAGGATAAAGGATAAATGACAAGTTCAAAGCCTTGAAAGAAAACCTGGCACTTGGCCGATGATATTGGCTAAATGTCTTAAAAGCAGAAGATCAAAAAGCAAATGGAAATTGGGCCTGAAAAATGGAAATAATCTGAAAGGGGAAATGACTTGTAGCTGAGTAAGAGCCATGGAAATAGCCGTGAACACATTTTCTGGCTCAATTTTGTGGATCAGATTGGGAGGGAGAATAAACTCTTTGGCCACCAACATATTCAAGTATCAGAGCTTGATGTCCATCCACCGTTTCATTTCTCCTAATAAATGATTTGTGGCTTTCTCAACATATGTTCACCACTCCACCCTGCTATCTTTTCCTTTGGGTTCTCAGAGTCACTCTATCTGCTCTGAAGTAACATGAAATGGTGTGGTTCTTCCTGGTTGGAATTTTCCAGCCTTCTACAATCTGCCCTTCTGCAAGAGCACCACAGAAAGTGTAAAGATTGCAAACATATTGACTGCTTGGCCACAGAAGACAGGCTGTCTCCCAGATGGAGCCCCACTGCTTCCTCCAGCCGTTATTCTGTCAGGGGTGGCGAAGAATACCATCTGCTGCCCCTTTCAAAAGGGAGGCTTTGCCTCCGCCCGTTGGGCTCCAGGGGACTTGTTTCTGAGCCTACCAATAGGTATCTGGCAACAGTAACTCTTTTCATCACAGCACCATGCTTTTTAGAAAGGTTACTGTGTCACATGTGGTTACTGGCCATCGTTACCATTGCTGAGAAAGAAGGGCTCCCTTTAAATTTCTATCCATGCAAAAAGGATGAAAATACTCCTGCTATTATTTCATATGCACTCAGGATGGAAAGAGTTTGGAGAAAGAGATGTCTGTCAGCTTGACGGGAAATCCTTCAAGGCGCCACTCCTTTCATTTCTGGTACTTTTTTCAGGTTGCCTCTCTCTTGGTAGCTCTAGTGGATATTTATAGGAGTCACCCAGCATCTAAACACCCCTGGAGGGCTGGGTAATCCCAAGGCAGGTGGGAGGCAGGACCTGCCTCCTCCCTGCAGAACCTGAAAGGAGCAGGTGTTTCCTCTGCCCTCCTCAGGGCTGCTGGAGAGCAAGGTGCAATCAAGCCTGGCTCACCAGATATGCCATGCAGGAGGAGTGGCCAAGGCATGCAGACATTCAGAGGTCACTTTGGAATCGAGAGCCTGGAGGTTATAGCAGCCAATGTTGGGGGCAACAGAGCCCAGCCACGTGACGGTGGGTGTCCTGGGAACACAGGGTCCAAGAAAGCATCCTTAGCAGTCTGGTCTTTTTGGCTACATTTGTGTTCATCATCATTTAATGAGCCTGAATCTCCAGGTTTCCTGGTGACTCTGTGAACTGCCCCCAATCACCACGCCCACTAAGATCTCTCCAATAAATTCCTTTCTGCTTTAATTAGCTAGAGACAGTTTTTAAGGTTGGCAACCTGACCTGAACACTACATTTTCCAAATATAGGGGAACTAACATCATTAACATACAAATGGAAATGTAGCCTCTACTTCCTCCTAGCTACTTTCCAAAACAAACAAATGTTTTTAGATTCAATGTCAGTCAGCTATAGTCTCTGCTATAACATTTCAAAAGTGGAAAATTCCTATGTGGGTATATAGCAAGATCCATAGTTCTTATGTATTGGTACTTATCAAGATGCCCACTGAAAAGCAGTAATATTTGACATCATGGATACAGATGTGTGTGTGTGTGTGTGTGTGTGTGTGTGTGTGTGTGTATGCAAAATCCCAACATACCAATGTAGTTTGATAGGCATGGTTTATAATTATCTTGAGAATGCTAACCTTTATCATCCTCATAAATATGATAATATTCACCTAAAAATACCTATTAATAATAATAGCAACTATTTAATGGGTGCTTACTCTCTATGGGAATCTGTGCCAAATATTCTATATGTATTGTCTCTTTTAGAGAGATACACAACAAGCCTATGAGGTAAATACTATTATTCTCTCTTTTATAAATGGAGAAACTGAGGCTCTGCAAGGTTAGGTGACTTCCTTGTGCTTGACACAGCAAGCAAATGGCAGATATGAGCTCTGGTTTCCTGACTCCAAAGTACCATGGTTTAGCCACTATTCCATGCTGCCCCTATTCAACAGAAATTCACTGAGCAATTCTCTTATAGTAATGATCTGCTATTTGGGAGGGGCACAAATAAAAGTAGGACATGAATCCGGTTCTTAAGGTGTTTATGATACTGTAGAGAAGAAATAAATGTTCTCTTATGGAGACACTGCAAGCTAGAACATGATCAGGGCCACAAGAAAAGCAAAAGATACAATGAGATTGGAGGTCGTTCATCCAGGAGAATTCCATTGGGTCTGAGCTTTAAAGGCACAGAATGGGAACCAGAGGACAAGGGTGAGTTTGTGGGGCAACACATAATCAGACATTTGGCTGAGCCTAAACCTAAGCTATGTGAGCCAGGAGGATATGGTGAACAGAGGAGTCAGGCTAGGAGCTGGGGCCAGATAAGGAGAGAATAGGGTGGTAAGGCAGTCTGAGACAAAGGAGAGATTATGTAAGTGGAAGAAGACAACTGAGGCAGAGAAGCAAAGATAAGTAGCGTGCTGGGGTTCAAATAGGTACTTTCATTTATTCATACATTCAATTAACGAATATTCTTTAAGTGTCTCCTACCTGTCAGATGTTATTCTCATTCAAGGGCTCCAGCATTGGATAAAACAGACAAAGTTTCCATGGTGATGGTGGAGAAGTATGTCAGTAAGGATGCTTTCAAGGCAAATCACAAAAAACTTGAGTATCAATGGCTTAAAACATAAGGACATTTATGGCGCTCAATCAGGAAGTAGATAGTTCTAGGGTTGGTACAGTGGCCGTGGCATTATCAAAACTCAAGCTCCTTCCGCTTCCATCAAGCTCAGCATTGTTGGCTTCTTTTCTTCTCTGGCAGGTCAATTCATGGATAGAAGATAGCTGGTGGAACTTTAGAAATCACATCTAAATTCAGAAGTCAAGAAGGAAGGAGAAAAGTACTTGTTCTTTGTCTGCTTCTTCAATCAGGAGGAAAATCTTTCCAGAAAGCCCAAGGGTTTCCCCTTGCACCCCAGTGACCAGAACTTGGCCACATTCCCACCCCAACAGTAATCTCTGCAAAAGGAAACACAATTGCTATGACTGGCCTGGCCCAGTCATGATCCATGCCCTGAGGCTGGGTGCACGGCGGACTAGACATAGTCAGATTCTTAGTGATAAAAGAGGACGAAGATTAGTTGGGTAGATAACCAGTAGTATGTGCCACAGCAAGAGAGACAATATATACCCAGGTGACTTCTGAGAGGGACAAATGCTATCAGGAAAATGAAACAGTAACGAGAGAGTATCTGAAGTAGTGGAGGAAGAAGATGAGTTAATAGGCTAAGAGCAAACCTGGTAATCAGAAATGCCAAGGTGGCTGGAACAGAATGAGAGGAGCAAGTGGCAGAAGGTGTGGTCAGAGATGAAAGCAGTTGCCATATATACCACATAAAGCTTTATTGGCCAGTGTAGGGAGTTTGGGTTTTTGTTATTGGTTGAATTGTGTCCCCTCCAAAAAAGATATGTTGCAATCCTAACCTCCAGTACCTCAGAATGAAACCTTATTTAGAAATCATGTCTTTACAGAAATAATCAAATTAAAATGATGTCATTAGGGTGAGCCCTAATCCAATAAGACTGTTGTCCTTATAAACAGGAGAATTTTAGACACAGAGACAGACAGAGGGAAGATAATATGAAGACACACAGGGAAAGGAGTCATGTGACTGGACCAAGGAAGGCCAAGGATTGCTGACGAACAACAGAAGCCAGAGGAGACAAGGAAGGATTCACCCCTAAAGCCATCAAAGAAAACATGGCCCTGCTAAAACCTGGATTTCAGACTTCAGGCCTCCAGAACTGTGAAGCAATACATTTCTGTTGTTTTCAACCACCCAGTTTTTGGTACTTTGATACAGTAGCCCTAGGAAACTAATATAGTTTTGTTTGCAATTGGATGGGAATTCATGGGTAAGTTTAAAGCAATAATTTACATTTTTAGAAGCTCACTCTGGCTCATGTGTAGTGAAGGATCATGGATAGATGAGGAAGTGCGAAGGGACAAAGAGTCAAAGGAGAGAGGTCACTGAAGTCTCCCAGGCAAGAGAAAGTGGTGGCTTGCACTAAGGTTGAAGTAGTGCAGGTGGAGTAAAGTCGACAGATTTCGGAGGTATTTTGGGGGTAGAATATACAAGACTTTCTCCTGAACTGGATGTGAGAGGTGACAAAAAGAAGACTCCAGGATGATTCCTGCCCCATGGTGGACTGAGGGAAGCACAGGTTTGATGAGGGGTGGGGCTGGAATCATTAAGTTCAGTTTGGAACAGGTTCAGTTTGACATTCTTATAAGACGTCCAAGTTGAAATGTAGAAGATGGTATGATACACAAGTCTGAATTTTGAGGGCAATTTCAGATCTGGAGCTATACATTTGGAGGTTGTCAACCTATGGAGGATATTTAAAGCCATGTGGCTTATTGAGATCACCAGGGGAGAGAATCCTGCTAAAGATGAGGAACAGGGATGGAGCCCTGCAGCTCACCTACATTGAGTGAGATTGAAAAGAAGAGGTCAGAGAGATAGGAGGAGAACCAGGATAGTGAGTTTTCACTAGAAAAACAAATAACACTTTTGGTTTTGCTTTTTAATCATAGAAAGATATTGCCTAAAACCAGAGAGATTGAACTACGGCTTTAGACTTGTGCATCTCAAATTTAGAACTGAAGAAAGAGTTTTTAAAATGCTGATACCCAGGCCTTGCACAGTCTAATTAAAGCAGATTCTTTAGGGGTGGAGAGTGGGCATTTGGTATTTTTTAAATCTCCCCTTGGTTCCTCAAAAAATTAAAAATAGGACTACCATATGATCCGGCAATCCCACTCTTGGATATCTATCCAAAGAAAATGGAAACAGGATCTCAAGAAGACATGTGCACTCCCATGGTCATTGTAGCATTATTCACAATAGTCAAGACATAGAAACAATCTGAGTGCACATCAACAGATGAATTGATAAAGAAGATGTAATATATATATATATATATATATATATATATATATATACATGGAATATATATGGAATAGAATATTATTCAGCCATGAGAAAGAAGAAAATCCTGCCATTTGGGACAACATGGATGAAATTTGAGGGCATTATGCTAAGTGAAATAAGTCACACAGAGAAAGACAAATACCATATGATATCACTTATATGTGGAATCTAAATAGCCAAACTCTTAGAAAGTAGAGTAGTGGTTACCAGGGATTGGGGTATGGGGGAAATGGAGAGATGCTGGTCAAAGGGTACAAGCTTCCAATTATAAGATGGATGAGTTCTGGGGGTCTAATGTACAGCCTGGTGATTATAGTTAATAATACTTGAAAGTTGCAAAGAGAGTAGATTTTAAACGTTCTTACCACCAAAAAGAAATGGTAATTATGTGACATGATGGAGATGTTAGCGAATGCTATGGTGGTCATCAGTTTGTAATATGTAAATATTTCAAATCAACACATTGTACACCTTAAACTTATACAATGGTATATGTCAATTATGTCTCAATAAAGCTGGAAAAAAGAATGAGAAGACAAGAAATAAAAATAAATAAGTAAAAAATAAAGGTTTCCTGTACAATACCAAAGGCACAATCCACTAAATAATTAATTGATAAGCTGGACTTCCTTAAAATTAGAACTTCTTCTCCATGAAAGACAACGTCAAGAGAATGAAAAGAAAAGCCACAGACTAGGAGAAGACATCTGCAAAAAACTGTTATTCAAAATATATGAAGAAGTCTTAAACTCAACAGTAAGAAAATGAACAACCTGATTTAAAAATGGGCAAAAGACCTGAACAGCCACTTCAACAAAGAAGACATACAAATGGCAAATAAGCATATAAAAAGATGCTCCACATCATACGACATCAGGGAAATAAATACACATTAAAACAACAATGAGATACCACTGCACATCTATTAGAAGAACCACAATCCAGAACACTGACAACACGAAATACTGGTGAGGATGTGGAACAACAGGAACTGTCATTCATTGTGGGTAAGAATGCAAAATAGTATGGCCACTCTGGAAGACAATTTGGCAGTTTCTTACAAAGCTAAACATAATCTAGCCATACAATCCAACCATCATGCTCCTTGCTATTTACCCAAAGGAGTTGAAAACTTATGCCCACAAAAAAACCTGATCACGGATGTTTACAGCAACTTTCGTCATAATCATCAGAAGTTGGACACAACCAAGATGTCCTTCAGTAGGTGAATGAATAAGTAAACTGTGGTACATCCAGACAATGGAATATTATTCAATGCTAAGAAGAAATGAGCTATCAAGCCATAAAAAGACATGGAGGAACCTTAAATGCATATACTTTACAATTTTATATGTCAATAATACCACAATAAAGCTGAAATTTTTTTTAAAATGCACATTACCAAGTGTAAGAAGACAATCTGTAAAGTCGACATACGATTTGATTCCAACTGTATGACATTCTGGAAAAGGCAAAACTATGGAGACGGTAAAAAGATCAGTGGTTGCCAGGGGTTGGAATAGAAAAGGGATGAATACATGGAGCATGGAGGATTTTTAAGACAGTGAAAATAGTCTGTATGTATTATAATGATGGACACATATCATTTTACATTTGTCCAAACTCATAGAATGTACAATACCAAGAGTCCATCCTGATGTAAACTATAGACTTTAGGTGATAATAAGGTCAATGTAGGTACATCAATTGTAACAAATGTACCACTCTGGTAGTTGATATCACGGGGGGCAGGCTTGTGCATGTGTGGGGACAGGCGAAATATAGGAACTCTCTGTACTTTCTGCTCAATTTTGCTGTGAAGTTAAAACTACTCTAAAAAATCGTCTATTTTTTAGAAACACAACAACATGGCACATCCCCTTCTCCCAAAAATATTACCCAATTAAGGAGACAGCCTCAGGGGAAAAAACGAACCCCAACTCCCCAGGCAATTCTAAAGCTCAATTAGAGTTAAGAACATCTTTAGCCATTATAAAAATACCCAGTCAACCAATTCTAAATAATTTCATAGTGTAAATTCAAACTAATGAACCACTAGATATGTGCTAATTTTAGTGAATAATCTTTTTTGGCATCGTTTCCGCCATTTTATGATCATCTTCAAAGCGTTGAGAGGACATCGTTGTCTTGCAACATGCTGTACATCTCATCAAAGGCATAAATCAGTACAATCTTTGGTTTATAAAAAGATGACGAAAGAAAAAAGACTCTCAGCTCTAAATTTAAGCACCTTTTGAACTTTATAAAAATCACTTTAAGAATAACTTTATTAGCGTAACAAAAAACTAAAGATTTTTATCTAGCCCTTTTCTTTTTAAATACATTCTTCTGTCAGTGAGTTACTCCATAAAGATAATGAAAAATCATTTTATACACAAAATTAAAAATGCAAGCATTCAAAGCAGTCTGGAGAACATTTGAGAAAAAAAGGACTTATATTTAAGAAGAAAAACAAACTCTCTAACAAAATGTGTTATGTGCTTCATTATTGTTCTAAAATTAGCTCTTCCTTATTTAGGTAAGAAATAGGGCTAGTTACTTAGTTACATCACTTACTACTCTGTCAAACTGCTGAGGGGCTCCATGCTAGCAGTAAAGACTCCAAAGGTCCATTTTATTTCAAAGGTCTTGTTCCTCACTCCACAGGACCCCTCAGTAGTATCTGACACAAATGAGCAACTCTTCCTTAAAATTCTTTCTTCCCTTAGTCTTCATCATGTTATAGGATCCACTCCTACCCTGGCATCCTTTTCCTTCATGGCCTCAATTCTCCTCTCCACTAATACCCACCTGAGTGATTTATCTAGTTCATGGTTCAAATGTTACCTTGAGGTCAATTTCTGTTCTTAGCCTACTTTCTGAACTTCAAAACAAGAATTTCCACTTATTCCCGAGCAATCACCATTTGAATATCCCATTGACACCACTCACTGGGATACTAAGTCCAACTGATTATCTTCTCCTCTAATGCTGCTCCATTTTTTTTTTAAAGATTTTATTTTTTTCCTTTTTCTCCCCAACACCCCCCAGTACATAGTTGAATATTCTTCGTTGTGGGTCCTTCTAGTTGTGGCATGTGGGACGCTGCCTCAGCGTGGTCTGATGAGCAGTGCCATGTCCGCGCCCAGGATTCGAACCAACGAAACACTGGGCCGCCTGCAGCGGAGTGCGCGAACTTAGCCACTCGGCCACGGGGCCAGCCCCTGCTGCTCCATTTTTTTGCATCCTTAACAATTACACCACAGTTGCCCCAGCCTGGAAAATCTTACTGGCTCTGCAATTTTGGGAAAGTTGTTAACATCTTGCAACCTCAGTTGCTTCATCTGTTTTATGGGTAAAGAAAACCAATTTAAGAGGTTCATCGTGAAGGTTATTTGAGACATTGAACTGACATTGCTTTAGATTTCAAAGATTATTGCTCTGTGTTATTGTTTGACAAGGCCCTGTTGGAGAACACCTAAGGAAACGGTGAACTCAGCCCCAGCTATAAACAGGCCCCAAGTCTTTGACTTCCATATTATGATGCTATAAAACTACTGGCAGGCTAGGAAGTAACAACTTTCCCCATAGAATGAAACAGAACTGTTTCAGTCATATTTGAACTTCAATTTCTTATGTTCTTGCTATAAAATAATAAACTCTACTGTCAAGTCTTCTTTTCTCAAATTCTTAAATTTCACAGTATTAAGAAATATTCACTTCCTTTAGCATAAAATGTGGCATTCATTTAGAAATCTATTTTTAATTAACTTTGCGTGTCTCAGCCATCAGGTACAAACTACATTCACTAGTAGCTCAACAAATTCATGTTAGGTCAGTTTGAATCCTACTTTAGGTCAATTTCACACAGAAATAATTGTTGTAGGAGTTTGTACTGACAGCTTATAATTAACGTATGCTTTTGAAAGGATGAATAGTCAGTGATTGGATATTCAGAGAAAGATTATATTTCTTGATCTTCCTCCCACACGCACAAAAATGATACCACTCATCATATTTGACACTTCTTTATTTTTCCCAAAAGAACTTTTTCACATATTGAACCGTTTGTCTGCCCCAAATTTATGACTTTTTCAATTAAAACTTAATTTTAAAAAACATATTTGGTGGTTTGAGTCAAAGAAAAATAACAGGCTTAGAGGTATTCCATGGTTGTTCTACGTGATGAATACAAGCAGCTTCATTTTATCCATTTACTTATTCAATCTGTATTAAGTGCAGAAAACCCCACCTTCCTTACCGAATTGATGAATAATTATATTTTCAGCAGTATCCTCTGATTTTCCCAGATATCTGAAAAATGATTTTCAGAACTTTTTTCCGTCCCACTCATTCATTTATTCAACAAATAATTTTTGAGCAGTGCCAAGCCCTGTCTTAGGCCTTGCAGATAGAGTAGCAAACAAGACAGACAAGGTCCTAGCTCTCATGAAGCTGAAATTCCATTAGAGACAGACAACAAGCTTGTAAACGAGTATACAATATGCTTTCAGGTAATGATAAGTGCCATGATGAAAATCAAAAGGGATAAGGGGATACAGAGTGAGGGGGAATACTATTTTAGGCTGGGTGATCAGGAAATGCACCCAGGAGGAAGTAGTATTTGAACAGAGATACGAGAGAAGTAAGAGTCATGCAAGGGCTAGGAGAAGACCATTCCAGGCAGAGGGAACAGCCTTAGGATGGGAGCAAACTTGGCATGTTCACAATGAAGAAAGGAGGCCACGGTGGCTGGAGCAGCGTAAACAACAGCAGGAGTGGAAGAAAAGACAAAGGTCAAGTCATGTAGAGCCTTGATAAGCCGCGATGAGGCATTTAGACTATATTCTAAATGTGATGGGAAGCCACTAGGGACTTTTGAACTAGACGGTGACAAGACTTGATTCATGTTTATAAAAGGCAACCTTGAGTCTTTTGTGGAAATAGGCAGTCTGGTTAGGAGGCCAATGTAGTGAAACATGGTTGAATTCTGACTATATTTTTGAAAGTAGAGCTCTTGCAGAACTTGCTGATGGATTGAATTTATGGTTTGGATAAAGAAGAGAAATTGGTGATGATACTTAGATTTTTGGTATGAGCAGCTGGTGATCGATTGCTGTTCTCATTTAATTGAAATAGGGAAGATTAGAAAATGAGTACAGTGGATGGGGGAGGCATAAACAAGAGTTCGGATTCGAACATAACAGAACACCTATCGTATGACCAGGACAAGTGTTCTGCTGGCACGTGGACGAGACCTGCAGGAAGATCATTCACTGGGAAAAACTCATGGAGACAAGATCAGGGCAGATATGTGAGTTCCCCCTTGCCCCTCACACTCTGGGATGGCTGCACCCCAGATGCCAGATGTGGAAAAGGGATGTGACTTTTGGGATGTGGGGCTTTTAAGCTGAATGGTTAGGGAAGAACCAGACTCTTCCCTGATATAATGAGGAGCTAGAATGTAATAGCAATATGATACACTAGAATCATGTCCCATCTTTATCCTGCCAATCTCTCCTCTGAGGTGATCAGGGATCAGGATATGAGAAGACGACATAGCAGAACCTTGTTCCATCCCTATCATGCCAGCATCTCTTCTAGCATTATGGGAGTAAGATGAGGATCCACGCTACCTGTTGCAGCTGTATGACAAAGAAAGCTAACACCAGGGGGCCAGTCTGGAGGCGCAGCGGTTAAGTTTGCACATTCTGCTTCATCAGTCCGGGATTCGCTGGTTCAGATCCCAGATGAGGACCTATGCACCTCTCGTCAAGCCATGCTGTGGCAGGCATTTCACATATAAAGTAGAGGAAGATGGGCACAGATGTTAGCTCAGGGCTGGTCTGCCTCAGCAGAAAGAGGGGGATTGACAGCAGATGTTACCTCAGGGCTAATCTTCTTCTTCTTCTTCAAAAAAGAAAGCTAACAGCAGGATTTGCCACATCAGTGCTCATGATTGGAGAAGTACCAGCCCTTATCCAGGCATGCTTGGAGGGCTGAGGTCCAAGCCTCATGGCTGACCAGGATTGATTGCCTGAAGTACTAGCCTTGGCCAGTTTCTATGGAGATTTTCAGGAGGCAAATTCCTTCTCTACAGGGGCTAATTCACGGACAAATTAACACTTACCTCTTAGTAGAAACTTGGACTAAGTTGGTAGTAGTGGAGTAGCGAAACGTGGTTGGATTCTGGAAATACTCTGAATGTAGATTTCCCAATGAACTTGCTGGTGGATTGACTTTATGATTTGAAGGGAAAAAGAGGAATCAAGGAGTATGTATAGGTTTTTGTCCTGAACAATGGATTTAATCATGCTGTCATTGACAGAAATAAGGAAGGTTGAAGGAACGTGTAGAGGGGGTGGAGATGGAATCAAGAGTTCTGATTTGGAAATGCCTAATAGACACCCAAATAGAGAGGTGGACAGTACCTGGAATTTAGGGGAGAGATCTGGATGATGGATATAAATTTTGGAGTCATCAGCATGTAGGTGCCTTTTAAAGTCATGGGACTGGATCAACTTAGGAGGAAATGTGAAAGAGAAAAAGACTGCAAACTGAACCCTGCTTGGGTTATGTCAATATTTAAACTCCTGGAACAGGCCTAATACCCACTTCTCCAGGCAGACTCTTGGTTGCCCACACCAAGAAAAGAAACATTCAAGCACAATGTAATCTCAAACTAATACCTGTGATTTATTGCATAAGGCAGGCCTGAGATAGACCTGAAGTGTCATGTTCCAACGCAATGGGTGAATATTTCTACACAGATTCAGAACATGAGGAACATACAAATAGTAACAGCACAGCTTTCTCCTCACTCTGCTAAGGGGAATTACCTGCCAGCTCAACAGAAAAACGACAAAACTCCGTAATTTGCTTACTCTTTCAGAGATTTCAATTAAAATTATATAATTATTTCAAAGCTTTTTGAGCAGGGTTTGTTTTTCTTTCAAATACAACGTTTTATCTTATCATTAATAGGGCTATATTTTACTCTCTCCTCCTCCAAAACTATAGAATTATTAAATTATTTGACATTCCCTCACGTGATATGTGTATTTTCCATTTCAAGTCTAGGTTTCTCAGACCAATGTTTCAATTACAGAGTAATGATGCTTCAGACATGGTTATTCCACTACCGGCCACTCTTACATCCTTTCTTACTCTGAGGAGAAATCATCAAGGAAATTTGAAAATGCCATTGACCTTTCCTCAACTTTTCGATCTGGAGCCAGGAATTGGTTATGGCCTCAGCTAAATGAACTAGAGATTAAATCATGATTAGTAATACTTAATTAGGGACTGAAAGAGTCTTGGTTGGTAAGAATGGAACAACAAATAAAAACATCCAACAACATGAAATAGGGAACCATTCTGGTCCCTCTTTGTTTTAGCTTATTTCCTCCCTCCAAAAAAAAAAGAAGTATTTTTGTATAAAAACAATTAAAATTTAATATATTGGATTCTGAAATTAATCAGGTACAATATATATGAGAATAGCCAAGAAATTTCTAGGAAAATGAACAATGAATAATGAAGGGTGTGGCAAAAACATCTGCTGCTCAACCAGTGTCCATGTACTCTTCCCCATTTCTCATCCCCCTTGTTGTTGATCAGATGATATGTGACTAATTCTGGCCAATAGGCAGAAAAGGTGTCACTTCTGGGTCAAACCATTTATGATCCTGGGCACAAACTCTTGAGTTCTCTCTTCCCATGCTTTGGTGACCTGGAGGCCATATATTAAGATAGTGGCATTACAACACAGAAGCAGCCAGTGTCACTGAATCTCTGCATGGAAGACAACTGGCCTGAAGAGTTGCCTGACCCACAATGGAATTCATGTGAATGTGAAATAAGTCTTTGTTGTATTAAACTACAGAGATTTGGGAGTTTGTGTTTTGCCATACTATATAAATATATACTGACACAAAAGGACACTTTCCTAGGTAAATTCTACTAAACAGATCAATGAAATATGGGTTCATAAATAGACCCATGTCTATTTGGAAGTTTAGTATATGACAATGATGTCTTAAATCAGTGTAGAAAGATGGATTACTGATATATGTCTCAGTTAACAAATTAACCCAAAACTTAGTAGTTCAAAATGGCACTAATCATTCATTATCTCTCATAGATTCATTGGGTCAGGAGTTCAGACAGCACCATGGAAACAGCTTGCCTCCACACCCTGAACAACGTCTAGGGCCTCAGCTGGGGCAGCTCAAAGGGGAGCTGGAATCCTCTGAAGGCTCATTCACTTACATGCCTGAGTTTGATGCTGGTTGTTGGCTAGGGGCCTAGTTTGGACTGTCAGCTGGAACACCCACATGCAGCCTCTCTGCATAGCTTGGACATCCTCACAACATGTTAGCTAGGTCTTAAGGGTGAATGTAGCGAGAAAAGGAGCAGTATTGCCTATTGTGACTGGGCCTCAGAAGTCACACAGCAGCACTTCTGCCATAGACTGCGGATCAAGGCAGTTACAAAAGTTCACCCAGGTTCAAAGGAAGGAACACAGAAGCCACCTCTGAATGGAGAAGTGTCAATGTCATATTGTAAGAAGGGCATGAAGAATTATGTATGTTTTATAGATAGATAGATAGATAGATCTATATCATCCACCTTTGAAAAATACAATCTGACACAGTGCAAATAGGTAATTTGTTTGTTAAAGATCCAATAGTACTTTTGAACAAGATGAATGTATGCCTTCCTACTATAGAGATGAGAATAACAGATATTGCCTTATATGCAAATATTATGATTTGAACAGATTACTGACACTCTAGCTAATAATTGCACAAAAGAGGTGCAGCTGATGAGCTTTTCTAAAATTAAAGATGTTTTAGTAGACCTCAAATTACAAACTAGCATATAGAGTAAATTTCCTTAGACATTATTTTATTTCGTTTTCTTGTATTGTTGGAAACAATTTGGGTCATTTACTGGGATATTTTTAATGTTTTGAAGCCTTGAAAAATTCCAAGCTAAAGATATTTTTGTTATATTATATGGAGTAGAGCTTCAGGCTTTTATTTCCCATGAGTTTATGCACTGTAATAAATGAAAAACAATTTTCCAGGAGAATCTTGGCTTTGCCCATAGTTTTCCCATGTCTCACCTTAAAGCAAAGTAATATGGCTCTCCATTCAGGCACACACCCTTGTCAGATGGTTTCTCACTTTTCACAAAATGATGTCTACCCCTTACTCCCAGGCAATCAATTGTCTGCAAAAGTGTTCCAACATAAAAGGACTGACTGTCAGAACACATCAGAGAGTGTAATCTTGAACTTTCGGTTGCCCTATTTTTAACTTAAGGTTTGTCTGAAATAAACAATGTCTAGGGAGGGTTACTTGAGGGATACAGAATCCACCCAGTAGCCAGCACTCTTTTAGCCCTGCCCAGATCCCCTGGGATCCCTTTCACCAGTGTGTACCCCTCATGCATCTTCTGCAACTCTTTTTGCAAAGACTGACCTCAGGCCACTGGAGCCACTTTGCCCACAAGCACCAGGACAGGAATTACCTGGGAGTTTACATCACTCCCCCATCTCACCCTTGGACCCCAAAGCCCTTAGCCAATGATTGATGGGTGCAGGAGAACAAAGCCCAGTTCCTCTGCCCCAAGTCAGGACAAACTCTGAGTTGTAATTTCTCCTCCAGAGTTCCCTGCGGAATCAGGCTGAGGCTGGGACATCACCTAAACTCATACCCTGACCCAACTTCTTCCCCTCCTCTATCTTCTTCCCACTACTCCTGTGACAGTTTCTCCTGGGAACACTTTTTAAATAAATCACATGTGCATGAGTCCTCAAATTAAGATCCGCTTCTGGAGAACAAGACCTAAGAGATAATTCATCCACTTAGATATTCTATTATCTTTCTGTGAATTAAGGTGACTCATTAAGGAGTGGGATACTTGGACTACATGGTGTAGTTCTCACGAATCAGAATCTACACGTCAATAAGATCCCTAAGGGATCTGTGTGCACACTAACCTTCCAGAAGCACTTTCCTGAGAAAGAGTCCTAGGAACTGGTTCAAGAAGTATGACATTGGAATAGACCAGAAACCGTGGAAGAGATTACAAACCTTGTCAAAAATAAAGTATTGAGTTATTTTCATTTTTATAATATTCCAATGTTATTTAAATAATTCCAAAGTAGAGAAAATGATGGAAAGCTTCCAATTCATTTTATGAAATGGGCAAAACCACAATATCAAATCCTGATAAAGATTAAACATTCACAGAGAAAGCTTATTAAATAGTCTAGCTAATATATGGAAACAAAAATCCTAAAGATTGCATTGACAAACTGAATCCAGCATGAAAATAAAAGAATACAATACAATACTGCAAAAGAGTTTATACCAGGCATGCAAATGTATTTAATACTCAAAAATCTACTAACATAACATATCACATCAAGGGAAAAAGCCAGAATTTCAATAGATGTTCCCAAATTAAATAATAGATGATAAAATCAAACATCCATTCATTATAAATATGTGTAGTAAACTGGGACTGGAAGAAAACTTTCTTAGCTTGATAAATGGCATATTTTGTGAAGCAACAATTTATATCATTCTGACAGGCTTTTCAGCTGAAGTCGGGAATAAGATAAGGATGATTAAAATCATTGCTATTATTTTTCATTTCTTCTAAGTTCCAAACAATATAGTAAAACAAGAAAAGAAATACGAGGTATAAATATTGGAAAAGGAACAAAAGTATTTTTGATTTTTTTACCTACCTTGAAACTTAAGAAAACCATCCATGAAAATGTTATAACTCCTAAGAAGTGTTGGATAACAACATAAACATACAAGTATCAATAATTTTCATATATCAAAAAATAAATATTATTTTATGCACAAAATGAACCAAAAATATAACATGTTTACAAATGATCTCAACAAGAAACGTGCAAACTGCTTAAAGAAAACCAAAAAACACTTTAAAAATAGTTTAAAATGGAGAAATACAACTTATTTCTGGATAGGAAAATCCGTTATTTTTAAAGTGTTAATTCTTCCCAGTTTGCTTTATAAATGTGATACATTTCTAACCTAATATAATACCAACTGAACATTCTTGCAACTAGACAAAATGCTTTGAAAGTTTACCCAGAAGAATAAACATGTAAGAATAACCAAGAAAATTTTTAAAAGAAAAATGAGAAGGGACTTAAAACCAAATGTTGAAATTTATTATAAAGCCACAATAATTTGAACAACATGTTATGGGTGCAGGACTAGACAAACAATTCCAGGTAATAAAAATAGGAAGTCCAGAACAGATGTAGGAATGTATAAGAACTTAGCATGTCGGGGCTGGCCCAGTGCTGCAGCGGTTAAGTGCACACATTCTGCTTCGGTGGTCTGGGGTTTGCCGGTTCGGATCCCTGAAGTGGACATGGCACCGCTTGGCAAGCCATGCTGTGGCAGGCGTCCCACATATAAAGTATAGGAAGATGGGCATGGATGTTAGCTCAGGGCCAGTCTTCCTCAGCAAGAAGAGGAGGATTGGCAGCAGATGTTAGCTCAGGGCTAATCTTCCTCAAAAAAAGAAAAAGAAAGAACTTAGCATGTGATAGCCGTGTCATTTAAAATCACATTTATTATATAATTTGACTAAATATTTGTGGGAAAATTAAGTTAACTTCATTATATCCCAGAATAGACTTTAGCTGGGCTGAAAATGTAAATTTTTAAGAAAAAACCATGGAGGAGACGGTATCAACATGGTGGCATATGTGGACTCTGAACTCACATCCTCCCACAGACACAACAAACTTACAACTACTCTTGGAAGAATTACCTGCTGAGAGAAAACTGAAAACTGGATAAAAAGAACCCCCACAACAAGGGACTGTGTTGACTGAGGCAGAAGAGGCAGAAATTCCTTTCTGGGGAGAAAAAACCATCTTTGAGCCACAGTGCTTCATGGCCAGCCAGGGGCAATCCTAAGGTACAAACCCTTCCCTGGAGGAGTGGGGGATCTGCGCTGTGGGGGAGCATTACCACAATAAGCAGCTTTTGGACTCAGCACAGCTGAGACAACGGTCATAATATCTGGCTTTGCTGGCTATTAACTACAATGGGGAATACCCACAGAAAAGCTATTGCACATAAGGGGAAAAAAGCCTGCTCTTAAAGGGCCTACACACAAATTCACCCATTTTGGAAAGCAACCTAAAATCACCGAAAAGAAAAGTGTGCAGTCCTTTGGTGAAGAGACTCACTTGATAGGCTCTGAACCCATCTCGGTGAGAAGTGAGACCTCCCCAGGGACTGAGACATTGACAGCAGCCATTATTGTGAGCTAGTACAGGAGTGCTGACACAGGCGTTGGCAGATGCCATTGGAGTTCTTCCATTGGCCTGTTAGCCCAGGGTCTGCCCCACGTACTAGAGCACTGATTTCATTAAGCTCAGCCAGGGCAGGCAACCCATCCTAGGGACTGGCTCCACCCAATAGCAAGCCCTCGGGGAACTTGTGGGTCCGAGTAGGTGGGGGGGTCTCTGGAAACTCTGCAACCAGCAAGTGGGTCCTCCTCTGTGCTGTAGGGTGTGCATGAGGAGTGGGCCTGCTTTGGTGGAGTGTGTGGGGCCACTAAAGTGGGGTGACTGGGTCCACCTCAGTAGGGCAGGGTGCATGCATGGGGCAGGACTGTGTTGATGAGGTGTGTGGCCCTGTGGACAGTGGGACTTATCAGCTTCAGCAGACTTGTGCTTCTCAAACAGCCACATAAGGGATCAGCCCCAACTTCCAAAGCCTGAAACAATCGGGTATTCCCAGGCTTGGGGCTGGACCAACCCTGCTGCAATCCTGAGAGAGCTAACAACAGCCTTGCAGGCCTGAGGCCTACATCAATTGTAAGCCCTTGAGCCTAGGAACTAGCCATGCTGGGGGCCTTCTCACTTAACAGAAAAACTGCAACAAGAATGTGCTATTAAACCTTGCAGCCAACTGTCCTAGCACTCCCCATGCCCAATGAAGTGACTGAAGCGTCCATAGCAGCCACATGCAGCTGAGCATTACAATCAGCCAGCCAGGGGGACAGCCTAGCCTCCCCAGGAACCTGCAGCAAGAGCAACCCTGCCACAACAAAAGGACACATGTAGCCCACACAGGGGAAACTCCTGGAACATTTGGAACTGGTGATGAGAGGGAAGAACAGTGCTTGGTCTCATAAGGCATCTCTTACATAAGGCCACCTCTCCAAGATCAGGAGATGTAGCTGACCTATCTGATACATAGATATAAGCACAGAGAAAGAGGTAAAATTAGGAGAAAAAGGAATGTGCTCCAAGTAAGGGAACAGGACAAAACCCCAGAAAAAGAACTAAACAAAACAGAGATAAACAATCTACCTGACAAAGGGTACAAACTAAGAGTCATAAGGATGCTCACTGATCTTGGGAGAAGAATGGATGAACTCAGTGAGAACTTCAACAAGAGATTGGAAAATATAAAAAAGAACCAATAAGAAGTGAAGAATGCAATACTGGAAATGAAAAATTCACTAGAGGGACTCAAAAGCAGAGTAGATGATACAGAAGAATGGATCAGTGAGCTGGATGAAAAACTAGAGGAAATCACCAAAGCTGAACAGACAAAAGAAAAAACAATTTGAAAGGATGAGGACAGTCTAAGGGATCTCTGGGACAATGTCAAGCACACCAACATCTGTATTATAGGTGTCCCAGAAGGAGAAAAGAAAGACAAAGGGGCAGAGAATCTATTTGAAGAAATAATACCCGAAAACTTTCCTAACCTAAAGAAGGAAAAGACATTCAGGTACAGGAAGCACTGACAGCACCAAACAAGATAACCCCAAAGAGGCCCACACCAAGACACATTGTAATTAAAGTGTCAAGAATTAAAGATAAAGAAAGAATTCTAAAAGTCATAAGAGAAAGGCAATAAGTTACATACAAAGGAAATCCCATAAGGCTATCAGCTGACTTCTCAGCAGAAACCATACAGGCTAGAAAAGAGTGGCACAATATATTTAAAGTGCTGAAAGGAAAAATCTACGGCCAAGAATATGTTATTTAGCAAGGTTATCATTCAGAATGGAAGGAGAGATAGTTTCCCAGACAAGCAAAAACTAAAGGAGTTTATCACCAAGAAACCAGCCTTACAAGAAATAGTAAAGTGACTTATTTAAGTGGAAAAGAGAAGACCACTAATAGGAATAAGAAAATTATTTTTTAAAAGCAATAAAATCACTGGTAAAGGCAAATATATAGTAAACGTAGTAGATCAATCACCTACGAAGCTAATATGAAGGTCAAATGACAAAAGTACTAAAATTGTCTATTTCTTTAGTAAGAAAGTAACAGACACACATGCACAAAAAAAGAGGTTAGATATGATATCAAAATCATAAAATGTGGGAGGAGGGGAGTAAAAGAGTAGAGCTTTTAGCAAGAGGTCAAACTAAAGAAACCATCAACTTAATATAAATTGCTATATACTTAGGGTATTATATATGAACCTCATGGTAATCACAAACCAGAAACTTATAATAAATACACAAAAACTTAAGAGAAAGGAACCCAAACATAATACTAAAGAAAGTCATCAAACCACAAGGGAAGAGAGCAAGAAGAAAGGGACAGAGAAGAATTACTAAAACACCCAGAAAAAAAGTAATGAAATGTCAATAAGTATATTCTTATCAATAGCTACTTTAAATGTCAACGGACTAGACATTCCAATCAAAAGGCATAGAGTGGCTGATTGGATTAAAAAACACAACCCATATATATGCTGCATCCAAGAGACACACTTAAGACCTAAGGACACTCACAAACTGAAAGTGAAGGGATGGAAAAGATACTCCATACAAATGGCAATGAAAAGAAATCTGGGGTAGCAACACCCCAGATTTATCAGACAAAATAGACTTTAAAACAAATACTGTAACAAGAGACAAATGATAAAGGGAACAATCCAGCAAGAGGATATAACACTTGTAAATATCTAGGCACCCAACATAGGAACACCTGAATATATAAGGCAATTATTAACAGACAAAAAGAGAAATAGACAGTAACACAATAATAATAGGGGACTTTAACACTCCACTTCCAACAATGGATAGATCATCCAAACAGAAGATCAATAAGGAAACATTGGCCTTAAATGATCCATTAGACCAGACGGACTTAGTGGATACATGCAGAAAATTTCATCCAAAAAGCACAGAATACACAATCTTTTCAAATGCACATGGAACATTCTCCAGGATAGATTACCTATTAGGCCACAAAACAAGTCTGAATAAATTTAAGAAGATTGAAATAATACCAAGCATCTTTTCTGACCACAAAGATATGAAACCAGAAATCAACTACAGGAAGAAAATCAGAAAAGCCACAAACTTGTGGAGATTAAACAAAGTGCTACTGAACAACAATTGGGTCAATGAAGAAATGAAAGGATAAATCAAAAAATACCTGGAGAAAAATGAAAATACAACATGCCACAATTTATAGGATACAGCAAAAGTGGTTCTAAGAGGGAAGTTCATAACAATACAGGCCTACCTCAACAAACAAGAAAAATCTCAAATAAACAATCTAACAGTACACCTAAAGGAACTGGAAAAAGAAGAACAAACAAAGCCCAAAACCAGTAGAAGAAAGGAAATAATAAAAATCAGAGCAAAAATAAATGAAATATAGACTAATAAAACAATAGAAAAAAGTCAATGAAACTAATAGCTGGTTCCTTGAAAAGATAAACAAAATTGGCAAACCTTTATCTAGACTCACCAAGAAAAAAAGAGAGATGGCTCAAATACAATCAGAAATGAAAGAGGAGAAATTACAACAGACACCTCAGAAAACCAAAAGATTATGAGAGAATACTACAAAAAGCTATAAGCTAAAAAGTGGATAATCCAGAAGAAATGGATAAATTCTTAGAATCATACAACCTTCCAAAACTGAATCAAGAAGAAACAGAGAATTTGAATAGACCAATCACCAGTAAGGTGATCAAAACACTAATCAAAAACCTCCCCAAAAATAAAACTCCAGTACCAGACGGCTTCCCTGGTGAATTCTACCAAACATTCAAAGAAGACTTAATACCTAGCCTTCTCAAACTCTTCCAAAAACTTGAAGAGGACAGGAAGCTTCCTAACTCACTCTATGAAGCCAACATTATCCTGTTACCAAAACCAAACAAGGACAACACAAAAAAAGAAAATTACAGGCTGAAATCACTGATAAACATCAATACAAAAATCCTCAACAAAATACTAGCAAATTGAATACAACAATACATTTAAAAAGATCATATGCCATGATCAAGTGGGATTTATTCCAGGGATGCAGGGATGGTTCAACATCCACAAATCAATCAACATGATAGACCACACTAACAAAATGAAGAATAAAAATCACATGAGCATCTTAATAGATGCAGAGAACACATTTGACAAGATGCAGCATCCATTTTTGATAAAAACTCGGAATAAAATGAAAATAAAAGGAAAGTACCTCAACATAATAAAGGCCACATATGACAAACCCACAGCTAATATCATACTCAATGGAGAAAAACTGAAAGGTATCCCTCTAAGAACAGGAGCCAGACAAGGATGCCCACTTTCCCCACTCTTATTTAACATAGTATTAGAAGTCCCAGCCAGAGTAATTAGGCAAGAAAAAGAAATAAAAGGGATCCAAATTGGAAAGGAGGAAGTGAAACTGTCATTATTCACAGATGACATGATTCTATATATAGAAAACCTTAAAGAATCCACCAAAAAACTTTTTGAAGTAATAAATGAATGTGGTAAAGTTACAGGATACAAAATCAACATACAAAAATCTGTTGGGTTTTGATAGACACAACAATGAGGTAGCAGAAATAAAAATTAAGAATATAATCCCATTTACAATTGCAATAAAAAAAAACTAGGAATAAGTTTAACCAAACAGGTAAAAGATCTGTACACGGAAAACTATAAAACATTGTTGAAAGGAATTGAAGAAGACACAAAGAAATGGAAAGATATTCTGTGCTCTTGGATTGGAAGATTTAACATAGTTAAAATGCCCATACTTCCTAAAGCAATCTAGAGATTCAATGCAATCCCTATCAAAGTTCCAACAATAGTTTTCACAGAAATAGAACAAAGAATCTTAAAACTTATATGGAACAACAAAAGACCAAGAATAGTCAATGGAATCCTGAGAAAAAAGAACAAAACTGGAGGTATCACACTCCCTGATTCAAAAATATACTACAAAGCTATAGTAAACTAAACAGCATGGTACTGGCACAAAAACAGACACAAAGATCAATGAAACAGAATCGAGAGCCCAGAAATAAACTCACATAGCTATGGACAGCTAATTTTCAACAAGGGAGCCAAGAACATACAATGGAGAAAGGAAAGTCTCTTCAATAAATGACGTTGGAAAAACTGGACAGCCACAAGCAAAGGACTGAAAGTAGACCATTATCTTACACCATACACAAAAATTAACTCTAAATGGATTAAAGACTTGAAGGTAAGACCTGAAACAATGAAACTTCTAGAAGAAAACCTAGGCAGTACACTGTTCGATATCAGTCTTAGGAGCAAATTTTCAAGTACCATGTCTGACCGGGCAAGGGAAACAATAAAAAAATAAACAAAGGGGACTACATCACATTAAAAAGCTTCTGCACAGCAAGGGAAACCATCAACAAAACAAAAGACAACCTAACAACTGGGAGAACATATTTGAAAACCATATATCTGATAAAGGATTAATATCCAAAATATGTAAAGAACTCATACATCTCAACAACAAAAAACTAACCACCCAATTAAAAAATGAGCAAAAGATCTGAGCAGATATTTCTCCAAAGAAGATATACAGATGGCCAACAGGCACGTGAAACAAAGTTCAACATCACTAACTATCAGGGAAAATGCAAATCGAAACTATGAGTTATCACCTAATGCCTGTCAGAATGGCTATAATTAACAAGACAGGAAATAACAAATGTTAGTGAAGATGTGGAGAAGGGGGGATTCCCATACACTGCCTGTGGGAGTGGAAACTGCTACAGCCACTATGGAAAACAGTAGGAGATTCCTCAAAAAATTAAGAACAGATCTACCATACGATCTATCTATTCCACTGCTGGGTATTTATTCCAAGTACACGAAAACATGACTGCGTAAAGATACATGCACACCTATGTTCATTGCAGCATTATTCACAATAGCCAAGACTTGGAAGCAACCTAGGTGCCCATCAAGGGACGAATGGATAAAGAAGATGTGGTATATACACACCATGGAATGTTACTCAGCCATAAAAAACGATGAAATCTGGCTATTTGTGACAACATGGATGGAACTTGAGAGTATAATGCTAAGTGAAATAAGTCAGAGGGAGAAAGTCAAATACCGTATGATCTCACTCATGAGTAGAAGATAAAAATAACGACAAACAAACACATAGAGACTGAGATTGGATTGGTGGTTACCAGAGGGGAAGGGGGAGGGGGGAGGGCGAAAGGGGTGACTAGGCACATGTGTGCGGTGATGGATGGTGATTAGTCTTTGGGTGGTGAACATGATGTAATCTACGCAGAAATCAAAATATAATGATGTACACCTGAAATTTATATAATGCTATAAACCAATGTTACCACAATAAAAAATAAAATTTATTTAATAAGAAAAAATAATGTCAAAAAAAAGACTGAAGGCCAGAAAAAAAAATTTGAAGTCTAAAAATGTCTCATCAAGGGAAATAACAACACATTGCTATTACAATAATAATTTAATTTTATGCTACTGCTCATTAGTTAAAATGCCACAGTATTAAAAAGGAACATATGAGAAACTTGCTTATGACTTACTCAATAATGTGCATTGTATTCAGTAGGCTACTGATTAGTACTCCTGAAAATAACTAAACTCTCAGTGAAACCAACCAGAAAAAAATACGAACATTCCAGAAGAGAATATAGATACACATTTATGTCTTCTTGGGGTGCAGTAGGCTTTTCTAAGTATGACAATGAAAGCAACATCATAAAAAAATACTCGTCTGTTTGAGTATATAAAAATGTTAACACTCTTATACATAGAAGAGAAAACAATGCGTGTTAAAACCTTAAGCATACTGTGCTTTTCTATTGGAATAATACAAACAAAATTAAGAAAACATCGTTACTACATATGAAGTAAAAAATAACAAGTACATACAATAAAGAGCTTTCACAAGTAAAAAAATAATTAAAATTGGCAAAGGCCATGAAAGGTAATTTACAAAATTGCAGAGATAATCATTTTATTTTTAAGAAAAATTTAGCTTCCTTAATAATAAAGTGCAAATTAAAATAGTGAGGTATATATTGCGTTTTGTGTAACAAGCTGACAAGAATTAAATAAAATATGATACACCAAGTTTTGGTAAGTGTGCAAGCACCTGGTACCCTCAAACACAGCAGGCCAGAGTATAAATTTTATAGCATTCCATACAGAAAAGTGATCATTTATTAAAAAAAGTTTTCAAATTTTGAACATTCATCTTCTTGGAATTGTTCTAAGGAAATAATTATAAATTTTTGCAATGATTTATCTGTAAGTATGTCCATGGGATCATTTCTTATAGCAGCAAATCTTGGAAACCAACTATCTATCTGGCAATAATTAGTTCAATAAATAAGTGCCTTTATCTAATGAAACACATAGAAACTATTAAAAGTATTTTTTAAAGAATATTTAATGGCTTGGGAAAATACACATGATATACAGTTTAATTAAAAGCAGATTGAAAAATAATATGCAGTTTGAATCTTTTGTTAAAAATTATATTCATGCATAATATAAGACGGGAAAAACACACACCAGAATGTTAACAATGTTTTTTTCTAGATGCTGGGATTTTTAGATTATTTATTACATCTTTTTCCTGCTTACTTGTAAGTTTCATATTTTCTTCAATGAAAATTCACTCTTCTATTGTCAGAAATTAGAAGTACATTAAAACTGACTTTTAAAATGTCTAAAAAGAAAAACAAGCAGTCTTGTGTACCTGTTGGTGTGTCTTATGGAAAACATGTTATCAGCATGTGTTTGTCATGACACACAGTGCCTCTTCAGGGAACACCCAGGAGAAATTCTTGTCCATTCTTGACACCGACAACCAAGGACAGTTGTTCCTGTCCTGAGCAGTTGACCTGTTCTTATCTAATGGGCCCTATGAATGATGTAAACTGGGAAGCTTGGAGACAACCTACGTCCACCTCTGTAAGCAAGGGCATGAATCTATGTGTCATGTAATTATTCTACTTAAGAACCTCGTCATCTTATTTTCTGGGATTCCAATAAGTCAGCTTAAGTCTTTCCAGGAAAGACGCAGGATCTGCTTAAAGTAATAAGTACACTCACTAAGAGCCCTGAAGCAATAAGAGAATTCCCCAGGATGCAAGAACCACAGAGCCCAGCAGAGGAGAGTCATACTGGACCTGCAAGAGAATTCATCCCTTAAACAAGTGGGAAAAGTAGGTCATTCATTCACTCAACTAAAATTAGTTGAGGGTCTATTATGTGCCAGATACTGTTGTAGGTGCTGACCAGGTGGATGATGAGAAAATTGTACAATTCCTGCTCTTATGGGCTGAATTGTGCTCCTTCTCCAAATTCGTGTGTTGAACTCCTAACTCCCAGCACCTCAGAATGTGACTGCATTTGGAGATAGGGTCTTTACAGAGACAATCAATTTAAAATGACATCATTAGTGTGGGCCCTAATCCAATGTGACTGATGTTCCTATAAAAAGGGGAAATTTGGACACAGACAACCATAGAAGGGAGATGATGTGAAAACACAGGAAGAAGGCCCTACAAGCCAAGGAGAGAGGCCCGCAACAGATCCTTCCCTCATAGCCCTGAGAAGGAACCAACTCTGCCAAAACCTTGATCTTGGACTTCCAGTCTCCAGGACTGTGAGACAATAAATTTCTGTTGCTTACATCATCCAGTCTGTGGTATTTTGTTATGGAAGCCCTAGCAAATGAATACACCTGCCATCAAGAAGATAAGGAACAAACAACCAAACAAACAAGAAATAATTACAAACTGTGGACCGGCCAGATTGAGTACTCAGGAAAGACCGCCCTGGGGAAGCACAGTTTAAGCTGTAGCCTGAAGGATGAGAAGGAAGTGGCTGGAGAAGAGGGGAAAGCATCCCAAGTAGAGGGGCAGCACACAGGCAGGTCCAAGGCAGAGAAGAATTCAGCTGGTTCCAGAATCCAAGAGTCAAGTGAGGCTTGGATTGAGGCATAGGACCCAAGAGTCAAAAGGGTCCTATGAGGAGGCACCTGGCGACAGACATCAGAACCCACTCAGATTCCTGTCATTTGTGTTCAAGCAGATGTGGTGAAGAGTAATAAGTCCTCAGTTCCCAATGCGGGTTCTGTCACTCATTACTAACTTGATTTTTTGATCGAGTCCTCCATTATAAAGGCTTTTTCAATCACAGATACATGAATCCAGAAAGCCTGGCGATGAGAATAGAAAAACCTCCCTTCAGAATTCATTCTTAACTTTTGTAAGGGTGTGCTTCATGATACTCATTCTCTGTACTTTTCAAACTCTTTTACTCTTCCTAAAACTTCCTTGTGCCTCTCAGACTTCTAGGTCACCGCCTGATCCTGGTGAAACACATGAAGGAGTGTGGCCACCACGTCAGAGTTTAGCATGAGGAAAGTAAGCAGAAAGACTGTGACCCCGTGGTCGGGCGTGGATGGAGGTTCGCACCTGGGAGCTTCTCTAAATAATTTTCGTTCCCTTCATTCCCCCACAGTCACGCATCAATCATCCGAGTTCACTCATCCAGTTACACACTCCCCCTCTTTTTGTCATTGAGGACTCACCACCTCGTTTGGCTATGAGGTCTAACTCCCAATCACCCCTTGGAGCTGTTATCCAGCTCCTGGGCAGGCAGACACTTCACTTGGCTTTAACAGTGTCCTCTGACTCGAAGCAAGATTTTATTCTTATCCCAAATTTCCAAAAATGCTTATTTGGTTAGCAGCAAATGCCCACCATGTAGTTACATCAAAATTAATGTTATCGATTGATGTGAGGTTCCATCACATATCAAACTGATTGTTCAGTAAGTAAATTCAAATAGATTGTCCCTTTTAAGCTACAGATTTTTTGAATTCATGATTTTGAGATTTCTGTATTCACCTTACATACAGTACAAAGATGAGACTAAGAGGGCTTCAAGACATTCACTCTAGTTAAACCAAAGCTCATTTTTCAAACAATCTAGTGAAAGTTATTTTTCTTTTCAAATAAGATGAACAGAAAGGAATTCTTTAAAAATAAAAAAAGAGATCTAAGAATATTGCCAATATGCCATGCAATTTAAAATTTAATACCGCAGCTTGATTCTGCTAATCCTTTCGTGCATTTCTACTGTAGACATATGGCTTTAAGAGTTCATGTGGAATACTAATAAATAAATAATGGTTGAGCACAACTGATAGAGCTGCCAGTTATAAGTGTAGATTAAAGGAAGGTTGATTTTGAACATACTGCTTTGCCAGTTGCAATAGCGTGCTAATATTATTACTCCTCACTTTTCATTTGCATGCTTATTAAAAATCAAATAGCCCCCACCCCCAAGGATGTGGTTATGGGTACAGAGCCGCAGGGACCAGTACTCACTGGAGGTGGAAGTGTTCTCTGGCAGTTTTCTGGGTCAATGACCATTTTCCAACATGACTCCAACATGTCTTACTTTTCTTTGTCCACTCCTACAATCTCCATTGTAATATATGGTAGGCTCTGTTGATAAGTCAATAACTTTGAAATATCAGGGATGTTACTGGATGCCCTCCCAACACCAACACAGGGAAACTTTTCAGCTAACACAATAGCCTTTTCTTAACAGGTATTTGTTTTTGCTTGCCCATAGCTTTTAATACAATTGACCATTTCCTTCTTGAAATTCTCTCTACCTCCAGCTTCTGTAACACCATATCACTGCAGCAATTCTACAACTATGAACATGTCCTCCACAGCCACACCTTGTATATTCCCATTTCTGTGGGTCAACGTGGAATTCACTATATGTTTCTTTCCACTGATTTACATATTACAAACCAATCAAGGCCTCTTTGAAAACTCCTGAGACCATCCCATATTGATTTGACCTGCCACTGACTGCATAGTAATTATACCATTTTGGTCAATAACCAAATATGGCTGTGACATCTCTTGTAATGTAACCTTATATTTTAGTTATAGTGGTGTGTGTGTATATATAGTTATATATTTAGTTATATAGAGAGAGAAACAATTAAACTCTTCTGAGAGACAGAGAGAGAGAGAAGCTAACAATTTGAGATACGACCTGAGAGTCCTCCCCCTTGTCCTTCCTTGTGTACATTGCCCATCTTCCCTTCCAGTTGGAGGCATCATCAACTCAGGGAGAAAGAATTAGAGCAGAGTAAGCGGGCAAAAATGTACTCAGTTTTGGTTTCGAATTTAAAAATAGGCTTTTGAAACTTGTGGCAGAGACAATAGTTTGAGAGCAAAGGATTTGATTTCCAAGAGTATAGTCTTTTTTGGTTTTAAAAGCCAAGGAGACTCAGGGCACAAAGTCTGTGCTAAACAAAAGAGATGGAGAGTAGGATTGGCCTGAGGAGGAGATCACAATGACCTGGGCTGGGCAAAGGCAAAGAGAGTGAGAGCAGAGGAGGGGCTTTTGCAGGGAGTGGGCAACGAGGATGGGAAACTGTGCTCCCTTTTCAGTTGGAATAAACTACAGCAAGTAAGATCCCCATGCCCTCCTCTGTGGAATTAGAACAGATGAGTGACAGTGGCTCTTGAAGGTTGGGAGTGTCCAGGCATAAAGACCTAAGGGAGTCATGGGGAGTCCCCATGCACTCCAGCACGGCACAAGGAGCTGTCCTAGGTCTTCCCAAGCATAGAGGTAGCTGAGAAAACAATGGTGGGACTTGAGTATTCCCAGTCTGGATAAGGATAATACAAGTGACCAGCAGAGACCATTGACCAGAGACCAGATGGAAATATGTGGGCAAGCGCCAGAAAGCACAAAAGCCAATGACGTGCAGCAACCAGTGGGAGTAGGCCCACACTGGATCCTCTGCTGAAGCTCTTTCCCCAAAGCTTGCCTCATACTGAACCTGCTGGAACATGGCTACCACCCCAGAGACAAGGGCAGAGAGGGAAAGCTTTGAAATGCCCAAGGAAACCCTCAGCTGACTAACTAACTACAGTTAAACTTCCTTTACCAAGAAGGATGGAACCTAGAGATAACATAACCAGATACAGAAAAGAGTTTTGGAAAACTACAAAGAATCAATACAACTTTCATGTTTCGAGTACTTGGGTTTAAGCCTAAGGAGCTTTACCCACCACTCTGCATCATCTCCCAAACTAAGGCAGGTATCTCTTTTTTTTCTTTTTACATTTTTGGCTTTTCTCCAAAGCATCTAGAAGATCTGGAGATGCCTGATAAATAGTCATTGACTGACTAAATGATCAATTAATTAATTTGCAATTTTAAATTAGAGGCTATTTTAAGATTAAAACAATGGCCTGAAGTTTTGCACTTCACAAAAAAATTAAGAGGATCATACTTAAAAACTAGATGCTCTCCCTTCTTACAACCCATTCATTATTCTGCTCAAGAAACAGACTTCTTGCTTCAGGGAGGTGAAGAGAGGTAACATATGCTTAGTAATGTCTTCGGCTTTCATGAAAGCCGTAATGCCAACCTTGGAGAGATGAGGGGACCCAACTCCAAAGAGTTATCTGGGCACCTGTAAAGAAATATCCTCTCAGTTCATGATCGCAGTCATGAAGCAGAATGTTCTGACACAGGTGAGTAGGGAAAAAAGCTCATAGAGACATTATTTGGGGAATAGAGGACAACAGCATTAAAAGTAGAAATATAAAACAATTCTGTAGAAATTTGCCATGGATAGCTGCTTAAGTAAACTATCTGAGTTATGAAAACTAGGCTTTAAAGAACCATTATAAATGTCACATTAAAAAGCCAACATATGATTGTAACAAATGGACCACTCTGGTGCAGGATGTTGATAGTGGGGGAGGCTGTGTGAGTGAGGACAGGGGTATATGGGAACTCTCTGTACCTTCTGCTCAGTTTTGCTGTCAACCTAAAACTGCTCTAAAAAGCAGTTTATTTAAAAAAAACCACCATGCTAAATCTGTAGAAACAGCAAATTGGTGGTTACCGGACACTTAGGGGGGTGGGAATAGGGAAAGGTTGCTTAACGGGTATGGGATTTTCTTTTGGGGTGATGAAAATGTTTTGGAACTAGATAGAAGCGGTGACTGCACAACAAGGTGACTGTACTAAATGCCACTGAATTGTTCAGTTTTAAACGGTTTATTTTATGTGAATTTTACCTCAGTTTTTGAAAAAGCCACCATGCAATAGACGAGCTTCTTCAAAAACACATTGCATGGAATTACAGTCTCCCAACATGGTCCTCAACAAAGGACTTCGGGGGCCAGCCCAGTGGCGTAGCGGTTAAGTTCGCACGTTCTGCTTCACGGCAGCCTGGAGTTCGCTGGTTTGGATCCTGGGTGCAGACATGGCACCGCTTGGCAAAAGCCATGTTATGGTCGGCGTCCCACATATAAAGTAGAGGAAGACGGGCACAGATGTTAGCTCAGGGCCAGTCTTCCTCAGCAAAAAGGGGAGGATTGACAGTAGTTAGCTCAGGGCTAGTCTTCCACAAAAAAAAAAAAAAAAGGACCTCTGTGATCCAATTTGTTCTGAAGCAGGCACACACGCTCTCTTCTTACATATAGCTACTCTGCATTAGTGTATTAAAGGCTCTGAGTGGTCCTGCAGTAAAGCTCTTGATGTTTCTTTTCACAAGGACCCTCATCCCCCACTCTCTGCATCATATCTGATAACATGGCACAGAACACATTTTGGGGAGCACTACTCTAGAACTTTCCAAGAAAAGAACATCCCAACCCATTCTTGTTTTAATTGTCCTAGGAAAAGTGTTTTTCATCAACAATGTTGTATCGATATTTGTTGAAAACAAATTATCCTTCAAGCAGAAATAACATGATTTCTACTGAGGTCTTCTGATAATACTCAAGACAACAATAGGTGGCCTTAATAAACCCAATTCAAAATGAATGATGAGATGTTAGCATAATAAAGATACAATACTGCTCTGGAATACCGGTTGGTCTGTAGGCAGGAGTGCCACACTGGGAAAACTTTACCCCGGCCTTGTATAGATCAGTTAACCATAGAGTTTGAGATTTTATTCATTTAGACAAATTTCATTTTATATATACTTCAGAAAGTATGACACAGTATGTGGGCACAGTTAAAGTAGCTGACTTTTTAAGAGCAGATATAAAAATGTCCAATACAATGGCGATTTAATAAAATTAAATAGTGCAAGGCAATTTCTTCATTGCAAGCAAATGCTTCTTTATGAATCTTCACTCTAAGCCCATTTCTTAGGTTCCAAAAGTGTTGATTGAATAACAGTTACCAATAAGATACCAACAAGAATATCTGCTGAATGGAATTCACTATTTTATAATTGAATCAGTTATTCTCAACCAGAGGTGGGATACAACTGATGTGGGGTCGAGGAAGGAGCACTCCCTTCTCCCAGAGAGATGTATGAGAATCTCCTGGAGGGATGTTTATTTGAAAATGAATTACCAATATTATAATTACAGATTTGACTTTAGTCATGATAATTAATTCCCTTTGAAGATGTAATCACAGTTAAGAGGGTGTCGGGAGTTTCGATTCCTCAAATGGAGACATGTGTTAGGAAAGGTGGAGAAACATAAAAGAGCGTGTTGTCTAGAGACAGATTAAACACAGACAGGCTGTCTGTTTCTTTACCACCCACACCACACATTCAGCTTCCTGAATGCCCATGCCCCAAATGTCCCACTGGTCTGGACTTCCCCGATCTGAGTGTGAGTGGGTGGGGTGTGAGAGTTCCAGGAAGCAGCATCCCGGGAGCCCATGCTCTGACTCAGCCTTTCCGTGGATGAGCATCTCACTCTATACTCTCAGTTCCTAGCTTTGGCCTCCAGGACCACCTGTCCTGCTCTTCTGACTTTCCTCGAAGTCACAGTGCCAGAACCAAATAGATCACTATTGCCTAGACAAGTTGGGTTATAGGAACGTCTCTAGTGGGTCTGCCTGTCTCAAAATGCCACAATGCTCATGCATGTGCACACACCCACACACATGCACAACCCCCTCCACACATCCACCCAGGCCCTGTTGGCCACATTTACACTAGCTGACCCTGCCCTCCTGGCCACTGCTGATTGAACTAGGGCTGCATAATTGACCCACCTGGACCAAGGAATTTAGAATTGAGGCTCAGAGGTACTTCTCAGTGTACTGGGAGCTAAGATTCCAGACAAAGGAAAGGTTGGGCTGGGAATATCCTGTTTGACCATGAAGGCCTGAAAAAGCAGAGAAAGTCATGCTGGAGAAAGAAAGAGACAGAGAGAAAGACAGAGACAGAGACAGAGAGACAGAGAAAGCAGATAAAGAGAATAAAGCAGATTTGAGAGAGCATGTGGCACTGGAGGGATAGGGAAGCTCTGCTGCACTTCTGATAGCTTTTCAGGTCCTGGTTCACGGCCCTCCTGGATTCTGCCTTTATGTCCTTCACTTCCTGGTTTCTGAGACAGCTGTGTATTATTATAATAAATCCTCCCTAAACATTTTTACTTTTAACCTAAGATAGCTCACGTAACTTTCTGTTACTTGCAATCAAAAGATCTGTCATTAAAAATTAAAATTTTAAATTATTAATATGAATTTTTACCCTTTATCTTTATATGGTGCAATACCTGTTCTTAATGAACATATAAGAGTATTTAACTCATGCGTGAAATCACCAATATTATTCAATTCATATTTTGTAGCTGGTTACATATATATATGTATTTAGTTCTTATCAAACAGTGGAACACTGCATAGAATTAATGTGTAGTGTAGCATTTAACATTACATGTAGCATAGCATATTCCCAGGTTCTAAGGATTAGGATGTGAACATTTTCAGGGGACCATTATTCTAACACAGCCTGAGTACCTTGGCTGCTCCCCATGGCTAGTTTCAGCTTCCTGACAGCAGAGTGATCTCAGGATAGTCAGACTTCCTACATGGTGGTCAGCTGGCTCTTACAGTGAGCTTTCCAAGCAGAAAATCCTCGATGTGCATGGATTCATCAAACCTCTGCTTGTGTAGAGCTTGGCAATGTCCCATTGGCCAAAGCAAGTCATATGATGAAGCCCAGGGTCAATGAGAAAGGAGCTATACAGAGCAATAATACAGGGAGGCATGGTTTATTCAGGGCCACTGTTGCAACAGTTATCACAATCACAATTAGAATGTTCTTTCCAATAAGCTTTGCACATCCTCCTCAAATGCCCAAAATTACAAAAGAGGGAGCATTGTAAACAGCACAAAATATTTGCTAATTCGAGAAATGATTGTTCCTTTCAAAGAATTTCTTTCAAGTGCTGGAAATCTTTTATTGGATTACTTTATATAAATTCTTTGACAAAGTCATACTCTTAACTTTCTGGCCTCTTCTGTTCTTAGACTTCACACCAGGAAAGATTAAGGGCTAATAATAACATTACAAGAAGAAACATGAGGGAGACAGATGCTGAGAGTCTGAATTCATGCCTCCATTTGGGATACAAAGAGAAAATATAGATTTAGGATGCAAAAAGAAAATTCAAGAAATAATATTTCCTTTGAAATACAAGTGAGAATAGACATAATCTGACACCACTGACTTGTAAGCATAACACCAATTCCCTGAGCACTTCTTATGTCACGGGACTTGGGAATACTAAGCTCTTGACTAGCCACTAAGGGCTTGAGTAAAAAAAGTTCTTGATAATCCACAGAGAGTGTTAACCATGTTCTCACAAGCACTTGCACAAGGCTGGAAAGAACCATTGATTCTGGATGCTATTTTTAAATAAAAATAATGGGTGACACATGCTACTTTGTTTACGTATAGAGAAAAATGGGTGTCCCACTGTGATCAGCTGGGATGAGACATCTCTGACTGGTTCTAGTCATCCAGTGATAATTCTTGCCTAACTCAGTTATCATTAGGATGATGTTAAATGGTGATTTTTCTATTTCTGTCATTCCTTCTATTTAGGAATTTTCTCTTGTAAGAAAAAGCCTTCTCTTCTCCTGTATTTCTTTATATATTTATGTTACCAGGGTGTGAAATAATAAAAAGTATATATGTTGGTCTCTACCCCTGGTTCCCAACACAGAACTCCTAAAACTCTTATAGCTTTCTAAATGATAGCAGTGTCTTTTGTTCAATAAGGTGGCTCTTGGTGGGCTCCTAAATAGTTTCAGGATGGAGGCTGGTCACTAGAAAGACCAAGCCATGATTAGGAGCTTGGAACTCTTAGCCCAACCCTCCATCCCCCATGAAGAGGAGATGGCTGGAGATTGAGTTAGTGATCCATCATGTCTACGTGATGAAGCTTCTATAAAAATTCCAAAAGTAAAGACTTTAGAAAGCTTCCACATTGGTGAACACATCCACGTGCTGGGAAGGTGGTGTACCTCAATTCCACGGGGACAGAAGCTCCTGCACTTGGGACCCTTCCAGACCTCACCCGATGTATCCCTTCATCTGGTTGTTCTGTTCATCCTTCAAAATATCTTTTGTAATAAATTGGCAGTAGTAAGTAAAAAGTTTTCCCAGATTCTGTGAGCCACTCCAGCCAATTATTAAACCCAAGGAGGAGGTCATGGTAAGCTCCAACTTGCAATTAAGTTGGACAGAAGTTGTGAGTCACCTGGGGACTTACTACTTGCAATTGGCATCTGAAGTCGGGGACAGTCTTGTGGAACTGAGCCCTTAACCTGTGGGGTTTCTCCTAACTCTGGTTAGGGTCAGAATTGAACTGAATTTTAGGATATCCAGGTGATGTCAAAGAATTGGTCACCATGGGAAAAACCCCACACATCTGGTGTCAGAAATATTCAGTGTGAGAATAAAAGAAAACAGGGAGTTTTTCCTAGACACATGGATTCTTATTTTATTTAGTGGGTTTTAATCTGCTATTATCATTGTTTACTTAAATTCAAATTGTCTCAGATTAGCCAGTGGTAGCCCTTTCAAGGTGGCTCTTGTGTCCTCTTGACATGTCTCCGCAGTTCTTTGAGCACTTCATTCTTTATGGCATAATGAGATGTTCCAGACTCATCTTGTCCTTTCTTTGCCCCAAACCTGGAATCATCCATTTCTCCAAGGAGTCCAGATTTCTTTCTTGTAGATAGAAACCAAATCTAAGTGCAAGCTGTGCTCAGTAGCTACTAGGGTGTCATTGATCCTAGGCCCTGTCACCAAACACAGGTAGCAAACAGATATACACATATAGATTTACACATACAGATATGTACACAGAATTTTTGGAGCATGGACAATGCACAGAAGAAAAAAGAAAAAAAAGTGACTGAGGTAGGCATAATAATGGTCTCCCAAAGATGTCCATGACCTAATCCCCAGAAACTGTAAGTATCTTGAGATAGGTCACATGGCAAGAGGAATTAAAGTTACAAATGGAATTAAGGTTGCTAATCAGCTGACCTTGAGATGCAGAGATGATGCTGGATTATCCAGGTTAGTCCAATTTAATCACAAGGATCCTTAGAAGCAGAGGGGGAGGCAGAAGAGAGATGGCAACCTGAGAAGGATTTAGTCTGACATTGCTAGCTTCGAAGATGGAGGAGGGGGCCCACAAGCCAAAGAAAGCGGATGGCCTCTACATGCTGGAAAGGCCAGGAGACGATTTCTCCTTTAGAGCCTCCTAAGAGAAGTACATCTCTGCCAGCATCTTGATTTTAGTCCAGTGAGACCTATGTCATGCTTCTAACCTACATAATCGTAAGGTAATAAATGTCTGTTGCTTTAAGCCATTGTTTGTGGTAATTTGTTACAACAGTTATAGAAAACTAATGATAACAAAAACTCTATTGTCAAGTCAGAGACTATTAAAACCCGAAGTAACGCTGGGCAAAGCAGAGACAATCACAATTATTTTAACTTGAAAAAGACTCAACCCAACTTGTCTGGGGAAATAATTCTGTATTGTTTAGAGTGTGGAAACTGAGACTCACAGTAATGGTAGATTCAACAAGAGATAATTTTATTTCTTTCTCATATAAAATCTAAGTATGTAGGGAGCTCTCTCTGAGAAGCCATCAGGGGCCCAAGCTCCTTGTGTCTTGTTGCCTCCCCATTCCCAGGGTATTGCCCTCATTGCAGGGCTCAAGACAGTTTGTCGCCACATTCTTGTTCCAGTCAGTGGACAAGAGGGAAAGTGACAGGTATATCTCTTCCCTTTAAAAGTGTCCACACATCACTCCAGTTCACATGCCATTGGCTAGAACTGAGTCACATGGCCATGCCTTCAAGCAAGTGAGGCTGGGTAGCCCTATGTCAGCCTAAAATTTCTATTAGGATGAGAAGAGAAGAAAACAAATTTGGAGGACAACTAGCCATCTCTTCCACGATGTGAAACTGGTACTCCTCTGTTAATGTTGATCGTGTTTTTTATGCTTGTCAAATTATATTGTTTCTGTCTTGTGAAACTCTTTGGAAAGAGAGTATTAAGGTCAGAGGTATTTCTATTCTATGTTTTGATTCTTGACCAAAGTGAGAGAAAGGAGTGAATTAGCAGCACATAAGAATCATTACATCTGCTGGTTTCCATATCTCAGTCTAGCTGTCCTCTGGTCATTTGATGTCACTCCTGATTAGGGTCCTTGAATCTCCAGGTTTTGCTCCCTATCCCAAGCTCTTCCTGAGTCTCTTCTTCCATCTTGCTGGTCTCACAGCCACTTCTCCTGTGTGTCCTTAACTCTTGATGTATCTTCCTCCGTTCTCTTGCTGGCAACAGCCTGCCTGAAACGTATCTAAAGCAAGAACATCTCCTTCATCCTTGTTTTTATCACTCTTGCATTACCTTTCTATTTGCTATTATAACAAATTACCCCAAACTTAGTGGCTTAGAACAACACAAACTTATTATCTTATAGTTCTGTAGGTTAGATGTTTGAGTTGGGTCTCACTGGGCTAAAATCAAGATGTGACCAGGCCTGCATTCATTCTAGAGCTTCTAGGGAGAGAATATATTCCCTTGCCTTTTTCAGATTCTAGAGACTGTCTGCATTCCTTGGTTTATGGCCCCTTCCTCCATCTTCAAAGCCAGCAACAATAGGTCAAGTCCTTCTCTCATCACATCACTCTGACCTCTTCCATAGTCTCATCTCCCTCTGACACTCGCCTTCTGCTTCCCTCTTCTGCTTTTAAGGGCCTTTGTGATTACACTGGGCTGACCAGATAATCCAGGATAATCTCCCTATTTTAAGATCAGCAGATTAACTACCTTAATTCCATCTGCTACTTTAATTCCCCTTTGCCATGTAACCTAACGTATTCACAGTTTCTAAGAATTAGGATATCTTCGGAAAGGGTATTATTCTGTCTACCACATCTCCCTTATTTATTCCCCCACCGTTGTGGCCAAAACCACAAATAAAAGTCTCCTTTCCCTCTCCCCTTGGGCTTCCCTCCACCCCTACTTCTAAATCAGGTCATTATTCAGCTCAAGGATTGGTACTCAATAAACAAGCTTCCTGCCAATTATCACCTTACTTTGTATATAAGCACTTATTCATTTTAAGCTAGTCTATAAATGAATGAGTCACTCTTCAATGCCCTAAAAAAAAGATAGCAAAGTGAGGAGGCAATCCTAACCAACACTTTTAAGCTGTCATGTACTTGATCGCAGGTTTTAATCACTCAACTTTGGGTTTTTGGCACTCTGTACAGTTAGTAGCAGCTCTTAAGAAATGGAATTCAACCTCACTCAGATTGATTTGTCAATGTGAAATGGAAGAATTAATGTCATTTGTGATTTTGGAAGTTATGCATGAGGTCTCAAAGCTGTTCCTGAACAGAGGAACCAGTGAGGTGAGTGGGAAAAGAATGAGAATGTCCTTGAAATGTTTCCATATTCAAATCATTTTAATTGAATTAGCTAAACTGCAAAAGCATCCTCAAGCCCTGGAGCAGAGGGATTTGGTAGAAGGACATTGGAAGAGGGGAAGAAGGGCTGGATTCCCACCCAGCTTTTATCACTGACTTGTAGGCACCAACCATGATGCATTCAAGTTTTATCATCTTCCGGACAAGGAGGAAGACACTTGGCGCCAACCACCTGTGTGGTAATCAAGGCCAGGAAAGCCCTTGTTGCTCCTCCTAGAGTTGATAGTAGATTTGAGAGAATGGTCTCTTGTTTGTAACTCTGTAATAATTTGCATCTGATGGAACTGAGTTATGAAATGAGTTGGCCTGGATGATCTCCAAGGCTCCATTAGGTTGTGCCCATCTGGGGTTCAGTGACACAGTCTTACTCAACTGACAGCAATTGCTCTGCCCTCGGATGGCCCCGACCTCTGCTGTGCTCCAGGACCAAGTCCTCTCTGTGGCCTGGGTTGTGGCTTTACACTGCACTTCCCTCTTCCTTCCTGAAAGATGAATCACACCAGCATGACTGTTGCCACCCTCTGAGGGAACTAAACAAATGTGAGTGTGCATGTGGGTGTGTCTTTTCCTAGAACCAGACAGTGGCATTTATGATGAATCAATCTTATCAAGCAAATATAGTCCATGCTTTACTTTATTTTCCCAGTTAGAAAATGACAGACCAGTGTACTGTCTATTTACATTTTACTCTGTACGTTTTAATAATATGGTGTCTTAGTCTGCTTGGGCCACTATAACAAAAATACCATAAACTTGGTAGCTTATAAACAACGAGCATTTGTTTCTCACAGTTCTGGAAGCCAGGGAGTCCAAGATCATGGCACTGGCAGATTCAGTGTCTGTTGAGGGCCCACTTCCTCATAGACAACACCTTCTCACTGTGTCCTCACATGGCAGAAGGGGCAAGAGAACTCTCTGGGGTCTCTTTGATAAGGGAAAATCCCATTGATGAAGGCTCTGCCCTCATGACCTAATCACCTCCCAAGGGTCTCACCTCAAAGTACCATCACATTGGGGATAAGGCATATGAATTCAGGGGGAAAGTGGGCACAAACATTCAATCTGTAGCATATGGGGTTTATGAATAAAGAATCTTCAAATGAGATTCAGGGGTAAAAACCCCACCTATAGTTTTGCACGTGTGTGTGTGTACATCTTTCTGGTGAGAAGATCTATAACTCGTCAGATTTTCAACAGAATCCATGAGCCAAAAATGGATAAGTAACTAGTGTAAAAGAATGTTCCATTGCCAGAGAGTCAGCATCAAATATTGCTGTCCATGATGGAGGCAGCTCAGAGAGCCAAAGGAGCTGGAGAAATAATATCATTAATAATTTAAAGCATTTTATATCAAGCATCATATAGTAAAAGTCCTCTTGATCAACCACTCCTTAGTAGACTCTTCAGATTAACCAATGCTCTCTGTTTCATCTGTAAAATACACTCACTGCTTTCTCCAGCCTTGAGCCCACCACTCTCTCACACTCTTGGTCCCAACCATGGAGTTGATCCATACCAAGATTTGGTGATGGTCCGTGCCCATTTTGTTCATGCCATGATGTTATATTTCCGTAATTTGGCTAAAAACATCAAAAATTGATTAAATATGAGCATGAAAAGAAAGTTGCAAAGTTGGATTCTTTGCAGATTCTTTTTTTTTAATTTTTGAGGAAGATTAGCCCTGAGATAACTACTGCCAGTCCTCCTCTTTTTGCCAAGGAAGCCTGGCCCTGAGGCAACATCGTGCCCACCTTCCTCCACTTTATATGTGGGACACCTACCACAGCATGGCGTGCCAAGCGGTGCCATGTCAGCACCCGGGATCCGAACCGGCGAAACCCAGGCCACCGAGAAGCAGAATGTGCGAACCTAACCACTGTGCCACCAGGCTGGCCCCTCTTTGCAGATTCTTAATTAAGGCAAGTTGGAGGTTTTTTAATAACTGTAGAAGGTTAAGGAAAATATCAAAAGAGTTCTGCACTCTGATTGCATGGCAAGTATCTTTTAGCTTCTGCTTCACTTTAAAGAAACAACTGGAAATTACAGAAGAGTGTGGTTTGTGCAAGCAGAGCAGTACTCAGGAAAAAGCTTTGGTCCTTCAGTGAAGGATTAGGGAATTAATGCAAAGTTACATGTTTTGAGTTAAAACAAAAAGCTTAAGAAATGTATGAATCATTTTTATGATCCCAGGTTGAATCAGTTTTTTCTGTTAGCCCAACAACCATTGATCCCCATTGAAGTAATTGAGAGCAATTCTACTGTATTGAGATCCCAAATAAGAGAAAAAATGGCTTCCAGGATCCATAGTTCTCAAGGATGTTAACATTAGTGTACTTTCACTGACCCAGAAAAAGAAAGCAAATGGATATTTTCAACTCTGTAGATGATTCCATACTCAGGATCAATATGTTCTTTATGTAAGATTTAGGCTTTCTATGTCAGTTTGAGTCCTCCAGGAAGCAGATGCTAAGGTAGGATTAGATGTGCAAGAGATTTATTGAGGGGAATTTTTGTGAAGGATAAATGGGAAAGGGAACCAAAGTAGGTTGGGGAGAGGCTTAGGCCAAGATGCAGGTTTTACACCTATGAAGGGAGAGAGGGAAGGAAGGAAGATTGGGTAGAAGAAGCTTTAGACTGCCATGCAGCTCTGAGAAAGTCTCAGCAGATGGGGAGCACTAGAGTAAAAATTGCCCATAAGAGAAGTCCTATGTTAGCCTGAAATGGCCTGGCTCTAGTATGGCCACTGTGCTCAGTGATCCCAGAGTATGAATGCAGCAGTGGGTTCCAAAGGTGCAGCAGCCGCAGCCTGTTGGCTAACTGCACTCAGCCTCCTGACCGTGGGCTCCCTTTCTATTACAAAGTGTGGCCATTGGAAATAAACGCCATTCTCCAGGTGGGCTCAGACCAGTAGAGTGTATGGAAGATGGACAATCCAATCATGTCCAGCCACCTTTTTCAGGAGACTTCTGAGAAGGACTCATCTTTCTTCATCTACTTGCATCCAAAACCTTGTGGCAAAAATGATTTCAAAGCTTGTTAGGTCTTTGTCCAGGCATATAAATAAATTGCTTCTTTGATAGGCTGACTTCAGATTTAGCGGGTATTTAATGAGCACTTCTAGCTGTGACAGGCACTGTTATAAAAGTATACAGTGGTGGCCTGTGCAGACAAGGCCTCCTAGAGCATGTCCTCTAGCAGGGAGGATAGACAATAAACCAATAAATCTATGGACAAGATAGCAGTAAGGTCTGTGAAGCAGATCAAAGAGTGTAACATGTTAGAAAGGGACTGGTCAGAGGTGGTTGTCAGACGACTATGGAGAGCTACATTTGAGGTGAACCAAATTGAAAAAGGGGGATGAGAGTCTGGGGCAGAGGAAATAGCAAAGGCAGAGGTTGTTAGGTGGGAGGGAGTTTGGCACATTAGTGGAAGGGAAGAAACACCACTCGGGGAGACAGGAACCAGACGAAGTGGGGCTCATGGGTCATGGGAAGGAGTCTTGATTCTATGCCAAGTGTGATGAGGGGCCTTGAAGGGTTCTAAGAAGGGGAGCAACATGGCCAGATTTACATTTTAACTTTGGTGGTTCCAGAATTTCTAAATGAAAGGAGCTTGAAAGTTGTAAGGTGCTTACAAGGGTATTTTGGGGGAGGAGGGGGAGATGGGAGGTGGTGTAAAGCTGCATATCCCTTTGCAAAAAACTGAGAAAAAGTCCAAGAATGAGGGGTTAGTGGAGATTATGAGGTGATTAAAGCATCTCCAACTCAACTCATTTTCACCCCCAGACATCACCACTATATTTTCTTAAATCACCGTGACTACTGTGTAGAGAATGAACATAAGGGAGCAGGAGTAAATGTCTAGCAGCTAGGTATGATGCTGGTTGCAGTGATACAGGTAAGAACCAATAGTGGCTTAGATTAAGGAGGTAGCAATGGGAATGGAGCAAAGTGGATATATTGGAGATACTTGTTTTTCTGTGAGGACATGATTGACATGGTCACCAGTTCTGTAGCATCCTGGGCATGTAGAACACTCCCCCAGCTGTGCTCTTTCCCCTTTCTTTGTGGTGTGTTTCTGAATTCAGATATGTAGCAGACACTGTTGGTGATCTGCTCTGATCCCCTCAATCCCTTTTTATTATTCCCACGTGCCCATCTCCTGGCTGTGGTGTGCTTTTGCCAAGAATGGCCTGAATTTGTGACTCTTCTTCACAGGACTGTCCTCCAGCTACTGAAGGGCTTTGCCCAAATATGACAGCTGGAAGTGCCTAGGACTTTCCCTCCCTTTCCCACCGCCCCAAGCCTGACCAGCCCTTGCCAATGACTAACAGGTATGGGAGTATGAAACCTCAGCTCCCTTGGTCTGGGTTGAGATGAGTCTGAGGTGTAACTTACCCTCCAGGACTCCCCACAGGATCAGGCGGAGGCTGTTCTCCATCGGACTTTGCCTCCAAACCCACCCCATTTGGCTTCTTCTCCTTCACTGTCCTACTTCCTCCACTTCATTACCAGCTTCTTCTGGGAGCATTTCCTGAAAAATCCACTTGCACACAAATCCTTATCTTAGGGTCTACTTCTGGAGACCTCAATCTAAGACTTTTTGTTTCATTCCCATCGCTACATCCTTAATCCAAGCCACTATCATCTCTTCCACTGTAGCACTGCAGCAAGCACCGTGCTACTTGTTTTCAAGCTTTTTCTGCCATAACCCTTATCATATGAGGGTTACATGGGCATCACTCCCAGGGTAGCCCTTTCTCCTCCACCCAAGAAGCCCTCAATAAGTTGAGAGCATCACTCTTACAGGCATAACCTTGATTCTGCACTGGTTTATTTTAAATAAGTTAAAAATCCAGAAATACCAGAACTTTAACTATTATTAATAATTAATTATGTACAACATATCCTGCAACTGATCTCTACACACCAGAATGACCCAAAAGGGCGGTGCAGAACCACGTGAGACTTAGGATAAGACTGTATAAGACAAATGGCTCATCCTACCCCAAACACAATTAACACAGGGGGAGCGAGAATAGAGTACAATCCAAATACATTTTTTTTGGCATAAAGTATCTTTTTATGGAAATAACAAGTAGAAATAGTTAAGTATTAAGTTGAACCATATGAAATCTCCATCAATGTTTTCATATGGTTCAACCTAACACTAATTACGAACATTGGCTGGATTTTATAGATTTTATAGATACAATATAGATTTTAAAAGACCCTGCCTCACTTTTAACCTTGGCCAGGTACCTTCTGAAATAAATTGCACTTAATTTCAAACACACTTATCTGGGAATGTCCACTCCAGGACTAAGTCAATGGATTTCAGTCATTGTCTAGATCCAAAGCCTTCCTGGAAATTGTAGTGAGCCCAGGTTTTCCTTCACCCTTTTAGGCAACACCTCCCTACTAATGCCTTACTGCTCACCTGGGAATGAGGCTGCCCAGCATTTCTTAGCATTCCCCGGGGAGCATTAACCTCTACTGGATCCGTTCCCACTGCTTATCTCTTGAGATGAGCACTGGGCACGAGACAGAAGACCCAAGCATGAATCGGACTCAACCATGTTCTGACTATATGACTAGACTTCTTTTCTATTACAAACCCCCTTCCGAATTTAAATGCACACATTGTCTTGTTCTTTTAATTAATGGTTTCAATCTGTATTGTATTTCATATTGAAAGAGGAAAAGCTATTATCTTTCAACATGACTGATTTTCAACTTATTTTGAATACTAAAAGTAGAAACCAAAAACCAGGAAAAACCAAGGCTATGGGTGCCTACCCTCGAGATGGTATATTCCAATAACTATATATTTATTTATGACTGTTATAAAAACAGATAGCCTCCTGTGTTAGTTGCCTTCCCAATGTTGTACACGCATTGTAAGATTTGATCTCTCCCAGGGGTCACCAACTCATTCGATACTTCAGTGTCTGCAAAGTGGGAGGCGAATGTGTCCCCACTCATTTTCCTTCAGGGGATTTGCTCTGCTGTGGTTGCCCAACTTGAATCAAGTGATGCTTTGAGTCAAGTTGCTTTTTCCTTAACTGAGAAACCAAAGACAGACCACAGTTAACAATAGTCTTAAAAATAACATCGTGGGAATAATCATCACATGTTTCTTTATTACAGGAAATGCATACCAAATGTCACCTTGTATTTAAACCTGAAAAGTGGGCAGAGTGTGGGCAGACACTTACACCAGAGGCTATTTGAGGAGGGCAGGTTTTCCATGACTGGCAACAGTTGGCCTTAGAACTCCATCTGTTCCTGACTTAATTTCACATGCGACTATTAGCACAGGTGCCTTTGGTTAACATTATAGAAGCTAAAGTGATTGTCATGTAAACCTTTGAGGATGTGAGCGGGTCATTCAAATCCCTCTGGCCCGACCACACGTCCAGTATGGGTGAGGAGCAAAAACAAAGAACAAACTCGAAAGGACTATGTCTCGTGGTTTTTTAGTCCTTGGAAGCAGAGACACGAATTTAATTTCCAGACCCCTTGAACACAGAGGCCCTTTGACAATTCTCCCCACTTCCATGAAATGCGTGCTAGCCAAATGCTGTAGGGGACATCAGAGCCAGCTACATAATTTGTGGGGCCCAGTGCAAAATGAAAGCACAGGGCCCCTTGTTCAAAAAGCAGAGGAAAAGGTGCCATTAAAGGCACTAATATATAAAGCTTGTTCCTCTCTTCCGAAGTTTCTCTCCAACCTTGTTATGATGTTTATCATTTGCCATTTAACGTTGTTCTAAATAAATTAAAATTAAAATTTTAAATTATTAGCATGAATTTACCCTTCATCTTATACTGCATTATACCAGTTATAAATGCATATATAAGAGCATTTAACCCATATGTGGAATTACTGAAATTACACAATTTAGATTTCCTAGCTCATATATACACGTGTACTTTTTTCTCACTAGAAGAGTGGAAACTAACTTAACTATTTTTATTTCACTTTTTTATATGAACACATTCTGTTAACACTCTCAATCTTTGGCTTACTGATGAGTAAGAAAGGACTGCAAGGAAAAGAAACTATGGGTTGCCCTATCTTTCTCTCCCCTCATATCTCATCATTTGCTGTATGAGTGGTTGGCTAGTACAGGGAAGTAACACAAGTAGGAAAGAACATGATAAGTTTCCTTGTTCCTTCATGCCTTCATTTTTCTTCGAACATCATTGTCCTCATTGTGCAATCGAAGCAAATTCTGGTTCAAATGGAAAGCATCACCTCACAGAGCCGTCAGCTACTCTACTTACTCAGGTATAGATGAAATATACTTTGCATCTCACTGAATTCATATCATGGGTCCACTGGAATTCTGTGCTCATGGGGTATCACAAACCCTACATGCTAATGGGGCAGAAAGAACAGTGAACACCCATATCACTAGTTTCTTCTTTACTCGTGCTCACGCTCCATTGTTGCATCAGATTTCACTAACAAAACACAAGTTCAAAGGCAAAATTATTAAGAAGGTCAAGAAAGTAACAGCAGGGCATTAAACCAAAGTGCAGGACCTTTCTGAGTGTGGGCCCCTGTACAACTACACAGATCGCACACCCTTGAAGCCAGCCCTGGGGGCATTTCTTTTCACACATCAACATTTGTTGAACATCAGATAAGTGTGAAAACAGTGAACGAGACAGACAGACAATGTACCATCCTTTAAGTCTTTGAAGGGCTGTTTGGGTGATTGCTGTGTCCATGTTTCCAATAGAAGAGTTACTTGCTTAGCTCCTAAGATGATGCCTGAAGTTTCAAGAGAATATCTAGCACTTCTGGGATATGCCTTATTCCTGAAGTTGCAATCCCTTGAGATAAAGAGGGAAAAATACAAGATCTGTACGGCTGAGACTTAACATCAAAATTATGAGCTCAACTTGACATTCAGAATATATTACCTGGGAGGCTTATTGTAAACAGGCTACAGAGAACAAGGTGACCAGACAGCTCCCAGCAGCTTGCCTAGACAACAAACGAGTAAGCCTTTGTAGCAGAATTGTTGAACTTGAGGTAGTGGCAGAAAACAATTATTTTTTTAGAATTTTATTTTATTTTTAGTTGTGGTAAAACACACAAAACACAAAAATTACCATCTTAACCATTTTTAAGTATATAGTCCAATAGTGTTAACTATATTCACATTGTTGTGCAATCAGTCTCCAGAACTTTTTCATCTTTCAAAACTGAAACTCTGTACCCATTAAACAATTCCCCATTTCCCCCTCTTCTGAGCCCTTGGCACCCACCATTCTACTTTCTACTTCTATGAGTCTGACTACTCTAGATACCTTATATAAATAAGTAGAATTACACAATATTTTTCTATTTGTGACTAGTTTATTTCTCTTAGTATAATGTCTTCAAAGTTTACCCATGGCATAGCATGTGTCAGAATTTCCTTCCTTTTTTTTTTTTTTTTTAAAGATTTTATTTTTTCCTTTTCCTCCCCAAAGCCCCCCGGTACATAGTTGTGTATTCTTCGTTGTGGGTTCTTCTAGTTGTGGCATGTGGGATGCTGCCTCAGCGTGGTCTGATGAGCAGTGCCATGTCCGTGCCCAGGATTCGAACTAACAAAACACTGGGCCGCCTGCAGCGGAGCGCGCGAACGTAACCGCTCGGCCATGGGGCCAGCCCCCAGAATTTCCTTCCTTTTAAAGGCTGAATAATATTGCACTGTATGGATATATTACATTTTGTTTATCCATTCATTCGTAGATGAACATTAGGTTGCTTCCATCTCTTGGCTATTGTGAATAAAGCTGCTATGAACATGGATGTACAATACTCTTCAAGACCCTGCTTTCAATTCTTTTGGATACATACCCAGAAGTGGAATTGCTAGAGAAAACATTTTAAATCACTCTTATAGGTGCATGATTCATGTTTGGAGATAACATGTTTGGAATTGTCAGGAGACTACCTCGGGAGCTTGAGGGGTAGGAGAGGTATCATAGAAGTACCAAGTTTGAAAAAGTATAAGTGTATCCCATGCAGTTGTCCAATAGTGCGGCCTTCTGAACTGGACAGAGAAAATCGCTGGCTAAAATAAGAATCAAGACAAATACTCTAACCAAAAAATTTTGGATTGGAATCAAGTAAAGCTAAAATAAGTACACTGAAGATGTGTAGAAGAAATACTCACTGCCATCCAATTGTTCTTGGAAAGATAAAACTATTAAGACACTGTTTATGGGTTTCTAACGCAGTACTTGGAGCAATGCAAAAGAACCCTCTGTGGCAAGATATCAATCTTCAGACAAAAAACAATGTTCCCAGTGAGATATTACCGCAATGCCCTGAAGTAACCTCACTGAAAATACGTCAGCATTCAACACACACAGTCAACACCCTAGCAGCCTTCACCAATGGATTTTACAATTAGAGAACTTTCAAGCTTGTAAGGACATTACAGAGCACCTAATCCAACCCTCCTAATTATAAAGGGAAGAAACCAAGGCTCAGAGAGGTGAAGGGACTCTCCCAGGACCACAAAGCTATTTGGTGACAGAGATATGGCTGAATTTCTCAAATCCGGTGGTGAATCTGGTAATATCCTCAAGGCCACCCTTATGGCAGCAACCTCACAGGTATCTGACAGTCTAAATAAAACAGTTCAAGCCTGAAAAGACAAGAGCTTCTGGATTATTTTCTGTAGCACAACCAAGCTATCATTGATGTTGTCCAAACACACTATCCCAATCCAGGGATGTAACAGATGCTTTTTTCAGGACATCTCAAGATGTTTGATGGTTGCAGACAATCAGCATTATGAAGGCAATAATCAGCGTCCCAAATGAGTAGACAAATATCTCCACTCTTTTTTGGGTTAACTTAAGACATCAAGATCGCAGAAAGTTCCTGTTAAAATGGAAATATATTCCCCAAGAGTGATTATACACATTAACATTGCCCATAGAATTCATTGATCAGATTAGTTAGTTAGTTGTCACCTTGCCAAACAAGATGTGTCCTGGCATTGAGGGACTGGGACTCAAGACTCATACATTTTTGTTGAGTACAAAGAGAGGCGAAGGAAAGAAAGTCTAGCTGAGCTGGGGTGTGAGAGTATGGAGCGTATGTTTGGGGCCATGAGGAGGAGGAAAGCCTTGGACAGGAAATGGAGAATGCCTAAAAAGAAGGTATAGGAGTGTCAAAGAAAAAACTCACCTACCTAACAATTTTACCATGAAGGGCTGCTAAGAAGGCTACAGTTGGAAGATAAATGTCCATGTAACCCATACTGTGTGCAGCATGAAATAATTTTTGATCATCCAACAACCTCTAAAACAAAAGGTAGATATGCAATGTGGGACTTTAAGAACTGGACTCCAAACTGTCTATTCACTTCACTAATTTTCTACTTGACAGAAAATAATCTAAACTTGACTAAGATAGCATCCACGTTCCTACAAAGGGAAGAAAAGGGAAAATATGATGGAAAAAACCTCTGATATTCCATCAGTGATGGAGTCATCCAGTTTGAGGGAACCGTGTCCCCTCTCCTACTAGACAATCGAGACAAACAGATATGTGAATAGCCCCTTTGGGAATTGGCTAAGATTAAGGCAGAGTGAATATTTATTTTCGTTACTTTATCTTTATTTTTCCTATATCCCCATACTGCATGTTGATTCAGCCACTAGAGACCGTGAAGGTTCAGATAAGCTCAGGGAAACCCCACAGGAGTGGTAGTTATTTTCCATTCTCTGGTGCATGTGGCTGTTTTGTAGCCAGCCATGCTGGGTGGCTGGCTCCCTGGACCCAACTCCTGGTACCCAGGAAATTCCAGAGATGCCGGGATCTTTGGGTTCAGTCACAGAGAAACCCACACCACACCTGATCTACATATTTGTGTGGGGAATTTGTTCCAGACAACTCTGAGGACATCCGGGAAGGGCAAATTGGTTCTTGGGAAGGTCCCAGAGGACTTACTCCTCAGAGAAACTTAGACTTCATAAGAAACTTCAATTAAGAATACTGTGACTAAAATGTTGACAGGGCAGAGATTTCTGGGCAAGCCAGCATTGCTTCATTGCCTTATAGGACTTCTGCTATCCTCTGGTTAATCTCTTGTCCCTTTCCTGCTCCCCCACCTAATCACTAACATAGCTGGTTACCTACATTATCTCACTTATTTCCACCGTAACCTTGTTAGATAAGTGGTATTATCATTCCCATTTTCACAGATGAGAAAATTGAGATACAAAGAGCTGTAATGATCACTCCAGGTCACAGAAGGAACAGGGAGGTAGGACTCAGACCAGTGCTGTGGAACAACAAAGTCCACAGTCTTTACCACATGCTGTTTTGTCTCCTAAGCATCTTGGTTTCTCTGGGAAATGGGGAGGCCTCTTATTGCTCCACTTCACACCCCATTTCCCCAAACCTGAACTTTGCAGGCTTAGCAATGAGGCCTCCCCAGGAAGCGCTGGGCTTTGAGGAAAGAATCCTTTCCCCTCTGCTTGCTAAAAGCTGCCGAAGGTTAACAAGGCCCAGGCTCTTCCGCAGGCAATGCCCTGCTCTGGGCCCAAAGCGTGGAGTCTGGCTGCCTGCTAAAGAGTTTCCATTCCCGAAGGGAGACTGCCCAACAGAGATGGCCATCTGGGAACAACCTTCCTGATGTTCCTTTGGCTACGCATTTTGTTGATTTCCTTAAGTGTGTTTTCTTATGGGGTTTCTGTTTCTTTTCTGGCGTGGTTTGTGACTTTACTTCATTTCTGTTTATTTCTTATTATTTGGCTCAACACACTTGTTTTCATTTGATTTTTTTTTCTTAGACTTCTGGCATATACAACCTGTACCTCATTTTGCTGTATGATATGCCACCCTGTGTGTGTTTGGTCTGAAGTCCTTGGAAGCCAAACTTAAACACCATGAAAATGAGATGAAGAGAATTATTCAAACCTTTTGACTTAGGCAACGATCATCTTGTTAATGAAATACATAGCCACTATTTAGATCACAGTTTAGATTACCTCGACTGTTCACTACTTTCATCTTTCATAACTGATGAAAGCTGCCCTTGAAAAATGCAGCATCAATAGCCTTAAAGAAAAATGTGATGTTTCTGGTCCTTTTCTTTGGCGATCCAGGGCTGGGTCCAGGAAGGCTGGGTGATCACCAGCTCTGAACCTTGGGAACAAGGAGAGACTTAATTCTCAGTCACGAAAAGTGGAGTGGGCCAGCTAGGATGGGGTAGGGGAAGGCACAACAGGGCAGGAGGCCCTCAGTCATTTCCCAAGAAATCATTTACCACGCTGAGGATGGCCAATCGTGTCTATGTGTCCAACCTCTAATCCCAGATAATGCTCTGCAATTTTTTAAAAGCCAAGCTGTTTTGTAGTCTGTCTGGACCTAATTATTTTCCTCACACATCCAAGAATGTGTTTGGGAGACTTCCAACAGAAAAGATGGGATACTAAGTAATACAACAATAGACTCTGGTTTTAATGCTACTGAGAGAAACAAGGAAAAGAGCCACATAAAATGCTTCCGGAGTTGGAGTGAGAAAGATCTTCCAAATAGCACAAAATTCACAGGGGAGAAGGCCCAGTCAAATAGATCCCAAGTATTAAGAAAATACGTAGGAGAGTGAAGAGCTCTATAACAGGGCTGTACTGTTCTTGAATTTATTTAGAAGTCTTAACAGTTTGCTATGTGCCAAGGCTTTGGCGTCAGGGAGGTCTGAGTTCAAATCCAGACTGTGCAACTTAGTAGCTGGGTGATGATGGGGAATCAGTTAACTCATCTGTAGAAAGGAAATAATAATGTCTATCATTTACAGTCCCTGTCAGGCTCAACTGAGATAATGCATATAAAGTACAATGCTGACATACAGTAACTTTTCGATGGTTGTTCTTATATCTTATTCTACCACTGCATGTATTTCCTGTTAGCATTTTTGACCCCCTTATGCATACAGCATAGCACCATATAAAGTTAGAAATATTGTTTCATGTATACTTCAGTAAATCTTGGAGAAAAGTTGGCTTATTATTCACCTAATTTTATATTTATGGAAATTGGAGTAATAACTGGCTTGGCCAAAGGCAAATAGCAAAGCATATGGCAAGAATCAAAGCTAAAACTAAAATGTCTGGCAGCTCCTCTCCAACTATTACTCCCAGAAGTATAGTGGAGAGAACCAAATACAAGCCCAGAAGGTCCAGGAAGGCTTCCCAGGAGGAGATTCCAAGATCTGAAATAGATGCGGAGAGGGGAGAAGGAATGGAGAAAATGTTAGATCTGGAAGACAAGGGTAGCCAGAGCTTTCCACATCAGGGCCTTCCCTCTTCCCTCTACCTTTTCTCCCAACGTGTGTTTATGTTCAAGGTCTCATTGCAAAGTTCCCACAACCACTTCAATTGGAGAGGTAGGCATGTGTAACAATCTGATGCTCAGCGACTAAGGAATGTGCCCAATAACAAAATAAGCCCATCCATGCCAGTCACTTGTGTCAATAAATAATGGATATTTGTATGTTTATAGAGATCATAGAACAGGAATGTTCTATATAATTAACAACTGTACTTGGGGGTGCTAAAATAAGTAAAACGCTAAAGTTCATGAATACCGCTCAATTGGGCTGGACATGACAATCAACAATTTTGCAAATTCAGGAGCCAGGTCAACTTGGAACTTAATTCTAGGTCCAGGTTCTTGCAGGCAACCTAGCTCTTGCTGCACTCTCTTTTCTGAGTCACGAAAGAGAAAGAATTGCCCCTGTTGGTTAAAACCAATACTGTGGTGGATCTTAGATGTATTTGTGGGCCCATCTCTCCCTTTTCTTTTCCTACTAATAGCATGACTCTTCCTTAGGGGTCTGCTCCTCCCTGACCTCAATCATGTGATTCTTTTGGGGCCACCCTCCATGATATCCCACCCAACTAGTCAAGACAAGAGCATGTCAGTGAGGCCTGGACATCCATGGCACCACTTTCCCCTGGACACAGTGATTACTCAAGAGATAGGCGCATGCTCCCAGCCAGGCTAATCAGTCTTTCCCTTGGATTTTTCTAAATAAAGCTGAAAGGAAAGAGCTCTCTTTCCTTTCTGGCCCTAAGAATATGAGGACATAAACTTGAAACAGTTATGGCCAGGCTACTACCAGACAGAAAATGTCCATCTGTATTAGAAGACAGTGAAGAAGACACATGGAGAGAAGATGAATGAAGGCCCTGACAGAGTTCAAGTCCCTGGTTTTTGGTGTCCCTGGGGCCAGCTCCACCCTTCCTGGGTCTTAAGCTGGTGTAGGTTGTGTTTCTGTCACTTACAAGCAAGAGTCCTGAATAATACAGAAAGAAAACTTATTTGGGTAAACTCAGGATAAAACAATTAATAAAACTAAAGGGATAATAGAAGTCATGCATCCAGTAGAGAAACTTTTGGAGGAGGGACTATGGGGTCTATGAGTCAATCAATGAAAACAAAAAGGGTAGAGGGTAGATTAGAGCTACCTTGACTCTTTGTCATATATATAAATCAACATTTCTTAGACTATGGAGCAGAGCTGAACTTCTTAACAAGACAGCAAATTTGAATTTTTTGTTTCTGCACTTGTACATATACTCCCGTATTTTGCATAGTATTTCAGGAAGTCCACAGACCTCTCAAAGCTAATTAAGACCTGTCTTCCAAGGGCTAGAAGATGCAACTAGTGCTAATGATGATTCTAGTGATTCATATTTTCACTTAGCGTTTGGCTAGCTGTGTCTTGTTATTTAATATCTCCAGGTCTTAGAGTCTTCATTTGTAATATTGACATAATAAAAACACTGAATGTAACAGGGGAGTTGAGAATATTAAGTTGGATCATATATGTGAAGCACCTGGTACAGTGAGCAACACATTGTTGCCACTCAATAAATGCAGCTATCATCATCATCATCATCAGGTTAATAGATGATTATGGATTGATTCACTGAGGATGCTCAGACATCAGGTATTCAACTTTCATAATCACTTTATATTTAATTTTGAACATGTCTTTCTAATTGTGTTTCATTACGTAAATACAAGAGCCCTCTGGGGGTCAAAACCACTTCTAGAACAAGCTCAAAACACTACCTTTATTTAAGAGAAAAAAGGATTCACATAAGGATATTGCCATCTGCATCCTATTAAGATAAACCAGAAGGAATGGGCTTACGCATGGTGTTATGGGCTGAGTTGTATAACCCTCAAATTCGTATGCCCCTACTACCTCAGAATGTGACAGTATTTGGAGATAGGGTCTTTAAAGAAGTAATTAAGTTAAAATGGGATCATCAGGGTGGGTCCTAATCCAATATGACTGGAGTTCTTATAAAAAGAGGAGATTTGGACACAGAGACGTACAGAGGGAAGACAATGTGAGGACACAAGGATAAGGTTGCTGTCTGCAAGCCAAGGAGAGAGGCTTCAGAAGAAACCACCCTGCCAATATCTTGATCTCAGACTTCCAGCCTCCAGAACTGTGGGAAAATAAATTTTTGCTGTTTAAGCCACTCGGTCTGTGCTACTTTGTTATGGCAGCCCTGGCAAACTAATACATATAGATTGAGGACCCAGTCAACAGATGACGTTGGTTTTCCTTTTAGTCTAAATCGTGCCAACAGACACAAATGCTGTCATCTCTGAGGTCCATTTGGCTGTTACCTGGGATAATGTATGCCATAAAGTGTGGCATTAAGGAGGTTAGAGTGAAGGATTTCTTTTTGGGATTAGGTCAAGTGAGATTGACCCTGTTTCGTGGTCAAGTAGTAGCCATTGGAAGCCAAACCAAGAGGACCTATCTGAATACTGTGGATAACTAAGTACAGTCCAAAAAACATCAATCAAAAATAGTAGAAGCATCATCTTCATTGACAAAGGCCAACACATGTAATGAAACTTAACTCTGTAATTACTATTTGTAGTAGCATTTTCATAATTTGCTGTAATTTTAGCTTAAATTTTTTTCCAAACTGCACAAGAACTTTTCTTATTTTTACTTTTAAAGATAAAGAAGTGAAAAGTCAGAGAAGGTCCGTAAAGAAAGTTAGTTGCAGAGGTACAATTCAAACAGGCTTTTTGACTCCATATCCCATGCTCCTTTCACTACCTCCTGCTGCCTGTCCATGTTTTCCCTTTAACATGAGCCCTGATTGCTGAGATCTTCTTAAAGCATCTTTATTAAACACGGGATTTCTTTTTCATGAAGAGAGTGGCAGCCATCTGTTCTACAGGCTTGTGCTTACGGATTGAACACATGAAAAAATGTGGATATAAAACAATGGCACTGGATATAAAGATGGATGTGAGATCCCCTTTCCAGAGCAGCAAACTGATCGGAGATGTACAGATCTGAGAAGACTTCTACACCAGGAAGGGAGATGAGACTAAATTAGAAATCTTTCCCTCCTTATAATTTCATGTCGTTCTGTGCAGTCAGTATTTAGTGAGAGTCAGTGTGCACAGCAGTCTACCTTTATCAGAGTAGGGATTCCAACGTTGCCTTTTGTTAGTTTGAAGCTCACCTTGTGAATAACTAACCCTTGGTCACATTTTAATACGAAACATCTAAGAGAGTATAAATAAGAATTGATGAGGGATTATTTAAGTAGTATAATTCAGCACTAGCAAAGTGCTCCCACATCAGAATTAAATTGAAATGTACCAGATTCCTGCACTAAATGCAGTAAGGTTTTATTGGAGTCCATTAATTCACAATGATTTAATCTAGGTCAGGCTGACGTTTGCCTCTGCACTTTTTCTGAAGAAAGAATGCGCTAAGGAAAATACTATAGTGTAAACAAGAATAGGTGAAAGCATTTTCATCTTGCTTAAGTAAAATAATTATTTTAAGAAACCTTGGCGCATTCGTTGTAAAGCAATTGTATCTAACCCATTATGTGGGCATAGAGGGAGCAATGTGTTCAATTTGTTGAACCGATGAGTGAATATATGAATGAAAAGTATGCAGCTATACTTCCCCTCAAAGGAGGCCCAAGACTGTGTCTGCCCACTGGGCCAGTGGTTCTCAGTGTGGTCCTCAGACCTGCAGCATCAGTGTCACCTGGTAACTTGTTAGAAACGCTAATTCTCAGGCCTGGCCTCAGCCCTACTGAATCTGAAACGCTAGGGATGGGTCCCAGCTGTCTGTGTTTTAACAAGCCCTCCAGGGGATTCTGATGCACTCTCAAGTGTGAGGACACTTCACAAGAAAACAGTTGTTGGTTAGATGTGTGAGTGTTCTTAATTACACTCCAAAGAAATAGAACAGTCTTTCTTTCCAAGTATTCTGGTTTTGTACTCTTTCACTAATTCAGAGAGACTGTCTCCCGAAAGAGTCTGAATTAAGGGAGATGAGCCATAACTGAGTATTTGTTTGCAGTGAGGCTAAGAAGCCAAGCTGATGCCCATTGTCCTGACGGAGGAATGAAGGCTCAGCTGCAGGGCCTGGCAGGCCTCCTGCTCATGTAGGATAATGGAAATTGACCAGGGTCTGGAGTTCTCAAATGGTTGCAATAATTTTCAAATCTATTTTTTTCTTTCTCATTTAAGTGTGTTTCAAATGAAATCCAATCCATATTTTCCCTAATTTACATTTAAAATTGTTCAAATGTTACGCTGGTAGGAGATGAGTGAGTCCCCAAGAGACCTTGTGAACCTACTAAAACTTTTTCTTCAAAACAGGAAGTTGCACTTTACCCAGTGCAAACAAAGTTTAGCGTGAAGAGGGCTGATTTGTACTTAGCTTTCTTTGCTGAAAAATTTGGAATATATTTTAGTTTTCAAAACATTTTCTCCTTACCATCATTAATCTCTCTATATAGTGTCCCCAATCACATATGCTGCTTTTCCTTCTTATATAACCTAAGTATGAGAGCTCTAATCTTATTTTCATAACCATATGCTTGTCTTTTATGGATAAGGGATTGTATAACTCTGTAAATGTGCTAGTTACACCTAAGTTTAAATCAGTTCAACAACCATTTATTATTGCCTATGAGGAAGGAGGAGATAAAAAAAATATTTCAGAAATGAGTTGATCTCAGCTGAGGAACACCTGAATATTTGTTGCACTAAATATATTTTGATCATCCTTTGCTCCCCTTGTTGTCTGAGAATTAGATATAGCTTCCATATTAGAATTCTGAAATTTACTGGAAACTCTAAAGAATCTCTCCATATTTGGGAAGAAGCAATTTAATTAGTGGTCTGGGAGGAGGAGGTGGAGGAGGAGGAGATAGAGAGAGAATTGCGGCAACCTGCCTAGGCCAGGACACAATACAGACAGCTATCTTGTGCCTGACTCCTCTGTGTTCCTGTAGTACTTTGTACATACCTCCATCTAGCACTTTCCCTCAAGGCAACTATTGATTTATGTGTCTACTTGTCTTACAAGGACTATGAGTCCCTGAGGGAAAGGACTGCTCCTTTCTCAAGCAAGTCTTGTGGAGGTGCCCCAGCTGCTTGATGAAGCATGTTCTTTCAACTGGTTCTCTGAGCTACTTTGCCACTTGAGGTCTCAAGGAGGCTTACAGAGATATTGTCACTTTGGTCTTATGCCTGTAGGACAAGAGGCTCCCAGCCAGCATAGGGCAGGGACTTTCTCACTGAAGAAAGCCAGAATGCAGGAATAAAAGGACAGACTCTCTGGTAACCAGATGTGGAGGCAGAAGAGCCCTGAGGAAACATAGTGAAAATAGGGAGGAACCTCCCTCATCCCCCCCCCCCCGCCATCCCTCTCCCTCCCCACTCCACTCAGATGCCTCATCCTGAGCCAGTGTGCCTGCGTGCCAGTCACTATTGCTCCAAAACAAATCACTCCCCAAAACTCTGGCTTAAAACAACAATCTTTTTATAATCTTTTCTAGTTTCTGCAAGTCAGGAATTCAGGAAGGGCTCTGCTGGGTGGTTCTGGCGTGAAATTTCTGGTGCAATTGCAGTCAGACTGACTTGAGCTAGAACGACGGGGGCTGGAGCAGCCAGGACTTGGCTGGGCATCTCTCTCTCTCTCTCTCTCTGAAATCTCAGGGCCTCTCCACATGGTCCCTCCATGTGAGCTAATTTGGGCTTCTTTAAAGCATGGGGACTCCCGGGTAGTCAGTTGGCTTCTATGGAGGCTTAGGACTGTGAGCATTAGTGTTGCAGTGAGCAAGGCAGCAGCTGAATTGTCTTTTATGACCTAACCTCAGAAGCCTCATAATGTCACTTCTGCCATACTTTATTGGTTGAAATAGTTCCAATAGCACACCCAGTTTCACGGGGCAGGGACATAGTCCCCACCTTGTGATTGGAGGAGTGTCAAAGCCACATTGTGGAAGAGCACGTGACTTGGGAGATACTGTTTTGGCCGTATTTGGGGAATATACAGTTTGCCAAGGTCAAGAAGAGCGCTAACAGCTGTGGGGTTTCTTTCCTTCCCACCAAAATTGTTTCCCTATAAACCACCCCCCCCCACACACACACACATACATATACACCATACTTCTTATTCCAGCTACATTTTTCTTTTTATTTTACAGTGATCGAATCTGGCACAGCATTAATCTCAAATGCCTAAAGGTTTCTGTCTAGTGCATGTGCACTTAGGTTTCATAAAACTTAAAAATACCACCAATTTGATTGTTCATACACATTCCCGAGTAATTTTGCCAAGGAAATGCTATTTCAAATTCTCTGTTAGGGAAAAAAAAAAGTTAAATGAAAATCAATATTGATGGGTAGTGCTGTGCAAAAAATGTGTGTTGTAAGTTATTTCACCACAGAGGTAGTTTCCTGTGGAAACTGTGACTGGTGGTAAAGCTCAGTTTTAAAATATTTTGAGATACAAGCCAAAATCTTGGGTGGGGAAAAATAATCTGCTGTTACCCAAAGAAAAGTCAATTGCTTAGGACTAACATTTTAAAAGATATGATTAAAGTATGTATCATTTCTAAAAGTAGTGTGTGGCATGTTCAATAGTAGCAAAGATGTACTGGCAATTAATTAATAATAAATTCATTCACAACATGTAGACAATTTTCTCCTAGAAATTTTAGTTTTTTTAATAAAGAATTGCAGGACTTTCAAATTTCAATAAAAGTATATAAAGCAAGCAGTGAGTGGTTATTGAGCTTGGTGAGATAATGACTATTATCCTTAATTACTACTAGCGAAACCTGGTGCCATTCAATATATTCTACATATAAATTATTGTGAAGGGAAGATTCAAGCCATCACAGATTTGTATTTCAAAAAGAAATATAAATTACCCTTGCCTCTGCCTTCCCCACTGATGACCTGTGTAATGAGCTGGAGAAGACTCAAGAAACCATCTTCATTAACAGTAAACTAAGAACAATTAATAACATTTTTTAAAAGGAGAGGGAGAGATCATTACCCAGAGCTGGATAATTGAATTGTATAAACTTGTTGAAGCTTCACTCTAATTCCAAGTGTGTTTGCAAGTAATTATCACCCACAGCATAAATAACTTTATAATATCTACCTGAGTCAACATTAGTCAGATTTGCAAAGCACCAAGGAAAATAAGCAATTAGTTGATTCCTTATCCAAGAAAAGCATATTACTTAGTTACATATAATTCCAAAATTCCCAAATGAATGGGTGGGTGGAGGCTGGTTCTGTAAAGCTCATGACCCAACTTCCGGAGATGTGGCAGGGGATTTGCTGATCAGAAGACCACCTCCTGATAAACTGTGGCTCAAGCTCCCTTTACTTTTCCGAAGGCCCGTAATGAACACAGAGTTGTAAGAGATTGAAGTCTGAGGGCTATTACCATAGAACCTGCCTGTGAGCGGTACCTAAAGCCCATCTCCTGATGAGCCCCAGAAGCGGGTGTTCCCAAGACCCTCTGCCAAGAGCTTCAGGTCTGTGAGGGAAAGGCCTCAAAGCGGCCCACATAGTCAGGCTGTGAAATACCTGGACTAAATATTCACTTCAAAACAATACACAGTAGGAACGGAAATGCTGAAATAGCCTATAAACTATCTGAATATTATGATTATGTGATTTTTAGGACAAATGCATTCATTTTTCCCCTCCCTACCAAAACGTCTGGTTGCTTTGCTGAATCCTATCAAATAATTCTTGGGGACTCCTTTCTCCGGAATAAACAGGGGGCAGGACCAACCTTTTTAAAAGCTAAAGTTCAGAAGAACATCCATGTTTGAAATCTCACTTCTGTAACACTCAGTCGCCGTATTGCCCATGACTGTTGTGAACAAGGACCCAGCCAAGGCAGGTGTTGGAATATTATGATCTCTAGCTCTAGCTTCAGACTGGTAAATTGCTGGGCACTGACTCCTCACCGAAAGCATTTCTGCCCAACTCAGTCTTCATTGTCACAGCTGTTTCTCTGAGATACATACGGGTTCCCCCCAAGAATGTGGTCCTCTGAATGAGGGAAACTCGTTATCTGCTTCCTATCTGATTGTATGTTTACAAATGCATACCTACCTCTAACCTTATCCACATGCCATTTCTGGATCAGCTCAAGGCACTCATTTGTTGTCTTAACTTTAGAAACTGTGTTTCAATATTTTAAGAAAGCCTAAATCAGTAAGAGCCATCAAATTTCTAGGGAAAATATTTTGTAGTACACAAGGTGTTGTTAAGCAGACTAGCTTAGTCTGCATTTCTTGCCTTTCATTCCCCATCTGAAAATCTCCATTCACAACTGAGAGTGGACTGTAGTAATACAAATCGTCTACATACCCACCATTTTCCCCCCTCGATTCTCTGGGTAACAGTCGTCTGGGAAACTGGGGACCTTTCTTCCCGCATTGCCAGTAAAGATGCTCTGTGATCTTGAGAGTTCTGTCAGTGGAGAGTGACTATTAAACATAGAAAGATTCCCATGGGTAGTAAGAGAGTCTGCAGACGGGTCCGGTTATACTGTCCTGGACTGTTTATTTGCCGAAGACCATTTTATATCCCAAAGTGTCAGACCCCTGAACTGACTCACTCAGGTTAAAGGAAAGAGCCAGAACTCATCAAAGTTATGTACAAAAGACAGAAATATTTTTCCCTTAAGTGCTAATTTTTATTTAAAATATCTCTATTAAAACAATACATGTATACATTAGCCATCCATTTCCAGCTTCCATATTATATAATATTATTATTTGCATCTATTTATAAAGCTAAAAAACTGTTCTCATACTTGCTTCAAGGCCCACTCATGAGGTCTCAAAGGACATGAGAAGCTGGAGGTCTGTGAAACAGCCACCCTCCGGCAGGCACCTTGATGGTACTCTCTGAGTAACATTTGGGTATGCTCTTCTGTAAAAATTGGATTCAGAAGAAAATCAGATTTAGGACTTGTGGTTGGCATAGGGGTAAGTGTTGAGAAATGTTCCCTTGGCTTGCACGAAGGAAAGAATATGGCCATCCGGAACCTTTAAAAAAAAACAAACAAGCCTTTAATCTTCCTGTTATGCTCAATTTCCTTTTGCATGAGGAGTGTGGGACTAGCACTGCCTCTTTGAAAGAACTATAGGAAATAATGAGGAAGAATGGGAAAGGGGGCAGCTCTCAGGCCCCTTTATTAGTTCCTATTTTTTACACAATGCATATAAAGACACTTGTAGACAGTAGTGCTGTATTGTACTGTACAATAGTACTGTATTGTATACACTAATACACACATGTTTTCCTCCCACCACTCGCCATCCGTGTACATCGTGTTCATCAATATCCACTGACTCCAATACCTTTTCTTGGCTTAGTTCACCTGCGTAGAATGCATTTCTAAGGCAGGAATGACTACATCTCTCACTTGTATTCCCGTCCTCAGCCTGTTTTGTAAATACATTTCCTTACCACCAACCTCTCTCTTGTCTCCTTAGAGCACGCATGGAGCCTACTTCTTGGGCCTCTCTCATTGCTAAATAGACAGTGCTGGGGACAAAGGTACTCAAGGCATGCTTAAAGGACACATGACAATGAACATCTTTCCTACTTGTCATCAAAATTCTGAATCTGAATGCCCCACAACACTCAGTAATAATCATTTCCAAATGACGCCTGACATCTTCTATGGACCTCACACCTACCAAGAGTGCCTTAGGACCGACCATTTGTGTGTGCAGACTCTGACACTGGCACATTTTTATCTTCATTCCATTTAATCCTACCCCAACTCCAATTTGGAATATGATATTTGATTCTGTCTGCTGATGTCAACATCTAGCAATCCTGAACCTTTGCAGCAGGAAGACAACAGACACTCCCCTTGTGGCAGCATGTTTGTCACAGTAGATGATGAACTCAGCAGTGTTTGCCCATTAAGTATTGTATTTTCTAGGAGTCGTTCACAGATATTGCTGTATTACTGTAGGTCAGGAGGTGAAGGGAATAGTTCGATGTCTACTCAACTTGACTTTGTCCCAGAAAAGACTGTGAGCTCTTGTTTCCTTGATATTTTTTAAGGGCCCTTCAGGGCTTTTCCCTCCACATTTATTAAACCTTCATTGAAAGCGATAGATGGGACATCTGAATGTGTTTCTGTGCTGTTATCTAGAAGGAGTATTGACTTCTAGGTACAAAAGCAAAATCTAAAATTCAAGAATGTCTTATACAAATTTTGCATGGTTATTATAAGGCTCAGCAACACAAAACACGCATCTCTAGAAGTTTCAGTGAAAATCTTAGTCCATCTAAGAGACTGACATGGTACCCTGGGATGTCTGTCAGTTAGGGGACTACATGATGGTCCTGGCAGGGACGGTCATGTTGCACACCTTAAACCACGTAATCTTTACCCAACCCCAACTGTAAAATATCTGGGGGAAAATGGGAGAGATTTGCAAACAAATATATTTGAAAGAGCTGTAGAATTAGCCATGTGATTTATACTAGCATCAATAATTGAAGAACGAAAAGTCTTACTACCAGGTACGAGTTATACTTGACTGGTTTAAAAGCATTTTATGCACTCAAATGTCTCCAAGGACCTGCGGAGAGTCAGCATGCATCAGTGAATCCACTAATCAGATATCTTCCCTGTGTCCCTTCATCTCCACCCTCCACCCTTCTCTTCCCTGCTCTCTGCCAGGACCCTGCGAGTCTAGATATCATGAACAGGGCCCCTGTGCCCTCTGGTTTTCAGTTGTGTTTGGCCAATGGAGAGCATCTGCAGAAGATTAGAAAGAAAGGAGGGTGAGGTCAGGGTATTTATGCCCCTAGTTCCCTCCCTCAAACATTGCGTCAGTCTGGCTGTATCCTTCAACCACCTTTTCCAGATGGCCAACTCTCTGACACTCTAAGACTCACTCACCCCTTCCTGATTCCAGTAACTGTCTCCTTCCGTCAACCCTTCAGGCCTGGAAGTGGTAACAATCTGGTTGCTACTAGTTACGGGTTACTGTACTATCCTTTGTGTTCCGCGATACCAACGTTATAAATAAAACCTCCTCAAACTTTCCTTTTTTGAGAGTGTCAACTCTATCGCATTAGAATTCTGACTGATACCCATAGACTAGAATGTCTGGATTTGTCAGAGTCTCTGAAGGACAGCTACAAGGCAGTGCATACAATAAAATGGAAATGCCAACCACTCACAAAATCAGTGTGGAGTATGGGAACTGAGGTCTGAGTGGGGGGATGCTGGTGGGGAGTGGCAGGGAGAGCTAGTCAGATCTGTGTAATTTATAACTTACCGCTATCATGGTACACTTGTGTACTGCCCCACTCACAGGCAGGTGGAGAGAAGCTGTGGGACATGGAGCCAAGAGAAAGGGACTTAATCTCCCAACTCATGTCCCCTTCCAGGGAACTATATCCTGACCTTGTAAGGCTCTTCATTGGCCAAGCTCCCTCTGAAGGTCAGCTTAAGCCAGCTTTAAAATGAAGAAGAGAGTGTCCTTTGGAACTACTTTCCTTAAATCTTTTAAACTCTGTAGAAAAAAGCCATGCAATGAAAAGTTATAGGATGATAAGTTTATGGTAGACAGATGGCAGTTAAACACTCTTAGAAATTTTCCCCATGTATTTATGAAAATGAAGAGAAATCAAATTAGCTGAATAGTATCAGACGTTTTCTTAATGACACTGAAATAAAGAATTGCAAAAGATCTTGCTACCTCCAGGTAGAATCAGGTTTATTCCATCCAAATCTGCCTACTGTAGAAGATCTTTAGGGAAATGGTAAGATAATAGTTTTTCTTACTATCTAGATCTGCAATGAAACAGAAATGAAGAGCTAACAGTTATTTTTGTAACTGAGGCTCTGTAAGTGGTGGCTATGGAATAGGCCACATCAACAGTCAGTCTCTCATAGAATGTTTTTCTTCCTGTCTCACCCATCCAGCATTGGAATTAAGGAACTAGACACCTGCTTCATGTTTGAAAATATATATATTATGTCTGGGCTGATGAGAAAGCTTCGTGGGAGGAGTTTCCGAAACTAGTACACAATCATGGTGCCTCCTGGCTTGATCTGTCTATAGATTGCCTTGGTTATTTTTTACTACACTGTATACCCAATGTTTATATTATATGGATAAAACACGTGATTGCTTGGTTGGAAACGTGTTACCTAAGTAAAATTAAGAACTTATTTTATCAGACACGAGAAATACAGATTTGGGATCAGGGCCTGACTCTGCTACCTAACACCTGTACCTCAGGAGTTTGTTACCTCACTGCCAGGGGCTTGTCATCTCACTGACATGGCTTTGGTGCTATCATGAGGGGATAGGGATAGATGATAACTAATGGCCTCTTCAGATACAATTAAATCCTACTATTTGAACGTGGGAAGATGAAGAGTCCAGGTATGTTAATCAGGATTCTGCTGAAATAGTTCTGTGTAACAGATGACTCCAAAACTTGATGACTTAGAACAATTGGCATTTATTTCTAGCTCAGGGAGCTGAAGATTAGCTGTAATTCAACTGGGTTCAGCTCCAAGCTGCCACTTGCGTTCAGGTTTGCTCCACATTTCTTTTTATTCTGGGGCCAGCAGCCCCCTGGGGCATGTTCTTCTTATGGATGATGACAGAAGCACATCAAAAAAAGGAGTGAGTGGAAATGCACAACACCGTTTAAGATGTCTGCTGGGAACTGACACCCTTTCACTTCTACCTACATTCCATTGGCCAAAGCAAGTCACATGGCCAAGACCAAAGTCAATAGATCAGGGATAATCTTTCTCTCCTGAGAGGCACTGCAATCTCACATAGCAAAGGATGTGAATGTGTAATTCCATTACAAGAAGGGAATTAAGAATTAGGAACACAAATACAATCTGCTACCCCATTGGCCCCTAGGTACGTCCTATCATCTCTAAATCCTCCAGCTCTGATTGGCACGTTCCCCTCTTGTCCTCATGTACAGCAATAAACCCACACATCATCAGTGAACTTTACCAGCCAAGCAGAGTTCCAGTTCTTAGAGAAGGGGCTGCTGGTTGTCTGAGACAAGGCACCCTGCTATTGGCCGGCCACCCCAAGACAAAGCTGGGTTGACATCAGTGGTCTAAATCAGATGAGCATTTGTTGAGGGCCCACGTTCATTTAAATTCAGACAACAGAGAGCTGTCTTCAGGTCCCAGAGACATTTTATTCACCCTGATGCAGCTCCAAATGATTCTACCAGTGTCTTTAGGTTGCCCAGTAAAAGAGATTTCTTAGCTCCTCTCAAAAAAAAAAAGTTCTCATATAAGAAATTCAATAGAAAACTGTGGAAGTTTCCCACAGTGGCTGGCCCAGAAGGCCTGGCAGTGTTGTTGACTGCCAGAAATGCAAATCACCAGAATTACATCAACAGAAATCAGGAGTTTCATCTCTCACTCAAAATGGATTGCGTGCTCTTGAAATCTGATCTTTATTCTTACTTGTGTGAAGATGTGCATCCAAGTCTGAGACAGGAAAATTACCAAGCTACCCTTCTCAGAAATGGCTAGATCCCTGTGGGGTATTCTCTTCCTTATTCACATTTGATCTTTAGAATTATGGGTCGTAATGGAAATGTTGGCACAATCTGAACTCTAGCTGCAGACTGTACAAGGGGGCCTCATGTCTGTAATTTTTTTTCTACATGTAATCTGCCAAGACATATACCCATAATGTAAACTTCCTTGGTTTGGGTTTATAAATTGGACATTTTTGACAAACTCTCAGACCTGCAGGGAAATCACTCTGTCATTAAAAACTCAGTTTATTTAATGAGCCATTAGTGAAAGAAAGGGTGGGAAAGAAATTCAACTTGTACGTATCCTCTAAGCCTCACCCCAAGAAATACAATTCCTTTCAGATGGTGAGACCTCCCTTTCGTGGACAGTCATTCACCAAACCTGTGAGAAACCATCATGGGCTGTTTCCAGGCTGAATCACAGCCATGACTTCATCCAGCTGCCTCACTGTCGGACCAGACAGCTTCAGTCGGATGAACTTGCTGGCCGGAGAGGGAGAGAAAGGATCCTACAAACAAGCTACTGGCTATGGGCCAACATGGTCATCTCTCAATAATGACGCAGGCTTAGAGCTACTCCTGGAAAAGAGGCTGTCGCCAAAGGATGTGGAATGAGCTCAAGCATGAAATAAGACTTGTTCAGAGAAGATATGATTCTGTTTATGTGATTGCTTTCATTAATATCCTCTCTGGAAGCCATTCCAGTATATTCTGTTGATGAAAATTGATTTTTTAAAATGTTTTAAGATGAAGTTAGGGAAAAATAATTTTCCCTTTCAAGAGGAAGTGGAGATCTAAAAAGGGAGGTATTGAATCAAAATTGGTCTTTGCCCCAAAGATGAATTTCAACATTCTATGATACTAACAATGAGCATTGCTGTGGGTGACCACCATACTCAGCTTACCAGAACTTCCTGGGAGAGTTGTTCCTGCTGATTATTTAGTCCCCTTAAGAGATTTGTTCATTCACATTTTAGAATCTTTAAATATGTAAAAATCTCATGTTAAATTTTATATAAATTTATTGGAATAATGTTCTTTTTTTTCTGCTTTATCTCCCCAAACCCCCCCTGTACACAGTTGTATATCCTAGTTGCAGGTCCTTCCAGTTGTGGGATGTGGGACGCCACCTCAACGTGGCCTGATGAGCGGTGCCATGTCCGCACCCAGGATCCAAACCCTGGGCCGCCGCAGTGGAGCGCGCGAACTTAACCACTCTGCCATGGAGCCGGCCTCTGGAATAATGTTCTTTACAGGCAGAGAATGGCAGAAAGAAATGTTTCTTTCCTTGATGATGCCGTACTAGTTATCCTGTATTAACTATTAACTAGTATGTAGCAAATTACCCCCAAATTGGTGTCTTAAAACAACATTTACATTTACTATCATTTACATTTATTATTTATTATAAACAACATTTATTATCTCACAGTTTCCGTGTGTCAGAAATCTGGGCATGGTTTAGCTGGATCCTCTGTCTTAGGGTCTCTCACAAGGCTGCAGTCATGGCATTGGCAGGACTGAGCTTTCATCCGAAGGCATGACTGGGGAAGGTTTGCTTCCAAGCTCACTCACATTGTTGTTGTAGAATTCAGGTCCTCACAGGTTATTGGACTGGGACTCTCATTGGCTGTTAGCTAGAGGCCTTCCTTAGTTCCTTGTCAAATGGGCCTCTCCAGAGGGTAGCTTAAAATATGGCAGCTTACTTCCCCCAGAGCAAAGGTTTCAGGAGAAGGAGAAAGAATGTATAAGAGATCACAAGCAAGAAGGAAATCAGTCTTTTTGTAATCTAATCTCAGAAATAGCCTCCCATCGCCTTTGCTGTATTCTATTTATTAGGTCCTAGTCCCACTCAAGGATGTGAATACTAGCAGCCAGAGAGCATTGTGGGACTTTTAGAGGCTGCCTGACACAGATCTTTTAGCTTTTTAACAAAATGTGACTTAAGGTTTACAACTAGAATGTACAACTATGTACTGAAGGGCTTTGGGGAAAAGAAGAAAAAAAAAAGGATTTGCAACAGCTGTTAGTTCAGGTGCCAATCTTCAAAAAGAAATGTGGCTTAAGGTAAAGAAAAAAAGTATTTAGACAAACATACCGGTACTTGAAACATAAATGTATGTTATCCCTATTGAACTAGGCAACGTATAAGGCTCTAACTATTCCAACAGTGATATCCTTCTTCAAACTATTTTTCAAATCAATTTTTAAAATTCTTTTTCTGAACTGCCTTTAGTGCCTGTGGGACATTCTTTGCAGTCCCCCAACTTCACCCCAGCCCGAAGTTATGGCTTAGCTTTTTTTCTTTGCAGGTAGATTCAAATAATAGGAAGAGTTAAGAGTTATTCACATAAATAAGTTTAGTGATCAAGGTTGGTAATGCCGTTTTGAGTCTTTGCTTTTGTAAATATAAAATAAAAAGACCGATTTCCACATGTGGCTCATAAATTGGTCCAAAAGGCAGTGTCTGAAATGGATTATTTTGATTTAACCTTCATTTGGATGTTTAAAATCTGGTATTCATCTGAAAACTTTCAATCTGCATCCTTCATAGCTATGGTTTATGTGTTTACACATTTTACTCTGCATCTGATACTCCAGGGCAAATAGAAAGCATAAGGTCATATTGGGACATGTTGGAACAGAAAGAGACACTAGGGAGAGACACAGAGTCCCCTAAGTGAGCTCCAGAGTGCACCCCCTACCCCGTGAACAGACAGGACAATTTTACATCAGTACACATGGGGATTGTCCATGTGTGCATCTAAGACCCCCTTCAGGTTTATAGTTAGTGAGTCAACGTGAGACTGACTCGCTAGACCCACACCCTTGGGACCCCTTCAGGACTGAGGGAAATCTGAGAACACCCACAGCCACTACCCTTAACCTGGCTGGGAGGAAAGGAGCAGAGTGACATTACATCACAAATGAGGGAGGATTACTTTCTGGGGATCTCCTCCAAACTCAAAATGTTCAGGATTACAAACTATTTATGAACAGAACGCTTCCTACTTGTTAAATAAATGTCTCGGATTTTGTCAAACTTAACAAAACTGTGATTTCCATTAAGCTCCATTTTCCTAGATCCAGAGCTGGAGGTGAGATGCTGGACTCTGGTTGTATGCTGAGTCCTCAGCCTGTGCAAAATGACCTCGATCTCCCTCCTCCTGTTCCCTCCGGCACTCCTCCTTCCTTCCCAAGACACCTCTTTCCCTTTCCCCAAACCTAAAGAGCAGGCTGCTACCTGAGAGCTCCAATAATGACTCTCCTGGATAAAGAAGTGCATTATTACTCCACATTAAACAAACCCTCATAAAGCGTGGAAACAGCGCTGCCCATGCTCACAGCAGCAAACTTCTGAGCATGTTATGTGTTTACCTTCATAAAACTAAGGTAACAGGATGAGCCTAGCAAGATTTGATTTCTCGATGCTTTTCTGCACCATTTCACCTTGGTGATGCCCCCTCCTGCTCCTCAGGGATCAGATTCTCTCACTTTTTGTGATAGACTTACATTAGTGTCCCCTGATGAATTGACTATACCTCCCCGTATTTGTGCCCTCCTGTAGTCCTTTCCCATGATGCCTTGAGTTTGGTCATGTGCTGTGTGACCTTCCTCGGCCAATGGAACATTAGCAAGCATGATGCAAGTGGAGGCTTGATGAATGCTTGCACGTTGAGACTTGTCTTCCTAGAACACCCCTTGGAAGATCATTGCCCTGCTATAAAGAAGCCCAGGTCAGATGACTGAGAGGATGTTGAGAGGCCACACACAGAGAAACCCTGTAGGATGACAGGCCAACTTGGACGTTCCTACCCCAACCAAGCTCCCAGCTGAATGTAGCTACATGAGTGACCTTAGTTATACGACATGGAACATAAGATGGCCCCAGGTGAGCCCTGTCAACCCAGAGAACTATGAGAAATAATAAATCACTGTTGCTTTACACAAAGTTTTAAAGTGATTTGCTATGTGGTAGATGATAACTGAAACACTCCTCCCTCCCTTCCCCAGTGGCATGACGGGAAATGTGCAAGACACTAGTCTTTATATTTGAGGCTTGAGTGCCTGGTTGCAGGAGGTCTGAAGGTGTTTCAACCAGTAATCGAACTCTGCATTTCTAATTGTGGATTGGAAGGTGAGGTCTTTAGGCGAAGGGGCTCTTCTTTACATGAGTATAATGAAAAGAGGACTTATTTAGCTGCAACTGCTAAGATTCCACCCTGGGGAAGCAGGCAGAAAAAGAGAGTCTCTTGTCTCTCACGAATCAATTCATCCCTTCCTCCCTTACCTTTTCTGCTGACTGGCACCCATCCTTTATTTCCCTTAATACTCAATCTTTTCATCCATTTTGTATTTTCTATTACATTAAAAGATGTTCCTCTGGTGATTTCCTCGGTTTGCTCTTCCAGATCCATATTTCTCCCCTTTCCATCCTTCTCTGTGCCCTGAGGCTGGCCTTTACGGTGCTGCATCAGCTGGGCTCACTGGACCGCTGGCTTCTGGTTGGGTTGAGCCAATGTGAGGCACTGACAGGAAGTCAGGAGGAAAGAGGTCAGGAAATATATCCCACCCCTACCCCACCTCCCTGCCAGGTCAGTTTCCTCGATAAATTCCGCAGCGTTGGTCAGGTAGCCCCTCTCCCACAACCATAGCTCTCTCTGGGGTCTGGGAACAGAGCCCCTCTCTTGCCCCTGTAACTCTAGGGTGGTAATGGCTTCCTGTTTTTGTTAGTCCCTGGGGGGCATCACCAACCTTGTTGGTTCCCTTAACTCTATCCATAATTCTATAAATAGTCGTTTTCTCTTCAATCACTCCTAGAGTGTGCCATCTGTTTCCTGCAGGGCCCTGTCTGATAAAGACATTAACTAACAAGCAAAATGCATTTATTTTTTAAAAATTTTAAATTTCTTATTAATTAGAGACATGCATTACTGTTAATATCTTCTCACCTACATAAAGCCAAGAGCCCCCGTGCTGAGTTGGTACTATTCCAGGCAAAAGCAAAGTTGCATAGTGAGGTAGAAGAAGCAAAGTGATCACTTTGTACTTCAAGCGGTAAAGAGGATATGTCCTTGTCCCTGAGATGGAGTCCTCAGGACTGGGAAGAGGAGTGGTATTTGTAGTTCTATCAGGGGTGAATGCCTGAACCCCATCTAGTTGGGAGATTGTGTTCTTCTGATGGACCATAGTGGCCTGGGGCCAGCAAGATTTCACTGTAATGGAGCCAGCAACAGCAGACAGATGGAGTGGACAAGGGCCTTCAGGGGGCTTTGGATAGTCAAGGAGGGATGGCAACAGCAGGCTAACCAACACCAGGAGTAGCTTTCAGGTGTCCAAGAGAACGGGCTCTAAGCACCTGGTGGGGTACGGGAGATGACTGACACAAATGGAGAATGCTGGGCCCCCTGCCAATCTGGCTCTTAAGTCATTTTAAATTTAATTTGGAGAAAGCTGACGTGATGGCACTGGATCCCTGAGGGTTGTGGAGTGGATTTTGGAAAACTGCTTTGTACTGACTATTTTTCCAATTATGAAACTGTTTATGGTTTTATTTAAAAATCTCTTTCATGGGGAAATAAGATTCTATAAATACATAGAAAATCACCTAAAATCTCTTCTGCAAGTCACAAGCCAATCTAGAATAGGAGGGTATATATTATAAAGCTCAGTTGAGATCAATGATTTAATCAGGTCCAGCCATGGGTGGTTAATGGGAAAAAGATAATTTCAATTCCTGGAGGTCGGTTTTTGCTACGTCTTTGAAGTGTAACACACAGAGTTGCAGGATAGAGAATTTGAAAGGGTGCTGTTAAATGTTGGGACAGGAAGAAAGGAAAGAAAGAGAAAGGAACAAGGAAAGAAGAAAGAAAGTAGTCATTGAAAAAATACAAAATATTTTGCATAGAGAGTTCACCAAAAAAAAAAAAAATCTCTCTAGAAACACGGCCACATCCTCCCCATGTGCATCATTGCAAAAGAATATGGGCTTGAATATTTGGTTTGATGACCCTACTCCCACTACTACCCTCATTTCACAATCACTTCTATAAAGTTTTGAATCATACATTTTTCCCTTTATTTTCATGCTACAAATTAGAACTCCCAAACTGGACACAGGGAATGAAACATTAAATGTATAGAGATGTTGCCATAGACCAGGTACTGTACATACATTATCTTCCTAAATCCTCGTAGCAATTCTAGGTAATAGATATCATTGCCTCAATCTTGCAAAGACGGAAACTGAAGCATCAAGAGAAATGCTCAACGTCTCGTGACCAGAAAGCAGTGGGGCTGGAGTTTGAGCTCAAGTTAACTCATGCTTTTTCAACTACTTTATACTGTCTTCTAAATTGGAAATGGGAAAAAAGTCGGGGGGGGGGGATCAAGTAATTAGCATTTTTAGAAAGTTGATTTATGTAAACTTTTAAATATTTTCCTTATTAAAAAAACCTACTATTTTGTTTACTGATATTAACAGCAACTCCGTATTGGTTTTAATAGTGGTTTGTTCATACAGACAAAAAAAATTAATTAGGAGTGAAAACAGATTTAGGGGAAGGAGTCTTGTCCAAGTAAGTTAGTTGGGTAATCCAGTCATTTCTCTCTGTTGCACCTTCTCATTGGTTGATGGGGTTTTAGAAGGGGACAGCTCTGCTTCATTTCAATTAGTTTTGAGAAGTGGTTTTAGTGCCTGTGCATCAAGACATTAACGTCTAATTCTGCAGAAAGAAAATGGTTTAGATATTTATGCAATTCTCCAGAACATTTGGTATGAATTCCAGGACAAAAAGCTCCTCTTCCTGCTGGAAAAGCATATGGATAAATTTGAGGATGCTAATTCGCATTGAATGTAAAAAATAAATATACTCCAAGCCTGCAGTGAGTTGGATGTAATTTTCTCCTTTACCTCTCAGATGGAGCCAATGCCATTCTAACCTCCTCCACTCACCCGTCAGTATGAGTTGATCTATCTTTCCTGCCTTTCTTTCCAGGGACACAGACAGACATCATCCACAGGGCACAAGGGAATTTGCCCAGTCTATTCTGGGTATATAAATCTGTGCCATATCAATAAAGAGAGAGGGAAAAAGGGGAGGTCAAATGACTGAAAATGACAAAGTATCATACACCCAACCTAGTTGACCTCTGGTCTATTCCTTATGTCCTATAAAATCATAGCCCATGACCTTTGTCATACAAACTGGGTCAGTGTGGCAAGGTGTATTTTGAATGTATTATTCATCTCTGATAATATTCTGAGCAGGTTGCTGATATCTGTCCACCGGGAATCTGCTTCTGAAAGTAAAATGTTAGTTTCTTCTGGATCACTTCAAGTAGATGTAAGGAAAGAGTTATTCATGTAAAGCAAATTACAAGTGTGAAAATGAAGCTGTGGGGGTCTAGGTGCGTGTTAATGAGCATTAATGTCTGAGGAAAACAGTGTCAGTTTATTTTTTAACATATGTTTGACTTTAAAAGCTGCGAATGTGTGAAAACTCACAGGATGCTAGCATGTGTGAATGTGACAAGATTCACAGTCTAAGGAGACCAGGGTGATGAAACCATGGCAGTGGCATCCTATTGCTCATCTCCATTCTGCTTTCAGCTCAAGAGCAGCTGCTTGTGGGTAATGCAGAAGATCAGGAAAAATATGTCTGTTGTAGGTGAGCAGCAGAATTAAAGCTCTATCACAGACATGTATTTACAGTAGGATGGTCTCTGGAACCAGCATCCCTTGGTGTGCTGATAAATGTTTAACAGCCAGATCTCCAGGAAATTAAAAAACCCTGATCTGTAGCAGCTGTCAATTTCCATGGTATAAATAGTCAATTTCATAGTCAATTTCAAGTTACCAATCTGACCTTACTCAATGCAAAGTTGGATAGAAATGTGAAGCTCCAGGACACAAGAGTATATAACCCTTCCCCCCTCCAACCCCAAGTGCTTCACGTGAATAGGACGCGTCACTGAGTGATATGAAACTGACTAGTTTCTGTTTCAGAAGAAAAATGACAGATCAATCCTCTGGGTTTTAGCTTACACTGGCTCCTCTATCTCAAAGACTTTTCCCTGTCCATCTTCATCCCTACTTATCCTTCAGGTCAGTGTAGATGTCTTCCTTGGCTCCAACCTCAAAGCTAGCTGAGGTTTCCCTCCTACGACTCTGGGATTCTTACCCAGATAAGATTCTGTTTTAAGAGTCTGTTTACTGCTCTGGGAGCTCCTTGAGAGGAGGACCTGATTCCCTTCACCATTATATCCCTGGAGTGTAAAAACAGTGCCTGGCACTGAGTAGGGGACTTCGCAAATGCTTGTTTATTGATGGAAGCAGGGAGGGAGGGAGAGAAAGGGTGAGGCATGAACCCTGAATTACCATCCTTGAGCTGCTTCCTCTGAGAAATACAGCTAAGCAGTTGATGGAGTCACAAAAACACTCTCCCAATTTGAAATGTGTTAATTAATTTTATCACTTTGATTACAAATCATTTATCTAGCCAACTAGCATTTCCATGAAGGCTGTATAATGTGGCTTTGGGCTCCCTGGTTTGAACTCAGTTCCTTCACTTACAAGCTCTATAACTTTGGGACCAGCTCTGTTATCTTTTCTGTGCTTTAATTTCCTCCTGTGCAAAATGAGGAGAATCACAGTATGCAGCTCATAGAGTGGGTGCAAGAAAGGAGGAAACAACTTGTTCAGCACTTAGCTGAATGTCTGTCTCGTAATAAGAACCTAATAAATGTTAACTAGTACTGATAAATTGTTGTTCTCGAATTTTCTGTCAGTTGATTTAACTAGAAAAAAAAAGTCTTCCCCCAAGCCATAAACATCTAACTCAAGAGCGTCATGTGATTTGTTCCCTTTTCCTTTGCCTGTCCGCCCTGTGACTGCTCCACTTAGTAACTGCAGGGACAGGCACCAGGGCCAATGGCACTTGGCCGCCATCTCCTTTCTTGCCTTTTAGATTATGTACATCTTAGTTCACCCCACTCTGGGTGGTCCTGCACCGCCTCTTTGCTCCTCTTTGCCTTGTCTCTTTCTGTTCCTTCACATGCTCTGTTTATTCCCCCATCCCTCTCCTACTTTTTCTCCCTCTCCCATTTGTGAGCTCCAAATATTCCCTTCACATCAGTTATACATTGACATGAGGGAGACAGAAAGTGAAATAAAGCAAAATAGAACACCACCATGTTAACCTCTCGAGCCCTTTAAACAAACCCTCGATCACCCTTTACCTTTTCAAATGCTTCCAAGCATGCTTTTATCCCAGAGCCCAGCAGTTTAAATCATTAAAAACAAAATATGCCTTTAAAAATTTTTTCCTTATAACTCATTTTGCAAAAGCTTGGTTTCCAACTAAATGTACATTATTTGTGCTAATAGCATTCCAACTAAAAACTTTCTGCTAAAAATATTCTAACATGATTCCAACTAAAGTGTACATTATTATTAGTGCTGTTTTTCTTGGGATGGTGGGGGATGCAGACTAACCTGGAAACCTGAGTACCCCAATAACATTGCCTCTATAGGAGAATATTGTAGAGCACAACTGTTGGTGAATTTAGAACTCTTTGCCTGTGCTGTGGATTACAAGTACTTCAAATTATGGGCTTCTTTTGTCACTTGGTGTCTTTTTATCCCCAGGGAGGCCTGGGCAAGGAGAGGTTACCCCAAGCACTACATGCACACCAACAAATACACACTCAGGGCACCGCCCTTTCAAGGGGCTTGTGCTTTTCTACAAGGAAACAATCCTTTGCTTTTGTAAGATAGTCTGTTCAAAATGTGCAGAGAGTGAGTACAGCAGGACCCAGCAGGATGTGTGTTTTGCTGAATATCAGCATGTTGATCCTAGACACAAAGCTTATCTGCTGTGCTCAGAAAAACATATTTTGGAGCTTTTGTAGAACTGGATGGCAATCAACATGAGGACTCCACACTGGCTCATCATGCATGCTGTTTAACTCGAGAGCTAGGTTGTTGGAAGGGGAACTGCCCCTTAGAAGTCCAAACTGAGTTCAACTATTTCTTATCCAGTGACCTTTAAACTTGTTTAAAAAACAACTCCTCTTAGTGCAGGAATAACCCCTTTATGACTACAATTACATAGTTACTATATAAAGGTATAGTCATGATGTTAAATTAAGACATATTGGTAGTCTGGCAAGAAAGTCTTTATAAGAAGTGGAATCCTGGGGTGTCATTCCTAATGGTAGTTACCTAGAGAAGAAGCATTTCTTTAGACCAGAAGCCAGATGTGAAAGCTAAGGTCCTAGATAGGCAGAAGAAACTTGGTATGTGCAGTCAAGTTATCTTGAAAAGTCCTAGGTCATGGGCAAGGCAACTAAACACAGTTGGGCAGGTTGTTCACTGCACAAGAGTGCCTGGTTGAGGAAGGCAGTAGAGGCTGAAATTCAGGCCACCCTCTGCTCCACAAGACAAGAAGCTGAAGAGCTGCATCTGCCCAGAGAAGGCAACTCTGTCAAATTCACATGATGATGCCTCATAGGCTACCCAAGGCCCTGGGTGGCAGGCTTCATGATGGCACCAGTCACATGATAACAGAAGCAGAGATATAAAAGGGGCCAGTCAAGAGCTTGCCAATTTTGGGCTTCAGTTACACAAATCCGAACACAGCACATGAAAGGGAATATGGGCTAAAAACCAGGGAAACACATTGCCCAAACCAGGGTCAAAAAACTATTTTGTGAACTTTGTACCCCTATCTGTGTTTATTTCCTTTTGTTTTTCCTTACAATTGTATAAAACTTCTACGAAAGTTCCAGTCTGTCCTGACCATGCTTAGAGAAACGATGGGTAAGGTTTCGTTTGACGTTTAAGTCACACTATTAGAGAATCACCTGTCCCCAGGGCTTAGAAACGTGGTAATGGAAGAAATCAGAACTGCTCATCTTCACCCCTACCACCTGCCAGGGGGCCTCATAGAGTTTAGCCTATTGGGGAATGCTTTGGTTTGATTTTCTTTTTAATTAAGGGAAGTTAGTAGAATGTCTTTATGTCTTTGGGTGGGGGATACTGAGGGCCCTCCAGCCATCCCCACAGTTGATGCAGGTCAGGGGGAAGAAAGGAAATTGTCCAGAAAGAGAGTGATAAAATACCACTTTCTGCTTTTTGTGAGAATCTTCAAGGAATTCCATAATACTGTAACTTTCATCTCAGCCTCTCAGAACGAGACTCAGGAGCTCAGTCTAGCAACCATCTGAGAAGGAAGCCATCTGTTTGGGTACCTTCTCCTTATAAAGTTATAACAAATATTTTGCCCTTTCTAGCATTCTTGAGGCTTCCAGCAGGGCCTGAAAGCATCACACAGTTGGCAAGCAAGTTAGCAGAGTCAACTGTGGGTTCCTTCAGCCCTTAGAGTGAGCACTTGCCTTTTCTCTTTCCATTCGGACAGGATAGCTCTGGATTATCTTAGGATCGTACCTAAGAATGTTCGGGAATTTCAGAGATGAAGCTGGATTGCCTGTCTTCTCAAAAATACCTTCTACGACCCATATATAAATTCCCTGGACTCAGTAAGAACTGTCCTTAACTCTCAGTACATTGCTCTAAGGCCAGAGAAAGAACAATGCCTTGGACCGTACTGGACACACACTTCATTTGCACCACAGCCTGCAGAGATCTGAAAGCTCCCAAGTACCACGACTTTCCATTAATTGTTTTCTTTTTCTTTTTTTAACTTTTAAAATTAAAACACTTTTAAAGTCATAGTGAAATACACGTAACAAAATTTATTATCTTAACCATTTTTTTTAAAGATTGGTCCTAAGTTAACATCTGTTGTCAATCTTTTTGTTTTTTCTTCTTCTCCCCAAAGCCACCAAGTACATAGTTGTACACTCTAGTTGTAGGTCCTTCTGGCTCTGCTATGTGGGATGCCACCTCAACATGGCTTCATGAGCAGTGCTAGGTCCGCACCCAGGATCCAAACAGGGGAAACCCTGGGCCGCAAAGCGGAGCATGCAAACTTAGCCACTCGGCCACAGGGCCAGCCCCTTAACCATTTTCAAGTGTACAGTTCATTAATATTAAGTGCATTCACATTGTTGTACAACCATCACTGCCATCCATCTCCAGAACTCTTTTTGTCTTCCCAAACGGAAACTCTGGACCCATTAAACAACAACTCCCACTCCTCCTTCTCCCCAGCCCCTGGAAATCACCACTCTACTTCCTGTAGTCTGAGTAGGTATCTCACATAAGCGGAATTATGCAGTATTTGTCCATTTGTGTCTGGCTTATTTCACTTAGTATAATGTCCTCAAGGTTTACCCATGAAGTAGGATGTGTCAGAATTTCATTCCCTTCTATGGCCGAATAATATTCCATTGTATATATACATGCACCACATTTTGTTTATCCATTCATCTGTCGATGGACACTTGAGTTGCTTCCACCTTTTGACTACTGTGAATAATGCTATGAATAACGCTGCTATAAATGTGGGTATATAAATATCTCTTCAAGACCCTGCTTTCCATTCTTTTGGATATATATGAAGAAAGGGGATTGCTGGATCATATGGTAATTCTATTTCTAATTTTTTAAGGAACTATGCTGTTTTCCAGGTATGTTTTACATGACTTGCCCAGGATGACTTTCCATTTAGACCCATGCATCCTCTGGTTACATTTTAGGAACTTCCTCTCATGAAGATGGAAATGACGATCTTGGTGGTTTGCAACAATCTTTCCCTCTCCCCTCATTCTCCATCAAAAGCAGGACACCCAGGCAGAAGAAACTATTCTGATCAACCTCAAAGACAATTTTATTTCTTGAATTGGGAAAAAGATGTTACAGTTCCCATAACAGTATAGGTCAATCCATGTTCTCTTTTCTTGGGAATATTTTGACCAAGACTATTCACTGAAGTCTTGGTAATAATCCCTTGGCCTTTATATGGTTTTGCACTTACAATGGTTCCTTTCATCCCAGGATCACCAAAGACTTCTCTCCCAAGTAACTATGATGGTTATCATTTTATGATAGTGGAGGAAATGAGGAGCAGAACGTTTACATGACTTGCCCAGGATGACTCAGGGATGGGGTGGCTGAGCCAAGAAGGAAAGCCAAGAGTCTGTGATCCCCTATCTGAATCCCCAACTTTCACTTGTTCTAAGGAGCACTGGTGGATCCAGAGAGGGCCACAGTTTTCAGAAGTTGCCCTCTGAGGGACTGACTGGTTAGCCAGATCCAGCTGAAGAGAACAAGCAACATTTGACTCTGGGCTTACTCTACTAAGGACAAGAGATTCTGACCTTGGACAATGAAAACAACTCAAGGAAAATTATTTTCTAGTGGGAGGAGTAATGAAGAAGTAACTCTCTTGAGACTATTATAAGCAAATAAGAAAGCAAGCCAACTTTAGTTTGGCAAAAGGATGCTCCTTAAATCCTGCTTCCTCAGTTAAAATGAATGTCTGAGGGTCCAGAGAATACTACCAACCGATGAAAAGTTACAGGCGCATCTTGGCTTACTGAAGCGCCCCAGTCTAGTAAAAGTAAACATGGGTGATATGGATCAGCAAGGCAGCCAAACAGCTCCAGGGCCCAGTGAGCACAGATCCTGCTTCTAATAAAAGACTCTTCATCCTGTTGTTTGAGAAGGTATACACAACTCCCTAAGGGATTCTGTAAAATTCCTTTGACTTGTCTACAACATCCCTATATTCGAGTGTTTTGCATTTTCTAGATTACGTAACAACAAAGGGAAAAAATATGCACTCAACTACATTAACATTTGCTTATTTTCTGTGACGTGATGGTTATTGTGTATAATTTACAATGATGCAGAGGAGAAAACACACTCCTTTCTCACAGAAACACTGCATAAACAGAGTTGTTAATCTTCCAAATGAACATATCGTTCTTTCTATTGTATGTCTCTGGAAAATATTCAACTCAGTTGGGGTCATGTGGGCTCTGTAAAAGTTACAAACCGGTTAGACCTTGTCCTTCCAGCAGCCATGCAGAAGTTAGAGATTGAGGAAAACAGATGGGCTCTTCCAGATTTTTCCTGTTGTATATTCCCTACACATGCAAACAACAAGAGAATGTCTTAAGTGATTACTTTCGATAAGAGTACTGGGGCTGCATGAATATATTTCTGGTACATAAATCACCCATGAAAGATAGATTCCAATGGGAGAACTTTCTATACTTTAAGAGATTTTAGTAAAAGTTTCTCTAACCATGAGAACAGAGCCAGTCTTAGGGCACTGAGGACAATGGCCTGGGGCCCCTCATGCTAGAGTGACTCAGGGGGTGTGAGAGGGGAGCAGAAGGAGGTGGCACTAAAAATAGTTGGAGACATAGGCAATTGTGCCATCTCCCCATGACTCAGCCAAGTCCAGGTGGGTGGTATTGTCCCTTCTCCCTCGGCACATTCCTTCAAGCTACAGACTTTTTTGTGGTTTTAATCTACTCAAGGCTGTCTGAGGTTTATTTTAACCTCATTTTAAGTTAATAAAAATGCCATGGTTGGAAGATACAGAAAGAAGGGAGGGAACGAGTGCATACTTTGTCCCAAGGTTTAAACACCTTGCCCCTGAGTCACCTTTATTTTGTTAGGTCGTATTCTATCGTGTGTTGCAAATCACATCCTAGAAGACTATCCAAAGGGCTTCAAATCCTACTCTTTGTGAAAATTTTGCACTGGCTGTTACCTGACTGACTATAGACTCGTAAATCTAGAGCAGTACATTGGTTAAACTAGAATGCCTCGCTCTGCAAAAGCCGTTAGCAAAACGTACAGCCATGTGAATGACGGTGGCTTTGTCATAAGTCCAGAATTGGTCACAATCCCACAATGCATTATTAATTGCTTCCCAGCTTTTGGGATAAACCAGGCTTTCCATATGTATTATTTACTTTTTATCAAAGCCAAAAGAACAAAACAAAATGCATTCAGTGCAACATACCGGATGAGACATCCCAGAGTATAAAAGCTTGAACAAATGTGGATATCTCACTAATTGTAGCTAAGCCTCTTCCTTTTCCTTCTTGTTTTAAAGAAGTCCCCCAACTTTGTGGTGGTTGCATCTGATTTATGCTCACCAAGTTTAAAGAGAAGAGCATCTGTTTTCTCCAAATTACTTTCATACTTTTTCTCCTCCCAAAGAAAGTATTTTTACATCTCTTTGGCTTAACCAAATCCTTGGAACTCTAAATAGGACAAGAATTAGTCCTGACTCAGCTTGGCAGGTAGGCTGAGGGTGTTCTCTCAGGTGCTGCATCCAGCACAGTGTAAAGCAGGACTGGGACTCTGCCTGGAGTAAGGAAGAAAGCAGACTAGCCCACAGGGTCACCATGCCAGAGCTTCTCAGCTCATGCTTAAAGGTCATTTTCTCTTCTCAGTAACTCTGTTCTCCTTATTGGTTCAGGCCATCCAATGAGAGCCAGGCTAACTTTTATGGAGCCAGCCAAAATCACTTTCCAAGAAGAAACTCACACGAAAGATAGCTCCAACAACTGGGGTGCCTTCTCCCTCCCTTGATTTCATTAGGACACTGAGAAGCTATTAGTGACCTGAGCTGTCCCCAAATGGGAATCAAAATAACTAACTTGTCAGGGAAAAGAGCCTTACTGGGGTCAATAGGCTCCTTATATTTTGGTTCCTAAGTGCTCTGCATTTCTTTGTTTTCTGTGCCAATTAGTCCATCGTGGTATGTATCTCATGTGGAGAACACGCTCATAAATCTAACTGGAAACCAAAATGTGGCACGACCATTTGATTATGGGAAAAATCTATTTGATTTATGAGGTATTATGACCCAGCGAGCTGTATTGTACTTTCTTCTCTGCTGCCTGGCTTAACTGTGCTGGCAATCAAGCCGGTCCCTCAGCGTCACAATTGCAGGATTCATGGCCTGCCTCTAGCAGCAACATGGGTCAGGGAGGGAAGGGTGAGGAGCAGGAGGCAGAGTTGCTCTTTAGTTACTGCTTATTTGAATATTAAATTATTCCTCATGAAAACAGCTAGATTCAGCAGTCTGTGGCTCAGGCCACATTTTTCTGTTACTGTGACTGGGAGCCCTGCTTCATAAGAACTCTGAGAGAGTCCACGCTTGAGTAAATGTCCTGGGAAGTCTTGTGAATCAGAGGCGGGCTGCCATTTCCAAGAGGAACACCATTACAGAGGCCTCGCAATTCAGCCACTTTAAGGGAATTTGGTCTAGAGAGTACATCAAGTGAATTATGATTCCTCTGAGATTACTTCCATGTACGTATTTCTGGCACTCTGAATGGCATTTTGGTGGAGGCTAGTGATTTCCTTTGCTGGGGACTTGGGGGCAGAAATCGACTTTGCTTCGATTCATACAGCTAGTGTGGATTAACCCAAAGTCGGGGAAATGGCTCCTCTTCCCACACAGGTGCAAAGCGGCCAGTTACCAGAGTGGCCCATCCAGGAACACTGCTTTCAAAGGAAGTAAGCAAAGGGATCTGTGCTTCTGCCATCGGCACAGAGGGCCCAAACCAAAGGCATGCTGGGAACTCCTAGTCCCGAAGAAGGCACAAACCAAAAAGAGCTGGAGTAGGAATGGTGGGGGGCACCTTCTGGGGCCAGCAAAGGTGCCTCTCTCTACAGGGAGGGTATGTCAGAGCAAATCTCTAAATCTAAATGAGCACAGCAAACTCAGGTCTGGCCAAATGTGGGGCAGGGAGGTGATGAGGCTCCCAAGCAGCAGTGTTACCGGCGTCTGTTTGAGTGGACATGAACAAGCCTGAAAGATAGGACCCGGCTTATGAGAGGGGGCTAGCAGAGACACCTCTAGACTGTAAGCTCCATGAGAACAGAGGTCCCATCTGTTTCATTTACACAGTCACCTGTGCTGGGAGCAGGGCCAGGTGCACATTCGGGGCTCAATAATAATGTGTGGAATGAACAAGATGATTGGGGTCCCCAGCTGGCAAAGCTAGAACACTGATGGGTATAATAATAGTTGTACCCATCTCAAAAAGTAGTTGTTAACAGGTAGGACACGATTAGTTTAATTAATGCATGTACAGTGCTTAGCATACGGCCTAGCACATAATTCTTCCTCCTGGCATGTCTACTAACAGGACAAGAGGCTATGTCCAGTCCTTCAAACTATTGGTGAGGAGGCTCACTCATCAAGCCAAGCTTCCATTGATTCCAGGACTTAGTGGGGCCCAGCCCATAGAGGGGTGGGGATAAGACTGGAAGGGACCAATATTCAGGCCTGAGCACAGTCCTGACTTGGGCCTTCTTCCTCACTTCTCTGCAGCTAAGCAGTTAAGAGTTGATTCTTTCAAGTTAGAGAGTCAGGTTCAAATCCCTGCTCTGCCACTTACGTTCTTTGTGACCTTGGTCAAGTTACAAAATTCTCTGAGCTTCAGATCCCTCATCTGTAAAATGAGGATGGTAATAGTACTTACTGAAGGGTTGTTGTGAAGGCTAGATGAGAATATGTTAAATATTCAGCACAGGGCCTGGCTCACAGGAAGCACTCAATAATGGTAGCTATAGCTAGTGCTCTTATTAATCAGACACACTATGATCTAGTGTCTTATTCTCCTCATTCTTCTCAGGTATAGGGCTGCAAGACAGTGCCTTACACAGAGTGAGTGTTTAATAATTGCACATGTCTAACTCTTCTTCCTTTCTTTACCCTTTCTGCTGGACTGGTAGTCAGCTGAAAAGCTAAGTTCCACTTCAAGCTACAGGTCCAGCTGGTTCAAGGGAGCTCCAAGTATGTCTCATCTTCTTCCTGGGACCAGTGGCTAGTCAAGGTATATTCTTCTCATGTTGGTGTCTGAAGTACAAGAGTTCAAGATCAACCATACAGGCACATTTTGAATGCCTGCTTCAGTCATATTTGCAAATGTCCCGTTGGTGAAGCATGTCACATGGCCAAGTCTAAGGACAAAGTGTGGGGAAATACACTCTGAGGGAGGAACCACAAAGTCACATGGCAAAAGTCATAGCTAGAGGGAGGGATGAAGAATCAGGACCAATAATCAGAAAGCCTTCTCTGATGATGCCTCCAAGATGTTAAACCCGACTTCTAGATATTAAATCCCAATCCATAATCTCTTGGATATGCCTCCACATCAGCACCTATACTAGCTTCTAGATATCTGTTTCCTGGGCTCCCCACAAGACTGGGAGCTTTTCAAAGGGAAAAATTGTGTCTTATTCCTTTCCCTATCCCCAACACCTAACACAATGCCTGGCACACAGTAGGTACCTCATGAATGAAGGTTTATTTTAATTAATGAATGCATATTTGTTCTCATAAATGAATGGATGTTCATTACTCCTCTTTTATTATCTCTCATCAGTCCCTGGGTAATCAAGACTTGGAGCAATTGGGGCTTTGGAAGTCAGTGATGGGCCCACCCAGCATCATTAGGGACCCATGCCCCAGACAGCCCCCTCTTCCAGAATGGCTCATAGACTTCCTCACTGGTTGCTTTCATCCTTACTCCAAAGCTACAATTCACCTTCTCACCCATGTTCAGGACCACTCTTAGGGGCAGGTCTCTGTTTTGTTTCACTCTTAATAAGGGAAGTATTTTCCTCTCAAATAATCATAGCTTTCAGCCAGCCTGTGTGGTTTAACCACAATTCTTTTTACGTCTTCACAAGCCACACTTATCTCTCCACCATCAAACTCTCATCTATCAAGAAGCTGGAAGCAAGTTTTTGGTGGACAGGTCCAGACAGTATTGGAGTGATGACCAACAAATATCTGACATCCACATATGTTTCGGCTCTGTCCCTCTCTAGAATGAGTTCCCAGTAACAATCCCTAATTCCCCACTCATGATCTAAAGAGAGACTTATACAGCTTTCTTCCCTTTTTATCTTGATCCTTAATCCCAGTATCTCAGGAGGAGGCCATGAGGCCCTCATGCAACTAGAACTGAAATGCTGCCTTGAAAGCTCAGGTTGCTGAAAGGAGATAGCAGATTAGGCCCCTTGCATGATTATACTTGATACGTGCTGCAAACACATCCACCAAGGAAGCTGAGAGTTGTTGGCTGTATTATAAAAAATATTTGGAAGGCTCAGTTTACTTTTTATTATTCATTGGATTTCATAATAGTGGACAATTCTATGTTCCGTCATAGATTATTTGCTTTTCTAAATACACTTTTTACAGTAAATTAAGAAGCATTTTACCCAATAGGACACTTTCTGAATTTCCAATGGGAGTATTTTTTGCCCAAAGGGGAACTAGTATTGTCAAAGTTGTCTTCATGAGCTGCACTTGAGGTCAAATTAAAAACAGCCTTCGGAGCTCAATTACAGAATCATAGAAAACATAGGCCTTGAAGGAGAAATAGCACTTTTACTTTCTGGAAAAACAGTCAAACTCAAACTTCTAAAGGTTGAGCTGGAGTGAGAATGATGAAAGGACTATTTCCTCTCTTATTCCAGGGTTGAATTCAACTAAGAAATGGACCAATCTTGCAACAAAAGTGCCCCTAACGCCTTTTCTGTGCCCAGCTAAGTGATGTGGGAGAGAGAAAAAAACTACAAAATATGGCGACTGCTCCTTAGAATCCACAAGTCACACATAGGAAGCAACCAGAAAGAATACGAGACTATACAGTGTGTTCTAGTCCAGAGCTTCTTAAACCTGTCAAAGTGTAGACATATCACCTTTGATTCAGGAGTTCTGGGGTGGGATCTGAGATCCTGCATTTCTAACGAGCTCCTAGGTAATGCTAATGTTGCCAGTCTGTGGCCCACACTTTGAGTAGCAAAGTTCTAGTTGTGGAACATACTGGAATCTTGCGTAGGAACATAAAGGTGAGGGAGATAATGAAGATGAAAGTGGTGAGGAATTCTTTGCAGAGGAAGTATGCAGATCTGGAACAATGTGCATCTAGCAGAGCAAAAGTCCCACCAAAGATTCTCACTTACAAAGGCCCCATGAGGAGCCTGAAAGAATCCTAGGGTGAATTATAAACACAGTGCCCTTTAACTCAGGTTTGCTCATGCAAATTCTCACTAAATTGGTAAAATGTAAAATTGATTCTGCTCCCACCTAAGAAGACAGGTCTTAATATGTACATATATGAAATATATACATATATATAATATATATGTGATATGTATATATATATATTCCTTGCTGACCTATTTTCATTAACTGTTTTGTGACACAAACAGGCAAGTACAACCTCCACAGGTCTTGCTACACACCTAAGACTAGTTAAATCAAATGAACTTCTGAACCTGAATAATATTTGGCGGAGACTGTCTACCAGGAAAGAGTAACAGACTTAATAAGCTGTATTTTAAACCTCATAATATGCTTCCAAAAAAGTTGTGTGACTTTGGAAATTATAAAAGAAAATGAAAGAGAGAACAGAAACTATTTAAAGGACAGAAAGGTTTTGTTGACTTTTTTCAGAACACTGACTCTGTTCAGCCCTTGGAAGGGAATTAGAAAGTGAATCTGTTTCTTTACATTATTTTTATTAATAAAAAAACCTAGCTTTTCCCTCCATCACACACACTAAAAACGTTAAGTAAATATTTCAAGAATATCAGCGTGAAAAAGCACTAAGTTATTACTTTGTTGCCCCCATCAACCCTCTCTAAAGGGAAAGCCTTTAGATTGGTTGAGGGGAAGAGCATTTTAGACAGGAAGAGAGTTCAGGCAATGGTGGCTGTATTGTTTCCTTAGAGCTGGAAAGGGGTTCTGGAAAGTAAGGTTGCCAAGGCAGGTTGTGGCCAGATGGTAGGGAACCAGCTGAATGCCTAGCTAAAAGTCTGGACGCTCTTCTTTAGGTAAGCACATTTTTGACCCCGAGATGAAATAAAATATGAAAAGGGCCATATTGAAGTACTTGGTAGTTGGCCCTTGGCTATGCTTGCTGTGGGCCATTCACCCAATCGACAGCTCCTCAGGGAATTCTAAGGATGGTTCAGCAGGGAGGGGTGTCCAAGTTTAAAGTAAACGCAATAGCAGACCACTGAGAGAGACAAACTAATCCCCAGTACCTTGGGAGAAGACACAAACCAGAGACTTCTCAGTAAGCCGGAAAGACTTCAACAGTAACTGGTCCTCAGAGGGGTAAAATGCCCAGCAGATCCCCAAGAGACTGGGGGGCATCCATATTTTTCTCATTAACTTATTCATGACATGAAGTATTATGTCTTACTGAGGATGGTGGAAAATATTTCACTGAAGTCTTAAGTTGGAAAAAAAAGTTAAGAGCTTTTTTTTCCCTCTTTATGACCCCAGGCCAAAGAAAAAGTTTGTCACTCTGAATGTTTATGAGAGGGGTAAGCCAGAAGAGCAGACATAGCCAAATCCCTCTGACTCATTACTGAGCAGCAGGAGCAGCGTGCTCAATTAGTAGGCAATATAATTTACCCAGCCCCCAGGGTTGGACATGGTGGGGCGTCAGGGGATGGGGAGGAGTGAGATGGAAATTAGAATTTTCAAAGTTGTAAATTTACCCAAGAGAGTGAGATAGCAGGTGACCCCTCTGAGTGAAGCCAGGTCTACACGGCCGTCAGTCACTTCTGAGCTCCAATAGGTCACTTGTTTGACCTTGCTGTCTATATAGCTAAAATGAGTAATGTGTTAGCAATGTGAGAAGCCTCACATCATAAAACCAAAGGGGAATAAATCAGCCAAGATTGTCAGCATGTGGAAGAGGCGGAAATTTAGAGCCGAGACTCCACTAGGCTGGGTAACACTCTTCTTGCTCTGAAGACGCCGGTTTCTTCCTTCCACAGTCAGGGGAGCTGCAGCGCTGCCCAGTCTGAATATCAGCTCTGGATTGAATTTCCTCCTGCTCCTGGTGAGGGAAGGCTGTTGGTGATGGATAGCATCCCCATGGAGATGATCTTGATTGTTGTGGTTTTTAATAGACTTTTGCTCTCTGTTTCACTCGTGTGTGCTCATTCATTATTTTCTTCATTTCTTTGTTCATTCAGCTAAGATCGTTTACACACCTGTTATGTGGCAAGTGCTGCACAAAGTATGAGGGAATACAATGTCGGCCAAGACCCAGGCCTGCCCTCAATGGGCTTTTAGAAGAGAGGATCCAGGGATAGTCTGAAAGTGCTGGGTTCTAGATTGTTCCAGAAAAACCCATGAAAGAGTTCACTCCAGACCACAGGGCAGTCAGTATAAGCCCTCTTCAGAGTAAACTGAATCTCTCTTCTGACTTGGACTACACAAGAGGTCCCTGGCTGCCTCATGGTATGAAGGGAGAGGAGGTTTGGTGGAAATTACTCTAGAACTGTCTTCTCCCTGTCATCTTGTATGAATGATAGGATGTATGCCTCTCTACATGGATTCCCAGAATCAAACCTGGGCCAACGTATGTGAGGCTTCACTTCCTTTTCTGACCAAGCCTGAGCATTATACACTCCCAACCCCAGTGTCATACTCACCCTCAAAGCTGTCCTATCTCATATTGGCAGTTCTGTCAGAAATGCACACTGGCTCCTGCATAGTGGACATCATGATTGCTCAGTGGTGAAATCAGAGACTCTAAGAGTGATGGACTGATTTTCATGCCTAAAAAATAAAAATAGTATAGTTACTACAACATCCCTGATTAGGGACAGGTCTCCCAGGAAAACTGTTCTAGTTCCATCTTAATGTGACAAGATAATTTTTGAGGTATTAATTTATGTCTTCCCTCTCCTCATGTATTTTTTCCCTTTCCTTTTCCTGTTGCCAGCTGATAACCAGACTCTGGGTTTCCTCACTTCAGAGAAAGCTGGCAGTGGAAGAGCTGAAGTTGATTACGTGGAGTGCCATTGGGGCCATAGAAAAAGAGAGGGGGTGCCTTAAGGTAGTGACCCTGGAGGAGAGAGAGCCAGGCAAACCCAGCAGGGGCCACATTTTGATGCTTCTGAGAATAGAGATCTGAACTCTGGGGAGAGGGCCAAACAAACCTCAGCGGAGAAGGACTGTGGGATGACCCTAGGGCAGCTTCCACTGGCCACAGGGGCTCCCATTCTAGGGCAGAGTGCTGTGCTCCAAGCGCACCTAGGGAGCGGGGGGAACATTCAGGTTGGGAGGAAGTGCTTCTAAACAGTAACAAGCAGGACAGTTAACTGAAAGTCTTAAAGGAGTGTGTGTGTCTATGTGGGGGATGGGGTCTTGTCACTTGTAAAACCACAGGACCTTTGTACCACTCTAGAAGTAGCGGGAACTTCTCAATGTTTGGATTTTCTATCAATCCAGAGTGATGGGATCATAGCAGAAATTAAATTGAATTGAAGTAAAATTAAGAATTGCAATAGTTCTACAGTGCTGAGGGTATTTACTGAGTCATGCCGGCTACTCTCCCCAGATCCTTCTCTCCTTACTTATTTTGGCCACAGTGGGGATATCAGGCCCGACAGTCAGACCTGTCTGAGCACAAAGCCTACTCTTATGAGGCAGAAATCCTCACTTCCTATGAGGTAGAAATATTCACCTGAATAAAATTTTTCTGGAGTAGAACCTTCCAGAATACATGTATACTCTCTACTCCTACATGTACATTCTATGCTCCAAACTCCCTCCTCCTTTCACTTGCTCACTCACTCTCTCCCTCTCTCTCTTCCCCACCTTTCCTCCCTCCCTTTTTTTTCCCTCTCTCTCTCCCTATTTTTAGCTTCAGAGTCTTGTTCCTAACCATTACACTATACTCCCTGTTGTCACTTTGCAAATACCAAGAAAGTATGGTCATGTCTGTCTGTGCTAATATGGAAATATCTCTAAGAATCAAGGTGCAGAAGAGTGTGTATGGAATGATTAGTTTTGTGTAAATAAAGGTAGAAATTTGGATAGATAGATAGATAAACTGACTGATTGATTTCCTGGTATATGTCTAAATAATTTGGGGGGTGAGTAATGAGAGACAAAAAATGTATTAACAGTAGTTGCCTTTGGGGAGAGATACTGAAGATGCAGGGAGAGAAATGTGTACCTTTAATTTTGTCCATTTCTGTACTGTTCAAATTCTCTAACCATGTATATGCTTTACTTTTTAAATCTATCTACCAAGATTATATAAAAAGTGGAATTTATATAAAGCCACTTTTTGAGATTTTTCTCTAAACATCTTTGGGTACAAATAACTAATAAATATGAGTTGCCAAAAAAGAAATGCTGCACTATGTTTATCAAATAATTCTAACATTGTGATCCCACCCCCATAAGCCAGAAGAATTCTGAGGTGATCCTGAAGACACCCCCAATGTCATGGCTGGCTCTGGCAGGGGTCTGGGCTCTGGGGTGCCCTGGATCTGAAGAGGCCTGCATGACAGGTGGAGAAGACACCCTGTTTACTACATCTGCTTCCCCACCCCCTAAACTCTCAAAGGCCCTATGAGGAGCCTAGAAACTGCTGTGAGGACTCAATTTCCACGTGGACACAAAGCTGATACTGCCAACCATTTGTAAATTAAAAAAGAAAGCAACAACATTGACGTGGAAACTAGATCAAGGTTACAATTGGCGTTTTTAAGAAATAAATATGAGATTTTGAGGATATTTGGCCAGGGAACGCATAAATGCCCAAACCCTCTTCATGATAACTGCCCCTGGTTCCCACAAAGACGACTCAGCCCCAGGAGCAGTGTCTGCGGATAGGGGAATGCAGCAGGCCTGGTAGTTGGAGCTTCGGGCCCACACTCCAGGGAAGAGGCTCTGAGGAAAGGGGATACACGACAGCAGACAGCAAAGATATAGATACCCAGGGGGCAAAGGGAATAACCTGTCTTGGTTTGCCCCAGACTTTCCATAGTGTCCTGGGAAACCCCGCAGTTCTAGGCAAAGAGGGATGGTTGTTGTTTACCCTACCAATTAGATGTCCTCACAGAATTCTAGACCTGGAGGGGAAGGTGACTAATTCAATTTTCTGTCTACCTGAAATTTAAGTAACAAATTATGATTGGCTTCAATTTGCTTTATATGTAAAAGTGTCTGTGTATGCGTACGTGTATCTATGTGTCTGTGAGACAGAGAGAGATGGAGAGAGACAAAGACAGAGAGAAGGGGAGAGAGAGAGAAGGTTGGAGGAGAAAGAGAGAGATTTCAAATGGGAGAGGAAATTGCTTTGTTCCTCCAACAATGATTTACTGAACATCTACAGCACTCTAGGAACTGTGCTCGATGAAGTTTTGTTGGAGTCTTCAGAGACAAATATCATTAGAATTTCTATAATATTTTTAAATTTAAAAAGTAAGAAATTAAATAGGCTTTGATGATATTTAGTATGCTGGTTGAATTGGCATCCTCTCAGAGGTTACATGAGACACACAGTAGGCACCGTATTCTGAGGGAAAAGAGAGTAGCTTCAAGATACAATGGGGACAGAAGGCAGATTGGTGGTCTCCAGGGCTGGGGAGAGGATAGACTGGGGAGTGATTGTCTAATGGTACAAAGTTTCTTTTTGGGATGATGGAAACTCTCTGGAATTAGGTAGTGGTGATGGTTGTACAACATTGCAAATATGCTGAAAACCACTGAATTATACACTTTAAAATGATTAAAATGGTAAATTTTATGAATTTTATTTCAATTAAAAGAAAATTTTAAAAAAATACAATAGAATGATCAAGGTTTCAACTGTAAACTTGCCACCTGCGCACTGTGAGGGATTGAAGTTTGGACGCTCGGCTAGGTGGATTTATGGATTATACTACCTTAAATACAAGAATCTATATAAAACTTCCTAATAGGATGGACAACAATCATGAAAATCGCTTGCACCAGACTGGGAAGATCTTGCGGGAAAAAATTTTAAGTGAAACAAAGATAATTCTGCATTTTTCTTTTACTTTAAATAAGAGTTCAAAATTTGCTGACCTTTTCTAGGATGACAAGTGATCCTAATTTTTGTTATTTAGCAGAAACTTTTTGTAAAAGCACACAATCTATCCCTTTGAGATTAAAAAAAATGATATTTTTTAAATGAGTGAGAAATGAACCTTTTTTTGAAAGAAATCTATGCTATGGAGAGAGCATAGATATTTCGAAGTTTCCTTCTTTGTGTTATATTTGTTGCAGAAAATAATGTGTATGGGTGACACATAAAAACTTTTATATCTGCACACTTATAAAAAACGCCAAAATGAAATTTTCAGTCATGTTGAAATGAAGATATCTTCCAAATGCTGCATCCTCTACTTGTTTTATTAGAACAATTTCACATTAAAGATAGAAATTTACCAGGCAATATTCAACAAAAATCTTTGCATAATTGACATATGGCTTGAAAAAAAGATTGTTGTTAGTCAATGCAGACCATGATCCACTTCTTCCTTTTGAATCTATATCTTTGTCAGTGTCTTTTCCAGCCATGTCAAGTCATTAAAACCAGGTGCCATCAAAATAAATGAAACTTAGAACCAGACTTTCAAATCACATTTTCACAAAGTGTTAAACTGACATTTTCAAAAAGTACAAAGCATATTCAATAATATTGCTCTCACTTATAAAGTAGTTTTAGTAAGATCAAAAAGAATTTCTGTTTCTCTAGTTAATAATAATAAAAAATTATTTGTTACCAAGTGGGATTTATTCCAAATATGCAAGCCTGGATCAACATTCAAAAAGCAATTAATGTAATCCACCATATCAACAGGCTAAAGAAGAAAAAATCATATGAATATATCAATAGATGCAGAAAAGGCATTTGACAAAATCCAACACCCATTCATAATTTTAAACTCTCAGGAAACTAGGAACAGAGGGGAACTTCCTCAACTAAAGAACATCTACAAAAATCTAACAGCTAACATCATACTAAATGGTGAGAATCTGGAAGCTTTCCCACTAAGATCAGAAATAAGGCAAAGATGTCACTTCTCATCACTCTTTCCTGACATCATACTGGAAGTCCTGGCTAATGCAATCAGAAAATAAAAGGAAGTAAAAGGTATACAGATTGGGATGGAAGAAATAAAACTGTCTTTGTTCATAGATGACATGATCATTATGTAGAAAATCTGAAAGAATCAATTAAAAAAACTCCTGAAACTAATAAGTGATTTGAGCAAGGCTGCAGGAGACAAGACTAATATACAAAAATCAATGATTTTCCTAAATACCAGCAAGGAACAAGTGGAATTTGAAATTAAAAACACACCACCACTTAAATTAGCACCCTCGAAAGAAATAATTAGGTATAAATCTAACAAAATATGTATAAGTTCCAAACGAGGAAAACTACAAAACTCTGATGAAAGAAATCAGTGAACTAAGTAAATAGATATTCCATGTTCATGGATAAAAAGACAATATTTTCAAGATGTAAGTTCTTCTCAACTTAATCTATAGATTTAACACAATCCCAATCAAAATCTCAGCAAGTTATTTTGCAGATATTGACAAAATGATTTTAAAGTTTATATGGAGAGGCAAAAGACTCAGACTGCTCAAGATAATATTGAAGGAGATGAACAAAGTTGGAGGACTGATACTACCCTATTCCAAGACTTACTATAAAGCTACAGTAACCAAGACTGTGCGGTACTGGTGAAATAGACAAATAGAGCAATAGAACAGAATAAAGAGCCCAGAAACAGACTCACACAAATGTAGTCAACTGATCTTTGACAAAGGAACATAGGCAACACAATGAAGAAAAGGTAGTCTTTTCAACAAATGGTGCTGGAACAACTGGACATTCACAAGCAAAAAGAATGAATCTAGATACAGACCTTACACTCTTTATGAAAACTAACTCAAAATGGATCGTAGACTTTAAGGCAAAATGCTAAATTATGAAACTCCTAGAAGATAACATAGGAGAAAATCTAGATGACCCTGGTTTTGGCAATGACTTTTTAGGTACAACACCAAAGGTACAATCCATAAAACAAATAATTGATAAGCTGGATTTTATTAAAAGTAAAACTTTCTGTTCTCTGTCAAGAGAATGAGAAGACAAGCCACAGACTGAGGGAAAATATTTGCAAAATCTGCTAAAAGACTGTTATCCAAAATACACAAAGAACACTTAAAACTCAGCAATAAGAAAACAAACAACTTGATTAAAAAATAGGCTAACTATCTGAACAGAAACCTCATCAAAGAAGATGCACAGATGGCAAATAAGCATACAAAAAGATGCTCAACATCATATGCCATTAGCAAATTGTAAATTAAAACAACACTGAGATAACCATTACACATCTATCAGAATGGCGAAAATCCAAAACACTGACAATGCCACAACACCAAATGCTGGTGAGGATGTGGAGCAACAGGAACTTTCCTTCATTGTGGGTGGGAATGCAAAATGGTACAACTTTGGAAGACAAGTGGGCTGTTTCTTACAAAACTAAACATACTCTTACCATATTATCCAGGAATTGTTCTCTTTTTGCTATTCACCCCAAAATGTTGGAAACTTATGTCCACACAAAAACCTGCACACAGGTGTTTATAGCAGCCTGACTTATAATTGCCAAAATTTGTAAGCAATCAAAATATTCTTCAATAGGTGAATGGATAAATAAATTGTGGTACATCCAGACAATAGAATATTATTCGGAGCTAAAAAGAAATGAGCTATCAAGCCATGAAAAGATGTGGAGGAACCTTAAATGCATATAACTAATTGAAAGAAGCCAATCTGAAAGGGCTACATACTGTATGATTCCAACTACATGACGTTCTGGAAAAGGCAAAACTATGGAGACAGTAAAAAGATAAGTGGTTGGAGGGTTAGGGGAGAGGAAAGAATGAATAAGGGGAGCACAGAGGATTTTGTGGGTGAAGTGAAAGTGTGGGTGCAGTGAAACTACTATATGCGATACTGTAATGGTGGCTACATGTCATTTTACATTTGTCCAAACCCATAGAATCTACAACATCAAGAGTGAACCCTAACGTAAACGATGGCTTTTGGGTGATGATGTGTTGATGTAGATTCATTGATTGTAACGAATGTACCACTCTTGTGCAGGATATTGTTGATGGGGGAAGCAATAGGTGTGTGGCAGCAGGGGGTATATGGGAACTCTTGGAACTTTCTACTCAATTTTGCTGTGAAACTAAAACCGCTCTAAAAAATAAGGTCTCCTAGATTGCCCTGTGTGGACTAAGCTCCTAAAAGCAGCTAGAAGTGGCTGACCCTTGGGGCGGGACTCTGTCAATGTGTGGAAACTGTCCACCACAAGCAAAGTAGTGTGGAGCACTAAAAGCCTTTGTTCCAAGGACTATGTTAACAGTTTGGAGATTCCCTAGCTTGTTGAAGAAATGAAGGGAGGGTCCTCCCTCACCCTTTAAAAGCAGCATATCCATGCAAACATTAATTACCACATGATCACACTAATTATTATTTACACATGTTTCTTTCCACTCTCCTGAGCATGGCTCCAGGATGTTCTGACAACAGACTGAACTAGGTGACTATCCTGGATCCTTTACTTACTGGCTCTGTGATTCTGAGAGAGTTATTTTGTTTTTCTCAGCCTGTTTCACCATCTGTACACTAGAGATAATAATGCCTACCTCAAGGTTTAAAGTTAGGATTCAAATGAGATAGTATGTGTGTAAAGTGCCTGGCCCAAAGATACCAACCGATAAATAAGGTTTGGGTTTTTTGTTGTTCTTCTTTGCCTCTCCTACACCTGAACACAGTAGACATATAGCTTGGGAGTTAAAAGTACAAATCTTAAGCCATGAAGACTTGAGTTCACAGCCAGATTCTGCGAAGTACCAATTTCAGACCTTGAGCAGGATCCTTCAAGTCTTGTTGAAACTCTAGTTTCTAGGGAATTAATGCACCTCTTTGTCTAAGCATATACTGAATATTAATTTAAACACAGTGCATATCACAGTACTTCATACTCACATCATACATCTCTTTATTGATTTTGCTTTTTCTCTTGAGGTTTAGTATCTCACAATGCCTCGGCTTACCTTTTTTTAATTCTGGAAAACTTTAAATTGATATAAAAGTAAAGAGACTAGTATAATGAGCCCCTATTACTCAACTTCGACAGTTACCAATCGTCTTTCATCTCTTTTCATCTATACTCCAACTCACTTCTTCTTCTCCTGTATTATTTTACAGCAAATCACAGACATAAGATCATTTTATCTGTAAACATTTCAACATGCATCTCCGAATAATAAGGACTCTTTAAAAAACATGAACACAATACTATCATACCTTAAAAAATTATTAATACCATAAGATCATCAAATACCTAGTCAGTGCTCAAATTTCCATTTATCTCATGTCTTTTTTAACCATTTGTTTGTTTGAACTAGTATCTAAATAAAGTCAACACTTAATTGAGATTGAATAATTTCTCTCTCAAATCTCTTTAATTCTGCAGGTGCCCCCTCTATCTCTTTTTTTTTCCTTTCGATTTGTGAAGACACTGTATTGTTTGCTCTATAGACTCCCCACAGTCTGGGTTTTGCTGATTGCATCTTCATGGTGTCACTTAATACGTTTTCTGTCTTTGTGTTTCCTGTAAATTGGTAGCAAGATCCAGGGATTTGATCAGATTCAGGTTTGCTCTTTTTTTTTAAAAGATTGGCACCTGGGCTAACAACTGTTGCCAATCTTCTTTTTTTTTTTTTAAAGATTGGCACCTGAGCTAACAACGGTTGCCAACCTTTTTTTTTCTGCTTTATCTGCCCAACCCCCCTCCCCCGCCCCGCCCCGGTACATAGTTGTATATCCTAGTTGTAGGTCCTTCCAGTTGTGGGATGTGGGATGCTGCCTCAACGTGGCCTGACGAGCGGTGCCATGTCCGCGACCAGGATCCGAACCCTGGGCTGCCGCAGCGGAGCACACAAACTTAACCACTTGGCCACGGAGCCGGCCCCAAGGTTTGCTCATTTTTTTTAATTTTTTATTTATTTATTTTTTAAAGATTTTATTTTTTTCCTTTTTCTCCCCAAAGCCCCCCGGGTACATAGTTGTATATTCTTCGTTGTGGGTCCTTCTAGTTGTGGCATGTGGGACACTTCTAGTTGTGGCATGTGGGACACTGCCTCAGCGTGGTTTGATGAGCAGTGCCATGTCTGCACCCAGGATTCAAACCAACGAAACACTGGGCTGCCTGCAGCGGAGCGCGCGAACTTAACCACTCGGCCACGGGGCCAGCCCCAAGGTTTGCTCATTTTGACAAAACTACTTCAAAGGTGGCAGGGTGTTCTTCCATCAAGAAGTACATAACATATGCTTGTCTTTTGTGATGTTACCAGCCATTGATGACCAATGCCTAGATCGATCAATATCCTAGAGGTTGCAAACTGATACTCTAAGTCATTAATAAAGATAGTTAAGTAAGGATTCATCTGAAAGTGACCCCATGCAGCTTTGTTAGATGTGTCTTTCATAAATTGGGAAGCCACAGAAGTGTGAACTTAAGCAGGACATTTTACATTATCGCAACATCCCTTTGTTTGTGACTTTTCAATCTGCTTGCTTCCATTGGAACAACCTCCAAGTCCGTGTTCAAACCACATTTAGTTTGTTGTATACAAACATTACCTTAAGCTCTGGAACAAACTCATCATTAAGCACATGTTCCACGCTCCCTGGACCCACCATTTCTATAACTCACTGAAAGGATATAGTTTGTTGTGATAATATAAAGTGTCCTTTTTCACCATTCCAGGGCTTTCCAACTGAGCCAACTGTGGGGGTGTGGGCTTTGCTGTCAGAGAAGTCCTTATGTAACATCTTTACTAATGACCTGTAGTAGGTCAAACTACTCATGAATGAGTGACCACTAAACTGGAAACAAGGACAGATCATACCTGAAATGGAAAGGAGGATAGCAATGTGTTGTGGTGTTGTGTATGGGCAAGTACATTGTATAATGTTCCGGTTACATGGGAATGGGCTGGACCTGTTGCCTTACTCCAGGATATGTAGGAAAGTGACTGGTCTACCACTTGGAAGGAGATCTGGACTGAAAAAGGTGTGTGGGAATAATAAAAGTGCGTGTGAAAATCTTACATAACAAAAACTGAAGAGAAGTGGCCCCAGAAATTACAGAACTACACATATTATTTCTGCTTTTCAGAAAATATTCGAATAAAATTGGAGCAAGATAAACTGTTAAATTCTAAGAAAATGGAAACAGGAAAGTAATCTTCAAAGCTCTGCAAGAATTAACTCAATAGAACTTCCCATCTTAAATCACTGCTAGACAATATGTGTAATTGCTCTGGACTTTAAAGAGCCTTTGATTTTGTTTGGAACAAGAGATTCATTAGCAAACTGGAAAAATCTATGTGGTCCAAACCACACAGCTTTTGGGAAGGATATAAGCTTAAAGTTCATACCCAGAGACTCATTATGAATGGAGTGGTCACCAAATAGCAGTCTCTTGAACATGCCAAGAACTTACAAATTCCATTAATCCTGACAACTTTGTGAAGTTGCTATCGTCTCTATTATATTGATGAGGAAATTGAAGCTCAGAGAAGCTAAGCGACTTGCCCAAGATCCCTTAGCTAGTAAGTGGCAGAAGCTGCTTTTAAACCCTAGGTCTATCCGTCCAAGCCTTTATACTACTCTGCCTCATAACATTTTGGAAACAGCACAAGGGCATGACATTTATAGAGCATCCTCATCTAAATTGCCCATCAAGAGCCACCACATAGCTTGCCCAAAACTCAGCCAATAAACGCAGTACTGTTGACAGCTATACTCTACCACCAGTGAGAAGATAGTATGAAACCTCACACTTGAACGATGGTCCTGAAGGTCAGTCTTGGATCAATTACATTTTAGCCTTTCCAACAGTGGCCTGGGGGACAGAAAAAGAAGTCTGTTCAACATGTTTACACATAACACCATCTTGGCATGGGGAATTCCAGGGAAGAAGCTGCCCTGGAAGCTGGGGACTACAGAATTGAAAGCCCCTAGTAAAACTTGGGAAACAGTGCGAAAGGAAGAGGCGGGAGATCAGCAAAGGTAATTTCTAGGATACGATACAATAAAATTCAATACAGCCATGGCCACATATGGGTAAAACACCTGCAGACTTAACACCTAAACATATTAGCTAAGTAGCTCTGTCATTTAATCAAGGGTCAAGAAAGACCATATAAGTAGGAATATTGGATACAGGGTCTAAAAGAATCCTTTCGCTGTACAGTATCCCCCTCTAATTTCTACTATTTAAAAATTCAGAAAGTCTACATGAAAAGCTGTAGAGATGATGGAACAGGCTAACTATAAATCTGTGAGGGAAAGGGAAAGAAACTAGGAGTTTGACAATACCCAAAAAGAAAAATAGGAATAATTTAATAATGGTGTCTAAGGAAATTATAGGTTTAATCTTATTGGAGATGATCAACTATTGTAAATTGAAAAAATCTGCCAAGCATGTTCCTAATATAAATTCATTCTAATTAAATAATTATCAGGAAAGTTTTCTTCTACTCAACCCAAACTCCAGATTGTTTTATTCTCTTCTTTCTCTGGAATGGTGTGAGAAAGCAATTTTCTGTACAACTAATTCTTTAATAATTTTAACATGTTCTCGTTTCTATCCTCTCCATTTTAAACGTTCAAAGAAACACTGAAACAAACTAATTGGCTAGGATGTCTCAGGGGTGAAGTCCTGCAGGAGTTAAAAGCAATAAAATGTAGATATTTCTATTCATAAAAGGAAGAGTGAAAAAAAATCATATAGCTCCAGTATTGTAATCAAATTGTTCTTTGCAGATGGGGGATTGGCTCTAACTTACCCTTTTGGCTTAAGTTTCCCTTTGAAGAAACCCAGAACCCAAGAGTGAAGAACTGAAACAACAGCTTAGTTTTATAAAGCACTTTACAGTTTATAAATCATTTTTGCATTCTTTTCCCATTTGATCAGCCTGCAAGCTCTGTGAGGGAGACGAGGTGGGAATTTTGGTTCTCTTCTGGCAGATAAAAGCCCTCTCTTCTCAGGAAATGTTGGCAAAATGGTTGGGGCAGAACTAATAGGATGTTCAAATATCCCCTATAGTAGTCATAGCTCTTCAGAGAAACAGAACCAATAGGAAATAGAAGGTATATCTATAGCTATAGATATAGGTATAGATAGAGAGACTTACTATATGAAATTAGCTGATGAGATTAATAAGTCAGAAGTCCCAAGATCCACAGTTGTCAAGCCATAGAGACCCACAAGAACTGATGGCATAGGTTCCAGTCCAGCTCTGAAGGCCTGAGAACCAGGATTGATGGTAGGAGTCCCAGTTTGAGGGCAAGGAGAAGACTAACATCTCAGCTCAGTGAGGCACAAAGGGCAAATTCTCCCTTCCTCCAGCTTTTTGTTCTTTTCAGACCCTTAACAGATTGGATGATGCCCACTCACATTGGGAAGGGCCATCTGCTTTACTCAGTCTATTGATTCAAATGCTAATCTCTTTTGGAAACACCCTCACAGACACACTGAGAAATAATGTTTAGCCAAATATCTGGGAACCCCATGATCCAGCCAAGTTGACATATAAAATTAACCATCACATCTCCTAATCTCACCTCATGAGGGCAGTTTCACCTCTGAGCGACTCCAGGAGGGGTGCTCTACCTTTGCTCTCTCCCAGGCTCTACCCAGGTGGTCACCTGAGAACACTTCCTTCCAAGAAGGCCTAGAAGAAATCCCCTCTAAAGATCCCATTCAACGCTGGACACCACAAACCTAACCAGGTGAAAACAGAAAATCATTAACAAAAGCCGGGACAGGGCAGCCATCAGTGAGAATTAAAGAATATCTCCAAATGCAGAGACCAATGGAGTGAAATTCATTTAGGAAAATACAATCTAAAATATTTGGCATGATGCAACCTGAAGGGGAATTTGAGATGGCTCTTAAATCGGACTGAGCTGGGTTCTAATAACAGCCCTGGCCCTTCTTATATACCAGGGCAAATTAGCTAATCTCTCGAATCTTCCATTTACTCACAGGTAACATGGGGATTAAACTATCTCACCAGGAGCTGCTGATACACACAACAACATGGATGCCTCTCACTGACCTCGTGTAGAGCGCAAAAAGCCAGACACAAAAGAGTATCACACCATTATGATTCCGTTTATATTAACTTTTGGAACAGGCAAAAAGAATCTATGGAGATAGAATAGTAGCAGCATCTGGGGTGGGGAGAAGTGACTGAAAAGGGGCACAAGGTGACTCTCTGTGGTGATAAAAATGGTTTGTATCTTGACTGTGGTGTGGGTTACACAGGTGTATATATGTATCAAAATTCAACTGTGCACTTAAGGTCTATGCATTTTACTGTACAATATATCTCAATAAAAATGCCTATCTCATTTGGCTGTTGTGAAGAATGATTGAGATAATTTTTTTTTTTTTAAAGATTTTATTTTTCCTTTTTCTCCCCAAAGCCCCCCAGTACATAGTTGTATATTCTTTGTTGTGGGTCCTTCTAGTTGTGGCATGTGGGACGCTGCCTCAGCGTGGTTTGATGAGCAGTGCCATGTCCGCGCCCAGGATTCGAACCGACGAAACACTGGGCCGCCTGCAGCGGAGCGCGCGAACTTAACCACTCGGCCACGGGGCCAGCCCCTGATTGAGATAATTTAAGAATCTTCTGGTGGAGTACTTAAACATACAGTAGGTATTCAAGAAATGATGGCCAAAACACCTTTCTTAAAAGTAACTGACTTCAGATATCTTCATAAGTCTGCACCATCCAGAGATCCAAGAGGACTCCAGAGCAGGGCAGATGTTAGAGATTTTCTGCTCCCTCCTACCGTAGCCTGCGTGTGGGTTCCCCACCACCACAGCACCCTGGCCTCACCAAGCAGGCAGGTGGGTACCATCCAAGGAAGCTGGCAGCAGAAAAGGACCCATAGGTGCATGGGCCTGAGATAGCCCTGGGCCTGGCTACAGTCCCCAGGAGGCTGAAGAGGGGCCCGGCTAGGGAGAAATTCTCAGTCCAGAGGAAATGGGCCCCAGTTTGGGGCCTCAGAGAGAGACTGAACTAGCAAGTAGGAGTGAGGAGGCAGGACAAGAACCTGGCTTCTGGAACTCAGTGTCAAGGCGGGGCCTGGGCAGGAGGCAGAGTCCAGCTCCCAGGACTAGGCAGGAGGAAAATAAAGGTCTATGTGAGTACATAGCCTGAGCCTTAGGCTTATCGCAGAGCCTGGAGTGAAATCAATCCTGGATGAACGCAGTTGGCTCTGCTACTGCCCAAGTTATCTAGAATTGTCCTGGGTTGAACACTAGAGCAACGTTTCTCAGAGGTTAATGGGTACGTGAATTGCCTGAGGATTCTGTTAAAAGGCAGATTCTGATTCAGTACGTCTGAGATGAAGCCTGGAATTCTGCATTTCTAACAACTTCCCAGGTGATGCCCATGTTTTTTTGGTCCACGGATCACACTAGGGTTACCAAGAACCTCCTAGAAGAGGCACTGTGTGGTAGCAGTCAGGCGAATGGAATGACTCCTGGATCTTTTCAAATATGTTTCCTCTGACTCTGGGCTGAGATAAAGAGAGAGGGAAATAACAACGCCCCTCAACATACACACACACACGCACACACAACATTAAATCCATGGAAATCAGTGCTCTATGAGGCATTCTAAGAATCCCATTCATATATATTCTGGGTTTAAAACACTGCCATAGATGGTGTTACAAAGAGATTTATAGCTTTTAATCTTCTCATATAGCACAACTGCTAAATACAATATAATATATGTGACAAGAATTAGTCCGGAACTTATTTAAGACTTTATCCCCTCAGTTCATATGTCAAAAGATTGCCATTTCCAATTATTTATTAGGAATGTGATGTTTTTCAAGGTAGGTGCATTACTCTTGTTATCTGCTTTCAATTAGCTGAGAATTTACTATGCTGAGCCAAATGTCCATTCATCAGCAAATTCCAGATTCCTGGCAGTCTGATTAACTTCTCAGGGCTCTTCCTTTATAGGTAAAATAAATGAGGCTGTCTATATCTCATGCTTGCTTGCTTATGGAAGGGAACAGAATAGGTTTTGGAATTGAAGAAAAAGAAAGAGGAGGAGGAGGAGGAAGAGAAAAGAAACAGCCTCAAGCAATCAGGAAATACTGTAGACAGAGATAAATACCTACCCTTAGACCAAAAGCTACTCCACACTAGACTATCATATCAAAGCCATATCAAAGCCAGCAGTTGGGAAGGGCAGTGCCTTCAGCAAAGGGTTGAACGATTTGAACTTGGCACATCATTTCTTTCTGTGGAACCCGGGATAGCAGGGGAAGCATGAGCTTTGGACCCACTGAGGCCTGGCTTCGAATCTCAGCTCAGCCACTGAAAACTGGGGCACCTGAGGTAAGTTTTTTCACCTCCATTTTCAACTAAGTTTCCTCTTCTGTAAAATGACAATAATGACTAACTTGCAGATTTATCATGAATTTAAAGGAAATTGTGTGTGTGTAACAACGATGTCAGCTAAGGTAACCTTGCCCTTGAGTTTCAAAGAACATTGGTTCAAACTGCATCCAATGTGTCCAGAGGACCCCAAACCTCTGCCAGTCTCTCTGGGTACTTGAGGAGGGATTAGGGATAAAGGGATGGGGTGGTTAATGTTAGTCCCAGTCATGGCTGGTCACAAGCTCTTCCATCTCCTGAATTTGTCCTGTTCCAGATTCCCCACTGTGTGCAACATAGGTCATCCCCATTCTTCCTGGTGTATTCACACACATCCAAAAATCAACCCACTCATGCAAAAGTCATGTGTGTGTAGCAGATTTTATTACTGATGGTCTGGGGAGAAAGAGGAGGTTTACCTTGCAGCAATTCTCATGTTTAAATATTTACCACCATGAGCTTAGAAACTTCCATAGCCATTTTTGTTAACTATAACTCCAGCTGTCAAGTACGTGACAGTCTTCTTTTGGCCTTCTCTCTCTGTCTCGCTCTTTCTCTTCCCCTTCTTCTTGGGTGGGTGGGAGGGAGAAATTACTGTCTTTATAAGTGCAAATTTTGCCTTTCATTCGGCTCGGAAGAACAAATATTGTCTGGTGCAAGGCTCAGTGGTCACACCTATGGGCTTTGAGGTTGGCCTGCCTGAATGTGAGGTCACAGCTCTGCTTCTTTCTGGCTGTGTGATCTTGGATAAGCTAATTGCTTTCCTGTGCCTCAGTTTCCTCATCTGTAAAATGGAAATAATAATTGTACCTACATTTTAGAGTCATGGGGAGGATCAGATAGATGTACACGTAATGTGCTTAGTAAACACTCAATGGCTGCTAACTGTTTTATTATTATTGTTGTTGTTATTAATATTATTATTATTACGAGGCAATTCCTCCAGGAAGCAAACTGCAAATTCCCGCTTCTCATAAAAGCAGCCCCAAAAGGATGCTCCTGACTCTGAGCTGGCTGTTGCCAGTGCCCATGGCATTTCTCTCCACTTGGCTGTTTTTATTTGTTGGCCTTAGTTACAAGGGGACTTACTGAGTTTGCTGCTCACTATGCATCTGCACATGTCATGTGGTGGCACTGGGGACTTATAAAATCTGTTGCTTTTAACACAGTGACTCTGGGGTGCACAAGAATCACCAGGGAAGCTTGCTTAAAATGGAGATTCTAAGGCTCTGCTTTAGCAAGTCTGGAGTAGGGCCCAGAAACATGCTGTTTTAATAAGCCTCCCCAGGTAGCTCCAATGCAGGGGTCCATGGAAGCTCTGTTCCAGCAGATGGTCTCCTTAAAACAAGCTCCCCCCGAACCTTGAAGGCACCACTGATTACCCAAATAAATGGATGCATTTTTTCTAATTCTTTAACACAGAGTATTCCAAAAATCAAGAACCTACAGGACAAAGGTATATTTAAACAATATGTTAGTTTCTATTTCAAATATGCTCCCTACATTTTTCTTCAAATGCCAGAAGTCTCTTAAGGTGAAATACCACTAAATTTAAAGCAATGGGCCCAATAGTTAATCTGAAAAAAGTTATATATAATATATTAAATATATGACAATAACTATATTATAGAATGCCTAAAATGTCTGAAAACAGAAAAGTATATTTATAAATACATATTTATAAATTTATAAATGAATATATTCCAGAGTATCCAGAAAGTCTAGAAACACTTGAAAATGCAGCTAACATACTGCTTGGTAAACCTATCCTGCGTTTTCTGGATGTTCAGACACCTTGTAGAACGTCATAACATCACTATAGTTAAGTAATTTAGAAATTTCAGCACCCACATCATCTCCCTCCTTCCTTCCTGTCCTTCCTTCCTTCTTTGCTTGCTTCCTTCCTTCCTTCACTCCCTCCCTCCCTCCTGTCTTTCCTTTCCTCCTCCCTTCCTCCATTTCTTTCTCTTTCCTTCCACAATCATTTCCTGAGCTCCTAAAACGTGCACATCACTCTGCTAGACATGGGTATAACTGATATATGGGAGGGGGGAATGTTATCCAAAAACCAAAAGGCAGAATTCGTACTCTTACGGAGCATGCTCCTTGGGGTGTAAAGTATAAATATGTGACACATTTAAATGTTATTGTAAGCCAGCATCTCCAGTGGGTGAGTGATTCAGAGAGTGTAAGCTACAAAATTTTGGGGCAGAGGTGTCAAGCTGTCCAGGATAGTCCAGATCATTTTCAAGGCATTTCATGAGGCTATGTGAAGACTTTCTTCACTTTCTCTCCATCTAGGATATAATCACATGAAAGCCCAACCAGCAGGCCATAAATGAGTCCTACAGTACAGTGAGGAAAAAATCTTAAACTTACCCACTTTCATATAAAAGGAGATTTTGATTCAAGGGGATCATGTTTAATTCTCCATGTTGTGGGGCCTGGCCCAAACTTAGGGCTGAGGACAATGGCATGTCACCCAGTTTCTATTCCAAGGCTCTGACACAGGCTGGATATTGCCACAGGTAGGGAAGTGAATTTTTCCATCTCATTTTTCCCAGCTCCTTTCATGCAGGTTACTTCTTTTGAGAGATGAAGAGGAAAAGGAGATGTCATCTTCACTTTCCAGAAGGCAAGAGAGAGGGGAAATTGCTTTGCCCAAAACTACAATTTATTGTCCAATTATCTTGCTCAAGGGAGCCTGCCAGGACAAAGCCTAAAACTTTTAAAGAGGTCATGCAGGGTCCCACTCTCTGTGAGAACTTGTCTAGAGCAGGGTTGCTCAACTTAGGCACGATTGCCACTTGGGGCTGGATCATTCTTTGTTGTGGGGGGACTGTCCTGTGCTGTAGGATGTTTAGCAGCATCACTAGCCTCGAGCCACCAGATGCCAGTAGCACCCGCCCTCAGTTGTGACAACCAAAAAATGTCTCTAGACATTGCCAAATATTCCCTGGGGGTTGAAATTCACCCTGTGGAGCAAAATCACCTCTTGGCTGCACACTAGAGCCCCCGGGAGGCTGATGCCCAGGACTCACCTCCAGAGTGTCTGATTTGATTGGTCTGGGTATGACCTGCACTTCAGGTGTTTTAGACATGTCCCAAGCGATTCCAATGTGTACCAGGGTTAATCTCAGATTTGTCTACAAATCTTGACTCTGACAGGGACCCCCACTCAAATTGGATGTCCAGTGCTGTGTTGACCTGGTAATTACCCCAGCCTGCAACCACCTGGCTTAACTGACTCAGTGTTGGTGTCCAGCCCATGTTCTCAGATCCTGACCTCAGACTATCCTGCTTTGGTCTTTCAAGTTAGAACGTTATTTTTTCCACAATTATTTGTCATTCAATTAGCATGTCTTACCAAGGAAGTTCAGAAATCGACATCAGGCCAATGGAGGACATACTTGGGGGCAAAGGGCCTATGTCAGTCCCTTGAAAGATGTCAAGAAGAAGACTTATCTTTGCAGCTCATTTTGTGAGAGCAAAGGCCATGTGTGCATGCTTGGGTGTGTGTGCAGGAGAAAGCACTGAGAGGTAAAGTAAAGGGGGAAAGGCCACACTTTCTCCTCTTCTCCTCTTGGAATTTCCTTGGACTAAGCATGGGATGACAAAAGCCCAAAATAATGAACATCCATGTTCCCACTTCTTTCAACCAAACTTCTCCTGAATCAATTAGAACAGCCACAACCTACTGCCCCCTTCCCTCCGATCCGGCAAGTCTACTCCTAGCTCTACATCCAACAGAAATGTGTACTTATGCTACCAAAAGATAAGTACTAGAATGTTCATAGCAGCACTCTCTGCAACAGTCAAAACTAGGAACTACCCAAATGCCCATCAATAGCAGGATGGATAAATAAATTGTGATGTATTTACACAAAGGAATACTATACATCCATGAGAATGGTCTATAACTTCACACAACATTTTACTGAATTTCACAGATATAATGTCAAGCAATAGAAGTGAGACCAAAAAGAGGGTATATATTGATGGTTGAATTTATATAAGGTCCCCAGAACAGGGCAAATTATTGATCTGTTAGATGTCAGGTAAAAGTCACCCTTGGAGATGGCAATAGTGAGTGGGGAGCATGAGAGGGCTTCTGGAGTGCTGCAGGTCACACTTTCTGGCTTGGTCTGGGTACTGTTTATGTGAGTGTGTTCAGTTTAAGAAAATTTATCAAGCTGTACATTTATAATTCATGTACTTTTCTGTTTGTCTATTATACTTCAATAAACTATTTAAAATTTTAAAATTATCTTCTCTTTCTCTGCCGCTGCCTCCTCACTCCCAAGCTGGGAGATTAGGGGGCCTTGACATAACACTGCTGAGTTAGGAGGTGGGCAAGTCCCAGAAGGCCCCTCTTGTCCTTGTCACTGTCCCCTCCACGCCCCTGTCACCCTCTGCTCAGGTAGTCATTCACAGGCTATAAGCAGACAGCACAGAAGTGAGGGGACATGGTGTCTCACGGCCTTTCTGCTGGGACCAGAAGAACTTTACTATCAACCTCCTGAGACTGAAAACAGAGTCCAGCTCCAAATTGGGCAGAAAGCTGTGGGATTTTTTTTGAAATATAGATTGTTTATCCCTAAATCAACAATCTTGCAGCAATGACAGACTCAGGCTGCAGCTTGAGAGTGGGACCCACTGGTGTGGCCTTTCGACATTCATCACCCCAGCATGTCTCACTCTAGGCTGCACATCATCTCTGTCACGGGCCGCTGCCCATCCCAGCAGCTAATATGTTTTTCCCACAGATGATACCACTGTATTTGTCCCAACATCTGGGTAATATTCTAGATGTCACGCACATGTGAACAGGGTATTTATTCTACTAGCAGAGTACACCTGCAGCCTAAATAGTATATGCTGAGCAGCTGTTGGTGACTTCAGATCGAGACCTGGGTGAGGAGTTGTAAACCCGGGAGGTTCATCCTTGGCAAGAAGAATCCAAGCCTTTCAAATTCAATAAATCTGGACACTATTGAGAGAAGAGAGACATCATTGCAGACAGATAATGGTCTGAAATCCCAGCCAGGGATGATTGGGGAAGCAGATGTAAGCCAGGATGATTTTTATATATTCCGATAGCCCCTGCCAGGTGGGAGATGAAATAAGCAAAAGGTCTGATTGGTAACCACATTTGGGCCACTGAGCAATTGCAAAGGTAGAAGCAATCATACTGTCTGTGCTTGCCAGAAGGAAAAGGATGGGGTTAACCTGCTAAAGGCAATCATTCTGCCACATAGCTTTATGTACTCAGACATTCTCAAACCCAGTTATATAATTCACCTAAGGTGCAGCCCATTTGGGGAAGTGACTGCCTCCCACCCCAGTGTAGTCAGTTGTTCAGCCAGTCATTCTGCATTTGAAAAAAAAAGAATATTTATGTATGAAGCGAAGTGCTAGGAATATAATAATGAAAGATATGACCTCTGACTTCAAGGAGTCCATCATCAAGTTGGCCTGGTTATTGGCTGCTACATAAGAAACCACTCCAAAACTTAGGGTTTCAAAATGAGAACAACCAAGGTGACTGTCTTAGTTAGCTCGGGCTGCTATAACAAATACTGCAGACTCTATGTCTTAAACAGACATTTATTTCTCACAGTTTTACAAGCTGGAAGTCCAAGATCAAAGTGCGGGCAGATTTGGTTCCTGGTGAGAACCCTCTTCCTGGCTTTCAGATGGCCATCTTCTCCCTGTGTCTTCACATGACTTTTCCTCTGTGTGTGCCTGGAGAGAGAAATCTCTCTCCCTCTTCCTCTTCTTATTAGGACACCAATCCCACCATAAGGGCTCCACCCTCATGATCTCATCTAAAACTAATCACCTCCCAAAGGCCCCAGGTCCAAATACCATCACATTAGGGGTTAGGGCTTCAACATATGAACTGGGGAGGGGGACTCAAACATTTAGTCTGTAACAGTGACCAACTATATCAGTTTGCTAGGGCTGCCATAACAAATACCACAGACCAGGTGGCTTAAACAACAGAAGTTTATTTTCTCACAATTCTGGAGACTAAAAGTCTGAGATCAAGATGTCAGCAGTATTGGTTTCTTCTGAACCCCTCTCCTTGGCTTGCAAATGGCTGCCTTCCCACTGTGGCCTCACACAGTCACTCCTCAGTCTGTGTGCTGTGTATATCCCAATCTCCTCTTCTTATAAGGACACCAGTCACATTGGATTCGGGCCCGCCCTAATGACTTTATTGTACCTTAATCACCTCTTTAAAGGTCCTATTTCCAAATACAGTCACATTCTGAGGTTCTGGGGCTTAGATCTTCAACATACGAATTTGGGGGGATACAACTCAGCCCATAACACCAACCATCCTGGTTTGCCCAGGACTGAAGGGAATTCTGGGATGCAGGATTTTCAGCGCAAAAGCCAGGAAAGACTCAGGCAAGCCAGGACAAATTGGTCATCCAGAAAACATTTATTTTGCTCACAAATCTCTAACATGGGTGGGGCTTAAAGGAGACAACTCATATCTACTCTACTCATTAGCTGGAGAAACTGGAAGGCTGGGGCCTAGAACCATCTAAGGCTCACTCACTCACACATCTGGCAGTTGATGCCAGGAAGACTCAAATAGCTGGGGGTTGGGACAGCTGTTGCTCCTCAGACATCTCTCTCTATCTCTATATGACCTCTCCATGCAGCCTCTCTAGTATCATGGCCTCTGGGTAGCCGTACTTCTTGTATGATGGATCCAGAATCCCAAGGCCCATTTCCCAAGAAAGTCAGGCAGAAGCTGTGTTCTTTCAGAAAGCCACGTAGCAGCACTTCTCCCACATTCTATTTATCAAGGCAGCCACATTGACCTTCCCAGATTCAAGGGGAGTAGAAACAGACTCCATCACTTGATGGTGGATTGACAAGAACATATGTGCATACAACATATTGTTATAGCCATTTAAAAACTTTTTGATTGTGGTAAAATACACATAGCATAACATTTACCATCGTAACCATTTTTAAGTGTTCAGTTCAGTGGCATTAGTTACATTCATGTTGTTGTGCAACCAATCTCCAGGACTCTTTCCATCTTGCAAAACTGGCATTCTGTACCAGTTAAACACTAACTCTTCATACTTCCTCCCCTCAGCCCCTGGCAAACCACCATTCTACTTTCTGTCTCTGTGAATTTGACTACTCTAGGGACCTCATATAAGTGGAATCATACAGCATTTTCCTTTTTGTGTCTGGCCTATTTCACTTAGCATAATGACCTCAAGGTTCACCCATGTTGTAGCATGTGTCCACATTTCCTTCCCTGTTAAGGCTGAATAATATTCCATTTTATGGATATACCACATGTTGTGGCCATTTTTTATACAATCTACCACACTAGAGGAGGACAAAGACCAACTGATCCAGTTACAGCACAGTGGGATGAGCATTGAGATCAGAATGCCACAGGATGCTATGTGGGCACAGAGGAGGGGGGAAGGCTTCCTGGAGGAGGTGACTGGTTTTAGGTAGGCAGACATTATGAACTCTGCCTTTCAGGCAGAGTGAATAGGAAGGACGAGGGCCCTGGGGACAAGAGCAAGCAGGGTGTTTCGGAGAGCTGCTAACAAGGGCAGGGCAGGGCAGAGCTCCCTGGGTCAGGTTGTGCACTCTGAGCTCGAGGGGATGTCACATCCCTCTGGAATGGTGCCGTGTACAGCCTGCTGATCCATCTTCAGCATTCCTGCGAAAGAACAAGTAGGGAAGAAAGCAGGGAGATGAAGAGCTCAGAGACTAGGTTGCCAGAGCTCAGATCAAGGAGAATCTTCTACAAAATCCTGAGTGTTGGTGAATTTATCCTGGAGGCAATGGGAGACTGCCAAAGGATTCTAAATGGGGAGGAGAGGGAACGAAAATCAGAAATTAACATTATTAAGGAAATAAAGGTTCCATCGTGGACTGGGGAGTGGATCTCTTCTAGCTTTCTCTTTTTGTCTCCAATGACTATATCTGATTTGTCAATCATCACCTGGAAGCCTCAGGAGGCCCGGTCCTCAGCTGAGATAAGAATGGGTCCATTTTCCTCCTGAGCCCGGCATTCAGAACCTTCTACCAGCCAGTTCTAAGCCTGCATGGTGTTTACATTCTAGTCATGGGAGAAAGACAATATGCAAGCAAAGGAATGACTGGAGTAGGTACAGATGAAGATAAGTGCTATGTGGAAAATAAAACCAGGTGATCTGTTGGAGAGTGGCTGGGAGAGGATAGGTCATCAGGGAAGAGCTCTCTAAGGAGGGGACTTTTGGAGTGCCTTCTCCACAACAAGTAGACAGCAGCTGTGTGAATCTGAGAGGAGGGTTTCAGGGAGCGAGACCAGTAAACATGAAGCCCCTAGGGCAAAAACAAGGTTGATATATTCAAGAAACAGCAAGAAGCTCAGTGTGGCTGAAGCAGATGTCCGAAGAGGGGATAGGAGGAGATGAGTTGGGGAATAAGCAGGAGTCTTGTAGCCTAGACGTGTTAGATGAAATAAATAGGAAGCCACTGGAGGGTTTAAGGAAGGAGAGTGGCATTATATCCAACACCTCTCAAACATCACTTAAAATCTTCTCAGCCTCACCTGTTGACTGGGCCCTTGGCTAGTTCGTCTGCCCTGGCTACATTGGAGATCAGCTTTGTTTGTATGAGCTCTGTGATTAACTTCATGTAGTCACAATGCAACATCATCTCACCTCATGCCTCCTCCATGTGCCTTTCACCTCCTCTCAGGACTTTCCCCATTGACAAGGAGGCATGTATAGAGCCTGTACACATGCAACCTGTAAATGAAGAGAGTTGATGTCTCATGGGGAATTGATGTCTTTTGACCCACAGGAGACAGGAGTCGGTAGATTCCTGCTCCTTCCTCCCCTTGGACAGACTGTCTTGAGATGCAATCTTTATATGACTTCTTAGAAACCAGCCCATAAGCTCAAGCAATCGATTTCACTTCATACCAAAGAGTGGCCAGCTCAGTAATACACCTTCCATTGGCTTGTCATCCTTCCCTGCCTCACTTCCTTTGTCCCCCCACTCCAGCTTCCTGGGATTTCATATGCTAATATCATAGTACCACGTGAGCTTTACCTCAGACTCTCTTTTCTGGGGGAATCTGGGGCTAAGACAGACATGTGCAGATTTGCCCTTTAGAAAGGTCACTCTGGCTCCTGTGTGGGCAGTTGATTATGCAGGGACAAGTGTGGAAGTCAGGAGAGACACATTAAGAGGCTCCTGCATTTGTCCAGGAAAACGAGATGGCTTTTGAGGGGAAAGGACAGTAGTGGAGATGAAGGAGTGGATAAACTCATAATATGTCCTGGAAGTAGAGCTGACAAGAACGACTAATGGATTGGATGTGGCACAAGAGAGAAATCAAAGCTCACTCCTAGGTTTATGGCTTGGGCAACTAGCCAATGATGGTGCTTTTTAATAAGAGAGAGAACACTGGAAAAGGAGCAAGTTTGGAATACTTTGTTTGTTCACCAAATGTTTTTGCAGCATCTACCATGTACTAGTGAAGGGGTTCAGAATATGCCACAGTGGCATAAGAATTAGTTTGAGCTGAAGACATTTGAGAGTTAACAGCTGCAGGAAGAGACTTTTGCTAAATTTCCTCTTATCTTCCTAAAAGCAAAGCCTCCCAAAACAATTTAACTGTCATAAATCCCCTCCCAGGAGTTTCACAACCACGAAAGACTGACTCTTATCACTGAAGAGGAGAAGTCATCATCTGGATGAGAAATCACTTAAACAGACATTGTCATAAAACATTCATATCACCCATCTACTCTCTTAGATATCCATTTGTTATTCCTAAAAGTCATTTGGTCTCCCAGAAGTGCCCCTGTGCCCCTTCCCATTTCCTACTAAGGTGGTATATAAAAATTCTAACCACCTCCTTGAATCACACTTCTTTGTGAACTCCTGAGCATAGGCATTTAATTAAATCTGGGGGGGGGGGAGGGTTTCTCTTGCTAATCTGTCTTTTGCCAGTTTAGTTTGCAGGCTGAACATAAGAGGGTAGGGGAAAAGTTTTTCCTCCCCAACACTAGGTAGCATGTTAGGTGTTTTGGACACAGAGCTGAGAGGCCCAGTCTCTGCCGCCAGGGGCTCAGCAATGACAGTAATGTGGAGCTGTGTACAAAGGGCCATGAGAATACCATGAGGGACATCAAGTGTGGCCTCCAGGAAGGAGAGAAAGAGTCAGGGAGGGGATCCTGCAAAAACTTAGCAGGTGTTCTAAAGGATGAGAGAGTTAGCCAGAAAAAGGAGCAGGAAAAAGGTGACTAAGGTAGCAAATGCAAATATGCAGGAATATGAGAAGGGTTGGCCCATGGACTTAAGAGTGTTTGGAGAGAAGGTAAAGGAAGGAGAACAATGAAAGAAGAATCTCAGAGGTGGAGAGGCCAGCCAAGTGAAGGGCTTTGTAGGCATGTTGCCATGTTTGCCCTTTAGCATAATATCTAAGGGAGGTACTGAAGGGGTTCCCGAAACCATATGCGTATTTGACTATTTTGTGCTTTTGCACCTCGGGTTTCCTCAGGCTGGAACATTCTCCCTCACCCTCACTACCACTTCCTGACAAAGTCGTACTCGTCTTTCAAGGTCTTAATCCCTGGCTATCCCCTCTCTGCTGGGTCCCCTCCCTGTCCTCCAAGCCATAGCTCACTGCACCTCATTGCTGCTCAGCTCCAGGATGTCATGAGCCAGGCATGTCCTTGGCCTTCTCCTTCCTTGTCAGGCTGGACTCCCTCTTGGACTCCCTCTTTCAGATCAGGGAGACTTGGACTCCCTCTTTCAGATCAGAGCCCAAGTTGAGGCCTGGAGAATGTAGAATTTGCTAGTAATTGGCAGAATTGGATGCCTTTGAAATGAGAGAGAAGTTTGAAATTATAGAGGAGTGACACCACCCACATCCCGCAGAAGAAAACCAGCCTATACAGTCAGATGAGAGGAGGCAGTGAAGAGTCATCAAAGACTAAGAATGCCTCACATCAGCCTCGACCCAGGGGCATGGGAGACACTCTTCACTGAGTCTAACCACTCTTTAGCTTTTGTGCCACGGAGTCAGTGTCAACTTTTGGTCTCAGGCCAGTGAGGTAGGCAGTTACCCACACAGACCCACCCAACCAAGACCACCAACCTTTTTTACACAGCGCAAGAAATGGCAATCACTGAAAGGCTGATATGTTCTGCCAGTGCAGACCCAGGCTGGCCCTGAACCAATGGCTGCAGGGAGAAGGTGAAAGTTTCCATGTCTCCTTTTTTGCTGTTATTCCCTCTTGCACATATGGGATTTATTCTTTACAGGTTTAAATGTTACATTGAAAATAAACTCAAATGACCAAAATGTTTCATTGAACAATCCATAATAAAGATAAAAGCCACCTGCACTGGGGGAGGCACCGACAGCCAACTCTAAATTGCTCTAGCGTTTGGAACTTCCTGAACGGAATTCTCAAGCGCTTTCTGAACAATTTACAGAGCTCATCTGTCCAGGGTTGATTAGAACTGTCCAAAAATGGGGTCACCATACTTCAATCAAACAAAAAATGGAGGAAAACAAAACTTCCTGGAAAGACAGAAACAAAATAAAATAAAACAAAATCACAACTGCACCCAGTGGATTTGAATAACATGGAGTTTCCTTATCCAGAATCCAGCATATGTGTATGCATATGTGTGTGTAATATACACACACACACACATATATATATTATATATTATACATACACACATATACAGATACACACAGACGTCCATATAATTTCCCATTTATTCCACTACGGAATCCCAGTCTAAGACCATGACTCCTCCAAAAAATAGTAATGTACTGAAGAGACTTTTATGGTCATCTCTACTTTTATGGTCATCTTTATGATTGACCTCATAAAATAATCTGAGTTATATACACGCATGTATACATAGGCCAGATTCTCAACTTACGTAATACTATGGGAATTCACAGAGTTATATTGGTTGAGAATTTGGCTTCAGCTTCCCTTATTATAGAAATTCCCATCAACTAGCCTGAGATGAGGCTCCACATATATTGCCACAAAGCTTCATAGGCTGAGAATCTGGCTGACAGAGCACAGAATAATGTCCATCCAAACATCAGCTTGGATTTTATCTGGGCTTGCTTTCCAGAGCAGCTTGCACGATGGAATGAGCAAATGCCTTTGGCCTCTGGAGCTCCATGAATCAGTGTGACCCAGTATGGGGAGCCCAGGCTGCCTGCCCATCCTGGAGGGGCACAGCCCCTTCGCACCTCAGTCTCTCTGGCTGTGAATTGGGTGGGACTATTACCTGCCTCTTCCCTTTCCCTCTGAGCACTCTCTCTTGTTTATGAAAGTACAGTTTGCAAATATGACTCCCAGAAAATAAGCATTAATAGCTGGAGCCCAGCATTGGTTGCCAGGGAAAATGCATTTATTTGCTAGGTTAGAAAGTGCCAACACCACTAATTGAATTTGTGCCAAAACATGCATTTTAAAAAATGTTATTCTGTTCCATTCATTATTTATAGAACATCACCTAAGGGCAGAGCATGCTACAAGCCAAAAATCTCATCCTGCGTTTTATCAGAAACCCATTGCAGGGAAGGGGAGAAGGGAGAGGGAGGGAAACAATAAAATGAGATTTCTGGAAAAAGCTAAAGGAACTTGTCTGGCATGTTTTGTCTGGACCAGCAATGCCCACAGGGCAAGTTGATAATAATCTCCAAATGCAAGGGCCCTGGAGAGCAGCTGCTCTCTCTCCACACTCAGGAGAGAAGAAATGAACCTCCACTGCAGAATGAAAGATTTAGGCTGGTTAAAGGGAAAACTTCTTTAACAAGGAATGCTATTGAGAGAAATTGAGAGCAGAAGAAGACCTTTAAATGAGGGAAGTGTCTCGTGTGTTCCAGATAATCTAAGGGCAAGAAGTCAATTCAATGTTTCCTCAACCCTGAGACAGTAGATGTCCCTAGAGGCCATTGTCACCCCAGGGAATTGTCCTGGTCCAGATGGCTTTTTACCACATTAGGAGCATGGGTTTTGGTGTAAGAAACTTTGCTTTGAATGCCACACTTGGGCAAGGTTCTTAACCTCTCTATGCCAGCTTAAGCATTCGTAAAATGGGGGAAATGACTCATCCAACATCAAGACTGCACCAGGCACTGTTCTAGGGGATGGGGATACAGCGGGCAACACCGTAGAAAAACCACCTGCTGATTCCAATGGGGAGGCAGACTTCTTGTAATGATAAAGAATAAATAAGTAAAACATACAGCACGTCGGATGGTGATGAGTGTGATGAAGATAACAAGCAGGGAAGGGGGTGGGGTAAGGCCATTTCCATTTTAAGTAGGATAGTGGGGGAAGGTCGCACATTGAGATGGCATCTTCTGAGGTAAGGTTTGAAGGAAGTGAAGGAGTGAGCTAAGACGGTGTAGTGGGTGAATGGTGGCCCCCCAAAAGGTTATGTTCATTTTCTAATCCCTGGAACCTCTGCATGTGACTTTATTTGGAAAGAGTCTTTGCAGAGGTGAATAAGTTAAAGATCTTGAGATGAGATCACCCTGAATTATCTGGGTGGGCCCTACATCCAATAGCACGTGTCCTTACAACAGAGAGATGAGAAGACAGACACAGAGGAGAAGGCCATGTGAAGGTGGGGGCAGAGATTAGAGTGATGCAGCCACAAGCCAAGAAATGCCCGGAGCCACCAGCAGCTAGAAGAGGCAAGGAAGGATTCTCTCATGGAGGTTTCAGAGGAAGCATGGCCCTGTGACACCTGGATTTCGGACTTCTGTCTTCTAGAACTATGAGAGAATCAATTTCTTTCGTTTTAAGCCACCAAGCTTGTAGTGTTTTTCATGGCAGCCCAAGAAGACTTATACAGAGGGTATCTAAGGGAAGAGTGGTTAAGCAGAGAGAACAGCAGGTGCAAAGGCTCTGAGAAAGGTCTTTTACCTGTCTGATTGGGAAAGAGCAAGGAGACCTGTGTGTTTGGAGTGGAGGGAATGATGGGGCTCTCTGCAGCTGAAGCTCTGAAGGAGTTAACAGCTGAAGGCTCTCTGCTGACGGCGCTTCCCACAGCTGGGCAACAAGTCCTTCCCGGAAGAGGCAGCTGGGTGGTGCATGGCCATACCCAGCACAAGCAGTGAGCCTAGTGAGAATGTCATTGCAAAATGATGATGGCTTAGACCAGGTTGAGAGAAGTGGAAGTAATGAGATTCTGAATATGTTCTTGAGAGATAGAGGCAACTGGATCTATAGTAGATTGGATATGGGATATAAGATAAAGAGGGAGGTGAAGAACGGCTTCGAGCATTTTGGCCTGAGCAACTAGAAGAATGGAGCTGCCATCAACTGAGATGGGGAAGGCCGTAGATGAGACACCTTTGGGGGGAAGATCAGGAGTTTGGTTTAGGACAGGTTAGGTTTAAGATGCTTATTAAACATCCAAGTGCAGATATCAGCTAGTTAGGTGTATGACTGAAGGTCATATATGACTTCATTAGTCATATATGACATATATGAAGGTATATGACTGAGATATCTGATCTGGAGATGTACATTTGGAAGAATTTTTAAATTTATTTTTTAACTTACAGCAAAATTCTTCCTTTGTGTTGTGCAGTTTTATGAGTTTTGAAAAATGCACCATCAGGTGCTGGACAAATGGCGTAGTGGTTAAATTTGCACACTCCACTTTGGCAGCCCAGGGTTCGCAGGTTCGGATCCCAGGCACGGACCTACACACTGCTCATCAAGCCATGCTGTGGAGGCGTCCTACATACAAAATAGAGGAAGATTGGCACAGATGTTAGCTCAGTGACAATCTTCCTCAAGCAAAAAGAGGAAGATTGGCAACAGATATTAGCTTAGGGCCAATCTTCCTCACCAAAAAAGAAAGAAAAATGCATAATCATGTAACCACCACCACAATCAAGATACAGAACTGTCCCATCATCTTAATGAATTCCCTCATGCCATTCCCTTGTAATCAAACCCACACCTCATCCCCAGCTCTTGATGACCACTGATCTGTTCTCCATCTCTACAGTTTTGCCTTTTCCAGAATGTCATGTAAATAAAATTCTACAGAGTGTAGCATTTTGAATCTGGTTTCTTTTGCTCAGCATAATGCATTTGAGATTCATCTATGTTGTGTTCATTACTTTTTATTGCTGAGTGGTATTCCACTGTATGGATGTACCATAGTTTGTTCACCCATTGAAGGACATCTGCATTGTCTCCACTTATTAGCAATTATCATAAAGCTGGTATAAACATTCATGGGTTTTTTGTGTGAACAAAAGTTTTCCATTTTCTTGGGTATATAATGAGAAATAGGATTGCTGGGTCATACAGTAAGTGTGTGTTTAACTTTATAAGAAACTGCCAAACTGTTTTCCAAAGTGGCTGTACCATTTTGTGTCTCCACTGGCAATGTCAAATTTTAATTTTTATTTAACCATTCTAATAAGTGTGTAATAGTGTTTCATTGTGGTTTTCATTCGCCTTTCTCCAGTGACTAATGATGTTGAGTGTCTTTTCATGCACTTATTTTCCATCCAAACATCTTCTCTGGTGAGGTATCCATTAAAATCTTTGCCCATTTTTAATTAGGTTATTTGTTTTCATATTTTTGACTATGGAAAATTCTTCATATAGTCTGCTTACAAGTCCTTTGTCAGATAAGTGATTCGTAAATATATTTTCCAAGTCTGTAGCTTGTCTTTTTATTCTCTTAAAAGTGTTTTTGGCAGAGCAAAAGTTTTAAACTTTGATGAAGTACAGTTTATCATTTTTCTCTTTTACAGATCATGATTGCGGTTTCATATCTAAGAACTCATTGCCTAATTCAAGGTCACAAAGATATTCTTCTTTATCTTCTGTTAAAAGTCTTATAAGTGTATGTTTTACATTTAGGTCCACAAATCACTTTGAGTGTCAAGGTACAGTGTTTTTTTCATATTGGGTGTTCAGTTGGCTCCAGCACCATTTGTTGAAGCATCGTTCTTTTTTTTAATCTCTACTTTCTTTTTAAATTTTAATCCTCTTTTCTCTTAGTTCTTCAGTTTGGATAATTTCTAATTATTTTCAAATTCCCTCACGTATTTTCTCCATCATCTCCATTCTGCTGTTGAACTTATCCACTGATTTTTTAAAATTTAAGATGTATTTTTCAGTCCTAAAATTTCAATTTAGTTCTTTCTTCTAGTTTCTATTTTTCTCTTGAGAGTTTCTATCTTTCCACTCATTTCAAGAATGTTCACCTTTCCTTCACAGAACCTAGTTATGGTAGCTGTTTTAAAGTCTTTGCTAATTCCAGCCTCTGGATCATCACAGTGTTAGCATCTCTTTATTGTCCTTTCCCTTGAGAATTGGTCAGATTTTCCTGGTTCTTCATATGTTAAGTAATTTTAGGTTGCTTTCTGGATATATTGATAATTTTGTTATGAGACTGGGTCCTGTTAAAATCCTCTTGAGAATAGAATGTCACTAGATTTTGTTGTTGTTGTTTTAGCAGGAAATCAACACAGTTAAGACCACAAGTTTTGTCCTACTTTCCGTGGGCAGTGGTTCAAATATCATTTGAGGATTCAATGCCTTTATTTTTATTGTCCTAATATATGTGACATTCAGGAGTGTGTTTGAGACTTGGGAGTGATTTATATCACAGCTCAGTCTCAGAGATTTCCCTCCGCTTCTTTCGGGTCTGCGCTGCTCATGCACAGCTTGGAGGTGAGCCCAGGACTTGTGTCAGTTCATCCATAGAAATAGAGGGATTCCCTTTTCCAGCTCTCTTCTCTCTGGGATTTTCTCAACATTCTCTGGCTTCCAAGGTCCCCTTTTCCCAATTCCTTTGGCTGGAAAAATGGATTTTTTCTCAGACTTTTAGCCCTCCCTCCCCTTACCACATTGTCATTCAGTTCTGCGTCACTGGAGCTACCCAGTGGGGTGAAGCAGCAAGAAAAAAAAATAATGGGAATTCCTCCAACACTCTCCACACAAGGGGTCCCTTTTCCCAGTTTCACTGAACTTGTCAGAGAGACAAGGTTCAGGTGTCTGCACCACCATCAACATTGTCACCACAGCAATGCAGATCCACGACTGGGGCTGGCCTCAGAAAAAGAAAAAAATGAGGATTCCTTTGTAAAAGTCTCAGGGGTCCCTTTCCAGAAAGAGGTCCCTTCTGGTCCTCTGGCCAGAAGGAGTGGGATTTCTGTTGGAGCTTGGGGTGCCCACCCCTACTTCAAAGATCTGTGACTCAGAGGCCTCCAGGCCACCCCTACATCAAGTCAGGAGACAGAAGAGGAAAAAAAGAAACAGGAATCTCACTGGTACTAGTCATTTTTCAAATTTTGACTGCCCTCCCCTATCCACCTGCTATTGCTTAATTTCTAGAGTCCTCAGGTAGTTGCTTTGTGTATTCTGTCCAGCGTTTTCAGTTGTAATCAGTGGAAGAGATAGACCAAGTGAGCTTACTCCATCTTGACTGGCCCTGGAAGTTCTAGGAGTTTTATGTGTGCAGGTATGCATTTGTGATATAATATTTCAACCGTTTATAGTTACGATATTGAAACAATTATTCAGATTAAACGAGATCACCAAAGGAGTGAGTTTAGATAGAAAAGAGAAGAGGTCCAAGAACTGAGGCCTGGGGCACTCCACCAATTAGAGGTCAGGGAAATGAAGAAGAATGAGATCAGAGACAGGATGAAAAGTCCAAGAGCCAAGTGTCCTAGATGCCAAGAAGAGTGTTTCAAGGAGGAGGGAGTGATCCACTGGGTCGAATGCTGCCAATAAGTAATATGAAGACTGAGAATTTGCCCTTGGATAATTCCTATGGTTGTGGGGGGAATTAAGTGAGATGATGCATAGAACAGCTCAGCGTGTGCCCAAGAAATAGAAAGCATTATGAAGTTCTTGAGTGTCCCTCAGGACAAATGGCCTTTACCCATTTTGCTTCTTCACCTGGTATTCTATCCTCTGCTTATCCATATTGGGAACCAACTTGGATCCCACCTGTTTTCAGAATCCTTTCCTGGGTCTAATACTCTAAATCTCAGAGACCTCCCTCCCCTCTGGTAACCCCCGACTCAGGTGGCCTGCGCTGCAAAGCTCCAGAAGGCAATGTGGTGTGCTGAAGCTTGCCTAGACTCCGGGGTGAGACTGCCTGTACTTGAATTCCAGCTCCACCACTTACTAGCTGGGGGAACTTAGGGAAGCTATCTCACCTCTCTGAGCTTCCATTTCCTCATCTTTAAAATCAGGATAAACACAACCACCTCATCTGCACTATTGTGAGGAATAAATGAGATAATATGTGTAAAAACTTTGGGTTCAGCAGGTACTGGTTCTTTCTCCTCTTTCCTGCTACACAATTTAGCATTATTTCACGTGTGCTAGTTTTGTCCTACCAATAACCTTATAAGCTTCTTGAAGGACGGGGTTATGTCTTTCTGTTCCCTATTGCATTGAGCATGTTAATGGGTCCCAAGATTGACTGGCATCAAAAGTATCTTCCAACCCAGAGTATAAATTATAGCCTGTCATAAAGAAACTCACAGCTATGGTGTCTAGTTTGCAGGTAGCAAGTCATCAGGCATGCTGAGCATGCCCAGGCTGTTTCACAGAGAATGTCTGAAATGGAAGATATTCCTATCTGGGTATGCATCTTTCATCCAGATAAAGCTTGAATCTTGTTTCGTTGGTGACAATTATGAACCATGAAATTCGAGATAGCAAGGAAACAGAAGACATAAAACTAATTTCAGCAAAGCTAAAGCAAGCAGGCTTGAAACGGATGACAGAAGTTGGTGGCTAAGGCATTATGAGGTGGTAGAAAGAGCACTGGGTAGACAATCAGGTGAACTGGTTCTGGTCTCAGTTTTGCCCCTCACCACTTGGGTGGCTTTTTTTTTCTTTGAGGAAGATTAGCCCTGAGCTAACATCCGTGCCCATCTTCCTCTACTTTATATGTGGGACGCCTGCCACAGCATGGCTTGCCAAGCGGTGCCATGTCCGCACCCGGGATCCCAACTGGCAAACCGCCGAAGTAGAACGTGTGCACTTAATCACTGCGCCACCAGGCCGGCCCCAAGGGTGGCTGTGACTGAGTTGATAAACCACCTCTCCCGAACATATATATCTTGGTCTCCTCTTCTCTGAAATAAGGAGGTGGGGGCCTAGGTGGGTGATCTCTGAGTTCCCTTTCAACTCAAGGACCCATTCATTCAACATATATTCATCAGTCTCCCATGTGCTTGGTTCTGGGAATGAAGAGAATAAAACTACAAAACTGCAGTAGTCATTGTTCCGGGGGGTAGACCATGGGTATATTGAATCCCATATATTATATCCTCTCAATTAATAGAAGGACATCAACAATCAGTCAAGACTGCTTCTTATTTCAACCATTGCTCCTATAATAGCCAACCTCCTTCACACAGACTCCTTCTTACCTATTCTTCCTCTCACTTAGAGAAAACCATACTCTACGTTGAATTGCCCCTGAAGACACCAATCCTGTGTTTCTCCAGGTCACAGATGGTGACTTGCTAGCTTACTTATGTCCTGATCCCATTTTCTGAAAGCTGTGTCACAGTTGTTCTGATAAGAGGCAGATCCCTTCAGGGAGACATTGACATTTTTTAAGGAAAAAACTAATTTATAGTAGCCAATTGTATGCTTTGTTTCTGTCCTACATCAGCCTCATCTCTGGATTGGACTGAACTTAGTACATTGGGCCATTACTATGGTTTATCATGGCCAATTGTTCCCTTGCTGAAATAAAGTGAGAAAAATCAAACTAACCTTCCATTCAATGGAAGGTATTCCAGATGGCAGTTCCCTTCATGCTCAGAGACTCTGGGCAGCCCAGATGATCACCCTGTTTGATATGATACCCACAGATGCCTAGCCAGCACAATGCTCTTCTCCAAAGGCCCATCTACTGGCAATCATTTAGTACTTCTCTTTGGCCTTGTGTGTGTGTGTGTGAGAGAGAGAGAGAGAGACAGAGAGAGAGAGAGAGAGAGAGAGAGAATGAGAGAGAGAAAGAGAGAGAGTTGGCAGCCAGGGCTGTTTGGGAGCCCAGAGCTGCCGCAATAAATCAAAATCCCTAACCCCAGACGCACGCTCATTCTTCTGCATTAATTTATTGTGGGGTTTTATTATTATTCACACACAGAGAGGCTACATTTATTTTCCTGGGTGAGGAAAGGCAGGGCTGGACATTTAAGTCTCCTGAGCAAAAGTACTAAGGAAGAGTGAGGCTACGCTGGGGGTGGGGGTGGGGTGGGGGATGGGAGGCTTTGAAGTCAGCAGCTCACCCAGGTAGGGCTTGCCTGGAGATCAGTTCAGTTCACAGAAAAACAGCACACATCCTCAGTCCTCAGACATAGCACTTTGCTATTCTGAGTCCGTAAGGCCACCATAAGTGTAAGATTCAGCCTTGGTTTGTCAGTTTCAAAGCGACTACATTTCTAACCAGAAATCTATAGGGGCATGAGATTTGTCTTTCGTCTCCAGCCTCCCTCAGTGAGTTGGTAAGCTCGCTCAAGCCTCTCTCAGCAACATTGTGTAACTGTATGAGGGGGAAAAAACTTTCTGATACATTGTTTCATCTAATCCTTATTTCTCCTAAAGCTCCCTAGATTTTACTTTGTTGCATTGGGAATTAGAAAGATTCTGAGGCTTTCTTCTATTTCTGAAAGGGAAACTTTTGGGCATGCTGACAATGGCTAACCAGCCTGCAAATATGTTAGCTTTTCTTCTCATTAGCACATAATCTCAGCTGTGAATTTTGACTTTCCAAGAGGGAAGAGCCAAGTGTCAGCATAGAGCATTCACGCAGGTTGGCTTAAAATGGGCCTACACAGCATCCAGATACCTATACCAAAACTCCGGGTAGAGCAACATGGGAACGTGCTTATAGAGGAAAGCAAAATTTTAAAATGTGGCTGGGTTTATTTATTAGAAATTAATATGCCTCCGTGGGGACTAGTTTTGTGACAAGTTGTGTCATTTGTAGGACTACTTGGGAGTCCATATACCACAGCTGTTCATTTTCTCAGGTGCTGTGTATTCCCTCTGAGATAGTCTTCATCCACTATTAGCTTCATCCCTAATGGCCTGTATTCATTTATAACTGAGGGGAATTGCAAAAAAACACTATGTTTCACAGAAGCAAAGCGAGCTCTGGCAATCCTTTTAAAGTCATAATAAATTAAGCTGCAAAGAATGCCCGTATTTATCTTGCATCATTTTTACAGTTATTGCCGCTATTTTTCTTATGTTACCTTAATTAAGATACGTCTTTGGGGGATTAACTTCTGTTTGGAAAAAGCAGAATTTTAAAAAATAGCTTTGTTTTACTTCTGTGAATAAAGAGTAGGCGCTACGGGTTGACCAGATGGTAAAGAGAAGTGCAGAACTCTGACCTGGGGTCTCATTTTGGTGCTACCACATACTAGCCCGGTGACTGGGGTGTAATTTTTCCCCTCTGGGCCTCAGTTCTGGAAAAAGAAGAAGTTGGACTAGCCAATCTCTGGGGCCCTTTCCCTGGTTCTTTGACCACCCTCAGATTGATAACTAAACAATCAAGCCAATCGCTGCCAGATTTGTTCACGTCAGTCATGAAACTCACTGAAATAGTTAAAACCTATTAGTTAGTTTTTAATGACTGAGCTGGGTAGTCCGTTCAATATCTAGATCGATCATTCCACAGGCTAGGAAGTCACTATAGAAGGAGAAACGTGATGATGGGGTGGTTGCTATGACAACCAGAAGCATTGCTGCAAAAGCCAAGGACTCAGTGGAGAGAAATGGACACAACCAGAGGCCCCGCTGCTATGGGACCTTTAAAGGGGCTGAGTTGGCCCTTCGGATTTGTTCTCTCCAGCCCAGGGCCAACACTGGCCCCATTAGTCTTTCTATCTGATACAAAGTTTTGTGCTTACTCATTTTACAACAGCTTTGTATTTAATCTACAAAGCAACCCTGGTGGACTCGAAAAGTCCCTTGGTGTAGCCAACCACAGCCTGTTCTTCAAACTAATTATTTCTCTTTGTTTATGAAAAATATACATACGCCTAGTAAATTCTTGTCCATGTATATCTCTATTTTCATTAATTTTATGCAACATAGCTCAAGCAATAACTCAATCTGTCTGGTTAAGAAGGGCACACAATGCCCTTTTAAGATTTTGCAATCACAAAAGATTTCCCCTCTTTAGTTCCTCTTGAAAAGGCATGCTTTTTTCCAGGTCGAAGAAAAATAACACAGTAATCATTCCAGCCAGGCTCTCCTCCAACAGGCCACACTCCACCAAGCAGGACACTGGTTGTCACCACTTACGGTAAATCACTAGACAGTGGAGCCATCTTTGCCAGTCAGAAAGATTTCCTCGCTACACTGGTTCTGTTTGATTGGTCGTGAGTCTATGCAGTTCCTGGCACAGGGAGGGCCTTTTCCTACCCTGCCAGGTTTCTTTCAAACTTGCTACAGCCTAGTTTCAACTCTGGCTCAGAAGCCAACCCACAAAACTACCTTTCCAATTGCTCCTTTTGGCCCAGAGAATGTCATCCAGTTTCCAGTGAAGGCCTCAGTCAAAGGCCTTGTTGTTCTGGGAGCTGGTACCCCAGTGGGATGGGCCATTGCCAACCACGTCTCCCTTACCCACCCCAACCCTGGGGACTGTTGGAGCATTTTGAGTTCCCACAACCACATAAGCAGGCACTGAAAGTCTAGGATGCCATTGGACAAGGTTGCAGGGCATAATTACGGGGTTCAGAAACTCATGACTTATAAGACCTGGGTCAAGCTGACTCTAAAAATAGAAAATAAAAGGTTTTCAAGCAACAGAAAATAATAATAATATGGATTAGGTCTCAAACTAACACAAACTAATTTGGAATTTTAGGCCACTTAGCAAGAGACTTCCTATCCATCTTCCCAGACTCTTTCCCTTCCCTTGTCCACACACAATGTTCCCTTTCTCAGGAAGTAATTTCAGTTAAAAAGCTTTTATTGCCCAGTTTATGGGGACTCAGATTTACAATATTCCTCAGGCTCCATACACATAAGCCATGGGATCTCAAAGAGGGAGTAGCTGCTGAAGAAGACGTCAGATTTGGCCAATGCCATGATTTCTTTAGGGGAAGACTTTGTCCCTGGAACTGAGAAGGGGATAATGCTCAAAACGACATGTGGTCAGTGGTAGCTGAACCTCATATGAACTGAGTCACCTGACACCACCTCTCTCCATCCCTTCCCCTCTCATTACCACTCACACTTACTTGAGAATGGGATGGGAGACATCAAGCCAAAATATTTATTAAGCACACCCTGCATGCAGAACACATTCCACGGCTTAAAGAACAGGGAGAAGGGAATCAAAACCGATAGCTTGGGCCTTCACAGTCTCTCGCCAGGGCTCTCACTATAGCCTGATAACTGGTCTCCAAGCTGCCAACGTCTCCTCCACTCTCTAATCCAAACTTTAGGGGCATGAGATTCACCTGGGAGGATTATTAAAACACAGGTTTCTGGGCCCCAGCCCCATATTGTCTGATATAGTAGGTCTGGGGCAGAGGCAAGAATTTGCATTATTAACAAGTTTCCAGATGATTCATGGACCAGGGACCATACTTCAAGAACCACTGCTCTAATCCATTCTCCCTGTTTTTGGAATGATCCTCCAGCATAGGAGTCCAATCAAGTACTCACCACCCAGTCACCATGGAATAAAGTCTCACCTCAATGTGTGGAGTCTCACCTGCACAACACGGTCCCAGATGGTGTGTGCAGCCACCACCTCACATATCCCATGTTCTAGCTCTTAGACTGGGTTCCCTCAGAGGCAAAGCCTGAGACAAGGATTTGAAGGGTAATGCCAGGAAGCAATGGTCCAGGGAGCAGTAAGTGAGACAGGGAAAGAAAGGACACTAATGCAGGGTTAGCTAATGAGAAGATTACTGCTGGGGGCAACTGGGGCTCAGCCTCACTGGGGCCTCTGGAGGACTGCATAGAGCACACTTCAGAGTTATCCTGCCAGAGGCCAGAGAGCACAGAAATCCACCAATTTCTCCCAGTATTGGTTGAGGGCTACTTCTAGACCCATTAACTGCCCATCACTTCCAGGGTGCCCCTGCACGAGTCTAGCTAACTCAGAGGCCAGAGAAAGCCCTCAGGCAGAGCCCTATGCAGTTGATGGAGGGAGTCATCAGGTCGGGGTACATGGGCATGGTGAGTGTTGAGGGTTCTTTAATGGGGCCACCAGCAGCTTCTGCTCCACAAGTCAACCCATCCTCTTAAGACTCAGCTCTTTCACACATCTGCTCTTCTGCACAGAAAGGCCCAAGCACGCCTTCTGCTCTGGCTCTCTGGAAGACAGAGCTTTGGATGGGGCTCAGCTGATTCTTTAGAGCTTGGGTGGGCAGCAGCCTGGGTGACGCACAGAAGTTTGTGTGACTAAACGAAGCTAAGGAGCCCGGGGGCTGGTGGTGAATAGAAACAGCAGCACCAAGAGGGCAAGGAGCACTATGAAAAGAGGCTGCAATGATGGGGTGGTGGCTTGGGGTGCTGACAAAGCAACCGAGGGGGTGTCTGCAGGCACAGTCTTTTGAAGTCATCCTTTGGGACAAATTTTGAGCCCTTTTGCCTTCTTTAGGCCAGTGCTGGCCACCTGCTCTGCAGTGATTATGAAATACAATAGAATGTAAGAGAAAATAGTGGAATTAGATCCTCCTATTGCCCAAATAGATGCTCTTAAAGAGGGTTAGCTGGGAAAGAAGAGCCTGCACATCGCTCACAAGTGTGGTCACGGCGACTGCACCCTGGCACTTAGGTGAAGCGCCACCCCTTCCAAGTGCTGTTAGAACCCCCTCAGAAATTGAGCCTCAGAAATTGTTAATTTCTTGAGAGAACCCAACCAGTCAAGAGCATTCTCACCCTTGATTTTCAGACAGACTACTTTTTCTGCTATTAGGGTTATGAGAGTGCAGATTTATGGGTACCTTAAAGTGATTCAGAGCAACAAATGTGTGTAACATTGGTGTGGGTGGGTGGACAAGAAAGACAAGAATAATAAACAACCAAAATTCCCATTTAATGTTATATAGTAACTTAATACGTGCTATATAAAAAATAAATTGTCTTCTCTAAGAAAAATAGAAGTTTTTTCCTGAGGAAATCTTCTGACCGAAATAGTCTTATGCTTATAAAATGTTAGTGAGTAGCTGGTTCATACCCTTTTTTTAAAAAATCCTCTTATCCTTTTTAATCACAGTTCAAGTGATATATGCGTGAACTTTGCAAGGCATACGAAAACGTAATTTACTTGACATGATTTGGGGAGAGAAAAACTGAAATATATTAAACGTCACTCAACCACATTATTTAGAAAGAAGAAAATCTGAGACACTAATTGCCCACGATAGCTATTTATACAACGCACCACTGGAGTGAAGGGATACCGGTTGCTCTTGAAATAGGCAGTTTAAATTCGATCCAGAAGGCAACCAGTGCAGCCAGTAAAGACACGTAATCTGGGAGGTGCCATGTTTTCTCTGTGAAAGTTCAGCTATTGAGAGGGTAAAGAAACAAGAATAAGCTCTAAGTCTAGTTTAGAAACCTCAAGTGAGACTGCAGAGTGGGAAAACTTCATCCCCTTTCCTATCTCATTCTTCTGCTTGACGTCCTTCCCTCAGACGCCCACTGTCCTGAGCATGACCACTAAGTGTCCCAAACTCAACTAGGCAATGACTCCAGCTTCAGGATGATCCTTTTTCTCCTCCACATCCACCAAAATGTACCTGTTCTGTGTCTCGATCTTCAAAAGTTCACTATGTGATTTTAGCTATCATCTATAATCTAATAAACAAATTCCCATAAAGAGTCAAGGACTAATGGCGGTACAAGGAGAATTCATCGACTTCCCATTTCAATCTGGATATCACATAGGAAGGTCTCATTTTTCTTAATGGATCCTGTTAGTGTGAACACTAAAATTGAAGCGAATAAAGACACCCGAATAAAAACAACTCGTTTTAAGGATTCTAGTAGTTCCCAAAGAAGTTGTGACGGGGATGAATAGATTCAGTTGTCAAATCATTTTGTTCATGCTGTTGAAATTAGAGGATCCTTATTAGACAAAAAGAGGAGAAAAGTCTATATTCACATTTGTCCAAATAAACAGCCTTGCTTGAATTTCCCAAAAATAAAAAGTCTAATGGAGTTACCTTAGAATTTCTAGTTCTAATAAATTAGAAATAGATTTTTATATTTCTCTGGTAGAATGTAAGTTCTAGTTTCTATTTCTCAAATCACTCCTTTAGGTAGTGTGCCTGGAATGGTACTGGTCTCTCTAAGCCTTAAGGTATCTTTGTGTTGACTTGCTGCCAGGCAATACAAATTGTCATCAAAGTAAAAGATGGCCAACACAGCCACTCAAAAGACACTAACGAGTTTGTGCCAATGGCATGGAAGGCTCTCCCACCCAAGACCCTCCAAAAAGGGCCTATGTCTGCTCCCAAGTGACCTTCACACCAAAAACATTATTCCTTCACCCCTGAAGAAGATGTTGCAGCTGACATTGTCATGTAGGATTACTTTGGGGAAAGGAATGGAAATTAAGTTTTACTAGGAGTACCTGCAACGTACCAGGTAGTGTACTAAGCTGCTTCCATAGACCTTTATTTCCTTTGCTTGTCACAAACACGTGTAAGATGGGTGTTGTAATTCTCCACTTCTCAAAGAGAAACCTCAAAAAGAAAAAAATACTTGCCACCTAAATGAATGAGTGGTAGAACCAAAACTAGCTCCAAGATCCATGTCATTTCTACTAGATTAGTGGTTCTCAAAGTGTGATTCCCCAGACCAGCAGCATGAGCATCACCTAAGAACTGCTTAGAAATGCAGATTCTCAGGCCTTGCTCGGGATCTACTGGATGAGAAACTCAGACAATTTCAGAAGTTCACCAGTTTGTGGCTTAACAAGCCCTCCAGGTAATGCTGATGCTCCTGAAAGTTTGAGAACCCCTGCCCTAGACCACAAATCCACCATGACCGTATCCAGAGATGAGCTGACTACAGCTTGGCCCCTACCAGGGGTATTTAATCATTACAAGCCCAGATACAAGCTCACCCAGCTGTAACCTTCCTGTACTCAGATGATCTCTTCCTCTTCTTAGTCCCAATAGCCATCATTGTTTATATAATCCTTTTGCCAACTTATCACTTATGTCTTATGGCAACTCTTCCACTGGGGCCTGAAACTCTTAGACCTTTGCAGTGACTTAATTTTTCACATTTGTCTTACACTTAACAGTAAAGGTAACAGTGCCTGACAACAGTGGCTTGCATAAAGCAACAAGCTCCATAACTATTCGTTTCCATAATGAATGGAACAGAAGCGCTAACAATTGCTTTGTTTACAAGAATATTGGAATATTTTTCAGTCTGGAGAGCACCTATTAAACAAAATGCTCACAAATGAGAATGGGTACTCCTCAAGACCAACGCCTCTTAAACTGTTGTAATGTGCACACAAACTACCTGAGGATCTTGTTAAAATGCAGATTCCATTCAGGATTCTAAATTCTTACAAGCTCCCAGGTGATGTCCATGCTGCTGGTCCACAGACCACACTTTGAGTAGTGTGGTTAGGGTGCCCATGGTCTTGAAAGGTCTGAAAACTGTGACACAGTGTGTGGCCAGCTTTGGATATTTGAAGGCGAGGAGTGGTGCATTTAGCTTAGCTGGCCCAGGGACAGTGAGAGGAAGCCATATTATGTTTAGAAGATTTCAATTTCAGCTCATTAGAGAGGAACTTCCAAGGAATCGGAATCATCTATGCAGTAAATGGGTTGCCTCAAAATACCCGGGCACGCCCCACCTCCCCCAGCCTTGGAAGTGTTGCTGCAGATGAGGGACCGCTGGGCAGAGGTATCGCAGGAAAGAATCCTGAATGAAACGATCCAATCCAGATGGTTCCAGGGTTGATTCAGCAAGGTTTAAGTACTACAGTCTTTCCTTCCCCAAATGAGAGCAGAGACCACGTCTCATTCTTATTAATAATGTTGTCAATGTTCCAAATATAGGTAAGACATATATCCTAAGGAAAATATGAAATCATAAAAGTACAAAGGAAAAGTGAAAATCAATTAAATCCTATAACCCAGAGATAACTACTGTGAACATTTTAGACTATTTCCTTCAAGCCCTTTTCTGAGCATACATATTTAAATAGCTGAAATTTTCTCTATATAAAATTTTGAACTCTGACTATTTTCCCTTAGAATTTATATCTTAAGTAATTGCTCATGTCATTAAAAAATGCTTCATAATGCTTCTCAATGGCTGCATCATATTGTTTCCTTGTATGTATTGAAATGGATTTAATCAACCGCTAATCGTAGGCCATTTCTGCTATTTCCATATCTTCACTATTTTACCTAATGTTACAAAGACTAACTTAGTGCATAAACTTTGGTCTGCATCTCTGAGTATTTCCTTAGGAAGACTTACTACAGTATGGATATTTTCAGGCTCTACATAGATATTCCCCAATAGCTTTTCAGAAAAGTTGTACCAGCAGAAATGGGAGAAAGTACGGATTCCCCATTTTCCTCAGCAGTAAGGAAATAACCACTTTTAAAAATTTATGACAATGATTTCATAGAAATAGAACTTTATTATAGTATTTCATTAATATTTCTCTGATTACATTCAAGGTTAAATACAATTTTAGGTTTGTCAATCATTTTTATTTCTCTGTTTTGTGACTGAGTTCTTCACTTATTTTCCATTAGTTCTAGAATATTCCTCATGGACTGTGTATGACATACGTTTTACCTATCGAAGATAAATCTGATAAGCCATCATTTGTTGTATCTGCTTAAAATACCTACGGTCTGATTTTATGTTTTTGATGTTCCAAAGTTTTAATTTCATTAACAAATCCATTAATCTTTATCTGTTGCCTTCAATTTCTTTTGTACGTGGGAAGTTCTTCTTTAGTCAGAGTATACGTAGTCAGTAAACGTTCAGTTTCTATGGTTTGAATTTTGACAGTGAATTTAATCCACTTATAATTACTGTTAAGGTGGACTACATAGTTTTCTGTTCTGAAGAGCTCTTTTTCTAGTCAATGTATTGTCTTCTCCCACTGAAGTCCTTTACATTTAAAGCTTTTGTTTATTAAAGGTCCAAAACACTTCGCTCTCTAAAAGTTTATCAATGTTTCTAGTGAACAGCATACGACTGACCATGCATCATGTTTTTTAATTCTTGATTTAAAACTTGCAGTAAGTTATCTTAAAGTCTTAAGCCAAGTTAACTTCATTGTAATACTTGTTATTTCTTAATTTTTCATTTTGAAAATTTAAAAATTACAGAATGATTTAAAAAACATTAAAACAATAATACAATGAATATCCGTATACCCTTTACCTATATTCACCAATTGTTAGTATTTTGGCATATTTCCTTTAACTCTTTGTCTCTTCTCCCCGCCCTTCCTCCCCTCCCCCTTCTCTCTTTGTTTTGTTTTTTTCCTGAACAACTTGATAGATGCAGTCATTTTGACACTTGAACTTCACCTAAAAATCTTCACCATGTATCTCCTAAAAACAAGAGCATTCTTCTTATATAAACAAAATACTTGGGAAATAACATTCACACAGCATTGTTATCTAATAAACTGTCCATATTCAAATCTCCCCAGTTAGTCCAATTATATACTTTATAGTTTTATTTTTCCTGATCTAGAACCCATTCAAGGATTACACATTGTATTTAGGTATTGTGGGCCTTTAGTCTCCTTTTGTTGTCTTTGATGATACTGACAGTTTTTGAATATTTCAGGCAAGTTGTCTTGTAGAATGTCTCACCACCTGGTTAGCCTGAGAGTTTATTCAAGGGTAGATCCTAGTTAAATATTTTTGTTAGAAAAATTTCAGAGGTGATGTTGTGTCTCTCTCAAGGCACCACATCAGGAGACTCCTGATTTTTTTTAATCAGCTTAATTGAGGTATAATTTACATGCACTAAAATTCACCAATTTTAAGTGTAAAATTGGATGAATATTGACATATAGTCATGTAACCACCAATTCAATCATGATTTAGAACACCTGCAACATCTGCAAAAGCTCCCATGTGGCCTTTTGCTATCAGTCCCCTGCCCACACCCCTGGCATCCATTGATCTGTTTTTTACCACTACAGTTTTGCCTTTTCTAGAATGTTATATGAATAGATCATACAGACTTTTCTTCTCCGTCTTCTTTCACTTAACATAATGCTTTCGGGAGTCATCCATGTTGTTGCATGTATCAATAGTTTGTTCCCCTTTTTTGGTGAGTAGCATTCAATTGTATATCTATATCACAGTTTGTTTATTCACTCACTAGTTAATTGACGTTTGAATTCTTTCCAACTCAGGGCTACTATTAATAAAGCTGCTATGAATATTTGAGTATGTTTGTGCAGAAATACGTTTTCATTTCTCTCGGGTATATACCTAGGCATGGGATCACTGGGTCATATGGTAAGTATGTTTAACTTTACAAGAGATTTCCAAACTGTTTTCCAAAGTGGCTGGACAATTTTGCATATCCACCAGTTGCTCTACATCCTAGCCAGCACCTGGTATTGTTAATATATATAGTTTTTATTTTATCCATTCTAATGGGTGTGTAATGGTGGCACATTGTGGCTTTAATTTGCATTTCCTTAATGGCAAATAATGTTGAACACCCTTTTTATTTTTTTTCCTCCCCAAAGCTCCAGTGCATGGTTGTATATCCTAGCTGTAGGTGCTTCTATGTGAGCAGCCATCACAGCATGGCAACTGACAGATGGGTGGTGTGGTTCTGTGACTGAGAAATGAACCTGGGCCGCCAAAGCAGTGAGACTGCCAAACTTTCCCTAATAGGCCATCAGGCTGGCTCTTGAACCCCTTTTCGTGTGTTTATTTGCCATTCAAATATGTTCTCTGGTGAAGTGTCTCTTCAAGTTTTGGGCCTATTTTTTTAATTGGGCTGTTTGCTGAGTTTTCAAAGTTCTTTATTTATTCTAGATACAAGTCCTTTGTTGGATATGTAATTTACAAATATTTTCTCCCAGTCTGTGGCTTCTTTTTTAATGTTCTTAACTATATATTTTGAAGAACAAAAGTTTTAAATTTTGATCAAGTTCAATTAATCAATTTTCTCTCTGTGTTTCATGTTCACTAATCTTTTCTTCTGCAATGTCTAATCTGCTATTAATCCTGTCCAGTATATTTCTCCTTTCAGATATTGTATTTTTCACCTCTAGAAGTCCCATTTGGCCTTTTTAATATCTTCCTCTCTTTCCATCATGTTCATGTTTTCCCCTGCCTTCTTGAACATATAAATATATTTACATTAGCTGATTTAATATTCTTGTTTCCGACTTCCATCATCATTATCATTTCTGGCTTCGTTTCTATTGATTAAATTTTCTCCTGGTTATGGATGATATTTTCTTGCCTCTTTGCCTGCCTGAGAAGTTTTGATTGGATGCTAGACATTTTGAATTTTACTTTGGTGAATGCTTTTTTTTTTTATTCCTTTAAAATAGTATTGGACTTTGTTCTGGTATACCATTAAGTTACTTGGGGCCAGCTATATCCTTTTGAGTCTTGCCTTTAAGCTTTGTTAGTGCAGATCTAGAATAATCTATAGTCTAGGATTAACCTAGTCTTACTACTAAAGCAATAGTCCCCTGAGGAGGACTCTACCCAAGCCTTCCACCTATGACAAGGTCTTTCCACTCTGTGGGAACACAAATTATTTCCAGCCCTTGATGAGCTCTGGGAATTCTTTGGCTTACTGCTGTCTGGTGATTCTTTCTCCCAACTTAAGTAATTGTTTCTCACTCATTAGAAGACCAGAAGTCAGCCAAAGCAAAATGCTAGAGTTGACCTGTCTACAAATAACCAGAGCTCCCTCATCTCCAGGACGCGTCCCCACAAATTCCAAACTCCTTGGCTTCCCTGAACTCCAATTCTTGTCTTCTGAACTTGGTGAGACCACCAGGCTTTCTTTATATTGCCCCTCCTTTTACTGTGGCAGGGAAACTGCCTCAAGATAGTAATCCGGGACAATCATAGGGCTCAACTCTCTTGATTCTTTGTTTTCAGGAATTACAGTCTTGCTCTGCTTATTGACCAATATCTGAAAACAATTGTTTCACAATTTTGTTTTCTAGTTGTTTAAGGTGCGAGGGTGAATTTGGACCCTGTTACTCCATCATCACCAGGGAAACTGAAGTTCTTTTACTAACTGTTAATGTTGCCTTTATAGACAATCACACACACACACACACACACACACACACAGAGAGAGAAGTCTGTTACTTGCTTCATGGATCTGCAATTTATTCCTATGTTACTCTCATACTGCTTCAATTATTAAAACTTTAAAACCTGGGGAGGAAGAGTCTCTGCTCATTAACTTTTTCATGTTTTAAAACTATTTTCATATATTTATATTTCCAAATACGTCATAATCATTTTGTTAAGTTCTCTCTTCAAACCTCACTGGGATTTTTACTTATACTATGTTAAGCCTGCAATTTAATTTGGGAAAAATTGACATCTTAAGCATATTCAAACTTCCTATCCAGGAACATAGTATTTTTCTCCACATGTCTTCATTTTTATTTCTTGCTAATTTTTAGTGTGTTTTAAATGGTTGCTCTATGTTTCAACCCAAGGTTATTCCTGGGTCTTTTAAGAGATATTATTGTTATTATGAAAGTGATTTTTCCATTGTGTTGTTTAAATGGTTATTACTTTTTTACCAGAAAGCTGTTGATTTCTATATATTTATCCTACACTCATAACTTTTCTGAATTGTCTCATTACTTGTAAGATGGTCTTTAAAAATTATTCTTTTGGATTTTCTAGGTAGCCTATCTTATCATCTGAAAATAAGAATCATCTTATTCTATGTACATGCAAAAGAATGAAGTTCAATCCATACCTTACACCACATACAAAAACCAACTCAAAATGGAATAAAGACCTAAATGTAAGACCCGAAACTATAAAATTACAAGAAGAAAACATAAGGGAGAAGCTTCATGGCATTTGATTTGGCAATGATTTCTTGAATATGACGCCAAAAGCACAAGCAACAAAAGCAAAAATAGACAAATGGCACTACAACATACTTAAAAGCTTCTGTGCAGCAAAGGAAACAATCAACAGAGTTAAAAGAAAACCTCCAGAATGGGAGAAAATATTTTCAAACCATATACGTGATAACAGATTAATATCCAGAATATATAAAGAACTTTACAACTCAGTAGCAACAGAAAACACCCAATTGAAAACTGTCTGTTCATTTTAGAATAGAATAGACATTTCTCCAAAGAAGATGTACAAATGCCAACAAGCATATGAGAAGATGCTCAATATCATTAATCATCAGAGAAACGCAAATCAAAGCCACAATGAGGTATCACCTCACACCCATTAGGATGGCCACTTTTAAAAAAAAAACAAAAAGCAAAACGCAGAAAATAACAAGTGCTGATGAGAACATGGAGAAATTGTAACCCTTGTGGACTGTTGGTGGGAATGTAAAATGGTGCAACCACTAGAGAAAAGTAGTGGAATTTCCTCAAAAATTAAAAATATAACTACCATATGAATCAGCAATCCCACTTCTTGGTATATATCTAAAAGAATTGAAAACAGGATCTTGAGATATTTGCACACCCATGTTCGTTTCAGCATTATTCACAATAGCTAAGTGGCAGAAGCAACCTAAATGTCCATCAACATGGATAAAGAAATGTGGTGCACACATACCACATTATTATTTATGGAATATTATTTAGCCTTAAAAAAGAAGGAAATCCTGTCATATGCTACAACATGGATTAATCTTAAGGACATTATGCTAAGTGAAAAAGCTAGTCATAAAAAAACAAATACTGCATGATTAGATTTATATGAGGTATCTAAAGCAGTCAAACTCATAGAAACAGAAAGTAGAATGTGGTTACCAGGAGCTAGGGGGGGAAGAAATGAAGAGTTGTTCAGTAGGCATAGAGTTTCAACTTTGCAAGATGAAAAAGTTCTAGAGATCTGTTGCACAACAAACATGCATATAGTCAACACTACTGTACACTTAAAAATGGTTAAAATGGTAAATTTTCATGTTATGTGTTTTTTACCACAATAAAAAAGAAAAAACCCATAATCCTTCCATGATGGAAAAAAAAACAAAACAAGACCAGATTCCCTGGAAAATTACTTACTTTCACCAAAATAATTCTGGCAGTCTGACTCACCAAAGTTCAACAGATTATAAATATATTTCCATTTGTCATTGTATACTATAAAGACTTTTAAAACGCAATTATTACTGTATAAGTCACACTTTTACTTGAATGTCCAGAGCAAGAAATCAAAATTCAAAGGATTTTGTTTAATTGCGGAAACATCTATATAAATTAGTAGCCAAGTAATGTTTCCTATAAGAATTCCAGAATAAATTCTCTTTAAAAGAAAAATAAAAGAATTATCTTATCCTATCCAGTAGTACTGTTTCTCATTTCTGTTACATATTTTATGATCTTTGCCATATCTTCCCCTAAATAATATCAAATAATAATAGGAACACTGGGTCATCCTTGCTTGGTTTAAGATTTAACATGAATACCTTTCATTTTTCACTAAGAATGATGTTAGCTATTGATTTGAAATAGATCTTCTCTATCTTGCTAAGAAAGTGTTCATATATCGCTAACTTTTGAAGCACTTTTCATAAGAAATGAATTGAGTTTATCTAATGTAGCATTGGCACTTAATGTGAAGATCATATGCCTAATGCTACGGACTGAATTGTGTCCCCCAAAATCGATATGTTGAAGCCCCAACCCTCAATGTGACTGTATTTGGAGACAGGGCCTTTAGGAAGCAATCAAGATTAAATGACATCATAAAGGTGGTACCTAATCCGACAGGATTAGTCTCCTTTATAAGAAGAGATACCAGAGAGGTCACTCTCTATCTCTCTCTCTCTCCACCAAGTGAGGACACAACAAGAAGATGGCCTGTTGCAAGCCTTGAAGAGAGCCTTAACCAGAAAGCAACCCTGCTGGACCATGATCTTGGACCTCTAGCCTCCAGAACTGTGGGAAAATATATTTCTGTTGTTTAAGGCACCCAGTCTACGGTATTTTGTTATCGCAGCCCAAGCCGACTGAGCCACCTAAAGATACAATATGTTAATTGACTTCTAAAAATTTCCCACTTTTTATTGCTGTGATGTAGCCTACTTGGGTTAGCGCAAGTTAGTCTTTTAATATACTGTTGGATTTAACTTCATTATATTTTATTTAAGATATTTTTATATATACTTATATGGGATATTGAATGTCATTTTCCTTTTCACACAACTTTTACCAATTATGGAATAAGTTTTATGCAATTTTTACAAACACAACTAAAGCAGCTGACCATCTTTAGTGTGGTGGTTAAGGGCACAGACTCTAGAACCAGATTGCTTAGGCTTGAACCCAAGATTCACCACTCACTAGCTGAGTGACGTTGGGCAAGGTACTGAACCTCCTTATGCCTTAGTTTTCTCAATTGTAAAATATGATAAAAATAGTAACTAACTGAAAACATATTAGAGAATTAAATGAGCTTATATATGTCAGAGGTTTAGAACAATGTTTGTCTGATACAGAGTACCTAAGGAATTAAGTTTTTGCTTAGGTTTTTTTTTTTTTATCATCTACTGTGTTCTGAGACTTAAAATAGTATAAAATTATCTCTATCTTAAAATTTTGAAAGAACTCACTGATAAAACCTCTGTCCTCATTTCCTTATGTTATTTAATATTATCATAACTTTTATGTTTTCTTCCCTAGATATGAGACTACTCAATTTCTTCCTTTATAGAAAAGATTTTTCTAATTTCTTAGCATATACTCGCGCAGATTATTTTCCTATAATTTTATAAAGCTCCGGCCTAATCTTCTATTGCAAGTATGATTCTTCATTTCATTATATGTAATGATGTTTACATACTATAATTTTTTTAGAACTGATGTGAATTTCATTACAAAATTCTATTGATTGCTGTTTCTGATTTATTTCTGATTTTACATTCATGTTTTTCTTCCATCTTTTGATAGCTTTTGGTCTTTATCTAATTTGTTTATATAAATACTTATTTTCTTAGTTTATAGACTCTTCTTTATAAATCTAAGGCAATGAATTTACCGCTTGTTGTATCATAGAAAGATATTTGGTCTTTGTCCCCAGTTCCCGACACAGAGCTTCTAAGTCTCATAATTTCCTGAATGATAGGGGTAATACAAGCATCTTTTGTTCTAATGAGGCGATCCTTAGTGGGCCCCTAGATAGCTTCGGGATGGGTGCTGGTCACCAGAAAGATCAAGCCTTGTTTAGAAGCCTAGAACTTTCAGCCCCACTCCCCAACCTGGGGGGGGGGGGCTGGGGAGGGGAGATGGACTGGAGATTGAGTTAATCAATCATGCCTAGGCGACAAAACCTCCATAAAGACCCCTCAACGATGGATTCAGAGAGCTTCCAAATTGGCAAACACATCCAAGTGCCAGGAGGGTGGTACACCCCAATTCTATGGGGAGAAGCTACTGTGCATAGGGCCCTTCCAGACCTCATCTATGTACCTCTTCATCTGGCTGTTCATTTATATCATTCATAATATCCTTTATAATAAAGTGGTAAATGTTAAGTAAAGTGTGTTTCTGAGTTCTGTGAGCCATTCTAGCAAATTATCAAACCTGAGGAGGGGATCATGGGAAGCCCCGATTTACAGCTGGTCACTCAGAAGTACAGGAGGCCGGAGACTTGCAACTGGCATCTGAAGTGGGGGCAGTCTTGTGGGACTGAGCCCTTACTTGTAAGGGTCTCTGCTAACTCCAGGTAGTTAGTGTCAGAATTGAATTGAATTGTTATCACACAGTTGGTGCCCAGAGAATCAGAGAATTGGTTGTTGGTGTTGGAAAACACATGAGACCTCTAAAAGCTACTTTGTTCATAGTCCATATATTTCATAGTTTTTTTACAGCCTCATTGAAGTATAATTGATATACAATAAATAACATTAATCTATTTGCTGTCACTATAGATAAGTTTGTCTTCTTTAGAATTTTATGTAAACAGAATCATACAGTATGCATGCTTTATTTCTGTTTTTTTTCATTTAGCATATTTATTTTGAGATTCATCCACATTGATGCATGTATCAATAGTGCATTCCTATAGAAAGTAAATATATGAGGTGATGGATGTGTTAATTAACTAGATGGTGGCAATCCTCTCACAATGTATATGTATATCACATCACCACAATGTACACTTGAAATATCTTACAATTTTATTTGTCAATTATACCTGAATAAAGCTAAAAAAATAGCACATTTATGTTTGGATATACTACAATTTATCTTTTAAAACATTTTCAAATTAAACCTTTTATTTTTTTATATAATAGATTCGAATGCACTTGTAAGAAATAATACCAAGAAAACCCATGCATGCTTTACCCAGTTCTACCAATGGCAACATCTTGAAAAACCATAGTACTGTATCACAACCAGGATACTGACAATGGTAAAATCAAGATACAGAACATTTTCATCATCATAAGGATTTCCCATGTTGCCCTTTTGTAGGCACACCCATTTTTCCTCCTCCCATCCTCCATACTACTCCTTTAACCCCTGGCAACCACTCACCTGTTCTCCTTTTCTATAATTTTTTCATTCCAAGAACGTTATATAAACGGAATGATAAAGTATGCAACCTTTTGGGATTGGCTTTTTTCACACAGTATAATTCTCTGTGGACTCATCCAAGTTGTTGCATTATATCAATAGTTCATTTATTTTTATTGCTGCGTAGTATTTCACAGTACCGAGGTATTGCAGTTTGTTTAACTATTAATCCATTGAAGAACAGCTGGGTTGTTTCCAGTTTGGGACTATTAGGAATAAAACTGCTATAAATATCTGTATATACTGTTTTGTGTGAACATATGCTTTCATTTCTCTGGAATAAATGCCCAGGAGTGAAATTGCTTGGTTGTATGCTAGTTACATGTTTAGTTTTTAGAAACTGCCAAGCTGTTTTACAGCGTGGTTGTACCATTTTTTTCCCATCAGCAACGTATGAGTGATCCAGCTTCTCCACATCCAGCCAGTATTTGTTACTGTCACTACTTTTTCTAGACATTCTGAAAGATGTGTAGTGACACTGCATTGTGACTTTGTTTGCATTTCCCCGATGACTAAATGATGTTGACTGTCTTTTCATGTGCTTATTTCTCATCTGTATACCGTTTGGTGAATCTCTGTTCACGTCTTTTGTCCATTTTGTAATGGGTTGTTTGCTTATTTGTTTACTGTTGAGTTTTAAGATTTCTTTATATATTCTAGATACTAGTCCTTTGCTGGATATATGGTTTGCAAAGATCTTCTCTTGGTCTGTAGCTTGTCTTTTCATCCTCTTCACAGGGTCTTCTACAGAGCAAATGTTTAAATTTGGTGAAGTCCAATTCATCTTTATTTTCTTTTATGGATCACACTTTTCCTGTCAAGTCTAAGAGCTCTTCACTTACCCTTTATCCTGAATATTTTCTCCTGGGTTTTTCCCTAAAAGTTGTATGGCTTTACATTTTACATTTAAGTCCATGATCCATTTTGAGGTGATATTTATATAAAGTGTGAGGTTTAAGTCAAAGCCCTTTTTTTTTTTTTTTGCCTATGGATGTTCAGTTACTTCACCACCATTTGTTGAAAAGTCATCATTCCTCCTTTGAATTGCATTAGTACTTTTGTCAAAGATCAGTTGGTTACATATGTGTGGGTCTATTTCTGGGTTCTCTATTCTCTTCTATTGATCTATGTCTCTGTCCTTCCACCAACAGAAAACAGTCTTGATGATTGTAGCTATATAATAAATCTTTAAATCAGATAGACTGACTCTTCCCACTTTGTTCTTCTTTTTCAAAATCGCTATACCTATTCTAGTTCCTTTCCTTTTTCAGAAAAACTTTACAATAATCTTGTCCATATCTCCAAAAATTCTTGCTGAAATTTTGACAGAAATTTCATTAAATCTGTATATCAGTTTGAGAGAATTCACATCTTTAGTATATTGAGTTTTCCAGTCCATGGTCAACTGACATTTCTATTGAGGTGAAATCCACATAACATAAAATTAACCATCTTAAAGTGTAAAATTCAGTGGCATTTAGTATATTCACAATGTTCTACAACCATCACCTCTACCTAGTTCCAAAACATTTTCATCACCCCAAAAGGAAAACATGGATCCATTAAGCAGTCACTCCCCATTCCTCCATCTCTCCAGTCTGCTCTGCTGTCTGTCTCTATAGATTTACCTATTCTGGATATTTCATATAAATTAAAATTAAATCATACAATATGTGACCTTTTATACCTGCCTTCCTTCACTTAGCATATGTTTTTGAGGTTCATCTATGTTGTAGCATGTATCAGTATATCTATCTATCTATCTATCTATCTATATCTTTATTCATTCATCCTTTGATGGATACTTAGGTTGTTTCCATATCTTGGCTATTGTGAATAATGCTGCAATGAACATGGGAGTGCAGATATCTCTTTGAGATCTTAAATGTTCTCACCACAAAAAAGAAATAGCAATTATGTGACGTGATGGAGGTGTTAGCTAATACTATGGTGGTCATCATTTTGCAATATACAAATGTATTGAATTAACATGTTGTACACTTTAAACTTACACAATGTTGTATGTCAATTATATCTCAATAAAACTGGAAAAAAATTGTTATTCCAAGGATATTATTTCTGATTTGGGTGCATTCGTCTTCATTGGCTCCTTCTCATCACTTCTTGGGAGTTCTTAGTGTTCTGTAGCTTGAAGCTACTCAAAATTGCATGGATATCAAGTTAAAAGACTTCGAAACTAGTAATAGGCTATATTGTTAAATAACTTGCAGAATTTTATGTTTATTGGACAAGCGCTCTATATCATTCCAAAATCCTCTTGGCCTATCCTCTTACTCCAGCTACTGTTGTACTGACCAGTTGCATTCAGACTTGGACTGGCTTTGCACAGGTACAATTGGACAGTGTCTTTCTTTGACTGGTGTCACTCACGTTACACTTTCTTCCCTGAAGCTTTTCTGACTCTATCAATAGGAACTCCTTCTGAATTTACACATGAACAACCACAAAATGTGAGGAAGTTTAACATACATGGGTCCACTATTGACCACCAGGGAAGAGGAGACAATAGATAAATAACTTCCCCTTTGATCCTTGAGCAGACAGTTCTGAGACTCATTTCTTAACACTTTACAGAAGATCCCAGTTGGACTGAGCACTAATCTTCTACAGTGGTGGCCAACTCCATTTGTGCTTGGATTGGCTCTTTTCCTCCTTCTCTGCGCCAGTTCCTTTCTGTGCACATCTGCTTTCTGGAATCACATTTCTAAAGAAACTACCTGCCCACAAGCATTACTCTTAGAATCTGCTCTTAGGGGAAGCCAGACTAAGACAGTAGAGCATATATTTACATTTACATGAATATATAAATATATTATAATAACTAGTTTTGGTGTAATTATTTAATGACACTAGTGAAAACGAATGTGAAATCAGGTAACAGTACCCACAATATTTCTGAAAGGTTGCTGCAAATAAATGGTCTTTAAAAACAAATTTAAAAATCAAGTCAAGCATTTATTGAGTACTTACTACATGTAAGACACTGTGCTAAACAATGTGGAAAATAGCAAGAAGTATGATGCATATAGAAACAAAGAGAAAAATGTTTAGCAGGGTGCTTATTTTTAAAATACAAAATGAGAACCCTCACAACTAAAAATTATATAACTATATAACAGTACTGAAAAAGCTATATCTTCTACTCTGTCTTGAAACAACAGCAACAAAATAAAAAAGACAAAATACATGAAACTATAGTTTTCAAGACATTGAACGCCAACCAACAAAGGGCAGTCATCTCTGAGAGATAGAAAGCAAATAAGCCCTACTGTTTCCCAGTTTATAGCCTGGAGAGAACTTCAGAAGTGCAGAGAGAAGGATCGCAGGGAGAGCCTAGCAGCCTCCCTGAGTTGAGTAGACAGAGCTTCAAGTTCAGAGAGGTCAAGGATACTAGAGTTCTCAAGGTAGAACAGTGGAAAGGAGAAATACATGAAATAGAACTCCGAAGATCTATAGAAGGTCTCACTTGAGTCTTCCACTGAATATTAATCAGCGTATGCATGCGAGGGAAATACTTGAGGTCAGGAAAACAATCAACCAAAAGAAAAACATGAAAAAAATTATCAGAGGTCACACAAGGCCAAAAATAGTTCCTTACCTTAATCTTTAATTGCTGTGTAACAAATTACCCCACACTTAGTGGCTTAATGTAATATCTATTTACTAGTTCACAGTTATTTAAGTCTGAAATCTGACTGGGGGTTAGCTGGATCCTCTTCTCAGGGTCTCACAGGCTGATGACAGGGTATTGGATGGGCTGGGTGCCTTTCTGGAGGCTCTGGGGCAGAATACACTTCCAAGCTCATTTGTTGTTGCCAGAATTTAGATCCTTGCAATTGTTAGGACTGCAGCACCACTTTTTCACTGGCTGTCAGCAGGGGCTGCTCTCATCCTAGAGGCTGATCTCAGATCCTTGCCATGTGGCCCTTTCCATCTTCAAAACAAGCAAGGGAGAATCTCTCTCATATTAAATCCCTCTCATGTCAAATTTCTTTCGTCAGGAAGAACCTAGTCCTTTTTGAGGGTTCGTCTGATTAGGTCAGACCCACCCAGGGTAATCAGCCTTTCCTAACGTCAATTTTATAGTATAACATAACTTAATCATGGGAGTGACTATTCCATCATATTCACAGTTGATACCCACACTCAATGGGGAGGGGATTATATAAAGGTGTGGGTCATTGGAGGTCATCTTAGAATTCTGCCTACCACATTCTTGTTCTCACCAATCAGAGTATAAAATTTCATTAACAATGGACAGGGAATTGGGCAGAGTACTCAGAAGGGTTTTGCCTCAGTATTGTGGAAAAATTAGCCCTAGACCAAAGATTGCTTTTGTCTTGCCTAAAAATGCTTAAAAGCATGAACTAAAAGGATTAAATTGTTTCCAAGTAACTTAATCATATCCCAGAACAAAGCCCAAGACTGTTTATAAGAACACAAGTATATTCAGAACCTACAAGTAGAAAGTTGAAATGTCTGGCATCTAATAAAAAATTAGCAAGCAGGAAGATATTCTCCATAATGAGGAGAAAAAATCAATCAATCTAAATTGACGTAGACGTTACATAGATGATAGAATTAGTAGACAAGGACATTAGCACAATTATTATAACTATATTGCTTGAGAACAAGAAACTAGAGGAAAAATTTAACATGCTAACTAGAGACATGGAAGATATAAAAAGACCCAAGTCTAACATCATCTGCAATACATGAGATGAAAAATATAATGGCTAGGATTAACAGCACATTAAATATTCCAGCAAAAATTATTAGTGAACTTGAAGACCTTTCAAAAGACAGTATCCAAAATGAACCACATAAAGAAAAAAAGAATAAAAAGAAAGATGAATTGAGCATCAGTGAGATGCGGGACAACTTTAAGAAGCTTAATATACACCTTATTAAGTAATGGAAATTGTAATAGAAGTATTGGTAATGGAAGTCACCAATGGAGAAGAGAGAGAAATGGGAACCAAAAGATATGAGAAGAAAACGCAGCCAAAAATTTTCCAAATTTTATGGAAATTAAAAGTCTACAGATCCAAGAAGCTCAATGAACCCTACACACAATAAAACTAGCCCAAAGCTCATCATAAACAAATTTCTTAAAACCAGCAATAAAGCAAAAATGTGGAAATTAGTTAAAAAAAGAAACAATGTACAAAGAAACAAAAATTAAGTTGACAGATTTCTCATGTGAAACAATGTAAGATAGAAGTGAAAGGAATAATGTATTTAAAGTACAGGAAGAAAAAACTTTCAACTTAGGCATTTATATCTTGTGAAAATATCTTTCAAAAATGAAGGTAAAATAAGACATTTTGAGACATTAAAAAAAGCAAAATAATTCAACACCAGCTGACCCACACTGCAAGAAATGTTAAAGGAAGTCTTTCAGGCAGAAAAATAATACCAGATGGAAATAAGGATCTGCACAAAGGAATGAAAAAGCACAGAAAATGGTAACTATGTGGATAAATACATTTTTTCTTGATATTTAAGTCTGTTTAAAAGACAATTAACTATTAAACAAAAGTAGCAATGTAGTGTGGAGTTTATAACATATGTAAAAGTATAGTGTATAACAATAGCACAAAGCTTACTAGGGGAAATATGGAAGTATACTACAGGCATACCTCAATAATATTCTGGGTTTGGTTCCAGACCACTGCAGCAAAGTGAAAATCACAATAAAGTGAGTCCCATGAATTTTTTGGTTTCCTAGTGCATATAAAAGTTATGGAGGAGTGATGTCAGCATCATGGTGGAGTGAACTCTTCCCTTAAACTCCCCCCCAAGATACAATTCAAAGGACATTCATAAACTGACAGAGGACATTCACACAACACAATAGATGTCTGAGAGGTGCACGCAGCCATAAGTCTGAAAGTGGAGGTGCTGGACCCCCAGGAGGAAGTGGAAAGAGATAAGAGGATCTTCTCTCCCTCCTAGGCAGTGACCTAGGGCATGGGCCTGCACACAGCTCTGAGAAGAGATGGGGGAGGGACGGCTCTCCATGTGAACACCTTCTCTCTCTGAATTGCCTCCCAGCTGTGGGAAAGCTCCACACAGAGAAGGCTAAGCTATTGTGGGGGTGTCATCATCAAGCCAGCTCCCAAGGAGGGCAGATAGCAAGAGCAGAGTGAGAACAGCACCAGGATTGTGCATGCAAAAGAAAGTGCCCCTCCCCCCAACCAGCTCACCAGTTCGGCTGGTTGGCCAGAGCAAGGGACCCCCACCAGAGTGCATATGCATGCATTTTTAAAGCAACAGGGGTAAGCAGGCAATCACAGATGGGCCCTGTCAGCATAGATTCAAAAGGACACAGGCACAGATACCAGGGATCACAGAATACACAGCTCCTGACTCCCCCTAGTGGCAGCAGGTAGAATCTGCAAAGAGCTACTGTTACTATGGGGCAGCAGAAATCCACTCCATCAAATAGAATGAAGAAATATATTCATACTCCAGACCAGAAGGAAAATGACAAGCACCCAGAAATCAATCCTGAAGCCACAGAAATTTATAATCTAAATGACAGAGAATTCAAAATAGCTATCACAAAAAACTCAATGAGTTACGAGAGAATTCAGAAGGACAGTTCAATTAAATCAGGAATAAAATTAATGAACAGAGGGAATTCTTCACAAAAGGGATTGAAACTATGAAGAAAAATCAATCAGACATACTGCAGGTGAAAAACATATTGAATGAGAAAGAAAAATCTGGAGGGGCCAGCCTGGTGGCACAGCAGTTAAGTTTGCACATTCTGCTTTGGTGGCCCAAAGGTTCACTGGCTGAGATCCTGAGTGCAGACCAATGCACCACTTGTCAAGCCATGCTGTGGCAGGAGTCCCACATATAAAATAGAGGACAATTGGCACAGATGTTAGTTCAGCCAATCTTCCTCAGCAAAAAGAGGAGGATTGGCAGCAGATATTAGTTCAAGGCTAAACTTACTCAAAAAAAAAAAAATCTGGAGTCCGTGAATAACAGAACTGATATTATGGAGGACAGAATTACTAGTTTGTAGGACAGAAATATAAAATGCTTCAGATGGAGGAGGAGAGAGAACTAAGACTACAAAGAAATGAAGAAATTCTCTGAGAAATAGCCAACTTAATTAGGAAATGCAACATAAGGATTATAGGTATTCCAGAAGGAAAAGAGAGGGAAGAAGAAGCAGAAAGTTTATTCAAAGAAATAATAGCTGAGAACTTCCCAAACCTGGGGAAGGAGCTGAAATTACAAATAAAAGAAGGTAATAGATCTCCTAATTACATCAATGTAAAAAGACCTTCTCCAAGGCATATAGTAGTAAAACTGGCAAAAGTCAATGACAAACAAAGAATATTAAGGACAGCAAGGGAGAAGAAAATAACTTACAAAGGAACACCTATCAGGCTATCAGCAGATTTCTCAGCAGAAATTTTACAGGCTAAGAGACAGTGGAATGATATATTCAAAATTCTGAAACACAAAAACTTTCAGCCATGAATACTCTATCCAGTGAAAATATCCTTCAGATATGATGGAAAAATAAAAACTTTCCCACATAAACAAAAGCTGAGGGAATTCATGGCCACAAGATCTATCACCGCCCCCCTCCCCCACCAGCCCCTACTACAAGAAATGTTTGAGAAGGCCATCATACCTGAAAAAAAGAAAGGGTTTACAAAGCCTTGAACAAGGAGATAAATAGGCAGACAAAATCAGAAAATTGAACTTCTCTATCAGAACAGGTTAGCAAACACTTAATTATAACATTCAAGATAAAGGGAAGATAAACATAAAAAATAACTATAATCTCATCATTTCAACCACAAACTGACAACACAAAATGAAATAAGTTGTGACAATAACAACTTAGAAGGGGAAGAGAAAAGAGATGGAACTTGCTTAGACTAAGAAAATAAGAGGCTATCAGAAAATGGACTATCTCATCTGCGAGATTTTTTATACAAACTTCATGGTAACCACTAAACAAATAATCAGACCAGAGACACAATGATAAATAAAGAGAAAACTGAGAAAACCATCATAGAGACCTACCAAATTGAATTGGCAGTCTGAACTACATGGGATGAGAAACAAGGGAAATACAGAACAACCAGAAAACAAGTGATAAAATGGCAGCATTAAGCCATCATATATCAACAATCACTCTAAATGTAACTGAATTGAAGTCACCAACTGAAAGACAGAGTGGTAGGATGGATTAAAAAAACAAGACCCAAGAATATGCTGTCTCCAGGAAACACATTTCAGCTCCAAAGACAAACGCGGGTGAAGGGTGAAGGGATGGAAGATGATATTCCAAGCTAATGGCAAACAGAAGAAAGCAGATGCTACCATACTTATATCAGACAAAGTAGACTTCAAGATACAAAAGGCAATGAGAGACAAAGAGGGGCAGTATATGATAAAAGGGACACTCCACCAAGGGGACATAACACTTATAAATATATATGCACCTAACACAGGAGCACCAAAGTACACAAAGCAGCTATTAACAAACCTAAAAGGAGATATTAACAGCAACACAATAACAGTAAGGAATCTTAACATCCCACTTACATCAATGGAAAGATCATCCAGACAGAGAGTCAACAAGGAAATAGTGGAGTTAACTGAAAACTAGACCAGATGGACTTAATAGACATATATAGAACACTCCATCCAAAAACAGCAGAATATATGTTCTCAAGTGCATATGGATCATTCCCAAAGATAGGCCATATGTTGGGAAACAGGCAGGCCTCTATAAATTTAAGAAGATTGAAATCATATCAAGCATCTTTTCCAACCATAATGCTATGAAACTAGAAACAAACTACAAGAAAAAACCTGGGAGAGTGACAAAGATATGGAGACTAAACAACATGCTACTGAACAACTAATGGATCATTGAATAAATTAAAGGAGAAATCAAAAAATATCTGAAGACAAATGAAAATGACAATACACCATATCAACTCATATGGGATGCAGCAAAAGCAGTCTCAGGAGCAAAATTCATAGCAATACAGGCTCACCTTATCAAATAAAAAAAATCTCAAATAAGGAATCCTAAATTCCATCTAACAGAACTAGAAAAAGAACAACAAACAAAGCCCAAAGTCAGGAGAAGGAGAGAAGTAATAAAAATTAGAGGTGAAATAAATGAAATTGAAACCAAGAAAATAGTAGAAAGGATCAATGAAACTAAGAGCTGCTTCTTTGAGAAGATAAACAAAATTGACAAACTCTTAGCCAGACTCATGAAGAAAAAAAGAGAGAAGGCTCAAATAAATAAAATCAGATATGTAAGAGGAGAAATTAAAATAGACGCCACAGAAATACAAAGGATTCTATGAGAATACCATGAAAAACTATATGCCAACAAATTGGACAATCTAGAAGAAGTAAATAAATTCTTAGACTCATACAACCTCCCAAAATTGAATCAAAAAGAAATAGAGTCTGAATAACCAATCACAAGTAAAGAGATTGAAACAGTTATCAAAAACTTCCCAAAAAATAAAAGTCCAGGACCAGATGGCGTCTCTGGAGAATTCTACCAAACATTCAAGGAAGATTTAATACCTATCCTTCTCAAATTATTCCAAAAAATTGAAGAATATGGAACACTTCCTAACACGTTCTATGAGGCCAACATCACCCTAATCCCAAAGGCAGACAAGGACAACAGAGAAGGAAAGTTACAGGCCAATATCGCTGATGAATATAGATGCAAAAATCCTAAATGAAATATTGGCAAACCAAATACAGCAATACAGTAAAAGGATCATACACCATGATCAAGTGGGATTTATACCAGGGATATGGGATGGTTCAACATCAATGCAAATCAATCAATGTGATGCACCACATTAACAAAACGTGGAATAAAAACCACATGATCATCTCAATAGAAGCAGAGAGAAAGCATTTGACAAGATCCAACATCCATTTATGATAAAAAAAAAAACTCTCAATAAAATGGGCATAGAAGGAAATTACCTCAACATAATAAAGGCCATAGATGACACACCCCCCAGCCAGTATCATACTCAAAGGGGAAAAACAGAAAGCCATCCCTCTGAGAACAGGAACAAGACAAGGCTGCCTACTTTCACCACTCTTGTTCAACATAGTACTGGAGGTTTTGGTCAGAGGAATTAGGCAAAAAAAGAAATAAAAGGTATCCAATTTGGCAATGAAGAAGTGACACTCTCGCTGTTCAGAGACAACATGATTTTATATATAGAAAACCCTGAAGAATCCATCAGAAAACTATTAAAAATAATCAATAACTATAGCAAAATTGCAGAGTACAAAATCAACTTACAAAAATCAGTTGCATTTCTATACTCGAATAACAAGCTAACAGAGAACTCAAGAATACAATCCCATTCACAATCACAACAAAAAGAATAAAATATCTAGGAATAAATTTAACCAAGGAGGTGAAATTTATTATACACCTTGTTATAAATACATCAAGGAGCTATATAGGTCTATACAATGAAATTTATAAGATATCAATGAAAGAAATTGATGATGACATAAAGAAATGTAAAGATATTCCATGCACATGGATTGAAAGAATAAACATAGTTAAAATGTCCATACCACCTAAAGCAATATACAGATTCAGTGCAATCCCAATCAGAATCCCAATGACATTCTTCGTGGAAATAGAATGAAGAATCTTAAAATTCACATCAGGCAACAAAAGACCCCGAATAGCTAAAGCTAAGAAAAAGAACAAAGCTGGAGGCATCACAATCCCTGACTTCAAAATATACTACAAAGCTATAGTAATTAAAACTGCATGGTACTGGTACAAAGATAGACACACAGACCAATGGAACAGAATTGAAATCCCAGAAATAAAACCACGCATCTTTGGACAGCTAAACTTCAACAAAGGAGCTACAAATGTAAAATGGAGAAAGGAAAGTCTCTTCAATACATGGTGTTGGGAAAATTGGACAGCCACATGCAAAATGAAAGCAGACCATCATCTTTCACCACACATGAAAATTAACTCAATATGGATTAAAGATCTGAAGGTAAGATGTGACATCATAAAACCCCCAGAATAAAATACAGGCAGTACACTGTTTAACATTGGTCTTAGAAGGATCTTTTCGAATACCATGTCTACTCGGGCAAGGGAAGCAAAGAAAAAATAAACAAATGGGACTTCATCAGACTAAAGAGCTTCTGCACGGCAAAGGAAACCAGAAACAAAACGAAAAGACAACCCACCAACTGGGAGAAAATATTTGCAAATCACATCTCCAACAAGGGGTTAGTCTCCATAATATATAAATAACTCACACAACTCAACAACAACAAAAAAACAAACACCCAATCAAAAAATGGGCAGAGGATATGAACAGACATTTTTCCAAAGAAGATAAACAGATGATCAAGAGGCACATGAAAAGATGTTCAACATCACTAATCATCAGGGAGATGCAAATCAAAACTACACTAAGATATCATCTTACAGCCATTAGAATGGCTATAATCACTAAGACAAAAATAACAAATGTTGGAGAAAAGGGAACCTTCATACACTGCTGGTAGGAATGCAAACTGGTACAGCTACTATGGAAAACAGTGTGGAGGTTTCTCAAAAAGTTAAAAATAGAAATACCATATGGCCCAGCTATCCCACTACTGGGTATCTATCCAAAGAACTTGAACTCAGCAATTCAAAGAGACTTATGCACCCATATGTTCATTGCAGCATTATTCACAATAGTCAAGAGGTGGAAGCAACCCAAGTGCCCATCAACTGATGGATGGATAAAGAAGATGTGGTGTATATATATACAAGAGTATTACTCAGCCATAAAAAAGACAAAGTCGTCCCATTCCCAACAACATGGATGGACCTTGAGTGTATCATGTTAAGCAAAATAAGCCAGACAGAGAAAGACAAACACCACATGATTTCACTCATATGTGGAAGTTAAACTAACACATTGACCAAGAGAACATATTAGTGGTTGCCAGAGGAGAAGGGGATTTGGGGGAGGGCATAAGAGGTAAAGGGGAACATTTATGTAGTGACTGACAATAGTACAACTTAAATTTCATGATATTATAAACTATTATGACCTCAACAAAAAAAAGTTATGTTTACACTATACTGTAGTTTGTTAAGTATGCAATAGCATTATGTCTTAAACAACACTTTATTGCTAAAAACTGCTAACCATCATCTGAGCCTTCAGTGAGTCACTATCTTTTTGCTGGTGGAGGGTCTTTTCTAAAATGCAATATCTATGAAGCACAAAAAAGCAAACAGAATAAAACGAGGTATGCCTGTATTTTAAGATTCTTATACCATACTATACTATACTATACTATACTATACTATACTATACCATCGCTGGGAGGTAGATTGTGCTAAGTTAAAAGTATATACTGTAAACCCTAGAACAACCAATAAAATAACAAATTGCAGAGTTACAGTGAAGCACTCTAGAATAACCCAATGTAGCACAAAAATTATTTTGAGTTGAGGACATCTGAGTTCCTGAAATCCCTTATCTGCCTAAAAGCAGAGCCTCCCAAAAGAACTCAATTGTCATAAATCTTCTCCCAGGGAGCAATTCTAATCTTCTCTTTTCACAGTGAAGTCAGCACCACACCCAAACAGACATTGTCATAAAACTATCATATCTCCCATGTACTCTCCTAAGGGCTTATTTACCTTTTCAAAAAGTAATTTGTTTTTCTATAAATGTCCTTTCTCCCCCACTTCTAAGAAGTCATTTATTCTCCTAGAAGTGCCCCTCTGCCACTCCTCCTTCACTATTAAGATGGTAAATAAGCTCCAAATTCTAATCAGCAATTTGAGTCACATTTCTTTGCGTGAGTCTGTAATTAAATCTGTTTTGTCTCTTTCCAATTTGTTGTTTCCATTTTAATTTGCAGGTCCCCATTCATAACATAAGAGGGTAGAAGAAAAGTTTTTCCTCCCTGACAATAGCTACTAATCCAACAAATGAGATAAAATGGAATCCAAGAACATTTTGTTAATACAAAAGAAAGAAGAAAAAGGAAACAAAGAAAAAATTGAACAAATAGGAAATAACAAGATGACATTTAAGTCCGATTATGTCAATAATTATATTAAATGCAAGTAATCTAAATACATCAATTAAAAGACAGCAATTGTCAAATTGGATAAAAAAGCATGAACCAACTAAATACTGCCTATAAGAAAGGTACTTCAAATATAAAAACACACATAGGTTAAAAATTTTAAAAGAAAGAAAAAAATATACCCTGATAACGCCAATGAAAAGAAAGCTGGAGTGGCTTTATTATCAGACAATTTAGATTTCAGAGCAAAGAATATTACCAGGGATAAGGAAATTCACTTCATAATGAATAAGGGGTCAAATTCATCAAGAGGACATAGCAGTCCTAAATGTTTATATAGCTACAAATCAGAGTTTCAAAATACATGAAGCAAAGATAGAACCGTAAGGAGGAATAGATAAAATCACAATTATAGGCAGAAATTTCAATACCCTCCTCTTAATAATTGTTAGAAAAAGTAGACAGAAAATCAGGAAGGATATAGAAGATTTCAACAACTTGACTTAATTGACATTTATAGAACACTCCACCAAAGGAGTGTAGAATACAAATTATTTTCAAGTACACATGATACATTTACCAAGACAGACCACATTCTGAGGCATAAAACTAGATTCAATGAATTTAAAAGAATAAAATTCATACATGTATGTTCTCTGACCACAGGGAATTAAATTAAACCATAAGAGAGATTTTTGGAAAATCCCCAAATATCTGAAACTAAATATCACACTTCTAAATAACCTGCAGATCAAAGAAGAAGTCAAAGAGAAATAAGAAAGTCACTGAATGAGTAATGGAATGAAAATAAAAACACACCATAATTTGTAGGATGCAATTAAAGCAGGATTTAGGAGGATTTTATAGCATTAAAAGCCTACATTACAAAAAAAGAAAGGCCTCAAATCAATGACTTCAGCTTCCACACTGAGAAATAATAAAAAGAAGAGCAAACAAAACCCAAAGCAAGTAGAAGAAAGGAAATAATAATGATCAGAGAAGAAATCAATGCAACAGAAAACAGAAAAACACCAGAGAAAGTTAATAAAATGACAAGCTGCTTCTTTGAGAAGATCAATAAAAGTGATTAATCGCTAGCCAGACTAACCAGGAAAAAACAAAAGAGAGAGAGAGAGAATGGAGAAATTACTAATATCAGGAATGAGTGAAGTGACATCACTAAAGCTTCTTCAGATATTAAAAGGACAGGAACTGGGGCTGGCTTGGTGCCATAGCAGTTAAGTTCATGTGCTCTGCTTCAGTGACCCAGAGTTCTCAGGTTCAGATCCCAGACATGGACCTAGCAGCATCAAGCCATGCTGTGGCGGCATCCCACATAAAATAGAGGAAGACTGGCACAGATGTCAACTCAGTGACAATCTTCCTCAAGTAAAAAGAGGAAGATCGGCAATAGATGTTAGCTCAGGGTCAATCTTCCTCACAAAAAAAAAGGATAGGAACTGAATATTATGAACAACTTTAAGCCAATAAATTCAACAATCAAGATGAAATGAACGAATACCTTTAAAGACACAAACTATTAAAGCTCACTACCAAAGAAATACATAACCTGAATAGCCTGTATCTTGTAAAGAAATTGAGATTGTAGTTTAAGAAGACCTTCCCATAAAGCAAATTGTAGGCTTCACTGGTGAAATCTGTCAAAAATTTAAGCAAGGAATAATATCATTTCTATGCAGACTTCCATAAAATTAAACAGGAAGGAATATTTCCCAACTCATCTATGAGGACAGCATTATCATGAAACCAAAACCAAAACCAAAGATATGATAAGAAAACTACAGATCAATATCCTTCATAAACATAGGAGAAAAATTCAAACAAAATTTTAGCAACCTGAACCTAGCAATATATAAGAAGAATAACACATTATGACCTAGTAAGGTTTACTCCAGTAATGCAAAGTTGGTTTAACATTCAAAAATAAATGTCATTTCCAATTTTAAAAGGGGCAAAGGATTTGAGTAGACATTTCTCCAAAGAAGATATACGAATCTCCAAAAAATACATAAAAAGATGTTCAACGTCATTAGTCATTAGGGAAATACAAATCAAAACCACAATGAGGTACCAGTTCACACCCAGTAGGATGGCTATAATAAAAAAGAATAGAAAATAACAAGTGTTGGCAAAGGATGTAGAAAAATTGTAACCATTGTACATTGCTGGTGGGAACATAAAATCTTCAGCCACTGTGGAAAACTGTTTGGCAGTTCCCCACAAAGTTATACATAGAATTACCATATGACTCAGCAATTCCACTGCTAGGTATACACTCAGAAGAACTAAAAAGGGGAACTCAAACAAATACATGTACATGTATGTTCATAGCAGCACTATTCACAACAGCCAGAAGGTGGAAACAACCCAAGTGTCCATCAATGGATGAATGGATAAACACATTGTGGTATATCTATACAAAAGAATATTATTCAGCCATAAAAAGGAATGAAGTACCAATACATGCCACAACATGAATGAACCTCAAAAACATTATGCTAAGTGAAAGCAGTCAGATACAAAAGATCACATATTGTATGATTCCATTTATACAAGATATTTAAAATAGGTAAATTCATAGAGACAGAAAGCAGATTGATGGTTTCAGGGGCTGGAGTCAGAGGGTAATGGAGAGTGACTGCTTATGGATATGGTGTTTCCTTTTGGAGCAATGAAATGTTCTGAAACTAAATAGAGGTGGTGGTTTCACAATATTGTGAATGTAATAAATGTCACTGAATTTTACACTTTAAAATGGTTAATTTTATGTTACATGAATTTCATCTTAATAAAAAACATTTATTAAATTAATGTCATTTACTATATTAACAAAGTTAAAAAGAAAAATCATATGATCATCTCAAAAGATGCAGTGAAAGCATGTGACAAAATCTAATACCTATTCCTGGGGCTGCCCTGGTGGCGCAGCGGTTAAGTTCACAGATTCTGCTTTAGCGGCCTAGGGTTTGCCAGTTCAGATCCCGGGTGCGGACATGGCACCACTTGGCAAGCCATGCTGTGGCAGGCATCCCACATATAAAGTAGAGGAAGATGGGCATGGATGTTAGCTCAGGGCCAGTCTTCCTTAGCAAAAAGGGGAGAATTGGCAGCAGATGTTAGCTCAGGGCTGATCTTCCTCAAAAAAAAAATCTAATACCTATTCCTGATAAAATCTCTCAGCAAAGTAGTAATAAAAGGGAGCTCCCTAAATCTGATAAAAGGTATCTACCAAAACACTAAAGCTAACATCATACTTAACAGTGAAAAACTGAATGCTTTCCCTCTAAGTTCAGTAACAAGAAAGGGACATCCACCCTCACCATTTCTATTAAACATTGTACTGGAGGTCCTAACCAGTGCAATAAGACAAGAAAAGGAAATAAAAGGCATCCAGATTTGAAACAAAGAAGTAAAACTTTATTTATTCATAGACTAGTATCATCTATGTGGAAAATTTGATTATTTGTGATCATCTATGTGGACTGTCCATGTAAAAAAATCTGATGATATCTACAAAAAAGCTGTAAGCCTAATAAATGTGCTTACTGAGTTTGAAGGATACAAGATCAATGTACAAAAATCAGTTGTATTTCTATCTTCTAGTAACAAACAAACAAAAACGGCAATTATTTTTTAAAAATTTTAAATTACCATTTACATTAACATTAAAAAATATGAAATACTTGGGGAGAAGTATTTCAAATATCTGCAATACCTGTACACTAAAAACTACAAAACATTGCTGAGATAAATTAAGGAAGCCTTAAATAAATGGAGTGATATACTGTGCTCATGGATCAGAAGACTCAGTATTATTAAGATGTGAATTCTCCTCAAATTTATCTGTAGATTCAGTGCAATCTCAATCAAAAACCTAGCAGGATTTTAGAATTGGTAAGCTTATTCTAAAATTCATATGGAAATGCAAAAGATCTAGAATAGCCAAAACTACTATGCAAAGAACAATACTGGAGAATTAATACTACTGGTTTCAATACTTATTATAAAGCTACAGTAAGCAAGACAGTGTGATATTGGTGTAAAGAAAGACATATAAATCAATGGAACACAATAGAAAGTCCAGAAATAGATCTACACATATACCAACAACTGACTTTCAGCAAAGGTACAAAGGCAATTCAGTGGAGGAACCATAGTCTTTTCAATAAATGGTACTGTAACAATTGGATATCCATATGCAAAAAAATTAACTTGGAGCCATAACTCATATCATCACAAAAATGAACTAGAAATGGATTATAGGCCTAAATTAAAAACCTAAAACTATAAAACTTCTAGAAGAAAACATAGGAGAAAAATTTTGTGACCTTGGTTTAGGCAAAGGTTTATTAGACATAATACCAACAGCACAATCCATAAAAGAATAAATTGATAAAATAGACAATCAGAATTTAAAACTTTTGTCCTCCAGAAGACCCTGTTAAGAGAATGAAAAGACCACTACAGTTTGAGAGAATGTATTTGGAAATCACATATCTGAGAAAGGACTTGTATCTAGAACATATAAAGAACTCTGAAAACTCAATAAGAAGAAAATAATGAGATACTACTACATTTCTATTAGAATGGCTAAAATTAAAAAGATTGACCATACCAAGTACTGGCGAAAATATGGAGGAACTGGGACTTCATACAATGCTGGAAAGTAAGTAAAATGGTACGGTCACTTTGGAAAACAGCTTGCAGTTACTCAAAAAGTTAAACATACATCAACCGTAAGATCCAGCCATTCCACTCCTAGGCATTTACCTAAGAGAAATAAAAGCATATATCCATACAAAGACTTCTACATGAATGTCCACATCGGCTTTATTTATAACATGTAATAACTAGTAACAACCCAAATGTCTGTCAACATATGAATGGATTAAACCACAGCATATCCATACAATGGACTACTCTACAATAAAATGGAATGAAATATTGGTACATGCAAAACATGGATGAATCCCAAAATAATTATGCTGAGTGAAAGAAACCAGACCAAAAAAAAATGCATGCTGTATAATTCTACTTATATAAAATTCTTGAGAATGCTGACTTTTCTATAGTGACAGAAAGCAGCTCAGTGGTTGCCTGGGTATGGGGGATGGTGAAGGGTAGCAGAATGTGCCAGCCCCAAATTGCCTCTGGTGTAAGGATATTTTGAACTGATTATTTTGAGAAACAGCAGACACAGGTGAACACAGCAGACAGAGAGTAGAAGTTACCTTTTTGTAAGGGACATTCACATTCTATAAGGGAAATCTCCATTTGTAAGGGTGTCTCCCTCTCTGTACCGGGAAGAGAAGGATGACTAAATCACAAGACAATCTTATCAATGGAGAAGGAACAGACAAATCTGCATAACGAACCTTACTCTAGTTTATGTTGCTTTTCCTGGTCACCTTCCATAACTGTTCCCCTCCCCCCCCCCCCACATACACCTTTCTTTCCTTTGTCTTTAGCTGAAGATGTTACTTAAGGTGGTGACTTACGTCACCTTGGAGAGTTACTCATTTTTTCTGGGTATCTCCCATGTATATACGAGGTATACATACTTTAAAACTTCTGTTTGTTTTTCTCTTGTTAATCTGTCTTTTATTACAGGGGGTCTCAGCCAAGAACTCAGAAGGATAGAAGGAAAATGGTTTTTCCTCTCCTTCAACAGGGACGTGTGAAAGGGAGGGATTTCAAAGGACCATGAGGAAATTTGGGGGGAATATACTCATTATGTTGATTGGGGTGATGTTTCACAGATGTATATATATGTCAACTTATCAAATTGTACACTTTAATATGTGCAGTGCATTGTATATCAATAAAAAGCTGTTTTAAAAAATTATTACAGTTAGTTAATATGCCAGGGACTATGGTTCTCAGACAACATACTCCCTCTGGGCAATTTACCTAAGCTCACACTTACCCATCCATACTCTGATGACTCACAAATATGCATCTCCAGCCCAGGTCATTCTGCTGAGATTCAGATCTGTTAATCCAGTTGCCTTTTCAACATTGGAGGGGTTTAGAATGAGCCTCCTCCAAGTGTGCCACTTTGGCATGTGGATTACTTTGAACTGAAGAGCAATCAAGACCCAGCAGATTCAAGGAAAACTTTTAACTCTCCCTTAACTGCCAAAAGAATTTAGATAGCGGGCCTGGCTCAGAGAGTGAGCTATTACCAGAGATAATTTTATTTGAATGATCTATCTGTATGGCAGGACAAATGTTCAATTACCCAACATCTGTCCTTCTTACGTCCTGTGAATTGCCCTCCTCCCCTTTGGCACCCTCAGGCTCCTATCCCATTCCTTAGCTCAGGATGGCATATAAGCTTCAATTGCTCAATTTGTCCTTGGGGCTCATTGTCTTTGTGGGGCCCTGTACATACACAATTAAACTTTTTTTTCTCCTGTTAATCTGTTTTATGTTAATTTGACTATTAGACCAGCCAAAGAATCTAGAAGGGTAGAGAAAAAGTTTCCTTCCCTACCATATCTCCACTTACCTGTTCCACAGGCACCCTAATTTAGCATGCTCAAAGCAGAATTCTTCATATTCCCCCTCAAACCTGATTTTTCTCTGGTGTATCCTAGCACAATGAACAATACCACATTTACTCATCTGTCAAAATGACTCAATCCTAATTTTGATTTCTTCTTCTTCCTCATCTCCAACATCCTAAATGTGCAACCTCACAACCTCATTGACATTACATTAATCCAAACCACCCATCACTTCTCTGGCAACAGCCTCCCAGTCAGTCCTCTCACTACCAAACTTACTCTTGTAGTTCACATGCACAAAGCAGCCAGAGATTTTTTAATCTGGAGAATGATCTTCTTATTCTCCAGATTAAAATCTTTCAGTAACTTCTCACGCCCTTGGGATGAAACTCAAATTCTTTAACATGAGTTACACACACAAGGTTGTCCCTATTCTTGTCCCGACTCCCCTCTGCAATTGTCATCTCTTGCCACTTCCCTTCTTGCTCTCCGTGCTCCAGTCATAGTTAAAACTGGGGATATATGCAGCAGTTGGAAACAGCTTTTCAGCTCCTGTATTCAGTGAGCGGCCTCACAGCAATAATGAAGAGCAATGGTAGCGAGGGAGAAAAAAGCAGGCAAAAGTCATTTTCTCAAGTTCCTATTTCAGTCAGATGTTCTTGTATAGGCAAAGTAGGAAAAAGGAAACACAAAGATGACTTTGGTGGAACTATTTCTAAAGGAGAACACATTTCGTGTTTTTTACCAAGCTATCAGCCCCTCTGGATTTTAATATTATAGTGGGGTCATAACAAGCATTTCCTCTATTGTTGGCTTTACACAGATGCAAAGCCGTGCTCGGAAAGCTGGGAGATTGATGAATAGTTGGTTTGATGTATTTGAACCATTCACCACTTTGAGTTAAATGTGCATATTCTGTGAAAAATAGACAATGGGGAGGGGCGGTCCCTTTTTCCCTTTTCTAACTTGCATAGCATCAGGCCTCACTGCTTAAACTAACGAGTATTTAGAAGTAAAGGCTCCTACTGATTCCAGCCAGTCATTAATTCTCTACTTGCAGAGCCACTGTGGAGTTTTTCATTGGCCACATTTTTCAGCCATTACCAGTAGGCTTCTGAGCAGCAGTACTGACCCTTGGGTTCCTGTGCCACGCACCAGACATATAATGGGCTCGAAAGCCCCCTTGGAAGGAATTTTACTTGGGACCAGGAACAAATGCAAAGAAGATGCACGTTCTAGTCTCAGAACTCTTAGTTTGGGGGAATTTAATTAACCCTGAATGAAAACGTTTATTTAAACCGACATATAACCTGGTAGAAGAAGGTGAGTGGGGGTGAATGACAATTTCTCTTAAAGTAATTGCACAGTCAGTGCTACCATTTGTAATAATGATGTTTGCTCCATTATCACTCCAGGTTTATTTGCTAAATAGCTTCATTGATCTTGCCTCAGTGGGTTTTCCATTTTTACACATTACATTCTCCTGGGAATTGAAAAGCACTGTGTGTCTGAAGATGTCCAATCAACTTGAAAAGACTCAATTTTGAAAAGGTCTTAACCTCCCTTCAACTTGAAGCAATTCAAACTTTGCCCAAACAAATATTAGGGCAGAGACCCATCACCTGAGTATACGTTTAATATCATTTGGAAGGTGTTTGTCTGAAAGGTCATTTAGACCAATTCTGAAGGATATTCAAAATTCAGGAATCTGTATTCTTAACTAAAAAGAATATACATATAATTGGGAACATGAAAATTCATTATTCAATAATTTCTGCATTATTAAACTTAAATATTTTGTGGAAACGCCTACTATTTCATTAAGCTATTATTGAAAACTCCAACTGCTGAACTTATAGCAAAATCATAACATGTGGAAGAAGGGGATGGGGAAATGAGGAATAAGTGGAAAAGACTACGAAGCAGTCCTCACTCAAATTAAGGTAAATAAATCCAAGTTGGAAGGGCAAGAGTTTTGTTTTATTTATTTTTTTAATTTGGAGAGATTTCATTTTGCTCATCAATAATTCCCTGCTATTTGAAAGAAGGAAAGGCAATTTAAATATCCTAAACTCATGACTGAAGTGTCTATAAAGCCTGGATGCTCTACAACCCTGAACAATCAAACTTCCAATAGCATAGCACACAAAAAAAGACCAAGAATGGTACATTTTACATTAATTGGATCAGAGGCAATACATAGAATAAAATAAGCAAAATGTTTAACCCATCATAATACTTGAGAGTTACAGTACTCTTCATCTCCTCTCTATTGTCTAAAATTTTAACTATTTTAGTAAGCACTAAAGCCAACAGATAGATTGACCACTACTTTTCAAATAGGTCCAAATGGCTAGGTTTTCAAAAGGGGGGAAAAAGCAAATAAACACCATAAATTAGTCATCTGCTGACAACATCCATACTTTACAACGATGACTCAGGAAACCATGTAATGTAAACTTAGCAGCTTTTAATCAATTTATGAAAAGACAGGATTTGATTTGGGTTTTCAAATGACTTTATCAATCATTCCCACGATTCCAGGAATACCAAAAAACAATTCGTTCTCAGCACAAAAGGTTTGCCTATATTAACCTTCAGCTCACCCAGACATCCACAGGCGGCACTTGCTTTTCCATCAAAATGAGAAAATGTTAGCAGCTAAAAATATAACTATATGCAAAAGTTGTGAAACTTCTAAAACTTATTACTCTGGAATAATAGCAATAGTTGAAACTTCTCTTTTTCAGAGGGAAGAGAAGCAGCAGAAATTCCAGCTGTCTTCTCTACCTCCCTGAAAGATTTGAGTCACAGGGTTTGTTTCTGCTAAAAACCAGAGTTATCTACTGTTTGAAACCTAAGCAGAACGCATCAGCATTTCGGGACCACCTGGGACCAAGGGGGTGGGGCTGGGAGACTTCCAGATGGACTGTAAGACAATTCATTGATATTTACATAACGAGAATAAATGTTTTTCCTAAGATAGCATTTCCCTTCAGTGCCTTGAGACCACCAGCAAAAGAGGGAGGTACAAAAATTCTATTACATTAATAGTCTTTGTTTTTATGGCTTTGGCATTTATTAACTAGTGGGAGCTGTTTATTGGGTCATAAAATTTACTAATGGGGATATTATCTCTAAATTATAAATCTCCTTCAGTATATGGCTTAGTTATAAAAATAATTATTTAAAGTGTCTGTATGGCTGCAATGTATCATGTCTATCGGCATGATTCCTATAATGGCCATTTAATTGCTAATTATGGGCTTGAACTGCGAATAACCAGGGCAGTGACACACATCTATGCAATAGAACGAGCAGTTGTCATCCTACAAACTCTGAAGCACATCATTGGTTTGCTTCCTTTCCTTTTCTCCTCCCACTTCTCAAATGAACTCTATTGCAAGCCTGTATGAGGGCTGAATTATCTATATATTTAAAATCTTGAAGAAAAGACAACTGACTGAAGAGTTGAATAGGTAAGTGACAAATGTGTCAGCCTAAAAAGTTCCAGGAAAGTGTCATCCCTCTAAAAGCTTGCTCTCAGGGGAATGGAAAATCTTAAAGTGACAAAATGGCTTGGCACTGTCAGTTGTCTTTTAAAAAAAAACCTGGGACAAAAATCAAGTAGTCAAAAATAGATTTTATGGGTAAATGGCTCTAGTATATAAATTGAGTATTTCAGTTTATTGGGAAGTCCTATGGGGTCTACTCTAACAATGGCACATGTAAAATTATCCTAGGTTTATATACAGAAATAGTTTATTGATTAACTTCAATTTTAAAAAGTGAAAAAGCCATTGTTGTCGAGCAAAGTGGTACATCTGAGTGCCAAGAAGCCGGCTCATTTCTAGGCAAGATGCCTCAGATGTGGAGTGAAAGAATAATGAGATAGAAAGGGCCCATGAGATGTCATCAGTTCTCCTCAGAGCAGTCCCCGAAAGGTAAATGTCAAAGTCCCTTCTCCATAGGCTTCCATTGTCCCTGAGAACACCAGGCAACCGGATTTACGATACACAGCATTCAACACTGAAGAATGGGGTAGATTGGGACAAACTTCTCACACTGAATTCCCAGGGGTCCATGGTTGAGTTTTAATCAAATATATACTACATGACAAAAGTTCTGCTGAGACTCATAATGTATAGGCCTAGAAGAAAAATAAAAATAGAACTAGAGAAATGCAGGAGGGAAACATGTTGTAGTCTTAGAATATTTAAAACTCTAGGGTGGGTGGTATGTGTGTGTGGAGAATGAACCAAAAAAGATCTCACAAAATCTTCAGCATTTGCATCCCTAAATATTTTAGACATAATACATTTTTGGTCATACTATAATTATATACATATGCACATATTCCTAAGTTAACAAGCTAACTTTAGGTATAAAAAGGGCATTAAAAATATAAAAATTGCATATGTTTCAATTTCTCCCTCAAATTTGTGTGTGTGTTGTGGGTGGGGGGTCCTTTTCCTCTCATAGATTTGCTAATTTCAGAAAATATATACCTTCACTCTAGAGAGGCTTAAGGATTATTCTGATAAGGTGAGTTGCTACAAAGTTTAACCATATAAGTAACAAAGATGTGTCAAAAAATTTGAAAAAAACGTTTAATAGAATCACAACTTACGCTCTGATAAAATTTAATTTTATATTGTCATGTATAGTTGTCAAAAGTCATTTTCTTTTTGTGTCATAAGGAATCAAATTATGTTGGACAGAAAATTAACATGAGATTCCCTGGTATTAATAAATCATACATATAATAAAAATGTTCGATGTTTCTTTAAATGGTATTTTTAATAGTGCTGGTATATCAGCAATATGATATGATGTTCTGAAAAACTAAAATGACAAAAGGAGATAAATTGTGGTCTGTGGATTTCAATTCAACATGAGCCTTGTTTCTTTTCTGTTTTTAATGAAATTATATCCACTGAAATAAACTTGGCAAAATTAGAGCAGGAATCAAAGGGAGCTGACCCAAGCTGGCATGGTTACTCCACCTCTAAGCCAAATACCTCCTTTAAAAGTTTTACATAGTTAATGTATTTTACAGGAATAGGTGATGGCATCCCGAGCCACTCATCTTCACATCTCTAGGAAGAAAACAAAGATGGATATAATTAGAACCGCATTTCAAAGTGCAGTTTTGTAAATGCAGTATCAAATTGTTTCTTGTCGTTATATAAGCTCTTGGTAAATAGTTTATTTTCAAAGCAGACATTTCTACCATCCACTTTCGGATCATAAGGACTTTGTGGTAGATTGGATGCCTGTGCTCCATTCTTCGTCAGTCTCTGTATTAGAATTACACACCCATGCTGTTTGCCATGTGACTTTGCAGAAGCTCCTATGGAGTCAGTTTTCCTGTCCCTTTGATATGGGCTCAGCCACATGACTGGTTTTAGCCTACGTAATGTTAGCAGATGCACCACGAACAGAGGCCCAAATGTGCTGGCATGATTTGGCATGGCCCAAGATGCTGCTGGTCCCAGAATGACAGAGGGAGAGCAAGGCCAGCTGGAGCCAAGCCCAGATGACCTACAGCCCCACAGATAAAATAAATATCTGTTGTTGTGAACCACTGAAATTTGGGGGTTGTTTGTACTGTACTATACTTTATTAAGAAGTCAATTTTTAAAATGCAAACTGCTACTTATACTGGCTGCTTGGTTACCATTTCTTCAATCTTAACAATGAAAAGAGCACTGGATCACTTATATTATGTTCTTGGGGATAAGCCACTTTATACATATGTATGTATAAATAAATACACACACATTTATTTTGTAAATATGATATATATGACACATATGTGTGTGTGTAGATATTTGCTAATTTCAGAAAATAAACACCTTCACTCTAGAGAGGTTTAAGAATTATCTTGATGAGGAGGGTTGCAACAAAACTTAATTGTGTAAGTGATAAACACAGGTCAGAGATTTCAAAAAATCTTGTATATATAAATCTATACGCACACACACTTATTTATGCTGCAATGGTCAGTTAATATTAATATCAACAGGGAGGAAAAAGTCCCTAACTGTGGCTGCTTATAATGCCATCGTCAAGGTTCATTGTTTTGTATAAGAGGTGCTATATCTTTCCTAGTGTTACATTAGTATCCATAGTCACAAGGTGTCACAGAAACACACGTAAGGGCTCAATAATTCTATGTGATGGGATTGTGGAAGCAACCTGAGTAAGCCATGTTTCAGCTGAGCCTTACAGGATGAGGAACAGTTAGTTCGGCAGGGGATTAAAGTGATGAAGGGTATTCCAGGCAAAGCAAACAGCATAAGCAAAGGCCTGCAGATCTGAAAAGCTATTTTCAAGAAAGGGTGAGCAGCCTAGTGTAGTCTGGGGCACACAGTACGAAGCAGCAAGAGAGGCAGTTGGAAGGAGAAGATGGGGCCAAACTTGGGGCCTTCTGTGCTAGTTTATACCTTATGCTGTGGTTAGGGAAAGTCATTAGTGGGTATCAGCCAGAGAAATCTGATTAGAAATTAATAAGATAACTCAGTGGATGTTTGAAGAATGAAATGAAGGGGGGAAATCCCTTTGGAGGTTACTGCAATAATCCTGGAGAGAGATGACTGTGCCATAACCAGGACAGCTGAAGCTGGGGGGGACAAGAGCTACAGCTGAAAGATTTTGCTGCAGTAGAATATACAATACCTGGAAGGTGACTGATCTGAAGTGGTGATAAAAGAAAGGGGTAGTGTTATGGGTTGAATTGTGTCCCCTCAAAACAGATATGTTAAAGTCCTAATCCCTGGGACCTCAGAGTATGGCCTTATTTGGAAATAGGGTCGTTACAGATAAGATGAGGTCACACTGGAGTTTGGTGGACCCCTAATCCAATATGACTGGTGTCCTTATAAACTAATACAGGTAAGGATGGTTCTAAGACTTCTAAATTCAGTAATAGTTAACAACATCTTATAATTTCCTAGGGCTGCCATAATAAATTACCACAAATTGAGAGGCTGAAAGCAACAGAAGTTTATTCTGTCACTGCCCCGGCCAGAAGTCCAAAAGCCAGGTGTTGGCAGGATTGGTTCTTTCTGGAGGCTCTGAGGGAGAATCTGTTCCATGCCCCTCTCCCCGCTTCTGGTGGTTGATGGCAATCCTTGGAGTTCCTTGGCTCGTAGACACATCACTCTAATCTCTGCCTCTGTCTTGTTCTCTGTGTGTATCTCTCTGTCTTCACATGGCCTTCTTGTAACCACACCAGTTACTGGATTTAAGGCCCACCCTAACCCAGTGTGACCTCATTTTAACTTTTAGCAGATGTTTCAATTACATCTGCAAAGACCCTACTTCTAAATAAATTCACATTCTCAGGCTCCTGGTAGACGTGAATTTTAGTGGGGACAATATTTGACCCAGAGCAATGTTACGAGCAAAAGAAGGAAAGAAGGAAAAAGAGGAGTTTTAAACATTTTTTTTTAGTAGGGAAATAAGGATCAGAGAGAGAAACTAAGTTCAGTTTTGGACATTTTTATTTGAGGTGCCCATGGGACATCAAAATAAAATTCTGGTAAACACTTGGAAATAGGGTTCTGTATAGCACAGAGTTAAGAGTCCAGAACTGTGGAAAGATGTGGAAGTCACTGGAATATGGGTGATATGTAAAACTATGGTAACTGATAACCTTGATGCACAATCAGAATCAGAAGAGTACCAAGTACTAGCATCACTAACTAAGCTGTAAAGCCTTAACTTAAGAGATGATTCATGGTAATTATAAACTGGCTGTAGACTTTAATAGGTTTACAGGAATCTTATAATTACCCAGTCATAATAGTAATAATAACCATAATAATAAATTTATTGAATATTTACTGTATGAAAGGTACTCTTTTAAGTGTTTTCCATGTATTAAGTTATTTAACCATTGTAGAAAGCCCTAAGAGGTAGGTATTATTATGATATTTACTTACAGAAAAGGAAACTGAGGCATAGAAGGGTTAAGTAGCTTGTCTAAAGTCCAACTGTCAAGAAGTGGAGGAGCCTGGACCATAACCCCAGCAGTGGGGCTCCAAAGCTCTGCTCATCTGCTGGGCTACCCTCCAAAACCCAGCAGAGGAGTGGACCTATTCAGAAGCAGCTGGCTCTCATCCTACATGGCTACATTTGGTCCTATCATTTTTTAACAAGAAAAGTTAAGTAGAAAACAATGTGGTTCTTGAGGTGACAGTACTCTTCTCTCCCAAGAATGCCTCCTGTTGGTAGGTGATCCCAAACCACCAACTGGCTATGTGAAGAAGGAAATGACCATCCAGAGATGATGGCTAAATCAACTCCTAGGGTGTGTTTTGTGTAATTCATACCACATGGAACTTAGTGAAATGTCCTTCCTACACCAAAAAGCAGTAAATCATTGTGTGAGGGGGGGTGTGTGTATGTGTGTCTTTGCGCGTATAAAATTACATATTTTAATCAATGAAGGCTGAGATCAATAATCATTCTGTTCAACATGTCCTCAGAAATTTCATTACAAAACTTAAAGCAATTTTTGCTCTTAAGTGGTATTTTCAAATTTGATTGTGTTATAGAGGAATATAGTACAAATATTTGCATTCAAAATCACTATTCCCTATTTTTTTTAATTTAAGCTTTCAATACAAAAAGAATAAAATACATTATGCAACTCACATCATTACAATGAAATAATTCGGGGAATGGATTCTCTTATGAAATGGGAGGGTACTAGAAGTTCCTTTCTCATATTTTACTAGGCAGCCACAATTTGGAGGTTTTTTTAAGCAAGAAATTATTATTTAAATCCTAACAATAAAAGAGGAGGAAATTTTTTAAAAAGAAATAATAGGCCCCAAAATGGAGTCATTTGCCCCATGACGGCAAACCAAGACAACTGCAAATTCAACTTTTCCCAGGAATGTGACCTTTAAACAGTCAATCTGAAATTTCCTGATTAGCACTAGTGAGGTAATCTGCGTGATAAGACCCCTGCCCTTCCCTTCTCCCAAAAGAAGATGACCTGGCCTGAAACAATCCTCTTTTCTTTTGCTTTAATAACTTTGTTGTTCTGTCCAGTTTCTGCCTATAAATACCTTCTATTTTGTACAACTCCTCAGAGTATCTCTCTACTTGCTAGATAGAATGCTGCCAGATGCATGAATCACTTAATGAAGCCAATTAGATCTCCACATTTACTTGGTTGAATTTTTGTTCCTTAACAAAATAGAAGAACTTACACTGGAATAATGACAATTCAAGAATTTAGAGATGAGAATTAAATTTATTAGCAACAAGCCAGACTTGGACAAAATGAAACTCAAGTAAATACGTTGAGATTTGAAATTAAGGATAATTAAGATGAAAAGATAACAATAGTCCATTTCTTAAAATCTTGATCACTTTAAATCCCATGGCTCACACAATGCTTTCCTGCCCGCTCCAGCCCCGCTAGGCTCTGTTGACCTTAAACAAATAGACGGCCAGTTATTTCTCGAGCAAGAATGGGTTTATTCAGGATCATCAAAGGATTGCAATTCAGGGTCTACAACCCTGGTGAGCCACGGGCAAGTCCAGAGCAACAAGGCAAGGAGAAACTCTTATAGAGGGCAACTGTAAACAAAGAATCCACTGCAGGAGACTGGGAGTTCCAAGTGTAGCGGCTTTTCATTGGCTGAGTTGTGACAGTCTCTCATTGGCCAAGCTTCTTGTCAAGAAGAGGAGGTCTTTCTTTTTCCTGTAGAGCTCTGCTATTGATGTAGACATGAGAGCTCCCCCTTCTGGGCTCCTCACTCCATTTTAAATGAGGTTTCTATTTATTAATTTTAACAACTCTCTAGAATCAATACCCCTTCCCTCGATTTTATTTCCCTTTGTCATTATTCTCTAGGTTCCAGGTAGGAGTGGTTTTTTCCTGCCCAAGTACCTGATAAATGCCACAGGGATATCTGCAGTGACTGAGGAACCTAAGATTCATATATTACCAATATGATATTGTGATTTATAACAGAAAATACATATTTGGTCTTCATCCCCATTTCTGGCACAGAGCTCCTAAAACCCTTGCAATTTCATAAGTGATGAGAGCCATAAGGGTGTCTTTTGTTCTGTTAATGAGACATTTTTGGAAAGCACCTAAATATGGGGGTTGGTTGCCAGTGGAGCCAACCACATCATTAAAGGGTTGGAACAGTCAGTCCTCCCACCCCAAGGGAGGAGAGAGGGGCTGAAGATTGAGTATAATCGCCAACGGCCAATGATTGAATCAGTCATGCCTATGTAATGAAGCCTCCATAAAAATCCAAAAGGACTGGCTTCAAAGAGCTTCCAGGCTAGTGAACACCTGGAGATTTTGGGAGAGAGGTGCACCTGGAGAGGGCATGGTAGCTCCGCGCCCTTTCCCCACCTTGCCCTATGCATCTCTTCCATCTGGCTATTCCTAATTTATATCCGTTTATAATAAACCACCAATCTAGTAAGTTAAATGTTTCTGAGTTCTGTGAGCCGCTCTAGCAAATTAATCAAACTCAAGGAAGGGGTTGTGGGAACCTCCAATCTACAGCTGGTTGGTCAGAAGCACAGATGACAATTGGACATGTGAAGGCCATCTGAAGGAGGGGGGCAATCTTGTGGGATTGAGCCCTTAACCTGTGTATCTGAGGCTATCTCTGGGTAGACATTGTAAGAATTGAACTGAATTGTAGGACACTCAGCTGGTGTCAGAGAATTGCTTGGTGTGGGGAAAATACCACCACATTGGGATCAGTACCAGAATCATAGCCAACCCTCAATTTTAGGGAGAGTTTCACAGGTACTAGTTTAAATGGACTAACCAGGATCAAATTGAGATCCAAAGGAGGGTAGAAAGCAGGAGATAAGTTATTAGAAACTCAGAGGGGGGCATCAATAAAGTAGAGGGAAAAGGTATCTTCTTCATAATTGTGCCCATAATTGGTCCAACTAACGGAATCACATAGCCGAACTCGTTGTAAAATAAAGAAGTTGTGAAAATTAATAAACAGAAACCTCATTTAAAATGGAGTTGGGGGGCCAGCTCCGTGGTGTAGTGGTTAAGTTTGGCATGCTCCACTTTGGCGGACCAGGTTCGTAGGTTCAGATCTCAGACAGGAACCTACACCACTTGTCAGTCATGCAGTGGCAGCAACCCACATATAAAGTGGAGGAAGACTGGCACAGATGTTAGCTCAGGGTTAATCTTCCTCAGCAAAAAAAAAAAAAAAAAAAAGGAGTTGAGAGGCCAGAAGGGGGAACCCTCATGCCCTACATCAATACCAGAGCCCAACAGGAAGAAGAAAGATTTCCTCTTTTTGACAAGAAGCTCAGCCAATGAGAGACTGTCATAACTCAGCCAATGAAAAACCACTATATTTTGAACTCCCAGTCTCCTCCAACGGACTCTTTGTTTACAATAGCCCTCCCAACAGTTCCTCTTCCCCTTTATAAAAGAGTTCTCCCTCCCTTGTTGCTTTGGACTTGCATGTGGCTCACCACGGTTGTAGACCCTGAATTGCAATTCTTTGTTGATCCTGAATAAACCCACTGTTGCTGGATAAATAACTGGCTGTCTATTTGTTTTAGGTCAACAAGGTCTTCAGTGACATGAGAAATCCCCATACTACCAGTGCCTAATTGTTCTAATAAATCCACAAATGTTACAGAATATCTAATGACAATCTGGGCAGCGAGTCAAAATATTCTTTGTCTTCATTGACCTTTTATCCATCCTACACTACAAAATTCAAAGAAAATTCCAGATCATATTGTTTTCCCAGCAGTGCACTTAAGTTTTAAGTGGAAATAACTGCATGGTAATTTTAAAACAGAAGAGCTCATCCACAACAGTCAATCCCTCCCCTTCTAGATGAGGACAAGTCTGGTTGTATTTCTGTAAAACAGCCCCCTGACAGCACACATTTGGAGACTTAAATACCTGCATGTAGCAGGCTCTGCCAGTGCCCCTCCCAATCCCCTTACCCTTTCGACTTTGGCACACACCAGCCTGACTTCCAACCATCAGCACCTGTATTCCTTTGCCTGAGAGCTTTTCTTTGGCCTCTTGAGGCCCGCTTTGGCTGCCCCTGTGAGATGCCACAAGTGCCTGGGAATTAATTCTTTTCCCCCACTTCAGGAGCAGCCCTCAAACAATGACAGGAATTGATGGATGAATATCGCAGCTCCCTTGCACTTTGGGTAAGATAACTCTGAAGTATATACTGGCCACTGGGTCCCTTGTTTCCCACAGGCATTGAGCTCTACTCAACCACATTTGTTACTGGTTTGATAATATGCCCCCTGTATTAGTTCCTCCTCTTCCATTTCTCACTTCCTCACTCCCTTACTAGTGTTCCTTTCACTTCCCCCAAAAAACTATTTACACTCAAATCCTTGTCTTCAAGTCAGCTTCCAGAGGAAGTCAAACAAAGACACTATGCAATTTTACATTTATCAAAATCAATAAAATGTCTATGAAAGTCATAGCACAGCTTGGAACAAAGCAACTTTCTGTCAAACTGTGGATAGATCCAGAGTCTCCAATGTGACTTCAAGATAACTCAAGAAACAGTGCTCAAATCTCAAAACAAAATTCAATTTAATCTGTTGCATAAACAACATGTGCCACACAGCATTTTCTGGAAGAAGGAAGAACTATGAAATGCAGAGTCAAATTCAACAACGATGCAAGATCATGACTCCATAATCGCTGGGAATCATTGTTTGCAAGATGGCCCCATGACATCTTCCAAGCTAGCTGTCACTAGAGCTACTTAATATGTCAAACAAATTGCCAATAAATTACGTGTTCATCAATGGTGAAAAAAACATAGCTGCTGATCTGTAAAATCATACACCCTTGAAATGGGAACCAAAGATGGCACTGGATAGAAACCCAGTAAACAGCAGCTGCCCAGTGGGAATAGCAAAGCTGTGTATGAGTTCATGGGCCCTGGATTTATTTGCTTTGACATTTTTAAAAGGAAATTTAATTGGATTATGTCTCCTTCTAGTTTAAAATTTTCTACTGTAGTACAGGCTACCAGATGCATGAGAAGAAAAGATTGGGAGCAAATTAAATTCCATGCTTCACTGAAACAAGGCTATTTTTATTCCTCCCAAATGTAAGGCTGATAGAGTCACGTTAGTGATTTCACCCTGTTACTCCTTTCTACTCACTCAAAAAAGGACGTTTCCACGGAAAGTATCTATGAATCTGTAGAAAAGTCCAGTAGTATGTGTGGAATTGAAACTGCAGTTTTCTTGGATTTTCTTCCTTCTAATAGGTTGACATGACCTTAGCAATAATCAAATTAAGTTGACAAAATCATAAAAACAATTACATTTCAGTAAATCAAATTGAAATTAATTTTGGGAAGAAATTTTGCAAATACTTGTTGAGATATCAAGAGCATTCTGATGACATGAGGAAAAGCTCATATATAAAACCAGGAGATTTGATGATATTCCTACCCATTTCTGTCTTTACTGTAATGTCAGTATTTCACAACTGCTTCCCTTTGCCCTAGACAAAGCTTCAAGAGAGTTGTCACCTGTGTCAGTGTAGCTAAAATAGATGTAGCTCCTAAATAAGAAAACTTTCCTTGAAACTGTATTACAGGGAAAATAACATTTTCAAGAAGACATGAATTTTTTTGAGCTTTAGTAATAGGAGTATCCATACAATTCAAGTAGACACCATCCAATGCTTTAAATCAAAGTGGATTCTAGCACTATCATCCCCTACTAGGTCATGGCTTTGTGTTAGGTAATTGGTATATGTTTACCAGTTATTTTTTAAATCTAATGAGAATGATTAATAATCTTTTATGTCAATTGTTAAATTTAACCTAAAATATTAGAAATAACTGTGCTTATTTAAAGAGTTGACACTAGCCCCTAACTATATAATCCTTACTCGCAGGAATGCCTTTGAGTCTCAGCTTCTCATCTATAAATTGGGGATGATACTTATTCTCACAAGGTTGTTGGGACAATAAAATGTCACAGTGTATTCCATCCTCCTAATACCAAGAGGAGCTCCTCAACAAGTGGGGTATCCAAAGATGAATTCCAAGGTGCACCCGACTGCCCCCTACTCCCCATTGCCAAGGCTATATATCATCCTGTTGTGACAAGAGAGAGCTTTAGAGCCAATTGCTAATGCTTCTGCATTTCCAGCGCTCATAAAATGAAGCCTCATCCAATTTTTCTCAGAAACGTCAAAAGATAAGACGCTAGTCACACAGTGCAAGTTATAAAGTTTATATGAGAACCAATTTAGTGTTATTTTTTAAAATGTGGCTTTTGAGATTAACCAGACAGGCTCTAAACAGCAGGACCTATTTTGCCGGTTTTACAGCTACCATCTGTGAACAAGCACAATAGAATAGAAATGGGGTCTCCAGGCCGTGACAGCACCAGGGCAACATGCTGAGACCACAGATAGTCACATAATGGAGTGAGAGTTAAATTACAGCCCCAATGGCTCACCATGGGCTGCTGTGGGGGCCAGGCAGAGGCCCTGCCAAGGGAGCTCCTGAGAATGCAGGCTACAGGTCACAGCTAACAGTCACAGTGGGTGACAGTCAGCTTGCACCCATCCACATAGGAAAACCTCTCATCAAAGGGAAGCATGACTAATCAAAGTTAGACCAGCTACAACCACAGTCCTCTTTGTAAATTTTGCTTGCTTGTTGTTGAATTCCAGTCCTATTAGCTGAGGCCCCCTAACCATCACACGTAGGGAAGCCCCATCTGAGTCCAGGGGACCAGTCCTGACATCCAGCAGACCAAGCCCCAGGAGCTGTTAGTCGAGACCTGGCCTTATACCCTGGCTGTGGGGCTTGTTCACCTGAGTCCGAGTCCTTATTCAGGTAACAGATTGTGCTGGGTCATTCTCTCTCCATTTGCCCCTCAAGATGCATTTTCTGCCCTTTTCACTGAGCTCTCTGACCTAGGAGGCAGACCTCTGTGGATTGCATCCCCCTACCCCCAGCTTCGGTGTTCTCTGGCTTCTGGGTGGGTCCAGCCAATAGGAAGCAGCAAGAAATCATGGTATTGATTCCACTTCCCCTCCCCCTGTTCCCTCCCTGCCTGGCCAAGGTTTGGCAGTAGCTATACTCCTCTACTTGCTGCCACTGCTCCAGCTCCTCCACTGGGCTCCAATAATACCAGTCCGTCCCTGATTCTCCAGACCTAGGGACAGTAAAGGCTTCCCACACTTGCTAGTTCCTGAGTGCTCCACTGCCCTGATTGGTTCCCTTAACCCTACCCACTCCTCAGTCAATAGTCCCTTCATTAAATCCATATCCATGATTCCTTGGAGTGTGTCATGTGTTTCCTGCTGGAGCCTCAACTGAAACAGACACTTAGTCTGCTCTGCCCTGGGCGGTGCTGAAGGCTTGGTTCAAGCCTGCTGACTGGCTCCCTCTGATTACTAAATGGTGCTAACTTCAGGATTCCCCAACACTGTGCTCCCTATTTTGGAGAGACACCCTGCTGGAAGTCCTCGATGCCCTGCCCCTCCAATCCCATGTCTTGTGTACCAGACCACCTTCCTAATCAGGCTCAGATTGGCTGAAGCCCATGGTTCTGTTCCTCTTTTTTGGCCCCTCCCTGCTCATCCCACACACTGTAGTTAATCAGGCTAGACTGGGAAGGTATTCCAAATTCCTACCCTTACTATCCATTCCATCCATTAACACTGATGCAAACAGAATTGGTGTTGAATCTAGTACTGAGGCCTGCTCAGCTTTCATCAGCCAAGAAGTCCCTTTTCATTTCTCGGTGAGATCCTCAGTTGTGGGGAAAAGATCCTGTTGAGGGCAACATTCAGTCCAGGAGGAAAGACATCCAGGTTCCGAGTGGGGCAGGTGCTGGTAACTTCTAGAGAGTGTTCATGGCATTTCTGGAACTTCAGCCAGAGCCAGCCTGTCCAGTTCATGCACTGGAGGAAGCATGCAGATGCCCAACCCCTCACCTCCACACTGGAGCTCAGCCTGCCATTCCTTGTTCTCACCAGAACTTGAACCTCGTCACAACACACTCAGCACTGAGTCACTTTCAAAATCTGGTGGATCTTGTCCTAAAGTCCCACGTGTGACTTTTTGGCTATGGCAGCCTCCCCAAATGTTGGTAATTCCCAAAGCTCTATGTGAGGTTTTATGCGCCCAACTGGGCCCCATGGACCTACACATCTGGTCCAACTCCTCCATGGCCTCTTCTGGCATAAGCACTCTCTTGTCAGTCCCTTGCCACGGGTGGAAGATCAGACAATGACCGAGGAGCAGGGGTGGGAAGGAGGCTGTGCCACGCTGCCAGGACCCCAGGTGATACCAAGAACAATCAACAAGGGCTTCAAGAGTGGTTGGTTGCCAAGCTGTGATGTATCATCCAGAATCTCCTTGAGGAAGGACTTGGTGGCCCCGCTGCTAGGAGCCTCCCTCAGAGACTGCCTCAGCTACAAAGTTATCTTGGTACCAAGAGCCACATTGCCTAAGGTCACATGCCTTCCTAAACCATCCCACAGGGATAAAGGTCAGGCCATTTTGACCCAACTCAGGACAACTCTGAAAGGCTATTCTAGCTTCAGAGCTCCCTGTGAACTGGCCAAGGCTGTCTTTGGGCCTGCATCACAGCTCAACTTTTCTCTGCCCGCTCCTGCTTTCTTCCCCTTTGTACACAGGTGTTGATCTCAAAGACACTCCTGAATAAACATCCTGCACATTAGACTCCATCTGCTGCCTGAAGAACCCAAGCTGTGACAGGATCTGACCCAGAGTATCTCAGAGCATTATTAAATATTAACACTGAAGCACGATCACATGGTTCAGGAGATGTTATGCTTTTCACTACTAATTTTACCATATGAACTATGCAATATTACTCAAGCTATTCATACTAAATATTTTCACATAAGATTATAGACTCACTGGTGACATTCCCAAGCTACCTTATATCCTCTTTATGAAAAAATAACAAGCTTAGGAGCACCAGAGTGCTGCAGACTCTGGAATCTAGTTCTCATTATTGGTTAAATTGATCAGGTACCATTTTATATCTATGTTCTTTTTTCTTTAACTGGCTGAAAAGGAATGGCACCTTCCAAATATCTCCCACAGACTGAGCCACTTCCACGCTTGGTCAGCAGAATTAATAAGAGACTCTAAGAGTAAAGTTCTCACCATAAATGAGTAACAATTGGAAGAGCCTACTGCTGAAGGACAGGCCCTTTCTGATGCTACCTTCCTCTTCTGTAACTTCTAACTCTTACCTTCAAGGACAGAATCACCGATCTTACCCTTGGAAGTTGACAGCTCAGGGCCCAGCCCCTGACTTGAGGAAGTAAGACATCTCGACTTTACAAACAATAATAATAGCTAACATTTAAGCCCTTACTGTGGGACAGGTATTGTGATAAGTGCCTCAAGGGTATTGACTCAATCCTCACAACCATCCTGATGGAAGTACTATTCTTACTTTCTTTTTTTTTTTTTTCGGTGAGGAAGACTGTCCCTGAGCTAAAATCTGTGCCAATTCTCCTCCATTTTATATGTGGGATGCCGCCACAGCATGGCTTGATGAGGAGTGTGTAGGCCAGCACGCAGGATCCAAACCTGTGAAGTCCAGGCTGCTAAAGCAGAGTGTGCAAGCCTAACCACTATGCCACCAGGTCGGCCCCTCTTATCCCCATTTTTGAGATGTGGAAACCTGAAAAATTGAGTAACCTGCATAAAGTCACCCAGTCAGTCAATCAGAGAGCTAAGGATTTGAACTCAGGTTCATGTGATTCCAGACCTTCTGCTCTACACTGCCTCTCTAAAGCACCAGAGGTCCACAACTCAGTAATTGTTCCAGTTGATAGAGTAGGCAAGAGATGAAATGGGAGAGGGGTGGCTAAAGAAAGAGTGGATCTTACAAGATACAGCACCCATTTATGATAAAAGCTCTAAATAAAATGGGTATAGAAAGAAAGTACCTCAACATAATAAAGGCCATATATGACAAACCCACAGCAAATATCATTCTCAATGGAGAAAAACTGAAAGCTATTCCTCTAAGAACAGGAACCAGACAAGGATGCCCACTTTCTCCACTCTTATTTAAAATAGTATTGGAAGTCCCAGCCAGAACAATCAGGCAAGAAAAAGAAATAACGGGGATCCAAATTGGAAAAGAAGTAAAACTGTCACTATTTGTGGACAACATGATTTTATATAGAAAACCCTAAAGAATCCACTAAAAAACTTTTAGAAATAATAAATGAATATGGTAAAGTTGCACGATACAAAATCAACATACAAAAATCAGTTGCATTTCTATACACTAACAACGAACTGGCAGAAAGAGAAATTAAGAATACAATCCCATTTACAATTGCAACAAAAAGAATAAAATACCTAGAAATAAATTTAACCAAAGAGGTGAAAGATCTGTACACTGAAAACTATAAAACATTGTTGAAAGAAATTGAAGAAGACACAAAGAAATGGAAAGATATCCCGTGCTCTTGGATTGGAAGAATTAACATTGTTAAAATGTCCATACTTCCTAAAGCAATTTATAGATTCAATGCAATCTCTATCAAAGTTCCAACACCACTTTTCACAGAAATAGAACAAAGAATCCTAAAATTTATATGGAAAAACAAAAGACCCAGAATAGCCAAAGGAATACTGAGGAAAAAGAATAATGCTTGAGGTATCACACTCCCTGATTTCAAAATATACTACAAAGCCATAGTAACCAAAACAGCACGGTACTGGCACAAAAACAGACACAAAGATCAATGGAACAGAATCGAGAGCCCAGAAACAAACCCACACACCTATGGACAGCTAATTTTCGACAAGGGAGCCAAGAGCATACAACGGAGAAAGGAGAGTCTCTTCAATAAACGGTGCTGGGAAAACTAGACAGCCACATGCAAAAGAATAAAGGTAGATCATTATCTTACACCATGTACGAAAATCTACTCAAAATGGATTAAAGACTTGAATGCAAGGCCTGAAACCATGAAACTGCTAAAAGAAAACACAGGCAGCATGCTCTTTGACATTGATCTTAGCAGCATATCTTCAAGTACCATGTCTGACTGGGCAAGGGAAACAAAAGAAAAAATAAACAAATGGGACTACATCAAACTAAAAACCTTCCGCATAGCAAAGGAAACCATCAACAAAATGAAAAGACAACCTAACAAGTGGGAGAAGATATTTGCAAACCATACATCGGATAAGGGGTTAATATCCAAAATATGCAAAGAACTTATACATCTCAACAACAAAAACACCAAGAACCCAATTAAAAAACCGGCAAAAGATCTGAACAGAGATTTCTCCAAAGAAGATATACAGATGGCCAACAGGTACATGAAAACATGTTCAACATCATTAACTATCAGAGAAATGCAAATCAAAACTACAATGAGATATCACCTCACTCCCGTGAGAATGGCTATAATTAACAAGACAGGAAACAACTGTTGGAGACGATGTGGAGAAAAGGGAACCTTCGTACGCTGCTGATGGAAGTGTAAACTGGTGCAGTCACTTTTGAAAACAGTATGGAGATTCCTCAGAAAATTAAGAATAGATCTACCATATGATCCAGCTATTCCACTGCTGGGTATTTATCCAAAGAACTTGAAAACACAAATGCATAAAGATACATGCACCCCTATGTTCATTGCAGCATTATCCACAATAGCCAAGGCTTGGAAGCAACCTAGGTGCCCATCAAGGGACGAATGGATAAAGAAGATGTGGTATATATACACAATGGAATACTACTCAGCCATAAGAAATGATGAAATCCAGCCATTTGTGACAACATGGCTTGAGGGTATTATGCTAAATGAAATAAGTCAGAGGGAGAAAGTCAAATACCGTATGATCTCACTCATAAGATAAAAACAACGACAAACACATAGCAACAGAGACTGGATTGATCGTTACCATAGGAGAAGAGGGAGGGAGGAGGGTGAAAGGGGTGACTAGGCTCACGTGTGTGGTGACGGATTATAATTAGTCTTTGGGTGGTGAACATGATGTAATCTGCACAGAATTCCAAATATATTATGATGTATATCTGAAAGTTACATAATCGTATAATCCAATGTTACTGCTATAAAAACAAAAAGTAAAAATTAAAATTAAAAAATAAATAAATAAAGTGGGGGGAAAAATGAAAAGAAAGAGTAAATCTTTGGCCTTCCCAGGCAGAGACTCCTCTTCAGTGTGGGTGGTGTTTCTTTTGTGGGTCCTTAAAGCAATTTAATGGGTCACCAACTAAATTCAAAACAGAGAGAGAAGGGGGGGAGGAGAGAAAAGAAAAGAAAGGAAGAGAGAAAGGAAGGAAAGGAGAGAGGAAAGAAAGGAAAGATCATACTGCACCACATGTAGTTATAATAGTATTTTTTCATGAAACTTTTGTTCCATTGTATATGTGCAAGCTGGGTTTCTATGAAAAAATGTCTTTCTTACTGTGGGTTGTAGTACCAAAAAGTAATTATATTTCACTCAAACTCAACTGTCATCAGGAAAACAAAAATTAAAGTAATAAGATACCACATGTTTTCAGAGGCAAAAATGTAAAAATAATTTGAATGCCTATCAAGAGTGAAACGGATGAATAAATTATTCTATATCCACAGTACAGCTATTAAAGAATGACTTAGATCTACACATACTAGAGAAATTTCCCATAGTGCAAAAAACACACTGCAGAGAAGTGCATGTGGTATGACCATATTTTTGTAGAATAAATGATGAAACCCCCAACATATAGGTAAACATTTGGGTGGTGGATTAGGTGGAATGGAAAAGGAGAGAAGAAGGAAGGAAGGAAAAGAACAAGAAAAGCAGTTGCTAACTCGCAAAAGTCAGCATGTGCGTCATTCAGGATCCCATAGCAAACAGAGGATATATGCAAACTGTGTAAGTTGAGAAGAGTTTAATAAAGTGACTACAGGCAGGCAGACCTCGTTTTACTGTGCTTCACTTTATTGTGCTTCCCAGGTATTGTTTTATAGAAATTGAAGGTTTGTGGCAGCCCTGTGTCAAGCAAGTCTATCACTGCCATTTTTCCAAAGCATTTGGTCACTTTGTGTCTCTGTCACATTTTGGTAATTCTTGCAATATTTCAAACTTTTTCATTATCATGGTTATTATTATATTTGTTATGGTGATCTGTGATCAGTGATCTTTGATGTTTCTATTGTAATTTTTCGGGGGAGCCAGAAACCACATCCATATAAGATGGAGAACTTAATTGATAAATGTGGTGTGTATTCTGACTGCTCCACTGACTGGCCATTCCCCTGTCTCTCTCCCTTTCCTCAAGCCTCCCTATTCCCTGAGATACAGCAAGACTGAAATTAGGCCAACTAACAACCCTACAATGGCTTCTAAGTGTTCAAGTGAAAGAAAGAGTTGCATGTCTCTCACTTTAAATCAAAAGCTAGAAATGATTAAGCTTAGTGAGGAAGGCATGTTGAAAGTCGAGATAGGCCAAAATCTAGGCCTCCTGTGTCAAACAGTTAGCTAAGTTGTGAACACAAAGGCAAAGTTCTTGAAGGAAATTAAAAGTGCTATTCCAGTGAACACATGAATGATAAGAAGGCAAAATAGCCTTATTGCTGATGTGGAGAAAGTTTTATTGGTCTGGACAGAAGATCCAACCAGCCATGACATTCCCTTAAGCCAAAGCCTAATCCAGAGCAAGGCCCGAACTCGCTTCAATTCTGTGAAGGCTCAGAGAAGTGAGGAAGCTGCAGAAGAAAAATCTGAAGCTAGCAGAGGTTGGTTCATGAAGTTGAAGGAAAGAAGCCGTCTCCGTGACATCAAAGCACAAGGTGAAGCAGCAAGTGCTGCTGTAGAAGCTGCAGCAAGTTTCCAGAAGATCTAGCTGAGATGATTAATGAAGGTGGCCACACTAAACAGCAGATTTCTGGTGTAGACATAACAGTCTTCTATTGAAAGAAGATTCCATCTAGCCTTTTCATAGCTAGAGAGGAGAAGTCAATGCCTCCTTTCAAAGGACAGGCTGACTTGCTTGTTAGGGGCTAATGTAGCTGGTGACTTTAAATTGAAACCAATGCTCGTTTACCCATTCCAAAAATCCTAGGACCCTTAAGAATTATGCTAAATCTACTCTGCCTGTGCTCTACAAATGGAACAACAAAGCCTGGATGACAGCTCATCTGTTTACAACTTAGTTTACTGAATATTTTAAGCCCACTGTTGAGAGCTACTGCTCAGAAAAAGATTCCTTTCAAAATGTTACCACTCATTGACAATGCACCTCATCACCCAAGAGCTCTGATGGAGATATACAATGAGACTAATGTTTCCACACCGGCTACCACCACATCCATTCTGCAGCCCATGGATCAAGGAGTAATTTCAACTTTCAAGTCTTCTTATTTAAGAAATACATTTCATAAGGCTATAGCTGCCACAGATTGTGACTCTTTTGATGGATCTGGGCAAAGTAAACTGAAGACTTTCTGGAAAGGGTTCACCATTCTAGATGCCATTAAGAACATTCGTGATTCATGGGAAGAGGCCAAAATATCAACATTAACAGGAGTTGGAGGCAGTTGATTCCAACCCTCATGGAAGATTTTGAGGGGTTCAAGACTTTTGTGGAAGAAGTAACTGCAGATGTGGCAGAAATAGCAAGAGACTAGAATTAGAAGTGGAGCCTGAAGATGTGACTGAATTGCTGCAATCTCATGATAAAGCTTTAACAAACGAGGAGTTGCTTCTTATGGACAAGCAGAGAAAGTAGTTTCTTGAGATGGAACCTACTCCTGGTGAAAATGCTGTGTAAGTTGTTGAAATGACAACAAAGGATTTAGAATATCACATAAACTCAGTTGATAAACCAGCAGCAATGTTTGAAAAGACTGACTCCAATTTTGAAAGTTCTACTGTGGGTAAAATGTTATCAAACAGCATCATATGCTACAGAGAAATCGTTTGTGAAAGGAAGAGTCAAGCAATGTGGCAAACTTCATTGTTGCATTATTTTAAGAAATTGCCACACCCACCCCAGCCTTCAGCAACCACCACTCTAATCAGTCAGCAGCCACCAACATCGAGGCAAGACCCTCCACCAGCAAAAAGATTATCACTCGCTGAAGGCTCAGATGATGGTTAGCACTTTTTAGCAATAAAGTATTTTTTAATTAAGGTATGTACAGTGTTTTTTTAGACATAATGCTATTGCACACTTAATAGACTACAATATAATATAAACATAGTCTTCATATGCACTGGGAAACCAAAAAATTTGTGTGACTTGCTCTATCGCGATATTCGCTTTATTGCAGTGACCTGGAACCAAACCCACAATATCTCCAAGGTATGCCTGTATTTACAAAGGCGTGAGAGGTGTTTGGGAAAACCAACAGGGGATCCTCTAGTCCCTTAGAAGTCGTAGCAACAGGCGGCCATTACCACCATCTGGGGCCGAAGGGGCATGTGAGGGTGGCTACCAGAACCTGGAGTAGGCATCTATATGCAGAAAACCTCCAGACAGGCACTACGGACCTTGGTAGGAAGAGGCAGTAAATCTATTGTATCTATTGTGACTGGCAAGGAGGGAGATGACTTCTCTCTCCTCCTACCCTCTGCTCTCCTGTTGGTGCATCCCATTGGCCAACCCAGCTGCAGGCCAGAGAGCTAGGGGACCCATTGATGTGGCCCCCAAAGGTCAGCTGCCCGGGACTCAGAACAGGGTAGAAGGGGCTGGAGAAAAGTCCTAATGGGACAATTGGATGATATCCAACACAGAGTACTATAACATTAAATGAAAAGGTAGAATATAAACTCCATCTATCATTTTTCTTTTTATATGTAAAAACTAAATATTTACATGGATAAGAATTAAAGGGTTATCAAATGACAGTATTGATTTGTTTTTGTGATAGTATCTTGGATTCTAGTTAATTAAATCCAGTATCTTCAATAATAATCACATTTAAAAGCTCTGTTTCTTTTTTCTTTGCAGTAAAACAGACCTGAGTTAAAATTCTGACTCTACACTCGCTATTTCTCTAAATTCCTCATGTCTAAAATGGGAATGATAAAAGTACCTACCTCGTAGGGCTGCTATGAGAATTAAATGAGGTAATAGATTTTGAGGTCTTACAACAGTGCTTGACACATATTAAATGGTTTAAGTGTTTGCTGTTATGGTCACAACGGGATTTCAAGAGCTTTCTAATGGGTCTACCTGTCTCTGTGCCCCCTCTCCAATCTACTCACCATCCTCAAGCCACAGCAAGCTCCCTTTAAAGGGTACACCTGATCATGTCACTCTCTTACTTGAAACGTGTCCATAGTCTCCAGACCTTGCAGGACAATACTCAAACCTCACCCTTGCAGGTATCTCCAGTCTCATCCTTCTCCACTCCTCCCTTTGTGCCTTCATTCCAGCCACACCAATTCCTTCTGGTTCTGCACAAGCGCCATGTTGTCCCATGTCAGAGCCGCTGTTTGGAATGTCTTTTCCATACTATGCTACTTTCCTACCTTGCTAACTCTTACTACTCATCATTGAAATTTCAAGTGTCACCACCCCTGAGAAGAGTTCCTGCTACCCCACCACCACCACCACCAGTCTGATTTATAAGAAGCTTCCTCCTCATCCCATCATATTCCATGCAAGCTGTATCACGCCATACTCCAAATCATGAGTGTACTGATCCCCCCATCAGCAGTAGGCCCCTCAGAGGTAGCAATATGAGCTTTGTCTCTGGACCCCAGCACAGAGCATAGAACCTGCTGAGATGGATACTTAGTCATGATTTGTCTAAGAATTAAATTTACAAATGAATGACTTAAGTAACTGACCCAAAGTCACTTAGCTAAGCGAGTGGCAGAGGCAGAATTCAACCCCAGCTCTGTTTGGCTCCAAAGGCCATCACTGTCTCCCAGCAATCTGGAAGTTCTAAGACTGTCTGACACTCCAGAATAGCTACATGCCTGAGGGAACTCCCTAGGGGCACTAGACTAGTTCAGGCCAGAATGAGCTGGTCAGTAGAGACCGGGAGAAATAAATGCCTCCTTTCTGGGAGTATCAACCACATGACATTTGCTTTGTCAAGGGACTTTCCCAAGAAAATCAATTTCTGGAGCATGTTAAAATATAAACAAACCACCACTCACCCACCCACTCCTTAAAGACAATTGGTCCAAAGAGATCTTAGAGAATTCAGACAATTCCACAATGTTGAGAGCACCATCTGATCACACGAACTTTGTTTTCCCTAACCAAGCATTTTTTGACTGAATTTTTATTTTAAATTTGGCTGCACTGTGAAATGTGCATCCCCATACTATACTGTTTCACCCAAGGCAAACCTGTGTGCACAGCCACAGATACAGTGGGGATTCATGACATATGCACCATTTGAGATTTGCTCTTATGGCTCAAGATGATGTTACCAGAATCCCTTGATAACAGTGTTTATACCTATTTATAACTGTAACCTATTATCCTACCTTCCATATAATTGGATGTGACTAAAGTTAAAAAAAAATTCAGCTGCATAAGAAAAGTCATGCTCTTATAGAGCAGATGTTCGCTCAGCATGGGAAGTGAATTAGCCTTTAACACAAATGCCCAGAAATACATACGGTGCTTTTAGAAAAAGCAGTGACATTAATATTTGATATTGAAAAATAATTTTGAGATAAAGGATATTAAAAATGGAGGGGAGGTAGCCACAGCTGGTTTTTTAAATAGGTGTTAATTTTACCTCTTTAAGGTACGATCTTGGTTCCAATTCAGGCACCGGATTTATTCTCCAGTTCAGGGCACAGAAAAATGACTCATAATTTATTTGTCCTTCACTGTCTTCAAACCTGAAAATATAATTGTAATATATTATTTGATGCAATCTGAAGAATTCAGGACCAGAATGACAGCTTACATGCTGCCATAAAAACATAATATTAGGTATGCTTCAATATCTGATATTTTCCTTGTTTATTATTAGTTTAATAATCTGTTTCTAACTTTCCAGAAAGTAAACTCCTCGCAAGCAGATATCTCACACACCCAACTCACCAAAGTGTCCCCAACACCTAGATCAATGCTGGCACTTAGCAGGTATTCAACAAATATTTGTTGCAGTTGCCACAGAAACAAATTAGTTTATTCAGTAACTAAGACCATTGCTATATTTTGTTAAGAATATGTGAAGGTCTTTTTAATTTAAAATGGTTAATATTATATGTCAGTAAAATAAAACGTCCTTATATTTCTTAAATTTCATGTCTTTTAAATCTTAAAGGCAAGTCTAGATTCATTTTGTCTACTAATATATTTTTAGGAAAAATAAAAGGCATCTTCATCATTTATTATGTAGCCACTAAAAAGGGTTATTTAGATCCATATATGCTGTCATGCAAATATGTTCATGACACATTGTTAAGTGGAAAGGAAGTTATAAAATAGTATGTAGAGTTATGATTCCACTTTAGGTCTATATTTGTATAAAATGGCCTAGAAAAAAGTCTAGTAATAATACACTGAAGTATTAAGAACAGCTATCTCTGGGAAGAGAGATTATGATTTTTGCCTTTTCTTTAGACTTTTCTGTATCATCTGAATTGTTTTAAATTTATAATTGGAAAAAATAAGCCCATTTTCATTTTGAAAAAAATAAATGATTATCGTGCATCATAAAACTATAAGTCAAAAATAACTAATCTATTTGACTACTATTTTGTAATGATGAACACTGGCATAAATTTATCCTTAACCATAACAGACTTTTTGCTAAGACCCAATAATTTCAACAAAATTGCTATAATGACCTAACACAAACAAAATACTTCTTAGTGTAATACCTCAATGCTACCTATTCTGAATTTGACCACATTCTGCCAATTTTTAAGGCTAAATATAAACTGGTTATATAACATAATTTTTGGTGTTGCTGATGTTGTTGAGGAAGATTCACCCTCAGCTAACATCTGTTGCCAATCTTCCTCTTTTTTTTTTCCTTGAGGAAGATTCACCCTGAGCTAACATCTGTGCCAATCTTCCTCTATTTTGTATGTGGGACACTGCCACAGCATGGTCACCAACAAGTGGTGTAGGTCCACGCCTGGGAACCAAACCCAGGCTGTCAAAGTGGAGTGCACCGAACTTAACCACTAGGCCACGGGGCCAGCCTCCTATAACATGATTTTTTGAAGGAAAAGACAAAGGTGGTCACTAGGGTGCTATTCCAAGCAACCTGCTCCAGGCTCCTGCCCTTCTCTCAGGACCTCCAACTCAACAGGCCCCTCCAACCAGCAAGTGAGGTGTACTATTGCAAGGATGAATGGAGGTTAATTAATTATAAGAAAACTCAGTGATAATGGATACAGGAAAAAAACATACTCATAATTAGTAAAAAGGATTTTCTCTTTTTTTCTCAAAATATTAGAAAAAATAATAGCTCATATTTATAAATAATAAAAATTAGCAGCAATAAATTAAATGTTACAAGATGAAGTCACATAGACTCATCAATCTAAACAAAGTAGAATAAACAGAGCAATCAGAAGAGGAGAAAGGGGATTCGGTAATTCTTTTGTGGACATTTTCTTTGGCCAAGGATTCTGTGATACAACTCCAATATGCTGCCCCGTACCACTGTTTATCCTTTGACTTTTGGCTTCCTCATCATTTTAACTCCTTGAAAGGACATGATCTGTTTATGAAAATATTTGTAGCCAAAATGCAGGACCGTTATGCCTTTTATTTGTATATGTTTTGGGAGAAGATCTGAAACTCCATCAATTAAACACGTTTTGTAAGAAACTTTCCTTTATAGTGGAGCCTCGAAGAAAAGTATTCCCTAATACTCTGAGTAGGAGCTGATGTCAAAGAATGAGATCATGTAGGGCCTTTGACTTTCATACTGAGGACAACTAAGAGCCGCTGGAGCATACTGTACAGAGCAGTTATGGGATCTAATTATATTTTCGAAAGATCACTCTGGCTGATATATTGCGAGTAGAATGTAGGGGCCAGGCCAAAGTAGGAAGAGTAGTTGGCAGTCTTTTGCAGTAATCCAGATGAGAGATAATGGCGGCTTATAGGAGAGATAATGGTTGTGGTGGCAGTGGAAGGCAGTGAGCAATTCTGAATATAGTTTGAATGCAGGTTTCCTGAAGAACTGTATATAGTATGCATGAGAGAGAGAGAGAGAGAGATGGATTCAGGACAACTCCAAGGGTTTTGCTTGAGCAACTGGAAAAATAAAGCTCCCCTAACTGAGATAGGAAAGAATGCAGGGGCTACAGTTTGGGAGAAAAGATCAGGAGTTTGGTGTTTTGGATATGTTATATTTTGATAGGAAGTGAGAAGTTGGATATATGAGTCTGAAGTTCAGGAAAGAGGTTTCAGTTGAAGATAGAAATGAAGATTCATTAGCATACAGATGGTACAGTATTTAAACCCACCAGACTGGGAGATTGGATAAGATCACCAATGAAATAAGTTTTTCTATTGTTCCTACAGTACAGAATTTAACTGTCAGTAAATTCCTATCACATCAATTACAGGAGGTATTATATAATCCTAGAGGTTTCAGAAGTGTAATATCTCAGTAATTTGGGAACCAGTCAAAAGACTACCAAACAGATCTAGGATCACATCAGATTTCACCCTTCATATACAATCCACTAACCAATCCTGTGGGTTCTACTACCATAGCATATCAAGTCTCTTTTTCTTGATCTCCTCTACTATTCACTAATTCCAAGCCACCATCATCTCTTACCTGGATTACAACAATAGCTTTGTATCTGGGTCTTGTTGCTTCTATTCTTACCTTGCTGCAGACTACCCTCCACCAGAATAGTCTTTTTAAAACACAGATCCTTGCTTGCAACTCTCCAATGGCTTCCCAATCTACTTGGAACACAAGCTGAACTCCTTATTAGGGTTTATAAGACCCTGTGTAATCTGGCCCCTGCTGATCTCTCTGATCTCATCTGAAAACTCTTTCCCTGTTCACAACATTCTAGGTACACTGGTCTTCTTCTAGTTCTCTGAGCATAACAAGATTGTTCCAGAAATGCAAGGCATTTGCACCTTTCTCTGGAAAGTCTCAGTTCAAATGTTGCTTCCTGAAAGAAATGTTGCTTCAGAAAGGCCTTCCTGAAGGATCTGAGTCCCCATGCCTGAATCTGCATTTTCCCTGGATGACGGCATTGGAAAGATTACAGGAAAATTTCTGGAAGTCACCGCTGGAAGTCCTATTATCAGACTTTGTTACCAATAAGTCTGATATTTACTCATGCTTGCCTGTTACCTCTAGGCCCCTAGCCTTCTTTCCTGCCCAACTGATAATATGTCAGACTCAACACATCTAACCATTTACCCATTTCAAAGGATATTTGAGAAAGATATTTCCTAATTAAATAATATTCGGGAAGGATCCAAAGCTGCAAAGGAAAGAGTATACAGCTCAGAAATGATGTATAAAATCTTTCTGAGAAAAAATGTTTGAAAAATTTAATCTTTCCAAAGTCCCAGAGCCAGGCCTCAGGGAGAAGTTGAGTTAATGTGGTATAATACTCCAAGTTTTTCTTTTCAGTTCTGTCTTAGAGGATCTCAATGGATATGGGAATCCCCTCAAAAGGAACAATGGAGAAAAGAAGAAAGAATCTTTCAATTAAAAGGGATAAAATGAGCCAATGCTTCTTGGAAGAATTCTTTGCTCTTGGGAAATAGACAGAGTTGCAGTAAATCATGATGGATGATCACAAATATTTATCTCCCTTTCCCACCAAAATCTCACCAAAATGACAACAAAGGAATAAAAATAGGTAATAACCTACAATGACAAAAATAGCTGGAAAAAGACAATAGTGGACAAGAGATTTCAAAATCTTTTGCTGGGGTCAGCCCAGTGGCATAGTGGTTAAGTTCATGTGCTCTGCTTCGGCAGCCCAGGGTCTGTGGGTTCAGATCCTGGGTGTGGATGCACCGCTCAACAAGCCACGCTGTGGTGGCATCCCATATACAAAATAGAGGAAGATTGGTAACAGATGTTAGCTTAGGGCCAATCTTCCTCACCAAAAAAAAAAGAAAAAGAAAAAAAATCTTTTGCAAGATGGAAAGCAGACTAAGGATTGGTAACTGACTTGGCAGAGCTGAGGAAGGGAAGCAGAACTCTAATCCATGGCAGAGGCAGGGGGCACTTAGAGATTAGCCAATGTGGCCTACAAAATTCCTGAGAGGCTCAGCAATTGCAGACTCCAGGTGTCAATAAAGGCAGGGGTAAGGTGTGGTTCTGAAAATAAGGACTGCTTGAAAGCCTGAATAAAGCTGGAGCAGCTGGACTCCCAAGTATCTTCTTCTACACTGTACTCCTCTGGAGGGGAGTAAGGTTTGTTCTCCAGTGAAATTCGATCAAAGAAGCTCTGGTCTTGAGGAGATGAAGCACAATGGAGGGCAGAGGAGAGCATTACACACTCAACTGGGGCCTCTCAGCCCCCTTCCTTCCCCTTTCCTGTTTCCACAACACCAGTGCCTGTGTGTAAATTCTCCTTTCCCCCATCCCACCCTCCCTCCAGCTCAGCAGGAGAAGATAGGATTCTTCTCTCAGTACTCTGAATGGTCCCAGAGATATCTCTAAATTGTGGCTTCTGGGGATTCCCTAATGAAAATGCAGGCTAGGAGATGACTCTTGCAGTGAAACACACCAATCGACAAGAGCCATCCCCAGAAGCTTCCAACATTAAGGACAGAAGTCAAAACAGCAACAGAAAAAAAGGAATCAGGGAAACAAAGACAATTCAGGTAGGAGAGGCAAAGATGCGAGATAAGAGGATATAGTATACCCATGAGAAAAGAACAGAAGACCACAAAAAAGGAACATTCAGACTAAAAATGTGCTCTTGGAATCAAAAATATGATAGTAGTAACTCGATGCAGTAGAAGGGGTGGAATATAAAGTTGAGGAAATCTCTTAATAAGTACATCATAATGACAAAGAGAAAACTTGGGAGAGAAAAGATCCAAATTCAGGCGATGCAAAATTTTAATGAAAAGAGTTCTCTACAAGAGAAAAATGGAAATGGAGGAGAAGAGATTATAAAAAATTAACGGAACATTTCTCAGAACCAAAGAACAGAGTCTCCAGATCGGAAAGGCCCATAAAGTGTTAAGCTCAATGAATCTATATATTAGACACACACACCATAAGCCTCCATCATGAACTTCCAGAACACCAGAAAGAAAGAGAAGATCCTAAGAGCATCCAAAAAGAACAACAGTAATGGGAATCAATATTATCCTAAATTCTCAAGCATCATAACAGGAAGTTAGTAGTAGTATCTAAAAATGAGAAATCCAGAAATAGCAGTATGAGCATGCTATTTAAATGCCTGCAGAAGCAGCTAGAAGGGCTGAAAGTGGCTGCTTCTTGAGAAAGAGTCTGGGAGGTGGGAAGGGATGTGGATGGAAACTGCTGCTGTTGAAATAAGCTTTTCAGAATGATTTGATTATTTTTTACTATGAGCATGTATTTTTAAAATAAAAATTTTAAAAGTGTAAAAAGTAGATGAGAGATCCTGAAACAAGCTTTTCAAGGTAGTAAACTCATATAAGTCAGACTTGGAAAGGAAGGAGCATCGTTAGTTGGGAGCATATTGATGAGGAATTAGTCTCCCAGCCTCCCTGCTCCAAAATTCTACACAGAGCTTCTTCCTCTGGACCACTGATAGAGTGAGATTTTTCATGCCCTCATTTGCTAGTATAACATACACTATCTCTAATATATGCCACGCTTGTTAGATGAGGTTGTGAGAGAAAGAAGACAAGGATACAAAGGAGAGCTCCAGTTCTAAAAATAGTCTAGTTTGGAGGAGGAGACGAGGGAAAGCAGTTCAGAGATGGAGAGAGGCTTGAATATAAGGGAGTAAGAACAAGTAGGTCAGTGCTCACATTTACCCCTGAATATTATCTCCCCAATCACCCGTCGTGGAGTCTTCCCTGTCTCATAACTACAGGTCATCATTCACCAAACCCTATCCATCTTTTCCAAATATGTTGGAAAAGCCTATGAATTGTACAGAAAACCTATCTCCTTACTTCAGGGTCCTGCTGTGCTTCTGATCAACGTGTTAGCGTCCTGATTCTCCAACCTGAATCCCCTACTTTCTCCTCTCCAAATGACATTTGGCTCTTGCGAAGACTCTGATCCACAGTCAAAGCACAAAGATTTGCCATTATGGAGGAAATTCCTTTGAAAAGGTTGGGAAGGCAATTCCAAAGAAGAACTTTCTATGGCAACATTGTTAGAATCAGTGCAGGCCTTCCAGGGTGACTGCCCTAAAGGGCAACACTAATTCTGGCTTTTAAATGTTTCAACGCTTGTTAAAAAGTCAGCTTCCTTACTTTAAAGTCCCTGCTCACACAGTGCTAAAGTGTTTTCCTGAAACCTCCATAAATTCTTCTTTCCCTTCGATACTTGGGCCAGCCACCACTTCCTTCCCTATGCAAACTAAGGGACGTGTTTGAGGAAGAAGAGGGACAACCTCCCAGTTCTTCTCTGGAAAATAATGACCCTCCAGCATGCTTCTCCATGCCTTGCTAGGTGGGAGTTCTTGGAAGTGAGTCTAACGTGTCATTTGACAGGTGCTCGTGCTCCCCCTCCCAAAAATGATGAATGGCTTGAAAACTGCAGAAGCCATCCATCTCCTTGCCATGGGGAATAATGCTGATCTGCTTTATTTCCACCATCTGTGGAGGTAAAAGACACAGCAGCAGCTGTATTTTGCTGAAGAGTAACATGGGTTCCCCTCTGCTGCAAAGGCCATCTCCTAACTTAGGGAATAGGCTGGCTGCGTGACCAGGGCTGGAAGGGAGGGAGGGCAGTGAAGACATAGTTTTGACTCAGTTGTGTTTGGTTTCAGTTCATTACCCAGTAAGCCCAGGGGTCCACACTGAAACACCTGGTGAGATTCTTAAAGACCAAACACTTGAGAAAAAAGTGGAGCTCTGGGCCACTGTGCTGGTTGGTCACAAAAACTTAAGCATTGGCAAGATGGCACTGCCTAAGTTGCCAATGAGTAACTCCAGTTATCTCTAAAGAGCCAGGGCTCTAAATTCCAATTCTGATCCCAGCACACATCTCCTAGGTGAGGCGAGTCACAGCTGCCTAGTATGGGCTGAACACACAGTCAATGCTCTGTTGGTCCACATGGTTTTGGATTTCTTAAAAATTTCTTAAACTACAAATCACATTATATTTGAAAAGGTAGAAAGCTTCTGGGGTGTGTGTGCGTGTGAGAGAGAGAGGCAGAGAGAGTGAGAGAGAGAATGGGGCTTCTCTCTGAAAACTTCCCAGTGCACCAAACACTGCAACAACAGCAGACACGTGGCTCAACTCTTGTCCTTCAGCCTCACTGCCAGGTATTGTTGGGTGAAATCACTTGAGCCCAAACCATGCCTCTGGGAGGGGGGCAGGGGCGAGGCTGGGTAGAATATAATGAGATGATTTTAAAGCGCTGTTAACTTTTTCCATTTTAACTGATATTTCTGGATGAGGCACCAGCTCTCTTGGGAGGCCAGTTCTAAGGCATTCCATGGAGCCCAGAGCCAGCTGTAAAAGACTAGCTTGGGGCAGAGCTGCTGGGGAAAGAGTTGCACTTGAATTTCCAGCTATTCCAAGTCTCAATTCAGAAGGCTGCAATTAGGGGAAGAGGCTGCCTCTTTACTCTCCAGTCCCACAAGGAATACAGAATGGAATGAGCTCAGTATATTCTCTACCTCTCATGGTTTGAGAACCATAATTTCTCATTTGTTAGTATTGAGGAGATATTAATATCCAAACAAAGGCTCAGAGCGGTTGAGTCAATTTAGGATCACATGGGCAGGAGGCAGTAGAATTGGACTTCAGAGGCAGGTCTGATGGATATCAAGCCCATGTTTTTCTCCCCCTGCCCAGTGTACCAGCACAGGGCAAGTCCCTGGGTCTGCAAAGATGAAGCAGACATAGTCTCTATTCCTAGGAGCTCAGACAGAAACAAAGGCTTAGGGTATCTTAGGGAGTTCTAATTCCATTAGAGACTTATCTTGGCCTGAAGCATCCTCTTTCACTGAAAGAGTCTCCTTATACCTCAATGTTGTCACTTACTAAATGAGGAATCATGCCTCCCATCAACTAAAATGTACCTTTTAATATGCTCAAGGATTTACAAAATATTCTAGGCCCCTTGGCACTATGTCAATACAGACTGTCACTTCTTTTATTAATGGGTAATAGCTACCACTACATAGAACATTTAAGTCTGATCTCTGTGCATTAGTGAAATGAATTCGTTTGGTAAGTAAGGTGACCTCATACCAGCTACCACAGCACAAACTGATGAGGGCTTGGGTAACCGGATGTGAAAAGACTTTAGTCTTGATTCCAGCTTGAGTTGTGCTAATAAGGAAAAGACCTGACTGAATCATAAGAAAAATATTAGTGGAGTAGAGGGGAAATCTTACTACCAAAACACAGGGTCAGGAGAAACACATGGGTAACAATCACTGGGTGAAAGAAATCATCCAAATCTTTAGCCATATTGTTTTTCGTCTCCTGATCTGAACTCACACAGCAGGGCTATACGGCTGCTCAACAGCTACCCAGCTCCATCCTAAGGCAGGTAAAACTGCCCCTGGGCAGAATGTGCACTGAACCAAATCAACAAACTCCATGCCTGCCTCCCACGGGAGACTGTAGACGTCAGAAGGGCTCTGGCTTAGCGTGCCACAGGAGGGCTGTGCAGAAAGAGAGTCTGGTCAAGGCTCTGGAAAGCCCTGTGGAGTCTGTGGGGAACAATAAGAATGCAGAATATAAATGTAAGCTGCAGGCTGATGGGCCCACTAGGAATTAGGGCAGTCTTTGAAAGGAATCTGCGGAGATGATGCAAAACACCAAGCATGTGACCCAAATCGTGGCAGGGCATATTGGAGGGAGAGGGGAATGGGAATGAGACATTTTCTAATCTGATTAGTCTGAAGTTTCCCCTGAGTGTAGAGAAGGGTCACTGCACAATTAGAGGCAAAGTTAGACTGAACATGGTCTGCTTAGTGGCTCAGAGGGATGACCTCCTCAAAGCTAAGCTGGGCTCGGAGGCGGATGTGTTCAGAGGCTGAGATGACTCCGAAGCAAGTTGTGGAATAGTCTTTCTGCCTTTAATGTCAAATTGTAAAGGCAAAGACAAAACAGTCTGCTGAGAGAATGAGAGGATGATGACTTGGTGGCCTCAGTATTGGATAAGAAACATCTAGGTCTTCCAGAGGCCAGGCTCCCACATTACTGGACTTTCCAGGACAACTCATCCTCAAGGCCATGGAAAGATAATCTAATAAACATCTGCAGTTTCCTGACTAGAAGACAGCTTAATGTGTGGAAGGCGTTCAGATTCAACTGTTTAAAAACAAGGCTTCCTCTATGTAGAAAGACACAGGTTTCTTCCAGTTCATTTCTAAGTCAGAGTGTGTAGTCTATGGTCCCTGACTTAAACTTCTCTCCTAGTCCCCAATCAATACTTAGTAACAGGTGCTGTGCTTTACTGACATTATGTCAATTCATCCTCGGAACCACTAGGAAGTAGGTATTGTTATCTGATTCTAGAGGTAAGGAATCTGGGTTTCAGGCAGGTCAAAAATCTTGCACAAGATCACACAGCTAGCAAGTTGATTCAAAGAATATAAGAGAGGAGGTAGAGGTAAAATTGTCAAGATGTACACTGATCGTTCACAGGTGGTAAATGAAACAGGTTAAAAGCAAGTCTCTGCATCTGAATGGATCAAACGTCAAGTCACAAATCTTCATTACAAGCAAGGTAAGGGACAAAAAGAGAAACATAAATAGTATTGTGAGAATCCGTAGGAGGAGATAATCACTGCGAGCCAAGCAAATCCAAGAGGGCTTCATGGATATGGTGCTATTTGAAATGGCTCTTAAAGGAAGAGCAAGCTTTCAGCAGGTAGAGAAAATTGAAAGCTATTTCCTACTGAAGAAATAGAAAGAGAAAAGGCAAAAAAGTGGGAGGGCAGGTGGTATATGTGTGAAATGCTAAATGGCCCATTTGGCTGGACTACCCAGAATGGGAAGGGGAGCTTTGGGAATGTGGTAACTGTGGAGAAACCTGACTCCTAGACCTGCGCATTTCATCTCAGGTCCTTTACATCGGATGACCTACTTATCCCTCACACTGATGCCTGCAAATAAAAGCAAATAGACCTGATAGTCTAGAAAATAACCCCAGGTCAATCAAATGCATACACACATCCATCTGGATTGGCCCTCTTCTTGATTACCCTCCTGACCCCTTGGACCCTAGTTCTCCCACATGGGATTTAGTTTTATCTATTCCTTTGGTTTCTCCTTTCACCTCAGAGGAGGACTCTCTACTCTAGCCTCTGCTTGAGAACAATGCTCCAACTGACAACCCTAAATCCCATGATGGAGAAAGGTGAGAAGAAGTTCAAAGCTAAGGAGTTGTTCTTTCCTTAGAGAACAAAGACATGGTACAGAAGGTTTGTGAGTAGAAGAGTGACACTATGACATTTTTACTCTTAGAAGGTACTTAGCTGTTGTATGAAAGACAGATTTAAAAATTTAGAGACTGGTGGAGGAAACACCAACATGGAGGCCCTGCAATAGTCAAGAACAAATGTGGGTCAGAACAAGAGTGAAGATAGTAGGAACAGAGAGGAAAGAGTGGATGCAAGCAGCAGGAAGGAGGTAGAACTGTCAAGGCATTTTAATCTACTGGATATGTGAACACAATAATTCAAAATGGTTAGAAGCAGGAGATGTGCATTTGAAAGGTTCCAGGGTTAAGTCACAGCTCTCCTTCTTCCAGACTACGTGACTTTGGGCAAAATACCTCATCTCTCTAAACCTCAGCATCCTCATGTAAGATAGGAGGATAATAGTTCTGATCTCACCAAGTTGTTCTCACAAAGTAAATGAAGTAATGTATTCAAAGCAATGATAACAACGCCTAGATCACAGCCCAAAATGTCAGAATTATCAAGATAAGTAAGTCAGAGGAGGGGTTGGAGTAATGCCATAGGAAGCATAAAAGATAATCAGAGTCTATATGGGTAGGAGGGTGGTGCCAGGGAGTCAAAAGTCAGGTCTAACAGGAGAAGTGATGTGTTTTGGAAAGCAGTTCACCATACTTTCCTTTTGCAACATCATCATCTCTATGCTTTACATCTGGTGCTCTAGCAAGATAGAGCCCTGTGCTGGTAACACTAGGTCCTCTTATGGCAGGTCTTTAGCCATCAGGGACTACTGCTTTGAAAAACCTGTCATGAGTTTTACATCTAACACCCTCACAACCAATGAAGTTGTACATTTTCATTTTGTCCCAGAACCTGTGTGTGTGTTAGGGTGTCTTAAGGTCAAAAAGATAAAATAATAACTCATAATAGTCTAACAATCAAAATCGTGGCTAACTTTTCCTTTTGTAATACTTAAATGGAGGTATGTCATCAATAAGACAATCAAAGGTAAATCAAGGGGAATTAAAGGTAAATGTAAAACCAGGAATAGCCCCCAAAACAAAAATATGCAGGACAATCACAATGAAGGGTAGAGTTCTCACTTACTTGGACAGTAAGGATACCAGCAGATCGTGAGTCAAAGGTAACCTGGAGGACTTGCACAGCCTTCTGATGTCTTTGGTGGGTAATACTTTTTTACTGCATTAAAACAAAGTAAATGGCCTTTTATACACTTTGTGTCTCTCAAGTAGCTAATTACATGCTATAGGAAAGAAAACATAGATGTGTCCTAAAAACATGCACATGGAAATAAATGTGAAAATTGGTACTGGAATTCACAGTAACAAAAACCCATCATATTGCATTTCACTTTTTCCATTTCAGAAGTCAACAGATTCTGTCCTTACAAAGGCCTTTCCATCAAGATTCAGATTCTTGGTTGGTGATAGTACAGCCTATTAAGGCTGCAGCCATGAGTGTTGCTCTAAGTAATCGATCCGCATTCTTGACCACTAGTCAAAAACGATTCTGATATTTGAAAACATCTCCTAATTTGACAGGCAACTACAGCCTCCAACACAAGTATTATATGACTTGAGGGTATTTTCCAGTCTTTTCCTTGGACCCAAACGTTATAGCCTAGAAGCCCCAGCTGGGGCCTTAACAGTCACCTCAATTTTGTCAGATGCTTTCTCCAGAGTAGCCCAGTAGTCATTTTCCTCAGCCTGCAGAGGGCACAGAAATGCTTGTCCAGTGTTCTCACTCAGCCAATGTTCTTCCAGGCACCAGGCAAAATTAGAACTAACAGGAAGGAAAGTGGGCTCCTTTCTTTGCAATGAGGTTATAAAATGATGAGAGAATGTTTATGTCCAGAATCAAAGCTTGTTGGATCTGGAAGAACCTCAGAGCTGTCTGATTAAGCAACCCCATTATTCCCAAGAGGTGTTCCTTTAGCGGAGGAAGGTCACGCTTCTCACTCTGGGAAAGGGGTACCACCAGGGTGGAAGGTAGGGTCTGGGTCTTGCAAAGCTCAGACCACACATCCTCCAAGAGGCTCAGGGAAGCTTAAAGAGTCAAGAAAAAAATGCCATCTTTATAAAAACCTAATAAGGATGTATTATGAATTAGGAAAAAAATCATGTTCATTATGAAGATAAACTATGAGACCTTCAAAGATATTTAGGGTGTGCAGATGGCCACTTGCGTGCAGACTTCAGGTTTGGAGATGAGGGAAGCGGTCATGGGGCAGAGAGACTGCAGTAGTGTGTAGTAACAAAATTAGAAGCTAGAGTTAGAACTAAGATCTTCTAACTCCAGATGAGTATCTCTCCCCACTATATCAAGCCTGTGGGGAAGATGAACACCCAAACATATGAGGCTCCAGGTTTTTTTATGACTGACTTAATAAAACTCAATACAAACGTGATAAATGTATTAGAAATACATTATGCTGAGCTTCATTATTTTCAAGAAGAAATAATTTCAAAGAAATTTGTAGAAAGTTTACTTGCAAATTCCCTTTCTGTTCATTATAAAAGTCACATTTATAAATCTCAGTTATCACTTAAATAATGTAAGAAGGAGAGACACCTCAGAATTAAACCTTCTAACATCTTGATTTACTATGTTTCATTGAAAGCTTCTAGAAACCAACTAAAAGAAAATGCAAAGGGGCATCTGTTCTTTTGAAAATACAGGGCCTCCCCTATTCCATCAACAAACAAAGCTCACCATCAGTATGAAATATTTGTATCTAGATACTCTCCAAAAATGATTTAAGATGGCTTTGCTAAATAGTGGAGTACGATCAGACATGTCAATTTTCTTTTGGCCCTTTTTGATAAAATATCAATTCTTTCATTACTCAGGTTCACAGAAACTTAAATGATTTATTAGAATCAACAAAATAAAAGCTTACTTTTCTCGATCTTGGTATACACAGTTAGCAATGAGTCTTTCGAAATTCTCAAAAGTATTTCTCTTGAACCGTTCATGGGCCAGTGCAATTAGGACATTCACATCTTCATAAGCGTCCTCGGGCACGCGGTAGTGACGCGCAATGGTTATAACTTCATGGTCTGTGAGCTCCCCAACAGTTAGAGTCATCAGTATATCTCTGTAAAGAAAACAGAAAAACACTCATGAAATTATATCTAAGAATATTTTACCTCTATTTCTATTAAAAGTATCTAAATCCCATTTTATAAAGCTTTTACCAACTACACAGAGGATAGGTGATTATTTTTCTTAATTTCTCTGCTTAACTTATGAGCAGCAGGAAAGTACCAGCGCTAGAATGGGAAACCATAAGCACTGTAGCTTATAAATAAAATGGCTTTTTGCCCAGAGTCAAACTTCTACCAGATAACAGCCTGCAACCAGGAAGCAAATTTTTAAAGTCCTTAAATGGTCAAAAGGCCTGTCACTAAATACATGTTTTCATTCAATGCCTATTAATCTTACTTTACACAAAATAGTAATAGACTTGGAGTTCTAGTTTCCCAGGGTATCAAATTTATAAATCAGTAAATTAGAAAGGTGTTTTGGAGATGGGGAAAGCAATTATGTACATTTCTGTAGTAAAAAGTAAAAATTGACACACCAAGCCAGTGAGAAAAACATGAGAGAAAAAGTTAAAAGTGAAAAGAGCTGTGTGAGGGTACAGTTGTCTGAGTCTTTAGAAGGCAAATGGCGTTGAGATTATTTGGCAGAGCTAAAAAACAAATGACAACGACATATTAACATAACATTAAAAAAATGAGGATTCAAAGCCTAACAAATTGGCTGAGTTGTTTTCAATATATTCTCTATATGAAAGCTACAAATCATGCAGCATCCATTAGAAAGAATGACAACAAAATGGTTAAAATGCAAACTGTTATGGTGGTTAAATGAATAAGCTTCCAACGTCTAGAAAATCTACTTACCAGAAGTATTTCAGTTCTGAAGAATCCCGAATAAACGAGGGAATACGAGGTTTTATTTGCTCTTCTGTTTTAAACTGGTCTTTGAGAATAATGGCTTTTAGTTCTTTTATATGTTTCCTGCCATTATCACTATCATTTAAGAATTCTAGGTTCCCCCAATCAAGATCATCATTAGACAGAGTGTAGGAAAGCCCACAGCTAAGTTACTGACCGATCTGAAGGAAGCGAATTTCACCTATATCTACTTCTCAGGGTTTCAGGGTTTTTATTTTGTTTTGTTTTTTTTTTAATGGGAAATGAAGGCTAAATTAAACCAAAAGGACCCCACAACTGCATCTAGTCAGTTTGGGTCAGACAATCAATCGGTAATATTGGCTGGGGGCTCACTGTGCAGAAAAGACTATAAAGTGTTTTGGCATCTGAACTTTTCAGAGTCTATAATCTACTTGGGCTGTCCAAGCACACAGATGAGCTCTCACAGCCACAAACTGGGGGAGCCACTTGAATGAACTGAATAATAATAACCCTCACCATTTGCTGAGCATTAGCTAGACGCAAGGTCCTGTGCTTCCAAGTACTTTTGGCATGGATCATAGGTACTATTATCATCCCTATTTTGCAGATGAGAACACTGAGGAACAGAAATGTTAAGTAATATAGCCCAAGTCATGAAAGTCAGAATGCAAACCTCCGTGGTCTGGCTCCAAAGCCCATGTTCCTGCATACTACTCTGACCCTCTTCCATTGGGACACAGAAGACAGAGTCACCAGAGGGAGCGGGGCTCAGTCAGCAAAAGCTTCCCAAAGGCAGCAGGTTTTGAGCTGATTTTTTACAGACCTCTACTCCCTTTACCGTCCATGACCTCTGCTTTGAGGGCTATCACCGATAAGCATAAATAAATATGAGAAAATAATTTCAGAAACCCTGAGTCACCAATCATCTCTGACAGAGGGTTAAGTGACTACAGAGGAACCAACCCAAGGAAGGTCCTCAGCTCATTTAGAATAGTAGTCATGGAATAATCAGTAATGACACACATAAAATAGAATAGTACGCTGAAATGGAATAGCATGCATGAAAAGCATGCTGTTCATTGGTACTTGTTGGTATGAAAGAGGTCCACACTATGTTGATAAATGTAGTATGATCCCAGTGAAATGCAAGGTATCAGTACATATCTATTCATAGACATAAAGGCTGGAAGGATACCGGCCAAACATCTATAGTATTATCCCTGATTGCTGAGATTTCTTTATACAGGCATGTGTCGCTTTTTTTTTTTTTTTTTGAGGAAGATTAGCCCTGAGCTAACTTCTGCCAATCCTCCTCTTTTTTGCTGAGGAAGGCTAGCCCTGAGCTAACATCCATGCCCATCTTCCTCTACTTTATATGTGGGACACTACCACAGCATGGCATACCAAGCGGTACCATGTCCGTACCCAAGATCCGAACTGGCGAACCCCGGGCCACCGAAGCGGAATGCATGCACTTAAGCGCTGCACCACCGGGCCAGCCCCGCATGTGTCACTTAAAGACGGAGATATGTTCTGAGAAATGTGCCATTAGGCGATTTCGTCAATGTGCAAACATCATAGAGTGTACTTACACAAACCTAGATGGTATAGCCTACTACACACCTAGGCTATATGGTACCGACTTTATGGGACCACCATTATATCTGCAGTCCATCATTGACTGAAATGTCGTTATGGGGTAAATGACTATATACAAATTTTTGCTTTTTATGAATTTTTGTAATAATCAAGTATTACTTTCATTGTCAGAGAAAAAGTCATTTGAAAGCTTTTTCCTTTTGAGGGTAGAAAACAGTGTGAAGAGGAACAGTGGCACACTCCCAAGGACAAGGGAAAAGAACGTGTGCAGCAATAACTAGAAACTTTCCATGCACCTTTAACTAAACTTATTCTAGCACCACCAGGTCATAAAAGTTTATTTTCCTTTTCACTGGATAAACTGAAATTATCCTGACCTCACTGCAGTTAAAATTTCTATCTGCTGGGTTTCTGTAGGCTTGGGTTTTAAACAGCTCAGTATTCCACTTTCCATGTCTTTATGAGAGTTTCAAACAAGCTGCCCCAGACTTAAAAATGCCCTCAGTCATGCAGGACACCAGGGACCCTGGAGCAGCTGCCAGTGTGGCCCTTGTGGCCACTGCGCCCACACAAGGCAGGTCCTGGGAATCCCAACCAGGAGGTGCGAGCCTTGTCCTGCGGACCTCAAGTGACTACTGCCACTTTGCCCCACATTTGCCATGTGCCCCTTCTTTAGGTCTCACCCCACCCTGTCAAACTTTAATAGGCTTCACAAAGAATGAGGAATCTTTTCAAAAATAGCACACTCCACTTTTTTTTTATTGTGGTAAAATACACATAACATAAAATTTACCATTAGTGGCATTTAGTACATTCACAATGTTGTGTAACTGCCACCTCTCTCTAGTTCCCAAACATTTTCACCTCCCCAAAGAAGCAGTCACTCCACTTCTCTTCTTCCTCTAAGCCCTCTCCCCACCAGACAGCCACTAATCTGCTTTCTACCTCTGCAGATGTGCCAATTCTGGATATTTCACATAAATGGAATCATACAGTATGTGGTCTTTTGTGTCTGGCTTCTCTTGCTTAGCATAATGTCTTCATGTTCATCCATGTTGTAGCATGTATCAGTACTTCATTACTTTTTAAAGCTGAACAATGTTCTATTGTATGAATGTACCACATTTCGCTTATCCATTCATGTACTGATGAACATTTGGATCATTTCCACCTTTTGGCTACTGTGAATAAAGCTGTTATGAACATTCATGTACATATTTTTGTTTGAATGCTTGTTTTCAATTCTTTGGGCATATACACCCAGAAGCAGAATTGCTGAGTCATACAGCAATTCTGTGTTTAGCCTACTGAGGACTCACCAGACTGTTTTCTACACACTCCGTTTTTGCCAGCGGTAGCCACAAAAACAAAGGTCGAACTTCCACCAAACATAGCCCTTCCTCACCTAAACCCGCAAAGTGAACCTAAAATAAGATCTGAGAGCAAAGTCCAATCTTGGTACTTACTGCTCAATCATTTAAAGGAAATAAAAATACATTTTAAAAAGTAGCTTTAATTGTATTGATCTGGTGTTCTGCGATTACTGTTGCTAATCTTAAAGATTCAAATGGAGAGTAACCTTCGTCTTTACCTGATATTGCACTACGTTCCTGGCACTAATATTTTATACAGATCATCACAGTATTACTTAGTTAATCTTATAAGGGACACCGCCATAATTTTCTCCCAGTTTTTGTAATTAAAGCCATACGACGGAAAAAAAAACAAACCAAACTGCTCTATGGTATCGAGGTAACTATGCAGAATTCTGAAACATGAAATGCTAAACAGTTTTACAAGACATAATTCCATAAAAGTCACCCAGTCAAGTAATGGTGAAGGAATATCTTTCAAACAAACTAAAAAAATTAGTTTCAATGTAAACAAGGGCTCAAGAGTCTAGGCCCTGGGTTCCAAGGCTTACAAGAAAATCTGGTTGAGTCTAAATTAAACTAAGCTGCAATTTTGATGACAATTAGGTAGCACCCTTTATCATTTCCTTCAATTTGATATTCATCAAATAAAATGTATTTCACTTCCTCTGATCAGAAGCCAGGCATACCTGTTCATATCCTATACCCCCCACCCCAGGCTTTCTGTTATACTTGTGGGCCTAAGCTGCCCAAACAGAACAGAAAATCCTGTTTTACCATCACTTACTCCCCAACCTAGCACACTGTTGGACTAGTGTGGTGCCAGACAGCGGAGGGTGGCAGAGACAGCTGGTAGAATATGTGTCAGAGGAAGGAGACACGGAAAGATACATTAAAGTGGGGCCAACACAAATGTCTGACTAAATAGATTTTGCTACCAGCCTAATCCTAGTTCAAAACCATTTACAAAGCTCTTCAACCTCACTGGAGAACAAGGCCATTACACATGGACACTTTGGCTGGGCACTGCCCACCTCCAGGGAGTACATTTATAGGCTTATGGTATAAATGGTGTCCCCTGGAGTTGTGAGACATGGTGGCCTCACCAGAGAAGCCAAAGAACTCCAGAGAAAAGGAAACAAAGAGGTCACCACAGACTATAAGAAAATCATCTACTCCAGCCTGGGTCACAAACCTGTTTGCAACTGGGAGGTGGTGGTGTTCAGTGGGAGAAGTGTGAGCTTTTGAATTACACAGACCTGGATTAAAATTCCAGCTCCACTAAGTTGAGAACAAGTGGGAACTTTGGTAAATTACTTAACTTCTCTGAGCCTCTGTTCCTCATCTCTGAAATTGGACAAGACCACTTACTTCACAGAATTTTACTTTACCATAGAAGCCAGGATGATCCTGTTAAAATGTAAGTCAGACCACGTCATGTGTCTGTTTAAAACCCTCTCAGGGCTTGCCACCTCTCTTGAAGTAGAACCTGAAAGCCTGATGATGACCTACCAGGCCTGATGTGTTATGTCCCTTCTCCTGCTATCTCTCGGATCTTGTCCCCTCTCTTTCCCCCTGTACCCGCCATACTGAACTCCTTGCTCTTCCTCAAACAAACTAGACATGTTCCAACTTCAGGGCTTTTGCGCTTGCTATTACCTTTACCTGGAATGCTCTTCACGACGATTACATAGTTTGGTCCTCCACCTCCTGTAGAATATCTTCTCATCTGCTTGGGTGTCATATTTTCCGTGAGGTCTTCTCTGACCATCCTTTTTAAAAATGTGACCCCTCCCCTACAAGTCTGGCATTCCCTAACCCCTTCTCTGCTTTCTTTTCCTCAGTGGCATTCATCATACTTCAACCTAGTATATCATTTACTTTCTTATTCCGTATATTGTCTATCCCTCTATTAGAGGGATATCTACTAGAATGTGAGTTCCACAAAGGGCAGGGCTGTCTATTTTGCTCACTGTTGAATCCCAACACCTTAAATAGCCCTGGCACATAGTAAGCACTCTATAATAGTTTGCTGAATAAATGAAAAATGAGGGTTAAGTTAGCAAGATATGAAAAGCATTTAGTACGGTGCCTAGAATTATGAACACTCAATAAATGATAGCAATTTTTATTATTCTCATCATCCCACAGTAGAAATAGTTTCAAGTTGTATTAAACTGGAAGAGTTACTTCTCTTACGCAAGTTTATCTTGGAAAAATGTGAAGTGTTTTTGATAACTCTGAAATCATAGAATTTATCTGCAGAATATAAAAGGAAAATGGTACATCTGTTTTAAATAGTCATATTCAGGATTAAGTTTGAAGTGATCAAGTAATAAACTCCAGGTGTGCCTTCCTTTGCATAATGGATATATTCGAGAAGTGGCACAAATGCTTAATTCTTAGAAATCAAATTAGATGGCCCTTTTCACTCTCTATTACATATAAAGATACTCTCTCTTCATTTTGGTCATTTTTAATTGGCAAGGGCAATTAATGGCCTAATACCTTAGCTTTAAATTCCTCTAATTTTGTCAAGTTCTTAATGACAAGCAAGCACACTGAACCCTGAAATAAGTCCTTTGGAAACTAAAAAACTTTTTGCCAGTATAAATAATTACTGCCAAATTCATCTGCTTTGTAAATTGACTTTTTTCTATATTTGCTCGAAGAGAAGTACATCTGCGCTGAAAATCATTGACCCTGTTTTCTTATTCCAAATAAATGTAAGCAGCTACTAGTTTTCTCTCTATTGCTGCTCTAATCTTCATTTCACATCAAATACTATGGCTTTTCCTGTTTTGACACGTAGTGGATGTACATGGGAATTCTGATTTATTTAGTTTGAAATTCAGCATGTGTTGGTGCACTCAACTTTGAGGCTATTTAAGTGTATCCAAACAAAATGAGATATTCTCATGCAGTTAAGAGCAATTGTTGTCTATTATTAACAATATTCTTCATAGAGGTACAATTTTAGAAGCCCTTTAAAACGCTCATCTATAATTCTTCTACAATTTGATACAATATGCATTTAAACAAGCTACAACAACAGTGTTTTTTGTTTTTCAAATCATGTCAAGATTTTTTGGTAACAGCAAATGGAAGTCTGGATGATGGTGCTTAACTTGCAAGTGGGCAGAAAGAAATGAATATTCATTACATCTACAAGCAAAGTTATTCCTTTTCTACCACCTTTCTTTTCATTAACACCCATCCTGTGTTCAGGGACTGTTTATCTCCAAGCAAATTGCACTTGTTTGGTTTTTTGTTTTTGACTTTTTCTCACTGGTTGCCAGATGGTTTAGAGGCCATGCTGAGTCCTGTGACAATCAGGGGGCCTTACATGGAGGGCAACCCCATATAAGCCCACAGGTATTTACTGATCACACAATGGGATGAACACAAGACCAGGTCTGCGCCCTCCAGGGGCTTACAGTCAACTCAGTAATTCAAGACTTACTCATATAGAAACATATCAAACAAAATATAATCAGATTCTTAATTCTTTCTGAACACACACTTTAAAATTTAAAATTTATTGGCTTTACTCCATTATAAAAGGAACACATTTCTAATTATAGAGAATTTGGACAATATGTAAAGAGCAAGAAAAAAAAGAAGAAAAACCATACATACTCCTACCACCCAAATATAACCAAGTAAACATTCTGGTATACTTCTTTGCAGTCTCTTTTCTAAGCATAGGTATTTAATTGTCTTTTATTTCTTAATGGTTGTGAGCATATTTTATAGTTTTCTTTTTTCATTTAACTAATACAAATTTCCATGTTATCACATATTCTTCTGAAACCAAAATGCTAAACCATACTTCTGTAATTGGATATTTCGTGGGCTTTTTTCAAATTTCTTTATAAATAATGTTATAATGAACATCTTTCTGCATAAACATTTGTATTTAAAATTATTTCCTTCGGATAGTGTCCCAGAAGTATAATTAGGTGGGCAAGAGAAAAGGACATTTGAAAGGATCTTGACACATGGTGTTAAGTTGCTTTTATCCTCCCACCAACAATGGACAAGAGCCCACAGCAATGGATATTATCATTTTTGAAAGTGTTTCCTAATTCAACAGGTAAAAATGATGTCTTGTTTTAATCAATAATGATTTGGTTACTAATAAACTTGAACATCTCTTACTTGCTAAGAATTTTTATATTTCTTCTATTGTGTTCTGTCTGCGTGTGTCTCTTTCCTATGTATCCATTCATTGATTCATTCAACAAACACTAATTGAGTACTTATTCCATGTCAGGCTACACCAACTGATGGAGAATAAGAGAGGAATAGATTAGGTTCAGTCCCCAGCCCTCAATGCCTGCACCCTTCACCAAGAGAAAAGCCAAGTCAACAAAGTAGAAAAAGGGCTGCAATAAATATGTCCAGAAGCTCAGAGAAAGTACTTCTCATCCAATCTGGCATGTGTATGCATGTAGGGGGAAATCCAGGAAGGCTTCACAGCAGAGGTGGTAGTGGAACAGACCTTGAGGATGAAAGACAATGTGCCAGTCAGAGAAGTAGGGAGGGGAGGGGAGGGGAAGGAGGTTAAGAGGAACGGGAGAAATAACTATATTCTCAAAGATTCAAGGAGAGCAAGAGGATGGTACATCTGAGGAGTTGTACAAAGTATTAATAACAAAAGCTAATATTTATCAAGTGTTTAGTGTATGCCCAACATTGATTTAATTGCTTCACGTGCATGAATTCATTTAATCCTCACAAAAACCCTTTAAGTAGAAACTTTGATTATTCCCATTTTACAAAAGAGGAACTAAGGCCCAAAGAGCTTCAGCAAGTTGCCCAAGGGCACACAGCTAGTAAGTGGTGGAGTCCAGATTTGAACCCAGATGGTCAGGGTTCTCAAGATGAGTAGAACATAGGAAAGCAGAGCAAGAGACAAGTTAGAGTGTTGGCAGGTGGGGCCCAATCATGAAAGGCACACGTGGGGCCATTTGGATTTTCTTCTGCAGGTGAAGGGAATCTCTTGAAGAATGTCAAGCAAGAGAGCAATATGAACAGAGAGCTGGATGTCAGAGCACTGAGGAAGCAATGTGAGGGTAGGCACGCCAGTGAGGGCTGCTGGGGCAGTAGGAATGGGGCAAGAGGATGGAGCCGAGAGGCATCAACTAGGGTTGGATGTGCTTGGCCAAGGATGGGCCCCAGGCCTCTTGTTGAGTGTCTGGGGGACAGGGGCACCATGGAAACTAGTTTTGGACAGCAGGGAGGATACCTTTTCTACTGAGATGAGAAAGGAGGGCAGCAAAGTTGTGGATCCAGGGGCGTGGGGCACGTCTGTTATTTAGGATCTTTACATTCTCTATTAACCTGGAGACGAGGGTTTCTGCTCTGAGTAGGAGGAAAATGGTGAGGTTAGGGAGCTTAAGAGAAAGTCTGAAACATCCATTGTGGGTAATGGGAAAAGGCATAACTAGACCTTGACACATCCTTAACTGCTTCTTCATCCTTAACTGCTCACTGATCCATCAACTGTCCAGCCTGGCATCTATGCCTTTGAATTCTTGGTCCCTATTGGTCCCTTCCCTTCAGCTTATAAACATGCTCATGTCTCTCCCAAGTGAACAGCAAAACCCACCTGCTGACCTTCTGCCCAGCTAAGTCATCCTGGTGGCATCCATCAGCCCAGCAGAACCAGTCTCCCACAGCAAGGAACCACCAAAGTGGCATTTGACAGTGTTCTGACCCTCCTTGGACAAAGTAAGTGTCCCTAGGGTTCCTGGACAACTAAGGGAGAAGGGGAAGGAAAGAGGTCTTAAAAGGAATATACTGATCATTCCTCAAGAGGAATTCCTGACAATACGGCCCATGGGAGCTCAAGGATTAAATGGGAAAGTAAAAGAGAGGTGATCACACGCAGACCTCGAGCAGGGAGAATGTGTCCTAAGGGTTCCAGAGGCGATTTATGGTCAAGACTTCTCCTAGGAGTTTTTTTTTCCATCATCTTGTTTTGTGTTTTCAGTTTTTCATGTATTCTCACTACTACCTTCTATTGCTACTTTTCTTTTGCAGTAAAGACTATACTAGGTTTGCTCTTAGGTTCTGCAATTTTTTTTCTAAAAAGGAACACCATGCACTATGCTTGTCTTTATTTTTTCTCTTAATAATAGGTTTTAAAATTATAAAGCTAATTATAAAACTTAAAATTACATATTTTTTATATATATGTATAATTATAAAACTAATACATCATGGTACAAATTCAAAAAGTATAAAAAGTTATACAATGGATCTCCTCACCATCTCAGTCTCTAGTCTCACTCCCAAGAATTTCTTTTCCCCCAGCTTTACTGAAGAAAACTGACAAACAAAATTGCATATATTTAATATGTTCAACATGATGATTTGATATACATATACATTGTGAAATGATTATTAGGTTCTGCAATTCTATCTGGAATTCTATCTTGGTTAAGTAGAAATTGCTCTAAAGTATTTTAAACTTCTATCTACCTAAATTTCAAAGATAAAGATGAAATATGATTTTATTCTCAAGATGCAATATGAAGTATTCAGCCCTTAGTTTCCTCACTCTCTTTTCTGAATCTTAATTATTTTACCTGTGGCATAAACCATGTCATCTTCCTTTTTAATTTTTCTAACAATGTCATTCACCTTTTGAAATAATGTTTTATCTTTGGATTCACAAGTATAACTTTGTGTGTGTGTGTGTGTGTGTGTGTGTATGAAACCTGTTTTAGTGTTCAATACTGTTCCAATTTTGTTTTAAAGATTTTATTTTTTTCCTTTTTCTCCCCAAAGCCCCCCAATACACAGTTGTATATTCTTAGTTGTGGGTCCTTCTAGTTGTGGCATGTGGGACGCCGCCTCAGCGTGGCTGAATGAGTGGCGCCACATCTGCGCCCAGGATTCGAACCAACGAAACACTGGGCCACCTGCAGCGGAGAGTGCGAACCTAACCACTTGGCCACGGGGCCAGCCCCCTGTTCCAATTTTTTAAGATAAGATGTCTCCCTTGAGTTCCTGATTTTGGTTTTCTCTTCATGTTCTGGAGTAATGTATTAAGGTAATGTATTATATTGAGTAATTTATTAAAGAAACTATATTATATTTTGTTTTCCTAAAGATTTAAAAACATTTCTATCGTCTCCACTAAAAAAAAAAACAACTTGTCCCCAATTTGTTTACCCTCAGAACACTGAAGATTTTATTACCTGAGGCCATATCTCTTCAGTTTTTAGGTCACTGGTTCTGCTGGTGGTTGGTGCTGTCTTGAAGCTTTGTTTCATGCATGTTTTGTTTGGATGCTCCTTGTAAGATTCTTTCCTTATATATGACCTTTACATTTTTTTTCATATATTTTGCTGGAACAGAGTGAAATCTCTCGATTTCCAGATACTTTTTTTTAGCTTTGAAAAGGATTTCTATAGTACAATTATCTTTGATTATTACTTTGCTTCCATTTGTTCAGTTCCCTCTCTATCTCCATTTTCGCTCTCTTCTTTCTCATCAGTTTAATCCCTTCCTTGTTTTACTCTGTTTGGGGTGTTTCTAAAGATAGCTCTCTGATTTACTACTGAGTCGTCTACAGCGTCCGGTCTTCTATTAGTGTCTCCTCTTTAAATTTTAATTCAAAAAATGTGTTTTGTACATTTTAATATAACTTTTTCCCTATTTTGGTCTGTTTGCTTCTTAAAATGGCCTGCCCTGGCTGAGACCATCATACATCTGGTTGTGACCATAACATAACTAGTTTCTAAAAACAAATAAAAACCAATTTTTCATTACAATAAATCACTGTCAGAATCTGCATGGATTCTCCTATATTGCATAGTTGAGTTTTTCTCTGTTTGTGCAAGCTTACAAAAAGGTCTCTAGAGCAGTCTGGGCATTGCTGTGTGCTGGGCTTCACCAAATTCCTCAGGCTCTATCACAGATGGGACATGTGTGTATGTATGGGGGGGCAGTTAAAGAGAGGAGGGGGCCAATCATATCTATCCTCAATAAATGTTCCCAGTCAACATGGAAAGAGGATAAGTGGCAGAATAAAAGCTGGGAGCTTTGTCCCAATACCCCAACCACTGATAGAGGGACTCCAAAAGAGGCTCTCCATCTTGGTGTCCCTAGAGTTGTGCAGGGCACAATCTGCACCACCCTTACAGTGGCCCTGCCCTAGGACCACTTAATCACAGAGAAGCCCCAAGGTAGACTCTTTGGCTTATGCTCAACTGACAGATTGTCATTAAGGCAACTGGTCTCCTATGCCAGGAAATAAATCAGAAAAGGAAGAAACTTAAGTCCATCAATGAATACAATGATTCACTTCCTTATCAGAATATGAAGTAGGAAAATTTCTTACATTTTATTGTCACAGTCTATTTTTGGATTTGTTTTGGTCTTTTATGAAGAATTCCCAGCTTGGGAGAGGACAATACTGATAAGGACTAAATCACTTATCTGAATCAGAAGTCACAGACACAACCTAGACAATCGACTCAACTACATTTTGATAGTGGCTAGAACTTTTAAACTTTGCAATGTCAGTGAGAAATCATTTTCAATCCAGATAATATAATGAGAACTTGTTCCTGGCTCCTTCTTTTAAACACCCTGTGCTTAAATTACGTAATGAAGCCACAGAATATCAGGCCTAAATATAGCAGTTTCAAAAGTAATACAAGAAATCCATATGCTGATATCCTCATCTATAAAACATAAGTGGCTCTAAACCAAAAATAAAGTAAATATGCTCATCTATTAAGAGTTTGACATTTCTGCTTATAAAACATAAAGGAAAAATGAGCATGAATCAATTAAGATGAAACAAAATGGGAAAGCTGGTTGTCGGTCACAAACCTTACTTCCCTGCCACTTCAGGGGCCATGCTCCCCCACTCTGGGCAGGAGGGAGCCACTCCAGCAAGGTGCTGGGGCACAGTCCCTCCCAGGCCACACAATGGTCATTCCCAGGGTCCAGTTTGCCCAGAGCTGATTTGCAGCAACTAGGCACAGCTACTTCATGCCCAAGACTCCTGCACGCTGAATTAACCTGCATCGTGGCAGCAGGTACAACCAGAATGGGGAAGGAGTGGGAGGGGCTCGATGCCTCAGGGGCCAGTGAATTTTTCCTACAGTTGTTTCCATCCCTTCTGTGGGATGTATCACTACCCTCATTTCTTCACCCCTGCCCCCATATCTGCACCCTTTTCCACGTGACTTTGTCGTTCCACCTTCTAAATGGGCACAATTTCTTTCCTGCTTCTTGACAATGAAGTCAGCCACAGAACTTGCTTTGGCCAATACAATGATGTGGAAGTCAACGTGTGCAGCTCTGAGCCTAGGCCTCAAGAGGTCTTCCATGTTTCTCATTCCCTGACTGCACTTTTGCTATCACCATGAGAATGGCATACCCAGGTTAGCCCACTGCTCCCCGGAGGAGAATGAGAGACATGTGGAACAGAGCTGCCCCACACGGGCACAGCCCAGATCAACCGAATCCCTGACAACCCACAGATATGTGAACTAAATAAGTGCTTACTTTGCATGACACTGAGATTTTGAGGTCATTTATTATATAGCAAAAGTGTGGCAACAGATGATTGACCCACTCTCCCAGACCACACCTTCTTGCACTCTCCTCTCCTTTTTCATCCAGAGGTTAGCAAGAGGCATCTTCATACTCCAGGTTAAGCTAGACCTCATTATGAGCCATGACACATGATGCCCTTAGCAGAATTGCTTTGACTGAATAGTAGTCTGGTGGGATGCTATTGTTTAGTTCTGTGGAATGCTATCAGAAACAGCCACCTGGAGCTCATGTCCCGGGATATTCTGTGGGTATGCTTCTGAGAACACCATACAGCTACCAGAGGGTCCTCTCTGTGAGTAGCCAGTGAAGAATGTCTTTCTTGGGCTCAGCATTAGGATTCCTTCTCCTAAGGAACTGGCTTATTGTTGCTTTATGCTTGCAGTCTCCTATTTCGTGCTGACCTCTAGGAAGTTCAGAGCCCATCTGTGGCTGACCTCTAGTAAATGCCCAGGACTTCTGAGTCTGTAAATACACTCTGTGTGTCAACTTCACCCTGGATCTATAGTTCTTTCCTCCTTTTATTTTTTTCTCTCATTTTTCTTTTTTATATATCCACGTCATATTATAGAATTGCTTGCATCTTAGTAACTCACCTTAAATACATTTCTGAAACAAGGCAAAATATAAATAAGTATAAAACCACATATAATAGTGAGAAGAAAAATTGAAGGGGTATATACCCAGGAAGTTTTTTAATCCCACCCCAACTGCCCCCATTCCAGAAGAGAGCCTTTCTGAAAGGGCCAAGTCAAGGAAAAAGATTTCGATTAGCAAAGATCTCAGAGTTGGTGGAGACATCTGCTGGGCCATTCAGGGGCCCACACATGCTTTCTAGACCCAGAAAGTTTAAGTTCTATGTGGCTAGTGGTGAGGGAAAGTGAATGGAACTAATGTTACTGGGCATTTACTGGCTTTGTGTTTAGCATATATTAACTCACTTAATCCCTCCAGAAATCTCCTTAATTATTCTCATTTCACAGATGAAGAACCTAAGACATTAGGAGGGCAGCTTGAGGAGTCAAACTTAGCTAGTTTTACTCTAAATCTTAACTCATGGTGAAACTATTAGACTGCCTGGTGCAAATCCCAGCTCTGTAACATAATATATGATCTTGGGTAGGTTCCTTAACCTCTCTGTGCCTCAGTTTCCTCATCTGCAAAAGGGGAATAATAACAGTACCCACTTTTTAGGACTGCTGTGAGAATTAAATGAGTTAATATATAGAAAGCATTTAGTACAGCAGCTGTCGCATGGTAAGCAGCATATAAGCATTAGCTATCATAATTATTAGTATGTGGTAGAATAAACTGTCCTTCAAGAAAGGCCAAAATCAGTCTAGGAATTCCTTTTCAATAGGATCCTAACTACTAAGTGAGTGAAAATTGAATCCACACAAAGGGCACTGCCTTTGTTCATGTGTTCATTTATTCATTTATTCTTCCACTAACACGCATGAGGGAACAAAATAATGTGCTGAGTAGCACCAGCCATAAATGCAATGAGATCAAAGAGACACGGACCAATGTGAGCTGGGGCAGTCAGGAACATCTTAAGAGAAGAAATGTAATCTGGACCATGTCTTCAGGGGTAGGAGAAAGCTGAACAGCAAAAGAGAGACCCCTTCCAAAATGGTATGGGAAGAGAATGACACAGATTGGGCAGCCCAGAGACAGCACTGCCAGGTTCCATGGTAGGTGATGATGGTTCAGAGATGAGGCTGGCATTCTCCAAAGCAGCTCATTCATCTCTGAACCTCCATCACCCACCATGGGATGTGGCACAGAGTAGGTGCCTAATATATACTTATTGAATGAATGATAAACATACATGATTAAACACTTCACTATGAGGCACGCCTTCCACATGCAGTAATTTGGGTTGTAAAATTTACTTAAATGAAAAACATCCAGGTAGGGCCTGCCTTGTGGTGGCCCAAGTGTCATTCCCCTCCTGCTCTGTAGTACGCTCTCATTTTACATCATAATTCTTCCTCCGAGGAACAGAAAATTAGCATTTAGTTACTGTTCTCATTTTTTAAAAACAAAATTTGGACTCTAATTAAAGAAGAAAGCATGGGTGGCACTAACCTGATCATTTGTTACCAACTAGATGGCTACATAGCTGCCTTGCTTTTATTCATAGAAACTTCATTTAGAAGAGAGACCTTAGAACATTGTATTTTGGATGAAATAGTAGTTTCACTGTTAATGATTTACCCACTCCCACAAGAATATAATCATGGAAAAAGAAATAAAAGAAGCACAGTATAAATATATATGTATATATAAAACCTCAGAAAGAGAGTTGGTCCTTTTTCCACTCTTTAGAAACATAAGAAATAGTCTATCTGTTTTGGCACAACATTATATGGTTTATTTATTCTAAAATGCCAAGAATTTTTTCTAGCATCCCATAAAACTCAAGGCTATAAGAATGGATATGCTTCAAAAATAGAAAGAGAAAAGCCTGAGAGTTATTAAGATTTTTAAATAGTGGAGCTGATTTTAACTAGGCCTATATGAGCAAAGCCAAATCCATTTCAGCATAAGTATTAATAATAATGTGACATTCCCTAATAATAAAGTGTCTAGTCAGTATTTTCTCCAGTGTAATTTTAGAGAGTCCATATGGAATGGTAGAGAAATTGTGTGTGGCAAAATGGTAGACAAGGCAGCAATTAAAACTCAAACTCCTGGCTGAGCTTGCAAAAAAGGGGAGAAAATGTCCCAGGTACCAAGGCAAAGAGAGAGATGACAGCCAGAAAGGAAGGTGTACAAGCTAATAGGGTGGCACTTTAGGGGAGGTGGGAATCAAACACTATTAACAGGTAAGAGCTTGGACTTTACTGCTCACTCAGGCACAAGAGACAAGGCCTCTGGCCAAGGAGGGTAGCAATTTGGAACTCCTACACATGAAACCTGTGCACAAAGCTAGAACTGTAAAAGGCTGCAATTGAAGTGAAAGAAAGATTAATAAACTCTACTCATTGGCCAAGAGAAATGACAATGGACCTTTTCTCTGCTGAGTCTCTCAGTAAAAAAATAATAAGTTATCTGATAGGACTCAAAGTCAATATTCTGCCTAATAAGAATTTGGAGTACAAATTTATTTTACCCACTTTCTGTGAAAAGCTCCAAGGCAATAAATTAACATCAAAATTGAGATGAAATTAGGTCCAGTTTATAAGCTGGCCTGGAGAGGCAAAATCAAAACTACTCTGAAAGTTCTACTGCTGGATGCTAAAACTAGTGGGCAAAAGTTTGAGGAAAAGCAGAATTTGCATAGTCTCAAAGTCTCTCTCTCAAGGTATTTATTTACTACAAAAGGAAAGACAGTAACTTGACAATGGAGAAATTTGGCAGACACCACCTTAAACAAGTCATCAAGGTCAGTATCACCAGTAGTAAGACATACTGACATCATGAAACCCTGGATATGCTGCACTAAGAAGGACGCATCATTTCTGCAGTATTCTTGCCAAAAATGCATAAACTCAGTCCACCTAGGAGAAGACACCAGACAAATCCAAATTGAGAGACATTCTATAAAATAACTGAACAATACTCTTCAGAAGTATCAAGGTCATAAAAGACAAGAGAAGACTGAGGAATTGTTACAGACTGCGGATGACTATGAAGAAACAACAACTAAATGCAATGTGGGATCCTGGATAGGATCCTGGGACAGAAAAAGGACATTAATGAAAAAAATGGTGAAATGTAAATAATGTGTTTAGTTTACATTATTGTCCCAATGTTAATTTCCTGGTTTTGATAATTGCACTACAGTAAGATGCTAACATTAGGAGAAGCTTGGAGAGGGATATATGGGAACTCTCTGTACTATTTTGGAAACTTTCTATAGGTCTACAATTAGTTCAAAATAAAAGTGTTTAAACAAAACAAAACAACTACTCTGAAGGACCAACCCAAGCAGCAAAGGAACACTGCAGTGGGGAAGAAAGCCCAGTTTAAGATGAGCTTAAAAAACATAAAAGGAAATAATCCACCATGAGTAAGAACCAGCAGATACAACAGAAGGATTAGTACCTTATGAATTTGGGACAATAGAGCAACAATCAGTAATGGACTATGAAATTATTATGTTTAAAACTATTAAAAAGATAAAATATAGAGAAACCATAAGAAAAGAACAAGATGCCATGGAAATCAAAAAAAATATTTTTTTAAAAAGTAGCACTTAAGGAATGGGAAAGTACAGCCATTGAATCAATGAACTAAATGATGGATTTAAGGAAACTTCCAAGAATGCAGCACAGAATGAAAAGTAAATCAAGAGAATGAATGAAAGGTTAAAAGACATGGAGAAGAGGGAAAAGCCTGACAAGAAGTTAAGAGACAAAGAGAACAGATTGAGAGTTTGAGAAGGAAAACACAGAGAATGGACAAGAGACGATATTTGAAGAGATAATTGCTCAGAATAATTCTCAAATTGAAGAATTACAAATAGTCCCAAGATACATTGCATAGAAACTGCAGAACATCAAAAACAAAGAGAGAGGCAATCAAAGGGAAAACAGGCATACAACTACAGAGAAACAACAATTATATTAACAAGAAACTTACTAACAACCATGATGGAGGGCAGAAGACAATAGAATAATATCCTCAAAAGGTCAAAGAAAAAAAACTATAAATCTAGATTTATTTACCCAGTTAAACTCCAAAAGTAAGAGAAAAATAAATCCATTTCAGAAAATAAGAGATTATTCCCAGAGTTACAAAGCAAGTCTCAATAAATATCAAAGAATTAGTATCATGAAAACCATATTCTCTAACCAAATGTAATAAAAAGAGAAATCAAGAAGTAAAAGAAAGCTAACATCATACACACTTGGAAATTTAAAAACAAACAATTAATCAGCCAAAAAAGAGATTATAATAATATTAGGAAATATTCACATATGAAGGTCAATGAACACTAAGCACACTAAAGCCAAAGTAGTACTTAGAAGGCAAATGAAAGCCTGAAGTGCATTTCTTGGAAAATAAAGACTGATGATCAGTGCAACAAATGTCCAACTTAAAAAGTTAGAAAATAAACACAGAGAAAATAGAAAGAAGGACATAATAAAAACAAGAGTAGGAATTAATGAAATAGAAAACAAAGTTTAAAAAAAGAGGGTCAAATTAAAATCTGGTTCTTTTTAAAACTAATCAAATAAACAACTTTAGTAAAACTGATTTTACAAAAGAGACAAGGCAGAAATCAACTGTAATAGGACTAAAATGGTGATAAATTTTTAAAATTAGATAAAATGGAAAAATTTCTAGAAAATACAATTCTTAAAACCAACTCAAGAAGAAATAGAAATATTGAATAAGATGCATTATCCTTAGAGGAAGCGAATTATTAGTAAAAAATCTACCCCCAGAAAAAAGGAAGGGCTATACGGTTTACAGGCAACTTCTACAAACCTTCAGAGAAGTGATAATACCTACCTTTTACAAACTGCTCTAAGAAACAGAGTGAATGTTCTACAACTTATTTTATGAAGCTATTATAAAACACTGATATCTAAAATGAACAAAGCCAGTATGAGTAAGAAAAAGTATAGGCCTGTTTCCTTTATGAACAAAGATGTGGAAATCCTAAATAAAACATCTGCAGCTACCAAAAACCTACGATAAGCAAAGTAATTAGTGGTGAAATATTAGAAATATCTCTTTTTAAGTCAGGAAAAAGACAAGGATACCTGTTATTACTACTTATATATTAAACTGCAACTCCTAGCCAATACAATAAGAAAAATAGAAAAAAATCCCTAAGGATTAAAAGGGAAGAAGCAAGTCTGTCATTATTTACAGTTTATATGACATGGACCAAAAGAATCTAGACTCTGAGAACTCAAAAGAGAAAATGAGATCAACATACAAAAAAATAACATATAAAAATCAATAGCATTCATATACACCAGCAACAGCCAATTAGAAAATATAATTTTGAAGTAAAAAGGCAATATTTGCAACAACAACAAAACTATACAATATTATAAAATAAAATATACCATATTCACAGATGGGAAATCTCTATTTCATAGTAACAGCAATTCTGCCCCCCAATTAATCTATAAATTCAACACAACTTCAGTCAAAATCCAATCTGACTTTTTAAAGAGCTAGAAAAAGTGGTCATAAAATTGATATGGAAAATTAAAGGCCTAGGAATAGTCAGAAGAAGAAAAATTAGAACCATGCTACATATCACGACTTACTATGATGCTAGAGTAACAAATTAAAACAAGTGGTACCGGCCCAAGGAGAGACAAGTAGAGAAATTTACCAAAATAGAGCACTTAGAAACTGATTCATATGGATATGGGACCATGAAATATGTCAGATGTGTCAATACAAACCATTGGGAAAAGGATAGACTGACTCAATGTGTGGTGCTGGAACAACTGGCAATTCATATGGTATTTATAATTTCTTAAAGAGGATGCAAAATTCACAAACCATAAATGAAAAATGTAGACAAATTCATTTACAATTAAAAATTTAAACTTCCATATGGCAAAAGACACCATAGAGAAAGTGCAAAGAGAAGCCCAGACAGAGAATGTATCTGCAACACACATAACCAACAGAGGACTAACATCCAAAATGTATCAAGAACAAAGTAATAAGACTTAAATCCCAACAGAAAAATGGGCAATATGCAAAGTATAAAAATATAAATTGATGCTTCCACTTTGAAGAATAATTTAACAATCTTTGGTAAAGTTGAAAGTACTCACAGCCTATAGCCCGGCAATTCTACTTGTAGAGAAACTAGCACGTATTCACAGAGATGTGTACAAGGACATTCCCTTGCAGCTGTTTGTAATAGCAAAATAGCTGTTTATAAGCATAGGAGACTGAAGAATTACCCCCAAAGATATTAGGTGCTAATCTCTGGAATTTGTAAATTTTCTTGTGTGTGCGCGCGTGCACACACATACACACACACACAAAGTAGGAGGAGGTGATGTGAAGGCAGAAGCAGAGACTGGAGTAGTGTGGCCACAAGCCAAGGAATGCCAGCAGGCACCAGAAGAAGCAAGGATCACACTCTCCCACAGAACCTCCAGAAGTAGCATGACCCTGCTAATACCTTGATTTTGGCCCAGTGATACTAACTGGGGACTTCCAGCCTCCAGAACCATGAAAGAATCAATTTGTGTTGTTTTAAGCCACCTAGTTTGTGGTAATTTGTTACAGAAGCCACAGGAAACTAATTCAATAAGTAAGAAACTAATAAACTCTATTTATTCATAAAATGGAATACTATAAAACAATGAGAATAAACAAACTAGATCTACAGTATTGACACAGAAATATCTCAAGATCACAAGGTGATTGAAAACAGCAAGTCTCAAAAGGATAGATACACTTCCATATGGTAAAAGACACCATACAGAAAGTGCCACCATACAGAAATGTACCACTATGTACATTTTTAAATGTACAAAACAATATAATAAATTGTTTATGGATACATATAATAATATATGGATACATATATAATAATCTCTCTAGTTTGAGATCTATATACATATATATGTGGAAAAAAATTAAGCATAGAGATTATATATACATCTTGATACTGGTAAGGGAAAGAGATGTCGAAAGTAAATCTACTTCTTATTTATTTTTTCAAAAGAGAGATAAAAAGAAAATGTAGAAAAATGTTAACATTTGCAAATTCTTGGTAGCGGGTATATGGTATCTTTCAGTTTCTACACATTTTGGTTTATTTAAAAATTTCATAGTTGCAATTTCATTTAAGTTTTAAAAGAGAGAATATCAGATTCAGAATCAAACAGACTGTCTGAATCCCAGCTCTACCCTTAATTAGCTCTGTGACCTCGGGCTAACTAATGAGTCTGCCTTGCAGGGTTATTTTAAGGATGAAATGAGGTTGTATATAAGCGTCCAACACAACCTCAAAGACTAATAGCAAAGTATCCTGGGTAGAAAAGACTGAGGCCTCTGAGGAAACCTAGCCCTGCTGGCCAGAAAAATTATATACAGAAGTGTTTTCCCAAATTTTTGATCAAATACCCCTTCCTTTAAAATTTTTTGAGCAATCATCCTCAATACATGTATACATATCACTTAATAATAATATACTTATGCTATTGTGCTTTTACATATAATAAAATATGTGAAAAATAATGTTAAAAGATTAAACAAAAAATGCAAACCATGGAAAAATAAACATGAATAATGAAAAAGATGATTTTCCATTATAATGGAAAGTAATGGATAGATCATTTATCCAGCCTCTTCTTTTTATAAGTAAGGAAATGAAACCCCAATAGGTAAAATGATCTGGCCACCATTACATGCAGACAACTCATTCTACCAGGCTCCATGAAAAGAGATGCAAAAATTCTAACAAAATTTCAGCAGATTGAATACAACAAAATATAAAAGAGAAAATAACATTATGTCTAAGTAAAAATCAATCAGTGTAAGTCACCATATTAACAAACTAAAACAGAAAACCAATACAATTATCTCAATATATACAGAAAAAGAATTTGAGAAAATCTAACACTCAAGAAAGTAGGGATAGAAGGGAACTTCCTTTTACCTGATAAAAGACATCTACCAGAAACCCTTAACTAACTTTACTCTTAATGTTGAAAGATTAAATGCCTTCCCCCTAATTTTAGGAAGAAGAGAACAATGTTCTCTCTCACCTCTTCTATTCAACATTGTACTGGCACTTCTAGCCAGTGCAAAAAAAAACAAGAAAAAAGAAATCAAAGGAATCCAGTTTGGAAATAAAGAAGTAAAACTACCTTTATTCACAGATGACATGATTGTCAATGCAGAAAATCTGATGGAATAAACAAGAAAGCTACTTTGACTAATAGGTGAGTTTACCAATGTAGCAGGATACAATATCAATATACAAATATCAATCCTATTTCTATATACTAGCAATATACAACTGGAAATTGAAATTAAAAATAATACAATTACAAAAGCATCAAAAATATGAAATGTTCAGGGATAAATCTGACGAGAGATGTGCAAGACCTGTACCCTGAAAACTATAAAGCATTTCTGAGACAAATTAAATCCCAAATAAATGGAGAGATATACCATGTTTATGAGTAAGAAGGGTCAATATTGTTCACAAATTTATCTATAGATTTAATGCAATCACAGTCAAAATCCCAATAGGGTTTGTTGTAGAAATTGACAGGCTGATTTCAAAGTTCCAAAGGAAATACAAAGACCTAGCATAGCAAAAATAACGTCAAAAAAGAAGAGCAAAAGTGGAGGACTAGCACTACCCGATTTCAAGACTTATTATAATGATACAATGATTAAGAAAGTGTGGTATCAGTGACAAGACAGACAAATAGATCAATGGATCAGAAGAGAATCCAGAAATAGGCCCATTCATATAGATAACTGATTTTCAACAAGAGCTCAAAGGCAACTCAGTGGAGAAAGGATAGTTTTTTTCAAATAGTGCTGAAAAAATTGCCTATCTACATGCAAACAAACAAAACTTCAATCCGTACCTCACACCACACACAAAAAATTAACTCAAAGTGGATCACAGACCTGAATGTAAAACCTAAAACTTTAATGCTTAAACATAGAAGGAAACCTTCGTGACCTTGGATTAGGTAAAGATTTCTTAGATACAATACCAAAAGCGTGATTCATAAAAGCAAAAACTGATAAATTGGACTTGATCAGAATTTAAAACTTTTGCACTCCAAAAGACACTTTTAAGAGAGTAAGATCACAAGCCACAGACAAATAGAAAATATTTGGCAAGCATATATCTGATAAAGGAATCTATCCAGAATATATAAAGAACTCTCAAAACTCAGGAACAAAAAAACAAACAACTCAGAAAATGGGAAAAAGACTTGAACAGACAGTTCACCGAAGAAGATTTATGGATGGCAAATAAGCTCATGAAAATATGTTTAACATAATTACTCATTAGGAAAATTCAAATCAAAACCACAATGAGATACTACCACACATTTATTAGAATGGCTAAAATTAAACAGATAGACCATACCAAGTGTGGTAAGCATGTGGAGAAACTGGAACTCTCAAAGAGTCCTGGCAAAAATAGAAAATGATACAATCCCTTTAAAAAACAATTTGAGAAGTAAAAACCTGAATAAACTGAAAAATTAACAACTCTTCTTAGATCTGTCAGAGAAGGGAGGTCACAGGGCAAACCACTGCCCCCAAAATTGTTAAGACAAACAGATGGGCAGATACAGAGAATCATGACTTACCAGAGCAGACACCCACAAGCAGAAAACTCCTTGGGAACTAGCAGCAGGGTAGAAAAATCTGAACTGTAATTGATGAATTTCTAGAGGCTCAGTATAGAAAGACCTAAGAGATAAAAACTCCAGGGGAAGCCAGTCATCAAGGGGTTCCCACACTTTTGTGAGTTTTACCTCCAGGACCTCAACCAGGTTCTCACAGTGAATACTGAAGAGAAATCCTCTTGAGCTTCTGGCAAGGAGAGGGAAAAAGTGAGCATTTTGAAATATGCCAGAGGATTCTGTTCTTCTTAACAAGGCATCCCCTCAAGAGAAAATATTTTACCACAGCCTAATCTATTGAGATTTTATCAGAGCCTAACTAACCTGGAGCAAGGGAAATAACTCCAGCCCCCTCAAGCCTTCCACATGGGGGAAGAGAAATACCCAACTCTATTCTCCTCCTGCCATCCTGTCTCATCTAGAGGGGATTGGGGAGAGGAAACTGCAAGGTAAAGTTCACAGCCAAGGGACACAGGTACACTAAAAGACTAAGACATAATCATAGCAATAGAGAATGCTTCCCCTCCCCCCCACCTTACCGCCACATCACTAAAGGCCTATTTACCAGAGTTCCTTTTACCCAGTACACCTGTCCAGCTTTCAACAAAAAATTACAAAGCATACTAAAAAGGCAAAAAACACAGTTTGAAGAGACAGAGCAAGCATAAGTACCAGATTCAGATATGACAGGGATGTTGGAATTATTAGACTGTGAATTTAAAATGAATATGATTAATATGCTAAGGGGTCTAATGGAAAAAGTAGACAATGTGCAAAAACAGATGGATAATGTAAGCAGAGAGATGAAAATTCTAAGAAAGAATCAAGAAGAAATGGTAGAGATCAAAAACACTGTAACAGAAATGAAGTATGCCTTTGATGGGCTCATTAGTAGAATGGATATAGCAGAGGACAAAATCTCTGTGCTTGAGGATATATCAATAGAAATGTGCAAAAGTGAAAAGCAAAGAGAAAAAAAGACTGAAAAAATGGAACAGAATATCCAAGAACTTTGGGACAACTACATGTTCCCCTAACATGCATTTAACGGGAATACCAGAAGGAGAGGAAAGAGAGAAAGAAACAGTAGAAATATGTGAAGCAACTAATGACTGAGAATTCCCAAATTAATGTCAGTCACCAAACCACAGATCCAGGAAGCTCAGAGAACATTAGGCAGGATAAATGCCAAAAAAAATTATACCAAGGCATATCATACTCAAACTATAGAAAATCAAAGATAAAGAAAAAAATTTGAAAGAAGTCAGATGGGGGAAAAAACACTATAACTATGGAGGAGCAAAGATAAGAATTATATCCTACTTCTCATAAATCATGCAAGCAAGAAAAGAGTGGAGTGAAATACTTAGTGTTGAGGAAAAAAAGCACCAATGTAGAATTCCATATCCTGTGAAACCATCCTTCCAAAGTGAATGAGCAATACTTCCTCAGACAAGCAAACACTGAAGGAATTTGTTGCCAGTAGACCTGCCTTACAAGAAATGTTAAAAGAAGTTCTTTAGAAAGAAGGAAATTGATACAAGTCAGAAACTTGGATTTACACAAAGAAAGGAAAAGCATTAGAGAAGAAATAAGTGAAGGTAAATAGAAACATATTTTTCTTATTATTTTGGGGCTTTTTTTTGGTGAAGAAGATTGGTCCTGAGCTAACATCTGTACCAACCTTCCTCTGTTTTGTATGTGGGATGCTGCCACAGCATGGCTTGATGAGTGGTGTGTAGGTCTGAGCCCAGGATCTGAACCCACAAACCCTGGGCTGCTGAAGTGAAGTGCGCAAACTTAACCACTATGCCACCAAGGCAGCCCCTATTTTTCCTATTCTTAAATGATCTAACATAACAGTTTGTTCAAAATATTAAGAGCAATAATGTATCCAATTATGTATGCCTCAATTATGTATTTATGTAGGTATGTATGTATATGTGTGTGTGTGTGTGTGTGTATGTGCTTCTGTATAAGTGAAATGAATTACAGCAATGATACAAAGGATGGGAGAGAGGAATTAGGAATATTTTGTTTTTATATGGTACCTGCCCTACCCATGAAGTGGTATAACTTGTATTAAAAGTGGACTTGGGTTAATTGTAAATGTATACTGCCAACTCTGGGGCAACCACTAAAGAAAGATACTTATAATAGCACCAAAAACTACCAAATATTGAAGGAAAAAATCTAACAAAAGATGTAGGAAACCTTTAAAAGAAACAACAACAGAAAAAACAGTTTGGAGTATCATCAGGATCATAGCAGAGTGAGCTCTCCCCTTAGACTCTCTCCACTAAGGTACAATGAAAAAGACATTCATAAGCCAAGAGAGGACATTCACACAACACAAAAGACATCTGAGAGACCCACATAGCCATACGTCTGAAGGTGGACATGCTGGACCCTTCCCAGTGGAAGGAGGAAGTGGAAGAAGGTAAGGGTAATCTCCTCTCCCTCCTGAGGGCAGCGACCCCAGGACTGCGTCCAGCTCTGAGAGGAGGGGGGGAGGGGCAGCCCTCCACAAGAACACCTTCACTCTCCAAGTTCCCTCACAGCCTGTGGGAAAGCCCCACACAGAGGTGACCAGGCTATTCGGGGATGTCTTCATCAAGCTAGCACCCCAGGAGAGTAGACAGCAAGGGCAGAGTGAGAACACCCCTGGGGATCATGGAATTGAAAGAAGACACCCCTCCCCCCACATGGCGCTGCAGCTCAGTTGGTTGGCCAGTGCGCCCACACAGATAGAAAAGCAGCAGCTGTGAGTGAGCTGCAGATCATAGCAGACTCAGAATACACAGCTCCTGACCTCAGCCCAGTGGTGGCAGGTGGAATCTGCAACCAGATACTATCACTATGCAGAGGCAAAAATCCACACCATCAAATACTATGAAAAAATATATTAAATCTCCAGACCAGAAGGAAAATGACAAGCACCCAGAAATCAATCCTGAAGACAGAGAAATTTAAAACCTAAATGGCAGAGAATTCAAAATAGCTATCACAAAAAAACTCAACGAGTTACAGGAAAATACAGATAGATGGTTCAATGAAATCAGGAACTTCTTCACAAAAGAGATGGAAACTATAAAGAAAAACCAATCAGAAATGTTGGAGATGAAAAACAAAATGTATGAGATGAAGAAAAATCAGTACTCCCTGAATAAGAGACCTGACATCATGGAGGAGCAAATCAGCAGTCTGTAGGACACAAATATAGAAATGCTTCAGATGGAGCAGGAGAGAGACCTAAGACTACAAAGAAATGAAGAAATTCTAAAAGAAATATCTGACTCAATTAGGAAATACAACATAAGGATTATAGGCATTCCAGAGGGAGAAAGGAGCAGAGAGATTGTTCAAAGAAATAATAGCTAAGAACTTCCCAATCCTGGGGAAGGAGCTGGAATTACAAGTAAAAGAAGCTAATAGAACTGCTAATTACATCAATGCAAAAAAACGCTCTCCAAGGCATATAGTAGTAAAACTGGAAAAAGTCAATGACAAACAAAAAATATTAAGGGCTGCAAGGAAGAAGAAAATAACTTACAAAAGAACCCCTATCAGGCTATGAGCAGATTTCTCAGCAGAAACCTTATAGGCTAGGAGAGAGTGGAATGATTTAGTCAAAATTCAGAAAGACAAAACCTTCAGCCAAGAATACTCTATCCAGTGAAAATATCCTTCAGATAGGATGGAGAAATAAGAACTTTCACAGATAAACAAAAGCTGAGGGAGTTCATTGCCACAAGACCCCACCAGCACCATGACCACTACAAAAAACGATTAAGAAAGCTCTCATACCTGAAAAAAACCAAAAGGGTTTACAAAGCCTTGAACAAGGAGATAAATAGGCAGACAAAATCAGAAAATCGAATCTCTCTATCAGAACAGGTCAGCAAACAATTATAACATTAAAGATAAAGGGAAGGAAAACATCAAAAATAACTATAATCTCATTATTTTAGCCACAAACTCATAACACAAAATGGAATAAATTGTGACAACAATAACTTAGAAGGGGAAGAGAAAAGAGATGGAACCTGATTAGACTAAGGAAATAGAGGCTATCAGAAAATGGACTATCTCATCTGAGATTTTTTACACAAACCTCATGGTAACCACTAAACAAATAATCAGAACAGAGATACAAATGATAAACAAAGAGAAAACTGAGAAAACCATCATAGAAAGCTACCAAACTGAACCGGCAGTTAGAAATACATGGGAGAAGAAATAAGGGAACTGCAGAAAAACTGGAAAACAAGTGATAAAATGGCAGCATTAAGCCCTCATACATCAACAATCACTCTAAATGTAAAGGAATTGAATTCCCCAATCAAAAGAGAGAGTGGCAGGATGGATTGAAAAAACAAGATCCAAGAATATGCTGCCTCTAGGAAACACATTTCAGCTTCAAAGACAAACATAGGTTCAGAGTGAAGGGATGGAAGATGATACTCCAAGCTAATGGCAAACAGAAGAAAGCAGGTGGACCACACTTATATCAGACAAACTAGACTTCAAGATACAAAAGGCAATGAGAGACAAAGAGGGGCAGTATATAACGATAAAAGGGACCCTCTACCAAGAGGACATAACACTTATAAATATATATGCACCTAACACAGGAGCACCAAAGTACATAAAGCAGCTATTAACAAACCTAAAAGGAGATATTAACAGCAACACAATAACAGTAGAAGACCTTAACACCCCACTGTGATCAATGGATAGATCATCCAGACAGAAAGTCAACAAGGAAATAGTGGAAGTAAATGAAAAACTAGAACAGATGGACTTAATACTTATATATAGAATGCTCCATCCAAAAACAGCAGAATATACATTCTTCTCAAGTGCACATGGAACATTCTCAAGGATAGACCATATGTTGGGGAAAGAGGCAAGCCTCAATAAATTTAAGAAGACTGAAACCATATCAAACATCTTTTCTAACCATAATGCTATGAAACCATACATAAACTACAAGAAAAAAGCAGGGAAAGTGACAAAGATGTGGAGAATAAGCAACATGCTACTGAACAACCAATGGATCACTGAAGAAATTAAAGGAGAAATAAAAAATATCTAGAGACAAATGAAAATGAAAATACACAATACCAACTCATATAGGATGCAGCAAAAGTGGTCTTAAAAGAGAAATTCATAGCAATACAGGACCACCTTAACAAACAAGAAAAATCTCAAATAAGCAATCTTAAACTACACCTAACAGAACTAGAGAAAGAAGAACAAACAAAGCTCAAAATCAGCAGAAGGAGGGAAATAATAAAAATTAGAGCAGGAATAAATGAAATTGAAACCAAAATAAAAAACGGTAGAAAGGATGAATGAAACAAAGAGCTGCTTCTTTGAGAAAAAAAAAATTGACAAAACCTTTGCCAGACTCACTGAACAGAAGACAGAAAGCTCAGATAAATAAAATTGGAAATGAAAGAGGAGAAGTTACAATGGACACCACAGAAATACAAAGGATTATAAGAGAATACTATGAAAAAATATGTGCCAACAAACTGGACAATCTAGAAGAAATGGATAAATTCTTAGACTCATACAACCTCCCAAAACTGAATCAAGAAGAAATAGAGAATCTGAATAGACCAATCACAAGTAAAGAGATTGAAACAGTAATCCAAAACCTCCAAAAAGTAAAAAAGTACAGGACCAGATGGCTTCTCTGGAGAATTCTACCAAACATTCAAAGAAGAATTAATACCTATCTTTCTCAAACTATTCCAAAAAATTGATGAAGATGGAACACTCCCTAACACATTCTACAAGGCCTACATCACCCTGGTACCAGAGCCAGACAAGGACAACACAAAGAAGGAAAATTACAGGCCAATATTGCTGATGAACATAGACACAAAAATCCTCAACAAAATATTAGCAAACCAAATACAGCAATACATTAAAAAGATCATACACCATGATGAAGTGAGATTTATACCAGGGACACAGGGATGGTTCAACATCCACAAATCAATCAGTGTGATACACCACATTAACAAAATGAGAAACAAAAACCACATGATCATCTCAATTGACACAGAGAAAGCATTTGACAAGATCCAACATCCATTTATGATAAAAACTCTCAATAAAATGGTTATAGATGGAAAGTGCCTCTACATAATAAAGACCATAGATGACAAACCCCCGGCCAGTATCATACTCAAAGGGGAAAAACAGAAAGCCATCCCTATGAGAACAGGAACAAGACAAGGGTGCCCACTCTCACCACTCTTATTCAACATAGTACTGGAGGTTTTGGCCAGAGGAATTAGGCAAGAAAAAGAAATAAAAGATATCCAAACTGGCAATGAAGCAGCGAAACTCTCACTGTTTGCAGACGACATGATTTTATATACATAGAAAACCCTAAAGAATCCATCAGAAAACTATTAGAAATAATCAACAACTACAGCAAAGTTTCAGGATACAAAATCAACTGATAAAAATCAGTTGCATTTCTATACTCTAATAATGAACTAACAGAAAAAGAACTCAAGAACACAATCTCATTTACAATTGCAACAAAAAGAATAAAACATCCAGGAATAAATTTAACCAAGGAGATGAAAGACCTATACACTGAAAACTATAAGACATTATTGAAAGAAATGGATGATGACATAAAGAAATGGAAACATATTCCATGCACAGGAATTGGAAGAATAAACATAGTTAAAATGTCCATACTACCTAAAGCAATCTACAGATTCAATGCAATTCCAATCAGAATCCCTATTAAATTCTTTGCAGAAATACAACAAAGAACCTAAAATTCAAATGGGGCAACAAAAGACCCCAAATAGCTAAAGCAATCCTGAGAAAAAAAAACTAAACTGGAGGTATCACAATCCCTGACTTCAAAATATACTACAAAGCTATAGTAATCAAAACAGCATTGTACTGGTACAAAAACAGGCAAACAGGCACATGGATCAATAGAACAGAATTGAAATCCCAGAAATAAAACCACTCATCTTTGGACAGCTAATCTTCTACAAAGGAGCAAAGAACATACAATGGAGAAAGCAAAGTCTCTTCCATAAATGGTGTTGGAAAACTAGACAGCCATATGCAAAAGAATGAAAGTAGACCATTATCTATTTTAATAGGTGTAAGGGGACATCTTAGTGTAGTTTTGATTTGCATTTCCCTGATAATTAGTGATGCTGAATATCTTTTCATGTGCCTGTTGGCCATCTGTATATCTTCTTTGGAAAAATGTTCATATCCTCGGCCCATTTTTTGATCAGGTTGTTTGTTTTTTTATGTTCAGTTGTGTGAGATCTTTATATATTATGGAGATTAACCCCTTGTCAGATATATGATTTGCAAATATTTTCTCGCAGTTGGTGGGTTGTCTTTTCATTTTGATCCTGGCTTCCTTTGCCTTGCAGAAGCACTGTAGTCTGGTGAAGTCCCACTTGCTTTTTTTTTTTTTTTTTTGTCCCCCTTGTCTGAGTAGACATGGTATTCAGAAAAAAACCTTCTAAGACTGATGTCAAAGAGTGTCCTGCCTATATTTTCTTCTAGGAGTTTTATGGTTTCAGGTCTTACAGGCAGATGAAAGATGTTCAACACCACTAATCATCAAGGAAACGCAAATCAAAACTACACTAAGATATCACCTTACACCTGTGAGAATGGCTATAATCACCAAGACAAAAAATAACAAATGTTGGAGAGGATGTGGAGAAAAGGGAACCCTCATACACTGCTGGTGGGAATGCAAACTGGTGCACCCACTATGGAAAACAGTATGGAGATTTCTAAAATAATTAGAAATAGAAATACAATATGACCCAGCTATCCTACTACTGAGTATTTATCCTAAGAACTTCCAATCAAAAATTCAAAGAGACTCATGTACCCCTATGTTCACTGCAGCATTATTCACAACAGCTAAGATGTGGAAGCGACCCAACTGCCCACTGACTGATGAATGGATAAAGAAGATGTACTATATATATACAATGGAATACAACTCAGCCATAAAAAAGATAACATCGTCCCATTCACAACAACATGGATGGACCTTGTGGGTATCATATTAAGTGAAATAAGCCAGACAGAGAAGGACAAACACCGTATGAGTTCACTCATGTGGAAGATAAACAAACACACGGACAAAGAGAACAGATCAGTGGTTACCAGGGGGAAAGGGGTTGAGGGGTGGGCACTAGGGGTGAAGGGGCACATTTATATGGTGACTGACAAAAAATAATAAACAACTGAAATTTCACAATATTATAAACTATTATGACCTCAATAAAAAAGAAACCGTTTGGTAGTTTCTTACCAAGTTGAATATATGCTTACCATATGATTCAGACAATCCATTCCTAGGTATTTATTCAAGAGAAAGCATATTTCCATTTTTTTCGGTGGGGAGGCAGGGGTGATGGAACTGTTCTGCATCTTTATTGTGGTGGTGGTCACACAACTCTAGGAATTTGTCACAATCATAGAACTGTACACCAAAAAGAGTGAATCTTATTATACGTAAATTTTTTTAAATTAGAATTTTAAAAATTAAATGTGGTCTTGGAAAATGAGGCCGCATCTTCTTTAAGTGGAAAACACATCTAAACTCACAAAAGGCCCCCACCTCACCTGGCTCAGCTCAGGTGGAAGGTGGAAGGTACAAGTACAAAGAATCTTTTTTGGGGGCATATTCTGAATTCTAATTAGATGTGGAGATCTTTTCACAAGAGCAACTTCCAAGATGTGGCACAGGATTTCTCTACTTCTGCAAATAAAAAACCGGGAAGCCATGACTGAGGCACTAAAGGATATCAAACTGTCTCTCTAATAATCCAAAATTAAATATTTAGCTTGAGGGCTGCATATTTTCAGTATTCTAATTCCCCGGAATGTGTTGGTACATGCTGCTCCAGTTAGCAAATTACCCTAAAAATTAACAGTTCAAAACAACCATCTTGTTACGTTTATGGATTCTGTTGGTCAGTAATTCAGAGCACAGCAGAATGTCTGGAGTTTCAACCCAGAAGAGTCTGTAACTGGGGGCTTGAATTATGTGAAGGTGTCTTTGCTCACAAGTCCAGTGCAAAGCAAGGGCCATCGGCTGAGATCTCAGTTCGAGCTGTCAATTGAATTACTTCTACACTTGGTTTCTCCATGTAGCCTGGGCTTCTTCATAGCATAGCAGCCTCAAGGTTGGAGAACTTCTTACATGGTAGCTCAGGACTTGAAAAGCAAGTGTTACAGCAGACAATGCAGAAGCTGCATCATCTTTTCTGATCTGGCCTCAGAAGTCACACAGCATCACTTCTGCCACATTTTATTGGTTATAAGTGAGTCACAGGGCTACTCAAGATTCAAGGGGAGATGACATAGACCCCATCTCTCAGTAGAAGGAGTGTCAAGTTCACATTGTAGATAAACATATCGGATGGGAGATACTGTCTCAAGTTCACATTGTAGATAAACATATCGGATGGGAGATACTGTCTCAAGTTCACATTGTAGATAAACATATCGGATGGGAGATACTGTCGCAGCCATCTTTAGAAAATACAATCTGTCATACATGTGTAGTATACGGTTTCCTTCAGTTAACAAGGTCATTGGTATCTAGCAATTCCTCAGTTAACAGGGATGTTAATTTAGTGAGGATACTTCAATTCTCAAGAAGTGGAAATGTATTACAAAAAGTAGAAGAGATGAGGAAATATAAAAGATCAGCATTTCAGTTCTTTTGCAAAGGAGAATTTGAGATTTTAATAGTCAAAACTATGTCATAGAATTTTAAAAAATGAATGCATAAGACATTGTCACTAATTTAATAAGAATTTGAAAATTTAAAAAACTCTTTCATTTCAGAATTATATTTTAAAGCTCTGGAATTTGTTTTTTACTTTAATATAAAATATTATGGCCCATAACATACGAATTTCAAATAAGCAGTTTAAGAAGTTAAGTAAAATAAACCTTCGTGCTTATCTCACAGAATACACAAAATTTAATTTGAGAGGAATCACAGACTTAAAAAGGAAAGCTAAAATCATAAAGCTATTAGAGGAAAACATAGGAGAGTATCTTGATGACTCTGAGGTAGCTAAAGACATCTTAAACAGATTACAGAAAGCAATAACCATAAAAAAAGACTGACAGTCTGACTTCACAAATTCAAAATGTATACAGCACTCATCAAAGGATACCACTGAGAAAGTGAACAGGCAAGCAACAGACTGGTAGAAAAATCTTCATAAAACATGTATCTGAGAAATGACTAGTATCCAGGAAATATTAAAAACCTCCTACAACTCAATAATATAACAAACAACAACCAAAAAAAGTTGGCGAAAGATTTGAAAAGGCACTTCACAAAAAAAGATATACAAATAGCCAATAAGCACATGAAAAATGTCTTCAACTTCATGGGTTATCAGGAAAATGCAAATTAAACTACAATGAGACACTACTTAGCTACCAGATGGCTTCAATTAAAAAGCCTAAGAATACCAAATGTTGGCAAGATTATGAAACAACTAGACTGTACGTTGTTAGGGAGAATGTAAACTGGTAAAACCACCTTGGTAAAAGGTCTGGTAGTTTCTTTGAAAACTGAATATATACCTATGTCCTAGCAGTTCCATTCATCGGTATGTAACCAAGAGAAATAAAAATTTATGTTCACAAAACTATTTGTCCAAGAATGTTCAGAGCAGGTTTATTTATATTAGCCAAAAATTGGAAATATCCCAGGTATCCATCAGCAGTGGAGAGAATAAACAAATGGTGGTATATTCATATAATGGAACACTACTCAGGAATATAAAGGAATGAATTACCAATACACTCAACAATATGGATGAATCTCAAAATCATACTGAATAAGATATTCCACAAAAAAATACATGCTGTATAATTCCATTTATATGAAATTCTAGAACAGGAAAAAACCATCTACAGTGAAAAAAATCAGAACAGTAGTTGCCTCTTAAATGGGGAATATGCACAGGAACTGAGCTGGATGGGGTAGGAGGGAAGTTTCTGGAGTGATGGTAATGTTCTATGTCTTAATAGTGATTTGGCTTGCACAGCTGTATGCATTTGTCAATACTCAGCAAATGTACACTTAAGGTTTGCACATTTTATTAAATACAAATTTTACATCAAAAGAAAAGAACTGTAAATAAATGGTAAGCATGCTGAAATATTTAGAGGGAAATAACTGATGTTTGTGATTTTCTTTGAAATGCTCCAAAGTTAAGATGGATTAATGGATGGATAGCGAGATGTACAAATGGAAAGATGCATGATACAGCAAATATAATAAAATGTTAATGATACAATGTAAGTGGTGGGTATTTGGGTGTTCAATCCTTTCAAATTTTCTGAATGTTTTAAAATTTTTATAAAATGTTGGGGTGAAATGAATGGATAAGATTTTGTGGTTAATTTGATAAGAATTTGAAAACTATAAAAACTATTCCTTCCAAAATTTAATTTTAAAGCTCTGGAATTTTGTAACACTAATATAAAATAATTTGAGCTATAAGAATTTTAAGTAAGCATGTTGCAATTATTTGAGTCTAATCAATAATTAGAGTGAAGCAGTAAGTCGAACGAGGCATACCCTGCTCTATGATTCCGAGACTGTTGACTTTTGCTCAGAACATTTTGCCAGCATTTGCTATCAGTTCTTTCTGGAAACTGAAGCAAGAAATAGAAAATGTTTAGCACTCTTTGCCCAGGCTTTTTGGTTTTATTTGTTTGGGTTTTGTTTTTACCTTTTTATTTATTTATTTATTTTGACAATTGCTCGTTGTTAAAAAAAAAAACGTCAAACAAAAAGGCATACTCTATAGCCTCCTAGCTATAGCCTTCTAGCATTTCTTCAAAGGATACACCATCCTTGAAATATTTATATAAACATACATGCACATATAACTGTTAGATTTTTGGCATAAATATGATCATATTACACAGACTTCTGAATTTTGCTTTATCTATAAAACAGCATGACATGGTAACCATTAGTGCTGTTCAGCAACATCTGCTTTCCCTCTTTCTTCTGAACATATGGGTGGGGCCGTATGGCTAGTACTAGCCAATGAACTAAAAGTATAAATGATATGTATTTCTTCCCAGCTGAGAATTTATTGGGCTCAACTCTACAAAGTTCTCTTCTCTCTCTGGCACAGGGATCAGTACATTCAAGGAAGTGGCTGTTCTGTCCTGAGTGGCTACTATGAAAAAAGTTCTCCCTGATAACAACAATAGATACACAGAGTAAGAAATAAACCTTTGTTAATTTAATTCCCTGAGATTTGGGGGTTAGTTGTTATTGCAGTCTTACCTGGCCAATCCTGACTAACACATTGAACATTTCTCCAGGTATGCATATTTAGTCTATCTCATTCTTCCTAATGGCTAAATAGTACTGTCTTAAACTAATGCAATAGAATGCATCCAACTATTCCCCTATTGTTGGCCCCTTGATTTTTCCAGATTTTTGCTATTACAAAGTTTGCTGCAATAAATATTGTATGCGTATGGGTACACATACATCTATTACAATCCACTCGTCAAAATTTTTCTGAATAAAAATTTTCTAAAAGTGCAATTACTAGGTAAAAGGGTCTAAACATTGGACAGACAAGTACCAATTGTCCTCCAAAATGCTCAACCAATTTAAACTCTTATCAATAGAAAATGAGAGGAGCTGTTATGCCACATGCTCATCTGGAGTCAGTTATATTATTCTTTTAAAATGTTGCCAATATAATATGTAGAAATTATATTTCATTGTTGTTTCAGCTTGCACCATTACTGGGCTTCTTTTCATAGGTTTAAAGGCTATTTGTATTTCTTCTGATAATTGTCTATTCCTGTCCTTAACTCACTTTTGTCTGTTGATTTTATAGGAGTTTTTCATAAATCCTTATCATTCATCCCCTGGTTCTTATACTAGTTGTAAATATTTTCTCTCAGTCTGTCCCTTGTCCTCTAAGCTTGTTTGTGGTATCTTTTGCTATAGAGAAATATAAAATTTTCCTACAGTCAATGCAGTCAACTTTTCCTTTATGGTTTTTGGAGACTGTGCCCTACCACAAAATAAAAATGTATTAAATGTTTCCCAGTCAATTGTCACTGAAGCCTTTATTAACAATCCATTCTTTCTCTATTGATTTGAAAACTTATCCACCTATACCTTACAATAAAGTCCATAAAAATGGGTCTTTTATAGACTCCAAACTCTATTTCACTGATATTTTGGTTTATTTCTCTTCTAATACATTACGATGTTTTCAAATATCTATAAATTATATAAATTCTAGTATCTAGACTTTAATATTCTTCTTTTTCAACATTTTCTCAATCCCTTATTTTTCTTGAGGGACCTCATAATCAATGAGCCAATTTCTCTCCCCTAACCTTGCAAAACAAAACCAAATCTAACAGCAGCAATAACAAAAACCCACCTTGTAATTCTGATTGGCATTGCTTCAAATCTAGATTAATTTGGACAGATTAGAATTGTTACTATAGTGTCTTCCCGAGATATAATAAAGTCTTGAAATTGAATTCATTTTGGTTTTACACATTTCTTGTCCAATTTATTCCCAGATATTTCATAATTTTTATTGCTATAGCAAATAGTACCCCCTGTTGCACAAATTTTCCTAACTGGTTATTACTGGTATAAAGTACAACTATTGCTTTTTATGTAGTTTTCTTGTATTTGGCTGCTTTCCTGAGTACTCTTAACAGTTCTAACCATTTTTAAATTGAGTCTTTTGGATTTTTAGGTATACAATCATACTCGGGTTCTACTGTAAAAATCAGTCTTCACTTCTTTTTTGGGCTATTTGTACAGTGATTCCTAAATGCCTATTTCCACTATACCTAGGGTAACAAAATAATGGAATTTTATGGCTGGAAAGGACTTTATAATGATCTGATCCAACGGTACATAGTCAAGTACCTACTGGGGTATGCAGGTAAGATAAATGGGAGAAAGTATAAGACAATAAGGAACTGTAGAGACTGGAAAGAAATACAGAGAGCAGGCTCTATCTGAGGAAGACAGCCACCACTCACCCCCAACTGGTTGTTGCCATGGGAAAACGTAGGCCCAGTTTCTATTTTCCAAGAGGTGCCAGATACATAGATTTTTATGTCTAAACTCCTAATTTTAAAAGCATTAAACAAAAGCCAAACAAAATACAATTGTCAGCTTTCAATCTAGGAACTTGAATCTAATCCAATACCTTCATTTAAGGCAATTTAAACTCAGAAAGGTGTGTCAGAGATTGCAAAAGCAGCAGTGTAGAGGAGCACTGTGTATTTTGTTTAGCTGCGTGGTGGGTCAGCACAGTATCTGCAAAGTGCTTAAACTAGGCAAGAGTTTTGCTTGGTTACAAACAAGGAGTTTAGTCCCTAATGTCAACATTTTATGTTCCCTGTTTGGCTCATCTTGGCTTGGATTTGCTATCATGGCAAATGAAAAGGGCACCTTTTAAATCACCCTTCTATGTTTGGGGAAATTCCCACATTATGTTCCCCGTCACCCCAACATGGAAGCCAGAGGTCAATTTCCCAGCCTTCCTTGTAGTTGGAAACATACAGGTGATCCAGGCTCCACCAATCAGAGAAGCTTACATAAGACACTGACTTGGAAGGGATTAACAGAAGAAAGCCGCTAAGTGTGGGTCACATTTGGCGTCACAGGGGTCCAGCTTTCAGGGGTGGCAAAGGACTCAAGGTTGCCAAAAGCGGTGGTAGTAATGGCTACGGTAAAATCGAGTTCTTGGCAGAGGTGCAAATGCAGCAATGAGTCGTGGGTGGTGCAGTGGTAACACAGGCCATTTTCTCAACAGATGAGTTCTACAGCTCAATTCTGGGCACTGTTCCTAGAACTTAGCCTCCAGCTTGTTTCTCCAGCCCTTCCAAAGATACTGTGAACCACCCAGGATCCTTTTAATAAAATCCTTTTCTGCTTAACTAGCCAGAGAGGATTCTGCGTTTTAAAACTAAGCCCTCACCAATACAAACACCACCATCAGGCAGTGACAAAATCAAATCAAAGATCTCGGTCTTTTTGATTTCCAGGCCAGCATTCTTTCTATGACATCACATTATTTATATTTAATGCTTTAAGGAAGATTCAAAATGCTGCTTTCGAAAATATATGCTGAGGCTCCCATCTCAAAGATATGGTAGGAACACTGTCAAAGTGTCTATTTGGTTCTCGATGAGAGTAGATGTTTGAGAGCGTTTGGAATTTGTTTGTCTTTGTTTTTGGTTTTCTACGTATAGATTCATAGGCTAGTGGCCTCCTTAAAAGATGTTAGACAGCTTACAATAAAAACACTAATAACAACGTACAGAGTTGTTCAAATAAAGACAGAGCAAAACCACATAAAGGGAGAGACAAATGTCTGAGATAAATCAGGATGAGATCATTACAATGTTTTAGGCACTAAATTTACAATCTTCTTCCTTGAAGTAAAGGACAGTAATAGGGTGACTTATATTAATGTTTCCCAACCTTGGTCTACCAACGCTGATGTTTATTTTCCACTTTCATGGCCTTCAGGTTTGTAAAAAGTTTCTTCCAAACTCATTAATAAAGAACATTTTCAATGACCTCATCATGGGTAAATATGTAACTTATTGAGATACCAAAGATAGGGCATAGATTGCTATTACTCTTTTCAGTGACATCAAGTTGCAACTATTGGGATAAAGGGTTTTCATTTTCTAGTGTCCTCTACACACTACAGTGTGCTACAATAAGAATTTTACATACATTATCAAATTTATTCATCACAATAGCTCTATGAGGAGGTATTATTATCCCCATTTTACAAGTGAAAACATTGTTCAGCAAGTACTCAAGGCCACCAAGCTGACAAATGCTAGAAGTGAGATTTGGCTTCAGATCTGCAAGTCCAAAATTGGATCTATTTATATCATTCAACCTCCCTCTCAGGAAGAATTTTAGTTTTAAAAGAGAGAAAATTTTCTCGAGGTTCTAAATCGTAGAATGAATTTATTACGTGGAATGTTTACAGGAAATCTCCTGACCCTACAATTGATAATGGGAGTCTGAGGAAGAACTGTGTAGTAACTTACTACGTTCACTGAGGCCTGAGACATGGCACTGGAGGTATCTGGGAAACACACACGGGTGAACCGGGCATGAGCCTTGCCCTCTGAGAGCTCCACCCAGGTGGGGAGAAGAGGTGAGTACACAGAAAACCAAAATACATGCAGGCTACATGGGGTGGGTGTCACCTCTGATGGGTAGATCAAGGCTCAGCGAGGGGGCCGAAGGGAGGGACCGGCCACGTCTTCCCTGGCTGGCATGGGGCCCTCGCTGCTGCTGCCACCCGTGGTTCAGAGTCCAGGCCTACAGCGGGAAGCCTCACCCTGCCCATGATCCCAATTGCAAAAGAAAACAGCCCTGCCAAGCCTAATCCCTGCCCGGCTCCCTGCTGAAATCCGCCTGTCAGGATGGAGGCTCTGAGAAAGGCTCTCTGCACTCTCTTGGATAACAATTAGCAGCTCTCACAGGCCAATCTGACAGACCGCCTAGAGGCAGAACTAGCGACCCCCACAAGGGAGAAGAGAAACTTTCCCTCCCCAGAATGCCTCCTGTTTCCATCTGTCCCTGCATTCTTTCAGGTCAATTTTGACACAAATATCTCAGGAAGGTCCATACATTAATCCATTATCAACCAGGGCAACTTTTGCAGAGGTAGTGTATTAGTTCCCGCCCTCAAGGTTTCCCTGAGAAAAGGTGCAAATCTCTGAGAAGAAGGGAAATGCCCAGGGCTTGGACCACTGCCCAGAGCAGCAGGCCCAGGCTCTGGGCCCCAGGTGTATACCGAGAGTGCCAGGTATGTAAGCAGAAGAGAGTCAGGACCACAGAGGTGAAGTCACCTACGGTGCCATGCTGCAATCCTGCCTCTGCCTGCCTACTCTACTATTTCAATGCACAAATTTGAAAGGGGAACATTTTACAAGTGTATTTATAAGCCTATTATTTTAAGAGTTTCAGAATGTCAGCACCTACAAGGGGCCTTTGAAACCATCATATGGATAAAAGAGTGAGGTGCAGGTAGGTGAAGTGAGTTTCCCAAGTCACTTGGCTTGTGAAGGTCAGGCCTAGCTCTCCCTGACTCCCCTACAGTCAGAGAGAAAGATCGCCCTTCCCCAGTGCAAGGTAATCAATTATTTACTTGTTTGCTGCAAACTTTAGACTGAATGTTCCTTGAGAAATTGGGCCATTCATTAAATTATTCAACAAACATCTATTGTACTTGGCAGGAGCCAACTGTGGAGGCAGGGAAGTAAACAAATAACTCACAGGGGCTACCAGTGGATAGTAGATAAGCATTTAGCACGATGTCTGGTCTGTAGCAAGTGCTCAATAAATGGGGACTTCCACAAAAGTATTCTTCTAGTGAGATGGAAATAAGGAGAGAGGCATAGGCAAGGGTCAGATCATGACCAAACTCACGTGAAACACTGAAAGGTTGGGATTTGCCCTGGAGACAATGAGGAGCTGATGCAGGGCTTAGAGCAGAGGAATGACATAACCAGATTTTAGGAAGGTCACTCTGGGAAAACTTTGGAGGATGAAGGTTAAGAAGAGGAGATCAGTTAACGCAGCTCTCAAGAGAGTCCCAGTGAAGAGCGATGAAAAGCTGAACTGCAACAGTGAAGCTAGACATGGAAAAAGGTAGTTTAAGAACTGCAATTTCAAGAAGTCAGGAGAGGTCAAGATAGGGGAGAGACAAGGCAGACCCTTGCCCAGGCCCTGGGGACAGCTACGGAGGCCTTTACCAAGATAGGGTCCTCGGCTACAACTTTCCTGGGAGAAGAAAATGAGGACAATTTAGAGGAAGTTATTTTGGGATGCCTAAGGGACATTCGAGGGGCAGATATCCTGGAGGCATTCACATCTCCAGATCTATAGTTCAGGAGAAAAATCTGAGCTTGAGGAACTAATACGGAGAACTCAGCCTTCAGCTGACAGCCAACGGAATGAGGGCTGAATAAAATGTAGCCACTCAACAACATTTATGAACACCCTCCTATCTGCAAGGCACTGTGAAAAGTGATAAGGCTAAAGCAGAAAACAAGAAAGAGAAGGCCCTTGCCCTCAAATAAGTTATGTTCTGGTGAGAAGAGCCAGAATATACAAATATACATGCACATATAAATAAAAGAAAAATATTAGCTAGTAAAAGCACCAAGCGCAGAATTAAATTAGGGTTGTGGTTTGATAGGGACTGGCTATGTAGTTCCTTTGCCTTTGCTCAGGAAAGAGCGTGAGGAGCAAAGAAGAAGGCTGAAGACCATGAGCTTGGAACCCACAGTTGTGGGCCAAGCACAGAGGCACCGTGCCCAATCCCAAGCATGTGGTATGGATTGGGACGTCCTGACTCCTGGTCTACACTCTCATCTGGAGACAGTGCCACCATCTCCAAACTAGAATCCCCAAGAATAATTCTAGCAGTTCATTATTCCATTCAGGAACTATGATCTGTACTGAGCCAAGTGCTAGGTGCTGGGGATAGGGCTGTGAACAGGGCCATCAAGGTCCCTGCCCCTCAGGAAGTTCACATTCTAATAGGAGAAGACACACACAAGCACACACACACCAAGTCCAGATATCTAAATAAAGTATTGCAAGTTGTGCTAAGTGCTGTGAAAAATATAAATAAGGGCTAAGAGTAACAGTGAGTGATCTACTTTAGGCAAGATAGTTAGACAGAAAGCCCCTCTGAGAAAATGACATTTAAGGTAAGTCCCAGAGTTTGCCATGAAAAGGATGGTGGTGTGGACATTCTAAGAGAGAACTGCATGTGCATAGGCTTGGAGGTGGGAAAGAGCTCGATGTGTTTGAGAAACTAAGTGACAGCCAGGGAGGACAGAGGACAGGGTTGGAGAAAAAGAAGTAATGACACTGGAAATACAGAGTCACATCACTCATGGCCCTGCTGGCTGCATAAAATGTTTGGATCTTATTGTAAGGACAATGGCAAGCCACCGATGGGTTTTTCAAGCCAAGCATGACCTTATCTGATTTTCATCTTAAGGGCTTTCTGGCCAGGAGAGGGCCTAAAGATTGGAAACCACCAGTTCATTCGGAGCAAGCAGCGCCTTGAGGCCATCCTCCAATCACACAGTGTAGCTGGCGGTCCTTTATTCCACCCACAATGCGGGTCAGGCCTCCATCAGCAGAGCAACTTTTCCTCCTTGGATCTCCTGCCTGGCCTAAGTGCTTCCCAAAAAGCCCCATAAACTCACTAAAGTGTTTCCAATAGACTTTGCTAGAGTATTGGGACAATGGAGGCTTTCGTAAAAGGACACAAAATAATAATAATAATAAAAAAACACTCCCTCATTTCTGATGGAAATTTGTTTTCTCCTCCACTGCTCTCCAGTAGTCCACAGCCTGAGCGATTGTCTTTGCTCTTTACTCTGTTTATTTTCCAAAAGGCCACGAACATGCGTATTACTATGAACAATAACAAAGGACTATAAATTCTTATTGATCCCAGAAGGTTGGGAATTCCAAACAATGAAAATATGTCCTCTGACTGCTTCTCTCAAAACATTTTGGAGACACAAAAGAGCTTTGTTAAAACAATAAGTGAGATTTGGGGACACTTTAGGCCTAATGGTGGGCTCAGGTCACCAGGTGTTGACGCAATAAGCGACTTCAGACACAAAGTTGGAAAGACCTCCCTGCCACCCTCTCCTGGGCTTACTTCCTCATTTCTCAGCCCACATCTTGACTGTGTCAAGCTGAGTTTCCCATATAGCTTTCAACCACTACTGTTTTCAGGAGCCAGAATTCTCAGCCTAAAGAGAAAGTCCCCTTTGTCCTCCATCCATGATTTAATTTACATTCTCCTGAACACTCCTCATTCACTTTGTTTTCAGGCTAAGAAGTCTCACAATTGTACTAGACCCTGAATTTGATTTTGCTGTTTGGAAATGTGCCTAGCTCAGCCACTGGACAGTCCCAGAATTCAGCTTTACCTTAGAGAAAATCTTCATTGTTCATGATTTCTTATAATATTTCTAACTACTGTCATATATTTTTCCCTTGATTTCTATGTTTTTTTGTCTTTCAAATTACACAGATGTGTGTGAGTCTACATACACACAGATGCATGCATATCATCTCTTCTCTGATAATCAGTACAGTTTCCATTCTCTTTTCCACCTGGATGGCATTCCTAGGGAAATGCCCCTCCTCTGTTCCCCAGATTTTGGAGGGGTGCTCTTAGCTGCATTTTTTCTGCCTTTCTCACTCAGATGCACCCTTCCCAGCATTCCCCGATCCTTCGACACCATGATTCACAAGACAATGTGACCAACTGACTTTTTATGCTTTTGTCTCTGTTCTCGCCTATAAACTTCTTTTATATACAAATGCATAAAATTGACTACAAATGGGCAAAGCATGACCACAAAGTAATACAAATGCAAAGAAATGCCAATTCCTAATAAAAAGTATATAGTAAATTAAGAAGCACTAAGGAAGAAATTGTTCTTTTTGCTCTTTGGAGGATGTTGAAGGGAAAACAGATTATTGCTGGCAGAATCTGACTTACCTGAATGTATTATAATCCACCATCTTTCTTCGCTCATCGTCAGCAGCTATAAATACGTTCCTGAGCTCTTTGGATTTTGATTCTTGTTTTTTCAGCTTTTGTAAGGCAGGTTCAATGCTGCTCATAGGAAACTGGAAGAGGGAAAAGAAAGGAAAGATATTTAAATATGCCTGAGACATAGGGAGCCCAATCTTTCTGATGGCCAGCAAAGAGACTTCACACTGTGAGCCTGAAGTTAGCTGGGCATGTCTTTTCATAGAGATCAACACAGAGTAGACAGGAATAGATCTGTATCTCTTCATTTAAGGCTTTAGGACAATGAGTGACATTAGCATAGCCCCAGATCTGAGAGAAATGAGCTTAAGGAACAGCAAGTCCACGGGAATAAGAAAACAACCCCTGCTTCCACCTCAGCCTCCTCCCTTCACCCTTGGACATTGGCCCAATATGTTGGGAGACCCTAATGAAGAGAATGGGGATTCAAAACCGGATAAGTACACCCCCATTTTCTCCAGATCTTTAGAGTGGGGCCCTGGAACTGCTGGCCACCAGGCAATGCACTGAGCAGATAAGGTTGGGTGTCACAGGTCTGCACCACTGCAATCCCCTTACATTCACTCTCAGGCAGCCCCCAGTTCCTGTCTCCCACACTGTGATCCGGTTTTTGACTCTGTAAGAATACTCCTTATTCGATCCAGTAAAGCATAAGGTTGTAAACAATTACAGCCAAGAGCTAAAAAATAAGAAGACTAAATATGAAAATAAAAACATTGACGGTAATTTAGTATAAAGTTCCCTCTCTTCCACCAGGGGATTTGGCACCTATTGTGAAACCCCTCCACCCCCACCCCTCCTTTTTGCATTTCCTTTAATCTATTTCCATGATAGGATCTATTAGCTCTTTTGAAAAGACTCCTCAGACTGATATTAAAGAGCGTATTAATCTTTCTCTGCTTAGACTGTCCTTGTTAAGGGTAGTTTTAAAATAATGCAGTTTTCACTTGGGATGCCGATACCAGATTATGTCCCACCCTGCTTTCATCTTTCTGAAAGGAGAAAAGCCCTGTATATCTTAAAAAATATATATTCATGCTGTATATATTTATATTAAGGGATAGGCTTACCCTGTGTTTGAAAATTAAACCCTAATTTACAATAGCTATTATAAATCGAATCCGGACTTGGCTCGCTATGGGCCACACAGAGCTAAGCACTTCACACACATTCTCACATCTAATCTTCATAGCAACTCTCTAAAATAGGCACTCTTGTTACTTGAGGAAAGAGAAGCTCAGGGAAGATACATGTCTAAGGCCCCTCAGCTATTAAGTGTAGAGTCAGATTTCCAAGCCAAGCCTGCTGTTTCCAGAAATCTAACTGCCCTATCAGTAAGCCTGTCACCTGAATTCAGTGTTTTACGACAACCTGAATTCCTAACACTGTAAATGGAGAGATGATGTCGCCTGGGCCTCTCCCCAAGAGAGACTTTGCAGAGCAGAGCATTGTTAGCAGACAGCCCCCAGCTGCTGCACCTTCAGGATCACTGCAGCATTCCTACCAAGGCCACACTCTCCCTTGACTGTTCCTATCCAACGACTGAGCACAGAGAGGGTACCAGGGCTGGGCCATTCCTCCCTGATGTGGGACTTCTCTGCTGGGCAGTCTTTGCTCTAGGGGTCCCCATCAGCCTGGCCAAGACTTTCTCAAAGCTGCACTGCATCTAAGGCTCTTCCTACCCCATTCTCCTTCCTTCCTTCTCCTTTCTCAGAAGGCAAACCCACATCTCAGGCTCCCCACCTACTCCTTCTCCCTCCCCCTTCATCCTTCATATGAGTTTTCCCCCAGTACATCTCTTGCATGTCTAATTCTGTCTCGGCATCTGACTCTCAGGGACTCAAACTGACATGAATGATGTGATATACACAGAGAGACTGATGTTAGCAACGTACCCCTGAGCATTTTATATATGAGATAAAATTGGTACTGTATATATATAATTGGTGCCTAAATATTACGACTTACAAGTGGACTTTTAAAATTGTTTCTAGATTTTTCAATATTGGATAATGATTCTCAAATATACACATGTTTGCACACCAAACTAGTCCACACTTAAAATCAAGATTTTATCGATATGTTATTTTCACTGAACAGCACTGCCAAAACAGTGCTTTTAGTAACAGTACCCATCTGCCATCTTATTTCAAATGAAAAAACTCTTTGAGCTCACTGTTGTCAATTTGTCCTGGCCTTCTTATTTAGGCCTCAGGTGGCTCCTGTTATGGGAAGTTACAGCCCCAGCAACTATCAGATTTCCTTGGGGTTTCTGTTTGTTCAGGTCTTGGCCTCCTCTGTAGGCCTGTGCCGATTAACTGGGACAGCACAGTGTGTGGCGCCAGATTTTCTTCCTTTCCTATAGTTGCTGAATTTCCTTCTGAAACATTGTCAGTATCAGCAGAAAACCCAGGAAACTTGATTCAACCCTGGGCCTGCCTCCTGCCTGTGCCTGGCATCCGTGATGCTGGGCAGTGGAGGACCCAGCATGTAAACAGAGTAGACCCGGACCTGGCCTCTGTGACAGGGCCTGTGGCCAAGTTGCGCAGATCCATTATTCATGCCCATGTGTGAATGCACAATGTAAAACGGGTGGCAAGATGAAGAAGAAAAGGCCTAGAGAAAGAAAAACACAGATTGCAGAGTGCTGAGGGGCAAGTCGAGAATTATACAAAATAAGTTTACCTTATCTGAATGCTTCTCCATGTAGTTTAAGGTGTACTCATCAGCATTGAGCAAAAGAAATAGGTAGCCATTCACGTTCACTCTGGCTCCAACATACAGCTCCTCAGCCTTGATATATTCCGACAGTTCACTTTTAAAGACTTCTTGTCCAGGCCTCTTAACACGAATTCTTTTCAAGAACATCCCACCAGTAAGCCCTATAGAAAAAGAGAAAAGTTGATGAGTAGGCTTTATTCTTAAAAGAACTAGACAGCTTGCCTTTGGAGTTACTATATGCTCAAACACAAACAACTTAGCTGTGAACTCATATTGCCTATTACTCTCAGGCTTAAGGGACGAATGAGGCAATAGGTGAAGAAATGAGACTTTCTAGGTGAGAGTGTAAAGAAACAAGTGGTATGGCATTCCAGCCTTTTCTTTCCTCTCTCTACTCCCTTCCCAATCCAAACACTTAAATTAACACTTAGCCAAGTACCTGCCATATGCTCAGCAGCATTCTAGGAACTGGGACATCAGGAAGATATTCATCTTTAGAGCATGTTTGAACAGTACCAGGTAGAAAATTCTTCACTTGAGCTTATTTCTACCTGTTTGTCCCAGATGATGTCTTACACTTAAGCTGACGTGTAAGATGCCCCACTTCTGGAAAGGAGCTTACTTAACTGTTTGAAGATAACTATGGGAGTCCCTTTACCTCTTTTTTTCTACAGGTAAAATATCTTTGCTTCTTTTTGCAATGCCTCATATTTCTTACTTTCCAGGATTACCACCATTTCATCTGCTCTCTTCTGAGCATTATTTGGTTTTTGACCTCTTGGAAAGCAGTGAGCAGGGTTGAAAATGGGACTCCAGTATCTTCTGATACTGAACTGAAGTCTGAAGACCTATGAATACAACTTGAGACCAGATGAACTTTCAGGGTCAGCTTCATCACACTCCTCCTACCATATTCAGAAACCATAGGTGGTGAAAAGACTAGGCTTTGGAGCCAAATAGAGCTGGAGTCCATCCTGGCTCTGTCACTTGCTTGCTGGATGATCTTTGGGAGTTATTTAATCTCTCTGAACCTCTCTGAAATATCGGTAAAATGGGAGTAAAATTTGTGGGGCTATGAAAATGTAACTCTCAGATCACCTACCGTGGGGAACAAAGCTGATGGAAGGCCCCAGCTGCTATGTTCTGAAATTTATCCCCAGGTTTGTGCCAAGGTCATGCCTCCCACAGGGTGCTGCCAACAAATGACTAACTAAAGCAGGGATACTAAGGCCGGCCCATTCCTGCAACACGGGGGGCTCCTCTGACTAGTGACTTTGGCTCTAGGACTCCCAGTCAGCCTTGCCAAAACATTCTTTAGAACTTCACTGCGGTTTAAGACCTCCCCCTTTCTTCCTTTCCTCTGTCCTTCGCAGGAATCAGACATGCACTGCAGTCTGACGGCTTTCCCAGACTCTTCTGGATCCTTCCACATTTTCTCTCACCAGCATTTCCCCTAAGAAGTTTCTTGCACATTTAATCTCTCAACTTCAGGTTTGCCTCTTGGAGGACCTCAACTAACACAAAATTTAACCGCATAAAGTTTTTATAAGGATAACAGTAGGTACTCAATCATGGCTGCTATTACTACTAGTAAGCTCATAGTTGACTACCATCAACATTTCTGTTTTATGCATGCTGCAATTTGGCCACATCTTCTCCATTCTAGACAGACAGACTTGGCTTTTTGACCTTTAAGAGCACGACTGCATATTCATCCCTATTCGATTTCATATTTAAGATTTGGTCCATTATTCAAATCGCTGTGGAACTTGACTTAGCTATACATTCATTCATTATTCATTGGGGTGCTGAGTGGTTCATACAAGCTCAGAAGAGCTGATAAACTTTCACGGCTTTTGCAAGCCAGTTGTTAAACTGTTGGTTGCTTGAAATTGGCCATGGTTGGGGTATTTACACCATGGAAACTGGCAAACGGTACAAGTCAGGGTTTTAAAATTTTTTCAGGGAGGCAGAATTTGTTAATCTGGGATTCCTGTCTTATAGTTAAGTAAAACTTTTCTAAGTGGTACTATCAAGAATCCAGATTTCCTCTTGTCTTGCTGGCTGAGTGGAATTGGTGGTAGCCAAACCATGATCTTGAAGCCCTTGAATCCTACAGAGGTACCTCAGAGGCCACAGAGGAAGGGGGGACAGTGGCCAAAAGGAGGTGTCCCTAGTCCCCCAGTCCTGAACTAACCAAAACTGTTCCTCTTTTATTATTTTTTATGTCTGGGTTTCCATTTAAAAGACCTTTGTAAAATGAACTTTAGTGGTTAAAAAAAAAAATGAAAGCCACTATCTTAGAAGATCTAGGCTACAAAATCAGATCATACTCCCTAACTCTCAAAATGAAGAGACAGTTAATTGGTCTGAGGAAATTGCTACAAGAGGTATGTCTCTTACCTGAATTCCTCTCTATAGGTTCAAACACTGAAAGTGTGTCATCACTGAGAAAATATGAAATAACAAACAGCCTGTCCACGTCGGCACAATCATGTGTAATTAGTTTCGCAAAAAAACGGAGAGTATTGCTTATGTAGCCATAGCTAAATGGAAGAGAAATGAGGGTTACAGCATTATACAAGTAATCTTCCATACATTGTCTATGTAAAAAAAACCTACAAAAGACGTGCTATGGTTTTGGGGGGTTTTTTGAGTTATAATTGACATATAACATTATATTAGCTTCAGGTATACAAGATAAGGCTTCAATATTTGTATATTGCAAAATAATCATCACAATAAATCTAGTTAACATCTGTCACCATACACAGTCACAAAAATTTTTTTTCTTGGGGCCGGCCCGGTGGCACAGCGGTTAAGTTCACACGTTCTGCTTCTCGGCAGCCTGGGGTTCGCCTGTTCGGATCCCAGGTGTGGACATGGCACTGCTTGGCAAGCCATGCTGTGGTAGGCGTCCCACATGTAAAGAGGAGGAAGATGGGCATGGATGTTAGCTCAGGGCCAGTCTTCCTCAGCAAAAAGAGGAGGATTGGCAGCAGTTAGCTCAGGGCTAATCTTACTCAAAAAAAAAGAAAAAAAATTTTTTTCTTGTGATGAGAACTTTTAAGATCTATTCTGTTAGCAACTTCCAGATATGTAATACGGTATTATTAACTACAGTTACCATGCTATACATTACATCCTTATGAGCTTATTTATTTTATAACTAGAAATTTGTACCTTTTTTACCCCCTTCACCCACTTCACCACCCCTCGCCAACTATGCTATGGGTTTAAGATAGTAGCATAAACTCTGAAGTTGAAAAAGTACAACCACTTCTTATTAAGGTTCTAAGTCTATACGCAGAGAAATTTTCTCAGTTTGTTAAAATATCTCTCACTCTTTAGATGTCCAGGATAGCACATTGGGAAAACGTACCCAAAACAAATGTCATAAACACACTGCTCAAACCAGCTGCATTAAATGGTTGTTCTCTACTCACAAGGCTGGCCAACAATCACAACAATCAAGGCTGCAAGAAGCACAGGACCCAGCCCTCCTCGCTGAGCACTCCAGGGGGTGTGCCCTGCTGGTGCCTGGGGCCGCCTCCCCATTTCACCTCCCACTTGCTCATGCCCATTTCTTTCTTTCAGCCCCACATCCTCTCCCTCCTAAGTCACTCCCCCAGTTCCCCAGGATCCCTCCAACTCTCTTTAAGGTAAAAATTACCTTTTCCATTTCAAACGCTATATTAAATGCTATCTTAAATATTATTACTTATCACCCATATCATAAGTAGCCATTACAAGTCTGTTTTCCAAGGACAAGGACTGTGTCTTATTAACCATTGTCTAGTAGAACACTTTTTATAAGTACTTAATAAATGTTTCTAGAAAGTTGTTGTAAGATCCATATAGATTGGAACTTGCACTTAGAATTCTATGCATGAATAGAACAGTCGAGTAGACCGAAGACGGGATCAAATTCTAGAATCGAAAGTTCCCAAAGGTGATTGCCTGGTCACTGAAGAAATTAAGTTATGGTCTGTTGGCAGAAGCATTTCTACAGATACCAGCTAGTGAAAAGTGAACTTTATACCAAATACTAAACCCTTGGGGAGGTCTTTGATAATCAAAATCATTATCCCAAGGAGGCACAGAGGAAAATAAACCACGTACTTTGTCACTTTCCTGTCACAACTCTAAGCAGGGAGGTCCTCACCTGCAGATTCTCCTATGCTGAAATTCATTCTTTCCTTGTGGTCACAGTGATTTAAAAGAAACAAAAACAAAAATACATATTTCTGATTTGCAGAGGCAGAAAGTACTTTTCTCTGCCCCTTTCTTCAATTGTCCAAAGAAGCAGGGCTAAAATAAAACATGGCGCCAAGATTCCCAGCTTGAGACCTGTGTGAGATGGAAGTAGCAATTTGGAAGGCTAGCCCCAGGGCAGCCTGGACAAAACAGCCAGATCTCCAAAGCCCTGTTTGCTTTGTTCCTAGTTTCCCAGTCTTCAGACAGACCTCATACAGCAGGACAGGCAGCTATACGTTGTCAACCATCTTTTCTGGTACATGATTGCATTTGTAAGTAACAAACAAATTTGGTAACCCCTTTGCATGAAAGACCCATAACTTTTACAGATGCCTGAAATATCACTGAAACCACTGAATGAAGTCTAAAGTCAGGCCAAATGAATGCTACTGTAAATTTAGCTTCTTAGAACTTACATAAATTTATAAGTGTGTATGTTAAGTGTGGCTTTTTCACATTTAATATGCCATTTTTCCACCTAATTCTAGTGTTCTGGAGATCTCATCAATCCAGAATATAATCTACTCAAACAAAATCTTTAGATCAGCGGTTCACAAACTTTATTGTGTATAAAAGTCATCTGGGGAGCTTGTTAAATACGCAGAATCCGGAGTCCTACTCCCAGAGATATGGATTCAGTAGTTAGCTTGCATCCCCAGAAACCTGCATTTTTAATAAGCTCCCCAGGAGATTCTGATGAAGTGGTCCCCAGAGCACACTTTAAAAAACACTGCAAGGATCTTCAGATATTTCCTTGACTAATAAGCTAATTATCAAACTTCTCTAAACACTTTTTATCACAATACTCCCAGCACTCAAAAAACTTTAGCATTTTCCCTGCTTCTTATTGTACCACCTATACTGCTCAATCTGGCTTTCTGGGCCATTAATAGGTTCAACACACACACATACAGCTATTTGTAATGACCACCTATAATACACTCTTCTATTCAAGTCACAACAAGCCACTTCCTTTACTGCCCCACCCTGTGCTCATTTCTGCTTCCAGGTCTTCACTTGGTGTCATCCCCTCCCCTAGGGCACACCCTTATCCTTTCCTGTGCCTGTCCAGAGTCCTGTCCATCCATTTGGGCCCCAATCAGTAGAGCTCTCCTTGACCATGGCTGCCCTCCCAGCTGACCACCTACTCGTGCTTCCTGCACCTACCATAATCTACGGCATGCAATTTAGCACCATATAGACTTATATTCCTGGCTATTTCTTTAAATGTGTTTATTCCCATTGTTCCAAAACAAATGCTAAGTTCCTAGGTCCAGCAGCCAAGTCTTAACTTTTTCTACACACAGCCCAGAGTTATCTATAATCACTGTCTTGAATTCTCCCATTCTCTCTTAAATCCACTTCCATTAGGTTTGCTCTATCTAAACTGCTCTTGTCAAGGTCAACAATGATCTCCACAATGCCAATTCCAATTGTTCATTTTTGTGTCTCACTTGACCAATCGGCAGCAACTGGTACAAATGATCACTCCTTCTTCCATGACACTCTTGCTTCACTTGGCTTCCAGGATGCTGCATTCTCTTGGTTTTGCTCCTATCTCCTTGTTTGCTCCTTTTCAGTCTCCTTTGCTGGTTCCTCCTCTTTTCCTCAACCTCTTAATTTGGGATGTCCCAGGGATTACAAGGAACAACTTGGTCATCCACTTCTCTGTGTATATTCACTCCCTTGGTGATCTCATCTAGTCTCAAAAGCTTTAAATACCATCTACATGCTGATGACTTCCATATTTCTATCTCTAGCTCACACCTCTCTCCCAAATCCCACACTCGTATATCCAACTGCCTACTCAATATCTCCACTCGATATCTAATAGACATCTCAAACTTAACTTGTTTCAAAACTTAACTTCTGTTGTTGTCCCAAATCTACCCTACCTAGAGTCTTTCCCATCTCAGTAGATGGCAACTCCATCTTTCTAGTTGCTCAGGCCGAAATCTTGGGAGTTATTCTTAACTCTTGTCTTCTTACACACCTCATATCCAATCTGTCAGGAAAGCCTATTGGCTCGACCTTCAAAATATTTCCAGAATTCACTATTTCTCATCACTTCCATGGCACTCACACAGATCTGAGCCATCATATCTCTTCTCTTGGACTACTGCAGTAGCCTCTTAACTGGTCTTTACTTCCAGTGTTGCCCTTCTACAGTCATTTGGAGTGATTCTTTTAATATGTAAGTCAGATCAAGTCATTCCTCTGCTCGAATCTCCCAATGGCTCCCCTTATCACTCAAAGTCAAAAGAATCCTTATAATGGTCTGCAAGGCCCCATGCCATCTGATCCCCCCATTACCTCTCTTAATCTGTCTACTCTACCCTTTACTCATCTCTTCTATCCATGTCAGCCTTCTGGCTGTTCCTTGCATATCCCAAGTCAGCTCCCTGCTCAGGGCCTTTACACCAACTGTTCTTTGTGCCTAGAACATAGTTCCTCTCCACAGTAAGGTCTATCCAGATCACACTATTTAAAATTGAAACTGGGGGTGCGCCTCAGCCCCACACTCCCAGTTCCCCTTTATTCTTTTCATAGCAACTTACTACCTTCTTTATTTTCGCCATAGTATTTAACACCTTCTATATACTACAGAATGTACTTATGTCTTATCTTTATGGTTTATTGTCTGCCTCCCCAGCTAGAATGTAAGTTCTATGAGGATAGGTGTCTGTTTTGTTCACTGATGTATCCCAAGCACCTAGATCAGTGCTTGGCCCATAGCAGGTCCTCAGTAAATATTTGTTGACTAAGAAAATGAAAGGCTCACACAGGGCTACAGGCTTACTGAAAGCCTTAAAAATAACTGGAGCTATAGAGTCTTATAATTAGAAGACACAAGAAGGCTTATTTTTATTGATGGGGAAAAAAATTGAAAGAGGGAAAAATGACTGATGGAGACAGCAGATGGACAATATCTGAAACAGAGTTTAAGATTAAACCACGAATTTTTGGATGCTATATGGTTATGAAAAGCACAAGTCGGGGATAATAGCCTTCCAGGTGGAAAGTCATCTGTCTCTTCTATCCATCATTAAGAACTGGAAGGGTGAATGTTTATTCTATTTACTCACTTACTCATCCTTTCCTTCTCTTATTGGACAAAATATTTACTGAGCCCCAAGTATGTAGCCAGCACTGTTCTAACTCTGAGGGAAGCACAAAAGCCAGTCTCTGCCCTCAAGGATCATTTGGTCTAGGGGGAGATCACAATTACATCAACAAGTAATTGCCACTCACTGTGATAAGTACAGGTTCTGTGGCAAGAAAGGTGAACTCCAGAAGTCTGGCTTTCCTGGGTTCAAATCCCAGTTCAACTAAAAATTAGCTGTGTGAGCTTTGGCAAATTGTTTAGCCTCTCTGAGCCTCAATTTCCTCATGTAAAGAATGGGTACAATAATATCTATTTTATGAGGTAGTTTTGAGGATTAAATGAGATCAAGTACTGTAAAGTAGTTAGCATACTGTAACCACAAATTGCTTTTTATTATTAGTAGTAGCAGTATTAGAGGTTTGATCAGCAGAGTTTTGTGGGCACACAGAGAACAAAGTAACTAATTCAGCCTGGTGCAGTGAGAAAGATATTATTCTGCTTCTCCCAAGTCAGACTAGACAATCTGTCCAGGAGGCCACCACAGTCAATTTTTACCCAGACAATAAAGGTCTTCATTCTGTCAAAAACCTCATGTGCTTTAATTTGAAACTATTTCCTCCAATGACTCATAGTAGATCAGCATTAACCTCATACAATAATTAGCACCCAGTACATTTTTAATAGCAATATATATAATCAATATATGTCACGTACAATTGCACGTCTCAATTCACAGTTTATTTGCATTAAGGAGACTGTTCTTTGTTTGCTTTGTGAAGATCATCCTCCTTAGGTTCTCACAGTTTTAAAACCTTGGGTTATTCAAACTCATGTATAAGTCTCCAGCTGAATGTGCCAGTTTCTATGGAAACAAGGTCACTGTGTGGGAGGAGCTTGAGGAAAGTGTATTCCTGGCACACAACGAGCAGTGGACAGAAAGAAATGAAACTAGAGACATTCGTGCCTGTACCACCATCCTCCAGCCATGACAGCATGACAAGAACGTAGAACGCTGTCTACAGTCAGTGCTCTGTGGGCAAGTTGACATGGTGTAGACAGAAAGAGAGACTAAGGAACTACCCACGAGGAACTGGTTTCCCTTGGGTTCCAGAAGCAACACCCTGGATCATGTTTCATCTTGTTTACTTATAAGAAAAATTCCCTCTCCTTTTACAATAGGGACATTTTTCCTGCCTTCCTCCTTTGGGTGCCTGCCCTTAAAAACAGCAGTTAGTGAAAAGTATCCATCCAAAGTCCTGCCCTGGAACCTCACTATAAACACTGCTATGTATAAGGGAGGATGGAGTACAAGTTGGTGTCTCTCTTAAGTATCGAAATGAGTGGTTCTCAAACTCTGGTGGGCATCAGAACCCCCTGGAAGGCTGGTTAAGACACAGTAGCGGCCCCAGCCCCAGAGCTTCTGCCTCAGTGGGTCTGGGATGCAGCACAAGAATTAGCATTTCTAACAAATCTGGGTGCCACATTTTGAGTAGCATCGATCTAAAACTTAAAAATAAAACACTAAAGTCCTTAAAAATAAAGGATTATTTCTTGAAAGACAAAGGACAGCATGTCGTGGCAAAGGCAGTCTTTTAGACATTCTACACAACTCTTAATAACATATTTTCACCATTTTTACAGTTACAGCGAAACTGTGGTTCTCTCTACTTCAAAATGTTCTACAACAGCATCTGACCTTATTAAATTTTATCAAATTCGGTATGCTGCCTTTTTCTTCTCCTTCCCCTGATCTTACTACATTACTACATGTTCCCTTTATCATTCTTCTCCACAGGTTCTCCTGACCCATTATTTCCCTCACACAGGACTTCAATGTTTAGCCCGCATCCTATGCAAGCATCTGCAACATTTTCCCATCACTTTTCCCCCAACTTCTCTCTCCAGGCCCTGCACTCTCTGCAGAAGCAAAAAGTAGCCATGGGCAGTGCCCACAGTCTAGACACATGACTCAGGGGCAGATGCTTCCTCGTGTATCTTAGGACTACTTTTGAAAGTCCATCTTTTGCAATTATATTCAGCCGTGTGAGCAATCTATGGTTACTGAACTCAACCAAACCTCTCAAATTAAAACCACATTAATTGCCAAATAACATTTTGAAAAACACTTAAAACTCTGAAGCCTCTAAACCAGGAGTAGGCAAACTACAGCCTGTGGGCCAAATATGGCTGGCCAATTGTTTTTGTATGGCCTTGAGGTAAGAATGGTTTTTACATTTTTAAATGGTTGAAAAAATCAAAAGAATAATATTTTGTGATATGTAAAAATTATACGAAATTCAAATGTCATTGTCCATAAACAATGTTTTACTGAAACACAGTCACACATTTGTTTATGGACTGTGGCTGCTTTCACACTATAATGGCAGAGCTGAGTGGTTGTGACAGAGGCTGTATGGCCTGCAAAGCCGAAAATACTTACTACCTGACCCTTTAGGAAAAAATTTGGTGACCCCCTACTCTACACCATTTCCTAGGGACCATCTTGAGGAGATATATATATATGCATATATGGAAAGGTGTGTGTGTGTGTGTATATATACATATATATAGTAAGAGAGAGAGACAGAGAAAGGCAACATAGATTTGGGATAATATGACTTTAGGGGCTTCCAGATGACACATTAAAATAACCACTCAATGGTGAGGATATGGACAAAAGGAAACCCTTGTGCACTGTTGGCAGGATTGTAAATTGGTGCAGCCACCACAGACAACAGTATGGAGGTTCCTCAAAAAATCAAAAACGGGGGCCGGCCCCGTGGCTTAGTGGGTAAGTTCGGGCACTCCACTTCAGCGGCCCAGGGTTTCACCAGTTCAGATCCTGGCGCAGACATGGCACTGCTCATCAGGCCATGTTGAGGCAGCATCTCACATGCCACAACTAGAAGGACCCACAACTAAAAAATATACAGCTATGTACTGGGGGGATTTGGGGAGAAAAAGCAGGAAAAAAAGAAGATTGGCAACAGTTGTTAGCTCAGGTGCCAATCTTTAAAAAAAGAAAAGAATTAAAAACAGAACTACCATATGATCCAGCAATTTCACGTCTGAGTATTTACCCAAAGGAAAAGAAATCAGTGTCCCAAAGAGATACCTACACCCCTCTGTTCACTGCAGTACTATTTATAATGGCCAGGACATGGAAACAGCCTAAGTGTCCATTGACAGATGAATGGATAAAGAAAATGTGATTTTATACATATATAATGGAATATTACTCAGCCATAAAAAAGAAGGAAATCCTGCCATTTGCTACAACATGGATGAACCTCAAGGGCATTATGTTAAGTGAAATAAGTTATAGAAAGACAAATACTGTATGATCTCACTTACATGTGGAATCTAAAAACCCAAACTCATAGAAACAGAGATCAGATTTGTGGTTGCCAGAGGCAGGAGGTGGAGAGTGGGGGAATTAGATGAAGGTGGTCAAAAGGTATAAACTTCCAGTTATAAGATAAATAAGTTCTGGGGATGTATGCACAACATGATCACTAATAGTTATATATGTCAATTATATCTCAATAAAACTGGGAAAAATAAATTAACCACTCTAGAGGGAGGGGGGAGGATGAAAAGGGTAAAGGGACATGCATGTATGGTGAGGAATAAAAACTAGACTACCGGTGTGGACACGATGCAGTCTACACAGAACTGAAATATAATAACGTACACCTGAAATGTACACAAAGTTATAAGCCAATATGACCTCAATAAAATAATTTCTTTAAAAATCTGAAAAACAAATAAAATAACCACTCAAGAACCCGTTAATACTTGCATGTTAATCAACTACATTAAAAAGCTATAACAACATGTCCCTGGACTTGAAATTAGATGAGTTGAGTGTCATCTGTTTCATCATGAGGACTATATTTATAAACCCCGAACACATTTGGGAAAGATCAGACGAAAATAATGGTTCCCTCAAGCACCTGTCTTTTTCCATCCACTTCTTGAAGTTCTTCCGGTGAGGTGTGGGCACAAGGCCTATGCAGGAGCGCAGAGAGTCCTCTTCAGAACCAAAGCCAGTATAAGGTGGAAATTTCCTTTCTATTTTTGGAGGAGGTGGGGGCTTGCAGTCAATTGAAGTGAAGTTCTCTATAACAAAACAAAGGCAAACAAAACATCAATATTTTTTTTTTGCCCTGATTATGGCTGTTTTGAAAGGTTTGTTATGTTTTCAAAATGAACATGGAGATCTTTGTAGACTATTTTAAACTATTTCAAACAAAACACGGCAAAACCCTGTGAGGGTAGGTTTCAGTCATGTTTACAAAAACCACAGAACTCACTCAATAATCGCCATTGGTTCAAAAGAAAGAAAAAAACTGTCTATGTCAAATAAGTAAACATTTATCTTTTGTCATCACATCCCCATTTCTGAATATTTTTTGTTCTTCCCTGGTTTTTCCAATGGTAAGAAAATTCAAACTTGGGACTCTCTGCCACACATTCCATTTCACCTGTGATTTAGCCTTCTGCCTTCAGTTAACATTTCCGAACAGAACTGCCTCCTGACTATTTTCCCTTTACCTTCCCCACCCACTGTCCCCTCCCCCAATGCCCACTTTTTAAGCTCTCTCCCTTTCCTCCAACTCCAGGCCATGGCACTTCACTATCTAGTTAAAAAACAAAAACAAAACTTCTCACCAACCACTGCTCCAGGTTGTTCTCGTTACTGCCCAGGAAAAGACAGCAATTGTACTAAAATGTGATGAAGCAAAAAAACAAAAATAAAAACGAACAAAACTTTTTAAAAGCCACTGCCTACTGTCTCAGAGGGGGTGTTAAGTGGTAAATACTGTCGATTTTCTTTATTTACTTATCATCTGTGAGGAAGGAGAGATGGAGAGAGAGCTGGGGACGTATCTGCAACAGCCTAGATGCTTTAGGCATTCCTTGGTGAGGCTGTACAATCTCTGAGAAGCAAGTGTGCTCTCCAGACCAAATAACACATTGGCCCAATAGATCCAAGTCACTTGTGTTTGTCCTACTAGAAAGAGCAAACAAGATGCCAGGATCTTTCCTGAAACAAAACAAAACAAAACAAAACAACCCATTGAATCTTAATTTCTACTTCCCCAAGCTTGAGTATCCCATAGGTGTTTCCATTCATGACTGAAAGGAGTTCCACATAAGCAAAGATTTCCTTTTCCATTGTCAAAGTTTTAATAGCTGAAAGAGCACAAATTTAGTACACACTTCTATAATTGAAAATGTGTACCAATTTGTCATCCCAGGTAACCTAACTCTTGAAATTGAGGGATTTTTTTTTTTTTACTGGTTGATCAAAAGGCTACAGGTTTGAGGCTATTTCTAACTCCGATTTTAAAACATTTTCAGCTTTCACATTTCCTGAGATTTCCTAACAACCTTTGTGTAAAATTCCTCCAAGCATAACTCCCAGAAGAATATTGTTCCATCCTAACAGAAACTGCTCACAGAAGACATATTAGCAAAGAGAATGCCATCAAATATTTCTCACTGGCTCAGTGAAAGGAGGCAACCAGACTGCCAGTACAGAAGTGATTCGTGAGCCTCTCGTATTGCTATTTTTGTGGCAATTAAGGAAAAGCCTTGGAAATAAAGAGCAAAGTTCAAATCTTAGAATTAGGCAGAATTGCTGTAGACTCTATCATTGCTAACCATTACATGAAACAGACCACTGATTGGTACCTTCATTTCAAGGAAAGGACCATAGGATGGCAGAGAGAGCTGAATGTGATTATTAGAAAATTGGGGCATGATCAATTTCTTCTAACAAGGGACATATACATACAACTCCACATGCTAATCTGAGCAGTCTAACCAAAAGAGGACGCATATTGAATCGCAAAGTAATTAAGAATGCATTCCACACTTCCCCCTAAAATTACAGGTTTTATAACACAGCCTTGTTTTCTCAACTACATAATTTTTGCAACAGATTTAAGCAACAAAAGAACCAATTTAGAGCTTTCCTCCGCACCCACAGTGCCATCTAGTGTATGAAAGCCGAGAACTGTTCCACTCCATCAACGCCTGGCTTTTGTAACACCACATACATCTTTTTGGATACTCTCATTCAAGATCTCATTTCTCTAGGTAACCATACATCCACAAAGCTTTGGACTTGCACCTGAATAAGGTTCCTGTCTTTGGTTTTCTATCATCCCAGCATCCTTCATGTTTCAGGTGTTAAAAAATATTTGATGAATAAATGAAAAAGCATACATTTCTGTACAAAGCATCTTCCCAAATATCTTCTTAAACTGACCCTCTGCTGGATCCTGAGACACATCTGTCTTTCAAAGAGTCTGATTCCTCTAATACCATGTGACCTATAAAAATAGATATACTGAATGTCTAGCCACAATTATCTAGATTCCAACAAATTTACAGAGAGGTGATATATTTTTAAACAGAGTCTTAATGCTCCTTCACAGTGATTTACTATTCACCATCTCAGTTAGAAACAATGCTGGAAAAAGCCTTCAGTTACCTCCAAGTTCATCTCGTATATTCTAGTAAACTAGATATGGACTCAGGTCTGGGAAGCCTGAAGCTTATACAATTTGGGGGAAGTTCTTCAAGACAAGGAATGCCAAATTTATTAAGGCAAAATTAGACCCAGGGCCTTGGACCAAGACCCCTGCAAAGGAAGAACCTTAAAGTTTAAGTTTCATTAACTTTATTAGCTTCAAGGTAAATCCACCTATGCTTGTATCCAATACCCAGGTCAAATGATTTTGATGGGATGTTCATTTTTGGGTCAAATAATTAGTGAGTCAAATAATTTTCTAGCTCTAGCTAGAAAACCTTAGAAATCATCTAATCTTCAACCCTCTTCACTTCATAGGGGAAGAAAAAGACAAAATTGTTAGGGCCATTAAGGCCATGTGGTAAGACTAGAAGCAAATTCTACCCCTGTTGCTGCACCCTGGGATAGCTAATTTGCTCAAATGATCATTAAACTGTCATCTTGGATGTCCTGCTGCTTCTAGCACCAAGAGTTCAGAGATGGTCAGAAATGACTCTACAAATTTAAAGGTGCTTGAAGTTTTTTTCCTCATTCTTAATGTCAGTACAGTCTAATAAGTGTTCAAGAGCAATGGGAATGAAAGGTCTTATTACTAGTTTGGTTGTCCCAGCCACTAAGAATCGATGAGAAGCAAGTCCTCTTATAGACAAAGAAATAATAACCCAAGGCAGGAATTCTAGGTAAAAACCGTTTACATTCAAATCCCTGTCCCTTCAGTGAAAAAACCACCTGCTGGAGCCCCTGGAACCTTTTCGAACCTTCATGCTACAGGAAAGTCCAACAGGCCTCCATCTGCCAGTCCATGTTCAGCCACATGAAATAATGAGGTAGTGACATGCTACAGCCCAGCAGGCAAGCCGAGACCAGCGAGACTGGTCTAGTGGGGCAGTCACACGGGACTGTTTTGTGGAAGAAGTCTATGGAATCATCTTCGGCTTAGAATGCATGAAAGAATCTTATCTAAAATTAGGAGTCAGATTGGGTTTTACACGGGGGTGCAAATACCTCTTGGAATTCTGTCAAGCCCTCTGCTTCTATATAAATAGAAAGCTTATTCATGCACCTTTCTTGGGACTGTGGCCAACTCCTTCTCTTAGTCTGTCTGATTTTTTCTCCCCTAAAATATATTGGGGTATCATTAGGTAAGAGAAGGTGCTAAAGCACCAAGGCTGCATACTGCATTAGAAATTTCCCCTGGCTTCCTCCTAGGGACGTCCCTAGCTGTGTTGTTGGCACTTGTCAGCTCCTTCCTGTGGAGCTGCAGAGTGGAAACACGAGGTATGCTACTGACCACAAATACTGACAAGGAAGGAAACGTGACCACAGTTATTGACAGGACTTTGTCCTGATTTGGGCTTTAAGGATATCAAAATATAATGTAGAAAATTTGGTCAGTCATGATGTTTTAGAACCAGATGAATTATAAACAAAATTAAAATATCAGAAGTAACTGTATCTAAGTAACATTAAGTATATTAATTTAACCTAACCAAAGAGTCAGGAAAAGCAAATGTGAAGATTATCAGAGAATACTGATTCACTCCCCCCACATCATGGCTATAATTTCTAGTCATTAGTTACATTAAGTACACTGTTGTTACTCAAGAGATGTTGTGTAATAATACTGTCTGTTAAATGGGATATTCTAACATATATTACGAGAAACATAAAAATCAGCATGACTATAAAATGCATCATAATTTTGCATTTGCATAATTTTCTGTTTAAATGCATAACAATCATGTTATATTAGCTTTAAAGGCACAAACTACTCTTTTTGTTGAGATAATATAGTAAGTCTATAGAGTAAACAAAAGAAGTGAGCAGAAAGAAATTAAGCACTGGGGCTCAACCAAAAGGGACCATGGGGCATTTGAAGCTGATACGTTGGCCGAGGATGGCTAGATTTGGAGTACACCAGTGAATTCACTCTGCCTCTGAAAGTACCCTGCAAACCCAGTGAGAATCTCTCCAGCACTACGTTCATGTTTCTAAATGAAACCTTTATACAACATCAAGCAGACAGACAAACATCCACCACATGTTGAACTTCACGTTTAAGGGATCACAAGATGCTCTGGAATCTTCACCACATCCCTTATATTAAGGTAATCTTTAAGTAGGACACAAGTAAATGTTTTCAGTGTCTCATATTTTATATACAGTTTTTTCAAATTTTCAAGTCTACACTGAAGACTCGTTGATTCTAAACAGGCATCTACATTTATTAAAGACAAAATTCTCCTCCCAACGATCTAAGGACCACCAGTAGCTTCTCTACAGCAGCCACCACATGCACATTCCGGCCGCCTCTTATTCTCAGCCCCTAAAACAAATATGCCCAACTGTGTCCACTAAAGAGAACCCATTCGGGAAAATAAAATAAGAAGAGGCCAACAATTTGGCCCATAGGGCTCACACATTTTGACTCACCTGGCATGCAGATGCAGTGGAACAAATTCCCTTAATGAAGCAAAGAGTGAAATTGAAAGTCTTTTTTTTTATTCCAACCTTTTGTGTGCTCTGCGTGCCTTCTCTCACAATATAGAGATTCCCAGGAGGCCAGGAATACTGCACAATGGGAAGACTAAGACACAAAAGGTGGGCCTCATCTCATTCTAGAGACAAAGCACCTTACCTTTTAGGCAACTGTGGTTGCTATGGCTCCCATCTCATCCCCAGGGAAAGTGTGCTCAAATGAATACCCCATGGTTCAGAGAGGAGTATAGGAGTTAGCAGCCCCCACCCCAGCTCTAAACCCCAATCTGGGAGCTTGGCAACTCCCACCACCCCACTTAGCCTAGCACCAGCAGGTACCTGGAGCCTGGGGTAGAGAGCCCAGGAAAGGGGCAGAGCTGGCTGGCAGGTTTTACAAATGAGGGGTTTGTCAGGTTTCACATCAGATCCTTGCCTGCTTCTGTGCCTCTCATAACACCCTGTAACATGCTGTAGGTCTCTGCTCCCCTTCCAACCTAGAAATTCCTTACTTAACTCTGTAGCTCCTAAGTCTACCGCAATGACCCGCACCTAGTAGGTGCTTACTAAATCACTGGTTTTCATTCTGAACAGAACTAACCTGATCTGAATGGAATTGATATCTAAGAAGGTAGAAGCTGGAAACCTGGCTGGGCCTCACCAGGAAAGGAACAGCAAACTAGCACAAGAGAATTCCCCAGAAAACTCAAATAAGTAGTATATTCGTTGTGGTAAGCAAGAATTCAGTGAAAAGAAAAGCATTTAGATTTCCATTTCAATTGCTTGGCCAAAACATTTACCCATATTGTAGTGAGGCGGAGGGCAAGAAGGGAAAATGGAAGCCTCTGGCATCAGGCAGACAAGTTCAAATCTTGGCTCACCCTTTACTCACTGCACAACCTTCGATAAATTAGCCCCATTTAAGCCCCAGTTTCTTCATCTCTAAAATGGGGATAATGAGCCTACCCTTCTAGAATTGTTAGGAATAAATAAGACAACAAATGCGTGGCAGGGAGCAAATGCTGATATAGCTATTATAAGCTTAGCATCTGAAACTCAAAAGTAAAATCTCAACTAGGGAACAAAGATTCTAAGTTTTAAATATTATTTTCTCATTAACATACATATCACTTACCAATTCCATATTCAGTCTTATAATAAGACTTTGTAAATTCATCACAGTCGCAAAGGAGCACTTTTCTTCCCCACACATTGATGGTGGTTCCTATGGACAGGTCACTATCTTTGTAAAACTCTTGGTGTACTTTTCCTAGCTAATAAAAACAAAGGAACACAACATTGGCACCACAGACCCTCCAAAGACCTAAGCACCCCTTCCCAAAGGAAAAAATAAATTAAAAAAAAATCACAATTATATCATTTATAGCCAAATTTTTTAAATCAAATCAAAAGATGACCAGTCAATATTAACATTTTAAAACATTCTTCTAGCAATGTAGTCTACCAAATAGCAATGCAATGCATATATTTATATATGCACTGAAGCATGTTTATTATTGATAAACAGCAGTGCAATGCATACATTTATATATTCATCGATTTCATTCACAATCAATCTCAAAAGAGAACAATATGTACTTACTCCACATTTCAGGTTCCAAGGAAGTCATATTGGGAACAGTAACAAAACATAAGATTCCTCACCTTGTATTTATCCAACAGGTAGCCGTCCACTCGGTTCTCTACCAAGCCACCATATACATTGAGAACTATTCGATCTGTTATCTCGCCTGGTTGATAGACTCCAGGTGGGCCATACTGGAAGACAAAATCAAAACAAGATGTAGTGGATGGTCTCTAAACACAGAGATGGTCCTGTTGAGGGGCTCAAGTGGGAAATATGCATTGTACGGTTCTTCTCAGCCATCCAGAGAAAGACAAGACACATATTCCATCCGCCTCTCCCTACGCTTGCTCACTCCCTGCAGGCTGGTCTACACTCCACCCATCCTTCCAGGCCCTGATGAAGGTCACTCTTTCCCCCTGACCCCTCCCATCCTACTGGCCTGTCCCCAGTCCAAACCTCCACAGCACCTACTGCAGGGTTAAACCACTTTTTGTGGTTCTCTAATTGCTTCATCAGCAGTCATCTTTTCTCTTCACTCAACTACAAAACGCCCTGAGGAGGATACTATGCCTTGCCTTCTTTTCTTTACTTGGCTTAGCACCCTGCCATGAAAGGTCTGCGTTTGCACTTGCTGGCTGAGAGAGGCAGTGTGATGAGGTCGCAAGAGCAATAGAGTGCAGTCAGCCTCTAACAGAAACTGTGGCCTGGAGCAAGTGAGGGCACTCCTCAGTTCCACACGCACTGGAGGTGGCCCAAGCAGTCGCGTGAGCTGCAGGAAATATCTTAAGCAACTTACATAAATTGATAGTCATCAGTTTATCACATACAGAGGAGAACTCTGAATCATCCCCGATACATGTGACATAAAATGTAAGTTCAGATGTGTGAATTTACGATGTGCGGGATATAAGTAAGCCAAGTAACAGAAAAACAGTACATTTGGATGCAAACTCTCTTTGCCACGTACTAGCTGCAGGACTTGGGGACAGATATTTATGTTCTCTGAACCTCAGTTTCACCATCTAACTGCAACAAGGGCACTTATTCCTTGCTTTCTTAAAGGATGTTGTGAGTATCAAGGGAATACCCACCACTCTTCTCTCTCTCCCCCAGGAGAATGTAAGCTCCATGAACAGGACGTAATCCATTTTCTCTCACACTGTAACCCTAGAGCTGGCACACAGCTGACACTCAATAAATAGTTGTTGAATGAATGAATAAATGAAGCAATTGATGTCAGGGCACACTGCAAATGTCAGGTGTGTCATTATTATTTTATATTTAGCCTATCTTTCAAGCCGTTCTAAAAGCAGGTTTCCCTGGTACCTCCTGGTCACTTGCTGCGCTTACCCCAGAGCTCCCTCTGGGACAACTCCTGCCCCCACCCTCAAGCAACACAGCAGAGTTTCTGGCAGCGGGCTCAGAGAATCTGGAAGGGCCTCCTGTGACAACCAAATTAACCAGCAGTTGTTCACATCAGAAATGAGTGTTACAGTAACCTCTTCAGCAGCACTAAGAATTAAGTTAAAAAATACTTTATCCAAATAAGAAATAAAACATAACACAACCATGAAAAAGCCTTTATGTTTTTATGAGTCCTTATAGGTGTTGATAGGTCCTTAGACAGTGTTTTTTACTATATTATTTCATTCAATCTTTAGTTACTTCAGGAGGGCGGCCTTGTTAACCGCATTTTAGAGACGGGGAAATACACTCAGAGAGGTTAAGTGATTTGCCCAAGGTCACACAGCTATTAAGAGGCAGACCTACAATTCTAACCCGGGTCTTCCGTCTTTGTGCCGTTTCTGTTGTACCCAAGTTATGGCCATAAATGGCAATAAATATGTGTAGAAATTAGTCTGACAACTCTTTTTTAATAATAAATAAAATGCAAAATCTGTCATTGCCGCTAGCCACTGGCTGGCTGGTCACCAGTGGCTACTTTCAGAAGAATCACTCTTGTATGTATGCTTGTATGTGTGTGTATGCACGTATGCACGTGTTCATGCATGCATGTGTGTGTGCGTGCGTGCGTGCGTGTGTGTGTGTGTGTGTATGCAGAACCCAGACCAATACCATGGGATCTCCTCACTAGGCTACAGAGGCCAGTGCCCTGTGCCCCATCCAAGGCCATGAGCAATTCTTTTACTAGAGAGTCATTTACCTTCATAAGACTCAATGATGAATAGCTACCTTCTCTTGCATTTGACTTTTTTCCTTTACTTGCCTTAAGCCAAGAACATTCCAACACCAGTTTGTCATATCCTCTGTATGACTTTCATAGATGTATATTAATATAGGGCACAAAATGAAAGTTTTTTTACCAACTTGTACTAATATATGGTAACTGTCATCACATAGTCATAGCAAGATGTTCCAGATCTTCCAGCCCACAAGCATACGTGGAAAGTGATTCTGCATCCACCGCTCACCTTTGGTAGCTTTCCCCTCTGGAGGAAAAACGGCATAGCATTCCAACCTGAGTTGTGTGGCAACACTTCTTTGATTTCAATAGTATCATCAGACAGAAAGTAATGCAAGATGAGCTCTCTACGGTCCCCGAACAACGAGGTTGAGTCATCCCACAGGCAGAAAAAACGCAAAACCTTCCTATCATAGTTGAGGAACTGTTTCAGGGTGTCAAAGGACTCATAGGGACGTAAGGGCTTCACGAAGTCTAGCTTCTGAAAATGAAGAAAAGGTCAATAATAGTTGTGGTTTTTGCAAAATCACTTCTGAGATGCAAGCAATCAAACAACATAAAGATATCTTTTCCATAGACTATTCTGTGATATTTTTTAAAATTTCAACTGACTAATGACACACACACATACACACATCTAACCAGTTTTAACCTTACATATACAGACAATAAATATTAGGAAGCTTTTCCTATTAAACATTATTTTAATACACTAAAATGCACTTCTGTAATGTTTTTGAAAACTGACCTTTCTCAAAGACTTAAAATTCTTGTTTAAAAACAGACAAAACTAATGTATGGTGACAGAAATTAAAATAGTAATTGCCTCTGGGTAGGGGATTAACAGGAAAGGGGGACAAGGGAAATTTCCGCAGTGATGGAAATATTCCATATCTTGATTTTCATGTTGGCTACTAAATTATATACATTTTTCAAAACTTGTGGATCTATACACTTAAGATTTGTACATCTGAGTCTATGTTAATTATATCTCAACCAAAAAAAATTTTGTCTTTTCACTGAAAATCCATATCTGCATATCCTTCTTACTCATCCAAAGATTTTTGTGAAGGTAGAAGAGAAAAAATATAGTCACGGTTTTATTTTGCTCAAAAGCTTTAGATATCAAGGATCTGAAAGGCCATGGAAACAGGAGCAGAGCAAACACAGACCTTTCCAGTCAGCACAGAACCACTGCCTGGACTCTGTCCCCCGCCCCAGGAACCTCTAGCTCTGCAGTCTTCTTTGTGCAACTCTTCTCTATTTGCATGTTCTCAGCCCTGTCTTGGAACAAAACTGCCCCCATTCTATCTGATGTAGCCAAACAGGATTGTTATATAAAGAAGCGCTCATTGGCAAGGGAGATGTAGGCCCACATTGGGTTATGTAATCTTATTTGTAAATTCTCAAAATTTTGTATCTGTCCAGGGCAGTCTGGGTGCAGACTTAACCCAAGACACGGGGGAGACGTCATGGCCTTCCAGAAGCTCTTCAGCTTTATCCTTGGGATTTAAATAAAATTATGGGACTTCTACTTTTACCAATTGAAAAATATTTCTTTGGCATTATAAAGCCTCTAAGAAATGCATTATTGATTATATACCATTGAGGCTCCTTTCAGCTTAAGGTAAATTGTTTAATTTTAATGCTACATTTCAAGGCAGCAAACACTGGAAAAGTAAATGCATTAAAAGGCAATATAAAAGCCTCTTATTAAACTCCTAATTTTCCACAGATTTCTATATTTATTGAAGAGCTTTCTCCCTGAGGGAATAAATGCTAAAATAATTCTCCCAATCTGAAAGGAAATTATTTAAAACATTTCTTGGCTATTCTTGGTATTTATTCTCAATTCCTGGCACAAGAAATTTTTTTCTTTATAAACCTATGGCATGGTGCTCTATATATTTCATATAATGCATCATCATTCACAATCACTATCATATAACACCAGCTGTTAGTGAATGAGTGCAGTCATATACAAAGGGGGGTAATTTGTATGGATCCATTTCTTTTAGGCTCTCTCTGCTGTTCTAAAGACTTTGTATGTATCTAGACTCTTTCACCTAGGACATTTGGAAAAAAATCAAAATGAACCCAAATCATAAATCTCCTTGCACGCCAATACACACAGGTACAGGAATTTCACCTTAGATATTCCAGAATCAACAATATATATTTCTCAGGAGGGTTGTATGCCTACAATATTAAAGAATAATTCTGTTGGGGCTAGGAGGCAGGAATAGATGAGTAATCTTACATGCAGCTTTTAACAAGATATCAAAGCCAAATCAAAGGAGAATTTTATTCTAAATTTTATGTTATCTTCCTGCAAGGAAATGAAGAACAAGTTTTAGAAACAATAAAAATGAGACTAATCTAATCTATATGGATAGAAATGAGAACAGTGGTTATCCCTAGGTGGGGAAAGGGATTGACTAGAAAAAGGCATGAGGGAGCTTTCCAGGGTTATGGAATTATTCTATATCTTGATTTGGGTGTGGATTATAGGGGTATACGCATGTGTTAAGGCTCATCCAACTGTTCGCTTAATTTCTGTGTATTTTACTGTGTGAAATCACCCTTTAATAAAAACAGAAAAAGGAAACAAAGGACAATAATGAAAACCAAGGGAAGAAGCAAGAGATTTGAATTCAAGTCCCGTATGTGACCTTCCTCATGACACTTGCCCTTGTGAGTATTCACATTCTTCTGTAAAACATAAAATTTTGGCCAAAGGATAATTTTAAAAAAACTTTTAAAAGACAACAATAATGCTACTAACATTGATTCTTTGCTCCCTACACTAACTGAGGTCAGACTTTGAACACAAGCATCCTTTCATACCGGGGGGTACGTCGGAATCATAACCCTCCTCACTCCTCCAGAACATCTCTGCATCTGATGCCACCATAAGGGGAGTTGGAAGCCCAAGGAAGAAGAGAAAAGGTATACCCAAGGCTTGGTTCTGTAAATCAGTAGTACAGCAGCCAAGATTTCCCCAGAGTTAGGCAACTAAAATGGGAAAAGACAAGCCAAGGTGAGTGTGAGCCCCGCTATTACACTGTCAGTGATCACAAAGCCAATCATGGGCTCTTAGAAGTTGTCCCATGCAAGCAGCTCACTGAAGACTTTTACAGCCTGGAAGGGAGACTCTCCATGCAGAGAAATGAGGGTGGCAGAGTGAGTGAGACTTTTCTGCACTGAGACCAACACCCAGCCTTCCCTATAGCCCAAAGGAGAACAGGACAACTCCAGTGACTATGGCCCCAAAAGTTCTTTCACATCTGCATCAGGAGCACTAACTCTGCGAAGGGATTCTCATTCTGAAGACAAGGACTTACAGATGTATCAACTTCTTACCTCTCTCTGCATCTTCAAGTAAGGATCTTCTGGACACTGTCCTGGGGCGTTTAATTTGACTCCCATATTCTTCAAAACGATTTTTGTGAATGTATCACAATCATAAATCTTGAATTTCCAGCCATAAAAGACAATGTCTATGTTGATATTGAAATGATACACAGTATAAAACTGATCTTCATCAGGAGGTGGGAGAGGAATGTGATGACGCCGGATAAAAGTTCCTATGGTATGAAATAAAATACAGCTGTTTCATCGTGCAGCTAACAAGGAAGAGGTCACAGCACATCTTTGCAACAACCCCGAATGCTTTTCCACAACAGTGAAGTGGGCAAAGGGCTGGTTCTTGCAGGCAGCATTAGTATGTTCAAACTCTGAGGGTGCCAGAGGGAGCTGAGACTTCTGAGATGCAGAGTTGTTTGACCAGCCTTGCATGTTAGTTACCTAAGTGGTACTAGGGAAGTACTTTAATAAACCATAAAGACTAGGGTGGGATGGAAGGAGGAGGTAGGTATAAACAGAGTGGCCTAATGTGCCAGACACCGCCATCATATCTTTTCCCAGAACAAACTTGATCACGTCCACCCACTAGCACTCGATGTGAGCACACTAAACAAGGCACTAAGACCTCAAAGTAGAGTGCTCACAAAAATGTATACTCTTGGTTCAAAAAACTAAGCTAATAAGCTTTAATATGGTAGGTGTCAATACCACGATTTACAGCTTCTAAAGGTATGAATGACTTTATGCTGTTCTGAAGCTTCACAGAATCTTCTTTCCTCTACCAACCTCTTCTCCCTCCTACTTTCTCTATAGCCTCTGTCAACTCCACCCAACTACCCCCACAAACTGAGGATTATCAGAGGCTTCATAGTTTTAGCCAGTGCTCTGGGACAAAGGTCCTGAATCTCATCTCCTCTTTTACTTCGCCCTATGATGCCCATTCACTTCTCCTTTTGAGAATACGGACCCAGGGTCCCCAAGTATACACAAAATGGTGATTAGCCACTGGAGGTAAAAGGGTTCCCTTCCTAGATGAGTGTACCAACTATACCACACCACACCAGCCAACTTATCTAAACACTGCTGAAACCTATTGTCAAGAATTGTTTAGGGTTTGTGATTTTACCCTACTTTCAAGCTAACAAATTAGCCTGCCACAGTTTCATGGATGCTGGTAGAAGACACAAGCTGCTTTGATTAGAGATAAAGGGCAGTTTATTACTCACAGCAATAACAGTAGCCAGAACATCAGCATTTTTTGCACCAGTTTCCTGAGCCTCAATTCCTACAGGATGATACAATAAGGTCCAGGTAGCCCCCGCACACACAGTGGGTACTTACAGGAGAGGAACCCTGAGCTTAGGGAACCCGAATCTTTTATAATGGGCAATAAGCATTCATGCCTTTTGTCTCAGAGGGAGACATTATCTTTATTAGACTGGACAATAAGCATGCCTGCCCCTTGTTCCCAAAGGAGACAACATCTCTATCTTCCAAGGCTATGAGCAAACCTGCGCTTTGCTCCAGAGGGAGAGACTATCTTTGTCTTCCAAAGCTGTTTGCTATATAAATATCCTTGAAGAGAGAGTCTAGAACAAAGAGCAGTCAGTGCCTCTGCTTGCAAGATCTACAGAAATGCAAGATACCAGTCGAGAATTATCTCTCGACATCTGTGACTGACTTAGGCCTGAGAATCTGCTCCACGAATAAAGAGAAAAGGAGAAAAGGCAAGCAGAGCCAAGTGAGGGTCTAATGGTTCAAGAAAAACTGGCTTGCGGGACCTTTATATGGAAGTATTTAGTATAAAGATGTCAAGCAATCTTCTTCATATTTTATATAGCATTGAGAATGTCGCCTTGTCTTAAAGTCTAGAAATACTTAGAAATTATTCATTCTATTCATTAAGGAACATTTAATGAATATCTTCATGTGCCAGGAACTGTGTTGAGCTCTGTTCCATTATTCTACTAATCATCTTTTCACTCTGTTGAAAGGAAATTAACTAAAATTATTTTCATCTTCTTTTCTTTGTAGCAATTTTTAATTACTTGGTACATTAAATTAAAAATGATAAAACTATAAAATTAGAACTGGCCTAGAATATTTTTAAATGTACTACATAAAAGATGATATAATTTTACTGCAAAAAATTATACTTCAATTAGCCTTTAATTCATGCCACTGAAAACAGTATGCAAATTATTTAATCATTCAAGATTAGACATTTAGAACAAATTGCATACTTAAACATCTATAAAAGCATGAGCATTTCAGGTATTTTCAGAAACCATTATATATCTCTTTAAAAGTACTTATATTGTGACAGTTTTTAAAATATATAAGATTTATTCAACAGCCAGGAGCTTCTTTAGAAATTCCATCTATCTTGCATTTGTACTTCAGTATAAAAATTCCAGTAAGCAAGTCAGCGCTGATTTCTGTTCAGTAAGACTTCGAATAGGAATCCTATATTTTTCCAGGTGGGAAGAACTGACTGACCCACTGAGTTTTTAAATAATAATAATAATCACAATCATCGTTATAGCCCTAGGATATGCTTTCATATACATTTTCTCATTTAATCTTCAATAATCCCATGAGGCAGCTAACGCATAAAATATAAATATTCAGTTTATGGATGAGAAAACTAAAGCTCAGAGTGGTTAATTGATGTGCCCAAGGTCACACCCTAACAAATGGCAGAAAAGATCTTGAACCTGGGTTTTCAAGCTCTAAGTAAATACCATTACTTTCCACAGTTTGCACTACTAAGGTATATCTCACGGTACTGCAGACACAAATTACTTAAGCGAAGGAGAGTAAGGAGTGTTATGGCAACACAGAATAGAAATGGGGAGAAGGGCTGCCAGCATCATGAAAAGGAGAGAGAGAGATGATAGAGCTGCTCTTCCAAAAGAACAACTTCCCTCTTCTCTAAAGGCAAATTTCTAGAGACGGCCCACTTGCCAGTTGCAGCAATCCCCCCTCGAGGGCCAGCACCACTGTATTACCTACCACCCTCCCTTAGGAGCCTGCATACCCTACACCCTCAAACTCTTCCTTATCTTAGCTCCCACACTTCTCTCACTAAGTGGTACTCAGGAAAGGCCCTGGGGTTTTCTTAGAGGTAACAAAAAAAATGATTCCCAACCATCCATGGGTTGGAAACAGAAGGCAGATCTAACACCAAACAAGAAAATATTAATATCAAGAAATCCAAAGTCCCAATTCCATGTTAATCAGAAAACTAATGTGGGCTATTTGAAATGTATGGTAGCACACGACAGCTTTCAATAGTATATTCGTGGGATCTCTCAACTGTGTCCTTTGGGGATTGAAATTTCTATTTATTGGTAATTGTGTGTTTATAGTCTTCCATGATAAATGCAGAAACTCCACCAGCAGGAATTTGTTGTGGAATATCAAAGAAATGGGCAGGATGCTATGTCTTTGGAACCCGAGATCATTAAGGTACGTAAATAAAAATAATGCTACAAAATGGAAAAACAACAAAAGCACCATATCTACCTTTTAAATTTTTACATGTTTATTGTCCTAACTGCCTCGTAAAGACAATTTGGGCAAATGTCCATCATCACTGCTTGCCTTTAAGCTCTTCCTTATCTTCATATTCTACGTCTCTCTTCCTTTTTAAAGGCCCTGCTATCTGATTGTACTCTGCAAGCTTTAACTTTCTAACATTTCCCTGTGGTTTAGATCAAAATGATGATATATCCATGTATGTTTAATGCTTTTTCATTTCATTCCGTTGGGACTGGCTTTAGATCTTTGTTCAAACCACTAAATTTAGTTTTTAGGAATTCACCTTTCAGAATTAAGACTTCAACCTCCTTTCTGTATCTTGATTTTAAGTACGTTTACTTCATTTTAGTAACGTTTAGACCTAGAGTACATCCAAGTCTAGAGGTAGGTACTTCTTAGGTAAATGAATATACAACTGGAATTGCCACTTGTCACCATGTTTACTAAGTTTGTATCCTAAAAATACTAAGACCCTTCACTGTCATCAGACGAGAAATAGTATCTTTCTTTCCCCCCTTTTGTGTTCACTATTATCCCTTCACTAAAGTGACTATTCCATTTTTATTTTTATAAAATGTCACTTTTAGAGTTTTTGTTTCATAACTTTTTTATATAGATAGCCTGACCTCTGTCTTGTAGCAAACGAATTAAAAATTCCACATCTCTGATCATCATAACAACAATCGCATGCATCTCCCCCTGGCCTTTGAATGAGCCCCAAACGATAGCATGTCAGGTGCTCTAATGTCCTCGTGCATTACTGCCTTCTTGCCTAGTTCTTCTTACACATTCTATGATCTGCTCCCAAATACCTCCCACTCCTCACCCCCCCACTACCCCACCTCTGTATCTCATGCTGTTCCTTTTGACTAATGTGTCTTCCTCTTCCATCTTTATCTGGAGAAGCTTTTGAGGCACTACTCAAATGCCTTCTTCTCTAGTGGCTATTGGCTTTTCCTCCTCTGATCCCCAAAAGTACCTGGTACCACTTATGATCCCGGCATTGTGTTATGAACATTGTCCATCATTTTTCCTTTCCCTTTTTCCTCCCTGCCTTCCTTCCTTCCTTCAACAAATATTTATTGAGCAGCCACATGGACCAAGCACCTATCTTCATGGACCAGTGACTTACCTCCACTCTTAAATTCTACTCTGCCCTATTCAATGACAACTGCCCCCCACAAAGGTCCACCCTTTGGGGTTGCCAAATTTAGCAAATTGAAATATAGGATGCCTAGTTAAATTTGAATTCCAGATAAACAATGAATAATTTTTAGTATAAGTACGTCCCATGAACTATTTGGGTCATAGTTATACTAAAAACTTCATTACTTATCTTAAATTCGAATTTAACTGGGCATTTTGTATTTTAACTGGCAATCATACTACCACCACTCCTCTACTTTATGGGGCACAGTACTTAGATATAGTATATGCCCAATATGAATGAATGACATATAAATGACCTCTATTTCGTGATTACATTTGCTTGCTTAAGGTAGATTATCTTAGAATATAAAAAATATACATAAAAAATACTACCTGTTGAGGGGCCAAAACAAATCACTAGGGGAGATCAGTGTTCCTAATGAAGGATGCACTAAGAACCAAGTGGAAGCCAGTTCTTGACCCCAGGACTACAGAATCAGAAATTGTTTAAAAAAAAAAAACTTTCAAGGATCCTAAAATCATGGAGTATGTATCCTAGGGGAAGAGACAGATAATAAACAGATAAGCAAACAAATACACAATTTTTCAAAAGAAAAGAAATTCTTTGAGGGGGCCAGGAAATTCTGATGATCACTCTCAATTGAGAACAACTGGTATAGACCTTATAGAAAATCATGGCATGTTTCTAACTGTCATCCTTTCTTTAGCATAGATTAGTCTGGCTTGGTAGTATTTAACAAACAATTATTCTGTTCGACAATTGAAGGTAAAACTACTGGGATTAACCTCTGACATTCTTGGCTTGGTGTAACGTTATTTTAACTACATTCCCACAGAACAGTAACCAATTCTATAAATATAACACATCTAACCAAAAAGAGAGTGATGTTCTGGCAAGAAATGAAAGCAAGCCTTGAAGTACGACAGTGACTTGACTTATAGCACACATATATCTCTCTGCCAACAAGGATTTGTGAACTTTAAAAATACGTTGTTATGATTAGAAGCTGTATGTAACTAAATGCCTATTTTGGCATCAAGCTTTGGGATGCCTCTTTTGTTTCTGGCTTATTCCAAACTCTCACTTCTCTAAAAATAAGTTACATGATAGGAGAGGCAACTAAAAGGGAGGCTAATTCATCCAGGTGCGCTAATTTCTGAATGGGCAGCTCCAGGAAACAAACAGGTGCATCTGACCTTCCAGTTCATCTGGAAAATATCAAAACCCTGCGGAAGTGACAGGAACAGCATCAGTGCGCAGCACCTAAATGTAACCCCCAGCCCCTTCCCAGGGCCCACAGGTACATGAAAAGTAGTCCCAAGCCACTCAAGACACAACTGAAAGAGACACCTACCCTGTCCCACCAAGATCTGAGCCACTGGCTCGTTAAGTTTGTTTTCTTTTTCCCAATCATTTAGTTTAGGAAAGCTTGAAGAAGGCATTTAATGATTTTCCAAAGTATCCTCTGTTCAAACACACCTTCCTTAACAAGAATCATCATATTAAATACTTCAAGAGACACTGGTTTCTTGCTAAACAAAGCTTGATGATAGAGTGGTTATTCGTGTTTGTCTTCCACAGGACTTGCTATAGCCCACAGCTATTTCCACTCTGCTCACAAATTCAGTCTCATTACAGATTGTGATTATCGTGTATTCTGGCCATATCACGTGAGCTGTGTGTTCGCTCAGGGAAATGTCCTGATCAGAGTGAGCCAATCAGAAATTCTGAAATTTTCAAGAGATTTTTTTTTAAAATTGTCTTTTACTCAGGTTTTTTTCCCCAAGTCTTTATGAATAACGTTCACTCCTACCTACATAAAAATTATTTTCAAGTAAATCATTATGACTTTCTTCAATTTGCCTCTGGAATCTGTCTATGTGAGATTTGAAACCAAGAGGCTGAGAGAATTGAAAAGTCTTAATGTAAGCCTTTCCAAGATCCTCATAGCTGCTGCGTTTCATTTTTCTTCTTGGATAGTTTAATAAAACTAAGATTCACTGGAGAGGGGCCAGTGAGCTACAGGAATATCAGCTTTCACTTAAAAAGTAATAATAATAAGGACAATGCAAATCACTAATGCAGGTTTGGGGTGTCCTATGACCTCCAGTCCACCATTTGTGTAAATTTGGTGTCCTGTGGGGAAAGTAAAAAAAATAAGCAAAGTTTAGTTAGGGAATATCAGAGTAAAGCACTTAACTGAAAACTTATAAGAAACTATTTCTTGCTAAAGTAATACTGTCACTTATCTAAACAAACACATTTAGGTAAAACAGATGTTCATAGAAATTAAAAGTTGTAAATTTTCTTTCTCTTCTGAAGTAACTGTCCAAACATTTTCTCATCCATTCTTGTCAATCTTTAAAAACTGCCTTATATGTTTAAAATGATCCTAAAGAGTCTAAAGATCTCTTGTCCCTTTACAAAATAAAATGTCACACTTCCAACCTTAAAAATCTGTGAAAACCTTTTTCAAAATATCAAGGCATTTCTATATTTCCTGAAAGATTTACCATTAAGCCATAAGTCCTCCAAACAAAAAGACCATGGAGTGGATAGTGTGTCAGAGCACAAAGAATAATGAGGATAGCTCATATTGTGTCTTCATACCAATCCTTACCTTCTCCCTCCACTAGTAAAACCAAGTACAGACACTAAATCGAATTTTCTTCCTCTTTCTACCACCTCAACAACGGCTGTCTTCCAACATGGTATAATAAGCCTGATTCTGTTCATGATCTTGGCAGCCATGATTCCCAATCCACATCTCTAGTCTTGACTTTTTTCCTGAAAACACACCCCAAGGTTCCACCTGCCTGGTGAGTATCACCATACAGATGTCCCAACCCACCTTCAAAGGCCTCATGACCCAAACAAACATACTCCAGTTCCAACCGCAATGCTGCTGCTCCCTGCTCCGTGTTCTTGGATTTTAATAAGGTATCACCATCCTCTCAACCACAGAGTGAGCTCTGAGACAACCGGTTAAGATTCAGATGGAGCAAATTACCTCTCTAAGCCGGTTTCCTTTTCTATAAAAGCTGACGATGACCTACTTTAGATGACTGTTGGGGGATTAAATGAGATAATGATAAAGTAGGCACCTGATCATTAGATATTCCCCTTCCTCACTCTCTATATTTAATCGCTGGTCAAGGCCTATCAACTCTGCCAACCAAATGCCTCTAAAATCTTCCTACCATCATTGTCCTGGTTTGGACACTCAGCATTCCCAGCCTGAACGATTGCAAGCTCTTGGATGGTCACCTTGCTCCCTTTACTCTCCAATCTGCCTGCCTATAAGCTCCATCAGATAGGAGTATAACGTGTCTTATTCATTTTGTCTATTTTCCCAAAACCCAGCACAATGCCTGGCACAGAGTCAGCATTCAACAAACACTTCTTGGCAATGCTGACTGGCTCCAAATTCATCATCCAGACACAATGAAGCCATGCTCTAAGAAAAACCTCAATCCCACGAGCACTGAAGGAAGTCCTTTGCATACTGACTCATCACAACCTTACTCTCAGAGGCCCATGGTCCCAAAATCCCTGTTTATCCCCCTAGAACCCCACTGTGGTATTACTAATATAGCAGCATTGGGCCAAGATAAGTAGTTAGTAAGCAAAAAAGTCCATTCCACATAGCCAGAAAATCATAAGATGTGTGTTAAATAACAATAAGTAAATAGTAAGTAGAGCACGTATGTTAAACATAGAAAGAAAGAGATGGAAAGACCAAGAGATGACTAATTTTCAGTAGCTATTAAATATCCATGAGACACCTGGGCTCTAAATATTCATGATACACTAAATATACAAGAGGCAGTAAATATTCATGAGTACTCAATATTCATGAGGCCTTGATTCGGCCACTCATTCATTGGTGACACCCATTCTGGCCCCATGTGTCCTTTGCCCAAGAAACACAAACAAACCCATGACTATTCAGCAGGCTTACTGGCAAGCTACAGCTGTGGCCAGGCCCACTTGTCCCTGCACTCTCCAACAGAGTAAGTGTGTTCCACTAGCCTGAAATCCCTTCTGTCTGTGGTCCTCCTTGCCTGAACTTCAACTCTGGTCGCCAAACCACACTATTAGCAGGAAAGGCTGCTATTCTTTCAGCAGAGAGAGACAGGGTCATTCCCCGTCCCAGGATTCAGGCAAGTGGTCCTTCTACCCACTCATACCATGTCCTATGTGTGTGAACCTATCCCATCGCTTTCCCCTTGCTTCCCACTGTGTGTTTTAAATTGTTTTAATGCATTGTGTGATTTATGCATTTTAATATGGTTCATGAGACTTCTGTTCTATGGCCTCTGGGAAAGCCTGCATGCATGCTTCTTGGAGGTCAACACTGCATCAAGGTAATACCCACCCGACACTCTGGCTGCTGTGTAGAGAAGAGATTGTAGGAGGAGCAGAGACCTATTAGGCAGCTATTCCATTCCTCTACTAAAGAAACGAGGGTAGCTTGGGTTAGGATGGTAGCAAAGGGGATAGAAAGACATGGACAGATTCAGGATATGTTTTGCTAGGAGAATGAAGAACAAGGATGGTGGGTGTGAACAAACAGGGAAAGTAAAAGGCGTCGAGACTGCAGTCAGAGAAGGCAATTTCAGAGCCTGAAATATTAGAGATGGCAATACTCCAAAAGACAAAGAGACAACAACGTACCTAAGAATCACAGCTCCTCATGGATCAAAGGGGCCTTGGAAGGTCATCTACACCAACCAGCAAACAAATACATGACTCCCCTCCACACCTCTACTAAGACATGCCTCCAGGGCCATCCATCTATACCAATGACCAAACAAATATATGACTCCTCTTACTTTCACCCCTATACCTGACCCTGACCCCCATGCTCATCCAGAGCCATCCACTACAACTTTCCAGCAGCTCTCTGCTAGAAAATCATTCTTCTTACTGACCTGAATTCTGACCCCCCCTAGGTCCTGTCCTTGAGGATACAGAAAATTAGGTCATGCCTCCTCCACATGACAGTCCTTTAGATTCCTAAAGACATTTATCAGGCTCACCTGAGCCTTCCCTTTACAGACAAATATCCCTTTTCACCATTCTGCCTTACACATGACAAATTTTCAGTCCTTTCACCATCCTGATTGCTGTCCCCTGAAGGCATCCAGAACTCAGCATTGTCCCAAGTCAAAGACTCATACAAAAACAGGAGAAATCAGTCACCTCCCTTGATCTCTGCCATATTTCTAATAATGCAACCTAGGATTAGCTTCCCTGGTGGTCACATCAGAGTTAATTCTTGTCTGGCTAAAGTGGAGTATGGATAAAGATGACTGGCATACGTGAGGTGAAGACACAATGATCCTCTGTTGAAGTACCGTTAAAGTCTGTAGTTAACAGGTATGAGGATGAGAAGAGGGTGGCTGAAGCAAATGGCAGTGAATTCAAGAAAGAAGAGAGAATACCAATCTGGAAGTGGCAGTGAAGAACAGTTTTCTGTCTTCCCCTGAGGGTGTTGTGAAGGAAGTGATGTGGTCATAGCAAAAGACCAAAGAGTTTGAAGAAAAAAGTCAAAGACACAGGGGAGTTTGCTCATACTAGAGCAGCACCTGAAAGGATACCAGTTGAAACAGCTTCCTTAAGCTTAGGTACCATGTTGTATGATTAATACATATGTAGAACACCATAGAAGAGTGACAGGAATGGCCAATGTTGAGGTATTGGCATGTAGAAAGCTGATAAGTCACCATCAATAATTACAAGCTAATAGTATGTTTATATTGACCACCACCACCAAGTGAGATACCTAAGCAGTAGCATGGGGTCTTTTAGAAAGCTAGAGAAAGACAGTAGATAAAGACAGGAGCTAGAAGTGAAAGAATCATAACTCTGTTTAAAAAGATACCTTGAGGCAGTCCACTATTTCTCACCCCTGGTTCATTTACTTGAATTGTGTCATCTTCAAGGTAGAAGTAGATTTTATAGCGTCTTATTCTATAGTTTTCTTGACTTTTTTCAGGCACTTCATCTTCTAAATAGGCATCAAAAGATAATACCTGTTGGAATCATAATTAGAAACAAAGAAATGAAAAAAAATCAGCAAACTTAAAATAAAGCTACTGCCTATATATTTTTTGTTAATGTAAAGAAAAAAGTTGGGAAGATTTTTGCAAGAAGACATCCCCACATCAGCTATGAGAATGGATATATGATCTAGATTACAGTATATAAAGATTATTTTATATTTTCATCACCATCTGGTTAGAATGAGAAAATGATATTCAAGCAATAAATCCATCATTCAGCTCTACCTTAAATCGAACTAGCATCTGTCTTTGGAATTTCACAGTGGGATTCTATATGTATGTGTTACAGAAGACAAAACATTCTTTCCCACAAGATGAATATAAGTTTTGCCATTTTTTCCCCATTAGAAACAACACAAAGCTACCTTGGTTCTAGAATAAAATTATCCTGACTTCTAGTCCTGCTGATTGCTTGCCTTGAGGCAATTCAAACAGGCAGATCTGAAATTCTTCCAATGCACTGGAGACTCCACCATACACTTCTTCAGGACCCTCAAAAAGCCTAACTCAATGCTAGACCTAGTCTCACTGTGTGTTTTGGGGGAGGGGGGAAGTGGACGTTAATAGGAGAGGTGGATTCTAAAGTAGTTACAGTAAAAATCAGAGATAGTAAAAAATACCCTTGAAAATTCCTTAACCCCTTTAGAAAACTGTGCCTCTCAGTAAGTTCAACATAGTCCATTTTTCTACCACGTTGAAGCAGAAGACTGACTACCTCTTCAATTGAAGACCAGCTGAAAGAGCTTCCTTAGGCTTAGGTACCATGTCGTATGAATAATACATATCTTTAACCATCGGAATTACTCTCAACACGGCGACCTGCTCACACAATGAGAAAGACATGGTAATTGAGGGAACAGCAGATTCAGGCTACCATTTCAAGCTTGACCAGGGGCACGGATTCCTTTAGAGCTCCATTTTAATATTCCCTTTGCTCTCATTTTTGATCAATTTTTATAATTAAAGTTGCAAGAGTTAATTGTACATATGATGTAATACCAGGGTAATTCAACATGGACAATATAATATATATGAGTGAGTCTCTTAGGTGTAACCTACCCTCTAGGAGTGGTCAGTTATCCTAATTAGGAATACACACTCTGGGAGTGTTTAGCAAATTTCTATCAGAAGCCTACACTTCAGAAGTAGCTGGAAAAATGCTTCAGTAATTTATCTCTGATCAACATAAGCAGCTTTGTTAATTACCATAAAGGATGTTAGAAATGCGTTTTAGTTAATGAAATTATTGTATTCAACATGAATCGATCAGTTAACAGATACTGACCAGGCATTTTCTTTACCAGAACAGGTTCTAAGAATCTAGTAAGCCCAGAGATCTACACCCTTCACAATGGCACCTTTGGCTTCATTCCAAAATGGTCCTATGTTCAGCTGCTCGAATTTCTGGTGAAATCACCTGGCCTGATCCCAGTTAGAAAGTTAGCTAAACCTACTACTAGAATGTTGTCATATTTGTGTTGAGTGAACATTTCCAGTAAAATGCTGTCAGATAGGTACAGGGTTTCCTTCTGAAGTGATGAAAATGTCTTCAAACTAGATAGAGGTGATGGTTATGCAACATTGTGAATGTACTAGATGCCACTGAATTGCACACTTTAAAATGGCTAATGGTTAATTTTATGTGATGTAAATTTTACCTCAGTCAAAAAAAGATGTGGGACACTGAATTGTGTTGGACACACTAAAATGGTGAATTTTATGTTATATGAATTATACCTCAATTTAAAAAGTAGGGGGGAAGAAAGATATTGTTGGAACACCTAAAAAGACAAGAGAGCTGGAGTGTCATCGAGCTTTCAGTAAAGGTAGCGTGGGGAGGGCTGAATACGCCACCTCAGAATGTGCCACTTTGGCACGTGGATTATTTTGAGCTGAAAACAATCAGAGCCCAGCAGACTCAGGAAGAACTTTTTACCTTCCCCTTCACTGCCTAAAAGAATTTAGATAGGAGGCCTTTGCCAGGAAGAGAGCTATTACCAGAGAAAACTTTTTATATCAGAAAGACTTATCTACATGGCATGACAAACATTTGTTTACCAAACATTTGCTCTTCTCATCTTCCTATGAATTGTCTTCCTCCCCTTTGAAGCCCCAGACGCCTACCCACTTCTCCTTAGCTCTGGATGGTATATAAACCTCAATTACCTGACTGCCAGGGTGTCTCATATTTTTATGGGGCTCCCGTACGTACAAAGTGTGTTTTTCTCCTGTCAATCTGTCTTACGTCATTTAGATGAGCCAAAGAATCTAGAAGGGAAAAGTTTCCCACTCCTACAATAGTATTCAATCTGAAACATGTTTTTTCTTCGTAATTGGGTCGGGAAGTATGGAGAAAATTTTCATAGCTCTCACCTACCTCTATGTATTAAATGCTATTGGTATAAACTTGTGAATGACCAAACTGGAATATCAGTTGACAACACTGTCATGTATGTAATCATTAAATATTTATCAATCAAATGATGCATTAAAAGAGAATAAAGGATGTTAGATGGACATAAAGAGACAAAGAAAGATATTATTTTAGGTTGGGCTTCAATATTTCTAGAAGAGGGACAGACTGATATTTCATGTTTTGGTCACCTGAGAATACAGGGTTGCCAAACTCCAGCATGAAAGCTCACAAGTCAGAGTGGTCGAGATGGAAAGATAGAAAAGGAAGAGGGAGAGGAAATTGTAAAATGCAGCAAAGTAGAAAGCGAGGGAAGAGACACCAAATAAAGTGATCTCACAAAGATAAAAGACCTAATTGCAACGTAACGTGATGTACCAGAAAAGCCAGAGAGAAGGAACTAAAATAAAAATTGCTAAAAATGAAAATTTATGGAAACATAATTATGATTCAAGGTTTCATCATAATTTATGATGTCAAGCATAGCCTAGATAAACAAGGTCCTAGAGGGTATAATTGTCTGTAATTTTCTTGAAAATGGAACGTAAATGTCATTTGGCAGGACATGTGATCTTCAGTTCCCCACAGGCCTCCGCAAGCCCTACTGTATCATATGAGGTTACCTGTCAGATCCCCGAGGCATCTGGATTTTTATCCTAGCCTAGAGGATATAAAATATGAAGTCAATTAGTTTTAAATAATAGATATGTGATATTTCCTCATTATAAAGGAAAAATTTTAAATGTTAGTATTTCTCAAATCAGGATCTTCTTGCAATTAAAGCCAAAAGAAACCCAAAGCAGTCAGGAGTAACTTGATGTAAGGTGTAAATTTAGCCTTATGGGGAGGGATTTAATCCTATTTTCATGTCAATTGAGTTATCTGCTTTGCATTGCATATCCCAAATAGGTGGATTTTAACATGAATTTGGATTCCTAATTTTCACTTAAAATGTTTTCAAAATGATTACTGTCTGATGTAGCATTGACACAAAAAATAATTATGTGTAGAAAATTGTCTATTGCAGGCTAGGCAATGCAACCCTAAGGGAAAAGCAAAAGCCTAATCTCTCAGAATAAACCAGAATTTTTAAAGATGGTGAGTTTGGTGTGACCAACGCATGAATCATAAAGACTATTACTCAGGAACCAAACATCTTAGTGTCAAAAACTTACAGCTGAATTTCTAGAGAAGCTGTTAGGAAAGAGAAATGAAACACCAGTAATGTTCAATAAGGCTCAACATTTTAAAAAGAGATCAGCATCACAAGTCTAAGCTTAAAATGTTCAGGTTCTATTTGATGAAAAAGGCTCAGACTTAAATTGTGAGGTACTAAAGAAGAAAAGGGAACATAATAGTAAGAACAAATGCATGCTACTATAGGTTGGGTAGTAGTAGTGTTGAGAAAAAAAATTTCCTCTACCCTTCAAAGGTTCCTTTAGCTGGTCTAATAATTAAATTGACATGTGACAGATTAACAGGAGAAAAGAAAATTTAATTTTGCACAAACAGGAACCCCATATACATGATGAGAGGTTCAAAGACAGAAAGGTAAAATGAGGCATATTTGCCATCTTGAGCCAAGGAATAGGAGAAGGGCCCAGGGTTTCAGAAAGGAGAAGAGTGATTCAGAGGATGATAAGAAGAGCAGATGCTCAGTACTTAGAGGTTTGCCCTGCGATACAGAAGGTCACAAAATTTACTTCTGGTGATAACTCATTATGGGGAAGGCCTCCAACTTAAATTCTTTAAGGAGGTGGTAAAAGTTTCTCTTGAGCCTACAGAGTCTCGATTGCCTTCAGCTCAAAATAATCCACATGCCAAAGTGGCACATCTTGGGGAAGACTGTTCTGAACTTCCTGATAAGTTTCACATTCCAGAAGCTGGATTGGTAGATTGCTCCATCTCAATGAACCAATCTCTTAGTTCTGAGAACAGGTCAGTTCAGTTAAACAGCTCTATCTCATTTCAGGAGGTGGCGATGCAGGTGGGCTCCCACAGTTAGGCCTACAGTGCAAGCAATCAAGTATTTAATAAGAAGAATTTCTATAGAAACAAAAGAAAAACACTGGTTAATGATTGGAGTAAACTATAATCCCACCACATCCACAAACTGAGGAATAAAAACCACATGATCATCTCAATAGATGCAGAGAAAGCATTTGACAAGATCCAACAGCCATTTATGATAAAAACTCTGAACAAAATGGGCATAGAAGGGAACTACCTCAACATAATAAAGGCCATATATGACAAACCCACAGCCAACATCATACTCAATGGGCAAAAACTGAACGCCATCCCCCTGAAAACAGGAACGAGACAAGGATGCCCTCTATCACCACTCTTATTTAACATAGTACTGGAGGTCCTGGCCAGAGCAATCAGGCAAGAAAAAGGAATAAAAGGAATCCAAATAGGGAGGGAAGAAGTGAAACTCTCGCTGTTTGCAGACGACATGATCTTATATATAGAAAACCCCAAAGAATCCATTGGAAAACTCTTAGAAGTAATCAACAACTACAGCAAAGTTGCAGGGTATAAAATCAATTTGCATAAATCAGTACCATTTCTATATTCTAATAACGAACTAACAGAAAAAGAACTCAAGAACACAATACCATTCACAATCGCAACAAAAAGAATAAAATACCTTGGGGTAAATTTAACTAAGGAAGCGAAGGACCTATATAATGAAAATTACAGGCCTTTCTGAGAGAATTGGATGATGACATAAGGAGATGGAAAGATATTCCATGTACATGGATTGGAAGAATAAACACAGTTAAAATGTCCGTTCTACCTAAAGCAATCTACAGATTCAATGCTATCCCAATCAGAATCCCAATGACATTCTTTACAGAATTAGAACAAAGAATCCTAAAATTTATATGGGGCAACAAAAGACCCCGAATTGTTAGAGCAATCCTGAGAAAAAAGAACAAAACGGGAGGCATCACAATCCCTAACTTCAAAACATACTACAAAGCTACAGTAATCAAAACAGCATGGCACTGGTACAAAAACAGGTGCACAGATCAATGGAACAGAATTGAAAGCCCAGAAATAAAACCACACATCTATGGACAGCTTATCTTCGACAAAGGAGCTGAGGGCATACAATGGAGAAAAGAAAGTCTCTTCAACAAATGGTGCTGGGAAAAACTGGAAAGCCACATGTAAAAGAATAAAAATTGACCATTCTTTTTCACCATTCACCAAAATAAACTCAAAGTGGATCAAAGACCTAAAGGTGAGACCTGAAACCATAAGGCTTCTAGAAGAAAACGCAGGCAGTACACTCTTTGACATCAGTATTAAAAGGATCTTTTCAGACACCATGTCTTCTCAGAGAAGGGAAACAACGGAAAGAATAAACAAACGGGACTTCATCAGACTAAAGAGCTTCTTCAAGGCAAATGAAAACAGGATTGAAACAAAAAAACAACCCACTAACTGGGAAAAAATATTTGCAAGTCACATATCTGGCAAAGGCCTCATATCCGTAAGATATAAAGAACTCTCACAACTCAACAACAAAAAAATCAAACAACCTGATCAAAAAATGGGCTGAAGACATGAACAGACATTTCTCCAAAGAAGATATACGGATGGCCAATAGGCACATGAAAAGATGCTCATCATCGCTGATCATCAGGGAAATGCAAATCAAAACTACACTAAGATATCACCTTACACCCATTAGAATGACAAAAATATCTAAATCTAATAGTAACAAATGTTGGAGAGATTGTGGAGAAAAAGGAACCCTCATACACTGCTGGTGGGAATGCAAACTGGTGCAGCCACTATGGAAAACAGTATGGAGATTCCTCAAAAAATTAAAAATAGAACTACCATACGATAGTATGGGTATTCCACTACTGGGTATCTATCCAAAGAGCTTGAAGTCAGCAATTCCAAAAGTCCTATGCACCCCAATGTCCACTGCAGCATTATTTACAATAGCCAAGACATGGAAGCAACCCAAGTGCCCATCAAGGGATGAATGGATAAAGAAGATGTGGTATATATATACAATGGAATACTACTCAGCTGCAAAACAGAACAAAATCATTCCATTTGCAATAACGTGGATGGACCTTGAGGGAATTATGTTAAGTGAAATAAGCCAGTTAGAGAAGGATAATCTCTGTATGACTCCACTCATATGAGGAATTTAAAATATGGACAAAGAGAACAGATTAGTGGCTACCAGGGGAAAGGTGGGGTGGGGGGTGGGCACAAAGGGTGAAGTGGTGCACCTACAACACGAATGACAAACATTAACGTACAACTGAAATTTCACAAGATTATAACCTATCATTAACTCAATAAAAAAAACAGTAACTGTAAATGATAAAAGACTTAAAAATGGCAATGGTTAAAGATCTGATTAGAGTTCATTACAATGCAACTGACAAAGAAATTTGCTTATTTCTGTGACATAACATTTTAAGATAATAACTGGAACTATGACTAACAACATTATATCAGGACATATCAGAATTTTAGGAATTTTATACAATTTTTAGAACATTTATAACACATATCCACACAAATATAAAATAATAATGTTTAGCATCACTCCCTATTTGACAATACTTCCTATGTGATTTAACATATCAAATAAGCCTAATTTGCTTAACTTTTTTTTTTTTTACAAGGTGAGAGTCAAATCCTTTAAGATTTTCTAGTGACCCTCTGGGAAATTTCAAAGTTAGTTTTAGGTCAAAAAGATTCCATTTTAGAATTTGATTTTAGGAAGTCGTCAAAATGTAAAAACATTTGAACATTTGACTAAATAGGATCACAGATCATTATGAAATAACACTTAATTATCCATTTAGCCAAAGTGACAATGAAAGATATCAAAGGCAAATATAGAAACTGAGCAACACTTAGCTCTTAATATTGAGAAGACCAGGTTTACTTAAGTAATCAAAGACCTGATGATGGAGATAACACGAAGCACAGAAATTATTTGAATAAAATTCAACATCTTTTCTTTCTAGGTAGATTACTTTAAAAAGGTAAAGAAAAATCTTTTACACTCTGCTAGCAAAAGCAGACCAAAGTCCAAGAAAACTTTGTATGGTCACGCATTCAGTCAGACCAGTGGCTTCCCACCTTATTTCTGCTTTTTGAAACAGATCTTTCAATGAAGCTATTTTTGAATTTTGAAACCTTGTGAAGCCTTCTGCATACCCATTAAAATAGGTATCCCATTCCGTTTGTTTGATTTGGGAACTCTTAAGTTCACTTCTTAAATGATCTTATCTAATTGTAATGTTTCTCATAATTACTATGATAATTTTAAGTTATAATTTCCCTGAGGGCTGGTAGCAGTTTGGCAGGACCCTACCTGCAAATGGAGCTTAACCTACGTTTTCTGTCCAGCCATATCTAGCTGCAAATGGAGTGCAACCCACATTTCTGTTCAACTATATTTTGAAGCCCCCAACCCAATGGTTACCAAGCAAAGTTTTTAGGACAGAAAACAAGCCTAGTAAGATTTTGCAATTTTTTTTAGCTATTTATAGCTTCCAGGATTGTAGTTCTTAGACATTTAAGACTTTTTTATTTACCCAATTTCCAAACAGTTCCTCTCTCTCTTTTTTTCTTTTTTTCCTTAAGTGCAAAGCAATTGTACTTCCAGCGTCCTGATTTTTTACAATATCTGCAAATGTCTGAAGGCAAATAGGAAGGAGTCTGAGTGGACTTTGGTATTTTTTCCAAGTCTAATTTCTGTTCTTCCATCTTATTAAGGGAGTCCATAAGGCTAGCCATTATACCAGCAAGACAGTTGTTTATCAAGAGAGCTCTCTAAAAATTTTTTTCTTTCTTTTAAATATAGCCAATTCAAAGGATCCATCATCTGTCAATTGACAAGTAGGATCTTATATTAATCTCAATAGCAACTCAAACCAATGAACCTTTTTGTAGAAAGATTCAGAGGTAACTTTCCAGGCTTAGACTCTCAAAGATAGTCTAAGGAAGTAAAGTCCTTTGTTGAAAGCAATGAAGGTTGAGATAACAAAGGCCCCTTATGTACTAGGACCCCTCTCTCCTCAGAGGAGAGCTGGCACGGCTGGTACAAAGAGATTCTCGGTACCCCAGTCTATTCAACTGGCTACCAGGTGTACCCCAATAAGTGCACCTTCCAGATGGCAGAGACCACAGAGAATATTCTCTCTGGCCAAAAAGCCAAGCTCTCACAACACAGAATGAACCAGAGACAAAAAAAAATGACCATCTCTGGGAAAATGATGAGTACTCATACCACATAACCAGAGTTGCTAAGCCCAAGGAACTAGCTCCACAAATGTTTTCTCCTGCTAATCTAAATTTAGAAAAGGAAAAAAAGTAGTCACACCACTCTGCTTCCACCAAACTCTGCAGGTGGAGATCAGGGAGTCTGACATAAGAATTCTCACCTTTTGCCATCTCTTGTCAGAGGCCCCAGGATCTTTCTACTGGGGCAGCTTTGGGGTGAGCAGTGCCCAGCCAGTGAGGTCTCCTGGCCAGCTCACTAAAACTGTTGGTGAGAAAAAATTTTCCTCTACCCTTCAAAGCTTCTTTTGGCTGGTCTAATAATTAAATTGATGTAAAACAGATTAACAGGAGAAAATAAAAATTTAATTTTGTACATACCCCACATACATGAGAGGTTCAAAGACAGAAAGGTAAAATGAGGTATATATGCCATCTTGAGCCAAGGAATGGGATAGGGGCCTGGGGCTTGAGAGAGGAGGAGGGTAATTCACAAGATGATAAGAAGAACAGATGTTCAATAATTAGAGGTTTGCTCTGACATACAGATGGGTCACAAAATTTATTTCTAGTAATAACTCTTATTATGGACAAGGCCTCCAATTAAAATTCTTTAAAGGAGAGGTACAAGTTTCTCTTGAGCCCAGAGGGTCTCGATTGGCATCAGCTCAAAATAATCCACATGCCAAAGTGGCACATCTTGGAGAGGCCTGTTCTGAACCCCTTTAGCAGACAATAAAAATTTGTGTGCATTTTAAGCAGTGCTGTTGATTCTTCCTGAAAAAAACTGTTATTTTCAATGGTCTCTCTTATGATTATGGACTCTTAGAATAAAGGAAATAAACCATAATAAATTTTGTACAGCATAGAGAGGATGGCTACTTTATATATATGACAATGGTATAGTTATAGAAATTTCTCATCTGTGAAGAGCAGCAGAATATGACACCCCAAAATATGTCTCTTTGGCATAAGAATTATCTTGAGCTGATTACTTTTAAGAAACTGCAGACACAGGAGAAGCTGTAAAATCCAAGTAAAACTTACCCTTTTGTAAGCGACATTTACATTTATAAGGGAAATCACCATTTGTAAGGATATCTCCCTCCCTGTACCAGGAACAGGAGGATGACTAAATCTGTAAAAGTTTTTATCAATGGAGAAGGCATGGACTTAAATCTGGATAACAACCTTACCCTTGTTTACTGTGCTTTGCCTGACAGCTTCCCATAACTGGCTCCAGCACCCCCCCACCGCCCCCGCCACCCCAGTACCCTACTCCCAGTATCTTTTGTCTTTAGCTGGAGACAGTATTTAAGGTGGTGGCTTGGGCCATTTCAGAGAGTTACTCAGTTTTTCTGGGTATCTCCCATGTACACAGGAGGTACACATGTTATTAAACTTCTGTTTGCTTTTCTCCTGTTTATCTGCCTTTTATTACAGGGGCTTGGGGGAAGACTTAGCCAGGAACCTACAAAGGGAAAGGGAAAATTATTTTTCTTCACCCACAAAGGCTAATTTACAAAAAATTCTAATAAATTTAAAATACAGAAATTATATAAGTTATAGTCATTGATCACAAAGTAATACAACCAGAAATGTATTATATAACTATACACAAACATTGTCATTCCTAATAATTATTGTGCTGAAAATAAAAATACAAAAAAATAAGTATAGAATCTAATAAACTTTAAAGATGTACAAACCTATAAAATACAGGCAATTCTGTAATCTTGGGTAAATTTCTGGATTTAGATTATTACATAAGAGAATTTAAAGAGAACTAACTCAGTTAAATGTGCTAACTTAGCAATTCTCAGCCTAGCTTCCCATCAGGAAAGTTAAAAAAAAAAAAAAAAAAAAACAGACTCAGGCCTAAACAGATTATATCAGAATCTTGGGGGCAGGTAAGAGGAGCATTAGTTTTTTTAATTTTTAAAAGCCCCCAGGTAATTCTGAAATGCAGTCAGAGTTTTGAATCAGTGAGCGATGGGTTGAACAAAAATTTTTGAAAGTGCAGAAATTTGTCATAAGGAAAACAAGTAAAAAGCAAAAAGGATAAAAGCACAAATAGATAAATTTGAAAGAAAAAAACAACTACAACAAATAAATCCAAAAATTTTTTAATAAAACAAATAAGATTCTAGCAAAGATAATCAAGAAAGAATATAAAATCACAAATGAGAGAGTGCGCAACACAGAGATGTAATAAATTATAAGATATAAATTATCTTATAATAAATTATACAAACTTATATGAAAATAAATTTTAAAACCACAAATAAGTGATTTTTCTGTAAGAATTGTGAATTACCAAAACACAATAAATGAACTAGTACCAAGTAAGAAATGAAAAAATTAGCAAAGAATTGGCCGAACAAAGCCTCTAGCCAGGATGAATTCCTAATAGAGTCTTTCAAACTTTCAAGAAAAAGAAAATTACCACATTATATAACTCCCCCAGGATATCAAAAAAGACGGAAAGCCACGGAGGTAAATTCCAATACCTGACAAGCATCCCAGAAAAAAAGTAAACTTATAGGGGCTGGCCCAGTGGCATAGTGGTTAAGTTCGCATGCTCCACTTCAGTGGCTTGGGGTTTGCAGGTTTGGATCCCTGGCTTGGGGTTTGCAGGTTTGGATCCCAGGCACAGACCTAGCACCACTCGTCAAGCCACACTGTGGCAGCATCCCACATAAAAGCGGAAGATTGGCACAGATGTTAGCTCAGCGACAATCTTCCTCAAGCAAAAGAGAGGAAGATCAGCAACAGATGTTAGCTCAGGGCCAATCTTCTTCACACACACAAAAAAGAAGTAAACTATAAAGTATATGGGTTCAGAACAGGCCTCCCCAAGATGTATCAAATTGGCATGAGGATTATTTTGAGCTAAAGGCAACTGAAACACTGTGGGCTCAAGAGAAACTTCTACCTCTCCCTTAAAGAATTTAAATTAGGGGCCTGGGCCATAATAAGAGTTATTAAAAGAAATAAATTTTTATGACCTATCTGTATAGCAGGGCAAACCTCTAATTACTGAACATCTGCTCCTCTTATCATCCTGTGAATTACTCTCCTCCCCTCTGAAGCCACAGGCCCCTATCCCATTCCTTGGCTCAAGACAGCATATATACCTCATTTTACCTTTCTGTCTTTAAACCTCTCATGTATGTGGGGTCTCTGACTCTCTCACGTATATGGGGTTGGCGTATGTACAAAATTAAATTTTTATTTTCTCCTGTTAATCTGTATTCTTAGACCAGCCAGAAGAACCTAGAAGGGTAGAGGAAAATTTCTTCCTCCCCGACAGGAGCAATAGTCATCACCCTAACTGCACATTAGAATCACCTGTAGAGCTTTTAAAACTCCTAATGCTTGGGCCACATCCACATTCCCTGGACCCCACCCCACCCTCACACACAATGAAATCAGAATCTCTCAAAGGGGGACCAGGCATCAGTGGTTTGTAAGGCTCCCAGGTGATTACAGGGTGCAAGTCCAGGTTGAGAACTATAGCTCCAGGGCAATTTCACTACTTATGATTTACGGAGCACAGATCCTAACTAAAATACAAGCAAACAGAATTCAACAGTCCACAACAGTTATAAGCCACCTACAAAAAGAGTGGCATTTTCCTCACAGATGCAAAGATGTTTCCAAATTAGAAAATAAGAGCAAACATATAATAATCTCATACCATTTCCTACCATATACATTTTAAAATACAAGAGTAATTCCCTAACAAGATTAGAAAGCATCTGCTTTAAAACAACAGCCTAAATATCCAGTATCATACTTAATTAAAGTGTGTGTCTACTACAATCAGAAATAGAACAGAAATGCCCCTACAAACATCATTATTTAATATTGTTTTCAGGAGTTCTGGACAATGTAAGAAGGTATGAAATAAAAATATTACCAAGAAAAAGACAAAAGCGTCATAATAGTCAGATAAAATAACGGCATAGGCAAAACCTGAAAAACTAATAAAAAAAGATTTCAGCATAACCACAACTGAATCAAAAACATTGTTATGTACCAGCAATAACCAGCTGAAAATACAGTGGGAAGAAAAAGTACGTTCACAATAGAATACAAAATTATAAAACACTTAAAATAATTTTAACTAAAACTGCAACCCAGATAAAACTCTAAAAATATTTACTAGAAGATATAGAAGAAATTGACTAGGACAGGTGAAGTATACTCTGGATAAGCAGACCAAAATAACATATTTCAAGTGGATGTTTCATTGGTGTGTTGGAAAGACTTGAAAAAAATAATTGTAAGTAAGTCCACCTGACAAAATAAACAGATCAGCCTATTAAAGATAATTATGAAAATTAAAAGTAATGTAGGAGACCTAACTCTCTCAGGTTTCATACATTACTGTAATACTTCACTTATTAAAATAGTGCAATATCACAATAATAAAGACCCACTAGTATGTGGAAAAGAACAGATGATCTGAAAATACACTCTCTTACATATAGGAACTTACATGAAAGAGGAGCCACATATCAATAAGCAAAAAAAGTAGTAATTTGGAAAAGCATCAATGTATATCCTACCTAAAATAAATTATAACCCAAAATAAATACCAGATGGAATATTGGCTTAAATATAACAAATCAACACCTTGTACCCTGGAAAAAAATTATATACATGCCAAAGCCTTGAAAGGGAGGATAACCATTCTAGGCTTCTGAGAAAAGCATGAAAGAAAAACATTAAGATTTGACTACAAAAATAAGTTATAACTTAGTTAGACTAAAATACAAATTGAAAACAATATACTAATAAAAAAGATTTAGGAAACAGGACAAAAGTTTGTTTCATAAAAATGTTTAAAATTACTTTTCTTTTTTTCTGAGGAACATTCGTCCTGAGCCAATCTTCCTCTTTTTGTATTTGGGTCACAGCCACCGCATGGCCACTGACAGGGAAGTGGTGTATGTCCGCACCAGGGAACTGAACCCTGGCTGGCAAAGCACAGCGCACCAAACTTAACCACTAGGCCACTAGGGCTGGCCCCTAAAATTACTTTTTAAAAGACCCTAAAAAAGAAAAAAAGAACTTAAAATTCACGAGAGGGTCAATAAATAAAATGAAAATGTTTGCTCTTAAGAAATTATCAGATTAAGTGCCAATTAAAATAACTGTGAGGCACTGGTTTTGTTTGTTTCTCCTATTAAATGGGCCTAGAAGGATTATTCATCACAGATGGGATTTTAAATTATTACAATTCTTCTGGGGCAATGTGGTGCTATGAGGAGCCATTGTAAAATTCCTATACTTCTCAGGAGCTCTAGTTCTGGACGTGTAGCCCAAAGAAAAAAACCAAAGTATGGAGAAACACATCCGTAAAGATGTTCTTTGTAGCACTTTTTTATTATTATGGAAAAAAATTTGAGTGAGGGAACCTACAGAGTTAACAAAAAGAGAAGGGTTTGGTAAATTATGGCCCATCTACGTACTCCATGGAATATTATGAAGGCATTAGTATGATGTTTTTGAAAACTATGCAGCAATAAGGAAAAATACTTGGGACGAGCAGAAACGTCGAGTGAAAAAAACACACAACCGAAAATGGAAATACACTACAATTATAATTATGTTTTCAAAAGCATATATATTTAAACTATCTTTTAAAAGCCATAACTAATGTTTTTTGAAAATGGGAGGAAAAAAGGAACAAAAAGCGGGCGGCGGCAGCTCCGAAGAGGCCTGAATGGGCCGCAACACTGTAGCGCCCTGGGCTCCATGACACCGGCGGGACGGGGCTGCTGGGGGCGGGGAGCACTGACCTGAGTGGGGGCGAAGGGGGGGGGGGTCCGCTGGAGGGCGTGCTTCCGGTGGCAGGGCTGGTGGGTAGGGCGAGCCGTACCCTCCCCCCTCCACTCCGGTGTCCAGTTCGGCCCTGTCCTCCTGCACAGCCTTGGCAGCCAGGCTCTCCAGGCCACGAGCCCAGCTCAGTGGCACCATGTGTGTGATCCCCAAGGCACCTTGCAGTCCCTTCAAGGCTTTCGACATCTCGGACGGGCTTTGTACTCCAAACCAGACGGAAGAGCTTCATAGTCCTGGAAGTGCTTCGATATCCCCGGAAGAGCTTTGAGATCCTGGAAGAGCTGTGCAAAAACGGAAGTGCTTAGTAATCTCTCGGAGGTCGGCCGTGGGCTCGGACGCCAAACCGAGCCTTCGGTACATCTTGGAGCCTTGGGACTTTTCCAAAGCGCTTTGGAATCACAAACTCAGTGGAAGGACTTTGACATCTCTGGAACACTGAGAACTGTGATGGACTGCTGAAAGAAAGAAGAAAGGTCCCTAAGCCCTCGGGGCGGCGCAAGGTCCAGGACCACAGGAGCGGCACTTAGGTAGGGTCCCCCAACAAATGCAGATGCTTCTGGGAGCCCACTGATGTGGCCCCTCCAGCCTGCCAGCTCATAGCTCTGCATCACGTTCGGGAGAGGCCAATGGCCCCAAGCGCCTGAAAGCCCAGACAGGAGGACCTTGTGGTCTTCAAGTCAAGGTTTTCCTGGGACTCATCCAGCCGGGGAAAGCCCTTGTCCTTCTCATCCTCTTCGTCCTCCTCTTCCTTCTTTAACTTGTCCTTGTCCTCTTCATCCTCCTCGTCCTCCTCCCCAACCTTCTCCTCCCCCCTCGTCCGGCCCCCCTCCTCCCCGCCTTGTCCGGCCCCCCTCCTCCGGACCCCTTCCTTCCCCCCGCCTCCTTATGCCCTTCCCCCCTCCTCCTTACGCCCCTCCCCCTTAGCCCTTCCCCTTTCTCCTGCCCCTCCCCCTCCTCCTTCTCCCCTCTTCTTCCCCCCTCCTCCTTCCGCCCATCCTCCCGCCTCCTTCCCCCTCCTCCTTCTGCCCTTCCCCCCTCCGACTTCCCCACTCCCCTCCAGCCATTCCTCAGGCCTAGGTGGGCTTGGGGGGGGCTCCAAAGATTGCCTGATTTGGACCACTCAAGGTTCCTTTCGTCTGTGGAATCCTCTCTGCACCATCCCAGCCCTCTGCCAGTCCTCTTCTAGAAGAAATGGTTTCTCTAGAGGATGCCTACAGCTTTGAGGATAATTCCAAACATAGTTCCCATAACTCCATGAACTCTGAATTTGCTGCCAAAGATGAGGATCAAAATTATAAGACTGAGGAACAAAACAAGGTCCAGAGAAGGATGGATAGACAGCGAGACCAGTGCTCTTCAGTGATCTGCATGAAGGCTATGCATGGCCTCCTGGAAGAGTTGATGCCACAAGGAAGGGAAGAGGTTGCCGCTAGTGCAAAACTGAGCACAAGTGAGTGTCCCAATCCTGGAGAAAGACCAGCCAGGCTTGTCACCTTCTCTGCTCGTCAGAAAAAGAAAGCATCAGCTCCCGAGTTCAGAGCGGAGAAGGAAAAGATAGTGATAGAGATCAACAGCAGCGGTGACAGGAGAGTGATTCTCGTTCCTCAGGAGAAACCCAGTGAGAAGCCAATTGGTGCCAGAAGGACAGTCGCTTTTGAAAAAGCCTCTCTAGCCCTAGAATTTCTAGACAAATGTGACTTTCCTTCAGAAATCCAACAGCATATCGGAAGGGATGTGGTGGTTGAGCACCTGTCTTCAGGAAGTGACTGGCCTGATGTGGATAAGATTTCCACAGTCACATTCTCTCAGGAGGAGCGAGTCTCACTGAGTCTCTCAAGAGATCCAAAGTCTTCACTCTTCACCACTGTAGGTGACACATACCAGCCTCGTTTGTACACTGGTCCTTGCTATGACTATGCCAGCTACTGGACCAGCACTCTCAAGCCTTTTCACTATCCCTCCTTGGGCCGCAGCAGCAACAACACGTCCCAGGCTGGGATGAGCACCGGGAGCTTCTTTAGTGATTATGCCTCCAGCTCTACAGTGCACTCCCAAAACTGCTCCAGAGACCTCACGGCGGCAGAGAAAGGTCAGTCCCAGAATTCTCATTCATTTCGTCTCTCCAGAGACCTCACGGTGGCAGAGAAAGGTCAGTCCCAGAATTCTCATTCATTTCATCTCTCCAGAAGTTTGGAAGTAAAGGTGAAGGAGAAAAAAACATTCCAAGAGGAGACACCATCACGTCCTTGGGGAGGACATGCATCTGCTTCCCTGCCGAGAAGCCAGCAGAAGCGAAGCTTACAGGAGGGTTTCATTGATACCCACTGTCACTTGGACATGCTCTTTTCCAAGTTATCTTTCAAAGGGACCTTTAGGAAGTTCAGAAAAATTTATAGCCACTCCTTCCCTAAGGAATTTCAGGGCTGCATCTCTGATTTCTGTGATCCTCGCACACTAAGCAATGGCCTATGGGAGGAGCTGTTGAAAGATGATCTAGTTTGGGGGGGCTTTGGCTGTCACCCCCATTTTGCATGTTACTACAATGACATTCAAGAAAGAAATCTGTTGCAAGCCTTACGGCACCCCAAGGCTGTAGTGTTTGGAAAAATGGGCTTGGATTACTCTCACAAGTGCACCATGCCTATCCCACAGCAGCACAAGGTATTTGAGAGGCAGCTGAAGCTGGCTGTGTCTCTGAAGAAGCCCTTGGTGATCCACTGCCGGAACGCTGACGAAGATCTGCTGAGCATCATGAAGGCATTTGTGCCCTCTGACTACAAGATCCATAGGCATTGCTTCACTGGCAGCTACCCAGTCATCGAGCCACTTTTGAAATACTTTCCCAACATGTCTGTGGGCTTCACAGCAGTCGTGACTTACTCTTCCGCCTGGGAGGTCCGCAATGCTCTGAAAAAGATCCCGCTGGAGAGAATCATCGTGGAAACTGACGCTCCCTACTTCCTCCCTCGTGGGGTTCCTAAAAGAGTTTGCCAGTATGCCCACCCAGGCCTGGCCCTTTATACAGTTCGAGAGATTGCCAGCATCAAAGAAGAGTCACTCTCACACACCTTGGCCACCTTGCGTGAGAACACTAGTCGCCTCTACAGTCTTTAAGCAGAGAGGGGATAGTCAGGGGTCTTCCAGAAAAGGAAGACCAGTGGCCTGACAACATAGACTTGGTTTGAACTCTGCCTGTGTCCCAGGTCAAGGATGTGTTCAGCAAGCCCATTGGAACAGGAAAAATCAGGACAGGATGTTTTCCTCAAGACCTCTTCATACGACTTCTGCTTCTGGCTGGTAGAGTGGGGTGCAGTGGGATGGGAGGGCCGTAAGGGGACTGCCCTTGATGTTTCAGGTTTTTTCTCCCAGCCAAATTGTGCCAGGGTAGTCAGTGAAGAAGAAAGAGTTGCATAGGATACAACGAGTTTGCTAATCCAATTCCCTGTTCTCTGCAGTCTGTGTTTTTGAGCAGTTGGTGAATAAAGTCACCCTCCTACTTGTCTTTAAAAAAAAAGGCAAGGAATGTTGAATTTTAGAAGTGAGCTAGGTGATTTGTTCTGTTTATTCCCAAACTGTATTTGTTACTGTAGGAATTCTATAATCCATATGGTTTGTTGTTAAATTCATACATTCAGTGACGGTACAACTTGCAATTTCTTATTTCTAAAGATAAACCAACACTGGTGTTTCATCTAAAAGGAGATCAATTTAGATAAAAATTAGTTAATAGTCATAACGTGCCGGGGGGCTGTGGAGGAGCCTAGAGTGACGGAAACCAAATTGTTTGAATCTTAGAACACCACTGAGGAGATTTTTGAATCTGAGCTGAACTCCCAACACTTGTACAATTCCAAAGTTCTTCAGATAACCAGTATATAATAGCAACTGTTCATTCAAATTGCTCTGATTCTTAACAAGGTCCAAATGTATACAACTTAGAAATACTGTTCTCCAGAAGGACAGAAACAAGAGAAGAGCTTTAGCTGTCCACTTGGCAAACAGCCACCCTCCCTGAGAAATTAAAATGAACCCATATCTTAAGGAGAATATTTGAGTTACGAAATTTAACTTGGCCAGCCAAAGCACACACCTAAATCTAGGAGTCCCATTATTGGATGAGAAATGCCGTTTTAAAAATGGAAAATCTTTTACTCTAAAACTAATTCAATGAAAATAGGCCCAGAATACTCCAAATTTCTCTAGTCTCCTTTGTGCCCATTCATCTTGATCCAGAAAAATAAACTGGCTCCTCACTATTTGGTTCTCAGCTCAAAAGTCTCCTCCACAAAGAAGCCTGCCCTGACCACTCGTCTATAGTGCTTACCTCACTTGGGAGGAAACACAACCTTGGCGTATTATTTGATTTAATCATGGCACTTAGCACTGTCTGAGATGGTGGTGTTAATTTATATGTGTGTCCATTGGTTATCTTCCCCAGTAGGTTGTAAGTTTACAAGTTTGTCGGTCTTGTTCACAGTGTACATACACTCGATGTTAGAATAATGCCTGGAACAGAGTGAGCACTCAGCCTGGAACAGAGTGAGTGCTCAGCAAAGATTTCTTGAGTTAACATATGAATGAATAACTGAATTCATTAACATCTGGGAGTTAATGATGGTATTTGGGTGAGGGGGCAGATATTAGGAAGAGAATAGAGAAATAAACCATCATATTTCTAGCACCCCTCTTTAACTTAAAAGGCAAGGCAAGGATTAAAGGCCACCTATATTCTGCTGTTAGATGTCATCCATAATAAAAGAAAGAAAGAAAGAAGGTCAAGCCCTCCCAGGAACTTGACAGTTCATATTTCCTATAAATAACATGGAATATATCATAGATTTTCCCCTTTGTTGGGAATCCAGTCTTTTGAGAAGAAAGTGTAAGTATAAGAAAGCTGTAACTAAACTGTTTCACTTTCCTCTAGTAGATGAGAAGTTGACACAATGTTAAAGGTGTGATTTGATTACATTTTTCAAGACAGGAACTCTTCAAGAAACTAAGCCAATGTTTTGAGTTAAGTTTTTTTCCATTTAATGTACACTTTAAATAGATGTTGCTCAGACTGTGTCCCTCAACCCACAGGAGCTCTCAACTTTTTATAAAGAATTGCAGAAAAGAGGGTTCCATGGACACAGTTTTTGGGGAAATACTGAGTTGTACAAAGTTCCACAGAATTTTTCCTCACATGTCTTTTGATAGGCTAATTTGAACCACAAATACCCGAGAGGGTGTTTGTCAAAGTTACTTCCAGATTAATTTGATTAACTTGAAGTACAATTCCATGAGCTAGAGTTCTATGAGAACACAACAGTCATACCCTTGCTGTTGCAGTGCCCTTATCACATTTTGTACTATCTCTACTTATCACATTCTAACATCCTCTTTCATTACCTTTCTCGCTACATAAGATCCGTGGAGAACAAAATGTCATTTATCTGGTCCTGGCAAAGTGACATTACCAAGTGGGCATTTTAAAAATGGGTATGAACGAACGATTGCATTTACAAGTACACATTCAGCAAGATAAACAGGATATACACGTTATAATTACAGTAGTTTTCCTCTCAAAAAAGAAATGATCTTTTCATTTGGAGAAAATACTTTTCTTACCTGCTTCTCTCCTCTGCATTTTTTATGGCAAATGCATACACTACACTCTGCAGTGTTTCTAACATGCAGGAGAGAGCCTTGCCATAATTCAGCTTGATTTCTTCAGGCATGAGAGTGAGCAATGTAGTATTTTCTGAACTTGGTATACCCAGAGTAGCCTAAATCAAACATCACAATCTTCCTTTACTTATTTCATGAATGAAGTAAAGAACAGTTCACCTATTGATGTTACTAGTAAAAAAGAAAACACACACAAAAAACACCCCAAAAAACCCACAAAAAACAAAAAAAAATTTTGTGATCCAGATGTGCAAATTTTGCGGCACTTTGTAAATAGTTTTCTACTAAAGTGATAGTCCATTGGACCTCAAAGAATGCTTATTTAGCATTCATATATTTGTATGGCACTTGGTGTGTCTACCCCAGTTCTGGAGGCATCATAGAGCCATGAAGGCAGCCGGTGATCTAGAAATTCAATTTGCTGTTAGTGGTCCCTGGGCCATCAGTCAGCCCAGAGTCAAGGAGCCCCTCAGGCCCATTAACGAGTTCTCTGAACCTTGGCAGTCCTTTCCCTGCACATCAACATTTCGCTTCACTTAAATCTTAGAAAGGCAGCTATTTCCACCTTTAAAGCTCAAAAGGAAAACGGCCCACTTTATCTTGGGAGATGAGGGGAGATTCTGTTTTCTCAGTTGGTCTTTATTCATATCTGACTTCAAAATTAGTACCTGCTTATTGCAAATTTTTGAGACTACTAAAGAGCACAAATTGGGGGAATGAAAGTCCATAATCCTATTACTTAGAGACAATCACTTTCACAATTAGAGTAGCTCTTGGGCAGTTTCCTCTATTACTATTGGCCAATTCTAGCACTGTGCTCCTTGAGTCAATTTTGTTAATGAATATTTACTAGAATATTCACTTCATAATTAGCATAGCTATACATTCTACTTCCTCTGAATTTGCAATTTAAATATATTATTTTGAGTATTTTTCTTTGCTCCTCTGAGCAAACAAGCTAGAAGTTTGTTAATTCTGTTGCTTGTTTTAAAGAATTGACTCTTAAGACTTCTTATTCAAATCTATTCTGTTTACTGATTTATAAAATCTTGCTTTTAAGTTTCTAAATTTTTTTTCCTCCAGCTCTCAGATGTCTGGTTTTTTTGTGCTTTTCCTAATGCCTTCAGGTAATGCTCAGTTTATTTTTAATTTGGGGGAAAAAACAAAACATTCAATACCATAAATTGGCCTATGATTACAACTCTGCTGTATCTATAGGATTTTTTATTTTAAAGACATTTACCTTCTCACTGTAAAAAAAAATACATATGCATTATAAAAATGTGAAAATAGGAACAGAAAGAAGTACAGGGTATTTCTACTACCTACAACCCACTGTTTTGTTAATGTCTTTCCTTAACATAATTGTGATTACACAGCTATGCCAAATTATATATACATTTAAAAAATTCATGTTTTCCCGATTATGTCAAATTATATATACTTTTTAAAAATGTATATGTTTTCATGCCCATACTCACTGAAGATTTACGTACCACAAAATCCTAAAACCAGTCTATATACAATGTTCATGTTCCGGTGTATTTTTACTTACAGTCTGTTACTAAAACAGTTAAAAACACAAAATACATATGTTTATTAAGCAGAGTTAAAGAAAGAAGATTTACATGTCCTAGAGAAAGATGATACAAAGATAAGCTGTTCTTTTCTACTTATTTTTAATTTTTAAAGAATTGTCAGTTCAAGTATTAATTCCAAAATTAACATCTACTGAAACTCACCTAAATGGAGCAAAGTTATACATTTTTCTTTTTTATATCCTTATCTTGCATTTGGGACTTGTTTTATTATTGTTTATTACTCTCTTGTCTTCCAATAAACATTGAAAATGTTTACATTCTGTTTGGAACTTTATTTATATTTTATAATTCCTTCGAAGTTTGTTTCCATTGCTCACCATTAATCCTTTTATTTCATGACTTCCTCATGGTTGAACTGTTTAATTTGCTTTATTATTGACTGGCGTACATCTTCAGGCAACTTTCTCAAGAAAAGTCTCAGGAAAAAATACGTAGATGGTATATTTATGAGAAATTATATATCTGAGAACATCTTTCTGCTGCTTTCACTAATGAATCACACCTTGGCTGAGTCTAGAATTTCTGGGTCACATTTCCACCTAAAAGTTATAGACACTGCTTCAGTTGTCTTCTGGCATTTAATATTGTAGAGAATTCTGATGTCAACTTCTTTGGGGGTTAAACTACTTTTTCTGTCAGGCTTCTTGGTCATTTCCTTTCTTTATCCTTGAAATTAACATAAAAATTGCCAGAATGTGTCTAATTATTGGTCTCTTTTTTTGTTATTTCCTCCGGTACATGGTAAGCATTCACCCTGCAGATCTATGTCTTTTTATAGCTGAGAAAGTTGGTTTTGTTTTTATTATTTTCTTAGGGTATGCTTAATTGATTCAGCTGCTTTTAATCTAGTATCTGATTCTTTAGGAACACTCATCTGTAGGTTAGAACTCCAGCCTCTGTCAAACCTTTCATTATCTACCTCACTGCTCTTCTATCTGACCTTTTCCTCTGCATTTTGGGAGAATTTCTCAAGTTTGCCTTTTCCATCATTCATCTCATTTTCTCCAGTTTTGGTTTTTTTCTTTACTACATATAATGCATTTCTTTTTCACTTTCCTCACATTTCTTCCTTCTCCACCAAGCTCCCTTTGCCTGTTTGCCTGCAGTCTCATTCACCAATAATTTAAACTTATTCCCTCGTTCGCTCTTCTCCTTCCAGCCTTCGCTTCACAGAGTTTGCTTTAAGAACTTAGTTACTTGCACTCAATAGAAAGCACAAAGCAAATTGTTATCAAAAATAATCATTTTCCTATAGAGAACATATTTTTGAAATAAATATTTCTGTTCCTCTGCCTCTTAAATACTATGTTCTCCTCCATTTATATTGCAGTCTTTTCAGAAACCTTATGTTGGGTTTCTTTGTTCATTCTTGCACAAAGAGCAGTCTATCCAGGCTGGTATTTTCCCCAGAATAGGGTGGGTAAGTTCTCTTTCCCTTCCCTTACAGTCCATTCTAATGTGCTGATTCCTCCTCTCAATGGGAGGCTCATTGATAGAAATTCATACACAGCATGTTAAGAGAAGTAGGGAGGGAGCTGGGACCATGGATAGTCCCCGGCAGGAAAAACTTCAAACCTTTCCATATAAACATTTTATAAATTGATCTCACCTCCACTCCAGGAACAGAGCATGTATGCAGCCAGTCCTACGTGGGCACTGCCTGTCACATCAGAGAAATGCCCTAATGCAGAACCTGCTCTTCCCTCAGTGTGACTATTCCTGGGCCTCCTAGTGACACTCTTAATCCATCAATAGCTGTGAAAGTAAGCCCAGTGGAAGCCCCTACAGGTTCTTCTAACCTCCAACGCAATTCTTGTCACTTTCTTAAGGAAGTGAAATTTCAAGTTGGTTTTGGTATATTTCTTCAATATGATCCCATCTTCACTTTATCTGGTGGAAATTCTTCAAAGTTTGCAGCATGAAGATGAAACTCCTCCCTGGCCTCCAACACTGATAGGGTTTCTCCATCTTTTAAAAATTTGCAGTCATTTTAATTGGGATTGTGAAGGTGGAGAGGTTCATCTAAATATCAATGCTCAAGTTACAATCTCACTCCAAATTCACATTTTTTTCTCTCTCCCTTTTTTTGACAAATTTATGTTCCTATGGATACTGTGTTTAAATAGGCATATCTTATTTTAAGAAAATCCAAGTTATACAAATTTGAATCTCATTTAGCTTGTTGAACATAAGAGACGGTCAATAAAGGTAAACTGAATAAATGAATGACAAAAAGCACAAATTACAGAAAGATGACTTCCAAAGAATTTTTTGTATTACAAAAATATTATCATAAATCTATAATTTATGCTCAAATTTTCATGACTGAATCTAGGGTTTAAGATGAAATGCATCTATATGGACAATATAAGCATTCATCAAATTTATTTGTCTGCTTCTTTTTTTATTTTATTTTTTTTCATTATTTATTTATTTTTGAGGACGATTAGCCCTGAGCTAATTGCTGCCAATTCTCCTCTTTTTGCTGAGGAAGACTGGCCCTGAGCTAACATCCGTGCCCATCTTCCTCTACTTTATATGTGGGACGCCTACCACAGCATGGCTCACCAAGCGGTGCCATGTCCGCACCCAGGATCAGAACCGGTGAACCCTGGGCCGCTGAAGTGGAAGATGCTCACTTAACCGCTGCGCCACCGGGCTGGCCCCTTGTCTGCTTCTTAAGACCTCACTTTATGATGCATAAAAGGGAAAAAGATCTGGCTAGAATGCTAGAATATTCTTCTTGTAGCTTTATCACTAATTAACCATATAACTAGTGCAAACCACTTAAACTCTTTGTTCGCTGGTTAACCTTTCAGCAAAAATTAGAAAATCAACATTTGCTAACCACAGGACAGTGCAGCACTATTTAGAGGATTAAGAAAATTATGTATATATAACAGAGCTTTGGAGAGAAAGTGAATGTATAAAAATACTGAATAATATATAAATCAGTGTAGGATGCAAAGCTGGAAGCTTAAAAATACTGTCAAAACCACATCTAAAATAGTCTTTTCACATCCTTATGGAATCTATTGAGTGAGGCAATTAAAAAACACTTGATAATACTAAGAGAAGAGGTTCAGACCCACTGCTTAAAATCAGACTTCCTGGAAAAATAATTAGGACTAGAAGAAGGGGGTCACCCTATCCAACAGAAATCACATTGCTAATAATGAAATTTCATAAACTGAATAGAGAAAAACTGAATATTCAAATATTCTATATTAAACATACAAAAGAAAAACAACTACAATATAAAAGATGAAAAATATTTGGTAAAATATATATAAAATTTAGCAAATATTATATATATTCAGAAGGAATAATATGAGAATCTCCATGTCATCATTTTGAGCTATTATGTATTTCAAAAGGCTAGATTCCACCCGAAAGAGCCAGAAGAAAGATGCTTAGATAAGATGCTTTTTATGTTCTCCTCCAACCAAAAGAATCTATTCTATAATTCTAGTAATTACCCAATAAACTGGACTCCCCAGTACACTGGATTATTCTACTGGTTTCAAAGTATATTGTTTACTTCCCACAAGTGCGTCAACAACCAAGATAACAAAATGGATACTTGATACAGAAAAGCTCCTTTATCAAAGGCAGAGACAGACAGACCATCCCAGTTACAAAGCAGCTGCTAAGTTCAAAGCTCTATGTGGAGGGTACAACACTCAATAAGGCAATCTCTCCAGCTACAAGGATTGTACAGTCAAGTAAGGGAGATCAGACTTATGCAAATAACTGCAAAACAGGGTATGGTACGTCCAAATAATTAAAATGCATTGGAGATAAAGCTAAAAGCCATTAGGAAAAACTCGATATTTTTAAAACTCCATTCAGTATATGTTGCTGAGCACCTGCTGCGTGCCAAGCACTGTACTAGGCTCTGAGAATTCAAAGATAAATGAAAATAGCCAACATTGATTACGTAGTTACAATGGGTCAAGCAATGTGTTAAGTGCTTTTACACTCTATCTCATTTGCTCCTCACAACACATCTATGAAGTAAGTAATATTGTGATCTTTGTTTTATAGAAGTCAAAGTTTAGGAGGTTAAGTAATTTACCCAAGGTCTCAAGGTAAGAGAATGGGTCAGCTGCAATAAGAATTCAAACTGCCTAGCTTCAAAGCCCACAAGTTAACTATTATCTCCTTAACTGCCACAAAATCTCTACCACACTCCAGCTCAGTGGAGGACACAGCGAAAATAGGGCTATTCTAACGGGAGTTTGAAAAGGCTCCAGTAAGAGAGGCAAGTGCTGAACCACCTGAGAGCATCAAGAAGGCATCACAGTGGAGGTGACATCTGTAACAGGTCTTCAAGGCTGAGAGATGGAGGAAGAACTGCACACGTGGACAAGTGAGGAAAGGCATTCTCTGCAGAGGGAACAGCATGTGCAAAGTTATGGGAGCATGGTAGTTAGTGTATGGTACATGCGGTCCTGCAAGTCATTCTGTGTGGCTAAGGGCTGAGTGGGGAACGGAGAGCAGAGGAGATGAAATTAGCAAGGTACAAGAGCCAAAAGATAGGTGGTCTCTGGGCCATGCAAAGTTAGGTCAAAGGATTCTAAACATTTTAGAAAGTAAACTCTGTAGAAGAAACTCTAAAGGTGATCCAGTATATACTCCACATCTACAATTCCCAAAAAATGCCTTTCCTCTCTTTTTCGACTCTCACAAGTCTCACATGTCCTCACCATTGGCTCTGTCTATATCTTTCTCCTCTCTCCCCATCTCTCTCTTCTCCCCCCACCTCTCTCCAGCCCTTCTCCCTTCCCTACATCCCCCAAAGCCTGAGAATCGGACTGAAAAATTCAGAAGAATCCTTAGGAGATAAAGGAGGGGGGAAAATGGAGTGAACAAAAACAAATCTTTGTTCAGCATGCAGGGCATGGGGAAAAGGAGAAAGCTGGGAACACACATTAATAATATTATCCCCATTACATATCGGTTAGAACCAAAGCTTCAATTAATAAAGCTGACTGTAAAAGCCAAGTAGACCAGAATTGAAAATACAGTTTTATTTTTGATAATCAAACACAAACGCAAAATAAATGCCCTGAAATACTAGATGAAAAATTAACAAGTAGAACCAGAGAAAGATAGAATAAAATAGACTCTTTTTTTTTAAGATTGGCCCTGAGCTAACATCTGCTGCCAATCTTTTTTTCGTTCTCCTCCTCCTCCTCCTCCTCCTCCTCCCCCTCCCCCTCCCCCTCCTCCTCCTTCTTCTTCTTCTTCTTCTTCTTCTTCTTCTCCCCAAAGCCCCACAGTACATAGTTGTATATTCTAGTTGTAGGCCCTTCTGGTTCTACTATGTGGGATGCTGCCTCAGCATGGCTTGACAAGCAGTGCTAGGTCCGCACCCAGGATCCAAACTGGCAAAACCCTGGGCCGCCACAGCAGAGCATATGAATTTAACCAATTGGCCATGGGGCCAGCCCCAAAATAAAATATACTGAAAACAGATTTCATATATTAAGCTAAAAAGGAGAGAAAGAACAGGGTATCCTGCAACAGAAGTAAAATTTTGATTAAACATAAAAGGGCCTACATGAAGTTTCTAGAACCTAGATGATGATGGTATAAAATCTTTGAGTACAAGTTCAAAATAATCAAAATGTAAACCTAATTATAGTAGTGTATTACTGACTGCTATTAGTTCTGAATAATGAAAATATAAAATAATAATAAAGGTTGTTGTTTATCATCCTTCCTCCTAAAAGACCACTGAGAATTTGCTAAAATAGAAAAGACATGACAAAATCTCTTATTTAAATAATAAAAGACTTTTTTAAACTACCTTAATACCCACAGCATAAATGGAACACTGGGGAACAATCGGGAAGAGCAATGCATCGATAGCTTAATGGCTACTTTTTAGAACTCACTGGTCTCAATGGCAGTATCTCCAAACATATTCTTCTGGAATATGCCAGAATTTGTGCCAAAGAAAAATTCAAGGATCCTGCAGCACAGCTGATGACTGGGATAATCCTAGCTGATGCTTCACTTCCCCTAGGAACACCACGCTCTCTACTCCATGTAACAAAATAAGCCAGGGCCGGCCCAGTGGCATAGTGGTTAAGTTCACGTGCTCCACTTCAGTGGCCTGGGGTTCACCGGTTCAGACCTTGGGCGCAGACCTACACACCACTCATCAAGCCATGCTGTGGCAGCATCCCACACAGAAGAACTAGAACGACTTACAACTAGGATATACAACTATGTGCTGGGGTTTCAGTTAGAAAAAAAACAAAAAAGAGAAGATTGGCAACGGATGTTAGCTCAGGGCCAATCTTCCTCACCAAAAAGCATACCTTAAAAAAAAGAGAGAGAAAAGAAAAGAAGGCAAGTCTTAGGCAAAGGAGGAGAGTTAATTCTTCATGACTACCTACCATGAGCGGGGCACTTGACATGCATTGTCCACCTGATGCTCACAGTAACTCTAAGGTTGGGTTTGTTATTTACTTGACAGATAAGTGAATTGAGACCAGGAGAGATTAAAAACGTAGCCAAAATGAAATTGGTAATAAATGATAAATCCAGGTTCTGAACCTATCTGTCTGACTGAAAAGCCTTGCTCTCTCCACTACACCAAAGAGCCTCTCATTAGGGGGGGTTTGCAGGAGGACCACATTCCCAAGGGACACCACGACCACTGTACACACAGTTCATTTCAAACAACACTCCATTTCAGGAGACATAAGCACCCTGGGCCCAGCCCTAGGGGTAAAGAGAAGGGAAAAGACTCTGGCAATAATAAGGATAATGATGATGATGATAATGATGGTTATACTCTCCTAAGAAGAGAAGTCAGCAACTGCAAGGCCCAAAACAGAGGAAGACAAAGTAGGGAAAGGGAAAAAAGTTAAAAAGGGCACTCACAATGGAAGATGAATAAAAATGGATGAAAGTAAAGAAAATAAGAATAAAGAGACAAAGTCCAGAAAACAAGAAAATGAAATAGAGAAAAGGTCAAAAGGATAGAAGAGAAAAGGATAAGGAGGTTGAGAGATGGGGACAAAAGAATAGGAAAAGGGACAACATTGAAAAAAGAATGGAGAGAAGCATTCTGCCTTCCTTTGAATAATGTGGCATTCATGCCCTCCCTGCCACCTCCCAACTTCTGATGTCCTAGAATGAACAACCATGCTCCCTCAATTATTTATACCTCTGATAAAAGGTTTATGAAAATGACATGTGTCCCTGGGGATTCCTCTTTATTAAAAGAACTATTACCACACTAAACAGCACAATGAATGCCATAGCCAGAACAGGTATTTAAATAGAGGAGCATAATTAAAATAAGTAGAAAGATATGAACAATTCTAACATCTTAAAATGTTTAAAAACCTCTGTTGACCAGGGAGTCAAGAGCATAAAATGGAGAAAGGAGAGTCTATTCAATAAATGGTGCTGGGAAAACTGGACAGCAAGATGCAAAAGAATGAAAGTAGACCATTATCTTATACCATATACAAACATTAACTCAAAATAGATTAAAGACTTAAACGGAAAACCTGAAACCATTTTTCTATGTTTCTAGAAAAAAACATAGGCAGTACGCTCTTTGACATCAGTCTTAGCAGCATATTTTCAAGTACCATGTCTGACAGGGCAAGGGAAACAAAAGAAAAAATGAACAAATGGGACTACATCGAACTAAAAAGCTTCTGCACAGCAAAGGAAACCATCAACAAAATGAAAAGACAACCTAACAATTGGGAGAAGATATTTGCAAACCATATATCGGATAAGGGGTTAATATCCAAACTATATAAAGAACTCATACATCTCAACAACAAAAAAACTAACAAGCCAATTAAAAAATGGGAAAAAGATCTGAATAGACATTTCTCCAAAGAAGATATACAGATGGCCAACAGGCACATGAAAGGATGTTCAACCTCATTAACTATCAGGAAAATGCAAATCAAAATTACAATGAGATATCACCTCACTCCTGTCAGAATGGCTATAATCAACAAGACAGGAAGCACCAAGTGCTGGAGAGGATGTGGAGAAGGGAACTCTCATACACTGCTGGTGGGAGTGCAAACTGGTGCAGCAACTGTGGAAAACAGTATGGAGAATCCTCAAAAAATTAAGAATAGAACTACCATACAATCCAGCTATTCCACTGCTGGGTATTTATCCACAGAATATGAAAACACAAATGTGTAAAGATACACACACCCCTATGTTCACTGCAGCATTATTCACAATAGCCATGGCTTGGAAGCAACCTAGGTGCCCATCAAGGGACGAATGGATAAAGATGATGTGGTATATATACACATTGGAATACTACTCAGCCATAAGAAATGGTGAAATCTGGCCATTTGTGACAACGTGGATGGACCTTGAGGGTATTATGCTAAGTGAAATAAGTCAGAGGGAGAAAGTTAAATACCATATCATCTCACCCATAAGTAGAAGATAAAAACAACAACAAACAATCACACAGAAACAGAGACTGAATTGGTGGTTACCAGAGGTGAAAGGGGGAGGGAAGAAGTCGGAAGGGGTGGTTAGGCACACGTGTGTGGTGATGGATGGTAATTAGTGTTTGGGTGGTGAAGATGATGTAATCTACACAGAAATTGAAATATAATGATGTACACCTGAAATTTATATAATGTTATAAACCAATGTTACCACAATAAAAAAAAGTTTTTGTGTGAACATATGTTTTAATTTCTCTTAGAAAAATATGCGGGAGTGGAATTACTGGGTCATGTGGTAAGTATAGGTTTAACTACTTAAGAAACTGCCAAACTGTCTTCCAAAATGGCAGTATCATTTTATAATCCTACCAGAAATGTATGAAAGTTCCAGTTTCTCCATATCCTTGTCCAACACTTGGTATTGTCAGTCTTTTTAAATTGTAACCATTCTAATAGGTATGTAGTGGTATCTACTTGAGTTTAAGCTCAGAAAGACAGTTTTAACTTTGGGCTAATGAGAATAACCACAGGCCTACTTACTGATAAAAAGTTTAGGCCTGAGAGGAGGGTCTTAAAATTTTGTCTAATAACTAAGTTCTAGGTTTTAGAAAAGAGAGGAGGAAAACTATCTTTTCTTTGCTAAAAGACTCATTTGTGAATCTCATTCTTTTAATTCCAAAAATATTTATTCCAAATTTGGGGATTATTTTTTATTACATGCCTTTTGAATTTCAAGAGATTAGAAAAATCCACACTGTATGATGAAATTGGAAACTCTGCCATTTTAACATAAATTTAAAGAATGTAATTTTGTGTTTTACTCTTAGTGATAAATGCAGAAACACATAGTTGGGAATTTGGGGCATAACAGGTTTGATTTCAGGCAAGCCTTTTGATTTTTCCTCTAAAACTAAATAGCTGAAGGTTTAAATAATTGTGATGTAAAATATGGGATTTAAATTGCAATGTATTGTAATTACATGGTGTTATAATTACCTATATTGATGTCTTTTATGAAATGATTCTAACAGGATTCAGATAATCTGAAAATTATATAAACCTATGGAAAAATTTTCACTTGAAATTTTGGGTATGGTTTAAAGGTATAATATCTGGCATGTTTTCCAGGTATTTTTAAAATTTTAATTCTATTTTATTTTTACATACTCTGATTATTATATTTTATAACTTTCCTAATTGGCTTTAGGCAAAACTTCAAGAATCTGAATTCATGTATTGTTCTTTGCTAATCATTTGAAATTCTAATGTACTTGATCCTCCTTGATCCCCCTGCAGGAAAATTTAAAGTTTTGGCTGGTATTGGGTGGGAAGAGAAAAGCAGCCCCTGACATCCAGGAGCCAGCCTGGCACTATCCGCTGGCCTTGGTGCTGCTACAAGCTGGGCTGGCAGCCACAGGCAGGCCTGGGTGTTCTCCTCTTGAACATGAACACTTTCAGAGAACGCCACTCTGTGACCTCAAAGGATCAAGACAAAAACAAGACCACTCCATAATCACATCTGAACACAGACAGAACGTGAATACTGTCCAAGCCACAAAATGCCAAACGTCCCCCTCTCCTAGCTCAGAAAAGTGATGGCTGCTTCTCTCCCAATTACAGCTGTAGCCTCCCTCTAGTCTGCGCTCCATTATAAATGACATTTATCATGATATACAATCATACCCCCACTTCCTGATAGCACCCAATCCAGAGCAAGGCCCCACTTCCTAAGCCCTCCCCAAAATTACCTAATATAAGCCCAAATCCTATAGTAAGTCTTTTTTAACACCTGCTTACTTAGACATCCCACGGTTACTTAGGGTATGTATTCTCCCTCACTGCAGTGAGTAAGAAACCAACTTTTTCAATTAAAAAAAAGTCAAGGTGACCCAAGAGATCAAATTATATTTAAAAAATTTATTTTTATATTGTTCAAAGCATAGAGATTCACACAGTACTACATAAATAATCAGCTCACCACAAATCCAATATCAATGAATGCAAAGTCATTAAAATTCTAATTCTGTGGTCAGTAGTTTTGATTATAATTATTATGTTTACAATAGATGGAAAAAGCGAAATAATATTTTTAAATGTATGCATACCCCATAGGACCAACCTTTATCCTGCCATTTACTATAATAGAGTCATTTGCAAAATAGCAAACAAATTAGGCTAACTAGGAGCCACTGACAAATGAAGAGAAATGAGAGCATAATTGTAGAGTTTATGTAAATGGCGCATAACATCCAGATAAATCATATAAAAACATTCAGTCATTTGCATTTTTCTAACTAGTCTGACTTTTCATAAAAGCAGCTAATGATAGATCATATATGATAGCAAGAGCAGCATATTATAAACTACTACATGCCAAATTTCAATTAATAATGAAGCAGTAGGTGCCTGGTATAATTAGAAAGAGCCCCAGGCCAGGAGATCCAGGGTCTGGGCTCAGTTCTAGGATGAACTAGCTGAATTTGCCTTTAGTCATAGACTAAGACTAAAGTCTTAGGCATAGACTGCTAGAGGTAAAAGGACACTGGAGATCAGCTAGCCAAGGAAACTGAGGCTCAGAGAGGTAAAGTGACTAAACCACAATCACACAGACAGTTCCAGTGCCTCCAACATGCAGCCTCAGAACTCTGGCCCCTGTCCCACTTCTTGGGAATGATTCCTCATTTATAGAGTGAGAACAATCATCCATGTCTGCTTCTTTCTCACGGAGGTGCTGGGCTGATGACTGGAACCAACTGCTGTGAGTGAATATGTGCTTGCTTATATTTAAATGAATTCAATGAAATAACTCATCTTTGGGGGTCGGTGCTGTCTGCATAAATCCTCTCAATGCCAGAGGTTTTAAGAAAGTAGGACTATGTTTCTTAATGGCAGCAGTATCAGCATTTTAAGTAGAACATTCTCCCCAGTGTGGGGCGGCCCTCCCCACACTGCAGGATGTAAAAGACACAGTTGGCCCCCAGCTACTCAATAGCAGCAGCACCTCCAGGTCAAGGCTGGCCCCAGGTCGAGGTGATTTAAAACATCAAAATTAATGCAAAAAATCCATGGTCGACAAAATATCGAAATGCCAGAATGTTAAACAAAGATGCAATCAGTATTACTGATTTTTCCTTTCGCCTCAGGCTCTAATACGGCTCAACTTGGCACTATTACTGATCCTGTCTTTATTGAAAATGTTGGTATTTTGTTCATCATGAATTTTTACATTAATTTTGATTTTTAAAGGGACTTCATTAAAAACTATCTAGCTCGGTTACTGAGTTTTGGGGCATCCCTTAAATTTTGCAACCAAGGCAAGTGCCTCATTTGCCTCACCCTAGTCCAGGGCTGCTGCTGGTCATTGTGACAACCCAAAACACCTCCACACATTTCCAAAGGCCTCCGTGGGTTGAGAACCAGGGGCTAATTTTTCTCATATAACAAGAAGTCCAGAGAAAGGCAGCTTGGGCGTGAAATAGTGGCTTCATAATGCCAGCAGGGCCCTAGATTCCCTTCATCTCCTCTGCACTCACAAGATGGCTGCTGTGCCCCAAGGAATTATACACCCCAGACAGGAAAACAAAGGTAGGGAAAAGGGCAGGAAAAATGCGCCAGCTGAGCCTGACTCTTTTAATTAAAAATATAACTTTCCCAGGATTCCCACCCAATAACCCTTAACTCATATATCATTGGCCAGAAATGAGTTATGTGGCTGGCCCTAGATGCAAGGAGCCTGGGGGGAGAACATGTTTAAGTGGGCACAACTCCAGACAGAACAAAATTAGTGCCCTCTCCATAAGAATGAAGGGGAGAGTGAATAAAAGATAAACAGTTACAAATGTCTGGGGGACACTTGTTTGTTGTCAGTGCCATGCAGCCGATTCTCACTCCTCGCGACCCTGTGGAGAGCAGAGCGAATCCTACCTGGTCTTTTGCACCATCCCCTCACCTTCTTGCCCTCTATCAGACAAGGCTCGGCTACTATTTATAGGGTATTCGTGGCCAATTTTTTCAGAAGTGGGTGGCCAGGTCCTTCTTCCTAGTCTGTCTAGTCTGGAAGCTCTGCTGAAACCTCTCCACCATGGGTGACACTGCTGGTATTTGAAATACTGGTGGCGTAGCTTTCAGCATCACAGCAACATGCAGCCACCACAGTTAGACAACTGACGGATGGTGTGGTTCCCAGATCAAAACAAACACCTCACCCTGGCAGTGAGAGCATGGAATCTTCACCACTAGACCACCAGGGCTGCTTCGTGGGGGCCATGCAGGATAAAAAATGCTGGCTCTTTTTGGTGATTGCAAAGAGCATCTTCTCTGCTTGTAATCTGATAGTCTGCCTGAGCAGAGCATTTTGATGGTCGCTTTTAGAATGAAGGATAAAAACCAGCATGTTGTCTTAGGTTGGGCTCCATAGAAACAGAGCCTGAAACAGGGCTGTAGGTGCATGTGATTTATTAAGGGCACACTCTTGGGAGAAACCTGTAAGGGAGTGAGGGGAGCAGCCAAGGAAAGGGGAATGAGCCAAGCAAGGATGCACTGTCACATGAAGTTTTGCCTTGGCCTGATGCACAAGGGCTATAGGCCTAAATCACCATACAGAGTTGCCCCACCTTGAGGAAGCTCAGCTTTTTACTCCTGACAAATGGGTCAGCGGCTGCCTCCCGTCGTGGTGAAGGGGCTACTGTCGCCTCCCAGGCTTCCCTGGGTGATGCAATGCCCACTGGCCAAGAGCAACGCTCCAGAGAGGGTTACAGGTGTGAGCTGTTTGCTCCAGTAGTTGCTGCAGCTGGGAGGAACGGGTGCCCTACCCCTAACGTGGATTGAGGTGGGCACCAAGAGCATCTACTACAAACATGAATTTTCATACACTTTCCAAAGAACTGCCTTTATTTCTATTTTGTGTTGTTTGAGAATGTAACCCTAAATATACTGCTACAATTCAAAGCTATCGGAAAAACTGGCAGCGAGCTGAAAAGATTTCATTTTTAAGAAAAATGATTAACAGGTGTTGACTTGTTTTGTTGAACCATGAATGTAGAAAGCCCTTCCTAAATTGCTCTGGGTTTTAACCAGGATCCAGTGTAGTTCACAATCTCATCAGAGCACATAAATATTTCATAGTCTTAGTGTCTCATTTAAAGCTCAATGAATATTTAACTGAAGTTGACCAACAAAATAACTGAAAGAATTATGTTGCATTTAGTTAGGCCTGAAATGAGCAAGCTCTTCATTTTCTCAAGTAGTTTGAAGATAAAATTATTCCAACTTCATAAAATATTCTACATAATTTTATAAGTAATTAAAGGGCTGCAAAACAGGCTTGAAAGGCACATATTAAATGCTGAGAAAAACATGAAATAAGATGAATTTTCAACTTTAAATGCAAGAGGATAGTTTATATATTGTGGCCTACAACATTACTCATTCAGTAGTAGATTAAAATATTGTCAATATGCTCTTTCTGTCACAAGAAGTAAAAATAGAATCTTTTCTTTGGCCCTTGCAAGTTAAATATTCTAGAATGATGATGTATAAACACCTATAAGACTGATATTAACAGGAAACCATGTGTGATCTACCCAAGTAAGTCAGCCCAGAAACTGTTTCTGAACTCTGGGTCCAGCACTGAGCAGGGCACTGAAAAATAATTTAAAAAAGAGAAATATTGGTCCATGTTCAAAGTCGAGATGGTTTCCCGGGAACGAAGCTTCCCTGCCGTCTGTTAGATCTCCATAAGTGTCAGAACTGGGCTTTAAAAAGAACATGTGCTCTCATTGATCAACCTTAACCCAGACGACCTGGGATATGTCACTTCTACCAAATTTGAAGCCAATTTAATTGGAATCAAAGTATTGTCAACCAGTCCATGTTAAAGCTGCTAAAAACCACCTGGTAAACTCAGCATACTAAGGTTTGAATTCTTTATCTAGACCTGAATTATTTTTTAGTTACGAGATCTAAATAATCTAATAACGGGTTCTTTTTCGAAGAACAGAACACGGGGCTGCGATACAGGGTTGTCTGATAAACACAGTATATCCATATAGCTGCCTTATGGAAAATATATGGTCACCTTGGATTTTTTTTCCCTTTGATCTTAGTCCTTTTTTAAGATATTCAAATGGATTACCTTTTTCAACTGTCAACATGCCAGTATGTGTGTGTGTTATGCGTACAAACATATACATTAAAAAGTTCAGACTCTTGTCTAATAATGGCATCTCTTTCCTTCACTTCTGCAACTCTTGCCATGTCACCCTTTGGTCCTCAGGAATGGGGAACTATAATTGGTATGGAGAAAAGAAGTGAGGGCATCTTTCTGTTGCTATTTAATGGCACATTCAGAATCAAACAAACTTATTTGGTTAATGGCAACTCACTAAGCAAAAGTGACAGTCTGACCAAACTCTTAGTTATCTATAGAAGGACAGATTATCCTGTCCAGGGGAAGTGATGAGAGAAAGGTTAATAAGCATTAGCTAAGAAAGGTGAACACTTGGCGCCCGCAACCAATGTGCCTGGTCAGAAACAGAAGCAAGAATAACTTTTCTTTGTTTAGGGTACTTTTGTTCTTAAATGTGTCTTTTCAGGAGAACTAGCCTTAACATTTACATTGAGGACTCATTTTCTCAAATCTACTTAATACTTATTACATGTAACATTTTAAGATTGCACGTCTCTCAATGTCATGTGACTTACCTGTTTATCAAAAGCTACCCAGGGGGGTGCGTCAATTCCCATTTCTTTAAGAAATGCACTGTATTGAGGCTTCCTCTTTTGCCTGAGACACAGTTCTCCACCTATTCCGGGTTTATCTTCATTCATCAACATCCTAACGTTGTTGCAAAAGCCCCAATGTTGAGGTTTGTGGAACTTCTCCTTTCCCACCTGTGAACACAAGAGACAACACAGAATGGCCAAAGTTACTCTTTATGACTTTTCTTATTTGTTTTCAAACGTAAACACATTTCTCATCGTTAATTTTTCCCATTACGAAATGCATATTAGAATGGCAAATAATTATGATCAATCTTTATCCATAAAGTTGTCAAATTTTAAATTCATTTTCACAAATTCAAAACTTTGGAAGCTTAATAAGAATAAACCCAACACTCCATGCTATTTAAAACATTTAAAAATAACTATTACTGCAAGTGAACGTTTAGAACATTAGCTTGCTAATTGGTCTATTCTACTTATTTGCCAAGAATGCAAATAGGGGGAAAAAAAACCCTCCTCTACTTCAAGTAAAAATGTAACAGTTTTCCTGCAGAAGTCCAAACGTTATTTTCACCAAAACAGAGAATAAAATCCTTGCCTCATTAAAATAAATGTAATAGCTCATTCCTCAGAGCTGACATCCTCCTCCTAAATGGAGAACCTTGACCTCCCTCTTCCTTACTCCTTTCCCACCTTTTCTGGGCATCTGGGCAGAGAAGGAAAAGCCCAGATAATGCTACCAAGGGCTGGCAAAGATGTGGGCCCACATCAAATCATATGCACTCCTAGTAGGAAAGTAAAGCAGAAAAATCCCCCTGAGGAGAGATTTGCAATACCTAGCAAAGTGAAAGCTGTGTATGCCCTACTGCCTAGCAAGTCCACTCCTAAATATCTTTTGCCCTGGTACACGAGGAGCTATACATCAGATTATTTATTACAGCAGTGTTTGTAAGAGTGAAAAGTAGGAAACAATCTAACCGTCCGTCAATAGCAGAAAAGATATCTCAATTGTGTTCTCTTTATAAAATGGAATATTAATAGAGGTTGAAAATTACATGTATCAATATGGACAAGTCTCAAAAAATGTCAACCAAAAAAAAAAAACAGGTAGTAGAAAGGCACATAAAATTTGATAATTCCACATATGTAAAGCCTGAAAATATTCAAAAATACAGTATTATTTATGGATAATATAAGTATGCAAATGATAAGCAGCAATTCAAGATAATATAATATCCATGATAATATGATGATATAGAATACAACAAATATCATACATCATACAATGAATATCCATGTACCCCCACAGCCCTGCATAAAAAAATAAAACACTTCAGATACAACTGAAGCCCTCTCTCAGAGTTCACGCCCTTGTCTCCCTCTCCAGAGGTAACCATTATCCTGAATTTGCTGCTTGAACTTTAACACTTTGCCAGGATGATATACAGCCAAGGCAATAGCCTCTTGCAAACAGAATGCATTGGCAGGAAGTCTGAGAGGAGGGTCAAAAAGACCTCATTTCAAGGCAACCTATTGAATGGGAGAAAATATTTGCAAGTCATATATCAGATAAGGGGCAAATATCCAAAATATAAAAAGAACTCATAGACCTCAACAGCAAATAAACAAACAATCTGATTTAAAAAATGGGCAAATGATCTGAATAGACATTTTTCCAAAGAAGACATACAGATGGCCAACAGGTACTTGAAAAGATGCTCAATATCACTAATCATCAGGAAAATACAAATCCAAACCACAATAAGATATCACCTCACACCTGTTAGAATGGCTATTATCAAAAAGACAAGAAATAAGTATTGGTGAGGATAAGTATAAGTATTGGTGGAGAAAAGGGACCCTTGTGCACTGTTGGTGGGAATGTAAATTGGTGCAGCCACTATAGAAAACAATACAGAGGTTCTTCAAAAAATTAAAAATAGAACTACTATATGATCCAGCAATTCCACTTCTAGGTATTTATTGGAAGAAAATGAAAACACTAATTCAAAAAGATATATGTACCCTCGTGTTCACTGCAGCATTATTTACAATAGCCAAGACATGGAAGTAACCTAAGTGTCCACTGATAGATGAATGAATAAAGAAGATACAATGGAATATTACTCAGAAATAAAAAAGAATGAAAACTTGCCATTTGTGACAACATGGATGTACCTTCAGGGCATTATGCTAAGTGAAATAAGTCAGAGAAAGATAAATACCACATGATCTCACTTATATGTGAAATCCTTAAGAAAAAAAAAACTCATAGATACAGAGAACAGATAGGTGGTTGCCAGAGGTGGGGGGGGGGGGGGAGCGGTGAGTGAAATGAATGAAGGGAGCCAAAGGTGCAAACTTTGTTAGAAAACATAAGTCATTAGGATGTAATGTACAGCGTGGTGACTATAGTTAACAGTACTGTATTGTACATTTGAAAGTTGCTAAGGAAGTAAATCTTATAAGTTCTCATCACAAGAAAAAAATTTATAACTATGTGGTGACAGATGTTAACTAGACTTAATTGTGATCATTTTGCAATATATACAAATATTGAATCATTACACTGGACACTTGCAACTAATATGTCAATTATACCTCAATAAAAATAAAAAATATAATACTCAATATTAAAAAAAAAGAAACGACTTCATTTCCTCTTGTAGTGAAGGCAGCCTGGAAGAACGGGGCAGGGCGTGAGCAGCCCTGCCCAGGGGAGCCAGGGCCACAAGAGCTGCGCTGGGCAGGTGAAGAGCCCAGCTCGAAGGCTAAGGGAGGAAAGCTAGAGGCAGTGGTTAGGATGGTGAGCTGCAGCCTGGCTCTGTCCCTCAGAGGATCCACTGCCACCACCTCCACCAGCCCGCTACTCCTCGTTAACACACACACACACTCACACACACACTCAGCTTGCCACAAGTCAGTCCTAGATCACCACAGCAAAACAAAAGTTGGGTTGGTTAAAATGAATGATGCAGTAACATAGAATTTTATAAAAATTAACCTTCCCTCTTTTAAAGCAAGTAATTTCAGGTAATCACAAACTCACCTAAGGTCAAACAAATAAATGTTTATTAAGCACTTACTGTATTCCTAGTTTTGTGCCAGATATACTAGTTAAAATAAACAAAAGACCCAGCCCTTGCCCTAAGAAGAAACCAGCGTTCTTGCTGATGGGGCAAGATTTAGAAATATAAAACAACTAGAAAACAGTACATTTTGACCACTTACTATGAGCTGGACCCTTTACTAAGGGCTTTACATACATTGTCTATTTCACCATCACAGAACTATTTGATAAGTGTTACTACTGCCATTTTACCAATGAGGAAACCAAGTTAGAGAGAGGTAGACTAGCACACCCACAGTGGAGCCTGCATCTGAACCTAACTAAGTTCACGTAACCGTAAGCTCTGGTAAGTTTATCTGCCCAGAGTGATAGGCTGATGGGCTGGAGTAGTAGTGTTAAGGTGCTGCGGGTAACTGGGTACTCTCTTGGGCCTGCAGCAATGGGATGAATTAGACAGGAGAGGAGAGGCAAGGGTGTTCCGGGCAGGGTTATGAGTGATGCACTGGAGCTGAGCTGACAGCACCCAGCGTGAGGGGCAAGAGAGGGGCGAGTCTAATCAAAAGGACAAGCTCAGGTTTGGAAGAGGGGTGAAATAGGATAGAATATGTAAGGAGGTCTATATTACGGAAGGCCTCACACTTAAATACCATATATACATCTGAAACTCTCCTTGAGCAAGGATGAAACACAACGAAAGACTGTCTGGGGTGACAATCTTGTAGACAGACTGAAAAACATTTTATAGCCATCAGAATGCCAAGAATTAGAAAACTAGATAATATCAAATGTATAAGTGGATGTGGGGAAACAAGAACTCGAATGCTTCGCTGATGGGAGAGTTAACCATCTTTCTGGGCAGCAGTGTGGTACTACTTGGCAAAACGAGGGATGTGTATTCCCTATGATTCGAGAATCTCACTCCTGGATACACATCTCAGAGAAATTCTCACAGTAGCAAATAAATGGATATGTATGAGAATGTGTCATGGTATTTGCGAGAAGTTGGGGGCGACTTAGATATCTTCGTTGCTAGAACAAAAAAGAAAATATGATTTAATGGATAAGTACACTATGGTGGATGTTTACTTCACCTCACTGCTTAGAAGCAATAAACCAGATGTATTACCTCGGGTTGCCATAACAACATAACACAGACTGGGTGACTTAAACAACAGAAATTTATTTCTCGCAGTTCTGGAGGCTGGGAAGTCCAAGATCAAGGTGCTGGCCAATTCACTGCCCAGTGAAGGTTCCCTTGTTGGCTTGCAGACTGCCAACTTCTCACTGTGTCTTCACACGGCAGTGAGAAAGAGAGCAAGCTCTCTAATGTCTCTTCTTATGAGGGCACTAATCTCATCATGGGGGCTCTACCCTCATGACCGCATATATACCTAATTACCTCCCGAGACCCCATCTCCAAACACCATCACACTGGGGAGTCAGGGCTTCAGCACATGAATTTGGGGTGGACACAATTCAGTCCATAGCACAAGACGTACATATAGCAATACAGATCCTTAAAACATATTGTTGGCTGAAAAAAATGTTATCTATAGCACACAATATCATTTATATTTTTTTAAAAACAACAATGCTACATATTTTACAAGGACACACACAGATTCAAGAATGCACACCAAAGACATTTGTATGGGAGCCTATATAAAGTGGAGAAGGAATGACATTAAGAATGATGAAGAATACAAATACACCAAACAAGAGAGAGACCTTGCACAGATCAATAATGATAGTGTACCAGAAATGGGGGTATTAATCCACCTCTTTGCACCCAACATTTAAAAAAAAAGTGATGGACTGGAATGAGAGGTGAGAGGTAGGCAGACTAGGCGAGCTGCTAGGGCAGCCGAGGAAGCACAGGGTGACAAAGGCCCGCACAAGGGTGACAACGATGGGAATGGGAAGGAAGGGGCATCCTATAGGACAGGGACCCTCAAACTATCTTTGAGGAAGGGCGAGTTTGGTTGTTTGTTTCCTCAAATCATTTCAGATTGATACTTTTGTAATATACAATAAAATTAATTACAAAAAATTGAAATAAAAACAAAGACATAAAAACTTACAAGCCCCACTGATCACACCCCTGGATATCATGGCAATGGCAAATTGCTATATATAAGTTTCTGAAGATCCCCAGTGTCACAAATGCACACCACACTTTGAGTAGCACTGCTATAGTAGACATCAGACAAAGAAACCAACATGTGTGATTGGATGTGTTAAGAAAGGAAGAGTGATGGGAGGTGACTTAAAAGTTTCATGCCAGCTTCACTTCCACTTTGGGCGCTGGGGGGGTGGACAGTAAGGTAGATGAAGTATTTCCATCACCTGGCTCCTTAGCCTACGTATTGCCGCAGCTCCCAAGCATGGGTACAGCAGCATACGCAGAGTGTCTCATTTCTGAAATTTCTGAAGGAGACTAAAGCAATGGTTTGAGCCTGAAGTGCCCTCAGCAAGGTGAGCCCTTCCTTTCCTGGTCACCACCACAGCAACAAGAGGAAGAGAAGGGGCTGGAAGAAGCAAAGGGCAAAAAAGGTGTGCCTGCTGCCCCCCACATACACACACACATACACAACTGCTATGAACTTGTCAGCACATCTTTGTACAGCTAGTGACAATGACTATGAATATCAGACAAGGCATTTTTATTTTAAATATAAGATCCATCAATGCTGTGAAAATTGAGGAGAAACTACAGTATATAAAACTCAGAAAGTAGTTCAATCAAGTTCCTGCTACATTGATGAACAATTTCTCTATCCAAAGAGCATTAGCTAGGTACTTGTTAAGTATTTCCAATTCTTTTGTTAAATAAGATAAAATCAGCCAGACCTAATTCTTAAAAAGAATATTTTCAGCATGAAAGGAACTACTACTAAAACCTTTCCAAAACTCTTGGTTTGTGAGTTGTGAATTCACACATTCAAACTCGAAATCACAAAACACACACACACTTCTTTAAAGTTCAGTCACGCCAATTTCTATTGTTATTGTTATCAGCATAGCATGCAAATTCCATTTCTGCACTATCAGAGTATGAACCTGAAACTTCAATTCAAAATCCTATACCTTAGAAATTAATTGCTTGAGGATTTCTTTGGTGTGATGTAAAAGTGTGTAAGGCACCTGTTTCAAGTGTGTGCCCCTCCCAACACACACACAAGAGATTTGCCATTATAATCTCTTAGGATCACAGGTCAGCCTGCCTTTTGCCCTCGTAACTGTGAAACGCTGCTCAATCGCAGTTCAAAGAAGTCAGGCAAATGTCTTAGCAAATGATAAAGTCAGGAACACACTATCCCCAGATCCAGTGCTCCGTGGCATCTCAACTCCCTAGGTCCTATCCCACTTATGGCACCACTGTTGCAAAAAGAGAAGCCAAATCCAGGCTCTCCTTGATGTTTCGCATCAAATTAATAGCTGATACTACCACTCCTTCATTGTTGCTGAAGATTGGAAGAAAAATTTTATCACATGTTTAGATTGATTAAGGAATAATCAATAAGTTGTCAGAGCCACTACAGAAAACGTAAAGCTAACCCAAACTGAAAAGCAGGCTATCGTCATCAGCATGAGGAGCTGTTTATCCGTTTATAATGTCTCTTTCAGAGCTGCAGCACGTCAGTCTCTTTGTTTCTTTCTAGGCTACACTCCAAAGCCCAGATGCTTGACAACCATACGACAAAGGCAGGAAGAGTAAGCTGCTTGGTACGAACCTGACGGCTCATTGGGGCCACCATGAGCCAGAAGCCTATCTTTACAGATGTGAAGATCATTCCTGTAGCCATAAATGTGTAACACATACGTAGCACTGTTCTAAGTACTTTAGAAGCATTAAATTCTTTAAACTCTCAGAGAAAATCCCTGAGTATGCGTTCTCATCACCCCCATTTTATAGATGGGGATACTCAGGCACAGAGAGTTTAAGTAATTTGCCCAAGGTCACTCAACCAGTATCAGTGGTGAATCCAGGACGCAAACTCAATGCCTGAACCCTTAGGCATTAGGCTTTGCACTGTTTGTGCCCTCTCAGAGAAAAGTAACAGACCTCCCCTTGGTTAAGTCATCAGGGTTGAATTAATACTTTTGTTTTGACGAATATAATAATGAAAATGTCCTCCATGACCTGGAAGGGAGGGAATAGATCAGATAATTGAACCTAGACTCAATCTCTTAAAAGCAGGACAGGTATTAGAGAGTGTCGCAGAAACCCTTTTACAGCCACTAGCAGTTACTGGAAATTTGGAGACTGGAGAAAGCCAGTTAATATTTAATATTTCAATGTACGTTGACAACACTTACTTTTCAAACTACTTTTTGAGGTTAATGGAAAATATGATATAGAATCACCAAAAACTATCATTCTTAGACATCGCTGCCTGATCAGGGTTGGAACTGGTTTGCTTCCCTTCCATGAACAGTTTTTTTCTCCCTTCATATCATATTTATTTTAGAAATTCATTTTCTCTTTTCTTCTTTTCTGTACTTTCATAGAGAAAAATAAGTTATTCAGCAAATACTGTGAACCTCCCAGAGAAAATAACAACAAAATTGCCTCAGGTACAGTGGGATCTGAGAGCTCAGGACCGTAAGAACATGAAAGCTATCATTACTTATTAATAAAGCTAAATCACTCACAAAGAAACCCCAAATGTAAAAATAAAAAAGCCATGTCAAAGAAAACGTCAAACACTTTTTAAGCTAATTTTCCTCCCTTTCCAAACCTAACTTGGAAAAGTGTTGTGCTCATGATTCTTACCCATCAACTCAATATAACAGTAAGATTGGCTTTAGATACTTCATAATGTATTTAAATCAGTATAGTGGAAAATAAAATCTAAATCAATACGATCTAGAGAGATGTGCAGCCCCTTCCTCAGAAGACTCGGATATTTTTCTCTAAATAATTCAACTCAAAGCACCAATCAATACAAAGAATTCTAAAGACTTCTCCCAAAGTCTGTTCAAATCACCAGTTCATTGTAGCTGATTAGTACACCCATTCTCAAATTCCTTCTCCCTTGCCGGTCTCCACTTAAAAGTCAGCAAAGGCTAAACACTAAACTTGTTTCCTCTGCCTCCTTTTCAGAAGTCTGTTCTGGAATTCTGGAAAAGACTCCATCCTCTTGAGCCAAGGGACAAATGCAGGTGACACTGTCCCTAGCTCACTTCTTCCTGCTTTGAGATGTATACATGATGCCTGGAGCTACAGCAGCCACCTTGGGGTCATGGGCAGGAAGGTGGGGAGGATTACAGAGGTGCTGGCTCAGACAAAGTTGAGCCTTTAAACGTATGCCAGCAGCCACCTACCTCTAGACTTCCTGCTTGGGAAAAAAAATTAATTCCTGCTTGTTTAAGCCTCTATTGGTCAGGTATTCCATGACCTGAAGCAGAAAGCATTACAAACTAATGCAATTAGTCTCTAAAAGCTGTGTTTTAATGCTTTTTTTCTTTGTTACAGATAAGATTATTAAGTGATCTAAAAGGTAATTTTCTTTATACAATGAGAAAAAGAAAGTTCTTCTCAAACTTTGAGCACAACAAATATGAATAAAATTTATCACCTTCACGGACTTAAGGGATCTATTTGAAATTAATTCTAAAATTTATGAAGTGGGGCAACTGGTTCCACTGATAAGACTAGAAGAATAGAAAGGTAGAGGTAGCTATGAGTTGTATACACATGGGCAGTACATCTGGAGATGGAAACCAGGAGTTCAAGACCTGGCCCAGAACCTTCTTTACGGATATTATGGAGGAAAGTCTACCTCGAGGTAAAACCAGGGAGTTGCTCATGGGACAGAGGTTCATGTGCACGGGCTGGTGTCAGGAGGGGGTAGGGTGAAGTGAGCTCCTTGGAACACCCAAGTTCAGCACTCCTGTAATAACACACCGGCTGTAGCAGCATCTGATGCAAGCTAATGGTCAAAGAAGGTGGCATCAGAAAACAAAGCACCTGCCACACAGTACAACACTCATGTCTGACTTCCCTCTCCCCCCAGCAAAGAGTCTGTGGGCCTTAGGGACTGTGGACCACACAGGGTAAGACCTATGGATTCAAAAATCCTGGGTCAGAGTGGAGGGGTGAGATATAAGGGCAGCACAGCTTCCAACGATACTTAGTGAATTGCTAAAGACTTTCAAAGGTAGTCTTGGCCCAAAGCTGTGAGGACAGTAGATGACAGAATCCCAAGAGTGGGAGGGCGTGGTGATTGTGCAGTTCTGCTGAGTGTGTTTTAGGACTGGAATCTGAACATCTGTATCAACAGTCCCTGAACCCACAAGAGCACGCATTGCAACAAAAATTATAACAACCTGATATTCATAACAATGATATTTAAAAGTGGGAAAGGCAGAGGGACCTAAATGGAAGTGAGGCTTCCGTACTTTATTTGAAGCAGCAAAACAGGAACAGCAACAGACTTCAGTCTATATAAGTCACATATACTTACTGTAATATCCAGATAAACCACTATGAAAACTAGACTAAGAGACACTCCAAAACACTACAAATAAATCAAGATGGAATCCTAAAATAAAGTTCCAGTAACCCCTACAGTTAACATCATACTTAACAGTAAAAGACTAAGAGTTCCTCCCCTAAGATCAGGAACAAGGCAAGAATGTCTGCTCTCATCATTCTTATCCAACATATTACTGGAACCTCTACCCAGTACAGTAAGGCAAGAAAAATAAATAAAAGACAGACAGATTGGGAAGGAAGAAATATAACTGCCTCTATTTGCAATGACAAGATTGTCTATGTAAAAAAAAAAAGAATTTACCCCCCAAAATTCCTTAAACTAATAATTGAGTTCAGCAGGGTCAAAGGATACAAGATCAACACACAAAAATCAATCACATTTCTATATACTAACAATGAATATGTGAAATTGAAATTTAAAACACAATGTCATTTACAATCACGCCAAAGAAAATGAAATACAAAACATGTACAGGCTCTGCAGGCTGAAAATTACAAAATGGTGATGAAAACAATCAAAGATGACCTTAAGAAATGGAGAGACATAGCGTGTTCACAGATTGCAAGACTCAACATAGTAAAGATGCCAATTTTCCCTAAATTGATCTAGAGGTTTAATGCAATTCCTATCAAAATCCCAGCAAAGTTATTTGTAAACATAGGCAAGCTTATTCTAAAATTGATATGGAAAGGTACAGGCTCTAGACAAACAGGACTCTTGACAAAAAAAGAACAAAGTGGGAGGAATCAGTATACCTGATATTAAGGTTTACTATATTACTACATTAACAAAAACAGTGTGGCCTTGGCAGAGGGTAGACACATAAATCAATGGACTAGAATAGAGAACACAGGAAGAGACCCACAGAAACATGCTCAAATGATTTTTCACAAAGGTGCAAACGCAATTCAACTAAGGAAAGATAGCCTCTTCAACAAATGCTGCTCAAGTAATTGGATATCTATGGGCAAAATAAAATGAATCATGACCTAAATTTCATACCTTATATGAAAATTAACTCAAAATGGATTACAGACTTGAGCATAAAATGTAAAACTATACAAATTTTAGGAAAAAACATAGTTGAAAATCTTCAGGATCTAGGGCTAGACAGAGAGTTCTTAGACTTAACACCAAAAGCATGATCCATAAAAGAAAAAATTGATAAATTGGACCTCATCAAAACTGGAAACTTTTTTGCTCTGCAAAAGACAGTTAGGATGAAAAGACAAGCTACAGACTGGGAAAATATATGTGCGAACCACATCTTAGACAAAGGGCTAGTACCTAGAATGTATAAAGAATTCTCAAAACTCAACAGTAAAAAAAATCCAATTAGAAACGGGCAAAAAACATAAACAGACATTTCACCAAGGTGGATACACAGATGGCAAATAAGCACATGAAAAGATATCCAACTCGTTAGCCATCAAAGAAATGCTAATTAAACCCACAATGAGATATCACTACATACTTATTAGACAGCTAAAATGAAAAATAGCAACAACACTAAATGCTGACTAGGATGCAAAGAAACTAGATCACTCATACACTGCTGCCGGGAATGTAAAATGATACATTTGTTCTCAGAAATAGTTTGGTAGTATTTTAAAAAATTATTTTGTTGAGGTCATATTGGCTTATAACATTGTGTAAATTTCAGATGTACATTATTATAGATCAGTTTCTGTATAGACTGCACCATGTTCACCACCAACAGTCTAGTTTTTATCCGGCACACACATATGTGCCCCTTTATTCCTTTCCTCCTCCCCCGATCCCCTCCCTTCTGGTAATCACTAATTTGTTCTCCTCATCCATGCATTTATTTATCTTCTACATATGAGTGAAATCATACAGTGTCTGTCTTTCTCTATCTGGCTCATACATACACTGGAGAAAGGAAAGTCTCTTTAATAAATAGTGTTGGGAAAACTGGACAGTCACATGCAAAAAAATGAAACTAGACCACTATCTTACACCATACACAAAAATTAACTCAAAATGAATTAAAGACTTGAATGTAAGACCTGAAACCATAAAACTCCTAGAAAAAAACATAGGCAGTATACTCTTTGACATCAGTCTTAACAGTATCTTTTCGAATACCATGTCTACGCAGGCAAAGGAAACAAAAGAAAAAATAAACAAATGAGATTACATTAGACTAAAAAGCTTCTCCAAAGCAAAGGAAACCATGAACAAAATGAAAAGACAACCCACCAATTGGGAGAAAATAGTTTGGCAGTTCTTTTACGAAGCTAAACATGCAATTATCATATGACCCAGCAATTGCACTCTTGGGCATGTATCCCAGAAAATGAAAACACATGTCTACACAAAAACCTGCACATGAATGTTCATAGCAGCTTTATTTCCAAAAGCCAAAAACTGGAAATAGCCCAGATGTCCTTTGACAGGTAAATGGTTAAAGAAACTGTAGTACAAACATGGAATACTATTCAGCAATGAAAATGAAGGGACAACTGACACACGCAACTACCTGGATAAGTTTCCAGAGAATTCTGCCAAGTGAAAAAAAATCCCAAGAGGTACATACTTTATGATTCCATTTATGCAACATTTTCAAAGTAAAAAAATTTTAGAAATGGAAAACAGGTTAGTGGTTGCCAGGAGTTACGGACATTGTGGGGCGCAGAGTGGGGAGGTTGATGGGAAGGAGGTGGGTGTGATTAGAAAAGGGCAACAGGAGGGATCCTTGCAATGACGGAACTGTTCAGTATCTTTACTGTCGAAGTGGTCACAGTAACCCTCACCTGTGATGAATTATATAGACTAAATACACACACACACGAGTACAAGGAAAGCTTGGGCAATCTGAATAAGATGGATGGATTGTGTTAATGCTAATCTGGTTGTGCTATTATACTATAGTTTTGCAAAACGTTATCAATGGGAAAGTGGGTAAAGAGTACACAGGATCTCTCTGAATTATTTCTTATAACTGCATGTCAATTTACAATTACCTCAGTAAAAATTTCAATTAACAATAAAAGAAAAGAGGGTGTACTTTCCCTGGTAACTAGGAAAGCTTCCACTCAGGTGCCTTTTATAAGATATTAAATATGAACATGAACACAGATGAGCAATAAATGACTAAAGTCTCACAGAAATGGGGTGAAAACAGTCCTAGAAATGATAAAACAACATCTCTGTTTCAATTACCAAACTCAGATGAAGAAGAAAAGACAGCCTAAATTAACTGTTAAGCCATGCGAACTGACCTGATCTTCCCCAAAACGCTAGCAGTTGTGACCATTCCCTCCTTTGGGATGCCAAAAACATAGTTAAGAAAGCAAATCTGTGTGGTCTTCAACAGCCAATCTGGTCACTCTGTCACAGTGGAGTTGTGAGGTCAAATTCGGGCATCCTGGGGCCTGGTTAATGATGGAGTAAAAATGCCCACCTCTCCCTTCCCTTTGCTTTGTGGAATTCCCCCCGACAAAGCTGGCTCTGCCTTCTACAACTGCAGGAACAGGATAAACTGCTCAGGAAACGGCCCAAGAACTCCAAGAAGTCCCTGTACACTTGCCTATCTGGAATCCTGTTGTCGGAAGCCTGGTCTCCTAAGGGGTCCTGCCTGATGAATGCTCAGAGAAAAATCTGCTGCCTCCGGAAAAAGCCAAACTGGATGCCAACAAGGAAAAGAGAAATGTCCCTCTGCATGGCACAATAGGCCACAGAGAGGCTTTGAGTCACAACTTGCATGGTAACGTCTTCATGCTGTCCTGGCCGCTTTGTATAAACCACGCATCCCGAGAGGCTTATAACCTATTTAAGCCACAAAAGCAAATGACTTTCTTCCTCCTTTATGTTCACTGTTGCTAAAATAAGGAATATTTTGTTCCACAGCAGTAGTGGAAGACATAAGCGAGACTCTAATTCCAGAGACGCTTGTCCTAAGCTGTGAATATCCCCTCTAGTTTTTAAGGCATGGCTGCTACAAGTAGATAGGGGCAATCGACAGGCACCTATTAAGGGTCTGCCCTGGATAAGAAAGGGCAACCCAAAGAGCAATCAATTTCCCAGTCAGCTGGGGAAGGTCACAATCACATACAAAAAGTGTGAAACATAACACAGGCAATAAGGTAGTAAATGAGCGGTCTGGACAATATAAGCATCAGGGTTATGCAGACAGAAAGATGGCATCTGCTGAGGTGATCAGGGAAGGCTTCAGTGAGGAGGCGAGACTGGAGCCAAGTTTTGAGGGAAGGCTAGGATCCGGATGGGAAGAGGAAGAGGCATGAGAATGCTGTCGGGGAAAGGGGTCAGGAAACCAATAATTGAGTGGAAAAGTCCAAAACCTATTGAAAGGACAGACAGTAAGCATTTGGTTTAACTGCAGCAGTCGGCTTGTTTTCCATTATGAAAAAGAAGACTTAGGAAAGAATGGTATTGTTCGAATCTTTTACAATGATGATATACTCATGTGTTACTTGTATAATTAAAAAACACAAACAAAAATTTTTTAAAGAAAGGGATGCTAAGACTGAGGAGAGCATCTAGACTCACAGGAATGGAGCCTGCGGCTGGTGCTGCAGACAAAGTTTGCTGGCTCCCAACAGCCATTATTTACTCCCTTTTCTCTTTCCCAGCTCCAAAAATAGATGGTGAAAAGTCAAGTTCCCAATGCCCCTTGTAGCAAAGGATAACCATGTGACACAATTTTAGCCAATAAGACATAAGGGGGAAACCTACTGGGGGGCTGGGAAACACTTTGTTTCCTGATATAAGAGCCTTTTTCCCTCGCTCTCCTTCCTGCTTGACTTGAACATGGTTATAAGAAGTTGTGATGTCTGGAACTGAGACAACCACTTGCAACCATGAGGGCACAAGTCTAAGAAACAAAAGCCAACATGCTGAAGATGGCAGAATGAAGAGATAAAAAGAGTCTGAGTCCTTTAGGACATTCAGCAGCTACTGCCTATACCTGAAACTGCCATACCTCGAGACTTCTTACAATATGGGGTAATTAATTTGGCTTAAGCCACTGTCAGTCAGGTATTCGGTTACTTATAGCCAAGAGTATCCTAAGTGACACAGCTTTAAAGTTCATGACAGAATACAAAAGTGACCAAAGTTAAGTGTTTGATCCCCGAATAGATAAAGTGTCTCTAATTTCTGAACCCCAAATTAACATTTAAGAATAGCACTGGAATATTCTGTCATTTCCAAAGTATGAATGGCCGCTTTAAGAAGTGGCTCAGCCTGAAATAATGTGATTCCAAGGGCATTTCAGCAGTTAGTGGGAACAAGTAACAGAATACTTTAAATCAAAACCTCCTGTGATCTGGCACAGCAAACACCTATGATTTGTCTGCCCGGCAACTCCCCATCTCTAACTCCTTTCTTTGGCTATATATTTATTTTTAACAGTTTTATTGAAGTATAATTTACACATCATAAAGGTTACCTATTTAGAACATACAATTCAACGGAGTTTACTGTAATTATAAAACTGTGCAATCATCACCATAATCTAATTTTAAAACACTTTCATCACCCCAAAAAGAAACCTCATACCCATTAGCAGTCACTCCCCATTTCCTCCCTTCCCCAACACAGGTCTAGGCAATTATTAATCCTTCTGTCTCTATAGATTTGCCTATTCTGCACATTTCACATAAATGGGATCATACAATATGTAGTCTTTTGCATGTTGTTTATAGTATAATGTTTTTGAGGTTCATCCATGCTATAGCATGTATCAGTGTTTAATTCCTTTTTATGGCCCAATAATATTCCATTATATGAACATACCACCTTTTTTATCCATTCATCAGCTGATGTACATTTGAGTTGTTTCTACTTTTTGGCTTTTATAAATAATGCTGTTATGAACATTCCTGTACACATTTTTTATGGACATATGTTTTCTTTTCTCTTGGGCCTATACCTAGGAGTGCTGTGTCATCTAGTGACTCTACGTTTAACCTTTTGTGGAACTGCAGACTTCCATGGCAGCAGCAGCATTTTACATTCCTGCCAGCAATGTATGAGGGTTCCAACTTCTACACATCCTTGTCAACACTTGTTATTATCTTTTTTGTTATAGCCAACCTAGTAGGTGTAAAGTACTATCTCATTGTGATTTTAATTTGCATTTTTCTAATGATTAATGATGTTGAACATCTTTTCATGTGCTTATTGGCTATTTGTACAGTTTCTTTGAAGCAATGTCTATTCAGATTCTTTGCCCATTTTTAATTGGATTATTTGTCTTTTTATTGTCAAGTTTTGAGAGCTCTTTATATATACTGGATATAAGTCCTGCATCAGATGTATGCTTTACAAGTATTTTCTCCCATAGTATAGGCTGCCTTTTCACTTTTTTCATGGTTTCTTTTAAAGCACAACTTTGGCTGTTTATTGCAGCATTATTTGTAATACCAAAAGACTAGAAGTAACATGACTATACATCAAAAGGGAATGGGTTGAATAAACCATGGTATGTTCACACAGTGGAGTACTAGGTAGCTGTGAATGGAATCCACAATCCAATGGAATGAGGATAGCTCTATATACTACTATGAAGAGATCTCCAAGACATACTATTAAAAGGAAAAATGGAAGGCACAAGAGAATGTGTAGAATATGCTACCATTTATTTCATAAGAGACTATGTGAATATGTGAATATATTTAAAAATTTGCTGTTTTAAAAAACAAAAAAGGAAGGCTAACCCAAAACTAAATAAATAGGGTTTTTTAAAGTTACTGCTAGAGGGAGGGAATAAGATTGAAGGGACAGGAATAAAAGCTAGAATTGTCTGAACGTACCTCACTTTATAAATTTGACTTTGAAGCCACATAAATGTTTTATTTTTACATTACAATAAAACAAAATTTTTTAAGTTAAAAACCAAAAGCAAAATGAAATGAATGAACCTAACTGGGTATTGAGTCATTGACTTAACCATACTGTCAGGAAACATTGAAATGAAATTAAAACCCAATAATTTCACCATACATTCCTAACGGGATATATCCTAAAAACAAAAAGAACTACAAAGAAATCTTAAACTATTTTCAAAACTCAAACTGTTAATAATAATGTTGTTATTATTAATCAAAAGCTATGATATGGATATATATTTTATTTATGGTGGGATAAAGCAAGTAATTATGCTAATATCCTTATGAATCAAGATTTTCAGTGTAAGTAAAAGTATAGAATCAAAGAACTTACTTAAAAACCCTATAATCCTTAATTCACATTTGAAATTTGGATTCATGTTGTAGGGGAGGAAGACATTTCCTCTACCCACTGTGGGTTCTTCTGTTGTATTTTATCTTTAAAAATGTATATATATTTACTAGCTTTGATTTAAGAGAACGAAAATTCAAGCCACAGACTGGGAGAAAATATTTGCAAACCACATATCCAACAATGGACTTGTAGCCAGAATATATAAAGAACTCTCAAAACTCAACAGTAAGGAAACAACTCAATTAAAGAGGGGCAAAAGACTTCCATAGCAGCAGCAGCATTTTACATACCTGCCAGCAACATATGAGGGTTCCAATTTCTTTCACCAAAGAGGATATATGGATGGCAAATAAGCACATGAAAAGATGTTCAACATCACTAGCCATTAGAGAATTAAAAACCTAAATCAAGTTGAGATACCACTACGCACCTATTAGAAAGGTTAAAATCCAAAACACTGATTTGTAGCCAATTGCTTACAGGGACTCAGAGCAACAGGAACTCTCATTCATTGCTGGTGGGAATGCAAAATGGTACAGCCACTGTAGAAGACAGTTTTACAATTTCTCATAAAGTTAAACATACACCTATGGCCAGTTCCTGCCAAGTCCAAGCATCCTGACAAAGTCAAGTATCCTGCCATTCAGAGGAAAGCAGTGGCCATTTTGCTGCAATTTTCAACTTCTCACCTGTATAAGCACAGCTTTCTTTGTTTAACAGGTAGCAAGAGAAAGACCAGAATCTTCCCATTTCAGTTAAAAATGAAATCTAGGGGTGCTTATCTCAAATTTGACCCAGAATTAAGTATGTGTGTGGCAAAATACAAGTGTAAGTTTCACACTGAAGAGGTAATTTTTATTCTTTATTTTTAGTTTTAAAAAAGTAATATTCTTATATACGTATATACTTCACTTTATATATACCATATATACACACACACACACCCCTCACATATATATATAGGTCTATAAGGCGATCAAGATTATGACAATTTTGTAATTGCCTATATTTGAGCTTGATCATGTAAGTTAGTAAAAAAACTTAATTTTCAAGTCTCATATAAAATTGTGTCTCAGGCTATAATATTCTTTTTTTTTTAAAGATTTTATTTTTTTCCTTTTCTCCCCAAAGCCCCCAAGTACATAGTTGTATATTTTCAGTTGTGAGTCCTTCTAGTTGTGGCATGTGGGACGCTGCCTCAACGTGGCCTGACGACCGGTGCCATGTCCGCGCCCAGGATCCGAACTGGCAAAACCCTGGGCTGCGGGAGTGGAGCGTGCGAACTTAACCACTTGGCCACGGGACCGGCCCCAGGCTATAGTATTCTTACTCATATTGCTTTGTCATATGGTTTTAGTAGCTTTATTTAACATTGTCAATATATTCTCACACTGTAAACAGCATTAATTAAATGAATTTACAAGCTTTTATTTAAATGAAATCAACTGAGCCTACTTTTAGAAAAAGTAAATCCCATCTTGGATTAAAATAGTTATTTAACAGAAATGTATTATGCTGCCTTATGAATTTTTTAAATTTATGAAAAGGAAAGAAAGTAAGCTAAGCTTAACTGCCTGTTTGTTTCTCAAGAAAAGCTTGCTAAAAGTCGTTTCTAGCTTTAAATAGGGGAGCAAACTACTCTCACTCATCCCATATACCACATATCATACCTTACTAGCACCCTCTATAGCAGAAACTATGAGAGGTTTTTTAGGCCTACTTGGAAAGGGGAAAAAGGCCAGGGGGAAATCAAACAGGAAATTTTACAATAAGAAAAAACCCTGAAGTTTCCTCTGCTACACTCCCACTTGCATTAGAGCAAACATCCTTTGTGGGAAAGGGAAACCACAGAGCTTAGGGGAATAAACTGGCTGAAATCAACAAATCCATAGAAAAATTATTACTCTTTACTCAAAAGAGACCATTATTATGGGGTCATTATATCTAAAGCTCATGGATCATGCTAATGTACCATAGGCTGTAGAAATCATTTTTACACAGGACTTCTCTGAGACCTGAAAATCATTTCAAAAGTTTCTCTAGGGTAAAAAGATTGAGATTTGCGGTGATGAAAACGTCTTGAAACTACTAGTTCGAGGTGATAGTTGCAGAACACTGAGAATGTACTAAATGCCACTGAATTGCACACTTTTAAATGGTCAATTTTATGTTATATGAAGTTTACCTCAATAAAACAACAACAACAAAACACTGAAGGCAGCTGACTAGGATCTGTTGAGGCTTTCGGCAGTGTGAGAGACTAGATCTGGCCTTGAAGGAAGGTGCAGATCTGACTTTAAAACAGAGGCAAGAATCGGTGGAGATGGCTCTACTGAGCTTGTTTTTCCAAACTCTGATTGTAACCACAATAACAAATAGATTTTAGTGCAACTCAGTCCACACACACACATGACAGGAAAAAAGGTTCGTGAAACAATACTTACTCTTCCCAAGCATAATACATTCTGATGTTTTTATTCTATTCTATTCTGTTTCTTTCTTTCCTTTTTTTTTTTTTAAATTCATTAATGATTTCACAAAGTGAGTGGCAAATTCCAATAGCCTCAGGTGTCAGGCTAAGGGGTTTGGACTCAATACATGTTATTTTAAGGCAATGGCATTGACCGCTAAGAACGTAACCAGGAATCTGTAGGCAGAGTTTTAGATTGGGAAAACTCTCTACCTTGTAAATAAACTGATTGTTTTATGATTATATTTGTCGTTGGGCTAAATTTAAATCGACTTATCTAACATCACATGATGGAAGTCAATATGTGTACTATGTATTACTCATAGTGTTTTTCTCTTTCAGTCGTTTATCATTTAAATCACTGGTAAATTTCCCAAAGAACAATTTTCCTTATATATCAATATGCACGCTTATATTAGTCTAGATAAAAATAAATTTCAAGGTATTGCTCGCACCTTTTTGTAAGAGAGACAGAGAGATTCCGAATTTGTTTTATTTTACTGTTGTGAATTCCAACCATTTTTTTTTCTTCTTAAGCAAACAGTTGCTTCACTATAAATTAGATGATGGACTATTTACAACAACCCCTCCTAAGATGGTGCAAGGCAGCTTCATAAAAAACAAAGTGGGCTCCTGATCACTCATTAGAGGCCTTCAGGATCAGCTATACAACCATCTGCCCAAAATGCTGTAGAAAGCATTTTCAGCTTTGGCTGGAAATGTCCCTTTTAACTTGACTATCTTATCATTTTTGATAATATGCCCGAGATTTTCTTAGCTCAATACAAATGCAGCATGTAAATGGTTGGAAAAAGATGCTGTGTGTCTGGAATGTAGCTATGATCTTTCCCCAAGGTTTTCAATTAATTCACATCAAAATCATTTTAATGTCATCAATGGTACGAATGCTTATATTTTAGAAAGCACAATACTTCCTGTATTTCAGAGACAGAAGTGCAGGTTGCATATCGCCTAGCTGTGGACAGAAATCAATTTGTTCTCATGACTGACTACCAGCAGCTAATTAAGGCGGGGAACAAGCACCTTTTTAATTTCTAAGAAAAAGCAGTAAAAGCTAGCTTAAACCCAAACAGCCAGTAATTATGCTATCTCCAGGTGGTCAAGGTTTTTCACTTGATAATTTAATTCAGCAAGCCAGGCTCTGTAAGGGGTTGGGGGCTTGGTAAAAATGCCATATTTTACTTTACTGACTTCCTGACCATTCTGTGCCAGAAAGCATGCAAATTTTTTAACTAAATACAAGTTTTTAAAACAAAACTAATTTTTTGGCAACACACAGTACATTTAGTACCAAGGCTAGTGTAACAATTTTTTAATGTAGCCACCTGATTTGGACACATACTAGGATACTCAATGTATAAATACTGACTTGTTGAATGACAGCCCAAGGTATCTAATAAGTATACTGTTATTCCCTGATTCATACACATGCACGCATGCACACACTTCTGTTGGTCTGAGGCATAAAGTAAATAAATAATTTTTTAAATACACTCACGAGTCTAGAAGCAGACCCACACGTATTTGGATACTTGATTTATGACAAAGGTAGCTCTACAGAGAAGTGGAGAAAGGGCTGGCCTTTTCCAAAAACGTGCTAATGTCAAGACAACAGGCCCCAAATGGAGTCGCTTATGCTAAGCCTCACATCACCAAACTGAAACTGAACTTACAGTTTCAGCTTTTCCAGAAAGAGAATCTTAAACCTGCCAGTCATGAATCATCGCCTGATCAGCATTAGTTAGGTAACCCGCCTGATAAACCCCTGCCATCCCCTAAAGGAAAGTAACCTTACAATAATAAAGCCAACTTCTGCCTAGTACAACTTCCTCATTACCGCTCCCTTCCGCCTATACAATCTCTTGCCTTATATAGCCAGTTCTTCGGAGCTCCTTTCTATCTGCTAGGCTGGATGCTGCCCGATTCATGAATCGCTGAATAAAGCCAATAAGATCTTTAAAATTTACTCAGTTGAACTTTGTTCTTTAACAGATGGTTCTGGGTCAACCCAATATCCACATGGGAAAAAAATACAACCTGACCCCTCCCTCTTTTCATACACACACACACAAATTTCTTCTAGTTAGATTATAGATCTAACTGCAAGTTTGTAAAAACAACAAAATTCCAGAAGATAACACAGGAAAACATCACCGTGAACTTGGTGTAAGAAACTATTTCTTAAATAGGAAACAAAAAGCACTAATCCAAAGCAAAAATTATTCATCACAAACACCATTAAGAGAGTGAAAAGGCCAACCAAAGACTAGAAGATATTTACAACACATCTATCTGACAAAGGAGCCATATCCAAAATCTATATAGAACTCCTACAAATCACTAAGAAAAAGGCAGGCAACCCAGTAGAAAATTAGACAAGAGACAGGCACTACACAAAAGAGAATATCTAAATGACCAATAAGTGTGTAAAACGTCCTCAACTTTGTTAGGAAATCCGGGAAGCACAGATTAAAACTACAGAGTTGCACTACATCCACTGATCAAAATAACTAAAGTCTAAAAGATTAACAATATCAAGTGTTAGAAACAACATGGAGCAATAGGAACATAAAATGCTGGTGGGGAATTTAAATTGAAATAATCACTTTGACAGTGTCTACTAAAGCTGAACATATGAATACCAGATGATCTAGCAATTGCACCAAGAGACATGAACAAGAACAGGCACAGCAAACTATGCTTAATAACCCCAAACCAACTCTCTGTCAAGAGTAAAATGTGTCTATCAATGATGTGACACTCACACAATGGAACACTATAGAGCAATGAAAATGTACAAACTACCTCTACAGACAGCCACACGAACAAATCTCAGAAACAATGTTGAGCTAAAAAAAAAAAGCCAGTCACCAAAGAATAAACATTGGACATTTCCATTGATAAAAAGTTCAAAAGCAAGCAAAATCGAACTATAGTGACAGCAGCCAGGATAGCGGTTACCTTTAGAGAGTAGGGAAGTGGTAATGACCAGGAAGTGTCCTAAGAAGGGTTGCCACGTAAAATACTAGATGCTCAGTTAAATTTGGATATCAGATAAAGAACAAATCATCTTTCAGTATAAGTAGGTCCCAAGAAATATTTGGGTTATGCCTTTTTATTTGCTAACTTTGGCAACCGTAATCCAGAGAGATTCTTTTGGGATACTGGTAATATTTTATTTCTTGATGTTCATTCTGTGATCATCCATTGTGCATTTTCCTGTATATGTGTTGTACTTTACAATTAAAAACAAGTTAAAAAAAAGCAAAAGTACACTCAGTACAGCCTTACAGATTTTAAAATATCTCATCCGACCACTGTTTTTCCTTCCCACTCTAAATCACTGCGTGTGAGAGCCGTGGTACTTCTGCAGGAGGTGGGCATCTGTAATCTGAAGTGTTGCTGGGCCCAAAGCTGTGGGCTCTACTTTCAATTTTTATTAAAATGACTTTTACACAGCATGCTTCTTTACTTCTGGAATCTTTTTTCATGCCCTGCCTCTCAGAGGTCTTTCTTATTTGTGTGGTTGGCTTAATCTTACCAAAGGGCAGCCTCTACCCATCAGCCAAGAAATACACAAACCAGCGTGCAAGAAGAGAGTTGGACTAACCAGCCAACATGTGGGGGTCAGAATCTAGTGGCCTGAAGCTACAAAGAAAACTGCTACTTTGGGGCCAACAACTTTACGGATAAAGTCAAATGCTTCCCTCGGCTGCCCGCTTTCTGAGTGTATCAGAGGTTTACACAAACACCTGGAGTGGCGCCACCTTGTTCCCTCCCACCAGTGGATTACTTACCTTCTTCCTACAGACACGTGACGATCCAAGTAAAGAGTAGTGACCAGCGCAAACAAAAGCTGAATCATTTTTCCGCTGTTGTTTAAATAAGGTGCTATTCATGGGCAAAAGTTCTTTCCTGCTCAGGGTTTTTTGTGTTGTTTTGTACCTTCATCTTGTTTTGAAATGAACCCTTCCCAATCCAAAATAAAGAAAAAAACTCCTAGTTTGGGTGCTTCTCTCCTTAAAGTTTAGGATCAAACTTGAAGGAACTCTCACCTGCCCCCTACCAGCCTTGAGAGTGCCAGGTTTCTTCACTCTAATAACAAACTTGCTCTCTTTCACACAGGGTATTAAAGATAACGATCAGGCTCCTGGGCCGTGGAGACAGGTTGCCTGGAAGAAACCCAGCTTCACCAGTGAGATTGTGCATCTCTGGCCACTGAGTGACTCATTGCTCTGTGCCTCAGTTTCCTCAACTGTAAAATGGGAATAAAAATACTACCTAATATAAAGGGCTGTCGGGAGCATCAAACGCCGTGTACAGCGATGAAAGCACATGGCACAACTGAAACGCTCAAGGACAGTTTTAATCATCATCACTACCACTGGCTACCTTTGAGGGTCCTGCCACCCATAAAGACTCTACTTAATGTATGTAATGCAGGAAAAGCATCCAGATGCAGTTTGAGAGATAGGGGGAAGGAGAGGCCGAGAGTAAGGGTTCCGCCAGCCTAGAAAGTTTGGTCCAAGTTGTGCCCAATTCACTTAGAAGGCGAAGCAGCGGCAGGCGGCCTCCAGTAGGGTCTGGGAGGTGACCACGCCTGGACCCCACTCCGGCCAGGACTTCTGACCCAGGGCGCCCTCACTACTCACGTTGCGGTTGAGGCTGTAGCCAGGCAGAAACGGCAGGGCCATGGCTCTGAGTGTCCAAAAGTCAAGGGTCCCAGAGGAAAGGGGCCGTTAGGCAGCAGCCGCCCGCGGGCCACGTTGTTTGACCCCCTACGTTACCTAGAGACCAGAGGCGGTGTCATCGAAGGAGGAGGGGCGGCGGCGGGCGGGGACTCTGGGCGGGGCCCGAGTAGGGGCGGGGCCAGGCGGGCAGCTCCGCTCGCACCTCCTCCCCCGCCCACCCCCGCTCCACTCGGCGGGCGCGTGCAGGTCCCCGAGGCTTTTCTCTCCATCCGCATTGTGCACACACAAAGACTGACAACTACACCATTCCCCGCCCCCGCTGCTTTCTGGTTTAACCCCTTACAGAGCTCAAAGCCTTTCCGGTACTTAAGCTCCTCTGATTCTTGCCACAAAATTTTTTTCCATTTGGTTACTAAATTTAGTTCAGATACACAGAAAAGTGCAGAAAATAATATGACACCCGTGCGCTACCAGAAATGTAACACCAGTTAATGTTACATTTACATCAGCTTCTATTTTGTCATTAAAACGTTCGAGATGAATCCAAAGCCACACAGACCCCATCTGTCTTCGCCCCTCCTCACGAAAACCCATTCAGCGGTAACCACCATCCTCAGTCCTTGCTCTGTACATTTTTATATTTGAACTAAATATTTGTAAAGTGCTCGTTCCTGGCCCAATCAGGGGGGCCACACAGGTCAGGTGGCACAAAACGCGGCCCCTGTCACTCCATCATGCACCCAAGATGCCCAGGACAAGGGCCTCCTCGATTCCTCTTCCCACACCTGCAGCTAACCCCTCCCTAAGGCCTACTGGTCGGACAAGCTGGTGTCTCTCGGTCACCACTGCCTCTGTCTCGGTTGGGGCCCCATTATTTCCTGCCTAGTTTTCTTTAAAAAAACGACAACAACTAAATGGTCTTGCCTCTTGAGCCATCCTATTACAATTTGTGATGCCCCTGTTACTCTTCTGCTTCCATATTCTTCTAGCCTTTCCGGCGCCTTCAGGTCGCCAACTCCTCAGCCGGGTCAGAGCCTCAGTCAGGGGGCGCCTACCAATGCCCTCCATCCCTGTCTTTGCCCTCCTCCTCTACTCCAGCTCTGAAAAACCACTGGCAGTTTCCACACCAGACTGCGGTTTCGTCCCTCTGGGATTTTGCAAATGTCATTCACTATCTGCTAGAAACACTCTTCCTTCCTATCTTTCACCTGGGTAGCCTCTTCTTGTCTTCCAGGACTTGGTTCAGTGTAGGAGAGAGGCGTGGAGGCTTTGCCATTTCTGGGAAATATTCTTTCAGCTTCTCCACTCCCCCATCTGTATTAGGTGTTCCTTCTGTGGCTTTCTCGGTGCTGCATCGTAACCATGCGTTTACTTGACTCTCTTCAGAGGCCCCCAAATTCCTCCAGAGCAGAGACTCTATCTCCTTTTTGATTCATAAACAGCATACATTATTTTCTGTTAATAAATTTTACACTACAAATTTCTGCTACCTGCCTTTTTCACTTAAGATTTTATTTTTGAGATTTCTACATGTTAACACATATAAATAGATTTCATTCATTTTAAACACATTGTATGGTTATACCACAAATTACTGATCCATGTTTTGTCATCTGTTGATGACAATTAGGTTGTTTCCAATTTTTCATTTGTTGCCAACAATGCTGCATCCACAACCCCCTCCTATTCCTTTGAAGATTATCTAGGCTACTACCCTGAGCTAGAACGGTTCACACCTTCAACTTTACTAGATCTTGCTAAACAATCTCCAGAATCTTCGAACCCCCAATTTAAAAAGTTCCCTTTCCCCTTCATCCTTTCAACAATGGGTACTATCAAATTGTATGATTTTGAACAATCGTCTTACCAAATGTGAAATGGTATACCATTCTTATTTTGTTTCTCGCTAATTCCTAGTGCAATTAGTTGCCTTTTCACATCTTGTTACCTTCTTCTGTGACTCATCTATTCATATCCTCGGCTGATTTTTCTATTTGACCATTTTTAATTTTTTAAATATATTCAGGATACTAATCCAAGCATGGCAAATATCTTCTCATCATTTGTGGTTTGTCTTTTAACTCCATTTCTAGAATTCTTTATGGTACACGAATGTGTCATTTTACTCTGTTCAACTAGAGCATTCTTTCTCATTATGGTTTGTGTTTTGTATGTGAATTCCAAAAATCCTATAGAACAAAATTATTCTCCTACATGTTCTTACAAATATTTTCAAATATTTCTTTTTTTGTTACTTTTTAAATTAAAATGATTTCAAACCAATAGAAAAGTTGCACGAATAGTACAAAGAACTCCTGCTTACCCTTCACACAGATTACCCCAATTGTTTTGTATTTTACCATATTTGTTTTCTCATTCTCTCTATATATACAATTTTTTCCATTTTAGAGTAAATAGCAGACATCGTGCCCCTTTACCCCTAAATACTTCAGTGTACATTTCCTAATGACAAGGACATTATCTTACATAACTGAAGTACAATAATCAAAATCAGAAAATTAGTGTTAATAAAATACTATTTTCTAATCTAAAATACTTATTCAAATTTTGTCGATTGTCCCCAAAATATTTTTAGCAAAAAAATTAATTTTAAACAATCTGTCCCAGAATCTGATCCAGTATCACAGAATAGTTGTCACATCTCTTTATTCTCCTTTAATCTGGAACAGTGCCTCCATCTTTCTTTGTCTTTCTGACCTTGATATTGTTGAAGAGAACAGGCCAGGTATGTGGTAGAATGCTCTTCAGTTTAGGTTTGACCGATGTTTCTTCATGAGTAGATTGGTGGCTTTTTGTTTATGGCTTTTTGGCAGGAACGCCACAAGAGGAATGCCATGTCCTTCTCATTCATCAAAGGAGCAGGTGCATAATGCGTATTTTATCCATCAGTGGTGAGGTTAATTTGATCACCTGGTTAAGGTGATGTATGCCAAGTTTCTCCACTATAAAGTTACTGTTTTTCCTTTCCGATTAATAACCATTTTGTGAGGAGATACTTTGAGACTATGTGAATACCAAGCATCAACTGAGGATTTTGCCCAAACAGTTTATTACCATGATAGCTGCCAGATGGTGATTTCTTTACTCCAGCATTGCTTCTACATATACTAGTTGGCATTCTACTACAAGGAAGTCCTTTTCTTTCCTCTCCATTTATTTATTTATTCATTCATTTATATCAGAATGGTCTACAGATTCATATTTTATTCAGTGGATTATAATCTTTACTATTGTTATTTATTTTGATGCTAAACTTGTCCTACCTTTGGTCAGTGGGAGTCCCTCTAAGCTGACTATTCCATCTTTTTTATTGTCCCCACCATTTTTTTTTAACACAGTTCTTTTTGATGAGGAAGATTGGCCCTGAGCGAACATCTGTTGCCAATCTTCCTCTTCGCACTGCCCCCCAAACCCCAGTACATAGTTGTATATCCTAGTTGTAAGTCATTCTGGTTCCACTATATGGGATGCTGCCACAGCATGGCTTGATGAGCGGTGTGTAGGTTCACACCCAGGATCCAAACTAGCCAATCCTAGGCCACAGAAACAGAGCACACGAATGTAACCACTTGGCCATGGGGCCACCCAGTCCCCACCATTTTTCAAGCACTTCCTTGTGCTCTATCACTACAAGATATTTGAGATATCTACAGATATAGGTAGATATAGATATGCACATATGACTATATTTTTTCCATTTCTTTCTATCACTAGATAGATACAGATATGGATATATGTAGTAATAGATGTATTAAAACCCATGAGTTTATACTGGTATGGCCAATTCCAGTCAACACAATAGAATACATGCTCCAGTTCCACTTTCCACATCTGTAATGCCCTTCTCAAACAGTAAGAAACCTGAATCCAATTACCCTGAAAATATTTACTTATTTGTTCAATACTAAAAGACCCCCAAAGCAGTTTTAGGATGTGTAACTTACATCATTGTGAAAAACAAACCTACTAACCAGAGTTCAATATTTGTTTTCAGGCTTTTCTCTTTAGTGCTTATGTATTTAGTCAAAATACTGTGTTGCACAATGGCTTGGGTTTGTTTTCCCTCTCCTCGCCTCCTCTTCCTGTTTACAGCACTTTTGTTACTTCAGTTACTCATCTGAAAATCAGTGTGGTTCATTCTTTTCCCTTGTGTATTACACATTTTTTTGCTCTATTCTTGTCTGTTTCTTCTTTGTCTTTCTTATTTTGTAGCTGTGGTTCTCTCTTTTTCATTTGATTGATTTAGCTAGTGGTTTATTTGTTTTGTTACTTTTTTCAAAGAACCAGAATTTTGATTTTATTACTTTGACCTACTGTTTTCTATTCCTCATCTTCATTATTTTTCTGCCTTTACTTTTATTGTTTTATTCTTTGTGCTTTCTTTTGGCTCATTTGTTGTTCTTTCTCTCATTTTTTAAGTTGATATAATTCATTCATTTTCATTCTTTTATTTTTACTGCTGTAAGTGTTAAAGGCTATGAATTTTTCTCTGATCTTTACTTTAAATGTATCCAATAGTCTCTGATATGTAGTGTTTTCATTATTTGTTTAGCAATTTTGGGGGGTATTCTGTAATTTTGGCTTGTATTTTCCCTTTCACCCAAGAGTTGCTTAATAGAAGATTTTTAAAATTTCTAGTTGGAAGAGCTTTTGGGGTTTTTTTTAAATTTTGGTTTAATTGCACTGTGATAAGAAAGTATTGTTTGTAATATTTCTATTGTATAAAACTTATTAATGCATTCTTTGTGACCTAATATTTGATCAATTTGGGGGAATATTTCATGTGCAATTGAGAAGGAAGGTATACTCTCTATTTTTAGGTTCTAAAGTTCAGTAGAGATCAATGAGATCTATCTTATTGATTATGTTGTTTACTTCTTCTGTATCCTTACTTGTATTTCTGCCACTTGATCTGTTCTGCACTGGGAGTGGCATGTTAAAGTCTCCTATTAGCAATGCATTTCTCTCCATGTCTCCTTGCATCTGTAGTTTCTGCTTTATAAAGGTGATTATTTGATACATAGTTTTTCATAACTGTTGTACCTACATTATGAAATTGGCTTTTAGCATTATAAAGTATCCTTTTTTGGTCACGTTTAATTATTTTTTGGTCTGAATTCTACTTTGTCTGATATCAAAGATGCCTTTATTTTTAGTCTGTCTGAATCATTTTGACTTATTTGTAGCTCCTGTACACCACATATAGTTGTCTTGCTCTGTGAGCCATATTGAAAATATTTTTCTTTTAGTAGGTGAGTTAAGCCCTTTCACATTTATTAATAAGACATATTTTTTATCTCAACTTTAGTATATTATTTTATATTGTAATAGCCATGTGTATTGTGTATATTTACTATTTCTTTTTCTTCATGAGGTGTTCTCTTTGCTATTGTAATTTAGATATTTCTTTTGGCATTTAGGAAGGCTGGTATTTTTGTTCTAGTGCTTATTTTTGCACTTATAACTCCTTTAAGAGAATTGAATATCTTCAATTTTACTAAGTAATATTAAATTTTTTAAAGTGACTATAGCCAATATGTTGAAATTTTCATTTCAGTAAGTAAAGTATGCTTTTTATTTTTAGAAGTTTCATTTTCTTTAAATCTACATGTTCTTTCTTTTAAATGAGATCCTACTCTTTACTTGTAATTTCTCTTGCTTATTTCTCTCTAATCATCTTAAACATACTTAGTTTAGAGTCCTTAACGAACAGTTCTCTTCTTATGTTCCCAGGATGCCACTTCTCCTCTTTCCTGTGTTGGCTGACTCTCCTTCATGGGGGATTGTTCCCTCATGTGTTTATCCATGTTTCTGGTGATCCTGCCTCTGTGACAAGCTGAAGAGCTGGGACTCTCAGCTTCTGATTCCAAGTCCAGTGTCCTCTCTAATATGCCACAGCTCACACACTAACCACTGCCCAGTCAGAGCCACACTCCACACACAGAAGGCCTCTGCCTTCTACAGGGAGGATGTTTTCCAAACAGAAAAGCAGTTCTAATAAGAATGACTTTCTTAAGGGAGTACAGAACAAAATATCCTAAATTAGAGCTGTCTGAAAAATCTAGGGCCTGAGTCCACCATACACATCCAGCTATTGCCCTACCTGTTCTCACATGCCACCTCATTTGGGTACACTGATACCTCCACCTTTGTCCTTCTGTAGATACTCCCCACATACTGTCTACTCTCCCATAAACACATAGGGTCTTATATTCATTGATTCAATAGTTTTTCATATAACAAATATTTATTGAGCATCTACTCTGATATAGCAGATCCTCTTCCAAGCATTGGGATAAATCAGTGATTAGGACAGAGTGAACACATCTAAACACCCCAGATCTGAGATTCTCAGTCTTTCGTAACTCACAACTTTTCTTCTTGCCTTGCTTTCCTTCCATGGCACCTCTCTTCCCATTCTGCCTCCCCTGACACATCTACCATAAAGGAACATCTGAAATTGCATATATCTCTTTTTAAAATAAATTGAAAGTAAACTAGTTCGGAGAATTGCAAGACACCCCCTGAAATAACTGAAGACTTTGGGACATGTCAGGACCAGCACTGGGAAGCACTGCTATTGATGTTCAAAGAATCTGTGTCACACACACCCGTGGATGAAGAAAGCGCAGGGGAGGCCAGCAGGGCTAACACTTCTGAGCAAGCTCAAACTGGCCTATGAGCAAGGAAATATTTGCCCAGTTGGAGAATTTCTTTTGAGGAATGAGGTCACCCTGCAATCTAGAGCCTTTCTACAGGATGCAAGAGCCCTTGGCAGCAGGAGGCCGTGGCTTTGATGGTATTTCTGTGGGAACTTCCTTTTCTCCTCCATTGAAGCCTTGCCTCTCAAGTCTCCCTTGTCCTGATGTCCTCATAAATATCACTGCCCCATTCCTCTGAGCTCCTGAAAGTTGACACTCTACATTATTTTGTGTTTACTTGGGTTATATTCACATTTCAAGTCCTCATCGTGAGCATTTAAAAGAAGAAATAGCACCAATCCTTCACAAATTCTTCCAAAAAATAGAAGAGAACACTTCCTAACTCCTTCTACCAGGCCAGTATTACCCTGACACCAAAACCAGACAAAAGCCTCAGAAGCGAAGACAAGTTATGAATATCCCTTATGAATAGAGACACAGAAATCCTCAACAAAATCCTAGCAAACCAAATCTGGCAATGTATAAAAAGGATTATATACCATGATCAAGTGGGATTTATTCTAAGAATGCAAAGTTGTTTTAGCATCTGAAAATCAATTGATGTAACATACCATATTAATAGAATGAAGGACAAAAACCATATGATCATCTCAATGGACACAAAAAAAGCATTTGACAAAATCCAACACCCATTTTGATAAAGACATCCAACATACTAGGAATAGAAAGGAACTCCCTCAACCTAACAAAAACCATATATGAAAAACCACAGCTAACATCACATCTGATAGTGAAATATAGGATACTTTCTCCCTAATGTCAGGAACAAGATGAGGATGTTCACTCTTTCCACTTCTGTTCGACATTGTTCTGGAGGTTTTAGCCAAGGCAATTAGGCAGAAGTGAAATAAATAAAAGGCAACTAGATTGGAAATGAAAAAGTAAAATTATCCCTATTCACAGAAGGTGTGATCTTGTGTACAGAATATCCTAAGGAATACACACACACACGAAAAAAACTATTATAAATAATGAACAAGTTTAGTAAGGTTGCAAGATACATGATCAATATACAGAATCAATTGTATTTCTATACATTAACAATGAACAATTTAAGAATGAAATTAAGAAAACAATTCCATTTACAATAGCATCAAAAAGAATAAAATACTGGGGAATAAATTTAACAAAATAAGTGCAAAACTTTTACACTGAATACTACAAAACATCAGTGAAAGAAACTAAAGAAGACCTAACAAATGGAGAGAGATACATTTCATAGATTGGAAGACTTAATATTGTCAAGTTTTCAATCCTCTTGAAATTGATCTAAAAATTCAATGCAATCACTATCATGATTCCAAATGCTTTTTTTGCAGAAATGGATAAGCTGATCTGAAAATTCAGATGGGAATGCCAGGGACCCAGGATAGTCAAAATCATCTTGAAAAAGAAGAACAAAGTTGGAGGACTCACACTTCTCGATTTCAAAACTTACTACAAAGATACCGTAATCAAGGCAGTGTGGTACTGGTATAGGATACACATGCAGATCAATGGAATAAAATCGAGAGTCCAGAAATAAACTCTTATCTTTATGGTCAATTGATTTTTGACAAGGGTGTCAAGAAAAGTAAATGGTGGAAAAGAACAGTCTCTTCCACAAATGGTGCTGAAACAACTGGATATCCATATGCAAAAGAATGAATTGTTACCCCTGCTACACTCCAATACATGGTCATCACAGTATAGACAAAAATTAAGTTGAAATGGACCAGAGACCCTAATGTAAGAGCTAAAACTATAAAACTCTTGAAAGAAAATAGAGGAGTAAACCTTCTTGAACTTGTTTTAGGCAATGGTTTTTTAGGTGTGAAACCTAAAGCACAAGCAACAAAAGAAAAATAGATAAATTGGACTTCATCAAAATTAAAAACTTCTGTGCTTCAGAGGACATCATCAAGAAAGTGAAAAGACAACTCAGAGCAAGGGAGAAAATATCTGCAAATCATGTATCTGATAAGGGACTTGTATCTAAAATATATAATGAACTCTTACAATTCGACAAGAAAACCTAATTTAAAAATGGACAAAGGATTTGAGTAGACATTTCTCCAAAAAAAGGATATACAAATGGCCAGTAAACACAGGAAAAGATGCTCAATATCATTAGTCATTAGAGAAATGCACATTAAAAAACCACAGTGGAATACCACTTCACACCCACTAGATTGGTTATACTCAAAAAGATGGACAATAGCAAGTGTTGGTGAGGATGTGGAGAATTTGGAACCTGCACACATTGCTGATGGGAATGTAAAATGTTGCACCCACTTTGGAAAACCATACGTCAGTTTCTGAAAAAGTTAAACACAGAGTTACCATATAAGCCAGAAATTCCATCCCTAGATACATACTCAAGATAATTGAAAACATATGTCTACACAAAAACTTGCACACAAATGTTCATAGTAACGTTATTCATGATAGTCAAAAAGTCAAAATAACCCAAGTGTCCATCAACTAATGAAAGGATAAGCAAACTATGGCATATGCATACAATGGAGCATTATTTGCCCATAAAATGGAATGAATTAACTGATACATTAACATGTATCAGTTGATGAACCTTGAAAACATTATGCAAAGTGAAAAACACAAAAGGCACATATCTCATATGAAATAAGATAGGCAAATCCATGGAGAAAGACAGTTGGATTAGTGGTCGCCAGGCGTTGAGGGCAGGGAGAATGGGGAGAGACTGCTAATGGATTTCTTTTAGGGGTGATGTAAATGTTCTGGAATAAATAGTGATCAATGTACAACTTGTGAATATATTAAAAGCCACTGAATCATACACTTCAAAGGGTGAAATTTTAAAGCTGTTAGAAAAAATTTTTAATTAATTAAAATTAAATAAAATTAAAAATTTGTTTCCTCAATTGCCCTAGTCACATTTCAAGTGCTCAATAGCCATATATGGCTAGTAGCAACCACATTGGATACCATAAATATAGAACGTTTTGGTTATCACACAACATTTTACTGGACAATGCTGGTCTGGATGATGCTACCAGCTCCCAGAGATTTAAGAAATATATCAAGCACATGCAACATAATGGCCTTATTTGAACTTTTATTTGAAGAAACTGTAACATAAAGTTGAGAAAATGGGGAAATTTTGAATATTGGCTGGATATGCGATTACATTAAGGAATTAATATTAATCTTTTTTAGGTATGACAATAGTATTGTGGTTATGTTTTCTAAAAGCACTTATCTTTTAGAGATAAATACTAAAATACTCATGGATGAAATGATATAGTGTCTGGGATTTGCTTCAAAATAATCCAGGGGTCAGGCGATCAGGCAAAATAGGTATAACAAAACAGGCCATGACTTAATAATTGTTGAATTTCAACAATGGGGATCTGGGAGCTCATTATGCTTTTCTCTTTGTCTTTGAAAATGTTAGAAATTTTTCATAATAAACTATCAATAAGCAAACAGGCAGCCACTACTTATTCCTATCTGATTGGCTATTACTACATGGGAACACAGTGTTGTCAGATTTTCTAACTTTTCAAGAGAATTCAGAAGTCTAGATTCTAATGTAAAATCTTTGGTGTTTCATTGCAGGTTCACTTGTTTTGTCACAGGGCACAGAAAACAATCATACCTGGCGGTTGGATTCTGCACACAGCCCCTGCTTTACAATGTCCAGTTTAGAATAATCAATGGAATTAATGGCCTCTGAGGTCATCCATCATAAAAGTGATTTATCTTGAGCATATAAACTCATTGAGTTACCATTGTGCATTTTATTTTAAAAAGTATGATCTGTTTCAAAATAGTACAAAGAATAATAAAACAATCATTCATATACCTCCATGCAGCCTTAAAAAATATTAAAATATAGCCATATAAAAATATCCATAAAATATAAAATAGCCATATTTGCTTCAAAAAGAAATAAAATGCTATAGATACCATTAATGTTCTCTTTGTGCCTCTCTTTGATCCCATTCCCCCCACCTCTCCAAATAAGACTATCCTGAAGTTTGTGTCCTTATTTCCAAACCAAAGTCATAGAATTTCACTACAGCTGTATGTATCTATAAACAATAAATGTGTTGCTTTCCTGTTCCAAGATTTTAAATAAGCGGTTTCATTTTAAAAAAATCAATTGCATTTCTATCTACCAACAACAAACAGCTAGAAAACTAACTTTTTAAAAGATCATTTAGAATAACATCAAAAAATAATACGTATCTAAGAATAAATCTAACAAAAGATGGGCAAGACGTTTAGGGAGAAAATGATAAACTATATTGAAAAGCATTAAAGCAGACCAAAATAAATGGAGATATATATTACATTCAGGGGCCATAAACTCAATATCATGAAGATATCAATTCCCCTTAATGTCATTCCAGTCACAATCCCAAAAAAGACATAAAGTGCAGGGGGAAAGAAAAATCAAGTTGCAGAAGATAACATACAAAATGATCTATTTACATAAATTTCAAAAACATGCAAAAGCAAATGATATATTGTTTAGTTATATAAACATACATGCAAACTATAATGAAAAGCAAGAATACGATAAATGGAAATACATGATAGGGGTTACATTTGAGGGAGACAGGAATTCAAGGGTAATGATAATGTTCCATTTCATAAACAGAGTAGTGTGAATATGAGTGTTCACTGTATGAAAATTATTTATACCATATACATGCTTCATAAATATTCTTTTGTGTTCAACCAGTATTTAATAAAACCAATTTTTAAAAAATAACAATATACGTCTGTATCACCACGATGGAAATGTCAACAACATATATGGTTAACTGATAAGGTTGAAAAGCCTTATGCATAATATTATATAATATATGTACTAAAATGTTAATAGGGGTTGTTTAAAATATTACATAGAATATGCACAAATTGTTAATAGTAGAAATATGCACCAAAATATTAATAGTGGCTAAATAAAATATGCACCTAATTTTAATAATGGTTATGTGCAATATTAGATAAAATATGTGCCAAATTGTTAACAGTGGTTATGGCCTAGGGGAACTTTGGCAGTCTTTAATTTTCTTTGTTGTACAGGAGTTGGATTTTTTACAATTCATCATCAGAAAGAAAAAGAAAAAATTTTAATAACAAAGAATCACAAACATGCAGGAAATATCCAAAGTATATTATATGAAGAAAAGACTGGATAGATTAAAAGAGAAGAAGTCTGAAACAAAAGCAAAAAAAAAATGTTCTTAAAGTAATTCTGACATGGGGTAAAGTGTGATAGCCAAGGAGTTGGAAAGAAATAGATTCAAAACACTTCATGGAAGGGCTGTAGGGGATGATGAGACAAGAAAGAGCCTAAATCTGATGGGGGGGAGAGGGGGCCGTGGGAGGTCATAGGAGATGTGCTTTTGGAGGGAAGTTGAAGAGATCAGTTTCAGAAGTGACGTGTTTGAGACATAATAGCAAACTATCTCCTTTTATAAATAAGAATATAGGCACAAAGAATTTGAGCAACTTGCCCGAGTAACTCAGCTGGCAAAGGTAGAAGGAGAATTCAAGTCCTGGCAGTCCACCTCCAAGGCCTTTGCTCTTAACCACTATACGACTGTGCCCCTTGCTATCCAGTAGGCAATGTTTAGTTCCACATCTTGGATATTAGTGTTTAAGGGAGTTCGAAGGAGATGTTAGGACTGTAGACAGAACATTCAGGAGTAAATTACATAGAGATGGCTGTTAAAACTGAAAATGAGTTCTCTGAAAGGAGATTATAAACGATGCAAAGCAGAGAACTAAAGAATAAATCATGGGAAACAGCCCCCTCTACTACTGCTATTATCTTACCAAAGTCAAATGACTTGATAGAAATGACAAGATTTAGAGAAAGACATGTTCAAATCCCAGCTCTGCTATTTACTAGCTGGGTGATCTTGGGAAAACCATTTAACCTCTCTGTGCTCTAGTTTTTCATCTGTAAACTTCATGGTCATGAGGATTACATGAAAATATATGTGAAGCACTTAGCATTGTAGCAGGCACATAATTGGTACTCAATAAATGCCACTTTGTTTTTGTTATCATTTGTGTTAGAAACAGGAAGACCAGAGACTGAGAGAGTAGTATTTAGGCATATACACATATGAATTAAAACAATAAAGAAATGTTCTTTTTCCTGATATTTTTATAAAAGTTCTCCATTTTCTATGCTCTGCAAACTTTGGCATCATCTGGAAAAAAAAAAGCAAGATTTGCTATATTCAGTTAGGAAAACTATTTCACCTGTGTTTACTGGCAGGCTCCATTACAGAAAATGATAGGGAGCAGGCTGGCAAGCTAATCACTCTCTTGCTGCTAAATTACCAAATTAGGGATCACTTTACTCATTACTTTGATCTATTTTCCTCCTAGGGAGAGGTGCCCTTTCTTTTTTCCTTTCTTTCTTTTCTTCTTTAGATGAGAGAATCAGAGGAGTAAGAAAGCAAGGAAATAAAGCAGATCTGAGAACCATATCCCAAATAAAAACAGTAAAGTAAATATGTTCAAAATATTTTTAAATAAAAAAATAAAATTTTGAGGGGCTGGCCCCGTGGCCGAGTGGTTGGGTTTGTGCACTCTGCTTTGGTTGCCCAGGGTTTCACCGGTTCAGATCTTGGGCACAGACATGGCACCATTCATTGGGCCACGCTGAGGTAGCATCCCACATGCCACAACCAGAAGGACCCACAACTGAAAATATACAACTATGTACCAGGGGGCTTTGGGGAGAAAAAGGAAAAAGTTTTTAAAAATCTTAAAAAAATAAAATAAAATAAAATTTTGACTAAAGGACAATATACCACCAAAAAAGATGAAGGAATAATTGAAACATGACTTCCAGAAATGACAAATGTAATCATTAAAATTAAAACTTCAATGGGCAATTTAAGGAATTAGATATATTTGAAGAGAGAATTGATGACTTGGAAGAGTTACTTCAGGAAATTTACCAGAATGCAACACAAAGAGATTAAGAGGTGGGAAATATGAATGAGAAATAAAGAAAATCATGAAAGGATCAAATATACATTTAGTAGAGTTCCAGAAAGAGAAATTAGAGATAATGTGGAAAAACAACCATTAAAGTTGTAATGACTGAAGATTTTCCACAATGGTTGAAAGATATGAATCCATAGTTACAGGAAAAACAACAGATCACAATCTAAATAAATAAAAATAAATTTTGGCCACAAAAGTTCACTATGAAAACTCATCAAATGTATGCAGCAACAAGCCACTAACGACATGATAGAGAAACATAGTTAAGGACAAGTCAAGTGAACAAAAATGAGGGATGCTGGAACTCTCATACATTGCTGGTGGGAAAGCAAAATGGTATAGCTGTTCTGGAAAATGGTTTAGCAGTTTCGTATAAAGTTAAACATATACTTATCATATGACCCAAAAATTCCACTCCTGGGTATTTACCCTAAAGAAATAAAAACTTATATGCTCAAAAACCTGTGTGCACTCTAAAATCTGTGTGCAAATGTTCATAACAGCTTTAGCCATAATAGCCTCAAACTGGAAACAACACAAATGTCCTTCAGTGAGTGAATGGATAAACAAACTGTGATGCGGCCATAAAACTGAATACTACTCAGCTATAAAAATGAACTGCCAATACAAGCAACACCATGGATAAATCTCAAATGCATTTTTCTAAGTGAAAGAAGCCTGAATTAAGGTTTCACACCATATGATTCTATTTACATGACATTCTTGAAAAGACAAAACTATAGTGATGGAGAGCAGGTCTGTGGTTGCCAGGAGCTAGACGTGGGGGCAGTGTGTGACTATAAAAAGGAGCATGAGAAAGTTTTGGGGTGTTGTAACTGTTCTGTATGCTGATTGTGGTTGGGCTAACACAAATCTACGTGTATTAAAAGTCATAGAATCATACATCAAAAGAAAGGCAGTCAATTTTACTATATGATAATTTTTAAAATAAAAAGCAGAAAATTTGAATCAATCAATAATAGTTGAAGAAATATAAAAGATAATCCAAGATCTACTGCTAAAAAGGCACCAAGCCCAGAGGGTTTAATGGGAGATGTCTCCTAACCCTTCAAAAACAGATGTTCTCCTTGTCGTACTGTTAAAGAACATATAAAAATATCAAGTTTCCACCTCTCTTTCTGTGATACTAACTAGCATAACCTTAATACTGATACTAGACAAAAGAGTTCTAAGAGAGAAAGGAGGGAAGGAAGGGAGGAAGAGAAGGAGGAAAGGAGGAAGAAAAAGTTGAAGAGATTAAGGAAAAACTATGGGTCAATCTCACTTATGAACATAGATGCTAAAATCCTAAATAAAATATTAGAAAACTGAATCTAGCAACATATTGAATGAATAATACATCATGACAAGGAATAGGAGAAAATTCCCAAAGAGTGTTTTAGGCTTTAGAAGAACTTAATAAAGCAAAAGCTCAAATAAATTTAATAAAAAGTGTTTTATTAAATAAGATAGCTCTGGGGCTAAGGAAAAATGCTGTGTACACGCAGTGGATTTAAATGTACAGTAAAAGATCTATGTTTCCATTTCTAGCAATATTAGACAGTAGATATTCTTGAAAACCCCCAACTAGGGGACATATATAAAGCCTGGATGAAAATACAACAAACTCCTTTTATTTATTTATTTTATTTAATTAGTTAGTTATCAGCACAAACTCCTTTTAAATAATAGCTGAGTTCAAAGGAAGTAAGAAAACTCCCAGCATCCAAAAATGTAGAGGATGTTGTAAACCAGAGTGGTGAGCAAAGATGGTGCTGGCTGCCCTACCCCAAATTAGATTGTTTCTCAAGCTTGGTAACTAGGAGGCTACTAAAGTCTGCATCCTCCTGGACCAGAAGGGCCTAGGGTCCAAACAAGGCTAGAATCCTCCAGGGTCTACTCCCCCGGTGAAATGGCAGACTACAAAAACCATCCTCCAATCAACAATGGAGATAGATACAAAGCAGCTTGACTGACTTGGACTGGTTTAGGGCGGGAAAAAAAATCTCACATTAACCATAAGCATGCCCTCACAGAGATCAGAGTTAGAACGTCTACTTGCCCCCTGCTCTGAAACTGCTCTGACAAAGGTTGAAAATGACCCTGTAATTGCCAAACCCAATGGACATTTTCCCACATTTACCTTCTGGATTGTCCTGAAGCATTTGACACTGTGGTCTACTCATTTCTTCTAGAAAGTCTCTAGTGGTCCATTGCCCTCTCCTGGTCCTCTTTTCACCCCCTGGACGTGGTCTCTACGTCTCCTTCATGCTCCCCTCTCAATCTACCTGATTCTTTCCAATGTGCCATTCTCAGTCCATAACTCTTCACATATGCTTTCTGATTGATTTTTCCTGACCACGTGGCTTTAATCGTAGGCACTTCCTAATCTGTGTCCTAGCCCAGAGCTGTCCCCTGAGCTTTAGATACTATATACAAATTGTTGCTGCACGGGCCCTCTTGCGGGCTTGCACAGACACTTGTATCCCAAAAAGTCCAGAACAGAGCCTAACGTTCTTTCCCCCCAAAATTTTCTCCTGTCTTTCATCTCACCAAAGGACACACAGCCAGAAACCTGAGGATTATCCTGGAGTTCTCTCACCCTCCACAGCCAATCAAACACCCCATCCTGGTAATTTCATCTACCAAATAAACTTCAAATCCACCACCCATTTCTCTACCTCTGGTTCCACTGCTCTAGTTCAAGCCGTCTTTTCTGTGGATCACAGCAAAAACCTCCTAACTGCCCTCAGCTTCTAGTCTTGCCAGCTCGCAGCCATACCCAGCACCACATGAGTGATTTACCTAAATTGCAAATTTATTTATTTATTGAGGTCTAATTGACTTATAACATTGTGTAAGTTTAAGGTGTCTAAGGTGCTGATTTGATACATTTATATATTGTACTATGATTACTGCGGTAGCTTTGACTAACATCTCTATCATGCTACATAATTACGATTTCTCTTTTTGTGGTGAGAACAGTCAAGCTCTAGTCTCTCAGCAACTTTGACATATAAGACATAGTATTGTTGAGTATAGTCACTATGCTGTGCATTAGATCTCCAGAGCTTATTCATCTTCTAGTTGCAAGTATGTACCCTTAAACAACATCTCTCCAATTCCCCTACCCTCCAGCCCCTGGTAACCACCATTCAACTCTGTTTTTATAAGTTTGGCTTTTTTAGATTCCACATATAAGTGAGATCATACAGTATTTGTGTTCTCTGTCTGGCTTATCTCACTGAGCTTAATGCCCTCAAGATCCATCCATGTTGTCACAAATGGCAGGATTTCCTTCTTTCTCATGGCTGAATAATATTCCACTCTGTGTGTGTGTGTGTGTGTGTGTGTGGGTGTGGGTGTGTGTGTGTATCACGTCTTCTTTATCCATTCATTCATGACGGACACTTGGGTTGGTCCCATATCTTGGCTATTGGGAATAATGCTGCAATAAATGTGAGTGCAGATATCTCTTCGAGATCCTGTTTTCATTTCCTTTGGATAAATACCCAGAAGTGAGATTTCTGGGTCATATGGTAATTCTATTTTTAAGTTTTTGAGGAACCTCTATATCATTTTCCATAGTGGCTGAACCAATTCACATTCCCACTATCACTTTCTTTTTTAAAACCCTTCCACGATGCCTCATTTCCTGCCAGGCTCCATAGCATGGAATAGCTGACCTGGAATAGCGAGGAAGCCCTTCTTGAGCTGGTCTTTGGACACCTCTCTAGTATCTCTCCATACTGGCTCTGCCCAGCACGTTATTCACCAGCAATCCCAGTGGGGCCGGCAGCGAGCCACACAAAACCCACTCTTTCTCATCTCTAGACCTTTGCTCATGCTAGCCCCTCTGCCTTTCCTGCCCTCAACCCCCTGGCCAGTTACTATTTGTCCTCCTCATCATGCCCAGGCTCTCTCATCCAAGAGAACTCCTCTGTTCCCCTAGACCCTTGCGCAGACCACCAGCATACGTGTTTTTGTCCATGTATGTGTTTTTCTCTCCAACTGAGCTGAAAGCTCCTTAAGAGAAGCAACTCCATCTTCCTCAGTGTTGCATCTTAGCATATAGTAGAAGTTCAATAGGCATTTATTGTCTGAATTGAATCTGAAACACAGAAAGTAAATTTTTAAAAATCAAGTAATGACACATTGATTTTATAAAAACGAGAAATGCTCTTTATTAAAAAAAAATTCAAGGAATACATCAAAGTACAAAGAAGAAAGCTGCAAATCCCCTAGGGTCCCACCATATGGAAAGAGCCAGCGTGTACAGATCCAATGACGGAGACAGAGAATATAATAATCCAGGACTCTGAAATAATTTCACAAGACTACAGTTGGACTAGACATGCCATATCTAATAAAACATATGAAATTTAATAATACTTTAATTTAACTTGAGAAAAAAAGCTGAAGTGAATTTGCAGGAATTTTCTGAACCATTCATGAACGTTTCTGCACCACAAGCAATATTAGTGAGCTTTTAAAAGTGATTCAAACTCCCAGGCAGATGATCTGCATTTGGCAGAGTAGTTAACAACTTCAATTACCGTGCAACCTTGGGATTGGTTAAGGAGCTCCCAAGAGGAAAGAAAAGTTTTACTCAGAAACAAAATGTATTGAGTTAAGCAATGGGGAGTTAAAAAACAATTATTATTAAGAGCTTCACTGTTTTTTTAACTTTGCAAAATTGGTTTTCATTACTTTCACTCTTGGTTCAATAAAAAGGCTTTTAAATGGCTCTGTTTAGAATTTAATAAGCTCCTTAAAAGTGATGCAAATATTTCTTAAATCCTGAAGTAAACTTTCCACCGCATTCAGATGTGGCTATCCAAAAAGGTTGATTCCAATCAATGGAACTGAACAGATGCACCTAAGTAGAGGATTACTTAGGGGGAATCTTACAGAATACAATGTGGGAAAGCCACTGCCCCTGCTTTTTGGGAACTTACAATCTGTTAGAAATGTGTTCATTCTGTAAATATTTTTCACAAAGGATGACAACATGCCTGGCACTGTGCAATACACAGTGGTTGTGATGTTTACCTCACACCAAGGGTACATGCAGAGTTAAGAGGATACTTTGGACTGATACAGTCACGGAGCTGAAATATCTCATCTGGGAAGCCTCTGCCATTATGGCGACATCAACACCAAAGATAGAAAGTCATAAGGGGAACTAGTTTTGGGTCAGTGTTACCAAGAAGTTTTTAGTTGCCTGGTCTCAAAACTTCAGTGCAAATGGTAGTTTCTGTTTCAAGTAAACTGATCTTGAGATCCTTTTGAGGAATTCACAAGAAAACAGCTGATGCTCAGTTCTTCCAGACAGCACTCTACTGCGATTATTTTCCAAACTCTGAACCAAAGGGTTCTGCTTTGTAGATGCTTTCTAGAAAGAGTGATGGAGTGGCTAAGGGTCTGGATTCTGGAGCCAGCCTGTCTGATTTTCAATCCCAGCCTCTCCCCTTTAGAGCTCTGTGATCTTGGACTACTTACTTAACCTTTTTGTGCCTCAGTTTCCTCATCTTTAACATGGGATAATAATACTAGCTACTATAGCAGTTTGAGAGTTAAATTAAATAGCAAATACTTGGTAATTGTTAAATATCTTATATTCCAAGGAAAGGAATAGAAAGAAAAGTGGGCCATGGGCTGGCCTAGTGGCATAGTGGTTAAGTTCAGCACACTCCTCTTCGGCAGCCCAGGTTTGCAGGTTCAGATCCTGGGCGCTGACCTATAGCACTCATCAAGCCATCTTGTGCAGGCATCCCACATACAAAAGAGAGGGAAATGGGCACATATATTAGCTCAGGGCCACTCTTCCTCAAGCAAAAAGAGGAAGATTGGCAACAAGTGTTAGTTCAGGGCCAATCTTCCTCACCAAAAAAAAGGAAGAAAAGAAGAGAAGAACACAGATAGAATATGAGTGAATGAGCACAGTTCTGAAGCACACTGAAGGGGTGGGAGATGGAAAGAAAGTCAGAGAGGAAAGTAGAGAAAGTGCAGAAGAACTGGAAGGTAGATAACAGAGTGTGGTGTCTTAGAAAGCAAGGCAAGAGAGAGTCTCAAGAAATAGGAAGGCAATAGCTTCAGATGCTGCAGAGAGTTTAAGGAGAAAAGGCCACTGTATTGGGTCAGTAGGAGGTCCTTGCTGATCTGTAAGAGACCAGCACCACCAGCCAATATTGCTTTCTCCTTATCTGGTTTGCTTTGAAGCAACACAACTGTTATCTCTTTGCTGCTTCCTCTGTGATTATATTTCGTCAGTTTCTAAAAAGATGAAATACTGTGTAATGAGATACTGTCTGGCTCCATACTGGCTGCAGCAAGAGCCAGAACAGTGATTCTCAACTTCACATTTTCAAAAGGCCAGGACCTGTGTTTTTAAAAATTTTTTTTTGAGGAAGATTCACCCTGAGCTAACAACTGTTGCCAATCTTCCTCCTTTTTTGCTTGAGGAAGAGTTGCCCTGAGCTAACATCTGTGCCAATCTTCCTCTGCTTTGTATGTGGGTCACTGCCACAGCATGGCCACTAACAAGTGGTTGGGTCCATGTCTGGGATCTGAACCCACGAATCCTGGGCCACTGAAGTGGAGCATGCCAAACTTAATCACTGCTGTGGGGCAGCCCAAAACTTGTATTTTTTATAATAATAATACAAACTCTCAATGATGATGATTAATAATAATAATAATCAAGAGTAAATAGTGCTGTACACTTTTCAGGAAATGCTCAAAACCACGATCTCACTCAATTATATCTCAGAGTACCACAATAAATAAAAGGTCTAACAAATATAAATATATTTAAATTCACCTATGAATCAAATAGATGCCTAGTGGTTCATTTAATATCATGTGACAAACTGTTTCTGGGCACCTGCTTTTTGTCACACACTAAGGAATGCTCTGGAAGTTGGTGAATGGTTAGACCTAGTCCTGAACCTCAAAGTTCAGGAGGGAGAGAGGTAAATGATCTTAATGTAACACGAGAAGTCTGTGGAAGTAGTGGGACAAAATACAACGTGCAAATCCCCACCGCACTGAGAAGGCAACGTTTTCAGGTGGAAAAGAGAGAAAAGGAAATCTCACTTTTTGGAAAAGTGAATCAGGTGTCTTGCCATCAAAACAGATTATCCCCAAAGGGCTGTACATACCTACAGACTTTTTCATTAAGTCAGTTAAAATATTCAGATACTTTAAGCTTACACAGAACCACCTGGCTTATTTTGGGGGAAATTTCAACTATGTTTTTTTGTAGAACTACGTATGTAACAATGAGGTTTTTTTGGTTTTAAAAAAGTAGGCTCTGCCTTGACTGGATATTTGCAGCACATCAAAGATGAAGACACACTGGGAGAGGGTCTGAGAGTATTAAGTAAGAAGAATTTTCATTCAAGGTCATAAAAGCATCCATATTTGGTGTTTGAGGCTGTGTCAGGGGTCCGCAAGACCACCCCCAGGTTTGATGATTCGCTGGGAGGACTCACAGGACCCGGCACGTAGTTGTACTAATGGCTAAGATTGATCACAGTGAAAGGGTACAAAGCACAATCAGCACAGGGAAGAGGCACATGGCGCAAAGTCCAGGGAAGACCAGGTGCAATTTTCCAAGAGTCCTCTCCCAGAGGGGTCACAAACGAGTTGTGACAACACATGTGAAATATTCCCAACTAGGGAAGCTCATTAGAGATTCAGCGCCCAGGGGTTTTAGTGGGGGCTGGTCACGTAGGCATCCTTTGCCTGGCACGTACTCAAATTCCAGACTCCCAGAGGGAAAGCAGGAGTTCAGTAGAAACCACATTGTTTGCACAAACAGTTTAGGTACAGTGAGCTGTTCTTATCAGTTCTGTAAATGGTGGGAACTCTCCTGAAATCCAAGTTCCCAGATACCAGCCAAGGGTCAACCTTGTAAGAAGGCCTTTCTTTGAATAAGCAATCAGGCCTGCTCTGTTAACTCTTTTCTGCACTAAGGCTAATATTTTTCCCATGAGTACTTTTTTCTTTCTTCATGGGTTGTGTCATTATTTCAGTCTCTTAAAATCTAAAACAAAGACCTATTAGTAGAATTCAATCAATACATATTTGGGCTTTGAGGTGGTGTGTGTGTGTGTTTGTGTTTAAAATAGTCATCGTACCTGAGACAACCTAAACATTTTAAGTTGCAAGTGTTTGTCTAGAGTCTTTCCTTTATGGCTAATACAGTTTGATGAGTAATTACAATAAAATGTTGTGGCCTACTGAAAATGTTCTATTTTAAAATCATTCCTCAGCCATTAGAATTTGCTTCTCCTGCTCTTAAAATCAGCTTTCCGTATGCAGGTACTCAGGGAGAGAACAAAAAATACACCTGTGAGCAACATTTCTCCTTCACTTCAGTCACATTTTTTTCTTTAAAGTCCACACCTCATCTGTTGTGTGTGGAACACTACATTTTTAGCACTGAGTTTGCTTATGGGTCTGATTTTTACTGCTCTTTCTTTGTTTACTGTTTGGTTGATGTGTATGCAACACACAGCCCTATATAAAGCAAAGTCAAAGCTTCCAAAGCAAAGAAACATTTGAAATCAGTGATAATCACATTTTATTCAAATAAGACTCTCACTTCCTGAGAATTCTTCTATATTATCTGATGCCCAAATCTTACAGATCAGTTACCTTCAAGTTTTACTCCTAGGAGATTATTGCAAACAATGACCTCCTGCATATGTTCTTCTTTAAATCTTTGTCCCCCAAAAACTTATTTCAATTGATTATGTTTTATTTTTTATTTATTCATAGAATAAACTTTTTTTTGTGAGGAGGATTTCCCCTAGCTAACATCTGTTGCCAATCCTCTTTTTTTGCTTGAGGAAGATTAGCCCTGAGCTAACATCTGAGCCAGTCTTCCTCTACTTTGCATGTGGGACGCCTCCATGACGTGGCTGATGAGTGGAGTAGGTCCGCACCCAGGATCCAAACCCACAAACCCTGGGCCGCCAAAGTGGAGTGTGTGGAACTTTAACTACTTTTCCGTGGGGTGGGCCTTGGAACAAATTTTTACTTAATGTATATCATATGCCTTCCAGGTGTTAGGTATACAAATAATAAAGAAAACAAGGTCACTATCCTCAAGGAATTAAAAGTCTAATAGGAGTCAAACAGGTTAAAAAAAATACAAACATCTATAAAACATCAGGTACACAGGGCATGAAGTAAGTAGAGGGGATACAGGATTCAGAGGAGGTCAGAAAAGGCTTTAGACATATGAATTTAGTCTTGAAAGATAAGTAGGAATTCACCAGAGAACCCCCAATATTCTGCATACACAATGACCCAAAGAATGAAAACAAATGGCATATTCAAGGAATTGCCAGCAGCTTAGTAAAACTAGTTTGCAGAACAGTGGGGCACGTGGCAGGAGATAGAACTGAAAAGATGGTCAGAGGTCAGACTGTGAAGGGACTTGCAAACTATGCTTGTGAATGTCGATGTTGTCCTGTAGGCAATGTTTTATCCTTGAAGAACTTTAAGCAAGAAAGAGGTATGATGAGGTTTACGTTAGAAAAGAATCTCTTGGGGCAGACTGAAGGGGGCTGAAACAGAAGACATTGAGTCCAGTTGGGAAGATGTTGGCTAATCCCAGTGGGGATTAGGAGGACCTGACCTAAGGATAGAATTACTTATCCCTAAACCAAGTCCGTATTCTAAGCTATGTTCAAAACAGAGAGACTATGATTGGCTTGGACAACATTTGTAAAATGCTGTCTCAGGATCATCTTGAGTAACACATACACATTGTCTAGCAGAGGGTGGTCGGTCACACATGGGTGCTTTGTGACACTTCCCTTTCTCCTTCTGCTATAGAACATTTTGAACTTTTGTTTACTTCCCTTTATTCATGTGTCACGTGATGCTCATGGTGGTGGTGTGGGTGTGGATGAGAGGAGCTGAAAAACTTAATTTAAAAAAATAAATGCCTAAACAAGTCTCCTTTGCCTCACACAGTCCTCAGTCTCCTCTCCACTGCAGCCTCTTCAGTGGACCAAAAAAATTCATGAATATATGTGAGTTCTAAAAATGGATCAAGTGTCAAAGTCCATTTAAACAATTAAAAATCCCACCCTAGGGGCCAGCCCAGTGGCGTCGTAGTTAAGTTCACACACTCTGCTTCCGTGGCCTGGGATTCACAGGTTCAGATCCTTGATGTGGACTTACACACTGCTCACCAAGCCACGCTGCAGTGGCGTCCCACACACAAAATAGAGGAAGATTGGCACAGATGTTAGCTCAGGGACAGCCTTCCTCACCAAAAAACTAAAACAAAAATAAACACAAACAAAAAACAACCCACCCTAGTCTACCGCCATCTTCATAAGTAACCAGTGTTAAGAATTTGTGTATCTCTTCCCAGAATTTTTTTATACACTTAAAACATGTATATGCATGATTTGGCTGGTTTTTGTTTGTTTTGCTTTATAAAAATATCACATTATACTTATTATTGTACAATTTGCTTTTTCCACTCAAATATATTCCTTGGCGGTCACTTCATGTTAGGGCATAAAGAGCTACCTTGTTCTTTCTAAGCAAGGCATAGAATTCCACAGTACAGCTGAACTATATGTTTAAACAGTTCCCAACTGATGGACTTTAAGGTTGTTATTATTATTATTACTGTCATTGCTATTACAAAACGCTATAATTCCCATCCTTGTGCATTTATCTTTGAATGAGTGTACAAGTATTTCTGTATAATAGATTCCTAGAAGTAGAGTCAATAGTATGTATTTCAAACTTTCACAAATAACATTGGGTCTTTCTTTTGCTCAATGATTCCCAATCGGATGAGAGAGAGCTGCTTGTCTGTGTTGCCTAGAAAACTTGCCAAAACCATCTACACCCAGTCTCCCTAGGCCATCCTGACATGCTCACCCCCATCAGACTCTGGAGGGTAAGGAAAGGGAGAGAAGTGATGTGTGTAGTTCCCTGGGTGATTTTGTTCCATGCTTTCCTCTCTTGAGGACCATTGCTTTGGCTCTTCTAATTAGGAGATTGATGCTCTGAGTTAATTCACTTCCCACTGGAGGGAGTTGTGTTGGCCACAATCCCTGTGAGAGAAAATGTTCCTTTAATATTTGCAGGCCCTGTATTCTTTAAGAAGAAACTCTTTTTTCCCCAGAGTCAACATTGTTTGTTGTGAACACCTCCTGTTTCAAAAGAATAGGTCACTGAAGGTCTACAGAGTGAGAGAGAACTCAGGAGTTTTTCTATTTCATCTCCAGGCCTCCAGTCAGAACCATATCTAAGTATCTAGGCCTAGGTGCCTCACTTGCTTCATCCTGGCTCCATACTCCAGGCAACTTTCCTAAAAACTCATCAATAAGAATGTTAATTTTTTTGCAAAACAACAAAAAAAGTAAATGAGCAAAACAGCATGGTTGCTCTCAATGAGGTAGGAACATGGAATTGGGCATGAAAGGCAAAATGACTGTTTCACCTCTTTAACAACTTCCAGACAAACAAGTGAATCTTTCTGTAACCTCCCTGGAAAAGAAACTTTAACCTAAAGGGGCAATGCACCTTACTGGAATTCAAAGGCCCACGATTTAAAAGACAGGACTAAACTTTAGAAACCGGGATTAATTATCTAAGAAGAGAGAAAAAAGAAATGTGGGGATATTTTTTAAAATAGCTTCCAAGCACAGGAAACACAACAGTATGGATGACGATCAATAGCTGCTCTCTGTTTTCACCATGAGTGAGTCATTTAGACATAGATTTGAATAACACGTGAAGGCAGATTTGGCACATTTTTTAAAAACAAAAACCTTCATTATAGTTAAAGCGTTTAGATGCATTTAAACAAGAAATAATAGATTATCCTTTCCTTTTGGAATGAAAATTGTACCAAGTTGTGAGTAACCCCAATGTATCAGCTTCCCTTCCTTCTGACAATGACTCTCTCCTTAACCAAACCTTAGTCAGGCTCCTCTGAGCCCTCTTCTCAACTAGGCCCTGTTGGGTGGAAAAATTTTTCTTTCTTCCCTTCTAAGTTCTTTTGCTGGTCTAATAATTAAATTGATGTAAGACAGATTAACAGGAGAAAAACAAACAAAAATTTGATAACATGTATGTATCCAGCATACATAGGAGAGACCCAGGAAAACGGAGTAACACTTTGAAATGGTCAAGGCTATCACCTTAAATAGCATCTTCAGCTAAAGAAAAAAGATGTTGGGGGGTGAGGAGTCAGCTGTGGCAGGTTACCAGGAAAAGCACAGTAAACAGGGTAAGATCATTATGCAGATTTAAAGCTGTGCGTTCTCCATTGATGAGAGTTTCTAGAGATTTAGAGTCATCCTTTTCTTCCTGGTACAGAGGGAGAGACATCCTTACAAATGGAAGATTTCCCTTATAAATGTAAATGTCTCTTACAAAAGGGTAACTTATACTTGGTTTTCAAAGCTTCTCCTGTATCCACGGTTTCTTAAAAATAACTAGCTCAAAATAATCACTATGCCAAAGAGGCATAATTTGGGGTTACAGATTTTGCTCCCCTTCAGTAGTAATAACGTAACCGCAGGCCCTCTAGGACCAGTTCGAACCGACCCCATCTTATCAACAGAAGATTAAAGCTAAAATTGCAAGTCATGTAGCCAGAGCATGCACAGAGGAGAAAATCTTGACCTGAAATAATAGCCAGAACCAAAGATTCCCCTACTCCATGGAACCAAAGGACCAGGAAACGACCAGAACTTGAAAGCCAGACTCTCATCAGAAGCAAGGGGTCTGTTGTCTAGGAAGATCTGATGTTAAAGCCCCTTCCACAACTTACTGTAAATGTTTAAAGTCCTCCAATCAAAACCTGCCTTGCCAGTGCTTCCGTGTACCAGCCCGTTCCCCCCAACCTCTTAAATTTTGTGCCAAACCCTGGATTGGAGACATAGATTTGAGAGCCTTGCCTCCTATCTCCTTGCTGAGTGACCTCGCAATAAAGCCTTTTCTTTACTCAAAAGCCGGTGGCGTAATTATTGGCTTTTTTATGCACATCGGACATAAAAACCCCTTTTTGTACAGTAATAGTAATAACAGTTACTTTCTTTGACCCCCATATTTCTCCCACATTCATTTGTTGCTCCCTGGAGGGAAAGAGAACAAAGAAATAAGTATCCCCCTACCCTGTTGATGAGTCCTTGCTGGCTCATCTTGGCAGCTGCTCCCTTGATTACCTACACAAGGGCTTTGTCAAAGCTTTTGAAACAAGCAGTTAGAAAGATTCCTTTACCTTCTTAGCCAATGATCGCCTTTGACCCCATTCTCAGTCCAGTGGGAAGGAAAAGGGTGATTTCAGTCTTCCAGTTACATCTGTGAATCATGCAAATCTTACTTCTCCTACACATTATAGAAGTCGTTCAACAAATACATATATTGAGTTTTGACCAGGTATCAGTCACTAACCTAGGCACTGGGTCTAAAGCAATGAAGAAAACAGAAAACCCCTGCCCCTGTTGAGCTTACATTCTGGTGGGAGGAGGACAATTAACCAGGGGACTAGGGAGTACTATGGATGTATTGCAATTTTAAATAGGATGGCTGTATCATTTAGGGTCCAGACAGGAGACAGAAACCCCACCAGTTAATTAAACAGATAAAATTTAATATAAAGAGTAAATAACTAAGTATTAAATTATTGATTAGGTAACTGATAGGGTAAAAAGGGACTCTAAACTATTATAGAGGTAGCAACTGAGGAAAGTAGCTACTGAAGGGGTTCAGAATAAGTGTCCCCAAGATGTGCCACTTTGGCATGCAGAATATTTTGAACTAAAGGCAATCGAGACTCTGTGGGCTCAAGAGAAACTTTTATCTCTCACTTAAAGAATTTAAATTGGGGATTTTGCCCATAATAAGAGTTATTACCAGAAGTATTTATGACCTATCCATATGGCAGGGCCAACCTCTAATTACTGAACATCTCCTCTTATCCTCCTGTGAATTATCCTCCACCCCTCTGAAGCCTCAGACTCCCCCATTCCTTAGCTCAAGATGGTGTATATATCTCATTTTGCTTTTCTGTCTCTGGACCTCTCATTTATGTTACCCTTTCACATACGTGAGGTTCCCATATATGCAAAATTAAATTTGATTTTCTCCTGTTAATCTGTCTTATGTCAATTTGATTGTTAGACCAACTGAAAGAACATTTGAAGGGTAGAGGAAAATTCTTCCTCCCCAACACTACCTACCCTAGGGCTGAAGAAAAAAGGGAAAAGGTTAGAAATATGAAATCAACGAGACAACAGATGATGGTGGCAATGGGTTTGTGAAATGGTCAGATTCTGGATATGTTTTGAACATAGAGAACTAGGATTTTCTGACTGTTGGAGATGAGAGAAAGAAAGGAGTCAAGGGTGAAATCAAGGTTTTTGGCCAAAGGAAAAGGGTGGAATTGCCAATAACTGAGATGGAGAAGACTACAAGAGAAACAGAAAGGGGATGGTGGTGATGGAACCAAGAACTCAGTTATAGACACTTTAACGCTTAGGATGCCTATTAGACATCCAATGAGGGATATGAACCTGGAGATCAGGAGAGTGGTCTGGGCTGAAGATATAATTTTGGGAGACACCAGTTTGTGATGGTATTTAAAGCCATGGGAACCATAGTGAACTAAAAGTGCATTAATGCAACTATCTGACCAGCAGAATTTGAATTTCCTCTATGATTTTTTTTTAAGGTGATTGTCCAAGTGTTGAGAAAAGGGCTTGGGCAAACATCAAAAGGGTTACATAGTTCAGGCTAGAACTCACAGGCAGAGGATTAGCCACAGAAAGCACACAGTGCCTCTGTCTCTTGCCATCCCATGAAGCGGTGTATTTGGGCTAGAAACTGCTAAACACATCCCAGGGAAGGGACTCTCTTGCTGCTCTCCCAGGGAGCATCTAACCAAGCATGTGACTATGGCACCCTTATGATCATAATGGAGGTCTTCCTAACAGAGACAGTGTCCTGAAGCTGGATGCCAACTAACCAGGGGACTTGCATACCACTGTGATATCACCTTCCCTTGGGAGATGGGAGAGCCACTGTCCCTGCTAGCTCTGGGAATTTCAAGCAGATAATTGTCCTATTTGTCTCTCCTCACCAACACACACTTGAACCCTGCCAAAAACTAGGAACTACCTAATTCCATATTTAAGCAGAATTACTAGCAAACTATTTCTTTTACTTAATTGATATACTTCTGTCCTTCTGAGACCTTTATCAAATGGTTTTGATTCTATTCCTCAGAGCCAGATTGGATAAGCCAAAGCCCTCTTATACATGCCAGGCCTTCACATCCTGGAGGAAAGACACATGTCTTCGAGTCTTCTCATCTTTACGTTAAAAATCTGCAGTCCCTTCAGTTCTTCCCCACATGATAGTTTTATTTTCCCTCCCTAATCATGCTCTTTCCTCTCTAAATATGATCCAGTTTGTCAAATACGTCTTTTTTTTCATAGACTTTTTAATGAAAAATTTCAAATATAGAGTGTAGGGGAGCAGAATTTGCCACCCCAAAATGTGTCTCTTTGGCTTGATTATTTGGGGCTGATTATTTTTAAGAACAAAACATTTGGGAAGAAACTTCCACCTTCCCTCTAACTACCTAAACAAATTTGAGAGAGAAGGCCTGTTCCAGAAAGGAGCTATCACCATAAATGACTATAGTATAATATGAAGTAGGTGTGGTAGACAGGGAGGAACCTAGCAGGGCCCATTTGATCAAAGTCCTCTCCATGTCCCATTGTCTTTGCAAGGCATGACAAACATTTGTTTAACAAACATTTGCTTTTCCATTTTCATGTGAATTGCCTTCCTCCCCTTTGAAGTCCCAAACCACTACCCCCAACAACTTCTTTTGTCTTTAGCTGAAGATGGTATTTAATGGTATTTAAGGTGCCTGCTTTGGCCATTTTGGAGAGTTACTCAGTTTTCCTGGGTTTCTCCCACATATACATGCTTTTAAAGTTTGATTTTCTCCTGTTAATCTGTCTCATGTCAATTTAATTCTTAGACTAGCCAGAATAACCTAAAAGGGTATAGGAAAATTTCTTGCTCCACTATAATAGCAAAGTGGAAAGAATTTTACAGTGAACATCTATATATCCACCATTCAGATTCTATTGACAAAGTTTAGCTGTACTTACTTCACACATTTATTCACACCTCTCTATCAAACCATTCCATCTTTTTTAATATTTAAAAATTTTCAATTGTAGCAAAATGCATAAAAGAAAATAACATAAAATTTACCATCTTAACCATTTTTAAGCGTACAGTTTAGCTGTTCAGTAATGTTAGGTGTATTCACATTGTTGCGCAACCAATATCCAGAACTTTTTCATCTTGAAAAACTGCAACTCTGTATGCATTAAACAACTCCCCCTTTCCCCCTCCTCCTAGCCCCTGGTGCAACCACCATTCTACTTTCTGTTCCCATTCATTTGACTACTCTAGGTACCTCATAAAAGTGGAGGCACACAGTATTTGTCTTTTGTGATTGGATTATTTCACTTAACATAGTGTCCTCCAGCTTCATTCATGTTGTAGGATGTGACAGGATTTTCTTCCTTTTTAAGGCTGAATAATATTCCATTGTATGGATGTACCACCTTTTGTTTATTTGTTCATCCATCCATGAACATTTGGGTTGCTTCCACTTCTTGGCTATTGTGAATAATGATGCTGTGAACATGGATGTACCAATATCTCTTCAAGATCTTGCTTCAGTGGGGTTGCTGGATCATATGATACTTCTATTTTTAACTTTTTGAGGAACTGTCATACTGTTTTCTGTAGTAGCTGCACCATTTTACATTCCCACCAACAGTACATAAGGGTTCCAACTTCTCCACATCTTTGCAAACACTTGTTATTTTCTGCTTTTTTTTATAGTAGCCATCCTAATGGGTGTGAAGTTCCATCTTATTTTTTGATGCATTTCAAAGTAAATTGCAGACTTCCCCCTACAAATTCTTTAGCATGCATATCATTACCTAGAGTTTAATATTTACTTACATGTTTTTTCTTTTGATGTAAAATTTATATATGATGAAATACACAAAACTTTAGCATGCATTTACTGAGTTTTGACAAATGCATACACCTTCGTAACCCCAATCCCCATCAAGATATAGAACAGAAAGTTTCTTTATACCTTTCCCCAGTTCTAGAACTTCGTATAAATATGATCATATATTATACACTTATGGCAGTCAGGAGAAAGAGTATGCTTCCCAGATGTCCAACTCCAGGGAGTATCATTGACCAAGGTCCCCAGCTACTGGGCTCCAAAATCCATCATGGCCCTTGCACTAATGCCACACCTCTCACTGGCTGCCCCAGCCAATGACTCATTGAGGCACAGCACTAAGGCAAGCCTGTTCCGGCAAGAAACAGGACTCCTCTGACAGCTGGCTTTGGTTTGAGGACAGCCTGCTGGCCTCGTTGAACCTTCCAGAGACTGCACAACATTCTAGGATGCTCCTGCACCCTCTTGCCTTCACTCAGGTCAGATCAGCATCACAGCCTCTCAGCTTTCCCAGCCCTTTCCAGCACCCTCCCTATCTCTCTCATAGTCATTTCCCCTAATAAAATCCTTGCATATTTAATCTTGCCTTGATGTCTGCTTCTCAGAGGACTGCACTAAGACAGTATTCTTTTGTGTAAGATTTCTTTACTCAGCATATTGTCATCACAATATTTCTTAATTTGTGTTTTCAGAACTAAATACCACACTTCTATAGAGACATCGCACAGTTCTCTAAATGACCTCAGGTCAGGTCGGCATTTTCAGCATCCCACAGCTTACCCAAAGAAATGTACTTTATACTAAAATACTTCAGCCGTTCTCATGCATGCTGTTTCTGAGCCTCATCTCCTCCACCCTTTATCTGTATTGTTGGATTTTGGACACAAGCAGAAAACCTGACAGGTAAGTCTGTCAACTTTTCTTCTGTAATAGAACAGCAGAAGAGGTATGTTCATGCAAAAGAGTTTGTCTCAGCTGATTTATTTATTTATTTATTTATTTATTTATTTATTTATTATTGCAGTAACACTGGATTATAACTTTCAGATGTACATTATATTTCGAATTCAGTGTAGATTACATCATGTTCACCACCCAAAGAATAATTCCCATCCATCACCACACATGTGCCTAATCACCCCTTTTGCCCTCCCCCCTCCCCTCTTCCCCTCTGGTAACCACCAATCCAATCTCTGTTGCTATGTGTTTTTTTGTCATTGTTTTTATCTTCTACATATGAGTGAGATCATATGGTATTTGACTTTCTCCCTCTGACATTTCACTTAGCATAATACCCTCAAGCTCCATCCATGTTGTCACAAATGGCCAGATTTCATCATTTCTTATGGCTGAGAAGTATTCCATTGTATATAAATACCACATCTTCTTTATCCATTCGTCCCTTGATGGGCACCTAGGTTGCTTCCAAATTTTGGCTATCATGAATAATGCTGCAGTGAACATAGGGGTGCATGTATCTTTATGCATCTGTGTTTTCAAGTTCTTTGGATAAATACTCAGCAGTAGAATAACTGGATCATATGGTACATCTGTTCTTAATTTTTTGAGGAATCTCCATACTGTTTTCCATAGCGGCTGCACCAGTTTGCACTCCTACCAGTAGTGTCTGAGGGTTCCTTTCTCTCCACATCCTCTCCAACACTCATTGTTTCCTGTCTTGTTAATTATAGACATTCTGACGGGAGTGAGGTGATATCTCATTGTGGTTTTGATTTGCGTTTCCCTGATGGTTAATGATGTTGAACATCTTTTCATGTGCCTGTTGTTCATCGGTATATCTTCTTTGGAGAAATCTCTGTTCAGATCTTTTGTCCATTTTTAAATTGGACTCGGGTTTTTTTGCTGTTGAGGCATATGAGTTCTTTGTACATTTTGGATATTAACCCCTTATCTGATATATGACTTGCAAAAATCTTCTCCCAATTGTTAGGCTGTCTTTTCTTTGTTGATGGTTTCTTTTGCTGTGCAGAAGCTTTTTAGTTCGATGTAGTCTCATTTGTTTATTTTTTCTTTTGTTTCCCTTGTCCTGTCAGACATGGTACTTGGAAAAATGCTGCTAAGACCAATGTCAAAGACTGTACTGCCTATATTTTCTTCTAGAAGTTTCATGGTTTCAGGTCTTACCTTCAAGTCTTTAATCCATTTTGGGTTGATTTTTGTGCATGGTGTAAGATAATGGTGTACTTTCATTCTTTTGCATGTGGCTGTCCAGTTTTCCCAACACCATTTATTGAAGACACTCTCTTTTCTCCCTTGTTTGCCCTTGGCTCCCTTGTCAAGATTAGCTGTCCATATACGTGAGGGTTTATTTCTGGGCTCTGGATTCTGTTCCATTGATCTGTGTGTCTGTTTTTGTGCCAGTACCATGCTGTTTTGGTTACTATGGCTTTGTAGTAGATTTTGAAATCAGGGAGTGTGATACCTCCAGCTTTGTTCTTTTTCCTCAGGATTCCTTTGGCTATTCAAGGCCTTTTGTTGTTCCATGTAAATTTTAGCATCTTTTGTTCTATTTCTGTGAAAAATGTTGTTGGAACTTTGGTAGGGATTGCATTGAATCTATAGATTGCTTTAGGAAGTATGGAAATTTTAACTATGTTAATTCTTCCAATCCAAGAGCACAGAATATCTTTCCATTTCTTTGTATCTTCTATTTCTGTCAACAATGTTTTATAGTTTTCGGTGTACAGATCTTTCACCTCTTTGGTTAAGTTTATTCCTAGGTATTTTATTCTTTTTGTTGCAATTGTAAATGGGATTGTATTCTTAATTTCTCCTTCTGCTACTTCATTCTTAGTGTATGGAAATGCAACTGATTTTTGTATGTTGTTTTTGTATCCTGCGACTTGACTGTATTCGTTTATTATTTCTAAAAGTTTTCTAGTGGATTATTTAGGGTTTTCTATATATAAAATCATGCCATCTGCAAATAGTGACAGTTTCACTTCTTCTTTTCCAATGTGGATCCCGTTTATTTCTTTTTCTTGCCTGATTGCTCTGGCTAGGACTTCCAATACTATGTCAAACAAGAGTGGTGAAAGTGGGCATCCTTGTCTGGTTCCTGTTCTTAGAGGGGTAGCTTTCAGTTTTTCCCCATTGAGAATGAATTAGCTGTGGGTTTGTCATATATGGCCTTTATTATGTTGAGGTATTTTCCTCCTATATGCATTTTATTTAAAGTTTTTATCATAAATGGATGCTGTATCTTGTCAAATGTTTTCTCTGCATCTATTGAGATGATCATGTGATTTTTATTCTTCATTTTGTTAATGTAGTATATCAAGTTGATTGATTTGCAGATATTGAACCATCCCTGCATCCCTGGAATAAAACCCACTTGATCATGATGTATGATCTTTTTAATGTATTGTTGTATTAGATTTGCTATTATTTTGTTGAGGATTTTTGCATGGATGTTCATCAGTGATATTGGCCTGTAATTTCCTTTTTTTGTGTTGTCCTTGTCTGGTTTTGGTATCAGGATAATGCTGGCGTCATAGAATGAGTTAGGAAGTCTCTCCTCCTCTTCAATTTCTTGGAAGAGTTTGAGAAGGATAGGTATTAAGTCTTCTTTGAATGTTTGGTAGAATACACCAGGGAAGCCATCTGGTCCTGGACTTTTACTTTTTGGGAGGTTTTTGATTAGTGTTTGGATCTCCTTAGTGGTGATTGGTTTATTCAAATTCTCCATTTCTTCTTGATCCAGTTTTGGAAGGTTGTATGATTCTAATGATTTATCCATTTCTGCTAGATTTTCCAATTTGTTGGCATATAGCTTTTCATAGTATTCTCTTATAATCTTTTGTATTTCTGAGGTGTCATTTTAATTTTTCTCTTTCATTTCTGATATTGTTTATTTGAGCCTTCTCTCTTTTTTTCTTGGTGAGTCTAGCTAAACGTTTGTCAGTTTTGTTTATCTTTTCAAAGAACCAGCTCTAGGATTCATTAATTTTTTCTATTGTTTTTTCAGTCTCTATTTCATTTATTTCTGCTCTGATTCTTATTATTTCCTTTCTTCTGCTGAGTTTGGGCTTTGTTTGTTCTTCTTTTTCCAGTTCCTTTAGGTGCACTATTAGATTGTTTGTTTGAGATCTTTATTGTTTGTTGAGGTAGGCTTGAATTGCTGTAAACTTCCCTCTTAGAACCACTTTTGCTATATACCATAGATTTTGGCATGTTGTATTTTCACTTTCATTTGTCTCCAGGTATTTTCTGATTTCTCCTTTGATCTCTTCATTGACCCAATCATGGTTCAGTAGCATTTTGTTTAATCTCCAAATTTTTGTGGCTTTTCTGATTTCTTTCCTCTAGTTCATTTCTAGTTTCATATCTTTGTGGTCATAAAAGATGCTTGGGACTATTTAGATAGTCTTAAATTTATTGAGACTTGTTTTGTGTCCTAGTATGTGATCTGTCCTAGAGAATGTTCCATGTACATTTGAAAAGAATGTGTATTCTGTGAGTTTTGGATGGGATGTTCTGTATATATCTACTCAGTCCATCTGATGTAATATGTTGTTTAAGGCCAACATTTCCTTATTGATCTTCTGTTTGGATGATCTATCCATTGTTGTAAGTGGAGTGTTAAAGTCCCCTACTATTCTTGTGTTGCTGTCTATTTCTCCTTTTATGTCTGTTAATAATTGCTTTATATATTTAGGTGCTCCTACGTTGGGTGCATAGATATTTACAAGTGTTATATCCTCTTGTTGGATTGTTCCCTTTATCATTATGTAGTGCCCTTCTTTGTCTCCTGCTTTAGTTTTTGTTTTAAAGTCTATTTTGTCTGATGTAAGTAGTGCTACCCCCACTATCTTTTCTTTGCCATTTGCATGGAGTATCTTTTTTCATCACTTCACTTTCAGTTTGTGAGTGTCTTTAGGTCCAAAGCATGTCTCTTGTATGCAACATATATATGGGTCTTGTTTTTTTATCCAATCAGCCACCATATGTCTTTTGATTGGAGCATTTAGTCCATTGACATTTAAAGTAGCTATTGATAAATATGTATTTATTGCCATTTTGTTACTTTTTTTTCTGGGTGTTTTAGTAGTTCTTCTCTGTTCGTTTCTTCTTCCCTTGCTCTCTTCCCTTGTGGTTTGATGGCTTTCTTTAGTAATATGTTTGATTTCTTTCCTCTTACTTATTTGCTTATTTATTATAGGTTTCTGATTTGTGATTACCATGAGGTTCCTGTATAATATTCTACATATATAGCAATCTATATTGAATTGATAGCTTGACCCTTTCTAAAAGCTTTACTCTTTTACTCCCCTCCTCCTACATTTTATGTTTTTGAAATCATATCTAATCTCTTGCTTTGTGTCTGTCTATCCATTACCCTCTTAACATTGAAATAGATAATTTTAGTACTTTTGCTTTTAACCTTCATATTATCTTCATAAGTGGTTGATCTGCTACCTTTACTATATTTTTGCCTTTACCAATGATTTTACTGCCTGGTTGTTTTGGTTTTTTTTTGATAATTCCCTTATCACTATTTGTGGTCTTCTCTTTCCCACTTAACTAAGTCCCTTCAGCATTTCTGGTAGAATTGGTTTCTGGTAATAAACTCCTTTAATTTCCTTGTCTGGGAAGCTCTTTATCTCTCCTTCCATTCTGAATGATAACCTTGCTGGATATTCTTGGCTGTAGGTTTTTTCCTTTCAGCACTTTAAATATGTCATGCCACTCTCTTCTAGCCTATAGGGTTTCAGTTGAGAAGTCTGCTGATAGCCTTATGGGATTTCCTTTATATGTCACTTGTTGCCTTTCTCTTGCTGCTTTTAGGATTCTCTCTTTGTCTTTAATTTTGAGCATTTTAATTATAATGTGTCTTGGTGTGGGCCTCTTTGGGTTTATCTTGTTTGGTGCTCTCTGTGCTTCCTGTACTTGGATGTCTGTTTCCTTCCTTAGGTTAGGAAAGTTTTCACTATTATTTCTTCAAATAGTTTCTCTGCCCCTTTGCCTCTTTCTTCTCCTTCTGGGACACCTATAATATGAATGTTAGTGCACTTGATATTGTCCCAGGGTTCCCTTAAACTGTTCTCATTCTGTCTAATTCTTTTTTCTTTTATCTGTTCAGCTTGGGTGATTTCCTCTAGTCTTTCTTCCAGCTCACTGATCCATTCTTCTGTATCATCTACTCTGCTATTGAGTCCCACTAGTGAATTTTTCATTTCTGATATTGTAGTCTTCATTTCTTATCGGTTCTTTTTTATATTTTCCAATTCTTTGTTGACGTTCTCACTGTGTTCATCTAGTCTTCTCCCAATATCAGTGAGTGTCCTTACAAGTTTTTGTTTGAACTCTTTGTCAGGCAGATTACTTATTTCTGTTTCATTTAGTTTTTCTTATGGGGTTTTGTCCTGTTAGCTTGCTTGGAATATATTCCTTTGCCTCCTCATTATGACTCTTTCTCTGTGCTTATATCTGTGTATTAGGTGAGTCAGCTATGTCTCTTGATCTTGGAGAAGTGGCCTTATGTAAGAGATGTCTTTGGGGCCCAGCAGTGTGCTTCCCTCTCGTCACCAGTCCAAATGATCCGGGAGTGACCCCTGTGTGGGCTACTTGTGTCCTTCTGCTATGGAAGGGTTACTATTACTGCAGGTACCCAGGGAGCCTAGTCTTTCCCTCCCTGGCCAGCTGTTTGTAAATCAGGTTTGGGGAGCCCTAGCACTGTTGTCTACAAGATCTAATAGCACACTGCTGTTGCAGTTTTCCTGTTAATTGAATAGGTACCCAGTGTAGCTGATTGCTAGGCTCAGGGGCTTACAGTTGCTGTAGGCCTCAGGCCTGCAAGGCTGTTGTCATCTCTCTTAGGATTGCAGCTGAGTGGGGCTGGTCCTAGACATGAGAGCACCCAATTGTTTCAGGCTTTGGAAGTTGGGACCAACCCTCATTGTGGCTGTTTGTGAAGCACAGGTCTTCTGCTACTGATAATCCCCACCCCCCAGAGGTCCACACACCCCATCAACACAGCCCTGGTCCATGCACACTTCCTGACCCCCTGGAGCATACCCCGGCACCCCACTGCAGAGGCCCCCACTTCTCCACCAATGCCCCCCACAGTTCACCTTGTCCTTACACAGGCCCTGCCCCACAGAGGTGGACACACTCACCTGCCCATCAAGGCACCCAGTCTATGCAGGCTAAGTAGCCTGAGGGCTTGCTGTTGGGTGGGGCTCATCCCTAGGGCGGGCTGCCTGCCCAGGCTGAACTGGATGATACTGCACTCTAGTGGATGTGGCAGACCCTTGGGCTAATAGGCCAGGGGAAGAATTTCAATAGCATCTGCCAGGGTCTGTGTCAGCACACCTGGTCACAACAATGGCTGCCACCAATGTCTCAGTCTCTGGAGAGGTGTCACCTCTCACTGAGATGCACCCAGAGCCTACCAGGTGAGTCTCTATTCACCAAAGAACTGTGAAGTTTTCTTTTTGGTGATTTTAGGTTGCTCTCTGAGAAAGTGAATTTGTATGTGGGCCCTTTAAGAACTGGGTCTTTTCAGCTTTTCTGGGGGTATTTCCCCATTGCAGTTAATAGCCAGCGAAGCCAGATAGTAGGACACTCATCTCAGTTGTGCTGAGTCTGAAGGATGCTTATGGCACTAATGCATCCCCACTCAGGTCCCCACTTCTCCAGGGAGGGCTGCGTAACTTAGGGTGGCTCCCCCCAAGCTGGCTGTGAAGCTCTGCCACTTGCAAAGGTAGGTTTTTCTCTCCAGAAGGAAGTTCTGCCTCTTCCTCCTCAGTCAGGACTGTCCCTTGTTGTGAGGATTCTTTTTATCCAGTTTCCAGTTTTCTCTCCAGGGTAATTCTTCCAAGAATTACCTGGTTGTGTTTGTGGGAGGAGGTGAGTTCAGAATCTGCCTATGCTGCCATCTTGACGAGATCCCTCAGCTGATTTAGATACATGCACAATAGTGCAGAGATTAAGAACACAGGCTCTGGACTCCAACTGCCTGGCCCAGATCCCTGCCCCACTACTGTATCAGCTAGGAATGCTTTAAGCTGCAAGTTACAGAAAAGCAGAACAGCAGTGGTTTCAAGAAATAGTTCATTTTTTTCACATTATATGAAGTCTAAAAACAGGCAGCTCCTGACACTGATATGCAGGCTTCACAATGTCAGATCTAGCATCTCTGCAATTCTCTTGGCCTTTCTTTTATGCTTGCAAGATGGTGAGATGGCTGTATCATCTCAAATCACCTCTTCTGTATTCAGGATTATAAGAAATGCAAAGTCTTTGCTAGAAACAACCAGTAGACTTCTATTTATGTCTCATTGGACTCTCCTAGCTGCAAAGAAGGCTGGGAAAGGCAGAATTGGGCTTTTCTAGTCTAACTATGGAGGTGGAAAAGGGAGAAAGTATTGGGAATGGGTATTGTGTTTGATAGCCAATATAGATGCTACAGCTGTTTACTACCTGGACAGTCTTGGGCAAGTTACTTACCTCTCTCACCTCAATTTTCTCATCAATAATGGGGATAAAAATAAAATTTATTTCATAACTTTTGTTGTGAGGATTAAATTAGTTATTATATATGAAATATTTAGAACAGTGCCTGGAACATAGTAAGTCCTGTAAGTCCATAGTAAGTAATAATATGGTAGGTATTATTTACCATAAAGGAAAATTAAACAACCAAAATGTTTATCAAAACAGGATCTATTATGTAAATAAATCTGTCTTAGTGAGTTTGGGCTGCTATAACAGAATACAATAGACTAGGTGGCTTGTAAGCAACAGAAATTTATTTCTCACAGTTCTGGAGGTTGGGAAGTCCAAGATCAAGGCACCAGTGGATTCGGTGTCTAGTGAGAGCCTGCTCTCTGGTTCAAAGATAGCTGTCTTCCTTCTCTCTTTGTCTTCACATGGCAGAAGGGACCAGAGAGCTCTCTGGAGTTTCTTTACTAGGGCACTAATCTCACTCATGAGGGTTCCACCTTCATGACCTGATCACCTCCCAAAGACCCCACCTCCAAATACCATCGTATTGGGGATTAGGTTCTAACAAACACAAACATTCAGTCTATAGCATTCCACCCACCCAACTGGAATACTGTGCATCCATTAAGATGTCACTTGATCATGATTGACATGGAAAGATCTACCACATATTGTTCAGTAAACATAACAAGCTATAGGACAATACATAAAATATGATTCTTAGTATATAAAATTGTCCACATAGGAGTGAACATGGTGTAAAAAGAAATATCATTTTCATGGATCAGAGATCTCCAAGGGCCTCAACAACTTCCTGCTTATGTGAACCTTGTGTATTTTCAGACCAAAACTTGACTTTGTTCCCTGAGGAAATGACTTAATACTTTTTCTAAATGTCCTGGAAGAATTTAAGAAATCTCCAAGATGTCCCATTCACAATTGTATAACTTAGTCCCAGAGAGTGTTTGACTCAATGACTATACCCTATACTGTCAAGAATTTGGATTTTTATTAGGAAGAAAATCAGTTCTTTAAGTGGCACACCTTAACTTCTCATTTTTGGCAAGTCATACAATGTTCTCAACAGAGAATGCTACCTTCAGATTTGCATATTCCAATACTAGAAGCCTCAGATTTTTTTTAGACAGTCCAAGAAGTGCAGGGACAGTTTGTCTTCTCTGAAAGCGTCCTTATGTCTATGTCTCAAGGCAGGTCCAATGGCTTCAGGTAGATCCTTTCATACTGTCATTGAGCCCTGTTACTACTTTGGCTCCTTTCAGGGTAGATTTTCTGTTACTAAAATAGAACCATTGGCCAAACTATTTAACAGTAACAGGTTATCAATCTCTAAGCTTCTCCTTCAGTGTAAAGGAGAACTATCTTTCAGGAATTCATTTTAAAGTTTCACTCTATCAGTAAAATATTCAGTGTTATTTGGGATATCAAATTCCCTATGGGGTTTGTCTATTTCACAGGCCTCTGAACTACTCATGTGCTCAGGGGAGAAAAGATCAGGCAAAACTTGAAGCTAGAATTTAAACTGGAGAGTATAATTGTAGATAAGATTTTAATGACACATGCTAATTGCTAAGAGACCTGGGAGAGCCTTGTCGGGTGTTAGGCAACATCCAGAATAAATAGCTGGAACACAACATCTAGAAGAATCAGTGTATCCTCTGTCATAATACCTCCATCCTCTTCAATAACTTTAATATACTTTGTTTTTATATCTCTATAGATGGTGAGCACATTACTGGGTTTCTGGGCAATCATGAATCTAAGAGAGACTCCTCTGGCAAAAAAAAAAAATAATGCCATTCTCCCCTCTATGCACAACACAGTGGCCTTCCCCTTTGGCAAGATGGCGCCTGGATTCCCTGCCACTCTCAAATGGTGGTGTGAGGTGGGGTACTTGAGCCCCTGCAGAGCCAGGAGAGCAGCACCATTTAAGGCTCAATGCTGAACACCAAGTTAGCCAGCGCCCCTGAGCATGGGAGAGGTCCATGGCCCCCAAGCATTTACACCTCACTTGCTCTCACCCTTTGCACTTCAGTGCATGCCAGCCTGACCTATACTTCCAGCACCTTCATTTCTTAGGCTGAGGGCACTGTCTGGCCACCAGAGCCAGCTTTGCCTGCCAGGAATTAACGTTCCACCCCCACTCCAGCAACCTTCAACCAATGACGGTCAGGAGTCTAGGATATATAAATGCACCAGTTCCTTGCCCCCGAGGGAGGATAACTCATTTTCCAAAGTCCCTCCTGTAAGACTGAGCCCCAGTTGCCCACAGTAACAACTTGCTCAATAATGGACCATTTATTGGCTGCCTTCCCTTCTCTGTCTCCCTTCTCTACTTCCCTACCAGTGTTTCCTGGGAATACCTTTTAAATAAAGTATCTGCTTCCAAACCCTTGTCTCAGAATTGCTTCTGGGAGAATCCAAATGAAAACACAGACACTGAACTGAGTGGAGGGAGGGAAGCAACCAATATGTCCTGCAGCTTTATTGTGATATGAGGCAAGCACAGACTTTGGAGTCAGATAGGACTGGATTCTAATCCTGAACTGTCTGTATCCTAATTCTGTAACCCTGGCCAAGTTATATACTATCTCAGAGTCTCAGTTTATTCACTTGTAATGTCCTTCCTCATACAGTTGTTGTGAGTATTCAATAAGATAACAGGTGTAAAGGGCCCAGGATACAGAATGAACTTGAAAGTGGATGAGGTTTTTATTATCACGAGCCTCTCAGCTCCCACCCCAGGCTATGTAATGGAACAGAAAACTGTACTTTCTGTATTAAAATGGCTTCCCAAAGAGAACTTTTTCACACTCATATGCACAGTTCCAATTTCTCCCAAACACCGAATGTGGAAATGCCCCCTACTCTAGCCTGATTCCTGCAAGGAATATGCTTTAACATTTAAGAGATAAAAATTCACTAAGCATCTTGAAAGGTTACTATCTGCCCTAACTTATCACCTGAAACCAAGCAGATGGTCCTCAGCCACATACATCACTTCTGATTTTTCAACAGAAGCAGCATTTATGTCAGGAGAGCAGCAAAGCCCATCAAACAGAAGTGGTAACCTTCTGGGAATTTGGGGAAGCAGGCAGAATATTTCACTTCCCCAAGGGACCTCAGCATACACTGTGATCTCATCTGGTCCCCAGCGTCCACGGGATCAGTTATCTATATTACTGCTCTGGCGTGTTTTAATGGTGAAGTTCCCACCATCTCCCTTAAGGGGTGAATAATCATGCTTTGAGTTTGCATAGCACTTTTACTCCTCCAAGTTTGTCAATATATAGTATCTTATTTTATTTTGTATTCCAATAGTTCTCACATCAAGAAACTGTTCCTCTTTTTCAATCAGAATTTTTGTAAACCACATCGTATTTCTCACGGTTATGGCCCCCTGGGATTTATAGACCAAATAAATCCCTCTTCCGTGTTAACACCTTTCAACAGCTGTAGACAGCAGTGCTGGCCCATTCACCTCCCTCCTTTCCTGTTTTTATCCATCAAATTCACTTCAAACCCATTTGAAAGTCGGGGGGTGGGGGAATAAGAGTGCCATAAAGCACCATAAAACTCCATCAGCAATGTCTTTAATATACCTTACATATTTCCTCATCCTTCTTTCCTCCCATTTCTTATAATTATTTTTGTGCCTCTTCTCTGGTTTCAAGAGAAAACAAATATTCTAGGTCAAAATGTCAGCAACATCACAGTAAAAAAGGAATTTTTCAACTCTCAGACCTGCTGAGTCTCTTTAAGACAAAAACAATTCCAGCCATCTTGGACCTTCTTCCCTTTCCTCACTTTCCTCCATTTCTGCTTGAAGGCATTTAAATCCTTCTGCAACATGTCCACAAAATCAAATAATACAACTAACATGGATTCAGTTATTTCTCTCCCTTATAGCCCATTCAGACATCTTAATCTGACAGTCCTGACAGTTGAGGATGCTTCCCTGTAACTCTTCACACACACACACACACACACACACACACACACACACGCACACGCACGCACGGACGTGCCCACCGTTATGCCTTTCTGCTGCTCATCATCCCATTCTCGCTCAGAATCCAGTCTCCACGTGACCATGCCATAGCCAATCTCCCACCAGGCTGTGTCCTAGATTTAGCTTCTGCCTCAATTAAGGAAACATAGGAGACAAAGCAGCACTTATTTTTAAATTAAAAAGCTTCCTGGCTCCCCTTACAGCCTGCCCTGAGTGTGCTGCCCTGATCAAAGCCGCTTTGAACACTCTTCTGCTCTGGCAGGCAAGGGAAAGAATGTTGCCTGTATAAAATGTTCATGTAAAACATTAGAGCTTCAAGAACATGCGAGGAGCTGAAGTCCATGTGGAAGAGGCTCAAAAGTTTGTCTTCATCCCAGGAGTCCTCGAAGAACATGATTAAAAACAAAAGTTTCATGGTTCTCATTCTTTTTACTTGTCCTAATTTCTATAGGCTTTTCTTTTCTCATTTCTTATTGATTGATTGATTGCTTCTTCTTATCCTTGCCCATTTTAATTCTTCTTTTTTTTCTTTTTAATTAATTTGCCCCTCGGATTATCTTTCTCAAAAGCCCCTTTCGTTTAATTTTTCATCACCCCTCCATCCACAATCTGTCAACTGCATCCCCTGCTTCTATGTATCTTCTCTTTAAGAAGAAAATAATCACTGACCTATCTATCATTTCTTACCATTTCTCACTCCCTCTAAAATTAGTTTTAAAACAATGTTTAGAGTAGATTGATTCATAATAGACCCTAATTGGAAACAACCCAAATATCCATCAACTGGTGAATAGATAAACAAATTGTGATATCTATACAATGGAATATTACTAACAATGATAAAGAATGAACCACTGATAAACACAACATCATGGGTGAATCTCAAAGTAATTGTTGAGCCAAAAAGAAGCCAGACATAAAGGGGTATATACTGTATAATTCCTCTTATATGAACTTCAAGAATAGGCAAAATGAATCCGTGGTGATAGAAATTGGAACAGTGGTTGTGGGGAGATAGGGTATTGAATGGAAGGAGGCAAAGGGCATTTTGGGGGGTGATGGAATTATTCATTATCCTGATTAGGGTGTGTCTGCATTTGCCAAAACTCATCAAACTGTAAGCTTTAGATCTGTGCATTTCACAGTCTGTAAATTATATTTCCATTTTAACAGAAATGTTTTAAAGAATAAAAAAGGGGATAATTATTAATTGTGGTACTTACATAGCATGGCTTATTACATGACTATTTAAAATTATTTGTCTGAAGACTAATAACGTGGGGAAATGCTCAAATGTGAAAAAAGCAGAATGCAAAATAAGAATGGCCCCATTTTTCATGGGAAAAATTTTATACAGCACATGCATGGAAAAAGATGGAGTTAAAAAAATTTAAAAAGGCATGAGCACCTCTTCTTTTCATATAAGAGATTTTTGCCTTCCCTAACGTTTGATCCGGACAGTTACGTAAAGCAGGACCCTAAAGGAAAAGCAAGAATTCTTTCAGAAAACCACACGCTGTACCTATTTGTCTAGTATGATCATCCTAAAGCTTATACTGAGTTGCAGAGAAAGTGAATGGATCCTGGAAGCCTGCTTTGTTTTCCTCCCAAAGACCCTCTGTTTAGTTCAACAGACCTCTCATTTGGTTTCTGTCCCTTTGTCCAAATGGCCAGAGCCCTGTAAACCTGCCCTTCATTGGGCCAACAACCCACCACTTCTTTGCCTCCTAAATCAGATGTGGTCAATCATGATATCCAGGCAAGGTTTTCTATTCGAGTCATTAGTCTAAGTACTTTCAAAAAATGTTAAATAACTATGGGAGAGCTGAGATCCCTACAGAGTGTGACTGATAAGCCCACATTATTTTCAATAAACATTGGTGGGGATGGCAAGGCTTTATTTTTTTCCCCCAGATCAAGTTTAGCTGAAGAAGGTGCAAAATCTATAGGAAGTGATAAAGGGTTTATTTTTGTGTTTCTTAGACCTATTTTTTCCAGAGATGATACAAAGATGATCGCTCTTGAAAAGAAAGAGTAAGAGAATAGGCAGCAGGTAAAAAAGAACTAAAGTGTGATGGGTCTTGATAGATACCAATCAAGGGAAAAGTGAATTTAAAAAAAAGGAATAAAAACTTGGGAAGGACTGACTACATTTTCCCACTCTGGTCTCATTTCTTTAATTCACCGATGAATGCATCTTTAGGAGAAAATCAATCCTCATTTTTGTGGAGATATAGGAATACCTCTCCTTGATTGACTAGTTCAATTCCTCTTTTGAGGAAGGGTGGTGTTCTATGGGTTAAGAGGATTTTTTAGGACAAAGAAATTATTCTGTATGATACTATAATAAGGGATACCTTTATCCAAACCCATAGAATGTACAACACCAAGTATAAAACTCTAAAGTAAACTATGCATTTTGGGTGATAATGATGTGTCAATGCAGGTTCATCAATTGTAACAAATGCACCACCCTGGTGGGGGTGTTGATAATGAGAGAGGCTATGCATGTGTGGAGGCAAAGGGCATATGGGAAATCTCTGTACTTTCCTCTCAGTTTTGCTGTGGAACCTAAAACTGCTGTAGAAAAATAAAATCTTTAGTTAAAGAATTTTAAAGAAAGAACAATAATAATACTACAATTTTTTTAAAGCAGTGTGGTGTTAGAGTGGACACTGTTACTTGCCTACACCGTGTCCATTTCTCTCTTCCTCCTTCCAAACAGAACCCAGTTTTGTTCAGGCATCCTCCTCACTTCCACACAGCCCAACTGACTCAGGAGAAACTGACCCCTTCCTCAGTTCCAAGAATAGTTCTTGATTAATCTCAGCGAGTCAAAGAAATCCTATCATTCTTGCCAGCAATTTGCTCAAAAACCCAGGCTTAAGGGTAATCAGTGCATGGAATTCTCCAAGCAACTGTGGTCACTTGACCTTAGCCCAATGGATCACACTGTAGGAAAGGACTTTTAGGCCGTGGTTAGGGGAGATGCTTTCTTGCTCTTTCCCACTGAACATGACCAAAAAAGCACATTGACCCAGCTGCTACCGGCACTGGCAGTCACCTTGCAACCATGAATGAAGTTAAACTGAGAACAAAAGAAACACATGAAGGAAGGCAGAGCCAAGAGAACTGAGAGAAAGAAAGCAGAGCTATGCGCGAATGGTGCCTGGAGCTTGCATTATCTTTGGGCACAGTAAAGGATTTCCTTATTTTTAAGCCAATTTGAGCCTTATTTCTGTTACCTGCCACTGTAGATAATCTGACTGATAAAGATGTTTCCTACCTGATGTGTATAAATTGTTTTCTATGTGATCTTTTACTCACGTGTATCCATAATTATTTTTGCTGCACTCTTTGGCAACCAAGTATTTTCAAAACATATCACTTACTGTTAATTATGTTAGTAATATAATAAGACTCCGATAAGACTAACCAAAAACCTAAACTCACAGGATTTGATAAAATCTGCCAAATTGGTCAGTCGTTTACTTATTCATCCAACAAGGGGTTATTGAGAGCCTAATATGCATCAAGCATTAAATAATGTGAAGTCCGCTGCACCCTGATTCTGTCCCTTTAAATTACATTTGAGTACAGAGAAAATAGGGCAATCTGTGATTATGCATATATTCATTACAAACTACTGCACAAATATTTGGCTCATAACTATGAGTTAAATGGTATGACATTTCCATGAGAAAATTAATTACTTGAACATGTGTTGTATAAAATATGTCAAATCATTTATTTGAATGTTGTAGATTGCCATATTAGTTTTTAACCAAAGGAAATACATGAGAAATAAATGTGAAATGTGCATTCTATACATCTTAAATGTCATGTTATGCCCAAGGGCCTCTTGCAAGTGAACAATTTTTTTCTGGATGAGGAGAGTGGCGTCTGAAAGAGCATAAGATCGTGGATCCAAACAAGGGAATCATGATGCAAAGAGTTCTTCATGCATTCAGAGGTTGCACCTATTGATAACTTGTCTCTTTAAAGACTACGTTTCATACAAATAGCTATGTGTAAAGAACTGGTAGATTAATCATCTGTCAACTAAAATAGTTTGGAATTCTATCTGACTAAGAATAAAAAATAAAGATTTATGGTTTGATATGAGTACCTACATTCTTTTTATGGTTTCAACAATTTTCAGGGAGAAGGACCTGTATAAAGATCTGTAAGTTAGAGACTGTAATAAATGCCACTTGAGATAGATATATAATATTACACATGAGACAGACATATAATATTACAATAAATGATGGTACAAGATAACTAAATGAAAAAAAAGAAACTAGTAAGGTCAGATACATACACGAACAGAATGAAGTCTGTATTGTTTATTGAGAGCCAGGAAATAGTTCATAAATTGAAAGGAAATTCCCCAGGAAAGCATATGTGCTTCACTTTGTGTGCTCCAGAGGAAATATGCTTATTCAGTCAGGCATACAGCAGGACCTTCTCCCTATTAATATAGATACAAGGTAAGAATTACACCCACCCCATAAACTAACCATGTTACAGCAGGCTTTTATTCTATACTCCTTGGTTTTAGGCCAAAAGATTCATCCTCTAAAATATCCAAGAGCACATAATTATGATGTCTTATGTCAAACATCTGATTCATAAAATGGTATTTGTCCCTCAAGTCACAGAATTTACGAATGACCTGATTTATTTCTCATTTTCTTAGCTGCAGTACAAGCATTCTTTAGGCTAGAATTATTTACTTGAACACATTTGGTTGAGACTGTACATTTTCTGTAGAGCACCAAAGTGCATTCCTTTGCTCTGATTAAGTCTTCTCTTTACATACGAATGTTGTTGCAATTGCAGTGGACAATGTGAGTTTACCAGGAGTAATGTTCTTGGAGGCTATGGATGTTTTGCTTTGGGGGCAATAACAAGAACTTGTTAAACAAAGCAAAACAAAGAACTTTGCAGTGCTAATTTGGAAGCATCCCATCATTTGAACTACTTTGAAGTGTGTGGGTAGAGGTGACAGTATTGCTTATAATTTTTTAAAAAGTCATATGTGTGGGGTGGAGAGGAGGAATGTGTAAAGAAATGTTCTCTGATCAAACCAGTAATCTATACTTATGATGGTCAATTTTATGTGTCAGTTTGACTGAACCACTGGGTTCCCATGTATTTGGTTAAACATTATTCTGGGTGTGTCTGTGAGAGAATTTCTGGATGAGATTAACATTTGAATCCCTAAACTGAGTAAAGCAGATTGTTCTCCCTAATGTGGGTGGGCCTCATCCAAACCATTGAAGGTCTGAATAGAACAAAAAGGTGGATAATGGAGAATTTACTCTCTCTGCCTGACTTTTAAAGCTGGGACATCAGGGATTACTGGGAAGATGGCAGTGTAGGAGGACTCTCAACTCACCTCCTTCGATGGACATAACAAATTTGCAACTACTTTTGGAACAATTACCCCTGAGAGAGAACTGGAAACTGGATAAAAAGAACCTGCACAACAAGGGACAGTGCTGACTGAGGTGGAAGAGGTAGAAATACCTTTCTGGAGAGGAAAATAGCTACACTCTAGCCACAGCACTTCATGGCCAGGAGCAATCTTAATGTACGAAGCTTTTCCTGGAGGAGTAGGGGATCTGAGGAGGAGAGCTATGTCACAATAAGCAGCTTTTGAACTCAGCACAACTGAGAAAAGTGTCACAATATCTGTCTTTGCTGGCTATTAACAACAACAGGGCATACTCCTACAAAGGCTATTGAATATAAGAGAAAGAAAAGCCTGCTATTGAAGGGCCCATGGACAAATTCATCCATTTCAGAAAGCAACACAAAATCACCAGAAAGAAAGGTGCACCATCCTTTAGTGAAAAGAGACTCACTTGATAGGCTCTGGACACATCTCAGGGAGGCCCAAGGTGGCTGGGACCACCTCCCAAGGGACTGAGACATTGGCAGCAGCCACTATTGTGACCTAGTACATGTGTCTTGACACCGACACTGGCAGATGCCATTGCGGCTCTTCCCTGGTCTGTTAGTCTAGGGGTTTTCCCCACCCACTAGAGTACCAAGTTAATCCAGCTCAGACAGGGCAGGCAGCCTGCCCTAGGGACTGGTCCACCCAACAGCAAGCCCTTGGGCAACTTGTGGTCCTGCATAGGTGGGTTATGTGGGGACTTTGCAGCAGGCCTAGTGGATCCACATCAGTGGAGCAGGGCATGCACATGGGGCAGGACTGTATGGATGGGGTGTGTGGGCCTGTGAGCAGTGGGACTTCTCAGCTGCAGCAAATTTGTGCTTCTCAAATAGCCAAATAGGAGATCTGCCCCAACTTCAAATGTCTGAAACAACTATGTGCTGCCATGCAAGGTGCTGGCTCCACCCAGCCACACTCCTGAGAGAACTGACAACAGCCTTGCAGGCCAGAGGCCTACAGCAATTGTGAGCCCCTAAGCCTAGCAACCAGCCACGCTGGGGGCCTACTCACTTAAAAGAAAAATTGCAACAGGAATGTGCTATTAAACTTTGCAGTCAACTGTGCTGGGACTCCCAAAACCTGATAAAGTGGCTGAAGCATCCATAGCAGCCACATGCAGCTGAGCCTTATGACCAGCTGGCCAGGGGGACAGCCTAGCCCTCCTGTGCCCCTGCAATAAGAGCTACCTGTCACAACAGAAGGACACAAGTAGCCCACACAGGGGACACTCCTGGAACATTTGGAACTGGTGATGAGAGGGAAGCACACTGCTGGGTCTCATAAGGAATCTCTTACATATGGTCACTTTTCCAAGATCAGGAGACATAGCTGATGTACCTAAAACATAGATATAAGCACAAAGAAACAGGTATAATGAGGAAACAAAGGAATATGTTCCAAATAAGGGAACAGGATAAATCCTCAGAATAAGAACTAAATGAAACAGAGATAAACAATCTACTTGATAAAGAGTACAAACTAATAGTCATAAGGATGCTCATGTCTTGGGAGAAGAATAGATGGATACAGTGTCATCTATTCTATACAATGAATTGGAAAATATAAAAAAGAACCATTAAGAACTAAAAAACACAATAATGGGAATGAAAAATTCACTAGAGAGAATCAACAGCAGAGTAGATGATACAGAAGAACAGAGCAAGCTGGATGAAAGACTAGAGGAAATTGCCCAAGCTGAACAGAAAAAAGAAAAAAGCATTAAAAAGAACAAGGACAGTCAAAGGGATCTCTGAGACAACATCAAGTGCACTAATATCCATATTATAGGTGTCCCAGAAGGAGAAGAGATAGACAAAGGGACAGAGAATCTATTTGAAGAAATAATAGCTAAAAACATTCCTAACCTAAGGAAGGAAACAAACATTCAGGTACAGGAAGCACAGAGAGAACCAAACAAGATAAACCCAAAGAGGCCCACACCAAGACACATTATAATTAAAATGTCAAAAGCTAAAGACAAAGAGAGAATCCTAAAAGCAGCAAGAGAAAGGCAACAAGTTACATACAAAGGAAATACCCTAAGGCTATCAGCTGACTTCTCAGCAGAAACCTTACAGGCTAGAAGGGAGTGGCATGATATATTTACAGTGCTCAAAGGAAAAAACCTACAGCCAAGAATACTCTACCCTGCAAGGTTATCATTCAAAATGGAAGGAAAGATAAAGAGCTTCCCAGACAAGCAAAAACAAAAGGAGTTTATCATCAAGAAAACAGCCTTATAAGAAATGCTAAAGGGGGGCCAGCCCCGTGGCCCAGTGGTTAAGTTTGCATGCTCCGCTTCAGCAGCCAAGGGATTCACCAGTTCGGATCCTGGGCACAGACATGGCACCACTCATCAAGCCATGCTGAGGCGGCATCCCACATGCCACAACTAGAAGGACCCACAACTAAAAATATACAGCTATGTACGGGGGGGCTTTGGGGAGAAAAAGGAAAAAATAAAATCTTTTAAAAAAAGAAGAAATGCTAAAGGGATTTATTTAAGTGGAAATGAAAAGGCCACAAATATGAATAAGAAAATTATTTTTAAAAATCACCAGTAAAGGCAAATATACAGTAAAGGTAGCAGATCAACCATCAACCTATGAAGCTAATATGAAGGTCAAAAGACAAAGTACTAAAATTATCTATTTCCAACATAAGAGGTTAAGGGATACACACACACACACACACAAAAGATTAAATATGATATCAAAAACAGATTATGTGGGGGGAGGTGACTAAAAGAGGAGAGGTTTTAGCAAGAGGTCAAACTTAAGAGACCAGCAATTTAATATAGATTGCTATTTACATAGGTTATTATATATGAACCTCATGGTAATCACAAACCAGAAACCTATCATAAACACACAAAAAATTAAGAGAAAGGAACTCAAACATAACACTAAAGAAAGCCATCAAGCCACAAAGGAAAATAGCAAGAGAAGAAGAAAGGAACAGAGAAAAACTACTAAAACACCCAGAAAAAAAGTAACAAAATGGCAATAAGCACATTCTTATCAATAGCTGCTTTAAATTTCAATGGACTAAATGCTCCAATCAAAAGACATAGTGGGGGCTGATTAGATAAAAGCACAAGATGCACATATATGCTGCATACAAGAGACACACATCAGACCTGAAGACACTCACAAACTGAAAGTGAAGGGATGGAAAAAGATACTCCATCCAGGGGCCGGACCTGGGCCAAGTGATTAAGTTCGCATGCTCTGCTTTGGCAGCCCAGGGTTTTGCCAGTTCACATCCTGGGCACGGACATGGCACTGCTTACAGGCCATGCTGAGATGGCATCTCACATAGCACAACCAGAAGGACCTACAGCTAGAATATACAACTATCTACTGGGGGGCTTTAGGGAGAAGAATAAAAAAAAGAAGAAGAAGATTGGCAACAGTTGTTAGCTCAGGTGCCAATCTTTAAAAAAAGAATTAAAAAGAAAAGATACTCCATGCAAATGGCATGAAAAGAAAGTTGGGGTAGCAATACTTATATCAGACAAAATCGACTTTAAAACAAAAATTCTAACAAGAGACAAAGAAGGGCACTACATAATGATAAAGGGAACAATTCAACAAGAGAATATAACACTTGTAAATATCTATGCACCCAACATAGGAGCACCTAAATATATAAAGCAGTTATTAACAGACATAAAAGGAGAAATTGACAGTAACACAATAATAGTAGGGGATTTTAACACTCCACTTACAACAATGGATAGATCATCCAAAGAGAAGATCAATAAGGAAACGTTGGCCTTAAATGCCACATTAGACCAGATGGACTTAGCAAATATATACAGAACATTCCATCCAAAAACTGCAGAATACACATTCTTTTCAAATGCATGTGGAACATTCCCCAGGAAAGATCACATACTAGGCCACAAAACAAGATTCAGTAAATTTAAGAAGATTGAAATAATACCAAGCATCTTTTCTGATCACAATGGTATAAAAGTAGAAACCAACTACAGGAAGAAAATTGGAAAAGCCACAAATGTGTGGAGATTAAACAAAATGCTACTGACAAATGATTGAGTCAACAAAGAAATCAAAGGAGAAATCAAAAAATACCTGGAGAGAAATGAAAATGAAAATACAACATGTCAAAATTTATGGGACACAGAAAATGCAGTTCTAAAAGGGATGTTTACAGCAACACAGGCCTACCTCAACAAATGAGAAAAATCTCAAATAAACAATTTAACAGTGCACCTAAAGGAACTGGAAAAAGAACAAACAAAGCCCAAACTCAGTAGAAGGAAGGTAATAATAAAACTCAGAGCAGAGATAAATGAAATAGAGACTAAAAAAACAACAGAAAAAAATCAATGAAACTAAGAGCTGGTTCTTTGGAAAGATAAACAAAATTGACAAACCTTTAGCTAGACTCACCAAGAAAAAAAGAGAGAAGGCTCAAATAAATAAAATCAGAAATGAAAGAGGAAAAGTTACAAGGGATACCTCAGAACTACAAAAGATTATAAGAGAATACTACAAAAAGTGATATGCCAACAAATTGGATAATCTAGAAGAAAGGGATAAATTCTTAGAATCATACAACCTTCCAAAACTGGATCAGGAAGTAGAGAATTTGAATAGATCAATCACCAGTAAGGAGATTGAAACAGTAATCAAAAATCTCCCAAAAAACAAAAGTCCAGGATCAGATGGCTTCCCTAGTGAAGTCTACCAAATATTCAAAGAAGACTTAATACCTGTCCTTCTCAAACTCTTCCGAAAAATTGAAGAGGAGAGGAAGCTTCCTAACTCATTCTACAAGGCCAACATTATCCTGATACTAAAACCAGACAAGGACAACACAAAAAAAGGAAATTACATGCCAATATCACTGATAAATATTGATGCAAAAATCCTCAAGAAAATACTAGCAAATTGAATAGAATACATTAAAAAACTCATACTGCATTGTCAAGTGGCATTTATTCCAGGGATGCAGAGATGGTTCAACATCCGCAAATCAATGAACATGATACACCACGTTAACAATATGAAGAATAAAAATCACATGATCATCTTAATAGATGCAGAGAAAATATTTGACAAGATATAGCATCCATTTATGACAAAAACTCTGAATAAAATGGGTATAGAAGGAAAGTACCTCAACATAATAAAGGCCATATATGACAAACCCACAGCTAATATCATACTCAATGGAGAAAAACTGAAAGCTATCCCTTTAAGAACAGGAACCTGACAAGGATGCCCACTTTCACCACTCTTGTTTGACATAGTATTGGAAGTCCTAGCCAGAGCAATCAGGCAAGAAAAAGAAATAAAAGGGATCCACATTGGAAAAGAAGAAGTGAAACTGTCATTATTTGCAGATTGCATGATTTTATATGTAGAAATCCACCAAAAAACTTTTAGAAATAATAAACGAACACAGTAAAGTTGCAGGAGTCAAAACCAACATACAAAAATCAGTTGCATTTCCGTGCACCAAAAACGAAGTAGCAGAAAGAGAAATTAAGAATACAATCCCATTTACAATTGCAACAAAAAGAATAAAATGCCTAGTAATAAATTTAACCAAAGAGGTGAAAGACTTGTACACTGAAAACTATAAAATATTGTTGAAAGAAATATAAGACACAAAGAAGTGGAAAGATATTCTGTGCTCTTGGATTGGAAGAATTAACATAGTTAAAATGTCTGTACTTCCTAAAGAAATCTACAGATTTAATGCAATCCCTATCAAAGTTCCAACAACATTTTTCACAGAAATAGAACAAAAAATACCAAAATATATGGAATAATAAAAGACCCTGAATAGCCAAAGGAATCCTGAGAAAAAAGTACAAAGCTAGAGGCATCATACTCCCTGATTTCAAAATATACTACAAGGCTATAGTAATCAAAACAGCATGGTACTGGCACAAAAACAGACACAAAGATCAATGGAACAGAAGTGAGAGCCCAGAAATAAACCCACACATCTATGGACAGCTAATTTTTGACAAGGGCGCTAAGAACAATGGAGAAAGGAAAGTCTCTTCAATAAATGGTGTTGGGAAAATTGGACAGCCACATGCAAAAGAATGAAAGCAAGACCATTATCTTACACCACACACAAAAATTAACTCAAAAGGGATTAAAGACTTGAATGTAAGACTTGAAACCATAAAACTCCTAGAAGAAAACACAGACAGTACACTCTTCAACATTGGTCTTAGCAGCATATTTTCAAATATGAAGTCTGACCAGGCAAGGGAAACAATAGAAAAAATAAACAAATGGGACTACATCAAACTAAAAAGCCTCTGCACAGCAAAGGAAACCATAAACAAAATGAAAAAACCTAACAAGTGGGTAAGGTATTTGCAATCCATATCTCATAAGGGGATAATATCCAAAATATACAAAGAACTCATACATCTCAACAACAAAAGGACCAACAACCCATTTAAAAAATGGGCAAAAGATCTGAACAGACATTTCTCCAAAGAAGATATACAGATGGCCAACAGGCACATGAAAAGATGTTCAATCTCACAAATTATTAGGGAAATGCAAGTTAAAACTACAATGAGATATCACCTCATGCCCCTCAGAATGGCTATAATTAACAAGACAAGAAATAACCAGTGTTGGAGAGGATGTGGAGAAAAGGGAACTATCACACACTGCTGGTGGGATTTCAAACTGGTGCAGCAACTGTGTAAAACAGTATGGAGATTCCTCAGAAAACTAAGAACGGAACTACCATACAATCCAGTTATTCCACTGCTGGGTATTTACCCAAAGAACATGAAAACACAAATGCATAAAGATATATGCACTTCCTATGTTCATTGCAGCATTATTCACAATAGCCAAGACTTGAAAACAACCGAAGTGCCCATCAAGGGATGAATGAATAAAGATGTGGTATGTATACACAATGGAATACTAATCAGCTATTAAAAAAATGAAATCTTGCATTTGCAACAAAATGGATGGAACTTGATCATATTATGCTAAGTGAAATAAGTCAGATGGAGAAAGTCCAATACTGTATGATCTTACTCATAAATAGAAGATAAAAACAACAACAACAACAAACACGTAGAGTCAGATTAGATTGGTGGTTACTAGAGAGGAAGGGGGAAGGGTGGAGGGTGAAAGGAGTGTCTGGGCACATAGATGGTAATTAGTCTTTGGGTGGTGAACATGATGTAATCTACACAGAAATCAAAATATAATGATGGACACCTGAAGTTTATACAATGTTATAAACCAAGGTCACCTCAATTAAAAAAAAAAAAGCTGAGACGTCAGTCTTCTACCTGTCTTTGAACTTGGACTCAGACTGGAATTACATCATCAAATCTGGTTCTCAGGCCTTGGGACTTGGACTGGAAATACACCACCAGCTCTCTCGGGCCTCCAGCTTGCTGACTGCAGATCTTGGGACTTCTTAGCCTCCATAATCACATGATGCAATTTTTTATAATAAATTATATGTGTGTGTGTGTGTATACATATATATATATATATATATATCCTACTGGTTCTGTTTCTCTGGAGAACCCAGACTAATACACCTATCTACTAAATCTGACACCCAGAAAGGATCATCTTTCAGCATACTCATTTGTAGAAGAGGAAATATAATATCATTCTTTTCTTGATGTTTTGTTTAGTTTTATAATGAACAACTAATGATTAAAAAGAATATATTTCAACTTTAACAAAATTATTCAAATAACAAAAATATTTTATGTGTGAACTAATATTTTCACTTACTAACAAAAATACTAAATATCACAATTTGCACTTTGCTTCACTGTTTTAAACTTGAAAAACAAATACAAACTACAAGTAGTAACATCGAATGATAGAATTTTACCATCTCATGTCCTGTTTCTTCTGGTTTACAATCACTGTGATGTCACTGCTTGTTTTTAATCTACTATTTAATCTCAGGAATATGGAGTACCACAGGAATTAGAGACAAAAACTGTGCCTAAAACAGCTCTAATAATTATGAACCATTACAAACTTACTCTCCAGTCAGACAAAAAATATATGTGGAATCTAAAAAAGCTGAACTCATAGAAACAGAGAGTAGAATGGTGGTTGCCAGGGACTAGGGGTAGAGGAAATATTAGTCAAGGGGTATAAACTTTCAGTTAGAAGATGAACAAGTTCTGGAGATCTAAGGTATAACATGGTGATTCTAGCCAATGATACCATATCATATACTTGAATGTTGCCCAGAGAGTAGACTGAATGTTCTCACCACAACAAAGAGATGGTAACTATGTGACAGGATGGAGATGTTAGTTAACGCTATGGTGGTCATCATTTTACAATATATAAATTTATCAAATCAACCCATTGTACACTTTAAACTTATACAATATTATATGTCAAGTGTATCTCAATATAGCTGGGGAAAAAAGAAAAGATGAAAGGCTAAAAAGTAACTCAAGAAGTTAGAAATAAAACAAGTAGAAGGAAAGAACAGAAATTAATGAAATAGAATCTAAGCCAAATCAAAAGGAACAACAAAATAAAACACTAGTTTTGTATGAATATAAAGATGACAGATATACATGCTAGATGCCGGGATAGGCTTACCCTCTTACACTTGTTACATTAATGGATAATTATTGTTAAAGTTTGTATTTCTTCTTATGTAATTTTATTTTTTCTAATAAACGTCATTGATTAAGCAGGAAAAAAAACAAAAACAAAATAAGAACTTACTCTCCAAACAAACGCCCATGCCTGAATCCACACGTTCTGGGGGCTGACTACACAACTGGGAGTTCTCCAAACTGACTTCCATGTAGAATACAATGTTTATTAAACGATAAGTAATAAAATTGTGCTAACTTGAAGTTTTTAACTTACTATTACAATGCAACCATAACCATAGCTTTAGTTTAAACCTTAAATATGTGCTGTCTAATACAGCAGCCATGAACCACATGTGGCTATGGAGCACTTGCAATGTAGTAGTCCAAATTGAGATGTGCTATAATGGAAAATATACACCAGATTCCAAATACTTAGCATGAAAAAAATTATATAAAATATTTAATAATTTAATTGATTATGTGTTAAAATGATAGCATTTTGGATACATTGGCTTAAATAAAACATATTATTAAAATTAACTTCACCTGTTTCTTTTTACTTTTTTAATGTGACTACTGGGAAATTTAAAATAACATATGTGGTTTGCATTGTTTCTTTTGGCCAGTGCGTCCTAGACTGACAAAAGATTTTGTGTGGGAGGAGCATTTTACCACTGACATTGTTTAGAATTTTCAATGCAAGGTGAAAATAAAAAGCAGATAGAATTCTAGTTTGCTTTAATATTGTTTTAAAATTTCCTAAAGATAATGTATCCACTTATTGCCTGCACTCAAGGCCCAATGCCTCCACTATTCCACCCTTGATGTGACACTAAATCAAACCAGTCTAGCTCATGCCACCGGAGGGTATTCATTTTGCTCACAGACCACTCACAGTTGGGTGTTCATGGTTCTCTACTCGGGTCCTTGCCCCCTCTCTCCACTGTCACTTCAATTTCTTGCCATCCTGATCCCCATTTCCAGGCTTTGTTAACATTGTTCTTTCTCACCCTGTGTTCCATCGGAAACACTTGAGCATCGCCTCTTCTGCTTATTGAAATTCCACCGCCTTTTCCAGGTCAAGACTCCTCCCTCAAATCTTCCTCTCAGACTCCAGTCCTCAGAGATCTCTTCTCTCCCCGCTCTCTCTCCTCTGCCTTCTCTGACTTGATGAGGTAAGCATGGTCTGTGCTATGAATTTGAATGGACAAATAGCACTTTGTCATCCCTCAAAATTTTTTTTAAGGTGTATGTCTCACTGAAAGGTCCTTAAATAGCTGAGATTTACATGTCTTTTCATCTCATTCAGAGCCTAGCACAATGTTATGACATTTTATATGTTCAATAGATAATTGCTGAATGAGTGAATGAATGATTCACAACATAAGTTAAATTTATTAAAATGAGTTCATCTGTGAGCGACAGCTGATTCAAAATAACATATATGTGCAAAAGACTGGGTAGGTGGCAGAGAGCCCTTCGCATATTCAACTGTGTAGGGTGCCTTGACTCCTTCCAACTCTTGGTCTGCCATTCCTAGGATATAGTGCTCATCTCTGTGGTTCAATAGAACATCTTACACAATAGCACTGAAAAGTACAAAATACTTAGGAATGATTTATCAAAAGAAGTGCAAAACTTGTGCCCTAAAAACTACAAAATATCATTGAAAGAAATTAAAGAAGATTTAAATAAATGGAAATGCATCCTGTATTCATGGATCAGAGGATTTACTATTGTTAAGATCAACACAATCCTCCAAATTGGTTTACAGATTCAACGCAATCTCCACTGAAATTCCAGCTGGCTTATTTGCAGAAATTGACAAGCTAATCCTACAATTCATGCGGAAATTCAAGGGATTCAGAATAGCCACACCAGTTTTTTAAAAAGAACAAAGTTGAAGAACTCAAACTCTTCTATTTCAGTACTTACTACAGAGCTATAGTAATCAAGACAGTGTACTGGCATAAGGATAGACCAATGGAATAAGAGTCCAGAAATAAGTGTTCACATTTACAGTCAACTGATTTTTGACAAAGGTGCCACAACAGTTCAATAGGAAAGAATATTCTTTTCAATAGATGGTGCTGAAGCAAATGCGTTAAAAGTAGTAAAAATGGTTTCAAAGAATTAAAAGTAGCACCTCTTGGGGCTGGCCCTGTGGCCAAGTGGTTAAGTTCACACGCTCCGCTGCAGGTGGCCCAGTGTTTCATTGGTTCGAATCCTGGGCGAGGACATGGCACTGCTCATCAAACCATGCTGAGGCAGCGTCCCGCATGTCACAACTAGAAGGACCCACAACAAAGAATATACAACTATGTACTGGGGGCCTTTGGGGAGAAAAAGGAAAAAAATAAAATCTTTAAAAAAAAAAAGTAGCACCTCTACCTCTCATCACATACAAAAGTTCACTCAAAATGGATCACAAACCTACCTTTAATAGCTAAAACTATAAAAATTCTTAGATGAAAACATAGAAGTAATTCTTTCATGACCTTGGATTTGGCATTGTATTCCTAGACATGACACCAAAAGCAAAAGTGACAAAAAGAATAGATAAATGGGACTTCATTAGAATGAAAAACTCTTGTGTATCAAAGGACACTATCAAGAAAGTGAAAAGGCAACCAAACAGAACAGGAGAAAATATTTGCAAATCATATCTCCAATAGGAAATCTGTATTCATAATATATAAAGAACACTTACAATTCAACAACCAAAAAACCCTCAATTTTTTAAACAGGCAAAGCATTTCATAGACATTTTTCCAAAGAAAGTATACATATGGCCAGTAAGCTCATGAAAAGATGTGAAACATCACAGTCATGAGAGAGATACAAATCAAAACCAATTGACATCACATTTCACACCCACTAGCATGGCCCTAATAAAAAAGACAGATAATAACAAGTGTTGGTGAGGATGTGAAGAAATTGGAACCCTCATATATCATTGGTGGCGACGTAAGATGGTGCAGCCACTGTGGAAAAGTTTTGTGGTTCTTCGAAAGTTTAAACATAGAATTATTGTAAGATCCAGGAGTTCCACTACTAGCAATACACCCAAGAGAAATGAAAACATATATCTATGCAAAAACTTCTACATGAATGTTTATAGCACCATTATTCATAATAGCCAAAAAGTAGAAACAATCCAAATGTCCATCAACTGATGAGTGGACAAATAAAATGTAGTATAACTGTACAATGGAATATTATGTGGCAATTAAAAAAACAAATGAAGTACTGATACCTGCCACAGCATGGATGAACCTTGAAAACATGCTAAGTGAAAGAAGTCAGTCACAAAAGACTACATATTGTATAATTTTGCTTACTTAAAATTTCCAGACTAGGCAAATCTATAGAGACATAAAGTAGATTAGTGAGTCCCTAGGCCTAGGTCAGGGGAGGGAAGGGGAGTCAATGGGTTTTGCCGGGGGATGATGAAAGTGTTCTAAAATTGTGGTGATCTTTGCACAGCTCTGTAAATATGCTAAAAACCACTGAATTGTACACCTTAAATAAGTGATTTGTATGGTACATGAATTATATTTCAATAAAACTTTTATTTTTAAAAAAGAGCATCTTACCCCAGGAAGTTATATGGAAGAAGGATCAGGAAAAAAGTGGTGAGGGGAACATGCCTATGGTTTCTTAGGAAAGTTCCCAGGTAGATTCATTTAATCTTCACAACCTTATGAGAGTAAAACTATTATTATCTCCACCTTACAGGTGAAAAACTGAGGCACATTCATTTAAACAACTTTCTCACCCACAAACAAATAGGTTTAGTAAAATAACCAAAAGACTATATCCTATATATTTGGAAATTGAGAATACTATAAACAACTCATTGATAAAAAAAAAAAATGAGAAAAATTACGAGGTTCTTAAACTGAATAACAATGAAAATGTTACATAATAAAAAATTGTTGAATAGAAACTTCTAGTCCTGAACAAAAAAGAATAGAGACACTTATCGCTATTTCTCCCGCAAAGTATAGCTAAAAACCCTAGATACTGTATACAAAACAAACATAAGACTTTGAAAGAGGAATGGAAGAAGGCAGACCAGTTAGGAACCTTGGGACCTGAGGAATAGCACAGTAATGAGTTCCTTGGGTATTCTTTTTGCCTTATATATCTCAGACTGAGTATTAGAGAAGCTGGCAACCCAGAAATGCCAGCAGGCGCAGACACAAAAAGCCCCTAAAAAAGCTTGCTTTCTCTAGCCAAAGGACCAGGAAGGGGCAACCTAGCAAGATATAAAACTTTTGGACAACAAACACTGTATTCCAGCCAAACACCATGGAGAAAACTGTGCCCCCGCCACCACATACACCAGAAAAGACTAAGGGGAGACAGTAAATTTCCACCCTCTCCAGGCTATAATGAGGTGCCCCAAGCCCCTTGCTAGGGTAGTATAATGGAAGACCAAGTGGAGACGTAAGACTTTCACCCCAGACAGACAATAGTGAAATGCCCCCCACCATGGAGCTGGTGGAAATCACATGGGGAACCCGGACTTCCACCCCCTACACACACACCTGGTAGTAAGAGGGAACTCTTCCCTCTCCCTGCTGGGATGGTGTCAGAGGAGGCCTACTGGAGAGCCATGACTTTCACCACCACCTAGTGGTAACAAAGTGCCATTTCCAACACTAGGGTGTCAACAGAGGCTGAGGGGGACAGCTGGACTTCCACCCTCAACCTGGCAGGAAAGAGGTTGTGTCCATATTTCCCTGAAGGTATGGTGTCAGAGGAAGCTTACTAAAACAGAAGAATTAAGTAAGATCCAGTGTGTCCTAACATAATACTGAAAATGTACAGGATACAATCTAAAATCACTCATCATACCAAGAGCTAGGAAAATCTCAACTTGAATAAGAAAAGACAATCAACAATTCCAACAAAGAGATGTCAACAGATACTGGAATTTCCTGACAACAGCTTTAAAGCAGCCATCACAAAAATGCTTCAAGGAGCAATTATGAATATGACTAAAACAAATGAAAAAAAGGAAGTATAAACAAAGAAATGGAAAGTGTCAGTGAAGAAACAGAAGTTAAAAAGAAGAACCAAATGGAAACTTTGGAACTGAAAACGCAATAACAAAAGTTAAAAAAAAAAAACTCATTTGATAGGCTGAACATCAGAATGGAGAAGATACAGGACAGAATCAGTGAACATGAAGATAGAATAACAGGAATTACCCAGTCTAAACAACAGAGAGGGAAAAAAAAAACACTGGAAAAAAATAAACAGAGCCTCAGGGACCTGTAGAACTATAACAAAAGATCTAACCTTTATGTCTTTGGAGTCATGAGGAGAAGAGGAGAAAGAGTCTGGGATTGAAAAAGTATCTGAAAAATTAATGGCTGAAATTTTCCCAAATTTGACAAAAAGCATAAACCTATAGATTTAAGAAGCTGAGTAAATCCAAAACAGGATAAACCCAAAGAAATCCATGCCACAGCACATGATAATCAAAATTCTGAAAACTAAAGACAAAGAAAAATCTCGAAATCAATAAAAGAGAAATGATACCTCACATATAGGGAAAAAGGTCCAAATGGCAAAGGATTTCTCATCAGAAACCATGTAGACCATAAGAAAATGACACAAAATTTTTCAAGCTCTAAAAGAAACCAAATGTGAATCTAGAATTCTATATGCAATTAAAAAACTCTTTAGGAATGAAGGGGAAATCAAGACATTCTAAGATAAAGGAAAACTAAGAGAATCTGTCACTGGCAGACCTACCCTAAAAGAATAGCTAAAGGAAATTCTTGAAAAAGAACAGAAATGATAAAAGAAAAATCTGAAAACACAAGCAGGAAATAAAAAATAAGAGAAAGTAAAAATATAGGTAAATAAAGTAGACTTTCTTTCTCCTCTTCAGTTTTTCCTTCTCCTCTAAATTTTGACCTTTGAAGCAAAAAAGGTAACATTATGTGATGTGGTTCTCAATGGATGTAGAGAAAATATTTAAGACAATTATGAACAGAGGAGAGGAAAAGACTTAAAGGGAGATAAGATTTCTACACTTCACTTAAACTAGTAAAATGCAGATACTAGTAGACTGTGATAACTTATATATGTATAATGTAACACCAAGGGCAACCACTAAAAATCTATACAAAAAGATATATTAAAAAATACTGCAGAATCTGCGGGGGTGGGGTTAGAGATGCTACTGGTATCTAGTGGTAGAGGCCAGGGATGCTGTTAAACATTCTACAATATATAGTACAGTCCCCCACAACAAAGAATTATGTCAATAATGCTAAAGTTGAGAAACCCTGGCCTACATGCTTACTAGCGCTGTATATTATTCTTTTTAACAAGGTTTTTTAAAAATTTTGTATTTCTGTTTTCTCCTTACCTTCTCTCTATGTAGCAAGTGATAACTGGTTTTCCACAACAACCAGTACCTTGTCATTCTTTTAATTTTGCCAATCTGGTACTTTAAAAAATGATAACCTTATTTTATTTTGTACCTCTTCAAGAGAATGGAGTTATTTTTACTTCTTACTTTATATATTATTTGAATTTGTTATAATGAACATGTATTATTTTTATATATTTTTGAAATGCTATTAAAGATTTTTATAAATACTACAAATAAATCAAAATGGGATTCTAAAATATGTTCAAGTAACCCACAGGAGAGCAGGTACAAGAAACAGAAATAAACAAAACACAGAAAATAACATTAAAATGTCAAATTTAAGCATTAATATATTATTTACATTAAATGTAAATGGTCTAATTACGCTAATTGAAAGACAAAGATTGACAAAGTGGATTAAAACACATAACCCAACTATGAAACTCACTTCAAATACAATATAGGTAGGTTGAAAGTAAAAGAATAGAAAAATATATACCATCCAAACATCAGTCAGAAGAAAGCAGGAATGGCTATATTATTATCAGATAAAATAGTTTTCAGAGCCAAAAAAACTACTTTGGGCAGAAAAGAATTTTAAATAAAAGAATCAATCTACCAAGAAGACATAGCAATCCTAAATGTTTATGAATGAACCAACAGAGCTGTAAAATATGTGCAGCAAAAATTAATACAACTGAAAGGAAAAATAGAAAAATCAACAATTACAGTTGGAGACTTCAACACCCCTCTATAAACAGTTGATAAAACTTCTAGGGAGACAACCACCAAGGATACATAAGAACTTCACACACCATCAACCAACAGGATCTAATCAACATTTATAGAGCATTCTACCCAATAACAGCAGAACACACATTCTTTTAAAGTGTCCATGGTGTGAAGATGGCACTGAAAGTGAAGAGGGAAGCCCCTGCCCCTCCCAAAGCCGAAAGCAAAGCAAAGGCTTTGAAGGCCAAGAAAGCAGTGATGAAAGGCATCCACAGCCATGAAAAAGATAAGATCCACACATCACCCACCTTCCAGTCGCCCAAGACACTACAGCTCTAAAGACAGCCCAATATCCTTGCAAGAGCACTCTCAGGAGTAACAAGCTTGATCACTATGCTCTGATCAAGTTCCCCCTGAACACTGAGTCAGCCATGAAGAAGATAGACAACAACACCACACTGTGTTCATTGTGGATGTCAAGGCCAACAAGCACCAAACAGGCTGTGAAGAAAATCTATAACATTGACATGGCCAAGGTCAACAAGATCAGACCTGATGGAGAGAAGAAAACATACGTTAGACTGGTTCCTGACTATGATGCTTTGGATGTTGCCAACAAAATTGGGATCATCTAAACTGAGTCCAGTAGACTAATTCTAAATATAAATTTTTTCACCATAAAAAAAATAAAGTGTTTAGGAACACAAACATGATAGTTCATAGCCTGGGCCATAAAACAAACCTCAGCAAAATTAAAAGAATGGAAATCAGTGTGTTCTCTGACCACAAAAGAATCAAACTAGAAACCAATAACAGAAAGGTAACAGAAAATATCCGAGCATTTGAAAACGAAACAGCACACTTCTAAATAATCCATGGGTCAAAGAGGAAGTCTCAAAGGAAACAAAAAACACATTCAATTGGATGAAAATAAGAATAGAGCATATCAAAATCTGTGAGATGCCACTAAACCAGTGCTGAGAAGGAAATTTTTACCACTAAATGCTTATATTAAAAAAGAGGAAAAGTCTCAAATCAGTCACATAATCTCCTTAAGAAACTACCTAAAGAAGAGCAAAATAAACCCAAAGAAAGCAGAAGGAAAGAAATAAAAATAAGAGGAGAAATCAATGAAATTGAAAACAGAAAAACAATATAGAAAATCAATGAAACAAGGAGCTGGTTCTTTGAAAAGAGCGATAAAAGTGACAAGTCTCTAGCAAGATTGACAAACAACAAAATAGAGAAGGCACAAATTACTAATATCAGAAATGAAACAGGGAATATCACTACAGACCCTGCTGACATGAAAAGGATAATAATGAAATACTATGAACAACTCTACACGCATAAATTTGATGAATTAGATGAAATGGACCAATTCCTCAAAAAGCACAAACTACCACAACTTACCCAACATGAAACAGATAATTTGAGTAGCCTTGTAACTATTAAAGAAATGGAATTTGTAACTTTAAAATTCCTAAGAAAGTAATCCCCAGGCCCACACGAACTCTACCAAAAACAAATTCCAGGTGGATTTTGTCAAACATTTAAAAAAGAACTAACATCAAATCTGCAAAATCTTTTCCAAAAAATAGAAGAGGAGAGAACATTTCTCAACTTATTTTATGAGGGCAAAATCACTCTGATACCAAAATCAGACAGATAGTCTAAAAGAGAAAACTGCAGATCAATAACCTTCATGAATACAGGCATAAAAGTACTTAAAATATTAGCAAATAGAATTGAGCAATGTATAAAAAGAATTACACATCATGAACAAAGAGGATTTATTCCAGAGATGCAAAGCTGGTTCTGTAGTTGAAAATCAATCTATGTAAACCGACATATTGATAGTCTAGAGAAGAAAAATAATATGATCATACCAAATGAGGCAGAAAAAGCACTTTACAAAATTTAACACCTAAGGATGTCAGCGTAAATGGTGGAGTAAGGAACTTCAAAAGTCTGCCTTTCCTTAAAAGCAATGAAAAAACTGGCATAATCAATCTTTTCAAAACTCTACTAACTAACCAAAAGTTTGCGGTGTCCAGGGGAGTGCTTAATTAAGAAAAACAAGCTGAACCTCAGTAAGAACAGTGAGCTTTGTGGAGTTTTAACAACTCGTGGTCCCATCCTCCACTCCCAAGCTCAGTAGTAGTCTTGAAAATAACACCCCACCTTCCCGATACTGGTGTGGAGGGGAGCAGAGCAAACCTTATTCACAAAGAATTACAGTTATTTGCTTTGACTCATCTGGTGGCTCCCTGGAAGAGCAGCTCAAAAGACTTACCTTTATCTTGTCTAACTCAAAACTTACTCAGTTTCTGAGCAAGTTAAACATAGCATTACTACACAGAACAGAGAACTCAGAAATAGAACGCATGAGCAAGACCATCTGATTTTTGACAAAAGTGCAAAAGCAATTCCATGGAGGAAAGATAGTCTTTTCAGCAAATGGTGCTACAGCAATTGGATATCCATAGGCAATAAATAAATAAATAAATAAAATGAACCTTGACCTAAACCTCATTCCTTATATAAAAATTAACTCAAAATTGATAATAGATTTAAATATAAAAGGCAAAATTATAAAACTTTAGAAGAAAACGTAAGGAAAAATCTTTGGGCCTCAGGCTAGGCAAACACAAAACTAAAAGCACGGTTCACAGAAGAAAAAAGTCAATAAATTGAACTTAATCAGAATTTAAAACTTTTGCTTTGTGAAAGACTCTGCTAAGAGAATAAAGACAAGCTATAGACCTGGAGAAAATATTCATAAAACATATCTGACAATAGAATTGTATCTAGAGTATATAAAGAACTCTCAAAATTCAATTGTAAAAAAGCAAACACTCTAATTAGAAAATAGGGAAAAAAATGAAGTGATATTTCACTGAAGAGGATATATAGATGGCAAATAAGCACATGAAAAGAAGCCATTAGAGAAACATTATTATTAGAAAAGCTAAAATAAAAAAAATAATGACAATATTAAATGCTGGTGAGGATATGGAGAAATGGACCTCTCAAACATTGCTGATGAGAATGAAGAAAGTTACAACCATTCTGGAGAATAGTTTGCAATTTCTTTAAAAAACTAAACATATACTTACCATATTATCCAGCAAAAGCACTCCTGGGTATTTATCCCAGAGAAATTAAGACTTATGTCCACACAAATACATGTACACAAATGTTCATAGCAGCTTTATTTGTAATAGTTAAGAATTGGAAACAACTAAAATGTCCTTCAATAAATGAATAAACTGTGGTACATCCACATCACAGAATGCTTCTCAGCAATAAAAAATAACAAACTATTGATACACACAACAATTTGAATGGATCTCAAGGGAATTGCGCCAAGTGAAAAAGATCAGTCTCAAAGATCACATACTGTATGAATCCATCTATAGGACATTCTCAAAATGATAAAATCATAGAGACGGTGAACAGATTTGTAGCTACCAGGAGTTAGGGGTGGTGGTGAAAGGGGAGTAGGTGTGATTCTAGAAGACTAGCAGGTGGAAGATCTTGGTAGTTTTGTATCTTGATTGCAATGGTGGTTACATAAATCAATACATGTGATACAGTGGAAAAAAACTATAGACATATATTGTACCAATGAAAGTTTCCTGACTTTGATATTGTACTATGGTTACCTAAGATGTAACCATTGGGAGAAACTGAGTAAAGGGTACAGAGGACCTCTCTGTACTATTTTGCAACTTCCTGCAGATCTACAATTATTTCAAAATCAAAAGTTTTTAAAACTGTGAAATAAGATGAAAAGTAATGAGCTAAGCATTGAACTTAAGAAATTAGTAAAAGGAAAACAGGACAAACCCAAAGAAAAGTGAAAAAAGGAAACAACAAAGCTAAGTAACAAAACAGAATACAAACAACAGAGAGGATCAACAAAGTCAAAAGTTGGTTGATTGAAAAGACAATACTATGAAAAATTTAATGTCGATAAATTTATAACTTATAGAAAATGACAAAACTCCTAGAAAATATAACCAACCCAAAGTGACTCAGGGAAAAATAGAAATCTTGGGTAGTCCTATAAGCACTGAGGAAATAAAATCAATATGTAAAAACATCAGGCCCAGATGGTTTTGTAGTTAAGTTCTACCAAGCATTCAAGGAAGATCTCTTTCCAACATTATGAAAATTCTTCCAAGGAACAGAGATAGAAAGGAAACTCTCCAGCTCTCCAACTGTTATAAGACTAGTACAACTTTGATAGCAAACACAGATAAGAAGAGTATAAGAAAGAAATACTTCAGCACAACATCACTCACCAACACAGATATAAAAACCCTAAATAAAATGTATGCAAACTGAATCCAGCAATGCACAGAATAGATGAAGATCACAACTGAGCTACGCTTATCCCAGGAAGGCAAAAGTGGTCTAATATTAGAAAATCCACTATTTTTATTCACTGATTAAGAAAGAAAAAATAAATGATAATCTTAACAAATGCAGTAAAAGCATTTGATGTAATTCAATACCTGTTTGAAATAAAATTACCTAACAATCTAGGGATAGAAGAGAACTTAATATAAGTTACTTACCCAAAACCTAAAACCCATCTAATACCTAAATCTGAAGCATGAGAGCTTCACCTTTAAAATCAGATCAGGAACAAGACAAGAACTATTACTATCATCTCTATTCAACATCAAACTGAAGATCCTATCTAGTTAAGTAAAATGAGAAAGAGAATGTACAACCTTTACAGGTCATAAGGATTGAAAAGAAGGAAAAACTGTCATTATTTGAAAAATATTTAATAACACAGAAAACCCAAGAGAACTAGTTGACAAATGATTGGACTTAATAGAATAATGGAGAATGGTTGATTAAAATGGGAAGATTTAAAATTAATTTCATTTCTATAAAAGAGCAACAGATGGAAAACACAATGTTTCAAAATATACCATTTATAATAGCAAAAAAAGTTATTTAGGAATAAATCTAATAAAGATATGCATGACATTTATAGAGAAAGTTATAAAGCTTTACTGAAAGTTAAAGCAACTGTCCTTCCCCAAACCGACAGAAATATGAAGGTTTATTCTCCATACAACGTCAACAGGAGGCCTCTGGACTGCAGACAATAGGCACATTTGAAGGCAGAAGTATCTTACTGCAAACCAAAGGAGTGTGTCACCAAATCCCTAAATGCTAAATACTGAGGTCCCACCCCACCGCACGCCTAGGCTTTCTCCCCAGTTGGATTGCAAAACTCTGGCAGCCAAATCTTTGCCTTCCTCGCAGAAAATGAGATGATGCTCCTATGAAGAATTCAGCCAACGCTCAAAGAAAGACCTAAAGATGCTGACCTTAGGAATTCTTCAGATCACTTAAGTGTAAGGCTCAAAGCCAACAAGTTCCATTCATCTAGTCAGATCTTTCCATCAACTTTTTTGGGGGAGTTTTAATATAGGAATAGTATTTTTTTTATTGAGGTAACATTGGTTTAACGTTATATAAATTTCAGGTGTACATCATTATATTTTGGTTTCTGTACAGACTACTTTGTGTTCACGACCAAAAGTCTAGCTGCCATCCATCACCATACATATGTGTCCCTTTAAACCTTTCGCCTTCCCCCAACCCCACTTCCCTTCTGGTAACCACCAATCTGTTCTCTGTATCTGTTTGTTGTTGTTGTTGTTGTTTTATCTTCTGCATATATATCGTATTTGGATTTCTCTGTCTGGCTTATTTCACTTAGCATAATACCATCAAGTTCCATCCATGTTGTCACAAAAGGCAAGATTTCATCTTTTTGTGGCTGAGTAGTATTCCATTGCATATATACACCACATCTTCATTATCCATTCATCTAACAATAGGCATTTAGGTTGTTTCCATGTCTGAGTATTTATCCAAAGAAAATGAAAACACTAACTTGAAAAGATATATGCACCCCTATGTTCATTGTAGCATTATTCAATCAACTTTTTAATCCTAGACTTTTAATCATGAACAGTCAAACAAGGTCTAAAAAACATCACAGAAAAACCTCTAATATGGAAGATAGAGTCCAAAGCAAACAAACCATTAAACAAACAAATAGATGAAGGCAATCTGAAGGAAACATAATCTATGCAAGGAAAAGAAACTTAAAAATAATTCTAGTTCATATATTAAAGGAGATTGGAAAAGATATTACATCCATGAAAGAACAGAATTCTATTATTAAAATAGAGAACAAAAATGAGCTTTTGGAAAGTAGGCAGAAATAAAAAACTCGACAGTGAAGTTGAAAGACAAAAAGAGGAATAATGATGAGGAAAGAAATCTAAGAAAATTAAAGGACCTGACCAAGAGGTACAACACCTGGAAAAGCAGAGATGAGAAAATCATCACTAAAAGAATTAAAGAAAATTTCTCCAAACTCAGGGACATGAATTGTCAGATAAAAAGGCGTACTTAGAACACAGCACAATGGAAGAATATAGACCTACATGGTGAAAAGTTCAAAACAATGGAAACAAACAGAAGCTTGTAGAACAGAAAAAAATAGGCTTTACACAAAGGATCAGATATCAGAAAGGTTTTATTCTTCTCTATAACAGCAATGGCAGCAAGAAAACAATGGAGCAATACTTTCAAAATTCTAAAGGAAAATTATTTCCAACCTGGAATTCTAGATTCGACTAAACTACCACTTTGAAGGAAATAAAGACACATGTAGATATGCAAGTTCTTAAAATACTTATTTCCCAAGCTTCTACTGGAAGAGGTGCTCACCAAAATTAGAAGACAAAATCAAGACAAGGGAAGACAGGAGACACTGGAAACAGGAGATGCAGCATGGGAAACAGATGACGGAATTCCCCAGGTAGACAGTAAAGGGATATCCTGGGACAACAGCTGTGGATCAGACTTGTGCAACCAGCCCAGATTGGAGCAGGTGACTCAAGTGATAGGCATGCTGAGGGATGCCATTTCCCAGATGCCCACTGCCTTTGCATCAACTTTTTAACCTGAGAACAGCATACCTGAATAAGCTTGAACAAGATTTTTCTATGCATTTGGCTTGTCTTGACCAGAATTTATGTACTTGTGGTTTTCCCCTCCATGCTCTGCTGTCTGAATTGACTGAGGACACATTTCACTCAGAGGAATGATCTTTGACCTCCTGGGAACTAGGGCTGCTGTTTTGCAGAAGATGCAGACATTTTTTTCATGTGGCCATTCCTCATAGAGATTCTAGAAAATTCCAGGACATATTATATCTAGCTTCAATTCAGTGAAGACATTTACATTTATTTACATTTATATTGGTAATAATATGTCCCTGGTAAGTTACTTTCTAGAGATCTAACAATACAGGAGAAGAGCTTGGAGAAAATAAAGAACGAGTGGTGTATTAGTTTCCTTTGGCTACCTTAGCAAATTACACAAACTGAATCTTATTTAAACAAAAAACATTTATTCCCTCATAGTTCCAGAGAGCGGAAGTCTGAAATGAAGGTGTCAGCAGGGCTTTACTCTCTCTGAAGGCTCTAGAAAACAATCCATTCTTTGCCTCTTCCAGCTTCTGGTGGCTGTAGGTGTTCCTTGGCTTGTGGTCGCATCACCGCAATCTCTGCCTCTATGGACACTTTGCCTCCTGCTCTTCTCTTTTGTCTCTCCTTCTGTGCGTCTCTTATAAGGACACTTAACATCGGACTTAGGGCCTAGCTGGATAATCCAGGATATCTCCCTATCTCAAAATCCTTAATTATATCTGCAAAGACTCCTTTCCCAAAAAAGTTCACATTTGTAGGTTCCAGGGATTAAGATGTGGACATATCTTTCGGGGGGTGGGGAGGAGCACCATTCAATCTACTAAAGTGGTTAGCAAATCCCTCAATTTGGTGTTTCTCAGATTTCAGTAAGATACAGACTGCTTCTAAAATAAAGACATTTTCACAGAAAACAGAACAAAACAAATAATTCATAATAGATTTTTTGGTTTGTGGAATTTGACAAATTGATTTAAAATGTATACAGTAGAGGAGAGTCACGAATAGCTCAGACATTCCTGAAGAAAAATGACAATGTTGAGGGAAACTTGCTCCAAGTCTTATAAATTTATAGTAATTGAGGCACTATGATATTGCCTTAGAGATAGACAAATGAGCCAATAGAATATAATAACACAATCAATAGCCCAGCAAGACACCAAAACATACAGAGACACTTGATATATGACAGAGGCGTCATTGGAAATTAAGTTATTTATATGAAAAAAAGTGAATCTTTACCTCATACAATGAAAAAAAAATCATTTCCAGGCTCATTCAGTATTTAAATATGAACAGCAAACTTTAACGTATTTAGAAAATACAAGATAATATCCAATGATCTTAGGAATCCAAATATCCATCAACAGGAAAAGAGTTAAATAAAGAGTCATATACAAAAAAATACTTGTGGACACTGTGATGCATTTCCAAGATCCCCCTTCAAGGAAGGCCTTGTGGCCCCAACTTCTGGAAGTGCTGTTGGCCATCTGCCTTCAGCTGTCAAACCCTTCAAGGACTGCCCCAGTTGCAAAGAACTGCCTCGTCCAAAGTCATCTCTTTTACTGAGATGGCCACATCCAATGACTGATCAGCCCAACTCAGGATAACTATGAGTGTTCTGAAGGGTCATTCTATTTTTATTTTCTCATGATACTGTGAGTCAGGAATTTGGTCTGGGCTTAGCTGGCCAGTTCCGCTCCACATAGCATCAGCTGGGTTCATTCACTCAGCTGCATTCAACTGGTAACTAGGCTGAGCTAGAAGGTACAATAACGCTTCATTCACCTGTCTGGAAACTAAATGCTCCTCCCAGTGGTCTCTATCTCACCATATGGTTAGCTTGGATGCCTCACAACATGGTGGTCTCACAGTAATCAGATTTTTACGTAGTAGCTGGCTTCTAAGAGGGAGCATTCCAGGTAGTGAAGGCAGAAGCTACAGATCTCCTATTCCTAGCCTTAGCAGTCTCTCGGCACATCACTTCTGCTACATCCTATTAGTCAAAATAAGTCAGAGGGCCAGCCAGATCCAAGGGGAGGGGAAATAGACTCTTCCTCTTGATGAGGGCGTGATGAGGTCACATTGCAAAAGAGCCCGTGAGACAGGAGAGATTTTTGTGGCCATCTTTGGAATCACAATCTGTCACAGCCATCATGTACAGCCAAGCAAGTTGTATGCTGTACAACTCCAGGAGGTACCGTTTTCCAAGACCTCAAAGCAAATAGCTCCCCCTAGAGTTGTGCAGTAAACAACCAGCATAATTGGTCCCCACAGCCCTAGATTCACTCATAACGCTGACCACAAAAAGCAAGTCACAGAGGAGTATATACAATATTACGCCACTTACATGAAGTTTCAAATGTGAAACTGAAGAATATATTATTTAGGGATACATAAAAATGTAGAAAGCCTATAAAGACAAGCAAGGAAATGATAAACAGAAAATTTAGGAAGGGACTGGAGGATGTGGTTTTTAAGATCAAAGAGAAATACTTGAGTGGTCTCGGTAATAGTCTATTGCTTCAGCTAGATGGTAGATAAAGGGGTGTTTGTTATCTACAAAACATTATTTTGTGTGTACAAAATAATCCAAACTCAGTTGATAAAGAAAACAAATAAGTAATACAATAAAATAGAAAAAGTAAGTAAAGATTAATTCAGGATAGTAGTAGCTTCTGGAATAATGGAAAGGGATCCAACAGGAGAAAGATACCAGGGGATCTAGTAGTATTTATTAAGTTAGCTTGGTAAGAACTTGCTACATTTTTCTTTATATCTTATAAATTGATTACATACCTTCTTTTGTTTGTGGCTGTCAGAAGATGTAGACCATAGAATCAGCAGTGAACAGAATGGGGCCTTAACAACAATTATTCCCATCCGGGTGTATCTTGTGGTACTCAGAGAGAATACAATAGAGACAAAGTCTACACTTCTCATTTTATAAAGGCCATAGGTAAGCTTGTAAACAAAGAAGAAAGAAACATTCAGCTTCTCCTTCCAGGATGCAAGATGAAAACACTACACTCAATCTAAACCAAGAGTACTAAATATAATAAAAGTTGAGGTGGGAGGGCATTAACATTGTGAGACATATATACATTTTAGTACTGAATATCGTCTGAAATGGTTGCAGAGGTCATCATATCATACTTCTATGAAAAAAATGAGAGAGAAGAGCCCAGTGTTCAAGGACCACTCATTGAGTTTGTACCATGGTTAAATATAAAAGACCACCCAGATAAGTGAAAGGGAGACCATTTCTGTGTTTAGACTCTTTTATTGTAATTGTAACAGCAATATCAGAAGAGCCTGTTTTACTGTTTGGATTTCTAAACTTCCATCTAGCATTTTCAAGAGTCACTCAGAAGCAGAGATGACATAAATAATGCAATGCTCGTCACGCATTCTCTCTTTTGAGGGAATCAGGATAGCGTTCTAAAGAGGTAGTTTTTGAGAAAACCGGGCACACAAATATAGAACCATTTAGGTCATTTGTTGTGACAGTAAATAAGAAATTGAGGAAGCTATATTTTAACAAAGGAAACTTCTCTAAAAAGGAAGACAAGGACTCTAAAAGACACTGTGTCAGGATGAAATCTACTTGTGGCTCGGTTCTTCACAAAAGACTTAGCTCTGTTTTCTGTAACTAGTCCACAGATGTAAAGGAATATATGTGTATATGGCCTTTGCTCAAATGTCATCGCCCTAGTAAGGCCTTCCTTGACTACTCTATTTAAAATGCAACATCCCCGTCGACCCCGCAGCACTCCCTATCCCCCTTCTATGCTTGATTTTTTTCTTCCACAGCACTTATCAGTTTCTAACATACTGTAAAATATTCCTCTTTACTTTGGTTTACTGCCTGAATTTCCTCCCCTAGAACATAAACAGAGATTTTTTTTTCTTCCCTTGTTATTCCCAGCATCTAGAACGATGTCCATAATGTAATTGGTGCCCCATAGATATTTGTTTTATGAACTGGATGAATGAAATCTGGTAAGATGAGAGCTGGCAGCTGCTGTCGTCCATAGTCTGGTCTTGTGGAAAAGCCTGTCTTAAAAAGGAAAGCTGAGACAGAGAAACTGTCACTCTCCACCCTAGTGGGGGACTAGCTTCTGTCCTGTCCTCCCAGAAGCCAGCTACATCTCTGCCTTTACTAGGGTTTTCTACATGAGCGAGTAAATCCCCCTTTTGACCTAAAGTGAACTTCTATCATTTGCAACCATGAGAGTTCTAATATGTGAGCATTCTTTGCATAGACATATAGAGGACAAATTTCCCCTTTTACCAAGTAAAAGCCTCTCTGAGTGGTCGACATCCTCTGCTTCATTTTCCATCCTCAGCTTGTCCTGATATGGTGATGGTACTTGATTCCACACTAGGAGGCTTCAGTTGCAACATCATTTGCAATCATTTGAAACCTCCATGTTCAGCAACCTTCTGCAAAGCAGGCTATAGAGACGAGGCAGGGTGTGCCGCCTCCCACCTCCTGCTCCATCCCATCCAGCCCTTCAGTGATCCAGCTCTATAGCCATCCAAACCGAAACACTTGACCTCTAGACACTCACTTATTTGCCTGTGTTGTTCCACCTCCTCTCTCCATCACATGACCACTAATTCTACCCTGCCAGAAATTGATAACAGAGAATGAGGAAACCAAGGATATTGTGACACATCATGAGTATCTTCGTGACCCACTAAAGTGTCCCAACTCGCTGGTTGGGAAACAGCAGTTCAGAAAAGCATCACAAATGCTGTTCATTTTGCAAAACAGTTAGCCAGCCAAATGAAAAAGGATTCAGAGGATTTAAGAGACCTACTTATTACAAGTTTAAAAGTCTAAATAAACACACATGATGTTATAATAGACTTATTTTGTAACTTCTTACCCAATAGGACCACGTATTCACATACCAGTGCTGCAATGAGCCCCATCATTCTTCCATCTGAGCATTCATTTAACAAACATGAATTGAATCCCCCTGTCTGAGTCAAACATTGTCTGGTGCTAGGCCCTGAAGGGGCTCCCAGCCTGGAACGAGAGACAGGCACAGAAGCAGACACACGACAATAGAATGGTAAAGAAGCACGAGGCACAGGATATTTTATAAGCACTATGGAGAAGCATCTTATCTTGTTTTGAGAAGTCCAGAAAGCATCTCAGAGGAGATAATGCCCAGAGATCAATCTAAAGGATGAGTGGGATTAGCCCAACAAAGGAGGGGAAGAACTTTCTAAGAAGAGAGGCAGCGTGAGCAAGAGCACGGAGGCTACAAGCACTTTTGTGCTGCTGGGATATAAAGAGAAGGCAAGGATGGCAGAAGGAGAGGAGAAAAGGAGGGAGAGGGATAGGACATAACAGGCCGTGAATATGGAGATGCACTTCCTAGCTCCCCTACAAGGAAGGACTTGATACCCCATCTGTGGGAATGAGCAGACAGCCCTCAGCCCCTTCAGGGTCTGCCTCAGCTGCAGAGAACCACTTCACCCCAAATCACACCATACTGGGGATAAGCCATACACAATGACTGACTGAGGCAGGGACATAAAGGCCTGATCATATTGGCCTAGCTTGGGACAACCTGGAAGGGACATCTAGCCCTAGAGCTCCCAGCAGGGTAGGCCAAAGCTGTCACTGGGCCTGAATCACAGCTCAACTTCTCCCTCTGCCTACTCCTGCTTCCTTCTCCTTTCCATAGCTGTTGATCTCAAGGGCTCTCTTTAATAAACATCTTGCACACTAAACTCAGTCTCAGTCTGCCTCTGAGGGGAACCCAACCTGTGACATGGGCCATTAATGTCTATTAAGAAACTTGGACTTAAAGCTATACTGAGGTTTTAAATAAATTTCGCTTCCAACACTACAGCCTTATCACCATCTGTGCTCCCTTTCAGAAACCATGCTGTCAGACACAAGAGGTGCATTTCGCTTACCGCAGCAACCATACCTAAGAGTGGTTACATAGAGAAGTCCAGCCCTGCCCTTTAATTTTCCCTGAAGGCGACCTGAGTGTATCTAAGAAGATGGAAGCATCCCTTTTTCAGAATTTCACCCATGGCTCAGCCACATCATCCATCTATTTATTCCTTCAAGAAACATGTCCTGAACATATGCTAAGCCCTGTGCTAACTTGGTCACTTCTTGCCCTGGTGCTAACCTTTAAGATAATTTTAGAATTCTTAACTATGGTCTTTAAAAAATTAAATTAAAAGAAACTTTAGTCATAGAAACACCAATGCGTATAGTTTCCCTTGAAATTCCTTTGCTGTTATCCGAGTTCAAACTCTCTAAGGGCACCTTTGTTTGTGGTTTGGCTTCCCATATGGTGTTTGCAATGAGAGACAAGGCCAGTCAGAGGGCTGTCAGAACTCTCTGCAGCTACAGTTCCTATTGAGAAACCATAAAGAGACATTCTGGACTCCCTTATTTGTGTGATAAATTTATGAATTATGGGATACAACATGGGAATACTTGGTTCCAAAAACAAACTAGAAGATTTTGCCCAGAAGTGGCCTTCACTTCAACAACATTGAAGCTCTTTGTGCTAAGCACTGGTAAATACAAACATAAGCAAGGCATATTTCAGCCCTCACCAAGCCCATAGGCAGATGAGACAAGTCAACAGATGACTGGTATCAATAAAGATACAAGATATAATAAAGGGAAGAAGAACAGAGAGTGTTAGGAGGATCTCGAACTTGAATACCTCTTACGCATGAGGCACTGTATCTGTGTTATCTCACTTAATGCGCATAACAATCCCATGAAATAGCCTTTTTTTCTTATTTTATTGACGAGAAAAATTGAGGAGTCTATGGTCACACAACTAGTAAGTGGAGGAGTACCAGTCTGCTTGACTCCAAAATCTAAGCTCTTCTCTTACAACCTGCCAGCTCCCATAGCACCATAACAGAAGAATGAAAAGAACATTGCTGGTGGGCAGTTCGAAGGGAGAGCAAGGGCTTCTGGGTTGAAGAGTAAGGGAAAATTCTATGGAAGAGGATTATAGGGAGGGTGTTCTGGAAGGAGGGAATAGCACGATCAAAGGTCCCAAGGTATGGGAAAGGCCCAAGGACCTACAGGATGTGTTTTATGTCAGGTTCCTCAGGAAGCAGACTCTGAGGTGGAGTTCAGCATCCAGGAAATGTATTAGGGAGGGTCCTTGGGCTCAACCTCTGTGGGGAGTGAAGGAGGTAGAATTAGGCAAAGGAAGGTGTTGGGGTGCAATGCTGTCACAAAAAAAGGCCTTAGCCAATCTCATGAATTGTTCTGAAGCCGGAATGACTTTTCACAGTTGTCTTTCCTTGAGACAAGGGGGAGAGGTCTTTATAGCCTCCCCTTTTGACCAGTCATTGGATGTAGGCTGTCTCTGGAAGGGAATGTGAATCTTAAGTGAGGTGATTCTCTTCACCTGAGAGCAGTCCCCGAAGAGGGACTCATATGAAAGCCATCATCCACCAATACTCCTAGCAGCTGGGAGAGAGAGATTTCCTTAGTCCCAAAGGGGAAATTCTGGGTGGCCCACCACAAAGTTCACTACAGGTTGTGTGTCTTGGGCAGTAAGCAGGCTGATCTGGCAAAACGTGAGAATGCAGGACTAAGGAAAGGACGAAGTTAGAAAGTTGAGAAGGAGTGGACATTGAAGGCCAGACTTCCTATTTTGTAAAGAAGGAAATAGGGTCACTAAGTTTTTAGTGAAGCAAGGTCATGGCTAGAAATTACACCTATTATAATGCATGGAACATTTGAGAGTGGAGAGAACCTAGAGGAGAATCAACGGGTTCTTCCACAGTCAAGGTGGAAGGTGAAGAGGGGAGAACTGAAGAGGTGGCAGTAGTGATGGGAGGCAGGGGCGGGAGACAGCAGAAGCATTGAGGACACACAGACATTACATGCTAATCACTTCCTACAAAAGGCCTATAAGACTGAAAAAGAGACAATATCTTACCATGGTTCAACTGTTCCATGGAATGCTATCCATCTTTTCAATATAAATTCCATGTAGGTATGGATTTTTGTTGTTTTCCTAGCATCTAGAGCGATACCTGGCAAATAGCAAGTATTTGTATCAGTTAGTTAGGTTTTGCTATGATCATGCTGAGCTACAAAAATTCCAAAATCTCAATGGCTTATAGAAACAAATGTTTACTTACTGTTCACTGTTCTACAGTCAACTGTAGCAAATCTGTTCAAGGCTATGGGTTGAGTTCAGGTCTGCTCCATGTGTCCTCCTGGAGGGAGGGCACAGGCTGAAGAACGTGGGGGACATACTATCCTTTTAGTGGAGGGCAGGAGCCCAAGAAGGCTAGCATAACTTGAAATGCCTCTAAAGCTTCTGCTAGGATCTGGCAAACTGTCATTCTACCACCCACATTCCATCAGCCTAAGCAAGTCATATGAGCAAGCTCCCCATCAACGGGGCAGGGAAATACACTCCTTCACTAAGGAGCTGGAGAAAGGAGAGTGACTACTTGCTAAACAACAATAAAATCTACAGTAGTACTCAGTAAATATTTGTTGAATGATTGTATGAATAAATATACATATACTGATATGGAAAGATCCCTAACACATCCCATTAAGTGAAAAAGGCAAGTTTCAAAGTAGTACATACACTACAATCTAATTTATAAACACACATACAAAAATAAAACCATACATTGATATATGCACATATTTCTTCATAAATGCATAGAGAAGGGGCTGGAAGTAGATAACAGTGTAGCTTCTGGAAAGGGGAGTAAGATTGGGTAGGAATGAAAGGGGACATTTGCTTTTACATCATTCAAAAATTTTTTACAACAAGAAGGTATTTGCGCTGAATTTGTATGGCTTTTTTTTTAAAAAAAAATTATAAAAAAGAAAATAAATAAAAAATACAACAATGTCCATTGTAAAGCTCCTCACACTTTCCAGATTGGAAAAATGTCAAATGAGCAATTTGGAGGAAGGAAGTTAATGTCATAGTAAGAGTGACAAATTAATAACAAAATGTGCCCTAACTCTTATAATTGTTCAGTTACTGCTCTGACATTTAAAAAACATTACAACCTTTACAGTAAGTGCCTTTATCTGGCTTATGAAATGATTATGTAATTACTTTGACAGTATCTTGCACTTAGGTTGTGTAAAAAGGAACATTTACTTAACCCATGCCATGTACATGGTAGATAGTCAGCGTTCGTTGCACTTAATAAGCAAAAATCCTGGCAAGTCTATTAATAGCTTAGTATTGCCAATTCACATAGGAATATGAAGTCTTCTTAATGAAGAGAAATAGCATCTAAATGGCATTCTTTGTCTTGAAGATGTTGCAATAAGCCATTTTGAAAACAAATTGGATGTTCAACTTTCCATCCCTTTCTCTAGAACCTCATGTCTTACCAGGGTAGTTATGGATACAAACTTTCTGAAAGGCTGAATCACTTTATCAAGTAACGTCTTAGAACATCTTACCAGGGCTGTGATGGCCACTTTTCACAGCTAATATCTCAGCAACCACACATGGGATCACAAAGTTTGGTGGTTAAGATCTTGGAAAAAAGTAGGCAAGTCAATCAGCCCCCGAACCCTCATTGATTGCCCACACAGTGCATCCAGCATCTTAGATGAGTGAAGTGCATTTCAAGGAACAAACACTAAATCCACTCCTCCCTCAAGAAAAACAACAAACAGGTAATTTTTAAATTTGGCGTTTTTAGGTAATCTTTAAGGTGGTTCTTTACTTGCCACTAATCATTTCGGTTTTGGATGTAATTTTCAAATTTGCATGTTCAGAAATTTGAATGTGTTAAATTATCCGAGAGTGAGCTCACCAGTTGGACTGGCTCGTGATAATCAAATTCATGGGAGGTTCACTTACAAATCAGACCATGAATTTATTCATGAATACTACCCTACCAAATCCCCCCAGAGCATGGATTTCACCTGCTATACGTGCTCCCTTCCCAGAAAAGAAAGGCTACATTAAGTTGAAATGATTGGCTGGCAAACACTGGATTCAAGAGGGAGCTGTGTGGTTTAAATAAAGGTTATTGATTTGTGGTACCACAATAACCTCACTGCTAATGAAAATATCTGCCTGGCTAATTTTACACCTGGGTTGGTCCATCAGAGCAAGTCTCTTCCTTGATGGTGCTGGGGGACCCTGAAAAACTATCCCCATCAACTCCTCATTAAGGGTTTAGTTACAACATCAGCCCATGGCTATTAGGGGTGTCTCCAATCGCCAATTGGTCTTGATTTCCAAGTATATTAGTCATGATGGACTCTTTCAATCGACAGCATTAGAAAGCTAAAATTCAAACTAGATTAAACAAAAAAGATAAGTTATTTGCTCATTCTTAAACTAAATATTGTGACCAAAGGGATAAAATGTGCTGATTGTTCAGGCCTGGGTTTCTCAACTACCCCTAGGATGAATCCCACCCCCCAAGAAATCACAGGGACTGAGGGGGGACAGAGTTTCTCCAATGGAAGAGAAGAAAGATTGGATGCTGGGCAGGCAAATAATAATAATAATAATAATAATAATAATAATAATAATAATAAATGTCCACTATACCAACTTTCTGGTTGAGATTTGTGGTCACGCTCCCCTCCCCAACTCAGAGTCACTTTCAGTGGGTAGGGGAACATCAGCACCAATCACTAGTGCAATGATGAATTACTGATTCCCTCTGGGAGGAAAAGAAATAACACAAAACAGAAGACGTTGGAATAGGCTAAAAGCTTAACTTTATTTCAATAATTTTAAGATTTATCTTTCTATTTGCCTTTTAGCTTATTTTATCTTTCACCTAGTTCCTGTTGTCCCAGAAGCTCAGTATCCAGAAGATAACATGACAACTTAATATAACAAATAATAATTATGGAAGTCCTGTGTGCATTGATTTAAGGATTACAATTTCAAATTTAAAATACTGATGGGTTCAATGTGATTTACGCCGGTGAAGATAGTAGGAGTTAGGGAGAGCAGGCAGAGTTATGAGAATCAAGGAGTCTGGGCCATGATATGGGGTCCTACTCACAATTAATACAATGAACTGGTTCCCTCACTATCTGGGGCTAGAATTTTGGGCTAGAAGAGAAGGAGCTCTGTAACTGTGGTTACAAACTTGGTTCCAATCTAGGCTTTGCCACTTGCTAATAATATAGTCTATGCCCTAGTTACTGAAAAGTGATAAAAATCAACATTTCTTGAGCTCTGACTCTGTACCGAGCATTTACATACACAATCTTTAAGCTTTACAAGAACCTTGGAGGGTACGCATTACTCTCTCAATTAGCAAATGCTATCAATGGTAAGACATCATCAGTTTAATAGCAGCTTTATAGAATGAAAAATACAAGACAAAGCAATGATAAGACATATCTCAATTTCAAATATTAAAATAAGAAGTGAAAATAAAATCTCCTTAGAACACAAGAAAATGGAATATTATCCCATTTCACATATGAGAACACTGAGGCTTAGGGAGGTTACGTCACTTATCTGTCCAAAGTCACATGGCTTATTTCTGTATATGGACCCAGAAACCTAACCCAAGTCTGTTTGACTTCTACTCACCACACTGTACCTCCAACGTCACAGTTCCTTGGTTTCCTCATGTGTAAAATGGGGATAGTAATAGGTACCTCCCAAGATCATCATGAGAATCAAATGGTATCTGTGAAAATATAAGTGCCTAGAGGTAACTGTTGCTTATATTCTTTTTAACAACAAAACAACCATAGAGTTGTACTAAGTGAGTAGAAAAGAAGAAATGAAGGGGGCTGGGGATTGACAAAATGGGAACCAGGCAGACTTTAAGGTGATTTCTGCCTTGGGCAGGACTTCTTTTCAATATCCTTCTTGGGGAAGAGATCAGTCCCAGGACATGAAAATCCATATTATAAATTTGATCTTCAACTGGTTGAGCTGTAGGTGCCAGGTACCACATTAAGGTTGTTCAAATAGCCAAGGACTCTCTTTGCCCAGACTCACCCAAAGTAAACAATGAATTTTTTCCAACTTTACTTGATAAGAATCAATCACTTTACTAAAATGTTTCAACATGACTAAATGTAAAGTTAAATGAAAAGGACAACGTCTGAGCTAAAGGTGGTATAAATTCTGAATCGTCTAGGTGTTTTTTTCCCTCTATCCCTTATCTATTTCCATTCCTATTCCCTTTCTTCTTTTATTCCCATGCTCCACTTTAAAGAAGAAATGCTCACCTACTTGATTCTATGCCAAAAGCCTTTCCTTAATACAAGATAAGGCCACTCATCTGACTGAATCTTTTTATTTCCTGTGATTACTTTCCTTCCCAACCTTCTCCTAACTTGCCTTTATTATATCTTTTAATGCTGTTTTCTTTTGGTCCATTTAAAGTGACTGTTCTCCTTTCAAAAGGGCATAAAATAAACTTTTTCATTAGAAAAGCCATGCATTTCAGATGGTCAACCACACATGTCCCTTATCTTTCAATACTCTGCCCACTCTCCGGCATGATGAAACTCATAGGGCTTTCTTTATGGTGAGCATCTGTATTAGTGTCCTAGGGCTGCCATAACAAATTACCACAATCTGGGTGGCTTACAACAATAGAAATGTATTCCCTCACGGTTCTGAAGGCCAGAAGCTTGCAATCAAGATGTCAATAGGGCCATGCTCCATCTGAAGTTTCTAGGGAAGACTCCTTCCTTGCCTCTTCCAGATTCTGGTGGCTGCTGGCATTCTTTGGCATTCCTTGGCTTGTAGACACATCACTCCAATCTTTGCCTCCGTCTTCACGCGGCCTTCCCCTACATTTTTCTCTGTGTTTCTCCTCTTCTAACAAGGGGACTTGTCTTTGGATTTAGGGCCCAATCCAGGATGATCTCATCTCAAGATCCTTAACTTAATTATATCTGCAAAGACCCTTTTTCCAGATGAGGTCACATTCACGGGTACCGGGGGCTAGGACTCAGACATATCTTTTGGGTGGCCACCATTCAACCCGCTATATCATCCAACTCAAAGAGGTATCACTTTTAATCTAATAATCCCTTAAATGCTATCCTATTTTTTCTTTTTCTATATTTTTTTTATGAGTGTATCTCTCTTACATAATGGAACAAAAGAAGACATTTTAAATGTATAATTCTTTAATGTCCCCTAGTTTCCAGTATTTGAACATCACTCGGGGGTTTCCAAAGTTCCTTTCCATTTATATCTCCTTAGATGCTCCCTGCGACACTGTGTGATGAGTCTAACAAATATTATTGCTTTAGAGATACAGAATCTGAGGTTGAAAGTCTTGTCCAAAATCTCATGTCACTCCAAGTCGGGGTTTCCTGAACCTTCATCTTTTCACTACACATCTGACAACAAAACGTGATTTTTTTTTCATTGTAAATACATACAGAACATACCTATCTTGAGTATTAATCTTGATAGAAGTGAGAAACCCCACTATCATTTAGTCTTTAGGACCTAATTAGCTTACTCAATGTGATGGCATCTGACACAAATTTGGAAACCATTTATTTGTGGTCATCTGGTCAAAACACAACCTCTGACCTCCAGTATCTCTTCTTACATAGTTATCTGTCCAGTATAGGAGTGGTGATAGTCTGAGAGTGGTTTTCATGAATATCTTCTCTCCTTCTTAAATCCAGATTGTCTTAGTCCACTCAGGTTGCTATAACAAAATACAGTAGAACACGGTGATAAATAGATGGGCTCAGTCCAGTAGGAGGACTTCCTGAAGAGTAGTGCCCAAAGAGGGCCACTTTGCAAAATGCACAAAAGATGTGCTTTTCCCTTTTAGACGGACTTTGAGTGCTGGAAAACAGATATGAAGGCAGAAAATAATGACTATTATCTTCCTATGAACTTTAGAGAAAACAATATACAATCATCTTGAGTAGTGTAACCTTTGGCCTGCTCCAGAATGCAATATCCTTTCCAAGTGGGCAAACCCTTGATGGTGTTGATTTGGTTTTGTGTTTACTTCTAATAATAAAAGGGAAGTGGGAGATTTCTGGTGGCAGGCAGCCAAACCATTCATCTAAAGATTTGGTATGCTTGTATGTGTTTACTCTGAATTATATAAGTTATTCTTGTTTAATCATTTATATTGACTTTAAAGAAGCAAACAGTACCTATGTCAAAAGTTAAATTTGTCATGCACTTTATTCAGAGATTGCTTCAGAAGTCTCCCATTTCAGAGAAAATAGTGATTTGTCTAATCTCAATCAAATCCGGTGTGCATGGGAAAGAAGATCACAGAGCCAGAGATGAAATAAATAGCACCTGTTGGGTCCTTTGAGAGGTACATAAATTATGAGGGAGAAAATTCTTCAGTAAACACGATGTAACGCACATCTCCAAGTGTGTCTGTTCTATGGGCTTCTCTCACTTCCCCTCTCCCTCTCTCTCTGCCCACCTGAAGGCCGAGAGGCCCTATAGACTCGCTGCTGGCCTCCATTTCAGCAGTCTACACGTGCACAGTGCCATGCTCTAGGATCCTTTAAGAAGAAAAGATGACCTCCTAACCACAAGACCTTAGTTATTATCACAGCCTGCAACCGAAAGGAGTTTTCTATAATGAACATAAGCATGCTGAGCAAAAGTTCAGTTGCACTGGTTCCCTGGCTCAGGAAAGGTGTCGAGCAGACTGATCACAATACTGACCCTTATAAGAGACGCTGGTGGTGCCTCTCCAATCCCCTTTTTCGGGCCAGTACACCCGTTCCCCAGCTGCCAGGGGTGGTGGCTGCTGAGAGCTCACAGTTGCCCCCTTCTCCAGAGAATTGCTCTTAGCCAAATGGAGCCATCTGGCAAGGGAGATTACACCATACCCAACCACCCCCAGGCAGCCCAATGCCAATGACTGACTGAGAGGTATGAAAGGCAGGCTCTCTTGGCTCAAGGTTCGACTAATTGTGTGGTACAATCAAGCTCCAGAGCTCCCCGTGGGATCCGGCTGAAGCTGGTCTCCAGGCGAGACCAACTCCTTTCTTAACGTTTTCTTCTACTCCATCCTTCTTCCTCATTCTCATTCTCCTGAGAACACCCTCCCAATAAATCACTTGCCCAAGAATCCTTGTCTTAGGTTCTGCTTCTAGAATCTTGCCGAAGACACTTCTGTTATGTGAAGAGCAAGAACAATCCTAGACAGCAGAAATGCTGCCTCTTTGCAGCACCTCACCAGGAGGATCTGCACTCTGACCTGTGACCCAAGTCAGGTTCTCTCTCTTCCTCACTCTTGTAGCCAATGAGCCACCAAATAAAACCTCTTCCTCCTTAACATCTTGTCTAAGCCCTCCTCAGTCACCATTCCAGTTCAATTCAGTTCTCATGGCTTCTTAACTAGGTTAGTGTCATTTCTTCCTAACTGGTCTACTTGACTTCAGGCCTATTAGCTGCTTGCTGGTATCTTTCTGAATGACAAATATGATCATGTTACTTTATCTTCAAACACTCTCATTGGCTACATTATTACTATCAGAGTAATAATAATTGCCACCCTTTATTATATACTAACAGATTTACATTCATTATCTTATCCTGTGAAGTAAAACTGCAACAAAGTAGTAATTAGCCCCTTTTGCAGGTAAGAACATTGAATCTCTGGAAGGGTAAGGAATTCACCCAAGGTCACACAGCTGGTAAAGGGTTGATCTGGAAAGAGTTCTAGCTGACCCCAAAGCCATGCTCTTAATCTCATTACTAGGTTGCCCCTCAATAAATCCAGACTTCATATTCTGGCTTTGAAAGCCTCTGTGGATAGGACCCAAAATAGTTTTTCAAATTTGTCTCCCCCAATTTATCATACTCCTCACCCCAGCTCTACCAGACAACTTGCCATTCCTTCAACACACTTTGAACATTCCTCTTTCCTGCTCCTGCTGTTTTATCCAACTAGAAGGCCTTTTGCCCATACCTCCACTTGTCATACCCTTGTGGCAGACTGTACATTCTCTTCTACAATGTGACCTTGATCCTTTTCCCATCCAGAGGTGGGGCCTATGGTCCCTCCCCTTGAATCTGGGCTGGTTGTAGCAACTCTCTCGTTACCAATAGAATGTGACAGAAGTGATGCTGTGTGACTTCCAAGGCTAGGTCAGAAAAGTCCAAACAACTTCTGCCTGAGACCACCTAGATGCTACAGAGGCCATGTGTAGGCACTCCAGCTGGCAGCCCAGCTGAACTCCCAGTTGAGTTCTTGCTGACAGCCTGTATCAACACAAGCCCTGTGAGTGCGCCATCTTGGTCGTCCAGCCACCCAAGCCTTCAGATGACTGCACCCCAGTCACATCTGATCACAACCACTTAAGAGACCCCAAGAAAGAACTGCACAGCTGAGAACTTCCTGAATTCCTGAAGATTTGTAGCAAACGAAAATGATTCCTTAATGCTCCTGTGTTTGGGGGTAAATTCTTAAACAACCATAGTAACCACGATTGCCCTACAATCTTCCAGTGCTTTAATTAAATGCCAATTCCTATAGGGAGACTCCCTAGCCAGATTTAATTTCTACCTTCCCAAAACTCTTATATCAATTAGCTTCTCAAATATGTCACTTATTACAGTTGGCCTTATATTATAGTTATTTGTGTGCTTGCCTTTTCCCTCTAATCCACACATCTTGAGGGTAGGAAGAATGCAGTGTTGATATTCATTAATCTTATATTCTGTAACTACTAACCCAGTGTGTGGTACCAAGCAGACTCTTATTAAATGTTTGTTGTCCTGAACAAGTTGAAGAGTTAAGGAATATTTAATTCTCCACTAATAGGAGAGAGTTGCAAATCTCTAGGCCTAATGGAACTACAGCCTTTTGCTGCAGTCCAGACCCAAATAAAAGAGCAAAACTTGCCAATGAAAGAGTAAAAAGCCCCCATTAAATAGGAGAGACAGTATAGTGTCCAACTGTCGAAGAGAATGGGTTCCACCAACCTGGGTAGGAATGTCTGCTCCATCACTTATAGTTACATAATCATGGTAAGCTATTTCTCATCTCAGAACTTCAGTTATCCCCTCTATCGAATAGATTAATAGTGCCCACCAACTAGAGTTGTCCTGGGGAGAAAATGAGATAATTTCTCTAAAGCACTTAATTTGTAGTTTCAATAATAAATCTTCAATAAATGGTAACTATTCATGATATAGGTAGTGAGTGTACATTAAAATTCCCAGGACAACATCAATTTCAGAGTTTCATTCTTTTCTACACAATGATTTGTCACATAAATCATTAAAAGCTATTTGTAAGACTCCTTTTAAATATATTCACAGACCATAAACAATGCTTTGCCAGACCATTTGTCCTGATTTTTGCTTGAAAAAAATATGGTCACTATACCCATAGACTGCAGGACCATCCATTCACATAGGATATAATGTAATTGTGTCCCCTGGAGTCGTGCAACATGACAGCCTGGATCCCGGTGAACGCTACGTGGGCACGTGTGCCCTTACCCGATACGCCTTCCCTACTGCAGAAGAACAAAAAGCTGGGGGCGCACCCCACCTCAATTTGCATCTGCAAGTTCTCTCAAATGTAGGGACCAAGAAGTACTTTCTTCTGGAAAAGAAGATAAATAATTTGTGCGATGATTATTTTACAAGATGTAAAGACATACTCTAAAACTATTATCTAACATGAAAGGCTCCAACAAATCTGGCTTTCTTATTTTTCCAAAACAGAGAAAACTCTTTCAGCATAAACATTTCTTAAACAAATGTTCCAATTTTCTTTTCTCAAAAAATTTCCCCTTCCTCCACCAAAGCAAATAAGCAAATAAACTTGTTCACAACCCTACTCATTATGCAACATCAACATTTATGAGCAGGACAACAGTGGAGAATATAATGAAAGAAGATAATCTGAAACTTCCCCCCAAAATGATTTTAAACATAATGAAGGGTTTTTTAAAAATCCTTGGCTTTGTTCTCAATATGTGCATTTTGTATTATGAGCGGGGATTCCTTCGGGTGGTTTAGACAACACAAAGCCAATGCTGAATCATAAAGCTGGACTACACCCAAATAAACCCAGAGGCAATGTGTTCACAGTACGGAATCTTCTAGCATTGAAGGTCTTGGAAGAGCTTGCTTAATCCTTCCTAATCCCTTCTGCTCCAGCTTTTCCATTTCCTTTTATGTCATCCTCAGTGGAAATGGAAAACTTCTCACCATTAAGACCCCTTACTATACAGGGAGTCAGTCCTTCCTCTTGGGTGCAGGTCATTGGTTTCCCAAACATTTACCAGAAGAGAAAACCCTGCCATCCACATGCTCTGGCTTTCTTTTATTGGCTATGTGCACCAGCCCCTGAATGAACTGGGAGATTGAGGCAGTGGGAGGGAAGTATGGGCCTTTGTTAGTGTAAAAGAATTGGAATAGGACAAGGTGAAGAAGTGGTAAAAAGTGGGGCTTTGGCCCTTGAAGATCAGGAGCCCTTCTCATGGGCCTTCTTCTGTACTAAACATACTTTCCTAGTGTTGAAACCTTTCATCATCATTGATGAGAGTGCTCCAATAACAATAATAACCACAATTCCTACTACCTTTTCACTACTCTTTACAGAACTCCTACTGGGGACCAAACACATTGAATCTTCATAACTTTGCAAGAGAGGTATTATTATTACTATTTTACTGAAAATGAAACTGAGATTCAGACAGATAAGGTCACAGGGTTAGAAGGCAGCAGAGCTGGGATTGGATCCCAAATTGGCTAATCCAAAAGCCCACAGCAGGTTGCCTCTGGTTTATGCAAACCACACTGCAGCTTAAACCATATTTTCCCTAAAAGCACTGACCAAGTTTGGATCCAGAAGCAGAAGCTCCCATTGTCCCAAAGATTTTCCTCCCATCTGTATTCCATGCTTTGTCAGGATTTCAAAAAACTGAGACACCAGTCCTTATATGTTGTTATATTTTAAAATACACTCACCCTTCCTAACCCTTTCCTTTCCTAATGGCCCTTGCTGCCATCTACTTTTCAGCACTCCCCGGCACCCACAGCAAGTGGAGGGGCTACGAGGTCAGTGGTCACATGGCTGTTGAGATGGCAGTACAACTCTTTAAGCAGACGTGTGTCCTTGTTCCTCTGGAAACAAACAAATAAAAAAAGTATGGGTAGACTGCACCAAATGTACCATCAACAAAAGAAGACACAACATATATTTATTCTTTCACTGATATTTCATGAGCAATTAAGATGTTAAGATTTTCCCTAACACTTTCTTACATTGCTAGGATGAGTCTAAATAGGTACAACCTCTATGGAGGGCAACTGAGTAATATCTATGAAATCTATAAAAATTACACGTGCACCTACCATTTGTCTTAGACTAGGTTTCCTAGAAACAGAGGCTGAGACAAGGATTCTTGTGCAGATGACTTATTGAAGGAATGCTCTCAGGAGAAGCCTGAAGGAGAGTAAAGGAAGCAGGATGGCAGGGGAAGGAGCTAGTGCAAGGTGTGGTTTCAGATCAATCTAGCCTCAGCCGATCCCGCAAGGAGCTCTTGACTGAAAATTGCACCGCAGAGGTTGTCCTGCCCACAAACAAGGAGGCTGGGCTGTTATACCCACACATCTGTCAGTCATTGGTCAAGGGCTGCCCCTACAAGGGTGTGTAACACCCAAGACATTTGCGAGCCAGGCAGCAACTGTCAGTCGACAGCAGCTCCCCAGAAAAGAAAGCAGGTGTAAGGTTTTAGCAGCCAACATCTGCCGCAGCTAGGGAATGGGTATGCCAGTCCCATAAAAGAGATCTGGCCCAGTCACCAACAACGCTTGCCATCGTTTGACCCAGTAATTCCATATCTGGTAATTTATCCTCAGATATGTTTGCACAAGTGCAAAGTGGTACACATCCAAGTTTATTCATTGCAGTGTTGTTTATAATAAGAAAAGGCCCATCAATAAGAGACTGGTTAATGACATTGTGGTACATCCATACAACGGAATATTAGGTGGATGTGGGAAAAATAAGAGTAAGGAAGCTTTCCATGTATGAATGTGGAATGACTTTAAATATATATTTTTACATAAAAAAGCAAGGTGCAGATACAATATATAGAGTATGCCACTATATGTTTTCTTTAAGAACATATATGTGTATTTGTTCATACATGCTTAAGTTAATCCTGTAAGGATAGACAAGAAACTGGAAACACTGTGGTTGGAAGACAGAGTGGGAGGGAGAGTTTTCAGCATATATCACTTTGTACCTTGCGAATTTTATATTGCATGAATATATTACTTACTCAAATGAAATGAATGAAGGTGGATAGATAGACAGATAGATAATTGCTTTGCCCTGAGACCCAGTCAGGAGTTTCTGTCACTCCTTTGACAGCCAAAAGAGGCAGAACCAAAAGGACATTTTAAAACTCAATTCTTATTCAGAAATAACTTCCTTCGTGACGATTGCTAACATATTTCCTGCACTTGTGTATAATTACTGGTTTAATCAATAGCCTCTTATTTTCTGATATGATATTTCAGATCTTCCACCCTTCCCTATTATCCATCCCTCCCCATGGAAGTTTGATTTCTTTATTAAGATGAGGTCAATGAACTCCTGCGACTGCAACAGGCTCGCCATCTGAATTTTGAGCCAAGCTATAGTCCCCAGCTATAATTGAAGGCCAGTATTTCCCAAAATGTGTTAATTAGACTCCTAGTTTCACCTAAGAGATGCTAATAGATGTCTCAAGACAAAATAGCTTCGTGGCTATATAAATTTAGGGTAAATAGATTTCTGTACCGCAGGACTTCTCAGAGCCTTTAATGTTACAATGTGCATTTTGAATCTCCTAAAGGTGAAGAATTCTTTCAAAACTATTTGACTGCAGACTTGGAGAAGGGTTCAGCTGGGCAGGTCTTGCTTGGGCTTTCTCAATGACTGGGGTCATCTGAAGGTTCAGCTGAGCTGGATGTCCAAAATGGCCCGCTCACATGGCTGGCAGTTTGGCTGTTGGCTAGGAGTTCAGTGAGGCTGTCGACCAGAGTATTTCCACATGGCCTCAACAGCTTAAGGGTCTCAGGTTGGTTGGGTTTCTTACATGACACCTGGCTTCCCCCACAGCAAGTGTCCTAAGAGAACCAAGCAGAAGCTGCATGACCTTCTATGAACTTGCCTCAAAAGTTATGTGATCACTTCTGTTGATTCTATTGATTATAAATGAGTTGCTAAGATCTGCCCAGATTCAGATGGAGAGGCCACAGAACCCACCTAGGAAGAGTGTCAAAGAATTTGTGGACATATTTTTAAATAGCTACAATTTATTATGCTGTGATTGTACAGAAGGGACCCCAAAAATATACTTGACCAAAAACAACTGAATCCATGCTGCTGAAAAGACAAAGTGGTAGTACATGCATTTGAGCCCCAAATACAGGGTTTCCTTAAGTACTTGGAGGATGCTGTATAAACACGCATTGCCATTTAATCAAAGGCAAAGCCGGTTTCTGCATGAACCTACTCTGGACCACGCATCATGTCTATTTGCCATAGAATCACGCCATGTGTTAACTGCATGTTTCACTGACTTATTTTTGAAAATCGACAAATTTGGCTTCAAGATTAATTACAGTGTATAAGAAAGAGCTGTCAAGTGTTCTATGTCAGCCTATTTGATAGTCATACCATTTGCAACTATGAAGAAACTATAGCATTTCTGATCAATTAATTTCACCATGTTTATCAGCATCCTTTTGAAACTAAAATTTGAGGGGATGAAACGATGCTCTAGTGTTTACTTTGACAAAAAGAATCACAAACCCATCCATCATTAGTATAGGAATTTTGAGTCCTCTGTTTAGACCATTGACAATATTACTTCAGTCTCTCAATGATGTTTGTCCACAGAAGTAAAGTTGAGCGCCCAGATAAAAGAAAATGCTGACTTCCTTCACCATCAGACTAAAAGAAGAAAATACCAGAAGGATTTTATTTCATCAGGACAATGAATCAAAAATGAGGACCCCCCCCCAACTTAAGCACATTATGGTGGTGAAATTCCCTGTCAGCAAGTCTGAGGATTATGTAACCACTGCAAGTACCTTCTCTCCAGTCCAGTAAAATGACATTAGCAGCAAAAGCTCAGAGTAATGCATAATTAACACATTCTGGAAATCATGTGGCTAAGGCAAGTAAATCTTTCACAAGCTCTTAACGTACAAGAAAGATTTTACATATTCAATGAAGAGAGGAGAGCAAAACAGGCTGCCTGAAGAAGGGATTTGAAAAAGGTGGGGTAATTTTTTAAGAGAGAGGAGGCAGGGCTCTTTGTCCCAGGTGCTTGTGCATTTGGTTAAGCAAATTCGTCAAGGAGACAGAGGAAGCAAAAGTGTTTCCATCCCCTCCAGCCAAGCTGGGAATAACGATGCCAGTCATGGACCAGCACTGAGCAGGTAAGCTGAGGCAGGAGAGTGCGGCCTCAATGGCAGGGAACAGCACAAAAGTCAGGGGTAGAAGCAATGGGAGATGGCTAAGGATTGGAGGGAGGGCTGGTTTGTCCAGGAAAGCTCAAGTTATAAGAAAAAAACAAACTGTGCTGAAACATTGGGCATTGCCTTCCCGGTCACAGGCCAGTGTGCAAGGAGATCTTGTCATTTTATTAAGAGTGGTCCAACTCCACAACCTTTCATGCTTTTCTTGCTATTGATAATGTCTACAGGGGACACTATCTGTACCATGTTAAAGATTCAGCATATGTTAAAACTGGACAGTACCACAGAGATCATTTGGTTCAGCCATTTTTGCTTTGGGAGAAGTCCTCTGGCTCTCAATATGTGACAATTTTCTTGCCTTCAAACGTCCTTGGGCTCAATTGTTAGTTGTCAACTTTGCATGGTTACCGGCCACTCCTAAGGTCTGCTCTGCAAACTCCATTTTCTCAGAGCTGTCTGTGAACTCCAGACTCTTGGAATTGTCCGTGATTCCCCACTTGGCAATCATCATGTTCAAATGCCATAGCTTCCCAAACTTCCCAAGTTATCATTTTGCTGCTGAAGAGGAAGTTGGTTAGGTCATTTCTGGACGCTTGAGAATTGTGGTCAATTCCTGGAGGACTTCTGAGAACCACCTGCCCTGTCCAGTGTTTCATGCTGGAAGCATCAGTGACTGTTTCTCCACCTCCTAGCTGCAGCCTTCAGACCCTCACTCCTCCGGCTTCGGCACACTATGTAAGCCCTCAGGCCCCTGGTTTCCTGCAATACACATAGTGGCTCTGTTTCCCTGACCAAACCCCGTCTTCCTGTCAAAGTTTTCTTGTATTGAGAGAGGTCCAAACTCTCCCACTTCATAGTGAGAGCCAAGATTGCTACTCCAAAGCTGGAGTTCTGGGAGTAGGAATTCTCAGAGTTTGGGGCGCAGTGGTGCTTGGCACAGGAATCACAAACACACTGAACCAAAGGATGCCCAAAAGACACATATTCACCATAGCTCTTTTGATTGCAAGTGTCAGAAAACCACTGCAGCCAGTTTAAGCAAAAAATACAGGGAAGGGGTATTATAAGGATACTGACGTGTGTCCTGGAATTGAAGGAAGAGTTAGACAATCAAACTTCAGGAAGGGCAGAGAACAGGGCTTGAGGAAAATGGAGAACTCATGAATTCTTCTCTCCTCCTCTTTAGGTTTTGCTTCTCTTTGCATTTCTACTTTGTTCTTCTCTTTCACTGCAGAAAGGTTTTCTCTGTCTCCCAAGCAAATGGAAGCAAAGTTTCTAGATTAGTTTGTACAGACGAAGCAGGTAGAGATAAGAAGAGGATCATTCTCCTGTACCAAACCTCTACTAGGGTCAAATTCACAAAAATTTGAACGCATTCTGTGCGCACAGAGACCGGAGCCTCAGCCTGGAAAGAGGGCATGGCTGGAGAGCCAGTAAGAGAGAAGTCTGAGTGAGCACAGAATCACATTCCAAGAGATGCCACAGATTCAGTGTGGAAGTGGTGGTTTCGTTTTCCACAGACAATGGTTCTTCAATAGTATGTGGTATAACAAACCCAGGAAATAAAAGGCAGGCGTGCCAGTTGCATTGAATTTCCTGCTGCTAAAGAGGTGCTGAACTGAGACAATTGCCAAACAGCTCGACAGACAAAGTCAGAATGGTAAGTGAAAATAAAACAAAAGAAAAGGAGAACAAAAAGAAAGGAAAAGACATTCCAAATGAACGTGCAAATAAAAATTCTAAAACACATGAAGAAATCTCATGCTAGCGAAAAAACATCTAACAAAATAAAGAATCTGACATGAACTCAATACAGGTGGAGTCAATGTTACAGAACAGAAAAAGACAACAATAATTGTGTTTGGGACGCTCCAGGAGATCAGTGAAGGCATAACATTCATTAAAAAGAGGGCAGGGTTCCTTCCGCTCCTCCCTGGGCTTCTGACCACAAACACCTGGCCCCTTGGCACTGCCCCACCCCCACAGACCCACTTCCCTCTCCTTTAAGCCCATCAGTCCCATGCAGCACATCCAGGGCTGTTCCTTTGCACCTGGGGACTCTGCTTTGCTGCGGCCCCAGGAAGCCCTGTCCCCTTTTCTTGTCCAGGTCCTGGGCTTGGTGACCACTCTCCACTGTGCTCTGGATGCCATTCTCATCTGGTAGACTCCTTCTTTCAGAAGGTGTGTTTTGTCCTCCCACAGTTGTGAGTGCTTTTTTAAAAAAACAAAATTAATAGGCTCTATTTTTATTTTTGTTTTTTTGAGGAAGATTAGCCCCAAGCTAACATCCACCCCCAATCCTCCTCTTTTAATTTTTTTGTTTTTTGCTGAGGAAGATTGGCCCTGAGCTAACATCTGTGTCCATCTTCCTCTATTTTGTATGTGGGACGCCTCCCACAGCATGGCTTGATAAGTGGTGCATAGGCCATGCCTGGGATCTGAACCTGAGAACCCCAGGCTGCTGAAGCAGAGGATGCGAACTTAATCACTACATAATAAGCTTTATTTTTTAGAGCAGCTTTAGGTCTACAGAAAAACTAATCTAGAAGTACAGAGAGTTCCCATATGCCCCCTCTCCCTCACCAACCCACAGTTTTCTCTATTATTTATGTCTTGTATTAGTGTGGTATGTTTGTTACAATTGATGAACCAATACTGATACACTATCATTAACTAAAGTCCATAGTTTACATCAGGGTTCACTCTTGGTGTTGTACATTCTATGGGTTTGGACAAATGTATAACGACACATATCCATTACCGTATCATATAGGATAGTTTCACTGCCCTCAAAATTCTCTATTTTCTGCCCATTCCTCCCTCTCCCCTCCTCAACCCCTGGCAACCACGGATCTTTTCATTGTCTCCACAGTTTCGCCTTTTCCAGAATGTTATGTAGTTGGAATCACATGGTATGAAGCCTTTTCAGACTGGCTTCTGTCACTCAGTAATATGCATTTAAGATTCCTCCATGTCTTTTCACGACTTGACAGCTCATTTCTTTTTAGCGTTGAATAATATTCCTTTGTCTGCATGTACCACAGTTTATGTATCCGTTCACCAACTCAAAACATCTTGGTTGCTTCCAAGTTTTAGCAATTATGCATAAAGCTGCTATAAACATCTGTGTGCATGTTTTTGTATGGATATAAGTTTTCAACACTTTTTGGATAAATACCAATACGTTTGATTGCTAGATATTATGGTAAGAGCATATTTAGCTTCGTAAGAAATTGCCAAACCGTCTTCCAAAGTGACTACGGCATTTCGCATTCCCATCAGGAATGAAGGAGAGTTCCTACTGCTCCACATTCTCAGTAGCATTTGGTGCTGTCAGTGTTCTGGATTTTGGCTGTTCTAATAGGTGTGCAGTGGCATCTCACTGTTGTTTTAATTTACAATTCCCTAATGACATATATTGTGGAGCATTTTTTCATGTTTATTTGCCATCTGTATGTCTTCTTTGGTGAGGTATCTGTTCAGATCTTTTGCTCATTTTAATTGGTATGTTTGTTTTCTTATTGTTGAGTTTTCAGTGAGTGCTCTTTTGTAACAACTGGTTTTCAAAAAGCCAAATCTCCAAGTTTTTCCAGGACATTAACCACAAGCCAACTTGCTGTCTCCGGAGATGTTTCACAGTCCTTGAGTTGGGATTTTCCCTCTCTTTGCTCTCACTGGAGTTTTTGGATCTGTGGACAGGGACCATGGAACTGCATGGGGCACCACTGATAGACTTGCTCCAGGCTCGAGTTGCTAACTGGAGCTGCAGCCAGTGCATCTGGTGCGCTCTGCCAGCCAGAGGACATTTGCAGCCCATGGGGCTATCGCACTTGTGACAAAGAAGCCAAACGGTAACAACTACCAACACTTGTTTGTAGTCGTGTCAGAACCCACCAGAATCCAGTTCACCTCTCTCCCAGATCCTCTGAATCCCACATTTTTTAAAAGAAACCTGGGCAAGAGGAGATTGGGAGACCAGAACAGCACTGAGATTCTAAACTAGCTGCAGAATTATTCAGAATACACTCACTCTCTTTCACCCAGACAACAAGCACTGCCCAAAGTTCTTCTACCCAGAGCTGGTGAAGAATGCACAGGAAACAGCAGGAAGTCTTCATTCTAGAAACGAGGGTGGAAAGAATCATAGAAAAGATCAAATACAGGACTTGATCAGTATGGGGGATGAGTATGATGACTCCGATTCTCCCACTGACGGATTTGGACTTGAAGCACGTGATAAGCTTGTTTCTGCTTCTCTCACCTTGAACTATGGAAAATTTTACATTAACTTGAGAACACTGCAGTTACAGCAAACATTAGAATCTGACAATGACTTCATTAAAGAAAACAGGAAAAATCACCAAAAAAGAAGTTGAAGGAAGATGGTGAGATGATAAAGAAGAAAACAGATGACACTTAGACAGAGAGAAGGAATGAACAAGTCTCAAGTTTCCCAAACTGGCTTCACAGCTCTCAATGCTGATAAGGAAAGAAGACTAAGAAATGCTGCTGGGAATCCAAGTGATAAAGAGATGTTAAAGAAATTCCAGACAGAGAAACAGGCCCGGCAAAAACAGGCACAAGGAGCATAAACCTCTGGGAATCAGGGAACACTTCCCACCCCTTGCTTCTGAGAACAATTTGCTCCAGGAGGCCATTGCCATGTTCTTTCTGACAGGTTTGAACTTGAAGCAGCTTCTCAGTGAATCTCCAGAAAGAAGATCCTTCTGCGATATGGATGATGAAAGAGATTCCAATGGGGTGAGATTGAACTAGGAATTCAGACAGCTCTCTTCCCTCCCTGAAGGCCTGCCAGTGCCCCTGAAAGAGCGCATCGAGCAGTTGGTTCAAGCTATCAGGCTGAAGGAGAGTGCAAATGGAAGTTCTCCACTCAGGATATTAATGACATCCTATTCGGCATGGAGATGCAAACCTGGAAGCTGAGCAGCCAGATCTGTCCTGAGGTACATGGCCATTTGACTCCATTCCTGCCCTGCCACAAGGACACCCTGGTCATACTTGCTTAAAAATTTCCTCTCTGTGAGCTGGGGGTGGGGGTGCATCTGAAGGAGCCTCTACAGAAACTTAAAGAAGCTATTGGCAGGACAATGCCAGAGCAGATGGCCAAGTACCAGGATGAATGCCAGGGACATACACAAGCAAATACTGCAGAGATGCTGGAAGAGGAGAAAGACAAGAAGCAGAGAGAACAGATTTGTTCTGGAAAGGAAGAAGAAAAGAGGAGCAGGGCCCAGAAGAAATTCCAATGGAATGCTGAAATCAGGAAGGTGCTCTTCAGATGATAAAGATGAAACAAGAGGTCTGTGATCTGGACAGAAACAAGAGCCAGTCTGTGAAGGACTGCATGAAAGCTTTTCTGGATGCTGAAGTTCCAACTCTCTGGCCCCAAGACTGGGTGCAGACCAGCTGTCTGTGTAAGGACACCAGACCACACCATGGGTCCCTGACATCAAAACAAAGTAATGGCTCCTTCAAAGTCAAGGTAAAGGAATCATAGGCTAAGCCTCATAAAAAGGTTCTCATTCCATCAGCCCAAATTGGCAACCCCATTGCTTTGCATAAAAGTCACAGGTCTTTATGTATAAAAGTAGAAATAAATCTTCTGGAGAGTGATGTCAGCATCTGGGTGAATTGAGTTTTTCCTTTTGTCTCTCCTCTCTAAGTTACTACTAAACAGACATCCATTAGCCAACAGAGGATTTCTTACACAGCACAAAAAGACTCCTGACAGATTCATGCAGCAATACATCTGAAGGTGGGTGGACTGGACCCCCAGGACACAGTGGAACTAGGGGAATGAGCCCCTCCCACTCCCTGGCAACAGCAATCCAGGATGCGGATCTTCACACAGTGGCCAGCGCAACTGTGAGTGGAGGCAGGGGCAGCCTGGCCCATATGTGAATATTTGCAGAGCAGCAGTAGCCTGCCTGTGGGAGCACCCAAGGTGCCACAGCAGCCCCACCTGCACAAATGCTCCCTGCTGAGCTGCTGCAGCCCAGCCTGCACAAATGCAAAATAGCCAACTGGCACGACTATAAGCAGATGGGGAGGGAAGAGAAAAAACAGCTCCTGGCCCCCCACAACAGTAGCAGGGGGAATCTGCAGTCAGAAGCAACAGGAACCACAGTAAAACCGGTGACTCAGCCCCTAGTGGTGGCAACCCTGACACCAGCTTCATCAGCAGCGGGGGCTGTATACAAGTCCCAGGTCCCCAGGACCCTGCCAGCAATAGTGACACCCGTGAACCCAGCACCCCCGGCAGTGGTGCAACTAGCACCCCAAGACAACCTGGGAACAACAGCACAGGTGGTGCATGGGACAGCAGCATCTAAGCCCACAGAGAACCAGTGGAGGAACACAAGAGCCAGGTGACCAGAGCCAAAGTAACCAAGGCTGTACTCAAAGAAAGGTGGTTACTTAGGGCCGGCTCCGTGGCCGAGTGGTTAAGTTTGCGCACTCCGCTGCAGCGACCCAGGGTTCGGATCCTGGGCGCAGACATGGCACCGCTCGTCAGGCCACGTTGAGGTGGCGTCCCACATCCCACAACTAGAAGGACCTGCAACTAAGATATACAACTGTGTACAGGGGGGTTGGGGGAGATAAAGGAGAAAAAATAAAAAAGATTGGCAACAGTTGTTAGCCCAGGTGCCAATCTTTAAAAAAAAAAAGAAAGAAAGAAAGGTGGTTACTACCACAAATGCATTGGCAGAGGATCCGTTCATCAAACACCATGAAGAACTACAGTACCATGACAGAACAGAAGGAAAATGACAACCCTCCAGCAACCAAACCTGAAGTCACAGAAGATTACAATCTAACTGACAGAGAATTCAAAATAGATACCATAAAGAAACTCAACAAGTTACAAGAAAATTCAGAAAGACAATTCAATTAGCTCAGGAGTAAAATTAATGAAGAAAAGGAATACTTCACCAAAGAGATTGAAGCTCTAAAAAAAACAAACAAACATTCTGGATATGAAAAACACACTTAATGAGATAAAAAATAATTTAGAAAGCATAAAAAGTAGATGAGACCTTATGGAGCAGAGAATTAGTGACTTCGAAGATAGAAACCTTGAAATGCTTCCAGTGGAGGAGAAAGAATTAGGATTTTTAAAAAATGAAGAAATTCTTCAAGAAATATCCAACTCAATTAGGAAAAGTAACATAAAGATTATAGGTTTCCCAAAGGAAGAAAAGAGGAAGAAAGGGGCAGAGAGCTTGTTCAAAGAAATAATAGCTGAGAACTTCCCAAACCTGGAGAGGCAACTAGACATAACAAGTACTTGAATCCAATAGAACTCCCAATGACATCAATGCAAAAAGACCTTCTCCAAGGCATATAACGTTAAAACTGTCAAAAGTCAATGACAAAGAAAAAATACTAAGGGCAGCAAGACAGAAGAAAATAACCTCAAAAGGAACCCCTGTCAGGCTGTCAATGGATTTCTCAGCAGAAACCTTACAGGCTAGGAGAGAATGGAATGAAATATTCAAAATACAGAAAGACAGAAACTATCTGCCAAGAATACTCTATCCAGCAAAATTATGCTTCAGATATGATGTAGAAATAAAAGCTTTCCCAGATAAACAAAAGCTGAAAGAGTTCATCACCACTAGACCTGCCTTACAAGGAATGATGAAAGGAACCCTCCTACCTGAAACAAAAAGGCAAAGGTTTGCAAAGCTTGGAGCAAGGAGATAAATAGACAGACAAAATTAGAAAATTGCAGCTCTCTATCAGAATAGGTTAGCAAACACTTAATTGAAACATAAAAGATAAAGGGAAAGAAAGCATCAAAAATAACTATAAACACTTCAATTTAGTCACAAACTCACAACACAAAAAAAGAATAATGTATAACAATAAAACCATAGAAGGGGAATAAGAAAGGGATGGAACCTACTTGGGCTAATGGAGATAAGAGGCCATCAGAAAATGGACTATCTCATCTATGAGATCTTTTATACAAACCTCATGTTAACCACTAAACAAAAAATCAGAGCAAAGTCAACAAATCATAAATAAAGAGAAAACTGAGAAAACCATCACAGAAAACCAGGAAGATGAAATGGCAGTCAGAAATACAGCAGAAAAGAAATAATGGAAAAATAGAACAACCAGAAACAAGAGATAAAAAACAGAGACTAAAAAAAATACAGTAGAAAGGATTAATGAATCTAAGAGCTGATTCTTTCAGAAGATAAACAAAATTGACAAACCCTTAGCCAGACTCACTAAGAAGAAAAGAGAGAAGACTCAAACAAATAAAATTAGAAATGAAACAAGAAAAGACCCTCAAGAGCCACAGGAATCCTGAGAAAAAAGGACAAAGCTGGAGATATCAGACTCCCTGGTTTCAAAATATACTACAAAGCTATAGTAAACAAAACGGCACAGTACTGGCACCAAAAAAGACACAGAGGTCAAAGGAACAGAATTGAGAGCCCAGAAATAAACCCACACGTCCATGGACAGCTAATTTTCAACAAGGGAGCCAAGAACACACAATGGAGAAAGGAAAGTCTCTTCAATAAACATGTTGGGAAAATTGGACAGCCATGTGCAAAAGAATGAAAGTAGACCATTATCTTACACCATACACAAAAATTAACTCAAAATGGATTAAAGACTTGAATGGAAGACCTGAAACCATGAAACTTCTAGAAGAAAATATAGGCAGTATGCTCTTCGACATCAGTCTTAGCAGCATATGTTCAAGTACCATGTCTGACCAGGCAAGGGAAAGAATAGAAAAAAATAAACAAATGGGACTACATCAAACTAAAAAGCTTCTGCACAGCAAAGGAATCCATCAACAAAACGAAAAGACAACCTAACAACTGGGAGAGGATATTTGCAAACCATATATCTGATAAGGGGTTAATATCCAAACTTTATAAAGAACTCATACATCTCAACAAAAAAACTAACAACCCAATGAAAAAATGGGCAAAAAATCTGAACAGACATTTCTCCAAAGAAGATATACAGATGGCCAGAGGCACATGAAAAGATGTTCAACATCACTAATTATTAGGCAAATGCAAATAAAAACCACAATAAGATATCACTTCACACATGTTAGGATGGCTATTATGTTAAAATAAAAAAGATAAGTGTCGGACAGGATGTGGAGAAAAGGGAACCCTCATACACTGCTGGTGGGAGTACAAACTGGTGCAGCCACTGTGGAAAGCAGTATGGAGATTTCTTAAAAAGTTAAAAATAGAAATACCACATGATCCAGCTATTCCACTACTGGGTATTTATCCAAAGAATGTGAAATCAACAAAATCAAAGAGATATATGCATCTCTTTGTTCTTTGAAGCATTCACAATAAATATTCACAATATTCCAATATTGTGGATATTCATGATAGCCAAGACGTGGAAGCAACTCAAGTGCCCATCAACTTATGAATGGATAAAGAAGATGTGGTACATATATACCATGGAATACTACTCAGCCATAAAAAGACAAAATTGTGCAATTTGTGACAACAGGGATGGACCTTGAGGATATTGTGCTAAGTGAAATAAGCCAGACAAAGAAAGGCAAACACTGTATGATTTCACTCATGTGGGAAGATAAACAAACACATGGACAAAGAGAACAGATTAGTCGTTACCAAATGGGAATGGGGTGGAGGAAGTGTGAAAGGGGCAAAGGGGCACATACGTATGGTGATGAATAAAAACTAGACTATTGGTGGTGAATATGATGCAGTCTACACAGAAACTGATATACAATAATGTACACCTGAAATTTACATGTTATAAGCAAATATGACCTCAATAATATAATTTAAAGAAAAAAGAAATTGTCCAAAGCCCAACTCTTCTGGACCATCACTCCTTAGCTCTCAGTAATCACTCCCTCAATTTTCTGGCTGACCAGACAGCGGCACTGGAGCAGTCTGAGAAGAAAACTCCCAAGAGTTCTGGCTACAAAGAGTTCTCCTGCCAGGCTCCCTTCAGCCAAGCTTTCCAGAAGAGCAACGGTCTAAATTGCAGAACCACAGAGCCCGGACTCAAGTCAGTCTGTAAGCAGGCATGGGACAGCACAAAAGCTTTACTCCTGCACCCTACCTAGCCCTGTTTGGCAGCAACTTCCCGGACCCAAAGCCTTCCTCCTCGGAGTCTCAGCATCCATTCCTCCACAGCAGCCTCTTCAGGAGGCGCTTCAGCCCCCAGCACAGTTCTCATACAAACCCAGCCTCACCCTCTGCTTCCCTGAGCCACATGGCAAAATGACATTCTGCTAACTCTTCAGGGCTGTCTTACAAGTCTCCCCCTGCTGGCTCTAGCTCCCAACATGCTGTTTCTTCTAGAAGCTCCCCTCTGGAGGAGCAGCAATCCAGAGCTCCACTTCTTCCCAGAAATTTGCTCCCACGTGAACAGCCTCCCTCCAAAGGACAGTCTGCCAACCAACAGGTCCAAGCCCACAGTCAACAAACCTCTGTTCCCCAGAAGCTGGCCTTGGTGATCCAAATGGAGATTCTAGTGGTGGGAGCCAGGGAGGAACAAAAGTAGTCACTTCGTCCCTGAAGTCCACCGTGGTTAGCAGCCCATGCTCCTCAAAGGAACTTACCTCGTGTGCTGGGCTTCACAGCTACGTTGCTGGACAGTTAATGGGGAGACAGATCTTGGGATGGAGAGAGTTCCGGGCTTGGAGTATGAGAACATATGTGTTTCTGAGTTCCAGCACTGTGGCAGATCAGTTTGTACACATACATTTTAAATCTGCCAAACACCTTGGCATTCGCTCAGAGTACCTCATCGAGTCCATAGGCCAAGGACTCCTTCTGGCTGCAAGAAGATCCAAGTGATGGTCATGGTATCCATCCCATCCTCAGATGGTGTTCAACAGAACAAAAACCGGGACTAAAGCTACAACTGGGAGAAGCTGGCTTGTCTCTTTGAAAATATATTAAGATCACTTAATGCATACTCCTTGTAGGGGGCCAATTTCTCCTCTGCACGTAACAATGAAGCTCTTTTAGAGAAAAGACTTGTAGATCCGTCAATTGCGAGACAGTTGTGATAGGATTTTTAAAGGCACTTATTTTGGGCTCAGTTTTCACCATTACCATTAAATGCATTGGATAGAATAGGACAGTTCGTGGATGTCACATTATAAAAAGACATAATTTCAGTGCCTTTACAGAGGAGCAGAATTAGATAACACATCCATTTCAGCCCTCTGAGCACTTCTCAAAGACCTTTTTTTTTAAAAGACATGCCTGTTTTTGAGACAGAGCCAGTTTTATTTAGTTGAGTTTTTTATAGTTGAATTCTGCAATTCTGTGCCATCCTGACTTGAAGGTCATCTGGGCTCAGAAAACCTGATTCCCAGCCCAGCCAGTTTCAGTTTTGTTTTTCCAGAGTTCATACAAACAGATTCCAGAGCTCCAAAGCCCTTTTTGGTCAAATCTTCATCTTCATTTGTCCCCAGTTCCTGGTAGGTAACCTCTAAACCCTTGGTATTTCCCAGAGATAGGAGTGTCTCTTTTATTCATAGTAATGCACCGTTCAGACCATACCTTGTAGTTTATGCTAACAAGATGACTCAGGATAGAGGCTGACCACGCCAAGAGGACCAACCACACGATTAGAGAGTTGGGGCTAAGCGGAGCATATCAGTCTGACTTCTGGGAGCAGAGAGGGGATGAAGACTGAGTTCAACTACATGGATGATGATCAATCATGCCTACTTAATGAAACCCCAATAACAAATCTGGACACCAAATCTCGGGTGAGCTTACTGAGTTGGTACTACTCTATGCATGTATTACCACATATCAATGCTGGGGTTGTAATGGACCCCTGAGGATATGTCCTTGTCTTTAAAGACACATATGGAAGCATTTACAGATGAATTAGTATGTCTTGAATTTGCTGAAAAATAAACTAGGGAGGGGGGGGAGAAAGGAGTTGGGACCTAGATGAGACAAGAGTGGCCATGTGGAATCACAGAAGCTGGGTGCTAGGAACATAGAGATTCAAGAAACTATTTTATCTACTTTTGTATATGTTTTAAATTTTCCAAAATGAAAATAAAATGGTGATGCATATGGAAAATATATGAATCCTTACTTTACACCATGTGGTAGGCAAAATTCTAAGATTGTTTGCAAGATTATAGGCCCTTAGGACATACATACACACCTTCTCCTAGTTATTCAATCAAATACTAATCTAGGTGGTGCTGTAAAGAAGTTTTGCACCCACAAATTTGAGTTCCCAAATCAGTTGACCTTAAGATAGGGAGATTATCCTGGGTGGGCCTGACCTAATCAGGTGAGCCTATAAAAAGGATGAGACTCTTCCTGAAGATATTCATAATCAGAGAGCTTTGAAGCATGAGAGAGATTCCACACAAGGGAGATTCTTCATTGCTTGCTTTGAAGATGGAGGGGACCACATGGCAAGGAATGTGGGTAGACTGTAGGAGCTGAGAGCAGACTCTGACTAACAGCCATAAAAGAAATGGGGACTTCACTCCTACAGCTGCAAGAAACTAAATTCTGCCACAACTATGTTAGCCTGGAAGAGGACTGTAAGTTCCAGATGAGCACACAGTCAACAACTAGATTTCAACCTTGTGAGATCCTTAGCAGAGAGCTCAGCTAGGTTATCCCAGACTTCCGACCTACAGAACCATGAGCTGATAAATTCGTGCTATTATAAGCTGCAGTGTCTGCAGTAACTTGTTACACAGCAAAAGAGAACTAATATACACAATGAACAAAAATAAATTCCAGTTGTGAAAAATAAAGCTTTACAAATTTTCGAACCAAATTTAGACAAATATGTTCATGACCATGGTGCGGGGAACGATCTGTTAACATACCAAAGGCAAAATCAACAAATTCGACTATACGGAAATTATATACTTCTGGACTACAAAATGCCCTAAAAGATAAAGTGAAAAGAAAATGCATGGGCTAGGAGGTGCTATTTGCAAGACATAAAATTACACAGAATAATTTTTAATCTGCTCCTATAAACCAATAGGGGAGAAAAACAAACAAGCCAACAGAATATGAATTGGTAACTCACAGATATATGAAAAGAGGTCCCATATGACCATGCATCAGAGAAATACAAATTAAAACAGTAATGAAATGCAACTTTACCTCCACTGGACCAAGAAAAGTTAAAAATTCAGATAATACTGAGTTTTGGTGAGGATGTAGAATAAATAAAAGATACTCTCATGTCCTGCTGATGGGAGTGTAAATTGGTACAGGCATTTTGGAGAGCAATGTGATAATATCTGGTAAAACTGAAGATGCATACACCCTTTGACCCAGGAATTCTACTTATGGGAACATATTCTAGAGAAAATCTTATAGGCTCAGGGAAACATCCACAATCATCATCGCAACATTATTTGTAATATTGAAAAACTGCAGAAAACCTAAATGTCCATTGACAGTAGAATGAAGTTAATTAAGTTTTCATTTTTTTTCAATCCTCAATATGCTCTTTAATCTTGACTGCCAACCCATCTGCTAATCTGCGAGAGAACCACCCCAATTGAAAATGAACTGCTTATTTCACCGGCTCGGAGTTACCCATAATTCTCTCAATTGTTGTCATCCACAGAAAAATGTTTCCACTGACTGTGATCTCAGAAGCACTCTGAGCCAATAGGGATCAGAAGTGCCCAACATATCTGGAAATGCACTCCCATCCAAGGATGAAATGACTTTCTAAAGTGAGCTGGAAATTGCTGAGCTGAAAGAGAATATGGATAATCCAAGTGAGGCAAATGAATACCTCTAAGCTACTGAAAAGAGAATATTCTTTTGAAAGGTGCCCCCCCAGACCACGTGAGAATTAATTTCATTTAATGAGAGCACAAGCGAAGCTTAGTGTCTAAAAGTCAATCTGTGGGGGCCGGCCTGATGGTACAGCAGTTAAGTGCGCACGTCCCGCTTCAACCGCCTGAGGTTCGCAGGTTCAGATCCCGGGTGCGGACATGGCACCGCTTGGTACGCCATGCTATGATAGGCGTCCCACATAGAAAACAGAGGAGGATGGGCATGGATGTTAGCTCAGGGCCAGTCTTCCTTGGCAAAAAAAAGAGGAGGATTGGCAGCAGATGTTAGCTCAGGGCTAATCTTCCTCAAAAAAATAAATTAATTAAATAAAATAAAAGTCAATCTGTGGATTCCTCCAAACATTAGCACTAGGTATCATGTTCTGCTATTTAAAACACATGCAGCTTTTTAAATCACCTCCAAACTTTCCATCTTCATTTTGGTTGTATTTATACATTCCTATCTCAGGTAGGAAATGGCTGAATAAGGTATTGGCTAGTAAAAGCATTAGATGCCCTCAAGAAGTACTTAGGTATAAACTTAACAAAATAAAGAAAACGGAGAAAAGACTTTTTGTCTTTTATCTGTCTATGACAAACTTTTACTTTTAAAACATTTTTATATCCATTTTAGACCCAATTTATATTTCTTTATTTATGCTGGATGTTTATCAGGAATTACACATTGGAAGCAAGCCCATTGCATTATTTATATTTGTATTTATATTTGTATTTCTTGGATACTATCTAACACCTTCCATTACAAGAACTGACTAAACAGAACTAGCCAAGATATATTTTTTTCCATTTTTGCTGATACATAGTTACAATGGAGTGATATTTTAAAATTCAAATAATATATTTTCCTAAAATATTCCAATTGCAGAGTTATGTATGAGATGCTACAAAATATATGTGTTTGATTAACAGTTTTATGAATAATCATATCACATAATTACCCAGATTTATCACTTTAAATTAAATGAAAATTCTTTGTGGCAGAAGGTTTGTATGAATATGAAACTGTTGATTTTTGTTCTCATTTGCTCAGTTTGAACCGTGCCACATTGTGACTTGCAAAGCCATCTTCTCTTTGTGCTAATTATCCAAAAGTGAGTTCAAAGTGCTTTTCCATTTACCTAAGTGTGCAAAATCAAAAACTTAATTGCTAAGTCAAAGTGCTAAGGCAAAGGCTCTAGATTTCTTCAATTCCAACCCTAATGACTCTTAACATGATGACTATTTTATCAGGCCAAGGAAGGCTCTGCTGCTTAAAGCAATTACTGAGCTCAAGGCAATGGAGTGTCTCATTATAATAAACTGATGAGAGATTAAAATAATAAATAAGACCCTGTCTTAGTCCGTTCGGGCTGCTATCACAGATGACCATGGGCTGGGTGGCTCATAAACAACAGACATTTATTTCTCACAGCTCTGGAGGCTGGGAAATCCAAGATCAAGGCGCCAGCAGATTTGGTGTCTGGTGAGAACCCACTTCCTGATTCATGGATGGCCATCTCGCTATGTCCTCAAATGGTGGAATAGGCCAGGAGCTTTCTGGGGTTTCTTTTATAAGGGCATTAATTCCATTCATGAAGTGACCTAGTCACTTCCCAAAGGCCCCATCCCCTAATACCATCATATTGGGGCTTAGATTTCAACATATGAATTTGGAGAGGACACAAACATTCAGTCTGCAGCAGACCCTTTACAGGAGGAAATGAGCAATACCACACCCTAAGAAGTCAGTACAAGAACATGTGGGGCTGCCCATGGCAGCCGCTCTTTCTGGGCCAGAGCCCTACCCCAATGAGCCTGAGCTCTCCTTTCCCCATCATGTGGCCAAGATGTTGCCTGTCTCCTCCCTTCTGGCATCTTCCACACAAGGTCCACATCAATTTCTATTCTCCTGAGATAATTCAGTTGGGCCAAAGCATTCAGAAGTGACTTGGATTTTCTGAGGTAGATATAGGAAGGGATTACATCCTGCCTGGCAGAGCAAATTCAATCCCTCTTGCTATTTCTCTCTTCCATGCCCACTTGCTCATCTCGCCACAAGATCGCCTCTTCTTGACCTCTCCCAGCAGGGCTCTGCCACCTCCCTTCTTTTGCTTCTCCCGCCTCTGCTCCAGGTTCTTGCCCTGCTCCTAGGATCTCAGCTGATTCTTATATAAAGCAGTTTAGTCCTCTTGCAAGTCCAAACTTGTCCCCCATCACCTGCTCAGCAAACAAAGGGTCCTCCATTTATGGGACCCACACTCTTTAGGGTCCAGTAAGGATTATAATTAACGACAAAAAAGTTTTGTGTTCTCTCACATCTGCCTACCTGCCCTGGCTGCCTCACAGGATTCAGAGTTAATAGGTGTAAAAAAAAATTTTTTAACTATAAAGTGCTATATACCTTTTCTCAGAGATTATTTATTCCAACCTCCCCATTTTACAGATGATACAACTGAAGCCCAGACAAGTTAAATAACTTGCCTAAACAGTTAGTGGTAAAGATTGACTTTATACCTGGTCTCTAGCCCACTGTGCCATCATGCCTTCCATTAATCTGAACTGCCTCAGGCAATTCGTGCATTTCTGGAGGCTCTGCTTTCCCACACTCCATTAATTTGGGATTACATGGGACTGTTCTCTTGGGACCCTCCAACACATTCGTGCGCCTACATGCAATCATTCACACAGATCCCCCGGTTGAGGAAATGGAAGGGAAGGCACTTTCACTCTTTTACTAATTCATTTATTCAACAGATACTTATGGAGCACTGACTAGGTTCCACGTACTGTTCTAAACTCTGAGATGTAGAGGCAACAAAATGGACAGAAAACCCATGCCCTCGTGGACTTTGCATTCTAGTGGGAAAAAGATATGTTAAACAAATACACAAAACAGGTAGCATGGAAGATGATGGAAAATGCTATGGAGAAAAATAAACCAGGGAAGGGGGATGGGGAGGGTCACAGGAAAGAGGGAGGAGGCTGAAATTTTAAATCGGATGGCCAGAGGAGTCTTCTCTGAGGGGGTGACATTTCAGCAAAGACCTGAAAGAGATGAAGTGTCAAACCAGGCAGCCATTGGGAGGAGGGCATTCCTGGCAGAAGAAATAGCCAGTGCAAAGGCCCTGCATGAGAAGGAGGCCTGGCACATTCGAGGAGCAGCTAGGAGCCAGTGTGGCAAGAACATAATGAACAAGGGGAAGGTGAGCGCAGAAGGGCAGAGAGGTGACAGGGATATCATGGTGTAGGCCCTGATGGGCCATGGTAAGGATTTTGGCTTTTAATCTGAATGGTGGCACAGGCCATTGGAGGGATTTGAGCTAGGGAATGACTTCCCCCTCTACGTCACTCCTGCTGTCTTCTCCCTCCAACAGTACCCATTCAAAGTTTCAGGGCAAGGGTGTCAAGTCATCTAGGTCCAGGTGGGACGTTCAGGCACCACTTCTCCTTTCACTGGGATATCTGTTCTTTAAATCTGGCTTTCCTGGTAGAAAATAAAGCTTAACTAGAGAATTTTCAAAAATCTGCGGAAAGTGTTTTCCAAGACCTCTGTGGGTTGCCTAAAGTCTCTTTGCAGAACAGGAAGTAAAAAAGAAAAAAACAACAGGAGATATGAGGTTAGGAGAGGCAGCCAACCCAGTGGGCTTTGAGGAAGTTAAGAAACAGGGGGTGGGGAAGAACCAGTCAAGAGACCAAGGAATTAATACCTGATATGTGTTTAGGACTGTCACATGCATTCCAGTATTTGATGATCCTGTGTCCCTGGGACTTGGGCAGAGAAGATGGTACTAGTCCTATCATATAACAAGGAAACTTAGGCACAGAGCAATCACATGATTTGCTGCTATCACACAGGTAGAGGGCAGAAGTGGGGCTAGAACACAAGTCGAGACCCTTACCCAGCACTCCCAGTGCCACTGCTTATTGTTTAAATAGCAGTAAACAAAATAGAGAACCCAAAATAGACAAGTGGGACCACATCGAACAAAAAAGCTTCTGCACAGCAAGGGAAACCATCAACAAAATGAAAAGGCAACCTACGGAATGGGAGAAAACACTTGCAAATCATATATCTGACAAAGGATTAATATCCAAAATATATAAAGAACTCTTACGGGGCCGGCCCTGTGGCTGAGTGGTTAAGTTCACATGCCCTGCTTCGGCAGCCCAGGGTTTCGCCAATTCGGATCCTGGGTGTGGACCTAGCATCGCTCATCAAGCCATGCTGAGGCAGCGTCCCACATGCTGCAACTAGAAGGACCCACAACTAAAATGTACAACTATGTACCAGGGGGCTTTGGGGAGAAGACGCAAAAATAAAATCTTTAAAAAAAAGAACTCATACAACTCAGCAGCAAAAAAAAAAAAAAACCAATTCAATTAAAAAATGGGCAGAGGAACTGAATAGAAATTTTTCCAAAGAAGGCATATAGATAGCCAAGAGGTACATGAAAAGATACTCAACATCACTGATCATCAGGGAAATGCAAATCAAAACCACAATGAGATATCACCTCACATCTATTAGAATGGCTGTCATCAAAAATACAAGAGATAGCAAGTGTTGGTGAGGATGTGGAGAAAAGGGAACCCTTGCGCACTGTTGGCAGGATTGTAAATTGGTGCAGCCACTATGGAAAACAGTATGGAGGTTCCTCAAAAAAGTAAATATACAACTACTATATGATCCAGCAATTCCACTTCTGGGTATTTATCCAAAGGAAACGAAATCAAAGAGCTATCTGTACCCCCAGGTTCATTGCAGCATTGTTTACAATAGCCAGGACATGGAAACAACCTAAGTGTCCATCAATGGATGAATGGATAAAAAATGTGGCATAGGGGCCAGCCTGGTTGCATAGTGGTTAAGTTGTCATGCTCCACTTTGGTGGCCCGGGGTTCGCAGGTTCAGATCTGGGTGTGGACCTAGCACTGCTTGTCAAGCCATGCTGTGGTAGCATCCCACATAAAATAGAGGAAGATTGGCACAGATGTCAGCTCAGCAATTGTTTTCCTCAAGTAAAAAGAGGAAGATTGGCAACAGATGTTAGCTCCAGGCCAATCTTCCTCACCCAAAAAGCAAAAAAACAAACAAAAAGTGGCATATACGTATAGTGGAATATTACTCAGCCATAAAAAAGGAGGAAATCCTGCCATTTGTGGCAACATGGATGGAACTTGAGGGTGTTATGCTAAGTGAAATAAGTCAGACAGAGAAAGACAAATACTGCATGATCTCACTTATATGTGGAATAAAAAAAACCCAAACTTATAGAAACACAGAACAGACTGGTGGTTGCCAGAGGCAGGGGGTAGGGAGTAGGGGAAATGGGTGAAGGTGGTCAAAAGGTACAAACCTACCACTACAATGAGATGAATAAGTTCTGGGCATGTAATACACAGCATGGTGACTATAGTTAACAATACTATATTGCATATTTGAAAGTTGGTAAGAGAGTAGACCTTACAAGTTCTCATCAGAAAAAAAAAATGTGTAACTATGTCAAGTGATGGGTGATGACTAAACTTATTGTGGTGATCATTTCATAATATATACATATACCAAATCATTATGTTGTACACTAATACAATGTTATATGTCAATTATATCTCAATAAAACTGGGAAAAAATTAATTGAAATTTTCAATTTATATTAAAAAAAAAAGAAAAAGAAAACCCATGCTCTTGTGGATTTGCATTCTAATGGGGAAAAGATATGCTAAACCAATACATAAAATAGGTAGCAAGCCTACAAGACAAGAGGATTATAAAAGGGGAAATGGAGACAGGCCCCCTTAGGAGGAGAGATGGGGCCTTAAGGAGGCAGCTCTTTATGTTGTCACACACAAATTTGTTTCTAACAGGAGAGAGCAAAAACACATGAGTGAGATGGGGCTGGCCCGTGGCCGAGTGGTTAAGTTTGCGCGCTCCACTGCAGGCGGCCCAGTGTTTCGTTGGTTCGAATCCTGGGCACGGACATGGCACTGCTCATCAAACCACGCTGAGGCAGCGTCCCACATGCCACAACTGGAAGGACCCACAACGAAGAATATACAACTATGTACCGGAGGGAGGGGGGGGGGCTTTGGGGAGAAAAAGGAAAAAATAAAATCTTTAAAAAAAAAAAAAACACATGAGTGAGAGTGGTGTAGCGTCATGGCTGTGAGAGCAGGTTCCTTGCCCTTCCCAGCACTGCTTGATTCCTCAGGTGCTCACAAGAAACTCCTCCTTGAGTTCTGGGCATTGTGCTTGCCCCATAATCTTCTGTGGACCGTGGGCAGGACAGGTTCCGTTAGGTGGGAATGAGCCCTAAGCCCTCTCTTAGTGGAAGCTGGGGGTGATTTCCCTCCATGGGAGGAGCCACACTGCCTGGTCCAGCGCAACGTCAGTCCAGACACAGTTGATGTTGGAGCCTGGGTCTCTGGCCGACCCTTCCCAAGTATCCTTTCTAAGAGGTTCAGCTTCTAAAAACCCCTCTTACACTGAGGCTTCTGTCTCCCACACACTCCTTTATTTCCTTCCCAAGTCCTGGAAGTCAGAAAACAAATGCAGTTCGAGGGAGAAGCTGTTGCCTGGGGCCTGAGAAGCTGAGTTTCCGGCCTTTGGTAAAATTGCTCCCTCCTCCCAGCGGGCCAGAGCTCCTTGACACGGCTGTCCCTGTTTATTTTCTCTCCACTAGCCACTCTGAGGCTTCTCCATGTTTTACTTTTTGGAAGGGTAGAGGAAAAAGGTCACCAGTTGATGGTATCTTCCTGCCCTTTCATTGTCAGTCATCATTGTACATTTGTTACCACTTATTAAGAACCTGCTGTGTACATGGCAAGAACTGCATTCGTGATTTACATATATTTTGCAAAAATTGTGAAGGCTCTGAGTTTTACTCTACTTGCAAGCTAACAAGTTTGCCTGCCACAGTTTCATGGATGCTGGCAGAAGACACAAGGTTCCTGGGTCAGTGACGAAGTACACACAACAGTAGCAGTAGTCAGAGTATCATCATTTGTTCTGGTCTCCCAAGCTCCAATTCCCAAAACGTGATGCAGTGAAGTCTGCAGACACGGGGGGTTGAATTCCAGGAGAGGAGTCCCAAGTTTAAGGAACGCAAATCTTTTAAGATGGGCAGTAAGTCTGCCTGACCTTTGCCTGGGTAGGAAGCATTATCTTCATTATACAGGACAGCAAACAAATGTGCCCTCTACTCTGGAGGGAGACACTATCTCTATCTTCCAAGGCTGTTTGCTTGAAAAATATCCTTAAAGACATAGTCTGGAATAAAAGCTCTCTGTTTTTGTGAGCAGTGTCTCTGCTTACAAGACCTGCAGATACACAAGAGACCTACGGAGAACTGTCTCCCAACAATGTTATCCCACTGAAGCTGAAAAATGGGCATTGTTTTCCCCATTTTTCAAATGAGAAAACTGAGGGCCAGAATCAAACTTGTCTAGGATTTCACAATGTAGGAGGCAAAGTCTGTGTGAGCCCAAAGCCTGGGCCAAATCCTTGGGTACCTAGGGCACATAACAGTCAGGCACTCACTGTGTCAGACACGGAGGACACAGAGCACAGCCCTGCCTCTGAAGGAATCAGAACTGAGGAGACAGAAGATGCCCTCCACACCCCTGAGCAGTGTGGGTGGACCTGGGCGGGGGGCCCAGGGTCACCTCTAACCAACTTCAGCAGAGATGGTCTTTTCCCACTTCTCTCTCTCGCTCTCTCTCTCTCTCTCTCTCTCTCACACACACACATACACACACACACAAGAACAAGTTGCTCACAGATATCATTTCTTATAAGTTGTTCTCCTCTCTTTGGTGCTTGCTACTGCTAATCTGCTAGAAGTCAACAAAATTAATGAATGTGTAAATCAAATATTAAAGGAAGACAGTTGTCTTTTTTCAGGGTCATGTTTGCTCCTGGCTGTGATTTTTTCAATATTACATATTTGCAATATAGTCATATTTTTGGTAAGTGTCATCATTGCAGGTTGCTGAGAGGTAATTAAACACCCCAATATTTTGTGTCTTTCCATAAAGATCACCCTGATCCTAGGGGATCCCCCACCTCAGCCAGCCACAGAATCTGTGGTAGGAGCTCAGGCTGGAACGTGCTTATCACATCTGAGGTTTAAGGAACAAGAATTTAACCAGTTTGGCTGAGGCAGAGAAGCCATGGAAAGGGAGACAATGACTAGACAGACAGGTATGAAATGGGGAGCTGGCCCCAGGAGGCCTTAAATGCCAGGGTGGATTTTGTTCTGAACAAACAGACAATCACTGAAGGTTTTTGAGCTGGGGATGACTTGATAAAAGCAATGTGTTTGGAAGCGGCACTTGCAGCCACATAGGGGATGAACTGCTGTGGAAATGGCTCAGACACAGTGGTTTGCCACTCTCACTGCACATTAGAATCACCTGGGGAGCTTTTAAAAAACACTGATGCCCCTGCCCCACCCCCCACCAATTAAATCAAAATCTCTGGGAGTGGGGCCCAGGCACCAGTAATTCTTCACAGCTCCCCAGGAGAATGACTGCTAACAGGTATGGGATTTCTTTTTGAGGTGATTAAAGTATTCCGGAATTAGATAGTGGTAATGGCTGCACAACTTTGTGAATATACTAAAACCCACTGAGTTGTACAACTTAAAAGGGTAAGTTTTATGCGTGTGAATTATATCTCAATGAAAGAAAGAAAGAGGGAGGGAGGGAGAAAGGGAGGAAGACAGGAAGGGAAGAAGGGAGGAAGGGAAGAGGAGGGAAGGAGAGGGGGAAAAGCAGAGGAAGGGAGAGGGAGAGAGAGGAAGAAAGAGAGAGAGAGAGAGCAAGCTCCCCAGCAGATGCCAATGTGCAGCCAGAGTGGAGAGCCATTAGCCTAGAGAAAAAGAGACTTCTGCTTTGATTCAGACCCAAAGTGTGGGGCCTGCAGTGGGGTGTGGCAGTGGGACAAGTCCCAGCGGAAGGGTTAGCTGTGAGGAACAGTATAGAGGAAAACTGGCCAACAGATGAGTATTAATATCTGATTGGTTACAGAAGGTGAGGAAAAGAAAAAAGAAGGTAAAGACTTAAGCTAATCTTTTCAGCCTTGGTGACTGAAAAAACCCAGATTTGGTAGGGGGAAGGAGAAACAACTGGAGGTGAGCTCCTTTTGGACTTGTTGAATTCAAGCTGTTGCAAAGAATTTCAGATGTTCAGCAAACCACCGGAGGTTGAAATAAAAGCCATACACTATGACAACGAGATGAGAAGCACAATATATAGCAGTGAGGACTGGATGATTCCTCAGAGACTGTTTCTTATTCTTTCTGCCACTTATAGCTGTGTGAGTTTCAACAAGCCGCTTACCCTCTCTGAATCTGTTTCCGTGTATGTGAAATATGGTTAATAATACCTGCCCTGCCTACCTCACAAAGTTGTATGAATGAAATAAACATTAAAGAGCTTTGAAAACTATGAACTCTAAGGTGTAGGACATATATAGTCACATGATTTTCAGCAAAGGCACAAAAGCAATTCAATGGAGAAAAAAGTGTTGCCAATAAATGATGATAGAGCAACCAGATATCTATATGGGAAAAAAATTAATCTGATCCCCTACCTCATACCATATAAAGGTAAGATGTGGGCTTTTTCACATGTTACCACTTGTGGAAACATTAAATATTCTTCCATAAATAAAATAAATCATTCATCATTAAATATTATTAATGTTGTGATTTGATTTTGCTGAGCTAAGTCAACGATAACTCATTGGCTCCATAAATCACGGCAATTACTACCATTCTCTACTATAAAGAGAGTCACTCAAATGATGCCCTACGTTATTGCCAAGGTTCTTAAACATCTATTTCTTTACTTGACTTGTCAGGCTAACCAAGGATGAAATAGCAGATCATAGAGTTAGCTATTTCTTATCAAGCAGATAAGATTAGCTTTCTGTACCTCAGCTAGGGGCCAGGGGTGGGTGGGGGGTGGGGGGGAGAGAAATTTTAAAATACAGATGGAGCCATTAAAGTAAATCACATTAACTCTGGGTTAAAATCTTGATAGGACTTCCAAAATATCTTTTTTGGGGGGGACAGGCACAATTCAAGCCATGACACTGTCAAAGAACAAGACATGCCAGAAATTGCACATGGGATCCAAATACATTTCCCTACCCGGGAGGAACCAAAACTCAAAAAATCATAATCTGTTGTAAGATCCAAAAATTTCAAAAATTAAGTTTTGATCGAAATAATTCAAATGCAACTTGAATATTCCATTCAGGTTGATGGAAGGCGGCATATTAGAATGCAGATTAAAAAGGTGACGAAGTGACATCAAAACTTAAAGGTAGTATTGGGGCCTGCCCCATGGTATAGTGGTTAAGTTCATGCGCTCCACTTTGGCAGCTCAGGGTTCACAGGTTCGGATCCTGGGTGTGGACCTAGCACCACTCATCAAGCCACACTGTGGTGGCATCCCACATAAAATAGAGGAAGATTGGCACAGATGTTAGCTCAACAACAATCTTTCTCAAGCAAAAAGAGGAAGATTGGCAACAGATGTTAGCTCAGGGCCAATCTTCCTCACACACTCATAAAAAATTAAAGGTAGTATATTAGTAAAATAGAAAATGAAGCAATAGGTGGTATAGTCTAGTGTCAAATCATCTTCTGATTTAACACAGTTTATCATGTCAGCAATGCCATAATTTAAACCATTTACTTCACTTATGGTGAGAATAGCATCTGAGCACTTCCTGAAGCCAATCATGGAATCTTAACATGGTCACATAATCTGATTCAACACAAAATAATTTGTGCAGATTATTTAGTCAGCACTGCATTTAGCTGCCATAACTAGAAAAGGACAGATGTTGTAAGAGGATTATTTATTTAGGCTTTTCACTAAAGTAAAAATTTAATCTTCAACCTACAAAATATACCCCAATTAAATTTCTCGTGGACCATGCAATTGAGTAAAACTAAACTGTATCTCATATCAAACACTATGTGTGTAATTGAATTACTGTAAATCTAATCATATAAACCAAGTTGGCAAGCTTTATTTGTAAAGGGCCAGATAGCAAATGTTTTAGGCTTTGCAGGCCATATGGTCTCTGTGGCAACTCTTCAGCTCTGCCCTTGTTGCACGAAAGCAGCCATAGACAATATGTGAACAAATGGGTGGTCTGGCTGTGTTCCAATAAAACTTTATTTACAAAACCAGACAGCAGGACAGAAGGCAGACCATGTGAAGACACAGGTAGAAGATAGCCATCTACAAGCCAAGGAGAGAGGCCTCAGAAGGAACCAATCCTGCCGACATTTGATCTCAGACTTCTAGTCTCCAGAACTGTGAGAAAATAAATTTCTGTTGTTTAAAAGAAAAAAAAACAAACAGCAGGCCAGATTTGGCCCATGGCTGTAGTTTACTGATCCCTAGTTTAAACATACTAAAAGACAGCTTGTTATGTAAACTAAACTTGTAAGTTCTTCATTACATTAAAAAGTCCTTTCTTACCCTGTCCCCCACCCCTAAAACACATTTTTCTTCTTTTTTAGTAAATTGAATTTAGGATATTGGACTTGCTTTAAACAAGGTAAACTCATACTGAATGTCATTTCAACTAGAAGGAATCTCGAGCAGCAATTTTGTTTGGTCTCCTAACATGAAATAAACCTGTGCCTAAAGCGCCTCAGAAAGATGAGAATCCGATGATCTACTAAGAGCTAAAAGAAAGATAGATCCATAATTGCCTTAATAGTCCATGCTCTCCTCAAAATAAAACTTTTCCGGGGAGCTGGCCCCATGGCCGAATGGTTAAGTTCGTGTGCTCCGCTTTGGCGGCCCAGGGTTTCACTGGTTCGAATCCTGGGTGCGGACATGGCACTGCTCGTCAAGCCATGCTGAGGCAGCGTCCCACATGCCACAACTAGAAGGGCCCACAACTAAGAATATACAACTATGTACCAGGGGGCTTTGGGGAGAAATAGGAATAAAATAAAATCTTTAAAAATAAATAAATAAAAGTTTTCCCTTATATCTAACTCCAATCTCGTGCTGCTATTTAAACCCATTTCTTCTTGACCTGTCTTCTAGAGAGAGAACGAAAATCCAGCCTGTCACTTCTTTCAATGTTACCCACCTCTGGACGATAATTCATAAAGTCTGCCAGAAATACTCAAGGATCTCTGGACTGTAGGTGGCATGTCCCGTGGGGCAGCTCCTTAAAGCCACAAGCATGTTCATAGAAGCAGTGATGTCTTAGCGTAGCACCTGTTATCTCTAACGCATCTTTTAGCAAGCCTTTATCTTCATCCACCTCCCCTCCCTGCAACACTCCAACTAGGGATGGTAAATAGTAAGGAAATAGAAAAGAGGAGGAAAGATTAAATGGTCGTTGGACTGGTTAAAATATGGTTTTAAAAGATCCATTATTTAGTCATTCAACACATTCGACTTCTTCTGTAACAGTCATGTGTGGAGCCCTGAGAATACAGTTGACATCTGAGAGAGAACTAGCAAAACCCATGTGGAAATGTAAAAGGCCACCTGTGGGCGGACTCTGACAGGGTTGTCACAGATGGGACTCCTCTAAGCTGGCAGACGTGGTTTTACTGTGAAGCTTCAGGGCCCCTCACTGGATAGACACCTTCCAAGACCCCGGGGAGGAATGCTAGCTATACGTTCCACACAGTCAGATGTTTCCATAAAATTTGCAAAATCAGTGTCTTAGTTCAGGCTGCTATAACAAAGTACCATAGACTGTGGCTTAGACAACAAACATTTACTTCTTAGAATTCTTAAGGCTGTGAAGTCCAAGATCAAGGTGCAGGCAGATCCAGTGTCTGGTGAGAGCCCACTTCCTGGTTTGCAGACGGCCATCTTCTCATTGCATCCTCACATGGTGGAGAATAGAGAGAGGGAGCTCTCTCAGGTCTTTTTATAAAGGCACTAATCCCATAATGAGGGCTGCATCCTTATGACCTCATCACCCCAAAGGTCCCACCTCCTAATACCATTACACTGGGGGTTAAGATTTCAACATATGAATTTGAGGGGGACACAAACACTCAGTCCACAGCAGTCAGATAGTATAATTCCAATCAGCTAAGACCATTGTCTCTTTCCACTCTGACATACTCTTCATCACCCTTTCCCTCCTGGAGGGTAGTGGTGGAGTGGCTGTGGACATTCTTAATAAATATTGGCTTCAAATTGGATTTCTTTCTTTTTTTTTCTTCTTTGTGAGGAAGTTTGGCCTTGAGCTAACACCTGTTGCCAATCTTCCTCTTATTTTATTTTTCTCCCCAAAAGCCCCAGTACATAGTTGTATATCCTAGTTGTAGGTCATTCTACTTCTTCTATGTGGATGCCACCACAGCATGGTGTGATGAGAAGTATGTAGGTCTGTGCCAAGGATCTGAACCGGTGAACCCTGGGCCACCAAAGCAGAGCACACAAACCTAACCACTCGGCCATGGGGCCAGCCCCAGGATTTATTTCTAAATAAATATCCTCAGTCAAATCTAATTTTAGATATTTTTCTTAATGAAAGCCCTTGCCCACTCTTAAACACACAAGTACACTCCCCTGCCCCAGATCTGTCTCTGTATCCTGGTTATAATCTCAGAAAGGAAAAAGACTAAATGTGGTTATAACACATTAGATGGAAACTAAATCAACTGAATTGCACCTATTTGGAGAAAGTGTGACCCCAGAATGGGCATAGTCAGGCTCCAGACTAGAAAAGGAAGCCCAGAAACCCAGAAGTAGGCCATGTTTACCCAACACTGGCTAAGAAGAAACATACACAGCCAGGAGGAACAAGTCACTGAGATTATTCACCACATTTTTCCTAATTCCACCCTTACCACTTTCTTTTATAACAACTCCTCATCTCCCTAAATTGCCTCATCTCCCTAAATTCTTAGCCAATTACTCAGGCTAAGAGGCATGAGTCTGCTGGCAATTAAAACAGAATATACTCCAAGCTGGAAAACTAATAAATTGGCATTCTGTCTCTTATAAACATGGATAAGCTCCCTCATAGTACAATCAACTGTGCCCACTGACAAATTCAGGTTCTGGATCTGCAAGGGTGAAGCCAACCTGGGTGGCCTGGTCTGGGCAGTCAGCAAAGCCCCCAAGGGACAATTCTTCATCTTAATGTTGCCACCTCCAAACTGTGGCACTTTAGGAAAAAGGTGACATCCATGGAACCAGAAAGTCACACTTTTCTCTAAGCAGAACAGACCCTAAACAGTTTTTGAACTAGAGCACCAAAACCATGCCACCTCCAGGCAGATTTTCCCAAAGGGATTAATAAGTTCCCAAAATGTATTCATACTTCTTTGTTGATAAAAGAGAATCTCAAACTCTGTACAAGAAAAGAAATTCTCTACTTCATTATTGAAGCAAAATACTCTCTGCTATGGTTCTGAAGATTTTCTCTTTCCACTTCTCTACTCCTTAAAGCTACAACTCTCTCTTCTGATCACAGCTAACATGAGCCAGGCACCAAATATTGACTATTTGCAGTTCTCCCAACTGCCTTGCCAAGTAAGCATTCTTGCTTATATAGACGAGGAAATTGAGTCTCATAGAAGTTGATCAACTTGTGCATAATTACCAAGCCATTAGGTGGTAGAAACAAAATTAGAATGATGCTTTTCAAAGCATTCTACCTCTCTCTAAATTGCCAGCATTTCCCAGACTACCTTGAATCCAGAGCAAATAGTGAGATTTCAGTCCTACCATTTATACTTAAAAAAATTAAGAATGTATTTACAATAGGTGTTAGATACCCAGGAATTCACCTGTGACTGGCTTGGCAAAGAGGCAAAGGCATATATAGAAATTTCTTACTTTAAAAAAATATCCTTAGGGGGAGTGATGTTAGCATCATGGCGGAGTGAGCACTTCCCTTAGACCCTCCCCCATAAGATACAATGAAAAAGCCATTCATAAATCACCAGAGGACATTCACACAACACAATAGGTGTCTGAGACATGCACGCAGCCATACATCTGATAGTGGAGGTGCTGGGCCCCTGGGAGGAAATGGAAGGAGGTAAGGGGATCTCCTTACCTAGGGAGTGACCTAGGAAGCAGGACCACATGTGGCTCTGAGAAGAGAGGGGGGAAGAGCAGCTCTCTGTGGGAATGACTTCACTCTCTGAATTGCCTTCCAGCCATGGGAAAGCACCACACAGAGAAGGATAAGCTATTGCCAGGTTGTCTACATCAAGCCAGCAACTCCGGGGGGCAGACAGCAAGGGCAGAGTAAGAATACCACAGGATCACATACCTGAAAGAGCGAGCCCCTACCTTCACCTGGCACACCAGCTTGGCTGATTGGTCAGAGCAAGGGACGCCTGCCAGAGCACATGTGCATGCATATGTAAAGCAGCAGTGGTGAGCAGGCAATTGCAGACAGGCCCTGTCAGCATAGATTCCAAAGGACAGGCACAGATGCTGAGGATTGCAGCACACTCAGAATACACAGTTCCTGACCCCCAACCCCCAAGTGGCAGCAGGTGGAATCTGTGACCAGATACTACCACTATGTGACGGCACAAATCTAACCCATCAAGTACTATGAACAAATACATTAATACTCCAGACCAGAAGGAAAATGACAGGCACCCAGAAATCAATCCTGAAGACAGAAATTTACAATCTAAATGACAGAGAATTCAAAATAGCTATCATAAAAAAATCCCAATGAGTTACAAGATAATTCAGACAGACAGTTCAATGAAACCAGGAATAAAATTAATGAACAGAGGGAATTCTTCAAAAAATGGATTGAAACAATAAGAAAAACGAGTCAGAAACGTTGGAGATGAAAAACGCAATGAATGAGATTAAAAAACAAATCTGGAGTCCTTGAATAACAGAGCTGATTTATGGAGGACAGAATTAGCAATCTGGAGGGCAGAAATACAGACACGCTTCAGATGGAGGAGGAGAGAGAACTAAGACTAAAAAGAAATGAAGAAATTCTCAGAGAAATATCCAACTCAATTAGGAAATGCAACATAATGATTATACGTATTCCAGAGGGAGAAGTGAGAGAGAAAGAAGCAGAGAGCTTGTTGAAAGAAATAACAGCTGGGAACTTCCCAAACCTGGGGAAGAAGCTGGAATTACAAGTAAAAGAAGCTAACAGAACATTTACATAAATGTAAAAAAGAGCTTCTCCAGAGTATATATAGTAAAACTGGCAAAAGTCAATGACAAAGAAAAAATATTAAGGGCAGCAAGGCAGAAGAAAACAAATTACAAAGGAGCCTCTATCAGGCTTTCAGCAGATTTCTCAGTAGAAACCTTACAGGCTAGGAGAGAGTGGAATGATATATTCAAAATTCAGAAAGACAAAAAATTTCAGCCAAGAATACTCTATCCAGTGAAAACATCCTTCAGATATGATGAAGAAATCAAAACTTTCCCAGATAAACAAAAGCTGAAGGAGTTCATTGCCACAAGACCCCCCCCTTTACAACAAATTATCAAGAAGGCACTCATACCTGAACAAAAAAAAGAAAGGGCTTACAAAGCCTTGAGCAAGGAGATAAATAGGCAGACAAAATCAGAAAACCACAGCTCTCTATCAGAACAGGTTAGCAAACAATTATGACATTAAAGATAAAGGGAAGGAAAGCATCAAAAATAACTATAATCTCAGCACTTTAACCACAAACTCACAACACAAAATGGAACAAGTTGTGATAACAATAACTTAGAAGGGGAAGAGGACAGGGATGGAACCTGCTTAGACTAAGGAAGTAAGAGGCTATCAGAAAATGGACTATCTCATCTACGAGACTTTTTATACAAACCTCACAGTAACCCTTAAACAATCAGAACAGAGACACAAATGATAAATAAGGAGAAAACCATCATAGAGAGCTACCAAACTGAATTGGCAGTCCAAAATACATGGGATGAGAAACAAGGGAAATACAGAACAACCAGAAAATAAGTGATAAAATGGCAGCATCAAGCCCTCAGATATCAATAATCACTCTAAATGTAACTGTATTGAATTCTCAAAGAAAAAAAAAGACACAGAGTGCCTGGATGGATTAAAAAACAAGACCAAACAATATGCTGCCTCTAGAAAACACATCTCAGCCCTAAAGACAAACATAGGCTTAGAGTGAAGGGATGGAAGATGATACTCCAAGCTAATGGCAAACAAAAGAATACAAGCAAAGCAAGCCTCAATAAATTTAAAAAGACTGAACTCAGATCAAGCCTCTTTCCCAACCATAATGCTAGGAAACTAGAAATCAACTACAAGAAAAAAGCTGGGAAAGTGACAAAGATGTGGAGACTAAACAACATGCTACTGAACAACCAATGGAACACTGAATAAACTAAAGGAGAAACCAAAAAATATCTGAAGACAAATGAAAATGAAAATACACCATACCAACTCAAATGGGATGCAGCAAAAGTGATCCTAAGAGGGAAATTCATAGCAATACAGGCCCATGTTAACAAACTAGGAAAATCTCAAATAAGCAATCTTAAACTACACCTAACGGAATTAGGAAAAGAAGAACAAAAAAAGCCCAAAGTCAGCAGAAGGAGGGAAATAATAAAAATTAGAGCAGAAATCAATGAAATAGAAACCAAAAACACAGGAGAAAGGGTCAATGAAGCTCAGAACTGATTCTTTGAGAAGATAAACAAAATTGACAAACCCTTAGCTAGACTCACTAAGAAAAAAAGAGAGAAGGCTCAAATAAATAAAATTAGAAATGAAAGAGGAGATATTACAATGGATACCACAGAAATAAAAAGGATTATAAGAGAATACTATGAAAAACTATATGCCAACAAATTGGATAATCTAGAAGAAATGGATAAATTCTTAGACTCCCTCACAAGACTGAATCAAGAAGAAACAGAGAATCTGAATAGACCAATCACAAGTAAAGAGATTCAAACGGTAATCAGAAACTTTCCAAAAAATAAGAGCCCAGGACCAGATGGCTTCTCTGGAGAATTCTACCAAACATTCAAAGAAGATTTAATACCTGTCCTTCTCAAACTATTCCCCAAAATTGAGGAAGATGGAACACTTCCTAACACATCTTATGAGGCCAATATCACCTTGATCCCAAAGCCAGGCAAGGACAACACAAAGAATGAAAACTACGGGCCAATATTGCTGATGCATAAACCAGCAATGATTGCATAGATGCAAAAATCAACAAAACATTGGCAAACAGGATACAGCAAAACACTAAAAGGATCATACACCATTATCAAATGGAATTTATACCAGGGACACAGGGATGGTGCAACATCTGCAAATCAATCAACATGATACACCACATTAACAAAATGAGGAAGAAAAACCATATGAATATCTCAATAGATGCAGAGAAACCACTTGACAAGATCCAACATCCATTCACGATAAAAGCTCTCAATAAAATGGGTATAGAAGGAAAGTACCTCAACATAACAGAGGCCATATATGACAAACCCACAGCCAACATCATAGTCAATGGGGAAAAACTGAAAGCCATCCCTCTGAGAAAAGGAACAAGAAAAGGGTGCCCACTCTCGCCACTCTTATTCAACATAGTACTGGAGCTTTTGGCCAGAGCAATTAGGCAAGAAAAAGAAATAAAAGGTATCCAAATTTGCAGTGAAGAAGTAGAACTCTCACTCTTTGCAGATGACATGATTTTATATATAGAAAACCCTAAAGAATCCATTGGAAAACTATTAGAAATAATGAACAACTACAGCAAGGTTGCAGGGTACAAAGTCAACTTAGAAAAATCAGTTGCATTTCTATACTTTAATAATGAACTAACAGAAAGAGAACTCAAGAACACAATCCATTTACAACCACAACAAAAAGATTAAAACATATAGGAATAGATGTAACTAAGAAGGTGAAACATCCATACAATGAAAACTATAAGACATTATTGACAGAAATGGATGATGACATAAAGAAATGGAAAGATATTCCATGCTCACGGGTTGGAAGAATAAATATAAAGTGTCCATACTACCTAAAGCAATCTACAGATTCAATGCAATCCCAATCAGAATCCCAATGACATTCTTCATGGAAATAGGACAAAGGATCCTAAAATTCATATGGAATAACAAAAGACCCCAAATAGCTAAAGAAATCCTGAGAAAAAAGAACAAAGCTAGAAGGCATCACAATCCCTGACTTCAAAAGATACTACAAAGTTATAGTAATCAAAACAGCATTGTACTGGTACAAAAACAGACACACAGATCAATGGAACAGAATTGAAAGCCCAGAAATAAAACCACATGTCTACAGACAGGTAATCTTCAACAAAGGAGCTAAGAACACACAATGGAGAAAGGAAGGTCTCTTCAATAAATGGTACTGGGAAAACTGGACAACCACATGCAAAAGAATGAAAGTAGACCATCATCTTTCACTATACACAAAAATTAACTCAAAATGGATCAAAGACTTGAAGGTAAGTGGTGAAACCATAAAACTCCTAGAATAAAATATAGGCAGTACGCTTGTGACATTGGTCTTAGCATCATCTTTTCGAATACCATGTCTACTCAGGCAAGGGAAACAAAATAAAAAAAAAAACAAGTGGGACTTCATTAGACTAAAAAGCTTCTGCAAGCTAAAGGAAACCATAAACAAAATGAAAAGACAACCAACCAACTGAGAGAAAATATTTGCAAATCATATATCTGACAAGGGGTTAATCTCCAAAATATATAAAGAACTCACACAACTCAACAACAAAAAACCAAACAACCTGATCAAAAAATGGACAGAGGATCTGAACAGACATTTTTCCAAAGAAGACATACAGATGGCCAATAGGCAGATGAAAAGAACTTCAACATCACTAATCATCAGGGAAATGCAAATCAAAACTGCACTAAGATATCACCTTATACCTGTGAGAATGGCTATAATCACCAATACAAAAAATAACAAAGTTGGAGAGGATCTTGAGAAAAGGGAACCCTTATAGACTCCTGGTGGGAATACAAACTGGTGCAGCCACTATGGAAAACAGTACAGAGATTTCTCAAAAAATTAAAAATAGAAATACCATATGACCCAGCTACCCCACTACTGGTTCTTTATCCAAAGAACTTGAAATCAACAATTCAAAGAAACTTATGTACCCCTAAGTTCATTGCAGCATTATTTACAATAGCCAAGACGTGGAAGCAACCCAAGTGCCCATCAACAAATGATTGGGTAAAGAAGACGTGATGTATATATACAATGGAATACTACTCAGCCATAAAAAAGACAAAATCGTCCCATTCTCAACAACATGGATGGACCTTGAGGGTATTATGTTAAGCAAAATAAGCCCTACAGAGAAAGACAAACACCATATGATTTCACTCATATGTGGAAGATAAACAAACACATGGACAAAGAGAACAGATTAGTGGCTACCAGAGGGGAAGAGAGTTGGAGGGTGGGCACAAGGAGTACATTTACATGGTGACTCACAAATAATAATGTACAACTGAAATTTCACAATGTTATAAACTACTATGACCTCAATAAAATAAAAATACATACATATATACTTTAAAAAAATTTACTGCTAGTTCAAATCTTAGAGGAGGAGGTCTCTTTTAGATTGAAGATTCTTGGCTTCTCTAGATACCAAGGAACCTCTGAGATGCTGACAACATTCTCTACCTTGACTGGTTTCACAGGTGTATACTTAGGTAAAAATTCGTTGAGTTGTGTACTTAAGACTTGCACCCTTTACTGTATGTATAGCTCATTTGAAATAAAAAGCATGGTACAGGACAGTGTACATGAAGTTTCTATTTGCATAAGGAGGAGCAGGGAGACTAAGCACATGCTTGGATAGGCATATAATGTGTCTGGAGTGATGCACAAAAAGCTGGCAACAATGGTTGTTTGGGGCACTGAGGGAGGATACAGGGTGGATGTAGATTCATTTGCACTGTGTATCCTCTTGCATCCAGTGAATTTTTACTTTAGGAATGGTTTATCTATTTTAAAAATTAGCAAATAAATAATTTCAAGGAAAAAGAGACACACAAAACCACAAAGTTACCATGAACGTACCAAGATTAGTCTGGCAAGTTGGTCTGCATTTTTGATGCTTGAAGGGAGCACAATTATAAGGTGGAGATTTTCAAATACAGTATTCTATTTTTCCAGTATGAGAAATGATGAGGATTTGCACTCCTTCGCCTCTCCACGGTAGTTTTTATGACACTCGGCTAATGATGGGGATGAGGGTGAGGTTGGTAGGTACATGGAAAAGGAACATCTAACTTATTTAGAGGCAAAAACACATTGATAATTACCATGAAAGAATAATTGTTGCCAAGTATGATTTTACATTTTTGCTTTTGTCTTTCAACACTTTGCTTTCCTTCTATTTTTATTCTTCTCAATTATGTGCATGTCAGAGAAAGTAGAGATGAGAAATTCAAAGCAAACTCTGTTCAGATGACCTAAATTGAGATGCCATGAGGGTTAAGGAAACAATAACATACATGAAAACTAGAAAGACAGATCAATCCATGCGTCTTGTTTGCACCCCTGTTCCCCTTGCCCCTTTTATCCCTAACTCCTGAGAAGGCTTGCTCATTCCTTAGGGGTTGTTTGTGTGGGACAGTTGTCATCCTGAAAATGCTGAGTTCTTTGTCCCTTGTCATCTGCAGATTTCAGACCACTTTGCAAGAAAATGCATGATTATTTTAGATCTAAATGAGAAAAAAAGAGGAACAGAAGAAATTAAATCATGAGCACAAGATACCTCAGTAAAATAATTTCACAAGCAGAACAAGGGTAGTTAAAAAAAAAGAAACTGTTCTCCAAGCCTTTGTTTCCTCTTAGTTTTGCTGAGCTCTCCTACACCGTGTGAAAAGAACTTTATACTACAATTTGTTTCTAGGTAACTCTAGAGATAAGTTTACCATTTCCTAAAACAGGGTTTCTCAACCTCAGCACTACTGACATTTTGAGCTGGATCATTCTTTGTTGTGGGGGCCATCCTGTGCATCCTAGGATGTTTAGCAGCGTCCCTGACCTCTACCCACTAGATGCTAGTAACACATCCAAGTCGTGACAACCAAAAATGTCTCCAGACATTGCCAAATGACCCCTAAGGGGCAAAATTGCCCCTGGTTGAGAGCCACTGTCCTAAAGGCTGATATCTAGAGATATTTATTCTAGGAAATACACTAGTATCTCATTTCCAGAAAACAGGCATGTGTATGCAACAGAGCATAGGTATACCCAGAGACTCCATCCTTCAAAAAGAATTTATAAGCTTTTACAGGGAAGTGTACTGGTGTCTGTCATTTATTTTGAAATATGTAAAAAAAAAATATGATGGATTGAGCAATCAACAGATGGATAGATATGTGATAAAACATGTATAGTAAAATGTTAATTGTAGAATCTAGGTGGTAGGTATATGAGTGTTCATCATAACATTCTTTCAACTTCTCTGTATGTTTGAAAATTTTTCATAATAACATGTTGGGGGAAAGATCTCGTGAATATTAGACTATCACAGTTAGAAAATCAAGAGGTTCATTTCACTTAATTATCTTAAATAGAGAAAAAAGGAAAATTATCTCACTGTTAGTACTAATATTCTTTTTCCTCCAAAACCATGTTGTTAAATCTAGTAATCTAATCATATGAAAAAACTACCTAATCATCGTGGGGCAGTTCAATAGCAAGCAATGACTTCGCTGAAAGAGGACTCAGATTCACTAATTGTCCCATTTTGTAGATGAAGAAACTAAGTCCAGGCAAGAGCATGCCCTGCATTTTTAAAGAACTGCTTTACACAGCACTCTTTTTCTAATCTTCTAGTTTCATGGCTTCTGTCATTATTCCGCACATTTTATTTAAAAATAATCTTAAACACGATTTTCCCCCTAGGAGCTTCACTGCCTAATAAAATGAGAGATATTGAAATATTCAAGTTAAATCAGATACACTACCTTCTGAAAAACCCTTCCCACCCTTACTTATGGCAACTGTTGCCTTTAAGCATTTCACTAGACCGTAATTCAGCTATGTTTATTGAAACTATCGTGTGTCATGAACTATGTGTACAGTACCCACCCTAAGAGCACTGTGATTGTAGAGATTTATATCAATGTGAAATGGCTGTGCTGTTGTGTGCTAAGACTTTTGGAATTCTATGACTCCACCCACAGTTACAGGCTAGGGTCTTTAAGTATTTCGCAAATTTTTAAAAAGCAGGCACAGGATGAAAAATGCTCAAAATCATAAGTCATCAGAGAAATGTAAATTAAAACCACAGTAAGATACTACTATACCCCCACTAGAATGTCTAAAATTCAAACGCCTGATAATTTGAGGTGTTGACAAGGATGTGGCACAACTGGAATGCTCGCTCATACACTGCTGACAGAAGTGTGTGACCGTACACCACTTTGGAAAATAGTGTGGCCATTTCTTATAGAATTAAAAATAAGCTATCATACGACTCAGAAATTCCACTCCTAGACATTTGCCCAAGATAAACGAAAATATGTCTAAACAAAGAACTGTACACAAATGTTCATACCAGCTTTAACAGAGCAGCCAAAAGCCAGAAATATTCCACATCTATCAGGAGGTAAATAGATAAACTGTGAGTATATTCATACAATGTGCTACTACTCAGCAGCAAAGATGAACCAACTACTAACACAGCAGTGATTCATCTCAAAAACATCATGCTGAGGGTCCACATTTCGAGAACCACTGCTTTACTCCAATACTTACAAATTGTTCGATCCCATATAGCTACTCAGTTTTTATGATGGCTTTTCTCACTGATGCACCAGAAGTGACACTCCATTTGGCTACGAGCATATGGTCTAAGAAGTCACTCTACAAGCACTGCAACTGTAGAATTGGTTTTAGAACAATAAGGGAGTTTCAAGGTCAGCTACCACAACTTCCCAACCCTTTTAAAAAATCTCCCTAAAGTGTACCAGTTCTGCTTTTTTCCTTGTTAGACCCAGAATACTGAAAAACATAATTTTCATCGACTTAGGATCTTGTAGTTCTTGCAGTTCTTCATCCAAAACACCAATTTTCATTTTACAGCATGGCCCATGTAGACAGAAGAAGATGTGCAGATTTTTCTGGATATTTGTGGTGTCCTTTCATTTCTACTCCTGCAGCTTCCCATCTCCAGCCGTTCTTTAGGACCTGGTCCCCCTCCTCTCCTCCTCGTCTTCCCCCCATTTGGTCAGCTTCTTCTCAAATGAAGAGTACTTCTTTCATCAATTTTTTTTGCCACTTCTTCTCAGTCAATAAATGACCACTACTAACAGGGTTTTTGGTTGGTTGGTTATGTTTTTGTTGTTTGGTTTTGATATGCATCTCTAGCTATGAAAATTCTGTTTCCATGGTTTTACATGCCTTGATTCTTCTAAATCTTTTCAGACTCTCCAGAAAACTTGCTACTCATGTGCCATTTTACTGAATATTTATATAATATTCTCACATAAAATACATTTTCAAGCAACCCTGACTCGGGGTGAGAGATTACAAATTACTACCCCTAGGCAACTAAGCAACGACTTTACCAGCTGGCTGATCCCATTCATTCATGTTTGGTCAGTTTCTCTTAAAAAAATAATCTATTACCAGAGTCTACCTCACCTTCATCTAAACTTCAATTAACTCTTGCTTTACAGAGAAAGAAATTACCTCTACTCTCCTCAATCTAAAAATGAACAGGAAACAATCTGCTTCTCAGATTACCATAAAGCAGAAACTCTCCAGTGTAGGGGAGGAAAAAGTTTTCCTCCACTCTCGTAGGGTCCCTGGTTGGGTCTGAAAATTAAACTGAAAAAGATTAACAGGAGAGAAGCATGCAAATTCATTGAATCTAAGATTTACGTGACACAGGAGCCTTCATAAGGAAATGAAGACCGGGAGAAACAGACCTGCACATTTTTATGCTGGATTTGAAGAATAGGCAGTCAGATAGGAATATGAGAGGTCCGAGAGCATGGGGTAGTGTAGCAAACTGGGGGACACTTAGCAAGGCCGGTCTGTTCGGATTCTTTTCAGCCTCTGTCTTCAGAGATAAGGCTGCTCCTTTCCTCAGGTAGAGGAAGGGCACCTTTCACATCAAGGTTTTATGACCCGCTTCAGGGGAGAAGGGGGGAAGGTCAGAGTGACCTTCCTGCTTCCGCTGTTTTCTCAAACTCCTTCAGCTTAAAATTTTCAATATGCCAAGATGCCATATTTTGGGGTAGTATGTCCTGAACCCCATCACCAGTCTTTGTTAAAAATAAAGGCATTCATTAAAAAAAATGAATACTTTAAATTTTCCCCAATCTTGGCTGTAATAAATTATTGCACTTCCTCAATTTGAACAGCAAATGTGAGGCTATATTTCAGCTCTACAGCTTATGATAGTTAAACTTTTTAAAAATAGGTTATACATTCACATGATTCAAAAATCAAAATAAAAGTGTGGATACTGAGAAGTCTCACTCCCAAGGTGATTCCTTTAACCCTACTTCCTCCCCGTCCCATATGGATAACAACTTTTACTTGTTTCTTACCTATCTTTTCCTTTTACTAAGTAAATACATCCAAATCAATACGAATGTATTTCATCTATCCCTACCTTTCTCTTTCAGAAAAGGTAGCATTCACTACTCTTTCCCTTGCTTGCCTCATTTAATAATAAAGCCTATTGATTTTTTATTTTAGTACATAAAGCATTTTTATAGCAAAATAGTATTCCACTGTGCGAATGTATCATGACATTTAACTAGTCACTGATTAATGGACACTTGGGTTGTTTCCACACTTCCACTATTATAAACAATGCTGTAATAAATAACCTTATACATGTGTCAAGAAAATTTAACAGTGATTATCTTATCTCTGAGAAGTAGTATTATGGATTTGTTTTCCTTATACTTTTATCCATTTCTAAATTTATAATTAACATGTATTATTTTTACAGAAACAATAAATGTTATCACTTTTACAGGACATACTTTTGAAGTATCTAACTCTTTTTGCAAACAATAGTTTGCACTTAGAATTCTTGGAGATGCTGAAAGCTGGCAGCCTGTTCCATATCTTGGTGTGTAGAGCAAATTTGAAACAGTGGATCCAGTCATATAAAAGTGGTTTTATGAGAGTTCACTAAGTCTCAAACAGCACATCCCTACCTCAAACTCCCCCCACCCCCAAAAACAAGAATAAATATCACTACTAAGCACAATGAGAGAGCACTATCTACAGTGAAGGACAAAGGAAACTCCAGAATGGTTTGCATTTATCTTGTGCTGTCATGACATTTTGTGGTACTTATTTATTTCCCCTAACTTTACTGTACCTGCTGCTTGCCCATGATACAAAACCATCCTCAAACTAGTTAACACTCTACCCCTCTCCCCAAAACCCCTAGCATATTTAGGAAGAGATAGCTCATTTCTCTCTTTTTAGATGTTTGCAAAACCAACCAAAAGAAGTGCTGGGGACAAATTAAACCAAGGCATGCAGGTCACTCCGTAACAGGCCTTGACATTGCTAAATCATGTCCTTTTGTTCTGTTTTCAAGTATTACTTTATACTTATAACTACTCTTTGTTTTATAATGTGAAATTTTAATGGATTGTGACCAGTAATACACTTTGTTTTCCTACACTCAAGTTTCATTTATAAGAAACACAGTAAGGGTTCCTTAGGCTTAACAATCAAAAGAAAGTGAAAAAACCTTCTGCTTTATTTCTGATTATCTGATACATTATAAATATTTGAAAAATTCCTGATTTGAGAAGGCTCTTTTTCTTGAATGCTTCCTCATCTTTAACTTTTGGCTTGTTTTATGTGGCAATACTTTAATTACACTGAAACAGTGACCCACTCAATATTTACTGAGAATCAACAATGTTAGATGACATTCTTAAAAAAGAGAAAAGTTCAGGTAAGGATTTGAGTGAAACTAGAACTACTATTCACCAAGTAAAAGAATGATAAATATATTTTATGATAACAATGGATCAGAGAATACTATTCAGCCATAAAAAGGAATGAAATTTTGACATATGCTACAACATGGATGGACCTTGAAAACATTTTGCTTAATGGAATAAGTCAGAAACAGAAGGACAAATATTGTATGATTTCACTTATATGAGGTACCTAGAATAAGCAAATTCATAGAGACAGAAGGCAGAATAGAGGTTACCAGGGGCTGGGGAAGGGGAAAAGGGGAAGCTATTGTTTTTTTTTTTTCTTAAAGATTGCCACCTGACCTAACATCTGTTGCTAAACTTCTTTCCTTTTCTTCCCTGCAAAGCCCCCCAGTACGTAGTTATATATTCTAGTTGTAGGTCCTTCTGGTTATGCTATGTGGGACACCGCCTCAGCATGGCCTGATAAGCAGTGCCATATCCACGCCCAGCATCCAAACCAGTGAAATGGGGCGCGCAGAACTTCCCCACTCGGGCCTGGGGCCAGCCCCGGAAAGTTACTGTTTAATGAGTACAGAGTTTATGTTGGAGATGATGAGAAGGTTTTGGGTACAGATAGTGATGATGGGTACACAACATTGTGAATGTATTTAATGCCTCTGAATTGCACACTTACAAATGGTTAAAGTGAAAACTATTATGTATATTTTATCACAATAAAAAAAAAATTTAAAAAAAGGGAAAGGCAAAAAATAGATCAAGACTTCTGGTCCAAAGGGAAAGACTGAACACACACATTAACACTCCATTCCATACCACCCAAATTCCATTGATGCAACAGCTATTGGACTTTTTTAAAAGAATTAATAACAATGTTAGGCATAAACTTAACAAGAAAGGTTCAAAACTTCCATGAGGAAAATGACAAAACTCTTCTAAAAAGACCAAAAGTTGACTTAAAACAATGGAAAATACCATATTTTTGGATAGGCATACCTACCATAATAAAGGATGTCAACTAATTCTAAATTAGTATATATATTTAATGCAATCCTAATAGAAATATCATCAAATTTTTGTTTCCTGGAGTTGATTATAAAGCACTTTAGGGAGGAGAAACAAGCAAGAATAGCCAAGAAACACCTGAAAAAGATAGATAATGATGGGGGCTTGCCTTATCAGATATTAAAACATTATATAACCCAAAGTAGAAAATAAGTATCCAAGAGTTCATACTGATATACATGATTGAATAAATAAACACAGGGGGAAGAAACAAATCTCTCATGCATTGTTCCATTTATGTAGATGTCTGAGCTCAAGGAAGTAGAGCCTAACTCTCCACTCCTTAAGTGTGGACTACACATAGTGACTTCCTTCCGAAGAGGACAAGATGGAAAACAAAGGGAAAAAAGGGTAACTTTACAGTGAATAAATCTGACAAACACTACCTCAGCCAAGTGATCAAGGTCAACATCAACAGTGATAAATCATGTTGATAATATGTGCCCTTGATATGATGTGATGAAAATGGCACTTTACCTCTGTGGTCTTCCTCCCAAAAGCTCATAACCCCAGTCTAATCATGAGAAAAACATCAGACAAAGGCCCCAGTAGAGGGGCATTTTACAATATACCTGCTCAGTATTCCTTAAAGCTGTTAAGCTCATCAAAAACAAGTCTGAGAAACTGTCACACCAAGGGGAGCCTAAGGAGACACGATGGCTAAATCCAATGTGGTATCCTGGATAGGATCCTGGCATGGAAAAAGGACATTGGGTAAAAACTAAAGAGATCTGATTGAAGTATGCACTTGAGTTAGTAATAACATATCAGTAATGGTTCATTAATCACAACAAAAGTACCATACTAATGTAGGATGTTAATGAGAGGGGAAACTGGGTGTGGGGTATGTGGAACTCTCTATACAATCTTCTCAATTTTTTGTCAATCTAAAACTGTCCTAAAAATTAAGTCTATGAAAGATAAATGCTGCACAAAAGTTTTGTTAGACGTCACCCTATGGCCTTTGTCATAGAATAACTGGAGAATATACCTAGAAGTGGAATTGCTGCGTCATATAAGTAAGCTTTGCTGGATATTGTCAAATCAATCATAAAATGCTTGTACTAATTTTCATCCCCAACATCAGTTTATGAGAAATCTAATTCCACCCTCCTTCCTCAATAACATGTGTCCTCTTAAGATTTTTATTATTTTCAGACTTTTAATTTTTTGCAAATCACCTGGCTAGAAACGTGACATGGATAGTTCTTGTAACTTGCATTTCTGTGACAGCTGGTGAGGTCGATTATCTTTTCCTGTTTCTTGACCATTAGGCCTTCCTCTTCTGTGTATTCATGTCATTTTACTTGGACCAGGTTCCTCATTAATGAGTTGCCTATTGTCTTTTACATTTTGATTTGTAGTTCTTTATACAGTTTAGAATATTTGTACCTTATATATGTGTCAAATGTCTTTTCACATCCTTGATTTTAAACCTTTTTAATGTCTTTTATGACATCAAAGTTTTAAATATTGATGCAGCTAAATTTATTATTTTTACGGTATATATATATTGTTGCTCCTTTGAAAAGTCCATCCTCTTGAAATAATATTCTCCTATATTTTCATCTAAAAAAATCAACAAAATAAAGCTTATTTTTTAAAAAAAACATATTATAAAGCCTCAATATTTAAAGTAGGGTACTGGCACATGAGCAGAATATCCAGAAATGGACCCACCTGTATCTTAATACAATGGAGGAAAGATGGACCTTTAATAAATGGTACTGGGGTAACTTGTTAGCTGCATGAAAAAAAATAAAACAGGATCTGACAACTTCCAAATAGAACAGAGATTTAAAAGTAAAAAATTAAACCATACATGTTTAGAAAAGATCATATGTGAATTCTTCTATAACTCAGGATTGGAAAAAACCTTCCTAACTAGGACTCAAAGTCCAGAAGCAAAAAGAGAAAAATACAGCTAAATTGGACCACATAAAATTGAAAAAAGAAAACTGCATGCCAAAAAATATCCTAAACCAAGGAAAAAGACAAATGGCAAATAAGGAAAAAATATTTACAACTTGTATCACAAATAAAGGTTTAATTTCAAGTGTTTGTTTAAAAATTGAGAAAAAGGCCATCCACCCCATAGACAAATGGGAAAGAGAAGAGAACACATATTTCAAGAAAAAGAAACACAAATGGTCCTTAAACATATAAAAAGATGTTCAACTTCCCCGGTAATAAAAGAGAGGCAAATTAAGTTACCCAAAGATACCATTTCTCACCTACCAGATTGGTGAAACCCAAAAGTTTGATGACACACTGGCTGGAGCCTCCAGTCCAAAGCTGACTAAGAAGGGGCAAAAATCGACTTCCTGGTCTCATTCCTGCTACCAATATTTCACCATTAAGCATGACGCAGGCTTTCTGTAGACACCCTTTACTAGACTGAGGAAGTTCCCTTCTTAGGTTGTTGAGAATCTATATTTTTTATGATAAATATTGTTTAATTTCGTTAAATGCTTTTTCTACATCTGATGAAATGATAATGTGGGTCTTTTCCTCTTTATTCTGTTAATGAGGTGAAATACACTGATTTTCAAAGGTTAAACCAATCTTGCATTCCTGAAATGAATCCTACTTGGTCATGATATATTTGTCCTTTTTTACATATTGCTAGATTTCTTATTCCTTCTCCCCAAAGCCCCCCGGTACATAGCTGTATATTCAAGTTGTAGGTCCTTCCGGTTGTGCTATGTGGGACGCTGCCTCAGCATGCTTTGACAAGCGGTACTATGTCCGCGCCCAGGCTCTGAACCAGCAAAACCCTGGGCCCCCGACACAGAGCATGCGAACTTAATCACTCGGCCATGGGGCCAGCCCCTACATATTGCTAGATTTGATTTGTAATATTTTTTCTAGGATTTTGGAGTCTGTGTTCATAGGAGATGATAGACTCTAACTTTCCTCTTGGAACATCCTTGTTAGGTTTTGGTATTCAAGTTATGATGGCCTGATAAGTTTGGGAGAGTCTCTGCTGTTTCTATTCTTGGGAAAAGTTTGAATAAGAATTGCATTTTCTTCTTTAAATGTTTGAAAGAATTCACCACTGAAGCCATCTGTGTCTGGAGTTTTCATTATGGGAGGCTTTCAATTGTGACATCAATTTCTTTAATAGATTAAGAATGTTCAGGTTTTATTCAGATTCTCTTCATCTTCTTGGGTAAATTTTGGTAAACTGTGTTTTTTGAAAACTATCCATTTCATGGAAATTTTCATATCCTGCCTTTCCTATAACTAACTGTATCTAAAAGTAACCAAATAGTTGATGAGGAAATGTTCTTTTTTTCTAAAAGAATTCAAGCGTATAAAGTATTTGTTCAAGAACAAACAATTAACTTAGAACACCGCTACTTTGTAACCCCAAATGAAATCATGGATCTAGGCAGTCATTATTAACGGCTGCTCAGAACATTAAGTGATAGGCTGATGGGAAGTCTTATTTATAATGGTTGATTTACCCCAGCACCACTTGAACCCACTGATCAATTTTAATGCTCCCAAAAGAGAAATAACCAGACATTATGTGTCACCTCTTGCAAAACAACACAAAGCACACACCACTACCTACGAAATGTTCCTGCCAAAAAAAAAAAACCTGAATCTAATTATGTCTGTTGATTTAACTATTAGTTGATAGGTAACAGAGGGGCCAAAGAACATGTTAAATGACACAAGAGGCAATCAGTAACATTCAAAATGTAGAAGTTCTACAGTAAAATAGCCTGATTTCTTCAACAAAAAATTATAAGGAAAAAATTTAAAAACAGGAGGTGGGTCCAATAAATTAAAAGAAAAGTGACAAACTTAACTGCAGCCAGATACAATGTGTGGACCCTGTTTAGATACTGATTTGAAAAACCAGACTGTAATTAAAAAGAAAAAAGCTTGACATAATTGGGGAAATTTGAACACTGAGAGGATATTTCATACTATTAAGGGATTATTGCTAATTTTTTTGGTGTGATAACAGCAATATAGTTTTAAAAGACTTATCTTTTAGAGATGCATACAGAAGTATTTACTGGTGAAATGATAATAACTGGGATATATTTAAGAATAATTGGGGGGGTTGTTAAAGACAGTGGGGAACTTAAATAGATTAAATAAGATTAAATAGATTAAATAGCTTAAATAAGATTAGCCATGTGCTGATACTTGCGGAAGCTGAATGATGGGTACATAGGGTTTCATTATATTATTTCCTCCACTTTTATACACATTTAGAAATTTCCATAATAAAAAGCTTTTAAAAACCATAACTGTGCTGGAAAACAAAGGTGTCATTCACAGACCAAAAATTTTGTGAAATTCCAGACATTTGAAAGCAGATGAGATCAAAAGAGAAGCCAGAGGATAGGAAACCACAGATCATCAGAAGGGTTCTTGCCAAAGCAGCCTTGAGAAAAGTGGGTGGGAAAGTATGCGTTCCCAAAGTTATGAATTTTCAAAATTTATTGGCATGAGTGAGAACAGTTACGGTCCTTTCTTTCCACCTGGCCCCCTTTTTTGGTGAGGAAGATTGGCCCTGAGCTAACATCTGCTGCCAGTCTTCCTCTTTTTGCTTGAGGAAGATTGTTGCTAACATGTGTGCCAATCTTCCTCTATTTTGTATGTGGGATGCTGCCACAGCACAGCTTGATAAGCGGCATGTAGGTCCGTGCCCAGGATCCCAACCAACAAATCCCAGGTGGCTGGAGTGCATGAACTCAACCACTACACCCCAGGGCCAGCCCCTCACCTGGCCCTTTTTTTTCCCCTCACCTGACCAGAACTGCTGGCAGGACAAGTTCAAGAATGTTCTCTAAAGAAACTGCCCCTAATGAGGGCATAAAAAGCTGAAAAAGTAGAATTGGCACTATCCCAAGGACAGGGAATAGAAAACAGCAAATGGGCTCCATCCCAGTAGCTCTCCAGTTAGCCCTCCATCCAATCGCACTTGCCTACTACTCCCTGCCCCACACCTATCTACCAGGAAGGCCTCCTGCTGCTAAAACCTGTCCTCTCGCACTACCTGTGCCTAGACCTCCTCTTCAAAGGAGCCACCTGTTAGGAAAGCAGACCTGAGGGCTGCAAAGAAAATCCACTCCAGCCGTCTACATTAACCAACGCAATCATTTCATTCCTAATATAAACTGAAAGCCAAGAGTTGCCAGATCTTTGAGAAAAACAATCCCATGACAGCAAAGTAAAATACAGATCACAATGAAAAACAACCAGAGATACAAAAAGGGTTCTTAGAAAATGAAAGAATGAATGAATATAATTATTGATCTAAATATTTTAATTAACAGGCTGAATGATAAAACCAGCCTAAAAGACCAAATCGGTGGGCTGGAAGTAAAATTAAGGAAATATCCTAGAATATAGAGCAAAAAGAAAACAGATGGAGGGGCCGGCCTGGTGGCCAAGTGGTTAAGTTTGAACACTCTGCTTCAGCGGCCCACCAGGGTCTCGCCGGTTTGGACCCGGGGCAGGGACATGGCACCGCTCATCAAGCCATGCTGAGGTGGCATCCCACATACCACAATCAGAGGCACTCACAACTAGAATATACAACTGTGTACTGGGAGGCTTTGGGGAGCAGAAGAAGGAAAAGAAAAAAGAAGACTGGCAACAGTTATTAGCTCAGGTGCCAATCTTTAAAAAAATAAATAAAAAATAAAAAAATTTTTAAAAAGACGGAAAATATTAAAAAGTTACAAAGGAAAAATCTAGGAGCTCCAACATCTAATCAGTGTTCCAGAAGTAGAGGATAGACACTATGTCAGAGAAGAAATAATCAAAATTATTATTAAAATACAATTTGCTAAACATATTGATGAGGGTATGTCAAAGGGACATCAGAGCCAACAGAAAGAGCTCCCAATGGACAAACTTGGAATAATTAGAGTAACAAAATAAATAAAGTAGTATTGGATTATAGCCCAAAGCATAAATCTCCATGAATCCTTACTGATATAAATGATTGAATAAATTAATAAATGAGGGAGAAAACACTTATCTCTTGTGCAGAAGTCCAATAACTCATGTAGGTACTCCACACTAAAGGAGGGGTAGCGTAATTCTTCCTGCCTTAAGTGTGAGCTGTACACAGTGACTTCTTTCCAAAGAGCACAGTAATGGAAAGTGGAGAGAAAGAGTAACTTTACGGTGGAGAAACCTGACAAATACGAGCTCAGCCAGGTGATCAGGGTCAACATCAGAGTGATGAGTCATGTTGATAGTACGTACCCTTGACATGGTGTGGTGAGAATTGCACTTTACCTCTGTGATCTTGTTCCTGAAAGCCTGTTAACTCCAGTCTAATCACAAAAACACATCAGAAAAAGTTCAAGAGAGGGGCATTCTACAATATACCTGACCAGTACTCCTCAAAGTTGTCCAGGTCCTCAAAGTCAAGGCAAGTCTGAAAAGCTGTCACACCAAGAGGAGCCTAAGGAGACATGATAACTAAATGTCATGTGATACCCTGGATGGGATCCTGGACAAAAAAAATGGATATTAGGTAAAAACTAAATCTGAATAAAGTATAGACTTTAGTTAATAATAATATACCATTATTGATTCATTAATTGTAACAAGTGTACCACACTAACGTAAGATGTTAATAATAGGGGAAACCGTGTCTGTCGGGGGGAGATATATGAGAACTCTGTACTATCCACTCAATTTTTCTGTAAACCTAAAACTGTTCTAAACAATAAAGTCTTAAAAAAGTACAATTTGCTTGATGCAAAGACATGAATCTTCAGAATGAAAAAACCTAAAAAATGCTGAGTATAATAAAAGAAAACCATTGTGTTTCATTCCCATGATTCTGAGTCCCTCCCTCTCATGTTTACTGAGTACTTATCTTGGGGCTCTCAAGCTCACAATCTAGGGAGTGAGTTTAGACCCTCCCACTGGCCTTGGTTTTTAAATGTTAACTATGTGTACCTTCTCTGTAATGACAGGAACACACAACAAAAGGACACTAGCACACATTTTTAAAGTTCTCTAATTCAGTTTTTAAAAACTCACATTTAGAGACAAACTTAGGAAATTTCAAAATTCCAAGGTAAAAGAAAAAATCTATAAGGCTTTCAAAGAAAAAGAAATACAAAAGCAAAGCTTACCCAGAAAGGTTCAAAATCAGACCGACATCATGCAACATCAAATAGAATATAATGGGGCAATGTCTTCAAAATTCTAAGGGAAAAATATTGTCAATCTTGAACTGTACGAGAACAAAAGATATTTTAAGCATTTAAGAACTTAGAAAGTTTACCTCCCACACCTATAAGAATTACTCAATAACACAGTTCAACCAAAAATATAAGTAATCTAAGAAAGAACACATGAGATATAAGAAACTAGGTGCTGACTCTGTCTCAGATTGGGGGTGGGGGCAGGATTAGCAGGAAAATTAAAAGAGGCTTTATTACATCTCCACTGAACGGTGACGTTCTATAAACATTCCCGTTCTGCGGCTCTAATCCTACTATTCGAGTCTACATAGAACGATGTTTATATAAAATCACATTGTGATTCTGTTCATTTTTCCTTTTGAAGTGCGATTACTGATATTTTGGGATTTATTTTTACCATCTTATTTTATGCTTCCTATTTACTCTGCTTTCTCTGTGCTTCTTTCTTCTTCCTTTCCTGCCTTCATTCAGATTGGATTGCTTATTTGTACGTTTGAAACGTATTTGTTCACAACTAATAGTAAGTAATTCATTTAGGGATTGCTCTTAAAATTTTAACACGCAGGAGAACTCAAAGTGTGAGGTTAACCAATATATTTTGGAACAATACAAGGACTTTACATTACAAATCCAAATATTTCAGTTCTACATTTGTTTTACTGCCCTTCCACCCCCAAGGAAATCTAACTATTGTTTTACACATGCAACGTTGGCTTAGATTTACCCACATGGTGGAGACTGTTGGTGTCCCACGGAGATCCCTTTTGTTGGGCCAGTATACTCACCACCCGACTATAGTAATATTAGTTGCTGATGGCTGACAGTTGCACCATTTTGAAAACTGCTCTCAGCAGGACAGTGCCTCCCTGGCTGGGAGGTTATCCGCCCTAGCCCCTAAGGGCAGACTGCAGCCAGTGCCAGACTGATACGAGGATATAAAAAGCCAGCTCTTAATATACAAAGAACTCACACTGATTAGCAACAAAAAAACAAACAACCCGATCAAAAAATGGGCAGAGGACATGAACAGACATTTCTCAAAAGAAGATATGAATATGGCCAATAGACACATGAAAAGATGTTCATCATCGCTAATCATCAGGGAAATGCAAATCAAAACTACACTAAGATATCACCTTACACCCGTTAGATTGGCAAAAACATCCAAAACCAAGAGTGACAAATGTTGGAGAGGTTGTGGAGAAAAAGGAACCCTCATACACTGTTGGTGGGAATGCAAACTGGTACAGCCACTATGGAAAACAGTATGGAGATTTCTCAAAAAGTTAAAAATAGAAATACCCTATGACCCAGCCATCCCATTACTGGGTATCTATCCTAAGAACCTGATATCAGAAATCTCAAGAGTCCGTTGCACCCCTATGTTCATCGCAGCATTATTTACAATAGCCAAGATGTGGAACCAGCCTACATGCCCAGAAACTGATGATTGGATAAAGAAGATGTGGTATATATACACAATGGAATACTACTCAGCCATAAAAAAAGACAAAATTGGCCCATTCACAACAACGTGGATGGACCTCGAGGGTATTATGTTAAGCGAAATAAGCCAGGCAGAGAAAGACGAACTCTATATGACTCCACTCATAGGTGGAAGTTAGTATATTGATAAGGAGATCTGATCGGTGGTTACCAGGGAAAAGGGGGGGGTGGGGGGAGGGCACAGAGGGGGAAGTGGTGTACCCACAACAGACTAACAAAAATGTACAACTGAAATCTCACAAGGTTGTAATCTATCATAACATTAATAAAAAAAAAAAAGCCAGCTCTTGCCACAAGGGGGGACAACTCAGTGGCAGCAGCATTAGTTTTCTATTGCTGCTGTAGAACTCACAACATAGCGACTTAAAACAACATAAATTTACTATCTTACAGGTATAGAGGTAAGAAGTCCAACATGGGTCTCACTGCGCTAAAATCAAGGTATTGGCAGGGCTGTGTTCCTTTCTGGTGGCAATAGGGGACAATCTGTTTTCTTGCCTTTTCTAGCTTCAAGAGGTCGCCAGCATTCCTTGGCTCATGGCCCCCTTCCTCCACCTTCAAAGCCACAACATAGCATCTGTCCGATCATTCGTCCATAGTCACATCTCTGACTTTTCTGCCTCGCTACTCCTCCTTTAAAGACTTGTGAGTACGCTGGGCCCACCAGGATACCCCAGAATAACCTCCTTGAGATTGGGTGATTAGCGAGTTAATTCCATCTGCACCCTTCATTCTCCTTTGCCGTGTAACCTAATGTATTCACAGGTTCAGCGGATTAGGACCTAACATCTCGGGGGCACATTATACTGCCAGCCACAGGGCCCCTCAGTGCTCCAGAGCTATTCGCAGGGTTAGATTAAGGCTAGATTTCAGCTGAACCTATAGGAAGTTGTGTCCTTACTCAACAGTAAACCATATTTGTCATAACAATGTATAAAACCTTATACAAATTTAATAAATTGTTACTACTAAGATGCGAAAAGGAAGGTGTTATAGAGCTAAATCCACATCTACCATAATAGGAAGCCCAAGTCATTTATCATAATAGAAAGTCTAAGAAATATGGTTATAGTACATACAAAGAGAAACAACTAATACAGTTGAAACTCCTCTGTGGAAAAAGCCACTCAGTGGGAGAGAAGTAGAGCAGAAAAGCGCTGCACTTTTTAGAGGCCTTATCTGTAGTCAAAGACTATTTGACGACTTGAACTATGTGCACTATTTTGACGAAAACAACTTAAAAAATAAATTCAGTGAAGGAAGAGGAAAGGTAAAAAGAAAAAGCCCCCGAAAATAGCAATAACCTATTAATTTTAAGTTCCCATTCCTGATTCTAAAAAAATAACTTTTGCTAACTATAAATTAACATGTACTCACTGTAAAGACTTCAGATGACATCAAAATGTTGAAAATACAACATGAAAATCCTATATCCCAACCTTTCAGAGACAGCCTCTATGAACATCTGTGTGCATATTTATGCTCATCCGCACAGCTTTTCAAAAAAGTGGGATCACCCTGTTTCTGACCTGATTTTATCATTAACACATGGATCTTTCTAGATCAATTTACATACCTCTACCTTCTTCTTAATAATAGAACTCCATCATTTGAATGTACCATTAAAAGTAATAACAATTTAACAAAAATCAGGAGGCCAGAGGGTGGTAGGGAAGAGGTATTCTTATTTTCTTCATCTTTAATTACAAAGAGTTAGAAGATATTATCTAAAGTTGGTAAATAAAGACAGAAAAGGTATTAATATTTAAAGTAATAAAGCCATCTACTCAAAAAACTAAAAATATATTAGCAATCAAAAAAAAGAAAGGAGAAACGGGATATGCACAAAATTCCTTACCTTTCAGAGTGGACATTCAATATATACTATCCAAACATGGACAATAAAAATAAGTATAAATATATTAAAATATATAAAAAGAACTTTTAATAATGGTTGTCTCATAAAGGGAGACAGGGTGGGTACTTACATCTTTCTGTCATCATAAATGTATGTACTATTACAAAAGACATTCATAATACGTAACTGAAAATAGCTATTTATAAAATAGTAGTGATTCAATTTTTACACAAAATACACATAAATGTCCATACACAAGTAGGAAAGACTCCAAAGGCTATGGACAAAAAATATCTCTAGTACATCATATTATAAACATTCTATATATTCTTTATGCTGATGTATTTTTCTGTAATGAACATATTTAATTCATATTGCATTTGAAATAAGGAAACATTAAAAATCATCTTTTTTTGTGAGGGAGGTTTGAGAGGGCTATAAGAATAAAAAACAAAAATCAGTCAAAATGTCCTTACATATCTTCCAAAGCCTAGGCCACAAAATACCTGTATTCCATATACTCAAGTTTTAATAAATCCTGCAAACAGCCTTTATATCCTCAAACATAAAAATCCCCATTTTATTCAAAGGTAGGTTATAAGCTTTTCATTCCAACCAAACCCCACCAAGCCATTTCTGATGGAGCCTCTAATTCACCGGACTGCTACACAGAGAAAGGTTTCTTATAGGTTGACACCAACTCTAGCACAGTAATATGCTTTTCACACACTCGTTCATTCATTCACAACATTACCAAATAGCTACCATGAGCAAAGCATTACACAGCGTGCGTCACAAGTTAGAGATTGATTAAAACATACGATTGCCTCAAGGAGCATACAACCTAGTGGGGAAGTGGTGCAGATATGACGCAGAACAAGGAGCACTAACAGAGAGGAGACAGAATGGAGAGCACTGATAATACTTTGCATTTGTAGACAAATATTTTCAAACAAATCAGTAGATATTTGGAAATGTATAGGTAAAAATGAAGAGCTATCTTTTTCAATTTTCATTCATGTTTGGACTCTGAAAGTAGTTATCGCTACTACTCACATGCCACTAAATCATACACCAGGTTCCCCGATAGCATTACATAACTTGTCATACAAGAATTTTTAGTCTCTATTTGAAGGCAGACATTTTTGTGCCCCCCCTTTCCTAGTCTATCATGTACAGAACAAACACTATAAATATTTCCAAAATGAACAAACTGAGCCAGCTACTAGAGCTCCCCACAGTAGCCTGCCTCACCGTATCAGACGAAAGCATCCCGCAGATACGGCGCACAGAAGTGTGGCCAAGGTTCCACCCGATATAGAATATTTTTCCCTTTAAATTCCACAGCAATGAAAACCTTGAGAAGGCAGAAACAGAGAAAAGCTCAAAGAAGAAAAAACAAGTATTTATAAGCAAAATCACTTCATATTAAGAAAGTCTGAGTTTTATTTAGCATTGTATCTGAGGCACTAATGAGAGTAAAGGAAGAAAACGAAAATCGATCGCACATTCAATTTTAAGGAGTCTTGTGTAATGAAAGCACACAGATTGTAACCAATCTTGAAAGTATGAAATGCCTTATGTTTACAATACATAAAAAATGCTATGGGGACTTCCTCCCAAAAGGAGACAGTCTGGATATCTGCAAGGTCTTTCCAATCTGAAGATTCCAACACATGTTGTTCTGCTGTTTTTCCCAATTCGGACCTAGAACTCTATGGACAAAACAAACAATACAGAAGTTTTTCCGCGCAAAGGGCTTCTGAGGCAGTGTGATGTAGGCCCTGAGACACAAGTCAACCGGTCTAGTGTCCAACCAGCATAATGCCACCAAAACCTGAGAGCCTTAGCACTTACGCCTCAGACTACATCAAGGAGACAATTCTCTTTAAGGTACAATTTCATGATTATATGGAAAATCACTGTTCTTCAAACAGTAAATTCATACCATACTACTAAGTATTTTAAAGTGATTTTTACCACTTTGTGAAGAAGGGGCCAAAACAACAATTAGGATTTTTAGAAACGAGAAAGGAGGGTCACTCAAGGTTAATAAAACAAGTTAGTGACCCAATTGTATGTACTCTCAAAATCATTAGTTCTGTCCAGGCTGCCAGGATAAATAAATTAATAAAAAAAATTAGAAGCTTATATACAAGAAGATATTTTTACAACTACAGACATCAAAAAGAAGAAAAAGAGCATTAGACAGTATTTCCTCAGAAGAGCCTTCCTTGAAACTGTTTACAAGTTATTATGTAAGCAAAGTAAGAATTGCAGGAAAAAACAACCTAAAAATTGGCATTAAATCTGTTCAATATCTTTAATAATTCTATGATTTCTAAATTCTTCCACAAAAGGGCATTACAATTCTTCAATTTATTGCAAACTTATCTTTAAAAAAAGTCAGCCCTAATGTTGAAGCTATAATACAAATTTTTAATTATTGGCACTATACTATAAAGCACAATGAAGAACATCTTATTTAAATTAAAAGGGATAGTATTTCACTGGGGAATAGATCCAATAGATTTTGTTCCCCGTATCTACATCCAATGGTGATATTCTATAGGCTAATTTCTAAACAAATGAAAATGTTAAAAAAATACTGAAAGCCATGTTTTGCTCTGGAACACTATTGTACACATACCATATAGGTTGTTTTACAGCACATACTAGTTTGCCAAGCTTCAGATGGCAAAATGCTAAGCTGTGAGTTCGGTGTCGTCCAGCTAGTTGTTTCTCGTTGCCCCGGAGAATCTGGCAGCGCGTAATGCTGAGAGACCACCTTGTCGCCACCACTTCTCTTCTCATAGGAGACTCCACCGTGATAGAACATTCACATCCTTAAGATGCAAGGCCCAGCAAAAAGCCTCCCACAAATCCACTGGATATCACAATGTTCTGTTTGACAAATTCTGTTGCCTGAAACGTAAGGAAAATTTAAACAAAAATACTCTTAACTACGCTACAACATGAATGAACCTTGAAAACATTACACTGAGTGAAATACGACAGACCAAAAAAGACAAATACTGTATGATTCCACTTAAATGAACAGTCAAATTCATTGAGAAAGTAGAAGAGAGGTTACCAAGGGCTGGGGAGAGGGGTTCATTGTGGAAGTTACTGCTTAATAGTTAGAATTTCTATCTGGGATGACGAAAAATTTCTGGAAATATATAGTGGTAATGGTTGCATAAAAACATGAATGTACTTAATGTCACTAATTGTGCACTTAAAAATAGTTCAAATAGTGACTTTTATGTTATATATCTTTTACCACACTGAGAAAAATAGATGTTGGGGCCGGCCCAGTGGCGCAGCGGTTAAGTTTGCACGTTCTGCTTCTCGGCAGCCCGGGGTTCGCTGGTTCGGATCCCAGGTGTGGACATGGCACTGCTTGGCATGCCATGCAGTGGTAGGTGTCGCACGTATAAAGCAGAGGAAGATGGGCACGATGTTTGCTCAGGGCCAGGCTTCCTCAGCAAAAAAGAGGAGGACTGGCAGTAGTTAGCTCAGGGCTAATCTTCCTCAAAAAAAAAAAAGAAAAAAGAAGAAGAAAAGAAAAACAGATGCAAATTTTAAAAAACACTATTACTGAATCTGGAGCTAAGTAATGTTTTCAGCTGTTTTCCTCACTTCAACAAATATTCAACAAAAATTTTTGTGCACCTACTATTGCAGGTGCCAACCACCACGCAAGATGCCAGGGCTGTCCCTTACAAACCAAAGGAGCCTAGAGCTCCCAGCCAGGCCCAGCGAGCTTTTTGCTACTGAGATAACAGGTATATTAGCAGCAATAATCTCACAGGCAAAAAGAAATCTACCTATAGGGCAGGCATAAATGGTCCATTCAGCAAGTTATTAACACAGATTATTTAATAAATTCCCACAGCATGCACAATGATATTTATTAATAGTCCACTTATGTAAGAAAAAACATACAAGATGAAAAAAAATCACCTTGATAAAATGTTTAACCCAAATAAAATCATGAAGGACCATGTAAAGCCAGGCTGTGAGATATTCTGCCTAGATGCTTCAAAAATGTTAGTGTTGGGGCCGGCCCTGTGGCATAGTAGTTAAGTTTGGCATGCTCCACTTTGGCAGCCTGGGTTTGTGGGTTTGGATCCCGGGCACAGATCTACACCACTCATCAGACATAGTGTGGCAGCGACCCACATACAAAATAGAGGAAGACGCACAGATGCGAGCTCAGGCCGAATCTTCCTCAAGCAAAAAGAGGAGGATTGGCAACAGATGTTGGCTCAGGGCAAATCTTCCTCAGCAAAAAAAAAAAAAAAGTCAGTGTCATGAGAGACAGGGGGAAAAAAAACCCAGATGAGGAAACTTTTAAAATTAAAGGAGACTTCAGAGACATGACAACCACATGCAATATATAATTCTTGATTGGGAAAAGAAAAAAAGCTACAAAAGATATTCTCTGGAAAAATTTTAATATCACGTTAAATTTGGGGGGATTAATAGAGTAATTGTAGTTGTACAGGAGAATACTTGTACTCTTGGGAGATATGTATTGAAGTATTTAAAAGTGAAAAGACATGATGTCTTAAACAGTTTGGCAAAAAAAAAAAGTAAACCTGACACTCACTCACACATACAGAGATAAAGCAAATGATGCAAAATGAGAATGATGTGGTGAATAGGTGAAGGGTATTTGAGTATTCCCTGTATTTATCTTTCAACTTCTCAACTGATCTGAAATTTTTCAAAACAAAAAGTTGGGGGAAGTAAAAGGATAGAACAAAGGCAAGAGAGTATTCAATTCAATTCAATTCAAAACAGAATACAAGAAGAAAATAGATTAAAGATACAAAAAACGTTAATGAAACTAATATATTAACAAAATAAAATATACATTTTCATACTATTCCACTTAAAGAAAAAAATAGGTAGTTTTAGTTTTGCCACACCTTTTCTACATACGTACAATTTGTAAAAGCAGAGGAAAAATTCTGGAAGAATACAGTTATGCGTTGCTTAACGATGGGGATATGTTCTGAGAAAGGCATTGTGCGAACATCATAGCATGTACTTACACAGACCTAGATGGTACAGCCTACTACACACCTAGCTCTATGGTACTAATCTGATAGGACCACCGTCTATAATGCAGTCCATTGTTGACCAAAATGTTGTTAATCATCAGGCGCATGACTGATGTTATCAGCTTTTATATGCAGATCAAAGTAGGTGGGAGATGGGCAGGGGAAACTATGTTAACTACTAAAAAAAAAATAACGGTTGATTTAAATGGGGGTTTGGTCCCAAATTTCACTTAACACTCTAGACATGACCAAAAGCACCAATTTTTTAAAAAGAAGATAGTCCCTAGTTACATCTTTTGCTAAGCGAGACCCATTTAAAAAAAAAAAAGGGAGCCAAAAATGTATATTGTCTTACTTCCTCAATTATATTGTTGATTTCAGGTGCTGCCTTATTTGCTCGTTTCTTAATCTGTCTTTTTGCTTTGTTTACATCTTTTTCAACTCTCTTCCAGTCGATCTGCACATAGCCACTGTGACTGGCAATCTGCAAAAATGTAATAAAAATGGTTAATTCTAAAGCAACTGGGTTGCTAATGAATCTATTACCCAGGAATATATGAACACTTAGATTTCAAGAAATTCATGAAGCTTATAGGTAAGAAATCACAATTTACTCATTGAACAGATACTGAGTGCCTACTGTGTGCCAAGCACTGTTCTAGGCTCCCAAACTATAGCCAAGAACAAGGGGGATGTTAAGTCCCCACCCTCAGAGAGCTTCAAGTCTGTCAGGGAAAACAGACACTAAGCATAAGTGATTACTTAGATGTGATGAAGGCTATGTTAAGCAAAGCATAGCATGTGATGGGAAAAGACTCCAAAAGCTGTATTACAACTGGACTATAACTCTATCATAACTTTTGGAATTTGAGAATTAACTAAAAAGACACAGAGACAATCACAATTATATAGCTAATAAAAAAAGTACCTTTTAATTAAATAGATATTTAATTACAAGAGATCAGAAGCCAATCAGTTATTAGGTCACTAAAGAAATCTAAAGTAGCAGATTAAGGCTCTTCACTGACTCTTTACTTAAATTAAGAATACTTTCTGGTAATTGCTTTTGAAAGTGGAATATAAAAGAAATATGCCTATACAACTTTCATGCCATAAATCCTTTTAATAAAACTATAGCTAAACACCTATTAACCATAAGAAAAATTCTCATATGGTGCTACTGAGATGCGGCAAAATCTGAACAGGAATAATGTATGTGTACGCTAGTACAGTAAATTAGTCCCTCCAAATAATAAAATCAAAACACAAAGAATCACATGAGTACTTAACAGGCCTTGCATATCATTTTAAATCACTTCTATCAAGGTTATGCTTTCTTTGTAATCTTTTAATGCATCACTTTGATTATAAATCCAGACATAAAATACTTCAAATAATAAAAATATCTGATTTTATACAAATTGGTGGGAATCTTCAGTTACATTTTCACTGTGAATGACTCCATAGAAGAATTTATTTATCTGCATTTCTTCCTGTATTCATTCACCTACTATCATTTCAAACTCCAGCCTCAACAAAGCTGAGCGGTGATCAAATCAAATGGCAAGTGAAAGCTTTTCCTGGCAGTACCTGACATGGCAATATGGGTTGCAGGCATGGAGGTAATTACTGATGAACCTTAGGGGACCCTCCTATAGATAGCACCTATAATCCCTGGTTAAAATACAAGGGCTCCACAGGGCTGGCCCAGTGGCGTAGTGGTTAAGTTCACATGCTCTGCTTCAGCAGCCCGGGGTTCACAGGTTTGGATCCCAGGCGTGGACCTACACACCGCTCATCAAGCCATGCTGTGGTGGTATCCCACATACAAAGTAGATGAAGATTCGCAAGATGTTAGCTCAGCAACAATCTTCCTCAAGCAAAAAGAAGATTGGCAACAGATGTTAGCTCAGGGCCAATCTTCCTCACCAAAAAAAAGGGGGGGAGGTGGAGAGGTAGGCTCCAGAATTAACAAAAGCAAGCAGATTTTGAAGGGGAGTTGAAAATTTTAGGAAGGGATCAATATAAGGCGAGTCGCCCATTTTTCTGCCTTTATCCGGAGGGCAGGATGCAGTTGCAGGGTGGCTAAAACTAATAGAAAACATGCCATCTTTCCTGCCTGAAGAACCAGAGGACAGCCCAGGACAACAACAAATGCCAGAAAGGAGAGAGTTAAAGAAGGGGAGCCCCATATTCTATGCATAAACTCTACCCAAGTCCTGAACCACACATTCACAGGGCAGAACCAAGCATTCTGGCGAAGGCTAAAAGAAATGAACTGAGATTTGAGCTGCTAGCCATGACAAGTGAGAGTCTGCAATTTGAGTCTAACCAAGTTATCTGCCTGTTAAGATCAAAACATCAACACATTTCAGAAGAATAAAAGAGAATCCAGAGTCTCCACAACATAACATTCCCAATGCCCAGGATAAAATCCACTTACTTGATATATTATAAAATAGGAAAATGTGGCCTAGTCCCAAAAGAAAATCAACAGATGCCAACCATGAGATGACCCAAACATTGGAATTATCAGGACTTTAAAGCAGCTATTATAACTATGCTCAATGAGGTAAAGGAAACTGCTTGTAATCGATGAAAAGATAAGAAATCTTACCAAAGATATAGGAAATATAAAAAGAACCAAATGGAAACTCTAGAATTGGAAAATACAATATCTGAAATAAATTTATTAGATAGGCTTAATGGCAAAAGGTAGATGACAGAGGAAAGAGTCAGTGAACTTGAAGCTGGATCACTAGAAATTATACAACCTGAAAAAAACGACTGAAAAAATAAATGAACAAAACCTCAGGATATTATCAAAAAGCGTAACATGCATGTAATCAGAGTCATGTTCAGGAGAAGAGAGAAAAAATAGGAACAAATATTTAAAGAAATAATGGCCAAAAGATTCCCAAATATGACTAAAGACATAAATTTACAGATTCAAGCTCAGTGAACTCCAGGTAATGATCTAACACAATTATGACATAACAACACTCACCTGATGTGGGGGGTCAGGGGACTCATGCAAGTGTGTGAGATGGGAGAGGGGGCACAGAGAAGTTCAATAAATGATAGCTAAATTCTCATATTCCATAATGGGAGGCCAACAGTTAATACCTCAAACTGACAGCTCAAGAAATGTCTAATTAACTTGTTTAGGAAAAAAGGAGATAAATACCTTAAGAATCAGCTAAGAGTTCAAACTGCCTGCCTCAAGGAGGGAAAAATGTGGGGTTAGTGATGGAGGCAGAAGATTAATCTGTAACAAGCCTTGTACATGTAACTGACCCTTTGAATTACGGCCATGTACAACTCTGAAAAACAAAAAACTAAATTTAAAAGACTTACATACCACTGTATTTTAAGATAGCAGTATGATAAATAGCTACTGGAATATTGAGCTTTTAGAAAAGTTAAGTTCTAAGTAAACTAATATTTATATTTAAATATAAGTAAAGGTAACAAAAATATGGAAGTGGGCCTAATAGCAATTATCCTAAAAACCATTTGTTACTCTTAACTTCCTCTTTCAGTTCCCTTCTACTGAGTTTTCAAGTTAAGTCACACTTGTGGGAAAAACTGGTTTGAAGCAGAGAGGTCCCATGTTCTTCTGCTTAGTAACTTCAAAGAATATGTGGACTAGGCATAGAGAAATAGAAAGTGGCAATGGCCAAATGTGTATTTGAATGGTGCATACTGAGTAGACTGAAAAGGATTTCTGAAAAACTGACATGCAGAGTGGACTGAAATGTATAATTCTCTCTATTCTGTGAACATTTTAAGAAACTCTGCTTCAGTCCAGTATCCTTTTCCACTAAACAGAAATGATAACTGAGTTTTCAAAATAGCTACAGAATTAAGTATGTTCTTGATTCTACATAAACCCAAGTCAAAATCAGTTTAATAAAATTCCCTTCTGTACAAATGCTGACATAATCATCCAAAGGACTAAGTTGAGATATTAACCATATTCTTGTTTACCTCTTACCACAAGAAATAAGCAATTACTCCTATTAATGTCACCAATAGAAAGAAAATATATATATTTTAAAAAGCTATTTAGTAAACAACTCAAAATCTGTGCTTAACACATATGAATCCAGTCCCTTTGTACTTCAGGCAACGACGCTGGTTATGACATGATCAATGGCTCAGGTGCTGAAGTCAGATTTTGGTTGCTATGATCATCAATCACTTTTTAAATCTGGTACGACTGACAGTTCCTGGTATCTTTAAAATTGTTGCTAACATTCATTCCCAGAGATTTTCTATTTGGGGATTTACTATATTTGATCTTCAGGGAATATTTTTGGACAAATATATGCCAAACAGACATGAATGCCAGATAATATCCTGATCAACAGCCTCTAACAGCAAAGCATCTTTAAGCCTTATACTTAGAGGAAGATGAACAAAACTGAAATTTCAAATCTACCTGCCTCAAAAATAGGATTATGGATGATATTTTAAACCCAATTTTCCACTTTCTGTATTATTACGGTTCCCTAGTTTTAAAAAACATGTTAGAAACTGCTAACAGCAATTTCCCCCGGGAAGGAAAACTGCATGGCTGGGAAATGGGAAGGAAAGAGAACTTCTGAATTTTATATATTCTGTGTGAATTTTAAATATATGTTTAAAATGGTCAGGATGAGCAGGTTATATTATTGATGAAATGTTTATTTTGCTAGAGAGGTGCTTCAAGGGAAACTTATGTAAGTAATAAAAAAATGAGGCACCTCAAATTTTAATAGTTGTCTTTTTTTTTTTTTTTTTAAAGATTTTATTTTTTCCTTTTTCTCCCCAAAGCCCCCCGGTACATAGTTGTGTATTCTTCGTTGTGGGTTCTTCTAGTTGTGGCATGTGGGACGCTGCCTCAGCGTGGTCTGATGAGCAGTGCCATGTCCGCGCCCAGGATTCGAACTAACGAAACACTGGGCCGCCTGCAGCGGAGCGCGCGAACTTAACCACTCGGCCACGGGGCCAGCCCCTAATAGTTGTCTTTTTAATAGCTGGGGTCAAACTATGCTTAAAGAACTTAAAAAGTATTTAAATTGTTGTCTTTCATGACAGATGCCAGCTTTCAAAAACTCATTTTAGTTTTTCCACAAACTGAAGCCTAAAAGAAAAATTCCATCTTCTACTAAAATGGACAGGAGTGAAATACCTAAACCTGACTTTCTCAGTTCCCAAGGGCTACATGTGCAAGCAGAGGCAAGGACCTACAGCTCTCACATACCTGAAGGAGAAGAAAGCCACCACCTACTGCAGTTGCTGCAAGTTTTCCAACTTTCTGGAACAAAAATCCCGCACACCTTTAATGAAAGAAATGATAGGAGATGAAATGACAAAAGACGAGAACAATCAATGATGCCCTAAACTCTCCCCCTCTTCTACTTTCCACTGTTTTCCTAATAAAATCTTAACGTCTTCTAGTTTCTTTTGAGCATGTCCCTTACCTGCCCAGAAACCCTCCACATTTCCCTTCAGTTACACAGGTTAGTCAAAACTGCACAATCTAAACTGTCTGAGATGTGCTTCAAAATAGGGGATGAAGAGAAGAGGGGAATTTATAGCAAAAAAAGATTGGCTCCTGAAACTGAATGTTGAGTACTCAGGGGTTCACTATACTCTTCTACATTTGTATAAGTTAAAATTCCCCATAATAAAAGTGACTTGTTTTGTTTTGTTTTTTAATACATTCAAGATGTTCCCCACACTTTGCTGAGCCCCACTGTACCCAAACCTTCAGCTCCAATCCAATTAGTCTTCAAACAGGTCATCAGCATAGCTCAAGCTATTAATCTCCCTGTTTCTAGGGTTTTCTACCTAGCTCTGCCTATCTAAAGCTTTTTTACCCTTTAAGGTCCAGCTGGAGTTCCACCCTCATGACTCTGCAGCCCACGTTTCTCACAGCTTCCTTACCTATATCTAAATCTATCTATCTCTATGTTAAACCTGTTTTGTCTCATCTATCCTGCAAGAATGTCAATCCATACTTCCTTTGTGATCCTCTCCTTCAGTGAGCTCATATTCCCTTCAGTATTCTAAATACACAGTGTGCAAGCTCTAGCCTCCTATACTGGGTTGAATAGTGTCCCCTCAAAATCCACGTCCTTCCCAGAACCTCAGAATGTGACCTTATCTGGAATCAGGGTCCCTGCAGATGTAATTAGTTAATAGGAAGCCATACTGGAGTAGGGTGGGCCCTAAACCCAACATGACTTAACCCAATATGTCATAGAGACACACAGAGGGAAGAGGGCCATGTGACGACAGAAGCAGAGACTGGCGTGATATGTCTACAAGCCAAGGAATGCCAGGGATTGCTGGCAACACCAGAAGCTAGGAGAGGAGCACAGAACAGATTCTCCCTCTGAGTCTCCAAGAAGGAACCAAGCCTGCTAACACCTTTCAGACTTCTAGCCTCCAGACCTGTGAGAGAATCAATTTTTCTTGTTTTAAGCCACCTAGTTGTGGTACTTTGTTACAACAGCCCGAGGAAACGAATACACCCTCATAAATGGAAAATTTACATTTCCAATGACATGATGGGCTTCTCTGGCACTCAGAACCACATATTCAAAATATCCCAAAGCTAACATCTTTCCAACCAAACCAAATGTTGCTAAGATCCCAATTTGTAAGGGACAGCACCATTCTCCAGGCTTGCCACCTCATGTTCATCTCAGACTCCACCTTCTTCTTCAACTTCGGGGTCCAAATGACTGCCAATTCTATATACTCTATCTCCAAAACATTTTTTGACTCTGTCTTCTTTCCATTCTCAAGGGCATCATTACCTTGTCTCCAGATCACACTAAGGGCCCTCTAACTAGTCTTCACACTTCCCATCTCTCCTAGCAACCACTCATCCTAATATCAATTTATTATGATCAAAAACCTATAGTTATCTATAGCTAAATATAATCTCCTTAGCCTCCCATTCAGGTCCTGAATTGGTCTGAATCGTTACCTCGTTAGGTCAATACCTATTAACCATTCCTCCTTAACGTATGCCACAATACTATGTCAGTCTTACACACTCAGAAAATTGCAAAAATTTACTACACTGAATCTAAACTCATTGCAACAAATGACCTGTGTCATATTAGAGTCCTGTTACACAGCTCCTGGGCCAACACCTGGCTATAATCCAAACATATGTATTACTATAAAGACCATGTCCCTCGGTAGAGGAGTCAGCAACAAGGATCAGAAAAGGGAGCAGAGGAGCCTAGCAGCAGGCAAGTCTCAACAATGTCCCAGGGAGCTGCTCCACAAGCATGTCCATCCTTTGCTTAATGGCATGAGCCATTAAAATAAACCTAAGAACTCCCTCTACCCTGTCTCCAGGCTTTCCAAGCAAACTTCTGCCAATTATGGGGTGCCTCACCGAGTTTGGCCTACAAGGAGAAAACACACAATGATTTGATAATTCTACTACTTAATTATTTTTTAATCTCTTTTAAGATGGGACTTCAGGCCCAGACTCTCATTAACCAATCACCCATGGCACCAAACTGTGAGTTTATTTAAGCAGAGGGTCAGACCTTGAATTATGGTGATCAAGGTACAACCAACCTGCGGACAATCGTCTGAATAACCAGGGCCCTGACCAGGCATCTCTCTTCTAATTGCAGTCTTTTTTCATAAGCAGCATTAATAAGTACACATCAGGAATAAATACTATACCTCTGCATCACAGAATCTTCACAATGAGTGTTTCTACCATACATGGTATTTACAAAAAGGCATAGGGGAGTGCGCTATTGTTCCAAGGTGCATGTGAAACACAAATCAAAAAAGTTAATACTTACCAAGTTTAAATATGTAAATATTTAAATTAATGTAAGATGAGTTTAATTTAGAATCTAAGGAAAGAAATGATTATTCACAAGTTAAGCACCCACACTAACTTGAAAAATTCTCTATAGTCATGAACATTTTCCAAGTAAAGGGTCAAACTTGTTTCTGACCCTTGTTATTTGGCTAATCTTTTATTCCAAGAATAACCGAATTCGATCTACAGTAGCAATTATGTAATCATGTAGTCTGAAATGTTAACTGGTAAGGTTAATGCTTATTAAGCGCTCCTCAACGTACTCCACAATATTATCACAGAGTAAGCAATCAGTCCTTTATTACAACAAAGACCCAACATTCTACAACTCTTCTTCAAAGTATTATAATTCAAGCTACCCACAAAAATCAACAGAATGATCTGGATCATAATGAGAATTTTACATGGCTCTCTACAGGGCTGACAATCCTGGAGACCAGTTCTACCAGGCGCCAAAGTAGGAACCGCTCAGCAAGCCATGCTGTGGCAGGCGTCCCACATATAAATGGTGGGAGTTCCCACAGGTTTTTCCAGTTGTTAGCACTGAAGAAGCAGAATTATTTACATACAATTAACTCTTACATGTTTCTTCTTCTTAACCCACTATTAAACTGAATCAGATCCACTCCATTTGCTAAATTTGAGAAGGGAGAAAATATATAAAGAATCAAAGGAAGTGTGAGGAGGAAATAGCAGAACAGTGTAGGCATGGGGTAGACAGATCACCAAAACCCAACACCGAGTCCCTGAGTGTAGATTACACCAATCGTATCACAGAGAAAGCCTCAAGGTAGGGCTCTTCTGGGACTAACGGTGTAAAGCCACCGAGTGTGCACAGGAACTGGCCCGTGTACAAAAGGGCAGCAGTCTCCCAATGAAATTTAATGAAAAAGATGTCGTTCTCACCAGCCAGTCACTCCACCCATTACAATCTGAGTGGCTACTGAGTATTTTTCTACCATAGGTCCGGAACTGTGGCCAAACACTCGATTCCACCAATGGTGTCTTCTTGCATACTCAGTTAAATCCAACACTTCGTAAGAGTCGTCATCACTTTCATATTCTTCAAAATACAAAATGGAACAAATAAATTTAGAGTCAACCAAAAGTCAGAAATGGCCTACACATTTTTTATCTGTTAGAACTCACTGTTACTTTTGGCCTACAGCTAAAAATGCCCAGATGGAAACGTTAAGAATTTGTTAAACCCAATCCTTGAGACGAGGGCCTCAAGAATAAAGGGCCTAGCATCTCCCTTCCAAAGACCCAGGGCCCGGCCTGGGGGTCTGAGCCAGGACTAGGTCAGAGGTACACAGCAGTGAGGCGTCACCCCGCTAAAACTCAGTAAGGTCAGGTCACAGCTACACAGCAGTGATGGGTCGTCACCCCCTCCCCAAAATCTCAATAAGGTCAGGTCAGAGTTACACAGCATGAAGGGTCACCCCCAAATCTCAACAGGGTCAGGGCCAGAGCGGGGTCCATTTTCATCAGTGGGAGAAAGAGGAGGTCGTCCTCGGACAGAATCGCTTAGGGGCCCGGCAAGAAAAAATTACTTCAAAGTCAAAACTGAAAAAAAAAAAAAAAGTCTGAAGATGGAAGTGAACCACCAGGGCCGGAGTTGAAGCTAAGGCAGGAGGTGGGGCTGTGATGGGGGCGGAGGTCGCTCTTCGAGTGCGTTCTGCCGAGAGGTGAGGGAGGGCCTCGTTCGAGGGGGCGCTCCAGGGGGCTGCCTCAAAAAGACAGCCCCAGGAACCCTGGGGCAGGGGAAGGAAAAGGCGCCCTGGGTGCAAGGTCGAAAGCTGGGAGCCGCGTCTCAGATACTACTTCGGGCCCCGGCCGCTCACCTTGGGGAGGGGGGTTCCGGGTCGCCATGATACCGCCGGCGGCCTGCTCTGAAGGTGGTCCCCGCCCGCCCTCCTCTCCCCACTCCTCTAAGAGCCACTCTAGGCCCAGGTGGAAGTCTATGGTCTCCTTTTTCCTCCTCCTCCTCTATGTGCGTTGTCCTGTCCCCGCCCCCTCCTCTCCGCGTAGGGTCTTCCGCGCAAGCGCAAGGTGGGTGGTGGGGAGGTCGGATAGCAGTCCCACGAGGGCTTGTGGGAGTTGTAGTCTGTTGCCCTCCGCAACGCTGGCTTCCCACCCTACCCCCAGCTAGAATTTCCATAACCTAAATTTTGTTACTGTGTTTGTTTTAAAGCATCTCAGGGCTGGAGGGGAGGGGGCGTCACATGGTGGTATAAAGCGAAAACAAGCTTGGCATTTTGAACACTGTACAGAATTCGAGCTCTTGAGAAAAAAGGCTTTTAAAAAGAGAGAAGAGGCACTCTGTTTCAAACCACACTTTTCTAAGGCAGCATGAGTGCACCAACGTATGGAAAATTTTTCTAACGCGCTGCTGCTGGGAACTGGAACCTTTTTATCCGCTGCCTCCGCACACGTTTCCTGCCAGGAACCGGAGGGAGGTAGAGGAAGGGTTAGGAACTGACCTGACATGAGTTATTCAAAAGGACATAATTTTTTAGCATCATTTTTATTATTTAAATCTGACAGAGGTACGAGGTCAAATTCTTCACCCGGAAGCCTCATGGGATTCCGTAGAATGGAAAACCGTGTTGCTCACCAAGCAGTTAATTCAGATTCACATAAACCAGTCCCCAAACTTGTTTTGAACTTGCATTGCACCGCATTCGTTGTAAAATTAAAACAGCCCTGTCGGTATTCGTTTTAATGGAAAAACAAGGAATTCTGGTATAGGTTGCATTACTTAAATATTGACTTGCACAGGTGCACGTGACTTTTCAAATCCTGGTGCTTTAAATGCAAGGGTTAATTGTCTGAAAGTTCCTCAGCCTGTGGCCCCCCAAATGCAATTCTGACACAGGCTAGAGATGTTAGTGTTCAAGGACAGTTATTCTGTGCAAGAGTCCACTTTTCAGAAACAAAACAACTTTAAGGGACATAAACTTCAGATGTCGTCACTGAAATATTTTTCCAGAAATTAACAGATTTGAGTTCATACACTCCTTCCTCCCCACTGCCCACCCACTGGTAATGAGGTGCTAAGAAATAGCAAATGATGGGCCACTGAAAGGAGAGAAAAGAGAAAGGAAAATTACAAATTGGAAGAGCAAACTAGAGGGTTGACTAGGCCAATGACATCCAAGTGACACGTTCACATACTTCTGGCAATATCTGCCAACTACAGAAAGAAGCCTCTTTCCGGTGGAGGCAATGGTATTTAGAATCAAATTGTTATGGAGAAATTAGGGGGAAAATGGAAACAAAACACCGCCCTTAAAATGCCAAAGAATAGACCTGTGTATCCAAACTGTATCCAAAAATAAATTAAAAGGCAATCATTTCTCCAAAGGTCTTGAGGGCTCAGAAGAAACTTTTTAATGCTCTTCTCTTCCTTCTTGCAGTGATTTGCCCCTGCCATTACCTTAAGGAAGTTGTTTGTATAACGTATTTTTCTAGTGTGAATTTTTTCTTTCCCAGTAGTGAAAAAGCTGTCATTTCCTTGGCTCAATGACAAATGGTTTAATGTGTAAAATGTGTACATAGATTTTTAAAAGGTGCTATGATTCTCCTGATGGGTTCAAGGGGGTGATATATATTTTAAATTCCCGTTTTAAATAGTGTATTATTTTTCAGTCATCACTAATAAACATTGTCATTGTGAACACTGATATCTGCAACTATAGCAAAACATAATTTGGGTAGTCCCCGATTTTTCAATGGGTAGCGTTCCAAAAGTTTATGAGTAACTGATTTGAAATAGAGAACATTTTCTATTTAATCCATAATGAAGCTGTAATGAACCTGTTCCTTCCTGACCTACAGCTTTCCTCATTGTCTTTGGAAACCTCATTTGTTAAAAACAATTTAGTCAGAATTGAGAAAAACAAAAAGCAGACAAAACAACAAACAGAAGAACACTTCACACTCCCTGGGTAATCTAACCTCCCGCATTGGCCGCAACAGTCACTTCCTAGTAGACGTCTGCATTTGAATGATCTACAAACTCAACAAACCCCAAACAACTCCACACTATCATCGAAGGGACCCAAAGGAACAATAATAAAAAAGTTCAGTTACTTCTTATCCCTTCCATTTTCTCCCACAGTTAATCACTCATTTATCGTGTATTTGCACCACCTAGGCTGTGGCCTCCATTTTCTCCTCTCAGTTGGCTTCCTGCATTTTCTCGTCTCTCCCAGTCCGACCCCAATCCAATCTAGTCTCTCACTAAATCTGCCCTTCTACAACCTGAATCTGACTATATCCTCTCTCTTAGTGCTTACAGCAATTGCCTGTTACAAGATAAAGTCTAAATTTCTAAAGGCAAACTACAAAGGCGGGCAAACTGTTTTGGCAAAGGGCCAGATAGTAAATATTTTAAGCTTTGCCAGTCATGTATAGTCTTTGTCATATATTTAAAAAAAAATCCTTTAAAAATGTAAAAACCACTTTTAGCTCACAGACTCTATAAAGAGAGGACTTAGGGCAAGTTTGGCCTGAGGTCATAGTTTGCTAATCTCTGGCATACAGGACCCTTCATGTTTTCCATGCAAGTTAACTCTCTGGCCTCCTGTTGTACAAGTTTCCTTCTCTTGTAAGCCCACTGAATGTGTTAAGTTGTCTGAATACACGTTGCTTTTTCCAATCTCCATGACATAATTCATACTCTTTTCTCTCTGAAAGTAATGGCTCCCTTCTCTGCCAAGCAACACCCAGAAACACTTTAAGACATGTTTGAAAAGTAACTTCTACACAGTTTTTCTGTGTTTCTCCCTGAAGACCTCCCTCCTTCCCTTCTTTTTGATGTTTGTGTTGAATTTGAAGCAGATAGTTTAACATTTGGTTAAGCATTTGGATGAACTTTGGGGCCAGCCAGATCTAGGTTCAAATTCCAGCTCTGTGCTTCCTAGCTTTGTCTTTGGAAAAGATTTTAGCCCTTGTGGGGGCCTGGAATTGGCCACTCTAAGATATGTCTCTTTGGCATGAGGATTGTTTGGGGCTGGTTACTTTTTATAAACTGCAGACAGGAAGGCAACTCTGAGGGGTGTAATTTGCTTGCCCTTTGTTAGGAGACATTTACATTGTTAAAGGAAATCTCCATCTGTAAATGTGTCTCCCTCTCTGTACCAGGAAGAAGGGGGGATGACCTTATCTCTAGAAACTCTTATCAATGCCAAAGGCAAGGACTTAAATCTGCATCTTTTTTACTGTACTTGTCTGATAACCTCCTGTAACTGACTCCCCCCACTGCCAACATCCTTTGTCTTTAGCTGAGGAAGATATTTAAGGTGGTGGCTTCAGCCATTTTGGCGAGTTGCTCAGCTTGCCTGACCTCTCCGATGTATACATGTTATAAAGCTTTGTTTAATTTTCTCCTGTTATTCTGTCTCATGTGAATTTAATCCGTTCTCCAGCCAGAAGAACCCAGAGAGGGTAGAGGAAATGTCTTCCTCCCCTACACCTCCTGAGCTTCAGGTTCCTACTCTGAAAAATTAGAAAGATCAATTGAAAATAAGATAATAAAATCAGGCGTGTAAAGAGCTTAGTGCATGGCCTATAGTGAATATTCATTAAAGGTTAACTTTTATTATTCAGTCATTTATTCACTCACCAAATATTTATTGAGCACTTACAATGGGCTAGGCAGTGTGCTAGGCACTGTCAGGGATAGATAAATCCACAAGATGGATAAGATTTTGGTCTTCATGGACCTTACAGCAAGAAGCTAAAACAGAGAAATACAGATTATAATTAGTGCCAGGAAAGAAATGTAAAGGACATAAGGCCTGACATATATAATCAATAATCTACTGGAAATATAATGAATGAAATCCCAAATTTAACTTAGAGACGTCTTCTCAGCTCTTTGGGCCTTCCTTAACTACAAAATAAGGATTAGATTTCTAAACTTCCTTCCAACTCCCAATTCTATATGTAATATCTCACAGTCAATTCTGGTATTCTCTACCTCCTTGCCCAAGCTATCAATATTAGCAAGAATTTTAGCTACAAGCTACCCTTCTAAGGTTCCTGTTAGGGACTGAATTATCGCCGCCCCCCCACCCCCCATTCATATGTTGAAGGCCTAACTCCCAATGTGACTGTTTGGAGATAGGACTTTTAAGGATGTAGTGAAGGTTAAATGGGGTCATAAGGGTGGGATCTAATTTAGTAGTCCTTATAGGAGGAGGAAGAGACACCAGGGAGCTGCCTCCTGCCACCAAGGCATCTGTTTACAAGCCAGGAAGAAAACTCTCCTGAAAAACCAACCCTGACAGCAGCTTGGTCTTGGACTTCCAGCCTCCAGAACTGTGAGGAAATAAATTTCTGTTGTTTAAGTCCCCCAGTCTATGGTATTTTCTTATGGCAGCCCAAGGAGGCTAATAAAGTTCCTCAGCCTCTACCCATTCTATGTGTCTTGGGGTTCCCAAGAACTTACCAGAAGTTCGAGAGAAGTCCTATTCAGACTGGTCCAGCCTTGGAATCCAGATCCAAATGGAGAGGACTCTGCTGTCCAGAGTCTGGGGTTGGGGTTGGGGGGCAAGGTCACAGACACAGAAGCAAGAACTTCAGCCCCTAGGACAGCCACCAAAGTTAAACAAATGGTATTTGTAGGCAAAGCAGTCTTCCTTTGCCAGACTAAATTAAAGAGATTTGTAGCTCCCTCTGCCCAAGCTTTCTCAGACTCTGGAATTGAGGACCTTTACCTCTTCTTCTTGTTCATTGCCAAGGCTAACCCATTAGTTCCATTTCTCTTAACCTTTCTGATAACTTTACTTCAAGACTCTTCCTATTTGTTTAGGCCACTGGGCTTTGACCAGTGCCACCCTCCCAACCCCTATAGGTGTTCATAATTCGAATCTCCAGAAGTGTTTTTGGAGCAGGAGGAGGAAGGCTTGTAATCATTAACTCCCAGAAGACGCCTGGGCCATTATGCAAATAAATCTACTGCTTAGCAGACTGTATCAGCATCCCAAGAGGGAGAAAACTTGTGCAAAATTTATTTTCTAAACGTATTTAGGTATTATTTCACCTTAATCCCAACACAATGGAACCCACTCACCTCACATTTGCACAATTTAAAATGCTCTAAGTGACCTTTCAAAGGACTAAAGTAATCAGTTGCTGATGAGCAAAGTGTGGTAAAGTTGATACTGCATAGACCAGCTTGTTGGAGTGTAAGCAGGTGCAAATGTTAGTAATGTGTATCCACAATCTTAAAGATGCCCATGTCCTTTGCCTCAATAATCCCACTTTAAAATCAGTACCAAACATTGCATAAAGAGCTGTTATACTTAATGATATTCATCACAGGGTTATTGTTTTGTGTTTCATAATGAAAAAGAATAAAAACAATAGGGGAAAATGGAAAGCATCCAACAATAGATGAATAGTTATGGAAATCATGGAATGTTATGTTTACAAAGACTATAATAACAAGAAAATGCTTAAGTGAAAAAAATTGTGTACCAAATTGTATTTACAGATTTGTTGCAAGTGGTTTATTCACTTTCTGCTAAAAATGCACAAAGACTTGATAAACTGGGATGGATTACATTGCAGGCTTGATCCTGACCCTTTGGCATTTATCTCCATGTTAGGCTGAACTAAACAGTTTATGAGGTAGTGGTAGAAGAGTACTGAGTGGAAAAATAAGCAAAGATAGCCAGGAAAATTCTAAAACAGAAGAGCAATGAGAGAGGACTAGCCTGACCACATATAAAAATACAATTTTTTTAAAGTTACTAATTAAAATAGTGTGATACTGGTGTATCGACAGAGAGGCATAGGGACAAGAATAGAAAGTCCAGAAATAAAAACAAAATATACCAGAATTGAGTACATGATAAAAGTGGAATCTCAAATCAGGTAAATATAGACTTTATTGAAAAACTGTTTTGGAATAACAAAGGCTGATATCTGACATCTGGAAAAAGATGCGGCTGGATCCATAGCTTACAATGTGTACCAGGATGAACTCCAAATGGCTCAAATATCTAGATGTGGAAATTGAGCTAATAAAAACAATTGAAGAGGGGCCAGCCTGGTGGTATAGTGGTTAGGTTTGCATGCTCTGCTTCGGTGGCCTGGGGTTCATGGGTTTGGATCTGTGGCACGGACATACACACTGCTGATCAAGCCATGCTGTGGAGGCATCCCACATACAAAATGGAGGAAGATTGGCACAGATGTTAGCTCAGGGACAATCTTCCTCACCAAAAAAACCAAAAACGATTGAAGAAAACACGGACAAATTCCTTTATAACTTTGCAGCAGGGACAGCCTTTTATGAGTGACTCAAAAGACTGATAAATTTGACTACATGAAAATTAAAACTTAGGCATAAAAAAGCACAAGCAAAGTCAAAAGACAAATTACAAACTGAGAGTAATGTTTGGTTGTGTATCCTAGATGTTAGTTTAGCTCTCTATGTGAGCCGCTGTCACAGTATGACAACTGACAGACAGGTGGTGTGGTTCCATGACCAGGAAACGGACCCAGACCGCAACAGTCAGAACACCAAATCTTAACCACTAGACCGCCATACTGGCTGACGTTTGCAATTCTTACCAAAGGCAAAGAACTAACCTCTCTAATATGTAAAAATTCCTCAAAAAGATGGATTAAAAAAGACAAACCACCCCAATAGAACAGCAATAGGAAAAAGAAATACGAACGGTCCTTAAACACTTGAAAACTCCTCAACCAGTCATAATAATTGAACATAATAATTCTCACTTAACAAATTAACTAAAATCCATAAGTGTGACAACAGACTTGAAATGTTCATGTGATACCTTCACATAAAGGTACGAGGTTGTTCATTAAAGCATTGTCTGGAATAGCAAAAGACTGGAAACAACCCAAGTGTCCAGCATTAGAGGACTGCTAAATAAAGCATGGTATATCAGCACAACCATAACTGTAATAAATAAGTAAATAAAAAAATAAGAGCTAGGAAGGTCTCTGTATCCTGATTTGGAAAGTTCCCTAGGATATGTTGTTAAAAGGAAAAAAGCAAGATGCAGAAGAATGTGCTACCTTTTTTTTTAAACAGCTTTATTAAGATATAATTCACAAATCATATAATTTACCCACTTAAGGTGTACAATCCAATTGTTTTTAGGATATTACAATATTAATTTTTTTAAATTGTAGTGAATATATATATAACATAAAATTTTCCATTTTGACCATTTTAAGAGTACAATTCAGTGGCATTAATTGCATTCACAAGGTTATACAACCATCACCACTATGTATTTCCAAAACTTTTTCATCACCCCAAACAGAAACTCTGTAATCATCCAGCAATAACTTCTCATTCTTCCTCCTCCCAGGCCCCAGTAACCTTTATTCTACCTTTTTTTTTTTGAGGAAGATTAGCCCTGAGCTAACTACTGCCAATCCTTCTCTTTTTGCTGAGGAAGACTGGCCCTGAGCTAACATCCCGTCTTCCTCTACTTTATATGTGGGATGCCTACCACAGCATGGCTTTTGCCAAGCGGTGCCATGTCTGCACCTGGGATCCAAACCAGCAAACCCTGGGCCACCAAGAAGTGAAATGTGTGAACTTAACCGCTGCGCCACCGGTCCGGCCCCTATTCTACTTTCTGTCTCTATGAAATTGTCTATTCTAGGTAACTCATAAGTGAATTCATACAATATTTGATCTTTTGTATCTGGTTTATTTCACTTAGCATAAGGTTTTCAAGATTAATCCACACTGTGGTATGCAAAGAATTTCATTTCTTTGCGTGGCTGAATAATATTCCATTGTATGGATATACATTTTGCTTATCCATCTATCAGCTCATGGATACTTGGGTTGTTTCCACCTTTTAGCTACTGTGAACAATGCTGCTATGAACATTGGTGTACAAGCCTCTGTTCGAGTCCCTGCTCAGTGTGCTACCTTTTGTGTAGCAACTGTGGGAGATCAGAATTTGCCACCCCAAAATGTGTCTCTTTGGCTTGATTATTTTTAAGAAGAAAAGACTCAGAAAGAAACTTTGACCTTTCCCTTAATTGCCTAAAAGAATTCAAGATAGAAGGCCTGTCCCAGGAAGGAGCTATCACCATAGAGAACTCTAGGTGTGGTAGAATGGGAAGAACCTTCTAGGCCCATTTTTATCAAAAAGTTCTCTCTCAGGTCACATTGTCTCTAGATGGCCCAGCAAACACTCATTTACCAAACGTTTGCTTTTCCATCTCCATGTAAATTACCTTCCTCCCCCTTGAAGTCCCAAACCATTACTCCCAACATCCTCCTTTGTCTTTAACTAAAGACAGTATTTAAGGTGATGGCTTCAGCCATTTTGTTGAGTTACTCAGCTTTCCTGGATTTCTCCCATGTATACATGTTATTAAACTTTGTTTGATTTTCTCCTGTTATTCTGTCTCATGTCAATCTAATTCATAGACAAGCCAGAGGAATCTAGAGGGTAGAGGAATAGTTCTTCCTACCCTATACAACCTTCAGTCAGATACAAGTATGTATTTGCTTTTAGCTTGTATCCATACGTAGAAACACTGGAAGAATACACATGAAACTGTAGGGAAGGAAAAAACATTTTCCCTTTACCCTTCTAGGTTCGTGGCTGAGATCCCCTGTAATAAAAGATAGATTAACAGGAGAAAAACAAACAGAAGTTTAATAACATGTATACCGCCTATATACATGGGAGAGACACAGGAAAACTGAGTAAAACTCCCCAAAATGGCCCTAGCCACCAACTTAAATACCATCATCAGCTAAAGACAAAATAAAGATATTGGGGAGTGGAGAGGTCAGATATGAGTGGTTACCAGGAAAAGAACAGTAAACATGGGTAATCATGTCATGAAGATTTAAGTCAGTGCCTTCTCCATTGAGCTTCTTTTGATTTAGTCATCCTTCTCTTCCTGCTACAAGAGAGGGAGATACTCTTACAAATGGGGATTTCCCTTATAAATGTCAGTTTCCCTTACAAAAGTGTAAAATCTATTCTGTTTTCAGAGATTCTTCTTTATCTACAGCCTCTCAAAATAATCTTTATGCCAAGAGACATATTTTGGGGTGGCATATTCTACTACCCTTCATTCCCATCTTTGAAACTTCCCCAAGAAGTTTCACAGTCCAGAAGTTGAGTTAATAGATTGCTTCATATCTCATTGAACCAGTCTCTTAGTCCTGAGAATAAGTCAAAAAGTTGTGTCTCATTTCAGGAGGCTATGATGTAGGTGGACTCCCATAGTTAGGCCTATATGGTGCAAGTAATCAGATATTTAATAAGAGACATTTCTATAGAAACAAAAGAAAAACAAAGGTTAATGGCTTGAACAAACTATAAACTCAGTTTTGAGTCCAGAGGGCAGTCAGTCAAGATTTCTAGATGTTGGGCCCAAAGCATGTTCAGATGGAGTGAGGGCAGGCAGTGGCAACCTGACAGATTTTCCTGGTTTGCAATTTGAATGTCTCTGGGGGATGTCATCAGGTGTTCAGGTGAATTTTTTGAGTGGCTCACACAGTAATATTCACAAAGATTGTTTAAACATGAGCTATTGTGGTGCTTTCTCTGAGATTTATATCAAGCTGTCCAGCATTAGCTTGCAGGGCTTTCAGAAAAGGGCAGTTTTTGTTTTTAGTGATGCCAAGTCAAAAGAGGTAGTGAAAAAATGGAAACATTAGTTTGGAGAGTCATATTCAGATATTGGAGGAAACTAGAAGAATTCAGGATCCAGTCTAGTTTTCAGGTAGAAAAAATCTCAAAGACAATTAATAAGACTAGAATCTAATATCCACAAAAGTGTATTATAATGTTTTTACTGACACATAATTTTTCTCTCTACAGGCATCTCCATTTCTACCAGAAAATTACAGTAAAGCTAATTTGTTCAAAAAATAAGTCTAGTCTCTCTAAATTTGGCCTGATTATTTGTATAAGTGCAGCAAGAATAGCGATTGACCATATAGACTCTTTTAAAGTTTACTTTGCTGGAACTTTTCATAAAGAATCTCAGATTGAATTCTTAAAAGCCTCTCAAGGCTGGGAAGCCAAGCCAAGGATTCACCACCAGACTTTGCCTGCAATACCTATAAATTTGGGTTAATTACTCTCCTCTCGAGGTCCCCAAAACATCCTGAGATTCTTGGGCCTGCCGGGAAATAACCTTTCCTACTTACCTGGTATGGCTTCTGGGAACCCTATAAGCAAGGTACCAGGCTATTTTTCCAAGGGGCTTTATTGGCTCCATAAAGTCAATCTTAGTTCCTTAAAGCTGTCTGGTCATATCTAATTCTATGCACATCATTCTCAAATACAATATTCTAGTCAAAGCCTTGGTAATATAACCAATGTTTCCAATGATGCCCTGTTACAAAGAGAACACATTCTTATTGAACTTATGCAATGAAGTATATTGCCATGAAAATAAGAATACTAAATAAGAATTTGATAATTCTGGAGGGACAAGATAGGGAAAAAAAGACAAATGTTTCAATTCTGTTTGCAAAGGTATAATTTACCAAATTGCTACAAGTTATATATGGCTTGAGAGATGTTTCCTTAAATCTGGAAAAACAACACATCTAGCAATCAGTAATGTTTCAAATAAAAAGTCATAAAAATAATAATCATCCTCATCAATTCATTTAGTCTCATAAAATTGATTCTTGTTGATCTTGATCTTGTTAGCAGTTTTATGAATCCATCAGTTTCTTCTTTAGAATTCTATAAATTCTTACCCATTTCAATAGTATGATCTGAAAGTTATCAGAAACCTGTACTTGTCAGAGTCATTTCCAAGAAATCTCTTTGAAGATGAAGTGCTTTTGCAAAAGCATCAGAGTAAAACAATAACTGTCTGTAAATGACAAAAGTCTTAAAAATGGCCATGGTTAAAGATTTGATGAGAGTTCATTATAATGCAGTTGACAAGGAAACTTGGTTATTTCTCTGACATACAACATTTTGAGATAATAACTAGAATTTCAACAGGCAACATTATACAAAGACTTATCAGATTTTTAGGAATTTCATACAATTTCTGGAACATTTACATTAATAACATATATCCATGCAAATATAACCTAAGATGGTTTTGTATTACTTCTTACTTGACAATGCTTCACATGTAATTTAACATATCAAATAGGGGCTGGACTGGTGGCGCAGTGGTTAAGTTTGCATGTTCCGCTTCTTGGTGGCCCGTGGTTCACCGGTTTGGAGCCCGGGTGTGGACATGGAACCTCTTGGCATGCATGCCATGCTGTGGTAGGCGTCCCATACAAAGTAGAGAAAGATGGGCATGATGTTAGCTCAGGGCCAGGCTTCCTCAGCAAAAAGAGGAGGACTGGCAGTAGTTAGCTCAGGGCTAATCTTCCCCCCCCAAAAAAATACATATCAAATAAGCTTAATTAGGTAAATATCCCTCATTTTATAAAGAAGAACAAATTCTTTTGATATGTTCCAGGAGACCTCTGGAAAATCCCAAAGTTAGTTCAAGGTCAAAAAGACTTCACTTAGAATCTGACTTTGGGGGGCCGGCCCGGTGGCACAGCAGTTAAGTGCACACGTTCTGCTTCTCGACAGCCCAGGGTTCACCGGTTCAGATCCCTGGTGCGGACATGGCACCGCTCGGCACACCATGCTGTGGTAGGCGTCCCACATATAAAATAGAGGAAGATGGGCATGGATGTTAGCTCAGGGCCAGTCTTCCTCAGCAAAAAGAGGAGGACTGGTGGTAGTTAGCTCAGGGCTAATCTTCTTTGGGGAAAAAAAATAGAATCTGACTTGGGGAGGTTTGACAAAAATAGCAAAAGATTTGGACACCTGACTAAATAGGATTGCAGATCATTATGAAACAATACTTAATTCTCTATTTTACCAAAATGACAATAAAATATTTCAAAGGTAAATACAGAAGATTACATAGTTGTCAGCAAAACTTACCTCTTTTAATATTGAGAAGATTCAGTTTTCTTAAGTAATCAAAGACCTGATGATAAAGACAACATGAAGCACAGGAAATTATTTTGGTAAGACAGAAAATCTGTATTTTCTAGGCCGATTACTTAAAAGATAAAGAAAAAACTTTCACAATCTCTTATCAAGAGCAGACCAATAGTCCAAGAAAACTGTCTTTTATCAGATGAAATAAAATTGTTTTAGTTTTACATTAGTACACTATTGATAATAAAGCTTATTTTAAAACTTTTATAATAAATTCATTCAATTTTAGCCAGCTTGACTACATACGGTTCTCTCTCTCTCTTTCTCTCTTTCACTTCCCAAATTTCCATATCCATTTAGTGTTTGCTTTGTTCTCCTCTTTCCCATTCTGAAACAGCCAGTTGTTCACTTTAGGATGAAATTACTTTATTTTCCCTTGTCAAAAATGCATCCCCATTTTTCATACTTTTTCTTACCAAAACTACATCTATTTTCCTTGCATACAGAGTTGTTTCCCTTTTTATTTCTTGTGGTTTTAATTACATATATTAATTATAATTCTTAACCCTTGGAAGCCTTAATTTCTAGTGAAAACTAGGAAGTAAGCATTTGTGAACTGTCTGTTACAAGTCTGTTACAGAATTCTGTAGATGGGCAAATTTATAAATACATTTCATAATTTCTGGAAGCATATTCTTCCTCATAGTAAATTTTTCAATCTGTCACAAGACATGCTTACTGATAGACCCAAATATCTTTAGTTCCTCTGTGATAAGAAGCCAAAAGTAGATAAACTTATGTTCCATAATTAATGTTTCAATATTTGATCTTATTTGGAAATGATCTAGATATTCAATGAATATCCATCATTTGACTTAACTTAGTATAACTTTAAGGTTTCAAGTTACCAAAATGATTTTAGAAACTATTCTTAAGTAGGCATACTATAAAACATAATTATTGTTGAAAAGTTAATTTATAAATTTTTATCTTGTCTACTTAATTCACTTGTTCCTAACAATTAGATTACTCATGAAACTTTCATGAGACATTGAACAGCTAACCATCATCTTAAGTGTTTTTTTCTTGCTTATAAATTCTGTAATAAGGATAATATGAATTTGACTAGGAAACTTGATACTGAACCACCTTTTTTTTGGAGGAAGATAGCCCTGAGCTAACATTTGCTGCCAATCCTCCTCTTTTTTGCTGAGGAAGACTGGCCCTGAGCTAACATCCATACCCATCTTCCTCTACTTTATATGTGGGACACCAGCCACAGCATGCCTTGACAAGTTGTGCATAGGTTCACCCCCAGGATCTGAACCAGCTTACCCCAGGCCACTGAAGTGGAATGTGTGAACTTAACCACTGTGCCACTGGGCTGGCCCAATACTGAACCTCTTAATCTCAAGTTTGTGTTCCCAATATGTAGTAAACCAATCACTGAGCCATCAGTGCTTGGAGATGGAAAAAGCTTTTATTTGAATTGGCCAAAACAAGAAGACAGGAGGATGAGCTCTCTCAAATCTGCTTTAACAAGAGAAGAAAGGAAGGGAGTTTTATAGAGCTAAGGGGCTTGGCAGGAGGAGTTTCAGAGAAACAAAGGGGTAATCTTTTACTCCAGAGAAGCCCTTGGGCAATCTGACTTCTGGGTGTCAGTGGCAACTGGGGGCTGCTCATACAGTGATCCCAACTTCCCCAAAGGCATTCTCTTTTTCTGCAAAACAAGCTCACAAGTCCTCACAACCCCTGAGTCACCCCTCAGGTTAAACAAGAAAGCTGCAAATTATGAAAGTCAATCATGTTCTTATTGAATATCTACAGTAACCCTCAGGTACCTGCCTCTAATCCCCACGGTCATCATCTAGGTATCTATAGTAAGCCTCAGGTGCCCAGCTCCAAACCCAGGTTGAATAAAAGTTCTATGTCTGCATTATATTAAATGCTGATAACTCTGAATGCATGCCTTTTTTAATTAAACCGAAAAACTTAAACTAGCTTTTATTTACCAAGATTATCCCAGATCATGTGAACTTGAAAAGCATTAGAGTTAGTTCCTATATTTTTGAGAGTTTTAGAAGTACTTAATTTATATAAGTGCTTCTTTTTCTTTAAGCCAATTAAATAGAGCTCTTTCCAAATTAATTTTGGCAATACTATCTGGAAGTAGAAAAATCACACATCTATGACGTACATATATATATACATGCACAAGCATATAGACAGATGCAAAAAGAGATCTTATAGCTTTCATTTTAAAATTTTAGCCATGAGACAGGTACAATAATGCAAAACTCACTAGTTTATAAGGGAACAGTTGGATCCAAATTGTTTCTGGCAGACGGAATAAGTTAAGCTTACTTGCTCAAATGGCAAAACTTTTTTACTAATATTTATGGAGAAGACTTTAAGATTTTTTCCCCATAGTTTCCAAATAGCCTTTTTCTTTGTCCATCTGATAAGAATTACCTCCCTGAAGTTTGCATTTCAAACAGATGGCTCTGGGTTCCTATAGAAGACCAGATAGAATATTTACATCTCAAAGGCACAGAGAAAGGATGTAAATTTCTCCAAGAAAGACTTTTGTTTCCTAAGTCGAGATCTTTTACAATATCTACAAGCCTTTTGAGATGAATAGGGAAGGTTCTGGGATTGATAAAAAGGATAGGTGGGCTTTGAATTGCTTCTAGAGCTGCGTTTCTGTTCTTGTAAAGTCTCAATTTGTAAAATAAGGAGAGCTGTTTTTAAATCCTCAGAGAATTGGGTTACAACTTGAATAATATGAAGAGGCTGATCCAACCATATTATCTTTAATTTGCTTCTTTACCTCAGGGAGAAGATTTTCTACTAAGATGGAAATCAAACAATTTCTATCTTAGGGGAGAAGCCCTAAAAAATAAGTTTCTATCAAACTGAGTATCAGCTTCCAATATGACCAACTTCTGACCATAGAGCAACCTAAAAAAAAAAAATCCTTTTAAACATCTCATCAGGTTTCGGCCAGGACAAACAGTAAATATCCCTGAGAGTATTAAACAACTTTCTTCCTTTTTCTTTTAAACCAAAGGCATACCTATCAAATTACCCAAAACCAAAATCAATAAGCCTTTCATGGCTTAACCATGGATGCAAGAGGCCTCCTGAAAAAGGATGCAAAGGATGCTACCCTCTCAAGATCTAGGACCACTCCCAAAGAAAACCAAAAGAAAGAGAGACAGACAATTCCCCTGAGAGCTGGTAACAGTCAGTAAGATGCTAGCTACAAATGGGGTGCAACCCACATTTCTGTCTGACCATATTTTTGGTGCTCCCAACCTGACAGTTGAGCCACCTACACATGCAGAAACAAAAGCCTTCATGCTCTGGGCAGGTAGAAAGCCAAGCCAAGTTCTCAGATCATACAATGAAACAAACAGGAAAGCAATAGCTGTCCCTGAGAGGGAAACGATCAATAACCAATGGGTATCCCCAAACCAAATTTTTGTTTTGTTTTTGAGAAAGATTAGCCCTGAGCTAACTACTGGCAGTCCTCCTCTTTTTGCTAAGGAAGCCTGGCCCTGAGCTAACATCCGTGCCCATCTTCCTCTACTTTATACGTGGGACGCCTACCACAGCATGGCATGCCAAGCGGTGCCATGTCTGCACCTGGGATCCGAACCAGCGAACCCTGGGCTGCCGAAGTGGAATGGGCACACTTAACTACTTTACCACCGGGCTGGCCCCCCAAACCAAATTTTAACCAGAGTCACAATCCAAAAAACTAATCCTTACAAATGTTTTAACACATTCTTACAAATGGAGATTTCCCTTATAAATAGAAATTTCCCTTTGTAGGGGAAGAAGACATTTCCTCTACCTGCCCTGGGTCCTTCTGGCCAGACAACGAATTAAATTCACATGAGACAGAATAATAGGAGAAAATTAAACAAAGATTTATAACATGTATACATGGGAGAAACCCAGAAACACTAAGTAACTTGCCAAAATGGCAGAAACTCTTGCCTCATATACCATCCTCAGCTAAAGAAAAAGAGGACATTGAGGGTGGGAGGAGCCAGTTATGGGAGGTTACCAGAAAAGCACAGTAAACAAGGGTAAGGTTATTATGTAGATTTAAGTCCTTACTTTCCTCATTGAAAAGAGTTTCTAGAGATAAGATCATCCCCCCCTTCTTCCTGGTACAGAGAGGGAGACACCTTTACAGATGGAGATTTCCCTTACAAATGTAAATGTCTCTTAACAAAGGGGAAGTAAATTCTACTTTTCAGAGTTTCTCTCATGTCTGTGGTTTTTAAAAGCAACCAGCCCAAAATAATCTTCATGCCAAAGAGACATATCTTGGGGTGGCCAATTCCAGTCCCCAAACCTTTTAAAAGAGTAAATCATACTCTGTTTCCAGAGATTCTCCTGTGTTTGCAGCCCCTCAAAAATAATCAGCTCAAAATAATCCTTATTCCAAAGAGGCATGTTTTGGGGTGGCGTATTCTGCTACCCTTCAACACTAATAAAAGTGGTTGAAGGGCCAGCCCCATGGCATAGTGATTAAGTTTGGCGTGCTTTGCTTCGGCGGCCCAGGTTCACGGGTTTGTTTCCTGGGTGCGGACCTACACCACTCGTTAGCCATGTTGTGGCAACGACCCTCATACAAAATAGAGGAAGATTGACACAGATGTTAGCTCAGGGACAATCTTCCTCAAGCAAAAAAAAAGAGGAAGATTTGGCAATGGATATTAGCTCAGGGCGAATCTTCCTCAAGCCAAAAAAAAAAAGGGAGGGTTTAGGGTGAGGAAGGAACAGGATACATACAAGGAGTAAGACTTCTCATTAGGTACATTTTTTTATATTGTTTTTATTTTTGACCATCTTAAATGTATTGCCTAAGCAAAAAATCCAAATCTTGTGCCATTCTTAAGTTACTAACAGCAAGGGATCCATTAATAAGGTAGAAACCTACATATGGGAAAGGGTGAAGGGGCAAAGTAGGCATGAGTCACCAGTTATCCAATGAACTGTTTCTACAAGTTCAAGTTGAGTAAACAATAATTTAACTACTTCATTCATTCATTCAACAATGTTTAAGTTTTTCCTTTATGCAAAGGATAGGAATGCCAAATTATACTGATTGTTTTTACCTCTAATGTTTTTATTAAAATAATGATTCTTGTAAACAACACACAGCATTGCTAATAATATTATCTTGCTCTTTTTTAAGTTATAATGTTATGGGATGGAAAACAAATAGCCTCCAGAGGAGGAGAATAGTGGTTGAAGAAAGTCAGGTGCCCAAGGAAACAAATGAAATAAAAGATAAAGTTGAATTTTCCTGTTTCTGTCAGGAGTAGATAGCATTGCTGGAGAAATTAAACTCTCATTGCCTCATGCCTCCTTCCAAAAAAGTAGGGTTCTAATGGCCCAGGACCAGAAAAAGGAGACTCAAGAGCCACTGTCTCCTATTGTACACAGAAAACCCCAGAGCAGGCAAATAATCATTCATTTTTCAAAGAAAGGCACAGAAGGAAGAAGACAAGGTTAGTAAAATGTCATCCAATAATCTAACAAAAGGAACAAGAAAGCAGCACTCATTTTAGACCAGTAAACATGCTACTGTTAAAGAGTATACAGAAGAGAAAGTTGTTCACATGAGTCCGAGATGGTGGAGTAAAGGAGATAACCCTCCATCAGATACAAATCCTTAAAATCACAGACGAAATTTGCTGCAGCACCTGGCTAATCAGAGGCTATCCAAAGCTTGTTGGCGGGTCCCAGGAAAACTCCTTCTGTGTCTTTATCTTTTCTGGCTAGTTTTTCTATAACTCAACACACTTCCTCAGGGGACTAAAAGCAAACACGTGGCCAGCGCAGCCAGCCCTGAGTATGTCAGGAGACGGGAAGGCTGCCAACAGCTCCATTCCCTGATGTAAGTCTTCCTGCCCATAAGCAGATTTCAAAATAACATTTCTCACTCCAGAATATCTAGCGCATTCTGACAGTTTGCGGAGCGGTGGAAGCGGGGCTGTTCTTTGAGGGGCCTTTGAAAGTGTGTCTTTGCAAAAGATTTGTGACTTGACATTCAATGAGGAACCATCCAGACCATCAGGCCATTAAAAACAAACAAACAAAACAAAACAAATAAAAAAGACCAGTCTTTCCAGCCATCTGCCGTGCCATAATCACCTGGAGGTGTCTCCAGGGCTTGGAGCTAAATGAGCTGATGCCCCACCCAGGGCAGACAGCCAATTCACTGTCTCTAGATTTGAACCCTTCCCCAAATTGGCGTGTGTATGTGTTTTCCGTTGTTACTTGCACTTGGAAGAGTAAATATTAAGAAGGAAGTTTGCCTAAAGACCGATATAACCTCAGGGTCTTTGTTTCACTTATAAATAGATGCAAACATTCCATAAACGGAGGTGGGAGGAAGGGGAAGGGTGGGAGGAGGGGCGTGAGCTATGCAGGTTTATTCTCTCAGTTGATAAGTCATCTTGGAGGAAATACTGATCCTCAGTTCTCAAGGTGCAGTTAGTAGAGCTCATTTCTATCCTCTCATTCTTGTGAGTATTCTAACATTGGATGAATTTTAAAAATCATTGCAAGCATTAAAAAAGTCTAACAGTGCAGTTATGTTTGACTTTCATATAAGGGGGTAGTTTGCAGCTAGTTTTTACTATTCTACTTTGGTGGTGGGGCAGCTTTATACTCTTTTTGAATAAAAAATACTTCAAATATTGACATGCAAGGCGTCGTTCTTTTTATTATTGAAAAATGAAAAAGATAAACATGCTAATCTGATTATTTAAAAGCTGTTTGTTTTAAAGCAATTTTAAAGTTATTTTAGAGCCATTTTGAAGGAATTGTTCAATTGTGAAGGGATTCAAATCATTGGGTGAAGTGATTGTATGGCATTTTTATCTTACTTGTGATTTTCCCTGTTTTCCAAATTTTCTACAACATTACCGTTAAAAAAGTTTTTTAAGCAAAGTTATGCATGCCTGTAATTTAATAGCTATGTAAGGATTGTTGCAAAGAACAACGGTCCTCCAGTCGCACAAGCCCATATCTCCAGAGGCACAAATTTCAACTTTTTTAACCGATTGTTTTGGTATTTACATCAATATCTCCAAATATTCTTGATTTTGTAGTTTCAGTCTCTATCTACGAGCTTCCCTCTATAGTAGAAGAGGATTTGCCTCTTTCGTACAGGCACAATTCCCATCCCACTATGGCCATTCTCTCAATATAGTTACATTGTCATTTTGGCTAGATCAATCAGATATTTACATTATTATGACTATGTAAATCTTGTTGAGCACAGAGCCACCATGTTTTATGTATTACTGGTACACAGAAAAATGATATTCTTTATTTTACAATTTGAAGAGAAAAAATAATTTACACTGGCCACTTTGGAAATGTAGGTACCTCATCTGTATACTGTGTTACTCAAAGACTGAGGATTTCAGAGAGCTTTTTGGCTGACCATTCATCCAGTACATTGCTGGAACTCAATAAGTAGTTGTAGAATGAGTGATTAATCACAGGCCACGAAGTGACAAGGTCAGTCTGTTCAAGACCCTGATTATTTAACTGAGGGACATTATGTGAACAAGCCGTTTGAAGTCATGAAAGTAGTGTTTACTGATCTTATCAACGTGTCGAAGATTTTTTCTGTAATAACATCATCATTTCCCAAACTCATGTGGGCACCTTTCCTCTCACCAGGGAGCATACTTCAGTGTAGAAAAACAGGCTTCTAGCATTCTATATACTACTCATTTCTTCCCACGTGATGCTAAAAAAACATATGATTGAATTACATTGAAAGCTTTCACTCTTCTTGCAGCATACAGAGTCAAGTGGTTCGGTTGTTTCCCGTGGATTATTTTCTGGAAATACAGCAGGGTGTGGATTGGTGTCAAGTTGAACCTGCTCCAGGTACTCCTCTCACTTTGCCGGGCTACATCGTGGCTCGTCTCATAACCACTAGTGAACCAAACATCTCTCCTCCTATAGCATGGCTTCTCAGTTTATAAGCCAAACAAGCTGTCATCCAGCACATCCTCTTCATATGTGTGAGACCTATTTGCTAAGCACTGAGTCACACTTGGCACCTCGGTGGTTTCACCTCACTGTAAAGCAAAATGTCAACCTAGTGCATGATATTCTTTTTGCCAGTACTAATCTGTTTTTATTTTGAGCATGATATGTATCATCAATTTTGAGTTTGCTTTTACAAGCTTCCAGAAATAATGTGATGTATGTGTGTGTTGGCCACAAGAAGGGCAACTTTGAATCATGCCTCTTTAGATCAGTGTCGTCTCTATCTTTAGGTATAAAACTAACAATTTACATAATGGGAAGCATTGGTTTGTACTTATTTTGAATGAACACAATAAACTTACCGGAGAGGTCACTCTGCTTCAAAAAAGACAGAAGTTTCAATGTCTTCATCCTACTATTTAACGAAGTTACATAATAGACTATGGATGCTTTAGAATAGATCACAGGTCCAATAAAATCCAATTTTCAGATATCGTTCATTACACTTACAATTCAAACTTTTTTTTCGGCTCTCTGTTAGAAATCATCACTAGCAGTTTCACTTGCACTAGCATTTAGACTCACAGCAAAATTAAACTGGAGCCTGTTGATTATACTTATGAAATTATTTTAAGTTGAAGCATTTGTATCACTATTTTCATCATTGCTTTTCAATGAACCACTTGTAAGTCATTGACCCATTTGTGTGAATTGTGTATTCAACATAACAACAAAACAGTAACCATGAAGAAATGCAAATTTAACAAATGTACTCAATACCTTGGAAACAACATGAGATAATATTAGCCAAGCCCAAGAACACTGTTGACAACGTTAGCAGTGATGAACTGGCTAAAACGGTGCTTGCAGAATATGTTTATCCAAAGATATACTGCTTCAGAAACTGAGGGTAGGCATGCCTGAAGCCAGAGCTGGGGAGTAGGAGTGGGCTGGGCCCACACCATTGGTTGGTAGAAACATGAGCACATTATGAGCAAATTTAAAGGACCTAGACCCTTTGGCCTGCTCCTTGTGTTAAGGTCTAGTTATTTCCAATGGTTCCTCTAACGACTTTTCATCACAATGCTAACAACTGTCAAGCCAACATGGTACTTTAAACATTGTTGAAAAGTTAACCTTTTGCAGAATCTGGGGATCTTCCCTGCCAACCACTCCTCTGTCCCCCAGCTACACTAAAAAGGCAGTGCTTGTTAAGAAAATAATAGGATCCCTGTGAAAATGATAATTAATCTTATATTTTGAATTGACAAAAGCAGATGAACAAAATTGTTTCATTGTTTTTTCCTCTGAAGCCACCACATCATCCACAGACACACTCCCTGTTACTACACGAAAGTGAGGTGCGCAAAATACTTGCCCGATGTGCATAAACAAGTTACAGCATCAGCCTTTGGGAAAGAAATCAGCTTTATTCTGCAAAATCAATCTGCAGGGAGACAGGGAGTGTGTGTCCTCAGATCTGTCTCCCTGATTCAGGATTTGGGGTAAAATTTAAGAGGTTAGGGAGAACAGGCTGGCATGCAGACACGCTGGAAGGACAGGTTTTGATTGCTGGGCTTCAAGCATTTATGGTAAGGTTCTAAACATTTATTATAAGAATCTAAACATTTATGATGAGGTTCTAAACTTTTATGGTAAGGCTTTAAACATTTATGGTAAGGTGGGGAAGGAATTTTCACATCAGATGTTCTAGAATGACAGACCCCTTGCTTCTGATAAGAGTCTGTCTTTTAAGTTCTTTTGGTCATGTCCCTGTCCTTTGGTTCCATAGAGAGGAGAATCTTTGGTTCCGTGGTCATTTTCAGGTCAAGATTTCTTCTTCTGTGCATGCTCTGGCTACATGACATTGCAAATTTTCTGAAAGATAATTCTTAATCACTCTGTTGATGAGATGAGGGTCAGTTGAACTGGTCCTGGAGGGCCCTCAGTTACACCCGTACCTTGTTCCCCAGGGATCTTCAGTGGTCTACGATGTATACAGTCAGCCCTCCATATCCTTGGTTCCCCATCTGTGGATTCAACCAACCACCATGGGAGGGCCTACCACGGTTGCATCTATACTGAACATGTACAGACTTTTTTTTTTATTGTCATTATTCCCTAAACCATACAGTATAACAACTATTTACACAGCATTTACATTGCATCTACAGATGACTTAAACTATTCGGGAGGATGTGCATATGTTATATGCAAATACTACACCATTTTATATAAGGGACTTGAGCATCCAGGGATTTTGGTATCCGCAAGGATCCTAGAACCAATCTCTTGTGGATACCGAGGCACAACTATACTTTAGAAGCATTGCACTACAATGTTTTACTTTTTACTTTTCTCATTTTTCTTTTCTTCTTCTTTCTTTTCCTAAGTTAAGGTAAAGAACACAGATCATAAAAAGATATTTGGGGAGACTGTTGAGAAGGTTTAAGAAGGTTCTCTTGGAGGGAAAAGAGGAAGTCAGTGGGCAGTGTGTCAAGGGGTTATGGAGCTGAGCTGCAGAAGGAAAACTTAGAGTGCACCCATGCCATCTATCTATTTCCCAATCACAAGCGATAGCAAGACCTCAGAGTTAACTCAGTTCCATCTCCTCATTTTGGAAACGAAGAACTGGAGTTTCAGTGGATTTTTTAAAGTCATATGATAAATATGATAGATTGTTACATTAATGCCCCCCCCAATGAATCACACCCCCTGATATCTGGACCCTAGTATAGTCTCCTCCAATATTTACTCTGGGTTTGACCATGTGACTTGCTTTGACCAATTGGACATCAGCAAATGTGACACAAGCAGAAGCCTGATAAGCCTTCACTCAGTGGGTCTTGCTTTCTTGGATCCCAGATGCCCCTGTGCTGAATCATCTACTGTGAAGAAGCTGAGATGAAAGACCACATGCAGGTGGGTCCAGGGGCTCCAGTCCGCCTTGCATTAAGGGCCCCACATGTAGAAGGTGCCGTCTTGGACACTGCAGCCCAATTGAGCCTCCAATGGAAGAACTGGCCAGCTAACCCACTGAATCAGGAGAAATAATTAATCATCATTGTCTTAATCCACCAAGTATTGGGTGATTCTCTTCTCAGCAATAGACAGCTGAAACAGTGAGTTATTGGCATAGTGAAGACAAGACCCAAAGCTACTTCAGAGAGCATAAACTTTGAATTCAGACAAATCTGGGTTCAACTGTAGCTCATTAACTTACTAGCTATATGGCGTTGGGTAAGCTCCTGAAATTTTCTGATCCTCAGTTTTTTCTTCCATAAAATGGGAATAATTATAACTACTTTATGACATTGGTATGAGGATCAAAAGAATTTACCAGCTTACATGTGTCGGGGAGGAAAACAAAATTCAGTGATGAGTAACTCAAAGGGGTAGTTAAAACATGGACTTATATAGCATCTTAACAAAGAACAACAAATTTGTAGAGAAGTGACAAGACAAAGGACAACAGTTTTAACGTACATGGCACATAACTTTGTTGTTAGTGCTGTCATGTTGATTCCGACTCCTAGTGACCCTGTGAACAGCAGAGCAGAACCCTGTCCGGTCCTTTTGTGCCATCCTCTCAACTACCAGTGCTCTCCCAAACAACGCTCTGCTGCTATTCATAGGGTTTTCATGGCCAGTCTTTTGAAAGTGGGTGGCCAGATCCTTCCTGGTCTGTCTAGTCTGGAAGCTCCACTGAAACCTGTCCACTGTGGGTGACTGCAGGTGTTTGAAATACCAGTGGCATAGCTTTCAGCATCACAGGAGAACACAGCCACCACAGTATGACAACCAATAGATGGGTGGTGTGGTTCCCTGAATGGGAAATGAACCTGGATCGAGGCGCTTACCACAGAATCTTAACCAAGAGACCACCAGGACACATACATAATACTCAGTGAATACATGGTGGCTATCATTACTTCTCTTCTGAACTTTTATGGTAGTCTTCTTTTTTCTATTTCTCCTGCAACTATTATCATTATGTTGCCATTATTTATGTATATCCTCTCCTTGCTATATTAGAAACTTCTTTAGGCAGGATGTGTCTCACTCATATTTATATTTCCCATTGTGTAGGTCCTCCATATTAATGTAAGTGACTATATGTTTGTCAAATGGGCCGTTGATCATAACATTACTTTTCTGTGGTGAAAGGCTATTACACTGTGAGCAAATATTATCCTTAACAGCAGCCTTCCATATAAGAGAGAATACAATAGGTTCTGGCCTTTCTTTAATGCAATACAAAATACTGCGCTTAGTTAAGTAGAGGTCCACTGAAACGAATAGCCAGTCCAATCAACAGATTTCGTCCTTCATTAGAGAATTATAAATGTATTAAATAATTGTTTTCCTTTTTGGCAGTGGAGCTATATTCTAACTTTAATGTGGTTTGATGCTTTTTATATTTCTATGTCTAATCCAATTTATATGTAAAATGCTTCAAATATCGATAGGCAAAAATTTATTTCTCTTTTCTCTAAAAAAAGATTATATTAATATATTAATGAAGAAAAGTTGAAAAATAATAGAATTTCAGATCAAAACTGACATTATATGTCATGCTGTTTTGCTTTTAATGCAACAAGATGTTTGGTGTTTTCAATAAACGCAGACTGCATAGTGACAACAGATGTAATAAACATAGAAAATACAAAGATTCATTTTGTCACCGTGAGTTTCAGATTGTAAACAAATTAAAAGAATGCTGCATTTGGCTCCTGAAAAGGCAATAGCAGCACTTTATTTATTAGGATAAAGCATTTCATTCCTACTCAAAGGAAAAATGAAATTAAAACTCAAATGCAACAACAAAATTCATATAAAATTGATTCCACATTTTATGCCAATACACGTATAAACATACACAGAGCTATAACCACAACCCAGGCAGCAGCTGCAAGATTTGGGAGTCAAGAGGCTGGAAGGAATTATAGAAATGCATCCAAAAGAAAGATTGTTTTACAGGCTCACCTAGTGAAAGATGGCTTAATTTAACAATGCAGCAATGAACACACACGCACACACACACACACACACACACACGCACACACACACAAAGGAGATGGCCCCTGCCACGAGGGGATTAGAGTCTCAAAAATGTAAGCAAAGACGTCTCAGGTATGATTAATAAGCTATGTCAGAAAATTAAACTAAACCTCCCACCAGTGTAAAAGATCACTTCCTAAATAGCAGTAGCTTATGATGTAAGACTCTTTTTTTACTAACCTACATAAAAGGTTTATATTTTCTATTAGATACACTCCTACTTTTTCGTTCCTGTGATATTTGACTATGTTGCTTCATATTGTTTGCACGGTGCATGTTGCTGTTGAGTTTCCTTTTTATGTTTCAGATTTTTTAAAAAAAAATAAAAGAAGCAAATCTTTGTAGATAAAATTGAAGGTCTCTGTTTCTCACCCCAGTTGTGGCAGACAGACTCTAGGATGGGCCTCCATGATCCCCTCCTTCTGTGCATATCTTGCTCTTGTGTGTGGGTAGGACCTATGACTTGCTTCCTAAATAATAGAATATGGCAAAGGGATGGGATGTCATTCCTGTGATTACATTATATAACCCCATCTTGCTATCAGACCCTCTAGACAAGAGTTTCTCTCGCTCCCATTGCTGCCTTTGAAGAAGCAAGCTGCCGTGAATCCCACAGCCCCAAGGAATTAAATGCTCCAACACCATGTGACTGTAGAAGGGAATGCTTCCACAGTCAAGCCTCCAGTTGAGACCCTCACCAACACCTTGATTACAGCTTGTGAGACCCTGAGTAGAGGACCCAGTTAAGCAATGCCCAGACTTCTGACCCACAGAAACTGTGAGATAATAAACGTGTGTAGTTTTAAGCCACTAAATTTGTGGTAATAATGTTATGTAACAATAGATAACTAACACACCAGTCTAACCTCCCACTCCAAGTGTAAACACCATCATGAATTTGGTATATGTCCCTGCTCCCGCGTTTAAATAACTTTCCTACATATTATATGTTTACTGATGTATAATGATAGGAGACTGAATGTTTGTGTCTTCCCCAAAATTCATATTTTAAATCCTAACCCCCAATATGATCGTATTAGTGGGTGAGCCTTTGGGAGGTGATTAGGTCATGAGGACAGAGCCCTCTTGAGTGGAGTGAGTGCCCTTATAAAAGAGACCCCAGAGAGCTCCCTCGCCCTGTCCCCCATGTGAGGACATAACAAGAAGATGGCCGTCTATGAACCAGGAAACGTGATCTTACCAGACGCCATATCTGCCAGCACCTTGATCTTGGACTCCCCAGCCTCCAGAACTGTGAGAAATGAATTTGTCTTGTTTATAAGACACCCAGTCTATGGTATTCTGTTATAACAGCCCAAATGGACCAAGACACTATTGTTTCATGAATTTTTAGATTTATATAAATGGTAACACACTGTGCATATTGTGTAACTAGCATTTGTCTCTCAATATTACATTTTTGAGATACATCTATATGTTCCATTGTACACGTACACATTTGTTTATCCATGCCATTATTGATGAACATTTAATTGGTGTGTGTATGTCTTATCAACTCTACATTCGCTGACATCAGGAGCTAGAAATCAGTCACAGTGTATTTCTACTAGAGAAATCGGTGAATGCTAGAGAACAGGGCTTTTTATTTCCCCAGAGAGCTAGTAGTCACATGTTGACCAGCTCACCACTGCATAGCCCAGTGTTTGCATGAAGAGTTTCTCTGGATTATAGTCCTAGAAGTTGAATTTTTGAATCTTAAAATATTAACATTTTTAATTTTACTACATGTTGTCGAATTGTCCTGGAAAGTGTTTGCAGCATTTTATTTTCCTACCACCAGTGTAAACGTTCAATTTTCCCAAATTCTCACCAACATTTGGTATTTATTTTTGCCAAATTGATGGGTCTGAGATGGTATCATTGTTTGTTTTTTCTTTGTCATTACTGCCTTATTGGGATACAATTGACATATAATAGATTACATCATTTAAAGTGTACAAATTGATAAGTTTTAATTGATAAGTGATGGCACCTATGAAACCATCACTGTATTATGACAAGCAATAATGAACATACCTATCATCCCTGAAAGTTTCCTTGTGCTCCTTTGTTAGCCCTCCCAACCCTCTCACCCTGCCCCAGCCCCAGTCAATCGCTGATCTGCTTGATAGCACTATTGATTACTTTGCATTTTCTAGAATTTATATAAATGGAATTACACAGTATGTACTCTTTTTGTTTAGCTTCTGTCACTCAACACAGTTATTTTGAGGTTCATGCATGTTGCTTGTAGTACATGTCTTTTTATTGCTAAGTAGTATTCCATTGTATGAATATCTGACAATTTGTTTATCCATTCACATATTCACAGATAATTGGGTTGTTTCTAGCTTTCGGCTTTTGCAAATAAAGCATCTATGCACAAGTCGTTGTGTGGACATAAGCTTTCATTTCTCCTGGATAAATACCTAAGTATGGTGGTCCTGGGTCAAATGGTAATCATAGGTTTTATCTTATAAGAAATTGCCAAACTGTTTTCCGAAGTGGTTGTATAATTCAACATTCCCATTAGCAGTGTATGAGAGTTCCACATGCTCCACATCCTTGCCAATACTTGGAATGGTCAGATTTTTTTTGCATTTTAGGCATTTTAATATGTATATAGTGATACAACATTGTCATTTAGTTCGCGTTTCTCTAGTGACTAGTGATTTTGAGCGTCTCTTCATGTGCTTATTTGCCATCTATGTATATTTTTTGGTGAAGTGTCTGTTCAAACCTTTTGCCTATTCTTTTATTGGGTTGTTCGTCTCCTTATTTTTGAGTTTGAGAGCTCTTTATATAGGCAGAAAACAAGTCCTTATAAGATATGTGATTTCCAAATATTTTCTCCCAGTCTATGGCTCTTTTCATTCTCTTAACCATGTCTTTTGAAGAGCAGAAGTTCTTAATTTTGATGAAGTATAATATATCGGTTTTTTTCTTTTTTGGATTGTGCTTTTGGTGCTGTATCTAAGAAATCACTCCTTAATCCAAGATCACAAATATTTTTGCCTATTTATCTGCCAGAGAAAAAGAGATATATTAGGTAGAAGACAGGGGAGAAACATCTGTAAAGTACTGGAATATATTCAGTGGGAATATCTGTCCAAAACTAAAGCAAAATAAAGACTTTTTTAAACATACAAAGCCTGAAAGAATCAGCAGCAGCCAGACTGCACCACAAGAGATATTGGAGAAAGTCCTTCAGGGAAAAGGGAAATGATGCTAGATGGCAATTTGGATCTATACAAAGGAATGAAGAATGTTATAGATGATATATATGTATTGATGGGAGTGTAATAGTTTTCCAGGGTTGCTGTAACAAATTACCACAAACTTAGTGACTTAAAAGAACAGAAATGTATTATTTTACAGTTCTATATATCAGAAGTCTGACACGTGTCTCACTGAGCTAAAATCAAAGTATTGGCAGGGCTGCATGTCTTTCTGGGGCTCTAGGAAAGAATCCATTTCCTGGCTGACTGTCAGCGAGGGGCTACTCTTAGCTATTAGTGTTTTTTGGTGCTTGCACACAACCCCTCACATCTCAGAATCCTTCTCACACTGCCATTTCTCTGACTTACTCTCTTTTGTTTTCTTCTTCCGCTTCTAAGACTCATGTGATTAGACTGAGCCTATCTAATAACCCAGGATAATTTCCCCTCTCAAGCTCCTTATCCTTCATCACATCTACAAAGTGCCTCGTGTGATGAAAGGTAACAAATTCCCAGGTTCTGGGGATAAGGATGTGGACATCTTTGAGGGGCCATTATTCTGCCTATCACAGTGGTAAACATGAAAAACACTTTTCTTATTATTTAAATAACTTTAAAAGATAATTGACTGTTCAAAGCAAAAACAAAAACAATATGTGGTGGGGTTTATAACATGGAAAAGTAAGGGACATGATGTGTAATGTAAGGCTCTAATACTATACGCGAAGTAGTATACTGAAGGCATTGAAGGGAGAGTATAAGTGAAATGAGGTTTCCAGTTTTAGTTAATATGAGAAATGTACATCCAAATGCATTTTTCCTTGTATACATGAATGAGAACTTCTTTAGGTTTCTATCACAGAAGGGAATCTGTAAGGTCAAAGAGCATGTGCGTATTCAGTTTCACCAGAAATTGCCAAAGTGGTTGTATTCATTTACAGTTTTATCAGCAATGGGTGAGAATTCCTACTCTAGTGTGACTTAACTGGGTGTTGTCAGATTGTTTAACTTTCATCAGCTTCGTGACTGTGAATATGATATCGCACTTTATTTTACATATTAAGCATCTTTTCTTTCCCTTCCGTAGGTTTATTGCTCATTCAGTTTTCCTTATCCATGAAAGGCTTATTGTCCCTTTTTATTTTTCCTTGGATTTATAAGAATTCTTTACATATCTGTACACTGATCCTCAGTCAGTTATATAGACTGTAAATAGCTTTTTCTTAGTCTCTGACTTATTTTTTTCATTTTTTATGGGCTCCTTTTCATAGTTTTAAAAAATTTTAATGAGGTCAAATTTATTGATCTTTTCTTTGACGGTTTGTATTTATTTTTATGTCTTGTTGAAGAAACCTAACACTTTCTTTTGAAAGTTTAAAAGGTTTTCTTCTCACATTTAAGCCCTTAATTCACCTGGAATTCATTTTTGTTTAAGGATCAAATTATTTTTTATTTCTGTTGGTCCCATTTCCCCAGGATCAGGCCAGTGTTCTGTTGTTGATTCACAATGCTACTTCTCCTACTTCTGTAAATTTCCGTAATTGTTTGGATCTGTTTTTAAATTTTAATATGTTCAATCAATCAATTTATCCATCTCTGAACTATTAGCACACAGGTTTATCTTACTCTGGTTTTGTAGTAAATCAAGATTTGGTAAGGCAAATCTCACCTCCTTGTTTTTCAGGAGATTTTTGGGTGTTCTATAAAATTCCTTCATTGCAGACAGGATAATTTATTCCTTTTATTGTAATTTTAAATGAGCACTAACTTGCTTAAAACGAATCAATCACTTCTCACCACACTGAAAAAATGTCTAAATTCTTTATCCTGACCCACAAAACCCTCTGTGATGTGTCCCTGGTCCCTTCTATTTTATACCTCTAATCTTTCATATGAGTTTTAGAGTTGGGTTGTCAAGTTCCGAGAAAATTCATGTTTAAGTTTTGTTTGGAATTGCATTGCATTTGTAGATTTCATCCATTCTGTGATGCCATAGATTGTAAGACACATCATTATTTTATGTGCCACTAAGAAAGAAAAATTGCTGCCCATTAAACTATGACATAATGCTTTCTTATCACTTAGACCTTTTATTTGATGCTTATTGAAAAAACTCCTTTAGAATTATTTAGATATATACTTTTGTTGTATATTTTATTCTTTTGTGTCCATAAAAATGAAAATATAAGTGAAATAAATTGGTTAAGATATCCCTAAAACTTCTTGACATTAAGAGTCTGACTTTTCTGAATCACTGTAAAACTTCAGTATCTGTGGTTTTCCACACAATAATAGCCTCGGTGCCATCAAGGACATTGGTAGTGCAGCATTTATTACGAGAATAGTCCATTCGCTGCTGTTTCTGAAACGTTCTTCCCAGGTATGGTACCAAACCATAATTCATCTCCACCTACTTGTGAGTATTTTCTTTTCTTAGGTCCCTGACTGTTCTTTGCAAGAAAATATGCAATTTTAGTCATTCTTCTGATAAAAGAGATTTGCTTCCTTGATATCAAATTTATGCCCTCTGCTCTGTTGCTGCGCCTTTCTTCATGCAATAAATTTTCATTTTAATGCTAAATCATAATAGTACCATTTTAAGACATTTTAAACAGCCAGTAAATTCAACACATGTAGTCCAAAAATGCACATAACTCAACTGAAGTGACAAGAATATGAACAGCTATGACCAAAAGTTTACCCATGCTCAGGAATGACAGCTACATCGTAATCTATCCTGGGGGACGTGATGTAAGAAACCATTGGTTGTAAGACATATCCCAAACTTAGAGATGCTTTAAAAAACATGTTTATAATTCATGAACTGTGGTATTTGTAGCAGAATTATCTTAAAAAAATAGAGTTATAGAATTTTCGAACATCACAAATGGAGATTTAACATGGGGTTTCTTTTTTGTCCTTTAATAGTGTTTGGTATCTTTTCTTATAGTTTTTTTGCTATTATGAATGCAATATTTTATACAATTGCACTTTATAATTGATTATTTGGTTTAGGAATGCTACTGTTGTTTTATATATTGATCTTGTGTTCAGCAATCCTGCTAGACTTTCTTACTAATTCTATAAATTTCCTTAGACTTTCTATTTAGACAAATTGTGTGGTCTACAAATAATGGCACCATGTCTCTCCCTTGACAATCTATGCTTCCTAATTACTTTCCCTTTCTTGTTTCATTGGTTGGGACACAAATACAGTTTGGAACAGATATGGTTATAATGGGCATATTTGTCTTGTTTAAAAAGTTAATGCTTCCTACATTTCACCATTAAACAGCAAGTTTGCTCTAGGTTTTTTCAAGTTAATGCCATTCTCTTATATTCCCAGTTGGCTGTAGGTTTTAATTTTGAATCAGTGTTGAATTTCATCCCATGCCTTTTCAGTCTTCTAATGTGAACATATAGAGTTCTTCTAATTCATTCTTAATGTGGTGAATGCTGCTGATAAAATTCTCTGATTTTGAGCAGCTGTTGCCCTCCTGGCGTAAACCCTACCTAGTCATAATGTATTATTTTTTTTTAATCAGTATTGCATTTAAGTTGTTATTACTTTATTTAAGATCTTTGAATCCACAATTAGATGTAAGATTAGTCTATAATTTTTCATATACCTCATAAAATAAATTAGCTAGCTCTCTTTTTCTAGTCTCTGAAACAACTTGCATAAAATGAATTTTGAAGACTTCATAAAACTCACATGTAAAAGTATCTTAACCTGGGACTTTGATGGTGGCAGATATATTTTATTACTAATTAAATTACTGTTCATAGTTAGTAGTCTGCTCAAGTTTTCTGTTTCTTCTTAAATCAACTTTGGATATATATGTATTTTTCTAATTACCCATTTTATGTGCTCTTTAATTTATTGGCATAAATTTGTCGGTAGTATTATCTTATTATTTTTAAATTTCTACAGTAACTTAATAATAATTACTTTTTATTCCTAATTTTCTTTCACTCATTTTTTTTCTTGACAAGTCTTGCTAGAGATTTTTTTTAATTTGTGAAGAAAATTTTCCATAAGGGTTTTGCATAAAAATATTGTCTGGTTTTCTGGGAGGAATTTATTTTGTTATTTTCAGTATCTTTATTGTTGTTTTCTAATTGAAAAAGTGATACCTGCTCAACATTTAAAACTCGCCAAAGTAACTGATGTATTGAATGTAGCAAGTGACCTATTTGCTTGTTTATTATTAGCTTTAAAAATATGATTTTACAGTACATACTGTCGTACCACTTGCTATTATCTTGTATGATGTATATATTTTTCCAAATAAAGATATTTTACTCAGTGCCAGGAAATTATTAACCTTAGTGATAGCAATTTAAACCTAAACAAAATTAATGACTTTGCTATTATTTTAGCTACAGATGTTAACGTTACATTCAGAATGAGTCTTGCATGTAAAAGTTTAACTCTGCTGTTTTAACTTTCAGGCATGTATATTAAAAGACTTCTTTTTTCTTGGATTGGCTTAATAACAGCTCACATTTCACCCTTAAGTGTATTGGTTTTGCATTTAATCAATTTTGTTTTTAATGTAGCTATTTTTTTCATCTTCAAAATATTTGGGTTTCTTTTTTTTTTGGTTTTAGAGCCCCTGTATCTCTCCATGTACATCTGTCCTAGCTTCTCCAGAGCAAGAGCCTCAGATCTCCCTGTTTAGGAGTCTCAAGCCTCTGGCACAATGCCTAGACCATGACAGGCAATGACATTATTGATAACCACCATTCACTGAGCACTTGCTGTATTCCAGGCATTGTGCCAGAAGTTTTGTATGCATTATCAAAATTTGTTGAGACAATAATTACTCTTTAAAAATCAGACCCTCTCGGGGCTGGCCCCGTGGCCGAGTGGTTGAGTTCGCATGCTCCACTGCAGGCAGCCCAGTGTTTCGTTGGTTCGAATCCTGGACGAGGACATGGCACTGCTCATCAAACCACGCTGAGGCAGCGTCCCACATGCCACAACTAGAAGGACTCACAACGAACAATATACAACTATGTACTGGGGGGCTTTGGGGAGAAAAAGGAAAAAATAAAATCTGTAAAAAAAAAATCAGACCCTCTTATATCAAAACTACAATGAGCTATCACCTCATACCCACTAGGATGGCTATTATCAAAAAACAGAAAATAGCAAGTTTTGGTGAGAATGTGGAGAAATTGAAACCCTGAGCACTGTTGGTAGGAATGTAAAATGGTACAGCTGCTATAGAAAACAGTATGGAGTTTCCTCAAAAAATTAAAAATAAAACTACCATATGATCCAGCAATTCCACTACTGGGTATATATCCAAAATAATTGGAAGCAAGGTCTCGAAAAAAATATTTGCATATTCATATTCATAGCAGCATTATACATAACAGCCAAGAGGTGTAAGCAGTCCAAGTGTCCATTGACAGATGAATGGATAAACACAATGTGATATATGCATACAATATTATTCAGCCATAAAAAAGAGGGAAATCCTGTCACCTGTTACAACATGGAAGAATCTTGAGGACATCATACTAAGTGAAATAAGCCAGTCACAAAAAGACAAATATTGTATGATTCCACTTACATAGAGTATCTAAACTAGTCAAACCCTTAGAAACAGAAAGTAGAATGGTGATTACCAGGGCCTGAGGAGAGAGGTAAAAGAGGTTTTGCTCAATGTGTACACAGTTTCAGATTTGTAAGATGGAAAAGCTCTGGGGATCTGTAGCACAACAACATGAATTATGGTTAACACAAGAGAACAGTTTTAAAAAATGGTCGATTTTATATTATGTGTCTTTTACCACAATTAAAAGGAAAAACTAAAAATTAAAAAACAATCAGTCTCTTTGCCTTTGAAGATTAAGGAACTAAGACTCAGAGGGTTATGTGGTTCATTCGAAGCCAAAGAACCAACTCGAAAAAACCTATCTGAGGCCTGAGAGTGCTCACACTACAGAACATTTTCACTTACTTTAAATTTTGATTTTATTTTCTTTAGAATTTAACAGAATTTGGTACATATTAAAGGTTTCTTCTTTTAGGCCTTTTAAAGGGGAAAGTATACCTTTTCATTCTTATTTTTAGTCAACATGACACAATAATTTGTCTTTCTAAAATGGCTCCCTTCTGGACAAAGGCAAAATATGCATGTTTCAAAACCGAAAATTCACTGTCAAATAAAGTGATAGGATAAAAATGAGTAGATGAGATCATTGAAAATATTCAAGTATCTTGTACGGTGATAGAAATTTTTTTATTGAGATATATAATTGACGTATAATATACTGTTTTTAGGTGTGTAACATAATGATTCGATATTTGTATATATTGCTAAATGATCACCATAATTAGTCTAGTTAAGGTCCAAGGTGATTTTTTTAAAATAAAATCTAATAAGCTGGCTGACATAGAGTGTGTCAGCTGTGCTGAGGAAATCGAAATGTGTTCCTCTAACAGGACTTTCAATTGATTGAGTTTATATTAGCCTCTCCCCGTGGACTGCAAAGAATTCCTGCTTTCTTCGTCCCACAATTAACTTTTCTAAATCGTTTTCCTCCTCCTCCTTGTGGTGGCATCACCCCAATCTCTGCCTTCGTCTTCACATCCCCTTCTCTGTATCTGTGTTATCTCTTACTTGCTCTTACTTATGACACGTGGTGGCATTTAGCGCCTGCCAGATTTCAGACTTCCGGTCTCCAAAACTGTGAGAGAATAAATTTCTGTTGTTTATACCACCAAGTTTTGCGATAATCTGTTACAGCAGCCTCAGGAAACTGATAAAGGTTTATTCATGTGTACCCTGCTTACTTTCAACGTTTCCTGAAATTGACTACAAATAATCAGTCAATGTGGAAAGATAACCTATAAAATAATTTTTAAAAAGTCTGCTTGCCCAGAAGGGGAGAAATCTAGTGGAAATTCATAATCAGAACATTGAAAATCAACGCATGAGGTATTGAATTCATTTCCCCTGGCCTCACAGAAGGTCCTCTAACAATGTCTGAAACCACAGGAGTTGTGCTCAGAAGAAAGCTCCATGAAGAAAACATGCTATGGCTTTGAGTCCATTGGGATCCGTCAACAAAGGACATGGATGAGTAGCCAGGACATTATGACAGACTCCAGTATTAATGTTATCAATAGAATTTCTGATGCCAAGTGCCAGCCTTGGCCGTGTCCTCACATTGCGGGCTGCATGCCTCTTCTCCGTGCCTGCCCACCTAGCCCTTTGTCTCAAAGCATTGAGCTCGGTAAAGCTGGCCCACGTGGTCTCTGGCCCTCCTGTTCTGGAATAAAGCCCCCAGCCTTTCCTAAGTTAGACAAGAACCATACCCCCTTCACAGATAAAGACTCTAAAGGTCAGGAATGAAGAAGGCTTAGAGTTACCAGAGTTAGCAAATAAACATACAGGACATCCATTAAATTTGAACTTCAGATAAACAATGAATAATTTTTTAGTGTAAGCATGTCTAATGCAATATTTGGGACATAGTTATACTAAAAAAGTATTCTTTATTTATCTGAAATTCATATTGAATGGGATGTTCTAATATGGAACCTAGCAACCCTAATCGGGAGCAATCTCTGCCCTCACAAACCTTATACTCTGGTCAGGGGATAAAATAAATGCACAAATGACTGTGGCTAGGACCACCAGCTGAATCTTGAAAGGGGTACCATCCAAATACTAAAGGTCACTGAGACCGGAGGTCATTCTGCCTGGTGAAAGCGACGAAAGGTGGGGAGGTTTGCAGCCTTGGAAGGATGAAGAGGATCTGGGCTGGCAGAGATGGGGGAAGACGGTGGGGAGGCCTTTTAAGCAGCGAGCCCAACCTGAGCTGGGCAGGAAAGTGGGGGCTGGTATGGGGGGAATTAGCAGGTGGAGAGAGTGGAGGACAACAGCCACCAGCATGTTGGCTGTGGGCTTGGATAGATAAGGAGGCTAAGGCGAGTAAACGCGCGTTCATCAGCCCCCACCGCTACCACCACCACCCCCTTGACCCACCACTTTACCACAAGACCAAAGCTTCTGATTTTGTAAAGGAGGTGAAGTGTCCAGAAACCAATGGAGCCTCAACTCTCTCAATAGAGGTGTTAAATTTATGATATTAGCAAGGTGTTAAGATATCTCTCTGATTTAAAGTTAGAAATAGAAGGAGGCCCTGTGGAATCTATGCAAGACTGTAGGGTGATTAAGCAGGTGGCTTAATTAATTAATTAATTAATTAATCTTTTTGTTGCAGAATCTCTGAATTGAGAGCACCACCAGATAGGAGCTGGAAGAGGAAAATGGGCAAGGAGTGAACTGGAGCACCAAACCATCTTCCATCTGTGGCGAGAATTCTTGCGGGCAAAGAGGTCAGAGGGGAAGGCTGGTACTCCTGGGAGTGAGGAAGGGAAAGGAACTGGAGGGTTACTGCTAACTCACAGACTCTCAGCAAGGGACTTCCTAGGGGATCATTGCTTCTCCCCAGTACTGATGGGCGTGGCTTGGAAATAAGAATCAAGGCATCTTGCACCTAAGTTCCCGCCTTGTATGGAAATTTTGCCTTGGAGAGAAAGAACTGTGCATGGGCTATGTGTAGAGGGTTTTGGAGGTGGGCACGGGTGGAGGAGGGAGCTGCCTAGATGCTGCCATCTTTAAATAGAACGTATGGAGCTCCTCGCTTGAGTCCCTGCACTTTTGAAATAACACTAAGTGCGAGCTCACACAAGACTGAAAGTCCACTGTCCAAGTGTGCGCAGCAGACTGACTATAGGAAAACAAGTGTTCCTGATCTGGTGTGATCAGAAAACTATTTTCTGCTACCTAAATCCCTTAGATCACAAAAAATGTAATTAATTGAAAATGAAAAGGAGTTAGTAAACTATAACTATTTACTGAGAATGGAGAATTACATAATGGGGCTTTCTCCATCAAAAAAGCAGGGAGGTTTAGAGGGAGGCTCCCAATTTTTCAGTGCTAAACTAGGTGTGTTGATGTTCATTCTCTTTTAATAAAAAGTACTGAACCTCTCCAAATATCATCCCCAAATGCCACACATAATTTATGGCAACATTTCGTCAATTCCTGAATAGCATACATCCTTGTCAGTTTATGTTTTCTCACTTCAACACCTACATTTTCTGATGCCCATCCAGCCTGAGGGACATAAATCATCATTTCCCATTGGGATGGACCCAGGGACATTCAGCACTAGTGTATCATTTGTTCATGTCTTATGCTAAAATTTGTGTAAGATGAGTGAGTGTCTTGTTTGTGCTGTCATTAGGGGGGCCATATGTTAGCATAGCCATACGTGGGAGTGTTTTTATTCTTTTAAGAGTTCAAAAAAGGGCATCTCCCAAGAAGCCTTATTTGCATGTCCAAGTACAATATTAAAGGAAAACAATAACTGAAATCCTAGCCATGCCAAATATCTCTTTATTTAATTCCATTTATTTCCAACATTAAGTTTAGGGTCTGAAAGCAAAGCAAAACAAAACAGAGCAGAAGCTAATTTTATTATACAGCTGGACACTGTGTAATCTGGTGCCTGCGAAGGCTATACCTGCCTATTCTGAGCATAATAGCCACTCTGTAAGTCTAATCAAACTATACACTAGTATAGCAGTCAGACCCCAAAATGAAATTATTTCCCTTCCATGCAGCCAAAAGAAAGGAGAACCAAGTCTTAACATTGAGAAGCGTTTACTGGCCTTTGATTTAATAACTGGTTTTATCTTTAAAGCTACTTATAAACATGTGTAATAATTTTCCCAAAGTAAAACTTCCATTTAAATGCAAAATAATCAAAAGTATTTTTCTTACAACGCACAGAAGTTATTTTTTAAAAACTAGAGGCCCATCCCTTTGAGGATTTTTTCAAACTAGATTTCTCTGATTCTTTTTGTACTTCTCCTCTTTCAAAACATTTATTCTTTACCCTTTAAAAAGAATTTATGCATCTGCTGTTTTGAAAATATTTCAAGGTCTTCTTGGGAATACACATATTATGCTCTCAAATCTTAAAATAGCCGGAGTTCTGGAATGTATACCAAAATTACTTACTTCTGAAAATCATAAACTCTTTAATTTCCTCACTTTTTTCGTGTTTTCAGTTCTTATGGTTCTGGGTTTCTGAGCATTGTATTCTAAGCCATCACTTTCTTCCTTGAGTGTGTTGGATTGTGATGTTACCCAATTAGAGTCACAGTGGAGAGATACCTTCCACATTAAGTCCTTGTCTTAAGCCTTTGAAATGCTGAGGCGAAGGTTCCTCTGGCCTCATTAAAAGCCCAGAAGGCCATGGGGTGGAGACAGAGGTTGGTACAAGAGGGAGTCTTCCATTACTGCACTTTTTCTGTCATTCATGCCCTGAAAAAGGTTAAAACTTCTAAAGCTCCAAACATGATGCCTGCTTGTTGATTGAATTTGGAAGGACTAAATGTTTCCAAAGGAGTTTGCTTAAGCATATGCAGACCGATGTCTTTTGGATATCTGCTGCTGGTTAATATCCCTTGTGTACAATGGTTTATTCAATCAATTCCCTACTGATGAGCATGTGGATTGCTCTCAAACTTGTGTTTGTTCAAATAATGCTCAATAAATAACCTTGTGCACATGTTCTTTCAAATCTGTTCAGGTGTAATTCACATTTAATTCTCAGAAGTGGGATTGCTGGGTCAATCTGCATTTTTGCTAGCTATTGGCCCTCCATCCCTCAACACATACACACTTTCTCAACACCTTAAGCTTTTTTTTTTTTTTGAGGAAACTTAACCCTGAGCTAACTGCTCCTCTTTTTGCTGAGGAAGACTGGCCATGAGCTAACATACGTGCCCATCTTCCTCTACTTTCTATGTGGGACGCCTACCACAGCATGACTTGCCAAGCAGTGCCATGTCCGAACCCGGGATCCGAACTGGTGAACCCTGGGCCGCCAAATCGGAACGTGCGCACTTAACCGCTGCGCCACTGGGCAGGCCCCAACACCTTAAGCTTTACATAAAACTCTTGGGTATGATTTCTATGTAGCTGTTCTTCCTCCCGCCATAGTGATACTAGAGCACTGTGGCTATTCGGAGATGACATTGGAGTCACCTCTGGGGAGGCCAAGCAGACATGACCCCCAGTGTGCCATAGGCAACACTTGTCTTCACTCCTCTTCTGCTGCTCTCTTCCTCTGTCAACATCTGTTATGGACTGAATGTTTGTGTCCCCCTAAAATTCATATGTTGAAACCTAACCCCCAATGTGATGGTATTTGGAGGTGGGGCCTTTGAGATGTGATTAGGTCATGAGGGTGGAGCCCTTGTGAATGGAATCAGTGCCCTTATAAAAGAGACTCCACAGAGCTCTCTCTTCCCCTGCCGTGTGAGGATGCAATGAAAAATGGCCGTCTGCAACCTGGAGGAGGGTTCTCACCAGAACCTGACCATGCTGGCACCCTAATCTTGGACTTCTCAGCCTCCAGAATTGTGAGAAATAAATTTCTGTTGTTTATAAGCTACCCAGCCTGTGGTACTTGGTTATAGAAGCCCACACAGACTAAGACAGTGCCACTCTCTTCAGGGCCTTTGTGAGCTCTTAATTCTTGTCCCCCAGGGAACCCTGGAGATGCCTCATCCATTGCAGCCCTCCCTCTGGTAAGTTAGAATGATCTTCTGACTTCATCAAAAAGCATCTCTTACTTCCCCCCATGAGGTCTTGTCTGAAGATTTAGAAATAATCCATGACATCGTGGGTTACTGAATGGGGATTTCAGTTAAACACTGCCTTACCCAAAGGACCAACCCTAATGGTGGACCTAGTGACAAGTCATGGCTCTGTAGGAGACTTTGCTCATGCTCCATTCCTCCCCTTGAAGACAAGGTGCTGCCTGCTCCCTCCCAGTCTTCTCTAACCACGTGCCTAGACAAAGGATGCGTCCGTTGTTTCTTTATTGTTGAGAATATCCCTGGATTGTCAAGTCTGATAATATAAATGTGGCCTGGTGCCTGGTGAAAGAGTGGTCTCTATGCTCTTTTTTGAATAAACTAACCATATCCCTACCAGAAAACTACTCTTCAGTAAGTTGACTTTATTAAGACTTTAGATTTGATGACTGGTTAATTAGCAAGTGGTTAAATTCATTCCCTTTTCTTTGCTGTCCCCCTCTTCCTCCTGCCTCCACCAGCCAGGGGAGTCCTGTCAGAGAGTTGATAGGGCTTCTCTGTGGCACACTCCCACAGATCGAGGAAACTGTTGCACTTAGAGGTGGCCAGCTTGATAAGATACCCTTGTGTTCACTCTCTGTTCTTTTCTGCTTCACTCCCCGAAATGAGGTAACAGCATATATGACCTTTGTCTCAGGCTCTGCTTTCTGGAGAAATCAATGTAAGACATGAAAAGAAAAAAGCGTGACAGGAGCTATGGTGTAGCTAAAATCTCTGATTGAAAAGGGCTTATAGGAAGAAAGGAGTCAGACATTGGTGAGCAATGACTCAGAGAGGGCTATATCTCAGGAAGTCTCCTTAGGCTGGGAGCATCAACAATCCTTATGTGTTAAAAATTGAAGGGAGGGGCTGGCCCCGTAGCCAAGTGGTTGAGTTCGCGCGCTCCGTTTCGGTGGGCCAGGGTTCAGATCCTGGGCATGGACGTGGCACTGCTCATCAGGCCATGTTGAGGCGGCGTCCCATGGGCCACAACTAGAAGGACCACAACTAAAATATACAACTATATACTGGGGGGATTTGGGGAGAAAAAGTAGAAAAAAAAATTGAAGGGAAAAAAGCCACTTTTGCATGGTAAAAGCCATAGAAATAGTCCAAAGAAATAAAAGACAGAAAAAATACTTGAAAATTATATATTGCAAAAGCTCTTAACAATTGAGAAGAAAAAAACTCAATAGAAAAATAGGTAAAAGACATGATCATAGGGTTCCTAGAAAAAGAAAAGAATCTCAAACATGAAAAAATGCTCGACTTCACTTATAACAGGGAAAATGCAAATTACAACTACACTGAAATGCCATTTCTTGCCTATCAGATTGGCAAAAATTCAAGATTGAAAATGCACTCTGTTGGCAAGCTTGTGGGGAAATGGGCACTCTTATTCCTTGCTGGTGGGAGTGCAAAATGTTACAGCCCCTATGGAGGGGAATTTGGCACTATCTAGCAAAAATGCAAATACATTTACAGTTTGACCCAGCAATTCCACTTCTAAGAATCAAACGTAAATCACACCTGAACAGATTTGAAAGAATATATGCACAAGCTTATTTATTGAGCATTATTTGTACAAACAAAAGTTTGGGAGCAATCCACATGCCCATCAATAGGCAACTGACTGAATAATCCATTGTATAGCCACACAAAGGTTACTGTGTAGTCATAGAAAAAAAGAAAAAGAATGAGGAGGATCCTGTAATTAGTTTACTGTGACTGCCTGAACAAACTGCCACAAACTGGGTGGTTTGAGCAACAGAAATGTATTCTCTCACAGTTTTGACGTCCAGAAGTCCAAAATCAAGGTTTCGGCAGGGTTAGTTCCTTCTGGAGATGCCGAGGGACGATCCTTGTCCTATTTCTCTCTGAGCTTCTGGTGGCTGCCCACAATCCTTGGCGTTCTTTGGCTTGTAGCTGCATCCTCTAATCTCTGCCTCGCCTTCACATGGCCTTCCCCTCTGAGTCTCAAACCCCCCACTCCTTTCTCTTATAGGGATGCTCATAATTGGATTTAAGGCTCGCCCTAATCCAAGATGATCTCATCTTGAGATCCTTACCTTAATTACATTTCCAAAGACCCTTATTCCAAATAAGGTCACATTCTGAGGTTCCAAGTAAACATATCTTTTGGGGCATACAGTTCAACCCACTACAATCTCCATGTAACGATATGGATTAATTTCCAGAATATATCATTAAATTGAAAAAAACAAGGTGCAGAACAGTATTTATAGCATGCTAGATTTTGTATGAGAAAGGAGGAGAAATAGGAATATGCACACACACACTGGTATGTATGTATATACATGTCCATATATCTTCAAACAGTAGTACTAGAATAATAAACCAGAAACTAATCAAAATGGATAACTCTGGCATCAGAGGGAGGTGAGAAGACAGGGACAGAAGGGAGACTTGAGCATACCTTTTTATATAGTTTTGGCTTTTGAAATATGTAAATGTTTTATCTACTCAAAAATAAAACTACATATTTTAAGAACCCTAAAATTAAAAACAAACTTGAACAAATGAACCTAACTCTATATCAGGTAATATTACTACATAGAGAAAGTAATTATTTGATGTGACATTATAATACTGAAATCTATAGATCCTTAGTGGTTCATACTCTAAGACAAAAAGAACTGCAAACAATTCTTTAACTTCCTTCCATAGTTTGCTAGTAGTAACATCAGTATTATTGCTTTAAAACTATTTTGTGTGTATTGTAAGATAGAGCCAATAAATAATTATGTTAACTAAGAAGCAAGATTTTCAGTATAAAGGAGATACAAGTAAAAATACTTTAATTTTACATTTTTTCCCAGCTTTACTGAAATATAATTGACATATAACATTATGTAAGTTTAATGTGTACAAATGATGATTTGATACACGTATATGTTGCAAAAGGATTACCACAGTAAGGTTATTTAACACATCTGTCACTTCACATAATTACCTATTGTGTGGGTGTGAGTGTGTGGTGAGAACATTTAAGGTGTACTCTCTTAGCAACTTTCAAGTATATAATATAGCATCATTAACTATAATCACAATGCTGTACATTAGATCTCGAGAACTTATTCATCTTCTAAGTGGAAATTTGTACCCTTTGACCAACACCTCCTCATTTCTCCCACCCTCCAGTCCCTGGCAACCACAAATCTATTCCCTGTTTCTATGAGTTAGCCGGTTTTTTTTTTTGGATTCCATGTATAAGTGAGATCATACAGCATTTGCCTTTCTGTGTCTGATATTTATTTAGCATAATGCCCTCAAAATTCATCCACATTATTGGAAATGGCAGGATTTCTTTCTTTCTTATGGCTGAATAATATTCCATTACATATATATATATATATATATATATATATATAGAAGATATATATATCACATCTTCTTTATCTGTTCCCCTCTGGGTGGATACTTAGGTTGTTTCCATGTTTTGGCTATGGTAAATAATGATGCAACGAACATGAGGATGCAGATATTTATTTCCCTCTGACATATACCCAAAGGTAGGACTGCTGCATCATAGGATAGTTCTATTTTTAATTTTTTGGTGAACATCTATATTGTTTACCATAGTAGCTTAATTTTACATTTTAATTAGAAATATCAATAAAAGGAAAACAACAAATAATAAAACCAAAAGCCAGTTCTTTCAAAAGATAGATAAAATTAAAATTTTCCATTTTATCTATGTCAAAACATCTATTGGCATAAAACTGTTGGTAGTATCTCTTCACTAGCCTTTTAATATCTGTAGGATCTGTAGTGATGAACCTTCCTTAATTCCTGAGATTTATATTTTGTGACTTGTCTCTTTTTTTCTTGATCAGTCTGGTACATCTTTTTCTGCCAGAAGCAAGACGCTCAAAGATTAATGAATGTGGAAAAGATAAAGGAAGTAGATTGAAGAGGCCCCCACTGATTAAATTTGGGACAATTTGAGGATAAAAAATAGTGAATATAATTGAATAAAATACTGGGAAAAAAAACCCCAAAAAAGCCCAAAACAAAACAAAACCTTATTTTGAAACATTAGAGATGATTATTATACATACTCCTAACTCTGAAAATTGATAAAGGAAAAGAGCTAAGCACTTTTTTTGCCTTTTCAGTAGAAATTGTATTTCAGGGGTAATGAAACAGTCCCAGCTGTAAGGGAAAGCTCTTCATTTCTGCAGAATGCCTGCTAATAATTGGAGAAGAAAAGATAAAATTATAACAGTCATCATTTTGCTACCCTCAGTGAAATAATTGATTCAGAGAAAAATCATCAATGGATGCTAAAACCATTACACAAAACCATTACATCTTCATTGCTTCATGAAGAACTGGATATTCCCATAGCACCACGGATAACTAGTTAGTTGAAAAGTAAAAAATGTTAACTTCGTAAAGGAGAGATTTAGAAAGTAGGGAAAAATTGTAAAAGCCTTTGAAATGGACCTAAGATTCCATTCTTCAATGGAAAAGTGGGTATTGTGCAGATTATCTGATTCCATTGGGTCTCTGGGCCTTTCTTTGTCTTTGAGCTATTTTACAACTCTTTAAGTTGTATAATACTGAGAATAATGCAAATGATTCTTGGCCATACCAATGGAAATTGTCTGGTAGAGATGCAGTTGATTTTGCTCTATAGGTATTGACCAATTTAAGTAAATTCATTTCAATGTTTATTCAGCCTGTATATGTATCTGTTCTTCAGATTTTCCTTTGAACCAGTTGTAACGTGTTTCCCTCACTAATTAATGAGTTAAATAAAATCTTTGACACATGTTCATTTTATATTTGTATGAGAGTCTTGAGTTTCCCCTTTTCAAAAATTGTCCTTTAACAAGCAGAAGCCACCTTAATTCAGTGAACAAAGTTAGCAACACTAATAACGGACACATAAAAAAAATGGGACACCCACAACGTCACCTATATGGTATTCTTGAAAAGAATGTTTAACCTGAATCCAATCAAGCTCTTAGCACTAATTTCCCCCTTTACAGATTAATTGTGTGAAAAGAAACAATTTAAATGATACAATAGGGAAATAATTATACAAACTCAAAATGTGAGATATTATACAAAATATTTAATCATTCTCTTCCAAAGGTCAATGTCATGAAATAAGAAAAAAGAAGTTCTAAATTTAAAAATACCAAAGGGACATAATTACAAAAGATAATCAAAGATCCTTGCCTGGATTCTGACTCGAAAAAACAGTGCTAAAAGGGGCTGGCCCTGTGGCCGAGTGGTTAAGTTTGCACGCTGTGCTTTGGCGGCTCAGGGTTTCGCATGTTGGGATCCTGGGTGTGGACCTAGCACCGCTCATCAAGCCATGCTAAGGTGGTGTCCCACACGGCGGAACTACAAGGACCGACAACTAGAATATACAACCATGTACTGGGGGGCTTTGAGGAGAAGAAGAAAGAAATAAAAATAAATAAATAAAAGATTGGCAACAGATGTTAGCGCAGGTGCCAATCTTTAAAAAAAAAAACAGTGATAAAAGACAATTTTTAAGCAACTTAGGGACATCTGTAAAGGAAATTAATATTAGATGACAGTAGGAATTACTGCTCATTTTCTTAGGTTTATAGTATTATTGTGGTTATGTAGGAAAAAGTTATTTATTCAGAGATGAATGTTAAAGTTTTTAGGAGTGAAGTATCATGATATCTGTACTTTTTAAAATAGTTCAAATATGAAGCAAATATGGCAAAAGGTTAACAATTGTTGAAACTAGTTTGTAGGTATAAGAATGTTCAATTTCCTATTTTGCTATATGCTTAAAGTATATCACAATAAAAGATGAGAATAAAAGAAATCCTTATGTGTGGAGGCACCATGGACGTCTTGTTAAAAACAACAATGAGGGGCCGGTCCCATGGCTGAGTAGCTAAGTTCAAGTGCTCCACTTCGGTGGCCTAGGGTTATGCCGGTTCGGATCCTGGGCGCGGACATGGCACTGCTCATCAAGCCATGCTGAGGCGGCGTCCCACATGCCACAACTAGAAAGACCCACAACTAAAAAAAATATGCAACTATGTACCAGGGGGCTTTGGGGAGAAAAAGGAAAAATAAAATCTTTAAAACAACAACAGCAACAACGAGTTGGGAAGGTAGTTTCATCCACATTTGTCTTCCTTTTTGTTATTCATCCTTCATAATATCCCAATTTCATGATAGGACTTTAATAAAATTAATGGTGATCAATTCATAATGATATAATTATCTGTAGTAACTTTTAAGTGATAACCTCATCTAACAGGAACCTGGTGACAGGAGTGGTAATGGTGGGTGGTCTAATAATTATGAGTCTCAATCAATTAATTAAAAATTCTATGATTTTAGACAAGATGCGTATGTGTAAAAAGGTTCAAGTGGACTGGTTCCCAGTTTCAAAGAAGCCATATATGTCCCTGGGCTTGTGTTTTTGGCCTCCTGGGATATAATTCAACTCCGCAATTTTACTAGAGAGAAATATAGACAAAGAAGATCAAGTCTTACAGCTAGTGGCAGGGTTGAGATCAGAAACCAGGTCTGTTGACTCTCAGTGTATTATGTATGTTATTCCTTTTACCACTCAATGGTTCTCAACAGGTGGGTCCACTTAGGGGACACTTAGAAAGGTGTTATAGATGGAAGTGCTTTGGTTGTCACAATTACTCGGGGTTGCTAATGGCATTTAGTAACTAGAGTTTATGGAGGCTGAAAATGCTGCAGTTCCAGAGGGCATCTAACACAGTAAATAACTGTCCTACCCCACATGCCACTAGTACACCCCCCCCCATTACACACACAGAGAAACTGCTACCCAAATACAACTTAATGCCAATATGGCTGATTAAATGCACAATGTAATACCAAAGGAAATTCGAAACAGGCAAAAAAAGAGAATTTATTTTTAGCTATTAATATTTTGAAGAATCAAATTTCACTCTTACTAATACTTGTTTCATGTTTTCATTAAACTTTACCTGGATTTTCCAGTCAAATATCAAATGCCAGAACTGTGAAGTCCTGAAGTGTGCTGGGGAAGTCTTGAGATTAAAACTATTTCATATGAAACTTATGTTGATATAAGCTATGAACCAAAACTAGAACGAACTGAACTAATTTACTGAGGAGCAAAAGCCCCTCCCTCCAACAAAACAAATAAAAACAAACAAAGTAAACCAACCTAGTGAACTCATGTGACTTGAAATTGAACCTCTTTTTGTTTTCCAGACTCAGTGAACTGGAGGGGAAAAAAGAATTATAATATGTTCAAAACAAAGAAATATTTCATTCTATTCAAGACCATACAATGAACACTAATATGTGTCAAAGAGCTGTGGTTAACCAGAACCCATGAGCTCCTGTATATTACAGACTTTTTGTACTCTTAAGAGGAATATAGCTATCCCATTTTGCACTTATCCTACCAACCAGTACTCAGCAAATATGCTTCAATTTATTTTAGAAGTAAGAACATGAAAGAGAGAATGCATAAAATGTTCCAAAATACACTTAGTGGTCCTGAAATGCTATGGATTATCCATTAATTTAACTCTCAGCTGAGTACCTGCTGTGGTAGGTACTAGGGAAAAGTATTTTGATTTCAGTAAGATTTTTGACAGAATCTAATGATATTATGGACAAAATGTAGAAATAGGGATGACATTAGAGAAGAATTTGGCAAATTGGGAATTGATTGAATAATTTACCAAAAGGTTCTAATTAATGGCTCACTACCAATCAGGGTGGAAATTTCTAAGATCACACCTATCCTTGGTCAGTTCTCTTCAGCGCTTTTACTAACAATTTAAATAAATATACAAAGACTTTTAAAAATCATAGGGTTAGCAAGAATAAAGCTCCGAAGGACAATATCCTCAGTGTGAGGATGTAGAAAGAATTCCACAGGCTCGAACAACGTGCCCAATAAGCAGGATAAAATTTAGAAGGAATAAATTCAATGTACATGCCCATATTTACATAATTCAATTATATAAGTTCAGAATGGAGAAGACAAGGCAGTTTGGGTATAAAAAGAGCTAGGAAAAAATAAATAAATAAAAATTAAAAGAGCTAGGAATTTTATTTATTTCCATAGAAGATCAACTTGAACTAGCACTTTAATGTGGTCCCTAAAACCCAACTCAAACCAGAGCCTTGTTAAAAGAAGCAAAGTATCAAGATTATTGACTTGCAACCGTTTTTATCCCAACACACTAAGCGTTAAGACAATCAGAAAACCGGGATTATATCTTTATCTTAAAAGTGTATCATAGGGAGGTGGAGGAAAAGGAGGCGGGCTCATGGGCAAGTGGAGCTTTAAAGAGCCCTTTGGATGGCTGACCCTTGAACTCTCCCTCACTCTGATCGAGATCCAGATGAGTGATTGTCCCCTGACACTCCAGTTCACTACATTTTGGGAAGAATATTGACAACCGAAGTACGTTCCAAGGTGGGAAGATTAGGATAGTGAGGCGCTTGGAAATTCATAAAACGAGAACTAGAAGGAAATGTTTAGCTTAAAAAGCAAGAAAAAAGACTTGAGAGGATTCATAAAACAGCGTATCATGGTGGATCACAGCCTGAGCTCTGGGCTCAAGGAGGTTCAAACCCAGCTCTACCGGTTTATGACTATGAGTTGTGGCCAGATAAAAATAGGAGAAGGTACACAATTCAATAAAATATTCAAGGAATTCAGAGCCCAATTAGGGGTAAAAGGAGTTAGCTGTCACCTGAGTGGGGTTGCAGATTTCTAGCTGTAGAAATCAGGTGGCTAAAACTCTGTAGTGAAAGGTATGGCGTTGGGTCTTCCATGAACCCAGTGACTACAATAAAAGGATTCCCTTTGTATTCCGTGGCTAAGGTAGACTCACCTAGGAAGCCTGGAGCTCGTAAATCCTATATCTTGGTCTTGAATCTCTGACTCGTAAGCAAACATACCCTGATGGCCAAGGCCGCCTTCTAACTTCAGCTCAATACACCTGATCTGGTAAATCTGCTACCTGTATTTGAGTAAGTAACTTTTCAACCCCGGGGAGAATTTAGAATGATGTAAGGAAGTAAATAACCATAATAGTAATTCTTTGTGTAAAGTAAACCTAATCTCTTTGTAATGTTTAAGAGAATCTGCCGTTTTAAGAAATCTATCAGAGTAGCCTTGAGCAATTGATTTTGACTTATGGTTTCAGGCAGAAAAGTGTAAGAGAATTTCACTAAGTTTGTTAACCGTATTGAAATGATTTAAGAGGACTCATGATTCAACAAACTTATAGGTTAATTTATTATCTTCACCAGAGTCGTTTAACTACCTAGAAGGATTTTGTTTTATGCCTTGTCAGGCAGTTGAAGGGCTTGGACAGTTCAAATATATGAAAGGTATAAGTATAGTTTTAAAAGGGGAATTAAATAAGTTTATAAATGAGATTGTTTAAAGTGAATGTAATCTGTTTGAATTGTGTTGACTATTAATAAGAGAACAAATGAAAGTAATTGCCCTTGTTTTATACAACAATTACAAGATTTATAAATAGCATAACTAACAATATTCACAAATCGAACTTAACACTTTATGAAAACTAAATATGTAAGTTTAAAAACTGAATATTAATATAAAACCCATCTAACTATAGATAATCCAAGAGTCCCTCTAGGTCATTGACAACCTTAGATTGACATGCCTCTTGGTGTGTCACCTTGAAATGAGCTTCAGTAACCTCATCTATAAAATTCGTAGACTTTTTGTGAAGATTAAATGAGGTAATGTATTTAAATCGCTTCGTCCAGTATCTATCATAAAGTTTCACTTGACAGATCATTCTATATATAAAAATCCTCAAAAATATAGATTTAAATATGCAGATTCATTGTCTGGTGGAAAAGGAACTAAATGCATTCTGTAATGCCCTGGAGAATGGGGCTGGTAGTTCCATGAAGATGAAGAATAATACAAGTTTGAAGATTCTGGGCACTCTCCCAGGTGCTTTATGTACGCTATTTTGTTTATTCTTCACAATATACTGGTATCATTAGAGTTTGATCTGAGAAGCAGAACCACTGTGAGTAATATAAGAAATTTATTTGAGGGATTAGACCTTACCGTGTAGTGGAAGCTGTATAGTTTGTGTACAGCTCTTGCTTCTGCGTCTGGTGTTGGGCCTAAAGTCAGCCTGGCCAGTAGTTGGGAAATGAAGATGGACATGAAGTAGGGGAGAGCAAGAAGGAGCTGAACCCCACATCTGTCTCTCATCACAACTCATATTGGTCATACTGGTCTCACACTGAAAGCTTCGTCAGTCTCTCACCATCTCTAAGCCTCCGACTTCGAAGATGCAGATGACCTGCAGAAGAGCTGGGACACTTGCCATGAAACCTCACACAAAGGTGGCCCAGGATTCCAAGATGCTGAAGGAGAAGATCCGGTAGGAGCTGGAGGAGCTGCGGGCCCAGTTGCTGCCCCACACAAATAATGCAAACCAGAAGGTCTGTGACAATGTAGGGGAACTGCAAGAGCATGGGCCCTACACTCTCCTTCTTGCCTCACCCCACCCTCCAACTTCTCCTGTAGGCAGTCCTAGCCCAGAACCAACCGAGGAAGGGAATTTGGGGAATCTTAGTTCCAACTTAGTTAATACAATGCTAAGCCATCACTGTACCCTTATCCCCATTTTACAGAGAAACAAACTGGCTTCAAAGGTTAAATAACTTGTGCAAGGGCACGCAGATGGCTAGTAGGGGAGCTGAAACGTGAACAAAGGCAGTCTGGCTCAGAACCTGGGATCTTAACCGCTGCCCTCTACTGCCTTGCCCTACTGTCTGAAAGTTAGAGGAACGGAAAGATGACCTGTTTGGCAGTATGAGCTCGCCCACATTGGAACAGCCTGCCTTGCCAAGCAGAGGATTCCCTGTCCTACATGATGCTCAAACACAGGCTGCATGGCCATCTGTCAGAGACACAACACAAGAGGGTGCTCACTGGGAGAGAGAATGAACTGGGCGGCTACTAACAGCACTTTCAACTCCAAGATTCTGTTTCTAGAACATACAGTTCAGAGCAAGGGTCCGAACTCACAACTACAAGGAACATAACAGAAGGGATGGAGAAGACAAAAGTACTCAAGGGTGAGCAGGAAAGAGACTTAGCCAAGCTGTGCCCAATAGTGCCAAAATCCACTGTGAGAAAAATAAAAATTATGGTCAACCCAACAGCTGTTTCACACAGGATGCCATGTAATCAGCTATATAGCAGTGATTTTTTTTTCTATAAATTGATTTGATTTCACTGAATTGACAGGCCATTTTTGTTGTTGTGTAGACAAGATCTTCAAAAGTCCTACGGAAGAACTACGAATTCAGGCACACTAGGCATAGACTCTTTAAAATGAAAGTTTAATCAATTGAGGGCAAGACAAAAAGTTTGAAGCAAATAGCCGAATATTTCAAAGAACTGCTTGGAAAAGAATTTTCGCATTTGAAGCTCTGCCAACATAAACACCTAATAATGAACCTTATGTCTTGGTAACAGTCTAAAAAATTAAAGGGAAAAGGCAGTGACTAGTCCAACGTTTCTGCAGCAGATGCATCCTGATGACAACCTTCCAAAGCAGATATTACAATAATTTTATTTTTTTCCCCTCAAATTCTGCACAAGCTGGTTAACCGACTATGTGAATTGGAGGTCATGGAAAATCTATACAAAGATATTAGATGAAATTGACTTCTCCCCAAGAAAACTCACGGATCAGTAGAGTTGATGGGTTAACGTTTAAAATCTGAAAGCCGATAGAAATCACATGAGAAATGCTATTGCAGTATGTGGGTATCTCTCTCCACCCTTCTCCCCCTACTCTCCACTCAGCAGGCTGACCTGAACGGAGCATTAGTGGACACCATTGCTCTCTGGCTTCCAGTGGGAAGCCAATAGCCAGCACCAGAAAGTCAGAGGGAGGAAGGAGAGTGAAATGATGGTATTTATTCTTCTGGCAACCTTCTTGCGGGGTCGCCTTGGGTTAACTGGGTCCCTCCACTGAAGATTGTGTTGTTCCTCTTAAAGTGTCTCTCTACAGCTCTCTTTCTTTCTTTCTCTCTCTCTCTCTCTCTGTCTCTCTCTCTCTTCCTCTTCCCAGAACAGCCCAGAAGTGGTAAAGGTAAGGCTCACCACTGTTAATAGCCTCAGAGTCCTACACTCTCAGTTGTGGTCTCCCTACTCCTGCCCTACACCTTTGTCAGCTGATTAAACCCTCCTCAAATTATCTTAATTAGAAGTTGCCTTTTGTTTCCTGCTGGGACCCTAACTAATACACACAGGATAATCAAAATGCTAGTGATTATTAAATCTCAACATCAATGCTATGTGCACCATTTTCAGAAACTTAGGGCATGATTTTTGCATTTCCACTGCTGAAAATTATAATTATGAGCAAGATAATTACACCTAGAGTTTAGTGTTGTTACTATTTCAGATTCTGGAGCTGGAATGCGTGGATTGAATCTCAGCTCTGACGCTTATTGGTTGTGTGAGTTTGGGTAAATCATCTAACCCACTGATTCTTAATGTGGGGGCAGTTTTGCCCTTCGAGGGACATTTGGCAATGTCTGGAGATGTTTTTATTGTCACAACTGAAGACAGGAGTTTGCTACTGGCATTTAGTCATGAGTCATTAGTCATTAGCCAGAGATGCTGCTAAACATCCTACAATGCACAGGACAGGCCCCTACCATGAAGCATGATCTGGCCTAAAATGTCAATAGTGCTGAGGTTCAGAAACTCTGACGCAACCCTTCTGTGCCTTAGTTTCCTAATTTGTAAAATGGAGTTCATATTAGCATATACATCATAGGATTGTCTGAGGATTCCATGAGCTAATCCATAAGTGATAATAGCACCTAGAACAATGCCTGGGATATAGTATGCACTCAATTAGTGTAAGCTGGCATGGCCACCATCATCATTACGAGGCTCTCTAAGAGCTCAGAGCACAAAGATAACTTGCTGAAAGGCAGGCAGTTATAAATTCATTATGAAAAACAACTAAAGCACTATGAAAGCGGAGATCTTATCTGGTTTTATTCTACTGTATCCCCAGCACCTTCATGTCTAGTATATATTTTATTTGTCGAATATATTCAATATGACACCTGTTTGTTCGTGAATAAGATAATGAATGTAATGCACCTAATAGAATTTCTAAAATGCAGTAGGCGCTCTCTGGTAGTGGTGGTTATAGTTGTTACGATAATACATCTTTTGAGCCTGAAAGCAGGAACCAGTGGGTATCTTCTTTCACTTTCTTCCTCAAATATTTCAAATTTGATATACTAACTTCAACAACTGAAGACCAAGAAGAAACCCACAGATAAGTTATATAATTTCTAGAATTGCAGAATGCATATTTATGTTATCTATATATTTTCAAAAGGTATTGATTTAGAATTATCTTAAGTAACAATTTTTTTTCCCGAGGATGATTTGCCCTAAGCTAACATCTGTGCCAATCTTCCTCTATTTTGTATATGGGTCACCACCACAGCATGGCCACCAACAACTGGGGTAGGTCTGCGCCCAGGAACTGAACCTGGGCCACCAAAGCAAAGTGTGCTGAACCTAACCCCTAGGCCACAGGGCCGGCCCCTTAAGTAACAATTTTAAAATTTTTATTTTTATCTTGCTTCAGATCAATAAAAGGATTTGAGTTGGATTACCATTTTTAAAAATTAAGCAAGATGGTCAGAGGAAAGGGAAAATGATGGTAGAAAAAAAGAGATGAAACAAGGAGTTAGGTTAGCACCCCCCAAAATACCCTGTAAGAACCTGCCCACTTGCTGGAGGGCCCCAGATTGACAGATAAAAGCCAAGAGTGATGCCTGATCCATCATATATGTCATAGGGCCATACAGTGACAAACCTACAAGAAAAGAACAATTATTCGTAGCAACGAAACATGAGAGAAAGTTTTCCTTAAACAGAGGACACTGAAATGAAATTGATCTCTTTTATGGTGTCTTTATACACATTCTATAGCTCACGGGGCTGTTCTTTTTTTTTTTTATTATTGAGTTCATAATAGTTTACATCAATGTGAGATTTCTGTTGTACATTATTTCTTGACTGTCACCACATAAGTGCTCCCCTTCACCCCCTGTGCCCACCTCCCACCTCCTTCCCCTGGTAACCACGGAACTGTTTTCTTTGTCCATGTATTTGTTTATATTCCACAAATGAGTGAAATCATCTGGTGGTTGTCTTTCTTGGACTGGCTTATTTAGCTTAGCATAATTCCCTCTAGGTCCTTCCATGTTATTGCAAATGAGATGATTTCCTCTTTTTTTCTGGCTGAGTAGTATTCCATTGTATATATACACCATGTTTCTTTATCCAATCATCAGTCAATGGGCACTTGGATTGCTTCCATGTCTCGTCTATTGTGAATAGTGCTGCAATGAACATAGGGGTGCATATGTTACTTTGGGTTGTTGATTTCAAATTGTTTGGATAGATACCCAGTAGTGGGATAGCTGGGTCATATGGTATTCCTATTTTTAGTTTTTTGAGGAATATCCATACTGTTTTCCATAGTGGCAGCACCAGTTTGCATTCCCACCAGCAGTGTATGAGGGTTCCCTTCTCTCCACACCCTCTCCAACATTTGTTATTTTTAGTCTTAGTGATTATAGCCATTTTAACAGGCATAAGGTGGTATCTTAGTGTAGTTTAGTGTAGTTAGTGTAGTGTAGTTTTTTTATAGATTTTATTTTTTCCTTTTTCTCCCCAAAGCCCCCTGGTACCTAGTTGTATATTCTTCGTTGTGGGTCCTTCTAGTTGTGGCATGTGGGATGCTGCCTCAGCGTGGTTTGATGAGCAGTGCCATGTCCGCGCCCAGGATTCAAACTAACGAAACACTGGGCCGCCTGCAGCGGAGCACGCGAACTTAACCACTCGGCCACAGTGCCAGCCCCCTTAGTGTAGTTTTGATGATTAGTGATGCTGCAGGAGATCATAGGAGCATTCTTGCTAGGGTTTAAGCCTAAGGAAAAATAAATTCCAAATGGGTGACTGGGGGAATGTGTGATCTGCTGATTCTCATAATCATTATACCAGATTGCTCGTGCTTTGGACTCTCAGGCCGGAGGGGAATATGTTATTGGGCATAAAGCCAAGGGGCTTAGGAACGCGGGCCCTTGCAGGAACAGAACACTGCCTGCATACCCTGCTGATTGTCCTTAAGATACTCCCCAAGGGAATGACCTGGGATGGGCTGGTGTGCTTCAGGGGGTGAAGAATAGAACCTTTGGACTCTGGCCTGCGTGTTCCTGCAGGCATGAGTCTCTGCTAATTGTAATTGCTTGTGATTCTTTACCCGCAAATAAATACATGGCGATCCGAGGGACCTCACCTCAATCCTTGAGGCTGATGGTCCCCTGTCCCATTGAATAAAATAGATTGTGCTCTGTCTATTAGTTCCATCCTCCCCTTCAGCTGGCTGCCTAGCTGGTCTCGGCAGCAAGTGATGTTGAACATCTTTTCATGTGCTTATTGGCCATCTGTATATCTTCTTTGGAAAAATGTCTGCTCATCTCCTCTGCCCATTTTTTGATTGGGTTGTTTGTTTTTTTATTGTTCAGTTGTGTGAGTTCCTTATATATTATGGAGATTAACCCCTTGTCAGATATATGATTTGCAAATATTTTCTCCCCATTGGTGGGTTGTCTCTTTGTTTTTTTGTTTTTTAAAGATTTTATTTTTTTCCTTTTTCCCCACAAAGCCCCCCAGTACATAATTGTATATTCTTAGCGATGGGTCCCTCCAGCTGTGGCATGTGGGATGCCGCCTCAGCATGGCCTGATGAGCGGTGCCATGTCCGCACCCAGGATTCGAACCTGCGAAAACCCTGGGCCGCCACAGCAGCGGAGTGTGCGAACCCAACCACCCAGCCACGGGGCTGGCCCTGTCTCTTTGTTTTGATTCTAGTTTCTTTTGCCTTGTGGAAGCTCTTTAGTCTGATGAATTCCCACTTGTTTATTTTTCCTTTTGTTTCCCTTGTCTGAGAAGACGTATTTGAAAAGATTCTTTTTAGTTCAATGTCAAAGAGTGTACTGCCGGTATTATCTTCCAGGAGTTTTATAGTTTCAGGATGTGTCTTGAGGTCTTTGATCCATTTTCAGTTTATTTTTGTGTATGGCATGAGATAGTGGTCTACCTTCATTCTTTTTCATGTGGCTGTCCAGTTTTCCCAACACCACTTATTGAAGAGACTATCTTTTCTCCATTGTATATTCTTGGCACCTTTGTCAAAGATTAGCTGTCCATAAATGTGTGGTTTTATTTCTGGGTTTTCAGTTCTGTTCCATTGATCTGTGTGTCTGTTTTTGTACCAGTAGCATGCTGTTTTGATTACTATGGCTTTCTAGTATATTTTGAAGTCAGGGATTGTGATACCTCCAGCTTTGTTCTTTTTTCTCAGGATTGCCTTAGCAATTCGGGGTCGTTGGTTGCCCCATGTGAATTTTCAGATTCTTTGCTCTATTTCTGTGAAGAATGTTATTGGGATTCTGATTGGGATTGCATTGACTCTGTACATTGCTTTGGGTAGTATGGATATTTTAACTATGTTTATTCTTCCAATCTTATGGGGCTATTCTTTATAATGTCCTGCAGTGTAGACCAAAGGTGTAGCGCTAAAGAACAGTCCAATAAAAGCAACTCTACAAAGGGCTAAAATAACACAATTCAGATATAAATCTCTCTGGCAGCCTCCCCTAGTCCTGGGCTAAGAGAGCATTTTAAGGAATGGCCAGATAGGGTGTCCTTAGGGCATTTGTCCCTAAGCAGTATTGTTCACACGCTGGCTCAGGAAGGGCCTGGGGAGTCCGTGGTCGCACCTGGGCAGGATGATCTGTGTGACAGACAAGTGCAGACCTATGATCTTTAGTGGTTGGTTCATTGGACCAACAGCAGCTGATGGAAATTGAGGGACTTACTAATGACAAAAAACATTTCACATTTATGAAGTATTTCCGTGTGCCGGGCAGCGTTCCAAGGGTTTATGAAAGCTAAGCTGTGAAATCCTCACAACAATCCCATGAAGGGAGCACTGTTGTTAAATCCCCCATTTTATGAATGAGGAGACCGAAGAGTTACGGTAAGCACTTGCCCAGTGTTATAGAGCTTATTAGTGACGGTACAAGGAACTGGACATGGCAGCCTGGCTGCAGATTCCACCTGCATGAGGTCTATATCATGTGCGTCAAAAGAAGGACCCACTCCCACTTCACCAAGTGGTTAGGCTTCCAAGATCAACTTTAGTCCTGCTTACCCCAGAGCATTGCCACAGGTTTTAGTCCACCTCGATCTTTCACTCAGTTTTCATTTCAAGAAAGTTTGCATGCACGGCGGGGCCAGCAATGCGATTGTTGTGGATGTTTATACAACAGTCCCTGCCTTCAAGAGGCAGAATGGATCCCCAGAAAGTTCAGAGACCATAGAATCTCAAGGCCTAAATGTCAAACTAGCATCCCAGGCAGGAAATTGGAGAAGAAAGACCCAGATGAGGGTGAGCTATTGCATCAGGGGGCTCCACGTAGAAGGTGAGGCTCCAGACGGGCTAAGAGAGAAGGAAAGAAGAAAAGAGAAAAAGAAAGAGGCGCAGAGAGGACCACCTTGGCAGAAGGAACTAGGCTAGCAAAGGCCACCAAAAATCATATATAGCACAGTGCCAGGCGCGTTCTAAGTGCTTTACGTGTGTTAACATATTAATGTTCACCGCCGAACCACGTGAAGTAGGCACTATCATTACTCACCTTTCATATGGAGAGATTAAGCACAGATAGGTTAAGCAACTTGACCAAGGTCACAGAGCTAATAAAAGGCAGGCTGTCTCCGGAGGCAGTGCTCCTAATATCTATGCTGCACTGCTCTTTAGAAGGAAAGTTTCCTGCAGTGGAGCAGGCAGAGATAGTGACAGAGAGGTAAGTAAAAGCCAGGCAGTGGAGAGACTTGGGGGCCAGATTAAGGAGTTGCTAATTATGGATGCTGTAGGGGGAAAAGTCAAGAATCAGGAGGCCTCAGGTCAGGAGTTCCCCAGTGTGGGTCCCCTGCTGTTGGGTCACGGGGTCAAGGGGACTATGGCTGCATAACAAACCATCCCCAAAATTAGTGACTTAAAACAACGACCATTTATGTCCTCAGAGTTCTGCAATTTGGCTGGAGATTGGCAGAGCTAGCACGTCTCTGTTCCATGTGATGTCATCTAGGGTCAGTCATATGGCTACGTTGAGCTGGGAGCGGGCTGGAGCTGGAACATTGAAGATGGCCTCAGTCACATGCCTGGCACCTGAGCCTGAGTGGCAGGAGTGACTGGGCCCCTGAGTTCTTTTCCATCTGACCTCTGGCTTTCTATCCGTGTGGTCATTCATCATTCAGACGCCTAGTCCAAGCTTCTTTACATAACAGCTGGTTTCCAAGAGAGTAAAAGCTGAAGCTGCCAAGTCTCTTAAGGCCTAGGCTTGGAATAGGCACCCCATCACTTCTGCCATATTCTTCTGGCCAAAGCAAGTCCCAAGGTCAGTCCATTTTCAAGGGGAGGAAGATAGACCTCACTTCTTGATGGGAGGGGCAGCAGGCACATACAAGGATGGGAGGGATTGTTGGCAACCATCTTTGCCAACAATCCACCTCAGGGATCAGTGACGCCAGGGGTCTCTGGTTTTGTTGCTCATGTTCTCTCACTCTCTAATGCTCTGTCATGAACGACATTCTCTCCATGGATCCCCACATTCATTGAAGGACATCATGGCAACACTCCTTGTATACTTACTCACATCCAAAAGACTTCTGAGCTAAAGAGAGAGCATATCCAGGCTGTCACCAGGGAAAGTCATTTCAGATGTCACAACTGTCCCATGGGAGAGTTTAGCTTAGGTCAAGGAGAGCCAGAGAACCAAAGGCCACCAAGCACTCCATGGCTTAAAGTGACGGTGCGCAGCGAGGATCCTGATTTTACTCTAGGGCACAGGTAGGTAGTCTACAGCTGTCTGGCAAAATCCCACCACTCACTCTTTTTGTAGATAAAGCTTTACCGGAGCACAGCCATTCTCAGTCATTTGTGTATTGTCTATGGCTGCTTTAGTACCAAAACAGCAGCGTTGAGTACTTGTGACAGAGACTACATGGTCCATAACACCTAAAATGTGTACTGTCTGGCCCTTTACACAAAAAATTTGCCAGCAGTGGCACTGGGGATAAGATTCAGTAATGGTAATCTTTCTCGCACTTAATTTTGTTTCCAGAAATTACATTGACCCCAGGGTTCACATTTTAACTGGCAGAAATAGGCAATTCTTGGGCCCGTCCATACAATTTCTCAAAGAGGCAAGAGAATGTAAAGTTTTCAATAATAGAATTTTAAAGTGCAAATCTACGTGATACTTTTAAGTCAAACCAATTTGTGCCCTCAGCACTTTTAGAACCTGTCCTCAAGACTTCACTGGCACACTCTCTCCATGCAAACCTCACACTCCTCCCAGGGGAGAGTGTTGCAGTAGGTTTGCCATGCTCAGAGAATTTTAAAAAATCATTCAATAGGAAAATAGGTCATCCTCAGTGGATAATCACTGTACCAATTCACAATCAAGAGAACCCAACAGAGCTCTTAAACTCTGTTAACATAGTAGTCCTTGAACTTTCTGAAAAACTCAAAGTAATTGTGGAGGTCTGCCCTTTTGCCTCCATTTGGTTGTATACATGAAGGATTAAAGAAAAAACACCTAATTTTAAAAGAACATTTAATAAGGTGAAATTGTGTTGTCCTGTAAGAAATTATTTTGACAATTATTTTCATATGCAAAATAAAACCAAAAGATGAAATTTAACATCTTGTTTTTCTGGAACCCCTGAAGTTCTGCCCCCATGCCTATCAAGAATATATTTTGAAATTTTAGGCTTAAAAAGTTTTCAAACACACATACCCACTGACCCAGCAATTCCAGCTCTTGAATTTTATCCTAGGTTCATGATATAGTATAGTTCAAAGTTATTCACAGCAGAATGATTTGCAACAGCAAGAAATCTTAAATAACCTAAATACCCATACTGTCATAGACCGTAAGTAAGCAAATGGGTATGACTGTGTTCCAATGTATTTAATTGTAGTAGATCCATGTGATGGATTAAAAGGAATGATCTTTGGAATCATATATAGATTCTTGCTAAGTGAAAAAAGCAAATTACAGAATAGTATAGATAGTACTTTATAATTTATCAACAAAAATGGAAGAGAGAGAATAGATACAATTTGCTTAAATATGCATTAAATACCTCTGGAAGAAGACACACAAGAAGTTGATAATATTATTTGTCTCCAGGAGTGATTGTCAGTCAGAGTCCAGCCAGAGAAACCACTCTAGGGATTTCATTCAGAGGGAATTTAATACAGGAAATTGGTTACACAGGTAAGAGAAGAGTTAAGATGCCAAATAGGAGACTATGAGGTAACCCAGAATTTATTAATAGCAAGAAATGTCTACTACCCTTAGGACTGAAGAGATACGAGGAGGAGGTGGTGTTACCAGACCCCAGAAGCTGGGCCAATGCAGCAGTAGTAGAACCATGATGGGGGCTGCCCAGAGAAAGCTAGGACCACAGAGGGTGAGGCTGACCAGGGGGAGCTAGAGCCAAGGAGAAGTTGCAGCAGCTGCAGGAAGCCCTACTGAAGCATGAGCAGAGAGAGAAAAACACCTTGGCTCTGCTCTCCTCCCATTCTCTAGTCATTACCAGTGCCCCTCCTCCCATTGCCTGAAGCTACCCATAAGCCACCAGGTAAGGAAGCCTGAAGAATATAGTTTCCTGCAGTACAGAGCAGAGCACAGAAAGGGCTGTGAGTGGATTTGTGAAGAAGCAGGCAAATGACGCGCCCAGAAGGGAATGTGTTGACCTGGAAGACAGCAATAGCAGGGAGACATTTTAATGTTTACCAGCTTATGCTTTCCGATTTTTCAACCCTCTGAATATATTGCATTTAAAATAAGTAAGATGATAAGTTAAATAAATGCATAATGGAGTGTGCATTTTTTATTAGAAGATGAGATTTCAAAGAAATGTCAAGCTAAAAGTAATTAAATGACCACTATCAGGGGAATGGTGAAAATATGGTGCACACATACAAGGAAATACCATGCAGCTATTAAAAAGAATGAGTCACAGAATACCATGAAGGACACACAAGAAAGTGATGTAAATTGATGCCCAAGGGGAGACAGTCTGAGTGGTTGGGAAACAGGTAAGACTGAGAGACAGGTAAGACACAGTGAAAACACTGTATACCTTTTGCACCTTCTGATTTTGGTGCTAGGTATATGTATTGCCTATTCAAAATAGAAATCAAGATATGTTTTCTCTTTTTCCCCATTAAAAATTTTTTTTACTCTGGTAAAATACACATAACATAAAGTTGACCATCTTAAACATTTTTAAGTATACATTTCAGTAGTGTTGAGTGTATTCACATTGTTGGGCTTCAGAAATTTTTCATCTTGCAAATCTGAAACTCCATACCCATTAAACAACCCTCTATTTCTTCTTTCCCCCTAGCCCCTGGAAACTACCATTCTACTTTCTGTCTCTACGAATTTGACTACTCCAGGTACCTCATATAAGTGGAATCACACAGTATTTGGCATTTTGCGACTGGCTTATTCCACTCAGTATGGTGTTCTCAGGTTCATCCATGTTGTAGTATGTGTCAGAACTTCCCTCCTTTTTAAGGCTGGATAATATTCCACTGTGTGTATATACCACACATTTATCCATTCATCTGTCAATGGAGACTTGGGTTGCTTCCACCTTTTGGCTATTAAAAATCAAGATTTTTAGGGGGCTGGCCCCGTGGCCGAGTGGTTAAGTTCACACGCTCCACTGCGGTGGCCCAGGGTTTCGCTGGTTCGAATCCTGGGTGCAAACATGGCACCGCTCATCAGGCCATGCTGAGGCGGTGTCCCACATGCCACAACTGGAAGGACCTGCAACTAAGATGTACAACTATGTACCGGGGGGATTTGGGGAGAAAAAGCAGGAAAAAAAAAAAAAAAAAAAGATTGGCAACAGTTGTTAGCTCAGGTGCCAATCTTTAAAAAAAAAAAAGAGAAATCAAGGTTTTTTTTAAAAAAGGAAGTTTATGCTTAAAAAACTATTTTTCTCATGGTGGAAATACACTCAGAAAAGTGGGGCTCTTTCCATGGCGTCTGACGATCCAAGTGACTTCTCTGGAACAGACAGTCACAGCAGCTGCCACCCTCCTCCAACAAACTCAGGTCCACAAAGAAGTTTCTAGTGTCTTTCCTAGGTAGGCCTTTAGTCACCATACTATATGGAAAGAATCTACCAAGAAACAAAGTGTTTCAGAGTTATTAAATAAAAGCCGCACTTCCTGAATCTTATTGGTGCAACTCTGAAAATAAGAAATACAAAGATAAAGCCTATGATAACAAAGATATTAAAACACTAACGTCAGAATCCTAATCTCAAGAGTGAAGAAAACAGGACTATTAAACTATTTCAGTGATAACAGATTTTCCTGACTTCTCTTTCTTCCCAATGTGTGTGAGCATTCGCTAACTTGTTTATTCTCTTAACCCTCCACCTTCTGTGGGTGGATATTCCTTCCCTTATTTTATTTGAGTGAGCAGATGAGAATGAATTAAATTAAACTGTAGCTTGAGTCAAAGTTTTTTAAGGATTTTTTTTCACAATTCCAAAACAGTCATTTGAAAAATTGAAAAAATGAAGTCAAAGGCTTTTGTGTATTTAATGCTAAACATTCTAATGATGAAAAATTTTTACAAAATAATGAAATGGTATGTACAGCACGAATCCAATTTAGGGAGAGAAAACATATATATATGCGCAGAAGAAAGTACTTCCAGATGAGACATGGAAATCCCCAGGTGGATGGAAAAAAGAGCTCTAAAGACAGACGTGATCCAGACATTAGGTTGGGTTTTACCATTACCGTGGGCATAAGAAAAGGAGGCCAGAAGGGAAGACGAAGGATCTGGTCCTTGACGGCACTGAGGAGTCCTTAATTTAATCAACCCAGGTGCCATCTATCTTTCGATTTCTTGTTAATAGATATATACAATTTTCTAGATGGTTTAGGCCAGTTCTGATTGTGTTTTCTGCTACATTCTAATCTTACCTGATATGATCTTCTCCATTTTACATGCTGTTATTGCCCAGTATCTTAGTTCTATTATATTTTAATGGCCCCTTAATTAATCTCCATTAAAAATATGTCGTGATTTCTTATTTAGCTTTACTTATACATTTCCCAATTTCTTTGTTCACATGCTTCTTCTATCTGAATTCTTGTTTCTTTGTTCAAATATCTTTCTCATGAAAATCCTTTGCTTGTTTTCTCAGTAATGGTTTGTTAATGGCAAATTTGTCTAAGTCTTTGTCTATAAATGTTTTTATTTAACCCTCTTGATTGAACAATGGTAAAGCTGCAAAATGAATTCCTTTGACTTGCATGAGGCAAGTAATTGGAATTGTCATGTTCTACATAAATCCAGGGCCTTGAAGGGATTAGCCACCAGGAAAAGGTGGGAAAGGAAAAGACCCATCTGCTGGCACAAGCTGACAATGAAGACTCTTTCTTTTCTTTTTTGCTCAGTTTCTGGGTAGAAAAAATATCTCCCCTGAAAAATAAATAACCATGTGCTTCATGGTCCAGAAACCCCTAAAATGAAAAGTTAACATAAAAATTCTTCCCAATCTCTATTGCCTGGCAGAAACAAATGCAAAAATACTTTGGAGGCCTACATCCCAAGTCTGAGATACACAGGATTGTACAGATATAGCTCCACTGACATTGAGCTTAAACTTCAAATTACAAACCATAAGATTTCCTTATGAGCAAAAGTGGGCAAACAAACAGCAGATCTATATCCCCAAAGTCCTTCAGCTACCAGAAGAACCTAATGCAAAGGATAAGATAAATATGCTTAAAATTATTAAAGACACAAAGCAAGCACTGTAATCCATAAGAACAAGTCACTATTTAAAAAATAAGCAGATTTTGAACCAAACTGATCTCCTAGAAATTAAATATATAATCATTGAAATGTAAAACAATGGAATTTTATATCAGATTTTAACTTTGGTGAAGAGGATTATTGAACTCTCTGAAGAATATATCTGAAGAATTTACTCAAAATGCAACGCAGCAAGATAAAAAGATGGAATATATGAATTATGGAGTATATGAAAAAGAGGTTATGAGATATCAAGGATAGAATTGGATAGTCAAATATATCTCTAACAAGAACTCCCCAAGGAGAGAATAGAAAGATTGTGGGAATAGGGGAGCAATGGAGAATCACTATTTTAAGACATAATGGCTGATAATTTTTTCTGTATTCATTATAGCCATAAATCTCAGTTTTAAGAATCTCATCCATGCCAAGCAGGAAAAATAAAAATAAATCCAGGGGCCAGCCCCATGGCAGAATGGTTAAGTTCGCACGCTCTGCTTCAGCAACCCAGGGTTTTGCCAGTTTGGATCCTGAGTGTGGACATGGCATGGCTCATCAAACCATGCTGAGTTGGCATCCCACACAGCACAACCAGAGGGACCTACAACCAGAATATACAACTATGTACTGGGAGGCTTTGGGGAGAAGAATAAGAAGAAAAAAAAGAGAAGATTGGCAAGAGATGTTAGCTCAGGTGCCAATCTTTAAAAAAACAAAAATGAAAAAAATAAAAATAAATCCAAACCTAGGCATATTGCAAAGAAATACCAAAATACCAAAGTTAAATAGAACATCTTAAAAGCCATCAGAAAGAAATAACAGAGCACCTTAAAAAAACAACAACAATTCAACTGAGAAGAGATATTGCAACAACAACGTTAAAGGCCAGAAGATAATGGAAGAACGTCTTCACAGGGCTAAGGTACAATAGCTATCAGGTTGGAATTCAATATCCAACTAACTCATCATTTAATCACGAAGATTAAATAAAGACATTTTCAGACAAGGACTGAGAGAGTTTACTAAAAACAGACCCTTGTTAAAAACAAAGCAAAAAATGTACTATCAGAGATGAAGTGGGATATTTCATAATGATAAAGGGGTCAATTCGTCAAGAAGACATAAATCCTAAATGCATATGCACCAAACAACAGAGCTTTAAAATAGATGAAGCAAAACCTGAGAAAACTTTAAGGAGAAATAGACAAATCTGCAATTATTGTACAAGATTTCAGCACTCCTCTCTCAATAATGAATAGATCAAGTAGACAGAAAATCAGTAAGAATATGGAAGATTTAAATGCCATCGACCAACTTGACATAATTGACATTTGTAGAACATTCTACCCAGCAACAGCAGAATATACATTCTTCTCAAGTGCACAAGGAAGCGTCACCAAGACAGGTTATATGCTAAGCCATAAAAAAGTCTCAATAAATGTAAATGGATTGAAATCATACAGCAAATATTCTTTGACCACAAAGGAATAAAATTAGAAATCAGTAGTAGAAAGACAGATGAAAAATTTCCAAATATTTAGACATTAAACAACATACTTTTATGAAACCCATGGATCAAAGAAGAAATCAAAAAGAAATTCAAAAGGAATGAAAATAAAAATAAAATATCAAATTTGTGGGATGCTGTTAAAGCGTTGCTTAGAAATCTATAGGTATAAATGCTTATTTTAGGAAAAAAAGAAGGGTTTAAAATCAATTATCGAAGTTTTCACCATAAGAAGTTAGAAAAAGAAGAGCAAACTAAATCCAAAGAAATTAAATGAAAGGAAATGAGAAACATAGGAACGGAGATCACTGACTATCAATAAACAGTTGGAAACAGAAATGTTCAAAAATACAATTTAGAAATGGCAACAAAAAAATGAAATACATAGGGGCAAATTTAACAAAATGTGTGCAAAACCTCTACAGTGAAAATGATAAAACATGGTTGTAAGAAATTAAAGAAGACATAAATAAATGGAGACAGATAAAATGATTATAGTTTGGAACATTCAATACTGTTAAAATGTAAATTCTCCCCAAATTGATCTATCGATTTAACAGCAATCTCAGTCAAAATCCCAGCAGGCTTTTTAATAGAAATTGGTAAATGATTATAAAATTGATATAGGAATGCAAAAGGACCAAGACTATCTAAAGCAATTTTGGAAAAGAAGAATAGACTTGGAGGTCTTACAGGACTTATGATAAAGTTACAGTCCTTAAAATAGCGTGATATTGGTCTGAGGACAGACATATAGATTAATAGAACAGAATAGGAAGTCCAGAAATAGATCCACACATATGGACAATTGACCTTTGAAAAAAGTGACAAAGTAATACTAAAACAATTAGGTATCTGTATTTTAAAAACTAGACCTCAGGGGGCCAGCCTGGTGGTGTAATGTTTAAGTTTGTACCCTTCACTTCCATGGGTTCAGATCCAGGGCATAAACATACACACCGCTTATCAAGCCATGCTGTGGCGGCATCCCACATGCAAAATAGAAGAAGATTGGCACAGATGTTAGCTCAGGGCCAATCTTCCTCACCAAAAAATAAAAATAAATAAAAAATAGACCTCAGTGTTCACCATATATATATAAAAATTAACCCTAAATTAATGATGAATCTAAATGTGAAAGTTAAACTATAAAACTTAGAGTAGAGAATATAGGAGAAGATTTGTGTACCTTGGAGCAGGAAAGATGTCTTAGGACTCAAAAAGCCCTAACCATAAAAGGAAAACACTGATAAATTGGACTTCATCGAAGTTAAAAACTTCTGCTATTTGAAAACACATCTTTAAGACAAGCCACAGACTCGGGGAAAATATTCACAATTCACATATCTGACAAAGGACTTGTATCCAGAACACATAAAGAACTTTTACACTCGATTATAAGAAGAAAAACAAACCAAATTTAAAAGGGGGCAAAATATTTCAATGGATCAAGAATTCTACTCCCAAGCATTTATACAAGAGAATGAATAAATCCATAAAATGTCTTATACATGAACGTACGTAGTGGCACTATTCATAACAGCCAAATAGTGAAAACAACTTAAATGTCCATTAATGGGAATGGACAAGCAGATTGTGACATATCCATGCCAGGGAATACTACTCAGCAATAAAAAGGATGAACTACTGATGCACGTAGCAACAGACACTAATCTCAAAATTCTTAGGCTGAGTGAAAACAGCCAGACACAGGAAAGTGCAGTTCTGTATAATTCTGTTAACACAACATTCTAGAACCGTCAAATCTAATCTATATTGACAGAAAACAGATAATTGGTTGCCTGGAGCTGAGGGCAAGAGGGGGATTAACTACAAAGAGGCACAGGGAACTCTGTGAGGAGGAGGGAAATGTTCTATATCCTGATTGTGCTGAGGGTTACTGGTTACGTGGGTGTAGTCAGTAACAGTTGTCAAAGTTCATCAAATTGTACGCTTAAAATAGGTACATTTTATTGTAAATTACGCTTCAATAATAAAGTTGATTTTCAAAAAACCCAAAGCATTTGTTGTGGGTTTGTCATTTGTCAGCTTGACTAAGCTGAACCTCATTTCCCAGTGTTGCCCGTCCTGTATGTTTCCGGTTAGAGTAGCCCATGAGAGAGATTCCTATGCAAGATTTGGAGGGCGGAGGTGAAGCAGCAGCCGTTTTGTCATTCACGTATGCTGTCACTTGTCTTCTGGCTCGCCTTGTGAGTGTGAGGTAGTGGCAGCGACTGCTCCATGGAGATCAGAGACAACAGGAACTAACATGGGTTTCGGTCCATCCTCATAGGCTCCAGCTTGTGTTTGTGGGTTCCCACTCGTTCTTGCTCTCCTCTACAGTCATCTTCCCTTGCTGACTGCTGGCCCTGTGGACTTGAATTTTTAGCATGAGATGTGAAGACAACAACCTTACAGAGACTGTTTTACCAGCTCCCACAATTGCATAAAGTTAAGTTGCTGTAACAAATCCATACATGTATATATATTCATTCCTAGTGGTTCTGCTTCTCTGATTGAACCTTGACTGATAAAGCTCCTTTAGAAAGGAAGTGTCATTCAGCCACGGTTTCATTGTTATCGTGCATAATATGTTCCAAAGGAAAAAAAATAGGTAGTACCACCATAAATCTGTATTATGTAAAAAGGAAAATAGATGAGATATCCAAAAGCTGGCTGCTACTAGAATCATTATTTATTGAACTTCTACTTTAACTCTTTCCTCCCCAGAATATATGAATTGGCTAACAAAAAGAGACAAAGGCAATAATGAGGAAAACACTTCAGAAAAAAGAGGAGACCACAATTAGGCCAATAATAAGGGCCACTATAGTTATGGGAATGGGTGAAGGGATCTGAGCTCCCTGATAGCTAAGAGCCGGCCAGAAAGAACACAAAAATATTTGGCTAATATATATATAACTGATACACATTAAAATAGAGAAGAAATATTCAAAACTATTGTTTCCACGACTGGTCATGTGGTTGTGACTAGTGCTTATAACTACCTTCTTCCACTGGCCATTCTGTATTCCCTTTGCCCTCAGCAAGCACCTCAGTTCATCATGGTTCTTTGTCTGGTGGGATTTTTCTGACTCCCGGGGGAGGTGTATGTATTGAGCTCTGTGACAAAAAGCCCCAGCCACTAAGATCAGAGGTAATAAGAACTGACACAGGTCTCAGTCTGTCCTTGTGGGTTCTGGCTTCTGCTTGCGGGTTCAATCTTGTCCTTTATCTTCCTCCACTTTACATGCATCTTCCCTTCCCCACTGTCTGCCCCTGGACTTTAAGCTCCAGCCTCAGTTGGGAGGACAGTGGCTTTACAGCTTGTACAATTGTGTATGGTCAATTCCCTGCAACAAATACATATCTCCTAGTGGTTCTGCTCCTCTGTTTAAACTCTGACTGTTACATGAAACATTATAAATATTCTCTTTAAATTTAAGAACCAGAAAAGGATCCCCACTATCATTATTCAATATTGTATTAGTGATTCTTACCAGTAAAATAAGAAAAGAAAAATAATTAAAATATTTTAGAAACAAGACTGTTGTCATTTGCAGATGACATGATTATCTTTACAGAATTGACAAACTATTAGAACTAATGAGATTGTTCAACAAAGTTGTTAGATGTAAAATTCAAATACAAACCCAATTGCCTTCTTCTCTACCAGCATCAAAAATGTAGTTTTTAAAAAGACAACATTTAAAATAACAATAGAAACTAAAGTCCTTTGAAATAAATCTAACAAAAAATTCATAAGACATTCCTAAAAAATTACACAATTTTAATAAAAGATGACAAATAAATGGGAAGATATACCGTGTTGGTAGATGGGAATTCTCAACATCATAAAGATATAAAGTATCCCCAAATCGATCTATAAATTCAATGTAGTTTCAATCAAAACCTTAACAGGATCCTTCACAGAACTTGACGATCTCAGCTTAAAATTCCTAAGAAAGGTAGAGGACCAAGGACAGCCAAGGCAATGTTAAAGAGAAGAAGGAGAAATTTGTCTTTCAGATGTCAAAATCTATTATAAAGCTATAGTAATTAAAAGTATTGTTATTAGTGCAAAGCTTAATTCATTGGCCATGGGAACAGAATAGAGAGTGCAGAAAGGCCCAACACAATCTCAAATTTAAATTCGACAAAAGTGACATTATAAATAAGTCTGGGAAGGATGAACTATTCAATAAATGGTGCTGGAACAATTTGTTAAATATGGGGGGAAAATTAAAAACATTATCATCATACACTCCATACAAAAGAAATAACTCCAGCTGATTAAAGATCTAAATGTCAAAAGTAAAACTTTGAAATGATATATTAAACCATCTTAAAATATTAATACTTCTGTATGAAAAAGACATAAAAACAAAGCGACAAATCAAGCCACATCATGGGGTTTTTTTAAGTTTTTACCTTTTAAATACATACAAAAAGATTTATGAACGAAATATGATATCCGGGACTTGCTTCAAAATAACCCAGGAAGCAAGAAGAGGAATTGGTGGGGGTGGGGAGCAGGTTAAGTACAAATCAAGGATTGGCCAGGGGTTGATAATTGTTAAAGCTAGGTGATGGGTACATGGGAGTTTATTGCACTATTTTCTCTAGTCTGGTATATATTTGAAATTCTCCATTAGGAGAAGTTTTAAAAAGAGAGAGAGGGGGAAAAGAGATGCTCCTTAAAAACAAAGTCAAGACACAGAATTGGAGAATTATTTTTGTAATACATATAACTAATAAATGATTGGTAATCCCAACATATAAAGAATATCACTATATCAATAAAAAAATAGCAATCAACTCATTAAAACAATGGTCGAAAGGTTTGAACAGGCAATTCACAGAGGAAGAAGTCCAAATGGGCAATAAACATATGAAATATATTCAAAGATCAACTGCTCTTACAATCAGAAAAATGTAAATCAAATATCACTTTACACATAGCAGATTGGCAAAAATTTGACATGTATGGAAGTCTGAAAACACTGAGCGATGGTGAGGATTTGAAGCTAAGAGAACTTTCGGATGAGTTATTTGGCGAACAGGTTGATTACACATAACAAAGTTGATTATGTGTATACCCAACCATCCAAGATCCACGTGTCCATGTTTCACCCTGGAGCAACTCTCCCACGTTTGCCCAAGTAAACATTTACATGCCAAGTAAAAAGTAGTAAGTGTTTATTGTAACACTGTGGAAAAAGTGGAAATAAATTTCACTTCCATCAATAAATAAATAGCCAACAATAATAATTTTTCAGTGGATTCGTGTATGTATGAGAATGATTCAAATCCACTTTAGGATCCTGGTTTTCTTTAGAAATAGAAAGAGAGTAAGGGAAAAGGATGAAGCTTTAACTAGAGCAGAATATTTTTATTTCATTTTATTTTATTTTATGGGAATAAAGTCGCCAAGGCCAATGTTAATGTCTGTTCTTTTGTGGTAAAGGATATGTAAGTGTTGTTAGTCTCTGCCTTTTTGTACGTTTTAATGTTCTGTAATAAAATATTTAAAACCAACAAATCTTTATTCTTTTTGATTTACACCACGCCAAATGATAAGCGGGACCTTTTTGTCTCGTTTCCTACTAAAACAACCATTTTGGCATAGCTTAAATAGGGCTAAAGTCACACATCAGCTAGAACACTTGAACATTGTTAAATAGTCCTTTAAAATTATTCATTTAGAAAAATAAAGCTACGGTCAATTTTTTACTTTATCTTCATCTAAACATTTGCCTTGGCATTGATAAGAGCCTAGAGACTCACGAATGTGTCATTATAAAACACTCACAGAGTTTCAGGCCTAGATTTAGCATCCAGTTCAACATCCCAACAAACAGACCACAAACAAAAACATGGATGGGAAAATGTCTGGGCTAGAGCGTCAGGTGACCCAGAGGTGGAGGCTTCAACTTTCGTAGGGAACATCCATTTTATTACTGCCTTGCAAGCAGTTCTAAGACAATGCTGGTATTTTAATATTAATTTTGAGCATTGTCATGCTTTTATGTTAATTTAAGAAAAAATGCACTAGAATGGCTAGTACCCACTTGAGGAAAACACCCGTGGAGATGACTGTAGCCCCAGTACCAGATCTTAAGCATCCTAAGGATATAGACTGAAATCCCTGAGAAGACAGGTCTCCCATGCAATTATGCTGTATGAATCAGCATCCTCAAGTAGCTTCATTACGTCTTCCCCTCGCTGGTAAAAGAGATTCTCCCCTCCGCCCCCCACATGCAAAACATGTCACCTAAACAAACTATGGCTTTGCAATATCACTATCAAAGAACAAATGGCTAGACCGTAAAAGCATTATGTACATCCCAGGAATATGTCTCTATTTGAGTCAGCAGAGTTTCCCTCAAGAGCTCAATCCCTGATACAGACTTAGTGGAGTTGTCATAAAACATGAAATACACATAGGATGGGCAAGGTCAGAAATGCATCACGGGTTTTTCCTTCCTCTTTAGAATTAAAGCTCTAAGTTAGACAGGAGGAAGACAAATGCGACGCGAGCTCTGAATTATTCTTTTTTACTTATACGCTTCAGCAGTTCATTGTTGCCTTATCTCCCGGAGGTTGAAACTAATGAGAGGCTGAATAATTTCATGTAAGTCAAGAAAATGGAAATTGGATATGTTTGGAACAGTCGTCACATAAAATATGGTTGTTTTTATTGCTTTTAACTTTTGTTCAGTAGACGATCTTGTTAATTCAATAAAACAAAATTTATGTGGTGAATGAATAATGTTTGTAAGTTTCTTTAAGCTTCTTGGATGAAAGGTGCTATATAAAACCAAAGTATGCGGTGTTGCATTATTATTTTATTTCATAAGCTCTGCAACATAAAAAGCTGCAAATAAAATCTCTCGAAGCTTTATCTTCCTAGTCCTGGGAATAGATCTTCAGGCTTTTGTGAAAGTGGCAACTCTTATTTTTTGTCGTCGCTCAAGTTTTGAATGCTCAGAGGCAGATACTGACAGGCGAGATTTTTGTTGGAGTTGTGTGGATGACGTGTGTGTGTGTGTGTGTGTGTGTACTCAGATGGGAAACAGGTCGCACACAGGGTGAGTCAGACATTTGATTGTGTCAGTTTACAGCCAATATTTATTTCCAATTGCCAGTGTGTATTGCTATTTGTAAATTGCTATATTGTTTTAAAAAATAGGCAATTTTTCTTTTTGCTTATTTTCAGGGTGCAGAAGTTGAAAAGAAAAATTTGTGCCTTGTCACCTTGTGACATCACTGAAATTTATATGTCATGCTCCAGAATTAAATCATTCAACAAAGATAAATTGAATGCCCTTATAAAATTCTCATGTCATAATCCCAAGCTGCACTTGATGAATTAGAAAGTTTAATACCCTGACTGCATTCAGGAGGTGATGAAGGGAGGCAAAGCGCATGTGCATTAAAAGTCAAATAACTATAGCAGACAATGGTAAATGTCAAAAGGTGCCAAATGAGTAATCTGAGAAGTAAAGGCTGCGTATTCAGAGGCAGGAGTGGAGAAGCCGCCAAAGAATCCAGGGTAAATGCGCCAGCAGAATCATCAGGCGATAGGACAATGGGAGCTGAGGGATTGGCTGGAAGGGAGTTTTCAGGGAGGGAACGGGGGAGGTGAAGTTGGACATTTAGCTTGATAATACGTCACACTGAAATAATATTGTTGATAGTTCTCCATTTTCTCTGTCCATTATAATTATCCTCAATTATTTATTTCCATTAAGCTGTCTCCCTTTTCAGTTTTTGTCCTTAATTTAAGTCTCTAAATATGAATATGCGTGCTGCACAGGAAGGAGATACACTATTGGGCTTGCTTTTCCACTAAGGACGAAAGAACAGGTGGTGACAAGCAATCTTGGTTGTTTAAAATATTTTATTTTACTTTATTTTACATTGTACTTTTTTCTGACTCTCCTTCACCCAACAGGCTCATGACACTGTCAGCAGCTGAAACACTTTATAGGTTTGTTGTATCTCTTTCTGGTTCTTTCCATTGTAATAGTCTGGATTCACTGTCAGCAGTCTTGAAAGTTTGATTTAAAACAAAATCAAACAGATGTGGAGAAACCAGAACACTCACACACTGTGGTGAGAATGTAAGATGAGACAGCCGTTGTGGAAAATGGTTTGACAGTTCCTCAAAGTGTTAAACACAGAGTTACCCTATGACCCAGCAATTCCACTCCTAGTTATGTATCCAAGAGAAATGAAAATATATGTCCACACAAAAATTTGTACATGAATGTTCTTAAGCAGCATCATTCACAGTAGCCAAAAAAGCAGAAACAATCCAATGTTCATCAACTGATGAATGAATAAAGATGTAGTCTATTCACGCAATGGAATATTATTCAGTCATAAAAAGGAAGACGTACTGGTGCATGCTACAGCATGAATAAATCTTGGAACCATTATGCTGAGTGAAAGAAGCCAGTCACAAAGGACCACGTTTTGTATGATTCTACTTAGATGAAGTGTCCAGAATAGTCAAGTCTATGAGACAGAGCCGATTAGTGGCTGCCTAGGGCTGGAGGGCAGGGGATCTGGGAGGAATGGGGGTGACTGCTAAAGGGTTTCTTTTGGGGTGATGAAAATATTCTAAAACTAGATTGTGGCGATGGTTGCACACTGTGAATATACTAAAAACCATTGACTGTACACTTTAAATTGGTAAATTGTACTTTATGTGATTTGTACCTCAATAAAGCTATTTTAAAAATCAAGTACAGTAAGATTTTTAAAAATTTCTCTTGCTTTGTATTTTGGCTCCTCCTCTTAGTTGCATTCTCCTGCTGATGGCCATGCAATTGCTGTTATTTTATGCCACATATCTTCCTCTATAATTTCCTTCGATTACATATTTTGATTCTAGGCACTTCTGGAACTTTCTTGGTAATCTATCTCAAGGTTTGATTTCTCTTCTGCATGAAATGATTAAAAGGAAACAAGTGTGCTTTTATAAATTCCTCTATATGCTTGGAAATCGAAATTGTTTTCTTACCAAATGTGATATTAGGGAAATGACATCATTTTTACAACTGAAAACCCAATGTTTCTGATATAAGCTCAGAGTTTATTCTTTAAACGAGATAAAACCATAAAATTATGGGTTTTTTTTTTAACAAACCCGCTCCAATGTACACTTCTAAGAAGGCCTAGCATCTTTCAGGTAGTCTCTTTATGAGGCTTTGCATTAATGCCAAAATTGATGAAATCAATACTCAAACATTTTTTAACTCTTATTTTGTTAGATTTGCCTCCAAGAGAGTGATACGTGATTTTTTAAATATCCTAAATGGTAATGGTACATTTCTGTCCTTTAATGGTGATGTAATTTTTAGAAATAGTCAAAAGCTACCCATGTTTGATAAGTAGGTCAAAAGACCAATCTGGAGAATATTTTTTAATGTCAAAAATAAAATATGACTCTCGGGTAATGAAACTTTTCTTTCCTGTGTAACTCAAACTAAATCTGAAGGCACGTTAAACATATGAGTTTCAAAAAATAATTTGATATGCCACAACTATAAGGACCCACAACTAAAATGTACAAGTACGTACTGGGGGGATTTGGGGAAAAAAGCAGAAAAAAAAAGACGATTGGCAAGAGTTGTTAGCTCAGGTGCCATTCTTGAAAAATAATAATAATTTGAGTAGCGACAGTATTATTAGAATGAGCTCCTGGCTTCTCACCAGACACAATGCCAGGGACATTACACAGATTATCCCAATAAATCCTTCCAATAGTTCAACAGGGTAAAAATTATCCCCATTTTACTGATAAGAAAACGAAGTCAGAGAAGTTAAACAACATGCCCAAGCTCACCCAGCTGTCCTGAGGTAGGGCTGGTCCTCAAATCTCCAACCTGCTGACTCTCCATAGGGCCAGTTGGGTAATAAACACTCTCATCTTAGTTTTAAAAGTGAGTCACTTTGCTTTATTCTCTGTGTGGTTTACAATTTTTATGTCCTAACTCTACCTGCCGTGTGCATGTCCAACCTTGAAATTGGGCCAAGTCTTCCTCAAAGATCTGGGGCTCCTCTGCCCTTTGGAGCCTCCTTTCTTATCTCCTCATTTCCGATATTGAACTACATATTAAGTTCAACCAGGCAAGGTGTGAGCACAGCACGTTTCTCCTGTAAAGACCAAGAACTTCTCATTCACCCGGGGTCAAAATTATCACAGTTCAAGTCAGGGGAGTCCAAACTCGTGAGAGCTTGCCATGTTTCCTCTCAGAGCCCCTTGGAATGCCCCCATGCCATGCGGCATCCAACACTGTGCTTTTCAAACTTATGAAATCAAAAGACACAGCCTAAGGGAGCAGGGCCAAAGCAAGGTATTAGGAGGATAATGTTAAAACCCGTTATAAAATTAAAACCATGACTATAGCTAGAGGAACTGTCCATCCATGGAATGAGCATATTAGTGTAAATGAATTGAGTTAGAAATTATTGAGGTCTATTAATCAAGTTGATTCCTATAATATGGTAAAATTCAAATAGCATCTTCTTTTTATTGGACCCTGGACTGCCTGAATGAACACCACTAGAACCTTTGGAAAGTAGGTTTGGCTCAAGAATAAGCCAGTACTTAAAATCTTTTAGCAGGGCTTCACCGAGGGCAGCTTAACCACCACTTGGCTTTAGAGCCGTGGGTTCCTGGAATTTGTGAGAGTAATAATAATAGCAAACACATAGTACTACCAATGTGCCAAGTACTGTTCTAAGTTGACTCACTTAATCTTCATAGCTGTGCAGTAGGTGCCATTCTCATGCTCCCCGCTTTACAGGTGGAGAGATCAAGGCACAGGTACATTTAGCAATTTGTCCAGGGTCACACAGCCAGTAAGTAGCGAAACCAGAATTTAAATGTGTTCTAAATCATTACACATAGCCTCTCTTCGGGCTGTGCTGCCTTTAGTGTGAAGTGGCTTGGCAGAGAGGACAGAGTTGGCAGCTAGAGTTAGTTTCTTTTCCATGGGTCAGAATGATATTGTCCAGCAGTATATTCATAAGCTTATCTGTAAAAAAAAAAAAAGTGCAAATCTTCAAACACAAATGATTTGAAGAATTTGCCTTCTAATGAGAATAAAACGAAGGCTTTCTCCCCTTGCTGATTCCCCTCTGCAGTGGATTGCGTTATTGTTCCCATCTCGTCCTCCCACCTATATCCGTATCTGTTGCCATGTAACTTTGTATTTCCTCTCACTAGAGATGGAGTCTGTTTCTCCACTCCTTGACTTTAACCTCAACCATATGATTCACTTTGGCCCAAGGGATATTAGCAAAAGTGATACAAGCAGGGGCTTGAAATGTGCTTGCACAGCTGGGCTGCTTTCCTTTCACTAGCCATAGCCATGAGAATTACATGGTCTGGGGAGCCAACTGGTCCAAGGAGGATGAGAGACATGTGGAGCAGACCTTTGAGCCAATCCTAGCTGAGCCTAGCCTACACAAGCCAACTTCCAGCCAGCCTGCAGATGTGTGAGTGAAGATAAATGAGTGTTGTTTTAGGCCACTGGATTTTGAGGTGGTTTGTTTTACAGTAAGATTGCGGCAATAACTGATGGATTACCCACTCCACTTGCTTTTGTATTTTAGGTACCAGTTCCTCCCACCTATGAACACACCCAGATGCATTCACTTATATTTAATCATAGCAAATTATTACAGCCATCTTTCGCCCTTCCATCACCCTTCTCCTCAGTATAACTTTACACCACCACATTCATCTTTTTTTTTTCCTCCTTAGCACTTGTGACATACTTCCACCTGATCCACAACCGCCTCTGTAAATGGATTGGTGGCATTATGACCCTGGAGGTAACACAACTGATCATCGTTCCTTTCTTATGCACACTGCCCTCTTATTGGTCAAAATAATCCAAACAAATATATTCAGGAGGAAAATGCAGAGGCCAGTTTTTGAAAGCCAACAACTCACCAATTCTCTGAGTCTAGTTATGAAGTGATTCTCGGGGACCATACGTGATTTCCAACTCGTCTGGATGTAATCAAGTTCCATCTGTCCCTTTTCAGTAAATGTGTCCATAGCAGTCATTTACATTTTGATAGAAACTTAAGTCACTCTTCTAAAAGTATTTTTATTCAATTTATATTGAAATAATTTCAAACACACTCAGAAAAGTTACAAGAATAGTGTACTGAAATCCTGAACACGCTTCACCCACATCCAGCAATTAACATTTTGCCACATTTGCTTTATCATTGTCTCTCTTTTTCTTCCTCTTTCTCTATTTTTTTATGAACCATTTGAGAATAAATTGAAGACGTCATGCTCCTTTGCCCCTAAATTCTTCAGTGTGCATTTCCTAAGATCAAGGACATTCTCTTACAGATCACAGCTAAATTATTCAAATCAGAAAACTTAATCTTGATGTAATGCTATAATCTGATGTATAATCTATATTCAAATTTTGCCAATTGTCCCAATAATATCCTTTATGGCATTTCTCCCCCTTCTTTGGATTCCCTGAATGCAATTCAGGATCACAGGTTGCAATTAATTGGCACGTCTCCGTGGTCTCTTTTGATCTGGAACAACTCCCTAGCCTTTCTTTGGCTTTCATGACATCAACATTTTGGAGTAGCGCAGGCCAGTTATTTCCTAGAATGTCTTTCAATTTAGTATTATCTGAGGTTTCCTCACGGTTAGATTCAAGTTATGTATCTTTAGCAGGAATACTACATAGGTAGCATTTACATTTTAAAGTCAGTTTCTAATTGTAATGAATACAATATGTAATATAATTTAAAGACTCTATCAGGTGAAGAATTATTTTTGAGGGAGGGAGAAGTTAGCTATTCTACCTAATTTTGAAGTCAATATTATTTCTCTGTAGTATATTTATTGTGATCTAAAAGAATAGTATACTTTAACAAGAGCATACAGTAATTACTGTCATATAGTAATTACAGGGAGATTTGGGCTTGATATAAAAACTGTCTAAATTTTAGAGCTGCAGAAAGGCGCCTTCAATCTTGTGAGCTCTCCAGCTCTGAACAACTCTGTTGGGAAAGGCAGGGAAGTCATTTAGGCATCAGGCCAGAACTGGACTAGAGGACCACTGGGTACTTTCTGACCCTGATGTGTGTTCCAGGAAGGCTGATATCTGCATTCTCCCTAGCTTCCTAATTGCATACAAGGAGATTATTCTTTGAATCAATGGGAAAATTTTTAGTATATCAAGAGTCTACATGTCAAAAGAAAAGATGCTCGATTTTGCTCAAAATTAAAGAAACATAAATTAAAACTGTGCTGAGATACCATCTTTACCTATAAGATTGGCAAAAATCTAAAAGTTCAATAACACACTGTTGGTGAGGATGTGGGGAAATAGTTAGATGTATTACTGGTGAGAACGCAAATTGGTATACAATCTCTTTGGAAGGTAATTTAGCGACAGCTATCAAAATTGTAAATTTATTTGCGTTTCAATGAGCAATTAAGCATTGGGGAACTTATTCTACAGATATATTTGCACACATGGAAAATTATATAAGCACAAGGTTACTCAATGCAGCACTGTTGGTTACTGCAAAAGATTGAAAACAATGTAAATGTCCATCAAAAGAGAATTGGCTAAATAAACGTTTACATATCCATCCAACGGATGCCAAAGAAAAAAAGGTGGTGGGGAAACTCTCCATGTACTGATTTAGAAAGAGCTCTAAAATACATTAAGTGAAAAAAATGCTACAGTTTTTATATGCAGAACAGTTTTTATACTACCCTATCTTGGGTATGAAAGGAAGGAGCCTAAAAGTATATACACATATTTTCTCGTCTGTCCGCATATGAACTAAGAGCAGTAGTGAGGGGAGATGTCTTGGCAGATGGGGGACAAGGATTAGCAAGAAGCTCTCACTGTATATCCTTTTGTACTTGCAGGTTTTTGAACCCCATCAATGTTTACCTATCCAAAAACTAAATTTAAAACTAAACCAGCAGAATGAACAGAAAATGGTAAAACAAACGAAAAGAATCTATGTTTCCTTTCCTGCCTATCTGAAATTATGAACTCCAGAGGCAACTTTCTAGCATTTAGGACTTTTTCTCCATTAAATGTGATACCATGAGCCCCAGGTATCAAAAGGTATTCTCAGCAGTGTTAGAGAGAGAGAGACTAAATTTGTTTTCTTCCAGGAAACTAAATCCCCACGCATTTATATAAGCATAGTGTAGCCGCCCCTCTTGGTGCTCTGTGCAAATCCCCTTGGCTCCCTTTTATGTTTTCTGTGAGCACCGCCCCCCCCCCCCAACTTTTGTGTGCTCTGTTTATAATAGCTGCACCTGTGACACTCTTGGAGGCTTGCCCTTGGGCTGTTAGAGTTGCTTTGCCCACTTATATAGAGAGCAAGAAATGCCTGGGAATTTACTTTCCCTGGAGCAGCCTTAACAAATGACTAGTGCAGCCTTACCCTTAACTGACTAGTGCAGGAGTATGAAATCCTAGCTCATTGCCCCCGGTCTGAACAAATTTGGAGGTATAATTTATGTTCCAGAGCTCTCCACAGGATCAGGCTGAGGCTGACACTTGGCTTGAAATTACACGCTTACTTATCTTCTTCCCCTTCCCTGACCTTCTCCCACTCTCCTAGGAGTACTTCCTTAGTAACTCATTTGTACATGAATCCATGCCTCCAGGTCCCTTTCTGGAGAACATGACAAACGATATATGGTTTGTTAGATTTGGAATGGCTGTAACATGACACCAAAATTTGAGTTTCCCTAACAGATGGATTTGAGAAATTGGGGTATCATTGTAAGTTCCAACCCCACCTTTCATACATTGCAAATACTCCAGATTATACCTCATTATGCAATCATTTTATGATGCATGATAATTTTAATACCTTGCTTCTCCACACAAATGGGTTTTACCACACACCTGATCACACTACCAATTTGGTTAATGTGGAAGTCCTGCCCCTAGGGTCTAGTATTTTAAAAGACAGTAAATGGGATTTACAATGTTTCAGGTAGACCAATACGGAAGTAGCAAAAAAAAAACCTCCCATATCATCTTGGGTTATCTGCTAACCTCCTGAAGCATGAGATCTGATTACCTCCGTCATTATTTTTGCCTGCCTACATGAAGATGTCGTTAAAGCTCAAAGTAGAATGCACCTAATTTAACAACTGCATATTTGCATTTCTCCTCATAAAAGCTTGTTTTCTCAACTATAACACACCTTTGCTCTTACAAAAGGACCAGTTTCCTGGGCAAAATTTTCTATTTCCGTCTTCTCCAGAAACATCACCTTGGTATCCAGAATTTTCCTATAAGTAAGGGCTTTGGTCAAATGTTTGATCATTTTTTTTTTTTTAAGATTTTATTTTTTCCTTTTTCTCCCCAAAGCCCCCCGGTACATAGTTGTGTATTCTTCGTTGTGGGTTCTTCTAGTTGTGGCATGTGGGACGCTGCCTCAGCGTGGTCTGACGAGCAGTGCCATGTCCGCGCCCAGGATTCGAACCAACAAAACACTGGGCCGCCTGCAGCGGAGCGCGCGAGCTTAACCACTCGGCCACGGGGCCAGCCCCAAATGTTTGATCATTTTAAGAAGCATCTGCAATGCAGCGAAAGTCAGAGAGAACATTTTTGCCCTTCACAGGTTTCTGGTCTGAGAAAGAGGGATTAACATCGAGATGAGAGGTCAGCAAACTACACCCGACAGGCCAACTCTAGCCTACTGCCTATTTTTGTACTGCCCCGTGAGCTCAGAAATAATTTTTACATTTTTAAATCATTGGGGAAAAAAATCAAAGTAAAATATTATTTTGTGACATAAAAATTATGTGAAATTCAGATTTCAGTGTCCATAAATAAAGTTTTATTGAAACACCACCTCACTCATTCATTTACACAATGCCTATGGCTGCTTTCTGTTGAGCAGTTGAGACAGAAAAGTACTGCCCTCTGCGTTAGGCAAAATAATGCTCCCCTCCCCCAGCCTTATCTCTAGAACCTGTAAATATGCGAACTTACATGGCAAAGGGACTTTGCAGATGTAGTTAAATTTATGGACCTTGAGATGAGGAGATTATCCTGGATTATCCAGGTAGGCCCAGTCTAATATATGAGCTCTTAAAAGCATTTTCTCCAGTTGGAGGCAGAGAGATGTGACAAAAAGAAAAGTCAGAGTCAAAGTGTGAGAAGGATTTGACATGCTCTTGTGGGTTTGAAGATAGAGGGGACAGACAAGGAATGCAGGCTGCCTTAAGGAGCTGAGAGAAGCTGACAGCCAGCAAGGAAGTGGGAACATCCAGCCACGTTGAACTGGATTCTGCCAGCCACTTGAATGAGCTTGGAAGCAGATTCTGGCCCCAGAGACTCTAGGAACATGGCCCTACCACCACCGTGACTTTGGTCTTTTGAGATACTAACCAGCTGAGCCCCACAGTGGTAGACTTCTCACCAAAGAACTCGAGGTTATAAATGAGTGTTGTTTTAGGCCACTAAATTTGTAGTAATTTGTTTCAGCAGCAATAGAAAACTAAGACATCCCCAAAGTCTAAAATATTTACTATTTGGCGTTTTCCAGATAAATTTTGCCAAACGCTGATCTTAACCCTTGCTCCCCAAATTATGGGTCCTCAGACCAGAAACAATAGTACCACCTGGGAGCTTGATAGAAATGCAGAATCTCTAACTATCTCAATGGGGGGAATCCTTTCACAATGTATATGTATATCAAGTCACCACAATGCACACTTTAAATATCTCACAACTTTATATGTCAATTATACCTCAATAAAGCTGAAATTTTAAAAAACTAAAATAAAAAACCAAAAAACTCAATACCCATATGATATACGCCCATTATGTGAGTTCACCCAATTAAAAAACAAAGACAAGAAATGCAGACTCTCAGACCTCACTGAGACCTACTTTAGCAAGATTCCCCAGGGTATTTTTTCACACATTAAAATCTGAGAAGGGCTAGTCTGGACTTCGTCTTGCTGTTGTCTTAGCTGTTACCAAGATGTTCTTAGCTGCCTTTGTCGAGATAGAGAGGTGAGCAGAGATGGACATAGAAATCATGGCGTTAGAGAAAAGCTGGAAGTTGGACTCAACTATTTCATAGTTCACACAGTCACAAGCACCCTCAGCTTCATTCTCGGCATTGTCATCACCGCATTCATCTTCCTGCCAAAGCAGCATCTCCACTGCAAATGTTTATTGCATGTATTACTTGGATCTTTCAGCTCCCCAGAAAACCACTCTATTATTTCCTTAGGGCTGCTGGAACAAATTGCAAGTAGAGGGCTTAAAACAACAGAAACTTATTCTCTCACGGTCTGGATGGCGGAAGTCAGAAATCAACACGTCAGCAGGTTTGGTCCTCCTGGAAGCTCAAAGGGAGCCTCTGTTCCAGGCCTCTCTCCTAGCTTCTGGTGCTTGCTGGCAATCCTTAGCCTTCCTTGGCTTGTAGACACTTCACTCTAATCCCTGCCTCCATCTTCATATCACCTTCTCCTCCGTGTCTCTACTCTCCCTCTGTTTGTCTCTTGTAAGGACACTTGTCATTGAATTTAGGGCTCACTCTAAATCCAGAATAATCTCATCTCACGATCTTTACTTTAATTACATCTGCAAAGACCCTTTTTCCAAATAAGGTCACATTCCCAGATTTGGCGGTGGGGGGTAGGCAGGGTTAGGATGTGGACCTATCTTTTTGGAGGCCACCATTTAACCCACTACACCCACCATTAAGTACCGTAAATTGGTTAAGCAAAGCTAAGATGACTCACTGCAGTGAGGAAGAACCCACCCTTAACGAGTCTTGACGAGTGTCTCAAAACGCAGAAAAGAGCAGGGGACAGTTACCAGGGTTTCAAGGCCTGGGGTGGGTGATTTTAAGAGAAGTCTTGCAAGGTGGAGCTTTAGTTGGGACTGGGCTGAGCTTGTGACAGAATCGATTAGAGTTGGAGAACACAGGGAGGAGAGCCTTGATGGAGCTTGTCGTTTAACAGCCTGGGTTTCCACAAAGATAAACTTCTTCCAGGCCTCAGGCTCAGTCTTCTGTACAATGAAAACCTTGCTGGAGGGGCTGGCCCGGTGGCTCAGTGGGTAAGTGCGCACGTTCTGCTTCGGCCACCCGGGGTTCGCCGGTTCCGATCCTGGGTGCGGACACGGCACCGCTTGACAAGCCATGCAGTGGTAGGCGTCCCACATATAAAGTAGAGAAAGATGGGCACGGACGTTAGCTCAGGGCCAGTCTTCCTCAGCAAAGAGAGGAGGATTGGCAGCAGTTAGCTCAGGGCTAATCTCCCCACCTCCACCAAAAAAAAAAAAAACCTGGCTGGAAAGTATGCAGATGAGGCCTTTCCAGTCATTTATACCTCAACAGGAATGAGTTTGTCTGATAGCTTTCTGAGAGTTCACTTTGACAGGGAAAATGAACTTGAACCACGGTCCAGGCTACAGGAGGAAAGAACCTCACAGTTTTTTCTTGCCCTGATCCTACGTTTTGTTATCCAGCCAAGCTGCCTCTTTCCCTGCAGTAAAGCAAAATTCCAGTCTCTCCTTATTCATTTGGCACTACTAATATATTAGACGTAACTGAGAAAAAAAATATATGTTCTATCCACTTATGTATAGGCGTCACTTTGAAAAGAGACTATTAACTTGTTTACTAATTTATTATCCACTTTCTTCTACTGGAACATATTCTTCCCTGGTAAGGGACTTTGTTTTGTTCGTCATTCCAACCCTAGAACCGTGCCTGGTACAAATGAAGTGCTTGATTGAAAAAAAAAAAGATTATAGCCATTTGGAGACACGCGTTAAAATACTGTGGGATATAAATGGACATAGGAGTCAGGCAGAAAATATCTCCTACTCGTTTTTATCTTGAGGTCAAATAAGTCAATTTCTAGTTAAGGTCTATTCAAATCCCAGTGATAGTAGGGGTTTTTTGGAAAAGAAAAGAGGTAATAGAAGTTTGAAATAGAACTATATAATTGGGTTCCTATTCTATTCTTAGGAGAGGTAAGGTAGGGTGCACCGTAACTGCGGCCAGAGTGTAGGATGAAGATAACCCTCCAGAACCAAATTGCAATATATATGATCCAGACTGGTTTTCATAACAAAAATAGAAGCGTCCTCTTTGAAGCAACCGGGATGTATGAAGGCAGACGAAATGATTATAATGATTGATTTTAATTTAGCACAATTCTGTCTTTAGTAAATGAAATTTTCTCCCTCTTAAAAGTAATCTGAAATATCTTCAAGAGGTTGTCAAGAGAGGAGAGAGAGAGCTAAGCTTTGCAGCAAAGAAGATAGAACGACGTTCTTATGGGGAATTCTGAAGAGTATTAAAATTGACTAATTCATTAGAAGAGACTTTTGTGAGCTTATTACAAGGTTTTCATTATTGCAGTTCTTCCAAAAGAGCTTAAAGGGCTTTTTAATGTGAAATGAACAGTACATCTTGCTTTGATGTTTCCTAAATATCTGACTTTTTGAAAATAGAATAAGTAGATATAAAAGTCATACATATTTTCAGCTTTCCCAATGGTTTTAAATGTTACGTTATACGATTCAGATAGTTCAGCAACTTTTTTGTTGCTATTTCATTTTGTTCCATAAAATCTTTATCTCATACACAAAAGATTTGTATTAGTGCCTCCAAACATGCTTTATTAACTTCTAATATACTCCGTTTGCAACGCAATTCAATCCTTCTGTGATATTAGCACCCGTCACAATTCCCTCATTCTTTAACAAGACTATGGTTCAGTGTAAAACTATGTAAATACAAAAAAAGGATCTTTTTTTCTCATTTCGTTGTAGCTGTTGGGTCAATTCCCCAGGTGTCTGAGGCACTTAAGGCTATTTGAAAACCAGTCTTAGTGCAAACCTTGCATCTTTTCTTTAAAAGGTTTCAATTTATATGCTCCAAAATGATATACATCCTCCATCTAGTCAATTTTTAAGGAAAATTATACAAAACTTGGAGACGAGGCAAAAAGGTAGGTGTCACATTCTTTCAATATCACACACAGTAGAAAGCTCACCCAAGGGCTACCCAGGGAAGGGACCTTGTTTGCTCACGTTGTCATTGATTAAAGGTCAAAGACTACTTGAAGTTACGTGAAAACAAAGAATTTTGTTCAGTAGAGATGCAAATAATTTCTGTCCAGTAGAAATAACCTCAAAGGTCATAGGTTTTTTTGCCCTGTAGGAAAGTTTTGTATCTAACTCAACCATTTTACCTTAACATTCCTTTACTAAATTGCTTATATATGTAAAGCTCCTCACGTGCTCTTCCAACCAGTCTTAACATCCTACTGGTTCCCGCATTAACTAATGACTTGAATAAAATCTTTGGCATATGTTCATTTTGTATATGCGTAAGAGTCATGATTTGACCTTTTTTTGAAATTATTTCTTAGTGCCACTTAACACCTCACACCTCCACCTACAGTTGAGCAGGTTCTGGACTATCCCTATGGGCAAGAAAGCAGATTAGAGAGAACTTCAATATGAAAAACAGAATGAAAAATCACTGAGGTAAGGGAAAAAATGCAATCTTTGAAGAGAAAAATCTTTTCTCCCCTCAGTGAAATCCACAGGCTCCTTTAGCTGGCATACTGAGAGCATTTCTTTCCTTTTTGTTAAGTGATCACTCAATTTTCTGAAGTACAACTCTTATCTCTTTGCCCATCCTTATTTTCAAAGGTCACCTGAGTTAGATTTCAGGCTTGAACAAGCATTTGCTTATTACGCACCGGTGCCATGCAAGTGGGGATAAGCCATGTCCCTTCCCCTCAAGAAAGTCACAGTCCCAGAGCAAAGGAGCAGAGTGGACACAGGTCAGTGGAAGACAGAGGGACAATCTGGAAGGATCTGCTAAGATTTATGTACAACTAAGAGTACTCAAGTCTAAAGTGGGAAAAGAGGGTAAGGAGTTCTGCCTTAAGGAGAGTTCCGCTTTAAGGAATAAAGGCAGCGGGTTAAAGTCCAGCTGGACTTTCAGTTATTTTTCTAAGAAATAAGTCAGGAACCTATGGATTAGGTGCCCTAACTTTAGAAAATATGTAAGAGCCCTTAGGACTTATACCATTCATTCATTTAGCAAAGATCTTCTGAGAGGACCAAATTTGTGTTATTTTTAATTTTTTCAATTAGTGCAGAGCAATAACGCAATCTTAAATGAAGTGGTCTCATGTGCTAAACTTTGGCCTTCTCTCCAATCTTGGGCAGTGGGGTAGGCGGAACCAAGCCCCAGGGGACCTACCAGTGGGACAGCAGCTTTGGAAAGTAAACAAAAGCCAGGCCTGTGACATGAAGGGAACAGAAAGCCTGGGATTCAGTCTGGGACAAGAAACCTGCCTTTGGGACACAATGTGAGCCCACATGTCGATGTCAAATCAATGATCTTGATCTTTGCCGTACAGACCCCTCAGGCTGCCCATGAGTGACTTCCTCCTACTATTGCCTTGAGGTTCATTTTAACAAAACTATTTGTTCATTTGTTCTGATGTAAAAGTATACAAGCTAGGAAATTTTTAAAAACACACACAAAACATAGAAATTACCCATAATGCCACCTCACAGAGATGACACTCTATCTTGGTACAGGTCCTCCTTCTGTGTGTATTTTTTACATGCCTGTGTTAGTTTGTCAGAGCTGCTGTGACATGGTATCACCAATTGGATGGTTTAGACAACAGAAATTTACTGCTTCACAGTTCTGGAGGCCAGAAGTCCAAAATCAAGGTGCCGACACAGTTGGTTCCTTCTGAGGACAGGGTCTGTCCAGGTCTCTCTCCTTGGCTTGTAGATGGCTTTCCCCTCCCTGTCTCTTCTCATGGTCTTTGCTCCGTGTGTGTCTGTCTCTGTGTCCAAATTTCCCCTTTTCATAAGGACACCAGTCTTACTGGATTAGGGTTCACTCAAATGACTTCATTTTAATTTAGTTACCTTGGTAAATACCCTATGCCCAAATAAAATCACATTCTGAGGTGCTGGGGGGTTGGGACTCCAACTTATCTTTTGTGGGGGACACAATTCAATCCATGCGAATACCTGACATATTGACTGAACTGATTATTCTCCATTTGTCCCCCATGTCCCACCTCTCAGTCTTGCTCTGTGCCCAGAGAAGCTGACATCAATAGCCCCTCTTGCTCTGGCTTCCAGTTGGGTTGAGCCAGTAGGAGGCACTGGCAGAAGATCATAGGGCAGAACGAAGGAGAAATTTGATGTTTATCTGCTCCATTTCTGCTCCTTCTTGTCACTTCGGACCTAGGGGGTAGAAGGGTTTCCCACTGTTACTAGTGCCTAGAAATGTCAACATCTCCTTTTGGTCTTCTTAACCCTATCCACACCTCTGTAAGTAGTGTTCTGTTTGTTAAACACTCCTCAGTTAAATCCTTTGGTATGGCATGAATTTCCTGGCAGGACCCTGACTAATACAACATATTTTCTATAATCGGCATACTATTTTTTAAGAAAAAATATCCAAAACATTGGAAATAAGGCAAAGGGGAGGAGGCTTGTCCTTTCAATGTCATGCTGGGAACATTGCGTAACAGAATTATTTAACTCTGTAGGAGAATGCATCTGTGTTTGACTTTTACTGTTTACTATTTGATTAGAGCCCAGACACTGTGAGGTTATATATTAACTAGTAGATTATTTCTGTCTGGTAGAAAAGATAAATCCAAAGGTTAAGTTTTTATTGCCCTACGAGTTATTTAACCAGTTTTCTGTCTTACAAAACCCTTATCCTAACGTTCTTATTAATGCCTATAGATAGGCAGCTCATTAAATGCTCTTTGAACCAGCTTTACAGTCTCACTGATGCCCTCCCTAATTAACCGAATAAATCTTTGATACATGTTTATTCTATATTTATATGATTTTAATTTTTTAATTTTGGGAAAAGTACGCTTTGACATACTGCACACAGTTTTGCACTGTATTTTTTACACCTAACATATCATCAACTAATTTCACTCGACAATTCCCCAAATGCTGCTTCCAGCCTCTAGCTGTTATAAGTAAGCTTTGCTGATGATATTCACTTTTAACTGTAGTTCATATGCAGGCAAATGTTTGTGGGCAAGAGAATTGCATAAAGTTTGTCCTGGGCCCTCACCTCCCGTATTCAGGACGGTCCTGCCCTCCCTTCCTTCTCCGCCCTCCCTTCATCCATCCCACCCCACACCCATCACAGCCACAAAGGTGTCCCTCTGGGACTTATAGCCAGTTTGGGGCATGGTCAGTTTAGGGCATGGCCTGAGCACATCTTTGCTAACAATAGCATCCAACATGTGGTGAGTCCTTACTATATACAGACGCTGAGCTAAGTGTCTGATAGGCCTTATCTTTCGGTTCTCATGACTACCAGCCAGCCAGGGCCTGTTATTATCTCCCTTTTCTCTCTGTGAGGAGGCTAAGTAGGGATTTAAACCCAGGTCTGACCATGCAGTCCGTGCTCTTAGGCACTGAGGTAGGAATTGACCGCATATGTATTGAATGCCTGAGTGAATGAATAAATGAATGGTCAAAACTCCCTTGAAGGGGCCCAGCTGGAGGGCCAGTCTCACCAACTGGGCACAGTGTCAGCTGGGACTGCCTTCCCAGGCCTCTTCCTGGCCTCTGTTTATAGTTCTCTACACATTCTGCTGACCTGCCTTCTAGTGCAGGGGTGGGCAAACTTTTCTAAAGGGCCAGACAGTAGATATTTTAGGCTTTGCAGGTCGAATATAGTGTCTGTCACTTACTCTTTCTTTTTTTTTAACCCTTTAAAAATGTGAAAATCATTAGCTCATGGGCCATACTAAAACAGGCCTTGAGCCAGATTTGGCCCACGGGTTTTAGTTTACTGACCCCTGTTCCGGGTCACTGCAGACTGGTCTAGTCTTCTGTTAAATCCAACCACTGCATTCTTAATTTGGGGTATTGTATTTTTTCAGTTGTAGAATTTTTTTTTTTAAAGATTGGCACCTGAACTAACAACTGTTGCCAATCTTCCTTTTTTTTTCTGCTCTTTCCTCCCCAAATCGCCCCAGTACATAGTTGCATATTTTAGTTGTGAGTCCTTCTAGTTGTGGCATGTGGGATGCCGCCTCAGCATGGCCTGACGAGCGGTGCCCTGTCGGCGCCCAGGATTTGAACCAGTGAAATCCTGGGCCGCTGAAGCGGAGCGTGCGCACTTAACCACTCGGCCACAGGGCTGGCCCCTCTACTAAATTCTTAATTTTGGCTTTTATCTCCTTGGGCAAAGGAAAGATAATTATTTTAAAGTCTGTGTCTCATATCCTAATATCTATGGCCAGTGGGAGTCTGTTTCTATTTTCCATCATTTCTGCTATTTTTTATTTATGGTGTCTTTCCTTCTTATGTGTCTCATTATTTCTTATCAAATGCTGGACATTGTATTTGCAAAATTGTTTATAGAAACAATTTGAGGGGCTGGCCCCATGGCCGAGTGGTTAGGTTCGCGCGCTCCGATGCAGGCGGCCCAGGGTTTCACTGGTTCGAATCCTGGGTGCGGACATGGCACTGCTCATTAAACCATGCTGAGGCAGCGTCCCACATGCCACAACTGGAAGGACCCACAACGAAGAATATACAGCTATGTACTGGGGGGCTTCGGGGAGAAAAAGGAAAAAAATAAAATCTTTAAGAAACAATTTGATGCATGGATGTTCTCTCCCTCCAAAGAAGATTTATGTTTACTTCAGTATGGTATCTGGGCATGCCAGCACTTTGGGATGCGCAGAAGCACTAGCACACCGGGATTCACTTAATCCAAGTTCAGTGATTGAGATGATTGCAGGCTGAGCTACAGCTCCTAGGAGAGTTTACTTCTGGTTATAGGATACAGTAGCCCTTTGGAGTAAAGACCCAAGTCTTCTCCTATTTCCTCGATAGGTTCCCTCACTTGGCGAGGCTGTGAAAAGTTCTGCTCAGCCTCTCAACTTCCCTACTGGAATTAGTATACGCGCCCAGGGAAAAAGCAGCTTCCTGCCTCTCCTAGATCCTGGGCAGGTAGATCTAGTTAGCTCTCTACTGCCTTTACACAGATCTTTTATATTTTACCTGTCTTCTCTGGTTGTCCCCAAGTCATCACGTACATGGACCAGATCCCCCAGACCACCACTCCAGAAATGGGAATCCAGAGATAAAGTCTCTGTGCGAAAGAATTTGGACCCTATTATTGCAAGAGATAGTTGAGAAGAGGCTATACTGTCCCTTAAAACTTCCAAAGAAGATAGGTCAAGCAAACAAACAAAACCCACTAACATATACCTGTTAATCTGGTTTAAATTTCCTCTGTAGCATATTTCAATATACAACAATTGAAATCTTTAATAAATAAAAACATTTCTAGGTTATTGTTGTCTGTTATACTCTAAAATCAATAAAGACTGACTACATTTTGAGGATCTTATTGAAAAATTAAAGGTGAACAAACGAAATGAAAATACTTTCCTTTGTGAAACATAATTTTGAACTGTAATCTTAACAGAAGGATTCTTGAACTAAAAAAAAAAAATTCCATATTGAAGATCATTTTCCTCTCCTCTACCATATATTCCAGCCATTCATATATTCTCCATACCTGCCATCTTGCCTGGCGGGTTTTGCTTCATAAAGTCCTTTCATCAGCATCCTATTCTCTTTCTGTGCACAAGTCAAGTGGGCTCTTCTAGGGATACAACAAGATATAAAAAATGTTATACTCTCTGATGTTACTGGGAGAAAAAAAAAAGAAACCCTTACTTTCACTCCTAAGTCAGGGTGAGGCCCTGCTTGAGGAGTAGTCTTAACCATACAGATCGTGGGCACTCTCCAGCCCAAGAGAGAGTACACCCCAGCGAGGGCATCCCAGAAGACATGGGAAGAAATCCACTCAGTGCTATCCCAGCAACTGCTTGCCCTGGCCACTGTCCTACAGTTGTCTCTTTAAGGGAGATGTGACAACTGTGGTCCCATCATTGGCTGGAAGAAAATCTCTTTGTCTATGCAAATAAAAGCTAAGATAAAAGGTTGCTACGTAAGGTGACCTCTTTCTCCCCACCTAGTCCGGTGGTTGGAGGGAGGAATACGGAGGGTGGACCACCCCAATCTTTGGAGGAACATTTTCGACTCACACAGTTTCCACCCTGCAACTGCCACTTGTCTGTCCCTCTTCTCCACTGCTTAATGTCTCTGATTCTGCTATACTGGCCGAAGTGGGTGGACGTGCGTTTCGCCAGGTGATTGGATTTGCTGAGCCTCCGTCGTCATGCCCAAGTCATGCCTTCGAGCTTTTTTTTGAGAACCACTGGTCTGATCTTTATGGCTTTTGTCCACTGGTCATTCTTTCTCCTGGTCTATATTTGTCCAGTCATCTTAAGATGGGCAGAAGTTTTCTAAAACCATCCCCCTTCCGCAGCATCCAATGTAAGTCCCACCATCTACCATATGACACACACTGTCCTGTGTCTAGGCGGAATGAATTTGCAAAGACGCCGCTCTGGTAGACAAGAAGAGCCAAGGACCTGAAACAATGTTCCAAATATTTTTTTTTTATTTAGTATTACTCAGAATCTGTTTTTTCCCCCTATTTTAACGATATAATTTATATGTAGTAAAATTTACTCTTTTTGGTGTACAGTTCTGTGAGTTTGATAAATGCAGATAATTGTGAAATTACTCCTAAAATTGAAGTATAGAAGAGTCCCATTGCCCAAAGATACCCTCAGGCCCCCTTGTAGTGAACCCCTCCCCCTACTCGCAGCCCTGGGCAACCACTACTCTGTTTACTGCCCCTATATGTTGGCCTTTTCCAGACAGTCATACAAATAGAATCATAGAGCATGTAGCTTTTTATGTCTGAGTTCCTTCATTTTACATAATACACTTCTCCAGGTTTTTGCACATTTCAGTAGTTTGTTCCTTTTTTATTGCTGAAGACTGTTCTATTACATTAATCTACCTCAGTTTGTATAAACATCCATCCAAAGAGGGGTATTTGGGCTGCTTCTAGTTTTTCGCGATTATGAATAAAGCCTAGGTTCATTAGTGAACAGGTTTTTGTGTGAACATAACATTTCATTTCTCTACGGTAAACACCCAGGGGTGAGATTGTTGGGTCACATAGGAAGTGTATGTTTAATTTGGTAAGAAACTGCCAAACCATTTTCTAGAATGGCTGTATCATTTTGAATTCCCACCAGCAAATTACGAGAGTTCCAGTTGCTCCTCAGCCTTACCAGCACTTGGCATTGTGTTACTGTTAAGAATGCTATCCATTATAATAGGAATGTAGTGGTGTTTCATTGGGGTTTGCATTTAAATTTCCTTAATAACTAATGATGGTGAACTTTTTTTCATGTGCTTATTTTTCATCAATGTATCTTTGCAGGGGGAGGGGTGGTGAATTAGCCCTGAGTTAACATCCACTGCCAATCCTCCTCTTTTTGCTGAGGAAGATTGGCCGTGAGCTAACATCCGTGCCCACCTTCCTCTATTTTATATAAGACACCTGCCACAGCATGGCTTGATAAGCAGTGCATAGGTCCACGCCCAGGATCCAAACCAGAGAACCCCGGGACACTGAAGCAGAGCACACGAACTTAACCTCTGCACCACCAGGCCAGCCCCTAATGAAGTGGCTCTTCAAATTCTTAGCCCATTTACTAGCTGAGTTGTTTGTTTTCTTATTATTGAGTTTCAAGAGTACTTTTTTTTAATTGAGAAATAACTCACATACCATAAAACTCACCCTTTTACTCTATAATGCAGTGGTGTTTAGCATATTTACAAAGTTGTGAAATCATCCCCACTGTCTAATTTCAGAACATCTTCAACACCTCAGTAAGAAACCCCTTACCCTTTAGCAGTCATTCCACCTTCTCCCTTCCCCAGCCCCAGGCAACCACTAATCTACTTGTTCTTTTTAAGATTTTTTATTTTTTCCTTTTTTTCTCCCCAAAGCTCCCTGGTACACAGTTGTATATTCTAGTTATGGCACGTGGGATGCTGCCTCAGCATGGCCTGATGAGCGGTGCTATGTCCGCGGCCAGGATTTGAACTGACGAAACCCTGGGCCACCTGCAGCGGAGCATGCGAACTTAACCACTCGGCCACCGGGCCGGCCCCACTAATCTACTTTTTATCTGTATGGATTTGCCAATTGTGGACATTTCATATAAATGGGATCATACAATAGGTAGCCTTTTGTGTCTGGCTTCATTCACTTAGTACAAAGTTTTCATGCTTCAGCCATGTTGTAGCATGTATTAGTACTTCTTCCTTTTTACGGCTGAATAATCCATTGTATGAATATCCCACACTTTGTTTATCCATTTATAAGTTCGTGGACACGTCAAGAAGGGAAAAATGTTTTCTCTACCCTTTTAGGTTCTTTTGGCTGGTCCAATAATCAAACTGACATGAGGCAGATTAACAGGAGAAAAGCCAATTTAATTACGTACATACAGGGGCCCCACAAAGACAATGAGACCCAAGGACAAGTCAGGCAGCTGAAGCTCACAGGCATCCAGAGCTAAGGAATGGGATAGGGGCCTGAGGCTTCAAAGGGGAAGAGAGTCATTCATAAGCTAGGAAGAGCAGATGTTTGGTAATTAGATGTTCGTCCTACCATACAGGTAGGTCGTTCAGATAAAATTTATTTCTGGTAATAGCTCTTTTTCTGGGCTAAGCTCCCTATCTAAATTCTTTCAGGTAGCTAAGGGAGAGATAAAAGGTTTTCTTGAGTCTGCTGGGTGTTGATTGCCTTCAGTTCAAAATAATCCACATGCCAAAGTAGCACACTTTGAGGAGGCTCATTCTGAACCCCTTCAGACATCTGGGTTTTCTCCACTTTTTCCCTATTATAAATAATGCTGCTATGAACATTTATGTACAAGTTTGTTTTTTTTAAAGATTTTATTTTTTCCTTTTTCTCCCCAAAGCCCCCAAGTACGTAGTTGTATATTCTTCATTGTGAGTCCTTCTAGTTGCGGCATGTGGGACGCCGCCTCAGCGTGGTTTGATGAGCAATGCCATGTCCGCACCCAGGATTCGAACCAACGAAACACTGGGCCGCCTGTGGTGGAGCACGAGAACTTAACCACTCGGCCATGGGGCCAGCCCCCTATGTGCAAGTTTTTACATGGACTTATGTCTTCGTTTCTCTTGTGTTTGTAACTAGGAGTGAAATTGCTGAATCACGTGGTAATTCTGTGCTTAACTTTTTGAAGAACCGCTAAACTGTTTTCCACAGCAACTGCATCGTTTTCTCACCAGCAATGTATGACAGTTCTGATTTTTCCCCATCCTTGCTAACACTTGTTATTGTCTGTCTTTTTTATTATAGCCATTCCAATGGGTATGAAGTGGTATCTTATTGTAGTTTTGACTTGCATTTCCCTAGTGACGTTGAACATCTTTTCATGTGCTTATTGGTTATTTGTATATCTTCTTCGGAAAAATGTCTACTCAAATCCTTTCCCATTTTACTAATTGGGATAATTTGTTTTGTATTGTTTAGGTTTAAGAGTTCTTTATATATTCTGGATGCAAGTCCCTTATCAGATATATAATTTGCAAGTATTTTTCCCATTCTGTGGGTTGTCTTTTCACTTTCTTCATGATGTCCTTTGAAGTACGGAAGCACTTTATTTTGATGTAGTCCAGTTTATCTATTTTTTCTTTTCTTGCTTCTTCTTTTGGTGTCATATCTAAGAAATTATTGCCTAATCTAAGATTATAAAGATTTATGTCTATGTTTTTTCTAAGAGTTTTATAGTTTTTTATAGTTTTTTAGCTCTTACATTTAGGTCTTTGATCCTTTGATTTTCATATGTTGAACCATCCTAGCAGTCTGGGACAAATCCCACTTGGTCATGGTGTATAATGCTTTCTGTGTGTTGCTACATTCAGATTGCTGGTATTTTTTGTTGAGGATTTTTGCATCTATATTCATTAGGGATATTGGGTCTGTAATTTTCTATTCTTTTGATGTTTTTGTATGGTTTTGGTGTCACAGTAATCCTGGATTCGTAGAATGAGTCAGGAAGTGCTCCCTCCTCTTCAGTTTTTTAGAAGAGTTTATGAAGGATTAGTGTTAATTCTTTAAATGTTTGACAGAATTCACCCATGAACCCATCTGGGTCTGAGATTATCTTTATGGAATTTTTTTTAATTTAATTTTTATTGAGTTAATGATAGGTTACAATCTTGTGAAATTTCAGTTGTACATTATTGTTTGTCAGTCGTGTTGTAAGTGCACCCCTTCACCCTTTGGGACAACCCCCACCCCACCTTTCCGCTGGTAGCCACTAATCTGTTCTCTTTGTCTGCATTTTTTAATTCTTTATATGAGTGGAGTCATACAGACATTGTCCTTCTCTATCTGGCTTATTTCACTTAACATAATTCCCTCAAGGTCCATCCATGTTGTTGCAAATGGGACGATTTTGTCTTTTTTTACGGCTGAGTAGTATTCCATTGTATATATATATATATATATATATATATATGACATCTTCTTTATCCAATCATCTGTTGATGGGCACTTAGGTTGCTTCCATATCTTGGCTATTGTAAATAATGCTGCAATGAACATTGGGGCGCATGGGACTTTTGGAACTGCTGATTTCAAGCTCTTTGGATAGATACCCAGTGGTGGGATAGCTGGATCATATGGTAATTCTATTTTTAATTTTTTGAGGCATCTCCATACTGTTTTCCATAGTGGCTTCACCAATTTGCATTCCCACCAGCAGTGTATGAGGGTTCCTTTTTCTTATGGAATTTTTTTTTAAATTACTAATCCAATTGTTTTATTTGTTATAGGTCTCTTCAGATTTTCTATTTCTTCTGGTAGTTTGTATCTTTCTCTTAATTTGTGCATTTCATCTAGGCTATCTAGTTTGTTGGCATATGACTATTTATAGCACTCCCTTATAACCCTTTCTATTTCTGTAAGGTTAATAGTGATGCTCCCTCTTTCATTCCTTTTTAGTAATCTAAGTCTTCTCTTTTCTTTTTTGGTCAATTTAGCTAAAGGTTTGCAAATTTTGTCAATCTTTTCAAAGGACCCACTTTTGGTTTTGCTGATTTTCTCTTTGTTTTTCTATTCTCTATTTCACTTCATTCAACTCTGCCAATTTTATATCTTATACTTCGGGGCTCTGTTGGTAGGTTCATATATATTTATAATTTTATAGCTTCTTGATGGATTGATCTTTCATCATTATAAAATGTCTCCTTTGTTGCTAGTAAAAATTTTTGTCTTAAAGCCTACTTTGTTTGATATTAGTATAACCTCTCCTGCTCTCTTTTGGTTACTGTTTGTATGGGATATATTTTTCCATCCTTTTACTTTCTTTTTTTTTGAGACTAATGTGTTTTTGAGACTAATGTGTGTCTCCCGCAGACACCTTAGAGTTGGATCGTGTTTTCTTATTCATTCTGCCAATCTCTCCTTTTGATTGGCTGTTTCCAGAGAACGGCCAGAAAAAAGTCAGATAATGACAATTCTCTTGTAATGGGACTTTTGGGGGCTTCCAAACCTCTTCTGCCCCCAGTGGCTGCTAGATTGCTAGTTTTCACAGCTACTTTTGTTGTGAGACTGTTGGATTTCAAGGCTTCCGAGGAGCTTACAAGAGGAAGATGTTATGAGGCAAGTACCACGAAGCTCCCTATTCTTACTGAGATTCTGCTCTTTTTCTTGAATAAACATTCCTTGAATTGTTGCAAGCCTTTGGTTACTTTCCAGAGTTCTGAAAAAGTTAATTTTGACAATTTTTATCAGTATTCTCATTGTTCTCATGGAGGAGCGAATTTTCAGAGGTTCTTACTCCGCCATTCTCGTGGATGTCACTCTTCCCGATCTGCTTTTATACCTAACTGTCCATGAAGGAAAATATGTCAAATATTTATTGTTTATGAAGTTAAGAAGTATATATCTTTATATTTTTCTGTACTGGAAAAATGAAACTGAACACACTTTACCAAGCAGGCACATGTAGGAGATACAAAGAACCAAGGACAGAGAATAAATTTTATATAATTCAGGAAGATAAGGAGCAATTTGCAACAGTAGAGCAAAGCAACCCAGGTTTTAATTCCATACTTCACAGAATTCAACAAACTAATGCACCCAGACTCCAAACTCCCTGAACATTTTCCTTCTAGCACCTGGATCTTCCTGAGATACTATACTAGTTTTCTATTGCTGCCGTAGCAAATTACCACAAACCTAATGGCTTAAAACACCACCATTTATTTGCTCACCATTCCGTATGTCAGAAGTCTAGGCAAGCTTGAGTACTTTCTCTCTTCTGGGTCTCGTAAGGCTGAAATTAAGATATTGGCCAGGCTGCATTTCTCTCTGGAGGTGCTGGAGACTGTTCCCCTTCCAAGTGCATTGAAAGTGTTAGCAGAACTCAGTTCCTTGTGGTTGTAGGACTGCTGGCTGTCACCTGGGGGCTGATTTCTGCCCCCAGAGACTATCCACATTCCTTGGCTGGTGGCCTCCTTTAGCTCATCTTCAAAGTAGCTCCTTCTTGTGCTTTGAATCTCTCTGACTTCCTCTTTTGCCACCAACCAGAAAAAATTCTGTTTAAAGAGATTCACATGATTAGATTTGGCTCACTGGGATTATTGTCCTATTTTAGTGCCACCTGTGCTACGTAACAACATAATTAGAGGAGTGAGCTCATCAAATTCACAGGATCTGGGCTTAGAGCATAGAATCTTGAGGGAGCCATTCTTAGAATTCTGTCTATTTAAGTGAAAGCCAGTTTGTTTGCAAAATGATTGGCCTAACTGCAAGTTTGAAGGTAAGATATATTTCTACACAGAGAAAACTTCCCCCCAATTTTTACTTTGGAAATTTGCAAACATACAAAAAAGTGGAAAGAATAGTATAATGTACACATATATATCTACCAGTTGGATTCAGGAGTTGTTAAAATTTTGCCATATTTGCTTTATCTGTCTATGTACTTACAAGTATCATGATATCACACTCCTGAATATTTGAACATGCGTCTCTCAAGAATAAGGACATTTTCTTATATCACCACAAAGCCATTATCATACCTAAGAAAATCAATGATAATTTCCTTATAATGTCTACTATGTAGTCCATATTCAAAATTCCCCAATTGTCCAAATATGTTTTATATAACTATTTTCTTTTCAAAAAATGATCTAAAGTTTATGAAATGTATTTGTTGTAATATCTCTTTTGTGTGTTTTAACCTAGAACTGTCTCCACATCTTTTTTTTTTTCTGCTTTTTCTCCCCAAATCCCCCCAGTACATAGTTGTATATTTTAGTTGTGGGTCCTTCTAGTTGTGGCATGTGGGATGTCACCTCAGCGTGGCTTGATGAGCAGTGCCATGTCACCAACTGGTGAAACCCTGGGCCACTGAAGCAGAGCACAGGAACTTAACCACTTGGCCGCGAGGCCAGCCCCTCCACATCTTTTTAATTTGTGTTTCATAGACTTTGGAAAGATAAGATTGATTTGTAGTCTTGTGGAATGCCTATATCGTTCCGGATGTGATTGACTGTTTCCTGTGGTATCATTTAACTCGTTCTCTTAGCCCCTTTATTCCATTTAAAAGGTTGAAAGACAATAACATTTCATAGGTTATGCTGTTTACTTCATACTAGGAGTACATAATGTCAGATTGTCCCACTCTTAGTGCTAAGTGTGATTCTTGAATTAAAGTGACAACCCCAGATTTCTCCACTGAAAAGGTATGCCTTTCCCTTTACAATGAGAAAAATTACCTGTGAGGTGACAATTTGGCACGATGCAACTATCCCGTTTGTCAACAGCCTGACACCTAATGGTTTTGCCATCCATTGACAATTCCCTCCTGAATCAATTGTGTCACTAGGGTTTGCACAATGGTGATTTTCTGATTATATATCCTTCTACATTTATCAGTTATAATTCTTCTGTAAGAAAGAGGCTTCTTTCTCTGCTTAGAGTAGGAGAAATAATTTTTTCTAATTACAAGTTTTCAGAGAAAAAGTTGATGTAAAAGTCATCTTCAATGGTGGCAAATGAGTACTTTTTCTTTCTCTTTTTCTTTTTTATTATCACTATAGACTTATGAATTTTATTCATTTTATATATTTATTGACAATCAACTACATTTGTCATCATCATCATCATTTTTTGATGCTAAAATTGCTAGGTCAAATTGGCCAGTGGGAACTCCTTCAATATGATGCCAATATTCTTTTGAAATGACTCCATTAATATTGGAGGAGTTTTTTGTTTTATTGTTTTTGCTGTCTGGATCAAGACAATCTGGGCTCATCTTGAATTCTTCCTGCCCTAGATCTGTAACTACTTCTCTCTCCAAGAAGCCTTGATTCCTTCTAGTGGGGAATGGAATTCAGAAACCAAGATGTAGGTCCTAAATGTTCTCCTTGCTGTTGGGGGCAGGGGCACGGATCCTAGACCAGGAGTGAGCCAACATAGCAAACTATGGCCCTTAAGCCAAATCCATCCCACTGCTTGTTTTTGGAAATAAAATTGTATCGGCACATAGTTCCACTCATTTGTTTACATATTGTCTCTCCCACTTTGACGCAACAACAGTGAAGTTGAACAGTTGCAACAGAGGCAGCATGGCCTGCAAAGTCTGAACTACTTACTATCCAGCCATTTACAGAAAAAGCTCGCCAACCCTGGCCTAAACAGCTAGCAATTAGATTCTGTAACACTAATATTCCAGATTTATGTTTTTAATTCAAATTGGATCACAAATGTTCTTCTTAACTTCTTTGATTTTTATGTCTGTGCCTTATTTTCTTAAGTGAAAGTCTTGATGCTTAATAACATGGACATAGTTACATATTTTGCTTTACACTGTAATACATAAAAATAGTTTCAACTTGCAATGTCAATATTATTTCTAAAAATAAAATTACTGAGGAAAATTTAGTATTTCTTTGTAGTTTTTTATGTTTTTATAATATATTCGACTAGGAATATACAGAGCATTGTGCTCAAGTCACTTAATTTTTTTCTCCATGAGTTATGTTAGTGATTTGACATACTATTAGGTTCATTTGTTTCACTTTATTTTTAATTTTGGAGTTTGCTTTACATTCCTTTTTATATTGATATTATTTTGAATATGTAAAACAATCCTAATGGAGCATTTTAACAGGCCTATTAGAAACTAATACATTAAGACTACAAAATACCAGTAATAATATAGAAGAATTGAACAATATAATTGGCAAGCTTGAGAAAGCTACCCAGTTCACTTTGTGAAGTTAATATAATCTTGACACCAGTAATGAAAAAGGAGAGTACAGGAAAGGAAAAGTATAGGCCGGTCACTGTTACAAAGACTGGTACATCAACCTCTAACTATAAAAAGAAAATTAGCAAACCAAATCCAGTAGCATGTGTGTATATTAGATACATAGATGGATAGACAGACAGATACACCTGGAGGCGGGATGACCTGGAAGTTGAAACAGTAGACTCTGAAGCCAGAATGCCTAAGTTTAAAACTCAGCTTCACCAATTACTATCTGTATAAACTTGGTCAAGTCATTTAACTTCTCTGTGCCTTAGTTTCTTCATCTCCAAAATGGGGATAACAATAGGACGTACCTCATAGGGTTGTTGTGAGGCATCAACTAACTCGTATGTAAAATACTTCACCTAGAGAGTGTCATATAAAATTGTTCGCTGCTATTATGTTGCTGTTTTTATTAGTGAAGAACATCTTGTCCATAGAGTGGTTGTGGCTCATGGTTTCTACGCAGAGTTAGCCAAACTTGAGGTTAAGGACACTAGCTGTGTATGAGGGAGATGAGAATATGTTAACAGTACTGACCTGAATACAGAAAAATGATGGGAACTTCCCACAGAGTGTAGAGTGGTAGACTGCACCTCCCCAAAGCTGCCTCACCCACTTCTAGGGCCGGCACTGATGCCACCAGGAGGCTGAGCAGGTGGAGTACTCCACCCTAGTGCTCTAACCAATGCCCTGTGTCCAGAGGCAATGTAGCATAATGGCTAGGAGAGAAGGTTCTGGAGTCAGACTGCCTGAGTTTATATCCTGGCTCTATTTTACACCAAGTGTCACCTACTGCAAGCTTCTTAACCTCTCGAAGCCTCAATTTGTCCATCTCTAAAATGGGAATAATATTACTACCTGCTTCATAGAGTTGTGAGGATTAAATGAAATAATACGTGTCAATCACTTAAAAAAGTGCATGGCACTCTCTAAGTGTTAGCCATCATTACTATTCTCTGCATTGTTTGTGAACTTGTCACCATAGAGGCAGGCCTTGAGCAGTGAGGACCGTCTTCCTCTGCCCTGGTCATGAGGAAATGCCAGTGGTGGACAACGGGAGAGATTTAAGAAGCCTCACAGATTCAGAAAGTTGGAACTGAAAGGCTGCTCAGAGAGCTGCCCTAAATGTTCTTCTCCCAAAGTTGGGATGGTGCACAGTCAGGTCAGTGCACTCCCAGGGCCTGGGGGTGTCGGGGAGGGGTGGGGGGGCAGAGGAAGTAAGGCTGAGCATTTGACTTGAATTGCTCAGAAAAGGGAAATCTGATAAGGCAGATTGCCCCTTGGACTCCTACTACAGCCTTCACAGTCTTTTTCTCCTTCTGTCAGGCAGCAACATTTCCTTTCAATCACATGGCTTGCGAGATACCAGCTCCTCATTAGTTGCACAAATGGGCTCCTTCTCATTTTTCCTCTCTTGGTATCGATGTCAGACCCTCAGTATTGCAGTGGCCAGCTCACAGAGGCCTCACACAGTTTCCAGAGTTCCCTGCGCTTGGCAGGAGTCTTAGCTGCAGATGACAGAAAGCCAACTGGAATTGCTTATGCCAAAGAGGATTTGTTGAAAGGATACTGCGGTAACTCCTAGAATTAAGAGATTTGCTAACCAAACAAGAGTCACAGAGGCAAAATCAGGACAGCTTCAGGGACCTCAAAGATTGGAAAAAAGTTCCTCAAAACCAGTGTGATCTCTCTGCATCTGTCCTCTGTGCTTCTCTCTGCCTCTGTGACAATCTCTCAGATCAGCTTGTGCCCAGAGGCCGAGAATAAGGCCCTGGCAGCTTCCGGCCTCACATCCACTCAGTTTCACCACCCAATAGGAAAGTGGCCTCTTTCTTTTGTTCTAATTAAAATTACCCTGGAGGATGCAGGCCTGTCTTACGTCACAAGCTCATCCTGGAGCCCCATCACTGTGGCCAGGGATCAGGCCAGTTTAGTCAGGTGCCACCTCTAGCCAATCACTGTGGCCAAGGAGATGGGGTCTGCAAGATCAGAATTCCCCTTTGACCCTAGGGTTAAAGGAGCATCTCTCAGAAGAAAGCAGTCTTACATCCAGAAGAAAGGAGGGGAGCTGGGCAAAAGGAACAAATAGATAACCCTACAGTCTTATTAAAGACAAAAATCTAACCTTTGAGACCTCATACTAAACGTGACTTCTACAGCCATTTCAGATGAATATTCATAATGCAGTAAGTCCCAATTTAACCAACTTATGAGAAAACGTTTCCACATAAATGATTTTTCTAGGTAACTGAATTTCATCCCTTTAAGTGCTAAAACATGTTTCTTTAGATCATGTTCTATGGTCTCTCTAAAATATGATGGAGACAATTTTTCCTGCTTCTATGAAAAGGCTATCCTAAACAAAATTTAACCAGTATTTGTCACCAAGTAATGTTTATCAGTGATTGGATATCAATGATGTTCTTCTGGACCATTAAGGCACACAGAGCTATTTGCCCCTATGCCAGGGGCACTGGAATACATGTCTTAATTTCTGATGTCATTTTTAAGTTGTTGGCCTCATATTCTCAATGTTATTTCCCACTGCTGTCACCGTGTCTATCTCTACCATCTTTCCCTTTTAAGCACCTCCCTCTTTGCTTATTCACTAATTCTAGTCTACCATGGGTTGGGAAACCAGACGACCAAATGTTATGGTGTAAAATATTTGCAAATCCAGAAGCTAGCATTCACTGCTCTGTGAAGAAATAGTCTGAGTGAAAGCTGGGGAACTCATCTATGAATAAATTATAAGAGCTCTTTAACACTCATCCAGGTATTTCTAGACACTTGTCATTTTCTTTCTCGTGTTCGCTTGTCTCGGTTCACAGATGTATTCTGGATGGTTGAGTTACCGAAAGTATGATTTCATAAGAATTAAGGTATTTCTTTCCTTCATATTATCTCTTTACTAGATTACATTCTCTTCTCTTCATTTTTAAACATCCATTTATCTGAGTCCTCACTCAGCTTACTATTTTAGGCCATTCTCAAGAAGTCAAAAACATGGACCCCTCCCTCCCTTTAAGTCAGTAAATGAATATGTAGGGAAAACATAGCATTAAAATTTACACTGACCCAGCAACTTCCTGTCACGGAAAGAGAAAATTATATAGAGATGACTTTTCCTGTGGATAAATCACTATTAAACACTGTGATTTCAAAATTAACAGTGGGCAGTGCTGAATTCTGGAAATTGATGAAAACATTTCCTCGTGGGAAAGAAAGCTTACAACAACAAAAACTGACATGCAATTGAGAACAGATCTAAATTCAAACACACAGATCCTGCTTTTATCATAGATAATAAAAATAGAAAAAATAACGAGCCCAATTCTCTGTTACTAAATGAGAGTAGATTGAAATGATTATGGCCTACATGTCCCAGATCTGAAGACCCACTCTGGAAACTTAATCTCCAAAAATAGCAAGTCTGGCTCCATTTACACCCAGCTAAACAGCAGTCTGATTGGCTGACTCGAAGGAAAATAATACTGATTGTATGACAGAATTAAGTAGGTATTCCAATTCTTTGGCTGAGTAAAAAACCACCCAAAAACTTAGTAGCTTAAACTGCAACATTTATTTTGCTCATATATCTGCAATCTGAGCAAGGCTCAGCAGGGGTGGCTCGTCGCTGCTCCACTCCATGTCAGCTGAGGTGACGCGAAGGCCGACTCCACTTGGAATTAGCAAGAGTGGCTCAAAGGCTGGGGGCTGGAACCATCCAAAGCTCACCCACTCACACATCTGGAAGCTGATGCTGGGGAGACTCAAACAGCTGGGGTCTGGAACAGCTGTTTCTCCTCGAGCATCTCTCTCTATCTTTATGTGGTCTCTCCATGTGGTCTCTCTAGCTTGGTGGCCTCTGGGTAGCCAGACTTCTTATATGATGGCTCTGGGATCCCAAGGAAGGTGTCTCAAGAGAGCAAGAGCCTGGCAGAAGCTTATATTACCTTTGATGACCCAGCATCAACAGTCACTCAATGTCACTTCCTCCTCATTCTATTCGTCAGGAATCAGTCATTGTAGGCTTCCTCACATTCAAAGGGAGAGAATAGACTCCACCTTGCTTGTTGTAGTGTCCAAGAATTTGCGGGAACATTTTAAAACACCACAGTGACTCTGCATGCTTAAGGAAGGGACAACAGCTATTGCTAGATCAAGTTCTTAGTATGGCAACTCCAGGCCTAATTCCATTCCCTCATAACCATTCCACCCAGCTAACAACTCTTCCCGGCATCTTCCCAAATGCATCGTTTCATGAGTATGCTGGCTAGGTGCTTATTTTTGGATGAATCTAGAACAAAGGAAGAGAAGAAAGACAAGCGGTGACAGGACTCAGCAACTAGCCCTTCCCAGAGACCCAGCAGTGAGGAAGCTCTGCTGAGAGCAAAGCAGCCTCATAGCATGTTTGGGTTTCATCAGAACAAGATCCCCAGAGCCGGGGCCTAGAAGGAAGCTGTAGTGGTGATAACTCCAGGGAACCCAGCCTCAGCAAGGAAGTGAGAGAGCTCAGGTCTACAGGAAGTGCTCCAGAGTCACCACGTGGTCCCTCCATAGTCATTTACATTCCTGACATAAGAGTTCTTAAAAATAAGAGCAATCATAATAAACACTTTAGAGTTGTAAGTCGCTTTGGGTTTTGTAAAGTGTATTCACATAAAGTCTCTCATTCTCTGCTCTGTTATGGCAGAACTTTTGATTACTTCTCCTCTACCTGATGGCAACAGAGGCCACTACCAAGTTCAGCTTTAAGGAGGAAATTTAAGGACCGTTTTAGGAAAGATGGCGTCCTATGTCGGGGAGGCTCAGGTAGCTGCTTGTAACAGCAGTTCCCACTGATGAGGGTGAATGACCAGTTTTTTCATGGAGCTCTCTCTGGTACTCAAGCTAGAAGTAACTGCTCCTTTCTCTTCACTCTCATAGCACAATGATCACACCTTTATTTCACATTTGTTCTCTTCTGGGTGCCATTTTGGTTAGCTCCTTGCACATCCCTACCCTACTTCCTACCCTCGCTACACAGTTGTGAACTTTTAAGCATTAAGAACCATTTCATTCCCTAAAACACCTACATCGTCCCTTGTACATATATGTGTGTTGAGAAGTGAACGTACAAGTTAGTAAATGATCATGAAAATATATTATATAGAAACTTCAACATAAAAAATGTGAAGACATATGCACATCACACTCATCAACATGAAAAATGTCTCTTGTAACAAAAAAAGACTAAGAAAAAATAAAATAAAAGCATACAATCTTGTTTAGGTACAGTATGAAGAAATATTTCAATATCACCGTCTATCCATTTTGGTAAGCATGTGCTTGGTGTATCTTAGTGGGCCTGCATCAATATTTGCATCATTATCATCAACCGAGGATAGACTTTTAATATTTTATAGCAAGTTTATGACCAGCTTATTTGAAAATTTGCATAGATATTATGAGAGACTCATTGTTTCAATAAGATAGATTTATGGAAGACATTTCTAGCATCGAATGAAGAGGAGCCTCATCATATTTTCATTGTAAATGACTTTTCATATTGCCAACTCAATTATTATGGTTCTGAGACACCAAACCCAAAAGATCATATCAGAGTCAGGAATGCTTGATTTGTAAGATGGGAAGTGAATGGATGTCTTTACTTTGAATTATTGTCAAAACCAAAGATAGAGAACCTACTAACTTTTGGAGACAAAAGACTCAAAGACCAATGAGATGAGACTAATTCTTCACCTCATGGACAAGGAGCTGACTGTCCATGTAAGAAAGCAAATCATGGATTCCATGACAGAGACAATTCCACTCACTCTATGAGCAGAATATGAGATGGTTTGGCTGTTTGGAGGCAATGGGGCACTGAGTGCAGGCTGGAGTAGCCTAGAGCAGGGAGAAGGAGGGCGAGCTTCCAGGCATCTGGATCATAGTGATGACCATTCTAGCTCAGTGTGGGTTGGGCCACACTCTTCCCATCCCCCTCTCCCAGAGCTAGCCTTCCCGCGTTCTGATTTTCAGTGCACAGAAACAGTCTCACCCATCTACCGTGCAAACAGAAGCATCCTACCTGCTATAATGGACAAATGTTTTTGCTCAAAAGTAAGCACCTCTGGTAGAAAGGGAGAGCACAAAGCAGATGCCATTCTTCTCCATCCTGTGAGATAGGCAATGATGAAAGAGAAAGGGGAAAGTGGGAAGATCATACTCGAGGTGAGTGTTTGTTCCATGTGTAATTGGCATTGGCCTATGCCCTCCAAAGGAATAAACAAGTTTCATTATGATGATGAATAAAGCTCACACTCCAGACCCTCAAAATCCACTGGAATCCCAGAACTACTTCTTTTCCTGATGATTTAAGGATCCTCGGAGACCTCACCTGCATCCCGTGAGCTTCCTTCTTGCCACCTCGAGTTATCTGTCTTCTTGTGGCTTGCAGGCTGATGTCGCCAAGCCAAGCCCCAGTTACTCTTCCTGGTCCCCAGGTTCTTGCTTTCCTAGCTATGCTTGTGCTGCATCTTCACCTTCAAGATGGGGAGAAGACCCATCTCTCTCTCCCCAGGGTGTCTTTGTTCAGGAGCACACGGCAGAGCCCTGCATCCCTACTGAAACCCTAGGGGCAGAGGTCCACCACCTCAGTCTCTCCATTTTTCCCCAGAAACCTAGATCAATTCCTTTGGGCAGTCCCCTCATGAGACAATGCAAGAGGCACTGCTTAGTGCTGACAGACAATGAATGTCCTCTCCCCACACGTCCTTGCCTCAGGCTGTGCCCTGGCTCTCTCCCCTCAGTGTGGTCTATTTCTGTCCAGGACATTAAGAGGCGCTTGGTAGACTCCAGATTTTGGGTCTCTTGGCCCTGAGGGATGAGGAGTGCAGATCTCAGGAGCCATTAGCACGAAGAGGTATGTTGCACCCACTCAGAACAGACCGTTCCTAGAGGCTGGCTGACGTGAGCCGAGTGGGACTGCACCAGCATGGAGGAGAGTAGAGGACCCAAGAAGGAAGAGTTCAAGGCCTGAGAAAGCCAGAAGGAACTCTATTAAAAGTAGTCCATCTAGACATGTGGTTCTAGGGTGGGGCATCGAAAGGAAGGGTGAGAGAAGCCACGGGTCTGCCTGGGAAGACCAGCAAACACCTGGAGATGAAGGATAGGAGCTTGGGGACAAATAGCACAAACAGTGGCCAGGTCCAGGGATGACATGGTAGGCAAGGCAGTCCCAAATTCAAGCAGAGCCTCTTCTGGGGCTAGGGGAGTGCTGCAGAAGTGAGTATGGTGGCCATCTTTGTTCAACTTCCCCCAAAGCAGAGCTTGAGACAAGGACTTGGTTGCAGGTAGTTTATTTGGAAGATGATCCCAGGAACAAGAGTGAAGGAATGACGAAAGTGAGACAAGGAAGGAGAAAAAGAAAATGGTGCCTTGTTGAGCTGGTTACCTTGTGGACCCATTCTCACTGGGAACCACTGATAAATTATATAGACTGAGCCTCAGAGTTGCCCCTCCAGAGGACAGGAGGTGAGACCATTTATCTATGGACTGCAATCCCCCACTGGTTGGGGGATGCCCCTGGGGCTTTACCTCCTCCAAATATCTGGATGTCTTGTCAGTTGAGCCAAGCTCATCAAGCTTTGGTAAAAACCCTTAGTTAGAGAAGATAAGAGAGGCCCATCCACGCTGACTGAAGCTGAAGTCAGATAGGGCCAAGGGGATGTGGTACAAGGCACAAGAAGCATTTAGCCCAGCTCCCTAGTGCAGCCTTAGCAGGCCAAGTACTCGTAGCCCAGAAATGGTTTGATCTACTGAGCTCACAATGGCACACAGGTCACATGCTCACCCTGGCTCTGCTGTTCCTTACAGAGGCCAAAGTTTGCCAAGGGAGGGGTTTCCCATTTCCTCTCCGAAGAGACTGTGTCCCATAGATTCTTTTTGGCCAGTGTGTCAGTGAGAGTTGCCTGGATCAGCAGGTGTCAACTGGACAATATGCTCCCAACTTATTTATTTTCTCTTTCCTGTCTGCAAAGTTTTAGGTAAATGTGATTTTCCTCTGGGCTTTGTGAAACCTTATCCCTCCTATTGTTTAGCCTGTCTAAACTGTAAATTCCTTGCCAACAGACATGGAATAACATCCATCTTACTCATCACTGTATCTCCAGTGCCCAGCTCAGCACCTGCCTGCCATTTTGTAGATTCTTAGTAAATATATGTTGAATAAATGAACGATGAACAAATGAATAAGTGGACAAATAATATTGTATCTCATTCTGACTCCTCTACTCACCATTTTTAATGCCTTGAACATCCCCATGGCTTCTATCCATCTTCTGGAATTATTTTTTTGCTTTAATATTTTCTTCTCAGTGTTTGGTCCAATTTCTGCCACCTCACTCCAGGATCTGAGTTCACAGTCAACTGGCAATTGGAATCTAAGAACTGGGGTCAGGGAGGATGTCGGGCAGAGGGATACTGAGACCCAGGGGATCATAGCATGGAAGACCTTGAGCGAGAGACTGGGGAAGGGGGCCTCTGATGCCCACCTGAGGATGACTCTGATGATAGTTGACTTGATGGCAAAAGCAAAGGACTGTTTGGCCCTATCATCTGGACTCTGTGCATATGTATGACGGTCTGTAACTGGAATCCTCTTCTAAATCACACAACCCAGAAAAATTATTCAAGTGATCATTTTCTCAACTCTCCCAAAGATGGTACATAACCAATTCCATTCTAGAGAGATTGGAGAGAAATTAACTTATTACATACAGTGGATGCCTTAGGGTTAATTCTCTCACAAGACTCCAGCTGAGAAGAGCTGGTCTATACTAAGGTTTTCTTTCTGGCAATACACAGTGCCTTGTCACCTTTCCAAATGTGACAGGCACAGCTAAGTTTATACACAAATCCAGGTGACCCGATTGAGATCACATAGGCCACACCACGTCTGTCACCCAGTGCCCTTCATGACCATTCCCCAGGTCATGATGAGCTCCTCCAAAGCCCAGCTTTCAATGGCTACGCAATAAATACTTCTTCACATGGATGAACCAAAATGCTTCCAACTATTTTCCTGCTGTTGGACATCCTGGCTGCCTCCAATTTTCCACAAAGTGTTTTTTTTCTTTTTTAAATTAAAGCAAGCCCAGCAGCAGCATGGAGTCTGGATTAGATGAGGGAGACTCAAGACCACTTAGCCGGCGATTGCAATGGCTCAGAACGAGATCCTGAATCCAGATGGAGGCAGAAGGAATAGAATGGAATAGACCGAACCAGATTTGCCAGAAAAAAGACATTTGGGCCCTTTGAGACATTCAGATGTCTGTTTTACTCCACACTCATAGCTTTCAAAATTTAGTTTTATGTCACGGTCACTTAACCAAGTTCTAAGTCTTTAAAACCTGCCTTCTTGAAGCTTAGCAGGGCACTCTGGTTTCTGGGCGATTGTTCCTTCTCCATTTTCCCCTTGAGCAAACGCTGACTCTCACAGGGTGTTTGCCGTCAGTGGCTCCGCCCATTGCCCCCGCCCCAGGGTGAGGAAAGAGCTGAAGTCAGCTGACTCCGTGGGGCTGCTCTGCCTTTGGGCGTCTGCTCTGAAGACGAGTGGCAGGCTGCATACCTCCGCTGGAAGCGAAGGCTGCTGGAAGCAAAGAGCTCCCATTTCCAGCAGAGTTTTTCACATCACTAATTGAAGAGAAAAAATTTAGTTATCTTAAAATTTTATGATTTTTCTCTACAGAAAGGCATCACTTACCAAAAGAGAATCTAATAGCTTAGATATCTAAATGTTTTCCTTAAGAGAATACCTTTAGCTGTAAGAGCTGAGGGTCAAGATTTTGGATATTTTTATTTGATTTTTTTATAACACTGATGTTGTTTAATTCAAATTCAGAGATGCTGATTCCTAATATTTTGGAGGTATATATATATAAAATCAAAGTAGAGATACTTGCAAGAGCTCCACGTGTGATAATTTTGTATCCCTGTATTGGATGCCTATGCAAGATTCTAAAATGTGTCTTAACACCTTGCCAAGCAAAGAACACAAGCCTTATAGTGAATTCAGAAATCTGCTTGCTCTCTTTTGGGTGCATGCTTCAGTCAATACAGATTGCTTTTTTCCAGCATTCTGGAGTTTGGTTGCCATCAGATTCTCACTTAGCTCTTTAGCCTTGAGACCCTCCCTCAAAGTAGCAGGCATATGCTAGAAAGGAAAACGATTCCTCCAAACTTCCAGTTGCGCATTTCTCTATGTTAATTGTATTGCCTTCCTTCCAGGAGAATTTGATAAAAATTGATTGTCTCTACTTTTGGGTGTCAGAGACAACAGAGAATTCCCTCACTGGGTGGGATGAGCACTGAAGAAATGTTCAGTTCCAAGAGGCTATGGTTTTTCAAGTCATGTTCGAGTTGTTCTGGAAATAGATTTCTTAACCAATAACAAAAGTAAATTCTGAATTTTCCTTCTACAGCAGTCCCGTACTCCCTGAATTAGTCGACGTCAAGGTCAGCTGTGAACTTCACACCGAAGCCACACTTAGTATCTCAAGTCCAAGATGGTCGTAGCAAAGCAAAAACTAGGGAGATTGCTGAAGCAATGTGGCAGAAACTTCGAACCAGAGAAAGTGGTAATAAGCCTCTTGATGAAGAAATAAGAAAGAGGATATAAAAATCAGGGGAGCGAACTGTGTAATGAAATCCGAACACTTTATTTTGGTCAGTGAAGTAGAAACACAACTAAATTTGAGGGAACGTTAAATTCACCACCTGGGCCTACAGAGAACCACTGCCTAAATGTCAGCAAATGTTGCCATCTTATTTTTCCTGCGTTGTGGTGACATGGGGTCCTTGCAAATGGTGTCTCCGCAGGGAGGCCCTTCAGCTCTGACTGGCACAAGCCTATGAGGGTGGTGTTGCCCCTGTTCTTGTTGTGCCCTTCACACCTGCCTCTCCTCCTTCCTTGACTCTACCAATCACAATACTGCAATGCAATGTGGCCTGGTGGAAAGGACAGCAATATGAGGGTTAGGAAACTTGTTCCCGCCACCCCTGTGCTAGAACCAACAGAGTAACTTCAAGCACGGCTCATCAGCTTTCTGGACCTCAGTTTCTTCTTTAGTAAAATAAGGGACCTGGTCTAGATGATTCTATCATTATTCTTCTCTTTCCCATGTAGACATCACTCTGAATTTAGAGCTCAGGGTCAACCAAGCAAATGAGATTCTGCGCTATTCAGAACAGTGTCCATTGGGTAAGGGAAAAGGACCGGTATCTGCATCCAGCCCAAAGCATCCAGTAACGCATTAAAACTCGTTCTGGGAAGGAGCCTGGTGGAGTCCTGATGGACAGCCGTGTGTCCCCTAGCTGTCGGGTAATCATCCTATTGTGTTTGAGCCCCATATGGAGGGCCAGAGCTAACCAAGCCCTCTTTAATCCATCCTCATGATCTTAAAAATTAGGGACGAGAGCCCCCAGGTCAGTAGTCCCAGCAGCTAGCTAAGCTTTTTGGAAGCAGGCAAGAGACTCATGGCCTATGGTGTTCCCTCCTGACCCTAGTAGCTCATGATTCCCCAACATCATCCTTGTCATAAGCAGCAGGAAACATGGACTGGGCCATTTAATAATAGAAACTGTCACTCACCAAGAGCTTACTCTGGGCCAAGCATCTGCTGAGCACTTTACAGTGCTTAATTCTCGAAGCACTCCACTCGAGTCAGTGGAGTTTTATTTTATATTATACATTACATTACATTACATTATAATTACATTATAATATAGATGAGGAGACAGGGCAGCTGGGGCAAAGTCACTTACCTATGGTCATACAACTGGTAAGCGGCAAAGCTGGGATTCCAATCCATGGAGCCTGACACCAGAGTCCACACTTCAAGAAATAACAAAAACAAACAAAGGAAAAATTTTTATTTTGGTACAATTTCAGACTTCAAGTTGCAAGAATGGTACAGAGAATGCCACATATCCTGTACTCAGATTCTCCAAATGTTAGCACTTTACCATAATTTGCTTTATCTTTCTCTTTGTGTGTGTCTATGTATGTTAATATATGTGTGTGATATATAATATACACATATATAATATGTATGATCATTGTTTTTTTGAATCATTTGAGAGTAGATTGCACACATGAAGCTTCTTTACCCCTAAATACTTCAATGTGTGCTCCTTAAAATCAAGGACATTGTCTCATATATAAACAGTATAATTGTCACTGCACTGTCAATTAACGTTGAAACAACACTATTATCAGATGTTCAGGTCTTATTTAGATTATACCAATTCTTCTAATTATGTCTATTATAGGAAAAAGTTTTGTGGTTCAGCGTCAAATCCTTGATCACACATTGCATTCAATTGTCACATTACTTTAGTCTCTTTTAACCTGGAACATTTCCTCAGTCTTTCTTTGTCTTTCATGATCTTGACATTGTTGAAGAGTATAAGCCAGTTATTTTAGAGAATATAGTTCAGTTTGGTTTGTCTGATGTTTCCTCGTGTTTAGATTCACGTTATGATGTGGTGCATCTTATCAGGAGGCACATACTGTCACTTGGTCCCCTTACTGGTGATGTTAACTTTGATCACTTGGTTAAGGTGGTGTCTGCCAGTCAACATTCCCCTTTGTAATGAATCTCACACAGACAGAACTCTCATCCACTAGACTATATAATTACCTGTAGGCGACTGGCACTGTGGTAACCATTGAAGATACAAAGAGTCTTGATGGCATTCTCCTTACAGAGAGCTTACAATATTATTGGGAAGACAAGTATATTGTGTATTACTTCAGCATCCATCCATGAATTGTTCTATGAGTCCTCCAGCCAGTTAGAGTTAGAGATATTCAGAGACAGAAGTGACTTTTGAGGCCTAAGGGCTCACTGAGGCAGCTGAGAAGCTGCTCCAGCAAGAGAGTTAGAAGGGAGGATGGGTTTCGCCTCCGGGCACTTCAGGGCTGTGCAGAGCCCTAACCAGGAGGTGGGAAGCGTCACAGTCAGGGCACTGATTAGGAGGGCCAGAACAGGGCGTCATTTTCTCACACAAGAGGATCCTGGCAGCCATGCTGGGAGGCTGTTGGCAGGGCAGTTGGGCTGGGCTGAAAGAAGTTGGAATTCAAGGCCTCCTGGGAATCAGAGGGTGTAGCCAGGTGCCGGGTAGGATGGCTGACCCAGAGCAGCTCAGGAGAATCTGGCTGAATCACTCCCCTGCTCCTCGGCTCTCATTTCGCCAAGACTTAGCAGCACTAGGTGTCTTGACATACATGTCTTCAGGAAGTGTTCATGGTATTTCCAGTGACGAGGTCAAGGACATTTGGCCAGAGCAGAAGCTCTCTGTGGAGGAATAAGGTGAGCTAAGGTTGGAGGGGTAGGTGAGGGTGGATTGGGAAACACCTGAGTGCTCCGCTCAGGAATTGTGTGCACTGTCTTAGCACAGGAATTCTACCCCGTGTCCACTCAACAGAATGATGGCGTGAGAAGTTAACGTTCTCTCGCTCGTTTCATTGGCCACTCCTAAACTCGAATTAGAATCTTTCCAGAACACCATTTTCACCAGCTTCTATAGTAAGAATAGGCACTGGCTCTTCTCTGAAGTACCCTTTGCCTCTAATCTGGCTCAGAATTTAAGTGCTCTAATTAAATGGAGGCCTCATTATATTCTGCTCTAATCTGCAGCGCAATCATAACACAGTGATTACCTTGAATTATTATTGCACATACTTCCACCCACTTATTATTATATGTCTCTGTACTTTAATTATGTTTCAATGAATATAATTCCATACGCTTCAATACTTAAATCATATTCACTTTAAATATAACTGCATGCCTATAATTGTCTGCAAGTGTGAGTGCTTGCATTGCAAATAATAAAAATTAGTACTGCTTTGGAGGCTGAAACAAACTAAGCTATGCCTGAAAGAAATCAGTTGACATTTTAATAGAATTTTAAAACATTGAAATTTGTTACCAACTTATTTTTTCAAAAACACATTTTAAGAGGGTGATTTTTGTAACCTTAACAAAACATCTCTGGAAGGAAACGGCAATTCTCTAGAGGCTTTTTGTTGCCTGCAAATCACTTCACCAGGGACTTTGCTCTCGGTAGGGAATTGACTAGGAAAAAAAAAGACTTTGCACTGAGGTTTATTTATTTACTTTTATTTTATATATATTTTTTCTTTTCTTTTCTTTTTCTTTTTCTTTTTTTTTTTTTTTTACCAAGCATTAGCTCTGAAGGAAATTCCTTAGAGAGTTTGATGGGTCAAGGGTGAAATGTCAGAATCAACAACCAGGTAAGTGGCACGAAGCTCTTCTACCTGCCCTACCCATCCGTCCATGCATTCTTATTACCCAGGAAAAAGAGTGACATTAACGCTTATATTGTTTTGGGTGTGCGGTCTTAGAAAACCGTATACTCCCTTATTTCTGCCGGGATATGTCTCAGAGGAGACTTTGTCTTTGGAGAATTTTTTGCATTCTGTTATACTTAATGGTATATCTACGATAGCTATATATGCTTAGATTGGTATTTATTTCAAACATATGGTCAAAAATAACTTGCACTGAAAAGTAATCATTTGTGATAAATTCATTCATGACCTCATACCATGAGACAACACTCCCAAAGAACCAGAGAAGTGTTAATCCTGTCCTTCCTTTCTGGTCTCTGATTTTAAAAATAGTGTGTGAGCTGCAGACCTCAGGAATAGGTTTATCAAGAGGAGAGAGAACTGAAACAGAATGCCATTTTGATCATTTTTGATAAGGAGTAAACACAGAGTAGGTTTTATAAACCTTCAGGCTTATTTACCTAAATCCTTCACGTTCAATCTCAGTCTCCCATTGTGAACTATTCAAAACTCATTGTCCAAGAAGAGTGCCCTACCATTATCACTGCTGGAAGGAATCAATGTCGTTAAAGTAACAATTCTTCCTGAAAAACGTAACTGCAAAGTTGGCCACTCAACAAGTCCATGGAATAAGTCAAATCATTATATAAATTGGTTACTAAAGTTTTACCTCAAAAGGAGGGAAATAAAAGGTGCAAAATGTATGCCAAACTGGGTGGTTATGTAGGAAGTAAAGAGATTGAAATTTGTTTTGAAAATTTTTTAACCTTTGTGCTGAACCGGTAATCATTGGTCTATTTCCTCATGGGTGCATTTGGCATGATAATGACTAAAGCAATTCAATCAAACACTCTGACATTTAAATACACGTTGTATGTAAAAAGAAAGAAGGTAAGTGTAGCCTATCGTGACACAGTGAGTCAATCACCCAGATTCCATGTTCTGTGTGTGGTTTTCTTTCCATGTTAACCCGTTAGTTGCAGTTCCTTTTCATGGAAATTCTTCAAACTGATCTAATAGTTTATCAAGGTAATTGAGCCTATGGTATTATTTTACACCGGGTATGATTCCTTACCTTAACTTTTGCCTAAAGGAGAAAATACATAAAACCAGTAGTCATGGATCAGTGTAAAAATCAAAGGCAAGGACTACCACTTCCAGCATGACAGTGTGAAGAGCTCCACAGACCCTTCCCCAGAGAAACTGGTGAAACGTGTTTTAAAACAATATTTTAAAGCCTCTGAAGATGGTCCTAAGGGTATACAGCAAATGAAGAAACATTTATTCAAGAAAATCTACTAAAACTTAGTAAGGACAGCTAGAGTCTGTGGTACTTGGACCAATAATCTGCTCTCTCCTTCCTCCTTCCCAGCTCAACAGGATGGAAACTCCACTCCAGACTCCTACAGCCAAGAACACAGGACTCACCATAGCTCCCTCGTCAGAGGGCTAGCTTCGTGGAAGGGGCAGGATATGAGAATTTCTCATCCTGTCCTCAGCTACCTATGGTTGAGGTCCAGACAAGAGCAGCCAAGAGGTAGGGACTCCCTTCTTCCATCAGCCTCCACTTGTGGGATGGAAGTTCTATCTTGGATGCAACACTGCTCAGAATACTGGAGCCCCAATCTCCCTTGCCCCAGCTTATAAAGCAGCATTTCCCTGTGGGGAGAGTTAAGCTGAGAAGACCTGAGGCTACTGCCCTCATGCACCAAGCACTCAGCTCCTAAAGTGGGGATGTCATTCAGGGAGAAACAATCCTTTGTTCCCACCCACAGTTTCAGAGCCATGGCTCAGAAATTTTCCCCAGGGGGAGAGACAAGCTATAGAACAGCTCTGAATCTCTTCCCAAAACAACTGACTTCATTTGCAACAGATTGTGGAAAACTTCAAGTCTTGGGCATTCTCAAAAACAGTGGAGGTTGTGGTGAAAGTCAATTGGAAGGAAACTGGTGGAATCATTGAAGGTCTAGGCTAAACTGCAGGCTAGCTAGTTTCCTAGAGAGATGGGTGGGATGGGGGTGGGTGGGGAGAGAGCCGGAGGGAGCCCTCCTAGGATCAGAAAATGTTTGAAGGACTGACCTCAGGAACTATACTTTCAAAAAATGCTGAATTTCATTGGATCTATTTGTGGAGCAATTTATGCCCTAGGACATTGTTGAAAACAATAAAGCAATCAGCTGGCAATTAGTGAAGCTTAACAGCTTGGTGTGGCAAGGGAAAGAGACCGTCAAAGAGAGTCCTGCCGAAACTACTATCATCCCAGGGTGACTTTGGGCATCATACCCTAGTCTGCACTCCCTGAAGATCAACAGCAGAGGCTTCACACAGGGGGTGTGTGTGTGTGTGTGTGTGTGTGTGTAATAAACTTCACTAAAATAATCCAGCCAGTCATTAAGAAAATAAATGAGCAAATGACAATAACAAGCAACAAACTCTGGAGTTTGGAGCCAGAGAGGAGGCATCCATATTTAAAGTGCTCAAAGAAAAAAACTGTCAACCAAGAATTCTATATCCAGCAAAGCTATTTTTCAAAAATAAAGGCAAAATAAAGACATTCCCAAATAAACAAAAATTGAAACAATGCAATGCAATCAAACCTGCCTTACAAGAAACACTAAAGGAAGTTCCTCAGGCAGAAAGCAAGTGATCCCAGACAGTAATCTGAATTTACACACCAAAACACAAAGAGCTTTAGTAAAGGTAATTATAGTACAAGTGCATATTTCTTCTCCTAACTGATTTTAAGAGTGATTCAATAAAACAATTTGCATATAACTGTGTTGTTGCACCTGTAACATATGAAAAGGTAATATGTATGCCAGTAAGAGCACAAAGGAGGTGAATGGTAAGGAAATGACAGTAGCCGATAACATGAATCAACAGGACAAATGAAGAGAACCAGAAATGGTAAATAAGTAGCTTAATAAGACAAACACCATAAATTTATATTTTCTTCTCTCAGCTTCTTTAAAAGATATAAATTTATATAAGGAAATATTTGTAATAGCATATTATTGGGATTTTAACATATGTAGATATAATATGCATAAAAATAATAGCACAAAAAGGAGGAATAGGGAATAGAGACATATGGGAGGAATCTTTCTATAGCTTACTGGAATTAAATGAACATGAATCTGAAGTAGATTCTGATAAGTTAAGATGTGTATGGTAAGCCCCAGAACAAATAATGGAAAAACAAAAAATGTATAGTTGGAAAGATTATTAAATGAATTAAAATGTTACATTAGAAAATGTTCACTGAAGGCAAAAAACCAGTAAAGAAATAATAGAGGAATAAAAAAGATGTGACATATAGAAAACAAAAATTAAAATGGCAGACATAAATCCAATTATATCAACAATAACATTGAATGTGAATGGATTAAATAACCAAATCCGAAGGCAGAGATTTTCAGACTGGACTGAAAAAAAAAAAAGCAAGATCTAATATATGTTGTCTACAAGAGATTTAAAGATACAAATAGATTGAACATAAAAGATGGAAGAAGAGATATAGTACAAATAGCAGCCATAAGAAAGAGTGGTCATACAAATATCAGACAAAGTAGACTTTAAAACCAAAATGTCCATGGAAATAAATAGATGGACATTTTCTAATAGTAAAAAGATCAAACCATCAGGAAGATATAACAATTATAAACACATATGCACCTAACAACACAGTGCCAAAATACATGAATCAAAAACTGACAGAAATAAAGGGAGAAATAGTCAATTCAACAATAATATTTGGAGACATCAATATCCTACTTTTAATAACGGTTAGAACAACTAGAGAGAAGATCAACAAGGACATAAAAGACTTGAACAACCCTGTATGCTGTCCTAACAGGCAGTCCTAACAGACATTTATACAACACTCCACCCAACGATAGCAGAATCTACATTCTTTTCAAGTGCACATGGAACATTCTCCAGGATAGATCATATGCTAAGCCATGAGATAAACCTAAATATATTTAAAAGGGTAGAAATAATACAAAGTATGCTCTTTGACCACAATAAAATGAAATTAGAAATTAATAACAGAAAGAAATTTATGAAATTCAAAAGCATGTGGAAATTAAACAACATATTCCTGATAACCAATGAGTCAAAGAAAAAAACAAAACAGAAACTAGAAAATACTTTGACATTAATGAAAACTTAGACACAACATACCAAAACTCATGGGATATGGCTTAGAGGGATGCAGTGCTTAGAGTGAAATTTATAACTGTAAATACCTATATTTGAAAACAAGAAAGATCTCAAATCAATAACCTTACTTTTCCCTCAAGACACTGGGTAAAAAAAGAGGAAACTAAACCTAAAGCAACCAGAAGAAAGGAAATAATAAAGATTAGATTAGAAATTAATGAAATAGAGAATAGGAAAACAATAGATAAAATCAATGAAAAACCAAAACCTGGTTCTTTGAAAAGATCAATAAAATTGATGTCTTTAGCTAGATTGTTCAAGAGAAAAATTAAGAAAACTCAAATTGCTAGAATCAGAAATGAAAGAGGGGACATTAATACCAACTTTACAAAAATAAAAAGAATTATAACGGAATAAGAATAATTATATGCCAATAAGTTAGATAACTTAGATGAAATGGAAATTTCCCTGGAAAGACACAAACTACCAAAATCAATTCAAGAAGAAATAGAAAATCCCAATAGACCAATTACTAGTAAGGAGATTGATTCGAAAACCTCCCAACAAAGAAAAGCCCAGGACCAGATGGCTTCAGTGGTGAATTCTATCAAACATTTAAAGAATAATTAATACGAATCCTCAAACTCTTTCAAAAAATAGAAGAGGAAGGAACAATTCCTAACTCATTCTATGAGACCAGTATTATCCTGATACCAAAGTCAGACAAAGACACTATAAGAAAAAAAAGCCCACAGACCAATATCCCTTATGAATATCGATGAAAAAATCCTCAACAAAACACTACCAAACCAAACCCAGAAACCTATAAAAAAATTATTTGTTGTTGTTAGTGCCTTCGAGTCAATTCCAAGTCCTGGCGACCCTGTGTACAGCAGGGTGGAACCCCGCCCAGTTTTTTGCGCCATGCTCTCACCTTCCAGCACTATATCAGACAATGTTCTGCTGCTATTCATAGAGTTTTCATGGCCAACTTTTTTGGAAGTGAGTGGCCAGGTCTTTCTTCCTAGTCTGTCTTAGTCTGGAAGCTCTGCTGAAACCTGTCCACTATGGGCAACTCTGCTGGTATCTGAAATACCAGTGGCATAGCTTTCAGCATCACAGCAACACACAGCTGCTGCAGTACGACAACCAACAAATGGATTGTGTGGTTCTCTGACCAGGAAATGAACCCGAGCCGTGGTGGTGAGAGTGCCGAATCTTTTTAAGATTTTTTATTTTTTTCCTTTTTCTCCCCAAAGCCCCCTGGTACATAGTTGTATATTCTTAGTTGTGGGTCCTTCTAGTTGTGGTATGTGGGATGCCACCTCAGCATGGCTTGATGAGCAGTGTCATGTTCACGCCCAGGATTCAAACTGACGAAACACTGGGCCGCCTGCAGCGGAGCCCGCAAACTTAACCACTCAGCCACGGGAGTGCCGAATCTTAACCACTAGACCACCAGGGCTGGCTAAAAAAAATTATACACCATAACTATGCAGGATTTATCCCAAGAATGCAAGGTTTAACATATAAAAATCAATTAATGTAATAATATACTATATCAATAGGATAAAAAATAAAAACCACGCTATCATTTCCGTAAACACAGAAAAAGCATTTGATAAAATCCAACACTCTTTCATGACTAAAAATATACATATTAAAAAAAAAGAATTCTCAGCAAACTAGCAATAGAAGGGAACTTTCTCAGTCTGATAAAGGGGATCCACAAAAAGCCAACAGCTAACAATGTATTTAATGGTGAAAGATCGGCTGCTTTCTTCCTAGGATCAGGAACAAGACAAGGATGGCTGCTCTAGCCACTTCTATTCAACATTGTACTGGAGGTTCTGGCAGGGCAAGTAGGCAACAAAAAGAAATAAAGTGTATCCAGATTGAAAGGGAAGAAGTAAAACTATCTCTATTCACATATAGTATCTTTGAGACAAAAAAAATCCTAAGGAATTCACTAAAAAGCTATTGTAACTAACAAATGAGTTTAGCTAGGTTGCAGAATACAAGATCAATATACAAAAATTAATTATATTTTTCTATACTTGTAATGAACAATCTGAAGATTAAACTAAGAAAATAATTCAATTTACAATACCATCAAAAAGAATAAAATATGAACAAGTTTAACAAAGAAGTATAAAAATTATACTCTGAAAACTACAAAACACTGTTGAAAGAAATCAGAGAAGATCTAAATAAATGAAAAAACACCTTATGTTCACAGATTGGAAAAATGTTGTTAAGATGACAATACTCCCCAAATTGATCTTCAGATTCAACACAATCCCTATCAGAGTCCTAGCTGGCTTCTTTGTAGAAATTCATAAGCTGATTTTAAAATTTCTATGGAATTTCAAGGGAGACAGAAAAGCCAAAACAATATTTAAAAAGAAGAACAAGGTTAGAGGACTCACACTTCCCTATTTCAAAATTTACGAAAAAGCTACAGTAATCTAAACAGTGTGATGCCAGCATAAGGATAGACATATAGACCAGTGGAATAGAATTTGGAGTCCAGAAATAAACTCATGTGTTTATGGTAAACTGATTTTTGACAAGGGTATCAAGACTATTCAATGGTGAAAGAATAGTCTTTCCAACAAATGGTGCTAGGACAACAAAATGTCAATATGTGAAAGAATAAAGTTGGACCCTTAGCTCACATTGTACATAAAAATTAACTCAAAGAGGATCAAGGACCTACATGTAAGAGTTAGAATTATACACTCTTAGAAGAAAATGTAGGAGTAAGTTTTCATGACCTTGTATTTAGCAATGAATTCCTAGATATGGCATTAAAAGCATGAGCAACAAAAGAAAAAATAGATAAATTGGGCTTCATCAAAATTAAAACTTTTGTGGGGCCAGCCCTGTGGCTGAGTGGTTAAGTTCACACGCCCTACTCCGGCAGCCCGGGGGTTTTGCTGATTTGGATCCTGGGCACCAACATGGCACCACTCATCAGGCCATGTTGAGGTGGCGTCCCACATGCCACAACTAGAAGGACCCACAACTAGAGTATAACTATGTAGTGGGGGGATTTGGGGAGAAAAAGCAGAAGGAAAAAAAAAAAGAAGATTGACAATAGTTGTTAGCTCAGGTGCCAATCTTTAAAAAAAAGAAAAATTAAAACTTTTGTGCCTCTAAAGGACACCATTACAAGGTGAAAAGACAACACACAGAATGGGAGAAAGTATTTGCAGATCATATGTCTGATAAGGGACTTGTATCTAGACTATATGAAGAACACTTAAAATCAATAATAAAAATACAAATAACCCAATTAAAAAATCAGCTAAAGAAATTCCAAAAGTCCCATGCACCCCCTATGTTCATTGCAGCATTATTTACAATAGCCAAGACATGGAAGTAACCTAAGTGCCCATCAACTGATGATTGGATAAAGAAGATGTGGTATATATATATATATATATATATATATATATATACACAATGGAGTACTACTCAGCCATAGAAAAGGATAAAATCATCCCATTCACAGCAACATGGATGGACCTTGAGGGAATTATGTTAAGTGAAATAAGCCAGATAGAGAAGGACAATCTCTGTGTGACTCCACTCATATGAGGAATTTAAACATGTGGACAAAGAGAACAGACTAGTGGCTACCAGGGGAAAGGTGGGGTGGGGGGAGGGCACAAAGGGTGAAAGGGTGCACCTACAACACGACTGACAAACAATAATGTACAACTGACATTTCACAAGATTGTAAACTACCATAAACTCAATAAAAATTAACTTAAAAAAAAACAGCTCAGAGTGCTTCCAATTTAAAAAAAAAAAAATGGGCTAAAGATCTGAACAGACATTACTCCAAGGAAGATATACAAATGGCCAACAAACACATGAAGAGATGCTAAACATTATTGATCATCAGGGAAATGCAAATCAAAACCACAATGAGATACCACTTCACCCCCACTAGGATGGTTATAATCAAAAAGTCAGTTAATAAGTGTTGGCAAGAATGTGAAGAAATTGGAGCCTTCATACATTGATGGCTGGATTATAAAGTGATCCAGCTGTCTTGTTAAACAATTTGGCATTTTCTCAAAACATAGAATTCCCATAGGACCCTGCAATTTCATTCCTAGTTATATGTTCAAGTGAAATGAAAATATATATCCACATAAAAACTTGTACGCAAATGTTCATAGCAGGATTATTCATAATAGTCCAAAACAAGCCCAATGTCCATTAACTGATGAATAGGTAAACAAAATGTGGTATATCCATACAATGGAATATTATTCAGCCATAAAAAGGAACGGAGTACTGATAAATGCTACAGTATGGATCCATCTGAAAAGATTGTGCCAAATGAAAGAAAACAGTCACAAAAGACTGCATATGATTCCATTATACATTTTATCCAAAATAGGCAAACCTAGAAAGACAGAAAGTAGATTATTGGCTTCTTAGGGCTAGGGCTGGGGGTGATTAGAAAGAGATTGATGGCTAAAGGGTGCAGGGTTTCCTTTCCAGGTGATGAAAATATCCTTTTTTTTTTTTAAAAGATTGGCACCTGAGCTAACAACTGTTGCCAATCTTCTTTTTTTTTTTTCTGCTTTTTCTCCCCAAATCCCCCAAGTACATAGTTGTATATTTTAGTTGTGGGTCCTTCTAGTTGTGGTATGTGGGACACTGCCTCAACGTGGCCTAATGAGTGGTGCCATGTCTGTGCCCAGGATCCGAACCAGCGAAACCCTGGGTCGCTGAAGCAGAGCGCATGAACTTAACCACTTGGCCACAGGGCCGGCCCTGAAAATGTTCTAAAACTGGCCATGATGATGTTTGCACTTATCTGTGAATATACTAAAAAACAGTGAATTGTAGGCTTTAAATGGGTGAATTGTAACAAATGGGAATTATATCTCTATGAAGCTATTAAAAAATCAATGGCGAGGCCAGCCCGGTGTCGTAGTGGTTAAGTTTATGTGCTCCACTTTGGTGGCCCAGGATTCATGGGTTCTGACCCCAGGCACAGACCTGCTGTGGCAGTGTCCCACATACAAAATATAGGAAGATTGCACAGATCTTAGCTCGGGGCCAATCTTCCTCAAGCAAAAAGAGGAGAATTGGCAACAGATGTTAGCCCAGGGCCAATCTTCCTCACCAAAAAAAAAAAAAAAAAAAAGGCAAATGTAATGGTACTTCAAGAGAATCGGGTGATCTGAATAATACATGAAGTCTGTTAGTTACAGTAAGCAGCAACACACAGAAACCCCAAATTAATTGGTCTGAGTGTGCTCCGGGAACTGGGTTAGGCATGATACTCGTGCCATCTCCGTACTCCTCTTCTGTTCCCAGGAGATTTATTACACGTTTATTTGCCAAACTTTTACTGAACTTTTAATTTTCTTTAAAGCACTTGCTTTTGGTGGTGGAAACACATAGACAAATAGGACTCCTGAAAGTCTTTGTCTAACAGGGTGGTCAGACCAATAAACAACATCCATAGCGTCCAAGAACACGACTTCAGAATTTGTTAATGAGGTCAGATGAAAGTTACCCTCTGAGTGAAAATCAACATAAAATGGATGAGCTTAGCCGTATGTAGAAGCCACCCTGCCTAACAGGGTTTATAAATGTGCTGTTGACAGAGATCCTTGGAAACCATCAGAGTCACATGTGCTAAACAGGACCGGGCCTGTAAGACTGAGGAATCGTGTCCCTGAGACAGGCTCTGTGTTCCCTGCAAGCCCCTGCCGTCATCGGGAGACCGGATCCGTGAGAATCAGTCTAAGCACACTCTCTGCGTCCCTGGCTTTAGCCTGTGATCTACCCAGGGACTCTCTCTTGTCTTCCTTTGACATCGTTTCCTATCTTTCAGCCCCAGTTCCTGATTTTGGTCACACTTGCAACCCTCCTTTTGCCTCTTGAAGTAGGCTTCCGCATCCTGTGTGGCTCTTGCAGTATCCCGCCCCCAGCCCAGATCTTGTCTCAACACTAACAGCTCCTCCTTGTCTTGCTTAGGTACCCGAGGCGTATAGAACAATGAGGAAGCATCCTCAGGAAAGCCTTCCTGGAATGTGAGTAACCCGCTTATTTGCTTTGTCTGGTGAAAGATGTGTCAATAGAAAGAGGATATTCTGCATGAAATGTAGAAACAAAGAGAACAAAAGGACCAGTCTGCCTGTGGATCTCCAGGATGGTCCACAGGGGAGCTATTTTTCTGATCCTCTGGCCCATGTTTTCTGAAACTTTTGACAGACACGGCTCCAGAGGGGAAATGGTTCTGTGAGGTAACAGTAGCTTTATGACACCAGCAATTTTAACCATCTGACCTGTTACGGTCTGATTGCCATGTTCACCCAGTATTCATCCAGTAGTAGAGTCATTTGGCCTCCTGGGTCCCCATTTCTGCAAAGAAAAGGATGTGCTGACCAACTCCCAGAAGTGGTCCTGTTTGTTTGATCTTCTATTCCTAATGTAATTGAATAAATTGGTATTTTGGTCTCCAGTAAGCTCATAGTTCCCTGAATCTAAGTGTCTCTGGGTTCAATGCTAAACTCCGATGTCCTGGCCTCCATGGTGAATCCCATCACCTGTGAGGCCCTGTTGGAGACACTCACCAGCCTCCCTTTCTGCAGTGTCCGTTAAATGGAACCATTGTCACTCGATGAGAGATGTCGTCTAGAAGAGTTATAAACTAAATGCCAGCAAGGCGTGGACTGAGTGAGTGAGTGACTTGGGAGGAAGAGGTGGGAGGTGAAAAAAACTTCACAGAGGAAATATTTAAACCTTTAAAGAATTTTTATTTGGTTTAATGATTTGAGAATCAGTTTTCTAATTATAAAAGTAATTCATGTTTAATTTTGGAAATTTAAGAAATATAGAAGAGCATAAATAGAAGAAAATTTAAAAGAATTAAAATGTAGATAGCTGAAGAAGTCAGGAAGTAGCTTCTAGAAGACACTCTTTCGGGGCCGGCCCCATGGCCCAGTGGTTGAGTTCGCATGCTCCGCTTCGGTGGCCCAGGGTTTCAACGGTTCGAATCCGGGGCACGGACATGGCACCGCTCATGAGACCATGCTGGGGAGGCATCTCACATGCCACAACTAGAAGGACCCACAACTGAAAATACACAACTATGTTCCGGGGGGCTTTGGGGGAGAAAAAAGAAAAATAAAATCTTTAAAAAAAAAAAAAAGACACTCTTTCCTGTAGTCTTGTAATCAATTTTTCCAACATGGGCTGCTCACAGTCACTCAAGCCCAGACCAAAACCTCACTGAAATGTCAGAGTGGGCCGAAGTCAAATAGAGGCAAAGATTCAAGCTTTGGCTTTTAGGGGATTCACTTCTGAGTTTAGACCTTTAGTCTCAGTTTTTCTCAAAGTGCAGCCCATAGACCCATCTGCACAGAACCATCAGGGGCAATTTGTGTGAAAATGCAGGTTCCTGGGCCCCATTGAATACCTACTGAACGAGAATCACTGGGGGTAAGGTCAATAATCTGCATTTTAACACACTCTTTAGGTTATTCTTATCTACATTATAGTTTGGGAACCACTTTGTTTTTTTAGGAAGATTAGCCCTGAGCTAACATCTGCTGCCAATCCTCCTCTTTTTGCTGAGGAACACTGTCCCTGAGCTAACATCCGTGCCCATCTTCCTCTACTTTATACGTGGGACGCCTACCACAGCATGACTTTTGCCGAGTGCTGCCATGTCCGCACCCGAGATCCGAACCTGTGAACCCCGGGCTGCCAAAGCAGAACATGAGCACTTAACCACTGCGCCACCGGGCCGACCCCGAGGGAACCACTTTTTTTTTTTTTTTTTTAAAGATTTTATTTGTTCCTTTTTCTCCCCAAAGCCCCCCGGTACATAGATGTGTATTCTTCGTTGTGGGTTCTTCTAGTTGTGGCATGGGGGACGCTGCCTCAGCGTGGTCTGATGAGCAGTGCCATGTCGGTGCCCAGGATTAGAACCAACAAAACACTGGGCCGCCTGCAGCGGAGCGCGCGAACTTAACCACTCGGCCACGGGGCCAGCCCCCCGAGGGAACCACTTTTAAGAAAGCTTTTTGGGGAGATGAAAATGGTGGTTTGGTGATATGAATGTGGGTACTTTAAAACACAGTTGAGGAAATTGGAACCCTTGTACACTGCTGTTGGGAATGTAAAACAGTGCAACCACTGAGGAAAAGAATTTGACGGTTCCTTGAAAAAATCAAACACAGAGGGGCCGGCCTTGTGGCGCAGCAGTTAAGTGCGCACGTTCTGCTTCTCGGAGGCCCGGGGTTCACCGGTTCAGATCCCGGGTGAGAACATGGCACTGCTTGGCAAGCCATGCTGTGGTAGGTGTCCCACATATAAAGTAGAGGAAGATGGGAACGGATGTTAGCTCAGGGCCAGTCTTCCTCAGCGAAGAGAGGAGGATTGGCAGCAGATGTTAGCTCAGGGCTAATCTTCCTCAAAAAAATAAATTAAACATAGAATTTCCGTATGATCCAGCAATTCCACTTCTGGGGATATGCCCAAAAGAATGGAAAGCAGGGACTCGAAGATACTTGTACGGCGATGTTCATAGCAGCATTATTCACAGCGGTCAACAGGTAGAAGCACCCCAGGTGTCCATCAACAGATGAGTGGATAAACAAAATGTAGTGTATACATACAATGGAATATTATTCAGCCTTAAAAGGGAGTGAAATTCTGACACGTTACATGTTGCAGACCTTAAAGACATTATGTTAAGCGAAATAAGCCAGTCACAAAAGGAAAAATACTATATGATTCCACTTATATGAGGCACCTAGAGTAGTCAAACTCATGGAAAGAGAAAATAGAATGGTGGTTGCCAGAGGCTGCGGGACAGGAAATGGGAAGTTGGTGTTTATTGGGTATGGAGTTTCAGTTGGAGAACATGAAAAAGTTCTGGAGATGGATGGTGATGATGCTTGCATAGCAGTATGAATACACTTAATGCCACAAGACTGCACACTTAAAAGATGGTTAAAATGATACATTTTATGTTATGTATATTTTACCCCAATTAAACATACAAACACACACACACACACACACCCTGAGACCAGTGATTCCTTTGCTTTGTCTGAAGTGGAAAACAAAAAGGCTCACACCAGGGGTCAACCGCAAAAGTACAGGCCAAGTTCAAGCCCAAATGCAGAAGATTTTAACCATCTCACAAAATATCCGGACTTGCCAGAAGACGAGGGCTTCCAATTTGCTGCTGGATGTGAATCAAAGTGTTCGCTGGGGGCTGCAAACCTAGATCTGATAGTGAAAAGTTAGCACTGTCCCTGACTGGCCCAGCAGGGTGAGGAATTACAGCCTGGAGCTCCAGGCAGAAACAAAAGCCAACAAAAGCATGCTCTTTTTTCCTAGGCTTTGAAAACCCTAGTTAATAGTTACATAAGACTGCAACTACTTATGTCGCCTACTGAAAAGCTCTGGTTTTAGAAAGCCAATGTTGTTCTCAGGGCAGCGTTGGTTACTGCCAATCCATATTTTCCCTCTTCTTTACTGTTGGGAAACTGACCAATTTTACTACATAAAAGGGGCAAAGTGGTTTGCAAGCTATTTAGAGTAATTTTTTGACAAGTACAGGCTGCTTTAGCACAAAGCTTGGGAAAGCTGGAGGCAGCGTCGCTGGTGAATTTCTAAACTCAATAAACCATAATACAATCTCACTAATACGATTTTTAAAAAATATCTAAATTATGGGTTTCTAAAACTCGAGACATTTTTTCAAACACAAGCAGTGAATAAGTGACAAGATCGTGGCAGACTTCCTCGAATGAAGTGATGCGAATCTATTTTGGTTTTAGGATCTGCCCTTATTTTCAGGTTCAAGTACCCCTCCGAATGTGTTAATCCATATCCCCCTTCTGTCTGCTGGCCTGGGCTCACCGACGCCCTGAGGCTCATGTAAGAAGGCTCTGACATAGGACGTGCTCTCGCTACACTGTTAACTGCTCAGAAGATGCACAGTAGAAATGGACTCCACGGTACACGCCAGTCAGGATTTCTTTTTAATGTGTTATACATACATAGACAAATGACTGGAAGGAAGTACACCAAAATTTTAACAGTGCTTATGTCTAGGTATGAGGCTTGTTGGTGAGATTTGTTTTATGTGCATGTGTAAATTTAATTTTTTTCTATATGTTCCAAATGTTCTAAAATAAGTATATAATTCTTTTATAACCAAATAAGAATGAAAACATGTTATTAAAAAAGAAAAATTTGTCTCTGAATCTGTTTTCTTTGGAGTTGGTGTCTTTCATTACTTGCCCACCCTTCACCTTCGATCACGCCATTCCTGTCTTCATTGTGGACTGTCCACGCTGACCCTTGGACAGGGGCAAGCGCCTCCTGTCTCTTGCCCACTCCGCCAGTTTCTGACCTGTGATTCTCTGTATATACCTTCACTGCTGTCAGGTTTCTGAGCTTCTGCCTTCCTGGCTACCGGCCAGTTGGCCACATCCTTCCTTGGCCCCGACTGTAGTTTTCCATGGCCTTCCCCATCCTGGCTTCATCCTCCGTGGCCCCTGCTGTTGCTCACCATGAGCGCGTGAACTGAAACATAGCTTTGTGTTTTTTCTTTTACAAATGGGTCCACGCATTGTCAGTGTATTAGTTTGCTCAGGCTGGCATAACAAAGTACCACAGACTGAGTGGCTTCAAGGACAGAAATTTATTTTTTTACAGTTTTGGAGGCTAGAAGTGCAAAATCAAGGTGTGCACAGGGCTGCTTTCCTCCGAGGCTTCTCTGCTTGGCTTACAGATAGCCTCCTTCTCTCTGTGTCCCCACCTGGTCTTTCCACTGTCTCTCCCTCTTCTTATAAGTTCATCAGTCAGACTGGATCAGAGCGCATCCTAACAGCCTCCTTTTAACCTAATGGCCCATTTAAAGGCCTTATCTCTAAATATAGTCACATTCTAGAAATTGTTTAATCAGGAAGAGATAATTTTTAATGAATCTTTCTTCAATGTCCTTTTTGGGAAAAAACAATAGCAACGAAAACAAAAAATATCTTGCCTTTTTCTTCTTCTCTTCAGTGAAGTTCCTCCTGGGACCTTATTTATGAGACCATTCCAGCCAATGGGGATGGGCTGTTATAGTCACCCGAATCAAAATGATTATGAACATTTGTAGTTACTAATATCTGATTAGATCTTTTAATGTTGTATCCAATAGCTGGTAAATAAAAGTAATGTTTGTATCAACCAGAGAATATCTAACCTCATTTAAAATCTCCACATCACATCCGCCTACGTCCACAGAGGATTTGCTGTTGCTGTTTTGCTCTTGAAGAGGTCACCGAGGGACCCAAGATGGCACGCAGATCTTTCCCAGGTTTCCCACTCTTTCGGGGTCTGGGGCAAGCTCTGAGACTGGAGCTCCACACATTCACCCCTATCGTCACCCCCAAGCTCCTGATTAACTGATCCATGTTAGAACAATAACTGGGCTAGTCTGTTGTCCATCTCCAAGACTCCTAACTCCTGTATGTACCTGCTGAACAGGAAAAGTCAATCAGGTACCATGCTTTATAGTAGGTACAATGTGCTAATTCAAGAAAGCTGCTGATATCTGTGTTTGAAAATCTCGAATTCATGATAAAACTTCAGTCTGGTCTGTTTTTATTTCCGGTCTGTGGTAGGCTGAATAAAGGCCTCCCGAAGATGTCCCATCCTAACCCTTGGAACCTGTAAATATGTTCTATTACATGGCCAAAGGGACTTTGCAGTTGTGATTAAGGTTATGGACCTTACAATAGGGAGATTATCCTGGATTATCCAAATGGGCCCAATCAAATCACATGAGCCCTTAAAAGCAGAGAACTTTCTCTGACTGGAAGCAGAGGATAGATGTGGCAGAAGGAAAAGTCAGAGAGATTTGAAGCATGAGAAGGACTTGACCTGCCATTGTTGCAGGGGGCAACATAGAAAGCGTGAGAAGGAATGTGGGCAGCCTCTAGGAGCAAAGACCGGCCCCTGGCTGACAGCCACAAGGAGGTAGGGACCTCAGTCCTCCAATAGCAAGGAACTAAATTTGACCAACAATCTGAATGAGCTTGGAAGTGGATTCTTATCCAGAACCTCCAAAAAGGTCCTGCCAACACCTTCATTTTGGCATTGCAAGACCCTAGGCAGAAGACCCAGTTGAGCCATGCCATACCCAGACTTCTGACCTACAGAGCTGTGAACTGATAAATGAGTCTTGTTTTAAGGCACTAATCTGTGGCAATCTGTTCTGGCAGCAATAGGAACTAATTTGTCACCTGAAATCATATTCTACCCTTGATAAGTAAGATCCATTTTAAAGCTTAATTATTAGGTTAAAAATGGAACTTTCTAGGGGCCTAATAGTTAAGTTCAGCATGCTCTGCTTCAGTGGCCCAGGTTGGAGAGTTTGGATCCCAGGTGTGGACCTACACCACACAGCAGCCATGCTATGGTGGCAACCCACATACAAAATAGAGGAAGATTGGCACACATGTTAGCTCAGGGCTAATCTTCTGTAGCAAAAAAAAAAAAAAAAAAAAAAATAGAGCTTTCTGTAACCCAGGAATATTGACATATGAATTATGATAGCATCATAATTAGTTCAGAAAACTCCAAAACAAAACAATTATTGCATTACTACAGACCAGCTAAAATGGGGTTCAATGTCATGTAAATTCCCTACTTGCTTCTAGGATCATTCCTTCAGAGGGTTGTGGATATTTGGCACTTAACATTTACCATGTTTAGAGAAGAAAAGGGGATTGATAGTCTTGTAAAATGTAAAACAGATTCTAAATCAAGGACTCTATATATGGGCATGTTTGCATGTGAAGGGGATGAGAATATGTAAAGCTATTTTTAAATGTTACTGATAGGTCATCCTGAAACACAGAGAAGCTTAAGATTCCAATCTCATTATCCAAGGTGGTTGTTTTCCTACTCTCCATTCCAAAAAAGTCAGAGCCTATTGAAATGCAATTGGAGCCAGCCAGAAATTAAGAGACAGAGCTGTTAAGAAGGGTTCCCAGAAACGAGAAGCAGCCAGTTTTGCAGGCAGCCAATTTCAGAGGTCAATACATTGACTGTCTATCTTTCTAAATCATTATATTCTGCTTGAGACTTTGATGTGGTCAGAGAAAAGAAGCCACAGGGAAATACATCAGGGGGCCCCTAATGATGTGCAATGTGAGCGGTGGATAGCCTGAGCTCACAGAGATGCTTCCTTGTTATTACTAATAATTGCTTATCATCATTGGATAGTTGGCTGAGATGCATGAGATCATTTAGAGAATAAAAATCTTTTCAACACTGATAGATAGAAGCATATTTCTCTGATCTGTGTTATTTTTAAGGTGTTTCATATGCCCGCATTGTAACCAAACTCATGTTCGCCTTGGCTTTCAAGATTTCTCAGGTAGACGTTAAGAAAGATACATTCAATTGCTTTATTTAAATGTTTATTGAAAAATACAAATGTCCTGATATATCCCTTGTCCCAGGAGCCACATTAGAATAAGCATATAAAATATAATTGCAATTGAAACAGAACTGTATTATCTACAACCAGGAGTACTCCCAGTGAGAGTAAGACTAGACACAAAGTTGGAACATATTAAATAGATTGTTTATTTAAAGTGTTAGGACAAATAATCGTATAATACAATTCCATGTAAAATGAACACAAACTCTTATTAAGATTATATGTGCAACAGCCAAATCTATAATCAGATTTCTAAATTTGATTTGGATTAGTAGAGTTACCTTTATTGTTTTTGTACCAGATTTATAACTTTGCACCACTTTCAATCTCTACTACCCTTAGCCATTGTAATATATTAAGTAGCAGCTTCAGAGATACATTACATTAAAAACGAAAAATACTAATTTTACTATGGAGAAACATGGAGGTTATTTCCTTAACCAAGGAATTCAAGTTAACATCATGGAAATGGGACAAAGTGACCTCCAGATCTCCTGCACTGAGAAGAACACAGCACTTCTCTGATATTTCTGCCAAATATGCAGGATCTGAATCTAAGTGTGAAGAAATATACAAACCTAAACTGAGGGGTATTCTACTAAACATCTGGCCTGTACTATTTTTAAAATGTCAATGTCATGAAAGATAAAGGAAAATGGAGAAATTGTCCCAGGTTATAGAAGTTTAAAGAGGATATGACTGCTAAATGTGGAGTATGATCCTGGATTGGATCCCAGATCGGGGGGGGGGGAAGTTGCTATAAAAGACATTACTGGGGGGCCGGCCCCGTGGCCGAATGGTTAAGTTCGCTCGCTCTGCTTCTGCGACCCGGGGTTTCGTCAGTTCCGATCCTGGGTGAGGACATGGCACCACTCATCAGGCCATGCTGAGGTGGCGTCCCACATAGCACAACCAGAGGCACTCACAACTAGAATATACAGCTATGTACTTGGGGCTTTGGGGAGAAGAAGAAAAAAAAAGATGATTGGGACAACTGGCAAAATTTGAGTGTGGACTGCCTATTAGATCAATACCGAATCAATATTATATTTTCTCAATTTGATCATTTTACTATTGTTTTGATGGTTATGAAAGGGAATGTCCCTGTTCTTAAGAAACACACTTTGAAGTATTTAGGGGAGAAAGGGCATGAGGTCTGTGACTTACTCTCAAATAGCTTAGAAAATTAATAGCAACGACAAAGACGACAAAATGTATATACATAAATATATGTAGAGAAAGAGAGAAAGAGAGAGAGAGAGAAAGTGAAAAAGCAAATGTTGCAAAATGTTAACAACTGGTAAATCTGGGTGAAGGATGTACCCAAGATCTTTGTACTATTTTTTTATAAATGAAACTCATCTGTAAACTTAACTTATTTCAAAGTAAAAAGTTAAAATTAAATATAATAGAAACTAAACCTAAAAACCATATTGCAATTGTGACAATGCCGGGATTGCAAGTATACACCCTGCCCCCAAAGTAGGCAAATGTTAAATCAACTCAATTAAACTACGTAAGCCATTTAGTTAAATTTGTTCATAAATATTTCACCCAAGTTAGTGTTGATTCCTTATCAGTGGCCTTCTTGTTTTCTCACCAACACATATTGTGCAAGGGGATGTTGCTAGAAGGAAACACCACACTGAGCTGAACGATTGACCTTCTGAGAGATTTGCACTTCCTCAAAGCACCCCAGAGGGGCTGAAACAGGCAAAAGGATTAAAACGCACCCATTAGCCAAACTGTTTACACCCCAATTTCAGTGCTATACTGAAGTGGAACTGACCTAGAAACAAGACTATTCATGGACACTTACACCTGCCAACTTCCCAGAAATTAGCTTACACCAAACTTTTCATTAAGAAACTTGGGTGACTCAACTCTCTTTTTCCACTACTGTTATTACTAGTGCAGAAATATGACAATGTTAGCACTATAAAATTAAATTCTGCTTATTTAGATAAGAGGAAAGGTAATGTCATTTCATTTTTAAACAATTCTGCTCCTAATATTGTATTTTAAAACAGTCTCTCTCTCAAAAAGGAAAATACGATGTGTATGTTTATACAGTTGCGAATAGAATTTTCTATTACAGAACCTGTATCTCAATTGTTGTCAATGAATGTGCACAGTTTAGATAGCATATTTTAGGTTGGAAAATAGAGTGTGTCAGAAAAATACATTACACCTTAAGACTTTAATTTTCCCTCAACCTATTTATGACAGATACAGCTAACCAATAAAAAGAAAAGAAATAAAAATATAGAAAAGAATCCTATCCTTTCTCATTGCCTCGTGCCCACACCCATGATCCTCCCAGAGACGAGTTATAATTGTCCCCTGAGATGCAGAAAGAAGACACACAAAATCCAACTCTGATTATGTAAGAGATTGCTGATCACCAAGACAATAATAATTACAGGGCTAAACTACAAAATCCAGGAACCACATGCAAATGAGTCAGCAACAGTTAAATTTAACAGCCTAAAAATCAGGTCGATGGGGGAAATTCTTTAGGGTCCCTTAAGTCTAAAGGGTATGGGGCTCTCTTTAACACTTTAAGAAGATAGGAAACCTGTGCAAAGTCTTAGAGCCTTAGAAATCATTTTAAAGATCCGGTACCGAGGCCGTGTTTTGGTATCCGTTTTTTATTCAGTAGCACATTATTTTGTAAAATTTCAACCTTCAGAAAAGTTGCAAGAATTGTAAAATGAACAGTCATACACCCTTCACCAGGATTCACAAATGTGGCACATTTACTTTTTTCCTCTCCTCCCTCTCTCCTCCCCCCATATATATTTCTTTTCTTTTCTTTATTTCTCTTTTTCCCCCTTGTTTCTCCTTTTCTTTCCTTCTTCCTTTCTTTATCTGAACCATTTGAGAGTTCATGGTAGACACGACACTTCAGTTCCAATATTTTATCACATATTTTTCAAGAATAAGGACATTCATTCACCTGCAAAACCACGATATGGTTATCACATTTGCGAAATTTCACATTGATACGGGACTGTTGTCTATATATAGTCTATATTTAAATTTACTCAACTTTCCCAAAAATCTCCTTTATATCTGATTTTTAAAAATCCAGTTTCTAATGACAGATCACACACCACAGGTCTCCATGGTCTCTTTTAATCTAGAAGAGTTCCTAGTTGTTCTTCCTTGTTTGTTTTTTGTCTTTCATGACATTGACATTTTTGAAGAAACCAGGCCAGTTGCTTTGTAGCTTGGGCATACATTTTTCAGGGGAAAAACTGAGCCCCAAAGTAAATTAGAACTGGAATGGAATAATAACTTTGTAGTTGGATTCGAAGCCCAGCTTAGGAGTGACTTGGAACAAATTTCTTAATCTTCTCTGAGCCGTGGTTATCTGATCTCTTAAACGGGAATAATGATCTTCATTTTACAAAGCCATTGTGAAGATTATAAATTGGCGTAATCTCTCCAGAAAGCATTTTGACAATCTGTATCAAGAGTCTTAAACATGCTTGTATTCTTGGATCCAGTAATTCTACTTCTAGTAATTTATCCTTGGGAAAGTATCAGAGATACAGACAAAGATATAGGCAGTGATAGTCACTACTGTGGGCGTCAGGGGAGCGAGTGGGTGAACTGTGCTACATTCTCCATCTCCTTCGTTACCATCCTCAGGTTCCTTCTCCTCATCACTCATTGCTAACATTCATTCAAGGCTACCCTGTGTCCAGCACCATGCTGAGTTACAGATTGCTGTGACGAGCTTGCAAGTCATGCTTTGGAGGAGCATTTGATAACATGGAAGAGAAGCAAGAATATAGGGTTTAAGGAGTAATCCAGACGAGTTCTGTGTGTACAAAGTGATCCCAACTTTGTTTTATGTTTACAGAAGTATGTTTAGAGAGGAACCTAGAAAGAAGTACAATAAAATTTTTACATTGGGTGGTGAGATTTGGGGTAAATTTTGTTTATAACCACAAAAACAAGGAAAGTTTGCATACAAATTTTATACCAGTATACGCAGAGCCCTGTGCTTGGCAGGCATCAATTTCACTCATGGTCCACTGGCAATAAGTGGTTATATGGACACTCGTAGATGAAAGGAAGACTTGGAAATTTAATCTTTGATGGATCAGCCACTTCCCAGATATCACTCTATATAAAAAGAAGAGATTTCATTGGATAGCTAGCTATCTCCACCACATCATAAAATCTATTTTTGTCTGATATTAATGTAACTACACAACATTTCTTTTGGTTAGTCCTTGCTACCCAAATATCTTTTCCTAACCTTTTATTTTCAGTCTTTCTGAAGCATTGTATATTGTTGGTAAATAGCACAAACTTGGATGTTATTTTTTTATTCGGACAACGTCTGACACTTAACTGATAAACGTAGTCCATTTATATTTGTTGTGATTGTTGATGCATCTGCAATTATTTCTGCCATCTGATTTATGCCTTCTGTTTCTTCCACTTTTTCTATGCATTTTTTTTCTCCTTTCCTCTCTTGTTTAGGGTTAAGTTTTTAAAATTTATTTTCTTTCCTCTTCTGTTCTGGAATTATGCATTCTATTTCTATTATTTCTATCGTTATGCAATAACTCAAAATGTTAGCATACATGCATACTTAACTTAAGTCTGATATTATTCAATATCTCTTTCTTCCTCCTGAACAATCCAAGGAATTTAGAACATTCTAAGTCCCATCAGCTATCTCGTGTCCTGCATATTATCAATTTATGAGTTATTTTATCATATCATAATTTTTATGACCAAAATTGAACATTACTATTGTTTTTGACATAGTCAGTATGTGTTTACATTCTTCCTTCCATTTTTACCAGTTTATTTGTTTATCTTTCATTCTTATATCTAAGACATTTACTATGGGATCTTTCTTTCTGAAGAATGTATGGTAGCAAATTCTCAGTTTTTCTTTATCTGGAAACATCTTTACTTTCCCCTCACTCTTAAAAGACAATTCTCTAAAAAAAAATCTTAATAAAAAAAAAGAAAGCAAAAAAAAGAGTACGAGAAGAATATAAATTTCAAAGTCAAATTCCTGCGATCTATTCTCTACCATCTGACTTCAGACCAAGATATAACCACTGCTAACAGATTCTTGTGTATTTTTCTATATTATTTTAATTCACATGCATGCATGTGTTTATTTACAAAAACGGGATCATAATATACACATTGCTGGACTACCTGATTTTTATAATTTGCAAATATGTACTACATATATTTCTATATCATTATAACTATATAGTATTCCATTATGAATATATCATAATTTATCATCTTATAGGTATGTTTTGCTTCTGCAAACAAAGTTGCAATTAACATTTCTTAAACAGGTATCTCTGTCTATGAAAGTGGCTTATTACATACACTGATCTTAATAAATACAAACAGAAAGATAGTTTTGTTTACAAAAAAAAGAATTCATCTGAGTATACAACTCTAGGTTGACAATTATTTTGTTTTCCCACTTTAAAGGTACAATCTACTATCTTCTGGTTTTATTTTTGCTGTTGATAAGCCTGTTATCAGTCCAATTGCTTTTCATTTTTTGGTAATCTTTTTTCTTTCTTCCCAATTACTTCTGAGATTTTCCTTGTCTTTAGTGTTCTGCAGTTTTACTATAAGTCTAAGAACATATGTTTTTATTAGTGTCCTCAGAGTTCATGATAACTCTTCAACCCAAAGATTCATGTCTTTCAACAATTCTAGAAAATTCTCCACCATTGTGTATTTAAATATTACCTTTCCCCCATTCTTTCTGTTCTCTCTGTGAGGATAGGTATACTAAATTGTCTCGTTGTATCCTCAGTGTCTCTTATCCTCTCATATTTTCCATCTCCTTGTATCTGAGCACTGAATTCTGTGCAATTTTCTTCAGATTTTTCTTCTAGTTCACTTGTTCTATCTTTAGATCTGTCTAATCTCTATAACCCAGCCATTGAGTATGTAATTTCAATGATTATATTTTTCACTTCCAAAAGTCTTATTTGGACCTTTTTTCAAATCTATTTGATTATTTTTTATGTACTCTTGTTCCTTGCTCATATCAGTAATTCCATCTCATATTTCTTTTGACAGTTTAACTAACTAGTAACTCTAGTTGCCTTTGGAGAGGGCATTGGATGACTGGGATGAAGTTGGAAAGAAGACTTTTCAATGCATCTTTTTTGATACCATTTCAGACCTATTGAATAAATTGATGAAATTAAACTCAAAACAAATTTTTAAATATACTAATTTTATAGTTTGAATTTGACACATCTAATATTTGAAATTCAGGAAGGTGTGATTCTGCTGGGTTTTATTTACACTGACTCTAGTTTATAGTGGCTTGCTTCTTCAAATGTTTTCTAACTTTATATTGGCTTCTGTTTAAACGAACTTTATCTGTGGAAATCTTAAGGAATCTGGTTTGAGGGCCAAATTCCTCCAGAGAGAATTTCCACTATCTTCTATCAAGCACTGCAGGGTGTTATGAACCCGGGACTACTTTAAATTAAATCCCTTTAGACTTCATGGATGACATAAATTTGAATTCTAACCACATGTGAAAGCAGGCTTATAGTTTCAAATTTTCAGAGAAGATGTTTTTCTCCACTTAGAGGGGAAATTGAGACAGATAAGACTCATTTTTTACCATTACTGCAAGCAGATGGTTTTTCTGGCCTACCATTTCACTATGCTGTATTTCCTAGGGGGTCCTGACTTCAAGTTGTAGTTCTAACACCCTCCTTTTGTGGGCCCAGAGCCCTGTGTCCTCTGTCCCTATGTAGGTGTGAAAAACCAGAGTTCTACCTTCCTAATAGTGGCAATTATGAGTGGCTTTTGGACTTGCATATCTCTTTGGTTTCTGTTTTCTGTTGCTTTTTGACTCTTGGAGGTTTTGTTTACTTTCTAGGGAGCTTGTATTTTATCCAGGATTTCTAGATGCCTCATTATGGAAAAGTTTATCAGACTACCCATTCTTTCATATTATCTGAAGCAAAAAACCCAAGCTCCTTTAATCTTTACAACAACCCTACAAATTAAGCATTATTATCCCCATTTTATTATTGTGGAAATTGAGGCTCAAGCAAGAAAAGGATCATATAGTTCTGTGAAGTAGCACAGCCTGGATTTGAACCTGGTATGGTCTGGCACCAAAGTTCATGGTTATTTAAACACCAAGCTGTATTGCCTCTTACTATACTGTGCTTTTTTGTGTATTTTTTTCTTTTAGAAGATGTTAACTATATCTATCTTCAGAAAAAAGTAAAATAACTTTTAAAGGTACTATAAGTTGAAAAAAAATCCCTTGCTTATAAAATGTATTTATTTATTAAACCCAATAAGCTCTGCTATTAAGCCCTGTGGCTGAGCCAAGGTCATCCATTGTATCTGTCAAGCACCATATGGGGAGAACTGAATATTTTCCTGTGCATAAATGATAAATAATACCTAAGCCAAGGTATTGTCATATCTTCTCTTCCCTTGACTTCCTTGTGCTTATCTTTTCCCTATGAGCCCAATATTTTCTTCATCACTCTCTCCCCAGGCTGCTACTAGCTCTGAACAGTAGTAATAAATATGATTGGGTCCCTGCTACACTTTTGGCAAGCAGGAAAGTGTTCTTGGACACAGTAGATATAGATCTTATCTGTCTAGCTTGTTGATTAGAAAAGCATGCTGGAGGACATGTCAGCCTTAATGAAGTCTGAATAGATTACATCTATTGCTTCCCCAAGATCAGCATGACATGGCACTCATAGCAGAAAACAGAATCAGTCTGGCACACTGGCTCACCATGGGATCGTGCTGCTTGCCACACACTGATTTTTGCTTTCTTAAGTGCTGGAGAATTGATTGGTTCATAATTTGTTCTCATATTTTCCCAAGTATCTAGGTGTCTATAATTACTTGAATTATCCTTTTTCCCTTTTTAAAATACACACACGCATACACACATGTACACACAATTTGCCCTTTCGCAGTCTATAGGGATCCTCAGGCCCTGGTTTAGTCCCCGAGGATGCAGTGGTCACCCTTTTAGACAAGTCTCTGCTCTCGTGGAGTAAATGACCTAATGTAGCAGTTAAATAAGCAAGTAAATAAACAATTTCAGATGTTTATAAATGTTCTGAAGTATTTAAAACAGGTGATAAATACAGAGTGACCGGGTTGGGGGTGGAACTCCCTTAGAGTTTTTCAGGGGTGTTGGCTATGAAAGCCTTCAGAATCAGGGCCTTTACTCTTTTTGATTCCCTTCCGACCTCACTATAAGCTTCTTCTCAGTCTTCTACAATGGTGTTCCTTCACCTTCCCAACCTCCAAATATTGGAATGCCCCAGGGCTCACCCCTGGACTTCTTTTTGACCTGCACTCACCCCCTAGATCTCTTCCAGTCCCTTGATTTTAAATATTTCCTGTGCTTTATCCTTAAACGAGCAAAGTATGTATAGAACACTAACAATTGTCTAAAAAGTGGGTAGGGTAGAATACAAAGAAATATGTGTGTATTGTCAAGAACGGGGAAGGGTCTGAGATTTTGTCCTACTTGCAATCTAACAAGTTAGCCTACCACACCATCATGGATTCTAGCAGAAGACATAAGACTTTTGGGTCTTGTAATTTCATCTCATATTTCTTTCGACTATTTAACTAACTAGTAACTCTAATTGCCTTTGGAGAGGGGATGGATGACTGGAATAAGGTTGTAAAGAAGACTTTTCAGTGCATCTCTTTTGATGCCATTTTAGGCCTATTGAATAAACTGATAAAATTAAACTTAAAACAACTTTTTAAAATATGCTCATTTTGTAGTTTGAAGTTAACACCTCTAATATCTGAAACTGAGGAGGATCAAATGTCTCCAGAATCAGTCCTCTTCTCATTACCTCCTCTGTGCCCACCCTGGTCCAGGCCCATCCGAAGTTTCCTTTGGACTAGCTTTTCAGCAGCCTCCTGTTTCCATTCTTGCATCCCTAGGTGATTGTCTACACTACAGCCAGAGTGATCCTTTTAAAGCGTGTAAGATTATGTCCCTGTAAGACCAAGGCACTTCTTTCTTTGCTCAAAACTCTCTGATCGGGGGCTGGCCTGGTGGCGCAGTGGTTAAGTGTGCACGTTCTGCTTCTCAGCGGCCTGGGGTTCACCGGTTCAGATCCTGGGTGTGCACATTGCACCGCTTGGCACGCCATGCTGTGGTAGGCGTCCCACATATAAAGTGGAGGAAGATGGGCACAGATGTCAGCTCAGGGCCAGTCTTCCTCAGCAAAAAGAGGAGGATTGGCAGCAGTTAGCTCAGGGCTAATCCTCCTCAAAAAAGAAAAAAAAAAAACTCCTGATCACAAAGGAGAGACAAAGGAATTTATTACTCACAGAAACAGCACTGGTCAGAGTATCAGCATTTGAGCCAGTTCCCCAAGCCCCAATTCCTAAAAGATGTCATGAAGAAGGTTGTGTAATACCTGTACATGCAGTGGGTTACAGTCCAGAAAAGGAGCCCTGAGCTTAGGGAAGGCAAAGATTTTATAATGGGCAGTAAGCCTGCCTGCCGTGTGCACCCAAGAGAGACACTGTCTCTATCTTCCAAGGTGTTAGCTACTCAAACATCCTTGAAAAGATAGTCTGGAACAAGAGCAGTCAGTGACTGTTCACAAGGTGTGCAGAAACAGGAGAGAACCATGGAAAATTATCTCCTAACATATATGTGCTTTTTTTAATGGAAGGATAAACAAAAATATTTTTCAAAGTTACTGAGAGATAGACAGAGGGAACAGGGTGGGAGAGACAGGGACGGAAGCCAGACTTCTCTGAATATATCTTATTTTGGATACTTGATTTCGAGACCATCTATTTTACCTAATTAGAAAACAAAATTAAATTGAAAAAAGCAACCCCTAAAAACAGAAAACTATACAAAACAAATGAACTGAATTGTCTATCAAATTGGCAGAAAAACCACACAGAGAATAATTATTTCAAGTTACCTTTAAATACAGTAATTTGCCTATATATCCCTAGTGGGCTATACTCTAAAGGCAAGAGGAAATTCAAAAACATCTTAACTCTTTTCAGCAATCATGTTAGTGGTAGTGTTGGTGTTGGTATTCTAAGACTGTTTCACGTAATATGTTGATGAAATTGGGAACCAAAATTGTGGTATGAGAGAATACATAGAGATGCCAATTGAACATCAAAGAGGTTAAGTAAAACCCTGTAGTCCTGAATTTGAATTAGAAGTGTTATATAAAACTGGACCAAGAAGATGTAGAAAATTTGAATAGACCGATCACCAGTAAGGAGATCGAAACAGCAATTAAAAACCTCCCAAAAAATAAAAGTCCAGGACCAGATGGCTTCCCTGGTGTATTCTACCGAACATTCAAAGAAGACTTAATACCTATCCTTGTCAAACTCTTCCAAAAAATTGAAGAGGAGGGGAGGCTTCCTAACTCCTTCTATGAAGCAAACATTATCCTGATACCAAAACCAGACAAGGACAACCCAAAAAAAGAAAATTACAGGCCAATATCACTGATGAACATTGATGCAAAAATCCTCAACAAAATACTAGCAAATCGAATACAACAATACACTAAAAAGATCATACATCATGATCAAGTGTGTTTCATTCCGGGGATGCAGGGATGGTTCAACATCCGCAAATCTATCAACATGATACACCACATTAACAAAATGAAGAATAAAAATCACATGCTCATCTCAATAGATGCAGAGAAAGCATTTGACAAGATACAGCATCCATTTATGATAAAAACTCTAAATAAAATGGGTATAGAAGGAAAATACCTTAACATAATAAAGGCCATATATGACAAACCCACAGCAAATATCATTCTCAATGGAGAAAAACTGAAAGCCATCCCTCTAAGAACAGGAACCAGACAAGGATGCCCACTGTCACCACTCTTATTTAACATAGTATTGGAAGTCCTAGCCAGAGCAATCAGGCAGGAAAAAGAAATAAAAAGGATCCACATTGGAAAAGAAGAAGCGAAACTGTCACTCTTTGCAGATGACATGATTTTATATCTAGAAAACCCTAAAGAGTCCACTAAAAAACTTTTAGAAATAACAAAGGAATACAGTCAAGTTGCAGGATACAAAATCGATGTACAAAAATCCGCTGTGTTTCTATACACTAACAACAAAGTAGTAGAAAGAGAAATTAAGAATACAATCCCATTTACAATTGCAACAAAAAGAATAAAATACCTAGGAATAAACTTAACGAAAGAGGTGAAAGATCTGTACACCGAAAACTATAAAACATTGTTGAAAGAAATCGAAGAAGACACAAAGAAATGGAAAGATATTCCTTGCTCTTGGATTGGAAGAATTAACATTGTTAAAATGTCCATACTTCCTAAAGCAATCTACAGGTTCAACACAATCCCTATCAAAGTTCCAACAACATTTTTTACAGAAATAGAACAAAGAATCCTAAAATTTATATGGAACAGCAAAAGACCCCGAATAGCCAAAGGATTCCTAAGAAAAAAGAACAAAGCTGGAGGTATCACACTCCCCAATTTCAAATTATACTACAAAGCCATAGTAACCAAAACAGCATGGTACTGGCACAAAAACAGACACACAGATCAATGGAACAAAATTGACAGCCCAGAAGTAAACCCACACGTTTATGGACAGCTAATATTCGACAAGGGAGCCAAGAGCATACGATGGAGAAAGGAGAGTCTCTTCAATAAACGGTGTTGAGAAAACTGGACAGCCACATGCAAAAGAATGAAAGTAGACCATTCCCTTACACCATGCACAAAAATCAACTCAAAATGGATTAAAGACTTGAATGTAAGACCCGAAACCATGAGACTTCTAGAAGAAAACATAGGCAGTACGCTCTATGACATTGGTCTGAGCAGCATACTTTCAAGTCCCATGTCTGACCGGGCAAGGGAAACAAAAGAAAAAATGAACAAATGGGACTACATCAAACTAAAAAGTTTCTGCACAGCAAAGGAAACCATCAACAAAACGAAAAGACAACCTAACAATTGGGAGAAGATATTTGAAGTATCAGATAAGGGGTTAATATCCAAAATATACAAAGAACTCATACAGCTCAACAACAAAAAAACCAACAGTCCAATTAGAAAATGGACAAAAGATCTGAACAGAGATTTCTCCAAAGAAGAGATACAGATGGCCAAGAGGCATATGAAAAGATGCTCAACATCATTAGCTATCAGGGAAATGCAAATCAAAACTACAATAAGGTATCACCTCACTCCAGTCAGAATGGCTATAATTAACAAGACAGGAAACAACAAATGTTGGAGAGGGTGTGGAGAGAAGGGAACCCTTGTTCACTGCTGGTGACAGTGCAAACTGGTGCAGCCACTATGGAAAGCAGTTTGGAGTATCCTCAGAAAATTAAGGATAGATCTACCATATGATCCAGCTATTCCACTGCTGGGTATTTATCCAAAGAACTTGAAAACACAAAGGCATAAAGATACTTGCACCCCTATGTTCATTGCGGCATTATACACAATAGCCAAGACTTGGAAGCAACCTAGGTGCCCATCAAGGGACGAATGGATAAAGAAGATGTGGTATTTATACACGATGGACTACTACTCAGCCATAAGTCAAATACCATATGATCTCACTCATAAGTAGAAGATGAAAACGACAAAAAAAACAACAACAAACACATAGCATTGGAGATTGGACTGGTGGTTACCATTGGGGAAGGGGGGAGGGGGGAGGGCAAAAGGGGTCATTAGGGTCACATGTGAGGGGATGCACTATAATTAGTGTTCGGGTGGTGAACATGATGTAATGTATCCAGAATTTGAAATATGATGTACATCCAAAAAAAATAAAAATTAAAAAAAAGTGTTATATACGAACTCATAATGTATTTTGTCTTTATAGAAAAAAAATCTATTTCCAAGCTCTGACATTGAAAAGGCCTAGAAACAATGACCAATTCAGTATTAATGAATGCCCAGATTGTAGTATCCAAATACTATTTCACACTAAAAAAGACCGGGACTCCTTGAAGAAATGGTTGATTCCAAGTTTGGCGTAGGAAATGTAGAAGACAAGCCTGGACTATCTTGTCATATTAGAAAGTAAGGAAGCTATCAATGACTGCTGGGCAAGCAGCAAAAGAATTCGGGTGCCAACTTATGGAACTCCCACTTGCCAAAGATCTGAGCATCAGTAGGAAGGAAACATATTGGATATATTTAAATTCATGAGTTCATGGTTAAGATATATAAAAACAAAAACAAAAAGAACACCTGAAGATAATGCTAGGAAAACTAACTCATTATTCTGAAAACCGGTCAACAAAGAGAAAGAATCAAGATTCACCACTCTCCCAATGCCATCTATATGCTGAAGACTCCCAAATTTTCATCTCTAAACCCAACCTCTTCCCTGAACTCCAGACTTATATGCCCACTTGCCTTTCCAGGATCTCCACTTGAAAATCTAATAGCCATGTCAAATTCCATTTATGTCCCAAACTAAAATCTTGATTCTCTTCCTGTCCCACATCTATTCTTTTCGGTATTTCCCTTCTCAGTAGAATGAGCAATGCCACCTCTTCACACCAAAAATATTGAAGTCTTCCTTGACTCCTCTCTTCTTCTCATATCCCATATCTAATTTATAGTAAATACTTTTGGCTCTTCCTTTGAAATGTCTCCAGAATCACTCCTTTCTTCATTACCAACTCTGCTCCCACCCTGGTCCATGCCCATCCTTGTTTCCTTTGGACTAGTTTTTCAATAGCCTCCTATTTCCAACCTTGCATCCCTACAAGTGAATGTCTACACTGCAGCCAGAGTGAATCTTTTAAAGCTTGTCAGATCATGTCCCTGTAAGATCAAGGCACTTCTTTGCTCAAAACTTTCCAATCGCAGTCCATCTTACTCAGAGTAATATACAAAGTTCTTTCCACATTTGCAGATAAGGAGTTAACACCAGAAGAAGTAAAATTTAGAGAGAAATAATAATAAGGCCCAACTTATTTCGTCACTTTCAATGACTGATTATTGCCAGAGTATAAGAGACCCAGTCATCTCTTCCCAAACTCAGGACAACTCTGAAGGGCCATTCTAGCTCTAGAGAGCCCCTGAGGTTGCCTGAGGCGTTTATTGCGCCCCATGGTAGCTCGATTTCTTCCTCTGCCCATGCCTGCTTGCTCTCCCTACTTCCCACAGGTGTTGATCCCAAGGGATCTCCCTAATGAACAGCTTGCATCTAACCTCCATCTGAGAAACCGCCTGGCCTGATAGCCACGCCCCCTCCCCCAGACCCTCCAATATGCACCCTTATGACAGTTGAACTGCAAAAAATCGACATGGACCCTCACTTGCTCCAGGAACCGGCCAGCCATGGAAATCCCTCCGCCCTTAACATTGAACAATCCTTCCTCTTTCGAAATGTCTGCCAAAGGACTCCAACCAAGGACAGCCAAATGTACCTGAAGATCATTTAGAAAGTGCCCCAACTTCCAAAACTCCCACATAATAGAACCTTGTCAGAGACATCTCAGTATTTCCTCTTTTTACTCTATAAAACGTGCTAACACCCTTGAACCCAAGCTAAAACAGAAGTGATGGCAGATGGATTCCCTTGCTAAAAGTCTATGAATGAAGAGCCTATGTTAATTTTGTCTTGAACTTAGTTTTGTCTTTGGCACAACTCAGAGTCAGCTTCCCAGGGAACCCAACCTGCAATAATTATCTACTTATTTGCTTATTGTCAGTCTCCTTGCACCATTCCCTGAGAGTAGGGACATTGTGGTGTCTCCTTGCTCCCCAGCCAGCTAGCACAGTGCCCCACGCTAGAAGCTGCTCAATAACTATTATGCTGGACTAATGAGTGAAATGACATTTAAACTGAGATCTGAATGACAAGGAGATAGCCAGGCAAAGACCTTGTGGAAGAGCATTTTGGGCGTTGGGAACAGCAAGTAAAATTCCAAAAAGAACTCTTTCCTTCTTGTTTTGGTCCCAGTTTTTTGCAACTGTAATTTAATATTTGGGACAGTTAAAAGATTTTTGTTTGGATTATTTCTGTTTTTCCCTCTTTCTTCCTCACTCCTATTCCAGAATCACTTTATTTTTGTAAATTTAGCCAGAAGCACACAAATCAACATGTAACTAATCAATCTTAGTTTTTTTATTGATGAGGCGTTATCAAACCTAAGTTGATGCCCTCTCATTATTTATACTTCATGCTCCCCGAAATATTTATTTGTGAGAGGGCGTGGTAGTTGATATGCACTTGACTTCAAGGAGTTTAGTATCTACCAGAAATCTGTTTCACAGTTCCCCCAGGAAAGAGACCAGCATCTCTCGTGTCTATAGCGCGAGGCGGAGGGGAATCTCAGATCAGAATGGCCATGGGAAGCCTTTTCCACATCTGTGTGGTGGGCACTCCCCTGCCCCCTCCGTTCAGACACATTCTATGAAGAACCTGACTGACTATGTGCATTTTGTTTTCTGCTTTTTCTTTTTTTCTGAGGAAGATTAGCCCTGAACTAACTACTGCCAGTCCTTCTCTTTTTTGCCGAGGAAGACTGGCCCTGAGCTAACATCCGTGCCCATCTTCCCCTACCCTATACATGGGACGCCTACTACAGGATGGCTTTTGCCAAGCAGTGCCATGTCCGCACCCGGGATCTGAACCAGCGAACCCTGGGCCGTTGAGAAGCGGAACGTGTGCACTTAACCGCTGCACCACTGGGCCGGCCCCCTCTGCTTTTGTTTTTTTAAATACCTTTTCACGTATTTTATTAAAGTAAAATTTGCACATGGTTAAAACATCAAGTACTTTAGAATGGCTTCTCTCACCATTCCCCGCTGCTCCATCGCTATCTATTCCTCCTTTAACTCTGTCTTCTGAGGTTTCTCTCTGTATCTCTAAACAATCTGCTTATGCCACTATTTATTTACCATTTTTAGATATTATCTGTTCACTTCCTGGCATGACAGTTGAGAATTTAGCTCAGTTACACAACTCCTTCCCCCACGACCTCTTCCTCTCCAAATATGGTCAGAGCATATTTTTAGTTCCTTCATTGATTTTCTTTGTATCTTTCCTTTGCATGTTGCAAGCTTTTTCCAAATGTCTGGTAATCTTTTACTCTCATACGTAAGAATGAGGCACTAGAAAACGGATTAAGGACTATGTATACTTGGATAGGTCTTGTTGACTGGCTGAATTTCATCCCTTTAGGGTGAATAGGTCCCCTATTGTCTTGGGGAGCCCTAAGTGCCAGAAGTCATCATCTTTGCATTTGGGAGCTAATCCTACTTCTGCCCTCAACTGCCCTACTGCCCCCTAGACCATTTATTAAATGTATTTAGAGAGCGACCTGCCAATTTTTAATGTCTTGTTGTATTATTATTACTGCTGTTGTTATTATTATTTTGCTTGGATACTAGATGTTTCGCTACTGGATCCTGCGTGGAGGTAGGAGACAGGGATGGGGAAGCAACACTTCCTCTGCAGCCTTCCGATAGTCCCCCTGTTTTCATTTCTGCTGACCCTGGTGTCTCAGCTCTTCGGTTGTGCTCCATCCTTGGCTGTAGCCTGCGCTGCACAAATTCTAGGCCAGCCGGCCCTCTTCCCCACCGCATCAGTCATCAGCCTGCCATTGGCCTTCCTCTCCCTGGAACTTACTGGAATCCCTCATGCACGGATGTCCCCCCACCCCTACCACACACTCTTGACTGCTTATGGTCTCTTCTTTGTTATTGGCTTATACATTTTTTTTCTATTCTTTTATTATCTTTTTTTTTTTTTTTTGAGGAAGATTAGCCCTGAGCTAACTACTGCCAATCCTCCTCTTTTTGCTGAGGAAGCCTGGCCCTGAGCTAACATCCGTGCCCATCTTCCTCTACTGTATACATGGGATGCCTACCGCAGCATGGCGTTTGCCAAGCGGTGCCATGTCCGCACCCAGGATCCGAACCGACGAACCCCGGGCCACCGAGAAGCGGAACTTATCCGCTGCGCCACCACCGGCCCCTATTATCATTTTAATAGAGTCTCAAGAGGGATAGGAAATAAACAGTCCACTGTCTTGAACTGGAGGTTTACAGCTATTTTAACTTCAGCGCGTGCGTTTTGAAAGTGCTCACGAGGTGAGTCTGATAACCCCTCCCTCGCACTGCCTTGGAGTCTCACTGTTGACCTCCCATCCCGGGTCTTCCCCAGCTCAGTATAAGGTATCAACATTCCCCCTAGCTGGCCATAAAGCTGAGTTTCATCCGATTCCTTCTTTATCCTCGATCCCCACATCTAACCCACCAGCAAGCTCTGTCATTTCTACCACGTAAAAGCATCTCATGGGCAAAAAGGGAAAACTGGAGGCCAAACTGACTAAAGCTAAAGATTTTTTTAATCCTAATTAAAAGAAAAAAACACGTTAAAAGACTAGCACACCCTGACCAGGACCGATTAATTCCAGGAATGCGAGGATAATTCAATATTAGGAAATTTACTAAAACAATTCATTATATTAGCAGATCAAACAAGTAAAATCATATCATTTTGTTCCTAAATGCTAAAAGGGCATTTAATAAAATTTAATATCCATTCTTGTTTTTAAAATCTCTTTGTAAAATAGAAAGTAAGGATAAAACAGCATGATAAAAACATATTCTGCACAATGATGAAAAGGTTCTGGAGATGGATAGTGGTGACGGTTGCACAACAATGGGAAAGTACTTAGTGCCACTGAACTGTACACTTAGAAATGGTTAAAATGATAAATTTTATGTTGAGTATATTTTACCATTACATACATATATATTTATATATATGTATATCCCAAAGTCAGCATCATGCTTAACGGGAAAACAGTGAAAGCATTCTCATTTGCAGGAATACAACTAGGATGTTCACAATCATTACTATTATTTAACCTTAATTTGGAGATAGTAGCTAATGTAATTAGGTAAAAGAAATAAGTTAAAGGCATAAAATTGGAAATGAGAAGGTAAAATTATCATTATTTACACTTGGTACAATTGTATACCTGGAAAATAGAAAGAATCAACTGAAAAACCATTATAAAAATAAGATAATTCAAAAAATTTATAGATACAAAATGAATAAATAAAAATACATATACAAAATTGATATATAGGCATCGTAGACACAAACAGAAGAGCTATAAGAAGAAAAGACCTCCATTTACAAAAGCCACTAGAAAGATAAACTATCTGGGAATATACTTAAAATATTTGCATGATCTATATGAAGAAAACTTTTTTTGTGGGGGCGGGGGGGGTGAGGAAGATTGGCCCTGAGCCAACATGTATCACCAATCTTCCTCTTTTTGCTTGAGGAACAGTGGTCCTGAGCTGACATCTGTGCCCATCTTCTTCCATTTTGTATGTGGGATGCCTCCGCAGCATGGCTTGATGAGTGGTATAGGTCCACACCCGGGTTCTGAACCTGTGAAGCCTGGGCCACCGAAGTGGAGCATGTGAACTCAGCCACTATGCCACCAGCCCAGTCCTTGAAGAAAACTTTTAAATGTTCCCGCAGGACACAAGCATACTTTTGGATAGGAAGAATCAGCATCATAAAAATGGCTCATTTTCCCTAAATGAATCCTAACTTTAATGTGAACCCAATTTAAAAAGGTCAACAAGATTTCTTCTGGAAAGAAACTGTTTCTAGAGTTCACATGGGCAAAAAAGAATAATCAAGAGTAGACAACAATTGTTTTCAAAAGAAGATAAATAAAAAGGAATTAGATTTACAAAATACTAAAATTTATTACAAAGCTATAACAATTAAGACCATGTGATAATGACACATGAATAGACTTCAACAGAACAGAAGTTTCAGAAATGAGACAATTGCCCACTGAAATTTAATATATGATAAAAGTGACATGTTGAAGCAGTGTGGAAATGCTGGATTATTCAATAAATTATATTGCAACTACTGGTGAGCATGTGGTGGTTCCATACCCCTCACTTATTACAAATAGATTCATGATTTAAATATAGAAAATGGAACAATAAAGACACTAGAAGGAAGCAGACAAGCGCTCTCTTATACGTGCAGAATGGCCTATCTAAGCTGACCCAAAACCCAGAAGCATAAAAGAAATGATTACTATCTACGACTAAAAGTTAAGTATTTCTATATGACATATACAACCATAAGCAAAGTCAAAAGACAAACAACTGGAAAAAATGATTACAATTCAAATGACATATATATATATATATATAGGGCTTCTACAAATCAAAAATGAAACACCATCAGCTTAAAAGAAAAAATGGTGGCGGCTAGGAGCATGCAGTTCACAGAGACGAAAATACAAATGGCTCTTAAATGTGGGAAAAGATGTTCAACCTTGTTCATAGTAACAGAAATAAATAAATAAAAACTGCACTGAGAAATTCTTCACTTAGCAGATTCACAAGCTCCGAAAATTTGATAATCCAATAACTGACAAAGATATGGGGGGAAAGTCTCTCCCAGACATTGCTGCTTGGCCCTGTAAATTGGTAGGATATCTCATAAGGGGAAAAGACAATGCCTGTCAAAATTACCAATGCACCCAGCAATTCCACCTCTAGGAATCTATCCTACAGATACACACGCACATGCACAAATTGGCATGTACAGCATTATTTGTAACAGCAAAAGTTTGGAAAACCCTAAATGTCCATCACTAGGGAAGAGGTTTAATAAATTACGGTACATACATACAATGGAACACTGCAGCCATCAAAATGAATGAGGCATCTGTTTAGATACTAATACGGAGTGAGCTCCAAGATACATTGTTAAGAAAGAAATGCAAGGTACAGAACACTATATATAATACACAATCATTTGTGGAAATGTATTTGCTTGCATATGAAAAAAAATCTCTGGAAGAATATAAAAGAAGTGGATGCAATGTGTTGCTTCCGGGGAGGGGAATTAGGTGGCTGGATAGAAAGGAAACTTCTACTCTATTTCTTTTTGTACCTTTTGAATTTTGAATCATGTCAATGTATTACCTATCCAAAAAATTTTTTTAACATATTTTAATAAAATAAAGTATTTCTCCAATCTGCCTATTCCTCTCCATCTCCATTGCCACTTCCGCTTTCCTAATGGCTTAGTGACTTAAACGGCTCCTCTTACAAGGAACTTCTAACTATTCTTTCTAAGTAGTTTCTATCTCCCCACCATGTTCTTTCCCATCCATCACTACACTCAGTGATAAGAGCTATGAAGGTAATGAACGCTTTGTAATTATGCACTTTGTTCTAGTCATTCATTCATTCATTTATCCATTTATTACTGGTCACCTGTTTGCCTGGCCCACGAGGGCAGGAAATTCTTCGTGATTGACTCATCACTGTAACCCCAGCACTTAGGCCAGTGTCTGGCACAATCAATGTTTGTGAAATGATTAAAAGTTTACAAAGAATGAGATTGTCTCACATTCATATTCTTCTCGGCAAGGTGGATCAGGGCGGATGTTATTGCCTTCGTTTTCTAGATGAGGAAATTAAGGCTCAGAAAGCATTTGCCTGAGGCCACACAGCCGGTAAAGTGGCAAAACTGAGATTTCTGCCCCTTAGCCAGGGCTCTTTATACCAACGGGTTTATACTTGCCGCAATCTTAGAACCACTCTGCTAGAGTCCCACTCTCAACCCAAGGTATTCTGGGTAAATTTCAAGTGTACAATCCACAAATGCAGGGGTTCTTAACAGGGACCCCGTAGGTGGGTCTTAGTGGGCCTGTCAACCTTTTTACATTGCATGGAGAATTTTACATGTAGGTTCATTTCTACAGGGAAATCCTCCAAGGTTTTCAACAGCTTCTCAAAGAGCCGGTGACACACCTCCACCAAATGAGTTCCTATGTTAAAGATTCATCTGTTATGGCTTCAGACGGTGGTCATCTTGTTAGACGGTAGAGTTGTCAAGGAATCTGAGGCGGTGGCTTTGGAATTGCTAGTATAAGCCATCACGGAAGTGTGTTGGTGCCGGCAGAAAAACAGAATCCACAGAATCTGAATATCCCACCCTCCCCACCGCCTCAACACACCTCCATTCTTCCTCCCGGATGTCCCCAAGAGAGAACAGAAAACATGTCCCTTTGTTTATTACCCTCTGAAGGCACAAAGCATAAAAAGGAAAATCTGTAAAACATTTTGCAACTTTGTCCCATGTAGTAACTTAGTCTACCGGGAAGTTCGCCAAAGGCTCTGCAGACCAGTTCAAAATCCTGTTACAAGACTTGTTTTGTAATTTACTTCTTCAGGACAATTTCCTTATCTACCTCCGGATAAGCAGGAACAGATGAGCCATTGCTCAATATATTGTGAAGGAGAGTGGAGAAGGTAGTCTCTAACCTTGAAAGAAAGATCTACAAGACAAATAGTTTATCTTCTTTAGTAGTCTCCCTCGCCCCCCCCACCCCCCCCACCCCCCCACCCCCCCACCCCCCCACCCCCCCCACCCCACCCCCCCCCCCCCGCCCAGGGAGAGAACCAAGGCTGACTTCTCTCCCTGCGTTACCAACACCCTCTTCTTGACTAAAGCACCCTCAGGGGGAAACTGCAAGAGCTACTCTGGAAAGAAGACAGTCTGGAGACAGAAACAGACCCAACTAGAGCACTTATTTTCTATGTAGCTTTGGGCAAGTCATATGCTGGGTCTGAGGCCCAGTTTTCTCATCCATAAAATAGGAGTAATACACAAATTTCAGGGTAGTGCCAGGCCCTTAAGCATTCAGAAATGGTGGTTATTATTGTAACTGGGTGCTATCTCCAGCTCAGGCCCTCTGCCAGATTCTCTTCTGTGGAAGGGCCTGGAACTATGTCTGCACAAAGAGCAAATAAACAGACCCAAGAACGTGTGAATGGAATCATACAGTATGTAATCTTTTGCATAAGGCTTCTTTCATTCATCATAATATTTTGAAGTTCATCTATGTCTTAGGTATATCAGTAGTGGATATATTCCATTGAATGAAGATTCCACAGTTTATTTAGCCATTCTGTTCATGAACATGTAAGCTGATGCCACTTTCTGCCTATTGTGAAAACAGCTGCTAAGGATACTCCAGTACAAGTCCTTGCATGAATTTGTGCTTTCATTTCTCTTGGATAAATACCTAGGAGTGGAATTGCTAGGTCATAGGAAAGGTGCATATTTAACTTTTTAAGGAACTGCCAAGTCTTTTTCTAAAGTGAGTGCACAATTTCCACTTCCTATCAACATTATATGAGTTCCAGTTGCTTCACAGCCTCACCAGCTGGAAGCAGGTGTTGTTCTAATTCAACCATCATCTACAAGGAAGGATTTGCTGAAGAGAAAATTCCTCTCTTCCTTCTTGATGTCAAATTCTTCATTCGATTTTTAAGGCCTCAAGTGGCTCTCTGTGAACTCTTCTTCAATCTCTTGTAGGTTTTGAAGACAAGTAACCTCTACCCGGAGAGGAACTAACCTGAAGGAATTTGGATTTTTTTGAAACTGAACAGAAAATGCGTGAAAACATAGATTAATTAGCCTCCCAGACATCATGAGAATCGCTGAGATTCAAGTTACTTGATTGATTTATTTTAAATCCAATTCCCTGAATAAATGCTTAAGTACTATTTGTTTACCAAACCCAATATTGACTAGATCTCTAGATACTAAACCTTATCTGTTAACTGAATCTAATTTGGAGAAGTCTTTTCCAGGGTTTTTTTTTCTGCTTTTTCTCCCCAAGTCTCCCCAGTACGTAGTTGTATATATATATATATATTTTTCTTTTTAGTTGTGGGTCCTTCTAGTTGTGGCATGTGGGACGCCGCCTCACCATGGCCTGTGGAGCGGTGCCATGTCCACGCCCAGGATCCGAACCAGCAAAACCCTGGGCTGCCAAATCAGAATGCGCGAACTTAACCACTCGGCCAAGGGGCTGGCCCCTCAGGTTTGTTAAATCTATTGCAAGGGAGGAGTACAAATTTCTATTACTAACGAGCTTAACTTTGGAAAGACCCACCAAGCCTCACAAAATTTTGTAGGGGGAAGGGGCCCTTGGATTCACCTAGCTCAGTGGATCTCAAACTCAGATGCGCCTAAGAAGCAGCTAGAATTGGCAGATTGATCAGACTCCGAGATAGGTTTTGTAGGTGGGGACCCAGGACTTTTCATTTTTAACAAGCCTCCACCTCATTCTCATGCTAGTAGTTTGAGGATCTCAGACCACAATTTGGGAAAAATTGATTTAATCTAAGCATTCTTCCCAACAAAAACCCAATTTATGACAGAACAGTTAAGAGCCACCATGACAAAAAAAGAAAACTGATTTCTTTCATTTTACTATTCTTGGAATCTCCTAGGCCCAGCTGCCTTGGAGGAAAAAAAATTGTAGTACATTTTAAAAATAAATAAATAAATAATAACACTTGCAAAGCTTCTCCCGTTGTACAGAGTCTCACTCTCAAGTTGTTAAAATTCATGATTTTTCTGAATATCATACAGGGGTTAATTTCCAAGAGGCAGAGGTATGGGTGTCAGAAATAGGGTCTGGTGTTCAGGGTGTAGTGGGAAAGCAGGCGCTGGGGCCACCCAGAAGCCTTCTAGAATCTGGTCCTGCCTCAAGACTGATGCCCATGCACCTACCACAAGCCTCTGCTTTGTCATACTCTTCTTCTCAACAATGAATTCTATTTTATATTCTCCTCTAGAATTTCTCCTCTAGAAATACAATGATTTCTCATGTGATACAAGGCAAAGGTGAATCCAATATCCAGGAAAAATTTTTCCTAGCACAGACTCTATCCACTGAAAGCTTCCCTCTGCAATTAGGTTTCCGCAAAGCAATGTGGCAGAGGATGGCTCTGCATGTGCCATCCTCATCTGCCCAAGGCATGTTTAACCGAATGCTTCAGAGTTTTAAAATTATGACTGTTTATGAATTCATAAAATAGTTACTAAATAGACAAAAACTCCAGTTTTGGGATAGTGTTTCTGTAGGAAGAGTTGAAACATAACTACTTTTTAACAGTGTTGAGTCATTATATTTGGCAAAACATCTACCAGAAAGAGGCGTGTAAATAACAGCATGCATAAGGGATGCGCTGTTGTTTCCTTGTGAAGATTTGGAAGGGGATTCATTTTTCATTGTACCAATGGCTGATAGTCCCTGGGTGATGTATCCAGTGATGTCTGCAGTCAGCACGCAGCTGCTCCATGGTGTTACCAATGAACTTGGCTCCATTTGCTTGCTTTATTCTGGTGCAGAACATAAAATATATTACGTGACGATGCAGGTATCCCTCAAATGAAAGAAAGCGTGCGTTCCAAAAAAGTGTGCTGTGGTGTAAATTTGGATTAAATGAATCTGCCTCACCCATTGACTCCTATTATAGAGTCAGAAATACGTACTGCAGAGGTGGGGAAATTGGTCCTTGGATGTAATACATTTATACTCAATAACGCAGCAGCGCCTGTAATGAGACATATTCAAAGGGAAAACAAAAACTCTCTGATAAAATATTAACAATAATGCATTTGTACTGAATATGTCACATTATTTTAAAACCACTGCAAGTAGAACTATAAACCAGTGCCAAATTCTAGAAGCCTGATTGTCTGCCTAACATGTGGTTTCCGAGAGGCAATCAACTATTACATTTCCACAGTTTACCAGCCTTAAAAAGCAAAATACTTCTAACTTTATGTCCAAAGTAATTATTTTACCATTTTTTGCCCCATTCTGGGATGGGAAAGGAGTGTTAGTTTTCTACCCTTGAAAATTCCATCTTCTGGCTGGGAAAAAGGGGTAACCTAGATGCGTTCACTCATTCATTCATTCATTCATCTGAATGCCTACTATGTCTCAGACATTCTGCTAGTCGCTGAGGTTAAGAAAATAAGATGCAAAATTTCTGTTTTCAGGGAGAACAACAAGAAAGCAGATGACTGCCCAGAGTGCTCAGCTAGAGCTAAGCACCGGCTGTTAGTGCAACCCATAGGAAGGAAGAGCACTTAACACAGACCTCTAAAAAAAGATGTCGGGTTCAAACATTTGATACAAAATCTCAAACTGGTGGCCCTATGGCCCAATCCAGCCTGAAAGTGAGTTTTATTTAAAAGAAAAAAAAACAACTAATATTTGTAAATTGGAGGATTTCACACACATAAAAATCAGTTTTCTGGCTTTTCTTGAAATACCAAACTACCTGTGAATGTTAGGCATGCATTTCCACATAGCAACATTTGGTAGAATTGAGTAGTAGCTATCCTTTTGCAGACGGGCTTTAAACTCGCTGGCTAATCACAATCCCCACTAGTACCTCTCGCTGCTCCAACGTTGAGAATAAGAATCAGTTGCTGCTTCTTGTTTTCATTGAGATATAATTGATATTTATAATCACACTTGAATTGTTTTCTTGTAGTAGGAAACTTTCTTTGAACCTATGTCTCTATATAAAGGAGGGAAACAAAAGGTAGACCAAGGTCATCACCTGTTTCAACAAAATGGGAGTGAGCATGTTACTTCTGTTTGGCCTTCACTCATTATATTAGAGTCTGAAACTCTTGTTCTAAGGACCACTAGGAATTAGCCAAATGGAGAATGAGAGAAGGAGGTAGGAAGAGACTGGGAACAGCATGTGCAAAATGATGGCTGTGTGGCCAACGTATGGGACTGCAGATATTTCAGCATGAATGGAGAGTGGGGATGTCTATAATGGAAAAGCAAGAGAGGAGCCAGAAAGAAGTCTAAGTCAACCCTCTTCCAGCACAAAACTCGGTGACTAGCAGCTTTGATGAGATGATTCCACATCAGCCCAAACCTATGTCTTCATTGCAGACAGTGACCATCTAGGCAAGTCCATATTACTACTTGGTTTGTGTTCCAAAGAGGATTACCAGATAAAATACAGGACATCCAGTTCAGTTTGAATTTCATAATATTTTGGACATACTTAAAAAAATTATTCATTATTTATCTGAAATTCAAATTGAACTAGGTACCCTGTATTTTTATTTGCTAAATCTGATACCATTTAATGGCTAGGTCTTACCAGGGTGATTATTTCTATTTTTTCTAAATATTTCTATTTCTATATTAAAACAAGGTTGTGAAGTTATTACTTTAAAATAAAGGTATCCTCAGAGACATCCCAAAATAAACCTTAGCATGCTAGTGGAAAATTAACCAATTCTCCTTGTATTGATCTGTTTCTCACACTATGTTGCCTGAGCCTTCTTTAGATATCTTAACTCTCATCCATCTTGCATTCAACACTGTGACATGGAGAAATTATCGAAGGAGTCTATAAGCTATAGGTGACCTACATGGAGAAGGAAAAAGTGGACAGGAAAGAATAAGATAAGAAAACTGAAACAAAAGACCGACTCTGAACTAGCCTCACACAGCCAAAGAGAGATCGCCATCACCTGAAGATTTAGGGGTCTAAACAAGAAATGATACTTGTAATTAGCTGATAAATTTGAAGAATTTAGTAAAATATTGTTTATATATTATTTACTCAAAATGTGATTTAGTTAAACTCAAATAATTTTTTTCCTTACAATTTTTCAAAACCTTTTGAATGAGGACAAAAATCTGTATTCCACTATGGAGTGATTGTCAGGATGTGTTGTGAAGGAAAAAGCAAGGAGTGATGGAAAGGGAAGAATATATATATAAGCTATACGCTTCTGTTTTCAAAAAGAAGCAATGGTAACCTATAAGGGAGGGAGGGGCAATGATGAAAGTTGATCTTTCTGAATATACCTTGTTTCATAGATTTGACTTTGGAAATATGCAAATGATTCACATAAAAAATTAAATCAAGAAGAAAAAAAGGCACACCCTAAATAGAACAAGTAAAACAAGTGAACCTGATGTACTTCAATTTTCTGCCATAATCACAGAGAATTATTTCAAGTGTCTTTAAAACAATATTTTGGAGGCAGAACTTCTGGAATGGCAGAGCGAAGACCTCTATAAATCTGCACTTCCAAAGAAGCAATTAAAACAAAAGCAACAACTATCAAAATGAACTTTTTTCAGAACTCTGGAAATTAACCAAAGGCTTACAACAATCTGAAGAGCATTCATTCAAGATAAGCTTCTGAGCCTCAGTAAGTACCGTGAGTTTGTGACAGGTGAACTTGTCCTATTCCCATATACCTCACCCCAGCATCTATAGAACATTCCATCCATCAACAGTAAAATCCATATTCTTCTCAAGTGCACATGGAACATTCTATAAGATAGACCATACGTTAAGTCATAATACAAGTTTCAATACATTTAAAAAGAGTGAAATCATACAAAGCAGGTTCTCTAACCACAATGGAATGTAATTAGAAATCAATAGCAGAAGAAAATTTGGAAATTCACAAATATGTGGAAATTAAACAACACACTCCTAAATAATCAATGTCAAAGAAGAAATCAGAAAAGAAATTAGAAATACTTTGAGATGAATGAAAACAAAAACACAACATACCAAAAGTTATTGGATGCAATGATTAGAAAGAAATTTATAGGTGTAAATATCCACAGTAGAAAAGAAGATTTCAGATCAATAATCTAACCTTCCACCATAAGACACTGAATAAAGAAGAACAAACTAAACCAAAGCAAGCAGAAGGATGGAAATAGGAAAGACTGGAGTAGAAAGAAATAAAATAGAGAATAGAAAAACACCAGTGAAAAACTCAATGAAACCAAAAGTTGGTTCTTGGAAAAGATCAACAAAATTGGTTAACCATTAACTAGACTGACGAAGAAAAATGAGAAGACTCAAATTACTAAAATCAAGAATGAAAGAGGGGACTTCATCATCAACCTTACAGAAATAAAATGAATATATAAGGGAATACTATAAACAACAGTATGCCAACAAGTTAGATCTCTTAGGAACATTGGACAAATTCTTAGAAAAACACGAACTACCAAATCTGATTTGAGAAGAAACACAAAATCTGAATAGACCTACAAAAGTAAAGAGATTAAATTAGTAATTTACAAATTGCTCCAAAGAAAAGTCCAGGCTCAGATGGCTGCACTGGTGAATTCTTATACCAAATACCAAACTTTTTTTTTTTTTGAAAGATTTTGTTTTTTTTTCCTTTTTCTCCCCAAAGCACCCCCGTACATGGTTGTATATTCTTCGTTGTGGGTCCTTCTAGTTGTGGTATGTGGGACGCTGCCTCAGCGTGGTTTGACAAGCAGTGCCATGTCCGCGCCCAGGATTCAAACCAAGGAAACACTGGGCCGCCTGCAGCGGAGCGCGCGAACTTAACCACTCGGCCACGGGGCCAGCCCCCCAAATACCAAACTTTTAAAGGAGAATTAATACCAATCCTTCACAAACTCTTCCACAAACTAGAAGGGGATGGACTCAGCAATTCTATTCCTAGATATATTCTCAAGAGAAATGAAAACATGTCTACAAAAAACTGGTACATGAATGTTCATAGCAACATTGTTCATAAAAATATTATGGGGAAAAAGAGGTGGAAACATCCTCAAATGTCCATCATCTGATGAACAGATAAACACAATACAGTATAGCATTAGAATAGAATGTTATTCAGCTATTAAAAGGAATGGAGCACTTCTATGTCCTACAACATAGATGAATCTTGAAAACAATATGCTATATTAAAAAATCCAGTCACAAGATATAAAGATGGCCAATAGACACATGAAAAGATGCTCATCATCACTAATCATCAGGGAAATGCAAATCAAAACTACACTAAGATATCACCTTACACCCATTAGATTGGCAAAAATATCCAAAACCAAGAGTGACAAATGTTGGAGAGGTTGTGGAGAAAAGGGAACCCTCATACAGTGTTGGTGGGAATGAAAACTGGTGCAGCCACTATGGAAAACAGTATGGAGATTCCTCAAAAAGTTAAAAATAGAAATATCTTCTGACCTAGCCATCCCACTACTGGGTATCTATCCTAAGAACCTGAAATCAGCAATTCCAAGAGTCCCATGCACCCCTATGTTCATCACAGCATTATTTACAATAGCCAAGACGTGGAACCAACCTAAGTGCCCAGCAAGTGATGATTGGACAAAGAAGATATGGTATATATACACAATGGAATACTACTCAGCCATAAAAAAGGACAAAATCATCCCATTTGCATCAACATGGATGGAACTTGAGGGTATTAGGTTAAGCGAAATAAGCCAGACAGAGAAAGACGAACTCTGTATAACTCCACTCATAGGTGGAAGTTAACATATAGACAAGGAGAACTGATCAGTGGTTAACAGGGGAAAGGGGGGGGTGGAGGGAGGGCACAAAGGGTGAAGCGGTGTACCCACAACATGACTAACAATAACATACAACTGAAATTTCACAAGGTTGTAAACTATCATAATCTTAATAAAAACAAAATCCAGTCACAAAAGAGCACATATTTTGTGATTCCGTTTATTTGAAATGTCCACAATAAGCAAATATATAGAGATAGAAAGTAGATATGTGGTTGCCTGAGGCTGGTAACAGGATGGCAGGAATAAGGAGAGTCCGATAATGGGTATGGGGGTTTTTTTGGGGGTGATGAAAATGTTCTAAAATTAGACTGTGCTATTATTGTACAATCCTGTGAATATGCTATAATCCTCTGAATTATACACTTTAAATGAATGAATTATATGTTACGTGAATTATATCTCAGTAAGCTGTTAATAACAACAGCAAAAAAAAAAAAAATCCTGGTGATTTGGCTACAATTCCTAGTAGGATATGGATTAAGGACAAAAAGAAATACAAAAGAAATAAAACTGAATTCAGTGGTCTTCTTGGTAATAGTAATATCAATATGGTTATTTTGAAACTGTTATACGTATGTGTGCATAAAATGAGACGAAGCGAATAAGTAATTGTGTTATGGTTATTTGGAACCAAATTTTACAGCATAAGAGAAAAGAAATACAAATATAAAATTAAGGGGAAACCCCGCGATCATAAACTTGAATTGGAAATATCTGTATAAGCTTGTGATTTCTTTTCTCTTTCAGGAAAAGACAAATTTCCTAGCTCTGTCTGCTAAAGGAGTAGAAATTATGACAACCCAGTGCCTGGATAGTGATCTCTAAGTTTACCTTCGACTAAAAGGAGCCAGGGCTCCTTGAAGAAAGAGCTGATTCCAGTACTGGAGGAGGAAGTTTACAAGGTTAGCCTGAACACCTTGTGCCATAGCAAAGAAAGCTATCAAAGACTGCCCAGGTCCTGTCAAAATGACACTGGAACCAACTTGAAGGCACTTCCACTGGCCAAAGATGGAACAATGTGGGCATCAAAGGAATAGTGAGTGTAATGGGTTGAAACACATCAAATATATTAAAAAATCCATATATCGTAAAGATGCTAATGAAAAACAAACTTCATTAGTCAACTTTGCTAGGATATCAACTTACTATTTTGTAAACTGATATACAGAGCTGGGTAGGCAGAACAGTCAAGATGACCCCTGAAAATTTCTATCTCTGGCTTATTCAAACAGTAAGCTAGGTGCTGCTGTGAAAGGACTTTGCAGAAGTAATCAATCCCAAGCTAATCTTAAAATACAGAAATTTATCAGAGTGGGCTTGACCCAATCAGGTGAGCCCTTTAAAAACAGAGTGTTTTCTCCAGCTGGTGACAGAAGAGGAAGTGAGAGTCAAAGTGTGAGAAGGACTCCATGGCCGTTGCTGGTTTGAAGATGGAGGGAGCCACATGAGAAGGAATGCAGGTGGCCTCTGGGAACAGAGTGTCCCCAACTGACAACCAGCAAAGAAACAGGGACCTCAGACTTGTAATAGCAAGGAACTGGATTCTGCCAGAATCCAAATGAACTTAGAAGCAAATTCTTCTCCAGAACTTTCAGATAAGATTCCAGCCCAGCCAACACTTTGACTTTGGCCTTGTGAGACCCTAAGCAGAGCCCGACTGGACTTCTGACATCTAGAACTGTGAGATAATAAATGAATGTTATTTTAAGTTGCTATATTTGAGGTCATTTGTTATGTAGCAATAGAAAACTAATACAAAAGGGCACAAATGAGAATGTATCCTGCTTTTCCCATGCAAACTGGATTTCAAGCTGTCTTAGTCAGCTCAGACGGCTAAAACAAGTTACCATAGACTGGATGGCTTCAATAGCAAACATTTATTTCTCATGATTCTAGAGGTTAGGATGTCCAAGATCAAGGTGCTTGCAGATCCGGTGTCTGGGGAGGGCCCGCCTCCTGGTTTGCAGACTGCCAGCTTCTTGCTCACATGACAGGCAGCAGAGAAAGAGGAAGCAAGCTCTCTCCGGTATCATCTTATAAGGCCCTGACCCAATTCATGAAGGCTCCACCCTCACGACCTAATTACCTGCAAAGGCCCCACCTCCAAAAACTATCACACTGGGGATTAGGGTTTCAACTTCTGCATTTGGGAAGTACATGAACATGCAGTCCATAACACAGGGTAATAATTGGTGGGAGAACATTCTTCTTTATAACATAATTCTAGGCAGTAAACACAAAAGGAATGCTAGAATTAGGATGGTACCGTTCCGCAACCCCAAATGAAATTGTGGATCTAGACAATGCTTATCAACGACTGCTAAAGCCATTGGGTGAAAGGTTGGATCAAACTGACAGCACCTAAACCCTCTGATCCGTCTTATCCTCACACAAAGTGAAACTCCTGATGTGCTGCAGTGGGAAGTGCAGTCATGCTCTGCATAACGAAGTTTCGGTCAACGATGGACCGCATATATGACCATTAGATTAGCACCATATAGTGTAAGTGTGTAGTACACTGTTCCATCCAGGTTTGTGGAAGTACACTCTATGCTGTTTGCACAACAAAAAAAATCACCTAAAGATGCATTTCTCAGCACGTATCCCCGTCATTAAGTGACACGAGACTGTTGTATACTTATGTAATATTCTTGCCAAAAGAACTAAATCTGAATTTAATCAAGCTTCCATAGGAATACGTGAAAATGTGGTGGGGGGATAGGACTGGAGGTGCTCTAAATGATACCACAAGGATGGCACTGGCCAAACATGAGAAATATCTTAAAGCGACGACCCAGAAAGAGACTTAACAGGTATATCAACCAAATGAAATGTGTAGACCGAGTATGTAGTCTGAGTCAAACAAACCAACTATAAAAATTTTTTTGAGACAGTTAGGAGAAGAACACAGATGAAATATTAAGGAATTATAATTAATTTTAATAGGTATGATGATATTGTGATTATGTTTTTTAAAAGTACAAATATTCATAAAGCTTTTATGGGTAAAATGATGTGGTGTCTGAGATATATTTTAAAATATTCCAGAGGGAAAAAACCCTGGGAGTGGGATAGATGAGACAAGAGTGATAAAATGTTGATCATTGTTGAAACTGGATGATGGGTAGTATTTTTGTGGAAGGCTGAAAATTTTCATAATGTAAAGTTTTTCTAAAAAAATTTTTTTAAAAAGTCTCTCAGTCATCATGTATAGTAGATGTTCAAAAAATTATTACATGAAAAAAATCTTGCTGTGGATTCTGTAACCATTGCTCTTCTCTGTGCCCTCAAGCAGATAGGCAAAAACACCTGACCAACGGTGATCTCTTCATGACTCCAGTCCCCAGCCCACTCATAAAGGCAGAGCAGGGAAGTAGTTCTTGACGCAAGCATGCAAAACACCACATGTGAAAGAAAATATTTATAAATTGAGCTACAATATCATTAAGAATTTCTATTCATCAAAAGATGTTTTAAAGAAGAATTCAAAGATAACCCCAAAATATGATATATTTAAAGTGAGACCACCTGTCACAGTTGTGTATTTTTCCCCAACCACACTCAGCTATGAGGGCAGGCAGAGGGTAGGTGGAGAGTTAGGTTTACCCAGAGTTGGGTTTTTGTTCCCCCAAGTACCACAGAGGACCATGAGCCAGGGGTTCATGGGTTCAATGCATGAGAAGAGTGACTGCAATGCAATAGAGTTTAATCACTCAGGTTGCAAAGGCACTGGGGTTGTGAAGGCAGTGGGGGAGTCAGCTATGCTCTGTAAGCAGCAAGGAAGGGTAAAGAGGACACCTGTCCTTCCTTTAAACCCAGTGATATGAAGGGTGGGGGAGGGAAAGCGCTCACACCTCTCTCACTGAAGGGCTACAGGGGAAGCAGTGTTCTGCAATTAGAGCAGGAAAGTGAAGTGCAGATTTAGAGAAGAGGTTGAGGATACAGGAAGTGTTGTTGATGACTGACCGTGAGGCCCTGAGTGCACAGAGGAAGAGCATATTAGTCAAGGTTTTCCAGAGAAACAGAATAGGTTATATATAGATATATAGAAAAAAGATTTATTATGAGGGATTGCCTCACGCAATTATGAGGCTGAGAAGTCCCACAATCTGCCATCTGCAAGCTGGAGGCCCAGGAGAGCTGGTGGTGTAGTTCCGCTTCAAACCCGAAGGCCTGAGAACCAGGGGAGCCAATGGCGTAAGTCTCAGTCCGAGCACTAAGGCCTGAGAACTGGAGGGCTGATGTCCGAGGGCAGGAGAAGATGGATGTCCCAGCTCAAGTAGGGAGGGCAAATTTGCCCTTCTTCCACCTTTTTGATCTATTCAGGCCCTCAACTGATTCGATGATGCCCACCCACATTGGTGAGGGCAATCTTCTTTACTCAGTCTACTGATTCAAATTCTAATCTCTTGTGAAAACACCTCCCAGACACACCCAGAAATAATGATTTACCAGCTGTCTGGGCATCTCTTAACCCAGTCAAGTTGACACATAAAATTAACTATCACAAAGGGTTTGGGGTAGACGTGGAGCAAGAGACAGAGTCACCCTAGGGGATAAATAGAGGCAGTAGTGAATACGAATCTCTGCTGGTGACTGAGATCCACAGGGATGTGATTCCTCCTGACCATCTGTGAGGAGAAAGTGGGTCATCACTCTCTCTCTGGGGATTGGTCTGGGCTAAGGAGATGAGAGCTTAAATGAGGTCCAAGGCAGAGATGGATGAGTCCCTGCAATACTAGAACCAGCACGATAGTAAAACAGAGAACAAATGAGATTCTGATCTTTCTGGTCTGAGTGACTAAAGTCATGGGGATATTGTTATCTAAAGTAAAAAATTCAGTAGATATAGCAGGTTTGACAGAGATAATAATTAGTTCAGTGAAATAAAGAATAATTACCATAGGATTACATTAACTCAAGAACATAGTGATGGTATCAAACAGTAAAAATGTTTTGATTAAGACTTTCTATGAAATTGTCTTCCTTTTTGAAGAATAGCTTTTAAGCTTCAGTTCATCCTAGAAGGACAAGAGAAGTAAGTATTAAAATATTACTTTTTTTAGTACTGAAACAGTGGGTGAGTTTTGGGGTTTTTTTCAGTATGTTCTCAATGCTTATAGGTATTGGGCATGTGAAATTCCAAGTTGGCTATTACAAATAGTCTAAGGCAAATGCAAATAAAAATCATAACGTAATACTATCCGCTCTCCAGAAGGAAAAAAAAAATGGAAAAGGACAGATAATACCAAGAACTAGCAAGGATATAGAGCATCTGGCTCTCCCATACAGTGCTGGTGAAAGTATGAATTGGTACAACCACTTCAGATCGCCATTTGGCAATATTTACTAAAAATGAAGATACCCATAACGGTGACTCCACTTCTACTTATAATACCCACACATAAGTTCACAGCAGCACTTTCACTTTTTATAAAAACCTCCAACTGGAAATAATCCAAATGTCCATCAATGGTGGAATGGGTATTTACCCAGTCCATTTAATTAATTCATTAATTAATCCATTTAATTAATTCATACGGTAGAATGCTATAGAGCAATAAGAATGATGAACTACAACTATGAGTAATAGCATGACTGAAGTTCACAAACATAATGTTGAGCAGAAGAAGCCAGACCACAAAAAATAATACCTACTACAGGATTCCATTTTGGAGCAGTGTTCATCAACCTGTGGGCCCATGGGCTAGCCACCCGTTTTTGTGATTAAAGTTTTATTGGAACACAGTCGCTCATTCATTTGTATATTGTCATCAGCTGCTTTAGTGCTTACACCTGCAGAGCTGAGTAGTTGTGACAGAGACCATCTGGCCTGCAAGCATGAAATATTTATTATCTAGCTCTTTAAGAAAAAGTAGGCCAACCCTCGACATAAAGTTCAAAGACAGGCAAAATTAATCTACGGCCTCAGAAGCCAGGATAGTGTCTAGGACTGGAAAGCTGTAAATATTATTACGAATTTGTCCTTTTCTCAAAACCACTAAAGAAAATTTCACTTAGACCACTATTGTGGCAACTATTACAAATAAGAGTTTCTGGGTTTTATTCACTACTATTGTGTACATCATTGTGACCTTGTTAAGACAGGTTTCCATGGACACACTTATAAGGACTGAGGTAGAGATGAAACATTAGTCCAGAAAATAGTGTCTCTGTAAATTTAAGACTAAATCAACCCAGGGTGATTTTGCACACACACTGCCACCCCCCCACGGGTGACATTTGGCAATGTCTGGAGACATTTATTGTCATGAGTTGGGGTAGAGGGTGCTACTGGTATCCGGTGGATAGAGGCCAAAGATGCTGCTGAACATCCTGCAATGCACAGGACAGCCCCCCAATAAACTACCCAACCCAATGGATCAACAGTGCTCGGGTTAAGAACCCCAGGTTTGATAAATGTCAAAGTAAACTTAGTGTCTCTAGAAGAGAAAAGTCAGATGTAAAGTGGTAACAGTAGCAACAAGACTAAAGCAATACTGTCCAATAGAACTCTCTGCAGTGATGGAGACTTTCTAAACGTGTGCTGTTCAACAGCCGTTAGCTAGCTATATGTGGATATTGAGCACTTGAAATATGGCTTGTGCAACTTAGGAACTGAATGTTTAGTTTACTGAGTTTTAATAAATTTAAATTGAGTAAGATTAGTGACTACCATATTGGACAGCACAGGACTAGAGCACAGACTCTCGGACAGACTCCTGTGTGAATTCTTGAAGTCAGTTACTAGCTGTGTGACTTTGGCAAGTTGTTTGACCTTTCTGTGCCTTCATTTTCTTATCTGTAAAATGAGAACCAAGGTCAAAGGATTGCTGTGAATATTAAGTGAGTCAGTATGGGTAAAGCACTTATACCAGAGCCTGGCACGTAACAGGAGCGATATAAGTATGAACTATATAAATATTGTTATTATTATTTTATTATTATTATTACGACATATCATGCAAAGCTTCTCTTCCCCACCCTTCAGTCACTCTCCATTTCCTACGTGAGGAGGCCTAATTTTCTTATCATGGTACACAAAACTCTTAAAGACCTTATCCCTTCCTACCTCTCCAGTATTATTTACCCCCATTTCTTGACTCCAGATCAAATTATTTGTAGACCCAAAGAAACTTTGCTTTTTGGGACTCCATAACTATTTTCGTGTATTTTTAATTGTAAAATATTGCAAACATAAAAAATATAAAGAAAAAAATATATAAAGAATAATATATTAACTATCCATATACTCACCTACCATTTCACCTTATTTGCTTCAGATCATTTTTCAATTTGGGGGCACTTTAAAATTTTTTTGTTATGGGAAACTTTGAACATACGCAAAAGTAGATAGAATAGTATAATGAATCTCCATCACCCAGCTTCAATAATTATTAACATTTTGCCAATATTGCTGTTCCAGATCTTTTAAGAAAATTAGACTTGACAGAAGCAGTTAAAAGACTTTAATCATGAATTAATTTAAAAATGTTTAGAATGCTTTTTCTGCATCTGTTGAACTGATTATATATCTATGCATATTTCTCTTTTAATCTGCTATTGTGGTGCGCTACATTAATAGATTTTCTGATGTGTTCTTCACATTCCTATGGCAAATCTAACTTGGTCATGAATTATTACCATTTTCATATACTGTTGGATTTGAGTGGCTAGTATTTTATGTAGGATTTTTTTTTTAAGATTTTATTTTTTTACTTTTTCTCCCCAAAGCCCTCCAGTACATAGTTGTATATTCTTCGTTGTGGGTCCTTCTAGTTGTGGCATGTGGGACGCCGCCTCAGCGTGGTTTGATGAGCAGTGCCATGTCCGAGCCCAGGATTCGAACCAATGAAACACTGGGCCGCCTGCAGTGGAGCACGCGAACTTAACCACTCGGCCACGGGGCCAGCCCCCTCATGTAGGATTTTTTACACCATTGATCATAAATGAAACTGATTTATAATTTTCTTTTCCCATGTCATCCTTGCCCTGTTTTGGTATTAATGTTATCTATTCTCATACAGTGAGCTGAATATTGAAAAGAATATATACTCTCTATTTCTTGGGCACAAGGTTTTACATTAAATATTGGATCAAGCTTGTTGATTGTATTTTACAAAATCTCTAAGTTCTATATTCAGCCTCTCTGTTCTTTATATTTATTTTTATATTCTTACTTTTTTGGTTTGCACAATCTGTCAGTATAAATAAGAGACTTTTGTTAAATTCTCACAATGTAATTGTTAATTGCAAATTTCTCCTTGTAATTGTATCAGTTTGAAATTATGTTGTTAGTGAATAAAAGTTCAAGAAATGATTCCATCTCTTTATTTTAAAATTTTCTGGGGCTGGCCCCGTGGCCGAGTGGTTGAGTTCTCGCCCTCCTCTGCAGTGGCCCAGGGTTTCACCAGTTTGGATCTTGGGCACGGACATGGAGCCGCTCATCAGGCCATCCTGAGGCGGCATCCCATATGCCACAACTAGAAGGACCCACAACTAAGAATATACAGCTATGTACCAGGGGGCTTTGTTTAAAATTTTCTGTATTGCTTTGTTCAGCTGTGACTTTTGTAAGCTGTATATAGCTGGATTTTGTTTTATTTACTCAATTCAATAGTCTGTCATTTGTTGAGTTTATCTATAAACATTTCTGATGATTATGGATATATTTGGACCAAATTTATCTTCTTAGCATTTGTTTTCTGTTTAGTAACATTTTTCTCTTTCCTTTTCCTGCCTCTGCTAGTTTGGAAATTATAGATTGCATTTCTATGATTTTAGTGGTTACTCAATGTTTATATCCATACTTAACTATACATTTTTCTAACAAAATGTAAAGTTATTCAGTATTTTTATCCCCTCCCAAACATAACACAGATTTTAATTCTCTTTAACTCTCCATTGGATAACCTCTCCCTCCATAATATCTATATTGTTGTCTAGAGTTTCATTTTTGCTTTTTTAATACAATAAATTGCTTTCTTTTTAAGATAACAGACAACAGGTAATTAAATTTGCTGACATATTTCATCAGTTTCTCTTCTCACTATTTCTTATATCCTACACCTTCCCTCTGGGCTCACTTTTGTTCTCGCTGAGTACATTCTTTAATAATTCTTATGGTGAAAGTCTGTGGACGCCAAATTCTTCTAGCCTCTATGAAAAGATCCTTATTTGTCCACGTTTTTAAAAATGATATTTTAATAGGAAATAAATGTCTAGGTTGCAATTATTTCCCCTCAATATCTTGAAGCTATTATTCCATTGTCTATTGATGTCACAGGAATCTACCGTTAGACTAATTGTTGTAACTTTGAAAGTAATTTTTTTTAAGATTTTATTTTTCATTTTTCTCCCCAAAGGGCCTGGTACACAGTTGTATATTTTAGTTGTGGATCCTTCTAGTTGTGGCATATGGGATGCCTCCTCAACGTGGCCTGATGAGCAGCGCCATGTCCGCGCCCAGGATTCGAACTGGTGAAACCCTGGACAGCCAAAGCGGAGTGCACAAATTTAACCACTCGGCCACGGGGCCAGCCCCCTGAAAGTAACTTTTTGCTCTCTGTGATAACCTTTTAGATTTTCTCTTTATCATTGATGCTTTGCAATTTCACTTTGATGCATTCAGCTGTAGATTCTTTTAGCTTGTTGGTATTCAGCATTTCTGATCTAAGGACTTCTGTCTTTAAATTTAGAAAATTATTAGCTTTTACATTTTGAAATAGTGCTTCTCTTCCATTTCCCCAATTCTCTCACTTTGGAATTTCTGTTTTTATCCTCCATGTCTCTTAACTACCCTTTCATATTGTTTTTAATCTTTTTTTCTCTTTATGCTCTGTTTTAGGGAAGTTCATCAGGACCACTTTCCAATTTGCAAAATCATTCCTTTAGCTGTGTCTGGTCTAGAGTTTATCCCATCTATTGTTTTTAAATTTTCAATTATTATTATTTTTTTTTTTTAGGATGATTAACCCTGAGCTAACTGCTGCCAATCCTCCTCTTTTTGCTGAGGAAGACCGGCCCTGAGTGAACATCCATGCCCATCTTCCTCTACTGTATATGTGGGACGCCTACCACAGCATGGTGTGCCAAGTGGTGCCATGTCCGCACCTGGGATCCAAACCATCGAACCCCTGGCCACCGAAGCAAAATGTGCGTGCTTAACCACTGTGCCACTGGGCCGACCCCAATATATTCTTATTTAAAAATGCACAATTGATTTTTTTTCATATCTACCTATGTTTGTTTCTTATCTGCTTATCATAATTCCATGCACTTGTAAATAAAAAATATTCTTTCATTCTTCTCTTTGAATATCCTGATGTAGTTAGTTTGAAATCTTTGACTGACTGTTCCATGTTATTATTGCCTGCAAGGAATTTATTATCAGATTATTGATTTATAGTTCGTCTTTCTTAGCCTTAGATTTCCATATGTATTTTTGGCACTTTATCTGGGAGGGTCTTTTGAATGGAGGGTGACTGGGTCTCCATCTTCCTCTGTCTTTTTCCCATCCTTGCTAGCATTTTTTTTTTTTTAAGATTTTGTTTTTTCTTTTTTTCCCAAAGCCCCCCGGTACATAGTTGTGTATTTTGAGTTGTGGGTCCTTCTAGTTGTGGCATGTGGGACGCAGCCTCAACATGGCCTGATGAGTGGTGCCATGTCTGCATCCGGGATTCAAACCGGTGAAACCCTGGGCTGCTGAAGCAGAGCGCACGAACTTCACCACTTAGCCATGGGGCCGGCCCCCTTGCTAGCATTTTTGATGTCGCCTTCACCCTACTTCAAGGGAGTTGAGTACAAAATCAGGTTTCATGATGGCATTTCTGAGATCTGTTGAGATGGTGTCCATGGGTGACTTGATTCAGTTCTAGGTGCGAAGGCTGTATTTGTGTCCTGCTACCTTCCTAGATCTATAGCTTGCTAAAAACCACAGCCTCTACAAATTACTGCCAATAGCTTTTAATTTTTCCCCTCAGCCTTTCTACTAGATGAGGAGGTGACATCCCAGCCATGGGCTATAAACGGAGACCTTGATGACCATCTTCCTTCTTACATGGGTTCCGTTCAGTTCCCTTTACCCTGTAGAACAGCTTCCAGACCCAAAGCCTCCCAAACCTGAGGTTTGATGTCCCCATCATTGTCTCTCTCTCTTCAGTTTCTGTCCAAGCAGCTGTTTACCTTGCTTTTAAGTCGGCTATATGCTTTTTCTTTTTTACTTTTATATCATGTTTGTGGATGTTATGAATTTGGATTAGAGAGAGTATATTGTGTACTATCTTATCAGGAAGCCAATTCCATAACTTTTTGCAAGTTGTTCCCTTGTCTACAACTTTCCAGCACTGGTCTGCCTCCAAATTGTCAAAACTGCTCTGAAGCCACCTCCTTGTAAACTCTTTCTAGTGTGGGGACCTGGAATTGGCCACCCCAAGATATGTCTCTTTGGCATCAGGATTATTTGAGGCTGATTGCTTTTGATAAACTGGGACAGGGAAGGAGGAATGGAACTTGCCCTTTGTTAGTACACGTTTACATTTATAAGATAAATCTCTGTCTGTAAAAGGTGCCTCCCTCTCTGTACCAGGAAGAAGAGAGGCGATGACCTTCTCTCTAAAAACTCTTAATCAATACCAAAGGCAAGGACTTAAATCTGCATTTTATTGTGCTTCTCTGGTAACCTCCTGTAACTGACTTCCCTCCCCCCACCCAACTTTGGCATTCCTTAAGGATTAAGCATCTTTCCTTAGGCTAGGAACCGATTGCTGCTGCGCTTACCTGTGACCGCCCAGCTCCAGACATAGACTTGCCTCCTGCTACGCCCACCAAGATAGCAGACCATTACCTGCTGTGTCCATCAAGCACTGTGCCGACAGGGCAATCTTGTGACTATTGTGGGAGGGACATTTCAATCACATGTGAAACACCCTGTTTGGGGGTATATAACCACTGTGTGCACCCTACTTCTTCAGTGTCCTTTCTTCCTTCGGGAAGAAAGGCCCCGGGCCATGGTTCCTCATAAAGCTTTGTTTAATTTTCTCTTGCTATTCTGTCTCATGTGAATTTAATTCGTTCTCCGGCCAGACGAACCCACATTTGGGGAGAGGAAATGTCCTCCTCCCCTACACTAGGTAAACTACATTCTATATCATGGACACTTTTCTGCTCTGCCTTTAACTATATTGTAATTATTTGTCTTAATATGTGTCTTCTTAAGGGTCTGAACCATGTTTCATAATTATTTTCGTACTCTCCAGAATCTAGCAGATTGTCTAGCACAAAGTAGGTACTGTCGACGAAAATAATCCATATCCAATCTATAAATGAAAATTTGGGTGAGTTTATTCTGAGCTTAAATCTGAGGATTATAACCCGGGAGAGTCTTTCCACAAAGGAACAGAGCACTCCAAAGAAGTGTGGGTATAAGGGTGGTTATATACCCTCAAAGAGGATGTTTCACATAGGATTGAAATGTCCCTTTTACAATAGTCGCGAGACTACTCTGTCGGCACAGCGATTGATGGAAATAGCAGGTAGGTCTTCTGTCTCAGTGAACACAGTAGGGTGGCAGTCTGTTGTCTCCAGCTGGGTGGTCACAGGTGAGCTGGGAGGTGAGTGCAGCAATCAGTTCCTAGCCTAAGGAAAAATGCTAATGTTGGGGGGGAAGTTGCATCTTTATCTCAAGGGCCTTTGTTCTGGCCATAGGAAATGTCTAAGCAGATATGCAATGCGTGCTCAATAGCCAGTCAGGCCCTTTTGGAGGAAAAAAAAAAAGAAGTCAGGCAGAATTAGGTTTATACCAAATGGCTTCCTCATATACTCCAATATATCCTATTGCTTGCCATTTTTATTTGTCAGTACTCAATCAAAGCTTGTTTTATTAAACTGAATGGAATGGAGCAAAGGCCCCAAACAAATTCAAGAGAACTGTATTTCAAACACTTATATCCAGCCTCTTAAAGCCATCGTATTGCTTTACTGCTGTCTGAATATGAACTTAAATTAGAATGGAAATGGAGAAGACAGATTCAGGAAGCATTTCACAGAGAGAGTCAATGGGCCTTGCTGACGTATTAGGTATGGTGGAGGAGGAAGAAGACGCTAGAATTAATTTCAAGGTTTCTAACCCAGGTGAGTGGGCGTCCGATGAGAGTGTTATCCAACGCAATGAACACTGAGGAGAAAGCAGATGCGTAGGAAACATGAGTTAAGTTTAAGATGTGTTGACTTTGACAAACTTTTTTTTATTGAGTCACGTTGATTTATAACATTGTGTAAATTTCAGGGGTACATCATTATATTTTGACTTCTGTATAGACTACATCGTGTTCACCACCCAAAGTCTACTTTCCATCCGTCACAATACAAATGTCCCCCTTCACTCCCTTTGCCCTCCCCCAACCCCCTCGACAAACTTTTCATACCTCACATCTCTGCCTAAGATTGGCATAGAGATGTCATATTTATAACCCATTTGAGAATAATCTCTGATCACAAAATTTCATCTGGAATGTAAACGGTGTAATGTTTTGATAAAGTTATTGGAAATTATCCACAACAATTTAGGAAATGTAATAAATAAAAACATCTTGTGTAAAATTGTCATTCTCCCAGAGTTTGCATAATTTCTCTTGATGAGGCATATAACTGTTGAAGCATTTGCTTAATTGATAATTTGTGCATAATTTTCTAAACTTTGGAACATAATTATCATCACTTGTGTCTGAGTTAACACTGAAATGAAACACTTTGGTGAAATGTTTTAGACACTAACAAAGTTTTAAAGACAGCAAATAAGAAAGAAAGAGAAAATTTTTGATTAACATAAAAACAGCGGGCTTCTGTCAAGCTCCATACAATTTAGCATGTCTCAGGGTAAAATAAATTTGGACATAATCAGGTCATTAATCTAAAGTAAAATTGAGTGTGATTTTAATGAGTTAAGCCAAGATCAGAAGAATTTGGTTTTAATTTCAATTTTCCATTACCTATTTGAATGTGGCCAAGTCATTTAAAATCTCCACACCTCAATCTCCGTATCTTTCAAAAGGAATTATCATTCAGAATCCTTCCAATTCTACCAGTCTGTTATTTAAGGTTCTGGTCTATACGTGACTCTCTTGTTTTTCAATTTCTCATTCATTAGTACCTGCCCTGCTTACCTCACAGGTCTGTTGGGAGGATTAAATGAAAAAATGCATATAAAGGAGTTTTGAAAAGTTAAAAATGCTTTGCAAATGTAAAGTATAACGAGGATATAGGATTTTAAAATCATGCTGATGCAATTTTTTTGAAATTGAATAAGACTCAATTGGCTACCTGCAGAACCTTTTCTCACAAGTGGTCAAAATGATGCATAAAGTAGGTGGAACAAAAGAATGTTGGCACTGCAAGGGACCTTAGATATCACTCAGAATAAGAAACTGAGTTCCGGAGAAGGAGTAGCAAAATGTCACAGAGAAACAAATAATACCTTGTGCTCTGGTTACCATTGTTGCATAACATATCACCCCAAACTTAGAAACTTAAAACAACAACATTCATTCCTGAGAAGGGCTCATCTGGGAGGTTCTAGCTTGAGGTCTCTCAGTGGACTGCAATCAGATGGTAGCTGGTGCTGGAACAGCTGGGCTGACCAGGTTTAGTCTCTTCATGTGGTCTCAGCGTCTCTCTCTGTTGGCTTCTTTGGCAGCCTCGGGGCAGTCAAACTGGTTACATAGCTGCTATCAGCTTTAAGAGAGAGAATTCCAGCAAAGCATGTGGGAGCTGCTTCACCTTTCAGGACCCAGCCTTGGCAGTCTCCCGGTGCCACCGCTGCTGTACTCTACTGGTCAAAACAGTCACAAAAGCGCACCTAGTTTCAAGGAGTCAGGACATGGACCCCACCTCTTGATGGGAAGAGTGTCAAGATCATGTTCTAAGAAGAGTAGGTGGGATGGTAGATATTGTACTGCCTTCTTTGGAAAATACAATCTGCCATGCCTCATTATAAGTTCTATTAGTTCTGCATACCTAGCACTCAGCATAAATTTGGTTATTAAATTAAGCTGAACATTAAAATATTTGTTGGTCTTATTTTCTTACAGAAAGAAAAAAATTATTATCAAGTTATTTAAATGTAATAATCTGATTATAGCACCGAAAGGGAGACCTAATCCCATGCATTTGATTTTCCCCTCTCAACTTCCATCTTCCATGGTGGAAAGACAATTGTTTATGCTTAAAAATGAAAAATAAAGGAATAGTGATACAAACATGTTATCCAGAGCTGCTCTGTCCAATACAGTAACCACTAACCATCTGTGGCTTTTGAGCACTTGAAATATGGGAATGAGAAACTGAATTTTTAATTTAAGTTAATTTAACTCAATTTAGGCTAATTTAAATTTAAAAATTAACACTCAATCCAGTTAAAGGAAAATTTCAAGAATGTTTGGAACAACTTGGGTATGTGAACCTACTTTTTCAATTGTAAATTTTATGAAATCTAAATACAAATCAAGTATTTCCAACGAAAATTTAACATTTGACTTGAAATGAGATGTAAATGTAAAATATTCACCAGATTTCAAAGACTTAGTACCAAAAAAACGTAAAACTCTCAATGATTTCCTGTATTGATTACATGCAAAGATGACAATGTTTTAGATATATCGAGTTAAATAAAATATATTACTAAAATTAATTTTACTTGTTTCCTTTTACTTTTTTAATGTGGCTTTCACAAAATTTTAAATTATGTATGTGGTTTACATTATATTCGTATTGGACAGTGCTGATCTAGAAACAAGGAGATATAACCATGTAAAAGGTGAAAGTGGTTTTTCACAACGAAATTTACAGAATTAGTTGACAACTTAAATTACATGCATATATTACTTTGATAGGAAAATATGGAGACATGGAAGGGGACTTTGAAGGCTCTTAGGCTCTAGATTTCACCACTTCACTTAGGAAATTACTTTAGTGGCTAGCTTCCTTCCGAATACTAAGTTATAGCATTTGCATATTTATTGACATGGAAACTGCAAACAACTTTTCAACCCTGGAGGCCTCATCTTCAAATGTCAAGATTTGATATCCAATTTTGCCATAAAACATTACACTGGTTTTAATTACAACTGAATGAAACCCTGGAGATGCTTCCATGTTACAGATAAGAAAACCAAGGCTAAAACAAAAACAAAAACAAAAACCAAGTCTAAGCTATTTTCAGAATCTGCTCAAGGTCACACAGCTACCTTAGTGACAGAGTTGTGTCATTTTCGTGGTTTACATGGGCTAGGAAAATATGCCTATATAGATAAAATACTTAGTATATTTTTGTTAAAAACAAGACAACAGACGCCAAATGGGGTCATTTATGCTGAGCTCCACATCACCAAACCAAGACTTGACTTAACTACAGTTTTGGCTCTCCCAGAAATGGGATCTGATATCAGTCAGTCAGGAATCTCCTGAGCTGCACTAGTTAGATAATTTGCCTGACAGATCCCTGCCATGCCCTAAAGGAAAGTAACCTTCCAATAATCAACCCACTTTTTTGCCTAATATAATTTCCTTGTTCCCGCTCCCTCTGCCCATAGAAGTCTTTCATTTTGTACAGCTCCTTGGGGCTCCTTTCTGTCTGCTAGCTTGTTTGCTGCCCCATTCATAAGCCACTGAATAAAGCCAATAAGATCTTTAAAATTTACTCAGTTGAATTTTGTTTTTTAGCGCTACGTTATTCTAAATCATTATACATTTAATGATTACATGTTCTGGACAAAGAAATGAAAATGTTCTCCTTCAATGTTGCGGCTCTCCAGTTCCTATCATCAAGAAAATACACATTTCAATTTTTTTTCTATTTCTAAAACCTTTTACTTTCCTTTTTTGTTTCACTTGAGTCATTTGAGTGGTGAGAAAGGGAATATTAATGACATTGTTTATTTCACTCATATGCCTATAAAAACTAGTTGGGGAAATAAGAATATCTCAACCAAACTCTAGATCAGGAAACCCCCATAGAAAGCAGTCTACTTTAAAAGACATTTTCCTCATGAAAATTGCCTTCCTTTCATAAACTAAGCACATATTTATGAGTACCCACGAGTGCAACGCACTGCGTTAGAAGTTATGGGAGGTGAAGAAAGACTTGTATCCTCAGATCTGCTCACTCAATGAGTTTGCAATGTAAGTGCTGCTATTCGCACAACTGTTTCCTGCCACACAGCAATTTCTGATCACATTATAAATGGCTTCACATAAAACTCTTCCTATTGAATTGATTAAATAAATCATCTTGTGGTTATAAAGAGTAGATAGAAAATATATAAACACGTCTTAACATTATATTCCAATTTCCAACATCATAATTTTAATTTTTTTAATTAACCAGGAAAATTCTTTTCTAGGGGCTGGCCTGGTGGCCCAGCGGTTAAGTTCACGTGCTCTGCTTCAGCAGCCTGGGGATGGCTGGTTCGGGTCCCAGGCATGGACCTAGGTACCACTGCTTAAGCCATGCTGTGGCAGACGTCCCACATATAAAGTAGAAGAAGATGAGCATGGATGTTAGCTCAGGGCCAATCTTCCTCAGCAAAAAGAGGAGAATTGGCAGTGGATGTTAGCTCAGGGCTAATCTTCCTCAAAAAAAACCCAAAACATTAAAAAAACATTCTTTTCTAAATGTCTCAGACTTTCTGTCTGGGCCACATTTCATTATGAGCATTAGCAAGCGAATTGGCTTGTTAGCACCAGTGAGTCCATTGGATGAGAGGGTTTTGTTTTTCAGTTTCATACCAACTAAGGACCCTGGTCAAAACTTCCAGCCATACGGGTTGAGATATTTCTGTTAGCGAATTAGAATGAGCAATGCAGAAGTAGTCTGTATTAGTTAAGGGACAACTCCTGCTAGCCAAAGGAAGGAAGGAAGGGAGAAGAGAGGGAGGAGGGAGGGGGAGAGAAGGAGAGAGGAAGGGTGGGAGGGAAGGATGAAAAAGAGGTACCATTCACAATAGCTACAAAATTCATAAAATACCTAGAATTCACCATGAAGTATGTGAGTCCTTTATAAAGAAAAGTATAAACTTTATGGAAGGACCAAAAAGAAGACGCAAACATATTATCCTCTCTAAAGGAATGATTGTATAAAGACATAAATTCCCACCAGATTAATTTATAAAGTTAATAGAATCCCAATCAAAATACCAATGAGAATATATATAAAACATTTCAAATGCACAAAACCAGCATGGCAATTCCTCAGAAAGTTAAATATAGAATTACCATATGATTCATCAATTCCACTTCTGGGTACATACTCAAAAGAATTGAAAACAGGGACTCAAACTGATACTTGCACCTCAATGCTCATAGCAGCATTATTCACAATAACCGAAGGGTGGAAAACCCCAAATGTCCATCACTAGATGAATGAATAAACAAAATGTGGTGTATACATAGAATGGACTATTATTCAGCCCTCAAAAAGAAGGAAATTGTGATACACGCTGCAACATGGATGAAACTTGAAGACGTTATGCTAAGTGAAATAAGCCAGAAACAAAGAGACAAATATTGTATGATTCCACTTGTATGAAGTACCTAGAATAGGTACTTATTGAGACAGAAAGAATAGTTACCAGGAGCTGGGGTGGGGACAACATGGAGTTATTTCATAATGGAGACAGAGTTTCTGTTTGGGATTACAAAAAAGTTCTGGAGATGGACAGTAGTGATGGCTAGCCAACAATGTGAATGTACTTAATGCCACTGAACATTTAAAAATAGTTAAAATAGTAGATTTTGTTGTATGTATTCTACCATAATAAATAAATAAATAAATAAATTTAAAAATATACAAAACCAAAGGGTAAATTGCTTATGGATACATGCACACACACGCATACATCAACTTTTAAGGTGGTAGTTTATGGCCTATATTTTACCTTAGATCATCTTAAATATTCCTTCCAAGTACGACTGTGAAAAATTGACATAAGTGGAGCCTTTTTAAAGCAGAGCTGGAGGGGCCGGCTCCGTGGCCGAGTGGTTAAGTTCGCGCACTCTGCTGTGGCGGCCCAGGTTTCGGATCCTGGGTGCGGACATGGCACCACTCGTCAGGCCACGTTGAGGCGGTGTCCCACATCCCACAACTAGAAGGACCTGCAACTAAGATATACAGCTGTGTACAGGGGGGATTTGGGGGAAATAAAGCAGGAAAAAAAAAAAAAAGATTGGCAACAGTTGTTACCCCAGGTGCCAATCTTAAAAAACAAAACAAAAAAACAGAGCTGGAGCAGCCATTCCAGAGGAACTGCCTTGCTTGTCTTGTTCCTTGAAACTTGGCCTGGGCCTCATCTTTGGGTTGGGCCAAAACGGCGATTGTTTTACAAGCAATTGTTTGAGACGTCAGGGGGAGAATGGACATCCTGATCACAAGACTGATGATTGTGGACTTTCTGAAGACCGACTCAATAACCAACCACGTATCGCCAAGAGTAGCTTAGCTCATCAGCACCAATGAACTCTTCTTAAAAACATCTTACTTCATCTTCCCCCTTTTTCCCATAAAAACTTTGAGCCCCTCTCTTGTAATCAGGACACTATTTGAGTTCGTACCTGAGTCTGTGTTGCCTGAATTGCAATTCTTTGATCGCAAATAAATGCTTTGTTTCTTAAACCAGTTTCTGTTTTTGTAGGTTGACATGGTAAAAGTCTGTGTGTAAATGTCCAGTAAAAGATCTGAAAGCAAACTTATTGTCAATAATCACCTCTGAGTAAGGGAATGGGATTGGCAGGGGGAATTAAAGGGAGAATTTCAAGAATCACAAGTCCAGGTTGTCACCTGTGTTTCTGACAGTCTGGTTATAAATCAGAGGCTCCCACAACCCCCGCCTTAGTTTTGATTAATTCGCTAGAGAGGCTCACAGAACCCAGGAAAACATTTTGCTCACGAGATCACCATTTTCTTATAAACATATAAATGGATATGACTCAGGAACAGCCAGATGGAAGAGATGCACAGGGTAAGGTGTGGGTAAAGGGCGTGGAGCTTCCATGCCCTCTCCAGCAGCGCCACTCTCCCCAAATCTCCACGTGTTCACCAATCTGGGAGCTCTCCAAACCCCATCCTTTTGGGGAGGGAGGCTGAAAATTCCCACCCTCATATCACAAGGTTGGTTTCCGGGGCAACCAGCCCCCCTCCTTAGGTTACCTGGGGGCTTTGTAAAAGTCACCTCATTAACATAAACTCAGGTGTGCTTGAAAAGGACTCATATGAATAACAAAATACATCCATTACACCTTTATCACACTTATCATTGAGGAAATTCCAAGGATTTTTAAGAGTTCTGTGCCAGAAACAGGTACAAAGACCAAATATATATTTCTTATTATCAATTGCAACATCACAGTATGTTTTAAATTTTCCATAATAAAAAGTTTTCTTAAGGAAAAAGATCTAAATATGAAAAACAAAACTATGAAATACTGGAAGTAAATAAAAGACAACATTTGCTTAAATCTTGGCGTTGGAAAGTCTCCCTAAGGAAAACAAAACTCAGAAGCTTCAAAGGAAAAGATTTACAGATTAAACAACATACCAATTTTAAATTTATATATGACAAAAGATACTAAAAGCAAAATTGAAAAACAAGAACAAAAGATTAAGAGAAAATATGTTTAACACAGCCAACACACAAAAGATTCAAACCCCTACTCTTTTAGGAGTTCCTGTAGGTTGCACATGAAAGACTAGAAAAAAGTGGACAAGGGATATTAACTAGTAATTCAGAAAAGAAGATATATAAATGACCAATGCATATATAAAAATGATTCTCTAATTTGATAATAATCAGGGAGATGTAAATCAAAGAATAACGAGGTGTCATTTTTCCCCATTAAATTCTTGAAAATGAAGAAGATTGCTATTATACAGGATTGAGGAAGAGATGCATGTTCACCTAAACCTTTGGTAGGAATACAAATCGATACAGGCTTTTTGGTGGGCACTTGGGGAGTGATAATTAAAATATAAAGTATACATACGCTTTGACTCAGCCATTTTATGTTTAGATATTTATCATACTGAGTCATCTATGTGCACAAAAATACATGTACGAGAATTTTCATTGCCTCATTGTTGGTAATAGTAAACAACTGAAGACAACAGTAGAGGAGGAAAAGTAATTTTTTCTACCCTTCTAGGTTCTTGAATGAGACCCCTCTGTAATAAAAAAACAGATAAATGGGAAAAAAACTAATTTAATTGCGTACGTAAGTATGAGAGTCTCACAAAGATGAGACTCAAAGAAGTGACCAAAGCAGACAGCTTCTATACCCTTAAGAGAAAAAAACGATAAATTTGTGAAGAATTGACAAGACAAAGGGTTTTGGGCTAAGGGTAGCAAAACTGTGAAGAAGTAACAAGGTTTGTTTATACAACCATCTTGGTCCTAAGTTCCCCGTCTCTGGTGCTAAGGATGCCTCCTACCCTCCTGGTATAGGGAGGGTACTTTTTCACCTGGGAGATTTATCTCCTGCTTTCAGGGGGACAAAGGAGGGTCAGAGTGTTCTTGCATCAGCTGTTTCTCAAGTACCTTTAATTCAAAATAATCAATATGCCAAAGTGGCATATTTTGGGGTGATATATTCTGAACCCCTATATGTCTCAAATATCAATCAAGGTGGTAATGGTTAAATAATATATTGTGCAACCATACTATGGAATACCTCACAACGTTTAAAAACAATGAGGTCAACAGCCTTTAAATAGAAGGAAGTCAACATGAAAAGATCTTCAAGACATATTGCCAAGTGAAAAAAATTGCAGACTAATATGTGGATTGTAATTATATAAACACGGTACTCTTTAATTTCCTCAGTATTACTCCTTTATTACCCATCCTTAAACAAACAAATCTCTGCTACTACAACTCATCCTGAAGAATCCTGGAGAGTACTCCAGAACAACTCATCCTGGAGTGTGCTGCATTGAATTGCCCGCGAGAGAAGCAGCTCTCTCAGAAATCAATGCCTGAAAAATACTTGTAAGTATTTTTGTTTTCTCTGAACACACCATCTTAATCCATATGCCTGTCTTTCTTGCCCAGCACTCCCACAGGCTCACTGGCACATTACTCCATCTCTTCTGGAAGATGACTGCCTTATCTCTTTGTGATACCAGAGCAATTTCAGGTATGTCTCAAGGCCTGTGTTTTGCCTTAGACCATCTTAACTATTCCCTCTAATTTTGGTAAAAGTCTGTGTGTGTGTGTGTGTGTGTGTGTATAAATGCCCAGTAAAAGACTGAAAGGAAACTCATCATATTCTCAGCAGTTACCTCTGCGTAAAGGAATAGGGTTGGTGGGTGAGTGAAAGGGGGAATTTCACTTTTTACTCTATAAACTCCTATATTATTAGATTTAAAGTAAAATAAACATGCACTTACATAAATGAAATATAACACATAATATTTTATACCATGTTTACAATTTCAAGACAATTTAAATCAACCAAACAACTTGTCTGAGGTTTTCAGTAGAATCTAGACTCTGCTACTTATGACCTCAGGTAAGTCTTCCTCTCAAAAGCCTTTGTTCTACTGATGAACATCTCCACAGGATTATCTATATTACCTCAGATAAATGCTGTGAGTGAAAGAAAATCCTGACTCAAAATGCTTAAACAATAAGAGAATTTATTATCCCACATAACAAGAAGTCTAGAGGTAGGAGGATTCTGGGGCTGGTTGATAAAGAATCCTGACAACACCATTAAGGACCCGAATTCTTTCCACCTCTCCATTCTGCCATCTTTAGGATGCTGGCTTTGCCCTCAGGCTGCCTCTTCATATAGCTGCAAGATGGCTGGGGAGATCTGGGTATTACATTCAGAAATGACATACCCTGAGCAAGAAAAGGGGGTCTCTAGTACTACTATCCCTTTCTTAGAAGCCAGGAAACCTTTCCCAGGAACCCCAAGTAGACTTCTCCTAGCATATCATTCGCCAGAGTGGTAAGTTGCCCGCTCCCAAACCAGTCATTGGCAAGAGGAATGGAATTTGCACGACTGGCTTAGAATTATCAGATTCCACTCCATGCTCACCTTGCCACTCTAGAAACTGGGAAGGGGGGCAGTTTCCCTTGAAGTATATGGTTGTGTAGAGAAGGGTGAGTATCTAAACATTAGGGGTCTCGTTGAGAAGGAGAAAGGAAGGAAGGGATGCAGGATAGGAGCCCCACACTGTCCACACTACAAGGTCCTGGGGCCTTTCAATCTCATCCTGTTCCAAACTGCTCTCCTTGCTCATCTTTCAGGGGGAATCTGATCTTCTTCAGGCACTTTCTATTTCAGAGAATAGTATCTTTAGCTGCCCAGTTGACCAAGTCAGAAAGCAGCAAGTCGCCATGATGTTCCTTCCTCCTTCCCCATCCCTTCTTAGTATATTAGAAAATCTTGATTTTGTCTCTTCATCCTGCAGTTGTTGCTTTTTGTCCCATTCTATATTATCTCTCACCAAAACCTTTCTATTTGTCTCTTTTTAAAATATATAGTTTTTCTGCTTATAAAACTATTATATATCTATTATATAAATTTTTGAGAAATCCAGAAAATAAAAAACATCTGCAATAACTGCTCAGAGATAACTATTGTGGACATTTTTATGTATATCCTTCTTGGCTTTTCTCTATTCATGAACATATATATATAGATAAATAGATATTATTTTGTTCTATAAACTGAGCTCAAACTGTTTTATAGTATTTTTTATTAATGAAATAGTACGAAATTTCTCCATGTCAATAAATATTCTTCAAGGTTATCATTTAAAATTTACCATTTTACCTTATGGAGGTTTCATAATCTAGTTAAACAAGCCCTTATTGCTACATTAGGTTTTATCCAGGTTTTTATCTTATAAATAATACTTACAATGAACACTTGTGAGGCCTTCTTTAGAATAAATAAAGAAATTACCAGCAAGGAAATTGCTCGTTCAAAGCACAGGTGCATTTTCCCTCATTTGTTTTTATTATGAAATGTTTCAAGCAGTCCTAAAAGTCTGCTGGATATGATAATAAATACCTATGTAGCCAACATCCAGTTTGTCAGACCTTAATATTTTGCCGTGTTTGCTTCAGATCTATTTTCTTAACGAAATAAAACATTAAGTCATATTGAAATGCCATATCTAGCCCTCCCAGATCCTTTTCTTTCCTTGGAGGAATCACTATCTTCAATTTGGTGTTTCTCAGTCCCATACAGGTTTTTAACTTTTACTATATATACATGCGTATGGTACTGTTCTACTTGTTTTTAAACTTCATACTGTACATTTTCTCCTGTAACTTGCTCTTTTTCTACAGCATTATATTTTTGAGGCTTATCTAGGTTTACATACGTAGCTCTAGTTCACTTGTTTTCATAGCTATTTGTATGGTATCCATTATATGACTATGCCATCAAATTTTTATTTTCTTCTTGGTAGACATTTATATTGTCTCCATTTTTTCACTCTTATAAGCAACATTGCTATAAATATTTGTAAATATCTTCTTGCATATATGAACAAGAGTTTCTACCTGGGGTGGCATTGCTCGGGCAGGGGGTATATGCATCTTCAGTTTTACTGGAGATTGCCAAATTGGTCTCCAAACTGGTTATACCTCCTTACCTTGCCACCAGCACTGTTAGAGTTTTCATTGCTCTCCATCCTCACCACCACGTGGTTTGGGCACTGTTGCTATCCCCCTGTCTTCAGCCCCGGCAATGTAGGAGAATACCCATTTCTCTGAATTCTGTTACTGCAGAGTATCGTCAGTTTTTCATCTTTGCTAATTTTATAGACCAAAAAAATCTGCTGATGATGTTTAAATATATTTTGATTCTTTTTTTCTAATTATAAAAACAATACAAATTATTTTAGAAAATTTGAAAAATGTAGACAAGTTAAAAAAAGAAAAGAATTATCCCGTTTAACCCAACCACTCAAATATAATACTAAATAATATCTGACATTTGCTGAACTCTTATTATATACCTAGGACTGCTTTAGATACCTAATATTTCCACAAATAGGATTCATAAATAAGTATTTGATATATATATGATATATACATATGATGAATATACATATGTATATGTTTTGCCTTTACAAAAAAGTACCCATTTTTTATAAACTGGGTTTTTTTTCACCTAACAAATAAGTCTCAATCACTTCCTCATATATCTCTATTCTGGACTGGAGGGTGTAATTTAAAGACTTCAGCATTCATATCCATCTGTCTCCTCCCACTGTCCAGAAACCAAGGACCAGGCTGAGCCCAGAAACGGAGCTGGCTTGCTGCTGGCTATATACAGTGGCACAACTGATTCAGCCCCACACAAGATGGAATTAACATACAACAGCTCTCGATGCTCAGTGCTCAGGCAGGCCAACTCCCACCTCTGCTTTAGGGCCTTCTGCTGGGGACCACCTAACCTATCTACCCATGGGACAACATAACATGCAATTCCTTTTAGCTACTAGCTCTCTTGTGCCCTCATCCTACACTCCTTTAGGTTTCCTCACTACAATCATTCTTCAATTTACACATATTACATACATCCTCAGCCTCTTGCCTTCAATGTCTTCCCTTAAAAATACCAAACTCTCCAGACCCCGATCCATAGGAAGTTTGATACTCCATTCTCTTATGTGGCCTGTCCATGTGTATGCTTGAGGAGATGAACCTTATCTGGATTTGATCCAGCTTCCATTTGAGAAAAAGAGTCTGCAATAAATGTATCATTGCTCACCTAGACTATTGTGATAGCTCTCACTCCCTTCAGTATGGCCTTTCTCCCCACCGTGCGGCCCCCTCCACAAATGCATCCACATAGCTATAAGTGAGCTTCCAAAAATCAATTCTGATTATGCCATTTCCCTGCGTGATATACACCAGTGTGCCACCATGGCCTACAGGATCAACCCCAAGGGACTGCTGCAAGGTCCTCTGTGATCTCTGCTGCCAGCTCCTCTAGCCACTCCACCTGACACTTCTGTCTCACTTGGTCAGTTCTAGCAATTTTTTTTTTTAAGATTAGCACCTGAGCTAACAACTGTTGCCAATCTTTTTTTTTCTGCTTTTTCTCCCCAACCCACCCCCCCCCCCGAGTATATAGTTGCAAATTTTAGTTGTGGGTCCTTCTAGTTGTGGCATGTGGGATGCCGCCTCAGCATCGCCTGATGAGCAGTGCCACGTCCGTGCCCAGGATTCGAACCAGTGAAACCCCAGGCCACTGGAGCCGAGCGCATGAACTTAACCACTTGGCCACGGGGCCAGCCCAGTTCTAGTAATTCTGAGTTGTTGTTCTCTGCCCTCTTGACACTATTTTCTTGTCTAAATGTTCCCCTCTTCTGGTCCACCTGGAAGACTCCTATTCATCCTTCAAAATCCTGTTCCAAAGATATTGCCACAAACTCAAAGTATAACCCTAGAGATTCCCTATTAATTAAAAAGAGGAAAAGTTACCTTTGCAATTAGAAACTCAGCTAACGCCACCTTAACCAGGCGGTCAAAATTATCATCATCATTAATGGGACAAACAGATATCATATGCCCCTGATGCGATGTAGTGAGAATGACACATTCTGGCAGCATTCTTGCCGAAAATATTTCGCCTGAATGTAAACCCGAAGGAATGATCAAACACATCCAAATTGAAAGATGGTCTGCAAAACTGGCCTGAATTCTTTAAAAATGTCAATGTCAGGAAAGACCAAAACAAAATAAAAGGCTTAGAAACTGTTCCAAATTAAAAGATGCTAAGGAAGCATGACAAGTAAAGGCAATGTGTGATCCTCGATTCCATCCTGGATAAAAGAAAAAAAAAAACTACAAATAACATTATTGGGAGGATTGGTGAATTTTCAACATGGATTACATATTAGATAATAATGTTGGGTCAATGTTAAATTTCCTGAGTGTGGTCATTGTACTGTGGTTATGTGGGAGGAATGTACTTGTTCTTAGGAGATACAGCTGAAGGCTAAAGTGTTGCTGTATCTGCTATTCACAACTCATAGTTCAGCAAAAAGAAACAAGCAAACAAATAAATACGTGTTTGTATATCTAGATAGAGAGAAAAAGAAAATGTGGTGGTGAGGTGCTAACAATAGAGAAATTCTAGTTGAAGGGTAAACGGGTGTTCAGTGTTCTATTCTTGCAGTTCTTCAGTAGGTTTGAAATTTTTCAATACAAAAACTTGGACAGAATAAACAAAAAATAATAAGAACAAACAAATGAACAAAAAGCTCCGTTCCAGGTCATGTTTTCTGTGAAGCCTTTTGTGACATCCCCCTACTACCCCTGGTCCCCAAACACACATAAAACAATGAACCACCCTCTCTTGTGGACTCTTTCATGATTCTCTCTCTGACCAAACTATAAACTCTTTGATATCTGGGCCTGTGTGTATTGTGTTGGATCTGCACAATGCTAGGATTGCACCTGACACAGACTAGATGCTCAGCTGATATTTTTTTAATATTAATTAAGCTGAGTCTTGAGGCTTGGATAGGATTCAGTCAGCAGATAGGAGAGAGAATGGTTTCTCGAGAGAGAGGAATAGCACGAGGCAAGGTAAGGAAGCAGGAACACAGGTTTTGTATTTACCAAGAACGTTTGATGTACTTGGTCAGAATTGAAGATTTGTATAGGTGAACATGCCTAGCACACAATAGATTCTTGACACAAATTTGGTGAATGAATGAGATTTGAAAGGCAGGCTTAGATCAGATTGGAAAGGGCATTGACTACTGAATTGAGAAGTCTGAACATTAACTAGTTCTTAACATCCAGGGTCTTTTCCCAGTGGCAGAAAGAGAGTGCGTTCTTGGGCAAGTCCCTTATACATTTATTCCTAAAAAATAAGAAAAAGTAGAGACAAGTGGGACCCTGAAAGTGACCTGTTTCTAAACGCAGGGGGAGGATACATTAACTCCCCATCCACTCATGAAAAGCCCCATAGTGGAATTTTAAGACATCCAACATCCCTGAGATGAAAGGCTGTCACAGAACATTGGCTGAAAGAATAAATAAATGAATTTATTGAGCGTGGATCATGTTTGTTTTTGAGAATAGTGTATGAAGTCATTTAGGTTAATTTTACTACATTTTTAAAGTTTAAGAAGTGTATACTTATGAAATAACTAGACTCTAATACTCTTTTAGGGGGTTCCACATTACTCCATAGATTACAAAGCTCCTCATGGTGCCATCTCAAACGTTAGACTAAAGCCTTTTAAATAATTTTAGCCTGATTGAGCTTTCTCCAATAGACAGTTTTCATATTTATTTAGTATTTGAGTTCTGTTTTCTTCCAGATAAATTAGTGGGGACTGACAATTTAAGTAAAGCAAAATAATCTGATAATGACAACTGAGAAAAAGAAAAGTGTGTTGCCTTTTGAGGTTATCATTTCCTTGACCATTAATAAACAGGCTGGCATCTGTTTCATCCTTGCTCATAGTCACAGCACACCTTTGCACACAACTCAAAATAATGAGGAATGAGGGTAAAGGAAGGAATCTCTTGGCTGCGCTCTGAAGCAATTTGTTAGTTTTAGGTTATAGTTCTTTTAAATCTTCAGTCAAATTCTACAAAACCTTAGTTGAGAAGAAATGCAAATCTCAGGTAGCATTTGAAAAATCTATTTTTGGTCCAATTATGATGTAGCATTGACTTGTTCCAGAATTTTTAACATTACTGGGAAGAGACCATTGGTGGTCAAAATGACTCGTAGTTTACAAAGCATGTGGGCATTTTTTCTTTTTTTTAATAAAGGAGACAAGGAAATTTGAGCTGTTGTTTCAGGTAAAGTAGAATCACGTGATAAGTCAATTGGGCCATGTACACAAATGGACTGTGACACAGCTAAATTAGTCACAACTGTCCACCACAGGCCAACTTCACAATCTATAAAGGGATATAGATCAGTTACCAATGTTCCCTTATAACCAGTTCTGATGCGTTTGTAAGCAGAAGCATAATTCTATGGCTACGATCAACAAAGAAGTATCAGGCCAGCCCACCAAGGCCAGCCAAACCCATATCTCCCTGCAGTTTTATAGAGATTAGCATATCACATGAGCCAAATGCTGTTCCCAAACTTAAAATACGATACTGCTACTTTGTAGAAAAAGTGTAAGCCCTGTTCTTCAACACCAATAAAATAGAAGCATTCATAGCTATTGTGTTCAGTGTGGTCCAATAATTGAAGCTTAAAATAGATATCTTGTAACAGAACATTTTAAAACATCAAGACAGATAAGAATTAGGGCTTGGGAAATAAATGACTATGAAGAAAGATAAAAAGAAAAGAGATCTGGGTTTTCTCTGAGACCCAGCGCAGGGCCAAGTCCTCCCAGCTGCAAGCGGCCATTACCATGGAAACCAGAGGGCTGGGCAGTTGGGGATTGTGATGCTCGGGGGCGGGGAGGGGGTGGTACCCAGTGACTGGTCTACTGTCCCCCAGACCCTCACCAGAGACTTCACGGCGCTGCTGCTTCTCCAACGCTCCCGCGGGAGTGGCGCCCTAAACCAGCCCAGAGAGACCATCGCCTGCCGCCTTGATGACATCGCCGTCTCCTCTCCCGGCTGGGGCTGTCCAGCAGCCCTCGATCCATGGCCTTTCCCAGATAACCAGCAGCTTATTCATCAGCAATGGTGCGGCCGCCAACAACAAACTCTTGCTGTCAAGCAACCACATCACGACCGTCATCAACGTTTCCGTGGAGGTGGTCAACACTTTCTACGAGGATATCCAATATGTCCAGGTGCCGGTGGCCGACACTCCCAGCTCGTGTCTCTACGACTTTTTTGACTCTATTGCTGATCACATCCACAGCGTGGAAATGAAGCAGGGCCGCACGCTGCTGCACTGCGCCGCGGGCGTGAGCCGCTCTGCTGCTCTCTGCCTTGCCTACCTCATGAAGTACCACTCCATGTCGCTGCTGGAAGCTCACACATGGACCAAGTCATGCCGCCCCATCATCCGGCCCAACAGTGGCTTCTGGGAACAGCTTATCCATTATGAATTCAAGCTATTCAGCAAGAACACCGTGCAGATGATCAATTCCCCGGTGGGCGTGATCCCTGATATCTACGAGAAGGAGGTCCGTTTGATGATGCTGATGTGAGCCATCCCGGCCAGCCCTGACATCTACTGTTGATGCTCCACCAACATTGAAGCTGAGTGTTGAACTTTGGTAAAGAAAACTAGATGACGCATTTTAGAAGGGCAAGCAAAAAGGGAGGGTTGTTGGAGTTTTTCCGCTTAGTAAAGCTTACCTTTAAACAATAAAATTCATTAAACGTAAGATGGTGGCAATGTTTCTTATCATGCGAGCGGCAGGTCATCGCTGCTGGAGCCTGGCCAGGGAGGAGGGTGGGGAAGGTGGTATCCAGCTCAGATGGATCTCCACCCTGGGCCCTGCGGGAGGCTGACTAACCCAGGAGTGAGTCCCCCAGAATCCCACCTGGTTCTTCCCGTCCCCAGGCCAGAGCCTTAGACCTCATGGCAACCCCTACGCTTCTCACAGGAAGTGCCAACTAGTGCATATGCGGCATGCACAAGGTGCTCTGGGAGCCCTGGGGGAGTCTCAGGCCACCCCTGCCCCCACCTTCAACCACAGTGGCCCAACTCTGGTTTTCTAGACTGGATTTCCATGTAAAATAATTTTCAAAAAAATCATTCCACTATATAAAATCTTAAAATATTTTTTTGAGTGCTCTACTAGATGGCAAGGTCTCAAAGTGTCCCCACCGGCCTTTGTGAAAAGGGATACTAATCCCCTTCTCCAGGGCACACGCTGAGAGAGAGAACAGGCCTGACACCAGGCCTCAGAGGCTCCTCTCATGAGCCTTGGCTTGGAAAGCTGGAGCTGCTGGCCAGGACACAGCCCTGTTGCCTCTGACACCTCCTCCCATTGTGACACGGGGCCTCTCAGAGCCTCTGTTTCCTCACCTGTCAAAGCAGTCTCTCACAGGGTTGTTGTGAGGATTAGCATGGGACCTGGCACGTGAACTATTTCATGCTTAGAGTAAAGGGCAGCTGTTGTTATTAATGATATTCTTTGGCCCTGCTGGCTGGGGGTCAGCAATTCAGCCTCACAATGGCATTTCCCTCATCTGTGCACAGCCCTTTGTTGTCTACAAAGTGCTCTTCCGAAAAATCATCCTGTCTGTGAAAACAAATGGTTTAAGGTTCTTTTGGACCCTACCTCAGAGGTGGCCTAGATTTAGAGCCTTTTCAGAGTTCCCATTATGTCATTGTGTTTAATCCACATGCAAGCAAGAAGCAAAATTCCAGCCCCCGCCCCTGCCACCCACCCACCCACTGCCGCCAAAAGGCCTTGTTTAGAATTGCTGACCACAAGAGCCAGCACCCCAGGATCCCCTGGAATCCATGAGGCCACTTGCTAAAGGGACAAATGAGTGGGCCCCAGAAGTAGGACCTGGAATCCAAGATTGTTCAAACTTCCCAGGTACCTGGCTCTAGCTTGGGAGCAGCTATTCTAATCCAGAATATTTTAGACAAAAAATATATGAGACAAAAGCACAGCTACTCTGGTTGTCACAGACCTGTAGGTCCAGAGCCCAGGGGAGTCCGAATACCCTTTCTCTCCAAAGTCACCCCCACCCCGACTTCCACAAAAGGAGTGCGCAGGGACACAATGTGCCCAGGGTGTGGGAGGTGAGGGTGGGGGGAGGGTGAAAGGGTGGGGATGGGGGAGAGGGGTGGGGGAGGGGAACTATGAAAACCACTGCTCTAGATGGATCCTCTCCTTTTACAGATGAAAGAACAGGTTCACAAATTTAGTTGGGTATATATATGTGTGTGTATTTTCATTTTTTGATAGCTAAATTAACAGACCGTAAAATTGGCTCTCTTTGGACATACAGTTTTATGTATGTTAACACAAGCCTAGATTCATATAACCACTGCCACAAACGGGACATAGAGCAGTTCTGTGACTCCAAAAGTTTCTCTCACGCTTCCCCTTTGTAGTCAAACTCTAGCCCCACCCCAAGCCTGGCAAACACTGATCTGTTCTCTGTCCCTATAGACTCGCCTTTAACAGAATGTCACATAAATGGAATCATACAGGATGTAACCTCTGGAGACTGGCTTCTCTCACGTAGTCTCTGAGACGCCTCAAGGTTGTATCCTATTGTACGGATGTACCACAGTTTGTTTTACATTCACCCATTGAAGGATATTTAAGTTTGTATCAGTTTCCTAGGGGCTGCTGTAACAAAATACCAAAAACTGGGTGGCTTCAAACAACAGAAATTAATTTTCTCACAGTTCTGGAGGCCAAAAGTCCTAAATCGAGGTCTCAGCTGGGCCATGGTCCCTCTGAAACCTGTAGGGGAGAATCCTTCCTTGCCTCTCTCCTAGTTTTTGGTGGTTGCTGGCAATCCTTGGCATTCCTTGGCTTGTAGATGCATCACTCCAACGTCTGCCTCTCTGGTCACATGGCCACCTTCCCTAGTGTGTCTTCACGTCCATCTTCCCTCTGTGCATGTCTATGGCCAAATTTCCCTCTTCTGAGGACACCAGTTATATTAGGAGCTCATTCTATTCCAGTATGACCTCATCTCAACTAATTACATCTGCAAGGACCCTATTTCCAAATAAAGCCACAGTCTGTGGTTCATGGGGTTAGAACTTCAACATATTTGGGGGGAGATACAATTCAGCTCATAACAGAATTGTTTCCAATTTTTGGCAAGTATTCATAAAGTGCTATAATACACACACACACATACACACACACTCAGAAGAAGAAAAGGATCACGTCGTCTGGGAAAAAAAAGGAATTATAGCAGTTTAACAGCAGAATAAGAGTTATAGTCAAAAACCCTAACAACCGCCACTTACTAGGAAGCTGTTCGATGCCAAACATAGCACCAGGCACTTTACAGTGTCTCTGGTTCGTACAACAGCCCTTCAAGGGAGTTCTTACCCACATTGTACTAATGAGAAAACAGGGGGTTCCAAGAGGTTAAGGAATTCGCTAAGGCAGCACACAGCCAAAGAGTGAAGAGGTGACTTTCAGACTGGGCTCCATTTTCCTGCATTTCTTTTGAGACAAAGGTAAGTAGATTGAAAGAAGGAAAATTTTGAGTCATACCCTTGATTCCCAAATAGCATCCATACAAATCATCTGGGGAGTTTCTATTACACAGATACGGGCCTCGCCACCACAGATTTATATTCAGTAGGTAATGGGTAAGGTCCAGAAAGCTGCATTTTTAACGAGCATCTCAGACAATTCTGATGAAGGTTGAGAAATATCACCCAAACAGTTGCAAATAGTAGGGATTCCATACCTTCTCATCTTTGTCCTTCTTTTTTGAATTACCCGTTCATGCTCTTAGACAGTTTTCTATCAGAGTGTAAATTTTTTTTTCTTTTCAGCTGTAAGAACTGAAATACAGTATAAGGATATTCAACTTTTCTTGTCAAATATGTTGCATATATATTTTTCCCAGTTTATAATGTGCCATTTGTGCACCTCTCCAGAGGTGCTTGTTTGTGATTCAAAAGTTTAAATTTGAATGTAGTTAAATCCAGGAGTCTTTAACTGAATGGTTTTTGCTTCTGAATGGTACTTTAAAGGTTTTCTCCATTGCATAATTATAAAAATGTTAACTATTATTTTCTCCTAGTTTGTTTTCTTCACTTTTAAACATTTTCCCCCAATTTTTTATCTGAAAATTTCAAATATCCAGAAAGTTCAAAGAATAGAACAGGCAGACATATTTAATGCACTTAGATTAATCAACTGTTAGCCTTTTGTCATGTTTACTTTCTCTCTCAATATAATACTTTTTCTCTGATCCTTTGAAAGTAATTTGCAGATATCGTGACACTTCACCCTTGAATATTTCAAAATGCATCATCTAAGAATAAGGACATTCCCCTATATACTTACAATATCATTATCAGGTCTAAGCCAATTACTTAATAATAATTCTCTAATATTCAGTCCATGTTTAAACTTTCTCACTTATGCCCAAAATGTCTTTTATAGCTATTTTTCTTTCCCAGACTGGATGCAATCAAGGTCACACATTGAGTCTCATTATTGTATTTCTTTTAATCTAGAATAGTGCCTCCACTCTTTTTTCCTCCTGATATTGTCTTTTTGATGAGTTCAGAACAATTTTGTGGTGTAATGTCCAGCACTCTGGATTTGTCCAATTATTTTCTCATGCTATTGTTTAACTTGCTCCTTTATCACTTGCATTTTCTTTAAACTGGAAGTTGGGTCCAGAGGTGTGATTAGATTTGGGTTAAGTATTTCTTGCTAGGATGCTTTAGAAGTGATGTCATGTTGCATCACGTCAGGAAGCACAAATGTCTCTTTGTCCCATGAGCAGTGATGCTAACTTTGATCACTTAGTTAAGGTGGTGATCACCAAATATCTGCCTTGAAAACTAGTAAGTAACCTGTGGGGTGACACTTTCACACCATGTGAATATACTGTTCCTTTCATCCTGTGATATTAGTATCCATTAACGATCTTTGACTCCATCAATTATTACACTGGGGGACACGTAGTTCTTAAATCTATCCCAAACTAATTTTGGTATATAGTATGAGTTAGAGTTATTTAATTTTTTAAAATAATTTTGAGATGTTGTCAAACCACCATAAATATTTGAGTCTGCTTTTGTTCTTTCTGTTTTGTTACATTGTCTATCTTTTCCTGTGCCAGTATCACATTCCATAAAGTTGGTGCAGCTTCATAACAGGCTGTAACATTTGGTAGAGGAATGATATCCCCCTACCCCCGCAGTTATGTTTCTTTCTCAGAGGCTTTTTGTTGTTGTTAGATTCTTTCTTTTTCTCTTCTGAATGTGCCTCTTTAATAGTTATGGCAGGTTTAAAATTTTTTGTTAGAATTTTGACTGGAATGACTATTTTCTTGTGTATTAGTCAAGGTCGAATCAGGAAAACAGAAACCACAATAGTTATTTTATCAGAGAAAATCTAATATAAAGAACTGTTTACCCAGGTATTGGAGGACTGAAAAGGCAAAAATAGAACACACATTATATATGTTTATACATATATAAATATTTAAGTAAAAGATCATCTACTCAGAATGTCTGAAACTTGATCAGTAAAGTATTAATCGTATTTCGGGAGTTTGTATATTTTAATTCTAAAGGCTCATAATGTCAGAAAATTGTAATTTAGTATTCTAACATACACACACACTCACTCATTCAATTCTTTACAATTCAATTTTTTAAGACAGTTTTTGCCTGCTAAAACATGTAGCATTATATCCGTCATATTGCCAATCAGACTCCTGTGTCATCACATGAGTATTCTGATCTACACTGTTAAGGTAGAGAGGTAAAGATATCCAATAAGAGGGCTACGCTTACCTGTGGGTACTTGAGAGCCCATCTCCAGCTACCTTGAGTGTTTCCTTACCATATGCTTTCACTCTTCCCCTATGAATGAGATATAGGCAAATGGGGAGGTGACCTCCTGACCACCTTTTGGGAACTGCCTGATAAGGGGAGGGGAGGCAGTGAAATCATGAATTTTATGGTAACTTTTGGTGCTTGGGCCAGACTCCCTGCCAGGTCCTCTGCATCTGGAGAGATGGATCAAGGTCTTAGTCACATAGCTGTGTTCAGAAAGTTTATTTAACAAGACTTTCTGAAATAGGGCTCAATAGTGTTAGAATTTGGAGTCAAGACTGGCCTCTTTCTCCAATAGCCTCTATGGAGAGGGAATAAAAAACGAGCACAGGACTTGACCAAGTGAGAAGGTCTCTGGGATAAATTCAATTGAACTCTGGAGGCTCCAAGTTTATGCAGGACTGGGGCCTGTGCTGGGGACAGTGAGAGTTTCCATTCATTTCTAGCTTTATTGCACGCAGGTCAAAGAATATCGCCTATAGAATTTTTGCTTTACAGAATTCTCAGAGTTTCAGAATTACAGAGATTATCTCATTAGCTGTCTCTTTACAATGCAACATATTATCTACAGGTAAGATTCTAAGTTTATATATATGTTTTATCAAATTTTATTATTTAAAATATTTTAATGTTTGAAGGGGTAATATACTTGTGATTCAGCATTCAAATGGTACCCAGAGTGAAAAGTCTCTTCACCTCTGTCTTCTAGCCAATCAGTTCTCCTCCCCAAAGGCAGTCAATATTATTAAGTTTCTCCTGTATCCTTCTAAGGTATTATGTTATGCATCTACAAGGAATTACATATGTATTTTTTTTCTCATTTTTCAACAAGTAGTAGCATACTTTACACACTATTCTCCATCTTGTTTCTTTTTGTTTAATATATGCTACAGACCATGCTAAGTCAGTAAAAGAACATCCTCATTCTTTTCTACAACTGCATAGTATTCCATTGTATGGAAGTATTATAATTCATTTAACCAGCCCCTTATTGATGGACATTTAAGTTGTCACCAGAATTTTGCTACTGCAAATAATACTGCAGTAAATAAACTTGTAGTTAAGTTTATGTACATAAATTATTTAATTCATGTACAAATATATCCATGGGGGATAATTAGAAATGGAAGTAGAGGGTCTGTGTTTGGGAAAACCTAGTTTTCCACTTGTGTCTCCTTTACTACTCACACAACAACCACATCCACACAGAACACTTCACTTGTGACACTTCTGGTCAGCAAATGTGCGGAGGTTTTTCCCCACACCAAGCAATTCTCTATGACACCAGCTGGGTGTCCTACAATTAATTCAACTCAGTTCTGACACTAACTACCTGGAGATCGTGTCAGATCCCACAGGTGAAGGGCTCAGTCCCACAAGACTGCCCTCTCCACTTCAGAAGCCAATCACAAGTAGTAGGTCCCCAGGTTACTCATAGAAGTTGTGGTGACAAATCAGAGGTTCCCAGGACCCCCTCCTCAGGTTTGATTAATCTGCTAGAGCAGCTCCCAGAACTCAGGGAAACACTTAACCTTTACCAGTTTACTAAAGGGTGTAATAAAGGATGCATAACAGCCAGATGAAGAGATACATAGGACAAGGTCTGGTAGAGTCCCCAGCGCAGGAGTTTCTGTCCCCTTGGAGTTGGGGTGTGTCATCCTCTTGGTCTGGATGTGTTCGCCAACCTGGAAGCTCCCTGAACCCCATGCTATTGGGATTTTATGGAGGTTTCCTCACATAGGCGTGATGATTATTAACTCCATTTCTAGCCCTTCTCCCCTCTCCAGAGAGTGGAGGGTGGGGCTGAAAATTCCAAGCTTCTAATCATGGCTTGGTCTTCTTGGTGACCAGCGCCCACCCAGGAGCCATCCAGGCTCACCTAGAGTCACCTCGTTAGAACAAAAGATGCTCCTAAAGCTCTTATTTCTGGGGGATTTGCAAGGGTTTTGGCAGCCTTGTGTCAGGGACGGGTCAAAGACCAAATATTAGAACAACAGATGCTCCTAGTTGCTCTTATCACTTAGGAAATGACAAGAGTTTAAGGAGCTCTGTGCCAGGAAGGGGGAGTTGAGGTGGGGACAGAGACCAATATCTATTTTTTCTATTATCTCACTGGGTCCAAATTAAATTTTGATAAACATTGCCAGACTAATTTCTATGGATGTTATCAACATCTACCAGCAATGTATGAAAGTGCCTGGTTCCCCACAGAATCAGCAACAAGGTGTGTTTTCACATTTTTGTATCTTTGCCATTCTGACTAGCGAAAAATGGTATCTCAATTTACTTTCAATTTGCATGTCCCTTTTTACAACTAAGTTCCAGTTGCTCTTCATTCTTTTTTTTTTTTTTAAGATTTTATTTTTTTCCTTTTTCTCCCCAAAGCCCCCCGGTACATAGTTGTATATTCTCCGTTGTGGGTCCTTCTAGTTGTGGCATGTGGGACGCTGCCTCAGCGTGGTCTGATGAGCAGTGCCATGTCCGCGCCCAGGATTCGAACCAACGAAACACTGGGCCACCTGCAGCGGAGCGCGCGAACTTAACCACTTGGCCACGGGGCCAGCCCCTCTTCATTCTTTTAAGAGCCATTTGTATTTTTCTTTCTATGAACTGGCTGCTCACATCAATTTTTATTAGATTGTTAGGTTTTTTTTCTTATTGATTTGTAAGAACTCTATTGGAGAAATGAAGCATTTGTCTGTGATAAGAATTTCAAATATTTTCTCCAATTTTTCATTTGTCTTCTGACTTTGCTTAGAATGGGTTTGCCAGGCAGAGATTATTTTTATTTAGCTAAATTCATTAGTTTTTTTTTTTTTTTTCCTGAGGAAGATTTTCCCTGAGCTAATGTCTGTTGCCAATCTTTCTCTTTTTGCTTGAGGAAGATTTTCCCTGAGCTAACATCTGTGCCAGCCTTTCTCTATTTTTTCTGTGTGTGGGTCACTGCTACAGCATGGCCACTGACGAGTGGTATAGGTCCATGCCTGGGAACTGAACTCAGACTGCTGAAGCAAAGCGTGCCAGACTTAACCACCAGGTCACAGGGTCAGCCCTAGTTTCTTTTTTTATATATGGCTTTTGGGTTCTGTGTCATTCTCAGAAAGGCTTTCCACACTCTAAGATTATACCGAAAATGTCTCCCATGGCTCTTCAAGTAAATTTATGTTCTCAATGTAAACATTTAATGTTTGATCCATCTGGAATATATCCTGGGACAAAGTGTGAGGTATGGACCTAATGTTACTTTTTTTTCAGATTGCTACGGCCATTTTCATCTATTTACATAATTTATAATATAAGATAAAATGTGTTATATTCATAGTTTATATATAATTCATAATATATTATATATATTATGAATAGTATTCATATTTGTTATATTTATATTTATTTTTTGGTCTGCTTGATATGCCCAGGGACTGAAAGGTATTACATTGCTATTGTCTCTATGTCAATCTCTCCCTATATTTCTGCAATGGTTAATTCTATGTGTCAACTTGGCTAGGCTATGATGCACATTTGTTTGGTCAAACACTAGTTTAGATGTTGCTGTGAAGGTATTTGTGGAGGTGATTAACATTTACAATCAGTTGATTTTAAGTAAAGCAGATTATCTTCTATTATGTGGGTGAGCCTTGTTCAATCAGTCGAAGGCCTTAAGAGCAAAGACTGAGGTTTCCCAAAGAAGAAGTAATTTTGCTTCAAGACTGCAACATAGAAACACTGCCTGAGTTTTCAGGCTGCTGGCCTGCCCTGCAGACCTTGGACTCAAGACTGAAACATCAACTCTTATCTGAGTTTCTAGTGCGTTGGCTCGCCCTGCAGATCGACAGCTCTTGCACTTGCCAGCCCCTACAATGATGTGAGTCAATCCCTTAAAATAAATCTTTCTCTGTCTCTCTCTAAATATATGTATATGGTTGTGTATATGTGTATGTATATACATACATATATTATATGCTATTGGTTGTTTGGAGAACTCACACAATTTGTAATAGTTTTTCTTTATATATTTTGATGGTATGGTAGTCTGGCATTGAATGTCAAGACAATGAGAATTTTATTTGTACCCTTTTACTACTATAAATTAACTCTCTTTTCCTGATTAATGCTTTTTGTCTTGATGCTCATATTGCCAATTCCTCCTCCTGGCTTTTTTTTCTTTTTGGTCTGCATTTGTCTAAGATATCTGCGTCTATTTTTTACTTTGTAACATATTATGCCATGTTTTTAACGTTATGTCTCCTGTAACTAGATTATACTTAAACTTCTTTTACTCAACCAAGTCTTTTAATAGGGGATTTACATTTTTAAATTCTGAAATTTTTGGTTTTATGCCGTTTTGCTCTGTGACTTATGTATTAACATTTTTCTGCCAATTTCTTTATTTTCAGTTTTGTTTTTATCTTCTCCATTGTTTTAGAAAGTATTTTATTCTATTAGTTGAAAGCAGCTACCTGGAGAAAGAGGAAACTTCTACGTTTTACTACATCTTTCTCTTTCCTGAATTGATACAGTAAATATATTACCTGGTACGTACCTTTAGGTTTGTCAAAATCTTTCTTTAACTTATTTTTATCTCATTGATGGGTCCAGAGTGAAATGGCATATTCTGAATCATGCTTTTGAGATTTAGCACACTTTATCTTTACCTCATTTGCCATTTTAACCCATGAAAATGTTAACTTGGGCTTTAGATTCATATACTACTTTTACTACTGTCTTAAAAATTCAGGGGCTGCCTCGTGGCCGAGTGGTTAAGTTCGTGCACTCCGCTTTGGTGGCCTGGGGTTTCGCCAATTCGGATCCTGGGTGCAGACACGGCACTGCTCTTGAAGCCGTGTTGAGACGGCGTCCCACGTAGCACAATCAGAGGCACTCACAACTAGAATATACAACTATGTACTGGGGGGCTTTGGGGAGAAGAAGAAGGGAAAAAAAAAAAAGGAGACTGACAACAGTTGTTAGCTCAGGTGCCAATCTTTAAAGAAAATTTCAGGGGCTGGCCTGGTGGCGCAGTGGTTAAGTGCACACGTTCCACTTCTCAGTGGCCTGGGGTTCACTGGTTCGGATCCCGGGTGTGGACAAAGCGGTGCTTGGCGCACCATGCTGTGGTAGGCGTCCCACGTATAAAGTAGAGGAAGATGGGCATGATGTTAGCTCAGGGCCAGGCTTCCTCAGCAAAAAAAAAGAGGAGGACTGGCAGTAGTTAGCTCAGGGCTAATCTTCCTCAAAAAAAAAAAATTTTCAGAACCTAATTTGAGAAAAAAATATTGAGATTCAGATTTAGTTTTATAGTTAGATATGGTGCAATTATTTAGATGCACTTCTGTTTTGACTTGATAATGCTCCCCTCTATGACTTCCCCATTCTTGAGCCTTTTTTGTTGTTGCTGCTGTTGTTGAAGAAGATTCGCCCTGAGCTAAGATCTGTGCCAATCCTCCTCCAGTTTGTATGTGGGTTGCTGCCACAGCATGGCTGACAAGTGGTGTAGGTCTGAGCCTGGGATCCGAACCTGTGAACCTGGGCCACTGAAGTGGAGCACTTCGAACTTAACTACTACTCCATGGGGCCGGTTGTGAGCTTTTATTTATTTATTTTTTTTTAGGAAGATTAGCCCTGATGCCAATCCTCCTCTTTTTGCTGAAGAAGACTGGCCCTGAGCTAACATCCATGCCTGTCTTCCTCTACTTTATACAAGGGACGCCTACCACAGCATGGCTTTTGCCAAGCAGTGCCGTGTCCGCACCCAGGATCTGAACCAGCAAACCCTGGGCCACCAAGAAGCAGAATGTGCGAACTTCGCTGCTGCGCCACTGGGCCAGCCCCCATGAGCTTTTTTTTTAACCTCATCTCTTGGTTGGTTGAAAAATATTGTAAACTAATATTTTTGTAAAATTTTTTCAAGAGGGTGATATGTTTTATTGTCCCTTAAATAGCAGAGAGTGTTTTTCTGACATCTTTACACCTGAAAGACAACTCAGATGTATATTTGGAGTCACAAATTTCTCTCTCTAAAACTCAAGATATGAGAAGTCAAGCAGACTAACTTTGTTTTTATCTGGGCAATTGGACTTCATTTTTCGCCTGAACAATTATAGACACTTTAATATTGTAGTTTAAAACTTTTGCCATGTTGTGTCCAGCTGTGTGTCCCCTTTTATTGACTTTGCCTAGAACACAGTGGTCTCTTTCCATCAACATACACTGTTCTTCAATAGAAGAAAATTTCTGTTTGTGTTTTATTTATTTATGTATTTATTTTTTTGAGGAAGATTAGTCCTGAGCTAACATCTGCTGCCAATCATCCTCTTTTTGTTGAGGAAGACTGGCCCTGAGCTAACATCTGTGCCCATCTTCCTCTACTTTATATGTGGGATGCCTACCACAGCATGGCTTGCCAAGTGGTGCCATGTTCGCACCCAGGATCTGAATTGGCGAACCCCGGGCCGCTGAAGCAGAACATGCGCACTTAACTGCTGTGCCACTGGTCTGGCCCCTATCCATATATTGGTTCTCCATTTTCTCCATTCTTTCTCCTTTGCTATCATCACTCGAATTGTTTCCATTTCTGTCTTTTTAACATTCCATTCAATTTCTTAGCATCAGTGTTGTTCTTAACACTGAATTCAATTTTCTGCCAGATAAATTTTCTTCTTTACTGTCTCCAATGTATACTTTAATTTTGTTTCTGCTTTTTTAGAGTACTTACTCATTTTCCTCATCCAGTCTGTCTCTCTTTTCATCTCATCATGTTGGATTTTCATCTCAGCCCCACCTCTTTATACCTTCTGTTTCTTTTCTACAGAAGATTTAAGGCTGTCAACAGGTGTCTAAAGCTTTTTCCTGGGCTCTGATGAAGAAGAGTTCTCATTTCCTCTCATTCCTTTGATTTTTCTAGATGCTGTGCTTTTCTCCTAGCTCTGTGTTTACTATTCTCCTTACCCTCAACTAAGATAGGGTTTCTGTGGGTTCAATATCTGTCTACAGGTGATTGGGCCAGTTACCCCTGGACTCCCCATCTGTCCATGGAAGTAGTGGCAGAATCTCCATCTCAAGTCTGTAGCTGAAGGGCACACTAATGTCTACACACTCTGACTTCACCTTGTGTACCTCTTCTTTACTAATGTGATACACAACATAGTTTCCAGCACAAACTTCTCTCAGGGCTGTTCAAGAAGCTGGTTTTTCCTTAAAGCTTTGGGCAGGACCGACTACATAATTTGTAGGAAAATTCCATGCAAAGTGAGAATGCGGGGCCCCTTGTTCAAAAATTAAGAATTTCAAGACAGCGACAGAAGAGCATTAAACAAAGCATGAGGCCCTTTTTATCTGGGGCCCTGTGCAACTGCACAGGTTGCACGCCCATGAAGCCAGTCATGGTTATGGGGACTGCACCTCCTTAAATGTTAAGCCTGCTTTCTTTTCCTCCCGATCTCTCTCTTATTTCCTGCCCACTTGTTTTATCTATCTGCCTAGATAAATAGGAACTAGAGGGGTCTAGGGGACAAGGAGTGGAGGTGGGGGTGGGGATCAGTATACCGGCGAGCAGCCTTCAAGGGTAGAGAAACTGACATCTTTTATTGGTTTAGACACCAAGTCAGTGAGTTGGGAGACAGATGGTGGGTCATGAGGGGATAGGGTGTGGGCTTTAAATAAGTGACTTCCTACCTTTTTCAGTCAGTGTCTTTGAGGAGATGAAGCCAAGGTCAATCATGACTGGGATTTTCTTAATCCAGCCATTTAGAACCATCTGCCTCATAATTAACATCACTTTCACCCAGATCCAAGCCTTAGGTTACCTGTCAGTTTTAGTCTTTGATATCATGAAAGCTTGTCTTTTTTTCTGTATTTGGGGATTTTTGTGAGAAGTTAGGCCAGGATACATTTGGGGGCAAATAGCAATATATCATTTTGAACTGGAAGCCTCCATGGAACAAATTAGGCCAGGAGTCGGCAAACTTTTTCTATATAGGACCAGATAGTAAATATTTTAGATTTTGCAGGCCAAGAGGAAAAATCAGATATTATGTAGATACTTACGTAACAAGAGAGAAAACAAATTTCCACGAATATTTTATTGATGAAATTAAAAATCTAATAGTAATAATTGAGTACAATTTTTGCTAATACAGGTCTATGAATGACGAGAATGGGGTTCTTTGTTTTTGGAATACATTTTGCTTAATCAGGGTTCAAAATTAGTATTCTCTTATCATCAGATTAGTTTGCAAATATTCATCTGTTTATGCGATGTGTAGTGGGATTTTATGTATTTCATTTTTGAAAATGTCTTTCCATACAGATAGGCACAGCCAAACACTGACATCAGTGCATGTGTATATGATTTTAATTGAGCATATTCATTGCATGGAAGGCATTTATAGAATTCTATTAGATTCTTCTCTTGATATTTGCCTTTTAATATGTCATTACATTGCAGATTAATCACTTCCAATTGATGGTTAGGTAGAAATTCCTCAATTGCACAGTTAAATGAATTTTGAAATATGGAAATTTCCTTTGCACTTGCATTGAGGTCTGAAAAATGCTGCTTGGAACTGTAGTTTGAGCTTGGAAAATATATGTGCTGCAAATTTGTATAGGAATGGATAATTTGCTTCTTACTTTAACTTTTGCTAGCACAGACGTATATAAAGTGGCTTGACCTTACTTGTAGTTCAAGCAATATTAGCTCTCATCAGAATGACTCTACCGTTGTATAAGTTTTACGTATAAGTGTTTTACCTTGTAATTGGTGAAATTCATTAAGATATATTATCGAGTCTCCAGCAAAAGCTGATTTCCAAAGCCATTACTAGTTGGAAAATAGTGGTTGAAGGCTGATGTTCTCATTCAAGAATTTTCAAGTTTGGTCTTGAGCTCAAAAGAATCAAAATAGAACTCTGCCACTAATAAGACACTGAACCGCTGTGTGATAGGGCAAGTCAGAATATTTGGTTTCTACTTCTGATAAAAATTGACAGAACTGACGATGGTTAAGTCCATGAGAGTAATGAAATTACCATTGACACTGCTGGTGCAATAACACATAAGTTCAAATACTACCTTAAAGTACTGGTGAATAATGAATAGCCATAGGGCTTAAACACTTTACATTTTCACACGCTTTGTAATTTGTTCGAATAAGTGTTTTTCTGCTTTACATATATTTTTACTACCATCAATTTTAACACATCTTAGCAGGTTCCACTTCATCTTGTACTGAATCAGCGCTTTTTCAGCTTCTTTGAAAATATTTTCTCCTGTAGTTGTTCCATGCAGACTATACACAGACGCTAATTCTTTAGTCAATTCAAACAAGGCACTGACGCCTCAAATAAACAACAACTGAGTAGTATCAGTATTCTCTGTTAACTCATGAAGAGCCAAGGAAAACCACTCAGTTAATTGCCTTGTTTTTTAATTGACTATTGATGTTGTTTCCAATGTCCTCATCTCTTCAAGCAACTGTTCTAGCTGAAAGGCTAATAGTCTTAAATTTATTTTCTCTGGATACATTACTTTGGTTCTTGTAATCAAACACAATTTAATTAAACAGCTTTCCTTTGGCTAAGAAATGAGCCACTCAGAAAATTACTTTGGTTGCAGCCTTTTTTTTTTTGTGAAGAAATTCTGCTGTGATGAAATATTCTGTTTTAAATTCTCTAATTGTTCTCATTGTTGCTTTCTTGTCAGTTGGGAATATTGTGATGAGTGTGGTGTGATAATGTTGATGTGCATTGTATTCTTTTAGCAAAGCTACAGTGTTCTTGCATGATAAATGTTTTGCTATCAAATTTGATAAAATAATCCACACTCCACTGTGCCTTAAAAGCATGACATTTGAAGTCCGTTTTCCTCTTTTTTCTTGTTTTGACATGATAGCTATGTACCGGTAAAATCTAATAAAAAATGTCATGGTGTTATATACATGGCACTTGAAACACTGCCAAGTTATAACAGCATCACTGTGATCCGTAGGGCACCAAGCAGCATTGTGAAGAAATCAGAGCACCACATACATTCTCCGTTGCAACTATTTAACTGTGTTGGTTCGTGAAAGTAGTCATAGATAACACATGACTGTGTTCCAATAAAACTTTATTTATGGACACCAAAATTTGAATTTCATGTAATTTTAAAGTGTGATGAAATGGCTGTACAAATACAGGTGGCGGGCTGGATTTGGTCTGTAGGTTATGGTTTTCTTACCCTTGGTCTAGCAAAAGGGCTAGACCAGCCAGCTAGCCAAAAGTCATTGAGCTTGGTGTCAGCTGCTGAGTCCAGGTAAAAAGAAATCTTCTGTTGAAAGCAGTAACACTAACACCAACAGCAACCTTACAGACATTATTTCTGTGCCTAAAATCACTATAACCATTGGTATGATTCTTTAGTATGCCTTTCTAGACTCTATGGTACTGCCTAATTTTCCACCTTTCAATTTTCCAACTTCAACTCCCAATTCTTCCCTTACCATACTCAACTTGCCAAATTTACCACAAGTGTCATATTCTTAGGTTTCTGTGCTTTTGCAGATATGTTGCTGCCTCTGCCTGGAACACATGCACACGCACCCTTATACCCACTCCCTCAGCTCCTACCAATCCATCTTCTGTTTTCTAGGAGCTTATCTGGCCCCTCTAGGCTAGTAAAGATACCTCTTCTATGAGCATCCACACATTTGAGCAAAGCTTCTAGCACTCATGGCTCTGTATCATAATATAGAATTTATTTATACAACTCTCCAAGTAGGAGTTAAGGCAGGGACCATGTCAATTTGGGAAGTTTTCAGCCATTATTTCTTCGCATGCTTTTTAGGCCCTGATCTATTTCTCCTCTCCTTCTGGGACTCTGATGACACAAGTGTTAAAGTCTTTTGTTACAGTCCCACAGATCCCTGAGGCTCTATTATTATTTTTTTTTTGAGGAAGATTAGCACTGAGCTAACTGCTGCCAATCCTCCTCTTTTTGCTGAGGAAGGCTGGCCCTGAGCTAACATCCGTGCCCATCTTCCTCTACTTTGTATGTGGGACGCCTACCACAGCATGGCGTGCCAAGCAGTGCCATGTCTGCACCCGGCATCCAAACTGGTGAACCCTGGGACCACCGGGAAGCGGAACATGTGCACTTAACTGCTGCGCCACCGGGCCGGCCCTGTTTATTATTTTTTTAGTCTATTTTCTCTCTGTTGTTCAGACTGGGTAATTTCTATTGTTCTGTCTTGAAGTTCACTGATTCTTTCCTCTATCCCTTCCATTCTAATATTGAGGCCACACACTGAGTTTTTAACTTTTGGTTATTATATTTTTCAGTTCTAAAATTTCCATTTGGTTCTGCTTTGTATATTCTATTTCTTTGTTAAAACTCCCTATTTCTCTGCTGAGACTTTCCAGTTTTTCATTTGTTTCAAGTGGGTTCATAATCGCTCACTGAAACACTTTTACGATGGCTGCTTTAAAATCCTTGTCAGGTAGTTTGAACATCCAATTCACTTAGTGTTCACATCTGTTGGTTGTCTTTTCTAATTAAAGTTGGGATTATCCTCGTTCTTGGTCTGAGTGATTTTTGATTGAAACCTGGACATTTTGGGTATTATGAAACTCTGGATCTTACCTTAATCTTCTGTTTTAGCAGGCCTCTTCTGACATCACTCTGGTGGGGGAAGGGAAGGCACTACCTTGTTACTGCCAGGTGGGGGTGGAAGTCCAGGTTCCCCACTCAACCTTGTTTGACACTGGTGGAGGGGGACGGTCTCCTTGTTACTGCTGGGTGTGGATGGGAGTTCTGGCTCCCCACTTGGCCTTCATTGATACCACCCTGGCTGGGAGGTATAGCGGTGCCTCATTATTGCTCCCAACATTGCTTCCACTGATAACCATGGGAGTGGTGGCCTTGCTACCACCGGGCAGTGGTGAAAGTCCTGACTCTCCACTAGGCCTCCTCTGACACCAACTCAGCAGGGAGGGGGAGTGAGGCCTCATTCTGCTGAAAGGGGGTGGAAGTCCAGGCTCCCCAGGGTGGTGGGAGTGTGGTGGGGAATTTGAGGTGCCTCATTATAGCCCGGTGAGGGTGGAAGTCTAGGCTCCTGATGGGTGTGGGAGTCTCGGCTTCTTCCAGAAGTCCTAAAACTATTCTGACAACTGAAGTTTTTATAATTGAGCCTGTCTGTACTTGGCTCCCTATCTCCCTTCAACCATTACTCTATATTTATTTTTGTCATCAATGTATTCAGACTTTAGTTGGATAATCTTTTTTTTTTTTCTGCTGAGGAAGATTTGCCCTGAGTGAACATCTTCCTCTATTCTGTATGTGGGTCACCAGCACAGCATGGCTGCTTATGAGTGGTGTAGGTCTGCATCCGGGAACTGAACCTGGGCTGCCAAAGTGGAAGGGTCCAAACTCAACCACTAGGCCACAAGGCCAGCTCCTGGATAATCTTTATGACACTGGTAAGTATAGGAAGAGCTGGTAAATTTTTTTGAATTTATTTTTGATCCTGATATAAAGGATAAGTACAGTTTTATTTATAAGACTAGATAAATCATGACTCTGTTATGTGACTTTTTATTATCTGTATAGGTTATATGGCATGAACATTATAATTGAACAATATATTCCTAAATGCTTCAGGTTAAGTATTTAGTTGTTTAAAAGGAAGTTAAATTTATTTTTCTGTAATTGAATGGATTTCTCCTTTGATATTAATTGATGGCACTTACGTATTAATATCACTTCAAATTATGCCCTAATTAGTCCATAACCTGATTCAGCATGATACACATTTTATATAATTTAAAAATATTTATTTACCTGTGCATATATTAGTCATATCAACTTGGTAAAGTCAAATTACTCTCCCCAGCTCCTAGTGTATTAACTTAGAATTATGAAACAAGAATCAGCACTAAGTGATATAAGGCTTAATTTTAGAATAAAGAAGGAGTGATGTAGCAATGTTGGGGATATATGCCCCACGTGAAAGGTGGATTAGGACTGCCTATGTGTTGGGCTTATAGGGAGGTTGCAGAGGGATAAAGAGGAAATGATTGGTAGAGCAGTGATTAATACATTTAGAACCCAGAATGTAAAAGCTAGAAAGGATTTTAGAAATTCCAACCTTCCAATTTTTTTGAGGTCTTTGAATCCATATTATGTGTCTGGCATTTTACCTACCTTATAGCATTTAATCATCAAAATAATGTAAAGTGGCTATATTTTCTTTTTCACAGATGAGAAAACTGAAGCTCAAATTAGACTAACTTGTTGAAGGTCACCCAGCTATCAAGTGGTAGAGTTAGGATTCGAACTTAGATCTGTACGATTCCACAGTTCATGCTCCTTTGGCTCAACTGCTCTGCTTTCCATATGGGTTTTCAGGTTCACTTTTCATAGAAATAATTATAAAATCATTTATCCCAACTCCCCATTTCTCTCTCCAGTGAAGTACCTAAACCTTGGAGGTTTCATACCTATTGTACATACATTTATTTGACAGTTTTTAAACTATATGAGACCTAAAAAATTACATAGTGATGTAAGGACTTATGTTACTGTATAAAAATTATCTCATGCTTCATGATAGAGTATGGATATCTATAGTCAGACTAGACATAGAGTTCTGGCTTAGAGGATAAGTAACTTTCCCAAGGTCATGCAGCCTGTACAGAGGAAAGAACTGAATTCAGGTCTGCCAGACTCCAACCTCACCCATGGCATCCAATTCTGCTGCTATTACCTACTAATGATTATGTGGTGGGAAAGAAGGTTTTGAGGGGTTGGGGGTCGGTAGCCTTATAATTCTTGGAAAGGGCCTGTCTGAGTCAAGAACCGCTAACTCCAGGAAGATGGCCAAATACTGGCAAAATTTCTATCTCTGCTTGTGCAAGTCTAAATGTGTGTGTGTTTTTTTGGCGGGGGAGATAGTGATGTCAAAATCTCCCAGGCTTTGAAGATCATCGCTTGTGACAAAGTTAACAATGCATGTGTTAATTTAGCTGTAGAAAATATTCAGCCTTCTATACCCAGTCATTCAAGTAATATGGAATACCATAAAGAATGGAAGAGGTGTTTCAGAGAAAGTAATTAAACATGAAACATAATCTATATAAAACCACAGTTTGTTAGTCTAGTTACTGGTCTCAGGGGAACAATTTAAAACTGTGTGTGTGTGTGTGTGCAAAATCCGTTGGGATTTTCATAGCTTCTCACTGAATACTGCTAGGATTACTGAGTCAGCACTGAATTGTCTTCCTTATAATTTGAAATCCAAGGTAAATATTTCTTGTCTATTGGTTATATTAGTGAAAATATACAAGAGTTCACGTTTATAAAGGAAACCTTATCTTATGTCCATTAATTCATACTTTCCTATCCCTGAAGACTGGAGGTGTGCCCTGTAACAGATCTGTTATACGAGACATATCTTATTCAATTTCTTTTGAAAAGAATAATGGGCCGAAAGCATATTTTCTTTTTCTCCCAATTATACTATGGATTGAAAGCCAGACTAGTGAGTTTTATTTGCACCTGAGACACGGCCAGAACAAGAATGTATTATTGTTGTCTAAGGCATGTTGTGGGGGATAGAAAAGGCTTTTCTGGGCTGCAAGCTGTGATGAGGATCTTAATTATGTCTTCTCTCAGGCCTGGCCACAAGGAGCCCCAACTCTTCCATGAAGGCCCCACTGAGGTCACAGCAATAGAAATCATCATTCTGGAGATCCCGCTTAACAATTTCTCGTCATTGCTTTTTCTTCTAATACTACAATTAAGTACTGATAAAACGCAAGTAACACGAAAATGGGGCCCCAAAGTGCCGCCAACAGACCTTCGGCGGTGGGGAGCCGTGGTCAGCGAGCCAGACCCCGGGGGCGCCTCTTCGTTCCCTCCGGCCGGGGGTCAGGAGGCCTCTCCCCGCTCACGGGCGACGCGAGGGAGGGGATCGCGGTCGGGAGCGCAGGCTTGGCCTAGGGCGGCGCCCGAGCCGCGGGGCACGGGGTCGCTGGCCGCTCCTCGCGGAGGCCATTATCTCCAGCGATACCAAAAGTGTGCGCCTTCTTCGCAGGGCGGAGGTCAGGGGCCGGGCGCCCCCTCCAGTCGACGAGACCCTTACCAGGCCGTGTGGGGCCCGGGCCCGCGGAGCGCCGGAGCCGCGGCCCCGGCCCACCTCCGAGCTCCTGGGCAGGCAAAGGCCGTCCATGGCGTCCTCGCTCACAGCTCGCGCCCGCCGCGGGCGGTGCCGGACCTCGCCCTTCGCCACCGCTCCCCTCCCCCTCCCGAGCCCGCCGCGGCTCCCGAGGTGACACGGCCCGGACCCTCCATTCTCTGCCCCAGTGTATTTAACTAGCACAACCTAACCGGCTACTCCCTCTCGGTGACAACCCTTCCCCCCCGACAGACGGGCCTAGCAGCCAACCACCGGCCGGAATTGGCGTGCGTCCCGCTCGCCGTCGGTGGCGGCCTCGGTGGGCGGGGCTCGGGCAGCTAGCAAGTTAAGTGGAGCCACGGCTGACGTGAGTCAACAAAGGTCACGTGAGGGGAGCGGGCCGCGCCGATTGGCGGCGCTGGCCGGGCGGGGAGGGGGGGTCACGGCGGCGGCGTGGGGTTCGCTGTGTGACACAATTACAACAACTTTGTGCTGGTGCCGGGGAAGTTTGTGTCTCCACCGAATCCCCCCCGTGTCCCCCAGCCCTGCGCGCTCCGGCCGTTCCCGCCGTCCCCGCCCGTGGCTGCTCCCCGCCCGCCCCCGCGATGTGACCCTACAGCCGAGCCGCCGCTGCTGCCGACCCGGGGGCTCCGCAGCCCCTGCCGCCGCCGCCTTCACTGCCGCCGCGTTGGGATTTTTCGTCGCTGCCGCTCGCGGCGGAGGAGGAGGCGGCGATAAAGTTGGTGTGCCGGTCCCGCGCGGAGATTGGGGGCGTCGTTGCGGGCCCCGGCCCGGGGGGGGTGTTGGCGTTGGAGTTGTGAATTCCCTGCGTTTCCATGAAATCCTGCGGAGTGTCGCTCGCTACCGCCGCCGCCGCCGCCGCTTTCGGTGATGAGGAAAAGAAAATGGCGGCGGGAAAAGCGAGCGGCGAGAGCGAGGAGGCGTCCCCCAGCCTGACAGCCGAGGAGAGGGAGGCGCTCGGCGGGCTGGACAGGTACGGGCCGCCGGCACCCGCCCGGTCGGCTCCGGACGGGCCGGCGCCGCTCGCCGGGGAGGCCCGAGCGCGGCTCGCCTCTGGCGGCGGCGGGGCGGGCAGCTCGGCTTGGCGCTCTCCGCGCCGGGGCCGCTGCCGGGGCCTCGGGCTCGGGCAGGGATGGGTCGCTAGCGTTGCCGGAGCGTTAACGAGCCGCGTGTGTCTCTCCCCACAGCCGCCTCTTCGGCTTCGTGAGGTTTCAGGAAGATGGCGCCAGGACGAAGGCCCTACTGGGCAAGGTAAGGCAGCTGCGGGCCGGAGCGCGGACGCGGGCTCGGCGGCCGGCGCCCGCTCGCCCCGGGCTCTGCGGCCCCGGGCCGGGCCGGCGCGCATTGTGGCGGCGGACGATGGCCGAGGGGCTTCCGGAAAACTATTTCCTGCCTCTGCTTCCCCCACGCCCGGCTCCCTCGCTCGCTGCCTTGCGAAATCGCCCTCTCCTCTTGTAGCTGGGGGAACAGAGACGGCAGCGCTTCGGGGCCGAGCTCCACCGGGTCGACAGAATCTCCTGTGATTTCCCGGCTTTTTGCGGGGAGACCGCGATCTCCTGGGTGCCTGTTTAAGGTCAAGGGATCGCACATGTGTGCACATTTACCCAAACGTCCGACGTACTTGTCTCCCGTGGTTTTTATTCTTTTCCTTCAGGCAGCCTCTTCGCGATGTCTACTGTTAACCCAACGTTTTGGGCTTTTTTGTGTCCCTGCTCCCGGAAGGGGGAAGTTGCCCGTAGTTTAGGGCGGCGAAGAGTTTGCATTGGGCTGTTGACATGCATCTCGATTGAGATGGGTTTTACCTGAAGTTAGGTGACTTGTTTACTTTTTGGGTCTTTCTGCTATAGAAATCCTGCAGTTATTTGTGAATGTGTTTTCTTTTTGAAGCCTCGTTCCCTCTGTGTCTGACAGGGGAGGCCAGGGGGGATTCGGGGTGTAGCCTCTGTTTATTTGTGTGGAAAGTTGTTGGCACTGTCATTTAGTTAAGTAATGGCTGCTCCTATCGGCCCAAGATGGCGGGACAGGGTGGGAGGAGAAAGTGAAGGGGGGGGTTTGGGGGAGGGAGGAGAGGTAAACATGGAAATAAATAGTAGCGATGAATAGCCTTCTCCTTCGGGGTGTGTAGCTCGATGGTGTTTCATACAAATTATCCAAGATTATTTGCATATAGAATTCTTGTACCTTTCTAAAGCTTGGAAGCAGCATTCATAAGCCTGGTAAATGCTTATCAACCTGTAGCACATTTAGTTACCCATCCGTAAGCTATTGAACAAAGGCTGTGGAGTCTCGATCTGTCTGCATCAGTTTGTGTCTCCTGACCAAAATCTGGTTGAAATGACGTTTGTATGCTTTCTCCTTAATTGGGACCGTGAAACTTGGAGTGCGTGCGATAGGTGTTGCATCCATTAGACATTTTCTTTTCTGGCTGAAATCAGTGGCTTTGCATTTGACACCTAGCTTTATTGTCGCAATTGAGAAGGAAGTTTGAAATGACTAAAGCCTAGCATTTTGTTCTTCAGTTGATTTTTTTTTAAATGACTTGTCCTGAATTTTTGTCTGTAGTCTGTAGTTTGTAGGACAGTCGCTAATTCCTTTTATCTGTAATTACACTTCTGTTTTTGTTTCAAAGTAACTAAGTATAAGGGGTTTCCACCGCGCATAACGACCAGAAAGCTGAGCAGAAATAATCCTTTTCAGTAAGCTTATAAGCCTTTAACCGATATAGATAACTTGAACTAAACTTTGACTATGTAGATATTAATTGCCTTCATTAAAATTATCCCTGGAAAAATGAGTAGTGACTAGCTCTGAAATGACTTAAGCATCAATGACTTAAACCTTGAAATTTTTTTCAATCTAAGTAAAGTATTTTATTTAAAGATACTTGACTGCTGTCAAAGTTGTCATTCCAAAGATTAAACAAAATATTTAAATTTAAGGAGCGTTATTTTATCTTGGAATGATTATTGCCGGCTTAATAGGGAGTTGGTAAAATTGTTTGCAGAGATAATTCATTTGTAAAAGTTTGGCCAAATCTATTGCTTTTGGTTATGGTAATAAAGAAGCAAATGGAATCTGATGTTTTATGTGGATGATACGTAAAATGCTAGTTGATGATTTCATGTCTCAGGATGATCATATTTAGATGGATTCAGAGTGGATGGTGCTTAACATTGGATTTCAGATTGTAATATTGAACCATGCAGTTATTATGTACTATTGAGTTTAAATTTTAAAGAATTGAGGATTTTCAAATACTTTTTTTGTGAAAGTGTGTGTTACTTTCTTGATGTTTGTGTACAGTAACAAAAATGAGAAACTTGAGAAGCTTTATTATATGTTTTGGGGAAGAATTAAGGCTTCATAAAATCCTGGGTAATTTGATAAACTACTAAGTGTTTTGTTGAGCTAAAGAAAAAAATTCTTCATTATTTCAAACTCAATGCCTGTGAGGTACTACCTATTTAGATCAAGACTCATTAACTTTCACGTTAAAATAGCACATTCTGGAGTATGTGCTTTCAACCTCATACCGTTCTTGGTTACATCCTTGTGAGCCTGAACATACCAGCGAAATGTGTAATGTAAAGCTTGACGTTATATAACGTCGCACCATGTGTTCGAATTGGGTTCTGAATAGAATGAATGAGCTAGAGTCCTGCTGTAAGAAGGATTGAATTATTTAGTTTCATCCATCTTTTGAACAGTCTTGGGAAACAGTATGTTTTTGTGGAATGTTGAGCTCTGTTGGTTTCAGAATTCTTATTCTCTGAAAGTCTTGAAAACAAGAGTTGGCTTTTCTTTGTTGGGGTAGGTTCATGCTACTTAGCTGAGGGCAGATAATGGAATTGAGTGACTTCCAGGATTCTCTTTTTAGCTACGATTTTTGTCATCCCCCCTCCCTCCCCCCCACAGATTTAGCATGGACCTTGTATAACTTTCTTTTCTTTCTGACAGAAACTTAGCTATTATTACTTGTTTTCAAAAATTATTATTCCTTTCTATATTTTTGGATCTTCTTTCAAGTTTTTTAATTCAAATTTGTAGGTTTTAAAAAAGATAACTCTTGACTTAAAAGCATCGGAGAGTTTAAAACATTTAATAAGGGTCTCTTACTTGCCCCTAAACTTACGTGTTCCTTTTCCAGGTGTGAGGATACTTTCTCCGGACTGCTAATTTCTGTTAGTCTTGGAATGTTTTTGTAAGATTCATTTATATTAGAGTCATTGAAAGAATTTTGGTTTGTACCATTGCCATTTGATATACAATGCTTGGGGTTTTGGATTAAAAAAATGAATTAGTAATACAGTACATTATTTTTGTAGTACTATCTTTAAAAAATCTTTAAAAGATTGTAAATAGCAAGTGGTTGCTTAATCAGAGTTCTTGAAATATAATATGATCTTGACTACTTTGCTCTTTAATGCTGACCATTAGTCTTTTGGTAACATAATAATTCAAGATTGTTATTTTTTAAATTACAGTGGAGTTACTGAAAGTAATTAAATGCAACATTTTAGCAGAAATTATGCTGACTTTTTTAGTACATTTTTGAAAATCTTTTGGGTTAATTTTGTTTTCAGTTGGATAAGGATTTGAGTTAAAGTATAATGTGTAGTAATATATAGCATTAATATAGTGAATATAAATACAGTAATACTATAAGGTATATTTATAAAAATAATATAATGCTAAAGGGCTGGGGACACTTATTCTCGTCAGGGAACTATTGCTAAAATACATAGTTGTTCATTTTGAAGTATCTTTATATCATTTTTAAGTTTGTCCTAAATACTCAGTTTTATTGGAACTCTTTTTTGTAATTATATTAATCAATAGAAAGATTATGTAGAATAGCTAGAAGAAGTTATGGATTTAAAAATGTATGTGCTTTTTTTTCTAGGAGATAATTAGTATTAAAATAGTTGGCATTTTTAAGTTTGTGGGTAATGAAAGTAGTTTAAGATCCATTAAAGCACGTATTTTCCTACATTTGGTTTGCTTGCATGTAGATGGTAGGGAAAAATTATTAGGTCAGCTCTAGAGGTGGCTTTTTTATACTCTAATATTTGGACGTTGATGTTTAAAATTATTATATGTGTTTTTTTAATTTGCTGTCACTTAAAGGGATATATTCATTTCCAGTGTTAAAGAAGGTTAGTGTTTAGATTACAAAAGTAACCACAGAATAATGTCTTGATTTGTGTTTGAAAATTAGATCTTTAATTTGATGCATTTTTTTTAAGTATGCTTTTTGGTGAGGAAAATTGGCTGTGAGCTAACATCTCTTGCCAATCTTCCTCTTTTTTTTTTTTTCTTCTTCTCCCCAAAGCCCCAGTACATAGTTGTATATCCTAGTTGTAGGTCCTTTTATGTGGGATACCGCCACAGCATGGCTTGATGAGTGAGTGGTGTGTAGGTCTGTGCCCAGGATCTGAACTGGCCAACTCCTGGCCTCCAAAGTTGAGCGCATGAACTTAAGCACTTGGCCCCAGGGCTGGCCGTAATTTGATGCATTTTAAAAAGTATTTTCTAGTTTGGAAAGTTGTCTTGTAAACAGTTATAGGTATTATTGTTTATCTGGACAAAGTCTCAGGCAGTTACTATACATTTCCTAAAATTTTAATGCATCCCTGGTAATAAAGCTCTGTAGTAAGAGATTACAGAAAATATTTGCATATCTGGGCACAAATTAGAACTGCAGGATTATGTAAACAGGCACTTTTCTAAGTTCTGACTTTATTTTTCACTGGATAGCTCTTTCCGTGGAATCACTTACTAATGGAAATGACTAGGGAACATTTGACTACCACCTCTAGATATTTTAGGTTATTAAGAAAAACTGCCTGAGAGATGAGTTTTTGTGACTTAGGTGGTAAAGTGGAGTGGCTGGCCACGCACTTTAAACCAAAGTGCAGGTTCAGTGCTTGGCTAACTACAGAAGAAAAAAAATCTTTTTCTGTCTTGACTATGTAACATTTAGTTTTTATTTATATAGTACCAGTATTATTTTGCAAATTTGAAGGGGTTTTTAAGTTTATCTTTACTTTGAAACTCATTGTGATGCTTTGAGCTCTTTGAAATTGATGTTAATGACTGATAACACTGTGAATTATTAATATTTTTGAAATGTGGTATCTAGAGAGCTAATTTATGTAACAAAAACACCACCAGATTGTCTAAGAGTTGAAATGGTGGTTAGGTTATTTAGGGCCCACGTGTATTTATTTGTAGACTAGTTAATTAATAGAGTTTATTTAATGAATGCATAATTGACAGTCTTATGTACTCATACTGAAGCTTCACATACACATATCAGTTTTCCATATTGGTTTGTAATTTGTCAACAGTAAAGTAGAGCAACAAGTATTTGAATGCAAGTCTTCTATGCAGGGAATATGAAGAAAACATAAATATCTCTTGTCTGCATTGAAAACTTACAGTTTCCTAAGAGGGATGAGATAAATATAAGGATGTCTAACACAGGAACATCAGTGACAGAAGAAAAGTATGAAGTATCCTGAAAGTTTATGATAAAGGTCAATTTAACAAGTTACATGTTAGAATGGCTTTTTTTTTTTTTGCCACCCCTAAAAACATTGATTAGCAAGTATGCACAAAAGCAGTCACAGGAACCTGTTGGTGAAGCTTGACAAAGTCCCAGCTCTTTGTCCTTGTAGACAGTCTAACAAGGACCTTGCTGGAAAGGTGCATTGGAGGCACATGTAGCAATATGTTAGCAGCGGTGGGCAAGAGCCCCAGAATACCTGGTCAGTGATGGAACATAGGGCTGAATGGGACTCCTGAGTACATGTGCACTCTGGAGGGGATTGCATCCTGGGTTTGCTGATTCTTAGACCCTCTTCACGCAGAGGTGGAGATGCCTTCACAGTAATTCTAGTCAAACCACATTAACTGGAACATTATTCATTTCACTGATGAAAACTTACCTTCTAACACCCCTACTGCTACCTAACACATTCTGGGTCTGACTGAAGTAAAGGCAGAAGAAACATTGCCTTTGCAGAGTGCCATCTTGGTTCATGTTTTCCTAGAGCCTCTTATTTTTAGATTTAACTTCTGGACTGTGCATCCTGATTTGGGAATTTCAAAAGTGAACTAACAGTCTCTAGATTTTAGATTATTAGAATTAACTTTAAAAGTTAACTGATAGTTGCTAGGTTAAAATTAACTAAAACACTTGTGACCCACTGTATCCTGATGTGTTTTATTTTTTTCTTAAGACATTTAATGAGAATTTCTATTATGTAACATATTCTGCGTCAGATGTTTAAAACTAAATTATTTCATTAAATTTTGAAAATACATTTGTGAGTTAAATGGGGGGTGTTCACATTTGTGGGATATTGCAGAATGGCTTCTGGGCCAGCTTAATTTACAGACAGCCTATTCCATTTGTCCAGGTATGTTTCAACAAATTACGCACTTTGAACACCAGACCCCAGAAGAGAAAAAAAAGAAGACCCTGCTTGCTAGCTCCCCATGCCTGGGGACTCTTACGGTCTGGACCTTCTTTCCCTGGATGGCTAGTGCTGGAGGTGGGCAGGACGTTGATGGCTCCTGCAAAACGCTACTTGCTTTCTTGGACCCCCATTTTCAGTTACTTAGTTTACTCTTGGGGCAGTTGTTAAGTTCAAAGTTCTACCCTAGATTGGGCCTCAGTAGAATGGCTCTTATTAATGGGATGGGGATTGTTTCTTTATTGTGTTTCTTGGAGCTGGTGTTTCTTGATTTCAGTATCAGCAAGGAATCTTATAATTTTGTTTAGGGAAACATGATTTAAAATCAGATTTTAGCCTTTAGCAGATGTTCAAAGGATGATCTGTGTGTTCTTTCTCACTCTGATCTCATTTTGTAGTAATATTTACTTTTGTTATGGGTTCTTAACTTGGGGTCCTTGAATGAGTGTTCATGGGTCAATTTAAATGTTTAAGAAATTCTCTGACGGGCTGGCTCCGTGGCCCAGTGGTTAAGTTTGAGTACTCCGCTTTGGCGGCCCAGAGTTTCGCTGGTTCGGATCCTGGGCACAGACATGGCACCGCTCATCAGGCTATGCTGAGGCAGTGTCCCACATGCCACAACTAGAAGGACCCACAACTAAAAATACACAATTATGTACCAGGGGGCTTTGGGGAGAAAAAGGAAAAATAAAATCTTTAAAAAAGAAAATTCTCTGACAAAGTTTTGGAAGGATACCTAAGAAGTAGTGAAATAATGGTCATCTTGGAGTACAAAACAGCTCTAGGGTGAGGGGGAGGGGAGGAGCTTTTAAACTTAGACTTTATATAATTTCTTTATTGCTGTGGTTTTTTTGGTTTGTTTTTTAACCGTAGACACGTATTACTTTAAAAATAATACAGTAAGCACACTGATAGTGAGTACACCAGAATTATATTTTGGTTATTAAAGATGGATTTTATACTACCACGTGTATAGTTAGAGATACCTGTAAAGGCTTCGTTGTCAGGTTGGGATACTTCTGAACTTGATTCTCCTTCAGTGGGGATAGGAGTGAATGAAGTAGAGATGTACTCCACTAGGTCCTATTTGCATTTTAGGTAGCTTCGTGATAGTCACGGTACTCATTCTTCATTTTGATCTTTAGCATCTGTTTCATTGATGACTTTGCTTTGGGTCCAGGTTTGGCCCTGGCTGACATTTGGGACCTAATTAAGAACTATAACCTGGAAGGTGGGAGTAATCCCTTATTTAGACAGTTTCAGGTTTCTTAGCCAATATGTGGGCCATTTGCCGTTTTCTTCTACAAGCTTTTATTTATTTTCTCTTACCCATTTCTTTTTATTCTATCTTTTCTCTACTCTCTACATTGCTAAAACTGTTGTTGTCATTCTGTTTTGAATGCATGCCTGCATTCTTTTTGTAGTTTTGTCTGTGGTAGTATTTTGTCTGTGTTAGAATAAATAAAAGATGCTGCTGCTAAGTTTATTCTCAGGAAGAAGGTTGGGCTTTGTTATCTTTAAGAGTATTATATAAGGTCTTCTAACTCATTTTCATTTAGAACAATGAGAGAAACCTTTTTAGATAAAGGGTTGTTTTCAGACTATAAACCTATTACATTATGTTCATTAGATCCTTCTCTTTTTAAAAAACAATTAGGGAAAATTTCCAGTATTTTCAAATCAGGGAAAATCAACCAACCAACCAACCATCACTGATCATTACTCAGCTTCAACACTTTTCAACTCCTGACCAGTCTTGTTTCATCTGTATTTTACCCCTCGCTTCCATTTTTTGAAGGAAATCTCAGACATCAGTCACATTGTTTAATCCATAGATATTTAAATCCGTCTCTGAAACATAGCCACGATGCCCTTATTATGCATAAAAATAACTTCTTAATATCAAATATCCACGGGCCTTGATTTTTTTGCTGTATGAAAGTTAAGAATTAGTTGCTTGGGAAATGAGTAGAAAACAGATATTTAGCTGAATATATGTCAATTTGTTTACATTTTAATATTGTGATAGGATTCTGTAATAGAATATTACACAAAACGTGACAAGAGATAATTTTTCTTAAGAACTTTATGAATCTTAGTTGCTTGAGTCTGGATAGTTTATATATTTAGGGAAAATTTGTTTTTAAGATACATTAGTTAAAATAAATGTTTTAGGTTTTTGAATTTCCGTATCAGAATGAGAACGAGGAAAGCTTTTGCTTTGCTTCGCTTGGATTTGTGAAAGGTTTACGGAACTGCTGTGAGTGAGGGACTGTGCCAAGTCCTGGAGCAACAAGTAAGGCCTGGCTTCTGCCCCTGCAGTCTGTAGCGAGAGGTGGACAGACTGAGTGATCATATGATGTAGTAAGTACAGTAAGCAAGGTATATGCAGAGTGCTGTGAGCTCACAAATGATGGCGCAGTTAAAACATTTAAAACTTTTGATTATGGGTAGTTTAAACAGTTCACACAATTCTCAACGTTTTGGAGCAGTTAATTTTGCCTGGAGAAGGGGTGAGGGAAACTGCATAAAGATGTAACATTTGGTCTTGGTTATCAAACGTGAGTAGAAATTTAGCAAGAGAAAAAAGGACAGAGTTGGAGGTATGAAGTTAAATGGTGTTTGAGGAGTTGTGAATAGTCTAATGTGTGTAGAGGGTAGGGTGACTCAGTGGGGTTGGGAGGAGTTAACTGAGCATGTGAAGGCCCCCATCACTGTAGGCCATAGGGTGTTTTGGGGAGTCATTGAACTCAACTCTGTAATCAGGGAAAGTGACATGACCAGAAGTAGGTTTTATGGGAATATTACTAACTGCAGGGAGAAGGATAAAGTGGAGGGGAAAGGGACCTAGTTGTGAAGTATTGACAGATAGATAGCAATGCATGGATTTTCGAATAGAATTCTGCTTCTGCCACTTACTGGATGTGTGATTCTTGGGCAAATTATTTCATCTTTCAGAGGCTCAGTTTTCTCATCTGTAAAATGGAAGTGGTAATAGATTTCTGGCAGGCTATTGCTTTTTGTGTTAGGAAAAAAAGGTTTGTAAAGTGCCTGGCATTGGGCCTAGCATGGAAGGTGCTCAGTACAAGATAAAGGTTGTTATTAACATCTTGGAAAAGACAATTAAGTTTAAACTAAGGCTGTAGTTTAGGAATGAGGGAGAAGATAGAGTCAGATTTGAGATCTCTTGAAAGGCCTTTCCTTGACTTTTATAACATCTCACTACTTTGGCTTTCCTTCTGTGTCTCTGACCACGTCTTAGTCTCTTTTGCAAGGAGATTCTGTTAGAGGTTTTCTTTACTCACCGTTCCCACTTGCATGTATACTTGACTGCTACTTGATTACTTGAGTATCTTGAAGGCACCTTAAACTGAACATACGCAAACTGAATTTATCATTGTCTTTGATGTTCCTTATCAGTACTCTTGCCAGAAACCTTGGAGTCCTTCTTGACTCTTTTTTCTTAACCTGTCAAGTCCTAATAGTTACCATTATCTTGTCATTTCTATATCTTAAATCTCAGACCTGTTTGTTTCTCTCATTCCTCACTGCTACCATCCTAATGGCAGCCATGATCCTGTCTTTGACTTTTGAAGTACCGTCATGCAATTTTCTTGAATAGGTATACTTGCGCATAGTACAAAACTGAAAAGTTATGTAAAGGATGTTACAGTGAGCAGAAAATCTCCCTCTCACACCATCTCCCATTATTTAGTTCCTGTTCTCAGACAGCCACTGATAAAAGGTTTATTGGGTAAGTTCATGTTTCAACACATATACAAGCATTTTCTGTTGTATTTTTTTCCCCTACACAAATGAGATCATACTGTATACAGTTGTTAAAATGCTTTGTTAATTTTACTACTTGTCATGAAAATGTTAGTAGTTTTTATATTGAATTGTCTTGGGTTTGAGAGTTCTCTGTCATTCAAGTAGTGAGATGTTGGTGAGGGGATTGGTGTGGGTGATTTTTAAGTTATTTTGATTTTGAGGTTCTGTTACTCCTTTTATACATGGTGTTGAAGGTAGAAATTCTTCAACATGCAAAAGCTTAATTCAAAGTATGTTCACATATGTTTTTCTAAGATAGCAGTTGCTTAATTTTATATGCTATGAACTGTCAATTGGAGTAATTGGCAATTTTCCCTTTGTATTTTCGTTTTATTGTTGTGACTGATTATCAGGCTCTGTGAATACTAATTTAATTCACTCCCTGAATGTTTATAGAAGTTGCCATAGGTTATACCAGTTGGTGTCTTGTATATGCAGAAGTCATTCACCTTCTTGATTTATTCTTGGTTTTTATTATAGAAAAGGAAAAATAGGTGATCTTGCATTCTATTAGTTGAAAATGATACAGGTCTTAGTCTGTTATTAACTTATTTCATAGCAAAATAGCTTTATTTTTATTATAGACTGACTGATGGTGGAGCTAGAACAATGGTACTTTACTTTGCTGGAGTCATTAATCCTTTGAGGGTCAGTGTAGCTGCATACATTTTGTATATGATTTCAGGGAGTGCATGGATCCCTTTGAAGCCCAACTGTGGACTCCATTATTGTTGGTTTAGTTTACTTATTCTTGGTTAGAGGCGTTAATGATAGGAGTATGTTGGGGGGAAAAGATAAGGTTTAGAACCACTGGATCGGTTAGGCTTAGATGGTTTGGATGTTACCACACAGTTTTGTGGTAACCTATGACCACTTCACGTATTCTCTCAAATTCTCCTCTATTGATTATAAAGGTGCTGGGGAAGAGAATGTGGACTGATTCCTAGAGAACTTATTGCTCTACCTGGAAAAATAGCTGTAAGCACATGCTCCATTAACATAATTAATAGACTTTAGTATTGTGTCCTCAGCCTGGGGGCTCAAAATGCTGGTTTGGTTGGGAGGCTGTGATATACTGGGAAGAACGATGGATTGGAAAACTGAAGACCTGAGTTTTAGGGTCTGCTGCCTACTTTAGTCATGTCGCTTAATTCTTGTCCTCAGTTTCACCATCTGTTAAAATGAAGGGCTGGGAATTAAGAATTTCCAAAGTGACTATCTAGCACCAGAATTCTAGGTGGCTGTTCATTTGAATTTTTAGGATTGGCTCAGTTCTTTAACATTTTGACCCAGAAGGAGGGTACAATGGAATTTTGTTCTAGATGGTATTTTTTTGTGATTTCAGCCTCACGCCTTCAAGACCAGAAACCAAATGAGTGCAGGCACATAGTGGAACTGAGAGTTGTATGTTTTTGTTAATCTAGTATGATTAATCATTCAGTTAGTCTTAGATTGATTTGACGGTTGGTCTTATTTATTAATGGTTAGCTTTTTGACTTCTCCAAAGTGCTTCTTTCTTATAGTTGGGATTGTTATTTCTTAGGTCAGATCTGATCTTTCTAATTCTTGAAGATGGGTAATCATCCCTTTGTCTAGCGTATTCATGCTGTATATGCTAACTGCCCATTTGTTTCAAGAGCAGTTGTAATTGCTTGGTGAAGCATTTTATGTTGACTGCTTTAAAATCTTTGTCACATAATTCATCAAAAACCTGGGTCATCTCAGTGTTGCATGTGTTGATTTTTCCCACTCACATTGTACTTTCCTGGTTTTTGGTATGGTGAGTGATTTTTTTATTGTACCCTGGCCATTTTGGATATTGTATGAGAACTCTGGATCCTAATAATTCTTTTTTATAGTAGACAGTCTCCTTGTTGAAGTGTAGTGTAAGGGCTGCGTGCGTGTGTATGTTCAGTTTCTCTCTGGGCCCTCCCGACAACCACCCTGGCAGAAGTAAGGCAGCGAATCATGCTCTCTGGGTGCAGACTGATGGGGATGCAAGTTCAGCTCCTCCCTTTCCTCACTGACATCTTCCTGGCAAAAGCTGGGCACCAGTTTACACAACTTTTTTGCCTCGGAGTGGGCGGTGTAAGATCAGCTTCCTGACTGGGTCGTGCTTCCCCAGCAAGAGAGAAGTGGAGGGCTAACTCACACCACTTTGCTGCAGAGTGGAGCAGAAGTGCCCTACTTTGTACCATTTCTCCTGAGTTGATGCCAGGTGGGGTATGGTGGAAGCTCAGCACCGTCTGCGCACCACTGGTACCAGAGAATGAGTGAAGCAGATTGTTGGCTTCTCCATCTTGCTTGGTTTCGTTTCGTCTCACTGCTGGGTGGGGGGTAGAGGTTCAGCTCCCCACTGGTCCCTGCCGACAGCAGGGATGGGGGGAAAGTGGGATGCCGATTAGCTCCAACTGACACCACTTTGTTCAGTCTTATTGATGCTGGGTAGGGGTACAGGTTCATCTCCTCACTGGTTCCTGCTGATACCGGATGTGTGTGTGTGTGTGGGTGTGGGTGTGTGGTGAAGTGTAGTGGTGACTACACTGCCTCACACAGTGGTTTTTTTTTCCTTCTTCTCCCCAAAGCCCCCCCAGCACACAGTTGTATATTCTGGTTGCGAGTGCCTCTGGTCATGCTATGCGGGACGCTGCCTCAGCATGGTCTGTTGAGGGGTGCCATGTTCACGCCCAGGATCTGAACCAGTGAAACCCTGGGCCGCTGAAGCAGAGCGTGCGAACTTAACTACTCTGCCAAGGGGCCGGTCCCCCTCACACAGTTTTTTAAGTCTTCTTGCTACTGGATGGGGTGGTGGTGTGACCCAGCTTGCCCTTGATCCCACTGACATCCTACCTTAAATGGATGAAACTGAATATCACTTTCTTCCACTGAGTGTGGGGTATGGAAGATCAGCTCCTTTTTCAGTCTTGCCACTAACTCGGCCAGGGGTATTGGAGCATCCCCTTGCTTCTGCAGGGCCTGGAAGATCAGCTTCCTATTCAGCCTCATCCATACTATCCCGGCAGGGGAACTGGAGCACCCTCGTCTAGGGGATGGAAGATCAACTGCCTGTTTTGTCCTGCCAACACTGCCCTAGTAGGGGACTCTGATCGACTTGCCCCGCCTGCTCCCCACTCTGGCTGAGGGGAGGGAAGTATGGAAGATTAGCTGCATGCTTGGCTTCACTGAAACTGGAGGGTTCACATGTGTGTTTGTGTATGCAGATTTTCCGTTGATGTTTGGCTGGAGTATGGTGAGTATTGCTAAAAAGGTTTCTGTTGGTAAGCTGTCCTTTTCCCAGTCCTTTGTCTAGGAGGAAAAAGCTTTGCTTGGAGCTTTTTTGCTCTGTGACTGATGGTGGTACTATATTGGGGGCTTCTGAAGCAGCAGCCTGTCCTGGATATATGGGAGGCAATAAGAAAACCCAGGGAACTCACTGCCTTGTTATTCCTCAAGCTCTGTTGTCTCTAGAAAGTCTCCCATCTTTTTCTGACCTTTGAGATACTTCCTATGCTTATTTGTTGTATTATGTCCGGGACTTTTTAGTTGTAAGAGGGAGGATGTGGGAGGAATGAAGCTATTTCATTTTGGTGGAACTGGAAGTCTTCCATTGACTTTTATAGTAATTCAATTTGAATTGTGAAAATTTTTACCTAAAGGTATTATGTCATGTGAATGAAGTCTTAAAAAAATCCAATTTATAGGAAAATCTTAACTTATGACAATATCATCAGTGATTGTAACATATGATCTTTGTTACAAAGCTATTTCCTTGTATCAGGGTTTGAGTCATAGCTGTATTTTGGGGGCAAGGTTTAAATAGCTACATTGCTTGCTTTTGAACATCAAATGCTTTCTGTCATATTCTTTAAAGGAAGTACATATTTACATATATAGAGAGAAACTGAAAGATAAACTGGGTTATAGCAGAATGTTACTGTTTTGGTTTGCCATCAGACAGCAGTTACTCTTTAGTTTCCCATGCCAAATATACTAATACAACAGAACGTTCTACTCCTTTGACCATATTAAGGCCAGCAAAAAACAAAACAAAATCCCTTCCCCAAATTCTTAAAACACTTAAAATAGACAAAGTGATTTACAAGTTCTTAGGAGGAAAAGGAGAGGTGGTGCATACAAATGTTTTCCTATGCATTTCAAATGAATAGGTAGGTGAAAACTTTAACTAGGTAGGAGGTATTAGTCCACTTTAGGCAGAGGATAACTAATTTTAGTAATGTACATGTTACAAAATTCTACAAATTTAAAATGAGGGGGCTTTTATAATTCATTCCAGCTCTAAAATTCTATGATTGTTCTTTTGAACTTGTTATAATGCAATTTGTGCAGAAACTGAAATGATTTTTTTTAGAAAAAATTTCTTGGAAAAAAGATTGTTAGGCCTTTTAATGAGTTTCTCTTAAGTTTAGCTATTTATTCTGTTATTTAAGAAATGAGCTGATTTATTTTCTGTGTGATATGCTAATCATAATGTGGAATGGTACATAATGTGCATTCTTCTTTGATCTGTTAGTTATTTTGGATTGTGTTGTTTAATTTCCATATATTAGTGAATTTCCCCAATTTGTTACTGATTTCTAATTTCATTCCATTTTGGTCAGAGAGCATAGCTATTACCATTTTAATCCCTTTTAAACTTACAGAGACTTGCTGTTTTGTGGTTTATCCTGGAGACTGTTCCATGTGCACTTGAGTAGAATGTGTATTTTGCAATTGTTGGGAGTGTTCCAAAGATGGCTTTTCAGTCTTCTTGGTTTATAGTGTTTTGCAGGTCTTCTGTTTCCTTGTTGATCTGCTGTCTATTGACTATTGAAAGTGGAGAATTGCAGTCTCCAACTACTGGTGAATTGTCTGTTTTTCTTCACTTCAGCTTTTGCTTCAGGTATTTTGAGTTCTGTTGTTAAATGCATATTTGCTTTTAGTTGTTCTGTCTTCCTGATGAATTAACCCTTTTGTCATAAATTTATTGTCTTTGGCCATTTTTATAGCATGTTCTTCTTTGTCCCTAGTAATGGTATTTGTCTCAAAGTATATTTTGTCTGATATTAGTATAGACACTCCCACTCTGTTTTGGTTACTGTTTGTATGGTACATATTTTTACATCTTTTTAGTTTTATCCTGTTTTTATCTTTGAATCTAAAGTTCTTTTTAGGAAGCATACAGTTGGATTATGCTTTTTTATCCATTCTTTCAGCCTCTGCCTTTTAATTGTGAGTGTTTAATTCATTTATGTTTTACGTGATTACTGATAAGGTAGGATTTACACCTGCCATTTTGCTATTTGTCTTCTATATGTCATCTGTTGTTTTTATTTTCTATTTCTCCATTTCCACCTTTTTTGGTATGAGATATTTTTCAGTGTACCATTCTAATTCCCTGTTTGTTAATTTTATTATATGTTAAGTGTTTAGTGGTTGTCCTGGGAACTTACAACCAGTTCTGATTAACACCAACTTAATTTCAGTAGTATACAAAGACTTTTCTCCCATGTAGCTCCATTCTCTCCCCCTTCTTTGTGCTGTTACTGTCATATGTATACATTGTTTCCATCAACTCAGATGTATAATTATTGCTTTATTGACTGTCTTTTAAATCACATAGAAGAAAATAAACAAACCAAAAATGCATTTATAGTCCCTTTGATGTTTACCTGAAGAGTTACCTGTGCTGATGCTCTTTACTTTTCCTTGTGGATTTGAATTATTGTCTAGTGTTCTTTCATTTCAATGTGAGTGATTGTCTTTTGTATGCACTGTGGGTCTGGATAGTGACAAATTCAGTTTTTGTTTATCTGGTATATCTTAATTTCTCTTTCATATTTAAGGATAGTTTTGCTGGATATAGAATTCCTGATTGACCGTCTTTTCCTTTCAAGACTTTTAATGTGTCATCCCATTGCCTTCTGGCCTCCATGGTGTCTGATGGAGAAATCAGGTATTAATCTTATGGAGGATCCCTTGTACATGATGAGTCACTTCTTTCTTGTTGCTTTCACAATTCTCTTTTTCTTTTGATAGTTTGACTTTAATGCATCTCAGTGTGGATCTTTTTGAGTTCAATCTGTAATGAGTTCATTGGACTTTTTGGATATGAGATTAATTTTCTTTTAATAAATTTGGAATGTTTTCAGCTGTTATTTCTTTAAATGTTGTTTCTCTTCCCTTCTCACCTCTCCTTCTGTGACTTCCAATATGCATATTTTGGTACTCTTCATGATATCCCACAGGTCTCTCAGGTTCTGTTCATTTTTCACTTTTTCCTTTCTGTTGCTTGACTGGATAATCTCAGTTGATCTATCCTCAAGTTCCTTTATTCTTTCTGCCTGCTTGAATATGCTGTTGAACCTCTAGTGAATTTTTGAATTCAGTTATTGTACTTTGTAGTTGGTCATTTTTTATATATATATGTAATTTCTCTGTTTATTGATATTATGTATTCTTTGATACATTGTCCTTGTACATTGCTTTAGTTCTTTAGACATGACTTCCCTTAGTTTGAACATATTTATAATAGGTGACTTAAAGTCTTGTCTAGTAAGCCTGTCATCTGGGCTTTCTCTGGGACAGTTTCTATTGATTGCTTGTTGTTGTGGATGGGCCATACTTTTTTGTTCTTTGCATATCTCAAAATTTTGGTTGAAAACTGAACATTTTAATATATTGTAGCAACTTCGGAAAGCAGAATGTTCCTCTTCTGTAGCATTTGTTTTTGTTACTGTTGTAGTAGTTGTTTACAGTGACTTTTCTGAACTAGTTTTGTGAAGTCTGTATTTTTTGTCCTATATTGCCACTGAAATCTCTCCTTGTTTATCTTAGTGTTTAGCTAACCATTAGACAAATATTTTCTTAACTGACTGGAGCCAGTAAGTCTGCCAGTTCTTTGCTAAGGGTGCTCTTTGTGCAGGCAGTTGATAGCTCAGCCATAGCCTTCACTTTCATGGTTGTGTAGAGCCTCATGGTCACAGAAAGAGTGCCCAGGGACTTCTCTTCAGGTCTTTCCTGGGTATGTGCATAGCCTATGACTGTGCTTGGCCTTCTTGATTCTCAGGTTTCTTTCATATTTGTCAGAGCTTTTCAAAGCTGTTATGTACGTGTCATTCCCTTACTTTTCTTTTTAGGGTTTTTGGTTATTCTGTTGTTTGCCCTAATTGTTATCCCCTGCTTCAGCGAGCTGCAAAGTTAAACAATTTCCTGGAATTGTTTTTGACAAATGCCCCTGGAGTAAAGGCCTTTTGCACTGGGCAAGGTCCAGATCAAGTCAAGTACAGATAGCCTTGCAATTGGGATCTTACAGGGAACCATCAGGTCAAATAATTATCAATTTTCTGGAAATGAGACTTTGAAACATCTTCAGCCTCCTCTGCTGGCTTTTCAGGCTACTGGTTTGTACTGCAAATCCACGCTGTTTTCAAGTCTACTGTGGAGCTGACTGGAGAGGCTGGGACTAGGGCAAGTTAAAAAGCCACAGACCTCTTTGTTTTTACCAAGATTTAGCCATTTTTCTTGAGCAAACCCTTCCCAGATTGCTGAGAGCTTTTGGATAGTTTCTAGAGTTATTAAAAAGTTGATCTTGACAATATTTGCCAATTCTTTTATTATTTTCTAAAATTTTTATTGAGTTGATAGGTTACAATCTTGTGAAATTTCAGTTGTATGTTATTGTTTGTCAGTCATGTTGTAAGTGCACCCCTTCACCCTTTGTGCCCTCCCTTTCCCCTGGTAACCACCAATCAGTTCACTTTGTCTCTATGTTTAACTTCCACCTATGAGTGGAGTCACACAGAGTTCGTCTTTCTCTATCTGCCTTATTTCGCTTAACATAATACCCTTAAGGTCCATCCATGTTGTTGTGAGTGGGACAATTTTATCCTTTTTTATGGCTGAGTAGTATTCCATCGTATATATATATATACCATATCTTCTTTATCCAGTCATCAGTTGATGGGAACTTACGTTGCTTCCACGTCTTGGCTATTGTAAATAATGCTGCAATGAACATAGGGGTGCATAGGACTTTTGGAATTGCTGATTTCAAGTTCTTTGGATAGATACCCAGTAGTGGGATGGCTGGGTCATAGGGTATTTCTATTTTTAACTTTTTGAGAAATCTCCATACTGTTTTCCATAGTGGGTGCACCAGTTTGCATTCCCACCAACAGTGTATGAGGGTTCCTTTTTCTACAACCTCTCAAACATTTGTCACTTTTTGTTTTGGATATTTTTGCCATTCTATCAGGTATAAGTTGATATCTTAGTGTAGGTTTGATTTGCATTTCCCCGATGATTAGTGATGATGAGTATCTTTTCATGTGTCTATCGGCCTTCCGTATATCTTCTTTGGAGAAATGTCTGTTTATGTCCCCTGCCCATTTTTTGATTGGGTTCTTTGATTTTTTGTTGTTGAGCTGTGTGTGTTCTTTATATATTATGGAGATTAACCCTTTGTCGGCTAAATAACTTGTAAATATTTTTTCCCAACTAGTGGGTTTTTTTGTTTCAATCCTGTTTTCCCTTGCCTTGAAGAAGCTCTTTAGTCTGATGAAGTCCCATTTGTTTATTCTTCCTATTGTTTCCCTCGTCTGAGAAGTTATCGTGTCCAAGAAGATTCTTTTGAAACTGATGTCAAAGAGTGTGCTTCCTACATTCTCTTCTAGAAGACGTATTGTTTCAGATCTAATCTTTAGGTCTTTGATCCATTTTGAGTTTATTTTAGTGAATGGTGAAAAAGAATGGTCAATTTTCATTCTTTTACATGTGGCTGTCCAGTTTTCCCAGCACCATATGTTGAAGAGACTTTCTTTTCTCCATTGTAGGCCCTCAGCTCCTTTGTCCAAGATTAGCTGTCCATAGATGTGTGGTTTTATTTCTGGGCTTTCAATTCTGTTCCATTGATCTGTGCACCTGTTTTTGTACCAGTACCATGCTGTTTTGATTATTGTAGCTTTGTAGTATGCTTTGGAGTCAGGGATTGTGATGCTCCAGCTTTGTTCTTTCTCAGGATTGCTTTAGCAATTCAGGGTCTTTTGTTGCCCCATATGAATTTTAGGATTCTTTGTTCAATTTCTGTAAAGAATGTCATTGGGATTCTGATTGGGATAGCATTGAATCTGTAGATTTCTTTAGGTAGAATGGACATTTTAACTATGTTTATTCTTCTAATCCATGTGCATGGAATGTCTTTCCATCTCTTTATGTCAACATCAATTTCTTTCAGGAAAGTCTTGTAGTTTTCATTGTATAGATCCTTCACTTCCTTGGTTAAATTTATCCCAAGGTATTTTATTCTTTTTGTTGTGATTGTGAATGGTATTGTGGTCTTGAGTTCTTTTTCTGTTAGTTCATTATTAGAGTATAGAAATGCTACTGGTTTATGTAAATTGATTTTATACTCTGCAACTTTGCTGTAGTTGTTGATTACTTCTAAAAGTTTTCCAGTGGATTCTTTGGGGTTTTCTATATATAAGATCATGTCGTCTGCAAATAGTGAGAGTTTCAGTTCTTTCCTCCTTATTTGGATTCCTTTTATTCCTTTCTCTTGCCTGATTGCTCTGGCCAAAACCTCCAGTACTATGTTAAATAAGAGTGGTGATAGAGGGCATGCTTGTCTCATTCCTGTTCTCAGGGGGATGGCGTTCAGTTTTTGCCCATTGAGTATGATGTTGGCTGTGGGTTTGTCATATATGGCCTTTATTATGTTGAGGTAGTTCCCTTGTATCCCCATTTTGTTCAGAGTTTTTATCCTAAATGGCTGTTGGATCTTGTTAAATGCTTTCTCTGCATCTATTGAGATGATCATGTGGTTTTTATTCCTCAGTTTGTTGATGTGGTGTATCACGTTGATTGATTTGCAGATGTTGAACCATTCCTATGTCCCTGGTATGAACCCACTTGATCATGATGTATGATCCTTTTGATGAATTGATGAATTTGGGTTGCCAAAATTTTGTTGAGGATTTTTGCATCTATGTTCATCAGTGATATTGGCCTGTAGTTCTCCTTTTTCGTGCTGTCTTTGTCAGGCTTTGGTATCAGCGTGATGTTGGCCTCATAGAATGTGTTAGGAAGTGTTCCATCCTCCCTAATTTTTTGGAATAGCTTGAAAAGGATAGTTATTAAATCCTCTCAGAAAGTTTGGTCGAGTTCTCCAGGAAAGCCATCTGGTCCTGGGGTTTTATTCTTTAGGATGCTTTTGATTGCTGTTTCAATCTCTTTCCTTGTGATTGGTCTGTTCAAATTGTCTGCTGCTTCTTGACTAAGCTTTGGGAGATTGTAGGAGTCCAAGAATTTATCCATTTTTTCTAGGTTATCCATTTTGCCTGCATAGAGTTTTTTGTAGTATTCTCTTATAATCTGTTGTATTTCTGTGGAGTCTGTTGTTATTTCTTCTCTTTCATTTCTGATTTTGTTTATTTGGGCTTTCTCTCTTTTTTTCTTTGTAAGTCTGGCTAGGGGTTTGTCAATTTTATTTATCTTCTCAAAGAGCCACCTCTTTGTTTCATTGATCCTTTCTACTGCCTTTTTTGTTTCAATAGCATTTATTTCTGCTCTGATTTTTATTATTTCTCTCCTTCTGCTGACTTTGGGCTTTGTTTGTTCTTCTGTCTCTAATTCAGTTAGGTGTAGTTTAAGATTGCTTATTTGGGGTTTTTCTTGTGTGTTAAGATGTGCCTGTACTGCGATGAATTTCCCTCTTGATACTGCTTTTGCTGCATCCCATATGAGTTGGTATGGCATGTTATCTCCAGGTATTTTTTGATTTCTTCTTTAATTTCTTCAATGATCCATTGCTTGTTCAATAGCATATTATTTAGTCTCTATATCCTTGTGCCTTTTTCAGCTTTTTTCTTGTAATTAATTTCTAGCTTTATAGCATTATGATTGGAGAAGATTCTTGTTATTATTTCAATTTTTTTAAATTTGTAGAGGCTTGTCTTGTTTCCCAAGATATGGTGTATCCTTGAGAAAGTTCCATGCCTGCTTGAGAAGAATGTGTATTCTGCTGTTTTTGGATGAAGTGTTCTATCTATGTCTATTAAGTGTAAGTATTTTAGCTTTTTGTTTAGCTCCACTGTTTCCTTGTTGATTTTCTGTCTGGATGATTGATGTGAGTGGGGTGTTGAGGTCCCCTGCTAGTACTGTGTTATTTTTGATATCTTCTTTTAGGTTTGTTAATAGTTGCTTTATGAACTTTGGTGCTGCTGTATTGGCTGCGTAGATATTTATAAGCGTTATTTCTTCTTGATGAAGTGTCCCTTTGATCATTATATATTTGCCCTCTATGTCTCTCTTTACCTGCCTTATGTTGAAGTCTGTTTTGTCTGATGTAAGTATTGCAACAACTGCTTTCTTTTGTTTGCTATTAGCTTGGAGTATTGTCTTCCACCCCTTCACTCTGAGCCTGTGTTTGTCCTTGGAGCTGAGATGTGTTTCCTGGAGGCAACAAGTTGTTGGATCTTGTTCTTTAATCCATTTTGCCACTCTGTGTCTTTTTATTGGAGAGTTCAATCCTTTTACATTGAGGGTGGTTATTGATGCATGAGGGGTTAATGCTGTCATTCTGTCGCTTGTTTTCCGGTTTTCCTGCGTTTCCTTTGTTTCTCGTTGTGTGTGTTTTAGCCTACCCATTGACTTCTGCATTTTCTTATGCTAGGTTTCTTAGATTTTTCCTTATTTATGTTTTGTTTCTCTGTTCTGTTTTTTAGTTTAGTGGCTACCCAGAAGTTTGTATTCAGAATTTCGTGTATAACATAGTCCATTTTCTGGTGGTCTCTTACTTCCTCAGCCTAGACTGATTCAGTCCCTTTCTTCCTCCCCTCCTAAAATATTATTGTCATCTCTTATTCCAACTTGTGTTGTGATTTTGTGGTTAGAGTGATAAGGTTGTCTTTGCTTTGATGATTTCCTTCCCTATATCCTAATGCTGTAGTTGAATATTTGCTATCCTATTCTGATTCTATTTGTCTCCCTACCCTGTATTTTGTGACCCCTTTCTCCCTTTTTTTCTTTTTTAAGGTATGAGAGTCTTCTTGAGGATTTCTTGTAGTGGCGGTCTTGTGGCTACAAAGTCCCTTAGCTTTTGTTTGTCTGGAAAAGATTTAACTTGTCCCTCATATCTTCAGATATTTTTGATGCATAGAGTATTCTTTGCTGAAGATTTTTATCCTTTAGTTTTGCATATGTCATTCCAGCCTCTCCTAGCTTGTAAGGTTTCTGTAGAGAAATCTGCTGAAAGTCTGATAGGGATTCCTTTGCAGGTTATTTTCTTCTGCCTTGCTGCCCTGAGAATTCTTTCTTTGTCATTCGTTTTTGCCATTTTTACTACTACATACCTTGCAGTAGGTCTTTTTACATTGACAAATCTAGGAGATTGGAAAGCTTTCTCCACACACATTTCTCTCTCAATCCCTAGATTGGGGAAGTTCTCGTCTATAATTTCATTAAGCACACTTTCTGCTCCATTTTCCTTTTCTACGCCCTCAGGGATTCTGATAATTCTTAAGTTGCATTTTCTCAGTGAATCAGCTAATTCTCAGAGATTTTCTTTAGTTTTTTAAATTCTTAGTTCTCTTTGTTCTTCTTTCTGGAGCTGTTCAGCCTGTCTATCTTCGATTATGCTAATTTTCTCCTCTATGGTGTCTACATGGGCATTCAGGGAATCCGTCTTCTGTTTTATCTGATCCATTGTATTTTTCATCTCTAGTATTTCTGATTGATTCTTCTTTATAGTTTCCGTCTTTTTTGTGAAGTAACTCCAGAACTCGTTGACTTGTTTCTCTATATTTCCCTTTACGTCATTGAGTTTTTTCATGATAGTTACTCTGAATTCATTGTCACTTAGTTTACCTATTTCCAAGTCCTCAGGACATAATTCTGTGTTTTGATTGTTTTCCTTTTGGTCTGGAGCTTTTATAAATTGCTGGATGGTAGAGGAGCGGTTTTTGCGCACAGTGGTATTATTTGGTTGCAGTTACAGCCTGTCACCACTAGATGGGGGTCGAGTGCCACGCATTATGAGCCCTCTGCCTTCAGCTGCGATGGCAGCATGCAGCAAGGGTCGGGGGAAGGGGGGCACTTTCTATAGCGCGCAGACCTGGACTCCCATCAGCTCTCGCTCTCTGATTTCCTGGGGCCCTGGCTTGATGGGGTCCCCCCACACGAAAGCTTTCCTGCATTAGAGGGTTTCCTCTGCACGGGTCTGTGGGAGTCCTGGACGATCCCGGGGACGTGTAGCCCCTCCCCCGCTCCTTCCCTCACCCGTGGCAGCAATCTCAATCTCTAGGGGAGGGAGCGAAGTTCTCTCTTACCCTGTTCCCACTCCTCCGAGGGCAGCTCCAGCCTCTCTGCCCTTTGTCATTTGGCTGCTGTGGGTCTCTGATGATTTCTGTTGTTAGGATTTTTTCTTTTTGGTTGGAAAGCTATTGGTGCTTTTAGTTGTAGTTTGGAGGGGAGAGTGTCCCGGGTGAGCTCAGTCTGCCATGTCGCTGACGTCACTCCAATATTTGCCATTTTTGCATTGGAGAAAAATTGTTGGAGGTCCTTACCTCTGCCTCCACTGATGTCACTCGGTGTTCTTTTTTAATGGTAAAATAAATTACGGTTTTGTGCAGATCTGTCAGTTCCTATTCAGACCTATAATGTTTTGTCATTGATTTTAAATCTGTCTTTTGTCCTATGCTGAAAATTTTGGTTCTCACAGACAGTAGCATAATTAGTCCATTGCTTTATCACATGCTACACACATTAATGATGTTAGAATAACAGTACTAACACTACTATGAACATGTTTACTCATTGTCGCTTGAGGATTTTTTGTATTTCTTTTTGTGCTTAGGATATATATATTCCATTGGGAATGTTTGGTCAAATTACTGTGTTTTAAAATTCCTTAAAATAATTATTCTCTGGTTATGTTATCAACTGGCTACACAGTAAGGTTTATTTGTTTTATTTTGCTTTTGGCTTTTTAGGGATTGCCTTTTTTAACTTGTAATTTCTTTTAGAATGTAACATTTAAAATATTTACATAGTTATAAAATATTTACATTTTTCTTACATCAAATCTATCATCATATTCCCTCCCCGACCATTTTGAAATTCTAAGTTTATAACTTTTTGTTTTAAAAATTAGGGACATATACATGCATGCACACACACGTCTGTATCTGTACTCTTGCTTTAATTCTTTTCTTTGCCTTTTGCTTTGCTTGGGTATTGTAGTACTCTAACACTTCTAGATTTTCGTCTGTTCAGAGAATCATTCTCTGTGTTCCCCTCAGTGATAACTTTCTACTCAAAACCTTTGATTTCTTCCCATGACTGGAGTGGCACCGAATGCCCCTTAACATTTAGATCCCCATAAAACTTTTTAACCTCATTCTTCATATCTCCTCTCCCTTTTTTCCTTATGTCATTTTTATTTCAAGATTTTCTTTAAATGACTCCCTTTTCCTTTTTATGAAACTGTCTCTTATCCTGTAGAGGTAGAACCAGTTGCTCTTAGTGCTCACAGAAGATTTCTTCTTTTTAAAATTTAACTCATTCTCTTTTTTGTTAGTGACAGCTTTATTGATGATATAATTTGCATGAATTGAACAGTTCTAGTATACTTTTAAGTAAAATACTTCCATTCCCCAAAAATATCCCCGTTCCATTGCTTTAGGTCTTTTGGTATTTATCACCACATTTCATATTGCCAATGCTGGTATTTCTTGATTTTTTTCCCCATTTTAGGCATTTTTCTATAGTGGAAGATAACCTCCTACATATCTGCTCTTTTTGCTCCCATATTTCCCGCTTCCCTATAGTGTTGTTTTTGGATTTAATCAATGTGTAGGTCATGAAGACCATATAAACAAGTGCTCTTCACTATGATTATTTTTCCTTTTTATGTACAAAGTTTTGTCTTTCCTTTTTTTTAAAGGAGAGTTAATTGGCTTTTATTGTTTTAATTTTCTGTCTGTCATGTATGTAGCTCCAATATGGTCGACACATCAGGTAATTTGTCGCTTCGTTTTTTTAAAAATTAGCTATATCCTTCAAAGATTGGTGTGGTTGTTGGACTAGGCCTCTTGGACAGCTGGCATTCTGGGACTTCCTGTCACCTTCATCCTGGGGTTGCAAGAAGCATGAGCCTAGTAATTAGTGCTTTGGTAGCCAAAATGGGAAAGTGGACTATGTGACCATTCCTCATCCTGATCTGTGCTTGGTGTTTCTGTTTCTATCCAGCATCTCTAGAGTTAAATGTTTGGTCTTTTGTTGGTATGGGGAGGAGATAATAGGGGAGGGATGCCCCCTGGTATCCTCGTGTGGTGGAGCAAATCTAGAGGTTTAACTAGTTCTCATTCAGTTTTTTCATGAGTCCTCCTCTTTTCAACCCCTGCCACCATTTTTTAGACCTGTCTGAGATTTTGCTTCTTGAATGGGCTTCTGACTTGTTGGCTGAAACCTAAGACAGTTGGCATTTCCTCTGCTTTTTGTCTTTCAGAATTTTATTAACCTGCTTTGTGTTCTTTCTTCTTCTGATCTGGTTGTCTTACTGTATAACAAACACCCCAAAACCGCCATTTTATTTATGATCGCAGGATGTGGGTCAGGAATTTGCAGAGTACTGCAGGGATGTCCTTTCTTTTTTGCTCCACATGTTTGGGGCCTCAGTTCTGATGACTCATGGCATAGGGAGCCTCAAACAGCTGGGACTGCAGAATCTACTTTCAAGATGGCTTTTTTATCAAATGTGTGGAACCTTGGCAGGGATGGCTAGAAGACCGGGCCCAGCTGCAGTTGTCAACCCAAGGCCTACATGTGGTCTTTCCAGCATGGTTGCTTTAGGTAGTTGGACTTGTTACATGGTGGCTCAAAGGTTCAAGAGTGAGTATTTAAGAGGATCAGGTGGAAGCTGCATGTCTTTTTATGACCTTTCCTCAGAAGTCACACAGTGCCATTTCTGCCATAATCTATTGGCCAAAACGATCACAGGCCCCAACTACCAGATACTAGGGGAGGGGACAGAAACTCCACCTTTTTTTTTTTTTTTTTTTTTTTTGCAGGGAAGGATTTGCCCTGAGCTAACATCTGTTGCCAATCTTCTTCTTTTTTTCCCTCCCCAAAGCCCCAGTGCATGGTTGTATGTCATAATTGTAAGTCCTTCTAGTTCTTCTATGTGACCCACCGCCATAGCATGGCAACTGACAGATGAGTGATGTGGTTCTGTGACCAGGAAGTGAAACTGGGTTGCTGAATTGATGAGAGTGCCAAACTTTAACCACTAGACCATCAGGACTGGCTCATGAACTCCATCTTTTGATGGGGGAGTGGCAAGGTCACTGCAGAAAAGCATGTGAGATGGGGGATATTGTTGTGGTCAGTGTTGGAAAGTATAACCTGCCACACTTCTATTTGTTCTTAAGGGTGGCTATTTTTTTTTTTTTGAAGATTTTATTTTTTCCTTTTTCTCCCCAAAGCCCCCCAGTACATAGTTGTATATTCTTCATTGTGGGTCCTTCTAGTTGTGGCATGTGGGACGCTGCCTCAGCGTGGTTTGATGAGCAGTGCCATGTCCACGCCCAGGATTCGAACCAACGAAACACTGGGCCGCTTGCAGCGGAGCGTGCGAACTTAACCACTCGGCCACAGGGCCAGCCCCAAGGGTGGCTGTTTTTTAATTCCTTAATTCTTATTTCAGAGATATTGGGAGGGTGTAGAGAAACTCAACTGTTTAAATTGTCTTGTTTAACTAGAAGTCCCTTGCATGATAATTTTTGTTTTTAAGTAAACTTTGCTTCATTGAGTATAACATGAACACACTGAGTTCACATATCATGTGTGCCAGCAGTACAGTGAATTAGCACAATGTTAACACATTTTGTAAATGCTACCCCAAATCAGGAAATGGAGCAGTAGTAGCACTCCTGAAGCACATCATGTCCCTCCCCAGTTGTTACCTCTACCCTCCTCCCCACAGGTAAGCATCTGCTGACTTCTGTTACCATAGATTACTTTTGCTTATTTTTGAATTTTATATAATAGAACCGTATAATATATACTCTTGTGTCTGGCTGCTTTTGCTCAATAACACATTCATCCATGATCCATGGAGATTCATCCATGTTATTCATCCATGTGTAGCACGACATCATTCAGTTTTATTGCTGAATAGTGTTCCAACATAGGAATGTATGAATTTATTTATCCATTTTGCTGCTGATGTCTCCCATAATGGTTAAAACTCTCTATGGCTCTTCATTCTCTTTTATGTTTACTTGCTTGGTAGTCCCTTTAATAACTTTCGTTTAATGGGTTTTCTTTTCCTTTGCTGCCACCCTTTAATTCCCCTCCTCTCTCTGTGATTATATTTTTATTATATTATCTCCACTGTCTAGGGGACCTTTATTCACCCTTCTCAACTTTCTGGAATGTACTGTCAAACAAGAAGGTAAGCCAAAAGGAAAGGTCTCTAAGCCAAAACATATCTCACAGTCCATGTACTGAGTTTATTCACTTTTATTTCAGATGCTAGTCTAATGAGGATGGCTGCTTGTTTGCTTTCCTGTCCTACAGAAGGTTAGAAGATGTGAATTAGGAGACAAGTTGCCAGATGCTAGCATACTGATGTCAGATAGTGTAGTAGTAGAGAAATCAGGTAATCATGTAAAAAGAATAAAGGAGATAAAAGTTAGCAATTTGAGGCTATTTAGTTTAGGGTGAATTCCTAATGACCTTGTTTTATTAAAATAGCACAGTGTAGTAACCGTTTTTTCCTTAATGATTGGTTAAGTTACATTTAACTTAATCAGAGAAATGGTTCAATTGTGTTTTCTATACTCTATTTTAAGAAGATGGGGAAATCTTGAAGAGATTGCATTCATGGTGGCTTATAAAAAGTAGCTGTAGTGGAAGCTTTTGGTTATCTTCGTCCAAGTGGAATGTGTCACTCTCTAATATAACATAGGAATGAAAGTTACTTTTGCTCCTTTGGCAACCCTTTAGAGCAGTGTTTATCAGAAGTTTTTTTCCCATCCTAACAATGGGAAGAAATGTGTTTTGTGGTTCACTATGCAACATACATATTTTTTGTAACTGGAAAATTTCTTTTCCATAAAACAATACTTTGGAAAAACACTGCTTCGGAGTGCTAAGGTAAATCTCTGTTGAGTTGACATTATCTAGAATTGCTTATCAGTGGAGTCTAAATTAATGAGCTGCTGAGCAGAGAGTGTTGAGGAAAACATTTGTGGAAAGGGCTATTCAGAAGAATATTTGCATTAGGTCCAAAGGCCCTCAGAGACAAGCAACTTTTTACTATTTTCCTTTTAAAATAGGTACTAAAATTTCAAGAGCATTTTTCATTCCTAATAGCTTTTGTCTACCTGATTGTCATCCTGTCTCCTCACTCCTGCATATTGATTATAACATAACATTTCTACTTCCTGGAGGTGAATTAATACATGATTATGGTTAAGAATAAGTATACCAAATGTTTTACCCAAACTTCGCAACGTTTTACCCAAACTTCACAACATCATCTGCCCTTACTGTCTTTTAAAATAAGCCTTTTAGCACCTGTAAGCCTTAGTTTCCTCATTGGTAAAATAGGGATGATACTACTTACCTCATAGGTTTGTGTGAATTGAATGAGGTAATGCTTGTAAAGTGCACAGTGTTTAGAAGTTAATAAGTGTCGTTAATAATTAACAACCCTAATAATCTGCTTGGTCAATAAGAACAGGATATGTTAGAATAATGTCTGGTATATGTTCATGCAGAAGTTCTTTATGCCCCAGATAAGTTTTTTAGGCAGATAAAGGAATAGATTTCAGGAAGAGCCTTATGTCAAGAGTGAACTGTGAGAAAGATGTTATTTGGAGGAATAGACTGAAAGGGGTAGGCAGTTTTTTTGATGATTGTGAGTTCTAGATATACTTTGAGATGTTTCTTTTTCATGTCTTCCCCTGCCTCAGCCCTCAGATTTTCCCACTCACTCAATGTGAGACCTCAGATAGATTATTTACCTACTGGTGAAAGTACTAAAGTTTGTGATTTACTTTCAGAAGAGGATCAGGCATAATTCAAGGTTTTCTCTATTAATAATGTCACTTCTTCTTGTTTGCAGTTTGTATGCTGTCTTGAGTGGTTGGAAAAAGTGAGTAGCATTAGTAAAGATAGCCTGGATTCCAGCATAATACTAGATACTCCTGTGAGAGTATGAAGTGACAGCATACTGTGGCCAAAAAGAGTCATAGAGCTACTGCAGTCTTACAGTCTCTTCTTGGGTTAATTTTGGCCCATAATAGTAAACGTAGTTAAGATGTCTCTTTGTCCTACTACATGCTTTGTTGACAGAAACATCTGCAGCTTGCTAGGCTTTTCCAGAAACTAGCCAACACTTTAGTCTGTTCCACATTGTGGATGCTTCCTAGGCAGTGAACCTACTAGCTCTGAGTCATTTGTTTAGTATAAAAATTCTGTGTATGGTGGTGATGTGGTGGGTACGTAGAAAAATGGGTGTTTACCTTAACCTTCTCTTTTATATTGCTGGTCATGAGTTTATGTTGCCGCTTCTCTTTAAATAAACAACAGAAGAAAGGACAGAAACTGTAGTTTTGGAAAATGTTAGCACTGTAGCTAAAAATGATATGTCTCTGTTTCAGTGCAAGAAAAAGTGATTTTTCTCTAATTCTGAGACCTAGCCCAATTTCATTGCTTGTATTCATCACCCTTTGGTATTCTACACTACTGTTGGAGATAAGAAATATTGTCTGCTTTCATGAAAACACTTTTTTTTCCCTAGCAGAGAGGCACAGTTGATCTGTTTTATAATATTTTTGATGCCTCCCCCCCAATAAAGGGCTGGGGAATTTCTCATAAACGTGTATTTAATGTTCATTGTGGACCACATAGGTTAGAAATAGTTAAGTATCCTGTTCTCTGTGGGGAATAACACTTGTGCCTCTATGACTATACAGTGATGAGTACTATAAGTTGAATATGGATTTCTGTAGTAGTAGTGGGGAGAAAATAAGAGATAAAGTACCAGTATCAATTCACTTTCAATACTGAACTTTGTTTTTGAATTAAAACTTTTTCCTCAATCCTTCGGCTACCTTTATGTTTAAAAAAAAGGATGAAAAATATAAAGGAACAACGCAGTTTTTTCTTGTTAATGTAGGTTTCCTTAGATTGCCCATCCCTGACTGCTGTATACTTGAGTAGTACACCATTCTTTCTCTGTGTTGGCATGTCTCTTTCTGTTTTTAAATTTTGTCTTCCCTTCTTCACTGGTTTTTCTGTGAGGGCAGTGTATGTCTTGTTTTCTTTTGGATCTGGTGTACCTACTTCGCACAGTGCCTGCCACATAATAGGTACCCAGTAAGGAATTATTCTATTACTTACAACTGGTATTTGAATAACATTTTAAATCTTTAAAGCAGTTTGACTCCTCAGTTCATCAGGTATTTCGAGTTTCGATACTATGTACTATATATTTCTTGATCATATTTGTGACAGCACATTAGAATTGTCTCTTGAAGCACCCCTGCCCCTCAACACATACATACCTTGAGAACATAGATCTTTTATTTCTTTCTCTATTTCCTTAGTCATTCATAATGTCTGATATGTTGTATCTGTGTAGTAAATGTTCAAATATAGGTTAAGTCCTTTTCATTAAAAAATGACAAGATTGTTATATTTTGGTGTATTTCTGAAGTGAACTGTTTATGTCAGTTGGCCTTTCCTGTCTAGAATGACAAGAAAGCGTATTGGTAGTGTGGGTAGGTTTCATTCATCTTACACTTGCTTTGTGAGATAGGGAGAACAGATAGTATCATTTTACACAGGCAGAAACTGAGGCCCAGAGGGTTTTAAGTGGCTTCACTAAGATCCTACAGTTACCAAATAGTGAAACTGGGACTTAAACCCAGGCTTGTTAAGTACCTGAGTTTTATTTTTAATCTGAATTTTAAGTTTTTAGTTTAGTTAATGATGTCTAAGTAAATGAAAGTTTTGTGTCCTTGCAATGCTCAAAATTAGTTTGCCTTTAAAGTTATATGTTTAAAATAGTAGAGATATTAAAGTGTGAAGTAATATCTGTGTTAGAGTGCGTTTGGGTGACCTAAAGTACAACTGGACATTTTCTTGAGTGAATGTAATACCTTTTCATTTATGGGTTTATAGGGCCAGGGTAAATGTAATGCACAAAAAAATCCTTGCAGAGACCGTTGGCTTGGTTTATTTAATTTATTTATTATTTATTGATGTCATAATAGTTTAGAACATTGTGAAATTTCAATTGTGCATTATTATTAGTTAGTCACCTATATATCTGCCCATTTACCCCTTATGCCCACCTCCAAACCCCTTTCCCCTCTGGTAACCACTAATCTCTCTCCATGTGTTTGCTTATCTTCCACATATATGTGAAGTCATATGGTGTTTGTCTTTCTCTGTCTGGCTTATCTCACTTAACATAATACCCTCAAGTTCCATCCATGTTGTTGCAAATGGGACAGTTTTGTCTTTTTTTTATGGCTGAGTAGTATTCCATTGTACATATACATCACATCTTTATCCATTTATCAGTTGATGGGCACTTGCGTTGCTTCCACGTCTTGGCTATTGTGAATAATGCTGTGATGAACATAGGGGTGCATGTCTCTTTGTATTTTGGATTTCAAGTTCTTTGGATAAATACCCAGTAGTGGAATAGGTGGGTCGTATGGTGTTTCTATTTTTAACTTTTTGAGGAATCTCCATACTGTTTTCCATAGTGGCTGCACGAGTTAGCATTCCCACCAGCAGTGATGAGGGTTCCCTTTTCTCCACATCCTCTGCAACATTTGTTGTTTTTTGTCTTAATAATTGGCTAGGTTTATTTTTATTAAAATGTTATTTAAATTTGTTCAAACATCTCTGAGTAAATTCCTTAAGCATATCTTTGCTACAACTTGCAAACAGATTACAGCTATAAATTACATTTATAAAGAATCAAAGCCAATACAAAAATTAACACTAATACCATGGATGATGTTATTTTGTCAAAATGAATCACTTGACTGATGTTAGCGTTATGACATCTAAAGTTCTTTTGGCATGCCTGTACTACTGTGTGCTGCTTCACTTCATTCTTCTAGAGTTTATTAGAACTTGTATGAAACCCATTATATTTTGTACATTGTCTCATTTGGTTTTCGCTTTAGGGGAATGAATAATTTGCTGCTAAAAGTAGCTTTGCATCAATATAGTTGTGAGGGTAAATGTGGGAGTTAGCATTGCATGTCAGTATTTGTATTTGGGTCATCAATATAATTGAGAATGTTTTATCTCTCATTTCTAAATTATTGTAGGAATTAAAAAATACAATTAAAATTTTCCCATAGGACTTCTAGGATCCCAGAGAATACATATGGACCTCAGTTTGAAAGACACTGACTTAGACAATTGTATATGTCAAATCTCATTTTGTGTTAGTATAATCATCCAGTTTATATGTACTTGAAGAATTATCAGTTTGCACTAATCTAGAATAATTTTAAAGAAATCACAATTGAAAGGTATCTCAGAATCCTGAGTTAGCCATTTAAATTTTATTTATATGCTAGGAGAAAGGCAGTATATTTAGGTGGGAGGTATAAAGGGATATTGCAGTTTACAAAGATGTATGGTTCATGGTCTTTGCCATAATTTAACTGTTATAAAGTTAGAGAGCTATGTCGTTAACAGTACAAATAAATACTCTAACAGATCATAAAAAGGAGAAATTACTTTGGGCACGGAGAATTGAAGTTTTCCTAGATGTAGTGTAATTTTTTAGAACTATTTTAGATTTACAGAAAAGTTGAGAAGATAGTACAAAGAGTTCCTGCACTCAGTTTCCCTTATTAATATCTTAAGTTAATGTAATGTATCTTTTACTATTAACCAATATTGATATGTAATTGTTAGCTAAAGTCCATAGTTTATTTTGGTTTCCTTAGTTAGTACCTCATGTCCTTTTCTGGCTCCAGAATACTACTTTATATTTAGTTGTCCTGTCTCTAGGCTCCTCTTGGCTGTGACATTTTCTCAGACTTTCCTTGTTTTTGATGACTTTAGTTTTGAGGAGTACTGGTCAGGTATGTTGTAGGATATCCTCTATTGGTGTATGTCTGATGCTTTTCTCATGATTAGACTGGGGTTATGGGTTTTTCAGAGGAAGATCACAGAAGTAAAGCACCATTTTCATCACATATCAAAAGTTTTTTTTTTTTTTTTTTTAAAGATTTTATCTTTTCCTTTTTCTCCCCAAAGCCCCCCGGTACATAGTTGTGTTTTCTTCGTTGTGGGTTCCTCTAGTTGTGGCATGTGGGACGCTGCCTCAGCGTGGTCTGATGAGCAGTGCCATGTCCGCGCCCAGGATTCGAACTGACGAAACACGGGGCCGCCTGCAGCGGAGCGCGCGAACTTAACCACTCGGCCACGGGGCCAGCCCCAACATATCAAAAGTTTTATTACCCCCTTCTTGCGAGTAGAGTGTCTACATAAATTATTTGGGATTCTCCTGCAAGGGAGATTTGTCTGTTTATTAAGGCACTACTTTAGCTCCATTCCACAGAGTTTGGTATATTGTGTTTTCATTTACATTCATTTAAAAATATTTTCCAATTTGCCTTTTGTTTTCTGCTTTGACCCATGGGTTTTTAAAGAAATGTGTTAGCAGACCAGTATCTAGATAGTTGGGGAGTTCCCAAATGTTATTGATTTAATTTTATTTTGGTCAGAGACTATATTTTGTATGATTTGAATACTTTCAGCATTTTTGGAAGTTGCTTTATGGTCTAGAACATAGTCTGTGTTGCTGAGTGGTCTCTGTGCACTTGAAAAGAAGGTGTATTTTGTGGCAAAAATGTTAATTAGGTCAACTTGGTTGATTGTGTTTCTTAAGTCTTCTCTACCCTACTAATTGTAAGTCTGCTTCTATCAATCATTGAAAGAGGGTTGTTGAAATCTGCGACTATAATTGCAGTTTTGTCTTTTTTTCTTTCAGTTCTGTCATTTTTGGTTAATATATTTTGATGCTCTTTTATTAGGTAGATACATGTTTAGGATTCTTGTAGCCTCCTGATGGATTGATCCTTTTTATTGTTATGAAATGACCCACTCTTTATTCCTGGTCTCACAGTTTTTACTGTGAAATCCACTTGGATTTTAAGAGTTTCTCCAGTTTTCATTTGATTAGCGTTAATATGGTATATCTTTTTCCATCCTTTTACTTTTAACCTATTTGCGTCTTTATATATTTTTTTTATTTATTTTTTATTTTTTTTTTAATTTTTTTTTTTATTAATGTTATGATGGATTACAAGCTTGTGAAATTTCAGTTGTACATTTTTGTTAGTCATGTTGTGGGTACACCACTTCCCCCTCCGTACCCTCCCCCCACCCCCCCTTTTCCCTGGTAACCACCAATCAGATCTCCTTCTCAATATACTAATTTCCACCTATGAGTGGAGTCATATAGAGTTCGTCTTTCTCTGACTGACTTATTTCGCTTAACATAATGCCCTCGAGGTCCATCCACATTGTTGTGAATGGGCCAATTTCGTCTTTTTTTATGGCTGAGTAGTATTCCATTGTGTATATATACCACATCTTCTTTATCCAATCATCAGTTTCTGGGCATGTAGGCTGGTTCCACGTCTTGGCTATTGTAAATAATGCTGCGATGAACATAGGGGTGCAACGGACTCTTGAGATATCTGATTTCAGGTTCTTAGGATAGATACCCAGTAATGGGATGGCTGGGTCATAGGGTATTTCTATTTTTAACTTTTTGAGAAATCTCCATACTGTTTTCCATAGTGGCTGTACCAGTTTGCATTCCCACCAACAGTGTATGAGGGTTCCTCTTTCTCCACAACCTCTCCAACATTTGTCGTTCTTGGTTTTGGATGTTTTTGCCAATCTAACGGGTGTAAGGTGATATCTTAGTGTAGTTTTGATTTGCATTTCCCTGATGATTAGCGATGATGAACATCTTTTCATGTGTCTATTGGCCATATTCATATCTTCTTTTGAGAAATGTCTGTTCGTGTCCTCTGCCCATTTTTTGATCGGGTTGTTTGTTTTTTTGTTGTTAAGCAGTGTGAGTTTTTTGTATATTATGGAGATTAACCCTTTGTCGGATAAGTGGCTTGTAAATATTTTTTCCCAATTAGTGAGCTGTTTTTTTGTTTCAATTCTTTTTTCCCTTGCCTTGAAGAAGCTCTTTAGTCTGATGAAGTCCCATTTGTTTATTCTTTCTATTGTTTCCCTCAACTGAGGAGTTACAGTGTCCGAAAAGATTCTTTTGAAACTGATGTCAAAGAGTGTACTGCCTATATTCTCTTCCAAAAGACTTATTGTCTCAGGCCTAATCTTTAGGTCTTTGATCCATTTTGAGTTTATTTTGGTGTGTGGTGAAAAAGAATGGTCAATTTTCAATCTTTTGCATGTGGCTGTCCAGTTTTCCCAGCACCATTTGTTGAAGAGACTTTCTTTTCTCCATTGTAGGCCCTCTGCTCCTTTGTGGAAGATTAGCTGTCCATAGATGTGTGGTTTTATCTCTGGGCTTTCAATTCTGTTCCATTGATCTGTGGACCTGTTTTTGTACCAGTACCATGCTGTTTTGATCACTGTAGCTTTGTAGTATGTTTTGAAATCGGGGATTGTGATTCCGCCGGCTTTGTTTTTCTTGCTCAGGATTGCTTTAGCAATTCGTGGTCTTTTGTTCCCCCATATGAATTTTAGGATTGTTTGTTCAATTTCTGTGAAGAATGTTCTTGGGATTCTGATTGGGATAGCATTGAATCTGTATATTGCTTAAGGCAGTATGGAAATTTTAACTATGTTTATTCTTCCAATCCATGTGCAAGGAATGTTTTTCCATCTCTTTATGTCATTGCCTATTTCTTTCAAGAAAGTCTTGTAGTTTTCATTGTATAGATCCTTCACTTCCTTGGTTAAGTTTATCCCAAGGTATTTTATTCTTTTCGTTGCGATTGTGAATGGGATAGAGTTCTTGAGTTCTTTTTCTGTTAGTTTATTGTTAGTGTATAGAAATGCTACTGATTTATGCACGTTAATTTTATACCCTGCTACTTTGCTGTAGTTGTTGATTATTTCTAATAGTTTTTCTGTGGATTCTTTGGGGTTTTCTATGTATAAGATCATGTCGTCTGCAAACAACGAGAGTTTTACTTCTTCGTTACCTATTTGGATTCCTTTTATTTTTTTTTCCTGCCGAATTGCTCTGGCCAGCACCTCCAGTACTATGTTGAATAGGAGTGGTGAAAGTGGGCACCCTTGTCTTGTTCCTGTCCTCAGAGGGATGGCTTTCAGCTTTTGTCCATTGAGTATGATGTTGGCTGTGGGTCTATCATATATGGCCTTTATTATGTTGAGGTACTTTCCTTCTATACCCATTTTACTGAGGGTTTTTATCATAAATGGGTGTTGGATCTTGTCGAATGCTTTCTCTGCGTCTATTGAGATGATCATGTGGTTTTTGTTTTTCATTTTGTTGATGTAGTGTATCATGTTGATTGACTTGCGGATGTTGAACCATCCCTGTGTCCCTGGTATAAATCCCACTTGATCATGGTGTATAATCTTTTTGATGTATTGCTGTAATCGGTTTGCCAAAATTTTGTTGAGGATTTTTGCATCTATGTTCATCAGTGATATCGGCCTGTAGTTCTCCTTCTTTGTGTTGTCCTTGTCAGGTTTGGGGATCAGAGTGATGTTGGCTTCATAGAATGTGTTAGGGAGTTCTCCATCTTTCTCAATTTTCTGGAACAGTTTGAGGAGAATAGGTATTAAGTCTTCTTTGAATGTTTGGTAGAATTCTCCAGAGAAGCCGTCTGGTCCTGGACTCTTGTTTTTGGGGAGGTTTTTGATTACCGTTTCTATTTCCTTACTTGTGATTGGTCTATTCAGATTCTCCATTTCTTCCTGATTCAGTTTGGGGAGATTGTAGGAGTCTAGGAATTTGTCCATTTCTTCCAAGTTGCTCAATTTGTTGGCATATAGTTTTTCATAGTATTCTCTTATGATCTCTTGTATTTCATTGGTATCTGTTGTGATTTCTCCTCTGTCATTCCTGATTTTATTAATTTGCGATTTCTCTCTTCTTTTCTTGGTGAGTCTGGCTAGGGGTTTGTCAATTTTGTTAATTCTTTTGAAGAACCAACTCTTTGTTTCATTGATCCTTTCCATTGTCTTTTTTGTTTCAATATCGTTTATTTCTGCTCTTATTTTTATTATTTCCCTCCTTCTACTGACTCTGGGCTTTGTTTGTTCTTCTTTTTCTAGTTCCGTTAGGTGTCGTTTGAGGTTGCTCACGTGAGCTTTTTCTTGTTTAGTGAGGTGAGCCTGTATTGCGATGAATTTCCCTCTTAGGACTGCTTTTGCTGCATCCCAAATGATTTGGTATGTCGTGTTCTCATTTTCATTTGTCTCCAGATAATATTTGATTTCTTCTTTAATTTCTTCAATGATCCATTGTTTGTTGAGAAGCGTGTTGTTTAGTCTCCACATTTTTGCACCTTTCTCTGCTTTTTTCTTGTGGTTGATTTTTAGTTTAATAGCGTTATGATCAGAAAAGATGCTTGATATTATTTCAACTCTCTTGTATTTATTGATGTTTGCTTTGGTTCCCAAAATATGGTCAATCCTTGAGAATGTTCCATGTGCACTTGAGAAGAATGTGTAACCTGCTGTTTTTGGATGAAGTGTTCTATATATATCTATTAAGTCCATCTGGTCTAATTTTTCATTCAATTCTATTATTTCCTTGTTGATTTTCTGTCTGGATGTTCTGTCCATTGGTGTTAATGGTGTGTTGAGGTCCCCTACTATTATTGTATTGTTGTTGATGTCTTCTTTTAGTTCTATTAAGAGTTTCTTTACAAATTTTGGTGCGCCTGTGTTGGGTGCGTATATATTTATAAGTGTTATGTCTTCTTGGTGGAGAGTCCCTTTTATCAGTATATACTGTCCCTCTTTATCTTTCTTTATCTGTTTTGCTTTGAAATCTACCTTGTCTGATATTAGTATAGCGACACCTGCTTTCTTCTGTTCATTATTAGCTTGGAGTATTGTTCTCCATCCCTTGACTCTGAGTCTGTGTTTGTCTTTGGGGCTGAGGTGTGTTTCCTGGAGGCAGCATATTGTTGGATCTTGTTCTTTGATCCATCCTGCCACTCTGTGTCTTTTGATTGGGGAGTTCAGTCCATTTACATTTAGAGTGATTATTGAGACGTGGGGGCCTACCACTCCCATTTTGTGTCTTGTTTTCCGGTTTTCTTCAGTTTCCTTTGTTTCTCGTCCCATGGTTTAATCTGTTCTGATGTAGAGCTGCTACTCTCTGTTGTTGTCCTTCTACTTATCTCCTCTGCTCTTGGTTTTGTAGCCCCTTTCCTTTTTTGGATTTTTCAGGAATGAGGGTTTTCCTGAGGATTTCCTGAAGAGGAGGTTTTGTGGCAATGAACTCCCTTAATTTTTGTTTATCTGGGAAAGTTTTTATTTCTCCATCGTATTTGAAGGATATTTTCGCTGGGTAGAGAATTCTCGGCTGTAGATTTTTGTCCTTCAGATTTTTGAATATATCATTCCACTCTCTTCTAGCCTGTAAAGTTTCTGCTGAGAAATCTGCTGATAGCCTGATGGGGGTTCCTTTGTAGGTTAGTTTCTTTTGCCTGGCTGTCCTTAATATTTTCTCCTTGTCGTTGACTTTTGCTAGCTTCACTACTATATGCCGTGGAGTTGGTCTTCTTGCATTGATAAAGTTTGGAGATCTATTGGCTTCTGTCACCTGAAGATCCATCTCCCTCACCAGATTTGGGAAGTTCTCAGCCATTATTTCTTTGAATAGGTTTTCTGCCCCTTTCTCCTTCTCTTCTCCCTCTGGTATACCTATAATCCTTACGTTGCATCTCCTAATTGTGTCTGATAATTCTCGGAGAGTTTCTTCATTTCTTTTTAGTCTTGCTTCTCTCTCCTCCTCTGCCTGCAGCAATTCTATATTGCCATCTTCCAAATTGCTAATTCTTTCCTCCATGTTATCGGCCCTACTGTTCAGAGCATCTAGATTTTTCTTAATCTCCTCTATTGTGTTCTTCATTTCCAATATTTCTGTTTGGTTCTTCTTTATCGTATCAAACTCTTTTGTGACATAGCTCCTGAACTCGTTGAGTTGTCGGTCAGAATTCTCTCTTAACTCATTGAGAATCTTAATGATGGCTGTTTTGAAGTCATCGTCATTTAGGTTATATATCTCATTTTCTTTGGGATTGTTTTCTGTGTATTTGTTGCTTTCTTTCTGTTCTGGAGATTTAATGTATTTTTTCATATTGCTTGATGTTGTTGATTTGTGCCTCCGCATGGACATAGAGTTTAGTTGCTCCTTTCACTTGTTTCAGCTGCTGCGGTGGGGGGAGCAGCTGTTTATACTTCACCAACCAGGAACCCTGTCCGTAGTTGCTAACTGGGCCTGGGCCCCTCTTCGTAGCCACAGTGGCCCTTTGGATTCCCTCCTCTGCCGTGGGGGCCGTCACAGGGGGGCTTCAGGCTGCAGGTGCCTACTGTTGCAGCCCACCTAGATGTGCTCTCTCCTTGGGGTCTGCAACGGTGTTATGGGCTTTTCCAGCGGCCAGGGGTGGGATCACTTATATTTGTCGCTCCGTTGCTGTCGGCACCCACCAAATCTCACTTGTCCTCTATGGGTCGCAGGAGAGCTATTGCCATCTTATACAGTCTGTGGTTAGTACACCTAGCTATGCTGCTTTTGCCCTGGGGTCTTCCAGCCTTGTGGCTGGCGGCTGGGTGCCTTCTACTGGTGCTGTGCAGAGGCTTTCCCTAAGGCTGCTGTGAGCCTGTAGGGTTTCCCCCTAGGCTACTAAGCTGGGCCTCTGGAACTCTCTCCAGCCCCAGTCCTCTCTGAGATCTCCGGCAATCCCTAGACCCACGGGGCGGGCAATGGCAGCTGGGGGTCGCCCCGCCCTCAGGGCTTCTCTCCGGCCTCTGCCGGGAGCCCTGAATGCTGGGCGTGGCCCCTCTGCTAATGGCAGACAGAGAGTTTTGTCTGCTGCCCGGGCGGAGCTCCCGGCCCCGGTCCTCTCCGAGATCTCCGGCAATCCCTAGTCCCACGGGGCGGGCAACGGCAGCTGGGAGATCTCCGTGCCCTCCGTGTCTCTCTCTGGGACCCTCCGGGCGCCCCGAGCACCAGGCTGGGTCTCCCCGCGGGCTCAGGTGTGCAACTCCAAAGTTTCCCTCTGCGTTTAGGAGTAATTGCAGGGGGTTTAGGTAGGGTTCTGGTCACCTGTTTCCACCGTCGCTCGTCTGTTGTGTTCTCGCTTCTGCCCTAGATGTGTGTGGATCCTCTGGGGGCGTCCGTTGGAAGAAAGCCGCTTGCGGGTACTAGGCTGCCCGTCGGGGTCGGAGAGTTTTCACCTATTTCCACATCCTCCCGGAGGAAAGTCCATCCGCCTTCCGATGTATAGTCGCGTGGGTGTCTCAGACGTCCTGAGATGCTGTCTGGATATCCTTTGTCAAGTGATAAGTGTCCAAATAATTGTAGACTCGAAGGGCGAGAGACAAAGAGGACTACTCACGGCGCCATCTTGGCTCTTCTCTCGCGTCTTTATATTTAAAGAGAATTTCTTATATGTAGCATATAGTTGGGTCTTGCTTTTATATCCAACTGATGATCTCTGCCTTTTTCTTTTTAATTTTTTCTAAAACTTTTTATTTTGAAATATTTATGGCTTTATAGAAGTTATGAAGAAATAGACAGGGAGGTCCCATGTACTCATCACCCAACCTCCTCCAGTGTTAACATCTTGCTTAACTATAGTACAACATCAAGACCGGGAAATTGACAATGACACAATCCATACAGCTAATTCAGATTTCGCTAGATATATATGTACTCATTTGTGTGTGTGTTTGTGTGTATAGCTCTCCAATTTAATCGTGTGTAGTTTATAACCACACCCACAACCAAGATACTTAACTCTGCCATCACCACAAGACTCCCTTGTGCTACCTCTTTATAGCCACACCAACTGCATCCATCCCTCCCATCCCTGACTCCTGGGAATCACTAATCTGTTCTCCATCTCTATAATTATTTCATGAATGTTTTATAGATGAACCATGTAGCATGCATCCTTTTGAGATTGGTATTTTTTGCAGTTCATCCAAATAATTGTGTATATCAATAGTCTGTTCCTTTTTATTCTGAGTAGTATTCCATTGTATGGATGTACCACAATTTGTTTAACCATTCACCCATTGAAGTACATTGGTTAGTTTCCAGTTTTTGGCTATTACAAATAAATTGATCATGCATGTTTGTGAAGATTTTCATTTCTCTGGGATGAATATCGAAGAGTGTAATTGCTGGGTTGTATGATAAGTCCATTTTTAGATTTTAAAGGAACCGCCAAACTATTTTCCAGAGCATCTGTGCTTTTTTACATTCCCACCAGCAATATATGAGTGATTAGTTTACCTGCATCCTCTCCAGCATTTGGTATTATCATTATTTTTTTTAGTCATTCCAATAGGTATATATTAGTAACTCATTATGATTTTAGTTTGCATTTCTCTCATAGCTAATGAAGTTTACTATCTTTTCATGTGCTTATTTGCCATCTCTGTATCCTCTTTGGTAAAATGTCTGTTTGTGGGGCTGGCCCGGTGGCACAGCGGTTAAGTTCGCACGTTCCATGCCTCGGCGGCCCGGGGTTTGCTGGTTTGGATCCCGGGTGCGGCCATGGCACCTCTTGGCAAAAGCCATGCTGTGGTAGGCGTCCCATGTATGAAGTAGAGAAAGATGGGTATGGATGTTAGCTCAGGGCCAGTCTTCCTCAGCAAAAAGAGGAGGATTGGCAGCAGGTAGCTCAGGGCTAGTCTTCCTCAAAACCAAAAAAGTCTATTCGTGTCTTTTGTCCATTTTCTGATTGATTACTTTTTAAATGTTGAGTTTCAAAAGTTATTTATATATTTTTCATATGAATCTGCTGCTACAGGTGGATCAGATCATCTGTTGGGGTCCTGGTTGTGGAGCAGAAGTTGAGTTGACCTTGGGCTTTACTGTTGTCTCTGAGGAGGGATAAGGCTCCCACCAGTGTGTGGGTATTTTGCGGGTGGGGGAAGGAATGAGAGGCCTGGGATGACCTGGGGCTTTCCAGCTGCTGTTAAGGGCAGATTCGCTTGCCTGCTTCTGCACTGGTTGTGATTTTCTTCCTTCTTTCCCTTTCATGCTTGTTGGTTCTGGGTTTCAGGTCTCTCTGGTGCCCAGTCCAGGGTATATGGGAGATAAAAAGAAAACCAAGGGAACTCACTATGTTGCCTTTCCTCAAGTCCTTAGGTCTCTAGACAGTCTGCCATCTTCTTTGAAACTTTGAGTTCTTTTATTATTTCCTATTGAGTAATTTTCCAGGTATTTCTGTTTATTAGGAGAGTTGGCTGGGCAAAGTTAGTGTGTGCCATCTGTTCTGTAACCAGCAGCTGATCTCTGCCTTTTAATGTCATTACTGATATGGTTAGGTTTGAGTCTGTCATCTTGCTGTTTTGTATTTGTTCCACATGTTTTTTATTCTCTTTTTCCTCCTATGTTTCTGGCATTTACTGGATTAATGGAATAGTTTTTATGATTCCTTTTTTTTTTTTTTTTTTGCTAGCTTATTTTAGCTATACTTCCGTTTTTTTAAGTAGTTACTTTAGGGTTTAAAGTATATACATGTTTACTTACCACAGTCTACCTTCAAGTAATATTATTCCTCTTCATAGATACTTTAAGAAACTTAGTAAAGTACACTTATATTTCTCTTCCCCTAGACTTTGTATTATTGTTGATATTCATTTTACTTCTACATTTATCAGCCCCAGTGTATGTTGTTGTTATTTTTGCTTTAAACAGTCAATTAGCATTTAAGGAGACTTAAATAAATATGAAGAAGTTATATTTAATCACATTTTACTGTTTCCATTGGTCTTCATTCCTTTGTGTAGATCTAGATTTCCATCTTGTGTTATTTTCCATTTGCCTGAAAGACCTTCTTTAGTATTTCTTGTAGTCATGATTTGCTGGTAATTAATTCTTTTTTTTTTTTTTAAAGATTGGCACCTGAGCTAACAACTGTTGCCAATCTTCTTTTTTCTTTTTTTTTCTTTCTGCTTTTTCTCCCCAAATCCCCCCCAGTACATAGTTGTATATTTTAGTTGTGGGTCCTCCTAGTTGTGACACATGGGACGCCACCTCAACGTGGCCTGATGAGTGGTGTCATGTCCAAGTCCAGGATCTGAACCAGTGAAATCCTGGGCCACTGTACTTAGAGCGCGCGTACACAGAGCGCGTGAACTTAACCACTTGGCCACGGGACTGCCCCATGGCAATTAATTCTTTCAGCCTTGTCTGCAAAAATTTATATTTTGCCTTTATTTCTGAAAGCTATTTTGGCTTGGTATACAATTCCAGATTGACCTTTTTTCCTTGAATGTTTTATAAAGATGTTGCTTCACTGTTTTCTGCTTTCCATTGTTTTTGAGATGAAGTTTGCTGTCACTCTTATCTTTGTTGCTCTAAAGGAACAAAGGCATGCACACATCCCTTGGCTGCTTTTAAGATTTTCTCTTAATTGCTGGTGTTAAGCAGTCTGGTTAAGTCTTGTAGGTTTTTGTTTTGTTTTAACTGTTTCTTGTGCTTGAGATTTGTTGAGCTCCTTGGACATAGGGGTTTAAAGTTTCCACCAAATTTGGGAAATTTTCTGCTGTCATGTCTTCAGATATTTTTGCCTTTTCCTCTCTTTCCTGTCCTGTCTGCCTCCCATTACATGTATATCAGGCCATCCAAAGTTGTTTCATCACTTATTGATGCTTTGTTCATTATTTTATCAGTCTTTTTCCTTGTGATGTCTCATTTTGGATAATTTGTATTGCTCTGTCTTGAAGTGTACTAATTTTTTTCTCCTGCAGTATTGAATCTGTTCTGAATTCCATCCAGTATATTTTTTACCTTGGACATTGTAATTTTCATTTGTCTTTTTTTATATCTTCTGTTTCTCCTTAACGTACTTATGCTTTTCTCTACTTTCTTAAACATATGGAATATAGTTTTGAGTGATGCTATAACTTGTATATTTCTGATTAATTTTTCATTTGATTGGTTTTTCTCTTTATGGGTCATAGTTTCTTGATTTTGTTTGCATGTCTGCTAACTTTTGATTGGATGCTACACAGTGTGAATTTTACCTTGTTAGTTTTTGGATGTTATTATTTTGTTTTAAATATTTTTGAGCTTTGTTCTGGGATGCAGTTAACTTAATTGGAAATAGTTTGATCATTTTGAGGCTTACTTTTGTACTTTGTTAGGTGGGAACAGAACAGCCTTTAGTCTTGGGCTAATTTTGCCCCACTCCTGAGGGAGTATCCTTCTGAGGACTCTTCTGGATGCTCCTTGTATTATGAGGTTTTTCCACTCTGACTTGTGGGAACAGCAAATATTTTTGGCACTGTTTGAGCCATGTGAACTTTTCTACTTGTTTGTTTCAGGTGATTATAGGGTAGTCTCTTCACTTTCATATACTCATTGTTACTCATCCTGAGGACTCAAGGGGGGAGCCTGTACAGATCTCTGGAGTGCTTTCTGTAGAGCTCTCTCCTTTCTCATTTCCTGCCTTGTGTACTCTAGCTGCCTTGGCCTACCCAAATTTCCAGCTCCTTCTTTTCGACTCTGGGAGATTGCACTTTGCCTGCATCCCCCTACCTTTGCTGTTGCATGGAAACTCCCTCCAGACTGTAGGCTGGGGGCAACCATAGCAGTTACCTCATTTGTTTCTCCTCTCTCAGGGGTCATTGCCTGTATTGCTTGTTGTCCAGTGTCTAAAAACATTGTTTCACATATTTTGCTTGGTTTATTAATTAATGTGGCAGAGTAAATCTGGTCCCTTTTATTCCATTTTTGCCAGTAGCAGAAATCCTTTATAAATTTGTAGTTTTGATTTTGTATTTATTTTAAATCTGTTTACATAGAGTACTTCTTGATAAAGAACAATTCTCAGTTTACCTTTACCTCAGGAATGTACTATAGACTTTTTGCTTAAATTTGGGTAGTATGTGAGGTGTAGAGTAACATACCATGAAAGGGAGTAAGGAACGGTATGGGAGTGAAAGGATTTAGATCAGGTGCCACATAGAATCAGTGTCCTCAGTGCAAACACAAATATTTCTAGTTTTGAGGCCATACATTTATTTATGGTTAATGCATGCTTTACTCCAGGGCTTTCCACCTTCATTCCATGGAACACTGTTGTCCTACTAGATTTTAATTGTTTTTCACAATAGAAAGGGTTCTGTGGACCACATGTATTTAGGAAATACCAGAGTAAATAAAATTTGTCTCTATTTTAGCACTTCTCAAAACTAGTAATATACTGATGAATTCTGTGAATCACCGATGAACCAATGTAGACTTACTTAACACTGAACTTTAATGATCCTCTTTTGAAAGTCTTTAGAGATGTCATTAAATGTTGCAAGAATGTTTTTAATAATGTCTAAATAGGATGTATTTAATTATCATGGGGTACTTACATAAGTGGATTCAAGAATTTGTATTTTTAGTAAGTCTACTGATTCCTCTTGATGAATATTTAGGTTGTTTTTGGTCTTCTGCTAGTACGGACAACCTTGTATATATGTTATTTTATACAATGTATATGTTTATTTGTAGGAATAATTCTTAGAATTGCTCTGTTAAGAGAGGATGAATATATACCCACAATATGCATATATACATATGCACGCATTTGTGTTTTTGATAGATAGTGTCATGTTTTTCTCCACTGAAGTGTATCAGTTTGTACTCACATCACTTTGTGAAAGCCTGTGTTTAGAGAAATTTGATGAATAGTCTTTAGTTGTTCCCAAGTATTGTTCGAATTTGTTTTTTCTACCAACTGTGAGTTTCTACTTAACCACTCCTACTAAACTAGTTATTTCTTCCCAACCTCATAAGTTTTTAGTCAGTCTAGAGTAGTGATTAAACGTGTGGACTCGGGAGGCAGCCTGTCTGGTTTCTAATCCTGACTGCCATTTACTAGCAGTTTGACCTTGGGCAAATCATTGTGTCTCAGTTTTGCTATCTGTAAAATGGGAGAGTAATGGTACCTTGGTCAGGGGCTGCTGTAATTAAATGAATTAATACATATATAGCTCTCAGTGTCTAGCCCATAATAAATGCTATGTAAGCATTATCTATTGTCATTGCATATTGAACCTCATGAATGGGGCCGTCTTTTTTTTCCCTCCCTCATGTTTACTGGCTACTAATGTTTTTTTTTCTTTGATTTGCAATTAATCTTTTCTTTAAATTTTAGCAAAGTAGTACATGCGTATAACTTAAAGTGAAAACTTAAAAAACAGTATCCCCTAGCTCCCTCTCCCCATTTTCCTCTCCCAAGTTTTACCTCTCTGTGCTGATCATATTTACCTTCATCTCTGTAAATAATATGCTTGTGTTGCTTCTTGATTTTTCCAGTTTTAAGCATTTTTGATTGATTTTTTTTCCCCCAACTGTGGAAGTTGAAGATTTAGCTTTCTTTTTCTCCCACTGTCCTACCGTACTCATTATACTTGTATTCTTTAATGGCTGAGCCATAAAATTCTTTTTCTCTGCAATACTTGCTTTCTCATGAATTTAATAATTTTCTTTTTGTTTTATTCTTCTATGTATTTATCACCAATTTGGATTCACCCTCTAATTCTTCATCAGTTGTCTAAATCACATCTCAGGATGTTAAGATGCATGAAGAACTTGTCAGTTTTTACTCTCCTGAGGAAATCTCTTCCATAAGCCTTCTAACATACTCCAGTCTGGATTGATTTTTTTCCAATGCCTATGTTAACATTTTACGGAAAAAAGCTCCTTCATACTTAACGTTTTGTAGCTTGTTTTTTAACAGTCATATATATCTTGGGCTTCTTTCCATGTCAGTACCTTAGGTCTTCCTTGTATTTAAAAGTCGTTGTTTGGTATCTCCAGTGTAGCTGTATTATAATTTTTAAATTTCATGATGGGGATTTGTGTTTCCAGTTTTGTACAATGGTGAACAATATTGCAGTGAACATCTTCATATGTGTTTTTACACAGTTTTGCGTGGGGTGAATACATAGAGGTGGAAAATTGCTGGGTCAAATGGAATAAATATTTAAAATGCCTCAGAAAAGAGTGTTCACATTTTCACTGAAGTGTCTTCAGTGTCTTTCCTTACGGCCTAGACAATATCAAGTTTAATTTTTTTCCAATCTTATTGGTGAAAAGCAATATTTCATATTTTAAACTGTTTATTTCATTGTTGATGAGATTAAATATATTTCCCCTATATTTATTGTCTGTAGTAATTCCTCTTTGGTGAATAGTCCATTTATGCCCTTTGCTCAGTTTTTCTTTTGAGTTCCTTTTGTGGATTTGTCAGACAAAAAAGTTTTTGTAATTTAAATCTCGGATTGAGTGGGGATATTTTGTAAGTACATTAAAGTTTGGAGAAACACTTGATATCACCTTTCATGAATACCATAGAAAGATAGAGCTTTGTGATTTAAAATTTATTTTGTTTTTGGGCGTGGAGATGAAACAAGTAACAGAAGCCAGTTCTAGCAGTGAGGCTCAAACTGGGTGAATGCGTCCCTTAGGTGCTGAGAGTGAGTAGAGAGGAGATAGAAGCTTATCAAACTTAAATATTTTCCAGGAATGTCAGTTTTAATTAGAGTTTTGGATATAGGCAGTTGTCTTTATATTAAAATAACTTATGGAAACAATCTAAAATTTATATGAAGTTTGAAGTTAGAATATGAGACTTCAGAAATAATTGATGTAATATTTTTATCTCTAAGATCCCTGAACTTCTCAGGTATTAAAATAGTTTACTTTAGGAGAAAGTGAAGATAAAGGTGCTTATGGAGTTTAACAGTGGTTACTGTGTACGGAAACATAATGGAAACATAATGAAACAACATTTTCAAAAAATGTTTTTGCCTTGATCCACCATAATGGATTTTACCTTGCAGTTTAGTATACATGCACAGTCATAAAATAAATAAATAATTTTATCAAATGTTATTTGTCCTTACAACTGAAGATCCGTTCTGATACTATTTCATTAAAAAAAATCTGATCTTAATCTACTTAATTGATTTTCATTAGATTGTGGCTTGCAGTCTGAAACTGTTTAGCATTGGTACTTGTCATCCTGAGGTGCTGTACAGTTCAGTCTGGTCTCGTTCTGCTACTAGTTACCTATGTGACCTCAGGCAAGTTACTTAATCACTCAATGACTCCCCTTTCCTCAAATATGAGGATGCTAAAAGCTGTACTATCTCATGAGTGGTTGTGAGGTTTAAATGAGAGAATGCAGGTGAGACACTCAGACATATACAGCTGTCAATGGTGAACTGCTCTTGTAAATTCCAAAACAGATGAATTTAAAACAAGGAACACCCTCCCCCCCCCCCCCCCCCCCCCCCCGCCATGTCCCACAGACATTTCTATTAAAACATAGTAAAATGGCTTTGGAGACATAGTATTGAAAGAAAAGAGCAAGTATTTCAAAGTATTCGTTTAATGAGGAGTGCATTTGAAGCTTGTTGAATTCCTTTTTCTACCCTCCTCCTTTCTTAATTTCCTATTTTCCCCCCTAAGTATAAAGAAGAAAATATAAAATGCCCATAGACTACCACCCAGGTAACTATTGTTGACATTAAAAAAAAGAAAGTAATTCATGCATATGTGTAGACAGTTCAGATAGAGACGAAGCTGTAATGTTAAACAAACCAAAAGCCTTCTCCCATCTCTACTATAACCAGTTTCTGTTAATCCTTGTTCTAGTTCTTCTGTACATATTTGTGGTTGTATTTGCATTTAGAAAAAAGTGTACAGTGTTCAATAACTTGCCTTTTTTAAATTGCCTCAGAGGTCTCGCCAATATCAAAAAATATATTACTATTTCATTCTTTTCAACCATTCTAGAATATTTATAGTGGAGGTACTGGAATTTATTTAATCAGTCCCCGGTTGTTGGATATTTATTTCTAGTTTTTTTTCTTAGGTTGATATCTTCCAAAATAAAAAAATTATCAGAAGAGTTGACAGTATAGTACCATGAATACTTGTAACTCTCATCTAGATTTCACCAGTTGTTAACATTTTGCCACATTTGTGCATGTTCTCTCTTCACATTTTGCTACATCACTTGACAGTTACCTGAATACTCCAGCATGGATTTCCTAAGAACAAGGACATTGTCCAAAATAACCACAATACAGTTCTTCGTTTTGGGAAATTTAACATTGATCTACTGTATAGCTTTTGGTGAAATTTTTTCATTCTTTCACTAGTGTCCCATAGTTATTTTTAAATCCAGGATCTGTTTAGTGATCACATTTTGTATTACGTTGTGTTGTCACTTTAGTCTCCTTTATAGTTCCCCAGCTTTTTTTTTTTAAAGTCTGTTTCTTTGCATGTCTCATACATTTTTGTTGAAAATTGTACGTTTTCAATAATGTAGCAACTCTGGATTCTTACCCCTGCCAGCCTCCCAGGTTATTGTGGTTGCTGTTTGATTGTTTAGTGACTTGCCTAGACTAATTCTGTATTGTTTTCTCTATAGTGTGTGACCACTGATTGTTCTGCTTAGTTGTTTTTTTCCCTTAATTTTTGGATTTGCTTTTAAACTTGGCTTCCTAGAGGTCATCCCTGGGTCAGTATAGTTGAGTGACCAGCCAATGATAAGTAAAATGTTATACTTAAACACCTTGATCCAGTAAGGTGTCCTTTACTGAAATGTCTTTGTGTATGTTGGGACCATATTCAAAGTTCAGATAAGTTACAAGTTTGCTTTCACATCTATTTTCTGCTTGAGCAAAGGTATGGGTAGATAGCTAGAGGCCTCTCTTGTCTCTCTTGAGTGTGTATGCAGCTTTCCAGACTCCCAGGAATATGTGGGAGTTTATCAAGGTCTACTATGGCTGTCTCATTCCTCAGGTAACCCAGTAAAATTTCTGACTGGTTTTGTTGGTCGCCTTCACCAATATTGCAGCTTCAGCTTCAGGCATCTGTGATGTTGGCCTTCCTCAGTTGTTTGGCATTGAGATGGCTATGTTTTGTGTACTCAGTTTCAGTCAGCCCAGCCCTCTCTCTCTCATTGGAGTGACTGCTTTTCACAGCTTTCTCTGCCTACCCCTCATAGAATTACTATCCCAAAGACCTTGATAGGGCAGGGGGTTTGAGTACCCCAGGTGAATATGACAGACTTTTTATTGCAGTTCAGAAATTTTTCTTGAATAATGCTTTTAAATTTCTTGTATGCCTTTGGTCATTTTCCAGAGCCCTGAAATGGTTCTTTTGTTTTCTTTATTCTTTTATTTAAAAATTACCACATAGTCAAATGGACTTTTTTTTTGATATGCCATTCTATAAATTTTAATACATGTATGGATTGGTGTAATCCCCACCACCATCATAAAACAGTTTATGCTGTCCCTTTGTAAGCATACCCTCCCTCAACCCCTGACCCCTGGCAACTGCTAATCAGTCTCCATGACTATATTTTTGCCTTTTTGAGAATGTCATATACATGGAACCCTACAGTATGTAATCCTTTGAGACTGACTTTTATTCAGCATAATGTTCTTGAGATTCATCTAAGTTCTTATGTGTATTGATAGTTTACTTTTTTTTGTGGTGAGCAGTATTCCATTGTATGGATGTACCATGGTTTATCCATTTACCTGTTGAAGGACATTTAGGTTGTTTTCACTTTTTGACAGTTATGAATGGAGCTGCTGTAAACATTCATGTACAGATTTTTGAGTGAACACAAGTTTTCATTTCTCTAGGACAAATAGTATTGGGATGGCTGGGTCATATGGTAAGTATGTGTTTAACTTTATATTTAACTGCCAAAGTGTTTTTCAAGAGAAGCTATAGCAGTTTTTTCATGGTGGTGGGTCTATACACATAGAACATTTTATTTTGTCCTATCTCTGACTTAGCCATGCTCCCAAGCAACCCCCTTTTTTTTTTTCTTTTTTAAGCAATTCCATTGAGTAATGATCGACATACAGTAAGCTGCACATACTTAAATGTGTATGATTTGATAAGTTTGACATTGTATACACCCATAAAGACATCACCACAAACTAGATAGAGAAGGAAAATATCCATAATCCCCAGATGTTTCCTCATGGTCTTTTGTAATCAATTTCTCCTGCTTCTCCCTTCCGTCCTCAAGCAATTACTAATGGGCTTTTTGTCACATTACTTTGTATTTTCTAAAGTTTTATTTAAATGGAATCATACAGTATGTGCTCTTTCTGTCTGGCTTCTTTCAGCCTAATTATTTTAAGATTCATCCATGTTGTGTACATCAATAGTTATTCCCTTTTATTGCTGAATAATAATTGAGTGTATGGATATATCACAATTTGTTTATCCATTGATCTATTGATGAACTTTTGGTTTATTTCCTGTTTTTGGCCATTAGAAAGCTGCTGTGAACATTCTTGCATAAGTCTTTGTATAGATATGTATTTTCTTTTCTTTTGGGTAAATACCTAGGAGTGAAATGGCTGGATTACGGTAGGTATATGTTTAACTGAATAAACTCCCAAACTGCTTTCCAAAGTGATTGTACCATTTTACATTTCTATCAGCAGTGTGTGAAAGTTCTCATTCTTTCTTATATTTACCATTTGGTATGATCACTCTTCTTAATTTTTCAAATTCTAATATGTGTATAGTGGTATCTCATCCTCATTTTGGTTTTAATTTGCATTTCCCTAATGACTAATGATTTTGAGCATTTTTTTAATGCTTATCTGCTGTTTGTGTATTTTCTTTGAAGTACCTGTTCAGGTATTTTGCACATTTTATAAAAAATTTGGTTGGTTGTTTTCGGAGTTATATATATATATATATTCTGGATATAGCTACTTTATCAGATAAATGCTTTGTAAAGATTTTCTCCAGTCTGTGCCTTCCTGTCTTTTCATTCTCTTAACAGTATCTTCTGAAAAGTAGAAATGTTTTATTTTCATAAAGTCTAGTTTATCAGTTTTTTCCTCTCCTGCATTGTGCTTTTGGTGTCATCTAAGAAATTTCTGTATTATTAACATATATATCTGGATATGTATTCTAGATATCATAGGAATTTACAGCATTCCCCATTTCTAGAGTTCATCCTTTTAGTAATCTTGTTCTTCCAGAACTCTGAGATAATCCTTCATTCAGATAGGGGATCAGAAAGTTTATGTTGAACAGAATATTAGTTTTTGTTTATACTTTTTTAAAAAAGATTTTATTTTTCCTTTTTCTCCCCAAAGCCCCCTGGTACATAGTTGTATATTTTTAGTTGTGGGTCCTTCTAGTTGTGGCGTGTGGGATGCTGCCTCAGCATGGCCCAACGAGTGGTGCCATGTCTGCACCCAGGATCTGAACTGGTGAAACCCTGGGCCGCCAAAGCAGAGCACACGAACTCAACCACTCGGTCACGGGGCTGGCCCCTAGTTTTTGTTTAGAACTCAGTTTTCGTAGGTTTGATACTCGATTTCTAAGCCTACATTACATGAAAAGTACCTTTTCACAAGTGAGACAAGTAATAGACTTCTCTAAGTAGCTGTATTCAGAGTTTTGCCGTAGGAGCTCTGCCTTTTTATGTATTCTATAAAATTTGGATTATTGTCTGAAAAGGGTTCTTCTGTGTAATTCAAGATGCACTCTTAAAATGTGCTGGTCCTATATTTGCCAAAGTGAAGTTTACTTTTTTATATCTTAAAATTTATTTTTACTTGGAATTATGTAAAATAATCTTCAAGGGTAGAAAATAGTGTCAATTAAAGCAGCTTTTAAACTATTTTCAGTTAAGTTGAAAAGGTATATGCCATTTTAAGTTTTTTGAATACAGGGCTGTAGGTACTCCTTTGCTTGAAAGCAATCTGAAAAGTTGGAGATAAATCATATAATTATCTCTTATTACATACATGGATTAAAAAAAATGCCACAGACAAATGTTCTTAGCTCATGTAATACAAAACAGAAAAATTTATATTCCCATACCCCCAGTTTAATAATAAATATAAAGTGGCACATATGTCACCTTAACATTTGAATTCTTACTGCTGTATTTTTTTATCGGACAGTTTTTCTTTTTCCATTTCAAGTTTTGGTCGTCTTCTTCTTTTTAAGGTTGGCACCTGAGCCAGCATCTGTTGCGAATCTTCTCCCTCTCTTTTTTTTTTCTTCTTCTCCCCAAAGCCTCCCAGTACACAGTTGTATATTCTAGTTGTAGGTCCCTGTGGCTCTGCTCTGTGGGATGCTGCATCAGCATGGCTTGATGAGTAGTGCTATGTCTGCACCTAGGATCCAAACTGGTGAAATCCTGGGCTGCCAAAGCGGAGCGTGCAAACTTAACCACTTGGCCATGGGCCTGGCCCCTTGGTCTTTTCCTTATAACCAAAAGACATTTAAAAAATTCATCTTATCAAGCAATCCCACTTCTGGTTATATATCCAGAAGAACTGAAAGCAGAATGTGAAGAGATATTTGCTCACCTATGTTTATTGCAACATAATAGCCAAGAGGTGGAAACAACCCAAATGTCCATCATCAGGTGAATGGATAAAGAAGATGTGGTATGTACAGTCATGTGTCACTTAATGACGGGGGTACGTTGTGAGAAATGCATCATTAGGTGATTTTGTCATTATGGTAACATCACAGAATGTACTTATACAAACCTAAATAGTTATAGCCTACTATATACCTAGGCTCTATAGTACTAATCTTATGGGACCACCATTGTATATGCAGTCCATCATTGACCAAAATGTCGTTATGTGGCGCATAACTGTACTTAAAATAGTGGAATATTATGCAGCCTTAAAAAAGAAGGAAATCTTTCACATGCTGCAACATGGATGAACTTTGAGGACATTAGGCTAAATAAAATAAGCCAGTCACAAAAGGACAAATACTGTATGATTACACTCATATGAAGTATCTAAACTAGTCAAAATAATAGAAACAGAAAGTAGAAAGGTGGTTGCCAAGGGTGGGTGTGGGAGCTGTGGGATGGGGAAAACGGGGAATAAATGTTTAATGGGTATAGTGTGATAGCACAACATCGTGAATATGCTTAACATTACTGAAAAGTATGCTTAAAAATGGTTAAGACTGTAAATTTAATGTTGTGTTTTTTACCACATTAAAAATAGAAAAAATAAAGGCACAGTGCAAGTGTCTACAAAAATCCTATTAAAAATTAATCTCATTTGCCATTCTTTCAGTTGGAGAGGATATTTTAAAATTTTTTTTCCCACAATGACTTAATGTCACCTAGTTTTCTCTTCTCAGCTACCAAACTTCTAAAACTAGTGTTGGGTTGATGAAAAGGAACCAAGCATGGGAGATGGAGATGGTCATTAGGCTTCTCTTGAGTCAGAATCCACTTTTTAGGTCTGTCCTTTTTCCAGCTTTAAGAATTTCAATAACATGAAAATACCCAATAGACTGTATAAAACAAAAGAGAGAACAAGCTACCTCTGTGTTAAGATAAGCCTTTATTTATTTATTTTTTTACTTTAATACCTTGGAACCCAGGTCTTCTGATTTTCCTCTTATTTAACAGGGCTTTCTTTTTCTACCTGCTTATTTTTATTTTTTTTTTTTTGAGGAAGATTAGCCCTGAGCTAACTGCTGCCAATCCTCCTCTTTTTGCTGAGGAAGACTGGCCCTGAGCTAACATCCATGCCCATCTTCCTCTACTTTATATGTGGAACGCCTACCACAGCATGGCTTTTGCCAAGAGGTGCCATGTCTGCACCCTTGATCCGACCTGGTGAACCCCGGGCTGCCGAGAAGCGGAACATGCGAACTTAACCGCTGTGCCACCTGGCCGGCCCCATCTACCTGCTTATTTCATTTAGTCCCATAGCTTCCCATCCCCAGCCTCCTGTTTAATTGTAAGTGTTTTTTAAGCCCCTTATTCATGTGTCTTATCCATGTATTTTTTTCTTTATTTTTTTAAATTTAGAAAACGGGCACATGGTTAAAAAAGAAAACTCAAATGGTTCTGTAAGGCATATAGTGAGAGACAGCAGTCCTCCACTGTTCCTTTGAGATACCACCTTCAATGCTTAGCTATTACCTTTGGTATTTACCTCCATATTTCTAAATAGTATGCTTATACTGCTGTTTCTGTGCCATTCCTTCCCCCTCTCCCCCATTTACATTGTTGACTTTCTAGTATGGAGGAAAAAGTTGATTTTTTAAAATCATCTCCTCCTTTTCTGTCATTCGAGTATAACAGCCTTGGCTTAAATTAATAAACAATGTTTGCCTTATTATTGGTATTCCTAGTGGTAAGCCAAGAAGTAGATTATGATGTTTATTTACTTGAAAAAACTTTTCCTGATGCTAATTGCTTTTTATCATTTTATTGTTTTAATAACTTTTATTAAGCTTGCTATAGATTCCTATCATTAGTTCTTTCCAAACAACTGTAAAGTGCTTCTGAATACTTTTTCTTGTTTTTCAAATACATTGTATAATCTGTCAGTTCTAGATAATTTCCTCTCCTAAATCTTTCCTGGTGCTGTCTTCTCCTTTATTGTATGTATGGCTTTTCATCATCTTTGGGAGAAGTGAGTCTTCACCCTTGTGTTGGGGCTCTGTTTCTTGGATGCCTTTGTTTTCTCTGTTCTTCTACCCTCTTGATTGAGAGTTTATCTGGTATAGAATATTATGTTGGAAATAATTTTCTTCGTATTTTAAATCCTTGTTTCTTTCCCTTATAGCTTTCTGTGTTTGAAGTGAGCCATTTTGTATGTAACCATTTTTTTTCTTTTAAACTTTCCAGTCTTCCTCCCACAAATTTTAGGATTGTATCTATACCATGTAATCTGAAAAATCATGGTGATGGCCTTGGTCTGACTGAAAACTTGTGTCCCTCAGGTCTGGGATGTGCCTGTTGGCTTAAGCTTTTCATTATTTGATGTTACCCTCATAGAAAAAAATCAAGTTCTTCCCATTTTTCCGTATGTCTGTTTGGTGAAATTACTAATAGATAAGCCCGTTATGGAATCTCATGATTGATTGATTGATTGATTGATTGATATTTTTTTGTTTTTTCCCTTCTCCCCAGAGCCCCCTAGTACATAGTTGTATATTCTAGTTGTAGGTCCTTCTGGTTCTGCTTTGTGGGATGCTGCCTCAGCATGGCTTGATGAGCAGTGCTAGGTCTACGCCCAGGATCTGAATTGGCGAAACCCTGGGCCACCGAAGTGGAGCATGTGAATTTAACCACTTGGCCATGAGACTGGCCCCGAATCTCGTGATTTAGAATGACAGCTCTGCCATGTGATTTGGGGATAGATACTTGAGTGAGAATTAATCCCAGCCAGAGAGAGAAGTGATATAGGCATACATGTTACGTGTGTGTGTGAGTTACGTGTGTGTGAGTGACGTGGAGCAACTCATTTTATATATGATAGAATTCTAGAAGAGAATAGGTTCTATAAAGATGAATCGGGAAAAAAAAAATCATTTTGACACAGCAGAGCTTACCAACCAAATGTTGAGGAAAAAATTATTCATGATACTTGTTAAAGATGGTAAGGCAGACTTTATTAAAAGGTGACTATCGTGATAGGTATAGGGACCACTGTAGTGGGGTCTTGCAGTGGAGGAGAGAGATTGGATTCAAAATCAACTCTGAATATAGCATAGGCAAATGGGAATTTATAGCCAAGGAGCAGAGTGGGAGTTAGTTGCCAAAGGCAGGCCAGGATGATCAAGCATCACTTGGGGGATGACAGAGGATGGGGGATTCTGGCTAAATCAATTTAGCTGTATTCTTGCTAATATTGGACAGTGCAGAGACAAACACAGAAGTCGAAATGTTGAGACCTAGTTGAAAAAGAGCTCAGAGGAGCCTGAGTAGAGTTTGTTCAAGGAGAGAATCTTTGTCACGATACACTGAGCGAAGAAAAAGTGATATGTCTAAGGAACTGTTAGAGGGGCAAGGATTTGGTGAGGATGGTTCATGGTGCTATCTCATAGAAGGCCTTGCATTTTCTATTATTCTTGTATAGGCAATTAGTTCTCGACCTTTTTTCCTTCTTTATAATATATGTAATACTTACCTGACCTTTTGTGGAACTATGTACAATCCTGGAAAGCCATCTCTTTCATTTAATAAAGCATAGTGGCGTGCAAGAGGGTGATGTTATACGTTGAATATTGTACATATATGTACACTCACACAGACTCTATTCTAAGTGATTTGTGGCACAGCATCTAAAATGTGTTCAAAGAATCCAACAGTTGGTTTTGAAAAGAGCACAAAATACATGTACCTCTAGTAAAGCTTAGGGAGAGGGCAAAGGGGAGCATCAGTAGAAAACATCAGGAATGAGAAAGGGATATAGCCACATTTACAAACAAAATATGATGTACAACCAAACAGTAATTAACTTTAATATCTTAATGAAACAGGTGGTTTGTGACAAAGGTACAAATTATGAATTATGATTCATGAAGTTCACAGTGGTGCTGGATAGAAGTTTTCCAAAATTCTAGTTTTTGCTTGAAATCTTAAATTGTGGTGTTAACTCATTTAATCCTTACCATAATCCTATGATGTAATTGCTATAAAATATCCTTATTTTACAGACCATAGAGAGATTAAGTGGCTTGTCCAAGGCCACACAATAAAAAGCTAAAATTCAGAACCTACCCAGCCAGGTTCCAAAGCCCACACTTTTATCAACCGCACTTAACTCTGATGGCATTAAAAAGGGTAAAGCATTTGGTTACTTTGGCACTATAAATATCATTAGTAACTGTAGTGCCCACTGAGGAGCCTTAGGCGAAAAAGTCATTCAGACAAGTGAGACCTGATTAGGTCACACTTCATGTCAGATTGACTTAGAAGGATATTGGACAGGAAACAGCATGCCAGCAGAGCAGTGACACGCATTCCTTTTCCATGGGAATCCTTGCAGTTTTGTCCAGGAGTTAGTTTTTGGTTCACAAAGTAACAGCTCAGGTGTGAGAATGAGATTCATGTCTCTGGTGAATTAGTTTCCTGTGGCTGCTGTGACAGATTACCACAAACTGGGTGGTTTAAAACAACAGAAATTTGGGGCTGGCCCAGTGGCTTAGTGGTTAAGTTCATGTGCTGTACTTTGGTGGCCTGGGGTTTGCAGGTTTCGATCCCAGGCGTGGACCTAGCACCGCTCGTCCAGCCACGGTGTGGTGGCATCCCACATAAAATAGAGAAAGATTGGTAACAACTGTTAGCTCAGGGCACTCTTCCTCACACATTCGCAAAAAGAATAAAACACCCTTAATTTATTCTCTCACAGCTCTAGAGTCCAGAAGCCCAAAATCAAGGTCAGCAGCACAGGGCAGTACTCTCTGGAGGCTCTAGTGGGGAAATCAGTTCCTTGCTTCTTTCCTGCTTCTAGTGGCTGGTCTTCACTCACGTCTCTGTCTCCACTGTGTGTTTCTCTGAAAACCCTTAACTCCTTCTGCCTCTCTCATAAAAGGATACATGTGATAGCACGTAGAACCCACCCAGATAATCCAGATAAGCACCTCCTGTCAAGATTCTTAACTTAATGACGTCTTTTGCCATATAAGGTCATCTTTTGTTCAGCCTAGCACACCTGGTTTAGAACACACACACACACACACACACGCATACAACCCACCCACAGCCACCCACTCACCCACTCACCACTCAGCCTCCACATCCACATCCACACACCCCCACACACCCATCCCAAACAGGAGCCAGTATCTTTTGTAACTTTTGTGGGCATACTCTCCCAGTAGTCTCTACAGAGACATGCTCAGTTAAGCATCCCTATACTGAGGGAATCCCAAAGCTATGGCATCTTACCAGGTATTCATAGTTCATTTGTAGTTCTCTCACTCGAGATTTATTTCATCATTTGAGTAATTTTTACCATAATTGTTGTGGCCAGTAACTGACATTCCATCTTTATCAGGTTTTAGAGGTAAAAGAACTAGTTAGTCCAAGGTCAGATTTGTTTATAGAGGAGAAGGGGTTTTGTTGACCTTTTACTCATAGTAACATATCACTTAGACTATGCCATAAAAGATTCCCATATATTATGTCGTAACCTTTCATGATTTACTGATGCTGCCACAGGCTTTGGGAGTAGCAGAGAGTTGATGATGATACACTTATTTACTTTTTTCTTTAAAGATGAGGGTGTGGCATAAGATTTGTTTCAGGTTTTTTTTTTGGTGAGAAGGATTTGGCCTTGAGCTAACATTTGTGGCAGTCTTCCTCTATTTTGTATGTGGGATGCCACCATAGCACGGCTTGATCCTCAGTGCTAGGTCTGCACCCGGGATCTGAACCCGCAAACCCTGGGTCACCAAAGTGGAGTGTGCAAACTTAACCACTATGCCACAGGACCAGCCCCTGTTTCAGGTTTGTGGATACTGAAATGATACTGTAACTCCTGAATAGTAGGGAGGAGATGTTTTTAATGGATTAGAGAAACATAAATAGTAACATTTTGATTTGGGGCCATTAGGGGAGTATGAAGGAAAGAACAGGAGAGTATTACCAGTTACTCCAGATGTCAGCACACTTTATTATATAGTATCAGAAAATTATATTCATTAATATTATAATATTACCACCAATCTCATCAGAAAAACCTTTAAATTTTGGGAAGCTGTCAGACTCACAGTGGAGGTGGATATAAGTTTTTCAAAATTCTGATTTCTGCTTGAAATGTCAAGTTTGACCATTGGCAACAAATTACTGTTAGTTGCTTTTTTTTTTGAAATGACAGGCTCAATTCATTCATTTTTGAGAAAATGTCTTCCAAGTACCTGTTCAAATAAACATAGTTTGTCAGTCATTCTTTTGAGTAAAAATGATATTCCATGAAAAAAGAGGCTAGTTCATTTTACAACTTAAACAGTCACATACATACTTTTCCTCAATACAGCTGTTATACTTCAGTGTGGAGCAGAAATGCTTTAAGTGAAGTTTCCATTTTGCTACACAGATTATTAAAACAATGTGTACTCAAGGTTTGACATTTAATAAGATGATCTTTACTGCTTCATTAAGGATCTTAAATGAAAATGGCGTTAAAAAAAACTATAAGTGCCTGGTGGTGAAGAACATGATGATTTTCAGGGAAATGCAAATCAAAACTACACTAAGATATCACCTTACACCCATTAGAATGGCAAAAATAACCAAAACAAAAAGTAACAAATGTTAGGTTGTGGAGAAAAAGGAACCCTCATACACTGCTGGTGGGAATACAAACTGGTGCAGCCACTGTGGAAAATAGTATGGAGATTTCTCAAAAAATTAAAAATAGAACTACCATATGACCCAGCCATCCCACTACTGGGTATCTATCCAAAGAACTTGAAATCAGCAATTCGAAAAGTCCCATGCACCCCTATGTTCATCACAGCATTATTTACAATAGCCAAGACGTGGAAGCAATGTAAGTGCCCATCAACTGATGATTGGATAAAGAAGATATGGTGTGTATATATATATACAATGGAATACTACTCAGCCATAAAAAAGGACAAAATCGTCCCATTCACAACAACATGGATGGACCTTGAGGGTATTATGTTAAGTGAAATAAGCCAGATAGAGAAATATAATCTCTGGATGACTCTACTCACATGTGAAAGTTAAACATGTAGACAGAGAACAGACTAGTGGCTTCCAGGGGAAAGGAGGGCTAGGGGGATGGCAGAAAGGGTGAAGTGGTACACCTACAACATGACTGACAAACAATAATGTACAATTGAAATTCCACAAGGTTGTAAACTATCATACTCTCAATAAAAATTAAAAAAAAAAAAACCAAACTGTCAAGTTGCTCCTGTGCTCGAAAAAAAAGGGAAGAAAAAAAGCTATAAGTGCTTGGTGGTGAAGAATATGATGATCTTTGGTTCATTTTGGTGCCTCTGCCTTGGCTCCTGCTAAGCTGCCAGCAGTTTTACTCACCATTACTTTTGCATCATCAGTGTAAATGTCAACAGAGTTAAAAAGAGCAATAATGTCTTAGTATTAGAATAAAAATAATTTTGACTTAGCAGACCTCTTGAAAGGGTTTAGGAGACTCCCAGTTGTTCGTGAACCATACTTTGAGAACAACTGCCTTAGGGATTACAGCATGCATTTTTGGTTTATTGAAGTCTAATTGATGCATCTTGCCTTTTCTTGGGCAATGCAGGATTCTTAGAGCCTTTGCCCTCCTCCTCTCCTTTCTTCCATTGTTGTTGTGTATATTAATTCTGTACATGTTTTAAAAACAAAATATTGTTAAAGTTGTCTCCCACATGATCAGCATTTTCTTTGCTTTTCATTTCTTGTGCATTTCTGACCTTCCTTTTGAGGTCATTTTCTTTTCTGCATGTGGGTCTGCTGTATTCATGTCTGAAAATGTCTTTATTTCACCTCGTGAAGTATGTGTTGAGGTTTTCTTATTGTTTTGCAGAGGGGCTTCCAATTTTTCCACCAGCATTTGTTGAAAAGACAATCCTTTTTCTGTTGAATTGCCTTTCACCTTGTCAAACAAAGAGTTGACTAAATTAGTGTGAGTCTGTTTCTGGGTTCCCTATTTTGTTCCGTCGATCTATGTTTGTCCTTTCCTCAGCACCACACTGTCTTGTTTATTGTAGCTTACTATATTGTCTTGAAATTGGATAATGTGAATCCTCTGACTTTGTTCTTTTTCAGAATTGTTTTGGCCATTCTAGTTTCTTTTCTTTCCATATAACTTTTAGATCAGCTTGTTGATATATACAAAAAAGCTTGCTGAGATTTTGATTGGAATTGCCTTGAATCTATATATCAAATTAGAGAGAATTGATATATTAATAATGCTTTCTATTTTGTGAGCATGATATCTCTCTGATTATTTATTCTTTGATTTCATTCATCAATGTTTTGTTGTTTTCTGCACACAGATCCTACACACATTTTGTTAGATTTATGCCTAAGTACTTCATATTTTTTAATGCAATTATAAATGGTATTTTTAAAAAAAAATTTCAAATTCCAATCGTTCATAACTGGTGTATAGGAATACAGTTGACTTTGTATATTGACCTTGAATGTTACAGTTATCAGTTCTAGTAGTTTCTTTTAACTTAATCATAGTCTGCCTTCAAATTATATCATACCATGTCACACATAGTATGGGTCTTACAAGAATGTACTTCCATTTCGCCCATCCTGGTCTTTTGTATTATTGTCATAGATTTTACTTCCACATATGTTACAAACCTCACAACAAACTGTTACTGGTTTTTGCTTTAAACAGTCTCTTTTTAAAAATAAAGTTTGAGGTATCTTTTATGTATATTTAATTTCACCTGTTTTTAGGTGTTTGATGAGTTTTGACAAATGTATACACTACGTGGCATTTTGAGACTGGCTTTTACTCAGCATACCACCTTTGAAATTCATCCATGCTGTATTAGTAGTTCATTCCTTTATATTGCTAAGTAGAATTCCGTTGTATAGATGTACCACAGTTTGTTTATCCATTTACCTGTTTAAGGATATTTGGATTGTTTCCAGTTTTCATTGATTAAGAATAAAGCTGCTGTAAACATCGTGTATATGTTTTGGTATGAACATAAGTTTTCACTTCTCTAGGGTAAACACAGGAGTGGGAGTGCTGGGTCATGGGATAAACGTATGTTTAACTTTCTACTTAATTCTCAAACTTGTTCCAGAGTGACTGTACCATTTTGCATTCTCACCAGCAATGTGTGAAAGTTCCAGTTGTTCTGCATCCTCATTAACACCTAGTATTGTGATATTTAAAAAATTTCCTGAACCTTGAGGGCATTATGCTAGGTCAATTAAGTCAGAGAGACAAATACTGTATGATCTTACTATATGTGGCATCTAAAAAAGTTGAACTCCTAGAAGCAGAGTAGATTGGTGTTTGCCAGGGGAGATGTTGGTTAAAAGGTACAAACTTCCAGTTATAAGATAGATAAGTTCTGGGCATCTAATGAACAGCATGGTGATTATAGTTAACAATACTGTATTGTATACTTGAAAGTTGCTTAGAGAATAGATCTTAAATGTTCTTACCACACACACATGGAAAATGGTAACTGTGAGGTAACGGATGTGCTAACTAACCTTATGGTAATCATGTCACAATATATACCTATATCAAATCATTACATTGTACGCTTTAAACTTACACAATATTACATGTCAATTATATCTCAATAAAGCTGGAACTTTAGCCATTCATATAGGTATGTAGTGGTATCTCGTGGTTTTAATTGATTTTTAAAGCTTTATAATAGGTCTTAAAATTGGGTCATGTGAGTCCTCCAACTTTATTTTTTTCTAAAATTGTTTTGGTAATTTTAGTTTCTTTGCCTTTACATATAAATTTTATGAACAGCTCATCTGTATCTACAGAAAAATCCTTCTAGAATTTTGATTGGAATTGCACTAAATCTGTAAATGAAACTGAGGAGAATCTCATCTTAATGCTATTAAGCCTTCAAATTCATGAACATAGTATCTCTCTGCACTTATTTGGAAGTTTTCATCAGTATTTTGTAGTTTTCAGCATGCGGATTCTGCTACACATACTTTGTTGGAATTATACCTACACATTTCCTGTTTTCGGGAGCTGTTATAAATGGTATTTTAAAATTTTATTTCCAGTTATTCATTGTTAGTGTATAGAAATACAATTTATTTATTTACTTTGGTGAGGAAGATTGGCCCTGAGCTAACATCTGTTGCCAATCTTCCTCTTTTTTTTTTCTCCCCAAAGCCCTAGTACGTAGTTGTATATCCTAGTCATATGCTTCTCTGTGGGATGCTGCCACAGCATGGCTGGATGAGCAGTGTGTAGGTCCATGCCCAGGATGCAAACCAGCGAACCCCAAGCCACCGAAGTGGAGTGCATGAAATTAACCACTACACCACTGGGCAGGCCCCCAATTAATTTTTTTGTTTGTTGATCTTGTATCCTGTGATCTTGCTGAACTTGCTTACTAGTTATGGGGTTCCCCGCCCCGGTAGGTTTTTTTGGGTCAGTTGTGTTTTAAGGAGACATTAAAAAAATAAGAAAAATGTCTTTTATAATTACTTGTGCTGCTGCCATTTCTGGTGGCCTTCATTCTGTGTTCTACATTAGGATTTTCACGTGGTATAATTTTCCTAATGCCTGAGAATTTTTTTTAAACATTTCTTAGACTGTAGGTCTGCTGGTGTTGAATTCTTTCAACTTTTGTATATCTGAAAAAGCGTAGTTTCACTTTCTTTTTTGAAAAATATCTTCAATGCTGAGTATAGAATTGTAGGTTGACAAATTTGTTTTCCTCTCAGTAACTATAAAGATGTTCCACTTTATTCCAGCTTGCATTATGACAAGAAAATTAATTTCCTATATCTGTGCTGCAGCCTGAAAAGTCTTTCTAGGCAGTAAGCTTGGGGTAATTTTAGGGCTCACATCCTTTGCTTTTCCTTTCTCAAGGATTACTGTCACACGTTCTCTGATATCCAACGTCTGAAAACCTTTGTTTCACACATTTTCTCTGGTTCTTTTAGTTACTTGGTCCACTTAACTGCATCTTGGCTGGAAGCAGAAGTCCAAAGACGTAACAGTTTTGAATCTCAAAATTTTTTATAGAATGGAAGATTGAGATGTCAAGAAGTATGTCATTCCCGTAATTCAAATGTATGCCTTGTACGGAGAAGCTAGATTTAAGGTTTCTCTTGAGACTAGTGGGTTGATACTTATTTCACTGATTTAAAATAGAAATTTGAATATGAACTTCTTTTAGAGACTTTAAGTTGAAGTGGTATTTTGGATGGTTAGTTTTCATATTTTATATGAAAATATTTTAAATGAGTAGTTAGTGTTATAACAAGGCAGTTTTCAGATTTTTGGTAAAGTATACTTTTAGGAGTGGTTTTTCAGATGAGCTTTTTCAAATTAATGGAGCAGATTGATAAAAGAGCCACTAATAATGGGAGATAGTTGAATTTGCTTGAGACTTTTATTAGTTTTAGTCTTGCAGTTCCTGAGTTAAAAACCTTTCAAGTCATATTGGAAAAATTTATACTTATGATAGGCTAGAGCAGTGTTACCTTCTAGTGATTTAATAGACCTGAGCCCTTGTGAAGTACCTAAGGAGTGGGTAATGAAACTGTTTAGTTGTCTCTTGATCTTTATTAATCAGCAAATAATTTGATTGTATGTTGCTCTGTTGCTAATCAGTGCAGTTTGTAAATCAGTGGCAGATCGAATTTTCCTCATTATTTTTTTGAGTGGTTTTTCTTACTGATTCTTAGGAATTTTATATATTCTGAATATGAATGCTTTGTCACCATATGTCTTGTAAGTGTATTTTCCCAGTTTGTGACATACCTTTGTACTGTGGGTTTTTTTTTTTTTTTTAAATAAATGGAAGCCCTGAGCATTGATGTAGTTGAGTTAATCCTTCAACCTTTTTCTTTTTCATGACTTGCAATTTTGGTCGATTTTTAAAGAAATCCTACCTTATCCTAATGTCAAAGACATTTTGCTATGTTTTCTTCTTAAAGGTTTAGATAGTTTCGCCTTTTACATTTAGATCTTTAATCCATCTGGAGTTGATTCTTGTAGTGTATGGATATAGGAGTCTAGTGTCTTTTTTTCTTTCTCCCCTTAGAAATAACCTTATTGGCTCACCAACACTTTTTAGTTAGGTTATTGTTTGCCATTTTGTTATAAGTTTCCATACATATGAAGGTGTGTTTCTGAGCTCTTTATTTTGTTGCTAAATATTTGTATTCATGCACCAGTTGTCTTTGTTTCTGTATCTTTATTGTAATTCATGATATCTGGTACAGTGCCAACTTTGTTTTGATTATATTTGTGTAATATTTCTTTTTTCTTTAAATCTTTTTCATATTATATTTTGGACATGTGTAATAAATTGCATAAACCTGGATTTAAAAAAAATCTGCTGATAATCTTTATGGGTTTTTTTTGGTGAGGAAGATTGGCCCTGAGCTAACATCTATTGCCAGTTTTCCTCTATTTTGTATGTGGGTTGCCGCCACAGTGTGGCTGGCTGCCAACAAGTGGTGTAGGTCCTGGCTGCCGAAGTGGAGCGTGCTGAACTTAACCGCTAGGCCATGGCACTGGCACTTTCTTTTTGTTTGACAGTCTTTTTTTTTAACCTAGCATATTTATTCTGTTTACATTTGTTGTGATTAAAATATTGCATTAAACAATATTCATTTTAATATGTCCACAAATTAATCACCTCCTTTGATCTCCTTTTCCTTTTCATGTTTAGAGACTTTTTTGAATATGAAGACTTTTTTTTGGAGCTGTAGAAATTCCTTTAGGTCAGGGGTGTGATAGTAGTGTGTTTGATTTTGGCTTATACTTTGGATTGCTATTAGTTGAGGACAATGTACAATTAAATTCTTGCCTGAAGTTTATATGTTCTACCCAAGTCGAGTGAATTCAGGCTTTTGGTTACAAATACTCAGGACATTTTCTTCTCCAATCATTGCCATTATGAGATGGGCGGTTTTCTTTGTCCTTCAAGACCAGTTTTAAAAGAAAATTTACAAAATAGTTTTATCATCATCATATTTTAGTTTACACTTAGATTGAAGATGTAGCCCATTGACATCTCAGTGTTATGGGGAGGATGTCTTATTTGACTTCTGTTCTTGGGTGGCCCCAGGCTTTGTGTCCTGTCTCCTGAATGAGACCTCTAAACCCAACACTCAGGTTCACACAGGCTTTCAAATGTCCTCAGTGCAGAGTTGCTTCAGTACTCTCTTAAATTTTCCTCCCCTCCACGACCATTCTTCCTAACTTTCTTGCCACTAGGTCAAGTTCACAGTAAGAGCCTTGTGTTATTCCCACTGCCACTGTGTTTAGTCTGACATTTTTAGTTTTTGGTTGAGTCGTTGTCCAGGTAGCCTGAAGTGGAAGTACTTCCCAACCCTTTTAATTTTATGGCACACATAGAAAAATGATAGTTTGTACTAATTACCGGGAGAACTGAAGGCGCTTAAGTTTGGTATTGGTACATAAACAAGGGTTCTGGCTGACAGGTTTGGGGTGCCCTGGCACCCTGGCTGTTTTTTGCTTGTCAGCCCCAGAGGCCGAGGCTGTCTCTGTCTCTGTTACCCATTCCCAGTACATTTGTTGGAAAGCTTTGGATGTAGAATATAAATCTCAGAAACAGCTGGTAAGTTTTTTAGTTCGTGAGAAAGGGGGGAATTACAGATCCTGAATCATCCTGTGCCAGTACAAAATTGCACAGGAAAGAAAAATGTAATTAGATTCTTTCTTTACAATACAAGAAAATATTGGTGAATGTGTATTAGGTCAGGGGCTGGGGATTTTCTAATTCTGAACCTAACATATATACTGTAAAGGAAGTAGTGGTTGGTTTTGAGAAAATAGGGAAACTTTTACAAGTCAAAAACTCTGTAAAGGATAGGCAAATGCACACTGGCAAGAGATATTATATAACAACGTTATAAATAAAAAATCTTTTATATATAAATAGTACTTGACTATCATTTGATCTTTTATACATCAATAGTACTTGAAAATCATTTAGGGAAAAAAACTGTTCATAACTCAATAGAGAAATGTTCACAATCTATGAACAGATTGATAGTTCATAAAAGAAGTAATAAACTTAGCCAATAGATACTTGGAAAATAATGAAAGAACTGAAAATGAGCACTGCTAGTGGAAGATTATATTGCTTCAGCTTTACTGGTGGTATCAAAAGCTTAAATTGTGCTTTTCATTTGACTGTGAGGAACTTATCCTAAAGAAATATAAATTGACCAAATTACGTTCGTCACATAATAATAATAAAAACTTGGTTAACAATCAGATACTCTCCAGTAGAAACAAATTATGGTTTAACTGTTCAGTACAGTGCTATGGAGATGTTAATTTTGATGTAGATCTATATGTTTTGACATGGGAAGCAGTTAATACTATATTGGATGAAAGAAATAGTTTATAAAACTGCATGCAAAGATTTGTACTATTTGTATATATGCGTAGAGAAAAGTCTGGAAGGGTATATTCAGACTGATTAAAAAGTTTTTTTCTAAAGCACTGTCTTTAGGGAGGAGCCTTTACTACGTTGCAGTTTCTCTAGTTTTAGGATCGTTCATTTATTTAATAAATAAATCCAAGTGCCTGCTACATATTAGAAATTGTAGAATTCAAAGTAGATTATTTTCAGCGGAGCTGATACTCATAAATGTAATGTCTTCTCCCTTCTTCTCCCAGTGAAGTGCTTGCTCCTTTTTTGTGCATTTATTATTTTAGAAATGTGAATAAGGCAAATGAATGCATACTTTGCTTCCTAAGATATTAGTTTGAAGTGCATATGTTATAGCAAGCACCCAGGTTGTAGCAGGCATATTAGATAGAGTCTTTTACCTGGGTGTGAAGATTTGGTCTACATAATTTTGTTGTAGATGGCTTTCTTTCTGTTTGTATATTTTTGAAACTCTGAATTAAATGTGTATAGCTGAAATGACAAGGAAAATGATTGCTTGTAAGATTGTCTCTGTCTACCTCTGGATGAATAATAAGCCCTGTGGAGTAGCAAGCAAATGAAGTAAAAAATAGGGTATAATGCCTACTGCTTTATATGGGAAATGACAGGATTACTCTGGGCTTTATTCACAGAAGTCACTCTTCTGAAATTCTATCTCATACTCTCCTTACCTCCAAATTTTAGTGTACTTTATTTTTAAGATTATTCAAGACTTAATTCACATCCTTATGCTTAATTTGAATGAGGCTTTATAAATAACATACTTGAATATATTCTATCTGCACAACCTTACATTTAGTATGATATAGAAAAAAATTATTTGGAAAATAACTTAGCTGTTTTATCAGAACAGCTTTTTAAAAATTTAATGTTGGCCCTGGGTGTGTATATATGTGTTCGTGCTAACGTAGAATTCATTAGTTCGTTTGGCTGCATGCATCAACAATAAAGGTTTTAGAGTTAGTAGTAAACTGGCAACTTGTTGATGGTTGAGACAGTACTGCTTAGTTTTCTTTGTTGCAGCTGTATTTGGCCTTTCTTTGCCAAATATACTAAAGAGAGAAAATAACAACACTAGGTAAACTAAGGAGATATAATTCAGAAGATAGAAAGAAGTAGGGTGAAACCATTTAACATTTTCCAGATAAACACCACATTTTTTCTGAACTGGTATATTATCATTTACATATGTATATGAGCAGTAGTGTGTTTCTGACAGGTGGCTTTTGAATATGGGAACTTGAGTTTTTTCGCTTGATTTATTTTTGTTTTGTTGCTGCTGAGTTTTTTGGGGGGGTGTGTGTGTGTGTTTTTTTGGAATGATGATTGCTTTTTATATGATTTAAAATAAAGCAAGGTGAGAAAATATGGTAAAGCACTGAGGCTAGATCTTCCTGTGGGATGGTGGGAGCAGGAAGTGGCGATCATATGTGTTGCTTTTCCACTTGGTGTGGAGGTAGAATTGTGGAAGGAACTATTGTGTAGGAGTGTAAGAGGAGGAGCTGCTTATGGAGGTCCTCTTGCTTGGAAATGACTTTTAAGTCCCTAGGCATGGTCTGAGTTGAACACCTTACTAGTCAGAGGCTCTGGAGCCATACTGTTTGAATCCAGCCTCTGCTAGTTAGTAGTTCTGTGACCTTGAGCACAGGATTTCCTTTCTCTGTGCCTCAGTTTTCCTATCTGTGAAGTAGGGCCTCCTTAGCTCATAGAGTAAAGGTGAGGATTAAATGATTAAGTATATGTGAAGTGCTTAGAATAGTGCCTGGTACATATCAGGAGCTCAAAGAATTAGCTGTCAACACTTGAATTACTATATTATCTGGTTTGATTTCAGTAGCGCAGTTCTGTGAGAATAGTTTGCAATAGCAAAGCATTTTCAATAGTTTATTTGAAAGGAATGGTACTTAAGGTGCCCTGATAGTTTCTCAAATGATGCTTACTTACTCATTAACATCCAGGACATCCACTGAATGCAGAGTAGTAGGTCCAGGGAAGCTGAGAAATCCAGGATTGAGACTGATACGCTTAAATTTTGTTATCCTGACTTTGTTGTGATGCAAAAGACGTATATTAAAAATTGGAGAGAGGGAGATAGGGTAGAGTAACAAATGTGTGTGTTAATGATTATTTCATTAGCTACTGTATTTGTTGTTGTTTTAAATGAGGAAAGAGGGGGACATACTCATTTATCTCTTAAAGAATTCTCAGATAGTCAATTCTGGGCTGCTCTGGAACTCTACTGTTGCAGGAATTTGGGCTTCTTTTTTCCTACTCTCCATCCTCAGCTTGTGGCTTCTACCATCTAGGTGATTTCAACGAGGAGGAGGAGGGGTTGAAGCAGTGCATGTCCTTTCCTTATATCCGATTGGCCAGAACTTAATTACCAGGCTACACCTACAAGGATGGCTGGGGATCCGAGACATAGGCCTAATTAAATTTAGAGGTCCTATTAACAGAGAAGGAGAGGAGAAAGGATGTCAGGGACACCTAGAATCTGAGGCAAGTTAGAGAACAATGTTTATATATATAAAAATAGTTTTAATACTAAGCTGGGAAAAATATATGTACTTGTGTCTGCACAAAATAATCTTGAATATAGTAGAAAATTTTTAACGTTTGTCCCTTATAGGAAAGGGAACCTGGGTGACTGAGGTCAGGATTGGGAAAGAGACTTTTCACTGCGTACCATTTAGAATTGGTGATGTGTAAATTTTAGCTTTTCAGAAGTAGTAAATGAAATTAAGAAGAAAAGTATGGAAGTCTGACATATAAATTCAAGAATAGGTATGTCATCAAAAATCAATAATACTTAAGATTATCATTTTAAGTGTGTTAACTCTTCCCTCCTTAAAAAAGAATGTGGTGTGTTGAAATTTCAAAAAATGGTTTAGACTCACGTAGTTTCAACCCTTTCAGATTCCTAAGATGTTTTAAAAGAGTCAGGCACAGGCAGTGCTGAGGGTCTGGAAAGGGGAAGAATTCTCCTGATTTATGAGGCATATTTCTCAGAAGGGTATTAATTTTAATGATGCAGAGATTTTTAGGGTTTTGAGGGAGCAGGTCAGGATAGTGTGTTTATTTAGAAATTTATTCTGTAAATTGAAAGTGAATAAACCGTAATCATGGAATTAAGTCAAGAGAGATGTGCTCATATATATGCACGTGTGTTTGTATCTTGGTATGTATTATATGTAATATTACACATTGTATGCTTATATCATAGAAGCCCAAGAAATCTTAAAAAAAAATGCAGCTCAGAATTGTGTCCAAAGTAAGAAGTCACCTTTCTTTTTTTTTTTTTTTTTTAAGATTTTATTTTTTTCCTTTTTTTTTTTTTTCTCCCCAAAGCCCCCCGGTACATAGTTGTGTATTCTTCGTTGTGGGTTCTTCTAGTTGTGGCATGTGGGACGCTGCCTCAGCGTGGTCTGATGAGCAATGCCATGTCCGCGCCCAGGATTCGAACTAACGAAACACTGGGCCGCCTGCAGCGGAGCGCGCGAACTTAACCACTTGGCCACGGGGCCAGCCCCAAGAAGTCACCTTTCTAACTCTAAGATAGCTTAGTAATTTAGGCTTTAATTCTTTGCATTGATATGAGCCAAAGATGGCCCATTTAATTTTGGGCGTAATTGTTTTCCACTTCTCTGTTTGAACTGAACTAAACTTGCTTGTAAGTTATACCCATTCATTGGGCTGATGTTTGGAGCTACCCAAAGTGCAATTTTTTCTCCTAAGTGACAGCTTTTTAAAATATTTGAGTAAAGCTACAGCATCCCTGATGATTCTCCTCAGCTAAATTCAGTTAAAATAATTTTCATATGAGAGTTTCTCCATCCTTCACCAAACTTGTAGCCCTCTGTATGTTATCACCTGTTAAAATGTGGCACTCAAAACTGATGATAATGTTAGAGATCTGGTCAGAGTAGACCTTGGTGAGCTGATTATTGGTGTTGATTTGTATAATATGCTTTGGGCCATAATAATTTGGGCCATGAAAACTTTTAGTAGCCATATTTCATGGATGGCACGTTGACTTGTAGTCTGCTTAATCCCCTAATCTTTTGTAAGTAATCAGCTGGCTGCTAAACCATTTGATATGCCTGTGGCTGACTTTTAGGAATTAATGGGCAGAACTGCATCCTTGTTTTTATTACATCTAACATAAAAGTTTTGGTTCATTAAAAACCGTTGGGGTATTTAAATCTACATTAATTTTTCTAGCATTTGCATTTCACTGAGCAGCTTCAGCTAATCTTTTAAACTGAAAAAGAGATCATTTGTTTAAAAGTTGCCTATATTTAATAATTCTAAACTGTTAACAAGTGTCATATTTTAGCTAGGCACTGACGAAGTTCATCATAAAAAACTAATGCTTAATATTTAAAAAAAGTTACATGTCTGTGTGCATGAGAGCTAAACTTTATCTGTCAAGGTTTAGAAATATAGGGTAATGATAACATTACTGTTCTGAGATAACTGATTTTTCAAATAATGAAGATAAAGCAGATACCGAGCACAAATTATATTGAACATTCTGGAAAATGGCACTAAAATAGGAGGAAGACAGGGACGGCCCAGTGGCGTAGTAGTTAAGTTCACATGCTCTGCTTCGGCAGCCCAGGATTTGCAGGTTTGGATCCCAGGTGTGGACCTAGCACTGCTCATCAAGCCATTCTGTGGCAGCATCCCACATAAAATAGAGGAAGATTGGCACAGATGTTAGCTCAGTGACAATCTTCCTCAAGCAAAAAGAGGAAGATTGGCAACAGATGTTACCTCAGGGCCAATCCTCCTCACCAAAAAAAAGAGAGAGAGGAAGACGTTCAAGCTCTCTACATAGCTGGGAGGATCTTAGTTTACTCTCCTTGATTATTTTATTTAATGAGTAACTCCATTTTCATTCTTAGTGTTTTTTCCAGTTAGGTAATAAGGATTATCAGTGTATAAGCCACTAACTGTAAACAATTATAGAATGTAAAAAGTGATTTTTGTGGATGGCATTGCTCATCCCCAGTGCAAGATATTCCATTATTTTTATGGGCTTTTCATTTATAAACATAAGAAATTTTGCTTTCCTAATGTTTAGCATATGGATTGAATATCCTGTTTATTTTAAGCTTTAAAAATTATCTAGCTCTACACTCTCCATTAGCCACATGTGTAAATTTAAATAAAAATTAAAATGAAATAATTAAAAAAATATTCAGTTGTTGACTTGCACTAGCCATGTTTCAAGTGTTCAGTAGCCACACGTGTCTAGTGGCTACTGTATCAGGCCGCACAGATTATAGAACATTTTTATCATTGCAGAAAGTGCTATATTGAATGATGCTGATCTAGATACAAATGATTTTCATTAAAATTTCTGACTATTCTCACACTAAAGGATGAACCCTAGAGGAAAGCGTAATAATTCTTTAATGATTTTTATAAGAATAGAAATGGTATAGTTTAATTATGAAAAATCTAGAAAATATAGAGAAGCAAACAAAATAAAAAGTTTCTCTATGGCCCGACTATATAGATTTTCTATTTTTAACATTTGTTTTATATTTGAGTCCTTTTTCTCCGCACATATGTTCAAACACCATGCCTTTTAACAGGAAGTGTTTTTACTTTATAGAAGTTTATCTGAACTTTGTTCTAAATCTAAACTAACTACATATCTTCTGTGTTTATAATTAGCCTTTTGACTAAAAATATCATAATAAAAATACTCTGTTTCATTCTAGATTATTGTATGAGTTAGAAGTATTGGAAATTGTCCCCAGTTATTTATTTTCCTTTAAATGCTCTTTAAAAATTTTAAGTATTTACCAGTATCTTATATCAGCGTTTGCCTCAAGCACTTCAAATAAATTCATAAGTTTCACTATAAAATGGTGACACGGCACTTGGAAACTTTATTCTGCCTTTTTGCTCACCTTCATCTCGTTTGATATTTGGCTCTGTTAGTATCATCTTTGACCACCAATCTTAGTAGGTTCATGTTGGCTTTGTTGGAAATTATTATGAATTTATTAGTCAAGCCTGAGTGTATGGGTAAGTGAATTTAAAATCTGCCCATTCTAGTTTTTACTTGGTGTTATTTCATGATGATCGGAATTATGTATGGTATTCATTTTAGATGTGTTCCTTTGTTTTATGGGAAATGGAGAATAGGCAATAGATGATCATGGTAGTGGCATCAAGTTATGGTAATAAGAGGAAATATAGAATGTTTCCATACTTTTGCTTAAATCATTAAAGAAAAATCCTTTTTCACCATAAAACCATACTTGCTTATAAATTTAATGCTCATCAACTAAAAGAAATAATCAGAGAGGAGTAGGAAAAGTTCCTAAATATTTTACTGAGATAAAAGAAGACAATAACTATTTTAATGAGTGCTTTATTTACAGTGCCGTTATTAGCTTTAAAAAGTCACTCATTTTATTTATCGTAAAACTAAGAATTGTCATACTGTAGCCCAATAATTTTATAAATTTCTCTGATATTAAAAAGCACTGAAATAAATTGCATTGTTGTGCTCTAACCATCTGCCAGATAGGATTATATATGACTTAAATAAAGAGGATCTTGAAATTTCATGCCTCTAAATTATAGTAATTTCTGAGACTTCAACGTAGCATTCAGACTCTTAATTATAGAGAAGCAGAATGATTAGTTTTCAGTGATTGTGATTTGGTACATATGCACACTTAGATAGCTAAGAGTGGAATAAGAACTGAAGACAGTCCTTTTGTAAATGTTAGGCTTTAAGGTTAGTAGAATCATCCCAGAATTTGCCTTGTTTAGGATGGCTTTTCCAAACTTGATGAGTATTTATGGATGTGCTTTGGATAGGTAAATTTTAGGATATACATTTTGAAACTCTCCATCAAAGGCTCTGTATTTTACAGGAGGGGAAAAATCAAGGCATTTTAAGTGGATACTCTGCCGCACATCATGTTTTCTTATCCCATCAAACGCTCTTGAAGTGGTGGTGAAAGGATTTTTGTGATAATGGAAGCTATTCTAGTTCCTTTCTTTGTGGGCACCAGACCTGGGATTGCACCCAGAGATTTGAGAAATCATACACATTTTTCTTTCTTTAGTGACTTCAGGACACATCATAACATGTAGCAACATTGTAGAATAAATTGTTAGCAGGGAAATTCTGACAAAATTATTGGGAAGCTCGAAACAATCTTGAAAGCTATTTTTTATCTAAGGAGAAGATAAAGAAACAGTTATTAAGTACCTGTGGAGTGCTAAGCACTATGATAAACCCTTAGAGAAGTTTTCTACTTTTAATTTTTTCGTTAGGCCTTTGAGTGTTGTTAAAACAGAGTCAGAGAGGATAAGTTCTTCAGGATGTCCTGTAGCTAATGACAACTGGGATTTGTTAGAGTCCAGAATTCTCTTCTTTCCATCGTTCGTTTTCTCCTGCAGTCGCCTGGATTACGGAAAAAGAATGATGTCCTTAAAATACTATTTTTTTCTTCAGGGATGAAACGGTGAGAGTAAGTGCATATGTGTGTATTGGAGTTGGGGGTAAGAATAGGAATAGTGTTAGAATTGGTGGGTTTGAAGTATCATGAGAGGATTGAAAGGCAGTTTGTGGTGGTTTAAACAAGTAGATATTATGGCAAAAAGTAGCTGTTCAGTATAAATGGTAGCCATTATTACTCTAGAGATTCTATGAATTCACACATAATTCAATAAAGTTCTTCCCATCTGTGGGAAAGATAGATATTATTTGTTTTCATCAACAGGGACCACAGTAATAACTTTATTCCTAAGCTGCAAATTTAAATTATCAAAGTGCTCCTACATTATCTTATTTGGCAAGTATTTCCATTTTATAGATAGGAAAAGCACTTACACCATAACTAGTGGCTCTTTTAATAAATACTTAGATACTCTAAAGAATGCTGCATTGACTGTGTCTGAAGTTGAAGTGAAATATATTGATTTCTTGGGTGATTGAACAGAGGATATATGCGTTATCTCAGGAAGGAAATGAGTTTTAAGGTTTTGTCTTTTTCTTAAATGTTTGTATTTTTTGTTTCTAGGCTGTTCGCTGCTACGAATCTCTAATCTTAAAAGCTGAAGGAAAAGTGGAGTCTGATTTCTTTTGTCAGTTAGGTCACTTCAACCTCTTATTGGAAGATTATCCAAAAGGTAATTTTTTCCCTTTTAATTACTATTTGATTTATATATGTTTTAAAAATAACTGTAATTGTTCGTGCTCTATCAAAGGTACTGCCATTTTTACTTCTAAGCAATTGTAAGCTTATAAATATCCTAAACAATGAGAAAGAAAAGTGGATTAGATGGAAATATGAAAAGTTCATATATCTCCAAGTAAATCTTCAATAAGTTGACCATTCAGTTAAACTGATAACCACCTACGTGTACGCTATCGTTTTGTTCTGCTTTGTGAAAAATCCCTGCCCTTTAAAGGCTCTACCGTAGTAGAAAGTGAGCCATTGATGGACACTTTGGAAGAGTAAGCAACTCAGCATTTTTCTTCTTTATCCTGGCTATAAAACTTCCATTTTAGCTAGAAAAATATTTGAATGAAAATCTGATCTGTAGCCATGTTCTTGTAAAGGTAAGTAATACAGAGAGATGATCACATATGAGCTTGAGCATTGGATAAAGCAAATTATTTTATTCATTTGTAAATTTTTCCTGTAAGAAATAAGTGAGTTCAATAACTGAAGTCTTCCACGATGTCTCCTTTTTATGATACCAAGCTGCTGACCCAGATCATTACTCACTTAGGAAGTTAAAAGCACCCCCAAATACTACTCCCCTCAATGTTAAAGGCAAAATCCATAGCAAAGGAAAACTGTATCCTTATAAGCAAGAACATTTTAACCTTCTGATGATAGTATAATTCTTAATGTGGAGTGGATGAACGTGTTATGCTTGTTTTCCACAAATGTATTTAGTGGGCAGAACAACTGGCGGGTTGTTCCAGGGCTAGAGTGAAGGATTCTTGGTGTTTAATGTTGGTGTTTTATTATGCTAATTTTGTGTTAGGTCAAGTGAACACGTTCCTAATGAAAAGACAGTTTTACTAAGACGGGTATACTCTAGTTCAGGCTTTATTTCCCAGCTCATCTCTAGTTTATAGCTGCATTACTGTTCATAGATTATATAAACATCCTGACCTTCTGTCTTCTAATCTGTAAAATGAAGGGGGGGTCATAGATAGCTCAGGGGTTTTGGGGTTGCTATGTGAAACTGGTTAGTACTTAACAAAATGGCTTCAGGATAATAGGTATTAATACTCTATTAGATATTTAATTAGCTAGTAACTTATTTAAAGGAAGCTATTACACAAAAGAAAGAATATAGAAGTCTGTGCAATCTTATTTTTCAATGCTGCACCTTTTACTTTGAGAGCACATAAGCAGAGACACAGATTTGAAAATAGGTTTGCATGTGGGGCTGTATGTCCTAGCTGCTTAGTGGTCATTAAAATATATATATATTAGCCTTTAAAATTTTATTATAGTCTATGAATTTAGCTACATTTTCCATTTATAAAATATTTGGCTGTGAAGGTAATAAAGAATCCAGGGATATTTGTTTTGGAGGTGTTTTTTTCTTTTTTGGAAGGTGAGGTGTAGGGGGCATGTAGCAACTAGACTATGTGGCAAACTAGCTGGTGGGAATAATCTGATAAAATGGGAGAAGAGAAAGATAACCTAAGGGTCTAAGACCTCGAAAAGATGTGCTTTGAAACCCATTTACTGTTGTGTAGATGAACTGGCCACTGTGATAAGTAGGCAGTAGGTTGATTATCTGTAATAGGAAGGAGAGAATGGATGCAGAGGTAGACAGGTATTTTAGTGTATTTTAGTATTTCAGGCTGGTGGCTTCTATTTCCTAGTTGTGAGTTTTTATTTTTAATCCTCCTCGAGGCTTTCTTGATCACATTCTTACTTTAAATTCATTTTTAAATACTAATTATTAAATTATTTCTATCCATTCTCTTCACCATCTTCCTGTGTAAGTTCCCAAACTAGAACCAGTCTCTAGTAGCCACTCCTCCACATACACACCATCACCACCAGTTTATGGAGACATTTGTTGTCTCAGGCTGCTTTCTCCTTCTCTCTTCAGATCCAGGACAAGTTGAGAACCTTCAGCCCCAGCCAAATAAACATTTTTTTTTTTTTTTTTTTTTTTTTTTTAAGATTTTATTTTTTCCTTTTTCTCCCCAAAGCCCCCCGGTACATAGTTGTGTATTCTTCGTTGTGGGTTCTTCTAGTTGTGGCATATGGGACGCTGCCTCAGCGTGGTCTGATGAGCAGTGCCATGTCCACGCCCAGGATTCGAACTAACGAAACACTGGGCCGCCTGCTGCGGAGTGCGCGAACTTAACCACTCAGCCACGGGGCCAGCCCCTAAACATTTATTTTTAGAGAACAGATTACAAGCCATAACTTTTTGGGGAGTAAACATAAACCATGCAATGAACATGTGAGTAAACTGCTCAGTTGTATGGATGTGGGGGACTTACTGGCCCTGTTATTCTGAAGACAGTTCTTTAATTATTGTCCGAGTCCTCTTGTTTGTGTGAAATTTTCTGAGCTTGGAGTTCCTTATGAAAAACTGCTTCTACTTTTGCAGAAGAAAATCATAGAATCTGTTTTGTGTACCTTTTGGGCTCTGTTTTTTCCGCCCTTATTTGTTATTCTAATCCCATCTGCTTCCTGTCTTAGAGAAATTCCTAAAAATTTCTGATGTATAGATGGTATACTTTGGTTATGGATTTATTCATTAAAAAATATCTTTTCTGTCATTTTAGATGAATTTAAAGCAAAAGGAAAAAAGGCGTAAAACTTTTTAAAAAGCCTTTCGGGTTGGTAATATGTATGAAGAGTTGAAAAAAAAAAAAAAGGTCTGTCACTTGATTTGGTCATTTGGCTTGTAGGAATTTATCCTAAAAAAGCAGTTGGTTTGAGGATTGCGGGGAAAACGGAGGCTCAATGTGCTTGGCCTATTGTAGGTGGGATTCGCTTGGAGGATAAGGAGTACCTTTAGGATCAACACCTGTGGAAGGTGGAGGCTGGAACCAGGATTGCACAGAGGGAGAAGTTAAACTTTGACAGCCTTGACCAACTCCATGGGGAGCCCTGGAGCTCGAATGGTCCTTCAGAGCTATCCTAAGTTGGGCCAAGATGACCAGACCTTTATACTCCATCCATTTGAATATGGAATGTGGGCCAGCCTGGGAAGGAGTGTGGCCTTGGACAAGGTGGCTCTCTGCAGCTAAGGCAGCTTCATGGCTAGAGGCTATCTACCGACAGGACTCCCAACAGTCTTTCCTTGGAAGTGGGATGTGAGTGATTCTTCACAGTGTCTACCATACCTCCTTTCCACTCCTAACCCCAAAGCTAGCCATTAACCTCTGCCGAACCAAATAGCTGATGGAACTGTCAGACAGACTGCCTTAAGCCGTGGGGGTGGTGCAGGGATTTATCTTCTTTGGGTTGGAGAACAACCTGAGGCACAGACATCCCTGGGCTGAAGGATAAACATATATATTCTTGTGAATATATGTGATGGATCTTAGAAGCAGTTTAATTAATAGAAATTATGTGTAAATATATAGGAGAGGATAGTCAGTAAGTTAGTTGCTTAGAGAATCAAGTAACAGAGTATCTCAAAACACAGCAAAATTATAAAAAGATAGAAATTATAAGGTAAGAGACTTGGGAGATAGTAAGAATTCCAGAGGCAAAAAAATTACTTGAAGGCGATATAATTAATCATTCCTGATATTAATATAAAAACGTTGACACTTTAAAAATAGTATCTTCATGGTTTGTGGTGAGCTGGAAGTTTTCCCTGAAATTCTAGCCAATGATAGACTTTTCCCCCTTCCCTCCTTTCTTCAAGTACTTGGTTATTTGTTGCATTGCCTGTCACTTGTGGGCAAAATAAGTTTTAGTTGTTTTGGTTCCTGAGCAGTTAAAAAATGGCTAGGGCAAGTTACATATCAAGAGTTGCTAATGTGGAGAAGTCTTAAGTCAGAGTTGGTGAGCTTTCTTTGTCTCTGTTTTGAATGGAATGATAATACTCCATCCTAGGATTTATATGGTATAAGAACATAAAGTGCACGTTTTCCAATAATAGATCTTGAGTTTGGCTTCTCCAAAAATTATCAGTTTTTCTGATCCTCACATCGTTCACGGCTTTCTTCTTGTGGCTGCTAGAACTAAAGGTTGTGATTCCTTTAAGAAGCAGCTCTTTGTTTAAAACTTCTTTCAGATAGTCATTGAGAATTAGCTTGCATAGGATATGTGTTTGCTATACAATACAAATTTACTTTGTGCTGAAATAGTAAAATAAAGTGAAATAAAAATCTAGAACAGTGACATATACTGGCATGTAATATCCATAGAATGAATATTATGTATCTCTCTGAAAGCTGATACGGTTACGGTGATGGTTGCTGTGTTTCCATTGCATTCACAGTCATTGCACCCTATTTCTCCATATAACTTCATTTAAATGTATTTAGTGTTTTTCAAACTGCGATATTAAAAAGAAAATAAAACTACTGGTGGCTCCACTCCCTCGCATCGCAATTTGGGAATCACCAGTATTTGGTTCAGTCTACTCATGGCCTAGAATTAGAAAATGCAATTGAGAGATATCCAAGGAAGCAAAATAGTGACTCCAACCCAGCTTGTCAGAAGCCCATGTCCAGGCAACAAGCAAAAGTTGTACTATTTTTAAGAACCAGAGAGCCAGTGGTGGAACACATTGAAGGAACTTGAAGAAGACACCTATTTGGTGTCTCTTGTAGTCAGACAAATGTGAGATACTAAAGACCTTGAGGGGTATATTATTTTAATAATGACAGAGAAGTAGTAAATCTATTTCAGTAGATGTATTAGTTGGACTTGAAGACCTCATTGATGATGCTGATGTAGAAGTAAGGGATTATTTGTTTCTTTGCTTTTACAAATTCCTGTCTGCTTGTCTCTGTAATCTTAAATCTTCAAACCTGTGGAGAGAGGGCAACATGAGAACAAAGATCTGTTGCGGTGAATGCTGTCCAAGGGGTTTTTCAAATGTTAGTATGTATTAATGCTACATATAAGGGAAGATGTGTTTTAGGCAATCATAGATTTGAGAAGGCAGAAAGGTGCTAGAGAGCTAGGTACATCAGTCATTTGTATACACTGAAACATTAATGTATGCTCTCTGAGATGTCATTTATCCCAGGGTATAAATAGAGCTTTTCAGTCTAGCCTTGGGGGGAAAATATCGAAGAAATCTATTGACCTAATAACTGTAGGCAACCACAACGTATTCTGGCCTAATGATGACAGTCAGTGAACTGACAGATTTATTTGTCCTTCTTCCCTTCCCTTCCCTTCCGTTCCATACCCATAGACTCACCCACTAGCGGCTAACTTGCTGCCTGTAGTGTTACACATTGGGCTGGGGATGAAAAGAAAAATGCTGAGTTGTCCCTGCAGTTAACACATATTCTAATATAGGAGTATAGATTGAATTTTAAATCTTTTCCTTCCTTGCATTTCTGTTGCATCTAACTCTGAAGAAGACTCCCATTTTCTGGCAAGGCTATCACCCTTAACCTACATTGTTGTTTCTTTTTGTCCCTGTGCTGTCTGTATGGACTTGTCATCAGGCATGTCCACTTTCTCTTGTTTTGACAATCTTAACTCAGAGCCATAATATGTCCAAGGATGCTCAAGTCTCTGTCACCTACTAAATCTTTATTTGACCTTTTTTACTCTCTCACTCTATTTCTCTAGGTTTCTCTTTATTTAATTCCAAATGAATTATAATATGAATTTGGACTTCTCTTTTTATTCTTCCTTTACACCTTACTCCTTTTACTGAAAAGCTTGTTAGGCTGCTTGTGACTTGTAAGGAAATAACTTGGATTAAATGGCTTGATGTCACAGTCTCTTAGGAAGTGGCGAGGTTAGGATTAGAACCCAAGTTTATCTAAAGCTGCTGCTTTTCCTACTATATTGTTTGCCTTCCTGGTGGCTGCCTTTTGATAATGTTGACCATCCCCTAATTTTAATATAAGAAATACACTTATTTTTACGTTTACACAAATAATATATTCATTGTTTAAAGGAAACCTCTAGAATACATATAACCATAAAAGGTAAACAGCCTGAGAACAGGAGCCATGTGTTTGTTTACATCTGTATTTTACTGCTTCTAGCTTGGTGCTAGTCACTTAATACTTAAGAAATATGTGAATGTATTAATGACTCATTGGTATTCTATCATCTGGAGGCAAATCTTTTTTTTTTTTTTTAACATTCTTGATATAAATCTTTAGAGACTTCTATTACAATAAATTTTCAGTATTTAAAAATTGAGTTATACTCTACAGTTTTCTTTTTTAAAAGCATGTTTTTTTCTTTTCTTTTTTTTGAAGATTGGCCCTGAGCTACCATCTGTTGCCAATCTTCCTCTTTTCTTTTCTCCCCAGAGCCCCTCAGTACATAGTTATGTATCCTAGTTGTAGGTTCTTCTAATTTCTCTGTTTGGGATGCCTCCTCAGCATGGCTTGATGAGTGGTGCTGGTCTGCGCCCAGGATTTGAACCGGCGAAACCTGGGCCGCTGAAGGGGAGCACGTGAATTTAACCACTTGTCTACGGGTTGGTGGTCTGTAGTTTTTCTTTAACCCAATGTATCGTGTTAATCTCTCCATCTGAAAAACGCACTTTGTAATAGTTCCATTTCCTGCATAGTATTCTATCAGATAAGTAAACAATTTCCTATTGGATGTGTAGACCGTTTCTTTTCTTTTTTTTGCTATTAACATAATCGCTATATTATCTATCCTTGTAGCTAAATCTTTGTACACATCAGTGTTTATATTCTTAGATGGAATACCTTGATGTGGTAGGCTTTATTAAGTGAAAGGATGTTAAAACTTTTGACAGATAGTGCTAAATTAAGCCATGAATAAGTTTTGCTAATTTATATTTATTGTACTAGTAGAATGATAAAACTGCCTTTTTTCTTGAATTCTTGCCACTCTTGGGTAGTTCCATTATCACTACTGAGTGTCACCATTATTATTATTTAATTTCATCGTTTTCATATGTGAAAAATAGTACACAATGATTATGAAGTTAAAGGGCAGATGACTGTGTGTAGCACCCTTTCCCAACTATGTATAGGTGATTGTTGGGGCCGGCCCCGTGGCCAAGTGGTTGAGTTCACGTGCTCCGCTTTGGTGGCCTGGGGTTTCACTGGTTTGGATCCTGGGTGCAGACATGGCGCTTCTCATCAAGCCGTGCTGAGGCAGCATCCCATATAGCACAACTGGAGAGACTTACAACCAAAAGTATACACCTATGTACTGGGGGGCTTTGGGAAGAAGAAGAAAAAAACAAAAGATTGGCAACAGATTTTAGCTCAGGTGCCAATCTTAATATATAGGTGATTGTTTTATCCTTGATAATTTCCTTGTTTGATTCCTTTCTTCCTCCTGTTTTTATGAGGTAAAGGGCAAAATAAAAGAGAATGTGTGAGAAGGATTACAGAACACTTAAGTTGTTATAATAAATTTAACTTGCTTCGTATTGTTTTCTTTGGCATTTATTCTTTTCGGACCCAGCTCCTTTGTCAGTACTTCGCCAGTTTTCTATAATCTTTGAAATTCATTATGTTTTTCTTTTTTTTAAACTGAAAAGACTAAATGGGCTTATTTAGAAACAAAATAAAACTAAAAATTATGAAGAAATAATTCCAAGTCCCATAAATAAAGCTGGTTCCAAGGATTAAAAAGTTCTGAGTTTTGGAAATTGGTTGATAAAGAGTTGATACTAATATGTTTGGGCACAGTGTTCTTAGTTAAGTGGCAAGAGAAAACACTAACCTTGCCTGAAGTCATGTTAAAAAGATTTCCTGGTGGATCAGCATGGACTTCTCAAGCCAGTAAAGAACTCAATAATCACAGAATGAACATTAGGTGATTTAGGGAAGGAAGAGCCCAATCATTTTGAAGCAAGTTTTAAGCATTGTTTCAGTGTCTAAACAAGTGATTTCCCTCATTCTCTCTTAATGACTTCAGAAAAATCTAGTTACAGTGGAATTTTTTTCATGGAAACTGAGTTAAAGATTAGAAATAAGGACCGTGCTTTGCTTAAAAAGATTTCACTAGGGAGACTTTGGTGATCAATACTTGTGTATAGTCTTTAGAGGTTTAATGATTTATTTGGGTTAGGAAACAAAATGTTAACATCTTTCTTAAAATAGGATGCTAGGCCTAATGGGATAATGTACAATTGTTCAGAAATGTATAAATCAGTGGAAAGGTAACAAATGGTCATGGAAGAAATATCATGTCATTTATAAATCTGTGATTGCAATTTGGAGCATTTACTTTTGTGACTTTGAAGGTTCATTCTTATTTCTCAGTTCACCTTATTGTAATGTGGATGCCCTGTTTCTCCCAACTGATAATAACACAGGCTTCTTGTACCTCAGTTTCACTTACTATGGAGGACATCATACTATTTCTTTAAGGGCCTGTCCAATTCTAAAACGGAAATTTTATGAAGTCAGGTAATATATATTATTATTCAGGCTGTTGGAAACATATCTTTCAAATTTGTTGAAATTCTTTAACATCATTAAAAGAGCAGTCCAGGTTTGATATGATAACTGCACAAAATTGTCAGGGACCCTGACCTCTATTGGTTAGGATGTTTGTAGGCACAGATATCAAAGACCTGATTCTAGCTTAAACAATAGGGAGATTTATTGCCGCACGTAATTGGAAGTTCATAGGTGAGTTGTACGCTAGGCATAGTTTGAAGTCTAGAAGTATCCAGGTACTTTCCATCTGCTTCCTCTGTTGTCTTCTATGGGCTTCATCCTAAGAATAGTTCTCCTTGAAGTAGCAGTTGGTGATATATGTTTTCTTGTTCACATCCATTAATCAATGACTCTTATGAGCTAGTTACACTCATATGTGAAGAACTAGAAAACGGAGGATAGCTTGAAATTAACTCGTCACCAAAACTGGAAAAATTAGTCTAAATATCCTTCCGATGATAGGTTGGTTGACATCGTCTTTATGCAGAAAAGCTGAACATTATTCAAATAAGTTACTTGTTCAGATATGTGATGATATTTTTGGGTATTGCTTCTCTAATTTGAACATATTCAGAAAGTTCTCTTTATGGTATTCATATGTATTTTGGCTGTTAAGCAATGTGAAAACATTACACATGGAGTGTTAGAAAGTGTTAATTTCTGTTTTCCCCCATTTTTATCAGTATAAAATTTTATTACTCTTGTTGAAAATCTAATTTGAAAATCTGTGATTCTTTTTATTAATTGAGATATAATTGACTATAACATTAATTTTAGATGTACAATGTAATGATTTCATATTTGTGTATATTGTGAAATGATAGCTAGTAAGTCTAGTTAACATCCTGTGTCACCATACATAGTTAGAAATTTTTTCTTGTGATGAGAACTTTTAAGATTTACTCTTTTGGGGCCGGCCCGGTGGTGCAGCGGTTAAGTTCACACGTTCTGCTTCTGGGCGGCCCGGGGTTTGCTGGTTCGGATCCCGGGTGTGGACATGGTACCGCTTGGCATGCCATGCTGTGGTAGGCGTCCCACATATAAAGTAGAGAAAGATGGGCACGGATGTTAGCTCAGGGCCAGGCTTCTTCAGCAAAAAGAGGAGGACTGGCAGTAGTTAGCTCAGGGCTAATCTTCCTCAAAAAAAAGAAAAAAAATATTTACTCTTTTAGCAACTTTCAGATATGCAATACAGTATTAACTATTGTCAACCATGCTATATATTACATCCCCATGACTTATTTATTGCTCATTAGTGTTTTTTTTTTTTTAAGATTTTATTTTTCCTTTTTCTCCCAGAGCCCCCCAGTACATAGTTGTGTATTTTTACTTGTGGGTCCTAGTTGTGGCATGTTGGATGCCACCTCAGCATGGCTTGATGAGTGGTACCATGTCCGCACCCAGGATTTGAACCAGGGAAACCCTGAGCCGTCGAAGTGGAGCGTGCAAACTTAACCACTCGGCCACGGGGCCGGGCCACTCATTAGTGTTTTTAAAAGAGCTCTCTGTACCAATTCTAATGTGCATATATGACTTTTTTACCTCCTCCTCCTTCTCACTGAGTTTTTATGTTGATAGGAACTATTTTAATTTTTTCCAGAGCCTTTTATACCTTGAGATGGGTTTAAGCATATGGAATGCCCTGTTTTGGAGTTGAGTGGAGTAGGGTAATTGTGGGCTGGATTTTTTTGTTGATTGTGTGAAAGGAAGCATCACAAAAGAAATAGTTCCTTTGCTCTTTGAGGTGGCTGAGCTCTTAGTCATTCTTGGAACTGAGATCCCTTGTGAGAACAAATAACCTGTTACATTCTGGAGTAGCCTTGGAAATCATCTTAATACTTTTATCAGATTTGGTCTCTGAGGAAGGTCAGATTGATTCGGTAGCCTAGATTCTGTTCAAGTGCAGGTCTGAGATGTGACCATGGTTTTACATCCTTGAACACCTACATATTTGACATTTGTTACCATGTCTGACTATGAATAGGGAGGCCCCAGATTTCTAAATTGCTTGGTCTTAAATACCTCTGTCTGCTGGGAGGTACGTATGGTGGGAAGTTCGTTATAATATTTCTTAAAACTTGTATTATTGATTTTGAAATGGGACATAATTGTGACTTATACTTGTTTTTCCTATTTTAGCATTATCTGCATACCAGAGGTACTACAGTTTACAATCTGACTACTGGAAGGTTAGTGCACGTTTGCATGCCTATTTCCTATTTGCTTTTTTGGCACATTACTGCCGGTTATACTGAAAATGAATTGTGCTCTTGCTTTTTTGTTTGTTTTGTTAATTACTTAAAAGTATTACTTCTAGGGAAAAGGGATTAGAAGAGGAAAAATGAGTGTTCTTTGTGCTATCTTGTATGAACCACCTTGTATTTTATTGAAAGAATTAAATGACTCCGACACAATTTATTGGCCAAATATGATCCTAAGTGTGAGAATTTAAAAGCAAGCAAAATAAAACAACAAAATGATTCTTTGGTTTTCTCGTCTGAAGTTGGCACCTGGGAATAAAAGAAGGCTGAAGATGGGTGTATCAGGCTGAAAGGGGAAGGCATAATGGGAAAGTTATAGTGGAAATCTTTCTTGGTACAGTGTGTCTATAATTGGAGCTCTAAGGACGGCTCAACCTAATCAGTTTTTAAAAGACCTACCTAAATGAAGAACTGTGCATAGCAATGAATCAGCTATTTTCTTACCTTATGTAGTGTGTAAAGTTACCTGGGCAGGTTAATCTTTGCATCGTGTTTGCTTTTAACTGTAAGTTTATTGACCAGTGCGGTTTCTTTATCTGAATTGCCCTTTGAGATTTTTTAGGTGGATTTTATTTTTCTAGCACCTAGTTTATCTTTCTTTTTGATTTGTAGAAGTTTTAACAATATATTTTGGTAATTTTTAAAAATATATTCAAAATATCTTCTCTAGTCTGTGGTTTATCTTTTTTTTTTAAAGCTTATTGAAGTGTAATTTGCATACCATAAAATTCCTGTGTTTTAACTATGCAATTCAGTGACTTTTAGTAAATTTCCAGAGTTGTCCAATGATAACCACAGTCCTATTTTAGGACATGTCTGTCTCCCCATAATGAAACCTCATGACCATCCCTTGGCAAGTACTAATCTACTTTCTGCCTTTATGTATTTGTATTTTCTGCATATTTTATATAAATGGAATCATATAATATGTGGTCTTTTGTAACTGACTTCTTTTCACTTAGTATACGTTTTCAAGGTTGATCCATTTGTAGATGTACTTTATTCCTTTTTATTATCTAATATTCCATTGTATGGATATACTACATTTTATTTATCCATTCATCAGTTGATGGCCATTTTAGTTGTTTCCACTTTTTGGCTATTGTGAATAATGTTGCTACGAACATTCGTGTACAAATTTTTGTGTGGGCATACATTTTCAGCTCTCTTGGATAGATAACTAGGAGTGGGATTGCCAGGTTGTAGAATGAATCCATGTTTTACATTTTGAGAAACTGTCAAAATTGTTTTCTAGAGTGGCTGTAACATATTATATTCTCACCAGCAGTATATGAGAGTTATAATTTCTCCATGTCCTTTTCAACACTTGTAATTGTCCAGTTTTTGAGTGTAGCCATCCTAGTGGATGTGAAGTAGCATCATCTTAGGGTTTTTACTTGCGTTTTCCTAATTACTGATGATATTGAGCATCTTTAGTGAACATATTATCTATTTGTATATATTCTTGGGTGAAATGCCTATGCAAATCCTTTACCCATTTTAAAATTTGTTTTTTTAAAAATTAGTGTGTTTGAAGAGTTCTTTATATATTCTGGATATAATCCCTTATTACGTATATAATTTGCAAATATTTTCTCAAAGTCTGTGACTTATATTTTCGCTTTCTTGATAGTATATTTTGAAGTGCAAAAATTTTAATTTTGATGACATCCACTTTCTCAACTTTTTCTTTCATTGCTGTACTTTTGATGTTGTACCTAAAAATCTTTTCCTAACCCAAGGTCATGATGATTTACTCCATAGCTGATTCAATCAGTTGCTTCAGTGTTTGCCTTTACAGATAGTACTGCAGTAAATAGTAACAGGTTTTTTTCATACTTTTGTTAGTGATTCTTTGGTATAGATTCTCTTTGATATAGATTCCTTTATAAGTGGGATTGCTGGGTTGAAGGATAAGTGTTAAATACTGCTCCTTTGGGAGTGCTTGTTTCCGCTTGGTCTTAACTAAGAAAGTGTAGATCAACAGGCTTTTTGCTAATCTGATAGGTGAGAAATGGTGTCGTATTGTTGTTTTACTTTGCCTTTTTTAAATTGCTAGTGAGGTTGAGTTTTTTTAAGAGTTTAAAGAATATTTGTATTTCTTTTTCTTTGAAGTATTCATGTGTCTTGCTCATTTTTCTATTGGGCCATTGTTTTCTTTCTCTTTTATATAGACGTATGTTATGTATGAGATATTTTATCCTCTATCTGTGATAGTAAGTTGCAGTTTGCCATTTGTTATTTTACTTTGCCGTGTTTGTTTTGTCCATGCAGAAGTTTTGTATTTCTATGTAGTCAAATTTATCAGTCTTTTCCCATATTGCATCTGCACTTTGAATCATAGGACAGTTTTTTCCTCACTCCCAGGTGTTAGAGAAATTCACCCACATTTTCTGTTAGTAGTTGAATGGTTTTATTTTTTAATTTAAATCTCTGATCCATTTGGGATTTATCCTTGATTTATAGTCTGAGGAACATCTATATTTATCTTTTTCCTTATGGCTAATAATCCCAACACAAAATACTAAGAAATTCGTCTTTTCATCCACTCATTTGAGATGTTGCCTTAATTGTATGCTAAATCTGCATACGCAATTTTGTCCATAGATTTTCTGGTCTATTTCATGAGTCTGTTCATGAACTAATACCATACTATTTTACTTTTAGTGGTTTTATAATATGTTTTAATATATGATAGTGCTAGGACACCCTTTTCTCCATTGTTCATGTTTTTAGGGTTTCCCTGGCTGTCCTTTGTTGCTTATTTTTCCAAATAAGCTATCTAATTAACGTGTTTAGCTCCACAAAAATATCTATGGATTTTTTTCCTCCAGTTTTTTTGAGGTATAATTATAATAATGTGTGAGATTCCCAATTGTTCTATATCTTGGCTAGCACTTGGTATTGTCAATCTTTTTAACTTTAGCCATTCTATTAGGTAAGTAGTGGTGTTTTCGTTTTGGTTTTATCTGCATTTTCCTGATGATAGTGATACTGAGCATCTTGTATGTGCTCTTGGCCTTTTATATACCTTCTCTTGTTAATTATCTGTTAACATTTTTTGCTCATTTTTAACTTCTTTATTGAGTTGTATGGGGTCCTTACATATTCTGGATAAAAGCCCTTTGTCAGATACATGTTTTGGAAATGTTTTCTTACAGTCTGTGGCTTTCATTTTTGTTTTCTTAATTGTACCTTTTGAAGAGCAAATGTTCATAATTTTGATGAAGTACAATTTAATCATTTTTTTCTTGTATAGCTTGTGATTTTTGTGTTCTGTTAAGAAATCTTTGCCTACCCCAAGATCATAAAGACTTCTTCAGCTTTTTCCCCTAGAAGTTCTATAGTCACATTTCTTATATTTTGGTTTTTGATAGATTTTAAGTTGTTTGTGATGTGAGATGAGCAACAGTGTCTGCACGCCACCCCCCCATCCCAATAGATACCTAGTTGTTCCAACATCATCTGTTGGAAAGATTGTCCTTTCAAAATTGAATTACCATTTCCTCTTTGACAAAAATCAATTGACCACTATTAATTTTGTATCCATTTCTAGATCTTCTATTATGTTCCAGTGATTTATATGTCTATTTTTAAGCCAGTATCACACTGTTTTGTTAATGTAGTCTTAAAATCAAGCAATGTTAAGTTCTCTCTGTTCTTTTTCAAAATTGTTTGGGTTTTTTTAGGTCCTTTGTGTTTCCATATAGAGTTTAGAAGCAGTTTGTCAATTTCTCCTGCTAAGATTTTGATTGGGACTGCATTATATGCATAGACCAATTTGGGGAGAATTTCTGCCATCTCTAATAATGCATCTGCTTGTCCATAAACATGGTATATCTCACCATTTATTTAGGTCTTCTTTAATTTCCCTCAGCAATGTTTTCTAGTTTGAGCAGGCAGTTTCTGTTGTTTATTTCTATTATTTTCTTTTTTGATGCTATTATGATTGGAGTCATTGTAAAATTTTATTTCTAATTGTTTGTTGCTATTATATAGGAGTACAACAGGTTATTGTACATTTACCTAGCATCCTGCTATCTTGGTAAATTAATTATTAGTTCTAGTAGCTTTGCTCTAGTTTTCTTAGGATTTTGTTTCTGTCTGCATATAAAGACAATTTTCCTTTATCTTTTCTAATCTAATCTTTTCTTTTCTAATCTAATGGGTACTCTTTCATCTTTTTCTTGCCTTGTTGAGTTGGCGAGGACCTCCACTACAGTGTTGCATAGAAAGTAAGGTCTCATGTTGTTCCTGATCTTTGGGGAAAACATTATTTTCACCATTGAATATGATATTAGCTGTAGGGTTTTTGTAGATTTAGATTGAAGAAGTTCCTTTCTGCTACTAGTTTTACTTCTAGGCCCTCCCTGCCCCCCCATATAATGAATAGGTATGGAGTTTGCAAATTATTTATTTATTGAGATCCTATGGATTTTGTCTTTTAAACGTGTTATATGGTTAATTACATGGCTTGATTTTTTTCAGATGCTCTTTCGATAACCCCTGTTAGATATATTTTCCTTTTGATATGTTGCTAGCTTCAATGTAGTAATATTTTGTTAAGGATTTTTGCATCTTTGCTCGTAAGTGATGTTACTCTGTAATTTTCTTCTTATGACTTTGTCTGATTTTTGCATCAGGGTAATTCTGGCCTCATAAAATGAATTGGGAATTGTTCCCTCTTCTGCTGTTTTCTGAATATGTGCATAGGGTTGGTATTATTTCGTTCTTAAATGTTGAATAGAATTAACCAGTAAAGTCATCTGGGTCTAGAGAGCTTTTCAACTACAAATTCAGCTCCTTTAATATATACGGTGTATTCAGGTTTTCTGTGACTTTTTGGGTCACTTTTGGTTTGTCTTTCAAGGAAATTGTCAGATTTACTATTTTTTCTGTCATAACTCTATTTTTCTTTTAATAACTGGAGAATATATAGTGAAATGTACTCGCTTTCATTCCTGATATTGGTAATTTGATCTTTTTTTTCTTGATCAGCCTGGCTAGAGATTTATCAATTTTATTGATCTTTGCAAAGAATCAGACTTTTGTTCCATAGATATTTTTTCTTAAGTATTGTTTTCCTGTTTTTTCTTTTTCTTTTTTTTTTTGCAGAGGAAGATTTGCCCTAAGCTAACATCTGTTACCAATTCCCTCCCACACCCCATGCCCCAATACATAGTTGTAAGGTCTTCTGGTTCTTCTATGTGAGCCACTGTCACAGCATGGCTACCACAGACAAGTGATGTGGTTCTGTGCCTGAGAAGTGAACCTAGGCTGGTGAAGCGAAGCATGCTGAACTTTAACTGCTAGGCCATCAGAGCTGGCTCTGTTTTTCTGTTTTATATTTCATTGATTCCTAGTTGTCTTTATTATTTGCTTCTGCTAACTTTGTGTTTAATTTTCTCTTATGTCCTAAGGTGGAAGCTTGGATATTGATTTTTTTGTCTTTTTCCCCTAATACAAGTATTTAAAGGTATATATTTTTCTTAGTATTGCTTTAGCTGTATCCTGCAAATTTTTAGATTTTGCATTGTCATTGTCATTCATTTGAAAATGTTTTCTTCTTTCTCTGTGCTTTCTGACCCATAGGTTATTTAGACATATATAGTATAATTTCAAAATATTGGGGTTATTTTAGATATTTTGTAGTTAATGATTTCTAAATCTGTTTTATTTATACAGTATATTCTGTATGATTTTCTTCTTTTGAAATATATTGACACTTATTGGTTCAACACTTGAAAACAAGAATATGATTTACATTTGCTAGTTGTATTGTGCCATAAATACCAGGTAAAGGTGATTGATAGTGTTTTTCAAATCTTCTCTGTCTTTGATGATTTTTTTTATCTTTGTCATTTGCTGAGAGTTATCTCTTCCTATGATTGTGGAGTTGTCTTTCTTTTAATTTTGCCCTTTTATTCTTTAATATATTATGAAACTCTCTTATTAGTGACATACAGATTTATGATTATTTTTACTTGATGAATGAACCGTTTTATCATTATGAAATAGTATTTTTTACCTCTGGTGATTCTTTGTGTCTTGACATGTGTTTGATATTAATATAGCCATTCCTTCCTTCTTTGGCTTGTTGTTTATGTGGTATATATCCTTTTCTTTTCAACATGTTGGTATCTTTATATGTATAATTCTTCTTTTGTAGATAGCTTATAAAGGGGTCTTGCTTTTTTTATCCACTGAAAATTCCTGCTTTTTACTTGCATTACTTAGCTGTTGACAATTAATGTAATCATCGATATGGTTGGGTTTACGTCTTTCATTTGATTTTTCCTTTTATGTTTCTCCCATTAGCTTGTTGGTCTTATGTTCCTCCTTACCTGCTCCCGCCACCCCTTTTTTGATATTTGAATCTGTTTTACAGTTTCACTTTAGTTTTCCTACTGGCCTTTTCAGCTATTCTTCTTTTCATTATTTGTTCAGTGGTGGTTCTAGGGATTATGCTAAACACCTTTAATTTTTCACAGTCAAGTCTCAGTTAATATTGTACCAATTCACATAAAATGTAGAAAGTTTGTAGTTATATAGGTCCACATCTTACCCACCCATGTCCTTTATGTGATAGTTGTTAGATATATTAGATGTATATTATTAACTCCAAAAGATGATGTTATTTTGCTTTGAACAGGCCCATATATTACATTGTAATAGTAATTCTTTGTCTTTATCCATATGGTTACCACTTCTGATGGTTTTCATTACTTTCTGTGAATCATTTCCATGTACAGTCATTTTCTTTTAGGCCAAAGAACGTTATCATTTCTTACAGTAAAAGGTCTGGTGGAGATGAATTTCTTTGATCTGAAAATATTTTCTTTACTTTCACTTTTTTTAAAATTTTTAAATTTTTTTTGTTTTTTTATTAAGGTTATGAAAGTTAACATCCTTGTGAAATTACAGTTGTACATCATTATTAGTCTTGTTGTAGGTACATCACTTTACCCGTAGTGCCCTCCCCCCACTCCCCTTTCCCCTGGCAACCACCGATCAGTTCTCTTTGTCCATATGTTAACTACCACCTATGAGTGGAGTCATACAGAGTTTGTCTTTCTCTGTCTGGCTTATTTCACTCAACATAATACCCTCAAGGTCTATCCATGTTGTTGTGAATGGGACGACTTTGTCCTTTTTTATGGCTGAGTGGTATTCCATTGTAAAATATACACCAAATCTTCTTTATCCAATCATCAGTTCCTGGGCACTTAGGTTGTTTCCATGACTTGGCTATTGTGAGTAATGCTGCGATGAACATAGGGGTGCATGGAACTTTTGGAATTGCTGATTTCAGGTTTTTAGGATATATACTCAGTAGTGGGATGGCTGGGTCACAAGGTATTTCTATTCTTAAATTTTGAGAAATCTCCATACTGTTTTCCATAGTGGCTGCACCAGTTTGCATTCCCACCAACAGTGTATGAGGGTTCCCTTTTCTCCACAGCCTCTCCAACCTTTGTCACTCTTGGTTTTGGATATTTTTGCCATTTTAACAGGTGTAAGGTGATATCTTAGTGTAGTTTTCATTTGCATTTCCCTGATGATTAGTGATGATGAGCATCTTTTCATGTGTCTATTGGCCATCCGTATATCTTCTTTGGAGAAATGTCTGTTCATGTCCCCTGCCCATTTTGTAATTGGGTGGTTTGATTTTTTTATTGTTGAGTTGTGTGAGTTCTTTGTATATTATGGAGATTAACCCTTTGTCAGATAAATAACTTGTGAATATTTTTTCCCAATTAGTGGGCTGTTTTTTTGTTTCAATCCTGTTTTCCCTTGCCTTGAAGAAGCTCTTTAGTCTGATCAAGTCCCATTTGTTTATTCTTTCCATTGTTTCCCTCATGTGAGGGGTTATGATGTCTGAAAAGATTCTTTTGAAGCTGATGTCAAAGAGTGTACTGCCGATATTCTCTTCTAGAAGACTTATTGTTTCAGGCCTAATCTTTAGGTCTTTGATCCATTTTGAGTTTATTTTAGTGAATAGTGAAAAAGACTGGTCAATTTTTATTATTTTACATGTGTCTGTTCAGTTTTCCCAGCACCATTTGTTGAAGAGACTTTCCTCCATTGTAGGCCCTCAGCTCATTTGTCAAAGATTAGCTGTCCATAGATGTGTGGTTTTATTTCTGGGCTTTCAATTCTGTTCTATTGATCTGTGCACCTGTTTTTGTACCTGTACCATGCTGTTTTGATTACTGTAGCTTTGTAGTATGTTTTGAAGTCAGGGATTGTGATGCCTCCAGCGATGTTCTTCTTTCTCAGGATTGCTTTAGCAATTCTGGGTCTTTTGTTGCCCCATATGAATTTTAGGATTCTTTGTTCAATTTCTGTAAAGAATGTCATTGGAATTCTGATTGGGATAGCATTGAATCTGTAGATTGCTTTAGGTAGTATAGACATTTTAACTATGTTTATTCTTCCAGTCCATGTGCACGGAATGTCTTTCCATCTCTTTATGTCGTCGTCAGTTTCTTTCAAGAAGGTCTTGTAGTTTTCGTTGTATACATCTTTCACTTCTTTGGTTAAATTTATCCCAAGGTATTTTATTCTTTTTGTTGCAATCGTGAATGGGATTGACTTCTTGAGATCTTTTTCTGTTAGTTCATTGTTAGCATATAGAAATGCTACTGATTTATGTATGTTGATTTTATACCCTGCAACTTTGCTGTAGTTGTTGATTGTTTCTAATAGTTTTTCTATGGATTCTTTGGGGTTTTCTGTATATAAGATCATGTCGTCTGCAAACAGCGAGAGTTTTACTTCTTCGTTGCCTGTTTGGATTCCTTTTATTTCTTTTTCCTGCCAAATTGCTCTGGCCAAAACCTCCAGTACTATGTTGAATAAGAGTGGTGAAAGTGGGCACCCTTGTCTTGTTCCTGTTCTGAGAGGGATGGGTTTCAGTTTTTGTCCGTTGAGTGTGATGTTGGCTGTGGGTTTGTCATATATGGCCTTTATTATGTTGAGGTACTTTCCTCCTATACCTATTTTATTGAGAGTTTTTATCATAAATGGATGTTGGATCTTGTCGAATGCTTTCTCTGCATCTATTGAGATGATCGTGTGGTTTTTGTTTCTCGTTTTGTTAATGTAGTGAATCACGTTGATTGACTTATGGATGTTGAACCATCCCTGTGTCCCTGGTATAAATCCCACTTGATCATGGTGTATAATCTTTTTGATGTGTTGCTGTATTTGGTTTGCCCGAATTTTGTTGAGGGTTTTGCATCTATGTTTATCAGTGATATTGGCCTGTAGTTTTCCTTCTTTGTGTTATCCTTGTCAGGCTTTGGTATCAGTGTGATGTTGGCTTCGTAGAATGTATTAGGGAGTGCTCCATCTTCCTCAGTTTTCTGGAATAGTTTGAGAAGGATAGGTATTAAATCTTCTTTGAATGTTTGGTAGAATTCTCCAGAGAAGCCGTCTGGCCCTCTCCTCTTATTTTTGGGGAGGTTTTTGATGCCTGTTTCTATTTCTTTACTTGTGATTGGTCTATTCAGATTCTCTATTTCTTCCTGATTGAGTTTGGGTAGGTTGTATGAGTCTAGGAATTTATCCATTTCTTCTAGGTTGTTCAATTTGTTGGCATATAGTTTTTCATAGTATTCTCTTATGATCCTTTGTATTTCTTCGGTATCTGTTGTGATTTCTCCTCTCTCGTTTCTAATTTTATTTATTTGAAACTTCTCTCTTTGTTTTTTCATTAGTCTGGCTAAGGGTTTATCGATTTTGTTAATTTTTTCGAAGAACCAACTCTTTGTTTCATTGATCCTTTCTACTTTCTTTTTTGTTTCAATATCATTTATTTCTGCTCTAATTTTTATTATTTTCCTCCTTCTACTGACTTTCGGGTTTGTTTGTTCTTCTTTTTCTAATTCCGTTAGGTGTCATTTGAGGTTGTTTATGTAAGATTTTTCTTGCTTATTGAGGTGAGCCTGTATTGCAATGAATTTCCCTCTTAGGACTGCCTTTGCTGGGTCCCAAATAATCTGGTATGGTGTGTTTTCATTTTCAATTGTCTCCAGATTATATTTGATTCCTTCTTTAATTTCTTTAATAGTCCATTGTCTGTTCAGTAGCATGTTGTTTAGTCTCCACATTTTTGACCCTTTCCCAGCTTTATTCTTGTAGTTGATTTCTAGTTTCATAGCATTATGATCCGAAAAGATGCTTGATATTATTTCAACCCTCTTGAACTATATGGTCTGTCCTTGAGAATGTTCCATGCGCGCTTGAGAAGAATGTGTAACCTGCTGTTTTTGGATGAAGTGTCCTGTATATATCTATTAGGTCCATCTGATCAAATTTTTCATTTAATTCTATAATTTCCTTCATGATTTTCTGTCTGGATGACCTGTCCATTGGTGTTAATGGGGTGTTGAGTTCCCCTACTATTATTATATTGCTGTTGATGTCTCCTTTTAGTTTTGTTAATAGTTCCTTTACGAATTTTGGTGCTCCTGTGTTAGGTGCGTATATATTTATAAGTGTTATGTCATCTTGGTGGAGCGTCCCTTTTATCATTATATACTGCCCCTCTTTGTCTTTCTTTATCTGTTTTTCTTTGAAGTCTACTTTGTCTGATATAAGTATGGCAACACCTGCTTTCTTAAGTTCATTATTAGCCAGGAGTATTGTCTTCCATCCCTTCACTTTGAGTCTGTGTTTTTCTTTGGGGCTGAGGTGTGTTTCCTGGAGGCAGCATATTGTTGGATCTTGTTCTTTGATCCATCCTGCCACTCTGTGCCTTTTGATTGGAGAGTTCAATCCATTCACGTTTAGAGTGATTATTGAAATGTGGGGGCCTACTGTTGCCATTTTATCACTTGTTTTCTGGTTCTTTTGCATTTTGTCCTGATGGAGAGCTGTTACTTTGTGTTATTGTCCTTCTGCTTATCTCCTTTGTTCTGGATTTTGTAGCCCCTTTCCTTTTTTTGATTTTTCAGGAATGAGGTTCTTCCTGAGCATTTCTTGAAGAGGAGGTTTTGTGGCGATGAACTCCCTTAACTTTTGTTTATCTGGGAAAGTTTGTATTTCTCCATCGTATTTGAAGGATATTTTCGCTGGGTAGAGTATTCTTGGCTGTAGGTTTTTGTCCTTCAGAGTTTTGAATATTTCATTCCAATCTCTTCTAGCCTGTAAGGTCTCTCCTGAGAAATCTGCTGATAGCCTTATGGGGTTTCCTTTGTAAGTTATCTTCCTCTGCCTGGCTCCCCTTAGTATTTTCTCTTTGTCGTTGACTTTTGCTAGTTTCACTACTATATGCCTTGGGGTTGGTCTTCTTGCGTTAATAAAGTTTGGAGATCTATTCACTTCTGTCACGTGAAGTTCCATCTCTCTTCCCAAGTTTGGAAAGTTCTCAGCCATTATTTCTTTGAACAGGCCTTGTGCCCACTTCTCCTTCTCTTCTCCCTCTGGTATACCTATAATCCTTATGTTGCATCTCCTAATTGAGTCGGATAATTCTCAGAGAGTTTCTTCATTTCTTTTTAGTCTTAGTTCTCTCTCCTCCTCTGTCTGCAGCATTTCTATATTCCTATCCTCCAAATTTCTAATTTGGTCCTCCATATTATTGACCCTACTGTTCAGAGAGTCCAGATTTTTCTTAATCTCCTCCATTGTGTTCTTCATCTCCAGTATTTCTAATTGGTTCTTCTTTATAGTGTCAAGCTCTTTTGTGACATAGCTACTGAACTCATTGAGTTGTCTATCTGAGTTCTCTTTTAACTCGTTGAGTTTTTTAATAATGTTAGTTTTGAAATCATCGTCATTTAGGTTATAGATTTCATTGTCTTTGGGATTGTTTTCTGGGTGCTTATCATTTTCCTTCTGTTCTGGAGATTTAATGTATCTTTTCATACTGCTTGATGGCGTGGATTTGTGCCTCCGTATAGAGATAGAATTTAGTCGCTGCTTCCACTTGTTGCGACTGGTGTGAGGGGGCGCAGCTGTGTAGACTGCACCAACCAGGAACCCTGTCAGCTGTTACTGACTGGACCTGGACCCCTCCTCGTAGTCACAGTGGTCCTGTGGGGTCCCTCGTCGGTTGTGGGGGCAGTCGCAAGGGGACCTCAGGCTGCTGGTGCCTACTGTTAAAGCCCACTTAGATGCGCTCCCTCCTTGTGGCCTGCAGCGGTGTTGTGGGCTTTCCCAGCAGCTAGTAGCAGGATCACCTATAATCGCCGCTTTGTCCCTAACAGAGCCCACAAGATCACACTTGTCCACTATAGGTCCCAGCAGAGCTATGGGTATCTTCTGCAGTCTGTCGTTAGCTCACCTAGCTGTGCTACTTTTGCCCCAGGGCCTTCCCGCCTTGCGATTGCAAGTCGGGACCTCTCCACTAGTGCTGTGCAGAGGCTTTCGCTGAGGCTGCTGTAGGAACCTGGAGTTCCCCCGTGGACTACGTAGCCGTTTCACCGGAGCTCCACTCAGCCCCACTCCACTCTCACGGGATCTCTGGGAGCTCTTTGCCTCGTCTGGGACACGGCCAGAGTCCGTGGGCATGGCGGTGGCTTGTAAGCTGCTGCCTTGTGGGGAATTGTGCTCTAGGGAGCTTCCTGGTGTTCCGAATGCTGGGCAGGGCCTCTCTGCCAATGGCGAGCAGAGGCCCTCTCTGTTGGGGGGGTGCAGGACCCTGGAGCGTCCCCCTTGGCTGCAGAGCCGGGTGCTGGACTTCCACCCCTGTCCCCAAGCACATCCACAGGAAGTCTGGGCGCCCCCTGCACTGACCCGTGTGCCGGAGACTGTGGGCCCGGCAGCATCTTGTGGTCTGGTGCTGTGCCAGGGAATCTGCCTGCCGGGAGCTTCCCTTTGTCCTGGATTCTGGGCGTGGCCTCCTTGCTAATGGTGAGCAGAGGCTTTCCCTGCTGGGGAGGTGCGGGATCCCGGAGCCTCCACCCTGGCCACAGAGCTGGGCGCTGGAGCTCCACCCGTGTCCCCAAGCACATCTACAGGAAGTCCGGGTGCCCCCTGCACCGACCCATGTGCCGGAGACTGTGAGCCCAGCAGCAGCTTGCGGTCTGGTGCCGTGCTGGGGAATCCACCCGTCGGGAGCTTCCCTTTCTTCTGGATTCTGGGCAGAGCCTCCCTGCTAATGGCTTGCAGAGGCCTTCCATGCTGGTGGGTGCAGGACCCTGGGGATTCCCCCTGGGCTTAGGTGTAATCGTGGGGGGCTTGGGTAGGGCTGTTGTCACCTGTTTCCACCGTCGCTCTGCTGGTGAGTGCACACTCCCGCCCTTGGTGTGTGGCGATGCTATGGGGGAGTCCGCTGGAAGAGAGCCTCCTGCAGGAGCTAGGCTCTCTGGGGGTCAGGGGTCAGAGAGTTTTCACCTATTTCCACCGCCTCCTGGGGCGAAGTCTGTCCGCCTTCCGATGTATAGTAGCATGAGACTCTTAGGCGTCTTGAGATGCTATCTGAATATCCTTTGTTAATCGGTGAATGTCCCTTCAATTTCATTTTTAAAGGGCATTTTTGCTGGATAGAGAATTATGGGTTGGCTTGCTTTTTTTTTTTTTTAAGTGAAGTTCTGTTCTCGCCTTTCCTCCATATTTTCTGATGAGAAATCAGCTCTTAATAGAGCCACTGTTCCGCTGTATACAATTTATTGTTTGCTCCTTTCAATGTAGTTTGATCATGATACACCTCTCCATGATCGCCTTCGTATTTATCCTGTTTGAGCATCTTGAATATGCATTAAATTTGGGAACTTTCTGTCATTATTTCCTCAAATAATTTTGTTTGTTTTCTTTCCTCTCCTTCTGGGGATCCTATTCCATGTAGGTTTGATAATTTGTTTTTTTATCAAAATGTCCCTGAGGGGCTTCTTCTTTTACCCTTTTTCTCTGTGCTCTTCACATTGTATAATTTGTTATATTGTTTTGAAGTTCATTTTCTCTTTCCTTTGTCATCTTCATTTTATTATTAGTTCAACCCATTGAATTTAATTTCAGGTATTATGTTTTTCAGTTATAGATTTTCCATTGGATTCTTTTTTATTATTACTCTTTCTTTGTTGGGATTTCCTGTCTTTTCATTATTCATGAGCGTATTTTGTTTTAGTTTGTTACGATACTTAAAAGAGCCACTGTAAAATCCTTGTCTGCCATTTCTGGCATCTTTGTCATGAGGAGTTTGGTCTCAGTTGATTTTCTTTTTTCTTGAGACTATGTTCTGTTTTCCTGGATGTTTGTATGTTACATAATTTTGTGTTGGGTACTGGACACTATGAAAATTATTCTAATTCTGATTCTGTTATTTTCTTCTAACAACTGTTTTTTTCCTCTTTCATCAGGCAGTTATCTTTATTGGTCTTGAAGTGTAAACTCAGTTTCTTCAAGTGGCATCCTAAGTATCAATTCAGATCTTGTGTCTTTAACTTGGCTGTTTTGAGCCTGTAACTTGCATACAGGAGTCAGCAAGATATGTGGATAGGCAGAATTTAGGGCTTCGTTCTCTGACTCTTTCCTTTCTAGGATTTCCCTTAATTCAGTGGGTTATGATTTCTCTTGGTTTTGGTCTTCTGGTTTTCTGTATCAGAAAGACTGTGCTTTTTGTATCAGTGACCCAATACCATGCATGCTATGCCTGGCACCAAGTTATTAGTTGTTACAATGGGAATTCACTCCATGTGACTTTCCTCCTCTGAGCATGGCCTTCTGTATTAGATTCCTGTTGCTACTTTAACAAATTACCACAAATTTGATGGCTTAAACAGCACAAATTTAATTATTCTACAGTTTTGGAAGTCAAAGTCCAAGATGAGTCTTAAGGGGTTAAAATCAGATTGTAAATAGGGCCAGTTCCTTCTAGAGGCTCTGTTGGAGAATCTGTTTCCTTGCCTTTTTGCATCTTCTAAAGGCCACCTACATTCCTTTGCCTCATGGCCCCATATCACATCATCTTTTGTCCCCTGGATTTTGTCCCCACATTGCCTTCTTTCGCCTTTGACTTTCTTGCCTTCCTCTTATTAAGGATGTCTACCTAGATAATCCAGGACAACCTCCTCATCTGGCAATCCTTAGTTTAATCACAGCTGCAAAGTATTTTTTGCCATGTAAGGTAAATATTCCCAGTTCCAGGGATTAGGATTTAGATATCTTTGGGGCCATTAGTCAAAATACCATATCTTCCTACCAGAATCTGCCTGTTTCTGTTTACTCCTGAGTGCCTTTAGCTAGCTGCTTTATGTATTATAAACTCTATAAACCAGAGTTTATAGTTTTAATAAAACTATAGTTATTTTGTAGTTATCTGCAAGAGAGTCTTCTTCAGTATTATCTTAGGTAGCCTTCATTGGAAGCAATAGTGTGATGACATATTGTTACCACTTTGCCTACTTCTGAGCCTCATCAAAATGTAATCATGCACTGTAATTTTAAACTCTTAGTCAGTACTGTATTTGTTAGATTTATCCTTGTAGTTGTATATTGCAGTAGTTTTTCATTGCTATATAATATTTCATTGGGTGAACATGCCACAATTTATTCATTTTATTGTTGAAGGACATTTGATTTTTAATGAATTTTGGCTGTTACTGTCTTAACTTTGCAAGTTCTTGATGCCCTGGTAATTGTATAATGCATGAAAACAGGTTTAAAACAATATTTTGTCCAGTTTTTCTAGTTATAATTACTTGGAGAGAAGGAGGAATTGAGATTTCAGTCTGAAACAGATTAGTCTCCTATTGCCAGAAGTGGAACTCCCCTCTAATCTTACTTACAGTAAGGAAAACTTTCTATAAAATTTATTATTAAAAAACTTACTGTAGACATTTCTAATAAGGGAACATAAGCTTATTATGGAATGTCCAGTAAATGGAATAATAATAGCCATCAAAATAATTTATCATCAGTAGTTTCTTATTGTCCAGATTTCTTAACAGGCAATTTGAGATCCTCCCAGACGCCAAAAGCTGCCTCCCCAAATGCCAAGAACACAAACCTGAGTTTATTGCTTACATGGTAAAGGAGAACACAACCTCTGCAAAGCTTTGTCAGTACCTTGTAGGGGTCAGAACTTACTGAAAATTCTAACTTTGTTTTAAGGCAGGCCTTTCAATTTGGGAGCTTGTTTGGGTAAGAATCTCCGTGTAACAGTACAGAAATGGTGGCTATAGCAAGGCAAAGAATTTGAGGTAAGGGTTTCAAAGAATCTTGGGCCACAAACTATTGTTCATGCTTTTCATTGAAGAGTTGATGGTTCCTGTAATAACGGACAAACCATGTGCCTGGGCAGGAGACATGGAAAAGTAATCTAGTAAAGACAGAGGACTAGCAAGTCAACATAGACAGTCAGGTCTGGTGTATTTACATTCAGGCTCAGTGTGGGGGTAGACGGTTTTGGTTCTCTGCAGGTTCAAGAACTTGTACCAGATGCTGTCACTTAAAGACATTAATGCTACTTATTTTAATCTCTTTTTTTCTTTGTGATGAGGGAGATTGGTTCTGAGCTAACATCTGTTGCCAATCTTCCTCTTTTTTGCTTGAGGAAAATTGTTGCTGAGCTAATGTCTGTGCCAGTCTTCCTTGATTTTGTATGTGGGATGTGGCTACAGCGTGGCTTGATGAGTGGTGTATAGGTCCACGCCCAGGATCTGAACTGGCAAACCCCAGGCTGCTGAAGTGGAGCACGTGAACTTAACCACTATGCCACCCAGCTGGCCCCTTTAATATCTCTTTTTAAAGCATCAGTATATAACATAACAGTACTATTTGTGATCCAATGAGTATTTACCTAGTGAACATGATTAGTGGCTAGCGGTAATCAGAATTCATATTCGTGACTCAGTAATTTTTTTTGACTTTTTATTTTTATAGTTCTGTCCAATTTTGTGTGATTTATAGCCACACTGTATTGTAAATTGAAGAATGTAAGTGTAGGACTTTTTTTTTGAAATATGACTGAGATGATTGTCTCCTGAACTTTTAGTTGCACTTAGCTCTTCAAACCACATCTTTTCAAACCTATCCTCTACGATTAGATCTTAAAAAATAAAGCAATTTCCCTACTTTGGGTCCTCAGTTCTTCATCTGAAATTCTTGCATCCAGAATTGTGTAGAGCTGAGAGAATTTTTTTTTTTATTTTGGATTTGAGAAAGATGATAATGTATTTGCTATATTAGATGATATCTCCTGTGATGTCTGGGGTAGACTCCTACAAGCAGTATATTTACATCTCTGCAGTGATAGTATGAGTAGTTATATTAAGTGGGTATGTAAATAAAGACTTCTGTCACTTCAAGTCAGAGTTTTCCTATCCAAAGAGTTTTGGTGGCTGATTTATGATAAACTTAATTTTTTTAGAGAATTTTGGAATTCAGAATAGACAATTACTGATCATTGATCTATAACTGTAATTAAATCTCAATCTTTAACATTTCAATACTAAGTAATGTTTATTATGTAATTGAAAATTTTATCTTTTGAGAGATTGTACTTTTCTTAGTTCAGTACAAGTAACAGACAGTTTTGAAATGGTGAAAATTTGCCAATCCTCATGACTGTTATATCATGCTGTTATATCTTGACTATTAATGATTGTAATAAATGCCTTTCTAATACCAGCTAATAATAAACAAAGGCTTACTTAATAATTTATTCTACAAACCGTGTAGAAATGGCAAAGTAATTTAACAACGTAGGGGAGGACAGACTTTCCTTTGACCTCTTAGGTTCTTGCCTAGGGCCTGTAAGTTACACTTAAAACAGATTAGGGGCCGGACCAGTGGCACAGAACTTAAGTTCACACGTTCCACTTCTTGGCGGCCTGGGGTTCACCGGTTTGGATCCCGGGTGTGGACATGGCACCACTTGGCAAAAGCCATGCTGTGTAGGCGTCCCACATATAGAATAGAGGAGGATGGGCATCGATGTTAGCTCAGGGCCAGTCTTCCTCAGCAAAAAGAGGATTGGCAGCAGTTAGCTCAGGGCTAATCCTCCTCAAAACAAAACAAAACAAAAAAAACCCAGATTAACAGGAGGAAAAAAATACTTTCCACGTGCATTGTATATACATGCAGGCAAACTCTGTGATGAGTAACTCAAAGGGGTGGTTAGAATTTGGGGCTATATACCAATTTAGTAGGTGATGGCAAAAGGGAGAAAGGGCACTTATGGGAAAACAAATGACTTTTTGCAAAGATAATGGGCCATTAGGAGAATAGACGTGAGATATGATAGTCTTGTGACAATGTCTGTTAGAGTTGCTCCCTCCAACTCTATGACAATTGAGTTCTTTTGGGAGGCTCTACTTTTAGCCATATAAGGGATTTCAGGAACTGAGATGCCTTCAGCTCAAAATAATTCTTATGCCAAAGTGAAGTATTTTGGGATATCATGTTCTAATCCCGTTCCGCAACAAGAACAAAACCTAAACTTATTCATGAATCAGAAAAGTTTAGAAATTCCTTCTGTGGTTTATGGTGTAAAGTAGAAAGGTAGGAATAAAACATTCTAGGTACACTGTTAATGCTGCTGTGTTTCAGTATGCAAGTAAAAGACTGTAAAGATGTATGTTAAAATGCAAACAAGTGCTGGTACTTTTTGATGGTTTTTATCATGTACTTTATTAAACAATTTGTGATATACTTTTATTTATAATTGTGAATTTTTTAACAAACAAAATCGACTCTTTCCTTCGTTTCTCCCCGAAAGAAAAGGTTTTGGATTATGGTAGTCTGCTTGTCTAAAAGAGCCATTGACTAAATATTGTGGAAACAAGGCAAAATAGAGAACAACCTTTTTCAGTTAAAAAAATAATTTGCCTGTTATATGTAGGGAAGGACGACATTTCCTCTACCCACTCTGGGTCCTTCTGGCCGGAGAATGAATTAAATTCACATGAGACAGAATAACAGGAGAAAATTAAACATAGCTTTATAACATGTATACATGGGAGAGGCTCAGACAAATTGAGCAGCTCGCCAAAATGGCTGAAGCTACCTGTTCAAGTATCTCCAAGGAGGACTTTGGGGTAGTGGTTTGGGGCTTCAAAGGGGAGGAAGGCAACTCACATGGAAATGGAAAAGCAAATGTTTGGTAAATAGAACTTTGATAAGAGTGGGCTTAGCAAGGATCCTCCCAGTCTACCAAAACCCAGAAGGTCGAATGTTCTTGCTGAGTCTGAGCCGTTATTGTCTTCAGCTAGAAATAGTCCGCATACCAGAGTGACGTGTCTTGGGGCGGCCTGCCCTGAACCCCATCATATGTGTGCAGGGTGTATAATTTTTTTTGTACATTGATTCATTAAAATCTTTGTGGGTACAGTTCTGATTAACAAAGCCTTCATCAGTTCATTCACTTAAAAAAACCCTGCACTTTTACAATGGCTTTGATAGAGTTGGGCTAAAATTTAATTTGGGACACTGAAAAAAAAATAAACATTAAACTTTACATCTTTCTGTGTGTGTGTGTGTGTGTGTATAATGGGGCTTTATAGTATTACTGCTGAAGAGGATCAAGTATTTCAGGAACTTAAAACTTGTAGATTAATTTGCATATGTTTTGGTATGCTAATTATAAACAATTCTTGTCCTTAAAGCAGATTCAGCAAAGAGATCTATTTTACTAATTGATTCAATACTTGCTAGAAAATTGTAATGCTGTATTTCTTACCATCTCTGAAAATTGTGCCAGCCTTCTTTCCTAATTGGGGCTGATGAGTGAGGTTTTCTTCGGCCCGTTTATCTCCCATATAGTTTTATTTTTTTGTTAACGGTGCACTGATGTGGTATTGAGGGTTAATGTTGGGTAGGGGAGAGATTATATGGAGAGAATTATTAAAATGGAAAAACTCAAGGTTCTCAATTCAAATTCATGTTTCAAATTTAGAAATTTATTGAGTATTTAAATATATCAGTCTTGGAATGCCTTAATAACGTGAAAGTATTTAGAACTTTAAGGGAAGACAGAACTGTAATTAATATTTCAACAAGCTTAATGCTTAAATTGACCTGAAATTTAAAAAAACTTTATTGCCTGTAAAGCCAGGGATCAGGAGAATGAGATCTTTTTTTTTCTTTTTTTTTTGAGGACAATTAGCCCTGAGCTAACATCTGCCACCAATCCTCTTTTTGCTGAGGAAGACTGGCCCTGAGCTAACATCTGTGCCCATCTTCCTCTACTTTATATGTGGGACGCCTACCACAGCATGGCTTGCCAAGTAGTGCCATGTTTGCACCTGTGATCTGAACCGGCGAACCCTGGGCCGCTGAAGCGGAACTTGTGAACTTAACTGCTGCACCAGTGGGCCAGCCCTGCCGAGAATGAGATCTTTTAAAGAATATATAAGAAAAGTTAAAAAGCAGTATATTTGAGAATAAGAAATTTTTTTTAAATTTTACAATTTTAGAAGCAGAACACCTTAGAAATTATTTAATCTCTTTACTTATGGACTAGACATACTGTGTTCAGATGGTTAAGGAAGCCCCCAGGTCAGCACAAATTGATGGATAAACTAGTAGAATCTGTACTCATCTTCTGACTTTTCAGTGACTTTTTCTATTACACTATATATGTCAGTCACTAACTGGCTTTTTTACATTCATTGACAAGGGCTTTGTTGGCAATACAGGGATGAGTAAAGTAGTTCCTGCTCTCAAGTTGACTGTGTTCTTGTGAGGGAGACACACATAAGCGTAAGTTTTTGGTAATTGATACATTGGAGATGTGGAGGAGGCAGAAGTATATGTCTTTGCATAAGGGGTGTGGGAAAGTTTGAGTGGGGATTAGAGAGACTGCATAGAGAAGTTGAAACCCGAGGGAAGGGTGAATGGGAGTTTTCCAGATAGGAGATGTGGAAAGGCTTCCCAAGAAGAGAACTGAGTCAGCACATGAAAGTACACTGGGTGTTTAGGGAACTCTGAAATTCTTGGTTTAGAGCAAAGATTCAAAAACTCTTTATTAAAGGGCGAAATAGTAAATATTTTAGGCTTTTTGGGCCAAGAGGCAAAATCAGTTATTATGTAGGTACTTAGCTAATCATTTCCAGTGTAATCAATATAAAATGTAAAAATCACTTTTAGCTCCTGAGCTGTAAAGAAAAAATTTGACCGTAGTTTGTGGACCCCTGTTTTAGATCCTGAGATAATTGTTGGGGTTATAGGCCTCAAAGTGGGGAAAAGAAGGCAAGGGCCAGATAGATGGTAAATGGATTTGCAACAATTAGCACAGATCTGGAGTCTTAGATTTGTTTCAGTATTTAGTCAAGTTCTATAGTGCTGGAAATCAGAGTCATAAAATTAAATAAAACACAGTGACTTCCAGGGATTGATTGGAATTGCATTGACTTTGTACATTTAAAAAAAAACCCAAAAAACTGTCATTGTAAGGAGACTCCTGTCTTTTTCAATATTTATAATTTTTTCACAAAGTTCTTGTTCATGTTATAAAATAATGTATTTTATATCTTGCAGTTTTATTGATATTATAAATACCGTTTTATTTTTTGTCTCTTTGCTGGTATATAGAACTGCAGTTGGCTTTTGTGTCTTAAATTTATTAAGCAAATTCACTAACTTTGACTAACTTGGCTAATTTGACTTGAATGCTTTACTTTGGATTTTCTGCATAGACTATCCTACCTTTGTAATTAATGATACTTTTGTTTCTCCATTTCCAATTTTTGTGATCTTTTCTCCTGCCACTGTGGTAACTAGGATACCAGCACAGTATTGGCTGAAAGAGGTGATAAACAGTTATGAGTCACATAACAATGTTTCCATCATTGACCGCATATGTGATGGTAGTCCCGTAAGATTAGTACCATATAGCTTAGGTGTGTAGTAGGCTATACCATCTAGGTTTGTGTAAGTACACTTGGTGATGTTCACACAATGACAAAATCGCCTAATGATGCATTTCTCAGAACATGTCCCCATTGCTTAAGATGCATGACTGTAGTACATTTGTCTTGCTTCCCATTTTAAAGGGAATGTTTTAAATATTTTACCATGAAGTATGATTACTTGAATTTCTTTTTCTTTTTTGTAAATAGCAAACTAAGAATAGAAAGGAACTTCCTTACTTTAGTGAAAGCCAGCTTTTAAAAATTTCAATTGAAAAGTCAACATTTTTCTTTTGTATGCAAATTATTTTTCTGCATCCCCTGAGATAATATTTTTTTTTCCTTAAATCAGTCTTGTATTTCTGAGGTAAGTTCAATTTGGGAATGTTTTCATCCATTGTTAGGTATTACCTGGATTGGAATTGCATCTTTGTTCATAATTGAAATTGGTCTATATTTTTCCATTCTTGACTTGGCTGTCTCATGCCTTGGAGCTGGTCAGAGGAAGAGGAAACAGAGGGCAACAACCCTTTCCTTTAAGGGAATCATGAGATTGTACACATCCCTTCATACACATCTCATTGGTGAGAGTTTAGTAATATGACCACTCCTAGCTGCAAGGGAGGCTGAGAAATGTCTTTATTTTGTCTGATCATGATAATAAGATAGAAAACAGTAAGAGAAGGTACACATGTTGTTGCAAAATAGACTGTATTAGTAATACAAATTAACTCATCTTATTGGTAAATAAGAGAATTACATCTTTATGACACGAAAGTCTTCTTGTTTCACTTAAATCTTTTTCTAGATAATGGGAATATATATTATAAATTTCAGTAGGAAAGGGAAAAGCTCTCAGCTTGGCTGCTACACTGGCAGCAGGAGTCTTGTAGTCTATATTTTAAGAAAATTAAACATGAGTACCTGCATCCAGGGCTCCTCCTCCTAAAGGCACATCCCCAGTCTTTGTGCAGCTCTCAGCTATTTTCATTGTCTCAGCACCTGCCAGCTCTGCTCTAATTAAAGGGCTGCTAGCATTCAAACTTCATTGTTTTGTTCATTTTTAATAGCAACCATGGTGACCTATCAGCATGCTGAGCTTTCTGCTTGAGTGGTTCAGGCGATCTCCAGGTACCAGTTACTGTTTTTCAAATCTTCTGGTTATAGTGTTGCGTAGGTTTTGAGTAGTCTTGTCTGTATCTCTATTTCTATGTTCTCTCATTTTTAATGTGTAATTTTTTAACAGTGTGTGAGACTTATCAAGAATTTTATGTATCATGTTATATCCATTGAGCAATTACCATGTGCTAGATAATTTTCTTGGTGGTGTTAGATATGTTTCCTCCTTTACTTTTCACAAAAATCCCAAGTGCCAGGTAGGATTTTATGTGTTTTACATGTATGATCTCATTTAATTCCTCAAAGCAGCCCTATGAAATTGAGACTCAGTTAACTTGTTTCATGAGTGTTAATAAGTAAGTGACAGTGCGGGAATTCTAAGCCAAATCTGATGGCCCCTACAGCCTGATTTCGTGATCAGTATGCAATACTATGCATAGGTTTTGGAAGCAGAACTTCTGCTGTAATAGTATAACTTTGGGCCTGATGGGTGTAATGAGCTTTTGCAACCTCTTTTGCTGTATTATTATAACTAGGAAAACCCTTCTAAGTGTCCAGAAGGTAGTTGTATTAAGAAAATAATTCACTGTAAGTTGGATCAACATTAAGTATTAAATTCTTTGATGAAAAATGTGTAACAAGTTATTTAAGGCTGTAAGAGATGGGTTTATTCAGCAGCAAAGCTTTCCTAAATAATTTATATATGCCAGTTACTTTGCCATAGGGATCACAAGATGACTTGGGTTCTGTCTCTACCATTTACAGTTTACAGACTCATGTTCTAGTGGAGGAGATAAACAGCATATCTGTAATAGACATGGATATTAGTTTGGATACCTGTATCAGAAAACCTAATTCTCTTTGGGCTGGGGAGTGTGTCTTATAATACTTCTGCAAGAAAGAGATGAGTGATGTATTAAAGGATGGATTGGAATTTGCCAGATTGAGAAGTGAATTGAAGGAAAGATGGCGTTGGCTTTTTCAGCAGAGGAAGCAAACATGTTTAAAATCACAGATATGTGTAAGAGCATATTTTATTTATAGATGTGCATATTATTTGTCCCAATTGAATTGGTGGCTATGAGATTGGGAAAATTGAGCAAGACTCATAAAATGAAGATCCTTCAAGTTAGGCTAAGTTGTAGGGACTCTTCTGAGGACTTTAAAATAGAAAGTGTCATGTTTGAGTTTTTGAAAGGTCGTTGGCATTGGTATGTCTGGAAGGTAGATTGAAAGGGGGGAAATGGAAGGGGAGGTTAGAATTTGGGAGATGAGTTAGGAAACTAGTGAAACAGGCCAGGTAGACAAAGTTGAGGTCCTAGTTACATAGAGAAACGGCAGTAGGAATGGAGAGGGGATAGATTCAAAGGCTTTTAGATTGTAAAATGAGCTTTGTGAATAGAATGAATTTGGTTTATTGGTGGGGAGTAGGTGAGAGAAGAAAAAAGTAGGCCTGCTTTTTGGCTTGGTTAATGGGTGAGATTGTTACCACTATATAAAGTCTTCAGTACCATTAGAGCACCATACCCTAAGATGTAAGATTCATAGAGTTTCAGGTATTTGTAGTATATGCAACAGGTGAAGGTGACTGGAAGGCATTTGGAAATTCATTCCTGGAGCTTTGGAATGCCTTCATCTCCCCCCTACCACGCCTCCCCCCCCCCCTTTGGGTTCCCAATAAGATGAACAGCAGATCCTCCCACCCCCGTATCACTGGCTATGTCGAATTAGTATCAGAGAAGAATAAGATTAAGAAATTTGACATTTTTCTACTAGTTTGGCTTGATTTTATTTCTTAATTATATCTCTGCATAAAAATATGATTGTCTTCAAGAAGGTGATTACTGGAGTATGGGATGCTTGGGGGTGCTACAATCAAATTGCATTCTTCCCAAAGATGGGCAACATTGTATCAATATCTTGATAATCTCATCATTTAGAATACAATTAGTTACCCTGAATTGACTACCTTTGGCTCTGATCTTGTCTAATAAAAGTTTTTAGAAGCTTGAATGTTACTTTGACTAGTATTCTCGTTTGTTAATCTCGCCCTCCCTTTGTCTGGGTAACAGGTGCTTTCTTACGTTGCTGCTTACTCTTCTGCATGCTTGTAGGATACTAGATCTAAACTTTCCTCAAAAAACCCAAACCATGGTAAATAAAAAATAGCTGTGGCCTTTAAGGGGGTATGAGGGGGTGGGCAGTGTTCTCATCTTAAACTTACTGGCACTCTCCTGCTGTCATTAAAGCATGTTTTCTTTTAAAATCATCTGTCTATGACTACTGTTCTAGTCCCTGTCCAGTCTGATTTTTACACAGGGTTGCTGCTTGTCACTGTTGGGAGGAAATACTTTTTCTCTTGCAACTTGGGTTCATTGCTTGGGGGCCTGCAAATTAACTGACAGTAGAGTAACGGGAGAAAAGGCAAAGTTTCTTTACACATGCATGCTGGAGTTGCTTAGTAATGAGTAACTGCCTCAATACCCAGAGATAAAGATTTATATATAAACCTAACAAAAGAGGGAGAGAGTTTAGGGCTTCATTGGGAAAGTATGGAAGGTTCCACTGAACTTAACAAAATGGACTTGGGAGCGGGTAAGGGCTTCATTGGGAAGGTAGAGAAAGTTCTCTTGGACTTTTTGATGCTGACGGGCAGTGGAATTAAGGGTATTTTCTCAGTCAGCAAATTCCCTTGGAGGGGTTTGTCATTGGTAGCTGTATTTTCAGGATGCTCTGCTTAAGTTTAGATAATGCTTATTTCTGTGACTGCTGATTGTTCAGATGTTTTCAGTTTAAAGTGATTTTCATACTACTTTGGTGGGCTATTAATCCCTTCATCACTCTGGTGACCATGACATACTAACAGAAGGAGGAAGAAAAGGAAAGGAAGCATTATGCAAAGAAAGCAAAAGCTCTCCTGGAAGCCCTATGGTAGAAATCTGCTTGTCTCATTGGCTAGAACTGTGTCACGTTACCAACTTTTTCTCACTGAAAGTAGCCGGGAGAAAAGGGTATTAGTCAGCCAACAGTGCCTTCCATGGGATTTCATAGACAGATTTAAGAAAATTTGGCTGAGAGAGGGTCTGATATGAGGTTGCCAGCTTCTTATTTCATCTGTATTGTTCTAAGGCTCACTGTTTTTTTTTTTTTATTAAGATTATGATAGTTAACAACCTTGTGAAATTACAGTTGTACATCATTATTAGTCATGTTGTAGGTACACCACTTCACCCCTAGTGCCCTCCCCCCACCCCCCCTTTCTCCTGGTAACCACCGATCAGTTCTCTTTGTCTCTATGTTAACTACCACCTATGAGTGGAGTCATACAGAGTTTGTCTGTCTCTGTCTGGCTTATTTCACTCAATGTAATACCCTCAAGGTCTGTTCCATGTTGTGAATGGGACGACTTTGTCCTTTTTTATGGCTGAGTAGTATTCCATTGTATATATACCACATCTTCTTTATCCAGTCTTCAGTTCCTGGGCACTTAGGTTGGTTCCATGACTTGGCTATTGTGAATAATGCTGCGATGAACATAGGGGTGCATGGGACTTTTGGAATTGCTGATTTCAGGTTCTTAGGATATATACCCAGTAGTGGGATGGCTGGGTCATAAGGTATTTCTATTTTTAACTTTTTGAGAAATCTCCATACTGTTTTCCATAGTGGCTGCACCAGTTTGCATTCCCACCAACAGTGTATGAGGGTTCCTTTTTCTCCACAGCCTCTCCAGCATTAAGGCTCACTGTTTTTGTATAATTTAGTTTATTACTCTTCTTTTCTAATCCACTGTTATATAGGTATGTTCATGAAAATGGAAGCAGAACGCTCCATGCCCTTTTCTTCAATTTGGAAATAGTCTGGGGAAACTGAGAGAAGCTGAGAAACAGTTGGAAAGAATAAAGCTTGTGACTGCAGAGTGCTCCCCTCTCACATCTGGGGTTATACAGTCTGAAGCTCTGATTATGGACCATAGGGCATTCAGGAGTTTCTCTAATAGCTACGCTGGGGATCAGTGAAAACACCACTGTGGACTCTGGTATTGGTGAAGTGCTGACTTAATGAACCACATCACTTTACTGTAGACATAGTATAAGAGCCTTGAATATAAATTGTTAGTAATCTCATCAAGTTATAATTTCTTAATTTGGGGTTGTGATGGGTACTATAATACAGTCTAGGTCAGAGGTTGGCAGACTTCTTTTGTAAAAGGCCAGATACTAAATGTTTTAGACTTCATAAGCCAGATAGTCTCTCTGTTGCAACTTGCTTCTGCTATTGGAGCTAGAAGCAGCCATAGACAATAAGTAAATGAGTGGGTGTAGCTATGTTCCAATAAAACTTTATTTACAAAAACAGGTGGCTGTCTGAATTTGACCCATGTGCTGTAATCTGCTGACTCCTGGTGTAGATATTCTAATCTCTAAGGATTTGGACTGAAGCAGGAGTGTTTTTTATAAATAGTACATTTCCTGGAAAGTTACGCCCCTAACTCCTCACAGTAGGTTGAAGAATGGCTATATCACATTTAAACTCGTTTCCATCTCAGTGCCTTTGCTCTGGTTGTCCTCTTGCGTAGACCTACGTTTGTCAATGAGGATGCTATTGGCATTTTTGGTGAGATTGTACATTGGGAGGGAATCTATTCAGAACATCTATTTCAGAGCATATGGTCATTCACACCCTCGGGTCACTATTTCCAAAGATGTGTAGTTTAGAACCTCTGGCTGAGATGGTTTGTTTTTCCTTCTCCTTTCCCAGCCGTTCTTGAGATATAGTACCCAAGTACTACTTCTTTTCCTAGTACCTTGTTCTCCTTCATTAACTCTTAAATGGTTGTAGCTTGGAATATATTATTATGCACTTATTCATAGTCTTTTGTCATTAGATTATAAATTCATTGAAGATAGGGATTTTTGTCTGTTTTGTTCACTGTTGTCTTCCCAGTGCCGATAACTTTGGTATGACTCATAGTAGGTGCTCAATAAGTGTTTGAATTACATTGTTTACTGTTATGGAAAAATGAGACTTAACTCCTTGCTGAGATTTATAATCTCCTGGTTAACAGGGACCATGCCTCATACTAATTCTGTGTCACCCAGAGAACTGAGCTTAAATACTAGGATGATTCAATTTACTAAACCTTTGGGTATCTGCTATGTGGAAGGCACTGTGCTGGATGATAACAGTGCATGCACAAATGACTAGCACTCCTCCTGCCTTTGTGGCATTTTTGTCTGAAGGGATGGAGTTTAGTCAGCGCACAGATAACAGTGGTATAGTAGTTAAGAGTGAACTCTGGAGGCCAACCTAGATTCAATTCCTGTGTCTGCTGCTTAATCTGTCTGATCTTCACTTCTTCATTCTATAAATGAAGCCCTCTACCACCTCATAGGGTTGTTGGAGCCTTTTAAAAAAAAATAGTGTTAGCATTTTACGTAATATTAAGTAACTTCTTAATATTAAGTAATAATGTCATATGATAGAGAATCATGCTAAGGCCAAATTTAGAGGTTGGAAAGATTACCTCTGGTTTGAGGTGGGAGAAGCAGCAGAGCTTCATGGGAAGATGGCATCTAAAATGAACCTTGAATAATTGATAGGATTTATACCGTGTCAGGGATCAAGATAGGATTTCCTAGGGGGGGGAAGATGAACTATGAACAAAGTAAGGAAGTTGAGAGAATCAGGGTGTGTCCTGAAAGCAGAAATGCCCTTCAGTAAACTCATATTTCCACCACACCCCACACTACCTTCTCTGGGCAATTAACCTAAATTGGTGAAAGATGTTGTCTGTTGTTATTCAGCCATACTCCCTTCACTTCCTTCTCCCCTGTCTAAGAAGACAGTCATCTTTGAAATCTAGACTTTCTGGGTAAAATACTTCATGACTGAATCAGCTACTCCTGCAGTCTGAATATCCCTGTTCTCCCCATCCCCTACCCCCTACACACGGTAGGTTGCATACTTCTTGAGAGCAGGGGAAGTATATTTAATCAGTTTGGTTTGTTCAGTCCTTAAATAGTGTCCCTGATACCAACTAAATGCTCAACTTACTTCAGGTGATGGGGGTTGGGGTGGTAAATGAATGATCCTGATTAAAACCAGTTCTGACTAAATTAAGAATTTTTTTTAAATGTGAACTTTTGGAATAGATGTTGTCTGAGACCTTTGTGAATCTCACATTTGTGAATACCCCTGTAGCGTGTTTTTTTTCTCATTCGGAAAATTGAGAGTAATGAGGATTTAATAAAATTAAATTTTCATATTTATTACATTTTAAGATGTGCTTAAGCAACATTTTTCATTGTTTTCAGAAGACTACTCAGAATTAAAAGGAAATGCACAATATAATCCTAGAACAAATTTTAGTATTAAAAAAATAATTGAATGCCAGAAAGTCACTCAGCTGTTTACACTTTGGGCTTAAACATCACTGATTGTTTTTCTGTCACCAGTGACTGACAGCAGTTGTGAGATAAGTACTCTAGTTCCCTGACACCTAGGGCAAGATGACTCTGAGGAGTGTTCCACACAGTCTACTAGAGATGCCCAGCAGGACTGAGTCCCAGTTTCCTACAGCTGCATAACCAGCTATGCCGCACCCTTTGTTGGCTTCCTTCCCTTCCCTTCCCCACTTCTCCATTCCCTTACTGGTGTTTCCTAGAGTAGCTTCCCAAATAAAGTACTTGTACTGAAACCTTTTGTTTCAGGCTGTGCTTCTGGGGAAATGCAACCCAAGACAGTGTGGCAAGAAGCATTTTAGTAAGAGTTTAAGAGTTTCAAGTTTTAGAATATAGGTTTGGAGAAATTTGTTCGCAAGGAACGGTGTGAAAGCTTTACTTTTTTTTTAAAAAAAGGGAAGATTTGCTAAAACAGATTTGCTTGTTTATTGATACAACACATAGTAGGTACTCAAATGTTTGCTCTTTTCAAAAAAAGGGAGTAGCTGGGTAGTTCCTCTTTGGAGGCCAGAGGTCAAGTGAGTCTAGGTAAGCATGTCTCTGTTTTGTACTACAAAGTGAATCCCTGAGGTTTAAAGCTCCAAATGTAAATGGCTAGGTGTTATTTTTGCATATAATATATATCTTTTTAAATACTTAAATCTATTCTAGGTTTATATCGTGTATTTTCTTTGAATTCTACCTACCTTCCTAGCAACATTGAACGTAAAATTAAATCCAGTTCAAGAAACACAAAGAACCAGAGAAAAAATACAGGTGTGAGGAAGAGAGAATAGGATAGCATAGTCCAAGTGTTTTCTTATCTCTGAATAATAATAGCTTTTTATTTTAGATTTGCCCATAGAAATCTGGTGACAAATTTGTTTCAGGGCAAGTTTGATTAAAAAGAAACCAGAGAATCTCTCCAAGTTGATTGGATTCTGTGCCATCTATTGACTTACCACTGCTGCTTTGGTGTTTTGTAAATATATTATAATGCAAGATAGGGTTTTAATAACTTAAAAGATCTTGGATACTATATTTTATATTAATAATCACATATGCATTAGACATAAATGTTTTTCCTAAAAGTCTCTTTTTCCCTTTCTTTACAGAATGCTGCCTTTTTATATGGTCTTGGTTTGGTCTACTTCCATTACAATGCATTTCAGTGGTAAGTTGACATAAAACTAACAACTCCAGTTGTTTCCAGTAAATGGCTTATTTTGTTTGTTTGTTTTTTGTTTTTGTTTGGTATTTTGTGTGTGGATAATAGACACAAATTATTTTAATGTCACTAAACCTCCATTTTTCAATATTCTCTTGAAATGATTGGATTGTTCCTTCAGAGATATTGACCCACTTGAGATTATTAGAGTTGTATGTAAAAGAATCTGGTATAAGATTCTGATTAAAGAAGGCTTAGATTGGAAAGCTTTTGGAATTTCTCAGTCACTCATTATGGACTGGTGATCCCTAGGTTATTTGAAACTGGGGAATGACTATGCTCTCAGATCTCAAGGTCTGTGAGTAAATGATCTGTGATGACCAGTATTTTTACCTTTTCAGACTTCTAGACAAGATTGACTTCTCCACCTCTTCCACCTTCCCAGTATACACACACACATACACACGCACATGCCAGTATTTTCCAGTTTCCAATAACTTAGGCACCAGATTATGAACTCTCTATTCTCTCTTTTATAAGATAGGAATAATGGTACCACCTTCAGAGTCAGAGATTAAATATGACAGTAATACATAAGATTTTATAAACTGTAAGTATAGGACCCTGTGATTATGGCCTTTGCCTCATTGTTCTTTTTCTGTTTACCAGACAAGACAATAGCATTCTCCAATGGGAAGAACGTAGAATTTGAGTTGGAAGATTGGCATTCTCGTCTCAGTGCTTCCACTTAGTTTGATCTTGCTTTAAATAAGCTCCCTAGGTCTGTTTCCTCTTGTGTGTGTGTGCTGTTTAAAAAGGACATTGCAATCACTTACCTTTTCTACTTTATACAGTTTTGATGATCAAATGAGATGATGTAGATTTTGGAAACTGTAAGGCCCTATGTGGACATTTTTTATTTGAACTGTATCCACTTTGTCAGAGTCCCTTCTATTCTCCATAGTTTTAAGGTGAGTGAGTGCTGTAAGGGTTCAAAGGAAGGTTTTGGCCAAAGGTTATAACCCTGTCATAAATCTGTTGGGCATCCTGAATATTTATTGCAGAGCTTTTAAATGTGCATTGTCAGTGATTTGATATGGTTTCCCTAAAGATGAAACTTTAAACATGGATAACTTTTCCTTATATACTTTTTCTTCCCTCTTTGCTTTTCGTCTTGTTGGATTTTGATCATCTATGGAAACACTGCATTGTTAGAGAACACCTGTGTGTATATGGAGTATTACAATTGTTCAGATCACTAATTTTCTTTGTAAATTATCCATTGCTCTAGAGCAATCCTAAACTTAAGCCTCCTGACTTCATGTCCATTGTATCACATGTAAAACCAAGAAGAATAGATTAGGACTGTTTTAAAATCTCTCTCTTTCTTGAAGATACTATTCATAGAATTCACAATTCAAAACTTTTAGAACCAAAAGTGGTCTTACAGATAACTTAGTTTTTTCCCTTAGTTTTGTAGATGAAGAAAGCAAGGTGTGTGTGTGTGTGTGTTTAACTCAGTATTATGTAACTGTTTAATTAGTGGCAGAAACAAGCTTATGCTCAGATTCCTCAATCTAGTATTTTTTCCTATTATACTGTCCCCACCTTTGAAGAGTGACAGGTGGTTATTTTTTAATCAGTATTTGTAATTGTTCTCCTGGGCACATTGGTACAATCTTTATGGCCAACCAGAAATAATTTAGATGAAACCAATGGCAAGGAACTTTACTATTTAGAAACACACATGTATGCCTCACACCAGCCAGTTTTCACGAACTACCTATTTGATAACTTGTGAGTTCTCTGTAGATTGAAGATACAAACATAAAATCAGTAGTGAACTGAAGCAATGATCAGTTCAGAATTGGATTGTTTTAATAAGTGTGTGAGCATGTCTAGTTAGGGGGCTTGTAGCTGTGGAAAATTGTATCATTTGATTCCTTATCTACATATGATTTCTGTATCCTTCAGTTGACTTAAGAAATGAAACAAGGATGATGCAATGTCTGAATTAATAAGTGCCCTCTGGTCTGTCGATCTTGTCCTGGTTCACCACCATTTTTTCATGTCTTGAGTTTCAACTCTAGCTACTTCCTAAAATGATATATCTCACGCCCTGTCTGAATCCATCCTGGCTGTGTTTTTTTTCTCTTGCTGGTCAAATGTTCTTTTACAAACTCTGTGCCCCAGCTTTTCCTTTAACTTACCTTGCTATTTCTTGAATAGCCATAGAATTAGAAAGCATGGAGTAGGTGCTTGGTTAGAGTTTTAGAGTACAGCCTTAACTGATAGGAACTTCCGTAGGTTAAAACTGTATTTGTGTTTTATTTATAGGTAGTATTAATTGCTGGGATCAGACATTTTTCTTTTTTTTTATTTCACACCAAATTCTTTAGGATTTGTTGAAAAAAGTGTTTCTAGAGAAGAGTGTAGTATGCCTTTTTTTGTATTGTCAGCTCTGAGAATCTGCCTAGGATGTCTCAGAATGTTCTGTCTTGGGTACATTTATAATTTAAGTAAAATTTGATATTTGGTGATGGTGTCTGTTGGCATTTGAGTAGGTTAGGTATTTGGTAATAATGTGTGCAACCAACATGTGTTGGGGTTGGCAACGGTGACGATATATTATTAAGAGCAATTTTATTAACTATAGTTTTATCCCGTTAACCTGTTTGTCTTGTTTTTGCCATATTATGCTGCCTGTTTTTTCCTTTGGAGTTGATTTTCTTGGTTAGCTTCTAGATGAGCTCAGTTACTTGGTCAGTTTTTCCAGTTTCAGTTGCAGCCTCTTCCTTAGACAGAGGAGCCCATGTCAGACAGTAGTAGAGCAACTGTTAACATCCTCATTGGACTTAGCATGATTATTCAGTTTTACTATTATCCTACTTAGTCATCTGGAACCAAACTTAAAAAAAGACATCCAGAAGGTGAAAGGAAGACATAGAAGCCCAAAGTAAAATACGTGCGGCAGAGAGCTAGAACCAATCTCTGTAAGCCCTTCCTTTACACACGTGTGGATGCACGCCCGAGCCTTTGCTTGTTCTTGTTCGTTAAGGTGGCAAATTGCTAGGGTTACCTTGAACTGAGCTGCTTCTTGCCTTTGTAGTGGGAAACCTATGTCCTTGGGTGAGAGGAACTGAAATATGTACAATAATAAATTACTACAACTTGTAGCCATATTTCTAAATGTATCCCCCTGAAAATCCTCATCAGTCCTATCTCTGTAACCTATAACCTTTTGTATTCCCATTGATCAATATCAGAATGGTCCTATGGTAAGCAAATCTAAGAGCTACGTAATTCTGTGCTAGAGGCATAGGATTTTGGAAATTAAGCTCTCAAATCTAATTGATAGGCCTAGTAAGGAAATGTAGTGATTATTGTTATGTTGACATCAAAAAGGATTGGTGGATGAGGTGGAGGTGAGTTCAAAAATGACAGAAATATTAACATATTACAAGTGAAGTTTCCTTAGGATTCATTTCCCCAGCACGAATCACAAGTGTTCTTAGGGGTGTACGAATCTCTGCTCTCCTGTATAGTCACTGCTTTGGGTGCAAACATAAACCTGATGAAGTTGTGATACCATTGTTCCTGAGGCTTGTCTGGCATGGAGTCTGACAATAACTTAATAGATATTTTTGAGCTATTATAATACAAACTAATGCTCTTAGATCAGAAGTTTTAATTCCATTAAAATGAAACAGTTCATGTTAACATGTGTTGAGTTTATTATGTACACTTCTGTTTTGAAAAAACTAGTGGATAACTAAGGCAGTTCTGGTAAAGTTATGCTTACCAGTGACAATAGATTACTAGAGAGAATTTGGTAGGGCTTGGACTAATTAAACTGTAGGGAAATTATGGGTAAAGGCATAAATCTTGTAATAAGGTAGGGAAAAAAGTATCCCACTCTGGAGTGATGAAGACTGGTTAGAGAGAGGGCAAAAGAGCCAAGAGGTAATATATTAGCAAACGTCAATATGAATAACCCAGTGTATGGTATTTCTAACTTAGCGTCACATTTAAGCTCCTCTCTCCTTCAACCTCAACTGATTGTTCCAGCCTTGCTGCTCCCCTAAATATATTCTTAGTATCAGTCATACTGTATTAACATTTCCCTGAAAACATCTTGAGCAGTTTTTGCCTGTGTAACTTTGTTCGTGCCGTTTACGCTCTTTGGTCTGTCTTCTTCTTCGATCTCCACCTTTAAAAATCTTACCTGTCTCTTTGATTACTTCATCAAATCTTTCTATTTGTCTCATTTAAAAGGAACTTTTAAATTTCCTAATAGATATGTGTGGAAGTATATATCTGTTGTGTGTGTACATGTTATGACTGATGTAGAGCTAGAATATTCTCCCTTTTATTAGTATGAAATTTTGTGAAATTGGTTCATTTATCCCTTCAGATATCCCTGAGGGAAATCTCTGGATTCAGCTTTATTAGCCTCTGAAAACTTAAAGTTTGATTATATCTTTTTCCAGGTGTACTGAAACTGTGCTAGGGATGTTTCATTAATATCATTTTTACTATAGTTTGGTAAAGTTCTAAAGGAGGCTTTTTTTAATGACTTTCTAGAAATATTAAAAATGACCATTGTTTTAAAATATAGTTAGCACATCTGTTTTTCTTAGGTAGTGCTATTAAGATTTTATCTTTCTTTCATTTCCTTTTTAAAATGAACAATGGCAAACGTTAAATGCAAAAAATTTTTAAACAAAATCTATGGAAATAATTTTGGTGATATTAAAAAAACATTTTTTGGATTTTAAGAAAAAAATGCCAGCACAGCATGTTTAGTAGAGAATATGCTTTAATATTTGAAAGCCATAAACCATTCCAGGCATTGTATCATAAAAGGATTTTATAGTTTGGGGTAGCCGTTTCTCATGTTCTCAAATTCTCTGTCAGAATACAAAGGTCAGCAGAGTTTGTATGTGTTAGTGTTTTAGTCTAGCTTTTGCTGCAGAGATCATGTTCTGGCTACATGCAGTTTGGTGAGATATGAATGTGGTAAAATGATGACAAAAATTAGAATGTAGTCTGAGTAGTACCTGTTTTCTCCGCAACACTCTCCACCTCCCAACACACACAAACACACACACTCACTCTCTCTCATTCTCATTCTTTTTTTTTTTTTCCCTCCCCTGGGTTGGGAGAAACTGAAGAAGCACACAGGCGAGAGAGAGGGGTGAAAATTTAGAAAAGAAAATGAATTTAGATATATTTAGTTACATGAGGGGAACTGATCAGTAAAGAGACTATGGAGCTTGCCTTGGCACCCCCACCCCACCCCCCAAAGTCCAATCAACTAACCATGAAAGTGATGGCATCAGTAAGCATCTATTACACTTAAACATTTTGCTGTATTATTTAGAAAATTGAAAATAAAAGAAGAATGCAGACCTCAAGGAATAGACTACATGGAACAATTGGAGACCACACACTAATAGGTGCAGACTAAAATTATTTGATTATAGAGTGGACCTAACTGCTAGTTAACACTAAGCAAAAAATAGTTGGCGTTGAGTTTGGGTGGTGAGTCTTGAAGGTAATAGTGGACTTAGAGTGAAGCAGAAGAATGAAAATTTTCCAGGTCAGGAGACCATGGTAAGGAGAAGCAGTGAAGCCATGGGGGCCAGTATTCTCATAAAGAAATTCCTAAGATAAGCTGATTCACGGCTGAGGATGAGTGGTATTAGGGCATAACTGGGAACGGAGTTGAATAGGAACTGCTCACATGTACTTAAATGCTTAATGCTCACTGTTTACATGCTACATGGGGATTTGACTTAGAGTATCATGGTTAATTGGCAGTCACAGGAGCCACATGTTTGGGGAAACATAGCAAGCCACAGCAGAGCAAGAGAAGTCCTTAAGGAGTCTATGTCAGTAATCTAGTAATAAGATATTGAAGATTGAGCCTGTAATGTATTGAATCTGAGGGAGACTTTGAAACGACAACGAGGAGAACTTGATTAGATATATATTGGCCATACCTTGTCTTGGGCACTTTTAATAGTCCTTAAAGAGTAAACATAACATGGCCCAGACTAGTGTTTTGGAACATGTGTTTATGCTTATAGGTTAATAATTTTTAAAAAATTTTCAGTGTGTTCACATGTACAGAGAACTTGTTAAAATAAACCTATGTCTCTGTACTTGTGTGACATCGTGAACTAAGTGGATAAGATGTCTGTATTAAAGGCACCTATGGAGTAAAACACATTTACGAATAGTAGGCTTAGGGAAAAGGCTGGAAATAGAAACTGAGACAGAAGGGTTGTTATTGATGCTCTGTGTTCTGCCTCCCTTCCTTAGATCGTTGTTCTTTCCTAACTTCTTTTCTTTTTCTCCTTTATTCCTTCTTTTCTTTGCTGTCTTCCACCACCATTCTTTTTCTTTCATGTCTTTGACTCAGGCCTTCCTGGGTTTTTTATTGGCACATGTGGACATTGCTTAGTTCTGACCCATTCTATAAGAGAGTTTTCTGAGCCATATCATAAGGTAAGGTTAATTCGGACTTTATGAAGCATTGCCCTCAATTTTTGTTATTACAAAATACAATATACTTAGAGAAAAATGCATAAACATAAGTATACATCTTAACATATTATTTATAAAATAAACATTCATAACCATCACTTGGGTCGAGAAATAAAAAATTGATATCACCCCAGAAGCTTCCAAAAGCCCCTGCATACCCTTTCCAGTTGCATCATATGGTTTAATTGGCAACGTTTATTGCTGCAGTTGTTCCCTTCCTAACCCCTTGTTGTGTCCTCCTGATCCCCATGTGCTTGCTGTATCCTCTCCTGCCCCGACCCCCCGGGCCCCTACACACAATTGCCTGTTCTATTAGAAGGTGGTAGCACTAGACATGACCAAGAGAATATAGAGGCTGAAGCTGCACCTCTTCCTATTAGAAAGATTTGAGAAAAGTACAAAAAGAACCTCTTAACAGTATGCAGATGAGTATCTTGAAGTCTGATTGACAGAAATATGAAACTGCCTTTGAATGAGAATGGTAATTTACACCAATTCCTTCCTGCTAGGCCTTTGACTCCCTCTGCTGCCTATCAACAATCAGATAATAAAACACATACACACCTCACCCATTTAAAAAGCCATCTAACACATAGATGCTGAGCTCCTCTTCAGGAAGAAAATATTTCACCAGGTGAAAAGATATCTGATGCCAGACCTATTGCCCCTGCCCCTCACAATAAACATTACCTTTTAGAGCCCTTAATTTTATAATAAAGATGTTCATAACCACAGGTTTTTTTTTGGAAATAGATAATGCATGAATCAAAATAAAATTACTTAAAGGCCCAGGGAGTACTGTTTGATTCTATTTTGTGGTATAATATTTTGAACATTTTATGAAAGATTGGCTTTTGTTTTGGAATCATCTAAGATTCTAATAAATAGCCCCCTTTAAGATAAGTAGAGGCAGAGAATGTTGATAAAAAGCTTTGCAAAGAATGCATTAACTTGTACTTGGGATAAGCCTTAAAACATGTAGAGAGATTCAAAGTGATGCTTAACATACTGTAATATCTGATATTATAATTTTCAAAATTTAAAGTTGACATTGTTTGTTAATAATTTACTTTTGAGTAGGTAGTACATCCACATGCTCAAATTAAGTGATATAAAAATGTGTTAAATGAAAAGTGTCCCTTCCTCACCCTTGTATTTGTTCTCTTGATAGTTGATACCTTTTATTAAAGGTAAAAATGAAATTGGGGCCAATACACTGATAGACGAATGGAAAGTGACATATAATAGAGAACCCAGAAACAGACCCCCACGAATATGGACATTTGATTTAGGACAAAGTGGTACTACAGAGCTGTGGTAAGAATAGTCTTTCTTACAAATAATGCTGGGACCATTAGATATCCGTACAGAAAAAAATGAAAACTGACCTCTTACGTCACACCTTATAAAAAATAAGGTACAAATGGAATGTAAACCTGAATCTGAAAGATAAAAAATAAAAAGTTTTAAAAAGAGTACTTATTTTTATGGAGTAGACTAGACAGGATTAATCTCTCCTCCCTTAAAACTAAAACTAATCCTATCTGCCCCAACCCTCTCTCCCCCAGGAAATTCCAAAAACAATGAAATCAGTTATTTATACTGATAATCTTATTAAGCCATAAAATATTATTTGAATAATTGAGAATAAATTGAACTGCTCTTTCTTTTCCTCTTTTATATTAAATGAGATTTTACACATTTAATTATATGAAAGACTCTGGTGCCCCTTCCCAGTCTTTTTTTTTTTTAAACTGTTCATTCACATCATTTTTATAAAACTAGCATTTCCTTTAAAACAGTATTGCATAAAACAGAAGTTTTACTGTGCTGCCAAGCAAGAATTCATGCAAGTGTTGAAAAGTTAAGATATCTTATGTCTATATTCTTTCAGGGCAATTAAAGCATTTCAGGAGGTGCTTTATGTTGATCCCAGCTTTTGTCGAGCCAAGGAAATTCATTTACGACTTGGGCTTATGTTCAAAGTGAACACAGACTATGAGTCTAGTTTAAAGGTAGGTTGTTGGGTTTTTTCCAAGATATAATGTTTCATTTTTGTGTTTTTTTGGGGGGATGTTGTTAAATATTAGAGCGTTGAGAAATGTTGGAATTTATGTTGGCACTTCAAAAGAAAATTTAAGCGAAAGAACTGTTTATCAGCTATGAGCTAGAAGATACATAAGATTGGATTTCAGGGTACACAGTAGTTATGATACCAAGACATACGTAACTAATTACACCATTAAACTTTTTTTAAAAGTTTAAATTGAGGTCTGTCATCAGGAAAGGTTGAAAGTTTCAGTCTCGATTTGCACATCTAAATCACTCCACTATAAGTGATTGGCCACCATAGAGGTCAGAAGCAGCTGCTTAATGATGCTGTATGTGTGACCGAATCATTGACCATTTATTTGCATGGGCCTCACTCGAAATCTGTCCACCTCTACCAGCAGGGCACAGTCTCATATCTAAATTATAAGAAAAATGTGTTCTCTGAAAGTCATTTGAACTGGTGGTTTGTGAATGTAAACATTATTGGGAAAAGATAATACATTGTTGGTTAAATATTTTACTTTCTATGGAAATTTGATATTTCTCAAATTTTTAATTGAGTTTCTTGTGCTGTCTCTGCCATCACTTTAGGTCTTACTGGGCTTTTCTTGAATATAGTGCTTACCTGCATGATAAAAGTGTTGCTTTTTGAAAGGATTAGAAGTTCTAGGAAAAAGCTTAAGTTTTTGTGAATTTATGAGTTTTTATAATGGTTGCCATGTTCTAAATAATCTCCATTGCAGATTATCTTGATTCTGAAGGGGCGAGAGGGAGATAAAGAATGACTTTTACAGTAGGTTTTAATTTGAATTCACTAATAAGGAACGATTGAAGGTTTTTTAAAAACTGTGTTTGAGTCCCTAATTGTTCTAGAGTCTTAACGTAGACAGTTATGCAAATATGGTTTCTATCTTTCATGAGTTTATAAAGAACAATGCTGATGGTATGAGAAAGAGATATATATAACTAAAAACACTAAAACCAGTAGATTGTGAAGTATTTCGATCACATAGTTGTCAAAGGTAAGTGGCAGTTTGGGGACTAGGCCTGAGGGTAAATGTAAGTAAGTAGTGTGGAGAATAAGGGATGCCTGGAAATTAGCAGTTTTCCTCAAGTTTAGAGCAGCATTTCTCCAACTATACTATGGGGTGTGATTGGATTTGAAATGGAAAATAAGTTCAGATTTGCCTCCTTGCATATTATATCCTCCTCTTGGACATTTACAGTGTTTATTAGCTAACAAAACTTGTGAAATGGCTTATAATACAAAATAAACTTATTTGAGCATTTTACAACGTTGTCACAGTGTTATGGAACCAGGTTCGTTTTTGCTCATCGCCTGGAAAGCCAAATACCGAGACCATGAGATTGCAGCAGAGAGAGGGTTTAATCACAAGGCAGCCAAGTGAGGAAACGGGAGAATGAATCTCAAATCTAATTCCCCGAAAAGAGGGACTCAGGCATATTAATGGGATAGGGGGCAAGTTGGTCTGAAAAGTGGAGATAGATGATTGGAGGTGAGGAGAGGTGAGGTAATTGATGATCTGTGCAAGCGTAGTCAGACTTCATGGCTCTTCATAGGACACATGTTCACAAAATGGTGACCTTAGCATGATCTGAGGGTGGAGTTTTTAGCCTCTTAAAGTCAAAAGGCATTTATCAGACATTCACATGGGCCCAGTTGAGGGGTTGGTGGTCTCAACCGGCCCGAAGGATAAAGGGGTTCTAATTCCTGATAAACAGCTCAAACACCCATTACCATGGTGATCCAGGCTCCAGGGAGATGTTATCTATAGGAACCTAGTGGAAGTCAGATAGCATATTGCCTAAGCAGCATAGTTAACAATGGGTGGGTAAACAGCTAAAAGTTATAATCATAATTGCAAAAAAGGAAAAAAAACTTTAGTTCCTAGCTACTTAATCATCAGTGGCTAACTGCAGGTTTCAACAACATGCCTATTATGTGTTGCAGAAGTGTTTTTGGTAGCAGTTTGGTAAATGTTGCTCAGGAAATATGTTTGAGTGGAAAAAAAGGAATCAGATATGTCCTAAATTATGGCATGTGGCTATTGAATATTAGTACAGTGGTATCTTAATTCTGTGGATGCAAAGCTCTGTTTCCATGAAGGTGGCAATATTTTAAATCCCCTTTAATCAGAGGAAACAGTGTTGGACAGTATTCTATAACTAATTGAAAGTGTTCCTGCTTCAACAGAAACCTTCCTGTATACAACTTTTATTTGTTCAGGCTAGTCAAAGGCTAACAAACATTCAGGTCATAGCAATTTTAGCAAAATTGCCGTAAGTAAGTGCAGTCTTTTTGTTTTCGGCCTTTCTTCCTTTTAAATAAAATACTTGATATCATTCTGATGTTTATTTCATTTGAATGAACATACAAAAGAATTTTAAGAGTGTTTTGATGTTTCTCTTCCTCATAATGAGAAGATTTCATTTGACTTTTATCTCCTTTTGACATGGCTTTTTAAGGCTTCTGTCTCCAATATTCCTTGTCTATTTTCAGGAGAATTTTAGGCATCAGCATTTTTAGTTGAGGAGGAGGTATATCAGTATATTACTATCAGTGCTTAGTATTTAGTATAAATTAAGGTAGGAATCAGAAGGAATGATAAGCCCCTCTTCCCTTAGGTGGCCTCCAATTTTTCTAAAGTGGACTGGCCAGTACTTTAGCTTTATGTGGATAGATGTGGAAGCTCTGATGACTTTTCTGCTACATGAAACTGTTTCCTACCCCAGTGTATTGGTATAGATGCTTTGGGCAACCTCAGAAACTCCAACTTAAGCTGTTTAAAATAACAGCAACAAAAATAGTAGCTCATATAATGTGAAGTCCAGCCTTCTGGATTGGTTGATTCAGCTGATCCAAAGTTTCATCAAGGATTCATTTTCTTCTCTGTTCTGTGTTGGCTTATTCTTAAGTCTGTTTGCCAGGTGCAATCAAAATGAGACGATTCCTTTTTCATGCTCATATAGAAAGACATTATAGAGTAGTGGCATGGGTGCTTAGTATAGAGCTGGCATACAATAAGTGCTCAATAAATTTCTGATCATCATTTCATAGAGGAGAAAGATCCTGACTTCTTGTTCATCTCTTCATTAATGCTTCACATCTCATTGGCCAGAAATAGGCCACATGGCCATTCTCAGTTGATTCCTTATCACAGATGTGGTTACTCTTAGACCACTTATGCCCAGTTTTTGAGCAGGACTCAATTCTCTAAATACACTGTTCCTATCTAATGGAGGAGTGAGGGCTGGGTGAAAAGAGTATTTTGGTGTAGGGGCAGTATGACTGTCTGTCCATTGCAGATCAGGTCTTCTCTACCTCATTTCTTTTCCCTTTGCCTGAAGAGGGATATAGCATATACAGTATGTTTTAGATGGTAAAATATTTAAATAAAATACAGTTTATTTTCATAATAGATTCCTTCTTTTCACCCACACATGAAATGCATTCCAGGGCCTCCTGTTTTATTTCTATCTCTGGTAATAACTTTTTTCCCTGAAATGTATCTCTGAGACAGATTCATTCTGTTTTGGTACTGTGTAAACAGCTTTCAGAGCAAGCAAATTTGGTTTTAAAATTTGACCTGCCATGTAACTAATTGTGTATCCTTGGGTAAGATGCCTAACTCTTCTGATCCTCTTTGTGTCTGTAGAACTGGCATAACTGTACCCACTCCACAAGATTGTTGTAAAGATTAAATAATATATATGTATATGAAAATATCTGACAAACAAGGGTTTTTTTTTAGGCCACCGCCTTTTTTTGTTTTCAAATTAATTAATTAATTTTTTGGTGAGGAAGATTGGTCCTGAGCTAACATCTGTTGCCAGTCTTCCTCATTTTGCTTGAGGAAGAGTGTCCCTGAGCTAACATCTGTGCCCATCTTCCTCTATTTTGTATGTGGGACACCGCCACAGCATGGCTTGATGAGCAGTCTGTAGGTCTGCACCTGGGAACCGAACCCATGAACCCATGTGCTGCTGAAGTAGAGGACGTGAACTTAAGCACTATGCCGCTGGGCTGACCCCAGCCCTTCTTTTTCAGTTCAATTTATCTACTACATCTAAAATGCCTCTAATTGGGAGCCAGTATAGATATAGTTTGTGAATTCCATTTTCCCATCATAGAATTAAATACTTATACTTTTGTCACTCTTCCCATCCTCAGAAATGTGAAGTTAATGGCCAGCTTACTTTTCAATCATATGGTGTTATTTTTCCGTTAAATTGGCCAATAAAGATTTCATGTGTTTAGTGAGTGGTGGAGGCACCAATTCCTAATTTATTGACTAGTTTAATATTATCTTGACCAGAGTTCATTCCAGGGTGACATTTCTACATGATATTTTGTGATTGTTTTTCTTCCCTGCTGCAGATAATTTGGTTGCCTATTTAACTCCATATAATTAATGCAGAATTTTATGTCATTACCTTTTAGTGATATTAATAATTGCTTACATGTATTACACATTTGAGGCACTGTGCTATCATTACTTCAATAAAAGTACACTAATTTTGACAAATAGTTTTACATAATGCCTCTAATTTTTACATCCTGGCAGACTGTTAACATTATTTACTTCATGTGAAGCTAATAAATGCAAAATAAGATGTAATAACGCCCATATTCTTCAGTCACTGCCAACGCATCTATTTAATGAAGATTATATAGACATTGTCCCTAATATTTACATATTTAAGTTTTCCTAAAATATATCAACATTGGAACTTTTTTAGATTTTTAAAGGTAAAGAGAGTGAGTGACTTTTTTTGGGAACCTGGGATAATTGACTGGGATGCATACATATAAGTCCCCTTATAATTTGGTATTTGAAGGTAAGTCCTAATTGAAGGGGTTAGTATGAAAGGGTTAGGAATATCAGAATTACAGAGATACTTCAAAGGAAATGGGTTGAACTCAAAGGAGACTTGTGTGTTAGCTTGGCAGTTTACCCAGTACTTAGTATTCTTAAATGGATAAATAAAATGAAATAGAAGAGGCTATAAAATGATACAGTGCCTCTCATTGGATGATCGGGCTAGAAACATTGGAAACAAAAAAAAGAGAGGCTGGTTTTATTTATCACCTCTTAATAGAATTTTTTTCTGTACAAACTGCCAGTGCAGTTGTTTTCTCCAATGCCCCCCATTCACCAGTTCAGCTTTTCTTCAGCTTGTCTCCCCTTTGCTGTTACACCTGGCATGAAACTTCTCAGTGAAATAGCATTTCCACTTTTTGTTTACCTTACTCTTCTCCAGGAACTCCTTCATTTCCAGGTGTCTAATTAGATCTTTTAGCCTTTATAGACTGAGAAATTTTATTGTCTTTTTTTATGCCAATATATTAAAGCAGGAGGAATAAGTAAAGGCATGATGATATATACTTCCTTTTAGAAACCACTTTTGGAATCCAAAATGCCTCCTGTCTTTTATTATTTTATTTATTAGTGCAGATTGCATAGATCATTTGTTTCATTTAATTAGCGTACTGCGAACTCTATGTATTATAGAAATACTTGCTGAGAATTTGAATACTAGCTATTAAATTAGTTTTAACCATGCCTTAAGTTTGTGAAATATCTGTAATATTTCTTTTTTGAAGCTTTAGCAGCATATTTTTATTAGTTCAGTTGTCTGAAGATAATGAAAGTTGCTATTATTTCTCCATACCACCCCCTGCCCTGTTTCCTTCATGATGCTCAATAGCTTAACTCTTCCAGTTGGCATTTTGAAAATTCTAGTCTTTTAAAATTTTTTATTGAGTTGTAATTGAATATAACTCATGTAAGTTTAAGGTGTATAGTGGGTTGACTTGATACATTTATATATTACAATGTGATTACCTGTTCATTTGATACGTTTATATATTGCAGTATAATTACCACTGTAGCATTAACTAACACCTCTATCACATTACATAATTATCATTTCTTTTTTTGGTGAGAACAATTAAGATCTAGTCTCTTAGCAGCTTTGAAGTTTATAATACAGTATTGTTGACCATAATTTCTATGCTGTGCATTAGATCTCCAGGACTTATTTATATACTAGTTGCACATTTGTACTTTTAAACATCTCCCCAATTCCCACTTTGGCAGTGGAACTCGGTTTCACCTGAGTGTAACATCAGTGTTCCTTTTGCCGAGGATAGTCATTGCTGTTTATTTTGTCCTCTGTCCACTTGTCCTCATTTGTGGACCAAAATATTTCCCCTGCTCTTTCCTTTTTCCACTACTCATCACCTTGTACTTTACCTTTTAATCTTTCCTAGATGTTTTTCTCTGGCATGAGGTGATCTCCTAATTGGTTTATCTAGCCACTTAATGCTTTCTTCACTGCATTCTGCCTGCCTCGTTTTGTTTTTCTATTTGATATTTACTTCTCCCCTGAGTTCTATTACATACCTTAAAGTGTGGAGTAGTATAATTAGCTGAAGTACTTTAGTTCCTCCAAAATACATGTTTGAAAAAGACATGACTGCTCATAGATGTGCAGCGACGATCCTTTCTGATACTAAGGAGTTAGGGTGAGGCCAGGTTTCCCATGCCAGTTTGCTCTCCTCAAATATATTTTAACTACAGGAAGTAATTTCCAATCAAAAAGCATTCTTTTGGTGTTTACCCATAACTACTTAAATTCGTGGTTATAAGTATTTGATCTTCAAATGCAGCTTTATGAAGCATTCAGTGTATCTAATGTCACATTTTCCAAAAAAGGTTATGTTCCCAAGCAGCATTTTACAGTCTGAATTATTGAATTGTCCCCTTTATAAAATATATATAATATTTACCTTGTATTTGTTATTTGTATACATCGCAGTCTTATTTTGATACGAATACAAATTGTACACTAGATGTAAAGAACTTGTAAATTAAGTCAACCCGTATTCTGATCATTTATGTACACAGATTAGACACATACTCGAACCGTGTTTTAAAATTTCTAATCAGTTGCATACCTATACTTTTATAAAATACGATACAAATGAGTTAGGAGATTAGGTAGGACAAAGTTAGAGGAAAAAAGATGAGCAAGATTGGTAGGATAAATGGGTTCTCATAGGATGGATGCATGGGTGGATGAAAGGTAGTAATATCCTAGAGGTCTTGAGTTAATAAACAAGTTAATTTATTAACTGATTCGACGTGGAAAGAGATTTCCCATTTATTGGCTTGAATCACTTTTCTGAAGTAGGGGATAAAGAAAGTAGCAGCAGTTTTTGGGGTTGGCAGGTGAAAAGGCTCTGAATGGAGATGGATCATTTGGGAGTATATTGAGTTGGAGGTATCCGAGGGATATCAGATGTTGGTATAGGCAGATATAAGCCTGGAGCTGAAAAGAAGGGCTAGAGATAAGATTTTGAACATGTTTAGTATCTTTTGTTTTACTTTTTTTTTGAAGAAGTTTTTGGAAGAGACCAAATGGAGCCTCTTTTTTGAGTGAAGACTGCCAGGATCTGTTAGCTGTTAGTCATTGGTGTGCAGTAGAGTCCCTCGTTGAGTATAACAAAGAGAATTGGAAGAACTGAATTTGAGGGCTTCGAGAAAACCTCAGGCAGATCAGCTTGGCCAGGCATTGTGGCTCACAAGCCCTACCAGAACTTACCAGATTCAGTTCTATATCTTATTTTCGGAGACCAAATCCCTAAAGGAAGTACCATCATATCCTGAGACATTTCCCTAGTTTCATCCATGTATCATAGACTATTAAATTTAGGAATGAAGTTTGTTGGTTTTAAAGCATACTTTCAGAATTGTGGCAGTCTGTAACAATGAAAAACTAACTTGACTGGCAAGAATACTTGACATACCTTCTCTTTTCCCACTTAAATGGTCCGTCAAACCCCCTTTCATAAGGGCTGCATAAAAATAAGTTGTTTCCTCAGCCTGTAGTAGCTCTTTTCTTTCTTCTCTCATCTGTATCATTTTGGATTCCGTTATAGAATTGTCTTTTAAACTTGTATGAGAACATTAATTTCAGTGAGTATTCAGTTCTGTAGATGCACAGCCATGGCAGAGTGCCTGGTGTAGAGTAAAAGCTAGTTGCCAACATTTTATTCCTAAAAGGCTTTGTCTACCCTAATTGAATATAGACAGCAGTATCGACTATACACACCTTGTCTACATTGTCTGAAATAAGATTTTTGGGGGTAAGCACACAATTTAAAATACTGGCATTTAATCCTATGTATTGGAATAATTTTTAGAAGCTTTTATCTGGTTCACAGAGTGTCACCCCTAACCCACTGAGTCAGAACATCCAAGATTGGATCTAGAATCCAAACATTGCTCCAAATTAATAATTTATACATACAAACATTATTTGTGAATTACGAAAAGTTGTCTCATTGCTTGTCTTCAGGATTGGGAATACACTTGAAGGATTCTACAAATAAAAAGATTCATGAGGTAATCACAGACTCTACAGCCAGGAGTAAAATAATTCAAAAGGAAATAAAGTCTTGAAACTTGAGTTTTATGTGTTAATTACATGAATATAGATTTCCCCTCTCCAGGTAGAAATCAAGTTCCTTAGGCTGTGTAAAGCAAAATTATATGAAGTTATTTTGAAATATTGAACGAATCAAAAGCTTTTGAAACAAAAGGTGACTTTGGTGATAAAGATGTCAACAGAAATTGTAATGAACCGAACTTTGTATTAAATTGGACCAGAAGTGCTCTATAAAAAGAAAATCACTGTAACATTAAAAAAAGTCTTAGTTAAATCTTCTTGCTTAGAAATTAATTTTGTGTAGAATGTTTTTTGCCTTGAGGTTTGTATGTAGTCTTTGAATTGCAGAAGCCTCTACTGCATAGTAACTATTTCATGCCTCAGTAGTCAATTTCAGTCCTGCGATATTTTTGTGTGAGGTACAGATGTTTCCTAGCTGCTTCTATTGGTTGTAGGGATGGGTGCTGGATATTTTACCATGAAATTTTCAGGTTTGGGGGCTAATTATCATAATTGATAGTCATTTCTGCTGATTTATTTGTTAATAGATGTATCTACTTTTCATCTGATTTAGATAGTAGAAATGAAACTGTGAGGTCATGTCATCCCCACCCCAGTCTCATCTCCCTTTAGTTTACTGAAAGGTATATCATTGTTTTTCTTTATATGAGGTGGTTTTGTGTGTCTATTCTTAGTTTCTTAGTAGTTATTCTGTAAGTTCTTTCATTCTCATAATGCATGTTTTTGAATATGTACTCTTGGTGAGTAATTTTTCTATATCGTTGCTGTTTGGAAAAGCTTAATATTTGGTAATGTGGGTTCAAAATGGTGTGTCAATGACTTCATTGCTGCTTTTAAGATTGATTAATAAGTATATAAAACATGGTCCAAAACTCCTTCTGCTAGGTTTCATTGCAGGACCTTGAATATTGCTGGATGAAATGTAGGATGGCAATTCGAATTATGCATCTCCTGTTCTTTGTGGGATTTCAGTGTAATCGTAAAACTAAAATAACTGCCGTCTTGAAGGCTGTTTCTTTGCAGGTCAGTTTGTATCCTTGCATGGTTCAGTTAGGAAAGGTCTCTCTTCTCTTGTCTAAATATTAATCTATGTTGGCAGGATAGATTAGACTTGGAAATGTAGTACAATCTGAATGTGTGGCTGCTGTGCTGCTCTTTTTGTCTAGAGGAAAGCAATTGGTTATAAAGCATGCTTTGCTTTCCTAGTACTCACTTTTTAGAATAGTCTGTTTTCCATTGCTGTGGTAGCACACTAAAGGGATTTTGGAGGACGTACAATCTGCTTAGTAGGCCAAGGGAAAATAAAAGCAGTACTCCAAGTGTTCAGATGTTGGTTTTTTTTTTTTCATTCAGTCAACCATGGTGGATAATTTTTCACTTTTGTTGACCATTGTATCCCTAGTGTCTGCTTTGTCCTAAGGGCATTATAGGCTCTTGATAAATATTTGTTGAGTGGATTAAATATTTAATATTTAAGGGTCATAGTCATTTTGTTAGTAGTTTGCTCCTTCAGAATATTACAATCCTTAAATATTAAGAGTACTGCAAATGTAGGCTAGCCTAATTATGCATGCACATAACAGACATTCGTGAATGAATATAATAGCTACTGTGTTCATACCAAATGATGCCTTCTAATCTTTTTTCGTTTGTAATACTGGGTAGCTGACATGAGTTTATTTTTGTTAATTGAGGGTTCTAGTTGACCAAGTACAGTTTTGTTGATTCTGTGTTGAAAATATACTACTGAAAGCTTGCTGATGATTATTTCTCTTGATAAATCTAGAAGTTGTCGTTATGGATATCAATTTTTAGTTTGTTCAGCTCTTTAGGTATTTGGATTGTGGATAGGAACGAGCTTATTGTGGTCAATTTTTTTTAGTGGGTTTCTACTTTACTGGGTTTGTTGATTATTTTTAACGCTGAAATTTTGTGGAGACTCAAAATTTGAATATTCATTTGTAGAAATACTTTTTAGAAGAGTTGAAAGAAATTTACTTTTCTTATCTTAAAGATTTTAGTACTTGTCTTCTCTTACTTATAAACCAGGTTTAATGTTTATAAACCAGATGTCACCCATTGTTCTTAAAAATTAGTGTTATGCTTTGAATTTGGGGCCAGCTTATATGATATAATTATAAGTGAATGCTATAAACTATTTGTGGTTTTATGTTGCCTACACATATAATGGAACATACGTTCTAAAAGGATAATTATATTTCATAGATGAACTTGAAGACAGCCTATTTGAATCCCTCTTTGTAATATTTCAGATAGTTTTAAAAGGCATTAAGTACAATGATTATTGAAGAATCAGTAAGGGTGGATAGTTTTACCATTCTCATAGTAATTTTTTTTGTTTCTGAAGTTCATATCATTTTGAGATAAGCAATGGTGTTCTGACAATACCATCAAATTTTTACTTTGTTTTAAAAATAATGTGTTCTATTTAAACTGTTTTATAACTAATACTTCCTATTTACTTGAAGACTTAAAAATATGAAGCTTTTTTCGTATAAACAAAAATATACATAGGATAACTTGATAAAGTTAATTCTTCCCCAAATTCTCAACTGTCTCAAGAAAATAACCCAGCAACCTGTCTCTTATCGGTAATAAATGTTCAAAGTAATTCTAATTGATTGTCTAGTACGTTTTATTTGCATAGCATAGTTTCTTTATGATGTTAGACCTTGGATACCTAAAAATCATTTTAAGACACGTTTATATGACTGCATTTAGTGCAGTAATTTTCTCACTCTCTTCTTACAGCATTTTCAGTTAGCTTTGGTTGACTGCAATCCCTGCACTTTGTCCAATGCTGAAAGTAAGTATTATTAAGTACCGTGGTTTTCTACAGGTATTCAGATCGCTTCATGGCAAATAACAGTAATAATAATAATGACAGTGATAAATTCTGTGCAATTTTTTTTTCTTCTGGAATTGTTGAATTTAACTGTTTTGGTTGCCATGGCTACTTGTACAAATGGAACATGTGAGACCAGTTACTGTGAACAGCCTCTGTCTAAAATAGATATGCTAGTGAACTGGGTTGTTGAATTAAAATTATCTGCACTAATTAACTAGGTTGATTATTTGTGTATTAATTATTGTAGCTCACTTGAGGGGATTAAAAACAAAGTTTCCCAGTCTTTTAGGAAAAATCAGTATACAAAGATTCATATGTGGTAGCTCACTGATGCCTGCTATGTGGTATTAAAATTATTGGTAATTATGAAGACATACTTTGACTTTTTATTATAGTTTTACACATCATAAAGTTTGAGGTGATGTTCTTCAATTACTTCGAAAAGAATGTGTCTTAGGAAGCATGTTCTGATACAGTGGTTTTCTTCAGACAGTTATTTTCTGCTTCTATGTAGATTTCTTTCCAAAAGCAGATTGGGTTAATTATGGTGTGTTTATCAATAAGTATGTGTTGGCCTATTTATTTAGTTTACTTTAAAGTAGCCAATAAAAATTTTAAGAATATTCATTGGGTTCAAGCTGGATTTCTTTGAAACTTTCTTACTTGACAAATAGAAGTTTTAATTAGAATGTATGAAAAATTGAATTGTTCTTAATGAAAATTTCAGATCAATCAAAGGATTCTAGGTCTTAGAAAGTCAGTATTTTGCTTATAAGTGACTTCATTTTTTAGCCATATAGAAAGGTGTTAAGAGAAAAGGGGTGTCTGTTAAAAATGCCTAAGAAAATGATTGAATCAATGAAAAAGCTGTAGAAATTTGAATGTAACTTACGTATAACATGAATTAAGACATAGCATGGATTAAATCATCATCTAAACCAGACCAATTATCTCATACTTCTAAAAAGCAATTTCCTGACAAAACATAGAAAGATTTCTGTTTTCTTTAAATGAAACTCAGGATTTAGTACTGATTGGCATATTTGCAGAATAAATGGTGGGAAAGTAACAAATGCAGCAGTGTTTTAGTTTCTAAGATGAGGTTAGATTAGGAGAAGAATTTAACTCATTGATATATTAATTTATAAAGTCTTATTTTATACTTTTTCATTAATTATATATCCAGGTTATATAAACCATCCTAGAATATAGGCCCTTAACATTCTTGTAAAATTAATTTATGAGAATAAGAAAACAGTTGATTTCCATTTAATTGATTATAGCTGGTACCTTAAAGTTAATTTTAACTATTTGTCAGTTTGATAACTTTTGAGGGACATTTCATAAATGTCAAACTAAATATTTTGGTAAATCTTCATTTTCTTCTACTCTGTTGAGGTTAAATTTCAGTTGTAGATCATTGCTCTTGAGAGGAAAACACCTGCATATGTAGCAGAGTACCACAGGGCAGAAAACTTTCCTGTTGAATTTGAAGAGGACAGTTTGAACTATCATGAATACATTTTCGAGTTTACTCTGCCTCTCTTTCTGTTATTGAAAAGGGAAATAGGAGGGAGGGTGACTAAGGTCCTGTTTTGCCCAGGACTGAGGAGTTTCCCAGACTCAGGACTTCCAGTGCTAAAAGATTGGTCACTCTAATGGAAGGGCACAAACTTTATTTAGAGACATTAGGCCATTGTACTTCATTTGATTTGGGTAGTTTATTTTAGACAGTCTTCTTGATTACTTGATAACTACGATAATGGCTGACGTCTCACAGGGCACTAACAAATGTAGACTGCCTACTTTGAGCCAGACATTATTGCCGTTTAAACACCAGGGCTCTTTATTGTCTTTGTAAAACTTCTCTCTGAATTTTTGTGTTCACCTATTTGTATATGCCACAGACCTTGACTTTCTTTGAAATCTGCCATGTTACTTTGTGGTACTACAGAGATCAGAAGATTATAGAAAGTAAAGTGAGCTTTTAAAAAAAGTCTATATGAGATATTTATATTTTATGGCACTTATGTAATTAAAAAATAAGTAGATACACTTATTACTTCTAGAGCTATTTAAGGAGGGGTTAATTACAGTTCGTGTTTTGAAAAGTAGAATCATGGTGATGAGAGACTTTTCATTATATGATTACCCCTTGGGATAAAATTGTTTCTTCTAGATTTAATTAATTCTATTAATTCTAAAAATAATGTATTAATTTCTGAATAAAGTTTAATTTCAGAACCTTTTATGTTAGTATTTATTAAAAATTTCTACCTCTAATTCAGACTTGCCAAGTGGAACTTTTCCTTTGAAGAGGACTTGTAACCATAACTTTGAAGCAGACTTTTAAGAATTTAAATATATGGTGGTTTTCACACTACAAAAAAGGACACTGTATTTAGTAACTCATGAAATCACAAGCCCTTGACAATAGGGCCTAGGACTGAGCCTGGAGGAGATTGGGATGGTAGTAGGATGTCAGCTAGCTGCTTAGCTTTTCTTCCTTTTCACCTTGGTTAGAGGAGAAAGAAGATCGGGGTAAACGGGCATAGATTTTTCATCTCTTTCTTGTTCTCTTAACCTGTAAGGTAGTCTCCCTCCAATGATGTAGTGAGGTGTGAGATTGGACTGGAACTCTCAAGGAGAGCTGTGTTGGAAAATGGGAGTGGGGAATAAGAAAAGCCCTCAACAGATGTAGGTAAAGGGGATATTGATATATGTAGAAGTTTTATTATTACTGTTTTTATGTGCTTTTCACGAAGAGCTGATTTTCTTCTTCTAAAGATGATATTTTTATTTTGTCCCATCTCTGATTAGTTAACGTGTGATATTTAATGATTATAGAGAGATGTAGTACTTTTAATCCAAAAATATTTGATTTGAAAGCCCACTGTATATTTTGTTTGTTTTGCACTTTATGGTTATTTAGTTCAGCTGTTCCCAGGTACTGATCCAGGCAATGGGTATAGAATCCCTTGTAGAACTGAATAAAAAGGCAGCTTTCCGGGCCTTGCCCAGGCTCACTGAATCATAATCTTAGGATTCTCTATTTTTAACAAGCCTCCCAGGTGAATCTTGAATTATGGGAATCAGTGAGAGAGTTATTCATGGTGCACTCCCCAACGAGAAATTGGTGATAGCGTGGATCTTGTTTTTAAAGATCCACATAAATATTTTGCATATTATTTTGAAAGGCTCCTAGACTCCTTGAAATCCAACTATGAAATCCAGGTAGATAGAACATTAGAAAAAAAAGATTTGTCATTGAAGAATGATCTGTATTTAAGTAGCTAGTATTCAGGGGTTTTTTTGTTTTTTGTATGTTGGTCTTTTTCCTCCCCAAACCCCCAGTACATAGTTGTATATTCCAGTCGTAGGTCCTTCTACTTCTTCTATGTGAGCTGCCACCACAGTATGGCTACTGACAGCCAAGGGCTGTGGTTCTGCTCCCAGTAACCAAACCCGGGTGAGCGCCGCGGAGCGTGCCAAACTTTAATAGGCTATCAAGGCTAGCTCTAGAATCGAGTTTTGATTCCTGGTTCATTGTTGCTTTTGTTGAATCATTCACACTCTGGTGATGCAGTATCAGGAAGAGCTGCAAATAAAAGTTGAAATATATTTTTGTTTGATTTTCAAGACATACTTCTTGATCTTGGGACTGTTTACTATTCTTTCAAGTGGTTTGATTTTTTTTTTCCCCCTAATAACTCTGAAGAACTGATAGAGAAATGCAACAACTCGTTTCCTCTGTGTGTTATTAGCAGTGTCATCCTGGTCTATGACTTCTTTATATATGCTGTTGGCATGAAATATGGCATAAGAAAAAAATAAGAGGCTTTCTTTGGTTTTAATATGTTTTTTATCAAATACTGACTTTACTATAAATTTTGACTTGTAACTCAGTTTTTAAATACCGTGTTTGAAATCTGTAGATTATAGAAGTTTTCTGCTTAATGTTGCCATTTTGAACTTTGTAAGAAGTATACTCACTTGCTATAGAGTTGAATGTTAATTTTAATAATTAGATTGACAAAATTTGATAATGACCAACAATAAATACATGTAGTTTCTTATGTTCATGTTCTTTAGTATGTTTGTATATTCTATTTTATTAGAGATTTGTTATATTCTGTTACTACTAGACCATGCTTATGTTTTTACATTTTATATTCTTACTTAATTTACCTCAAACATTGCTGTATTGTTGCTGATTGTTATTTTTCATCATCTTTGCAGTTCAATTTCACATTGCACACTTATATGAAACCCAGGTAAGTGTTTTAACTTACTTAAACAAAAATGATCACCCATATCATTTTAAGTGAAATCAGGTACACAGATAATTTAATGGAATTCTTGGCATTACGTCTTGCATACATCTTATACTCCTTAAATGTGGTCAGGATTTTGCTTAGTGAAACAGTCATTACAGAGTACTTGCTGTGTACAAAGAAGTTTATTTAATATGATTTGCCTCTAAACTTGAACTATCTGCAGGTAAATGGCTATATTTAAGAAGATTTCTCTTATTCTTGATGTGAAATGCTTAGTTTTCTTTTCAAAATGTTTATAGATGGTTATTATAATGCTTTGTTTAAGATTGAAATATCCTTTCCACATGTCACTATTTGAAAGGCATATTAGAGTCACCTCTTGATGTCTTTAACACTACTTTTATGGCTGCTATATTAAAAAACTTTTTCAGTTTAATTTTAGAACATTTTGTTTTTGTGTATGGCAGATTTTGCTTAGATGTATGATAAAAGGTGTAATACATAGACATTTACTCTAGGCAGTGGCATGAAAAATCAGGCGTAAGACTATGGGACTAAATATTAGGTAGTCATAGTTTACCCAAAATGTAAATTTTGTAACAGTTTTTTAGGGGGAAAAAAAAGTACTGTTATATTTGTACATATTTGTAAGGTCTGTTTTGTTTCAGAGCCACTATGAGGTGGTTTTAAAAAATTAACCCAGATTTCTAGACACCTCTGTCTGCATGCTTCACACCCTCCCACCCCCACCCCCGCCGCCACTGGTCCACTGAATCAGAATTGATACACACTCAGGTTTGAATACCCTGCTAATCTAGGGATTTTTTTAACCACCTTGAGAAGGTGCAGGTGAGAATCACAGGCTAGTTGTGGGGCAGAGTGTTTGCCTGCCAATGCTAATCCCAGCCTCCTGTGGACTGCTGATTTTTGCCAAATCAGCAAAGGCCCTAGGGTGAAATCAGCTTCCTCTCTAAAGTTCGTTTTTCCTTGGAGTCTTAGCTCTTTCTGCTCTCATTATCTCAGGAGCTCTCTGCTGCCTTTAAAGGAATGAGTCGTCGCCCCCCCCCCCCCCCCCAGCTTTTGTAGTTCTTAGTGAGATCCCTGGTCTGTCACTAGCTTTCGAAGAAGTTGTTTTCTCATCTTTATTTTTAATGAGTTTTTGCTGGAGAGATAATTCTATTTGATTATTTTATTTGACCACTTTGAAATTTACATTCTGTTGGCTTCTGGCTTTCATTGTTTCTGATGAGAAGTTGTCTGTTGGTGTTAATTTTTTAATCTTGTGAAGGTAATGTGGGGACAGAGCCCTCCATTGATTCTTGCATTTGATAAATTTTAGTACCCATTAAGATTAAACAACGAAGAAAATTCATGGCAAGCAGAGTATATAATTATTAAATGACGGGAAGATGATGCTGTAAGCATATGAAAGGATTGAAAAATATCTACGCCAGTGCTTATAACAAGGATTTTCATTTTCAGGTGAATAATTAAGAAAAGCAAAAAGGCCTCTCTGCCTACCTATAGAAAGTTACTTTTTATAGTTCAGCTGATTCATACCAGTGGACCTTATTTATGAATATGACCTTTTAAAATGTAAATTTAAGTAGTCATAAGTGGTTAGTGGCTACTACTAGGTAACCACATAGTTCAAGGGAAGTTTCTTTATATAGGAGGAAGTCTTCCTGCTAATAAATGTAGAGAGAATTCAGCATCATTTCACAAACCCTAAAAGCCTTGTCCCTACATTGTCTCCACAGGATTAAACGATAGGCAGTAATTAAAAGTGAAAAGTGACGGAATACTTTTTTAACTAGAGTGGTTAAGGAAGGCCTCTCTGAGCAGGAGCTGTTTGGACTGAGTCCTGAATGGAGAGAAGGAGCCAGTGATATAATCAGTTGAGGCTGATGGTGTGTGTGTGTGGGTATGTTGCTGGGTCATTCTAATAAAGCAAGTACAATGGGTCTGTGATATTGAGCTTACAATATTTGAAAGACAAAAAGGAGGCCTTTTGTAGAGATGGAGATAGATGTAGGGTGTTTTTAAAAAATTTTTTAACGTTTATTATATGAATTTAGGTTTGGGTTATTTTTCAACTTTATTGAGGTATAATTGACAAAATGGTAAGATATTTAAAGTGTACAGTGTGATGATTTGTTATATGTATACATTGTGAAAGGATTTTTCCCATCAAGTTAATTAACACATCCATCGCTTCACATCTTCCCCTGCCTCTTTTTTTTGTTTTTCCTTCCTTTTGGGATGAGAACATTTAAGTTTTCTTAGTAAATTTCAATTATACAATTCAGTGTTATCAACTGTGATCATCGTGTTATACATTAGATCCTCAGACCTTATTCATCTTATAACTGAGAGTTTGTACCCTTTTACCAGCTCCTGTCTATTTCCCCCACCCCCACCCCCGGCAGCAAGTTTTCTACTCTGTTTCTGAGTAGAAAACTACTCCTCCCCCCACTTTTTTTTCAGATTCCACCTATAAGTGATACCATACAGTTTTTGTCTTTCCCTGTCTGGCTTATTGCACTTAGCATAATCCCTTCTAGGTTCATTCATGTCACAAAGGACAGGATTTCTTTCCTTTTTTAAGGCTGAAATACTATTCCGTTGTATTCATATACCATATTTTCTTGATCCATCTCTTGATGGACATTTAGGTTGTTTGCATACCTTAGCTGTTGTGAATAATGCTGCAGTGAACATGAGAGTACAGATGTCTCTTCAAGATAATGGTTTCATTTCCTTTGGAAATATACCCAGAAGTAGGATTGTTGGATCATATGGTAGTTATGTGTAGGTTTGGGTAATTTTGATGGGATGTCATCTCCCCCACACTCATTATTAGTAGATTTTAAAAATTAGATTCTCATAGGTTTCTATGCATATTGTCATACTCTCTCTAAATAAAGATAATTTTATTTCTCTGTATAGTGTCATATCTCCAAGTAAATATATTATGAATTATTCTTGGACATTTATATCAACTATTTAGTTTACCTTTCCCATTTTATTAGCTGAGACCTCCAGAATCATTTTTTCTAATAGTAATAATAGTTTTAACCAGCCTTCTTTTCTTTTTTTTTATTTTAATAACTTGAACAGTTCACCATCTAAATTCTTATTAGCCTTTAAAAATTAAGGATACAGGATTTCTCCCTTTTAATTTTGTTATTAAAACATTATTGACTTTTGAATAGATAATCCAAAATCAAAGTGCCTGAAAGAATACACAATGAAGTATCCTCCCTCTTTTTCCCTAGCCACCTATTCCCCTCCTAAAAGCCACCAGTGTTTTTCATATTCCTGCAGAGAAACTCAGTGTGTATACAAAGAAATCCATATATGTGTTTGCACATATATTTGTTTTTGTTTTTTGAAACAATAGTTACGTATGTTTTCTCTTGACCTTGCTTAAATTGGTTTTCTTTTTTTTAGCTTAGTATTATATTTTGGAAATCATTCCCTATCAGTACATGTAGAGCTATATTATATTCCTTTGCATAGATGTACTATAACTAATTTAATTACTCCCCCTTGAGAGATAGCTACAAATAATGTTATTGTGAATATAATACTGTTTATAAGAATTAATGGTTTTATTTTTAACATTGTCTTCTAACTATCCAGCATTAGTTTTTTATTGAGACACTGTAGACTGGTTTCATTTATTTATATTATATAAATCCAAAAGTTCTAAAGAAAGAAAAATAAATTCCAGCTGATATTTAAATATGCAGTAAATATGTCATGATTATATAGGGTTTGTTCCATGAATTTAAGGATGATTCAATGTGAGGAAATCTGCTAACGAAACAAACAAAAATCAGTGTAGGGAAAACTAACCATATTGTGAGGAAGGAAGAAAGATCTTTTTAAAGAAATTAATGTGAAAAGGAGAGGAAAATAGTAGACCTAATTAATAGATGAAAACCTTAGTATTCTGAAAAAATTAAAGTAGATGAAACACTAGCTAACTTGATCAAGGAGATAAAGGAGAAATAAGGCACAGATAACACAAAATAAGATAACTATGGGAACAGAAGAAATTAGAACTATCATAGGAGACTACTTAGCAGACCTCTGTGCAAGTGAAAACTTAAATAAAATGGACTACTTCCCAGGGAAATGCAGATTAGCAAAATTGACCTCATTAGGATTAGAAAAGTTATAAAAAGCCAAGTTCCATAAAAAGAAAGAGAAAATTAAGTAATGCCCTATAGAAAGCACCATGCCCAAATGGTTTTACAGCAGAATTCTACCAGGCCTTTGAAGATCAGATAATTCTAATACAGTATAGATTGTTCAAGAGCATTGAAATTGAAGAAAAACTTGCTCATTTCTTTTTTTTTTGAAAGGGGAGGGGGCTTATTAGCAGCTTTTAATCTCACCTTGAGAGACATGTGTTTGATAATAGTTAAGGTGCTTTCTGCACTTGTTGGTTTTTGTAGCATATTTTAAAAATGTAGTGGAAACAAAAATCCCTGATTCTAAAAATTAATCAGGTCATAGTGCTTTGGTATTTTTTAATACCATAATGCTTTGTTTTTTGAAATTATAAAGTATTTATGACATAAATTTTGCTGTTTTAGCCATTTTTAAGTGTACAGTTCAGTGGCATTAAGTGCATTCACATTGTTCTACAACTATCAGCACCATCTATCTCCAGAACTTTGATCATCCCAAGCTGAAATAGCCCCTGGCAACCACTGTTCTACTCTCTGTCTCTGTGAGTTTGACTACTTTAGATACCTCATGTAAGTGGAACCACACAGTATTTGTCCTTTTGTGTCTGGTTTATTTCACTTAGCATATTATCTTTGAGATTTGTACATGCTGTAGCATGTGTGAGAATTTCACTCCTTTTTAAGGCTGAATAATATTCCACTCTAAGTATACACCACATTTTGTTTATCCATTCATCTGTTGGTGGACGCTTGTGTGGCTTCCACCTTTTAGCTGTTGTGAATAATGCTGCTATGTACAAATATCTGTTTTGAGTCTCTGCTTTCAATTCTTTTTTTTTTTTTTAAATTATAAATTGGCACCTGAGCTAACAACTGTTGCCAATCTTTTTTTCCCCCCTGCTTTTCCCTCCCAAATCCTCCCAGTATATAGTTGTATATTTTTTTTAGTTGTGGGACTTTTAGTTGTGGCACGTGGGATGCCACCTCAACATGGCCTGATGAGCGGTGCCGTGTCCGCACCCAGGATCCGAACCGGCAAAACCCTGGGCTGCTGAAGTGGAGCGCGTGAACTTAACCACTCGGCCACGTGGCCGGCCCCTCAATTCTTTTTGATATATACCCAGAAGTGGAATTACTTGATCATATGGTAATTCTATGTTTAATTTTTTGAGGAACTGTCATACTGTTTTCCCCAGTTCTTTTTGAAGCAAATATAACATTGATATCTGAACCTGATAAAGACAGCGCAAAGAAGAATCAATATACAGACCAATATCTGTGTTGGTATTCTGATGACTATTGGTGTAAAAATAATAAATAATACTAAATAAAATATTAGCAAACAAAATCCATTACCTCTTTAAGCAGATAATATGCTATGACCAAGTGGAATGCAAGGTTGATTCAATATTAGCAAATCCATTAATAACGTGTATCATCATAATAGAGCTAAAGGTAAAATCAAATCATTCTCACCATAGATGCTGAGAAGCCTTTGACAAACTGAGCACCAATTCCCAATAAAAACACCATTGAGCATAGGAATTGAAAGTTACTTTCTTAGGATAAAATTCAAATATTCTAGTCTCCAAGTCAGTACCTTACTTAAGGGGAAACACTAGAGACATTTTCACAAAAATTAGGAACAAGGCAAAGATGCCCACTGTTTCCATTACTCCTCAAATTATGTAGATTAGTTAATAATATTTTACCAGTGTTAATTCTGTCAGTCTTCATGTACTTCGAAGCTCTGTTATTGTTATGTAATCCTGATGTATTAGTCCTTTATCATTATAAAATATTTCTCTTTATTTCTGGTGATAGTCTTTGCCTTGAAGCCTACTTAATCTGATCTGAATCTAGTAACTTCAGCTTTCCAGTGCTTACTGTTTGTGTGCTTTTTCTGTCCTTTTATTTCAACCTACTTGTGTCTTTATATGTGAAGTATATCTCTTACCAATACTATATTTTTGGCTCTTTTGTAACTGTTCTGGCAATCTCTTTTCTCTTGTTTGTTTGGAATGTCTAGTCCATTTATATTCAATTTGATTACTGATATGATTGCGGAAAATTGGCTCTCATTCTTGTTGTATCCTTTCTATTTTGTTGTTTTTCTTTGGCTGTTTTCAAGGTTATTCTCTTTCCATTTGGTTTTTAAGAATTTGACTATGATGTGCCCAGGGATTGGTTTTTCTTCTATATTTATACTACTTGTGGTGTTTTTAGTCCTTTGGATATGGGATTTGATGTCTCATCAGTTCTGGAAAGTTGTTAGCCATTATATTGTCGATATTTTTTCTGCCCTATTCTTTCTCTCTGCTCCTTCTTGGACTCCAGTTACATGTATGGTAAACTATGTTATTATCTCATACATCTTTGGATGGCTTTTTTTTTAATCTTTTGTCTATTTTTTGCTTCAGACTGGACACTTTTTTTTGAACTGTTCTTTGCTTGTTTTGTTTTTTCATCTCCACTCAGCTATTCAGTCTGTCCAGTGATTTTTAAAAATTTCAGATTAGTATTTTTCACTTCCAGAATTCTTTGTTTCTCTTTCAGTTTCTCTTTCTGTGCTCTGATTTCCTGTCGCTTAACTCATTTTGATTATGTTTTCCATTTCGTCTGTGAACATTGTTAAAATAGCAGCTTTAAAATTATTTGCCCGTTTCAACATCTGAGTCATTTCATGGTTGATTTTCATTAATTATCTTTTCTTTTGAACGTGAGTAGAATTTTCCTAATTCTTTATAAATCTGGTAATTTTATCCTGGATAGCATGAATAATACATTGTAGAAAGTGACTTTGTTGTGTTTTTCTGAAGATATTTTTGTTTTATTAGCCAGTTAATTTTGCTCAAGTCACACTCTAAACTTTGTCACACCTGTGGTGGGCAGCAGCTGAAATCACTTTAGTTGTTTTAGGCTGCCCTATATCTGTTGTGTTCAGAGGTCAACCAGAGATTTGGGCAGAGTTTAATTGCAGAATTTGGGGTTCTGACTCTGCTTCCTAGATTTCTCTCCTTGCTTCCACCTCTTGTGATAGCTTTAAAGTTTGTTCTCTGATTCTTCAAGCTAGTAAGATTGCTGATTTCTATTTGAGTTCTAGCCAGCCAGGCACCAATTGTGGCCTGCCTTCAGGTGAAAATTCTGGAAAAAGGGGGTTACTCATCCAGTGCCATTCCTTTCCACTAAGTGTTAACTTCTCTGGTTTTAGCCTGATTTCGGTTTCTCTTTAGTGCTTTTTGATTGTTAAGTTTTACATTTTATCCAGAATTTAAAGCTGTCTGTGGAATGCTACTCTACCATTACCAGAGGCAAAACTTTACTAAATGCCTTTAGAGATAAACTCATGTTGCTTTTTATACAGTATTTATAATTGTTACTTAATGTTCTACTGTAACCATCCATCATATTTTGTTGCCACTCACCTAGAGACATAGACCTAGGTTGTCCCCCAACTCCCTGATGCTGCAAACAGTACCATTTAGAATATTATCTGTGGGAAGGTTTCTTTGGCATATATATCCCAAGAGTGAGATTGCTAGATTGTAGTATATTTGCATAGCTAATTTCATGAGTAAATCCCTTCCACCAGGGCTTGAGTGTTTTCCTTTACTCACATCTCCACATCACTTGGAATTACCCACCTTTCTTATGTTTGCCAATCTGATGGTTAGAAGGTAGTATCTCATTTAAACTTGCGTTTTCTGAGTTTTAGAGATGTACACTTCTTTACATTTTTTACCTTTTTTTCTTTCTTTTGAGGAAGATTAGCCCTGAGCTAACTACTGCCAATCCTCCTCTTTTTGCTGAGGAAGACTGGCCCTGAGCTAACATCCATGCGCATCTTCCTCTACTTTATATGTGGAACGCCTACCACAGCATGGCTTTTACCAAGCAGTGCCATGTCAGCACCCAGGATCTGAACCAGCGAACCCTGGGCCGCCGAGAAGCAGAATGTGTGCACTTAACTGCTGCACCACTGGGCCGGCCCCTGTTTTTTACCTTTTATGTATTGGTTTTTATGTCCATTGCTTATTTTTCTGCTTATGTGTTTCGAGTCAAATCTTTACTCTTTCTTGTGATTTGTGTTGTTTTGGCCATGTCAAATAAATTCTTTCCCATAAAGGAATTATGCTCCTACATTTTCTTCTCTTAGCTTTATGTTTTTTTTGTGTGTATTAGGAAGATTGGCCCCGAGCTAACATCTGTGCCTTCCTCTGTGTGGGATGCTGCCACAGCGTGGTTTGATTAGCAGTCCTAGGTCCGCCCCGGGGATCCGAACCTGTGAACTCCGGGCTACTGAAGTGAAGTGCGCAAACTTAAGCACTATGCCACTGCGCCGGCCCCTAGCTTTATGTTTTTACCTTTCACATTTAGGTCTCTAATGCAGTTGCCAGTTTTTTGTATATGGTATGAGGTAGAAATCCAACTTCATGTTTCTCAATATGATGCAACCAGTTTTTCAAATATGTCATTTTTTTTATTGCCATTGTTTGGAAGTATGTTTTAGCATTTGTTGAGGTAATTCCACAAAGTAGTCTTCCTAACATATACATCTGATCGTATTACTTGAACTCATTCAGTGGTACTCCATTGTCTTAGGATGTAGTCCATAGTCTTCAAGATGATTTAGGAAGGTCTTCGTGAAGTCATCTCTATTTGTCTCTGCGTTCTCTGCCCAGCCTGCGAGTACTCTAAACTTAAAACGTGCCCTTTCTTCCTCTGGGAAATATCATACTGTTGTACATAGTACAGTATGTTTTGTTTGTTTTTCTGCCTGTATTCTTTACTACACTTAGTCCCAGTTTCTGTTATGTATTAGCTGTTCAACAAATATTTACAAATTGAAGGAATTTAGTTGAATAACTTAGTCTCCTTATCCTTCATTAACTATCTAATTGACTTTTTCAGACCAGATTAATGTTTAGGGGAAACTAATTTAGCTGACGAATAAAAGTTAATGTAGTCACTACTGTTAATCTCAGTGGACAGTTCCCTTCAGATCTTTCCTGTGTTGACATACTATATTCATATAGCTGCTTATTTGTTTCCATAGGTGTTGAGTTATCTCATTTGATCCTTAGAACAACTCTAGATAGAAAGATTGGGCATTACTTCTGTTTGACGAATGTTGAATCATAGTGTAAGTGAGGCTCACACAGCTAAGTTTGTTTTGTATTTCTGCCTACTTTTTTTTTTTTGAGAAAGAGCTGTTTACTCAGGCAGCTGTGTACTATTAGTGATATGAATAAAAGCCACTTCAATCTCTTGTTCTGTCAAGTATGTTATAAAGGTAATATTTTTGAGGTTTTCTTTTTGTTGGCCATGCTTTTCTTTCTTCCTTTCTTTTTTAAAATTCTTTTGGAGGAGTTATCTTAAGCTTTATGACCAGCAAACCAGATTCAGTCATATTGGTACTTTTGGGGGAGAGAACTGTGGGTAAATGGTTTCAATTAGAGATTTGCCTATGGAACCTTAAATAGTACAAACATTGTTAGACTATAACTATAGGAGATTTACTGTCTTTAAAGGCATATATATTGTAAATTTTTTCACAGGATATTTTATATATTAGTAGATGTATCTTTTAAATTGAAAGTAGATTTTAACTACTTTTGTACTTAGATTTGGTAAAGCGTTTTCAGCAGTGTGCTCTATTGTTCATATTAAGTCGTTTAGGAACTTGGTGTTTCTAGGCAGATTATGCACTTGGAGGTGGAATACTTCTCTGGCTTCATAAGTGTTATTAAATAAAGTTGAAATCATTTATGCTATTAAATAGGTTGAGACGATTTTAACTGTTGAGATTTGGCAATTTCTTAAAAGGTCATATTTTAATGATACTTCATTATACTGAATGTTTTACTGGTGTTAGATACTCTGAAAAATGGCCTATTAACCACAACTGTCTAGTGTTAAAGGAACATTTAGTAATGGAATTAGCACTTTTTTTTTCAGTTTATTGAAAAAATATGCCAAAGTATCAGTATTGTGTAAATCTTAATATATGAGCTAGTTCTTTAAAGATATTAATTTTATTTTTCTTTAAATCTCTCTTTTTCTGCTCTTTAGAGGAAGTATCATTCTGCAAAGGAAGCTTATGAACAACTTTTGCAGACAGAAAACCTTTCTGCACAAGTAAAAGCAACTGTCCTACAACAGTTAGGTATGTAATAGTATACGTTTAGTGTATGAAAGTACTTCTCTTTATGTATTTTACGTATCAGGGATGGCAAATATGTGGCTCATATATTCTATTCCTTTTCCTTCCTTTGCCAAGAATTGATATAATTAATCTGAATCCAACGTATTTCTACCCTCTGCCAAGCGCTGTCCATCTCACAGTCCTTCTCATTGTGATTCTTTAGTGCAGGTAGTCCTTTTAAATTCTCAAAATTATTCTCCAGTACTTGACCCATTCGCGAGAGGGATTGAATACTTTGTTTGTGGCAGATGAGCTTAGCACTCAGTGAAGTTAAGTGATTTGCCTCAAGTCACTTAGTGGTTGGTGAGCTTGCTTTCATAGCTCTAGCAATAATATTAACTAAAACATTTTATCTAAAAATTGTGCAAGATCTAACACTATATTTCTGTACATATGCTAATATTGAACATGAAGGAATGTAGCCATTTGGATGTAATGTGTCACTATCACCAAGGAGGTAGTGCTGGAGTTCTCCAACATTTAATTTTGTTGCTTAGTTATCGAGTCATGTTTCTAGTGTCTGTATTTGGTATTTGGGTTTTTCCGCCAGCTTTTGTTTATTTGTTTTTGGTCTGAGCAATTAATTTGTTCTTAATTTTTAACCCATGTTGTAGTAATATGAATGTTTTCATAATATGACTTTATATAATTTTAAAATCATTTAAGCTTAGATTTTATCACTTCGTGATATTAATTCATATCATGATTAATTATACAAAACAAACGTATGAAACTCATGTTTTTAGTTTTGTTTTTAGTTTAATCTCTGGTTAGAATTTTACTTGAGTTGTCCATATTTTTAAAAATTGTAGAGGTATTTAAATATTTGCTTTTACTGAGTTACATTACTCATATTACTGAGTAATGTGAATTTGTATCTTTAAATTAAAACATGTTTATTAGTACAGTAAACAAAAGGTTCTGTGTTCTTAAGTAAAAAGAACAGTGTTGCTTTTAGAATATACAGTTTACTCATTCAGCTAATACTTGAATACAAACTTTTTTTAATCCATACTATTTTTGATTTTTTAATGCATTTTACCTGCAGCAAAGAATGTATCAATCGCAAAAATGCATACACCTTTCAAATTTAAGAAATGATTTGAAATAGTTTTGGTTTTAGTTATGTCTGAATCACCTTTTCTCTTTGGCATTGGCTTACCATATTTCGGAGTGTATAAGTAAACTTTTCATGGTTTTGAAAGGAAAAATACTTCCCCTAATTGAGTCTAATTTATGCCTGTACATCCTTCTTACTTGCTTGTCACTGTTGCTTAAGCAGCTCCTTTTAGAGCCTGTTACTCTAGGTCCTGTTCTTACTAGTAATAGCAGAAGAGATAAGGGAGGAACAGATGAATAAACATCTGATTGACTTATATTTCCATAAAACCTGGTAACTCAAACTTAAAATATCTTTTGGAGTGTAGCAACTGTAATAAATGTCAGAAAGTGAGGGTTCTTATTTGTTACCTATACTGTGGACTATACATAAAGAACAGAGCTGGTTTTATGCACTTGAATTGATCCAGAACTGAAATATGATTCCCTGAGAAATTAAACCAAATTATTCCTGTGTGTCTTGAAGGTTTAGAATACACTATTCCATGATCCAATCTTTTGATTGCTTACATAGCCATCTAGTTTATTCATTTATGATAAGAATTGTATATATTTAAGATGTGCAACATGATGTTTTGATATACATAGTGAAATGATTACTACAGTCAAGCTAATCAACATATCCATCTCCTCACATAGTTACCATTTGTTTTTGTGTGTGGTGGGAGCACCTGAAGTCTGTTCTCTTAGCAAATTTCCCATATACATTACAGTGTTATTGACTGTAGTCATTCTGCTGTACATTAGCTCTCTAGACTTATTCATCCTACATAACTGCAACTTTGTACCCTTTGCCCAACATTGCCCCATTTCCCCCACCTCACTCCTCCTGGTAACCACTGTTCTGCTCTCAGCTTCTATGTATTCAACTATTTTAGATTCCACATATAAGTGAGATATGTACTATCTAAATTTATTTAATAAACATTTGTAGTACCCATTTTGTATCATTCTTATTTGCACCATTCGAATATACTTATAGCCTTGGGTTTCTTTTTAATTGTCAAATGCTGTATAGTTTTTATTTTATATAAGATGTGAATATATGTGGCCAATGCCAATAAGGTAGGGTTGTGTGTGTGTTTCACTCTGAGCTATCATTGATTATATGGCCTTATATTTGTTGCTTGGAAATAAACATTGGGTTAATAGACTGTCTTGGAGATTCTTAAAATGCACATAAACTTTTACATGGAACAGTGAATAAGATTTAACATCTTTATGTTCTTTGTTTCATAACTTGGAATTTTTTCAAATACAAAAATCAGAAAAGAAAAGAGAAACTATAGTTTGTAATCTACTAAGTGTTAAGTCAGTGCTTAAAATCGTTTTAATGTCTCTGGAATAAAAGTTCTTTGACTGTACCTTCCTGTGAGAAAAAGACTTTGTCGTGGCCGGAATTGGCAGTTCTAAATTTTGGGACTGTGTCTGCCAAACTAAATGAATAAATTGACGGAAGAGAGTACTTTTACTTGTTTTCTGCTTAGTATTCTTAAAAATAGAACAACAATTAAGTCATTTCAGTAAATATTTTTAATCATTTACTATAGGTTGGATGCATCACACTGTGGATCTCTTGGGAGATAAAGCCACCAAGGAAAGCTATGCTATTCAGTATCTCCAAAAGTCCTTGGAAGCAGATCCTAATTCTGGCCAGTCCTGGTATTTCCTTGGAAGGTGAGACTTATCAGACACTTAAGTTTTGCTTTTGTGTATTTCAGCTAGGAGAGTTGAATTATGATCTAAAATGTTAGTTTGCATTTATAGCCTGATCAGTGTATTTTCTCTTTTAAATATATTATAACAAAGATTTCTGGAAGTTAAAAAAATAGAATAAAGTTCTGAATGTGGTGGTTTTCTCACAGCATAATATGGTTTACCAGGGCATTTCTTATTTTGCTTATTGGGTTTTCATTTGACTTGAATTATTGCTGGTTTTTAAAAAGTCTTATCAGATAGTAATTCTTCATTTGTGTATTTAAATGCCTTTCCTTTTGATTTTAGTATTCTCTTTATATGTTTATTTAACAGAACAGAGAATTAATTTCTCGTTCCACCTGGTGACTACTAGTAGCCAGTGGCACCTTGCTATTTATAATTTTGATTAATGATATATACCTTAGTATGGACATATTTGATTAATAGTAGTTCTCAAATCACAGTTCTACGTGAAATCTTACAGTAAGAAGGTGGGATACGTTATTACTGGATTTGTTGGAAAGGAGAAGTGGCATGTAGTGAAAATAGTTCTCTGCAAGTCTGTAAACTTTCCTTTGTACTTTCAATATCTGAATTGTGCTTACTGATTATCTGAAATATACCTTATGTATATGTATCTGATAGATTGTATTTTGGGGCCATAATCATATTTCATTTTGCTTCCTAATTGGTTTTAGCTTATGTGGTATGGTTGAAAGGTCAGTATACTAGGAGCTGAGAGACTTGAATTCAAGTCTTGGCTAGGCTGCTGTTTGTGGAGTCATGGATGGTACAGTTAAACCTTTTGAGACTTCAATTTTCTTTTAACCTATTAAATAAGAGGATTCTATTAGGTCAGTGATCTTCACTGGGGGCTGTTTTGCCTCATAGGGGACATTTCATAATGTCTGGAGATATTTTGGTTATTACAATTATGGGGAATGCTACCTGCATGTATCTAGTGGGACAGCCCTGTGCAACAAAAGATTACCTGGCCCAAAATGTCCATAGTGCTGATGTTGAGAAACTCTGGGTTAGATTATCTATTAGGTACCTTCCCACTCTAAAGATTTCAATTTTATGACTTCTTTTGAAATTATCCTATTGTTATTTTAATTTTAAACTTTTTTCCATAGGAATATTTTACTTTCATTTGCTGTATAATCACATTAAATTTTAGTATTTTTAGTATTTTTTCTTTAAGCAAAGTATATTTGTATGAAAGGGAATATTATTAAGGTGTTTTCTTCTTTAAACAGATAATTGATTATTCATTAATAATGTACAACAAGAATTGACTGGAAAAGTACCTAGTTTTAGCAGGGATTTTCTAATCTCGTCCTAGGCTTGTAAAATCGTCTAATTTGCGTTGCTCGTTAATAAAGCTTGAGAGTCCAAACTTTGTCTCCCTCTTTCACTAAAGATCTTTGGAAGCTGAAACTATGTTTTACCACCTTTGTATCTTCTTGCTATTCAAAGTGGCTGTTAAATAAAAATAAATGGACTAACTAAACACCATCTGTGTTTGAGGCTAGTGCCATTACTACTGTTTGTGTTGCACAGTGGGAGGCTTCATACAGTGACTGGAAGGGAGGTCTAGTACAGGAAAGTAGGGGCCATCTAGTCATTGCCTGTAGTGTTAACATTTATATATGAAAATTTCTTTTAATATAGATTAAAAGGAATATGTGCCAGAAAGTATTTTCCTTTTGACCTAAGCTAAAGATGAGTAGTTTAATACAATACAATAGTGTGGATGTCTTTTTAGGGTACGTTTTGTTTTTAATTCTAGGCATATAAAATTAATATATAATGAAACATCTAAAATTGCTATTTTAGTAATGCTGTAATTTTCAGCTCAGTGAGCAGTGTTACGGTTGTGTTATTTTTTTGTTTCCAGTTAACTGATTTTACATTTTAAATCATTGAGATGCATTTATTTGAATCTTTTTGGATAAAATTTTCCAAATACACAACACACTTTAATGACTTTTCAAATAAAAGATACTTATTACCATTTAATTTGTTTTGGGGTTCAAGATTATCATGTTAGATGGTCATTATTTTTTAATAATTTAATAATTCTGTAATAATATAATTTGAGGGCTGTTTTAGATTTTTTCTATGTTTACTTTTCTTACCTTCTTTCACTGCCTTCTAATGTGTTGCTTTTAATCTGTTTTGTTGTGGGAAAATTTATAAATAAATTATATTTTATAAGTTATTAAAGCTCTGATCGAAGACTTCAAGTGTCAATAAACAACTTTGGAATTTGATGACCCTAATATTTCTGAGGCTTTTTATTACTTTCCTCTGCATTCAGGTGTGTGTTGAAGATTGAATTTGCTCCTCATGTGGCATGTGTATATCATAATGAAAGTGTAATGTGATAATGCTCTTATACCAGCATTAATCATTGACTGTGTTATCACAGAGCTTAAAGAATGTAAAGGCTGGGAGGGACCAAGGAGGTCATCTAGTTCACCCTGTAAACCCTGTCCTTTTATAGATGTAGAAAGCGAGTTCGGAGGAGTAAAATGTTTTGTCCAAAGTTACAGTCCCGTAGGTAACTAATATCAGAGCGGGGAGTAGATCCTAGCTTCAGCACCCAGTGCTGTTTTGATTATACAAGGCTGTCTCAGGGGAAGCCTAGTGAAGTTTTATTAGAGAAAAAGTGGTTGGTGGTTGGACTGGGACATCTGTATTTAGGCACAATTCGTTTCCTACTTTCACTTTGTAGAAATGGAATGTGAAAACATTGGTTTGGGGAATTACTGCTCATTCCTCCCAGTGGTTAGACAAATTTGTCTGTGAATCTCAGATCTGGCTTTGAGTTGGCTTTGAACAACAACAAACACAGCATGTTTTCTACTATCTTTTAAGCATTCCCTTTCTTTGTGGTGTCTGTCTTTGTTTGGCATTGTTAATGACCTCATCTTCTGAATTCTCCCCTCATAAAACAGTTTACAGACACAGTTTGCCTGTGCTTTCTCTGTCTCAGTCACTGACCTTTCTTATATTGTCCAACACAAGATTAGTGATTCCTTAGGCTTATTTTTACCTCTCCCTTGTAGGTGTCCTATGTTCTTAGAATCTCTCTTCCATATAGATGAATTCCAAATCTAGATTTCTACAGTTCAAGGTGTTAAACTCCAGGACGACATCTCCTATTCTTTACCTTGTATTACCCATTTTAATGTCCTCACTTCATGTCAAAATCAGCATATTTGAAACTTCATTCATCATATTCTTCCCCAAACCAGCTCCTTCTCCTTTTATTTTTGCCAGTGACATCACCATTTTTTCCTCTATTTAATCAGGCTTAAAAACTAAGTTATAACCTCACCACCACCACCACCACCGCCCATGAATATCTAATGGGTCACAAAGTCTTTCTCAGTCCTTTGCTTCATTGTTTCTCTGGTCTTTTTCTTCTTGCCACTTCCATTACTTACTCCCCAATTTTGGCCTGTTCCAAACCAGTGAGTATAGCTGCCTTCTTTTTTACTGTTTATAATTTATTTTCTTTTCAGTTTATCCCTACACGTTATTAGCAGATTAATATTCCTATAAAGTGCTTTCATCGTGCTATTCTTCTTCTTAGAAGAACAAACTTCAGGGTATTCTTGGGCTGAATTTAAGATTCTCTAGTATTTGTATCTGTGCTATCTTATACACATTAGGTTTTGCTCATACTGTTGAAATAACATTTTGAAATGCATTCTGTCATCTTCTTTGCCCAAATCAGTGGTTCCCAGACTTTTGGATTACATGAATCAGTAAAATTTCAAAGAATAATTATAAGGCTCAAAATAGGATGTTTGGGCAAGTAAAGACATTTAAAAACTTTTTTCTATTTACTCAGCCAATAGTTTTTCAAAGGCAGTTACAATGCAAATATTAATTAGTTTAATGGAAAATTTATGTATGTGTATATTATCATTTTTTCCATTTTGTTTGCTTGGCCAAATTGTCATATTCTGGCTGGTAATAGGGAATCACTGATCTAAACAATATGCATCTACACATATTTAAATCCCTTACTCTTACCTTTCCCTTTCTTGCCTTTCCTAAATCCTATAGTATGTATTAAGGTCTCTTCTACCCTAAATTCTCAGACCACTTATTGTCTGTGCTAGCCATTTGATATGGCATCATGACATTTATAATATGTCTTCAATCTTCAACTAAATTGTAAGCTCCTTGAAGACAGGGACTGGGTTTTGTTTTTTCTTTTCCCCTAGCACCAAGCACTAAGAAGGGAATTTCTATATTTATAATTTCTGCTGCCGTTCTGTGTATTCGTCAGGTACATTTGCATTAAGAAAATGACAGGTCCTTGAAACTTCAATCATAGCCTGCTACCCTTAGTAGTTATAAATATTTCACTTACATTATTTTATACCATTTTTGATAGTTATCTTGATAATATGTCACGTTTGTATTTTTTATGAATTAAAGAATTATTTCCCTCGTGATTATTTAAGAAAGGAGAATTGAAATCTAATTCAGCAAGTCTTAGCAATGTAGACTGTTTTTCTTGGTTTTTAACTCTGTGTTTTTACTGTATAGAAAACCAGAGATCAAGGTATATAAGTAGAGTGGAGTGGTTGTGTGTGGGTGTGTGGGTGTGTGTGTGTTTTAAACTCTCAATATAGTAGTATTGAAGAGATAGGGCCTTTAATTATTCTAACAATGTTCCTTAATACAGCATGCTTTATCATTTGTGAGATAGACTATAATATAGTTTATTGAAGGGTTAATATAATTATCTCATATATACACACATGCACATAAATATGTTAGCTTATTAGGTTTTTTAATTTTTGGCGTATAGTCTGTCCTTTCAGCAAATCAGTGTTAATGGAATTTTCTTGATTCTTTTTTCCCCTCCCCTTTCAGGTGCTATTCAAGTATTGGGAAAGTTCAGGATGCCTTTATATCTTACAGGCAGTCTATTGATAAATCAGAAGCAAGTGCAGATACGTGGTGTTCAATTGGGTAAGTCTTTGTATAAAAATAATGGTATTCTAATTGATAAACAAATATGGTTGTATCAAATATAATATACTTTGTAGTTTATATCATCTTATGAAGCTAAGCAGTTCTTCTTAGTTGACTCATTTTTTTCTTAATTTTTCTTTCCAGCGTGCTATATCAGCAGCAAAATCAGCCTATGGATGCTTTACAGGCCTATATTTGTGCTGTGCAATTGGACCATGGCCATGCTGCAGCCTGGATGGACCTAGGCACACTCTACGAATCCTGTAACCAGCCTCAGGATGCCATTAAATGCTACTTAAATGCAACCAGAAGCAAAAGTTGTAGTAATACCTCTGCACTTGCAGCACGAATTAAGTATTTACAGGTAAAATTTTTAAATAGCAGTTTTTCTAAAGGCACATGTTTCCCCATGACACTCAGGCAGGGGGAGGGTGGCTGGAAAGTTTGTCTAGTTGTGTTTTGATGTCTATAATTTGTTTCCATATTTTGTAAACATACCATAGCTTGTAATATTATTTTACTTTTCATTTTAAGTAAGATATGCAGTATTTTAAAAGATACTCTTTTGCACATTTACGCTGTTGATGCATATTAATTTACATAATTTTTTTCTATGTACTGTCTACATTTTTAAGTTGTCATAGCATTTTAGAGAAAAGAACACAAACATTGTCTTTCACTCTTGCTTGGAGTTTCATGAGAAGACAGCTATGAGAACTCTGAAATCAGAGCTCAGCTTTGTTTTAATTTTCACAAAGGTTTATATTCCCGTTACCCTCTTTATACTTCGTATCTTTCTGAAACCCCAAATTAAGAATCTATTTTCTTTTAAAAACAATTAGTTATAGCATTTAGGAAGATTTAGTGGACTTGCTCTTACTCAAGTAGGCTTGTGTTAAATTTGCTTTTTACATAATTTTTCCTAGGCTCAGTTGTGTAACCTTCCACAAGGTAGTCTACAGAATAAAACTAAATTACTTCCTAGTATTGAGGAGGCGTGGAGCCTACCAATCCCCGCAGAGCTTACCTCCAGGCAGGGTGCCATGAACACAGCACAGCAGGTGAGAAGTTGGGTTATGTTCTGCAGGTGCCCAGCTTTAAGGGTTCTTTTCAATCTGTAGTGGTCAAGACGCGTATTTTACTAAGCACAGGAGGCTTTTATTAATGAAAAGCCTTTTGATTGCCAAGGGAATCTAGATCAAAATAAAACTCCCTCTGATATGGGAAAAAATTTTGGGGTGCCAATTTAGAACCTTTGCTCATTTTCATGATTTTGAAGGAGATTTCTTAAAATAATGCTGCAGTTGTTTATTTAATTTTTAAAGCAAGTTTTTCAAAGGAAGGTACACATTCCTCCATTGATGATTCATTTGATTTTGATTTTCAATAATTGCAATCAGCGATGTCCACACAGCTTTGAAAAGTATGCAGCTTGTAAAGTTTTATAATTTGAAGGAATGAATTAAGAATATATAGAACCCTATTTTTGTCTTCCTTCTGTGATTCTTAGGCATGTAAACCTCATCATCCAAATACTGAACCTGTATTAGGCCTCAGTCAAACACCAATTTCACAGCAATCCTTGCCACTACACATGATTCCTTCTAGCCAAGTAGATGACCTGTCCAGTCCTGCCAAGAGGAAAAGAACATCTAGTCCAACAAAGGTATATATTTTAGAGAACTAGAAAATCCCAGTCAAAAAAAGAAATTCCCAACTGCCCTGAACTTGTGCAGTTTGAACATCTCTTGTCCTTTATTTTAAATCTGTGGACATCAAAGAGTGAAAGGTTTGAGTTTTTCCATCCCAAATTCTTAGCATCATATTTAATATAGAAAGTAGCGATAAATTTGCATTCATCAAATCATTTTATTCATCTCCCTGCCGTTAAGATCTCAACACACTTTTCATCATCAATTTCTACTGACAGTGAAATAAATTTAATGTTGGATCTAGTGGATAGTGTGGTATTTAGGTTAGCCATTTGGGCCATAGTTTAGGGGTGGGCCTTTTCGGGTGGCTTATTAAAGAATTTTTTTTAATTATGATTTCCCAATTTTATTATGCATGTGAAATGATTTTTAAAAGAATTTAATGTCATAACATTTTTTTAGTATGTAAATATTCCAAATAATAGTCATTTGGCCTCCAGTAGTCATTATTGTTAACTATGGATTTAACCAAATATTCTTTAATTTTTTTTTTTTTCACTTTTCCTCAGAATACTTCTGATAATTGGAGTAGTGGCCATGCAGTGTCACATCCTCCAGTACAGCAACAAGCTCATTCATGGTGTTTGACACCACAGAAGTTACAGGTATGTAAGATATGCTTTTGATAGGTTGCTTTTCCTATTAAAAAAGAGTAGAGGGAATAAGCTTTAAGATTTTTTAAGCATTCTTAAAATTGAATGGCAGTAAACCTAGTTAATATGCACGTAAATGACATGAACCCACATTTACCAGAGCAATAGAGAAAATTCATTTTTGTTTTTCACTTATTTTTCAAAACAATTTTTTTTAAAACAGGTAATATATTCACATGGTTCAAACTGTATAAGTTTGAATATAGGGTATATAGAGTAAATTCTCCTTCAACTCCTGCCCCTGCCTACTCAGTTCCCCTCCTCACAGACAGCCAGTTATTAGTTTCTTATCTATCTTCCCAGATATATGTCATGCATATACAAGCAGATATGCATCCCCTTTCTCTCATATATTATTTTTCTCCTTTTTACACAACAGTAGAGTGCTGTATATACTGTTAACAATGTAATTTACAGACCTTTCCATGTCAGCATATAAAGAGCTTCCTTGTTCTTTGATGGCCACACCATATTTCTTTATGTAGATGTCATGCCTTTATTTAAGTGCATCACTAGCTTTGGACCGTCAGGTTGTCATCATACTTTTCCTATTCCAGACAGTGCTGCTTTGAATGTACTTGTCATAATGCATTTTTAAGCTTAAAGAGTTTTCTGTGTGAATACTGAAAAATATTGTATTAATGAATAAAACTTCGTGCCCATTTATCTCAAAGATCACATTACAATAAACCTTCTTGAGATAAATGTTTATTTTTTACATAAACTTCCTCACACTTCTTAAAGAACTTCATCTTGACGTTGATTGCTATTCATCAGACATCAATATCCTTGACTAGACGCAGCTTTGAGATTATCCAGTCATGTCAGGGTAAGGTTGCTTAGAATAGTGAGCTTTTTTCTTAGATATGTCTTTGACTGTATTCTCCTTTCTTCTTCTAGCACTTGGAACAGCTCCGTGCAAATAGAAATAATTTAAATCCAGCACAGAAACTGATGCTGGAACAGCTGGAAAGTCAGTTTGTCTTAATGCAGCAACACCAAGTGTGTATAGCATTTTTTTTCCCTAAAATTTGTTAGCATTTTGAGTATTTTTATTGATTGACACTTCAATTTAGAGCATGTTCATACCCACTTCTACTTTCTACCAGTATTTGGTGGAATTTAATAATCTGTGCTCCTTAAAATACTAATTATGGACAGATTTTTAGGAAAAAACAGCCATAAATTTAATTTTGAACACGAGACTTGGTATTTTATTATTTATTTACGTGCTCTTTTGCATGTGTTCTAAGGATTTATATTATTTAATATTTAACAAGCTATCCTAAACTGATGTAGGATTCTTTAGGGCTTAATTCAAAGAATCTGGTGTATAATAGAATGAAATTTTGAAATCCCCTATTTTGTGATTGGGGAAAAGGCCTATAAATTCCAGAGTCCTTTTCCATAATTTTCAGCTGCGTTCTTTCATCACTACTAAAGGAATATTTCTTAAAAATGAAACTGCTTTTCTGAGGAAGCTAATCTAAATATGAACAAACACAATTTCTTATTTTTAAAAAGTGTGTATTTTTCAACCCAGAGAAGTTAAATGTTAGGGTAAAATCCGAGATTACCTGGTTATACACCTTTATATTCTGATTCTCTCCCCTATGGGCCACAAAACAGCATTTATTTTTCATTTGTTTTTCAGCAGATGAGACAAACAGGAGTTGCACAGGTACGATCTACTGGAATTCCTAATGGGCCAACAGCTGACTCATCACTGCCTACAAACTCAGTCTCTGGCCAGCAGCCACAGCTTGCTCTGACCAGAGTGCCCAGCGTCTCTCAGCCTGGAGTCCGCCCTGCCTGCCCTGGGCAGCCTTTGGCCAATGGACCCTTTTCTGCAGGCCATGTTCCCTGTAGCACATCAAGAACGCTGGGAAGTACAGACACTATTTTGATAGGCAATAATCACACAACAGGAAGTGGAAGTAATGGAAACGTGCCTTACCTGCAGCGAAACGCACTCACTCTACCTCATAACCGCACAAACCTGACCAGCAGCGCAGAGGAGCCGTGGAAAAACCAACTATCTAACTCCACTCAGGTAAGAGAAGGATTAGCTGCCTTGTTGGCTTCTCATATAATAGTTGTCTTTATTTGGTTTTATGCATTTTGAGAGAAGAAGAAATGAAAGTTTGAAGAACTGTTTTTTTAAGCATTTTGTAGTACTACAATATTATTGTGACTCAGTATATATATGTACGTGAGTGTATTTTCTTTTCCATTACAAAATTTACACACACACGCACAGATAATCTTGGAAATTTCCAAAGGAGAAAGAAATAGGTCATATAATCCCGGAAAACCCACTGTTAATTTAAAATGGCATTATAAGCATTTACGTAATGTTACTTAGTTTATTTCTGCATATATTGCCTACTTAAGATCAGGTACTGTGCTAAGTGGTTGGTATTTACTCTGGTGGGAGAGAAAGATCCTTAAAGAACTAGTTACCATAAATTACTATGAAGTGTCACTTTGGAAAAGTGCTATCGGAGTACCTAGGAGGGCATATATAACCAAGATGTTAGAGTCTCCAGAAATTAGAGAATTTGGGAGAAGAGAGGGCTGGTAAAGTGTGCCTAGAATATAGATGATGAAGAGAGGAGGGTGAAATATGAGGCTGAAGTGAGTAAAGGAACTTGCCTAATTTGTCTTGAAGGCAAAATGAAGCTGCTAAAGTTTTCAAACAGAGTAATGGATTTCATGAACATTATTTTTATCAAAGATATGTGCTGTATTTTACTAAGTAGTTCACTGTTTAGACATTTAATTTCTAAGTTTTTTCTTCCGAAGATTTATGCACATAGTTTTTCCTGTGTTTGATTGTTTCCATGGGATGAGTGTTTCAAAGTAGAACTGAAGGGTCAAAGAGTAAGCATTAAAAAAATGTTGCCAACATGTATTACCAAATAACTTTTACTTTTACTAGTCTATTATAAGAAATATTTGACTTGTTGCTGGTTTACCTTATATTGTTGGTAAAACTGAGATAAGTTCTTTTTCTAAGACTTTTAAGTTTATCCTTGAAGTACTGTACTTGGTGGGACCATCTCTTCTAGAGTGATTAGTAGTTTTATTCATTCTTAAAGAAATGTTGAGCACCTCCTATGTCCATGTCCTGTTCGAGGTTCTGGGGATAAATCAAAGAAAACACACAAAAATGTCTTAATTTGTGTGGGTAAACAGACAATTAAATAAGCATTACATATAGAATACTAGGTAATGATACGATTAATTCTATGAAAAATATATTCGAAAAGGGAGCTGGAGAGTATTAGAGATTGGTGGTAAAGGAATTGCAGTTATAAGTAGGAACGTCAGGGAAGGATTCACTGGAAGGTGATATTTCAATGAAGACCTGAAAGAGTTACAGAAGTAGTGAGCCTTGAAGATATTTGTGATAAGAGTGTTCCATGTGTAGGGAGCAGCATAGAGCAAAAGGCCCTAGGGCAGGAGTGTGTTTTGCATGTTTGAGGAAAATCAAGGTGGCAAGCATGGCTGAACAGGGTGAACAAAGGGTGAGGAGAATAAATATGGTCCAGCTGGAATCAAGCTGGCTAAATCATGTTCAGCCTTGTAGGCATTGTAAGGATATTGGATCTTATTCTGAGTTAAATGGAGTTCTGAATGGAGGAGTGACATGATCTTAGTTTTTAACTGGATCCTCTCTGGTACTCTGTAGATAGGCTATAGGAGGCAAAAGTAGAAATGATGTGACCAATTTGGAGATTATTGCTGTAATCCAGGTTAAGAGATGGTGGGGGCTCGACTTAGAGTGGCAGCGGTAGAAGTGGTCAACTTTTGGGTATATTTGGAAGGTAGAACAACACGATTAGCTGATAGAGTGAAGTGTGAGAAAGAGGAGTCTAAGCTAGCCTGACGAACTCTAGAAGGATAGACAAGACTGGATGAGATCACCAAGGGTTGAGAACAGATTGAGAAAAGAAGAGAACTCAAAACTGAACCTTAGAGCATTCCAGTGCAGTAGGTCAAGAAATTGAAAAACTAGCAAAGAAGACTAGAAGAGGAGTGACCTGTGAGGTAGCAGGAGATCCAGAAGAATGTGAGTGATGCCCTGGAAGCCAAGTGAAGGAAGTCTTTCAAGGAAGAGAGTGTGATCAAAGGGTAAAATGAAATAATGCTCATAGGTCGAGTAAGCAAGGTGAGGAGTAGGAATTGGCCATCCAAGGTATTTGGTGACATTGGTGGGATCAGGAAGCCACGGGGTACAGGCCATATCTACCCCACAACCACGATCTGTTTTTTGGTTTTTGTCTGTCTGTCTGTTTTTTATAGCCCAGGAACTAAGAATGGTTTTGCATTTTTAAAGGGTTGTAAAAAAAAAAAAAAAAAAAAAAAAAAAAAAAAGAATGTATGACAGAGACTGTATGGCTCTGCGAAGCCTAAAATATTTGCTGTCTGACCCTTTACAGAAAGGTTTGCTGACATTTTGATAAGAGCAATTTTAGTGGATTGGTGAGGGCAAAAG